>NC_136247.1:16330000-21687500 GCF_053564925.1 Oryzias latipes
TTTTTTCTGATGATGGAGGACGTATAGAAAGAAGAGTTTTATTCCGCTGTTAATCTAATCTTTCATTATTGGATAACTGCTGTGATTGGGCACAGGAAGTCTGGTTACCAGTCACTTGAAAAATTTGATTACTTTTGAAATCAGCAAAAATATTGCATTTTTGATGTTCATTTAAACAGGCACATTACATGCTCATGACCTAAAAACAATTTTCTCACTTAATTTGCTAATCATTTCTTGTGAAAATCTATTAGATGAATTATTGGTATTATCATTTTTTTATATAAGATATATCTTTTTTAAGATGGTGATTAAGCTTCACTGGTAAGTTATTTTTTATACATGGTTGAACTAAATTTCACTAAAAGATATGTTATAGTTTCAGTGTTGACAATGATGTTCATTTAAATGTCTTCATATTTGTTATATTATGCAGTTATTTGTGTTGAATCCATTGAATTCTTTGCATATTTCGTTGTTAGCTTGAAAACACCTGCCTCTCTGAAGTCCCTGGAGATTTCTGGTTTAGGTTCATTAGAGTCTTCATATCCTCCGGGTCCCTGGCATTCTTTTGCTAGGTATTCTCCATATTCATGCCTTTGATCACACACATACATGCAATTATTAATTGAAAAGAATTTGCAATGCATTAGCTGAGGGATTCCTTATGTGCGGAATGATGCAGCTGAAGCTGGAACACATTTTAAAATATACCAGTTCTTTAGAAAGCCAGAATGTGCATGATGTAAGGCATCTGAAAAAAAAAAAAAAAAAAACGCCTCTCTCACCCTCCGCGGGTGGCTTCTCCTCCAAGCTCTCCTCCTTATTATATATATATATATATATATATATATATATATATATATATATATATATATATATATATAATCAGATGAAGGATTCATGCTGCATAAAGTCATACACCTAAGAGTGAGGCAATGTGAGTTAATAATACTCTGATTTAGTCAGAAACTTTACAGTTTTGAATACATTACCATCCATTAATCCATCCATCCATCCCGCCGTGATGTGTTCATTAAAAAAGTTATAGTTTTTAGATGCTGACTTTTGATGCAAAAAATATTATAATTAATTATAATATTATAAATTACAATTATTATAAAATATTATAAATATATATTTTTAAACTTAACTCGAATGAAAGTAACAGCATTAAGAAAATCTTGGTACTTCTGTGATTCTGCACTGTTAATAGAAGATGATCGCAGTCATTGGCAGGTCATTTAGGTGGATTTTAGATGACTGTCTTGTATTGATCTTCTTGGTGAGAAGTAAACTCATTTTGAAGAACAGTTTGTTAAAGTCTGGCATAGATTAAAGCAATTTGTGTTGCATCCAACAAATCCCCATCAAGCAACAGCAGGTTTGCAGTGCTTCCACAGGCATTAGCACTTACATGCACTGTGGGCATGCTGGCTTCAGTGCAAACAACAATTTTAATATGCACTATTTAAAAAAAACATATTTTAGAGTCTTTATTTCTAGATTATAAAATACCTTGTTCATAATGAAAGGAACAGCTTATCCTTCAGTAAGTAATTTGTTAACATAGTACATTTTCAGGACTTCAACAGCAAACAGAGATTGGTAAACTCCGCCCACCCAGAGGGAGTAAACTATCTTTCTCCGCTCGACATCCATGGTCTCAGATTTGGCAGTGATGACCCTCATCTCAGCTGCTTCACACTCGGCTGTTACATGCCCCAATGCATGCTGGAGGTCCTGGCTCAATCAAGCCAACAGGACAACATCATCTACGAAGAGCAGGGAGGAAATTTTGTGGTCCTCCAACCAGACCACCTCCAGCACCTGGCTGCGCCTACAAATTTTGTCCGTAAAGACTATGAACAGAACCATAAATTCACATCTAGATTTAGTAAAAACAAACAAAAGAATTACCTTTAAGTTTTGGGTAAATGCAACTTTACTTAGCATTTTTCTCACTAAAAACCAGTGTTGGGAATGTTACTTTATAAGAGTCACTCACTACTCAAACTAACTATCTCAGTTACTCATAAATTTAGTATTTGAATTATGCTAAAGGTTACTATTTAAAAGAAAAATAACTGTTTTTGGCACTTTTAAATAAAATACTTTCAATCAAAAGATATATATTTTTCACATGTCAACTGAAATGTATAAAGTAGACATCCTTCCATCCATCCATCCATCCATCCATCCATCCATCCATACATACATCCATACATCCATACATCCATGCATCTTCTTAACCAGCTGATTCCCTTTTGGGGTCACTGGGCTGCTGAAGCCTGTATACTCTGGATGGTTCTTGCAGGGCAACACCACATTCACATCTAGATTATTTTAGTCATCATTTGTTCTGTGATGCATATTTTTGGACTGTGGGTGGTAGCCGGAAAAAACTCCACAAATGCACAGGGAGAATATGCAAACTCCACACAGATAGAACCCAGCTTGGATTCAAACCAGAGCCTTCTTGTGTTCAGGCAAGACTGTTTTGTTGTCTGGATTAAATAAATCATACTTAAAATATTAGAACAAATTGTCTAAACACCTGCTACCTGTTATTTTCTGAATGTAGACAAAATCTTAGCTCCTGGGCATACTGTACACTCCACATGCACGTTCTAGTCCAACGCGTGGCAGTGTAGGACTGTATTTTTTTTACGTGTTGGAAACAAGGTTAGGAGTAACACGAATTACTCTGATTACTGTAAACACGGTTAATAAAGTCTGACTGACTATCAGATTTATCTCTGACTCTTTTGTTTTGCCTAATGTGCCTTATATATGATAAAAGTTCAAAAATAGACCAACCATTGGCGGTGCGCCTTATCCGGTGTGTCCTGTAGTGCGGAAAGGACAGTACTTTAAACACAAACTCTAGTAAAAGCTAAGTAGTCTAATGTACAGTTTGGTAAAGATTAAGAATCAAAGCAGCCCATGCGTGTTAGTCTTTTGGTGTGCACTGAATCCTATGAAAGTAAAAAGCCCCCCAAAATATTGTTTTATTTTCTGTTTTGCAAGAAAAATAGTCTTAATAAGAAAGTTTTCAATTGCAAAATATTTGTAGTTTCGGAAAAAAATGTCTACATGACTATATTTTAGCCTTAAAATAAGAATTCTTGGTAAGAGCATTCTTCTTTACCTGCCAAATCTTCCCATCGTCAGATTTAAAAAAAAAATGTTTTTGCTTTTTAAAGACAATCTACTAATTGAATAATACATTTTTAACTTTTTCTAGGGGCCTGTTTTTACAGTCTGAGATCTTTTAAAGCTTCTGCATTCTAAAAGCCAAAGCCCCTCCCCCAAAATACACCATTGGACTTATTGCTTGCCGTAACATTAAGAAACATCATCCGATTAGTTTTAAACTCAAGAAGTCGCAACACCACATTTGTACATCATACTTCTTCCTAACACCACCCACGTCTGTCCCACCCCCTCTCCCCATTTATCAGCTTCACGCACATCTACATCCACTCTAAAGATTCCTCACAGGAGACATGATTAGACTGTTTTGCATTCACACGAGAGACTCTGCTTTCAATCTCTCTCCATTTCTCATACGAATACAAAGGAGCTGAGGCAGAATCAAAGGAGACCTTTGAAAGGTCTTCTATCCAACTCTTTCCCATTTTCATTTGGGTGATTTCTCTGACACTTGATTGAGCTATTTTATCTAGTTAAGAGGGCACTAAGTGAAAAAGAGGCCCCTCAGCTAAATACTGAAAAATTAACATGGCTTTTGCAGGATCCTTCAAAAAGCAACTTTTCATTTTTCTTAGCAGTGTTGGGAGTATCGCCGTTGAAATATAACCGCTCCACTAGCGGCGTTAGCAGTTAAGTAATGGACTCATTTTACGAATTACTTTTATTTCCGCTAATGGCGCGTTACTTAACATTTTTTTGATGTGGTTTTATCAGCCATGGGTGATTCTTTTTTTTGTGTGTTTGTGTGTCTGTGTGTGTGGGAGAGAGGAGGTGGGACTCACTGGAGATCATGATTGGCCAGGGAGACAAGTGGGTGGGGGCATGCACATGCAGCGCCGCCACCCAGCAGCACAACAGAGAGTGTCAGTGAAAAAAGCTGCATTTTCAGGCTGGAAATATCAACGTTATTTTATTTAAATTGAAACAAAAAGGAACAAATGTTTACATCAAATTCATGTGTCTCGGAACAGAGACATTACAGACGTCTGTTTGAACTGAAGCCGTTCAAATCTAATGAAGCACCGAACCTAAACTTTTTTCTTATTCTCACAAGCCGCCGAGCTTCGGTGACAAAGCACCACCATTAAAATGAGACAAGCTGAATTTTACAGCCCAGTAACTCACTCGAAACTGAACACATTTATTGCAAAGTATGTTGTGGAAATAATGCTCTTGCTGACCACTGATGAATCGGAGTTGCTCAAAGATCCAGCAGAGAAAGAGTTTTCCCTCCGTGCTGTAAAATGTTTGTAAAGTACATTAATGACATGAACACAAAAATAAAATGCATATAAAAATATAATTTCACATGATACTAAAATCTATGTTTGATACCTTTTTTTTGTTCAAAGTTTTTTTTCTCTCCTCATGTAAAGTTAACATTATTTATATTTATATTAAACCATGTTGAAGTTCAGGTTGAGGTGCATTCATTCACTCATCTGTTAAGCTGTTTTGTCCCTTTCGGGGTCACTGGGCTGCTGGAGCCTATCCCGCCCTCTTGTGGGCGAAGGCATGGGAGATTCTGGACAGGTCACCAAGCTGTCGCAGGAGGTTGAGGTGCAATAATAGAAAATTACATAAGTGCAGAAGATAGTTATTATATTTTTGCTAATTACTGTTGTTGATGGTTTTGCATTTGAAATGTTCCCCTATATTACTGTGATTGGAACTGTTTGGTTTATTTAAGCAAAAAATTAGGTTAACTAAAATAAGTTTACGCTTAATACCTTTATGTTAAGTTTATATGAAGTTAATATTATGCATACTTATATATTACTTGTTTTGTTTGGGAATTCAGATGAATATTAAAACGTCTACATGTCAATCTTCTCAATATCTTAAATAAACAACATAATTTCATTGGTAGAACTATATCAGCTAGAAGTGTTATTTTTATTAAATTATTGCATTTAAGCAATTTATTATGTTTGCGGGGATGCTAAGGAAAAATATTAAATGAATTGCTTATTAGCTAACTGGCAACATTCATGCTAATTGAGTTACTAGCTCACTTACTTTTTGGGCAATGTAACCAGTAAATATAACTAATTCCTTTTTTAAAATTAAAGTTCCCAACACTGTCTGTTAGAAAGAATAGTGCTATGTACACATTGGGCATGTGAGGAGTGTTCAAGAACACATCTCCAGGCTTTTTCTTATACAGCTCTATTCTGATTTATTAAATATAGGCCAAAACCACAATTATTCATTTTTTCTTTATGATTCATTTTCAAACGGTTGGGACTTTTGTGGGTTGAAAAGGATCCCATTCATACGTCACTACCAAATCTAAGCGTGTTCAGTTGTTACATGTTTTGTACGTGGAGCCTGAAAACTGACTTAAAAACTTGCATAGCAATGTGTGAATGCAAGACTTTTGATTGTGGAAGCTCAAAGCGTGCATAGACGTTCCATAACCTAGAAGTGGTCTCTTGAGCATGCGTTGCCGAGCCAAGTGTGAATGTAGAATAACACTAATTCCTCTTCTTTTATCGTGTCATTTTCTTTGATCTTTTTGGGATAACCGACCCATCCACTTTACTGCTCAACTATTTCTGTTAAGTGGAAAAGCATTTGTAAATGGCTTTTCCCATCGGGAACTAGCACTCCCCCCCCCCCCCGATAGTTCTTCTGACACTAACGAGGTAAACGTTGGGGGGTATTCACCAGGTGGCAACCTTTGCATGCAGTTATGAAGCACAAACAGTAAGAAGTAAATGTAAGAAAATGACAACCCGGTGAAATAGTACATTAAAAGAGAAGTGCAAAAATAATGGGAACACAGAGATGCTTTCACATGTCATTATCCTCATCCTTACTTGCTATTTTCCTGCTGTATTGGTTTCTTTTTGTCATCTTCTCTTTTAGCCATCCGCCCGTCCCACCCTGTAGATTCATTCCCGGAGTGACAAGGAGAGATGCAGTGTTTATATGCTGTATAAAAAGAACCGATTATCCTGAATCCCATCTATCCCATCCCTTTGACAGCTCTGCTTGGGTCCCCGCATCCTGCAGAGCTTCCTCTGCTCTTCATCAACCTTTTATCCCCTTGCCCATCATCTCCTACTTCCAGCCACATGGCGATGATTAGCAGTGGTCCTGTTTTCATTGCTTCACTCATCCAACAACACACATTTGCTTCCTCACCCGACTTCTTTCACGTTTTTTTGAGTACACAAACACGGAAACAGAACACGCTCCCTTCTGATGCCCTACAGTTTGTGAGGGTTGCATTAACCCTTGTGCTATCTTAGATGACCCCACCCTTGCATTGACGTGTTCTCCCTGCCATGACAAAGGTGGATAAAGGTGGAAAGATTTCATGTAATCCATGGACACCAGTGAGGTTCACAAATCATTGAAGAAAAGAGGTTCAGCATACTGTCTAGTGGGTCTAGATGACCCAACTCCCAATGTTAAAATGCCTAGGATAGCACAAAGGTTAAAGCAGGAGACCCATCAGCATACGAGCCTGTGCTCAATCTCAACCTCAAATCCCTACAACTACATCAAACCTAATACAAACCTGTTCAAATTCAGCATACATGGATGCTATATGAGCAAAGTAATAACAGAATAAACCTGTAAATACTCACATACACACCACTAAATGTTCTATGTCTCTTTAATTCTATGAAACAGCACTGTGTACCTTGTTGAACATTCTGGGAGGGAGATCGTAAAGACATCCTAATACCTGAGGGCTTCATCACAGCATAACATCCAACTTCTTTGAGCATTCACATGGTGTAAACCTTTGATCACAGCCTTTGACTGTTTGGAGTGACAGGAATTATCAAACTGGTAGCGTGAGATGACTTGTTAATGACTAGAACTGCTGGTATTGGATTAGCTTTATATAGTATTGTCTGCGTCACATTAATTCTAGTAAATCACTTTAATAGGTTTGTCAAAAAGAGGCTTTTGCAGATAAAGGTTATTTTTCAACTGCTTCTTTAATTAATCTGATTATCTTTGCTGTTGGTCTGCATCTACCGGAAACTGAAGATGATGGGTGTATTACCATAATTAAATAACCAGGTTACATTCTTTTTAAATTGTTACTATAATCATTTACTAATGAAAGGATGACAAGAATCCTGACTGCCTCTACTTTTAAAAACAGGTGGTGTAACGATGAAAAACTGGTAAAACCTTACCTTACTCCATTGGGGAAAAAATGGACAAACCTGTATGAGGTACGCAGACGTGTCCAACAGATGAGGAAATCAAGGTCGTAGACCCCTTGGTTCATGCATATGTTTTCTATGGGCGTGCTGTGAACCACAGGTTGCAGCCAACATTTATACAACACCCAAGGGTTAAGTAAGAGTGACATAGGAGAGGCGGATTAATTCTTTTTTTCAACTCCCCCTAAATCCTCTGTGCAAGGAGTCTGTTACTGCAGCAACTCATTGAAATGTGGTGAGACGAATTCAGATTCATTAAAACAATTTTTAACGTGATACAAATTGCTTCTCACTGTTTTTGCCACAATTTAAAAAAAGAAAATAAAACTCACAAACTGGGGGTTTGATACACCTGCCGAATAAACATTTTTTTGTACCGTGTTTTCCGGCGCCTCCTCAGGAACCGCCTTGCAGCATGCTTTGGCCGCACCAAAGTAGCAATAAAAGTGTTGCACCTGACAATGATAGACGTTAAAAATTTGTCAGCGAAGTACACATTTTGAATTGTTATGAACTATCTGGACGGGGATGGCAAAGCACAGAACTTCCATAATTTCCCCCTCTGAATACAGACTTACATTGGACATTCAAACACTTCACGATACACTTACCACACATGACAATGGTACATTCCATTTCCATGATGTGCCTCGAGGTGGTTATACGAGCCTCAAAAAAGACAAACCTGCACTTCCCTTCGCATGCAGCTGCTCCTCTCTACGAACCCTCCACGGACCCGGACAACCCAATAACCTGCAGCACCTGTAAAGCACTGTTTCACAAAGCCTATTATTTCAATGATCAGTGTTGCTGTACCTACACACCCTTGAGGGATGACAAATCTCTGTAAGCTTTGATCAAACATCCCATTTTTGTTTTCAGTTTTTTTTTTCTTTACATTACTTCGCAAGCAAAAACATGTAAGTGTAATTGGGGATGTCAGGAGGGATCCCAGCATAGAGACTTCATGTTAGGCTGTCACTACTGAATATAATCAAACTAAAACCAGGCGGGACAAAACAAACCAAACAAAAAAAAACATAGATGTATACAGATATTTTTTCGGTCTTTTATATTGTATTTGTTTTGTGCCTCATTTAAATAAATTGAAACAGGTTGACTTATCTTGTGGCCCCTTTCTTTCCCAGCATCTTTGTTTAAGCTGCCGAAGGTTATATGAGGTTTTGTGATGCTGCACAAACTTTAGAAAGCTTTGGAGTGGAACACATTTCAATATTTGCTAGTGTTACTATCTGCATTTATTTCCTTTATGTGCCCTTCATAGAGATCACAAGAATAGTTGTCAAGTAGGTCATGTATAGAAAGCCCACCGTCAACAAGCTACAAGCTGTCGCTTATATATTGGACAGTTTGGGAATCAGGGTCTGACACCAGTTATGCAGAAACTGTGGGAATTTGGTGCCAAAGTTGACAAATCAGTGGGTTCCTGTTTCTAGTCTGCATCATCTGTCGCTCAAGGCCTTTTGTGTGCATGTGTGTGTGAGAGTGTGAGCGGATTCAGATGAAGATACTGAGAGCCCGTAAAGCACTCATGTCTTCTGTAGGACTGCACTATACGTTAAAGTTTGGCTCATTGGATTTAAGATGGTTTTTCAAAATGTGAATACTGAGCAGATTTACTGTTTTCTTTGCTAATCCTCCACGCATTATACACAGCTTTTCAAACTCATCTGTCTAAAACTACAGCTTATGTATAAGAATGTCTGTAATTTTTTTTTTTGGGTTTTTATACAATTTATTTGTTTCAAATTGTTTGGAAGACATTTTTGCTTAATGTCATTAGCATAATAACATTTTTTTGGGTTAAACCTCAACATTTTGTTCCAGATCTTTATTAATTAGACAAGAGCATTAGACAGACAATCACAGATTATGCTTTATTAACTTTTTTTGTGGACTTTTTAAAACATAAGCAGGACAGTTTTATTTTTATTTTTTATTATGTTTTGTATTTTATCACATGAACCAGTTTTGATGTCATGTAAACCGTAATTGACTGTAAATGAGAGCTGGAGTGAGTGAGTGTGATGTCACCTACTGAAAATGTCTTCCTTCTGGCTCCAACCAAATAAAGTCAATTCAGTCGCAATTTCTTCACAAAACGAATGCCACCATGTTGGAACCAGATGACATCAGTAACAGTGATTTGTCCAAGGCAGTCTGAGTCAACGTGTCTATGGCAACCACTGTCATAGAAATCTGGTCAGATTATTACTTGAATAACTTGCAATGAAGAAAAGAAATATCACAAAAAAAGATTTAAAGTGTAGCAAGAACATATTAAAAAAAAAAAAAAAAAGGAAGCAGAGCAAGAACGGTTATTCTGACAAATAACCAGCCGACGCTTCCTGTGTGGAATGCCAGTGGGGAGTGGTCACCGAGTCCACCTCTCATATGCAGTCACTGTGAACACCAGAAAAATATTACCAGGACAAATCATTTGCAGTACCAAATATATATATTTTCTACAACATGAAACTTCAAGAAAAGCAAAATTTCAAAAAAAGTCCTTTGAAGTAACAATTCTGCTTTTTATTTTGATTGATCGTTGCAGTGATGTCTTCTGTCTCTTTTGTGCCCCTGAATAAATCTGAAGTGTACCCTGCTATGCCCACACACAAACCTTAGAGCAGTGCAGTCTTATGCATGCAGCGCATTGGGCTGGCGATCTCACACAAAAAAAAAAACTGCACACTCATACAGAGCAACACTGCGTGGTACATCCTCTGGACCACAGGCTGGTTGACAGCTGTCTGAGCCCAAGTGAAGGAGACGTATTTTGACAGCATAATCTTTCTGATGTCTAGACTGAAACTGTAAAATCTTGTGGCAGACATATCTGCCTGACTGACACGGTGGAACATCCTCTGAATGTTCTGGATTTGACGTCTGTGATTCACCTTAAAACGCTATTGTTTTCCTTGTTTGCCTTTGGCTTGAACAGTTTTTGTCTGTGCTCCATTATACTCTAATCACATTATCCCCTTTTATGGATAGACTCTTTAAAATATTTAGTTGATTTTATATTTCTTACTCTCTAGATTTGTATATACTAGTTTTGGCTGATAAATATTTTATTTCAATAGGATATTCAAAAAATGTTGAACAATATCACAGATTTGATCAGGTCAGTTTTCCTTCTGTAAAAAAAAACACATTTTAGATAGCTACATTCTATTACATTTTATTTTTCTATATACCTGTTCTTTTATTAGTGAATGCAGAAAGGTACATATTTTTTTAACTGTAGAAATAGAATCTGTTGGGTTTTTTTGTTGTTTTTTTGGAGTAAGAGTCACAATTGAAAGTTAAAAGTCATGTTTACTGTTGTTAATGAGACAAAAGCTTCCTGTGAGGAGGCACAGCGTTTCATGGCTTATCACAGTCACAACTGTCTTGGTCTTTTTCAGTTTGCACTTCCTGGTTTTCCACACGGAGGAGGTCCATGACTTGCTGCGAATTTGGGATGGTCCCCAGGACGGAGGGGTCCTGCTAAGGGAGCTGAGTGGCTCAGCATTGCCCCCGGACATTCACAGCACCTTCAACACTGTCACGCTGCAGTTTACCACAGACTTTTTCACCAGCAAGCAAGGCTTTGCTCTGCAGTTCTCTGGTAAGCAAAAGACATGGAAAGTATTCCAGATTTTTTCCAGGAGTGGGACTACACCCACAGCTGCACAAATTTAGCAGTGAGTGCTGACCCACATTTGATGTTGAAGCTGATTTGATTTTTAATGGCGTTCCTCTGATCATTGCCTTATTTGCTTCTTCAGTCTCTACTGCAACCTCCTGCAATGACCCAGGCATGCCAACTAATGGCACCCGCAGTGGCGATAGCAGGGAGCCCGGGGACCATGTGGTGTTCCAGTGTGATCCTGGCTACCTCCTGCAGGGAGCCAACAGAATCACCTGCACTGAGATCAATGGTCGCTTCTTCTGGCAGCCAGACCCTCCTACGTGCACAGGTGCTCCACAAACACAACATTTAAGTCCTTCATTGCTAACAGGCCATTTTATTCTGAATAAAATACTCTGAATAAAATACTTCCTTTTTTTGCGCTGTTAGTAACTAAGAATTGAAATCATTGCTTATTTGGTAAATAACAGGGGTCTGCAGTTTTTAATGCTAAAAGCGCCAGCGGAGTCAGTTTCCTACTGTGTAAGAACACTGTATAAGAATTCAAAGATAAGGCACTCTGGATTTGAAGTGTGCCTTCATTCGTTGCATCAATTCACGGTCAAATATGAAAACATTGATGTAGAATCTAATTTCCAAAGAAAATACAGTATCTATACGTATAATATATAGCCTGCTTTAACTTTGCTTATGAACAGCAGCTAGGCGCTGTTGTGCAGGAAATGATCAGATTGTCTTTTAAGCTTCTAATAACAACAGATTTAACAATTTGCCATCATTTAACATGATTGAAAATCTTAACATAAACAGGATGGAGGCAGAGAGCTAGAGTGGAGGTCTATAAGAACTCCTTCAGTTCAGTTTATTTTGGTAGTCCCACTATAAAGCAGTCAAACAAAAAAAAAAATCATGTTCCTCAAGTGTAATTTACTTTGCTGTAAGAGGACTTAGATATATAGATATATATATATATCTATATACACATACATAAAAATCAATCTTAAAACACAACACTTCTCTAAAGTACCTGCAACACTTAAAATATACAAAAATCCAAAAAGAAAAGACATCAAATTAAAAACCTGAGTTACATACAATAAAGCTGTGAGCCTTTATATAGTTTGTTTTAGTTTGGATAAATGTTGCATTATTATTATTATTATTATCTATTTTTTTTTTTTTTTTGTGATTCAAATACGCAACCTTTTCAAAATGCAGTCGTTCTGAGCTGATATCTAAACATAAAAGTTAAAGAGGGTACAGATTTTAGACATAAACAGAGATTCAATATCTTGTTATTATTCTTATTCTTATTTTCCTTTTGTCATATTCAGTATTTTCTTCTTTGCTCTTTGTTATTTGCGCTGGTTCTGTCCATTGTATTTTCCATAAAGAAGTGATGCCAGGTGCTGATGAAAATCTTTATTTATTGCTTCAGAATATTGGTAGTTAACAACCCTATAGGAATTCTCGTCCTTGGCAAACAGGGATGAGAACATATTGCTACGTTGATATCTTCCTTTTCTGTAGTGGCATTTCAAATGACATTGAGTGCTTGAAGTGACACAGGAGTAATCTAACCCTTTCCTGTGTTTCCATCACATGTCAGGGCTGTATTGTTCAAAACATCGCAGAAAGACATGAACAGAAATATTTCTGTTGCTGCAACGTTTGTGACCACGCTAATCTCACTCTAACCTCATCCAGATTATCCTCTTTATTAGAACACAAGTGTGCATGAAAAGATAATCACTGTTTTGCAGTGATTGTGACATTTTGTGACCTGGTTTAATCAGCGACTAATCATATCATTTGGATGAGGTTAGAATGAGGAAAGCCCAAGCCTTTAAAAAAAGGAGGATATCTGTGATCACCTTGGTGACATAAACGCATCAGAACTATAGATGTGAAAAATGTGGAATGTCTATTGGTTCCTTAGCTCCATGTGGTGGGAATCTGACGGGTCCGAGTGGACTGATCCTGTCTCCAGACTACCCTGAACCTTATCCTCATGGAAGGGAGTGTGACTGGACTGTAACTGTCATGGAGGACTATGTCATCTCTCTCAGCTTCAACCAGTAAGATTCATTAATTGGAAGTTTAACAATTCAATATACATGATTCAAGTCATTTTTTTTTTCATATCTTTCTGATCCCACGTTTCCCCAGTCCCCTTAGACGTTTCCTAGTCCCGAGCCCCTCCTTGTTATTATCAATTTACTTTTCTGTGAAAATATTTTCCTTCCTCTTCGTTTCTTTTTAACCCTTTTACACTGGAGATTTTGCCGGTGACCTACCGTAACTCTTTGATCATTTAGGCAATCAACATAAATCAACAGATTCTGATGCATAGAGAAGATTTTAAAAAAAATCAGCCGACTTATGTTGACTGCGTAAACACTTTGCTACTGTGAAGCGACTTTTCTATACTTCAAAAACTGCCAGAATTGCATTAATTGCGTAAACGGTTGAAAGGTTACAGTAGTCAAAAGGATGTCAAAGGGTGTTCAATGATCAACTTCCTACAACTAAATAGTGACAAATGAGAACGTCTGTTTGTTGAAACTAAGCCCACCTGATCCAAAGTCACTTGGTTTTCTGCAACGTTTTTGAAAAAGATGTATATTCTAATTAATTCTTTAATAAACTATCCAAATTTATATTATCAGAACAAAGTGGATTCATAACTACTCTTTTTGAAATGCTCGTTTTTATTCTATTTTGTGATGTCATAGTTGGCATTTGAAATAACAGCAAAAAAGTAGTAAGCATGATGTCTGAATTGCTTTTAAAGTCAAGGGCACTAGATAGTCTGCACTAGTTTCTTAGTAGTTAGGGATTAGGATGGGAATTTGGACATAGCCTAGGTGTCGTTTTTGGACACTAGCTCATCTTTTCACAAGCACATCATCAACATCACAAGATCTGCAGATTTTCTACTGTGAAATATGTGAATGTATGTCACCTCTTCTGCCTTCCACAAAAATCCCTAAACATGTTTCAACTGCTTTAAAACTTGTAAAATCAATGTCTAAACTGGCTCTGTGCTCCTCTGTTTTCTAAATGTAAATGCACAACAAAAAACATGTTGTTTGCTGCTACAATTCCAAGGAACTATCATAATGATTCAAATTCTGAATTTCTGATTAGTTTCAGCTTGGAGCCCAGTTATGACTTCTTGCATATCTACGATGGGCCAGACTCCCTTAGCCCTTTGCTGGGCAGTTTCTACGGCACCGACGTTCCAGATCGCATCGAGAGCAGCTCCAACAATCTCTTCTTGGCTTTCCGCAGTGATGCCTCCCTCAGCAGCAATGGATTTGTTCTGCAGTACACAGGTACACTCTGGTGGTAAAATATTAATTGTACTTTCAGTGTCTCTATCCATCATTTTTTACCCACTGTATCTCTAGGATTAGAGAAAAAAAACTGGTGCATTTTAATTAGGATGTGCGGTTTCATTCCTTCAGAAAGGAATGTTGTGCGATTTTTCTCCTGGCAGAGTAAAAATGGCTTTACCCTTCACTGCTGAGTGACCTTGCAGATTGTTTCTTTTTAACTTTCTCTCGTCCAAAGCAAGTGAGATTAGTGGAGTGAAAAATTCTCCAGTGAAAGCATTTGCTCTGTGCTGCAGCATCCTGATTTCTCCCGTTTGTAAAATGCTCTGCTAAGGTTGCCAACGTAGACATGTACGTTGGCTTTTTTGCCTTCTAACCCAAAGAATTATGAAAAAGAAAAGCCAACGTTGTGCATGCTAAAGCTCTTTTTGATCAGTGCTGCTGCACAATAGGAGCCTTCTTTTGTTGTCATTTCAAAACTTGGCTGACCTCAGTGAGCTGGTTGCAGGTTGATGTGCATACCTGAGGATATCTGTTCAGCACAGAGGCAACAAAATGACCACTGTCTTTCTTGGACAAGGTCCAGTTGCTTTAATGTAGTGCTTCTCAAATAGTGGGGCGCGCAGTAGTGGCGGTTTTAGGCACAGGTAATACGGGCAATTGCTCGGGGCGCAAAAGGGGGGCTGCGGTGACAGCGGCTCAGTGCTTGGAAAAAAATCTGTGCCACTATTGGTTTGTAACAGCCTGAAACTGTGAACTATGGAGTGATATTTCTGCCACCACCTTGCATACAAAACTTTCTAAGTTTAATCTTATTTTGCTTTCAATTTTTTTTTTTTGCTTTCAAATTTTTTTTTTTCGCATTCAAAAACTTTTTTTTTGCTTTCGAAAACTTTTTTTTGCGTTACCAAAATACATGTTTTCGCGTGTGTTGTGTGTCATCTCATTTTTTTTCCTATCTTTGATATTGCTGTGTGAAGTTTCAGTTACACATGAAAAAATGCCATCAAACAGCTGCTGATTGGTCCAGATTCTAACCAATCAGGTGTCTCTTTCTGACATTGACGGTCCTTGGAGACAAAATGTTTCTAGTTTAAATAAGGACCTGGCAGATTTTTTTTTATTTCAGGCACTTTACGTTTCTTTTCTGTTTTAGACGGTAACAGGGTTTCTGTGTGGCAAAATAAAGGTAATATTTATTGAAAGTGGATTTAACTTGCTGTTTTCTTTTGTTAATGTTAAAAGATACAATTTTAGGTATACTTACACAATTTTTATAGATACTAACCTAATATATTGTCACCGTGGCGAGTGTGTGTGTGTGGGATGGGGGGGTTAGGTGGGCGCGAAACATTTTCTTTTTCCTAGGGGGGGGCCTTGCAAAAAAGAATTGAGAAGATCTGCTGCAATGGAATGTACCTATGCCTTTTGCTTTCTTTTTTCCTTCCTTGTTAGTGTACGTGTGTAATTGAAACCGTCTCCTAGCACACCTCCAAATGTTACCAGCTGTAAATTAGTCACGCTATCTTCGTCAAGGAATGGTGTTAAATCTCACTAAATCTCCTCTCCCCAATTAGAGCCGCTTAAGGTATCAGTCGTTTAACTGATTCCTGAATGAGTTCCTTGGCCGCTACTCAGTTTGGACTTGATCCATAAAATCTGGCAGATAGATTTTCAAATTTTTCCTACCACTAAAGTCACTCGGCCCAGCAAGTATGGAGTCTGTGATATTGGTACCCTGGTAAAGCAGTAAAAAAATACTTCAGCTCTCTTCCAATTCTCAACACTAATAAACCAAAACTAAATAATACATAAATTACCTCCTCACCAATGCACATTTGGCTGTGAGTTTGTGTTTGTTTGGACAGCATGCTGACGAGCTGGCCCGGCTAGTATTTGGTCAGCCCTGCTTGTGAAAATTGCATTATGAAATATTCCCGAGTTTCTGAGTCTCTTTACCGAGCAGAGGTGATGTATTTCTGTGTCATGCTCATGCTTCACCAAGGTCTCCTGGGAAATTTCAACGTAGACAACTTTCCAACACACATAAATGCATTCATGCATAGAAAACATGTACATTGGAGTAGGAGTGCACTATGCCATATTCACAGCAGCCTCATCCAATACTTCCAATTGTTACCCAGGAGATTTTCAAATCACACCAAATGGCTTAATTTTTATTTTTAAAACAACTGAAGCTCATTTTTCTCTTTTTCTTATGTGCATTTACCAAGGATGCCACAATTTTCTGTTTAAATCGAACCGTATGTGAACCATGATTCGTGGAGGAAGTGAATTGTTCCATCTCCACAGCATATGCTTGCAAGCATATTTGAACCAAAACGAAATCGTGACCCAACATTGAGGTTCAAACTGAATTGCGGTGAAATGCTGCATCTCTGGTATTTACCTGTAGTAGTGTTCCCTCAACTGTCTTTAGTTTGGAGAAAGTTCTCTCCCACATGTGGGGGCTATCTGTACAAACCAAACTGCCTTTTCCAACTCTCTGGGGAGGGGTCAAAATAAAGACTCAAAGACAAATACCCGCTGGATGGATCATCTCTGACGTCACCCAATGTTTTCATATTGGCGAGAGTGACTACAGAATGTTTGAAGTCCTTATTTGTTGCAAATGCAGAAAAAAAATAAGGAACACTCATAGATATGCAAATATCCATTTCCTGGTTTGCGTCTAATTTGGATATTTGGATGGATGGATGGATGGATGGATGGATGATGGATGGATGGATGGACGGATGGAACGATGGATGGATGGATGGATGGATGGATGGATGATGGATGGATGGATGGACGGATGGAACGATGGATGGATGGATGTTTTTAATAGTCCCTAAGGAAATGTAAAAGTGGCCATATGCTGGAAATCATAAAAACACATTAAAAACAATACATGTCAATGGGTTAAGAATCATTGGATAAAATAAATTAAAAGTAATTGGTTCTTAGATTAAAATTTGTTATTGTAAAGTGAGAAAATGAATGGAAGACAACGGGCTTTAGACTTAATAATTTGTTTTCATGAAATAACTTGTAAAGTTGACTTTTTGGTTGTTATATAAGTATAAAAATGTCTTCCAATTTTCTTTTTTTTTTGTTTTTGTTAAAGTTTACGCTCAGTTAAGTTCAGGGTCTTTTACTTTAGGTGTCAGGCAGAGACTGGGAAGAAAACATTAGACCTATCTTTTCTTTGTGTGTCAAGTCATCAAATATTGAAGATTGCTCCAAGAACAGAGTGCATAATGCTAAGTCTGAGCTAAATGGCTTTAGGCATCTTTCCCATGTTTATTTTAGTTGTGATGGTGTGAAGTGCGCCAAATTGACAGGCCTGCTTTCACATGCACATTTTCAGCCTGGAAAAGTGAGATGCTAAATTGAGCAAGACGTCTCTTTTACAACCTCAGAGGTGCTGATTGATGTGTGGTTGATGCAGAGTGCGTACGAGTTAAGTTTGGCAGAGTGTGTGTGTGTTTGGGGGGCTCAGAGAGCTTACTTATGTGCATTGTCTTCTTGAGTTGACTGCAGGGTTGAGTTGCTTGAGAGGCCTGTGTATACAGTCAGCAGATCTTTGGCCAGAGCTGTGCCACTTTCAATCAGCTTCCTGTTTCTCCACAGTCATACGTCCTTAAGTAAACAGGAATCGGATGCCATCGTCAACAACTACACAGGAACTATGACAGTCACTGAGATCAATTTTCTGGGAAAAAACTGAAGTTGCAAGAAATCCTTATATAACAGATGAAAATTACAAGCTTTAGTAAAATAATTGTTTCTGGCATTGTCACCCAGGGGTGAAAGAAGTGCTAATTAAGACACGATGAAAGTTAAACTTCTTAATCAGTGCTTTTGAATCTGGCTTGACGAATTTCCTTGTAAGGTTACGTGCACCTGAATGGGGGGTTGACCCATATAGGTTTTTGGGTTGTCCGGGCCTGTGATGGGACGTCATGAAAATAGAACGTAAGATCATCACGCGTGTGGTATTGTGAAGGATTCACACGGCTAGTGGAGATTCCACACAATTATGATGTACAGGCAGGTGATGCTGTTATGCAGTGTCTTGACACCAAACTCTGATATGTAATAAAATGCGCGTATTGACTCCTGACGAACTACCGCCTGGGTGTTCGGGTAATACTTAAGTGCCCCCAGTCAGGCTGAGCGCAGCAGTCGTCCACTTATCCCTTGGACAGCACTAACGGGCCTTTTGCACAGTGCGCAGGATTTTGGGGGGGGGGGGGGGGGGGGGGGGGGGGATAAAAAGGAAAACTTTGTACAGGTCAGCGTCTCGCCTACTCCACCCTTGTTGTCTAAGTGTTTGCTACAACCTGTTTCCCGCAGCAAAGCTTTAGAAAAAACGTGCATGAACGATTTCACTATACAGGCTCACCAAGTGATCTCACCTGTGGACCACCTGTGTGCCCCCATACCCATGTTTCACCTGCAGATGGCCCGTAGCCACCTGTAAGGGCAGTTGTGACTAAGGCTATATGTCAAATTGCCCGAGCAAGGCGACAACATTGATGCATCTCTGTGGGTTAACACTTTAGTTAGCACTTACAGGATACAATTTCAACTTTGTATTAATATTCAGCTTTTACTCTGAGCAGCACATTGGAGCTCCACCATGAAGCTTTACTTGACACTGTGGAGGCTAACAAGGGGGGGGGGGGGGCAAAGACTTTTACTGCAGCACTTAAAAAGAACAGGCTGTGCTTTTTGTGCTCAGCATGTTTGACTGGTCAGATCCATTTATCCTGCAAGTCATTTGTGTTAATATACTCTTAATTATTCAAACTGAGTCTAAACTTCTTTTCAAGAGCTCTATATTTTTAAAGCATTTGTACAGTGGCCCAGAAGTGCAAATTACACATTTTGATTTCTGAAAATGACTTTTGTTTTATAAAAAATATTTATTGTTATTTTTAATGAAACATAATCCAAGATTTTTTACTAACATCGTCATCCAATCAGTGACATCCCATCATACCCTCCTTTTCTGCTTTCTTATTGTGTGTGTTTTTTTAACTTGTCATTATGATTTCTGGAACTTATTTATGTTTTCTAAAACAGTTTTCTATTTCATTTTTTAGTGTTCTGGTTTCTGTTTTGATTATTAAAATATAATATATTTAATAATATATATATTTTTTATTATTGATTTAGCCTTTTTTTTTTACTGTTAATGTGATCTTCAGTATATTTTGGGATTTTATGGTGTGATTTGAACTTCAGGGCCACCGTAGTTTTGATACTTAAAGGCAACATTTTTGCAAAAATGATTAAAAAAAATTAGGTGGTGTGTTGAAAATTGCCCTGTGAATTGTAACTGACTGAATGTTGAGTTGCCGGCATATATTCCTGCTTTTACGATCACAGCAGCGGTTGGGTGCAGAAACTCTTCCTGGATCCCACATGGCTCCCTTCTGTCACTGATTTTCCACCGTGTTACCTCTCTCCACAGAGAACCCCAGGGAGTCCTGCTTCGAACCCGGCCTAGTGCGCAACGGGACGCGGGTGGGGACAGATTTCAAGCTAGGCTCCGCTGTCACCTACCACTGTGACAGTGGCTACACACTCGAGGGAGACCCAATGCTTACCTGCATCATGGGGAGAGACGGCAAACCGAGCTGGAACAAACCCAAACCCATCTGCATCGGTAAACACCAACATCTGGAGTTAATTGTTCCACACACAAACCAGATCCATGCTTATAGATTTGTCCCATGTAGGCATCCATACATGGTTATGCCGATTTTCCTCCGAGCTGTTACTTGTAGGTGTTTCTATCTGTGTGTTTTTACGCGGGTTGTGTTAGTGCAGCTTTGTCAAGTCTGCAGTTTGGAACCAGACGCTTGTTTTGCATATCTTCCCCTCGCACTCGCGGCTGCACCTGCGTCACTCTGACTTTTTCTCTGATATTCCCATGACGTGAATATCAAGCTGTGCAAACCCCTGGGAAGCGGGTAAAAGATCCCTGACAGTACAAAATCTGCGTCTGACTGCGTGTGTCAGCTAGAAGACATGCTCAGTGCTCTCAGAGGAAGGGGGGGAAAAAATCCCACTCTCATAAAATATGAGCTCAAACCGAGCATTTCCAGTGACTGAAACCAGAAGGGTCTGTGGACCTCACATTAATCTCCATGGACATTTGATAAACACAGCTATTCCTCTCTTTAACAAACAAGCCCTGTCTTCCATCCAAAACCCAATTAAATAAGAAAAGTCATTTAGGACTGATGAATTAGGGAGGATGGTCAATTAGAAAGTGAAGAAACAGTGGAGCCATCCATTTATTGAGCTTTTTCTTTTTTTTTTTACACGTTCCTCTGGTGTCTGCCCTGTCCTACTTATCATGCTTCTTTTTTGTGTTTTCCGCAGCGCCATGTGGTGGACAGTACACTGGTTTAGAGGGAGTGGTGTTGTCTCCTGGTTACCCTGGCAACTACAGCAGGTCTCGAACCTGTTTGTACTCTGTAGTCGTGCCCAAGGATTATGGTAAGCTACAGAAAAGCACTGCGTAAAGCAAACAATTTGCCGGTTTACCTATATATTTTACTATCTCCCTCCTGTGTATTTTGATTTTTTTTTCCCCTCAATACCCAGCACTATGTGTATCACAAACACACAAATGCACCAGCACACGATAAAATAATTGGTGTTTGGAGGAGCCAGAGTTCCTTGAGTTTCACCACTTTCTGGTTATTCCATCTTAAAGGTCGCCCTTTGCTTTCAATGTGTTGTCTCAGATTACAGGTCCATCACATTATTCATAAAATGAAACAATGAGACGCTGCTGCAAATGGGAATTTTCGAAAATGTAGTGGCCAAGGTTTGAGTCTGCAACACCTTCTGTTGAAGACATTTTTTTTTTCTTTTCTTTGCAGCCTTCAGGAATCAACATTGTGCTCTCCTTGGGGAAAGTGTGCACCATTGTTAAATTACACCAGCAGTAGTAGCAGCAGCTGTGTGTGCTTGACTGGAGAGTACTTCACCTCATACTTTTGGATTTTCAGCTAGTGACGCTTTGTCAAAGGTCCAGTGCTCTTCCAAAATCATTGGTAGCCCTCCTTCTAGGAGGCTGCTGGCAGTTTGTTTCACTCGGTGGGGGCAAGGTGGGAAAAAAAACAGAAATAATTGCAATGCACATTAGCTTTTTTTTATTGGGTGCAGCTCATTTTGTCGTACAGAGCCACTAAAGCTCTCAACTCCATTCTTGAGCTTGTCATTATGCATTAGCATTTATTATGGAGCATTTTCCCATCACTGAGGCCATTTAGTTAGACTAGTGGTCTACTGAACTTTGTTAAGAATGGGAAGCTCCCTTCTCATAATCAAGGGTATAAAGACCTAATACTGCACCTTTGTTTTGCCTTAGTCACACGCACCTATATGAGCACAGGTGTGTCTTGCAGTCAGTCCCCTTGAGGGCCCTGAGACCTCAAGAGGTGTAATGAAAACGGAGCGTACCATTGTAGTGCGTATGGTAAGAATAATGTAAGTTACACGCAGTCATGACGTACAGGTGATGCTGTCATCCATTGCTGCAGTGTAGAAGCAGAAAATCAATCGGACATGCCTGCGTCTCCCCTACTTCACACTTACTTAGCCGTTCGAGTGTTCTGAAAAACTCTGCACAAACATTTTTGCTTTACAGTCCCACTGAGCAATCTTTCAATTTTGCGGGGACCACCTGCAGGGCCCGTACAGGTTTGCAAATCTTTCAGCGCGTCTCCACGCGTAAGGCGTGTTGTTACTACAGCAGTTCCAATGAGAGTGTTGATTACTGTTCAAGCAGTAGTAGGACATAAAGGGTGTGTGGAAGGGATGAAAGCTCCCTCATGGATCTTTAGCTGCACATTGTACAACAGATTGGTTGTCACGGCAAAGCCTTTCATCTGCTGACAGGACATCAAGCCCAGACAGCATTCCTGATTTTTCTGGTAATGTAAGTTTTAGCTTTGCTGTCATAGCTGGCGGCATTATTCACCCCGCTTCAAAGAGGTTTTGATTAGAATTGGTGTTAATATTTGTTTGAATGGATTTTCTTTTATTTCAAGCGAAAACGCGTTCAGTTTGATCGCCTAGTCCATTTCCGTTTGTCTCTTTCTTTTCTAGTGGTCTTCAGTCAGTTCGCCTACTTCCAGACGGCGCTGAATGACATCGTAGAAGTTTACGACGGGCCAACGCAACACTCCCGTGTGCTGAGCTCACTTTCTGGATCGCACACAGGTACCTCGGCACAAATGTCCTCAGGAAGGTTAGGGATTTCTGATCAAATGCGCTCCACATTTATTTCATCTGGATTCCTGAATCCCAAATTTACATTGAGCGTTTGTTTTGATGAATGTCATAGTTTCTGCAAAAAAGCCAAAGCGATGTCGTCATCAGCTGTTAAGGAGCACTGCTGCAATGAGCTAATTCAAACAGATATGGAATGTCTTTCAAAATTCATAGAATTTTTTTTACCATTCCTGAAAAAAATAAAATGATGAAAAAAATAAAATGAAATACAAAAGATCTAGTCCCAGGTCAGCATTTCAACCCCATGGTGAAGAGTGCTAAATTTGACTCCGTAGTCCTTTAAGCAAATACAGTTTTTCATTAGAAAAGTACAATGCCTCCCTTTTGATTAGAATTATAGCCTTATTTGGGCTATGTTTGGGGGAGTAACTTTTTTTTGTAGAATTAGAATTTAATTTAGTAACATTTGATGGATTGATTTTAACCCCTTCATGACTGAATTTATTTCCAAGTACATAAAAACCATTCTTCAACTTTTCTGCCGATCAAGATGAAGCTAAATTAAGTGGAGTCCTGGGCTCTATGGTACACTGTAAATGAGCGAAATCCGGCTTAAGGAGTAAATAAGACTGTGTCCAGCTGCACCAACACACACCGTTGAATTATAACAAACCAGCTCTGAGCAAATTCAGAGATTTAAAAAAAAGCACTCGTACCTTACCTCATATATCTGATCTCTTCTCTGACTACGATTCACACAGTGAGAGCAAATATATGTGCTAAAAGATCGACTCAGCAGTAATTCCCTACAGAAGTTACATTTTGAGTGCTGCTTTTTGTTGCAATGGAGCTTAAAAGAACAGAAATAAGTCCAGATGAATATTTGTCCAAACCGTTATGGAAACCTCCCAGATATTGTTGCATTTTGTAATCCATAAATTATTTAATTAATGAGATTTGAACAATCTTTGCAGTAGTTTGTACACAAAAAAAAACGTTTTAAATAGGGAGAAAAACCCACAACCTTACTTTCAATAATTTGAGTTAGTAGGGGTTTTTAAAAGAGACTTATCGTGTGCAAATGAAACCTTCTATTCATTTTTTAAAATTATAAACATGTCAAAACCTGTACAAAAACAATTCTTAATAAGTTCAGATAATCAATTCTGTCTTCACTCTATATCTGCTCAGGTGAAAGGGTAACACAATAGGACAGTTGGAGGCTGATTGCCAGATTTAAAATTTTTAGAAATGAAAAAAAAAGAGGGTGCGGGCTGAGCAGGGCACGTGTGGTCTGGATCTGTGACTGACAGGGACAATTAGGTTAGTTTGAGCTACCTGGAAAGGTTTAGGAGGCCCAAGCAGGCTGCCTCCCCATCCCACGGCGGCTCCCTGTCTGCCAACCAGGAGCCGGTTTAGCTCCGCCTCTCTTGGGAGAGTTCAAAGATGGGCGGGGCTTTTATACTGGAGCTGCAGAGCATGACGTGAAACCTATCAAATGATGTGGGACTCACATCTGTTGACAATCACAAAATCCCACTTTACTACCTCATTTCAATCTCTAGGGGGCAGCACAGACGGCTTATCATTTCTGGAATTAAACACGTTTGTTGTCAAAAATTTGGCAAGGACCAACAGTTAGCACTTTCAAAGCCCCAGTTGTACAGATAAACAGCCAAAAAAGTTAAGTTAAAAGTTAAGTCGCCTTTAAATCTTAAAAGCTGATAGGTAAGATTGTAGATGGAGCTGGAGAGGGCCGATTGGTAGTAAGTGCTTTTTTAAAATACAAATTTTGCAACATATTAGATACAAAAGGGAATGACCATGTGTTTTTGAATAATTGTTTATTAAAAGTATAGTTGTTAAAAACCTGTAAACATGAATGAAGAATTATGATTTACAAAATAGCAGTCAAGCCTTAACAGAGGAAGGCATTGGTATCTTTTATAAAAAGAATTAAAAGCAGCAACAGTGACTGGAACAGAAAAAAATTGTGTTGTTCATGGGTGTGATGCATAAAACAGGTGGGACAAGCTTCTCTTGAAATGGATTTGAGTTGGGGAGGTGGGAAGTAAAGTGCTGTCCTTCAGAAATCCCTGTGGTTTGACAAAAAGCAAAATAATTACTTTAGTTTGTGTCCAGGGGAGCCTTAGAAAATCCAGTTTGCAGCTCAATAAACAGGATGCTATATTAACTGAGGACTCAAAGTTGGAGTTTCACAGAGATATCTGAGGAGGGATTGCAGAGCAGATGGGACTTCTTCTGGGAGGGAAAGAGCGCTACTTAAAGACCCACACCAATAAAAATTGTGTCTTTGGCATGTCCTTCTGTTATTTTTCTGATGCTAGAGGATATTTATAAAGACAACTCTGATTTAAATGCTTTTGTTCAAATTGGGAATCAAGAGCAGACAAAAAATGCAGTTGGAAAAAGAGCTTTTTTGTCACAGAGAAAACACAAGCTCCCTGCGCCACTTAGTTCCAATAGACAAATAGATCCATGAACGTCTTTGTTTTCCTCGTCTGAGCTGGAATCTGGATCAAAACTGGACAGCTGAATAGCTCAGATTTGGCTTACCATTTTTGTTGCACAATTAATGTTATATTGGGTGTGTGAGGGGCAGTAAGCTAGTGGGAGAGATTGTATACAGAGAGCTCAGTTATGGGTGACGGGAAAAGGGGATGGGTTTGTTCTGCATCAACAGTTTTGCACAGTTTTGAACTCCTGCCGCTCTGCAGAAAACAACACAGGTTTTGTTTTTTGTTTTTTTTATTTTGGCCAAAAATGACATGGTCCTAATCAATGGACCACTGGGAAGACTTTGGCAATAGATCAAAAGATGATGAGACTGGGTTTTAACCAATGCATGACAAGCTGTAATTAGCATTAACCCATCTGTTTTGCAGAGTGGGGTATGCCTACACCTGCAGGTGCTGTAACATACACATGTACATGCTTAAAAGGATGACAGACGCACTTAGTGGTTTCATCTGTGATGGGTTTATTAGTGAAGGGTTTCATAGAGCATGTCAGGATATTATTTGTCCAGCTTGGTAAATTACAGCAGTCAAAACACAAGCCAGTGTACTGTAATTACTCTCAAGCAAAGAAGCACATTACACATTAACACATATGAATAATGCCTTCAACTATCTCTATTTTCATTTATGTCTTTTGATTGAAGCAACTAACTTTCATGAAGTAAAGATACTGATTGTCATTTATTGCTGACTGGCTGATAAAAGACAACAGAAATAATGAATCGTTTATGCTTGGAATATAAACATGGGGGACAGCATGTAACTAGATGAGATAAATGGACAAACAAGGAGTGTTGTCTAAATGCAAATATTCAAGCCGATTTCTAGTAGCCAGCTGTCTCATGGTCATCTAAAGCGAAGGACGTAGAAGTTTGATATCTTTTAGAACTGTGGTTCTTTTGTTGCTTCTGTTTTTTTTGTTTTTTTTTGGCTGGCATATTGCTAAGATTTTTATAACATTATCCCAAACAAAGAAAAAAAGAAAAAAGCTTTCTCGAAGCTTTTTTAGAGTTGTCGTTGAAAAATCGGAAACATTAATTTACGACACCATTCCCCACAGCTGCTTATCTGAATCTGTGCGCGCAAACAACTTGGGGAGAATTTTGATGACTGACTTGGAGCCAGTGTCCTATCAGTCCTCACAAATCTGCAGCGTGTCAGCGCAGAAGATCATTTTAAGGGCAAACTGCTTTGGAGCTGGAAAGTGTCCAACCGGTTGATGGGAAACACGCTGGGGCATGTTTGGTCTTTCTGAATGAATACCTGCCCTGCACAGCGAATTACGAAACGCTGTCACTATGACAGAACATGCAAAGACTTTTCTCTAATGAACCTCCCAGCGGGTCTCATAGATTCGACTGAGAATCTTGAGCAATCATGGCAATGACACATTAGAGACCATGGAAGCTGCAGAAAGAATCCACATTTCAATATGCAGAAGAACCCCCACCAAATTATGAACCTACATAAACCTACGCACCCTGTATAGACTCACTTGCGCACACACAGATGTTGCCTCTGGGGGGAAGCGCGTCTGCTTCCCACTAGAGTGTGACAGCAAGCAGACACAGAGTAATGAGATTCACTGCAGAGAGCCAGTCAGCAGCTCACTGAGTGAAGCAAAAAGAAAGATGCTCACAATTTGTGTCATGTTCTTTGTCAGTCAACAAATTTTCCACTGCAACAAATTCTTTTAGTACACAATTAACTGATGAAAACTGGAATGTCACTTATTATTTTTTAGGTCATATGTCTATTCTGAAAGAATCTTATTTCTAACGGCTTAGTCAAAACTGCCCTAATTTGTGGATATGAGCTCTCTGCGGGTGAAAAATTGGCAAATCTATAAGGGGCAGGAAGGTGGCCAGTGCAAAATATCAGCCGGAGACGGCTCAGGGAACCCGTAGAGCAAAAATGTGCAGGTACATTTTTTCTACAGGTGTGCAACAAGTGACAGGTCATAGCAAACACTTAAAAAAGCATGTAAGAGAAGTAGGTGAGACACATTTTTTTCCTTTTTTAACCCCCTAAAATACTATGGAAGAACCCCCTTTAATCCTGTTCAAGCGATAGGTGTGTGCCCTTTGTACACAGTCTGACAGTTAAGCCACACCAAGCAATCCAAGATCCCATGTTAAGGGCTTCTTCTTTATCTTTTGCTTCTGTTTAGTATTGCTTGTCCTCTAAGAAGTTTGGTGGAAAATGTCGAAGCAAATTTTGTTTCTGGTTTTGTCCTTCACAGCTCTATTGTGATGTATGAAAGACTTTGTGTCATATAATTCTTACCGGGCACAGACCGCAATTATTCATTTCTACTTCATTATCAATATGCAGACGGTTGGAACTTCCGTGAATTAAAAGGTACGCCATCCACAAGCCTTGCCAAATCCAAGTCCTTAAGGGATCAAAGTTCGACCTGGTTTAATTTGCAACGCGTGTTCGATGGCCACACATTCTGTATGTAGAGCCTAAAAACGGTGGTAAAAATTTGCTTAGCTACTAGCAAACACAAGAGTTAACCCAAAAACTCAAAATGTGCGCCTCTGAGAATTTTACATAGGCTTTTCTTTGAAAGTAGCTGTGTGGAAATGCATTGCCAATAGCTGTGAAAAACTTGCTTTAGAAATGAGGAAATTAGACGATCAGTACATAGTTTGTGAGAGCATCCTACAGGAACTTTCGTGTCATGCAAATATTGCCCCTTTGTGGCCTCTCACGCTGGAAAGTAAGGGGCCAGTACTTGCACTTTCTAACGGCTAGAGTGTGGCAAAAGGGCATCGCACAAAAGCAGTATATGTTATAAGTGCATGGAACTAACAATATCCTTACAAATACTTCACAATAAACCTACCATATGCGTGACAATCGTAAATTCCGTTTTTATAGGTGACCATAGGGGTTTTAAGGGAACTGCAAGACACACTACAGTTGTTTTTCTCTACAACCCTTATATGAGCTTGGACAACACAAAAACTCGCAGCACCCCCTATATGTCAACCCCCTGTATGGGGGGAATATGGCTAAGGCTTTATTTAACTTTTTCTATTATCCCCCAGCTATGACCCCTTGAGAATTTATGGTTTTTCAAAGGAAAGTTTATTTTTATTTCAACATAGCCATCACAAAGTTCTTTAGATCTACATTTTCAAATGTTTTTGAACACAAAAGGATAAATGAAAATGTGTGTGGCCTGACTTCATCTAAACGCATTTGGAACCAATTCAAACTTGTTCATCAAAAGCAAGCTACTATAGAAAAGCTCCATTCTGAACCTTTTTTTTGAGAAAATACATAGCTTGTGGCTCCGTGTCGGGTAACCCTTTGAGCCATACCTTTTCATTATAGACCTTGATTGTAAAGAGTCCTTCAAAACTGTTGGAAAATCTCGGTGTTAAACTGATTGCCTTTGTACAAACAGCCAATGAAGTAAAAGCCACATGCTTGAGCAATGGGACAGCGGATTCTCAAGTTCTCTACTGATGGTCCCTCTGTCTTTACATTAAATACATGACATAAAATTGAAAATGTAACATAAAGCAGTTTGTTATATAATTGTATGCATCTCTACCACAATGCTGTTAGGATCTACAATTACTCAATATGCTTGGTGGAAATGATTACCTCCCAGTGTCCATCTCCCAGTTTAGTTTCCAATGTCGGTCTAGTCCTATCAGGCAATTATACACAGTAAGGAGTTTTTCCTTACCGCGTAGGAGGCAGGTATGTCCAGTTTAGTTCAGTTAGTTCAGTTTAGAATTTTTTTATTGAATTGTATGTATTCAGGATCCTTTTTATTTTATGTTTTACCCTACATTTATCCGCACAAAGCCCATCGAGACGACTGTTGTTGTGGTTTTGGGCTATACAAATAAAATTGAATTGAATTATATATCAACCTGAAGGAAATAATCATCGCACACAGGCGCATAAATGGGAGCGTTAATGTTCAGGGAATTTAGTTTTAGCACATATTTTCTTTAGGGCTCGACCAATGTCCATTTTTTTAAGAGACTTGCAAAACAGTCGTTCCTTGCTGTTTATCAGTCTTGGGGTTAGGTGTCTTACTCAAGGACACAGTAACACGTAGGCTGCCAAGGCCGTGAATAAAGCCACAGTGCAGCCGTCTGTTAGACTGACAGCTGGTTGCTCCAGACCCAACCCCCTTTAGATTTACATCCTGCCTCCTATAATGCAGCTATGTATGTACCACTTTCAATAAACAGCATTTCTTCTTTTTCTTGGATTGCAAAGATGTGATCCCTTGTTGGTCCCTGCCTAACAAACTGCTTGACTGAGTTTTCCAATCACCTCTTAGCAAGTAGTCGATAAACATTTGGTGTAATAGATAACTAAGTCAATTGCAGACTGTGCTCCACTTGACTTTTCTGCTACTTTTTTGCCTCTTATATTGATATTTAAAAGAAAGACAATTTATTTTTTACCAAACCAAAATAATTATTTTAGAAGAAATTGGAAAATCAGCTCCTCAGTATTAGCCTACTTTTTCTATTTTTATTTTATTTTACAATTCCTATGTTTAATAAAGAAAATTGACTACAGTTACTTGACAACCACTGGAAATATGTGTTCTTTTTTGACCAGCTTAATATGGTTAAAAAAATAGTATATACTAAAGGCTGTACTTAAAAATTCCGGTTATAGTTAAAAATGTCATGAAAAAACAGGAAGCTCCTGCAAAATCAAACTTTTAGATATGTGGAAAATTGTATTTAAAGCATGTACCTGTGGTTTACTGCTATCTAATACATTTAGGAAACATCAATATTTCTGTTTATTTCTGTCACCGTTTCCTTTCTTTTCCTAACAAATTTTACCTTTAAAATATTTTTGTGAGATCAAAAACACATTGATTTGAACAAGAAAAACTGGAAATCTAATATAGACTTTTTGCAAAAAATAAAATAAAAAGAACAGGTAAAAGCAAAGTTAAAGGCTGTAATTTTAACCATTTTCTTTCTCAGGGGAATCGTTGCCCTTGGCGACCTCCAACCAAATCCTGATTCGCTTCACCTCCAAAGGCCAATCCAGCTCTCGAGGATTCCATCTTGTCTACCAGGGTGAGTGTAGAACACACACACGCACACATACACTCTCTTTTTATTATTTATTTTGGATGTTCTCTATTTAAGCAGTTTGCCTCAAGTTTTATTGAGGGTCATGCCCCTGAAAAAAAGTGCAAGCAACTTTTTTCATCTCGGAGAGGCACAGCAGTCTGAGGTTTCGCTGAAAGTGCAGAAAACCAGAAAAGCAATGAACAGGTCTTTCTTTTTTTTCTTGTCCACAGCTGTTCCCCGGACCAGTGCCACTCAGTGCAGCTCCGTCCCCGAGCCCCGCAACGGTCGACGTATGGGCAACAACTTTTCAGTCGGTGCCTTGGTCCGCTTTGAATGCAACCCAGGTTATCTGCTGGAGGGATCAAGTGTCATTGAATGTTTGACTGTTCCCAACGCTCTGGCTCAGTGGAACACCTCCATACCCAGCTGCATCGGTAGGACATAAATAATGGAAACTGATGGAAAAAACAACTACCGTATGCACCGGATTGCAAGGTCCATTGTCAATGAATGATCTATTTTTGAAATTATGCTACAAGGCGCAATAAACTATAAGATGCTTTAAGTGAGAAAAAAAAAATTCATAGATAAAGGCCTGTACACACCAGGACGAATTTCGCACGCGATATTCGCCGACGTTTAACGCCTCGTGACTAAACAAAGGACACCAATGTGAGTGTGCGCACCGACGCGAAAAAACGGCACGCGTCAAAGCGTCACTTTTTTAAAAACGCCTCGGGTTCGTTTTTTTGGTTTGATGCGCCACGTCTAAAGCTATACAACCAATGAGAATGGCGCTTTTGCACACGTGTCTGGAGCTTCTGAAGTTACAGTAAAACACAACTTGGGGGCACTCAAACACAAAACTGCCTTTCTGAGCACACATACCAGCGAAGAAGATAGACGCCAAGTAGCGTCTACACTGCCGCGAAGAAATAATGACGGACATCCTAAAATATCCCCGAAAAAGCTCATTATACATTTTCAGCTCTTCTACCAGTCGATAAAACTCCCCATGTTCTTCTCTTCTCGTAACTATGGGATGTACCCAAAATCGACGTCTTTTCCGGCGTCTTTCATCATTCAAAAGAAAAATAATTTCTTCATCGCTGGAACTGGAGCTGGAGCTACTGGTGCTGGAATATTCATGTTTTCTTTGTATGATTCTGACAAGCACGTAAATACTTGCCCTCTTCTTCTGAGTGAAAAGCGACTTTAAGAAGCATAAAGTTGCGCAGTGCCACCTTGTCTACAGGGGTATTTCTGTTTTACATTAAGCGCCATCTAATGTCAGGTAATGAAATTGCATGTTCACTCGGCTCATCGTCAGCGAAATTCGCCTGGGTGTGTACACAAAAAACGTGGAGAATAACGGCTGGCGAATATTCGTCCCGGTGTGTACGGGCCTTAAGTCTGTAGTTTATTCATAATACCTGTAACTCCCAACTGTGTTAGTAACACACAACAATAGCAACACTGTCTACCGCTGCTACACGTTGGCAAGCTTTGCGTATTTCCAATAACACCTAACCTTCTTAGTAACATTAAAAATAAAATAAAATAGCACACAATCTTACACCACTACATTTTAGCAGCATTAGCATATTTTCAATTACACCCAACCTTGTTTCCAACACAAACAGCAGTACAACACATGTTACTGTGACTACACTAACTCCCAACCTTTCAAGTAACTTGTAAAAGGAAAAACCCTAAACAGATTAAAAGTACTGGAGAAGCTGCATTAAGCAATTTTGGAATTAAACAGCACTTTATTTCTTTAATCATACTTTTAAAACCTTATCGGTTAAGGCACATTCAATCTGTTTTCTTTTTTCTTATACTGAAAGATATTTTGTTGTGGAAATCAGACAATGTTGACTGTTCCCTTTAAGGACAAAAATATTTTAAGTTACCAAAATAAAAGCTCTGTTAATTTGGCTGGGTAAAAGCAACTTGTATATGAGATACAGGTGCTTAATATTGTGATCATTAAATACAATTAATTTTAACATTTTATCACAATGAAATGCATATTAATATTCAGGTAGTTTTTTTCTAACTCATACTTTTAAAAACACATTTGTGTTTCGGTAAAACTGTTTTTACAGCTGCTCAGATCACTGTATTTTGGAATTTTAAAAGTTCTTTTCAATCCCAAGTCTTTATTGTAAATAAGATGTTGTTGCTAGCTTACCTTATTAAATAAAGGTTAGATAAAATAAAATCATAATAAAATCATTATTTAATCTCTGCCAGTGTTGTTGGATAGTCACGGTTTTCCAGCCCAAAAGTCATGTAGAAACCTCTAGACTCAACAAAAAATGTTACGAATAAGAATCAGTAATTAATTAAGCATAAAAATCAGTCATTAATCATCCCTTGTTTATTACTTCCTGATTTGATTGAAAGTCCAACTTTGACACATTTTAATTAGATTGCATTTGCCATTTTTGCTGTCAGTCAGAGAAAAAAGATAAAATAATGCACAGATATTAAAATTTAGTATAGCAAACACTAATGTTTTTCTCAAACATTAAAAAACAATGAGAAAATAAAAGATGGAAATGAGAAAAACACAAATCATACACAAGGAGTTTTGGTAAAACTAATTAGCCTATGAACAAAAGTGGAAATTGTTCTTGTATTTTTACGTGAGTTAAAATATAAGCAAATCTCTTTGTGAAACATAATAGAAAAGGGTTTTTCAAAAACCCCTTCTTTTGAATGTAACATTTGATATTTCTTCAAATGGGTTCCCTCTTTTTTTTTCTTTAGTCATTTCTCTTTTACTTTTGTTTGTTTTTGTGTATTTCATTGTGCGGGGCTTATTTAATTATTATATTGCGTTCATTGGGATTGGTGTTTTCTGCATTCTTGTTTTGTTTTTATGTACAGCACCTTGAGCTGTTTTGTACATGAAAAATGCTATATAAATAAAATTAATTTGAATTTAATTTGAATTTGAAAATACATTTAAACACATTTTTTGGCAAATAGTGTTCTGACGTAATGCATTGTGGTCTATATTCGCCAATCTAGTGTACATCGATGCATGCTGGTTTTTTGCAGAGACTTCTGGGAAATTTCTAGGGGGACTCGATTTTGGAATTGTAAATTCAGACAGCACTACAAAATGGCGAACACACTATATAGTGCACTATTTAGTGAGTAGTGAAGGAATTCAGACATAGCGCTAATATTGTTAGCAACACATGACAGCTAAACAAAACGTAACTGTGACTACGCTAACTCTCAGCCTAGTTAGTAGCGCATACAGAGCAAAGTCCGACTCCACTACAAGCTAGGTGCGTTAGCATATTTACTATATATATTTCCTAATAACATCCAACCTTGTTTGTAACTCCTAAAAATAAACAGACGTTGTCCTAGAGAGCCCTGTGTCCTCTCCAAATTATTTTGACATCAGTAAACACAACAAGAACTAATCTATATTTAAGATGCTTTGGATTTTAAGGCTTCTTTTGAAATAAAATTTGGCTTACAAGTATGGAAAATATGGTAATCACTTCCAAACTACACTGTGATGTTGTTTTACATTTCATGTGATAACTTTTTTTATTTTTTATTTTGCCCTCTAGTGGTTTCTTTGCTTGCTTTCGTCTCCTTTTCCATCCTTTCTGCATTCCTGCCAGCCTCACACTTTTTGCCCCAGACGCTCAAACTGGTGTTTTGACACAGATGCAGGCTGCCAGCCGCAGCCTGCAGCAATGCAATGAGATCCAGCCGTGTGGCACACAGGTGGCGAGCTGTGCTCTGGGGCGCACACAGACACAAAGGGACTCACTTACAGATACATCGAAATATAAACACATACGGGATTTACAAAGCAAAACAACCTTCAGTCTTTACATACAAGAAAAGCAGCTGTTGGGTATTAGTCTCCAACGGATTACCAGTCAAGTTATGATTTTATTGAATTCAGTTTGAAACACTTTTCAATTCTCTTTTTCCGCTTGCACATGAAAGCTTGCATTATTCATTACCTAATTGTTTTTTGTTTTTTTGTTTTTTTGAATGCAAATGTTTTCAGGCTTTGGATTTCATTCATTCTGAGTTTATTACAGAACGGCTTCATTGTAACTAAGCGAACTCTCCTCTGTTATCAAACAGTTCCATGTGGTGGTAATCTGACCCAAAGAACTGGCACCATCCTGTCTCCTGGATTCCCCGAACCATACCTCAACAGTCTCAACTGTGTTTGGAAGATTACTGTTCCTGAAGGCTCAGGAATCCAGGTTTGCAGGGACGGGGGGTGGGGGGCGGGGTTCTTCTTGTTAAAATTCTGGCTCGGATCCAGCCTCAGCATTCTGTAATTGGGGTTTTATTTATTTATTTATTTTTTATTTGAATTTTCTAAAGCTGCCCTGTTTAGTATGAGCCCAGACGAGAAATATCTTTTTTGGACCACAAAGCCTCAAAGTAATTTGAATGTCTCTGTTTACTGTTGGGATATTTTTCTTTATTACCACAGGCTTAGTAAAAAGGATCCATACCTGTAACCTTCTTTATGAAGGAATCAAACTGACCTTGAGCTAACGTAAAATTTAATTTAGCTAATAAAAATCTAAAAATAATCTTTTAAAACCTTTCCTTTATCCTTTATCCTTTTTTTTTAGTTTGCATATTATTCGTTTTTTGTGTGTGTACCAAATGTGTGACGGTTCCACATAAAACCTGGGCCGGGTCCCTGCTGATGTGCCGGCTGAGAGTTTTTCCAGCCACTGTTTCAGCCCCTGCATTTAATAACCTCCGAGCCGTCCCTCAACTATTAGCCCGCCTCCTCAGCTGACCGTCCTTGCAGGTCAAATACCCAAGATGGCAGACGGGCCTGTTTGCTATGCTGCTCCATACACCAACACCGCATCAGCTCTCAGGCGAAATGACTGGAAAGCTGCACCATAGAGCCAACTGTACCTTCTCTGAAAGAATAAACCAGGAAGGTGTAGATTCCTGATCACCGCTGCTACCATTTGTTTTCCAACAGCGACAATGACGTCCGTTCGCTTGGCGGCCGAATCGTTCCCATCCCCACAAGGTCCTCATCTCACGTTCCCTGTGTCACTGCTGCTTTCCTCTCCCAGCTTCCAGAAACACATTAGATTGGAGTGTCACGATCCAGAAGAGAACTTAAAAGGAGCGAGGTGCCTTGTTGGCACATTTGCCGTGGCCCCCTAATGAAAGATCAATCTGTGATGTGCCTCGTCTCTCCAGGAGCTCAGTGTGCCAGAGCCCATGCAGACCTGTTAATTGGCACATATCCAATCTATAACCGTCGAGGGAAGAAGCAGAGAAACGGACGGGAAAGAAAAAGTGAAGGAAGGCTTCGAGAGTGAAAAACAAAATAAGACACGACATCAAAAATGCTGCGGAAAAGAATGACATTTAGACAAAATCTTGGGGCAATTATGTAGTAATTGACACAGCATAAGCCCTTTTTATTTGTCTATTAATTTTTTTTTTTTTTTTTTTACAGAAATTCAAAAGGCAAATTAGGTTTTTAAAAGTTATTTACAGTCCCATGTTATGCAAGCTTTTGGATTTCTTCTTCAACTGATAGCTTGAATTTATATAATTAAAAAAAATCATCTACATTAAGGTCAGCTTAGATGTAACAGCTAAACACAGAGTCTATTATTTAAGTATTACCTTCCTAGACAACCTTATATTGGGCTTGAATCCTTGATTTTCTGGATTTATTGCACATCAGTCGCAGGTTCTGATCCGTTACGTCATATTTTAGTTTTTAATTATCCTGTCATTACCTAACTAATTGCATTTCTTTTCCACCTGTCTTGAACATGTCGGCTTCAGATCCAGGTAATCAGCTTCGTCACAGAGCAGAACTGGGACTCGCTGGAGGTTTTTGATGGCGGCGATAACACGGACACTTTGCTTGGCAGCTTCTCAGGTACTGTTTGAGTGATGGCTCATTTAGAAATTTAGAGGGAAAAAAAGTAAAAGGGGATAACAGGGTACCTCACACACTTTTAATGCAGCAGATGCTACATTAGGGATGTCCCAATCCGATTTTTTTGGCCCCAAACCGATTCCAATTCATCTGATTTTGAGAATCAGAGCTTTTTCTGACAAACTTTGGCTAGTTGTGTCTGTTTGCACTTCAGAGTTTTATGGCTTGTTATTCCTGTCAGCAAATCAGATCTCATTTATTTCACTTTTGAAACCAAATCAATGCATGTTAGCATGTAACACCCTACCTGAAAACACAGACTTATTTTGATTATTAAAAATGTATTCATAAAGAAAAATGACATTCTCCAAGATGATTATTTTTTTTCAATTGATGTGTCTCAGATGGAAGAGCGGTTTGAGGAGTGTGAGCCATTGTGTTCCACATAGTTATTTCTGCTCCCATTGTTTTGGGTGTGTTAGACAGGATTTGGCACAGCAGTCCGCCTCTTCAAAGAAAAAGAAAAGAAAAAAAGTATTTTGACAACTTACATAAAAAAAAAAAGACAACCCACGAATAATTCCTTACATAATCAAAAATGAATAAATAAATAAAAAGGAAAAGTTAATTCTTATTCTGCTTCTTTTTTTTCTGAGGACTACCTTAGAAAATTAAATTATGAAATTATTATTAGAAATGTATTCGCAAAAAATTTTAGAAGACAGAATTCATGTCCTTTGAAACTTTTTGAAAGAAGTGCATCCAGTTTGGAAGTAAAATGTAAACTAATGACATTTTTTTAATTGTGTCGGAAACAATTTTATTCATCCAAAGACACAATCACATCAAAAAAATGGAAAATGTATAGATTTTTATGCTTCATGGCTGTTGTCCCTCAGGCACCACAGTTCCAGCTCTACTCAACAGCACCTCCAATGAGCTCTACCTGCACTTCTTCTCTGATATCAGCGTATCTGCAGCCGGATTCAGGCTGGAATACAAAAGTCAGTGGAAAAACAAAATACTTTTAATAACTGAAAAAACTTGCATGTGTTTCTCACACAAACACATTCATATTCTACAATTACCGTACTGCTTTGATCTTTCTCTGCTTTATTTGCCTTTATTTTGTCCCCTCAGCTGTTTCTCTGACAAACTGTCCAGAGCCTATAGTTCCTATGAACGGCATTAAGATTGGCGACCGTCTTCAGATGAATAATGTGGTGTCCTTCCAATGTGAACCAGGCTACACTCTACAGGTAACTTTATCTTGACATCTGCTAAACTCTATTAAAATTTTAGTTTTTGCAGCTAATTTTGCATTTAGATCAAGAAACATTTTGTCAAATTAGCCAGGAAAGCTTCGGATTGTTAAGAAATTTCAATTTTGTTGAGACCTGTAAATTCCACTGACATGGAAAGATATCTGGCTGTTTTGAACTGAATAATTTGGATAAACAATACAATTTCAAATAATGAAAAAGTAAAATATGAAATATAAAAGTTTTAGTTTCATTAAATATAAAGGTAAAATATGAAAGTTTAGCTAAATGAAATATCAATAAAATACAAAAGGAATAGCAAATGTCTAAAAAGGATGTGCCTTTTTTGGTTGAAATAGATGAAACTAAAAATTATTTTGCTGGTCTAAGTTTTATTCAGTCATGGCGATAGAACAGCTTTATAAACTATATAAACTGCCATGCTTCTTTCATTGAATAATAAAATGTAATTTTTGTAATGCGATGAAAACATGTATAGTGGGTAATGACACCGGGGACATGTGGACTACATGATTATGAAAGTTTTAACATTTCACATGCCTGAAACATTCTACTAGTCAGGGAAAGGTCTTCAAAGGAGTGAGGAAGCGTCTCCAAACGCAAAAGAAAAAAAAAAAAAGAAAAGTTCAGTTGCCTTTGATTCAAGCTTCTTAGGTGTAGAGAGAGTTATTTCGCTCCCTTTGGGATTTTTTTTTTATCATTTCTACTTTGATTTTTCATTTTTCAGCTTCTCATATACTGAAAATTATTGTTTGTTTGTTTTTGTTTTTTTAGGTAATACCATCTTTTTATATTAAAATGTCCATTTAAGAGACAAATTATGGCCTACTTCTATATACTAAATAATAACATGTATATGTACTCTTAAATTTATTATATTTCTCATATTTATTATTACATTGTAATAATACACCACTGATCCTGACAGAAGTACTGTTACAGTTATTAAATAATAATGTTTCTAGATCATAAAGCAGTAAAAAGAAATTATCAATAAAATATAACATTTTGTAAACTATAACATGTATCCTATTGATCTGATCTGATCTGAAAAAGAGAAAAAAATGGAAAACTACTACGTTGACTACAACTCTAGTTTTTTCAATTGTTTTAGCAGCAACATAGTTTAAAGATTATGTAATCATTGAATAGATAAATCTTTACGTAGAACTCTTAGAAAAGCGATTTAATAAAGCCATAAACTAGTTATAACCTCAACATATTTTATTTAGGTATTTTTTGCCAAATTTTACAAATTTTACTAAAGACAGTTCCTTCTTTGATCTGTTTAATCACAAAATATGGAATAAACTGTTTCTCATGAACAAATCAAATTGGTTTTAGAAAACAGTTTACAGTTAAATTGATCCTAAAATCAGTTTTGGAATTGAAACTTAAATTGAAAATGCAGTATTTCAGTGAAACCAGCCCTCTTAAATAATACACGTACGTATATTTTCTATAGAAAATTTGTTCTGTCACATTATGGTGCCTCATCTTACTACCGTCTATGGGTTTTCAGTCATGTCCAGCCTTTTTGTTGTCCTACACTATATTACCAAAAGTAATGGCTCTCCCATCCAAATGATCAGAATCAGGTGTTCTAATCACTCGGTCTGGCCTCAGGTGGATAACATCAAGCACTCAGGCATGCAGGCAGTTTTTACAAATATTTGTGAAGCAAAGAGCCGCTCTCAGGAGCTCTGTGCATTTCAGTGTAGAACTGTCATAGGATGCCACCTGTGCAACAAATACAGGAATTATGGTGTGGGGTTGTTTTTTAGGACTTGGGCTTAGTTCTTACTGGCCTTAGTTCTAGTGAAAGGAACCCCCTAATGCTTCAGGATACCAAAACATTTTAGACAGTCCATGCTCCCAACCTTGAGGGAACAGTTTGGAGCGGGCACCTTCCTCTTCCAACATGACTGTACATTAGTGCACACAGTAAGGTCCACAAAGACATGGATGACCGAGTCTATTGTGGATAAACTTGACTGACCTGCACAGAGTCCTAACCTGAACCTGATAGAACACCTTTGCGATGAAAAGAGCGGAGACTAAGAGGCAGGCATCTCCACTGACATCAGTGTGTGGAGGAAGAAGAATGGTCTAAAATTCCTAGATACACACTCCTCAACCTTATGGACAGCCTTCCCAGAAGAGTTGAAGCTGTAATAGCTGCAAAAGGGGGATTGACATCATATTGAACTCAATGGGTTAGGAGGTTGTTCTATCATTGAATCAATTTAATATCCGGATTCAGGCCTGACCAATCAAGCCAGTTTGATGTGAATACATTTATTTTTAGATCCACCTCCTTTTAGAGTTTTTGATTGTATTTTTTTATTTGTTCTGCATATAACTTTTTAAAAGCCATTGTGTCTTATGCTTGTGTATTACCATAGTTTCCGCACTATAAAGCTTACCTATGAAGCCTTAATTTTTTTTAACGACCATATGCTTTCTAATCATACAGATTAATTCCAATTGGGCTCACTGATGTCAAAGAGATTTTAATAGGTACAAGGCGGTCTGTCAAAATGTTTGCTCGGACTGCGCTAACACGGCTAACATGTAGCGGTGTCAAACTGTACTCTTTTTACGTATCACTAAAAAGGTTGCATGGTCACAGCGAAGTTTGTTTTGGCCAAATCAGTCTGTTATTTTTACGAGTTTCAAATAAAGGCTATGTCCGAATTACCACCCTAACCTCTGACTACAAAAAAAACTTTATAGTGTGGGACCATGTAGTGCCCTGAATTTTAAAAGCAATTCGGAGACCATGCTCTATACTTCTTATACTGTCTCTTATACTGTCTTATGAAGATAAAACTGTTTATGATTTATTAAAACGTGTATTTAAATAAATTTTTTTGGCAGGACTTGTTCCGACCCAATGCATTGTGGGCTACATTTGCCAATATAGTGGGCATTGATGCCCATTGGTTTTTCGCAGAGACTTCTAGGAAATTTCTAGGACACTCGATATTGGAATTGTAGATTCTGACAGCACTAGAAAATGGCCCCTATATAGTGCACTAAATAGGGGTTAGGGTGGGAATTCGGACATAGCCCAAGGTCTTCTCACAGCCTCACAGTAGTGTTTCTTTTAGCGACATTTTGTTTATTTACGAGCTACAAACAAGGTTGTGTGTTATTTTGAATACGTTAACCCGGCCAACGTGAAACAGTGTCGAACTGTGTTCTTTTTATGTTATAATAACTAGATTGGGAGTTAGCGTAGTTCCAGTAGCGTTTGTTTTAGCGACATTTAGTTTATTTATGAGCTGCTAAAAAGGTTATGTGTTATGGTGAACACACTAAGGTAGCTAATGTGTAACAGAGCCAAACTGGGTTTTAACAAGGTTGGGAGTTAGTGTAGTCACAGCGATGTTTGTTTTAGCAAAGCACTCTGGTTTTTTCATGTGTTGCAAACAAGATTGGGTGTTGTAGGCATTGTAAATGCACTAATGTGTCACAAACAAGTTCTAAAGATAGTGTGAACGCAGCTAATAAAGTCTGACTGACATGACTCTTAATGAGCCTTGTAGTTCAGTGCACCTTACACATATGTTGAATAAATAGACCATTCATTGACGCTATAATACCTGTGATACACGTTTTTATTTGGTAAGAATAAAGATGTTCTAAGATTGTAAACATCTGAGCTGGATAAGAACGTTTGTCTGAACAATAAAATCCCAAATTTAGGACTTCAATTTTAACAATGCAGTAGTTCAAATGTATTTATTAATAGATAGTTTAGTATACTTGATGGCTAAACATTCTTGACATTTTGGCCTTTTACACAGTCATGTCTCTTTTTAAAATGACAGAAAAATTGTATTTAAAAATATCCAACTGTCAGAGTTTCCATCAATCTATAATGCCATTTCCACTGCAGTGGTTACTTTTACATGCAGATTATAAACCCAAGTGAAATCAAATTTCCATCTTCCACTGAAATCCAGGCATATCTCTAACATTTAATTATGAATAAATGAACAGCAAATGAATAAATGATAGATTGTGAGTTTAAAGTCTAGTTTTCTTATTTTTCCTGGGGCATTGCAGCATATCTTGGAGTGTTACCCCCATCTGAAGCAGAGATATCATTGATGGGATGTGCTTTATGGTGCATGCACAAGATAAGAAGAGTGCCACTGCTGCTCAAAAGAAACTGTTAAATGCACTGTCAGAAATAATTAGGGAGTCCCATTTTTCCCCCACATACACTGATTTTTGACTTGTACCCCATTCACATCAGTGGGCGGATAACCTTTGCTCAGTTTCAGCATCATTATTCTTTTAGTGACTATTATCCTGCCTTGTTGATTCCTAAAATGAATAGCCATAGATTACAAAGCCTTTTAATCTAAGACTTTCTTGTGATTGTAATCAGTAACTCTGCCATAAATTCAAGAGGATGGGGAAAAGGGGATTCATACATAAATATATATATTTATATATTTTTTTCAATTTTGAAACATTTCTAAAACTCGTGTCAAACCTTCATCCTAATGAAATCAGTGACAGGGCCCAGACAAATCAAAAAGAAACAAAAAAAACAGGACGTATATTAGCTGCTTAGAACAGGGTTCGATCATCTTTCCAAGATCACCTGAGTCAGACTTGCATTAAAATCATGATTTTGTTTGAATCTTTTACTTTTTATTTAACTGGCAGCCAGTTTTTTTCATTTATTTATGTCCAGATTTTAGGTAAGTGCAAGATTTAAAACAATAAACTTATCTGTTTTAAGCAGGATGAAAGGAAACTACCTGATTTTTTGAAGAATAAGTCATGTTTTATTTTGTTTTTTTGTTTTACATTGTTATGTTTGGGGGCGACTTATGATTAGGTGTGAAATAGCAACAACCACCAGAGGGCGCTGTAGGTGGATCAGTATTTAATACTGACATCAACTCAGAAGAAGAAACCCCACTCATTCTTACGCCGGCCTTGCTGGAATTGTTCCATAGCACACAGAGGAAAAATAATTCAACAGATTTAGTGTTTTGAAGTGAGATGAAGTTCAGTTGACTTGTTGGCATTTCTTTATAATTATTGGAATATTTGTTCATAGGTTGCACTGATACATTAGACTCCTCCTGTGTCTCATAAATAAGCATCAATATATAACAGTAGTGACGTGTGCAGAGATTCAGTTTGGTACCGTTATCTAGTCCAATAATTATGATTTTTCTTTGTTGTGGTTCTCGTATTTTGTTAAATAAATTTCTCTCAAAAATGCGACTTATACTTGTTTGTTGGTGTTTTTAAATAAGATTTTATTCTTCATTATTAAACTAGTCCGAAAAAATCCAAGTTTTAATAGACAGGGATCCCATCAATATGTCTCTTTTGTTCTCGTGCCTCCTTTGTTTTTTTAACATCTTTTACGATCCGTACTGTCACCTGGAGATGGGCGGAACTTTGCCAAGATCCTAATTTACCTGTGGTTTCCTGCTTTGGTTTTCCTGAGCGTCCGTTTTGTTTCTCACAGGGGAACTCCCACATCACCTGCATGCCTGGAACTGTCAGGCGATGGAACTACCCACCTCCTCTTTGCATTGGTAAAGCACATTTGTTCAAATAGTGTATTTCATTCGGTTTCCTGATCCTCTTCTGCTCTCTTGCGCAAACCGTCCGCGTTCTTTTATTTGTCAAGTGTTTAAACTCTATTAAATCACTTATTTGTATCTCTATTTACTATCAAACGTAGGAAATTCAGATAAATAAATTCTTATTTTAGGTTTCACATGCCAAAGCTAACCTTTCTCTTAAAGTACTTTTTATTCCCTGTTCCTTTTTCAACATGTGAAATCTTTTGAACCATGATTAACAGTGCATGTGCTTTTAATACATGCACTGAAAGAAACTGCATTAGCGGCACTCCTTTTGTCAACGCTCCTTCCTCTGGAAAAGCTTTGACAAACGAGTTGCACTTATTAGAACAACCTAATAAGGTTTAATTAGTTCCATCTTGAACCGGGATTGGAAGAAACGGTGGGGAGATTCTTTGTGATCACAGGCATCAGTTATTTCCTGATAGCTGCAGGCTTTTTTTGCCTATTACAGGATAACATTTAGCCTTTCACTTTTTCTTTCAAGGAAGACGTAACCATTTTTCTCTCTGGTGGTTTTCTCACAATGTGTATTATCTTTCTCTTTTTTGTCCCCATTTGCCTTTTAATCCTATCCACTTATTTTTTATTTTTTTTAGTACTCCTGTCTCTATTTCAAATAGTCAGCTTGTTCATCTTCTTTCACTCTTCACATCTTTTTGCTGGCGACATTTTGATGTCAGTATCTGTTTTTTGCTGGACGTTCTCCCTGATCCCTTAACTTATGTCTCCCCGCTTCTCTTTGTTGTCTTTGATGCAGTAAAGTCTAAAACATGAACATGTGATATGTGTAGCTTTTTACATGATTTATTTATTCTTTACTGTCTTTATGAAATGCTTTTTTTCTATTTTTATTCTGAGAAATAATACCTTTAATTGAATCTTTTATCAATCATTTTATATTACAGAAATGATTTTGTTTGTTTTGTCAAATATTTTCAAGTATTAAAGGTTCAGTTTATCTAAGCTTTTTGATTTTATTTGTTTTTATGGTTCATTAAACTGGCTTTTATTGTAATTTTTTGTGTTTTATTTTATCTTATTGGACAATCAATTGTCTGCAGATGCTAATAAGACCTTCTTTTCTTTTATTCCTCCTCTCTGGATTCTGCCAGCTGAGTGTGGAGGAATCCATGAGGAGATAGAGGGAATGATTCTTAGTCCTGGTTTCCCTGGCAACTACCCTAGCAACAGTGACTGCACCTGGAGAATCTACCTGCCAGTGGGTTATGGTGAGCAACATGCAGCATGTCACATTGGCATTTTTACATTCAGAGTAAAATTACATTTTTATAGCAGTTTCTATTTACTGTTAGGTGTAGAAAACTCTGGAATTTTGTTTAATTCATAAAATAACATCTTTTTTTAAAGTCTGACTCAATCGTCTGTTCCCAGGAGCCCACATACAGTTCCTTAATTTCTCCACTGAGGCTAACCATGATTTTCTTGAAATACGTAATGGGCCTCTGGATACCAGCCCTGTGATTGGTCGATTCAGCGGTCAAGATGTCATCTCCCCTCTTCTCACCACCTCCCATGAGACCACAGTATACTTCCATAGTGACCATTCACAGAACAAACCAGGCTTCAGGTTTGAATACCAAGGTAAGAACCCAGAGTTATGGTTTGGTTATGGGGTTCCTTTGACCAAAAAAGATTTGTGAAGACATATTTAGTTTCTGATGTATCATTCAACAAACGTCCGGTATCTTTTAGTCAATAAGAGCCCAACAAAAACAGTACCAAGCCTTGAAATAATGGGTACACTTCACTTACTATAGAATTCCCTTCAGCATCCTGACCTGAAAGTATCATTTTTCTGTCAGAAGTTAACCCCTTCTGACGTTGTTGTGGGTGGATTGCAGCCCACTCGTCCTGACAATGCCGCTTGAGTTTTGTAGACATGGAGCCCTTTTAAGGTCCAGCCAGAGAAATTCAATCTAGCAGGCCCTAAACTTGGTGACTGCAAAGCTTTGATTCATTTTCAGTTTACCAATATTTTTATTTTATTTTTAATTTTTCTAACTCTGTTGGGCAGCAGGATTTCTATGTAACACGTCAGTGCATGTTATGATCACATGTGTCCACTTTGAACGTATCTATATTTTTTCTTAAATTTCCTGTTTTTTCTTGATGCACCTCATTTTAGTGTTGTGGTGGTGCTTTTCTTTTGGCTGAGATTATATCTTTAAAAAAAAGGGGGGGGGGTGGCAATATTTTCACTGTACTTTGGGGTTCTAGCAATAAATATATCATTTTTTTTTCATTCGCCTTTATTTAACCAGGATAAAAAAACTCATTGAGATTAAAAATCTCTTTTTGCAAGAGCGTCCTGGCCAAGAGGCAGCAGCACAACAATAACACACAACCCTTATAAACACTCACACTCAATCATAAAAGCATTTACAGTTTGAAAGCTTTGTCTCACGTTCATTTAAAAGTATTTTAAAAGAGCCCAGGGAGATCAAATATTTCAATTTATTTCACATGCAAATCCAGGCTTGTAGATTTTTTCAACCATTTTTTTCTGACAATTCGTTGAGCCTTTTCAGGCTGACCTTGAAGAGAAGTGATTAGTGATTGGAAACCATGCTGAATGGTGGTTAGATGGTGGTTACCTAAGCAACAAAAAAGCTTCCTTAAACTTCCTTGCTACTTTAATCACTTTAATCAAAAAAAAAGATCCTTCTAAAATCTGTTCTCCAACACATTTACATCTTATCAAAGTTGTCAAACACACACAGTACCTTTTTTATTTTTTATTTTTAATGAAACGTAATCATAAACAAAACTTTTATTTACAATAGTACTTATAAATCACTAACCAGGCTCATTTGGTTTGAAAGATTTGTCTGACACATCTAAACCTGCTATAATCAGTAGTATAATATGTGTTACATGCATTTCTGAGACCTCTATCTGAATAGTATTATCCAAATGTTCCTTAAAAACCTAATGGATATTATTTCTCCCCTGTAGTTCATCGTCATTCTACAAGGGAATCTCAAAAACACTTTTGGTGGGGAAAGTTTAGCAAATTTACAACACTTTATGGTGACAAAACCCTCATAAATTGTTATTAGTTTTGTTAAATGACTTATTGATGTATTGATATATTTCAAAATGTATTAATAATAATTCCTTATAATTTAGTTAAATCATGTAAAAATGGTGTGGTTTAAATTTGAGACAGTGGGGATATAAGGTGTATTGAACAATCATGTCAGTATTTTTGCCTCCTAAACTAATATTATTGTGAACAAAAACTTACCAAATTACCCAACCTGTCATAATTATTAATATCTATGTTTTGTAAAAAAAATTGAATTCATTTTTTTTAGTGTGTAGATTTCCTCAAAGGGTTTAAAAAATATTTTAAATTGAAATATTTCCGTTAATTCTTAGAAGTAGTGGGCCTTACAGGGTTAATTACTGTGGATTAAGATTTTTAAAATCTTATATATCAAGGTAGTAGGTTTATATTAGCTGAAAATGTGTAAAATGTTCTATTTTTTCAGTTTTTAAAGAGCTGTTGCTGAGTAGAATAACCCTGAGAAGATCTGATCAGTAGTGTTGTGTTTACTATTGTGTATTGAGGTAAACCTGTGTGCCATTAGCAGCTCCTTGGTGTAAGCTTTAACATTAACATTTTGAAAACACCCTTAGCACCAATTCATTGTGTGGGTTAATGAGCACATGCAACCAGGTAATTACAAGTGTTTGTTGATACTTTTTAACAAAGGTGTTAAAAATCTGCACGACTGTGCGTCATCTAAAGGTTTCACTTTAGCTTGAAAAAAACTGCCCCCTTCTAAATTTGTAAAATACACGAAGTTTGTGTTTTTTCCTCAACAAAGCCAGCAAATTGAAAGGTAGTGAAGAGTGTTTACATAATTATAGGTAATTTGAGCATTTGCATATAAATGATGCATTGTATTTGGAGATTGTCCTCTGTTGCATTAGCTATCCCCCATGAAAGCAAGCTGTGACCGGTAGAAATCAACTGCTTTAGCCATGTGAGTCTTCAAGGCTCCCTGTCTGTTCTGGTTTTGGATTACAGAAAGTCTATTATAATATGTTCCAGATTCAACTCTTTTGTTTGAACGATCATCCAAAAACACTAAAAAATACAATATTGTCTTGTATTTTGTTGTATTAACAGCTTCCAGTCAGCTTTAAGTGTATAAATTCAAATTTTTAAAAATGAAACTCCCCACTTTGTTTGATTCAAAAAAGACTAGTTTGTGTGAAACTGTTTTGCAGAACCAGAAACATGGTGGCTTTTTAACTACAGTCAGGGAACTAAGTATTTGATCCCTTGCTGATTTAGTAAGAAATAGACAGTCTGTCATCCTCACGTTTATTTGAACAATGAGAGATAGAAAATCACAGAAACAACAAAAAGAAAAATAAAGAAATCAATTTTAAAGACTAACTATTCTTTGCATTTGATTGAAGGAAATAAGTATTTAAACGCTCCGGCTGAAAAGTACTTCGTTGAAAAACCCTTAAAAAATAATATCTGACCCCAGAGGTCAGATATTTATTGTAGTTGGTGATCAAGTTTCTGCATAATAAGGAGGAATTTTGGTCCACTCTTCTTTACAAATGACTTCAATATCATTCAGATTTGGTGTCTGTTGCTTAGGACCGGGTCCAGAGACTGGCTGAGCTTCCATGACCTCAATCTGCTTCTTCTTCAGTTGGTCCTAGGTTGTCTTGGTTGTATATTTTGGGTCATGATCCTGTTGGAAGACCCATCCATCTCCCAGTTTTAGCCTCCTGGTGGAGGGAAGGAGCTTCTCACTCAGGATTTGATGGTATATGGCTCCACCCATCCTCCCATCCAAACGGTGAAGTGACCCTGTACAGATACCACCCCCAAAGCATAATGCTTCCACCTCCATGCTTTACAGTGGAGATGGTGTTCTTGGGGTCATAGGGAGTATATATTTTCCTCCAACCACGATGGGTTGAGTTGATGCCAAAGAGCTCAGTTTTGATCTGATCTGACTTCATTACCTTCTCCCAATCACTCTCTAAATCATGAAGGTGCTCACTGGCAAAGTTCTGGCGGGCCGGTATATGGGCCTTCTTAAGCAGAGTCTCGTCTTCTCCCAATTCCAGTCTTGTTCCAGTCTACAATCTTCTCCCTTAAATCCACAGAAAGCTCTTTAGTTGTTCATATGTTGAAGACTTTGGAGTCTGATTGATGGACTGACTGTGTGGACAGGTGTCTTTTCTACAGCTGACAGGCAAGTTAGGGGAGTCTAACTGGTCTGTGTGAACCAGAGCGCTTAATTGGGGATCAAATACTTTTTTCCCCTCAATGAAAATGCAAATAAATGTATATACATTCTTTAAAGTTGATTTCTTGATTTTCTATCTCTTACTTTTCAAATCAACCTAAAGTTTGGATCATAGACTGTCAATTTATTTTTTGGTGGGCAAACCTACAAAATCAGTAAGGGATCAAATACTTATTTCCTCCACTGTATATGTGTGTGTGATGTTAGCTATCATCAAAATGTGCATTCCCACTGTTTTTCTGCAGCGATACCCTTCCTAATAGGGGCCATTACAAAATTCCTGGATTTTGTTTTGGTTTTATCGGGCTTCTTAAATCATCACCTCATCTTTTTTTTTTGTCTCAAGAGCACCATATAGCTCATTATAGCAGAACTTAATTAAGGTATCAGGATTTAATGGCATGTTTAGAGCTGATTTAATTAAATCATGTAATTGCTTTTATTTTCCCCTCAGCATATGAGCTGCAGGAATGCCCAGACCCAGAGCCATTTCGTTATGGAGTAGTGGTTGGTGCTGGATATAATGTGGGCCAGTCCATTTCCTTTGAGTGTCTGCCGGGGTATCAGCTGATGGGACACGCCATCCTCACCTGTCAGCATGGTACAACCCGCAACTGGGATCATCCTTTTCCTCGCTGTGAAGGCAAGTCCTGTCACATTTTCTGTGATGTCTCCAGTGTTTTGGCGATTTTACGCTTTTAATTCAGTGGAAAACTAGTTTAATATTTGAATGCAAAATGTTACTAATTATAGAAAAACTTCCATACCAGATATTGCATCATTAGTGCAAATTGCAGCCATGGAGATAATTATTATCTATTATGAATAATGTAATCAAGCTGAATTATTATCCCATATTAATGAGGCAAAGTACTCTTCAAAGACAATCAATACAGGGCTAAAGAGGAGTGGAGACAAATAAAGGCTGGAAAAAAAGAGGAAAAGGGAAAATAATGGATGATCTCTCATTTGACTCGTCCTTGACACACATTCTCACACTCCAGCTGTCGATTAGTCAATAAGGCAGGCCAAATTACATGGGAGGTGATGGCTGTGACACTAGAACTTTAAACAAGTCGGGAGAAGTGTGAAGGGCTGTAAATCCTGAGGAAGCAAGAGATTTTTAATGTCTTGATTACAATTTTCTGTGTTTTGGTTTGGCACAACCAAAAACCTACATTGACAAAGATACATGGACAGAACATATCAATATTGTGATTATTTGTTGCCACATTAAACTATTATGCTTTTTGAAAAACTTCACAGCAGCAAAACTTGCAATATACATCCTAGAGCAATAATAAGGTATTTACACATGTACAAATAAATGTTCTAGGTAAAATTAGTAGTTTTTGTCTATTGTACACTTTTGTCTGCATGTATTTACTGGCGCCTTTAGTCTGTGTGCGTGTTTTGGATGGTTTCCTGGTTGGCATAGTTTTGATGGCCTTGGCCTGGTGTGATAAAATAGTGATAAAGCAGGAGAAATATTAAAATATTCGAATGTTGCGTTTCTAAAGCATTGCTGTCTGACAACATTGTCCTCTTCCCATTACCTGTGTACACTAAAGTTTCAAGTATCCGTACTTCATTTGATTCATATTTATTTGTTGAAAGAAATCTAAAAACGAATAAATGATGGAATCTAATAAACATACAGTGGTTACAATATAATTTTAGAAACAATAGGTTGAGGTGTTTGTAGCCTTTTTATTTTTACAACGTAAGTAAATGTGACGGTTTGTTTGAAAAATTAATTTTTTTACCTTTTTAAACAAGTCAAAGACAAAACTTCCTTCTAAAAACGTTATTATTTATTTATTTATTTTTTAACAATTTTTTCCACACCAAAGCTTTTTTTTTCCCTTTTCCAAAAGGACATTGTTTTTGTTTAGCCCTTGTGCTATTCTAGGTACTTTGACATTGTCTTGTGGGGTCATCTGGACCCCACAAAACAATGCGCTGAACGTTTTTCTTCAATGATTTGTGATCTTCACTGTTGTCCATGGATTACATGAAATCCTTTCCACCTTTATCCACCTTTGTCATGGTAGGGAGAACACGTCAATGGTCATCTTGACCCCCATAGGATATCACAAGGGTTACTGATGTTGAAGAGATATTGAGAGAGACATGGCACTCTGTCAAAATGTTTGGTTGGGTTTTATCGTGAACATGTTTGTGTAGGTAATGAGTAGTGGCATTGGAGTGTTTTTTTTTCTTTTTCTTTGTATAAGTCACTAAGCCCGGTGCACCTTAAAGTGCGAAAAACAGGGTAATTATTAAGTAGGAAACTAATCTGAGTTTTTTTTATTTATTGTGTGTCTTGTAATCACTGTTTAGAAAAGCTTTAGGTTTACATATGTTAGCTGGAAAAAAGCACCCAAATCCTCATCATTTCTTAATCTTATAATTTCCTGGTTTAAATTGGTGCTAGCATACTGTACACTAAAGGCAATTTGACCAATTTACTGCCTGCCCCTTTTGTTATGACGCACATCATACTTGCTCCTTGTCTATAGGAGTGTTTACGGACCTGACACAAATCTGTGATGGAGGAGCTACTGCCAATCCACATTTTACAGACTCTTTGCAATTTTACGGAAAAACTTAAAAGATGTTATGATTCTGTCTTGGGTTCGTTTGTTTTGGAGAGGTTTAAAAAACACCGGCAAGCATTTTTCCATGTTCATGATATCACCTAGAGACTCTTCCAGTACGATGAGGTTCACCTTCTGCTACAGGGACTGTGTCTGAATGATGTCATTTGCGTTTGACGAATTGCAAAGGTAAAATGAAAAGTAGAGGACCTTCTTGTTCTCATATTAATACACATAAAGCATCATAAAGATTGGAACAAGCACAAACAAAAACTAATAAACTACTTCTTCATTTTGGTTTTGGACGTGTTGTTGTTGTGTTGTTATCTACGTGGGGTTAACTGGGTTATCTGTTAACCCAACATAAATTTCACCAAAGTTCAAGTTGACTTGAAAGTTTTTACTGCAGGTTAGAGTTTTTGATCTTCCATTCTGCCACGCCACTCAGAAATTGCGCCACTTTGGTCGCTCAAATTGTGTTACAAGACTTTTTGGCTTTGATTTAACATTGACACTGGACGCCCCAGGCATGCAAATTGGTGTGACTTAATTGTTCCATTAGTTTGGTTTGTTTAATAAAGATGTTGGAAAACTTTTCCAACTGTGTTTTAAAATCTCTCTTTCTCACATGACTCAGACAGAACACATATTTCAGGTTTTGCCTAAATAGCTTGCTAATCAATTCTTTACGCCGAGGCACAACTCCATATTGTCCAGGGTTTAATCAATAGCTATGATCAATACTTCTTTCAACAGGTGAGGCTGCAGCAGAGGTAAGGATGTTTGGCCAGGATACTGAAGTATCAAACTGTAACATGAAAACACAAAAACTCAGAAAGAAAAGGAGGATGAAACAATTCATCTCTGCTTTGGGTCCATTCGTTTATGCACAGGTATCCAAGGACGGGTTGCTGAGTCCTATGGCTGGTTGCTTGAGATGCCTGCACTGCTGTGAATACTATCCCTTAATAATTTACGCTGAAATTCGTGTGTGAGATGCACCAACAGGAATTTTGAGGCTTCAGTGGAGATTTTTTTTTAATCCTTGTGAGATGTTTGAAGAATCGTAAAACTGTTTTTTCCCCCTTTTCATTGGTAGAGGCTTTCGTGTGCAAAGGGGATTAAGCTGCGTTCACACCTAATGCGATTTGCGTGTCAAATTCGTGTGGGACGCCTCTCTTTCGACGCGTACCAAATGATGTCGAGAGATAGGGTTTATTTAAGAGTTCCTCCGTGATGTTGACCATCTACTGCAGGAGCTGCGTCTGAATGACAGCGCCATCAGGGGAACGTCCGTCTCTCTGTTACCCAGTTGAGGACTTGCTGTCGTGCAACAATCCTAGTCCAAAAAAAGATTTAATCAGAGGATCTTTTTATTGTTGTCTCATTGAAAAAAGAAAAATATTGCGATGTTCAGGAGGAGAGTTGGTTTTGGACTCCACCTGCTGATTGCATCATGTGCCAAAGCTCAGTCTTTGATTGGCTGACGTGATGCATGTCATTTTCCAAAATTCAGATTCTTTTAAATTTTGATGCACCATGCTATGACACTCAAATACAGACATGACTCACAAAGTGGTCCGCTGTTAAACCGATGCACCCCCAACCCGACGCTCAAATCGCACAGCAGGACCTCTGACTGTCTCTCAGTCCTCTCAGTACTCACTTAAAGTCGCAACTGGACGCCTCTGACGAGCCTATGGCATTCGGTGTGAACGCAGCTCAAGTCTGCATGCTTGACCATGTTGTTGGTGCATCCGTAGAACATTTCATTATTTTATACATTTATTGCCTCCAGATTTTCTGGACCCGGTTGTGGGGTTAATCTTGATATGCTATTACTGTTCTCCACTTCCCTTTCTCAGGTTTCACACAAAGCATATCTACTTCTTAGACACAAATGGTGTTCACACGCACACACATCAAGACCCCGGCGCACACCAACACCTCGAGTCTCATCCCTGGACTCTCTCCCTTCAACCTCAATGGAGAAGGGTTGAGGTCTTATCTTTGCGAAACACTCCGTCCAGCGCCCCACTTACTAACAAGCTTTACTGGCTAATCTTTAGCTCAGACAAGTGCCTGGGCAATAGACGAAGAGGGAAATAGAAAGAGATGGAGACACTGAGAAGGGAAGCAGAAGAAGAACAGAATTAAATATGATCCTGCTCTGGTGCTTGCAGTCGATTTATTTGCATGTAGCGCTGGTTCCTGGGCTCTCAGATTTATGTACATATTTCCTTAAGTTCTCCCCCTCACAATTTTGTCTTACAGTCCCCTGTGGTGGGAACATCACCTCAGACAATGGGACCATTTTCTCTCCTGGATACCCAGAGGAGTACCCCAGCTCGGCTGATTGCTCCTGGCTGATCACAGTGGCTCCAGGCTCTGGTATCAAACTGAACTTCACCTTGCTTCAGGTTCACGGGCCACATGACTTCATCACTGTATGGTATGGAATGACATTTCCATTTCCCCTTTACTTGGTCTCCTTGGCACCGTATCCTCCTTTTTAAATATGTTGCTCAAAATTGATGTCCAGATCTGCTTGCAGGTCTGGCCAGTTCTACTTTCTTATCTCCAACTCAATGTCACTCCTCTCTGTTCCCAATTTCAGCTCTTCTCTTTCACTTACCGTACTCACCTTTTTGCACTTATGAAACTTCTGTCCTTGGATTTTTGTGATATTAAGCTTTTTCATGAGCTTGAGTGTGATCATATCTTACTTTTTTTGTGAATACCATTCTCTGCTTTAGCAGACCAAATATTTGATTATATTTACATCTTTTACTCACGTATGCTGTCAAATTTAGTGCATTATCCAATTATATTCAGTGTAATCCAAGCAATAATGTTTCATAATGTTTATCCTGTTGTCTGCATGTTGGTGTTGAATTATTCATAGACATATATTGCCAGCAAATCTTACTATTTAACTTTCTTTATAACATGACCGATAAGGTCAGGCACACATGCATAGAGTACAGATTTTAACATTTCATTGTTTTTTTTATGGCATTTTAAAGTAGGGATGTCCCAAACACGTTTGTTTTGGGGCCCGATCCGATTCTGAGTTATTTGATTTTGAGTATCTGCAGATTCCGAGTCCTGATCTCATACTTTTGTATTACATTTAAAAAAAATAACAGATTTAATAAACAGATCCACCCCCCCCCTTTTTTTTCTTTTATCAACCTTCTTTGATTATTTAACACTTAAACAGAGCATAGCTGTGAAGTAGCTTTAACAATACAGTAAGAGTATTTTTTACTAGTTGATATAGTTGACACTATATCTACTAGTAAAAAAAGCTAACTTGTATCTAGTAAAAACTGGTGATGATTATTAATGTGGAAAAAGTTTGGGTACTGTTGCTTAAAGTATTTTCAGCTATTAAACGTTTTTGATCAGATGTGATAAATATATCCATTAAAAAATCTTAAAAGTTCATAAAAATTTCCTTTAAAATTGTCACTGTAACATAAATGCCATGAGTATTTATGACTAGCTCATCTCAATGGAACCATTTATCATCATTATTTTTAAGAAACTATAGAATTATTTTTTTAATCACTTTAGACTGGGCATCCACATGCATGGACATCACATTTTGGGTTTTATTACCACAGTACCTCATTCTGCTTAAGTGGGGCTCTGTCAAAGAGAAATAAAAAAAGCCTGGTAGGATATGTCCGGATGTTTTGTTAGTTGATGCTGTAACTCTATGACTGACTGAGGCTCTGGGGGTGACGTTTCCTTCTATTCTATGATGTGTCAGTGAACCTGCCATATGTACCACTAGAGACAAGGTTCTGAATGCATAATGGCTGCCAGTCCCAGTTGATCCCCTTTACCGAGACAGTCTCCTAAAATCCCAGCTCAGAGACCAGGGCTTTTTCTGCCAGCCATCTTGGCAGCTTCATGACCACAATAGGCCACATCATAGGCTGACTCCTGCTTTTTATGCTCCTAACAGGAATCAACCTCGGAAAAGTGAGCCAAAGCAACACATTTTGCATTTTGTGTTTCTTCACTGGAAACGTCAGCTACTTTGAACTTTTCCAAAAATGTCCTGCAGAGCCTTGATGAGAAATATCATGCTCTTCACTCTCCAGTCGGCTCTGCAGTGTATCTGTCCTCTGAACCACCGAGCCAAGGAAATGGTCCTCGTAATGTCGGCTTGGCTGGAATGCTGTCAGGCAGTCGTCACTCGCCAGCCGTTTCCAGAGCTGCTTGTAATCTCTCATGCACAGTATGACAGCCAAAGACAGATGGTTTTTAAGCTGAATGGTTGTGGCAGGAATCTGAGGACTGGTTTAATCAGCCATGCTCACACAAGGGGACTGCCAAGGCAGGGGCACAGCTTCCAGAGACCCTCCCTGCTGTTGGAGGGGCCGGGCCAATCCAGACCCGTCATTGTGTTTATTTGTAATTTCCACCTGATTGTGACATAATCATCCAGAGCAGACCAGGGTAACTGCCCTATGTTTAACGTGATGGCGGCTTGATTTTGCTATCCTGGTCAAAATGTGTCGTTTGCTAGGAACGTGTGTTACACCGAAAGCTTAAAACGATTTCAGAAGGACTTATTATTTTATTACATTACACCAGGCTTAGTATGAGCCAACTGAAAGTTTTTTTTTCCATTGTTACTTTCTTATTAGCAAATTAAAAATACAGATTTTTCAGAATTTGTAGTTTTTTGTTGTTGTTTGTATTACACAAATCAAATATGGAACTGAAACAAAACCCAAAAATTGAGGCTTGAACTGAATTGCAGGGAAAGTGAATTGTTTGCCACAGGGACGGTTAGATTTAAAGAACAAACAAATGTAATCAAATTCAAGCTGAGGTAATTGTCTCTTCTAAAATATGCTTTCCCCTCCTTAGGGACGGTCCACAGGAGACAGCCAGGAAACTGGGTATTTTCACTGATGGAGAACCCAATGACTCTCCCAGTAGCACATCCAACCAGGTGCTCATTCGTTTCCGTAGTAACACAGAAAAGGGCGGATTGTTCCGTATTGGTTACCAAGGTATTTAAATTACCCTAACAGACTTTCTTTGACGGATTCCACATCCTCAAAGTTTTGCTTCTTTATGTTTTCGATGCTTTGAATGAAGCTTACAGACTGCAGTACTGCCTGCCCCCACCCATCATTCCCAATGCGGAGATCCTGATGGCAAGCAAAGAGTTTAAAATTGGTAGGTATAATGCAGCCACAAAATGACACCCGCACACACAGACCAATTGTTAAAACTTGATTATTTTTTTTTACTGGCTGTCAGTTTCATTGTGATGCGTGAAAAGTGCTGCGCTCTAAAGCAGTATTGTCCTGGCTTTGACACTTACACAGCTTTTGTTCACTGACTTCAAAGTAGAGGTGTTTTGTACTAAATAAAGACTTAGCATGACCTGCTTTACCATAAAAATGCTTTTATTACAGAATAATGCACAATTTGTGAAATCAACGGATTCATGACGATAGCTAAATTCAGTGTCTGTGCTCCTTCAGGTGGAGATGAATCCCTTTTATTTACTTATTAGTGAGACAGATGCAGTCATGCTTTTATTTTCTCTTTTGTCTAGTGCCTCATTGTTGCTTCTGTGTCGGATATGTGGTGTTCCAAATAAAATTGCATCAATCCTTGTGATGTTTGTTGCGATTCTCCTCCTCTGACAGCTTTTTCCTCTCCTCTCGTTGGGTATTCAGGGGATATCGTCCGCTACAGATGTCTTCCCGGCTACCAGTTAAGTGGGAACAGCATTTTGACCTGCCGCTTAGGAACACACTTGGAATTCGAGGGGCCTCCGCCGTCTTGTGACGGTAAGTGATTCCGTGCGGCGTGAACATGTCCTGCAGGATCAACGCCTGCCTTCGTGTGTCTTCACTTCCAAGGCTCAGGTCTAGAGTGGAAGCCTCTTATTTTAATCAAATCCCAATTTCATTTGTGGATCTTTACCTTAATTCTTTTTCTGCACAGACATAATTGGAGAATACATGTTAAATCCTTTGCACAAACCCTCAGATGGATATATGTATCCTGGGGGCGTAACAGCCTGGTAGGCTGTTACGCCTGATTATTCCATGCTTCATTCATTCAAGATCTGGAGATTTTGGTCAGCAAAGGAAACCTGGATGTTCAAAGTTTTTAACAAAACTCGTAAACAGTGAGTTTATCTCATCAAGATGGTCTTGTGAGCTTAGTTTTTTTTTCTGCCAGGCATTGTCATTGTGCTCCAAATATACACTCAATCACAAGGTTGTGCTTTTTCTTATTTACATCTCCCATGGGGGGGGGCTTTTCTGCCTGTAGTAATGGGGCAACAATTGCAAAGCAGCTTGGTACCATTTCTAATCTCTGCAGATGATAGTTGGCTCCCTTGAGGTTGAGGGCTTTCCCTGTGGTGCTTTCTTCGTACTGAGACGTACCCTCCCAGAGGAATAAAGTCCTCCCCGCATGCAGCCTTATCTTAATACCTCTTTCTGTTTGGAGCACATTACCTACGGGTGAAAGACGGGTGCACACAAAGGTCCTTCTCGTTCCCATACATCTTTAATTCTCTTGCATTCTTTTTTTTTTTTTTGCTTTCATCCTGCTTGTGGGATGCATGTTTGCCCAAGCATAGTCAATAAATGTAAACAGTTCAGAGTTTAAAATAGAAAAACTATGCAAATGTTCACAGCAAGAGGTGAAAGGGCTGCCAAGCAAGAATGCAGATTAAAAAAAAAAAAAAAAAAATGAAATAAATCAGAGACGTGGAGGCAAGCGCAACACTAGGGAAACAAATGTGGGACAAAACAGGAAGCTATGTTCAGAAACACAAAACAGTAAAGGCCCATTACAGCAAACTACTGGCCACTTCCAGCTAATAGGTAGTCATAACTGCACAAACACCCACTGGAGCTTTAGTCCCAACCACTCTTATGGTGGATACGGGCTGACTACAGGTGAAAAGAAAGGGAAAATTGTAGGTGGTATGCAGGTGCTCCCCACAAACTTTAAAGACAACTAGCATCACCTAGTACCGTATTTTGACAACAGTAGGCTGCACTGGGTTACAGGGCGCAGTCTCAGTTATGGGTGATTTTTTGTTATTTGACACACACAAAAGGCGCACCGGGTTTCAAGGCGCGGGCACGTTGAAACACGAGGCCTTACTCTCAATGTGGGTGCCGCCTATTTCATGACGTCAACCTATAGTCTGCCTCGGCAGCCTGTCTGTGTTTTGCCCACGAAAACAAACAACATCCACACTTTTGCAAAGATGGATGTGCATATTGTGGAACCTTATAAAAGGAGTACACCGATCACGTTTGTGTTAACCTGGTGCGGTGCTGGTAATGCAGGCTCTTCCTGGAAGGGGCTGTTCTTCACTGGTCTACGTCACAATGTGTGAAACCGCTCGTTATCATGGATTGGGAGGGGCTGGTGCTTTGAGAGCAATATTTTAGAGGAATACTCAGAAATGCCTGAACGGATCAAAATACCACTCAAGGGTTGTTTTTTGTTGTAAGGAATGAACATTATAATAAACTGTAAAGATCAAGAAGCTTATTTAGCATGAAATAGATCCTTTAAAAAAATCCAATGTATGTATATATATATATATATATATATATATATATATATATATATATATATATATATATATATATATATATATATATATATTTTTTTTAAATGATTTAATTGCACCACAGACAACATAGATATTATAAATCCAAGCTTTTATCTGGGAACTTTGCAGGCCTGCACAGTGATTCAATGGTTAGCGCCATTTCCTCACAGCAGGGAGGTTGTGAATAAAAGGCTTTCTGGGTTTTTTTATGTTCTCCCTGCTAATGTGTGGACTTCCTGATTTGCTTTTTTCCCATTCCTTAAACATTTTAGTTTCTTAATCTACATTTGTTCTCGGTGAAAGGTCGGCGTGCCGGGTAGACCACCATAATCCCTAATTGAATGTGGGCATGAAAGAAAAAAAAAGAGAAATCTCTACATACATAACTTCTGAAGGAGAAGCCAGACCTTTACAGTAAACCCTGTCATGTTTCATTTGTTATCTTCTGGAAAAATAATCACGAATCCAAAAAAGGAGCAGGATTTGTTGCTAAACAGAATAAATTAACAGTCGTCTGACTGAAAGTTTAATGAGATTCATGCAAAATATCTGTTTATATCTGTTGTTGATTTACTTTTTTTTATATTTAAAGGTAAACAGTTACAAAAAAATATACAGCCCTCATTTTCCCTTGTGCTTACTCCATGCGACAGGTAAGGATGAGATAGATTTCAACAGATAATCCTCAGGTTAGGATAAGGAAGAGACTCATTGGAGGGTTTTTCGTGCTGAGAGAAGAACCGAGTAAGAGCAATTAAAGTTAACTTCTGGGAAAGTAAGCCCTGTAAAGGTGATCAAGTTTACTAAATGGGTGAAATAGTTGGAAGTCGGAGAGATTAGAAGCAAAGGGAGAAGAAGGAGGCCAAGTGTAGTTGGAGGGCAGCGAAAAGGCAAAACGCGCAGATCATTGGAATGCTGGGGACATGGCGGCTGCAGCTGCACCTATCAAATCACCACTCGGAGCTGACAGGCACAACCCCTCCTGCCCATCTAGGGGCCGCTACCCCCTTCAACCTTTTATAAACACACTCAATCTCACCCCCCACTCTCCTGTGTATTTTCTGAATAAGCCTCCACACTTGTCTCACTTGTGCCAGGACTACACAGTGCAGAATGTTGTCATTCCATCATCATCATTGTCTCAAAGATGGTGGGGGGGGGGGGACTGTTACCATAGCCGCTCCTGCAGTGCAGCTCATTCCGATATTCCCTCCTCATTCTCTCCATTCCCTCCCTTTCTGCCACTGATTCATCAGTTTCCTTCCATGTAGTATTTGTTCCCATTTGTCCTCTTTTGCTTCCCATTTTTTATTATTTGACACCTTTTTTGCACATTCATAACCACAATGGCAGAGCTGGGTGACAGTCTATAAAATCTTTTGATTTATTGGATAAGTGTTCCCAGTGATCTTTTAACTATGATTATGCTGATTATTTTAGCCAAAAGAAAAAAGAAAAACAAAACAAAAAACTTGTTTTTCTAGAGAAATTGTTTTCTAGGACATAGTTTCTGCAAAGTGGCAGGAGTTGTGAAAATCACCCCTGATTTGTGGGCGGGGAATGTTGAAGCTGCTTCCCCTCCCCATTGCTAAGAACTCTTACACCATTGACTGTAAATGGTATATAGCGCTTTTCTACCTTCATCGAAGAGTCACAAACCCATGCAGACACACATTCATACACTGGTGGCGGCTCCCCTGTTGAACACTGGCCCCCACCTTCCACCAGAGGAAAGGTGGGGGTTCAGTGTCTTCCCCAAGGACACTTCGACACATGGGCAGAAAAGGCGAGAATCGAACCAGCAATCTTATGATGACCGCCCTACCGGTGCATCACGGCCGCCCATAATAGAACTAAACTAAAGCATACCAAACAGGAAGTGAGAAATAAACAGCTATTACTAGTCACAGTCATTCTGTTGTTATTCACCTTTCAGCGTATCCTCTCAGGAGTCGCCACTGAAAATCACCTTTCACAGGTGGTTTGATAGAAAATTTCCTTTATGACACAACCCTGTATTTTTTAAGGCACAGTGAGACTCAGATAGGCATCATCACACTGGATTTTGGCTCATTGCACGCCCTGGGAATCGAACCCATGTTTCCTGCACGGCAGTCCAACACCTAGTCAATCATTCTTTTTTTTTCCTTTTTTTTCCTTTATTCAGAGTTAAGTTATAAACTGACCAATCAGATGTCTCAATAAAAGTAGGTGGTGCCCGCTGGCCCCCAGAACGACCTTTGCTTTTATAACGACCATTCGGTGAGAATGGTTGCCATAGAAATATTGATTCAGATTGACTCGGACCAATCACTCCTTGTTGACGTCATCTGGCTTCCACGTTTCAGCGTCTGTATTGCAAAAAACAGGAACTGAATTGACTTCATTGGTTTGGAGCTAGAAGTAAACTATTTTCTCACAGTCACTCGGTCCAGTTCTCAGAAGTATTGGTTACCCATTTCTCCTGCTATCTTACAGCCCCTAACAACCGAACATTAGTGGTGCATCAGAAAGGGCGAGCCGTACAGTTTAGATCCAGAATCCAGCTCAGACGAGGACAACAAAAAGCAGGGAGCTTGTAACCAGCTGATTGGGGCTTCTACATCACAACATCAAACTTTTTTTAAACAGCATTTTTTCCATCTGCTCCTGAGTCATTTAAATTAAAAAAATACTCAGAAATGGAAAAATGTCCTCCATTATCAGAAAAATGCCACAAGAGCGTGTTACAAACATCAAAACCCCATTTTTTTTTTTTTTATATATCTCATTTTTTTTTTTTTTATATTTCTTTGCTAAACAAAACATCCAGACAGAGACTCAGATGCCTTTGCAATAAAAAAATCTAAGAGCAGACTCATATTTATTATTTTTTCTTTCCTCTGTGTGTGTGTGTGCTGTTAGATCTACCAAACATTTGGCTGTCGTTCAGCCGGGTTCTGGCTCTGCTCTCCGCCACTGAAACAGCCACTTGCTCTGTCTAATATTTGATTTGCCTTCTATTCGATTATACAGGTTTGTATTGAATCCACTGACCCTTTAACTACATTTGCTGTCTGCCGAGACCACGGGGAGTTAAGCATCGTCACACACACTCCCTTCTGCTTCAGTCTTTTAAATAAAACACAAAGAAATCCCATGATCCAAAATCCCTGTTAATCCCCCTAAAGAAACGTTCTCTCAATCCACCCATCACATTTGTTTTCTAGCTAGTTCTTCATCCTATTCTCTCTTTGTCTATCTCTTTATTGTTGCATAGATTATGTTTTTTTAGGTTTTTTAAACCAGCTCTGTCCTTTTAGTTTTACACTGGATTACATGGATTGCATCCTGTCATTTTTGACTTTCATACATTTTTCCGTTCTAGATCCAAACTAAAGATGTTTTCAGTCATTATGTTCAGTCAGGTTATTACATCTTTGCCTTTCTGAATGAAATAGCGGTAATATTTAAAATGAACACAAATTCAGTATCTAAAATATGTACCATCATGCAGCAATGCCACATTTCAACCATTCTCTGAGGGTGTAAATATGTGACTGTTTGCCTCCAAGTCATGGTTTCCCATCTCCGTATGTATATTTTTTTTAAGGTCATCCGGCATTTTCTGTTTGCCCTTTTGTTTAACCCCCGAGTAATACAAAACTCAGATTATTTCAATAAATTTCTTGCCTAAAAGTAAAGACCTTATCGACAAGAAACTGACTGTATTTAAAAAAAGAAAAAAAGAGCTGCAGCAACCTGAAAGGTTGCTGTTTAATGAACTGGACTCCGGTTTTATGTGCTGCTGCCAGGTGCAGTGGGTTTCACTATAATTGGTGAATTTCAATCGTCTGGCTTGCATCCTGGAGGTGATGGAGGGAGTAAATTATTTCATGAACTCTGTCATGATGTTTGGGATCAGAGAGGACCATTGCATTTCTGGAAACACAAGCCTCTGGGATTAATCCCCCCTGTAACCGAGTGGTGCAGATGTTTCGAAGAAGTCGACTTTTTTTTAATAGAGCCTCCCCAAGAATCCAATTAATAAAAGGCTAATTTGCTACAATGCAGGAGGGACATAAAACAAAAAAAATAAAACAGATACAAGCTGACTTAACAAAAACATAGAAGATTTTAGATCAATTGTCTATTATGACATCATCAACTTTCTACCATTTATTGCTGTCTTTCGGATGTTGCAGTGATCTTTGACTTTTTCACAGATTTGTTCCCATCTCATTTTTTTTCATGGTTTCTATTTTTCTCACAAATTATACAATTTTCTTTTTTTCTTCTTGCTTTGATCATCATTTTCAGCAGCATACTGCCGCAAAGCTGCTTTTTTCCATTGGAATCCATTGGAATTACTCTAATAGCATAACATTTTGAAGAGTTATAGTTTTTGAAGGTTAAAAAAAAACACACTTTCACTACAGTGAAATTGAAATTGAGGTTTTCCTTTAAAAAAAAAAATCAAAGCTCAACAACAAGAAAAAGAGTTTATCCTAGAGATGGATCTCCCCAAATAACTGAAGAATTGTAATAAATCTTGCTTGGGAGTACAAAAAGCAGAGGAGACCAGTATTCTGGGTAATGAAGATCATCAAAGATATACATTTATTTTAGAACAACACCCACAGATAAGCTGGTGAACTTCTAACTCAACAGACGTTTGCTATAGTTTTTTTTTTTCTGCAACACATAGGAGCCAAAATGAGAGGATGCATTTCATGCTGTTTATCAAAAGATCCAAAACTTTACCGAACTGCATAGGGTCTATTGGGAGTTTTAGTCATGACAAAGTGCTGTAAAGATAAAAAGAAACTAAACAATGTAACGTAATTCTTTTACAATTTTGCATATTAAGCCGAAATGTGGCAAATTCGAAGAGCTCAAATGCAAACTTTTCCTTTAAGTTCCCACTCCAGTCGTTAAAGTCCCACTCCCATCATCTTTTGATCGATTGTAAAAGTGTTCACAGAGGTGTTTATATTATCATTGTCATTTTTAGTACAAAAAAACCCCGTCGTTTTCTAGAACAGCATTTCTAGAGAGTGGCAGGAGTTCATTAGAAATAGTAGTAGTGGTCAGAACTGACGGCATGGAGCATCGGACATTCTTAAACACACTTTTAGCATAAGGTGTACACACTGGACTTTTGGTACCCAATAGAGCATATATGTACTGTTGGAAGAAACTGTAGAAGCGGTGCAAATCTTATGAATCTTGCTACAGACTTGGTAAATAAAAGACTTGGTGTAAAAAAATTACAGCCGGGCACAGACCACCATTATTAATTTCTCCTTCATGATCAATTATCGATTGTTTGATACTTCTGTGTTTTAAAGAGGATGCCACCCATACATACTTCACTACCAAATCCAAGTCCCTATTTGGTCAAAGTTGAACTGGTTTAACCTTTGAATTATGTTCTATGGCCACACATTTTGTACTTAAAATGGACATAAGAATGGAGCTTGTGGCCCGCCCAGCAAATTTTCTACGTCGCAAATTTGCTCTTTTTTAAACTGCATTTTTTTCCACACTGGTTAAAGAGGAAAACAATTTTGAGCTGCGACAGACTGGCGACCTGTCCAGGTTGTCCCCTGCCTTCGCCCACAAGTGGCCGGGATAGGCTCCGGCAGCACAGTGACCCTAAAAGGGAAAAACAAAACAGAATAGAAAATGAATGAATGAATGAATGAATGAATGAATGAATGAATGAATGAATGAATGAATGAATGAATGAATGAATGAATGAATGAATGAATGAATGAATGAATTTTGAGCTTCTTTTATTCTTATAAGTCCAAGAACATGTTAAAAACACCATTTTAATTGCACTGGGTCTTTGTGGTTTTAAAATTGTTTGTTTTCGAGTATTTACCTTAAAAAAGGCCTCAAGCTTTAGTTAAATAAAGTATTCTGTGCGGAGTACTGAGAATATGACAAAGGAAATCACACGTTAAAATAATTACTCGCCATTAAAGTATAACTGGGTTTTCATAAGGAATGGATCCTTATGCTATCTACCTGCTCTGCTCTTGGAGGAATTCAGCCAAAAGAACAGAAAACAATACTGCTGCAACAGCAATACTGCGTCCTTTCATGTTTCGACTTGTTTGGGGGACCCCACTGTGCAAGATGACAGCTTTGGCAGATTAGGAGGTTGGCTTCACATCATAGTAACAAAAACGTAACTAGTTGGAGCCCCTTGTATTGTATAAATATATAGATTTTAAGCACTAGGACACGTCTGAGGATTTCATGACAATGCCCCGTCTGAATCCCAGTTATGAGAACCAATTACACTGAAGCAATGGGGTCACATTTTTCAGTTTTACTTTAAAATACAAATGTTTCCATTCATAGAGTCCTCTGCATCAGACCATGAAAGTAGAATAGTTCTGATGTTTCAGAAAATATCAAAAGGTTTTTCTGTCTCTGTGTTTTTTCTCTGTACTCAGTGACTTGTCCCATGAACGAGGTGCGTACAGCCTCCACGGGGGTCATCATGAGCCAGTCACCGGGCAACGGTTTTCCCCATTTCGAGTCCTGCTCCTGGGTGGTGAAAGTAGAACCCGGATACAACATCACACTCACGATTGAACACTTCCAGACCAGCCGGCAGTTTGATGAGCTCGAAATTTTCAATGGTGAGTGACTTTATTTGTTAAAGACAGCAATCAATTGTCCTCATGCTTGTTTGGTATTAGGGCTTTGAAACTACAAGTGGGCCATCGTTAACCTTCTAAAAAGAACATGCTATCGGCCGAATCTGTTACTGTAACACACACATTTTCTACACTTTTCTCAGACAGACATAAATTTTTACACTTTTTTCTCTTGTTTAAAATCTCAAAATTTAATCATTTGTAGAAAAATAAGTCCAGTATTATGTAATGAAAACAAAAATCAGATCCAGTTTTGGGTCCTACCGCAACTTTCTTTGACGCTGCAGTCAACATTGTGTGCAAACACACAGTACAGCACTTTACACCATCACTCTACCCTTAAAAAAATAAGAATCTTAAGAAAGTAAAAACAAAACGTGTTTCAAGAGAAGTAGTCTTATTTTTCTCTCTCTAGCAAGAAAAACATTTTCCGCACTATAAATCAGTCCGAGGTATAGGGCTCAAATACCAAAAAAAGTATAATATAGAAGAAATAATTGTAATGAAGTCACACTTTTGGGAGAAATAATTTAACAAAAAACAGGAACAAGTTTGGATGTGTCATCTTGAAAGCAAATCATCATCATAATGGAATAGATATTGATAATAGGCTGAACATCTGCACACTTCGCCATCGTAACGCATTGATGCCTATTTAGAATAATTATTATAATAAACAAAGCCTGAAGAACACACTTACAAGTCAACTTAACTCTTTACATCACTGAAATCTCTAAATTTGCAGAATTCTTCTTCCTTTAGAACTATTCCGCTGAGCTTGTCGTTATACTGAGCAATGCTTCTTCTGGGAAGCTGTCTGTAGCAAATACTGCTACACACACCTACAGCGCCCTCTAGTGGTTGTTAGTGGGAAAATAATAAACACATGGGCCTAGTAATTAGGAAAAAAAATCACATGTAAGTCACATCTGATTAAGTCGCACTCACGGCCAAACTATGCAAAAAACAGTGACTTACAATCCAAAAAAATACATGTATATTCTTTTTTGTTTTTACCTAACCTCCAGGTCCTTCCAGACAGAGCCCCCTCCTGCTCACCCTCAGTGGAAACTACTCCAGTCCCCTGAGCATCACCAGCTCAAGTAATAAAGTCTACCTGCATTGGTCCTTTGATCACACGACCAGCCACAAAGGCTTCCACTTACGCTACTCAGGTAAGTGATGAGCTGGAGTCTAACTCACTGCAGTGGCGCATGGAGGCAGCGATTGATGAACTTCACGGAAATTATGTTCTCTTGTTATTTTGGGACCTTGTAGTAAATTTGATCTCATCAGTGATGTGTTCAATTAACTTTTTATTTTTTCAACCGGAACATCTGGGCTGCCAACACCGTGTGAATCAGCCAGAAATGTGACCCATCTCTCTTAGATCTTAATGGGGGCAGCCGACATCTGCACCACATCTTGCTGAGCAGCAAGACCGGGGAATTAGTAATTCCAATTTGTTATTCCGCGTCTTATTTCTCTGTTTTGTCCTGTTCCCATGGACGATCTGTTGTTATGTGACACCTGCATAACTGACTGTGAATTATGACTGTGTAAATATTTAAAAGGCTCCCTCTGTTCTGTATCAACACCACTCAGCCAGATTGAGTAATCGTCTCTTTTTTCCTCTCTGTGGAGGCTTCTGTCTCCTGAGTTGAATAAACTGTTGTCACTCTCCAGCAATTATTTTTTATTTTTTTCATCTTTAAAATATTTTTTGTAAGAATCAATATTTCTGCCATGGCATATTAAGTAACAGGCAGATGAAGTGGTCCCTGAGAACCCCAAAGGTGCTACGGTCATTATGGAATTACCTCCTATTGCAATTTAAAGGGGAGATTCAAGCAGATGGCACATGGACAGCCAGACTTTTCAGCTATCCAGCTCAATTATCCATCTTTCATCTCCAATGGCAGCACTTTCATTAGCAACTTGCAGACATTTTCTCCAGGAATCCTCCATCTTAGTTCCTTACACTTGAGGTTATTTGTTCTTTCACTGCTTCATTTACCTGTTTGGGCACAGTCATCTCCTCCGCCAGTCCATATACGTAAGGCAGTCTTCAGTTCATTTTATATCTGTTTAGTCATGTTACTTTTTATTTTTATTACAAACAAGGAAACAGTGTCTTGGTGCAAAACATCTTAGAGGTTTAAATAGGTTACGTCCAAGGTGGAGGAACAACGCATTTTAAAGTGTAGCTAAAACATTGCCTAACTGAGACCATCTGCAAATTATCCACTAAAATAAAATGTTTACAAATCCTTTAACTTATAAAATCAAATTCTAAAAACAAATCCTCAGAGCAACTTTTCCTAAGACTAAACCACATCAGAACAAGACAGAATGTAAGCTGTTTGTTTGAGCTGGCAAATCTTCCCCAAACACTTTTTGCCTAAAAAGATCCAAATGAAAGGGCATTTATATTTCAACAAATGCATCTATGATCTGGAAATGTATAATTTATTTTGTCTACTATTGGTGTTTTAGATCTTTCTGTATACATTTGAATACAGTTTAGTTCTATAGCTGTTTTCTTTTATTTATGTGCCCCTAACCATTAAAGAATAAAGCTTAAAGACCCACTCTATTTTCAAAGTGTTACCAGTGGTCTTTAAATAATGAAATAATTCCCAAAAGTACCCCCCCCCCCAAAAAAAAGAAACAGGAAAACAGTGTTGTTTTCTTGGACATAGTTTCTGCAGAGCGGCAGTAGTTTATTAGAAATTGTGGACGGAACCGTTGGCACAGAGCAACCCCGTCCACTCAATTATTTTAATAAATGCCATCAATCATCAGAAAAATGCACATTAAAAACACCAGAGACAGTATTTTCCTTGGAGGGGGTCTTTTATTATACAACTGCAAGCTCCACTTTGCAAAAATAAGTTTCTTTTGCAGCTCTATTTCTGTAAATCTATATATGTTTTTGTATTTTCTCCATATATATATATATATATATATAAATATATATATATATAAGAGCTTATGTGCAAATGCAATATCAACTTTTTTAATACTTGTTTACTTTTTTCTTGTACTCCGTTGATTTGTATATTTATATTTTTGTTTACCACTTTTAACTCGTTTTTTTTTTTTTTTTTTACACAGCGGCCTACTGCAGCCCTCCAAACAACCCTGTAAATGGCACAGTGCACAGCCTGACAGGCACTAAGCTGGGCAGTACACTACGCTTCAGCTGTGACCAGGGCTTCCGGCTTATTGGTCAGAGCAGTGCCACGTGTGTCAGGACAGCCCAAGGGATTTTCCAGTGGAATGCACCTGTGCCTCTTTGCCAAGGTGAGGTCCCTATCATGGCAGCAGAACTGCACTGGATTATATTAATTCAACAAATCAAGAACCAGCAAGAGTCGGGTCCTTTTAGGTTTAGGTCTTAAGCTTCTTGCTGTCAAACTAATTTCTCAAAAGTAAGTAAAAGTAACGTCTAAAGAAAACATCATGACACCAGCAGCTTTCAATGTTTTGTTTAGAGCAGCTTTAGGATAGAAATGTATCGTGCAGTTTAAATTGATTGAAAAAAAGTTTCACATGACTGACTTGCTTTGAATCAAAGGGTGATTTCACCTGGAAATCCATCGCTACCTGCAGGCTCCTGCGCCTGCGGCATGCCCCAAAGACGCTCACAACCCTTTTTCAAGGTTTATTTTGAAGACTCTTTATTATAAATTGAGTGGCGTTTGATGCTTTTGGGATAAACCTGTGAGGACTTGAAAACGAATAATAGTAAAATAAGCAGTTTACCTTTGGAATTATCTGGTCAAAGTTTACGAATGGTGACCAAAAAGATAAATAAATTAAGCTGTTTCTGGTCTTTTTTTAAATTTATCTTTTACTTAACCTTACAGATAAGAGCTGAGGGCCTCTTGTGTTGGGCAGACATTACTGTTCAATCAGGAAGTGTACGTTTGTATAAATCCCTCTTGCATTAGACACTAAACTTTATTTGTCATAATATTTGCTTGAATGTTTTTGGACCACACAGAAGAGGGATGAAAAGTAGGATATTAAAGATAGGGGTCAAGGGTACAAGGAAGGAAAAGGGGATACAAAGTTGGTGAAGTAAAGAAACACGCAGAAGATGTAGAATTACTAAAATAAATGAAAATGAGTTGTTATAGGTTGAATCTATCATTTTTATGTAGATGTTTACCAAAAAGTGCTGTGCCTGTCCCATTGACTGTTTATAAGAACTGGACCAAGTGTGACGTCATCTATAGAAAATGGCTTACTTTCTGTTCAAACCAAAGGAAATCAATTTAGTATTCACTCTTTTCACCTTATGGATGCCACCATGTTGGAGCCAGATGTCGAAAGTAATCTGTGATTAGTCCGAGACAGTTGAGTCGACATTTCTCTGGCAACCACTCTCCCCAATCAGGAAGTGAGCTTGTTGGAAGTCCACACCCCTTCCACTTGAAAGCTGGCTCGGAAGAATCTGTAATTCAAACATTTCAAATGTTTGACATGAGACCACATATGTGCTTTTAAGGCATCTGATTGGTCAGTTCATAACTTAAAAAACCTGCATTAAAAATATATATTTTGAAAAAAATTTGGATTAACAAAAATATGCTAAATAAAAGTATCAGAGCAAGAATGGTTATTCTGACTAATAGAATGGTTAAGTCATAGCTGTTAATTTATCGATAGAAATCTATGGGATTTTAGCATCTTGGAGCCAGCAGGTACTTCCTGTTTGGAGCGCAAGAGAGGAGTCGTCATTCATTCCAGTTTTCATATACAGTCAATGGCCTGTCCATAGACACACTGATCCACACAGAAACCTTTACTGACATGCACATTGATTGATACAGATCAGCTTACATGCTCATACATAAATACATACTAGCAAACGCGTGTCAAGGATATCCAAGCATATCCAAGCATGATATTTGCTTGGATATCTGCATGTGCATACAAATATCCTGTTTGCATTTCAACCGAAACTTGTTTTTTTTTTAGTTTAGGTTTACAAAAAAAAAGAAAAAAATGATTGTGAAGCTACTTCTGTATGAAAACCTATAAATTATATTCTTTTGGTTTTATCCTCCCTTTGAATAATACAAATTGATACAATATAATTAAATACAATAGCTAAATGCTGTTAAACAGTAAGAGAAGTTGACACTCCTGGATGACCGGTTATGCTGCTTCTATCACCTTTGAATTGTTTTGTAATGTTAAAGCTGCATCTTGTTGTTTGCAGTCATGTCTTGTGGAATGCCGGTTCCTCCAGTTAACGGCAGCATTGCTGGCCAGGAGTTTTCTCTTGGGGCGAAGGCTACCTACCAGTGTAATCCGGGATTTCGGCTTTCCGGGCCCATCACCACCTCTCTGATCTGTCAAGAATCCGGAAGGTGGAGCCCCATTGAGGCCCCACCCAGATGTCTTTGTGAGTATTTGTCTTTCTCAGTCTGTCTAGGGTTGCTATTTTAATTAAAGAACAATCAGATGGAACACAGTTTTATAAAAAAAGAATTTGGACTTTTCCATTTTTTAGGTGTTCCAAAAATTCCATGTATAGAATTATTTTTCATATACTGGGATGGATTGTTCGTTATTTCTAAATTACGTATCTATTCATCCTGTCAAATCTCCGAAACGTAATAATCTTGTACTGACTAGAAGAATATTGACTCTCATCACCCTAAAAAAAAGAAAATCCATCACCACCAGTACCATTTGTATTTATTTGTCAGATGATTGAATCTTCATGATGATAAAAAACAAACAGAATTTGTCCTCAAACATTTGATAATATAATGCAAACAGCATCACATGTATGGCCGCAGCTGCATTTCTTAAGACATCAAAGTTGCTTGATAAAGCCTTGAAAATAAATTTCTTCTTAAAATGACACTAAAATTTCACGATTGAAACAAGGATTTCATTTTGATAAAAGTTTTAGTGAAAAACATGGCCAAAAAGGTCAATATTTCCATTCCTTGATCATAATGTGCATTAAATTGCACTATAAGCTTAATTTACAGGTGTGTGTTCAGATGCCTTTGACTGATAATTGAAAACAAAGTAACTTTTTAAAGAAACATGTGATTTGACTTCTCACCCTGCAGCGGTTACCTGCCCAGACATCGGCCACTCTGCTGTGGAACACGGAAGATGGCGACTAATCTATGGCACGCAAAACCAATATGATGCGATGATGATGCTTGTATGTGATCCAGGGTATTACTACAGGGGTCAAAGGATCATTCGCTGCCAGGAAAATGGCACATGGAACTACCCTGATCCTCACCCAGTCTGTGACAGTGAGTCAAAATATTATTTTTGTATTATTTTGAACCAGTTCATTAGTTCAAAAATAGACTATGGCAAGGTAATGCACCGTAATTAGTATTTGGAGCCTTTGGCAGTTAACTATGAAAATCTTTAGCTGTACCAACTGATTATTCAGAAAAATAATATTTGTTTTTTTCATTGCAGTCATTTCCTGTGGGGACCTTGGCACTCCACCAAATGGTAACAAGATTGGGACATTGACTGTGTATGGAGCCACAGCTATTTTCTCCTGTAATACAGGATATACCTTGGTGGGCTCTCGAGTACGAGAGTGTATGTCCAATGGTCTTTGGAGTGGAACACAGGTCCAATGTCTCGGTGAGATTTTATATATATATATATATATATATATATATATATATATATATATATATATATATATATATATATATATATATATATATAAATACAGTTTATATTTGTCTTGAGTCCAGCTCTTTACTGAAAAACATTCAAAACACTCTTTTTGTCCTTACATAGCGGGCCATTGTGGCTCTCCGGAGCCAATAGTGAACGGACAAATCATTGGGGAGAATTATAATTATCGAGGCAGCGTCGTCTACCAATGCAACCCAGGATTTCGTCTCATTGGAGTGTCGGTGCGAATATGTGAGCAGGATCACCGGTGGTCAGGACGAACTCCTGTTTGTGTCCGTAAGTCATTCTGGAAAACACAGACTCACAAAGCACTTTGAGGTTCATCTCAGCGTGAGAGATGAGAATTTTCTAAGCAAGTGAGGCAAGTTGGCATTTAGAGAGGTCACGTGAAGACACATATTTAGGTTTGGGACAGCTCACTCCAAGCCTTGAGGTCCAGTGTGTCTGCATAATTTCTAGATATATCATGACTAATTACCTGGTTCAGGTGTGTCCAGCCAATTAGAACATGCCAGAGTAAGGTATGTTGGAAAACATGCACCAATGCGACTCTCGAGGCCGGAGTTGTCCATCGGTGGTAGATAATTGGTAATTTGTTTTATGTCCTACTGCTCTCCCTGTCTCTTATGTTGAGATCAACCATTGTAATTCAAATGTAGTACACCAAGAATGTAATCCGGCTCTTTTCTGTCCTTTGAATCCCCCAGCCATCACATGTGGTCACCCTGGCAACCCTACATTTGGTACAACCCAAGGTACCCAGTTCAACTTAAATGATGTAGTACGTTTTGTCTGCAATACTGGATACGTTCTACAGGGGGCTGTTAAGTCTACATGCCAAGCCAGTGGGCAATGGAGCAACCCCCTACCCAGGTGTAAAAGTGAGTAACTTAAGCATTTCAATGTAATGCCATTGGTTGCATTTAATCTCCGTAATAATTTCATGCAGAATAGATAATATACTTTGTCTAAAGTACTCTGTTAGAGTCCAGCAAAAGATCGCTCCCACCTGGTAATAACCATTAAATTAGAGAGCTAAAATAAAGGTTCAAAAAGGAAACCTTGTTTTTGAGTAGAGGGTATTTGTTGAATGGTAAAATTTGTTTAATGGTTAGAATTCCAGAAACTATTTGTATGGGATGTTTCTTCTCAGCACCATTACCTCTGTTGCCGCCTGCGGCCCAACTGTATGTCTGGGAAACAGTTAATAGGCATGCAGGGATAGCTGCAGATCACCACAGGATCCTTGAGGTTTTTTTTATTTTTTTGAAGGACAGCCGCCTGTTGACATCTTCATCCTTAAATATGCTGAAAATAAGTATTCTGGTCTGATTTGAACGGAAGAATCCAAGATTTATTTGACAGCAGTTTTGTTACTAACAAAATAGCTCGACACCCATGTTTGTGTTTTCCACTGAAAGCTTTGTGACAGGCGCAAATAAAAGACTGCACAAAAGGTCGGGCCTTGGATGTGACAAGACAGTGACAGAGCCAGCAGCTGATTGACTTGTGGCTTTGTTTTAAATGAGAGAAAACCCTTTTCTTTTTGTTCGTTTCCATAGACAGGGAGGTTGAAAAACTAACAGGCCATTTTCCTTTATTGAAAAAGAATGTGTACAGCTGGCTCCGACATGCATAAGAGGACGATATTTTAATGCCTTAAATCCCCCCCGCTCTACCAACGACACCAGTTAAGCGTAGACCTTGACAGGATGCGGACGCTGACTCTCAGCTGCATTCATGTAAAGACCGGGTGATTCTCAGCGTGTTTGTGAGGCAGCGTCACCGTCTGCTCTGACGGTCATAATTCTCACCGCTCATGTGAAGACATAAGAAGCTTAGGGGTCTTTTTGTCAATCAGATTTATTGCATTAATAAGGGCTTCTGTGACAGTGTCTGTCTCACTCTTTATCTGTGGAAAAACGCAGTGATGGCTTCGTCCATCTCACCTTTGTCTTTTCTGAATGTTAGCATTTTGTTGGTCGAGATAAAGAAACCCTAATAAGTTAATGTAGTAACAGTAACATTTGTTTTAGTCTGTTTTAGTCTTTTGTTTCACTTAATGCACCTTAAGGTTTTGTGGACCTCAGGCATAAGTTTGAAAATAGACCATTCGTTGACAGTGTGCCTTACAGTGCTGAAAATACGGTCATTTTCTTGATATATGTCCTCCATCATCAGAAAAATGCCACTAAAACATTTTAAAAACACCAAAAACACAATTTTATTCAAAATGAGTCTTTAAAAACAGGAATAGTTTCAAAATTCGAAAGAAAAAAAATGACATGTACTCTTGACTAATATAGGTTAAGAATTGCAGTGTTACCAGGGTGCCTGACACAAATCTGATACAAAAAAAACCGGCTTCGCTTTTTAAACTCCCACTTTTTGTACGTATTCATTATTTTTCTCGTTTCTTTGCCCCCTTTGGTTCTCACAGTGTGCCACAAAGGAATGTAACAATACATTATAGTTTTAAGTAGCTGCTGGATCACTTTGCGACCTTAAATTTAAGGTGTATTTGTTCAAAGCTGAATTTCAGGCTTGGGATCTAGCTTGCAGAAAGTCCTCTATTGCCAAAATGGCTTTGTAGTCTTCTGCAGTCATTTGTTGCAGTCAGGGGTTGGGAATTTACTGGAAAAGAAATACATTATAAAAGTTATTCAGAGGGTGATTTAGCAGCACTGGCCAGCTTGGAAGCTTGAAAATGAGCCATCTTTTATGCACATTTATTTTATACAAAGCGGCTTCTTTGTTTTTGCGGAAGTGAAGACACATTCAAAAGAGCCAGACTGGAAAGGTAAACAGAGATATAAAGACTGTGTGGGAACTCCTAGCAATTATTTGGGAAACCATTAGCATTTTGGCGTACGTATGCTTGGGATTTAAAGTATGGACTAGACAGCAGCTCAATGTGACATTACTGAAAAAAGAAAAAACACTATTGGTGCCATTTATATGCTCCACTTGGACTTCATCATCACTACTACTTTCTATAGCTTAATCATCTCTGACATATGTCACAGTAACCAGGCATAATTACATTTTGCAGCAGTCCTGGACTGTTAGGACCATACTCATTCTGCAATTCTTTGTTCTTACTGCACCTTCAAGCCAAAATTATGCCACCACCAAATACTCAAAGGCTAACCAAAATGTAAAAATCAGCAAAATCAGCTTAAGTCTACTACCACAATGAAAGTTTCATTGACATTTGACCTTTGGACGACACCACCATCTTGAACTGTCCAAACAAAAATGCCTTTAGTATCAGCTACAGATTTCTTCTACTGCCTCTTATCGCCTCGAGCATTAGTGGGAGGCTACTTGGAAACAAATGTTGGAATTGGAAGTTGTAGATTTTGAACGGCTAACATGTGGCATTCCTTTATTGCTCACACATTTTACACCACATTATTATAAAAATTGTATTACATTAGTCATTGGCTCAAGCTGAACGAAACCTTATGACATACAATATGACCATACATGGAATTTGGGCGTGGTTTACAGAAACCTGTCTTTGTCAGGAAAATCCAAAAATGCACATTTGCTGATTCTTCTAAAGGTTACGTAGACCTGCTCATCCCCCCCAGGGAGCAAAAATAATAAAATGTTTTTTTAATGAATTGGACAGACAGGGGCTGAAGGGTAGTGAAGTCTGTGTAGAGGCCATTCAGCCAATGAGACAGCTCTGGGGTTGGCTTGATCGGGTTAGGATAGAGGCTGTGGGCCATACAACGCCATTCGGGCCTCTAACTTTGTTTGTATTTTTCTAAAGAAAAATCTTCCTGTAGATTTTGTCAATGGATGGGTTCAGAAGGTAGTGAAATAAAAAAACAACCAATAATGAAAATAATATAAATTATTTTCTTGCTATAAGAACAAAACAACTGACAGCTGTGACAACTGTCCACTTTTGCATTTCTCCCTCAGTTGTGAACTGCACAGAGCCAGGTCATGTTGAGAACAGCATTAGGCAGGTTCTGTCCAGTGGAGCACATCGCTACAGTTTCCAAACCACTGTGTCGTACCGCTGCAACCCAGGCTACTACCTGCTGGGCACCAGCTCTATTTCATGCCAGGGGGACGGCACCTGGGATCGCTCCTTACCCAAATGTCTGTGTAAGTAACCTCAGTTTCAAAGTAAAAAGCACACTTGACAAAGTATTATTTTTCTGCAGTTTTACTAACAGAGAACAGGTAATTATTTCTCACAATAAAAAAAAGCAAAGGTTTTGTATTTTTTTTTTCTGTCCAGTGTTTGAGGCAATAAATTCATCATTTAACCCATTTGGCTTGTTTCTCCGCTCTGATTGGTCAGTGATGCTGTGTGACCACCCCAGCGTTTCTCCTTATGCCAAGATTTCGGGCGACCGTCGAACCGTAGGATCAGTCATCCGCTACAGCTGCATGGGTCAGCGTACTGTCATTGGCAACACCACGCGAATGTGCCAGCTGGATGGGCAGTGGAGTGGCTCACCACCACACTGCTCTGGTATGGAAAATGACACCTTGAGTGACAGCTCCAGGTTATTCTCCCCCACCACAGAAAAAAGAAATAGCTTAAATGAAACAGACAAATATGATAGTTCTGCAAAAAAAAGTTGTTTTTTTTTTTTTTTTGCATAAAGCACTAAATTAAGATGTAATAGCAACTTTGAGTCACATGGGTGCAACTATAATGCCAGACCAACAAATAAAGACTTTGGGTGGCAGCTGTTTGCCTCTAATGGAGCAAAGTATGTAGACCAAAGGGGGAGTTACCGCTCCGCAGGCATCAAGGGCAAAGAGAGTGTCCTCCATAAAACTCTTTTAATCTACTCACATTAAGACTTAGAAGCATGGGCTCCCATGCTTCAGCTGGGTGTAAAGCAGTTTAAAGACATCCGTTCCCATATCTCTACTCCTTAACGGTGATTTGCTTCAGAGCTCCAATAACACCCATGCCTAGACGATGAGGAACGCTCACATGTTCACCACCAAGCAGCAGACACGTCCACAAACATACGCAGGAACACATATGCTGATGCACACATGAAAATACAGGCTGTGTGGCCATAAAGCAGTGCTCTGACAGTTTAATGCCACCTTTGATGAGTTTCATCTACATCCTACAGGCTTTTAATGTCCTCTCAGCAGACAGTAAATACAAGTTTTTATAAGAATTTGGATGACTTCTGAACCACACACAGTGTTCAAAGCAGCTTTACCATAGCCTTTGAAATGAATGGTGCCCTCAACGCATAGAAAAATGAAATGTTGGTGTGGTTGTTTTCAATAGAAAACATAGAAACGAAGCAAGGGTTAAACTTTTGTCCGTTAAAATGAAAAGGGGCATTATTAGACTCAAGGTCAAGAGATATTGTTTGAGCACATGCATATGCAGGTTCAGTAAATCAGTGTAAAAATAAATGTAACACCTTAAGTTAAGTTCTTCAGAAATTGCACTGTGTGTACAAATCATTGAAGCATTTATATGTGATATTTTAGGAGAATCTTCTGGGCTTTGTGGAGATCCAGGGGTTCCGGTCCATGGTATTCGTCTGGGGGAAGAGTTCACGGTTGGCAGTGTTGTCCGCTTCAGCTGCGAGCCTGGCTATGTGTTGAAGGGTTCATCCGAGAGAACGTGTCTGGCCAATGGGACCTGGCTGAATACACAACCTGAGTGTCAAGGTGAGTGTCCGATCCATGGAATGTTTGCTGAACACTAAGGTAAAGGTCTAAGCTCTACAGAAACCAAACTTTTTTAGATCGTCCTAGAAATGACAAGTTGCAAACCCTAAAAATGATGGCGAGAGTGCATACGGAGGAAGCAAGGGGTCATTTTTGACAACAATCATTTGTCTTTTCATGATTTCTCACTGCAAAACCTTTTAAAACATTGAGAAACAATGACGTACACATGAAACATCTACAATGTGGGTTCAATGATTTCTCAGGATCCTGAAATGAATAACAGGGTGGAGGTCAGACAAAGATCGGTTTATATGTTGCAAGATTAGACCTTCTTGTACAAGGATTGTTTTCCAGGCAAAAATATCTGTAGCAGTGATTTTAGGAACTATACACCCTTACAGTACGAGTTGTCAATTGTGTAATATTTCAGAACTGGGCAGCAAAGACAGACATGAAACTGGAATGTGTCTGTGTTAGAGATACCCACATCATCAGCGTCTTGTTAAATCATCACAAATCCAGTTCCTTCCAGATCTTGAAGGTCTTCATAACACCATTTATTATTCTTCCGCTAACAGAGGCGTCTGACTGATGGATACAGTTAAAAAAAGAGATTGAACATGCGCTGTTGCAGCCTTGGTGAGAGTATTCATGGCCTATGGCCTTCATTCCTTAAAAGCTGCATTAAAAACTCTAACAGTAAATTATAAATTTCATTAAATTTTATAACGTGGGTTAGTGGTGTTTCTTCTTTTTCTTTATTTAAATGTGTTTCATTTTTAAGAGTATCATTTCTTGGAATTTAATATGTTTGTCTTAATTTTGTTGTCCACAAATGAATTTTTTTTTTTCACTTTTATAGTTTACTCTCACTTTTTTTTTTTTTCTTATGCGTTTTACCTTTTTAGAATACTGAACCATTCATAATTATGCTTTGCCAACTTGGCAAGCTCTGTCTGAACCTTTCCTGTATTCTTTTTCTGTTCTACCGATAAAAATGTGACCCCTTTCTTCAGTCTGCCAGCACATCAAGTGTTATTTCCAGATGCAACATCCTGTCTTCCAGCCTGTGTCCACTTCTGTCTCCGAACGCCCACACATCCCACTATCCACCACTATCCCTCCTTTCTCCGTAAACTTCCGATTGCTTTACTCGCCATGCGGGAGCCCTCTAGACGAAGTCGCCCACCTGTTCTCAGTTGGCACAGACCTCAAAGGCCGAGCTACAGCTGGTCATTATGGGAGGTCGATGCCCAGGGGCTTTGAGGGCCCAGGGCAAGCTGGTAACTGTAATGAACAGAACCATCGCTGGCGGCTGGGCAAACACCGAGGGATTTTCTGAGCAGAAAATGTCTGCATCAAAGCGGAGTTACTTATGAAATAGGATGCACAGGATCACAGGGAGATAAAAAAGAGCAGGAGGGACACAGTTTCAAACCTGTAGATAATAAGGAAACAGAAGCATCTGTATGATGTGTATTTAAATTCCCTTCAAGGTGAATCACTTTTATAACCTACATTTATTTTTATATATATATATATATATATATAAGCAGGAAAGGGCTTCACTGTGGTGAAGTGGTTAGCTCTCTGACCTTTCAGCAATTGAAAGCCAGGCTGGGTCCTTTCTGTTTGGATATTGTATGTTTTCCCTATGCATGCTTTGGTTTTCTTCAGCTCCCTCCCACAATCCAAAAACATGCTCGAAAGATTACTTGGTGACTCTAAGTAGTTCTTTAAGGACAACTAAGGTTGGATATGGACTGTCTGCAGGCGAAAAACTGTCAAACCTGTACTGGACATGCAGGTGGCCCACACAAAATGGCAAGGCCATAGAGCACTTGAGAAGCCCATAGAGCAGAAAATGTTTGTGCACATTTTATTAAGGGGATGCTGTGAGTAACAGGTCATAGCAAACACATATACAACACATAAGGTAAAGTAAGGGTGAAGCAGGTAAGTCATACATATTAATATTTAACAAACACTTTGTGATATAGGCTTACCAACACAAGGGTAGTTTCCATTTTCATGATGTCCCTTAAAGAGGCACTACAAGCCTCAAGTGCAAGACACACCAGCACTCCCTTTAATGTTCCACAGACCCAGACAACCCGAAAAAAACCCTAGCACCCATACTGGTGCAAGTGACTAAGATTTTAGATCTGAGTTTGTGTGCTCGTCTGTATCTCTGTGGCTATGCGATGTACTGAACTGTTCAGGGTCTACCCCGCCTTCACCCATTGATTGTTGGGTAGGCTCAGACAGAAAATAGATAGATGGAATGAAACAGTGCCAGTCATAATACATCTTCACCTGTGTGATTTTTTTTTTCAGTTAACAAGTACTCTGTAATTCTTTCTGTTCTGTTTTCAGTTATTTCCTGTGGAAATCCAGGAACTCCACGAAATTCCCACATTCTTATTCACGATGGCCTGACATTCTCCAGATCCATCACTTACAGTTGTAGGGAGGGCTACTATTCTACTGGACTGCTTACAAGACACTGTACTGTCAATGGCACATGGACAGGAAACATGCCAGAGTGTTCAGGTAATGCACTCTTCTCACAGAGGAAACAAGGAATATATTTTCTTACCTCATCTTTGTCTCTCATTGAAGTTGTGTCATTTTTAAAACTTTCTTTTTCTGGTGGGAAGTTGTCTAAAAGGCTAAGCTACGTACAAACTGGGCCTTTGATGTACGTTCGAGAACTTTCTAAACGTGTGTTCAGTCCATAGTGTTCACACTGGACAGGCAGGAAGGGGCTTTTTCTTCTTCTTTCTCTACTGTTTACTAGCGCATGTTTGCCACCTACAGTTTGAAAAGATGTTGAAGCAGGGCAAAAATCTGGTACAATAAGTGATTTGGTTCTTTGCTAGGTTTGCAATGGTGGAAATGGATTGCCAGGAGAGTTGCTTTGGTTTATCTTTATTTAAAAAACAAAGGCACACATCCTCAGGCTCCTTGCTAAGTCTGGGTTCACCAGATAAACCAGCTACACTCTGAGTTTGGTATTTTCAAATTTTATGGTTGGCAACTCCGTGAATTAAACGGGAGTCCCTGATTGACTAAAGACTGACTTGGTTAAGCTGCCAGTGTGTGGCCATTGAACTTGGCGTGCAGGTAGAGCCCAAAAATGATCATAGCAGTCTTAAAAACTTGCCTAGCCTGAAAAACTTGTTTACACTGACTTTTCTTTGGAAGTGTTTGCTTGAATACATGTTGCTGAGGGCGGTGTGAAGCTTTAGAATGTTCAAGTGCTTTTAGAAAATACAGATCATTGAAAATGTGGAGAAAACTCCTCAAAAAAGGCCACGGCTAAACTGGAGGCTAAAGAAAAGTGGCCATTAAGACAAGTTAAAACCGTGATTGGAACTTATTTAGCAAAGATTGGATTGTGTCATTTCCTGTGATAGCAGATAGAAATGGGTTCAAGTCATTGTCTTTAACAGAGCAGAGGTCTGAAAGCTTTTTATCATTGTGTTGCAAATAATTGAAGCTACTGTAGAGAGCCAGGGGACCTCAGCAAATAAGGGTCACTTGGTTCCGAGTGGACATGATAAAACTTTCCAGAAGACACTTTTGGATTTTTGAAGTCAGCAAGCCATAGACATTAAATTGTTTTCGTTGCAGCAGTTGTGCAAAGCACATTTGTGTCAATAGAGCATGGAGCATAGCATGTGTGACTAAATCTGTTTTGTGACTTTAGGAAGACCGTCTTCACTCACATCGTTGTAGTGGCCTCTCCAGACCATTTTGGGCATAATTTGTCAAGTTTAAATTCTACTATCTTCTGCATCAGTAGATTAATTATAGGTCATTATCTAAGAATGTTCTACACAGAGAGAATCTATGGGGATTTCAGGAACAGCAGAATTGTTCAAGTATAAATAATATCCTAGTGACTGGGTTTCCACTACACAAACTTACCAGTCTAAAGGAAAATTATAGTCTTTGCTTGGTCAGTGCTTTCAAGAGGCCTAGTTTCCTCAATCTGCATGGAGTTATGTTTAAACATGCAAAATATATGCATATCTATCTATCTATCTATCTATCTATCTATCTATCTATCTATCTATCTATCTATCTATCTATCTATCTATCTATCTATCTATCTATCTATCTATCTATCTATCTATCTATCTATCTATCTATCTATCTATCTATCTATCTATCTATCTATCTATCTATCTATCTATCTATCTATCTATCTATCTATCTATCTATCTATCTATCTATCTATCTATCTATCTATCTAAGCATGTATAATTTGTGTGTGAAATAATTTTGGAAGATATTATTCCATAACACTGTAGTCTAGTTTTTAATTTCTTCAAGCATGGAATAGGTGCTAGCTGTTTCATTAACTGTAAGACTCCATCTGTTAACTAATTAGCATTTCACATCTTTGTATTTTAAGATGGCATCATGAAGGGACTGCTTCTTAATTGCATTGTATTGTTTTATTTCTTGAGCTATCGGAATAGAATTTAAAAACATTTTTACAGACACCATAAGGAAAGCATTATGCACTGACATTTCTGAGTTATGTTAACCACGTGTTTTGTTTTGTTTTTTGTCCCAAAAACTGTAACCGGCAGTTATCAACTGTGGTGATCCCGGAGTGCCGGCCAATGGAGTGAGATTTGGAACTGATTTCTCATACAACCACACAGTCAGTTTCCAGTGTTCCCCTGGATTTACCATGGATGCGGACAGAGCTTCCACTCTCATTTGTACCAAGGATCGCACCTGGAATGGCACCAAACCTCTTTGTAAAGGTATGATCACATTGCATGAGGTTTGACCCTTTAACAAGACACCTTTAGCTCCAGTGTTGACAATGTTTTCACTACTTTAACTCTTCAATTGTTACAGTGGATTCTGAAGCAAAGGAAAGCAGCTTTGCTCTGTTATGCAACACTTTATTTTAGCAATGTGTTAGATATTTTTGCGCCAGAATCAGCTGATTCCCGTTGTTCAAGACAACAGTTACATTATGACAGTGAGCATGTGTTATTTGTGAGTTGCCACCAATATCTCAGGTAATGAACGTTTATGAAGGTAATAACACAACAACATAGACTCACCAGCCATTTTATTACGTACACTGTGCTAGTATGAGGTTGGACCCCCTTTTGTCCTCAGAACTGCCATAATCCTAGGTGGCATAGAGTCACCAAGATGCTGAAAACATTTCTCATAGAGTTTGGTCCATACTGATTTGATAGCATCAAGTAGTTGTTGCAGTTTTTTCGGCTGCATGTCTATGATGGCATTCAGAGATAGACTCATCTACAGACCTTGGTTCTATCCAGTGGTTATTTGAGTTTCTGTTGTCTTTCTATCAGCTGGAACCAGTCTGGCCGTTCTCTTTTGACCAAGGCATTTCCACCCACAGAACTGCCTCTCATTGGATGTTTTCTCTTTTCCAGACCATTCTTTGTAATCACTAGAGAAAGTTGTGGGTGAAAATCCCAGTGGATCAGCAGTTTCTAAAATACTCAGACCAGCCCATCTGGCACCAACATTCATGCCACGTTCAGTCACCCACCTTTCTTCTCCATTCTGATGCTCAGTTTGAACTGCAGCAGATCATCATGACCATGTCTATATGCTGAAATGCACTGAGTTACTGCCATGTTATTGGTTGATAAGAAACTTGCGTTAAGGAAACAGTTGAACAGGTGTGCCTACTAAAGTGCTCAGTGAGAGTACCTCTGAACCCATTTACTGGATGTAGCATCAGATAAGACTTCTCATCTTTTTTGTCCTGTCTTTGCTTTTTTTTATCGTAGCAATTGTTTGTGGTCCACCACCCACAATCCCCAATGGACAGGTTGTTGGTACGGACTTCACCTGGGGCTCAAGCATTAGTTACTCCTGCAACCAGGGCTACCAGCTGTCCCTGCCCACTGTGTTAACATGCCAGGGCAACGGGAACTGGAGCGGAGAGAAGCCACAGTGTTTCCGTAAGTGGCACCATGCTAAAATTTGAAATTACCTTACACTCTTCTTTGTCTTGTTATCTACTTCATAGTCCATACAATAAATGCAGGATTTCTTTTAACCTCTTGCAAGGCTTGCAAAACCTTTTTTTTTTTTAAATTAGAACATTTCGAATGGGTCACCTCACTTCTTTGCCCTCCGATCTTCTGTGCTCTACTTCAGCTGTTTTCTGTGGGGACCCCGGGACACCAGCTCATGGACGTAGAGAAGACCGTGGTTTCAATTATCTCTCGTCTGTGTCCTTTTCCTGCAACCACCCCCTTGTATTGGTTGGCTCAGCCAGAAGATACTGCCAGTATGACGGCACATGGAGTGGCACTCAGCCATCTTGCATAGGTACTTTTATCATGTTTGTTTTTTTTCGCAAACGTAACGGACTGGTCTAATGTCAAACAACATTTTTATGGGCTGTCCTGTATAACGCTGAAATGGGCGTCCAATATATATATTTTTTAGCTTCCAATTTACCTAGACTTTTGAGGGTGACGTTTATCTTCACCCTCTGTAATATACCTTCAGCTGGTTTAAACTTTCTTTGTATACTAGATTTAATTTAGAAACCATTAAAATGTGACAAAGATGGTATAAAACAAATATAATAGCAAAAACAGGAATCCACTGTTTGAGTAACATTATTAGCAGCATCTTATTAATATTAGACAGTCGGTTGCTGAATATACTGCAGTATTATTGTGGAAACAATCATCACAATAAATTAATATTTGGAGTAAAGTCTCCTGATTTTTGTCTGTTGAATGCAGATTTCTTTTATTTTGAAGTTGAAGGCTTTTCTTCTGTTTCACCTCTGGCTCAATTTTGCCAAAAGAAACTTTCCAAATAGGTTTGTTTTTTATAAGCTTTGCTGGTTTGGGGGTTTTAATTAAGGGATTGAAGTAGCCGCTTTAAGAAAGTAGTGGATGTATTTTCAACATGTGACCAAATTGGACCAATCCGACAGAATTGGATTAAAAAATGAAATGAAAAGGTCATGTTTTTTTCCCCCTTACCGTCCTATACCAACTGTCCAACAGACTGGTACCGATCCGCAGTCCGGGGGTTGGGGACTACTGGATAAGAATAAAGAGAAAAATCTTTTGTGAATTTAAGGCGGGCCATTAAGCTATTGGTTCAAAGTGAAGGCCTATTTGATTTTGGGGCACATGATGTGACAACCCAAACTAGAAGACTTTCTTTATTGAAATTACCCCAGAGCTTTGCTTCATGAATTCGTTTGTTATTTGAACACATTTGACATTAATCTCATTAAAGAATGTTAACATACTACAATAGTAGGAAAGAACCCATAATATTGATTGAATTGAATAGTCATGTATCAGTTTTGGACAGAAGGCTTGGCAGTGACTGAAATGTTTTCCTGTCTTGAGTAAAAATATTCCTGACTTTTTTTTGTAGATTTTCATTAATCAGAACTGTTGTGTTTTTCAGATCCCAGTCACACTACCTGTAGTGATCCTAGCACTCCTTTATTTGGAAACCAGAACAACAGCCAAGGCTTTCAGGTGTGAAAAAATGGACATACACAAAATTCACTTAATCCAGAAAATTTTTATTCAGTGTAGCTATTTTAGCCAGTTCCTTGATTCAGAATTTAATTGATGACTTCTGCAATATTGAGATTTTTATTATTATTATAGAATAATAATAATATTATATATAGAAACTTGCTGCCACTCAGCTCTTTCTACAAATCCAGTACTAGACAACACTGATGTTTTCTTTTTGTCAGTTAAACAAAACAAAACGAAAAAACTCGAAGAATCCGAAGCTGACACTGAAATCAGTAAAACTCTCAGGCTGCGGGTTAATCACTCACGTAACAAAAAAGGGCAGGTCCAGTTTTTACAGAGTTTTATTTGGCCATATTGCAGAGGTAGAGCAGTCACCTTTTTACCTTTAGGCTACACACTGAGCTGCACTGCTCCCGGTGGTTATAGGTTGGCGCCACAGTTCTGCAGTGGAGTCGCCATCAGTGTGTGAATGTGTCTTTGAGAATAGGACTGTGACCCTAAAGCGCTTTGGGCCTTTTAAGAAGGTAGGAAAGCGCTATAAAAGTATACACCATCTACCATTTAAATGCAAATGATGAAATTTTCCCTTTATTCTAAAAATAATACAACATTTTTGATAAGTCATTTTAAATGCCAAAAATGTAAAAGCTAAAATGACCAGATTACTTTCATGCAGCTAATGACACATTGAATTCCTTAAAAAAACATATTTCTTACTATTAAACCAATTAAAAAATATGGGGCTACATAAAAAAAAAAATAAATAAATAAAGCAATTTTTAACATTTATTATCTACTCAAACTAATTGTGTCCTGGTCATGCAATTTAGTCAAAGTTATCTTAACTGTATGTCACTAATGGCCTATAATTGACCAACAAGGCAGAATTTCCTATTCTGTGCATGCATATGGATGACAGTGGAGATAAAAATTCAGTAGTTGAAGAGATAGAAACCTCCAACCCATTTTTTAACATAAAGATTTTTATGTCTTTGTCTGCTGTCTGCCTCCAATCCTCATTATATTGTGTTTTCTCCAGATCGGCAGCACTGTGTTCTTCAACTGCAGGAAGGGCTACTTACTGCAGGGCTCCATTTCACGCACATGTCAGCCCAACTTGACCTGGAGCGGCTTTCAGCCTGAGTGCATCGGTAAGAACCCAGTGGGCTCATGGGAAATAAAAAGTTAAAAAAAAAAGGTACATCGTCTGCTTGATTAGAAAGAATTATTTGGATTAATTCAGGGCCTGATACTTGCTTCTGACATTCACTGTTGCTTGTAGGGGTCTGCATCAGCAAGAGTGTGGTGATACGATACGTATCCCGATATGCGTTCCACGATACAAAACATATCACAATATTGTATCAGAACACTTTTTATTTTATTTTAAGAGTACAACTTATACAACTTAAGCGCTCCTGTCTTGTGGCCTGGGGGCCGGACACTGGGTTCGCTTGTGCCTCTGGGCATTGGGGGGGCCCCTGTAGGGGGGCCCTCTCTGTGCCTGGCTGGTGGGGTGGGCGGTCCCCTCCTCCTCCCCTCCCGGGCTGCCTGGGTCCGGATGCTGGGGGGGCTTCTGGCCTGGGGGGCTCTCCTCCCCTCTCCTGGTCTGGCTGGTCTGGCTGGGTAGGATCTGGCTCCCTTTATGAACACACGGTTCACGTCGGCAGCATGCATGTATCTCCACCCCCACGTGCACGTGCACACTGCCACACTGCTCCCTGTCTGCTTCATCCCTCCTCCTTACCTACTGTGTATTGATGGACAGATTTTTTTTCGCTCATCTTAGTGTCAGATTTTCACCTTTGATGTAACATTCGTCTTTCCAGCAGATCTGGTATAATTGTTACAGCTTAAATTAATAACTTAGTCAAATCAGTGCTTGTATCCCCCACTTTTTCTCCTTTCTTCCTTTTACTCTCTTCCACCCTCCCCTCACATTCTTCCCCTCTCCCTCCCCACACACACTAAATTTAACAAATAAATAAAAAATAATACGACAAAAAGGGGTTTATACAAATCTACACTCTAGTTTCTTGAAGCTATATAACCTCTTTTTGTGATAGTAAAACCTGTTCAACACAAAAAGCCTTCAGCTCTAATCTGTTTGCTCAGCTGTTGGACAGAACAAGTTAGAAAAAAAAAAAAAAAAAAAAAAAAAGAGTACAACTTATGAACAAACTTTACCTCTATATTAATACGCCTTTCATTGTAATAAAATGGTAAAATTCATTTTATTTAATTATCAAAATGTTAAGCCCTGCAACTGGATCTCATAAACCATTTTTCCCAAGTAAATTCATAGTGCTTTTATTTTAGTAACTTAAAATATATTTGTTCTTAAAGGAAACAGTCAAGATATACACAGTATATGTTGAGTACATATAAATATTTTTCAGTAAAAGAAAAAAAAAATGAAGGACGCCCAAAAAATTAAAAAAAATCTTCCTGACAGAATTTTAAATCAATACAAATATCGCTAAATGAAAATATTGGGACATATCGCCCGAATGGATTTTTTTCCTACACCCCTTGTCACATGAATTTCCTCAAGGCTCTTCACCAATGCAAATAGCTTTGTCGTTCACTTCACCTGTACTCTTCATAATGTCTGAAATGTTCGATTCTTCCTCTTAAATTCATTTTCTAATATCTTTTGTCTCTGAATTCCTTCTCAGCCCACCACTGCAGCCAGCCAGAACTGCCAGCCCAATCTGATGTGAAAGCCATCGAACTGCCGTCGCTTGGTTACACACTGATCTACACATGTCAGCCTGGCTTCTACCTGGCTGGAGGGTCAGAACACCGAACCTGCAGATCTGATGGCAGCTGGTCAGGGAAAGCACCACTATGTGCAGGTACATGCTTTTTAGCAATGGACATTGGACATGAATAGAGACTTATAGAATTACAAGCAACCATATTCAACCTAATATTCCTTTAGCTACATTTGTTTTGTTTTCTCCTTACACAAAAAAAGAAAGAGAAATTTAAATAGTGAAGAGTCTTTTCTGCAACATTGAGCAACATTGTTTCCACAACTATATACAGAATTAAGGATCAGAAACTTTTTGAATATTAAACATTACGCTCTGTTGATTTTAGTTGAATACATTTAAAAGCAAACAGATTGTAACATAAAAATCACCAAATTGTTGTTGAAAATTTACGCCAAAAATAAAACCAAATATTTCTTAAGAATAGTGTCACAAAAAAGCAAAAATATGTATATCAACTGGGTATATTTGCATGTCAAAAAAATGAACTTCAGCAATTCTTTTAGTCATTTTTAAATATTGTATCTTTAAATGTAATAATCTCTCTGTCAGTACATGTGAAGACTGAAGCAGATTGTTTGGCACCTAAAGGCGACAGTCTCTTTTTCAGTAGCTGCTGATGTTTTATCATTCATGTTTAACAGGATGTTTGCAGCTTGTGCCTCCATAAGAACTTATGATAGAAAAAATTAAGCAATGTCATTTTTTTCTTTTTTCATTAAACTTTTGTGAATAACTAATAGAATTTATTTTTTTCCAATTATTCTGTGTTAGAAAATGATATAAATCAGATTTAACAACAGGAGATCAAGATTTGGTACAAAAAAATGCATCTTTTTCCTCAAATTATCCCTGATAACTTCTGATTGAAGTTTTTTCATTGCTGTCAACAATATTAATCTTCTCTTTTTTTTTCAGACCTACTGCTTTTCAAAAATGTAATTTGCAATCAGATATGTTTGAATACATAATTAAATTTGCAGTCCTACCACTGGATAAATCAATAATTGTAAATAATGGGAAATGACAGACTTAAAATAAAAAAAAAATGAAGAAAAGATGTGGCAATCATCTCTAAAGATCCAAATGTAAAGGCAAACACTTTTCCGTGATGAGATACATAAGACTGTAAAAGTAGAAAATGATCATTAAAACCCAAAATGCATAAAGAAAAATATATTTACATTCAAGTATGTTTTTTTTGCTCATGTTTCTTTAGAAAAATTGATATCTTCTATGTATGGATTTTTTTTTTCAAATCAGTTTAGTATTTTCTTGGCTGCCGAATAAGCAGTCGGTCTCATGTCTCTCAAAAACAAAACTGAGAGAATGGCACAATGATAGCTGCACTCCGTGTCAACAAAGGTTGGTTCGTTTTTTTCTGTTTTTCCCCCCAAATTTACCAACTTCTTGCTGTTTTTTTTTACATTTCAGCTTCCCTCAAAGCTCCACAAATCTCAGTTTGGCACTTTTTGGGTAATCGAGCAAACAAAAAGCTGTGATTAAAGACCCAACCCTCTCCATGCTCCTGCCTTTTTTATCCTAACAGTTCCTATGAGCTGAAGTTAAAACAGCCATTTGGCAAAGATCAACAAAGGTATTCATTTGGATAAATGCAGAGCTGCAGATTGCTGGTCGCAGTGTTGGATCACTCTGGGCTCTCCTTCATTTTTACTGGAGAAAAAAAGGAGAATGTGTTTGATTGCTGCAGATGCTGGAAGCTACCATCAAACCACCTAGAAAAAAGGGGGAAAAACAGCAAATGAAGTGATGTGGATGATTGCATTTAAAGTTTACAGGTTTTTAAAGCAACTGAAAGATAAAAGTTTACTGCTTAACTGAACATAAAATATGAGCCACAGCGGCTCAACAAGGCATTAAATAGAGAGCAATGCAACCATGTGAGCCTGCATGTAAACATCCAACCTTATTTATGAAATGGGATTTCTTCTATCAATAGAATCTTTATTGTGTTTGACGTTTTCCGCCTTTTATGGAACATGGTTTATAGCTTGTATTATCGCAAACACAGGATTTCCCAGTCACCATGCAGCTTCAGCGTCTAACACTCACAGAAATACAAAGCTCCATATTAGCTTGATTGGGCCAATGCTGTCCATTGATTTGCTTAGCAGAAGTACCCATTATAAATGACAAGGCTTTGTTAACTATGTCCAGCAGGACAAATGGACTGTCTTTAGGACTAAACAGAGCACTGACCTAAAAACAATGGGATGAAAAATGGAGGAATCGACTCACATCAGCAGCCGTGGTCTGTTAATACCAGCTCATATCCATGTGAGGGATTGTTTGTCAACCGGTTGCTCAAACACACAGGATGATGGGTATTTTTTAAGAGCCTAGCACTCAGAGTTAAGGCGAAAAAAAGATCCCTGGCTTTGGAACATTCAGGGCATTAACAGTACCTGTGGGCCCAGTGATGGAAGGGCAGCTCAGAAGACTGACAGCTAATAAAGTCTAAAGCTATAGGAGAGTGTGTATCTGTGTAACTTTTTCTTTCTGCTCATAAACTACCAATTGTATACCCGTCTTTGTGCCTCGGAGTAAAGCCCTCCTCATTCGGTTTACCTGCGTTGGCGTGAGTTTACTATTGTGATGTCATCAGCGCGGCCTCCTGCGAGCTGTAAGGCATTATTAAAGTCTCTTCATAGATGCCGTGAAAGTAAGACTCTGGTTTAGCTGTAAGCCTACAGGGCCCTTTTGGGTGGCGTTTCCAAACACGAGTCAGTTCCTGTCTGAGCGGACTTGGCTTTCACTACCGGGGTTATTCCTTTCTGACGGGAGGTGATGATAGCAACATCCCTGAGGGGACTGTGCTTTAAGAATGCATTATGGGTCTCAACCTGCCCCAAGCATAGGGCATGTTTTGCACTTTCCTACTGAATTTGTTAGAAATGCAATGACTATTTCCGGTTATTCACAAAACAGCCTTAAAAATACAGTAAAAAATTATGAAATCTGAGTTTAAAAAGCCTCATGTAGTTGTTAGCATAAACAGAACACTAAAGAAAATCAGAGTACAATAAAAAAAAATGCTGATAGGTGAATTCCAATGTCAAATAGATTTATCTATCAAAATCTCCTGTTGGGGGCTGCATGATGGTGCAGTTGTTCTGTTTCAAATCCCAGCTGGGACCATTGTGTGTGATCTTTGCTAGTTCTCCACATGCTTGTGTGGGTTTTCTCTGAGCACTCCGGCTTCCTCCCACAGTCCTAAAACATGCTTTATGGGTTCATTGATATTCTTAAATGGTCTCTTAGGTGGGAATGTGATTGTGTGGCCCTGAAACAGACTGCCAACCTGTCCAGGGTGTACCGCCCAAAAGTAGGGTTAGGCTTTGGTGGCACCGTGACCTCAAGAGGAATTCAGCAGGTTCTAAAAATGGATGGATGGATGGATTTGGACTTGGATTTGGTAGTGACATATTGATGGTGTCCCTTTTTAATTTACAGAAGTACCAACCGTTTGAAAATCGATCATGATGGAGAAATAAATAATTGCGGTTTGTGTCCGAATGGAATTCTATGACGTCTTTTATTATCGAAATAGAGCTGTGAAAGAGAAAAACCTGGAGAAAAATTCACCAAATGTACACCACTTTGAGATTTCTTAACAAGCCTTTTCCAACTGTGTGGTGGACATGTAATAGTAAACAGTAGAAAAAAGGAAGCCCCTCCCTTCTCGTCCAGTGTGTGAACAGCATGGGCTAAACGCATATTCTTGAACGCAGGCATCACAAGCCTGGTGCGAAGACAGCATTACACAAATAAACCCCAAAACTAAGTTTGTAAAATTAATACAAAACATTTACAAACACGTTTTCAAGTTTGATAAGGTCTCTATGCTGCTTTTTTGAACACGTATTTAAGTGGGACATGACAAACCTTGTTCATCTTGTCCATGACTGGATCCTGAAAACAGGGTCTCCAAGTCCATTCTTTCTTATTATTATTTGCTTTACTGACATCATATTGAAATCTGTTTATCTGGTGTGTTTTTATGTCTCTTTGTAGCCCTAACTCCAATCCCGATTTCTAATTTTTTTATGTATTTAATTTTTTTTTTCCAGCTGATAATCGTGGGAAGATTGAAAAAAGCCCTGTGGGGCCTGTGCAGGAGCCCCCCTCCAAACTGCCAGGTAAAAGAGGTAGTTATGCTCTCATTAATCAGTATTCAAATGAGAAAGGCACTTATTTTAGAATAGATCTTTCTAAGGACTGTCTGTAGAGGTTAATGTTGACCTAGAACCTCCTGCTGCTGATGCCTTTCCCCTCAAAAGTTTACCTTTCCTTGTATCTTTAAGTAAAACAGCTTAATTTCAGTCAGACTTAGAAAAAAAGAGGACTTGATTATGTATGCGTGCTTTTCCTCTTCATTTTAGTTCCTAGTGGGGTTTTTGCTAAGAACTCCCTCTGGACGGGCTCCTATGAGTATCTGGGAAAGAAGCAGCCAGCCATGCTGAGCATCACTGCCTTTGAACCCCTTAGCAATCGGGTTAACGGGACACTCATGGATAGAAGAGGACTTGAACTCAAACTGACAGGTGGGTATTCCAAAGCCTAGTTTAGTGAAGTTTTTTATTATTTAACAGAATGAATTATTGACTGTTTTTTGATTTATTAAATCAGATTCATCATGTGAATTCAAGATAAAGGTAGAAAAACAGAAATTGTTAAGGTTCCTGCACAAATCGAACCTCAGATTCTGCATTAGATACAATATCTGTGTAATTCAGTAAAAACAAAAAAAAACACATCTGTGATGAGTGGTGCTTACCACAAACAAATGATTTACTATTGGGAAAGAAAAATCTTGTGCTTTAATTGTACTCATTGTGTAAGCAGAGAAGGTTATATGTTTGAAGAAGAAAAAAAAGAGGACCTTTGGTTTTGTTCTTGACTCAAGAAAATAATTTTTCACCTCACTGAGCCATCAGAGAACATCTAAATCACCTATTTTTTTCACACTCCCTCAACACTATTAATTACTTGCCTACATTTAAATAGTTTTTTTTAGTAAGAAAGAGCTTTGTAGACTTTTGTTGAACTAAAGCTACTTTGACACGGAATGTGGTTCCGTGGCGGGGCGATCCAGTTTTAATGTTGAGGCAAATTTACAGATGTGACGACGGGTCCTGCGTTGCATTTTGAGCATTTGCCGTGGCATGATTCTCTTGCAGAAGTGCATCTGGGATGGCGTGGAAGTAATGGAGCAACAGAGGAGCATGTTTGACACACATCAAAATTTTTGCCACATGGCGCGATGTGTCCACAGTTCAAATATTTGAACCTAGGCGAAGAAGTTGCGTTGTGTTAACCAATCAGGAACTCAGTCTTGGCCAGTGACGTCTCAAACTTTAAGATATATATATTTTTTTTTTACCATCGAGAGAATAAAGAAAGAGGTCCTTCAATTTTATTATTATTAGCATTTTTTCCCTCCTTGGACTCTTGCTGGACGGCAAGCCGTCAAACAGAGAAGGAAGTAGTGCTAAGAGCACCCATCATGGTCCTGCAGTACAGTAGATCATGAAGCTCATCCGTAGTGTTGGAATCTCTGAATGATCTCATGAACCTAGACGTTTATCATTGATGCTTCTCTAGAGCTCTTCAAAATAAATAAACCTGATCTCTAAACATCAGCAAGGAGGATAAAACTTAGTGGGAGCAGCAGGTTTATGAACAAACCTTTGGACGAGTGTTGAGCAGCTAAACTGAGGTGGCGGACGCAAATTTGCCAGGCGAATCACGTATGGCGTGAACAAAGCATTAGAACTGAGGGAAGGCATGATAATATTGCTGCACATTATGAGAGGTGAGAAAATAAATACTCAAATCTGAGCAAGTGTAAATCACCAAAAAGTACACGTGTGCTGTATGTGGAGATAGGACGAGCCAATCTTCTTCTATTTTTTATTTCCTGGTCAGTCATTGACTGTCTAAGAGAACTAAACTGAGTATGACATCACTCATGGTTTACTTCCACTTCCAAATCAAATGAAGCCAATTCAGTTGCCATTTTTTTGCGATATGTACACCACCATGTTGGAGCCAGGCGACATCAGTAAGCTTTGATTGGTCCGTGTCGGACTGAGTCAACATTTATATGGCAACCATTCTCCCCAATCAGGGGTGAGCTTGTTGGTAGTCGACACCCCTACCACTTGAAAACAAACTCGGGAGAATATATCAATCAAACGTTGCAAATATTCAACATAAGATCACATACTGTACTTTTATTGAGGCATCTGATTGGCCATTAACTTGAATACCTTGCAATACATAAAAATTATAATGAAGTCAATAAGGATTATCAAGAAGATATTTAAAAAAGCTAATGGACAAAGAATAGTTATTCTGACCAGTGGAGTAACTGAGTAATAGCTGTTTATTTATCTATAAAAGTCTATACGATTTTGGCTTTTTGGAGCTAGCAGGTACTTCCTTAAGTGACCAGCTGTTGAAACTGCAGGATTTATCAGTCAATTAGTTATTATTATTATTTGTTTCTATTTTTTTTGTCTTTTGGTTCTCTCCAAAGTTTTTAATGTGAAAGCAAACCAAACCGATAATAATTTCCTCTTTTTCCAAGGCAGGATCGGCCAACTTATAACAAGTTTACTATGACAAACGATGCATTCTGACTTGGGCATTTACAGGGACATACAAAAAGGAGGAAGCCCAGCTGCTGCTGCAAGTCCACCAGATCAGAGGTCCTGTGGAGATTTTCGACAACAAGTTAAAGATGGACAACTGGGCCATGGATGGACATGTAAGTACCGGTATAAGCCTGAAGCTAAATCTAACATAGCACCTTTCATTTTTCCTGCAAAGATTTCCATCTCACAGATCCAAACACTCACAGGTGTCTTTATTGTGAAATATGCGGCAGAACTCATACACACTAACCTTGTCACTCTTGGGAGATGGAGAGCCACTGAGAGTTTTCACTTTAATTAAAATGTCAGTTAAATCATTGCTTGGTAATCAAGACTCGGCAGACCCCCTTTGCTATTCGCTGCAGTATTATCCCAACCCCAGGCACCTTTAATTCACACGCTTCTGATTTAATTAAAAAAAAGCAGGTCACAGTGCACGCCGTTGTGTGCTTTTATGAGCTGTTTCACAAGATCCGCACAAGAGTATTTTTAAGGGGTTCTTGTGCAAATTGGTGTTCCTCCTTCGTGTGACACTCTTTTGTGCGTACAGCGGCAGAGTGTGCTCGCTTGTGTGCTCGAGCAGAAAAACGTCACATGAAACAGCAGCCATGAGAACACCTCTCCGCTCCCTTTGACATTTTATTTCATTCTTGTTGCCCCAGCTGCTGACACTTTGACGATCCATCCCTTTGTAAAGGCTTGATGTGACACTCAAAGTGTTTCTCAACGCGTCCTCTCTCTCCTCAGGTGTCCTACATCTCTTCCTCCAATTCCTTTGTGTATCAGGGATTTGTCAGAGGAAAAGGCTTTGGCCAGTTTGGTCTACTCAGAGTGGGTGAGTGGGCTACCCTTGTGGTTATGGAAACCTACTAATGGTACTTGAGTCTCGGATCTCTCTGAAGTCTTTTATAGCGACGATCATCATTTGAGGGTTATTATGAACATGTGTTTCTTTAGGTTTATTTCATCACGTTGCTCACATATGAAAATATTAAAAGCATCAACAGATTTGGTCAAAATCTAAATCTGTGGTACCCCAATACCCGGGTCGCAGCATGGTACCGGTCCAGTTTCGTTATGCTTTGGAAGTAGAAAGAAAAAAACACACAACATACAAACATTTTTTTCAGATTATTTATGATCTGATTGTGAAGGAAGTTTTATTTTTAAAAATGAACCTTTCCCCACTACATCCGACTCATTCTTGATGTTAAGTTGCTTGGTCATGGGTCAAAAATACATCCTCTATTTTTTTAAAGCGGCTGCACCAACTGCTAAATTGAAACCCCCTTGCTAGCAAAGTTAAGGAAGGGTTAATGGCCGACTTCGTGGAAGCAACTGTCCTCCGCTTGCTTTGGACGGTTCAGGCTTCCACGGCGTACGTTAAAAAGTGATAATGCATACTTCGAAGGCCATTAACCCGTTTATACCATGGTCACTTACAAAAGAAATAAATAGTAAACCGTTTTAAGTGCTTAATTCTTGTATTTTTTCCAATTTAGATCGCTTTTTTTCCACTACTTTTAGGATTTAAAATGTGTAGTATTTTGCAATATCTAGTATTCAACATGACTCATATTTTACAATTTAGTCATTACATTTGGTAAAACACTAATTTCAGATTTGACACTGAAACGATTTTGTGTAAAAACACAAGAGAAAAAGAAAAAGATTTTTACTCACTTAGTTTGTTAAATTTGTTTTGGAGATTTAGAACTCTAAAGAAACTGATATGGTTATCTTTTTTCATATTTATGGCCTGTAACAAGAAAAATGTTAAACACTCGGAATTTTAGATAAAAATGCATCACAGTTAAAAGAAAATGTGCTTTTTTCATAATCAAAAACTTAAGCTGCAGACGTAGAAATCTAACCACTGGAAGTCTCTGGGAAGGACATCCAGTCCCAGATTGTGAGTCTCACTCAGTGAACTGATGTCATTCCTGTGAGAACTGTTTTCATGCGATCTAGCTTCTATCTGTTTTAGGTATTTTCTAAATTTAACTTTGAATAGTTTTACCTCCTGCAATGTTGCCGCAAACCTCATGGTGCACTGTTGACAAACTGTTGGTTTCACATTCTTTCACAGCTAATTACAGTCTGTTTTCCCCCCACAATCCTTTGCAATGTGTCAGGGAGTTGTTTTTAACTCATGTAAGCAGTAAAGAGACTAATGCCAGGGAATATGTGGCTTTCTGTTCAAGGTTAGCATGTTTCATTGACTGGTTTGTACCAGCTATGATTTAGCATGAATTTGTGCTGTTTGACACGTTGGAATTAGTTGCATGCCAGTTAAAAGCAGAAGACGAGTTCCTCTATAGAGAAAATGGTTCACCCTGTTAATAATGCAAACAGCTTTTCCTTATAAATATGCCAGGGTATTCAGGTCTGGTCTTTTTTAATTAGCTAACATTTGAAATGTTTGGAGGTGGTGGAACAGCAAGCGTCTTTTCCCTGAACGAACCTGCTTGTTTCTGTGCATTTCACAGTCGGGGGTTCATAAAGCATCCCTTAACTGAGCTCCTTTGTCTTTTTGCTCCTTTATTTCATACGTTTTGGCATTTGGTGCCAAAAAGGTGGACCATCATCCATCCGCTGCAGTATTTGTAGACTCAGACAAACATTTAGAGGATGCATATTTTAGCTGCTGCCCTTTGAAGCCATTATTAAAGATTCGTTGTTGCGATAACAAAGGTCGACATTCCCAAAGCATGGAAAAAACAACAAACCAAAAAAAGATTTAAGCTTTAAAAGAAAATATGTTTTCACTGCTGATGCTTTTGTTGGCCAAAACTTCTCGATTCCTTTTGTGAATCTTACTTTTTCATTGATTCTCTATTATTCTGTTGTACCAACAATCCTCAACAAACGTAAAAGTTGTCAAACTTTGGTCAGTTTAACCCTGTAAAGCTCACTACATAAAAGAATAAACAAAGATTTATCATTTTTTTCGTAATTAAGATGGTTTTAAACCCTTTCATGACATCCACATTAAAAAATTGTAATATCTTTTTTTAAAATGAATTATAGATGGTATAAATTGTAATACATTGGGTGATTGGGTAACAACCACCTTATTCACTCACTGTCTCAGATCTGATCCACACAAATTTGACTTGGTGTATTTTTTATAAACATAATTAATTATCAACTAATTTTGATTTTTTTTAATTAAAACAAGTAGTTATTTAAAAAAAAAAAAAAAAGAATAACTTAAAAAACCCATTTGGCCGGAAAGGTTTAGCCAATTTTAAGTTTTATGATGCAGCCATTTGAATGAGCAGGAATAGCCCTTTTACTGCCCCTAGTTGATGATGATGAACTATGGGGCAAAAAACATGGTCCAAATTCTTTACAATTGGTTTGTAAGGAAAGTGGGGATCAAGTTAAAGAGATGGGGTCTCATAAATCCATGTATCAAAGATAATACCAAAGGTTCAATAGGGTTAAATTGTATTGTTTAGAGCAAGGGTGCCCAAATCCAGGCCCTGAGGGCCGGCCTCTTGTTAGTTTTCCAGAAACGCTGCCTTGTCTGCTGTTGATTACCTGGATAAGTTGTGTTTAGCCAATAAGGAGCTTCAATGGCAGGAGGGTTGGAAAACATGTGGGACACCGGCCCTGGAGGCCTGGATTTGGGCATCCCTGGCTTAGAGTGTGACATATTGTCTTTAGCCTAATGTAAATACTAAGGCAGAAACTTGGATTCTTTTTGTGTTTTTTTTCAGTTGATCCCATCAAAGACAGCCCCAGCTACAATAACAGCAGTTCAGTGGCAGCAGCCATCCTAGTGCCTTTTATAGCCATGATCATTGCAGGCTTCGCTTTGTATCTCTACAAACACAGGTAAGTTATTTTTTCAAACTATGATCAAGAACGGATCCAAACTTAGTTACTTTGGAAAAGCTTTTTCTTTTTAATTCAAATAGTATAGAAAATTGTATAGAAAATCATTTATCAGAGCAACAATTGTTATTCTGACAAATAGAATGACTGAGTAATGGCTCTTTATTTCTCCATAGAAGTTCTCATATACACTCAATGGTTATAACACTGTTTATTGCTCATTTCATTCATTGATCTCATTTGCAGAAGAAGACCCAAAGTTCCTTTCAATGGTTACGTGGGCCATGAGAACACTAATGGACGAGCTACGTTTGAGAACCCAATGTATGACCGCAACATCCAGCCCACTGACATCATGGCCAATGAGACAGAGTTCACAGTCAGCACAGTGTGCACAGCTGTATAGCAACAGCTTCTTCTGAGGTAAGAACCAGTCCATAGCTAAATCATTGGACATCATCCCTCAGGTTTCTAGATCAGGATAAAACCACCAGTCAGTTTATTGTCCTGCTGTGATTCCTGGAAAAATAGTTTTTTTACAAAATGAATTGTAGACCTTACTTGAGTTTTAACACTTTATCACCAGGGATGTTGCCTTTGACAGTAAAATAACAAGCTCCTTGAACTTGTAGAAAGTGTGGCCTATCAGCACAAAACTGCTTTCGTCCACTTCAGAATCGGTTGGATATATATATAATCGAAATGTCCGGTATTTACAGTAAATACGCTGATTTAAAGAATGTCAAAACTGGAGCTAAAGCTTTGGAATTAGAGTAAAGTCTCTTAAAAAAAACGTTTATTTTCAATGTTATTACACTAATTGTGACATTTTTTTCTCTTTTTCTGATCATCTCCTTGTTTGCTTATGAATTACCTTTCTTTTTCTTATTTCTCTACTATATCTACCCCTCCATCCACTCACCAACTGTTACATTTAATTAGGGAAGGAAGAAAAAGACCCCATCCTCGCCTGACCGTCAACAGAAGACAACTCCAGTTCTTTGAGCAGAGGATGAAAAACGTATTTCAGTTGCTGTGACACCTTAAGGAAACCAGTGATGGAGGCTCTTTCCTGCAAGAAACAAAAAAAAAAAGGAAAATAGAAACCATGCGAAGGCCCCCTTTTTCAAAGGTCAACAAGAAAAGGCTTTCTGGAACTTTACATGGTTTCTTGATCATTTCCCATATTCTGCAGAAAAGCCTCCATCTGCACCTGCAGCAGGCAGGAGCACTGCTGGAGGCAAGGTTTGGATGACTTTTCTCACCGCTCTCCGCCTGAACACGAAGGGACTGGTACGGCCGACTGCGAGTCCTGAAATGAACCAGTAGCAAACAGATCTGTTCAAAGGTGGCTGTGTGGCAGACCGCCGCGCGGTGGTTTTCTGTGGGTCTGAGAGAACCCGTCTGGACTAGGTCATTTCATTTGTCTTTTTGTTTTGCAGCTTTCTGCTCCTCTTTTTTTTTTTTTTAATCTTTGACGATTTATTCCATTTCCTTCGAGCATTTGCTCCTGAAGCTGCTGAAAGGTTGCTCCCAGTTCCTGGCTGTGGGTGAATTAAAATTTCAGTAAGCATTAGAGACACTCACTTAATCATTACGTTCTCTGCTTTACTTTTTACTTTTTAGGGGTTAAAAAGTAAAAAAAAAAAATAAAAGCACTCCGTGAGGGTGCTGGGAGAATGTATGTGTCGATGAATTTCTTCAAACATCTGCAACTGCAGACTCACTTTGCTTTTGTAACCTCAGAGATTTCATCCAAACCAACAGATGTTTTCTAATTGGTGCAACAATTGCTTGCGGATGTTTTAAGATATCTCTGTTTGAATGAAGGGAACCACTTTGTTAGCCTCGCAAAACTAGACAATTAAAATGTAATCCAGAAAACATGTGAATAACCTATAAAACACCTCGGCTTCAACTTTTAATCCCCAAGTTTTTCTTTGATAGACTGGACAGCAGCGTTCCAACTACACCCCAAAAGGTTGAATTGAAGGTGCTTTCGGTCTGAGGAAAGTACGAGACATTGTACATCTTCCCTTCCAAGAAAACTTCTGACAGTTACATCCATTTGAAGAAGAGTAATGTTTCTGTGTTTTGTCTTGCTCATCAGAAAAAATGCAGCAGAAAGCTGTTTCCCCGCTCTAACAGCAGGGGAGTCGCTGGCATACTGATTCCTCCCACACTTTAAATTGAAAATGATAAATCTTATATGGAATAAAAATGACGATGCCTCTAATTGTAATACTCTTTATGTAAAAGAGATAAAGTAACACAATACATTTGTTTATTTCTTTATTTTCCTTCTTTTTTTTAAGACAAAACAGAAGGAAAATGTCATCCTATCCATCAGCATGAACTCTTCCTCATCTTGTCAATGATGTCTGCTGAGTTTCAAAACACTATTATAGAATAATACAATTCTGTGACCCATGTGTGCAGAGAATGCAAAAAAAGAAGTGTGATTTTCAAAGATGCTGCTCCGAGCAATTCCCTAATTACTTTTCGCAGACAACGCTGCGCAATTAGAATAGTGCTTGAACTTCACTGGACCATAATGAGCCATCACTTGCAATTAGCTTTTATTTTGCTGTGCTTTGTTGTCAAACCATGAACTCATTCTACCTTCATCGTTGCTTATTTTGACACATCCTCAATTACGGTGTGTCGATTTTCAGAGACCAAAAATAAGCACCGCCGAGCATCCTCCATAATCTTTGGCTTTTGTTCTTTTTTGGTGCGCTTTGGAAATGCAGGGAAAGTGAGGTGAAATGAGTTTTTGCTCATGTATATATTATGCAAAGTGGCACTCGCAGCCAAATTTGACCTCCATGGCAACAGATGTTTCGATGAGTACGTCATTTCTCTCAGAAAGCCTGCTCAGTAAAAACAGTCACCTCATTGTGTCTCAGTCACTCACTGCGGCTTGGAATAGCTTTTAATGTTTGGTTACTTTAAAGGTTGCTCTCAACCATAGCAGCACATTTTTGTCATATTTAGTCATACTTGTGCTGTTGTTTGATTCTTTAAAAGCTAGAACTTTCGAAGATTTCATTATTTCTCTGTTTGCCTTAGTTTTTTAGGACACTTTGGACTGACTTCCCTCCTTCCCAAGGCAACAATTGTTACAATAATACATGGAATTGAACAAACATGTTAGAAGTGCATGGAGGAGGCCATTCCGCTAATTTTATTTCCCTTATTGGTAAAATGGACTAAGTTTATTCCAGTAATTGTTCTCAAAAAGGGCTCATTTGGAAGAAAAGATCTTTTTTTTTTTTCCATTAACTGGTTCCAACCTGTTCCCGTCTATAATAAGCACTTTGTGTTCATTATAGTGCCTTGACATAACCCCCATAGCATCTGAACTCAGCCTGAGAAGCTCATTTGTGTTGATGAATTCCAAACATGATCACATTCTCACTGAGTCAGGGGTTATGATAATTTGTGTCGGATATGAAAAATAGAAGGTGTTTTCAACTGAGTGGTCAAATCTCTATTATCTCTGCCTGAGTGACCAACTTACCCTTAAATTCCTGACTTTCTAGAAGAGGCTTTTATGGAAAAAGCCAAGTGCTTATTAGACATGTGTTTGGTTGTGTAAAGACTTTGTAGACCTGCCTACATGTCTGGATTGTGTTTTTTGTTATTATTATTATTTTTTTTAAGATGCTTTTTTTTTCCAACCAAAGAAACCTCCACAAAAATGCATTTTGGTTAAATTAGTCATTGAAACAGCTTATTTGCATTTCAAGTGTCTGAAACTCTTTTAACTGCAAATATTTTCAAATATCCTTGCTTTAATTAGCTAAAAATGTGATTTTTAATCTAACCCATGAGACCCACTCCAAATATTCTTTTATCTACTGTTAAAGTGATCCCTTTTAATTATGATTTTACCATTTTTGGCCAAAAAAACCAACAAAAAAAGCGTCATTATTTCTTTAGTAATTTGCCTCTGAGTTGTAGACTGTTGGCACCTATGTAAGCCTCCACTTGTTTCCCATGATCCCTTTGTTTACACCAATGAGTTATTTTGGCAAGAGTTGCTTCGCTAGCTTGTTGCGTACACAAAGTTGGACGCCATGTTGGATATCAACCTTCAAATCAACCTTTATTTATATAGCACTTTTCAAATGACACCACAAACAATGCCGCCCCCCCCCCCCCCCCCCCCCCCACACACACACACACACACATACATACACAGCATGATAGAAAAGTGATAAAATGATGGAACTTAGAGACCTGGCTTTGTCCTGAAGTGGGGAAATGATATTATAGGGACATGTCCACATCAGTGACCCCCCACCCAATTTTACGGAGTACACTACCACAGGACCCCCCAGACCCGATCAAAAAATTCAGACCCGGGAGTTCCCACTGCAGTGACCCTATTCACTGAGAAGGGTCAGTCACTGATCTGGAGGATCTCTCTCAGGAAAACACAGGAGTTACAACTAAAATGGAAAAGGAATAAAATTAAAGCTAAAATATATTTAAAACAAGAACAAAAAACAAATAATAACATAAATAATCTTTAACAGACATATAAAAGTGTGACTAAGCGTGACTAAAAAATGATACACATACACATAAAAAACTAGTTAAAAGAGGACATACATAATTAAAATATCAAATAAATTCCTAAAATTCTACTAAAAGCTAGATTACAAAGGTAGGTCTGAAGCCTTCCTTTGAAAACATAAACAATCTCTGCAGCCCTGAGGCTCTCTGGGAGGCTGTTCCACAGGCTAGGTCCGTAAGAACTGAATGAGGCCTTGCCGTATGTTTTAGCTCTAACTTTTGGGATAACCAAAAGGCCGGTATCAGAGGGCTCATATTTTAAAATCATATCAGATAAATATGAAGACCCAAGACCATGAAAACGTTTATAAACCAATAAAAGAAATTTAAAATCAATCTTGAAGCACACAGCGAGCTATTGCAGCGATTTTAAAATCAGTGTAATGTATTCCCACCCCCTGGTCCTCATCAGTACGCGTGCTGCTGAATTTTGCAGCAGTTGAAGGTTCGATATCCTTCTTCTGGGAAGACCAGAGAGCAGGACATTACAATAATCTAATCTGCTGGAAATAAAAGCATCCATTAGCACCTCTGTGCTGGCAAGAGAGAGAAATGGGCGGACTCTGGCAATATTTTTAAGATGATAAAATCCTGTTTTTGTAATATTTTTAATTTGTTGTATAAAATTTATCTTTCATTCATTTTCTACCGCTTTATGCCTTTCGCGTCACGGGGCTGCCAGAGTCTATCCCGGCCACTTGTGGGCGAAGGCAGGGTACACCCTGGACTGTTCGCCAGTCTGTCGCAGGACCTCAATCACACACCCATTCACTCTCACATTCACTATAGGGACAATTTAGAGTTGCCAATTGACCTATGAAGCATGTTTTTGGACAGTGGGAGGAAGCCGGAGATCCCGGAGAGAACCCACGCATGCACGGGGAGAGCATGCAAACTCCACACAGAAAGGTCCCCCATTGACTTGAACCGACTGGGGTTCAAGTCCCTGATTCAAAATTAACACCCAGGTTTCTCACACACTGACAAGTTTTGTAATTCTTTAGTTCAGATAAAACTATCTCTCTCTTGTCTTCAGAACCGATCACTAAAACCTCTCTTTTGTCCTGGTTTAGCTGTAGGAAGTTCTCTGCCATCCATGACTTAATGTCTAACATGCATTTTAAGAGTGTGTTGACTGACTCTTCGTCATCAGGAGACACAGCGATGTAGAGTTGAGTGTCATCAGCATAGCTATGAAAACAAAACGTCATGCCTCCTAATGACATCCCCAAGTAGCAGCATATATAGATTAAAAAGTAGTAGGCCTAAAATTGAACCTTGGGGGACCCCACAGTTGATGTCAAAGACCTTTGAGGAGCATGTATCCATACTTATGTCAAATCTTTGATCTGTGAGATAGGACTAAAACCACTTTAGTACGGTACCAGAGATGCCCAAACCTCTCAGCCTGTTGAGTAAAATACTGTTATGTACTGTGTCAAATGCAGCACTGAGATCCAGTAATACCAGGACTGAGGGTTTATGACAGTCCAGGTTACATCTAATATTGTTTACTATTTTAACAAGGGCTGTCTCTGTGCTGTGGTTTGTCCTAAAACCGGTCTAATATTTTTCAAATTTGTTATTTCTATTTAAAAACTCATTAAATTTGATTAAAACATAGGTCAAGATGCCTGCTCACTGCTGTGCTACAATTGCACAAACAGAGCTTGAAAAAACAAGGATGTGACTTTTCACAAGTCGACAATTATTTTCAGTTAATAAAGGGGAATTTCTAGAAAGCATTTTAGGACGATCTGAGTGAGTTTACTCTCACATTAGTGAACGTCAATGGCAGTTTTTTATGTTTTCTGGCAGGAAAGCCGATCTTTTCTTTTCTTCTTGGACGATGACCCATCGTGTTGAAGCATATTATTTTGCAAAATAAACTAGCCAGGATTCCCTTGGTAGGGGCAAAGACCGTGGGGCTCCTCGAGACCAGGCTGTAGACCATGTTGCACTGTTCTCAGTCAACTGTGTCGCGCAACCCCAGGCCCAGACAGGCCCACATAAAATGGGTTCAAGCGGTCTGTGGTGACCCGTTTGGAAACACAGACCAAGGAGTTTAATAGTTTTTGTAAATCTTAGTCTGTGTGTAGATTTGAATAAAATCACAACCATGCATCAGGTACGCATTGTGATACTTATATGTACATTATATATACACCATTTAATGGTGTGTTTATTTATAGAAACATTTAAAATGTCGTTCATCTGTTGTATCTTGTACAAAAACATTAATCCCATGGCCTGGGTTTTATTTTTGCGATGATCAGAGTTTTTTTCTTTTTAGAATGGGACCAAAATTAAACCTTTTATGGTCACTTTACTGTATCTGCTAAGCCGTGTCTCATTGTTTACAGACCTTTCCAATATGGCTTTGCTCTTTGTTTCTTGGACAATGGTAACAGGCTAGCGTAGCGTCTCTAGTAATTTAACTTATTGGTTGACACTTTCCCTTGCTAACTTACAATCCCCCCACCCCCAACCTAACATTAGCGGTGCAACAAAAATGATGAGCAAAATTGGAGCTATGCAGCAGTACAGTTTTTAGTCAGATGACAGCTCAGACGAGGAAAATAAAGCCATTAATCCATAATCTATTTGTCTGCAAGGGAATGTGTCAGAACAGGGCGGAGCAGGCAGACATTGGCCCGCCCCTCACAGTTTCTATGTCACTGAGAGCTTTTTCAAACATGTTCTTTTGTCTCCTCCTGATTTACCACTATTTGAATAAATCCTAAATTATTTTCTATATTTCCTCAATCATGAGAAAAATGCATAAAGAACATGTTAAAAACACTAAAAATAGGATTTTTATTGGAGTGGGTCTTCAAAAAAAAGAAATGATGTGGAATATACCGCAAATCTATTGGACCACAGAACATATTTGTGATATTTTTCTGTTTCACCGATGCCACCATGGGTTCCCATGGGTTAAAGGGACCTAAATCTACGTTTTCTTTTTTTTTTCTTTTTTTTTATCCTAGCCCAAAAACTTTTAAAAGAAAATGAGCAGAAAATGAGGATCATTGAGTTCAGGATGAGACTGTGCTGTAAGAGTTGCAGTTCATTGATAGCAGCCAGCTTCTCTTTTCCTCGTTGTCCTTGCAAATTTAAGACAGTAACTCTGCTCAGCCTCAGTTCATTTTCGTTATCGGCCCCACACAGCTCGGAACGGTGAGCTCCCCTGCTCTCCATCTCGTCGATGATAAAACATGCCACGGCGTTGATCTCAGAGTTCCCTCTCAGACAGAGATTAGAGCTGAAGCTTCCCACCTCTTTCTGCAGCCAGAGCTCTCGCTTCTCACCAGAGTCCACACTGAAAAACAGAGCAATCCATCAGTTTTCTGCATGACGCTTCCTCTAGCCGTCATCACTCACATTCCTCCATCTACTTCTGTTGACACATACCGATGGCTACAACAGAGCCACAACTTCCACTGCGCGGTTTACCTCCACTTCATTGCTGTGTGTCCAGTAAGGAAAATAAAGAACAGACTTTTTGAGCTTATCAGTGGTAAAAAACATATACTCAAAATTGTATTATTTGTCTCCAGTAACAGTCAATCCTATCAAAATAAATGTTTTATTTAATACACTGCTACAGGAAAGACTATTAAACAAATAGTTGCTAGACTTTATAAGAAACACTTCAATTCTCATGGTAGAAAATGTTTGCAAGGTCTAACATATTCATTTTTTTATCTTTTTCAAGTTTTAAGCCAGTCCAGTGTACCTCTCATTTGGCTTTAATGTGGGACTAAAAGTTGTAGCACTTAAGTATAGCACTGGAACGCGTCAACTCATAGGAAGGCAGTGATTGGTGAGGTTTTTTTTTTTTAGTCTGGCTGCACACCAAAATGGTTCTCTGGAAAAAAAAGTGGAATTACACGGACTTGAACATATGGAGTTTTACAGAGCAACATCTGCGAGAAAGTGTCTCTAAAAAGGAGAATATGTTCAAATGTAAAAAAAAAAAAAGAAAAAAAAAACCTTCTTTTGTACAGAGATATATTTTTATGAAAATACATTTGTAATATAAAAACAGAAAAATGTATTGACATATACGGTAATTTTTTTCTTTCATTATTGTAGTACAAATGCTAGTGGGGAGTATATAAAAAATCTATATATATATATAAAAATATATATATAATATAAATATATAAAAAGAAAACTAATTCTAAGCTTTTTGTATGTGTAAAAACGATTGTATATACAAATTTACATACATAGTGTAAATATGTAAAACCCACCATGGCTTGTCTGCAATATATAAAATGTATTTTATCTGTCTGTATATGATGCTTTGAATTGTGTCTAAGCTTATTCTACTTTCTTGAACTTGAAACTTATTTTGAAGGTTTTGGAATAAAACATAAAACCAACTCTCAACTTGTGTTTGGTTGAATGCTTTCCACTGTGACTGTACACACAGAGTGATATCACCTGGGGTGTATTCCAGGAAGCATGTTTAAACTACCCTGACTTTAAGCCTGAACTCTGGCTGAAATCCGCCTGAACTTGCTTACTCTGGGTATGTCGGTTCCAAAAGACCGGATATGAGTTAGCCTAATTACTCTCGACTTGGTAACCCTGGGTTAATGCACGTGCATGTCAAGTACATAAAGACATTCTCAATGGATCGCCGCTTTCTGGAGTCACCGTGGAAACGCGTGTTGAAAAAAAGAGAGCGCTACAAGGCGTATGAAGATTATAAGACCATCAAAAAAGTAATACGGCTGCATCATCAAAAGAACTTATGCCAGTAGACAGTGGGGGTGTTATATAAAATCATCATTCTCTCCCTCCCTCTTCCTCATGGTGCAGAGACTTGAGCAAAGTAGGACAAAAATAACTCGGTAAAACACAGTAAAACAGCTAAACAACTAAACACCTTTGGTCAAAAACCCACACTTAAACCCAAATCCATCTAGACAGGCAAAAGGAATGGTATCCCACAATCCCTTGCGGTGCCGATCTAACAGCAGCACCAAAGTTACACCTACTTAATTGAATACATTTGAATGGAATTAAAATAACTGTCTGAAAACTACGTGTTATTTTTAAACTGACTTAACAAAAAAAAAATGTAATGATCTTAACTGAAGCAAATAATTAAGTTGGATCAACAATGTAAAAAAGTTTATTTTTCCAACATCCATATGTGGTCTTATCACCCTCTCAAGGTGGAAAAAGTATTATCTGAGCTTCTTCATCCACTAAATCATTTTCAAATGGACACGCCATGCTGCTTCACCTCTCTGAAAACAAACTAACCTTGAACTAAACCTGCTCCACACCAGGTTATGTTCAGAGCATGAGTTGCTATGGCAACTTGACATACCCTGAAACATACCTCCATTTCTGGAACCGAAAGCTGAGGTTATCAACTTCCTTAGCCTCAAACTTACAGTGGGAGCTAGCATAACCTGCTTTCTGGAATACCCCCCTGGAAAGGCTATTTGACCATCACATGACCAGTAGTCAGAAAAAAACAAAAACAACAACACATTTTTAGACGCTAAACCTCATCAGGAACAACCTAAAAACTCAATGAGTCAGGCCACTTACTAAAAGCCCACATCCGTCCATCCGCTAAATGTGGGGTAAAACTTTAATGTGGCAGTTTCACTGGCTACTTTGGCTGCTGAGGCATTATTTAACATCTCTGACAGAAGGCTTAAATTTACAATTTAAGTGTCTGCTGTTTATCACTAGTTTTAGTCATTACTCTTCTGTTGTAACTTGAAAAAAAAGCATTTGTGATTTAAACAAAGTTAATGTCTTGAAAAATGGTGAAGTTGCAGAGGGAGGCCCGTCTAACGTTTGCTAGAGAGCATTTGGATGATTCAGAAGAGGTTTCGGAGAATGTCCTATGGTCAGATGAAACCAAAATAGAACTTTTTGGTAAGAACTCTACTCATCATGTTTGTAGGAGAAAGAATACTGAGTTGCATCCAAAGAACACAATATCTACTGTAAAGCATGGGGGGGATGGAAACATCGTGCTTTGGGGCTGTTTCTCAGCAAAGGGGACCAGGACGACTGATCTGTAAAGGAAAGAATGAATGGGGCCATGTGTTGTCAGATTTTGAGTGAAAACTTCCTTTCATCAGCAAGAGCATTACAGATGAAACGTGGCTGGGTCTTTCAGCATGACAACGATCCCAAACACACTGCCTTAGTAACAAAGGAGCGGCTTCTTAAGAAACATTTCAAGGTCCTGGAGTGGCCTAGCCAGTCTCCAGATCTCAACCCCATAGACAATCTTTGGTGGGAGTTGAAAGTCTTTGTTGCCCAGCAACAGCCCCAAAACATCACTGCTCTAGATGAGATCTGCATGGAGGAATGGGCCAAAATACCAGCAACATTTTGTGAAAACCTTGTTAAGACTCACAGAAAGCATTTGACTGCTGTCATTGACAACAAAAGGTATATAACCAAGTTTTGAGTTGAACTTCAGTTATTGATTAAATGCTTATTTTCCACCATACAAATACATCCTCTAAAAATCAGACAATGTGACTTTCAGGGTTTTGTTCTCATTTTGTCTCTCATGGTTGAGGTAAACCTATGATGAAAATTACAGGCCTCTCTCATCTTTTTAAGTGGGAGAACCTGGACAATTGGTGGCTGACTGAATACTTTCTACACCACTGTGTCTATAAACATATGATTAAAACCCATCAATTTTGGGGTTCAGTGGAATAAAAATGTAATAAACATTTAAAATGTAATGTTTTTTGCTGTACTGCTATAATTTTCTAAAATTTGAGATGGTTTTATTGTGAATAAAACATATAGTTCGATTTCCTGAAAAGCAGTAAATGGCAGATCATACAAACTGCATGTTGCGCCTCACCCAATGCTATATAGAATGTGTGCTTAAAACAATTTTTAGTTTCTTGCAATGTCTGGTAGGTTTTGTTGGTGATGCTAATTTAGATATGTCAGTTTAACCCTTGTGCTATCCTAGGCACTTTAACATTGGGAGTTGGGTCATCTAGACCCACTAGACAGTGCACTGAACCTTTTTTCTTCAATGATTCGTGAACCTCACTGGTGTCCATGGATTACATGAAATCTTTTCCACCTTTATCCACCTTTGTCACCCCAATGTAAGGGTGGGGTCATCTAAGATAGCACAAGGGTTACAGGTATTTACGTGAATGAAGTCATGAAGGTCTGCTTCAGTAAACATGAAAAAAGAATCATTGTGAGAAAATCATTGGTGACAGTGGGAGGGAAAATCTCCCTTCCAGCATGACAACATATATTTAATGCAAAACATCAAATTTGACAGTTTCATCATTTTTGCTTTATACTTCATCCAGGCTCACATTCATTTAAGGATGTATTAACATTACCAGAATTAAAGCAATGAAGTAGTTGGATGAACCCTTTTTAAAATTAAAATAAAAATATTTATATATTATTATCTCTAATGTTTTTATCCATTTTTGTCCAAAATGAAGAAACATATAAACATATAGGTTGTGTACGAATTGCTTATTTACTCATTATATAGTGCGTTCGCCATTTTGTAGTGCAGAACAATTCCTAAATTGAGTGGCCTAGAAATTTCCCAGAAGTCTCTGTGCATTGAAGCTCACTTCACTGGATTGGCAGCTGTCTTTTATTTTGAAAGGAACCATGTGAGCCTCTGTTAAAAGTTAGAACTTATTTCATATTTTTTTTCTTTTTAAAAAAAATTGCTATTTATTTTTTATTTTTCCCCACCATAAAACAGTAGTTTTTTTATAGTTATCATTATAATATTAGCATAAAGACTTTGCAACTCCTACTGGGTTGTAGACGGTGGGAAATTTACCCCAAATGCATCCTTAAATGTTAAAAGGCTGTAGACCCGTGGTTTAACCGTGTAACACTGGATTTTCACAATTAGTGCGAAAACATTTCTCTGTCCTTTCTCCGTCATGCACCTGCATCATGTGACTGATTTATAGTGGGGTCAGATTCCTGTCTGCCCAGTTTGGTTTTATAGCTAGAAACATGTTTTTATAGCACACCAGGAAACTGTTGATGCAGTTTCAAAACTCCAAAGTAATTGCAGTTAACTTAATCCCTGCGCTGTTTATATCATAGTTATATGCCCATTATGTATAAAAGTTTTGATCCCTTTGTGCTTTATCCATTTATTACACTGCATACTGTGACAAAGCAGACATTAAATACGCCTCCACATCTGCACTTAGTGCTTGCTTTCATTAAAAAAAAAAAAAGAAATCCACAGTTTATTTGTTTTTCTCAGTCTGAACAGACTACAGAGAAAATCACTAAATAAAAAGTTGCATTTTTTTTCAGCTAGTCAAGTAATTTAAAGTTTACAGAAAACTATTGCAGCATCATCAGTCTCTACATCATCAAAATCTTCATTACATCTAGAATTTGGTCCTGAATCGGAGACAAAACAATACTAGAAGGAGCTGCATTTCCAGAAAAAAATGCAGGGTTGAATGCTATATTGCTGAATGAAAATGAAACTTAAAGGGTAACAATTGGCCAAAAAAATCAAAGTTGACCAATAATAATGTCAAAAAAAACCCAATAACAAAAACGATATCTTTGTGAAAAATGCGAGTGCCGGGTATCAAACCACCAAGCTTTTGCACCACAGAGAGAAACAAACGTTTTCAAGGATTCCCCATGTATTTCAATGGAGGCAAAAAGCCTGGACATACTGGAAATATCTTGAAACGTTCAAGGATTTGGTGACAGTGTGAGGGAGTAAAAAGTAAAAACTAAGTACATGTCCGAACAACAAAACAAGTTGCTTCTCGATGAGATCTTCTTGTTGTTTTGTGCGGTGTAGAGCTGCTCAAAGAGGCTCATTTTGCTCTGCTGCCAACCAGTGGTCGGTGGTTTAAGGGGAAGACAAGAGTCAGAAGCTAAAAGACGCCCATATATAGTTAAATGAATATCGTCCTTACAGCATTTTAAATCGATACACATATAGCGATAAATGGCCAAGTCAACTACAGTCAATGTAAAGATAACACACATGTTTGGACTCTTTGCCATTGTTGACTCACACCTGTGCAACTGCCCTCCCCTCACACTTAACCTGCCATCAGGAGCCTCCCAATCTTATAAACTGATAACCGCCTGTGATTAGTGGTGTCATCAGGGATCCACGGGGATGGTTATTTTTTCCTTTTCATGCAGTGCATTTCATGCACACTGAAGAATGGAACAATCTTTGAGAAGGTTAAACAAATCGCACAAAAAAGCCCTTTAATTGTCTTTTTTTTCCCCCACCTACCTCCCTCAAGAAACAATTTGGCCATTTTGTCCACACTGTAAAAATGCCATGAACATTTTTGGATGGCATGAACAAAATCTTTCAGTGATTACCCCTTCAAGTGTATGTGTGGGTGTGTGTGTGAAAAATAAATAAATAAATAAAAACATGACTGTGTTTCATCCTGGTATTGGCAAGGTTATAGCCTTTTCTTGATTGATTAAATCAGCACCCATACACGGTTCATTAGTCACTCTGTTCTGGATCGGGTTTCCCACAGTGATTAATCAAACCCCGTCAAGTCGCTCTGACCTGCAACAGTGTTTCTTTACATTGGCCAGTTTGCCCTCTGTCCAGATGAGTGGAGGTTTCAGAAAACAAACTGCGTGGCCTCAGCGTTAGTGTCACCGTGTCAGTTGGGAGCATTTACTTCACAACCACTCCACTTTATCACCAACTGATGATGCACATCAAAAAGAAGCTATTGATTTTACCTTCTGCTTGATATACCATACATGCTCCTGTCTCATGAACTCCTCAGATTAGAATCGGATTCTGCCCAAACACATTAAGCCTTTAGCTCATCTGAGGGCACTTGTGAGATAAAGTTAAACACTGGATTCCCTCGAGTAAGTTCTCAGATTGATGGGGTTTCTGCTCTGGCAGAATTTTCACTTTTCTTGAACAGGAAGTTGAAGATCAACATCAGTTTTAGTGCACTACAACTCCTCCCCTTGGGGCTTTTAATACTGGTCTCCAGGGAGAAGAGGACGAAGCCTTTCAGTGTTCCTGTGAGCAGGACGACAATTAGCTCTGTCACTTTTATCACTGTGGAAAGTCTGCTTCCCTCCGACAGTCAGATGCTCAGCTGTCTTGACTGAGGTGGCAGCTTTTCTCCAATTACCCGGTTGTCCGGCAGCCATGTTTCCTTTGTTGCCATCCACACAGAGAGATGAAAGCTCATTATACTGTCCTGAAAAATAAATATCTTTTGGGACTTTGCAGGTTCTCATCTCAATTTGCTTCATACGAAGCGTTAACTTGATTTCCTCTGCGGGAAATGGTGTTGAATTATTACAGCTGTAGGCTAGCAAAGTAAATAGATAAATATGAATACATTTGTTGCTGTTTGCTGGTACACTGATCCTCAAAATATTTCTGCAAACAAATGTTTTTTTTATGCGTTGTCCTTTATTTTTTCACCTTCTTTTAATCACTTTCTTCTTTGTTTGTTGATATTGAAATCCGAGGGGACATCTCTTCTGTGCCCCTTCCTCTCAGTTCTCTGCTTTCTCTTGTTGCACTGAGAATAGCTGGGATATTCAAGGAGACATCAAAGCAGGAGGTTTACCCTCAAAAATCCCCCAAGTGAGCAGGCCTGGGCCTTGGCTAATATCAGGCAAAATCCACCCTGTGCTCTCCCAGTAGACATTGGACCAAGGATGAAGGGATTGACTGATGAGATGAAGTGCATATTTGCTCTGTCGGTTGAATATGTCAGCAGGGGGCTGGCTTACTTACTGCACCCAATGCATGCTGGGACAGCTAATTTACAGTAATTACCAGTAAACATTGGAGGACTCAGTCCAGGCTGGAACTTTCCTTCGGTCAAACTTAAAGATACACTCTGATCATTTTTAATCTATTTCATAGTGTTCCTAGTGGTCTTTCAATTATGATTAGGCCCTTTTGGGCAAAAATCAAAGCCTGTGTCATTTTCTGGGACATAATTTCTGCAAAGCGGCAGGAGTTTATTAGAAATTTGCCTCTGAGTTGTGGGCGAGACTATTAGCGCAGAGTGACCCCATCCTCATTTCCTGTCCACCATCTGTTTACATGCTCTTCCACTAGTTTACAACCTCTCAATCCAACAACCTAACAAAACGGCAAGCAATCCTGGAGCTATCCAGCCGGGCAGTTTTTAGCCAGATACCAGCTCAGGACACCAAAGACGTTCGTGGATCTACTCGTCTGCGAGTGGATGCATCAGAATAAAGCGGAGTAGGGAACTTCTGTATAGCTTCTATGACTAAGTTCACACTGCAGGGCTTAATGCTCAATTCTTTTTTGCAAGACTGTTCACATTTCCAAGTAAATCCAAACTTTTGTGATCTCCAATGTGACCGTGAAACGACCCAAAACTGACCCGCATGCGCAGAAGAGTACTCAACGGTGAACGACGTCACTCGTTGTTTGCGGAGCCAACGTGAACAATGGATGCCAGCAACTGTGTTGTCAACAGTGGAGCTCTTTTTGCAGCATTAAATTTATTTTCACGGTTCGGAATCAAGTCGCTTGGCTGGTCAGACGGCGGTCGCATTTGAAAAGATCGGATACGTATCGTATTCAGGCCGGCAAACCCAAGTGGCCTGGGTCGCATTTGAAAAGATCGGATCTGTGTCATTCAGACTGTCATGAAAAGATCGGATACGGGTCGCATATGGGCAAAAAAATCGGAATTGGGTCATTTCAGCCTGCAGTGTGAACGTAGCATATGTCACAACTACAACCTCTCTCCAACAGCTTTTTTTCGTCTGCTTCTAATTCACAATTTTGAATAAGGAAATACTCAGAAATGAAATCTTAAGCAGAATTATCTTTATCTATCTCAGGGGTATCCAGATTTGGTGAGGAAAAAACTGTGTGAGGGTTGACCATTCGGCCTATTATTAACGATTTTTAATACAATTAAATGCAAATGGACAGTTGAATGAACTTTTCTTGCAGGGGTGTTTTCGTTTCTTCACATAAAATTCATCTAAACACATTTGAACCAAAATGACTAAATTCTGCATTTGAAGACCAGAAAATAAAATTAAGAAAAACTTTGGGTGAAAATTAATAATTGATTAGCAAAAAATCTGGGTTCATACGAAATGTCACAGTTCATTCATTATAAAATTCTCACTGTGAACGTCTAAATTTAAACAGTTTTAACAAGAAAATGGAAAACACTTATCCTTTTCAGTACAAACTACTGTGGTTTTGATCACACAAAAAAACTTTGAATTGATTTACTACAGAAGCCTGAACAAAATCTTTCCATTCACTATTGCGATGGTTCTACTGAGATCTCGATTGCTTAAAGGCTGTGGTTAATGCACAACATGTCGTTCAAGTGAGAGTCCTTTAGTCCTGTCCTCATGCAGTTCTTGTCAAAGTTCATAACAGAGAATGTCTTCTCACTTAAGTATGTGGAGCCAAACAAGCTTAGCAAACGTTCACATCTGCTGAAAGCTGCTTTTATGCAGCTGGGAGTAAAAGTTGATAACCGGGAGCTGTTGGTGTCGATTGCGACACAACGTCACTCTGCAGCTCAATGAACTCTGCAGGTGGGCTAGAGTGTCATCAGGGTGCACGGAGAAATTCCTCTTAAAAAAAAAAAAAATGAGCGGTGTCGGACGTGTCTGTGCTTTCATCGCAGGCTAATAAAAATAACTCAAATTCTGCTCCTTTTGCCTCCAAATGTCTTTCAATATCGGATGAAATGTCTTCAATTCTCCGGACTACAGCGTTCCAGAAAAACATTAGCAAACTCTTGCTTCTTATTAGGACAAATGTTCTCCACCATTTTCATCTGCAGTCTTTACTAAATAATACCCTTTTGGTGAAAGGTTTGCAGTGCTATAAATGTTGCTACCTCGTAGCTCACTTGTGAGGGGTTTTCATTTGACTCACGGGTTTTCGTGAAAAACACTGCTGTCCCGTAAAACATTTTCCAGTTGCTTCAAATTTGTGCACGTAGTTTGTCGTAGATGGCATGTTTTGTCTGGCATGTTTTGCCTGGTAGTCCCCTTTGATATTAAACGCCTTAAAAAACAGCCACAGTCTCTTAGCATATTAGACAGACAGTTGATTTGTCTTTCAATAAAAAATATGCCAATTTCCACTTGGAAGCGGCGTCCCTCATTTTTCAGCCAATCACAATCAAGCAATCATGCTCACAGTTCTTAGAAAGTGCAAAGGGCCACAGATTATAGATTTTATGACATAAGCTTGCAGGCCAATTAAAAAATGGGATGCGGTCCAAAATTGGCCCGTGGGCCGGACGTTGGACATCCCTGATCTATGTCCTCCATCATCAGAAAAATGCTCCAAGAACATGTTGATAACATTAAAAACACAATTTTGGAGTGGGTCTCTAGACGAGGCAGTCACTGTAATCAACCTTTTCTAGAATTTAATTAGCCCATTTCTTCCTCACGATATGATCTTTCTGTCATTACCCAGCAGATGCCACCAACTTATACCGATAAATGTCAATTATAGCAACTTCCGTATTTTTAACAAACAAGCTTTAGTGTCATGGATACAGAACGCTGAGACGAGACGGACGGATGATATCATTCTTAAGTGTGGCAGATGATGGCTTTCTTATTGGACTAAATGGATAAAACAAAAGCTTTGTGATAGCAACCCAAACTGAACCTCCAATTACTATCATGCATGGCTCATAACAATAGGATGATCACTAAAAAGAAACTGTCATCAAGTGATAATTACATCCAGAGCTCATCAGAGGGATGTGTAGCAGTGTGGAATGTGCATCTCTTTTGCTTTTATTGTCAGCGAGCAAACAGCTTTCCCATGAATACAACTGATTCATTAACACTCTTATTTAATTAACCAGATATTAATGAATAAGTGGTGTGAAGGGAATGACTGGTGAGAAGGCTGAAAAAGATGTTATTTTGATTATTTCACGCTGAAGTGAAACAGATGCTTACATTTTTATGCTCCTTGCACCAAACAGCAAACATGCTCAGGTAATAGTAATCTGCAGAACAAATTGGCCTCTTCTTCATCATGTCTGCAGAGACAACTGTGTCAGTTTCTTTTCAGAACCAGATTTTTTGTAATGGTTTTTGCATTGCTGATTCCAAAATAAGGACTGATTTGAAGTGCTTTTTATTTTTTCAAAGCTGGCTTTTCTTGTTCTTTTTTTTCCAAGTGGAAACCATCATTTCATCTTTTTCTTTACATTTTGCTGTGGCAGAGGCCGTGGAAAATGGCTATTCAACCAGATGTTTCCCGCTGGATTTTGCTATAACAGAGATAGAGATCAGAACCTAGTTTGTGTTAACACCCTATGGATTACCTACGGCTGCTTATGTATCACGTGAACACCTAGTGGTTGCTGTATTTGTATTTGCGTGGGGTCAGTAAGGGGTATGTATACATTACTAACAACTAGAGTGTGGTGTAGGGGCTCCGTACATCGGCATCACTCACAAAAGCTGAAATTCACTGGTCCGTCCATGGTGCGTCTCTGTTGTGCTGACACACACACACGAAAAACGTTAATTAATCAATCAGAAGGTTTACATCGTCTCCGTCATGTCTGATTCCCCCCCGCATCGCAACCCAACACAACGCATTGCAACGCAACACAACACATTGCAACGCAACACAACGCATTGCAATGCAACGTAAGCTTTAGCAGGAGTTCTATTTGCAGTCCTTGTCAATTTTGCCCAAACACCCCAGCCAAGGGTGAGAAAACACTCGTGAACAGTCTAAAATGTAGAAGTAATAAATATTGCATTTAAAGTATGAGAATATAAATTAAAATAAGTGAATACATAAAAAGTGCATAAAAAAGTCGAAAACACTTAGAATATAATTTAGAATAAGTTAAGACGTAAAAAGTACAACTTGACTATAAAGCAGTTAGCAAATGAATATGTCATACAATATATAATAAAATATAAGAGTAACATTCTAAATCCCACATACAAGACTTAGTTAAAAGCTAAATTAAACAGATGTGTCATAACCATTGTGCTATCCTAGACACTTTAACATTGGGAGTTGGGTCATCTAGACCCACTAGACAGTGCTCCGAACCTTTTTTCTTCAGTGATTTGTGAACCTCACTGGTGTCCATGGATTACATGAAATCTTTTCACCTTTATCCACCTTTGTCATGGTAGGGAGAACACCTCAATGTAAGGGTGGGGTCATCTAAGATAGCACAAGGGTTTAGGTTTGTTTTAGAATCTCGACATGAGGCCCTCACAACCTCAGGCAGGTTGTTCAAAGACGAAGCCCAAATTATCTAAACGAGGAGGCCTTGCTGTGGATTTTTGTTCTGACCCTAGGGGGCTTTAGCAGGTTGAAGATCTAAGGGCTCTGATATAAAAGAAGGACCAATACCATGAAAACGCTTATAAACTATTAAAAGAATCTTAAAATCAATCCTAAAGCTGACAGGGAGCCAGTGCAGAGATTTTAAGATTGGCAGAATGTGCTCCCTCTTCCTGGTTCTCGTTAAAAGGCATGCAGCAAAGTTTTGGACTAGCTGCACGCAATAAAGAGTGCTTTTCTTTACAACAGAAAGGAGGGCATTACAGTAATCTATTCTTGATTCGATGAAAGAATGTTTTAAAATGTCAGTGCTGGCTCTAAAGAGAAAAGGTCTCACTTGGGCAATATTCCTCAGATGGTACACTCAATAATGGTACGTTCTTTTTCATGTTGTCCCTTGACGTGGCCGTACTATCCTCAAGGTAATCTTAGCTCAAGCAAGACACACATGCACTCCCTCTAAAAATACAGCACCTCTCTCTTGGACCTTCCAAAGGCCCAGACAACCCAAAAACCTGCAGCATCTGTACAGGTCAACCATGTAACATTCTCTTTTTATTGATATTTTGGCAAAATAAAATCTTCATTGACAGGAAAAGTATTTTTTTTTTGGGCTAAAAACAGTTCATAAAAAAAGAAAACTTCATAAAAAAAAATGTTTCATCAAATTTCATGGTAGCATACCTTTTGTCTATAAGTGAATTAAGAGTCCTGTTAAAACCAAATTAGTGAAATATATATGTAAACAAATCAAATGGAATATTTTGACAATCATCATCTTAAAAAAAATAGTTCATTAAGAGTATATACACCAGTAATCATTTTAGCTTGTGTAAGGTATAACAGTTATGGCTACAGGTTTATGCTGCTTAAACTATAACATACACATGTAGTGTTGTATAGGCTAGTTTGTAAATGGTAAATGGCATATAATTATATAGCGTTTTTCTTCCTACAAGGACAAAGTGCTTTACAGTCACAGTCTCATTCACCCAGTCACACACACATTCACACACTGGTGGCCGCTCCGCTGCCAAACACAGGCGCCCGCCTACCACCAGATGCAAAGTGGGGTTCTGTGTCTTGCCCAAGGACACTTCGACTCATGGGTGTGCAAGGCGGGAATCAAACCTGCAATCTTATGATCGTGGGTTGACCACCCTACCACTGCACCACGGCCGCCCTAGTTTGTGAAACCTTTATGTTAATAACATGACTCAATGAGTCAGAGGAAGAGCCTCACTGCATTGTGTGGCCCATAATAACAAAATCTTATGAATATCACCTGATTTTATCATTTATTTATATTTGTTTTAAGCTCTAAGGAGCAGCCACTTGTAAAATTCCGGATGTTGAACCATGACCATGAAAACTTTATCTATGAGGCAGAAGGAAGTTTTATAAATATGTACCTGCTGATTTTTCATGCAAGTATTGGATCATGACTTATCATAATTGTTCAGGTTGTCTCCAGACCATCTCAGGACTTCAGGTTATGGCACATTGTATGATATTTGGTTCAGAAAATAAAATGTTCCTCATAAAAATGCCTCTAATTTCTAAATCTAAGAGATAATTTAAATCAAACCTGTTTCCATTTTAACGTTAGATATAACTTTAACCTGAACCACGCGACTGTTATATGGCAGCACTTTGTAATTTTATTTCCATACATTCTAAACATAATATAATGTAATCAATTAGGATTAGGGAAGAAAAAAACCTTAAGATTTTTCACAAAGTCATGTCAAAGCAACAACAAAGTTGACTGTGGTTTCAAAACATTTTTTTTATTTACCGCTTCATTTTCTTGTGTACTAAGGCTAATTCAATTATTCTCAAAAGCAAGACTGACATGGTTGCCATAGTAATATATTATTAAAGATCGTTTCCTTCGTTTAGAGGAGAATACATTTTATTTAGTGTAACTTTTATTTCATTATAGTGATTGGGTGTTCTTACTATTCATTGTTTCTACCAGATGTTATGATATAAAGCAACTAGTCTAATATTAGATGCATTTTAATGATCATGTTAGCAGTTTCACATCCTTTTTTAGTCTTTAAAAACGTGTTTGAAAAGAGTTTAAAGGGCTGCAGAGCCATCAGCTAAGTGAGTCGGCTTGACTGATCACCAAAGTTGAAATAGAAGTAACATTTATCTTCACAGCCAATGGTGGATTTTTGACTGTACATCCATCAGCTTAAATATTTATCATCACTGACTGGATTTTGAAAAAGCAACGTTTGAACAGTTTTTCCTTGGCGGTTGAACTCAGTGAGCCTTTTTTCACCTTACTTCAATTTACTGGGCAAAAGATGCAAGTGCAAAACAAACATAAAAGAATGAACATATAAAAATCCGAGCTCTTTTGGTACATAGAATAAGGTTGAACTGCTCTTTGACAATATATAGTTTTTATGTATCAGTGTTTTTTTCTGTTGATCAAAAAACACTAAAAACCCATCATGTAGCAGTTATGGCAAGAATATATCAGCTGTAATTTAAAATATCTATATAAAGTTAGTTATACCAATGTTTTTCTCAAGTTTAATCATCGTAACCCTTGTGCTATCTTAGATGACCCCACCCTTACATTGATGTCTTATTCCTACCATGACAAAGGTGGATAAAGGTGGAAAGATTTCATGTAATCCATGGACACCAGTGAAGATCACAAATCATTGAAGAAAAAGTTTCAGAGCACTGTCTAGTGGGTCTAAATGACCCAACTCCCAATGTTAAGGTGCCTAGGATAGCACAAGGGTTAATACATTTTTAGTTGCTGACCTTGATCAAAATGTGAAGTAAATGCAATTGCAAAAATGCTATTGACTCATATATGTATACATGTATAAAACCTTTTTTAGTGTATTAGTCTGTGGCTCACTTGGTACCGTGCCGCAAAAAACCCCAGCACCATTCACATTTCTACCATTTTATTTGGATGTTTAATTTTATAAAAACCCTCAGGTTCTGTTACATCTGTCTGGTGCATTCTTGACTCAGGTCCAGATGTTCCAATTGGTCACGTGAATACTTTTTCTGCTTTCTAAAAGGGCGTATATCATGCAAAATCATTTTTTTGAGCTTTGGATGACAAGTGGCGTTTCTCACTGGTCTACATCACAATGCGAGAACCCGCTTGTTTTCGTGGGTTGGGAGGGGCTGGTTCTCCGAATGCAGGTTTTTAGAGGAACGATCAGAAATGCATGAATAGATCAAAATACCACTGTGGAGTTGTTTATAGTGAGGAATAAATATTGAAATACACTTAAAAGGTTTTAGCAGGATGCTGACAGAACAAAATCTACAACATTGAGGTCAAAAGTGAGGCACCAACTAAAATGACTTTGATTACCAACTTTACTGTCCTTCTTATAAAATGTTCACATAAGCAGGAAGGCTTTCTAGTGCAATGTAAAGACAAGAAAATCTCTCTCTGTAATCATAATGAACAGCTGCAGCATTACCCCTTTATGTTGCAAAGTTCTGCAAAAAGACTTGGTGGAAAAAATGGACGTGGCTAAATTGAAATGCTTTCTTTAATAGTTACTTTGTTTGGAACCGTTCTCCTCCAGTAATCAAAGTCATTTTAGTCTGTGCTTCAATTTTGACCTCAGGGGTGCAGATTTTGTTCTCCTTAGAATTTCTATCAGCATCCTGCTAAAAACTGTCTCGAGTTGTGGAAAGTTTCTGTAAGTAATCAGTGTCTTGCTGAGGCCACACTGCTCAGCATACTAGTTTTCCAATGCAGTGATCATTCAAACCACAGTGATAGAAAAACATTGTGTCTTTTAGACGCTTTTTCGGTTAAATTAAAGGGTGGTAGCTTGGTTCTCCATCTACTTTTCCTGTCTACAGCTGGTAAGACAAGTTGGTAGAAAGAAAAACTGCATTGCTTCTTTTTTTACGGCTTTGCAACCACTATGCAGCTCATACACAAGACCTTGGAGTTAAAATGTTTACTAAACCAATTATCTAATTGAAAGACAACCAGCACAACATATTAATGGGAATCCAACCAATCAGGGTACCCTAAACAGCTAACTAAAGTTTTGAAGGTGAGGAAAAAAAGAATTGGTTTAGATATCTTTATTTCTGTTGGTATAAATATGTAAAATATTACAGTTTAAAGGTCTAAAAAAATAGAAATGTAAACAAACATGAAGCTCTTCCTTCCTGTTGGCCCTGTTTCTCTGTGTTTGAACTCTGATGCAAATTACATCAGATTAGCAGATTTTTCATTGAGTATAGTGACTTGGTGAGTGACAGCTTAATGTGTTTACACTCCTTTCACGTGGCCTACACCCACATGGGCACAGCCAGCGTTTGTTTTGTTTTTTTCCTCCACCCACTGCCTTTAAACTGTGATTACGTGTCTTTTTCTTTGCACTTCCAGCATTGGTGTCTAAATGTTGATGACAGATTGAGTTCAGTCCAGAATCAAGAGATGAAAGAATGCCAGTCTCTATTGTGATTATCTGACATTTGGGCAGAAAGCTATTTTCAAGCTAGCATTTAAAAAGTAAATGTGATTCTTCCAGGACGTTAAAACAAAGTATTTCTGACATTTGTGTCTAAATTGACAGGTTTAATGGTGACTTATGCTGCAGGATAGAGCGAAAGCCAGGAAGCCTTGAATGCTGTAGACTAAGCCTCTGTTTAGATATATCAGAAGGGGTGAACAAAATGTAATCAACTCCAGTTGCTTTAATGAAAGAGCTCCAAGCCAGCTGCTTTTGCAAGAGGCCGGTCAAATCAACTCTTAACATCAATCCCAAAAGGTGGAGCGCCCACTGGATGTGGTGTGTTTTTCAGCACCTCGGGTGTAACTCAAATCAAACCATCAGTCATTTCGCTTCAGTCACACTCTGCCACAAGCCAGCCCCAAGGTGGATAAAGTGGGAACACATTCCTCCCATTCCTCACGTGTGATTGAAAACCTTCATGCTTGTTGAGCCCAGCAGAATTTTCCCTCCACCAAAATAGGGTCGACTTGTTTCTGTGGATTAGCCCTCTTTTCTGTGAGAATATAGTCTGTTTTGACACATTGGTTGGCAGTTTTTGATATTGCATGTTTTATCTTCAGCTATTTTATCATTTTAAGAACAACTAAATACTTCATGCTCGTGGCATAAGTAGCCAGAGGGCTGTTATTAATCTCCCTATTAAAGCAGGGTTATTACTGGGGATTAAGATGCAGCAATTCAACCACAATGTAATTTCACATAACCTTAAAGACCTGTGGGTGTGCACTGAATTTCCATTTCATTTACTTACTGTAGATGTGCTGACCACAGTGGTTTATGTTGTATGTCAGACGTGTTTTGTTTTAAAAGAAGAACTTTAGGGATTGGGAACCAATAACCTATTAAAAGCATGACACACCTGCAAAAGTCAGGGTTTAATGCGGTATAAAGATAGTAGTTCAGATATAATTTTATGGGAATTGTGAGATCATTAGACAGGGTTTTGTGAGTTAGTAAAACCTTTTCTTTGACCCTAAATTATCAATTAATGACAAATTAATAAAATAATGGTTTTTCTAAACCAGTCAACATTTTCCTCCAGTGCCTCACACCCCTTTTTAACCCTTTGACACCAACGCTTTGGCTTTCAACTACCAAAACTCTTTGCGCAATACTGTAATTCCAGTGGATTCTGAAGCAGACCAGGGAGCTTGTGGCCCACCCAGGATATTTTCTATGTATCAAATAAGCTCCTTCTCAAATGGCAATTTGCGTTTTCTTCTGATTCACAACAATTTGAATAAAGAAATACTTACAAACATTATTTTGGGCTTAATTTTCTTTAAATGCATAGCCTTAATCATCAGAAATATGCTACATGAACATGCTATAAACACCAAAAAGAGATTTTTTTATCAAATTATCACAATATCTTTGTCACCATAAGGTCTTAACTAGGGGATCTATGTCTGTACTTGACCCAGACACAAGGTGGACCGTATTATAAGGCGCAAAAAAGGGTAACAGAAGCAAAACAGTGATTTTAGTTGAACTATATTCCAGTATTTAACAGTCTACTCACAGTGTTTTTAACCAATCTTTTCCACGAAATCCATCAAAGTTTTCTTCTGTGTCTGAATTAAATAAATGATTCAACGGGGCACATCAAAAACTTCTGCGTAAAGTTTGAATGGATCTTTGTGCAGGGCACGACTATATTCCTGTCGGGAGCGCCGACTTCCTGGAGCGTTCAAAATTAAATGCCTGCTCCATTGTAGTTGTCGCCTGCGCGGGGGAAAAAACTCAATTTCAGCACGACTACATAACATGGTCCTCTCTGAAACAAACAGACAAAGCAATGCTGTCAGACAAATAATCTGCACATTTTTTGGGACTGCGTGTATTGGCGCAGGCCTTGTCCAGCTTGCGTTCTTTAAAAATGCTGTGCCGATCTTTACGTTTAGGTTGCATTAAGGTGGGTTTCTGCTGTACCTCAAGATGTGGCACAACTTTACTTCCAAACACAATGGTTCCTATAGGAGCGCAGCTACCCCTTTTATGATTGAGGTGGGACAAACTTATATGGGGGAAAATTCCAGATAATATTTTGGATTTTCCGGTCAACACGATGCTCAGGGCGGAGAGAATACTATATGCCAAACTCCACAAAGTTCAGAGCTATGCCTGCTCAGAGAAATCCAATGTGCTTTCCAGAACCACTGTTTGTGACCCACCTGTGTCCCTCAAAATGCACACAACGCGTTCATCCGTGCGCTCGCCGCTCCTGTGTCAGCGAGAAATGGTCCAACAGTCAATCAAGCGACCGCTTCCCAAAGTCGTACAAGAACTAAGAATTTGGACAAAGATTGCCTTGGTGGTTTTATTGAACCTACAACTTTGATAAAATAAAACAGGGTCACCGGAGTTTTACTTCTTCTTGCAAGCTTTTTAGCAGTAACTTGTCAGTGAAGACAGAGACTTTGGATATATTCATCCCCAGGGTGGAAATGTGATGCTTGTGTTGCCAAAATTGCACATCTTTCCTGCCTTTCTGTCTGCGTTCCATCTCCTCTTTTATTGCTGTGGCCACTGTGGAGCCTGCTTGTGTTTCCTTCTTCACTCAAATCTCAAGTCTCTTTTTTATCCTGTCGCCCAAAGCTCCTGTCTAGCTTCCTGTTTTCTTCTTTCACTCCCCTTAGCTCAACATCCCATCCGAGTTTCCATCTCATCATTCCTCTGTGTGCCACCTTCTAATCATCTTTGGCCTGTATATTAGATTTTGTACCTTCTGGGACGCCGTAGGTGCCAGAGGGGAGCATTTAGATGAGTTGCTGGTCTCTGGGACAGCAAGCTTTATATTGAACACATGCTTGTTGCACATGTACACATGCACCTCTTTGCCAGAAAGAAATATGCCATTTATGAATCACAGCCACACACAAATATCACCAGGGGCCAAGCATAAAGGTGACTTGACTTACCTGTATTTCATATGGTGGTAGATTTTGACATTTCTACCCATAAATACAATAAGTTTGCACACAAACAATCCACAGCTCAGAACTCTATTATGTCCTTGTCCGTTTCCTTTTCCATTTTCTGAAAAGGGAATCATATATTATGTGCAGCTGTAATGATGAAACCTGGTTGTAATACCTCCCTGTGTGGCTCTTGTCACAGAACAAATCAGACACGATTGAGGATGCTGTTCATTCTTTTATCTTCTTTAGGTTTCTGACTTGTACATTTATTTTTTATTGTTATTATTTTTTTACTGTGCAGATGAGATGCAAAGATCAGAAAGTCAGATTGACATTATTCTTTGATCACATTTTTAGAGTCGAAGTTCATAATTCTTCTACCATTAAATAAATTGTGTCCTGAAAAGCCACAACTTGAAGTCAGCAAAGGGAAAAAGTTCAGTCAAGATGCTTGGAAAGCTTGGCTTACATTACCTAGCAAAGGATTACTTGGCATGGGTGGAGCTGTGGCGCACATCCAAGCTGCTCCACAGAGCATCAGAGGCAAAGAGCCACATCAGTATCTCAGGTAATAGATTGGAAAAGTTTTAATCATACACTGTGGGGCTGTTGCCTGGCAACAGGCTTTCCTTTACTGAACTTGTGTGTTGGCTTGGGAGAAGCAAAGATAAGAGGGTGATGAACCAAACATTGGAGAGAATTGGGAGAATAAACTCAACGCCGTGACATAATTGGAGTCCAATCAAACAAACGTTGTTAGACATTACATTCAAAGGTTAAATATGAACCAGTGCTAAACTTTTGCTGTTAAGTAGTTTGAGGCTGCTTTGTATGCAAAATAAAGGACAGATCTCCGGTCATCATTTCAGCATTTAGAGCTTTTCTCCTAATAACCACATAGCTTTAAACAGATTCTCATTAATTGCAAAGCAGTAGCACAAGCCAAAATTATTATGCATAGTGCAGCAAACACATCACTGAGCAAATTTCCTTTTATCTATTTAAGCAATAATGTGAGCAGCTAACTGTGCAAATTGTTTGCACACTTACCCACAATCTATACAGTGAAAGCATAGATTATGTGAAGCGCAAACACTTCTTTTGTCCTCTTTTGAATCTCAAAATCTTCATGTTCACTATCTCAAAACTGATGGGTCTATTTTTAGCTATTTAAGCTATTAATTTTTAGCATGAATTGCATTTTCATCATTTTTCTACTGACCCTTTCAATGGGAAACATCTGTTTTATTTACTATTTGATTCTGTCCACAACAAGAAGACCAACTGTGTAGAAGACTATGCTAAGGCATCATTTTGGGGAGGATTTTGAAGCGTTAAATTAATTTCTTGCTTGGTCAGTGAATGAGGAGACAGTTTCTTCCTCCTGCAGGATTTGGTTTGCAATAAGACAAGATCAATTTTCAAGGAGTTCTTTTGCTGGATTTGTTATAAAGCAGATGAATGTTCAAACTGTAATGTGGACGTTTTCTCAGTACCATTCTATTTTTTTATTCCAAGGTTTGCCTTGTGTTAAGAATTTAACTTTTTTTCCACTCTTGACTCGCTGTAATATGTGGTAAAACAGCCGAGATGGTTCTTCTCTGCCCATTTCACTGCACATACTATTAAATGAAGTCGGACATTTAATATCGCCATTGTGTTGCCGAGAAAATGTGCAATATCAGAAATGATCGAAAGGCCCTTTTATGGCAATTTAATACAAAAGTAGCATTTTACCGAAAGCAGTTATTGAAAGCAGAATCAGGTGATTCTGACACTACAGAGTTTTAAACTTTCCCAAGAATATCCTGAAACTCTTCACATTTCAGACATAGCGTGTTGTGCTTTTTAAAGCTGATTATCCTGTTTTAGCAAAAATGTATGAGATGCTTATCTCTCATGATCTCATTGTGTTCACTCTCTCCTGCTAGCTCACACCCCAACTCACACCTGGATCAGAGCACCTACAAAAAATAAAAAAATAAAAACAAGATTTCATGAATGGTTCCATGCACCTCCATTTTTCATAAAAAAATTCCTCAAACCAGCATTTATGTCATCCTTTTAACATCTTAATAAGATGTTAATAATGACAGTAGAGTCAGTCATATGGTCTTATCCACTAGGAAATAATTGATTTGGTGGTATGTCGCGATATTTTTATCGGCGATATTTGTATCAATTTTAAAATGCTGGCAAGACGATATTTATTTAACTATTTATGGAAATCCTTCAGTGTCTGACTATTGTTTTCCACTTAAAACCCTAAACGCTAGTTTGCAGCACAGCACCCTGAGCCTCCTATAAGAGTTCCACACCGCACAAATAGAACTGCATGGTGTTGGCGAGAAGCAGCTTGTTTTGTTGTTATGGTACATGTACGATTTAGTTTTTACTTAGGATGGGTACAGAACCAAAACTCTGGGCCATGTTGCTGCCAGTATCATATAAAAACACAGATTGCGGCACTTTGTAGCAGCTCAGATAAGAACGAGTGAAGCACCGCAGATGTGCAGCGGATAATGCACAGAGCATCAGCCAAAAGGCTGTCGGCAAAGTGGGCCAAAGTTCAGCAGAACCTCACAGCACTAGATTCTAGTTCAGCAACCTGATGGATCAGAGTGATGTGTACAACACTCTGTAAAAAGAGCAACGTTGTGGCGATGAGCCGTAAAATACCAGTTTACTTCCGCGTGTGAGAAAGCGAAGCTGCAGTGTAAACTGTCATGGAAATGAAGAATTCTAGCCACATTAAAGCAACTCTCCTTCACCCTATCATGCTGCCTCATCAAACTTTAATGTTTCTAAAAAGAATTAGTGTTTTTTTTTTTCCCCTTTGTTTTTGAAGCATGTTCAGGCTCTGAACTGAACTGTTTAAAAGTGCTGGAGAAGCTGCATTTAGAAATGTTGAAAATGAAAAAAAAAAAACTTTATTTCCTCAATCATACTTTTAGAACCTTATTGGTTTAGGCACATTCATTCTATTTTTTTCTTCGTATACTGAAAAATATTTTGTTGTGTAAATCAGACCATTTTGGCTGTTCCATTTAATAACAAATATATTTTGCCGGAGGAATGCAGGTGCATAGGCAGAGACTCACTGCTTTACTGTTGCATTGATAACGTGTTTTCCCACCGTAGCTGACACGACTCCCACACCTCACAGTTTCAAGCAGCAGCCTGGAGAGTAACTGCAAACAAAAATGTTCTTTTAAAAACAATTTTTAAGGTACAAGCATTTGAGTATAGCAGACTAAAAAAAAAACGGTTTAACTACATTTAAAGTAAATACATTTGATCAAAATTAAAATAAATAAACACACTGGCAACAGGTACTAAATTAACTGAAGATTGATAAGATCCTTAGGCTGTATTTTAGCAACAGGTGTTGTCACTTTGTTTATGAGCTTTGATAAGTTTAAAATATGAAAAAGTTATATTTGAAGTTCAATTTTATTATAATAGTTAAACATATGATATATAAAGGAACATTGTACAAGCAGAATGTGTCACTGTAGCATCACACACATGTTGCATCACTCTGTCTCACATTTTACACTGCTCCTGTTCCACCACCAAGCTGGTTTTGACTCTAGCTCTGGTACAGAATCCGAGATATAATCAAATATTATGCTGAATGGGTCATTTCATGAAACATAAGATGCCTCAAAGGCGGAATAGAAATAGGCACGAGTGGGCCGATGTCACAGCATCCACCACCTATGCTGCATATTGGGTGAGTGGGAGATGGAAATAGTGTTGAATTTCTAGCTTTTAACCCTTGTGCTATCTTAGGTGACCCCACCCTTTCATTGACGTGTTCTCCCTACCATGACGAAGGTGGATAAAGGTGGAAAGATTTCATGTAATCCATGGACAACAGTGAAGATCACAAATCATTGAAGAAAAGAGGTTTAGCGCACTGTCTAGTGGGTCTAGATGACCCAACTCCCAATGTTAAAGTGCCTAGGATAGCACAAGGGTAAATCCTGTATTTCCTTGAAGTTTTGCACAATAAAAAAAGAAAAGGAAAAAAAAAGAAGGAGGGATGAGAAGTCAGATCTGTCTTTGAGCTCATCTTGCACAGACATGCCTCACATTAGCTACAGATCAGAGTGCAGATGCAGCGAACAGTGCTGACAGTCTCATCTCTTCACTCCCGCTGTGTCTGACCACAGTCGTGTCAAACTTCACCTTTCTTAATTGTATTAAAGATAAACACGTCTACCATAGATGATGCAGTAAAACACAAGAATAATGAATTTGCATGAAGTTTTCTTTTGCTTTGTCGTACGAAAGAAAAACAGATGTGCACACAAGCATTAATATTATCCTTTGCCTCATCTTCTTTCCTCACAATATTACATTGTCTTATACTGTATATTCTCTTATATCATTTTGTTTCGTCCGCGTGCATCTGATCAAATATGTAGCAATGTAGCTTGGCCCTGCAGCCCTTACAGCATGTGCCTTACAGAGCCGGAATTTGTTGACCTCATAGAACTTCGTACCTTACCCCTTTAGGCAAACAGACACAAACAAACACACAGTATGTATAACACAACATTCACACAGACCGCGGCAACATGCCTTCAAGTGACCACTTCCAATGAGGAGTCTCTGTAAACTCGCGGAAATGCACGTTTCAGGCATTGCGCTCAGAAATCTCACCCGTAGCAATGCCACATTACTACGATATTTGGGCTCTAAGTACAGAACGTGCATCCACTGAATCCGTGTTGAACGTTAAATCAATTCAACTTTGACCAATCAGGGACTCTATCATATTTTATCGTTGGACAAGCTTGTTGGATGGCAACGCTTTTCATTCACGAAAGTGCCAACCAGTTAAAAATTGATCATGAAGGAGAAATTAATAGTAGTGGTTTGTGCCCGGCTGGAGTTCTATGAGTAAAAGTCATTTATATATTGGAATAGAGCTGTGAAAGAAAAAGCTGGAGCAAGATTTACGAGATTTGCATAACTTTGACATTTCCCACCAAGATTCTTCCAACTGTAGGTGGCATACATGTGCTAGAAAATAGTATAAAAAGAACAACAAGACAATGCCCCTCCCTGCTGATCCAGTGTGAATAGCATGAGGTAAACGCGCATTCAATAATGTGCGTTCAGCGTGTTTTGAACACGCATCACATGCCCGGTGTGAACCTAGCATTTGCCAGCATGAGCCGCTGTGGAGATAAAGGTTTGCGAAGGTATACACTGTGGCTTAGTTTTATGAATCTGTGTGAATGATGTGTTAAATGTTAAACACTGTGTAGAAAAAGAAAAAGTAAAGAAGGTGGCTCTGCCAGCACTAAATAGGATCCAGGGCCAGTTGGAGGAGCAGATTCAATTAGCTTTGTTGGAGCCATGAAACAGTGATAATACAAGCGTGTAAAGTCAACAAGCATCATCTTTTTGATAGCAAGAAAGCGAGCAGGCTTCAATTCGAGTTTTTTTTGTACTCTGCATGCTTCGTTCTTCACGTATGGTGGGAGTGAGGGTCAGTGAGGCTGTAAATCGCAGGTAGCAGGACATGCAGCCTATGGCATTTATCAATGTAATTAGTGTTCACTATATGACCCTGCTGCTGCGGACATGGCTGCCTGCTTTCTGACAAGCTATCTCATCCTGCGTTCCCTTTCCCTTCCTGCCGTGTCTTACTTTGTCTTTGGAAAGGTGTGCACCTGTCACTTTTTTCTTCAAATGCCTTCATGCACAAACGCTTGTAGTGGGAGTGTGTGCTTATGAGAATGTTGAAGGGGTTTGTGAGAGAGCAATGATACTGAAACATTTATCCATTTGTCATTTTGGTTGAGTGTTGCAGTAATTAGAGCCTCTGGGGGCTCAATCTTGTGTTTGGGGCTCAGCCAAAGAGCGCTGTCGAGGAAACACTGGGTGTGTGGAAAATGTATGCTCCCAGAAGGAACTGTGTTTGCCCTTTTCCTCAACAAAATTCCCACTGTATGGGTAGCTTCAGTTGTTGCCAAGAATCTAAGAAAGGCTTACCCTGTTTTTTCGCATTCTGATGTAGCACAGGAAAATTGGTTCATTAATTCCAACATAAACCTGCTAAAATCCAACAGTTCTCTAACCCCATAAATAACAGTGAAAAAACAAGTCGTCTTCACTTGAGGTTTGATGTCATCGTCACTTTAATTGCCAAAATATGTTTTTTTTTCCTTTGTCCAGCCAAATTTGGACCAGCATATTTTATACAAACCATATGGTAACTGGCATGAGTGACCTTTCCCCCCCTGGTGTTCCAAACAGGAAGTACCTGCTGGTTCCAGCAAACCAAAATCCCATAGACTTCTATAGACGAAAAACAGCTATTATTTATTAGACTCTAATATTATTTTCTCGATTACAAGTTATTTTATTGTAACCTGGCCAATCAGATGCATTAAGAAAAGTATGTGGTCCCACATCGAACATAAAAAAATGTTGATTGACAGATTTCATGTAGCCTGCTTTCAAGGTGTAGGGGTGTGAACTTCCAGTAAGCTCACTCCTGATTAATGAGATTGGTTGCTATAGAAACAATGACTCAGACCAATTTGTACCAATCACTGCTTAATGACGATGTCTGGCTCCAACATGGCGGCGACTATCGCGTAAAAAAATGGTGACTGAATTTACTTTATTTGGTCAGAGCCGGAAGTAAGTAATTTTCTATGGGGGAAGTCACTAACAAGGTCTCGTAGACATAAGGTCAACGACAGAAACACATTAGATATCATCTTTTTTCATCTGGTTTTTCATTGTCCTCTCCGGTCATTGAATTTTGTTTGCAATTCATAATTTTTGCTTCTAACTTTTTATGAAAGTCTAGCAGCAGTTATTTACCCTTTATCACGAATTGCATAAAAACTTTATAACTATATGGGTCTAGGCAGGTCTAAGGGAAAACTAGCAAAGTTTGATTTCTTTTTAGAAAAAAATTTGAACAATTTGATGCATTTTATTTTATTTCAAATCCTAAAATGAAGAAAGGTGCAGGATCAATTTACCTACTACACCCTGTCTGAAGAAATTCACATGTACTTACTTTTCACATTTCCACCCTCTTTGGTTGTATTCCTCTGCCATTTCCCTTTGCTGAAATCCTTTTTTGCTGCCACAACTTGTTTGAAAAGCTTGTGAAATTACACTCTTTCTAAACTAAGCAACTGTGGCTTGTTGACTCCAAGTCACATTGGAGTTTGCGATCTGAATACTAGAATGGCAAGTCTATTAAAGTGAGAAGGGTTCATTTGTCACAGTTTCTTCTGGTGCTGGAGTAATGAACAGGTGTGCAGGTGATGAATGGTCTGACCTTTCCCTCCACTTTATAATCAAGTGTTCCTGGTAGATTCCCATGATTCATTTGTGGATGTCCTAGAACTGGAGACAATCCATTAAGATGTAGCCTAGATCTTTGGTGGACATGATGTGTTGTTGATTTAATGCCTCTGAAGACAGTTGCATGTTGTGTTTTGGAGCACTGTTCATAAGTTCAGGCTCCGGTACGTCAGCCTCATACATGTGGGAATTATTGCTCTGAGACACGAAAGAAAATCTAGACCTGTGTGTGTCCTTTATTGGAGAAGAGGGACGATGAGACAGCTTAGCAACCAATTACAGCTCATGTGTGGCCCCTTACACTCAGAAAACTATCTTTGGTGTGTTATATTAGATATCAGTGGATAAGGCCTGATAATATTTTTAATCAAATCTTCAAATACTGTACCTGCTGCAAGCTTACTCTAGAACAACATAAAAAATACTAATGTCACTGCCAGCATGTTGATTCCAGAGTTTAAATTGGATAAACACGAATCAGGAGATATAATGTTATTATTTACTCCTTGATCACAAATGAAGTTCATGTGTACACAGCTTTTTTGGTACAAACTTCAAGCAAAAAGAGAAGGCTCATGTTCCAAGTTTATTATTTATTCAAGTTTATTATTACAATTCATCATAAACTCCTGTGTGTTGTCCCAATTTGATTTCTTCTTTTCCTTGTCTTTCTTTCCATTGTGTCACATGATCAACTGTATAACTAAATTCAAGCTGCGAGTGCCGTTGTTTGGCCTTGAGGTTCTACCTGCCCTCACCACACCCCCATTGCCCCCTTTTTACCTGCCCAGCATTCTGGTTTAGAGCTGCATGTGATATATACATTGAAACACTTTTTCGAATAACCAGCCCTATCTATTTTATTTTGTGGTCATCTGGGGGTGTAATAATTTTGAAGAATTTGTAAAATTTAACATTTGGATTAACTTATGGAACTCACTGATGGAACTTTCACAATACTCCTGTTAAAAATATGCGAGTAACAGTGAAAGACCACTTTGGTGTGCTCACCTTGCTAATGCCGTTAATATTACAACTTCTAAATCTAACATTTTTTTCCTAAGTAGCTTCCCAATGATGCTCCAGGAATGAGGAGGCAATTGATTGAAATCCCTAGAAAAAGTTTCAATTTCTAGAAGGTACTAAAGGTAATCTTTTGGAAAAAATTCAAGATAGAGACTTCTTCCCAAAGTCAAAGATCAATGAAACTTTGGTTGTGTCTGCAGACTGAAGGTAGCAGAGTGTGTGTAAAATTTTTAAGATTTCTCAAACAAAAATGTTCTTTTCCTATATAGTGCGAAAATGCGAAGATCGCCAAGTTTCCCACTTTGCCACGAAATGGTTGACAAGCCGCAATGGCTGCAGTTATGCTATAATAATTTTAAAACTTGTTATGGATAAACATGTGTTTTGGTTTCATTAATGAATTTTGTTTTTGAGCATCAAAAGAAATTGTGGCCACATTTATTTTTCGACGGTTTCTCCCCCAGTGATGTCATCCTTTTTTTGGGAGGGGTTGTTCACTATTTCAAAATTTTCTTTTCACTGGATACTAGGTGTGTACACATTTTACTGAGGTTTTGATATGTGGCAGGGGTCAATTTTTTGCTTAAAGGCTCAGTAAGAAAGAATAATTATGAAAATAATCTGGTCCTTGCAGTCCAGGACTTCTGCGGGGCAGAATTAAAACAACTATATAGAAATCTAGAAAAGTATTGCTTATACAGTACAGTATTTTACGACATCTATTAGTTTAACCCATTAACAGGAAGATATTGCCGGCAACACCTAAATAACACATGCTCTTTGACATACAGCAACTCTTCGACTATTCACACAACCAACGTGAATCAGCTGATACTGACATGAAGAAGAGCGGCTTTTGGTGTCAGCTTTGTATTGTTATGCAATACTGTAGCATAATATGTAGCATAAGGGCACAATGCCGCTTTTCTTAGCTTTAGAATCGGCTGGAATTATGTTCGTTGCATAAATGATTGTTACCATAGTCCAAAAAATGACAACACTCCAGTGTTCAGGGATTACAACAGAAATTGTCTTTATGGAGGTCAGATTACAAAAGTGAGTCAAAACATGTCTAAGAGAAAAGTATAAACATAAGTATAAACATAAAAACATCCCACTACTATATTCAAATGAATATAGTAGTCTACAGAAAAAATAGAGGACTTCACTGTTGGACAGTTAACAACTACATTTCTACTGCAACAAGTAAAACAATGATGGAAAACTAGTTGAAATGCACATTTGTTGGCCATAATTTTCACTGGGTGTATTTAAAACACTCAAGAGTGTTAACCAGATTTGTACTCTAAAAAATGCAGACATTTTTAACCAGAAAAAAATTAGAACATTTCTGTATTTAGAGATTTGATTTACACATTTGGGTTAGAAAAAAACACTCTGTTTTATGGGGTTTTCTGAGATAATTTTTTTCAAAAGGTTTCAGCTTTTACTTTTTTGATATTTTCCTACAAAAAAAACCTAGAATGAATTGAAGTATTTTATAATGACCGTATCCTTATTGGTTTTGTATTTGGAAAATTGGCGCTTACGCCTGAATGACAGGCTCCCGGCAGAATGGAGCGTTCACGTCTGTGTTCTGGTAGTCAGCACCAAAAACCTCAGAGGTTCTATAGAAAAAGCTGAATGTATGAATAAAGCCAGAGTCTAAAATCTAGGAGTAATCAATAATTTCACCAGAAAGAAAAAAGAAAGAAGGAAAAATCAAGAGCAGACTGACAAGGGAAAAAAAATGACTACAGAACACAGGGCAATGGGAGGCTGCAAAGGTAGTTTCAGTGAAAGCAACTGACATCTGACAACCAATGACTGCAACCAAGAGTTTTTTTTTAAGAAAAAGACTTAAAACCAACAGGGGTTTTGTAAAGGAGGACGTAAGATACAGGAACAAACTTACATCAATACATCAGTGACAGACAAAAGCTGAACTACCTGCACAAATAGATTTTCTTTTAGCACAAACATCAGAGCTAAGAAGAAGTGAAACCTGTTGGAGGGAAATAGGTTCACATTATCTTTATTTTAGTATTACTTCAATGCCACAAGGAGAACAATTATTTATAGAAACTGAACTGCATAAAGGAAGAAAATGATTAGGAAGCTCCATCTTGTCATTAGAAGATGTTTGTCTTGTTCTAAAGGCAAAATTCACATTTGATACTGTCGTTCACTGAAGCTCTAATCTTTCAGGCTCAGTCCAACTAAATGTGTTTTGATGACTAATACGCTGCAAAACTTCCTAAAGAAACCATTGTAAACATTTGTAGCAGATTTACCAGTTGTATTTTGGCCAGAAAGTGGCCGCAACGCACCACAAAAAAATCCACTTTGGTTCTAGTTTTCCTTCCATCTGCATTTTCACCTGGTTTATATTTTAAAACATGATGTAGGGCCTGTTTTTATCTTACAGGTTAGGATACAGGCTAAGCTACAAGCCAGAAAAGGAAAAGATCTTTAATACAGCCAAATAAAGTTGATTTGTCAGAAAACATGCTGGTACAAGTACAATTACATATGTTATTTATATATTAAAAAAAACAAAAACAAAACGCCCCTCTCATGCTCCGCGGGGGATTCTCACCCATGCTTGGGTCCTGTACAAAAAACCTGGGAGCTTTAGGGTCCTCCGCAGTATCTTAGCTTTTCCTAGCACATCACTCTTCTGGACTGAGAGGTCTGAGATCTTTCCAGGGATCTGCTTTAGCCACTCCTCCAGACTGGGGATTACTGCCCCGAATGCTTCTATTAGCACAGGTACCACTGTCACCTTTACCCTGCAAGCTCCCCACCATACATGGAGGGTTCCATTCCAAATCCAGCACCCTGAGACTGTATGCTAGCTGCAAAGAAGGAGGCCGAGGACTTGTGAGTGTGGAAGCCACTATCGAGGATGAAACATCCAAGATAGATGAGTACATCAAGCTCAGGGCCCCAACTGACAGCGTGCTCAGTGAATGTCTCAGGCAATGGAGAGCAGAGGATACAGTGCTGGAGGACAGATCTTCATGGGAGGACAAACCCCTGCATGGGATGTACCACCGGACCATAACTGAAGTAGCTGATATCAAGAAGTCCTACCAATGGCTAGAAAGGGCTGGCCTACAGGACAGCACCGAAGCACTCATCCTGGCAGCTCAGGAACAAGCCCTGAGCACCAGAACAATAGAAGCTCAGATCTACCACACCAGACAAGACCCAAGGTGTAGGCTGTGCAAAGAGGCACCTGAAACAATCCAGCACATAACTGCAGGGTGTAAGATGCTGGCAGGTAAAGCATACATGGAGCGCCACAATCAAGTGGCTGGAATAATATACAGGAACATGTGTGCAGAATATGAACTGGAAACCCCAAGGTCAAAATGGGAAACACCTCCAAAGGTGGTAGAGAATGAGAGGGCAAAGATCCTGTGGGACTTCCAGATCCAGACTGATAGGATGGTAATGGCGAACCAACCAGACATTGTAGTGGTGGATAAAGAACAGAGGAAAGCCGTTGTGATGGATGTGGCAGTGCCAAGCGATGGAAACATCAGGAAGAAGGAACATGAGAAACTGGAGAAATACCAGGGACTCAGAGAAGAACTGGAGAAAGCATGGAAAGTGAAGGTGACAGTGGTGCCTGTGGTAATTGGAGCACTCGGGGCAGTAATCCCCAAGCTGGAGGAGTGGCTACAACAGATACCTGGAAAGACCTGACATTCTAATATTTGCTGAAATATTACGTTTGGCACACTAAATAGAACCGGCCTCAGCAGCGTGTCTGTGTTTCACCCACGAAAACAAACAACATCCAAACCTTTGTAAATGTAGATGTGTATATTGTGCATTTACTGTAAAAGGAAAGCGTTTTTGCCAAACACTGCTACCTCCTTGGAGAAAGTGGGTGTGTGTGTCAGCCTGGGGGCATTGCTGGCAATGGAGCCTCTCACTGGAAGGGGGTGTTCTCACTGGTCTACGTCAGCTTGTGAAAACCCACTTATTTTCGTGGGTTGGGATGGGCTGGTGCTCAGAGAGTAGGTTTTTAGAAGAATACTTAGAGATGGGTGAAGGGAAAAAAATCCCACTTTGGGTTTTCTTTTTCTGAAAAATGAACATTACTAAACTTAAAAGCTCAAAAAATGTGTGGTATTAGCCTTTTAAGGTTAGCACTCTGGGGTGTGTGGAGTTTGCATGTTCTCCTCGTGCGTTTGCGTGTTTTACAGGATCTCGAGTTTCCAATCACAGTCCATAAACATTCATTGGTTAATTGGTGTTACAACCTGTCCAGACTGTACCACGTCTTTACCCAACAGTAGTAGGGATAGGCTCCAGCGACCTGTGACCCTAAAAGTGGTTCAATGGGTTTAGAAAATGGAAGGCACTCCAATGTAGCGATTACTAATACTAATTAAGAAAAAAACATTCATTTTGCCGTGTTTATCTTTGCTGACGACTAAGAAGCATGTTGTCCTGAGTTTGACTTTAGACAGGCAGAAATCAAAGGAATCAGCTTTTGTCTAAACTAAGCAACAATTTCACCCCTATTTTGAAAACTAAAATACAAAAGCAGATAATCTATCCAAGTGATGATGCTCTGCATCAGATAGTGTGTATCCAGATGACGTGACGGAGTCTCTTTTTGCACTTCACTACATAGATTTTGGTAGACATCGATGCTGTGCTGAGTCCTTGTTTGTCCATCCGTCTTTATTTGTTTTATTTATCTCCCTATGTAGACACAAACTGTGGGGACACACTGACAAATGAATATAAGCAGTTGGCGGGAAGTGAACTCTGAAGAAAAAGTGCTGACAGCATTGAGAGGAAGGAAAGAAACTGAAAATTGAAGAAAGGAAAATAGGACAATGAAAGATGTACACAAAACTTATAATATTTCCCATCATAGAAACAAAAAGAGCTGACTAAAAAGCTATTTTCCAGGCGCTCTGTGGAAAATCATTTGCATTTCATTTTAATATCTTGAAAGCTTTTCCCATGCTAAGATATTCTGAGGCTCTCATAAATAATTGAATCATTACACTAATGACTTCAAATACTTCAAATAGTATTCATCTTTTTGTACTTGCTTTACGAATGATTGGAATGAAACATTTTTTTCAGTATAATTCTTTTTTTTTTTAATGTTTTCCAGGCCAGCTAAAGGGAATTTCATATAAAGTGCTGCTGAATCTACACCAACATAAAAACAAACCTGTTCAAACAACAAAAGATGCTTGTTATCAAAGGCATTAAGTATGAGAACAAAAAGACTTGAAACGGAAAAAGACAAACGTATTATGAAAACAATCAATTTGAAATGTTGTGCAGGTTTTCTTGGCGTGTACCTATGAGTCGACATGTGAAAAACGTATGGCTACTGTCAAAGGGCCTAGTGATTGAAATGAGGGCTGCTGACATGCATAAAAAAATGTAAGTACATTTTTCTGTTATGCGACGGTCAGGACTCGAGCTGTGAGGGGCGTTCACATAATTCAACATCAGTGAATCAAATGGTGTTTACCAGGTCAGTAAATGGTCATGTCACACAGAGACATGGGTAGAACCTGGCTGGCTACAATGCATATGTCATGGTAAAGCAATTTTAATGCTTTTATATATGAACAGAGTTAGCCAGTTAGTTTTTCTTGTCAAAGGATGAAAGCGGAACAAAAACACAGGATGATGAGTTAATGTGGGTCAATATGCAAATTAAGAAATCATCTGATATTGAATGAGTCTGTGATGTTGCTCTTGTATTCATCTTATATAGACAGAAAGTACGGTGGCCGACAGGGCTCACACTACATACAAAAGAAAAAACGCAATGGCATTACCCGAAGCACAACGAAATTACCCGAAGCACAAAGAAATTAGCCGCAACACGACGACATAACCGCAGCATTAGCATAAACGTCAGCACAACGGAAACAAGTTTTTTTTTTTCCTACCGGCGGAAAAAAAAAAATCAGTTTAAAACTATTCACCGCTCCTGAGAGCTACGTGATATTCGGACAAGATTAGGGTGTTTTCTTACTAGATAACGTAATTTCTTACAAATATACGTTTGTCTAAAAATATAAATTTACCCAGCTCTCCACATAGTGACATCTGTATCTAACGCTCTTTGTCTTTTTTTTAATTACGACTTTTAAGTCGTAAATTTACTAGAAAAAACTTGCAAATTTACAAGTTTTTATCTCATAAATTTATGAGAAAAAAGTCATAGATCAACGAGGAAACACCAAAGTTTTCCATTCATCGGAGCCAAGCTAGAAGATGAAATATGTGGAGCCTTTTGTGAAGCTTTATTTCCGGATGGGTTTAAAAAACAAAGAGATTCGGAACCCCGGCTTTCCGGGGTTCGGTGTCGGTGAAGCGGAGTTTCATATGTAAAATAAGGAGCTCAGAGACACGTTTGGGTGTAGAGGACTGCTGCAGCCTTTATTTTCTTTTTGATTCACACACCCTGAAGTTCATTTGTCATCTTACGTCATGAACCTGTCATCTGAACACCAATGCGGAAGTAAACAGTGTTACATACACCCCCTCCTCCAGATGAAACGTCGCTTTTCAGCAGAAAACAATAAAGAGGAATAAAAATAGTCTATTTTATTAGCATTAGAATGTTGACCATCCCAAAAAGTGCTCTTCCTCAGACGGAAGCGTCACACAAATGTAGAGATCTGGGGCCTCATTTATAAACGTTGCGTACGCACAAAAGAAGGCGTGCGCCACTCTCTACGCAGTAGTTGATATTTATAAAAAGCAAACTTGACGGGAAAATGTGCGGTCCTTCACGCAAGCTCTGACCCAGGCGTACGCACAAAAACGGGTGAAATGAGAAACGGCGACACCGTCGGCAGATGGAAGAAACACGTGAAAGTGAAAATGACAATACTGCCTCTCATAAATAACATGAAGACTTCACAAAGCAAGTCTTACAATTAACAGCCTACACGAACACCCGTTTGATCGATCAGCAGTGAAACAAACAAAAAAAAATCAAACGACAATTACAACAGAAATTCAAATGAACACTTATTTGCAAAAAGAAAAGTGAAATATGTTCTGCAATATTGGCATGTTGTGCAATTCATCCTCATAAATAATAGTTAACAGAACGAAATAATGTACAAAACTGATATTCTCCTCAATGTGTCCGTCTGTGCCCCATCACAATGCGTAATGACGCACAATGGCTGATCTTGCACTCTTAGAAGATGTGGTAAATGGAAGAATTCGGAGTGAACGCATCTTTAGACAGCAAGAAGACTTGCTGGCAAACGAGGACGAGTGGCTTATGAGCCGGTTCCGACTTCCTCGAGCCGTCCTGTTGGACCTCTGGCGTTACCGGAGCACTCGGAGGAACCACGCGTGTCACCCGGTGCATCTGGCGCATTTCGGCCACGGTCCGAGGCTGTGAGGCTACAGCATTTTCGGCGTGTGCCACCGTTTGCCACTCACGTGCCTTTTCAGCATAAGTAATGCCCACACTGTGCCCTCCAAACAACACTTTATTCCTCTTTTCCACCTCGCCAACGATAACTTCTACTTCACATTGAGTGAAGTTACGTTTTTTTGATTTCCTCTCTGTGTTTGCCATGATTTCGAATATTAATTTGTGGGCGTTTCGCGGACTATTTATATGCAACTATGGGCGTGTCATGAAGCCGCATTTAGAATTGGTTGTGATTTATTAAGGGAAAGATGCGTAGGATGTGCGTGCGCACGGTTTTATAACTCAGAATATTTCTGTGCGTACGCACGTCCTATGTTTCATCCGTACGCCACTTCTGACGCAAATCCTACGCAAAGTTTTATAAATGAGGCCCCTGGTCTTTAATGGAGGAAAGAAACGATTCAGGTGGAAAGCTGCAGGGACACTGTTGAACCTTTCCTGCGTGATGACTTCTCTTTTTTTCTTTCCGACCGTGGTCAGAAACGCAGGGGAGATTTTCTGCACGGCCGAAGGAGGATCCTCGTTCAGGGTTAACTTTCCCGTTCGGACCCTCGGCCTCCAGAACGGGTTGATAAAAACTCCAAAACAGTTCTTCTTGGGGTGACATCCTCTTTTCATTACGGTTCTCCGTCCTCCAACACACAATATAAACGCACACTCTTCCGCTCCATGCTCTCACCTCCCTCTCTCGTTGAACGCGCTTCTTCCCCCTCTCACACACGGACGCGCGGTGCCCAACACACACCCCCACTCCACAACAATACCGACGCCGTCGGTGACGGCTTCATCGGGCTGCAGAGATCCTGCAAACCACCCATCAATAAATAAAACATTTATAAATCATAAATCAAACAAATGAGCTTCCGAACATTTGGAAGGTTATCAATAAGCATTCAGCTCACCTGTTCAACTAAGTTTAGTCGGTCTGCTCTGCTGCTGCACGGCATTCACTTGCTGCTATCTGTATGATCACCTCCACTTTGACAAATTTACAGTTTAAAATCTTGTAATTTTACTCTTTTTGGTGGCCCTAAAACTCTGTTGCACCGAATAGTTTGAAACTGAATTGTTTTTTTTCCGCCGGTAGGAAAAAAAAGGTCTTAATTCCGTTGTGCTGAGGCTAATGCTATTGCTGCGGTTTTGTCGTCGTGTTGCGGGTCATTTCGTTGTGCTTCGGGTAATGCCTTTGCGTTTTTTATTTTGTATGTAGTGTGAGCCCTGTCGGCCACTGTAAGAAAGGAATGTATGATGCTGTAGTTAAAAGAAACAACAAAAACAAATAAAAATGATCACCAAAAGAGGAAAGGAAAAAAGGTACAAAAGTTATTTATTATTATTTTTTATTTTTTTTTCCCAATCCACTCAACAGCAACACGAATAAGCCAAAACATACTTACAAATATATTCTGTTGGCTTGCATCAGAGAAATAGATAAATGTAGTCTTTGACAAAAATAAACAAAAAATAACAACTAATCATTTGATTGTTTCAGTATTCTAAGGTTGCTTTTACAATAGGAGGTTATGTAGCTTCAGACACGCAAGGTTAATATTTGTATAAACCCATTTTGTTTTTAAGGCTAAACCTTTTGGTTTATAATATTAGTGTTTGTTTTTTTTGGACAGGATGGAAAAGAAAGGAAAAGTGGGAGCTGGGCTTGTCCGGAAACTACGACTCACACTCAAATACTACACACATACCTGTTAGTCGCAAAAATCTTTATACAATTGTATGTTGACAAATACACACCACAAATACAGATAATACAGAAGACATTAGTGGTGTGTATAGAATTTGGGGGTACAATACATTTCCCGATACACATATCACGATGCAATATATATCGTGATATAACCCAAGGCTGTACCAGAATTTTTTTTTATAATTTTCTTTTAAACAATATGACCTAAAAGAGCATATTTAAACATTTTTTTTCAAATATAAATGAAAGTTGATACATTTTTACCAATTGTGTTGATGTTCTCTGCTCTTTGCTGTTTGTTTAAAATAACAATCCCTAACACCAAGGTGTTCGCTGACTGTCTGGGTGTTTTTAAACAGTTATTATTTCAGACATTTTTTTCGGATTTTGCTTTTCTTTATTTTACTCTACTTTTCATCCAACTACCCACCACCACACATTTGCATGGCATTTGGGATATCAGGCAATAGATTGGGAGCAACAGTGACTAGCTGCAGGGCAAAAGCAGTACACTGACCTCTAAAAGTAAATCTGCATGCTGTGGTGCCAAGCCCATACATACAGAGACAACCCACAAATAGACAGAAAAGGGCTCACTGCAGACTGACTGAAAAGCTGGCAAATAAACAGGGTGGGGGGTGGGGTGTTGGCGTGGGTAAAACTGGAGCCACCATTTTGCCCATCTGCCTCTTCAGAGCTTTTAACAGCAGGGGAGCATATCAATGTCCTGTATGGTTTGGAGTCACCTGCCCACAGTGATTATACGAGTTAACAACAACAAAATTGTTCCCCTCTCTATTCTATGGTGATTAGCAAATATGAACATTTTCCAAAGTCATCCCAAATTTGTCTATATTTTGGAAATCTGTCAACTTTAATATAAACGTTCTTGGGTAATCTTGACATACGAAGCAAGGTAGGCTGTGTGGCATCCCTTCTGGGGAAACTCATAACATGCAAATCAACCTGAGCACCTTTGTTTTTTTTTCTTCCCCAGAAGACATCACTTCAGTTGTTACAATTGTTTACTTATTATTTTTTTTCTATCTGTCTGACCTTCCAGCCATTAATTTCTCTCTCTGTCCCATCTTTACAGCTTACAACACTTTTTATTATTTCGAAAAAAACACTTCTATTCAGGCTTTCTAACTCTTTATGATGTTTTTTTTTTTTTTTTCATAATTGTGTTTTTTTTTATTTTGGCGTAAACAATCCCTTTTTATATTATTTTTCTTTTAATGTGCACTTTAAAATGTTTGTATTTTTACTATTTTAGCTGCACAGTCACCTTGTGGGTCCTAAAAGCCACCTTGTAAAATATATAATTAACACAAATGTGTGTCAAACGCACTGTCCTCTTTTGTTTGGGGGATAAACAAATGATGTAAGTTTGCTAATCAATATTATGGCATTGAAACAACAATCATAAGTTAAGTTATAATATACATCATCTAAGACATTTAAGCATAAAGCGCAATGGTTTAAAAGTATAAAAAACATGAATAGCAGTTTTACATTCTTTTGCAGGTGTTTCAAAAGATAGAACTACAGTCATTGTCATGTTCAGTGGGACACGGCTGTGAAAATGTTAAAAACCCTATTGTTGTACTCAAGTGTTTGCCAATTCTCAAAAAAATATTCCTCCTATCTCATTTAACTAAATAACAATTGAGCTGATAAGGTCCGTAGGAAAGAGGGAACAGTCCTGCAGCCCCAGGCATGTTTCAATTATTCCCAATTTTCTCTACTCAACTTTGATTAGAGTGAAGTTGCTGCTCAGGTTCTTTGATGACAACGTAAAGGTGTTTTTCCGTGTAGAAGAAGACCTCCGGACTTTGTGGCCACATGTATATGTTTTTTCTCACCTGACTGTCACATAGAGCTTGGACTTGTTTTCTTACAGCTTGAGGCACCTGGCCTACATATGGCATTTCATCACAGATGATCATAGAGATGATAGAAGGCTATCTTCCTTTGGTGGCAAGGAGTGCAAGGATCCTCTGTGATATTTGCCTTGTTATGTCTCAGGTTCACCTGAATGTTATTTTTTGAGTGACAAACCAGCTTTTAGTAGATTAAAAACAAACAAACACTTGGTATGAATATTTATAGCTACTTTAATGAAAAAACTACACCTCAATATGAGAGGAAAAACTCAACTCCCTAAATAAACTCGTCCCTTCTGATTTTCTTCTTCCTTATGAACTCTGACCTGAAGGAATGAGAATCTTCATCAAGAAAAACAAAATCTTTAACTAATGCCTAACACTGGAGAAAGCCTTTACGCAATGATTAATGCATGTGGTCTAGGTTGACATCAAACCAATTTGAGCCTTACTAAACCATGCATAAACTCTGTGTCTGCAGTGCTACTGCACACATTGGGATGAAAAAAGTCATGCCTCTGTGGTAATTGCTATGTGTGTGCAAAGCCTTTGGACTGAGCCCTCACAGAGAGACCCGTCAAAGCTCCTGGCAAAATAATGGACTGGGTAGAAGGAAAATAAAATAAAGTTGAATTTGCATGACATGAGTTGCACATTAAATATTCAAATGATGAAGTTTTATCGACCCTGCACATGTAGCAGCTGCTGGAAAGGGATTTGTTCAAGGGTGAGATGAGAGACACGGAAGAGGGTGTACATGCAATAACTTCCCTCCCATATAATGCATTTTAATAAAATTCTATTATGGCCTCTTATTATCTCCAGAAAGGTACATTTGATGCATAAATAAGCATTTAAACATGAAATGCCAGGGTTCAATTGCCCTTATCCCATTGGTGATGGTGGAAAATGACTTTGCTATACTGTAAAAGCTAATCTATACACTTCGATACGTTTTTGCTGGCCACTTATGTGTGGGAACATTTATGTGTATCAACCACTGCATGCAATTCAAATAGGTGTTAACCTTCTGGTATTTCATTAAATAGTGCTGCAGAGGATTTGCATTATTTAATGGTGCCTGTGGAATCGTTCCAAATATGTTACAAAATGGAAGTTGTAGGAAAATGTATTGTCCAATAACAGCACAGGCATTGGACTTTTTTTTTTAGATCTACCGTACAGATTGCTTTCTAACTGCAAGTATTTTAAATTTCCCTTGAATAAATCTATTCCATGCACCAAAGGTATGGCGTTTCATCTCTGCCATAAAGTGAACGGGCGTAAAGACAAGTGAACGGGCATATTTAGGAACTGAGTGAGGAACCTTACAACCCCGCAGGCGCAATCCTAACCGAACGACCCTGCATTTTACAACTGCACGCCTGCAATCCTAAATGAGCGGGATCTTGCAGTCAATTCTCCTTTGCGCGCTTGCTTGGATTTGCGCTCAGTGTTAAGGGGGCGTTTTTGTCACTTAGGGGGCAGTATTCAGGGGTGTGTTTGTCACTTGGGGGCAGTAACCTTTCTGATTGATCCAATTGGCCGAAATTTGCTGGTCAAATGCGGCGAGGCAGCATTTTTTAGAGCGGGGGGTTAACAGGCGGCTCTTGAGCTGCATGCGGGTCTCTGCCTTTTATCATATTATCTATATACAGGACTTTAACAACCATAAGGCGAACATAAAAGTCCTACATTTTCTCCAAAATGTGTTTCTGGTTGATCTAATTGACTAATATGTGCATGTCAAGTCCGGCGAGGCAAGGGGGCGGGACTTTCTTTTAGAGGCTTTAATAGAAAAGAAACAGCGGCTGTAACATGGATTAAAATGGTAACAAATGCAGTGATTTTCACGAGAAAAACTAACAGCACAAAAAAAACCTCTGCACTTTCTTACCTTGGTCTTGGGTCGTTGGTTAAGGTTTTAATCCACGTTATATCCGCCGTTTTTTTCTATTAAAGCCTCTAACATAGAAAGGGGGGGCGAACAAGTTTGACACAAAGAGCCGAAATTTCTAACTTTGAGAGTCAAAGAGCCACACCATGCACTGACCTGCCAGACACAAACACACAATTAAAGCCATGTTATTTCCCATAACACACTCCTTTCCTTAAAATACAACAGCACTGGATTAATCGGCACACTTTCAGTTATGGATTTTTTTTTTCTGTATTTAACGTTAACACGTCGCGGTGAAACATGCATGCTGGTGTGTTTTAAAAAGGCAGCGAGCGCAAAACTGAGTTGGTTGTGATTTTTTTTTTCACTCAGCATCCAAAAATCCCTCAAAGTCCTCATCTTTTGCATCTGAAATAAACAGCTGGGTTACATTTCAATCAAACACACCAGCTTCCCTTTCATCATTGTCAGAGTCCGTCTCGTTGCTGTGCAGCTCCAAAGAACAAGCAGACGCGTCAGGCCAAGCTTAAGTCCTCAGTCAAAAAGTGTGGCGTAACTCGCCCGGCTCTGCGTCCCAGTGAAAGGAGCGGAGGATGGACAGCTTTTCATTGCAGCCGTCTTATAGATTGCAGCTTAAACTGTGCTTCATAATCGTGTCTCTTTGCATATCTTATGCACATATCTGCACCTATGTCCTGGAGGGGGGGGGGGGGGGTCCTTCTTTCACGTCCTTACCTCTCTCTGTACCGTTCTTACTGTTCTCTTCTAGGTCCTCTGTGCCGACGTCACACAACCTGACCTAAAGAGGAAATGTAAGTCTTTTATGTTTACCTTATGGTTGTGAAAGTACTGTACAGTAAACCCTTGTTTTTCGCGGGGGTAACGTTCCAAAAAGAACCTGTGATAGGCAAAATCCGTGAAGTAGAAACCTGTATTTTTTTTTACAATTATCATACAATTAAATACTCTATTATACATCTAAAAGAGAGAACAAACCATTTTAAAGGCTCAAGTATTTCTTTCACAAATCAAAATACTTTAGAAACGTTTTTTTCAACAATTAACTTCTGTACTTTACTGTCAAATAATATTTTAATCATCGATGTGAACAGAAGGCTTCAAATTGCGGAGATAAGCCCCGCCCAACGCGACCCGAGTAATTGGATTAAACGCGAGAAAATTTAAAATGATTGAAAATACAAAGTACAGTGGGACAAATAGTGACTCAGGTGTATTTCACTGCTTTCAGACTGAGCCGCTGTATCCTGACTCCGCTCTGCGGTGTTTTCTTCTTTTGAAGCCCCGGTGCAGCTGTGTTTGTTCGGGAGAAGAACATAGTGATAGGCAGTTGTTGTCGCTCTTTTTCTATGGGTTTTAGAGAAACTCAAAATTGCAACATGATTTGCATGTATGGAATGTAAATTTGGAAAGCTGTTTTACGTACATGGACATATTAAACTGCAATGTTATTGACGCACAGGTAGAGAAGAAGCGGAGTGAACTTTTAGCCAATCAGAATGCAGAACACTATGCATGATGCAAATCCGTGAAGTAGCAAAAACATGAAAAGTAAACTGCGTTATAGCGAGGGATCACTGTAAAAAGAAAATATGATAAAAGGCAGAGAGCCGCATGCAGCTCAAGAGCCACCTGTTAACCCCCCCTGCTCTAAAAAATGATAGTACCGCCCCACTGCATTTGACCAGCAAATTTCAGCCAATCAGATCAACCAGAAAGGTTACCGCCCCCAAGTGACAATCACACAACCGGAATACCGCCCCCCAAGTGACAAAAATGCCCCGTGAACACTTAGCGCATATCCAAGCAAGCACACAAAGGCGAATTGACCGCAGCGGTAAAATGCGGGGTCGCTCGGTTGGAAATGCACCTGCGTGGTTGTAAGGTTCGCTCACTCAGTTCCTGAATACGCCCACTCAGTTGTCTTTACGCCCTTTCACTTTATGGCAGAGATGAAACGCCATTTCTAGATATCTACAGTAAGTGTTTGAGGTGAAAGTAAAAGTAGGAGTATGATAACTGTATATATTTTGAGGTATATTGCACCAAGAAGAAAATAAACTGGTGTAGCACTCTCTTCTTTTAGCACAAACACTTTTGCAGGTTTTATAACAAATAGGCTTTTCAACGGTAAAAGCTTAGGTCAGTAATTTGTTTTTTGTTTCGTTTTTTTTAATGAATGTTTGTACCCACGTGGAAAAGTCCGTTCTGCTTCTTCTTTCTTTCTTTTGTCCTCCTCAGTAGCAGGTGTGTGATCAAGCTAATCAAATGATGCCCACCTGCTCTCAATTCAAGCGAGGCTTTCTCCAAAGACCCGTGGGCAGCAGGAAAAGGCCGAGGATTATTCTCTACAACAGTCGACCACTTGATTGAGCTAAGAAAGATGCACACTGCTGGATGAAAACACCCTTTGCTAATTTGACTTTACTTGGTAATCCAGTGGGTACAGGGTACCTATAAAGGGCGGCTTTGGGTCTTAGATATATTGGATGCACTGTCATATCTGTATTTTATGTCACACAGCTAAATTAAAGTAAATTGTGTATTGGGTAGAATATAAAAAAGGATTTTGCATTTACAGTGTCCCCTCATTTATCGCAATGCCTTCCATAAACATGCAGTGTTTTATGTCTTTTAAACCACTGTGCTGATTTTTCATTTATTTTGTGTTTGAAATAAAAAACTACACTGAAACTGAAAACTGAAACTAAACACGCAGTGATAAGTGAAATCCACAAAGCAGGATTGTAAATGCTTTATGACGGCAAGACTCCTCACTACACACTATACGTACTTTTCTCAGACAGACATGAATATTTTTACACTCTCAAAGTTCAAACCTTCATGGAAAAATCAGTCCAGTATCATAGAACGAAAGCAAAGATCTGTAAATGTGGCAAACTAAAGGCATTCTGTACTAGAGACACGGCACGGGTTACATTGATTCACAGAACGAAATCCGCAAAACTACAAATAACGTAAACTGCGATATAGCAAGGGACGACTGTAATTTGCTTTTTAAGTTGTTTTTTTTTTTTCACTTTTGCTGTACCAGTCGTGTATTCCAAGATAAGATGGTGTTTTTTCAAAATTTAGAGTGACAAAACAACATTCTTTAAAATAAAACTCTGTCATTTATGTTAATAGTATGATATGGGTTGGTGCAATGAAAATACATTCATTGCAGAATGTAATGTAGGCAAAAAATAGTGATAATTCCACTGAGTAAAGCCATTTAATTTCACTAAAACAATAAAATATTCTAATGCACATGAATTGCCTTTCATGGTTTAACAATGGACCATTTAAGTCCTGTAGTTTGTCTCATGAGACCCATTTTGAACCAGACAGGAAGCTTAATAACCGCTTAAAAAAAAAATCCAGCGTCATTTAAGCTCATATCTATAGGTTTCTGTGAAGTTTAAATGTAATTTGCGGACAACAGTTACTGCAAGTTTAACTTAGATCCACAGGAGTCCCTGGTAGTGTGTTTTTCTTGAAGAAACACTTGCATACCTAGTAAAAGCTTCACTTACTTGACTGTTAGTTGTTTCATTGCATTGGTCATTAAGCTGGTATATATCTATTTTCCTATGACATTAGTCAATTAACCTCTTCCTGTAATTTATAGAGTTTTGTTTTTTTGCCCAATTTTCTTTTTGCTGCTTTGTGTTCCTTTCCTCATTATTCTAATGATAAAAGACTTGTGCATTGACCGGTAACATGTAGAGTAATAATGAGGAAATGAACCTGATAGATTCACAGTCCATTGATCACTATATTGACTTGGACTTTTACCGCAAGCAAATTTCAATCTAAGCTTCGCCACATAAAAAGCCGCCACCTGTGTTATTATCACCTCCTAAAGAAAGACCCACATGCACACAGAATACATATAATACACTAAAACCGCATGGAAGGTAAACACAGAACAGTTAGTCAGCATGTTTCTAATACAGTAACGCCACTGTTTTCCGAGAGCCAGAACAACAACGATTTCTCATTTCTCTTTTTGGGCTGGCCGCAAAGGGGCAGACATATACGTGGCCTTTTCCCCTGGGTGGACTCCAGGAACTCCTCAAGTGTTTCCAACATGCATTTATCAAACACTTCTTCCCAGTGGCCAGCAGCATGCACCAACAACAGGGTTACGATCCATTTGTCGAGCCATCTCTGACTCAAAGAGAGCATTTCCAGTGGGTTTGGTGAAAACAGCTGTTTCTGGTTTGTTGACTAAAGTTAGTTTTACAAAGAGGTTGGCAAAAGCTGCAAATACTGGAATTAAGAATTAAGGAATCGTTGAGACACGGTAAGCAAACAAACCAAAAATGAATACAAATGTGTAACCTTTACAGATTTTCTGTTATATAAAAATTGACAATAGATATTCGTAAATAGATATTTACCTACAAAGCAAAGAATACAAGACCTATAACCCCCAAAAATTAAAACAGTAAAATGACTAAACGGGTAGGAAAATTACATGTAAATATATACATATACATAATACATATTCACCTAATATGTATTAGGTGAATATGTATCCTAATAATACATATATATATATAATACATATACATATACAATCAATTACTTCTAACAGTGTATAAGTCAAATCTAATGTCATCATTCAATAAAGATTTATTAGTATAGAAATGCTTGTATTATATAGATTTAGAAAATTGAAGGGAATTTACTGTTTTGCTAGCTTTTTTTAGCTGAGAATCTGCTTATAAAATGATAACCAGAATTTAAAAGTTTTTCCAAAGGGAAAAGAAAAAACATTTAAAACTCCACAGTCAAAAAAGAAAAACTACAATGAAAGAATCTTTGTTGAATGTGTAATTACTTGATGAGTCTCTTCACAAAAACCCTCTTGAGGTTTTACCTGAGTGTACCAAAATACACATTTCCTCTAATTCTGTTTTCACAAATACTAATTGGCTCTCCAGAGGTAGTGCATGTCTGCCACAGAGCATCACTCCTCTCGTTGAATGGCAGCAAATTTGTGACTCCTGTCTTCGATTCATGTTTTCAGTGGCAGACGACTTGTTGGTTTTGTTGCAGAATAAAATATGTAGGAAGATGTGGTCTATAGTGAATTTCTGTGCTTGCATTTGTCAGACGGATAACAAGGAGCTTCACAACAACCTGCTCAAAACCCAAACTCCCTTTCTGTTGTCCCCTTTCATCCATCCAGTGTCTTGTTACCAGGTTATGTCGGTACGCTTGTTCCTGCTTTACACACAGTCTCCCTGGGAGTGTATGTGAATGCAGAGTTGCATATTTTCTTGAAAGCACCCCCTGCCATTTCTATCCATCTCCCTTTCAGAGTGTGTTTTAGAAAAGTGGATTAGTGCTGGGTATACTGTCAAACAAACAGGCCTACAGCTAGACCGATACTGTGGTTCTAACAGACCTCCACAGCATCTAGGGAAATGTGAGCACATATTGACGAAACACCCAGGTCAAGGATTTAACAGGCTGGTGACACAGTGCCTGAGGGGAGAGGATTTTGGTCTGCAGCTGCATGCACAGGTCAGCTTTCATGTTGGGGCTGCCATTCTGCCAGCATTTAATTGACTTCCAGATTTAGAATCATTCATACGTACAGGATCTTCCCTCACGGTCAAACTCCAGCAGCTGGAAAATTTACCTCTAAAAGCAACTTAAAAAAGAAAACAGGATGTGAAACATTCATTTTCATAAAATTTAGTTTAATAAATTTAATTGTTACAAAAATTAGCAGTACTTTTGTAAAGATATACTGGAAATGCAAAAATCAAAATTAATCTGTAGTAAGTATATATAAAACTATAATAATACTTGTTTTAATCTTTTGAAATTTATGTAGAATTCAATAGTGTTAATTTGAGTTTGATTTTAACATTTACAATAAGTTGTATTGCATTTAAAACGCTTAGACTAAATAGTTTATCTCCAAGGAGCACCACCTTCTTCATTGGTATGGGAAATTTCTCATACTGATCAATTACCTTTATGACCTTAAAAATTGATGAAGATGATCAATCAGATCTTTGAACTTCAAGACTGCAGGCAGTAAGTAGCCTACATTTTATTCTGAACTGACCATGTCAGAAATGAAAAACAATAGGCATGTCTGTTAATTTGACAGCTGGCTAGGGAGAGCGGGGATTGATCCGCCAACCCCTCGGTTGTTGGACGACCTGCTCTACCGCCTGAGCTAAACTGCCGCCCAAGCTGGAGGAGTGGCTACAACAGATCCCTTGAGAGACCTCAGACCTCTCAGTCCAGAAAAGCACAGTGCTAGGAACAGCTAAGACACTGCAGGACCCTCAAGCTCCCAGGCCTCTGGTAGAGGACCCGGGCTTGGAGGAGAAACCACCTGCGGAGGGTGAGAGGGGCATTTATATAACACTTTCACTCATCTGCCATGTGTGGTGTAAAACTTGAATTTGCCGATTTCTCTGGCCATTTTGGCAGGTGAAGCATTGTTCACCATCCCTGCTCAAACCCCCCCCCCCCCCCCCCCCCCCCCCCCCAAACACACACACACACACACAATTTGTAACCATATACATTCATCCCAGGGTTGGTTTAATTGAATTCTGACTTTATTACGCAAATTTAATTGTCACATTTGCTGCAGCACACAGTGCATTCAGGGGCTTCCACAATTATGTGCTTTCATTAGGGCTCACTATTGCTGCATTCAGGTTCCCTGGTAATTTGTAGCATTTACTCACACTGGTTTCAGTCAACACGTGCACAGACTTACTTGTTGCTCCATGTCATTATAACCAGTGGCAGTTTTACGTACGCCGCAATCTTTTTACGGGGTGCCATAGTTTACCAGAATACAACCCCTCATTTCTATGTGAAGTTCATGTCCATTTGCCCAAGTAATAATGGAGATGAACATTTTCGTCCTATGGACTCACCAGGCTGTCTGCAATCTTAAAATTTTGCATAGACCAACTGGGTGCCCCGCACAGATTTGCCCATTTTTCACCTGTAGACAACCCATATCCACCCGTAAGGGCAGTTGTGACTAAGGCTTAAGTTGTCCTAGTTTTTCTGACACTCAGGTTCAGGCCACGTGATCTATAGTCTGTTAATTTTTTGACGAAACACATGTGTATCTGTTGAAGGTCAACAATCTTTGTGAACAGATAGTAGTAGACTTAAGAGGTTTTAGAAAGCCAATACACTCTAGTTCTACTAGGAAATGCACCATAGCTTAGTGCATGACTTCTTAATATATTTAGTATCTTTTGGAAGTAATTAAAAAAAATGACTGCAGGATGTACTTATTTTACAGTTTTTTAAGTAGTTTTTTTAATATTTGAACACTGTCAAGGGTATATCGAGCTTTTCTTCCTGTAATGTACCATTCCTACCAGTGAATTTCAGATGTTAAAAAAAGTCATCGAAATGACATTTACATTCATAAAACACATGCATGTATTTAATGGGTAGCCTTTAGGAGGCCACCTTTTAAAATGTTAATTCTATCTATTTCAAGGAAGGTATCATGTCAAAGAATGATCACATTCGGGGAGTAATTAAAGACGAGCCTTGAACTGAAAGCGTTTTTAATTGATTAGCCAGGATTCTCTCTGAAACAAGTTAAATACCCTCCTAAAATGAATTCCATTAGTCTCCCTTGGTCATTATTTATATTCTCCTTCTCTTATTATTCAGTGGGGATGGGGGTGATTAAATTGCCTTATACTATATTTCCTTTGCTTCTACTGTGCTCCATTTTACTAGTCTTTCCTTTTTTCTCTGTTTAATGTAATCCATTGATCATACACCCAGTGGTTTTGTCCAGTTTACCCCCCTAAACTTATCTAATGATTATTTCATTGGTGCAATATGTTGGTTTGCTGCATTCAAGCCTGCAAGCAGGAGGCAGAGCAGCTTTGGTTGATGGCTGAAATATTATGGATCCTTACTAACCTGCATAGCTGATCTGTCGACACCCTCCCACTCATGAACACTGGTATTGAACAACACTGAAACTATATATATATATTTTTTGGCAAATGATTGTCTTTGTCAGATAAAACCTACACCTTTGCCGACAATTAGGGATTTCCAGAAATCCAATGAAGGTTGAAATTTCAGACCAATTTTCAGATACAAGCACCAAATTTAACATGGGTGTACCTTAGGATCCTGTCTTTCAGAAAAGCACGTTAGCAAAAATGAAAAATACAAAATGGCGGCCATTTGTAAAGATGGCAACCCTACACTACACAATGTTGCAAAAATCAAATCAAATCAACTTTTATTCATATAGCACTTTTCCAACACGTGTCACTCAAAGTGCTTTGCATAGAATATAATCAAATTTAAAAACAAAATGACAAGACAAACAATACCCCCTCCACACCCACACACACACACACACACACACACACACACACATATACACACAACATGATAAAAAGAGTGATAAAATGATGGAATGTAGAGACCTAACTTCGTCCTGAAGTGGGGAAACGATATTTTGGGGACATGTCCACATCAGTGACCCCCCACCCAAGTTCACGGAGTACACTACCATAGGACCCCCCAGATCAGATCAAGAGATTCAGACTCGGGAGATCTCACTGCAATGACTCTATTCACTGAGAAGGGTCAGTCACCGATCTGGAGGAAAACACAGTAGTTACAACTAAAATGGAAAAGGAATAAATTTAAAGTTAAAATATATTTAAAACAAGAACAAAAAACAAATAATAACCTTAATAGACATTTAAAATGGTAAGTTTGACTAAAAAATTAAAAATAAATAAATGCAAATGATTAAATAAATAAATAAATGTATGTACAAACACATATAAAACTAGTTAAAAGAGGACATACATAATTAAAATATCAAATAAATTCCTAAAATTCGACTTCAACCTAGATTACAAAGGTAGGTCTGAAGCCTTCCTTTAAAAACACGAACAATCTCTGCAGCCCTGAGGCTCTCTGGGAGGCTGTTCCACAGGCTAGGTCCGTAGTAACCGAATGAGGCCTTGCCGTATGTTTTAGTTTTAACTTTTGGGATAACCAAAAGGCCACAAGGGCACATACTTTAAAATCATATCAGATAAATATGAAGGCCAGAGACCATAAAAACATTTATAAACCAATAAAAGAACTTTAAAATCAATCCTGAATTGCACAGCGAGCCAATGCAGCGATTTTAAAATGGCTCTAATGTGTTCCCGCCCCCTGGTCCTGAGCAATACGCGTGCTGTTGAATTTTGCAGCAGTTGAAGGTTCGATATCCTAGTTCTGGGAATACCAGAGAGCAGGGTGTAATCTAATCTGCTGGTAATAAATGCATTCATTAGCACCTCTGTGCTGGCAAGAGAGAGAAATGAGCGGACTCTGGCAATACTTTTAAGATGATAAAATCTTGTTTTTGTGATATTTTTAATTTGTGATATAAAATTAATCTCTGAGTCAAAAAACACCCAGGTTTGTCACACAGTGAGAAGTTTTGTAATTCTTTAGTTTAGATAAAACAATCTCTCTGTTGTCTTCAGAACTGATCAGTAAAATATCTGTTGTCCTGGTTTAACTGTAGGGAGTTCTCTGCCATCCATGACTCAATGTCTAGAATGCATTGTAACCCTTGTGCTTGGGTCATCTAGACCCACTAGACAGTGCTCTGAACCTTTATTCTTCAATGATTTGTGAACCTCACTGGTGTCCATGGATTACATGAAATCTTTCCACCTTTATCCACCTTTGTCATGGTAGGAAAAACACGTCAATGTAAGGGTGAGGTCACCTAAGATAGCACAAGGGTTAAGAGTGTGCTGACCGACTCTTCGTCATCAAGAGACACAGCGATGTATAGTTGAGTGTCATCAGCATAGCTATGAAAACAAACGTCATGCCTCCTGATACCAGAGAGGCCGAGAAATATTCAATGTCTATTTGCCCCCCATAAAAATATGAGTTGTGTATGCACAAAATGCAGTCTTTAAACTTGAGGGGTATTTACAGTACAATTCTATATATTTATTATTTATATTTTATCTTAAAATCAAAAATTGTAAAATTATCTTTCAAGAAATTTAGATACCAAGCACAAAATAAGCAATAATTTTAAGAAATGGCTCCACTAGAAAGGCAGTACTGTGAATGTAAACAAAAGTTTACAGTGAACTTTTGGAAGGATTTAATTCTTATTTTCTTCCCTCTCTAAACCTGGCACTGTAGTATTAGAGCAAAAATCACATTAATCATAATTTATCAGAGCTGAGTGTCCATTTATCATGTCCACAACTTCCCTGCCTTTACTCTGTTGAGTGGAAGCAAGGTTTGCCCTCTAATGACTTTTTAAAAAGTGGTTTCACGATAAACTAGACATTAGATAGAAAAAAAAAAGTAAAATTAAAAGTATAATCATCCCTATAAAGAATAGTAAATCTTTTAGATCAAATTTCACTGATGTTTATAAAACACAAATTAGCAGATTTTCTTGTGTAAAGTGTTCTTGTAGTTTTATATTTAAGTCAGCATTATAATTAAGGGAGCATAATTTGTTTTCAATGTACAATGTGTCATTTCTACCAATAGACAGAAGTCTCTCTTTGCCCCATTTTTCTTCAAATCAGAATTGTGACAAAAGTAATAGATCAGCGTTGAACGTGGTGAGGCACCTTCAACAGCAGACTAATTTGTAATGCATGACTGTTTGAGCTTCACGCAGGACAACACGAAGTTTCTGGAAATGTGACTAATACAGCCTCTCCATCTTAGCTACTGCTTTGATGAATTAACAAATCTTGGTGCGGATGTCCTACTATTAAATCATTCTGATAGATGGAATTCTGGAGTGGTGGGAAAGGCTAGACGAGTCCAACCACAGTAATCTTTTTCAATCTATATTCCCACCAAGGAGACAGACATTGAATCGACACCCACTTTAGGAGAATGGAAATCCAAATAGCGGATGTTTCGAATGAGATCAGAGAGGATGGGAAATGGTTCAAGTGTTTGAGCTGTTGCAATCTGTTTCCTGTCAAGCTGAAGACAACGGTTTTGTGAAATGAAACACAACATTAATAATCACTATGCAACATTTGTAGAGATGACACCATGAGAACTCTTCTTTCAGCACGAAGGTCAGACATTTTTCAACCAGTGAGTCATTCTGGTTTAGAAGAGGTTTGCAAAACATTAGAATCCTCAAAGAGGATCCACGCATTTTTGTATGTGAAATGCAGTGCCTGGATATCTTTAAAAATCATTGCAAACCTTTGCACCATTACATTATAGGGTAAAAAAAACCTGTTTGATATTCTTAACATGTATGTATCAAAACAACATTTAAACTACTATTATCCAAAATATTGCCTATTGCTTTATAAAAGAAAATCTGTATTTTTAAGAAAGTATCAGTGTAACCCTTGTGCTATCCTAGGCACTTTAACGTTAGGAGTTGGGTCATCTAGACCCACTAGAAAGTGCTCTGAACCTTTTTTCTTCAATGATTTGTGATCTTCACTGGTGTCCATGGATTACATGAAATCTTTCCACCTTTATCCACCTTTGTCATGGTAGGGAGAACACATCAATGTAAGGGTGGGGTCATCTAAGATAGCACAAGGGTTAAAATGCTCTTTGCTTCTTTTGTTGGGGTTATACTTATTACTTTGAATTAAAACACTCTAAAAGAGTTGTTGATTTTTGCTTTTATGTTTTGTTTTAAAATTGAGTGTTTTATTGTTTCAGTTTTGCAAGCAACATGCTCTCTAACAATTTATTTTACTTTTTTATAATTATTATTATTTTTATACAAAAACGTTCTCGCTTGCAGTTTGAATATTACTTTTTCAGTTTTAAATAAATAGTCTTTTTTTAGTCAAGTTCTTTTTTTGTTGTACTTTCAAATCAAATTGTTGTAGTTTCAATATCAACTTTTTTTTTTACACTTTTAAACTTTTGGCCGTCATTTGGCGCAAGGTGTGTCGCGTCAATGACAGGGTGTGGTCTACCAGAATCATCTCGTTGAATTGTAGACATTTTGGGGACCTGGTACTCCATATGTGAGAACACGTTAAAATTGTTTTATTTCAGTGGAATAAAGACTTGTACAGACTGCAACGCGTCAACAAAACTAAATTTCATGACACTTCTTCTCGGGACTGTCCTTACCGGTGCTTTTCACGTCCCCAGGCAGCCTTTTAGGTGATTAAGACACAAAACTGTAGGCTTAAGTAGATGAGTCCTACCTTTTAACATTATTCAATTTTCATAAATGTGTTTTTTTACTTCCTGTTTTTTTTTCCTGATCCATACAAATATTTTTTGCAGAAACAATTTACAGAAACAAGTAAATCCTTCTTAATGACCATGCTATGCCTGCAAAAAAAACAAAAAAAACAAAATTAGTGCTGATGTTTAACTCTCTTTTCCCTGCAATATACCGTAAAAAGGTTAAAGACCTACTGTAATAATGATGTTTGTGTATCTCAATGCACTTGCAACAAATACAAGCAAAATATGTTGAATATTTTTAATTTCTACTCAAAAATCTAAATCTCTTTTGTATTTTCTTTGTACAACATTTGACATTGGGTGCCTCTTTGTTTCCTTTTGTCTCACCACATGAGTGGGTGTAAGTTGACCTGAAGAGTATAAAACAGAAACAAATGTTGTGTATGTGGTGGAGGAATTAAACAGTTTAAGTGTTTCCTTTAAAAAACAAAAAGTTATTTTTTTTTTCATACTTGTGGAATTTTAAAATCTAATTTCAAAGTCGTTGTAGACTCTTTATTAAACAAAAGTATGGGTTTAAATAGTATTCCATATGGTTTGAAATGTAGCTAAAGTAAAACAAAAATAGTGTAAATAAAATAAATAAATAAAAAAGAGTGAGATCAAAGGCAAAAACTCCTCATTGTAATTCTGCTTTCAAGTTGTCAGGTTTTCACATGACACATCACATCGCTGTCTGGTGTTTTCAACAATTGTGTTGATGATGATCCAGGCAGGAAGTCTGTGCAGAGTTCGTTTGGTACATGCCCCAGGTAACTCTGCGTTCCTTTTTGCATCCCTGCAGAGGAAGAAGTCAGCACCAACTTGCGTCATCGTTCCTCTTCTTTTAAAAGTCAGCTGTGTTGCTCCAGGCGTTCATGTTACACTCAATAGCAGTGCGTGCTCTGCAAAGGAGAAACCTTATGCAAGCTTTCTTGGTGTTTGAGTCACAGACGTTTTCAGGCTCTGTGCTCGAAAATGATGCGATTATTACAGCTGGAGACCAAAGGGTTGGATAGAATGAGTTAACATTTATCCCCGAAGAGTGATTTCTAGGCGGCAGAGAAGGAAATGTGTTTTATTTTTAAGGAGTTCAGGAATGTTACAATGATGACTTTAAATTAATTAAGAAAAAAAAGTGGAGGAAATTTAACAAAAAATTTTTACCGTTAGAAGGAGCTTGTTTGATTCTTTAAAGGAGAAAAGGATGATGAATGTCTTTGAATCAATCTTAGGCTTTTCAGTAAGGGGTAAGGCCCTTTGAGATGCCCAGTATCAGAAATTATTATGACACAGGCATGAACCGTCCAACGGGGAGAGCAGTTGCTTCCATGAAATCCATTTATGTCTGATAATGGACACTTTGAAGGGCAATATTCCACTTGTACAATGGTCATTTATGAAAGAAATACATAATAAATTATTTACTAAATATGTATTCAACCCCTTGTCACGATGGGTTAAATACAAGTAAACATGCACACAATACAACTAATGTTCACACGCACTTATGCATTCAGACTAAGACATGTGAGACATTTTATTTAGTCACGCAAACTATTAGTGCAAAGGTGAGATAGCACCTGTGCTCGAGTGAGGGTTTATGTTCTTCTAAAGTGGATGATGGAATGCAAAAAGAAAGAGGAAGATTGCCCAGCCATCCCCACGCCAAGGCCCCCGCCGCAGCGGCTGCCAGGACCCCCCCGAACACCCGCACGGTAGCAGATAGAGAACAACCGCCCGCCGGGTAATCGCATCCACTACCCAGGCCAGGCCCAGCAAGATCGCCACCCAGGCCCCCAAAGCCAGAGATCAGGGAGGCATGGGGGGACAGAGAGTGCAGCTCCAGCCGCAGCAGAAGAGCAGCCCCCTCCGCTGCGCCAGGAGGGCCCAACGCTGGGCCCCGCCCCAGGAGAGCACCCCCAGCCCCAGACAAGCACCCCACCACCACCCAAGAGTTCTGAGCATCCAACAACCCCAGGCACAAGCCAGGGCCCCCCAAGAGAGACCCGCCCCACGCTCCAGGCAGCCACCCACACAGCCCACAGTTGGTCCGGGAGAGAGCAAGGCAGGGGCCGGTCTCCCCTGCCCAGGAGGTGGACGCCCAAGAGAGGTGGGGTCCACAAGGAGTATTGTAAATATGGCCTTTACCCACATTTGGAATTTTGGAGAAGGCCAATCCTTGAGGGCAAGGACCAGAACCCACACCACAGGGAGACGGACACCCCCAGACTCAGATGTGATGCGATCCCCGGCTCTTGGTCTTGCCAGAGAGCTCAGGGATCCCTCTCCCTGCGTGGAGAGCGGATGCCATTGCTGAGGGCCTGGTTTACCCCACCAGGGATGGGGTAGGGGACAGACGATCAGAGGTCCCTCCTTACTTTTAGAATGTATCTGTGTTTTTGAGCATGTGTGTGTGCATGTTTTTGTGTTGGAGTATATGTTTTTGTGGGGTTAAGGGTGTGTCTACTAAAGGCTGCAGTTAAAATTGGCGGATAGGGCTCTGAGAGGACATCTCCTGATTACTCACAAAATAACCTTTTTAAATATACACCTTTCGTGTTTCCAAAACTAATTTGGAAACAAATACCACTACAAAAACTTCTTAATCAAGTTTTCTGGTATGAAGTACCTCTGCTTTATATTTATATATTCTTTCAATCAGCTGGCGGGTCACTGGGAGCTCAGAATCGATTTAGTGCTTTCAGCAAGAAGGCAGAAAGTCCAGTTGCAGGCCGGCTTAACAGCTCCACAAAGACCAGGATTCCTGAGTTTGGAGGCAGCAGATCAATGGTGTAAAATAGAAAAGAATTACTAAATGGTTTCAGAGCAGGGGCAGGACAGCCAGTTTTGACCTGGTGTGTGTTCCGCTGGCATGCTTTACCCTGTCACCTTAATAATCACTGAACTGTTAGGGGATAAGACCAAACAGGAATGACTTCAGGCCCTGTGTGCCTACAACAATGCTTTGCTGGAAACATGATCACTTTTATACAGATTTTGCCCCACATGTGTCTTTGCGTGACAAACTAATTCTTAACTTGTACTTTTTTTTTAAAAACTCATCTTTTCTCTTTTTCCCCACTTCATCTTTATTTTTTTCTGTTCCTTCATCAGAGTACCTTAGATATGCATTAAAGCCTGATCTACCCAGCATGCTTTTGCATCAGGCCTGGCACCGCCTCCCTTATAGGAAATCAATAGTCATTTTATTCATCCAGTTTGGAGAACCTGTATTACTTTGCTTCCTCCTGCAGTCTTTTTCTGTTTTTCTGTGATTAACAGGCCTGTAACAGGCTGTTCACCATCATTCTTTCATAAATACTACACTTTTGTTTTACCCAAATGAAAGGGAACAACTCATAGATACATAAAGTTATGGTGGAGAAACAAGAAAAAAGGTTTACAAACTGGATTGAAAAAGTGCGTGAAACATCTTTCTCTGATCTGTTACCTATCAAGGATTAAAATGTAGACTGGGAGTGACAACATTTGTAAAATGACACAAGCAGGTCCTTCCTGCTTTAAGGCTTAAGGCCCGTACACACCGGGACGAATATTCGACAGCGTTTTTCGCCAGTGTTTTTCGCCAGCGTTTTTCGCCACGTTTTTTGTGTTCACACCCAGGCAATTTTCGCTGACGATGAGCCGAGCGAACATGCAATTTCATTCCCTGACATTAGATGGCGCTTAATGTAAATCAGAAATACCCCCTGTACACAAGGTGGCGCTGCGCAACTTTACGCTTCTTGAAGTCGCTTCTCACTCAGAAAAAGAGAGCAAGTATTTACGCGCTTGTCAGAATCATACAAAGAAAACATGAATATTTCCAGCACCAGTAGCTCTAGCTCCAGTTCCAGCGATGAAGAAATTATTGTTCTGTTGAATGATGAAAGACGCCGGAAAAGACGTCGATTTTGGGTACATCCCATAGTTACGAGAAGAGAAGAACAGGGGGAGTTTTATCGACTGGTACAAGAGCTGAAAATGTATCATGAGCGTTTTCGGGGATATTTTAGAATGTCCGTCAGTGAGTGCATCTTCTTCGTCTTATTTCTTCGCGGCAGTGTAGACGCTACTTGGCGTATATCTTCTTCGCCGTGACGTATGTGTGCTCAGCAAGACAGTTTTGTGTTTGAGCGCCCCCAAGTTGTGTTTTACTGTAACTTCAGAAGCTCCAGACACGTGTGCAAAAGAGCCGTTCTCATTGGTCGTATAGTTTTTGACGCGGCGCGTCAAACCAAAAAAATGAACCCCAGGCGTTTTTAAAAAAATTATGCTTTAACGCGTGGCGTTTTTCGCGTCGGTGTGCACACTCACATTGGTTAACTTTTGTTTGGTCACGAGGCGTTAAACGTCGGTAATATCGTGCGTGAAATTCGTCCCGGTGTGTACGGGCCTTAAGGCACATGTATGGGGGAGTTGACGCATTCGGGTGCCCGTGGAGGGTCATAGAGAGGAGCGGCCACGTCCCACCCAAATCGTCTTTTGAGTGTTCCAAGTAGTCTTTTAATTATGATTATGCAGTTTTTAGCCAAAATTAAAAAAAACTGTCATTTTCCAGAACACAGTTTCTGCAGAGTGGCAGTGATTCATTAGAAATTTCCCTCTTCTTTTTTTTAACTTGTCCTGTCCAACAGCTGAGCAAACTTTTTTTATATTAATATATTAGTATATTTATGACCGTTTTTTGTTTGACAGGACGAAAAAAGAAGAGGGAATAAAAGTGGGATGTTAGAGAGGAGAGGGGGGAGAAGGGGGGTTAAGGAAAGAGAATGATGATTATAGAAGGGGGGGGGTTGAATCATAAAGCAACAGGCTGATGGAAGTGAATGTTCAATGATAACAGTTGCCTATCAAATCGTGGCTTAGCAACTCTGTAGGGTTAAGTTGCTTGTAAATCTGACTGATGACATCAGTGGCTCACCAGCTGTGAATCTCATTGCACGTCACTGACGGCGGTTGAGCAGGTTACCCAATGATTCAAAGATCGGCGGTTCAATCGCCACTCCACCCAGTCAACTGCCATTGTCTTTGGGTAAGACACTTCACCCTCCCTGCTTCCAGTGTGTCTCCACTGGTGTGTGAATGCGTATGAATTTCCTGGTGATGGTCAGAGGAGCCGTAGGCGCGAACTGGCAGCCACGCCTCTGTCAGTCTGCCCCAGGGCAGCTGTAGCTACATCAGTAGTTACCATCCCCAAGTATGAATGAGGAGTGAATGAATAATGGACACATTGTAAGCACTTTGAGGGTCTGGAAAAGCGCAAAAAATTCCAATCCATTATTAATAATATTAAGTATTTGTTAGGCACTTATGAAGTACAGGGGATGCTGTCGTACGGTGTCCTTACGGCACATTCTAGTCGTTAGTATGGTGTCCCTTACTGATTGTGCAAATGCTGCATGCACGTACTGTGCAGGTGATACGTAAGTACCCATATTACACCCTCAGGATACACACACAAACTGTGTTCTGATTGTCTATGCGCAAGGGACGTATACTTATCCCAGGAACAGCTCTAACCGGCCCTGCAGGATTTGGGAGGGTAGAAAGAATGAAAAATCCGTACAGCACAACACGCCTGCACCTCACCTTCATCCCCCTTATGTGTTGCATAGGTGTTCGCTTTTGCACCGACTTTGCTTTTTCATGCGGGCCATTTCAGTTTAACCGTTTTCACCTGCAGACAGCCCGAATCCACCTCTAAGGTCACTTGTGATCAAAGCCTTTAGTGCTCAGAGCCACTTTATGCATTGAAAACAAATATAAAGTACTGATGCTTTATTTGTTTACGGGGGATTTTTGTGCTCAGAGGGGGTCTTATACTTATCCCAAGAGAGTCCAAACGGTATATGTCCAGCAAGAAGGCCTGGAATCCACTTTAACTGAGCTCAGGTTAGGCCCATGACAACATCAACATCAGCTAGCCTCATAAGGAGAGGTATTTTTCCCTGCTCCAACTGCCTTCCCTCGGGATCCATTGCATTTCTCAGTTTGATGTGATAGGGACGTCTGTAATGTGAAACTATCGAGTTCCTGCAAAACCCGTCCAGGGACCTCGCCATCTGCTCCTTCTAATACAATTTTCTTCATTTCTTTTCTACAAAAAGAACTTTTTTGACAAATGATAAATTAAGAGTAAAATAAATATTTAATTGTAAAAGCTTAATGCACGCAGGGCTGAGGTGGATTAGAGTTTAACGGTAAAGGAGACAACCCCTGAGGGCTTTTCGGGGATGGCTTGGAGCATGTGCTGGCGTACTGTCAGGGGTAGCTATGAAAAGGGATTTTTCTGGGCAAAGGCAAGCATGTGGGGGTCTGTATATCTGAAGTAAAGCCAGCTCCAGGCTCTCTGCAGTGCTGAGATTAGAAAAGAAGAGGAGGTTTTCCCACAACCGACTCTCCCTGTGGTCAAACCATACACAGCCAGAAGGACGTCGATGGCAGTCAGGATGAATGGATGATGGAAAATGTAGAATGTGCTCTTACTTAAATAAGCATTGCAAAGAAAAGAAAAAAAGGGGGAAACTTTTACACTTTTTGGATGCAGAATCCTTAAAATAACCCAGACTTTTTTAATTATAAACTGTATTTGTGACCCTCTCCATTTTTGTTTCTTTTTCCCTCTACGTCTTCCACTTTTAAGATTTTGTTTTGCCCCTTTTCATGGATTTAGTAATCTAGCTCAGTCTCTATGGGAGCAAGCAGCCAGCAAACCCTTGAAGTCAGACAGAAGAAGGAAGGCAGAAAAGCCAGGTGTGCAGGGGGAACACGACAGGCCCCGAGGTTGAACTGAGAGGTGAGGGACAGACACTGGAGTGTGTGACAAAAGGATGAGCTTCACTGCTAATGACTCCCACAGGGGAGAGCAGCTGCTCACTTTGGAAAAGCTTACACATGCACTGTCTCCCTGCTGGATTAACTTGGCGGTGTGGTAAAGCGTGCATGCTAAAACACAAACTTTACATGACACGGGGCTTCGGGAAAAGCGCACACAGATACTGACGATTACAACAGCTGCCTGGGAGAACTTGACCAGAAAATTACAAAGAACTACCGTAAATTCCGGACTACAAAGCGCACCCGATTACAAGCCGCACCCACCCATATTCACGTGTTTGACTGCTTTTATACATACACAAGCCGCGTCAGAGTACAAGCCGCGCATGTGATAGCCGATATTGTCATCCTGACAGATCACGCCCAGCATCCCAGAGTGAGTGCAATTCATTAGCACATTGTGGGTGGTGCCACCTTTGCCTCTGGGTCACGTATTTAAGTGTATCGACATCTGACAAACAGCATGGACCTATATTCTGTTCACAAGTCCCTCAGTTATGGTGTTTTTATTTCATTTTTTTTTTTTACTTATTGACAATCTAGGTATCTAACATAAAATTACAAACAGTAACCATATAATCAACATTACATCCCTCAGTTATAATGAGGAAATTTACATCCGCGATTCCACATTTCCCATGAGTCTTAGGGGCTAAAGGCGGGGCCAACGCCCGGCTCGCCATTCTGTTGTACGTGTTTAAGAATTAGTAGTAGCAGCAGTGCATGGAGGGGTGAACGGGAAAAGCTCTCCTTCCGCTTGTGTCGCGGCAGCGTTATGGGAGTAAAAGGACTGGTTAGAAAACACAACGGTAAAATACAGCAGCGGCGACTGAAAAGCGCGCGCCTCAGCGCGATACGCGCGCCTCAGTGCGGCGCGTGCGTCAGAATTCAGAAGCCTCTGCACTCCGCGGACGCCTCTGCGCTCCCGCCCCGCGCGCTCCTTGTCTCCCCTTCCTATCTACTCCGACACCTCTGGCCAGGGCGGCTTCAAGGAGGAGCACTTCGTCCCCATTGCGCCGGTGGATGGAGCAAATCGTTTCTGTGCAAAGCAATCGGACTTAATACTGTACGTTTTGTGTATGAGGGGCGGGTGCGTTGTTACGTGTGGGAGCCATCAGACTGCCATCGGCCCCGCAGCTCAATCAGCAGGAGAAGATGTCTCCAGCTCACACGGAGGCTGTGAGTTTTTCAAAGCAAAATTCCGCTTTTACGGTTTCCTTAGAAACCGTAAATGGAGTGTACATTCACTCCATGCGCTGTTCTCTCCGTCACGCAGCAAACCGGCTTTTCCAAACCCGTTGGTGACGGTGGACTTTTTTACGCTGCTTTTAACGATTGCTTTTAACTTGAAAGCTTCATCATAATGTAGCGGCGATCACGTGCACGTTGGGTCTAATGGCCCCAAAGGATTCTGGGATGCGGCCGGGCATGCGTGTTTCGTTTTGTTTAACCATGACTGAAGTGTCTAAGACCTGAAGTCAAGTCCATGCTGTTTGGCTGCCAAGAGGTGTGTTGAAAAAAATGCCTCGTGCTTGGTGTTAGATAGAGAATTCAAACTATTCACTGAGTTCGAAAATACGTACATGGCGGCCGCCAATTAAATCCATAAATTAGCCGCGTCACTGAAAAAGCCGCAGGGCTGTAAGCGCAGGAAAAAAGTAACGGCTTGTAGTCCGGAAATTACGGTAATCCAAAAGAATAAGGATAACAATGATCAAACTTAAACCCCCATATGAATTCTAGTGCAGTGCCCGGAAACACATGAAATCTTCCTTCATATTTGATTCAATTCATTTTTATTTGCATAGCAACAGCAACAGTCATCTCGATGGGCTTTGTGTTTGTAATTGAAAAAGTAAAACATAAAATCAAAAGGATCAGGAGTACATAAAATTCAATAAGAAAATACTAAATTGAACTAACTAAACAGACTAAACTAAACTGGACATCCCTGCCCTTAGACCCCCCTTTGACGTAAGGAAAAACTCCTAAAAATAGACGATTCTGGGAAAAACGAAGAAACCTCTGGGGTGCCCACATGAACGGCAGTAGATATCGATAAAAATTGTGTTTTTAACATCTAATTGTAGCATTCTTCTCAAAATGCAGGACGTCTATAAAGAAAACGAAGAGTAAAGTTGCATTTCTGTATATTTCTTCTTTCAAATTGTTGTGAACATATAAGCTAATTGTAAAAGCTTGTAGCATTGACGGAGGTGTTACAGTCAGCGAACCACAACCTCCCCACTCTCCCTACTCTTGCAGACAACTAGATCCATGTTTGTCTTTGTTTTTGTCTTCTGAGCTGGAATCTGGCTCAGAACTGTAAAACTGGATAACTCCAACTTCTCTCACTATTTTTGTTGTACTGTTAATTTTAGGTTGGGGATATGAGGAGCTGTAAGCTAGCAGGAGAGAGTGTAAGTGGATGGATGTCAGGAAGCAGGGGTGGACTTACTCTGCACCAACAGTACCCACGAATCAGAAGTGAATTTCTAGTAAACCAATGCCGCTCTGCAGAAACTGTGTTCCAAAAACGGAGACAGGTCATTTGATTTGGGCTAGAATAATATTTAAAAAGACCACTGGGAACACTTTAACAAAAGATTAATAGATGATCAAACTGGAACCTATAAGGCAATCAGGCCTTTCTGAGTCATCTGTAGTTTTAACCCACAGTGGTCTCTGAAAAACAACTGCTTTCAAATTTGTACATCCTCCAGCGGCCTGTAGTTGAAATTGCTATTGAAAACTGTCAGAACTTTTATTGCAACTTTTAAGGAAATTATACGGAACTTCAAGCTTTTTCTGTTTTGTATTGTCTATTGCAAAAAACGAATGCAAGAAGGGACCAGTGCATCGTTAATACAGTAAAAGCTTCTATTTATTTATTTTTTGTTAGATTTTCGGTTGCTTGTGTCCCTTGTGATTTTTGTCAAGGAAAATGTGATCATTGGCTTGATAAGATTGAAAAACACAGAATTAGTGGAGCTTCACCTGTTTTTTTAATCATTTTATCACATATTTTTGACCTTTCCTTTTATTTTATTCTTTTTTGCATCTATACATTTTTATTTTGTCTCTACACATCTGATTGTTATGATAAAAATCTTTTCCTTTTAGCAGTAAAATGTTGACAAAATTTACAACTCAGGGAAACTTGGACAGTTTCAGGTTCATTGTGGAAGTATTGAAGGGGGGGAGTAACTTTAAAAAAAATTGTAATACATGAAAAAAAGGTTTAATTCAGATTTTTTATAGTTGTGTTTCAAAAAACCTTTCAGCAACCAAAGTCAGTGTTCCAATTTAAAATTCAAATTATTTTCCAGGTGACATTTGCCTGGATATTTTCCTGATTGAGAACATTTCGTAGGTTCGAAAGGGCATGAAAACCTTTAAGACCCGGAAACTACATGGCGAATAAAAGACATAAAGCACATATGTGACATTTTAAACGAGCCTGTAAAAATCATGCATTATCTAGACTTCAGGCGACAGGCAACATAGCTCAGTTAATGACCACCCGGCTGAAAATGTCCAAAGGCTTCTCCAGATTGTGGATTTGTCTTGGTAAGCTACTGTGACTTCTTTTATTTTTTCCTTTACAATAAGTCCTAAATATTTTTATTTTCTGATTTGTAATGAATAGCAACACTTCGTAAAACCAGAGCTTCGTTCTTTCAACTACTGTAAACCTTTGACCATTTCACGTGATTAACGCAATTCCAGTGGATTCTAAAGCTGAGAAAAGCAACTTTGCGTCATTATGCAACACTATATGCACTTGGCTGGCATTGAAGCAGGGGTCCCTGTGTCTGCGCCTTCTGGGTGCAGGGCGGGCTGTGGCTGCCAGCCGGTAACAGCAGCCAGGGGCCGTGTTGGGTGGCTGGCTGCTGCTGCGTGGGTTGTGTTGGGGAGACTTGGGATCCTAGGGCCTGGGGGCCGGCTGCCCTTGGCCGGTGTTTTGCCCGCAAGCTGCTTGGCCTGCCGCCCCGGGGGTCAATGATGCATCCACAGCAGAGGGATAAAGGGTTTAATTTATTTCATTTATTTATTGGTTTTCTGGGGCACAGGGTTTCACTTGTTAACACCAGAGGTGTTAGCCACGGGAAATACTTGCTGTTTCCAAGAAGCCAAAATCCTATAGACTTCTATGGAGGAAATCAACAGCCTCAGTTATAACATTGGTCAGAACAACCATTCTTGATCTGATACCTTTTTGTTCTTACGTACTCTTGCTAATTCAGTTTTTTCATATTTTTTCGGTAGTGCAAGTTATTCAAGTTACAAACTGACCAATCAGATGCCTCAACAAAAGTCTGTGGTCTCACATTGAACGTTCTGAATGTTGATTGACAGATTCTCCCAAGCCCGCTTTCAACTGGTTGGGGTGTGGATTTCCAACACGCTTACCCTGATTGGCAAAAGGGGTTGGCATAGAAATGATGAATCAGACCTACTTAAACCATTCACTGTTTACTGACAACTTCTGATTCTAATATGGCAGTGTACATAATGCAAAAAATGGCAACTGAACTGACTTCATTTCATTTGAGCCAGAAGTAAACCATTTTCTATGGATGAAGTCACACTCACTCAGTCCATTTCCCATATACAGTCATATACAGTCGTATACAGTTAACACCTGGGTTACAAGATTATGATTCCACAAATAAGTTGTTAAAGTAGGTGTTCACAAAGGATGGACCCACACATGTGTGATCATTTGTCATTATGTGTACACAGTGCCTGCATCCAAACATTTACATGTGGAGGCATTTTTCCATATGTCTCCCTTGGTAAATTTCATTTACCATATTTTCCGGACTATAAGCTGCTACTTTTGTCACAAACTTTCGACCATGCGGCTTATTCAATGATGCGGCTAATTTATGCTTTTACTTAACGGCCACTAGGAGCGCTCCGGCAGCCTCAGAGTGGAGACTGTCTGCATAATTCTATGCAATTGCTTTGACACACACTCAAGCAGCCAAACAGTATGGACCTCACTTTCGTTGTTAGACACTTTTGTCATGTTGCAATAAAAGAAACACCCATGCTCAGCCGCATCCCACAATCCTTTGGTGCCATTAGACCCAACGTGCACGTGACCGCAACTACAATATGACGCAGCTTTCAAGTTAAAAGCAATCGTTAAAAGCAGTGTGAAAAAATCCACCATCACCAACGGGTTTGGAAAAGCCGGTCTGCTGCGTGCCAGAGGTTTCCTTCACTGTTGTGGAAGGAAACTGGGGTTACCGCGCGCTTATAAGTCACTACTGCTCTCTTTAACTGGTATGTTTTTTCAACCAGCCCTGTAATTTCCACATTGCTGACGTGTTACTGCCGGAAGGAGGGGAGAGCTGCTCTCGCGTTCCGCTGCAGCTCCCTGCTCCTTCTTAAACACGCACGCTGTTTCAGCACATATACATCCTCAATCTACAACACAGTGTGGCGAACCGGGGCTTAGCCCTGCCTTAAACCCCTAAGACTCATGGGAAGTGGGAAATCTGAGTGTGAATTTCCACACCATAACTGAGGGAGCTGTTTGCTGAAGTGAGGTCCATGCTGTCTGGCAGATGTGGATGAGTTCAAATAACTAGGCTAAACTACTGGTCACTCAACCCTCTCTGAGACTATTGTGGTCTCAGTGACGTTCCAAGTGAATTGCCACAACATGTGGCTTGTATACAAGTGCAGATTGTGTATGTAAAAAGTGGTTAATCCTCATTAAATTGGGTGGGTGCGGCTTGTAATCAGGTGCGCTCTGCCCGGCAATTACGGTAGTCCAGGGCTGGCTAACCCTGGTCCTCAAGAGCTGCAATCCTGCCTGGTTTCTAGCTGTCCTTAGTGATCGGCTGACTCAAGTGATTCATCATCCTGATGGACTGAACACACCTGGTTTAGGTAGTTAGCATCCAGCAGTCAAGAGAGCTGGAAACCAAGCAGACTTGTGGCCCTTGAAGACCAGTGTTGGCCGGCCCTGATCTAGTCTTATCTTTCCAAATTATTTGTTTTGCTGGAAAACTCTAATATTAAAGGGGAAATGGGGTTATGGGGACGGACTGTACTGTTCTACAAATCACAGGGAGGCAAATAAGTATATGAATACCCTGTGATTTTCAAGTTTTCCTACTTAGAAATCATAGGGTTGGTATGAACATTTCATCTTAGGTGCATGTCCAATATGAGAGCGAAAAAAACAAACAAAAACAAATTTCACGATTTTTTTTAATCATTTATTTGCCTCACAGTAGGTGTTGCAACATTTGTCTGGAAAGGGCAAGAGGAAGACATCTGATGTCAAAGGCCAGCTAACATTTTCCCTCCAACTGTCTCTGCAATGTGCATACATTGTGTTACTATAAATAAAACATGATTATGTGTGAAGTGCAATATCGACAGTATGTAATATGTACATTGCCCACAAGCAGTACCGTTTGGCCCGCAGGCGCTAACCCGCACTCTCTTACCTGCCTTCAATGGCTGAGCGGCTGCTTCAAGCCCTTCACTATTCCTCCCTGTCTCTGCCAGGTTAATCAAAGCTGCATGTGACAAATTCATGAGAAAAAAAAATACTTTTTTCAAAATGGCTGTTTTGCTTCAGCTCCATAGCTACCATTTTATGTTTTGGTCACTTTTAGAATTCCTTGGCAACAGAGGTTTTTTGTTAACCACACCCACATTCCTAATATGTTCCTACCGGATGTCATATCGCTTCATTCAGCTTGAGCCATTGCTTCAAGTATGAAATGGCTGCAATTTTGCGAGCTCACCAGGGTTGCTCCATTCAAAATCTACAAACTTCAAAACCAACCTTTTTTTTCCCACCACGTAGCTTCCCAGTGATGCTTGAGGAGTTAGGAGACGAGAGACCAAAATCTCTAGAAGGAGAATTTGTAGGTGAGCTTAAAGGTGATACTTTCAGAAAATTTAAGCAAAACATCGGTTATGGTTGTAGACTTAAGCATATGTGTGATATTTCTTGAAGAAAACCTTTTCTTGTTTTTGTGCGAAAATGAAATTGCCAAGTTTCACACTTTGTCACAAAATGCCAAGCCGTAGTTCCTTTGGCTATCTTGTAAAAACTGTCAGAATTCAGCCCCGTCTCATCTTGCAGCTATTAGCAGATGTTGGTCACCTGTGATGTTCACCATTAATTGGGAACCTCACTGGTGTCCATGGATTACATGAAATCTTTCCACCTTTATCCACTTTTGTCATGGTAGGGAGAACACATCAATGTAAGGGTGGGGTCATCTAAGAGAGCACAAGGGTTAATCATTGCATTTCAGGGTTCACCTTCACCAATCAAGCCTTTAAAAACTTCCTTTAAATCTCTCTGATAAGTGGGTTCTGATTTCACTGGTAGATTTTTTTATGAGCCCCATTAGAAATGCATTATTTGGATGGTTTTACCTGCTGTGATGTCATCATTTCATCATTTTTGGGGTGGAAGTTTAAAAATGCACAATATACATTTTCACCAGGTACTAGGTGTGTGCAAATTTTGTTGAGTTTTTGAATATATGGCAGGGGTCGAATTTTCATTCTAAGACACTGCAAGAAAGAGTAATCACAACAACAATCTGATTCTTGTTGTCCAGGACAGCTGCGGGACATAATTACATTAAAATTATATTTATTTTAATTATTATCTTAACTGAATTAGGCTAATATATTAATAATACGGTATTTAAAAAATCATAATAAAATAGTATGGGTTTTGTAGCATATAACAAAATCTGTAAAGGGTGTCTCTGTGTTTGTTAGATGGTTTTGCAAGTCAGGAAAAAGTTTTTCTTGTCACGTTTTTCAGGACCCCGGCTGGAACTACCCCTTGCTGAGAATTTTTGTATTGCAACTCAATTTCTGTTGGCAGCACACTGAATCGCTGACCAAATGGACGAAAACTGTCGCATGGCCAGACCTCCTGCCTGAAGTTGGCTGGTTGGAAAAGAAAACATTTTGCATTTTTGATTTAAGAAAGTTAAATGTACAAAAAATAAGACGCATGAAGAAAACAAATGAAGCACATTACACGAGGGAGGCTCCACATAGATGAATCCGACATCTTTGAAACATCGAAAAGAGACGTCCTCCCGTGCTCTCCCTCCCTCCAACAAGTGAAGCGTCTCTCAGTCAGGCTTTGAAAATTAGTGATCTTCACCAGTGAGCTGAGTGAGTTTGACTCTCAGCGCAGTTTGTCTTGCCAACTGTCGCACTGTGTGAGTGTTGTCCTAGAGCTGCTGTGTTGCCCACATCCCTCTCTATCGAGACCAGCCTCTTCTCCGCTTCTTTCGAACCACTACTGGCAGCGGGACAGAGCACTCAGTAGCTGCGGAGAGAGACTTAACGGGCTACAACTCCCCAACTCCCTCCAGGAAAGTCACTCAAAGATTAATGAGTCTTGCAATGTCTACTGGCTGTGTTTGGCCATTGCTGACTTGGACCACTGTTAGATCAGGGACACAGGGAGCAGGATTGAAGTTTTTGGCTTTTCAAGTTCCATCTAAAATTAGTAGCAACATTTTTCTTTTCTTTTTTTAATATAAATGGAACAAGGATCTAGTTTCAATTGATGTTTTTTTAAAATTAGAATGCATATGCATGATTTTCTAGCTAAATATTCCATGAGATAATGGAATAGTAGGTCTGCCGAGATCAAATTTGACAAGTATATTATTTTTTTTATTTTTTTTTACCAGACCTGCCTCATTTGGCATTTAGACAAAAGAAATACATTTCATCTTGTCATTAAGTCCAACAGAAAGACAGGCTTGTGGCAGGAAATAAAGGGAGTGGCAGAAATGAGTGGCTGGGTTGACAGTTACTGCAATTTGCATTTGTAGTAGTGAAGCCATTCTGTCACCGCTTCACTCTTAGTCTTGCAGCCTCCCTTGCGCTGTCCTTTATGCTCAATTTTCCCTGCTGCATGCAAATGTCTTTGACCTTTAGCTTTGCAGTGTGAAGTTTGATAATAGCAAAAGAAAAGTCTGAGCTGTCAATGAGAAAATGGAGGATAAACAAGCTGGTACCAAAAACACTGCCTGAAAGTTTTGAAAAATCAATAGAAAAAAAAGTTGTATTTTAAGATTTAAAGATGACCCTCTCCAATCATCTTTTGATCTGTTCTGAAAGTGTTCCTCAGTGGTTATGATGATGTCGTTTTTAACCAAAATCTAGTTGTCTACAAGTAGAAGCATCACAATATGGCAGAAGCAGGGAGCTTATGGCCCACCCAGCGTATTTTCTGTCACACGTGTTCCTTTATTCAAGCCAGGCAGGGATGCCCAGTTTAGCCTAGTCTGTTTAGTCTAGACTAGCAATCAGCTTTCATATTTTAAAACTAATTTATGTTTTGTACAAGTAGTAAAGACCGTTGAGACAACTGTGTTGTCAAATTGGGCTATAAAAAATAAAACGGAATTTACTGAAATTAATAGATGTCTGATATTACGCTTTTTGTGTAGCATTTTGAATCAAGCTCAGTTGTAAACCTGTGTTTTATAAATAAACTGAATTGAACTGATTTGCATGATACAGTCACTCAGTTTAGTCTTTTTTTGAAGACAAACTGTTTCTAAATTTCTATCTCGCCAAGGGCAAAATGATGCGATCCATTGACTGATCGTAGTGTTGTGATCCACAGGTCAGCCGGCTCAGCACCAGAGCAGAACAGCCTCTCTCATGGCCCATTACAGTCTTCCTAATGACTACACTAATGACTAAGCCTCTGTGGCAGGCCGTCTTTCCCTGTTGAAAAATAATATTTATTTTACTGTCTCTGTGACTTGAAAAGAATAGAAATGACCAAACTACCTTCTTGCAATAACTGATGAACTATGATTTAAAGATGAGAAAAGATATAAGCCAAGAAATAGCATGATCTCCAGGTGGGGAGGATACAGAGATTCCCTATTTTATGTACATGGTATGAAGAACCTGAATCTCATCTAACTGACAAAAAAAAAGATTTAGTCATTTTTTAAAACCAGTACAAAAAGTGGTTTCAATTGGCAATTCAATTAGCCCTCCCTGTCGTGGGTCAATTACAAAATCTGGGTATCCCAGATTCAAGCACAGACTTAAGCTTTGTAGAGTATCATGGATGTGAGAACACTGACAGAGTGTGCACTTCAAGTAGAAGCATTATAAGTACCACTGTGTGAAATCTCTGAAGGGGTATGGAGATAGTTATCCAACTGAAAGAGAAAAGAAAGCAGCTAAGAAAGGCAGAACAGTAATTTGTGTTTGATTTGGTTGGATAACAGATGCAGCTGTGACACTAAAATAAAACATAATATTGAAAAAAATAACCCTGCCTTATTGTAAAGGTACAGAAAATATGTCTGCATGCTCAATATTGAGGTTACAGATTAGAAGACCAATATTTAACATTCCACTTGGTACTTTTGGTACTAGGGAAGGATTGGCATTTCTTTTAAGAAGAACAGATTTTAGTAAATCTCTGTTCACAGAGAATAAGGTGAACTTTTTTCAGCCTAACTGTTGTATGCCTCTATTACATGTTTAAAGCAACAGACACAACAACACATCAAAGGTTGCAGTCTGAAGTACACTTTCAGGTGGAAATATATCTCATTAAGATCTATGGATGTTTTCTAGGTTCCCTCTTTGATCAGGTGCTGGGCTAAGATCCAATCCTGGCACTGCACACCCACAATGTTTCCTCAAATGTCGCACCAACCACTATCAAATCAATAGGTGTTTTACGGTGCGAATGTGCACAAGGAGATCTTCCTAAAGGTTCCAAGGGCAGCTAGCAAATTTTCCGCTTGTCACAACACTTGCTCTTCAGAGTACGGTCAATTTGGAGTGTCCAATTAAAGTAACAGGCATGTTATTGGCAGGAAGCTGTAATACCTGCAGAAATCTAACTCAAGTCTAGTAAATATACAAAAACCCACTTTGAGTTCCATCATGCGACAGAAAGTCAAATAATTTGTTGACCCACCCATTTACCCAAACATCCTTCGAACACATGCAATAATGCGAACAGCTCAGATGAGAGGCGCTTTTGTCATCGTAATAAAGTCATGTGCACATGGATGACATCTACACTAATGCAGTGCTACTCCTGCATGCAAAGTGTCCTCATTCCAAATTCAGACATTTTTCTGAGCTGCATACACAATGTCACTGCCGTGATATTTCCGCAGTGTCTGCATCATTCTGCTGCTGTCCTGTGTGCGTATGCATGATTAGAGGCAAAGCTCAAATTCCTCGACACAAGTCTCTTTTTAGTCTCAAACTGCAAATCCACACAGAGAAACCTTCTGGCAGGACACACTGTACAGTACAACGGAGTTTTAGGGCCACAAAAAAATTAAATAAAAAAAAGTAAATCAAATTACAAAATTTTAAGCCGTAAATTAACAAGAAATTAAAGTCGAAAAGAGCATACAGTGCAGCAGCAAAGCAGACCGACTTAACTAGTTGAACAGGTAAGCTGAATGTTTATTGCTAACGTTTCAAATGCTTGGAAGCTCATTTGTTTGATTTACAATTTATTAATGTTTCATTTATTGACTGGTGGCTTTCAGGATCTCTGCAGCCCTTTGATGAAGCCATTGGTATTCCTTCTTCCTCCACGAAAGACAAGATCTCTGAGTCTGTTGACGCTTCCGTCTGAGAAGGAGCACTTTTTAGGGTGACTACATTTGCATCCTTCCAACATTGGGCCAAAATATTCTTTTTTTTTAAGGTTATCATGTGAGGTAAGTTTTTATATCTGCACCTATAGACACACAATTGTGTCAAGTCGCTTGGTCAAGTGTTGAAAATATATTTGTTGCTTTCTTAAAGCTGCGGCACCAAGCACTAAATTGCAACCCCCAAGCTAGCAGTGTTAAAAAAAACAACTGCATTTGGAAAGTTTCTTTATCAGGAAAGATCCTCGAGGAAACAGAAGAAAAGCCTTCAACTTCAAAATGAATCTGTCTCACCCTAAAAGAAGAAAAGGCTGAAGTTGGCATCTGATTATGGTTTAGGGCAAAATCTATATCATATTTTAATGGTTCCTTCACAAAATTTGGTGTCCAAATCAAACCAGCAGCACATATTTTACAGAAGATGAAGACGAAGTAGATAAAAAAATAAAAGAAAATGTCTACATTTTTCTGTTTTAATTATAATCTGATTTTGAAGGAATCTGTCAATGTATCAAAGTGTCCTTGGGCAAGACACTAAACCCCACATTTCTGCCCCTTTTGCCTTGTAACCCCTGTGCTATCCTAGGCACTTTAACATTGGGAGTTGGGTCATCTAGACCCACTAGACAGTGCTCTGAACCTTTTTTCTTCAATGATTTGTGATCTTCACTGGTGTCCATGGATTACATGAAATCTTTCCACCTTTATCCACCTTTGTCATGGTAGGGAGAACACGTCAATGTAAGGGTGGGGTCATCTAAGATAGCACAAGGGTTAAGCAGGTAGTAAGGCACTATATAAGTATACCATTAAATCTGGCTAAAGTAATTAGAATATGACATGGTAAAATCCTGTTTGGGATGCAAGCTCGTTTAGTAAAATACTTTTGTGAAGGCCTTTTCCCCCTGAACTCTGTAACTTGTTGGATTTTAAACTTTTACCATAACCTTTATTTGTATTTTTTAGTATCAACAATAATGTTTAAACTTAGGCAATTTATCATAGAATTCATGTCCCTACAGTACTAGGTTTGGCTAAATTACACAACTAAGGATTTTGAAGTAATGTAATGTAAATCATGCCTAGAGTCTTTTTTTAAATATTTGTCAGCCATTAGGCAGTTATTGAATTTCCAACTTCAATATAATTCTTTCATATGAAAAACAGATTTATCATTCATTTTGTTTTTTTGGTTGAATTTTTTATTTACCCCAACTCGAGAAGGTTGAAAGCATCTCATCTTTGTCAAGCAGTGTTGGTTATTGAAGTGCTGCAGCACTTTTCCCTCTTTTCTCCATGTGAGTAAAAATCAAAACAAAAAAAATCACAAGATTTGTTAAAAAATGAATGTGGTTATTGCTTCTTTGTTTCATTTCCAATTTTCTCCATATGATATCTCCCCATACCTCCCACTTTCTTCCTTCAGCTGTTATAATATGAGGCCATGCTGTACGGTGACTGGAAATGACTGATGATCTTTCTGAATGAATAATACAATCAGAGCCAAGGGGCATCTGAGGGGCTGAGAGGGGGAAAAAGACAGGAATAGAGGAAAAGATCAGCTGGAGAGATGGAACTAAGTCTTGGTATCTTAATTTAGTGGACTGTAATTAAAAATGTGTTTGCCAGTTATTCCTCTCGTTGCTCTACAGCCCCTCCTCCCCAGACAATTAAAGATTTAATCACCATCTGCAAGAAGGAACCCGCAGTGTTTGACCAAAAACTCAAAAATGCAAGATGACGCTCCGCAGGGATGATATTTGGAACTTTGAATGCTGTTTATCTTCTGTCTATTTTCATCTAAATGTAAATTGGTTTACTGACATTATTCCTGGTGGAATAAAAATGATAGAAGCACACACCCTTAACAGTATTTGCTTTTTGCATTTTCTTGCAGTAGCTATCTAGGAAATAAAAGAGAAACTCAAGCATTTAGTAAAGCTTTTCGAACAGGAAAAAAAAAGCTGCAAAAAATAGGAATATGAATACTTTAAAAAAAAGGAAGCATCCCGCAAAAATAATACTGAAAAAAAAAAAGAAAACTGAAAAGAACACAATTCCATGATTTCATGACTTCGGTTTTATGAGTCTAATATTAAAATTCTGCTGAAGTGTGTCTTCTCTGTCCAACAGGCCAGTCTATACGCAAACTCAAGCAACCAGAATATCACAAAAGCTCATGTAGTGTTCCCTGAGAACATTGTGTTCTGTACTCTTCTCCAGTCACTGTTTTTTTTCCCCCCATTTGAATGCTTTTGCAGCCTAAAAGTCAACCTTGAAACACAATATTAAACAAATACTCCACTGACTCTCCCAAGGTATTGTCTGTGCATATCAAAAATGCCAATAATAACTTCTATGTAGTTCAACCTTTCAGTAAAGAAATATGTCAACAACAAGAAGAAATCAAAAGTCAAAACTATAACGGAGAAACACAAGTTTACACTAAGATGGAAATCGGGTACAGAAAAATGGCAGAATTTGCTAAGGTCTGATAAGTCAAAATTTGAAATACTCAGTTTACACACAAGCCTGTTATTTCATCAAAGTAAATTCAGTGTACCTAGAAGAACTGATGCTGTTTTAAGGGTGGTTATATACATTATTTTTTTGTTTATTTTTTCTCTTTCGTTCATACACTCTGTTTTACTAATCAATGCAAATAAATGATTAAAGATTCCATTTTGAAATCATTCATTTTTCATAGATTTTTTACAACTCCCTAAAACATACATGTATATTTACTTCCTTGTATATTTCCTTGTTTGAAACAGAATATATCTAGCTTTGTAATCAAAAAGCGGTGTTCAGAGACATGGCGGATTAGGTGTATAGATTAAAATTCAATGGGTTCAGAAAAACAACAAGAGTGTCTTCTAATGGAAAGGCCAATCATTAACAGCAAAAGCTATGAATGTGAAAAACCTTCAAAACAAAGTAGCTTAAGGTTGGTCCACACCCTAAAAATAACTGATTTAAGACACCACAGACATTTGAAAAGCTTTCCAACCAAAATGAGAACACATCATGCAGTGTTCTTTTGCCCGGGACAAACCAATTCCATGTGCAAAAGATGTCTTTATCTTAGACTTGTGTCAGAGAGTAATTAAGTCACAAAATAGAACCGTCTGGACTTATCTGCAGGGAAAATGTAGGCAGGCAAACTTGGAGACGATGACATATCATGAATTACAAGTCAGTCTATTTTCTTGCCAGTCCTTATCAGGTTGCAGGACCTGTTATAAAGGGGAGCCTTTGTTTGGTGTATCAGGCCAGTACCTAATGGAAATGATGGCTCTGTATCAACTTTGGCCCAGCAGAGAGAAATGGATTGCAGTAGTCTGGAGTCACAGGAGCAAAGCCAACAATTCCAAATCTTAGTCAGTTTGATCGAGGTTGCTGATATAATTTTTGGAGTTATTGTATTGGCGTACTTAAAAGTCTGAATTTTCTCCAAAATGTACAGTGAGCCCTATGAGGCGGTATGCCTAATGTGTTGTTGTGGGACTTGGGCAGAGGACGTAAGAGAATACAGCATGAGAACACGGGAGGGGACTGAGGACGTAAAGGAAGACACCTCCCACCCCCCAATAGTACAAAGGTGCAGGTATGTGCATAATGCTGAACGACATGGTTTTGGAAACCCTCAAAATGCCGCCTGCAAAGAGACACTCATATGAAGCGCAGTTTGACCCCGAAATGCAATGATTAACCTTTGTGCTATCTTAGATGACCCCACCCTTACATTGACGTGTTTTACCTACCATGACAAAGGTGGATAAAAGGGGAACGATTTTATGTAATCCGTAGACACCAGTAAAGATCACAAATCATTGAAGAAAAAAGGTTCATCGCACTGTCTAGCGGGTCTAGATGACCCAACTCCCAATGTTAAAGTGCCTAGGATAGCACAAGGGTTACACTCCGCATTGCTATCAGCAATGCGGAGGAACATGGGAATTCAGCAGTTGCCAGAGAATTCAACATCAATGAATCCATGACTCAAAAATGGAGGAAGATGGAAAATGAACACCGACAGCTCAAGCAGACGCAGTTGAGTTTCCACGAAAAAAAGGTGAAGTGGCCCATTCTTTCTCTTCGGACCACAGTCGCGCTGCCACTTCCAGCGGATTACAAAGAAAAGCTGTCTATCTTCCGCTAATACTGCAGCTAAAAGAAAGCCCAGCCACATCACCAACATGGACAAAGTGACGTTCACTTTTGACATCCCGGTGAGTCACAATGTCGAAAAGAAGGGGACCAGCACGATAGCGATACGCACAATGCGGCACGGAAAGTTGTTTTTTACTGTTTTGCTTGGCTGCCATGCTAATGAACAGAAACTGCCACCTATGGTGATTTTTAAGAGGAAGACCCTACCTAGAGAAAAGTTTCCAGCAGGAGTAATTGTTGAGGCCAATGAAAAGGGCTGGATGGATGAGGAGAAAATGAAAGAGTGGCTGAGTGAGGTGTACGTAGAGACCAGAAGGTGTTTTCCATGCATCACCTGTGACTCCATGCTCGCATATCTCACTGGCGCTGTGAAAAAACAAGTAAAGCAAATGAACTCGGAGCTTGCTGTCATTCGGGAGCCTTGACGAAATAACTCCAACCGCTGGACATCGGTGTAAACAGGGTGTTCAAAACTGAGACTGCGCCCTATAACCCAGTGCATCCTATAGTCGTGGAAATTAGGTACGCATTTTAATTATCTGGTTAATATCTGTTGGGGAAGAAAAAAAGTGGTCTGAGTTATTTCCTTAATAACTTGAATGTGTTATAATCTTCATAGACTCAAATTTAAAACAAAAAAATGAAGAAAACCTAAAAGGAAACAATGGAAGGGAAGCAGAGGCGTCAATCTATCTGTGAATTCAAAGCAGGGAAAAGAAAATAAATCCTAAAAAGCAGGCAGATTTGAATTATAGTAGGTTTGAAGCCAGAATGATGGTTTGCATGACCTCAGCACAGGAACAAAAGCAAAGCAACAGGATTTCTGGTCTTGCACAAAGAGGAAACATTCCCCCATAATAAGCCATTCTAATGCCATGCATGAAGCTCTAGGAGAAGTTTTGTTTACTGGCAAACATCAAATGAAAAACAATTGCAACAGTTGCAAACAATTTAAAAAGCTTAACGAAGCCTACAATTATTTTTTTGACACCAGTAAGTTTATTTACTGAGCAGGTAATGAGTAATCTTGCTAAAATGCAACCCCTTACACTACTTTGTTACAGCTCAAAGTAATATGTTACTGTAATTGATTCCATTTATAACAAGCTACTGTCAAGACTGGAATGTCTGAGTTGAGAAGAGATTGTATAGAATAAAGTGAATTTAATGATGGATAAAAATATTATGTAAAAAAAAGGACTCCCCTGGTGACATTCTAGCTCTGTGTTGCTAAAGTTTAAAAACTGCTTAGCGAACGTCAAGTTTTTACTTTCTCACGGAAACTTCCATTTGCCTGAGCAAAAACATTTAAAAGAAGCTCCTCATTGAGGATCTGTAGCAGAAAAGCAAGACAGAAAGCAGGGACGAGCAAAGAAATAGAGCAAGGGTCCCCCCCAAACCTACAACAAACTGTTGCCTCCTGGTGGGCTTTCATTTCATGGTTAAATGTGGAGTTAATGGCCGTTCCTACATGGTGCTAGCTTCACTTTCTATGGCTCCAATTCCCTATTAGGCCCCATGGCTTGAAAAAGAATATTGGCTTCTTTGGACTGCACAACCAACAGTAAAAATCTTTTGATGTGTGCACACTTAGTGCTTAGTGAAACAAAACAGTTCCTTTAACCTCAAAACCAGGCTTTCATTTAATAGCAATATAAAAGATGACTCAACCAGCTATCAAAATCAATACACGCCATTAACATACACTAGTATTCTCAGTACTTTGAAGAATTACAATCTCCTTTGAGGTTAATTGGAATAATAGGTCACTTGGAACTGTGGTAGAAGCAAAACACGTCGACACATTTTTTCGTCATGACGAATAAACTATTCTTTTGATAATAAAGATCACAAAAAAAATGTATGCTGGAGTGACCAAAGTAAAAGTTTTATGGTATGATTTTATTCTGGGTCATCAAAATGTCTTAGATTTAATGAGATTAACAAGAGTTAACATTCATTAGCTTAAACGTTTGAAAGTAAATACGCTTAGTGTTCTACATTTTCAGTCATGCAAAATGGTGATGTTTTGTGATTGGGGCAGAGCTTCTGGAGGGCCGGGGGAGGGGCAGCAAAAAACTTTGCCCCCCCTCTTGCTCTCAATTTTTGAGACAATACATTCACAAAAAGTGAGAGGCCATCAATACCAGCTTCTTTAAACACTACAAAACTAACCAAAGCAATAGTTTTATATCAAATCTTAGCCCATCAACTTATTTTATTAAATAACAAAACTATTTTAAATACATTATTTTATTCATAATAGCTTTCCACTCCGTAACTTCTCATTTGCCACCTTTCCAGAGTCTTCTGTCTACCTCCACCCCTCCCATCCCAAATTTTCTAGCATCCTCACTTTATGTGATTAACTAGACTATTCCTTCCAGCCTGCTGTCTTTGCTAACATGCATTTCTATCCAACAACACCTTTAAAAAAAATAAAAAAATTCTCTCTGTACTATCCACTCGAGACACCTGTAAGGTTTTTCCTGTTAAATATCTGTCTGGCCATAAAGATTATTGAATTAAGCCATTAGTACATTATAATCTGATCTGTGATGTAATGTGAGTAAATCTCTGTGGAAAATAACACCTCTGCATTGACTCCCTAGGTCGAGAGCAAGTGTGCGATGCAGCTATTTTATTTAATACACACGTGTCTCAAATGTTTGCTTGACTTTCACAAGCCTGTGAGTCTAGATTAACAAAACAATGCATTTATTTCAGTCAAAAAACTCATGCAGTAAGAAAGCTTTATTTCCATATTTTCTTTTTTAGTTTGGCATAAGGCTTCGTTCAGATACAATCAAACAAGATCGCCATAGAAAAAACATTGGGTTTAAAACTACCCCTAACGGAGTTCACAAGTGAAAGCCGGGGAGGAGGGTGGGGCAACAAACGCAGCGCTCGCGGAAATGGATGAAGAGGGCGTGGCGTGCACACCTGGTTCTTAAGTAGGACTCGGAACAGGTGAGTTAATTGGGCTGAACTGCCCGCAGGGAGGAGTAAACAGGTAAACGCACTGCTGAGCTGCCTGCCTGAAATTCTCCCAAAGTCGTTCCTTTTCTACTGTACAGTATAGAGTAGATCACTGACAGCACTGTACAGGTGGGTTTTTGTCCTAAATAAAACACAATCCATGATATTACAAGTTTTTACTACATTTGATGACACTGACACCTGATTTCCACTGGTCCGTCAGTGGTGCATCTCCCTTGCATTGCATGGAGAGTCCATTTGACGACCTCTCACGAAGGTAATGAGGACGTACCCAGGCGCAGAGAGGATGGAGGAGGCAGGAGGTTGCAGGGGAACAGGGACTCTAATAAGAAAAAAAAAACGATAAAACCTAAACCACTGCATCAGGCAGGCAGGCAAACTTGAAATCTGTACTACAAACACACAGGGACTCGGGCAACATTAAACAATGGAACCGCACAGGAGAAAGGGAGGAACAAAACTTAAGTACAACCAGACAAACTAGACACAAGTGAACACAATCAGGGCAGATGGGAACCAAAAGTAAAACTCGAAATAACAACAAAACTGGAAACCTTAAAAAATAAAACAGGAAGTGAACTCAAACCTATCCAGAAACAACAAAGAACCCAACACAAACGAAAAGCAACTGAAACCGTTACACGACCGTCAGTTATTGTACATAGAATCAGAATCAGAATCCTTTTATTATTACATGCACAGCTTTTACACTGAAATATGAACATTGCCTTACGTTAACATTGTATTACGTTTCTGGTCTGCTCCTCTCTGGCTTCTGGCTTCCAGACGAGTGGCTTGTTTTGCCACCCTCTTGTCTAGAAGTTTATCCTGGTGTAGTTGCTCAAGGTCGTCTATAATTCTACACAGTTTCATAGTTTTTTTTGCAGGGATCAGGCAATTTGTGTGGCGTAGACATCACAAACTCTTGCGGGGTCATTTATGACTCCGCATTCAGTACATCGCTGAATTTCATTTCAACAGCTTTGAGGGAACTTGTTTTCATAATTGGATATCTGCTTTTGACAGTTACAATTTTCAGTTATTTTTTATATCATATTACACATATACAAACAAGATGTTTGTGTGGTTTTTGTTTTAAACACAGGCATAGTAGTAACATAGGTTGATCGAATGTGTTCTGAGTAGGATGACTTCCTTACCAATTTTAGCGAATTCCCTAGTCAGCAAGCCAGCTAATTATTTTTGTTGATGTTACCAGTATGCTAGCTCAACATAAGTTAAAATATTTTTACTCAAACTCCTCTTTTTTATAATGTATGTTTTTATTTAGGTTGGCAAAAAAAATTATCCTTTTGCAAGTAGGAACAACAACTGTCTAAATAAATGTTGTGTTGTTCTTAAAGTCTGTGTTTTGGTTATTTCTTGCAATAAAAATATTATTAGCAAACACATATTACATTAGATCATTGAAAGAAAATCTGTCTTAAACACAGGGAGTAGTTTTGGTATAATAAACCCACAACCAGCCATTCATAATAAGGATCCCTGTACAGAACACAATGGGGTCATAAATGACCCCACTCGGTCATTACAGTCAGTAAAATAGCTTGGTCGCTTGAGGGTTAAAGTTTAAGCAAGCTTGAGATTAGAAAAAGGTCACCTGAAACAAAGCAGCCTGAACAATAAACCTGATCTCCAGTGGCTGTGTATGTCTGTCTTCCACCATGAGCACATGACCTATTAACATAACATCCCTTTCAGAAGATTGATATTTTCTTGGCAACTCCACTGATGCTATATGAAAAAAAATTGGAAATTCCGTCTGTGAATGTAAGTCCTCCCTTCAAACTGAATTGAAACGTATTTTTGTGTTTTTGAAAAATATCCCAAAGCATTTCTCAAGACAAAAATATTGCATTCTCTGTGGAAATTCCATCAATCTATGCCAATATGTTAAACTGAATTAAAAAGGTTATTTTGTACACACATTTTACCAATTAGTTTAGCTAAAATAATGTCTGCACAGTTAGTTCTGTTTCCCTAATTGTCTCTAACAAACCTAATTATTCACATGATGAAGGGGTTTCCATGGAACGACTGCAAAGCTGCTCTTTCTATCTGAACTGATCAAAAGTTTGTGAGGAGTTTTATAAATCTAAATATTTTCTTGCACCTCGCACATTTTGGAACAGGGGTTTGCAATTTTATGGACACATTTTGGCAGTAGTATAAAATATGTCCATACACTGAATGGCCCCTCCCCCCTTGTGTTCCAAACAGGAAGTACACCCTGGCTCACAGAAGCCAAAAATGTCATAGAACTCAGTCATTTTACTCAGTCATTCTATTGGTCAGAATAACTATTCTTGCTCTGTTACTTTCTTTTTTAATGTTTTTCATAATTCTTTCTTTAGTTTGAGTTGTAAATTGACCAGTAAGATACCTCAATAAATGTATGTGGACTCACGTCAAGCGGTCGAAGCATTTGATTGACAAATTTTCCAGAGCTCTCTTCCACTGGTAGGGGTGTGGACTTCCAACAAGCTCACTCCTGATTGGCGAGAGCAGTTGCCATAGAAATGGAGACTAGAAATGGAGTGGCAATAATTGGCCGACTCGGACCAATTTTTGCCACCAACTGGTTCCAACATGGCATGTATGGGAACATGAAATCAGTCATGAAATACAATAGCTGATTGCTAAACTAATATAAGAATGCTAAATTAAACTGGGCGTCCCTGCCCTGAGACCCTCCTTCTCTCAAAGGAAAAACTTCTAAAAAATAATGGATTCAGAAAAAAAAAAGAAGAAACCTCAGGGGTGTCCACCTGAAGGAGGGATCCTCCACAGAACGGAGAGGCGATGCACCAGAAATCTTAGAGAAGAATTAGCTCATCTAAATCTATAACTTCATGTTTGAATTGTCCAGCAGATGAGATTGATCCAGATGGGGTTAAGAGAAGGCTGGGGGCGCAAGACGAGCAATAGGTGGGGTACACAGCCAAGTACAGGAGCAGAGACGAGCCAGAGGCGAGATCCAGGGCTAAGGAAAGGAGCCCAGATGAGCCAGATGCTCCAGCTCCCCCGGAGGGGAGTGGGAGAGAGGGACAACAGATGAATCGCACTGCACCAAACAGAAGCATGTAGAACTAAATGAAAAATGATAAAGAACAGAGAAGAGGAGCAGTAAATAAGAATAGAGTACAGAACCCCCATGGATGTCCTCAAAATTATGTATAGCTTCAGACAAATTAACAAACATTTCAAAAGTGAATTTGCATAGTACTTTCTTGTATGAATAATATACACTCAGAAAAGGAAAAATACTGAACAGACCGAGTCATATTGCCCTGGCCATGTTCTAGCTTGTTTATCTTTTTACACATTTCCATTGTGTCTTGAGGTCAGTGACTGTCACAGATCTCCCAAGCAGCTCAAGCTGCACTGAACACGCCTTTACCCCTTGTGCTATCCTATGACCCCACCCTTACATTGACATGTTATCCCTACCATGACAAAGGTGGATAAAGGTGGAAAGATTTTATGTAATCCATGGACACCGGTGAAGATCACAAATCATTGAAGAAAAAGGGTTCAGCACAGTGTGTTGTGGGGTCCAGGTGACCCCACTCGCAATGTTGAAGTGCCTTGGATAGCACATGGGTTACAAATGTGCACAGCTACGGGAAAATGCTAGAGTTTTCAGAGCAGACAACTAAATGCGCATGCGTCCATATATTCCTTACAATAAAAGTATTCACTTGAAGCTATGTTGTCGAGGGCGGTGTGAAGGTAGTTTAAGTGATGTTAAAATTCTGACTGTCCAGATTGCGTTTCATGCCATGTCCTTGTTCTGTAGGCTCCAAACTCCATCTTCTTCAATTCAAACAATTGATAGGAAAAAAAATGAATTTGTTTATACTCAAATTATTTACAAAATAATCAGGATTTACTAAGAAAATATTGTGTCCAGAATTAGGCATGGTAATTATTGACACAACAGTCACTTACAGATGCATTTTATGCTCTGAATAAATATTTAGAATCTGCCAAAGGCTTTCTAGCATAAAATATCAAGGTAGAAAGGAATTTTTCCTAAATAAGAATTGTTTGCTAAATTAAATATTCAGCTTCTCAAAGGTGCTGGACTGTATTAATCAAATGAATGTGTTGCATTTAAGCAAAAAAAAACATGTCACCACTGGGACATATCAATTATATTTTCTTACATGATTTGAAAACCTACAACCGAGTTTTAGGGCCATTTAACAAGTGGATGACATCCATCCATCTCATTAACCCACTGTATCTTTTGCAAATTACGACTTTTACGTCGTAAATCTACAAGAAAAAATCTCGTAAATTTTACGACTTAAAATCTTAAAAATTTAAGAGAAAAAATTGTAGATTCACGAGGAAAAAACACCAAAGTCTTCCGTTTATCGGAGCCGAGCTTGAAGATGAAATATGTGGAGCCTTTTGTGAAGCTTTATTTCCGGATAGGTTTAAAAAACAAAGAGATTTGGAACCCTTTGATGACTCAAAATCAGATTATTGTCAGTGGAACCGTCTTTCCGGGGTTCGATGTTGGTAAAGTTTCATATGTCAGAGACACGTTTGGGTGTAGAGGACCGCTGCAGCCTTTATTTTACATTTCATTCACATACCCTGAAGTTCATTTGTCACATTACGTCATGAACCTGTCATCCGAACACCAATGCGGAAGTAGACAGTGTTACATATGCCCCCTCCTCTGGATGAAACGTCCGGTTTCAACATAAAACAATAAAGAGGAATGAAAATAGTCTGTTATATAAGCATTAGAACGTTGACAATCCCAAAAAGTGCTCCTCCTCAGACGGAAGCGTCACACAAACGTAGAGATCTGGTTTTTGGAGGAGGAAGAAAGCATTGAAGTGGACAGCTGCAGGGACACCGATATCTTCATCAAGGGGATGCAGAGATGCTGCAAACCACCCATCAATAAATAAAACATTAATAAATCATAAATCAAACAAATGAGCTTCCAAAAATTTGGAATGTTCTCAATAAACATTCAGCTCACCTGTTCAATTGAGTTTAGCTGGTCAGTCTGCTGTGCGGCGTTCACTTGCTGCTCTGTATGCTCACCTCCACTTTAATCTCACAAATGGATGAGTTTTTGTCTCAAATGTACGACTTAAAATCTCGTAATTTTACTATTTTTTTGTTTTCTTTTTGTGGCTATAAAACTCTGTCGTGAAAACCAAAAGATACACTTATTTTTTTTTTTTGTTTTTTTTACGTTAGGGCAACAGCACATAGGTAGTAGTAAGCTACACGGCAGAAGATAATTAAAAAAGGACATAAACGGTTTCAGTTTATTGCCTTACGGCGTGTTTCTTTTTTAAATCTCGTCTTTTATATTTTGTCCTTTATTTTGCAGAACATGTTTTTTGAGAACTATGACTATTGAAGGAGTATACTTGCACTTTCCACTGAGAGAAAATCCCTTTTTTTTAAATATAACAAAAATCAAGCCTCAATAAAAATTCTATGTAAGCATATACAATTCCATTCTATCACTTTAAAATGTATTATTTTATACACTTTAAAATTAAAACACAAGATAAAGGATAATAACCACAAGTGGTGACACACATGATGACCTGCCTCAGAGAGATTTGAACAGATTAAAGAATACAGAATCCACTTTCTCCCATGCATGTCAGTTAACCAGGAGTGACCAGCTGTATGGCAACTTGATAGACTGCTTTGCATGACCTACAGTCAGATAAAAGGCCTATCACTTGAGCTGTATTATTCCATAAATCACCAATTCGTGCATGAATTATATTTTACCTTTCTCACAGTTATCCCTCATCTAAGAATCAATCATCTAATCTGCAACAAATGCCTCAGCAATAACCTTGAAGGTAGAGGATGAGTCTGTTCATAGAGGGTGGGCTTGCAGGTGTTGAGGTCTCTGTTAACCATTTGTCAACTGATGGCTCCGTTTAAAAGATAATAGATAAAGGAATACTGTTTTTATTTTTGTAATAATAATAATAAATCATCAACAATAAAATACATTTTAACTTCAAAAATATTTATCAAAGGTGGGAAAATTATTCCAGTTTTGCTGTTTGATTGGCAGATTGGAACCACCCAGACTGGGATAAAAAGATGGAAATGTTCTGATTCATGTAAAGTGCTACATCTATACAGATTCCTAAATGGTGTGACATAAATCTAACACTTAATCAAGAGTTCATAGCAAAAACACAAGTATCATTCCCATTTTAATGTTGATGTAACTCTTTACTTGGGTGGCCATGGTGCAGCAGTAGGGCGTTCGACCTCTGATCGGAGGATTGCAACATCGATTCCTGTCTGCCCAAGTGTCAAAGTATCCCTGGGCAAGACACTGAACCCAAGTTTGCCTCTGGTGGTTATAGGTTGGCGCTAGTGTCAGGCAGAGTAGCTGCCATCCATCAGTGGGTGAATGGGACTGTGACAGTAAAGTGCTTTAGGCCTTTAAGGAAGGTTTAAAAGTGCTATACAAGGATACATCATTTACCATTTAAACTAGGAAATCGATACATAATGTCTTTATTTTCACTATAAACCAGATGTCATCAGCCTCTGGCGACCTGTTCAGGGTGTACCCTACACTCAACACTAGCTGGTACAGACTCTGGCAACCCTTTGACCCCGGAAGGAATCAGAATCAGAAATACTTTATTGATTCCACATGTGTGAAATTTGTTTGTTACCATAGCAGTAAAAGAAGAATAGGAGACATAAGATATAAGAAGAGAAAAATTACGATTATTAGCTCCTACAAACAGATGAAAATATCCCCCAAATGATCTAGAAAACTCTGCAACTTTATAGTTTTCTAGATCATGGAGCATAACTTGAAAATACGTATGTACAAAAATGCACAAGACTATAGATAAAAAATGACTGGTTTAAATGAATGGTAACCACCCTGAGAACGATGTGGAGAGCAGAGGAGTAAAGATGTAGAATAAAAGCACTGGGCATCAATGAGATAAAAAAATGGAGGAATTGGACAGATGGTCTTCTCCCACCTTAATGAAGCACCTTCTTCATCAGTGTTATTAGCCCTGATATTAAGGGCAGTTGACCTCTACTATGTACCCTTAGGAGGCTATTTTTAAAAAATGCTAGTGGTTGAGTGATAATTTAAAAAAATTGTGAATGTGTAGAGAATATGCCTTGTGTGAAAGGGGTTGGGGCATGTAAAAGTTCAAGTACCGCAGATGTTTGTTTAAAGAGGATAGATAGACATTTGTCAAATCGTCCTCTAACTGACAGTAACAGTAGGAAAAATTCATTTCCAGTCAAGTGTGTTTCTAAATACTTTGATAGTACAGATAACTATCACTTGATTTACATTTAAACCAATTAAATAAAAGAAATACTGGCATAGAATAAATATAGAATGCTATTTGTGTTCGGGGATAAAGTCCTATGTCAACTGTGCAACTATTTACCAAAATTTCAGCAGGCATCAAGGAGACCAAATAAAAAAAAAAAAAACTAAATGATAAATGTGAAAAAACATTGTCACACACATGCTGAAAATATTGAGTGTTATTTTCTACCCAGTTCTCCCTCAGACTTTCCTGCCTCAGGAAACATATAATGCTTTTCGGTGCAAACTTTAATTGCAACTGCTGGGTAAGATCATAAATCAAAGAGAAAATTTTGAGAAAGTTGAGCTTTCCCACATTACACATTATATTTTATTAATATGAACCACATTCTGTTTCATTGCATAAATCAGTTTTTAATAATCTGGCCAAATTATTTATTCTTTTCCTCAGAAATGATTGCCGTCCTAGCAATACCAAGATAGACTTGTACACACAAGCAAGCAATATCATGTTTGCATGAGTAGAAAACTGTTTTATTCTGGCTAATACTTACTTGGCTCCCCATTCTTACCAGCAGCTACAAGCCAGAGATATGATGTGTGTGCAATTGAAGAAAACAATGGTGGCATCTGTACATCTTCTGTACCATCTCAAAAAAGGTGTCGTGCAATGCAATTGTTATTTCTTCAGTCAAGAACACTTTAAGCTTTGGTCACAACTGTCCTTACAGGTGGATACGGGCTGTTTACAAGTAAAAAAATGGTGATAGACCACTTGGACAATGAGGCGCAGTGAACACTTACACAACACACAAAGGTAAGCAAAGAGTAAGTGCCGCACAGAGATTTCATTGTTTTGACCCCCAAATCTTGCAGATGGTACAAGGGGTTACGCGTTCTGTTCACGTGATAAGTATGTGGTTCTGAATGCAGCCTGACAGCTAGAAATTGAGAAATTATAAAATGAGATTGTAGTTTGTGAGGGCATCATATACGGGTCTGTGACGGTGTGGCACCGTCAGATGGTGGTGGTTCCCACACCGTTTATTTATTTTATTTTTAAATGTCTTGCTAGAGACTGTAAGACTGATTCCTTGATGTTACCTGGGAGGTAATGAAGAGCAACGCCCAATAGGAGGGGCTTATCATTCATAAGGGATCATCACAGGAAGTAAAAAGGGAGAGTCGTAGGTGTCAGGTCCTGATGTGCCCTGCGTGGAGCAAGTGTAGTGCTCATGGTTCTTGTATTAAAGAAAGAACACTTTCACCTTGGCTCCTCTGCCATTAATTCCCTGAGGGACCCTTTATGCACAGTGGCAATTCAATTCAATAACATTTTATTTGTATAGCCCAAATTCACAACAACAGTCGTCTCGATGGGGTTCGACAGCAATGCGCATGAAGCATCTGTGCAGGATCAGTAAAGGGCCGGTACTCTAACCTTAGTAATGACTAGGGTGTGGTGTAAGGGCACTGTGCACCACACACCACCACCAGTACCTCACAATTTACATTATCCTTATAAGTAATTCCCAATAACCTTACTACTTGTATGACAACCATGCATTCTATTTCCATAAGCTCTCTTAGGGTGGCCGTATGAATCTCTAGCAAACTACAAGACACACCTGCACCCCCCTTAAGAGACAACCGCACCTCTCTACAACCCTCCCCAGGTACAGACGACCCAAAAAACTGCAGAACCTGTGTTAGTTACCCCCCAACACAGGTGAATGTGACTAAGCCTATCAATCACACAAGAATAATGAAGAGTACTTGAATTGGTAATGTATTCACTTCTCCTAATGCACACTATTTAACACCTGGCTGCAAGATTTAACTCTTTAGGTTAGGTTCAAAAGTCATGTAAGATTATTTATGTAACTAATAAATTGGCAAATATAATATTGAATTCCACTGTTGACAAAACTAAGACACATAGATTTTTTTACCACCCCCTCTGCAGGCTTTGTTGTCTCTGCTTTCTCCACAGGAGATGAGCAGATGCGTAGGCACCTCTAAGGCTGCATCTGATTGTGTTTGTGATGTTTTTCGCTCCCCTAGCTGCTGAGGATTTACAGTAAATGTCTCTTTCATTACTCACTCTGGGCCTCACATCTACATCACCTCCTATATACCTCTGGCCACCCACCGTTGACTCACGGCCCTCAACCACAGCTTGTTCCTTCAAACTGCAGCGCTGTCTTTAATTCAATGCACGCCTCCTGCATGCATATCTTACAATTACCATCTAGAGTTCACATTGACTCAGCGATTTGCATTATTTGTAAATGTAGTCAGTAATTATGGGAGGTTTTATTTGTTTTTAACCCCTAAAAGCAAACTTTAGGGGATAAATATTTAAGTGTAGATGTAATAATATCTCTCTTTTTACTTTATTTTTATTGCAAAGGTTGATCAAAGGGAAATTACTGCCTCAGTCCCTTGCTTGCCTTCATTGACTTCACTTAATAATGGCCTGCATCTGGAATTGTGTTATTTGTATTCAGGGAAGGAATGAACTTTAACCACAATTTGTACATATTAAAGAAATTCTGCTCTGACTTGTGACTTTTATAAAGTGACATTGAACTGAAGAAACACACTGATAGGAAAGTTATTAAGGCTTGCTTTCATGTGTGCGTATGAGTCAGTATTAATAAGTGAATGCAAAGTGATTTTATTCAGAATCCTGCTGCATGTAGATTTGAAATTTTTATTAACTTGCGTTGATATTCATCACTTGTTTCCTATTTCTCTAAATCACATAGCAGATATCAGAAGACGTGCTTACAAATATTGTAAAACATTTTCCAACATTTATGGTAGGCATTTATGAAGGCATAATAAAGTTGTCACTTGTTTATTTTTCCTTTTTTGATCTTCTAGTCCCAAGTCCCAAGCTATGATATTTAACGATGTAAGGGATGCAAGGGGTTGAACAGTTGATACTGTGTGATTAAGGTTTTACTGGCATCTGGTTGAGTAAGATTTTTTTCATTGATCGTTCTACTTTATTTTTCTCAAGCTCATGGTTCTACTTTACAACACCTTCAAAGCAAACCATTTGGAGTATAGGGGTGTGTTGGATGTGGCTTGGGTGTTCCCATAATGTGGAACAATATGGAAACTATCCATCCCAAGTCGAAGAGAATTGACAGGATTTCCTGATGGGAAAATGGGATGTGGAGTGATGGAAAGGATGTAGGCAAAACCCTGGAAGAAGAGCAGTTTGACAGAGTGCTGGCCTTCTGGAGTGCAGGTCATTCACTGAACTCTAAAAGCAACCATTTGATCATGACATGTCAAGGATGTGAGTTGAGACAGAGCAGAGAAGATGAGCTGAGGAGAGGGATGGGATAACAGCCAGACAAAAAAGTTTATCATTTGACACCAGATTGAGGGATCTGTGCAGGAAGTGGTGGGCACGTGAGTTTGTGTGTGTGTCTTTCTTCCACTCCATGCACTGTCTTGCACACATCACTCTTTCTGGATTGGTGGTGTATTGCTTAGCACATGCATTTGATGGACGGCACATCAGTGAGTGCATCGATCTAGGGGGGGGTCGGTGGGAGGGTGTGAGAGAAAAAGAGGTTGGAGTTTAGTTGTCACAGACAGAGAGGTGGAGGATAGCATCAGACATTCAATCTCACAGCCATGGACCCTGGTGAGGAGGGATAGGTCACGGCCATCCATCTCTCTGCGTTACCCACAGCTGCAAGGGCATTAAGCCAGAGGGATAAGGTCTGTCTGGTTATCTCTCTACTGAGACCACAAGGTTAGATGCTGATGTTGGAACTAGAAGATTTTTTTTCTGCTTTGAAGTCTGTTGAAGTGCAGGGTTGCAGTTCAGTCTTTAGCAGGTCATATCGACTTCAGTGCTCTTTCCTGTTTCTTATTTTAATGCTGACATTATTTAAATTGATAAGGCTTTTGTTTTTTTCCCACTTGTGGGCGAAGGCAGGGGACAACCTGGACAGGTCGCCAGTCTGTTGCAGGGTAGAATGTCCACAAACACACACCCATTCACTCTCACACCTAGGGACAATTTAGAGTTGCCAATTAACATATGAAGCATGTTTTTGGACGAAGGGAGGAAGCCGGAGACCCCGGAGAAAACCCACGCATGCACAGGGAGAACATGCAAACTCCACACAGAAAGGTCCCCCGTTGATGTTGTTTTTTCATGTCCCCCAGCTGGGACTTGAACCGGAGGCCTTCTTGCTGTGAGGCAAGAGCGCTAACCACTGCGCCACCGTGCAGCCCCGAGTGGCTGGGATAGGCTCCGGCAGCCCCGTGACCCCAAAAGGGAAAAACGGTTAAGAAAATGAATGAAGGTTATTTATTTATTTTTTTACTTAAAAAAATAAGAAGTACAATAGAGTTTTCACCTACAACCAAACCATCAATACTTTGTCTCACCAAGGTCACAGGGGTTGCTGTAGGATATCCTAACTGCCTTTTGGGCAAGGTCGGACAGCTTGGTTGGTGAGGTCAAGCAAATTGATTATTGTTAATAATTAACTGTTTTTGAAACCATTATACTATGTTATAACTAGGTATGTGACATGCCTTCAAGAATGCGCTAAACATACATTCTTAAACACGTTTATTATGTGGTGTTCACACTGGACTTTCACTCTGTGATAGTAGCACAAGTTCTCGCAGTCGGAAGAGGCTTTGTGTGATATGTCGAAGCAGTGCAAATCTGGTGAATCTTGCTCCGGACTTTTCCTTCACAGCCCTATTTTGACATATGAAAGACTTGGTGTCATATAACTCTGGCCAGGCTTAAACCATAATGATTAATGTCTCTGCTATGATTGAGTTTGAAAAGATTAGCAATTCCAGGAATGAAAAAGGACGCTACCAAATCTGATTTTGTGACTGGTCAAGGTAGAACCTTTCAGCACGCATTAAATTGCTGCATGTTTTATATAAATCTTTTATATAAATCTGTGTTAAAAATATGCGTAGCTGGACGAGAACGCAAGAGGTCTTAACGCAGAACCCCAGGAGTGCCATGATAATCAGGTGGAGCGAACCCAGAGTAATGACAGGTAAGTTGTAGGTGAGTAAAGATTTATTGTTTCTCCATGGAAGACTGGGACTTGGCTTAGACGAGGTCCGGACTTGAGGATGGCTGGTGGCGTGGCTGGAGGTGCTAACGCGGTTAGCGACAGAGGCAGAGGCTGCAGGCTTCCTGATGCTGCTTAGCAAAAGGTCCACACTGGCGTCACTTGTGAAGTGGTTTCCTGAGGCACAAGAACAATAATTAGTTTCAGAACGAGCGCAAGGCAGAGCATGACGGAGCATTACTGAGACCAGGTGAGTCACCGTTGAAGGGCAACGAACTGGCGGCTCCTTAAGAGAAGATGAGGTGATGAGGATGAGTGACTGCAGCTGGTGGAAATCAGGAGTAGAGTGGAGCCGAGCTGGAGGGGGAGGAATCTGACATAGGCACCGTGACAAAGAGACGCACCTTGCCGTTTCATTTATTTTATCCAATCATGTTCCGCCGTGCTGTGTGATGTCGTGTGAAAGAGTCTGCTTTTAGGTCTGTAGAATTTATACTAAATGTGCCGTTAATCAGAAATAAATGACAAGCAAATTATTGAATTGATAATCTTAATTAACGAGAAAAAAAATTGTGATAAAGGCTTGAATATAACACGGCAAAGCACCATTGGTTGAGGTGTCCTTTCTGTTACCTTGTTTTCTGCCTCATCTTTTCTGTTTTACAAGTTAATAAGTCCATATCCATGCAGTCTTTTTCTTTGTTTATATAACATTTTGTAAAGTATCACTTTTCTGAATATATCAAGGACTGATGTAAAGTATGTTGACTTTTAAAAGCTAAGGAGCTAAGTCCGGTAGGCGAAGCAGGAAGCTTGGGCATCCTAAATCTGATGATATTTTTCTGATTTTCATCGAGACAATAATAGATTGATCATTCTTGTTTTTATTTTTCCCCTCTTGAACAAATGTGGGTCACAGAGACACAGAAGTAGCGGCAGAAAGCGGCTCTTGCAACAAGATGGAGGGAGATCGTACCAGGATGTGAATGAACCCAGACATGAAAATAAATAAATCTGATCTCTGAACATCCTCCATGTCTTCAATGCAATGTAATGAGACACACACAGACAGAAATGTGAAAGTATCTGCAGTGAATCTAACTATTGTTTAAATCCGTGTTTATGAAGCTAGGAGATAAGTCCGGTAGGCGAAGCAGCAATCTATGTTAATGAATGACTTATGAAGTAAATAACTATTTTGTTCGCACAAATAATTAATTCGTGGGAACGGAATATTATTTTTTGGGAACAACATATATTTTGTTGGCACAACTTAATTCTTTTGTGAGAACGAGATATTAACTTGTGGGAACAAGATATATTTTATTTTATCCATGTCAGGACATGGGTTCTGTACTTCTTCGTATTGGAAACCAATCGATTTGATATCACTTCTGCTACTCGTCAAAATTATCATCAATAATAACATCAACGATTAATACTTCCCAACAATCCATATTAAAACCAAACAATATGAGAAATTTAAGAAATATATTTCAAAAAGGAATTCACAAAGTTTTAAAACAGTGAAAACGATAAGCTCACTTCAAAATATTGAATTGAGCCAGTTTTAAATCAAGCTATTTTCATTAAAAAAAAGCAACATTTAGCACTACGGTAAATGCACATAACGAACTTTAAAGTGGGGTAATAGTTTCTGAAAACTGTCAGAAACTACTGTACAGTGACAGATAAAATCAAAACCAGACCATTTTCATTTGCCTTGTACAGTAAACCAAATATTCTAAATAATTTGTTACTTTTGAAACGAGATTTTAAAAAAAAGTATTGTCAAATATAGCAGATTTGTATTTTAGATGTAATTTTATTGTTTACTTTCCTTTTCATAACCCAAGTTCACCTGTACAAGTCGTGACAATGTCACATTATGCTGATGTAGAAACCATAGGTAGAAAAAAATATTAAGACAAGATACAGATAATTGGGGAACTTTATTAAAAGACTATATAAGGGGGTGGTGACGGCACAGCTGAAGCCCAACTGACTTCCTCAGAAACGCAGGTGAGGGATGTGTGATGCGTATTTCCCCCTCCAAGCCGAAAGGCCGTGAATGACTACTCCACAGGTGGTTTTGTTTGGAGTATGCCCTCCAACATTTTCGGACGCTGAGCGATTTGATTGCAAAAGGAAGAAACCCACCGTGGCCAGTTCGTTAAAGCGACCTTTATTGCACCATGGATGGACCGATTTGATGTTTGGCAAAATTCTCACGTTCCGTTATGTTATATGTGGCGGACACACGCTGCAGCAACGCTGCAATAAAGGCAGAGAGATCTGCGCCGGGGAGTCGGTGAGCTCGAGGAAGTGCAGTGGTGAGCGATCCCGAGCGCAGCGAGGAGGACTGCGTGGCTTGAGCGGCTTGAGGCGTGGAGGAACCAGCGTACCTGTGGAGGATGAGACCTGAAGGCGTAGAACAAGGCAAAGTAAGTGCGTGACTTGACTAGGCAAAAACAAGACTTAACATGTGACCAGGCGTAGGCACCGGAGAGAGTGTAACGGACTGGCGTAGAATGCTGGGATGGAGCTCCTTAAGAAGGTCTGCCGGAGATGAGGTGATGAGGGGCAGCTGGTTCCAGTGAGCAGAGTAGGGAGGAGGGAGGCAGCTGACGGAGGACCCGTGACATAGATGATGTTATTGTTTTTTCCCCAATTTTGAGCAACATCTAACAGATCTCAATGAAGTGTTTGAGAGACTTGATTGGGGTCAATTAACTCTCAATCTGAAGAACTGTCTTTTCTTCCAGACGCCATTGTACCAGATTCTTTATCAAGAGCCGTTACTACACATGCTCCAACTGAGTCCCACGTGGCTTTCTGCTTGTTCTGCTAATTTGCCAACTACTTTGTTAGAGATCAGAGAAGAACAAGATCAAGATCCAGAAGTCCTCTCCTTGGGGTCGCAAGCCGGAAAAGAAAAACGCACATCAACTGGACTTTAATGTATGGAAATGAGGCACGCGTTAGGTCTGGAAATATCAGTTATTTTGTTCGTCTGAAAATTGTTTCTTCACATTGAGGAATTATTGTGTTCCCTTTTTTTGTTTTTCTTTAGTAACTCAACTAGTTATCCTAGTGAATTGTTACAAAGTTAAGGCTTTTGTTTTGTTTTACTTTATTTTAATTTACAAAGACAAATTTCCTCAAAAGAGCTAAGAACACTGATCCTGTTCACTGGCTGTTTCCTAAACATTTAAAATCATCAAAATGTTAAACCCAATCTGACTTTCAGAGAATACACAGTCATCCATAATGACCAGCAGATGTCGAGTTACCTTTAATTGGGGTTGTAAAAATAAAAATGAAAAAAAAAGAAGCAAATGACCTTTTTATTTAGACAATAAAAAAACAGGAAAAAAAACACAGGGATAAATCTTGTAGCATGCTGCTCTTGATTTCATTTCCATGGTGGAACTAAATTCAGCCTATATCTTTGACTGTAAACACTTGATGTGCACTTGATTTTTGTGTTGATTGTTAGCTGAGTGTTCTTGTATGTGTGTGTGTCTGCCTGCTGTGAGTATTTAATCACGGTACACTGTCTCAGAGAGCCCCCATAACCCAGCCTCAGCTATGTGTGTTCCAGAGGGAGCGTCAAAGCTTTAAATGAACCCTCATTGCAACACAAGGCCATTCAATGACTGTCAAGAGACTCCAACAAAGCCAACACAAAACCTTCTTAGATGAATTGTGTGCTATTTGACAGAAGCAGTGCAGAAATCATTCTTCTACTTCTATGTGGAGGCACAATCTCATCTTTGCTATTACAGCACCAAGGATTTATGGTAAGAACTATAAGAGTATAGCCGAGATTTTAATGGGAATACAGCTGTCCCATGTTTAGGGATAACATTCTAATGCTGCGTTCACACTGAACACGATTCACACGTCAAATTTGTGTCCGCCTTTCTTTTTAAATGTGCTGCTGGACCCTTGCCCACAAAAATGTTCATTAACCTAACACTCCATATGTGTGTGGGAGGAGCCACTGTCCAAAACTTTGAGCCTAATCACCACATGTGTATATCTCATTTACAGTCAATGCATGGAAGACACACATGATGTTGAGACATCTGATTTATTTATTTTGAAGAATTCAACAAAAAAAGAGTAATCTCTTTATCTCTGGGTTCATGACATCCTTCAGGGTGTATTGACTGGAAACATTTGGTCATCTTAAAATGAACCAGAGGTCGTTTCCCCGATAATTCATTATACAGTTTCAGTCTCAATACACCCAACTTAACCCTGATCCGGGAGCAGAAACCGCTCTCAGACCAGTCTTTGGATGTGGTCTCAGTTCATTTCCAATGGGACTGAGCTTCGGTACGCTCTGAGATTCCCTAGTCTGAATATAATTCGTCTTTGGAGCAGAACAACCATACCTGGTCGTCACATGATCTAGACTTAGTCACAATGAAGCAAACGATGAGCCGCAAACCGAAAAAAAAAGGATTTTGGAAAGGCCCGGATTTGTGAAGATGAAAATACACTGGTTGGGCCCCAAACTCCCTATTCCGAGCTGTTTTGATGCATCCACTTGTAGACAAAAATATTTATTAACGTCTTTGTTTTCTTCATCTGAGTTGGCATCTGACTCAAAACTGTACAGCTGGATAGCTCCAATATTGCTCACTATTTTTGTTGCACCGGGGATATTAGGTTGGAGCACGTTAACAGAGAATTGAGAGGAAATGGGAGAGGGTTTCTTCACGCCAATGATCCCACCCACAACTCAGAGATGAATTTCTAATGAACTCCTGCTGCTTTGCAGAAACTATGTCCTAGAAAACGGCACAGGTTTGTTAATTCAGTATAAAAAAACAACATAATCATAATTAAAATTTGCTACTTTTTTTCCTCAACTCCTGATATGTGGGTGGGTTCCAAAAGCTAATACTTGTTTTCGCCATTACGTTATCCATTTGTTTACAGCTCACAGAAATATAATGCTTGTTCGAATGGTGTAGTGCAGTGTAGTGAATGGAACAATCAATAACTGTTGAACGTACACAGTGAATTAGGAGCGTTGTGATTGCGCCTGTCCATCCTTCCTATATGTCCTACAACAAGAAAAAAAGACCACGACAACATGGATTAATATGCCTGATGTGACATAACTTCGAAAACAGACCATCCATTGATTTTATGCCTTGTGCCCTACAGTGCGGAAAATACAGTAATTCTAAGCGTGCAGCTTGAATTTTAGATTTCCGTTGCCACTACAATCTGATAGAGCTGCTTAACTGAGACCTTATGGATACTTTCACTAGACAAAAATGTAGTTCTATAGCTTGATTATCAAATTACAGTCAATCATTAAACCCAATTTAAGTTTGCAAGCACTCCTGTGACATGTTTTTAACCGATTTTGTCGAAAAAGCTATTAGTAAACTATACTTAATAGTATACATTTTAGTATAGCTTTTAAGTAGTTTTACATGTCCACATGTTTTTAAGTTAATTTTTATGACTGATTGGTTTTGGGGATGTGTATGTATTGGATTTTTACATATTTTTAAGTATTTTTTATTATGATTGCTAGTTTTAACTACTCTTCTTTTTCAATATTATTTATTTTATTATGTAAAGGTGCCATTTAGCAGGAGAAGTGCCATGTAGATAAAGTTGAATTTGAATTTAAACTTGCTGGTCGATAGCAAGTGTTTTCATTTTGAAAGATTAATCTAAAACTAATATAACAGTAATTCTTTTTTGATCCAACCTTCTTTTTATCTATGATGTGAAAGGTTAAAACCCTCTTTTTTCCTGTTTTATTACGTGCATTAACATGAATGTTTTTTGTCTGTGGCTGAGCTTTTCCCTCTTTTGAAGATGTGCTTTTGCAATATCCCTTTCATAACTGCAAATGAGTGACTTTAATAAACGGGGATGCTTGTGGGGTGGTGGGGGGAGCTTTTAAGGATCTCAAAGCCTGGAATGTGTCAGACAAGTTTAGCATACAAAACCTCTCTTTGCATATTTTTCATCTCATGTGTTTGTGAACTTACAGAAGTACACATGCTGGCAGGTACAGGTGCATACCAAAGTATGTGCCAGATAGTGGTGTAGTCCCACTGAAGTGTGTGCTGCACAGGCTCCCTGATACACCATTCATGGAAGAGATAGCTGAAGACTTCAAAGTAGCTGGAAGTGGCTTAGAGCCACTCAAAGTATTTATGCCTGCAGATTCAGGTTTACCTGACAAGCTCCTTAAAACATTTAATCCCGTTAATTCACAATGTAAGTCTGTTTGCTGCTCAGTTCACATCCACAACTACCAGTTCAACCCCTGCTAAGTTCATCTGAGACGGGCTACGTTGGAAAGGTTTTCCAGGGAAAGGCTTGGGGGTCTTCACAATACTTTTCTGGAAATGGGTTACGTGCCACAGTCTTTTGAATATGCAGTTGTTAAACCTCTTCTAAAAAAGCCCAAGTTTGGATCCTAGGAACTTGCCCAACTATAGACCAATATCAAACCTCCCCTTTATTTCTAAAACCCTAGAAAGAGTTGTAGTTAGACAGCTTTACTGCCACCTACAGGACAACAGCCACTTTGAAGACTTTCAGTCGGGGTTTAGACCTCACCACAGCACGGAAACTGCACTAGTTAGAGTCTCTAATGAATTGTTATTGGCCTCAGAAAAGGGACTACTATCTATTCTGGTCCTGTTGGACCTCAGTGCAGCCTTTGACACTATCGACCACAGTATTTTACTCCAAAGATTAGAGCAGGGGTCGGGAACCTATGGCTCGCGAGCCATATATGGCTCTTTTGATGGTCACATGTGGCTCGCAGACAATTCTTTAATTATACTTTTTTTTTCATTAGACCAGTCCTTCCCGGGCGCGATGCGATGCCAGAGGCGCGGAGTAATATCGGTGCTTGGAGAGAAAAATCAGCGCCAGCATGATCAGTTTACTATTATCTATTATTTCACAGAGTTTGTACCAACTGGAAACCTGTGAATTGTCGTGCCTAAAACTGCGCGCTCCCGTCTCTGAGAAAGAGCGCGCAGTTGCGGAGACGGGATGTGTGAGGAAGAAAGCAGAGGGTGGGGGTGGGGGTGGGGGGACAGGCAACAGGTGAATCGCGCAGGGATTGTAATAATGTAAAACCCGCTGCCCGTCACTCACTGCAGCGTGTGAGTGTGTGTTTGACTCCAGGTCTGCATGTGAGCAGTCTGTCTCACATCTACAGAACATTCAGACCTATGATCACGTTTAAAGTCTCAACGCCTGCATGAAGCAGAAACTCACCACGTATCAACCAGACCAGACCATCAGCAAAACTACTACGAGAAATACTCATCATTTATCAGCAACAGCATAAGTATGTTATTCATTGTACTTTAAAAATGTTGAAATTACATCAAATGCACACATTCACTTGTATATTTAGTTTTAAACATATTGTCGCGGACTGAGTTTAACTTGGCTGTTGGGCCGCGTTAAAAGTGGGAGCAAGGGTATATAAAGCTGGGAGAAGCGCTCTCTCTCGTCTCGGCAGGAGAGATTCAGGAGTTGCTGAATTAATTGTTCGGCGTTTGTTGTGGTCTGCAGTAACCAGAATAAAGAACCTTAAAAGAGGTTAAGTCTCCATGCCTCAGTGTGGGAAAGGGACACTACATAAATGTATGGCTCTTTCGAAATTACATTTAAAAATATGTGGCGTTTATGGCTCTCTTGGCCAGAAAGGTTCCCGACCCCTGGATTAGAGCATGACATAGGGATCAGAGGTTCTGCCCTCCAGTGGTTTAAATCCTATTTATCCGATATCAGTTCGTTAATGTAAACGGACAGTCCTCTCAGTGCACTCGAGTTAACTATGGAGTCCCACAGGGCTCAGTCTTAGGACCCATCCTGTTTACGCTTTACATGCTACCCCTAGGAAACATAATCAGGAAAAACAGCATTTATTTTCATTGTTATGCCGATGATACGCAGTTGTATTTATCCATGAAACCTGACCAAAATGACAATATAGAGAACCTGAATGCCTGCATCAGAGACATCAAGACCTGGATGACAATTCATAACCTCCTCTTGAACCCAGAAAAAAACAGAGGTCATTATACTAGGTCCTAGAAACCTCAGAGATGGTCTGTCTGCTCAGATAGTCTCCCTGAATGGCATGAGTATAGCCCCCAATTCCACAGTTAGAAACCTTGGGGGTTTATTTGACCAGGACTTATCATTTAAGGCTCACATATCTCAGGCATGCAGAACTGCCTTTTTTTCACCTGCGCAATGTTGTTAAGATCAGAAATATACTTTCTAAGAGTGATGCTGAAAAATTCATCCATGCATTTGTTACGTCAAAGCTGGAAAACTGTAACTCCTTGTTAGCAGCTTGTCCTAAGAATTCCTTAAGAAGTCTCCAGCTTGTTCAGAACGCAGCAGCTAGATTGTTAGCAGAAACTAGCAGAAAAGATCACATCACTCCTGTGTTAGTTTCACTTCACTATCTCCTATTGATTCTAGAATCAAGTTTAAAATCCTCCTGATTACCTATAAGGCCTTACTTGGTATGGCCCGTCCTATATCAAAGACCTCATGGTCCCTTACCACCCAAACAGAACTCTTCACTCGCAAAATGTAGGACTGCTTGTGGTTCCTAGAATTTGTAAAAGTACAGTTGGAGGTAGAGCGTTTAGCCACCAAGCCCCTGTTTCATGGAATAAGCTCCCAGCTCATGTAAGAGAAGCTGACACAGTTTCTCCATTCAAAGTTAGACTGAAAACATTCCTCTTTGGACAGGCATATTGTCAGACCAGCTAGTATGCAGAGATTATTTAACTTAATGTTAATGTGTTAAATTAAAATTAATAACAATAACTATTTGTTTTTAGTAGGCTGCAAGAAGTTGAAGCTGGGGTAACCATTGTGCACGTTCTCATCTACTTCTACCCTCCCTCTCTTCTCTATTCTTGATCATTATTTATCATTTAGTTCTCCATGCCTCTGTTTAGTGCAGTGCGATTCATGTACTCTCCTTCGTTCCCTCTCCCCTCCTGGGAAGTGGGAGTGCTTCCAGATTGCAGTTGGCTCATCCGTGCTCCTGTACCTGACCAAGAACCTCGTTTCTGGCTCACCTCTGCTACTGCTTCTACACCTGGCTGTGGATCCTGTCTCCGGCTCCGCTCACGCCCCCGACTGTCCCCCCAACTCCGGCTGGATGAAGCTTGTCTGCTGGACTTTAAATATGTAATTGTAGAATTAGATATATTAGTTCTTCTCAATGAGTTCTGGTAAATCGCCTGTCCGTCCTGGGGGAGGATTCTTCCTTCATGTGTACACCCCTGAGGTTTCTTCGTTTTTTCTGGAATCCGTTTTTTTTGTTAGGAGTTTTTCCTTTCCGCAAAGGAGGGTCAATTTAGTATTTGCCTTTTGAATTCTATGTATTCATGTTCCTTTTGATTTTATGTTTTACTTTTTCAATTACTGATATGAAGCCCATCGAGATGACTGTAGTTGTGAATTTGGGCTATATAAATAAAATTGAATTGAATTAAATTGACACGGTCACATGAGTCACTGCCATCCTGGTGGGCCCTGGCACTGTCTTTATTATGTTTTCTGCAGACAGGTTTGTCTGACGCATATTTGGTGATGAAGACCAATGTATTTCACCATTCTTTGACAGGAATGTCTTGCTTGGAGGAAAAGGAATAACAATTCCCTCATCTGGTTCAAAATCAGAATCATTAGAATCAGAATTTAGCTCAAGATAGTCTTCTTCTGATCATGATCAGTGATGACTTCCAGAGCCTCCTGGACTGTCATCTTTCTGCTTCTGCTGCTCATTTTGTAAAGGTCTGCCTGTGTAATGTTGGAAGGACTCCCATGCAGATAATCTTTTATATATTTTGCCCCTTCCCTGTTGAGTGTCCACTGAATGTGGGTCGGGTTTTCTCGCGAGAACATAAATGGTTCCTGTCAAAAATCATAACACCTATGCACCTGTGTGTTTGTGTCTATGTGTGTTATTGGGGTGAAATATGTCTCACAGCTGCAAATAAAGGAATATTAATAATAACAAGACATCCTTGTACCTTCAGTTTGACTGCTGGGTCAAATTGACCCGAACAGTATCTATGTGATATAAACATGCAGGGGGTGGTTGGATATTTGTGAGATGAGCCACAAATAATACATTTTGATTACGCTGATTAAGGCAAGCAGAAGAAGTTTCATGCTGAAAAAATATTTTTAACAATTTTTCCTAGATGTTCAAACTTTAAAACGGGTCAATTTGAACCATAACATAATAGGAGGGTTAAACTTTGATAAAGTAAAGCTATAAGTTATGTCACAAGTGATGATTAAACAAATGCATTCACTCTATTTATCCATACGCACCAAAACAGTTGTTGATCTGCTGCAATGCCAACAACGCTATGCTGCATACCTAAAACATTAAGGTGCAATAGAAAATCAGGCCTCTTGGCAGATACTCAGAATCCAATGAGGGGCCAAAAAAATGGGATTGGGATATCCCCAATAATATCTTTAAAAATTATTTGTGGGCCCTACCTCTGAAATATGTTTATTTTTTTTTCCGTATTTGCTTAAGAAATTATCTATTTTCCTATTAAAATAAATGTTTTTTTATAATGTAAATAAATATTACTGAGTGTCAATGCATACAATGTTTTTGAGTAAGCACCCCCCCAAATTGCTGCGCAGTCCTCCCCTCTGAGAGTAGCTCCTAACTGTATCCCAGCTGCCCCTGCTATGAATTATGACACTGTGTGATTCATTGAGCAGTTCTGATGAGGTTATGAGCGAGCCAAGGACAAAGTTATCTGTCCTTTGCTCTACAGAAACTATGAGTTTATTACCCTTCAAAGCAATAGACCTCTAAAAAAAATCCATAATGCTTTGTTCAAATACCGCAAATAGCAACTGCGTGCAGCATTTGTATTGGTTAGCAGGAAACTAGATGTTTTTTCAAGGATTGGAAAAGTAGCAATAAGCTGAAAAAAATGCTAAGCTTTGACTCATGCCCTTAACAGTATATTGTGTAATACAAAAGCTTGTTCAACTGAAGACCATATTTTTTCCAAGTTGCTTCGCAACAGTAAGTGGAAAAAGACGAAAGAGACAGTTGACGATAAGAGTAAAAAGTATAGCCACAAAAAAGGACCCTGGAAAGCTTTTTTTTTTTTTTTTTTTTGTAATGATGTGGGGTCCAAAACCCAACATCTAGTGGAGGAATCCTTGTAAAAACTTTGCTGGGTAGCCCTAAAAGTTATTTAAAGGTTTAAAACTCAAGATTAACATTACATTTGCATTTGAATCAGGTTCAGGTAATCGGACATAATCAGGCGTTTAATTTTATTTACATTAGTTTGTGTAGCAGGCTAACTTAACATAGGTACCTGGTCTTTGTCATAATAATAATAATAATCCATTTTATTTAAAGCGCCTTTCAAGAAACCCAAGGACACTTTACAAAACAGAGGTTAAAAATAGACATTAAAAGCACAATAAAAATAGTAGAAAAAATAAAAAGTGAATCAGGATGGGAAGGCAGAAATGAACAGATGGGTTTTGAGTTTAGACCTGAAAGTAGGCAGAGAGTCTATGTTACGGAGGTCAGGAGGGAGGGAATTCCAGAGTTTGGGAGCAGAGCAGCTGAAGGCTCTGCTTCCCATTGTGACGAGTCGGGCGGGAGGGACAGAGAGCTGAACAGAGGAGGAGGATCGAAGATAACGAGAGGGGGTTTTGAGATGAAGGAGGTCGGAGAGATAAGGAGGAGCCAGGTTATGGAGGGCCTTAAAGGTGAACAGGAGGAGTTTGAATTGGATCCTGGAGGTTATGGGGAGCCAGTGCAGCTGGTGGAGAATTGGAGTGATGTGACTGAAGGAGGGGGTTCTGGAGATGATGCGGGCAGCTGAGTTCTGGACCAGTTGAAGCTTATTGAGGGTTTTTTTGTGGGAGACCAAAGAGGAGAGAATTACAATAATCTAAACGGGAAGTGACCAGACTGTGAACCAGGATAGAAGCAGAGGGGACAGTGAGGGAGGGGCGTAGACGATTAATGTTGCGTAGATGGAAATGGGCTGACCGAGTAATGTTATTGATGTGGGACTGAAAAGATAAGGTGCTATCTAGGATGACACCCAGACTCTTTACCTGAGGGGAGGGGGAGACAGAGGATGAATCAATGGAAAGAGTTAGACTTGTGGCTTTGGAGAGGGTGGATTTGGAACCTACTAGAAGTAGCTCAGTTTTATCGCTATTGAGTTTGAGAAGGTTTAAGGTGAACCAGTTTTTTATTTCAGATAGACAGGAGTGGAGAGAGGAGGGTGGAAGAGAGGAGTCAGGTTTACTGGATACATAGAGCTGGGTGTCATCCGCAAAACAGTGAAAATTAACATTAAATTTACGGAAGATATTGCCAAGGGGAAGAAGATAAGTAATGAAAAGAAGAGGACCAAGGACAGAACCTTGGGGGACACCAGAAGAGACAGAGGAAGGCTGAGATTTAAATGATTTAAGATGAATGAATTGGGTGCGGTCAGCGAGGTAGGATTGAAACCAACGGAGGGGGATGGACGTGATACCAAGGGAGGAGAGCCTTTGGAGGAGGATGGAATGTGAAATGGTATCAAAGGCTGCACTCAGGTCAAGGAGGATGAGGATGGTGAGGAGGCCAGAATCAGCTGCAATGAGAAGATCATTGGTGATCTTGAGCAGAGCAGTCTCAGTGCTGTGGGAGGGGCGGAAGCCAGACTGAAAAGGTTCCAGAAGATTATTATGTTTCAGATGATCATAGAGTTGAGAGGCGACTATTTTCTCTAGAATTTTGGAAATGAAGGGAAGGTTGGAAATTGGACGGAGATTATTGAATACGTTGGGATCTGAACCGGGTTTTTTCAGGATGGGTTTAACAGCTGCCATGTCATGTTTCCTGTCCTGCCCTCTGCTGATTATCTGGATCAGGTGATTCCATGTTCTGACCGAAAACGTCATATCCAGGGAAACTGCAACGAGTAGGACAACTGGGAAAAAAAGTGGCAAGGGAGGTTTTGAAGTCCAGGGTGGAGTGGCCCTGTTGTGTATTGTACGTTGGTACAGTTCACAACAACCCAGTTTGGTACAGTATTGAATACCAGTATAAGATCTGGTGTAGGCACGGCGTAACGGCTGGAAGATCAGCTGTGTGGCTTTTTGCTGCTTTGACACTTATTCAGAGGCAGCTGGCAGCTGCAGGCTGATGCCGCAAATTCTGTGAAACAGGCAGCACTTTATCTCATCATTTTAGCGTCTCTGTGGTTTTTAGTGTCTTATCATCGATACTAAATGTGATCTACGTCCCTCTCTTCTTTCACGTTATCCGCTAATTCTGTTGTTCCCTAAACAATAGTTGTGTGTCGGTCGTGAAAGAAACAGCTCTTTTAGAGCCACTGTTTGGAGTAAAAGACAGGATTGTTCTTTAAAGAAAAAAAAACCTTTTTCGTACTGTGACCTTACACTACAATATAGTCGAGTAATGTAATTTTATATGTGCATTGATTCTATGGTGTTCTCTCACTATATTGCAGTTCACCTTTAGTCATTTTACAGTTTTCAGGCCATTTTTTATTTTCTGCAGCGCACTTTGTTCTGTGTCCTGACTGGTTGTAGACTATGAACAGTCAATCTTCTCAACGACGTATCTCCTGTACAGAGTACGCTCAACTTGCATAATTTGTTACGGGGAGAGGAAGAGGGAGTACCCAGACGCAGAGAGGAGAGGAGGCAGGAGGTTGCAGGGGAACGGGGCTTTAATAATAACAAATGACTACAAACCAAAATCCACTGCTTAGCAGGCTAGAAACTCGAAACTTGAAAATACACAACGCTCGAAACCAGGGAACAGCACAATATGGACCAGCACAGGAGGAAGGGAAAGACAAGACTTAAATACATACAAGGGAACAAGACACAGGTGGAAACACTCAGGACTGATGGGGAAAGGTTAAACTTGAGACAACAACAAAACAGGAAATGCTACAAAATAAAACAGGAAGTAACTCAAACAGGCCCGAACATAAAACAACTAGAACATAAAGGCAAAGAACCTAAAACCGTGACATAATTTCCATAAACTCTCCCATCAGGGGCAGATCGTTGGTTTTATTCTATAATCTTGGACGTTGGAGCAAATTTGTCTGTATTCTGCAGGGGAGTGTTGGGCTATATTGAACCTTGACAGCAGACACTGCCTGAGCCCTGCAGAAAGACAAAAGGACTGTGCGAAAAGCTCATTTGTAAAAAATTAGGAGGTGAGTGAGGTGATTGATGTTCAATAATGAGCCATTCCCAGCCCGTCTTGAGCTATATTGGTATTCTCCCCAAGATACATGGCCAGCAATCTGTATTTTCATAACCGCTAGTCCAAGACTGCCAAGCAGCTCTACCATCTTCAATGGCTCCTGTCTTTAGACTTATTACAATGGGTAAATCTAGATTTTAATGTATAAGGTAGTCATGTACAGAAATTACTGTAGTAACAAGCCTCTATGGACTTACCATAACTTTCTGCTTTTTAGGGCACACCGGATTATAAGGTCCATCGTCAATGAATGGTCTATTTTCAGACCTATGTTATAAATGAGGTTCATTGAGTAATACAAAAGTGTCAGAGATAAGTCCGTCACTCAGGCTAAATTAACTGGGTGTATTGTAATTCTAGAACTTGTTTGTAACATGTTAAAAACGCTACAATTATGCTAACAAAGACATTAGGCTACTGTGACTACACGAACTCCCACCCTTGTTAGCAACATAAAAAACACAGTCCGACATTACTATATGTTTGCCGTGTCTCCGTATTTTTTTGTTTGGAACTTGTAGCAAAAACAGACTGACATATAGACAGAGTGCCATGTAATTCTCATAAATACTGCAAAATGATTAAACACAACCAGAATTAGTTCATATATAAGGCACTCCGGATTATAGTCATTTTTTTGAAAAAGAATAAAGTTTTTAAGTAGGGGTGTAGGAAAAAAATCGATTTGGCGATATATCGCAATATTTCATTTGGTAATATTTGTATCAAGTTAAAATGCTGTCAAGACAATATTTATTTATTTTTTGAGCGTTCTTCAGCGCCTGACTCTTGTTTTCGACTTAAACCCCCGACCGCCAGTTGGCAGCACCTCACACTGAGCCTCTTTGAGCAGCTCTACACCACACAGAACAAACAACAAGATCTCAGCATGAAGCAGCTTGTTTTGTTGTTATCAGACATGAACTACTTATTTTTTACCTGGGATGGTCACTGATTCAAAACTAGGTGCCATGTTGCTGCCAGCAACATATAAAAATGCGGATTGTGGTGCTTTGTAACGGCACAGATAAGAATGCGTGAAGCAGTGTAGCTGCACAGTGGCTAATGCACGGAGCATCAGCAAAGCGGGCCAAAGTTCTGCAGAACCTCACACGAAAAGATTCTGTAGACCTGATAGATCAGAGTGATGTACAGTATACAACGCTCAGGAACAGGTCAACATTGTGGCGATGAGCAGTAAAAAACAGAGCTCCAGTCTAGACTCTTGAAAACAAAGCATCTCAGCCACATTAAAGCGCTTTCCTTCACCCTGTCGTGCTGTTTCATCACACTTTAATGATTCTGGAAGACATTTGTGCTTTTTTATGTTTTTATTTTCAAAGTACTGGAGAAGCTACATTTAGAAACGTTTGAAATGAACAGTACTTTATTTCCTCAATCGTACTTTTAGAACCTTTGTTGTGGTTCTGTTGAGTATGCCTCCTCCTTGGAGCCCAACACCTGCTGCTCATCTCTACAATCAGCACCTCCACACCTGCAGGCCATCACAGACTCTATTTATTCCTGAGGAGGATCTCCAGCCAGCGCCAGATTATTGTTCACCCTGTGGTAACAAGTCCTTGGCTTTGAACAATCATTCACACTCAAGAGCAACTAAAATAACTTTTGCATCTCTTTCCAGTCTGCCTGCCTGCCTGCCTTCCAGTCTGCCTGCCTGCCTGCCTTCCAGTCTGCCTGCCTGCCTGCCTTCCAGTCTGCCTGCCTGCCTGCCTTCCAGTCTGCCTGCCTGCCTGCCTTCCAGTCTGCCTGCCTGCCTGCCTTCCAGTCTGCCTGCCTGCCTGCCTTCCAGTCTGCCTGCCTGCCTGCCTTCCAGTCTGCCTGCCTGCCTGCCTTCCAGTCTGCCTGCCTGCCTGCCTTCCAGTCTGCCTGCCTGCCTGCCTTCCAGTCTGCCTGCCTGCCTGCCTTCCAGTCTGCCTGCCTGCCTGCCTTCCAGTCTGCCTGCCTGCCTGCCTTCCAGTCTGCCTGCCTGCCTGCCTTCCAGTCTGCCTGCCTGCCTGCCTTCCAGTCTGCCTGCCTGCCTGCCTTCCAGTCTGCCTGCCTGCCTGCCTTCCAGTCTGCCTGCCTGCCTGCCTTCCAGTCTGCCTGCCTGCCTGCCTTCCAGTCTGCCTGCCTGCCTGCCTTCCAGTCTGCCTGCCTGCCTGCCTTCCAGTCTGCCTGCCTGCCTGCCTTCCAGTCTGCCTGCCTGCCTGCCTTCCAGTCTGCCTGCCTGCCTGCCTTCCAGTCTGCCTGCCTGCCTTCCAGTCTGCCTGCCTGCCTTCCAGTCTGCCTGCCTGCCTTCCAGTCTGCCTGCCTGCCTTCCAGTCTGCCTGCCTGCCTTCCAGTCTGCCTGCCTGCCTTCCAGTCTGCCTGCCTGCCTTCCAGTCTGCCTGCCTGCCTTCCAGTCTGCCTGCCTGCCTTCCAGTCTGCCTGCCTGCCTTCCAGTCTGCCTGCCTGCCTTCCAGTCTGCCTGCCTGCCTTCCAGTCTGCCTGCCTGCCTTCCAGTCTGCCTGCCTGCCTTCCAGTCTGCCTGCCTGCCTTCCAGTCTGCCTGCCTGCCTTCCAGTCTGCCTGCCTGCCTTCCAGTCTGCCTGCCTGCCTTCCAGTCTGCCTGCCTGCCTTCCAGTCTGCCTGCCTGCCTGCCTTCCAGTCTGCCTGCCTGCCTGCCTTCCAGTCTGCCTGCCTGCCTGCCTTCCAGTCTGCCTGCCTGCCTGCCTTCCAGTCTGCCTGCCTGCCTGCCTTCCAGTCTGCCTGCCTGCCTGCCTTCCAGTCTGCCTGCCTGCCTGCCTTCCAGTCTGCCTGCCTGCCTGCCTTCCAGTCTGCCTGCCTGCCTGCCTTCCAGTCTGCCTGCCTGCCTGCCTTCCAGTCTGCCTGCCTGCCTTCCAGTCTGCCTGCCTGCCTTCCAGTCTGCCTGCCTGCCTTCCAGTCTGCCTGCCTGCCTTCCAGTCTGCCTGCCTGCCTTCCAGTCTGCCTGCCTGCCTGCCTTCCAGTCTGCCTGCCTGCCTGCCTTCCAGTCTGCCTGCCTGCCTGCCTTCCAGTCTGCCTGCCTGCCTTCCAGTCTGCCTGCCTGCCTTCCAGTCTGCCTGCCTGCCTGCCTTCCAGTCTGCCTGCCTGCCTGCCTTCCAGTCTGCCTGCCTGCCTGCCTTCCAGTCTGCCTGCCTGCCTGCCTTCCAGTCTGCCTGCCTGCCAGTCTGCCTGCCTAGTCAAATTAAATAACCTAACTTCTATCAGTTTGTGTCTGCACTTGGATTCAGTTATCCACTCCCCTCTCCCAACAACCTTATTGGTTAAGGCACTTTCATTCCATTTTTTTTTTCTTATACTAAAAAATATTTTGTGGAAATCAGACTATGGGGGACCATTCTGTGTGGAGTTTGCATGTTCTCCCCGTGCATGCGTAGGTCTTCTCCGGGGTTTTCCTCCCACAGTCCATAAACAGGCTTCATAAGTCAATTGCTCATTCTAATTTGTGTGGCCCTGGCGACCTGTCCAGAAAGTCGCTTGCCTTCGCAAACAAGTGGCCCAGTGACTACGAAAGACAAAACAGGTTTAGAAGATGAATGAAGGTGACATGTATTGTATGGTGGGATGCATATTGGGATACTTATTGTATTGCCAGACTCTTACACACAAGATACACACCCTTTTCTGTGCAGAAAGACAGTACACAAGGAAAATGAAGACATTTTCAGATGGTTTTTCTAACAAGCCACGTTATCTTTTTTGAGTTTTCTGGAAAAAAATAAATATAAAACGAGCTATAATTTCAGTACAAGCCTGACTAGTTAGCAAAGCTTTGTTTTCTGTTGCACTAAATCCTCAGTATATTTTAAAATGTTTTTTTCGTGAACATATCCATGTTTAGAACAATGTGCTCCAACCTTTTGAACGTGTTCCTCTTCTTCCTCATTGTCATTCTCTTCGCACTTACATACACACAAAAACCCATATGTGTATTGAGCTCTCTTCTTGACACATTTAGCCTCAGGACACACACTGTCCTCCATTGTCTGCTTATGAACTCATCCGTTTCCTGCAGACAGGCTGGAGATGAGGACATTTATATTGTGTTGCGGTGTGGCCAGATATCCAATATAATTAATCTGCTATCTAATATTCCCCCGGTCTTCCCACAGCCTGTTGTCAACTTCTGTAGCTATGTTATAATGAATCTTACAACTGCCAGTTGCTAAGTTTTATTACCTGCCTCATTTTTAACTGTTGAGTTTTATTCAGAACACTTTGACCCTAATATGTCAGATATTACTGGGTGTAAATTACGTTTCACATTTGTAACAGAATGGTCTAAAATTGTCAGAATTTCATTTAGGTCATTATTCAGGAGGAAATCGGGCAGTGTGTGTATAAGTTTGGAGGGGGCACTGGAAGGGGTTGATGATTTGATGATTTTTATTTTTTTTTTATTTGTTTATTTTCAATGAGACTTCCATAGAAACCTTCATTTTTCACTCTTGTGGAAACAGGGATCAATATTGTATCAGGCAGCAGATGGGTGACTGTCCCTCCCATCCTGCATCTGTTCATCATTTCTCCATCCAGAGTATTAGAAAACAAAGACAGATAAATACTGGATGACAGTGGAGAGAAAATGAGACAGGTCAAGAATGGGGCAGATTTGAAGGCATGAGATCTGGAGTAGAGAGAAAAAGTTTCTTTTCTCTTGGGTAAATTGAAATTTTTACTCACAGTCATTGTGCGGGGTGGCAATTGGCAATATGTGTGTTTTTATGTCAGCTTCCTGTGGTTTTTAAATCATGATTATGCTTCCTTTTAGACAAAATAAAAACAAAAAAAGCATGGTTTTCTATAGGGCATATTTTCTGCAGAACGGCAGGAATTTATTAGAAATTCACCTCTGAGTTTTTGGCAGGACCTTTGGTGTGGAGCAACCCCGTCCCCTTTACCGTCACCCATAACTGAGCAGTCTGTTTACACTCTCTCCCGCTAGCTTAGAGCCCCTCACACCCCCAACTTAACATTATGTGCAACAGATTCCATCATGAGAAAAAGGACTCAAGAAAAAAGTTGATATCTGTGAGGTCAGTTATTGGTCCATTTTGGTTGTAGTTATAAAATAGTGCTCTAGCATTTTTGAAAAATCCAACTAAAACTACAGTCTTTCTCGAAATGATAATCATTTGTGTGGGATATGTGTAGCTTTTATTCATACACTTTTGAGAGCATTCAACAGAAAAGCAAGGTAATTTAGTTTTCATCTAGTGCAAAGTGTTTTATTTACTGACTTTTTCATCAGACCAGAGTGAATAGCATACAATCATTGTTTGGTATGCAGTAGGTTTTGTATACACTTCTGATCCGTCTACTCGTGTTTCTGTAATTGTCACATTCCAGCTTGGTCACGGAGCATAAAAAAACTAAACTTAAAGGTTTAGCTCAATCTTGAAATAAGGTTGCTTCAGGTCAAGGAAGAGTAGTAGTTTCTGCACAGTTGTGTTGGGATGCTTGAACGCTTCTATTGAGTTCTTAGCTGTGACCGTGTCAATAAAACTGACCTCATATTCAAATCTACATCTCTCTAGAGAAGTTAATGGTTGATTCAAAGGTAACTAGAACATATAATTCAAAATAACGCTAAAGCTCAAGACCGCCTCAACAAACTGACAGCTGTGATGTTTCTATTGATGTACCGTGTTTTCATTAAACAAAGCTCACTACTTCAAAGTAATACATTTGGCTTGATATTTGAATATTTTATTTTGGACACATGCTATAAAGGTAGAATAGCACAAGAATTGCTTTGACTAATATGGCAGCAAACTGCATTGAACTCTTCTACTTTTTGTGTAAAAAAAAATAATAATAATAAGAAAAAAGCCACAATGTTCACATGCCATATATCAGTGTTTTTCAACCAGTGTGCCGCGGCACACTAGTGTGTCTGGTGCACTGTGGGAAATTACCCATTCACTGATCTACTTTATCATCTCCAGGATATCAGTTCTTTGTTCATCCAAACAGGCCCTGGTAAAACACTGAGTCGTTAGGAATATGAAAGATCGTTAAAGACTTTTTTCTTTGTGTTTATTTGATTCTATTAAAGACATTTTGATAAAAATGACACTACCGCAATTTAGCTGCAACTTTAGTTTTTTTTTCGGAAAAGTCCCCCCCTTTAACTGTCTCCACCAATAAGTCTTCACTTCCTTGTCAAGATTTAGCTCGTAAAGTTTCTCAGTTCCAACAAAAATAAAAGCTATAGCTCGTCTTTAGCAGTGTAGCCTTCCACAGAATCTGCTGTCGGACCATGGAACAAGTGAAAAAAACAATGAAGTTCAGAGAAGCGATCTCTGGCCGTTTTCGCACAACATCTCCCATGATGCATTGGGTTAAAGTGACAGCGTCTCAGTGTACAAGAGTCTTCCCTGTTAAACGTATTGAAACCACAACAAACACATATCGAACAGTTTTTAAATCTTCTTGATGAAATCAGAGGTTAGCAGTTTAGTTCTCCTTCAAACATCCCAGAGTTTGGTTTTTAGCCACATTAAGAACCAAACTCATCCAGACGTTATTAGAAACACTTTTCTAATAACGTCTGGATTATTTTATATGTGCAATTTAAGAAGAAGTAATGACAACATTTAAGAAACAGGATTGAGGTGAAAAAGCCAACATACACAATAAAACGAAATTGAAACAATTTATTCATCTAAAAAGAAATAAAACTTTTTTGTGAAAGTTTTCAAAGACTTCATTTTTGATTAAGACAATAGAAAAACTAATACAATTTCAACATGTTTACTTCTTGTGTAGCTACAGAAAAAAATAAATATAATGTTAGTCTTTTTTGTGTAAATTTTATCAAACATATCGAGATCATATAATTGTGCAAAACAGTTACAGTTGCCTTTGCACTAACATTGAAATAAATACAAAAAATAAATAAATCACAATTTAGAAAGAACATATTTGTTTTTTTGTGAGGTTACATGAAGTTGCATGTTAATAAACTGAAGGATAAAACAACAACCAAGGTAAAATTTCAAATAATTTATTTTAAAATTATTACTGAAAAGTAACTTAACTTTTATTACATCTTTTAGAAAAAAACAGCTGTAACTTGCAGCTTTTTCTGCCACAATTATCACCAAAAATGCATGTGAGATCGCAGAGGGTCTGTACATCAATTTAGAGTATGAGTTTCTCCTTTTTTAAATATTTGGATGCTGGTGTGCCGCGGGATTTCTGTCAATGATAAAGTGTGCCTTGGCTCAAAAAAGGTTAAAAAAACACTGCCAAAGACATTTGATTTATGTGCTATGAACTCTTTATTTTTGTTAGTGGCAATGGAGAATATGAGTCACAGCCGGAGAATTCCGCCTGTTCCGAGCTTAGAGGTTTACCTTCGATATTGATGATTGTGATAGGGGTAGGCGGCTCAAGCTGAGTATCAATGGCATTAATAGTATCGAACTACGATGGGCATCATCCCTCTTATACCATGGTCACTGATGAACGAAATAAATACTACATCAATTATTAGCACTTTAATCGTGTTATTTGTTATGTGGGTTTAAATCATTTCTCACAAGGAGCGGACAAATTCATACGCAGTGCAACACGTTGTCATGGTAACGGCTACTGAGCCAGCATGGACCTCGCTCTACTGCTGCAGAGGAAAGTGATCTGTATGGTAGACATCATGTACAAGGGTACAAAGCATCATTTTAGAGGGAAAGTTCACCTCTCACTGCCTGTTTTTGTCCAGATGATGAAGCAAAAGTTGGTTTCTAATAAACAAAGTAGTTTCCTAAATCACTTTTTTTGCAAGACGTGTCCACCATTCACCCTGATTGTTAAAATTTATATTAACAATTGATTTATTTCATGATGACATGTCCATCGTAGGGACACTTGAAGGACAACAATCTTTTTTACTGACTTGCTGTTGTGATCATCTGGAGCAGGGGTGTCAAACTCAAATTCACAGCGGGCCAGAATTAAGCAGTGAAGTAAAGTCACGGGCCAAACTCAATATTTATTGAAAAATTAACTGCAACTGATACATAATATTTATCCATTTCATATGGAAACAAACTTTAGTTTTGCTTAAACGCACAATCTGGAACTACCGAAGCTTGATATTACATTAGACACATTTGTGGTAATGATTTCTTATTTAAATAAATAAATAAAGTATGTCTCTCCCCGAATCATTTTATGTTCCCTTTTAAAATAAATCTTTTTCAAAGCCAACAACAAAAGAACCAAAAATAATCTATTTCAATAGAATTTCAACTATTAACAGACCACACCTTGCAGTAGAAAAGTGAAGAAACAGATACAGTATATTCAAGCTCCGTTTGCTACACTCTGATTTACTCTGCACATTGGTCTAAGCCCGACACCTGGCATCTTTTCTTTTTCATCTTTTCAAGTTCATCAATGACTGAGGTCAGGCTCTGAGCTGAGAAAAAGCCTAGTATTTTAGGAGGCCTGTCTTGAAAGCTCCTATTGTCCATCTTTCATTTGACCATTTTTGTGGAGGGTGAAATTAATTTGTCCGATGTGACTGGAGCATGATCGTCAATGACTGCCAACAGAAAAAAGGAGCGCTTACCCGTTCGACTGCGCACCAACGTACTAGCAAAGCATTGTGGGATTTGTAGTATTACCGGTACAGTACATACCACGGGCCAGCTCTGATGCACATTCATATGATCTCGCAGGTCAATTATAATTATTCTGCTGGCCAAATTTGGCCCCCGAGCCTGAGTTTGACACATGTGAACTGGAGTAACCTCTGTCCACCTATGTATGTTCCAAGTGTCTGTTATTCCTGTTGCCAACTGGCGTGTAGGTCAGCACAATAATTTGAAACATTTATGCTATGTGACCGGAACTTCTTTTTTAGATATCCATGATGCATGAAAATTGATTTCAAATGTACTTGAAAATGTTTCCTGTGTTTCCTTTTTTCAAAGGCTGATTTCCATTTTCACATAGTCATTTCAGCACAAAGCAATTCCTCTCTAAAAACTATAAACATTTTTGCTGATGATGATGATACTCAAGCCACTCCAGACATGGGAAATATAGTATGGGAGAACATTGTGCATCTTTCTAGTGCATTTAACTGCTTGCTAAAGAGGGCGATAAAATCTGTCTGACCAAAAACCTCTAATTTTTTCAGTGCAGCAATGTAAGTATCTTATAGGCTAAATGTCAATGTTCACTTGTTATAGTAAAATAAATAATACAACTCATAAATGTTAATTTTGTTTTGTGAAAATATTCCCTCTTTGAACGAGGTAACAAACCCAAATTCAAGAATGAACATAATCTGCAAAAAATTTTTTAAACCAGCCTAAATAGCCTAAAAAATATTTAATAGGGTACATTTATATTCAGTTTGGTTATTTTACAGAAGCAGAACCATTCACTAGTGTGCCATGACCCAATACATATTTTACCGAGTTCTGCAGTGAACCAGGGGGTGTTCATCTACTTTGCTTCCCAGAGGGAGTTATGTAGCACTCCAAATCTGTTTCTAAGGGTTTGCCAATGGCCCTGTCAATCACCTATGAGGGGGGCCTGAATGGGTCTATAATTCATGTTAAACTACTCTTTTGAGACAGCCCTTCATCCACAGAGGGGGTCATTCATTTACTTTCTTTCCTTCCCTGTTTTTTTCATCTGTTTCCTTCTTTCTTTAGTTTTTAAAGGTAAATTGTGCCATTCAGAGGCTGCATGCAGCTAGCTGAGAGTCTCACTGCTTTTGGCACATCAAAAATTGTGTGCTGAAAGAAATCCTGTCATTATTTTAGCTACCAAGATCAAATGCTGTGCATTGGTAAATTGTGTTGGTGTTTAGACGGCGCCTCGGAAAGATAGTCTATGGTTAATTATTAAAAAAAGATGGATTGATTTTTATTTTATGCTTTACACTCGTAACTTTGGTTTTGAATTTCTTTTGCCCTGTTAAAGATTTAAAAACTTCAACACGAGCATTTGTTTTTCGCCTTTGTTTTCGCTCACATCTCGCCCCTTTGAACCAGCGTTTGAACTTGGGATCTGTGCTTCTTGTGGTGTTGCAGCCCAGCCTGTCTGTCTTTGTGTTGACTGTGTGGGTGATGATTCATTAGCTGTGCTAACAGAACATTTTTCTTCTGTGTCTTTTTTTATTCTCCAAAAGCAAAGCAAACTGTGCAATGAAACACATGCAGATATTTTCAGGATTAATAAAAAGAAGAGAAAGGAAAGTGCATTTTTAGATGGATGTATCCATCATGTTGTAGCTGGAAACGTCTGTTCCACTATACTAAATGAGACAGAGGGGAGGAAAAAAGACAAGTGATTGGAATATGATTCTGCTGTTTATCGTGTTAATGAAGGGTTACGTCCGACTGGACCGCGGGATGAACACGCTGATACGTCTTCATTTGCCAAGCTCCTGATTTTTACACTAACAAAGGTTCACATTTGTTGGGTTCTGATACCTTTGTTTTATTTCATGCCCCATTTTTAATGTGCTTACGATATATTTTGAAGACAACTGATTGAATGATTGTATAGAATAGTACAGGAAAAGTGAATAGAATAAAAGGAATTGGCATGTCCTAAACAAGGCACCAGAATCCACTTATTTATACAGTACCGGTAGCACCATAATACTTGGTACCAGTACCAACTTGGCTCTTAGTTTCGGTACCGATCCCTGGGGGTGAAACGGGGTGTAACGCAGCAACATCGCAGGATGCAGGACAGTGCCTGAATGTCAGCCTGAGTTGGTTTTATTTCTTGTGTCTCCGTCGATCAGCAGTGTCTCTATTGTTTATATCAAACATACCCACCTCTGACATGCACACACACCAAGAACTCACTTGCATTTCACCACTCGGTAATAGTGAACTTTGTTTGAATCTAATGCTGTGTTCCCGACAAACTGACTTCACACTGACTTCAAATTTGTCTCCCTCACCTCTTTTTAGATGTATGCTAATTTTGCAGCTGGATACTTGTACAAAAGTGTGTTCAAAAGTGTGTGGGATGAGCTACAGTCCAATGTTTTCACAGGGATGAGCTTCACCATCTGCGCCTGAATGATGGATGTTTCAGCGCTACTTCCACGTCTCTGTGACCCAGTTTGAAGACTCGCTGTCCCGCATTAGTCTGACAAAAAAAGAAAAATTGAATTAAAGGAACTCTTTATTATTATCTCTTCACAAATAAGAATTATATCATAAAGGTGAGGGGGAGATTGTTCTCCTCCATGGTGGTTTTGGACTCCGTTTGTTGGTCACATCATCGACATGTCATGGGCCAAAGGTGAGTTCCTGATTGGTTGATGTGACCCAAACTCTTTGCCAAAATTTAGTTATTTTAAAAGCCAAAATTTCATCACGCATTTAAATTTCTGCTGTGCCGTGTTATCACACTGCCCAACACCCACCTCAGCCAGACCGCAAGGCCGCCCCCTGATGCTCGAAATGTGCCGCAGGACCTCGGTACATTAAGGGCTGCACACTTAGTTTACTGACCGTCAACCACTTACCACACTTTCATATCGGAGCACTGTATACACCATCATACATATTCATTGACACCTGGAAAGAGGAAGTGATGTCAAACTTGTGCAAATGATCATGTTTCCAAATTAAGCTTATTTTTGTATTTTTATTTTAAAAAACTGTTTAAAATATTTAAAACATTTGGTTTATTTTTAACCCTTTCCTGCCATATGTGACTAATTCTCAATGCACAGTCAAATCCAAGACTCCACTTCATTAAGCCTTGAACGAAAAAAAAAAAAAATGTATATATATATATATATATATATATATATATATATATATATATATATATATATATATATATATATATATATATACATTTTTTTTTTATATATATATATTTATATATATATATATCCTGTGGGACTTCCAGATCCAGACTGATAAGATGGTAATGGCGAACCAACCAGACATTGTAGTTGTGGATAAAGAACAGAGGAAAGCCGTTGTGGTGGATGTGGCAGTGCCAAGCGATGGAAACATCAGGAAGAAGGAACATGAGAAACTGGAGAAATACCAGGGACTCAGAGAAGAACTGGAGAAAGCCTGGAAAGTGAAGGTGACAGTGGTGCCTGTGGTAATTGGAGCACTCGGGGCAGTAACCCCCAAGCTGGAGGAGTGGCTACAACAGATACCTGGAAAGACCTCAGACCTCTCAGTCCAGAAAAGCGCAGTGCTAGGAACAGCTAAGATACTGCGCAGGACCCTCAAGCTCCCAGGCCTCTGGTAGAGGACCCGAGCTTGGAGGAGAAACCACCCGCGGAGGGTGAGAGGGGCGTTTTTTTTATTTTTTATATGACCCGGGCAATAAACAGCTACGCACTGCCAGTTATCAGATACCCTCCAGGAATAATAAGATGTGTACCTATATATATCTATATAGATATATATATATATCTTTATATATCTATATATATGTTTATAAAAGCTTTTATCAAGTTCCGGGCAGTGTTGGTGGTAAAAAGCTCTTGCAGAAATTTTTAATGTATTCTTTATTTTTGGGGACCAATACTATCGTTTTTTTTTTTTTTTTCTGACAGTGCCAACTTATTTTTGAGGGTCTATTTTTTCATTATAAGGAAGAATGCTGTCAAACATCAAGAAAATGTGGATTTTAGAATTTAATATAGGCTATATGCAAGACTGTACTGCTTGTGTAATTTATGGAATTAGCTGTAAAAATGAAAATGAATGCACATTTTTTTGTTTCAAACGCTCACAGACTGTAATCTTCTGGGGATTTTGTTCTCTCATGAGAATTGCATGCATAATCGAGGGAAATTATCCCAAACTAAACTTGGCGATCTCTAGTTTCTGTTATTGTCATTGGCTCACTATCAGATCTAACCTTCCATATAAGGGCAAGCACACTCATATCTTCTTTTCCTTTGCCATCATTAATAAACAGGGCATGTCTCAATAGCTGCCAACCTTTAGGCGGTGATTCCATCTTGTCAAGATACACAGTGAGGGAATGCAGTAAAGCTGCCACAGTGCCAGGTTCTGACAGCTACAGAAAAATAAAAAAATTAAAAAAGCAGTGAGGCTCTGAAAAAAGAAGAAAAAGAGAATAACAGTACCAACAACTAAAAAGAAAAACAAATACTACTTCCCAGGCAGAATGTCAAGAAAGAATGGGTGCTGAACTCACAGAAGGGGCTACTTCACCTTGTTTTCTCCTGTTGCTGTTGTTGTAGGGAGTTATTGATGCAATTGACTAGCCTGAGGACAAGGGAAAAATCTATAGTAGAAGAAGTGGAAGATTTTCTTTTTTCGTTAAAATGGAGGCATCAGTGGAGGAAGCCAAGTTACACTTTTGTGCTGTAGGTCATCTTATTGATTGGACGGTAGCAGTAATTTAATGTGACAATGCACTGTAAGGAAGAGACACGGACCTTAGATTTCCACCTCAAATCTCCAGCAGGTATGCTGGATCACCAAAGAAGAAAAGTGAACTTGTCTCAGTCCGGCTGACTGGAATCATCGCCCTGCCAGTCTGGACTTCAAGCCGACATCTCTTTTAACCATAAAGGCCAGTTTCCTTATCAAGAACGAAACAATATTTAGCACACACATCATGGGCAATGCCCTATCTGAAGTGTGGAGCTCTGCCTGAGGGCAAGCTGTGAAGCATTCACGACGTTTTCCACTCATTTAAGCCTTGGAGGTCAAAGCCATTTTCAGCCTGCACTGTTTAAACTGACTAATTATGCAGTTGCATTTAGCAAGGGAACCAGTCTGAAACCGCTGCACAGACACCTGAAAAAGACATCAAGCAAAATCTGTTAAAGCTCTTTGCAAAAAGCAGGTGAAAAATGTAGTTACGGATTGTTTGAGTTTCAAGTCTTACTTTGATCATTGTTTGATCCATTTTCAGAGTGTTCCCAGAGGTCTTTTAATTATGATAATTATGTTTTTAGCCAAAATTTAAAAACCTGTGTCGTTTTCTTCGGACGTAGTTACTGCAGAGCGGCAGAAGTTCATTAGAAACTCAGCTGTAAATTATTGGCGGGACTGTTGGTGCGGAACAACACGCCCCCATCTCCTACCCTGTTGCTGAGCTCTCATTTTATACTCCGTCCCACCAATTTACAGCCCTTCACACCCGACCAACCCAACATCATTGGTCCAACAAAAATAGCAAGCAATATCAGAGCCAAACGTAGCACGGTTTGTAGCCAGATTCCAACTCCGACAAGAAAACAAAGACGTACATGGATCTATTTGTCAGCAAGTGGAGGATAAGAATGGAGCAGAGCAGGTAGCCTGAGCCCCGCAAAACGTATTTTCTACGTATCGGCTGCAAGCTTTTTTCAACTTCCTTTTCACGTCTGGTCGTGATTCACCACAATTGCAATAGAAATACTCAGAAATGCGATTACAATCTCAGTTTTTCTTTTTTTTTCTTTTTACGTGTCTTTTTACATCTATCATCAGTACAATTCCATAAGAAAATTTTAAAAACATTACTTTAATCAGAGTGAGTATTTAAATACTTGTTTTCTCTCTATTTTGTAAAAGCAAAGCTTCTCTAGTTGCGCTGGTTGCCTTTGTTTTGTTTTTTTATACTTATGCAGAACAACTACATTGGAATTTTCTTTTGACAGCTCCCAAGTCAGGTCAGTGAATTAAAATAAATAAAAATGGCTTAAAGAAAGAGAACAAAGAAAAAGAGGGAATGATAAAAAAGAGAAAAATATGACTTAAATAACTAGGAAATAAATGGTGAATTGCAGAGATGGGCATGATACAATCATAACACACATTATTGCACCTTAATGTTTTAGTTATGCAGCATAGAATTGTTGGCATTGCAGCAGATCAACAACTGTTTTGGTGCATATGGATAAATAGAGTACCGTAATTTCCGGACTATAAGCCGCTACTTTTTTCCTGCGCTTACAGCCCTGCGGCTTGTTCAGTGACGCGGCTTTTTCGGACTCAGTGAATGGATTGAATTCTCTATCTGACACCAAGCACAAGTTATTTGTTTTTCAACACATTAAACAGCCAAACAGCATGGACCTCACTTTAGGTCTTAGACACTTCAGTCATGGTTCAACAAAACGAAACACGCATGCCCGGCCACATCCCAGAATCCTTTGGTGCCATTAGACCCAACGTACACGTGATCGCCGCTACGATATGATGAAGCTTTCAAGTTAAAAGCAATCGTTAAAAGCAGCGTGAAAAAATCCACCATCACCAACGGGTTTGGAAAAGCTGGTCAGCTGCGTGACGGAGAGAACAGCGCATGCTCAGGAGTGAATTTACCTCTGAGTCATTCATAGTGACTCGGCTGGCTGCACGTAAATATGTGGGAATAACATCAGCCTTTATTTTGCCGGGACACAACTGGAAACACAAATCCACGTGATCGGTTTTACGGTTTCTAAGGACTGTCCGGAGCTGGAGACATGTTCTCCTGCTGCTCATCACATAGAGCTGCGGGGTCAATGACAGTCTGATGGCTCCCACACGTAACAACGCCTCCGCCCCTCATCCACAAAACGTACAGCATTAAGTCCGATTGCTCTGCACAGACACGATTTGCTCCTCCCTGGAGCCGCCCTGGCCAGAGGTGTCGGAGAAGATGGGAAGGGGAGCGCGCGGGGCGAGCGCGGAGCGCAGAGCGCAGAGAGGCGTCCGCGGCGCAACAGTGTTTGTTGTGGAAGGAAATTTCTGACGAACGCGGCGCGCTGAGGCGCGCGAATCGCACTGAGGCGCATGCTTTTCAGTCGCCGCTGCTTTATTTTACTGGTGTGTTTTTTTAACCAGCCCCGTTACTCCCATAACGCTGCCGCGACACAAGCGGAAGGAGAGCTGTTCCCGTTCACCCCTCCATGCACTGCTGATACTTGCTCATTCTTAAACATGTACAACAGTGTGGCGAGCCGGGCGTTGGCCCCGCCTTTAGCCCCTAAGACTCATGGGAAATGGGGGATCGCGGATGTAAATTTCCTCATCATAACTGAGGGATGTAATGTTGATTATATGGTTACTATTTGTAATTTTATGTATGATACCTAGATTGTCAATAAGTAAAAAAAAAAACTTAAAAAAAAAAATAAATAAAAAAAACATAACTGAGGAACTTGTGAACAGAATAGAGCTCCATGCTTTTTAGCAGGTGTGGGTATACTCAAAATGCATGAGCCTGAAGCAAGGCTGACTCCTCCCACAGTGTGGTTTTAAATCTCACGCAGTTTGGGAGTCAGGATGTGATTGATCAGGTTTACTATGTTACCCAATGCATGCGGCTTTTACCCCGACGCGGCTTGCGTATGATTAAAAGCAGTTAAACACGTGAAAATGGGTGGGTGCGGCTTGTAATCGGGTGCGCTTTGTAGTCCGGAATTTACGGTAGATGTATTTGTTTAATCATCACTTGTGACATAACTTATAGCTTTACTTTATCAAAGTTTAAACTGCATCGGTAATATAGCTTTCAAATTGTGACATGTAGCTTACATTGATGAACTTGTGTCCTTAAGATAGATATCTTGTTCTCTGCAACATTAGATGGTTTTAGCTGTGTCACTGTGTTTTAAACTTTGCTCGTCTGTTTTCTGAACCTGCTGAATTCCTTTTGGGGTCTGCTGGAGCTACTGGTGGTTAAAAGGCGGGGTACACCCTGGACAGGTCGCCACACAACAACGCACTCACATTCACACATAGGGGACAGAGGGAAGAAGCTGGAGCTCCCAGAAAAATACACACAAACATTTAAATACAACCCTAATTTGAAGTCTGTTAGATTACCCATGCTGCATGCTCCTTGTGCTGACAGTAGTGTTAAAAATGTTCTTTGAATTTTGCCAGCCTTTGATCAAATATGGCTGCCACTACAGTAAATTACCAGCTTTAAAATGATTGGGTTTGACCCTGTTTAACCATCTTATGAAAAGGCAGCTTAATTCCAATCTCAATCCCTCAGTCAAGAGTAATTTCTGCTATGATCCCGTCTCTGAATTTAAAAACAGGGTGACTCACCACCTTCCCCCTGCTAGCTAAAATCTGTTCCCATCTGTAAATGCAAACAAAACTGAAGCGTTTGGAGCCTCAGAGGTCAAGGGTTTCTGGTTTAGGTCTATCATTCCAGCTATGCTCATGTCATGCATTTTAAAGAGAGAAAATTCATAAGCTTAGACTTCCTATTAACGTTTTTTTTTTGTTTGGATTGATGTGAAAGTAAGCGTTGCAATGGATTCTAAAAGCAGTGGTACAAAAACATTTCCTATAATAAAAATTGAGAATATAAATTGATCCAACTTTCAGTCAAAGCATATGAAGCAGTTTTTACTCTAAAATAATATATTGCAACGAAGAAAAGGAAAATACTAGTATATTTTAAAACCAAAACCACACTAGTATATTTTAACACCAAAACCATTAGGTTTAATTTCAATCTTCAATACTTTTTTTTTTTTTTTTTTTTTTTTTTTTTTTTTTTTTTTTTTTTTTTTTTTTTTTTTTTCAATCTTCAATACTTTTGTCACCGTATGATGGAGCACGGCGGTTACACCAAACCCTCAGAATCCTATAAGCTTCACATTTTCATTCATGTGTGTTCATCTCCACCATGAGGACTCCCATGCTCACCCATATACTTCCTGCAGCCTGGAGCATCAGAGGGTGCACACCTGACCGCTTACCATTTTTGCATAACATATATACATTTTGGGTTCACTGCCTTCCCATAGGGAAAAGAGCAGGCAAAGCAGAGCAGCTAGCTTAAATATAGAGGTGACCACATCTGTGAAGAAGCAACCAGTAGACTGATCATAGCGAGGACTTATGTCAATTCTGTATTTTTACTTAGGAGAATGTGTAACTCATTTATTTTCTAAACCCGTTTTTTTGTCCCTTTTGGGGTCACGGGGCTGCCGGTGGGTGAAGGCTGGGGACATCTGGACAGGTCGTCAGTCTGTTGTTGGGCCATAATCACACACCCATGCACACTTACATTCATATTTATGGACAATCTACAGTAACCTATGAAGCATGCTTTTAGACTTGGGAGGAAGCTGGAGTCCCCAGAGAAAACCCCTGCATGCACGGAGAGAACATGCAAACTCCAGACAGAAAGGTCCCCCATTGATGTTCTGTTTCAGGTCCCTCATCCAGGACTTGAACCAGGGGCCTTCTTGCTGTGAGGCAAGAGCGCTAACCACTGCAACACCATGCAGCCCAAAAAAAGTGTAACTATTGGTGGAAATTCATGTTACTGGATGTTTTTTGTAGAAGGATTCTTTCTTTAATGTATGGCTCAGAGATTATTTAATGGTCGCGTTGGTAATTTTTGTACACTGTGGTGAAACCCATAGAGGAGGGGCTTGGTATCTATAAGAGTTCAGAAAGCTGGAATTGGGGTGAAGAACAGCTGGATGGACAGAACAGGTAGATGTGGTCTGGTAAAAAGCAACATAGAAAACTGATCAGACTCTTTGCTTCAGAAGTAACCCTTGTCCTGTGAAAATATTTCATTGAGGAGCCCTGCAATGACAGGATTCTTTTGGCTACTAGCTTCTTTTGACCTTAAATACACATTGTATTGACGGTTATTAACTAAACTCTGTTATGATTAGACCTTAATTTTGCTTCCTGTTTTATTTTGAAGGTTTCTTCTTGCCTTCCCTTGTTCCAATCTGCCCTGATCATTTGCATCTGTGTCTCATCAGACCTGTGAGTATATATGTCTTGTCAATACTTTCCTCTTGTGCTCGTTTATTATTTTACCTATATTTAACTTTATACTTCACTACATTCACACAGAACACAGAACACAATTCGTACATAAAATTTGCATCCGCTAGTTCTCTTTCAACAAACGGCAAATTCATTGCTAAATGCTTGTCCAAAACTTGTGTTCATAAACATGACGCTCCACATGCTTGTGGAAGGAGCTACTGTCAAAAGTTTTTAGCCTCATCACTACGTGGGAGCATTGACTGTATAAACATAAATGGTGTTGAGAGATCAGGTTTATTTGCTCTACACAATTGAATCGGTTAGTTCAAAAGGGGCCCAAGTCCAAGAGGTTTGTTTTTCCAGGAAATTATTTTAATTGCATAGCTTAAAGGGAGGCTACACCAAAAGATTAATACTTTACCCAGATTTAGCACCTGTTCATAACTTGCAAATGCACTCAAAAAAATGATTCAAGCCCCCCTTTCATGTAACACAATTAAATTCTGATAGTTTTATTTAAATATATTTATTTTAAAATAATTTTTATTGACCTAACACAAAATGTATTAATAGTTTCACCTATAAACTCCAGTAATCCAAAATAGGTGAGTTCAAGTAAGGGGCATGCTGTGCGCATGTTGAATGCTGTTTTCCTGTTTCTCTTTATTTATTCTTTTTACGGTATCTTCTGCCGTTTTACGGCTACAATTTTTCACATATTTTAACCATTCAACTATTAAAATGTTTATCTCTTTCGTCTAATGCCTACTATGACTTTTGGTCCTTCAAATCCTTCGACTTTTCAAAGTGTACGACTTTTGTTCGTGTTTTTCTACGTAAAATACATACTGTGGCTTGGAATCGTTTCAACTCGGCTTATCCCATTGAGACGATACACGAAGAACCTAATTTATAGAAAAAATGATTCTATGTGTTTGTTTGCTGTGAGTTACCACAAAAGTGTTAGCTCAGTGGATCAGTCAGCGGGATTAGCATGCAGAGGTTCCAATTTAGTACTTCTGTCTCTCCGTGATCCAGTTTGATGTCTTGCTGTCCCGCATTAGTCAGAGGAGGGAAAAGATAAATATAGGAAATACATGAGAGGACTTGTTTTTTTTTATTATCACTGTCACCAAAAATTAGACAAATTGCATAAAGATCAATAAAAGAATGACTAAAAATTATCTTCCAAGTTGGTTTTGGACTCCACCCACTGATGACCTTAATGCGACGTTCACGCTGGACTCAGTAATGCCCATTTGAGCAACTGCGCATTTCAGTCTTCGACGTTCAAAACTCTTGCATTCATGTGCAACTACGAAGGTTTGTAAAGGGCCTAAATCATGCTAAATCCATTTATTTAGTTTTTAAGTGTATTATAATCTTTATTCCTCATTATAAGAAACCCTAAAGTGGTTGATCCATTCATGCATTTCTGAGTATTCTTCTAAAAACGTGCGCTCTGAATACTAGCCCCTCCCAGTCCACAAAAAAAGACCAATACTATGCTCAGGGCTCCAGACTAACTTTTTTCACTAGGAGCACAGTGGCCCCTAACTGAAAATTTTAGGGGCGCAACCAGAAAATTTAGGGGCGCATACCGTAAATCAACATTCTAACCAAATCTACTAATTTCCACTGTATTACTAATAAATACTTTAATAATAGATGCAGAAATTACAATGTGCTGTTTCAAATTCAGTGTCACATTTTATTCTGCACTTTTGAAGATGCAACAAAACAAAAGCATCGCTGTCATGACAGTACAAATTTATCTTTGTGACACCAAATAGGTGCAGCCAAGATGCACAATAAGCGTGTTTGAGATCACCCAGGTGAACTCAACGCTGCACAGATCACCTGGTGTGTGACGTATATTTTTGTTTTTGCTCCAACATCAACTGTCAATCGAGAAAGGGGTGGGAGCAAGGGGCAAACCTACCCGGACACAGCTGGAAACTGAACTGACTGAAAGCTGCTCTACAGACTACAAAACAATGCATTATGGGACATGTGTCCTGATGGTTTTTGTAGTGGAGTGATTAATTAAAATAATTTAAAATACCAATTCATTAAAAAAAGGCTACATACATCACAAAATATTAAAATAATCATAAAATATATAATAACACAGATCATACTAAGGGGGAGAAGAATATTAAAACTAAATTGAATGTTAAGGACAACTCCAATTTCCTGTCCTCCTTCAGTCTTGCTGCAGATTCGCTTTCATCTCACAGCCCCCCCCCCCCCCCCCCCCCCCCCCCCGGTCTCCCCAACGATCTCGGCGAGCCGCTGGTTCATCTCAAACACGTCGATCGTTGCATTTTCCCCACGTATTTTCAGTGTGTCTAAAACTAATGTTGTTTTTGCTCGCACGTGTTTAATGTTCAAGCCCCGTTAGCTGTCACGCATGTAGGTGTGGGACATTTATTCTCCTCAGCTGACCCGACTCCCGCGGGAGCGGTGTGCTGCCGTAACAACCGCGCAGGACCGTTTTCTGCGCCGCCGTAACCGTAACCAAAACCTAAACCTTCCTCCGGGTCTGTGCGACCCAGAGGAAAGTTCAGCACGGACTGCATGTATTTAGAAAATTACGAGCGAATAAATACGTTCTAAAGGAAAGTAAGGAACTCCTTAATGTGGTCCGGGGAGGGAGCTGTCAGGTTTCCTGCTTTCAAGCCTGCTTTAAATTTTTTTATTAAAGGATTAACATTATAATACACTCAAAAGCTCAAAAGGTTTGGCATGGCATAGACCCTTTAAGTTCCTTTTTTCATCTTTTTGAACAAAAAATGTTAGCTGAAAGTTAGACCAGTTAAACTTGGATCAATCAGGAACGCAGATTTGTGACGTCTGGGAAGTGTCTTTTTCAAAACACCAAAGTCCCAACCGATTGATAATTTTACAAGGATAAATGAATGGTTGGGGTTTGTACCCGGCCAGAATTGTACACACCAAGTCTTTTATATATCGTAGTAGAGGTTTGAATGAAAAAGCCTGGAGTAAGATTTGCAAGATAGATTTGCACAGCTTGGACATTTCACACAGAGCCTTTTCTAACTGTAGTATTGGGTTGCAAACAGACCTGAACGCCACACACCAGCTATGTGTTAAACATAAATAATGTTTCATTCAGGGATGTGCTGAATTTGGTTATTAAATGCACTAATAGGATAGGGTGTATAAGACACTTAAAATGTTAATTGAGTGGGATGTGTTTTAACTTTGAATGTGTAACTAACTGGCATGATTTTTGTCCTCAGATTAACTGGAGAGTTGCAGAAACCTGTTTGCCCACTCCTCCATTCAATTATGTAACACGTTGTCTTAACTGTCTGCACCTCCTCATCTGCTGAAGCTGTTGGAGAACTAATCTGCTCTGGAACTGCAGGGGAGACGGAAATGCAATATTTCCTCTGTATTACTTTTGGTCTTTATTTCATGTCTTTATTGCTTTGTTGCCAGCTTTCAGGCCTTGAGTATATCTCTGGGACATGTTTTTTTTCTGTCTCAATAGATTTTCCAAAATAAAATTTCTTAGAAGGTTGAAGACTTTTGCTGCAGTCATTTCAATGTTGCAACTGTTTCTTCCAGTCCAACTTTAAACTAAATTATCTTAATTTTATTTTGTTTTTACTACATAGTAAAAAGCGGAGGCGGATCAATTCCAAATTGATTTATGGCTTAGTAATACAGTACATTTTTAATTTTTTTGACCATTTATTAGTGAATGTTTTTTATATTAGCTTTTTGTGCTTTTATTTAATTTTAAAGAGTTTTTACAGCATTTTAATACATTCTTCCGAAGTTTTACAAAATCAACATAAAATCACAATTGCTTCAAAAGGGTTCAAGCAGTGGTTCAAATAAGATAAGATAAGATAAAGCTTTATTGTCATTGTACAGTCACACTTGGCTTGGCTTACAACGAAATTGTACTGTTGTACTGTCCTTCAAACTGTCCCACATTGGTGCAAAGAGAAAGAAGAAAAACAACATAATAATAAACAGCTTACAGTTATCTTTCATACAAAAAAGTATCTAAAAATATATACATATATAAATATGTATATATATATATATATATATATATATATATATATATATATATATAAATTCCAATATACACATGCACATATACACACATATATACAGAATACACATTCCTCATTCTCCCAGAGAAACCAAACCATGTGTGTGTTCATGAGGGCTATTGCTCTATTGTAAAAACTGTCTCTGAGTCTGTTTGTCCGTGACCTCAGTCTTTTTCTAGAGGTTAACCATTTAAACATCCGGTGTCCTGGGTGTGTGCAGTCTTTCATGATGTTGCATGCCCTCCCAAGACAGCGGGTGCTGTAGAGGTCCTTCAGTGAGGGAAGAGGGTAGCATGTTGATCTTTTGGGCAGTGTTTCTGACCCTCTGTAGAACCTTCTTGTGTGCCATGGTGCAGCTTGAAAACCACACGGAGATGCAGTATGTTAGTACACTTTCAATGGAGCAACGATAGAAGGCAACCAGCAGCTCTCTCTTCAGGTTGACCCTCCTGAGGATCCTCAGGAAGTGAAGACGCTGTTGGGCCTTTTTCATTACATCTGTAGTGTTTGAGTTCCATTGGAGGTCTTCATCAATATGCACACCAAGGTACTTGAAACTTTGCAATCTAAATAAAAAAATAAAATCTGCTTTTGCATCTTCAGTACTGAAGAGAAACAACTTTAACCACTGTGTTGAAACTTAGAGATGTCTGAAATAATCAGCTTATGAAGTCCTTTTCGGTTATGAAATTTAGTACTAAATCTTTTGTGTTAAACTATTTTGTTTAAACTAAAATATTTTTTTAAATAGTATGATTTAGGTAGGCAGAATATAAAGCATATGATTTATAGTTAAAACAAAAAACTACTAACTACATTTATATTAATTAAATGTTTTCAATTATGGTCAGAAATAACTTGTAATAATTGACGTGAAACATTAATGAAAAAAATAAAATAAGTTTATAATTTTTATAAGTTGATCCAGCTGGATAGCAGTCAACTTGTCAAATTTTCCAATATTTTCCCTATAACAAAGGAGTAGTTATTAATTTAATTAAACTAATCGTAAGGTTTTGTCTTTATTTCTATTACTGATAAAGCAACATGCAGGTTTATGCACTATCCTGGCGAACTTTTATCAAAAGTAAGTCCATAAATGGGTTTCAAAGTCCTGACGGAGTTCTCACTTGGGAAGTTAATTTCTTTCATTTTGGGGCTTTGACTTGTTCTCAGGGACACAAAGACAAGTTTTTCATGGCCCATTGACTTGATCTAATTTAGTGGAAGAGAACATTCTATGTCTAAATTTGTCACTGTGGCCACCAAGGTCAGCACCACTGGATGGATCACTGAGCACCCCACCCCCACTCTGTCTACCATATCAATTTCAAGCCAATATCTAAAAATACACTCAATTAATCTGAGGTGAAAAGTATGGCTTTTTTTGGGTCGTACAAGGAACGACCCAAAGACTGCATTGATGTCCAGAAAGATCTCCACATGTCGGGAAACACCGGATGGAATGCAAATGGTTGGCCTGAGACATTGTGAATGCCATAGTGGCAGCAAGGGGTCCACGGCTTGAGCTTTGAGGTTTAATCGAGGTTTAAGCCCTAATGTTCTCGCATGAAGCTCAGTACTTCAAGTCGCAAATATGTCAACATCTCCAGATACCGATGGATGCTCCGTCCCCTCCTCTGTCAAAAGAAAGCCACTGGGCCCTGTCAAACCCTGCAGCTAATCAGGTAATAACACCAACAATTGGTAATTAGTCTTCTCCAGAGTAAGCAATTAATTATCAGCTTGCAGTATGCATCCCCCCTGCTTATAGTTTGGTAAAGAAATTGAGTTTGCCGGATGTTGTGTTTAATAGTCATAAACTTTTATTGCCTCTCAACTAAGAAGAGTCAATTACGTAGGCGAGTGAAGATGCTACAGGCCCTGCTGAGGAGGGAGCTTGATTAAGAATGCTGAAGGCCCTGCAGCCTTTAAGGGTTGGTTTCAGAGTAAATACATTGAGGCAGATAATTAAGGATTGGTAGAAAATAACAGACTTTGTTCGCTTTCATTGTTTCTTTCCCAGTATTTTTATCTTGTTTTTTTCTCGTTGATTTCACCCTCCTGATCACTGCCAGCCTATTTTTTTTTGAAGAGTGCCTTTACAGTTACACCCCTTTTGTTTTGTTTTCTAGATGTGACTGAAAGCTCTAAAAATTGTTCTCTGTTTGAGAGTTTCTCTGGCGGCTACAAAATATCTGGTTAAATTGTGTTACACCACAATATTTCATCTCTTCCTTTTTTTAATGGTCTTGTTACACAACCTCAGACTTTCTCCTGATTTAAAAGACTGCTCGACTTATAAGTACAAGGGCAATGCAGTTGAAAATATTCTGCCACATTCAAGATGAATTCTGGCTTTTCAGCCCAGTAGGGTGTGACCTATGAACAGTGGCGAATTTATTAATCCTTGTCATTAATGATAATAATATCAACTTAGAGGGGGTCCCCCATAGCTCTGCCCCTGCCTGTGGAGCTCTTTGAAGGCACTGGCTGGATATTTGTAATGAAAAAAAAAGTTAGTTTTATGCAAACAAAGATCTGCAGTCAGGGTTTTTTCTAAGGAAAAAGGAGGAGACTGATGTGCCAGGAGTGACACGAACTCTGGAGATACATGTTTGCTTATTGTGAAAATTAATGCTGTAACTATGTTACCTTTATCAAAGGAAAACTGAAGTGGTTGTGCATTAAGATAAATTGTCCAGTTGTTGCTGTTTTGGGCCATTTTTGGTGATTTTTCTTTGCAACCCTTGTGCTATCCTATGGGGTCTTGATGACCATTGACGTGTTATTCCTACCATGGCAAAGGTGGATAGAGGTGAAGAGGATTTCATCTAATCTATGGACACCAGTGAGCTTCACAAATCATTGATGAAAAAAGTTCAGCGCACTGTCTTGTGGGGTCTAGATGACCGAACTCCCAATGTTAAAGTGCCTAGGAGAGCACAAAGGATACTTGTTAATCCAATCTGATCAGAAATTCCTCAGTTGCCTTTTTTTGATTAAATAAATCAACGTTTGCTTTTGCTAAATAAATGGAATGAACACCTATGTGAGATATTTCCAAATGTTTGATTTCTTCTTTTTTTTCACAAATACAAAATTACAACTTTGGTCTTAAAAAAATAATACCTTGAGAAACACACATACCTACAGGAAACCTTTTCAATCACAGACTAACAAATCACTTTGATATTGAACTTTTACCCCCTGCCTTAAAGCACGTTTTAGGTGCTTATGTAACTCGTAATTTTAATTTGATGTGAGTTGTTATATTGGAAACCGGTACAACATTGATTTCAACCCAACTTAAGTCCAATGCAAGAGATGGTGAAACATTTTTTTCCCACATTTAAGAAGTATGGTTAATGGCGTATACTTATATAGCGCTTTCTACCTTCCTTCGAATGCCCAAAGCGCTTTACAGTCACAGTCCCATTCACCCATACACACACACATTCCCACAGTGAACACTGGCGCCAATCTCCCACCAGAGGCAGTATACCATCAAGCCTATTCTCATACTCTTTTAAAAATTTCCCAAAATCTTTTACAATGTTATGTTTAGGCAAACAAAAGGGAGGAACATTTTTTTTTTTTTCATAAGATGAGCTCAACCTTAGTTTCTTTGAAGAAATTTAACATGCATGTGTTGACTTTTACTCCAGAATGGGATTTCCTCCATCTGCTTTTAGGGTCTAGTCGTGTCTGGGTTTGTTAACCAACTTCTGAAACAGATCTTCTGTACACATTTCAAAAAACTCATTTTATTGTATTTTCATTGACTCTGTCTTTTTATTCTCCTTTCTTTTTATCACATTGGGCTACTGCACAGAGTAGCCAGTTTTAGCCAGACAGGCAAAGACAACAAGATCTATTTCCCCTATTTAGCATAACACAAGCAAATTGCTTTGTTTGCATCCAAAGGCTCTGGCATGTTGCTGCCATGCATGTTTGACAATACAATGTACCAAAACATGCCTGACTAGTGTAAAGGTGTCACTGGCCAACAGTTTTCCTGCTGCTTGACCAGACAGATTGGAGGGTGTTGGGTATTGTTTTGCTCTGTGTTTTTTACCTGGTTGTGCCATAAAATAATTCTGATCACTGGGAAAGGGTAAAATGGGGTCCTAGGTAAAGAAATGAAACAGGAAAAATCCCCCCAAAACGCACATTTAAAAGTTGAGTTTGTGTGTTGTTATCACAATGACAATAATCTTTTTGCAGTTGTTTTGAGCGTGAATACAAGTAGTTTAACAGACTAAGGAGGGAGGGTCTGATGCACAGAGCACAAGTTTTTTGAGGAAAACTTAGAAATGTGTGAATAGATCAAAACAGCGCTTTGAGGTTGCTTTTTGTGAGGAATTAATATTAATTAAAGCTCAAAAATTTGATTTACTATGATATAGACCTTTTAAAAGCCTTATTTTTTTTTCTTTTTCCAAAAATGAGATTGTTACTTAGAGCCCGTAGTGCCTTATAAATGGATTAATTCTGGTAGTGCTTACTGACGTCGAAGCAATTTTGAAAAGTATTTTACGCTCTGTAAATATGTCTGTTTTTTTTTCTGATCTGTAAACAAGGTTGGGTGTTCTTGGGAATACACCAATGTGGCTAATGTGTATCACTGTCACACTGTGATTTTTTCTTTTTATGTGTTGCTAACAAGTTTGGGCTTTAAAGGTTTTGTGAATACGTTAATGTGGCTATTTTGAGTAATGCACTTTATAGGTGCTCCTTCTTGATGAGGCGCCATATAATCTGGTGTCCTATAAAATGGAAGATACGGTAATCTGCAGTTGTTATATAATGTTGAAGCATTTTGAAATGTCTTGTAAAGCTTTGAATTTCTTTTTTTTTTTACATACAGTTAAATGTTTCACAAATTTTGCAGTTAAAATGTGTATTTTTTTTGCTTTCCTTAATTTGATAATGTCTTCCTGGTAATCACCAAGTGATGTCTAGAGATTAGAACAAAAATGTTCACTTTCTTCTCCACCGTTAGCCTTTTTTGAACTCACAGAAGAAGCTTTTTGAGCTCCTTTTTGTTCCTTTCCAAGGTATTACTTTCAGTACGGCATTGCAGTTCATCTCATTTGTTGTCCCAATTTTCCCTGCAGCCATCAGTCAATCATTGGGGAAATGCTTCAGAAGAGCTCTGAACACGAGGAAGGAAATTAGCTGAGACGGATGTGCCCCAAAAACAGTGTGGGAGATGGAAGGAGAGACGACAAGAGAAAGAAATCCGACAAAAAGGAAGAGAAAGAGAAAAACACAATGCCAGACAGAATGGAAAGCAAGAGAAGGCAGGTGAGCTATGAGTGGGCTGACCTTACCCCCTTTGCTGTCAGAATAAAATAAACCCAGCAGCCCCTACCCCTCCAGGTCCATCAGGCTGCCAGTCCATCAACTGTCCCATTAACATGTCAGTGCAAACAAACTAAACAAACACAAAGGGTTGGCGAGCAAAAGGACGGAGGGATGGATGGATGGATGCCTTGGCTTGCAGGTGGACTGCTATATGGCATTGTAGTAAGAGATGTACTGCTGAGCATTGTAAATCTGTCATCAGTCATTTTTCTCCCTCTCGATTCCTGCTCTTTCTGTCAGCAAACAATGGCACAGCCTTGCACCAGAACTCAGGAGCACAAGAGAGGTTTGCGTCTTTGAGCATGTGTGGAACACAATTCAAGATTTATAAATTAGCGGCTTCTGAAGTCTTATGAAAATCTTGCGTCGTTCTGCCATGCTGGGCCGAAGTAGGTCACATTTTGTGATCTCATAAGAAGCCCTAATTTATGAATCCGACTGTCTTTCATGTCTCATCTGCAGTTCACAAGATACAGAAAAAGACAGAGGGAGGGCTCGCTGACGGAATCTGCAAGCTGGGATGCAGATTGTCTATTTGTTTATATGTTGGGACTTTTAATCTTGTCAAGTGGGTTATAGAGAACAGCTGTCGGTATACAAAACCAGTAGGGTGGCTGATCTAATACATTGAGCTCTTTTTACCTCCCTGCATGCTCCTTGCTCTTTTCCCTTCATCTTCCTGTTCCTGTGACACTGACAGACCTGCAGTGGCTCCTGGTGGAGCGTAGATGTACTGTGCAGAAGGACAGAATGCAGTGAAATCATTCACCTGCCATTTTCGCATGTATACAAACCCCATTGTTAATTGGGTCAGAATTAGGGGAGAAGCTTGATAACTGTGTTTTAGTACAGAATTGGGTCCTTAGAAGGATTCGTTGTATCAGATTTTTTTCATGAAAGAACAATATCAAAGAAATGTTTAAAAAAGTTTTGTTCAAAAAATATGTCCGGAAGAATTTTGATCTTCCTTGCAGCCCACATGCGGCAACTGCTTTCTCACTCCTCACTTCCATCTCTCGGGGACAACTGTAGATGTTCATGTAATCAGTTCACAGAGCAAGGTGAGAGAATTCTTTTTCTCACTCTAATATTGATCATCTCAGTACACTAGCGTATTTCAAGCGGAATACAAGAGTTTTTTTCAAGATATAAAGAAAAGCTTTTAGCTCTAGTCCTAAAGAAAACAGCAAGGTGAGTTTTTCACAGAAGCTTTGTCTCTTTATTTTTTTAGTGTCCTTTAAACTCTGCTGACCAAAGCAACAAAGTATATTTGAAGATCACACCGAATGTCAAGACTAAGAACAAACTTGACCAGGCATCTCAGATTTGTCAAAACCAGTTTTAAGATATTCAGTTAAAATTTGGGTAATTCATAACAATCACTGGACTACAGAAACCCTTGATACTTCCTTACTCAGGTTTTGTAGGCTCTGACATTTTCTCCCGATTAAATGAAACGAAACGGAGGTTAATTTAAAAAAACAAACAAAGTAAGGAGTTATTGGCACAAACAAGCACGCATGCACATGCAGATTTGGGGATTTGTCAAAGTACAGGCATGCCCTCATTGATGCAGTGGTGAGATTTTGCGGCTCTCACTTGTCAGTAAGAAACAGGACCAAATGGTTCTTAAAGACGTTACAGAGCCATGGTTTAGCAAAAATATAGTGATACAAGGATTACAAAGGACATGTTAATAAAGTGTAATAGAGCAAGAATGCTTATTCTGAAAAATGGACAGTAATAGCTGTTTATTTCCTGATACAAGTCTGTGGGATTTTGGCTTTTTGGGACCAGGGCTGGGAGGGGTTGCTCAGATCAGTTCTCATTTACTGTCAATGGTGTGGACATCCCACGGGCACCTACATATCGTGTGCATACCCTCTGCGTGCATCATTTGTGCGCAGTCTGTAAGGAGCCAGTACTCACACCTTTGCAATACGGGGTAATACAGGGGGATTCTTATCTGCTGCTTCTGTCTTAGCGGCTCCACTCAGACTTAGACCCGAGATAGAGATAGATAGATAAAGAGAGAGAGAGAGAGACAGAAATTGCTGCCCCATGGAGAACTGAAGAGACCTGTCAGTGAAGCTACTTGTGGGTTCTGGTCTACCTAGTTGCTGTCCACTGATTCAAAAAACTTAAACATGGTTTTAACATGCCTTTTCTATTTCAGAAAAATGCTCTAAATTAGTCAGTTATTAGTTATTTCTGCAATATGTTCGAGCACAATGCAGCAATTCAGAACACCAGATCATTCACCTCACTAAAGGTCTGGAATTAATTTAACTATTTGTAATATTTTTTTCTGATTAGAATTGGCTTCTTTAAATTCTGTATTATTCAGTTTCACAATCTTTTGTAGTACAATCTTTCTAATCACAGGATCAGATACAAACAAGAATTTGGGAATCCTCAAGTCACATTGGGTGCAGCTGTCAGGAACTCGGGGTGTCGGACCCAAAATGCAGGAAACTGGGCTTGGTGGCAGAAATGTAAACATTTAAAAAATAACCTTAAACTGGACAAAAAGCGTGGAGAAACACAAAGGGGAGAGAGCAGATAACCTAACAAAGTCGATCTGAAAACCCCACACTTCTACTCAATGAAGACAACTAACAGAAATGAAGAGAGCTGTGGATAATTAACATGAACCTGGAATGACTGACAGAGAACTGAGTAGTTATCTCTTAGTACTTTATTGGAAAAGTGTACTTAATTTCCATAGAATAAAAATGTGCCTTTCTGTTGCCCTTTCTTTCAGACTTTGAGCCCCAGCCCCTCTAAAATCCTGGTGCACGTCCCTGGGGTCAACCCTCTGTACGGGTCCATGTAACCAAGGCTTTAGCTGTTCTCCAAAAAGGTCATTTTTGACCTTTATAATTCTATTTAACTACTGGAAACAATACATAGTTTATGCTGTGAATAACTATTACAAGGGATTTTATCTGCTGACATTTTTACTTAATTTCTATTAGTGTAATTTTTTTATATATTTACTAGTTTATATTTAAAGCAAAGGCCATCATCTAAAACTGGTTTATCTATTTTTGATATTTAAAAACAGAGACATTTGTTAAGGTTGAAAAACTTTACCACCACCCGCCCCCAAAGAACCGCATGACGTTGATTCATGTCTTCTCTAGACCCACTTTCATCCTATTCATGGTCACAGGCGTCCTATCCCATTCGTCACTGAGCAACAGGCAGGGTACACCCTGCTGAGGCCGCCAGTCCATCACAGGGCCACGCCAAGACAAACAGCCGCACACGCTGGCTCCCACCAGCCATTTAGATTCACCTATCAACCCCACAGTCATGCAGTGGAGCTGAACAGGACTGTTCCTGCTCTAAGGACAGACACTACAGTACTGGATTTGGTTGTGTGTATTTGGGCAAGCAAAATAGAAGAGTTTTTATTCTGGCAACATGTTCTCTTCATCCTAATTCTGTTATTTTTGCATGTTTTCAAAGTATTTGTTCTTTCTTTTTTCTGATGCTGCACTCTCTGTCCCCCTGTGCGATTACTTGCCCTTAATGTGGTTGAGCTAAGATCAATTTTCCCCCTCCTCCTGCAGAGTATTTAAGCCCCTTGTTTTCAGCATTTGTTGTCAGTGTGTTAAGGCTTTCAGATTTAGTTTTCCCTTGTGCTAAGGATGCTGTTTGGTAAAGTCTTGGATTGTGTCGGCTTACCGTTTTGGATTGTTCCGCCTCTTTGGTGTGTCTTCAGAATAACAAACTACTCCAATTAAGCCCTGATAACCACATTGTCGAGCAGAAAATATGCCTAAGTCACATGCTCCAGCATGTAGCTGACCCATATGGGTGCCTGTAGGATTCCCACACTAATTACACTGATTGTCAAATTTTCTTAGTTTTTACTAGCCAGGCTACACACAAGGAGTCAATGCATAATGTGAACGGTCCCCTTTGTGCAGAATTTGAAGGGTTAAAGAGATGAAAAATCTGTACGACACGCTTGCGTCTCTATACCTGTGGCCCGCATTATACCCATAGAATAAAATGTGCATTAACATCAACTTCACTCCGTGGGCTCATCAAGGAGACCTAAAACCTTTCTGCGGCCACCAATACCCCGTACAGGTTTGCCCATTCTTTTGCCCACAGACAGCCCATATCCACCCGTAAGGGCAGTTGTGACTAAGGGACTAACATAGGTAGCCTGGGATTTTAGAACACAGCAACCCTCTCTGCTTGGCTCCTGATTCATCTCAGCTGTGTTCACTCTCCTCATCACTGACCACACCTTCAAAAGGAGATCCAGAACCAGCATTCATCGCCAGTTCGTTGCCCCTGATGGGTGCTTAACCTGGTCTCATGTCTAGTTTATTCCAAGTGTTCATGTTCACGTCTAACCTTGTTAGTGCCTCGCTTCAGGACATTCTAACCACGAATGGACACCTGAGTCAGCAGATCACCTGAGCCACAGAACTTCTCGGAACCTCCAGCCTCGCCACGAGCCCACACCGACCTCCAGCCACGCCACGAGCCCACACCGACCTCCAGCCACGCCACGAGCCCACACCGACCTCCAGCTACGTCACGAGCCCACACCGATCTCAAGCCACGCCACGAGCCAAATCCGACCTTCAGCCTCGCCACGAGCCATATCTACCTCAAGCTACTTCACCTGCTTCACTTCGGCCTCCAGCCAAGATCTCAAACAACTCAGAATAACATTAAAACTTTACTTACCTACGTACTCACCTTGTGTTTTCCTTCCGGGTTCCAGCGCCTGGGTCTGCCTTGCCTAGCTTGCCATGACATGCTTTATAAATAAATAGAATGATTTTTTTTTATTTTACTTAATTGTTTTTAAATAGAAACCATTTTTTGAAAGTTCACTTCTGATCAAATTAATCTTCTTATGAATTCTAGGCAAAAACAGATTCCAGCTGACCACATGGCCTCACATTTTTGCAGTTTTTGGTATTCAGGCTGGAATATATCCTGAGATGGTTACTAAGATGTATTTTTTTGTCTGTTTAAGGCATAATAACATGCATGCAATTGTGCAGAAGCCAGAATAACAGCAGTCATTTCTGAGACAAATGAGATTTTTCACAGTTAAAATTGTAAGAACAGTAAACTACAACCGGCTAATTGTTTCTGGGGAAACTAAAAAAAACACGATGGCTCGGTCATATCTTGTTCTAAGTTAATCCTGGCCAGAAATGAATCAATGCAAGAAACCAAGCAAGAAGATGTGTATATATGAAAGAAAAATACAACTTTAAGAATATCACGAACTTTACTTATTTGTCACCTTGCAGTCAATGAATAAATTGTTAATTTATTAATTTCATTTTGTTATTATCAATGGATGTCTCTCATGATCCGTATCCTTTGGAGATGATTTATGCAGTTCCCAACATCTGCATTATATGCAGGAAATGATGTCCTGATTAACAGACATGGAACATCTTGATTCATTTAGCTTCATTATTAACACCGTCTGTCAGACACTTGTGTGGACATCAGTAATTGATCTCCATCATCATGAGAAAAACAAATTCTTTTTGGATTGAGGACATTTTTTTTATTTGTTGCTGAGGACAGATTTTCATTTGTGTGTGTAAAGTTATTATCTTAAACAAATACTTCACTGCAAATAGCTGGAGATGCATTTATGTGTAAAATGGCTGGCTAACCATCTGTCCCGCCCGGACCAATTCTGTTCGGCAGACAGCTGTAAAAGTCTAAACTACAGTAGAATCAGACTGTCACGGTTTTAGTTTCCTTGCTTTTGTGTTCTGGATCTCTTTTGTTTCTGTCATGTTTTGAGTTCAGTTTCCTGTTTTATTTTGAAAGGTTTCCTGTAACAGTATGTTGTTGTTTTGAGTTTTTTGTCTGTATGTATTTAAGTCCTGTCTTTCCCTTCCTCCTGTGCTGGTCCATATTATGCTCTCCCCTGTTTTGAGTATTTCGATTTTTTGGTAGTTTGGAATGCCTGCTTAAGCAGTGGTTTTTGGTTTTTAGTTTGTTTACCTTAGTAAAGATCTTGTTCTCCTGGAACTCCTGCCTTTTCCTCTCTGCATCTGGGTACTCCCTCAACCCTCCGTCATAACACAGACTGGTTAATTAGCCTCATTTAAAGGATGCACAACCACCTGCTGGATGATTGTCTTTAAAAAGTTCAAAAGAAAACATAGGGATGCACTGTCATTTTTAGGATGTTGAGGCAGATATCCCTATAGATTATGTGAACAAGTTACACTTCACCTCACCAAACCCCAACAGCATGTCAGGCTTCATTTGTTTCAGATGCTGGACTGAGTCTTGTGTGCAAAAAGACATTTAACTTATTAATTCCCATTAACATTCAGTGCTTCTCTGTTTCTACATTACCACTAAGTTTGTGTACCCTCGATAGCCATCTTTGAGAGTACACTTTCAACATTTATCAAAGTTGAGGAAAAGTTTTGGTATTGGCAAAAAACAATAGCTAGATATATTTAGATCAGGGTTCTTTAATAATAAGTTCACACCGGCCTCAGTAATGCGCGTTCAAGTGTCCACTACCATTGAAAGGTCTACATTTCAGGGTTCCACGTTCAAAACTCTCATGTTTATGTGTAGCTACACACGTTTTTAAGTCAATTTTCGGGCTCTACATTCAAAATCTGCAGCCAGTGAACATGCATTGAAAATTAAAGCAGTTGACCTTTGACCAATCAGGGACTCAGATTTGGAAGTGTTGTATGGATGGCATCCTCTATAATTCACGGAAGTGCCAACTGTTTGAAAAATGATCATAAACTCTGGCCCCTGCCTTGCTCTCTCCTGGACCAACCGTGGGCCGGGTGGGTGGCTGCCTGGAGTGCGGGGCGGCTCTCCCTTGGGGGGTCCTGACTCGTTCCTGGGGTTGGGGTGGGGGGATGCCCAGAACTCCTGGGTGGTGTTGAGGTGCTCGTCTGGGGCTGTGGGCAGTCTTCGGGGGCGGGGTCCCACATTGGGCCTTCCAGGCGCAGCGAGGGGGCTGCTCTCCTGGTTGGGCTGGAGCTTGCACTCTTTGTTCCCCCATGCCTCCCTGCTCTCTGGCTCTGACGGCCCCCGTGGCGGTCCTGCTGGCCCTGGCCTGGGTGGCGGATGTGATCACCCGGGGGGCGGTTGTTGTCTATCTGCTACCGTGCGGGCGTTGGGGGGTTCTAACTGCCACTGCGGCGGGGGTCTTGGTGAGGGGATGGCTGGGCACTCTCCCTCCTTTTTACACTCCATCATCCATTTTAGAAGAACATAAACACTCACTTGAGCACAGGCGTTAGCTCACACTTGACCAAATAGTGCGTGATTTAATGAAATATTTTACACTAGTTGGTTTAACTGCACAAGTATGCGTGTGGAAACAATATTTGTATTGTGTACATGTTGACAGGTGAACGTCTTTGAAGCCAACAGGTATGTTTTTGGCATTTGGGTGTGTGTGGACAGACCCCGCCTTTATAGACTTGTAGTACATCTGAACCTCACTGGAATTAGTATAACCATCTAGAAACTTGTTGCTTTATGCTGCTTAATGGTTTTACCCCCCCCCCCCCCCCCCCCCTTCTATAATCACCCTCCTACTCCCCCTCTCTAACATCCCTCTCTCTCCTTCCCTCCTAAAGATTTTCAAATATGACTAAAATGACTAAATTTTGGCCTCGATTACAAAAGGGGTTTATTCAGACATACCTCTGGTTTGTCAGAAGATTCATAACCCCTGTTGTTAAAGTAAAATATATGTCCAACACAAGAGGCCCTCAGTCCTCATCTGCCTGCCCAGCTGTTGGACAGGACAAGTTAGAAAAAAAATGAAAAATGATCATAATAGACAACAAATATTTCATTCATCAGAAAAGTGCTGTGAAAAACAAAAGCCTAGAGCAACAATTCACAGCAAGCCTCTTCCAACTGGGAGTACATGCGCCAGTATTGGGTGGTAACAGTAAAGTGTGAACGTAATATGGGAAAAGGGTGTTCAAGAACTTCTGTTCAGTATGTTCCTGAATGCACACATGACCAGTGTGAAAGTAACATAACCCCCAATTTACACTGGTCCTTCTGCAGTTTGTCTTTTTTGAGTTGCGTGAGGAGTCTGTCTCATGACCGTCAGTTAATTTTCTCCCCTGGATCCCGGAGGAGTAGTTTGTCTTGTCACTCCTGTGTCATGTAGTTTGTCCTGCTCTTTTCACTCAACTAACTTTTAAACAGTCCTAACTGAATCCTTGTAAAATGTTTTTTGTCATATATGATGTCATGTTTTTGAACTGCCACAATTAAACTTTTATCCTCCATGGTGGTGTTATCCGTGGTGCTAACATGCACTACCGCATGAGCACGTCCGTCACCGTAAATATGAAATCAAGTTTTATTTTGAAAATGCAATGGAAAGCTTGCGTTGCAGTGCAGAGGGATGGACGTGGAACACAGACATGACACGGGTGATGGGAACATTCTGATTGATAAATAGACATTCTATTTTTTTGTCTATACACAACAGAGAAGCACCGCAGACGGACCAGTGGAAATCAGCCTTAAGGGGGAGGAACAATGTCTCTAAGCTTTCAAGCTCACTAATTCCACTGATTGAGTGGATGGACCATTTAAACCATGGATCACTAACACGGTGCCCGCGGGCACACAGAGAACACTGATTATTCCAACTGAATAATATTTTCCATCAATCATTGCAAATAATTGTAAGAAATAAGACATCAGAAAGTATTAACCCTTGTGCTATCCTATGGGGTCAAGATGAGCATTGACGTGTTATCCCTACCATGACAAAGGTGGATAAAGGTGGAGAGGATTTCATGTAATCCATGGGCACCAGTGAAGATCACAAATCATTTAAGAAAAAAGTTCAGCGCACTGTCTAGTGGGTCTAGATGACCTCACTCCCAATGTCAAAGTGCCTTGAATAGCACTAGAGTTAAGATCCATATCCAGAAGCTATACCAATAATTTCTTATGTGAAACTTAATAGTGTCTGGTTTAGTTTCAAAAAGATCTAGCCACCTGCAGATGTGTGATCTTGGTTCTTACATTATACAATACCATTAGGGAATTGAAGACAGTTTGAAATTTTCCAGCCATTGGATAAATGGCTCACAGTTTCTTACCCTTCCACAACGGTGGAAACTCAAATGACTCAAATAAATAAACTTGCAAATTCAGCTCTGTATGTAAACTCTGTGGAGGGTAAGGATGTAAGGTAGACACGATCATTCCCCAAAAGCAACCTCACCCTGATAGTTTATGTCACCAAGACCAAAAACATACATTAATAAAAAAAAGTTGAAATGTAATTTCAGCTCAGTGAAGATAAAATGCCCCTCTGATATGGTGTTGGGAGGGGTCAAGGCAGTGCCACACATGGCAGAGGGGTTGATGAAGGGTCTACAGCCCTGACAACTTATTTTTGGTGGGTTTATCCGTCAACTGTGTTGATTCCATTAGCCGAAGACTGACAGAGAGTGGCCGTGCTCCAAGCTCTATCAGTCCTTTATCAGAAGCTTGTGGGGGGAATGAGAGATGGAAAACTAAGGAGAAAGAGAAGGAGCGAGGTAAATAACAGCTGCCCTTTTTTTAACTGTATTACTCTCTGAAACACCAGTCCCCAAGTAATAATGACATCAATCTCTGATCTAGCATGACATGGGATTTATAGTCATGCATAGTGTATGATTTGAGGCTGGACTATTCAAAAGTCTTGCGGACAAGTTCACTCTTAAATATTATCACAATGGCAGTGAGGCTGAATTTGACAAGGAGGATGAGGACCATTATGCTAGCATTAAAGACACGCAGCATTATTCTGTTCCTGCTTAAAGTAAGCCAAAGTCCTAATACCCTTTTTGTGAAATTGACAAAGTGTAAAGCTACCACGGCTGCCGTCTTGTTATACCCTTTTCCCATGCACAGCCACATAAATTTCAGCTTCATTTCTTCCTTACACGATTGAAATCCAATTCCCTGGAAACTGGTTCCGAAAAGATACTTTGGGTCCTCAAAGTCATCTGTATTGGCTGTATGCATCTTCATTTAGGCCTAGCCGAAGTACACATTGGGCAAAAGAATGGGGTCATACTTCTATAATTCATGCTTGAAACCAAAGCTCATGTGTCCATCTTTACAGCCGTGCTGTCTTTGTGAAAGCAGCCAATGTTGGAAATGACTCTAAGCCTAAAACAACGTTCTAAAAATTTCAGTCTGCAGTTATTAGTAGATTTTACCTTTGAATTAGAAGTTGGCACCCACATGACATCTATTCGCTGTAATGATGATGACTATGCAGGTCGGAATCTGTTATGGGCTAAAGGAGCAGCTTAAAGTAGGGGTAGTTGCCAAATGGCAGAGAAGAATGAAATATTGCTCATTTGGAAGTTAATGAATGTGAACATGATTAAAAGTCTTTTTTTTCTGTCAAATTTACACCCAAACAATCAAGGCTGGTAAGAACTGGCTTAAAGTACAGCTTTGACAGAACAATTTGTATGATGCCCAAGAGCTCATTAGCTTGAGAAAGCTAATTAAAGCTTTTTGAATGGTTCCTTGACCTGCCTAATCTGCTGGGCAGGCAACCGTTGGAAAAGACAGGACAAAGTAGAAATCTTGATTAAAACTCAATAGGAACTCTGCACAGGAATTGATTATTGAAGCTCATTTCGAGTAATAGAAGTTGGGCTTTTTTGAGCCCTAACTGTAGGTCATTGAAAAATAGATGAAAAGTCAACCATTTAGTGACATGACCTTTAAACTGACCTTTGAAGGAAATAAGCAAACATTTCCTACACTTGAACAAAACATTTAAAAAAAAAGTTATGATTGTGTTATCTAGATTCACTGCCTCATTATTGCAGTAGAAATTTCCAATGAATGAATTTCTAAATCATTTCTAATAAATATTTAAATATAAAGTTTAGTGGATGGGGTCAGGTACAATAGACAGCAGATAATGCATCGTAGCAATAATTTGTTAGCATCTTAGTGTTCACAACCAATAGCTATTGGACAATATTGGTTCAAAGGTGGGCTTTGAAAATAACAGCTTTTATGACAATACAATTGTACAATTTCCAGGAAGATTTCCAGAACATTCTGCTAGCATGTACATACATTTTTAAACAAAACTTGTTACACAAAATCATCTATGGAAGTAATTCTGGAGCATAATTAAAAATAAGTGGAATCTGTTCACAGGGAAAAGGGTAATTTTTGAATTTCACATCTTTGTCTGGTTTGGTTGGCTTTTAGACACAGAACATTTAGAAGGAAAAAAAAAAGTCATAAGAGGACAAAACTATCTGAAAGATGTTAAAAAAATGAACTGTATATTTGGATAGTTTGTTCTTTATAATTTGTGCTCCCATTACTTTATCCTAAATGCCATATTTAACTTAAATCTCCAGTGATAAACATTATTTGAACTACCATAAATCTTTAACTATTTATGGTAGGGGTTTAAAAAATTTGTTTCAACAACAATTCAATTATATCGCAATTTGTCATTGACAATGCAATTCAGAGTCGATTTTGGTTCAATTTGAACTATTAGACTCACTAACCAAAAATGGATCCAGGACATCTTTAGCCAAAACTTCAAACAGTGTGACTCAGAGATAAATACCTACTGAATAGTGCAGGTAAAGTTTTTCAGATTCCTTGTATTTCTTCCAAGACAATAAAGTGTAAATTAAATATGAGTACAAACATACAAGTACCGTAATATCCGGGCTATAGAGTGCACCTGATTACAAGCCGGACCCATTACATTTTTGAAGCATAAACCATTTTGTACATACATAAGCTGCACCTGTCTATAAGCTACATGTGCCCACATTAAAACATGTGTTGTGGATTGAGGATGTGTATGTGCTGAAACCGCGCACGTGTGTGAGAAGGAGGAGGAGGGAGCGTGTGCAGCAGAAGGAGGGGAGAGCGCGCGTGCGGCGCAAGAGGGAGTGAGAGGGAGAGGGACTGAGGGCAAGAGCAGCTAAAGTGTGTTGGGGGTGTGTGTTTATGTTTGATACACAGAGTGAATACCAATGGCTAAGATGGCGGCGCGTACGGACGCAGCGTCTCGCAGCTCTTGGATAGTGGTATTACTTTCGTGTTTTTTGTGTTTCCTGTGCTGCTTTTTGTGCCCCTCTGCACAAGTAAACAACCACTTCAGCTGACAGAAGCTTTTGGACATCGGTTTTACGTTGCATCTTACCAACACGGAAGAGTTTTGCCACGCACACGGCATTCACACGGAGATAGCAAGACCAGCAGGTTCCCCCTGGTTTCTTTTTGGTGCCGGCAGGAGACGAAAACGGAAGAGAGACAGGAAGCAGAAGCGGGCCTGCCGCTCAGGCCTGCAGGAAAGACTGAGGGAAAAACTCCATAGGCCTCCTCTTCCAAGTATGTTCCTTGCCAGTGCACTATCCTTGAACAACAAAATGAACGAGCTGGAACTACTCATGGAAGGAAACCGCTATGACCGTGACTGCTGTGTTCTGGTTATATCAGAATCCTGGCTACACCCGGAGATTCCCGACACCATTCACCGCAGCGACCGTAACAAAGAAGGCTCCGGTAAGAGCAGAGGGGGAGGCCTGTGCATGTAAGTACACAATAACTGGTCAAAAGACAGCCAAATTATCCACAAACATTGTTCGCCGGACATAGAGTCCCTTTCAGTTAAATGGCGTCCATTCTACCTACCCAGAGAGCTATCAGCCGTGCTAATCACAGTTGTTTACATACCACCAATTGCTAACGCTAGGATAGCTCTCTCACTGCTAACAGACACAATACACAGACTAAAGATGATTCATCCCAACGGTTTTCACGCAATAGCTGGCGACTTTAATTAGACCAACCTGCCTAACTTTTACCAACATGTTAAGTGTAAAACCAGAGGGAAAAAAAACTTAGATCATGTTTACACAAACATTAAACATGCATACAAAGCCACTCAGCTTCCACACCGAGGCACACTCCAGTGCTGCACTAGCGGAAGAGCTGAACGCGTTCTTCTAACACTTCGAGACCACACCACTGCAGTCTGAAATCCCATCACCTCATCTTCACTCTGCTTGTAGCTCCAAACCCGATTGTGCAGACACAGGACGTGGCATGGATGTTCCGCAGGGTAAACTCCAGGAAAGCGGCTGGACCTGGTGGAGTTCCTGGGAAGGCTCTGTGGGCCTGCGCCGACCAGCTCTCCCAGGTTTTCACAAAAATCTTTAACCTGTCGCTAGCTCAGGCTTCCATCCCTGCTTGCCTGAAGTCATCCACTATCATTCCAATACCCAAAAGGTCATCTACAGCGACTACCGTCCAGTTGCACTAACCCCTGTCATCACCAAGTGTCTGGAACGGCTGCCTTCCTCCAACCTTCGAACTCCACCATTTCGATGACAAAGCAAACAGATCAACAGAGGATGCCAAATCCTTCACCCCCCACACTGCGCTGAGCCACCTGGAACACAGAGACACCTACGCCAGGGTGCTCTTTGTGGACTATAGCTCTGCCTTTAATTCTATCATTCCTGACATTCTGGTCAGCAAACTGTCTGACATAGGACTCTACCCACTCTGTTCCTGGATCAAGGACTTCTATACAAACAGACCACAGACAGTCAAACTTGGTCCTTACTTCTCCTCCACCCGGATGCTGAGCACAGGCTCCCCACAGGGATGTGTGCTGAGTCATCTGCTGCACACGCTCTACACAGCAGACTGCATGGTGTCAGGAACTCGTAGGTGAGGACACAGGCGCAGACGCAGGGACTAGTAGTCAAATCGTAGGTTTTAATATTACTCGTATTACTCGTAACAACAATCCAAAACGATCCCGTGACAGGGACAGGATCAGTGCAGGCTAAATACCCTCCAGGTGATTCATCAACAGGTGAGACCCGATAAGGTAAAGACAGAACAAACGAGCAGAGAAAAACAAACCGGAAGTGTCAAAACAAAACCCAACAACCGCCCTGGCCCAGAACCTGACACATGGTTGCTGCATTACATATGTGTTGTCCACTGTGATGCACTTGGTCATTTTTTACGTTATAGTCAAATAACCCTACCATGCCTCAATCCAAACGTTATTTTCCAATATTGATTTAATCAAATTATTTCTTTTTCATATGATTTTATATTGGTAAAGTTTAATTGGATTAACAACTTGCCTCAGACAGATTGATCTGGTTGGATCACAGAAATATAAATCAATTCATTGATTAATCATAACACCCCTAGTTTACCGACTTGATGTGATTTGTACTAATGTGCGACGCTTAGCAGTAGTGAAGTGTTTACCCATTCAATGTGAATCAGCTGATTCTTTTGGGAAGACGCAAAGCCGCTTTCTTCCATGTCAGAATCCTTTCGATGTACGTTAATTGCATAAACGGCCGAAGAGCTACGGTAGTTAAAAAAGCGTGGGTAATTCAAGTGTTCGCTGGCAGCTTGTTTATTTATTTTCATCAAATATTTCTTTCTTCAACATGTGAATGCATCTTCACATACCCACCATGTGATGACGTCCACATGGTCTTTCGTTCTAGCTTGCCGCTGAGTATGGTTTAGATTTTAGCTTTTCTGTTTTGCCTCTTCTCTTTATCCATTGCAGGGATATTTTGTCACAACCAGCTGGCCAAGACAGAATATTAATCTGCTAAAATCAATGCGTACGTGAGCATGAAAGACAAAAGAAGGTGACTCTTACTACACTCTTATTTTGCTAAAGCACAAAGACACCTCTTTATCATGTCCCTCTGAACCTTCTGTTCAAGAAAGGCACATGAAAAGTCTGCAGCATACCCAGAAGAACAAAGATCAATCCCACTGAGCCGAACAGGGCACTCCTAATAGAGCTCCAAATTAAATAACGCTGATTGATCATCTTCCCACTTTATCTGCTTTCTCTGATTGGGTGTTGTGATCCCTTTTGTGTTACTCTGCTCATTAGCATTTCTGAAATCCAGAATCTAATTTCCCATCACTGACTGCCCTGGCAGGGATCATCAATTTACAAATGTTATATAACTAAGAAAAACGAAGAAACGTAGGTTAAGAGGAAGTTAGCTGTTACTGACACATGCTATTTATACAGTATCTCTACTCATATTTTACAATACAGAGTATTGTTTTTTTTTTATCTGATCCTTCACTTTGGACAAAGACCAACTTGTTTTTAAACAAAATATTTGGTTTTATGACAAAATTAACACAATACTTAATGTAAATAGTCAAAGTAGTAGCCATAGTTACCGGTATATAGGTATATAAAAAAAGACAATTAATAAACAGAATAATTGATATTATTGGTCATGTTGTCATAAGGACAAAATGGAGTTCTCCTCCTGGCATATATTACACTGAGCAAAACCCCTTAACAGAAATGAAAACATGTTTAAATTAATACTTTAGGGGTAATCACTATATTTTCAGGCCAGTGGACACAATTAATTTACTGGCCACACATAAAATTTTGCCTTGCTTGGCTCTCGGCAGCAGCTAATTTTTTGGACCATAAAACTAAATTTTTGCCTGTATTATTATATTATTTGCCAGAATTAAGTATATTATGTAGAAACGTCCATGCGAGAAAATGAAGTAGACTTCCCACAATGCAACTCATTTTTTATACACCATGAACTATATGATTTCAGTGTATGCTGCCTATTTGTATATGTATGGATCAGAGATGCCCATTCATACCGTTCATGTTTTTGTTTGGTTTAGTCACAAACCAAAGTAGTATATGTAATTAAATATCAGATTTTTAATGGTATATTTTGTTTAGTTGTTATCTATTTATATATTTTATTTTATTTTGTGGTTGTCACACCCCTTTTTAAGTCTAGGGGTAATTGGAGGGGCATATAATAATAAGTAAATGTTTTTGCCCATTTTAAATTAACAAAACACCATTGCATTGTCTCCATAAAAATATAACACGTTTATTTACAAATTAATTAATGAAAACCAACAAGAACTTAAAGTGAAGCAAAAAGGCTTCAGGATGAAACAAGGCCAAAATAACAAACAAAACCCCACCTAACTGAACTTTGAAATTGCGAATGTGATGGTAGCATTATGCAAAACATGTAGAAAACAATTAAAAAAAAGCCTTAGGTTTTTGAAGGGGTTCTAATGGAAAATTAGCTAAATTCTGGTTGTTATTACTCATGTCAAAGCGATTATGAAAGGTACACAGTGCTCCATTAAAATGTTAGACTGTTTTATTTTTTTGAGTTGCAAACACAATGCTAATGTGTAGTGGTGTCAAACTGTGTTTTTTTATTTTTTTTTTTATGTGCTACCAACGGGGTTGGAAGTTAGCATAGTCATCCTATAGTTTGTTTACGTGTTGCAAACAAAGTTGGGTGATTTTGTAAATACGCTAATGCAGCCAATGTATAGCAGTGTCAAACTGTGCTTTTTTTTTGTTTTTTTTTGTTAGTTTTTACAAGTTACCAACAAGGTGTGGAGTTGGCATGGGTCAAAGTATCGTAGTGATGTATTGCAAACAGGGTTCGGAGTTGCAGATGTTGCGAATACTCTAACACAGCTAACACTTTTTAAATCGGCTAACACTCCTAACCTGGCTAACATGTAGCATGTAACAAACAAGTTCTAGAGTAACTGAGATCGCAGTTAATAAGAGCTGACTGACAGACTTATGTCTGAGTTTTTTTGTCTCACTTTATGCGTCTTACAGTTTGGTGCGCCGTCTGCATGACAGTAATTCGAAATCCATTTATTGACAATGTCCCAAATAATTTGGTCTGCCCTACAGTGTGGATAAATACTTTAAATATACAGTATATACATGTTTTTTTTTGGTCTGTCAGCGCAAAACAATATTGCGTGGATTACATTTTTTTTTCTCCAATAGTAGTTTCTAAAGAAGAAAGCATTGGAAAGCTCAAAGCATGTCAAATATTCTGGATGAGTGCAAATAATTTGTACTCGAGCAAGCTGCTGCACAAATCTAACCCACAGGATTGAAAGTGCTGAAATGTGTCATCACAGACACATTTCAAGTCTGTAACCATCTATTTGGCATGATTTTCTCTGATCATTATCGGATCATGATACTTTTGCCAGTATTTTATGTTTTTATGCTATGAAAGACAGTGTTGTCACAAACAGAATATCTAAGTCGAAGGGCGGCTGTGGCTGGATGTGCACACCAGTGTGCGAGAGAGCATTACAGAGGGGTAAAAAGATATGCCAAGTGTGGAATAATGGTCTGGCATGTGTGAAAGTGAACACTGTGATTGGGATTAATGACCTTATGGGAGTCTAAAGTGGGCATAATGAGCTGGAAAAGGCATATTCTAGATAAACCCGCAGGAATGGTAATGGAACAAACTGCTGGAGTCAGGGCCCAGTGTTGGGAGATATCGACTGCAGATTTAGACTTGATGGATTTCATTTAAAAGCAGAGTGATGAAGCTCTTTGATATGGGTTTACAACCAGATCCTGGTGTTTGTTGTACTACTAAATATAAAGGATCAGTCATAACCAAATGTAATGAAACACTAATGGAACTTTCTCTTTGCGTGTATTTTTGTGCAAAACATAACATTTTTATAAAGCCTTATATTTTGGTCATAAATGTTATTTTCAGTAACAAGTCATCTTTCAAAACCTTGTCTCAGGTTGTAAATAAATATGTGAAATGTACAGATTGCTTCACAATTCAGACATGTATAAGATGAGGTCAAAACAGGCTACCGATCGCAGAAAATCATGATTATATCAAGAAAAGGGGAAGGTCTAAAAATTGGGGGGAAAAAATAGTGTTAATTAGTCAATGAGATGATAGGAAATATTAGCTGTAAAATTGGTCTTTTATCCTTGTTTGGAGAGCATTTTTAAATTCTCTAAGCCAGTATTCCCCAACCTTTTTCCGGCCAGGTATCAGTTTAATGTCAGATAATCTTTTTAAGGAGCGGCTTGTACAAGGCTGTCGTGGGTGTCCCCAGCCTACAGTTTCTCTTAACTTTGGAGGGTAAAGTTTATCTTCATCTTCTGTGAAACCTCTACAGCTGGTTTAAACTTTGTTCGTACACTAGATTTTAATTTTATATCATGTTAAAATGTGATATTGTTTTTCCTTCCCAGGGGTCCGTGGCGCAGGGGTAGATAATTCAACCTCTGGTTGGAAGATTGCAGTCTCTTGTCCGCCCATGTGTTGAAGTGTCTAGGGTGACAGTCTGAGGCTCACGTTGCTCCTGCTGGTTATTTTGGTGCCACTGTTTGGCAGCGGCGCCACCATCAGTATGTGAATGGAACTGTAACTGTAAAGCGCTTTGGGCCTTCTAGAAAAGTAGAAGAGTGCTATACAAGTGTACATCATTTTTACCATTTAATCCATAACTGTCAAAGTGGAACCTAAAAGATCAGAAAAGATCAGACATCAACTTCAGCATTGTCTGGCTAATACTGGTATTTATTAAATCAAATCAAATCAAACTTTATTTAAAAAAAAACACTTCTAATGCCTTGAGCAACTCGAAGCACTTTAACATTTAAAACCAAAAACACACACAATATTACAATAAAAACCCAACCCACCCTTCACCCTTCCAACTCCCCACATGACCCCACACGCAATAAATACTTATAAAAGAAAATTTTATAAGAAACTTAAGGCTTGGTTCGACAGTGAGGAAACAATATCTGGGAATCTCTTCATACCAGGAGCCAGCTCGGCCATAGGAACATCGACACAGTGCAAACCCAGACCGGGACAGCAAGGGGGTCCACTTCACAGCCGGGAAGCTGCAATGTTGAATTCCAGCTGCCTCAGAAAGGGCGAAAACTGCGACAACAACCACCGACCAAGCCAGCACGTCCTGGCAGAAAAGATCCTCACAAGAAACACTGGGGCTTAAATCATGATAAGATGCTAAAATTGAAGACAAAAGATTTAAAAAACAAAAACAAAATTGAGAATAAGATTAAATGCATACTATAAAAATATATACATTAAATAATATGTGTTAAAACTAATAGAATAAATAAGCAGATCAAATAAACTAAAAGTGAAATTAAAACTCTCAAGTGCTTAAAATAATCTTTGAAAAAAATCTACATGTATACATATAGAAGAAAGCAAAGACATAATTCAGATCTCATTTCTGAACTGTCTCAAGAAATAATTATTTGACTCCTATATTTTATTAATATCTGCAAACTATTCACATGTTTGCAAAGGCACATTAATCATAGATGGTTTATAGTTTTAAAAGCATGACCTTTGTACCTAAAAAGTTCATTTCTGCACAGTAACACATTCTCACGCAGCTTAGACCTGCTGACACTACTGCTGGATCTTGAGACAGATGTCTCTGGTTGCAACTCACAGCAGGGTTTCAGGCAGGGCCGAGGCTGCTGGAGAAGAAAGCACTATGGAGGGTAAGTGAAGGGTGTAAAACTGGCCCTCTGGGGGCATAACCTGTTCCAGCAGGAATGGTGAGAGACAAATGAAAAGGGAAAAGGTGGCTCTGCTAGAGAGAGATGCAATGGAGGGTAAGGAGGAGGAAATGAAGCAAAAACGGGAGTCTTTGATGAACATGTGTCATGCACAGCTGCTGTTTGGGTGCTTACCAGCAGTACTTGAGCTCTTACGTCTGAACTGTGGACATCACAGTTGGAAAAGGTCAGGGAAGTCATAGAAAAGAGTGAGGAGAAATATCTGTGTGGATGGATAAGCCTATGAAATGTAAGAACTTTTATGGTAATGGGGAAAAAAGAAAAGGTGGACTGGGGAAAAAAGTGAACAAAAAACCATCATAACAAATAAGGTTATTTCTGTCCTTCTTATAACCTTTGATTTAAATTTCAGGACCATGCACTTCAACTGGCATTTCTACCAGACTAATGCTATATGATATATGTTTCCTCCTTGACATCCAGTGTATATTAATAGAAGATGGAGTCAATAAATTTAGACCAGGTCACTCACTGGTAGTTGCATGAGATGACTGAAGGATTGAGCAGAAATCGGTTAAATTCTTCTCACAAGGATCCTTTTGATCATCAGGGTTGTCACTTGGAGAGTATAAGTCAGTTCAATACTCCCTTGAACCAGTCACATGCTCATCTTGTCCCAAAGAGAGATGTGGGCACCAGAGATGAACCTGCAGGCACATCCACACAAAGTAGTTCCTCTACTCAAATGTGATTTTCCTTGACATCTGGGTCTGTTCTCATCACTCTTCTGTTCATGTCATGTTAGTTAATGACTTCAGTGTTGTGTATGTATGTGCACATGGAAGCTCTCATGTGTTTATGCGCCATATGTCTTTCCAATGTTGGTAAATAGTCCCAGCAGATCTGCAGGGCTTGATTCTACGGTGACAGAGAAACGACCACTCTGACCATGAGGGGGAACCAACGGCGCCTCCAGATGGATGTCAGCACTCTTGTTGATGGAAGGACTGCATGACCTACATCCAAACCACCAATGAACTTGGAACTCTGGGGCTCATCCACAAGTCCATACCACTTTTTCCTCCATTATGATGCCCATTTTACATGCAGAAGCCTCAAGATCATACCAACACTGTTCATGGGTAACCACAACACATCAACATTTTTACTGTTTTGGACAGATGATAAGAAAATTAAAAAAGGGGAATTCTGTTGGCGATTCTAGATCAACACGGCCTAATCTTTTCTTCAAAACATGGACAGGTTTCATGCAAAGCAGTAAACGTTCTAGCCTTCTAGGCCTTGTGGTTATCTTCTTGGAAAATCCAGATGCAGTTAGATTATGTTTCTTGGTTATTCCAAATTCTGCCTGAGAGATTTGGATTACTGAACCTGTCTGTAGACATACAGGACATCTTTTTGTGGAATCAGTGTGATGGTGCCCAACATCTCAAAAATCTCAGAAAAATGTATACAAATACCCCCAGCCACCTCAAATTTGGGATTATCTGAGAGCATCAATGGATATTGGGGAAGAGGATGGAAACACAAATGTGGACACATCGTCAGCCCATTTAAATATAAACTGATATTTAACAAGTGTTTGTAGAAGATAGAAACGCCTGGCTCTGGCCTTAACCATTATCAGCATCTGGGCTCAAGGGTCTCCTCACTTGGTCCAAGGTCATTCCAACCATGCAACATGTCTCTGGCCCAGACTATGGACAATTCATTATCAGTCCCTGTTTCACGTAAATCTTTCAATCACACTTTCAAGATCTCTAAATATTGAAATCACCTGTAGGAAGAGCCAAGCTGCTGCTTGTTCCTGGTTCCTCACCAGGATTATCAATACAAAGGTATCACACAATCAATACCCATACATCACCAATTTTGGTACTGAGTACACTATTCAAGTATTGCTTACTAATTAATAGAGGTGTAGGGAATAATTGATTTGTTATATCGCAATATTTCATTTGGCTATACATTTTCCGATTTTAAATGCAGTCAGAACAATATTTGTTTAAATATATATGAACATCTTTCAGCTTCTGACTCTTGCTTTCCTCTCAAACCCTCAACCGCTAGTTGAAATAATAACACACTGAGTCTCTTTGAGCATCTCTACAACACACCAAAACAACTACATGAAGAGATTATGTTTCACGATTATGTTATTATGAGACATGTACTACTTAGTTTTTACTTGACATAGGTACCAAACTGAAACTCTGTGTCACATTGCTACCGGCATCATATACAAATAAGGAAATCTCTTTTAAACTTGTCCATGGTCTACTTTGCTGTCCACAAATGCATATTACACACACTATAAAAATAGGTAATAATTAAAATAAGTACATTTTCACAAAATATTTTATTGTCAATTCCTTAATTTTTCAATAGCCATGTTATATTAATATTTTCATTTCAATTATAAATTCAAAGTATGCAAACATATTCAAAAAACATCCAAACAATGTCATTAAAATAAAAATTAAAAGGACATCATTCTATTTTCATACAATTTTACAGAGGGCTTATATTGTTTATTGACTCTAAATGAGGACCTTGACTCTCCTTTTCACTTTTTCCAAATCCCTGTGCGAAAATAGTATATTCAACCAATATTGTCATGCACAGTGTGTTGACAAGCCTTAAAGGATTTACTGCTCATGTATATCTTACAGGCAATAGAAAATCTATGTCAAACACATTGTGTTTGGCTTTGCCCCTGCAGCCAGTTTCATGCACCCTTGGAGAAAAGCTAGATTTCTTTACAACCCCACCTGATTGAGTCCTTGATCCTGGCACACAGATGAGCATTTGGCTGAATGACTGCTATTCACTGTGTGTACATGACCCACTTTCACAAAGTGAGAAAGGTGGGGCTGCAAAAGTTCTGCTGTATTTTTTTTCTTCTTGTGCCTTTAGCTCCCTCCACCTACGGATGCAGTGGTGGCTATGGCAACGCTGCAGCGGTGAATGGAATAGGTGACATTTCCTTATTGTTCTTGCTTCTTGGTTATTTTTCTTTCAGTGCTTCTTTGGGTGTTTCGTTGCTCAAGGCTGCATCTCAAATATGCATCTTAATATTGTCTTTCTAATGACAAAGATCTCTATCTCCTGATTAATTTACTACAGTGTGTTGGAATTTTCTCTGCATTTTGTCTTTCATTTTAAATAGAATCATTTTCTCCACTTTCTTATTGGGAAAAGGAATGAAGACAAATCCCAACCTTGTTCGGACTTCTTTTCTCTTGAATGTTGAAGTTGTGTCTAATTCACACTTGCTGAGCTTCCCTAACATTTACCTAGTTTCTTTATCAAGTTTTTTTTTTCTAAAGGAACCAATGTTCTCACATCTCTTCTGCATTGCAGTGCTTTTAAACGCTGGTGGGCACATTGATGGGAATTTTTCATTTAGTAGGCATCCAAAGAATACAACAATCTGGGAATTAAGCCACAGATCGACCACATATAAGTCAAACAAACCACTATATGAGGGTAATAAACCTTTTAAGGGATCCGATCATCAATCCTCTTAGATTTCAACACTTTTCTTGACTATTTTAATTGCATTCAAGGCTTTTGAGTCATAATCAGGATGTTTTACAGCTTAATTTTGGAAAAAGCAAAGAGAAAAAAAAAATTGTGTTACTTTGAACGCAGTTAATTAAGTTTCACTGACAAACTGACTCTTTTGTCTCGCTGAGAATTATTGTTTGTGCACTATTCAAATAAAAAACAAGTCCGTAAATTTACCGTTGTGGCTTATGTGGAAAAAATCTGTGATATAAAGAATCCTTTAAATTCCCTTCCTTAAGTTTTTTTCAGTTATAATGCAGAAACAGGCCAAATCAGTGGCACAGGAGATTGGAACATTGACATTAAACAGTACTTCAGCAAAGTGATTAGTAATGTATAGAAATAGAGCCCCAAGAAAGGTTGCAATCACTACTCCATCTCTTAACATTTACTCCTCCCTCTATCTGTCAAACACACACATGCACACACCGGACTGCCTGAAGGTCTACGTTCCTGCTGCTGTTATTAATCTGCATCACCAATTGACCTAGTTTGTTACAGCTAGCTTATCAAAACCTTGCTGTGTTAGAAAAAGCAGGGTAGTAACTGTAGTTGCTGCGGTTGAAGCGTTGGAGATGTCAACACTGTGTCCTGTATAACAGATGTTGTAAAGGCCCCTGATGTGGAGATACTTGTGGTTTTGGGCCTATTTCTCACTACTCATGCCATCTATTACCATTGTTATACATATCAGTATGTGGCACAGAAGGATACAAATGTTAGCCTGTAGTCTGCTTGTTTGGACTGGGACCAGGATACCATGCTCAACTGTCTCTATAATACTCACCGGAAGGCTATTAGGATATTAGTAATGATGCCCGACGGAGACAGTCAGAGGTGGTTAAGTTAAACGTAACTTCGGTGTGTAAACTGGCTAAGACGATGTCCGACACTGTAATTTTCTCTGGTCCCCTGCCGAACTTAGTCAATGATGAAATGTACAGCCGCTTTTCATCATTTAACTGCTGGCTTTCTAGATGGTGCCCAGAAAACGGCGTTGGTTTTGTGGATAACTGGAGCGCGTTTTGGGGGAAGCCCGGTCTCATGCGGAGAGACGGCGTCCATCCCACTCGGGACGGTGCCGCTCTTCTTTCTAGAAACATTTCTGCTAGCCTTAGTCTGTTAACCTGACAATCCAGAGACGAGACCCGGGCGCAGAGCAGCAGTGTAAAACGCTCCTCTGAGCCTCCCTTAGGGTTAGTGCCGGTGCAAAACCCATGCAGGGAAAGTCAAGCAGGTCCTAGCTTTAGCTTATGTGCTGAAAGACAAATGAAAGGAGCGCGTCATAGAAACCTTACAGTGACAGACAGCAGTTCTCACAAGCAGAATTATGATGTCATTAAATGCGGTTTATTAAACATTCGATCCATTTCCTCCAAGTCCCTCTTAGTCAACGAGTTAATTACTGATAACAATCTTAGTCTTTTAGCCTTAACAGAAACTTGGCTCCATCAGGATGACTATGTTAGATTGAATGAAGCAACCCCCCCCACTTATGCTAACTATCAGAAATCCAGGATTTCAGGGAAAGGAGGTGGTTTGGCAGTAATATCACAGTCTAGCTTACTTCTCAGCCCTAAAGTTAAAAATGCTTATAATTCATTTGAAAGCATCATATTGTCTTTAAGTCACCCAAACAGGAAAACTCGAAAACCTGTTTTACTCATAATTATTTATCGCCCCCCCGGCCCATATTCAGAATTTTTAACTGAGTTTTCCGACTTCCTATCGACTATTGTCTTAGATTCTGATCAAATTATAATATTAGGGGATTTTAATATTCATGTTGATGACCCCAGTGACTGCCTAGGAAAGGCTTTTGCAGCTTTATTAGATGATGTTGGTTTCACCCAAAGTGTGAATGAACCCACTCACTGTCATAAGCACACCCTGGACCTTGTTCTAACCCATGGGATAGAGATCAGCCAGCTGAGTGTCCTTCCTCTTAACCCCATCATTTCTGATCACTTTCTGATTACCTTCCAGCTTACACTGGAACATCCTTCTGCCCCAGTGAATAAGAAACAGCTTAGAAGAATCTTAACTGACCGTTCTGTGTCTGAGTTTAAACACACAGTTCAGCCAGTACTTAGTGATATTCTGAGAAAATACTCTGAGACCAGCTCCCATAGTATCAGTCCTAGTATAAATGACCACTTTGTTAATGATGCCTTACAAGCCCTCAGGAGTACACTCGATGTTGTTGCCCCCTTGAAACCTAAGTTCGTCAGACAAAACCGAGTAGCACCGTGGTTTAACGCTGAAACTCGTTCTCTTAAACGAGAAACCCGTAAGTTGGAAAGAGAATGGCGCCGCTCCGGTTCAGAGCAGTCTCTGGATATCTGGAAACATAGCCTATTAAATTATAAAAAAGCTCTGTGTAGAGCTAGAAGCCAGTACTATTCAACCTTAATATCAGAGAATGGAAACAATCCAAGATTTCTTTTTAGCACTATAGCTAAATTAACTCGCAGTCAGAGCTCAGTAGAACCACATGTTCCTGTTTCTCTCAGCTCTGATGATTTTCTTACATTTTTCGATAGTAAAATCTCAAATATTAGACATAAGTTAAATCAAGTTATTCCTACTATCAGCCCAGAACAGGCTGAAGCGGTAGAAATGGAGGCATCCATAGAAACCTCTGTAACATTAGACTGCTTCACTGCTGTGGATCAAGCGGAAATAACATCAATTATTACGTCCTCCAAATCCTCAACGTGTCTGTTAGACCCAATTCCCACTAGACTTTTTAAAGAAACTTTTCCCCTAATTAATGATCCCATATTAACAATGATAAATGCCTCTCTGGAAACGGGTTACGTGCCACAGTCTTTTAAATATGCAGTTGTTAAACCTCTTCTGAAAAAGCCCAGTTTGGATCCTAGCATCTTGGCCAACTATAGACCGATATCAAACCTGCCCTTTATTTCTAAAATCCTAGAAAGAGTTGTAGTTAAGCAGCTTTACTGCCACCTACAGGACAACAGCCACTTTGAAGACTTTCAGTCGGGGTTTAGACCTCACCACAGTACGGAAACTGCACTAGTTAGAGTCTCTAATGACTTGTTATTGGCCTCAGAAAAGGGACTACTTTCTATTCTGGTCCTGTTGGACCTCAGTGCTGCCTTTGACACTATCGACCACGGTATTTTACTCCATAGATTAGAGCAGGACATAGGGATCAGAGGATCTGCTCTCCAGTGGTTTAAATCCTATCTGTCTGATAGGTATCAGTTCGTTAATGTAAATGGCCATTCCTCTCAGTGCACTCGAGTCAACTATGGAGTCCCACAGGGCTCAGTCTTGGGACCGATCCTGTTTACGCTTTATATGTTACCCCTAGGAAACATAATCAGGAAACACAGCATTAATTTTCATTGTTATGCCGACGATACGCAGTTGTATTTATCCATGAAGCCTGACCAGAATGACCAGATAGAGAAACTGAACGCCTGCATCAGTGACATCAAGACCTGGATGACAATTAATTACCTCCTCTTGAACCCAGAAAAAACTGAGGTCATTATACTTGGTCCTAAAAACCTCAGAGATGCTCTGTCTGCTCAGATAGTCTCCCTGGATGGTATAAGTATAGCCCCCAATTCCACAGTTAGAAACCTTGGGGTTTTACTTGACCAGGATTTATCATTTAAGGCTCATATATCTCAGGCGTGTAGAACTGCCTTTTTTCACCTGCGGAATATTGCTAAGATCAGAAATATACTTTCTAAGAGTGATGCTGAAAAACTCATCCATGCATTTGTTACGTCGAGGCTGGATTACTGTAACTCCTTGTTAGCAGCGTGTCCTAAGAGTTCCTTAAGAAGTCTCCAGCTTGTTCAGAACGCAGCTGCTAGATTGTTAGCTGGAACCAGCAGAAGAGATCACATCACTCCTGTGTTAGTTTCGCTCCATTGGCTCCCAGTTGATTCTAGAATTAAGTTCAAGATCCTCCTGTTAACCTATAAGGCCTTACATGGAATGGCCCCGTCCTATATTAAGGACCTCATAGTCCCTTACCAACCAATCAGAACACTTCGCTCGCAAAATGCAGGACTGCTTGTGGTTCCTAGAATTGGTAAAAGTACGGTTGGAGGTAGAGCGTTTAGCCACCAAGCCCCTGTCTTATGGAATAAACTCCCAGCTCATATAAGAGAGGCCGACTCAGTTTCTACATTCAAAGCTAGACTGAAAACATTCCTCTTTGGACAGGCTTATTGTCAGACTAGTTAGTATTCAGAGATTATTTAACTTAATGTTAGTTTGTTTAAATTAAACTTAATAATAACTATTTCTTTTAAAAGGCTGCTAGAAGTTGAAGCTGGGGTAACTATGGTACACTGGGGTTCTGTCCTCTTTCCTTTTTTACTTCTACCCTTCCTCTCCTCTATTCTTGATCATAATTTATCATTTAGTTCTCCATGCCTCTGTTTGGTGCAGTGCGATTCATGTATTGTCCCTCTTTTCCTCTCCCCTCCTGGGGAGTGGGAGTGCTTCCAGACTCCAGTTGGCTCATCCGTGCTCCAGTTCCTGACCGTTTACCTCGCCTTTGCTCCTGCTCCTACACCTGGCTGTGGATCCTGCCTCTGGCTCATCTCTGGCTCGTCTCTGCTCTGTACCTGACCGAGTACCTCGTCTCTGCTCCTGCTCCTACACCTGGCTGTGGTTCCTGTCTCCGGCTCGACTCGCGCCTTTGACTGTCCCGATAACCACGGCTGGATGAAGCTCGTCTGCTGGACTTTTATATATGTAGTTGTAGATTTAGATAAGTTAATTCTTCTCTAAGATTTCTGGTAAATCGCCTGTCCGTCCTGGGGGAGGATCCCTCCTTCATGTGGGCACCCCTGAGGTTTCTTCGTTTTTTCCGGAATCCGGTTTTTTTGGGAGTTTTTCCTTACCGCGAAGGGGGGTCTAAGGGCAGGGATGCCAGTATAGCTTAGTCAGTTTGTTAGTTCATTTTAGTATTTTTCTATTGAACTCTTTGTATTCGTGATCCTTTTGATTTCATGTTTTACTTCGAAGCCCATCGAGACGACTGTTGTTGTGATTTTGGGCTATACAAATAAAATTGAATTGAATTGAATTGAATTGAATTCTGGGCACAACCCTGTTGTTAAAGATACTTTTGTTGTGTTGTTGACTGCTTAAAGCTCACTGCTGATTTCTCATCTTATACTTCTCCATTTGCTTGTTGTGTGTGCCTAGCCTCTCCTTGGCACCGTTGCACCACCCCTGCCCAGCAGCTTGAAGATGAGGACTCCTGGTGAAGACAGATGGGCTTTGGGGACCAGCAGCCAGATGAATTTTTCATTCACTTCCCTCTGCCAATTCTCACCCCCTTTCCCTCTTTATCTCCCATTCTACTACACTGCTGCCTCTCTCATTCTAAGGCATGGTCTCTTGCTCATTTTGCACTAACACATCTGATACCTGTGCAAACACACGAGGTAAAAACACACACACTCCTCCTTGTACAAACACAGCATGTAGACTGAGCACACAGCTCCTAGACAGCAGCACTTGGTATTCTACTTTCTGTTATCTATCTTTTCTTTTGGCCTCCTCTATTCTCTTGTCTTTCTGGCGTCCCTGAGGCCGACACTGTGGAGAGGGGGCAGAGGAATACAGAGGAATCCGTTCTGCAGGGTATTGTTAGAAAAACACAAGTGCGCAAAAGGTAATGCTCTCTGGAATTGAGCATTGTTACTTCAGAGACTGCACACTGCATCACACAACTTATCTAAGCCAGCACTCACAAACCTGTTCCCTTTCTAATGCTTACTGTTTGCAGCTACAAAATCGTTGCAAACACTGATATATTCTGAAGGTAAACGGATAAGTGAATCCCATGGGATGATGTTAACATTTAGAGACAAAGGAGAAAAAAAGAAATTCCCCCAAATTTGGCCATGCATCCCCTAGGCATCCATGTGCACACAACAGACAAAACCATCAGTGCTTAGGACCTGACGTGTCCTTTTGATGGCTTACAAAACTGCGTTGTCGACTGACAGTGACACAAGGTAGCAAGTCAATCTGGATGGGTTTCCACAACACAACTATAGGAACGCAGTTGAACCCTGAGGCGACTGACATTTTGGATCTTGGGAGACATTTACGATCCCGGTAGATGGCGAATTATCTTAGCCTGCTGTCTGAGCTTTTATGTATGTAACTTGGCAGGTCATGGGGCTTAGGGTCATGTCAGAAAGGCAGAGTATTTGTGGTTTGTATTTCTGGAACTACTGCAGTATCCCGCTGTTTGCTGTGGCTGTAGAGCCCTACATGAAGAGACTTTCCTTTTGTGTGGGTCTTGGGGGGAAAAATGGAAAACAGTTGCCTCTGCATGCTCCTTACAGTCTTTGAACAGTTAGAAATTTCCCTTGATCAATAATTGATCAAAGCCATTACAAAGCATGGATAAAAGTTGCAAGAGTACAGCCCGATTTGCTGTCTTCTATGTGTATCTGTGTGAGTTTATAAGTGAGGCATTGAAAGGGCATGGAACAACCTGAGGGGCATACAAATGTTTAAAAAATTGTTTGGGGAAATTAGTTGTATAGAAGTAAAATGGTGAACATTGTGTTTTTCGTATTTTTAAGATGCTCGAGTGGGATTTTTCTTAAGATGTAGTAGATAAATAGAGAAAATTAGGTTTAAAATTGTATTTCTAAACATGTCTTGGGTCAAATTTTTCTGCATCAGGAGCAGATAAAAAAATGCCATTGAGAAAAAGTTGTAGGTGTGACGTGATGCTACAATGGCAGGCCAAAAGCTATGTGCTGTACTCCATTCTGATGCATCCACTTGCAGACAAATACATCCATGTATGTCTTTGTTTTCCTCACCTGATCTGGAATCTGGATTAAAACTGTACAGGTTGCCATTTTTTTCTTGTACCAGTATTGTAAGGTTGGGGGTGTGAGAGGCTGTAAGCTAGTGGGAGAGAGTGTAAACAGATGGATGACGGGAAGTGGGGAAAGGATAATAGCCAGCACCACCCTCAAGTCAGGTGAATTTCCAATGAACTCCTGATACTCTGCAGAAACTATGTCCATAGAAAACGTTACAAGTTTTTGATTTTGGCTAAACAGCATCATCACAATTAAAAGACCACTGGGACGTTTCAAAAGTGGGAATTTAACAGGAGACCCGCATCAAGAGCCTAATCAGGAATCTAGCCTATAGTTACTTGCCATCTTGTTCTTTTCAAGATGGCGGCGCCTGTAAACGCAGCAGCTCAGCGTTCTCTGCTTTTGTTTTTGTTTTTTTTGTTGATACTACAGACACTGGAAGCGTTTGTTCAGTACAGCAGTACGGAATTACTTCAAATTGGTAGGAACTGGCAATTTAATGCTTCCCTTAAGCCGGGCTTCATACCACCCGAGATCCAACGGACTATCACAGCCTTCGCCCAACCCCCCCGCGGCCAAGGAGACAAAGGAGACGGCGTAAACAAAAGCAGTGGGAAGAGAAGGGGAGCACGCGCTAGGCTACATGCTAACCCGCATTGATCAGCTCTCCCAAGTATCTTCCTCGCTAATGTAAGATCACTCGCCAACAAAATAGACGAGTTTCGTTTACGGATTGTCTCGCAGAGGATGGACAGCTGTGTCGCTATGATAACAGAAACCTGGTTGGACGAAAGCATACCTAACATGTAGAGCTAGCGGCCCGCTCTTTGTTCCGTGCGGATCGGACTGCAGACTCCGGTAAGGGCAAAAGCGGCGAACTGGCGCTTTACATCCACAACTCCTGGTGTGCAGTCACACACATCATCGGAACGCGCTGCACACCCGGCCTGGAATACCTGGTGGTGAAATGTAGGCCATTTCTAACAGCGAGGGAGTTCTGCTCATTCCTGATCACAGCTGTTTATATCCCACCTCAAGCTAATGCTAAACTAGCGCTGGAGGAGCTCTACTCTCTGATCAGCAGGCAGATGAACTCCAACTCAGAAGCAGCTGTGATTGTGGCAGGAGACTTCAATCACGTGGAACTCAAAGTGCTCCCCAATTTTCAGAAGTTTATACACTTTCCCACCAGAGACAACAACACACTGGATCATGTCTACTGCAATATCTCAGGTGCATACAAGGCTGCAGCAGCTCCTCATCTGTGCATGTCGGATCACATCTCTGTGGAACTAATCCCCACATACAGACCTCTGATCTGTAGGACCAAACCAACCGCCAAAACAGTTCAGGTATGGGCCGAAGAGGCTTCTTCAGCACTACAGGACTGTTTTGAACTCACTGAGGGGTTTAAAGATTGCTCAGACGTTGAGGCCCACACAACATCTGTGCTGAGCTATGTGCAGTTTGGCACAGATGCTGTTCTGCCCACAGAGTCCATCAAAGTGTACCCAAACCAGAAACCATGGTTTGGTGGCACAGATACAGCAGCATCAGAACCCACAAGAACAGACTGAGAAACAGCTTCTTCCCCAGAGCTGTGAGGTCCCCCCCCCAACACACAGACTTGACATAAGCCACTGATTCTCTGTCACTACACACTCGACAGTTGACTATGCTCTGGTTGCACTTTTATGCAACCATGAGTATGCAATACTCATTCCATTTTCATTTTCACATCCACTTTGGGAATAGTGTCACATAATTTGATTCGACTGAGCATTTCCAGAGGGGGAGGCGGGGCGATGACGTCAGTGCTATCTCCGTGTGTCTGGCTGCTAAGAGACATGCTATGAGCAGTGGGGCCAGGCTTGTAGCCTTGTGTTAGCGGCAGGGGAGAGGGTTTTGTGACGGTTGTCCTCTCCCGATGATTGTACACAGCTTCTCGGGACTGTGCAGCAGCATTCCAGCCTTCCGCGGTCCTCCTTCGGACACACAGCGGTTCGGTCGAAACGTCCCCCAAACTTGCTTTGTCTTCGGACCGGCAGCGCCTTCGCATAGCGGAGTGCGAAGCCCCACGATCCAAAGCTCCAGATCGCCGAAGGCGGAAGTGCTGCTACGCAGATCTGAGAAACTCTAAACCATCGTATGAATTTGTGTTTCCAGTGGTGTCCAGAACAAAATAAAGGCTGATTTAATTCCCACACACTAACATCCAAGATGCTCTTTGCCTGCACAGAGTTTTAAGTACCTCTACGGCTAATGTTTTTAGCACATATTAGCCTAATGCTAACCCGTCTTTTGGGTCCTCCTTGCAGTGAAGAAAAAAAACCCTGACTGCACGGATTCAAAAACAGATGAGCGAGCAGGCGCTTAATAAAAATAATAATTATAACAGTAATAAAGCACATTTAGAAGATAGTCTCCTGCAGCTTCGCGCTGATTTTGCTGTTCAAGGACAGCTGGAGGTGGAGCCCAACAGCTCGAGCAGATATCGCCATGCTAAATGTTTGCTGGTTGAACCAACACGCACTCAGCGGGAAGCTGCAGGAGACTATCTTCTAAATGTGCTTTCATATGTATATATAATATTTGTAATTTTGGACTCACAACTACCCCTTGATATGTGTCTTTGACTGGTATGAAAGCACAATTTAAGCCTAATGATGTGCTTGTTGTCTAACACCAGACATTTGGTCTTTGGCTCTGAAATTGATCTTGATAGAAAAAATGTGATCATTCATGTTGTGGCAAAGCTCCCTCACTGTGTAGCACCTGTCACAGCTATGACAGTTGTATCAGAGCAACCCTTTTGTGTTCTGTCCACATAGAGTACGTGCCTAATACTCAAGGTGCCACTTTCTTCATGCTTACAATTCACATCCATTGGTTCTGAAATGCAGAGACACATTAACGGATGTGCATGATTTGATAAATGCCGCATCAATTTCTCGTCTTGTATTTTGCAGCAGTGTTTCAAACTCGATAAATGTGTTTAGTTACGGTCTAATGTGAGGACAGAAGTGGATGTCTTAAACATATTTTGAAAGAGCAAGACTAACAGTAATATAATGCCGGTTAAAAATAAAAAAAACCTTAGTAAGTGACAGGACTTAAAGGGATCTACCTTTTCATTCCCTCTTGGGAAGAAAGTAGTATCGGACAATGTTTGAATGATGGAGGAATTTTAAGATGAAATCAAAAATGGCCAGCCAGAATCTGCGCTGAGATATTTTTGTGTAGCAACTGCTTGTATCATTTATTGATAGATAAGACAACCATTATACCAAATTTAGTAGACATCTAAAGGAACTTACAGGTTTCTTTGAAACTAGATCACTGTGTGGTTAAGTGTCTTTTAGACTCTTAGACTGCGCATTTCGTAATTCCAACGGATTCTCCACGTTAGAATCAGCTGATTGACGCTGATTGCATGAACGATCAAACTAAAATGTCGCTGGCCACAGCACCAGTGTAAATGGGTTAAAGACCAACATAGCAGCAAATCAAAGCATATGCTCAATTTATAAATGTATATGCAACTATACTCTAGAGAAAGGTTAATGTAATTAACGCAATCTGACCCTTCTGTCAAGAGAAAAGCTAAAGTAAGTTTGCATAACAGCGCAAAGATGATATTAAAAGCTGCTTTTCTTCATGTCAGTGAGCTGAGGCTCCTTATTAGTTTAATTGGTTAGAGTGTAGGTGAAGGGCGTGCTATTTAAGTGTTACCAGTGACATCCCCTGTGTTAAAGGGTTGATTTCAGTACTCACCTGCAGACTTTTGAATGTTTTGATGTTAACAAACATTGTTTTAGCGATTGTGTGAAAATACAATTATTCCAAAACTATGTTGACAAAAGTTTGGGGGAATTTTAAATTAAAATTGTATTTCAAAATTCTTTGAATTTTTTAGTTTTGTTTTAATGCTCCATGTTCCTATGAATTGACATCATTGTTCATCATTGCTTCCCAGAGTGATTCAACAGTTGTTCCTCTTCTGTTAGCAGGAACACATCTTTGCACTCTCTTTTAACTTTCATCATCTATGATGCATTTTTGTTCGGAAGATTGCCTCTGCTTTTAAAAACGCCTGGAGGGTAGGTTGTGGTGCTGTGCTCATGGAAGTCATTGGTGAGTATATTTTCCCTCATGATTTTACGACTTTGTACGTGTAAATTTTTTCTCATATATTTACAGCTTTATTTCTTGTAAAAATACTACTTTTTTTCCTAATTTTGCAACTTTATTCACGTAAAATCGTGACAATCGTCTCATAATTTTACGACTTTATTCTTGTTAAATTACGGCTAATTCCTCGTAATTTTACAACTATTTATGTATTTTTTTCTCAATAATATACAACCTTATTAAATGTAAAAAACAACCTTTTTCTCATAATTGTATTACTTTATTCTCGTAGGTTTGCAACTATTTTAAGTTAACAACTTAATTTCCTCATAATTTTTTAACTTTATTGTTGTAAACTATTTCTCATAAATTTACAACTTTTTTCTCGTAAAGATATGACTTCTCAAAATTTTACATTATTCTCGGAAAAAAAACAACAATTTCTTAATAGTTTTTTCGACTTTTCTTGAAACTTTTTTTTTCAAAAATTTACAATTTTTTTCTCGTAAAACTGTGATTTTTCCCATAATTTTACAACTTTACTCTCGTAAAATTTTTCTCATAAATTTACAATGTTTTAATGTGAAAATAAAACTTATTTTCATCATTCTGTAACTTTTTCTCATAAGATTATGACTAATTTCTTGAGATTTTTAGACTTTATTTTTCTAAAATTACGACAAATTCCTCATAACTTTACGACTTTCTTCTCATTAGTGTATTTATTTTTTTATAGTTTTGATGTAAAAAAACTTTGTCGTAGAAACAAGACACAGAGAAAAGATTTTCTTTTTTTTCTTATCAGGTAAAAATTTACAAAAAGGAGAAAAAAGGGTTGGAGTAATAAGCTGTTGTTTAAATAAAAACTGTCTGATTGTAGCAAAAGGGTTTCCATTAAAAAAGAAGACTATTTTCAACAAAAAACAAGTATTGATTACAGTGAACGTGACCTAAAATGGCATTGTTTTCTGTTGGGCTTTCAGTTTTGTTTTTCCACTGTTGTTTTTTTCTACTGTATTTTTTTTAGATCACCAGTTGATCTAAGTTGCTTTATTCAAATTTTCTTCCGAAGTACTCTTCCATCTTCCACAATGTCCTCCGTAGCCTTTAGTGAACCATCTGCTCTGAGGGCAGCACATGGTATTGGAGGAGTTAATGAATGCATAGTTATATAATCCAAACGTGTGTTGTAGGAAAAGACAGGAAGAACAGCAGCATCCGAGCCCACATCGCTTCACACCCCAGGAAGCGCAAGAGAGGTTGAAATTATTTGAGCCACCAGTGCCCCCAAATGGGCAATAAAGGCATTTCTTTTGCCTTCCAAACATGACACACTGCTGCCCGTCTTCATTCTCCTTTTTCGGCAGATCCGGCAGACATAGGAATTACTGTATGGGGTGAGACAGACTGATTTACGGATGGGATTGCTTTTTTAATGAATGCTGTTGATTGTTCAACGTGCTGACACAGTAAACCACACAGCAAGGACTTGTAGTACAAATTAGTCCTCTGCCCTCGCCTGCCATAAATGCAGTACCTGGCCCTCGTCCTGGCTGGCCATCATGGCCCTTATGAATCAAAGACAGGGTAGAAACAAGAGGGAGACAAGGACTTACGAGCACTTGGCTTTGCCTCCAATTTTTCTTTACCCCTCGCTCTCCTTCTCTCCTTTTACAGATGGTACATTTTCCGCCTCTTCTGCATCTAGCCATCTAGCTGGGTTGGATGATAAATCCTCAGGCAGCTCTTAAGCACCAGCGGAGCAGAAACTGCCCAGGTTGCGCTCTGCTCACAAAGGTTAATATACAGGGCAGGTCAACAGACTGTGTATGAGGATGTACAGCTTTTCCTTTGCCCTTGCACTCACTGGCAAGCTATTTATTTTGTATTTTTGTCTCACTTCTTTGTCTCAATTTGGTTAATTTAGACAGGTAACAACTAAACAGTTGTGCTCAAAGTATTGAGCAAAAAAAAAGGATTGAGTTTTAGCTTGACAGACACTTAACAGTCAGTTGAATGGAAATTTAAGTACATTACACTTTATTGAGAAATTATATCGGTACAGCAAAGAACACCAGTCAGAAACAGCATGGAAAACCGCACACAATCAATACAATGCTCATAAAAAAACAGAAGGAACCAGCAAGTCACCCTTTTGTCCCACCAAATCCAAACAATTGTGAAGCTAACAGTCATTGAGCAGAGTCAGGCAGAATCAAAAGATAATCTGCCACAAGAAATAAATAGTCGTTTTGAAGAAGCAAGGAAGCTGCACAGAATGTCAGAAGATGCAATTAGACGTGAAATTGCCGGGAGCTACATAAATCTTCCCTGACTTCACAACCATGAACAGAATCAGAGGAAAGGTGAATTTGAGGAGTTTGGAGAGGTCATTTAGATGCTGAGCGGTCATACAGTCATTTCAAGCTTGTTTAATGTCTGGACATTTGATGCTCTGATGGCGCAAATGGGAAAGAAACACCAACAAATATTGTGCATATAGTGTTTTGGAAGCTTTTACAACAAATCATATATTTGTTTCATATTTGCAAAGTATATTTGATGATAAATGATGGTTTATTTTGTATCTGTGATATTTATAGATAAGTATAAACAATAAACATTTATCATGATGGAGGTGAAAGGTTTAGATGCTATAGAGGTATTTACATTAAGGAGATTAAAGGGGAATCTGCTGACACAACACTTTAGTTTCCAAACCTTGGTCCAGACATGGATCCAACTAGAGATGCAACTGATAAATGTCCCTCTCATTCGGTTCAAACCTCAATTTTTGAGTGATGATTTTGACAGAAAAGTTATAATTAGAAAAAAAAAACATTTTTTTTAAATTTGCTAATTAACAAGTATCAATGAATGTAATATACCAATAAACCATGGGCGGCCGTGGTACAGTGGTAGTCAACTTCTGATCAGAAAATTGCAGGTTCAATTCCCACCTTGCCTGCCCATGTGCCAAAGTGTCCTTGGGCAAGACTCTGAACCCCATGTTGCCTCTGGTGGAAGGTTGGTACCAGTATTTGGCAGCGGAGCTGCCGTCAGTGTGTGAATGTGTGAATGGGTTTGTGACTGTGAAGCGCTTTGGGCCTTCAAGGAAGGTAGCAAAGCTCTATAAAAGTATATGTCATTTATAATAAATAATAAATCCGTTTTAAGCTACTTTCACATTGCCCCCGGCAACGCGCACTCAAACACGAATAAGTGCGCATTTTGGTCTTCCACGTTCAAAATTCCAGCGTTTATGCTATATAAGTGTCTATTACCATTTTCGGGCTTTACGTACAAAACGTGCGGCTATTGAAAGCGCATTGAAAGTCAAACCAATGGAACTTTGACCAATCGGGACACGGATTTGGTGGTGACGTTTGGACTTTTAACTCACGGAAATGCAGCTGCTTAAATATGGATCATGGAGGAGAAATGATTACTTGCGGTTTGTGCCCGGCTGGAATTACATCACACCAAATCTTTCACATATCAGAATAGAGGCGAAATTTGCACCACTCAGACAATTTTTTCCAAGCTTCTTTCAACTGTAGGTGGCGGCCATATGACAGTAAACAGTAGAAAAAGAAGCCCCTCCCTGCTTGTCCAGTGTAAACACCATGGGCTAAATGCACAGTCAAGAATGTGTGTTTAGGGCTCACTTGCCCTGTGGGTATGTAAACTTCCAATGTACACATATTAGTGTGCAGTAGGGATGCAACAATTCACTGTTCCTGGTTCAAACTGTTTTCAAGTAGTTGCTTGTTTTAAACCATTGCCTTGTCCTTCAGTGATTTGGGATCCAAAAAACCACTTAGTGGACCAAACATGACTTAATTGCAGCCCAGGGTCTATGTGTTCATCTATTTAATCTGGCCCGCCAAACAGAATTAATCATATTAATAACCTTTATTAAAAAAAAAAAAATCTTTTTTTTTTCTGCTGTGGTACCATAGATGGTGCTGTAAAAATAAACTGACCTTTATTTAGGTGCAGAAAGTTAATCTGCATTCATTGGAATAATTTGTTTTTTTTCTGACACTCATGCGTGTTTTTCAAGTCGGACACTCATTTTTCCTACACTACATGAACGCAGCATTTCTCTTCTTACATATATCTTATCTTATTACATCTTATTACATATATCTTCTTACATATATATAAATATATATATATATATATATATATATATATATATATATATATATATATATATATATATATATATATATATATATATATATATATATATATTGTGTGAGTTGTCAGTCAAAATGAAAGCAGGTTTCATCCAGATTCTATGTTATTTCTTTTATTAATGAGGTGGATTACCAAAACACTCCACGCATGTGCTCCTATGGGGCCCTTTTGTCAACTTGCAAACTAGAACCCTTTGTTCTAAGTTAAACGTTTGCCTGCCCTCGGTGTAACTTGTTTGGTTTTAAACTGGGAATCATGGCATGCCTCATTCCCACTGTAAAGAAAAACAGGATGAAAGAAGAATCTGATTTTGCTCAGTTATCTTGACTGATACAATGAGAATGTATTTATAGTGCCATTTGAAAAAAAATAAATTGTCAAAGTTACTGAATGTTAAAACGTGCCTCCAAATGGATCAACAGAGTTTAAGACCAGTCTGAAAGCACAGCGGACCAGGTTCTGCTTTGACTCACTCTGCCTGAACTAAACCGTTTCATTTATTGAGCCAGTGAACCACGTCGAGTGGTCTTTGTTAAAGCCGCCTTGATGGATTCACCTCCGTCCCCCTCTGCTGTGACACATCGCCTGTCCAGGACTTGGAGGCTGTAAACTTGTTTAGCAGTGGTGTCAGATGACTCATGCACCGTGTTGGGCAGGGTTTTTATTTATTTATTTATTTAAGTAAGCCTTCAACTCCAGAGCTAAAGCTCCACTGTTCACATTCTTTTATCTACCCTCTTCAGCAATTAACGTAAATCCAGTGGATTCAGGAGCAAAGAAAAGCCTCTTTGGGTCCTTACGCAACACTTTACGTCAGTAATGTGTTGCATATTGACGCAAAATTGATTGAGGAGTATGTCGAAGAGTGTGTATTATTTAGGATTCACCAGCGACATATCTGGTGGCAAACGGTTAAGGTCTATCGTTTAAGGCTCCTGTCATTTGATTCACTTGTATTTGCATTACATCCACTTCCAAATACTCTAGTACTTCGAATTTCTAAAACGTTTCTATCATTAATTACACAGGAAAACAAAATATTTTAGACACTACTGTAAGACTGAGTCTAAGAAACCGTTTGACAGTACATTAAAAAGAGTCTTTTATTGAGCACAAAACATTCTATAAAAAGTCTCCTTTTTTATGTATTTGAATACAATTTCCAAATATTTTACAAGCAAATATAAGCCACAGCTTAAAATGTTTGTACAATAAACAACATTTCTGGTTGCAATGTCTGAATTTGTAATGAATTTGCAGCAGCAGCAGAAGAAGTGAAGATGAGACGTTTAATCGTTCCCTCTGTCCGTCCTTTGCAGGGATTGTGGACATGACCGGCCGACATCCCCATGAGTCATCCTCCACTTAGCAAGGGCTGCCGTCCCTGGCGTGCACCAGCAGATGCAGGTTAGTGTTAGTTGAGGTACAATCCATCTGCTTCCTAATGGGAACCACGGGGATCAGTGCTATTGGATGATTCATCAGATCAGCGGTGCAAAGCGCTCTTCATCTGACTTCCTATCTCCAGCTTGTGTGAGTCGCTGAAGCAGGCGAAGCAAACATGAAGATAAACACCTGGCTCGGTGGGGTAACGGGCAACAAAACTCCTTGTCAGGTTACATTTTGAACAAAATCCAAACAAAGTTTACTGCTTAGTACCCAGATAATGTTATGATTCATTTGTGAGAGTAAATCACATCAGCAGAGGTGTATGATGGTCTTTTATGAGCAAAAAGTCCCACAAATATGTTCTTTACGAGAGGTGTGTGTGTGGCGAGAATATTCCTAATGAAAACCCCTTTGGGAGGCAGAAGGAAAAGGCTGGTCAAGCTGCTCTTCTTTATTGTTGTGTTTATGTCATGAAGGATGGTAAACCACTCAAGTTTAGGTTATCCTAAACGACATTGTATATGGACCTATATACACTCAACTATACTTGTAAACACTTTAAAACACAAAGGCAAAGAGTTTATAAGGCCTTAGTAGGAAATACATTTTTGAATTTGATTGATTTCTTTTTTTAAATTACATCCCTTTACAAATAGTTTTACTTTACAACAAAAACATTCTTGCATAAGAAAAACTGAGACACTTGGATACGGGGTTTGTTTTGTTCACTAACACAAGAAAAAGTACAAAAGTTCCAATGTGGAAATAAATCTTAAAATCTAGATGTTATTGAGAAAAAAAGTGACATGGTGGTATTAAGACACGCTCTGATCTATTTTGATCCCAGTGGGGTTTTAATTAAAATTATGCCATTTTTAGCCAAAATCTGAAAAACCTGTGTCGTTTTCTAGGCCAGTTTCTGCAGAGCAGCAGGAGTTTGTTACAAATTCCCCTCTGAGTGGATGGCAGAATGATTGTTACTGAACAACCCCCCTGCCCCTTCCTGTCACCCATAACTGAGCTGTCTGTCTACATGATCCCCCGCTAGCTTACAGCTCCTCACAACTATCATTAGCAGTGCAACAAAATGGTGAGTAACATCCAGATTCCAGCTCAGACGAGGGAAAACAAAGACGTACATGGATCTATTTGTTGACAAGTGGATGCATCAGAATGGAGCGGTGCAGGGAGCTTGAGGCCCAATCAGCCTATTTTCTACATAACAAATACAATCTGTATTTTTTTAATCTGCTCCCGATTCTCAACGGTTTGAATAACGTAATGCTCAGCAATGTACTTTTAATTTTCTATTAATGTCCTCCATTGTCATAAAAATGTTTAAAATACCAAAAGCACCATTTTCATTGGACTGGGTCTTTAAGATAATTGACAATAAAATGACTTCAGAAACGCTACAACCAACGGGAAGACGGTGTTTTTGATTGTTGGGCATGTGTTAAAAAATTTGACACCCTTTCCTGGTCCATAAAGTATTTACAGAAAGCAACAAACGGCAAACTGTCTGGAAAAAAATAATATTAAAGTTAGACCTGATTCTACTTTGGGGAGCAGTGTTACTTAAATGAAATCTTTTGTTTGGCAAATTTTGTGTCAAAGGCATGGACAATAAGAATGGACACTTTGTATTCTGTTAGACTCTGATTAGGGGGGTTATTGGATTTTTTTTGTGATGGGGATGTATCTCTATGTATTGTGTATTCTGTTTTTCAGTGTCATATAAGCCCGTGTGGGCTGGGCACATTAGTGCATGACACTTAAATAAATCAAATCAATCAAATAAATGAAAAATAGCCTACAGGAAAGAAAACAAAATGAGAGAAGAGAAATACTGGCTAGTCCTGCTAGACATCTGAATATATTCATCTAATTACTAGCACATGTTTAGTTAGATTTGATTTTCTATCCCTAATGCAGTTTGACTTTTCTTCGGATTTGGGCTTTTTTTGTTGTTTTCTTGAAATAAACGGTAATTATGCAACTGTGTTTACTTCTTTGGTTTGTGGAAACCAAACTGTGAAAGGACCACACTTTTGCCTTTTCCAAACCAGAACGCAGTCATCTTGATTCCTACAAAGGTTGTTTGTGTTAGTTACAATGAGCATGGAAACTGGATTTGGGATCCTTTCATATTTGTGCTTGATTAAAAACTTTCATTCTATTTAGAAAAACTACCAGCCTTTAGTTTTTCAAGTTCCATATATTAATGTTTAGGCTGAAAAGTTCCCAAAACATTCAGTACCTTTTTTTTTTTAGTTTTTTTTTTCCTTTTCTGTAATTTTTTCTAGAAATGTAATCATTTAAAAATTAGCTGGTCGCACCATCATGGTTGTCATGGTAGCCATCGTATTTGGACCCTTCCAATAGTACCACTTAATCCCATTGTAGCGGACAACATTAGAGGAAGCAGGATAATAAATGCCATTCAGGTTGGATGGACCACAAGCCTCAAACCACCATCCTGCATAGAGATCAGGAGAAAAAAAGGCCATTGAGTTTCAAGCTCAGGAAATGTAAAAGCCAAAGCGCACATCTGTAAGTCAGCAATAACTTTATACAGGCGCAAAGGGAAATGCAAATCCACTGCAAGACATTTACAAGGAGGTGCACAGAAATGTTAAACGAGATTATAAAGAGACAGCTTTAGACGGCGGCAGATGAGCAGCACCATTTGATAGACACGGCTTACCTCCGGACGCGAGCTGAGCGCACTTGCAGGTGCAGCTGTCATTGTCTCTGTCCTTGGTGCTGAACTGGCTTCCAGTGTGGGTGAGGCTGCTGGTTCGTCCGGCGGTGCCACTGAAGCCATCGGCGTGGAGGCTGAAAGTTTGAGGATTAACACAGACTTTCATTAAAGAAAAGCAGTCATTTAAATTGGAGAATGTGGAGCTGAACTCTGCTGTTTTTACCATTTCTAAAATGAATCTCTTAGGTCCCTGACAAAACTTTATGGTTTTAAAGGCTTCTTTTGTCAATAGATACTGACATGATGAGGTTTGTAGAGGCAAACGTGCTGCTTCTTAATGTTCAGTTTAGATTTTCCACAAGGTGGTTTGCCTGCAGGCGTATTTTACTTTGTAAAATCAACAAAAACCAAGAAAAAAAGGTCTTTGCTGTTTCTTTACATGAATCATTTGAAAGGCTTGTATTTTGATGAAACACCAAAATCAGTCACTTTTTGGAAAACCAAGGGAAAAGTAAATAAACAAAAGGGTTGCATTCTGTAGCTCTTATAAGCCACTCAGGGGTATATTGCAGTATTTTTTGTTTTAATAATGTAAATTCTCCCCCAGATTTCCGTTGTTGATAAATGTCAAAATAAAATAAAAGAAACCTGAAAGCCTCCCATTTTTTTTCCTCCATGCTGTGCATTGTCTGTAAAACACACGCAAAGAATCCCCCCCCCCCCCCCATGTGAGTAGTTTTTCCCAAACTGCAGTTGCACACGCTCCTTTCTTTGTCCATCCATGTTTGCATGGCTTTGAAGACGAGGGAGGTCAGTATTGCTGCACGGCCCTCTCTCCTTTGCACGGTCATTCTGTCTTGTTAGTGCTACGCTCTCTGCAGAGTTATCCGCTGCCTCCTCGTCCCCCTCCTCTGTAGCCCGGGGCACGCGTCTGTGATGACTAAATGAAGAATCCTCCTTGTGGATTTGTGAGTTCACAGGCCAGGACAACACGTCACGGAGAGATGCCAAAGTAAGGTTTGAGGTGACAGCGCTTGGGACAAGCAAGCAAAATGATGAAATAGGAGAAAGTGGGATGTTTTGTCATGCAACTAAAGCGATACTTTTCAGAATAAATTGAATTAAGCTACAAAACTATTAAATTAGACATGATGGTGACCACAGGCTATGGGATATCCTGTTGGACAGGTTGAGGAAGGCAGCTTTTCTAACTGCCTAAACATTTGCGTTCGCCATCCCATCCAGACATGCTGGTTCAGCTCATCCACCAACACCACGGACCACATTCTAACTCCTTTCAAGGTGACTGTCTGTTACATTGTTATTGTATGCATTCCTAATGAAGATAGTGTTACATTTAGGGAATGTCTGCTGCTTTCTTTACTATATGGAAAGCTATTCTTGGCTGGCTCAGATGAGAAGGTGGTTTGCCACACTGATGATTAATGCATGAACTTTGAGGTGAGGACCTCCATGCTGCTCCAGGGAGCACGCTGGATGCAGTTAAGGATGAGAATTTCTTCAGTTGACCATCTGTGGAGCGCCACAGGTCTGGCTTGGGAATAATATAACTCCGCAGGCCAAGCCGGCGTCTTCCCTGTGCCGTGGGAGCCCCTACACGTTGAACGCGTTAAAGAGAAGGTGATCTAAGATCCAGCAGGCCGCAGAGGTGATTACATTCAGTCAGGTGCTTCACCTCAAACTGAGTAGCCAAGAGGCAAGACTGTAGAACATTCAATTTTGCCCCGCTATGATGTGGAAGAAATTCAGGCAAATTGAATTTGCTGCACAATTACAGCTCTTGGAAGCAAACACCCACATGTGATCATAATTTGTCAGCCCCGACATCATAAGCTTTCTAAACTTTTACCGCATAAGGGCAAATCCCAGTGAGTTTTTGTGAAATCTACCCCAGTCTATTTTGATTTGCACTTTCTTTCTGTCTCTTTTTGAAGGAAGCACAGCTTCAGCTTGCCAGGAGATAATCTTGTTAATGATTGTAGGGTTACCGTGGAGGTAAAGATTGAGCTGCATTTTAGAGGGACCTGGCTGCTGACAACAAGATGACACATGACATCATCGGGCAGAAGCGTAAAGCATGCAACTTTAGGTCAAAGCATAATTTATTTAATTTATTTATGATAGTGGTCCCTTGCTATTTCATGATTCACCTTTCACTGTCTCACTGATTTTGTTCAGTGCATTTTGCAGGCTATTATACTTATAAACAAAAGGAACACTGTACATGCATCAGAGTGGGATTTGTGTTTGTGCCAAACAAAACTGTAAAGCTTTGTAAAGTGACCTGGTTCCAAAAGATTTTACGAAATGTCCCTTGTGCTATCTTAGATGACCCCACCCTTACATTGACGTGTTCTCCCTACCATGACAAAGGTGGATAAAGGTGGAAAGATTTCATGTAATCCATGGACACCAGTGAAGATCACAAATCATTGAAGAAAAAAGGTTCAGAGCACTGTCTAGTGGGTCTAGATGACCCGAATCCCAACGTTAAAGTGCCTAGGATAGGACAAGGGTTACAAAACAATGAGCTTTATTTTGAAGGTCTGAAAATGAAGTTGATTATGTTTGTGCTAATGTGAAACAGATCCGTTCTTTGTGGAGGAATGCTTTTTTTTTAAATAAAATTGAAGTTTTATAATCTTATAACAATAAACATACAAGGCCTTTTAAATTCACATTCAAAACAATTTCAGAAATATTACATATATTATTATAGCTCAAAGGGCCTTTAGTGTGCTTTTCTTAAGCCCCTTCAGAGTAAACTATATCCATGTATGTGATTCCTGTGGCACACTAAAGAACAATGTTTTTATAAAAATAGGAATTATTTTCTAAGCTCATTTTCCTACCCACAAGTAAGACAATTCGATCTTTGAGGCCCCGCCTTTGGCTCTGTGTGGGTGGCGGCCATTACATGACTTCAACCAAGAGCTGGCCTTTGCCGCGTGTCTGTCTTTAGCCCACGAAAACAAATAACATCCAAACTTTTGCAAAGATAGATGTTCATTTTGTGAATATAAAATAAACACGTCTTGCCAATCACTGCTACCTTAGCAGAGAAAGTGGGTGTGTCTGTTAGCCTGGGGACGGTGCTGGCGGTGCAGACTCTTCCAGGAAGGGGCTGTTCCACACTTTATGTCATCACAATGAGCACAGCCCCTCCCAACTCCCAAAGTAGCGGGTCGTCACAGACAGGTTTTTAAAGGAACGGTTAGAAATGCGTAAACTGATCAAGATACCGCTTTTGGGGTGTTTACAGAGAGAAATGAACATTACAATACACTTAAAAGCTCAAAAAATTTAGCTTTAAAAATGTGAATCAGGGGGAAGTGTTAAAGTCACCAGTACAAAATAAAGTTTTAGAGGGCAGGTTAAGCTTAAATTAGGGGAAAAAAATGGTAATTGTTTTATCACTTTCAGAATAAAGTGATCAGGATTATAAAATACGTTTTAAAGCTTAAAACGAAAAAGAGTTAGAGTCACCATTTAAAAAAAAAAAACGTTTTTTTTGTTTTTTTTTCTGGCTGATTGGGGATATTTCTATTTCTGGTCGAGGACTTCCAGGTCTGTTCGATGATTCTTGCAGCCAGGTCCTTTTGAGTATTTCCAGACGTTTTTGTGCTCCTTCAAGAGATGCATTTTAGGGCACTGCTGTTAAGATCCGAAGCAAACTCAAATGGGTCAATTCAATTTTTCATTCGAAACAACATTTCAGGACGACAAAAACGTGTTTTAAAGTGTGTGAAAGACTTGAGAACTCATAAAAATATGCTGGCATTTAAACAGCAGAGAAAAAAACTTGTAGGGCATTTGCTGCACTTTGATTGTTCCACCCGAGAAGGCTCTTGACGAGCGCTCAAAGAATAATTACAGCCTGCTGATGTCATATATGTGGAACTAATTGTTCTTAAGCGTTTTACTTTAACATGCTGTCAGATCTCTGTGTGGCATCCCCTCTGTTACCGCTTCTGGTACAACCACTTCATAATTTAATTAAAGAAAATGTTGTTTGCTTGAATAATAACGACCTTAAGCTGCATTATGTTTCCACCTGTAGTTGTTTTCCTCTCCGTCTATGTAGAAGCGGTCGTAGTGCGAGAAGGCCTCGTTCCCCTCCCTGTCTTTGAGCTGGACATGCAGGCTGTATTCCTGGGAGCTGGTCAGCTTGTGGATGATCTCATTCCCCAGCCAGTGCTCCCCTGACGGTTCTCCAAAGCCCTGCATCGAACACAAAGATATGGCAACATGAGACACGCACACACACACACCAAAAAAAACCTCTAACATTTTTTACTGACAATCTCCCAGAATTTTTGCTTTAATATGGAAAAAGCTGGTTTTCCATGAAAGTACATTTATCACGTCGATTACTTAAGACAGTCCAGTGAGACTTTGACTGAAATATTCCACTCCCAAAGCTTCAGGCTAGTCAACAGCCAAGTCAATATACCTATCTACCTACCTATTTATCTCCCTCACCCCTTTAGCCTAAAAAAGCTAAGGTTACACCTGGCCTCGTGAAATGTCCCACTTTTTAGTTTGAACACAAGAAAAAGGCATTACAATAAATTCATAAACGGTGATGGAGATTAGGTTTCTTTTGATGTTTATGTTCCCAATTACGAAGAGAAGGATTACTTTAACCCTGTGAGTGTGTGTAAACTTTAGAAGAGCTTCACGTGGGATGTTCTTTTAGGATGTGACTAAGAAGGATTCTATCACTAGACAATGAAAAAACGAAAGCATTATTAAAGTTCTTCTTTAAATATTTATATCATACCATCTGCCTCTTCATAGTATGAATGTATGATCAATTCAATTTTAGATTTGATCTAAATTTCTTATTTTAGCCTAAAACAGATGAATAACAATGCGAGTTGTAAAATATATTTATTTATTGTAAAATTTTACAAGAAATCTCAAAAAGTTTCTTTTTGACTTAAAACGTGAAGCTGACATAAAACATAAGAAACTGTTATATAGGTAACCATAAGAACCTAGGAACAATCAGGCAAAACTCCTTGCAAAGAGGACATTGTATTAATTTCATTTTCGTCTCAAATTTTCAGTTAAAAGGCACAATTTGTTTAAGATTTCTAAAACTTTGAAACATCTTTTTTAAATGGAACTTTTTAGGAATAGACAGACTTCGAGTAGACATTAGGAAATTGAATCTACTTCCTTTTCATTGATTTGTTAGTGAAATGTAACTGCCACGATTCTTTCAAAACCTTCCACTTCCCTTATAAATTATTTAACCCTTTGATATCGGAGTTTTAGCTCCAATGTTGACATTCCATAAATCTTGAATCATTTACACAATTAACCTAATTCTTGTGCAATAAAGCTGAGAAAATCGGCTTTATGCAATGCTTTATGTTAGTACTGTGTTACGTATGAAAAGCCATGATCATGGAAACGGTCAAAGAATTAGTTTAAGTCAAAGAGACTGTGTTATTTAGGTGTCACTGGCGAAATCTCTGGTACTAAAGGATTTAGACTAGAGGTCGGCAAAGTCAGTGGTGTGACAACAATAAGCACTGTCGTCTGTTTCTGTTTTTTGTATTACCAAGAAAAGTGGAGTTGGAGCGACAATCTCTTTTCACAATGAGCTTCTTTCCTCCTATGGGGTCATGAGGAAAGGGTTGATTCATGTAGCCCTGTAACTCTGACCTCGCCCACCTTTATAAAAACAATTAAAACCTAGGGTTTTATTTGACCTGGATTTATCATTTAAGGCTCACAATATAGCTATGATCACAAAGATACTTTCTAAAAGGGATGCTGAAAAACACGTTTGTGCATTTGTCACATCTAGCCTTACACAATCGGTGGCTGACTAAATACTTTTTTCCCCTTACTGTATTCTGATAGGTGTAAATATAGTTGGATCTATTCAAGCATTATGTGTTGACTTGCAAAATAAAAGATTTATAGAAAAAGAAATTGCACAAGTTGTTTACTTTTAGTTTTGAGCTGAGTATGTATTCTTTGAGTCATTTTAAATCAGGGGAGGTATGTGGGACATTTATAATCAAGCAGGCAGACCTGTTTGCAACTTTTGATCAATCCTGACCAAAGATTTATGGAGGACGGAGCAGAGCAGGCCACTGAGGCCTTTTGTACATCTACAGGGCCCCAGCCATCTACAGGGCCCCAGTGCTCCCATGCTCTGGCTGGAGCCAAATGTTTATCATTCACTTGTAAAAACATTGTGCTTGAAAGTGGTTTTTGAGCTTTTTTTTTTTTTTTTGGGGGGGGGGGGTCTGGCTGGTTTTGTTTTGCTGTCACATTTCTCTCCCTGTATTTGATTTTCAAACCTAGTCCTGGCAATTGATTTGTTGGCGTGGGAGTGAGACAAATAACTTCTGCGGTCCACCGAAAAACCAGAGGCAGCATCAGTCACTTATTCTAAAAGCTTTGCAATTACTTCTCTTCTATTTTTCTATTGCACAAAAGGAATGTTGTTTTTCTTAAAAAAAAAAAAAAAAAAAACCTGTGTGATGGAGCTCCAATGACAGTCATTAAAACTCAAAACAGAGCAGAAGCCCACCATGTTGAAACACTTGTGACTCAGCGACGGAGCTGCTTTATGGTCAGATTCTTTTTTGGGGCTAAAACTTGTGGACAGATACAAATGACAGTGTTATGCGAGTCCCGAGTGCCTAACCTGCAGACGTGATTCTGTTTATGAGGTTGTGGAAGTCGGAGAGAAGCAGTTAGAGCAGGTGCAAAAACATGGGGGGGTGGTAGCGAACACGAGGGCAGCCAAGCACAACATCCGCAGGTCACCTGGGATCACAGACTAGCCGCTCTCCCACGCCTCCTAATGCCAAACCGCTCAGGAATAATTATTAAAACCTCCTGTGCATAGACATTTGGTGCTGGGGGGTGCAGGCTTCTGAGAGCAACACTTCCTAAACACCCCCATTACAGGTCCTACCATTTTGTAATCCTTCCATCCACGATGGAAATCAACAGAGCCGTTTCTTCGATGCTGCAGGACTGTCCACCCTCCGCCTTCAGTCGTCATGTCGCAGAAGACCTGCAAAGAAAAGGACTGTTATTCTAAAGTTTGCTATGAGCTACCACGGCTGATAAGTTCTGTTCGCTTTAAAAAAGATGGGAAATGCCGCTCTCTGCCAGCTGTTAGGAGAGCTGCTGGCCTCTTTAGCAGCTAAGAGCTCCGCTGCTGTCTGGCTTGTTTGAGCCGGCTTGTAGAGCACAGAGAGCTTTTTCACAGGAGAAAATCTTGTGCAAACAAACTTTTTTCATCTTTCAAACGACTTTATTTGCATTGCAACATGACACAAAAGTACGACAAAGTCTTAGGGTCAGTATACAAAGAATTTAAAAAAAAAAAAATTCACAACTTTAAAGTCGTAAATTTACGAGGGAAAAAAGCCATAAATTAACGAGGAAAAAACACCAAAGTTGTCTGTTTATCGGAGTCTGGCTTGAAGATGAAATATGTGGAGCATTTTGTAAAGCTTCATTTCCGTATAGGTTTAAAAAACAAAAAATCCCGAACCTTTTGGCGACTCAAAATCAAATTATTATTATGGTGTAGTCGTTGTTCCGGTGTTTGGTGTCGCTAAAGCTGAGTTTCATATGTAAAATAAGGAGCTCAGAGACACCTTTGGGTGTAGAGGACTGCTGCAGCTTTTATTTTCCTTTTCATTCACATATCCAGAATTCCTTTTGCCTCATTTTATCATGTAACTGTTATTCGCAAATCACCAAAGCAGAAGGTAAACAGGGTTCCAAGCGTTTCCTCCTCCAGATGAAATGTCTCGTTTCAACATAAAACAACAAAGATGAATTAAAATAGTCTATTATATTAGCATAAGAACATCGAAAATGCATAAAGTGAACAGCTGCAGGGATACCGACGGCTTCTTCAACAGGCTGCAGAGATCCTGCAAGCCACCCATCAACGAATAAATCATTAATAATCTAGTTGTAATCAAGTTTTTTTTTTTTTTCTCGTAAATTTACACGTTTTTTACTCATAGATTTACAACTTTAAATCTCTGAATTTCCTTTCTTTTTTTTTTTTTTGGGTGGCCCCAAAACTCAGTCGTACAAAAGTAACATTTAGGATTAAAAAATTACATACTGTATTTTCAACAATAGCTATAACCCCCAACCTTGTCACAGGTAAAAAAAAACAGAATGAAACAAACATTACTGTGACTATGCTAACTCCTAACCTCGTAATTAACACATAAAAAAAAGACAGAATGAAACCGCCACACGTTAGCTACATTAGTGTATTTATAATGACACCCAACCCTATGTGCAAAACACCTAACACCCTTCAAATTTGCTTTGACAACAATAAACACAACCAGAATTAATCCAAAAATAAGGCGCTCCGGATTATAAAACAACTTCTTTTTTTGTTTTTGTTTTTAAACAAATAATAAGTCTTTTAAATCCCCCTTGTCGTTCAGAAGATACAGTGTTCTGTGGGTTGCAATGAAATGAATGCAAAATGGGGGCAGGGGCTTCACATTTCAGGGTGTCATACAATGATATGACCCAGGTGGGAAGAAAAAACTAACATCTCTGCATGCTCTCTTATCCCTAGGGGGGAAAAAAGTGTGTGTGTGTGTGTGTGTGGGGGGGGGGGGGGGGGGGGGGGGGGGGTTGCGGTTTGGATTTCAACAGATTGCTTTCCTTCTTCCTTGGCAGCGCATTTTGCCATTTAGAAGAACACCAAAAATTAATCTAGTGACCAATTTTGAAATCTAAACTTCTGGGAATTTATTTAGTAATATTCTGTGTGTCTGATGACACTTATTTTGGCATCCTTAAATGCAGGTAGTGCTGACTTGATAGAGTGAACTTTCCAAGCAATGCGAGAAGTGCATAAATCCTCCTAATTAGATAGTTTATTTGCTTGATATGCATATAAAAAAAAATGCTAGGATTTTATTTTCCTTGGCAATCTTTGTATTTTGAACAGTTAATGAAGATGAAACAGTTTGCTGTCATAAATGTAAGAGTTGCTGTGCTGGGCACAGACTAGTATGTTGGCAAAAATCGCAAATGTTTAGACATGAAAGGTTTTTTTTTTTTTTTTGCCGCCCCCCACCCACCAAACACTGCCCCCTGAACAAACAAACATGTGTGCATGCAGTATTCTGGTCATGTGGGAACTTCTCTGCATTTCTAAACAAGGTTTGCAAAAAAGAATTTTAAATCGAAGTCAATTCCCAAATGCTCCAGTCTAAACTCCAGTCATGTGAAACCTACAATTTCTAGCTTTTTTCCAAGAGCAAGCTCAATCAACTCAGTTTAATAAAGGTTTAATTTTCAATTTAATGAGTGGGAATATTTAAATGTGTTTTTGCTTTGAGAAAGTTGTGCTTTTATGACATTTTTAAAAGGGATGCTTTATTTTCAGAACAGAAAAAAACTAACAAATAAGATGATGTCCAGTAAAACAAAAAGATAAGTTTTGCCTCCAGTCAGTCTGAGAAAACACTCGCTGTTTAGAAAATGGGTCATTTAAAAAAAAAAAAAAATTTAACAACTGGTTCGGCTGCCACACAGGAAGTGAATGGCACAGACTGAAAGCAGCCTCGTTTTGGTGAGGAACTTGTTTCTGCTGAAACCAACAACGGCCCCAGTTGGCCAGGAAACACACGGCACATGTGCCTAACACCTGGCTGTCCTGCCCACAGTAACAAAAAAAAATAGGAACTGAGGGAAACAGAGGCAGGAGGGGAGGCAGCCAACAGTAAACTAGGCTGAAAGCAATGCATAACAAAAAGCTGTTTCACCCCTACCAGCTCCACCTCCACCACACTGTTAAAGCCGCAAGAGGGAAGATCTCATCCAAGAAGGCTTGATGTGATTCACAGAAATGATATCCTGCTGCCGGCTGCTATGGCTGAGTTAGCAGAAAGCAGGCATTTCAGATCAGTGGAAGTCCATTCTAGGCTTTTCTGACTCTGTATTCAGCAGCACACGCTCATTCACTGTAAAGTCTGCAGGTTTGATGCTCCTGCTTCTTATTATTTTGGCCCGCTATAACGCAGCGTGGCGTCTGCATCTGTGTTCGTGTTAAAGTCTTTGTGTGTTTTAATGACCCACTCTGATGACAGTTTTGTTTTGGATGTATTTAACATGTTCATGTGACATTCTGCTGATGATAGCGGACATATATAAAGAAAAAAATAAGCGTAACATTTATGCTTAATTTATTCAAATTGCTGTGAATCTGGAGCAGTTGTAAAAAATGCCGTTTTGAAAAAAATCGTATTTGTGACGTAAAAGCAACACCCTTTTATTATTTATTTATTTTATTTTTTAATAAGGACAAACACAAAAAACATAGATCCTTTCATTGAAACCTTCCTCTGTTCCATTGTGATGCATCCACCTGTAGACAACTAGATCCTTTGTTTTTCTTGTCTGAGCTGACATCTGACTCAAAACTATCTGGTTGGATTGCTCCAACATTGCTCACCATTTTTGTTGTCCCGCCCACAACTCCTGCTTCATACACTTGTAATGAGCGTTCATGAACACGCTTTTAGCATACGGTTTTCAAATTGGTCTGTTGCTACCCGATACTAGCCCATGTACATACAGCTAAGAGACGTCATGCAAAATATAGGCGCGGTGCAAATCTTGGCTTTGTCTTTGACAGCTCTCTTCTTGTATATGAAAGACTTGGAGTTATTTAACTCTGCCTGGGCACAAACTTCAATTATTAATGTGTCCTTCACGATCAACTTTCAAACAGCTGCCACCAGGACACCATCCATACGTCACTACCAAATCCGAGTTCCTGATTGGTCAAAGTTCAACTGGTTTAACTTTCAACGTGCGTTCAATGGCTGCATGTTTTGTAGGTTAAATATGCCTATTTTGTAGGCATATTTTGGATAAAAAATATAAAATCATAATGAAAAGACTACTGGGAACACATGGAAATAGTTTAAAAGAGGATCTTTAATGAAATCAGAGGAGTTTTACCTTGTAGTATTTGTTAGGTTGTAACTTATTTAATGCAAGTGTTTTTAACAAGCCTGTAAAGAGATAAAGAATAAAAGAGCCGTGAGACAAAAGGACAAAAGGTTTCAAAAAAAAAAAGTTTCACGTCAGTGTCAGTTAGGTGATATTTGCAGGAAAAGGCCAGTGCTCTTTAACATCTACCTCCCACGCAGCCCAACGTTGTGGGTTTAACTCCAAAATGCTGCCAATGTCATTTTTAGAAGGTTTGATAAACATGGCACATTCGGATGTAAACCACACCTCAGCTTCTGCGACAGAAATTGGGTCAACACACAGCTGGGATTCAACAACATCATCATCACTTATTGTTATGAGGCTGCAATTTGAACTCTTCATTAGGCAGAAGTGTCAGTTTTTTACGGAAGCCTTCAAAGGCCTCTCAAACCTGATGGAGTCAGATTGATGTGAAGCTGTTTGTAGCTAAATTTGGATTTATCATAGAAGTGAAGGCGCTAAGAGGTTAAAGATTTTCTACCTCAACGTCCCGGGTGGAGTTGTGCAGGCGTATGCTATAAACTCCACTCTCTTTCACTCCAGATCGCAGGATTTCTGCGCAGTCCCTGAAATGATGCGGCTCCTTCTTGGGGATGCTGGAAACCTCTGCAGAAACATGAAAGCATATGTTGACAGACTGAAATCCGTAGCTTTTGATCCATATCCAAATGCCATGCTGCATGTGAGCTGTCTTCCTTAAGCCTTTGATGTTTGCAGCCTGAATATTAAATATGGAAGCAGTGTGTCTGCCATCTGAATTACAAGCCGATGCAGATCACCTCTCGCCAGCATAAAACCTCCCCATTCAGCGGTGTTGCCCCATCCCCATTTTTGTGTGTATCTTGGAGTTTTGAATAACAGATGTTGACAGTGCAATTTGCGGCTCCAAACTCTGTAAACTCTCAGGGCCTTACCGTTGCAGTGATTGACTTTCGTCAGCAGCTTCTGCACAGTGTCTGTGAGCATGGCCTGCTGGCTCTGGAGTAAAGTGCTGTTGAGCGTGGAACTTCCAAGCTCCCCCTGAAGCTGACCAACCAGTTGACTCTGCCTTTCCAGCAGATCTTGAAGCTGCTCCTTTTCGCTCTGCAAACTCTGCAGCTCCCTTCCGTATCGAGCTTCAAGCGCCAAAAGCCTTTGTTCTAGGAAACTGTAAAAAAAACAAAAATAAAAAGAGGCCAACCAAAAATATCAAATATGGGTCATCATTTCATTTCCTTGTCTGATGAATAGTGCCTTGCATATGTATTTTAACCCTTGTGCTATCCTATGACCCCACCCTTACATTGACGTGTTATTCCTACCATGACAAAGGTGGATAAAGGTGAAGAGGATTTCATGTAATCCATGGACACCAATGAAGATCACAAATCATTGAAGAAAAAAGGTTCAGAGCACTGTCTTGTGGGGTCTAGATGACCCAACTCCCAATGTTAAAGTGCCTAGAATAGCACAAGGGTTAAAAGAAAAGGAGGTGCAGGTGCAGGATCTAGTGTTCAGCAATTTTTCTTTGGATATGGCGCACAGTTGCACATTTACAAGGGATGACTAATCCACATCAGTGCCAGTCTCACTGGGCTAACACAATATAAACACCTGTACCACAGCAGCACTCACAGATGGCCCAGCAAGCTAAGACGCTCAATCATAGAAGGCAATAACCTGACAGTCTGTGTATGTGTGTGCGTCTCCTTGAGTGGCACTCCCCCACCACCCCTAAATGAAGATCATAAATCCCTGCAGGTTGATCTTTATGGCTTTAACTAACGACTCTGCAGCAGTTATTTAATAAAGCAATCCACCCACCTAGATTGAACAAGCTACTTCTAAACTGTGCATACACTCTGTCCACGATGGATCCTCAATCTCCCACTTAAAGGAGCTGATGGGGTTGAATGTTGGAAGAAGAGGGGGATCACTCCAAATCATTTTCTTTTATATACATTACTTCTAATCCACATCACTGTGGTGGGAAAATTCTCCATAAAACTGGCAGAACAAGCAGACAAATTATTCCCCATTGTGCTTATTTTACTTTGAGGATCAGTCAAAGTGTAGACTACGCCATAAAACCAGCAAAACGATGTTTAAACAGTTAGGAGAGTTGGCAGGACAAATGTTCCTTTTTGGATCCCATTGCATCCTGAGTTATTAACGTGTTATGGTGATGATAATGTGCTATTTATTATCATTGGTGTTGTAATATGTGCATTATGAATGCATTTTTGCTCCATCCCTCTGCTGCTCTTCCTGCCAGTCCTATTTTACATGCAATGCCTGTGAAAACAAACATGTCTCTGCCTTTTTTTAGCTTGGCTGTGGTTCAAAAACTTGCCCTTACAGCTCAGCAGCTGTAACCTTCTACAAACAGTTTCCATTTCAATCTACGGCTGCAAATCTGCTGCTACACGTTGGATTTCAGCAAGCCTCTTGCAGAGCGCGCCCTAGTTCAGATGCATTAATTTGTTTACATGTCATAACCATTTCAGCACCTCTGAGGACGAGGCCTAAAGGTCAGAGCAGGGCCACACGGACCAAATGTGGAACAGGTGTTAATGCTGGGGCGCTGTTATCTCCCTTGGTCACACTTGGTACAGATGAATGGAATGATAAACAAGCAGGTTTGAAGAGTGAAAACACACTCCGCCTCTCGCACTGGTTGCAGTCCTGCTCTCATTGCCCCGCCCCCTGGCCCTTTTTCTGACCCTGCATTCTGCCACAGAAGAATGGGAAACCCCTCCTAACATTAACTGAAGGAAGCATGCACCCATGCTTACACAATATGCACGAGTTTGTCATTTTGTGGCTTTTTGTTAAGGATGTATAAGAATGTCTCTTTCAGATGATGCTAACAACATCCCTTTAAGTGGGATTTTTAGTGCAGATAAAATCCAGCTGTAAAAAAAATGCATGTAACCTTTATTCCAAACTAGCGTGTTAACGAAGTACATGTTCTCCTTCCATCAGCAGGTGTGAAAGGTCATCTGAACTCTACTGTGAACAAGTCAACCCAGGCCCACCTTAAGATGAGTCTTGTTAACTACGCTCATGCATAATAACAAGAAGCAGAATCTGAGGAGGATGCCATACCAAGTGTAAAGTAATCTGAAGGTGTTCAAAAACCCACTCCAATGAAAATTGTGCTTTTGACATGTTCTTATTGCATTTTTGTGATTATGGAGGACATATTTAAAGAAAATTAGGCTCAAACTTTCCATTTTGAGTATTTCTTTACTCAAATTGTTGTGTATCAAGAGCAGAGCAAAAGATAGGGTGCACCAGATTATTAGGCGCACCATCAATGAATGGTCTATTTTCAAACGTTTATAAGGCACATTAAGTGAGACTTAAGAGTCAGAGATAAGTCATTTAGTCAGTGGGACTTTATTAAAGCTCACAGTTAGCCACGTTAGTGCATTTATTAAACCTGTAACTCCCCAACTTGTTTGAAACACATGGAAATACAGATTGATACCACTAAAATAATCATTACTGAGACATTGCCAACCTCAAACCTAGTAACACGTAAAAAAAACATAGCCCAACACTAATATACATTAGCCGTCTATTTACAAAACCTCCAACCCTCTTTGCAGATTGTAAAAAAAAAGACTAACATTTTTACAGAAATGGGACTTCTTAAAATCACCTCATTATCAATAAGCATAATCAGAATTCATCCATATTTTAAAGCACTCCAGATTTTAAGGACTATTGTCATTTTTATAAAAAAAAAATGAAAGCTTTTCAACGCCCCTTAAAAGCCTGTGCAGGCTAAAAAAAACCCTGCTCTACTCCATTCTGATGCACCTACTTATGGGCTAATAGACCCATGAATGTCTGTGATTTCCTCGTCTGAGCTGGAATCGGGATCTAAACTGTAAGGCTGGATATCTCTGATATTGCTCAGTGTTTTTGTTGTATTGGTAATACTAGGTTGGGGCTGTGAGGGTAGCAGGGGAAAATGTAAAAAGTTGGGCGATGGAAAGGGGGGTGGGCTTACAATGCACCAACAGTATCGCCCACTACTCAGAGTTGAATTTCTAATGAACTAGCCATTCTGCAGAAACTTTGTTTTTTCTTTCTGGTCAGTTATTATTATGGCCAAATCAGAGGTGGTTGTTATTGTCAACAGTTTCCAGATAATTTGGTCTTTTTTTATGAATTAAAGTACCGGTAGCTAAAATACTTTACACAGGAAGATTTCCTGGTCATTAGAACAATATTGACAAGGCTGGATCACTGTCAAAGAGCTCATAGATGACAAAATGTTTGTCCTGCAAGTAATGGTCCTACCTGTTTTTGTCACTGAGGCGGGAAATCTCTTGAGTCTGCAGGAGAATATGTTTCTCAAGGCGGTTTGTGAAGAGCGAATACTCGAGCAGCTGGATCTCCAGGCGGCTCGTCTGGTTTAACACCTAAGATCAGTGAAAAATTAGGTGTTAGTTTAACCAAGTATGCACAAATACTAGAATAAATGAGTGTTGTTTGTGAGCGCCAATTCCCTAGTAAAGGATCCTTGGGCATAAACAGTGTCACACAACGCAACACAAATCCAATAATTTGCCTTCTTTGATCTCATAATCAAACTTTGAGGGAGAATGATCTCATAAGCACCTGCAACATGTTTTGAAGTTACAGATGAAATGAAAACTCCAACAAGGCAGTTCAGATGTTTGTACAGCTTCATATCTACTTTGATAAGCCATAAAAAAAGCATGGGGGCCAAAACAGCTCTATCTGTAATAACAACGCAATGGAATGATTGAAGACACATCTGTGTTGTGCTACTGATATTTATGTTTTAATTGGCTTGTTGTCAGGCTCCATGCTCATTGTGTCAATTGTAGCCTCGAGGACCAAATAGTAGCTGTTTCAAAGCAGCTGCCGCCACCTTTGGGCAAGGCTTCCCAGCAGGTTACATCAGATTTACATTTAATTAGCTATTTATCTGGTATTTCAGAAGAACCAGTTTAGTTTTTGAATTGACGTGACCTCCATTGCAAATTGTTTGGGTCGGGTGTAAACACGTTAACGCAAGTTAACCAGATTTTTATTTTTTTGGATGGACTCACCTGGGTTTCCACATCGGTCAGTTTTCGAGTCTGCTCTGCCGATTGGCTCAGGAGGTTTGTTCCCATTTCCAGCATTGCAGCTGTCTGAGTGTGAACCGCAGATCTCTTTATTTCTTCCATTCCGGAGCGCACATTTTCTTGGATGAAGTTCTCCAGCTGAAGGGACATAAAAGCAGACGGAGAATTTTCTGACAGTTTGACACTCCATGAAAAGGGCCCCTGTCAACGAGATGCAAACTAGGGGCCTCCCTTGAGACTTAAATTTAGCCCACCTCCAACTTCATGTCTGTACCCCTGATCATCCCCACTACCATTGCCAGTGAACACATCTGAGGGAGAATTGATAAAAAGTGTGTACTTTGACATCACGATTTTCATGTTTTTCATCCCAAGTACAGACTCTTCAACAGTATCTGTCACAAAACCAGAGAAAAATATCATCAGGAGAAAAAAAAACAATTAGTCACAAAAAGACCAAAAATAGGATTTTAATTTTTTTCTTAAAGAAATACTTTCTCTTATCGTTGGATTTTTGTGAAAAGTACCAAGGGAATTTCAATTCCACTTTTGCTGCAGTGAATGATGAAAATTTGTTTTGTAAAAAAGGAAAGTTGAATATCAAACCAGAAAGCATTAATATTTATAAGTCTTTTGGAGAGAAGACATCAGAGTTTAGTCATTAAACCGCACAACTGGAAAATGAATTCTCGCAGGAGACGACACTCAATATTATCTGGTTAATGAGTTGCCATCCCAGTTTGAACAGAATTTAAATCAGGCAACAAATGCTTGGTCCACTGTTTTATTTTATAAACGAGCATTGCCAGAACAAATGTATCTTTAATGTGTTGCAATGTTAAAAGTTATTTAGCTTTTTTTCCTTTACTTTTTTTTTTTTAATACAATTTAGATATAAATGCCGAATCATCTGTGTAAAAAACCCATAATGGAATTTAGCAGTCTTGAATTACAAGAATTAGATTTTTTTTTTTTTTTGCAATTTTTCTTTCTTATTGTGATCTGCAGGGAAAATTTACCACCGACGCATCCTCACAGCCTCCTCAAATTTGCACATATCTTGTCTGGTGAAAATGAATTTCATGACAAAAGGAATGAATAAAAAAAAGAGACATCACAGTGGGACAGCGACGATTCTAAATGCTGTGTTTGACCATTGTTTTCTCCAAAACTTTAAATGGATCTCCCCAAAACACTTTTCCACTAACAAAACAAATACGCGGTCGTGGATTTTTATTCCTATCCAGCAAATGTACAAACAGATTGCAGCTGAGTTCCTTTTGTGATGGACATGTTTTGCTTTTACAATGTTGTTTGATACTCTTCCAGTGTGTTAATATAAAACCCTTTGTAACAGATGTGTTCTTTTGTGGATTCATAATAAAATGTCATGGGATGAGTGTCATATATAACTTACATTACATGCGTTGATACTCATATACACACGTACACACCATCATCTGACATCCACACAACTGTTAACAAGTCTTAATCATATTTATACAAATTCACAGTATCTATAGAAGACTTCCTGCCACATATCACGCTTCCGACAAAAAAAACAATTAAACATCCACCATGCCCGCGTATAACCAGAAGGAATGAGCATTTAGATTAAAGGTGTGCGTTTCCTGATATATGTTTGATCATGTTGAATGCCTCACAAGTGTACTAGACTTCCACCATGGGAACAGAGCGGGAGGTCATGCCCCCACAGCCCTCTGGCCGAGGGGCGAAGGGAGCAGACTGTGTGCAAGCAGGGGACCCAGCCATGCAGGGACCTCCGCCTCCCCCCAGGTGTCACAGGCCCAGACCCAAGACCGACTACTCGAGACATACACTGCCACCCAGACGAGAGGAATACAAGAGACGCCCTGCCCCCACCCCAGAAGCGAGCCAGAGCCACCCACAACCAGTCCACACTGCACCCCCGACAGCCCACCCATCAACCCCACCAAGACCGACATGGGAAAAAGGCTACTAGCCACCCCGGCACCCCACACCAATGACCGGTGGGGTCCCCCTCCCCGGGCTAGACACGGTCCCCAAGGTGCAGAGCCAGGGTCCCTTGCCCAAATCATCCAAGACCCCAATGGGAACCCCGCTTAGACGCCAGACCCCCAATCCCAAGAGAAGACCACCACTGACCACCAAGCACCGCCTTTCCCCCCCAGGAGGCCGACGACACCGCTCAGGTATGTTCAAAGGAATGTTTTTAAAATGTATAGGATGGCTAAAAGACCTGTGACTTGGTGGCCATTTTATGGTAAAGTGTGATTTATGGCGATTTTTCAATTTTTTGCACAATAAAATGAACATATTAGGAATGTGAGCATGGTGAACAAAAAAAAAACGCAGTTGCTAAGCTAATCAAAATGTTTAAATCTGCCAATTCTTTTAAAAATGACATAGACCTGTTCGCCAACCCCAGACGACTCAAAAATAAAATGGTTGCTATGGAGATAAAACCAACAAAAAGGAAAAATAAATGGGTTAATCAATGAATTTGTCACTTGCAGCTCTGAGCAGGGTGGCAGAGGAGGAGAGAAGAGTGAGGGGGCTGAAGCAGCCGCTCTGCCAGTGAGGGTAGGTCAAAAGGTGAGATAGGGAGGGCCATACAACGCAGCTTTGATTGTATCTACAACTTCTTTGTGTTTTCGGGCACATTTCTCTAGCTTTTTGAACTTTTTTTTTCGTGTCTAACATTTGAAGCATCAAATAACTGAGACCATAAGGGATGAAAAAATAAAACTTTGCCTAAATATTTAAAAGTAAATGCTAAGGGGTTTGAAGTCACCTTAACCCTTGTGCTATCCTAGGCACTTTAACATTGGGAGTTGGGTCATTTAGACCCACTAGACAGTGCGCAGAACCTTTTTTCTTCAATGATTTGTGAACCTCACTGGTGTCCATGGATTACATGAAATCTTTCCACCTTTATCCACCTTTGTCATGGTAGGGAGAACAAATCAATGTAAGGGTGGGGTCATCTAAGATAGCACAAGGGTTATTAATCCACCTTTGTCATGCTAGGGACAACAATGTAAGGATCGGGTCATCTGGACCCCATAGGATAGCACAAGGGTTAACTTTAAGACTCAACTTCTACAGCAAAATCGGAATAATGCACTGAAACTGCTATCAGGAACAGACAAGTGTTCCTGTTTGAGCCTTTGTGCTGGAGGTTTCGCTTCATCTCTTCCTGCCAAATTGTTGATTACAGCTTTGTCAAATGCTACACCAAACGGCCAGATCAAATCATCTTTTGGATAAGGAAGAAGGACAAAAGTGGGATTATCGCCAAGAAAATCATAAGGTTGAATCATTCTAACAATAGATTTCTTTGAACTTTGACACAGTAACAGACAAACTATTTGTGATGAAAACATTGGTGGGGTTGTGTTTAGTAAGGTGGACTAAGTTTTATTTTTAAATTCCAGTAAATCCAATGTTTGAGAGATTAGTTAAAAAAAAAAACATTTTGTTTTAACAATAAATACTTGAATAAAAGATGGATGTACATTATCATATATAAAAATGGCAAAAGCTGTCTTTTTACATTTTGTAAAACCTGGTATGTTTTCCTTATAACACAGACAATTTATAATGCCCATAACTTGCATATTTTTTAGATTTGTAAAGTTACAGTTACATTGTGTTAAAATAATCTGACAGCTCAGGGAATTTATCTTTTGTTTTTAAAGGCAATAAAACTGCAAAATTGAATCTTAAGAAAGTACAAAGACCCTTGTCTAAAGAAAGCATGTATTTTTCCTGTCTTGCAAGAAAAAATGATTGAATCAGAAAAGTTTTTTTAAAAGAAAATAGTTTTAATTTGAGAAACCATTTTTTTAGTGATTAAAATTTTTTTTCTTAAAAATATGAATTCTTGTTAACAACATGTTTCTTTTCTCACAATTTTTTATTTTTTTTTGCTCAGTCAAAGAAAATCTGCCAGCACAGAATTTTTTCTTGACCTATTTCGTACAGGGCCTACTTTTGTAGTGAAGACAAAAAAAATTAGTGTGTATGTCCTTGAGCAGTGGCTCAGGTCACCCAATGACTGAAGGGTTGGTGGTTCGATCCCTTCTGCTCCCAGGCAATAGGAGGCAGGAGTGCCTCTGGCGTGGCTCCACTGGTGTGTGAATGCGTATGAATGTCCCAGTAATGGTCAGAGCAGCCGTAGCATCACCAAGTGTGAATGAATAATGGAAACACATTGTAAGCGCTTTGAGCATCTGGAAAAGCGCAAAAAAACCCCAAAAAAACGAATCCATTATTGTTATCATTATTATAGTTCAGACATCAAGCAGCAGAAAATTCATTTTTAATACACCCAGTTGACATGCAGCCTGTGCTACAATTCTAAGGTTATAGAATTCACAACAAGTTAAAAGTTAACATAAGAAAAACAACTTACACTGAGGCAATCCTGTTCTATTCCATTTGCAACAAACATACTAGAAACTATGTAATGAGACCTGCAAAAACACAGAGTGCATTCTCAAAGTCCAAAGCAATTTCGTTTCTCTCATAGTCATAACTGAACCGACACATACTATAATCAGCTATTTTAAATGCTGTGCTTGACCATTGTCTGCAGTGATGACTTTCTGGGAGAGTGACTAGAATTTTTGAGAGGACTTCTGGAATAAGCACCATCAAAATGGATGATAAACTGCTAGCTAAAGTTGAGAATAATAGAAGTGACCAGTGAAGTTCTGCCTCCAAAATAAGGCTTCTGTCAGTATTTTATCCTTAAATACTTGATTGTTTTGTTAGTTTTGTTTGTTTTCATGGGTGAATTGCAGACACGCTGCCGAGGCCGAGTCTAGGTTGACAGTATGAACTACGCCACAAGGAGCAAAAGGCGGAGCCTCAGAGATTGAGTCGAATTACTTCTGGTTGGGAAAATGAGCTGCAAAAATAACTAATTAAAAATGTTTTCTTTAGTGTGCCAAAGGTAATATATTATCATAAATGTGGATATACTTTACTTTGAAGGGTTTATTAAAGCATGATCTTAAAGAACGTTTTTCAATAGAATAATATTCTTACTTTGAGAGTGATACAAGTTTTCTTTTTAAAATAAGGATTCTTGGTTCTTCTTTTTCTTACCCCATTGACATATTTATTTGCTGGGGTAAGAATTTTTGATTTATGTCTAAGGGGCCAGGTTTTGCAGTTTTAAGATGGATAAATAGATTTCAAACGAATCCTTCTTTATTGAAAATTGTGGCACTATTTTAAGAAGTCATCTGATCAAGCAAACAACCCATAGCCCATCGTTTTTGGAAGTCTATTTTGTGTCCTTATTTATTTGGATTTTTTTTTTGCATCTAATTGCTCATTTGCATTTTTTATTTCCTAATAAATGCATTATTTAATTTTTTTAATAAAAATTGAGATAATGTCATGTGAAGTTTTATTACAGATGGAAGAAATATTATGAGACGGAAGCCAATCTGCCTCCATCAGCATCAAGTGGCAACAATAATACCCAATCTGATGAAAATTGTGCTTTTGTTGTTTTTAACATGCTCTTGGAGCATTTTTCTGATGATGGGGGACATATTTAGAGCAAATTAAGCTAAAAAATTTCCTTTTTAAATATTTCTTTATTCAAATTGTTGCGAATCAGAAACACATGAAGAAATGCTTTTGGAAAAAAGAACATATTTGTGGCATAGAAAATACACTGGTGGGCCACAAGCTCCCTGCTCTGAGTTCTCAGCCACGGGGATGGGAAAGGGTGCAAGGTGACAACGATCACGCCTACAACTCAGAGGTGAATTTCTAATGAGCTCATGCCGCTCTGCAGAAATTATGTCCTAGAAAACGACAGATTTTTTAAATGTTATCTAAAAAACAGATAATCATAATTCAAAGACCACTAGGAATACTTATAACCCTTGTTTTATCATAGGCACTTTAACAATGGGAGTTGGGTCATCTAGACTCACTAGACAGTGCGCTGAACCTTTTTTCTTTGATAATTTGTGATTTGCACTGGTGTCCATGGATTACATGAAATCCTCTTCACCTTTATCCACATTTGTCATGGTAGGGATAACACGTCAATGTAAGGATCGGGTCATCTGGACCCCATAGGATAGCACAAGGATTAATAGAGGAAAAGATCGTAGTAGGTCCTTAACACTATCAATGTAGCAAAGACTACAGACCAGTATGATATGAGCTGTCAGATGTTTTTGACTGTTACTCTTAGTTGACAAGTTTGTTTTTTTATAGCTGCCCAAGAACAAAAACAAAAGTTTGTCATTAGCAGCTAAGCCAGTTTTAGTCCTTTAACACAACAAACTTCCTCTAAAACCCATTTTCACATCCCGCGTTTCAACTCTTCAGGGTCAAAGGAACAAGATGGGGGGGTTGGTTCAGAATTAAGTCCAAAACAAAACGAACACTGCTGGTTTCTTGGAAACACCAAGGAAAAATATGTACAGCATTAATATAGTCCCCAGAGCCTCCTCTGTGGAACATGCCGAATTGGTATGAAGGCTCCAAATTCTGTGTGCGTGGGGGTGTGTTTCCTTTCTAGGGGTTTGGGTGGAAGGCTCAGAGAGGGTTGTGGCGTCCCAAGGGAGCTTTGAGTGAGGCCACGCAAAATTTCACAGATACACCAACACAAGGATGCCTGGAGCTCTTCTGCTTCCACTCCACCAGCGTCTTCCCAATCATGAGCTAGAGGTTTATTGAGCTCCGAAAGGAGCTGGAAAGACTTTGTTGTCTAAGTGTCAAAGTGTACTGGAATTGTGCGCATAAATGATGGTGTCTGTAGGGTCATGGCCGGTTTATGCAGACATCCCACCTACAGTGCGATCATTTATGCATCACTTTGGCCTGCTGGGGGTTGTGTGTTGAAAAGTTGGATCTTTTATGTTCATTCCAGACGCGATGTGGAAGAAGTTGGCAACAGAGCAAAGTCGTCAGTAGAGCTTTTTCTCCGGTTACCAGGGGGATTTAAACCACATCTCCTTCTGAGGCTGCTTACACAACAGCTCCGGGTTTGAAGGCACAATGCCCTTTAATCAACGTCAATGTGAACTGGTCAGGGACGACAACATGGCATCAGGGAACAAAGAAAAAGATGCAAGCAGAGGAAAAATCTGAAAAAAGAATCGTTTAAATGCGCAAGATTAATGTAGGATATAACACATTTTTGGCTTTTAAAACCCATACATCAATAAGTGTGTGTTTTCAGTCCCCTTTCTCATTCATGCAGTTTGTTCTCACAGAGCATCCTGTGAACATCAAAGCCTCAGTGGATCAGCCTTGTTACGCACAATAGAACATAAAGATTTTTATCTTTTGTCAGGTAAGACGTTGTGCGCAGGAAACACAAGGTATTTGAGATTTTTGGTCTGATCTATACGAACTCAGTGATGCAAAACGGCGCACAGGAATATTTGTCGAAAGAAATCCAGACCACGGAGGATGTGTTTTAAGCGGGAAATCACAGGAGCACAAAGAAAAGAGTTTTGACTGCCGTTATGCCCTATTCTCAAATGCGGAAACACAACCGGCATATTTGCTCAACACTTGACACAAATATTTAAAATCTTCCAGGGGATTAGAGTAAACCAAAAATGTTTTGAGAAAGCAGGGAAAAAGAAAAAGGGAAAAGGGATGGATAGGGGTAGCATGTCAGCCTAGACAACTGCTGCTGATCCTGTGCCCAGATGACCTTAGTGGTTGAAACTGTGAAGCCACTTAATCACGTCTTGTCATGCAGGCCATCGTAATCCGGGCTAAATGTAACAGGAAAGGCCAAACATCCAGTGAGGAGACATGCCCAAATGTGTCTCTCTCTAATGAGTTTATGATATCTAAACAGAAAAGAAAAAAAAAAAGTCATGTAAGCTGAGTTTGGTACAGGGAGATTTAGATAGACTTTACTTATAAATTGAGCGCAACACGGCCTGCATAATTGTTGCCTTTTGGGGGAGAAAACTAATTTAGAGGCTCTTACTCAGAGAAAATATTTCGCCCAACTTGATATTAGAAAACTTTGCAAACCCCGCACTAGCATGCAACTGAAACTTCTGGCATCCCAGTGGTCTTACATTCTGACATACAACCATGCTCACACATCGTCATGGAGCCAGATACCGGAAGCATTAGGGAAATAATGAAGGCTTGACAGCGATGTAGATGTTGTTTGGTTGACAGTTGGAAAGCTACGTTGGAGCCAGACATGTGGACAGAAGAAGCAAAGGTTTGCTAAAAACATACCTTCTGCAACCACTGAGTGTTGTTCTCCATGGCGCTCTCCAGACTCTCCAGCTTCCTCTCCTGCCATGAAGGCCTTTCCCTTTGGTCCTGCCGTTGCTTGGATTGGCTGGCGTCATTCTCCGCTTCAGGTGGGGAGTCTCTCTGCGGTGCATCAGTGAACTGGTAGTCCTTTAAAGGACGGCAGTTGTCCACCTCTGGGAGAATGAAGGTGTAGCTGCACGGTCCGTGCTGCACTCTGTGCTGCTGCTTCTGAGCGCCAATCGCCGTGGGCAACAGGTATGCCAGGTAGGCTAAGGTCATAGCAATCAAACGGCCCATTTCACGGCAGTATAAGAGAGGAGTTTGGAAGAAAGGGAAGACAGAGATTCCGCCACTCGGTCAAGTGAACAACTGGAACAGGATGCTTCTATTTTTATCTTCTGGGTTTCTGTTCTTTGAAATTTCCCTTCAGACCATGACTTTTCCACTTCGGTCTTCCCAGTCCAACTGTCTCGCTGCGTTTTTGGATCCCTTCTCCACTTTTGCCCAGTTGTCCTCTGTGCTGTTGCATCCAAATAATCTTCAGCCCAATTTGCGCCCCAGCTGTTTTCCGTAAGCAAACGCACATAAAGGGGAAAAAAAAAAAAGGGGGGGGGGATTGCTTCCTACTGTGGCTCCAACACTCTGCCAGTGCATGGATCTCAGCCCTGGAACCCAGCGGCAGACATCCAAACATTCAACTCTCTTCTGAAAAGTTCTTGTCCTCACTGCCGTCTGCTTTTGCCGCTGGAGTCCACATGTTGCTCTGGACAAGAAGAAAGTGGCCTGCTGCAGAAAAAGAGCGGTAAAGCTCTTAAAGTCCATAGAAAGAGAGAAAGAGAGGCTGCACACACACCACCCACACACACACCCCCCCCTTTGCACATAATCAGTCAACCACCCTCCATTCTTTGACTTTCTCCCTCCCTCCCTCCAACCGTACTCCTGTTTGCAGGGGTTAAAAGAGGAAGCTACAAAAATACACACCATTCACCGCAATAGCAAACGCTCTAGAACTCTCTCTAAAAACCGTACCTCCCTCCCACTCCCCGTCTAACTTTTTCTCCTTCAGTCTGTGTCCCTAAAACATAAATTTGCTTATTTTGGCACGGTCGCAGTTGTGCACTGTATGGCCAAAGCAGCCGCCACACAGTTTACAATAATAGCACATAGATTTTTCGTGGTCTGATAATCAACCTGATTCTTTAAGTAGTTCAATTTGCAGTTTTACCATCAGTCGGTGGCTGGACACTGTCTTTTATTGTAAATTTTTTTTTTTTTGCTTGCCCGATTTAACTCTTGACCAATCCTGGGGTTGTTATCATTCTGTCCAGAGCAGAAAGGGGAAATTTCCTGGAGTGATGCAGCATTTCATGTGTTTGTTTTTCAATTCTGCTCTGGAAAAAAACTAAAAAAAAAGTTTTTAGGGCTTTAATCTTTTACTTTGTTTGGCTTTAGTCTATTTAGGAAAGACTTTTTTGTGACCTTTGCGTGATTATAGCACTTCAGAAGGTAGAATTGAAAAATAACTAACTAGGACAGTTGGTCAATTTCCCAAATAGTGTTTTTTTTTTCTTTTTTTAAACTATTTTTACCAAACAGCATTGCCCTGTGCCCTGGACTGGTAGCCAGTCTTACCCTGCGACAGACTGGCGACCAGTCCAGGGCATTCCTTGCCTTCGCCCAAGTGGCCGGGATAGGCTCCGGCAACCCCGTGACCCCAAAAGGGAATAAACGATAAAGAAGATGAATGAATGAATGAGCATTGTGCAAAATTGAAAAAAAAATATCAGACTGAAATAGGATTTAGTTCCTTTTATTTTTGGCCTTTATGTAAGTATTTGTTTTTTAAAAAGATATAATTTGAAAAATATTCCAGAGATTTTTCATTTTTTATGTCTTCATAAAGACCTTTTATATATCTTAAACTACAGAAATCATACATTCCAACTTGATGCTATGTCAAGCTAAATGAAGGACTGATATATACTCTTTGGATTGAACATCCTAAAGTTGGTGTAGTTGATCTTCACATTTAAAGATTTATTAGTTTACTCCATTTTCTGCACTATATTGCGCCAAATTACATTTACATGAAATCCTCTTCATATTTTTCCACCTTTGTCATGGTAGGAATAACATTTCAATGTAACGGGGGGGGGGGGGGGGGGGGTCTTTGGATAGCACAAGGGTTAAATATCTGATTCAACCTGAGATGTTCAATGATTCGACATTTCGCACCATGCCACTTCTACCTGTAGGTGATGAAGTAGATAACGGAAAAGAAGAAGAAGCCCCTCCCTGCTTGTCCAGTGTGAACATCATGGGCTATAAGCACATTCAAGAACTGTTCTTGAACAAGCTTCATATGCCCAGTGTTTCTGTAGCATATCTCCTAATCTTTTTTTGCAACATACAATAAAACAGACTGATACCGGTCCGGATCGGCCCTTCCCTGGCTCTGGGGCGGGACGGGACAACCCTCTTGGGGCCCCCGGTCGCTCTGGGTGTCCTCCGCTACGGCTGCGGGGTCTGGGGTGGGGTGGGGTGGGGGGTCTTGTCGGCCCTGACCTGTGGGGGGGCATTCTGGGGGAGGGGGGGGGGTCCACTATTGGTACGGGGCAGGGGGGGTTGACGGGTCGGGGTCTCCGCTGAGGCTGGCTGCCTCGGTCCCGTCGAGGCCTGACCAGAGCTCTTCTAGGGCCGGCGTTTGGGGGTGGGGGCCTGGGCTTGCTCCGGGGGGGGGGCGGCGCTTTCTGGCTCCTCTCTCTCTGTGTGGGGGGGGTGGTGCTGGGCCTGGGGTGTCGGCGCCTCCGGGGGTGGGGCCCCTGGGCTGGGTGGGCCTGGCCCCCTTGCTGGGGGGGGGGGGGGGGGGGGGGGGCAGCTGTTTGACCACCGGGGGACAGTCAGCTGTCCCCAACTTACCCCCTTCCTCATATAACCTCATAATTGGGTGAGGGGGTGGGGGGGCTTAGCCTGCGATGAGCCTGGGGGGGGGGTTACTAGGCAGTGGCCCCCCTCCTATGGTTGCCGTATGGAGTGGGCCCCCCCTTTTTCGGTTTTATTTGCACCTTAGACATGTAGGGCCCTTGGTAGGGGGGATGCTTGGACATCACTGCCAGCAAGCAGCGGATGTCCTCCTAGCACTCTACCCGCCAATTTTAACCGCACATTAGACATTTAGGGCCCCTTGGTGGGGAGGGTGAGGGGACGTCACTGTGAGTAATCAGGAGATGTCCCCTTAGTGCCCTACCCGCCAATTTTAACTGCACCCCCCTTAGTACACACACCCCTCCCCCCTCAATATATACATCCCAACATAAACACACACACATGCACACACACACCATCTCAAACACACATACACGCACACACATTTTGCAAGGAAGGTGGGACCTGGGTCCATCTGTCCCCTGCCTCTTCCCTGGTGGGGGGTGCGGGCCCCTTTGCAACGGCGGCCGTGTCCCCGGGGTGCAGGCTTCCTGGGCCCGGCGGTGCTCTCTCCGCGCGGTGGGGGAGTTCACATTACATCTGAGCCGGGGGTGTCTGGTCCCTGGGGGGTGGGTTCTGGTCCTTGCTCCTGAGTGCTGGGCCCCGCCAAATTTCCAACTGTGGCCGAGCCTGGTCGGGCCATATTTATAACACCCCTTGTGGGCCCTCTTTTTTTCCCCGGGGTTCCCCCCTCCTGGGCGGGGGCGGCGGGCCCCCTGCGTCGCTCCTCCCTGGACCAACCGTGGGCCGGGCGGATGGCTGCCTGGAGTGCGGAGCGGGTCTCCCTTGGGGGGTCCTGGCTCGTACCTGGGGTTGGGAGGGGGGATGCCCGGAACTCCTGGGTGGTGGTGGGGTGCTCGTTTGGGGCTGTGGGCGTCCTTCTCCGGTGGGGCTCTGCGTTGGGTTCTCCCGGCGCGGCGGGGGGGCTGCTCTCCTGGTTGGGCTGGGGCGGCGCTCTCTTTCCCTCCGTGCTTCCCTGGCCTCTGGCTCTGGGGGCCTTGCGGCGGCCCTGCTGGCCCTGGCCTGGGGGGCGGGCTTGGTCGCCCGGGCGGTTGTTCCCTGCCGGTTCCCGTGTGGCGTTGGGGGGATTCCGGCTGCCGCTGCTGCTGCGGTGGGGGTCTTGGGGTGGGGATGGCTGGGCACTCTCCCTCCTTCTTTTCACGTTCCACCATCCATTTTAGAAGAACATAAAACCTCACCTGAGCACTGGTGTTAGCTCACCTTTGCACTAATAGCTTGCATGACTGAATGACTGAAATATTTCACACTAGTTGGTTTTAAGGCATAAGTATGCGTGTGTGAACACTATCTGTTTTGTGTACATGTCGACAGGTGGACATTTTTGCAGCTAGCAGGTGTGTTTATAACATTTGAGTGTGTGTGTGGACGGGCCCCGCCCTTTTTGTACTGCATTTGAACCTTACCATAATGATTAACAACCAGTAAACTTGTTGCTGTATGCTGCTTCATGGTCTTATCCCCCTTCCCCTCCTATTATCACCCCCTACCCCCCCCTCTCTCTAGCGTCCCTCTCTCTTCTTCCCCTCTTTCCTTTTCCGTCCGGTCCAACACCAAAGATTTTCAGACATGATTGAAATTAATAAAGTTTGGCCTCAATTACAAAAGGGGTTTATTCAGACATACCTTTGGTTTGTCAGAAGATTAATAACCCCTCTTGTTAAAGCAAAATATGTCCAACACAAGAGGCCCTCAGCTCTCGTCTGTCTGCCCAGCTGTTGGACAGGACAAGTTAAAAAAAAAAAAAAAAAAAAAAAACAGACTGATACCTCCAAAACAATCATTACTGTGACTATGCTAGCTCCTGACCTTATTAGTGATATGAAAAAATAAAAACACAGCTCAACACTGCTACATGTTAGCAACATTAACATATTTAGAATAAACCCCAACCATATCTGGAACTCGTAAAATAACAAAAACAAAAAAATACAACAGACTTGACATCTTGACAGAGCACCGTCTACCTCTCAAGTCATTTCAACATCATTAAACAAAACCAGAATGAATCCATTTATGAGGTGCTCCAGATTATAAAGCACACTGTCATTTTTAAAACAACAAATAAGGCTATAATGTGCCTTATAGTGCATGAAATACTGTAACTGTTTTATATGGTCACTAGTGGAATGTTGTATGAAAATCACCAAAAACTATTTTCTTTCATGACCTAATGTTGCTTATAATGTTTTTACCCAGTTACATTTAGTCCTGGCAGACAGATCTCTTGGCTTGATGTAGCATGAAATTAGATATTTGAAAAAATAAATAAATGGAAGCACTTAAACTCTGTTTTGCTACATATGATCCATACTGGTATTTATATGTGTACATGATAAGTTACTGTTTGTACTCAGATTTTAGGAAGTTCGGAGAAAATGGAGAGAAGCTGCAGCGAGTCATAAAAAAAAAAAGCTGTAAATCAGGAAAAAATGGCACATAACTTAGCAATTGTTTCACAGCATTTACATTCCAAAGGTCAAATAAATGTCCGCAAAAGCCTCTTGAGAATATCCTGCATTGTGTGATTTTATTTGAAAGTCCCTGCTCTTGTTACGAAGCCTGACTGTGTGTATATCAAACACAATTTCCCAGAAATCAGGGAGGGTTTGGTCTGACCTGCCGTCTTTCTCTTTAGTCTTCACAGCCAAACTGCTGCCTGCTTTCTCCATCTCCTGTTCCCAAGTTTTCATCCTTACAATGTGATTCATTAGGATTTTGATTTAGATGGTTTGTGTTTATATATAGGAGGTGGATTTGGTTGGAACGGGGCAGGACGCAAAAAAAAACCCAACAAAAAAAGTGTGAAATCAAACAAATTCATGTCTGGTTGAAAATAAAAGCTTCTGATCCAGTTTTCCAAATCCAACTATTTTAAAGTAAGGGCTAATGGGTTCAACAGTAGTGACAGCTAGGGTTATATGGAGTATCCGAATACTTGGATACTCGAATCTGTTCTCAAAAAGATCGAGTTTGAAAATGAATATGGCATAGTGTAGTAAAAATACACTTCAGGCAATGTCATTGTTGCTCCCACATTGCAGAGTAGTGGGAACTGAACAAACTGAATGTACTACTGTCACTGGAAGTAACTAAATCTTTAAAATAAAGTGCTAGTGAAGGTTTTCATTTTCAAAGTTTAAACTTTTTGTTTAAAATATTGTCAACTGTTTGAATAAAAATATCATGAACATGAAATTTAGAATGCTACAAAAATCTCATGATCAATTAGCTGACATCATTGACTGTCTGTTAGCATGGTGGACAATCCAGACAGAAATGCATTGTGGGAGTTTTTAGGTATTTCCACTAAAGATGAAAATGTCAGTTTATAAAACATGTCTCTTGGGAACACTTTTATCTGTTTAGATGAAAGGACCATGAATGGTTTGTAGTTGTTGTTTTTATTATATATCGTCTGCTGTATCTACTGGAAGCATAGTCAGAAAACCTTAAGGATGGAAAAACTGTAGTGAACATTTTCAGGATTTTATCAGCATTTTTTTTGTTTTAGCTAACACTTAGAAAGCCTGTGTTGTATTCTAGGACATAGTTTCTGCACAGTGGCAGTAGTTCATTAGAAATTTAGCACCGTGCGTATCAAGCCGTCCCTCACTTCCCATCAACCAACTGTTTGCACGTTCTTCAGCTAGCTTATAGGCCCTCACGCCCCCAATATAATATTACTAGTGCAACAAAAATGGTGAGCAATAATAGAGCTATCCACCCATACAGTTTTGAACCAGATTCCAGCTCAGATGAGGAAAAAAAAAAAGACGTACGTGGATCTATTTGTCTACAAGTGGATGCATCAGAATGGAGCTTCTAGCTCACTGATTGTACCTTCTATGTCGACAATACCACACATTTTTTCAAAGGGCATTTTTTCTTCTGCTCCTAATTTACAGCAATTTGAATTAACTAATACTCTGAAACACAATTTTAAGTTTGATTTTTTTTTATACATGTTCTCCATTATCAGAGAAATGCTTAAAGAATATGTGAAAATCACAATTTTTTATCTGAGTGGGTCTTTAATACGTTGGCTTCGTTTTCATCTTTTGAAAGAGAAAGTGTCAGCAGCTACCTTCATTCTCTGTCTCTTAAACCCTCAAATAAAGTCAGAAATCTAGGGGTAATCATGGACTCTGACCTGAACTTTAACAGCCATATCAAGTCAGTAACATCAGCGGCATTTTATCATCTGAAAAACATTGCCAAAATCAAAAACATAGTGTCAAAGCCAGACCTGGAGATACTTATTCATGCATTTGTCTCCAGTAGGTTAGACTACTGTAACGGCCTGCTCACCGGCCTCTCCAAACGAGCTGTAAAACAGCTCCAGTACATCCAGAATGCTGCTGCTCGAGTCTTGACCAGAACCAGGAAGTATGATCACATTAGTCCTGTGCTCAGGTCTCTGCACTGGCTCCCTGTACCTCAAAGAATAGACTTCAAAGCAGCTCTGCTTGTGTACAAGTCTCTCCATGGCCGAGCACCAAAGTACATCTCTGACATGTTAGTGCCATATGAACCATCTCGTACTCTGAGGACCACAGGGGCCGGCCTTCTGTTGATTCCCAGAGTCAGAACTAAACAAGGGGAATCAGCGTTTCAATATTCTGCAGCTAAAATCTGGAACAGCCTCCCTGAAGTCGTAAGACAGGCCTCTTCTGTGTTCATGTTCAAATCTAGACTTAAAACATTTCTGTTTAGCCGTGTATATGACTGAAAGGTTTCTTTTAAAGTAAATTTTACGTTGATTATTTCTATTATGTATTGTGATTTTAATGCATTTTTCTGTTTTGTGAAGCACCTTGAATTACTTTGTGTACGAATTGTGCTATACAAATAAACTTGCCTTGCCTTGCCTTGCCTTGAAAATAAAATACTGCCACATGCAGCTTCATCTCGCTGCACCATGTTTAGCCCCTTAAACAAGTCCATCAACCCGTCTCTTCTCCTCTGATAGTCGTGCCGGCCTCTGTGTCTCTTTCAATTTCCATCTACAAAGTTGTTCATGTTGCTGCTATTTCCTGATGAATCATAAATGCTCTCCCAGCTTTATCTCCCGCTGTGCCATGAAAGATTCAATCCACACTGCAGCAGAGATCATTCACTTAATCTTAGCGTGAATGATCAGAATCTCAGCAGGGTGCCGAGCACACTTTCATTACATCCGGTTTCTCGGCCGTGTTCTCCCGTGACAGCATGATGAAGCGGGACTGATTCATGCGTGCAAAACAAAAGTCTCAGAGGATGACAGGAGTGGAAGTTGCCCCATCACACATCTGACATGAAGGCCGTTGTTTGCTTCCTTTGATCAATATTCCCAAAGAAGCACAAAGCAAATTGCCGTCTGGTGTTTTTGTCCTCCTCTTGCATTGTGCTAAACCCTAAACCTTAAATTAAAAGTGTCTTTTGTTTAGTAAGCTGTGTGTACCCTCATTTCCCAAACATGATAGACATTCCTTTTGCTAAATGGAGCCTTAAAGCCCAGTGTGTGGCCACTTTCAGCATATCAGCGGCTCGAATCTCTGCCTACACTACATCGACTTAGGTAATGCATGGGGTGGACACACACCACTCCAATAAAGACTGATTAGTGCTAACAAGGAAATGAACTTTCACTGCATTGACGTTTTCACATGTGACTGTCAGTGTGTGATGTTCCTCCTGTAGAAAAGAAAGAAAAAAAAAACAACAGACTTTTCACTTTAGCTTCAAACTATTGGCGTGTTTTGGTTTCGGTCTCTTGAGTGTCTCTCTTGTCTTTGAGGCTCAAACTGACTCATACGTAGATTAGATTGAATGAACTACTGTTTCGCAGGATGAAGAATTCCCGTCCAGTTTCTCGCCTTGCCATGGATAACAACCAGATGTCAAAATTTCTGATTAGTGCTGTCCCGCAACGGCAAAAATCAGGAAGCACGCTTCCTCAAAATAGTTGAGGGGGAAAATACATTTGAAAAAAAATAGAAGTTTTCCCACCAACATGATTTATGCACAAACACGAGCTTGTTGCTGTTTTTATGTGTTAAGCATTCTAAGTGTTAAACACTGGGTTTAAGGTAACAAGCAGAGTAAAATGATCTCATGCGAACACATCCATGTCGTATTTTCCAGAGGGAAAACTCTGAAAGCTGTTCCCCTTGTGGCCTCTCTCTTGAGAACTGAGCCCAATCACATTTTTTATTGCTCTTAGTTTCTCATTTGAAGACAGACCAAAGACCAAGAAGGGACTAGATGCTTTTGGCAGTGGTTCTTACAGAAATAAATCAAGCTGGAGTTTGAGCATGTTACGATCTATACTGTTATTTATGGCGGGGACTTAAACAATCAAACTTATCCAGGCCACTATGTGTCCAGCTATACTCCATGTATGGTCAGACGATTTTAAGAGTAAACATGTGATATCCAGTTTTGCTTAGGCAACAGGATGTGAAATCACATGAGGTGGCTTTATCGAGGAGTTTGAAGGTTCCTAATACAGTATTTCTTTCATACAAAACCCAAATACCAGCTTATAAAGGGCTTCCTTTAAAAACCCACTCTGTTCATCTTCTGAGCTATATTTAAATTGTTCCCAGGGGTCTTTTTACTATGATTATCATGAGAGGTTGTCATTTCAGACAAATCGAGCATTTTGTGGTACAAGCACTGAATTTGGCATGGCTGAACCTTAAGAACCCATCTTTCAAAAAAGTGTGTTAGCCACGAGAAAAATCCCAAATGCTTGATCAGGGCCTGTTTGGATGAACACAGATCTGATATCCTGGAGTTGGGAAATGTTGTTAGATCCGTTTATGAGGGCAATTTCCCACAGCACACTTGACCATCTTCCACGTGCCGCGGCACACTGGTTGAAAAACACGGAAATAGTTCATGCAAAGCGGAAGGAGTTCATTAGAAATTCACCTCTTATTTGTGGGCGGAGCAACTCCTCCTCTGTTCCCCTCCCCAACGCTAAGAGCTCTCTGCTTACATGCTTTCCCGCTGCCATACAGCCACAACTGCATTTTCTATTGGGATTCACTACATCTTAAATAAAGAAAGGCTCAGAAATGCAATTATAAGCCTCCTTTTTTTAATGTATGTCCTTCAGCATCTGGAAAAAATGCCACAAGAACCTGTTAAAAACTTTTTATAGTTTTCATAGGAGTGGGTTTTTATACACTGAAAATTGCAATTGAATGCTCAAAAACATCTCAGGTCGTTCACAAATGTTTGTAGCTCAAATAAAATCAGCTTAATCATAAGAAGATGATTATTTCACTTTAACTTGCAAATAATGTCGCTCTGTGATGAAAAAGAAACAAATACTAAGTGGTGAATGATATACAATCACAAATTGCTTTTTTTTTTTACTAGTTTCTTTCTAAAGCTCATCAAGATATAATTACCAGTGAAAAAGGCTCCTTTGATGAATTTGTTTTCCTCCAATAAAACTTTCTCGATGTATTTTCACACCAGCCCGTTGGCTCAATTTGAACCATTCTCTTGGATAATTTGATTCTCCAGGAAACATCTCGTTTATAACACTTCACGTAGTGTTTATTGAAATGTAAGTTTAAAACATGAACACATTCTCTGCCATATAAAAACGAAGTTTGGGTAGGACAAAATTGCCAGAGGGGGTTGTAATTCATGGCTTTCTGCAGTAAAGCGGCCTCCCAGGGGGGAGAGGTTGTTTAGTTTTCATGTCTCCTGTCAGGGCGAGGTATTTCCCGTGGCTCCCTGAAGGCCCTGAATCAATCCGCTAGGCTCGATTTGAAGGTGACATTCGGCCTCCCCTCCCCTTTGGTCTGGGTCCCAACAACTGGGTTTCTTCCTCATTTCCTTAGTGTATCGCCCAGTCAAGTCCCCTCTGGGGACTCTGAAGTGGGAAAAAAAGCAGATAAATTAAACCAAAAGTTTTTGAAAATTTAATGGGATTTGCTTTTCTTGAAAATTACAAATTTAGTTGAAATGAAAGCCATTCATGTTATTCTTGCAAAGTGGTGGGGAGTATATGTCTGGTGGCAAAGCCTTACGCAGTGGGAGCCATCACTCGACAAAGCAATCTAAAGCCGACCAGACCAGAGAAAGAGCAGAACAGGCCTGAATTCCTCTCCTTTAAAAACAGCAAAACACTGTAAAACACTTTGAAAACCCACAAAGTGTTTTTAGCATGTTCTTGTGGTATTTTTCTGACAATGGAAGGCATATATTTAAAGAAAATTAAACTTAAAATTGCATTTCTGAGTATTTCTTTATACAAATTGTTGTGAATCAGGAGTACACGAAAAAATGCCGTTTACTACAGCAAGCCACAAGCTCCCTGCTCCGCTCCATTTATGTGTTTTAAATCCTTCGTACCCTTGACATTTTTCTACCAGCACTCACTGTGCATGCGCAGTCCCAAATTACGTCATTATGTTCAGTCTTGGCAGACTGCCCATAAGTCTGTACTGCCTCTTTGATCTTGTGGTTACTGTTCTGTTTTATGCATGATTTGTGTCTTGAGGTTGCATTTAATGAAATGCTTCATGCAATTAATGCAATGCTACACTTTTTAACTTTGCTCTGGACTTTTAGGCAAGCTCAGTACCTACCTTTTGTTGTTTTCACCCCGCGCCCTAATGTTTAGTTGTAAACCCACCAGGAGGGTGTGTGTGTGTGTGTGTATGCTTAAGCACAGTTTCATGGGTTAAAGTGCATACGTAATATGTGGTTGTGTGCAGAGAAAACAAGAGAATCCAGAAGATCTGTGGCAGATCCGTCCTCAGTGCCTCTCTGTCCACGACGTGAACGTTTCATAATCCGCAACATATTTTGAACACCGTGAGCGTGGCTGGGAATTTGGCCCTGCTGTTCAGTTCCACTGTAAATTCATATTCTGCACCACGCCAGTTCCAGGACTATGAGAGAGGCACTGTGGACACGGATCTGCCGCAGATCTTCTACATTCTTTCTTTTTTTCTTTTCCTATGGCGTTTCATTGCTGCCATTAATTGAACGAGCGCAAAGGTAACTCAGCAAGTGTATTCAGGAACTGAGTAAAGGACCCAACATTTTGCAACTGCACGGTTGCAATCCTAAATGAGCGGCGCTCCTGCGAGCTCGCTGCAGCTCTTTCACATGATCGATTCCGACCTTGCATGTATAATACAGTGTTTCTAGACTTTCTACCATCAAGTCTCTCTAGAATTTTTAGCTCTTTTAACCCTTGTGCTATCCTAGGCACTTTAACATTGGGAGTTGGGTCATCTAGACCCACTAGTCAGTGCACTAAACCTTTTTTCTTCAATGATTTGTGATCTTCACTGGTGTCCATGGATTACATGAAATCTTTCCGCCTTTATCCACCTTTGTCATGGTAGGGAAAACACGTCAATGTAAGGGTGGGGTCATCTAAGATAGTACAAGGGTTAAAGCCTCCAGCAATGCTTTTGTGTCAGAAAGAAAACTGTTTTGTTACAGCCCAGCTATATTTTCATCAGGTTCCGTAATGGCCACGTAAGGTACGTCTGCGCGTGGCGTAAAATAAATGTGCAGTAGTGACCCACAATCAGAAGAAATGTTTACATGCACCTCCATCGGATCAACAATCTGCGTAACCCACTTGTCTTGATAAGAGAGAAAATGTTATCCAAATGAGTCTGATCAGTCTAAAGTATACAGAATGGCGTTTTTACATTCTTATTCTGATCAGGCTTTTATTCTGATTAGTTTTGTCAATGTAAACGCAGCTATTTAGTGCTACAGATAGGAAGATCTCACAAGGATAGATCTTTAAAACAAAGTCTAGCAGGATAGTGTAAACAAATAGGGAAGGCTTAGTCTGTGCCAACGGTCATGCTCACAACTCAGAGGTGGAGTTGTGAGCATGGTGGAGATGGTTAGATCATCCAAAAGGGGGCTAACGAGTAGCTCATTTGACCGGGAACTCTCTTCAATGAACAGTGTGAGGAGACGCTCTTCCCTCTGCAGTCTTCTTTCCTGCTGTTCTTCAACCCACCTGTTTTTCTGTTTTTTACCAAAAACGGTATAATCATAACTAAAAGACCACTTTGCTTTGAAAATAACGCAAATGAGGATCAGAGTGGGTCTTTACTACTGGCCATCAGGCTGTTTCAACAGTACAACAGTAATCTGAAGAGAAAACAGAGTTTTTCTCGGCTCATTTAAACTTAATGTGAATGACTTGATTTGAAAGCAGCCAAAAAGCGTTTCTGTCAGTGTTTTTCAACAACACAAAATGCAGCTAAATCAGACTCTTGATGAGTTCACCCAGTGGGTCAAACAGTTTTGTGCCAAGAACGCTGGAGGGTGACATCATCACAAAATGCCCTATCCAGACAAAACAAAACTTCACATTCATAGTGGGAGACATGGTTGAACTTGAAATGTCATAGGGTGTGATTCACCACTGGACCCTATGTGATGGGAAGCACAATGATAAGTGATCTTTTCCATAGAGACTAAACAAATAGAGGTTGGTGTTCCTCTTTCTTCCACTCTGCTGAACCGCCTACCAGAGCAACTCAGCCTGCTTCCAAAAAGGAAATTCCTGCACTGGCAAGAAAAAGCAATTATTAACCATAAAACAGAAATGCACTGCAATTAAAAATAAAAATATAGAGGTTGTTTTATTGATTGAGGCAGATGCAGACAGAGAAACAATGGAGCTGACAAATGAGAACATGTGAAATATGTCGAGCCTTCACGCGAGTCTTTAAAGCAGACAGGTTAGGATTTGTGCTAATGCGGCAGTCGGCGTGTGTTGAGCCAAACCCACGGCATTAAGGAAAGCCTGCACTCATTTTGTGTCATTACCCTGCGATGTCTGTTCCCTGTTTGATCCAAGTATTTAAAAAAAAAAGCAATCGCAATTGAAACTGCCAGCTTAATTCATCTGTGAGACACACATCATGTTAAGCGAGAGCTGCCTGATACACAAGCTGCCTCTTGTAAAACACAAAGAACCACTTTGGTGCCGGGGTGTAATTGATTACAGAAATAGGCAGACAACCCCTTTTTCTTTTTTTACCACTGTTGATTTCCCCCCTAATTATGACTTGCACAAAAATCCAACCAAATTGATTGTGATATTTGGGGAGGGCGTGTTGATAGCAACAGGTGACATAATGCTCTTAGATTAAATGAGCATGTCACAACAGAGGATGAACTGTAAGCTATCAGAAAATTCTTCCCTCAAGACAAGCTTTCAGTGGCTTCTCATGGGATTTAGCTATAAATGCGAGTAATGTGCCTCATATGTGATTTCAAAGTGCAGTGGGTGAGCAGGGTGATGTGTGTGTGTGTGTGTGTGTGCGCGATTAGGAGGCACCTCCGCTGTTTTTGCAGAAGGATTAGGTAATAGAAAGTGCTTTATGGGTAAAAGTCATTGGAAACAGCTGCTTTGCTCCAGCTGTTCTTGTCCTGCCTTTTGTTGTTTACTGAGTGTCAGGAAGTCGGCCATGGTGCCCAAAACTCCAATCCCTGCTACCTTCCAAGCTAATGAAAAATATATGGGCATGAGTTTGCAGGCTTGCTTCAATTGGTTTTCATTTTCTGGCTCTTACTTAAAGTGACCCCTCTCGCACGCATACAGTCGCCATGGAGTAATATGCAATGCCACAGTTTCATCAAATGATAGCCGTTAACATCTATGTGCATTAGAGTGATGCAGACACATTATTCTAACACATCTTGCCTTTGCTTAGTCTCCTGTGGAACACAAGTAGTGTGACCTGTGACTTTCTACACAATCAGTAATCCATTTCCTTTTCCTGACAACAGCACCTCTGTGCAGTTCTTGAGATTTTTCTTTTCCCAACAGCCTTCTGACTATGTGTGTTGAACTTTAAGCTCATGTCACACTCACACATATAATGTTTTATGAAAAGACACACACTAGACGTGATTTATGCACTGAATTCGGCCCCTCAATTGGGGATGAGTGTTGCTTCATAAGCAACTTTTTTTTTTAATAAAACAACTGACCTTTATTTGTTAAAATGTTACATTTGGACCCCCACACCACTATCTTCTGCCCACAGGACCAATGACTTAATAAAGGTCTTAACCCCTTCATGTCTGACTTTTTTTCCAATTGTATAGAAATTATTCTTCAGTGTGTGTGTGTGTGTGTGTGTGTGTGGGGGGGGGGGGGGTCCGTTCAAGTTGATGATAAATTATAATAAGTGGAGTTCTAGATTTATTTAACAGATTATTTGTTACTAAATTCTCAGAATCCCTAATGCTTTTTTTCCAGAAATAATTAAAATGTTAACTGTTGCTGTTGGAGAATTTTGGAAATTTTCAACAATCATTGTTTGCTGCAGTTGGTGACCCAGCCCCTCCCACATTCCACTGCACCTACAGTGGCTTCCAGCTCCAAATAGTGAAAAAAAAATACATATCTCTTCTTTTAGGTTCATGTTGTCCTTAATGCTTCAACTTTTAAAGATATTTGACAAAAAAATCAAAAATCAAAAGAAAACCATTTTTTACCCATTCACTGGATGGAAATAAGTGTTGGCCCTAACGTGCTGTAATTTAGCATATAATTCTGTCACACACATTACTGGGCGTTAAAAACCTGGTATAAGAAACTGACAATTTGAAGAAGTTGCTTGCAAATTTTTTTTCTAACCCTTGTGCTATCTTAGATGACCCCACCTTTACATTTACGTGTTATTCCTACCATGACAAAGGTGGATAAAGGTGGAAAGATGTCATGTAATCCATGGACACCAGTGAAGATCACAAATCATTGAAGAAAAAAGGTTCAGAACACTGTCTAGTGGGTCTAGATGACCCAACTCCCAACGTTAAAGTCCCTTTGATAGCCAAAGGGTTAACTTGAAGTTTCAGAATTCAACTCACACCAGACAGGTAAGAACCATCGTCACTGCCCAATGAGATACTTCTAATTCGTGCTTATTAAACCAAAATATCACAACTTGTGATCTGGATTCCCACTGGGAGCCAACGTTTTACATATGTTTCGAAGTGTTTTGGACTTTATTTTTTCTTTTTATTTATTTTTACAAGCAGTGTGCCATGAACATTTCAGTGGATGTAAACCAACTTGATTCTCTGCTGGTTAAAAAACCCAGTGTGAGACCGACCTGCAGCTTGTTCCCCATTCTTTTCTTGAAAAGCTTAGAAATGGGAAACTAAGACACATGCAACCTATGACACAAAAAATAAATCATATATCACACCTCATTATTTTTGTGTCTGTATGCGATAGGGTGGGAGGTAAAGCATTGCATGGTTCTGCCTCACTGAGATGGTGGACGTACTGCTGTGCCTCTTCTAACAGCATTTTGTAGAAGAGAAAGGGATGAGCGTCAACACAGAATATTTTAAAAGAAGACTGCACCACATCTCTGAAGAAAACATCTGGGAGGAAAAAAAATCTAAGGCAGCATGGAGACGCATACTGCACATACTAATAAACACTTTTCAAAGACTGGCTTTTTTTTCATAGATGGGCACATAAACATATATTTTCACATTCTGACACAAGCATCCAAGAGCTCCTTGTCTGGTTCTTTCTGAATTCCCCTTGAACATTATGTCCCTGGGAATTACAGTTTTAATGCTTCATCTCTTCCCATTATCCCATCCATCACACCAATGCTCACTTAGTCATGGAGCGGTTTCATCAAAGTGGGATAAGGGAGGGGGAAGAATGGATGCACATGAAAAAAGATACAGAGATCAAGCATGGAGCTGGAAAGAAAAGGGCGAAGAGCATAAAGAAAAGTGTGACGATGAGTGGTTGTAAACCAAAGAATTTAAGAACAGGAGGATGTTCCGAGAGGAGGTTAGAATGTGAGGATGAAAAGGCAGACTAACAGCAGCAGAGAGTAGAGAGACACAGCAATCATTTGGACAGATTAATGGTGATGAGGGAGGGCTCAAGATCGCTCCAGCACTGATAACCACTTACAACTAGCCTGACAAACTGCTGCATGTGTGTTTCTGTGGCTGCTTGTCTTTTTTTGTTTATTTTTTTATTTTTATTATTTGTTCTATGGCTGGTGTCCCCCTGAAAAGGTGATTGAAAAATTAGCGGTGACACCGGGTGGGAACCAAACATTATTTAACCACAACATCGAGCCGATATGACTTGCATGATCCAAAAAAACAACTTTTTTGCTTGGTCTTCAGATTCAAAGGTCATCGGCCTTTAATACGTCTGCGAGGTATAAGAAAAAGGACAGAAAAGGCTCTAGTTTATCTAATTAAAGAGTAAGACAGTGCAGAGCACAATGAGACACGAAAAGCACCTTCAATTAGACAACTTGTGCACTGAAATTATCTTTATACCAACTATTAGACATAACTTCTTGTAACATTTCAGAAATGATTAAATATTGATTTTAATTTCATTGTCACAGAACTTTACTTTCTGACTACTTGTAATGTTTCATGTGTAATACTGCATATAGGTATATAATGCAATCCAGATTGGCATTTAATCGTCTAATTTATCTTTTCTTTGTATGGTATGTAGGTATAATAAAACTTGATTTTTTATTTTGGTGAAAAGTGAAGCTCTTACAGTGAATGTATTTTTTTTTTCCCCAACTGCAAGCATTGACTTCTTTTTTCATTTTTTTTAATGCAAAGCTTTTGAAATGGGTGTTTTTGTGTGTTTAACCAGCAATGACATGCAAAAAGAAAAAGCATTTTCATGGCAGCTTTGACTTTAACATCCTCAAATAACTTTTATCCCCACTGGCTCCTACATGTTTTCAATCTGGCACATTTAAGACTTTGTTGTAGGTCTCACTTCCTTTACATTTGGTTGAAAAGAGTTTCAATAATGCTAGACGATTAATTTTCAATTAACTTGAATTTGATGTCATGCTTACATTTTCTGTTGGGGTATTCTAGTTGTGTTGAATTGTAGTTACCAATGCGATTCAAAGTCCCTTCTGTAACTACAAATTAGCCTCGTTGTTAAAATAAATCCCTATACCCCTAAAAATTAGTGGTGTTTGCTTTATTACTCCAAAATAGTAATATTGTTTGCATCTGAGGCTCAAGACAATAAGGTTTCCTATTGAAAGCTAAAAAATGCTTGTTATTGACTTGAAAACTTATCAGACTCAGACAGGCTAATTTTAGAATTTTTTATAGCCTGCATTGTTGAGTTATATATCAACAGTGGTTTTTAAGGCCACTGACCGGTTCAACCCTTGAACACCACAGATGTTGCCATACCATAACTCTTGGTACATTTAGAAAAATCGACAAGGACTCAGCTAATTCTGACCCAAAGTAAAGTAGCTTTGTACATTAGTTTAAGGTTGCTTTGCTCCACTTCCGGATCCACTAGAATGACACCAAATCTATAAACGGTTACTGTAGTTTAAAGAATGTTACCACGGGAGCTAAAGCCCCAGTGTAAAAGTGTTCCTGTCAGACATTATTTTCACAGTCCGACAATGCTAAAGTTGACTTCCACATTTTTTTTAGCTTTGGGTTTTCCTTAACTTTTGAGGGAAAGGTTATGGGAAATGTTTTCACTTTAAAATGGTCTTACATTAAATCCAATTTAAAGACTGTTTCAGAATGTCTGTAGATATTTCGAAGAAAAGAAAGATTTAATAAAACATTTCTGGTTTGTGAAAATTCATTAAAGTCAAAATTAAAGTTGTTTTTTTTTTTGTCATAAAATGTAATTTTAGCATTGAGACAACTCAATTCAGGCTCAGATTATCCTTAAGGGCAAAAACATTATTCATTGTTTTTGTAAATTAAATCTTTACCCATCGCCTATTTCTTTTAACTCAAAGGAGTGTGTCTGTGCTAAAGGTTCTTTACTGGGACCCTGTCAAATTTATGTTTAGTACACAAACACTCTTAAATGTCACAAATCAGAATCAGCTTCCACAATCAGCAATCTTCATTCTCTGTTAAATATTAGCAGTTGTTAAAAACTTTTATTGTCTCTCGCTTTCTTTTTCCTGTGAAGTCAATGATGTTTGAGGAGGTTCAGGGTGCTTTTCCCTTGTTACCAAAGTAACATCATGGATCGTCACAACACGTTTAACAATGGTGTGAATGCAGGCCAACTTACCCAGGGGACCAATAAGTGTAAATAAAAAGTAGGTGACATAAGAGTACAAAGAGGGTACACCTCAACCTGAATCTGAAAATGGGTGACAACAAAAAAAGGATCTGAAAACTCATTTTTATTGACAGGCTTTTCTTACTGTGCGTTTGATACCTTTCCACTGAAGTGCTTTTTGACCATTAGATCAGCTTTTGTTTTTGTAATGGCATGATGTTTTCAGGCAGTTTGGCAGGCCAAGTGTAATAGTAAACAGTAAAACCATCAGCATGTGCCACATTTTTTAGCCTTAAGTTGTGTGAAAGCACGCTCAAAGACTCACTACGATCATTTTTTGATCTATTGTAAAAGCGTTCCCAGGTAGTCTTTTAATTGTGATTATGATGTTTTTGGTCAAAATCAAGAAACCTGTCATTTTTAAGAACATAGTTTCTGCAGAGTGGCAGAATTTAGTCAGAAATTTGCCCCTGAGTTATGGGAGTCATGGCAGAGGGTAGGCATCCCCCACTTCCCATCATCCATCTGTTTTTACTCTTTCCTGTCAGCCCCAGTCTAATATTAGTGGTGCAAAAAAAGGGGCAAGCAATATTGAAGCTGTGCAGCAGTACAGTTTTGAGCTAGATGCCAGCTCAGATGAGGAAAACCAAGATGTCAAAAAAGACATGGATCTATCTGTCTGCAAGTGGATGATCAGAATAGTGCGGAGTGGGAAGCTACAACCTTTTTCCAACTGCATTTTTCCTGTCTGGTCCTGATTCACACTGACTTGAATAAAGAAACACTCGGAAAGACAATTTTTGAGCTTCATTTTGTTCATCAGAAAAATGCCACAAGGACACACACATTGGAATCACCAAAAACACGATTTTGATCAAATTGGGTCTTTAAAGGACAACACGTCCTATGCACAGGTCAAGGCTTGGGAGTGGCCTATGTCATCGTAACAGAAGACAAGATTTTTTCCACAGTTCTGTCAAAAATGAGCAGGAAAGGGGAGTGGAGTGTGGGGCTGATGGCGGTGATGGGATTGTCACAGCTGAGCTGTCTCACAAAGACCTGTGAGGAAAGAGATAAAAAGCAAAAAGATGCAAAAAGCCATATGCTCATGCTGGCTCTCTAATATGTGTTACTCCCTGTTCCAAAACTCTTCTGAAAGTTAAACACTTTTATTACTCTACAGGATGATGTGATTGAAGTAAGAACAGGAATGTGGTTATATGTTGCCTCGGATGACCCATTGCTCAATTTGTAGAGAGCTTTCATTTCCATAAATCCTTGGAAAAAGTCAGTATTACATCCTAAATACTGCTTGATATTAAGCCGTTCATGCAGCATCTGGAGTCACTCAAGAGGTTGAGTGCAGATTAAGTGTGTGTGTGTTTGGGAAACGTTGCCAGATTTGAATTTTTGTTCTTTGTCAGATAATGCAAGCGTTGGACCTGTTGTAACTCAACAAATGTCTGAAGGTGAGTCGCGTGTGTTGGTTTTTCTCGTTTACACTCAAAGGTTCAATAGATTTTATTTCATGTTTGAGTTAACATGGTCTCCAACTGTGCCCGATTTGTCGGTGGATATTCATATTTGTGTATTTCAAACTGATCCCCTCCGATGTAAAAGTTGAACTAAACACACAAAAGAAACTGTAGTGGCTGCAGAATACTAAATAGTTCCACTTTTTTTTTTTGGTCTAACATAGACTTTAGTTGATTGAAAAGATACTTTGAGTAGCAATGAGATTTAAGTGTATTTAGGCACTTTTAAGCAAAAGCCTAAAACTAATTTGAACTTGTATCCCATGGACTTTCCATATTACAAAAAGCCATACTTGTGGAGGAAGTGGTAAATATGAAAACACAGGACTCAACCCTGTCTTAGTGTGCAATACCAAGTGCAGTTGTTTGGTTGGCCTTCAACAGGGTGAAACATATTGCATAACTTTTTTCAAAATTTCTCCACATCTTTTGATTGTCTCTTAAGGTTTCTGAGTGTCACAGCTCAGTAACTAAACGTTTGAAACATAATTTGCAAAACAAATCCTCCCACACATGCCTCAATCCTGACTTAAACTGTTCTGGATTTGGAGATTATATCAGAAAGTTCAATAAAAGCAAAACATAGAAATGGAAACCTAACAATATCCCACCAGATACAAGATGCATATTAGATGACAAATGTACAAGTAATGTAGATGTTTTTTTGTTTTTTTTTTTAGATGTGCATTAGAGTACTTTAAAAAGATTACTATCAAATACACACTGCAATTTTAATTTGTTGTATTTGTGTTTTTTCTCACTGACAACTAGAGACCACAAAATTGTACATTCAAAAAGGTAGCTTCTTCTAAAGGTAGCTTCTTCTGAAATTGACTTAAGGTGAAAAGATTTTTGAAACTTACTTCAAAACAATAATCTAACAAATATTTGCAACTACATGTGTGAACACCATATGAATTCTGAAGAATCAGAACATTTTTATTTTCCAACAAACTAACAAATCAAAATCCACAAAAATCCCCTAAATTGACAGGAACAAGGAAAGGACAAGGACAGGACAAGGAAACAAAAAGTCGTCTACAAGTAGATGCATCCGAATGGAGCAGAGCAGGAAGACTTTGGCCTGTAGTTTGCCAGCTTGCTCCCGATTCACCACAATTTGAATAAAGAAATACTCATAAACACAATTTTAACCCTTGTGCTATCCCATAAACACAATTTTAACCCTTGTGCTATCCTATGACCCCACCCTTACATTGACGTGTTATCCCTACCATGACAAAGGAGAATGAAGGTGAAGAGGATTTCTTGTAACCCATGGACACCAATGAAGATCACAAATCATTGAAGAAAAAAGGTTCACCGCACTGTTTTGTGGGGTCTCGATGACCCAACTCCCATTGTTAAAGTGCCTAAGATAGCGCAAGGGGTACTCTTAATTTCCTTTATATACAGTACAAACCAACGGTTTGGACACACCTCATTGAAATGAATGGGAAGGTGTGTCCAAACGTTTGGTCTCTACTGTATGTTTAACATTATGAGACAAAAATACTGAATGCAAATGTGAAAAACACCAAAAACATAATTTTCGTTGGAGTGGGTCTTTCATAAAACCTGTCCTAACCTTTTCTCTTTGAGAAAACTGGTGGTTTGTTTCAAGGCATGATGGGACCGTTATTTTACTAGCTGTGGGAAAGTCATCTGCTTAGAAACTATGTCAATCAGATGCATAATGCATACAGTATCTAGAGCTGTAAACATTGCCACAGCCACAGATGTGTCTGTGCCAAGAGGGATCTGGACGGATAAGTCAAATTTGATTCCAAGCACACTCATATGACAAACAGCGAGTCCCTATGAAATTTCAGATCCTTTTACTGAGAACCATTTTCAGGGAGTACTAGCTCAGTGAGATTAGAAGTAAAACGCGAAAGAGCTTTGTATATGTTCTCCTCATTTCTAGCCGAGTCAGGTGTTATTGCAGCCCAGTGAGAAACAAATCTCTGCCCACTGTCACCCAACAGTTTTTTATGCTAATATGACGACATCTTCAGAAAGTTGCAGAATATAACAGTTATGGACCTTTACCATTATTGTGAATTACGAGAGTTACTTTGTAGGAATGAAAGATTAAACACTATGAATACTAAGTATCACAATAACTCCTGAACAGCTGTTTGCTTTCTGTACTGCATATCTGGTCTGTTTCAGGAAATAAACGCTGTATTTCAAATCGAATCAAATCGTATCGTATCATATCGTATCTCATCGTATCGTATCGTATTGTATCAAATTAAATTAAATTAAATTAAACTACATTAAATTAAACTAAATTAAATTAAATTAAATCAACCTTTATTTATATAGCACTTTTACAACAATATAAGAAAGAATTACTATATTCATATGCAAACAGTGGTTCCTGCCAGGTTATATATAATTTCTATTATGTAACATGATGATGAATTTTGAACCAGGAACATTTTAAACCGCCTATATTGATTTAAATATTCAATAACACTTATTTTCATAGTTTTCCCAGGAAAGTCTTGATTTTGGGAAGTCAGTTTGCTTACTTTTTCATTCATAAAACCACAGCTGTTTGACTCCTTGTTTGCAAAACTTTGTTTGGTTTCCATGATGTAAATTCTATATGTTATTGGCCAGTGGGTTCTCACAAAATGAGTCATGTAACATGTAAACTACACCCTGCAGACTTACTGATAGCTTCAAAAAACCTAATATTTACTGGAAGTAGTCTATATTTTAGATATATGTTTTACCACCATGTATTGTTGGGACCAGAAAAAACAAAGAACTTCAACAAGATTTATATGTAGAGTGAAAGACTTACATCATAGGTCCCATTGAAGTTGTGTTACTCTTGAAGGAAAGTCGTTTTCTTGTAAGCAGTCCAGCCTGTACATTTGTACTTTATCTGTGTTTTCTTGTCAGAAGCTGGTGAAGCTGATGTACTGAGCAGTTCTTGGTTGCTGAGCAGTTTCTGGGCACTGCATGTCCAGTTCCATATGTTCACTTATCTTAGGTGCTGACATAGGCGTTCATGCCTAGCAAAGCCTGATTTCATCCAACTTGGTCACATGTGCTGGATGTCACCTGCGAAGAGCCGCTGGTCGTCATAGCCTTAAAGGCTCATTTAAAATGTGTGTTTTTGGTGTTTTAACATGTTCTTGTGGCATTTTTTTCAAAAGATGGAAGACATATATAAGAGAAATTAAGCCTAAAATTGCATTTCTAAGTATTTATTTATTCAAATTATTTTGAATCAGGAGCAGACAAAAAAATGCTGCTGGAAAACGGTTGTAGCTGGGACGTAGAAGCTACAATCGGGAGGCCACATGCTTCCTGAACTGCTGGCACTCAGCAGAAACTATGTTCTAGGTTTTTTTTGATTTTGCCCAAAATGGCATTAATCATAATTGAAAGACCACTGGGAAGACTTTAATTACAAGATGATTGGAGAGGGACTTTAGGTTCCGGACGATCTTCGGTGTTAGATTTTACAATAGTTATGGTGTGTGACTGTGTTGTTGGAGCATCAGGTTTACACCCTTGTTGGGAAACATGAAAATGACACAGTTACTGTTTTATATTAGAACATGTGCTTATTGTGGTTGAGAAAATAAGTAATATAAGGTGACTGGAGTTCCAAGGCCTAAAAACATAATATAGATCTATATCTTTATTTTTCTTAGAACAAGATGCATGGTGCAGCCAACAAATGCACTCAAGGATAAGTAGCATTACTTTAAAATACTACTTAAGCAGTAAAAAAAAGTACTTAAATAAATATTGAAGTAAGATTAAGAAAGTTAATGGTAAGAAAAATCAACACAACTGGTAACTCCATTACAGTTTTGAAAACTTATAGAGATTATTTCTAGTCACTACACAAATTGCTTAAAAAAACACACAAAAAGATCTAACTAATAAAAACGAATCGCCCCTTTCTTGTGTCCACTTCAATGTAAGAAATGTCCAGATTGCTCAAGTGCATTATGGGCTAGATCAATGCTATGTGGAGTTGAATAGAATAGATTAATGGTAAAAATTTAAAGGGAAAAAAGCAGCTAAATAAATATAAAATGTAGCTGAGAAATTAGTTTTTAATATAAATCACCTCAAATAAAAGTCAAATTTATGGTGCAGTTTGAATTGACATTTTATAAACTCTTGGTCGAAGAAATCTAACTGAGGACATGCACCGTGTGGCAAGACCTTCTGCTTTAACCCTTCTGCTATCCTAGGCATTTTAACATTGGGAGTTGGGTCATCTATACCCACTAGACAGTGCTCTGAACCTTTCTTCTTCAATGATTTGTGATCTTCACTGGTGTCCATGGATTACATGAAATCTTTCCACCTTTATCCACCTTTGTCATGGTAGGGAGAACACGTCAATGTAAGGGTGGGGTCATCTAAGATGGCACAAGGGTTAAAACTCACCACTGATTTTCCTGGCTGCATTTGTTAGTCCTTTCATTTCTGAATGTATGCGTAGGCTGATATCTGTCATTTCAGTGGCATCGTCTAACAACCTGGACAGTCTTGGCTTCTTTGTTCAGAACAGCCGCAGTGAAAAAGCAAAGATAACTGCTTGAATTTGGATAAGACTGTGTTTGCTGCTTGCAAAAATGATATTTTGCCTTGTTCTCTACTTAATTCAATTTAAAAACGATGTGGCAATCTCACTGCAGGCTACAGATTTAATTGCAGTTCTCAAAGGAATTTAATTGCTTTCAAATGTAACTCCAAAATAATTGCTCTTTTTCGTGGCATTCTCTTGGTTAAAAAGTGGCCTCTATATAATTTTGTTTGTTATTTTCTTTAATATGTTTATGAAATCACTTGCTCTTGTTTCCTGACCAACGTCACCTGTGAAGCAGCTACAGAACGGTATTGTAAAGAACTGAATCTATCTGTTGTTGGGTCAATCTAGCCTGGAGCAGCCATCTAGTCTCCAGGTCTGTTCTGCTAAGCTACATGTTTTCATCTTCTCTGCACTCTTAACAGCCTTATTGGATTCATCTCATGGTCAAGGGTTTGAACACTAACTGAAAACTTTAGCATAAAAGAAAAAAAAACATAAATCAATGCTTTGTATTAAATGTAGTTTACCAACGTTGGTATATATATATATATATATATATATATATATATATATATATAATAATTTAAGCCAAGCAAAAATAGTAATTATTATTATAATTGAAACCTCTGTGAAATACAAAAAGATGTTCATTCATTACCAAATCCGAGTCCCTGACCTGCTTAAACTTTCAAGGCACATTCATCTTATGCATGTTTTGTTCGCAGAGCCGAAAAATGGTAGAAACTTTTGAACAGCTTTTCATTGAAAGTGGTTGCTCAAAACATGTTTTAAAGAGGGGGCTGGGGATGTTTCTGAACTGTAAAAAATTCAGAGAAGAGTAAATGTTTTCTTCTTTATTTGCATTATTTCACCCTTTCATACAGCTCGATTAAACCTAAATCCACTTTTTCAAGTACTGGTGGATTAAAAAATAAGTCAAGATAAAGCAGTTACGCAAACTGGCTTCCTAAATATAAAATCCAATGAAACTAAAGTCTGTAGCATTGTATATGTTTGTCTTTGACAATTTGCAGATATCCTCAACGACTCGTACATATTTTCCAGCAGACGCAGTGCTGGGCTGTAGGAGAAGGGCCAGAAGCCTTACAAAAACCATTTTTTTCCCTTTATTTTTCAAGTGGAAACTACCGCCGGTACTTGGCTTCTTCCTACTAAAATAACACATTAATTATTTGAAATATATAAATATATCTATTTATCTTTAACAAATGCAACGCTTTCTATTGTGGTAGCTCAAATGTATTAGTATCTATTTATTTTTTCTAAATTTCATGTCTCAACAAAGCCACGTAAAGATTTATGAACTACATTATCTTTACGAATCTCCTTAAAGGACTATTATTTTGTCAAGTTTTTTTTAAGGAAAAATAGCCCTTTATCACATAAAACTTAATTTAAAGTCACAGGAGGCTGGGAAAATGAGGTTTTTACAACTATCATTACCATGACCGTGTCAAACTTGGAAGTATTTGAATGTGTTACCCAATGTAAACATATTAAAGGATTAGTGAGAGTGCAGCATGAGACTGATTTTCCCTACCCCTTATCTTCAGCTGAGGATGTTCTGGGCACAGGTCCTATAGCAGTGTGTGCCATGTTTGTTGCCTGGAAACCCCTTGTCAAGCTCTGAGTGGGGTCAGCGGCTACTAAGCGATGTTCGTGTGTGTGGTTTTTTTTTCTTCAAATCTCCCCAGCAGTCATCACGCTGTCAGCTGTTGACTCTGGGCCAGTTTACACACCACAGCTGGGTCTTGCCGCTACATCAGGTTCAACTCAGGTATGAGCCTCAGCGAGAAGCTGGACTGACAGGGCTGAATCCAAACTCACGTCAAGACCGCTGGCTTTAGCAGTGGAAACAAGAATGTAAAACAATTTTAACACCAGTGTTGGTGACCGCTTCATGGTACATACCTACAAATTACCCCACAATATAAAAAATCAGATTGTCTCTCAGTTGAATGTTCAGTGTTGCTGTAATAAACAGCCTTTTAAACCATGCCAAATTTTTGTTTTTGTTTTTGAAAGATTCTTCCATAAAAGATGTTTAACATATCAAAGAAGCTCCACACCTTTAAGAACAACCTTTAGCTATACTTCCCTTATGAGTTGAGTAAGGCATAATGGGGGACAAAGTGTGCATTAAAGTGCTTTAATTTCTAATAATGCACACTTCGAAGGCCATTAACCCACTACGGTCGCTTACAAAAGAAATAAATATTCCATTAGTTTTTAGTGCTTTGTTTTTGTTATTTTTTTCGGTTAAGACAGCTGTTTTCCCAAAAATGTTAAGTGGTGCCAAGCCAGCACCGATCTTGACTGCATCGGTAACAGAAAGTGATATATATGCTGATCGTCACGTTTTAAAGAAGCCAGAACTATTTTTTTAGGCGTGCATTATCACTGTGGATTATCACTTTTTAATGTACACCCAGCAGCCAATCAGAATCCAGTATTCACCCGGACCATGGTATAATAGTGGTAAAAAAAATGGGTACACCTGTAACACAAATATCTTATCAAGTCAGTTCTGGTTTATCACCTGTCTGTCCTGGGAGAGGAACCCTCCTTCGTGTGTACATCTATGAGGTATCTTCCTTTTTTTCCTGGAATCTGTTTTTTTGGGAGTTTTTTTCTTAATGAGAAGGAGGGTCTAAGTGCAGGGCTTTTGTATTTTATAATTGATTTTATGTTTTGTACTATTGTAAAGCCTGTTGAGACAACTGTGTTGTAATATTGGGCTATACAAGTCAAACTGAATTGAACTGAATGTAATCAAGGTCATAGACCACTCAGTGAGGGAAAATGTTCATGCATATTGTTTTTGGGTCAGGTTGTAGCACTTAGTACAACACGCAGGGGTAAAGGAAGAGGGAATTAGGTAAGATGCAGACTCGTCGTATATGCGTTTCCCTTTTTTAAACTCCCAAATCCCGTAGACAGAACGAGAAGCCGTAAGTGCTGTTGCTTCGAATAGTGCGCTCTCCTTGAGTTCAGCCGGAATTTGTAATTAGACAATTGTTTTAGTATCATAAACAGGGGCGGCCATGGTGCAGAGGTAGAGCTGTCAATTTCTGATCAGAAGAGTGCAGGTTTAATTTTGTGTCCTTGGGCAAGACACTATGCCCCACATTGCCCCTGATGGTTGAAGATGGCGCCAGTGTTAGGCAGTGGAGCCACCTTCATTTTTTGGATGTGTGTGCGTGCGTAAGTGAATAGGACTATATGTAAAGCGCTTTGGTCCTTCAAAGAAAGTAGATAAATTCATTTTTAAGTACAGTGTTCCCTTGTTATATTGCGCGATTGTGCACCCTCTTCTGCATCCTAATTGGCTGGAGACCTTGTCAACCACTTTCCTCTATCTGCCGTGTCTCCTGTACAGATCTCGAAATCGATAGAAATCTTTGATTGCAATCAGATCTTTGTTTCCATTCTAATCTTTTTTTTTTTTACATTTTACATAGGTTTAAACAAAAGTTCATATATGTAGTGAGGAGTTTTACAGCCTTAAAACATCTGTAATCCTACTTTGTGGATTTCAGCTGTTGTGGGTTGTTTATGGAACGTATCCCCCACGAAAAATTATGTAGACGCCATTTACTGTTTACATTCAGACCCTGTGTGTGTGCATGACATTCGCAGATGGTGGTGAATGGGCCAATGAATGTATAATGGTATAAGGATGCTGAACAACAGCATAAATCATAAATACCTGCAATTTGAATTAGCCTTACGAATACTTTATGCTTTACTCATCACACCTACAACAATGGTACATTCCATTTTCATGACGTCTCTTAACCCTTGTGCTACCCTAGGCACTTTAACATTGGGGGTTGGGTCATCTAGACCCACTAGACAGTGCACTGAACCTTTTTTCTTCAATGATTTGTGATCTTCACTGGTGTCCATGGATTACATGAAATCTTTCCACCTTTATCCACCTTTGTCATGGTAGGAAGAACACGTCAATGTAAGGGTGGGGTCATCTACGATAGCACAAGGGTTATGGTGGCCACACAAGCCTCAAGGGCACCTGCTTCCCTAAAGAAGCAAAGGGGGGTTCTAGTGGGTCCGCATATCCCAAAAACCCGTGCGTCAGCACCCGTATGGGTCAAACTCCCCATTCGAGTGCATGTAACCAAGGATTATGTCATTAGATAGATTTTTAATAATAACAACTAAACAGTTTAATGAATACGGTTTGCACAAGAAAATGTAACTTCCCATGTCGGTGCATCAATGCTTCATTGGACTTCAGGTCTCCTCCCTTCTGCTTCTCCCTCAGAAACACAGCAGGCTTCAAGGTCGGGCCTGCAAACCTACCAAGTCTTTAATGACCCTCTCTGTTTTCATTGCACTGCTACTCCTCACACCTGCACTCAAGAATAATATTTACCCTGTCGGTCACCATCACACAGTGTATGAGTATGTTTGTCCTCCTGTCTTTGCTCGAGAGTGTACTGATGGCTTCCATTCTCCGCTTTCCTCTGACGTCTCATTAGAGAAAGGAAACAGATCTCTTAAAGGCCGCAAACTCCCCGACCATTCATAATATTTCAATTAGGCTGCACATAGATGTAAAACATGTCCCTGCTTGTAGCTGTATGAGTGCTGGAGTGGTCTGCAGATCACTGAATGTGTGTTTAGAGGTGAAAATGTGTGATGACCAGATAGTGGTTGACTTTGGGTGGCGTGCTGGCTCATGCATCTCTCAGCGGGGCCATGACGAGCCTGCTCGTCTTTCCTTGAGCAAGATGCAATCACTTTTGTTTGGAAAAACAAAAGTTAAGTCAAATTCTCCTGAGCGCTCAAACAAAAGCAGGAAGAGACAGGCAGAGAGGGATTCTGAGGGACTTAGATAATTGGGAGCGGCCAGTGTTTTTCTTGTCTGTTTTCAAAGTTTGAAGAGGCTCAGGGATCGTTTCCAATAAAAAAAAGGCAACAAGTGAATGATGAAGCTTCGGGTGTAGCCATGAGGGGGACAGCACAGCAGGCTATTGAAATCGGATCCCTTTTCAAGAATTTGATCTCTCAATTTTCTGCAACTTGAAGTATCGGCGCTCTGGCTGTGGATTTAATGGCTCTGTTTTTAGGGTTTTGAATATAAAATTGTCAAACTCATGCTGTGTGGCGCCTTCATCAGAGTGATGAATAGTTTAATCTCAAATCATGTTCATTTTTCTAAAGTGATGCCATTTGGTGCTGCATTTTTTGTATCTAAAACCCAATTTAACCTGCATTTTTAATCTTTAAACATACACTGATTGAAATTTAAAGCAAAACGGAAACAAAAATTGTAAATGCACATTACAAAATTGTAAATGCACATTAGAGACTGACTGGAACAAGAAGTGAGAAAATGTCAAAAATGGTTGTGAAAGTGATAGTAGAGTTTGCAGAATAGCAGTGTGCTAAATAACTGCCGTACTTCCCCATTTGTTACTCAATTAACTGTGTAAATGTGATTGAAATAAGTAACTGAAAAAAAGGTGACAAAGCGACGCGAGCTGATTATATGATTATACGCGAGCGCATTACTTCAGAGCGGGTGGGCTTTTTTAAATTGAGACCTTTTTTTATGAAGCACCAGAAAAAAAAAAAAAAACTTTTTGCAAACTCTAAAAATAAGAGGAAAAATGAAATTATTTGTACTTTGCACATTCTTTTAGCAAAACGTACAGGACATCTAATACTTGACATGCAGTTCAACTAGGATCCCACATCCACCCAAATGATAGTCCTGATCTCACCGGATTTACCTGCAAAGAATTGACATTTTCTGCATGTTTTAGATGCAGCCACACATAAACAAAAGAGAAATGCACCTCCTCTAATTAATGGCATTTTTCTCCTTTTTAATGCTCTGTCCACATGAATTTTTTCGAGCACACCAAATCCTCAACATTTACTTGTCAATAAGACATCAGCAGAGGTTTTGAACTTTCTCTCGAATGTTTTACATGTTTTATCTGCTCTTTGCAGAACCAGTTATTTCCCTTCATATGTCTCTTGTTGCTGAGGGTGGAGTGAACGTAGCTTCATGCATTGATTTGACTTACCTTTCAAAATGCTGTTGTGCACAGCTGTGTAATTGCTTGAAAATGTCAATTCTATGTTTTTTTTTTTTGTTGATGCTAAATTTACCTGTGACGCAATTTTGATGTTGGATGTTGTCTCAGGTGCAGAACATGTCCTGTCCACACATAAACGCATTACGGATGGCCGGATTTTTCATCTGATGACCTGATTTCACAGGTTTTCATCCTGACCTGTAATCAGCAGGTCAGCCTCTCAGGCAAAGCAAACACACGATGCACATATAATCAGTTAAAGGATACTAGGTCAGGAAATGTGAATCTCTCATCATCCAAATACTGTTGAAGCTTTAAAAAAAATGGATGTTTTCAGGCTTCACTGACAGGATTCTTTTTTCCCTACTTTGCCACTCTGTAATTCACTGTTTTTCACCAGCTGTCACTCAAACAGACGTTTCATTTTCATCCAGCTGTCTACTTTATGACGCCTATAATGATTTTGTATCTAAACTGCTACAATTATCGAGCTAGCGCTCGCCACGAGTGCAGTTAGGAGCTGCGGCATAAAAGCCATGCAAATGACAAAGCAGGATCTTGTCTGCACCTTTAGCACGTGCACATGCAGGAGGTGGACTACTGTGTCCTACATTATGAGGCAATTCTGCTATTAAAAATGTACAGTAGACGTAAAGATTTCAACCCAATGGAAGTGCGGCTTCAAATTTTGTACTTTATGCCTTTTGACATGCATGATCTCAAAAATTCAAATAATTATGCACATTTACCTTGTCACATTAAAACAGAACATGCAAGCTAGAGAATTTTCTGACTCGTTTTTGTCATTTTGTAATTGGAAGTGACTCACAGGGATTCCAAACAAAACAAAACCAAAATAAAATTAGCACAACTCTGCTACAAGTGTTGGAGAAATTTAAAGCAAGAACAAATGGCATGCTCACAAAAACGAATTTGTTAAGTGCATATTACGGTTTTAATTTGTGGTTCTGCAGTGTAGCCATGAACCAAGATTTTGAGTCTATTTGATTACAACATGCTTTCATAATTTGTATTTATATAATTTGGTCTGTTTACAGATGTGCATGCAATTATTCAACCATACCAAGTACCAAGTACCAAACTAGAGCTAAATAACTGCAGACCTATACCTAAATAAATAAATTGTGTTTTTAACATGTTCTTGTTGCATTTTTCCATAGAAAGGACATATGAAAAATAGGAATACTAAGCTTAAAATTTGATTTCTGAGTATTTCTTTCTTGAAATTTTTGTGAATCAGGAGCAGACGAAAAAATGCCGTCCAAAAAAGGTCGTATTAATGACAGAAAATACGCTGGGCGGGCCACAAGCTTCCTGCTTTTTAGACAAATAGATCCATGTACATCTTTATTTTCCTCGTCTGGGCTGGAATCTGGATCAAGACTGTACATTTGGGCAGTTCCATTAATGCTTGCCATTTTTGTTGCACCAGTAATCTTAGGTTGTGGGTTTGAGGGGCTGTAAGCTAGAGCTCTGAGTTATGGGTGAGAGGAAGGAGGCGGGGTAACTACACACCAACGGTCCCACCCACCCACAACTCATGTGAATTTTTAAATAACTACTGCTGCGCTGGAAAAACTGTGTTCTAGAAAATCACCATTTTAATCTTTATTTTTGGCTAAAAATGGCATAATCAAAATTATGCATAAAAGACCCCTGGGAACAGATGATCATTTAAAAATATTTGAATTTTTTAGTTTCAAAAAGACATAAATCTTTGAGATTTATAATAATAGCATCCCTTGCATCAACTTAGTTACCATGCAACTGCAAAGGATCATCATCCTAACAACAATTGTTGTCCCTTGTGCTATCTTAGATGACACCGCCCTTACATTGACGTGTTCTCCCTACCATGACAAAGGTGGATAAAGGTGGAAAAATTTCATGTAATCCATGGACACCAGTGAAGATCACAAATCATTGAAAAAAAAAGGTTCAGCGCACTGTCTAGTGGGTCTAGATGACCCAACTCCCAATGTTAAAGTGCCTAGGGTAGCACAAGAGTTACATTGTGTTACTTTTACAAAAAATGGAAAAAAATGGAATTAAAATGGATTTTGAGAGAACGCAGGAAAAAAAAATACAAAAGCCTTCAGAGACGCATTATATTCAGACCTAATTTGTCATTCATAAGAATAATGCAAATTCTCCTGCAGTCCACAACAGATGACAGTCCACTCAAAAAATCAGGGCTCCTGGCATTTTCTAATTTCAATTTAATATCAGCGACAATGAGAAATGTCACATTGTTGCTGGAAAGGAAGGTACAGAATAAGCAAAACCACGTTACATAGGTTAACGTGTATTTGCTGCCATCTAGTGGACAGAAAGAGCAAGACTGAAAATAGTACACAATCTGTCCACTAGGTATCACTTTTTAGCAATGTCCTTGTGTTGTTCCATTTACAATTATTTTGCTTCTGTGACCACAGGATGTCAATAAAAAAATAGTTAATTTACTAATAAATAAACATTATTCATTTATCTTTTTATTTGTCAAGTCTGTCTTAGGATAAAATAAATAAATAAACCCCAGATTTTTTTAGAGGATGTGCTTTTCTGAGTTGGATGTAAACTCATACATCTGACTTCTTCAAACTAAAACTTTGAAAAGTGGGTCAAATGTTTGTGGACAGTTAACTGCAGAAATAAATGAGGAAGAAAGTACTTTTCATTCACTTTCAGGGGCCGGCGGTTGGGGTAGAATACACCTCTCTTTTTTTCTCAACACCCCTACTCCATCCCTCCCCTTTCCTCCTCCATCCATCCATCCCTCTCCTCCTGAGAGGAGTTTTTTTTTTCTCCACGAGGTGCCGGCCTGGAGAGGAGTGGAAGAGCGGAGAGGGGGAACGTAAAGTGAGGATTTGCTGATCTGTACAGGACAGAGGGACCATGGCTGCGCTCCACGCCTCGCTGAAGTCCTGGGTTGTCCTGCAGACCTTGTGCCTAGCTCTGGCTCAAGTGGTGAGTGCACGAGGGAAGTGCTCGGCTCAGGCTTCCTTCCCAAGTCAGCAGTTTGTGGAAAAGGTGCCTCCAATGAAGCCCGAATGGACCCTGGAGTGATTCTCTAGGTTTTTATGTGTGCACGACCTGGCTTTGGAGCATGGATGTGACAGATTTGGATACTTTAAAACGGCTTCCTGCTATGGAGACAAGGAAAAGTGGACACTTTTACATGGATTTTCAAAAAGAAGAGTTCATGTTGAAGACATGGACTTTTACATTTGTGTTTTTATTTTTACTTTATTTTATTTCCTTTAGAGCAACAGGAAGCAAAGATAGATAATTAGTGTGCACTGACATGCAAACCCAAACTTTGCAACCAGTGTGTGAAATCCACTGCCGGGAGTGACACCTCACTGTGCTCTAAGTGACTGGAATTGCTAAAATCTACTGGACTTTTACTTTTTTATACCCTGTTTTTGATGTTGTATTTGCAAAGACTTTGGTAATCTGAGGGATTAACATGTTTGTCTTGCATCAGACAATCTCAATCAATACAAAGTAAGATGGTGGGGGGCTTAGGCAGGGGAGGTGGCAGTAAACAGTCCCAGTCTTATGACCCCTCCCTCCTACATTCCTCCTCAATTCCTTTGCTACTGTCCTTTGTTTACAATGATTTATTATTTTTTTCCCAGCATTTTTACTTTTTTAAATCATGTTTTGGTCTAGTTTCGTGCGTCCTCTAATTAGGCAAAAATATTATTTTACATCAGTCAATCAAATTGTTAGGTATGGCATTTAAAATATGATGACACATCGTTTAGCATGACGGGTACTGAACATTAAACATTTGATGTATTTTAATGTTGTTAAGGTTTCATAAAAAATATGTTTTTAATGTACATGATAGTTGTAGGTATGATTTTTTTTTAACTCTGAAGAAAAGTTGTAACTTTTATCTGTGTGTTTTTACGTTTTTATTGGTTTCACTCATAATATGTCGATTTGTTTCACCTGAACTATAGTGAGAGTAATAATATCCAAACACCTTTTCTTTCCTGTCTGTCTTTCAGATGGGTCCACCTGGACCCCAGGGTCTGCCAGGCCCATCAGGCCCCTCTGGCACTCCCGGCTCGGATGGCATTGATGTGAGTGTCCGCTCAGGTTTGCCCAACAGCTTTTTCCTCCACAAAGATCCTCATTGTGCTGAAGGAGCTGGGAATTTGGATCAACCTACACTTTGGGAGTCTTACCTGCAGATGGCACTGTGAATGAAAACACAGGCACAAAGGAACTCTGTTCTCAGCTGATAGAAGGCTCTTTGAGAGCATGTGTAACAGTAATGTGATACATGCAGGTTATTCTAAGGGTTAAAGCAGGCAGGTTGGATGAATGTGCTGGAAGTGGAGGCGCATGGATTGAAAAAAAAAAGTCTGCATGCCGTCTGATGTCAGCTCCAGTTGCTCAATCCCAAACCAAGAAGATGGCTCCATTTATTTGTTTGTGACTCTCTTTCATGTCATTTTCTTGATTTTGGAGTTAAAGCTGAACATTTCAGAGAATCAGTTTGTGGAAAAAACTATATTTCAGGACCGGACTAAACGTTGTTTTCCTTTGCTTTTTCTGTTTCAGGGAGAAAAAGGAAAACCTGGGTCCCCCGGACCTCCAGTGAGTTTGCATCACAGAATCAATTCTGTATGTTGTTGCAGTAAATTCGGCTTCATCCGGTTTGTCGTTGTGTATTTCAGGGGCAAAAGGGAGAACCAGGGCAGCCTGGTCCAAATGGGCCACCAGGGGAGAACGGCATTGATGTGAGTAAACCCACGACTGAGTCAGTCTGCATCACAGAAGACAACAACAAATAACACAGCTATACTGACTGTTTTTTTAATTATTATTTTGTTTTATCTACACTGTAAGTATCTAAAGAATCATTTCATTGTTAATTAAATATTAATAAATATTATTATTGTTTTTAAATTTTTAAATAAAGGTTTAATGATAATAATAGTTCATCTGTGTCATGTGACCCTCAACAGGTTTTTTTGTTTTTACTTTTTAATCATCCATATGAATTCACTTTTTATGTATTTGGTGTTCAACACATTTTTTTGCAAGGTGGTCCTTTGTGGTTTATTATATTATAACCAGCAATTCTTCCACAGTTTTAGCTCAATCATTGTTTTATAATTGTTTATATAATTGGGAGTTGGGTCATCTAGACCCACTAGACAGTGCTCTGAACCTTTTTTCTTCAATGATTTGTGATCTTCACTGGTGTCAATGGATTACATCAAATCTTTCCACCTTTATCCACCTTTGTCATTGTAGGAAGAACACATCAATGTAAGGGTGGGGTCATAGGATAGCACAAGGGTTAAAAAAAAAAAATCTGACTGTAGGGTAAAAAATGGATGGACAATTATTTCTTATTTTAAGAAAATGATTCTTGTCACTAAGACATGTTTTATCAAACTAAGATTATTTTTAAAAATCTTATTGATAAAGAAAGCCAAAAAGTACATTTTCCTTGAAACAAGGATTTTGAACTTTTTAAAGGTTTAGTTCTTGCAGTGAAACCAATGATAGAGATGAAGATACAAGCCTTTTAAGCTCAGGGCATAATGGGTTTTTAGCACCACAGAGGTCAGTCGGTGCAGATTACTGCTCAGTCTCAATTAGCAGAAAAGTTGTAATTGTCAAATGATCACATGTTAGCAACACAAACACATGCACACGCACATTCCTTGGAGATTTATTTGCTAATCCGCCCTGGAATCTAAGTCTTGGCATGGTTTGCCAATTACCTTCAAGAATAGCTCATTGCTCAACATGATGTGAGTTCACCCAGTCATACCGCCAAATGCAGTTTTTAAAAAGGAATATATATATATAAAAAAACACACACACATATATATATATATATATATATATATATATATATATATATATATATATATATATATATATATATATATATATGTGTGTGTGTGTGTGTTTTTTTTCTGGGAGCATCTGATTTGTCTGTTTTCATCTTTCTGCATTTGTCTCCAGGGTTTGATTGGAGCAAAAGGGGATCGCGGTCCCATTGGGAGACCAGGCCCAAAGGCAAGGACTGAACCTTTAGTTAGAAAAGCGTCAACTCTCTTTTCTCTTTCAATATAAAAACATAAAACCTGATTAATTTGCTGTGGAAGGAAAGGCAGATTTGTTTTTTTATTTTTGCTTACAGGGTCAGCCTGGTCCGAGTGGTGAGCCTGGGGCTCCGGTGAGTAAATCCTTTGTTTTTCTCGAATGGATAATTTAAAAATAAAGGGGTATAGCTAATCTGATTTTTTTTTTAAAACTGACAAAACTGAGGTTATTGTCTTTAGGGCTAAGGAAAAACGGTTGGAGGGTTGCTACAGAGCTTCAAGCTATTCATCAAAAAACTACCAACCAGACCAGAAACGTGGGTGTAGTCATGGATACAGACCTAAATTTTGATGTACACATTACAAAATCAGCCTACTATCATCTCAAAAATATTTCAAAGGATTAAAGATACCAGAATACATGGCTTACCTCCTGACCCAGTATGTACCAGACCTCTCAGGTCATCTGGATCTGTTTTTCTTTTTAAGTTCCTAGAGTCAAAGCCAAACATGGAGAAGCTGCATTCAGCTTCTATGCTCCACAGATCTGGAACAGACTTCCAGAAAGCCTTAGATCAGCTGACACACTCATTTAGCTGCATTTGATTTGTTTGTATTCATAGGTTTATATCAGCACTGTTCACATATGCTTGATTTAGAATCTGTTCTTTTTAATTTTTTTTTTAATTCTTTTTTTATTTTCTATTGTTTCTTTTAATGTTTTATGTAAAGCACTTTAAATTGTATTTGTACATGAAATGTGTTGCACAGATAAACTTGCCTTATTTACACCTCTATAAGTTCAAACCATCATAGAAAAATAAGTCAAGTTATATAGAATGAAAACAAAGATTTAGATCGGGATCAAAGATTTACAGCCAATCAGGACGCAAAACAGAAGTCGCTATTAAAAAAAAACAAATAAAAAACAAAAGTTGTAGCGCATCATACACGACTCTTGAGAATAAAACAAACTACTTAAAAGAGAAAGCTGTTAAAAGTTTATAACAAGTTGATTTACTCTGTTTAAGTAATTTCCTCTAAACATTTAGCAGTTCAACTGTAACCCTTGATTTAAGGTGGTCAAAGGTCGAGGTCAATAGTGTCAAACCAGAATCATGCATGATTTTAGTTCACAAAAAAAGTGACAGGGAATTAACGCAATTAGTTTGCGAACCGGTAAAAAAAAATATTCTTGACGTATTAGCAAGTAACTTTAACTACACAATTTTCTGCCTGTGACAGGCAAACAACCAGTTCAGGGTGTACCCATCAGTAGCTAGGATAGGCTCCAGCAACCATGTGACCCTAAAAGGCATTCACTGGGTCCTAAAAACGGATGGACGGACAGATGGATGGATGTTTTTTTTTTTTTTTATCAGAATCACAATTAGCTTTATTGGTCATGTATAAGTGCAAATAAAAGGAATCTGACTCCAGAAGCTCTAAGGAAGCAACAGTAGATAGAACCAACTCAGTTGCAGACCTTATCCTGCCTGCTTTCCATTCTGAAATCACATCTTGGTTACTCAAAGAATTACTGATAAAAATTGTCTTCTGCTTGTGTGTAATTGAACAAATATCCTTGTAGGAGGAAGTTATTTGCACAAAAAAACATTGCAATTAATGTTTTTTTTTTGCATTGCATATCTATTTACTCAACAACCGGGATCAGACAAATCTAACAGTGTTTTCTTTGAAATGGTTTCTGGTCTCTTCAGCTTTTTTTTAAATTTATTTATTTAGTTGATTTAAAAAGAAGTCAAAGTATACATTGGCATATCAGACATTACCATTTTCCGTCTGTTAGGTTGATCAAAAAACGACCCTCCGAGGCTGTTTGCAGAGTGAATTATGACCGACTTGTAGGTTCACTAACAAGCATATTGTAACCCAGCTGGTCTCAAACAGCACCCTCCCAGATCATCGTTCTGTCATGCCTGAATGCGTGACCAGCTGTACCCCTGTTTGGCTGAGTTCACCAAAATCTGGCAGATGCTTTCCACAGCCGACAAGCGGTTTGTGGTTTGTTCAGTTACTTCCCCTGGATTCCATATCTGACAATGTCTATAGCCACTAGGTGGTGCTATGAATCCATCCACTGCATACCCTCCATAGTGGGCTGAGAGGCATTCAATGTCATGCTTGGATGCTGTAGGACTGTAAGAGTGAATCTGTAGTTTGGAATCAGGGTGGGGGTTCTTGCTGTTTCTCTACTGAGAGGAGATCCTGTTCCTCTTCCAAGCAGGCTTCCCTCTTTAATTACTTTGTTTCTAATCAATTGTCTAAAAAGTGCTGGAAAGTTTTTAAGCTGCACTGACATTGTACACCTGCATTACAGAATGGTTGTGTTTGCTGTTACCTGGCCTTCACAAATCGTAATCGTATTCTGCTTGATTTCCGACTTGTTAAATAGGGATTTAACTTCATGTCATTTCTATTTTTCTTTACAGGGATCCGGGCTTCCAGGTCTGGCTGTAAGTATATGTAGTATTAAGCAGTTTGGTTTTATTATTTAACGGATTTGCACTGAGAGGTGACACTAATTTATGATATTAAACGTTTTTTTTCCAACACTTGGGCCCACATTATGGTTCTTTTAGGGAGCTCTTGGGCCAACTGGACTTCCAGGTAAAATTGGACAAACCGGTCCAAAGGTACATGCAGCAGAACTCAATAATCACATCATTCAATAAAACCTGAGTTGGATTGCTAACTTCCCAATCACAATAGCTGTCTTTTCTCATACTTATGTAGGGAGTAATGGGACCACCTGGACCACCAGGACTCCCTGGACCCCCTGGAAAGCCAGTAGGTGTCAACCCAAGATTGATTGCTTTTCAAATTCAAATTAGTTTTTATCTAACTAGAAAAAATCTGAGTGATAGGTAAGTGAATTCATACAGTTACTTGTGAAATAGATTTTGCCAAAAACAAACTAATATTCATATTTGTTATCGATTGTGCTGTTTGGTAACTTAAAGTCCCACTCTGATCATCTTTTAAGTGTCCCCAGTGGTCTTTTAATTACAATTATGCTGTTTGTGGCCAAATTCAACAAACCTGTGCCATTTTCTACAGAGACACAGACAATTTCTACAGAATGGCAGGGGTTCATTTGGCTCTGAGATATGGGCAGGACTGTTGATGTAGAGCAACCACACCCCCACCTTTTTTGTTTACACACTGTCCTGCTAGCTTACACCCCCTAACAACCCCTACCTAACATTCATGAATGGCGAGCACTATCGGAGCTATCCAGCCGTACAGTTAGAGTATGTAGTCAAAGGGTATATTGCTGCTTGGATTCCATATGATGGCGGTGGAGGAAACTGGGAGCATAAAAACAAGCTAAAGTTTCCTTTGTTCTGCCTTAAACTGCTGCCAAAGATAATTCTGTCCTGTCTGGGGTCACTTTGTGATAAAAGAAGAGCAATACTAAAATATCATCATATAGTCATCTACCATCTAGCATTTAGCCCTACCAACATCGGAGTCAGTGATTGGTCAAAGTTCAACCTGGTTTAACTTTGAACGTGCGTCCAATGACTCTGCTTGTTTTGTACGCAGAGCCTGAAAGCTGTCGTAGAAACTTGTATAGCGACCTGTGACCGTGAAAGTTTTGAGCGTGGAAGCCTGAAACGCACATATATTTACTTTTCCTTGGAAGTGGTCACTTAAACAGACATGCTGAGGGGGGTGTGAATGAAGCCCACCTTCCTGGTGTATCCAATTGACTTTCAGCAAATTGCGGGGGGAAGGCGTTTCCACTAAGAGGGATGTTCCCAGCCCAGGGGAGTATATCTGTTTAGCTTTAGTGCTGTCTTAGGACAAATAAACCACTATCAGATCAGTGGGCTGTCTTTTTCGACTGTAGCAGGAATGCATCATCTCCTAACTCAATCTATAAGCAGAGAGATGGAATGATAAAGGAGCAGACCAGGTGGAAATAAAAAGAGAGTGCTGACTTAGCTTAGAGAAGACAAAGCATCTTTTTTCCAAACTGTGACTCTCCTCATTCACGTTTTAGGGTCCCCCGGGCAAATTCCTTGGATTAGAAGAAGGCAGTGCAGACATACAGGTATGATATTATGACCGGTTTTAATAGTGTTCACACTGTTACAGTGCTGTTTATCTGGATTTTTCTCAACAACAGTGTCCTCTCAACTGTCCAGCGGGTCCTAAAGGCCCTCAGGGGCTTCAAGGTGTCAAGGTAGTGGGAATTTCACATTTGTTGCCTGTCATCAATTTACAACCCAGGCCTGACAACATACTCACTTTTAGGGACACAAAGGGCGTGCCGGAATTCTTGGCGACCCAGGCAGCATTGGAAAACCGGTGAGTGTACTGATGCACGCAAACAGACGTGCATGTTTTTTGTTGTATAGCCGTGCGCCCTGACCCGCCGTCCAGGATACGAGGAGGTGAGGATTAGCGTTAATGAAGCCCCCAGAGGCACATGACTGCTCTAATCTGGCTGTAATTACTTAGGCTGGGCCATGGCCTTGCAGTCTGCATACAACTCTCTAAATGAAAGAAGTGGTGAGCACACAGGTACATGAAGGAGACTACGAGAGCGTCTGGGTTCATGCAGACCTCTCACCTCGCCATATTAAGCTGAGTTAATGAGCACACTGTGGGCTCCCATGGAGCTGCTAGCCAAAACTGAGGACTTAGCCTCTGATCTTCTCACACACTGCTTTCTGAATGCACTTCAATGCAAAAACACTCAGGACACCCCTAACCATTCTTCTGAGGTTTCAGAGGACATGCCTTGACTTTACATTGCTCTGTAGTAAAGAAGCTGCTCAAATCCCCACCAAACTTACATCTTGAAATATATGTGTGGAAATGGTGAGCTAGGGCAATACTTTAGGATGTTTACGTTCTCCGATGCTCAACTTTCTTCATAAATTGTCTTGTACACCTACTGAGAGCAACTAAAATACATTTTGAAGGAACATTTGAGGCATGTAGTTTTAGTACAGATATGACAACTGATCAACAAACAGAAGCAAAGTTTGTAGATTCAAAGGGTGGGGAGCATCGGTGAGAAAATGTATTTTACTTTTTAACTGACTGAAATATCCCACATATGTAATCACTTATTATTAATATATGTTTTCTCATAGATTTATCTCCCTTTTTCTTTATTTCGACCAGTAGGAATTGCTCCACTGTGGCATTTAGCATTTCGCTCTGCCTTTCTTTTGTAGTCAAAATTGTTTTAAAAGAATCACTTTTACCTTGGTGAGGTAGATTTTTGGTTGCAGGTGTGCTGTTTTACGACTTTCTGATTAGCTCATTAATCCAGGAATGCTTTTGTCACAACCGCCCTTTTGGGTGGATACGGGTAAAACATGGAAAAACCAGTACGGAGCACACAGGTGACCCACACAAAAAAACAAGGTCATAGACCAATCGGTGAGCCCATAGGGCTAAAATGTCCTTTTACATTTTTTACTACGGGTAAGCTGAGAGCGACAGGTTGTAGCGAGCACTTACAGTATATAATGCACACAGAGTAAGGAAGTAGGTAAGATGCAGGTGTGTTATACCGATTTTTAATTTTTTAGACCCCCACAAATCCTGCACAATGTTAGTGGTGTTCAAGTGAAAAGTGTGCTGTCCTTGCTGGAAGCCTAACTCCTAGATAAGCGGAAACAATTAGAAAACAGTTTGGGGCAAGGGCGTGTGGCGTAAGGACACCGTACGACAGCTTAACCCATCATTAATGCGTGCAATTTTTTGAACTTTCCAATTTTACCACGTCCATTAGGGAAACCACACGAGCATCAAGGCAACTGCAAGAAACACCAGTGCTTCCTTTAAGATGGATTTGTTCTTGTCTACAACCCTCCATGGGCCTGGACAGTCAAAAACAACCATAAAAAAGATTTACTGAACGGAACATGATTCTGCAAGTTTATTTCAATGTTGAGTTGCAAACTTTTCTTAAGTGTGCAAAATGCATTGGTTCCCCTCCAAATGTGGGAACTTCAAGGGATGTCAAACCTCAGCTCACCATAAATGAGAAGAAGCTGCCAACTTGAAAATTGTGTTTATGTCAGCATTAACACAAAAAGAAAAGCATAAAGCTTTAAAACATCAGCAGAAAAATATGAATTTGACAGAGAGACGGTTACTGAGCTCTCACTTTTGGCCAGAGTGTGCCTCAAATTCTATGAATCTCTAAGTGTGAAAATGGGAATTGGGCCATTAATTTTTGATTAGCAAGCTCTAGCTGGCTAATTAACTGCAGTTAGACTTTATCAGGCTTGACTCGGCAAGTACACAGCATGTAGCCATCAAAGGACAGCTAGAAGATATAGCAAACTGGTTTCCATTGCATTTATAATTTCCATGTTCTAAAGCTTTTCTGTCAAAGTTAGAAGTTATAACCCTTTTATATATTTGGCAAAAAGGTTTTTTTTGTTTCCTTTTTTCTTTGATTTATAAAAGTTGAATACACTTCATCTGATTTCCTATGTCTTCCAGGGCCCCAAAGGAGATGTTGGGATCTCTGGGGAGCAGGGTATCCCTGGTGTGCCGGTATGGTGACAGCATGAAATCATATTGGACAACTTTTTACCTTGATGTGATCATTACCGGTGGACAGTGTCTGACATTGTGTTGACTCCCAATTAAGGGTCCGATGGGTTTGAGGGGGTATCCAGGAATGATGGGTCCCAAAGGAGAAGCAGTAAGTACCCGATTTTTTAAAACGTATTTACATAGAACTTTAATGTACATACTATGCATTTGAATTGAAAATATATAATTGGATATTGCACACTAGGAAGCACAGGCAGCCTTGTTCTCTTTGTGCAAGCATCATCTATTATCAGCAATGGGGACATATGGAAATGATACAAACAAAAATCTCTCTCTTCCTCTAATGAGTTGGGGTTTTGTGAGTTCATGGTAACTCCGACTGTAGTTAATGATCCACTACAGCCATTTGTCTTACTGTTAACGTTAGCTACGTTAGCCAAGTTAGCACCTCGGCTTTGTGCCAAAGCAAGAATGACTGGCTCTCCGTGCACCTCTCATTAGTGGAGTGAGTTAAGCTAATTATGCCTTTATCACAATGAATGGAAGGCTAGTCCTACTTAGCTTGCTCTCAGAGCTATGGTGATTGATGGTACTTTGTTGTTTTCCTGCAGGGCCCTCGAGGATACAAGGGAACATTTGGACCAATAGGGATTCCTGGACCTCCTGTAGGAACACATGCATAACAAGTCAAATTAAAACATGGGAAAACTATCAGGTTATTGTATATTTTTTTCAGTAAACAAATAAAATGGGGTCTTTTGAAGGGTGAAGAAGGACCTCAGGGACCACCTGGAGAGCCAGGAGAGAAAGGAGACAAAGTGGGTGATCTATCTTTTCTTTTCTCTTAAAGACATGTCTTGCATAGCTGAACAACAAAAGTTATGTACATTGCAAGTGCACTAAAACAAATAGTTTTTTCTACAGGGCAGCAGAGGTATCCAGGGTTCTCAGGGTGCAGTTGGTAAAAAGGGAGAAAATGTAAGTGAAATTTGCATATGTGCTGTGGTTATATTAACATAGTGAAGTGTATTAAATTAAAATGAGTAAAATGTGTTTTCTAAAACTCAACTCAGTGATCTCCCTGCTTTCTTCAGGGTCTTCCTGGTATTGATGGAAAAGACGGCACACCTGGCATTCCCGGAATCAAAGTAAGCTCCATTTACCTGTGTTATCTTAGCAAATTTGATCCCTTAGTCACAACTGCCCTTACGGTTGGATATGGGCTGTCTGGTGGTAAAAAATGTGCTAACCTGAACTGGGCACCGAGGTGCCCAACATGAAATGTTAAGATTTTAGACCACTCAGTGAACCTGTAGCGATAAAATGTTCATGTACATTTTTTCTACAGGCATAATGCAGGCGACAGGTGAACACTTCTAGGACACATAAGTATAAGTAAGGGTGAAGTAGGTGAGATGCAGGCACGTTACACAGATTTCAGATTTGTTACTTTTTTCAACAGCCCTGAACCCTGTGCACTAAGCAAGGGGGCCGTCAGCGCTTTTCTATCGATAGGTTTGCACCCCTGTTGCACGCTCCGTTCTTGCAGCCTGACTGTTAAAAAGGAGGACTTACTGACGACAAGAGTGCAGGATAAGGACACTATACAACAGCATCACCCATACGTAAACAAATACTTAATACACTTAACACATGCACAAAAATAGTATGTTCCATTTTTATGATGTCCCCTTGAGGTGGCTGTACGAGCCTCAAGACACACCTACTGTCACCTTAAGATGTGGCACCTCCTGCCATAGGGGCTGGCCAACCTTAAAACCCACAACATCCACAAAGTTTTACCCTCGTATGGTTGCATTTGACTAAGGCATTACTCATAGCACGTTTAAAGATTTCTTTCTTTTTTTATGTGCAGGGGGCTCCTGGGCAGCCAGGAAGGCCGGGTCCTCCTGGTCCTCAGGGAACAGCGGTAAGTCTTTTTTATTGTGCATCTGCTACTTTTAAGTGATTGAAGCAGATGCATATAAGTGCTATCATCCAGTTTACCAGTTTGAGGGACAATATGTTCCTCTCCTCAGTTGAACCAAATCTGGTATTTTCTGTTGTCCAGGCATTCATCCAGCTTAACTGCAACCTTTTGACGTGCACACTTTTAGAATATAAGCCACCTTGAAACAGCACTTTCTCTTCCACTGCAGGCTATTTATCACAATCAGGCCTGTGGGACACACACACAAGTGTGTGTTTATATGTGTGCATCATCCTGACTAAGGGGTAATGAAGCATGAGATGCACACTTTGCTGTGTGATCACAGCAGTGACACCAGCACTGTTGCAGACTCAAACACTGGAACTTGGTTTGGTTCCTTTGAAAAAGCACATAACACAAAGAAAAGAGAGTGCAGAATAGATGTCACTGGGGCTGTTTTGATGTTGCCATTAAGTTAACATTATTCTTACTCACCAGGTGGAGTCACACACTGTTTTACGTTTTCATTTGTACATTTAGAGCACATTCATAACTGGATTTCCTTTTCGGGATATTCCATTTACAGGCTTGTTTGTTCTGTCTTTAGGGATTACCTGGATCCTCCGGGGCAAAGGGAGAATCTGGAGATAAGGTTTGTATGAAACCATACTTGTAAGTCTTTATCTTTCTTTTCTGCGACTTTACTGATTGCTCTTGTCTCCAAAGGGCGAGCCTGGACCAAGGGGTCATGTTGGTCTACCCGGTTCTCCAGGACCTCTGGTAAGCTTTCAAAAATATGTTTTTTTTTTCAACCAATGGGCTAATGTTGTTTTCCATAAACTGAATATTTGCAATAATTCATTACAATGTGTTAGGGAGAGCCTGGCATTCCTGGGGAGGCCGGTATGGAAGGAGTTCCTGGACCTAAGGTACAGTTTGAGATCATTGCAACAGAGCAGAGAACTGCTGAGGCTCTGACCTTGCTGACTCTCCTCAACTGTCCTCTGCAGGGAGACAGAGGCCAACGGGGACCCACTGGCCAACAGGGACCAGTTGGAAAGCCGGTAACCTGCATTCGATTCTTTTTGTGTGCATTAAATTGAGCATAGGTTGCAGTACAAGCAGCATTTTTACTATTTCCAAACAGGGAAGCAAAGGAGAAAGAGGACCCATTGGTATCCCGGGAGCACAGGGTCTTACTGGAACTAAGGGAGACAAGGTGTGTGCTCTAAGGTGCATGAAAATAATATTTAATTATCATATGCTCTATGCTCACTCAATGTTGATGAACTTGCTATGCAGTGGTGTAGTTTAGCAACCTTGTCCATTGGGGGCAGTGTTTACCTGTAAGTAGAGCTAAGGGAAGCTACAGTGGATCGCTGAATAAAGCAGAAAAATTATCATCTAGGTATCCTCATCTTGGTTTCCTAGATAAAACAATGTTATTTCTTAATTTATAATGATTTCAATCAATATTCTCTTTTAAAGACAAACCCCATTTGGGAATTGACATAATTCACCTGAATCCTCCCCTTTCTTCTTCCTTCAGGGTTTCCAAGGCAAAATTGGTCCAAAGGGAGATATAGTGAGTGAGCACTTTTACTCCTTTTTAGTTAACGCCAGCCTTCCAGCCTCCTTTTCATCTTCTCCTCTCCGTTGCTTTTAGGGCGACCCAGGTGTTGAGGGATTGGCTGGTGAGAAAGGAGAAAAGGTAAATAAAGATTATCTTAACACAAGCTCTATTGCTATTTGAAACCTGCTACAAAGCACCCCAGGGAAGAGTTTCCATTTTCAACTTTTAGAATTTAGATAAAGATTTCTAAGCACTTCCTCCTGACGCTTTCGAAACAGAGTGATATGAAGCGTCAGGAGGATGTTGAAACCACACCAAAGTTGGAAGAAGAAATGCCTGTTTTTGAATTTGCTTACAAATCCCCCCCAAAATAATCCAAAGGAAAAGTAAGCTGTTTACATGACAGGGAAGCATTTATGCATATTGGCTTTTAAAATCGCCCTGTTCTAAGACACCCACTTAATATTCCTTCTTGGTTTATGGCTTAAAGAGTCTCTCCGAGGCGCAGATGATAAATGGAAGTGATGCTGTGAAAATGCTTTATTTAATTTTTTTTTTTTTGAAAGGGTATCTCTGGTGAACCAGGGCCCAAAGGACAGGTAAGAGTATTGCAGTGTAAAATTCTGATGAAGTGCTTCTTTTATTACTGTTGTCTCCATAAATTATGCTTTTCCTTATACAGCAAGGAATCAGGGGGGATCTTGGACATAATGGACCCACAGGAGACCCCGGAAAACCAGGCGATCAAGGACCTCCAGGGCTGCCGGGACCAAGAGGACTTCATGGAGAACGTGGAGTACCTGGCATGCCAGGCATTCAGGGACCACTGGTGAGTCCGGTTTGTCTCCTCTTGGCAACATTTTTTTGTTTTATTTTTGCCTATGCAGTGCTCACTCTGACTCTCCTTCTCTTCAGGGTCGGGATGCATCTGACCAGCATATTATTGAAGTGGTTTTGAAGATGCTGCAGGGTGAGCATCTAGGCCCCAATAATCGTCTTTGATGTCTGTAAAGGAGATTAGAATGGTTGATTTCCCAAAGCTGCTTTCATCTCCTGAGCAATCAGCTACCAACATCCAGAGTGGCTGGATAAAAACAGGCATGCTTCCTGTTTTGTTGCAGAGAGACTAGCAGCAGTGGCGGTGAGTGCAAAGAGGGCTGTGCTTGGAGGTGCAGGTGTGATGGGACCTCCAGGTCCCCCTGGACCTCCTGGAGCACCTGGTCCTCAAGGACCGCATGGCTTACCGGGTCCCCGTGGCATCCCTGGTATTTTTGGTGCACCTGGGCAGATCGGAAACATAGGACTCAAAGGTAAAGACGAAATAGCGTCAGCAGCATGTGTTTGTTTGCTTACATTTGTTCATAATTCATATAATCCACAGGAAAAAGAGGGCCAAAGGGGGAGAGGGGAGATCCTGGCAAACCACACCAAGGACAGCCAGGACCTCCAGGAATTCAAGGTAGAACGCAAGACCTACATTATTCAAGTCCTAAACACAATAGAAGTCAAAAGTGTCTGTTCCATTAGTCAATCTGAGCAGAGCTGCAGATGCAATCGGCATGTGTTGAATTCCGACATATTTTCTTTCCATTCCAAATTACTATTTTCATTCGTTCATCTTCTAAACCTGTTTTGTCCCTCTTGGGGTGAAGGGGCTGCCAGAGCCAACAGGTTGTCTGTCGCAGGGATGAAAAATGTTATTTTAGTAAAAAAAAAAAAAAAAGGAAGACCTGTACAACACCTTGTTAACCTGCTTTGTTGCAGTATATTATGCCTTTTTTTGGCCACTTGAAGCAAACCTGTATTGTGACTGAATACTTTTGAGTTGAAAACTTGTGGCCATTCTAACCAGCCTGATTGTTTACTGGTTTACTAAGACACAGTCAAAGGGTTCAGTCACATAAACCCATTTGGCCATTTGATTCTTTTACATTTTTGCTGAAGAACTGCCCTCCTGGTTTTATGTTGTGCCATCTTGAATGGATATTACATACCTAAATCCTGTCTAATTTATATAAATAGAAATAAATGGGATTGGCAGTTGTTGGTATGACCATTCTGTGGCCACAGATTTCCCTGACAATGGCAACGTGCCCCATTTAAGAGTAGAATCAATGATAAATATAAAAGTCGAAACTTACAAAAAAGCCCATCAAGGAAGTAAAAAACCCATTTTGATGCATTTTGATCGAAGGAGAAGTTTGCAACTCCAGGTTTCAAGAACAACAGGCCTGGTGATTTTTCAGAACCCTGCATTCAGGATACTATTAAGCTGTACCTTTTTATATTGTCGAACAAGGAACTGACTTGGTTTTGTAACAAGCTTTCTACCAGTTTATTTGTGAATTGACCTGGCTCCATTTACTTTCCTTTTCAAACCTGGTTCAATGCAGAAATCCAAGTGTCACCCCTACTTTTAGCACTAACAGGCTCTCCTTGGTTGTATTTAAAAGATTGTCCTCTGATACTTTGGTTAATTGCAACCAAGAAAGTTTGATTTTTAAACTTTTTTTTTTTTTTTAACTCTCCATCATCTTTATGCCTGGTTCATAAACACTGTGTTGTACTCAAAAACTTCCTTTCCACTTTCTCACATTTTGCTTTTATGTGGCAACTCTTTCACCTCTTCACGGCATAAGATCAAGCACACCGTTCAGGTTTTTTATGGACCAATTGAAAATGACCATAAAAAGGGGGTAGTTTGGAGGCAAGAGTAAAAAAAAAAGAAGAAGAAGAAGAAAAGAACAATAAGCAACTGAAGGACTTGGCATTACATCTTTCACCACAGGAGAGGCTGCTGAAAGAATTTTAGAGGCGTCATTAACTCCAGTCATTTACCAGATGCTCTTGGGTGAGAATGTAATAGGACTGCAACTACACACACTTATTCAAACTGAAGAAACACACTGTCCCCTATGCACACACACATACGAATCACACTTTTGAGTAATCTAAGGCAGTGGGATTTTAGTCAACCCTGGCCAAACTGCAAAAAACTGCGACTTCTCCATAGTTATCTGCCATAAATAGTTCAGTCACTATCTGACCTATTCTACAGGTCCTCCTGGCACTGATGGTGTGGCTCGGGATGGAAGGCCCGGTGAAAGAGGACCTCAAGGATCAGCAGGAGAGCCAGGTTATCCCGGCAAGGCAGGTCCTCCAGGGCTCCCAGGCTACTGTGAGGCGGCCATGTGTCTAGCTGCATCAGCATACACCTCACCCAGACTACAGGAGGCGGGAACGATCAAAGGACCCAATGTTTAGAGGCCTGTCTCTCCATCAGAAGTTCACAACACCTCACAGAGAGAGAAGAAGGGAGTGATGCCACTCTTCGTAGTCGGACAACACCAACATCAAGAACAAGAGGTGGGGGATGGTGATGGTGCTGAAGGTGAAGACCTCACCCCCTCTCTCTTAAATCTGACAACCTGAAATTTTGACTGGTAAAACATCAGGACCTTAATCCCCCGCATCACCATGACAACAGCAGCCCACAACCACCTACAGTCTTTCAAATTCTCCCTTGTTTTGTGATGTCAGTGTCAGCACCATCTGAAGCTGTGTGAAAGAAACACTCTAGTACTGAGCTTTATTGTCTCCCACAACCTCCAAGAGCCAGGAGGAGCTGGAAACCAAACTCAAGAAAGATTTGATTCTGCCCTTTGTTTTTCTTTTTCTTTTTTACACCATTGTCACTTTAGATACATTTCATTGGTTCAACATTTTGGGTGACTCCTGTTGCCCTGCCTTTCTTGAAACATCACACTTCAAGCCTTAAACTGTACCAATAAATGATTGCAGCCTAAGTTTTCAGTCAGTACTGTACTGTAAAATGTATCTTTTCATGTGTAAACTTAAGTGAAATCTTTGATTTAACGTGTGTACATTGATCCCCCCTTTTCCCTTTCTCATTCCCTGCTTTCTACCTAAGTCTCATTTTAGAAACTAACGACTAGCTTTATATCTTCTTCTTGTTGCTTAGCAACAGCATATCCCAACGGGAACTACCATCTCCCACAATGCAGTGCTGTAAATCTTTGTAAATGTGTGTTGATTATTATGTAGAAAAAAAGTAATGGGTTACGATATGCACCACCAAAAATTCTGGATTAATGAAATCAGTGAATAATGTGGAACTCTCTCCGAAAGAACGTTTTTTTTTTTTTCTTAGAGCGAATCAGTTAACAGCCCAAATGCGCTTTCTATGCCACTGTCAACTATTCACAAGACGACTGATTTATTTTCTATCCGAAAAAGCTATTTATTGTTCTTTATACAATCATCTGTAAAAAGGGGTTTGTTTCCAGGTGTTCAGCTCTCTCCCAAACAAATAAAAAGGAACCTTTTGTAAAATCCAACGTTCTTCTACGTCCTCCTGGGAATGGATGCTTATCTACTTCAAACTTCTCATATTTATATTTACCATTAATAAATACCTTTATCAGCAGTTAACACCCCAGTTGTACAGACTGAAAGTTAACCTCATTCAGCAATGATACTGAGATCGTTGTGTACATTTAGGTTTCTTTTTAAGCAAATACTATGAAATGATTTATATATTCCAGCAATTAAGTGTAAATAACTATCTGTACATATATATATATATATATATATATATATATATATATATATATATATATATATATATATATATATATATATATATATATATATATATATATATATATATATACACATATATATGATGCAATTGCATCAGGTGTGATGGAGCAGAAAATCCTGCATGTCAGAGTGACCAGAAAAATGAGAAATAAACTCTAACTATAGCAAAAAAACAAAAACAAAAAAATGCTTCTTTCTGAAAAATCTTTTTGATAGATTTGAGAGTGCTTTGAAGTTTTGAGAGCTCTAACCATCTGTATGGGAAAGTCAAACAACAACACAAAAAATGATTTTCTTTCCATTTTTTTGCCATCAACTATAAAAAATATTAAAAAGCAATTGCAAAATATCTTTAGAACTAAAAAAAGACTACATAACAGTAAAAATACATATTTATATAATAGTTAATATAGTAAAGGTATTTTATCTATCCACACAGAAAAAGTGCATCAGAAGAAACAGTTAAGACGTTTCAACTAAAGGTAAAAGGATACATTTTCTACAAAAAAACAACTTAAATTAACAGTGGATAAAGCCTTGTATTATCATTATTATTAATTATTGTGTATTTTGTCTGCCTTTTTGTTTTTGTTGTTTGGTGTAAAGTATATATGTGTAAAAAACACAATAAAAAAAGGAAACATCAGTGAATATAATATAAATCAAATTGCTCCAAGAACAGTAGAAGGGAAGACTATAGCATGAATTAGTTTTCCAACATAAGTAATGTAAAAGACCAAGTAATCTGTAGTCTATGAGGCCAAACCAGTAAGAAAACCAGACAATGACAAGAAACACAACAGAAGTCAAGAAGAAAAAAGACAACAAAAAACATAAAAACATACTGTATTTTCCACACTACAACCTGTGTAGGTACCATAACCGTTCAGCGTGCAACAACCGTTCGGGGTCCTTCGACTAGTGCTGCCGTCACATTATGTGACTGGCTGTCCGTTGGTCCGATGACGTGTCAGATAGTGATTGGTCTGGACAGATACTACCATAGAAGAAGATATTATGCTGTCCGTTGTAGACAAACAGAGCTCCGACACAGATCGAGATTATCTTCTAAATGTGCTTTTCTTATTATGATTATTATTAAGTACATTGCAGTCGAACGCACACTGTATCCCTTGTGCTAAGCTTTTATCACAGTGGACATTTTAAAACACCTGTGAAGCTCCGTTCACACCGCCTTCTGCAACGGACGCAGAATGAAAAGTCTTAGGTTTTCATGTTTATCCTTTGTGCTATCTTAGATGACCCCACCCTTACATTGACGTGTTCTCCCTACCATGACAAAGGTAGATAAAGGTGAAGAGGATTTCATGTAACCTATGGACACCAGTGAAGATCAAAAATCATTGAAGAAAAAAGGTTCAGCGCACTGTCTAGTGGGTCGAGATGACCATACTCCTAATATTAAAGTGCCTAGGATAGCACAAGGGATAACCAAGCACCTTCCCTGCCTGCAAACACGAAGTTACGAGACTCCAGCTGCTCTGATCAGAGACACGGTTCGCTAACGTGGAGCAGCAGGTTCATTCTAACAGCCACAGATCTTTTTACAAAGCGGGTTGTGGCAAAATCTCTCTAAAAACATTGCTAAGAATACTGTCAGACACTACTTGTGAAGGAAAACAACTTTAGGTTACAAAAGGAAATGTGAAACGAAAATATGTAGAGCCGGGTAGATTACGATGCTACGTAGTTTGTCCAAGTAGGGTTACCATAGTGTGACGTTTTCCTCAGTCGAAAGGACCCCGAATGGTTATTGCAGGCCGCTGCTGCTGCGGCGGGGGTCTTGGTGTGGGGATGGCTGGGCACTCTCCCTCCCTCTTTTTACATGCCACCATCCATTTTAGAAGCACATGAAAAACACACACTATAGCACAGGTGTTAGCTCACATTTTCACAAATAGTTTGGGTGATTGAATGAAATTTTTCACACTAGTTGGTTTGAAGGCATAAGTATGAGTGTGTGAACAATATTTGTATTGTGTACATGTTGACATGTTAACATTTATGGAGCCAACAGGTATGTAAGATTTGAGTGTGTGTGTGTGGACAGGCCCCGCCCTTATAGACTTGTATTACACATCACCATAATGAGTATAACTATCCAGAAACCTGTTGCTTTATGCTGCTTCATGGTTTTACCCACCCTTTCTATAATCACCCTCCTACCCCCCTCTCTCTAACATCCCTCTCTCTTCTCCCTTCCTTTCCTTTCCTGTCTAGTCCAACACAAAAGATTTTCAAATATGATTTAAAATGAATAAAGTTTTGCCTCGATTACAAAAGGGGTTTCTCCAGACATAAGATTCATAACCCCTATTGTTAAAGTAAAATGTGTCCCACACAAGAGGCCCTCAGCTCTCATCTGTTTGCCCAGCTGATGGACAGGACAAGTACAAAAACATAAATAAATAAATAAAATAGGCAAATCATAAGGAATAAAAAACAACAAGACTGAATATCTGCACACTTCACTATTGTAACACATTGATGCTTACTAAGCTTCATAAAACACAGCAAGAATCTACTATATTACAGCAAAATATGGACAGTTAGTCATAGAACCATAGAGAAAATGCTAACAAGTCAACTAAACTACTTGTGGCTCTTCAAATTTCAAAATTTGTTAAATTCTTCGTTTTCGGTGTCCCTTTGTAACAATTCCATCGAGCCTGGTGAAGACTGAGCAGTGCTTCTTCTTTTGCATTGCTGTAATTAGCAAACACTGATGCACACACCTAAAGCGCCCTCTAGTGGACGTTGCTTTTTATAAATCACATGTCACAGCCCTGGCCAAACTATGGCTCCCATCCATCCTATTTCTGAACTCGCTAAATCCCTTTGAGGTTATAGGGTTGCTGAAACCTGTCACAGCGAGAGCGCCTCACAGGACTAAACCCCTATGATGAACTATGCAAAGAAAAACTCTAGAAACTAGTAAGTGAATTACTGAAGACAAGCACCGCAAATACACTAGCAAAGAGCCAAATCCACAGTGCAGGAAGCATGGAGCAGGTCTGGTTTAAACGCTTGCTTGTTGACTGAAATGGTTTTTCTAAGAAGAATTCTTCAACAGAAAGAAATACACAGCGTTTTAAGGATGTTTAGAACAAAACACACAACAAAGAGACCTTTTTTTAAAAGCACTTTAATTCAGTCTAATATTTTCTGGGCGCTACTGTGGTCAAACAAATATCTGACCACAGCGCAGAGTAAAAGCACAGAGCATGTAAATAATTCGAAAGTCCACATATGCAAATAAAAAGTATCTGAAAAATAAGAAATCATTTAAACAGAAGAACTTGGGGTGAATATATTTAAATATAATTACCATTAACATGGCTCAAAAACATTTTTTTTAAATCCCAAAATAAAAGAGAATTAAGAATTCTACACTGGCTTTGAATCGTTTTCAAATTATTTGAAAATTAGAAACTTTGAGAGAACTTTATTCTAAAAGTTTAGAAGATTTATCAGAACCCAGGGAACTGCAAAAGCTAATATGTTTTAAGTAGCAAAACAAATGAATGTCTATAAAAAAAAAATGTATTCAACTTACTGAACACATTCATCCCATTTGAAAAGCCGAGGGAAAAAGAAATACAGTAAGATAAAGAAATCTGAATTGATTAACATTTTTTCCACAATACCAGCAATTTAAAAATGGCTAACTATCAGAATGTCCAATATAAAACTTTTAAAAAGTATAAAAAGCCAAAATACATAAATACGCATATAACTATTTACAAAACAATCAATGCATCAGAGAGTGTAAATGCAGTGGTATCTAAAAATATTCGGGGGCTTTTTGCTGCATGTCAAATTCAAGCACCAGTAGAGGCAGTTCTGGAAGACTGAGGTGGGAAATGTACAAATCAAGAGGAGAATAATGCATGGAACTATGATGAAATTGTGTTTTTTTTTCGTCAAAAAGAATCACAAAAACCTGTTGCGTATTCAGTTCCGATGGGATCCAAGGTAAGAAACTGTGTAGCCAAAGTTTAAATAGCGAAAGCAGCTCCTGTTTTCAAAATAGTAAAAAAAAACACGGTCTATCGCTTTGTGGGGTCACAAAATACTTTTCTTTGGTCCCTTCCCCCCATGAATCCTCACCCCACTACCAAGGCCCTTTGACAGGTGGGCCCTTAGGGCTGTAGTCTACTTGATGGGTCATACAGTCCACAGGATTACATCGACCCTCTTTTCCTTTAGTCCCGGGTGGTCCAGGAGGACCAGAGATCCCAGGAACACCCTGTTGGCCAACTGGCCCAGGGGGTCCCACTTTTCCATAGCCGGGGGGGCCTGGAACACCTACAAGAATTAGAGAGGAAGTTAAAGAAATGCACTCATTTTCAGCGAAAGGCTTTCAAATTTTGTTAAAATTGAGATGATGCTCAGTGGTGACTGTCTTTTGCAAAAACCAAGGTTAATTATAAAACTACTTTTACTTTATTTGAATCAAAACTGAGGGTGCATTCAAACTGGAAAAATCATTTGGTCCTGACAGAGTTCGCCTAATTTGTTCTGGATCAAGTCCTTAACATTGCATTTGTTTTGTATTCAGACTGCTGTCAAGTGGACTTTCCTGCTTCAAACCAAAACTTGTAAAAAAAAAACACATAACCAAAGATCTGTTTAATCATTGTCCAGAAATTATGAAGACGGGGAAAAGCAACTAAAGACAGACACTATGGAAGTGCTGCGCTTTGCAGTCCTTGGGAATAATTCACCTTTTCAAACTTTATATTTCGATCATCAATTTTAAAAATCTGTTTCACAGTCAGGTAGGACAATTTTTACTGCTGCTTCAGACCGGGTAAAGCGTGCTGCAGGGCGGTCACTGGCAAAACGATGGCTATGAAAGGACACTGATAAGTGTTTATGCCATTTAGATTGTCTGAAAAACATTGAGAAGCAATGTGGATCCCAATTAAAGTTGTTTTAATAAGCCTGCATTTATCAGAATCAGAGGAATCAGAATCCTTTTTATTGTCACTGTAGATGGTGATACAAAGAAATTGAAGCTGCCTTGGAGTGATGAAGACAAATAAAATGAAATAAAATAGAAATACTGTACTCACATCTCTAAAAAAATGTACAATATGTACAGAAACAGTTAAATATTAAATATGTATGGACAAAAAAGAATGGAATGAGTTGAATTGCTATGAGGGCAGCATATACATATTGTGTGTTATTGCACAGAAGTCAAGATATGGCACACGTGTGTAGTAGTCAGTAATTTAGCATTTGTAAAAAGTCAGAGTGGGGTGTAGTTGGTGGAAGTGTGCGTATTCCGTATAGTGAATGCCTGTGGAAGAAAAGCTGTTCCTTAGTCTGTTTGTCCTGGTTCTGATGGACCTGTACCTTCTGCCAGAGGGCAGCAGATCAAACAGAGGGAAAGAAGGATGGGTGGAGTTAGTGATGATGCTAGTCACTCTGCTGAGGCAGCGTGACTGGTAGATGTCCTTCAGTGAGGGGAGAGGGCAGCCGATGATTCTCTGCGCCATCTTTATCACTCTCTAGAGGCTCTGCCGTTCTGCTTCAGTGCAGTGGGAGAACCACACTGTGATGCAGTAGGACAGGATGCTCTCGATGGTTGAGCGGTAGAAGGTTACCGGCAGCTCCTGGCTCACATTGTTCTTCCTGAGCCTTCTCAGGAAGTGCAGGCACTGCTGTGCCTTCCTGATGACGGCAATGGGGTTGTTAGACCATGTGAGGTTAGCCGAGATGGTGGTGACCAGCAGGGTGAAGCTGTGGACCTTCTCCACACAGTTTCCGTTGATGTAGAGTGGGGGTGGATCTGCTCTGTTCTTCCTGAAGTCCAGGAGGATCTCCTTGGTCTTGGTGGTGTTCAGGATGAGGTTATTAGCCTGACACCACCTGGACAGTTTCAGGACCTCATCTCTGTATGCTGTCTCATCACGCCCAGAGATCAGCCCCACCACAGTAGTGTCGTCTGCAAACGTCGCTATGGTGTTGCTGGTGTGGGCTGGTCTGCAGTCTGCTGTGCAGAGCGTGAACAGCAGAGGACTCAGGACACATCCCTGTGGGGAGCCTGTGCTCAGCATCCGGGTGGAGGAGAAGTAGGGACCAAGTTTGACTGTCTGTGGTCTGTTTGTAAGGAAGTCCTTGATCCAGGAACAGAGTGGGTGGAGTCCTAGGTCAGACAGTTTCCTGACCAGAATGTCAGGAATGATTGTGTTAAAGGCAGGGCTATAGTCCACAAAGAGCACCCTGGCCTGGGTGTCTCTGTGTTCCAGGCTGCTCAGCGCAGTGTGGAGGGTGAAGGACATGGCATCCTCCGTTGATCTGTTTGCTTTGTCTTTGATGTGTCCTAGGAGCAGCCGTTCCAGACACTTGGTGATGACAGGGGTGAGTGCAACTGGACGGTAGTCCGTGAGGCAGGCTCTGGATGACCTTTTGGGTATTGGAATGATAGTGGATGACTTCAGGCAAGCAGGGATGGAAGCCTGAGCTAGCGATAGGTTAAAGATTTTGTGAAGACCTGGGAGAGCTGGTCGGCGCAGGCCCGCAGAACCTTCCCAGGAACTCCACCAGGTCCAGCCGCTTTCCTGGAGTTTACCCTGTTGAACATCCGTGCCACGTCCTGTGTCTGCACAGTCAGGGGTTCGGAGCTGGAAGCAGAGTGAGGATGAGGTGATGGGACTTCAGACTGCAGTGGTGTGGTCTCAAAGCGGGAGAAGAACGCATTCAGCTCTGCCGCTAGTGCAGCGCTGGAGTATGCCTCGGTGCTGGTTTGTCCCCTGAAGTTGGCCAGGTGTTGTAGTCCCTGCCACACCTGCCAAGGGTTGTTGTTGGAGGTGGTCCTCTATTTTTCTTTTGTATTCCAACTTGGCCTTCCTGATCCTTCTCCTCAGGTCGGCTCTGGCGGTCCTGTACAGGTCCTTGTTCCCTCACCTAAAGGCAGAGTCATGGCCATTTAGGAGCAACCTGATCCCTCTGATCATCCAAAGTTTTTGGTTAGAAAAGACCCGGATGCGTTTCACTTCCGCTACAGTCCCCATACAGAAGGTCATGTATTCCAACACGGCCTCTGTGAATACTGTCAGGTCCTGGTGTTCAAAAATACTCCAGTGAATGTGTTCAAAGCAGTCCTGTATGAGGGGCCGTATAAGACATTATTTATTCTGAACCATTCACATTCATATATTCTTGCTCTCACAGTCATATATACTCTCTTTCGCATACATATATTCTCTTACGCATACATATATTCTCTTACGCATACATGTATTCTCACATGCACATCCATATATTCTCTCTCTCGCATGCATATATATTACCTTACACATACATACATTCTCACTCTAATTGTCACTCTTAAAAAAAATATATGTATGTGAAAGACAAGTATATATGTACGTGTGAGGAAAAGTATATATGTGCGTGTGAGAGAGGAGTATGCATGAAACGGAAGTGACTTTGCATGAAAAGGAAGGCACTTTGCATGAACCGGAAGGCAGATGATTTCTCGTGCTCTGATTGGATGAGAGGCCGCAGCAATATACATAAAGCAATATTCAGAAATGCAATTTTCTTTCTAAATGTCCTCCATCATCAGAGAAATGCCACAAGAACGAGCAGATCTTTAACTTTAAACACAATTTATAACTTTTAAAAAATATTGTTACCCATCAATACATTATTGGTTCAAAATAATAAAGAAAACACAAATAAATGCATTTTAATGCCATCAACAAAGCACTAGAAAAAAAAGTACAATAATGTACAATAACTGTGCATCTCTTATGTGAATAATGCTGCGACTAGAGTTGTTGTCAAGGTAACATGCATTAAACATGAGCCATTGGCTCAATTCGATCATTTCTCGAAAGTGAAGAAAAAAATGTTTCATGTAAAGTGACTGCAGCTGCCAGTTTAGCAAATTTGGCCAACACTTCCTGAACTGTTGATTAAGGTTTCTCAGACATTGGAATTTGGATTGAATGAGTGAAAATGGTGTTTTTTCTGGAGAGGAATAAAGAGACAAAACTGTGATTGCTGAAAACTCCTTTTCATCACACCAGCTATTTTGCAATCAACTGCAAATGCAGACATTTTAAGCTAATTAGATAAAATTATGTGAAATGATGTAAATTGAAGCTAAATGAGTTTTTCTCTAATTGTGTATAAAAGAGTTGAAGAATCTAATGAAAAGATGTTTCATTTTCTGAAATCAAATGTTTTGGAATTGCTTTGTTGTTTGGATATCTGTACTTTGTGAAAATCACTACTTTGAGTTCTTAATTAAATGTCTGCAACTATAAGAAAAGCTAATAATCAATTGGTAAAATGTTACCTGGTGCTCCTGGAGGTCCTACGTCTCCCATCTCTCCAACACCCTTATCACCTTTTGTCCCTTGTGGTCCTCGTGGTCCTGCATAAAAAGAACCGCAGGTTAAATTCACACAGCTCAAGCTATGGAAATAAGGAAAACAGTTCATGCCTGGAAGTCCTGGCCCGCCGGGTTGGCCTTGTCTGCCAATCTGTCCTGGGTGTCCTGGAGCACCAGGGGGTCCAGGACTACCTGGAGTACCGTCTTTCCCAGGGGGCCCAGGCCGACCTGGAGATGCTACCATCTCCACAGGCATCTGCATGCGGGACATATAGTAGCCCATTCTCTCTGTGGTGAAAAAGAGAGCAACAAAGATTTGTTTAAGCAAACAAGAACTTAACAGAGCAAGATTTTTCAGGAAATATACTGACCATCGAAGATCTTTATGACCTGTTGGCGAATGAAGTTCCTGATGTCATCATAGTTTACAACAGCCTATTTAAGAATAGGACAAAAAAAAAAGACAAATGCTCAAAGCTGTGTCATTAAAACTACTTGTCTATTTAATTTAAAAAAAACTTGTGTGTTTCTCACATCATTTCCTGGTGTCCCTGGAGAGCCAGGGGGCCCAGGTGGGCCAGATGAGCCCTGGCTTCCCCTTTCCCCTCTGGGTCCAGACGGGCCCATCATGGGTTGGGCATCTTTGGGGAGATATCCTCCCCCTGGTGGGCCTGGTCTACCTCTCTCTCCTTGAGGGCCCCGTTGGCCAGGGGTCCCCGGTTCCCCCTGGGGGATATCATAATCAGTAAATGGGAACTTAATCCAATGTCAGATGTTTTATATTGTAAAAAAAATGTGTTTCAAGAATTGTAATTATTTTCCTTTTTTTTTTGGTTTGATGGTGGATTAAAATAATGCTTTTTGGTTTCATAAATGTTGTCAAAAAAACAAACAAACCAAAAAAGGGAGGGTTTAATTTTTTATTTTTTATTGGGAAAAATAGCCTGCTGCGTCCTTCCTTTTGATTTTTGTGCCAAGCTAAAGACTGTGAATTCATATATATCCACCATCTTTGCACCACTTTTGGCTAAAATCCAGAGATAAAAATAGATACCTCCAAATAAAAGTAAATATTCCACTAATTAAAGAAGCATGTAATTAAAAACACAAGTTGTTTTTCAAAAATTAATCAAGCCCTTCAAAGTCCCAGTCCAGTCATCTTTTGATTTAATGTCTGTTACGCCTTTGGCCGTAATATTGTTTTTATTTGTACTTTTGGAATGCTTTCCTGTCTCTGTTTTCTTTTGTTTTCTGCTGCGGTGGTAAGTTCTGTCTCTCCTTTCCTCTTCTCCTGTAGTGGTGTGCAGATTGGATCCCATATTATCCAGAGCACCTGATTGGCTGTTGACTTCCAGCACAGGTTTAAATACTGCCACATCATATTTTTGAACCCCCCACCAGCTGGCAGCAGCAGAGCTTTACTTTGATATTGTTAGAGGCTTTGCTCGTTGTGTTTAGTTTTGTGTTTTATGTGTAGTTTTGAGTTTTCTTCCCTGTAAATATATTCCAAGCAGAGGTTCATTAAAAATTCACCTCAGATTGCGATTGGGATCCTTGGTGTAGAGCAACCCCACCACACTTCCTATCACACATAATTGAGCTCTCCCGCTAGCTCACAACTTAACATTACCGGTGAAACCAAAATGGTGAGCAATACCAGAGCTTTCCAGCCGTAAAGCTCAGATCCATATTCCAGCTCAGATGAGGAAAACAAAGACGTACATAGCTCCAGTGGTCTACAAGTGGATCATCAGAATGGAGCAGAGCAGGGAGCTACTGCTACTGATTTACAAGGATTTGAATATAGAAATATATAGAAATGCAATTTTAAGCTTGTTTTTTTTAAATGTCTTCCATCATCAGAAAACACCAATAACCCATTTCTTTTTAGAGTGGGACTTTAAGCTGGCTCCTGCTTCTGTCTCTTTTACTCTACAATCGGCAGTGCCCACTTTTCAGTTACTATAAACACACATTTAAAAACAGCTCGGCTACATTAGCGACAGTGATTTATTGAGGACAAAGCGTCCCATAATGGACGTCTAATGTTTACATGTCACCGATAGACAGGCGGCTCCTGAAATAGAGAGGAGTGAGCAGAACAGAGAGATACGTTTTTTGTCTTTCTCCTCTCTTCTGAGCGGCTAAAACCCTGACAATGCCGTCCTGTCAGCGTGACAAATAGCCTCATCTAGCATCTCTCCTCATGCTTAATAGCATTATCCCAGAGGCAGAAGAATGACTCTATCGCTGCACCGACCTACTGTAAGCCTCTTTCTGAGGAGAGATCCAACAGCTTCTGTAGCGGGGGGGGAGGCCGGACGCCAGCGTGGAGAGGAGGGAAGTGATGCGAGGACGAGGTCTGTGCGGTTCAGGAGGTTAGTGAACTGATGACTGTGTTAAATGTGGGTGGTGAGTGGCAGAAAAGCAGGCGAGTGGGTGAGGTCAGCAGCAAGGCGAGCCAACATTAGTCGACCCAGACTACAGACTGCAGAAAAGAGGTGAATCCTGCTGTGATGGTCCTGCTGTGATATGTGGGTGGTGGGGGGCTGATGCACAGCACATGCATTCACACAGCTCCACACCACAATCAGCAGGGTTTTACCTTCTGGCCCGACTGCCCGTTTTCACCCGGAACGCCAGCTACACCCTATAGATCGAAAACAAATAGAACACATCATCTGAGTGATCCTATGATAGGGCTGGACAAACATCAACATAGGGCCTAAACATTAAATCTCTTGTATTTTTTCAGACCAATATCAATCGTTTGAATCTCCCTACAGTTTATTTGCTTAACCCTTTTACACCAGAGCTGTACCTCCATTGTTGACATTCTTGCGACTACTCTTCAATCGCTTACACAAAAAAAAAAACATGAGCCTATTGGGTTCTGAAGCGGAGAAAAACAGCGTGTGCTGTTGCGCAACACATTACACAATCTTCGTAAATCTGCTGATTCTGTGGCACAAACGGTGATTTTGACTTGGTGCAAAGGCAATATGAAAAGCTGCTTTTCTCTGCTTAGAATCACTTGATTGACATTGATCGCACAAACGGTGAAAAATGTACGGGTTTGTTAAAGATAGTGCGTGTTAATAAAGTGCTGCCTAAGACATCTCCGTTGTTAACCGGTTATGGTAAATTCAGATTACTCAATTACAGATTACTCGATTAAATTGATTAATTGACCAGCTCTATCCCATGATGTTGGCTTTACAGAGGACAGATAGACGTGACACCCTGACTATACTCACATCTTTACCAGGACTACCGTCACTGCCAGGCTCACCCTAAAATAAAAGCAGAGAGGATTAAAACATAGAATTTTATCTTTTAGAGGTGGTTAATAAGGCAATATTACCAAGTTAAAAAATTATTAACCATAGATCCCGGATGCCCAGGTGGTCCTGGAGGTCCAACAATCCCTGGCATACCTCTTTCTCCAGTTTCCCCCTTATCGCCTTTTATACCCTATGGAGAACAAGTGAAAAGATGGAGAGGAGGTTCTTTTATCTTTCAGCTTTTGGCTGCGCTACAGAATTTTTAATGTGTTAACACACATGCACAAACACATGCATGTGCACACTCAATTCATAGCCTGTAATCCATTATTGTAAACATTTCTACAGGCACATTAATTTAAACTCGTGGCTCTTTGAATTTCACTTCCTTATCTCATAGTCATCTGTTTGTTTGTTTTTTTAGAAGATGCAGTCTCTGGGATTATTTTTCCTAATCGGAGAGAATCTTATCTGTTTCCCTTCAGTTTCAAAAGCTATCTTAGCTGACATTTTTCAGTTTAGCTGCAGGGATCCACCTTTCTCCCTTGGAATTATCACAGTCTTGACTGATCTGCTTTCATCCTTCAAGACTAGTTTGAGAAATTCGTTCTTACTTCTCCTGGTGGACCAGGAGGCCCCGGAGGTCCCGCTGGTCCTGTAGGACCCTGATAATAAAGTAAACACAATGCTTAAGAACAAAATGCAAAATAAATGAATACTTTAAAAGGTAAAAGGATACCTACAAGCTGGCCTGAAGGTCCAGGTCGGCCTTGAGGTCCTGGGGTACCAGGATCACCCTGGAAAATGGGACAGATTAAACTAGAGTCTCTTGGACTTTGAAGACCAACAACAATCATATTTTGATCCATTTCAAAATTATTCCCAGTGTTATTTTAATTATGCTTATGCCGTTTTTAGCCTAAATCAAAAACGTGTCGGTTCCTAGAACATAGTTTTTGCAAAGCGGCTGGAGTTTATTAGAAATATGCCTATAAATTGTGGGCGAGACTGTTGGTGCAGAGCAACCTTGACACCCCTCCCCATTGCTGAGAGTTTTCTGTTTACTGCCCCTCAAAAGCCCAACCTAATGTTACCGGTGCAACAAAAATAGCAAGCAATATTGGAGTGATTCAGCTTTTTAGTTTTGAGATGCCACCTCAGACGAGGAAAACAAAGACATAAATAAATCTATTCGTTTACAAGTGGATGCATCAGAATGGAGCAGAGCAGGGAGCCGGTTGGCCTGCCCATCTTAGTTTCTACACCACAAATACAACTGTTTTCAAACAGAATTTTTCTGTTTACTTCTGATTCCCAATGATTTGAATGAAGAAATACTAAGAAATGTGATTATAAATGTAATTATCTTAATGTTTGTCCAACATCTTCAGAAAAAATCCACAAAAACAACTGAAAAACACTAAAAACAGAATTTTAATTACACTGCTGAAAACTGTAGAAAAGGTGTAACTCACGTCATGACCAGGTCTTCCAGTAGATCCCGGGGGGCCTACAGGCCCAACATCTCCCTGACGGGAAACAGAGAGCACTTCAAATCATCAGAGAAAGATGCATCAAAACAGCAATTGAAATGAGCAATGCAACCCAAGTTTCATTGTAAACACTACTTTGATAAAGCAATTTAGGATCAAAAACGTGCAAAAAGCAGCAATTGTGAGAATACAGACAGACTTGGCATGATGGTAAACCAAACAGTTGTTGGCTAACCTTTTGTCCAGGAAAGCCAACATGGCCGGTTTTGCCTTTGAATCCCTGCAGAGACACATCAAAGAGAATGAGCCTGGTACAGTATAAAAATTCAAAAGTGGAGCCTGCCAAAAGAAGAGGCAGACTGTCTTTGAAAGCCCAAACACCTGCTCATGGGTAAAACACAAAACTGAAATACGGAGAGCAAAACGAGAGGGATGATAAAAAGAATGTGAGTGAGGAAGAGGAGCAGCTCAGTGAGGTGGATTGCAGAGTTCTCATCCCCACCGTGTTGAAAAAAAACCATCCCGAAAGTCATTGAGATCTAAGGAGATGATACAAAGCTTTGAAGTTTGAAACGGGCCCACAACACCTGCGACATTACAACATTAACTAGATGAGGTAATGACTGCACATATTAATGCAGTTGGACCTCAGAGCCCCACATCTGTATTCCAATTTCCATGCATAAATTAATTTCAAATCCCAAACAAGACCTCCGCGGTCCATCTATTAATGAAGGGCTTGTAATGAAAGAGACTTGGTCACGCAGGTTGATTTGTACACTGAAGTGGCAGGAACCCACAGGGTGACTGTGTGGCATTGTATGAAACTTCTGAAAAGTTCCCACATTGAAGCTGATAACAGCAACAGAATGAATACAGAGAGGTCTGTAATTTACTAATTCAGCTTCAAGACAAATGATGGTCCAGTATCCTAATCCACCGCGTAGTTACCAGTGCAGGTTTAATTGACAAACGGGATCCTTGTTCTGAATGGCCTCGGGAGAAAGGCCATGTTCATCTTTTGTGGATCATAACCGCAGCAAATGTCACGTCTCTTTCTGTCATGATCGTTCATCAGAAGCTCCAGCGTTTTGTTCCTCAGATGTTTCGAGGACCAGATAAGGTAAATGTAAACTGTCATACTCACTGGGATTCCTCGAGGTCCTGCAGGGCCTGCAGGGCCCTGTTCTCCCTGACGATGAAAAAATAGACTATGTCAAGGGATTACTCACCAAGCGCTTTAATAATTTGTGTGTTTAGGTTTTTAAGCATGAGGGTAAGTTTTTGTGATTTTTGTCTGTGAATTACTCTAAGTCCTGGTTTCCCATCTTTTCCATCCATCCCCTCGATGCCAGGGGGGCCCTTTAAATGCAAACATGAGTTTGAAAAAGATACAAAAATGTCATGGCATTCATGGATACAGTATCGTAAAATCGTATCGTAAAGGATTAAAATGGCAAAAATGTATACCATTAACCCAGGAGAGCCAGGTGAACCCGGAGGTCCAGTTGGTCCTTGAGGGCCAGCAGGACCATCATTTCCCTTATAAAATACAGATTTTATGAAGACCAACATGTGAATTGGACATGCAGAGACTGAAATGTGCTCTCTATACTCACTTTTTCACCTTTTAGCCCAGGTAGGCCTTCTCTCCCAGATTTGCCAGCAGGACCGGTTGGACCCTAAAACCAGAAGCAGTAAGTCTAACTGTATTTTCTGACTCCATTATTGCCAAAAAGCAATGTAGAGAAAATAAACACACAGGTGGTCCTGGAAAACCTGGTTGTCCTTGAAAACCCTGGAAAAAAAACAAAATAAAATCAGTAACGTCTCGTATTTATTTCTAATTGCTTGAGTTTTTGACATGTGAGCTGCATGTCTGATACACATACCTGCTCGCCTTTTTCACCAGCAGCCCCCGGGGGTCCAGTTTCCCCTTTAATACCCTACAAATGGAAAAAGAAATCTTTAAGTTCCAACATTTGGACATTAAGACTTCATATGTTTTATAGCCAAACACGGACCGGTGCTCCAGCTTGTCCTTGATAGCCCGGGTTACCAGGAGGACCCTGCAGAGGCAAAAGCTGTTAATATATGACACAAACTGCAGAGTGATTTGGTTTTATAGTCAAAGACTACTGCCTTACTGATTCCCCCTTCTGACCACCACTTCCGGGGCTGCCTCGCTCGCCCTTCAGTCCCTGTCAAACACACAAGAGTGGTAAGTTAGAGTCCAATCTCATCTCCTTGTCAGATTGTGTTCCTTTAGAATGAAGAGCAAGCTTACAGGCAGTCCAGGTGGCCCCATGGTTCCTGGATACCCCGGGGTTCCCGAAGAACCCTGAGGTAAATATCATACAATCGATCAAACACAGAAACCAATTATTTGACTAAAACGTTATAATATCTCACAAAGCGATCGTCAAATGCAAACCTGTTCACCCTTTATTCCAGGGAGGCCTGGTGATCCTCTCTCCCCCTGCTGACCCTGAGGATGATAGCAGAGAAGACAGATTAGAAAATCAAGGAAACGATGTGCTCAGTATTTGCTAGAATGGATCCTCTTGTGGAATCAAAGAAAGGACAAGTCAATAGAAACAAAGGAAGAAACTTCCCACTGGAATGTAACTTTGTTTGATTCTGTCCTTTGCTTTTCACTTTTATGAGACAATGCAATGACAAAAGTAAACCCATATGGTTCTTCATTGTTCAATCCTTAAATGTGGAAGCCAATTCTACTAATCAAAAGAAAAGAGAATCCTGAGAGTAAATACAAGTTTGAATGTGTTGAGGCCATAGATTTAAGTTTTTATTTCAAAGAGAATGGCATTTTTGGGTCAATATTAATATTCAAAAGGACTTATAAACCGTTGCCTGGCAAGAAGACCTGTATTTTACATAAACACAGATGAAAAAATGCTTTTCAGAAGTAGACATCTACATAATAGGAAACAACAATAGAGATTCAAAGACGACATGGCCCCATATGATAAATACCTAAAAGATCTAAATTTCTTAAGATTATGTTAGAGTATTTTGGCATGATTTGATTGGTTGTTGACCCAATCATGGACTTGGATTTGGTAGTGACGTACGGATAAAGTCCCCTTTAATTCATGGATATACCAACCCTTTGAAAAATAATATTGGAGGAGAAACTAATAATTGTGGTCTGGGCCCAGATGAATTTATATGACACCAAGTCTTTCGGAATAGAGCTATAAAAAATAAAGCCTGAAAACAAGTTTAGCAAGATTTGCACCGCTATGACATTTTGCACCACGCCTCTTCCAACCGTGGCGGTGTGCTAGTATCAGGTAGCAAAAGTCAAGTGTTAACACCACATTCTAAAAGTGCCTTCCAGAACCCGCTTTTAGCACGTTTTTGAACGCGCGTCACATGCCTGGTGTGAACGTAGCATCATAAAGAAGTTCTTGATTTACTGAGAACGCAGTTAAAGTTTGACAACCTGACAGACCTATTTCCGACTCTTTAGTCTCGATTAATGTGCCTTATAGTTTGGTATGCCTATGTCACAAATTATAAATAGACCATTCATTGACGGTGCGCCTTGTAGTCTGGTGCACCCAATTGTATGGAAAAAACAGTAGATTACTTTTCCTTCCAATCATCCTTCTTTCAAACTCACTGATCCCTTTTGGGCTGCTGGAGCCTATCCCAGCTACTATTGGGTGAAGACGGCATACACCCTGGACAGGGCTAGATTATTTTTTGCTTCAATCTGGACTTAAAAATAGTTTGAGAACCTTGGTCTGTTTTTAAACAGAGGGATTGGTTCCCTTTGGATAACATTACTCAATAAGATTAAATGATGCTGACAAATATGAGGCACCATCTCAAGACATTTATTAAAAATATGAACATTCTGGTGCTCATGTCTGCTATTAAATGAACTGCAAAGAGGCTCAAGGAAAAAGGACAACAGCAGCCAATAGTAGCTGCTCAGTGTGAACCCCCCCCCCCCCCCCTTCCCCTTTAACTCTCCTTCCACGCTACACTTAGCCACACTTCCACATTCAGCTGAAGCCAACACCTGCTATGAAGTGTTGCAAATGGATTCCACTCGGTGACCACATGTCTCAGCCATTTAGCACTTCCACTCTGCTAAAACAATAAATCTGAATGAGGGAAGAGGCAGCGGTGACAGCCCACAGCCGTCACACTCTCCATCTATTAGACAAGGATATAATTAAACAACTGGAGAAAAAGAGAGACCCGAATCGTTTCCTCATCAGAGATAACTTTCATTAAAGAGCCACTCATTGAGGCAGGGACACAGAGAGATGACAAATATGAAACAATAAAGGATGGCTTGATTTTGAAATGAGATAATCTCCCTTTTAGAGGAAATGGCAGGAAATAAAAACCACTAGAAAGATAAAACAAGATTTCCACCCCATGCTGCTTTATACTTTTGAAATGTTCTTCTAAATTGGGTTCCTGATAGTAGAAGCAACTACTACAGCTACTCTTGAGAATTCTTTTTGAGAAATGCTTGAATGAAAAGTTATAGTCTCAACACAAAATAAAAGTGTAAAACCAAGCACTCAAAGTTAATAGAAATGCTTTCTTTTATCCTTCTGTATATGTCATTACACTTTTCCCCAGGTGCTCTGTCTCAATGACAGGCCATTTACAGGTTAAATGATAAAACTGGAAAGAGAGTGTGAGAAAAACTTACCGGTAACCCAGGTGGGCCCTGAGGACCAGGAAAACCTGGGGGCCCCTGTGGACAGAAGGTTTTGACAGAAACATTTTAAAACACTTCCGATAGACTGAACTGTCCATTACAGGAGAAATCCATTTACATTTCAGAATAAAACAGCCAAAAGTCCTGTCAAGTCAGTGATTGTTAGCGCTGGATGAGTTGCTGTGTTGCTACACTGCATCAGCAGGGGGCACTCCTGGATTAAGTCTCTTTAAGTGCAGCATTTCAAAACAAAAGCAGAAAATGCTGATGTTTGGCAATACATGAGAAATGAATTTATTCCCCAGGAAAGGTTTTCTGCGAAATAGAAAAACAAAATGTACTAATTTTTGCTTAAATATATTCATCACTAAATACCAATTTAAGTATAAAAAGTAAATCCTAAATCCGAGAGCACAAACGTTTCTGTGCAGTACACACATTGTTAAATCTCCCTGCACCTCCTAAGTTAAATGATTATAGAGCCTTGCAGGTTATTTGCATCAGTGTGAATCAGTGACATTGGAGTGCATCGCTTTTGCTGATAAAATGCTAAAAATCAGAACTTTTTCGAACTCAATGCCTAATCTATCACAGAGTCATTGCAGTAAATTATGCTGGTGGTTTAATCCTCAAAGTATGTCTCAAATCAAACCCATCAACAAATTAATTTATAATGCAATTTTCTATTAGAGCTTAGTTTTAGTGATTAAAAAAGCAAACTATTTATTTTAAACAGACAGACAAAAATAACAATTGGCTGATATTTAAAGAAGCCTTTACCATGATTCCTGGAATTCCAGCTTGTCCCCTTTCTCCTGGTGTACCCTGAGCAAAAAAACAACAAAAAAACATTAGCCCTCACATCCATGGTACGTCAAAGAAAGGCATAGAAAGATATTATGTTTGTTTAAAAAATGTCAGACTTCTACTCACAGGATCTCCTTTGATACCAGGTGAGCCAGGAATTCCAGGAACTCCTGGAGGTCCATTGCACGATCGATCAGTCTTTGACAAAAAACAAAACAAATGAGTTAATGTGCCACAATTACAGATTTTACACAGTGAGGTCGACTTACTGCTGCTTGAGTGTTCTGTTCACTCTGCAGTCTTTCCAAACACTGAAAGTAAAAAAAAATTGAATAAAATAAAATACAAAGAGTTCACAGGATAATTCATTTTTTTCTTCCCCTGATGCTGATTAATCTCAAAGCATGCAAAGAAAATGCAAAATAATGTTTTGTTATTTTCCCATTTTGCATTCATAAAGAAATATTTAAAGAACTGGATGACTTGTGATAATACAATGTACTTCACAATGAAGCAAAGCTGACCAAAACCTCCTCATCCTTTCCCAAACTCTCACCCTGTCACAGTTGTCCAAGACGGTTGCACCAGGCTTGCCTTGGTCCCCTTTATCACCTTTGGCACCGGCCATACCTGGCACCCCAGGGGACCCTTGGGAGCAGCCGCCAACACAGCTCTCCTATATTATATACATACAAAAGAAATATCTCTCTTCTACATCATATATATGTATACATATATATATATGTATACATATATATATATATATATATATATATATATATATATATATATATATATATATATATATATATATATATATATATATATATATGAGTGCGTGTGAATACCGCCATCCCAATAAAACAGTAGTCATGCTCAGTCTGCGACATACATGAATTCTCTTGTCAAAGCACATATTTACTAACATCAGTGGGATCATCATTTGGGTCTTGAGGAAGTTGTCGTATTCCGCTGGGAATCTGCAGAGGAAAAAACAAATTCAGCCAACCCTTATTTGATTATTTTATGGTGCTAAACACAACGATGAAAGGAAAACTATCTCATCAGTCTCAATATCGTAACAAGGGAAAAATCCAGATTGTTTTTGCTGATATAAAAGTCAAAACCGATAATCTTACATGACTCGCATTACAATAGGACAGAGAAAGGGACCAAGTCGCTTGTTTTGCAAGTCACAAGCTTGCAAAATTCCGAGTCAAGTCTCGAGTCGAGAGCAACAAGTCTCATGTCCACGTCCTACCATTCAATTTTTCAGGTCCTTTCCAGTCCTTTCAACAACAGAGTAATATTTGAACAGAGAAATTATGCTTTTAAGAACTGGGCGTATTTGTCAAAACTCTGCAAGAAAATAGGCTAAATGTCTACCTATGATCTCATGTAGTCCCATCTCAAAATTCCAAATTATTTTTTGTTAACAAAAAACTTAGTTTAACGTGTTTGCAATGTGGCATAAAAGTCCTACTCCCATCATCTTTCTATTTATTGTAAACAATGTTTCCTGTGGTCTTTTAATTATGATTATGCTTTTTTTTTTTTAAATCAAAGAAGCCATATTGTTCATTGGTAATTTGCCTCAAAGTTAAGGGCAGGGCCCTTGTAGCAGAGTAAGCCCGACCCCTTCTCATCTGACATTTGTTCACTCACTCCCACTAGCGTACAGCCCCTCACACCCCCAACCAAACACTGGCGGTACAACAAAGATGCTGAGCAATATTGGATCTATCCAAATGTACAGTTTTGAGCCAGTCAGCTCAGATGAGGAAAACAAAGACGTACATGGATCTATTTGTCTACAAGTGGATGCATCAGAATGAAGCAGGGAAGCGAGCTAGTTGCCTTAGGTGCCTTTCAGATCGTCTTCATTGGTTGTCCTGCAATTTAATCGGTTGTTTTGGCATCGGATCAAAACAACACACAACTAATTTGATTGGATGATGAGTACACACAGATGCAGACACACACAAAGACAGAGAGAGCGGTTTGTGTCAAAAAAATTAATAAAATATATATTCTATATATATAAACATAAGACATATAATCTTTTGCTGTTGGGGGAACTAGCCATCGAGTCAAACAGTTCAAGTTTAAGTGAAGTCATGACTTATTGCTGTTAAAGTCCAAGTCGAGTTGCAAGTCTTCATCATGTGACTCGCGTCAACACCTCTGCAACAGGGACTGATTAGTTTGTTTACCTTGTTTGTTCAAACATCAGTTTATTGCTAAACAAAAGCAAAAGTATTATATATTCATCATTTAACAGTCAGTCTGTGTATGAATCTGACAACATTTCAGGCAAAAGCATGATCCAAATCATTGAAATGTGAAAAGATTCTTTCTTTTTCCAAAGAAGTCATGAAAGTCTGTCCAAACTGAAAAAAGAAGACGATGGGAAGTTTACTAAAAGTACAGCTTTGAAATTACAGTTTCGTTTTTTCTTAAACAAACGTGCTTTTAAAAATTATTCTACCAGATTACGACAATAACGGAAGTAAAATGCCTGTTGTTCAATAACTCAAGTACATTTGCTGTGAAACACAGTCAACACTGTACCAGCACAGTGGCACCTTTCCCTTTGTGAAAATCTGTCACTTCCAGCTGGCACACTTACAAAGTCATTACAGACCCATTTGACATTGTTCAAACCACAGCCATTAGCTGGGAAGGCTATTTCATGCTGTACGCCGTTACACTAGAACAAGCTCGCGTGCGTTCGTAGACTCGCTTGAAGAAAAGGTAACTGCAATTATAGGCCAGCAGGCGTAATCCACCATTAGCTAACGTTTGGACATTTCGTAGAAGCGTGTGTTTATAATTTACAGAAAAAACTGGATCAGGGCTTTCTGGGGGAAAGCTGCAGAACTGTGGAAAAAAACAACATGTTGAAGGGAGAGAGAAATGTGGACACGTCTTTAAGTGGATGTGTTGAGCAGAGAAAGTGGTGGTTACTCCCCTTTAAGCTATTCAATGAATCAGAGGTTAAGTTTCAATCTGCAGCAAGTTCAGGAACATACTCTGAAGTGATGCATCAACGGACAACTTCATTTTAGTAAACAAAATGTGGCAACATGTGTGCAACAGAGTTGATGCTGGATGTGTGGGCAAACAGCCCTTCTGTTCAAAGGATTCCTTTCCCACCAGTCCCCCTTTTTTTCCCCTTAAACTACTCCCCTAATCTCTGCATTAAAGGTTAGGCTCCCCTTGAGTGCCGACTGGAGATCAGCACTGATGCAACCATTGTGAAATTAAACCATAAAAACAAAAGAAAAATTACAAAAGCACAGACAAAAAGCAGCAAATTACACACCGAAAATCTCCTTTTGATATCCTCCCTACATTTACAAAAGTATTTGTGGTATATTACACAGTTTAGTAGTCCTTTTATATGATATATAAATTAATATGTCAAAATTATTAATTTTTTTTTCCATGAAAAAAAACCCCGGATGTAACCCTTGTGCTATCCTAGGCACTTTGACATCGGGAGTTTTGGTCATCTAGACCCACTAGACAGTGCTCTGAACCTTTTGTCTTCAATGATTTGTGATCTTCAATGGTGTCCATGAATTACATGAAATCTTTCCACCTTTATCTGCCTTTGTCATGTTAGGAAGAACACGTCAATGTAAGGGTGGGGTCATCTAAGATAGCACAAGGGTTAATTGCCATCAACTTTAAAACTTGTATTTAAAGACCCACTCTGACCCTTTGATGAATTTTCATAGCTTTCCCACTGGTCTTTTAATTATGATTATGCCTTTTTTTAGCAAATAATCAAAATTCATGTGTAATTTCCAAGGACATAGTTTCTGCAGAGTGGCAGTGATTCATTAGAAATTCAACTCTGCATTGACTGTTAGTGTGAAACCACCCTGACCCCCTTCCCGTCATCCACCTGTTAAATTTCTCAACCTAACCTAAAAACTCCAACCTAACATTACCGGTGCAACAAAAACGGTGAGCAATATTGGAGCTGTCCGTCTGTACACATTTGATCCAGATTCCAGCTCAGACAAGGAAAACAAAGACAAACATGGATCTATTTATGTCCTCCATTGTGAGAAAAATGCAGCAACAACGTGTTAAAAACACAATTTTCATCGTAGTGGGTCTTTAACCCTTGTGCTATCCTAGGCACTTTAACATTGGGAGTTGGGTCATCTAGACCCCACTAGGCAGTGCGCTGAACCTTTTTTCTTCAATGATTTGTGATCTTCACTGTTGTCCATGGATTATATGAAATCTTTCCACCTTTATCCACCTTTGTCATAGTAGGAATAACACGTCAATGTAAGGGTGGGGTCATCTAAGATAGCACAAGGGTTACACAGCCATTTTATATGTTATACTGTATACATTCAAGTGTCACATATCTGTAAAAAATACTTTATTCAAAAACAGCCAATATAGTCATCATACCTTTAAAACTGAGCTTTCGGGTTTAAACCACTTAGAAACAGAATATTTGTAAAACACAAGCACAGCACTAATATCACACAAGATAAATTCAGAACCTTTGTGAACATTTTGGAATGAAAAATATCACTTTTAAAACAATGTAATACAGATTCAGGCCTAGCAAAACTCAATTTGTTCTTTTAAATTATTAATTAGAAACCTAGAAACACTCATTTGCAAACCAAATAGGGAAACATCAAATCAGGTCTATTTTTTTTTTTTTAGAATTCCACTTTGAAATACATGGATTTACTGGGTGGTTTTGCATCATTTATATACGCGCCCTCACATATCGACTCGCTCTAACTTTACTTACTAAGTTTCCAGGCAAACCCGGTTTCCCGTCCTTTCCAGGAATACCCTGAAAGAAGGAACTGAGGTTGAACTGGTTTGTTGCCAGTCGAAAGCTAGCCACTCCCATCTACACCAAAAGTTAGGGCAAGCAAAGTGGGACGGTACCAAATAATGGAACCTTTCCCTGCAGCTGCCATGGATTATGAAATTTAGGAAAGTCTATCAACCCTAATAAATGTGTAGAAAAAACAGCATGTTAGATTAAAAAATAAACTGATTTGAGCTGTGGAGCTAAAACCAGTGCACCCTTGTCATTGTCATGGCCTCTGCCATCCATTCACTACATTTGACTTGCAGCACAAATCAGAGTATCACTTTATTTGAAGGTCTGTTCAAATTAAAACCAACAAAAAAATTTAATTCACACTTTCGATGCATACTGAATCACTTACCATAGACTTTTCAATTTTAAAACCAGACCTTCAAATAACTGTTCATGTCTGGGTTGACATTCTGATTGAAAGCTTGCTCGAATGCCTCCCACACGGGTTAAAGCTTGAAGCACCATATGGGTTAGTGCGTTTCATCAACTTCATTTTCCTCTCATTGATGTCCAAGCTTTTGCAGAGATTCCTTACAATGTCAGTGCATCTCCTACATGCATATCACACAAACTTTATATACCCATATGGATGCAAAGCAGGTCAAAGCCTTTTTCATAACCCCAAAAGGCCCAAGCCGAAAGCCTACATGACACAAGTGGAGCCAGAGAGCTCTCAGGCACTTTCAAGTTCACTATAGTATGTTTTAGACACAACCTGGACTCACCTGTATCAAAATTTGGCAGTGCATAATATTCACAATGAAAAAGTATGACATTAATCTTGAATTATTAAGAGGGAAATGTAATATTCCGAAAGTGTAAGTATGCAGACTCATTGTTTCGTCCTAGGCAGTGTTGCTAGATTAGGTCCAGCAATATTGGGCAGTTTTAATTTTGAATTTGCGGGCAAAGACTGCTTTGTGGACATGATTTGGTTTGGCAGTTTTTAGTTAGATTAACTGTATGAATAGTTATTTTGTGGTGTCTGGTTTTTAGATGACTTTTGGGATGGAAAACCATGACTAGCAACACTGGACAAAACTGTGGCCGGAGATTTAATACGTTTAAGGTGAGAATTTGGAGAGAAAAAAAAAAAAAACACACAAAAAAACACATACTTGTTTCATAAAATGGATTTAGCAAATAAAATATCTCAAAATCAGGTTTGGAAAGCAGAATTGGAGATAAAGTTGTTGAAGAAGACCATACTGCACTTTTGCAATGATTGATGGGAAAAAAAAAAAAATATTTTCAGGAAAAACTGAAAGGCTTTTGACAAGGATTCTGACCATTGACTAAGAACTCAACTAAGTGACCCCTCAACCCTGACGTTCCGAACAGGAAGTACTCGCTAGTTCCAAGAAGTCAAAATTCCACTGACTTCTATAGAGAAATAATCAGCTTCTGCCCATTTATAATATTTCCCAGATTAACCATTCTGATCTAGTTTGGTTTTGGAATATGTTCTTTTTTTCACACTATTTTTCTTTATCTAAAGATTCGAAAGAACTGAATACTTATGGCATCATTTCCCTTTGATTTTGGATGAATTGAATGAATTTTAGATAAAAAAAAACTAGAAGATGATAAACAGAATCCACCTTGTGTCTAAAACATAAGAAAATATGAAAAAAATGACAGTCTGAAAAATGAACAACTCTCTTACCTGAGGTCCTTGTATTCCAATTACTCCCTGTGGCCCTGGGGGCCCGGGAGGACCAGGAGGTCCAGGGGGGCCCTTTAACACGTAAAAGGGAAGATCATATGCTGTCAAATTGTTCCATTAAAAAACAAATCAAAACAAGATTTATTGTGATTTTTCAAAACAAGGTTTGCCAGGCAAAGATAAATGCAAAACGCTTAGAAAAACCCCAGCTGTCAGACAGTTCTGCTGGCTGGCAGATCAGACCTGAGGCCCAGGCTGCCATGTGTTTGCTGCAGTTCCTGGAGCACCCTGGAAGGCAAAAATAGTCTAAATCACTGTATGAAGTGTGAAGTTAAAAATAAATGTCAACAAATGTCAAAGCAAAAACATGACATGTAGAAAAAATAACCAAGCTGCACTTATTTATTTTTTTCTTAGCACAAGTTTGTGGAATTCATATATAATCATCCCAAACTGGGCTGAATTCAGAGTCGGATAGTGAAGTTCATTAATGTTATTTGAGCAGAATTTTCCGAGAGTTTGGTTTGTGTGTACATGTGTGCAAGTGTGTACTCACAGGTCCTCCCACAACGGAAGTCACCGGATTTGTGCAGCTGCAGACTCCTGGTTCACCCTAACATAGTAACACAAAGACTGATGATGTAATGCAATGAGTTTCCATTGCATACCAAAGGAAAAAAAAACAGACATTGGACATGCAGGTGTGTAAATAAATGAATAAACAACATTAGCAAGAAGATCAGTGTTTCTATGGCATTTGAGCTCCTGGTTCACTGAAATCTTATAAATAATTGAGAAAATACTTATATACATAGTAGGTCTTAGGGTTGACATTCTACATATCTAAATAGTTATAGATACAAAGACATACTCAGACAGAAAGACGGAAAAATAGATAAAGAAAATTATTTAAATAAGCTTTTTTATTGAGACCAAATAATAGATCAACTCTAGCCTGGGGCCTTTTGTACTATGAAATTTGCTCAACAAACGTTTTTTATATTTATTTTTTTATGGCAATGCTTGATATCTTCTTAGTACAAACCCAGCTTCATTTATAAAGACATATTTTTGGTTAGATAACACAATAATTACAGAATTAACCTGAAACTGTCCAAAAAACTCCATTCTGAGTGGGAAATTCTGACATTTTTTCCTGAGAAAAGTCACAAAAATTGAGATCCAACTATTCTGTTATTTAACAAAGATCACATTTATATAGACAAAATACAAATGTATACATCTACCACCAAAGCAAAGACAAAATCATCTGGAAAAAAAGTTCCATTAAACTATATATAATGTTAGAAGGATTTATGCCGAAGAGAATCACAATTTTGTGCCAAAACTCTTGTTATGCTTGTTTTAAGCCAAAAATGTATAAGCTATAAATTTTTTTAGTCCTTTGTTTTAAAGTACGAACAAAAATATATCAATTGAGAGGTGTTCTGTGTCATTCTTACATCATCATAAACCTGGCAAATGCACCAGTGAGTTTAAAGGGTTAAAGGAACCTCAACAGGCTGTCATAAAGATTTGAATTATTCAGTTACATTTTGAAACTTAAAAACAATCACGGAAAGTGTCCGTTTTTTTAATGTTTTTCTTTAATTCTTCTTATTTTTTTTCATGTTTTTGAAACACAAAAAATGAAAAGAAATGATTGTTTGGAATAATCTGTCCTCAAATTCCCCAGAATGTGACAGGATCAAAGGACAGGGAGTCAAATCTATAGACAACCCACTCAATAACCCACAGACCCCCAAAGGATCTTCTGCTAGCACAGCAGCGCTTCATACTGAGCACGGAGTCCAAGTGAGCACCGATCACATGGATCAGTTACACCCAAGCCAAACATTTGAATTATGCAGAAGCTCTGCTTGAATAGTTAGACTCTCTGTTTACATACAAAAAACACCCCTAAAGATTTCCTGCGCACTCATGCTCTCCCTTTTTGGCCTTTTTTCCCTCTTTCTCAGGATTTGGGTTGTTTAAAAGTCAGCTTTCATGAATGCTGGTGTCACTCATCGGGCCCCCTGAAGGCCTGCCTCCTTTGCCTCTGCATCTCCTGCTTCCTCTCTGTGACAGTCTGGACTGGTGGCTCTGATGCAGGCAGTAATTAATAGTCTCAGTCCCACACTCTCTCTACAGGGCCCTGAAACTCCTCATCTGCCAGCGACACTTGTCACCTCCACTGCCACTCCGTGCGTGGCCTGGGGTCACCGTTGCATGCATGTGTGTTGACGCAGGCGCCTACGCAAGTGTGAGACCGGGTGGGGTTGGTGGTCTGCTGGGCCATCTCTCATGATTACTGTCTGTTCCGCCCACTTATATTCAAAGCCCTTTGGTTCCCGTCATCCAACAAAACGGCAGACTTACCTTGTCCCCCTTAGCTCCATCACGACCCTGCCAGAGAGCGAGAGAGAGCACACACACAAAGACAGTTACTTCTCCATTGTTGTTCCCGAGGAAAGCTCAAGGGGCAGTGAGCTGATTGTCAGAGGGGACACAGAGGATGAGATTGGAGCAGACACTGCCTCTGTTATGGTTTCAGGCAGATATCCTTGATTATAAAGTACCCCTCAATCAAGGATAATTCTCTAAGAAATATAAGGAAATTAAATAGGAACAGATGCTGCGACTGAGTTTTGTCTGCAAGTTTACTTTCTTCCAAATAAAAAAAAAAAAAAAAGAACTTAGGGCAAATGAACTAAAGCATGCAAATACAACAAGGCTTTAAAGATTTGTGGAGTGTGAAGGCTTACTGGACTGCCTTCAACTCCTGGCAGTCCTGCAGGTCCAGGAGCTCCATCTTTTCCCTGTGTGTCAAAAACATAAATTAGACCCATTGTTTGGCTACAAGAAGATGTCTATTACATACGCAAGAGTATAAACCCTAATAAATCCTACTTGAGGTCCTGCTACTCCAACACCTGGAGGCCCCTGTGGGCCAGGAAACCCCACATCACCCTTGGATCCCTTGAAAGAAGAAATGAAAAAACAAAAGAAACAAACATCAGTAACAACTTTCATACACATACTGGCAAAACAATCTTTTTCTCGAAGCTACCTTTTCTCCTGCAGGACCGCCAGGGCCTGGGGGGCCGCTAATGCCAGTAGGTCCCTATGCAACACGCTGCAGTTAGCCAAAGATTCTGAACATATTACAATTTTCTAAATCTGAATGAAGCTTACTACAAGCCCTGGAAGTCCTCTTGGTCCCTCCTCACCCTTTGAAGATCAGAACAGTAGCATAAGAGAAGGAGAATGTCACTCAAAAAGGTCAGAAAAAGGTACAAATTTGATCGGATACAATCAAATCTAATAATGATCTGTGTTTTTAATTCAGGTCTGACCTGTGGTCCTGGTAGGCCAATTCCTGGAGCTCCGGCTTCTCCCTATGTGGCATCCAATTAAACTCAGTTAAGAATGACAGACAAAAATGGACTAGACAAGACTGTGCAAGAAACATCTCATGGATGTGCTGGGACGCATCCTCAGTGATGTATCATGAGATCATGGGGTGTTTCGGGTCCCACAACATTATACACCCTCACCCAGGCGACCCAGCCGGGGTATATCAGACCCTGACTTGCGTCCCAGTAGCAGTCCACGGACCAGCCCCCTTAATCCAAAGCCACCTCGTGGCCTTGTCTGTGGCTTTGGTCATGGATTGAATGGCCCCTGTAATGCCTAACCGACTTTGCAAAGGGAACATCCTGCAAACCCTCTACAGCCAACTTCTACAGGCTCATAGAACGTTTTCCAGCCTCTCTCCATGCACCCCTCCACCAGTCCCTACTTAGCGCGTTTGCTCTCATTTGCTTCATCAATACGCTCTTCCCAGGGCACCAGAAGTTCCTGGATGATCAGACGTTTTGAAAGCTCGGAGATAACTATCATGTCTCATAGCTGTTTTCCTATGTCGACCTGCAGCTGCCAGTCCGACGCTTTGTGGAGGAGGCCTGTTGTTAATTGTGGCCGCGCCTCAGGTTTCTCTCCAGCTTTGATGAAGGGGACTGCTTTCTTAGGAGCATGATGGTTTTTGCTGGTTTTAATGGCTGAGGCTAAGCTCTCAGCAAGTGCTTTAAGCACCTGGTCGTGGCGCCAGCAGTAGCGACCATCAGCCAGAGCCCTTGGGCAATATTATCTATTAAAAAAGACATACCTTGCTTCCTTTAGGGCCAGCAGGTCCTGGTAAACCTTGTGGACCTTGTTTTCCCTGAAAACATGATGTTTGAGATTAACATCAGAAACTCTACCAAAAGAGCCACAAGTACATAAACAGGTCCCTCACATTTTTGCCCTGCTTTCCTGTTCCTGGGGGCCCAGCGTCTCCCTTCTCTCCTTTGGGTCCTGGGACAGCTACGCCATCACCCACCACAGCTCCAGAAGCACCACAGCTTGTGCAAGCATCCCCCTGAGGTAGAATAGCAGGACATAATGCAGCTGGATTTACTAAAAACCAAACTTCTGTTAAAGTCAGAGTTCCTGTCTGACTGTTTTCTTTTTTACAGGTAGATTTTTTTAATCTAATTTCATTGAGGACTTGGTGATTATAGGAGTAAGATGTAAAATAAAGAACTGAAAAGCTTCAAGTTTCTGCATTGCAGCAATGCCCCACTCTGACCATCTTTACAGCAGTTTTCCTGTGGCATAGAGCTCTCTGTTTACACGCTATCCTGCTAGCTTACAGCTTCTCACAACCCTCAACCTAACAGTGCAACAACAAAAGTGAGCAATATTGGAGCTATCCAGTCGTGCAGTTTGGATCCAGATTTCAGCTCAGACATGGAAAACAAAGACGTGCATGGATCTATTTGTCTAAAAGTGGATGCATCAGAATGGAGCAGAACAGGCAGCCTGTGGCCCATCCAGCGTATTTTTTAATGCCACACCTACAACCTTTTTTAAAATGTATTTTTTCATCTGCTCCTGGAACACAATGATTTGAATAAAGAAATACTAAAATATGCCATTTTAAGCTTAATTTTCTTCTCCATCATCATTAAAATGCCACAAGAACATGTTAAAAACGTCAAATATGTGTCATTAAATAAATATACACACAAAACAACACCATTTGAGGTCAACCATCAATACCTTTTCTCCTTTAATGCCCACTGGGCCTTGCTGACCAGGATCTCCAGGTGGTCCTGGGACTCCAGGATAACCATCAAGTCCCTTTTCTCCAGTATCACCTTGTTCTCCCTGGTAAAATTTAATTGTACTACAATCAAACATGATCAAAGATAATGCAAAGAGTATAGTATTAATAATAAAAAAAAAAACATTAAAAAGGAAATTTATGGTTTTAAGCCATAAGTATGCGTGTGAACACTATCTGTTTTGTGTACATGTCGACAGGTGGACATTTTTGCAGCTAGCAGGTGTGTTCATAACATTTGAGTGTGTGTGTGGATAGGCCCCGCCCTTTTTGTACTGCATTTGAACCTTACCATAAAGATTAACAACCAGTAAACCTGTCTGCTCTATGCTGCTTCATGGTCTTACCCCCCTTCCCCTCCTATTATCACCCTTCTACCCCCCCTCTCTCTAACGTCCCTCTCTCTTCTTCCCCTCTTTCCTTTTCTGTCCGGTCCAACACCAAAGATTTTCAGACATGATTGAAATTAATAAAGTTTGGCCTCAATTACAAAAGGGGTTTATTCAGACATACCTTTGGTTTGTCTGAAGATTAATAACCCCTCTTGTTAAAGTAAAATATGTCCAACACAAGAGGCCCTCAGCTCTTATCTGCCTGCCTAGCTGTTGGACAGGACAAGTTAATAAAAAAAAAAAAAAAAAAAAAAAAAAAAAAAAGAAATTTATGCACTTTTTATACGATTTTGCTGAAAATACTGACTGTAAACATTGTTGCTCTGTTTTGCAAAAAAAAAAAAAAAACTCCTTAGTAAAGCTCTAATTTCAGTGCATTTGACAGGCAAACGTTTCTGATATATAATGAAATATAATGAAAGGCTTTGATATCATGTTAAAAGAATACAATATTGATTGATATGAATGTTAAGCATATTTGCATCTCAGCAATTCACCATCTGGCTCTATATGTAAGCTAAACCATTCCTTTCACTGAATTCTTAGCTTATTTAAGGTGTCCTGACTTTGCTTATGGCAGATTTACCTCACATTTTGAGTGAAGTGATAAAAGCTTTTCACACAACTGACTTATTTAATTTCACAGGAATCTTCTCCAAGAGCATTCTTGCTCTCACTGGTGTCAAATTAATTCAGAAATGTCTGGTTGTCTCAGGGGCCTTTTTTCAGTTATTTTATTTATTTTTTTCAAAAGATTATTCTTGAACTACTGTTTTGGATGTGTGGACAATGAGCTATTTAAAAAGCTCCAAACTGACACAATGTCCCAGAGGATTGATTAGGGAATTTAATTGCTCAAATGCCAACATGGTTCTTGAATTTCTTTGCAAGTCCCTTCAGACACACAACGTGTGAAAATAATACATTAAGGTTCTAATGGAGAAAACATGCAAAAGGGGCAGCAAGGACAATTACCTTCTCTCCTTTAGAGCCAGACAGACCAGGTGGTCCCTGAAGAACAAAATAAAATTGACAATACACATCATCTGCAAGTCCTGAGCCAGCCTTTTGATTGTTGAGGCAATAAAAAAGAAAAAAAAAAAAAAAAACTGTTGACATGAAGCCAGACTCACAAGCATGCGATTGGCAAGAGTAAGTCCAAAAATACATATAATTGAAACAACTCTGTAGCTCTAGGGGGATCTCTGTCTGTTTGTACAACAAGCATCATGGCATGTTTCGCCTTGGAGGAGGAATCTTCCAGCATCGCAAACTTCCACTCATCCAATCGGTTGCTAAGCTAAGATGCTCTGCTGTACAATGTGATGCCAAAAAGCTGCCGCGGTAGATTGGAGTTATTCAGACGTGGCTGGATACAACCCTGAAGATCGCTAATGGGTGTTATGATCTATTTGCTTTGGTTGTTTTACTGTTTAAATGTGTTGGTATGATAACTCATTAGCCAGAACAAATACAATTATTTATTAAGGCTTTATTGACAATTCAGTTTGGAGAAAATAAAAACCAGACACTATAGAACTGTTGCTTTATATATTTTTGCAGAAGAAAAAGTAATAGTTCACAATAGAGATCCCTTTGTTAATGTTTGTTATTGCATAAATAATCATTATTTAAATAACAAATGATGTTTTAGCGGCCACTTAAATCTGTCTCTTTGCATTACTAAGTGTTTTACTTAATGGGTAAATAAGCAGTTAACAAATGTGTATCATTTAACCGTTCTTAGGTGTTCCAAAGTGATAATTATTCACACTTTACAATGAGGTTCAAATAACACATTTATAAGGTTAGATTATGCTTAAGTAATGCTTATGAGGCTTTTTTCTTAGGGGTAGCTCAGGCTTAAAAGGTAAAACCTTTCTTACCTTTTAAATTAGTTAAAGTTAAAGTCCCACTATCTGTCACACACCAAGGTGGGTGAAATTTGTTCTCCGCATTTGACCCATCCCCTGGAGGAGCGGTGAGCTGCAGACACAACCCCCCAATCCCACCCCTTAGTGCTGAATGTCAAGCAGGGAGGCATTGGGTCCCATTTTTGCAGTCTTTGGTATGACTCGGCCTGGATTTGAACTCACTACCTTCAAGTCACAGGCCAAACACTCTACCACACGGTTCCTAACTCCAAATAAACAACCTTAATGATTACTTTAGACACTATTAAGGCTTTGAACTAACATGTTGTTAATGCATTTAAAAAATGCTAGGTGGTTGCATAAGGCAGCTTTTATCAATGTTATAAAATGCCTTAATTAAGTTGAATAATAAACATTAGTAGCTACTAACTAATGCATAAAATGATACATTTAGTAATAAAAAGAAGTGCATAAAAGTGGATGTTTTATTCATTATTTAGTGCTTAATCATGCATTAAGTAAGAGAAAATGGCCGAAGAAGTGTGCATTATCAGAAACGCACGCACAGACATGGAAGCCTAAATCCTCAGACGTGAAGCAAATTGTTAATTTCTGAAAATACTTTATTCTTGTTCAGTTTTTCGGTTTAAATAGCTTTTTTATTTATTTTTTTACAAAAAGCGGAATATTTGTTACGTGATGCAGCGCGTTGTCATAGTAACATAACATGCAGAGCCAGCACCGACCTCGACTGCAGCGGCAAATGAACGAAATGTCTATGGTGATGGTCATGATGGGTTAAATAAAGCATCAGTTCAGAGAGAAAGTTCAGTTTCAGCTTGTTTTTGTCCAGATGATGATGCTAAAGTTGGTTTTAAAGAAGCCAGCGCAGTGATACAGAACATTTAAAAAAGACGGAACGTCTTTTTTAGGCGTGCGGTTATCATCATTTTTTATTTAAACGGAAATCATTACTTTTTAATCCACACCCAGTAACCAATCAGAATCAAGTATTCACCGGGGAGCCATTGTATAACTAACATTAATAAGCAAAGTGTTTTAGTGAAAGAAGTTAGTATTATGCTGTCCTTTTTGGGGTTCTTATAGGAGATCACACCCTCTGCAGTAAGAAAGCAAAACCTAATCAAGCACTGTCCCACCTGCTTGCCATCAGCTCCGAGACCTGAAGGCCCAGGCGGACCTGGAGGTCCAGGGAAACCTGGAGGGCCTGGATCGCCTTTTGTTTCTTCTGAGATTTTGAAGTCCGGTTTGTCACCAAATTCTGATAACTGGCACACGCCACACTCCCCCTACAGAAGGAAATCAAGAGCATTGGAAGAAAGGTAACGTAGAACCAACAGAAATGATAAAACCTACCTTCTCCCCCTTTGATCCAGGAATTCCTTCACCAGCCAGCCCTCTTTCTCCCTATTCGACAGGATGACATGTAGATGACTTTGTTTCTCAGCCATGAAAGATGCGTAAAAAATCAAGGACAATAACTGAATTTTTGGAGAGTATAACATGAGATAATGCATGTGAAAATTCCAGTTTCCCATAAAGGAATCTATTAGATTAGAGTGCATGATTGATTGATTTTTACTCTGAAATTGGTGAATATAATTGATGACTACCAAGTCTGATAGGCCTATGATGGGCCTGTGACCCTTTGGCTGAAAAATAGACCCTATTGAATCCTGAATTTAAGTATTTTTATTAATTGTTTCACATCATAAAACTATTTAACAAGGAAAAAACTATAAATGGAGTCTTTATGGATCATTTCTACATACTATAGGCTGATTCATGCTGAAACTAATTAAAAACTAATACAAAAGACACAGACGGAAGAAGATAATGAGTTTTCTCTACCACATGTAATTACTCTTATTTGAAAAACACAATGAAACTGTAATAATTGTAGTTATGAAAGCTAATTTTAAAGTAAATATGACAGCGTTTGACATCAAACTAATTTGGTTATATCCTCTCCAATGTCACTGGTGTGTGGGACGTCTAAGTTTCCTCATTATGCAATACTGTCGTGCCATAAATGTTAATATTAAACTAATGACATAAATGACAGCATAAATAAAGCGGAGGAGCGACAGAATCAGGTGCTGTTGAAACACCTCTGAACCATTTCTGGTTTTCATTACAGCAGATGCTAAAAACAGAAAGGACTTGTAATATCTGAGGTAATTTTGCTGCCAGAGATTGTCTCTTTCTTTTTTCATTAAAGCGCCAACTGCCACACATCAAATAAGCCAATTTCACCACAAAACTCAAAAGTCACCTAATTATAATTTTTTTCCACAGAATTTCCTCACAAATGTAATAAAACAATTGTAAATAGGAGCAGGTTTTTTTATGAGCTCACTCAGTATGCACACAGAATGTATTCACTTTTTTCTTTTGATTTATTGTTGCTCTCTCTGATCTGTTCCTACTTTAATAGGGACTTTGGCTTTGTTTCACATTCTTTTTGCTTTTGCACAAAACCAGGCATACTACTGTTAAGTTTGCAGCTCTGCCATCACACATAAATAAACAGATGTTCATGTGTGTACTGCTGTGATTTTTTTTTTAATTGCTCTGCACATCTCTATAATTACTACATGTATATGTGGGGGTTCCATTTTTTTTTTTTTTTTGAAAGCACTGTTTTAAACATAACAAAAACAAAGCGTTTTTGACCAAAAATACAATCTAAAATAAAGTAACTCACAGACACGTTCACTCTACTACACAGTGCTTCCTCAGCTGGATCCTTTCCCTCTGGGTCGGCCGCTGTTCAGCCTCTGTGGCTCTAGCTGCGGAGCTGCATCACAGCCTTGCAGTGGTGAGGCTAAATTCCCCCCCCCCCCCCCCCCCCCCTTTGCTGCACTTGGCTGGCTTTGCATCTAACCCCAGAGGAGGAGGTCCCAACTATTATTTTCCACCTACCAATGTTATCCATTCTCAGCCTGATGCCCTGTGTTTACCTCCATTGTTTGCAAGGGTTGGAGACGTGTGCGTGTTCATAAATAAATGTATTTATTTTTCACTCTTCATTTGACTTTGCGTTACCATGCATAAGAAGTACTATATAAAGAAAGATTGATTTGATTTGATACACTAATCTCACTACAGTGCATTACAAGCAATACCAACAGCAGTAATAAACTGTGTAAAAAGATAGAATGACATGAAACCAAGAATATGTCACTGAAACATGTATGTCAGACAAAGATTCTAATAACTTGCACAGAAAGTGACATTAGCTTTCTTAATTGCAATGGAACTGACAAGAATGTCAAGACTGCTTTGAAAATCCATGTCATACTGAAGTCAGAATATGGCTGTTATGAGAAAAATGTCAGAATATTGCAACTAAAATGTGTCAACCCCACATTCTCCACCTTTAGTTAAATTTATTTTACTGCTAAAACCTTTGGATGGGAAGAAATCACACGAGAATGTGTTCTTTGGGTACAGATTGTGGTGTTTATGTAAATGTTACTATAACACTAGAAAATACTTGATCTGTTTTATCATTTTACAGCTTTAATGAAATGTTTCTTTTTGTTTAAACTTCCCCAGTGATGTGTCTACATGTCACAGTAAAGGCATAGTTTCCAGTTTCACCTTTAAAGCTAAAAGTTTAAATCAGGCTTTAAGCATTAGCGCAGTTAGCTGTGCCACTTGAACAGTATTTTACTGATTTCCAAACATCAGTGAAGGTGACACTGACTTGAAGTTGAAATAGACCTTAAAGTCTCTTCCTTGAAGTGTATCACCGCTCATCCGAGTGGCTTCATCAGTCTAATTGGTGGAAGTGTGGTAAACACAAAAATAAGCCTGTTGGTTTTAAATGCACAACTTAAATTTAAGTATCTAAAAAATATATATATATTTTTTATTAAATGTGAAACGCACAATTTTGTCTTATGTTTAATTTTGGAATTTAACAAATGCAGAACGGAAGGAACAAAACTGATGCGGACAGTTGTGTGCTGGGTTGTTTCTGACGGTGGGTTTGTGCATGAGCACCTCAGACGCAATCTGGACGACGACAGAGAAGCATCCTGTGTTCATTGCTGTGGCATTTTCTTCTGTTCTCAACAGGTTGGTGTACCATAAATATGTTCTTTTGATCACTTGATTTGACATAAAATTAGTATATATTATTTATGAGTACTTTGAAAGAAAAAGGGAAATATAAAGAAACTTTACGGAGCGGACGGCAACTTGAAAGACATCTGGCTTAACTGCCGCTGCGAAACCGTTACACTGTGATTCTGGCGCGTCTTTGCCCTGAGCGCTGCCTGGCAGGCACCGTGTTTTGCTAACAACGTATTTTGCTAACAATATGCCCCGTGTAAGAACTTGCAGGCAAAATGTTAAAACACAGTTTTTCAAGGATTTTGATGTGGTTTGAGTTTATGTGAAGAATGTTTATTGAGTTTAAATCAGAAAAGTATTATATTGAAATTGATTTAAGCTGTCCAGACTGAACATGTTAATGTTATTGAATGCAGAATGTTGCTTCTAATTTTGTGCATCATAAAATGATGGGACTCAATGGTCAGACACTGGCTGATAAGGTGTATTTGTATATATGTTTATGTAAAGATTAGAGATAATACACCTGGAGAATTGAAAGATTTTATTTAATATTGAACTGGTATGTAATGATTGTATAAAGACTGCAGTTTTGAAAATGCTGAATGAAAACTGGGTGCATATGAACAAAGGGTTTTATTTTAAGTGACTGTAAATAAACAGACGCAATCTGGACGACGACAGAGAAGCATCCTGTGTTCATTGCTGTGGCATTTTCTTCTGTTCTCAACAGAAAATCTATTTTGTTGCTTTGACGCCACTCCTGGTGTCGGTAACAAATTGTGGGGGCTCGTCCGGGATCTCTCTCCGGCGCCACTCAAGTGTCCAGGGGAGCAGATCCAGTAACAAAAGAACCAAAGCTGAGGTGCCGCAACGTGACTACAGCCGAAGTGACAGCAAGTGAACGTCCACGAGGGAAGATTGAAGCCAGAAAGGACCCTTTCTTCCAAGGGAGCCGCACTGCTGTTAACCAAGAGCAAAAGAAGTCATGTCTGCGCCACGTAAAGAACTCACATGGAGCATCAAGAAGAGCCTGTACCAGCTCACCTGTGATGAAGTTTACCAGCTTGCTATGGAGGTGTCCAGAGACTTCCAGGAAGCAGTTAACTTTGACTCATCTGATGAAGAAGGATGTGTTGAGTATATCCTTCAATATATGAAGTCCAATGCATTGCTTGACACTGAAGATGAAGGGATGAGTCATTTGTTAGCACTAAATGATCTTGTAAGCAACATTATTGAGAATCGTGACTTGATGGTTATCAGGGGTAGTTTAACGCAAGGGGAAGAGAATGTCACAGCTGCATCAGCTAGGACATTAGCTCAGGCTGATGGTAATGTGACAAAACCAGCTCCACTACCCACTGTCTCCATACCAAGAGTGACTCCACCAACCAACAACACAAATTCTTCCACTCAAGACATAGAACAGCTGCAAGCAATACATGAAGAATTAGGGAAAAAGCTGCAAAGTTACAAACATGGAGCCAGACAGTACGATCCACAGGAAACATCAGTTCCTCATCTGAGAAACCAAGTTACAGCACAAGGTGACACAGAGAAGGTGGTATGCTTGAAGGATCTGCCCTTCCTCCAGCGCAGAGAATTCAAAGTGCATGGTGGGCAGATAGGAGACCAGAACTCTGACATCACCTACAATAACATATGTAAACAACTGGATGAGGGGATCAAAGAGGGCTTCACAGAGACTGAAGTGATTCGGGGGGCTTTGAGAATAGTCAAGCCAGGAGCCTTTAGGGACATGCTAACCAACAAAGAGGAGATGGCGCTTTGTGAGCTCAAGGGGTTCCTTAGATCGCATCTTGGTGAAAAGGCAAGCACAGAATTATTTCAGGAGCTTGTATGTGCAAAACAACATGAGCATGAACCTCCTCAGCAATTCCTATACCGCATGATTGGGCTCAAACAAAAAATACTGTTCCAGTCCAAACAAGGCAACTCAGAGATATGCTATGATCCAAAAACAATCCAGGGAGTTTTTCTGCACACAGTCTACCAGGGCTTAGGTTCAAAACACACAGACATAAGACAGCAACTGAGACCACTCCTTTCTAGGAGTCAAGTGACTGATGAAGAGATTCTTTCACAAGTAATGAAAATTATTGCAGATGAAAATGAACATCAGCGTAGATTGGGCTACACTTCCAGACAAAAGCCTGCACACATGCACAGTGTAAGGGTAGGTGATGAGAATCATGCCATGATGGAAAAAGACCACCAGGCCATCCAAAAACTCAGTGCACAGGTTGAAGCACTAACAACCATGGTTGCTGCTTTAATGGACCAGAAAACAACAAAAAACCATGCAGCCTCTGCACAGGGCCTATCTTCCCAAACGCTGGGCCAACCCCACACACAGTGCCCTCCTTCAGCCAGTAGAACAGCCGTCTCTCAAAATCTTCTTCCTCCCCAAAGAAAGGAAAAGCCCTTCTGCTGTATGAACTGTATACAACAAGGTTTAGAAGATTGCAGTCACTGTTTTGTTTGTGGAGAGCCAGGCCACAGGGCTATTGGTTGCCTAAAAAGAACAAAGAAGCCTTTAAACTAGGAGCGGTCTCCGTGGAGGGACAACAAGAGGCCGTTTCACAACACAAGTCCCACAGTACCACCCCAAGAAGTAACCGCACTCACTCAAGCAGAAAAAAAGAAAGTAAAAGACTAGGCAGAGGCAACCCCTCAGAAGAAGCTAAAACTCTTCAGAACGTCTCTCGCACAGTACCACTCATTGGAAAAAAATGCCTGCTCACTTGTTTCATCAATGGCTTTGCAACAACTACACTATTTGATTCTGGATCTCAAGTAAGCATAATAGATGGGGCTTGGAGAGAGATGTTTGTTCCAAACCACTTTGTGCGGCCACTAAAAGAGCTTCTCGATCCAGGTGACAGCCTTGACCTGGTTGCTGCAAATGGACAATCAATCCCCTATGATGGATGGGTGGAGCTTACAGTCAACCTTATGGGGAATGAAAATCCAAACCTTGCTATACAGGTCCCCTTTTTGGTCAGTCAGCTCCCTCTGCCCCAGCCTCTATTAGGTGCTAATGTTCTCCAAGCTATGATTAACTTACAAGAGTCTCCTGCTGAAGCACATGCTATGGTTTTTGAGCTGCTCAGAAAAACATTGGGTGCTGAAGAAGAACAAGTTGAAGCAATGGTGAACTTTATTCAGCTGAAAGAGACACCAGACTCCATGGCAACAGTGAGAGTTGGAAAAGATGACGTTATCATAGCAGCTGGAAGAACTGTATATGTAAAGTGCAGGGTACCTCCCAACTTTGACACCTCTGATCCTTTTGTTCTGTATGAACCAACAGACAATGACACAACACTGGATCAACTGAGTGTCGGAGAGAGCCTTTTAAAAGTCAACGAAAGTAAAACCCCTCTTCTTTTTGTGCCAGTCTCCAACCACACCAAACAGGATATCACTCTTCCTAGAAGACACCCAATAGGATTCATCCAACACATCAGCAAAGTTATTGAGACAGGAGATGCAAAGGCACAACAAGTTGAAATATCAAAACCAACAAGCCCGGCTGAAGTCAACAATGTCAACGCCCCTGTCACATCCTTAGTTGAGCTATGGCAACCACCTGTTGACCTCAGTCACCTCAACCCAGCACAACAACAGATTGTTGAGAAAATGCTGTATGAAGAGAGTACGGCTTTCGCCAAAGACAGCACTGATATTGGGTGCATTCCTTCCCTCCAAATGCCCATTAGACTCACAGATGACATCCCCGTGCAAAGAGCGTACTCTTCAGTCCCAAAACCACTCTATAAAGAGGTAAAAGAATACATCCAGGAACTGCTATTGAAAGGGTGGATTATTAAGTCACAGTCTCCATATGCTGCACCTATTGTATGTGTCAGAAAAAAGGATGGATCTTTGCGACTCTGCATTGACTACCGTCTCCTCAACAAAAAGACAGTGCCAGACAAACACCCTCTTCCACGCATACAAGACTTGATCGATTCACTCGGAGGCTTTAGCTGGTTTTCTATCTTAGATCAAGGCAAAGCTTATCATCAAGGTTTCATCTCCGAAGGCTCAAGACATCTGACTGCCTTCACTACACCCTGGGGATTATACGAGTGGATCAGGATCCCATTTGGATTATCAAACGCACCAGCAGCATTTCAGAGAAGCATGGAAGAGATGCTACAAGACCTGAGGGACGAATGTTGCATTCCTTATTTAGATGATGTTCTTTGCTTTTCCAGATCATTTGAGGAACATGTTGAGTCTCTGCGCCATGTACTCGGAGCATTGAAACGTCATGGGGTAAAGCTGAGACCGGAAAAGTGTGAGTTTTTCCGCAAAGAAGTCAGGTATGTGGGTCGCCTTGTTTCCTCAGATGGGGTGAGAGTGGATCCAAAGGACATTGAAGCAGTGCAGGCCTTGAAAGAGAAGGCACCACAAACAGTAGGAGATGTTAGAAGACTGTTGGGCTTCCTTAGCTATTACAGGTCATATGTCCAAGATTTTTCTAGAATAGCAAGACCGCTGTATGAATTGCTACAGAAAAACCCCAGTGTCCTGCAAACAAAGTCTCAGAGAAAGAACAACAAAGGTCCGCAATTATCCTCTTCTACCCCAGTGGAATGGAAGATTGAACACCAACAGATCCTTGAACATCTAATCAATATCCTGACCAATCCACCTGTCTTAGCCTACCCAGACTTTGACCAACCTTTCACACTTCATACAGATGCCTCTCAAAATGGCCTTGGAGCTGTGCTTTACCAAAACCAAAATGGGAAAATGAGAGTGATTGGGTATGGGTCCCGTACATTAACACCAGCAGAGCAGAGCTACCACCTTCACAGTGGTAAGCTTGAGTTTTTAGCTTTGAAGTGGGCAGTGTGTGAGAAATTTAGAGACTACCTCTTTTATGCCCCCCATTTCACTGTCTATACTGACAACAACCCTTTGACATATGTGATGGGCACCGCCAAACTTAATGCAGTTGGTCATAGGTGGGTGGGGCAATTAGCAGATTTTAACTTTGACATACGCTACAAACCAGGAAAGCTGAATGTTGATGCTGATGTTCTCTCACGCTGTCCTCTAGATATTAACACCTATATGAGTCAGTGTTCGGAGAGACTTTCTGAGGAGGCAGTGGGTGCCAGCTGGGATGGTAGCAGGACAGCCCAGCAGAATGATGTGGCATGGGTGGCCTCCCTTAGCATCACATCCGAACAACCAACTCACACAAAGTCTTTTCCTGTGATAGACCATGAGGAACTGGTGAGAGAACAACAGAGGGACCCTGTAATCAGAAAGATTCTGGAGTTGAAGAAAAATTTCACCGAACTAACAGAGGAAAAACGCAGATCTTTGGACACAAACACAAGAAAGCTCTCTAGAGAGTGGAGCAAGCTCCATGTGGAAAATGATCTGTTGTACAGGAAAATCCAAGGACGGAAACAGTTAGTGTTGCCAGACACCTACAAGCAGGTTGCACTGACACACTTGCACGACAATATGGGACATATTGGCGTAGAGAGGGTTTTAAGCCTGGTAAGAGAGCGATTCTTCTGGCCATTTATGAAAAGGGATGTGGAAGATTATGTAACTCGCAGATGTCGCTGCATTAAACAGAAGAAACCCGCTGTCCCTGAAAGAGCACCCATGGGGAGCATCACATCTAGCTCGCCACTAGAGCTAGTGTGTATTGATTTTCTACACTTAGAGGCCAGTCGAGGCGGATATGAGTATGTCCTGGTAGTAGTTGATCATTTCACCAGGTTTGCCCAAGCCTATCCCACTAAAAACAAGGCTGGGAAAACTGCTGCCGACAAGATTTTCAATGACTTTGTCCCCCGTTTTGGATATCCACATAAACTCCACCATGACCAGGGTAGAGAGTTTGAGAATGAACTCTTTAGAACTCTCAGACAGTTTGCTGGTGTGAACCACTCAAGAACCTCACCTTACCACCCCCAGGGTAATCCTGCTGAGAGGTTTAATCGAACTTTATTGCAGATGCTCCGCACACTGGGTGAGAAAGAAAAAGAAAATTGGAAAGATCACTTACCCCACATTGTGCATGCATACAATTGCTCCAAACATGAATCAACAGGGTTCTCCCCATACTATCTGCTTTACGGCCGACACCCTCGACTCCCAGTGGACCTCATTTTTGGATTGGTTGGAGAAGACAAAGCCCAAACAGGCACAGACTATGCAGACAAGTGGGCAGAGAAGATGATTGAAGCATATAAAATAGCCAGCACTAATAGCCAACAATCGAGTGCCAAAGGAAAGCGCTATTATGACAAGAAAAATAGAGGTGTTACTCTTCAGCCAGGGGACAGAGTACTTGTACGCAATGTAGCACAACGTGGAGGACCATGTAAGTTGAAGCCCTACTGGGAGAAGACCATTTATGTTGTCAGAGAACAACTAGGTGACAACCCAGTCTATAAAGTAAGTCCTGAAACAAACAGCCATCCCATTCGAACTCTACACCGAAATCTGTTGCTCCAGGTGAACGACTTACCTGTTGAACAACCACCACCACAAAAAGCCCATGCTAAGGCGAAAAGGTCAAAAAGGCTCTTGTTAACACCAACACAGTTCCAGTCACATAACTCAAATGAGTCTGATGAGGAAGAAGAGGAACCGACTTACTGGCTGAGATTTCCAAGGGAAACACAGAGGAGAGCTGATTGTTTGGTTGATCAACCAGCTTACTATAATGAACCAATATTGTGTGAAAATGATAACGCTGACTTTGAAGAATCGGAACCAGCTGAACTTGTATCTGAGAGGAATAGTTTCACTGTAGGAGAACAGACGAGGCAGAATGAAAGTCTGCCATTCATAGACCAGCCTTTGCAACAAGATGACAATGTTCCTCAGATCGATGAGGAAGAAGATATCCAAAGTCACTCATCACCCGTCTTGAGGAAATCTACCAGAAATAGGCGCCCTGGTCAGATATTCACCTACAACACCCTTGGCCAGCCATCCTATCAACCTTGTGCTGTCATCAATGCAGTAGCAACTCAACTAACACCCTACAATTACCATTTCCCACAAACACATTTCTATTCAGTTCAGCCTAGTACTTTCACCTCACAAACATACCCAACGTTTTACCATCCAGTCTACTGCTTTTAGTTTGAATATACATGGTTTTTTTTTTATTTTGAATGTTTCATGGTTCTAAAGAGTTTTGAAAAAAAAAAGTTAATCCAAGTTGAGGCCATGTGCAAGTGTCGGGAGCCACTTTTGTTTGTAGGGGAGTGTGTGGTAAACACAAAAATAAGCCTGTTGGTTTTAAATGCACAACTTAAATTTAAGTATCTAAAAAATATATATATATTTTTTATTAAATGTGAAACGCACAATTTTGTCTTATGTTTAATTTTGGAATTTAACAAATGCAGAACGGAAGGAACAAAACTGATGCGGACAGTTGTGTGCTGGGTTGTTTCTGACGGTGGGTTTGTGCATGAGCACCTCAGACGCAATCTGGACGACGACAGAGAAGCATCCTGTGTTCATTGCTGTGGCATTTTCTTCTGTTCTCAACAGGTTGGTGTACCATAAATATGTTCTTTTGATCACTTGATTTGACATAAAATTAGTATATATTATTTATGAGTACTTTGAAAGAAAAAGGGAAATATAAAGAAACTTTACGGAGCGGACGGCAACTTGAAAGACATCTGGCTTAACTGCCGCTGCGAAACCGTTACACTGTGATTCTGGCGCGTCTTTGCCCTGAGCGCTGCCTGGCAGGCACCGTGTTTTGCTAACAACGTATTTTGCTAACAATATGCCCCGTGTAAGAACTTGCAGGCAAAATGTTAAAACACAGTTTTTCAAGGATTTTGATGTGGTTTGAGTTTATGTGAAGAATGTTTATTGAGTTTAAATCAGAAAAGTATTATATTGAAATTGATTTAAGCTGTCCAGACTGAACATGTTAATGTTATTGAATGCAGAATGTTGCTTCTAATTTTGTGCATCATAAAATGATGGGACTCAATGGTCAGACACTGGCTGATAAGGTGTATTTGTATATATGTTTATGTAAAGATTAGAGATAATACACCTGGAGAATTGAAAGATTTTATTTAATATTGAACTGGTATGTAATGATTGTATAAAGACTGCAGTTTTGAAAATGCTGAATGAAAACTGGGTGCATATGAACAAAGGGTTTTATGTTAAGTGACTGTAAATAAACAGACGCAATCTGGACGACGACAGAGAAGCATCCTGTGTTCATTGCTGTGGCATTTTCTTCTGTTCTCAACAGAAAATCTATTTTGTTGCTTTGACGCCACTCCTGGTGTCGGTAACAGAAGTCTCAATCTACATTTGTCTCTGCCAGGTGGGACACCCACATTCCATCAAATGGATGGATCATTAAAGAAATAACAAAGAGGAGGAACCAGAGTAGACTCCTCTCCTCTTGTAATCCCCACTATCCCCAACACAGGATCACACTAGAGATAACACTTTTGGTCTTCTTAAGAAATAATGAAAGGGTAGCAGCAGACAGATAGTGTCCGAGGCCTCCCCCTCTGTTGAGGGATTGTGTCTCTGACCCCTCTTACAAACCACCTGTCTCCTCAGTCAAGAATCTGTTTGTTTTGGACTTCAGATGAGTGAGTTATGTCTTTTAAATGTGAATAAAGTGTTGAAACCGATCCTGACACCTCAGAAGGATTTTAATTCCAGTTGTCATTACTCAACTTTAAGACTGATTTGTGATACATTAACGTTTCTGTGACATGAACATTTAGGAAAAGTGGGTGGTGCAACACTTGGGTAAGTTATACAGGTTATTTTGGTTATAAAGCTGCTAAATATGTGTGGAAAAACAGTTTAAAAGGTCTATAATCATGCTATTCTTAAGCCTTTCACAGTACACCATATCCATATGTATGCTGATATATTACCTTTGGCACACTAAAGAACGTTTTTTATGAAATATTAGTTATTTTTGCAGCTCCTTTACCTACCACTCGATCTCTGAGGCACCGCCTTTCTCCCCTAGTGGGTGCTGCCCATTTCATGACGTCAACCTAGAGTCGGCCTTGGCCGCATGTTTTTGTTTCACCCACAAAAATAAAAATAAACTCCAAACTTTTGGAAAGATGGATGTGCATATTGTCCATAAATAATAATATGGGATTACCAGGGATCCCACCAGGGATTTTATTACCATAATAAAAGGGAAGCGTTTAGCCAATCACCGATAGCTCTATGAAGACACTGGATTTGTGTACGCAGACTCCTCCTGGAACGGGCTGTTACCATTGGTCTACGTCATAATGTGAGAACTCATTTGTTTTTGTGGATTGGGGGCAGCTGGTGCTTAGAGCTCAGGCCTTTAGAGGAAAACGCAAATGCCCTTAAAAGCTCATATAGTTGATTTTTTTTTAAATGTGATGGTTTGAATGAACATGCAAAAAAAAAAAAAACTTAAAGGAAGCTTTTAAAAGATCTTAAACTATCACTTCTCAGTGACCAGAAGTACACAATCCTCTTACCTTTTCTCCTTTCTTTCCATCTTTCCCACTTGAACCCCTCAGTCCTGGTTTGCCCTGTTATATGAGATAACATCCATAAAACTTTGTCAGAAGGTGAAGCAAAACATTCACTTTAAAGAGCAGAAGCTGAACTTACCGGCTTACCATCCGCTCCTGAGCTGCCAGAATTACCCTGGAGGCAGACAAGGAAAAAAAAAGGAAAATACATTTTTGAAATGATAAAAAAATGGACGGTGTTGTACATTGGTAATACTCACTTCATAGTAAGTTGCACCCCACAGGCTGCCATGTCAAAATATATTATTTGTTGAATACCTTAGCTCTTTGCTAATAAGTTTCATGCTGAAGGGAAATCCCAACGGCCGACAGTTTTAGGCTCTAGGATTAGTGCAGTGCTGTGGTTATTTTCCTGATGAAGTCTATTAGGAGCTCTGCCAAGAAACCCACCGGCTGAGCTCCTCTTGTATCAGCTTCAACTGCTATTAAGGTCAGCTGCTCTCACTTCTGTTTATTTTTATGTTCCTTACCTTCTCTCCCCTAAGTCCGGGTGAACCCGGCTTTCCTGGCTTTCCCTGTGAATACAGAAGGAAGTTTTTTCAAGATTTTTTTTTTCCTTTTATTTATAAGAAAGCAAAATCACAAAGAAAGAATCGATAATTAAATTACGAAATTTAGTTTTGTAATAAACCAGACTCACCGAATCTCCTTTCGGTCCAAAACCAGGCTCTCCTTTCTCCCCCTTTGTTTGTAATACGCCACTCGGGATGAGGTTCGGGGGCAGGTCTCCCACGGTGGGGCACGCAGAGCAAGACTCTCCCTAAAGCGCATTGACGGAAAAATTACAAATATTCACAATCAAAATCTAACTCCATATCCATTTCAGTTGAAAACAGGCAGAAAGCTGACCTTTTCTCCTTTGGAACCATCTGATCCTGGTTCTCCCTGCCAAAACAAGAGAAGAGGAACATCCAAAAAAATAAAAAAGCAAATTAAAACCAACTTACTCTGCCAAACATTTCACTTTTCTAAAATGTCATGCCTGAACATGGCATTGAGAATGTTTTTGTTGATGCAATTAGGCAGACATTTGAAGATGACAGTAAGATGTGTGTGGGTGAGAGTGGGTGGCATTCTGGACTTGAGCAGACTGGCATTTGTGGCGCAAAGTTTAAGGAATTTAAACATTTTGTTACTTTTCTAAACTTTCAGGAATGCATACTTTGGCTCCTCCCTATTTTTATACTTGAAAGGGCATTTGGAGATGTAGAGGAGTCTGAACTTGTTTCTTCACAGGGAGCTGTAGTGACTTAGGGCTGTGTATCCCTCCGCCAGTAGGGTGATCTGCGTCACATTTGTGACACGGCAGAGAAACTCATTTCTTCATGTGGGTGTGCACTGAAGCACAGAAGTTTACATTTAAATGTAAGTAATGACTTGGTTTTAGCATGACTTTTTAAAGTTATAAAACTAATGTGTATTTTCTGAGCGCTGCCAGCTACCTGCTAACGTAAATGACCGGCGACTATTCATGACATCATCAAGTAACATACAAACATACAAATCTGAAGACACTATTTTTCCATATCTCTCCACTTGGAGGGCTAAATGTAGGGGTAGGGAGACGCCATCGGGGCAGAAGAATAATACGAATTCAGCCATAGTCTGCTTTTTATTTAATAAAATGTTCCTATGATTAAGTTTTTGGAGAAAGGGTAGTTAGGTTTTAATTCTGTATTGTTTTTCCAGCATAAAAGACCTTTTTTAACAAATGAGTAAAACATCATCAGTAAATGACATTTGAGTGAGGCACCTGTCTAAAAAGAAACCAAGCTTTGGGACAAGAAGCCTTTTACTGGAAAAACTAACATTAACACAAAAAACTGAATTGAATCTGCTATTTTCGGTGAAATTGATCTTATTATCTAGAAGAATAAGATATATACACTGTCAGAAAAAATGTGCAAAATTTGTACCTTTAGAGGTACAATGGCTTGTCACTGGGGCAGTACCCTCAAGGGTACAAATGTTGTACCCTTTCATATTGGTACGTATCTGTACCCTTCCAGTATGTACCTTTCAAAGGCAAATATGTACCTCTGTGGACTAAATTGTACCCTATAGTGCTATGGTACCATAATGTACCTTTAAAAAAAAGGTACAAATTTGTTCTTTTAAGGGTACTGCCCCAGTGACAAGCCTTTTGTACCCTTTGATGGCAAATTTGTACCAGATACAGCACATTAAAAGACCAGTATACTGTTTATCACATTTATTAAACATTCAAAACAATTACAATGCTGACATTACACAGTATGTACAGTGTCACAACAGGATGCATATATTTACAATTATTAGCAATTTTACAATAATGAAAAATCTATATTTTTCCTTCAGTTCACATTGCATTCATTGTAACTATAACCTTAACATTTGATCAATTGTAAACAGCACATAGCACTTCAGTTACCATTTTTAAACCATGAATTAAAACTTGTGACATTAACAAAAGAAGCATTAGACCTCATTTTAAGTACATCTTTCTACTGCATTCTACATTTTCTAAAAATAGATAGTAAAAAAGTAAACTTATAACCAAGTTTAAATGCATAATTTAAATAATAAAATGCATAAATGTGATAAGATAATATTAATACGAATTCTAAAAAGAAGAACTATAAAACACACTAAAGGTTACCAAGGATTACGTTTTATGTCAATACCTATTAGATCCTCTGCAAGCATCTCTTCTCTTGCTTCTTTGGAGACTTTGGCTAATGGAGCTTTTCTTTGAACAAGCTCAAGCACCTTTGGCACAATACTGGTAAACGCCGTCCTTGAAGCGCTGGCTTAAACTGACAGGTGATGGATGCATTCGGTCAACATCAAACAACTGAAAATAGAAAAAATTAGAAAATTAATCATTCACTTTAACTAAAACAAACAAAAGACATAAAAAATTCTAATATTCTTTGTTGCCTCTTTCATTGCCATTTCCCTTTAGTTATCTCATTGTATAAATATTACATGGCTTGAATGACTATATATTTATATATGGGTTTAGAAAATTACAATGTTTTTACAATTGAGTTAAAGCTGTTAATGGTCAGCAGATGTCTCAGCTTATATTAACATTCAAAATTTATTTTAAGCTGAGAACTGATTTAAAATGTCACTGACCCCTGAGGTTGTCTTCAAGAAAGGGAACTTCTTTAGTATATCCTCTCGCACCTTGCTGTACTGGATATGCAGGACATTCACATGACCTTCAACGGATGATGCATCCTCACCAATGACAGAAACCACCTATTGGATCAAATTTAAAAGTCCATATTAATAATAAAAAATACAACTGCAAGCACTGATTACTGGGGTTAAAGCACTTTGAGATGATGTTTAAAGACAGTTTGTGCAGAGTGGTTTGGAGTTGATCAGAAATTAACTTCTGAGTTGTAGGCGGGGTTATTGACACAGTAGTTACCCTCTGCTGATGTCCGATCATCCCTTTGTTTACGCCCTCTCCCTCTAGCTTACAGTCCTTCCAACCTAAAACTAACATTAGTGGTGAAACCAAAATGGTGAGCAATATTGAAGCTTTCCGGCCATAGTTTAGATCAAGCTCAGACAAGTATGATGAAGATGTTAATGGATCTGTTTGTCTGCAAGTGGACGCATCAGAATACAGCAGAGCAGAGGGACTCTGACACCTTCATGTGGTGCGTCACAATAGAGAGCTTCCTCAAACTGCATTTATTTTGTCTGTTCCTGATTCATCCCAATTTGAGTGAATACTCAGATGTGCAGTTTTAAACGTGTTCTTTTAAACGTGCCCATCATGAGAAAAATACTGCGACATGTTAAAAATGGGGTACCCACTCCAATGAAAGTTATTTTTTAAAATGTAGCATTTTTATGATGACATATTCTTATAAGATTTAAGAATAAAACTGTGTTTCTGAATATTTATTTTCTCAAATTGGGATGAATCAGGAGCAGATGAAAAGATGTAATTTGAGAAAGCTTGTAGTTGTTACGTACAAGCTACATTTGGCAGGCCATAAGCTCCCTGCTCCACATGTCGTCATTCTCCTCGTCTGAGTTGGCATCTGGCTCACATCTATAAGGCTGGACAGCTCCAATATTGCACACCAATTCTGTTGCTTGGGGGTTGTGAGGGACTGTAAGGTAACGGGAGCGTAAACAATGGCATGATGGGAAGTTAAGGCCGGTTAACTCTGCAAAACAGTCCTGTCAAGAACTTGAAGGTGAATTCCAATTGAACTGCAGAAACCATGTCCCATGTCCCAGAAAACATTTTTCCCCCTCAAAAACTGCATAATCAATGTCTGCCTTTGTATAATAATAATTATATTATTATTATATTATTAAAAAATATTTTCAATTATATTGAAAACATTTTTTCAATATAATTGAAAAAATTGAAACGTTTTCAATTATATTGAAATGTTTTGAAATTGAAATGTTTTCAATTATATTGAAAACATTTTTTGGCTGGTGGGAGCGGGGATCGAACCGCCAACCCTTCGGTCACTGAGCCACTGTCGCCCGTATAGTCAATATCTTGTTAATTATGCAGAGCTTTGTTGAAGGAAATACAGAAGAATTATATGTTTGTATGATGAGGACAGCATTCCAGAATGTATTCAATGTGTTGTGACTTACTCGGTGCAATCTGCTGTTTCCCTAGAAAACTTTAAACTAGTTTGGATGATCTGCCTTACTGCACTGTTTGACAACTAAACTGAATCGAAAAGACAGCCTGACTTTGAATGCTTGAAATGACTTTGTGAAAAGATTATTTACTTACTTTGGCAAGAGAGGTGTCTTCAACTCTTCGTCTTGTTGTAGGACTGTGTTGTAATATTATTGTGTCATCTGAGTCCACTTCAGTATCTCCACTTGAAGTGGTATTGCAGCTCTTTACAGGACGACTCGGCTGATCTGTCAAAGTATTAAAGCTTTCAGTTACTGTAATATTTAAATTAGTATGATAGCAAAAAAAAAAAAAAAAAAAAAAAAGATTTTTAAATACTGACCGACTTAACAGTTTAGCAGATTTATTATCTTGTCTAAGACAGCAATAGGGTATAAAACTCATACTTTATTGCCCGTGTTTTGTTCCCCACACTATCCTGTCAAATAAATCATTAACCCTTAGACTCCTATTGATGCTCTTCAGCTCAAAAATGTTCTTAATTTAGCATGTACTTGAAAGCAAAAACACAGATTATTTCCCTTGGAAATAAATTCAGGCATCAAAGGGGAATTTACCCAAAACCATTCAAAACAAAATAGATAAATTACAATTTAAAGAAAAACTTCACCTTCTGGATTTGTATCTTCGGCCAGACAAATTTCCAACACACCACAGTTTGGGTTTTTCAACAGGAGATCAAAAACCTGCTCATCAACTTCTGTCTTTGAGTCATCAAACACTTTCAAGTCCAAGGTTGGGATGTTCAACTTTTTGGCAGCTGTGAACACAGCAAAATTATGTTTAGAATACAGCACAGAAATTATCTTTAAATTAAGAAGCAATTAAAAAAAATCTGTTTGCATCACAGCTGACAGTTTATCCACAAAGTTGACTGATTCCTGTAAAGAAAAATGCTGGAAATTGTGATGTTTCCACTCACCGCATTCCCAAAAGAATTCGTAGGTCAGCTGAACTTCAAAACATTATTTTTTTTTTGGCGTTCGACATGTTCACGCACAGCTTGCATCTTTCCTGGTGGGAAAAAAAAATATATTACAAAAAAAACAACATTAAAACACCAAAAGGTACCAACAAAGCATTTATTCAGATCTAAGCCCTGTTCCAAATAAATTAATACATTTTAAAATAGTAATGGCAAATATACAGTTCACACTAGCTGCCACAGCAATGTTGCAGAATTTGCAGAACTGCTAAAAAAAAAAAAAAAAACACTGACGACAATGCACTGGCTTCTAAGGACCTACAGATTTATTTCTTGGAATTTCATTTAAAAAAAATTATTTTTTCCTGGTTTATAGATGAGTTTTGGGTGGAGCCGGTTTAGCTCGTGCTGGTTTGCGGCGCCTTCCGTCCGTGAAACCAGGGTTCGACTCCGGGCTGCTCCCTGTTCCCTTCTCTACCTCTGTGCCGGTTCCAAGCCCGGTTTGAGAAGGTTGCGTCAGGAAGGGCATCCGGCGTAAAACATTGCCAAATTTACCATGCGACTTGTTCGCTGTGGCGACCCCTGATGGGAGAAGCCGAAAGTGGAAGATAGATGAGTTTTTGGTATGGGAAATCGTGACGAGTATCTGGAATCACGGACCTCCATTTAAAAAAAATAATCTGCAGGAGAATGATCAAAATCAACAACACAGTGTAAACTTCGCTTGACCAACAATGAGCGATCATGACAACCTAAACAGTCTCTGTCACTGTCTTGCATTCGAGAAATGGTGGCTGCGCGCGCACAGCAGCTACGGCAGGCTGACATATAAATGGGAAGGACCGCCATACTGCGGTGTAAATAAAATAAAACGTTATTGGACTCCTACACATTACAGATTAAAATGATTAACGCATTGAATTCGACGGACCTGATAAATATCAGTAGGAATTATGGAGCTGGTCGTTTCAAAAGTAGCTGGCTTCCTTACTAAGAAAGACAGAAAGAAAAAAAAGGGGGGGGGGGTAGGCAACAACAAACGCTGCATCAACGCCAGCGTACATCGGTAAAACGGCGACAGAATTATCTAGTGATAAAATGTATATATTTCAATGTATTTAACGGAATGCGGTACAACACCAATAAAAACAACAGCTTAATTTATTTAATGGCTGCATTTAGCTGAACTTCAAACGGCTGAGGCTAACCGTTACTAGCAAACTAACTCCTCCTGCTCGTAGTTTGCAATCTCCTCACAGGCACATACACGGTGGAATAGCAGCATTCCACTACACAAAAGTTATTCCTTACAGATAAAATAACCGAACCCGCTTAAAACAAGTTTCCAACTTATTTTTGAGCAATTAGCAGACTTACCTCAGTCACAGCCTCTATCTTCCTCCGGCCGCTGCGGGATAACAAAATGGCGGAAGAAACGAAACTTAAGAAAGTAGAGTGGGCGTGGTCTCGCTGGTTTACTCCAACATATTTCCTCTACGTTTTTACACCTACTTAAATAAAAATTACTGATGGTAACTCCGAAAAAAGTACTCTCTCATTTTTCCTGTGTAGGTACAAAAGCTAAAAGGTACTAATATGTACACTTAATGTAACGTAGTAACAGAGAAATTTACTTTTTTATGAGAATGTATGATTAGAAAAAAAAAAACTTAAATTAACAGCTCAAAGACTAGAAATTTAAATTGAACTTAGGCCAAGTTAAAGTACACCATATAAGGTTAAAAACATCAAATAATTTTGTCTATAGTGTGCTTTTGCTCTAAATTAAAGGTAAAACTTAAAACAGCTCTTATATAAGTAAAAAAAAAACCAGGCTCACACTAATACATGTTTAAAAGTTATTATCTTGATGCTCTGCACAATCAATAAAATATAATGTGCTTGTGTACTGATCAGAACTAGTCATAAAAGATGTGTGGTCTCTTAAATATATTTGGTTATTTTGTGCATCTTTTCCAAATAACCAAAAGCGTATTAAATGATTTTGGGTGACGTTTCATACACTTTGAATTATTACTTTTGTCACACAAGTGATTGTACCTTTGTTTGTGGAATAAAGGGTCCAAATATGGGCCCTCTGATGGTTGGAAACATATTTGTACCTTTTTTATCCTTAAATGGTACATATGAGTACCCTAAGGTGTAATTATGACTCACTTAGGGTACAAATTCACCATTTGTACCCTAAGTGTTCACAAATGTACCCCAACCGTACCCTTTTTTCTGACAGTGTACCTGCCAAAATAGTACCTGCATGGGTAGTTTTCTGATGAATGTATGTTAAAGACCCATGCGGAAAATTGTGTTTTTGGTGTTTTTAGCATGTTCTTTTGGCATTTTTCTGATGATGGCGGGAATTTATACATAAAAATTAGCTTACAATTTTGTTTCTGGGTATTTCTTTTTTTCAAATCGTTGTGAAACAGGAGCAGACACAAAGTGTAGTTTGAAAAAAAGCATATTTGTTACGTAGAAAATACACAGGGGGAGCTACAGATTCTAGTAACTTGTAGAGAAAGTGAGATTTACTTTTTTTAAAATTGCAATGGAACTGACAAAAATTTCAAGACTGCTTTAAAAATCCATGTCATACATAAGTCAATTCAGATGCATCCACTTTCAGACAAATAGATCCTTGTTCATCATTGTTTTCCTCGTCTGAGCTGGAATCTGGATCTAAACTGCACGGCTGGATAGCTCCAATATTGCTCACCAATTTTTTTTTTTTGCACTGAATGTTAGGGTGGAGGTGTGAGAGGGAGAGCTTGTACACAAATGGATGACGGGAAGTGAGAAGGTGAAGTTACTCTACACCAACAGCCCTGTCCACAGATAAGAGGCGAATTTCAAATGAATTCCTGCTACTCTGTTGAAACTATTCCCTAGAAAACAAAAACAAATTTTTTGTATATATTTTAGCTTAAAATGGCGTAATCATAATTAAAAGCCCACTGGTAATACTTTGAAAATAGATCAAAAGATGATCATGGTGGGACTTTAACGTTTATACCTGCAGTCCAAAAAAGTGTGTGTGACGATTTTTTTGCTTGTTGATGAGTTCAGTTCTGGTAGTTTTGCTTGCATCTGCTTTAGTAGACTCTTCTACAGTGCTGATGTTAGCACATCTAGCAGTGTGGGAATGCAGATGAGTGTATAGGTCATGCTTCTCCAGAATATGAATTAGCCATAAATTGCAAAAGCTGAAAAGGGGCCACACTGCATACCTTCTGTCCTGCTTTGCCATCCTCACCTGGAAGCCCCTGGTAAATAAACACAGAGAGAGAAGAAGGGAAGAGGTGTGACCCAAAAGTAAGAACATTGTTAGTTCAGCTTTGTGAGAGTACTCATCTACTTCTCCCCCACTACTCCTCGACCTCCTCCTCCCCTCCTGCCTAACCAGGTATGACAGATTGATGCTGGCACTATTGGAAATCGTTGCACAGGGAATCTCATAAGGCTCAAGATTTATATTCGATGGGCCCTTCCCCCTTTCCACAAATCATTTTCTATTTCACCTGCAGGAGTAAGTGAGAGAGGCATACAGACCAAAAAGAAAGGAAGGCTAAGCTAAGCCAAAGCTAGTATGGTGTACCTCAGTTCAAAAGACAATAGAAAAATAAATAAATAAACAGGTCACAATCAGAAAAAAGATCAGTGACCAAACGTTTGACAGGCTACCTCATATTCTTGCCTCGAGCTGCAGCCTCCTAGCAAAAATTACAAGGACGAACATAACCCCCAGGTAGGAATAAATGTTATATTTAGACTCGGAACGATAAGAAAATAAATATATACGCTATCAAACAAGCACCCAAGGTTCGATAGCATCCGAATGCACCTACAACTCCCTAATAAAACATATAGCAAGATCATAAAAATGGAAAACAGAGAATCCCAGGCAAGAGCAGAATACATTATACTACATTAAAGTCAGACTAGTGTACTAACAGAGGGCCCTCTTTCTCCAATCCCTGGTAATCCCATCTCTCCTTTAGGCCCGGGCTTCCCTTGCATAGTCACTGTGTTGCTTGTGTCTGGAGTCAGCGTTGGGCACGGTTCACACGGGTCACCCTGAAATGTGAGCATAAATGAAGCACACAAAACACTGGAAAGAGCACACTGACTTGCAGAGAGGGGATTAAAAATGGAGTTTGCGTGCTGTCACACCTTCGCTCCTTTAGCCCCAGCTGGTCCTCTTGGTCCCTATGAAAACAACAGAATCCCCATCAAACACTGATTTATCAGTTGGCAGTTGTAATTCTGTCTGTAGGGAGCTCATGCACACATCACTGAATACCAATCAATGTTTAAAAGAGGCTCTCACTGGATCTCCTGGTAATCCATCGTTTCCTGAAGGCCCTGAATCTCCCTGTTAATGAAAGAAAAAGAAAACCTTATTCCGTTGGGACATTCCACTTGAGATTTCTTTTTAGCATTTAGGCTTTTTGGGATTTAAATTAAAATCATTTAAAGCCTTAAAATGAATTAATTCATTTGGTTTTTAATTTGAATGAGGGCACAAAAAGAAATGCTTTATTATTACAGAAAATAAACAAAAAGTGATGTAGAAACCGTTGGGTAAAACCAATTAGCAAAGCCAAATTTTACAGTTTTAGAGATGACATATCATTTTTTCCTGAAATTAAAATGATGTTTCTGGTGTTTTCAACATGTTTTTGTAGATTTCTTAGACAAAATTGCATTTCCGAGTATATCTTTTCTCCAAATCAGGAGCAAGGAGTGTAGACAATGCACTGGGTGGGCAACAAGCTCTCTGAGCTCTCAGCAACAAGGGAGGGGGGCTCACCAACTCTGGCGAATTTCTAATGAACTACTTCCACTCTTTAGAATAAATGTCCTAGGAAACAACAGTTTTATTTATTTATTTATTTATTTATTTATTTATTTATTTATTTATTTATTTATTTATTTGTTTGTTTGTTTATTTTATCATTTTGCCTAAAACCGGTGTTTTCTTCTTTATAAGGTCACTGGAAAAACTTTTTTAATAGATCAAAAGATTCATATATTTAAATTAAATTAAATTAAATTTAAATATAAATTAAAAGAACCTTACAAGTTTATCTAGTTCACTTTATGACAATCTTTGAGTTATAAAAAAAAAATACATTTGTTGGCTTTTGTTGTGGGTTCAACACCAATGTTCTAAGAATCTCATACTTAAAATTTGGGTATTATTTTGATTTATCTTTAACTTTTTTCAATAGCTGATTTAAATCATAAATCTCTTAATGGGTAGGACTACTTTTGAGGTAAAAATCCCTAAAACATATCAGGAAACACATCAGAAGAAGTTAATGGAGCCTAATGTGAACACTAATGAAAATATTTATTCTTTATTTGTTGAAAACTAAGATTTTTTTTTCTCATATTAGGTCTATCATTATATATTAAAGCCCAGATCTGACTGAATTATAAAGTGCAAAGTTTGTTTCTATATGAACCGACTCAATCTAATATTTTACAACCTACACCGAATGTTTCCACATTTATATGATGCCTTCTTTGCAGCTAAAGCTTTGTGCTGCAGTACAGTCAATAAACAAGCAAACACACATAAGATCAAGCATGTAAAGATTTTAGGAGGCGCTTGTTTGTTTGTTTGTTTGGCTCTGCTTTGCTTTGCAATAGACTTCCCAGGTTGTACCCTGCCTTTCATCGAATAACAGTCAGTACAAGCACAACTTCACTTAGACCTTAAAGAGGATGAAGGGTGAATCAAAGCACATTTACACAGGAGTTTGGAAGCAAGTCTAAGATGTTGTAATTATCCAGATAGGCTTTATTACAGCTGATATAAAGATATGACTCCAACATAAAAGATGGAACAGTAAAAAATCAAAAAGGAAATCAAGGACGTGTTAGGAATAGTATGGATGGATACAGAGAGAAAATAAATGCATTGCAGAATACTTGGTCCTTGATTGCAGTAAAAAAAAAAAGTTTGAACCTTCGACTTTTTGGTTAAAAACAAACACCTTACTACAAATCTCAAGAACTGAAATAAAGAAACAGTCAAACGTGGAGCAGGCAAACACATAAGAGGACAGCCACTACCTGTCAGTTGTTTTTTTGTTTTGTTGTTTTTTTTTTGCATTGTACTGGTGTCAATATCTATGATGAAGCTTATTTGAATGAACCTTTCGGAAACATTATTTTAAACTGCGTCTTGCAGTTCCCCTTGAAACACATGCAACCACCTTAAGGGACGTCATGAAAATAAAACATACCATTGTCATGCACGTGGTTAGTGTAGTGTGAAGTAGGGCTAATGTAGGTTGCACGCACTTATAACGTACGGGATATGCTGTCGTACGATGTCCTTATGCCACATTTCTAATCTAAGAGTAAGACTAAGGTGCGAGTACTGGCTCGTTATTACCTGCACGGGGTGTGCAGGTAATATGTATGTGCCCACAGGATGACTTCACAGACAGCACTGATTGTGTAATCTCTTTGTTTTCCAACAATGAGGATGCACAGAAGGAGGGAACACCTATCACGTGTGCAGCACTAACACAAGTGTTTTTTTGTTTTTTTTTTGTCGTTACGACCTGTTGCCTAAATCATGCTCAGAAAAGGAAAAGTTGCATGAACATTTTCCCTCTACATTGGGGTGTCAAACTCCAGGCTTCTTGCCGGTTTTCCAGAAACCGTGCCTTATCTACTGCTGATTACCTGCATCCGGTGTATTCAGCCAATAAAGAGCTTCAACGGCAAGTTGGTTGGAAAACATGTTGGACACCAGACCTCAAGGCCTGAGGTCTGACACCCCTGCTCTAGAAGCTCACTGAGTGGTCGATGACCTTGAAATTTTGTGTGGGCCACCTGCACGCCCCTTACAGGTTTGCCCCTTTTTCTGCCCCTAGACAGCCCGTATCCACCCATAAAGGGCAGTTGTGACGAAGGCTTAAAGCAGTTAAACCACTTCCAGGTCTTTGATGGCAAAAATGTTTATGTAAGCTCTGGTGAAGAAACAGTTCATTCTTTTCTGCATGTGTGTGACTTGAGATTTCCTTTGAGTTGTATAACCTTTTAAGCATGTGCCACAACCATTCAGACCTACTTTAATCATACTAATAATTGGACATGATTAAAATGGAAAAGTGCTCTGGATCTATTCGTTTCTATCAATGTGTTCTTTCAAGATACATTTATAGTGCACAATTTGAACCTACTTTTTCTCCTTTTGCACCTCCAGCTTCACCGGGGGGCCCCTGTTGAAAAAAAAAAAGTATGAATATTTTAAAATGATTTCCATCAAAAGTTTTTTTCAAAGACAAAAGAAAATATGCAATAAATAGAGGAAAAAAAGGCTGACAGTCTTATGTCTTAGAGATGTTTTGGAATAATTTAGAGCATCCCCCATCATCTATAAATATGTTCAACTCACTGGAGGACCTGGCTTTCCAACTCCTGGCTGACCTGGAAGTCCAGGCTTCCCTGGCTCCCCAGCCAAGCCTTCAGGACCCACCATACCTGAGGTACCCTGGGAAATGGATTCAACACACATTCTATTTAAACTAAATTGGACTGAGTTTAAGTGACAGACAGGTTGATGGCTGAAACTCTAGGAATTAATGAAGACTGACCTTCTGTCCTTTGGGGCCGACGACACAGATGCTTCCCGGTTGACCCTGGGAAATGGTGACAGAAAAGACAGTGACAGAGAGAAAATTGACATCATCTGTGCCATTCTGGGGATATCAAACAATTTCTCCCACATTACTTCGAAAAACTGTTTCAGACACTTGTTGATGTGCCAGAATTTAAAAGTCTCAGTTTTTCTTCAGTGGTGACATTTTTTTTTTTTCTGCTTGTTGATTTAAGCCAAATTTAAAAAAGAAAATTCTCATAAATTTGATGAACAGAGGCATCAAGAAAATCTATCCTCTGCTGAATCCATCTGGCAACATCGAATACTGGCGGACAGCTACATTTGTGTTCATTTGATGCCAAAAAGCACTTAAACGTATCAGAACATACACACATGATGTAATTTCTTCCGCAAAAGTTTTCAAGCGTCTGCAGGATAATTTCCACGTAAAGACAAGATTAAAAGGTTTAAGTCTTTCTGAGGAGACGGTTGTCTCCATCAGAGATGAACAACACAGTTAGAGAGGCAGCATTGATTGTGCAGGCTTTGTTGCTTTAGCCTAATCTAACAGGCATTAATGGGCTGACTAAATGAAACAGGATAGTTTAAAAAAAATGGGGGGGTCAGGTTTCATTGGGAGCCTGAGCTTAGAGAGTAATACCTTATGAGTGTGCTGAATATCCGCTCAAGCCTGATAGGAGTGGCTAAATGGATGCATGTGAGAGTTTTACTAGGTTTACCTCTACATTGGCTGTAATATAAGGAGCATAAAATAATTCAACTTGTTGACATTGACAATATTTCATCCTTGGTGCCACTCTCACTAACTCTAATTTTTTATCTCAACCACTGACTGTATCAGAGAACGGGACCAAGCGAGGATGACGTCACCCATGGAAAATGGTTTTCTTCTGAGTGCAGTAAAATGATAGCAATTCAGCTGCCTTTTCTTTTTCTTTCTGCAATCCGGACATCACCATTTTGGCACCAGACATCATTGTCTGAATCGGTTTGAGTTTCTATGACAACAGTTCTTACCAATCAGGAGTGAGCTTGTTGGAAGGCCACACTGGCAGTTAAACGTTTTGAATGTTTAACATGAGCATTTATTGAGGCATCTGATTGGTCAGTTTTTAATTTGAATAAATTGAACTATAGAAAAAATTATCAATAAAAAATCAGGAATATTAAGAACGTTAAAGAAAAAAAAAGCAGCAGAGCCAGAATGGTTATTCTGACAAATATAATGACAGAGTAATAGCTATTTATTTCTCAATAGAAGTCTAAAGCAGTGGTCCCTAACTCTTGGACTGCGGACCAGTACCGGTCTGTAGGAAAAAGAACCCCTTCAACTTCAAAATAAAAGAAATCTGCATTTATTGACAAAAACCAGGAGTCTTTACTCTAAATATGGATTTATTGTGACAGTTGTTCCCACAGACCCCAATAATAATGCATAATATTCAGCAAGCAGCGGTCTAATGTTACAAGGATGATACTAATAAAGTTGCTTAAAAGGTGGATTCACTTTTATTGCTATATTAGAAAAATCCCTAGGATTGTTTTTTTTTAATTTTTCTTTGTTTTGTTATTATTCATGGCACTCTATAGTCAGATGAGGCTGAAGTTGACATCGGTTTTTACCACTTTAAGGTTGCTACAATGTCATCGTATTACTATATACAATGACAATAAATTATTCTGATTCCCGTTTGTTAGCTTCCACTTTTACAGTTATGGGTTAAGGGAAAATCTATTTCACATTTTGATGATTCCTACATAAAATCTACTTTACAGGTCGGTCCAGGTCTCTCATACAGTCAATGATCTTGAACCCAAATTAAGTTCAAAACACCTACATTCTTCCCAGGTGTGCCAGTCAGACCCTGTGGACCAATCTCTCCCTTCTGACCTTTCTCTCCCTTTAAAACAGAATCAAAACATAGAAAACAATCACTGAAGAGTCAAATATTTATTCCTTATTGAACAATTCTTTCCTCTGAAACTTTACCTTGTACCAAACCGCTTCGCCCAGGTTGGGAGTCACAGCCTGCAAAGAAAAGAAAAGAGACAAGTCTCAGATCCAGGACTGTAGAACAGACAAAAACCCATAAACCCTCACAACATGGTCAATAACAGTGTGGATAACCCGCTGGTCTTGTGCTCCTTTCATAAACATTGACCTTTAGAATAGAAGCAGACTTTTAGACTGTGCAGACGTATCAAAACAGCAATTTGTCATGGGAAGGACAAGTCAAAGAGTCACAGAAGAGTAATCTGACATGACAAAAAGCTTCAACCTCAAAGTCTGGACTCCTAAACCCTTGATGTCAAGCATCAGTTACCACAGCACTGTTGCATTGGCATTGTGGAACACATAATACTGAGTCTTATTAGCAGTAGATACAAAGATTTGTAAACACATGAGCAGTTAGAAGTCTATTAAATCCATCCACACATTCTCTGTTGTCAAACGGGTAAAAAAGAACTGTAAAAAAGAACATTACTGCTCCCTGGCTCCATTAAAACTTGGGGCAGATTGCTCGAAAAGGACTTTTTGGAATAAAAACATCTCACTTTATAGTTGCTGGACTGGATAGCTCTGGGATACACTGCTGCAACCTGTGGCCAAACATCAGCACTCACCAGCTCGCCTTTCTTTCCCTTCTGGCCTTTGGGTCCTTCTGTGCACTGAGGTTAGAGACAGTTAGTTGGCATGAACAATCAAAGACCATATTTGGCAATAACTTCAAGCTCATTTCACAGCAAACAACGAAAAGCTTTTCTGTGGATTGTCACTTACTGGGCTGGAACGAGAGTCAGAACACTCATCACCCTGAGATGAGGGGAGAAAGAGAAGATGAAGTGGGAGTGATGCTCTGGGAAGTGTAACTGCTGGTTGAATGGGTCAAAACTCATCTTTTTATTACACTTCTGAGCGTATTCGGATACAAGTATGTGGAAATGCTGCAGATTCTTACCCGATCTCCTTTTTCTCCCTTCAAACCAGCAGCTTCAATAGCATTTGCCACCTGGAACACACAAACACACACTCACGTGTCTTAGTTTCTTTGACTTGATCTAATGGAAGGTAGGTAAAGATCAGTGATTCTTTCATTGTATTCCCTATCCAGAAGTGAACAACCAGCACACTACAGACAGACAGAAAAACAAAGGTTTATTATCATCTCTTATTGAATGTCCGTGAAGGAGTTCCTGCAGACGAAAATGCCTTGCAGTTGCCTCTGCAACCTGGCAGTGGAGCTCTTGCACAAAAACGAAATGCTGCTGCATCGCCGTGCTGCTACACTTTGCAGATAAAAAGATGAGAGGTGTGCAGTGGACACACATGAATACTCCCGCACACACAACAATGCACACACATCTCCCATGGGAGCAGGAGATCAATAGGAATGTCTGATTCCCACAGCAGAGCAGAGAGCAGACCAGCTGCTCCTCACAGGAGGGCACAGGCATGCATACAACCACATGCACATACCAAATAAGGACAGCCATTATAAATCACGGAGGGTTTTTGTTTTTGTTTTTTTGGCGGAAGCAAGTAATTAAAACTGAATTCCCACTACTCATTTTTTTTTTTCTGGAAGCGTTGTCTTTTTATGGCAGGAAGTTCACAATGTGCTGAAACTGTGACTATAAGCTTGCTGAGACAACGGAAGAGGGCTCGTAACAGCACTGAGACAATGTTCAATTCTCCTATTTCTCTTTTTTCCCTCCTCATTCTCACAAGCCACAAATCTATCATTGCCAGGGGGGACCAGCTGCAACAGAGTCACTCTTTCCTGGCTCTCATCTGCAGCTGGGGGCTCAAAATCTTACACTTAAAACACAAAAAAGTCTGCAAAAATAATCAAAAATCATTATATTAATCAGTTGACTTTTCCATTCTGATTATTGTGGGACCAATAATTTGCTTTAATAAAGTTTTGGGAATTTCCTTTTTGAACTTTGCAATAGTTTCAGGATCATACCCATTTGTCATCAAAAAGTAAATACTGCATTGATAAACTGTACAATCTCTGTCATTGACCAGATGATGCATCAGCGTGCGTCTCCTCTAAGCCAGAAGGGGGTTTTAGATGATGTAACGGTTTTCACTTCATTAAAATGTCAACAAAATTATTTTTATATTTTAGTTTTTCTTCCTTTTAGATGCAGATGGATAAAAAGATGAATGTGGCGGCGTACGCAAATTGACATTTTAGAAAAAAGCTTCAGTGTTTTTAATGCATTTCACTGACAAAGAGCACCATCATTCTGCTTTAGATGCAAAAAATGTCATCTACTTATTTGATGAAATAAAAGCCTACTTTTCTGAAACAACTTGACTGTTTTTCTCCGTGACATTACAATAAATTATATTATTTTGTATTATGGCAGAATGATTGAAGTTTAGCAATGGATAGAAACAGACAAAGCTTTGAGGTTTTAGATTGGGCTGGTAGGATAAAAATAAATAAAATAGAAAAATAAATTGTCAAAAAAAAGCCTGGGGCGCTGCGTGGTCCTCTGGGCTTGGGTGTGGGGGTGCGTGGTGGGGGGGGTGGGGTGGTGGTCTGGCTTGGCTTGGGGGGGTGGTCCCTTTGCCTGTGCTGGGGGGGGTTGGCGGGGGGCGCTGCTCGGGGGGGGGGGCCCAGCGGCGCTGGATGGGCTTCCCGTCTACACCTGGGGCTGGGATCGGCCCTTCCCTGGCTCTGGGGCGGGACGGGACAACCCTCTTGGGGCCCCCGGTCGCTCTGGGTGTCATCCGCTTCGGCTGCGGGGTCTGGGGGTGGGGTGGGGTGGGGGTCTTGTCGGCCCTGTCCTGTGGGGGGGCATTCTGGGGGAGGGGGGGGGGCACTATTGGTACGGGGCAGGGGGGGCTGACGGGTCGGGGTCTCCGCTGAGGCCATCGGCGGTTTCCCCGGCCGGTTGGCTGCCTCGGTCCCGTCGAGGCCTGACCAGAGCTCTTCTAGGGCCGGCGTTTGGGGGTGGGGGCCTGGGCTTGCTCCGGGGGGGGCCGGCGCTTTCTGGCTCCCCTCTCTCTGTGTGGGGGTGGTGGTGCTGGGCCTGGGGTGTCTGCGCCTCCGGGGGTGGGGCCCCGGGGCTGGGTGGGCCTGGCCCCCTTGCTGGGGGGGGGGGCGGGGGACGGCTGTTTGACCACCTGAGGACAGTCTATCATCTGTCCCCAACTTACCCCCTTCCTCATATAACCTCATAATAGGGTGAGGGGGTGGGGGGCTTAGCCTGCGATGAGCCTTGGGGGGGGGGTTTACTAGGCAGTGACCCCCCTCCTGTGATTGCCGTATGGAGTGGGCCCCCCCTCTTTCGGTTTTATTTGCACCTTAGACATGTAGGGCCCTTGGTAGGGGGGGTGCTTGGACATCACTGCCAGCAAGCAGCGGATGTCCTCCTAGCACCCTACCCGCCAATTTTAACCGCACCTTAGACATTTAGGGCCCCTTGGTGGGGAGGGTGAGGGGACGTCACTGTGAGTAATCAGGAGACGTCCCCTTAGTGCCCTACCCGCCAATTTTAACCGCACCCCCCTTAGTACACACACCCCTCCCCCCTCAATATATACATCCCAACATAAACACACACACATGCACACACACACTCTCTCAAACACACATACACGCACACACATTTTGCAAGGAAGGTGGGACCTAGGACCATCTGTCCCCTGCCTCTTCCCTGGTGGGGGGTACGGGCCCCTTTGCAACGGCGGCTGTGTCCCCGGGGTGCTGGCTTCCTGGGCCCGGCGGTGCTCTCTCCGCGCGGTGGGGGGGTTCACATTACATCTGAGCCGGGGGTGTTCGTGTCCCTGGGGGGTGGGTTCTGGTCCTTGCTCCTGAGTGCTGGGCCCCGCCAAATCTCCAACTGTGGCCGAGCCTGGTCGGGCCATATTTACAACACCCCTTGTGGGCCCTCTTTTTTCCCCGGGGTTCCCCCCTCCTGGGCGGGGGCGGCGGGCCCCTGCCTCGCTCCTCCCTGGACCAACCGTTGGCCGGGCGGATGGCTGCCTGGAGTGCGGAGTGGGTCTCCCTTGGGGGGTCCTGGCCCGTACCTGGGGTTGGGGCGGGGGGATGCCCGGAACTCCTGGGTGGTGGTGGGGTGCTCGTCTGGGGCTGTGGGCGTCCTTCTCCGGTGGGGCCCTGCGTTGGGTTCTCCCGGCGCGGCGGGGGGGCTGCTCTCCTGGTTGGGCTGGGGCGGCGCCCTCTTTCCCTCCGTGCCTCCCTGCTCTCTGGCTCTGGGGGCCTTGCGGCGGCCCTGCTGGCCCTGGCCTGGGTGGCGGGCTTGGTCGCCCGGGCGGCGGTTGTTCCCTGCCGGTTCCCGTGTGGTGTTGGGGGGAATCCGGCTGCCGCTGCTGGTGCGGTGGGGGTCTTGGGGTGGGGATGGCTGGGCACTCTCCCTCCTTCTTTTCACGTTCCACCATCCATTTTAGAAGAACATAAACACTCACCTGAGCACAGGTGTCAGCTCAACAGACTGAATGACTGAAATATTTCACACTAGTTGGTTTTAAGGCATAAGTATGCGTGTGAACACTATCTGTTTTGTGTACATGTCGACAGGTGGACATTTTTGCAACTAACAGGTGTGTTTATAACATTTGAGTGTGTGTGTGGACAGGCTCCGCCCTTTTTTTTTTGTTTGTTTTTTTTTTACATTTGAACCTTACCATAATGATTAACAACCAGTAAACTTGTTGCTTTATGCTGCTTCATGGTCTTATCCCCCTTCCCCTCCTATTATCACCCCCTACCCCCCCTCTCTCTAACGTCCCTCTTTCTTCTTCCCCTCTTTCCTTTTCCGTCCGGTCCAACACCAAAGATTTTCAGACGTGTTTGAAATTAATAAAGTTTGGCCTCAATTACAAAAGGGGTTTATTCAGACATACCTTTGGTTTGTCTGAAGATTAATAACCCCTCTTGTTAAAGTAAAATATGTCCAACCCAAGAGGCCCTCAGCTCTCATCTGTCTGCCTAGCTGTTGGACAGGACAAGTTAAAAAAAAATAAATAAATAAAAAAAATAAATAAAATAAAAAAGATTTAGATTTTATGGCTAAAAAAGTTGAAAAATGATCCAGGAAAGCAGCATGAGGCTCTATTGAGAAGGCCACATGGAGTGCCGCTTGGTACGATCGTTTGGGACCCACGCTCATACAGTTTCCTCATCATTTTTGTAACAGTAAAAAAAAAAAAAAAAAGAGAAACAAGGTTGGTTTTAAATTTGACAAATGGCTAAAAGGGACACTAGCCTTTAGAACTAAAGGCTTTCCTTATTGTGAGCAGCAACTTTGTACACTGGATCAGACAGACTTTTTCTACTTTTCCATATATGTTTCTGCTTCTTACTCTCAATACAATTCAACATCTGGCCATACAAAATTACTGAGACAAAAACCGGGAACTTTAATAAAAATACTTAAAAACAGGGAATGATGAATGGTATATTTTTTGCTTGTTAAGTGCTACTTTTATAGTTTTAGGTTAGTTTTGTATTAAAATGTGCACATTATTTCTTTTTAATCGAGTTTTATTCATATCTTGTAGCACTTTGAGGTTTCATTAAATGAAAAGTGCATTATAAATAAAATTTATTATTATTAAATTTATTATTATCACAACATATTAGAACTAAGGGCAGTGCGGTGGAGTAGTAATTAGCACTTTTGACTCATAGCAAGAAGGCCCTGGTTCAAATCCCAGCAAGGTTTTTCTGGATTTCTAGAGTTTGCGTGTTTTCTCCCACAGTCCAAAAACATGCTTCATTGGTTAATTGGTCAGAGTAAATTGTCCCTAGATGTTCATGTACGTCGCCCTGCAATAGGCTGGTGGCCAATCCTGGGTGTGCCCAACCTTCACCCAACAGTAGCTGGGATAGGCTCCAGCAGCCTCGTAACCCAAAAAGGGATACAGCAGGTAAAGAAAATGGTTGGATGCATGAATATGTGAATACAACATGAGCTCTTATATTTGCAGAGGCTAACTAAAAGGTACATGGTATATATATCGCAAGTTGATAAAAATTTAAATGTACAACTACGTCTTTTACAGCCCTTTTTATTTCATCAATTGGTAGTTTTGTAGGCCATCTCTCATCAGGTAAGCCTTGTCACATGGACCCATTTGTGGGTTCACTCATATGGGTTCTGCAGGTTTTTGGGTTGCCTCGACGCGCACACGTATGTAAACAAGGACTAGTGAAGTTCGAAGGATGTAGTGATACGCAGTTGTATTTATCTATCAAACCTGACAAGAATGACAGTATAGAGAAACTGAATGACTGCATCAGAGACATCAAGATCTGGATAACAATTAATTACCTCCTCTTGAACCCAGAAAAAAGAGAGGTCATTATACTAGGTCCTAAAAATCTCAGAGATGCTCTGTCTGATCAGATAGTCTCCTTGGATGGTGTAAGTATAGCCCCCAATTCCACAGTTAGAAACCAGGGATTTATCATTTAAGGCTCACATATCTCAGGCGTGCAAAACTGCTTTTTTTCACCTGCGGAATAAAGCTAAGATTAGAGATATACTCTCTAAAAGTGATGCTGAAAAACTCATCCATGCATTTGTTACGTCTACGTAGACTGGATTACTGTAACTCTTTGCTAGCAGCGTGTTCTAAAAGTTATTAAAGAAGCCTCCAGCTTATTCAGAATGCAGCAACTAGATTGTTAGCAGAAACTAGCAGAAGAGATCACATCACTCCTGTGTTAGTTTCACTTCACTGGCTCCCAGTTGATTCTAGAATCAAGTTCAAAATCCTCCTGCTTACCTATAAGGCCTTACATGGAATGGCCCCATCATATATTAAGGACCTCATAGTCCCTTACCACCCAAACAGAACACTTCGCTCGCAAAATGCAGGACTGCTTGTGATTCATAGAATTAGTAAAAGTACAGTTGGAGGTAGAGCGTTTAGCCACCAAGCCCCTGTTTTATGGAATAAACTCCCAGCTCATGTAAGAGAGGCCGACACAGTTTCTCCATTCAAGGTTAGACTGAAAACATTCCTCTTTGGACAGGCTTATTGTCAGACTATTTAGTGTTCAGAGAATATTATCCTTACTGTTATTTTTTTTTAAATTAAACTTAACAATAACAATAAAGTTGTCACTAGGATGCTAGAAATTTGAAGCTGAAGAAAGAAACTATGGTGCACTGGGGTTCTATCCTCTTTTCTCATCAGCTTCTACTCTCCTTCTCTCCTCTATTCTTGATCATTATTTATCATTTAGTTCTCCATGCCTCTGTTTGGTGCAGTGCGATTCATGTACTGTCCCTCTTTCCCACTCCCCTCCTGGGATGTGGGAGTGCTTCCAGATTCCAGTTGGCTCATCCGTGCTCCTGTACCTGACCAAGTACCTCGTCTCTGGCTTGCCTCTACTACTGCTTCTACACTTCGCTGTGGATCCTGTCTCCGGCTCGTCTCGTGCCCCAGCTGTCTCCCAACTTCAACTGGATGAACATCATTTGCTCGACTTTAAATATGTCGTTGTAGCGTTAGCTAAGCGAATTCTCTCTAAGAGTTCAGGTACATTGCCTGTCCTTCCTGGGGGAGGATCCCTCCTTCATGTGGACACCCCTGAGGTTTCTTTGTTTTTTCGGAATCCATTTATTTTAGGATTTTCTCCTTACCACGAAGGGGGGTCTAAGGGCAGGGATGCCAGTTTAGTTTAGTCTGTTTAGTTAAAGTTTTAGTATTATCCCATTGAATTCTATGCATTTATGATCCTTTTTGATTGTATGTTTACCTTACAATTACCGGCACGAAGCCCACTGGGACGACTGTGGTTGTGAATTTCGGTTATATAAATTAAAAAAAACAGATGGAATGGATGGCGAGTTTAATAGGATTTAAAAATCAGTAAAACCCACCTGCATCTCACCTACTTCACCCTTACTTACCCTTGCATGTTGTATAAGTGTTAGCTTGGACATACTTGCCGTAGTATGCCCATAAAAGTCCAGACATTTTTGTTCTACGGGCTCAGGGAGCGCTCCACAACCTTGCCACCCGTATTCCCTGTACAGGTTTGTCATGTTTCACCCACACACAGATGAGATCAGATAATTTAAATCTATTGTGTAGTTGTCAGGTCACTTCACCTAAGGAAAATCAAGTATGCAAAACAGTGTTTTTTTTCCAATTTTCAGAGTACATTCTTTTGGAATTTCATTTTTTTAATTTCAAGCAGTTTTACTGTTTTCCTTTTGGAATTGCCTTTTGTGTCAACATTGTGTTAGCGCTGAGCCTTTTGACTCCCGTAATCAAGAAGCATTAATGTAGGGGGCACAAAGCACTATAGAAGAATAGCTGATGAAGCGTGGCAGGAACACTGATGAAAATTGGATTCCGACTGAGATTTGGGATAGTACGGCACACGACAATTACGCCTCTTTCAGCTTGTTTATGAAAATCATCCCATTCATTCATGCGCCTGCTTGGTGGGATTGTTAGTCTTGAGAAAGAACAGCAGAATTACAATTTTTTATCATTGTTTAATTCCTGTAAGTTTCATACTTTGTAACAAAGAAAAGGTTATCATTTGACCAAATTAAAGTCTTTTTTGTTTTCTTGCACGTGCTTTCCCCCTGTGGCAAGGCAAGCTCGAAACCCGACTAATAAGTTACACTGAAAAAACACAGTGAAAGGTTGCAAACTGCATTAGTAAGCACACACAGAAGTAACAGACTGAAGCGTCTAGATTTTTATAATCTATTTGGGAACAAAGGATTGTAGGTGAATAAAAAAAAATAATAAGCAGAGGCAACTCCTTTGTGCATGACAAGGTTCAAGCCAGTTTTCAGTCATTCAGCATGTATGAAAGATAGACAGAAGTAAAAGAGCCCAATGTGCAACAGATAATAGCTCATACACTGTGAGTTTTTTATTTGAATTCAAACAACTCATGTGCAAAGTATCTTACCAATGACAGACACTAACTACAGATACAATTTTAATGTATTTTTATGATAATTATAAAGGTGGAAAAGGCTGATGCTTTTTGTTTTCATGTGTTTTCGGTGCCTTACAAGGGCAAAAGGAGGACAGGAACAATAGTCCTAAGGGTGGTTGTAGTTATTTTTTTTTTCTATATGTAAATACATTTCTGAACAAATATGTTGTAGCTCATTTCTTAGTTTAGCATCTCTATTTATATTTACACGCAAAGCTCTACTTTGCCGTTTAGAGAATTGGGAACCAAAGTGCCATGTATGGACTGTATGCTGAGGTTGCTAGTTAAATATGCCAAACAACGAGACAACCAAAACCAGGACAAAGGTCTTATAGATTATCATGCAGGCTTATGTTTTATCAGATGGCGATGTGCTGGGAAGGAGGTCAGTCAATCTTTTAATTTTAATTAAGACACTTAATTGTGTCTTTTTGTTTTTAAGCATTTGCTGAAAACAAATGTAGATATATTTAAATCAAATACATAAGAAAAAATGCTTTTCTTAGAAAATTGAGGAAAGTAGTAAAGTTTTACTGAACTGGAGATCCAACAAACTATGAAACCTGTCCGTGATGCATTTATGTTTGATGGCAAGCAATGCGATTTGTGTTGATATATATTGTCAACTAACGCCAACTGCTTTGGAGTTGTCAATAAAAGAACTCCCAACCCAAAAGGATTTAAACCGTGGCAAAGAAAGAATTATGAACTATTTGTCTATTTTAAGACAGTTTGGTTTATTTGAGCTTTGTCACTTCACCAATTTACTATTGTTTAATTTAGCCAGTGTAATAAATTAAAAATAAACCACCTGTCAAAAGTGTTTGGAACCCACTTTTTTCATTTTTTTCTCGTGTCCCCAAGTATCAAGTGCAACATCTTGAACTGAAAGGTTAGTACTATCCAATGGTGTAGGTCGCTTTGCTTTCTTTTGTTCTGTGCACCCCAAACCATCTGAAAAAGGGAGTGCTTTCAACTCCTCAGTTTAAAGTTGACTTTCATCTAATATAGTTCTGGCAGAGCTTGAATTTATGTTTTAATCATTACTATATTGCAGGATGAACACTTGACCCACTTGGCGCGTATTCATGAGAACTGCATGGTACTGCTACATGATGTGGCAGATGTATTAGTTGTGTTTGCCTTCTATCCTGTACACGTTACCAATCCTGGAAAAGCAAAACTATACCATCACAATTCCACTTTGTTTGATACTTGATATCACATACTGTGGAGCCAGTTTTGTAACCTATATATGGAGAACAAAGATTCTGCCTGGTCAACAAAAGTTTTTAAATTTTATTTCATCTGTCCAAAACACCTTACAGTCTTCAGTTGTCTACAGTTTTCTTGACCCAGAATAGCCTTTTTGTCTTGTTCTGGCATTTTATCTAAGTCTATTTGCTTTACCTTGTCCGATTAACTCTGCAGCTCAAAGTCCTCCTACTTAAAACGGAAACAAAGACTAAAATGGTGCTGTGCTTAGAGTTGTTGTCCTGTGTGGTGCCTATGATGTAGGTATAAACTCACACTTCCTCTGTAAGACCTATTCCTGTCAGAGTTTCCTCCAGCTTCTCAATACCTTTTGACGGTTCAAGAAACTGTGCTCGATGGCACCTTAACTGTGCAATTTTTCTGTCAGAAAGACCTACATTTTCCAGCTTTCTAATGGTCCGCTTTTCTTCCATTGTTGGCAGCCTTCTTTTGCCATTTTTAAAACAACTTACTACTTCATGCTATAAAATACTGTTCAACAAAAGATCATGAGGGTTTGGGTTTGGTACCACAGTGTGTTCCAGCTCTGCTTTAGGCAGACAAAAGGTTGTAAAATAAAAAGAAAAAGTTGGAACCCCAGTAGGAACGACTTTTAAGACTCCATCAACCTCTATTGCACAGAAAGACATTTGTGTTGTATTGTGTAATTCTGAAGTGTACACAGGTTTTCAGTTAAAAATGTCCTTTTTTTTTTTACCTCTGGCATTTTACAGCTAACTGGACTTTGGTACCAATTTCAGAAATTGGTTGGACTTTACTATGAAAGTTTCAATTTGCAATTTGATCAGGCAATATGAACATGCATTTTTTTTTTTTTATTGACAATTCAATTTGCAATTTAGGCTTGGAATATGAAAATACTATTTGGAACTTTGAATTGAATGTTAAATATTACAATTCAATATGAAAAATGTAAAAATATTAATTAGAATAAAAAAAAAATCATTTGCATTTTGAATTATCATGGATTTTTGATGCCATTGCAAGTTGAATTGAGGATTGGATATTATTTTGAAGCACGATTAAAAAAAAACGTCCATATTTTAAAACTTAGAAATGAAAAAAATTGCTGTGTAAAGGTACACTATAAATAAGTGGTTATTTTCATTTTACCAAATAGCAGGTTATGATAAATAAACACATCCACAAATTAGTAATTTTGCCACTCATGGATGACTTGCTGCCTCATGTCATGGCCCATCCACAGACTACATTTTATAACCCCTAATCTTGCCTCACAGCACCATGCTTTGTGTGTTATTTTTATTCCGAATTAGGGAGACGTGCATTTATTTTTGAGAGCTTGATCATTTGCTGTCATAGTCAGACATAAGCAAATCCATTTCTGTGGGGCTGTTTAAATGCAGAACAAAATCCTGGAATTTCAAGATCTTCATCGACTAATTTTTCAGTTGAAGCCAGAACATAGAGGGCATGCTTGAAAATAAGTTCAATTTTAAGCAAGCAGTTTTTTTCCCCTACTGGTAATCTATCTGATGGGACATTTTTGATAGGGTCTGGGCTGGTACAGAATGATCTAAGAGAGTATGAAACATCTAATAGCACAAATCTGATTGAAGAAAAAGACTCATACTAGAAATCAGCACATTTATATGGACAGCTGTGAATCTGAGGGTGCAAACCAAATCTTCCTCTGAAGCATGACAAATTTGCTCACATTGTTTTTTTTTTATGTTAAGGCCAGATGCTTTTTTTATTTTTATTTTTTTAAGAGCAACACAACACCGAGCATGAATAGAACTTAAAACTGGACTCAACTTGCATTTTTTTCTTTATTCAACTGACAAGGGAGAATGGATTGTACATAACAAGAGTTTTACTGTTGAACTTGGGCAACTACTTTAGCTTGCACCTTTACGTTGTCTCATAGGCTCTATAAAACATTCAACTTATGTGTGGGTGTGAATTCTAAGACTTACTTTTTCAGCAAACTCCTTAGAAGAGAACTTTTCCTGCAGAGTAAACGAAAAGGCAGAAGTGAGTTTTCAAATGACCTTAATGAATGCATCACATTCCCTTTTCTTCAGGGGGATGTTGTTGTTTTTTTCCCCATGTCATAAATGGTGCATCCCTTTAAAATCTGTAAGTTTCAACTCATTGCATCAGATAAATAACAACAAAAGATGAAAAAGGGTCCATCCTGGTTGCACACATCTCTCATTAACAACTTTCTTTGGCCTCTTTTTACATGAAAAATAATAATAAAAAAAAGATTAAAAACATGAATAAGACTCAGTTCTGAAAATTCTGGGGCCAACAGAAAATTGAACCTTTTGTACACAGAATTTCAAACAAAATGTCAACAATAGCAAAGGTGACAGAGATTTGTCAACAATTTGTTGAAAAGAAAATATTACAGGGGAAAAAGAAATTGTTTCCTCATAGAAAAACTTTTTTTTTTTATAAGGTAGATTGGTGTTGGGCTTCACCATAGAACGTTAAGTTATAGGACATTATGACCCTGAAAAAAAAAAAAAAAAAAAGAAATTAGGACATTTTGAAGGCTAGATGACCTTTTAGCAAAAAAGCAGGGAGCGGGGGCTTACAGCACTGGAAGATAAGAAACACTTTGGCTGAGATTCACCGTATCTCAGGAAAGCAGTGACTACTGAGACCAGCACGCAGTCACGTAAATCTCACAAAACTCTGCAAAACTTATATTGAAAGTAGTTGCAAAAATAGGTTGTTTAAGATAAAATAGGTTGTAGAAGGAGAAGCTCAAAACTCGATATCAGAGCAAAAAACATTCGTACCAAAATGAATTTAACCACAACAGGCCTGAGGTGATGTGTGGATGACAGTACATGTTTTTTTTTCTACTTTGTTTCACACCAGCACACAGCATTAGGCGTGTAAATAGAAACAAGCGTGTTTCCACTTTAGATGGTATAATTTCTTTTAAATGGATTTTAGGAAAACTATAAGTGTATGTTTGAATACAACTTATTTTTTAATTGAGACCTATTGAATCTGGAGTCAAAGTGAGCATTTTAAGCCAATTGTTTGTCTATTGTTGCTTTGCATCATGGTGCATTCTTCTGCTGAAGACGGCCACAGTGGATAAAGAAAGGTAATAATACAAAAGCACTACATAGTCTTCACCAACACCAGCCAAGGCTTTTCATCAGATCATTATTCAAAACATCATATAGCCACTGACTGCTAGCCTTCTAACTTATGGGGGATATCCTAGTGCTATGTCTGCTTTCACCAATCAAAGAGCATGCACCCATTCAGCAATCCCATACAAAAATGGCTTTAAATTCTTCCATCTCTTCCATTCTTCCAATCTTCCATGTTTTATATCTGATGCTCAAAAACCCATTGTTTCCGTTTTTGGTTTGAGGCTGGTTTCAGCATTCTCACACTAAAACGTCTGGGGGTCAACAACACAACTACACTCTGTATTGTGACTGTTTTCTGAATTACTTTCTCCAGCATTTTGAGCGTCAGTAACCCATCTATAAGGTTAGCCCAAGAACTTTGACATCATTAGCTGTAAGAGACGTCTTAGTTTGGGGAATTATAGATTCATGTTTATGAAACCTGGGCTAACAGAACGTGTGCAACTTTAAAATGGCTTTAAAACAGGAAAACACTATTCTTACAGTGTGTGAGAGTCTTTTCTGCTTTGGGAAAATGTTGATATGAGTCTCTGCTGTTACAGAGCTAGTGTTTCATAGGGGAACTCAATCTGACTATTCATACTCAAATATTTTTTAAGATGGAATTAATTTGAGTCACATTTTATCAACTTTAAAATCCAAACTTAACTTACTTGAGGTAGGCTTGTTGTAGAATGGAAACTCAAAGCTCAGACCTTAGGTCTACCTTAAAGCCTAAATCTTCTATGCCCACTCTTTCCTGTTTAGGGTCTGTCAGGTGAAGGCGGGGTTTGCCCTGGGCAGTTTGCCAGTCCACTGCAGGGCCATACAGAGACAGCTAACCACACACTCACACCTAAGGTACAAATTTAGAAAAGCCATTAACCCAAGAGGCATGTTTTTGAACTGTGGGAGGAAGTCGGAGTACCTGGAGAAAACCCACTCATGCTTGGTAGATAATGCAAACAGGACCATGGCAGGACTTTAACCAGGGCCTACTCGCTGCAAGGTGAGAGTGCTCATCCCTGCACCACCATCCAACCCCCTATTTTAAAGCCTTTAAGAAAAAGAGATCTGAATGGCCACAGGCATCTATCTCTATTAGGTTTTCATTTTGGAGAGAAACTCTCCCCCGTTCTCCAGCCTACAAACTATAGGTGTCTGGAGACACTTTGACCAATCACTAGACTGGATTCTGGCGACGTTATAATCCAGCTTTAGTCAGCATTGAGCAATCTTAGAAAGTATTGCACAACATACAACAGCACAAAATAGAAATACCATAAATCGTTGTAGACCAAGATAGGGATTATGGGAATTGTTACTATGACAATGCAGCTTTAATAAAACTGGGTTGGACTGTGGCTTAGGAACATCTGGGCTGCAGGCTGGAATCTTGGCTTTAAAGTTTAAAAAAAATAAACTGTACAAAAATAAAGCAGGTATTCTCAAGTCACTTGGTTCTTTGAATCTGTGAAAAAATCTATTGAAAACAAAATGCTTTATTATTTTTAAAAAGAACACTTTTTTCACATTTCACATTTTTCTCCACAAAATACTTTGTCAATAAGTCTCGAGATGACAGACCAAGAAAGTTTTTGACACATCCTATACAACTATTTACAATACTTCTATGATCTTTAAAAAAAACAATACAATGTTTTTTAATGGAAAAGTTTAGCCTGGCTGTGTTTTTTGCGTCTGTTTAACTTTAACAGGATCTTTATACACACTTGAGTTGTTCATTTCTTTCAGAGTGTAGGGTGCACAGACCTTAAAACAAACAAACGAGCCATTCAGAATCTGAATGCATGGGGGAGATGAGAGAAGGAAACGTGTGAGACTTGTCTCTGGCTGCAATAATCAATGAGACTGATTACTGTGTCCAAAAGGACACCAGCATGAGGCTGTATAAAATCAAATAAATCCCCATTTCAAAAATCATGCGATCCGTTTTAAAAGAAGCTGTTATAAAAACTGCCTATCAGAGACAGAATCAGTGAGAGGGGAGGTTTTCATGATTTCCCTCAAATAAGAAAAAATTAAAGGAAAGCAGCATTGTATGGCCTGTAACCGCTGCATTAACCCTCACTGCCCCCTTTTTACCAGCTGTTATACACACCTCACACTCTCCCTCTAAAATCTTTAAAACCAACTTTTTTTTCACAGTAGCTTTTCAATGATGCGCGAGGAGTTATCATAGATCAAAATCCCTCTGAGGAGTTTAACTGTTTAGAAGGCACTGAAAGGGATTTGTTTCGTTCTTTTTTTTTCTTTTTGAAAATTCAAGATGGCAGCCGCATACCGAGTGCTAAGATCAGCAAAACTTTAGGTGTGGTTGAAGACTAAAATTGGTGGCATGTGTGAAATACTGTATTGTTAAAATCACTTGAACAAAAACTTCCTTTGGATTTTCTCGCAACACGTGTTTTGGTTCCATTGGTGGATTTCATTGACTGTATAAGAGAACTTGACTGAGTGAGTAAGACGTCACCCATAGAAAACGGGTTAATTCCGGCTCCGGTGAAATGAGGCCAATGAAGCCACTTCATCTGGAGCCAGATGAAGTGAGTAAACAGTGATTGGTTAGAGTTGGTCTGAGTCAACGTTTTTTATATAAACTACTTTCACCAATCATAAGTTAGCTTGTTGGAAATTGACACCCCTTCCACTGAAAGCTGTCTTGGAAGAATCTGTAATTCAAAGATTTTGAGCGCTATAGATGCAAGTGGGCATCACATGCTTTTATTGAGGCATCTGATTGGCCAGTATATAACTTAATAACTTGAGATAAAGAATAAAATATCATAAAAACAAAGTAGAATTACCAAGAACATGTTCAAAATTTTCCGAGCAAGGATGGTTATTCTGACAAATAGAATAACGGAGTATTTCTCAATAGAAGTATGACTATGTGTCGGGGTGAAATTTTTGCTCAAAGGTGCAGTAAGAAAGAAAAAATGCTGAAACAATCGGGTCCTTGCAGTCCAGGACTGCTTCAGTCCATGATGAGAGCAAACCAATCTTGTTTGCAGTTTATCTTTTCCATAACGCAGTCACCAAAAGATTTATTTCCCTTGCTGCTAATGCAGGTTTGATTATCTCCCTTCAAAGTCTCCACTCTGGAATAATTCAGATACATTTCTTTCATCATGTGTGTTGGTGGTCTGTCATTTACCTGGTTAAAGGCGTTTTCTAGCAGGTCATTTTCAGCTGCACGCCGGCTCTTGGGAGCATCAGGAGGGCACTGCAAGCACACACAACCATGTCACTTTGTAGCTCTGAAGGGGCATGGCAAAACAGATAATTGTCTCATTATGAGGGAGTGCTTCATCTCATTGATGCTCTACAAAGGAAATCCTTCTGAAAGTGTTTAATATTTCATTGTTTAGTGCAATGTGGGATTTTCAGTATACAGCAGATCCATACTAAAGATCTAATTCTCAGCACATGAAGGCAAAAGATAAAGGAAATGGGGGGGAATGTTTCAGTTTGGAAAGTGCTAATCCTCAAGTAATGTCTTCAGTTACACGGCTGATCCAACTTGCAGAAAATTACAAAACATGTACACTAAAATTACACAACGATGGACAATCAAAAGTCACTCAGTGTGTGACAGAACTAGAGGAAATGTTTAATCACTGCAATTATCCATTTCTTTACAATCTTTACGAGTTTTAACCAAACTCTGAAGATGACTTCTTCAGCTATACATTGAAAAACAGATATTTGTGTATAGTTTATGTCTACCTACACCAATAGTTGCTATTGGATATGATATTGATTCAAGCAAAAGCTAAAATCAAGCACAGAGAGCAAACTCTTGAATTCTAAAAATAAGCAGTTTGATACTTCCTTTTTTCAAAATAGGTGTGTGAGTGTCAGGAGTTATGCACCGTATTCTCCCTAACCTCTCTAGAATTTAAATGCAGCTTGGAGGGAGCCCTGCAGCAAACATGCCATGAGCAAAAGTGAAAAAGCCTTTTTTCTTAAAACCATCCCTAATCAATTTTACAGAATGCAGCTCCGAGTGCTGAGCTCCTCACTTTTATACATCTGAGGAAGTTTTACCCTCTTTTTGTGCTCCCCCATTGAGATCTATTCTGCAATTAAGACACACACAAAGATACAAGGAGAAACTACATGGAAAAGTCTGTCAAAAAGTTGAATAAAACATGCTTAGATGCTAAATGAAGCCAAGAGCTGAAGCCAAGTGTCTTTCTTTTAAATGAGTTTTGCAAAATTGCAACAAAAAAAGGAGTTACAAACAAAGTAGTTACTGATTGTGTAATTTGTCAAGTTGATGTGGTAAAATATAAACCTCACATTTCACTTTTACTTGTAGTTAGTTGCTTGTGTACTTGCGATTGCTGATGATAAGTATTGACAGAGTACTTGGTAGGTAATCTAACATAAAGCTAGTTAAGGTTGATATTTCAGACAAATCATGCATTTTGTGGTACAAGCACCAAAATTCGCATTGCTATACCTTAGGATCTCCTCTTTCAGGAAAGTATGTTTACTGTGGGAAAAAATGCAATATGGGGACCATTCTCAATTAAGGTATCCATAAGCTCAATTGTTAAAACAATATTCGATTTATATTTCCCCCCAGCCTTAACAATATGGGCTGTTAATGCACAAAATGTAGTCTTTAAACTAGAGGGGTACCTACAAAAAAATATATTTTTTGATTTTCTCATGGCAAACATGCTTTTCTGAAAGGGGATCCTGAGTTACAATCATGCCAACTTTAGTGCTAGTACCACAAAATGCACAAGAAAGTATTTAAACAGTACCTTACCAAGAAATTGTTTTCGTATTCATCGAAATTCTAAGTTGTATATTATTTAGTTAGTATTTTATCATTTTCTGGTGCAGAAAATGATTTGATTATGCATGTCCACTTAAAAGAAATTATTAAGAGGTGGGAGATTGCTTAATCTTTTTTTTGGGAAGCTAAATTTGCTTTTTGGGCATTAAAAAAAAGCCTCCACCAGACTACTTGTCTTGTGCTGTCTCTTAACACAATCACTTATATTTCTAAACAAAAAGTCTTCAGTTTAAAATGGGTAACTCTTTGGTGAAATTCTGATTCTTCTCAACCAATTTAACAAATTTAAAGGAGGACAATATTGAATTCTAGCAAGTTTTTATAGGTTATAATTATTTAAAACATCCAAGACTTGATAAGAGTTTCAGAATTTGTTGGAAACTGAGGCGATAGCATACATATTTTGAGTGTCAGTTAGGAAAATTGCATAAAGAATGGCAATTTTTGTCACTGAATAATTTCATACATTTAATCTATATAAAAAAACAAATATGTATCTTCCTGTTACAAATGTATTTTTTCATGACAGGATAAAGGTCTGTAGAACAGAGTTTGTTTTTACCCGAGCTCCGGGTATCTCACAGCAGGCCTCCAGGACGGCAAGAGAAGGGTCACAATAAAGCGCTGCTTGCTGAATATCCATCTGAAAAATAGGAAAATGGAAAGGAAGAAGGGAACGTTTTTTGTGTGTGTGTTACCAGGCTTTGACTCTTCTTTTTTGTATTTCTTTAATACCCATAAATGAGGCAGTAAACAAGACAGAGAACCAATTAATTTCTCATTTATATGAATCATTGAGGAAGTTATTTGTCAGGAGGTTCACCTGAGTGTGCAACTCTGTGCCATCAAAATACCTTCTCTGCATTTTAACTAAGCCATTCAATAGATTATTGTTAATAATAGTATGAGTTTGTGATTCTATAAGGTTTGCTTTGTTATTTAAATTAGAACAGGATACAACTGCAGCAGCATACAACCACAGGCCCACAAATCTTTTGGACATTAAAAGTGGGTAAACATTTTTAAAACAAAGGCTTTTAGGGCAGGGAATACACTCACAAAAAGTATATTTACACATATTTTCTTCAGGATATTGAAATGTGTGGTACAGCAACATAATAACATGTGACTGCAAATACTACTGATCAAATAAAGGTACTATGGCTCTTTTCAGCATTAGAAACCACCCAGTTTATAGAGAAATATAATAAAGGTCAGCATATGTTCAAAGAATAACTTAGGATGACATTTACAATAAATGACCAAGCAGGAGCACACTTTATGTTTAATCAGATTTGACATAGAAACCAACTTCTTGGTTTTCCAACTCTTAAGAAATATAACTTGGTGATTTATTTAAATATAGAAAACGTACATCTGGCTAAGAAGTCACACAATAAAGCTTTAGATTCAATTGTTTTACATAACAATAGCTGAGTTTCCATTGACTGTAAAATTTTTCCCAAATTGGATTTGCAACTAACTCCATTAAATACTCCTAATGGAAACGCGACAATTTAGAAAAAACTCGAACTATCGAAAATAGGAGAAGAAGGAGGTGGTTTTTGAGGTGCATCGAAATTGACATATTTTGTAAAACTAAATAAAAAGACAAACAAACACATGAATAAAAGTGTGAAATTGACTACCAGACCTGCACTGGTCCAGCATCTGAAGCACGAACGCCCAGCAGCGTGTGTCCATCAGTCTGCACCACTCCTCTGGGCTCAAGCGGTTTTGTCTCGATGGAGCTGCAGTCCACATGGAGAGAGGCAGCGCCATGCTGCACGCTCAGGGCCAGTTTGTGCCAGCGGAGGTCCATAAGGGCCTCCACTCCTTCCCCAGAGAAAACACAGCTCACTGGATCAGCCGATGAGTCCAGTCCTCTGGCTCTGAGAGTCATTGTGCCATCTGGACCGCTGAGGTCCACGGAGAACTAGGTTTTGGATGTAGAATTAAATGTTAAGGCAGGGGGATTATAGGAGTATTATGCACACACACATATATATATATATATATATATATATATATATATATATATATATATATATATATACACACTGTATAAAGGAGTATAAGTCGCGCTTTTATGTAGAGTTTGGCCAGGGGTGCGACTTAGGAACAACTTATCTGATAACTTATCTGACGTTTGATTTTTTTTAAACATAAACAGGCTCATGTTTGTAATTTTCAAAATAAAAACTGGTTTCCCTTTTGCATTTGTTTACCACTAACAACATTTAGAGGGCACTGAATATGTGGATCAGTATTTGCTATTGACAGCAATGCAGAAGAAGAAGCGCTGTCCAAAAGAAACATGGAGGAAAATCGTTCAACTCTTGAATGTTATGATATTTTTCCTGTTTGCATCGAGACATTATTGTTTTGATTTTGTTTTTTTCCTTCCCTCGGACTAAGGCAAGTCATCAAACTGGGTCAGAGAAAGATAGAGGAAATGCTGATAGTGTCACTATTTCACACCTGCAGTAGACGGTGAACCTCAATTTAAAAAAAAGTCTCTGAACGATCGCATGAACCCAGACATGTAGACATAATAACCAATGCTTTCGCAGAACTCTTGAAAATCAATAAATCTGATTCCTCAGCATCATCCCTGTCTTCCATGCATTGTAAATGAGATATATGGTCAAAGCTTACATGTAGCAATGAGGTTAAAAACTTTTAACAGTAGCTTCTCCAAAAAGCATCTTGTAGCATCAAGTTTATGAACACATTTTTAGCAAGCATTGAATTTGACACGTGTTTGAAAAAGAGGCAGCAAACAAGAATTTAGCGCGTGAATCGCACTTTTACACTGGACTTGGCTGAGTTTTTCAGAAGGGTTGCAGTTTTCTCCCAGAATTTCTACTCCGGTGCGACTTAAATAGGATTTTTTTGTCTTCTTTGCTATGAATTTTTTGGCTGCTGGGACTTATACTCTGGAGCGACTTATGTTCAGAAAAAATATGATAAGTAAAGTCAAAATGAAGATGTCAGTGGTCCAATTTCTCGGGTGCTATCTGATGTAAATCATGTGTGTAAAGCACTGAGACATCATCAAACAAAGCGTTTGAGCACTGCAGCAACGATGAAGTCAAAAGGAAGACATATTAATTACACACACGAGCAGTATAGCCAATCAATCACCTCTAATGAGGCGACTTAGCTTCCATCCATCATATGCACTAAGTATTTAAATCTGGCCTCAGATTTCTAGTGATTATTGGAAGTCTGGGGGGACTACAGCATTTCATCATGGAACACACATGAATATGAATGAAGGTGAATGAAAGAGGAGAGTAGGATGTCATTTAAGAGGGGGTTGCATAGCATGTGAGGGAGAGGGAGGTCTGCTCTGCACAAAACAAGAAAGGACAAAAGGCGAATGGATGAAAGCGGGAAGAAAATTGAAAAGATGTCGCGCGAGAAAAGAAATCGAAAGGCAAAGTGGATGACAATGCAAAAGTGTGATGAGAGAGGGCAAGGAAGAGGAGAAAAAGTTGGGATGATTAAAAGGTGAGAGATCTATGAGGAGTAAAACTCAGGATAGAGTGAGTGAAAGTATTTGCAATGACGTGAGGAAAAGGAGGAGAGATTGAATGAGTGGGGAAGAATAAAGGGAGCTGCACCTGTGGGTATCCTTGCTGATCCAATATTTGAAACAGGTATACTGTGTCCGTGAGGGCAGTCTCTTTCAAAGCCAGGGTGAAGATCAGGGTGAACTCATCAGGTAAACCATGAGGGAACACATGACTGTAACACACAAGTTCAGGAAGTTCAGAGAAGCAACAGTCCTGTCATTCATAAATGTTACTGAGCCACAAACTCGAATGTCTTAGAAAAAATCTGAGTTTAGACTGCCCTTCCCAACATGAAAACATTAACCTGCCATAATTACATGAAGCTCTAAAGGATAACAAAAATATTTAGCTACAACTTAAGTCAATGTCTTAATTTGATTAAGTCCATGGCCTGAATAATAAAAGTAAGAAATAAATATCTTTTTGAATAAGTCAAAAACACCAAATCGGATTATTTAATTGTGGGCAAACAGTGCTTATAGCTACAAGCTTCAGCTTATCACATTTCATCAGGTTTCATCTGGGATATGCAGGATGATCACGTCAAAAAAATGACTCTAGAATGACTATTAAATGTTATCTGTAGAATCTTTAGTCATCAAATTATCAAGCAAAAATGTATCAACTTAAAAAATGTTATTTTTTAGATTATAAGAAATGTCAAAACAGTATTTTAAAATTACCCCTACTTGTTGTTTTGTGGCTCGTTACTTTAAATAAACTGAAAGTGCTACTGTTAAACTAACAGCAGGCAAAATACAGGGATCAAATCTAAAAACGATAACTTTAATGCTATAGCCTTATGCCTTAGTCACGTGCACCTATAAGGGGGTTGACCTGTATGGGTGCTGCAGGTTTTTAGGGTTGTGTGGCCCCATGGAGGGTCGTAGACAGGAGTGGCTGCATCTTGAGAGGAGCACTGGTGTGTTTGATGCTACAGTATGTACACACTGGGCATGTGATACACATTCAAGAACACACCAAACAGGCATTCTTGATTATGGTTTTAGCATATGGAATTCACATTGGACTGTCGCTACCTGTTTGTAGCGCTTGTACTCAAATTTGGAAGAGGCTTGGTGCTAAATGTGGAAGCGGTGCAAATCTTTCAACCATAAAGGCAATGATAACTACGGCTTACCAATTGGGTAACCTCACTCCGACAATGTTTCAAACTGTTTTCAGAAAAACAGGAAAAGAATAAAATCCAAGTCTCCTTGGTAAGGAATTGAAGTTTTGATCTTTTATGTATCAATCTGCAGACTAGAGAGGACAAAACCAAAATACTCCTGGGTTTCTAGCATTTTCTATATATTTTCAATTTCTGAATTGTAGCTTGCGTCTCTCGACGCCTGAGTGATCATTCTTGATTTTCAAGCTCTCTCCTTCCTTGAATTTCGTCCTTTTTGCGCTCTTTCCACACAAATTATGACTGCAGTGCAGCACTACAATGCAAAGCCCTTGAGTATGACCCCCTGGCATTCATTTTCAGAGTAGATGCAGTCCGGCAGGCTGCATCTCTCAGCTCTGGTCAAGGGCATCGAAGCACACTAATACAAAATACACTCACACACATGCAAAGATTCCGCCTTTGGAAGTGTGTGGATGTACTGTGAGATGAAGGCTTCACAACCAACTATGTGCTCTCTGAAATGGCAAACACATTCATATACTCTTTGTTGCTCTTTTTCACCTCTTCTTTGCACAAACAGCAGACGGTTCTGCACAGAGTCGTTGATACTGGCAGGTGCTTTCTCCCTGCTACAATTGGTGATTTATGACTGAGGGAAGATCAGAGGGAAACCAGCCAACCACAGGACATCAAAACAAAGTCAGTATGTGTCAGAGGAAAAGTAAAGAAGACACAAAAAAAATGGAAAACAACAAAAACTCGGGATGGAGAAAAACAGCAATGTTTAACAAAGAAACCCAGGATGCAACTGAACAACTGTGTGAATGTTTGACTTTTAACACTAACATTTTTTGTTAAATTTGTTCATGGAGAGTTAAAAAGAAGCAGAAGCAGAAACGTCATTTCTGAGAGCAGGAGTTTTGGATTGTTCAGCACACACATGAGCTGCAGGGCACAAAACCACTCAACAAAACTATTGACTTTTAACTTGGTAGCACTGGACCTTGCCCTTTTACATATATGTCCTTCAGAAACACTCAAAATCCACAGAAAAGTTACACATACACACAAATGATAAGAAGATAAATCTTGTGGTGGGGAGCAGGCCCAGACAAATGGAGATCTTAGAGTAGAGTTAAGGTTGCTGTCCTTCACTCAAGGATTTATATCAAGGTGTAGTACAATTATTTGTCAAAACTTCTGTTAGGTTTGTTTTAAACCTAAAATTTGGGGGTTGTTGTCATTCCTCAGTCATTATACACAGCCAATGGAATTGCCAAACTCACTGGTAAGATCAGAGATTTTCGAGGGTTGATGAAATTAGATTATAATATTGTGCTATCCACAATTTAAATAACTGCTGTCTAGGTTTTTGACAAGCAACATTACTTTAAAAAAAGTTAGTAATCAAAATGTTATTTTTCTAAGAAAAGAAAAAAAAACTTTTTTCAATTCAGATTCTGATAGGATCATTCTGAATGTAGTTTTATATACAGTGTTAACTTCCTCTGTTTTTCTGAGGGCCTGGAAGGGATCTGATGACTTGATGTAACATTTGTTATTCAACTTTTGTGGTAAACTAAGCTTGTGTTACAGTGGTTCCTCTGGTACCTTTGCCCTGGATCTCACCAATATTCATGCTGAAACCAACAACTTTTAATGTCTGGGCTTATAGTCTTAAAAGTTTCACACAAACCCGACATAAAGTTTTGAGGATCTGATCAGTGGAATAAAGGAGATGGTTAAGTTTCAACTGATAAATATTGCGGACTGCACTTTCTTTATTATTTAGCGTTCATTCAGGAATAAATAGAGTTTTTTATAGAATAATGTTTTTATCCTTTAGCTTTCCCTTCTGTATTGCTTTTGATTTTTGTGCTTTTTGCCGGAAGCAGACAACTTGTACAAGCTCTGGATGCCTCATCTTTACACGTATATCTATTTTATTTAAATTATATAATGCATATATATATATATATATATATATATATATATATATATATATATATATATATATATATATATATATATATATATATATATATATATATATATATATATATATATATATATATATATATATATATGTATATATATATCCCAGCCTTTGATGGGATACTCACTGCTACAAGTGTTGGGCCCTTGACCACCATACCATAACTCAGGTGGCAGATATCCTACCAATGTCAGGAACAAGCCCTGAGCACCAGAGCGATAGAGGCTCAGATCTACCACACCAGACAAGACCCAAGGTGTAGGCTGTGTAAAGAGGCACCTGTAACAATCCAGCACATACTGTGTGCTGTAAGATGCTGGCAGGAAAAGCATACATGGAGCACCACAATCAAGCGGCTGGAATAATATACAGGAACATGTGTGCAGAATATGAACTGGAAACCCCAAGGTCAAAATGGGAAACACCTCTGAAGGTGGTAGAGAATGAGAGGGCAAAGATCCTGTGGGACTTCCAGATCCAGACTGACAGGATGAAGGCATTGTAGTGGTGGATAAAGAACAGAGGGAAACTGTTGGTGGGTGTGGCAGTGCCAAGCAATAGTAAAAAAAAGAGGGGGGGTTGAGGCTATCAGTTAAACTGCAGGTCTCTTCCAAAATAAGTGGGCATATGGGGGATGAGGGTGGGGGTTCTACTGCTTTTTTTGTTAAGGTTTTGTGTGAAATGGCCACAAGTCACCAATGTGAAAATTGGTTTAGTTGAAAATGTTGGTGGGGAGGTTTATTGTCAAGCGCCAAAACTCGCCTGATGAGTATTTCAGTGTAGAACCGCTACTGCTGAGAACCCTCCAGGACTCTGGTAGAGGACCCATTTGGGCAAAGACCACCCTCTATTGTGAAAGAGATGGTATCAGATAAGCTTTTATAAATGATTTGCTTATTAGTTTTGCATTTCTTAGGAGAACTCAGAAAAAAAAGCCATATATTTAAGAAAAAAGAAACAAAAGAAAAAAAAACAGTGAATTCTGGGTGCAGACAGAGACTGACTGGCAGCCAACAGGCGAGGCCTTTGTTCTGGCACTGATTATGCTCCGTCTCAGTCAAACAAACGTCACCCAGGTGGCACAAATTAGTGGTAAAATGACTGCAAAGCTCACTAGCATCAAAATAAAAAAATTCCAACACATCTAGTTCAAGTAAGAGTGAGGAGACAAAAAGCAGTATTCCCGTCCTCTGGTCTAGGGCAAAAAACTATCCCAGAGTTTCCTTTTTAGCTCTGGAAATACGTATTTCCTGAGATATGAGGTTATTTTTATTTTATTGTATTTTATTTTTTTAATGTTCTCTCCCTTCTTCTACTTAAAAAAACAAAATCTCTTGAAGACTGACATTATTTTTTGACTGAGGACAGAATGTTTTACAGAAAAAAAAATGAAGGATTGATTGTGAAAGTGAAATGTTTTGCACTGTTTGTGTGTTTTCTTTTCTTTTTTCCTTCTGTGGATAGAGTAATCTCTGAATGTGCTCACGTATCAGCACTGGACGCATAGTTCTGGCATGATCCATAGATTCTCCAAAAGTGCCTAATTGGTAAAAGACGTTGCAGGAAGTCAAGGAAAAGAGAAAAAAAAAATTGCATCTGAGAAATTATGTTTTTTTTGTGTGTAAAAGAATACAATTACTTTATTGTTTTAGCATATTCATCATATCAACTACCGTATTTTCCACACTACAGTGCTCACCGGATTATAATGAATGGGCTATTTTCAAACTATGTCATCTAAAGGCGCACCAAGCTACAAGACGCAATAAGGGAGACAAGAGTCAGAGATAAATCCATCAGTAAGTCAGAGGTTTTCGAACCAGCGAGCTTCTGCACAAAAGAAAGGAGCAAAGGTTTTCAAGGATTTCCGATACATTTAAATTGAGGCAAAAATACTGGAAATCCTGGAATATCTAGAAATTTGAAGGACCAAAAGCTATAACTGGAAAAAAGCTGAAAGAGCTGAACATTTTAATAGCTGAATGGTATAGCTGAAAAATTGTAGAAAGAGTTAAATGGTAAAAAATGGCGGAAGATACTATACTATACTAAATAAATAATAAAAAAAGGAAAAAACAATGGGTTTAATGCTTTATAGCATTAATTCTTTATTTAAGACTGTCTGAAGTTTAAGGCGCAGTAATTAAAAAAAAAGCTTAAAGACTTTTATGTGTGGCTCACAGCACAGAAAATGCTTAATTAAAACACAAGTCTTCAGCTTTAAGTTCAGGAAATTTTCATTTCAAGAGCTTCTACATGCGGTTACAACCAAACAAGCTGTTAAAAGTTCGCTTTACAAGCCAGTGTGAATGCTCAAGGAAATTCATTGGTTTTGGAAATGCAATCAATGGCTGGCCTGACGGTGTACTCTTTTTTTTTTTTTACACAACAGCCATCCTTCAGTATTTAAGCACAGAATGCAGGTTTAGAACTTAACAACTGGGGCTTGTTCAGGGCGCTGAGCAGAGACAGTCTGTCAGAATAACCCTGCACAGGAACTCAGTTTATTGCTCTTTCTTTCAGACAATCCACAATGTGCTGGTGTGAGATCCCTGCGATGGAGTGGTGGTGAGAGAAAAAGGTGCTGAGGAAGAAGTGTCTATGCAACTTACTCGTTGGACCGCAAAAGTGCCGTCTTGCCCAATCGGAAAACAACAGATCCTCGGGGGTTACGCATCTTCTTAACATCTGGGTTCTTGAGCAAGGAGAATCGTCTCACCAGATTAAAACCTGGTAACAAAAATAAATTATCATCTGTTCAACACATTAATAAAAATCATATCATGAATATCAAGTATGCCTAAAAGTATTTCCTACCAGTAACGTTGTCCCTTGTCATCTTAGGAAACCTCCAATTCTCCACTTGTAGGGGTGGGCATTGCACACCTGTGGCTATAAAAGAAAAAAGGACCATTGCCATTTAAACTCTTAAAAATGTGTCGTATTTTTGTAGAAGAAGTTATTAAGGAACTATAATGGCAGAAGCTGCCCACCAGGCAAGTAAATTCTGTGAAAGATAACCAGTAACTTCAAACAGCATGTTCATTTGAGACCAACTACTTGGTAAAATATTCATCTGGGAGAAAAAAAAGAACATGAGTTAGGCAGGTTGAAGGAAAAAAAAAGCAAGAATAACACCAAAGATGAAATGAGGGCAAAGCTGTGCAAAAACTCAGTCTGACAGGTTGTCTAGCACCAAGCCTGTCTGTCGAGGTTGGCTCATTTTGATAGATATGTTCTCACCCTGTCAGCTGAGGTTGCACAGAAAAGTGTTGCTTGTCAGAGAGCCCTGCCTGACCGCAGGGGGGGTGAGATGTGTAGAAAAATTACTCACTGGGAAAGGTAGACATGAACTCTGTAAATCACTGTGATCCAAGTTAATTGATCTCTTTGGGGCTAAGGACCATGGCCCCAAGCAAGACGTTTGGCCAAGCAGAGCCTTTTTTCCCATCATTTCTTTTACATTTTTCTTCCTAAACCATGAAGAGAACATAGAAATAGAAGATTCTGTGTTTGCAAACAACAAAACTTAATACGTTTCTCCAAGCTTTGCTGCATACTACAAACTATTTGAATTTACCTCATACATAGACATAATATGATTATTTATTGTGCTTAGTATGTTATTTTGAATTTTCATTCTAACCAGTAAATGGCAATGATAACAGAAATGAAGAGCTTCAGAAATGTTTGAGATGTCTTGTTACTCATTGACCTTATTATTCATAATTATGTAAATTTATCAGGTATAGAAATATAACTTATATTTGTTCCAGGCGCTGGTTGCAATTATATTTAACAGTTTGTCAAGATCTGTCTGAAGTATTGATCTTGGAAGCCATTAAGCGACTCTGCCACAGACAAATGAAGGTCACATAAGTCATTTTAAAATCTCAACAATAGTCAAATGTTCCAACTTTGTTTGTGGCATTGTTGCAGTTGGATTTTTACTTGGCATTGTCTTCTAACCTGTATTTTCCTGTAGGTTTACATGTACAATGCTGCCTATTTGTAGCAAGATTACTTCAATGAACTTCGACTGACAATGGACTATGATCGACAGGTGTTCATTTGTCACTCTCTTAATCGCACTTGGGATAAACTCCTGCACCCGGGCAACTTTAAACTGGATAAACAAACAAAAATAAAATATCTAAACATGAAAACACAATAATGTAAATCTAAGTAAAGCCTTAGTCACATGCACCTTTATAAGGGGTGGGGGGGTGGGGGGGTTGACCCATAAAGGTGCTACGGGTTTTTGGGTTGTTCAGGCCAATGGAGGGCTGTAAAAAGGAGCAGCTGCATCGTAAGGGGCGTGCAGGTGTGACTTGTAGTCCCCTTCAGGCTCGTACATACATCTCAGGGGACTTCATGAAAGTGGAACGCACTATTGTTGTTTGTGTGGTAAAGTTATTGCGAAGTATTTGTCAGGATAATACAAGTTACGAGTACTTATGACGATGCTTATGGGTGATGCTGTCCTACAGTTCCCCTACGCCACACTCTTTTCATTATAAGGTATGCATTCTGACTCCTTACTGATGTATGCTGAATGCATGCGGTGTGTTGATGATACATAAGTGCCCATGGGATGTGTACAAAAACTACGCTCTGATTGTCTAATTTCCTCAATTCCAACCATCAGGCTACACGCCATAGTTGCACACTTACCACATGAACAGCACTAATGGGCTCCTTGCGCAGGATTTGGAGAAGTGAAAATATCTGAAAAACCCATAATACATGTCTGCGTCTCACCTACTTCACCTTTACTCTCCCAGCATACCCGCAGAATATTGTGCATGAACATTGTAACTCTACGGGTTCACCGACCGGTCTATGACCTTGTTTTTTGTGGGTCACCCGCGTTCCCTGTACAAGTTTGCCTGTTTTTTTCCCATGTAGACAGACTGTATACACCTGTGAGGGCAGTTGTGACTATGGCCAAAGACGAAATGCTGTTAGTAGAGATAGAAGAATGGGAGAAACTACAAGGAGCCTCAGAGCACTAAATATAAATATGATTGTAACCCTGCTTAAGTTACTTAGTTATTTCTACTCTTTTATTTAGTGTACTTTTCAGTTTCTCCACTGGTGGCAGTCAACATTTTAAATGTTGGTTTTTTTTGGATTTGCCAGGAGTGATCATCCTGTCATTGTTTTTATCTTTGACGTCTTTTCAACTTTTCTCAAAGCACAGCGTCAGAGAAAAAATACTTGAGCGAGGTAAAGAGAGAAAAAAAGACTTGAGCGAGTTAGTGTGTACCCAGGAAGAGGAATCTGGTTAAAGAGCTACGTTGGACTTTGATAACTTTGTGGTGAAATACGTTATCTCGACTGTTTTTTTTCTTGGTGTACATCTGGATCCCCGACCTTCCTTCGTTCAACTCATCTACTCCATAATCATTCCATCATCTTACCTCCTTGGTTCATCTCATCTCAACTCATCTACTGTTTGGACATTAAGTGGGTTACTTTTATTTCTTTTTTGAGTGCACTCAAACGGTTATTTATTTTATTTTCTAAAGAAAGGAGAAAGTTGGACTCAGATTTAATTTTTTTTTTTTGAGATCTCAATTTTATTTTAACCTCGTTTTCATGTCAGTGGCCACTTGTTTTTTTTTTGTGAATTGTTAAATATAAGAAATTTACTCAGTTCTGCAGACTGTTATTTTGTGTTATTTTATTGCTTAAACTAAGTATTGTTATCTGGTTCAACTGTAAATCATACAACTTCTTTGGGGTGGAATATTCCCTGCTAAATATTGGAATACATGACAGTAGACAATCTCCTCATTGAACCTAGACTTAGAGTAACTCCGTTTGAAGTGATTTAGAGCTGTCACCCACAGAAGCACCACCTAGGGGTTACATGATCAAACCTCAATTGTCATCAACTTTTTCTTGGCTCAAATTCACACAATAGCCATGTAAAACAGTCTTAATACTAATCCCAAAATAATAACATCAATTTGACTTTAATTAAGAGCTCTGACTTTAATTTCACAGCAGCTAACTCAAATAAAAGTGGAATCATTCATGCGCTTCATCTCTTATTATCAGGATCATCATTTGACACCCTGGAGTTTTTCTTTATCTCGATTTCAAAACAGCAAAGACAGCGTTACAAAGCAAGGCACATTTCACCCTCTCTGACGGCACAGAGGGGCATTCTTTTTTGCTTTGTTCAAGTGCAAATCATAGCCTGGGAAATAGATGTCAAACAGTGGTTATGTAGGACGCTGAAAGAAAAATGAGAAGTCAAAGAAACTACATGAATAAAATTTAACTTCAGAACGAAACATGCAGCGAAGAGAACACCAAGTTTGGAATGGAAGGTTTTTAAAATCTTTTCAAGCTCACATATTTATGACGGAACTGGACCATCCTGAAACCTGTTTTTTTTTTTTTTGCCAACTCAGCACAGTTTGAATAGTGCCTCTCTAGCCTTCACAACATCAAAAGGCTTTTTTTAAAAAAAAAATTAATGGTGGATCTTCTTTTTGTTGTACTAGGTGCTGTTTTTATCCCATTTATTCTTATTGTCTGAGTAAAGATGAAGACTTTGTTAGAAATGAAGGGATCATGGCTTCAGCGTGGAGCCAGGAACATGAAAAGCTAAAAAACAGAAGAAAAGTTGAAGTAAAAGTTGTTGACAGCTTGAAGTCACTAATATACAGAAGCTCAAATGAAAAGCAAAAGTTAACTTTGCTATACGAGCTCTCACTTTGTAGGCTCTATTTCTTTAACTAAAGTTAAACAGCCAAAATAGTTCCAAACGTTGTCGCTCCTTTAAGAACATCTCATTAGAAAACCTGTGTGGTTTTCTAGGGCATAGAGTTGTGTGTGGGACCCCTTTCCCTTACTGAGACCTCTGTGTTTACACTCTCTCCTGCCAGCTTTCAGATCCTCACACCCCCCACCTAACATTACCAATACAACATAAATGCCAAGCAATATTGGAGGAATCCAGTTGGCCCAGACCAGGGCCCCTTTGTGGCTACACAGTTAGGCAGTAGCGCAAGGGTTTTTGCCTAGGACCCACACTGGATAAAGCCCCCTGCACCCCCTTGGAAACAAACCCCGGTTTTGCATGCGCCAGTTCCAAACGCAGCCAGCTGAGCCATCCATCAGCTTCTGCTTCTGGTCCATAACAATTTGAATAAAAATATACTCAGAAATGCAATCCTAAAATTCAACATAAGATTGTATTGGAGGACATGTCCTCCATCAGCAGAAAAATGCCACAAGATGCTGCTTAACCCATCCGCTGCGCTGCAATTGTAAGAACATTTTACATTTTAGCCCTACTTTTAAAGGTATCACCTTAAAGGCCTGTTCACACCGGGACGAATTTCGCCGGCGATTTTCGCCGACGTTTAACGCCTCGTGACTAAACAAAGGGCACCAATGAGAGTGTGCACACCGACGCGAAAAAACGCCAGGCGTTAAAGCGTCGAAAAAAAAAAACGCCTCGGGTTCGTTTTTTTTTTTCGACGCGTCGCGTCGAAATCTACTCGACCAATGAGAACGGCGCTTTTGCTCACGTGTCTGGAGCTTCTGAAGTTACAGTAAAACACAACTTGGGGGCGCTCAAACACAAAACTGCCTTGCTGAGCACACATACCAGCGAAGAAGATAGACGCCAAGTAGCGTCTACACTGCCGCGAAGCAATAATGACGGACATTCTAAAATATCCCCGCACCAGTTGGAGCAACTGGTGCTTGAAATATTCATGTTTTCTTTGTTTGATTCTGACAAGCGCGTAAATACTTGCTCTCTTCTTCTGAGTGAAAAGCGACTTTAAGAAGCGTAAAGTTGCGCAGCGCCACCTTGTGTACAGGAGTATTTCTGTTTTACATTAAGCGCCATCTAATGTCAGGGAATGAAATTGCATGTTCACTCCACTCATCGTCAGCGAAAATCGCCTGGGTGTGAACACAAAAAACGTGACGAAAAACGCTGGCGAATAACGCCTGGCGAATATTCGTCCCGGTGTGTACGGGCCTTAAGATGACATTTGGATCTGCTCCATTTTCTAGGGCTTTTCTTAAATTGCATCATTACTGGAGATGGTGACAATATCTTTGATAGTGCTATAAATTGATAGTGTCATGCATTGATAGTGTTATGCATTGATAGTGCTGTGCATTTTGGGCTATATATGCCGAAAGATGAACAAGTTTGTTTTTTTTTTTTTTTTTTTTAACTTGTCCTGTCCAACAGCTGGGCAGTCAGATGAGAGCTGAGGGCCTCTTGGGTTGGACATATTTTACTTTAACAAGAGGGGTTATTAATCTTCAGACAAACCAAAGGTATGTCTGAATAAACCCCTTTTGTAATTGAGGCCAAACTTTATTAATTTCAAACATGTCTGAAAATCTTTGGTGTTGGACCGGACGGAAAAGGAAAGAGGGGAAGAAGAGAGAGGGGGGGTAGGGGGTGATAATAGGAGGGGAAGGGGGATAAGACCATGAAGCAGCATAAAGCAACAAGTTTACTGGTTGTTAATCATTATGGTAAGGTTTAAATGTAAAAAAAATAAAAAAAATAAAAAAAAAGGGCGGAGCCTGTCCACACACACACTCAAATGTTATAAACACACCTGTTAGTTGCAAAAATGTCCACCTGTCGACATGTACACAAAACAGATAGTGTTCACACGCATACTTATGCCTTAAAACCAACTAGTGTGAAATATTTCAGTCATTCAGTCTGTTGAGCTAACACCTGTGCTCAGGTGAGTGTTTATGTTCTTCTAAAATGGATGGTGGAACGTGAAAAGAAGGAGGGAGAGTGCCCAGCCATCCCCCCCCAAGACCCCCACCGCACCAGCAGCGGCAGCCGGAATCCCCCCAACGCCACACGGGAACCGGCAGGGAACAACCGCCGCCCGGGCGACCAAGCCCGCCACCCAGGCCAGGGCCAGCAGGGCCGCCGCAAGGCCCCCAGAGCCAGAGAGCAGGGAGGCACGGAGGGAAAGAGGGCGCCGCCCCAGCCCAACCAGGAGAGCAGCCCCCCCGCCGCGCCGGGAGAACCCAACGCAGGGCCCCACCGGAGAAGGACGCCCACAGCCCCAGACGAGCACCCCACCACCACCCAGGAGTTCCGGGCATCCCCCCGCCCCAACCCCAGGTACGAGCCAGGACCCCCCAAGGGAGACCCACTCCGCACTCCAGGCAGCCATCCGCCCGGCCCACGGTTGGTCCAAGGGGGAGCGAGGCAGGGGCCCGCCGCCCCCGCCCAGGAGGGGGGAACCCCGGGGAAAAAAGAGGGCCCACAAGGGGTGTTGTAAATATGGCCCGACCAGGCTCGGCCACAGTTGGAAATTTGGCGGGGCCCAGCACTCAGGAGCAAGGACCAGAACCCACCCCCCAGGGACACGAACACCCCCGGCTCAGATGTAATGTGAACCCCCCCACCGCGCAGAGAGAGCACCGCCGGGCCCAGGAAGCCAGCACCCCGGGGACACAGCCGCCGTTGCAAAGGGGCCCGTACCCCCCACCAGGGAAGAGGCAGGGGACAGATGGTCCTAGGTCCCACCTTCCTTGCAAAATGTGTGTGCGTGTATGTGTGTTTGAGAGAGTGCGTGTGTGCATGTGTGTGTGTTTATGTTGGGATGTATATATTGAGGGGGGAGGGGTGTGTGTACTAAGGGGGGTGCGGTTAAAATTGGCGGGTAGGGCACTAAGGGGACATCTCCTGATTACTCACAGTGACGTCCCCTCACCCTCCCCACCAAGGGGCCCTAAATGTCTAAGGTGCGGTTAAAATTGGCGGGTAGGGTGCTAGGAGGACATCCGCTGCTTGCTGGCAGTGATGTCCAAGCACCCCCCCTACCAAGGGCCCTACATGTCTAAGGTGCAAATAAAACCGAAAGAGGGGGGGCCCACTCCATACGGCAACCACAGGAGGGGGGCCACTGCCTAGTAACCCCCCCCCCAAGGCCCATCGCAGGCTAAGCCCCCCACCCCCTCACCCTATTATGAGGTTATATGAGGAAGGGGGTTAGTTGGGGACAGATGATAAACTGTCCCCCGGTGGTCAAACAGCCGTCCCCCGCCCCCCCCCCCAGCAAGGGGGCCAGGCCCACCCAGCCCCGGGGCCCCACCCCCGGAGGCGCAGACACCCCAGGCCCAGCACCACTACCCCCACACAGAGAGAGGGGAGCCAGAAAGCGCCGGCCCCCCCCGGAGCAAGCCCAGGCCCCCACCCCCAAACGCCGGCCCTAGAAGAGCTCTGGTCAGGCCTCGACGGGACCGAGGCAGCCAACCGGCCGGGGAAACCGCCGATGGCCTCAGCGGAGACCCCGACCCGTCAACCCCCCCTGCCCCGTACCAATAGTGCCCCCCCCCCCTCTCCCAGAATGCCCCCCCACAGGACAGGGCCAACAAGACCCCCACCCCACCCCACCCCCAGACCCCGCAGCCGAAGCGGATGACACCCAGAGCGACCGGGGGCCCCAAGAGGGTTGTCCCGTCCCGCCCCAGAGCCAGGGAAGGGCCGATCCCAGCCCCAGGTGTAGACGGGAAGCCCATCCAGCGCCGCTGCCCCCCCCCCCCCCCGAGCAGCGCCCCCCGCCAACCCCCCCCAGCACAGGCAAGAAGATGAACAAGTTTAACAACCATTCATTTGTTCAACGGTGCCCGCTGACTCCTAGGCATTTTTGTCCTGCTTTGATCATTAGCCTATCAATAATTTGGACTTTCTGAAAATTCATCCAACTTTTTTTTTATTAGTTGGTTGAGTAAAAGACACGTGTGATATTATTAAGATTCTTAGAAATGTAAATCTATCAAAAAAATGTTGGTTATCAATGCTATCATGTATTGTCATACGAAGGAACGAATTTTGGTGCTACACTTCAAGCAAAATATAAAGTTAAAGTAAAAATGAAGAACTTGAAAACCAAGCTTCATAATTCCAATTAGCGGAATTCCTGTTTGCAATAAAGTTTAATATTTATATTTCTTTGGATAAAAAGTTAACATTTCCTCTATTTTCTAAACAATTATGCATGTTGTTAGTTAGTAAATCATCTAAAATAGTCCAATTGTTTCTCTGCTCTGTGGTAAACAAACAGACGGAATGTGGCCTTGCATTTTTTTAAATATCTCAATCTAATTAAAATTTGTGCTTATTCAAAACTCTCTGCAGTCCCCTTAAAGCCACAGCAAAAGTGCATCATCCCTGTATAACTCAAAGGACTGATATTTTAGTGGGCTTTCAGTCTATCAGGCCCTTCAGGGAGCTTGGCAGAGGACACATAACATAACTTGAACCCCGTTTCGTTTCAAGCTGTGATCAAATGCAAGCTTTTGCTTGTTGACAAGCTAATTAGCACAAAGTATAAGTGCTTCTCCAGAATCCTGCTAGTAGCTCGTTGTAGCTTAAAAGAGATTAGATGGTTTTGGCTGAGTTCACTTCCTCATTGATGGGTTGTGTTTGAAACTTGCCAAATCATATAATGGGGTGTGAGGCTGAGAATCTCCTCACATCTGCACCTTTTTAAACATGGAAATCAAACAAATCAGTCAGGTTTTAAGAAAGGTAAAAAAAAAACAACTGATGTGTACATGCCAATTAAGAGGATCTGGTTATCATAGCAATGAACACTGTGGGGTTAGATTCTGATTATACAACCACATACCTCGCAGGCATTAATTACAACATGCAACATTTAAGTCACCCAGTCGTATTTTGATAAGCTTCAGAAGTTTTAGGCATCAGTGGCTTGTCTCCAAGTTATTCCTATAATGAAAAATGGATGCTTCGGTTATAATTCTGTTTTCACAGAAGCAAAGAAACGCAGCTGCGTTTCCATTAGGGGAACAAGGTTAAAACTATGTTCACAATTTTAGACTTTGAGCTGTCTGATTTGCATTAAAAATGGGATACAGTTGCAACCTAACTCAATGAGTTGATAACTCACTTGGGCTGTTAAAAAAGGCCTGGGTTTGGTGTTGTCTAGTCTAAGATACAATGGAGGTATGAAACGTTGGTGAAAGGGAGGTAGGCGCTTGATAATGCAGTGTGATTCAATACCATAAACACAGTCAGGGTCAGCAAAGTTTGATCAGGATGGTAGAGGCTGAAAGCCCGGGTCCCTCAGTGCAGAGGAGATGTACCACAGAAAGCATTCCTGGTGCAGAGATAAAAAATGTTGTACAGAGGAGTGGAAAGACTTAAAACACAGCACTTCAGGGGGATGAGCTCACTCAAATTTCCTCTCACTGGCCTCCAGCATTCTGTCAGTACTCACTTCCAAAAATACAGGCTGACTCATGACACACATTTACAAGGTTTTCACATCGATAAACTTGGAGAAACTGTAACATCTGCCATCCTGTTTGCTGTTAACAATGTGCAAATGCCCCTAAAACCACTGAGACACAGACAGCCTGAAAATTGAATATAAAACACTTATCATACCATCAAATTACAAATATAAAAGCTAATAAGAATAATTTATGACAGTTTAAAATGTATTTTACATCAGAGCTTTAGCTCCTATGTTGACTTTCAAGTACCACAACAACCGGTTACACATTTAACACAATTCCAGCAGATTTTGAAGCCCCGAAAAGGAGCCTTTCACTAATATGTAATAGCAGTGAAATGCTCACACAATCAATGTTAATCAGTTGATACTGGTGTGAAGAACAGTGGCTTTGCACTGGTATGACACTTTAAGTTAGTAATGCATTGCATACTGGTCCGAAGCAGATATAAAAAGACGCTTTTCTCCACATCAGAATCAGTTGATTCATGCTGATCGTGCGAACGGTTGTGAAGTTTTTGTATTTCAAAGAGCAGGTCTTATTTAGGTGTCACAGTTGACATCTCTGGTGTTAAAGGGTTAATGTTGCGCTCCAAGAGAATTGTTCTTTTTATAAACTGTCAGATCAAAAAAAGGCTGATGAGAAAAAGTGTCACGATGTGCCATGCAAACATTGGTTATCCTTCAGCGGAGCAGATAGAGCATCAATCAATGGAACTTAACCCTTGTGCTATCCTATGACCCCACCCTTACATTGACGTGTTCTCCCTACCATGACAAAGGTGGAAAGTTTTCCTGTAATCCATGGACACCAGTGAAGATCACAAATCATTGAAGAAAAAAGGTTCAGCGCACTGTCTAGTGGGTCTAGATGACCCACTCCCAATGGTAAAGGGCCTAGGATAACACAAGGGTTAACAGTATATTTGATTCATAACAAAAAAATAGCCATAACGCTGTGAAAATACGTTAGTGGGGTTTAACAGACCAAACTGTCAATCAGTGCCACTAATTTGGATTTTTGGCAAGTCATGACTTGCTATCATGCTACTGAGGCCACTGCCAACTGCAGGACGCTGCAGGACAGCTGAATTAAGTGGTGATGATGACTTACAACTTCTGGAAAGAGATTCATAAAAATATATATATCTATCCATTTCTGAGATTTGGTTTGCAAGGACAGTAATCTCGCCCAGACCTCCTTTCCTCTGGCCACCAGTTCTTCCTGGCTCTTCCAGGAGGACATAGAGCCATTTCCAACCAGTTGAGAGAAATGAGCACACCAAGGTCTCCTGCAGCAGAGCCTCTAACTCACTAGAAAGATGCAGAGTTATTGCTAAATGTTTAAACCACTTTTACAAGCTGTTTTAATGTGAAAAAATCTACTCAAAAAACCTCCTAAACAAAGCTCATTTCTGCCACGTGTTCCTGTGATCTCAACCCATCCTGGTCTGTTAAAAGGTCAAGTGAGCGAAATCTGCTCTCCATATGGGACCTTGGAAAGGAGGATTGGTGACCTGGTCAGGGTGTACCCCACCCTTACCTAACAGTAGCTGGGTTGGCTCCAGCAACCCAGTGACCCTCACATTTTTTGAAGATGGAAGGATGGATGTTTGACCTCTCCCCAGGCATAGCATTGAGCTGCAGTTACAGTTAGGCAGGGGAATCATTGGGTAGTTCAACCTTTGTGCTATCCTAGGCACTTTACCATCAGGAGTGGGGTGTTCAAGACCCCACAAGACAGTGCTCTGAACCATTTTTCTTCAATTATTTGTGATCTTCACTGGTGTCCATGAATTACATGAAATCTTTCCACCTTTATCCACCTTTGTTATGGTAGGGAGAACACGTCAATGTAAGGGTGGGGTCATAGGATAGCACAAGGGTTAACCTCCCTAACCTTCATTTGCAGGAAGGGTACTAAGTCCAAATTTTAAAGTCTTTAGTATGACCTGAATGTGGATATGAATATATGGGAAGACAGTCTGCATGTGCCAGTCTGAGTAGAAACATCTATGCTTTACGAAAACTGCTTACTAATCTTAAATTTCACAACATTTAACTTACCAAGTCTTTTGCCTCAAACTGTGCACCTAATACTGCCTGAGAAACTGTACAGGTGCAGAGGTATTAGCTAGCTCAACTACCCAGCACTAATTTTAATTTGAACCTGCGTTGCAGCTGTAATGTCAGCAAGTTATGATAGGATCTGAATTTAAAGGATTTGTAAGGATAGTGCTTGTGTATGTGTGTTACCCATACCCATTATGTGTGTAGGAATGCAGTGGCTGCTGTGATGAAGTGCATCTGAGAAAGTATTTCTTCCTGCTGGAGGGAAGGACTCCGGGGAAACTGAAATCTGACTCAGTCTAATCTGAAATACTCTTACTCAGGTCTCCCAAGAGGGACCACCTCCTCCACAAAGATGCCTTCAGAGCTTCATGCGCTACAGAGGATTGCTACCCCGCCATCCAAGGTGATATCACAAACCAGGCCCCTGAGAGCACACTGACAGTGTGAAGAGGGAGTGTGACACTTCAGAGTGAAATAAATAAATAATCCAAACAACAAAAGAGAATTCTTTTCACCTGTCTGCATCTCGATTTCTGCCTTGTCTTTTTCTGTCTCTTTTCATACAAGCGTGCACAGACACACAAACACGGAAGGGTGGGTTTTTGATCACGTTGTCACACAAAATATTTTCTGTTTTTCCATCCAAATACACATTTAAAAATAATTGATGGTTCGTGAAGAGGAACACCACCACAAACGGTAAATACTGCCACCAGTGGCTGCAAAAGTTGTGATCATACAGTTTGCATTGTATTCTAACAACCCATCACACAGCATCAAATGCTGAGAGGTTTGCTGTCAGAACACTTGTCAAACATACAAATCCACTTAGACATTTTAGCAAATGTCTTCCTGTTGGGGCTGCATGGGGGTATAGTGGTAAGCACTCTTGCATGTAAGTGGAGATAGCTTATTCTCCTCACACGTGTTCCGTGAGGATCCATTCAATTTAAGTGAGTAATAAAGATAATCAGAGGGTACAATTTCAATATTTAGCACATTTTTAAAAGTAAACGTTTAAATATAAAAACAAATAAATAAAGAAAAGCTCCTATGATGGACTGGGTTACTTTCAGGGCGAACCTCACCTTTGCCCTTCAGTAGATGGACAGAGAATGAATGGATGAATGGATGAAAGGTCACCTTCTAGTGGCAGTGGTAAAAGGGCTATTTTCTTTTTCATCTTCCTGGTGGCGCACCAAAGAATCAACAAGAACAAAACTACAAAAGGCCATATCTATCACCAAAGTAGTTAGACTTAATGTGTATATTTATCTGTATATATGAAATGGAGGAAATGACAAGCCTACCTATGGGGTCTGGCCAAGCCCATCTACACAATCTTAAATTTCTCTTTGAAGAAAATGTGTACTTATGAAACCACAAAGCTGCAGATCATTGTAAAGACAACATGAAGTTCAAACAAAGTATCAAAATGAAAAGATGTGATTAAAGTAACTCTGCGGGTGGTACCAGCGTTGGTACATGGTAGAATAAAATCATGCTTATATGTTGTTTGTAGTAAAATGTTTCCTACTAATCTTCTAAGGTTAATATATTCACCTTTTATTAACTGTAGGTGGAGGTGACTACACATTTACAATCACTTATAGTCTTTATTTGAAAGCAGTTAGGGTTTTCTGTCTGGGATTTCTTGACTGAATCTACATGCCTGCATGTATTGATCTGCTGCCATTTAAAGGTCTCATAAGATGTTTACATCATTTATATTGGAGATATCAATGTTGTTGCTAGACAATCAAAGAATCACAAGTTCATCTGTTAATCAGCATTTTAATTGTAAAATCCTCACCATTATTTTCGTTTGGTATAACAAAAAAAAGACGAAAATCAAATATATCTCAGTGATAATTGATAAAATTGTAATGCTAATAGTTACCATAATGTATACTGATGATGCCCTAGTTTATATTCAATTCACAGACTTTAAAAAATATATATATTGAGATTTTCTATGTTGACACTAGGAATTACACAAAGCCCCAATTTTAAAACATGTTAACTCACCTTCTGATATTGTGTCACATGATCCAAAGTAGAAGAGCAGTGGAGCCAGAAAGTAGCAGAGAAACCACATGTTTGCACTCCTTTGCCAGCACCACCTGATTTCGCCTCAAACTTCAGCTGATGGAAGGAAAAAAGGGCAAAGTCAAATAAATTCAATCCGTCCCTTGCTCTGCCAACGTACCTCCGTGTCTGCTTGCTTTGTCGACAGCTGTGCGTTGTGTTTGACTCCTAAGTAGACATTGATGTATGTTTATGGGTCAGTCACAGTTGATGTGTTAATTATGTGCTATGATGCCGTCTTTGTTAGTGGCATATGAATTAACCACAACGGCCCCTCAAGGAGTGTAGAGCCTGATCATAATCATTATCCTGTCCATCTGGTTGCTCTCTGACTGGGCAGGGGCTACTACACACACCACCACACATACACGTCACAATTTTGTGTAAGAAATGACCCTCAGATGCACAATCATGTGACCACAGGACAAAATAATTCATGTACTGGAGAAAAATAGAAAAGAAAAAAAGATTGCATTCATTTAAAGCTTCTGCAAGTGGATGACAACAAGGCAAACGCTTGCATGAAAGTCAAATGATTTACATGCAGCCTTGTTCTTAGGGCCAGAACACAAACACATCTGGAGACTGTTCCACTGGAGCCCCAGTTGTGCTGGACCAGATGTTTCCACGTGGCCCAACAACAAGCACACAAACACACACACCAAGATTAAAAAGCATGCCACGTGTAAACAGTCATTACATATATCCCCCCCAACCCCCTGCCCCCTCTATCTTTCACTACAAAACTCACACACAAGAGTGCACCACACATAAACGCCCCCACAATGATGGCTTGCATAAACAGATCCCAGCTGACCTGGACTTGCCCTGAGCATGTGTGAGGACCCTCATAACTCTGTACTGTTTTCTATTACAACACAGCCCTGGAGGCAGGCAGGGAAGCAGACTGTGTCTGTGTGCACACCTGTCCTGTCTGCAAGGAGAAATGACCCCTGCGTTCCCTCGATTACAGGCAAAGTGGTGCTCCTTCCCGGCCATAGACACACTGTTGGAATACAACCATGCCTCACTTGACTGTGGGCACCAAGCTGTTAATAGAGAGGGCGGTGGAAGATAGTGCCTCATCCTCTTAAATAGGGACAATGCCTCGCCTTACCTTTCTTTTCTTTTGTGCATTTAGGTGGCTTGCATCACATTTTAGTTTTTTATATTTTATGTACAGTTTCCACCTATTATTGCTGGGGTTACGATCCATAAATAACCTGCAATAGGTGAAATCTGCAAAGTAGGATTATAGACATTTCAAGGCAGCAGTACCCCTAACTACACACTCTTCTCGGACATACATTAACATTTTTACACTTTTCTCTCTTGTTTAAACTCTTAAAGTTCAAAACAAATTAATTCCCATAGCATAGAATGAAAGCAAAGATCTGTTTGTGATTGAAGATTTACGTAAATCTGACAATGTATATCCTTTTCACTTTACAGAAGTGCCAGCCATTTGAAAATTGTTCACAGAGGAGAAATTAATACTTGTGGTTTGTGCCCAGCTGGAATTATAGGACACCAAGTCTTTCATATATATAGATGGATAAATAGCTAGACAAATATACTTTATTGTCCGTGGGGGAAATTTCTTGAATGACAACTGCTTCTTCACGTCATGTGCACAAAAAACATATAAACATGTGAATTATAATTCGACAATTACCAGATCCTACATTTGTCTGAATATATTGGAATAGAAAACAGCTGTGACAGAAAAAGCCTGGAGCAGGATTTGTGAGATTAGCACTGCTTCGCAGCAAGTCTCTTCCAACTGTAGGTGGCAGACATGCGGTAGTATCGGGTAGCAACAGTCCAGTGTGAACACTATAAGCTGAAAGTGCATTGAAGAATGTGCGTTAAACGCATTCTTCAACACTGCCCGATATGAGCATAGCATCAGATGGCCCTGTGTTGAGCAGAGTTCAGTGGTTATCAAAGGCATCATGTAACATGATCACAATAACAAGGTAGTTCAAGCAGGATGTAATGCACAACACATCTTAATCTAAATAACAAAGGTTGCAGAAAAAAAACAGCTCAGTAGTATATTTATCTGGCTGCAATCAAAACAGTTTAACCCTTGTACTATCCTAGGCACTTTAATGTTGGGAGTTGGGTCATCTAGACCCACTAGACAGTGGTCTGAACCTTCTTTTCAATGATTTGTGATCTTCACTGGTGTCCACAGATTACATGAAATCTTTCAACATTTATCCACCTTTGTCATGGTAGGGAGAACACGTCAATGCAAGGGTGGGGTCATCTAAGATAGCACAAGGGTTAAGGAGGTTTCTATTATTAGTTACCAAGCATGTCTCTTCTTTTCTTTCCATTTTGCTTTTTATAACACATAACCTGAAGCAAAAATGGTAAAGAACAGCAGATTGACTGGAGCCCACGAACACCCTAGACCAAGGGTCTGCAACGTTTATGACATGAAGTGCCAGTTCTCGTTAACAACTGTGCCATCACCAACAGCAGGTCAAATAGCTTTTCAAACAGATTTTGGCTTTAACTGAAAAAGTGCTTTCATAATAATATTGCTCACACAAAATGGAATGGAGTTGAAATAGTACAGTAACTATTTGTTTCAAACCAAAAGTACTTCATATGTGGTTTGTCATACCGGCAGCAATAGGAAAAATACCATCAATATTTATATTGATGGTATTTTTCCAATTGCTGCCTATTTCCTATTGCTGCCGGTATGACATCTATTTCACGACTAATAAGTTTCTGAGACAGGAACTTAATGTAAGTTCATTCTGTGATGGTGCCTTTGTTTCACCTAAAATGAAATGCTTTTACTTTTATGTTTGTATGCTAATTATAGTAATATAAATTTTTCATGGTTGTACAGCGTCATTCCTTTTCTTTGTTTTTTTTGGAGTGGTAATCAGAAGAAATATTAATTTTAAATCTTGTTTAAGTTTTATACTGACATTTGGCAGAACAGAAAGAAAATCTGGGTTTAATCTGACCTCTGGTTATCATTCAACAAACAGAACTTATAACTTCATAAATGTTAGCAAAAACGCCAAAAACATGACCAAAAAAAAAAAAGAAAAATACAGCTGTACCGTCATAAACGTGTGCAGCATAAGCCTTGAGCTTTTTCCATTCACCCACATGCTATGATGGCTCAGACATCCACCAGAGTTTTTTCTAGGAACTAAATAATCCCTGGATTTTGTCCTCTGTTCCCGATTTACAACAATTTTAATGAAGACATATTCCGAATTGCAATTGCATGCCTAAATGTCTTTAAATATTTCTTCCTTCATTTGCGAAATGTTACACAAGAAAGAAAAAATTCAATGGAGGGCATCTTTAAAGGGTTAAAAGGATTAGTGATTCTGATGGCGTTTGTTGGACTTTTCATGATTTAAAATAGGAAAAAAAGGAAATTGGTTTTGGTACACAAACTGCAAACATTAGACTTGTATGGAACTGTGTCAGTCTTAGTTTCAAAGGTGGTATTTTCATATTTTTTCTTCTTTAAATGTTCCCCTTTGGCCTTCGTACACTAAATAATCTATTTCCAGTTTCCTCCCCTCCATCAATTATATGTGTCTAGTTTTACCGCCTCCTACCTGTTTCGCACGAAGCATCTTTTTACCAAAGGTTCTGCTCTGGTTTAGTGCTTGCCTTTGATTACATCTACTCAAACTTCAAAATGTCCATCTTATCTCCTTTAACTCAGTTTCTTATCTTTTGTTCTTCCTCACCATCTTCAAAACAACAAAGTACAGAAAACAAAAACAAAAAACGGTGTCACCTGCTCTGCTTCCTGGTGCCTGTTAGATTTATTTTCCTGCTGTGAAGACAACAATATTCACACCAAGCTGAAAAGTTGGACATGCTTCAGGCCAACCCCTCAGCCAGCAGGCCTGTTACAACAGGAAAGTATATCTTAACTAAAGATGCTGTGAGACTTTGACCGACACTCCTGATATCCGCTGACCTACAGCAGTAAAAAAGTTTAAGCCATAAAAAGGTAATATGCAGACCTCTCTAACTCAAAAGAAAGCATGGGGCGAGTTTTTACTTGTCTGACCTTCTAGGCGTTATTTCACTTCGAAATTTGTGTTGGAGGAACTTGACAGCTAAAATAAGAAATTTTCAAAAACATTTTCCACACGTATCACCTCAAGGCCTTCTGAAAGTCTGAGCGCAGTGGATGCTTTCATAGCAATCGCAAAAAGTCATGATGAAAGTTGAGCAGACTCTGATGACATGACCTTTGAGGGCCCGGGGCGAAGCTAGCACGGAAAACTCAGCCTCCCATGAATCGTTGACCACGTCTTTTCCTTCCACTTTAATTTGCATTTCTGATAGACAAGTGTTTGCTTCACAGCTGAACTGAATGAGCAAAGAGTCGAGTGAATGTTACAGTTTGCTGCAGGCCACAGCGTACTCAGGAACTGAGAGATGTGTGAAACTGCAGCCAGACATTACTTGGGAAGCCTTAAGTAACTTCGACAGGCGGTGAAGTTAAATTTTAGGGCAATCCTAACATTCCCAGGAGTCTTCAGAGGGCTGAACCAATACTCTGCAGGAATAAAAGAAAGCATTCCTTAGAGATTCTGCAGCACGGAAGGAATTTTAAAGCTTGTAAAGGATAGACTGCAGACCAGCATGTGAGATGACCAAAACAGAACTGGAAATGAGTGAGGAGGGGTGTCTATGTGCATTTCTGGTGTGTAGCTGAAAGTGCATGCACAGGATGTGAAACTCAGCAAAAAGAAAAAAAAACAAAAAAAAGGTTTGTAAAGAGAAAAACAGATGTGACTCACATTTTCTTCAACATTTTCCTCTCCTAGTGGAAGTACTGGGCTGCACTTTGGAAAGTGATGTGAAATCAGCACCGTGCTTTGCTTATTTATCATTTGAATGATAAAGACTGCGCAAAAAAAGTCAGGGATAATGTGAAAAACTCAATGGATGTTTTTTACACACCTCATTTTGTGTTTTCCACATAATGGTCTCACTGTGTACAGTGGGCCTTACTTATCGAGATTTTGTCATTAAGTCATTCCAAGGTCATCATTAAAGCAGCCATTACCACACAATGTTGCTCAAAGGATGAGCAGTACCACCTGGTCATAGTGCGTATTCAGGTTGGTAGTAGACAGTCAGATGTTGCGGGTGAACTTGGTCAGTTTCAAAGTGCAATTAGCGGACTTGCATCAAGACACAGAACTACTGGCAACGTTTGAGACAGAGACAGACCACAACCATGATCAAAGGACCTCAGCACTGACCCGGTTTAGCAAATGCAACACAGCTGCAGGCCCGTTTACCAGATGTGAGGGGTACTAGGGTTTCCGGAAAAAACAGTCATAACTGACTGCACTGCTTTGACTTGAGACGACCGTTGCAGATGACTCCACTGTCACCAAGACACTCCAGTGAACATTTGCTATGGAAACAAGACCATGTGACCTGGACAGTGCAGCAATGGTCTACCATGCTCATACTGATGAGTGTCACCTTGCAAAGAAATGGTGGCCGTCAGTGGAGAAAAGGAAGTGAGCGATACGCCAAGGTCAACATTGTCCTCAGGGTGGTCTTTGGTGGAGGAGAAGCAATAGTCTGGACCGCCATCACCAGTCAGCGCAAAAACAAATTTAGTTAGATATTCCAGTCACTGCACGTTCTTACCTCTGAGAAATTGTAGAAACCATCATCTTCCCCCGAATTCCACCAGCACACTCCCAACTTTCTGTTCATGGATGAAAATGCTCCACCACATGGTGCCAGAATTGTCACAGCTGGACTTCAGGAAGTGGGAGTGTCTTATACATATGACCAGGAATGTCCCCTGACCTGAACCCCAGAGAGCACGTCTGAGACCAACTGATGCAGAGACTGCATGATCGTACTCCACCCCCAACTGACCTAGGAGAAGTGCATGTAGCACTTATGAAGAGTGAAACGCACTGCCTCAGAACGACATCCTGAGGCTAGTAAGGGGCAGGAGGCATTGCTGTCAGGCTGTCATTGCAGCAAATGGTGGAAATACCTGCTATTGACATGGTCAATACTTTTTATTTGGGGCTTTCTTTTTTACTGTCTTAATTTTAGGGGGCAATAAATATCAAACTAATGAAAAACTGTGTTTATTCTCATTGATTGTTAGTAATGACAAAGAGAACTTTTATGTATGTTATTAAAATTCAGACAAAATAGGAAAAGCACTTGTGTAAATAGCAATATTCCAACTTTCTGTAGTGAGTAGTGTATATGTGACAAATCCAACGGAAAGCAAGTCAGCTGGAAGTTTTTTCCATGCCACAGGGCTTTGGATGCGTGCCAGAAACGTACAGTAACAACTTGGCCTGTCCTGAGATGTTTCCAGGCTTGGCTGAGGTATGTAGGGAAAGCCAGCATCACTTTTGCCAGCAGCCAGACCAACTAGTTGACTGGTTTAAAGGTTTGAAAAAATCCAATGAAGAAACACAGCAAGCATGTTTCAGTACCACTAAGGAGATAATGATGTCTGCTGGGAGAAAGTTAACTTTTAATACCTCAGCTAGGCTGACTTCACAGTGAGTTGTGGTATTTATTTGCTTGTCTGCACCCACAATATTAGTCTTTTTATTTCATGTCTGAAAAACTTTTGACTTGTTGCACCATTCTGCACAACTTTCAGCAAATTTAAAGCAGAATCTGAACTGTCTGAACTGGAACTTCGTTTTTATTTTTCTCAAACCAAAACTGTTCTAATCTTTTTTTTTTTTTAAGTCTTGACATCTTACCTCCAGCTGCTGTTTATAATCCACAACTTTTCCAATGCATTAATCCGTCATTAACTGAGCCTCATCAATGCAGCAGAAACTTGGGAATTGGAGCAAATGCAGTAATCCAGTGTGTTTTCTTCCCCCAGACCCCTCCTGTCCTCCTTCAGCGAGAAAGGAACGAAGAGAAAAGTTGTCGATTGTCTGTGTTCAGCTTTCCCCGCCCCTCTTGTCTTGCCTCTTCTCTGTCTTTCTCAGCCTTTTCCATTCTCGTGTAACTCGGTTTCTTATTTCTTTGACTTTCAGCCTCGAAACCCCCTCCCTTCCCTTCAGATCCCCTTTCAACACCCCTCGCCCGCCTCTCCTTGCTTGCTTCCTCCCCACTCCAGATGGGAGATCCCTGTATCTAGCATGCAGTGACATCACCCTGTCCACGATGCTGGAAAATGAGCCAGAGGCATCACTTTAATCATTCTTTCAGTGTTCTAGGCCTCTGCCCTATCTTCACCCCAGACATGCCACCCATCATCCCCACCTCTTCTCATCTGCTCCTCGCCTCTTCTTCCACTTACCTCTCAGTCATTTGATTCATGGCATTCCAGAGGACTGCTTCCCTCTGCTCTGTCTTGGTTGAATTCCTGTTTTAAGACTACAAATACTGATTATATTGCCCCTGCTGGTGTGTTATGGGGAAGAACTAAGTCCATCAAAATGAATGAACTTACTTATGGTATTTTCCTGTGATTGAAGGCCAGGTCAGAGGCTTTCATATTGTGCTATTATTAGGTTATTGCAGTCACAAGCTGACTTCAGTTGCAGCGCGGGACCGTTCAGAAACATTTGTCTTAACAGCCGCATAAATTCAACCTTTATTGTCAGAGAGTAAATAATGCAGGGGCTGAATAAATATCACTTTGCAATTTAATGTATGCCTCCTGCCCCTATGTCAGTGGCTGACAGGGCTCACATGTTCCAGATATGAAATCTCTCATCTTAGCAGAGAGGTCAGCTCCCCCGCCCTGCCATTATCTTTTACTTTGGTATTAGCTTTATTCTTTGCAAAATGGGGATGCAGCCTCAGTCCATTCAATTTTTTTGGAAGACTTTTCTGAGTGCGTAAAGCATTATGAACAATTTCAAACTCCTGTTTGACGGACAGTCAGCATTGACTAACACCAGCTAGTTGGTGCTGAGCCTCTACATAATATTTCAGTGTTTTCATAATGGATTTTACTAATTCTTTCAGTCAGTTTTGGTAAGAAACAACACCAGGGGCCCCATTTATAAACGTTGCGTACGCACAAAAGAAGGCGTACGCCACTCTCTACGCAATAGTTGATATTTATAAAAAGCAAACTTGACGGGAAAATGTGCGGTCCTTCATGCAAGCTCTGACCCAGGCGTACGCACAAAACGGATGAAATGAGAAACGGCGACACCGTCGGCAGATGGAAGAAACACGTGAAAGTGAAAATGACAATACTGCCTCTCATAAATAACATGAAGACTTCACAAAGCAAGTCTTACAATTAAAGCCTACACGAACAACCATTTGATCGATCAGCAGTGAAACAAACAAAAAAAAATCTAACGAAAATTACAACAGAAATTCAAATGAACACTTATTTGCAGAAAGAAAAGTGAAATATGTTCTGCAATATTGGCATGTTGTGCAATTCATCCTCATAAATAATATAGTTAACAGAACGAAATAATGTACAAAACTGATATTCTCGTTAATGTGTCCGTCTGGCGGAGCAGATATAGGTGCGGGGGTGTGCGGACGGACGGAAAGACGCACTAATTGTCCACTGGGGAAAGTTGTTTTCATAGTAAAATATTTCTTCATAACTTACGGAATTATGGTATTCATGCATATGCCTTTAGTTTGTTTTATTTTTGATAAAACCATGTATGGCGTATTTCTCAACATTCAGAAAGCAACAAGAAATTACATTTGCGCTGAACAATTTCCCATTTCCACGTTGATTATTACCGACATCTGTTGCTTGTCAGATGTAATAAAATGGAGGGAAATAAAATGCCCCATCACAATGCGTAATGACTCACAATGGCTGATCTCGCGCTCTTAGAAGATGTGGCAAATGGAAGAATTCGGAGTGAACGCATCTTTAGACAGCAAGAAGACTTGCTGGCAAACGAGGACGAGTGGCTTATGAGCCGGTTCCGACTTCCTCGAGCCGTCCTGTTGGACCTCTGCGGGCTTTTAGGCCCGGCGTTACAGAGGAGCACTTGGAGGAACCACGCGTGTCACCCGGTGCATCTGGCGCTCCGGTAACCCCCCCCGATGGAGCGCTAGACGTTTTTTTGCTTCGACTTTGAGGTCCGACCATTTCTTTTTTATTTCGGCCACGGTCCGAGGTTGTGAGGCTACAGCATTTGGCGTCTGCCACCATTTGTCACTAAAGTGCCTTTTCGTCATTAGTAATGCCCACACTGTGCCCTCCAAACAACATTTTCTCTTCTTTTCCACCTCGCCAACGATAACTTCTACTTCACATTGAGTGAAGTTACGTTTTTTTGATTTCCTCTCTGTGTTTGCCATGATTTCGCAAGCCATGAATATTAATTTGTGGGCGTTTCACGGACTATTTATGGGCAACTATGGGCGTGTCATGAAGCCGCAAAAGCTGTGCTTCATTTAGAATTGGTTGTGATTTAGTAAGGGAAAGATGCGTAGGATGTGCGTGCGCACGGTTTTATAAATCCAAATATTTCTGTGCGTACGCACGTCCTATGTTTCATCCGTACGCCACTTCTGACGCAAATCCTACGCAAAGTTTTATAAATGAGGCCCCAGGAGTCCAAAGGCATGTTTGGGAAAAAGATGATTTACAAAACAACTAAAGTACACATATGAAAAGAGAACTTTACTTTAACAAAACAAGAAACTCAAGTGTGATTAGTAAAATTAGGCAAACACAAACAGAAAAATGATTCAATTATCAACTAAATGTACACTTGTCCCTCGCTATATCATGGTTCACCTTTTGCGTTTTCACTTTTTTTTTCTAATTGCAAATTCTGCATGTTTTATAATTTTACATTTATCCATCCATTTTCTTAACCCGCTATATTCCATTGGGGTTCCAGGGCTGCTGAAGGGTACCAGCTACTGTTGGGTGAAGGTGACGTACATCTTGGATATGCCGCCAGTCTGTCGCAGGGCACACAATTACTACCACACACACGAGCATATATGGACACTTTAGAGCAGTGATTCTCAATTATTTTTTGCCAGGCCCCCCCTAGGAAATAGTAAATGCCCCCCCACACACACACACACACACTCGCGCAGTGACAATATATGTATCTATAAAAATTGAGTGAGTATACCTGAAATTGTATCTTCTAACAATTAAAAAAGAAAAAAACAATATAAATCCACTTTCAACAAATATTAACTGTATTTTGCCACACAGAAACCCTGTTAGTCTAAAACAGAAAAGAAGCTTAAAGTGCCTGAAACAAAAAATCTGTCTGTCCTTATTTAAACTAGAAACGTTTTGACCAGCTGAACCATTTCATGCTGAGAAAAATAATTCAATCAATAAATATTATTAAATGTAGATTGATCTGAAACATTAACACAGCAGCACCAATATATTTAATGTTTTTATTTTAAAGAAATAGGTAAAAACATTGTGCTGATTTTTTTTCTTAATGATGGATTGTTTATGTATGATCTCATAAAGTGCAGCTGTTTACCTGCATTCCCTGATGTCTATATGTCAAATACTGACACCAACTAAACCACAGGCAGACCCAAAGAATACATTTATGGAAAATAAAGAGCTCATCAAAATTTCTACAATAGTTAATAAAAAATGACATTATTAGCTGAGCTGAGGAATCTAAAGGCACGAGATGATCTTGGTGTTGCGTAATAGAGGCTGCTCGCGTGCGCTGTTCCACCTGGCAGCCTCAGCCCACTATCCCTCCCTTTCGTTCTCACACACACAGTGTGACATGAGACGGGAGGGCGCAGCTGCAGGGATGGGAATTCACAGATTTCAGGATGTTCCAAACTCTGTCATATAACAGATAATAGGAAATCAATATTGGCGCAGATTTTTTTCCAAGCACTGAGCTGCTGTCAGTGCTTGTTAAATTTGCGCTCCGGACAATTGCCCTTATTACCTTTGCCTAAAACCGCCATTACTGTGCGCCCCCCCTGGCATCGCGGGGATGCGCCCCACTATTTGAGAAGCACTGCTTTATAGTAACCAATGAAGCATGTTTTTGGACTATTAGGAAGCCGGAGAACATACAAACTCCACACAGAAAAGTCCCAGCCTTTGAACCAGAGGCTTTATAATAATAATAATAATGGATTGGATTTATCTGCGCTTTTCAAGACACCCAAAGCGCTTACATTATGTCCATTATTCATTCACTCCTCATTCATACTTGGTGATGGTAAGCTATGTTTGTAGCCACAGCTATGCTGTGAGGAGAGAGCGCGTAAACACTGCGCCACCATGCAGCTCTATTTTACATTTATTTTTATTTACAATTTTCTTTTTCTTTTTTACAGCTCAATGTTTTTTGTGTCATTATTGGCAGAAGACCAATGTCAATCAATCTCCTCCATGCCGTGTCTCCTGTACAGAATTCATGCAGCTTCCCTTACCTACATAAATCTTTGATTGCAGGCAGATCTTTGGTTTCATTGTATAATAATGGATTTATTTTTCCATGAACTTTAGAACTTTAAGGGGTGGTCAAACACTTTAACACCAGAGTAATTCCAACAGATTCTAAAGCTGAGAAAAGCAGCCTTGTGCTGATATGAAACTCTTTCCTTTAATATTATGTGTGGTGCAAAGCCAATATCAAAAAGCTCAAATATACATCTACATTGTTTTGCTATGTACCGGTAGATGTATATTTGATATGAAATATCAAAAAAAGATAGGGAAGTGTGAAAACTGCATTGCCTATTTTGTATTTTCTTTTGCAAAATTTCACTTTGCATGCTATAAGTGCCTCTCAACCATTCTTGGCAAGTCAAACGGCTCTTCTCGTCCCAAGCGTTTCATGGCATTGTTGACCTTCTGTTGATTCTGCATATGACAAATAAAGCTTCATTCATTCATTCATTCATTCATTCATTCATTCATTCATTCATTCATTCATTCATTCATTCATTCATTCCTTCATTCATTCGTGCCTGCCTAAGAAGAATTAGTAAAGGGTGCAATCTGGGGTTCTATAGTGTTAAAACATCCATAATAATGACCACGCTTCAATAAACATCATGCATTGTTTAATAACAGCTATCACCATGTATCACAATTGCAGATAATATTTTTAAAATTTACATTAGCCCAGCCATGAAAACAGGAAAAACAAACCATAAGGCAATATGTAGTTGGCAGAAATTATCCCTGGCACAACTTTGACTTGGTCTTAATAGTTTTGGTACAAAGACAAAGGCTCATCTTTCGGTGGACGTTAGAGGATTTCATTTAAAAGTTGTTTGTATCTTAGGAGATAGAGCTGCTGAAACAAATGTTTCAAAACCTAACTAGATGCTTTTGATGTTTATAACATAGGTTACGAGTTTAAAAACTAAGAAGAGAGTAACTAAACACACCCCTACTTCAAATTTACTCTGCATGTTTCAGTGCAAGTATGAGAGAAGATCAAATAACTATCAAGGTCCATCTATTAGGCATGAAAGGTTTCTGTTCCAGATCCCTCCAGAGAACCACACATGCTTAACACATTTGTCATCTTTCTAGTTCCTCACAGCGCTGCTCTGTGCTCAAAAATCAGGCTATGAAGAGTCAACCTGTGAATAAATGTTCTCATTTACATGCACGAGACATGCATATCTTTTTTTTTTTTCTTAGGTGGGACTGAACTGTAATGACAACCCTAAGAGACACATATTCATAACGTGCTTTGTCATAAGACAAATCTCAACAAAACACATTAAAACACAAAAATAGATTTGTGTTTGGATTGACAATAGAGATGTGATCAAACAAGTCAGATCCTCCTGAGGAACACAGGCTTTCAATATGATTGGCCTCACTTGAACACACTAAAATAAAATCAAGTACATTTCCATCTATGTTTTGGGGGGATTTGTGTGTGAATGCATTTACAGTGCTTACTTGCAGCTGCAAGCATCCATCCATCTATTCAACTTCACTACTTATCAGAGCACTCTAAGCAAGAATGTTAAGACTTCAGACTCTGGGCACCTTTTTAACTATCCATGGGGGTGCACAGAGGCGTTTTGAGTCAGTCTTTCTCATGGACTAGCTAGTTCAACGTGTTCAAAATGTCTCACTGAGAAAGCGCCATTGACTGCACATGAGAACTGGACTGAGTGACTGCGACGTCTTCCATAGAAAATAACACATTAAAAAAAAGGAAGCAAAGCAAGATAAAAGCTGTTTATTTCAGAAGGGATTTTGGCTTTTTGGAGCTGGCGGGTACTTCCTGTTTGGAATGTGAGGGGGGAGGGATCCCTCGGTTAAGTTTTTATATACAGCTCCCATTTTGTAGTTCTCCCATAGACCTCATCTGGTTCTTCTTGGAGTAGAGGAAAGACTACATTGAGCTTCTCCTGGACTTTGTGCCTCCTTTTTGAAAAAGACCCCCTGCATTGCAAACAATTCTTGCGACCTCTCTGCAATCTTATCAAATAACAAAACATGGCTCGTGGTCATTAGTGGGGCAAGGAATATCGATTGGCTGGTGAAGTAAGAGTCTCTCCTTTTGGCTCTTTGTCTCAGTGTGTTTACAACAAATTGGTTAATTTGCATTGTAAAATCTTTTGGTTTGATCTGTTGGTCGTTCTTATGCACCATCGTCGTGCAGTAATCACCCAGATTTTGGGGTTGCTCATTCTTGAAAAACCTCAAGAGGACATCTCAGGACTTGAAAAATCCTATTTATTGGGTAAGCCTGACATCAAAAAAATGACCCATATTATCAGGCACATGAACCTTGCTATAACAATCCTTCTGAACCACGAATAGTCATTCAATACTGTCCACCTTCTTTTATTTCTGCCATTTTTCTTTTTCCCACATTGTTTTCCACCTCCCAGTAAGAGCAGTCATGTTAGAAATACCCTTTTTCCTTTGCTGTACACTTTCACCACAGCTTCTCTCCCTTAGTGACCATGTGAGAAACTGGGACTCAATCAAAGCTGGCAGCATCCTTATTGGCTGAGTTATTTCCTCCGCACACTCCCAGACTCTCCTAAGAGGGAGAGGGACAGGGGAGACAGTCTAAAGGGGGCATCAGAATGTGTGAGTTGGCATTGTTAAAAGCACCAAGTTTTAAAACTGAGAAAAAAGTTCAGTCCTTTTATCCAAAGACACACACACAGGAGTAAATTCCATTTCAAATACAAATGCCAAATCAATCAATACTGAAAGAGATAGCCACCCCTTTTCTGGCGGGGTAGTCAGACAAAAATACTACAGCACACACAGTAATTAAGTATAAGTTATATCTTTTTTTGACAGCTTTTAAAGCCTTAGTCACAATTGCCCTTAAGGGTGATATGGGCTGTCTGCAGGCAAAACAAATGGGCAAACCTGTATGCGGCACGCAGATGGCCTGCAGGAAATATCAGGATTGTAGACAGTTTGGTGAGCCAGTAGAGAGAAAATGTTTATGCACATTGTTTCTACAGGCATGCTGCTGGTGACAAGTCGTAGTAAACACATAAACAACACAAAAGGGTATAGTAGGTGAAATGCTTATAGATTTTTACATTTTTTCAAGTCCCCCTCAAACCCTGTGCATTTTGCAAGGGGCGCATTAGAGCTGCTCAACTGAAATTGTCCTCCCCTTTTGTGCAGCATGATTGTTAGAAATGTTAAAAAACAGACAGAGGATAGATTTTGTGGACATCCTTGACAGTCCTTCATGAGACATTTATCACATGAACGACAATGGTACATTCCATTTTCATGATGTCCCTTGAGGTAGCCGTGCAAGCGTCAAAGGAACTGCAAGACACACCTGTGCTTACTTTAAAATGCAGCCGCTCTTGCCTGTGGCCCTCAATGGGCCCATACAACCCTAAAACCCACAACGCTTGTATGGATCAACCCAAGAACGGGTGCATTTGACTAAGGCACAACACTCAGTCTACCGAAAATCTATAACTACTAAAAACACCATGACAGTTAAATGCTGGGACATTGTTTCTTACAGAGGCTATGTCCTGACATTAAACAACTAGAATATATCTTGATCCCACAAATTAATATATTTTTCCCACAAGATAATATTCCGTTCCCACAAGATAATATTCTGTTCCCTCGAAATACTATTTTGTTCTCTCGAAATAATTGATTTGTGCGAACGAAATAATTAATTAGGGCAAACGCAATACTTATTCACATCATAAGTCATTCATAAACACCGATATACTCTCCGTCCGGCCTCAAACCCGCTTTCAGAGGTAACTTCTGTGTCTCTGTGACCCACATTCGTTTAAGAAAGGAAAACAAGAATGATCAATTTATTATTGTCTCAATGAATGATGAAGCTGATAGTGTAGTTTAGGGTCGAATAGGAATAATAATAATCAGGACTTTTCTTTTGTTAACATACTCTTTAGCAGTTGCTTTACATCTTGCTGCAAAAGCCGCTTCCTGCCGCCACGAGACAATGATAGATCAATCATTCTTGCTTTTTTATTTTCACCCCTATTGAATGCTCAGTGTTTAATGTCAGGACACGGGCTCCGTAGTTTCTATATAATTTGAAGTTTATTGAAGAGATCCCAGACTAAGTGGGAGGTTAGCTAAAAGAGATAAAGACACCAAATTAAAACTAAAATGGTTGAGTGTTCCACTGTCACCAAAACAAACTAACTTACACCCTCTCACACCCTCAACTTAATATTGTAACAAAAATGGTGAGCGATTTTGGAGCTATCCAGCCGTGCAGTTCTAAACCAGATTCAAGCTCAGACGAGGAAAACAAAGAAACAACATGGATCTTTTTGCCTGCAAGTGGGTGCATCAGAATGGAGTAAAGAGGGGAGCTTGTGGCCCGCCTTCTGTAGCAACTACAAAACAGCAACAGGCATTTTTTTCTGCTCCTAATTTAAAAAAGTTTGAATAAAGAAATACTCAATCAAAAAAAAATGTTAATAAAGGTTAATAGGATTTTAGCTTCTTGAAGCCCGCTGGCACTGCCTATGTGGAATTTGTTTGTTCATCCAAAAGGAAAAGGTAAAAGGGACAGAAAAACAAAACTTTCTCTTTCTGTTCCATTCCATTTCCCATATATAAGAAGTTGGACAAGATCTTTCATTTTTGTTGTTTTGTGGAAATAAAAAGAAATTAAGAAATTGAAAAAGATAAGTTAGCTCCTAATGTAGCCCTGAAACAGCTATGTGTGAACTAAAGTGTGTGTGTTTCTTTGTTGGCAGATTGCTGTTTTACATGAGAGCTGCAACAAGGAGTGGAAAAACAGTAAGGATGCCAAGCATTGAGGTTAAAAATCCCACCCACACACCATTGGAAGCCAGCAACTAAAGCTATAAACATGCACTTTTTGGATTGTTGCCAAAACATGGATCACTGATATGTCACTACAGTGTCACTGCCTTTGGTGGCACGATGCAAAAACACAGCTCCATCATGCGAAGGAATGAGATCAATAAAAAAAGGAGCAAAGATTTTGATGGAGACCAGAACAGATGCTTAAAGAATGAAAACAAGAGACAAAAAGGCATTGACTAAGTGAGCCACATCTTTCAGCGTTGTGACAAGCATGTGGAGCCAATTTGTCCACCTGACATATATTCCAGCCAGAGCTCTTCATTTTTTCCCTTTCTATCCACTCAGTCTTTCCATTTAGAAAAGAGGGGCAAAAGGCTTAGAAGGCGATTGGGTTTGTGGGATGTGCTGACATAGGCTAATAAGAACGAGGGGAAAAAAAGGGAGATGCAAAGAGCAACACACAAAGGAAAAGAGGGGCTTGTGGTGAAGAGTGCAGGAAGTACAGTAGCTCCTGCAGTAGTTTTCCATCAGTCTGGAAAGAGTTAATGCTCTCGTCTGACTTTGGAAGCAGACAGCCTGTGTGGGGTCACATGATCTCCAAGCCACGTCATTGAAAAGGAGTGCAGGGAGTCATTGAAGCCAGGACTTTGAAATAAGAAGGGATTTTATTTGGCCAAGTTTTCCAAACATGCAGCTTTAACAGCACAAGTTCAAAATGAGCAACCAAAGGACCTTTTTCCTTATAAACTGTGTATAAAATAAAAATCCTTTCTTCTTCACATTGATCCATTCTTGTCTTTGCTCCAGTTTAAAGCAGCAGTAGTAAAGTTATGCATAATCTCTAACAACTAGTAGTCCAGATGTGTAAATTTTTCATTTCCTGCGTCTGTTTTTACATGCAGAGCATACAAATGACCTGTAATTTATTTCATTCCTTTTGATCCCATTTTATTATACTGTTCAAATTCTTTTGTGATCACACCTGGATGACCTTCAAGCAAACAAGCCTTTACCTGCAATTCAAGAAAACTGTATCAACAAAATCCGTTCCAAAACACACTGTTAGCACAGGCTGACAGACATTTACCACATGATTCATAAAACTAAGTTTAAACAATGATCCATGATTGTGTTCCTGCTTTTTCAGTCTCAGTTCAGTTGGTTTTTGCTATCTGCTCCATTTTTTGCTTGATGTCAGGGACTGGTGGTGTAGGACCCAAAAATGCAGGAGACCAGACTTGGTGATGGAAACTTAGACATTCGATAAATAAACTTGAGAAAGACAAAACCAACAAGCAACAAAAAGGTGACACAACAGAACAAAGAGGATGACCTGATGAGGAAAAACTAAAGATCAGACACCTAAATAGACTGGGGGTAATTAACCGAAAGGAAGACAGCTATGAATCATGACAAACCTGAAACTGACTGAGGGACAATTCAAAACAGAACATGACCAAAAGCCATAACACCACTGACAAAAACCAAACCAGAGCTCATAACCCTCACACTTAAAAAGAAACCATTAAGAAAACCAAGGTTGTTTCAAAATATTAAAATATTTTTGAGACTTTGACGTGGTCTAGAGATCATTCACAAAGGATCAAAGTTGTCATAGCATCTACATGTGACAAAAAAATAAAAAGGAGTTCTCATAAAGTCCTCCTCCAAAAGTCGGTACAATGAGGGCAACTACCTATTGAAAGACAATAGAGACAAATTGGTTTCCTCTGTTTACCACCTTGCATTACAGAAGAACACTGTAGCAGAGGTGAAAAGAAGTAAAGGTAGTGTGAAAACAAGGCGACAAAGGTTGATAATGATTTGTAAAGCAAGCCTGAGTGATCACTGCATGCAAAGTTTTTCTATTTCCATCTCTGAGCACTCGCAAAAAAAACAAAAAACAGACTTATTAATACGAGCAAGCCTAAAGTTATGAACTACTTTACCTTCCATTTTACAAACTTAAGCTTTATTCAGTGCTGCCCTTACAGGTGGATAAGGACTGTCTGTGGGGTAAAAAGGTGGCCAGCATGAAATACCAAGGTTGTAGACCACTCAGTGAGCCCGTATGTAAATGTTTATCCACATTTTATTTCAATTGGCATGCTGTGAGTGATTGGTCATAGTGAACACTTATACAACCCACAAGCATAGGTAAGCCTGAAGTAGGTGAGACGCAGGCATGTTGTAAGGATTTAAAATATTTTTTAACCTTCCAAGTCCTGTGCACTGTGCAAAGAGCTTGGCAGTGTCGTTTAAGTGTTAAGTGTACGCTCCTCGCGACCAACCTGACTGTTGGAAAAGAGTAAGTTAAACCAGTGTTTTTCAACCTTTTTTGAGCCACGGCACACTTTAACCTTGACAAAATCCTGCGGCACACCAGCATCCAAAAATTAAGAAGAAAGGAGAAATTCATAGTCTGTATTGATCTACAGACCCTCCGCAATCTCCCATGCATTTTTATGATAATTGTGGCAGAAAAACAGGAAGTTCCAGCTGTTTTTTTCTAAAAGATGTAATAAAAGTTAAGTTACAAGATTTAAAAACTGTTTGATGTGTGTTCGTTGTGGTTTCAAGACGTTTAACAAGGAAGACTCATTGTGCGCTGAGACGCTGTCACTTTAACCCAATGCATCATGGGAGATGTAGTGCGAACAGCCCTCGAACGCAGACAGACTAACGTCTCTAAACTTAATTGTTTTTTTTTCATTTTTCCATGGTCTGATACAGGATCCCGCTGAAAGCTACACCGCTAAAGACGAACTGTTATTTTTGTTGGAACAGTGACTTTATGAGCAGAATTGGAACAAGCAAGTGAAGACTTTAACCACTTCTGATTGGTCAGACAGATGACATGTGATTAAGCCTCCAAGATTGATTGGTGGAGACAGTTAAAGGGGCGGGTGTTTCCAAAAACAGATGTAGCTGCAGCTAAATCGCGGTACCGTCATTCTTATCAAAGTGTCTTTAATAGAATCAAATAATCAAAAATAAAAACGTATTTTATGATCTTTCATATTCCTAACTACTCAGTGTTTTATCAGGGCCTGTTTGGATGAACACAGAGCTGATATCCTGGAGATGGTAAATGTTTTTAGATCAGTTAATGAGGGCAATTTCCCACAGCACACCTGACCATCTCCCACGGCACACTAGTGTGCTGCGGCACACTGGTTGAAAAACACTGAGTTAGAAAATTAAAGCGTTGTTTGTGTGGGCATCCTATGAGCATCCTATGTGCATAATATCACATGCACACCTCGTGCATGCGGAATTTGCCAGCGCTCAGCAAGGGGCCAGTATTTGCACCTTACCCTTGGGGCGGCCATGGTGCAGCGGTAGGGCGGTCGACCCATGATCGTAGATTGCAGGTCCGATTCCTGCCTTGCAGGCACATGAGTCGATGTGTCCTTGGGCAAGACACTGAACCTCACCTTGCCTCTGGTGGTAGGTTGGCGCCAGTGTTTGGCAGCGGAGCTGCCACCAGTGTGTGAATGTGTGTGTGCCTGGGTGAATGGGTCTGTGACTGTAAAGCACTTTGGGCCTTGTAGTTAGAAAAGCGCTATATAAGTATACGCCATCACGCCAATTACCCCTGAAGTGAGGTGTAAGGACACAACATGACAGCTTCACCTATATTTCTTAAGTGCGTGCCACTTACCTTAGCCTTACAAATACTACATGATACATGCACAACAATGGCATGTTCCATTTTCATGACCAACCTTAAGGTGTCCGTTCCAGCATTAATAGAACTTCAAGACACACATGCTTAAGATATGGTCGCTCTTCTTCAGGGCAACCCACAACACTCATGCAGGTTAATCCCCTGAGGGGGTCCATTTGACTAAGGCAGGGCTGGCCAACCTTGGTCTTCAAGAGCCACAACCCTGGGTGTTTTTCAGCTCTTCATGGACTGCTTGATGCTGTCTACCTAAATCAGGTGCGTTCAGTCCGAACTGGTCAGAAAGAACTGGAAAACAGGCAAGATTGTGATACTTGAGGATAAAGGTTGGCCAGCTCTGGACTAAAGTTATATTGTCATAGATAACTATTTTACAAACAGAAGTTATAGTTTTTTGGCAGAAATCTTATGAACTTTAACTTCCATTGTCTAAACTAAGAGTGCAGCTTTTTTAAATGAAATGTTTGAAGACTCTGTCTAAAAGTTTTTTTTTACTTTTATTAAAAATATGAAAGTAGATAACCTGAAGGGTATCTGTTTAAGGACTCTGTGCCGGGACGGAGGCTGAAGATACCTAAAAGAGCATTAAGACTTAGCCAAGGTCTGTTGACACTTGCTCTGTATTTGCCCAAGGGGTACTCTGGCCTAAAACCTGCTTTCCGGTCCAACATAGTTGTTTAAAAGATTACAGAAACACACCTGGAATACATATCACTATTTAGCTTCATCCAAGACATCTTCCTGCTTTTATTAGCTCAGTCTACCCCGGCTTAAGTGTGTGCGTGCATATCTCAGACACATGCAGCATAAAGAGTTGCCAGGGGAACAACTTTGCATGCAAAGCAATGCTTCCGCATAAAGAGAAGCAAAACGAAATGTCCATGTAGAAGACTTTACAATGCAATATAAAAGAAAATAGAAGGATGTGGAATTCCTCCAGTGGCTGGACATTAAAGTCAGACAAGCATATCAAATAAAATAAAAAAACACCTACCACAGCACGTGTGGGACTGAATCAATACTAGTGTGCCTCATGACCTGGATTGTCACAAACATCCATGTTTTCATTTGCAGACAAACTGTCATGACCAAATCAATGACAGAAATACGAGGCTCTTCCATTTTTGCTTATCCTTTTTTAAAGGATAAGGGTGAGGTCTAGATGACCTCCCAATGTCAAAGTGCCTAGGATAGCACAAGGGTTATACATTATTCCTGCCTGACACATTCATTTTTAATTTTTAGCTCATCAGGGAAATATTAGATAAACTTTAGTTGTTTTACTGTGTTTGCACATAAAATAAAAGTTGTCCACAGCAGACCCTGGCTTAATCCTGATAAACATTCCAAAAAGCAGAGTCTCGAAATTCAAATTAGCCCTCATTTGGAGGCTTTTAGTCTAATTGAAGTGTCTGCCAGGTAAATGAAGTTCAGGATAGTTCCAAGAGCCAATGGCGGCAATTTTATCAAAGTGTTGGCTTATTAACATAGGGCACAGTTGGAGGACCCGTGCTGTCCCTTCCTGGCTCGTTATCTCAACAGAAACCCACCACAGCCTTGGCTAATTGGCCTCAGCACACAATAAAACTTCAAACATTTGGAGAGGTTTGTTTTTGGAACTCGCTAAATGTTATCAGTAGGTCTAGCAATACTAAGCACAGGTTTTCTAATCTTGCACACTAATGATGGATATAGCAGGCTCAGAAAAATATTTTGATACAGACAGTGACTAAAACAGGAAGTAGTCAGGCTGCCCTGCTTTCGGGAAAAAGGGTGTCTGCCAAAGCCACCCATTCCTTTTCTTATAATCAAAGTATGACAACAGAATATAACATTTAACCACTTATATACTGTAACAACTTATTAGATTTTTCATTTCTGCCTTTATTTGCCTGTGTGGTGCTCCTTTGTGACTGGTTCTGTCCGCCTCAAAAAAGGTTATACAGTATAGCTGTGATTTCTAGTAGACAAAGGACACAAGGCAACAACAAATTTGAACAAACAAAGTTACATATTTGATTCAAATCAAATCAAAGTTTATTTGTGTAGCACTTTTACAACACAAGGTACTCAAAGTGCTTTACATGACGACATGTAACCCTTGTGCCATCCTAGGCACTTAAACATTGGGAGTTGGGTCATCTAGACCCACTAGACAGTGTGCGTTAAACTTTTTTTCTTCAATGATTTGTGAACCTCACTGGTGTCCATGGATTACATGAAATCTTTCCACCTTTTTCCACCTTTGTCATGGTAGGGAGAACACGTCAATGTGAGGGTGGGGTCATCTAAGATAGCACAAGGGTTAAAAACAAAAGGACAAGACAAATAAATATGTAATTAAAAACCGGCACAATGCCCCCCCCACACACACATATTCACTCACTGTGATAAAAGACAAAAGGATGCAATGTAGAAACCTGGCTTTGTACTGAGGTGGGGGAAACGATGTTTTGGGGACATCCCACCCAGGTTCACAGAGTCCACTACCACAGATCCCCCTGGCAGCGACCCCGCTCACTGAGAAGGGTCCATCACCGATGTGGAGGATCCCTCGGAGGAAAATAACTGGAATTACAGCGAAAATGTAAAAGGAGTAAAATAAAAGAGAAAATAAATGAAAAAAGAAAATAAGTACATAAATAAACCTTAGTAGAAATGTAAAATGGTAAAAGTGATTAAATACATTAAAATAAATAAATAGATTGATAAAAAAAATAGCTATATACACACTATATCAAATTGATACTTAGTTGTGGTAAGTAATGTGTGCGTCATGTTTGTGGACTTGGGGAACTAACATGAGTAGTCTTTAAATATTTTAGCATTTTTTTCTGTGTACAACTTTAGCAAACATGATTAGAAATAAGTTTGCACAGTTAGAGCAGTGTCAGCACTCGGTGCAAGCAGAATTGCATGTGTAATGAAAGCATGATCTGATGCATAAATGTGCTGTGCTTTACACTGTTCTAACGTTGCTCTAGACCCGGGGTGGGGAAACATTTTGACTTGCGGGGCACAAAGGGTTCTAAAATTTGATAGAATGGCCGAACCGGGAGCGGATGTGTTGAATGTTTTGGTCATTCGCCTAAAAAAAGCAAGAAATAACATTGAATCTGGACGAAAACGTGTTGATTGAAAATTAATTTATATTTTAAAATAGAACATGTTTGAGTTTTTATTGCAAAACTGTGGCTTTTGTTCTCATTTTAGAGCCATTTGCACCATTTGATGGACCTCGTGTAAAACCCAAAGTTAGAGAAATGCTGCATTCATGTGATGTTTGAATGATCGTAAGAATGAAAAACAACAAATCTTCCAACACTACATTGATGCTAGAACGGGGTCCCCAAACTTTTTCTTGTGAGGGCCACATACTGGTAACTTTTTTTTCTTCTCTGTTGAGTCCAATTTAAACTTCTTTTGTCTTTCTTTTATTGTGAAGCACTTTGGTTCCCCTGAAGAAGTTGTAAAGTGCTATATGAATAAAGCTTCATTCATTCATGATCCTTTAAATAAAATAAACAACACTATTTGTGAAGTAAAAAAGCAAAACTCTCTGTGATCTTCAGAGAAAAAAAAGGCAGTAAAAATAATACTAACACATTTAAAAAATAAAGCCTAACCAATAAATAGTCTATCTTCTCCCTTCATAGTCCACTTAAGACTTTGGAGGGTTGCAGCTCCTCACACATCTCACAGTTTGTGTTAACCTTTGTGCTATCCAAGGCATTTTAACGTTGGGAGTTGGGTCATCTAGACCCACTAGACAGTGCGGTGAACCTTTTTTCTTCAATGATTTGTGATCTTCACTGGTGTCCATGGATTACATGAAATCTTTCCACCTTTACCCACCTTTGTCATGGTAGGAATAACACGTCAAAGTAAGGGTGGGGTAATGTAAGATAGCACAAGGGTTATACTTCGCAAATCAAACTGAGCAGCTGCACTGTGTCCTGCACGTCTGTTTCTCATCTAGTAATAAGGAAAAAAAGTCAAATTTTTCTGTCTTCTCCTGCAACTGGACAAATATCTGCATTACCTTTGCACCAGTACAGTGTTCCCTCATTTATCGCAGGAGTTACATTCTAAAAATAACCTGTGAACGATGAAATCTGCTGAGAATGATTACAAATGTTTTATGGCAGTAAAACCCCTCACTACCCACTCACTACTATACACTTTTCTTAGACAGACATGAACATTTTCACACTTTTCTGTCTTGTTTGAATTCTCAAAGTTCACACCAGAAATGAAGTCCAGCATTTTAGAAGGAAAACAAAGATCTGATTGCGATCAAAGATTTCTGTGGATCTGAAGAGCAGTGTGTTTCTGGAGGAGATTGATTGAGAAGGTCTCCAGCCAAACAGGGCACAGAACAGGATGCGCTGTTTGAAAAAAAAGAAGAAGGGTGGATTACAATGTCACGTTTTGTGTGTGTCTCGATCGTGTGGCCAGATTAAAAAATTGATAATAAATCACTGGACCAAACATGGAGGTGGGCCGGATGTGGCCTGCAGACCGTAGTGTGCCCACCCCTGCTTTAGACAATGATGAACAAAGCTTTTTATGAATATCCAGTAGGAACCTGTGTGAGAAATTTTTAACTCAGAAATAAAGAATAATCTTTATCATGTTTTCCAGCATGCTTCAGTCTTTTTATACAGACCTGTTGGCCAGTGCCATGATCACTATTTGAAACCCTATAAAGGGTCAAATTTAAATACATGACTAGACAACACTGGGGTCAAATTGCTTTAATTTCAGGGTGTGTCCTGTTTCTCTGAACTGAAAAGCATCATCATGTCGATCAAATAGTTGTGCATTTAACTAAGTACTAAAATAATAATAATGTAAAACTTATTTGCAATTAAGTGCTGCAAACAGTTGCTTGAGGAAGCTTCTTAACAAATTGCATTAACTGCAAACCTGTTTAAAATCAGAGGTTTTCTGCATCTAAAATTGTGATAAATAAACACGTTCTATCCACCAAATAACAGACCATTTATTCTATTTAGTTTATTACTGTAAAACAACATCTGAAACAACATCTCTGTTGCAGAGTCAGCATGTTTTTTTGATTTTATTTTTAAGTGTAATGCTGATGAATACCACACCTCAATAGTCAGACGTCCAACATGTCTCCACATCTTCTTTGAAAACTACTCAAGCATCCCAGATGCAGAACAGCAACAACTTTGCAGCGTTAATAGAAACAACAGCCACATTTAAAAGGAAAAAAAGCCAGCAGCTATAATGCCTGCACTTTGTTTTCCCCCTTTATGCTTAACTAAAATCCAAACCATCTTTTTTTGTATCCCAACGTTCCATCTGCTTGTGCAAACTGCTGTTCTGGATCTACAGTTTGCAATCAAGAAGCTGTTTAGGAGACTTCAACAGAACATCAGACTGACAAAGCAAAACCAACATCTCAAAGGTCTATTTATTGAAGAACAGCAGAGCCATTGGCATTGTAAGGCTTTGCAAGAAGGTAAACAAGTGTTTGCTTTTTTAGTTAAAAGATAAGACAAAATTGAAATTGTACTAGCAAGGTGCACCTAATAAAATGGAAGGTGAGTGTACATGTTTTATTTTGCTTAATCTGACTTAAAATTGGAAGTGCCTTCTGAACAAAAATAAACCACTGATTCATGATTCATTCACATGATTGAAAATTGTTTTGATTGCACACATTTTTAAGTTTCAAGAGTACAATTGTTTTGTGTGCATGTATTTTAGAGTTTCAATTGCATTTTTCTATTTAAAGTACATTTTTCTATTTAAATGCAAAATATTTTTTTAAAGCACACAAAGTTTAAAAGTCAAAATGGCACAAATAATATTGGCACAAAAATCACTCCAGTTTGAAGGCTACACGACTACAACTTGAAAGCGGGCTAAGTTTTGAACATTCCACATGAGACCACCTACTTTTATTGAGGCATCTGATTGTTCAGTTTATAACATTAATTAACTTGCACTACAGAAAAAAAATATCAGGATCAAAAAGAAAATTTTAGGAAGAACATGTTTGAAAAGGTAAAAGATCAAGGATGGTCATCCCAACCAATAGAATGACTGAGTAACAGCTGTTTCTTCCTTTATAGAAGTCTATGGAATTTTGGCAGGTACCTGTTTGGAACGCTAGGGATACGGGGTCACTCAATCCAATTCTCATACACATTCAATTGTTCTATCCAATCAGTAACTAGGCAGAGTGTTAGGCAGAGTTTCTTTGGGAAGACAGTGGGATACGGAAAGTTGTTAGCATTGTGCAGCTGGTATGCTTGAAAGGATGCTATCAAGGACATGTAAAGAGATACCAGATGTCTGACTACTGAGCCATGGTATATATTCAACAATGTTGCCATCGCTTGACCAGATTAATGTTGACTTTTCACTTGGGAATAGAACTAAGGGTGTTCTTAAAATTTAAATACATGTATATTGTAATATATTCAGATAGGAGTAATTCACCATTTTGTATATATAAACAACATCACAGGTGTTTGGAAAATGTGACTTAAATTTTAATAGCTTTCATCAAGTGCAGGCGACCAGCAGCCACATAAGGTGCTAGTTTTCATTTGGCATCTGTGCTGCCTCACACCCTGTCTCCTTCCTTCATATGCATCAGTGGTCTCTGCAATTAGGTTATATTAGGCTCCGCTGTTGGAAAAGCTGGCCTCAACCCGGGCATTTACAGCAGCAGGGTCCGTCAGCAGGGTGATGTTTTCACTCCTGAGTCAGCGAAGAAAGGACGCTTCTTTATACAAGAAGACAGCATAGACTGAAGTGTTCCGAGCGTGCTTGCTCTGTAAGATTCATTCCTGTTAGAACAAGTACCATAAAGACCAGCTATTCACTGCCACCATCCCTCCCTCGCGTCGTCCTGGCTATTAACAGTCTTTGAGGGTGTAGGGCTGTCCTATTCAATCCTAGAGAGAAGATATGCTCCCTATCATCTCTTGGAATCAATGGCAGTGCAGGGCAGAGAACAGAGAGAGCAAACAGAGAAAGGCAGACAGTGCAAGAGAGATATATACAGAAAGAGCGTGTTCCACATCAACTCCTAAGCTCATCGATTCCATCCAAACAGTAACCAGTGGCATTGATCGCCATCTAAGTAGCCTTCTTGCTGTGCGTTACACTAGAGCCTACACAAAGCCACTGAACTGATCCTCATTGAAGGTCATTTTTCTTAACACAAACTCTACTTTGGTGTCACCTTTCAAAAAAGCATGTATGTGTTCACAAACATACCACACAAGAGGCTTTGTCACGGGGGATCCCTGTCAATTTTGTGCGTTTGTTGTTTTATCTTTAATACGATGTTGGAGTCATCACACATCCTTTGTGTGGTAAATGTAAGACTGTTTTTGTATAGCTTATGATTTCAGTCGAAAAAGCAAACAGACCAAGTGGTGGAAAGACAGACAGAAAGAGAAGTGCAGAGAAGAGTTGAGTGTAGAGTGAGATATAGAAAAGAATGCAGGGAAGGCTTTAAAATATTACTGTATGAAGGTGGTCCTGGCTGCACGGCTAATTATGCGTGACATTACTGAATAAGCTGTTCCGCTTGCTACATTTTATTAAGGGGAGTGAGAGGGTCCATTCATTATTCATTGATTTTAATAGATTCTTTTTCACAGTAAGAAAGACAGGAAAGATGCAGTGAAACTGTAGACCGCTGTTACAATCTGCCATCAAAAAAAATCCTATTTCTTAGGAATACTTATTAAAACTGAAAGACAAAATTATCTTTGCCATTTTTACTGGAACTTTAAGCTTAGGAGCAAGTCTCACACAGTGTGTGAATGTGTGTGTGAATGTGTGTGTGACTGGGTGAATGGGTCTGTGAAGCGCTTTGGGCCTTAGAAAAGCGCTATATTAATATACAGCATTTACCATTTACGCCAAGTGAACATCTCAATGCTCAGCTGCAGCAAAAAACTTAAACTACACAAAGCTACTCCCCAGACAGCTGTACTCTTTTTACCTCTGTGGAAAACAATGACTCACTTGGAACTCTAAAGACATTTCTTTTGTCTTTAAATACTTTTGCTTTTAAAAAGTGCCTCAGCTCTCCTGATGAAGACACGTAATTGGCTATGGACAGGGATAAAAAGTCGATTTTTGTTCATGCCAGTTAAATTATAACAATTTTTATCAATATGAATTTTTAAATAGCAGTAAATGCAGATTAGAGATGTAATGATCAATCAAATAATTGATTTATCTAATCAAATTGATCTGTTTGATTGTTATTTGAATCAAATCTAACTATACCACTATAAAATCATTTTAAAATGAAATAAATTGAGGATAATAGATCTTGGAAAATATAATTTGGATTGAGACATTGTTGCCATCACAGCAGACAAGACACATGTGATGTCAGCCAAAACTGATCAGTCCATCATTCCAATGTGTGGAAATACTTTGAATTTAGCAAAGATGTGACCAGACAGTGTGGTAGAATGTTCTAATAATGTTCCCTTTGGATTATTTAGATGTGGAGAAACAACAGTGGGCTGAAGAAAAAAAATATATGAATGGATTGGACATTAATTCTTGTGTACTTCTTTGTTTGTCCACATATTTAATTTAAACTTGATTATCTTGAAAGAAAAACAAGGAATCTGAAAAACTTCTGAGTCACACTTGTTGAAGTTTTGGCTAAAGATGTCCTTGATCCAATTTATGTCAGTAAATTGGATTTTTGAACAAATATTGACTATGAATCGGATCAGCAACCACAAGTTATGATATGAACCAAATCCTTGTCAAAATGAAACGTTCCAACACTGATATAGATAAATGCATTTGTGAATAAATCTTGACTTTAAATTAAAAAGGAGACGGGGCTTAGTGGAAAACAAAATATGTAAATTGATTATTGTACTAAAGAACTTAATAAATGCAGAAAATGCACCTCCTTTCTTATTTCTTCTTCTTCACTACTAATTTCAGCTTGGACATCCTATTCACATGAAATCTTCTTTGTGAACAATCTTCCCTGCATTGTTCTTATTTCAGTGTCTTTGTTAAATATAAAATTATTGTTTTCCCTTCTACCGTTACATTATCTTGAACTATCAAATCACAATAGCGTTCAGGAAACTGTAGGAATCAGTTATTGACTTTCTTTTCACATGGCAAGCAAACCAACCTCCAACTTCCAAAAAAATATGCCTACTAAACTTGTTAAGGATTAAAACAGCATTTTTTGGCAGTTATTATTCAAATTTCGTTGAAGGAGCAGATAAAACCAGATGTTTGAAAAAGCTCATAGTTATGATGCAGCAACTGCCACAGGGGCCAAAGTCTTCCTTCTCTGCTCCGATTCTGATGCATCCACCACCAGATGAATAGATACATTAACGTCTTCATTCTCCTCGTCTGACCTGGAATCTGGATCAAAACTGTACAGCTGGAAAGCTCAAATACTGGTCAAGTTTTTTTTTTTTTTTGCTACGCTACGGTTAGCTTGAGCTTGTGAGGTGTTTGTCAGTGGCGGGAGAGAATGTAAACTAATGGCTGATGGGAAAATTAGGGTTAGGGGGGAGGAGCTACTTGACAGTGTTCCCCCTCCTTTGGTTGGTATATATATATATATATATACGGTATGTACACACATTTTTAACGACAATAACTTCGCTACCATATTTTTTTACCCTAATTTCCTGACAGCCATTTCTTGTATTTCTTTCAATATATTGGCAGCCCGAAGTTTGCTCTTGGAATTTTTTTTTTCTTTTGATAATTCACACAAGATTGCTAGGGTTATTTTGGGTAAAGTGTTATAACCAAGGGTTGTGCCTTTGTCTCTCTGGAAGTGTTTGCAACACATTGAAAAGTGCTACGACAATCTGACCCAACATTTTTGTGATTTTATTTTCTATTTTAGTGCCTGCTTTTTTGATCTTCATCTTCTTTTATATGGAGTTCAGGGATTGTTTTTTCTTCTAAGTCAGTTATTCCTTATGGTTTACGTGACTATATAAAGCATGAGGATATAAACATTTTCTTTTCTGTCATTCATTTTGGGAAACTGTATCATTGGTGGAAAAAAAACTTCATAAAACCCTCCTCAGACTAAATCATTTGGGCTGCTTTATATGATTTCTTTGTACACTGTTGGGATGACTGTGGTTTACACTCTACCTTTAACTGAGAGCACTGGCAAAGTTAGAGAAAATCAGTGAAGTGCATTTCACTCTGCACAAGGCATCAACTCAAGCCTTCAGCTGTGTGAGCTCTAGCGATTTTAATCTGTTCATTTATTCTCGTCTACAACAAATGTGCCAAACATCTGATTCTATATAAATATGCCAACATTTTTCCAATGTGCCCAGTGTGTAGAGGTGGCAATGCTAGTTTTATAAACCCGTAGAAAGGAAAACTATTGTCAAAGAGAAGAGTGAAGGTGCACGCCACACATGCTTGCACTTCTTTAGATGAAACCCACTGTAATAGGCTTGCTTTGGGAGCAGCTGTTTCTGTGTATCTCCGGGTTGCCAGTGTGAATTAGAGAGAAGGCAGCTCTGCCTCCTTTAAATGTTTCATGATGTTTACCAGGCTGTTTGTTCTGAGAGCAGATCAAGGGCGGACCACTCCCACCAACACCCACCAAGGGGGGAAAAAAGAGCAAGGCACAGGGGGTGGGGGTTGTGTGTGTGGGTGAATTTCTATCAAGCTAGATTGATGGATGGATCCCATAATGGACCGTAACATAGGTGAAAACAGACACGCACCAAGTTTCCTACTGGAATTGAATATTCTAATATTGTTTCCTGCCATTTATAGTTTGGACCGAGTGTGTAATAGTGCATTTTGCGGGATATGCCATTTCTATTAGATGTGGTTATGTTTTACCTCTACAAAACTTTTATGCTACATTCACGCTGCCCTCTGCAACACGCGTTCAAGAGACCACTTCCAATGAAAAGTCTGAGTGTTTACGTAAACTTTTGGGCTTCTGCGTTCAGAACTCTCGTGTTCACATGTCGCTGTGCACATCTTTAAAGGCCAGTACACACCGGGACGAATATTCGCCAGGCGTTATTCGCCAGCGTTTTTCGCCACGTCTTTTGTGTTCACACCCAGGCGATTTTCGCTGACGATGAGCCGAGCGAACATGCAATTGCATTCCCTGACATTAGATGGCGCTTAATGTAAAACAGAAATACTCCTGTACACAAGGTGGCGCTGCGCAACTTTACGATTCTTAAAGTCGCTTTTCACTCAGAAGAAGAGAGCAAGTATTTACGCGCTTGTCAGAATCATACAAAGAAAACATGAATATTTCGAGCATCAGTAGCTCCAACTGGTACTTGGTAAGGGGATATTTAAGAATGTCCGTCATTATTTCTTCGCGGCAGTGTAGACGCTACTTGGCGTCTATCTTCTTCGCTGGTATGTGTGCTCAGCAAGGCAGTTTTGTGTTTGAGCGCCCCCAAGTTGTGTTTTACTGTAACTTCAGAAGCTCCAGACACGTGTGCAAAAGCGCAATTCTCATTGGTCGAATAGATTTCGACGCAACGCGTTGAAAAAAAAAAAACGAACCCGAGGCGTTTTTTTTTTTTGACGCTTTGGCGCGTGGCGTTTTTTCGCGTCGGTGTGCACACTCACATTGGTGCCCTTTGTTTAGTCACGAGGCGTTAAACGTCGGCGAAAATCGCCGGCGAAATTCGTCCCGGTGTGAACAGGCCTTAAGACCGTTTTTGGGCTCCACATACAAAAAGCTCATCCATTGAACGCACATTGAAACCTAAACCAGTTTAACTTTGATCACAGCACCATACTGAAATTTTGCAACAAACGTCTCCCAACTGGAGGTGACAGACATTCAAGTGGCGACAATGCAGTTGCCATGGTCAAATGTCTTCAAACATTTGCGCCAAGCATGCAATCTCCAATGCACGTCACATGCCCGCCTTGAACATAGTATCACTGGCAACATAGTTCAAACAAGACAAAGTGGCATTTCTGATACACAAGCATTAATTATCACAAATGTTAGTGTTTGAACATGCAGTGGTAAAACATTACATGAGCACTTCAAAGTGAAGGTTGCTTTTTAAAGAGCAAAGAAAATTCAGAAAAAGAAAGAAATTAACACAAAAACATTGACAAACATTTCAGTGGGAGAAAAATCTAGAAAACAGATTGGCGGAGGATGTATAAATAATTGGACACATTTGGGAATTTGCAAAGAGTCCCTTAGCTTTTATCCACATACAAAGAGTAGAATCGCAACAGTGTGGATTTGGCAGTGGTCAAACAGAGAGGAGCCAGCTGTTTTAAACTCTTTTTACTTTTCGTACATCTCAGCACTGAAGTTAGTTAATTGGCTGATAGCTGTGGCGTGATGACGGACAAGAGAGTTGTTACATCTCTCTTCTTATTTTTTGCCATCTCCCAACACACTTATGTCTTTTATTAATTCTAGGTATTACTTTTAAAAAAATAATTATGAAAATCAAAAAGGATTTGTTGTAGGGCATATGTGGAAACAACAAACTCTATTGTTTCTTAGTTTGTGGTGATATAACATACTTTTCTCTGTGTTTAATGCAGAGAAAACATTTCCTCTCTTACTTGCCATTTCTTCGTTTGTAATCCCTGCTGCCCTCTCCTGAACACACACCTTCCCTCCGTCCACGGACAGAGTTAAAAACGATAATTGACATTTTCAGAGAAGATGAGAAGCGACCTGGAGTGTTTAGGTAATGGCAGATCTCACAACTCTCCTTTACTGTTCTGTCAGTAATTACACCAGCGGCACAGAGATCGGACGCTCCTATTGAATTTGTCTACCGTATACCATATGGCAGTCCCAACAGTTTTAAGTGTTATCTATTTTCTTAATTCTGTCATAGAACCTGCTTAAATCCTGGAGCAAGCTCCAACTACTGTTAGGTGAAGACATAGTACACACTGGACCGATAGCCAGTCTGCTGCAAGGTTACACAATTTAGAGAAACCACTTAACCTATGAAGCCTGTTTTTTTGGACTGTGGGAGGAAGTTGGAGTGCCTGGAGAAAACCCATGCTTGCAAAAGGAAAAGATGCAAACTTCTCAGGGAAAGGTCCAAGCTTCAATTTGAATTAGAGCCTTCCTACTATGAGGCAAGAGTGTTAACCACTGCACCACTGTGCAGCCCCTCTGCTGCAACATTTTTTCTTACCCAGTTGTTGTTAGTACTACAATTTGTTTTTTTCTAAAATGGTCACTACTGAGAAGTACAATCCTCTTTATTTTACATAGTAGCAATTTTTAAACCACACAATTCAGTTTTTCCTCCTTTTCTCTACATTTTCAGAATCTGAAGGATATTCTTTTCTTTATGATGTATCTATGAAGTTTGTCAGTGCTCCAAAAGTTCTGCTGCCTGCCACTTGGGGGCGACATGTCCAAGCGCTTACGTTCATCGCCACATCCGCAATGGCAAGTCTACAGCTCCTGTTGCACCTCATATGCAGTGCACAGTCTCTCAGTAGCTGTATCTTCTTGTGGGCTCCCTCTTTCCCCTCCGCCTCCTCCTGTTTTGCTCTGCACCCCCCTCAATCTAACCACCAGCCTCACTTCCTAAATCAGCTGCGATAAAAACAGATGCCTGATTGAAATGTCAGGAGCGTATCTCAAACTGCCAGAACATTAACCTGTTCACCCTTAGGTACCATGCTTTTCTCCAAGGGGGGGAAGAGATTGGTGGGGGCTGCAGCAGGGCGGGGGCTCGGAGAGTTGGAGCAAAGATGACGAGGAAGACGTGGCAAAACACTGAAAGGAGGTGGGGGAACAGGGGGAAATGCCACTGATTAAGAGCCCTCTTGTGTTATGGAAAGCAGTGGGGGTATATATAGGACGGCTGTTGGGAAAACAGAGAGTGTAAGCATGGTAGACAGAAACACTCCAGTGGATATAGGGAGGGGGACAGGGTGGTGGGGGAGTGCAGTAAAGCAGAGAGACAAGAATGAGGCTCAGAAAAAGAGGCACGAAGGTCGACTCAGAAAAGCCACAAAGTCAAAGAGACATTCAGGAATTTGGTGGGGTAGGTGGGAGGTCAGATAATGCTAATACAGGGGAAATGATTAAAGGCTGGGTTGGAAAAGTCAGTTTATGAATGGGGAGGGGGAGCAGTAATCTGTAAAAGAGAATGCAGCAGGGATAAAGAACAGTAAGCGTGCAGAACAAAGGAAGGAATGTGCTGCACCTCAACAGGGGTGATTTGGTTGATAATAGGCTGATAAAACTGCCGCCTGCTCTCAATGCCTGTCATAAATTTCTCATTGTTACTACAATCACCTCAATCTTCTCTTTTTTTCTGTTTGAACTCAACTAAGCTTTTGTAGATCATCTGCATCACAAAACAACTGCTGGTTTAAAGGAATCCAGAAATATTTTTTTTTCGTTTTTTTTTTTTTTTTAAATAAGCACCTCAAGAGATGGGGGACTGAGAGAATGATGACTTTAGTTGTGTCTTCCTGACACAATCAGCAATCCTCCTGTCTCTGGGAGACAAAGTGGATGTGGCTCCAATACGAGTGGCGCAAAAGCTCAAGGTTTTTTTTTTTGAGTAAATATGCTGGAATGGATAGAAAAAGAAAAAAAAACAGTATCACAAATAAATGATTTACTTTGACGTGGAGACTTAAACATTGTCCAACTTAAGGATTTGTGGAATGAATGTTTCCATTTTTCTGTTGTGCCGCCTGCAGTGCTAACACGTCACCCTCTTCATTTTCAATAACTGCACCTGACTCACATCATCCCCGGTCTCCCTCCTCGCATCTTCCTACTGGTTTCCATGTCTCCTCTCCCTTGACACGACTATAAATCACAAGGACTGAGAGGGTCTTGTTTGCGTTGGGGGGGTAATTATATGTACCGTATGTAAGCTCTCAGGCCGTGATGAATTAGCTGCCCCAAAGTAGGCCACTTCTGACTGACACAGATGGCATATGCATCAGGCTCCACTAAATTAAACACATTGAAATGGCTAAATAGGTGAAAAGAACAAAAATGTGTAAAAAAGGAGTCAAAACTTAAGTTGTAGAAAATAGAAACCCGTAAAGAGGTTGGGTGCTAACTGGTCAACAGATGAAGTTTAAAAACCCTGAAGAATCATTCAAAATTACCACCATTCAAAATCATTTTCTTTTAGCTTTTAAGTGTATTATTAAAATGTTAATTCCTCACATAGCAGTATTTTGATCCATTCACTCATTTAAGAGTATTCTTCTAAAATCTTGCGCTCTGAGCAGCAGCCCCTCCTAATCCACGAAAACGAGTGGGTTCTCACTTTGTGACGTCATAAAGTGAAAAAAGCTCTTTACAGGAAGAATCTGCGCTGCCAGCACCGCCCCAAGGCTAACACACACAGACTTTCTCCATGAAGCTAGCGGTGTTTGGCTAAAACCTTTCCTTTTATATGCACAAAATGCACATCCATCTTTACAAAAGTCAGGATTGTTTGTTTTGGTGAGTGAGACGCAGACACGCTGCCGAGGCCGACTCTAGGTTGGCGTCATGAAATGTGCGGGACCCACACAAAGCGAAAGCCTGGGCCACAGAGATTGAGTTATAACTATTATTTTGTAAAAATTGTTCTTTAGTTTGCCAAAAGTAATGTATCATCATATAAATTGATGTTGTTTTCTATAAAAAGCTTCACAATAGCATGGTATAGGCTCTTTAATAAACATCAAAATTTAAAGTGTTGTTTATGGATCCATGTGTGCATCAATAGCATGATCAGAGTGTCTGTACTGATCAATGCTGTACCAGACTTAATCGATGTTAATGTTTTTTTTTTTAAATATAAAGTCCTTAACAGAGGTTCCATCCATCCTCTTCCAAGCCTGCTTTTGACCCTTTTGACATAACAGGACTGAGTGAATCCGGGGTTTGTTTGGGCAAAAGTTTCTTTGGTTTAAGTTTAGGACATTTGAATGTGTGTTACGCTTCAACCCTTTCTGGCTAAATTCCCTTATATCAGTTAGAGTATTTTAAACAAAACTGTCCAGTCCCTTATAGTCTATCTACTCTTCTGTTCTTTCCTCTAAACCATATTTTTTTTCATTCATTCATTTCCTATTCCTTCTCTCATTTATCCATTCCTTTCTACAATCCCATCCTCTTTACTTGATCCCCTTGTCTTTTACCCTTTACCACTCCTCATTTCTTCATCCATTTCTTCTCTACATCCATCTATCTCTCAGTTGTTTTTCCTAAATAGATAAATGAGCTTTATTGTTACTTTTAGCAGAACATTACAAATAAACTGAAGAATGTACAAAAAATCTAATTAACCATACGAATCCATTTGGTCAATGTCTGGGATCTGTCTGGGAGATAGAACTCCCATAAAGAGTCTACAGCATTACAAACTGATGCTAAATACCCAAACGGGCTGAAGAACTTACCATTCATCACTAGCTTACTAAATATTTTCCTATATCAACTGTTGTTATAGTGTGGCCCCTGTTAATAAATGAAAGATGCAGACTTCCCCAAACTTGAGGTATAATTTTTTTCTGTGATCCTAATAATGTAAAAACAAACAATGATGTATTTACATTCCTGTGGTTCTTCAGGAGTTTAAATTTCTATTCAGATGTAACAAATTCTACCAAAAGACCTTTTAGGAAGAATATGATAGGAAGACGTAGAACATTTAGCAGGGTTGCATTCATTGGGTGTCTTTTGATCTTTCACTTGTGATGGCTCACCACTTTTAAAAAAAAATGTATCTAATTTCTGATTTCGTCTGAAGTCACGAGTGTCACATTTCTTCCCATGTACAATTCCATGATGATCATGATCAAACATGAGCTATAACATTCCCAAAGCTTCCACTGGGAAAAAATAAATAAATATATAACATCAGCCTTTCGCTATACTTCACAGGCTTTTCTTTTTGTGTAACCAAAAGTCTTACCAGATGTCTGCAATGCAATATCAAACAAGCACTAAAGAAACAAGCTATTCAGAAAGTGACTCAAGGGTCACATTTCGCCTAGATATTAATGTAACTGGTATGCTCTGCTACGACTGCAAGTTTTACTATATTTCAAAATTTGTTAGATACAATCCATCCATCCATACATCCATCCATCCTAACCCGCTGACTCTCTTTAGGGGGCCACAGGGTTACTGGAACCAACCTAGCTACTGTTGGGCAAAGGCAGGGTACACCCTGAACAGGCCATCAGCTTTTTGCAGGGACACACAATCACACACTCACATCTATCCTAGGGGCAATTTAGAGACACCAATCAACATCCAGAGTGCCAGGAAACCCACCCACACACAAGGAAAACATACAAACTCTACCAAGAATGGTCTTAGCCGGGATTCAAACTAGGCCTTCTCGTTGTGAGGCGAGAGCGCTAAGAGAACCCTGTATTATTGTAAATGCCTCAGGAACAGCTTTGCTAGCTTTTTTTAAAAACATGATTTCAGTTGAAATCTGCGGGTGGTGCAAGTTGAGGTAAAATATAAAAGCATGCCATTTTCAGTTAGAGCCCAGTTCAATCGATCATTGCTTGGCGCTGCCCTGTGCGGCTGCCTGTAGTAGCAGCTCCCGGCACTAAATTTCCCTTCGGGGATTAATAAAGTTCTTCTTGAATTCTTGAATTGGACTTAAAGAGGCTGGTTAAAAAAATATCCATGGAATGCTGCTCATTTTGTTGGGAATTATTGTGTCCTCTGAAAAAGACCTGTGACACCAATCATCAGAAATAATGAACCCTAAAATGAGAAACTATTTGAGGTACTTGTTTGTTGTTTTGCCAGTATCACATGCTACTTGACACATGCAAATAAAATCAATCGAAACATTATAAGGGAAAACCAATGTCTTCTTCGATTTAGTATTCAGTGACTTAAACTTTATTTGACAAAAAAAAACCTGAAAGGCTCTGGGCATATATATAATGTGACATCTTAGTGTCAAATTCTATATAGTAATGTACCATAACCACATGAAAAAGGTTACATTCATGCTTTTTGGCTCGACCAAATCTTGGAGCAATGCTTAGCTCATCACCAGTAAATGTAGCACCAGCAGGTTTAAGCAATCTTACACATTACCTTAGTGATTCTGAAAAGCATGTAAACCAGTTACGTAAAAAAAAAAAAATAATAATTCTGGATCAATCTTATCACTGATTTTCTGAACTGCTTTGATATATCCAACTGCAAAGAATTAAAAAAAAATCTTGTTCCAGAGAGCTTTACTAGCCTGCAGAATTAATCAATATAAGTGATTTTTTAAGACGCTTTTGATGCATTTCAGTGCCAAACAATATTAGATGCCTTTGATTCTTTCTAATAGATGAGCCTTTGTTGGATTAGCATTCTCAAAGTCCTGCAGACAGAAAAATATTTATTTTGAACACAGTGGGTTTCATTGATTAATACCTGAGAAAAAAAAAAAAAATAGAGAACAGGGTGTGTTTGAATTGGGGTTTAAACAAAACGGAAGTAAGTTGATGTGAAATTCCTTGTTTTGCATGCGTAATCCCTGCTTCACGCCAGCAGTTGTCATCTCTGAGCTGACAAGTGATATTCAGCAAGTTCCAAACACTGTGATAGAGTGCTCTATGGTTTGTGTCTGCCGGTCAGAAAGTGACAAGAGAGAGGAAGCAGGAATAATGTAGCTGGATCGATGAATACCAAATACGGAAATGGGGGTTGGGGATGGAAGTGGGCAGGGAATGAGACAGGTGAGGAAATACATTTATCTACTGTCAGGTAAATAATCTTTTTTGCCATCCGCACTCCAGATTACCACAGCCCGCTTCATCCATGCATAATGTTTTTTCTTCATCATTGGTGAAGTATTTCTTTTATGAGACCGAAATGCAAAGAGAGGAAGAAGAGTATGGAGTAGAAAAAATATCACGCGGATGTCGACAGTGCCTTCGAATTGTCTGGGAAATATATTATATGTGCAAAACACACACCTACCCACACTTTCAGTTGGACATTGGAAGTCTGAACTGTATTTACAACTCTCCTGACATTCACCATGACAACCTGACACATGGTGGAAGTCCTCTAAATTCCACACAGGTGCACCTACATGACTCGCCAAGCATGCGTGCATAAACTCACTACACAGAGATCAAGACAGTAATTACATACGTGGGCTTTTTCCTGCTTGTGCTGTATGTGTTACATTGGTTTCTGGTTGGATACTTTATTGGTTTCATTCACAAGTATGTCTCGGCTGTTACATTCGTTTCATCTCACCTCAGATAGATTTCAGCTCAGCACCCACCCAACACTTTTTGCTTTCCCCTTGTCTCATTGGCACAGGCGTCAGCTCTCGCTGGAGGTGTGTGCCGATCCAGCTGGTGTGTGTCATGCACTGCTGCTTGGTGTTGCTCAGTAATGGCCACAGTGCCTAGAAAGCAGCTGGACACACACACACACATACACACAAAGGTGAGAGAAAAGACTCACAATTCATCATCTTCATTACCATAGTGTCTGTCTCTCACAGAGAGCACAGCCAGGTGGGGGGTTGGTATGGGCTTTTGTTTTACCCTGGAGCACCGTCCAAGCACTTTGGAATGGCTTTCAGTGTGATGACCAGTGGCACATTTCCATTTCCATCAAACCAGAAATGCCACGGGAGTAAAGGTTTAAGGCAGAACTTAGATTTACTGAATTCATTTGGAACAATACAGTACCAATAACAACAGACTTTGTAAACAAATCAATCTTAGTTCCAACTTTCCAACTCTCCCTTGTCCCTCCAACAATGAATGCTATGGGTTCTAACTGCGAACTGCCTCATGTCCACCAAATTTGGTATATTTGATGTAATGCCAAGCCATATAGAATATGTAGGTCACTGAGTAAATGTAGGAATCTGATTAGAGTGGTGGACTCAATGTTTATTAATGAACTATTTAACTGTGTCCACCCACTTTGGAAAAGATCTGCTATTCTTGGAAAATCCCAAACGGCATATGGACAACATCTGGTCAGGATCAAACAGGAAATGCCCAATGCTTAAAACGTCATGACCTAAAATCCAAGAACATTTTGACATTACATTTTGAAGCCTTGTTGTGTGATGGGATCTGGACATAAGTTAAAATTCACTAGGTGGTGTCATTTAAAACAGACTGAAATACATATGTTAGGAAGTTACCCAGGGGCAAAGTAATGGATTTTTGAGAAGGATTTTTTTCCCAGTGTATTTCTAAAATCTGTCCTACATTTAGGAATGAGAAACATAGTTGCAATCCAAAGATGCAGATACACTCATAATTTATCATAGGAAGTAATGTTATGAATGATAAATTATGCCTATGATGACAGCGTCATGCAAGACATATTCACATACAAGGATGAAGCTTAACAAGTTTCAGGCACTGTATTTTCTGCACTAAAAGGTGCACTTAAAAGCTTTCATTGTTTCATAAAAAGGACAGTGTGCCTTATAACCCACAGCGGTTATGGATAAATTCTGGTTGCGCTTACTGGTGTCAAAGCAATTTTAAAAGGTACACGGCGCTCTGTCAAAATCTTAGATTAGGTGTTATTGTGAAAATGCAAACACAGTAAAACTTTTGGACTGTGTTTTTTCTAAGTGTTACTAAAAAGGTTGCGTAGTCCCAGTATAGTGTGTTCTAGCGGTATTAGTCTGTTTTTGTTTTTTTTACGTGTTGCAAACAACGTTGGGAGTTACAGTTGTTATAAATAAGCTAATGCAGCTAACGTGTAGTGTTTTCAAAACAAGTTCTAAACTTTGAACGCAGTTAATAGGGGTGTAAGTATTAATTTTAACAACAATTTGATTTGATATTTGTGGTTGCCAATTTGATTCCCTCTTCATATTGACTCATTTTAAGCAATCCGGTTTGATCCGATTCACTGACCAGAGATCGATTTAGGATATCTTTAACCAAAACCTCAACTAGTGTGATTAAGGCCGCATTTACATTGCATGGTTCAAGTAACCCAATTCCAATTTTTTCCTCTCATGTGGCACAGATCGGATATGACTGGTGAACGTGTAAGCAGGAAAAAGCGCATGGATTCCGATTTTCTCAGATCGAAATCAGGCATCATTCATATGTGAAAATAAATCGGATACGAATCGGATACGTGCATTTGCGTGTGCCATGTAAGCAGACAAATCGGATATTCCCCAGTAAATGCGAGTCGTACATCTGTGACGTCAACTCAGGACACCACCAACAGTGATCACATGACTTATAGGTGCTTTTGTGCGCTGATTTTGCTGTTCCACGACAGCTGGAGCCCCATCAGCGTGTTTCCTTTCAGCCTCAGGAAACCGCTGTTATTTCTGGTCCGGTCCCGGTTGCGACGCAAACGGTAATGAAGAGGGACACCGTTGCTCTGGAACAGGCTAGAAGCCGTTTGTTTCTTTGCTTGGATCAAACTGTTAGTACAGCACAACGTCTGCAAACAATTTCTCGTTTAAAACTCAGTGAGAGCGCATAAGCCAGCCGAGCAGCCCTTCTTTTCCTCTCCCACGCCTGCTTCATCCTGGAGCGCCAATGGCGACACCTCCATCCGTCGCTGCGTTGCCTCCAATGTGTGTGACAACCTCAGTCACACATATGTCCGAAGGAGGTCCACGGAAGGCAGAAAATGCTGCTACGTTATGTAGTCCTCAGAACGTCTACGTTTGATAGTTTCAGCATTGTATAGTGTAAATGCAAAAATGGGATACGGGTCACTTTTAAAAGATGATATAAGCGGGTGTTTAAAAAAAATCGGATACAGTCAGAAAATCCGATTTGGGCATCAAGACCTGCAGTGTAAATGCAGCCTAAGGGATAAATACCTGGGTACTGAACAGTGCGGGTTAAATTTTCCAGATTTCTTGTACAAACAAACAAGAATTAATGGCAAATCCATTTACGTAATGGTCAATTCGATTTGATTCGACCTCTGACAGATTGATCTGATTTAATCTTCGGAATGAAAATCAATTCATCGATTAATTCTGACACCCCTAGCAGTTAATAAAGTCTGTCTGATGGACTTATCTCTGACTTGAGTCGCTTAATATGCCTTATATTTCGATGCACCTTATATATGACAAAATTTTAAAAATGGGACATTCATTGATGGCGTCCCTTAAAATCTGGTGCGCCTAATGGTGCAAAAAATACGGTAATAATAGCAGAGTAGGTGCCAGATTTAATCAATACTTTCTGTTTTGAAATCTTATCACACATACAACATCTTTCTTTCAAATACATAAATCCTTCCTGAAGTTGTATTAAAACAACAACAAAAAAAAAGTATGTAAGCATTTCATCTGCACCACAAGATTCAGTTTTGCATTTTAGAAAGTGCGACACAGGTGAAGAGACTGTTGTTTTCTGTTTGAAAACAAAAAGTAAAATGTTCATTTGTTGTGTTTTTCTCCTAGTGTAAAAAATTTCACATTACAGGTTAATCTATCAACCAAAATAACTATTGCTATACCAGCATATGAGGCTTAATGCCTCTTTGACTGCCCAGCACAAACTAAGCTTTCACAGAATTACAAATGCTAAAAAAGGTAAGAAACTTTTCGTTTCTGTAACTGTTTTTGGAAGAATGTCTGCAATGTGCTATCAAACAAGCACTAAAGAAATAGGCTATTCAAAAGTTGACTTACGGGCAACGTGTGGCCAAGAATCAAATTCTAAGAAGCCTAGAGCATTTGCCAGTGGGTGTTGCGGTTTTACGTCTTTCAACAAATGCGGGTGTTGTGCAGATTTCTGTATGCCTGCCATAATTTGCATGCTTTTGGAGAGAGCACATAGAGCTCAGCAAAGCCTCCAAACAAACTCACTGTACAATAAAAAACAAAAAACAATGTAACATTTTCCAAGATTGTAATGTACTTGCCGAAACTGTCATACCAATTTAAACATTAACGGGCATCTATGTTTTTCGTGCAAAGGTTATTTATCAAGCATTATTCTTAATCGTTGAGAATCTCTTTAAACGTAATGCTGTTTTTAAAAGTCTTAAAATAAAAATAAAAATAAAAAACTTAGTTTACTTAGACATAGATTACCACCCAGTTTTGGTAAGTTTTGTTGAAAGATGCTGGATGTCATTTGGTCAATACTTAGTTTAGTAGAACCATTTTGACTTTGATTTCAATTCAATCTGAATCATTTTAGACTAAGTTCTTAATTTTCTTTCTGTAAATCATACACATCATAGACTGTTATCACACAATCCTAATGGTAACGGAAAAAAGTGTGTGTCTGTGGGTCAATCAATATCTTGTTTAATAGCCAATGAGCATTATTATTATTATTAATATTATTATTTACCTTTATTTAACATGTGTGACATGTGACCATGTGTGACACAGCTACATTTTCTTTTGAAAACCTGGTCCAACTTAGTTTGGATTTGGTCAGTTAACCATCATTAAATATTATGTGAACACATTAACAAAGAAATACATTATTAACAGTGTGTTTTAAGTCCCACCTTGTTAAACCAAAATAATTAAACCATAAAAAATATTTTTCATAGCCTTCAGTCACTTTTTATAATAAATATGACATCAAGAAAATTAAAAGCGAATCTGTAAATGTAAGTCGTAATTATTCAGTAGAAAGCATAGTCAAAGAAATGCACACAGATACACTCTTTGTGAGGTGATTTTAAATCTCATACAGATTATATTACTCAAAATAGGAAGTCTATTCATGAATTTCACATTTGGCACAACTTCTGTGTGCTGCTGTGCAACTTTAATGTATTATTAAAAGCTAAATAATGGATAAAACTTGTTTAATCAATAATTCACTAAATAGCTGAAGTTGCCAGTTGGAGTTTGTTAACAACATGAAGAAGTTTGCTGGTTAAAAGGGACCAATGGGGCTTCATGCTAATTTGGCCTGAAAGTGAAATCTCCATATCCACTGACAATAGATGGCAATGAAATGAAGAGCTGCAAAAAAACAAAACAAAAAAAAAAAATCAGGGAACTGCTCAACCTGTAGTAAAACCTTAAACTTTCTGTTTTAGTTCACCTGTTTTTCTAAAAATTTAGATATAGATCCAGATTAGTATATTATTACACTTCTAGCGATAAAAAGTGATCTAATTTTAGCCTACAGTTCCTATCCAAACTATCTTTTTTTCTGACCCACAATCTGACACTCAGCACTGCTGCTCTCTCAAGGCTTGCTTTGCTTAGAAATGAAAGAGTGAATATGTTTGCTGGTACCTTCAATTGACAAAGAAGAAAAAATGGAGGCAGTACTTATTGTGTGGTTAGTAACAGGGACGTTTGACTGGAGGGTCACCGGGAAGCTCTGTGAGTCAGTACTAGGTGTCCTTAAAAAATCACTAAATTGACTTCTGACACATAATTTATTGGTAAAAAAAGATAGTGTGCATTTACCAAATTCCCACAGCATAACACAAATTTTTGGATAAAATTTGACGATCAAATGATCAACATAGTGTCTAAAAACAGCCAGAGTCTCCTGCTGAATTGCAGACGAAGAAATGTTTTCACCCTGGACGTACCACAACACAGTGCTCCCCTGTGTGTCACGGGAGTTAGGTTCTGAAAACATGCAAAATCTGAGAAATAGTCGTCTTTAATTATTACAGATATTATAGATGTCTTAAGGCTGTAAAACCTCATCACTACACGTTTTATTTACTCTTCTTAGAAAGAATTCTGCCCATAACTCAGAAACCTGGCGCCCTGCAGAAACTATGTACCAGAAAACAACACAGATTTCTAAATTTTGGCTGAAAACAGGTATAAATATAAATAAAATAAAAAAAACACTGGGAACGCTTTAAAAATAGATCAAAAGATGATCAGAGTGGGACTTTAAAGTACATTAGTAGTGTTAAAAGGGATTCATAACAGCGCAAAGCTACATCAGAATCAGCTGATTTAGGTCGATTATGTAAGCACTTGATTACTGTAACATGTTGCATTTCAGCACAAATATACTTTTTGTCGCTTCAGAATCATTAGGAATGACATCAGTTGCGTGATTGAGTTGAAGGAATTAAAAAGAAACAAAAACAAAAATTAAACACTGGTGCTAAAGCTGTGATGTCAAAAAGTTAAACAGTCTCGAAGATCAAATCTTAATACTTCGAGACCACAGACTGATCCCAGACCACAATCACAATCAGCAAGACTGCGAAAGGTGAACAGCGTTATGGCAAAGAACCACTTTAGACAGTATTTGCACAGAATGCCTTACCATCTTCTGAATGCTAAATAAGTAAACTGTACTGCACTATAACTTGTAGTGGGCCTTGCACGGAGAGGTCTCTTGATATTAAACCACCCTAAAGCCCCGTACACACCGGGACGAATTTCGCGCGCGATTTTCGCCGACGTTTAACGCCTCGTGACTAAACAAAGGGCACCAATGAGAGTGTGCACACCGACGCGAAAAAACGCCACGCGTCAAAGCGTCAAAAAAAAAAAAACGCCTCGGGTTTTTTTTTTTTTTTGACGCGTCGCGTCGAAATCTATTCGACCAATGAGAACGGTGCTTTTGCACACGTGTCTGGAGCCTCTGAAGTTACAGTAAAACACAACTTGGGGGCGCTCAAACACAAAACTGCCTTGCTGAGCACACATACCAGCGAAGAAGATAGACGCCGAGTTGCATCTACACAGCCGCAAAGAAATAATGACGGACATCCTAAAATATCCCTGAATCAAGCACCAGTTGGAGCTACTGGTGCTTGAAATATTCATGTTTTCTTTGTATGATTCTGACAAGCGCGTGAATACTTGCTCTCTTCTTCTGAGTGAAAAGCGACTTTAAGAAGCGTAAAGTTGCGCAACGCCACCTTGTGTACAGGAGTATTTCTGTTTACATTAAGCGCCATCTAATGTCAGGGAATGAAATTGCATGTTCGCTCGGCTCATCGTCAGCGAAAATCGCCTGAGTGTGAACACAAAAAACGTGGCGAAAAACGCTGACGAATAACGGCTGGCGAATATTCGTCCCGGTGTTAAGAAGTGTTCGAAAAAAAAGTTTAGGTGTTTTATAGAGTAATTCCATAAAGTAAATCAGAGCTGACACAATAATTATTGCATCCCATCTATTCATCAACACCTAAGTATTTCCTCCTTTATCAACTCTCATGAGACCAAACTGAACTCCTCATTACAACTGCCATAGCAAAGCTCACCTCAAATGTCAAACTCTCAATATTGCTCCAAACTTCCACTTGAATCTTAACCAAAGACTGTTACATTGAGGAATAATGTTGTAACACCTTGTCATTTTTTTTTTTTTTTTGTTAGTTAGGTTAAGCTCTGTGTTGTTGGGTGTGGTGTACCAAATGGTTAAAACTTGAAAAAGTAGAGTTCATATACCGAATGTGATTTGCGCATCAAGGGCATCCAGTTTCAATGAAAGGTCAATGTACTGATCAGAGGTCCTGTGGTAAATGTTGTGCATCAGACATAACCTGGCGGTGCGTTCAGAGCTCAAATATCTGAATGTTTACAGATACCTTTCATTTAAAGAGGCCACTTGAATGTGTTGTGAATGTAGCATTAGGGTGAAAACACTCCAATCAGTTCTTACAGCTAATTCCCAAGTTTTTATGCCATCCCTACAGACTTTTTCCATTGGATCCTTTTGGTTTGCATTTAAAAAAAAAAAAAAACGGTGACAAAAAAATCTGGATTTCCTTATTTCCTTCAAACCCGATTGTCTAGCAAAAAAAAAAAAATCTTCATCCATTTCTAGGAAAGCAAATTGACTTGTCAGCAGCCAAATGCTTATTTTTGTTTTGTTCTTTTTAATGTCCAGTACTTTTCTATCATCTTTTTCCTTTCCCTTTCTATTCTTTTTCTAATCCCTTCCTTCAGTTTTGCCCTCCTCGTTGCTCTTTTCTCCTCCTATCATTGTGATAATCATTTTGTCCCCTTAACTTGTTCTTTACTTCTCTATTACCACCCTTCCCACTCTTCTCCCTTTGCTTTCTCTTCCTCTTTCCCTGGCTGTGGGGTGATGTATGGTCCCTGTCAAGGCTAGAATCAATGGGATGCCGGTTGTTTTAATTTAGCCTGGGAGCCCAGCAGATCCAGATCCTCAGTGTCATGGAAGAGCGATAACGGTGGCCTTCCTCTCATCTGTTTTTACTCTTCTCCCTCTGTCCTCCTTACTTGCTGCACTGATCAACACTTTCCTTCCATTGGACAATGCTCCGGGGAAGCCCACACAAGTCTTTGAGGGTATTATAACCAAGCTCTGCTGCTATCAGTTAACATGCGTTGTATTTGTGTCCTAACCAAGCGATGAGCTACTTGAGAGGCATTTTCACAACCAAAGTGCATTGATGATCTACTGCGGGGAAAACAAGTTTGATCAAATATATGAAAATTGCCATATGCACTCATTCAATTGGCCCATATCACTTGACATAATTCTGCTCTGAAAAACAAAATTCCTGATTGAAGAGTAATCAATTGAAAATGAGTTGATAGGTAAAAGGTTGGATGAGCTTCATTTGAGCTGTGATCTGCGGCTCATCAGCCACATTTTCCTTGACAGCTCCTGCTTTCATTCTGTCTCATATCGTTTTCCTCCCTTTCATCATCTCTCCTTCATTGTCACCCATCATTAATACAAATCATCAATCCCAATATCCACCACTGCTTGGCGTGAGCAATAGCCGCTGTGCAAAGCATGCATCACGGGCTAAAGTAATTAAAGTAGCTGCTTTCAAACAAAAGACCATGAGCTTTGGAGAAAATTAAAGAAATGTGGGCAGAGAGAAGGGGTGGCAATCAAAGTGTTGGGTTCCACCACAGTGGTTCTGTTGATGAAAAATGTGCTGTACAACCAGGATGTGTTTTATTGGGCTTTTAATGGGTGTATGCTCAGCATGAAATAGCTTAAGCTGTGTGGCTTTTGTTTTAGCTACAACACAGTTTATGAGAAAGAACATTTGTCGGGGGGAGATCTGTACTGCATCACCAGGCTAATTATTCAGATGCTTGTATATTTATAGAGGTAGTTGTTAAATCCAATTTGTGTATGAGTGTTTTAGGGAAAGAAGGGGAGTATTTGACTGGTTCCAGCCTGATAGTTTATTGCTTGCAGGCTCCTGGTTTGGCTTTGGGCTAAGATTCAAATTCAGTTAAGGTTAGAATTAGGGAAAAAATGGTTAGGTATCGGTAAGGGTTAGACAATCAATGAAAGACAGTTCAATCTGTTAAAGTGTTGCCTTTTTTAGTCAATTGCTGGTTGCTGGCCCCTCTTCAGAAAAAGCTCCTCCCCCCAAAAAAAACTTTTGGGGGGAGGAGCTTGGTGGGCCATCAGGGCCTTTAAGCCCTTTTCTGAAGGCCCAAAAATATCTGAATCATGTGTTAATTATATTTTGTCCATGCATACTCATTCAATCATTCCAAATGGTCTTTCCATTACCTTTTATTGTGTTGATGCTGGTTGTGCTGCTTCTAGACAGACATATTTTCATATTGGAGCATTTAACCAATCGCATTTTAGCTGTTCTTTGTTGCCATGCAGCATCAGAGCTAAAGAGGCTTCAGTTTCCGTTCTGCAGGCCCTCTAATATAAAATCAATGTCGATCATTCATTTCCCTCAACCAATCAGATTTTGAGTTGGTGTGAGCAGGGCCTTATTCAGACCTTCTGTTTGGACAGAAGTTTCATGAAAACAGAAAAAAATTCCCACATGCAGCCTTGTCCAGTTTGACACAGAGCTACGGAGCACTTTTTGATCTGTCTCAGTTAAAGACAGTGCTGACTGTAATGTACGCCATGGAGGATTTAGCAAGGAAAATCTCCCACTGACCTCCTGGACTTCCTTCATCAGAAAAATCTGAGAGAGATCATGAAGCAGCTGTATAGATTTGTGTGTTTGGCGCTGACCATCCCCATATCATCTGGCTGCATCTGTCAGGTGGAAATGTTCTCCTCTAAAGTGGATTCAAACCTATGCAGAAACACAACTGGACAGACCTGGCTCTCAGCATTGGCCTTGATGGAATAGAAAAGGACTTCTTGACGGAACTGAAGTGCGGTAATCTACATGACGGGGTGATCGAACTGTTTTTGAGGAAAGAGAGGAGGATGGATTTCGTCTTCAAATCAGATTTTTGATGAGTGAAATGATAAATATCATACTAAATAACAATCCAAATTTACGTGGTTATTTTCAATGTTTTTGCTGGATGCAGTTGCATTGTTTTGTGTTTTGTTTATTCCTTTTATTTAGAGGCATTTGTTGTGTCTTAATTAATTTTTAATATGCATTGAAAAGTTAGCTTCTGCACCATAAAATGGTTCATGAGGGGTTGAGTGATTCAGACGTAGCACTACTGAAGACACAGGTGGGTTATGCACGCTACCCCACTGCAAAAAAAAAACGTTTGTTAGCCTCATTGCATGAATGCCTAAATAATTTTTTTTAGCCAAATTCTAATATCTGAAAAAAAATATCAACTCTCTTGCTATAAAATTGGATAATTCCGGCTTTCCAAAAGCATTCAAAGATAACCCAGTCTCATCCCAAAACGTGTAGTAGTTACGTTTGTCCGTAGCTAAGTAGCAGTTCTACAAAAACGGCCCTTAAATTGTGGGATGGCTACGTTTCATTTTCCTATTCATTTTATATGAGCCTTCTCAGGATCACATGACTTTTGAGTTTTTGCCTGCCGTGAGCAAAAAATATGGCGGATATTTGCTCGTTTTTCGGTGGAAACTCCCACAAAATAAGATATTTTGAGGACATCTTTATTTTTGAAAACATTTCTATCGAGAAATATACCTTTTAGTTTTATAATATGTATTCATTTTATTTCGTACAACTTTTCTCAAAAAAAAGCTCTGAAATCGTAGAATAAGACTTTTTTTTGGTCTTTTTTCAATTATATCTGCAAACGTGCGCGGGGGTCACGTGAATAGTATGTTTCTCTTTTTTCTGGTGAAAATGCCCTAAAATACGGTAGATTGCAGACTAAAATTTATTTATTTAGTAACATTTCTAGCAGCACCTGTACTCTTTACTTTCATAACATCCATTCATTGCAGACATGCAGTTCGTGGTTTGTTTGTTTCGTTCAATTTTACCTCAAAAGGATCTAAAATCATAGAAAAGCCACGTCTGATCTTTTTCATTCATATCTGCGGGCTTACGTGGGATCACGAGGCAAAAGAGTTTCTCTTTTTTTCTGTGGAAACCTCGTAAAAAGGTCTGTTACAGCTTTAATTACATTTCTAGGGACCCCTGTATAGGTGGATGGAACAAGCCAAAGTCCGAAAAGCTGGACCAGACATTACCAAAATGATACTCCCAGGTAAAATTTGAGCAGTATTGTAGATGTCAGCTTGTTTCTTTCATGTTACTATCATTAATAAATTAACCTCTTCCCAAAAGGATCAATCATGATGACCTGGAGAAAAAGCAGATAAAGATACGCAATCAATGAATGGATCCCTTTTAGATTAAGGTTGTTGATTAAATCTGAAGAAAAAACACAAAACAACACAAACTGTTTACACAAAGGCTTCACATCACTTTATATCTCTGCCTCTTTGTCCTCAGTCTTCCAAAAGACTTCAATCCAATATCTGTCAGATGTACATAGTTTGTCCCTTTAATGAACTTGACACATTAAATTTTTTCATTCACATACCAACACCTTTTTACAGATGTTTCATACATTTTTATGATTTGACAATTTATGCTGCAATTGTGCACTGCGGGATGCGAACTCACGAGCTTCTGCACAGCGGCAAAACCGCCCGTTCCCTGCCAGCCCCACATGGAGGAATGGAAACCTCCTTAGAGGAAGTAGCTGTCCTATGCTTCTCACTCCTCCCTTATTGTTGATGAAACACGTCCTGTTTCATCAACAATGCGGGAGGAGTAAGAAGAATGGGACAGCTACTTCCTGTCTCACAGCATCTTTATGTGAGTTTGGACTGAAGATTGCTCTTATTGTAAATAAGTATTAGTATTATTGTAAATTACTGTCAATTTTTACAACTATTTATAGATGCATCTTTGATTCCATGTATTATTATTTTCTTATGTATTCATTTTCCTTCATTATTAATATTAAGGTTGCCATAATTTAAGTCTGAATCGTATTAATTATTATTTCTTATTGTTTATCTATAAATCCAGTGTTTTCTCATGGGGATCCCTTATGTGCAGGGCTTTGCCGGCTCTCTCTGGGAGGGTTCTGGGGCAGCTGGTGTCCTGCACTGTGAGCCAACTATAGTGTCTCTTGCTGGGCCTATTTTAGGGCTTAGTATTTAATGTGCATACTCTATTTTTTGCTCTCAAAGTTGCAATTCTGACTCGTACAGTTTAAAACTGAAAAGTTCAGTGACTTACAAAATTATAACCTTTATTTTCAGAGTTACTAACCATCAAAGATCCAACCTTCACCTTCCAACTATTAGTGTCAAAGTCCTACCAGCAAACTGTTTTTTTTTTCTTACAGAGAGAGAAAAGACATGAAGAATTGCTCTGCATTCCATGTATTTTGTGTGAAAAACTTCAAATAAGAGCACTGATGAGCAAAAGTGAAAATAGTATTAAATCTTTTCTGTCATAAAAAAATTACTTCAGTGCCTCAAATTTAAATCTTGCTACTTCTCTTGCCTTTACAAAAAATTGGGGTTTACACTTCTCCATCTCAAAATAAAAACCCGTCCCCCCTCGGGATTGCATTAGCTGAAGGGCATGCAATCTGTTTTTTTTTGCTGTAACACTTAGCCCGTGTCAGCCTTGAACAGCTGCTATTAATGTGATTTCTGCAAGACTAATGCTGCTGCTGTCTGCCTGAGCCTGCAGGTATCATGAGCCTCACAGCAGCCTGCATTACTAGTGACAGCCTTCAGTTGATGTCACCGATATAAGATCAGAAGCAAAAAAGAAAAAAGTCACATTTTAGCTTTCATTCCTTCCAAGATAATATTGGTTCAGGACAAGTAACACTGGGTGTAGTTGGGCGTATAGGCTTACTTATAAAAGGAGCTTAATTATTGATAATAAGTTATAGATTTTATATTGTATATTTGCCAATACTTAGTTGGGAGAGATATGAAGTGCAAATAAATATTTCATTAGGTGTTTGGAAGCAAAATGGCCATCAGACAGCTCTTGCTGCTTTTCATTTAATTGTCATGAAGGATGCCTTGCTTTTCTCTGCCACCCCAGATTGGCATTGGATTCCTTTGAAAGTCAATTTCAAATGAAGAGTGTCCTACTCCTCCAGCTCTGAAATTGCTCTTGAGAAACCAGACACTTCAGTGTCAGACAGCACTCAGCTAGTTGATGAAACATTTGGACTCCCAGCAGGTATGAAGACGATGCTTGGACAGTAGGGTGCAGCAACAATCCTATGAATCACATTGGCTCATTCCACAAGCAACTGTTTAATTTACACAGAAACATCTTTCAACGTTTCCTGATAGGACTGTTTATTCTATTTATAAAAAAAAAGGTCCTTATATCGATAATTAAAGCCCTTTGTGGTACTTTAAATTATGTATGTAATTCATCTTGAGTGGCAAAACTCTGATCCACATCAGTTTCACATTTTTTGTTCAACTTTAGTCCCACATTGTTGTAAATATAAATAAAAACTACATTTTGTTTAGAAAGACGAATCAAGTTATGATTAAAATCATTATAATCCTGTTGCTGAAGAGATGTCCGCTTTTACAGTGTTTTAACATTAAAGAATAAGATAGTTATAACTTGTCTTCACTAACTTGTTAATTAAGCTTCAATTCTAATTTTAGAATAAATATTTAAAAAATAAAGTAATATATATTTTTTATTTTATTTTATTTTTTCCTAAAAATGATTAACTTTGTGTTTTACCACCATTAAAGAACACTGTTTTACATTGACATTACCATAAGAAAATTTAGAATCATATGTTTGTATGACAGAATCACTGGAGGTCCATTTATATTCATTTGGGTGAATTCAGACAAAAAATTTAACTCTGGTTCATTTAACCCTTGTGCCATCTTAGATGACCCCACCCTTACTTTGACATGTTATTCCTACCATGACAAAGGTGGATAAAGGTGGAAAGATTTCAGTTAATCCATGGACACCAGTGAAGATCACAAATCATTGAAGAAAAAAGGTTCTGAGCACTGTCTAGTGGGTCTGGATGACCCAACTCCCAACGTTAAAATGCCTAGGATAGCACAAGGGTTGAAGTGTACCAAATGTGTCCAGTCTGAATAAATCCTAAATAATCACCCCCATCTACTTTGAGTGACACACACACTGCACCAATATTAAACTAAACAACAGGCTCACTTTTGGCAACCAAAATCTTTATTGCCAAGAAAAAGCACAACTTTTCATACTTCATGATAGGCTCCTCCCTCTGCAAAAGAGTGCAGACGCTTTTTCCCCTGCTCCTGCCGCTTCCTGCTTTATTTGCTTTTTAATCATTTAATTAATCATTTTTAATTATTTTACCTCATCCACAACTCCTGGAATATCAGACTGGTCATCCTTTTTTGTGACTTCCACCTATACAAATCAATATTTTTACGTCTGACAAGCCAGCGACATGTCCGGAAGAGGAAGAAAAACAAACTCCCACTGTGAACGCTGTCGGATCTACCAACAAGAAATAAAAGAGCTACAAACACGGATATTTACTTTGGAAACTGAAAATGGACTTCACAAGACCCTTCCAGTAACATCGGGTGGTAAGAAGCCTGCTCTTACCACAAACGAGAAGAATAACAGTGACATAGACCTGAGTGATGTTGTGTCCTTTCCAAAACTTTGTGCGGAGGAACTCTGTGTCAAGCCAAAGCGTAAAGATGACAGAACATCCGAAATAAAGCTCACAAACAGATTTTTACCCCTAACACAATGTGATGTTAAAGAACAAAGTGAAATTGGACCACAGAATAGGAGTCATAATTTTGGCAACAAAGCACAGGCAGAAAGAAAATCTGTGCCAAACGTCAAGGTCAGAGATACGCTGCTGCTTGGAGATGGCGCTATCAGTGGAGTCAGCCACAGAAGAATGCAAACTTTATGTTGCCCAAGTTCTACTGTTCCAGTGATTACAGGACTCTTATCTAAAGTCTTGTACCAAGGAGTCGAACGAATATTCATCCATGTAGGTGCTGTCGATATAAAAAAAGAACAATCTGAACGTTTGAAAAAAGACTTCATCAAGTTATTTGAAGAGATTGACAAGGTAGAGGTTGAAGCATTCATCAGTGGACCTCTTCCTAACATCGGTGGGGTGTCACTCAAGTTCAGCCGTCTGTGTCAGCTGAACAATTGGCTCTCCAGAGAGTGTGCTTCCAGAGGATTCCATTACATTGAGAACTTCAATACATTCTGGAAACGAAAGGACCTATTCATGGGAAGAGGCCCACACCTGAACAGAGGTGGAGCAAGAGAGTTAGTGAAGAACCTCCTCCACGCTCTGGGGCAAAGAGGCCAAGGCCCTGAAAAGGCAGTAAGGAAGGACCGAGCCAGTGTCCCAGGAACCACAGCACAACGGCAACAACAACTACCTCCACTACCACCACCGGTCAAAGACTTGGATCCGGCAGCACCAGCACCACAACCACCTCCATCTAAGGACTCAGCTGCACCAGCATCACAACAACCACCGCCAGCTAAGGACCCAACCACAGAACTACAACAACAACCACCAGATTTGGCCCCAGAAATACCACCATCTGACCAGCTGTGGACGCCCCCTGCTACATCTACTCCCAGTGAAGACTCACTTTCCTTTTCGTCCCCCCCACTTTCACCCATGGCCCTACCAAGCCATTTTGATAGCCTCATTAAGTCAGGAATTAAGATGGCTCCCCTAACACCTGTGAGCCTCACACCACACAGGAGCTCTCCTACCCCTCCATTGCCCCCTCCTTATCCTTCACCCAAAGTCCCTCCAACACGTCCTTCATCCAAAGCCCCTCCAACACGCTCCCTCCGTCGTTCACCCAAATCCCGTCCAGCTCCCGCTCCTCCTGGTCCATCACCCAAACTACCCTCAACTCGACCTCCCCTGCGCGCCTCTAGACGTGCTATCCCCCAGAGCTAGGATGAAACGGGCCCCCAGTGTCCTAGGAAAGGTTATGTCAAACTGGGGCCCTGTGATGAACAGCTTCCTTCTGGTGCTATACCTGTAGTTGCACCACGTAGAATGCAAAAAAGGGCAGTTAGACTGTCCAATCAAAGAAATCTAGTTGATATCCCTTGCAAGAAGGTTTTGACCAGTCCCAAGGAAACTAATCTCAAACTTGCTGCACTCAATGTCAGATCTTTATGCAACAAATCATTTTTAATCAATAATCTTATCTCTTCTTTTAATCTTGATTTTATGTTTTTAACTGAAACATGGCTTGACAAAAACACAGGAAACATAGTTCTAGTCGAATCAACTCCCCCCAACTACAAACATGAATCGGAAATACGAGAAAATAAAAAGGGTGGAGGCGTTTCTGCACTGTTTAGAGATAATATTGCAACCCGCAGACTATCATTTGGTGTGTTTTCCTCATTTGAGTATGTGTCCTTTAAGATTGAGTTAAAACAAACTCCTCCCTTACTCTGCATAGTCATGTACAAACCTCCTCAGCACAGCCAAAGTTTCATTGATGATTTCACTGAAATGCTCTCAGTTGTGTGCACAGACTTTGATGGTCTAGTCATTACAGGTGATTTTAATGTTCATGTTGATAATGTCAATGACAGAAATGCAAAAGAGCTCAATGTTGTCCTTGAAACCTTTGATCTAATTCAGCATGTAAGTTGCCCCACCCACAGCAGAGGGCACACTCTGGACCTGCTCATCACAAAGGGGGTTAATATTTACAATGTCAGTGTGGTTGATGTCGCCCTCTCTGATCATTTCTGTGTATTCTTTGACCTGTCTATTGCTCCCAAACCACCGCCTGGCCCTGCAGTTGTCCAAAGGAGACAAATAAATGAGAGCACTAGGGCACAGTTTGTAGAAATGATTAACCCTGAAAACGCCTCTGGTGCCAATGTTGATGAAATGCTGAATTCTGTTACTTCTAGCATCTTGAATGTTCTGGATGCCATTGCCCCTATGAAGGTTAAATTGAGAAAACATAGACAGAAAGCTCCCTGGAGGAACGATGATCTAGTCAGGGCACAGAAACAACAGTGCCGCAGAGCTGAGCGAAACTGGCGCAAGTCAAAACTCCAGGTTCATTATGAAATGTATAAGGGGGAGTTGTACGCTTACAACCAGATCTTATGCAGAACAAGGGAAAGGTACTTCTCTGAAATCATTGGAAGTTGCAGCAGCAACTCTCGTGTCCTGTTCAGAACAGTAAACAGATTAACTAACCCTCCAACCCAGCTACCAATAGAACTGGTTTGCACACCTAAATGCAATGAGTTTGCTGTATTTTTTAATGACAAGGTTCAGGGCATTAAAAAAGCTATCAACTCCACAACACATATAACTATCGAACGGCCACCTACTCACTCTAAGCTGACTCACTTTGTACCTGTCACTGACCAAACTGTCCAAGAGACCATCACCCGTCTGAGCTCGTCTACATGCTGCCTTGATGTGTTACCCACTAGATTTCTAAAGTCTGTCCTGAACAGTGTGTTGCCATCAATTACTCAAATAGTTAACATGTCTCTTCAATCTGGAATATTTCCAGAGGCCTTAAAAACTGCAGTCATTAAACCTCTCCTGAAGAAAAGCGGTCTTGATCCCACTGTACTGAATAATTACAGACCTATCTCTAATCTGCCATTTTTAGGAAAAGTCCTTGAAAAAGTTGTCTACAAACAGCTCACTGATTTTCTCTTATTAAACAATTCATTTGATGTTTTCCAGTCAGGTTTTAGACCCCATCATAGCACAGAAACTGCTCTTATCAAGTTAACCAACGACATCCGCCTGAACACTGATGATGGCAAAGTCACTGTCTTAATCCTGCTAAACCTGAGCGCTGCCTTTGATACTGTTGATCATGGGATCCTTTTGCACAGACTCCAAGATTGGGTTGGCATCTCTGGATCTGCCCTAAGTTGGCTCAAGTCTTATCTGGAAGACAGGAAATATTTTGTTGAAATTGGGAGTTGTGTCTCAGACTACATGGCCTTGACTTGTGGTGTGCCCCAGGGATCGATCCTGGGACCCCTTCTGCTCAACCTCTACATGCTGCCACTAGGGCAGTTAATATGCAGTAATAACATATCTTATCACAACTATGCAGATGATACTCAGATCTATGTGTCACTGACAACAGGTGAATATGGGCCGGTGGATTCACTCAGCCACTGCCTCCAACAGATCAGTGCGTGGATGCAGAACAACTTTCTCCAGCTAAACTCAAACAAGACCGAAGTTATTATTTTTGGCCCACAGAAACAAAGAGAAAGTGTCAGCAGCTACCTTCATTCTCTGTCTCTAAAACCCTCAAATCAAGTTAGAAATCTAGGGGTAATCATGGACTCTGACCTGAACTTTAACAGACATATCAAGTCAGTAACATCAGCGGCATTTTACCATCTGAAAAACATTGCCAAAATCAAAAACATAGTGTCAAAGCCAGACCTGGAGATACTTATTCATGCATTTGTCTCCAGTAGGTTAGACTACTGTAACGGCCTGCTCACCGGCCTCTCCAAACGAGCTGTAAAACAGCTTCAGTACATCCAGAATGCTGCTGCTCGAGTCTTGACCAGAACCAGGAAGTATGATCACATTAGTCCTGTGCTCAGGTCTCTGCACTGGCTCCCTGTACCTCAAAGAATAGACTTCAAAGCAGCTCTGCTTGTGTACAAGTCTCTCCATGGCCGAGCACCAAAGTACATCTCTGACATGTTAGTGCCATATGAACCATCTCGTACTCTGAGGACCACAGGGGCCGGCCTCCTGTTGATTCCCAGAGTCAGAACTAAACAAGGGGAATCAGCGTTTCAATATTCTGCAGCTAAAATCTGGAACAGCCTCCCTGAAGTCGTAAGACAGGCGTCTTCTGTGTTCATGTTCAAATCTAAACTTAAAACATTTCTGTTTAGCCGTGTATATGACTGAAAGGTCCTATCTGCACTTTCCTTTCCTTTCCTTCCTTTATTTTTAAAATCAATTTTCAATTATTATTATTATTTTTTTTTTTCTTTTAAAGTAAATTTTACGTTGATTATTTCTATGATGTATTGTGATTTTAATGCATTTTTCTGTTTTGTGAAGCACCTTGAATTACTTTGTGTACGAATTGTGCTATACAAATAAACTTGCCTTGCCTTGCCTTGCCTTACTTTTTGTGTGCTGTGTGAAAAGTTTGATCATGACAGTAAATGGAACCAGATTTTCTGTTTTAATCAAACCAGCTGGCTGTCACTTGATGAATTGCCCTACCTTTAGTTTATTTTTTCCCTTCTTTTTTATTTAACTAGAAAAAGAAAAGGGTGGAAATTTCAACAAGAGCTTCAGACAACCAGAAACCACAGGGAGGGGTTAAGTATGCAAATGAAGGCAGGGTTCGGTCAGAATTACCCCATACTCTTGGAATGAATTTGGCCACAGGTAATGAGTTGTGGACTTTGTACAACTTTATATTCTGTAGTTTTTTTAAATTATTATTTGGAATGCAGATTTTTTTTTAAAAAGTTTTTTGTAATATATTAATCATTAGTTGCACAAGACACTAGCATGGACCCTCCAAACGTTGTTTAAATATAGTTAAAAAGTATAACAGGATTTCAGGAAACAAAAAATCTTCTTTAAAATTTTTATTTAATTTGAAAACTACAATATACAGTATGTATTAGAATAATTAGCACACAACATAAATACCAAATCAACATCTTAATTTGCTACGTTGCTAAAAACATAAGCTTAAAGTTAAAGCTATTTAACCCTTGTGCTATCTTAGATGACCCCACCCTTACATTTACGTGTTATTCCTACCATGACAAAGGTGGATAAAGGTGGAAAGATTTCATGTAATCCATGGAAACCAGTGAAGATCACAAATCATTGAAGAAAAAAGGTTCAGCGCACTGTCTAGTGGGTCTAGATGACCCAACTCCCAATGTTAAAGTGCCTAGGATGGCACAAGGGTTAAACATTTATGTTTTAATACTTTAACATTGACAAAACAAAGATTAGTGGAGCAGATAAACATTATATTTTCTAATTTGGAGAAGACACAACTGTCGTGCAAAGTTTCAATGTCAAAGTGTCACATATAAAAAAGAACTCTTTTAGTTAGATCCTTCAGGTTTATGAGAAAGACGAGCACATCGACTCTGGTTGTCCTCCAAGCCTCTCTGATCCTGCGATATATGAGTCCTGTGAGTGAGGTCATAAGAAGCAATCAAACGCTCTGGAGGCCCCCATTAAATGATGCCTTTTTACAATATACCCAACGACGGATCAATGACACAGTTACATGTCTCAGTGGGACGGAGAAAACGCCACTTGACAACATGACAGGTCATTTTAACGCCTCTGAACTGCCAGGTTTTTTTCTTGTCTGGTTTCTGGTTCTCTGTTTACTCTGTCGACTCTCGTCGAGTTTACTACAAAAACTCATTCCATTCTGTATTTCCCCCTGAAAATGCTCTCCTCAACCTCATCCATTGTATTTTGTGCTTGAGTTACTGGTTCTACTGCGGGCAGAGAAAAGTTATGCATCCTACATATCAGGCCTCTCTAGTGGTTTAATAATGCTTAAGTAGTCCCTTTGGTTAGAAAAATGCATACATCACAAAGTGATATGAGGCTTCCTGCTGCAAATGCTTGAAAGACCAGTGGATCTCAAGAACGCATAACAGCATGAAGTTGTCTGTGGGGTCAGTTTGTTTTCTTTTCTTTTTTTTTATCTTTCATGACAGCAACTCTGAAAAAGATAATCCATTCTCTAAATTCTAAAAGGCATATCTTCCAAAAAAACTACACTTTCAGACCTTAGCGAATCTTAAAGAGACAGGACAGTGTTCCGTCGTTTACCGCAAGAATTTGGTTCTAAAAATAACCAGCAAGGGGAAATCTGCGAAGGTGGATAACAGATGTTTTAAGGCAGTAAAACTCCTCACAACACACTTTCTACACTTTTTTTAGACAGACATGAACATTTTTACACTTTTATGTCTTGTTTAAACTCTCAAATGTTACACCTTCAAAGACAAATATGTCCAGTATTGTAGAATGAAACAAAGATCTGACTGCAATCAAAGATGTATGTAGATTTAATCAACGGAACACATTCTGGACAAGAGAAACAACACGGAGGAGATTGATTGACAAGGGCAACATGCCATTCAGAATACAGTGCACTTTTAAACAATGGGAAAAAAAATTATTACCGCGAAAGGAGAACCAAGATATATTGAGTTCCCAGTGTAATCCACACACAGACTGTATGAGTTACACCATTTACCTGCTCATTTACTCAGATGTTTCATTTTGTAGATCACAGGGCTTCAAAAAAACTCCCAACCCAACCCAAACTTAAAAATGGAAAAAAGGGGACTCTGTATATATATATATATACATATATATATATAAAATAAACGGTTGTCAAGTTATGATAGGGTCATCCTTGTTTTCTTACTGTTTATGTCCAGTCTTGACCTTACTTTAAAAAGGTTTATTTTCTTTACGAACTGAGCAGTACAAAGAGTTAAATCTAACCTGCTAAATTAACAAGAAAGACTAATGTGTTCCTGGCCTATTAGTTTCACTGATCTATAAAAAAATAATTTCAACAGTTTTGCTATTTTCTTTTCATAATTATTGTTGTAATTGTTCAGTGTCATTTGTAATCGCCTTGTTTAATGGTTCAGTTTGGGAAACATTTAATTGTTGGCTTAATTTTTGCCTCTGTGCAAAAATGGAACAGGTGACAGTATTGCACCATAACAGATGAGTTATTGCTTCTGCATGAAAACAAATAAGACAAGTGACTTTAAAGTATGAATGTCATCATTGTACTAAATTAAGTGTTTAGCTTCAATTATGTATATGATTATTTTTACACTGGGGACCTTTTTTTGTTTGTAAACAATTTTTTTATTTTTTTATTTACAAAATTGTATACATGATAATCTCAGACTTTTAGTTACACAATGACAAAACAACATCTGACTGGTTTCTATATTTCGTGTAAATGAATAAGTGAAATCACACTTGGTCCAGGCCTTGAGCGAAATCTAAATCAACAGTATATCACTGTTCAAGACTGTTCAATCTTTTGATGATGACTTCTTAGGGGATGATAAGCTGTCAAAAAGTATGTCCTTGTTTCATATAGACTCGTCCCCAGAGCAGCAAAGCAATCACAACAGTTGTCTTTCTTCTCCAGTCATAGGACCAGAAGCAGAAATCCATACCAATAGTCAACATCAGCTTAAACATTCTTTCAACATTGATCTTTGTGACCTACAAAACAATTAATTTTCTGTTAAGCAAGTACGAGTTTTTCCTATTCATCAATGCATCTTACAGCTTATATAAACCAAACAAGTGTTTTTGGTGTACCTTAAATACATACGTTGTCCTATAGAACGAAGAAGAGTGCCTTGTGTGCAGGGAACATAACCGGAAGAACCAAATGGCTTTTCTAGGCTGTGGTAAAATATGTTAAAAGAATTTATTTTCGAGTGGAAATCAAAAATGCTAGTAACCATACTGTAAACTAGAATTCAGAATATGCTAAATTCTGAACAAATTCAGACAGAGGAGCCATTCAGGTTGATACTGTATTTAAGACAAATTGTGCATTTTTTAGTACAAGAACCGAATTTGGCATGAATGTATAAGATCGCTTTTTGGATACACTATAAAACCTTAATAATAAAAAAAACGCCCATCTCACCCTCCGCGGGTGGTTTGTCCTCCAAGCCCGGGTCCTCTACCAGAGGCCTGGGAGCTTGAGGGTCCTGCGCAGTATCTTAGCTCTTCCTAGCACTGCGCTTTTCTGGACTGAGAGGTCTGAGGTCTTTTCAGGTACCTGTTGTAGCCACTCCTCCAGCTTGGGGGTTACTGCCCCGAGTGCTCCAATTACCACAGGCACCACTGTCACCTTCACTTTCCATGCTTTCTCCAGTTCTTCTCTGAGTCCCTGGTACTTCTCCAGTTTCTCATGTTCCTTCTTCCTGATGTTCCCATCGCTTGGCACTGCCGCATCCACCACACCGGCTGTCCTCTGTTCTTTTTCCACCACTACAATGTCTGGTTGGTTCGCCATTACCATCCTATCAGTCTGGATCTGGAAGTCCCACAGGATCTTTGCCCTCTCATTGTCTACCACCTTCGGAGGTGTTTCCCATTTTGACCTTGGGGTTTCCAGTTCATATTCTGCACACATGTTCCTGTATTGTATATTATTCCAGCCACTTGATTGTGGTGCTCCATGTATGCTTTCCTTGCCAGCATCTTACACCCTGCAGTTATGTGCTGGATTGTTTCAGGCGCCTCTTTGCACAGCCTACACCTTGGGTCTTGTCTGGTGTGGTAGATCTGAGCCTCTATTGCTTTGGTGCTCAGGGCTTGTTCCTGGGCTGCCAGGATGAGTGCTTTAGTGCTGTCCTGTAGGCCAGCCCTTTCAAGCCATTGATAGGACTTCTTGATATCAGCCACTTCAGTTATGGTTCGGTGGTACATCCCATGCAGGGGTTTGTCCTCCCATGAGGTTCTGTCCTCCAGCACTGTATCCTCTGCTCTCCATTGCCTGAGACATCCACTGAGCACACTGTCAGTTGGGGCCTTGTGCTTGATGTACTCATGCATCTTGGATGTTTCATCCTGGATAGTGGCTTCTACGCTTACTAGTCCTCTGCCTCCTTCCTTGCGGCTAGGATACAGTCTCAGGGTGCTGGATTTGGGATGGAACCCTCCAAGCATGGTGAGGAGCTTTCGTGTTTTGACATCCATGTTCTGCATCTCTTCCTTTGGCCATCTTATTATTCCTGCAGGGTATCTGATACCTGGCAGTGCATAGCTGTTTATTGCCCAGGTCTTATTTTTGCCATTGAACTGGCTCCTCAGGACTTGCCTTACTCGTTGGAGGTATTTAGCTGTTGCTGCTTTCCTTGTTGCCTGCTCCAGGTTGCCATTTGCCTGTGGAATTCCAAGGTACTTGTAACTGTCCTCGATGTCTGCTATTGCTTGCCTCTCTTTGTCAGCATCCGGCTGTATTTCTCCAGCCCGAATGACATCCCAATGTCAGCACTGTAGATCCTGGTGGTGTGGATCAGGGAGTCAATGTCACGCTCGCTCTTATCATACAGCTTGATGTCATCCATGTATAGGAGGTGACTGATGTTGGCCCCATTTCTGAGTCGGTATCCATAGCCAGTCTTGGTGATTATTTGGCTGAGGGGGTTCAGACCAATGCAGAACAGCAGTGGGCACAGAGCATCACCTTGGTATATCCCACATTTGATGGACAATTGTGCAAGTGGCTTCCCATTGGCTTCAAGTGTGGTTTTCCACAGCTTCATTGAGTTTCCTATGAAGGCTCTTAGAATCCAGTTGATGTTGTACAATATATATATATATATATATATATATATATATATATATATATATATATATATATATATAGACTTGCAATTCCACTGTTTATTGTTAAAATACATATTTTATGAAGGTGTTTGTAGCCTTGTTGACTCTAAAATTTATTGTAAACGATAAATAAAGTATATGTTCTTTTCCTATCATGTTTTCTTTTGTTAAATGTTCTCCTGCAACTTCATTAAAATTGGGCAACAGGTTTCCGTACTAAAAAGCATTTAATGGAAACCAAGAGGTGGAGAAAGGGAGACTGGTAAAGAAAGACGAGGAAGAATTTACTCAAGTGAATCACCTTAATGAAGTATTATAACTCCCTCTTCATCTGTCTAACCCTCCTCCCAGCTCTCCCAGGATTTTACTGTGTCAAACAGGGTAGGTGCTGCTTTGGCAGCTGAGGAGCTGAGCCTGCCACAGCAGAAATTTGGAACTAATTTGGGAAACATGACCTGGGGTCTGGAGGGCCTGAAATGGATTATTGGGAGCGGGTAATGTGATTCTCAAGCATTTCCCCTGAAATTAAAAAGTGTCTGGGTGTTAATACACATGAGACTGAATCAATTTGCTTCATTGACTGCTGTGTTCATATGGTGAACATGTCTGATCTGCCACCTTAATGCAAATCACATTCTCCCTTTGACTCTATTTATGATGTGAATCCCACAAAAATCTGTAACTCGTGCAATATTTGTAGCCAACCCTAACCCCTAACCCTACCCTAAACCTAACCCCTTACCCTAACTCTAACCAATGACCCTAACCCACTTCCTGTTCCACCTGACTAACCCTTCTTGAAGAATAGTTTGAGCACTAGATACCTACACAAACATGGCACTTGCAAAGTGATACTATGGGAGATACCTGCCGGTCAGGTACCTGATGCACCACACAGCACATTCCACTTCAGAACACCATACACCACTGACAAGGCAACTGTTGATGCTTGTAACCTCAACTTAGCAAGTAGTGAGGGTGCCTTCTCCCCTTCTGCGTCCAAAAGCCGACAGGCTGACGCAGTTGGTCTCGAGTTTCCCTATGGGAAACTACCGTAAACAACCTAACCCTAACTCTAACTCCTAACCCTAAGTCCTGCCACCTCTGAGTGGCAACACGATTAGCGCGATAGAGGCAGCCAGTTTCTATGTTAAGTCGATGGTACAGATGCGATCTGAGGTCCTGCGGTGCAATTTGAGTGACGGGTGCCGCACAAATATCTGGCATCTGTTGGGCGAAGGCGGGTACCACCTGTGTCTGTTGCAGGGCTGATGGAGCTGGAGTGATCAGGATCACTATGCCAGCTCCCAGCAGACAAGGTGGCGGCCAGAGAGAGACCCGCTGCGGGATGGGGAGCCATCCTGCTCGGGCGTCCTGAACCTTATGATATTTTTCTTAATTTCATCGAGGCCATAATAAAATGTTTTATTCTTGTTTCCAGTTTTTACCTTCTCCGGTTAACGCGGAACAGCAAGCCTCATTAATTCAACCCGAGAATCAAATTTGATTGACAGTGACTTAAAAGGAGAAATACTCAGAAATGTGAAAATGAAATGATTTCTTATTACATTTGATCTCTTTTATAAGAAAAATGCCAAACGTACAAAACTCAAAAAACATGATTTGCATCAGAGGGGAGCTTTAAGCCTTTAGCCACTTTAAACTAAATACGCATAAAGAGCAGGCTCACAATAGTGGGCATTGGAACACTACTGCCAAGAGAGGACCCTTGATTCTAGCCAAAATAATTTGAACTTTATTTTTAAGGCACAGATTTGGAATAGGGGATTGTTCTGGCTGGTGAGTCTGTGGAAGAGAATGAACCAAGGCAAATCTTGCAATACATGTATTTCCTTTTAACTGCAGCATGTAAAAGGCTTGGGGTTGTGTTCTATAATAAATATATCCATGTGAAGGCAGCTAGCTAATGCCATATTTATCCTATGTGGGGCATGTTTTTCTTAGATAACAGAAAATGGCTGAAACGTGCTGGATAGTAAAAGGAATATATTTGACTGCACTGGAAGGAAAACCTGTTCTCGTTATCATCATCTAACAAACTGCCAAGTTGTTTTATAGAGAAGATTAAGTTTTTATAAGTCTACATTTGTTGTTTTCTCCCATTTGCAAAAAGTTTAAATGAAGAATTCAAAAAAATAACACCTGTTAGAAAAAAAAAATCACAGCAAGTGATTTTCCTGTACTTCTCTCTGTTCAAGGATTCTTTGAACAAACGAATTAAAGAAGTCTAGTTTGCCTATCAGAAACTCTCTTAGGTCAGTTAAAAGATCAAAGAAGGTCACCCAAAATTAAAGACACTTAACGGAAAGCATGACTTTTTTTGATTAAGAATCATGTCTCTGCTGAAATCAAGCTCTTGATTTTGACAGCCTTGTTTTTCTCATTACCTCAACAAGGAATTTCCTTCTCACTTTTTATTTGGCTCCCATCTGCTGCCAGCATTGCTCTAGGTGGTCTCCTTCACAGCAGACAAACATTTTCATGCCTTTGGGCAAACGCAGCAGGCTCAACATTTCCTCCACAGTAATTTTGCATTTGTCCAAGCAAGCACTTTTCTCTCTTTCAAATGGAGCACAAGGCCTTTAAGCAACTATCCCGGACTTAATGATGGCTGCAAGGGAGTGATATAGCTCTGGGTGGGAGGATGGCTGTTGGGAATACTCAAGTGCTTCAAGTCCAGTTTGAGATGACTGTTTACCGGCTGTTTAGGGGGCACTGCTGTGCTCTGGATACTGCATTCTGAGGCAGTTTCTGCCAGGAGAGTGCTGTTCATTCTGTATTCTTCTATTTTGAGTGGATGACTGACAGCGGTATGCGTTTCCTGACATTCTTCACTACCCAGGAGGCAAATGTGTGTGTTTAGAGCCTGCCTGTGTTCATTTGACTGCCATGTAACAATTTTTACTTTACCAGGGTTTTTTTTGTACGCATCTTTCTCCCCACGCAGCAATTCACATTCACTTTGGAGCTTTCAAATGAAATTTCTGTTAGAGCAATTATATTTCAACGACTACAAAGACGTGGGGAAAAAGTGGAAGGAAAATAGAGTTTCATCTGTCTGAGGATTACAGGCTTAAATGACATGCAAACGCAAATCATGCATCATAACTAAGTGCAACTTTGTGCAGGTCATTTAAAAGTCAGACCATTATTAGAAGTTTTACTTCTTTAAAAAGAAAGCATTTTTGTTTGTTTGTTTTGACAATTGGATTACTTAGTTACTTCAGAAATCAAAGTCACTTTTTAAGAATTTGCTCAACCCAAATTATGCATTGCTTTACTTTTTAAAGGTCAATTTTGTGTCTAGTAGGAAAGTAAAACTTTTAATATTCATAAAGTAACATTTACTAGACGGGTGAATACAGGCTGTCTGTGGGCAAAAATCTGCAAATCTGTACGGGGCACACGGATGGCTCAAATAAAATATCAAGTTGTAGACAAGTCGGTGAGTCCATATGCCTTAGAGTGAAAATATGATAGCATCACCCATGTATCATAAGTGTATGCAACCAAAATATTGTAGTTCCTACATAACAACTACAAGCTTTTTCAAACTGATTTTTTTTTCATCTACTCCAGATTTACAACAATTTGATTTAAGAAATACTCAGGAAAGGAGTTTTAATCTAATTTATCTTCATATCTGTCCTCCAACATAAGGAAAAATGCTACAAAAACAGTTTTAATTGAAGTGTGCATTTTTTTTATTACCCAAATGTGTAGGACTAGACCAGCTGTCAACTTTATTTATTTAGCAATATAGTTTGCTTTCATGTACCCTTTTTGGTATAATTACTTTTGCATAACCCGTGTGCTAGGCACTTTAACATTGGGAGTTGGGTCATCTAGACCCACTAGACAGTGGTCTGAACCTTTTTTCTTCAATGATTCTTGAACCTCACTGGTGTCCATGGATTATATGAAATCTTTCCACCTTTATCCACCTTTGTCATGGTAGGGAGAACACGTCAATGTAAGGGTGGGGTCATCTAAGATAGGACAAGGGTTAATAATAAAAATCACATTACACATTTGATAACTGTCCCACTGTTCTACAGTAAAGAGTGATTTTCTGCCATATGTGCACAAATGAAGAAGAGAAATGGTAAATGAATATTGATGAAGACACATTGAGGATGGTATAATGAAGAGATACTTCTTTTGTTGTCCTCTGTTCGGACATTTCCACCGACTTTGACAGATGCGTCTGGTGCAATAATATGACATTTCCACACTGTTCCAGGAACACAGCTGGAAATGTCATACTTCCTCATACCTCCTCCATTTCTCTTTCTGCGTTTGATGTGCTCTCTCTTACTGGATGTGACCGGGCCTGCATGTATATGAGCACATTCACACGACTGACTTCTTCCTCCGAGCTAACAGCAAAGGAAAAACCTCAGACCAAATCACAGGTCTTTGTTCTCTGTTGCTGAGACATTCAGTCAAAACCTGACACAACTGGACACAATCAGTTTTGCTCATAAGTGACCTATTTTGTAAGTCGAGTACAGCAAAGCTTTGCTCTAAGTCTAAACCTTTGAATTTAGTATTACGAAGAATGGGATAAAACTAAATTTTGTGCTACCTGGATCAGTTGGGATTGTGATTTTTTAGACGGAACCTGGTTAACAGGTACAAAAAGCAAGAGTAAATTCAGAAGAAAAACACCTGAAAGAACAGGCATATCAAACAGAGGACTAATTTATTGCATGCCTATGCTTGTACATTAATTTTGAGCTAATTTTATTTTATAGACTTAATATAAGCAGCATATGGCTCCCCACCTGGAGTTCGGCATTTAACCTAGAGGGTGGGTTCGACCCACCTGCAGTATCATGACAGACTCAGAGAAGAACTGGAGAAAGCCTAGAAAGTGAAGGTGACAGTGGTGCCTATGGTAATTGGAGCACTCGGGGCAATAACCCCCAAGCTGGAGGAGTGGCTACAACAGATCCCTGGAAAGACCTCAGACCTCTCAGTCCAGAAAAGCGCAGTGCTAGGAACAGCTAAGATACTGCGCAGGACCCTCAAGCTCCCAGAGGACCCGAGCTTGGGTGAGAAACCACCCGCGGAGGGTGAGAACCACCATAAGGGTTCTCCAGGGTGGCTGTGACTGTAGCTCACTGCTCCTTGAGGGAATGGGTCAAATACAGAGAAGATGTTTTCTCTTACAGTCCAGAAACTGATTGTTCAAAAAACTATAAAAGTGGAACTCTGTGATATGGAAGTTGTGAAAGACACAGATGCAAGCAGTATTGCAATATGGTTCAGGAAATACAGCTAATCCCAGAATGCACCTTCTTAAAAAAATAAATAAAAGATGACTGTAAATTGTATGTAACACACAAAACAAAACAGCTTAAAACATTAGACTCTCTCAAGACTTTGAAATCAGAAACTTATTAAACAACTTACCAGTTAACTTTATAACCTTTTACTTCTCATGCACTGATTGTTACATCACATCTGTCATATTGCTGGCACTGTCATCAAATGCAACAGCGGAAAGGTCCTTTGAAGGTTTTGTGTTTTTGATGATTGTCTCAGGTGAAACGAGCCTCAGAGATTCTTTATTTTTGTCTAGATATCCCAGACAGAGGGTGTTCAAAGGAGAGCTTGACTTGAAAACCTCAAGACCCACCTAATAGAATGAGCAGATGATTATGTTTATTATAAGTTTAAGTGAATTAATTAGTGTTGCCTTTAAATTGGTAATGCTATATTCACGCCAGGCTCAAAAATGTGCATTCAAATGACAACTTCAACTGAAAAAGGCCATGCAAGTGGACTTAAATGTGTGTTTCGAGCTTTAGAATTCAAAACTCTTGCATTCACGTATCGCATAAACGTAAAAATTGTACGGTCTTTGAACGTGCCTAAAAAGTTTAACCAGTTGAACTTTGACCAATCAGGGACTAGGATTTGATATCGACCAATGGGTACCGTTCCTTTCAATTCTCTGAAGTGCCAACTGTTTGAAAATTGATTGTGGAGGAGAAATTAAGTAGCCTCTTCTAACTGTGAGTACATGCGCTAGTAGTAGTGCGGTGTGTGTATGCCCGTTAAAGCCTGTTTTTAAACTAGCATCACTTGCCGGTGTGTGCATAGCATAAAAATGATCCAAATCCTGTCATCCATCTCTATTTTTTTATTTTTCATGTAAATTACTTAAACACTATTCCAACAAAACTGTCACATTTGAGATTTGACAAACTTGCCTGTAGTTATTGTTACCCAGGCTATCAATGATTCTTTTCCCATTTTTGTTTAAAATAAGGTTCGTGAACTCCTTTTGAACGAGAACAGCTCTAACAGAAGAGTGAAAAAACAAGTACTGACAGATCAAGCAGCATTCATTTCAGAGGGAACAGGACAAACCTCAGAGTGACACAATGTAAACAAATCGCAAGCAAGCTCACTCATCCTGACAGCTACTGAGGCTTTGTTCTCAGCAACTTGTCAGCACTGTGGTATGTTCTAAGCATAAGACTGCAACACTACAGCGTTTGCCTCAAGTTAAAGATGAAATGTTGACTGCAAATAAACTGTAATACCTCTTCAAAAAGAGGTCATCTTGCTCTGAACACACTTCATTCCATTATTGCTATAGCTTTCAGAGAAAGTATCTGTCAGAAACTTTCTCACTTCTTTCCTGATGCTTACAAGAAATCACGCTTTTTTTTTTCTTTCCAGCCATTTTCATCATAAATCAGGGAATCTTGCATGGGATTGTGTGACACTGATTCAAGCTGACAGCTCGAAATAAGAGCTAACAGTTCTTCTGCCTGGTTTCCTTTGACAAATTCATAGTGCCATAATGTTAAATGGACTGTACTGAGGATCAGGTAGAGGCGCAGGTGCTTTCTGACACCATACTGACTTCACCTCAATGCCCCCATCCTGCAACCATCAATAATACATCCTGCTACCCTCCTCTTCTGACTCTGTCGTGTTCCACTGTGTTAATTTCCACCTATCGGCACTTTAACCCTCAACTACTGACATGGCATGTTTTTTTTTTTTTGTTTTTTTTTACTTTCTGACAAATTTGGTTGGGGTATTTTAAGAGTTTTGCAGTGATGGAATGTGGGACATATGTGCAGGTCAATTTAAAAAAGGGCATGAAACATAAACAAAGTGATTTAAGACCTACTCTTACGAAAATTGTGTTTTTGGTGTTGTAATGTGTTCTTGTAGCATAATTCTCTTGTTGGAGGACATCTATAAAGAAACTTAAGCATACTTTTATTTATTTATTAACGTTAGTATCCTTGATTTCTTCTCCACATCCTAATCTTTAGAAAGTTTCTAGAAGCAAAATATTGTGACAAACCTTATTGATAGTTCATTTCTACACTAATCTGTGCTACCTGTTTAAAAAGAAAAAAAAAACTGTAGCACAAGCTTTTATTCAAAAATATTTGTCAAATTAAATAAACTTTTCACATTTCAGACGCTATAGTCAGACACCCCAGCAATGCCAATGTGGCCGGTGTCTAGCCTTTAAGGCTGGCCCCCACTTCCTGGTGTACCTGTTGGTTGACTTTTGGTAGCTGTACGGGACACACTGTCTCTGGTGCAGTAGTTGTGGTCCACAGACATGAGCTGAGGGAGAGGATACTTGGCGAGTTGGTACCGTTGGTACCGCCTCATCAGCCCGGTCGCCATCCTGTAGAGACCCTCATCTTCATCACCTGAACACAGATGTTTTCTAAGCACAGATCCAGACTGCTGTTTCAGAATCCACAGGAGAAAAAAAACCTTCCCAAACCTTCATGGTGGAGTATATTTTTAAGATGGATCCAAAGGTAGAGATAATCATGGCCTTGTTCTCATCCAGCCGCATTAGAACATTGTAGCCATAAACCGTCAGCAGCCAGATGGGTGACGGCAGAGAGGGCATATGTGGTGGAAACTGCCCCCTCACATTGCTCAAGGCCAGGAACTGCTGGTAGATACTGAGATATTGGATTGCTCTCCGCATCGAGAAGTCCAACTGCTTCTCCCACAGGTTGTTGTTGAGCCGGTTGGCGCTGCTGCCCAAAGTGCGAGACCTGAGCAGCACAATCCGCCTTTGATCACAGGAAAACCTGCATCAACACTATCACAACATACCAACACAAAGACAAAAGTTCACCCACAAACTAACACATGGCTCAATGTTGCCTCTTACTTGTAAAGGAGCACAGCAAGAAATTGGCAGCTATAGATTGTGGCCAGTTGCCTTATGATGCCCATGTGATCAAGCCCTGACCTTATTCTTACAACAATGGGAGCCCAGATACTCAGTGCCCATGAGGTACCAGCCATCACTGTTCGGTCCCTCCGGATGCAGCCCAGCCTTTGTCAGAGACCCGCCACACAAAGGCTGAGAACATGTCAGCTGCAGACCCCAGATCCTGTGAGGCTTCCACAGGAATAGCCAACATGCAAAGAACAGGTCAGCGGGATGCGGGAGGTTGGTTACAGATTGGGTCATCTTCTGTCTTTAGGTCAGTTTTGTTACATCTGAAGATTGAAAATACGACAGACAAATGGACTAATGAAAAATGTAGACATGCAACAGTAATGTCTACTATATGGATGGATGGATGGATGGATGGATAGATAGATGTTCAAAATAAAGCATTATGTATTCAAAATATTGATTTTGAGTATAAAAATGATTAAAATGATCTGAATCAAGGACAAAACCCTTTTAGCACAGATTAAATGATGCTAGCTACCTCTCCTACTGCTTCCTATGATCACACTTAAATTGTTCTTTTAGCCAAGATGTCTCCTAAGTGAACCTATTTTCAGGTTTATGTGTCCTAACAGTTCTTATCGTTGTGTTGTTCTTTTTTTTGTAAAACCTTTCAACAATGTGGTCCAACAACCTTCATCCTCTGCTGAGTATGATGGGACCACATACAGGAAGAGGAAATTATTATACTCTCCTAAAGAAGATGGGAGGCTTTCTCTGGTCACCAGCATCCCAGCACCATTTCAATATGACAGCAGTAAGATGATTCTAAGATGATTTGTTTCCTCAGAGTGAAAACAAACTGATTACTGCACTAAATATGTGGCCTTAGAAGCTTGTTTAAACTCAAACTGATAGAAGGATCTTTGACAAAGTCAAACAATTGAATTTTTAAAGTAAATTATGATCAACTGATATATTTAGTTACCAAACACAAAAGCTTACTATTTCTGATCTATTGTTAGAGAAAAAAATGAGTAAAAAAAAAAAAAAAGTTCAGAGTGTCATAGAACTTGACATTAAATATAAAATGAGAGCAGCAAACATTACCTTTTATTTGTCATATTTAGTTTTTTTGTGCAAACAAATCAATCAGAAAAGTAACCTTTCTTCCTCCGGGTTCTCCAAGCGTGTTTGCTAGAACAAAAAGGTGTATCTGACAGGCAGCTAATTAAGCGGCTGTTTAAATGCATATCAGACTATTGCTTCACGAGGAGCCAGGCATATTAAATGCTGACATTTAGCTGAACTTAACTGCACACCTTTTAATTGAAAGCATTGCTTTTAACTTATATCTGAATCCTGTCGTTGAACACTTCATTGTGACCCAGATGAGCATCACACTCCCGATCTCTATTATTAGCAAAACTAGAAGATGCAAATCAAGCTATTAGTAGTCTGGTTTTACTGTCGTTTATGGAGACACTAAACTGTGAAGAATGAAGGATGCTTGAATTAAAGTGACACAAATTGAGACTAGTGCTGCAATGATTCTTTTTAAACACCATACCTTCTAATCCATGTTTATTCTTGTGGCATCAAATAGGCTATATTGTCAGAGCAAATAGCCTATAATACAAAGCAGTTTGTTATTTTTAACCTTTTTTGGCAACATTTATCTAATAATGGACAACAAAATGCTTATTAGAGCATCAAATATGTCTGTCTGTGGTAAGTTTAGGGCTTAGAGATGGCCCACCGTCACAGTGCAATTGTAGAATGTGGCGCGGTACAAGATACAGGACTCATTCAGGCTTATGGGTGTGCTCACACCGGACATACCGCTGCTCGTTGTGCAGCACCGCATGCTACTGCCCTGAAGATTGATGTGCCGTCTATAAAGCTCACTGTAGCAGCTGAATCACATCAATTTACATGAATAAGATCTAGCAGACAGGATGCTGGGGAGGAGATAAAAAGAAAAATGAATCAGGACAGGGGGGGATCCACTGTCTCTAAAGTCTGAGTGAGGAAGATAGTTATTAGATGTAGTAAAAGTCCCTGGATGAATTCATCACCTTCTTTGCATTATCTGGTGCATTTAATTGCCAGAGATTCTGTAACAGAGGGGAGCAATGTTGCTGTTGCTCATCAAGACACGGAGGGTGCTGAGGGGGGTTTCATATCTGTAGCAAAAAATCATCCAAATAATGACAGAAAAAGTTGCTTTTCTAAAAATAGTCGCCAACACTGCGCTCGACCTTTAGCCCTTGTGCTATCTTAGATGACCCCACCCTTACATTGACGTGTTCTCCCTACCATGACAAAGGTGGATAAAGGTAGGAAGATTTCATGTAATCCATGGACACCAGTGAGGTTCACAAATCATTTAAGAGAAAAGGTTCAGCGCACTGTCTAGTGGGTCTAGATGACCCAACTCCCAATGTTAAAGTGCCTATGATAGCACAAGGGTTACTATAAAAAGCTTAATGCCAACCGTTGCATGTTATCCCCAAGTATACTCATAGTCTCACAAGGGCTTCCCAAAAGAGAGCACTCTGAGACGCTGGGCCTCTGAAACATTCCCATCGGTACTCGCTTGATTTCCTGCTGTTATGACATCAGAATGCCTGACACTGGGCTGTGTGGAGCAAAGAAGTATGAATTGATATTTCTGCCACCACGTTGCACACAAAACTTTCTAAGTTGCACACAAAACTTTCTAAGTTGCAGGTGAAAATATTAAATATTTGCTTTTCGATCATTTAATATTCTGCTTTGATATATCTTTTTTGGTTAAAATTTTTTTTTTTGCTTTCAAAAAAATTTTTTTTTTGCTTTCAAAAACTTTTTTTTTTGCTCTCGAAAACGTTTTTTGCATTTGCAAAACACGTTTTTGCGTGCGTTGTGTCAAATCTCGCTTTTGTCCTATCTTTGATTTTGCTGACTACTTTGAGCGCAACTTAGCGTGATATGACTGGCACTGGCATCGCCAAAAAGAAATTTGCATGCGTTTTGTGTCATCTTACTTTTTTCCTATCTTTGCTAAGTTAAGTTTCGGTTTGATGTGACCAAGCTGCCATCAAACAACTGCTGATTGGTCCAGATTGTAACCAATAAAATTGCCATATGAATCTAACATGGTGTATGCTCCCGAGGATCAGAGGCTGAACCTCTCTTTTTAATTTAACTTTTTTTAATCTAATTTTTGTCTTTTTGGATGAAGACGTTTTCTTTTTTTTTTTTTTTTAATTTCCGAATGATTCATACTTTCTTTTTTTTAGCATTGGTTCATTTTTTTTATTCATTATATTTATGAATTTTTGGCTGAGGATCTCCTGAAACTGTAAAGTTTATCTGCTGAGATTAAATCAACTGGCCTGTGTGTGATCTGTGAATCCTGCAAAGCAAATTATTAGTGAAAAGTGTGATTATCTGTAAGGTCTGTTCGTTAAAACAAAACAATAAAAGATTTAAAGCACAACGCATGCAGATTTATTTTTGGCGATGCCAGTGGCAGTCATAGCACGCTAAGTCGCGCTCAAAGTAGTCAGCAAAATCAAAGATAGGACAAAAAACGTTTTTGAAAGCAAAAAAAAAGTTTTTGTAAGCAAAACAAAATTTTTTAACCAGAAAAGATATATCAAAGCAGAATAATAAATGATTGAAAAGCAAATATTTGATATTTTCACCTGCAACTTAGAAAGTTTTGTGTGCAACTTAGAAAGTTTTGTGTGCAACTTAGAAAGTTTTGTGTGCAACGTGGTGGCAGAAATATAAGCAGCTTCAGATCATGTCTTAAAAAAGCCCTACCGTACAGAACAGTTCCTGCTCGAACAGGAAAACAAAACATCAACACAAGTAGACCAGGAGGGTATTCCAACAAGCAGGTTATGTGAGTTACCACGGTAAGATTGAGGCTAAGGAAGCATATAACCTCCGCTTTCGGTTCCAAAAACAGATATATTTTTCAGTTTATGCTTAGTTCCCATGGCAACTCATGCTCTGAACATAACCTGGTCTGGAGCAGGTTTAGTTGAAGGTTAGTTTGTTTTCAGAGAGGTGAAGGAGCATGGCGTGTCCATGTGAAGATGATTTTGTGGATGAAGAAGCTCGATGTTGTAGAGATAAACTTTTTTACATTATTCTAACTTAATTATTTGTTTCAGTTAAGATAAATCATTTTTTGAGTTCAATCAACTTAAAAATAACACGTAGTTATCAGACAGTTATTTTACTTTCATTCAAATTAATTCAATTAAGTAGGTGTAACTGTGGTGCTGCTGTTAGATCTACAGCACCAAAAATGGCGGGATACCATTCCCTTTGCCTGCCTGGACAGATTTGGGTACAAGGTTTCTGTCTAAATAGGTTTCATTGTAGCTGTTTTACTGTGCTTTGCCAAGTTATTTTACCCTGTTATGTTTAATTCTTTCTGCACCATGAGTAAGAGGGACGGAGAGAATGATGAGGTTATTTAGCACACCTAGTGTACAGTGATCCCTTGCTATAACGCGGTTTACTTTTCACGGTTTCGCTACTTCACGGATTTGCATCGTGCATTGTGTTCTGCATTCTGATTGGATAAAAAGTCACTCCACTTCTTCTCTACCTGTGCGTCAATAACGTTGCAGTTTAATATGTACACGTACGTAAATCAGCTTGCCAAATTACAACAGATACGTGCAAATCATCTTGCAATTTCGAGTTTCTCTATAACCTCATGGAAAAAAGAGCGACACCAACTGTCAATCACTGTGTTCTTCTCCCGAACAAACACACCTGCGCTGCGGGCTTCAAAGGGAGAAAACACTGCAAAGCAAAGTCAGGATGCAGCGGCTCAAGAGCAGTGAAATACACCGGAGTCACTATTTGTCTGACCTTACTTTGTATTTTTTTTAAAAATCATTTTAAATTTTCTCCCGTTTAATCCAATTACTCTCGGGTCGCGGTGGGCGGGGCTAATCTCCGCGATTTGAAGCCTGAATAGTTATTATTTGACAGTACAGTACAGAAGATATTTGTTGAAAAACCTTTTCTAAAGTACTTTTATTTGTGAAACAAATGCCTGAGCCTGTAAAACGGTTTGTTCTTTCTTTTCAATGTATAATAGAGTATTTAATAGTATAATAATTGTTAAAAAAAAAAAGGTTTCTACTTCACGGATTTTGCCTTCCACGGGTTCTTTTTGGAACGTAACCCCCGCGAAAAACAAGGGTTTACTGTATTATTATTGTACATGAACTGAAGTTGCAGCCAGAGTCATGATAACTAAATGCATGGTATATATTGTTAATCCACACTGTATCATTTATTTTAATTTTATAAAAATGAGGAAATCTGCAGCCTCTAACTTAGACATATGAGAGATCAAGAAGTACAATTAGTATGAAAAACTTTAATTGAATTGTAGTAATATGACATTTAGTTACATAAATATGTAAATTTGAGTTGTATAAAAAAACTATTGAGTTGGACATAGTTCAAGGTGGAGGTGGGACTACACCAAGGATCAGCTTTGAGTCCTTTTTTGTTTGCTATGCTGATGGACAGGCTGACAGACGAGGTAAGACAGGAATCTCCCTGGACAATGATGTTTGCGGATGACATTGTAATTTGCAGTGAGAGTAGAGAGCAGGTGGAGGAACAGCTAGAGAGGTGGAGGTTTGCTCTGGAAAGAAGAGGTATGAAGGTCAGTCGTAGTAAGACAGAATACATGTGTCTGAACGAGAGGGATCAAGGTAGAAGCGTTAGGTTACAGGGGGCTGAGGTGAAGAAGGTGCAGGAGTTTAAGTACTTGGGGTCAACAGTTCAGTGTGATGGGGATTGTGGAAAAGAGGTGAAGAGGCGAGTGCAGGCAGGTTGGAGCGGTTGGAGGAAAGTGTCAGGAGTGTTGTGTGACAGAAAAGTGCCAGCAAGACTCAAAGGAAAGGTGTACAAGACAGTGGTGAGACCAGCTCTGCTCTATGGGTTAGAGACGGTAGCAGTGAGACAGAGACAAGAGGCTGAGATGGAGGTAGCAGAGATGAAGATGTTGAGGTTCTCCTTAGGAGTGACCAGGTTAGACAGGATAAGGAACGAGTACATCAGAGGGACGGCTCATGTTGCCTGTGTTAGCGACAAAGTCAGAGAAGCCAGACTGAGATGGTTTGGACATGTTCAGAGGAGGGATAGTGGATATATTGGTAGAAGGATGTTGGAGATGGAGCTGCCTGGCCGGAGGGCAAGAGGACGGCCAAAGAGGAGATATATGGATGTCTTAACAGAGGACATGAAGTTGGCTAACGTTAGGGTAGAAGATGTTCATGATAGAGTGAGGTGGAAAAGGATGATTCGCTGTGGCGACCCCTGATGGGAAAAGCCGAAAGAGAAAGAAGATTGAGTTGGACATAATAAATTAGGTTGAATACATTTAACTCAATTACTTATTACCAACTGAATCAATTCATTTAAGTTTTATAAGTTGTATATTTGTATGTATATGTATAAAAAAAATAAAATAAAATAAAAAGAAACGCCCCTCTCACCCTCCGCGGGTGGTTTTCTACTCCAAGCTCGGGTCCTCTACCAGAGGCCTGGGAGCTAGAGGGTCCTGTGCAGCATCTTATCTGCTCCTAGCACTGCGCTTTTCTGGACTGAGAGGTCTGAAGTCTTTCCAGGTATCTGTTGTAGCCACTCCTCCAGCTTGGGGGTTACTGCCCCGAGTGCTCCAATTACCACAGGCACCACTGTCACCTTCACTTTCCAGGCTTTCTCCAGTTCTTCTCTGAGTCCCTGGTATTTCTCCAGTTTCTCATGTTCCTTCTTCCTGATGTTCCCATCGCTTGGCACAGCCACATCCACCACAACGGCTTTCCTCTGTTCTTTATCCACAACTACAATGTCTGGTTGGTTCGCCATTACCATCCTATCAGTCTGGATCTGGAAGTCCCACAGGATCTTTGCCCTCTCATTGTCTACCACCTTTGGAGGTGTTTCCCATTTTGACCTTGGGGTTTCCAGTCCATATTCTGCACACATGTTCCTGTATATTATTCCAGCCACTTGATTGTGGCGCTCCATGTATGCTTTCCCTGCCAGCATCTTACACCCTGCAGTTATGTGCTGGATTGTTTCAGGCGCCTCTTTGCACAGCCTACACCTTGGGTCTTGTCTGGTGTGGTAGATCTGAGCCTCTATGGCTCTGGTGCTCAGGGCTTGTTCCTGAGCTGCCAGGATGAGCGCTTCAGTGCTGTCCTGTAGGCCAGCCCTTTCTAGCCATTGGTAGGACTTCTTGATATCAGCCACTTCAGTTATGGTCCGGTGGTACATCCCATGCAGGGGTTTCTCCTCCCATGAGGATCTTTCCTCCAGCACTGTATCCTCTGCTCTCCATTGCCTGAGACATCCACTGAGCACACTGTCAGTTGGGGCCTTGAGCTTGATGTACTCATGCATCTGGGAGGTGTCATCCTGGATAGTGGCTTCTGCGCTTACTAGTCCTTTGCCTCCTTCCTTGCGGCTAGCATACAGTCTCAGGGTGCTGGATTTGGGGTGGAACCCTCCATGTATGGTGAGGAGCTTTCGTGTTTTAACATCCGTGGTCTGTATCTCTTCCTTTGGCCATCTTATTATTCCTGCAGGGTATCTGATACCTGGCAGTGCGTAGCTGTTTATTGCCCGGGTCTTATTTTTGCCATTGAGCTGGCTACTCAGGACTTGCCTCACTCGTTGGAGGTATTTAGCTGTTGCAGCTTTCCTTGTTGCCTGCTCCAGGTTGCCATTTGCCTGCGGAATTCCAAGGTACTTGTAACTGTCCTCGATGTCTGCTATTGTTCCTTCTGGGAGTGAGACACCTCCTGTGTGGACTACCTTGCCTCTCTTTGTCACCATCCGGCTGCATTTCTCGAGCCCGAATGACATCCCAATGTCAGTACTGTAGATCCTGGTGGTGTGGATCAGGGAGTCAATGTTACGCTTGCTCTTAGCATATAGCTTGATGTCATCCATGTAGAGGAGGTGACTGATGTTGGCCCCATTTCTGAGTTGGTATCCATAGCCTTGGTGTCTTGGTGATTATTTGGCTGAGGGGGTTGAGACCTATGCAGAACAGCAGTGGGGACAGAACATCACCTTGGTATATCCCACATTTGATGGACACTTGTGCAAGTGGCTTCCCATTGGCTTCAAGGGTGGTTTTCCACAGCTTCATTGAGTTTCCTATGAAGGCTCTTAGAGTCCTGTTGATGTTGTACAGCTCCAAGCATTCAGTGATCCATGTGTGGGGCATTGAGTCATAGGCCTTCTTGTAATCAATCCAGGCTGTGCACAGGTTGGTGTGTCGTGACTTGCAGTCTTGAGCGACTGTTCTGTCGACCAGGAGTTGGTGTTTGGCTCCTCTGGAGTCTCTACCAATGCCCTTCTGTGTGTTGCTCATAAATTGATCCATGCACCATCTGCCAGACATGAGCTTCCATGTTGTGGAGAGACAGGTTATTGGCCGGTAGTTGGATGGGACTGCACCCTTTGACGGATCCTTCTGGATCAGGATCGTTCGCCCTTCCGTTAGCCATTCGGGGTGAGTCCCATCTCTTAGCAGCTGGTTCATTTGTGCTGCCAGGTGCTCGTGGAGTGCGGTAAGCTTCTTTAGCCAGTAGGCATGTATCATGTCAGGCCCCGTGCTGTTCAGTTCTTCATACCTGAGACTCTTTCTTGGATGTCTGCCACTGTGATGGTTACTGGATTCTGTTCAGGGAGATTGCTATGTTCTTTTCTCAGAGAGACCAGCCACTGGGCATTGCTGTTATGAGCTGTCTCTTTCTCCCATATACTTTTCCAGTACTGTTCAGTTTCCAGCCTTGGTGGGTCTGCTTGGCTGTTTTGACCCTGCCACTGAGCGTACACTTTTGCAGGTTGAGTTGCGAATAGCCTGTTTATTCGTCTGGCTTCATTGTCTCTTGTGTACCTCTTTAGGCGGCTGCTCAAGGCTAGGAGCCTTTGGTTGGCAGTTTCCAGTGCTTCAGGTATGGGCATCTGGCTGTATCTCTTAGGTACTTGCTTTCTCATTGTTCCTCTTTGAGCCTCTGTCAGCCTACTCACATCCTTCCGAGTTGCCTTGATTTTGGCCTCTAACCGTTGCTTCCATGGTGGGTACTGTTTTCTTCCATGGTTGCTCTTATAGCCAAGCATCTCAAGGATCACTGCTGCTTAAGTGTATACCAGTTCATTGGTTTCTGTGATGGTTGTGGTAGGAATTGCCCTCAATGCTTCATTCACAGTTTCCAGTAGACTTTCAGGTGGTACATCACTTAACCGTTGTAGCTGGTGTCGGGGTTGCCTAGTGTTCATTGTAGACATGATCTTGTCTTTCAGGTCAGTTACTGCCTCGCTCAGCGAAATTGTGGTTGTTGGGGCCGTGTACCCAATCTTAGGGTGGGAGTCTGGTATAACCTCCTCTCTGACCTGTTGTTCTGGCTCTCCCGTGGCATTGTATTGTATCGCTTCAATCTCATATATATATATATATATATATATATATATATATATATATATATATATATATATATATATATATATATATATATATATATATATATCAATGTAATTGGAAATAAGATCAGAAACTGGTGCGTTTACTTTTACTTTTTCTCCAAGCACCACTTCTGAGTGAGACTGTTGGCTCTTTTTCGAATGTCAATTTTTCATCTGCTCCTGAAAACACATCTGTTATGTGAAAAATGCTACAAGAACTTGTTAATTGTTAAAAAAAATACGAAATTTGTAAAAAAAATAAAAATAAAACCTTGAGTATAGATGAAGGTACTTTGTGTTGTATAACACACAAATATTCTAAACTTACAGGAATTGCATACAAAAATAATGGAAAAAGCATTATACCTAAAACTTGCTTTTCATTACGTTATTTACTTTTACAGACAAAACTGCCAAATGTAGATTGCAGCTTTTCCCCTTTAATTTGGTGGTGAACAACTATGCTTCCTGTTGTTTTTTTAGCACAAAAAATTTTAAACCTCACCTTAATGTGCTTTTCCTAACTCTTGAAAGATTAATGAAGACCTTGGAACATGTTTCTCCTGGTGAGGGAGGGAAATCTAATAAGAGCAGATCGTGGGCATTAATCACAACATTAATCACCTTACCTCAAATGAATGTCAGCACCAGTGAGGAGTTTTACTATTGCTCAAGGTATTGTGTCTCCTTGAGTTTTAGATGCTGAATTATTGTTGGGAAAGAAATGAATTCTCTCTTCACGTAATCTTGCAAAACTGTTCAAAGCTTTTGGCCTAACCTGGACAAGAGAGGAAGGAAAGTTTTGTGATAGTAACCACTGTCCAGAGGCAGTGATGCAGAATCCACACTCACCTATCCAACTGCTCGTTAACGCACATTTCTAATCACACAATCACATGGCAGAAACTCCATACATTTAGGCATGTAGACATGGTCAAGGCGATCTACTGCAGTTCCAATCGAGCTTTAGAATGGGGAAGAAATATCATTTTAGTGACTTTTAATGTAGCATGGTTGTTGGTGCCAGATGGGCTGGTCTGAGTATTTCAGAAACTGCTGATCAACAGGAGTTTTTATCCACAAACATCTCTAGGGTTTACAGACAATGGTCTGTAAAAAAAAGAAAAAGAGAGGTAGATAGAGGTAGATCTGTGGGCAGAAATACCTTGTCGATGTCAGAGGTCAAAGGAGAATGGCCAAACTGGTTCTACCTAATAGCTAGACAACTGTCACTCAAATAACTACTGGTTACAACCGAGGTCTGCAGAATGGTATCTCTGAATGCACAACACGTCCAACCTTGAGACAGTTGAACTACAGCAGCAGAAGACTATAATACCACTCATGTCAGCTATAACAGAAAAGAAGTTTGAAAAAACGTTGTGTGGTCTGATGAGTCTCGATTTATGCTGCAACATTTGGATGGTAGGGTCAGAATTTGGCCTCAACAACATGAAAGAATAGATCCATCCTTGCCTTGTAGCAACGGTTCAGGCTGCTGGTAGTGGTGGTGCAATGGTGTGGGGGATATTTTCTTGGCATACTTCAGGCCTACTTAGTAACAATTGAGCATGGTTCCAACACCACAGCCTACTTGTATTGTTGCTGACCATGTCCAGCCCTTTATGACCACAGTGTAGCATCTTCTAATGGCTACTTCCAGCAGGAAAAGGCACCATGTCATAAAGTTGGAATCATCTCAGACTAGTTTCTTAAACATGACAATGAGTTCACTGGACTCAAATGGCCTCCACAGTCACCAGATCTTAACCCAATGGAGAACCTTTGGGATTTGGTGAAACGGGAGATTGGCATCATGGATGTTTGTGCAGCCGACAAATCTGCAGCAACTATGTGATGCTATCAGGTCAATATGGACCAAACTTTATGAGGAATGTTTCCTGTATCCTGTTAAAATCAATGCCACCAAGGATCAAAGCAGTTCTTAAGGTAAAAGGGGGTTCAACTCGGTACTGGCAAGGTGAATATAATAAAGTGGCTAGTGAGATTTTTGTGTACATTAACGAATAAGGGGGAAGTAGGCAAAACTGCCAAATGTAGTTTGGCAATCAAAACATTAGACATAAAGGAAGGTTTGCTGCATATAATTACATACAAACTTACTAGTTAGTGCAAGTTATATCACTGGGATATTTTGACCATTTTTTTAAGAAGACAAACATGATCTGCACAGACTTCTTTTGAAAGCCCCAGAAAACACATGTTGAACTGACACATCAGATATAGCTCAATCACAATCACTTTTCATTCCACTTTAATGCCAGATCGACTGATGACACTAAGCCTGTGGGTTCTCTGTGCAATTTATGGACACTGCCAGCACATTGGAAAGCTGCTTTGATCAGTGGGTCTCACAGCCTGTATATAAAAAAAGATGGATGTTGCCACTGGACTAGAGACATGTAGCTGGAAATAGTGCTGAGGGCTGGCCTGTAAAACATCTCTTACAGAGTTTATCCAGAAATACTTCTCTGTCAGTATTTTTCTCCAATTAGATGATTTAATTTTGTATGTCTGAAAAATGATTCTATAAATTCAAGTGGAAGCATTTTTTTTCTCAAATTGAGTTTTAACCATAACATTTTGGCTCAAATATGATTTCTCTCAATTTCTACAAAAGCTGAAATGGTGGCAGGAAATGCGGCGCCCCAGGCTTCGAAATGATTGTCCATGAACCAATAGGAGATGTCACGGTGGTTATCCACAGTGCTGAATGATACAACTCTTTATCTTCACTACTCTTACATTGGCCAAAAATACTGTTGAAAAAAAAATTGAAATGCGCAGTAGAAGGGGCACTTAAAAAGTTTCATGTTTTTTTATCAAGAAATATTAGTGTGCTATATATTTCAAATTGGCACATAATGTGCATGTATTAATTCTTACTGATGTCGAAGCAATTATCAAAGTATTTATTTATTTATTTTTTACGAGTTGCAAACAAGGTTGGGTGTTATTGTCATTACGTTAATGTGGCTACTGTTTAGCGGTCTTGGACTGTGGCTATGTCTGAGTCTGAATTCCCTCCCTAATCCCTAACAACCAGAAAACTATTAAGTACGAGTAAAAGTAAAAACCTAAAAGATACAACTACATATGAATACACTGTGCTCTGATGATGAAAACTTGGATCGTTTGTAAAAAACAAACACAATTAAAACACGTTTTTTTCACTAAAACTGTTTAAACGTGATGCATTGTGGTCTAAATTCCCCATTCTAGTGAGGATTGATACTCACAGGTTCATTGAGCATGTTACAAACAAGTTCTAGAATTAAATGAAGACAATTAATGCAGTCTGACTGACTGATTGACTCTTTTGTCTCACTTAATTCGCCTTACAGTTTGATGTATCTAACATATGACAGTTTTAAAACAGACCATTCATTGATGGTGTACTTTATAATCTGGTGCACCCTGTAGTGCGGAAAATATGGTATGCAAGTTTAAGCAACGTCTTATGGCACGAATCTGTGCTCTGTTGTCCAGCTCTGATGAACTGTGCATCATCCAGGGAGCTAAGAACAATGACTGGAGTTCAGGTGGGAGGGATGGAGGTGACCGCCCTCATTTGGAGCCATCATGGCTGACCGTTGTTGGACAGCTAGAGTTCGAGAGGCCAGTGTGACTGTCTCATTACCTCTGCAAGCAGAGGGGTGTGTATGGGCACATCTCAACTCTTCACCTCTGTGTCCCTGTCAGCATGTCTCCTGCTGCCGGTCCTCTGATAAACAGTCTGATGGTTTACATTCTTCACAGTTTCAGTGTCTTCCTTCCTTCTGGCTTAAATTAAAGGGGGCATAAAAATGTCTAGCATGCTCCACGTGATGCATTTCTGTTCCTTTTTGGCATCCAGTTGAGACTTTGTTGGTTTGTGATAGCCACTTTTGAATTCTTCTAGCATCTCTAGCAGCATTGGCGCCATGAAGAGGTAATTCTTTTTGACAAAGTATAGTCTGCAATGTGTGAGTGCTTTGTAAAAAAAGAGACACTGATGGAGCCAAAAGAGCTTCAATGAATTCCTTACCTAAGCTGTGAATAAATCACCCTCACTGAAGACCACTTATGTATCATCCCAGTCTGCCTGGTAGAGATGGAGACCCTTGGTGGATTAGCAGGGCTGGAATTTGGACGAAGGACAGCATTTCACATGGACAGTCATCTAACAGCATTGTTGAAATGCACTCTCCAAAGAGATGTCTGGCAAAGACATTGGTGCCAAGAACGTGGCCAAAACTGCAATTCTGGCATAAAGCATTCAGGGATGTGATGCATAACAACACAGATGTAAATTAGATGTTTGGTCAGCTTCACAAGAGGACTCCTTCACAGCGATTTCCCCGACACTTGAATATATGCTTTAACCAGTGCAGTGGATTTAAATAATTTGCTCTAAGTTGTTATACTTTTAATTAATTTATGCCCTCAAGTAAAAAAACGGCCACTTTTAAACATCTTAATTTTACTTTTAATGGCTCTTTTCCACTCTGGCCTTGTCCAATCCGCCCTCTGTTCCAATCAGTCTGTTTCTTTCCTTGTGTCGTTTCTGAGCAGCATGGCATCCGAGCCTGTGGGACCGAACCATCTGTCAGCCACAGAGGAGGGACGTCTAGACATGCCACAACCATTAGAGCAATGGATTTCCACTGTTCCCTGTCTCAAGACTCAAACCTCTCCCTTGCATGCCTGCTGCACTTTTTTCCTTTTTGATGGTGTCGAAGAGAGACATGTTCTTCCACTCAGAGCTTGCTCAATACAAATTTCTGAAGGTGGCTAATTTTCTTTTTATTATTATTATTATTATTATTATTATTATTATTATTATTTATTATTATTATTATTTATTATTATTATTATTATTATTATTATTATTATTATTTTACTTTGCAGTACCCCTGAAGGTTTTCTGAATCTTCAGGACTGACCTTGCTTCAGTAAACAGCATGTGTTGATGTTTTTGACTTTCCTTGTCAGTTTCAATATTTCCTCAATGCTGAACTCTTACTGCTGTTGCTTGCAGTATCTAACTAGAGAACCAACATTTTACTAAAACAAGTTTGCCTGTTTTCATGAAATGCTATGCTAAACTGCGTAACCTTTTAACACTGGAGCTGTCGCCGACGACAGCAAAATAACAAACTCCATTTTAACTAATGCATGGACAAATGTGGCTTTGCGCTGATATGCAGAACTTTAAGTTAGTTTAGTTTAAAGCTGCTTTCCTCTGCAACAGAAAAAGCTGGTTAAGGTTGATTGCTTAAGCATTTCGCTACTGTAAAAACTGCATATTGGGCAGCTTTGATCCATGTCATAATCCGCTGGATTGACGTTAATGCGTGAACGGTTAAAAAAAGTTATGGTGGTTAAAACAATGTCGACACTGGAGCCAAAGCTCTGGTGGTAAAAGGTTAAGAAAATAAAATCTGAAGGGGCAAGCAAAATAATAAAAACTAAATTTGAATGAGTTTGCAAGGTTATAACACTTCTATAAAAATCTCATTTACAATAACTGTTTAAATGTTTAAAGCAGGTTTAAAACCAAAAAAGCACATAACAGTTGTGTACTGAGATAAATTAACAATGTTGCACATTTGTGTGGAGTCTTTTTAGCCTTATATCTAACTACATAGACCCTTTTCAAAATATGAGAATTTCACAGAAAACTGTGTTCTTTTTCGTAATTCCATTCAAAAAATACCTAAAAGCTGGCTAAAGTCATGATTTGGACTGCAAAGTCCAGCACTGGTGTTGGTTAACTCTGCTTTCTTCTATCCAGAATCCCTGCAGCAGTCTATCAAAATGTTCTAGAGGACTTCATGATTTCTTTCTGTTGAGGATTTGGATAGAAATGCAGATTTCATCTTGCAGCAAGACCTTGGCCCTGCCCATACTGCCAGAAGCCGTAAAACCTGATGCTCGTGCCATCATAGTGCTTCATTGGCGTGCCAACTCGCCGGGCCTAAATCCCACTGAAAATCTATGGAGTTGCTGCACGGTATGAGGAAAACTCGCAATATGCAATATTAGTGATCAATATTGTGATGACGATATAACTTGCGATAAATGAACAAATAACCAAAACATCTCTATTTCACTGCAAAAGTTTAATTTATTGCACTTACATTGCACAGCTTGAAATCGCGATAACGATTAATTTGTGATTAATTGTGCAGGCCTACTCTGGAATATTATTAAGACGAAATGAGGAGCGCAAGACCACAAAATAGAGAAGAGCTGAATGCATTAAGACAATCCATAACTCCAGCACAATGCTATAAGTTGCCACGGATCACCAAGGCATTTATTATGGCAAAGGGATCCCCCCATATGTTTGAATATGGAGATACCATATTGAAAAATACTTTATTTTTGCTTGGTTTGATGTGATCATAATATATCTTTATCTTCATGCAAAATGAATATAAAAAAAAAAAAAAGTTCCTGGACTAATTCAAACAGAACCATACATCCATCCAACCATTTTCTTAACCCACCATATCCTCTTAGGGGTCATGGGGTAAACCCTGGACAGGTCGCCAGTCTTCTGCATGGCTAAACAGATTTATCTTCCATTAAACTTAAGTATCCGAATGCATTTATGGAAATAAATATTTTTGACATTATGTTCACAATTTTGTGTGTCCATTCAAAACTCCATGGTGAAAATGCAGAGGTTTTGTGGTAACACTTCTACAATCCAGTAAAATGTGTACATTACACCCGTAGAAATAAAAAAAAAAAATCCTTTATCTACTTCTTAACTTTTACTGTTTGCAGTATTCCTTCACAGGCACTTTCTACAACTAGTGTCAGAGCACCACTGCAGAAAAACAGTAACAAAGGGATGGTATCACTGTCATTTTTCTGTCAGGGGTAAAGGGAAAAGTCTTCCATGGCTTTTACTCTGTCACTGTACTTTCATCCCCGAGCCTGGCCGCCTTCCTTCTCTATTTCCTTCTTCTGAGATGGTTTCAGTTGGTGGCCTTTCTCCAGGGTCTCTGATAGCAGCTCCACGGGCAAACTCATCCACACTTAATTACCCACAATCCCCTTGGAGGGTGCAAGTAGAAGGACCAAGGCATGAACTGTGCCTTATTCTGCCTTTCGAAAAGCTCATGTTCCTTTGATTGCAGTTGTGACTGGTGGTTGGGAAAACTGTGAAGTAAAAATTGAAACTCTGTATAAGCAGGGTGTGTCGGTCTGGAGGTTACTCCCAGACCAAATAAACTTTCCCAAAATGCTCATTTACATAAATAGTTGATAATTTTAAGCAACAAACAATGCTGTAGTTGTGGAAATCCTCTTGACTTGAAATGTCTTGTTCTCTTCAAGCTAATTGTATTTCTTAACCCTTGTGTTATCTTAGATGACCCCACCCTTGCATTGTAGTGTTCCTCCTACCATGACAAAGGTGGATAAAGGTGGAAAGATTTCATGTAATCCATGGACACCAGTGAAGATCACAAATCATTGAAGGAAAAAGGTTCAGAGCACTGTCTAGTGGGTCTAGATGACCAAACTCCCAATGTTAAAGTGCCTAGGATAGCACAAGGGTTAAATGTGGAAGCAGCCATAGCATTGATTTAAAAGGCAAACTTTCTATGCTCCCCCGGCCTTCCAACTCCCCAGCACCGCACGACCGGCCACTAAGAAACATGATTGATTGAAAATCATGTTTTTCCGACTCTAAGAGGACCCGGTGGGTGAAGACCGGCCGCCCCCACCTATCTGGTGTGGGTGTGCAGTACCCCAAGCAGCAGAGGCCCCACCCCCCCCACCCCCATCCTAAGGTCCCTCTGTGTGTGGTGTGTAAAGTGTCTAAAGTGAAAAATAAAATTGGGGGGGCTGGTGAGAAATCGGCCCGGATGTTTCACCGTGCCCCCCTCCACCAGACCATCCCCGCAAGACCCTATATGTATCAAGGTTTCTAATATGCAAGTAAAAGTGTAATTGATGGAGGGTGTCGATGTGACCCCAGAGACAGTCACCCCCGATCAGCATATCCCACCCATCCAATTCCCGGAGCCCTATGTGTGTGTGCAAAATTTGTGGGAGTGGGAAGAAAAAGGCGCATGGGCACAATCGGGTGAAGAAGGCTCTCCCCAAGTGACTGGACCTCCAGCCAGCCGCTGTAGGAGCCTCACCTCCCAGTGCGGGAGGCAAGGCTAGGAGGCGGACAGGTCGGCAGCATATCATTATACCAATGGGGCTGGAACGGTTGCACTCACTGCACCGGGCAGCCCCTGGGCGGCTGGCTGGAAGACAGAGCTGCTGCAGGATGGGGAGGCAGCCTGCACGGGCAGCCAGCCAGGTGCCCAAGGGCCGGCGGAGAAATATATAAAAAATAAAGAGCTATTACTCAGCCAAAATCATATTTATTATATTGGTCAGAATAACCATTCTTGATCTGATATATTATTTGAACATGTTCTTGCTAATCTTATTTTCTTTTCATATTTTTACTGAAGCGCAGGTTATTCCGATTACAAACTGTCCAATCAGATGCCTCAATAAAAGTATGTGTTCTCACGTCGGACATTTAAAATGTTTAAATGATAGATTCCCCTGAGCCCGCCTTCAAGTGGTAGAGCTGTGACATTCTAACAAGCTCGCTCCTGATTGGCTAGAGTAGTTGCCATAGAAATGCTGACTCAGACCAACCTGGACCAATCACGGCTTACTGTTGATTTCTGGATCCAACACTGCAGCATCCATATCGCAACAAAATGCCAACTGAATTGACTTAATTTGGTTGGTATGGAAGCAATTGTGTAGCATAAATAAAACTAAATAAGTCAAAACCAGAAATGCTTTTTAATTTACAAAATGTAACTGCATCAAATGACTCAAAATTAAAATGAAAAAGCAATATTTCAAAATGCTTTTTCCTTTTATACTTAAAACCGCTTATTGTGTGTCATAATTAAAACGAAAATGCAAAGAGGGGATTGCATTTGCATTTTAACATCCACCCTGCGAACATTGTCTCAATATTCATTTTTTTTAATTTTTTTATTTATTGATTTATTTCAAGCATTGTAGTCAAAGCAATAAAAAAATTACACATATTTATCAAACTCATTACAGAAATGATGAAATGCATAAATTAAAAAGACAGAAAACAAAACAAAAATGTCCCTTAAATCACATTTGCTTAATTAAATACAGTGATCATTAACTGAAGTATAAGTAGAGTTTGATTTATTGCTTGAAAAGGAGTGGGAAGAAGCAAGCTTATATAATCCCACCCCTACTGAGTTCATTCATTTGATAGTTTTACAGAGTTTTAAATCCGGTTCTGATCAGATAGATTCTCTTCAAGTAACAAAATCCAGTGCCTAGAAATGATTGATGATCTTCGGAAAACATTCATTCATGATTTCAGTAAACAGTAACGATACCGATATGTAATAATAATTGATTATCATTAGAACACATGATAAGATTAAACCAGAAATTATTGCTACACATTGCAGATCAAGTAAATAAAATCAATAGCTTATTGATTGTAATTTAAACATTTCAGTAATCATTATTGCACATTAAAATGTAACACTCATTGGTTGTAATTAAAAGAGCTTTGATTATTTCACCACAATCAAGTTCACACACGTATTTGGAATTATTCAAGCACCATTTAGAAAAAGCATTTCCAGTGAGGAGGCGGGGCGAAGACATCACTGCTTTCTCCGTGTGTCCGGCCGCTGAAGTTGGCTTGCGATTCACAGCTTCTGATTCGCGAGGGCACTAAAGGAACATTCCGCTGCAATTTTCGCATTAAGATCCAGGAATCCAGGTTTGAGCAGTCCAGGTCCAGCGGTTTGTGATCAGGACCCGGTTTTAGGTGATCTTCATGCAAAAAATGCAGCGGAATGTTCCTTAAGTGCACTCGCGAATCAGAAGCTGTGAATCGCAAGCCAACTTCAGCGTTTTCTGAATGCACCGATTTAAAAACATGTGATCGAGCAGGCCCTTAAATATAATCTTAACTGTGTGATAAAAGCACATTATGAAGATATTCTCCTGCAGCTTCGCCCTGAGTGAGTGTTGGTCCAACCAGCAAACGTTTAGCATGGGGAAATCTGCTATCTGTTGATGTGGCTCCAGCTGTCATCAAACAGCAAATTCAGTGTGAAGCTGCAAATAATTTTGTAAATATGTGGGAATTACATCAGTCTTTATTTTTGTTCTGGACACCACTGGAAACACAAATTCATATGATGGTTTCTCAGATCGTAGCAGCATTTCCGCCTTCAGCGATCATGATCGGGAGCTTCGCGATCCACTATGTGAAGGCAGCTGGCGGTCCGAAGAACAAAAGCTTGTCCGCGGTGCGTCCGAATGAGGACCGCAGAAGGCGGACATGCTGCTATGTAGTCCTGAGAAGCTGTGTACAGTCATCAGAAGTTCACAACCAACTCAAAGCCGTCTTCTCTGCCGCTAACAGAAAGCTCCACTGCTCCTAGTCTGACTGTGTCTCTTCGCAGGAGGACACACAGAGAAAGCAGTGACGTCATCGCCCCGCCTCCCCTCTGGAAATGCTCACTTTTAATGAATTTTGCTACAGATTTTGCAGGGTGGATGTTAAAATATGTAGCAATCCCCTCTTTGCATTTTCGTTTAATTATGACACACAATAAGCGGTTTTAAGTATAAAATGAAAAGCATTTTGAGATATTGCTTTTTCATTTTAATTTTGAGTCATTTGATCCAGTTACATTTTAAAAATTAAAAAGCATTTCTGTTAATCCATTTTATTGTCAAATTAGACGTTTCTAAATGAATTTTGCTACACATTTACATGATAACTTTTTGAAAATGAAATGTCAAATACCACTTTCATTCTCATTTTAATTAAGTGACAGAAAAAGCTGTGTTAAAGTAGAATGTTTCAAAGCATTTTGAAACATTGCTTTTTCATTTTAATTTTGAGTCATTTGATGCAGCTTCATTTTGAAAATTAAAAAGCGTTACTGGTTTTGACTTTTCTTTTTATTTATGCTACACAATCGCTTCCATAGGTTGGAGCCAGAAGCTGGTCATTTTCTATTGGTAAGTCACACTCTCTCGCCCCAGTTCTCATAGTCAATGGGTGAAACCAAAACCCTTAAATTGTAAGGAAAAATTAAATCTAAAATTACCTTTTTCTTTTTTTTTTGGGGGGGGGGGGGTCCTGTGTTTATTTTAAAAATGAATTTGACAAAAAAGCACATAATTTTACTGTACTTTTGGCATCCGCTTCTTAACCTTTTCAAGGTCACACTTTTTGATTTGTGATAAATGTTCTAATATTTTTTTACATAAAAACACATAGGGTCCATTTTTCTATATATAGCTGTATTTCTTTACATAGCAAACCTACTTTTACAGTAACCTCTTCCAAAAAAATATTTTTTACTAACATACTGTAAACGTCGGCCGAGCTCTGTATATTTTTAACAAAATTATCACTTTGACTTGATATTTCCCCCTTTGATTATACCAAAAGAATAAATCTTGAAGCTCACCGAGCTGTTCCTCTAACATCTTCAGAGCAGCAGGAGCTTTGATTGGTTACAGTCAAGCTCCGATGCTTCTGGGTAACAGAGTTTGTTATGGTCGACTCCCAGGGTGATATGATGAAAACACGGGATTCCAAAAACAGTCCAAAACTAGAGCTTTTCAACAGATGCCCTTGAAACAGCACAAGAGACGCAAAACATTGGTTTGAAAATTTATTTTCATATAAAAAGACACTATGAAAACATTAGAGGACTACTTTGCACAATTTTATGTATAAAAAAAAATGAAGGAGAAAAGGAGGGTTTTGTTGTCAATAATAAGTCAACTTGAGTTATGGATGGTTGAAGAAGCTGGTTAACAAGTTAAGCATCAAAGGCAGAGGGTCGGAAAGTGAAGGACGTGAAGTTCTGTTGTAAATTTGACCTTCTATGCATCTCAAATTATTTTTTAGGCTGCTGACGTTGGCAAGCTTCCAACAGAGAAATGGACACGACAAGCTGACATGCCGACTTTCTGATCCTTGTGTTGTATATGTTAGCATTACAACCGATAACGGGAGAAGAGGATTTCAGTCAGTCAACAGGATTTCACTTACCATTCTTGGAGATCAAAACTTCAAACTCATAAAAAAGAATGCAGCAAAATGTCACACAGCAAACCAAAACATGTAGTTCTCACTTTCTCCAGATCTCTTTTATTGGTTACCATGGGAACAGGACTTTGTTTTTCCTCCAAATGAATCTCTTACAGCTGTAAGGTAAAAAATAAAAATGGCTGTGGAGTAACACCTACTGAGTGTAGCTGCCAGACTGCTGCTTTTATTCAGTGGATCTGGGTGCGGAGTCTCACAGAAGGTCAGGTGAATGTGACCTTAGCTCTGAAACTTGGGATCAAACCAATCTAGCTCCTCTAGGACAGGGCAAGCTGTAGGTTTGCCTATCAGCTGATTAGCTTGAAAGGTTACAAGGGCGCCACTCTTGTCTCACCATCTGCGCTGCACTGCTCTACTACCACATTAGGGATCTTTAAACAGATGGTTTGAGGGCTGCAATGGAAAATGTCAGGACAAATCGCCTTCCCTGGATAATTGCTGTTTTGAGCTGTCCACTTCTCCTGCGTTTCTGCCTGGCAATTGTGTCTTGGCCTTGTTTTCTTAAGTTTCCCTCAAGCTCCAGTCTTTTTATTTAGACTAAAATGTTCACCTAGGACTTCTCAAGGCTCTTGCTGCAATCATCCTGCACAGTCAGTTAGGATGACTGATGTGCAAACACTGTTATGCTACATTCACACCAGCCTCCGTGCACTTTTAAGTGACCACTTTCAATAAAAAGTGTGTGTTTAAATATGCAATCCAGGCTTCTGTTCTCAAAACTCCTGCACTCACATGTTACTACGCAGGTCTTTAGGCCAGGTTTGGGGCTCTACGTCCAAAAAGCGAAGCCACTTAACACAACCTAATTTGAACAATCATGGACTCGGATTTGGCAGTGAGGTATAGATGGCGTCCTCTTTGATTCACGGTCCCGTTTGAACATTGATCGTGAAGGAGGAATTAGTAATTGTAGTTTGGAATTATATGATACAAAGTCTTTCATGTATCAGAATAGAGCTGTGAAAGAAAAAAGTCTGGGGGAAGATTCACAAGATTAGCACCGCTACAACATTTTGCACCAAGTCTCTTCAAAATGCAGGTGCGTCCACTAATATAGGCTAGTTACTATTGACTGTATAAGAGAACTGGACAGAGTGAGAGTGACATCACCCATAGAAAATGACTTGCTTCCAACTCCAGCAAAAGTCAATTCAGTCGCCATTTTTTTCGCAATACAGACGCCGCCATTGGGAGCCACAAGTAAGCAGTGATTGGTCCAAGTTGATCTTTCCATGACAACTGCTGTCGCCAGGCAGGAGTGAGCTTATTCGAAGTCGACACCCCTTTCACTGAAAGCAGGTTCAAGAGTATCTGTCAAACGTTTCAAAAGTTCAAGGTGGGGGCCAGCGGGCACCGCAAGCTTTTAGTGAGGCATCTGATTGGCCAGTTTACAACTTCAATAATATGCAATAAGGACAAATTTTATCATGAAAAAAAAAATGGGATAAGCAAGAACAACTTTTAAAAAAGCTTGGATGGTCATTCTGATAAATACAATGACTGAGTAATAGGTGTTTACTTTTTTGTTCTATTGACGTTTCTGTTTTTTTTTGGGAGCCAGCAGGTACGTTTAGCCCGTTCCTGAACCTGCGACATGGCTGGTGTGAACGCAGCATAACAGTGGGGGAAGGCATCATCTGTAACAACTGCAGCACGGACGTTGAATGTCAAGCAGGAAGCATCGTTGTCAGCTCTTCCTGAATCTGACATAGTGTATCCCTCTAACCTCTGTGAATCCCCGCTCTTACTTTCTATTTCATGCTCTCCTTCTGCAGCTGCTGTGCTCACAGACGCGTGATATAATCACACACAGAGAAATCCATGTGAACATGGAATTACACGTCTGACTTTGCTGTTGGCATTAAGATTTCATGCTTTGGAGTGACAGAGAAAAAGGGTGAGGCGGTTATTTTTTTATTTTTTTTTTCCCTCAAAGAAGCATAGTTGTAGCACTTCATGTTTAAGATGAAATTTATTTTTCACAAATCATCAACTGGTGGCTCTCGCCGTCAACTTCTGAATGGGGGGGGGGGGGGGGGGGGGTAAACTGATCAATAGTGGCATGCTGTTCAGGGATCAGACAAAAATGACTGGAACAGACTTCTCTGGTGTCGCTGTGACTGACAGGTGATGGCTAAAATGGATTCACGAGCCGCAATCTTTAAACGCATTTATCTTCTGGAGGTAGAGAGAAAAAAAAGGCAGAAAAATGCTTGGATTTCCTTTTTTTCCGCACATAACCTTGGAAGGACAGCTCATGTGCGGTTAGAAGTGTGTGTTTTTTTGTTTTTTTTAATTTATTTCAAGCTCCTCGTGACTCGGTTCTCTTTGAGAACAAAAAGGAACAAGAACAAGTGGTGGAAATAAGCAGCACAAGCACAAATCAAAGCAGCCTAAAAATGAATGAGCTTCTTGTGAACAATTGGAGCGCAGACCACAAATCACTGTAGTCGTTTCTTTCAGGTGCCTCTTTTTTTGTCTTCTTTTTTGACATTTGCAGGAAGAAATAAAAAATGAAAGAAAATGTTGACACAGGAATGAGAGAAATGAACGGCAGGAACCTGAAGAAAAGAGAATGGCACATATCAGCGAGCAAATCTGTCCCTAGACATCTCCACCCCCCCATTCACTCTCTTGATGAGACAGACTGAAGACCACATGGAAAGACAAGAATGCTTTCGTCATCCATTAGTGAGATAAAAGAAACTAATGAAAGCGGGTTGCTTGGGGGCAACTGTGAGAAACCTCTGTGAGATCTGTTCCTCTTGCTATAAAAAGAACTGAATGGTGCAGAAATATTCTTCTCCCCCATCACCGACACACACACCTCCCTCCCAAAGTCAAACAATTCAAAGAGATTTTCCTTTTTTTCCCCTCCAGAATAAAATCAAGACATTTTTTTCAGAAAAAAAAAAAAAGTTTTTCATACTTTCTTCTTATGTTAGGGTTCATTTAAAATCATCTCAAGTCACAGATGTATCCAGGCCCTGTTCTTCCTTTTTCGATAGTCTTTGAGAAAATATAGACTAGAACATCGTCCCCCTCCCGCGTATGTCCTCTCCAGCAGTAAACAGTTTGGGATCCGACAAAATGCGCCTAACGGAGACGGGGAGCCCAGCGAGACAGGTCCTTGCAAAAACGAAAAAATACCGTCATGTTCCCGTGCTTGGTCTTTCAGGAGTCCACTTTCTCGTTGTGCATTTGCATCTCCACGTGAGCTTCTGTGTATGGTAAAGTGTGAGTGTGTACGTTAGGCTTCACACTTCAGTCTGGAAGTCTCCCTCGGACGAGTCGGGCGTATTAGCTGAGGACGAGTCCCAGTTCTTATTGTGCAGTTCCAAGCGGTCCTTCTGCTCGCCAGGAACTATGGACAGCTCCGGGGTCATGGTCTTGAAGCTGTCCCAGGAGCTCTGGTCCTCTGGAGTTGACTTGTCCTGAAGGGCAAAGACGACAAAAGAAAAATACCAATGTTAAGAGTGAGCCACATAAAAAAATACTAAGCTTTGTTCTTACAAATGTAAAAGTTTCTTATTCATTTTATTCACTTATATCATTATTTTCTCTTAAGATGATCTACAACAAAGCTCCTAAAGCCTTACGCTGTATCCACACTGAAAGCACGTCAGGGGTATCCTGTCAAGTCGATGCACAGACGTGATCAGAGGTCCTGCAGCGTCAAGCGCATCACAGGGGTCTGGCAGCAACGTGTTTTGGCCGTCACATCCCGTTCTGGGCATTGCAGCATTTCCAGAGTTCAAATACCTGAACTTTGTGTTGAGTCAACCAATCAGGAACAAGGCTTTAGCGCTTGATGTGTCGATGGCTTCATAAGTGGGTGGAGTCAAAAACCAACATGGAGGAGAATCTGATCCTTCCCCTCCTAAAATTTGTGACATTTCTTTCTTGTTTCCATCAAGACAATTGCAAAAAGTACCTCTAAACCTCCCTCTAAACAGCCAGTTTCTCTTTTATGTTTTTCATCCTCTGACTAATGCGGGACAACGAGTCGTCAAACTGGGTCACAGAGAGATGGAAATACTGCTAAAAGGATCCGTCATTCGGCTCCTGCAGTAGATGGTGAAGCTCACCGTACTGAATCGTACTGAATACCGAATCTCTGAATGATCTCCTGAACCCAGACATGGAGACATGATGACTGATACTTTTGTAGAGCTTTTAAAAAAAATAAATAAACCTGATCTCTCATCATCATCCGTATCTTCCATGTTTTACAAATGAGATACAGTCTATACTTGCATGGAGCAATGAGGCAACACCTTTTGATGATAGCTCCCCCCACACTTGTCTGGGGCATCAAGTTCATAAACATTCTTTTGGACAGGCGTCCAAAATGTGCTATAAAAGAGAGACTGCGGACACACATTGAATGCACTAATTGCATTCTGTATGTACGCAGCCTCAGATTACAACAGCATGAATCATACATTTTATTTTTAATCTATCTCTTAGAGTAGTGTACAAGTGGATGAAAAATTGCTGATTTGCATGCAGGTTTTTTTTTTATTTCTAAATAAACCCAAAAGTTGTTTTTAGTTAGAAGTCTATGAAAGACCACCTCAAAGGGAATTGTATCCCTTTCATTGTTTGATGCTGCAGCCGGCAACTAGTCACTGCTGTAAAACACTGGAAAGAAGCACGACGAGCATGACTTGAAATGCATTTTGTTGGGTTTTGTTTGTGCATGGGTGGTGCTTATTTTTACATAAGCTGTTTACAGTTCTTTAGAGGCTTTGAAGCCCCTTCCTACTCAACCCAATTTATCCCAAGTCGTTATTTCCTTTTTCCCAGATCCTCTTTGTAGCAGTTATGATGCATTCAGCGATGTGCAGGAAACCTGTTCCTGGAGCTCATGCTGGTTGTCACATGGGACGCCTAAAATCTTTCAAGAGTTGCTCTGCATGTCAAATATTGCATGTTTTTCTTGTAATTTAATAACCTCATTTAAAAGAAAATACTGCAAAAATATGTAGGAGATCAAAGGTATTTTCAAGGAAATAATATTTATGACATGGATTAGCAGATGTTCCACCATTATGTGTCTTTTTTGTCTGGTTTTTGGAGTTATTTATCCAAGTAGACTAAACTGTTTACCACCATCAAAGAATTCCTTTTATTGCATTTTTAGAAAGGAACCATCGATTGTTGCAAACATTAGCATAATCAAACATAGCTATTGTTATTCTAATGACACTAAAGTACCATACAAATATCTCTACATGCCCTCCGACATGGAAATTAGTCCATTTCCATTGCACCGAATGTAATGGATCACATGCCTCTTATTCAGAATGGTTGTCGTTATTTCTCCTAAAAAAAACCAAAAAACCTCTTGCTGTGTTTGATTGCAGATGTGTAGTTTGTTTTTTCTTCCACCGCCTCCAAATAGTAGCTTTAGCCAAGTGACAAAGCATGAAGATCTTCTTGGCTTGGACCTGTGTTTACTGCAAGAGGTCTGCCAATACGCCCTCCACGCACGGTACGGTACAATGCACGCTGGGTAATTAGCCAAAAAACACAATTAGAGCTAGAATAATTCATCAGACTGAAAAAGAAAGAAAAAGCATTATTCTAATTGGACTCGTTGTGTCCTGAAGGTGTCATAAAATGGACACAAGTGGGAAGAAAAACAGAGATAATTGACTCAGATGAATCCTGATGGAGCAAAACACACAAAGGACAAGACAGTCACTCTTGCTACTTTCTTCAGACACAATGAACACAGGTGGTCCTGAGATTAATATGTTTCTCTTTTTGCATTATAAAAATTGTGTTCTTGTGAAGCTTCAAAAGGTTTGGAAGTTTTTTGATGTTACTTTACATTTATGAATTCACAGAGTAGAGATTTAAAGAAAAGGGGGGCAGACCTCATTATTTCATCAAAAGTCAAAGGCGATTCTCGGAACAACTTTGAATTTACGTAGAACTGTGCCTGCCAGCATAGGAAGGAAGGTGACCCTCACTACAGCTAGCAGACATCAGGGGCTTGAAGTTTCTCCTGGCTGATCATTAAACATAGTCTTGGAGTCAAAGCTGTATAGACAAATGAACATAAAAAGAAGTCAAACTACGCCTGCAGCCATAATCGGTTTAGAAATGACACAAACATTTTATTTTTCTGTACTTTCCAGTACTTTTAACTTGACTCACTATAATCATTCACTCTGCAATCATACTGTCAGATCTTTATCCTCTGATGTCCTTCAGAAAAAAAATAATTATGTGCAAGACCATCATATTTTTTCTAAACTCTTTATATTTTCTTGTACTTAAACATAATTAAATAGTAAAAAGAAAAAACCTACAAAAGAGTTAAAAATATGTCTATTATTTTTTCAGTATAAACAAATGGGCTTTAAATGTATCAAAAATCCAGTTTGGATGCCCAACAGGCCGAGCATCAGTAAATAACTATTCAGGAGCGTAAATGTATGGAAGGTTTGGATTCGCATGAACCCTTTTGTCCAAATGTGACCCATTTAAAGACCCACTCCAATGAAAACTGTGTATTTGGTGTTTTTAACATGTTCTTGTAGCATTTTTCTGATGATGGCAGATATGTAAAAATGAAAATAAAGCCTAAAGTTGCATTTCTGAGTATTTCTTTGTTCATATTGTTGTAAATCAGGAGCAGACAAAAAAAAATTGTTTGAAAAAGATCAAATTTGCTAGAAGGGCTACATTTTCCCCGTCCGAGCAGGTGTCTGGCTCAAAACTGTATGGATGGATCGCTCCTATATTGCTCTCACTTTTTGTTGCAACACTAATATTAGGTTGGGGTTGTGAGGGGCTGTAAGCTAGAGGGAGAGTGTGCAACAGAGCTCTCAGTTATGGGTGACAGGAAGGGTGAGTGGGGTTTTTCCATGGCAACAGTCCCACTCACAACTCAAAGGGGAATTTCTAATGAACTCATGGCTCTCTGCAGAAATGATGTCCTAGAAAACGACCCTTCTTTTTTTGGGTGGGGGGGGGGGGGGTGTTAAAACAGTATATTGATCACTAAAGGACCACTGAGAACACTTAGAAGATAGATAAAATGATAATCGGAGTGGGTCTTCAAGGTAAAGAACTCAGCAAAATCTGCTCATCAATTCCATCGCCCACTAGACAAACCCCATTTCAGCTTCTTTTATGCTTTCACCCCCCCCCCCCCCCCCCCCCCCCCCCCCAACCTTCACTGAACAGAACACATTCTATTATTTACACCCCTGGTCCTTGTTAATCACCTCATCTGGCTTGCACACATGCAAACTCATTGATCTGCATTATACAGCACTGCCCCCCCCCCCCGTTTCACTTTTCAGCTGTGGTGATAATCGTCACCAAAGCGCTAGGGGGCAATATCAGCCTGATTATCATTCTTTCCGCGTCACAGCCTGACAGTTGGTAAAATGAATACAAAAGGCATAATCTGGGAGCCAATTTGCATGCTAAATGCTGGCGAAGGAACATTTTGTAATGCGGGCGTGTGGGTAATGCTGCAGTTAAGCCCAACTTTATCCCTGGGAGGCTCGGCTGACGCGATTGTGCTGCTACTGCATGTGTATCATTCCCTTTTCGCAATCTCTGCCTGTTTCCATTCCCTCCTTGCCCAAAAGCCCCATCTTATCCCTCGCTCTCAGCCAGACACCCCTCTACTTACACTCAACGAGTTCTTTTCACCTCCGGCAGACGAAATGCTCCATCTTTTTCCCCTCTGTGGTGATGAAATGAGAGGAAGGAAGGCATGAGGGAAAGAGGAAGAACAGGAGAAGAAGGGAGAAGAGAGGGGAGGGATCACAGTCACTGACAAGTCTGCCCCGAAACAGCAGAAGTGTTCCCACACCTTCATCAGGTGAACAGGCAGTTGTTGCTTTGTGATTACCCCGTACCCTTTGTATCCTTTGCCCCCCCCCAAACAAACACACACACATATGTGTGCAACAGTCTTACAGGCACATATGAGGTGATGCAGTGCAGACTAGGAGCGGTGGCTGTACACACACATGCGTACAATGTGGGGGAGCAGGCTGGGTTTTCAACTTTCAGATTTGGCAAAGCTCACAAGAAGCTGCAGCTGCAGGGACAGAGTGGGATTTGGAAAGATTCTGAATGTTATGCACCACTAATAGCATCTACAACCATTACAAAAAGGATGAAAGAATGGATGACACGTTGGTGTAAAGTCATCAGATTGGGAAAGTCCTGACAATGCACGGGGCTAGAGGCTTTGCAGCTCATGTTTTCTAAACAGTGTTGAAAGATGATAACTAATCTGGTAATTAGTGCATGGAAATGCTATCTGCTAAAAGCTGCAACATTGATTTTTACACTGCTTGTGTTACTTAAATGGAAAAGCTTAGATACAGAATGACTTTATCTTTTTTGTGATGATTTTTGACTCCAGAACCCAAACTTGTTAGTAAACCGCACCTCTGCAGCGTCACCTGTATTCTGGTTTATTGCCCTGTCTTACACTTAAAGTGAACAAAGGTTTGTCATGTTGTTCTTCTGTGGTGCTATGTTCAAACGAGGTTTGGAAATGCGCATTCACGTGGCTGCTTCCAATAAATAGTAAGTAAAGGTACATATGTGCAACCTTCTGGTTTCCACACTCAAAGCTCTCGCCTTCACAAGTCTACATGCACATTTTTAAGTCCAATTTTCTGAATGCGGGGTGCGACCTTAGTATAGTGTCCCTTTTAATTCATGGATATGCTAACAGTTTGAAAAGTGATCATGGAGGAGAAATTGATAATTGCAGTTTGTGCCCGACTGGAATTCTATGACACCAAGTCTTTCTAATATCGGAATGGAGCTGTGAAAAAAATAAATAAAACCCTGGAGCAAAATTAGCCAGATTTGGACCACTTCAACATTTTCCAACTGTGATAGCAACAGTGCAGAGTGAGCACCATATGGTAAAAGCATGTTGAAGAATGCACGTTCAGTGCGTTGTGGAATGGGCATTAACTGCCTGATGTGCACGTAGCAAGTCAGTAGTCTGATTTCCTTGTGACCTCTGTGTTAGTAAATGTGTTAGTAAAGCAACAAGTGTTTTCTGTGAGAACAGCTACCCCATGGCTCTAGATGACATTTGTATGCGTTTCGTGAGTAGTTATATACTTTTCGACTTGCAGATTTGTGTTGTTTGCACTTCCTGAACCCTAATTTCTCTCATGATAAATCAGTTTGTCATGTTGCTCCCTACCAGTTTTAGAATTGTTTAAACTTTTACTTCTTAATTTAAAGCTCTTCTTGGTCTTGCCACAGTTTACAGTTTAACAGAGCTTTTAACTGTTTACAGCCATTCTTGAGTTTTAAGGTCTGCCAGCTAATCTCTTCGTCATGTGCCCAGATCCCGAAAGAAACACTGGGGTGACCATGCTTTTTCCATTGCAGGCTCTTAGTTATGGCCAGGAGGAGTGGGCCAAAATACCTGTGGACAGGTGCAGAAGGCTCATTGACAAATACAGAAACCGTTTAATTGCAGTGATTGCCTCAAAAAGTTGTGCAACAAAATATTAAGTTATGGGTACCAACATTTTTGTCCTTTTTTGTCATTTTTGTCCTTTTGTCATTTTTGTCCTGTTTCATTCGTTTGTTTTTTAAAATAATTCTATTAATCAACAACTCAAAAGTAATGGCTGATTTTGATTATTTAATTTTCAATACATTTTAATTTATTGTTACTTTTGAACGTTTCAAGTCATTTCAGTGAGCATTGTGGACTTTCTGTTTTAAACTAAGGGGTACCAACAATTTTGTCCACCACTGTAAGATTGATGTTAACTTTCCAAACCTATACAGCTCGTTACTCTATAATAACTCAACATTGACAGCAGAGATGCTAAAACAATAAACACAGCAAGTAATTAACTATAATATATTACAGTATATTTATTCTAGTCTCTTCCTGCTAACAAGCATTTTAGTCATTTTTATATATATTTCTTTTGTAAAATGTTGTCATAAATGGCATGTTTTTTTTTTTTTTGAGACATTCACTTACTATATATTGATGCACGACACATTGCTCTTTGCTGTAAATTTGAGCCTTCTGAAGCTATGTTCACACCGCCTGAGCCAAAACGGATCCAAGCGTTCACTTTTATTGAAAACATTTGTTAATGGTTGTTTCAGGCTTTTGCATGCGAAGCGACGCACATTTTTAAGACCGTTTTTGGGCCCTGTGTACAAAAGCCACAGGTATTGAACGCGCATAGCAAGTTAAATCATGTCGAACTTTGACCAACCAGGGACTTGGTGGTGAAGTATGGAGGAAGTCCCACATAATTCATGAAAGTGCCAATTGTTTGAAGATTGGTCATGGAGCAGAAATTAATAATTGAGGTTTGTGTCCAGCTGGAATTTTATTCAATTCAATTCAATTTTGTTCGTATAGCTCAAATTCACAACAACAGTCGTCTCGATGGGCTTCGTATCGGTAATTGAAAAAGTTAAACATAAAATCAAAAGGATCATAAATACATAGAATTCAATAGGGAAATATTAAATTGTACTAACAAACTGACTAAGCTAAACTGGACATCCCTGCCCTTAGATCCTCCTTCGCGGTAAGGAAAAACTCCTAAAAAAATCGGATTCCGGAAAAACGAAGAAAACAAAGGGGTGCCGACATGAAGGAGGGATCCTCCCCCAGACACCAAGTCTATGAAGGTAAATATGCTCCAAAAAGAACACACTTGTAGATTTAATCTGAGAAGTTGTAATATAGAATGTGAGAACTTGCACACCAAAAATCTGCATCTGTGTGTAAAAAATCTTCTGCTGTGAACTGACAAATTTCTATTTGCATGTGTTCATTTAGAGTTACAACGTCAAATCTGTGATCACAACTGCTCAAATCTGCTGGCGCAAATCACAAGTGCGCTACAACTGCGCTCTGAATTCTGACACATTCCTTGCAAGAAACTTGTGTCAAAACTGATCTGTGTCCGAAAATGGAACTAGGAGGGAGGGAGGGTTAGAGGAGGCGGAGTCAACCAATCAGAGTGCAGCACTCAGAGGACTTGGTAAAGTCAGAAAGGTCTTCACAGATTCGGACTTCCTACTTCAATAACTCTTCTGATATACGTTCAAATGGTGTGATCCAGCTGGAGCTGTGACGGTGTTGAATTTTTCATCACCGCGGTGATGAACCACAAGGGGGCGCGGTGTCGCGGTTAACCGCAGCCCCCCCCCAAAAAAAAAAAAACACAAAATCCCCCGGCGGCCGCATCGGAAATAAATACAGTTACAACGTACTATTCTTTGTTAACAATGACAACAAATGACAACAACTAACAACTACATATCTAACTTGTGAACTTACTATAGGTGTTGTAGATTGACTGTGTGTGAGCGCGGAGCGTCTTGTGTAGGAATAGGAGGAAGGTGCGCACACGTGTGTTGGGGGTGTGTGTTGATTCTTCTGCAGCGGACCGCTCTGGAGCTGCACGCAAGTTTCACCTGTGCTCTCTGGTACAGACATCTTCTCAGAATATTATTTATTGCCCAGTAATAAACAGACTGCAGACACTTTGTCACTTCTCCGGTTGCCATGAAGCCTGACACCCATGAAGAAGGCGGGGCAGGAGGCTCCGCTTTTGTTTATACAGACACGTAACGTTACGCTGCAAAAAATAGTTCCCAAACAAAACATGTAGTGATTTTCATGGAAATCTAACAGCGTGCGTTCATGTTTGGTGTTACGGATTGAAGGAGGACAGTAACCCCCCCCAACACAAAATCCTCCGGTGGGCGGCCGTGTCGCGCACTTAGGAACGCACGCAGCTTGTAATGGAAATGAATACAATGGAAATTAATAATTAGAAAGCAGTAAATTTGTCGTATTTCCTCACGAGACGGAAACTTCTGTTGTAGAATAAGGATGTTTGCTTCTGAAAGCGCGCGCCTGTTTGTGTAAACGGAGCCGCGTGCCACGTGCAGCGCGAAGGCAGACACTGAGAGCACGAGCGCCGTGGGAGAAAAGGAGACAACAGTCTGAAAGAAAGAAAGTCTGAACACAGGACTAGCAGAAAAAGGAAATTATCAGCAAAGATGAATGTGTTTATTATAGTTCCAAACACGCACCATATGCAAAACGTAAAAAAAAAAAAAAAAAGTGCGTAAAAAAAGTGCGGTGATGCGGTTATCGTCACAGCCCTAGATCCAGCAACGCATCACCATAGGTGTAATCCTGTCGATAGAACCCAGCTAGGATGTAAATAACTGATGGATACTCCAATTACTGTTTGCTTTCAACTTGATGGAACAGGTTTGTGCTAAACTGATTCAGGATTGTAAGCAGCTTAAAGCCTAAAATCATTTCCTGAATATTTTCATTCTTTTTCTTTTGTGTCACTGAAGTTTTCTTTGTGGCCACTCCTACTTAAATGATTGATTCCTGTCAGCATTATTCAAAATCTTATTAGTTTTTGCAGAAGAGACAACAAGTCTTTCAGATTTTGGAACTGAGCTGTGGAAGACAAAAAAAAAATGATGAGATTTGCACCGTTTTGACACCTCACACTTAGTCTCTTCCAACTGTAGGTGATGGACATGCGCTAGTAAACAGTAGAAAAAAAGAAGAAGAATTCCCTTCCTGCTTGTCCAGTGTGAACACCATGGGCTAAATGTGCGTTCAAAAATGCACGTTTGGCATGTTCTTGAAACTACAAGCAGAGGTAGACTGCTGCCTTTGACTGAAGGAAGACTGACTGCTCTCCTTCACCGTAGCTGATCTATGTAGACCATGAAGCATTCTATCACTATCATTAACTTTTATGACTATCTATGAATATTTGAGCTACAAAACTGTAAAAAGCTTTTTACAGCTATTTTTTGGTGTTAAAACAGAGAGAAATTGCATCATGTTCCAACTTTGGAAGATCTGGGGACATCGTGATGAACCTGCATTGAAAACCAAAATGTTCAACAAGGCAGTTAGATGATGTTAATGTGTGTTTTTTTTCTCTTTTACTGGCAGCTACGTCAGGATTAATTCTGTCACAAAGATGATGTTTAAGTAAGGTAGTTTACATTTGGCAGCTTGGCTCTGGTGAGCATGAAACATGCCACACAGCCAATGGAACAGAGAGACAATTAAAACGGACATGAAGGACATTAATTAAACCAGCCTCTTTCAAACAAAGAAGGAACTAAATAGGTTAAAACACCGTGAGGAGCAGCTCAAACTGAGCTTGAAATGTAACCATTAAAAGCACAAGAGATCAAAAGGATGAACTGGCGCAAAACTGCACTACAACAACTATTTCTGGTGTATGATTTTAATTCATGTTTTTTGTTTGTTATGCCATGCTACTGTAATGTTAGGGATTTTTTTTTTCACTTTGCTATCCAAACACCCAGCTTTAAATGTGCCAACTATTTGAATATTTCTATCATATTGTTTAATGACGCACTCCACTCATCCTTTGATCTATTTTCAGTGTTCACAGTGTTTTTTTATTTATTTTTTATTATTATGATTGTCATTTTTAACGAAATTGAGAAAAAAAAACAAAGTTAGGTTTTTTTAAGGACATAGTTTCTGCAGTAGTTCATTAGAAATTCACCTTTGAGTTGTGGGCAGGTCTGTTGGCGCGGAGCAACCCCGCTCCCCCTTCCTATCACCCATAAATAAGAGTTTTCCGCTTTTGTGCTCTCCTGCTAGCTTACAGCCCCTCACACACCCCATCTAATATTAAAAAGGCGAGCATTATTAGAGGCACCCAACCGTCCAGTTTTGAGCCAGATGCCTTTTCAGATGGATCCATTTGTCTGCAAGTGGATTCATCAGAATGGAGCGGAGCAGAAAGCTTGTGGCCCCTCCCTCTTTGACTGCTCCTGACTCACAACAATTTAAATAAATACATCTTTGAGCTAAGTTTTCTTAAATAGTCAGAAAAAAAATAGTTTTAAAATACTATCTCCATCAGTGTGGGTCTTTAACGAAGCATTTTGATGCAGTTAAATAAAACAAGCTTGCAAAGCACAAGAGAAAGAGGTAGAGAGAGCCCACATTACTTAATGCACTTTTGTCCTAAAGGCGGAACAAGCCACGACAAAGAGACAATTCACCAGGAAGCCACCAAGAATTATAAAGCGAAATAGAGATCAGGGGTTACATCAGGGGAAAGTACATACGACACAAATACAGCAGCTTCACACATTTCTAGAAGGCTCTGCCACCGGACAGGTGGCAGAGGTCCACTCCTGCACATTTGCTTAGGTGACAATGCGCTCATTTGTGGATGTCCAGCATGGCTTAATGGGTTGATGGTGGACAGATGGCTGCAGTTAGTTGGGTTGACTTTACCTTTGTTGACTTGGAGGCCCATGGTTCTGCTGACTGTCTGGCTACAATCAAACTGGGACATGACAACATGCATGCCACATGAAGGCCCAGTCAGCAAATGAGGTGCAAAGACGGGATGACAAAAACAAGGGAAAGAAGCAGAAATCAATCAATTCTGGCATTAAGGCAAAGAAATTATAACAGTGAAAATTGGGGGTAAGTGAAACAAAGGGTAACAACATTGAAACACCAACAAAAAGCCAAGCACAAAATGAGTGGATATCAGACTGTTTGGCCCATGTCACGGCCTTGAGTGGGCTTGGTGCGACTTAAGCATAACTGTATTCAATATATCTGTGTATTTATGACATTCTGCCACTCAGCTAATGAAACATTTTGATTCAGCAATGGCGTAATTCATTACAAAGCACACAAAGAGACTTTTTGCTGCGGCGTTTAGCACCATTTACCCTCTTAGCTGCAAAGGAATCTGTGTCACAAGTAATAAGGCTCTTCAAAGGAGCCACATTTGGTGAATGTAGGGTAAATAAATTCCATTAGTGCAACACATTGCAAACAAACGAGCAATCAGCCGCACAGCTTCGGTTTGCTGCCGTCTGGGCCTGCACAATCCATGGCCGGAGCTCCTAAACAGAAAACAGTTCCAGCTGGTGATTCGGACCTTTTCACCTCTTTTTAATTGGCCCAAAGACACTAAATGAGCTAAATGAGTATTGTGCCTGTTGGTGCACGAAGGCAGTGTTAGGCTTGTTCCGCCTGGACTGCCCGTCCCCTCATTAGGAGCCACTGATAGAGCCAGTGTGCTAAAGCTACACTTCAACGGCCCTCACTTTTCATGGGCAATTTGTGCAGAGGGATGAAAACAACTGATGAGTTTATGCTCGGCACAGAGAATGAAGCAAGGAAATAATTAAAAACAAGCTAATGAGAGGAATTAATTATTCAATTAATGCCTCAAACGTGCCACTGAGGGCTGAGCTTAGAGGGAGAAACGAGTAAATGAGGGAGACGCCAAGACTGAAAATGTCAAGCTGTGAGGACGAATGGAGAGGGGAATGAGATATGAAGAGGGGAGAAGAGGGGTGGACCTGCTGGTTTGTGAAATTGAAACCCCTCAGCTTAATGCGAGCAGATTGACTATTAAGACCAAAAGGCTTCGTATTCCAAGACAAATTTCTCTCATTGGATCAACTAAAGTTTGGCCTTTGTCATCGAACGCACTACATCCTCATTCCTAATGAGACAAACTGGAAAAATAAATAGAATTTCCTTTTTTTTCTCTTAGATTCCTCCTTAATTGTACTCCAACTTTTTTTTAAACAAAAGTTAAATTCAAAGACCCAGTCCTTTCAGCTTTTGATCTATTTTCAAAGCATTCCCAGTGGTCTTTCAAGTATGATTATTCTGTTTTTAGTCAAACTAAAAAACCTGTGTCGTTTGCTAGGACATAGCTTCTGCAGAGCGGCAGGAGTTCATTCGAAATTCACCTCTGAGCTGTGGTTGGTGGCAATCCTGCCCCCCTTCCCATCTGTTTACATGTCCTCCATTTAGCTTACAGCCCCTCACAACCCCAGCCTAACATTGGGGATGCAACAAAGATGGCGAGCTTTCCAGCCGTACAGTTTTGATCCAGATTCCAGATCAGATGAAGAAAACAAAGACGTTCATGGATGTATTTATCTGGAAGTGGATACAGCAGAATGGAGCAGAGCAGGAAGCTTGTGCCCGTCCAGCATATTTTCTACGAAACAAATAGGATTTTTTTCAACAGAATTTTTTTCGTGTGCTCCTGATTTAAATAAAGAAATACCCAGAAATGCAATTTTGAACTTAATGTTCTTTATATATGTCCCCCATCATCAGAAGAATGTCACAAGAACACATTGAAAACACCCAAACCCCATTTTTCATCAGCTTGGGTCTTTAATGTCTACTCTTTATTTCTGCTCTGTAACAAATGGGTAACATCCCAGCAAAGGCAACATGATGCTTTTTTCCTCATCCCATCCCTATAGTGTTTCTCACAGCGCCCCAACATCTATAAGGGGAGGAAAACAGTTCCACACTTTCTATATTTAACATATTCAACTTCAGGGTGAAAAACAATACACTAGTCATGCCATTATGTTGTGCAAATTCTGCCTTAAAATCTCACGCCCACCCTGCATCCCACGCACAGCCAGGAACATCAGCGCTTCATTGGACACGGAAATTTAAGTTTTGACCCCCTGAACCCGGCAGAGAGAATAGAAAATAAGCAGGCAAACTCCACGACAACACAGGCCAAGGAGCAGCTTTGAACCTCAACTTAGCCCAAGATGCTACTGCCAGCTGTATTACATAGATGTTGCATCATTGCTGTCTTCTAGTAACCCTGATAACTCGATTTGTCTTACAGTTCCATTGTGGAATACACAACAAGAGTGGACTCCCTCCATCTGGCCCCTACCAGAGTGCAGCGCTGAAAACAGAGGAGGTTTTGAATTTGTTTTTACCATTTGCATTAATGTGGAGTCAACTCTGTCCACTTCAGCAGAGGGTGAAACAAGTGATAGCAAAACCAAACTCATATGGGAAGAATCCCTCCTGCAAAAATCTGCTTCCAATTCACTATGGAATTTCAGAAATCCACCTAGCATAAGGGAAGCAGAAATATATCCTACATTAAGAAATCTCTCAGCTATATACTCCTGGCATCAATCTGCAGAAAATATGCAACATTCAGATGAATCTCCATAACACAACAGCAGCTCCGCTGCTTTCAGCTGCCCAATAGAGCTTTCAAACAAGGGGATTTTCAACACTAGAGGTTAATGCCTGCTCTTCTCTGAGTCCCTCTTCTTCCCACTCAGGCCTTTCCTCTTCAATTCTGTCAGTTAAGCATAATGCTGATCTACCAGAATACAGCTTCGAGCCATCCAACTGGTAAATATGAGCATTACGAGTCGACGGGCAACACAGAGGAATGACAGAATGGGTAAAAGAGAAAGAGATAGAAAAGTGGAGATCACAATTGGATAGGTTGGAAGTACATGAAATTGGGTCTAAAATAACTTAAGACCACATCAAGCCCATTTCATTTGGACATGAAATGCTGAATCAGAAGCAAAAATTGATACATATATGTCATTTTATTTATTATTTTTCTCTGATATCCACTCATGCCAGCACAACCAGCACAAACATCTTACCTTTTTTTGGGAGAAAAGTCACATAAAAGACTTGTGTATGCCTTCATATTATTTTTTCCTACTTGTGCTATTTGTTAAACTCCATTTATTTTTGTCAGAGTTAAGGGTAGCATATCATCATATCACTTTTAATAATAGGATTAGAACAATATTTATCTCTCGGTTATTGTGACATGGAAACAAAAATAAATGATGTGTTGTGATCAACATAAACAATACCATACCAAATGAAACTCATACATACAAATAAATGAGAACAAACAAAAAAATGTGGGTATTCATTGACAAAAAGAGCACCAAACAAATCCATCCATCCTGCAGAGATGCTGATGAAGAATAAGGATTTGGCCTTTGCAGGATCCTGAAGTTCAATTAAATATTTGCAAGGATGCATGGAACTGTTGCCCCGTCACAACACTATGGGACCATTGGGGTTCATAAAGGATAATCACTAAACACTGTGAAGTCGGCAATGAGCACCTGAACAATTAGGTTGACACTGTTTGTGTTGAATTCAATCTGGAAATCGATTGGTAAAGAAAAGATAGCGAATGCTTGGGTAAATACCATTCCTCCTAATTACCTATACTGCTCCTAGGCCAGTTAAGCTTTCCCTACTATAGTGTACTTTTATATATTTTCGTATACCAATAGTAACAGAGTTACCACAATGAGACTTTCAATAACAAATGGCATCGGATGTCTAACAAGTCAGCTTTTTTTTTTTTTTTTTTTTTTTTTACTGAATACAAAATATTTCTTCTGGGATTTAGTTTTTGAAAGAGATAAAACAAAGATAATAATTACATATCAAATTTCTTTCTCTAACAGAATTGCTTTTTTTTCAGTTTCACCAATTTTCTTCTGAGCCATTTATTAAGGAATATTGTAGAGAGAAACTAATGACAGTAATGTTGCTCCTGAAAGGAAAAGCACTAAAGTCTGAATGAAAGCATGATTAGATGTTGAGCTTATGAACTGATAATGGCTTACTTGAAAGCATTTTGAGTGGATGAATGCTTTTTTGTTCAGCTTTATGAGCAAGTTAGATGGATGAGTTTATAGTTTCCAATTCATCTAGAGTTTTTGGGGATCACAGTTTTTGTGCTTGTGTTCTAGGAAACATCAGACCCAATCGAACTGGAAGTAACTGCAGTAAATGGAGGAAATATTTTATAGCTGGAAGTGTCTAAAGCTTGACAGGCCTAGTAACAGCTTATGCCTTAGTCACACACACCCGTACGGGTGCTGAGGGTTTTCTGGGTTGTTGAAGCTCGTGGAGGGTTGTAGTGCAGCTGTATCTTGCAGTTCCCTTGAGGCTCGTACAGCCACCTTTAGGGACATCATGGTACTGGAACGCACCATTATTGTGGTAAGTGTATCATTAAAGCATCTGTAAGGATAGGTAAGCTCCATGCACTTCTGATGAACAGGTGATGCTGCTGTACGATGCCCTTACGCCGCAATCTTGTCTTTAGTAAGGCGCGAGTAATGGCACCTTAGTGACTGTGTACAAATGCACAAAGTGTACAGGTGATATGTAAGCGCCCGTATGACAACAGTATGATGCCAACACAAACGACACTCTAATTATCTAATTTTGAACAGTCCGGCTACAAGAACAAAGTTTGCATGGAGGGCGGCATATCACGTGAACGGCACCAACAGGCTTCACCACAGGTTTCATGGGAGCTGGAAAAAAATGAAAAACCGTATTTCACCTACTTCCCCCTTACTTACTCTAATGTGTTACAAGTGTTCACCTAAACCTGTCGCACGCAGCATGCCCATAGAAAATGTGCATGAACGTTTCTGCTCTACGGGTTCACTGAGCGGTCTATGATCTTAAAATTTTGTGCTGGCCTCCTGCATGCCTAGCACAGGTTTGCCCATTTCTTTGTCCACAGACAGCTTGTCTCCACCCATACTGGCAGTTGTGACTAAGGCATTGTAAGCTTCAATCAAAGGATCTTCTTGGAGGAAGTATTTCTTCAAGTATCAGCTGGACGGGAAATGCACTTTTTTTACTGCACGAAAAAAAAGAGCTTCACATCAAACAGTGGCAAGCTACTTGTAGCATACAGTGGGCCATCAACTCAGGCCATGTTTCCATTTCATTGGGGTAGTTCCTATTCATCAAGTTCATGTTGAGTACAGTGTCTCTTACGTTGACTTTCTTTGTAAACAAGAGATGATCTGCGTGCGAGCGACGGCTCAGTGTTGTGCCTCGGTGGAGGGGGAGGGGGCACCTGTGGTAAGGGGAACACCAACCGTTGGTAATAACAAAGTTTTGGAGGTCCTGAGCAAAATAGTAATTTGACCGTCTTTGAGGTATGGCTACACCTATAATCAGCAAGTTAAAGAGGGTGTCCTTCACCTCCTTCCTTATAATGTAAGATGCTTAATGGTGCCTATCATCAGGTAACAGATTTAATTAGGCATGCAATTTTTAAGTTTCCACTTTCACACAAAATGGCAGCTTTTAAACCACTCGAATAATATATGGGAAACTCATATTTCATATTCATAAATTGGAGCTTCATAAAGATTTTATGTAGTCATTATTGGTCTCCTAAATATAGCTTCTGAGAACTAAACGCGTGTGCAGTGACCTCGAACATAAAACAGACACACAATGAACAATTGGACATGCAGACGCTGACAAAGGCATGCAGCCGTACATGAGAAACTCTAATCTGAGCGCGTGGACACCCACACAAACACCATCTCATCTCCATAATTGCTGTGTAGTCAGCATGTCAGTGTCTGGGGGTGACTCTCAAAGTGAGATGTGGACAACAGCAGAGCTGAACTCAAGCTGGGACCCGTCAAAAGGCCTGATGCTGATGGCATTATCCATGTAATTATTCACACTTAAGTGAACTGCCAACTTACTTTAAACATAATGGACTTTAGCTGCATCTGTGCTGCTCCTTGATTGCAGAACTTTGGAACCCCTGACATCAGAAACCAAGTGGAAACTGTTCTACCAGTTTGTCACAAGGACTTACATATAACCTTATAATTATAAAATACGTTATTTTTTATTTTATTTTCTTAAAATTGGATAGCATCTCACATTTCCACTTATTTCCCTTCTTTCTGTTAAATATTGGCTTGGCATGAATGAGCGGCGAGACAGCCAACAGTTCTGAAACTCAACATGTTGAGCAAATGAGGAGTGAAGGCAACGGCCCAGAGGGGTCAGGCACTGAGAAGTGGAAGCATATTCACTCATAAGAGTGTGTGTACATCGTCTCTGCGTGGCCGCATGGCGTGGAGAATATGAAAGATGTCAGACTAGCCTTTGCTTCTCTTCTGGCGCTGTAAATTAGATGTGAACCAGCATGCCGTCCATGCCAGGGGAGAGTACACCTATCAAGGCTGGCTAACTCATCATGGCTCCACGCACTGCAGTCAGGCAGATGAGTGTGGAGTGAGAGTGTGTTTAATACTTAATGGAAGTGGCCCTGTGAAGGTCAGTACGCAACATGTAGGGAGCATTTTGTCTGCTTCTAATGGTGTATTAATATTTCAAAGATGCTTCAGCTTCTTATGTCCAGCCGGGCACCACATACCCATTCTCCCACTGGCATACATGAATTAACACAAACAGGAAGTGGAAGATAAAACAGGGACAAACTTAAAGAGGATCGCTTTGTGTCACAAACCTAAAAAACAAACAAACATACATTTTATAAACCAGCTGTGATTGGTTAGCCCTGACTGATTCATACGTCTGGTTTATAATTCATAGCCATCGGTCATATTCTGTCCCTACTGTAATCGTGCGGGCTAGCCCATACTAAAGGCCGTGTCACACTGCCGCTACATACAATTTGAGCATTGTGCACTGATTGTTATACGTGAATTTATGTGGCAAAAACTGAGAAAAGTTGTGGTTCTTTATGTGAAATTTTGACAGATGTATCACGAATGAACCACGTTAAAACCACGGAAGAAGTATGAATAAACCATGCAAAGAACACGTAAACCCGCGCTTCATTGAATTTCTTTGTGTTGACATTCAGCAGAAATTACTTTGTGTCAGCACCATGTGTCAGCACCATGGTCAGCTCCGCCGCGGGCTCTCGCTATGCTTTTTTAAAATTAAACAGTTGGATTTCTTTAAACTGCACCAGTTCTAAGTCAAAGCCGTGTTACAAAGCCGCTACGTACTATCCTTGCCTTTTTCTCAAATTAGATTTTGGTCTTTGTGACACATGCATGGCATGTAATTCATAAGTATTTCTTTCGTTCGTCATTCGTGGATGTGGGCAGATGTCCATAGAGGGTCTCGGCTGATATGCTGTTACGTGAAACCCCTCGACCAACATCTCCAAGAAATATTTATGAATTACATATATCACGCATGTATCACAGAGGACCAAAATGTCATATGTGGACAATGCGCAGATTGTGTGTAGCGGTAGTGACACTGCCTTTAGGTCTCACTTGTGGCTGTCCATATTAACTGTGATGAACTTCTGAGTGGCGTTTATACTTTTCAATTATGATGTGATTGTCTCCAGCGTTTCACTGTTTTAACATTTTAATTATGGTCTTTAAGATAGTGTTTTTTTTTTATATTTACAAAGTTTATCTGAAGATGCTTCTATCTATGTAAATATGTCGGTACAGATTCTCAGTTATGCAGGTCATGATAAAATGAAAAGTTCTAAAAAAAATCAAAAAAGAAAATAAGAAACTTTTTATTCTTTGTAAATACATTTTTGGTTTACTAATGGACACAAGGTAGGTGGTAAATCAGGTTATTTTTTTATTTAATGATATTTTAAAAAAATTAACATTTTAAATAACAAAAATTAAAAAAACGAACATTTGAAATGATTTGCCACCTGCTCCATAGCTTAGGATGCACACAGGATGAGAGCTGGAACAGAACGTGCTTCCAAAATAAATATCTATGAGGTGGTTCTTGTTCGTCATGATTGCAGTCGGGATAAATGTGAACTGACCAATCAGAATTGGGAATTTGTGCCGTGCCTTAATTATTTTTAAGCGCACTTAATCTTTTAGATTTTAACAGCTGCACTTTGACTTTGAAAAAGAAACATAACTGATGATTTCAAAAGGACAGCGTGTTTGTCATTGAGTCACTGGGGTATTTTTTATGGCTATAATCAACGGAACACTGCATTTAGTCACTGCAGTGTTGGCAGTAGTTGGTTGCTCCCTGGTAGGAGCTTTCGTGCCGTTTCAGAGCTCAGTGTATCAGGACTGAATGAGAAAACTGAGAGGTTTATGGTTTGTGACAAAGTGCCGGGGCGGTGGAGATGCATGAGACCTGAGGGTTCCCATCCCGGTCCTGGGCAGTAGTCTTACCTTGAATGTGGACATGGCTGGATCCCTGTTATACCTGTCTATGGTGTGGAACTTGGACGAGTGGTTGAGCTCATGGTACAGCTCAGAATGTCTTTTGCGAGTGTGCATCACTTTCTGGAAGGGAAGAAAGGAAGGGACAGCTAAAATGAAGTCAACAGAAACAAATCAAAACAAAAAGTAAAGGAAAAAAGAATGGATGGGGATCTGATGGGAGATAATGTGGGGACAGGCAAGGGGAAAGGTAAAAAATGCTGAGGGACTGCGGTGGTGCCAGCCGTGAAAAGGGGGTTAGAAGGTTGCGACAGATCAATCGATTGCTGACTCATGCTCATCCATCACCCACTTCCTTGTTCTTTCCGATTTTGGCAACTGCGAGTACCGCAGAAGAGTCCCTAAATCAAAATGTGATTTTGATGACCAGCAGAAATGCCACTGTTAGATAGAGCTGTCAGCTATAAAGTCTCATAAATGGACCGAAATTTAACTAGCCACCACGAGAGCTAATACAATAACCCAAAATAAAACTTCTGACCAAGCCTTTTTACGACTTCTACATCACTTTGGTCTGGAAGGCAGATAAAGCTGAGTATCCGTGTTAATGGACATTGCCGGGACGGCTAATCGTCAAAGCAGCTTGTGACTTTGAAAGTGACACAGCTAAGTGATGCCAGCAGTCACACCCACCCACTTACTGGCCGAGATTACTGCTTGGCCACAGTTTCAGTGACTTCAAAGACACTGCACTCTTCTGAGCTCTGTCAAGAAGGTGCCAGTACCTCTCCGTCTTTCCTTTCTGCCAGCTAAGGCTTTTGAGTCACGAATAATGTCCAATAAAGGATTTATTCCCACAACCCTCACAAAGCCGATGCTTCTTGATCGATTATTATTCTTTGGTAAAAAAAAAAAAAAAAAAAAATACCAATCCTTTTTAGTTCTTGTTTTCCAAATTTATTCTAAAACTCTTGCAGTGCAGTGGAGGTATTACATTTTTGGAAGCTTATTTTTCAAAGTCCGCTGTCAAAAAACTTGTTAAAAGTAAACTTTTAGAAGTAAAAAAAAAAAGCATTTTGTGATTATTATTAACAGTTTTTTGCTCGCTCCCACCTAAACGTGTGATGGATAGTAAACAGGCTGAGTTCAAAAAGAGCCAGCTTCACTGCTCATGCAAATGTTGCAGAGCTACCTTCACGCATATCCAGTGTTTAATTCACATGTCAGAAAGGTTGGAGAAGAAAGTCCAGTCTTTAAATACGTTAAAGTCAGATGAACCCCCCTCAATAGTTCAGGTTTCTATTTCTACAGATTGTATACCGACAAGTTGGCCAAAGCATTTAGACTTACGGAGGTACCATGGTCCTGAAGTGCAAATCACCCCAAAAATCACTCAACACATAAACAGTGTAAAGAACATGACAATAAAGAAAAAGAAATGATTAAAAAAAACATATTGGAGAAAGTTCTAGAAACCAAAACACAGTAACAAAAAATAAAACAAAATAATCAAAATGAGATGTTAAAAAAAAGAAACACAACTAGAAACTGGAAGAGGTAGGAACTCTTAGACATCACTGATTCATGCCCAAATACCTTTCAGTTGAAATGATGGACAAATGTCTTCATGCGATCAGCAATAACCCATAGTACCTATCTTATCCGGTTTCTTCTGTTTTTTTAGATTATTATTTTTTTACATTCTATTTTTATTTCTGAAAACTACTTTTGTTTTCTGAAATTTTTTTTTTCTTTGTTACAGAAATGCGGCAAGGTATATACTATAGGACATTGCTGACTGGAGGATGAGGTTTGTCCATCATTTTAATCAAAAGTCAATTATTATCATATAACTCCATTGGTATGCAGACATTTAAAGTTGCATTTGAAAAACTTAAATGTCAAAACTAAGACATCATCCAATCAGTGATGTCCCATTGTATCTACTTTTTCTGGTTCCTTTTGTGTTTCTTTTTTTAACATTTCATTTTGATTTCTGTAAAAGACTTTGATTTCCATTTTTAATTTGTTTTCTTATTTAGTTGTACCTGTGTTTTGTTTTCTGGACTTTTGTTTTGATTTAAAAAAAATAATTTTATTTTTTTAAATTATTTGTTTCACTTTTCTAAATTGTCGTCGGGATCTTTATTATGCTTTTGAGTTAGGTGATTTGTCGGCGTGATTTGTACTTCAGGGTCACCGTACAAAGCCCCTATTCTATCCAACAAATACAGCCAACAGATCAACCACAGTTAAACGTTAACCAGGAGTTCAGTCAGACAAACGCAGAACTTTGCTTGGCTGTTTCTTCCACCAGGACCCACCTGACAGACTGGATTTTATGCCAGGTCAGTGCGGCAAATTAGCAGAGCTCACGAATAAGATTGTTTTTTTGTTTTTTTTACGGCCAACAGACACCAAGCTGAGCTCTGACGTCACTGTTGGAGAAACAGCATCTGTTTAGGACGGCTCTGAGAAAAATGCTCAAAAGACAAGGTGGGGCGGGGGCGGGGGGGACACAGGCGCGTAGGGTGGGGTTCAGCAATGCTTTTCGCTCCTCTATGCGTTACTTAGATTCTGGCTGAAGCACAAGAAAGCAGAGACAGGCTGATGGTAGGCGATCGGGTTCAAGATCTTACCTCGAAGTCCAGTTCAGAGTACCGAACTCTTTTCCTCTGGAAGAGGAGGGGGCAGGGGGAGAGAAGACAACATCAATGACCACCCCTTAACTGCTATAAAGCGTTGGCGATGCCAATCTCTTTGTGGACTTCACAGTGCCATTGTTCAGTCAAAAGAGCAGGGCTAATTTGCTCTGGCTGCTCAACATGATACAGACATTCGGAATGTCAAGCCAAGATTATTCAGTCTATTTCATCGGCATGAGATTAGTGAAGTGGAATAACCCTGAATTACAATAAAATAATTTCTCGCCTCACGTACTCTGAAATCCAATCGCTACAATCCTGGCAAAAGAAAAAAAAAATTCCTATCTTTCCTATTTTGAGGACATTTGTTGGATAAATTGAGCTTTAAAAAAGCTGCAAAAAACCATATGAGGGATGGATTTCATCACATAACCTTGTTTAGGTCCTGCTGCTCTCATCCAAAGTGCCTCCGTAGTTCAGGCAAGTGGCACACAAAGCGGCTATTTAACAGCTGCAGACATTTCCAACTCATCTGGCCCTGACATCCCACTGAATGGCGTTCCATCCCAGACTTCCTATTTGTCTCTTGCTGTCTGCCAGATTTGCATTTGGCAGGAAGAGGAGCTGCTCTCCACAGTTATTTAAAAGCTGTATTCATCCGTTCAAAAGGGCAGACTTGCTGATCTGACGCTAAAGAAGCCAAATTGGGAAAGGAGGCAGAAATTCAAACCAAAAGAACTTCTTCTTCTTTACTTTGTGAAATTACTTGTGGTACTTGAAAAGTTGAATTTTGTTTTGTAAGATGGTACACATACAGTATGCCACATGCATATACAGAAGCTGTATAGTGCATGCTTTAGTGAGAAAACAGATGAATCAGTCAGACAGAATTGAGAATTTTCTGTTGATGTTAACATGATTATGTCAAATAAATGTGCTTTTTTTTGCAGTTAACTGTTTTGGAGTTGAAATCTGGAATTGATTTTATTTTTCTGCATTCCATGTGTGACTCTGTAGAACTGTGTTTTAATCGAGCAGTAAAGTTTTTCTTTTTCACTAAAAAGCGATAAAAACACTCCAAAATGTATTCAAATATTGCCTAAATTAAGAATTTTTAACGGAACACTAAAGGTAGCAGCAGAGTAAAACCATATTCTTTTCAGAGATGGAAATAAAAGGTGAAATAAAATTTTAATTCACGGCAAAGCATTTTTAAAAGATAAAAAAAAAAAAAAACTTTAGCCTTCTAGAAGGACAGTTCATCTTTACATAGTAATGCAGCAAATAAAATGAACCTTTTGTCTATCAAACCTTTGAAAATTGAAGGTGTGGCATGAGATAACTGCTCTGTGGTTTGAGAAAATTTACATGTAGAGATAATTTTTTAAACTGATATTAAAATTATTTAATCACTTCCAGCAAAGCTATTTCTTTGAGGTTCCACTTGTTGAAGTTAGAGTTGAAAGTTGCAGGTTGCATAGTAAGCATGGTCAAAGTTCAGTAGTTTTAGAATGTATAAAAAAAAATCCTGCTAAGTCAAATATAAAATGGGAAGTAGCCAAAAGATCACTGATATAAAAGACATGATACAAGTCACAAGGTACAAGTAAAATTATGATCTTTTTCAATATTAAAGCACATTTCATTAACCATTGAAAGATTTGAAAATGTGTGGAGTGCAGACATTGTCCTTAAAGAACAGTAAAGTAACTAGCAGTTTAAAAAATGCAGATTTTTGCATTATTCTCTGAACTTTCTGGCTTTGTTGATTTGAGTATTCAGAGATCAAATAAAATCAGGTCTGACAAGAACGCTACTTTGTGTGATTTCTCAGTTTCATCTCACCCAACCAGTGGAGCAAAACTGCTACTTTGGACGTAGCATTTGAAATTTATCTCGATATCAAGCATCTTTAAACTGAGAAATTATAGTAGTAGATGACATTCAAAGAGTTTCTCATCCTGTGTGCTTGGATCGTTCCAACAGTTATTCTCTCACAGTTTTAATAACTTGCCTTCAGCTTTAAATGAGGCATCTCTGCTTCACTGTAAACGTGACATTCCCATTATTTTAGTCAACCAGCAGAACCCTTTTGCACATAAACATGTGTGTGTATTCACTCTTGCTACAAATAAGACAGATTCCCTCTGATCTTGTCTGCTTCCATCAACCCTTGTGCTATCTTAGATGACCCCACGCTTACTTTGACGTGTTCTTCCTACCATGGCAAAGGTGGAAAGATTTCATGTAATCCATGGACACCAGTGAAGATCACAAATCATTGAAGAAAAAAGGTTCAGTGCACTGTCTAGTGGGTCTAGATGACTCAACTCCCAATGTTAAAGTGCCTAGGATAGCACAAGGGTTACCATAGATCACGTATGTTCAGTTGAGGAGAGTTATGATGATTAAACTTAAATAAGTGGTATACTGGTAAGAAAAAGTATACTTCGTAAGGAAATATTTTGACCAGCATCAATAAATAAACAGCTGAACACAAAATGATTTGTTAAGCCTGATCTGTTCTTTGTCAAAATTGTAAAAGTATTTGACAGAAAATAACACTTAACCTTGTCGGAAGGAAATCCTTGCAAAACTGTGAAGGTAAGAAGGCCTTATGCCTTGGCCACATGTTTGGGGCTGACCCACACTGGGTTGTTTGGGCCCGTGGAGGTTTGTAGAGAGGACCGACTGTCTTAAGAGGAGCGTGGGTGTGTCTTGCAGTCTTATGTGTCCAATTTAAGGGACGTCATCAAAATGGTACATACCATGGTCGTGCATGTGGTATGTGTATGACATACGGGTCCACATTTAAACAGTGCTAACAGACCCCTGGTGCTGTGTACAGAGTTTACAGGGTTAAAAAAAAGAAAAATCCTACTTCACCCTTACTTACCCTGGCATGTTAGTGTTACATACAACCTGTCACCCGTGGCATGCCCGTAGTAAAATGTGCATGTACATTTTCACTCTTTGGGCTCACCGAGCGGTCTACAATTTTAAAGTTTTGTGTGGGCCACCTGCGTGTCCTGTATAGATTTGTCCATTTTTTTAGCCCGCAGGCAGCCCCCTATCCACCTTTATGGGTGGTTGTGACTAAGGCATAAGCTATACACAGTTTCTTCCGGCATCCTTTAAATGATGTATATTTAATGCAAAAGTAGCACTTGCATTGTTCATGTTCAAAACCACAGAACCTGCTGTTTAATCAATAGAGATCCAACGAAAGATGCTTCTGCCAAATACAATCCATCATTTTACCCCATATTTGTGATAACTGCATCACCATTATAGCTGTAACTGTTGTTGCAATGTCACATGATCAGGGGGAGAGTTTGGCTCAATGCACCTCTTCACCTGCAGGTTTTGTTTTGTGGTGTTCTGTGTATGGAGGGGGTAGGCAGGTCCTGGTATTTTTTTGTGGACTGCTTCATTTCACATGTTTATTTGGAATGATTTTGGAAACCTTGAAAATTAGTATTTTTTTTTTTTTTTTTTTTTTTGCTGCATATTTATTTTACGCTCAAGAATAATGCTGCGGCATCTGGTCAAGTCTCAAAGTCGCTACAACCCTCATGGGTGTAAAACATGCCCTCAGCTGGAAAGTGTTTTGATAAAAGAAAATCAACCCCTGTTGGCACAACCCACCCTCCCACCTTCAACAACCTCTCACCCACCTCCAAAGATCCTGCTGAGTGGCTGGTATTGGCATTGGTACTTCCCAGGTTACGTGGCAGGGTCCTGGTTCTCTCTACTGTAGGCCCACTTGTTAAAATCTGCCTCACTGATGGTCTCTGGCCTGCTTTCAGGTGGAGCGAATGCCCATGGGAGTGGATGTGTCCTCCGTGGGAGTGCACAAGACCCCCCTGAGCCATCAAATGGCCATGCCCATGGGGCATGGTTTTGATCGTCCCGTAGGAGCGATTGAGGTTCATGGTGATGTTCATGTCGCCCACGCTGGACGGCACAAAATCCGCCGGGTAGGCCTCACTCTCAGCTGGGTGAAGAGTCAGAGGGGAGGGAGGGGGAGGAAAGGGGGCATCCTCCACTGCGATGTTTAGAGGCTGGTCCTCGCCCCCAAGTCCCAGGCCTACCCCTTGTGATGAGGAAGCTGGGGGTTTGAGACTGACTGTCCTACGTGGTAAGACCATGTAGTCTCCCTCCCCTCCCCCACCGCTTCCTCCCCCACTTCCTCCGCTTCCCGCACTTCCATCTTGGGAGTTGTTGGAGGAAGCCGGGGGTCGAGCCCATCCCAGGCCACTCTCAGTGCACAGGTAAATTGGAGTATTGTTGCGTTGTTGTCCCTGTTGCCTCTGCTGGTCCATGTTCAACTCCTTCTTCAGCGGTGATTCGCTGAGCTCATTGAGGCCTAGGGTTGGGACCTTGATTTTAAAAATAAATAAATAAATAAACACAGAAATCAGTTTATGCAACCGTTTACAAGAAATTTGATCATTAGTTATGAAGTTTTAGGAGATTGAATCGTTAGTTCTTGCAATAATAATTTCTTTGTGTAGAAATGAGAGGACATTCTCCAATTTAATGGTCTGCAACCTGAAGCCCCGGAGCTAAATGTGGCTCATTTATTCCCTTTATTGTGGTCTTTCGTTCTAAAAAAATAATGGACATACATTATATAAATAATGTTTGTAGTTTGAATTATGTCTTTCAGGGAATTAAGCTTTGTCTTCTATATATAAAGGCCAGATAACTGAGCAAAATATTAAACCAATGAGATTGTTAACACCATACAGTGATTTATGGTTTCTAAAACGGTGAAGCTCCAACAAAAATGTGCAAATCAATAACACTGTAAAGGCTCTAAATTGGCTTATATTACAAAAACAAATGTTCTGCCTCTCCTGGAGAGCGGTTGATTTTGACCACTAGATGAAGCTTGCGCTAAAGCATTACACTTTATTCCAGGAGATTGGAGCAAAAAACTGCGCTTTAGACCACAAAAAAAAAAAAAAATGTCTTCAAAAGAGTTTGAAAAAGTCATGCTGTTCACTTACTCAGCAATGTATGTTTAGTTTAGGTCAAACCAGTGCTAGCATTAGCCGTCCTATGTGAACTTCCATTATACTTTAGCATCAAGCTATCAGATGTTGGCTCTACTGCTGTTGCATTAGGTCACCAGAATAGGAAAGGCGTAAAAGATCGATCTCCACTTTTATGGATCAGTTATTAATTTATTAAGCTTGGATCGATTAAGATCGATTGTCAATTTTAGATAGATCGATCGATAGATAGATAGATAGATACATCCCAAAAGTTGCTCAGATTTAGAAATATAAACTCCTATGTTGCACACATACCTGTACGATGAGATTTGGTGGGGGAATATTGCCAGGCAGGGAGCTGAAGTTGACCCCCACTCCCCCTTCCTGATGGGCTGTGAGTTTAGGATCATCTTCGTCATCCAAGGAGATTCGAGACAGGGTCCCAGTGATGGTAGCTGGGTTACACGTGTTAACATCTTTGAAAATGACTGAAGTGAAACAGAAGGAGGCAGAAATTTGCAGAGACAGTGAGTCCGTTGAAAAGTGAGGGTGAGGGTTGTTTTCCAAAGTGGAAATTGAAATCAGGAGATAAAGAATGGAATAGATCCAGTTATAAAATGTCATCCACAACAGGATGGCCAAATGAACTTATAAATAACATTTGTTATTTGCTCCTCAGACTTTGTCCATCTGTCATGTTGTTTTAGAGAGTTTACATCTCTCACAAAAGTCTCTTAGATATATTGAGTTTTCATTTTTTAAATTGCTCAGGTTGAGTTTTACTTTCCAAACTTTGGAGAAACTTTAAGAATTGGTTTCCAGAAAAGCGCCCCAAAATTGAACGATAGCTATCTTTCCACTGTAGGAACGTCTGGCAGACATGGGTTGGAGGAGAGCCCTTCAAAAGCTTATGACCAATTGAGTTTCAATCCAGTGAAAGTAAGCTCAGTAAACAGAGATCTGGGATACCAAGATTCATAAACAAGAACCAAGTTTAGACCAAACTTGAAGGCGGCATATGGTTTTCAAAGCTGCTGCTTGTTCCAACGGTGGAAAGCTGCATCAAGATACGTTCAGTTTTGTCACAAAAGCAACAGTCTATCGCTACAATCAAAGGAAAGCTGAAAGTATCCTTTAATTCATGAACTGATATCATGCTACGTCCGTTACCCGGTACAAAATGTGCATATTGGACATAAAACCTGGTCTAAATATGTTTGATCCACAACTGAAGCAGTTTTTGGTGTGAGCAGACAGCACACTGACTGAGAACAGAGCATGTCACATTCTCTGCTTCGCCATCTCATTGGTGCAAAGTGATCAGAAAGGATTAGACTGATTTCCCAAAATCAGTCTAACCTCATTTCTGCATCCAAAATGTACATCAAACAAAAGAAGTCCTACATAAACAAGGGCCTATAGGCAAATCCAGTACAGCCACCCAAGAACAGTTTCTTGGCAAGAAATGATTAAAAGCATCAACGCCTGTAATGTCAGTCAGCAAGACATCATTAAATAAAAGCCTGATATACAAGATTATCTAAAAATGATTAACTAGCTAAAAGAAGATTTATAGTGAAGACAGTAGCTTTAAAAAAATAAGGTAAGACATTTTTACTCATTGAAGACCCACTCTATTGAAAATCATGTTTGTTGGTGTTTTTTTACGTGTTCTTGTAGCAGGATGATGATGATGGAGGTCTTATATAAAGAAAATTAAGCTTAAAATTGCATTTCTTAGTATTTCTTTATTTGAATTGTGAATCAGGAGCAGACAAGAAAATACTGTATTTGTGACATAGAAGAAGCTAGACTGTTTCACTTCATTCTGATGCATCCATCCACTTGCAGACAAATAGATTCATGTATGTCTTTGTTTTCCTCATCGGATATCCAATATTGCTCGCCATTTTTTTTTTTTCAACGCTAATTTTCTGTGGGGTCATAAAATAGCATGAAAGAGTATAAACAGATGGAGGATGGGAAGGGGGCTTACTCTGGTTAATCTACACCCACAACTCAGAAGCAGATTTCTAATAAACTGCTTTTCTACACAATCTACCTCCTGGTAAACTACCCAAGATATTTTTTTTTATTTTTATTTATTTATTTATTTTTGGCTAAAAACGTAATAATTATAATTAAAAGACCACTGGGAAAGGTTTTACAGTAGATCAAAAGATGATCAGAGTGGGACTTCAACTTCATCAAAATGCCTTTTTTTTTAGATACTTGTTGTTTAGTCAAATTTAGTTTATCATCAGCATTTTTAGTGGTATTGTCTCCACATGAAACCAGGATTTGTCTGTAGGACCTACTAGAGTCTAGGATGCATCAAGCAGTGATAAGTAGGAAAGTCGGGTGCAGAACTTACATGGGTGTCCTCTTTCTGCAAGGGTGGAGGAGGAAAGTAACCGAGTTAATAAATCAAAGCACACTTACTAGATAGTGGTACCCTCGTATCACAGCCAAACACCCACACAACTCCATTGTTGACTTGCCAGTGAAACAAGTTTGAACACATTGAGTACTGTTATTATCATGCACAATTAAACATAGATTCATTCAAACATATGCTCACTGAGCAATTATTGGGTAGAATCACAGCAATTGATAAGACAAAGTAATTTAAGCACAACAGTGCAGAGATGTAGAGCATCTAATCCTGTAATTCTATTAGCAGGCTATGAGTGTTGTTGTGTTAAATGTGTGGCGGGCCAATGGGAGTACAGGAAAATAGAAGCAACAAGGACAAGGGGCATAGAAACCCACAGGAAAGGAGGGCTCACCTGTTTGACAAGCCAGATCCACGTCCTTCTCAAAATCCGTCTGAGAGGAACGCAAAGGTAGAAAAGAGGAAACACAATGAGAAAGTGCACCAACACAATTAGTAGAATAAAGGTCCAATGAGTCACAATATCCCCAAAAGGGTAAGATGTGCCCAACAAATTCAATGTTCTTAACCAACTGGAATTGAGGATAACATGCGTTTCCATAGTGATACCTAATCTAGCTGCTATCCTTTAAATGTTAGAAAAGGGAAACAATTGTTTGGTCCGGCACTGATGCAATGTTCTTGATTTGTATCAAAGCAGTATGTGAAGGAAATTGAGTTTTTGGGAGCTACATAATATTACTGTATGCCCCATCAGTCACTTCACTGTCATCTAAATAGAGGCAGACGCACACATTTGCACAGAAACACAACTATTATCTGCTGTGCTACATGAAGCAAAACTTTGCCATCTCCCAGCTGGACAGAAAAAAATATATACTACACAGAGAAAAAATGTAAGTATTCATTTCATGCTTACTAGCCACACAAACACAGCCTTAGAGGGTTTAAAACAGCCCTAACATTTAGACCTAATACTGCTAAGATTTCTCTTTGTGGTTAGTTTATGCTTTAGTCACAACTACCCTTATGGATTTGGGCAGGAAATGGACAAACTAATCGATAAGCCCGTAGAGCAAAAATGTTTATGCATTTTCTTTTTAATACGGGTGTGCTGCGGGTTAAAGGTTGTAGCAAACATGTAAGGGAAAAGTAGATTAGATGCAGGCGTGTTTGGATTTTTCATTTGTTCAAAACCTATGCACTGCACAAGGTGCTGATAGTCCTGTTCAAGGACTTACATTAGCTTTACACATTCATCACGATATATTTACCACTCGCACGACAATGGTACATTCCATTTTCAAGGGAACTGAAAGACACACCACTCCAGTCCATGACCCTCCACAGGCCTGGTCTACCCCAAAACCCGCAGCACACGTACGGGTCAACCTCCATATGGGTGCGTGTGACTAAAGCATTATTTCGTTTCTGTGTAGAAGCACACAGTGGCACTGCTCCATCAAGTAAATCAACATTCACAAATACACACAAGACAGACCTGAATGAAGAAATACCGTTTTCAAAAGAGCAACCACACTCCGATTTTCTTCTATTTTTTTATAAACTTTTGAGGAAGTAAAACTCATTACTATGCAGATGTGGTCCTCTCTATTCTTAACACATAGCCTCCCCCTGCCCTCTGCGGGATTCACTTACAAAAGCCTTTCTTTGGATAGTAAACCTCAAAACCTAGACAGTTTGGGCACACCATGTAGAGGCATAGAAAAGCTAGAACGGTGGAGATGAGAAATGAAAAACAAAAAAGGAAATGATAAAATATAAGAAACAGAAGCCTTGCAGGAGAAGAAAAGCTCTTAGTAAATGAATTCCCTGCAGCAGGGTGATTCAAGCTTTATCAAATGGGGCAATAAGAATAGAAACCTTGACACTCCCACCATAAAACTGAGAAAAACACTGACCTTATCTCAATCATTACTTTTAACACATGCAAGTTGTTTAAGGTTAAGTACTGCATGCATTAAATCACAGTTTCTTTTCAGTTACATCACAGCTATTTCTACTCACACATAAAAGGTGCAATATGTAATCAGTTCAGACTTAGATTACATGCTTGTTTCTTCCAAAAGAAAATGGTCTGACTTTGAGTGATATGGTTGTCTTCTTTACCAACGGATGAATCAAACGTGGAACAACGTTTGATATTAATACCTGTCTATAGCACTGTACCGCAACATTTTATTGGGAAAGTTCTCATTCAAGCTGCAAGAGTAACTGTTTTGGATGCCTGTCTCACATAAAAGACAAGAGGAACCCCTAAAGCAGATTTTAATCAAGTAATTTCACACACCTAGAAAAAAAAAAACTTTAAATATATTTATACATTTTTAACATTTTTGTTCAACATTAGAGTAATTATGCAGTTCTGAAAGATCAATGTTTTAAATAAAAGTTATGCTTTTGTAACAGAAAAGATAAACGTTTCAATAAGCCTCATTTTAGGATTCTATTCGCTCCTCTATTTATTCCCTTTGTTGTCAAATATTAATTTACAGATTGCACCTTTTCTATTAACTAAACTATATATATATCTATGAATCTCTGTGCTTTTCTGCCGCCGACATACTGAACGGTTGCTGATGTGATTATAGGCATGGTTGTGGGTATTGTTGAGTATTGGGATGTGCTCATGTGCGTGGTTGTGGTCTAGCCCGTAGTTGCAGCCGTTTCGGGGCAGACTGTGGTAACAGGCTTGTTGGCATGTCTGGTGGCACGTAGGTGGTTGTGGGTGACAACCCGACAGGCACAAGGGAGTGCTGTGACGAGAGCCATGCTGCTGTCCACAGACGCCTGCACCTGCACACTTCTGATAATGTAAAAACAGAATTAAAATGTCAGATGAAACGATAGACTTTGTATTAGGAAACAAGTGCAGCTAGTTTTTGTTTCTTTTTAATTAGATTAACAACAGTCAACTTTGTGTCTGTAAATGTTGAGTTTCACACTAATATTTTATATTTTTAAATTTATGGTAGGGGCACAAAGAGATTAATTTCTACTTTAATTATAAATGTTATTCTAGGTGGTGGCAAACCCACCAAATATTTTGAGTAAATATTGTCAAGGTTTATGGCATTTTAACCAGTTATCTATCCACTATTACTGTCCATAAAAACACTCTGAAAAGGCATCTTGATTGTCAGAGCTGCATATTTGAACAGGTATCAGCGATTCTCCTAAAGTAAACATCACAAGCCCTGTATTCAATGATAACATAATTAATGAAAGTTTAATTAGTAAATCTGCACCTTAACTAAGCACAGAGTAAGTGTAGCAATGGCTCTAGTGAACTGAATGATGGCTCACAAGTTGAATTTTGATCAACTCAGAGGAGCATTTAGAAACCTATGAACATTATCACAAACAGGTCTGGGGGAAAAACAAAAGGGCCGACAGCGAGAGCTGTGCAGGGATGTGGTGTGATCGTATTGACGTTGGCTAGGCATTCAAAGTCTCTGTGATTTATAGCATTATTAAGCCCATTTAGGACTCAAACAACAACTCATGGGATTTATCATTTTTTTTTAATAAAAATTAAGAAATGTACTATTTTCTGCACTTCAAGGCACACCTTGAAACGTTTCCTTTTTTTTAAAAAAATGCCTTTTTAACTGCTGCACGGTGGCACAGTGGTTAGTGTTCTTGCCTCACAGCAAGAAAGCCCCTGGTTCAGGTCTCTGCTGGGGGCCCTGGAACATGACACCAATGGGGGACCTTTCTGTGTGGAGTTTTATTATTGTTTAACTTTGTTTAATCTAAAAAATCAATCATTAATTTTTAAAAAAAATGTTTCATTTTTACCCTTTAGTTTAATACTTCTGCTGACTTTGTAGACATTATTTTCATGTTTTTATAACTTTCTCTTCATATTGTTAACTTAAACCAGGGGTCGGGAACCTATGGCTCGCGAGCCATATATGGCTCTTTTGATGGTCACATGTGGCTCGCAGACAAATCTTTAATTATAGTTTTTTTTTTTTTCATTAGACCAGTCCTTCTCGGGCGCGATGCGATGCCAGAGGCGCGCAGTAGTAGCGGTGCTTAGAGAGAGAAATCTGCGCCAGCGCTATCAGTTTACTATTATCTATTATTTCACAGAGTTTGTACCAGCTGGAAACTTGTGAATTGACGTGCCTAAAACTGCGCGCTCCCGTCTCTGAGAAAGAGCGCGCAGATGCGGGGACGGGATGTGTGAGGGAGAAAGCAGAGGGTGGGGGTGAGGGGTTGTGGGGACAGCAGGTGAATCGCGCAGGGATTATAAAAACGTAAAACCCGCTGCCCGTCACCCACTGCGGCGTGTGAGTGTGTGTTTGGCTCCAGGTCTGCATGTGATCAGTCTGTCTCACATCTACAGAACATTCAGACCTAAGATCAGGTTTAAAGTCTCAACGCCTGCATGAAGCAGAAACTCACCACGTATCAACCAGACTAGACCATCAGCAAAACTACCACGAGAAATACTCACCATTTATTAGCAACAGCATAACGATGTTATTAAAAAGAATCCACAGACTTATTGTACTTTAAAAATGTTGAAATTAAATCAAATGCACACATTCACTTGTATATTTAGTTTTAAACAAATTGTCGCGGACTGAGTTGGATGGCTGTTGAGCCGCGTTAAAAGTTCTGGAGTTCATTGAACGCGTCAAGCAGAGATCTGATTGGCTCTCAGTTCTGTCGCTCAGCCTGTTGTTAGGTAGTTTGGACCAATGGGGTTCAGCTATGGGCCGAATAAGGGAAATGGGAGGGGCTGCAGCGGTAGCAGGGGAATATAAAGTTGGGAGAAGCGCACTCGTCTCGGCGGGAGAGATTCAGGAGTTGCTGAATTAATTGTTCGGCGTTTGTTGCGGTCTGCAGTAATCGGAATAAAGAACTTTAAAAGAGGTTAAGTCTCCGTGCCTCAGTGTGGGAAAGGGACACTACATTATTGTATGGCTCTTTCGAAATTACATTTCAAAATATGTGGCATTTATGGCTCTCTTGGCCAAAAAGGTTCCCGACCCCTGACTTAAACTGTAAATTGAAAGATTTAATGTAAATAAGATGTCTCCTTTAGAAGGTGTTTTTTTAAGCTAAATCATTTTATAAGCATTACATGTCATGCTGAAGATGTCCGTGTTTACTCTGCATCACAGCATTCGTGTTGCTTTAAATTGAGCTGTACCATTTTCTTGATTATATTCCTAATTAATTATTTTTTTCATAATAAGTAAATTAAATTTGATTTGATATCAACTGTAATTCTTGTAGTTCTTCTGACTAGCTTGGCAATGATACCTCCCTTTCTGGGATTGGACAAGTAATGAGAAAGTTATGACACTAAGAACTCTCTCATCACAACATTTTGTTGTTTTCCTTTATATTTCAGGAATATAGTTACGCCCAACATATGAACACTTAAAATCCCATGTGTTTTTTACTTTTGGACCTATCTAAATGATCTTTATACCGTTGGAAAAGTTTCCAATGAATTTTTACATTTTAAACACATAGCTAAATAAACTCTGACTGACTGGCGGACTTATCTCTGACTCTTTTGTCTCACTCAATGCGCTTTAAAGTGCAGAAAATAGTTAGGAATAAAAGAAAACATGTCGGCTGTGAGAATAATTGACAACCGTTCTGTGGGTTCTAAAGTAGTTGAGCTAGCACCAAAAACATAATATAATAAGAAACTGTTTAAGCTCATCACTGTTATTTAATTATGTAATAAGGAATTTATCACACAGTAGAGTTGGTTTTGGTATGACTTCAGGGTGAGAACATGGAAATCATACATTTTTGGAAATGTAATGAAGATGCACAATGCATAAAAAAATTAAAAAAATAAAATAATAACTGCCATTAAGAAAACCAAGAAGAAGAAAGCCTGGATTGGGTTTGATCACTTCACCAACAGCAGCCATGTTTCTGTCTACCGGGGATGAAGGCTGCAGGTCGCCGCTGTTGGTTACCATGATGCAAATGAACTGCAATGTGGGATGAAATGAAATGTTATTCACCATGATCTGCACCTGTCCATTCTTGCAGGAGTCTGGGGAGTTTTCACTGTCATCTTTACATCCCCCCATTCGACATCGCACCGCATCCTGGACCTACGTGGTGTAAAAGGAAAGAGACCCCAGAGAGAGAGAGGGAAGGGGAAAGAATAATGAGGGAACGGGAGACATGATGCATAAGGAAGAAAGTTTGTAAAGGAGCCTTAGGTTCTCATTTTCAAGTTTCTGTACACTCTTTATTCTTTCATGTAGAACTGAATACAAAATCATGCGTAAAGGGCAAAGTTAAAGAAGGAGCCGAATCGTCTCCTAAATAAGTCATCCTATAGATTATCAAATAGAGAGAGCAGGCGCTGTAGAGAGCACAGACCTGACATCTGTGACTCTAATTAAAATCAACAAGGGAGTGTAAAGATGTTCCAACCCCTAAGCTTACTTGGTGTCAAGTTGTTTTTTCTTTATCTCCGCACTGCAGTGAACTCCCATCAGTCAAAACTCAAACGTATCCCTAGAATCTTTAACAGAAACCCCCCATCATTCCTTTCTGCCAGGAGACCCTACATTACACAGTAGGTGTTCCAATACTTGGAAATATTGATATTTCCCACTGTTGCTAATGTCAAATATCAGAGTCTTCTGGGTAGAAAAAAGGCTTTTTTTTTATTTTTTTTTACACATATGTGATGCTAGCTACCCCTGTCAGATTAATACTATATAAACGTTTTACTCTGTTTGTTTGCTTTGTCATTTCTGATTTCATCTGTGTAGATACTCTGGGAAATATCTGGTAAAGCAAAGTTTTACATCAAGAAAGCTGTTTTAAAAAATGACCTTCTGTCCTTGCCCCAATATGCATGCTCAAGGGGAAAAGATCTTTTAAATTAGAAAACGCATTTTTAATGTACTTTTTTTCTTGAAAGACTTCTCAGCTATGGATAAAAGAAAATATACTAAATCTAAAAGCAAGGAAATGTATTACTCTAGAGATTCTAGGTGCCTGAAAAAGAAAAAAAAAAGTGTATATTAGAGTTTAAAAATGGTCCCACCAGAAAAGTCTTAGGTAGGCACGCTGAAAATGACAGTTTCCCTTGCTCTGTTAACAGAGTTATAACTACACCAGCAAAAACATGGACAGAGCTAATAAAAAATTCAATTTCATAATGGAATGACAACCCAGCTGACTAGTCTATTCTAAATACTGGCACAAAGGCCCGACTCCAAAGATAGAGGTTAAAGCCCATGGGGAACTATTCAGAGGTCTCACATTGTAGAATATTTTCTGTGAAGACAGATAGGGGTAAATGTGTGTTGCACTGTTCATCTTGAAACTTTTGTTTAGCCTTCCAGTTCATTGAAATTTAGGAATTTATAGAAACATTGACAGTAGGAGTTGTTTTTGCTTTTGCTTTGAAGTGTATTATCATGTTAATTCTTCTTCTTCTTCAAAAAAAAAAAAATCCCAAAGTGGCACTTTGATCCATTCACGCATTTCAGAGTATTCCTCTAAAAACCTGCGCTACGAGCACCAGCCCTCCCAATCCACGAAAACAAGCGAGTTCTCACATTGTGATGTCACAAAGTGAGGAACAGCCCCTTCCAGGAAGAGTCTGTGCTGCCAGCACCGCCCCCAGCCTAACACAAACACACTTTCTCCAAGGAGCTAACGGTAATCGGCTGAAACGCTTTTTATTTTATATGCACAATTTGCACATCCATCTTTCCAAGTTTGGATGTTGTTTGTTTTTGCGGGTGAAACACAGAAATGCTGCTGAGGCCGTCATAAAATGGGCGGTACCCATAAGGAGAGAAAGGCGGGGCCTCAGAGATCAAGGTGTCTAAAAGACTCAGAAAAATAACTAATATTTAATTAAAAAGTATTTCTTTAATGTTCTAAAGGTAAATATATTATCATATAAATGAATTTGAATTACTCAGATAGGCTTAAGAGGCATTAAATAGGTATTTAGAGCTAAGAAAAGCAGTTTTGCTGTGATGTGCAACACTCTACAGTAGTCGAGTGATTACGTAATAAACACAACCAGCTAATTTGAGAGGAACCTGGTTGCAGACAAGATGGTGCCTGACATCGGAAATAATACAACTTACCCAAACCCAAAAGACTGGGAGAAAAAACTATTTTAAAGCTTAAAACAAGAAAAACAGTAACTGTTAGAGTCACTAGTTAAAAAAAAGTGGAGTTGTTTTTAGAGATATGCAGGGTTCCTGTTCCAGATGAGGACTTCTGGTTCTGGACATTGATGTGTGACGTCTGATATCACCGATACTTTACTGAAGTGTTGCATATCAGTGCAAAGCTACTTGTGTCAGTATCTGTTGGAATGATCGACGTTAATTGCATAAACAGTTATGGTAGCTTTAAGAGCCTGAGCTCCGCTGTTAACTGTAGTTGTGTATTTTCCTTTCATGGTTTTGTGTGGTACATGCTGTGGCATGCGCCTTGTTTCCTCTGTTTACTATCTGCTTTTTCCGGGTCTACATTTGGGGCCGGGGCTTGTGAAGCTTTGGTTTGGCTTTAGATGCATTTGATTTCAAATTTTGTTTTTTTTGGCCAATTAAAAAAATATATGTTCCTTTTTTTTTTGCCTCCAGATTTGCACTGGTTTCATTTGATATGAGTGTGTGATGTCTCTCTCCATCTTTAAGAAGAAAACCTTCCCCACACTCATCTATGCTCGTCATCCCCCCTCCCCGCTTCGATCATGAGTCGCATTCTTCTCCACTGATCTCTGCATGCCTTTTTTTCCGTCCTCCATCATTTACTGAAACCAAGCAGCTCCATCGTAACCTTCTGTTCCTCTCCTTCACATCTCCTGTTGGTTTCTTCTCTGGCTGCCTCTTCGGGGCTTCTGAAATCGCTCCATGTCTCTCCTCTTCTCTGCAGATCGCAGCAGGTGGCACATGCTTTCATGCCCCTCTCATTCTTCTCCAGCCCCTTACATGAACAAGATTCTACTGAGGAGCTCTACTGTGGATCCGCACTTAACAGCCCGCTTTTCTGTCTGCACAGTGTTTTTACTTCATGTTCCTGTGCGTTTCATAGAGTCTTCTTCTGTACTCGTGGAGTCCCAGCTCCCTGCCCCCCATCCCCCCCTGTATGTTCTGCAGCAGGAAAGATTTGCGCTCAGTATCTTGCAGCGGATTTTCATACATTTAGAATAAATAATTCCTGGATTTAGTGTATCCTGATCCTGGCTTCTTTTGTAATATTGATTTAATGCTGCTAAGCATTTGGAGGCTTTTAAAAATTCACTTACACTGTGCAGAGCATTTAATATCCTAATGATATCTGGGAGCGAGGCGAACCTGCATGTGGTGTGTCAGCTACAAATGACACATTTACAGTTATGGAAAAACGGATGACATTGGAAATACATTAATTGTGGTACAGGGAGCGTGCACATCGACATGTGTGTTAATAGGAGTCTCAAAGCCTTGACTACTTGCATCTGCACAATGAGCTACAAACGCAGGATTCCCAGGGGCAAAGCCTGTTTCAAACAGACACCAGGGGCTATTAGTGGGACTTATCGTCTTATTCTGTACAGAATCTGAGTAAGCTCCTTAAACCAGTCTTAGATCCGTTGGACAATAGCGCACTATCACACTGCATTATGAGGAAGAAGCACCACAATATAGGGCATAAATACTACGCTAATCTCTCCTGGGTCTGATTTGGCTCTGCCATGCTGTGGCCTGAGACTGACCTGGAAAATTAGGTGATTGAATGTTTCCTGATGAAAGGAGTCAGGAAGGCTGACACAGCCGTGTGGCGTGGAATTAAAAATTCATTAAGAACGGCTCCAATTCACACATTGCTCGTTCAACAGGAAGAAAAAGCTGCACCAACCTCTCGTCGCATGGCGCAGTGGACTGTGATGATGACAAAACCTTGGACAGAGTCAAAGACGGCAAACAGGACCTGCAGGAGGGAAACATTTTTGCTTTTTGATTTTTGGTCAGAAATGGGTTATTTGAAGGAGTTTGTGTCGTTTTTCTTGAGGTTTGGGCAATGTCTGATTTCCCTCCTTACTCCCTTACTAAAAAAAAAAACTATTTACTAGAGCCCTGGATTTTAAAAGCAATTCAGACGGCATGCTCACTACTTTTTCTTTTAGATGACATATATAATGCCACTGATTTGGACAGCACTAATGGCTATAAAATTATATATATATATATATATATATATATATATATATATATATATAATATATGGGTTTTTTGTTTTGTGGTATTTCAGTTTTCAGTTACTTTATATATTTACTATCATTTTTACTTGCACATACCAAATACTGAATAGCAAATAGCAAATATCCAATTAGTCCTAATTTAATTTACTTTATTACTGGAAGCTATTTCTAAATAAAAGCAGAAAGGAAACAAAACTGTGAAGTTTAAATATAGTTTTTTTGACCATATGTCTTTATTTACATATCAAAAAGATATTTTGCTGCTGATCATCGTAGAATGACACATATTTGAAAAAAAAAAAAGAGGATCTGGAAACTTTTGAATGGGCTCTAGATAAATGCTGAAATGCTGAAAGAACTAGGAACCTGTTTCCAAACACATTTGGATGCTGCTGAATCCTAAGGAGAAAGATAGTGATAAAAGTGATCCTTTTGCCCATTTCGCTGCATTTTCATGTTTCCTTGCCTTTTAGTTGCAGTTTAATAAAATGAATATTACAGCTGGCTGTCCTGGTTATGACACAAAAAAGCTTTTTTCACAGTATTTTCCTATTACTTTGGTTTGTTGATCTGGAATAAGAGTATTCTGTCCTCAGATGTGCCACCTGTAAGTCAGCTCAGCATGTTAACGCCAATAATATTTTAATTTCTCACTAATCCAAGATTTCCTGTGCAATCCATAGTTGTTTTCTGCATTTGTTTGTGGGACATGAATCACTTTCCACCAACATGACAAAGCGTTATTTGATGCCTTCCTCATCAGAATATAAGTACATTCCCAGCTTGGTATTACAGGTCACGTGTCATGGGTTTATTCAGCTTCTCTGCTCCACATTTGCATATTTTAGCGGCTGTAAAGAGACATCACCTGGAAGAGTGTGGAGCGACGGTCCGTTATGGCGAGCACTGCTGACATCCAGGTCAGCGCTAACAGAGGGAGAACCACACAGGAGCTCCACAGAGACGCCCTGTCAGAGAAGAAGAAGAAGAAGAGGAAGCACACACCAGTTGAAGGGGCTGCAGAGGGAAAACAAGGAGGGATGATTTTGGCCACAAAAGCAGACAGGGCAGCGCTGGAAAGTTACGCAACTCCACAAACACACACACACACACAAAGCAATCATAACTATAGTGGCAATCGATTTGATGCTGATTCCCACTGCAACTTGGATTAGAAAGAGCGTCTGGACTGATAAGTGGAAGATGACGTGGAATCATGTAGATAGTTTTGATTCTGACAATTGTTGACAATGACATGCTTGACGGACACTAAGTGGCGTGCTGGTGGACTGTGAGACAATAGGCTCAATAGGACAATAAGAGGCTGGATAGAGATGGAGAAGACAGGCCACTGATGACTGTGACACAAGGGCTTCTCTGGAGTAAAAAGAGTCACACTCCAATTTCAAATGTTCACGCTGTGTGAGCACACATTCAGAGTTTTATAGCTGTCAGGCACACAGCTTTATTTTAAATCTATTGGGGAGCATATGAGTCTCTCTTGAGGCCCGAGAGCAAAACAGAAATTCAAATCAAGGCTTTGAAAATACAAATACTGAAAAGCAAATCTCTAATTATTTCTAATTTATTGTACTTTAGTAAGGGAAGCCATTTCATATTAAAAGCACAAAGAAAAAAAAACGTTAAATATTTTATTTTTACAACATGTCTTTTAAAGACATATCGTAAAAACGCGTTTCTTAGTGGGCTTTTAATTATTACTATGCCATTTTTAGCCAAAATGGCATGGAGCTACATTCCCCTCCCCATTGCTGAAAGCTCCGAGCAGGGAGCTTGTGGCTCACCCAGCATATTTCTTATGTCACAAATACGATTTTTTTTTCAAATGGCATTTTCTCATCTGATGCTGAATCACAACAATTTGATTAAAGAAAAGCTCAGAATTACAATGTTTAACTTAATTTTCTTTATGTTCTCTGTCATCAGTAGCCTGCCACAATAACATGTTAAAAACATCATTTTCATTGGAGTGGGTCTTTACAAAAATACTACAGATCAAATATTGGAGCTTTGACTTTCATAAATATAATACAATGATGCTCAACAGATTTAATATCTCAGCCTGAATAATAGTCCTTTCAAAATAACATGCTAACAGCACTTGCTTTTTGATTTGGAGATGGCTCCAGGTAGATTTTTAAAGAAACCTCAACCAAGCAGCATATTGGAAAAAAATAAATAAATAAAAACTAGAGGAGAATAAATGTGACCAGAAGCTGCGAATGACACTATTTCTCTGCAAAAATGTCAAGGTAGATGGAAAAAATAAAGAAAGAAACAGACGGAGCTCGGATGGTTCTATTGATGACGAAAACAAAAATAAAAAAAAGCTCAAATTCACATGTGTCTCTGAAAATGAGCAATCTCATTTCATTACCTTCCAATCAAAGGATCCAATCATGCAACAACATAACGAAGACCAGAGTCGCTGCTTATAATTGAGTACATTTTAAAAAGGAATTGCAAGCTGTAATGAGAGATTTGTTCCAAGATGTGGCCAAACGATATGCACAAGAGAGTTGAGACTGCAAATAGAGGGATAGCTTTTAATTCTGAGACGGCCTGTGCCGATCATGAAACCATGACAACCACCCGCAGAGCAACAAGGCAATAATAATAGTATGAATCCTGAGAGTGTTGGGTAGAATTGGGGAGAAAAAAAAATACGTGTATGCCAAAAAACGTCAAATTGTTACCGCTGTCATGGCATATTTTCCAAAAGGTGCTTTTTTAGTCAGTTTAGAGCACAGTCATCTTTTATCAAAAGCTTGCAATTCAAAGTGACTTTTCACCTGCACCACTTTGGTGATTAGTTCTGACCTTCAAGTATAGTGACTAAACAGAGAACCAACAAAAAGCCTAAAATTTTTCCCAATTCTTTAGTAAGACATTACCAATTTCTGCAGAAAAAACGATTACTTTGACTAAACCTAAAACTTACATTGATAGGAGCTGACTGTTCCTCTCTATATTCTATATTTCAAACTCTTAGTAGTTTATTTTTCTTTTTAATCAAAACCCTTAAACTTCTGGATTAAAGCATGTTTGAGAATAAAAGTGAAGTCAGGGTCAGTCTTCAGAAGATTTTAAGATCGATTACCACTCGGTGAGTCAGTAGAGCCAAACTGTTGACGCACGGACATGCTGCTGGCGACAGGTTGTTGTAAAACACTTACACAATACTTAAAGGTAACTTAGTAGGTCAGACGCAAGCTTGGAGTACAGCTTTTTCACTTGTTCAACTCCCTCTGAAACAGGCCTTTTGAGTCATGTGATAAGTGTGCACTCCCTGTGTGTAGCCAGTCTCTTAGAAATTAAACAATCAGAGCGTAGTTTATGGATCACATGTACACCCCATATATGCAGCACGTGTTTAGTAAGGAGCTGGTACTCGCCTACCTTACTAACGACTAGAGGGTGGCATTAGGGCACGGTGCCAAAGCATCACCCGTATAATAATAACTTACATTATTTTTACTTCACAATACATTTACCACAGGCACAACAATCGCACGTTCCATTTCATGACGTCCCTAAAGATGCAGCCGCACCCGTCTATGACCCTCCAAGGGCTCGGACAACCCAAAAACCCGCAGCACCCACACGGCTGAACCCTCTGTGCCTGTGGCTAAGACATTACTCCTGAGCACTATTGGCTTAATTGTTTTGCAGTCAACACTTTTAAACTTGGTGCTGAATCAGGGACTAGACTCAACCAAACCAGCTAATCATCAGTGATCGAAGCAGGGCTAGTTGGAAAAATAACAGGACACTAAGTCTTGAGGAACAGGGTTGGCGGTCATTGCTTCTGACTGACAGATGACATTTTGCTGGAACAACAATTTGATTCATTCATTCATCATTCATTCATCTTCTTACGTTTTGTCCCAGAGCCTGTCCCGGCCACTTGTGGGCAAAGGCAGGGGACACCCTGAACAGGTCGCCAGTCTGTCGGCAGGGCCACATATCACACATCCATTCACTCACACCTATGGAGAATTTAGAGTTGCCAATTGACCTATGAAGCATGTTTTTGGACGGTGGGAGGAAGCTGGAGTCCCCGGAGAGAACCCATGTATGCACGGGGAGAACATGCAACTCCACACAGAGAGGTCCCCCATTGATGTTCTGTTTCAGGTCCCCCAGCCAGGACTTGAACCAGGGGCCTTTGTGCTGTAATGTCTGCAGATCTAGTTACCACCCTGCATGTCCATGTGTCAAAGTTTCGTTGGTCAAGAAATTTAATCCCACGCTGCTCCTGGTGTTGGCGCCAGTGTTCCGCACCAGAGCTGCCATTAGTGTGTGAACGTGTGTGTGTGCATGGGTGAATGTGACTGTGGGCCATCTAAGAAGGTAGTAAATAAGTAGAAACAATTACCATTTAAATAATTGGTTTCAAATGAGCCGGATACAAAGACATGATGCAGCCACTCAGTTCCCTCTTGTTTTAAACGGTCACTGTTTAGGGGCCTATCCTAGCTGGTTAAAAAAAAGCTTCCAATAGTTGACTCTAATTGAAACACCAGTTCAGTACATTCTATAAATAATTATTTACAATCCTAAAGCACGCCCTCAAAAAAAAAGAAAATATATACATACATATTTTAAAAAATACAGGCAGCACCCAGTGGAGCACCAGCCAGGATTTAAATCCGCGGATCCTCCTTCATTTATATCTACTTTAGTTTTTTAGGTTCTAAATAATATAATCACAGTTCGGACTAATCAAATACAGTTCAACACAGCAGCCTGAGGACATAAATGCTAAGTTTGGTTGTTTAGATATACCAGAGTTGGTGGTTCTGTTTCTTCCCGTAAAGCACTGTGTCCTTAGGCAATATACTTAATATGGACACTTTGTTCTGCTGTCTGACTTTAAGAGTGAAACACAAAAACTTTTCACAGCCGGCTAAGTCAGTTTTCTCTCCATCTGTTATTTAATCATATTTGAAACGTCCTATGCATGGTACAATAGGAAAGGTCAAGATAGAACATTTATAGTAATGTGCTTAACAGCAGGATGGCTTGTCTAAGTGACAGCCTCCCTGAGATTGGGCTGAAAAACCTTTGCCAGGTTGGCTGCAAAGAAGTGTAAGATCCTCTGAAGATGATTTGCAAATACCGTCTGACACAGGTCAGATTTGCTCAATGCATGCTTGAACCACTTTTGGATCAAAACATGCTCTCATTAAGCACTTGCAGTGCAGCTGAATTGCCTTTTATTAGCCTGTTTTGGCTTTCCAGACGAGTCTGAAAGCTGCCCTGCATCATTACCTTCAACCGGAGATTAAAAGGATGGAGGAGAAAGCAGGAGATGGAAAGATGATGATGGGAGGGGAAGGGACAAAGAAGACAAGGAAGGAAGAGAGAAAAAAAAAAAGAGAGAGATGAAGGTGAACTAACATGGCGCTGCTGGCAGTGGAGCTGGACATAGCAGTGCTCGAGATCACGCCGCACTTGGAGCATTTCAGGAGCAGTCGGCTACGCGCTTCCGCCGGGACACTTTTGGACACATTACACACACAAACACACACGAGACCATATGAGGAAGAAGGTGAAAAACATGGAAAACGTAAGGAAACAGGACAAGAAATGACAAGGTGAGGGTGGAATAGTTGCAACCAAAACCAAAAAGAAACAAAAAAGTCAAAATTGGACCAAAAAAAAAAAAGGAGAAAAGGGAGGGTGACAAGGAGAAAAGAAAGGGAGAGGGGAGGGAGAAAAAAAGAAAGGTAAATTAAAAACAGATCATAAAAAGTAGCTGCAATGAAGAAAAACGGTCAAAATACAGAGATCCATTCAGAGCAAGAGGATAGAACATGAGAGATGGACACTAATGTTAGAACAGTTGTGCTGACTGACCAATTCAAGAGACGCAGACGAAAGCACCAGTTGTGTCATTGCACTGCTAAAACGTGCAGGTTTGTGCGTTGTTCAGCTGCATGTTAAACACTCAACCTGCATGAAACGTCAGAATGCATCAGTGTTTTCTCTTACAAATAACTGCTCGGCAGTTTTCTTGAACGTGTTTGGGTCGTCCACTTATATTTGAAATTAGTCAAAACGGCAAAACGCAGGCAATGCTACGTTAGCTTCCAATCACAGCTCATTGCCTTACTGCCAGCCATGTCCCCATGGCTTCATAAAGAAATGCATTATGCTAATGACCGACCGGCTGTCCTGTTTGCAACACCAGTGGTGACTGCAGTGGCATGGCGGGATCTTAGGTACCGACAAAATCCACGGTGTGTGTTATCTCCATGCACACACCCCAATGCTTAATGCTCAAATGTGCTCCTGCCTGTGTGTGTCTGCACACAAAATAGAGGTTTATTTATTTTTTTGTTAGTTAACCCCCCCCCCACAAAGCCCATGGTTGAGTCCAAATTCCCCTACTACTCCCCATCTACTAAAAAAACTATACAGTGCAGGATTATCTAGTGCCCTGAATTTTGAAAGCAACTCGGACACCATCCTTGCTCACTCAGGGGCAGAGCTAGCAGAATTTATATGAGGGTGGGAGGGGGGCAGGAGACTTCGAAATGGTGGATAACTGACAACAGCTGCCTGGATCAAAATATCTATACACAAGAAGATATGTAAAATCCATCTTCATTTAAAATGTTGCTTTAACTATTTTTGCAAAATGTATAGAGATGTTATGATGTTTTTTTTTTAATATTTATCAATAATAATAATACAAATATTGACTCAAAAATGGGGGAGGGGAATGGAGTGGGCAAAGCATTTTACTGGGGGGCATCCGCACCCATTGCCCCCGTTGCTTTGCCCCTAATAATAAACCTTATAAATATGAACTTTTTTATGAATCACTGTGTTCTGATGATGAGATGGTTCATATGCAATCATTTCAAATGTCAATTTTTCTTTTGCGTTGTAGTCTTTATCCAACAACCTAATTAGCATTGATGCACACTGGTTTTTCATAGAGATTTGTGGGTAATTTCTAGGGCACTGGATTTTGGAATTGTAGATTCAGACAGTCCTACGGAATGGCAAACGCACTATATAATGTACTATGCAGAAAAGGAATTTGGACAAAACCCATTTGTACCACGAACCCATGTCTATATAAACAATCAATATGCATTTAAACAAACAATTCACATTGGTGGATGTGCACTGAAAGAAACAAAAAAAGAAAATGAGAAGTCAGCAAAATCAATATGTATGAAAAATAAAAGCCAAGAAGATGGATGGATGAGATGGCACACGCCTGCTAACGGCTTTAATGCATGTACCAGTGCTAGGTTTTCGTGCATGTCACAGGTTTGAATACATTAAATGTCCATATGTGTCAATAAAGCATGATGTCTAAAAAGGTTTCCAGGAAGATTTCAAGTCCCTATTGATTTTTACGTCCTGCTCATCTGTGAAAGCCAGTTTGGGAGATGAGATGTGTGGAGGTGATGCTGAAATTCATCTCGAAGAGCAAAAGAACACGACAGATGTCTGCTCATTGTCTTAGCAGATTGGATCATCCTTTTTGATTATTGTTAGTGGAAACAGGTGTATGAGTGTGTGTCTGTGCAGACAAGCATGACAGGAGTTTAAATTAGGTGCCACAAAATTATTCTCCGGTAACTTTGGCAAACACTAAGAGTCTCATTTTGTTTCTCACATAAAAAAACAAAAAAAAACAAGTGGATATATTCACTTACCCTGCACGGTGCTTTTTAGATTTGTCTGAAATGCCGTCGCGAGACATAAGCTTGTTGAACACCACAATTCCGATAAGCATGTTCACCTGGAAAATACAAATAGTATCTGTCATGTTGGAAGTAGCAATAACTACAGTAAAAATTTACTTCAAACTTCAGTTGCAATGTTGAGACCAAAAAGAAAAATATGTTTTTTTTCTTTTTTTTTTTTAAATTTCAGTTAGTTTAAAGTGGACAAAAGGGAAGAGGTGTTTGTTATGTTACACATATTCAATTTATTTTGCTTGGTGAAAAATATTAAATTAATTGGGTTAAAAACACAAGTAAATGTCGAAAGCTTAAGTTTATGTAAAAAAATAAAAAATAAAAAAAACACAGTTACAGTGTTCCCTCCCAAGTGTTACGCTCAAAAAAATTACTCCTGATATACAAACTCCACAAAGTAGTCATTTTTTATTCTGTTTATTTATTTTTACACTTCTTACAGATGTTTTAAGGCTGTAAAACACACTTTGTGTACTTTTCTCCGACAGATTAAACATTTAAAGACATTTCCCTCTTAATTCTACTCTCAAAGTTCAAACCTTCGTAGAAAATTAAGAAAAGAAAATCCTCTAGGTGAAAGTGAATGTACAGGAAACAGCACAGAGGAGATCCATTGAAAATGGTCAACAGTGTTTTCCCTGGCTGTACTGCGGTTGACCTTTCACAGTCTCGCTGTTTTGAGAATTGTTTTCAGCACAACTTGTTTTTCTTTTCTTTGATTTTTTACAGCAATCTGTTCTGTTCTGACTTGCTGTTGATCATGCCAATCAATGTCTTCCGTACCGTGTCTCTTGTACAGAGACGTGCAGCTTTCCAGAGTTAAGTAAATCTCTTTTATTTCATTCTGTAATACTGGATGTAATTTACTATGAAGGTTTGGACTTTGAGAATTTAAACAACAGAGAAAAGTGTGAAAAGTTCCATGTCTGTCTGAGAAAAGTTTAGAAAGTGTGTAGCCCTAAACATTTCGCGGGTTATTTAAGGATCATATACACCGCGATAAACAAGGGGACAGTGTACAGGCAATCAGAATGCAAAACACAATGTGCGGGGAAAAAGTATGTAAAATATTATTTTTTACAAAATTAAACATCAAGTTTGCAAATTAAATATTTTGATCTGACTGATTTTTTTTCTTCAAACTAAACATTTAAGCTTTGTAACTACATATTTATTTGTTAGCTTTTTAACTAAATATTCAGTTTGGAGCAAATGTTTAGTTCCTCTCTATATATTTAGCTAATATGCAAATGAACTTGCCCATAAGCGAAATGGACTCTTAAAATAAAAGCTGGATTTTGCGCTCTCTCTGAACTGATTCTTGCCAACCTGGTGCCCAACTGCTGGCCGAAAACATTGATGAGCCGTTTTAACGGCTATTCTTTTGTAAATAGGCTTCTTCTCAGGACATCGCTACACTTTGAGACCTGCCGGCACAGCCACTTCTGCTGGAACACTACCAAAGCTTTCTCTTTTCTGTTTACTCTTTTAGAGCCCACAGCTGTTATGGTCCACAGCCTTCTGTCTGCGTCATTAATCCCAATAATTGTACACAAATTAAAAAGTGCTTATTTTCCATCCAACAGCAGGGGGCGCTAATCGAATTTAGCGAGATTATTATAACAGAACAGCCCCCATGCCCACTCACCGTCCCCTCCTTATCTGCTTACCTTCAAAAGAAGGAAAGTTATATTAATGTATGAGCTAGGAATAACAGTTGAGGTCATTTCTATTAGTAAAGGGGCTGTGATTGGACCAGCATGCACTGGGGCGACGTTAGGATTATCACCAGAGCAGGAAAAGCAGCAGGAAGCGATAGAAAATGAGGAAAAAAGAAAAACAGAAAGAAGGCTGAGGATCAAAACGCCACTGCTGGACAAAACATGTCCAGCAGGTTGGACATATCTTAGTACAACACAAATACATGCATAGGAGACGACTGTGGCGAGAATCAGTTCAGAGATGGCACAAAGTTCAGCTTTTATTTTGGTAGTCCATTTATTCGCAAGTTCATAAATATTTAGTTTGCGAAACATTTAGCTCCAAACTCAATATTAAGTTAAAAAACTAAATATTTGATTCGGACAAATAAATATTTATCTAACAAATAAATATTTAGCTACAAAGCATAAATGTTTAGTTTGGAAAATAAATATATAGGTCAGATCTAAATGTTTAATTTGCAAATTAATGTTATAAAATATAAAGTTTAGTTTACAAACTAAACATTTATTTTGTAAACAAATTATATAATTATGAAAAAATTATAAAATAAATATTTAGCTTACTAACTAAATATTAAGTTAGTAAATGTAGCATTTGTAAATACATGTAATTAAAAGGTGAAAATATATATCTGAAAAAATGAAACCTGTTTTATTTTTCTCCCAAAACAGGCTAAACAACCAAAAATATTGCAGTTAATTTTTGACTGTCTCACTTTAGAAATGGCACCCCATAGACTACTGTTCACTACATGTTCAAACAATGATACTTTGGTGGACCCCCATTTGATCTGGCCAGATTAGCATGAATTTTTTTGCCAACTTCTTATGTAAATGGTCAAATAAGCTCATAGCAAAGACTCTTATTTAGGTTAAGACCTGGATGAGCAACCAGTGTACGAAAGGGATACATCACTCTCCTTGAACCATCCTAAACTAAGTAATTACAATCTTCTCATTAATATCTTGAAAAAAAAACCCACTGCTATTACAGCAGTTTTTCTCACTGCCTTTTATCACCAATAGAATGTTGTGGTAGTCTGAACTCATAATTTAATGTAATTCATTCAATCAAAAAAAAAACATAAAAACTGACAATATTTCTACATTTTGAGGATGTTTAGACAGAAAATAGTAAATAAAAAAATAAATGAAAATAGGAGACGATTGCTTAAGTAGTATGTATTTAAGTTCTTACAAACATCTGGAATTTTGGATTATGTGATACAGATTCAATTAGGAACACACATGCACACACACAAACACACATACAGCGAAACAAAGCCTTGTACATTTCCACTTCTCTTAAATCCAGTCCATCTGGCAGATTCTCTATGCTGATGACATACTCTTTATAATCCTGACTTTTAAAATCCATTGGTATTCTCTTCCACCTGCTTTGAGAGTCTTTGTAGGGTTTGATCATTCATCTACTTGTGTTTGAAATGTCAGTTGTGCGATGCATAAGAGAGAACTGACATTGGGATCTATTTTTTTTAAAGTGATGCTTTTATTACAAAGCTCCTAAAATGGATATCTGCATGAATTCTTTCCTTAAGCTGCCAATGAAAGCAGCCCCCAGCTACAGAAAAAAGACGTTATATATTTAATACATGGCTGTGAAAAATCTTCAGAGCTGAGAAGCTAAACTCTTGCATTTCTGCTGTCAGTTAAATTTGTGTTTTCTGCAACTTTTGCAAGAGCAGTATTTCTGCTTGAAGCTTATTTCTTTGCTACATCTGAATGGTGACTCATGCGGCTGCTCGCACAATTCTTGACAAACTCTGTATCTTTCTGATCTCCTTGGCTCTCATGTGTGTGTCACTGCTGACAACTAACAATGCTGCACCAGCTTGTGAGAGGGCCACTGTCTGGTCCCTGAGCTGTGTGTCAGCATCATCCTGCTCTGTAATTTGCCCAAGGCCAGGTTCATTAATTAGAGAAGACTCCAGCGGGAAGGTCTGTGTTTCTATGCCTGGCGTCCCATTCTCCTTACAGCTGTTTGCTAAAGTGGGGCCCTGGGAAAAACAGCAGGGGTGGTGGTGGGGGGGGCTGGACAAGTCATCAGGGGCATGGGGAGTAATTGGACATTGCAGAAATGCACCAAAGTTTGAAATATGCAACAAAAAACAAAAGAAAACAACAACAACAAAAAACATATTCAAAGCCTTATTGATATTTGAAATAAATAGATTCCTGAAAATATATATTTTTTAAACAAATGTCCACCAATTGTTGGATTGGTGACCTGCTCCCATTGACTGTAAATGGAACCTGGATTGAGTGAGTGTGACGTCACCTATAGAAAATGGCATAGCTACGGCTCCAACCAAATGAAGTCAATTCAGTCGCCATTTTTTCACGATATGGGTGCTGCCATGTTGGAGGCAGACAATGTCAGTAAGCAGTGATTGGTCCGAGTCATTGTTTCTATGGCAACCACTCTTGTGTTGGATACCCAAGCCCCTACAACTTGAAAGCCGGCTTGGGAGGATCTGTTGATCAAATGTTTTGAACGTTTAACTTTTACTGAGGCTTCTAATCATTCAGTTAGTAACTTGAACAACTTGCAATATAGACAATATATTGACAAAAAAATAAAATAAAATAAATAACACAGGACTAGCAAGAACTTGTTAAAAAATATAGTAGCCCACCAATGGCTATTCTAACAAATCTGAACATTCAATTTGGTTCTCTTATACAGTCAATAATCCCAGCTGTGATAAAAATGGCCATCAAAGATAGTCCCTTTTCATACATACCCGTGGCAAGAATGACCCCAATTATCGGAGGACAGTCTCAAACACTCTATCCAGATTTACTAAGCTTTAGTGTTGGATGGACTGGTAGAGTTGGAACCATCCACCAAGGAATTCATCTTGCACAAATGAGTTAACACAATTCAGTGGCACATAAAAACTGATGATTTAAAGACCAGTGAGTTGCAATCAATGCACCCAATTGGGTTGAACAAAACAATGGAGACTGGTATTTGGTTTTACATAAAAATGTCTACAGGAGCAATTAGTATAAGTAAAGTGCATATTGATGCTTTGGGGCCACGCTATTCACAGAATATTTATGCAACGGGATGTTTTTTTTTTTTACATCCCGAGTTGTAAATCTTCTCTCAAAAAGCTTTTTTTTAACTTTACGTTTCTTCTGTTATTTTTTTTTTTAACCTGAACATTTTGGTATCAGTGCACATGCTCCAGAGGTCTGAGCTTGGTACACTGCTCAGAAAGAGTCAGGATTAGACAGCGTGACCTGTGAGAGTTGGGAGGCTAGTTGATCTGACAGCTAAGGGAATGTCTCCAGGACAAAGCAGGTTGAACAGACTCACCAACACGATGACGGCAGCAGGACCCACGAAGGCATAAAGCAGACCGCCCTCCAAAGATAACCAGCAACTAGAGGAAAAACCAGATCAGAAATATAAAAGAAAAGGAAAAAAAGATTGTCGTCTTGTTCTTGACTTGAACATTTAGTATGCACAGAATGTGCACTTTTAGTGACTTCCCTCAGGAGGTATTTTACCATGAGTTAGGCTTTATTTATTTATTTCTTTTTTCTAAAAAATGCCTTGGTCCTTAAGAAATGCATTATAAGCAAAACCTTAAACAAATCCTTATACAGTAAATTGAATTTGGTTTGAGAGCTGCTGAGAGGTAATGAGTATAAACATGTCCTCCAGTGAAGTCATTAAGATTGTTCTGCTCTTACCCCCATCCTAACTGAAGTGAAAAGATACAAAGAAGAAAGAAAAAGCTCATTTTGTCATTAAGTTGCTGTATTACTGTTTTATAAATGAGTTTGAAGAGATACTGGATGTAAAAAAAAACAACTCATTTTTGATGAGCATTCTCTATTCCCTGATGACCCAATTGGTTGGCTACATTTGTCATGATCTGCTATAGTGTATATGTGGGAATAAAAATAATCGTACTTTTTAACTAAAACATAATAATTTTGTTTGCATGGGTGAGATATATGACTTATTAAAAAAAATTAAAAGGTTTATTTTCATCATAAAAATGTATAAATATTTGTTCTTCCAAAGAACTTAAGTAAAAAAAAAAAAAAAGTAAAATAAGCTAATTAAAATATATATATAAATAGACCAGCTGGCCTGTTTATTTATTTAAAATTTATTTAAAAGGAAGATTAGAAAAAAAAACTATGTTGTTTAAATAAATGTGAAATAAATATAAAGATAGATAAATAAATAAACAAACAAGCTAGGAGGCTTGCTTTTATATTTGTAATTTTGTTAGTCCAGGGATCTTTGGGAATATAAGAAAATTTCAGTTTAAATTTAATAAAAGATAAATGCATAAACAGGTTAGAGGACGTCTTTATTAATTTGTGTATTCACTTAGGGGGACAAAAACATTGGTTTAAATAAATTCAAAATCAATAAAGAAAACATACAAAAATCTGTTTAAAATATCTATCATTATCTGAACTAATTTGCTCAAAAAGAATTTAAAGTGGTTGAATTTTTTTTTAAATGGAAAGTTCTGTAGAGAGCAAGACGGAAAAATGCTTTGTAGATCTAGCAGCAAATTACAATAAAAAAAATGCTACACATTTTGCATTTTGGTGGAGACTGAGGTAGCAGACATTTGCATAATCACAGATCAGTGCATATTTAAAAATGTACATATGCATCATGGCCATTTTAAGAATAAATATTTTATTCCTAAATAAATTAATCTAAATTCAGCATTTCCATTTAAAGAATGGTATTTATTTAACAAAAAGAATAAAATGGGGAGCTTTTGTAAAAGATATTTTGTAAATTTTCCCTCGCTCAATACATATTCCTTGTGGCACACATTTTAGGTGTTACTTTATAATATAATTGAAACAGATGGATGAAAAAACTAAGTTTAGGATATACATGTATATTTATCCACTGGGTGATATTCACTAAAAAAATCAGTGGGTCATAATATAGATTTTGTGTGTGTGTGTGTTAAAAAGATTACGAGAAGAAGAAAAATCCATTTTTTCTTCAGCTCACAGTAAAATGGCCCTGCACTGAGCTGGTATAGACCCAAGCAGGAGTAAGTAGCTTCCATTAAGTGTTGATAATGAAAAGGAGTGGCGATTAGAGTGAGAGACAAGGCAGGAGGTCTGGAAAAAAAGAACACTTACTAGCTTGCTGTTCCGTAACCTCTTGCTCTGGTAAAGCCTACTGACACTGCAACGACGAGAGCTGGGAGACCTGCAGACGAAACACAAAGAGACAGAAGGAGAGGAGATCAAAAGGTTTGGCCAAAGGATAAAAGGGGCTGTAACAGGGTAGACAGGCACACTGGCCAAATAAGGTTCCCCTTGTGGAAAACTGCACCAAACTCCTCCAATTCAAATGCAGAGCTGACTTGTATCAGTGCGTATACCATGACCTTGTATGACTGAAGCTATGTAGGTAAGGATTAGTGCTATTAATGTAGTCTTTAGTCATGCTATATATGGCCTTAGTCACATGCATTTGACCCATACAGGTGCTGTCAGTTTTGGGGTTGTCTGGGCCCGTAGAAGGCCATAGAGAGGAGCGACTGCATTTTAAGAGGGGCCGCACGTCCCCTTGAGGCTTGTTCGGCGACCTTAAGGGACGTCATAAAATGGAATGTACTATTGTTATGCGTATGGTGAGTGTATCGTAGGGCTAATGTAAGTTGCACGCAAATTATGACATATGGGTGTATGCTGTCTAATGTTGCCCTTATGTCACACTTATGTCACTGTCCTTCCTACACCCTGCCTCTTACTGACCGTCTGCAAAAAGTTGCATTTATGGGGTATACACGCAATGCATAATTTCGTTGGATGCCTATGACCTCAACTACACACTTATAGTATAGTTTCCTTATTTGTAACTGCCTATTATTGGTTTGATTGCTTGAAATAAACCATTTCAAATCAAAAATATGTTCTGCCTCTCCTGGAGGACGTTTCAGTTTGGCCACTAGGTGGCACTCACACTGTAGCATCACACTTTAGACACAAATGGTTACTTTAAAAAAAAGGCTCCCTTTTAGAAAATTCATGCCTTTGAGTGTGAATAAAGCTGTTCATCTAACCAATGTATGTTTAGATCAAACGAGCGTTAGCACTAGCCATCCTACGGGAAATTCCATGATACGTTAGCATCAAGCTAACAGACTTTGGCTTTACTGCTGTTGTGCCTTAGGTCACTGGAAAAGGAAAGGCATAAAAGATCGATCTCTACTTTTATGGAACAATTATTGATTAATTAAGCTTGGACGCTAAAAGTTTTGCTAAAAGTGGTCAAAAAGTCACACGTTAATTAGCTAAACCAAGCAGTTTGTGTTTGTCTGCCGGCATATGAGTGTCATGCAAGAAGATATACTTTGTTTTGCAGTGTGCCAAAAAACAAAAGAAAAATGCTGGGCCTATAATGAGTTTGGCTCTGAAATATTCATGTAATTAACAAAGCTGTGATTATGGTTGCAAATGAAAAGCAATTAGAAAAAGTCACATTAACATTAACAAATAAGATGGTGGAGAGCCAGCCCGGTCCACTAAGCGAGCAACGACAAAGTTTCAATTAGTCAACAACATCGATCCTAAATTTACATGTGTACAATGTGCTGAACACACCTGTGTGTGAGGCTTGCACACCCTGACTCAGATCCAGTCGTACCCTAAATCTCTTGTTTCCACAGCAACGGATTTCAACCTCATAATTCAGAAAGCGCTGCAAAAGTGAGTCGGACATGAGGAGGACAAGACATTTAATCTGCTTTCGTCGCCCGTTTGACACATCCGGTACAGTAAGTCGGCCGGACAGTTCTGCCGCAGACACGTGGCATCCAAAACTGTCAATATCACCCCATCTGTGACGGTACAGCACTCTATACATTCTCTGCCTCTATCAGGTAAGGGCATCAGTGACTTGGCAGATTAGACTGCTGGGATCAATATGGAGTTAAATGAGCAGATCATGTGTGTATGCGGAGGCAGCGGTGGTGTTGCAAGGTTGTAATTTTCAGCGCTATCTCGAAGCATCTTGTGTGGTGTTGTGCAGATGTTATCATACGTTTTGATTATGTCCCTAACATCCCAGGTGCTTGTTGCACCAGCTTGTTGTACACTGAGGATGTGCAGCTGAATAGAAAACAGCAAAGTGCAGCAGAAAGACGCAAAGGAATGACATCCTCTCTACTCTGCCTGGGTTGTGGGAATGAATGACCACACAGTTGAATTGCATTTAAAAAAACAACAACAAAAAAAACATTAGAAATGACTAAGAATGGCTTTTGGGAAATCAAGCCACGGGTAATAGTTTATGGAATAGATAAATGAGATATAATGAGCAATGTGGGACTTAAGCACAATGGGGTGCTTTATAAAAAAAACAATTATAAATGTAGCCTTAATGCAGCAACCGCCCAGCAGTAATAATCCTGTTTTTCTGCTCCCAATCACCAGTCACACCGTCACACAACAATGGTTCAATCAGAATCCAGTTCAGGAAAATGCCAATTCAAAAACCTCTAACACAAAAGAATGGGTTGGTTTTGCATTTAATGTCAAGGCAGAACCTTTTGATTACTAGCTAAAAGTAGTAAAAGCACAAATTGTTGAAGAGATAAAAGTGAATTTATTCAAAGTTATTCAATGAAGAGTAAATTCCAAGGCCAACAATTTTAAATAAGTACATAAGTAAGTTAGCTCCCTATAGTTATTTGTATTCAATGATGCTTGTTACAAACTGAAGTCCATGCCAAAACTAATAAAAAAACAACAATAAAACAAGCAAAATAATTATTTTTTCCCTCCACTTTATCTGTTTCTATGTGGCAAAATGCACAAAGGGTAAACTGATATTGCAGTAATAAAGTAAAAATACAATAGCTATGGACCGAAAAACCAAATTGGATGGTATCTGTCACACTTTGTTTATCAGTACCCAATGCTATAAATGTTTCATGAATGAGGGGCTGTAGTAAAAGTGACTGCTGAACTACGTGGTCAAAAATACAGTTGTGTTTGTGAGACTGCTCACCCCAGCCGAGGCACAGGAAGCGCTTGCGTATGATCCTTGACCTGGTCTTTCCAATCACGGCCAGGTAAGACTGCCATGCCTCGGTCAACACCCAACAGAAGGAGGCCAAGAAGAAGAAGTGCAAGAAGGCAGCGGTCACAGCACAGAGGCCCTGAAATAGAAATATGCTTGTAAACCAAAAGAGTAATGAAAGGTTTATGTGAAAACACCAACCAGTTGTAGGAAACAGATGTGAAAACAGAGATGCATTTTAATGTTCCCAACAGGGTGCACGAATACAGTATGTTGGTGTGTTTCACCAGCCGTTTTACCTTGCTGATTGTTTGCGATTGTCCAGCCAAAATCAATAAATTGGAGGCCAGGATGGAGAAACAAAAGTTCACCAGGATGATTGATCTCTCTGATCGGATATACCTACAGAGCGACGGAAGAAAAAACAAAAGAGTCACACATCCGCAGCGGAAACGGACAGACAGGTGAAAAAAACAATATTGACACACTGATGGCTTGAACAGACGTTTGGACAATAGTCATTAGCTTAATTTTATCATCTCTGTTGAGCTAATCTCCACCTATCTCTGCTGCAGGTGAACCATTTGTTCTACATTAAGCCTCATTCTGTTTTTTTCCACCACAGATGACACCAAAAAGCCTTTATTTTTTGTTTTAGCACAAATGTATGAGCTGGTATTTAAAAAAAAAAATTGTGAGTAAAGACTATGTATGATTAGAAATACTAAAATTGTATTTGAAGATATGAAAGTGTCATGTGTGTGTGTGTGTGTGTGTAAAGACCTCCAAAAGGCAGCATAGATGAGCAGTAGGATAAGCAGAGCAGTGCAGGAGACCCCACACCCCACCATGAGTGGCACAGAGGGCATGCTGGTAGGACCCATATCCTGAAGAAAAACAGTGAGCTTATAGTCAGTTATTATATTTATTGAAAAACATGACCTGAAATGTGCAGCTTTACATTTACATACTGTAGCATTGAAATGAAAACCATTGTAAAGAAGTTGTGTGTGTGTGTGTGTGTATATATATATATATATATATATATATATATATATATATGTCCCACATTTGATGGACACCTGTGCAAAAGGCTTGCAAAAGGCTTGCCAATGGCTTCAAAATCTGGGCTATACCAAGGTGATGCTCTGTCCCCACTGCTGTTCTGCATAGGTCTGAACCCCCTCAGCCAAATAATCAACAAGACTGGCTATGGATACCGACTCAGAAATGGGGCCAACATCGGTCACCTCCTCTACATGGATGACATCAAGCTATATGCTAAGAGCGAGCGTGACATTGACTCCCTGATCCACACCACCAGGATCTACAGTACTGACATTGGGATGTCATTCGGGCTCGAGAAATGCAGCCGGATGGTAAAAAGAGAGGCAAGGTAGTCCACACAGGAGGGGTCTCACTCCCAGAAGGAACAATAGCAGACATTGAGGACAGTTACAAGTACCTTGGAATTCCACAGGCAAATGGTAACCTGGAGCAAGCAACAAGGAAATCTGCAACAGCTAAATACCTCCAACGAGTAAGGCAAGTCCTGAAAATCCAGCTCAATGGCAAAAATAAGACCCGGGCAATAAACAGCTACGCACTGCCAGTTATTAGATACCCTGCAGGAATAATAAGATGGCCAAAGGAAGAGATACAGACCACTGATGTTAAAATACGAAAGCTCCTCACCATGCATGGAGGGTTCAATCCCAAATCCAGTACCCTGAGACCGTATGCTAGCCGCAAGGAAGGAGGCCGAGGACTAGTGAGCGTAGAAGCCACTATCCAGGATGAAACATCCAAGATGCATGAGTACATCAAGCTCAATGCCCCAACTGATAGTGTGCTCAGTGAATGTCTCAGGCAATGGAGAACAGAGGATACAGTGCTGGAGGACAGATCCTCATGGGAGGACAAACCCCTGCATGGTATGTACCACCGGACCATAACTGAAGTGGCTGATATCAAGGAGGGCGGGGTGGCCAATGACAAGCATAGACACCCACTCAAATTTACAAATTAAATTCAGTTCAATTTTATTTTTTTAGCCTTATATTACAACAATAGTATTCTTAATGGGCTTCATACCAGTAATCATATAAATTACCGGTAAATCTGCTCCATAATGGTCTTATAACTCTTAGCACCTTGTATATGGATTGATTCGGATTGTGTTTAATGAAGTCAGTCTGTTATAGTAAAGATGCTACCACGGCTAACTTTTTTTTTTTAGATGTTACCAACAATGTTGGAGGTTAGCGTAGTCACAGTAATGTTTGATTTGTATCCGTTTGTTTTTTCCAAGTTGCAAACACGTTTGGATGTTATTGTGAACACGCTACACAGCTAACATGTAGCGCTGTTAGACACTTTTCTTTCTACAAGGTTGGGAGTTAGTCTAGTCATAGTTACGTTTACTTTAACGGTATCAGTCTGTTTTTTTACGGGTTGTAAACAAGATTGGGTGTTGTCGTGAATACACTAACACGGCTAACATGTAGCAGTGTCAGACTGTTTTATAAAGGTGTTACTAGCAGGGTTGGTGTTGGGGTAGTCACAGTAATGTTTGCTTTCGCTGTATCATTTTGGTTTTTTTATGTGTCAGCAGTTTCAGGTATTGTAAATAGGCTAAGGGTGCTAACATGTACCACCTTACGAACAGGTTCTAGAATCACTGTGACCAGAGTTAGTCAGGTCTGACTGACAGACTCATCTCTGACTCGCCTTATAATCCGGTGCATCCTATAGCGCAAAAACTATGTTTTCTTTTTTAGATAGGGATAGAGACAAGACAAACACTGGACGTGACCGTCCAAGCAGACACAAATGTATAACGACAGGCCGGAGGTGGTGTGTCATGGAAAGTGTTCTGTCCTCAGAGCAGGGATTCTGTTAGAGCGTAGTTCTGTTTCGGGAGCATTTGCATTAACCACAGACAGTTTAAAATAAGTGGGCTGAGGCTCTACTGCATGCAGCCAGGCTCCCTTGTGCAGCTTGGCCACCATGTGATGAAGAAGATAGCTATTTTCAGCTCAGGAAGCTTAACCTACTTATGTCCACTTACTGACACTTCACTTCCCTCCACGACGACCTACCCCACCACCGCCCTTTTTTTATGGCAGTGGCCCCCATTCTATCCCAAGTTCTTTTTCCCTCTTCTCACTTTCAATCTCACTATTCCTTTCTCTATTGTAAATGAGCCAAATTAAAGTGCTAAAATGGCACATTAGTTAATCTGTTAAACATCCTTCACAGTCCACTATTAGCAAACTTGCGCTAAGTGCACATTTAGGTAATTAGCGACACTTTGCACATGCAGTGTGATATGTTTGTGAAATGCTTTCTGGTCCAAGCAACAACGTGTGGTCAAAAACAATGGCACTTTCTTTTGAATGCAGAAATAGTTGTTTTTTTTCCAAGGGAAAATATGATGTTTTTGAGTGTCCTTTAAAAACATCTAAGAAGGAAAATGTCATAGAGTACACCGAATATGGTTATATTAACATAAGCAATAATTAATTTCAAGGGGCTAAGTAATTATGTCCATCTTAATTATGTAATTGCCGATGGGAGTTGCATCAATCAACATCAACTTTTGGGAATACGTAAATGTCTGGTTTCATTTTATTTAGACTGACATGTTGAATGTTGGTGTGTAGCTATATCTCTGAATTTAAGGAATATGGGAGGTGGGTCATGGAACATTATATAGATTTTTCTTCTCTATTACACGAGTAATAAAATAAATAATTATATATATATATATATATATATATATATATAAGGGGAACTTTAAATTAACAACCAGCAATCGTTCTCGCTTTTGAAAATTATAACAATGAGCCAAAGCAGTCTTTTAGTTAGAAAGGGATTAAGCCATGAATCAGACATAGATTATTTATCTGCTTGAATGTGTCTGATGAAATATTTGTGATGACTCTAAAATATATTTGACAAAATGTAAAGAAACAATTCCCTAAAAATTGGAGTTTCCTTATCATCATCAAATCTCTATTCTGATCTAGACTTAGTCTTCTCAATGGTGTTGAACACTCAGCTGAAACAGTGACTGTTCAAAAAGGCCAACTGTTGGACAGGACAAGTTAAATAAAAAAATTAAAGGCCAACTGTAGCCCAACACCCATCTTACACACACACACCTGCAGGCACGTGCACACACACACAAATCATCTGTCTGTCTGTCTGTCTGTCTTTCTGTCTATATAATATACATGGATACATGGATATTATGTATATCAATGACAATTGCCTCAACGGCATGAAAACAGAAAACAGCTCTAACTATTAAAAGATACCTAAACAAACAAATCCATTCTTTAGTGGATCCTTTAGCACCATGATCAGTTCACATAGGACTGATTTTGACAGATATTAAAAGATCACAGTAACTTAAAAAATATGCACGAAAAACTATTCAAAAAGAGCCATATCTACACTTGACAGTTGTGTAACAAATGTATTTCTAATAGGAGTTGGCTTAATCTTTTTACAGAAATAAAAACAAACAAAAAAAACTGTCAAGTGATGGTTTGAAAAGAGAAGGGGGGGAAAAGCACACCTGAAAGCAAACCTTCCACAGTTAAGTTTGTCTTAAAGACATGTTGCTCACATTTAAATAGATACAATCTTCAATAAAACCTCCTATAGAAAGGGTGATATTTTATGGCTGTATTGCTGTACTTTCATTAAAGTTGAACTGATACATTATAGGAGCATCTTTCAGAGTATTTTTACCATTATGTCTCCTTGGCAAGTCTTGGTTTTTAAAATGTCAGGAGTTTATTTTTATTTTTTTCCAGGCACATCTACAACCAGGTCAAATTTCACAGCAAAACTATTCTGTTGCTTGTTTTGTAGCCTTAACAATGTGTTCATGCAAAATATTAAAGATTTTTTTAATCAATCAATTCCACAAACTCAACTTTACAGCTTGTCATTTTAATTACCCCACATGTTATTGTAGCTTTTTTTAATTAAAATAAAAACCTTTCAGTTAAATAAATTATTTGTAAAAAAGAAAAATAACTGAGACGCATTTATTGATTTTTAAGTATGTATATATAAGTATAGTCTTAACAGTTTCTACTCTATTTGGAAGGTTTAGTGGAGTTTCTGTGGGACTTGGTCTCCATTAATTTTGTTGAAGTATTAAAGAGGTCAAAGACTGATGTTGGATAAAAAGGCTTGGATCTTTGGTCCAGTTCATTCCAAAGGGAATGGATATTTTAGGTCAAGTCTCCACAAGCTGTTCCATATCAGACCTATCCAGTGCCTCCACATGTACAAATACACTACATTCCGAATAAATAAAGTATAACAGAGTTTTATTTTATATTTAATGTTTACATTTGCTGCAACTACATAAATAATCCAGTGATTTTTGTTTTGTTTTTGTTATTCTGCTAATGAATTAACAAAGCTTTGGTTTTTTATTTATTTGCTAATTTTTCCAGTCATCTCAAACAAATTTGGATGAAAGTCTACAAATATTTAGTCCCTGACAAAAGTCTTGTCGCTTATCCATTTTGTAGAAACAAAAGCGTATAACCTCACTTTTAATGAATCCATTGGTTTTAGAAATGTCTCATTTGAAAGCTAAAACCCTCCCAAATTATGTTCAATATACTACAATAAAATTGCTTCACTGAAGAAATATTGATCATTTAATGAACACAGGTCACATTTTGGCAAGACAAAAGTTTTGTCGCCTACAGAGAGTAATGTGAAAATTTAACAAATAATTTACTTTAAAAACAAAAATATGTTGCATAACATCAGTGAATTAAGTAGTGCTACTGTGAGATCCATATATAATATCTTATATGACTTCCATGAGCTGGAAGGACAGCATCCATGCGGTTTGACAATAGCCACGTTTACATGGGCAAAAGTAATCGGAATGAACGCCTGATCGGAAAGAAAATGCGTCATGTAAACGCGCCGTTCGGAATACTCTGCCCCGATCAGACTCATTCGGATCAGAATTTCTTTCCGATCGAGATAGGTGGGTTATACCGATCGTTTATCTGATCGTAGAGCATGTAAACAGTCATTCCGATCGTGTGTCACTACTGCTCTGGGTTACGTCATGCATAGACGGTGTTTCGCTGAGAGAAAGCTTTGGAGCTCATACGGGACCGACCAGCCGCTCTGCGGACGCCCCGTGAAAAGCGCCGCTCCGCTCTCGCCCCGCTGGCTCTCCCCTCTCTTTCACCCCTCACCGGGGAGATTCGGAGGAGGAGCGCTTCGTGCCCCCCGACGCTCACTCGGTCCACTGGCACCCGGGTGAGCAGAGCAGCTGGATTAATAATTTTGTGTCGGGGGGGGGGGGTTACGTGTGCGTTTTGTTGTTTTGTTATGTGTGGGAGAATTCAGACTGCGAGCCGTCCCGCCGCTCTGGGTTAGTGGCTGCAGGACTCAGGAGGACCCGTGTTCGAACAGAGCTCGGGGCGCCAGCTCACAGAGTGGCTTTCGGGGCGGTCTGTGTAAACTTTTCAGAGCAGAAAATATCGCTCAGTCCTTAGAAAGCTGCAGATTGCTGCGTTTCTCGCACGGTTGTGGATTTTGTGTCCATCCATCAGGCTAATGATGTTAGCCCGTGTTAGCCTGTCCTAAGCTTTCGTCCATCTTAATTCTTACACAAAAAAGCACTGACCACACAGATTAAATATAACGATGAGCGAACAGGCACTTCATAATATTCATAACATTAATAAAAGCACGTTTGGAAGATCGTCTCGTATGTTACCGAGCTGCTGTATAAATGTCTGGGGCAGCGGTTTGTTTACAACGGGACCTATTTCCGCATCCGGGTGATTTTACACTACTGCGCATGCCCAAATTATTCATTCCGAACGAAAGTGTGAGCCATGGGAACGTTTGTTCTAATCGGAAAAAAGGTTTTCTGTGCCCATGTGCACGGGTGAATTTTAACCCGACCATTGATCCGATCAAGATATTCTGCCCATGTAACCGCGGCTATTGATTCATACAATTTATCGATGAAGTCATCAGGAATAGCAAAGAAAGCAGTCTTTCATGCCTCCCAGAGTTCATCAAGATTCTTTGGTTTCGTCTTCCGTGCTTCCTCTTTCATTCTACCCCAGACATGCTCAATTATGTTCATGTCTGTTGACTGGGCTGGCCAGTCCTGGAGCACCTTGATCTTCTTCGCCTTGAGGAACTTTGATGTAGAGATGGAAGTATGCGATGGAGCACCATCCTGCTGCAGAATTTGACCCCTTTTATGGTTGGGAATGTAAGAGGTAGCTAATACTTCTTGATATTTTAGGCTATTCATATTGCCTTCCACCCTGCAAATGTTTCGCACACCCCCATACTGGATGTAACCCCAGACCATGATTTTTCCGCCATCAAACCTAACTGTTTTCTGGGTGAATCTTGGGTCCATGCGGGCTCCAGTGGGTCTCCTGCAATATTTGCAGCGGGTGTGATGTAATTCAACTGAAGACTCATCTGAGAAATCCACATTCTGCCACTTTTCCAGCGTCCATCCTTTTAGCAGGCTGTGGGCCTTGGCAAATCCCACACGTTTTTTCAATTGCCTTTTGTTTAGTGCTGGTTTCTGGGCACTGATTTGACCATGGAGGCCATTTTGTAACAGAATTCTACAAACTGTTCTGGTTGACACAGGGACTTGAGGTGACCAGGCCTGGTGGAGCTCTGCTGCAGTGGAAAAGGGGCTGGCCTTGGATTTTCCAACCAACAAACGGTCCTCCTGAGCAGTTGTCTTGCGGGGTCTGCCAGACCTGGGCTTGTCAAAAACATCTCCAGTCTCTTCAAATCTTTTTCTTATTCTTTGTAATTGACGCTGAGACACATTGAAGGTGTTAGCCACCTCAGCAGTGGATCTGGTCTTCAGCCTTTTGATAATCAACGCTTTGGTCTCAGGGTGAATCTTAGGCATGTTGTCAGAGGTCAAGTTGCAGTTGATGTGAAGGCCTGGTGTGCTGGGGTTCTTTTTATACACACCCACTAATTGATTGATCAGTAATTGATCACAGGTGAGGCTGTAATCTAAGATTGGGTGCATCCTATGACAAGGCGACAAAACTTTTGTCTTGCCAAAATGTGACCTTTCTGTGTTCATTAAATGATCAATATTTCTTCAGTGAAGCAATTTTATTTTAGTATATTGAACATAATTTGGGAGGGTTTTAGCTTTCATATGAGACATTTCTAAAACCAATGGATTCATTAAAAGTGAGTTTATACGCTTTTGTTTCTACAAAATGGATAAGCGACAAGACTTTTGTCAGGGACTGTAGACTGAACACAAAATGTTTTACAAAACCTTCATTTAGCTAACTCAATCAGGTGAAATAAGGATTATGGCTCACACTCCTTTTTGGACACTCCTTCACTGGACCTTTTTGTGATTACTTTGACCAATAAGTAAACCAAAACAGCCTTGATAGTCTCTTATTTGGGACATTAGATGTTCGGGATAGCTTTGTCATTTGAGAGTCGATTTGCTCTTCTTTAAAGCAGACTATGGTGGACTAGATAACGGTCAGCCTGACATTTCGTAGCAAAGCATGGAGACATTTCTTGGTATGCTGAAAAATTGAGATTGACCTCCGGCTGATGTTGTGACCAAGACTCATACCAAGATACTTTTCATTGCAAAAGTTGTTAGCAAACTGAAGTCATAGCCACAGCATTGATGAAACTTCTCCAGACCATTATGCTTCAACTAGAACAGGGCTGTCCACACTATTTTGGCATGTGAGCTACTTGAGCTACTTTTGAGACGGCAAGGTCTTACAGATCTCTCTCTCTCTTTTATCACAAAAACAGAAAGCAGTGACTATCATATTTTATGCTCTACTGTAAACCGTGCAATGGGGGGAGCATGGCATTTCGCTGCTTTCTCCACTCCCGAAGCGCGTGCTAGAGGTACACACTGCTGCTTTAATAAGCTCTCATCCATAGGGCGGGAGCTGCGGAGGCACGCGGAGTGATCTAGACCTCAGTAAACACTCCAGTGGGGCAGGGTGGTCTTCTCCCGGGGACTTGACGTATCGTGGGGCAAGAAGTGACTTTCTGATGACAGACAGAATTTGCGTTCAGTGTATTTAAACACGCATGTGCAGTGACGTATGTATCACAGGATGTGCGATTGTCAATCAAGTCACGTACTTCTAGGTGAGGATTTTGATTTGCTGACGGATTTTTTTAGAAATACGTTTTATTTTCTTGGTTATTTATATTTGCTGGCCTGCAATCTACCCTCATGTCCTTGAAGATCAACCGGCCGATCGCAATCGACATAATGAGCACCCCTAAACTAGGACATGTACATACTATTGCTCCTATTTCCAGTTGGATTTTACTGTGACGCTCCTTTATCCAATACTTTGATGAATTTAGTGATGCAAATTCTACATTCAGCTGCTTGTCCAAGAAGGCTAGGAGTCCTGCTCCCATTTTATACTCAGTGGTTTGAGAATCGGATGAGAATTTGTCACTTTTCAGTCACCTAACATCACTTTTTTAAATATACATTATGCTTCTAAATTTGACCATATTTGAACTCTACCACAATCAGTTTTCTGTGCAATAGCAAGGGGAAAACTTTACATACCCATTCTAACAATACAATTCTTCATTCATTTATTCATCCTCTGAACCTGTTTTTGTCCCTTTCGAGGTCACGGGGCTGCCCGAGTCTATCGTGGCCACTGGTGGGCGAAGGTAGGGGACATCCTGGACAGGTCCCCAGTCTGTTGCAGGCCCACAAATCACACACCACTCTCACATTCACACTAGAGACAATTTAGAGTAACCAATTAACCTATGAAGCATGTTTTTGGACGGTTGGAGGAAGCCTGAGTCCCCAGAGAACATGCAAACTCCACACTGAAGGGTCTCCCATTGGTGATCTGTTTCAGGTCCCCCAGCTGGGACTTGAACTACTGCCCCAGAATTCTTTTAACCCTTAAACTATTCAGAATGTTTGCAGGTTAATTCCAACACTGGAAACCAAATATTACTTTCCATTGTACACATGATCAAATAATAATTTTGCCAACTTTGAGCTCATGCACTGTAAGGTGGATCAGTTACCTTCTCCACACATAATGGTTTCTGACGCTTGGATGTCATTCAATTAGTAGAGCAAAGGAATCAACAGTTCTCATGCAATCTCATGCAAATTCCTTCTTACATTTTAGAACCCTTTTTTCCTATAATTATAGTTGACAAGTGCAAGATATTTGCATAGCGTAACCTTGTTGGGCTGCTTCATCTGGGGCAGGCTTCATTCCTTTGCCCCAATTATAGCAACTTAAAATATGAGCTGCCATTCTGCAAAACCACATTCATCCCCAACCAAAGTCTGATTGGGATCAGTGGACATTAATACTCTAAATACTGTAAATAAGCCAACACAGAAATGTTTCCATTCTGGTTTGGTGCTCTGTGCAGTAATGATTGAGGCAAAATAATGGATTAATTGCAGTAAGTAATTGAATGAAAATGGTTGAGGAACAGAAAGGCAGCTAGCATGAGGTTTCTGTGATATATTCTTTATAGGACAATCCATTCTGAAAATGCTAATGCAGTCATTTGGCTTCTACAGCCATTTATTTTCCCAATGTGTTTCTGTCTGGCCTTTACAGGATGAACTGAGTCCTTAGGTACTATTCGTACCCTTGACCATCTCCCTCACACTAGTTAACTAGTTAGGCAAGACCCAAACTTGAATCCCTCTGCTGCTAAGAAAGCAAGCTCAGAGAGGCAACTGAAAGCTGCAATCATTTTTTTCCTCCTGACACAACTAGGACTGTGGCTCTCTAATGCACACAACACTGAAGAAAAGCAGGTTTAAGTAACTTTACTGACCGGAGGCACAAAATCAGTTAAACTGACTTTTGAAAATCCGATAAAAAATTCCACGATCAACCTGTAAGTACCGTGGAAGCAATGAGTTCAACCATGTCTGTAGGGTGTTAAGCTTTTGTTAAGTCATTTTTTTTAAGAATTAAGAAGGGAGTTCTGTGTATCTTACAAACGACATGACCTCGCTGCATTACTCCTTCCACTCTCTCATTTGTTTATCTGAAGTAAAAGCCTCTGTATTGTATCCGATAGTCATGGCCTTTAAAGAGAATAAAACACATCCAAGCACAATACACAAAAATACACATGCGGAAGTCCCAGAGGCTATATAAAGTAAACAGGATTAACTGGCTATCCTTCGCTCCACTGTAAACGGCCTGTAATGGTACCACTGCTTCTAAATCCCTCCATTTCTTTCTCCTCCTCCTCCCCCTACTTTTTCTATTAAACATGGAGGTTAATCCTTGCCCCCCCCCCCTTGTCCCCTGTGCCGTGGCCTGGGATAAGCTGTCAGAGCTGGACTGCTGATACTCGGCTCCGCTCCAACAGCCATACATCTTCGACACGAGTGTGTGTTTTTCAGAGCTTGTATTTCGGTTTCCTGACCATACCTGCTTGTATGTCTTCATTTTGCTTTAGGTGTGTCCATGGTGAAGGCATTTCTACATTGTTTTGTTTGCTTGTTTTTAACTATTTAAACCTTGTCCCCCTCCTCTGGTGTCAGGCATAACTGCAGCTACAGTTATAAGACCCACTCTGATCATCTTTTGATCTATTTTTAAAGCGTCCCCTGTGGTCTTTTATCTATAATTACACAATTTTTAGCCAAAACAAATCCTTAAAAAAATGTCATTTTCTAGGAAATAGTTTCTGCAGAGCAGCAGTCCTTCATCAGAAATTCACCTCTGAATTGACAAGGAGCAAGGCCACCCCTACTTTTCCGCCATCCATCTGTTTACACACTCCTCTTAGCTTACAGCCCCTCACACCCCCAACCTATAGTTACTGGTCCAACAAAAATAGTGCGTAATATTAGAGCAAACCAGCTGTGCAGATTCTATTAGTCTATTAGTGGATGCATTGGAATGGAGCCAGGCAGGTAGTTTGTGGCCCGCCGACTGTAGCCGCTGCGTCATAGCTACTGTATATACTTTTTTTCCCAAAGGCATTTCTTTGTCTGCTCCTGATTCACCATGATTTGAACTAAGAAATACTCAGAAATGCAGTTTTATCCTTATTATCTGAAAAATATTTTTAAAAATGCAACACGTTAAAACAGCAAAATACATGATTTTATTGCAATGGGTCTTAAACTTTGTAGTACTCTACATCTATGGAACACACTTGGCAACGGGAGCTCCTGATGTTGGCGAGAACACAATGACCCATACCTTCTGCTTCTCTGCACTGTTTTACTGGGGGGGGGGTGCATGATCTCCCACTAATGACTCCCACCCTCCTCACTAATGCCACAAATTCCACAAAAGTCAATGTCTTTTCCCTCCTAGCCCACTTTCGTTCCACACAACCGACCCAATTGCTGTGTGGCAAGAGGAAAAGTCAATATTGTTTAGCCGTAAGAGGAATCATAGGAAGGTGAAACAGTAGCCGGAGTGACCCGTTTAGCATGTAGGTCATAGCCATTATGTTCTTCCATATTATGGGAATGAACACTTTGTAATAGGTTCCAGGCTCTTGCAAAGAAAGTTTTGAAGGACTAAACGATGACAAAAAGTAATTACTTCACCTGAGGTCCTCACCTTATTTGACCCTATTTACACTCAATATAAAAAAAAATGATGTAAATGAAGGCAGCAGAGCAGAAGGAAATGACTCCGTCACTGCATCATAAATATCCTTAGTCCTGCAAGGCAGCTAATTATGCCCTTTTTTCCCCCCGAAGCTTTATTTCTCAATGCTGAATCAGCACTGGACAATGGTTGGATTGCAGTCTTTGTTATCCTACAACAATGTGGGGAAAAAAGTGCCATTACAATTTGTTTAAACTCTTCCTAACAACCACTTTTTGAAGATTCCTGCTAGGAAATGCTAGACCTAAATTAAAATGCTTGAATCTTAGCAACTGTGACGAACATTTGACTGGAGCTTAGATTTTAAACACATTTTTAAAAAAGGTGTACTATTTGGCAAAAAAAAAAGAAAAAAGATTCTGGGAATGGAAAGTCCTCTGTTGTTAGAGACCATGCATTTCAAGATTAATGGGGTCATTGAAAAAAGATAAGATAAACCTTTATTCCACACCCAACGGGCACATCTCCACGATACAGCACCACAAGGGAGAAAATAGAATATTTACAATCTAAAGTTTAAAAACTAAATCTAAATACATTATTTACCCCCCCTTTTTATTCAGTGTAACAAATGGGATTCTCTTTTTAGGTATCAAAGAGATTTTCTGAGGTTTTTAAAAGAGTGTACTCAGACAGACTGCATTTTCTGCAGAGTCCGTATTTTTGTTTTTTTTTACACCCTGTGCCTTGGGGATTTTTCTACTTTACAAATGGCAATATGAAGACATAAAATTTCCCATGAGCCCCAATGAAAAGCCAAGAATGGGAAAGATGCACCCGATTGCTCTTAATCGTAATTTGTGAATCAAAAGCTAACCCTTCAGCAGAAAAGACTGAGATTTTATTAGAACAAAATGTAAAAAAAAAAGCAGAGTTAAACTGCATGAAATATTTCAAGTTATAGACAAACTTTTTGACAAATGTTTTGCTTTAAAAAAAATGCAATTAATGAGATTGGTAAAACAACCCATGAATTAATATGTATAAAATGTATAAAGATAGACATATAAATACTTTTTAAATTGTTCCTTTTTTTAAAAAATTAAGTAATGGTATAGAGAAAGGTAGTAATACAATATAAATATATAAAAAGCTAAAATAATAATTTAGAAATACAATTGTAATTTCTGGTGGAGATTCCTCACGAATAAATATTGTAAGACTATTTGTATTATGCACAAACTCCAGAGACAATATTTATGAATATGAAGGTCACACCGTAAATTGAGTGCTGTAAAAGTGTACAGAGCTACAATGACTGTTAATGCATATCTGCATATTTTTCCTTTGCTCATTAATTTTGCCCATCTATTGATTGAAATTCCACACTTCCAGCTAAACTTACTTTCCTCTTAGTTTCACTTTGAGAACATTTATGAAGCTTTTCTCTGATTTAGTTCATTTGTTTTACTCTCCTTTTGCAATACAGTCAAATTTGATTGTAGTCACTTATGTGCAAAAAGCCAAATTGTAAAAAGTACTATACAGTTAAAGGTTGCATAATCACATAAGTTGAATAAATAACAAAAAAAAAAAAAAAGAATGAATGAATCTAAAGAACAGAATATTTTGAATTTATATTGATAACAGATGTTAAATAAATGAGATTAGAAAATGAAAAGATGATTTTACACGCAGCATAAACATTAGAATCCTCAGGATTGTAATAAAAACCGTCATGTGCTTGGTTAACCCCTGTCTTATTAATGGAGATTGGAGCAGACAGTGTACCAAACTGCTAAAAAAAAGCCTTCTTGAATCATGTCAAACACACACACTGCAAGCCATGCAAACTATTTATGGAAGCGCAGGTTAGGTGGCCAAAGGCAAAATCACACTCAAAAAGCTGCACAATCTGCTCATGCTCATTTTTTTTCTCATGCCACATGGGAATAGCTGAAGCAACCTGACTTTTTTTTCCAGTTAAACCCCCCAGAAAGCACCCCACCACTCGTTTGTAATTAGACAAGCAATAACAATCACCACGAATAATCACCTATATTCTATTGACCAACATAAGATGGTGGAGTGCAAAATAGAGAAACCAGCTCGATTCTTACTGCTCACTAACCCGGCCCCTGCTGGCCGTCGCCCAGCAAGTCCTCCCATTGTCCCACTGAGTACATTTGGCTGCACACCGCTGACTTACCGGGTCTTTAGCTTGCTGCGCTAACACGGCGTAGCTGGATATCCTGCTGCACCGGCATTTGGTGTGGACAGTGTTTGATGCAAGCGTTTGGCAGCCTTCGGTGGCCCAGTTTTCTGCGCCAGCCTCCCTGGAGGTGGAGAGAAAGGGGGGGGGGGGGGTGTAGGGTAGGGGGGTAGGACACAGAGAGTAACTATCAGTTAAATGAATATATACATATTTTGAAAAGTCACAAAACTACACTCGCCCGGGAGGTAAGCAGCGTGATGAAACAAAGGAGCAACTCTCAAGAGGTGGATACTTTCCACCATTAAACCAACTCGTTCACCTAACTCGACCCCGTGCCATTCGCTGTTGATCCATCGACATCCATTGACATGTCTATTCTGCATTTGAATGCTTTTAGATGTGCGTTTATCCACCTCTCATCTTCTCCTTTCTAAGGGCCTTGGGACCTTAATGAAGAGTTGCATTGGCCAACAATTACCTGCATGACTTCAAAGGTGACTGGAACATAACTAAAGGATCAACTGTCAAAACACTTTACTGAGGGACGTTGCTTCCATTTATTCAATTCAATTCCATTTTATTTGCATAGCCCTAATTCACAACAACAGTTGTCTCAATGGGCTTCGTATCGGTAATTGAAAAAGTGAAACATAAAATCAAAAGGATCATGACTGCATAGAATTCAATAGGAAAATACTAAATTGAACTAACAAACTGACTAAGCTAAACTGGACATCCCTGCCCTTAGACCCTCCTTTGGAAAATGTCCAAAATATCCATGCTGTCTAATTTACAGATTACACAAATTGACCAGGCTAATTTGTGTAATCTGATAATTGTATTTGACTTTGAAAATAAAAAAACAGCCTTTTGAAGAATAATAATGAACTAAAAAAAGTTAATTAAAAATAGAAGAATGTTTAACCTGATACTTGTCTTCCTCATTTAAACTACATTTGGTTTTATTAGTAGTAGTGGGGATACAATAATTAAAGTGTATTATACCATGGTCTGGGTGAAAACTCAATTCTGATTGGCTGCTGGGTGTGGATTAAAAAGTGATAATCCACAGTGAAGTTCCGGTCACATAGCTTAAATGTTTTGTATCACTGGGCTGGCTTCTTTAAAACAACCTTTAGCTTCATCATCTGGACAAAAACAAGCGGTAAGAGGTGAACTTTCTCTCTGAACTGATGCCTTATGTAACTCATCATAACAATCAGCATAGATATCGTTTTCCTTTGCGGTAACGGCTATGTTACCGTGGCAACATGCTGCACCACGTAACAAATTGTCCACTTTTTGTGAAAAAAATTGATCTAAACCACAAAAAAAAAAAAAAAAACAAGAATAAAGGAATAAAAACTGATTGGATATTTATTTCTTTTGTAAGTAACCATGGTATAATGGCCTTCAAAGTGTGCACTATCAGAAAGTATGGCTTCCACGGCGTGCAATCATTTCTGATAATGCACACTTCATTGACCATAATCCCTTACATATCTGTGTGAACAGATGGCATTAGATGGCAGTACTCTGCCCAATGTAGCCAGATTCTTTTCTTCACTCACCTGGCAGAATTACAATGCAGAATCAATTGTAGCAGTGACTTTGATTTGTGGATAACGAACACAGTGCTTTGAACACTTCAGATTTTTACAACATATCATGACCACAATGGTGGTAAATGTGTTGGAAAAAAAGCACATTGAATGTAGAAAGTTTGAAGGATAGTGGTAAAACCTTCCCTAGGTGTGAATATATAATGACATTTTGCACTTGCTCTGCAGGGGGTCTGATTCCCCTTAAGTTCAGGTTCTCTACCAGAAGTCCGGGGACTGGAGGTTTCTTTGCAGCACTTTAGCTGCTCCTAGAATTTGCACCCTACTGGACAGAGAATTACGATGTTCTCAACATTTTTGGTGCCAGTTTCTCACTCATGACATTTCATAATGCAGTCAGCACAACAGTCACAAAATAAGAATATGTGTGCTAAAAAAAATGACAACAACAAGACAAATTAATTGATTTGTTCAGCCAAATTTAAAAAGTGGTGCAGCCCTCTGGCAGTGAGCACTGCTACATTTCTGTCAGGATTTTCATTTCAGTGTCCCTGGTTTGACCCACAAAGAGTGGCTCATTTCATCCACTAGAACAACGAGCAACAATAAACAATGGCGGAAAAATCTTGTTCAGAAATGATGTTATTATAGATTATAGTTAAATAATTTGAACCAGAAGTTAGATAGGCATATTTATTAACACCTCGGGAAATTATGCATGAAAAAACAAGAAAGTTCCCATTTCCAGCCAAAGCGAATCCCACAAGATGGGGAGGCCATTATTTCCTCTAAATGACAACAACACAGTTATGACCAGTTTAAAGATTGGGAGGGAGAATCAAACCTACAACCCTGTGAAAATCAACAGTAAAAGCTCACATTACCAGAAGCTGGACAGCAAAAGAAATCAGCAAAGCAAATGTAATGTTGTATTTCTGACAAGAACTGAGAGGTCATCAAGGGTCTCAGAATGATGTGAAATCGTTGTGAGCAGAAGATTTGACCCTGTATCATGTTGGGTTTACCTTTACATTTTTGGGATCAAATATTCCAATGTTCCTTATCCAGTAATTCAATAGTGGGATATGTCAGATTAGAGCATAGATTTTCTTCATGAATAGTTGAAATTTCACTGTATGCATCAAGTAACTTTGCTCCGGCGACTCATCAAAAACAGCCAACCAAACATTTTGGCAGATCTCCTTGTATCTCTCAAAATCACTTGACATCAGTAAGGATTAAAAGATGCATTGTCGCTTTTTGATAAAAAAAAAGAAGTCTTTTAAGTTTGCCTTATGTGGGGGGGGATACAGTACATATATCTGATGAATGCTTGTCTGTAGTCATGTGACAAAAAATGTGTGTGCCTCACTTTGCTCAGATCTATCTTCATTTTATTAGTTTTTTTGTTTTGTTTTGTTTTTTTGTTTCATTCTGCAGTTTCCTCCTCTGTTTGTAATTAGCCAAAAAAGGTGTAATATAATGTCAAGCCATGTCTGGTTCTGTTGTGTATTTGTTAATATAAATATATCCTGATTAATACCAGTGTCATTCTATACACAGGCAGCCTCAATAATGTATCCTTAGAACAAATAGAAAAATATATATTAATGATACATTTAAAAAAATAAAAACATTAAAATAAACATTACTTTATTACTCTACGGTCCGGTGAGGTGAAACCATGACTTGTTTGACATAAAGAAGCACTTAAAAACAACGGGGAGACCTCTTATATTACATTTCAAATTTCATAAATACATTAATCCTTTCTTTTCAGACTAAAATTGTGTGAATTTTCTAAATTTTCAAACTGAAACAAAACATGTGGACTCCAGGGCTGACTTTCTAGATTTCTGTAGTGTCCAGGGGAATTTGCTAGCAAAAAAAAAAAAAAAGTGCTCCTCTGATGGTACATGTAATACCTGTTCCTGTCGAGTGCCTTAGACTTCTATGTTTTTCAAGCTGTTTTATTCATTCATTAATTCATTTTCTACTGTTTTGTCCCTTTCTGGGTCATGGGGCTGCCGGAGCCTATCCCAGCCACTTGTGGGACAGTTGGCCAGTCTGTCGCAGGGCCACAATCACACACACATTCACTCTAAAACACTCACAACTAGGGACAATTTAGAGTTTCCAATTGAAAAGAGAAAAAATAAAAATGCTTCACAACCATTTTCCATTTCCACACGTTTTGTTTATGTTTCGGCAATTTAGGAAAGTTGGCGTTTATTTACTGACCTTAAAGTATTGAAATAAATGTTTCCTAAGTTCTATTGTGTCTTGCTACTCTATAGGACATTGAGTGTTTCTAATGACAAGGAATTCACAAGAAAACAATACATCCTTCAAGACTAAAACTAAAAATACCTTTGTTATGACAGGAGACATGAACATACTGACTGTGACTGACAAGAACGTCTCAACATTCTTTCTCAAATGTTTCCCAGCACATAAAATAATGCGAGGCCTGCAAACACAGCCCCTCCAACCTGTAATTAATGTCTGTCATTAGATTTCAGGATATTCCCATATGATTATTAGCTGCTCTTGATGCTGCAGAGACTGATTATTGGAAAACGTGCAACGGTAGAGAAGTTCAGGAACAGTATGACAGGTAGAGGTGATTGGAGAGCACCTCTGTGTCAGAGGAATGCATGAAATAAACAAGCAGAGAGTGACATTTGCTATCAATGCTGCAGAAAACCGTCACGTCACCTTCTCGTTGGAAAGCCAAAGTAAAGTTTTCATGACAATCTTCAGACTAAGCACAAAAGCCTGTATTATGAAGAGGATTAGTTGTTGAATGAGGCAATCTCAGGTTTAACCCTCAGTTTTGTTGTTTGCCATAAACCTACTCCTTTTTTTATGTTTCTTGATTTTTAAGTTTAAATTGTATCCAATACAGGGAGGGCATTTACTAGTACAGGTATTGTGGGAGGTAAAAAAAACTCATGAAATGCTTTTTTTTCTAACTTTAGAGTCAAAATAACGGAAAATTGCCTTTCCTACTTATTTTTTAAGTGCTTTGGTGGAACGCACTCCCTGGTTTTCAGAGAAAATTGACGAGCAGTCCACAGAGTTCGAACATTTTTTGATGTTGCATGTCTACATGGATTTGAAACATGCACTGAGCACCAATAAGATGTCAGGAAAGTACTTACAAATGGTTTTGCTCACATGAGTGAAATATGGGACTATGGACTGCATTTGCATTAATGATGGTGCAGATCAAAGGCGGAGAGAAGGGAGCGCTGGCTTATTTACATTCATAGAGATGCAATACTTGTGAAGGAATGCATGTCTTCCTTCCTTTCCCGCTGACACAGATGGACCCCGACTACACGCAACAAAGCCATAAGGATATAAAGTATTCAATGCCAATCTGGCTGAAAAAGAGGAAGTAGGCGTAATGGGAAACTGTTTGACAGCTCACAACAGGGAGGGAGCCACAGATTACACCAACACTTATAATCAAATCTGACCTCTTTTGTCTGCTGGGTTTCAGGCTTAATTGACTGCTTATCCTCTACTACATGAGCTACATCTGAGCAGTTGTGACAAGGGCCTTCAGCTAAAATATTCCCTGTGAGTTTATTAAAGTTTATGTCTAAAATAACTGAAATTATCCAAAGAATTGCTGTGGTTTGCTATATGACACCTTTTTTTGTGTTAGATTGGAGGAAAAGCCTTCAACAGTTTTCTTTGAAGACAAAAGAGTTACATGTCTGGGACTGGGGGTGCTCTCCTGGGGTGGGGCCCCGCATTAGGCCCTACTGGTGCGGGCGGGGGGGGGTCTGCTCTCCTGGTTGGGCTGGGGCTTGCGCTCTCTGTCCCCCGGTGCCTCCCTGCTCCCTACCGGGGGACCCCGTAGCAGTTGTTCTCTATCTGCTGCCGCAGCGGGGGTCTTCGTGTGGGGATGGCTTGGTACTCTCCCTCCTTCTTTTTACATTCCAACATCCACTTTAGAAGAACGTAGAGGTCCACTCGTGCACAGGTGCTGTCTCACCTTTGCACAAATAGTTGATATGATAGTGATTAAATTAAATAATTCACATGGGTCAGTCCGAATGCTTAAGTATGCATGTGTGAACAACAGTTGTATTGTGTACATGTTACAAATTACAAAAGGGGTTTATTTAAATATACACCTAGTGTGTCAAACGTTTCATAACCCCTATTGTAACAGTAAAATATGTTGCACACAAGAGGTTTTCAGCTCTCGTCTGTCTGCTCAGCAATTAGACAGGACAAGCAAAAAAAAAAAAAAAAATGCTGCATAAAGACACTCACAGAAACTTTTTTTTTTAACAATACACCTAGTTTTTCATTTATGCCATCAGTGGCTATAGGGGAAAATATAAAGTAAGAAAAATAAATAAATAAACTGGAGAGACAAACAACAATTAGATGCATAGAGATGAAAAGCTTTTGAGGATGGCAAAAGAATTTCACACGCAGATACATATCAGTATGTTAATGACAGGAATGTTTGTTCTCCTTTAAAAAAAAAAAGACAGAGGCTTTAAAGCTTTCAAAAAAAAAAAAAGACTGAGGGGATTTAACATTCAAAGCATAAAACTGAGAAGTTAGTGAACAAATTGCCTTTGATATTGTGTAACCTAAATTTTTCATGGTTTTTTGAGAAAAGAACACAGTCATTGTCTTTAACTGACTGAGAGTTGGTGAATCACAGTGAAAACATGAGGCCTAATTAGTCATAGACAGAATGACAAGTGGGAAGAAGAGTATGTGGTAAAAGGATTTTAAGGATTACGGGGTAAATGGCCTCAAGAGGACACTGATTTAGAGAAACCAATGTGTTAAAACTCATCAGCATAATGCGGTGATCATGACGTGCTTGTGCAATCGAGTATGTGCTAATTTAGCTGCACCTAATGCATGCTCCATGTCACTGATGGCAGCTTGATCATCAGTTTAATGCTTTTCTACTCAAAGCATTTAAAGCCCAAAAAAGGAATAGCAAAATGTATTCAAACAGAAACACTGTCATGAGTGGAAAGGGCATCAATAATTCATGGGAAAGAATTAAACACAAATACCATTACATGTTTCTGTGCCATCATGATCAAAAAATCCCTTTTAAAAAAAAGGCTTGCTTTTGTGGAAAAGCTGCTACAGACTGCTTGGGTTAAACATCCTCAGTATCCACTTCATAATCACTAATTGCAGATTTTGGCTCATCGTGTAAAATCCTACCAATCCATCTTCAGAGGGGTTCGGTCACTTACACAAAGTCAATACTAAGGGTGTGAATCTAGTGACACTTTGGTCTGTAACAATATTATCTCTTTAAACAACCACAAAAATTTTAGGATAAAAGAAGATAAAAGAGCATTTTCCAAGCATTTCCATATTGAAATATAACTTTTAGAATCTTTGACTTTAGGAACATGAGGGTAGTAAGCATCTGTCGCACTTCTGCTCTTCAAAAAAAAACAACAACAGACAACACACTTTTAAGTTATAGTCACTAGAATTAGGGGTTTCACGTTATCGCATTAATTTCCAACAATTAATTAGTGACAAATTAGCACATTATTTTTTTGTTAAATTGCGTTTAATCATTCATGTCCTCAAAAATAAAAAACAAAGGTCTGACTGTTTACGTGCTTGAAGGTTCTATCGGATCTCAGCTGAAAACTACCGCTGTGTATGCGGCACATGCCGCTTTGCTGCTGTGATGCAGCTATTATCTAATATTTAAGAGATAAGGCCCGATCTCCCGGTGGGGTGTTCGTTGTCATAAATTCATGGGATACGTGGAGGGCTGATCACATGGGAAACTGTAGAATTAGGTATGTCAACATATGCAGGTATATTATAGCAATAATAAGAAGTTTGACATCATTATTTTTGGAATTGCTCAGAAAGATGTTCCTACTGTTTTTGTGTTAAATTAGAGCCCCTTGGACCTGATGTTTTGTTCTTGTGTTTGTTTTTGTACCTCTTTAAAATACCCCTGGTTGGTGTAAAAGTAAAGGTTTGAAGTCTGTTATATTAGGACAACTTTATAAAGCCTCTTTTTAGTTGTAATTTGATCTTCTACCATTCCACAATGTCATTAATTTAAAAGAAAGTATCTCTAAATTAGGCTTTACACAGCCATTATTAGGTTAAAAATAACAGATTAAAAATAGATTACTTAGATGAATTAATTTCAGATCACATTTAATTAAAAGCACCAAAAGAATGATCGCATGAAACACTAACTACAATATACCAAAAAAATGTTGGTGCTACTTGTCAAAAAATTTGAAACACTGGTTTCATGTGCAAGGGCAAAACTTAGTGTTGCTTCTGTAGAAAACGATCTGAAGCAAACCATAATGTGAAGGATTTTTCTGCAACTTCGAGCTCTGCCAAGTTTAGCAGCCTTTGACTGCTCAAAACCCAAATTTTAGGTTTGTTCCAAGTACACACAGCAATGTTAGACTACCTAACAATGTGGATGAATTTCAATACAAATCTTTTTATGGAGTAAAACCTTATACACCAAGTTTCTAAGACCTGGGGCTGATTTTCTACATTGGACCCGAAGTCAAAACAAAAAGTCACAAGGTTATGAAAAAGGGGAAACAGCACCCAGATAAACAGTCGTCACAGACAATGCAATGTTGCCACTCTAGTCCCTAACACATACTGTTAATTTGCTTCACCAGCACACACTGCAGCTCCCAACAGTTGTAAGGATAAGTGAAACACACGCTGGCTTTTTCAACTGTAGCAAAACTAAGCTGATGCTGCTGCCTGAACGCAAACTGTTGAACGGTGCTGTAACCAGATGGAAAAGTCTTCCCATCCAATGATTCGGCAGAGAGCCGACTCTCTCTAGAAAGTTCACACTATTTTGGGTGATCTAGAAGCACCACGGTTAACATTTAAGCACTGTTACAAAAGATTTGATCAGAGAATATTACATGGATGGATTCAAGCTGACAGCCTTTTTCAGGGGAGTTAAAATTAATATTTGTAACAACACTTTCAATGTTGGGTTTACAGTAGAGTGCATAAGATTGTCAAAAGAAATTAGAACTAAATAACAAGAAAGTATTAAAGCAAATCTTACAACATATTTTTACTGGCGTGAATATGTGCATTTTTAGCTGAAACACTTTTGACCTAAATATCAACTGTGCAGTAAGTAGGCTTTCCCTTTTTTCCACTGTCCAATGTAGATGACAAGAAGAACATGATATGAGATTATGGGAAACATGTGGAACACTGTACGGCTTATGCGTCTAAATTCTATCTCTGCAGAAACCTCTTGAACATTTTGTTTTGATGAGTCCATGTGAGAAAGAAAGATTTTGAGAAAAAAATAATATTGAAGGTCTCTTCTAAAACATTCTGTTTGTGGTTTACTCAATCTGGAAACCAACCATTTTCCCCATGGAAACTAAAGAAACATTAAATAGGAATCCTTGATGTCAGATTTAACTTTTCTTCTAAGGACTACTGTCTTTGTCATGTGGACCGTGCTGCAGATTTTTTAGTTGTCTTGGCCCATAGAGGGTTGTAGACAGATGCAACTGCATCTGGTGGGTCTCCCTTGCGGCTCCTGCGTCCTCCTTAAGGGACGTCATGAAAATAGAATGTAAAATTATCTTGTGTGTGGTAAGTGTATCTGGAAATATTTGTAGAGATGACGTAAATTACACTCACTTTTGACATATAAGTGATGCTATTGTGCAGTGTCCTTGCTCTGGACTTTAGTCATCAGTACAGTACGTGCATTGGCTCCTTATTGACGGTGTGCAATTGCCGCACAAACGGAGTACACAGGTGATACGCAAAAGCCCGTAGGATGCCAAATAAATAACGTTCTGATTGTTTAATTTCTTAACCTCTCTAACAGTCAGGCTGCTAGCATGTATTCCACAACGGTTGCACACTTAATACTTAAGCAGGACTAATGGGTTCCCTTCGCATAGTGCAAGTCTTTGAACCCTTCCTTACCCGTTTGTGTTGTTCAAGTGTTCTCTATGACCCGTTGGCTGCAGCATCCCTGTAGAATCTTTGTTCTCTTTTTTTCTTTTTTTTTTTTAACTTGTCCTGTCTAACAGCTGGGCAGGCAGATGAGAACTGAGGGCCACTTGTGTTGGACATATTTTACTTTAACAAGAGGGGTTATTAATTTTCAGACAAACCAAAGGTATGTCTGAATAAACCCCTTTTGTAATTGAGGCCAAACTTTATTAATTTCAACCATGTTTGAAAATCTTGGGTGTTGGACTGGACGGAAAAGGAAAGAAGGGACGAAGAGAGAGGGATGTTAGAGAGGGGGGGGGGGGGGGGGGGGGGGTTAGGAGGGTGTTCATAGGAGGGGAGGGGGAATAAGACAATGAAGCAGCATGAAGCAACAAGTTTACTGGTTGTTTATCATTATGGTAAGGTTCAAATGTAGTACAAAAAGGGCGGGGCCTGTCCACACACAAACTCAAATGTTATCAACACACCTGCTAGCCGCAAAAATGTCCACGTCAACATGTACACAAAACAGATAGTGTTCACACACTCATACTAATGCCTTAAAACCAACTAGTGTGACATATTTCATTCATTCTATCACGCAAGCTATTAGTGCAAAGGTGAGCTAACACCTGTGCTCAGGTGAGTGTTTATGTTCTTTTAAAATGGATGGAGGAATGTGTAAAGAAGGAAGGAGAGTGTCCAGCCATCCCCACACCAAGACCCCGGCCGCAGCAGCAGCGGCAGCCGGAACCCCCCCCAACGCCGCACGGGAGAAGGCAGGGAACAACCGCCCCCCGGGAAACCAAATCCGCCACCCAGGCCAGGGCCAGCAGGACCGCCGCGAGGCCCCCAGAGCCAGAGAGCAGGGAGGGATGGGGGGAAAGAGAGTGCCGCCCCAGCCCAACCAGGAGAGCAGCCCCCCCGCCGCGCCGGGAGAGCCCAACGCAGGGCCCCACCGGAGAAGGGTGCCCACAGCCCCAGACGAGCACCCCATCACCACCCAGGAGTTCTGGGCACCCCCCCGCCCCAACCCCAGGTACGAGCCAGGACCCCCCAAGGGAGACCCGCTCCACACTCCAGGCAGCCACCCACCCGGCCCACGGTTGGTCCAGGGAGGAGCAAGGCAGGGGTCCGCCGCCCCCGCCCAGGAGGGGGGCACCCCAAGGAAAAAGGGGGCCCACAAGGGGTGCTGTAAACATGGCCCGACCAGGCTCGGCCACAGTTGGAAATTTGGCGGGGCCCAGCGCTCAGAGGCAAGGACCCGAACCCACCCCCCAGGGACACGAACACCCCCGGCTCAGGTGTAATGTGAACCCCCTCCCCGCACGGAGAGAGCACCGCCGGGCCCAGGAAACTTTGTTCTCTGAGTTCACCGAATGGTCTGGGATCTTAAAATTTTACATGAGCCCCCATGCGTGCCCGGTACAGGTTTTTCCGTTTTTCACCCCCAGAAAACCTTTGTTCACCCAAAAAGGCATTTGTGACAAAAGCATAAAAACCAAGACATGTGCACTGCTTCTGTCCAAAATGTATGTTAACCCTCCTGTTATGTTCATTTGTGAGGAACAGAGATGATGTTCCTGGGTCAATTTGACCCGGGGCATGTTTGATTAATTGAAAGATGTCTGAAACTCAAAAAATCCTAACAAACAGTGTGAATATTTCATTACTAACTCCAGTACTAATTATTCTATCAAAACTTTGTGAAATGGTGTTCCTTACCTCTAACAGGAAGTGGTTCAATTATTGGATAATTCACTCGTTTTTCTTAAAAAAATACATGTTCGAACTTTTTTTCAAATTTTTCACTACTGTTTTACTTTTGAAAGACTAACATATAAAATACAATAGTTTTACATAACATTGAAACATAATCTTGAAATTTTGTTTTCATACATGCACTGTCAACCAGAAAAAAACAAAATCACAATACAACAGCCAAGCAATCGCAATATGAAGGTGTGTGTGTGTGTACATCTACACAGCACAAGAGTGACCAGGTATCACACTGTGCTTTGTGCAAATTCATTTTGCACATTTCGCACTGGTCATGCTTGTCTTGACCTGGATCCTGTCTCCGGCTCGACTCGCGCCCCCGACTGTCCCCCCAACTCTTTTGGATGAAGCTCATCTGCTGGACTTTAAATGCGTAGTTGTAAAATTAGGTAAATTAATTCTTATCTATGGGTTGTGGTAAATTGCCTGTCCGTCCTGGGGGAGGATCCCTCCTTCGTGTGGGCTGCATTGAGGTTTTTTTGTTTTTTCCGGAATCTGTTGTTTTTTTTAGGAGTTTTTCCTTACCGAGAAGGGGAATCAAAGGAAAGGGATGACTGTTTAGTTTAGTCTGTTTAGTTAGTTCAATTTAGTATTTTCCTATTGAATTCTATGTATTCATGATCCTTTTGATTTCATGTTTTACTTTTTCAATAACCGTACAAAGCCCATCGAGATGACTGTTTTTGTGAATTTAGGCAATATAAATAAAATTGAATTGAATTGAATTCACATGGTCACATGAGTCACTGCCATCCTATTGGGCCCTGGCACTGTCTTTATTATGTTTTCTGCAGACAGGTTTGTCTGACGCATATTTTGGGATGAAGAACAATGTTCTTCAGCATTCTTTGACATGAATGTCTTGCTTGGAGGAACAGGAAAAACAATTCCCTCATCTGGTTCAAAATCAGAATCATTAGAATCAGAATTCAGCTCAAGATAGTCTTCTTCTGATCATGATCAGTGATGACTTCCAGAGCCTCTTGGACTGTCATCATTCTGCTTCTGCTGCTCATTTTGTAAAGGTCTGCCTGACAGAGTGTAATGTTGGAAGGACTCCCATGCAGAGAATCTTTATATGTTTTGCCCCTCCCCTGTTGAGTGTCCACTGAATGTGGGTTGAGTTTTCCCACGAGAACATAAATGGTTCCTGTAAAAAGTCATAACACCATTGCACCTGTGTGTGTGTGTGTGTGTGTGTGTGTGTGTGCGTACGTGTGTGTGTCTAGGTGTGTGTCTATGTGTGTTTGGGGAGAAATATGTCTGACAGCTGCAAATTAAGGAAAACTACTACTAATAAGACATCATTGTACTTCAAGTTTGACTGCTGGGTCAAATTGACCCAGACACGATCTATGTGATATAAACATGCAGGGGGTGGTTGCATATATGTGAGATGAACCAAATTCATAATATATGTTGATTACACTAATTAAGGCTAGCAGAAGAAGTTTCATGCCGAAAAAACACTTTTAACTATTTTTCCTAGATGTTCAAACTTTAAAAGAGGTCAATTTGACCCGCAACATAACAGGAGGGTTAATGAACTTTATGTGTATTTAAGTCTTACTAATATACTACTGAGAGTCAAAGATGGTAGTAAGATGCAAAAGATTCCTGTCTTCTAGTTGCATTCCCATTTTACTGTTTCCGGTCAGAGACAAATTGGCCTATCTAGACTAGTTATTGATAAATCCATGTCTTTTTTTTTTTTTTTTTTTAACTTGTCCTGTCCAACAGCTAGGCAGACAGATGAGAGCTGAGGGCCTCTTGGGTTGGACATATTTTACTTTAACAAGAGGGGTTATTAATCTTCAGACAAACCAAAGGTATGTCTGAATAAACCCCTTTTGTAATTGAGGCCAAACTTTATTAATTTCAAACATGTCTGAAAATCTTTGGTGTTGGACCGGACGGAAAAGGAAAGAGGGGAAGAAGAGAGAGGGACGTTAGAGAGAGGGGGGGTAGGGGGTGATAATAGGAGGGGAAGGGGGATAAGACCATGAAGCAGCATAAAGCAACAAGTTTACTGGTTGTTAATCATTATGGTAAGGTTCAAATGTAAAAAAAAAAAAAAAAAAAGGGCGGAGCCTGTCCACACACACACTCAAATGTTATAAACACACCTGTTAGTTGCAAAAATGTCCACCTGTCGACATGTACACAAAACAGATAGTGTTCACACGCATACTTATGCCTTAAAACCAACTAGTGTGAAATATTTCAGTCATTCAGTCTGTTGAGCTAACACCTGTGCTCAGGTGAGTGTTTATGTTCTTCTAAAATGGATGGTGGAACGTGAAAAGAAGGAGGGAGAGTGCCCAGCCATCCCCACCCCAAGACCCCCACCGCACCAGCAGCGGCAGCCGGATTCCCCCCAACACCACACGGGAACCGGCAGGGAACAACCGCCGCCCGGGCGACCAAGCCCGCCACCCAGGCCAGGGCCAGCAGGGCCGCCGCAAGGCCCCCAGAGCCAGAGAGCAGGGAGGCACGGAGGGAAAGAGGGCGCCGCCCCAGCCCAACCAGGAGAGCAGCCCCCCCGCCGCGCCGGGAGAACCCAACGCAGGGCCCCACCGGAGAAGGACGCCCACAGCCCCAGACGAGCACCCCACCACCACCCAGGAGTTCCGGGCATCCCCCCGCCCCAACCCCAGGTACGGGCCAGGACCCCCCAAGGGAGACCCACTCCGCACTCCAGGCAGCCATCCGCCCGGCCCACGGTTGGTCCAGGGAGGAGCGAGGCAGGGGCCCGCCGCCCCCGCCCAGAAGGGGGGAACCCCGGGGAAAAAAGAGGGCCCAAAAGGGGTGTTGTAAATATGGCCCGACCAGGCTCGGCCACAGTTGGAAATTTGGCGGGGCCCAGCACTCAGGAGCAAGGACCAGAACCCACCCCCCAGGGACACGAACACCCCCGGCTCAGATGTAATGTGAACCCCCCCACCGCGCGGAGAGAGCACCGCCGGGCCCAGGAAGCCAGCACCCCGGGGACACAGCCGCCGTTGCAAAGGGGCCCGTACCCCCCACCAGGGAAGAGGCAGGGGACAGATGGTCCTAGGTCCCACCTTCCTTGCAAAATGTGTGTGCGTGTATGTGTGTTTGAGAGAGTGTGTGTGTGCATGTGTGTGTGTTTATGTTGGGATGTATATATTGAGGGGGGAGGGGTGTGTGTACTAAGGGGGGTGCGGTTAAAATTGGCGGGTAGGGCACTAAGGGGACGTCTCCTGATTACTCACAGTGACGTCCCCTCACCCTCCCCACCAAGGGGCCCTAAATGTCTAAGGTGCGGTTAAATTGGCGGGTAGGGTGCTAGGAGGACATCCGCTGCTTGCTGGCAGTGATGTCCAAGCACCCCCCCTACCAAGGGCCCTACATGTCTAAGGTGCAAATAAAACCGAAAGAGGGGGGGCCCACTCCATACGGCAACCACAGGAGGGGGGTCACTGCCTAGTAAACCCCCCCCCCCCAAGGCTCATCGCAGGCTAAGCCCCCCACCCCCTCACCCTATTATGAGGTTATATGAGGAAGGGGGTAAGTTGGGGACAGATGATAGACTGTCCCCCGGTGGTCAAACAGCCGTCCCCCCCCCCCCCCCCCCCCCCCCCCCCCAGCAAGGGGGCCAGGCCCACCCAGCCCCGGGGCCCCACCCCCGGAGGCGCAGACACCCCAGGCCCAGCACCACCACCCCCACACAGAGAGAGGGGAGCCAGAAAGCGCCGCCCCCCCCCCGGAGCAAGCCCAGGCCCCCACCCCCAAACGCCGGCCCTAGAAGAGCTCTGGTCAGGCCTCGACGGGACCGAGGCAGCCAACCAGCCGGGGAAACCGCCGATGGCCTCAGCGGAGACCCCGACCCGTCAACCCCCCCTGCCCCGTACCAATAGTGCCCCCCCCCCTCCCCCAGAATGCCCCCCCACAGGACAGGGCCGACAAGACCCCCACCCCACCCCACCCCCAGACCCCGCAGCCGAAGCGGATGACACCAAGAGCGACCGGGGGCCCCAAGAGGGTTGTCCCGTCCCGCCCCAGAGCCAGGGAAGGGCCGATCCCAGCCCCAGGTGTAGACGGGAAGCCCATCCAGCGCCGCTGGGCCCCCCCCCCCGAGCAGCGCCCCCCGCCAACCCCCCCCAGCACAGGCAAAGGGACCACCCCCCCAAGCCAAGCCAGACCACCACCCCACCCCCCCCACCACGCACCCCCACACCCAAGCCCAGAGGACCACGCAGCGCCCCAGGCCGCCCCACCCAGGCGCCGGACCCGACCCCCCGACCAACGGAGCCCCCACCACCCCCGGCCAGGCACCGGAGGCCCCGACCCCCACCCCGGCCCACGGCAGAAGGGCAAGGAGCAGCGACGACCATGCCCCCCCCACCCCCTAAGTCACGGAGTTAGCTATGGGAGACCAGAGAGACCGAATTCTTTCAAAGTTACTTGAACTTTGGGCTGACATTTTTTCCAAGCTGATATGATCAAGCAGCAGATTTCTGTGTTGACTTATATTTATATTTTTTTTGCTTTTCCAATTTATTAAAATAGTTTTTTTAGCAATGCAAAGAGTTATGAAAATGATAGAGCCTAATCCTCCTTCTACATCGATGGCACTCATGTCACCAAGCACACAAAGTGACGGTGAAGCTGTGATTGAAACCTTAAGCCAGACTGATAGATCGGCACATACCTGCTGCCAGAGAGCCTGGACAGGCGTGCAGAACCATAGTGCATGCATGTAATTGTCGGGTAGATTACTGTCACAGTGCTGACAAATGTCTGAGTTACTGAGACCCATCTTGAACATCCTCTGTCCAGTGTAGTAAATTCTGTGAAGAGTTTTGAAATGGATTAGCTGCAGATTTGGATTTTTTGTCATTTTAAAGGTGTTTAGACAAAGTTCTGACCAAAAACTTTCATCTGTGCTGATGCTCAAATCCGCATCCCATTTTGTTGTCGGAAGTGAAATATTGTTATCTAAATTACATAAAAGTTTGTATATTTTGGAGAGAGTTTTATTCATTGAGAAATTGATCAGAGTGGTAACTACATCTGGTAGCTTTAAATCGTTGTCTCTGTATTTAAACTTTTTAGTAATAATTGATTTAAGTTGCTGATATTCCAAGAAGTTATATATTCCATGTTTGTCTTGAAGTTCCTGGGGAGTTATGAATCTTCTATCAATAATTATGTGCTCTAGTTGTTTTATGCCCCCTGCTTGCCAAGCTGGGAAGTGGATAATTTTTTTGTTTATGAGGATGTCTGGGTTGTTCCAGATGGGTGTCATTTTGCACGGTTGAATTGATGATTTTGATATTTTGAGAAATTCCCACCAGGCTGTTAAAGTGGCATTTATATTAATACTTTTGAAACAATCCTGTTTTTTAACTATTTGACTAATAAATGGAAGATCTGACAGGTTGATCTTTCCACATAACGCCTGTTCCAAGTCTAACCATGAGTTGGTTTCTGGATTATTTTTTAACCATTTTAAGATGTATTGTAATCTATTTGCAAGAAAGTAATTGTGGAAGTTAGGTAATTCTAACCCTCCACAGCTTTTTGCAGATTTTAAAGTTTTTAGACTAATTCTTGCAGGTTTATTGTTCCATAGAAAGCTTGATATGGATGAGTCTAATGTTTTGAACCATTTTAATGGCGGTTGTGTGGGAATCATTGAGAAGAGATAATTAACTTTGGGTAAGATTTTCATTTTAACCGTGGCTACCTTGCCCATAAGGGACAAAGGCAGGTTGGTCCAGCGTGTTAGATCGTCCTGTATGTTTTTCAGTAATGGGGTGTAGTTTAGCAGCACCAGTTCTGATATTTTGGGGGAAAAATAAATACCTAGATATTTTATATTGCCTGATTTAACTGGTATTGTGAGTCCTTGCTCCGCATTACTGTTCAGTGGTAATAAAACAGATTTATTCCAATTAATGGAATAGTCTGATATAGAAGAGAATTCATTAATGATTGTTGCCGTTTCATTTACAGAATGTATATTACTTAAAAACAGTAATATGTCATCTGCATAGAGACTAATTTTATGATGGCTGTGTTTGGTTTTAATTCCTTTAATACTCTCATTCTGTCTTATTGCTGCAGCTAGAGGCTCGATAAATATTGCAAAAAGCGAGGGGGAGAGTGGGCAACCCTGTCTAGTTCCTCTTCCAAGAAAAAACCTGTTGGAAGTCTGTTTATTAGTTCTAACTGATGCATTGGGGTTGTGATATAATATTTTGATCCAATTGATGAATGATTCTCCAAACCCAAACTTATGGAGGGCAGCAATGAGGAACTTCCAATTTACTCTATCAAAGGCTTTTTCAGCATCCAGTGATAGTATAGTCATTTCCTGGTTTTTGATGGTGGCAAAGTCTATTATGTTAACGAGTCCATGTCTTTTAAAAAGAAAAAAAAAAGAAAACTCCTTTCCCTCAACACATGAGAAATCTTTATCTGTGACCTCCACTGTCCCAATCTGCTGCTCTCTGGCATGGCCCTAGGGTAATTTATAAGCTACTTTCCAAGGGATTATCTTTCCCTGTGGTGCACATGCTAGCTAGCTAACAGGAAATGCAGATATAGCAGTCTTGGTCATGACAATTAAAGGTCTGACATTGTAAAAGCTTATTAAGGACACTCACAACAACTTTAGAGAAAAAGGTTCCAAGAGTTGGTCACCATTAGCCAGAAAAAACCCCAAAGCTAAAGCTCTTCTTTGAAAATCTCTCTAAAACTTGAATTTGCTCTAAAGCTGCAATGGCCTGAAAAAGTTTGGCCCACAGTACAGTAGCTACACTGAAATATTTAAAATACCAGAGATATTAGTAAGTATTCATATTCAACATTATGAATGTGTTTTCACCACGCAGATGTCACAGAATAACCTTAAAAACACTTTAACAAGGATTGAAGTACTTACCAAGTGGCTTTTAAACACTGGAGGTCCACATAATGTAATCCAACAGTTGGGGAAATGTGTCTCTTTCCTTTTGATTTCCTTTTACCGCTTAAATTAGTACAATTTTTCTCTTAAACTGCAGCTTTAGTTCTAAACTTCATCAGTCTTTGGGCTAAGCGATGCATCGCACCATTTCCTTTTCAGTCGTTACATGTTGACGTCAGTAAAGATTTCACTTCCAGAGTCCAGCAGCTTAAAAACAAACCTTTAAATAATGTCTTCACCCATTTTAACGAGCAGAATGTTCCTCACATAAGAGCTTTCCACATGCACCATTGAAGTCCAAGTGGAGAGAAAAAATGCATGGTGTTGGACTTGATCATATGACGAGAGAGAAAATCTGAACTCTTAAAATCGATTTGAAGACAACTGAAAAAAAACCTAAACCCGTCTACAAACCCCACCGACGCCCTCGCTGTGGACTGTTCTCCTAACTCTAATGTGCTGCTGAGAGCCTCTCCATGTCTGTAAAGCCCAGTGGTCACAGAATGCATATAAGCCCCATTGGCCGACTCCCTCTTGCTGTGCTGACTCGCCGTTTGACACAGTCTTGATCCCCTGTGTTCTGTCAGATGGAAAAGTGGAGCAAGCCGTATCAGCCCCCCACCCCCCACCCCCCACCTCCTGGTTGTTGTTCACACTTGTTCAGTGTGGTGGAGTGTATGTTTCTGAATATGCATTAATGGGAAAGAATAATCTATGCTGTTCCTGTGGCATACTGTCACTGTCTCAGCAGCCCGAACATCGTCTTATGTTTACATCTCAAAGCAATCCTTTGCAAAGTTCTATTGAGCCATATAATGACACGGAATGGGATAAGACCTTCTGATGTGTTATTGGCTCCTGTTTCAAACCTTTATGTCAGCGTTTTATCTATAAGATGACAATGTTTACAGTTCCTTTTTAGGCTTGTTGAATAATATCAGGTGCAGATAATAAGAAGTGTTTCATAGAAAACAGTTCACGCACAATATAAATTGTCTGTATGAACTGTATAAAAAAGTTCCCCAAAAGTAACATCTTGAGTTATTTAAAAAAAAAAAGAAAAAAGAAAGGTGTATAGCTTATTTAACCATGTTCTTGGTCAGAATATTCTAGATCATTCATGTTTTTGCATCTTAAAGAATACATTGAGACTTTTTAGTCTCATTCTATTTTATGATTACACCCCATTAAGGATGAGGGTAGGATCAGTTTGGCGTGAAGCCCATGGGAGTCTAGCATGTCAAATCGTGGATGTCAGAGCTAGTTGCTGTAGCTTTTTGCTCTGTGTGTTAGTAATGTGTAATAGTCAGGGTGGGGGCGGAGCTCTTGACTGCTTATCCCCACTCGAGATGAACACCACTTGGGATTAGAAATAAGATTAAGTGAGCCAAAGCCCTTGATAAGTTTACTAAACTATACATTACATTTATCCCTTACCAGTTGGTAATATTGGCTGCGGCTCAGGAGATCGCCGCATGCCAATTGGTAGATCAGTAAACTGAGTCCAGGCTAGTGTGCTCCATTGGTTGGAAGATCTGTGGACTAAGACCCTCGTAAATGAACTGATGTGTGAAAGAAATGAGAAATGATTAAAAAACTGCATTTTTTTTGTGGTTCGAATAGCTTGAAAATGGAATGTTGGAATATAGTGGATGATATTTGTAGTTTTAACACAGGTGCAACAGCCCGTTTAGTTTGTTATGGAATGACATAAACAGAACGAGTATCACCAAAAATTGTAATCTTGAGGAATCTTTAAAACGTCTGATCTAAACATATAATTCAAAATTTATGCTGCACACACAGTAATGTTATCAAAAAAATCAAAACTGTGTGCATACCCAAAGAAAATAAATGCCCTATTTTAATGATAATCTAACCTTTTTTTCAAACATTCAAATTCAGAGGTTTCAAATTAAACCTAAATCTAGTAGTTCTCAACTGATCAACACTAAGACCATTTATTCTACTTGGACAGATTCCAAAAATTCCAAAAATGCACTAATTGTCACCTCCAAATGACAGTATTTGCTAATTAGATATTCGTCTGATGTGTTGGGCTTGTATTTTCTGGGAAAGACAGATTGTGGAAAATAAAATAAAAAAACGTATTTTCAATTGTGTCTACCCATAGTTGTTCCACAATTTCTCTGGTCTGATTGTTGTTTAGATACAACAAGCATAAAACCCAAGATGTGCTTTGATGTTTGTTTTAGAGACAGAATGATTCTTTTTTGAAACTATTCTTAAACTTGTCAGCTATGCAGTCTTGTTCACACTTGTTCAGTGTGGTGGAGTGTATGTTTCTGAATATGCATTAATGGGAAAGAATAATCTATGCTGTTCCTGTGGCATACTGTCACTGTCTCAGCAGCCCGAACATCGTCTTATGTTTACATCTCAAAGCAATCCTTTGCAAAGTTCTATTGAGCCATATAATGACACGGAATGGGATAAGACCTTCTGATGTGTTATTGGCTCCTGTTTCAAACCTTTATGTCAGCGTTTTATCTATAAGATGACAATGTTTACAGTTCCTTTTTAGGCTTGTTCACTGTCAGAAAAAATGTGCAAAATTTGTACCTTTAGAGGTACAATGGCTTGTCACTGGGGCAGTACCCTCAAGGGTACAAATGTTGTACCCTTTCATATTGGTACGTATCTGTACCCTTCCAGTATGTACCTTTCAAAGGCAAATATGTACCTCTGTGGACAAAATTGTACCCTATAGTGCTATGGTACCATAATGTACCTTTAAAAAAGGTACAAATTTGTTCTTTTAAGGGTACTGCCCCAGTGACAAGCCTTTTGTACCCTTTGATGGCAAATTTGTACCAAATACAGCACATTAAAAGACCAGTATACTGTTTATCACATTTATTAAACATTCAAAACAATTACAATTCTGACATTACACAGTATGTACAGTATCACAACAGGATGCATATATTTACAATTATTAGTAATTTTACAATAATGAAAAATCTATATTTTTCCTTCAGTTCACATTGCATTCATTGTAACTATAACCTTAACATTTGATCAATTGTAAACAGCACATAGCACTTCAGTTACCATTTTTAAACCATGAAATAAAACTTGTGACATAAACAAAAGCAGCACTAGACCTCATTTTAAGTACATCTTTCTACTGCATTCTAAAAATAGATAATAAAAAAGTAAACTTATAACCAAGTTTAAATGCATAATTTAAATAATAAAATGCATAAATGTGATAAGATAATATTGATACGAATTCTAAAAAGAAGAACTATAAATCACACTAAAGATTACCAAGGATTACGTTTATGTCAATACCTAGTAGATCCTCTGCCAGCATCTCTTCTCTTGCTTCTTTGCAGACTTTGGCTAATGGAGCTTTTCTTTGAACAAGCTCAAGCACCTTTGGCACAATACTGGTAAACGCCGTCCTTGAAGCGCTGGCTTAAACTGACAGGTGATGGATGCATTCGGTCAACATCATCAAACAACTGAAAATTGAAGAAAATTAGAAAATTAATCATTCACTTTAACTAAAACAAACAAAAGACATAAAACACTCTAATATTCTTTGTTGCCTCTTTCATTGCCATTTCCCTTTAGTGATCCCATTGTATAAATATTATTTGGCTTGAATGACTATATATTTATATATGGGTTTAGAAAATTACAATGTTTTTACAATTGAGTTAAAGCTGTTAATGATCATTTTAGCAGATGTCTCAGCTTATATTAACATTCAAAATTATTTTAAGCTGAGAACTGATTTAAAATGTCACTGACCCGTGAGGTTGTCTTCAAGAAAGGGTAATTCTTTGGTATATCCTCTCTCACCTTGCTGTACTGGATATGCAGGACATTCACATGACCTTCAACGGATGATGCATCCTCACCAATGACAGCAACCGCCTATTGGATCAAATTTAAAAGTCCATATTAATAATAAAAAATACAACTGCAAGCACTGATTACTGGGGTTAAAGCACTTTGAGATGATGTTTAAAGACAGTTTGTGTAGAGTGGTTTGGAGTTGATCTGAAATTAACTTCTGAGTTGTAGGCGGGGCTATTGACACAGTAGTTACCCTCTGCTGATGTCCGATCATCCCTTTGTTTACGCCCTCTCCCGTTAGCTTACAGTCCTTCCAACCTAAAACTAACATTAGTGGTGAAAGCAAAATGGTGACCAATATTGAAGCTTTCTGGCCATAGTTTAGATCAAGCTCAGACAAGTATGATGAAGATGTTAATGGATCTGTTTGTCTGCAAGTGGACGCATCAGAATACAGCAGAGCAGAGGGACTCGGACCCACTTCATTTCATGTGGTGCGTCACAATAGAGACCTTCCTCAAACTGCATTTGTTTTGTCTGTTCCTGATTCATCCCAATTTGAGTGAATACTCAGATGTGCAGTTTTAAACGTGTTCTTTTAAACGTGCCCATCATGAGAAAAATACTGCGACATGTTAAAAATGGGGTACCCACTCCAATGAAAGTTATTTTTTAAAATGTAGCATTTTTATGATGACATATTGTTATAAGTTTAAGAATAAAACTGTGTTTCTGAATATTTACTTTCTCAAATTGGGATGAATCAGGAGCAGATGAAAAGATGTAATTTGAGAAAGCTTGTAGTTGTTACGTACAAGCTACATTTGGCAGGCCATAAGCTCCCTGCTCCGCTTGTCTTCATTCTTCTCGTCTGAGTTGGCATCTGGCTCACATCTATAAGGCTGGATAGCTCCAATATTGCACACCAATTCTGTTGCTTGGGGGTTGTGAGGGACTGTAAGGTAACGGGAGCGTAAACAATGGCATGAGGGGAAGTTAAGGCCGGTTAACTCTGCAAAACAGTCCTGTCAAGAACTTGAAGGTGAATTCCAATTGAACTGCAGAAACCATGTCCCAGAAAACATTTTCCCCCCTCAAAAACTGCATAATCAATGTCTGTCTTTGTATAATAATAATTATATTATTATCATTATTATTAAAAAATGTTTTCAATTATATTGAAAACATTTTTTCAATATAATTGAAAAAATTGAAATGTTTTCAATTATATTGAAATGTTTTGAAATTGAAATGTTTTCAATTATATTGAAAACATTTTTTGGCTGGTGGGAGCGGGGATCGGACCGCCAAACCCTTCGGTCATTGGACGACCCGCTCAACCACCTGAGCCACTGTCGCCCATATAGTCAATATCTTGTTAATTATGCAGAGCTTTGTTTAAGGAAATACAGAAGAATTATATGCTTGTATGATGAGGACAGTATTCCAATGTGTTGTGACTCACTTGGTGCAATCTGCTGTTTCCCTAGAAAACTAACTAGTTTGGATGATCTGCCATACTGCACTGTTTGACAACTAAACTGAATTGGAAAGACAGCCTGACTTTGAATGCTTGAAATGACTTTGTGAAAAGATTATTTACTTACTTTGGCAAGAGAGGTGTCTTCAAGTCTTCGTCTTGTTGTAGGACTGTGTTGTAATATTATGGTGTCATCTGAGTCCACTTCAGTATCTCCACTTGAACTGCTATTACAGCTGTTTGCAGGACAACTCGGCTGATCTGTCAAAGTATTAAAGCTTTCAGTTACTGTAATATTTAAATTAGTATGATAGCAAAAACAAAAAAAGTAAAAACAAAGATTTTTAAATACTGACCGACTTAACAGTTTAGCAGATTTATTATCTTGTCTAAGACAGCAATAGGATAAAAAACTCATACTTATTTGCCCGTGTTTTGTTCCCCACACTATCCTGTCAAATAAATCATTAACCCTCAGACTCCTATTGATGCAAATACATAATCAAAACTCTTCAGCTCAAAAATGTTCTTAATGTACTTGAAAGCAAAAACACAGATTATTTACCTTGGAAATAAATTCAGGCATCAAAGGGGAATTTACCCAAAACCATTCAAAACAGAATACATAAATTACAATTTAAAAGAAAAACTTCACCTTCTGGATTTGTATCTTCGGCCAGACAAATTTCCAACACACCAAGGTTTGGGTTTTCAACAGGAGATCAAAAACCTGCTCATCAACTTCTGTCTTTGAGTCATCAAACACTTTCAAGTCCAAGGTTGGGATGTTGAACTTTTTGGCAGCTGTGAACACAGCAAAATTATGTTTAGAATACAGCACAGAAATTATCTTTAAATTAAAAAGCAATTAAAAAAATCTGTTTGCATCACAGCTGACAGTTTATCCACAAAGTTGACTGATTCCTGTAAAGAAAAATGCTGGAAATTGTGATGTTTCCACTCACCGCATTCCCAAAAGGATATGAAGGTCAGCTGAACTTCAAAAGATTTTTTTTTTGGCGTTCGACATGTTCACGCACAGCTTGCATCTTTCCTGGTGGGAAAAAAAAATATATTACAAAAAAAAAAAAAAAACATTAAAACACCAAAAGGTACCAACAAAGCATTTATTCAGATCTAAGCCCTGTTCCAAATAAATTAATACATTTTAAAATAGTAATGGCAAATATACAGTTCACACTAGCTGCCACAGCAATGTTGCAGAATTTGCAGAACTTTAAAAAAAAAAAATAAAATAAAACACTGACGACAATGCACTGGCTTCTAAGGACCTACAGATTTATTTCTTGGAATTTCATTTAAAAAAATTATTTTTTCCTGGTTAATAGATGAGTTTTTGGTATGGGAAATCGTGACGAGTATCTGGAATCACGGACCTCCATTTAAAAAAAATAATCTGCAGGAGAATGATCAAAATCAACAACAGTGTAAACTTCGCTTGACCAACAATGAGCAATCATGACAACCTAAACAGTCTCTGTCACTGTCTTGCATTCGAGAAATGGTGGCTGCGCGCGCACAGCAGCTACGGCAGGCTGACATATAAATGGGAAGGACTGCCATACTGCGGTGTAAAAAAAAAAAAGTTATTGGACTCCTACACATTACAGATTAAAATGATAAACGCATTGAATTCGACGGACCTGATAAATATCAGTAGGAATTATGGAGCTGGTCGTTTCAAAAGTAGCTGGCTTCCTTACTAAGAAAGACAGAAAGAAAAAAAAAAGGGGGGGGGGGGTAGGCAACAACAACCGGTGCATCAACGCCAGCGTACATCGGTAAAACGGCGACAGAATTATCTAGTGATAAAATGTATATATTTCAATGTATTTAACGGAACGCGGTACAACACCAATAAAAACAACAGCTTCATTTATTTAATGGCTGCATTTAGCTGAACTTCAAACGGCTGAGGCTAACCGTTAGCAAACTAACTCCTGCTCGTAGTTTGCAATCTCCTCACAGGCACATACACGGTGGAATAGCAGCATTCCACTACAAAAAAGTTATTCCTTACAGATAAAATAACCGAACCCGCTTAAAACAAGTTTCCAACTTATTTTTGAGCAATTAGCAGACTTACCTCAGTCACAGCCTCTATTTTCCTCCGGCCGCTGCGGGATAACAAAATGGCGGAAGAAACGAAACTTAAGAAAGTAGAGTGGGCGTGGTCTCGCTGGTTTACTCCAACATATTTCCTCTACGTTTTTACACCTACTTAAATAAAAATTACTGATGGTAACTCCGAAAAAAGTACTCTCTCATTTTTCCTGTGTAGGTACAAAAGCTAAAAGATACTTACATGTACACATAATGTAACGTAGTAACAGAGAAATTTACTTTTTTATGAGAATGTATGATTAGAAAAAAAATAACTTAAATTAACAGCTCAAAGACTAGAAATTTAAATTGAACTTAGGCCAAGTTAAAGTACACCATATAAGGTTAAAAACATCAAATAATTTTGTCTACATTGTGCTTTTGCTCTAAATTAAAGGCAAAACTTAAAACAGCTCTTATATAAGTAAAAAAAAAACAGGCTCACACTAATACATGTTTAAAAGTTATTATCTTGATGCTCTGCACAATCAATAAAATATAATGTGCTTGTGTACTGTTCAGAAATAGTCATAAAAGATGTGTGGTCTCTTAAATATATTTGGTTATTTTGTGCATCTTTTCCAAATAACCAACAACGTATTAAATGATTTTGGGTGACGTTTCATACACTTTGAATTATTACTTTTGTCACACAAGTGATTGTACCTTTGTTTGTGGAATAAAGGGTCCAAATATGGGCCCTCTGATGGTTGGAAACATATTTGTACCTTTTTTATCCTTAAATGGTACATATGAGTACCCTAAGGTGTAATTATGACTCACTTAGGGTACAAATTCACCATTTGTACCCTAAGTGTTCACAAATGTACCCCAACCGTACCCTTTTTTCTGACAGTGTTGAATAATATCAGGTGCAGATAATAAGAAGTGTTTCATAGAAAACAGTTCACGCACAATATAAATTGTCTGTATGAACTGTATAAAAAAGTTCCCCAAAAGTAACATCTTGAGTTATTTAAAAAAAAAAAGAAAAAAGAAAGGTGTATAGCTTATTTAACCATGTTCTTGGTCAGAATATTCTAGATCATTCATGTTTTTGCATCTTAAAGAATACATTGAGACTTTTTAGTCTCATTCTATTTTATGATTACACCCCATTAAGGATGAGGGTAGGATCAGTTTGGCGTGAAGCCCATGGGAGTCTAGCATGTCAAATCGTGGATGTCAGAGCTAGTTGCTGTAGCTTTTTGCTCTGTGTGTTAGTAATGTGTAATAGTCAGGGTGGGGGCGGAGCTCTTGACTGCTTATCCCCACTCGAGATGAACACCACTTGGGATTAGAAATAAGATTAAGTGAGCCAAAGCCCTTGATAAGTTTACTAAACTATACATTACATTTATCCCTTACCAGTTGGTAATATTGGCTGCGGCTCAGGAGATCGCCGCATGCCAATTGGTAGATCAGTAAACTGAGTCCAGGCTAGTGTGCTCCATTGGTTGGAAGATCTGTGGACTAAGACCCTCGTAAATGAACTGATGTGTGAAAGAAATGAGAAATGATTAAAAAACTGCATTTTTTTTGTGGTTCGAATAGCTTGAAAATGGAATGTTGGAATATAGTGGATGATATTTGTAGTTTTAACACAGGTGCAACAGCCCGTTTAGTTTGTTATGGAATGACATAAACAGAACGAGTATCACCAAAAATTGTAATCTTGAGGAATCTTTAAAACGTCTGATCTAAACATATAATTCAAAATTTATGCTGCACACACAGTAATGTTATCAAAAAAATCAAAACTGTGTGCATACCCAAAGAAAATAAATGCCCTATTTTAATGATAATCTAACCTTTTTTTCAAACATTCAAATTCAGAGGTTTCAAATTAAACCTAAATCTAGTAGTTCTCAACTGATCAACACTAAGACCATTTATTCTACTTGGACAGATTCCAAAAATTCCAAAAATGCACTAATTGTCACCTCCAAATGACAGTATTTGCTAATTAGATATTCGTCTGATGTGTTGGGCTTGTATTTTCTGGGAAAGACAGATTGTGGAAAATAAAATAAAAAAACGTATTTTCAATTGTGTCTACCCATAGTTGTTCCACAATTTCTCTGGTCTGATTGTTGTTTAGATACAACAAGCATAAAACCCAAGATGTGCTTTGATGTTTGTTTTAGAGACAGAATGATTCTTTTTTGAAACTATTCTTAAACTTGTCAGCTATGCAGTCTTATAATAACCCCACTCCGATCATCTTTTGATCTATTGCCAAAGTGTTCCCAGTGGGCTTTTGGTTATGAATGTGCCAAAATCCAAAACTTGTGTTATTTTCTAGGACATTGAAAACAGCAGTATTTCATCAGAAATTCACATCTGAGTTGTGAATGGGACTGGTGGTGCAGAGCAACCCCGCCCCCTTCCCGTCACCCTTAACTGAGCTCTCTGTTTACACGCTCTCCTGCTATCTTACAGCCCCTCACACCCTCAACCTAACTTTACCAGTCCAACAAAAAAGACGAGCAATGTTGGAGTAATTCAGCCATTCAGTTTTTAACCAGATTCCAGCTCAGACGAGGAAAACAAAGGTGTACATGGATCTAGTCGTCTACAAGGGAATGCATAGGAATGGGTCGGAGCAGGGAGCTTGTGCCCCGCCCAGTATATTGTCTCCATCACAAATACACCATACCCCTGGTGGAAGGTTGGCGCCAGTGTTCGGCAGAGAAGTGTGTGTTTGTGTGTGTGAATGGGTGAAAGGGTTTGGGACTGTAAAGCGCTTTGGGCCTTCGAGGAAGGTAGAAAAGCTTAACAAGTTGACATCGTTTACCATTTATAATCTTTTTCAAACAGCATTTTTCCATCTGCTCCAGATTAACATTAATTTGAACAAATAAATACTCAAAAATCCAAATTTTTGCTTCATTTTCTTTATTTATGTCTTCCATCATCAAAAAGTGCTACAAAAAAAAAATCGTAAAAGTTCTCCGGTGGGACCTTTGGGTAATGACAGATTTTTTGGATTTTAACAGAGCCCTTGAGGCTCGAATGTATTTTATTTTAGTTTATTTATTCCGTTTTTGAATGTCAATGATCACTGTACCCTTCAAAGTTGAGACGAACTACTGTGAAGTTTACTCCGAAGCAATCATGTCAGTTGTCATGGTCTGGAGTGGTTTGGAATGACTCCAAATTGTGGCAGGTCGCCTTAAGACAACTTGCAAATGGATGGACAGCAACCACTGCCCTCTGAGATAAAGAATGTATTTGGGATCAGATCATCATCCTGCACCAACTTCTGCTTCTATAAAATGCTTACACCTACTGATGATTATATAATGAAGTGTAGATTTAGCAGTCCCCATCCGTTGCAGTACTTAGCCTTTAGTTCCCCAAATCAATGTAGGATTTACCATACGCTGACTTTTCTACAGCAATTTCTGACTTGCTCCAAATTGCAAGTTTCCATACACCTGATTTCTGGGCAAACCCAAATCTTCTTGTGGACCTGATGCATAAACATTAGAAAGCAAAAAAGTGGAACTTATTTTTACTTTCATGTGTAAGATAACGTCAGGGTAAGTGAGTTAATATGACATTCTAAACAGAAGCTTACAGAGGGTCAAAACAAGAAGATGCTAGAGGCAAGGTCAGGAACAAAAGGAGAGACAAAAGAACCCCACTTTGCATTTTCCAGAGGAGAAACCGTGGTTTAAAAAGGAAGATACAATAGAAAGGACTAATTCCAGGTCTAATTTTCCGGATCAGTCACCAGGTTTGCACTTTTTTTTTTTCCTTTTATAGGACTCATACATATGACATCAGTGTGAGAACACCGAAAGTGCAGTTCCTGAAATTCTTCCTATCATCTCAAAGACTCGATTTATTTATAGGAGGCCTCAAAAATGGATGTTTCTTTAAATAATCATTTCTTATTTACCTGCTTGGTAAAAAGTGTCTAAAACATTTAATGGAGTTAAACACAAGCCCGGTTTATTTGAGCCGGCGAGGCGATCGGAAACAGGTTGAGAGGTGGTTGAGGGGACAGGCACATGGGGAAAGGCAGGGAGGGAAGCTCAACTATTTGGGTGGGCAGATGGCAGCAACATATGGGCCTGTTAGGGGCAAAATAAATAAATAAACACTCACACATGAATACTGGGATGAACTGTGAGCGCCACAAACTGTTGGCCAGATCAGCCATCTGACAGAGAGCTACCATCAGAAATGCATGGAGATTTCTGAGAAGTGCACCGCGTACCATAAAAATAAATAAATAAAAATGCCATTAGTATACCAGTACGTTTGCAGATTTGAGCCTGTTCCTCAGGAATAATCTCCAAATAGAAATAGAAGTACAGATCTAGGAATGTGTGATGATAATTAAGGGGAGAAAAGAAAGGAACATGCTGGGAATGTAATCTGTGTTTCCAGCATAGATGCATCTGTGCACACTAAATATAGTATCCATATACAGGTCACAGAGCGGAAAAGTTCTGTTTTTTTTCCGCCACAGCAGAACTTCCTCTCTGCTGATGTCTGCTTTAGCTGCTGTGAGGTGTTTGCCTCCCCTTCCACACATTCTCCACCCCTCCTCTGCCTGCTGCTCAACCTCAAAGCTCGCCGCTCAGTCAGAAAGACAGCCAGGCAGAGAGACGCGATATCTTCCAGCAAACAAAGAGATGCTTTGTACAACATGTTTTCTGTCCATATCAACTCGACGTTCTTGCCAAGCTTCAGACAAGATCTGCTGCCCGCCACAGACAAACAATGGACGGGGAATGAACGACAAATATGTCTACTACATGCTGCTCTGGCCCTTGAGCTGATAGCCTGGCTCTCTGTTAGAACTCTGCAGGGCCTATGATTTCTTTACTTATTATCAAAAAAAGTATGACGTAAATTAAGGCCACCATAAAAATACAACATATATGAGAATTAATTCATAAGATGATGAGAAAGAAGCAGGGTTTGAACGATTTGTTTTAACAACAATTCCATTCATAGTCCGTATAGGTTCATTTGAACAATTATTGTTTTTTCACATTAAAATAATCCAAAGGGAACATTATAAGAACATTCTAGCACATGGTATGGTCACGTCTTTGCTAAACTCTTGACTATAACGTGTGTCACACATGTGGTGACAGCATAAACTGATCATCATCATTCCAGTCCAATGTGTGAAAACACTTCAATCCAAATGGTATTTTCCAATATCAATATAATGATTTATTTAAATTTATAAATGATTTTTTATTAATAATATAGGTCAATTTGATTAACAACCTGGCTCAAACAGATCAATTTCGTTAGGAATCTAAAATGATCCATCAATTCATCGATTAATTGTTGCACCAGGAGAGAAAGAAGAAGTAGAAGTAGACTTCGAGAAATAAGTCAAAATTTTATGACATTAAAGTTGTACAGTTACGAAAAAAAGTCAACATTTTACAAAAGTAAAATAGTGACTTTAGGATTCAGAGAATCGTAATTTTACAAAGAAATGCTTTTCATAAAGAAAACAATGTTGTAATTTCATGAAAAAAAAGAAAAAGTACAAAAAAGTAAAGCAAATTTAGCCAAATTCTTGAGGAGTGTGATGTCCATCCGATTTCTCTGAATTTTCCTAAACATAATAAACAGCTAATGTTTGATTTGTAGAAACATTTTAAAACCTTGAAGTGACATTTTAGTTTAGAATTTTTTAATACTAATTTTACAACTGTATTTTTGTAAAAATTTGACTTCATATGTTTACGAATTTAATCGCAATCATGGGGGCCCAAATTACTCCTTCATACAAAAGTCCCTAAACGGCACATCAAAACAAACCGAACGCCTAGCTCAACCAAGTTATCCAAAGATGTTAAACTGTTAAACCAGGTTCTGGTCAGGTTATTGCGCATTGTTTCCTAGTTTGCATGTTTATGTTTGGATGTTTTCCAAATTCCTCCCAGATGTAATATGTTAGAACGATAGACATCACTGCCATGTTGCCACTTCATATTCAGTCTGGCTGTGCGCCTTCGCCGTGTCTGCGGATTTAATTTGATTGCAGCTGCAATCTGCGGCAAGTTAATTGACTTTTCCCAGCATTGTTCCTCTTACCTTGACGGAGAGGGACTGTTTTCTGATAAGTTACAATAGCATGTCCTCTCCCTGCAAATCCTCACCTCCATTGTTTGCCCTGGACACCAGAGAGGGCTTCTTTAGAGCTGCATTTGGTCATGTGATCTCGTAGGGAAAGCTGAGGTGACCAGAATTTTTCTTCATCCATCTTGTTGTCATAGTAAAGAGCCCTGCTGTAATGGCCCCCTGTCAAATCCCTCTCTTACACCCTGTCAAAGGGACATATGTCAAATCTGTCCCCCAGAATTATGATCATGAACAACTTACTGACATTGGCAAGAAAAATAATGCCACTATGATTTCATTTTCAATTAAAACAACCATGACACGGGTAGCAAAACAATTGCTCCCCAATCCAGCACTGTCCAACTTGCAGTGGAGCATTTCAATTAGAACTGTGCAACAAATCTAAACCGATTTTCAATTACAAGTTTGGCTCATAATATTTGTAAAAAATAGTATACAGAATTTCCTGTTCTTTTGTAACCCTTTCTCTAAGAGCTCTAGTTTGTTCTGAAATGCAATTATGGGTCTTGATTAAAAAAGTCTGTATGTCGTTCGTCAAAAAAACGAAAGGCCAGGAGACAATGATCTATTCTAAACTAGCTCTGTGACACATTGACTGGTTGTCTGGTGGTTTTAAGGAGGGTGAGCAGTTCTATAGAATAGTCTTGTAGTTGAATCATGGCATTCTGGACCTAAAATCTTCGGAAGCTAAGGAAACACCAGGCAGGGGACGGACCGGACCAGCAGGGAGGGGGATTCTTCTTTTGCTACTGCTACAGTTAGAAGAGGATTAGTGTGAAATGCCAAAGAGGTGTAAATCTTGGCTTTTTCTTTCATATCTCAGTTCCGATGTACGAAAGACTTGGTGTCAAATAATTGCAGCCGGACACAAACTGCAATTATAAATTTCTCCTCCATTATCAACGTTCAAACAGTTGGCACTTCTGTAAATTAAAGGTCACAACATCTATACATCACTACTAAATCCAAGTCCCTGATTGGTCAAAGTTTGACCTGGTTTAACTTTCAACACACGTACAATGGTCGCGCGTTTTGTACGCAGCCTTAAAAGAGTCATAGAAACTTGCGTGGCCATGTTTGAATGCGACTGCCTTGAACGTGGAAGCCCAAAACGCGCATATACATGTGTTTACATAAGCTTTTTATCGGACGTGACCACTTGAAAGTGCATTGTCGAGGGCAGAGTGAAGGTAGTTTTAGACTTTTAAACCCAGATGCTATGATGCAATTTGAACATCACCTGGACAAAGGAGAAGCTTCATTGTCATACAACCTATTGTATGATGATGAATTAAAACCTTCATCCTCATAAAAAAAAAAGAATAGGTTTATCACTCTACCTTTCCGTTGAGCTACATATCTTGACATAGAGATTGTTGTTGCCCAAATCTGTGTTTGGTATGTATGTCTCTGAGCATGACTTTGCAACACTCTCTTTAAAGACATCAAAGCTTAAGTTTAACAGCAATATTAACACAAAAGACATAGTAGATAAGTAAAGAAATCTTAGATGATTCTGTATTTTTGGGTGTCAGCTTCTTAGAACTCATTTATGGCCTTTCACAGTTATGGAGACTGTCAAATATGTGCAACGTGAGTCACTCCTTAGCTGATAGCAGATACATTTGGGTTTAATCTCTTCTACTTTGGCACTTACAACTCAGTTTCCGCCTTGCCAAGTAGTATGTGGGCCAGACATGACCCAAAGGTCATTATCTAGGTCTAACAGTGTTAGCATGTGTTGCGTGGACAAGGAGTGGTCTGGCCAATATTTTGGCATGATCTACTGTGAGAGTTTTGAAGACAAGGTGGGCTAAAGCCCCCTATAGACAACCACGGTTCAGATTTGGTCTTTTTTTTTTTAGAGAAAGTTGGCACTGAGTCAGCACTGCAAGCTGCCTACTTACCGTTTAGTAACATATTTGGCTGTATGAGAAATCATGTGTAAGATCCATATTTCTCGATCTCAATCTAAACAAATTGTTTGACAAATGTGTAGTATGATGCATTACATCACATAAAAGCCTAGTGCAGTCGACCTCTGATTGGGAGAGCGCAGTTTCAGTTCCCGCCCTACCAGCCCATGTGTCGAAGTTATGGGGCAAGACACTGAACTCCACATTGCCCCTAGTGGTTATAGATTCCCAACATCCATCTCTGAAGATCTGAATGGGATTAGCACTAAATAGGTAACCCCATTCACAATTAGAGCCTTGGAATTTCTGTCTCTGACCTTGTTGTTACTTGTATTTCGATGTAAGGCTAAACTTTTGCGATTACTAGCCTATAATATTAAAATGAACGTTTTAAGTGTTGTGCAAATGTAAAATAAGATTGTATTTGGTTAAAGTTCTAAAAAAATAACCCAGATAGTTCATGAAGACTGAGCCTACATGCCTGATCTGTCTCCACACCGTACCGCTGCCGGAAGCACTGCAGCCTCTTCCATGCTACTAAAAAGTTCATCATTATTATCGACAAACTGGAAAATCCTAATGTAGGTTAATGGAGATAAAAGCACAATCGATCCTGGTTGTTTCTTTTGTGTGTTTTTTTTTTGTCTGTTGGCTGGTTTACTATTCAAACAAGACCAATTCAGTTGTAGCTCACTTAGACACTAACACTTAAGAATACTGAGGAACTGCTTTGCTCAAATTAAAGTAAATGTTCAAAGTAGACAACAAAGCAGGAAATTAAACTGACAATTTTGTGAGAAGGAAAGATAAAAAAAAATAGAAAGAATAAAGCTGCTCGGAGTTCTGACTGACAACTTTCAGCAGCACAGAGAAAACTGTGTTTTTCTTTGCAGTGAATTATTTAATTAACGATAACACCAAGGACTTCATTTGAGTGTTCTAGATTCTTTAATAAAATGAGTCAGACTAGTGAACCTTGACAAACCCTCTGACAGACATGCATTTCTGCACACCAGCATGCACATGACATTCATTCATTCAGTCCAACTTACGGGTTGCCATAGTCCCAGACAATGCACTCAGCATCTGATGTTCCCTGCAAGATAGAGAAGAGGGAAGGGGGTGGGTGGGGGTGGGGGTGGGGGTGGGGGGAAGATAAGCAGTTATTGCCAGTCGAGAGGATAAGTGAGAGAGGAGCGCACTGCCAGAGGAGGAAGAGTGATGCTGCATGGGCGATGGAGAGAAGTAAGCAGACAATGAAAGAGAGGGATTGCGAAGGACGGCGGGAGCCAGAGATGGAGAAAGAGTCATTGTCGTGAGGCAGAGTAGCAAATAGCGGCCACGGCGGCAGGAGGAGAGGAGGTGTGCGAGATGTGGATTGAGAGCACTGGAAGGCACAAAAGAGGAGTTTTCACAGACATGAACACACACAATAAACACTCTCTTTAGGGAGAGCTTTCACATTTTTGGAGATCTGCTTTTAAAGCAAATGGAAACAATTAGGAGAATTAAAGTACAATATGTGCGGAAAAAATGGGTTTCTTCAGGGTATGTGCAGCAGATCTTCGGTCCCCCAATGAAAAAAAGAAAAAAGAAAAATTAGATAATTCTTCATCCACTGGTTCTTTGCAGTGAAAAGTCGATTTCTGGGGGTCAAGTGGCAGCTGAACTGTGTAGTAATCAAAGCACAGAGAGGCATGGTAGCAAAAGAAGACACACTATGTGTCTATAGACACATAGTGTAATTTACACGTATACGGGTAAATCAGAGGATCAATATCTTTAAGCCACTCGTCACCATTTGTTTATCTGTGATTTTTAACCAGGCGTGAACGAAGTTAGGCCTGTAGACCAAATGCGCCCAGTGTTCCCGTATCCACCGGCTTGCAGGCTCTTAAAATCAATAATATCCAGCATTTTTGAAAAACTGTGTGTATAATTTCTTGATTTTGATTGGCTAAATGACGTTGTAAACCTATGGCGACACTGTTGTGACACTTTTTAGCTCATTTCTAAACTGTCAACTGTAAATAAAAAAAGGAAAGGTTGACAGTGAGGGCCATTGCTTCCAGGACAAGTGGAAATTTGCAGACCGAGGCTGTTTTTTAGAAAGTTCAAAATCAAGAGGGACTACAAAACAGGACCTGCTATTGACAATGTGAACTGAGAATTAAGGGTGCTAAAAGTTAACAGTAATTTAGGTAAAAGCATATTTAGATGTATTTGTTTTCTATTTAAAGGAAAGTTTGCAATTGCAATCAAATCTTCAGGAAATAGTTTATTTGCTTTTTCACCTCACCAAATCTGTCTCTATTAGTAAAAACCTTTGAACATCCCTGTTTCAAACCAACATTTACCTTGATGGTTATAAACATGATTTTTTTTAAATTATTTTGGACATCATTATAACTGAAGGATGTTGTTTTGGAATTGACAGTGGAAAAACAAAGTCTTAAGAATGATTGTGCAGGTGGCTGAGTGCCCACAACTGAGATGTCATTCATTTAGAGAGCTGACAGGGAGGAAAATAGATCTCTTTCTGTTTTACTTTGTTGATTATGCCTGAGCCTTGCTTTGAGCACTTTGCCTTTGAGCTCCCCCTTATGGCAATGGTGGAATAGAGCAGGACTACAGCAGCCATGGTCTGTGTGTGAGCTATAATAAGGATCATGTCCACTGTGAGAAAACTGCAGCCCGAGGAAACTTCTGGAATGAAACTGCTTCACTTTGCTTTAAGAGAGCAGTGGGGAGTGATGGAGGTGACGCGCACTCCAGCCAGTCTAAAGGCAAGGTCATTCATGTCTGAACATTTTTAAAAGCGCTCTCTCAAGAATCAGAACATCCATTACTGGACTTGGGGCGACGGGATGATGCAATGCTCACATACACAGGATCAGAGGCATGGGTGACGCAGACTGATGGATGGCAGGGCTTTGTTCTTCCTCGCACACAGAGAGCTGTCAAGCGTCAGATGTTCCTGTGAGTGCAATTCGGCTGTGAGTTCTGCTAGCATTCAGCTTTCAATCACAAAACACCTTGTTTGCTTCAGCTGGCGTGAAAAGGGTGCACGCCCACAATGCTGTCCTCTTTAACACTTACACCCTGCTTGTAACATCATCAACTCAGCAGAAGCTTCTTGAAAAAAAGGAAAGTTTTTTTTTTTTTTTTTTATATTCTTATTTTATATTTTATTATTTTATTTTATATTCTTAAAAGCCCTTTCATATCAACTCCAGAATCTCTATTATCACAGATTTAGGGGGGGGAAGGAAAAGAAAAATATGCTGATCAACTTATGAAAGCAGTTCTTTAAATGACAACATGACAAAGATAAAAGGTCAGAAATGAAATGCAGTGAACCCCGAGAAATCCACATTGCAGCTGCTTTTGTGCCTAACTTCAACTGGAACAATCAAACTCGGTTTTAGAAATAACAAATATTATGTGCCATAATATTAGTACCATAGACTATAGGCCGCTCCAGAGTATAAGTCACGGCAGCCAAATACTTCCTCCAAGCCCGATGTAAGACTGAGAGGGACTTCTTCTTCTGCATTGTCGTCGGAAGCAAATACTAATACACATATCTACAGCACCCTCTGGTTATTGCTATTTATATATAAAAAAATAAATGAATAAATAAAACACCAAGGCTGTGTCCAAATTCCTTCACTACTTACTATTTAGTGCACTATATAGTGCGTTCAAACATTTTGTAGTGATGTCCCAATCTACAATTTCAAAATCGAGTGCCCTGGAAATTTCCCAGAGGTCTCAGCCAAAAACCAGTGTGCATTGATGCTCACTAGATCGGCAAATATAGACCAAAATGCATTGCGTCTGAAGGATTTTTGCATGACACCACACCTTAAAAGTTGGACGTGGAAGTTAGCATACGGATGTTTGCATCTTCTTTGGCGTTAAAGGGAAAATCATTTTAATGTGAATTTTTTTTAAAGATAAGAAACACAAACTTCAGCCCCATTCGGACCGGTCTGTGAAGATATTCTCTGACATTAAACTGGTCCGGGGCCTGAAAAAAGGTTGGAAACCACTGCTTTAGAGGGCAAGTTTCAGACCGGCAGAGAGGTCTTACGGTAATGGCTAAAAGAACATTACATTTTAATTTGCCACATCGGCACCAATGACCTCTCCCACAGTGCTGTGCTGTTGCAACATGAAATAAAAAGGACTCAAAGCTGAATCTTTTTTTTTTTTATATATATATAAGTTTAATCATATAGCACATAGTAATGGTGTAATTGGGCAGCTTTTACACGTAATTTCTATTGATGAATGACAAAATGGAAAAAACAGATAATTAAGATCATCATAAGGGAAGAAAAAAGAAAAATACTGTAAAACCTCATTGCTGTGTTGGTCAATGGGCATCATCTCAAACCCCTGAAAAAAGGGTCTAGTCGGTTTTAATTGGCCCTGGGTTTAAAACTGAATTAACAATTTTAATCTGTTTTTCCACAAATTCAGTTGGGTAATTTTTCTAGCTTTCTTCAAAAAAGTCAAACAACATTCATCAAATAAGCAGATTGGTGTTTGTGATCGTGACTTGACTGTAAAAGGAATGGTGGGAGCATAAGAAGGATCTCTATGGCAAAACAAGCCTAAAGTGAGTCATGGATACTGAAAGTGAAGAAATCTCTCTTTTTCTGCCATAAAAACACATACATTAGCATGAAGGATGCATGGATACCATGAGGAGTTTACAGTAGGGATCCAATTTAGATATCCTCGTCCAAGCAAGTGTTAAAAAGATGAATAAAACAGACTATTTTATGTAGATAGAAAATCCATCATTAGAATTTCTTTTTCTGGATAAAAGAGTTGAAGGAAACTAAAACATTTATGGGATTTGTTAAAAATGCGACCCTCAGTTTTAGATTTCCACACTCAGGGCTGTTGGTTCACGTGCATCTATAAATGCGTCCGAGTTTAACATGCAGAGCCATCGGATTTTCTTTGATCACCTTTTTCTTAAGAATTACTAATGAAAGCTATGTCTAACTGAGGTCATAAAGGGTGCCTCTCATTACACTAGCACTTAGTCATTTCCAAGGATGATACCCCACAAGTCGTTAATAATAACACACTCCACTGTAATATAAACGAAATAGGCACCAGGAGACACTGCAGTACAACTAAGTCGGAAAGGTTGCATTTATTCAGGCATTTCAGTGAGCTCTTAAGCGCTTTACAGCATGCAGCACTTTCGGTTTCCTCTGAACTGAGGCAACACGGGTCGGCTGGGAAAAGAATCTTTTAAAGCCCTGAGCCCCGCTAAACAAATTTATTTTTGTGGCCAAGCTTTGCTTCATCTATAAGTCCAAATAAAATTATACATACATAAGAAATGCAAGCTTGTATTTAAAAAAAAAAAGTGCTGTATAAGGAATAATTTATTTTGTGTTTGGACTTTGATATAAACAAATACAGTGAAATCTGGTGGATTTCTTTGAATAAGTCCCCATAAAAATCGGGAGAGCTTTAAGGGATTAGGAGACCAGTTCCCCTCTAGTTGCCAGGGTTTGTACTGAATCAAATACTGTTTTTATTTTTGTAGTATCTTATGGTAAAACATAGTCTCTTAACTTACATTTATCAGTGGCGAAAGCTCCAACTCCACCATGGGCTCGCTGAGCTGTGGTTCTGGTCGCACTGTCACTGTCAGGATCTTTGAGTTGATCACCGCAGGAGGACTGCAAAAAATACAAGCGCATGGACATATGCTTTAAGTTATATATAGTTGGACATCAGTCAGTTGTTCACAGATGCACAAAAAGAAGAAAACAGACCCTGATTCAACAGTTACTAAGAAACCCACCCATCCTGTAGAGCTGCTGGAGCCCACCCAGCTACTGTTGGACTAAGATGGGGCACATCCTGGATAGGTCGTCAGTCCATTGCAGCCCCAGACAGACATGGGTAACCACAATCACATTGACAACTAATGCTATGGACACACTGGGCATGCGTCACACATTTAAGAACACGCTAAATGTGGGTTCTTGAAAGCGCTTCTATATTATGGTGTTCATACTAGACCCGATGCTAGAGCATGGTCACTACCTACAGTTAAAGAGACTTGGTGTGAAATGTCAAACTGGTGCAAAACCCGTAAATCTTGCTCCAGGCTTTTTCTTTCACATCTCTTTTCTGATGTCTAAAAGACTTGGTGTCATGTCATTCCGTCAAGCCACAAAGCACAGTTATTCATTACTCCCTCATGATTCATTTTCAAATGATTGCCACTTCCATGAAATAAAAAGGACGCCACTTATGTGTCACTACCAAATCGGAGTCCCTAATTGGTCAAAGTTCAACCGGTTTAACTTTTAACGCATGGTCATTGAATGGAAGCCTGTAAGTGAACTTAAGAACTTACATAGCTACGCGTTCCACATATGCACGTTTACACAAACTTTTTGTTAGACTTGGTCGCGTCAACATGTGCTTCTGAGGCCGGTGTGAAAACAGTAAAAAAACCACACATGCACAGAGAGAACATGCTAACCCCACAGAGAGAGGACCCAAGTGTGATTTGAACCATGCACGGGTGCTAACCACTACACCATCGCACAGCACCTGAAAGAAACCCTAAATTTCAATTTGCAAACTTACTTTTAAATAACTTCAGAAAGCACATCCGGATTTGTGTCTTTGGGCGTAATGCCTTGCACCATGTTGACTCTGTTACAATGAATGTCGAAAATTCACTAAATAAGAATATGACTTTCAAATTATTGTGTGTCCTGAAAGACCTAATTTCAGATTTTTACTTTGAAAGAAATTCTAATTTCCTATAAAGCCAAAAATTTTCCTTGAACAGTCAAAAGGTTGAACAGCTGTTTAGGCTTTCAAGAGGTGAAACATGCAAGTCTGTCCGCTGTGCTGCTTAGAATCTTTCACTTTTGGCATAACTCCAAATACAAAAAGAAGAGTTTTTAGGCTTCCAGGGACATTTTATTACTCCATTTTATTACAATGTTCCCTCGTTTAATGCAGGGGGGTTGCATTCTAAAAATGAGGTGAAAGGTGAAATCTGCAAGGTAGGGTTACAGAGGTTTTAAGGCAATTAAAACTCCTCACCACATACTTTATTCTCCGACAGAACAGAACAGACAGACAGAACATTTTTACCATTTTCACTTGTGTCAAACTTTCGTAGAAAATCAGTTCAATATAGGAAATAATAAAGACCTGCCTGCAATCAAAGATTTATGTAGATCTGGCAAACTGAACGCATACAGGAGTTAAAGCACGGAGGACACTGATTGACAAGCTCAACACCCAATCAGGATGCAACTAGCAGAAACACAGCTTTTTAATGGGAGATGGTCGTTAATATGTATATTAAAATATGTAGGTTATTGTTGTAGTGCACGGAGCCAACAACTATGATTTATATTTTATTACATGCTTATAGACAACATCTTTGAATTGGAAATGGCAGTATATTGTTTTTTTTTATGGCTGTACAAGCTGTGCATATTTATGTTTTACAAGACTGCTGGGTGAGTTTGAAAATGATACACAAAAGATTAAAACTACCTAATGAGAGCTCAACACAGTTCCTCACTTACAACCCAGTGCTGCACCTATTAACATTCAGCAGAGCTAGAGAGTGGAACAGGATTTTAACAGATTCAGCTCATCCACAATCAAGAGCACTGACCTGAAAAAAAGGCCCGGGGCCTGCACAAACACAATATCACAGAGGACTTCCAACAACCCCCCCATACTTCCTCTAACTTCTATTTTTGTGAGTTCTGGGCAGGTTTCATAACCCATTAGGCTTGCTGTTATTCCCAGCCTTTCATAACCTCTCAAAAAGCACACAACCAATGCAGAAGTTACAAAAAACATCTAGTAAAAAAAAAAAAAAAGTACATTTTTATCACCTGAGGTAGAAAAAAACCCAGACAGAAATCATAAAAAAGAAAGAAAAGACTTGGAAAAGTGGAGGCTGGTATTGTTTAGAATCCAAAAAAGGCAGAAAATGTGCATAAAAGGGACATGGGGGAAAAAAATAAATTCACAAGAAGAGTTCATGGGAATATATAGAAAGTTGAAAGGATAAAAAAATGATGAAGAACCTACATTGGTGCGGGTAAGATGAGGCCCAGAGTCCTGTACAGGATGGCTCCAATGACATAGTACATGGTGGTTTCGGATTCTGGTTCTGTAAGAAAAGACGAGTTTACAGAGGTCAGCAAAGGAGGTGCAGTTTTTTTTTAATATATATATACTAAAAGCATTGCAAGAAATTGGTCGACATAGTGCCCAGGCAGCGTCCTCTTCCCGTAAAAAAAAAGATACATTTATAGAAAATGTACTTTTCATATTTAAAAGGAGGAAACTTAAAACTCTGCTGGGATGACTATTTGTAAACACTGTCTATAATAAGTATATTGAAAAGTAATTGATGCTTTTATGCAAAACAGGAAAATAAAGCAGGAGATGCAGATCAGAATGAAATGAATGAAGCAAAATTCTGAAGGCTCGGTTGTGATGAGCTGCTGTCATCTGTGAAACAGTGAAACAATTATGTGCACATTTTGTCTCTGACTTTTGGTTTATTTACATGTGCTATTAAGCTTGTTGACAAATGCTCTGTTGACTACATCACAGTAACAAGTCCGACGCTCAGCGCCTGACAGCTGCGTTTTACACATTCAGTCTAATTATGCTTCCAAGTCCCAAAAAAATAAAATAAAAAAAATAAGCCAGGGCATGATGTGGCTTCACACTTTATGTGGGTGGAGATGTCAGCTGTGTCACTTTGAGACACTAGTAGAACACCTGCTGTTAACACAACATTTATAAAGCTAACTTCAGTGAATGTGATGCTTCAAACTTGTGTTAAATGAAGTAAAACAAGGATTTTGAGCACCTTTAGCCTGTGTCTTTGTTCTTAACTTAGCCACATGGCTTCCTTTTCTCCTCAACAGGCTTTGTTGTTGTTTGCACCATTTTTTTTCTGCTTCACAGTTTTAGCGGAAATTCTTCACTCCGATTTATCTGCCATCGCTGTATATTCTTCGCTGAGAAGAAAAGAAACAGCTTGTCGTCCTGTAAATGTCACTTTGTCTCACTGAAGGTGGTTGAAATAAGCAGCAAAAAAGGGTAGGTAGGTTGCTGTTTTGCTTTTCAACCCAAAAGAAACAAAAAAACTAGGCATGAAAAATCACTTTAAAGTCCCACTACAATGAAAATCTATGTTTTTGGTGTTATTAATATGTTCTAATGATAGAGGACATATATAAAAATAATGAACAATGACGCTACATTTCTGAATATGTCTTTATTGAAATCGTTGTGATTTAGAAGCTAATGAAAAAAATGCAGCCTATTTGTGACATAGAAATACACTGGGTGGGGCATGAGCTCTGTACTGTTTTTGTTTTTTATATTTTGGCTAAAAACTGCATAATTATGATTAAAAGACCACTGGGAACGTTTTGAAAATAGTTAAAGTGAAGCAGTGTTTTCAAGTAGTGTGCCGATGATCAGGAAATTACTAATTTCCTAATCCAAAAACATTTATCATCACCAGAATATCTGCTCTGTGTTCATCAACAATGGTCCAGGTTCCAAAACTCTGTAGGTTGCTGGAGCTCATCTTCTAATCTGTTAGATCCCTGTCGGGGTCACGGGGCTGCTGGAGCCTATCCCGGCCACGTGTGGGCAAAGGCTGGGGACATCCTGGACAGGTTGCCGGTCTGTCACAGGGCCACAATCACACGCCCATGCACACTCACACTCACACCTAGGGACAATTTAGAGTGACAAATTTACTCATGAAGCTTGTGTTTGGACAGTGGGAGGAAGCCGGAGTCCCCGGAGAGAACCCACGCATACACGGGGAGAACATGCAAACTGTTATAAATGCACCTCAACGTCTCTCAACGTCTTCCGTGTCTTTAATAAGAAGGGCGAGAAAAACTTTTGACGGTAGCTCCTCCCACACGGGTTAAAACAAATTTGATGTGCAAATCACATTTGATGTAAAGAGAGTGGAGGGGGCATTTGCGGTACACGTCTGTGCAGAAACGGAGCTGGGGATCCGTGCACCCCTAGTAGCTCTCCGCGAGATCCGGTGTCAGAGCGTTTAAAAAGTGAATAAAATAATGAAGCCCAGAGACGTTCACTACAATTTCCATGATGCATATGGTTAATTCGACGGCCTCTCTTACTGCGCTGCTGGTCACTGTCATGAAGCACAAAAAAAGGCGAACAGTTTGTAAAACTTCTTGATGAAAACAAGAAAACTGTTTAGTTCTCCCTCAAGGTTTTTGTTGCAATTCCAGTGTTCGGTCCATATCATCTTTCCGAAAGAAAAAAAACAGCTGCTTTCTAATAATGTCCAGATTAAAGGACAAAGTCAATTTCAGACTTTAGTTAAGTTTTAATAGAAGTAATACAAGTAAAAAAAATAAAAGAAAAAGAATAGGTATAAGTGGCCAACAGACACATTTAACAAAAATGAAACAATTTGATCAGAAAAAATGAATACATTTTTTTTGTTACAATTAAATTTAAATATAATCTTGGTCTATGATATAATAATTAAAAAAAGTGCTCTTGTAAAAACATAAAAAATATTTAAAATTAATTTACAGTTTGGGAAGTATGTCATTTCATTTGGTTTATGTGAAGTTTACATTAAATTGCATTTTAATAAACTGGAGGGGAAACCAGGACTTTGTCAAGGAAAAACTGTACCTTGTTTCAAGAACAGTTGAAAAACACTGGATTAAAGATGATTGGAGTAGGACTTTAAATGTAATTATTTACTGGTGTGAAAGGAAAAACAAATAAGGGTATGAGAAAAATCATCAACAGGATGAAAAAAAGACAATGACAGGGTTTTCAGGAGGCAAAATGTTCAATACATTTCAACACCCTGTGAATTTGATGGAGTCTAATTGGACAGAGTCTGTGAAAGCATGCAAATGAGGGAGTCAGTGTATTATGGGTAAATGGTAAATCAGCGTGTGAGCGGATGGCACCCCTGCACTTGGGGATGATTAATACAACAAAAGCACTCAGTCACAAAACTCCAATTTCCTACTGACAGACTTTTCGTCACTTTCCCCTCACTGAGCATCCGAATGATTGGTGGTCAGCTGCAATCAGGCAAAATGGCAAACCACCAGTCACCAGCTGCAAACTTTAATATGCCATTTATCAGGAAAAGATATGCTCAGAGTTGATGTTCCGCCAGAATTTACTGTTTTAATTATTAATGAACGCTACATCCACACAGCTTTTCTACAAGTAATTCTTTTTTTATACCCTTCTTGAATTCCAATGGGTTTTTAGAATGCATCAATGCACAGCAAAGAAAATAGTTTTACTAATCAGAGAAAGAAAAAGAAAGTAGTTTTTTTCTCATTTCCAATAGCAACTGTGAACTAACCCTTAGATTTACATATTAAGATTCTCAGCGTTAATTCTACAATAAGAATATTCTGAACATCTACCCTAGAAGCCAAATATACAGAGATAAAACTACAAACTGTTGGAAGATGATGGGAAAATGTGCATAGGTGATTTTCTTTACCCTGTTTCAGTTGTGATCAGGGATGAGTCATTGCTTTTCTAGTTTCCAAAAATAGAGGTAAATATTCCATAGTTGGTATCCTCTAATGACTAATGTCAGGCTAATCATATTATGATGCTTGGGTGTCACCTCTTCAACACAGCAACATCAACAAAACTCTCTTTCCTGAAGTGTGTTGAACGTCTGAACATCCAATCACCAAAGAGCGTTTTTGCAATAGAGGCATACTAAATAAAACAGAAAAAGAAAACAATATCTCTTTTGTTTACTGTAATTCTAATGTTGGTTTTATTTTTATTTATTTTTGCTATAAAATGCTACCTAAATAACAAAAATGCTCTTTATGAATGAGACCGAAGGAATCAATAAAGATTGGTATTTTACATTTTTAGTAATCATCAATACATAAAACAAAACAAATCATCAATTTATAAAAAAAAAACAAAGATCATCACAATATTGTTGATTTTGATCTCCCATGATGCATTGGCTTAAAGTGACATCTTCTTGATGAAATCAGAAGTCGGGGTTGTTCTGCACCAACAGTCCCACCCACAACTTTGAGATTAACTTTTAATGAACGGCTGCTTCTCTGGGTTTTTTTTGTCTAAAAATGGCGCAATCATAATTTAAAAAATCACTGAGTAGATTTTTTTTTTTTTTTTTTTACAATAGATTCAAAGATAATCGGAGTGGGACTTGGTCTGCTCAAACCAATTCATTCAAACATATTTGTACGCAGATCAGAATAACGTTGAAACCTGGAAACCCCAGCACTTGTGTTAAAAACCAGGGTGACATCGTCTAAGTGACAGCTGACAGGTTTTCCTTCTTTTCAAGGGTTGTAAAATTATTGAGACTGCTAGGACTTTTGACTTTACCAGCTACAATGTAGTTCTTGATGAAATTGAGCCTCAGGCCTTCTCCCCCACACTGTTTTCATTCATCAGCTTAAACATATCTCTCATTTGAAGAAATACACTTGACCATTAAGTCCTAATGACTATCCATGGAATAATCTTCCACAGCAATTAGCTAAATGAGTTTCACTGTAAATCTCACAAATCCCTAATGCGGTGTAAATAATGACAGTTCCACCCAATAACATCTGGTCTTATTTAAAGTGACTTGTGGCAAAGCTATGCTTGTCTGGTCAGCTTTAGGAAGCATGCACTGACATTGGGCAAAGGTTTTTCTCTGCAAAAATAGGTCTGCGTTTGCATGGCTTTGGGATAGAGCCTGCAGTTTAGATATATGTCGGGTGAGATGCAGTGAATGGAGCAGAGTTTATCACCTTGATAAACCTGTGAAGAACAGTCCCAGCCTGTGCTCACTAAAGCAGAGCATGAACCTGTGTGCATTGGCTCCAGCTTTTACCTGTGCATCCACTAAATCAGGGGTGCTCATTACGTCGATCGCGATCGACCGGTCGATCTTCAAAGACATGAGGGTAGATCGCAGGCCAGCAAAGATAAACAACCACAAAACTAAAAGAGTACTCCTAAAAAATCTGCCAGTGAATCAAAATCCTCACAGAGAAATACGGGACTTGATTGACAAGTAGAACGGCCAATCGAACATCCTCTGATACATACGTCACTGTTTAAATACACTGAGCGCAAATTCAGTCATTAGAAAGTCGTTACTTGCCCCACGGCACATCAAGTTCCCGGCAGAAGACCACTCCGGACGACTGGAGTGTTTCGCCCCGTGAATCTCCTCCTGCTCCATAAACCCCCCCCCCCCTTTCCGTGGCACGCGCTCCTCACGATAGTCGCTACTTTCTGTTTTTGTAAAAAAACCTCATCTGCCTCATCTGTTAATACAAAAGGATCTTTGTGTACTCTTACTGTGTAGTTTTTTAATTATCAGTACATAAACAATGTAATGTATTAATTGTTCATAATACTATGTATAGTAAACAGTATTTTAATATCAAAATACCATATATACATATATTTATATACATATATATATATAGGTAGATCTTCGAGACATTGTCGTCTCAAAAGTAACTTACATGGCCAAAAAAGTTTGAGCACCCTTGCACTAAATGGATTGTTTTTTCGAGTATGAAAGACTGTTGTGGGGTGAAGGAACCAAACAAACAGACCTGCATCAGCCAAATACTTCATCAGTTAAAGTCACAAATTGAAAAGAGGAACAGAGTACCAGTAGTTTCAAATGATATGTGCACTTTGGATGGCAAAGTATACCACTGCCATCAAAAGGGCATTTGCATATGGTGATGATCCTAAAAAGCCCCAGTAAAATGTTAAAGGGGACTTTTATTGCTATAAAACAGTTCAAGCTACAATTTAGTCCAAAAATATGAGCACCAAAAAATGACTAAATGGTCGGCAGTTAAGGTGAACAAATTGTGCGTAGTAAGGGGGGCAAACATCAGTCCAGTCAAGCTTTTTAGGATGTCTTCAATACTAATCAAATTTTGGATTTTAGATAAAAGAGAAGCCAAAAATAGACATGCCTAGATGAAAAATGAGGGAATTAAGAGGTATGGACCACCTTGGTGTGCACTAACTTAGAAAAAAAAAAAAAGCTAACAAAGGGCAATGACGGGGTGTCTTAAAAAAAACACAAGTCGAAACCCCCCAAAAAATCAAGGTCAATGCAGGAAAACCTATGGAGTTTGGCCCAAAGAGAGTGGCAGTCTGATACCAGGAGGAGCTTTGCTCTTTTTGCCCGCAGCCTCTTTGCACTTTAATTTGGAAAGGGGAAGGGAGTACCAAGAAAAGGAAAAAGAAAAGGCTGCCAGTGCAATATCCTGAGGGATGTGACCTTTGCCTTTACTGTTGGTGGATGGCCACTGCCACTGTAATGTTTTTATCTACTATAAAATGCGTACTTTTGTATCTCTTACAGACTTTTCTCTCCTCAGAATTTTTTGCTCCAAACCTTCCTGGGTCAATATTTGTGTTCTTAAAATGATGCTCTTTATAAAAACTCACTTATGGTGAAACTCATAAGTGTGGCTGTTTTATTCACAGAACAACACCACAAATACATGAAACGATCATCGGATGCTACATGTGAGAGTTCTGCAGACCACTTAAGGAGTAAAATCAATGGTTTTAGATCTAGTCTTTTAAGTAAAAAAAGGTGTTGATTTTAATGAACCTATAGCATTATGGAGTGATATTTCTGCCACTATGTTGCACACAAAACTTTCTAAGTTGAACACAAAACTTTCCAAGTTTTTTGCTCAAAAAAATTTTTTTTGCTCAAAATTTTTTTTTTTTTTGCTTTCAAAAACGTTTTTTGGGTTTGCAAAACACATTATTTTACGTGCGTTGTGTCAAATCTCGCTTTTGTCTTATCTTTGATTTTGCTGACTACTTTGAGCGCGACTTAGCGTGATATGACTGCCACTGGCATCGCCAAAAAGAAATTCGCATGCGTTGTGTGTCATCTTACTTTTTTCGTATCTTTGCTAAGTTAAGTTTCGGTTTGACGTGACCAAGCTGCCATCAAACAGCTGCTGATTGGTCCAGATTCTAACCAGTCAAATCCCCATATGAATCTAACATGGTGTCTGCTGCCGAGGCTCAGAGGCTGAACCAGCTCTTTTTACCCTCATTTTTGGATGAACACGTTTTCACTTTTTAAATAATTCATACTTTATTTTTTTTAGCATTCGTTCATTTTTATGAAGTCAGATTTGTGAATTTATGGCTGAGGATCTCCTGAAACTGTATAGTTTATCTGCTGACATTACATCAACAGGTCTGTTTGATCTGTGAATCCTGCAGAGCAAAATATTAGTGAAAAGTGTGATTTTCTTTAAGGTCTGTTTGTTAAAACAAAACAATAAAAAATTTAAAGCACATTTATTTAATGCTGCACACGTGTTTGGGATCAGATGAACAGCAATAATAAGCAAAAGAATGATGGCTCACCACAGGAGACTCAATGCATTTATCAGAAGAAGCATTTTTAACTTTTATGTAAATTTTCACCAGTGTCTCATGTTTTAGAATTTGTGAGCGTTTGTCCAAAGTTTAAAAATATTAGTCATCAAAAATGCTATTTTCTCTTAATATTTCAACAATAATTTATTAAAATAAAACAAAAGTTCAGATACAAATCTTAAAAAGTTTAACTTCTTCCGGCTGGATGGAGTCGGAGCTCAGACGTTTTTTTTTCTTTTGCTGCAGACGTTTTAAACACGTTGGTCTCTACACAGACATGAATAAATACTAAACTCTGTTTTATTTTAGCTGCTTTGCTGCTCCTTCTGGGTTTTACTCTGAGACAAACGGGCCAGAGTGGTTGAAAACGGCAGAACCTCGTATGAACAGAACCGGTGTGGGTACCGGATGTTCTCGGGGTCCTTCAGGGTCCTTCGACCAATGATGACGTCACACTATTTGATTGGCTGTAAGTTGCCACGACCAATGAGTTAACGTCGCTAAGTTTTTTTTAAAACTTTATTGACAATTGCGGTATCATACATTAACAATGACATTAACGTTAACAACGAACAATAACGATGTAATCAATATTGCCTCGAAGATCAGTCACCATTGCCAAATATAACATATTGACATAGATAATAAACAAAAGAGGGGAAAAAAAGAAACAATGAACATAACACACAAATAAATAAAAACATAAGTAAAATAAAAGAAAGGAACATAGAAAAAATCTTAGTCTAATACTAGTTAAGTTAGGGGTACTCGTGAAGTTTGTATTTCTGAACAAAACTAAGCAGTTTCAAGCCATTGTTGTTTTTCATATAATGAAGCGATTGAAAGCAAAAACAGAGCTCTTTATTAAATGTTATAAAAGTGGTTTGGTCTTCAAAACTTGACCTCACCAAGATGGCGGTGCTCTCCTCCCATGAGGAACCACGGGATGTCTCCTCTAGTGATATAACTCATTGGAAGGACCCCGAAGGACCCCGAGAACATCCGGCAACCCGAGAACATCCGGTACCCACACCGACACAAAGTCCGAAGTCAATGTCTGCCTCGGAGTACCGTCAATATGAGACAGAGACACTTGATTGGTTAGAATCTGGACCAATCAGCAGCTGTTTGATGGCAGTTTGGTCACGTCAAACCGAAACTTAACTTAGCAAAGATAGGAAAAAAGTGAGATGACACACAACGCATGCGAATTTCTTTTTGGCGATGCCATTGGCAGTCATATCACGCTAAGTCGCGCTCAGCGAGATTTGACACAACGCACGTAAAAAAATGTGTTTTGCAAACGCAAACAACGTTTTTGAAAGCAAAAAAAAAAATTTGAGCAAAAAAAATTTTTTGAGCAAAAAACTTAGAAAGTTTTGTGTTCAACTTAAAAAGTTTTTTGTGCAACATGGTGGCAGAAATATCACTCCATATAGCATTGCATTTATCAGAGGAAACACTAGAAAGTTTTGTCCTGGTTGATGCTGCGGCACTTGGTCGGGTTTTCTCCCAGTTTAAATCCAACCACCTGCCTTTTAGACCAAATCCCCCCAGTAAAAACATTTTTTGACTTCTTTGAGTTGAGCTTTTAAATATTGCAAGTTACTCTCTTTCGATAGATGTCTTTTCCTGCTGCTTTTAAAACGACAGTAGTGAGGCCTCTTCTGAAGAAGAGTAATTTAGATCCATGCAACTATAATAATTAGTGACCGGTATCCAACTTACCATTTTTTAGTAAAATGATTGAAAATTCAGTTGTAATCCAAGTCAATGAGTTTTTAAATAAAATTAACTTCTTTGAAAAGTTTCAGTCTGGTTTTAGAACAACCACACAACATAGACAGCCCTTGTTAAATAGTAAATGATATTGTATTTCAACTGGACGGTCAGAAACTCTTAGTCCTGGTCTTACTGGATCTGAGTGCTGGATTTGACACAGTAGATCAAAATATTTTACTCAACAGGCTGAGAGGTTTGGGCATTTCTGGTGCTGTTCTGAAGTGGTTTTAATCCTATCTCGCAGACCGAAGATTTTATGTAAATACACATACTCCTCAAAGGTCTTTTTGATCAATGTATGCTGCTACTTGGGGATGTCATTAGGAGGCATAGCGTTTTTTTCACAGCTATGCTAATGATACACAACTATACATTCATGTGTCTCCTGATGACGAAGAGTTAGTCAACATACTCTTAAAATGCACTTTAGACATTAAGTCATGGATGGCAGAGAACTTCCTACAGTTAAACCAGGACAAAACAGAGGTTTTAGTGATCTGTTCTGAAGACAAGAAAGGGATTATTTTACACATTGGGTCTACATTGCATCATTTTGGTTAATCATTCTACGCGTTACCTTAGTGTGTGTTTATGTGTGTGTGTGTGGTGGTTGTTGTTGTTGTGGGAAATAAAAGAGGACAGTAGGCTAAACACATCTGAAACTGGATTTGACTCAAACCACTGAATGTTGTCACTGGCTGGAGGTTGGTAGTAAAAAAACGCTTGCACACATGTTTCCTATCGCGTTAATCTTATTTCTAATCTATAACTATTGTCATTGTATTAAATATAAAAAATAAGGGTTCAACTTTACATTTGCTTGAACGTTGTACTTGAACTCAAGTGAAAATGTGTTTCAGATTGCTCTCAGGGTCTCGGTGTCTGTGTATTCAGCGCGCAGTGCACATCTGCTGCTGCAGTGACATCATCAATGTGCGACTTTGTACTTCCTAAAAGAACCGACCTCAACATTGCCACGACTCATATTATGTAAGGGATAAAGCCCCTAGAGGCATTTGTTATCTTAAAATAACACGAAGGGTTGATCACATCGGAATGGAAACCGTAATAAGACGTTTGTACTAAAAAAATGTTTTTAAAGCTCAGAAACGTGTTCCTACTAATTTTAGTTCTTGTGTTTTGCTTTTTTCTTTATTGTTCGAGTTTGAAAAAAATGCCACTTGTTGCTGTAAAAGTAAAGGTTTGAATTAGATAGTCTTCATTAATTTTTTTTAGTTGTATTTTAAATTTGTACTGCACCAGGATGTCACAAATTTAATTTAAAATACCTAAAAATGAGGATTTATACAGCAATCATTAGATTGAATTAAAAAGAGATTAATTAGATGAGTTAATTACAGGTCAGGATTAATTAATCGCTCAAAAATGTAATTGCATGACAGCACTAATCAAAGGTATTCCTAATTCCTTTTTTCCTGCAAATGTTGCTTCCATGGGTTTCTGTACATGGAGAATGTTATTTGGTGATCAACAGTAAGCTGAATTTCAAGATAGTTACCCAGTGATAAGCTGAGCTAGACATTTGATTATTTGATATGGTTAAAAATATGTCCTAAAAAATTTTCTGTTTGAACAGCCGTTAACACATTTCATTTTCTTAAAACCAATAGTCATTTATTCAAAAGTGTATGTAAAATCCATTCTAGCATTACCATTTAAGATCTTTGAGGATTACTTAGTCATCTACCAGTTAGTTTAGTCTGACTTTGGTCATAGAAAGAAAAAAAACTCTTACTTTGAAAAGCTGCATTCACTTCTGTCTACAGGTTTTCCCCAAACAAGCCAAGAGTTAACATTTTACACAGAGCATTTAACTTCAGGCCCACATCGCCTGCCCTGTAGTTTATTTACATTTAGCTGTGCGCTAAGTTCACAGTAATGAGAAACTATAAAACTTGCCTGAATCAGATGCTTTTCTAGGTCCATACAATTACATAGCCATGCTAGCACAACTGATTTGGCAGCATGTGTAAGCAATGCTGCAAATGAATAAAAGCCAGAAATGCTAGGAGACTGCACCCAAAACTGGTAGCTCTGAATTATTCTGTTTGTGTAGAAACAAGTGTAAAACATTTAAATCAATGCAATGATCAGAGCAGATTAGGTACAAAAATGGAAAAATCTAAACTAATTCCCACCAGCTCATTTACAAAATGAGTTGCTCACCTTCAGTCGGACTGGTGAAAACTTTTTTAGGGATGTAGAGCTTATCCTCCGAGGTCCTGGCCCAGTCCTTCATTCCCCTCCGGCCTTTCATGGGGAAGTTGATATCACTGGATACTGCTGATACGGGCTCTCTCTGGATGGTTACCACTGAGCAAACAAGAGATACCGAAAAGCTGTTAATGTCTGGAGTGAAAACTCAAAGCAAGAAAGCACAACAGGGAGAAAAAGAGTTAGAACACGGAAAACAATAGATGCAAACCAGGAAATGGATGTCATAAACACTGATTAATTAGTGCCAAAAATTATTAGCATGCTATAATTTGACACAATTTCACTCACTGAGATTATTCGTCACCACCAGGAAACTTTGAAAAGGTTTTTGGGCTTCGCCAATGAGGTGAATGAAATCTTCTAAAATCCTCATCAGCAGAGCAGCACCGGGAGCGACCTGTAAAAGAGAAATTGAAAAGGAGTGAGCATGCTCATAATGAATTTAGAGCAGACTATGTCACAGCCTAGAGCATCTCAAATAGTATTTTAAGAATGTTGCAGGATTAAAGCCATGACCATGAGGCAGAACATTTGTTTTGTTAATCATTTCTTAAAACATTTTCTAAAGATCCAGGTGACAAATAAACAGAAGTCATCTTAAAGACCCACTCCAGGCATCTTTTAAACTATTGTGAAAGCTTTCCCAGTGGTCTTTTAATTGTACAGTTTTCGAAGACATATTTTCTGCAGACTGGCAGGAGGAAATTTGCCTCTGAGTTGTGGGCAGGATTCCCTTTTGCTGAGAGCTCTCTGTTCACATGCTTTCCTTCAAGCTTACATAACCCCTCACACCCCTATTAACATTACTGGTGCAAAAAAAATCGCAAGTAATATTGTAGCTATCCAGCCATTTAGAGTTTTGATCCAGATGCCAGCTTGGACGAGGAAAATGAAGAAGCACATGGATCTATTTGTCTGCAAGTGGATGCATCTGAATGGAAAGGAGGAGGGAACTTTTCTATGTAACCAATACGACCTTGTTTAAATGGCATTTTTGTCTACTCCTGATTCACAATCAAATACAATTTTTAGCTTAATTTTCTTGAAATATGTCCTCCATCATGAGAAAAATGCCACAAGAATGTGTTAAAAATATAAAAACCGCTATTTTCAGTGGAGTGGGTCTTTAAGGGATCCTAGGTATGTCATACACAAGAGCATAGAAGTCAACGATCCTCAAATTCATACTGCAGCTGTGAAAAAGTAGCTTTCATGTTAGCGGAAAGACCAAAAATCTCACACACCTGATGAGCGTCCTCCCATTTCTCTAGATTTTCTAAGTCCAACATGTGGCTGACAACCTGGAAGAATTTCTAAACACAAAAACAAAATGAAACGTCATAAGTCTCTAGTAAATGTCTGAGCCATAAACACTTTACTGCCTTGGTGTGTAATCAACAACATCTTCGGAAATTTTACATTAAACGTTTTCTGTGCTCACCTGCACATCGTCGGGAGCTGGGATGTAGGTTGCTCTTTTGAAGGTGTCCGTCACATTTCGCAGGATCTCCGTGGAGAAGAGAAGGTCGCCACTGTAGTAGCTCCTCCTCTGCAAAAGTTCCAGGAGACTCCGTACGATCTGAGACATGCCCTCCCCGGCCAGGGTCCTCTGACCCTTCGCGAGATGCTCTCGTAACTACAATGTGTCAAGAGGTAAAGAAATTACCAATGGGTAAAAGTTCTAGTCCTGCCAGAAACTTTTAAAAAAACATCAAAAATTATAAACCGGGGATGGGCAACTCCAGGCTTCAAGGGCCACTGTGTCTACATGACTGATTACCTTGATCAGGTGGGTTCAGCTAGTTAGAACAAGTCAGAATAGGATATGTTGGGGAACAAGCAGGAAAGCAGCCCTTGGTCCACACCCCTAAACTCTAAACACTTTACAGATTGCATACAGTCACTGGAAAATCCCTCAAGAAATCTTGAAATCTTCACATCAAAAACAAATAGCTTCATATTGGTGCAAGCGGTTAGACATTTACCTTTTTGTGAAGGACAAAATTAAAGCTATAGGACGGTAACCATTTCATGTTTTCCACACTAGAAGGTGCATTTAAAAGCCTTAATGTTCTTCAAAGAACGCCAGTGTCTTATAATCTGGAGATAGCTTTTATACAGATTCATTCTGGTACTGATGTCTTACCAATGTTGCTCTGTCAAAAGGTCTGTTTTTTTGTGTTTTATTTTCATTCATTCATTCATTTTCTTCCATTTGTCCCTTTCGGGGTCACGGGGCTGCTGGAGCCTATCCCGGCCACTTATGGGCGAAGGCAGGGGACACCCTGGACAGGTCGCCAGTCTGTCGCAGGGTCACACATATCACATGCACATCTATGGACATTTTGGAGTGACCAATGAAGCATGTTTTTGGTGGGAGGAAGCTGGAGTCCCCAGAGAAAACCCACGTGTGCACAGGGAGAACATGCAAACTCCACACAGAAAGATCCCCCATTGTTGTTCTGTTTCAGGTCCCCCTGCCGGGACTTGAACCAGGGTTCTTCTTGCTGTGAGGCAAGAGCGCTAACCACTGCTCCACAGTGCAGCCGTTTTTGTTGTTGTTGTTGTTGTTTTTCATGTGTTGCAAATAAGGTTGGATGTCATTGTTGATACACTAACGCGGCTAACGTCTAGCGGTGTGTCTTTTAATCCATTCATAACATGGCTGGGAGTCTGCGCAGCCACATTAATGATTGTTTTTAGCCGTAGCAGTCTATTCTATTTTTTTTTTTTTCAAATAACAGTCGGGTGTTTTTGTAAAATACGCAAACACGGCCAATATGTTGCGGTGTCAGGCTTTGTTTTTTTTACGTATTACTAACAAGGTTGGGAGTTAGCTTATAGTTCCAGTAACATTTGTCTTAGCGGCATCAGTCTGTTTTTTTGTTTTTGTTGGTTTGGAGTTGCAGGTATTGTGAATATGCTAACGTGTCAAATGTACGGTGGCCCAGAGGTGCAAGACATGTTTACATTTAAGATAAAGGAACAAATACTGAAACACAACAGTAAATCATGAAAAAAAACAGCAAATCACCGAAAAAAATTACAGAGTCCTGAAACACAAAAGCAAATCCAGGTGCAAGTTAACAAATACGGAATCACAAAAAGCAACTCCGTTACAAACGACCGAAGCCGTAAACACAACTACGAAAGTTTCCAGCCAGCAAGTGCAAAGCAGAGTGCAGCAGAGGATGAAGAAAAAATGAACGAAGGCGAGCAGCTGCTAACGATCATCGGATGCTACGTTTTGAAAATACACCATTCATTGATGTTGAACCTTATAATCCGATGCGCCCCACATGCTGAAAATGCTGTATTTGTAATGCAGCACTGCAGTCAAAGAGTAATGTTGACAACTTTTTCAGGTCTTTAAATAGAAGATTATGCATTACCTTGGCCATCACTCTTGCTTGGAAAAAAAAGCTGATCTGCTTATGAGGTTTTATCATCTACTGTACACATTTTCATTAAAAGATTCTGGAAATTAATAATAATCCTGGAACCCACGGGACACAATCCTGAAAACCAATATTGAATGGCCTTGACCTTCAATGCAGGAAGCCCTGATTTAAAACCAGGCGTAATTCTATTATGGAAATTACAGCATTGGCTGCAGCTTCCGAAGGCTATTGTCAGTGGATAGAGTCTGCTGCAGCGGCCAAAAAATAAAAAAGAAACATTAAAACAAAACACACACAAAAGGCCGGTCAATGTTTTGAAGCAAGAGTTTTTTTTAAATTGCTAATAGGTGTCTTTCGTTCTTTTATTTAATTGCATGTAAACAGCGTGTAGAAATGCATTTCTTGACTGACAAGGCAGTAAACATTTCTGTTGTTTGATGGGTCACAATTTCAACTTTATCAGGTTTTCTGTCGACAGTCATAGAAAACTACAGGTTAGTACATAAGTGATAGAGTAAGCCTATAGAAATGCTCCTATCAATGCAGATACTTTGGAACAGCATGTGCCGCCACCCAAGTTATATTTATTTTCCAGGAAAGGCAGTGTGTGATCTTGCAAGGCAATTCCAAGCAGTGCTGAAAGAAAAGCCTGCATGCGAATGTTAAATGTGGGCAGAAACGTAGAAGAAGGAGAGTTGAGTGACAGACAGAAAAAAACAGAAGATGGTACCAATCAGAGGAAATTAATTATAGAGTCCTGGTGTTAATGAAAGGCTGAAACAGAAGCTAAGAGTGCAATCAGCTCTGTCATGCATAATGCCTGACCCTTATCTCCTTCCACCATCAGAGTAGATGGGAAAGGTTGAAGTTCACGGAGCAGGAAAAGAGTCTCCCCGATGAACACACTCATTAGCTGTGTTCATTAATTGATAAGTGTAAGTGCAAAGCCGTGGAAAAGCTAATTACAGATAGTGGCAAACCATGAGTAAAGACATTATTCCGCCTCTATTTTGAGCAAACTTTAGGAAAAGAAAAAAAAGAACACTCATCAACACTTTAAAGAAAAATAGTTCAAAGTGAGGTTCATGGTGTAAATGTCGTGTTGGAATAACAGACAAACGAATGAAACTGAAGTCCTGCAAATTCTTTGATTAAAAGAAAGAAACTTACAGATAAATGTAAAAGTCTAAATTCAAGCGAGACGCATCTGGCGAAGCTCGGAGGACCCCAGAAAGCAACTCCGTTATTGTCCAGCATACAACGACGACTAGCAGATCCTAAAAAAAAACACAAAAAAGGTAAAAGAGACACAGATGTAGTTAAACAAATTCAATTATCTGCTTCTTTTTTCTACGAAAAGATGCAATATGAAGCATTGGTGCTCCTATTCTAAAATTTACGAAAGCTTTGTAAAAATATTGATGAATTATGTTTACACCTTTTGATTAAAATGCATTTGTAGATATTATTTCTGCGCAGATCTTCATCCTCTTTGTTAAATCCTAATTCATTCTATGCAGTGTTGCAGAAATGTCAGAGCCGACTGTTTACATAAAATCCTTTGTTTCATTACTCACCCATAAGGTGAAACGTGAGTAACAATGTAACATGGGTTTCTATGGTCTATTTATATTAGTATTTACCTAAATTTGAAATGTAATTACTTATTGATAACAGTAATTAAATTACAGTAATTGTAATGCATTACACCAACACTGCTTCTAATAGTTAGAAGAGATTTGGTTTAGTTTCCTAATTGATTTTATTTTAAAGGTTCTTTTTGACTTTTGTGTCTAATGTTTTACTTGGCTTGTGTCAGAAATGTAGACTTGCATGTTGCAAAGCAGTTTGTTTTTCGTAGAGAATATTGTGATCTTGGTTTAATATGATCCATGAACGACTTCACACCCGATTCGCAACGTAATCTAGAACATCGCTTATTTAACGAAAGAAAAAATTCCCCAAAATTCCCAAAAGTCCCATCTCCTACAGAAAAGTTCTAGTTTTGCTGCTTGACTCTCCCCATTACACATGTAAGAAATTAATGGAGACTGGCAAAATGAAGTTTGAAACTGTTTTTCTTTTTCACACAGTGAGTGACATACCAATTAACTGTCTAGTTTCTCGGTTAATTAAATAAAGCACTTTGAGTTCAAATCAACTGTAATTCTTTAAAATATAATTGAGTTCTTGGCAGGTGATCTGTTATGTGTGATTTGACTTTGAAACAGCTGGCAGCATGTGCAGAACCTCACATACTGAATGGTACCTCAGCGCCACATTTAGCCTCTGAGAGAGAAACGGGGAACTTCACAGCTGAACAATCTCCTCTGTTTTGTGTAAAATTGGATTGAATGAAGCAAAAACTTTAAATGTACTACAAGGACAAAGGACAGAAGATTAAACTTTAAGAGAAGTAAGTTTTCGGGAGGATTCTGATTTGCCTGACTAAATAACTGCAAAAATGGCCTGTTGGTTTCAAAAACTTGCACTGCGCAACAAGAAGTAGCCTAAAATAGGAAAAGAACAAAGGTATTGGTCCATTTTTACTTAAGAAGAAATCTTATTATAAAAAACTCAGAAAATTTGTTCTACCCAACCATTTAGAAAGAGAAAAAGAAGACAAAAAAGCTAACTTATTAATATACAGCTTAATAATATATATTTTTTCTAGTTTTAAGCCGGTGGCTTGTATTTTTTGAGTTTTTATATTTTAATTCTAGTTTATTTTGATGGACGTGACAAAAAACAAACAAAAAAAAAAGTATAATTCGCTTCGAACAAAATAACAATACCATCAAATAACAAGTTGACCCATCTTAATAAATCCTCATAAAATCCCAAACTAGCACTTATTCTTAAAACACAAATCTATTTTTTTGCTTCCAAATTAATGTTAATGAAAGCTAGTCTAACTTGTTGACATGTATTCAAATTTAAAATAACATCCTTGCAAATGAACCAAAACTTACAGTGAAATTTGTGGTTTTGGGGAGTTTTTCATTATCAAGAGTTTGGACAAAAAAAAATGCAATCATTTTGATAATAGTTTACTAATAATAATAGTTCCTAGATTCTAATAAGTTCTTAATAGGCACTAAATGAGGTAAAAAAATTACCAACAGTGTTGATTTTGATGAAAAGCTTAAAAAGGTGTGGAGTAAAGATGAGTCAAAACAATTAAAAACCTAGTAAAAAAATACAGTGTTTGTCCAAAAACAAGGTTTTAAATTGGGATGCCCAAACTTTGGAAAGAAGCCATTCGTTAAGGTAAAGATGAGTTAGGGTCAACCAATCAGCCTGCTTTTTTGAACTCCTATAATAACAATAAATGCAAATTAACAATTTATTAATTTTTATTTTTATTTCTACAATCTAATACTTATTATTTCTTCACATGAAACAGAAATACATGTAAATACGTTTTTGATTTTTAACCTAATTACTGGAAATATTTGATTTGAAGATTAGAAATAAAATAAAATAAAGAAAAGTTTGTCCCAAAAAATAAGAAAAGCAAAACTTTTTTTTTTTTCATATGAAATGTCAAATATTTTTCACAGTGAAATACTTACAGAAAAATATCACTACTAATTATCCTATTTGTTTTGCCCTTGAGTCTCTGAAGGTCAAGAAGCCACAGTTTGTTGCTACAGGTTTATAACAACTTATGACCTTATTTAGCCAATCACAATCAAGAAATCGTACACACAGTTCTTAGAAAGTGCTGAGGTTGCAATTTATTTATTTATTTTTTTAAAGACAGGAGCTTGCAAGTTTGAACATGGCTCGCTTGACCGGACTTTGGACATGCCTGTAGAGCTAAGACAAGTTAAAACAACTTAAAAACCTGGCAAAATATCTAGAATGTCTAAAAACAGGGTTTGAAAACTTTGCAAAGATCAAATAGTTTGTAGATTGCATAACAATTGATTATTGTCCCACAGCAAGAATTTGAATACTGGGATGATAAACAGACTTAGGACATCAAGTGACTAACCAGAGGTGTTTGTTGGACACTTATTGTAGACCGTTTCTCCAGCCGAGGCTCTTTTCCATGACATGGAGAGGAGGTGTTCATCTTTGCATATCTCATGAGGAGCTGTAGATGTGAAAAACACAAATTAAAACATGCTCCAGCCTTGCAGGGAAAAAAATCTTTTTTTTGCACAACCGCACACAACTCCTCGTTGAAGAGAAGAATAAATAAAGAAAGAAAAAAAAGACACTGAGGCACAAAAACACGATACAAATCTATGCTCTCCTGCAGTAGCTCCAATCCTTTTCCCTTGTTCAATTCTCAGTGCTCTCTGCCAGTGACATTGCCTCAGTGCAGTATCTCATTCCCTCTTCATCTCATCCCTTCTTTTTATTCATGCCCCCCCCCACCACCACCACCACCCTCCCTGTCTTTCCCTAACCCCTGATGAAAAAAACAGAGGAGTGCTCTGAAGATATTCCAAGGGGGGAGACGAGCGCTGGCAGAGGCAGATGCAGAGAGATGAAGAGGGACAGAGAGCAAAGAGCAAAAAACAGGGGATGAAAATACCATATGATGTTCTCCTGGAATCCTAACAGAAAATGCCTTTTGTCTTTTGGAAAAAAAAAAAAAAAGGTTTTTAGAGCCTTGGAAAAGCAAAGCCCTGGATGCTACGTTCAGATGTTCATCATTTGTAGGTCCTCATTGAAACTTCACTCAGCAAGGAAGAGAAAAAAGCCAGCAAGTTGATGCTTGACCATCTCATCCATGAGCAATTAGAAATCATCAGAAAAAACAAAAGGAAGGGGGAAACAGAGCAATAAAATATGGAACATAAAGCAGACAAGGGAAGTTCTGGGCTTTAACAGGGTGGGGAAAAAAATTGTTCACACGACAGGGACATGCAAAATTAATATGATGAATTCAAGACAAAAGGTAGACGAGGGAAAAGAAGAGGACTTTACTCCAAAAATCACGACAGGCGCCCTTAGCGATGGAGTACACTGTAGAGCGCTGCTTTCAGTTTGCAAGACAGAGATGATGCACATGAAAATGAGGCGCATACATTTAGGAATGCAGATTTCTACTTAAATAAAAAGATTAATGATGATATATTTAAAGTATAAATTAAAATTCAGCTTGATATAGTTATATTCTCTTTGATTCACTAACCGGGGCACTTCTTCTCATTACAAGACCGGACCTCCTCTGCTGAGCCGTCACACGGATAACCCTGTGGTCCGGTGTCCTCGCACATCCGAAAGCGCCGCTGCCACCCGGTGTCACACGTCTTGCTGCAGAGGCTCCAGTGGTTCCAGTTGCCCCAGTTACCTCCTGCCGAAAGAAATACATGAATATACAGTTGTTGCCTTTTAGCACACTGCTTCGATCATCTTTTGATTTATTTTAAAAGCGTTACGAGTTTTTATTTTATTTTTTAATGATAATGACATTTTTAGCCAAAAACAAATAAATCTGTGTTGTTGTTGTTGTTTTTTTGCCTCTGAGTTGTGGGTGGGAGTGTTGGCTAAACCTGCGCGTAAACCTGCCCCCTTCCCATTATCCGTCTGTTCACAAATTCTCCCACTAGCTTACAGCCACTCACAACCCCAAAATGCACAATGGTGTAACAAAAATCGTGAGCAACATTGAAACTATCCAGCCGTACAGTTTTGATCCAGATTCCAGCTCAGACGAAGAAAACAAAGACGTTTATGGATCATCAGAATGGAGCGGAGCGGGGAGCCTCTGGCCCACTGATTGTAGCTTCTACGTCACAATCTATTGTTTTGTCTTCTCCTGACTCACACCGATTAGAATAAAGGCATACTCAGAAATACAATTTTAATATCAATTTTCTTAGTTTATGTCCCCCATTATGAGAAAAAAAAGAGGACAACATGTTAAAAACACCAAAAACACAATTTTTATCACAGTGGGTCTTTAACACCATCATTTTATTTGTAATTATATCTTTTCTTAGTGTGGGTTGAAAGAGGAAGTCAACTTGAGCCCAATTTAGGTCGTGACTCATTAAAACCTCCCGGGTTCCTTTTTGAAAACAGACTTACCAAATTGGGTCCCAGAGCACAAAATTACTCATATGTGGACCATGAATCAGAGACAAGCCTGAGCATGCATTCAGAAACTACATTTGCTATCTTTGAATAATGGGGTTTTAGAGCATGTGAGGGTGAATCCTGAGGATTCATTTATATGCCTTACCGCTGCATGATGGGTTGGCGCATTCTCTGCTCTCCTGATGGGGACCCTTGCACTCCGCCCAGCCGTGCACCGATGCGCTGCAACGCCGTTGCCTCTGCTGGACGCCTGGGTTACAAGTCACGCTGCATCTCGACCAGGGCCCCCACTCCGACCACTGGCCTTCCACTTGACAGAGAATGAAGAAGAGGTGGATAAGAGAGGGACAGAGGGATTGTAAATATGCAGGGAATAAATGTAAATAGGAGAACGGTAGGAGAAAAAGTCCGCAGAAAACGTCACACACCAGGGAAGAAGGAAGAAAATCCATTTGACTGTATTTGTCCTTAAATGCTAACAACAAACACATCCCACGACATGAGTTCACAGACATAATAAATATTTCATCATGTTATGAAATAACTGCTTGTTTGAGAGTTCACACAGAGTACTTTCCCTTTTTCTCCACCCATAATGCACTTAGAGAAGTACAGCTTTTACTCAGGGTTGTGTTCAGCTCTGCTTAGTTTACACAGAAAGAAGGAAACAGCTCAACCAATAACGTAAAAAATTAATGTTTTTTTTTTAATCACTTTTAGTACGCATGTTTAGTTTTACAACTATGACCAAGAAAAAAAAATTAAAAAGACTCATCTATCCATCCATCCAATTTCCAAACTTGTTTAATTCCTCTCAGGCTGCATTCACACCACCCACAGCAACGCACGTTCAAGCAACCGCTTCCAATGAAAGGTGTATGTAAATGCAGGTTCGAGGCTTCCACATTCAAAACTCGTGTGTTTATGCGTAGCTACACCTGTTCATTTGAAAGTACAAAACATATAGCCAAAATGTGCTAAAAGTTCAACCAGGTTAAACTTGGATTTGGTATTGATGTATGGATAGCATCCCCTTTTTAGTTCACGGAAGTGCCAAGAAATTAGTAATTGTGGTCTGTCCCAGGCTGGAGTTCTATGAGACCAAGTCTTCCATCTATAAGAATAGAGCTGTCAAAAAGAAAGGCTAGAGCAATATTCACCAGAAGTGCACTGCTTCAACGTTTCGCACCAACTGTAGGTGGTGGACATATGCTAATAAACAGTAGAAAAAGAAGAAGAAGAAGCCCCTCCCTGATTGTCCAATGTGAACACCATGGGCATCACATAGCTTCGGGGTTATAGGGTTGCTGGAACCCACTCCTGTCAGGCAAACGTGGACTCTGGATGGGTTACCAGTCCATCACAGGGCTACACAAACTCACATTCAAGCCTGGGGGGAAGATTTCGAACCATCAATAAACCTATGAAGCATGTTTTTGGACTGTGGGAGGAAACAGGAGTGCCTGCAAAAAAAACCTATGCATGCACATGGAGAACCAAGAAATGGACCTGCTGGGATTATAACCAGGGGCACCGCATGCTGACAAAATTACTGCTAACAGGAAGGAAAAAGTTATTTACATGTCTTAAAAACTGGCAAATTTATGTGAGAAGGTTTATTTTCATACTGTTATCATGCAAAAAATACAAAACAAAAAAAACCTTTCCCCTCACTTGAGAAAAAATGTCATTTGTACCAACACTGATCTCATATTACAGGAAACAACAGTCATATATTAGAAATATATACAGATCTTTGAAGTCAAACTTCAATATTTTTTGAGATGCAATATGGTTTTTCAAAGAGATTTTGGCTTTCCTTTAAGCTCCTTGAACACTTACAAGAATCATATTGACCATGAGTGAATGACCTGGGGAAGAAAGATCTGACTGTAAAATCAAGACAACAGTAAACATTACACCAATTTAAGTCACTGCTCTGAAATAATGAGATGCTTTACGCTCAAAGTCTGCATCCAGTTCTGCTCTAAAACCACTTTGTGGCATCACAGTGTTAGAAGTCAATCATATTTGGTCTTATTACGATTTATTATTTTCTATTAGAAGAATAGTACTGCAGTGGAAGCATAGTGGGTTTGCAAAAAAAATATCTGCACAAACAAGAGAATTTATTTTTCATCAGGCCCTGTTGAGTCAAACACCTTCAGGAAAAAAGTTCCTCCATGCAAAATCTATTATCTTAATTATGTGGTCTGTTGCAGCATACAGAACCTGGGACCAAACGTGTGCTGTGGAGGGATGACACACACACACACAGGGAGTTATGAAGTGTGTTCTGTGTGAATGACACGCTCTCATCCAGAAAAAATAAAAATCCCTGCAAAACTGTAAATGCACATAAATGCACAAGTTCTTATCGTAAAAGTTATTGTTACACAAACACATCATTGTGTCGTAAATCTTTACAGATTCACATTCAGTTCATGATTACTTTACTCTTAATTTCCAAAAGGAAACATTTAGTCTGACTTTAGGAAAGCTTAAGAAAAGCAGCAGAATTGATTCCGTTTTTGGCAAATCTCCTGTATCTGCCTGTAATTTTATTTTACACGTCTTTTTCCCCTAAGGAAATTAAAGAAAATCCCTGCTAGCCTCCTCTTAGCTTTTGAGAACATCAACTAAAAGTTTTTTTTTTTTTTTCTTTTTTCCTTTCATTTTGACTGGGCCAATTAACTTTATCTGAAGAGATAGCAATTATTTTAACATTTAGAGTTCTATGATTAATATATAGTTTCTTCGCTGCATAATAGATAATTACAGAAAAACAAGATTTTTTATTTTAACACAAATGTAAATAAAATTGTAATTAAGAGTAAGTAATGCTTTCCAAAATTGTAGGCCCTGCAGAAATTTTGTATATAGATATTGGAGAACGGTAGGAGAATATTGAAATATTATCAAGGCAGCAAATGTATATAAGATTTATAAACAGGATGAAACAAGCAGTGGGGTTGAATTCTTAAAAAAGTTGGATAACTTCTTATGGTGTTGCTTTAAGGTCTGATCTAAATAAGGATCTGATCGGCAGATTCATTTATGAAGGTTTAGGAAAACCGGAAGTGCTGCTCTGCAGTGCAGGGAAACATGCCTTTCTGAAAGAAAGACTTGCTTAAAAGGAAACAAAACAAATAGTTTAAAACAACTGATCAAAGTACGGCTTTGGATTAATGATGCTGCTATGAAAAGCTCTCCAAAAAAAGTATACAAAGAAAGAATACATCCTTATTCGAGTGTGTATTTTGGTTCAAGAATATATAAAAATGTCAAGGCGATTTTCTGTGTCAAACTGAATCAATGCAATCAAGTCTAACCTCTTCATTTAGAGTTCCTAGAGCGTCTGTCTCAACTGTTCCTATGCGTGGATATGGGCTGTCTCCGGGCGACAAATGGGCAAACTTGTACAGGTGGCCCGCACAAAATATCAAAGTCGTAGACCACTTGGTAACCCCACACGGTGAAAATGTTCATATTTTTCATATTTTGAAACCCCCAAAATACTGTGGACTGCACAAAGAGCCTGTTCGTGCTTTTCATGCATGTACACACACCTTACCGATGATTAGAGTGTGGCGTAAGGACACCGTATGACAGCACGAGTGTGTGCAAATTGCATTAGCCTTACAAATACTGCATGATAGGCTTTGTTCACGGTGTGCATGTGCTGTGCGCTCATTGCCCATTGTGTTCCCCCTGATAAATCCTTGAGGGGTTTCTTTGTTTTTCTACTGTTTAGTAGCGCATGTCTGCCACCTACAGTTGGAAGAGGCTTGGGGTTAAATGTCAATATTTGCTCCAGTTTTTTTTCTTTACAGCTCTATTTCAATATATGAAAGACTTGGTGTCATATCATTTTGTCTGGGCAGAAACCGCAATAATTAATGTCTCAGTTGGCACAGCTGGTACTTCTGTGAATAAAAGGGGTCGTCATCCAAACGTCACTAACAAAGCCTGAGTCCCTGATTGGTCAAAGTTCAACCTGATCGAACTTTCAACGTTCAGTGGGTGCACCTTATGTAGAGCCTGAAAATGGTCTTAGAAACGTGCGTAGCTACTCGTGAACGTACGAGTTTTGAATGCGGAAGCCCGAAACGCGCATATACACGTTTAGATACACTGACTTTTCATTAAAAGTTGACGCTTGAATGCCAGTTGCCCAGGCCTAAGTTAAACGACACTATCCACATGCTAGACCAGGGATGCTCATTTATGGTCCTCGAGATCTACGACCCTGCCTGTTTTCCAGCTCTCCCTGCACTGCTTGCTGCAGATTACCTGGACCAGGTGTGTTCATTCAATCAGAATCTGGAGACATCTGATTGAGCTACTCAGCAGCTAGGAGGGCTTGGAGATCTAGAAAACATTCAGGGTGGTAGATCTGGACCAGGACCAGGAATGGGGATCCCTGTGCTGGACAATGGTACATTCCATTTTTAGGATGCCCCTTAAAGTGACAGCACACACACCTGCACTTCCCTTAACATGCAGCCGCTCCTCTCTATGACACTCCAACGGGTACAGACAACCCAAAAAACCCACAACACCCTTATATGCGCATGAGACTAAGGCTGTAAACAGCAAGCAGTTTCCACTGTTGATACGTAAAAAAACTGTTCTTATTTTTATAGCTTTTTGAGATCGTCTTTCACTTAACCAAACTAAGGAAGCATACGATTTTGTAGTACAACTGTATATTTGTGTTATACAAAATAATACCCAAATACACATATACCCAGACTTGACCTTCTAGAGCCTTGTTCTACATGGTCATTTGTGCCATAAGGATAATGCTAATATCCCCCATAGCAAAGGAAAATTGCCTTTGAACTCCCAAAAGCAGGCTGAAGTCATTGTGATACAGAAAATAATATAGACTCAAATTTTCTCAAGGTCCTGCGAGGAAGAGCCTGCCCTTTTCTACCAAACTTCCCCCTTTTCATCAGCCAGGGCAACCCATCTTAAGGGACCATCAAGATAATTCCATCCCTTTATTGATCATCCTTACAGACTCTTATTGTGAAGAAAGCCGGAGCTGCCTTTTAATAAACTACTGAACGCATCAAAAAAAAAAAAAAAAAAAAAAAAAATCCGCTTTTAAAAACAAAATACATAAAGGTAAGGTTCAAAGGATGAGTCAGGGGGTAAAATGATGATGAAGCTCTGTTCCAGCTTTAGGTTCTGCAGCAGCGGTAAATGATGGCAAATCCGTTGCCTTGGAGTTACTAAATAAAAAGCACCTACTCTGCGATAATTTCTCAGGCAGTGAGTGATTACACACCAAGCAAACTCACTCTCACCCGGACTGAAATCAATTCCAGTAAAAAAGAAAAAAGCTATTAATCAGAAAGCACCTACCACTTTTGTTATGAACTCTGTGATGCTTTAATATTTCTGCATCCATTTATGTCTTTATTTCAGCATAGAATCCATTTACAGCCCGACAGCAGAGAAAACAAGACCAATTCAAGTCGCTTAAATTGACATTGTTTCGTACTAGTAATGCTTTCAGAGTAAGTGTTTTTTCTGGTTGGACATTTCTGAATGTAGAATGGAAACTAGTGAAATTATAAACATATTTTGCTTTTAGTCTTTGGAAACTCTTTATGAAATTAACTAATGGGAGCTCTTATGTCTGAGTGAGCGTCTGAATCTTAAAAGTTTCTTGAGTTAGACTCATTTTTAAATCTTGCTCCATTATCTTAGTCTCTGCTGCGACATTTCACTCTACTCTGATGGATACGTTTCAGCTGGATTGCCTGAGATGAAGTGAAGGAAAGCCTTGTGGTACTGTCTGACACCAGACCTGAGAAAGGTTCCTTATCACTGTTTTGACCAGGTTTGGTGGTACCATGTAATCTCAAGGACGGTAATTGAAGTTCTTCATGGCAGAACTCTCAGCAGTCTGAAACAAGCCAACAATGGAAAAAGGATTCCAAATTTAGACCTTTTTTAAGGTGATCACTTGATAGGATAACAGTCCCAGTCAAATAAAGATTGAAATATGTACAGCTAGTCCAGATCTCCTGGCAGAACACTGTCATGTCATATTGCCTTTTCATCAGATATTAAAGGAACCACTATGATGAAAATTTAGCTTTTGGTGTTTTTATTATGGTATTGTAGCATTCTTCTCATTATGTAGGACATATCTAAAGAAAATTAAGACTAAAACTGCGTTTCTGAGTATTTATTTAAATTGTGGTGAATCAGGAGCAGAAGAAAACATGATTGTAGTTGTTACAGTCGGCAGTCCACCTGCATCCACCTTCAGAAAACTAGATCCTCGTTTACCTCGTCTGAGCTGGCATCTGGATCAAAACTGTATGGCTGGATGGCTCCAATATTTTTCACCATTTTTGTTGCATTGCTGAGGTTAGCTTGGGGTTCTGAGGGGCTGTAAGCTAGCGGGAGATAATGCAAACTCTTAGTTAGCGGTGATGGGGAAGGGGAAGGGGCTTTGCTCCACACTATTCGCAGGAATTTCGGGTTTCATCACATCCACAGCTGAGATGCAAATGAAAAAATGGCAGAGGAGCCCTGTTTGTTAGATCTGACAGTAGTTTTGCACAAATTAAAAAAGATTAATGAACATTCTTTAAAAGTCGTAAAGTCAAGGTCCCAAGTCAAATCCCCATTTTCTGGAAAAAACCATTTCCGAGCCAATAGAAGATCATCTAATCCAGGGGTCGGAATTTTCTTTCATCCTTGTGCTGCGACTCTGTGTAGTTTTGTAAAATAACTATTATGTTCTAAGATTGCCGTGGTGCTTTAACACCGTCGGGATGTGCGAGCGGGCAGGAGGAGGAGAGCAGCATGAACGCGCGGAAGGGGCGTGTCTGCGGCTGTACATTGACAGTACATTGTGAAATGAGCAGGAAAAGGCCTTCTACTGCCCCTAGTGGAGTGATGAGGAACTACAGGGCACTATAATAGCCTTTTAAGGAAAGTTTGGATGAGGCTTATGAGACAGGCGTCATAGGTATTCATTTATTAAATCTGATGTAAATAGCTATATGGGTTTAATTAAAAAAACAAAACAAAAGCCTTTGTATTTCATAAAGAAAACAAATTTAAACAGTTGTTATAGCAGCAAGAATGTCAGGACATGAATTATACATGCAAATGCAAAAGTTGCAATGTCAACGCTTCATTGTTTTGGGTTGAAGTGACATGAAAACATTAAAAAATGTCATGCTTACAAGACAGGAGTGGAGAGCTCTGTTAATGAGGATGGTACTGACCAGGACACACCGCTATGTTGCAGAGTTTGGTTTGAATCTCTGGGCGTTCACAAGTGATAACCCCGCCTCCATCCGTACACTTCCTGGTTCGCATCCTGGAGCCCCGCCCACAGGTCACAGAGCAAAGACTCCATGACGACCACTCCTCCCACTGACCATGCACTGCAAACACCCGTGTAAATGACACACATACGCAAGACACGGGGGGTGGATATATGACAAAAAGGAAGGGACAGGAGAAGGAGGCATCCAATGGCAAGCAGGGGGCGGGGGTTAGAAGATGAGAGAAACCAGAGATTTTATGAGTATGAGCACATTCCTTGAAATACTTGACAGGTGAGTTTCTGATCTACAAAATACATTCTGGTTACAAAGGAAAAGGCAATTTGAACATGGCTTAACTTACAAGTATCAAATGGAAGAAAATGGTGGTTAGGAAGAGGCATTCTGGTATCTGAAGACATGCAGTTTTGGAGCTCAAGTCAAGACAATGTGGATGCGAAAACATTCCTTCAAAAGTCATCATCAGCTATTCAAGCATGAAAATACTATTTTTTTCTTCTTTTTCCTTTTCACTCATTGCACACCCTGTTTATGTATTTATTTAATTATTTCCGCTAAAGATGAAGTTGAAATAAATACAAGAAGAACAAAGGAGCACCAGAGTTGTACGAAAACCGTTCGGATGAGAAACCTCTGATGCTGCTTGACTGAGTGGCAGCTCATGTTGGGATCCATTTTCTTGATCTTTTTTTCTTCTACATGCCAGGGGCAGATTTTGCAAGAAATGGGGACTCCAAACAAGGAAGAGATGGATGACAGAGCTGATTAATGAGTGTGAGGAAGCGACAAAAAGAGAATGTAGGAAAAGATGGAGATGATGTGAGAAAATGAAAAAGATTGGGAACTATAAACTTTTGGATGACTTTTGAGAGAGAGAGAAAAAAATGGGGAAGAGTTTGAAGTATTTAGGGAAAGAGGAGAGGACTTACTGAAAGGAAGCAGAAGAAAGAAAAAAGGGGAAGAAATATTTTTAAAAGGCAAAAAAAAAAATAGGATGTAGTGAGGAAGATGAAGTGAGGGAGGGAATGAGCTAAATAAAGTTAGAGACAGGAGGATGAAGACTGCTGGTCCTGTGTAGAGCAAAACTAAATAAATCATGGTAATGAATAATTAAATGTGCTCTGTGAAGGGAAAGCTCAGTGGAGCGGCGGGAAGAGGGAGAGGGATGGGGAGGACGGTGGTATTAAAAAAGAGTGAAGATATGTAAAGCTGTTTACAGTAAAAGGCAGAGGACAATTTACTGTAAACAGTAAAACAGACTTATAAAGCCAAAAAAACAAAAACATGGCATCAGTTTGGCTCTGCATTGCCTCACTGAAGAGCCGTATGTCAAAAGTTTTGTAGTGCTAAAAAAAATATTTTGAAAGTTTATGAAGTTATTCGATTTGTAAGTCTTTTTTAACTGAAAGTGGATACAGTAGTAAGCTTTGGTGAACATCATTTCTCATGAATGTTTTAATGTCGGTACATAAGTGTTTGTATATTACCTTTAATGGGAAAAGTTAAATAAAATAATAATTGACAACATAATTGATTTCTAGATAAGATTTTAGAATTCGCAAAAAGAAAAAGAAAAACTCCAAGGAAACATAAATACTAAAGTACTTATAAACATATGCATTAACAAACAAACACCATTTTTTTTGGCCCAAAATATTCGTAATTATGGCATTCCACACATTGTAACACATTTAAAAAGGAACACATTTAACGAACAGATGCCATATTTTTGTTTTATTTACCTTATTTAATCAGTTTAACACTTAAGCAGTGCATTTCTGTGAAGTTATTTGAAAAATCAAGTAAAAATTATGCATTTATCTAATACTAGTTGATCAATAAACATCATGTAAGAAAGTTTGGTGACCAAAGCTTTAGCATCTTCAGAGCTTTTGAACATTTTTGGCGATAAATGATTATCTTTATTGAAAATGCTTACAAGTCTCTTCCAGAATCATCATTGTAGCATAAATATAATGATGAGCATTCAAGACTGACGCATATCAATGTAACAATTTATTAGTTTCAGTTGTTTTTGAGAGATTATTGATTTTCCTTTTAAGGAAAAAAAACAAAAACAGAGCTTGCACTTTGTAGACGGTCCCTTGTCAGCCGTATCACTGCTGTTTCTCAGAAAAGAGGGGGCCATTTTCATTAAAGATGAACAAAAAACAATCTTTTTTCTTTTGAAATGCCTTTGTAGGTCTTTGTTTGAGTTGAGACAAACCAATAGAGACATTTGCTCTCAGCTTAAAACGTACTGATCATAATAATGAGAGTAAATATGTGATGCCTGATCGGGATGCAACATCTGATTTTGATGGAGTCTGAAACGACACAATTGAGTCCAATTTCTGATCCCGTGGTCAGATCAGGACATCCCTAATCACAACCATTGATATGCTTTAAACTGTGTTTTATTCAAGTGATCTGAATGCTTGGCTAACATTTTCTATGTACATTAGTTTATTTATTTGTGAGGCATTTATTCTCTTTTTTTCAAAGTGCATCCTGTTTAGTCAGCAGGAAAGGCTTGCTGTAGGATTTTTACTACCACCTCTGTGCTTCCCTGGTTATTGAAGTTTGCAAAGCTTTTCCAATAGTCAATTCAATCATCTTCATTTTATAAGTTCACATATAATGCATTTAAATGAAAAGTCTTGGCCCCATGTGCAGCTGCAAAGTGTAACACCTTTGTATAGTAAATCCCAAACAGCATTCCCTTTTCTCTGCTGCATGATCTTTACCCTGTCAGCTGTGGATAGTGACACTTTATGAGATGTTTCAGCAGCATCCTTCCAAACTGCTTCAGAACTTTAGTTTCTTGTCATTTTAATATATGGGCTCCCCCAGGTGTTTCTGCTTCAATGCAGGACCTCCAGTGAGACTTTTCATAAAGGAATGAAGTTGAAATAAATGTGTTTGTAGTAAAAAGTCAGTTTTGAATTACAACTTGTGACATCATCATAAAATCAGGTCCTAAAATGATCAAAGATGCGTGTGTTGATTCATGTCTATGAAGACTCATTCATCCAGGTTGGTTACATTGTAGTAGGTTTAGGGGATGTCATCTGGACTTGGTTTTAAAGTTAGAAGACGTTTCGCCTCTTATCCAAGAGGCTTTGTCAATTCTTATTGAATAAGAATTGACAAAGCCTCTTGGATAAGAGGCGAAACGTCTTCTAACTTTAAAAACCAAGCCCCCCCAAGTGACAAAAACGCCCCCTTAACACTGAGCGTAAATCCTGGTGAGGGAGCATAGAAGAACTGACCGAGCAGGATCCCCGCTCAGTTAGGATTGCAGGTGTGCAGTTGTAAAATGCGGGGTTGCTTGGTTAGAATTGCACCTGCGCGGTGGTAAGGTTCCTCACTCGGTTCCTGAATACGCCCGCTCAGTAGCATCTACAAATAATCTACAAAACAGTGGCGGAGCTAGAACTTTTTCTAAGGGGGCGAGAGGGGGGCAGAAGAGAGAAAAATGAGAACAACAGAGTGGAAGGCCATTATAAATAAGAGGTTCAGTTATATTTCAAACAATTTTATTATTGCTCATTTATTATCAATGAGTTTTTTTCAAATATAAGAATATTTTTTTTTACCATATCATGGACCCCACTGTCCAATGGATTTGGGTCATCTAGACCCACTAGACAGTGCTCTGAACCTTTTTTCTTCAATGATTTGTGATCTTCACTGGTGTCCATGGATTACATGAAATCTTTCCACCTTTATCCACCTTTGTCATTGTAGGAATAAGACCTCAATGAAAGGGTGGGGTCATCTGGACCCCCCACAATATAGTACAAGGGATACAGGGGTGTGGCAAATAATCTGAAGGGGCTCAAGATCTCATTTAAAATATTTATTTTGTTATTTTTGCATTGCTACAGAAGCTTGATGAGTTCTTAATCTTTGTCGAAAATTATACTAGTATTGACTAAAAAATCGGATTTAAAATTATTTTGCTGGGGGGACATGTGCCTTCCCCTCCTGCCCCCAGTAGCCTGGCCAGTGCTGCAAGCAATGCATCCACAGCGGGAACCAGAAAAGGATTATTCCAGTCTTGACATGGTTTTTAAAGTTTAAAAATAAAAATGTTCACTCTTCTAACTTTATTGTTAAAACGTTTAATTCTATTACTCAAACATATAAAGAAAATATCAAAGATTTTGATTTTCTAGAGAAAAGCATCATTTTAGGACAGTCTTCAAGATTATTTATAGTCAAGACTTATGATGGTGAAGAAAAGGGGCTATATTGTTTTATTTGGTAATTTTTTCCTGCTGTTGTTGTTTAGCCCACCAATTCTCTTTTTCCTGTTTTGCAAAGGGACATGTGCATATTATAGATTTGTCTACTTCTGTAAAAAAATTATGGAAATATTTTGGTGGAGAGGGGAAAAAAAGAAACAAACCACCAAGTCAACATGAGTCATCAGTGTTTTTCTGTCCTGTAGAGGTATGCATCTGTTTTTGATGAAGCTCCCATGAGTTCATTGTAGCATGTTTAAATAAACTTGTGGTCTCCTGCTTGTATGGTAACTGAAAGTCTGATGTGACAGCCTTTGACTGTGCACTGACCTGACAGACTGCATTCAATTGTTTCAAGTCCAGTTCTAGATGTCACTGACCATATAAACTCAATCTGCCTTCCTTGAATAAATCACTAACTGTTGTGCTACCTTTTATAAGTAAACTCAGCTCCAGTTTACTTCAGATATTAGGAAAAAAAAAACACATTTGAAGATATTTGATAGTTTGGTTTGTTTGGAGATTTGCTCACACAAAAATATCTAGTTACTCTTTAAAATAACTGTCCAAGCTACTTCACTCTAAGACAGTGTCCTCTAAAGCCATTTTGTGGGACTGCCCGAATCTACAGTATATTTCCAAAATCCAGGGCCCTGAAAATTTCCCAGAAGTCTTGGCAAAAAACCAGTGTGCATCAATGGTCACTAGATTGGCAAATATAGACCACAATGCATTGCATTTGAATGATGTGTCAACCTAATCTAAGTATATCTATGTTTTATAAATCTTCCAAATTTTAATCACTAGAACACAGCATTTCATTAATGAAATTTGGAAAATGTTCATATTTATGAAGTTTTTACTTGTGTAAATAGGGAAAAAACTTTTTTACTTGTGTAAATAGGGAATCTAGCCGCAGGAATCTAGCCGCAGGGGTTGCAAGCCAGTTGCCTCTGTGCCGGTCCCAAGCCCGGATAAATAGAGAGGGTTGCGTCAGGAAGGGCATCCGGCGTAAAAATTGCCAAAATAACCATGCGAATCATCCACAACACTTTACACATACCGGATCGGTCGAGGCCCGGGTTAACAACGACCGCCACCGATGCTGTTAACCTACAGGGTGTCGGTGGAAATTTGACTACTGTTGGTCGAAGAAAGAGGGGAGGCAGAAGGGTCCGTGGCCAGAGAGAGAAGGGAAAAGGCAGGAACATAGGTTTGAGAATAGGGACTCTTAACATTGGCACAATGACAGGGAAAGGCAGAGAGCTGGCAGACATGATGGAGAGAAGGAAGGTAGATGTACTGTGTGTGCAGGAGACAAGGTGGAAGGGCAGCAAGGCACGTAGTATTGGAGGAGGATACAAACTGTTCTATCATGGTGTTGATAGGAAGAGAAACGGGGTAGGTGTGATTCTGAAGGGGGAGTTTGTAAACAGTGTTCTAGAGGTGAAAAGAGTCTCAGACAGGATGATGAGCCTAAAGTTAGAAATTGAAGGGGTGATGGTGAATGTAGTCAGTGGGTATGCGCCACAGGTTGGCTGTGAGTTAGAAGTGAAGGAGAGATTCTGGAGTGAGTTGGATGAGGTCATAGAGAGTATCCCCAGAGGAGAGAGAGTTGTTATTGGAGCAGACTTTAATGGACATGTTGGTGAGGGCAACAGAGGTGATGAGGAGGTGATGGGCAGGTTTGGTGTGAAGGAAAGGAATCTGGAGGGACAGATGGTGGTGGACTTTGCGAAGAGGATGGAAATGGCTGTAGTCAACACTTACTTCCAGAAGAGAGAGGAACATAGAGTGACATACAGAAGTGGAGGTAGGAGTACTCAGGTGGACTACATCCTATGTAGACGACGTCATTTGAGAGAGGTTATTGACTGCAAAGTGGTGGTAGGAGAGAGTGTAGCCAGACAGCACCGCATGGTGGTGTGTAAGATGACTCTGGAGGTCAGGAAGAAGAAGAGAGGGAAAACAGAAAAGAAGACCAAGTGGTGGAAGCTACAGAATGAAGAAACTTGTGAGGAATTTAGGCAGAAGTTGAGACAGGTCCTGGGTGGTCAGGATGAGCTTCCAGATGACTGGGAAACTACAGCAGAAATTATCAGGGAAACAGGTAGGAAGGTGCTAGGTGTGTCATCTGGAAAGAGGAAAGACGGTAAAGAGACTTGGTGGTGGAATGAGGAAGTACAGGAATGCGTCCAGAGGAAGAGGTTGGCTAAAAGGAAGTGGGATGTAGAAAGGACTGAGGAAGGTAGACAGGAGTACAAGGAAGCGCAGCGTAGAGTGAAGAGAGAGGTGGCAAAGGCCAAACAGAAAGCTTACGATGAGCTATATGACAGGTTAGACACAAAGGAAGGAGAAAAGGACTTGTACAGGCTAGCCAGACAGAGAGACAGAGATGGGAAGGACGTGCAACAGATAAGGGTGATTAAGGACAGAGATGGAAAGGTGCTAACAACTCAGGAGAGTGTACAAAAAAGATGGAAGGAGTATTTTGAGGAGCTGATGAACGTGGAAAATGACAGGGAAAGAAGGGAGGAAGATGTGGTTGTTGTGGAGCAGGAAGTAGCAGAGATTGGAAAGGATGAGGTTAGGAAGGCTCTGAAAAGGATGAAGAGCGGAAAGGCCGTTGGTCCTGATGACGTACCTGTGGAGGTATGGAAGTGCTTAGGAGAGACAGCAGTGGAATTTCTAACGAGGTTGTTCAATAGGATTTTAGAGAGTGAGAAGATGCCTGAGGAATGGAGGAGAAGCGTTCTGGTTCCGATCTTTAAGAACAAGGGTGACACGCAGAACTGCAGCAACTATAGAGGAATAAAGTTGATGAGCCACACAATGAAGCTGTGGGAAAGAGTAGTGGAAGCCAGGCTTAGGAAGAAGGTGGAGATTTGTGAGCAGCAGTATGGTTTCATGCCCCGTAAGAGCACCACTGATGCCATTTTTGCTTTGAGAATGTTGATGGAAAAGTACAGAGAAGGTCAGAAGGAGCTGCATTGTGTGTTCGTAGATTTAGAGAAGGCGTATGACAGGGTGCCGAGGGAGGAGCTGTGGTACTGTATGAGGTCGTCTGGAGTGGCAGAGAAGTATGTCAGAGTAGTTCAGGACATGTATGAGAGAAGTATGACGGTGGTGAGATGTGCTGTAGGTCAGACAGAGGAGTTCAAGGTGGAGGTGGGACTACACCAAGGATCAGCTTTGAGTCCTTTTTTGTTTGCTATGCTGATGGACAGGCTGACAGACGAGGTAAGACAGGAATCTCCCTGGACAATGATGTTTGCGGATGACATTGTAATTTGCAGTGAGAGTAGAGAGCAGGTGGAGGAACAGCTAGAGAGGTGGAGGTTTGCTCTGGAAAGAAGAGGCATGAAGGTCAGTCGTAGTAAGACAGAATACATGTGTCTGAACGAGAGGGATCAAGGTAGAAGCATTAGGTTACAGGGGGCTGAGGTGAAGAAGGTGCAGGAGTTTAAGTACTTGGGGTCAACAGTTCAGTGTGATGGGGAGTGTGGAAAAGAGGTGAAGAGGCGAGTGCAGGCAGGCTGGAGCGGGTGGAGGAAAGTGTCAGGAGTGTTGTGTGACAGAAGAGTGACAGCAAGACTCAAAGGAAAGGTGTACAAGACAGTGGTGAGACCAGCTCTGCTCTATGGGTTAGAGACGGTAGCAGTGAGACAGAGACAAGAGGCTGAGATGGAGGTAGCGGAGATGAAGATGTTGAGGTTCTCCTTAGGAGTGACCAGGTTAGACAGGATAAGGAACGAGTACATCAGAGGGACGGCTCATGTTGCCTGTGTCAGCGACAAAGTCAGAGAAGCCAGACTGAGATGGTTTGGACATGTTCAGAGGAGGGATAGTGGATATATTGGTAGAAGGATGTTGGAGATGGAGCTGCCTGGCAGGAGGGCGAGAGGACGGCCAAAGAGGAGATACATGGATGTCTTAACAGAGGACATGAAGTTGGCTAATGTTAGGGTAGAAGATGTCCATGATAGAGTGAGGTGGAAAAGGATGATTCGCTGTGGCGACCCCTGATGGGAAAAGCCGAAAGAGAAAGAAAGAAGACTTGTGTAAATAGGTGACGTCATATTTAGCATTTTAAAAAGTAAAATTGAAAAAAAAGAAACGTAGTAAACATGTGTCTGAATTGCAATAAAATTCAGGGACACTGGATAGTCCAGCTCTACATAGTCTTCTAGGGACAAGGAAGTAGGAAGTGAACAATAGCCTGAAATTTTCTAACAAAAGTGAAAACAACTCCCAGCATGCCAAATAATTTGTAAGTGAGCAAACACAAATTGATTAAAATATATATATATATATATATATATATATATATATATATATATATTCGTAGTAAATAACACTGTGTCTCATGTGTGTTAAATGTATTTTCTAGTTTTTTTTCCTTGTAGGGGACATTCAGACAAATATAATAGGTACTTCTAACATCTTTGGCCACTTTTTTTTTTTTTTGTTTTTGTTTTTTTTACATGTAAGCAAATTAACCATTTAAATCTATACATGCTTGCAATGTCATATTTTCCCGTTAAAAAACATCTGCTAATTCATTAAAAGACTTTCAAACGCTTCAGTCACACCCCACAAGTTAAGTCAACTTGAATTTGGTGTGATCCCATTCAAGCAGTCCCTGGAGTGCCCCGAAACCCCTCCAGAAGTGTGTCAGAATACATCAGAGGAGCAGAGGATAAAATGAAATAATAAACGAAACATAACACAGCAACCAATATCCCATCAAAGGAGCGGCTCAGGGTATTAATATCGACACGGAAAGGAAAATGAGGCGCTTAGACAGACAAATCGGGCTGCCACATTTGCATGAAGACAAGATTAGCATATGCACTGACAGGGAAGAAAATGTTCCTCTCCCTTTACAGTTGTTTGTTTGCTTTTTTTTTTTCATTTTACTTTGCCCAGTGTATCATATAAAAAACCCATTGAATATTCACATACGTGTAGAATGTAAAAATGAAAACTGCATATAGAGAGATCTAAAGCAGAGGCACGAGGAAACTGACAACATTAATAAATGTGTACATTTGAGTAAAAGTGAAAAATACTAGTCTCATAAAAATAAAAGCAACAATAAAGGCAGAATAAGGATGCAAAGATTAGTGAAAAAGTATTTTCAGAACTAAGGGCCGCACCAGATGGCGCACCATCAATGAATGATCTATTATCAAGTTTATGTCATATATAAGGCGTAGCAATCTTAAAAGCACTACAACCAAAATAAAAAAGTCAGAGATAAGTCAGACTTTACGGCGTTCACAGTAATTCTAAAACTAATGCTACATGATAGAAGCGTTAGCCACGTTAGCGTATTTTTGTAACTCCCATTTTCTTTTTAACATGTAAAGAAAAAAAAAAAACAGACTAATACAAGTAAAACAAACGTAACCTTGTTAGCATCCCATACCAAAAACACAGTCCAACATAGCAACACGTTAGCAACGTTAGTGTATACACAATAATAGCCAACCTTGTTAGTGACATAAAAAAAAAAACACAGCTCGACACTGCAACACGTTAGCTATGTTAGGTGCATTAGCGTATTCACAACACTTTTATAACATGGTCCGTGTGAATTCTCGATTCTGATAAGTAGCTGGGTGTGCATTAAAAAGTGATATACCACAGTGATAACCGCACGGCTAAAAAAGGAGTTCCGGTCACATAGCTTAAATGTTCTTTATCACTGAGCTTGCTTCTTTAAAACAAACTTTAGCTTCATTATTTGGACAAAAGGCAAAAAAAATAAAAAAACGCGGCACGGTGCTACAGTGGTTAGCGCCTTTGCTTCACAGCAAGAAGGCCCCCGGTTTAAGTGCCGGCTGGGGGACCTGAACCAGAACATCAATGGGGGATCTTCATGTTCTTCCCTTCATGTTCATCCCTGTGAATTTGTGGGTTTAAAAAACACGTAATGATAAAGCTAAAACAAATGTCACTCTGACTATGCTAACTCAAAACCCCGTTAGTATCCCGTACAAAAACCACGGCCCGATACAGCCACTTATTAGCTGGGTTAGCATATTTACAATAACACATAACAGTCCGACACGCAACACTTTAGCCATGTTTGTAACATGTGAAAAAACAGACTCATACAGTTGTTACTGTGACAATGCTAACTTCAAACCTTGCTCGTAACACATAAAAAAGCAGTCAAGGTATGTCCGAATTCCCACCCTAACCCCTCTATAGTGCACTATATATGTTCGCCATTTTCTAGTGCTGTCCGAATCTACAATTCCCAAATCCAGTGCCCTGGAAATTTCTCAGAAGTCTCTGCGAAAAACCAGTGTGCATTGATGCTCACTAGATCGGTAAATATATATACATATTCACAATGGATTGAGTCAGAACTTTTTTAACCCAAAATTTGTTTTTATATATATATTATTTTAATAAACCATCAAAGTTTTTATCTTCAAAAGACGGTGGACTCATTAATAATCATCGTAAAACCCTAATTTTAATTAGATTTTAACTTTGTGAAATCAATGACGTCATATCCGACATTAGAAAAAAAAAAGTAATGAGCACAGTGTCCTAATTGCTTTTTATAATTCACGGCCCTACATAGTGCAGCACTACATCGTTTTTGAGTAGTTAGGGGTTAAGGTGGGAATTCAGACACAACCTCAGACAATGCTACACATTTGACACGTTTTCTTTATGACACCCACCCAACATTTTGACAAAGCACTGCATATCTCTCAAACCTGTTTCAATATTAAGCAAAACCCACTTTAATTCAAATATAAGGTGCTTTTTGAAAAAGAAATAGTGCACCTTATAGTGTAGAAAATACAGTGACAAGAACTCTGTGTCTAGTGTTCAAGCCTTGTTCAGAAGACCGGAATCATTCCTTAATGATTCAGGTCATAATGTTGTAAACAAAGAGAAGGAACAAAAGATATTCTGAAAAGCAGCTGAAAAAGATTTGGGAAAAAAAAAAAAAGCTGCCTCGTTATTTTATGACAGAATTTAACCTCTATTCAAATCAGGCCAATCAAATACAAGCTGGATAGAAAACACTTAAGCATTTTATCCAGTAAAAACCTTCAATCAAAACAAGAATTATTTAGCATAAACTGACTACAAGTCCCCTCAGTAACCTGATTGTGTTGTGTGTCTCCAGGAGAAAAAGAATGACGCATTCTACTTTTTTTTTTCTGCTGTCGTTTTGTCATGAGCAGGCAGCACTTAGACTGATTGGCAAAGCATGTATACACATGAAACTTTTATTTTATTGGGAAAATATGTCTTGGAGTTAAAAAAAGAACAATTGCAGTAAAGCTGACGTAAAAACTAAATGAGCAGTTGAGGTTTTTCATGTTGTTATGTTCATCATGGGAGTAAATAAGTATTTGCTCATGATTTTCCCTCTTAGTCCAAGTGGTCATATCATCAGCACAAATACATTCAAAGATTAGTTTGCAGAAAATGCTTTTAAAATGGATTAATTTCCAGGCTACACTCATGTGGATGAAAACAAGAAAAGAATAATGAGACAAACACAATGAATGAAAAGAGAGATACAAATAGAGATCAAGGCACATGATCTTCAGAGATAACTTATATCTTTTTCTGCTCCTTTCTGCTGCCCAACAAGATTAATAGAACCTTTTTTTTTTCCATCAGCAGCGTTGTGTTCTGACTGATGAGATCGAGCTTCTTTCATCAGACACTCCTACATTAACAACATCCTTTAGCTTCCTTCAGAATCTCTAAAGATGTGGAAACATGAATTGATAATGGTGCATGTGCCTTTGTGTGTGTTTGTGGGGGATGTAGACCTCAAAAGATACAAGATAGTAACATTTGCCTTAATTGTTTATACATTTTTTCACAAAGATATAGTGTCCCCTCACTATATTGCGTGGGGCTAGGTAGACAAAATCCATGAAATGATCAGAATAAATCCATAAAAGTAGAGATCGATCTTTATGAATTTCCTTGTCCGCGAAACAGCAGTAAAGCCAAAGTCCGCTAGCTTATATAATGGAGTTTCCCATAAGAAATGCTAACTCTCGTTTCGACCTAAACATACATTGCTGACTAAATGAACAGCTTTACATACTCTCAGACATGAATTTTCTAAAGTCTTTTAAGGAAAGATTTTTTTAAAGTAACCATTTGTGGTCTAAAGCAATGGTCCCCAACCTTTTTGTCACCGCGGAACGGTACAACGCAAGACACGTTTACCGCGGACCGGTGGAGGGGGGGGGGGGGGGGGGGGGGTTGAGGTGCAACGGAAGACACGTTTACCGTGGACTGGGGGTGGTATTTTCTCTTTAGTAATAATAATAACAATAATAATAATAAACGTAAATCCACTGTGTAATCATGTGCAACTTTATTAGCTGTGTCCTCGTAACGTCACACCAACAACAGAACATCACATGAGCAACATCGTTTCTACCCTAACCCAATGCGACACACTCTGGTTGCTATGGTAAGTGTGACGGATGTAACAGAGAGAATCCGGTCACTTTTCAAAATAAAACGTTTTTTTCGAAAAAAAACAAAACAATAAAATCGAAATTATTTGTTCTTTCTGTGCATCCCGGTGCCAAGTGTCCCGCGGCCCGGACCGGCCAGACTGGCCAGACTGGTCTAAAGTAAAGTTTCTTGCTCAAATTGCCTGGAATAACGTGTAATGCTATAGCGCAAGCTCCACCTAGTGGCCAGAATGAAACACCCTCCAGGAGCAGCAGAACATTTGTTTCTGTAATATAAGCCAGTATAAACCTTTAACAACGTTACTGATCTGCACATTTTTGTTGGAGCTTCTCCTTTTAACAATTTTACAATATGTGAACTGTATCAGATTAATATGAATATCTTCAAAACTTGTATATAGATTGTTAATGTATGTCTAAAAAATATTTTCTATCTGTGTAAACCGTGTAAATTAACAAGTGAATTGAATCAAGGGGATCAAAAGAATCGAAAAAATTGTGAATCAAATAGATCCAAGCTCTGCTGTATCAAATTTAATAGATTCTGGAATATATTGGTGATACCCAATGCTTCTATTGCAGTTCACCTTTCATGGTTACACCATTTCACTGATTTTTGTAAATACAATTTTGCATGTTTTTTTTTTTAATTTTATTTTTAGAGCAATTATGTTCTGCTTCCTGATTGGCTGTAAAGCATTGTCAAACACTCTCCTCCATGCCACGCTTCCTTAACAGTACAGAATGCCTACAGTTTGCCAAATATACATAAATCTTAAAAAGCAAGCAGATTTTGGGTTTCATTCTTTGAATACAGTGGTACCTTGCTATATCGCGATTCACCTTACACGGTGTTGCAGATTATTCAGTGCAACCTTTTTTCTTTTTACAGTGCACAGTGTTCTGCGTGTAGATTGGCTGCCAACTTTGTCAATAAGTCTCCTCAGTGTTGTGTCTCCTGAACAAAATGTGTTCAGATTGTCAGGTTTACACAAATCTTTGATTGAGACAGTTTTGTTTTCATTCTACAGTACTGGATTTATTTGCTATGAAATTTGAACTTTGAGAGTTTAAACAAGAGTATGCAAACGTTCATACCTTTCTGAGAAAAGTGTATTAAGTGTGTAGTGAGGAATTTTACAGTTTTAAAACATCTATAACTATTGTAAAATATGACAACTTCAAAGATGTCACCTATTGAGTGTCATTTTCAGAGCGTAGCTCCCACAATAATGGCTCAATGAAATATTTCACATAAATAAGACGCTTACCATTTGGTTCTAAATGTATTTTTTGTCTTGATGGTAGATTCACAAAAAGAAAAATGTACTAGGGATAAATTTGACTGAGATAAAGGATTGAGAGACTCCTCTGGAGAGCAGTTCTGATTTGACCCAAGAGAATAAGATCTGCTTTTGCTACCATTAAATGAGCTGAAGCAAAAGGCTCGACTCCACAAAGTCTAGTCTTCTAGACTTGAATGAACACATTTGACAAAACCCAAGCATTAAGTTTTTCTGAATTGGACACAGGCCAAAAGTAGCCAATAGAGTGTAAGTATTAAGACATACCTGAGGTGATGATTCCAGGTTCCCCTGGACAGGAAACTGTGTTGTTGCACATGCGTGTTTCCCGCAGGGCACCGCTGCACAGCGTCCCATAGGGAGAAGATACACAAGACCGCGTCCTCACTTGCCAACCTTGTCCACATGTGAGAGAACACACACTCCACTGTGACCATTCCTCAGCTGCGGGATCGCCTGAGAAGCGAGGAGGAAACGTTGGAAATTTGAATGTGCACGCAACAGTAGCTAAATGAATCCAATGGTTTCTGCTCATGCCGAGTAGCCTCCTTTCCACTGAGCGCTACTTTATGGTAGTTCTGTCCAGTATTTTGAGCGTTTCCATTATTAAATGGACCTATTAAGTCGGACCGAATCGTGCCATTTTTGGGCCCCCGTTGGTTGTAGGTCCAGACCGGTTAGAGCGGAGCTACTGTCGTCACACGATGAAACCCCGTTGATTGACGGAAGGTCATTACAGCAATAGAAAGCGCCAAACCAGCGCCAACGATTCTAAACAGTCAATTGTTGTCTTTCAGTCGACATGTATCAGGAAAAGATGTCTGCAACAAACGCAAAGCGACGCAATTGGTCTACACCCCGGATGCGCCATGACAGTCCAACTTTGAGTGGAAATGCTCGCCTGAATTGTGTGAACCATTCTAAAATTAGACCGGACCGGACCGTACCGTAACACACCGCTCAGTGGAAATGAGGCTTAGGTGTACTAAGTGTGCACAAGTGCTGCGGCACAAAATCATCAAGTCGACAAAACAAAGAAAGCTGCTATTTGAGATGAACGGCAAGTTTCAGAACAATGTTTTCTTCTCATTTCAATCAAAGCAAAAGTTTTAGCAATTCTCACTTCTACTGTTGTTTAACTTACATAACACAAGCGTTTCACTTGGAACTATAAAGACAGGAGTCCAATCTTTCTCAATAATAAAACAAACATAGCTGTGATGGGATCAATACAGAATCTTGGGAGATAATGAAATCACTAAGTGGCTGCAGTAATCAAACAAACATAATAGGAAATGTAATGACAGCAGAGGTTCATTATGTCCTTCACATAATCCAATGTTGTGGAGATTGATTCCAGGCCCCATCACATAGTAAAATTTTTACATTTTTAAATCTTCTTTTTTTGGGACTAATGAACACAAAGAAAAACACAAATTCCCATAAAAAGTCACAGCAATAAAGCCCTCCATCATCTACAGTTGCTGTATTTCACTCATAAGGATGTCTGTTTTCTTTACTCTTAATGCTAATGGGTGTTTTAAATGCAAAGCATGCAGGATTAAGACCCCCCAGAGGCATCTTGGGCACACAAACTGCACACTTTTTATTGTTGCTCCTTGAAACAAGTTCAACATAAGCATGTAACGCTATTTGAGGCATGAACTGTGGCAAAAGGGCAGATAGGAAAACAAATCTTAGACAAAACAAGTCAACAATATAGTATAAAAACAGAGGTTTATGCATATGTTACTTCAAGGTGGCCAGATTTAGCATTAGGGCAAAAATGACTGCCAAATTATACTCTTTAGTCACAAAATTTACAACGCAGGGTTTTTTAGAGTTTGAAAAAGTGCTAAAATAAATGTGGCTGCATTAAGATTGCATGCACATTGAATTTAATTAAGATTTGTGGGTGATTTACTAAAACTGACTGTGCAAAGGAAAGCAGGCACAAACCGCAATGAGGATTTGACACGGGCTTTGAATTGTAAGTGAAATCAACAGAGAACAGAGAACAAATGCAAGAAAGTCCCTGTACAACTGGAAGTGTCTGCAGCCTTTGAAGATGTTCTGATATCTTTTACGCATGAACTGTGCGCTGTTTTCTATGACAAGGGGGCGTAGGCCGGATGCTTAAACACATCTGGCCAACAATGGCCCAGGTTGCCTTAACAAAGATTCAGGCCACTTTACATAACACACATTTTAAATATAAATGCACACATGTATATATTTATATGCCTGATGTGCCTAGTACAACAACCAGCTCAAGAACTATTTCAAAAGTCAGACACTTTCTTTTGGAGGCTGGCTCTGGACAGCTGCCTGTTCTTTGGTATTCCACTAGATTTGAAAGGAACTGGAGGCAACTCAGATCAAAGTAAAATTATCCACCTTCGTCATCCTATATTCCACCCATTTTCAGATCGTGCTGGCTGTGCTGTTCCTAAAAAATGGGAAGCTGATTCAAAAGTGCCTCTTCTCGTGAATCCAAAATAGGTAGACTATTGACCAAAAAGTGTTGTTAGAAATGCATTGTGGCCATCATGCTGAAATGGATACTAATATGATAATTGTGACTAAAATAAAAAAAAAAAAATTAAGTTAAATTTCAAAAAAAGAGAAAAACATTTCTCGGTGACATTATACATCAATTAGGCCCATTGATTAATGAGAGATGCAGGTGATCATGGAAAGGGAAATATATGAGCAATGGGATGTTTTGCACAACTTTTAAGGAGAAAGGAGGTCTGAAAATAGTCAAATGGTGAAAATGTCAACTGTTTGTTTTTTGGTCCAACTTCATGCACTCAATATTAACCGTGCAAAGTAATCTGGTTAAGGGTTATAACTAATTCATTGAACACAACATCAATATATACCTGAGGGATATTGACTGACAAGGTGTGCATTATAAGAAATTAACAGACTACGCGGAAGCCTGAACCGTCTGGCGCAAAGCGAGGGTATAAACTCCATCTAATGCGGTGCTTCTCAAATAGTGGGGCGCGCCATCGGGGTGCACAATAGTGGCGGTTTTAGGCACAGGTATTTGCCCGGCGCGCAAATTTAACGGGAAGCGGTGGTGACAGCGGCTCAGTGCTTGGAAAAAAATTTGCGTTACTATTGATTTTGTATTATCTTTTATATCACTGAATTTGTAACAGCCTGAAACTGTGAACTGCCGTCTATGCAGGTGCTTCTGTCTCCTGTCACACGCGGCTGCGTGTGCGAAGGAGAGGGGAGGGGTTGGGGGATCAGGCTGCGAGACGGCCCACGCGGAACCTGCACGCGCTGCCTGGATTGCGCTGCCTAGATTCCTCAGCTCATGCTAAAAGTGTCATTCTTTATGAACTATTGGAGACATTTTGATGATGTGTCTTTATTTTCCATAAATGTATTCTTTGTCTGCCTGTGGTTTAGCTGGTGTCAGTATTTGACATAACGACATCAAGTACTGCAGGAAAACAGCTGCACTATATGAGATCATAAATAAACAATCCATCATTTAGAAAAAAATTTTGAACAATGTTTTTACCTATTTCTTCAGACTAAAAATGTTAAATATATTGGTGCTGCTGTGTTAATGTTTCAGATCAATTTACATTTAATATTATTGATTGATTGAATTATTTTTCTCAGCATCAAATGGTTCAGTTGGTTAAAATGTTTCTAGTTTAAATAAGGACTGGCAGATTTTTATTTTAGGCACTTTAAGTTTCTTTTCTGTTTTAGACTATAACAGGGTTTCTGTGTGGCTAAATAAAGTTAATATTTGTTGAAAGTGGATTTATATTGATTTTTTTCTTTTGTTAATGTTAGAAGATACAATTTTAGGTATACTTACACAATTTCTATAGATACTAACCTAAGATATTGTCAACGCGCCGAGATTGTGTGTGTGGGAGGGGGGGGGGACATTTTCTTTTTCCTAGGGGGGGGCCTGGCAATAAATAATTGAGAGCCACTGATCTAATGGTATCGAGTCCTGAACTTAACGTTTGGACTGTATTCAGACTGACTTCAAGCGGACTTTCCTGTTCGGACTAAAGCTTGTAAACAAAAACACTTGACTAAAGATCTCTTCACTCATTGGTCAGGAAGTACGAGGGCGGGAAAAAGCAACTACAGGCAGAAGCTATGGAATAGTCCTGTGCTTTTCAGTTCTTGTCAGGAAATATTTAATTCAAACTTTATATCTTGCTGACTAATTTTGAAACCCTGCATCAAAGCTAGCTACAACACTTGTGTTGTTGCTGTGTCTCATTGTTGTGTTGTTGCAATGTTATTTTAAGGTTTTTGCTTTTAGCATCGGGCGCATGCCGCGTAACAGACACAGAAAAGCATGTAAAAGTTGGACTCTTTTTTTTTTTCTGATAACACAACAGTCGTTGCTTTACATTTGTCTGCAGCTCATCTGTTGCTACCTTCCAGGTTTAGAACACGTGACCATGGGCTACAGTGGCCATTTTAGTTCAGTTGTTCCACTCCAGGAACGGATTGTATTCAGACAAGAATCTCAGAGTGAACCAAAGCTTTTTCCGATTGGAATCAAACAGAGACCACCTCCAAAGATGGGTCAGAGAGTGGTTCATGGTCATGGATCAGGGTCCGCTTAGGTGTATTCAAAATTTGTTCCAGATTATCAGGGGAAGCTAACTCTGGCTCACTTTAAGCGAAAAAAATGTGTCCAGTCTCAAGACACCCTGTATCAACATTCTAGAAGTAGACTTAGCAAAATAGATGAATGATGTTAAATTACTGCATTTTTGACTAAATAATAAGTGTTCCATGTAAATACTAGAAATGTTTTTTTTAAATGTCTGGTGTACTAGAAGAAGTTGCCATTATTTTCCAAACCAAAGCATTCAGGAATGTCCATATCACAGTTGGACTGTTTTTCAAACATTTATCGATAGTAATAAAAGGTAGATGAAAAGGCAAAGACGATTGTTATTTTTAGTGGATGGGTTTTCTTTTTAAACCATTGTGAATATTAAAAAAAAAAGAGTGCTGGCGGTGGTTCTCAGAAGATGACAAAACAGCGATGAAAATGCCAGAAGAAAAGAGTTGAAGAGGATTTTTTGTCATACAGATGAACACAACTTCCAAAAAAAACAATCAGCCACAGCTATTGGAGGAGTTCACTAGTGCAAATAAACAAGGACTAAAATCAACTGCTTTCCTGATTACCTTTTCTTAATTAGGCACATGAAAATGTTATGCTGGGAAAACAAAGCATGGCATAACATATAATAGCAGCTCAGAAACTTCTATGGTTTGGTAACAAAAGGAGATCTGCCACTTCGCTTAGCCCTTCGCTTATTCCTTCTGCTTGTGTCCATTTTTCTCTTGATACAATTGATTTTTGGACGCTTTCCAACCATGGCCTCCCACAAGCACGGAATGAAAGAGAAAAGTCTGACAAAAACACTGCAAGGACAAAAAAACCAAACAACAAAACATTGGATAAAGGACAACTGAATAGAATTTATTTGAGCTTGAGTTTTTTTGTTTTTTTTTACTTTGTGTTTTGTCCTCGTTAGTCCTACTTTGTGCTTATGTTTTAACACTTATCTCATGTGTGAAGCGCTCTGGTTATTTATTAATTTAAGATGAAAACAGGTGCATTACGACAGAAAAAGGGGGTTAAACTCAGAACATTTTGGCCTCGGCAAAACAGACTCTGGAGCGAAGTCACACAAAGAAGACTGCAAATCACTGTCCCCAATCAAGAACCTAGCTTTTCACACATTGACATTTGATTAAAAAACTGTTGCAAAAGCATCAAGTGAACATAGTGGAGAATCAGAGTATTATTTGCAGCAGTGCTAGCCTTCCATTTAATTAAAGTCCCACTCCGATTATCTTTTGATCTATTGTAAGTGTTCCCAGTGGTTTTTCAATTAAGATTATGCCATTTTTAACCAACATTTAAAAAGAAAGTCATTTTATAGGACATATTTTCTGTAAAGCGGCAATAGGTTATTTGAATTTCACCTCTGAGTTGTGGGCAGGACTGTTGGCCTGGAGTAAGCCTGCCCTAAACTAAACCTACAACCCCTCACATCCCCAAGCGAACATTACCAGGGCAACAAAAATGGTGAGCAATATTGGAGCTATCCAGCCGTCCAAGTTTGAAACAGCCAAATGAGGAAACAAAGACGTTCATGGATCCAGCCTGCCCAGCCACAAATACACGTTTTCAAGATCCTAGCATCGGAGTGGGGTCTCTTAGGTAAATTATGGGCATTTCTGCTTTCAAGTAGTCAGAAGTAAATTTGGTTTTCAACTTTAAGTGGCTGTTTTCCAGTTTGGCTAATCTGGATTTAGAGGAACCTTTGCAGGTTGGATTTTCTATCTAAGAATAAAGACTCTGCTAATCATTTGTGAACAAAAACCTCATTTCTGGAGACAAAGAAGTCATGTAAGCCATTTGAATGTAAATGTGTCTTTAGAGAATGTTTAAATGCAAGAGGAATGTACACTAAATGCAAGGCTTGATTTCTTATGCAAAAGGATGCTCAACGTTTAGAATAATAATTCAATAAAATTAAATAATGTGAAATTATACTGCAAAGGGATACTGCAAGAAAAAAAGAAAAAAAAGCTTTAGTCTTCTGTAGAAATCTAATCAAACAGAGCTCTTTAACATTTTTGTTCTCCTGCCAACCTTCATGCTTCATCTTAGTTCCACCATTGACAAACAACAAGTCGAGGGATTCCAATTGTTTCTGAGCTCTGCGTCCATTGACGGAGGCGTCGTCACGTGGTAACAACGGGAATCAAATTAATTGCATGTCCGTTAATCGCATTACATCTTCATTAACATGCCGTGAGTCAGGGCTTAAGCTCGTCACACATGCCTGGAGAAATGGAAGAATGTGGAGAAAGGAGAAGGGGAGGGTGGTGCTCAATGGAGAAAAGAACCAAGGGTTTTCCCTCATGGTAGGGACCCCTTTTTTATTTTGACAATGCAGTGGGTCTGAATATGGAAACCTGTTTATATGCATATGATCACCAGCTGAACCTAGCATGTGAATAATTCCAGTTTGGTTTATATGAATATTGCAAATTCCCTCCATCCCATGTCTATCCCAACTGCCATTCTCTCCATGTGAATTTTATTCATTTATCCTTTCATTTTCTATACTGCCCTCCACAGGTTCCCTGTCTATCACAGGACCGCACAGAGACAAATGAGACCGAGCACACTTTTTCCTATGGTATTCAAGTTTAATGTATCAAGCAATGAATAATTCAATTTGTCTTTTCCACTCCTTTTAATTATGTACGATTTGAAAATCTCCCTCACACAAAGTGTCACACATTCTCTGAGAATCATGCATTTCAATCTCCAAAGTTTGGCGGAGATCTGGGTGTTTCTTTAAGCTCTCCTCCAGTGCAATTATTTATGAGAAACTGACTATTTTCAGCTACAGATGCAGCCCGGTGAGGTCAAGCTGTTCTGGTGAACACTAACTCCTAACACTCACCTGTTTGTGCCTGAAACACACCTGGCTGGTCAGCTGATCGTGGCCTTTGGGTCTTCACCCGCAGGTCTTCATCATCATATTGCTCTGAAAATAAAAGACACAGTAAAGACGTATTAAAGTGATGCCATAGTTTGTTTTAACGTTTTCCTAGAAACAATAACTCCTTTTTGGCAGCTGCATCTATTTGTGTATTTTCAGAAATGCCAAGTTTAGAAAAAAAAAGAAAATCTACAAAATCTACAAATGCCCTCATTGATTTGATTGATTCATTGCTTTTGGAACAGCCAACTTTTATGCCACCTTGAAGTGTTTTTGTTAATTTTTAGAATGTCGATTATATTTGAAAAGGTTTTCTTTTGCATTTACATTTTAGAATGTCAATTTAAAAACAAAAAGAGAAATGTGTTTTCACATGATAGTAATTTGATGAGATTCGTATATAAAAGTAATTTAAAAAAAAAACTATTATTACTTGCTTATATAGAATTTTTTAGAGAACCAGTGAATTTTCACATTTTATGCAATCTTTTTGTTCAACACATGGAATAAAAGCTGAAAGTCTGCACTTCAATGGTATCCGAGTTGTTGTATTTAAAATTCACTGTGGTAATGTATTGAAACTAAATTAGAAAAAAAGATGTGTCTCTGTCCAAATATTTATGGTCCTGACCGTATATGTAGATTTCTTTTTTAAAGTTTAAAGGTTTGTTTAAAAAATAAAACAATGTTTTCTTTTTTGGCAGATGACAAGGATTTGTTAAAGGAAAGTTATTAATTTGTAGAAGTATTTCTGCAAAAATTCAAAAAAGTGCAATTACAGTTCATTTTCTCGTTATAACATTGAGAACTCAACCCAGATCCATCGTTCAGAGCAAAATGATTTATCAGATTTGGTTTTTTACCTTAATCCGGCTTCACTGTGTATTCATTTTTAACACAGGCACTATTTTCTTGTGCTGAAGGTTTTTAACAGCTGCCTGCTTACATTTCCATTAATCTCCTTTTTACCAGTGTCCTCATATCAAAAACATCTTTAGCAGGATGGCTACTATATTTGACTGAATCTTCCTTCTCTGTAAATTGTTTGTGGCAGATTTAAACTTAATTTTGTGATGAAGATGAAGACATCACTGTGGATGCAAACAACCGGACGCTAAGTTTAGCTGCAAATTTACTTTTAGGGTGTGATGGATAAATGAAGCAAACAAAACCCCGCGTCAAACTGGTATTTTCTAATTATAATAGCACATATGAATCCCTGTGCATCTTTATTATCTGCGTGTGAAACATTCAAAAATCAGTTGCCACCTATCAGGCAGAGCGGAGCGGCTTCTGTCCATGTGAAAAACTGTCTAAATAAATCCGTGTGTAGAAGAAAACTCCTGGTTTTGTCTGTAAACAGCAGCTTTATTTTTCTTAGAAGTCGTAGCCCCTTTTTTGGTTTCCTCGCTTGCTCTTTTCTCCCCAAAGAGACACGCCAAATACAGTTTTCTGTTAGTTTTTCATGATCTTTTTGGCTTTTGGCTACTAACTTAGCAGTCCGAGCGGCTGCTTGAAGTCAGGTGACGCGCCAAGACAGACGGATGTGGTGAACAGAATCTGGTAGTTTTCCAAAATAAAAGACAAGAATGGTATCAGAATATACGGTATCAAAAAATAAAAATAACAGAAATAATCAAAGTTAGTGTATGCATTTTTTATATCCGATGCCAAGAGGTCGATGAACCGGTACCGGTCCGTGGCCCGGGGGTTGTGGACCACAACCCTAAAGGAAGCAGCGGAATTCCAAAAAAGATTGCCAAGTTGTGTACAATTGGTTAAAGAAGTGCCAGGGATCAACATAGTTTCTCTTCCCCTCCACATTATTACATTGCACCCACACAAAAGCCAAGCTCCAGCATCCATACATCACTTTTTAGCACAATGTATGTGCTTCAATTCTACCTGGAACAAGCAAATGGCACTATCACCTCATAGTTGTACGCAACTACTTGTGATTCAATTATAATGTCAAATTAATACAAAACTGAGCAAAACAAAAAACATAATTACAAACTAAAACAACTTAAACCTTGACTAACCATGAAAAAATAGGGCAAAAAACTCCCATAATGCATAGTAAGTGGTACTTGGAAAATAGGTTTCTTCTGAAAAATATTATAATAAAAACTAATCTTCCTTTTTTCTAAATTAGGTAAATGACTGCTGTTTTGTGTGTTTCTTTTCCTGCAGCTGGTTATTTCCTGCTGACTACTGAAGCAAAGGCTGTGTTTTTTCATTTTTTTTGGAGTTTGTTTTTGCATGATTTTCTAAGTTATGCATTAGCATTAGACACAGAGATGGTCATAGACAAGCAGGCAAGAGCAAAAAAACTGTCAAAAAGTACCTCCAATTGGGGTATTTTTTGCTATTACAAGTCCTTATCCAAAGAATAGATGAACAGAAAAAATGTTGATTTATATTTTAATGGATTAAAAATATAGAGACATTTTACATCTATGAAGAAATATCAGCAAAGCAGGCGAGCAGAGACGGTTCAGTACTTCCACCATTCGGTAAAATGCTGCAAAATCTGCTTTTAACACAGTTTAGAAAAGAAGTATTTTCATTAAGGATTTTTATGAAATATACTTAGTTCTGAGTTGTTTTTGTTCTGCTGGCAATTGACATTAATACTTGTATTTTCCCTGCCTCTTGGCTCTGAGTACTGATCTTCATACTCATCACTGTAATCCTACTTAGCTTTCTAACTTAGTGACACGCATCAGCAAAATTTAAGAGAAGAAAATCATTAAAAACAAATAAGAACTTAATTAGCATTTGAGACAGATCATTAGCTTAACTTTACTTTCCTTTTAGTGCAATTTGTGTTCTTTGTAAAAATCCTACGTCAGCGGCAAAACAGACAGAACCCAGAGAATCTAAAGGTTACGTGTGAGATTTTTTTTTACCTGTTCTGTATACAAGGCTTACCATTTCAATAGTGTGTGTATTGGGGGTAAGGGGCCCTTAGGTAGAATGTCTTCTTTTTCGTCATAATATGTTCTGAAGGAACCCTGTGCTTTTTGATGCAGCAGTCAATGGGAGTTTTTGAGGGCTCTCTGATGGGTGTCTGCTTTGTTTTTGTTTTAAAGTGGCAGCCCTACTGAGAATGGGTGGTTTTAAAAGGATCACACGTCCTCAATGTGGTCACACAAGCCAGGAAATACACAGCATGAATATTTCAATCTTAGGATGTTCTGCCATCTCACTGCTTTTCCTGCTTCTGTTTGTTCCTCTCTGGTGTATAAAAAGAGGTTTTGGATGGACACTGTGCTCAAAACAAAATGAATGTGGAGATCAATATGGATAAGCCCCTCAGAGCACTGACCTTTACGAACCCAGCTATACTGTTTAATGTTCTGGACTGTGTTTAAATGGACAGATCATCACATACTTCATTAATCGTTCAGCCCCCTGTCACGCCTACTTTCACCCAGCAATTTCTTCTGTTTCTGTAACTCCAGGGGGAAAACGCCACTATTTATGACATGAAAAGTGAACCATAATTCACCCCTGCATGCGACTTGTACCTAACCCTTCTTTTAAAGTCCAATGAAGATGGCTACAGGATGATTAGGGTACCTAAGGGTTACCTAAGGGGCAACGTATCACAGCTCTACATTGGCTACTGTCAATATTTCAAGAAGGAGGTGTAGACACCATGTAGCAGAGAACTCATCTGTTTTGTTCAGGTAAATATTTTGGGATGCTGTATTTTTCTTACTCAGCATTGCAATAATAATAATAATTATTATTATTATTATTACACTGACATGTAATAGGTAATGTCAATTAAAGGTTACTTTAATCTTCCATTTTTTAATTTGTGTCTTTAAATCTTGAATGTCTTTTGTGCACTGTCCATTTACGATGTTTCACCACCCTACCAGACTTGAACAATATTTGCAACTCAAGTTTTAAGATTTAATAAGTGTCTAGAAAACCACAACAAATGTCTATATTTGCATTACTGCAAAAGTTTATCTCTTTGTGCCGGAAATAACACAAGTGTGGGTATAAAAATTATGTCATAAAGACTGTTCTATAATCATTTTAAATGACAATAAACAAACAACCTCTTCTTGTTATACAAGAAAAGCTGTGAAAAATACAGGAAAAAAATCTATGTATGAAGAAAAAAACACAATTTTTTGTTTAAAAAAAAGACATTTCTTTTTTATTAAAAAAGAAAAAAAAACAGCTACACTCCAAACAGCTGCTTTCATATTTTCTTTCATTACACTAAAACCCTGCTGTGGGTTGACTGTTTGATGTTAATTTGATTGTAGACATTATGAGAGCGGATGAAGTTTCATGCAAACTAACACTTTTTTTATTTCCCATATGTTGTGTGAAAAAAGCGAGTCACGCCTCTAAGCAGCCTATATCGTGCTTTTCTTAGGCCTCTATGATGAAACTATATCCATGTATATGATAAAATCTTACCTTCGGAACACTAAAGAACACGAGTTATTTTCACAGCTCATTTTCCTACCCAAAAGTAAGGCGACTCAATCTCGGAGGCTCCGCCTTTGGCTCCTTATGGGTGCCGCCCATTCCATGACGTCAGACTAGAGTGGGCCTCGGCAACATGTCTGTTTTTCCAACCTGTATATCACTTATCACAATGTGAGAATCAGCTCATTTTCGAGTTGCAATGCCGCAATGAAATACATCAATTACCATATTTCGAGTATCTTCCATCATTTCCAAACCATTCTACAGATGGACAGTACTTTTGCTAGAAACCTAACTTCATAGATGTGGTTCTTTGACATTTGTCTTTGTACAATATACCATAAAGTCCAGTTGCCAGTATTTTATTATATCACAAATTGAGTTATCTTTCAACTTTACAGGAAAAAGTAAATTGAAAAAAAAACAAACAAAAACAAAACATTTGAATTGAATGCCAGGAATGAATCCTACCAATTAAAGAGTCGTCAAATGTCCAATCAACCTCTTTAAAAATGTAAACATTATCTTATTGTTTATGATAAACATCTAATGCAACTCATACAAAATGCCATTTCGATTTTTCAGCAGGCCAAGGTTTTTTTCAGCTTCTTTAGTGCAATGCAAATAATGATGGAAGATTTCAAATGAGCATATAAGCACTTGCACACAGGCCAATAACCACTCACTCTTGACACACATGCATCTGAAGGATAAGAAGTAATAACTAATAAATCAAGCTCATCCAATAAGCAGTTTTGAGCAGTTTAAAGCTGCAGGCTGGTCAAGGGGATTGTGCCAGAGCCACTTAGAGCTGCAGGCTTTTTTTGTCAGACTGAGCTGGGATTTATGCTTGCAAGGAAGACTGCATGCACGCGTGTTTGTGAGTGAGGCAGTGCGGAGCATGCATTACCCTTCTAAAACAGCTGTGTAAAGTAAGTCACCTGCACAAAACATAGCTAAAAGGGAATGTTTACGGTCCACTACTATTAGGCGTTTTTTTTATTTTTTTATGTAGCAGTTTTGATTGAATGCAGACACCCTGAAAACATAATCACACAGACACAGAGACACACTCACACAGCTATTTCTATATATCAAATCTCAGCTTATAGCTCTCTGGTGTCGTCCATTTACTCTGGGGTCCATCTGGGAGAGCCCAAACTGATAGAAGTGCACCATAATGGACTTTTTATAAGCCACTGGACAGACAGAGCCACTCCATCTTTTGCTGTTTCTCACTCAGCTCCAACCTCTTTCTCTTCCAGTTGCAGATATGAAGAGAGAAGTTAAATCTGCTCTGTGGAGGACAGTGTCTGATTGGGTAGCCTGGAGGTCACTGCACCTTCCAAATGGATTCAGAATCTAGTTTGCCAAGTCTCAGACTCCGGTTTGTGTTCCACTTTTTCACACGGTACACTAGCAATGATACTCCATGGATCTTTTCTGTGACTACAAATTAAATAGTAAATGGCGTTTACTATTGCCTTTTTGCAACTGCCCTTGTGGGCGGAGACGGGCTGCCTTTGGGCAAAAATGGGCATACTTGTACAAGGTATTTATTCATTCATCTTCTAAACCTGTTGTCCCTTTCGATTTGGGCCTTTCGGGGTCACGGGGCTGCTGGAGCCCATCCCGGCAGGCAAGGATGGAACCAAGCCTGTCACCTTCTGATCAGTAACCAACAGCTCTACCTCTGCACCACAGATTCCCCATAATTTTGTGCAAAATAGGACCATAATAGATTTTTGTGAGAAGGTGGTAACCACAGAAGACAGAAAACCGTTAGATTATTTTATATGATTATTAATTTGTATTTAATGACCAACCAACACAATTTTACCTTGAGCAAACATTTTTTGAAATATTACAGCAAAACAATTCAACCAAATCAAACATTGTTGCTTAGAAAATCTTGAATTAACTTGTTTATAAATGTCTTTTATCCTTTTTTGATAAATCCTCTAAAAAATATATTCTTTGTTATAATGTACAGCTGATGTGTTTATGAGAAGGACAGTCATTGACTATAATTCCTGAAGATTGACTGATGTCTTTATAAGGTTCTTACTGGGTCAGAACATTGGAATGTGTACAATTGTCTTTCATCTAGTCAAATCCATAGCTCTTAGACAACACAAGTGCTCTACCGGAACAAACTCACTATTTTATCATAAAATAAAACAATGGGGCAAAATATAAATCACAAATGTAAAGATACCAGGAACATAAGAAACTGACCTTGTTAGCTGACAGTGGTGTCCTATAGAGGTAAAAAATAAACAAATAAACAATGTACACAGGTCCCAAAGCTCAAGTCAACTCTAGGAATTAGGACATTCTTTCCCCTCTGGAGTTCATGCCACACCCGAGTATGATTGACCGCCAGAGTCCTCTTTGTTTGCACTGTCTTATCGCTCCGACCCATGCTTTGTCATGGTTAATCCTGGCGCCCAGCTTTCTGTTTGGATCCGGTGGGAGCATGAAACGTTGGAGCAAAACTCTTTAAAATCCATAATGTGAATTAAGCAGCTACCCTATTACATGTTATCCTGCTTGAGGCAGGATGCCGGAAGTCACAAGACAAACTAAACCACGAACCACATTCTGCTTAACAAGACAGACCAAAGACATCTAGTAACACACTCAAGCAGTATGTCTTCTTAAAACACAAATATGAAAGATTGGTTGTTATTTTACAAAGGTCATAGGATGGTAAAGTGTGTACTTGCACCCCTTCTTGTTTCTAGTATTAGCAAATAATACAGTAAACCCTTGTTTATCGCGGGGGTTACGTTCCAAAAAGAACCCGTGATAGGCAAAATCCGTGAAGTAGAAACCTCTATTTTTTTAACAATTATTATACAATTAAATACTCTGTTATACATTGAAAAGAAAGAACAAACCATTTTACAGGCTCAAACATTTGTTTCACGAATCAAAGTACTTTAAAAACGTTTTTTTTCAACAAATAACTTCTGTACTGTACTGTCAAATAATAATTTTAATCATCAATGTGAACAGAAGGCTTCAAATCGAGGAGATTAGCCCCGCCCACCGCGACCCGAAGAATTGGATTAAACGGGAGAAAATTTAAAATGATCATGAAAAAAATACAAAGTACAAACGGACAAATAGTGGCTCAGGTGTATTTCAATGCTCTTCAGTCTGAGAAGCTGCAGTGTTTTATCCTTCTCAAGCCCGCGGTGAAGCTGTGTTTGTTCGGGAGAAGAACATAGTGATTGACAGTTGGTGTTGCTCTTTTTCTATGGGTTTTAGAGAAACTTGAAATTGCAAGATGATTTGCATGTACGTAATTTGGAAAGCTGATTTACGTACGTGTACATATTAAACTGCAACATTATTGACGCGCAGGTAGAGAAGAAGCGGAGTGACTTTTTTAGCCAATCAGAATGCAGAACACAATGCACGATGCAAATCCGTGAAGTAGCGAAACCGTGAAAAGTAAACCGCGTTATAGCAAGGGATCACTGTACACCAACAAAAAGCCTTTACTGCCACCTGTGCTAGAGTGTGGACAAAAAGCGGCAACACAGCTTACATGTCTTTAAAACACAATTTGAACCTAAAAAAAGTAGTTGGATGACCAATGGTGCTTTAAAGTGAAACCATGTCTGGTGTTAATACAGTCTTGGATGTGACTTTAAGTCTGTGATGATTACCATAGTTTTTCCACTATAAAGCCTTGACTGTCGTCAATATAAGATGTGAATAAGTTGGTTCAAGTAAAAGATGTTTCTGGTAATCATCTGAGTATAAAAAACAAGCTGAAAACATGAATCTTGAAAATCCAAGACAATATTACTCTAAATAGTCAGCTCAGATTGAGAACTATAATCTTTATGAAATTCTATATCTCCTTTTGACAGCTGTCCTCCACTTTCCTAAATCATGTAAGATAACCATTTTTTTTTCTTTGAACCACAGTTTTTTTCTTGGCCTGGTGTTCGCACATAAAACAGCCACAGTAAACGCCTGATTAGTGTTCAGATTTGACTCTGCACTCATATGCTGTTACCATAACAACATCTTTGTACTGATGGCATAAGGAACAGGGAACACATAAAAAAAAGGGAGAGTGGTGATAAAGGCCAGCTGCAATGACTCACATGCTCTTTCACTTCTATACGTGTTTTTTGTGTCTTTTTTTAGATTGTTTACATTTGGCTTCTTTCCCTGTTATTCTATAGTCTTTTCACACTTTTTGTTAACAATGTTAGGCTTCAACACAATGTTTTTTTTTCTGAGATTCCATATTAAAGGCCTTGTTTGATATTAATACATAAGTGATATTAATTCTCCTCCATGATCATCCCTGCATTTATAATGACTTTGGGAAAAAGCTATATTCAAATGCACTGATGGAAGCAGTATTACACTAGTATGCAGTGACAGAAGTGCACATTATTTATCATGCAGTTTCTTGGTTATTGTTTTATTTCTGAAGACAAAATGGGTATAGGAAGAGTTTAAAATGCTTTTTAGTTCTGAGTTTAGCAGTGAAGACAGGATAATGAGACGAACTCTCCCCCTCAACCTGTCTCCTGAGTACACAAACACTTTCACAGCACTTACTGATACTCTTTCAGCTACCTTTCATCAAGGGGGAGGGGTCAGCACAGCAGGACAGAAGGCCGACGTTTGGGGCCTTTCATGCTCGCTGCACACAGCCACGCACCAATGCGAACACTCTTACCCACACGCACACAGTCAATCACAGACATGCTCAGTTGAGCTGAGCAGCTGCAAGATATTGCTGCTGTCTACAGCAAGACAGGAGCTGAATCATTCCAGCGCTCTGTTGTTTTTTTTTAAAGTAGAAGGACAGGCGCACAGAAATGCAAATACATATATAAAAACAGGGTATGAAATAAAATGGCATAAAATAAACCGATTTAATGTCTCTGATATGACCAGATACTTAATGGAACATGAACTAGTCAATGGGTGCCTGGGATGAGATTTTTTTTCAAGGTTCCCCTATTCCCATGGTCTTTGTGAAATAAATTGAAACATTTTTTTTTTCATTTTTTCTTGGTAATGTTTGCTTCTGTTCTCTGAATTTGTCCAGCTATATTACTGAGCACTTTTTTTCACTATGGTACAGTCCAGAACAGCTCTTAGTTTAATCCTTGTTCAGATTGGCTGTTTTTACATTTACTTTGTCTTCTTTCCTTTTTTGTGTGTGTGCTTTTTACAACTATCCTTTAGGCCCATATGGTGTTCACTCTAGTGGGGCTAGGGCCCATAACATTTCTGGTAGGGGTGTGTTATTTCTATCAATGTCTGTAATTTTCCGGGAAAGTCCAGACATTAAGAACAATATGTTCCACAAACCCCTGGGTGTAAGGCGGTCTACTCTTTCACTCTAAATTACAAGGATGATTCCATGCTCTTTCAACAGACCAGAGTTCATTCACATCCACTCAAATACTCGACCTGCTGTGTGTTGGGAGTGATCTGACAGACGTGTGTTCAAGAATCTTTGCTTAGTTTCTATTGATCACTTTGTATTTTATTAGAACAAAAATACTGTGTTTTTTACACACTATAAGGCGGACTACAAGGGCCTATATCATGTTATTCTTAAGCCTTTCTGAGTAAACTTTATCCATATATATATGATAATGTGTTACCTTAGGAACACTAAAAAAACATTTTTTTTAATGAATTTTCGTAGTTAATTTTACTCGGAAGTAAGACGACTCGATCCTTGAGGGACCGGCTTTCTCTCTGTGTGGGTGCCGCCCATTTCATGTCGTCAACCTAGAGTCGGCTGTAGTGTCTGTATTCCACCCACTAAAACAAACAATATCCAAAATTTAGACAAAGATGGATGTGAATGTTGTGGAGCCTTACAAAAGTGTTTTGCCTATAACCACTAGTGCGCAGAGAAAGTGGGTGTGTGTGTTAGCCTAGGGGGGAGGGGCTTGCAGCGCAGACTCTTCCTGGGAGGGGCTGTTCACCACTTTGTGACATCACATGTGAGAACTCCAGTCGTTTTCCTGGATTGGGAAGGGCTGATGTTTAGATAGTATGGTTTTATAGGACTTCCCAGAAATTGATCAAAAATACCCCTTTGGTGTTGTTATTTTTTTTGTAAAGAATTAACATTACAATAAACTTAAAAGCTCAAAAAGTTGATTTTGTATGATATAGGCCCTGGAGATACTTATACTGTATATGGGTTAATTCTAGAAGTGTTAACTGATGAAAAAGCGATTTTAGGAGGTACATGGCACTCTGTCAATATGTTTGGTGTAGTGTCAGTTTGCCAACGTGTGTAACAGTGTTGGACTGTGTTATTTTTAATGTGTTACTAACAAAGTTGGGAGTTAGCGTAGTCACATTAACACTTGTTTTAGCAGCATCAGCCTGTAGTTTTATGTGTTGCAAGTTACAGTGTACACACTTAATACAGTTTGACTGACTGACAGACTTATCTCACACAGACGTTTTGTCTCGCTTAATGCACCTTATAGCTCATTGCGGTATATTTATGACATAAGTTTGAAAATAGACCATGAATTGACAGTAAACTTTATAATCCAGTGGCCCTTTTGTGCGGAAAATACAGTACTCAAAACTCCAAAAGGTACTGGGAAAGAAAGTAAAAAGGTTTGATGGTGTGTGTATGTATTTCTTGTTTTGCTGAAATCAGTTATTCTTGCCCTTCTAAATCTTTATTCCTAATATTATTTAAAATCTATGAACGTTTATTTTGATAAAATGTACACATGTACAAAAATACCTTTTTATCTTGAATCCGTCTTCAGAAAAAAACTACAAACTGCAATACTGGCTAATCAAATCCATAAATCCTTTGTAGATTACTTTTTTTTTTTCCTTTTTTGTATTTTCTTAGTAACATATGTTTCCAGTACCTTTTATTGCCAGGATTCATCACTTTGCTAATAAAATAATCCATCTTTGTTCAGTTTAAATCCCGGATCATTAAAACCTTTTTTATGATGAAAAAGAATCAGTCTTGCTGTGAAAATTCGACTTATAAATTTAATATTCAAGAAAACCTAGCTAAGATGGCAGTCTTATGGAACAACAACAGAGTACTTTTAGAGAATGATGTATTTTTCCAGTACTGAGCATGCAGTTGAGCACCTTTGGAGAAGAAGTAACTCCTAGCTTTATTTCTTGGTAAAACAGTTGGCGTTGTTAAAATTTTTCTTTAAAAAAATCCTTCTTTGTCTGCCGTGTCTGTAAGATAACACTTCCTGCTTCCATTGAATGAAGAAAAAAGGAAATAATCCCTCAGATCCACACATTCTGCAACGGTTCACCTGCAGCCAACAGACATGGAAAATATATTTGCAATAAAACTATAAATAGTCCAGGCCTTCTAAACACTTGGTTTGTAGTCCCTAGAGTTGGTCCTTTTCCTTTAGATTCCCTGCATCAAAATGTTTTAGCCAATTTATCACAAGGAGAGAAAAGGTGTTGTGCAAAACAAAGGCCTGGATAAATGACTGTTGGCAGTCTGGCCACAAGGCTAATGGAGAGAGCAATGCAGTTGTTCAAAAGTGAATGGAGATCCATGCTAAAGAGCTAATTTCACCCAAGATCAGCAGGCCTAATCACAGGTTTGTATTACTCTCAAGGACAAATGCAGCATAAAGTAGCAACCAAATTACAGTGGGAATTTAAAAAAGAAAAAAACTTTTATCTAATTTAAAAAAAAATAGGAAAGTGCTTTTGAAACCTCACTTTAAACCCAAAATTGAAAATCATCCTGAAGTGAAGCAAAAGTAAGAGATTCAGGACTCTTTGAGCTGCTGTTTTTAGATAAGTTTAAACAATAATGTCTTAGATACTTCTAAGAAAAATATGTTTCATCAAAACAAGAAGGGTTTAAAAATTACAGGTCTATACTGTAAATGTCAAATCTGGCAAACCCGATTTTGTTACTAGAAATACAAAATGTTTATGGTAAATGGCATATACCTATGTAGCACTGTTCGACTTTCTTAGACGGTCTAAAATGCTTTACAATCTCAGTCCCATTCGCCCATGCTCCCACCAGGATCATTGCAGGCTTCAGTGTCTTGCCCAACGACTCCTCGACTCATTGGCAGGTAAGGCGGGAGCCAAACTTGCAATACTCCGTTCAGGGGTCAACTGCTCTACACGCTGCTGAAACACGGCTAACTGTATCTTTTTTTAGGACGCAACAGTGAAGTTTTGGTTGTTTTTGTTATGTTTTCTTGGTTTTCATTCTTTAGGTAATTTCAGTTCAGTTTGGTTTTTGGGTTAAGTTTAGCGTTTCCTCTTTGCCATCATCATACCTGGTTTCAGTTTCAGACTATTACAGTTTCTTCCTGTTCATTCAGTATTCCTCAGTATTGAAGTCCAAGGTCTTTTGTTTGTCGGTGCACGATTCTTTCTTTTGTAATCCATTTCCTTTTTACCAATATTAGTCAGGCAACATTCTTAGCTTCTTCTATTTTAACATTTTTTGTTTTTCTGTTTAAGCTTTTGTTTCTGGTGACGAGCAATGTCTCCTCTAAATAAACATTTGATGCTGAAAAGTACCCGACTGACACCATTGCAAGAGGAATTACAAAAAAAAAAAAAAAAAAGAATCAACTGTGTAAGAATTGACAGCTCTTTATTAGCATAAAATAAAACTCAAAATAATAAAGCAAAATAATGGGGAAGGTTTAGTGCATCTGAAAGTTTAGATTTCTTGTGTGGGCATTTTATTTGATCTATGAATCAAAGCTAGAAGAAAACCAATCTCTCGTTGCGTTGCACTTTAGCAAATCTTCACAAAGGACACTACAAAGGTTCACACATGCAGAGAAAAAGGCAGTGTAACATTTTAGCGGTCTCACAAGTTATGATACAAAAAAAAAATGTGATCTATTTTCTAAGCACTCCCAGTGGTCTTTTTACTATAAATAAGCTGTTTTTAGCCAGGTTGTGACATTAGGAGCTACCCAGCCCCCCTTCCCCTCCCCCCATTCTGGAGTGGACCAGGGCCAGTTTATTTTCTATGTCACTAATAAGCTCTTCTTTAAACAGCTTTTTTTTTTTTATGTCTGCTCCTGATTCACAACAATTTGAATAAAGAAATCCTCAGAAACACTGCTTTGAGCTTGATCTTCTTTATGTATGTCCTCCATCTTCAGAAAAATGCTACAAGGTTATGTTTAAAACACCAAAAATCACATTTTTCATTAGAGTGGGTCTTCAAGAAAAATGAGGACTGTATTCTGGCAGTTCTCATCTCTGGGATGTTTGTGCAGACTTTGTCTATAGTCAAACAAATTACTCAGCATCATGTTCTCCTTCAGCAATGACACTTTAAAAAAAGAAAAAAACAAACACACTTTCAACCATGGTCCCGTGAGAACAGCACATCACCAGCATCCCACTGAGGTACGGGGTCAACGCACTGACAGGGTTCTGCTCTCCTCCACAATGCCTTGTGGTAAAATAAGACTTTTACAGCATGTCCCAGTGGGAAGAGTGAGCGCCATCCGCTACTCAGTTAGCCGCATGATTACTTGGTGTATGAATGCACCATATGAGCTGTCTCTTCTGGAAGAGACAATAAATAGATATGTTTTCTCTCTATCTCCTGTCTTCATTTTCAATTTCCTGTGGCTAAATTGTGCATAAGTAGTGAATTTGACAAGGACTGCATGAATGGATGTAAAAATTCATGGCAGTCTGCTGCTGTGCTTTGATCTCTTCTTCCTGCGTTTGTTTTGACACTGTCACTAAGCTCTTACATTTTGCACAGATAGCCTATGGTTTTATTTATTTACCACCCTCAGCAGCATTGACCTGCTTGTTTTACCACTTTATGCTTTTCTTAGATTCTTGTTCTGCAACTCTCTGTAAAAATCCCCGTGTCTTACGTCTCTGCTTCCACTAAACTTGCTGTTTCAAATTTCCAAAACCACAGAAAAACAACTTTTTCAAAGAATGTCGGAGATTAGACTTTTTCTAGTAAAGGATTAAGGCACGCATCTTTTTTTTAATGTATTTATTTAGCTAGAGGAAAGTGCATGCTGAACTGAACAATATCACAGTGGCTTGCCAAAGCACCCATTTAGTGGACACTTTTAATCAAATTAAAGCATGCAATTAGCTGTTAGATGGTCTCTTAAGTTTGAACAAAAATATTTTAATAGTTTTATCCCTGTCAGGAAAAAAAAAACCTCTTACTTTGAAAGGTTGCAGGAAAAATGCAGTAAAATGTGCTTTTACTGTGGTAATGTTGATCCTGTCTCATGCCAATAATATGAAAAAACAAAAGAAAATTGTGAGATACGAATAATTACATTTTAAACGAAGTGCAAACGAAGTTCTGTTGCATTATAAGCAGATAGAACAGTTGTGTACAGATGTGACTGTACCGGTGAAAATACATTTTTGACATGGTGAACAACCTCCACCCCAAAAACTGATGACATCACAGCAAGTTAAACCATCAATAAAAACAATTAATGTGGTCAAAATCTCTTATGGAGCTAAAAGAAAATGTGTATTATTAACAATTTAGAAAGAATGTAAATTGATTTGGTTTTTGTGTGATTACATGCTTTTTAATAAACTGGAGAGAAAAACAACTACCTGGGCAGATTTTCAACAAATTTAGTTGAAAATTATTATTATAAATGGTTGCAACTTTTAGTAAAACAGCTGCAACTTCAATTTTTTGTGCCTTAATCACTACAAAAATGCACGTGAGTTAATGGAGAGACTGGAAATCAATACAGACTATAAAGTTTCCCTTTCTTTTAATAAATTTAGGTTGCTGATGTGCCACAGGATTTTTGTCAAAAGTGTTTCTTGGCACATAAAGGGTTGAAAAACACTGATCTAGAACTCTGTGACCTTAATCAACTGGCTCTCTGAAATAAAGCAGTGGCTAAGCGACAACTGCCTTCAGCTAAATTCCGACAAAATGGAAACACTGATTATTGCCCCAGACAGTGACATCCCTGCCATTAAATGTTAACTATAGGTGACCTGAGCCATTTGGAAAAACCCAACCTGAGAAACCTAGGAGTAGTGTTTGATGAATGTTTTATTCTTAATGTCTTAAGAATTGTTATTTCCAGCTGCACAACATCTCTGAACTTTAAATCCATGGTTTCTAAGCATGAGCTAGACATCATGATCCATGCCTTTGTGTCCTCAAGTTTGGACTTCTGCAACAGCCTTTTCACATGTCTAAACCAAAAGGAACTAAACCGTCTTCAGCTGGTCCAGAACTAGGCTGCTGGGCTTTGGACTCACACAAACAAAAGAACCCACTTTACCCCGATTTTAAAGTCTCTTACCTGGTTCCTTGTCATTTTTAAGAATTCATTTTGAAATTTTGGTCCTGACCTTTAAAGCCCTAAATGGACAAGCCGTGTTGTATATCTCAGACATCATCCAGCTCTATACCCCCTCCCAAACGCTGATCCTCAGGGCAAAACCTGCCCTTTTTAAAACCCATGGAGACCATTCTTTTAAAGCGGTGGAACCAAAACCCTGAAACAAATCCCACTTTTTTTTATGTTTACTAGATTGATGTTTTTAAAAAGCCGCCCTTGAAACCCATTTTCTTAATAAAGCTTTCCAGTTACACTAAATGGGCCTCTGGCTGGCTGACATGATGTGCTGTATTCTTGGTACTTTTACTTTTTTTTTTTTAATGTTTTTTTTAATTTCCCTCCTGTAAAGCACTTTGTGACTGCTGTCTGGTAAAGGCGCTTTACAAATAAACATCACTTACATATTCTGTTGCCAAGAAAAAAACAAACGTTTACTTTTGCCGATTCCTCTAAATATTACATAGGCCTGTCCGTCACCCCAGACAACCCAAACATAAACTAGTTGCTAAGGGGATAAAACCAATAGAAAAACTGCCATTTTGAAAAAAAAAGGGCTCTTTTCATGAATGTGTCACATCTTTGACGAGGGTGGGGGAGGCGGAAAGGGGAGAGTGAGGGGCGTGTAGCTACTGCTCTGCCAGACTAATAGAATTGAAAAATTCCAATCAGCTCAATCTACAATCATCACCTTGCATCAAGTTCCACACCTCCTTAAGTATAGAAAGCCCTGCTTGTCCTTTGCTTTACACTCTGCAGCCTTTTTCTGCTTGTATGTGCTTCAAATAGACTTGAGAAAAAAATAACGACTTTTATCAATTTCAGCAAGAGGTGAGTTTTTACAAAGTTTGAAATACAACACTGATTAGAACCTGCAGCTACAATTCTCTTCAATGAAAACATTGGATTCCCATATCCTCATGCAAGTCTTTCACAGACTTCCTCTCTGTTACTTCAGTTTAATGTCCTGATGTCTTTCTCCTGAAAATCCTGCGTCAGCCTTATGCCGCGCTGATTAATCACTCAATTACTTGTAGCCAATATTATCATCGATTTACGTTGCCACATTTTGGCCTTCCAGCCAGCCTGACAGGAAGCAGAACTCTCTTTTTCTGCGCCTCCCTGACTTGAAGTGAGACGGCATGCTGCTGCTGTGGTTAACTCTGTCTCCTCGCATCAAGGGGGTCCTGGTCCAAATCCCAGCGGGGCGCTTTCACAGTCACTGCACATGTTTTGTTGTTGTTGTTGTTGTTTTTTTCTAAGTGCTTTCCTCATGAATGTCAGGTTGATTGGTGATTTTACGTTGGCTTTAGGAGTGAAGCTTTATAGCCCTGTGATAAACTAGCAATCTCTTCAGGCTGTTCTTAGTTTCTTGCCTGATGATGATAGGGACAGGCTCCAGACGACTCATGTGACTTTGAAAAGAAATTAAGTGAATGTAGAAAATGAGGAAGTGAATGATGAGAAGGAGGTCACAGGCCAGTAGTGCTGAAGAAAGCAAAAAAAATAATAATAAAAAGATCCTACTGCTTGTTTTTTGCATGATTATGTTGAAAATTATTGATTTAATATTTTTTACCTATAATTTTAAATATCCCTTTTGCTTAAGGACACAGATACTTAAATTGTTATAAGACTCTACAAAAAATGTGGCAGTAAACTGCTAATATTGCAGTTTAAAAAGCGTTTTTCTTTGTTTATATGATACATTGCAAGTCTTCTCAATCATAAAGCTGATTGAATGATGCACATATTAACTCACATTTCAGCACAAAATATTTCCCACAAGTATCTGGAGTACACTGTAATTTACTAAATTAATAGGTTCAAACAGTTTCTGATTAGCTTCAATTTATGATATTTTTATCGTACTAATTTATGATTTTATAGTATTTTAATCTACCAATCCAAAGTTGTACTGAATTTCTTTAGTGCATTTATTACTTTTTTATTTTATAATTTCCGTTAAATAATTTTTCTGGGTCATATTTTAGGACTTCTATGACACAATTTAAACATTTTGGATTATATTTTGGGACTTCAAGGACACAATTTGGACATTTCTGCTGACTATATAGTTCAGGCAGAAAACAATTTTTTGGCCAATGATTAAAATCCATTCCATGACTGAGAAAATGAAGTTTGTGCAATGGCAAAATTATTAAAAGAACTTGGTAACTCTTTAGAATACAGGACACAGATATAACTGATTACTGTGTAGGCACAGTAATATATATATATATATATATATATATATGTATTTCTGATTATGATGTACTGTAGGTGATGTGAACCAAGATGTCCACAACTTGAAAGGAAGATTGTTGTCCATACAGAAAATCTCGATCATATATGGTTTATTTCTTATCCCTAAGTGATTATTTCTAAAGTTCAGGTCACAGCTTAATAACCCTTCAACACAGAAGCCCTAGCTAATTGACATTCCTTCAAATACCATAACTCTTCAACCTTCTGCACAATTAAAGTAAATCTAGTGCATTCCAAAGTGGAGACAAGCAGCCTTGCAGTAACACGCAACACTTCAACACTGATGAGTGCCTTCAAAAATGAAGGTAGTGTAGTTTAAGTGAAAGCAAGATATCGAAAACTGCCTTCAGACTATATGGGGAAAAAGAAAAACACTTTTTTTACTTATTATTATTATTATTATTATTAGGGGGAAGTCTGAATCTGTACCAAAAATTACTTTACCAAAGTCATTTAATCTGAACAGGCGGCACATCGAGAAGCAAAAAGTTGGGCTCCCCCAAAGCGTCAAAGAGTGACGAAGAGGAAAAAGTGATCAATATTTTTATAAGACAATTGCTACAGTCCATTCTATAGGCCATACATCATAATTGTGAAATAGTTATCCAATAGTTTTAGATTAAGTATGACCTGAGTATTCCTGTTTTCCCCGTTTATTCTTTAGGTTATCCACCTCTCTTGTACCAACAATAGTACAAAGTCAAATTTACATTAAAAGACTGCTGTCCTCTGCCGTAACTACAGGGTAAACTACAGGCTTAAATGCTGCACTCAAACACTTGAAACAAATTATGTTCCTTAACGATAATTACAGAAAAGACAACATGCACTAACAGCATCTGAAAAACACTAAATACATTTTTCTTTCTTCTCTTTTCATATTCCTTGTCATCTGAAATGCGACCCCCTGGAATAGACATTAGCTTGGAAGGATTGTTGGCATGTCGACTCTTGGGTAGTCCAAGGATCATTAGAACCATCACCGTGGTAATGACCCCTCAAGCCGGGAGGATCAAAACGGATGGAGCATCGTCCTAAGAAAAGCAAACAGCTCCGTTGCACTTCATTAAATCTAACAGCTGTCCGCGTGCTTGTCTTTCTCTGTATCTACAAGTGTTGCCGTGCACACGCAATTGTGTGAGTCTGTATGCGCAAATGCGCCTGGGGGAGAGGGTAATGAGCACCGCTGGGGCTAGTTTAAACAACCAGGGTTCACTAGTGAAGAAGCAAACAGGAGCGCCAGCACTCCCCAAGGCGCAGGGAAGAGGCACATTCAGCGCTCTATAGTACCATAATCTCCTGCTCACGCCACCATAGGACTCAGCAGGGTCTGAGATCCACAACCTCGACCTTTCACCTCCCTACGGGTCCACAGCATCCACATAACTTTTTCCACTTGTCACATTCCTACACTTCTTAGCCAATTAGCTTCTTGTGCTTCCTTCTGTTAGCAGCGTGGATGGAAGTGATCCTGTCAGGTTTTTTTTTTTTTTCCAACTGTAAGATACAATTGATTTACCATGCTCATCTTGACGGCAATCTTTTTTTCTTTATCTTAGTAAAGGTCAAGCACATGCACACGTAAGTTACACACAAAGTCCCACCGAGAAACAGACACACACTTTTACATGTTTCACACACAGCCGCCTGATCACCTTCCATTGATTTCCTGCTGGCCAACCGACTCCTTAGCTATCTTTTGAGTGACAGTTTGACCCAGGAGGCCTGTTAGCTGCTCCGCACACAACACAGACGTACTCCTTCCTGCAGCCTTTTGGAAACTCCCTAAAGCGTTTATTGACCTGAGAGAGAAAGCAGCTATTAATCCGACGGAGGTTTAAAAGCCTGCCACCGTGTGTTTTCGTGCGTATGCTTTTATGAAACGTGAGCGCTCCTGTCGTCGATAATGGTTACAGTTTTACAAAATGGCATGGCTTTTCTTGACCATCCAAAAACAAGAAAAAAAAATGACTGTATGTTTTGTTTTTTTTGCGTTCATGTATTCATTTATTTATGAATAAATCAGTCAGATAACACTTGAATTTTCACATCTACCCAAAAATCGTGTCAAAGGTACCTGTTGGGCATCTCCAAGCTGATTCCAAAACTGGAGGTCTGTGTTTAGATTCTGGGAAAAAAAAGGATTGGAATGGAAAGAAATGTTGCTTTTATTTTCACTTTTACAGTGTCTGTTAAGGTTCTGATTCATCCAGAAGACATTATCTTGAAGTAGTCATAGCTGCTGGACTTAAAATCTCCTTTCTTAAAATGTTGCAACTCTCATCCATGCCTTAAGGAAGAATATTGTAGGTCCAGTTGCCATGAATAAACTCTCTCAAGACTCTTTAAAATAGACTTCAAAATAGTTAATAGTTGGACATTAATTAGGCAAATAAACAACAAATACTGTAAAACGAAGCCAGAATATTGATAATGGATTCGATTTATCTGAGCTTTTCCAGAAGCTCAGTGTGTCCATTATTCATTCACTCCTCCTTCATATTTGGTGATGATAAGCTACTGATGTAGCTACAGCTGCCCTGGGGCAGACTGTCAGAGGCGTGGCGGCCAGTGTGCGCTTACTGCCCCTCTGACCATCACCAGGACATTCATATGCATTCACACACCAATGGAGACACAGATGGTGAAGTGTCTTGCCCAACGACACAACAGTTGACTGGGGGGAGAAGGGATCGAACCACCGATCCTCCGATCATCGGCCGACCTGCTCAACCACCTGAGCCACTGGCGCCTAGATACCCACAGCAAAGTTTGGACTGTTTTTTTCTTTATGGTGCCACCTATAGACCATCTTATTACCATCCATCCTTAATCTGAACCTACTGAGTCCATTTCACTGGGTTGCTGGAGCCTGTCCCAGCTATTGTTGGGCGAAGGCAGAGTACACCCAAGCTAAGTCTCCAGTCTGCCGCAGAGAAAAACATAATCACACACTCACATTCACACCTAGGGACAATTTTTAGAATCACCACTTAACCCATGAAGCATGGTTTTGGACTGTGGGGGGAAACTGAAGTGGCAGGAGAAAACCCATTCATGCATGAGGAGAACATACAAACTCCACCCAGAAAGAACCCAGCTGGAATTGAAACCATTTGAATCTTCTTGCAGTGAGGCGAGGCTGTGCAGCCCTGGTCTTTTCACCTTCTGGAAATTTCCTTTGTCATTTTCAATCATGGGGACATTGATGGATGCTTTAAAGTAACTTTTTGTCATTTGGTTAAAACATGAAAAAATTGCTAAAGGATTTTACTGTATATTTTCTCCCAACATGTTGCTATGCTTATATAATATTTTCGACTTTTTTTTTTTGTAAAACCAAGTCTAACAGTGGAATTATCATGTGATTAGGAGGTGTTGTTGCTCCTCAGTTTCCTGCCTCCTACACTCTTGTCTGTCATTAAAACAAATTATTATTATTTTTTTTATTTTTTTTTTTTTTAACTTGTCCTGTCCAACAGCTAGGCAGACAGATGAGAGCTGAGGGCCTCTTGTGTTGGACATATTTTACTTTAACAAGAGGGGTTATTAATCTTCAGACAAACCAAAGGTATGTCTGAATAAACCCCTTTTGTAATTGAGGCCAAACTTTTATTCATTTCAACCATGATTGAAAATCTTTGGTGTTGGACCGGACGGAAAAGGAAAGATGGGAAGAAGAGAGAGGGACGTTAGAGAGAGGGGGGGGGGGTGTAGGAGGGTGATAATAGGAGGGTAAGGGGGGTAAGACCATGAAGCAGCATAAAGCAACGAGTTTACTGGTTGTTAATCATTATGGTAAGGTTCAAATGTAGTACAAAAAGGGCGGGGCCTATCCACCCACACACTCAAATGTTATAAACACACCTGCTAGCTGCAAAAATGTCCACCTGTCGACATGTACACAAAACAGATAGTGTTCACACGCATACTTATGCCTTAAAACCAACTAGTGTGAAATATTTCAGTCATTCAATCATGCAAACTGTTAGTGCAAAGGTGAGCTAACACCTGTGCTCAGGTGAGTGTTTATGTTCTTCTAAAATGGATGGTGGAACGTGACAAGAAGGAGGGAGAGTGCCCAGCCATCCCCACCCCAAGACCCCCACCGCAGCAGCAGCGGCAGCCGAGATCCCCCCAACGCCACACGGGAACCGGCAGGGAACAACCGCCGCCCGGGCGACCAAGCCCGCCACCCAGGCCAGGGCCAGCAGGACCGCCGCAAGGCCCCCAGAGCCAGAGAGCAGGGAGGCACGGAGGGAAAGAGAGCGCCGCCCCAGCCCAACCAGGAGAGCAGCCCCCCCGCCGCGCCGGGAGCGCCCAACGCAAGGCCCCACCGGAGAAGGACGCCCACAGCCCCAGACGAGCACCCCACCACCACCCAGGAGTTCTGGGCATCCCCCCGCCCCCACCCCAGGTACGAGCCAGGACCCCCCAAGGGAGACCCGCTCCGCACTCCAGGCAGCCATCCGCCCGGCCCACGGTTGGTCCAGGGAGGAGCAAGGCAGGGGCCCGCCGCCCCCGCCCAGGAGGGGGAACCCCGGGGAAAAAAGAGGGCCCACAAGGGGTGTTATAAATATGGCCCGACCAGGCTCGGCCACTGTTGGAAGTTTGGCGGGGCCCAGCGCTCAGGGGCAAGGACCAGGACCCACCCCCCAGGGACACGAACACCCCCGGCTCAGGTGTAATATGAACCCCCCCACCGTGCGGAGAGAGCACCGCCGGGCCCAGGGAGCCAGCACCCAAGGGACACGGCCGCCATCGCCAAGGGGCCCACACCCCCCACCAGGGAAGGGGTAGGGGACAGATGGACCCAGGTCCCACCTTCCTTGCAAAATGTGTGTGCGTGTATGTGTGTTTGAAAGGGTGTGTGTGTGCATGTGTGTGTGTTTATGTTGGAATGTATATGTTGAAGGGGGAGGGGTGTGTGTACTAAGGGGGATGCAGTTAAAATTGGCGAGTAGGGCACTAAGGGGACATCTCCTGATTACTCACAGTGACGTCCCCTCACCCTCTCCACCAAGGGGCCCTAAATGTCTAAGGTGCGGTTAAAATTGGCGGGTAGGGTGCCAGGAGGACATCTGCTGCTTGCTTGCAGTGATGTCCAAGCACCCCCCCTACCAAGGACCCTACATGTCTAAGGTGCAAATAAAACCGAAAGAGGGGGGGCCCACTCCATACGGCAACCATAGGAGGGGGGCCACTGCCAAGTAGCCCCCCCCCAAGGCGCATCGCAGGCTAGACCCCCCACCCCCTCACCCTAATATGAGGTTATATGAGGAAGGGGGTAAGTTGGGGACAGACATTAAAACAAATTAGCATCATTGTGTTACTTCATCACAACCCTATTCCAGAGGAAAGTCTACCAAAAATAGAGAAGGCGACACAATGACAAGACTTGCAAATACTTGCTTCTCTGCACGAGTGTGAACCGACAGTATGCTCGATCCATCATTCCAAGCCTTAGCACAAATTCATCAAAGAGAAATGATACGAGTTGCATGAATAATCCATTTTGCAGGAACACCAAGGAGCCGTGAGGTCAGAGACGGACATGGGGAGATGGAGTCTTATGTTCCACGCTGAGAACATCAACATGACGAAAATGAGTCTCCTGAGCCTTGTTACAGTTGAAGTAGTGTTTGAGTCCAGTACACTCTGAAGTGACGCACATAACTTGGTTAGAAAAAAAAAAAAAAATGAGGGGTAAGTCTCTATAGCTGGGCTCTTTTTAAAGACCCACTCCAATGAAAAATGTTTTAACATTTTTCTCATGATGGACGATTCATATATATTTATAGGAAATATGAATAAAAACTGCTTTTCTGGGTTATATTTTATCAAAGTTGTTGTGAATTTAGGAGCAGATGAAAAAATGAGAAAGCTTGTATTTGTAACGTACAAACTACAATTGGCAGCCACAAGCTCCCTGATCTGCTCCATTCTGATGCAACCACTTGGAGACATATGTATCCATGTACATCTTTGTTTTCCTCATATGACCTGGTATCTGGATCAAAACTGTACGGCTGTATAGCTACAATATTGCTCACCATTTTTTTGGGGGGGTCGCTAATGTTAGGTTTGGGTTGTGAAGGTCTGTAAACCAATGGGAGAGCAGGTAAACAAAAGACTAATAGGGAGGCTAACTCTGGCTCCTGTCACAACTCAAAGGTGACTTTCTACTCCTGGCGCTCTACAGAAACTATGTCCTGAAAAGTTTTTTGTTGGTTTTTTTTGGGCTACAAATGGCATAATCATAATTAAAAGACCTCTGGGAATGCTCTGAAATTAACAGAAAAGATGATTGGAGTGGGTCTTTCATTTTTTTGAGTGCTGCATCAGAAGTTGTGAGGCGAATATGTTACCATGCCTTTTTCTCTTGTGCATGTGTGTGTCTTTGTCGTGTCCTTTGTGAATGATGGCTTTGCTAAAGTGCTGTGAAAAGAGACATTGGTTTGCTCCAGTTTTGATTCATTGCCTGTGTGGGGAAAATTTGCATAGCAGGCAGACTCAAGGCAGATCTGGGCTCTTATTAGCCGGGTGGCTAGGTGCTTTATCCTTATCAGCATGCTTGCATTTTGGTCCCAGCCGCATGTCTTTCTTGGTAATTTTCTAAAGACTTTCACAAAGGAAAAAGTTGAACAAAACCGGGTAAAAATGCTTCCGATCATCTGTTCCCCTCTAGTGAGTATTTTTTTTTTCCATGTGATCTGTGGTCACTCTGCAGTGTAGGTTCCACCTGCCTCCTGTAGTCTCATTTCCTCCCCGCCTGGCAGGCTTGATGCAGTCCTTTTGGGGACAAAGCTTGTTATAGAGGACATGCTGATGAGTGGCGATCAATACCAACTCTCAAACCGCAGCATCAGTCCACGAGCTGTGTGTGTGTGTGTGTTGGCGTGTACTTCTGACTGTGTGCTTGCATTTTTGTTGGTGTCTGAGCAACATGTTTGGCACCCAGGACAAACACCTGCCGCTGCTGCTGTCATTCATTTCCCAGTGCCCTTGAGGGTGTCAGCTCTCATTGCTTTGGGTGTGCGCTGGCGTTGGGAGCACACGCATGTGACAGATTTACATATCAGTTTATGGGGGGATTATATGGACAGCTTTAGAGCTATTTTTCTCTGTGAATATTTTTACCGTCATATAAACAAATATATTTCCCGGGCAGCTGTGGAGAAATAATGGAGGGGTAGAGGAAGAGTCGGGGCTCCTCACCCTCTCAATTATACATTTGTATCACTGAAGGGGCTGTTACAAAAGTCGATCCTTTTATTGAAAAACCTTCCCAAAAATTTGTGTTACAAATACCTTTCTCGTTCCACTTGACCACATTTAACTGGGAATTGTCTGCAGTGTCATAAAAAAGACTTACAGCAGACTGGAAAAGAAAAGGAAAATGAGACTGAGATAGAGACTATGAGTGTTTCTTCCATCCTGAGTCTTAAATCCACCACGGGTAACTGCTGGACTGTGACAGTAGGCTTATAACAGCCACGGTGTCGATAAATCCCAGACACATTTATTTCCTACAAGACAAAAAAGCCATACCTTGCTTTATGTCCCTTGCAAAAGGAAAGGTGAGTGCATTATTTATATATTATTAGAATCATACATCATAAACTGTTTTGAGCATGCATGAAATGATTTTGCAGCTGTTACATTACTTATTTAGTAATTCTTTAAAGTTTTTCTTTACTTTATACTATTTTTTTTTTCAATTCTTCTGTGTTTGTTACACAACAAACTCCATTCATTTGCATTTTAACATGCATTTATGCCTCCGGAAACATCAAGCAGAAATGTTTTGTGATTAAGTTCAATGCTGCACCATCACATTAGATATGCAGATTACCATACCACAAAGAAAAAAAAAGAAAAATGCAATAAAACACTAATGGTCCACTAACAGTTATCTTTTCTAAAAGGCTAATGGGATCATCATTTAAAATTGCTCAGACAATTAGGCATTTACATATTTATTTGAAATGCATAAAAAGTCAGAGAAACCAGTGAAACACTGCAACCTTGTAATGGAAAAGTCTGTGAGCAGCATCAAACTTATGACTTTAACTACATTTTTTTTTGTTCTGTGACAATATTTTAACCATTCATCTTTATTTAGCTTTGAAACAACCCATGTAGAACAGTCAGTAAGTGATGTATTATAAAGCATCTGGCTCTAAAGTTTTTTTTTTTTTAAATTGAGTTTTTTTTTCCTTCAGACTCAACTTTAGAAGATTTGATTCATGTTACCACATTAACCAATAAGACACAGTGGCAAAATAAAAAAGCATTAGCAGGCAGGTATTTGGATTGATTTTCGTTGAAACAGTTTTACATTAAGCAAATAATTTAATTTAGTGAACTTCACCAAGAAAATGTACTGTACAATATCATAAAAGTAGTTTGAGACTTGTATGAATGTGATTTAAATTGAAACTTAGATGTCTATATGCTATAACCACTTACACAGTAATTTATTTGCTGGGTTACTTAGGCTAGCAAGATATTGCATTAGTTTATCATAACTTTTTCGATTATTTCAGGTATTTATGCAATTTTGGCAGCACCAGAAATGATCATTTAAAATTTACTTCTGTTGTCAGACCATTGAGTTCTTCAATAAATAGGCAAAACATGTAAGTAATAACGGTATGCAAATTTGAAATAACAAATAAAAAAAATTAAAAGCTAAATATTATATGTCAGTCTTAAAACCTTTATCAAAAAAAGCAAAAAATAAAAGGAAAAAACAAAAATATTTGACAAGTATATTATATTAAAAAAGAGAGATTAAAAAAAAATATATAAGGTAAAATATTGACAGTTTGGGTAAAAGAAAATGTCTATAAACACCTTGCAGTTAATGAATACGGTATTTTATTGTATAAGTCACCGTTTGTTGCATAGTTTGGCTGTGAGTTGTGAGTTTTATTAAGGTGCAACTTATAGCCAGGGGTGGCTTACATAGTGTTCCACCGCTTATTCAAGTTTCAATTTTTACAGTTTCGCAAGTTATTTTTTTGTCATATGACTCCCATGGGTCATTGCAAAACTCAGCTCAAGGAGTTTATGAAGGTGCTATGGGGTTTGTAGCGGAGCGGAGATGAAAAGTTCGCCAGCCCGTCCGCTTCCTTTGCTGGCTGCTAAGGAATATTTCACAGCTGGTTCCACCGGTTACTGAATCACTACCAACTCAAGTTTGTGCGGAGAAGTGGCATCAACTTACTCTGAAGCAGTCGGATAATATCCTGATATGCTGAGGAAGATGATCGTGTATAATAATAATCATCTGGAGCAGGTGTTTAATATGGATGAAGATGACCTCTCCCATTTAACTGATGGAGGAAGCACGAACTCCTGGCTTTAAGGCACAGAGAGACAATGACACTCCTAATGAGCTTTTTAAAGTACGCTAGGGTACAGTCTATTGCTCTAAATAAAATAAAAAACTATATGTTGAGCAATATTCCAATATTCTTTATTAACCCTTGTGCTATCCTAGGCACTTTAACATTGGGAGTGGGGTCATCTAGACCCACTAGACAGTGCTCTGAACCTTTTTTCTTCAATGATTTGTGATCTTCACTGGTGTCCATGGATTACATGAAATCTTTCCACCTTTATCCACCTTTGTCATGGTAGGAATAACACGTCAAAGTAAGGGTGGGGCCATATAAGATAGCACACGGGTTAAATGTTTCAGTCACGGGGGTGGGGGGGTGGTTCTCCGTATTTGCGTATTCTGCGAACCCTAACTAACCCCTGCGAATAAGGGTGGGGAGTCGTCATTTTAATCAAGAAATACATGAGAACCTCCACTAGAGGGCGCTGTAGGTGTGCGTATCAGTATTTACTACTGACAGTAAAGCAGAAGAAGTGCCGCGCAGTCTTGACAGAATTGTTCCAAAGCGACATGGAGGATGAAGAATTCAACATATTTCAGGATTTGAAGGGATGTAAAGACTTTAGTGACTTGTTAGCGTGTTCTTATGGTTATTGGAATAATTCATGCCGTGCTAAGATACAAACTTCTTTCTATGTTTCATGAGCTACATAAGTATAAGTGTGTTACACTAGTGAAGCGTGCAGATATTCCGTCTCGGATTTGCCTTTTAGGATGAAATGTCTGTTTTTGGTCCTGGTTTTGTTAAATACATTTCTCTGGAAAAAGTGACTTATTTATGATTTTCTTTCTTCTTTATTAGTTTTTTTTTTTTTTTTTTTTTTTTTTTTTGCTACTGCAACTAAAAGTTTGATAGATACAGTAAAGAAATGAATGCCTTAACCTATATGGGTTTACACTTTTCCTACAAACGGCTGCGTCATACTGACCATTGAGTGACCGTAGCATGTGACCTTGCTAACTTCTTCTATAAACCAATCATGACAAGCTCATCTCCTGTTCTCTTGCTGCCTTTTGCTCCATGTTGTCAGCACACATTAGCATCACCAGTCGGTGTGTGGCAATTAAGTTTATCCCCGGGCAGCAAGGCCTTATTTAGAAATCATTACAAGACGAGGAAGTTTTGCCCTTTGAATAGAACAGCAGCACATGGGAGTGTGTACCTGTCTGTCTGTCTGTGTGTTTGTTGCTGTGTGTCATTCTGTTCCACTTACCCATGGCTCTTTGCTTCCAAGATAACTCTCAGCCTCAAACAGTCTCCAGCAGTGCTAGAACCCCCCCCCCCTCCTCCTTCTAACCCCCACCCCTCATATATTTCCCGCATGCCAGGAAGAGATAATATCATCTGCATGGAAGAGCAACGGAGCAGTAGGGAGAGACCGTGGTCAACAGCTCAGTCTATGTTTGTGTGCTCGGAGAAATGGTTGCCAGTGTGTGGCATTTTATAAAGTGTCCAACTGTGCTGCCTTATCCTGCTTCACCAGTGTCCTTGACTGGATGCTGTGTGTGTTGACGTTTGTGTGTTTGTGTGATGTTTAGGATCAGTGGGATTAGTGACCTCCCTCAGGCAGAGATTTTTTTTTTTTTATTCTGTATCAGTTTTTGTGCTGTTTTTCAATATCTCCTCTTCTTGATGCTATCTTCTCGAAACTGTTTTGGCACCAACGCTGCAGTCCTGAAAATGTTCTTGAGATGTCCGGAGGGGTGGCCTGTCAGAATGCAGATGTCTGCGGTGTTCACTCTGGCCTCCTCATGGACACAGCCCTCGTAAAATGATAAGGTGCTGGAACTACGTTAGTAACTGAGCAGTAAATCTTCCAGAGGGTACAGTGAGTCACTTTGGCACTTTTTTCTCTGCTGTCCTGTGTGCCGCTTACACCGAATGATGAATAATATTGTTATCCTTGAATGCATTGATAATAAAGCATTTTTATACACTGTTGCTAACATTTTCTAAAAATTACAAATGCAATGTTCTTAGTAAATTTCTTGTATAAAGTTTCTTCCTGATTTGACATGGACAGTGAAGTTTCATCTATTCTCATATCCTTAAATCTTCAGCATCTCTTAAACAAACATCAACTATAGTGGAGATCTATTGAAAAAAATCTGTTTAACAAAACACATTTACAGTAAAATGCATTTTACAATTAGCTTAGAAGGTCAACCAAATAAACAATACACTATCCAGTACAATACACTAATATATGGTAGCACCTGTTTATTATAATAAAAGCTATACAAATAAGTCTGCACAATAAATCGCAAATTAATTGTTATCCCAATATCAAGCTGTGCACATAGCGGAAAAGTCGGTGAAAAATGCGATAAGTGGTTACCTTAAATGTGCTAAAACAATCTTACAGCAGCTTGAAGTATTTAACAATTCAAATGAATCAATTTATGCACTTGACCAATCGGATGGAGCCCTCTAAATTAGATGCCCGCATCCTATGTAGACGAGGGCCATTTGTAGTGTAATTTAAATGATGTTGACATTGATTTAGGGCTGCATGGTGGCGCAGTGGTTAGCGCTCTTGCCTCACAGCAAGAAGGCCCCCAGTTCAAGTCCCGGCTGGGGGACCTGAAAAACAACATCAATGGGGGATCTTTCTGTGTGGAGTTTGCATGTTCTCCCCGTGCATGCGTGGGTTCTCTACGGGATCTCTGGCTTCCTCCCACCGTCCAAAAACCTGCTTCCTGGTTAATCGGCAACTCTAAATTGTTCGTGAGTGTGAGAGTGAATGGGTGTGTGATTGTGGACATTCTACCCTGCGACAGACTGGCGACCTGTCCAGGGTGTCCCCTGCCTTCGCCCACAAGTGGCCGGGATAGGCTCCGGCAGCCTTGTGACCCCGAAAAGTACTAAACGGAACAGAAAATGAATGAATTACATTGATTTAAATTAATCTGTAGCAGTGAAATTGAATTGATGTATTCAGATATTTTGCTATTTGTGATCATGTGTCACAAGTTATACCGTCATCGCAATTTTGATCACTAATATCGCAAATCACAGGTTTTCCTCAAATCATGCAGCCCTATCTTCAAATATTTAATATTTCTTTTTTTGAATAAAAAAAAAAAAGAAAAGCTTTTATTTTGAAAGCGTTCCATTATCAGACTACTGATTGGTTGGAATTATGCTAATTTTCTGGCTTTAACTTGAGGTATAAAACTAGAATATGCAAAAAATGCAATACACAGGGGCTGCATGCATGGTGGTTAGTGCCTTTGCCTTACAGCAAACAGGCCCTGGTTCAAATCCCAGCTGTGTAGAGTTTGCATGTTCTTCCTGTGCATGCGTGGGTTTTCTCCAGGAACTTTGGCTTTCCTTCAAAAGAAGACGGGACAGGCTCCAGTGACCCCATGACCCCAAAAGGGATGCAGCAGGTTGAGAAAATGGATGGATGGCACACAGAAATAAACACATCATATATATATTTTGGCCCAAAAGCATGCAAACGAGCTAACCCACATTTTTATTTGTTGTGCTACATTTTTTTAACATTATCTATGATGCTGACCTTTCTGGAGCTGCTTGTACGGCTGATCTGCTTTCCTTTTTTTGCTAAAATAGGACAAGTGATTCAATAATATTCAGGTAAAAGAGTAAGAAAAGGAAAAACAAGACACATTCTTGCAGTTTTGACTTGCTCTCACTGTCTAGCAAAAACAATGAATCAACCTTGTTTCAGCTGTTTAGCTGTACAATCTGAGCTTTAAAAGTGCTGACTGTTGGTCTTTGCCCAATTTTTGACAACTTAAAATAAATTTGTTATATTCCTGAAGTTACAGTCTAAAACTGTCTGTGTGCTGCCCCCTAGAGGTTGAAATGAGGTAATAAAGTGGAATTTCGTGATTCATTTACCGATTGAAGTCCCAAGTAACCAGACGTTTCATCGCCCATCTTTGAATGTGTAACCCTCAGATGCGCCGGCAGCCACGCCGTCGGCCAACGCTGAGGCAGTGTCAGTGCCTCTAAACAATAAGTTTCTGGACGATGCGTGCCTGATCTGTGGAAGGAGAAATATCCTCAACCTCCATAGAAAGTTCTGTGATTAAACTGGCATTGCTTTGCTTTGTATCAGTCTCCATTATTGAAGACGCAGCGTGATACCTCAAGCAAACCCGCTTAGCCCCCCTCCTCTAGCCCCGCCCCTTTTACATTTTTCAGTTATGGGCTGGATTCAGCCTCCAACTGTCCTGTTGTGTTACCTTTTAAGTTTGTAAAATACAACTCTAACATTTGTCTTGAATCCTGTTTCTTTGATCATGAACTATAATTGTTCTGCAAACTTTCATAGTTGCAAACAGCTTTCAATGAATGCAAATGGTAGGGTATGGGATGTTTTTAGGAAATTTGCCTTTGTGTATTAAGATAAATAGCCTTTGTCTATCATGTAAGGTCTTGCCTGGCGAACAGATTCGCCCCACGTCAAGCCAAATGAACACAAATGAGGTCCCTAGAGGAGATGTTTCAGGGGAAAGAGTTTCCCCATGGTGTTCATCATGAAGGACGTTGTAAGGGTAAAGAGGAGCTGCGCGTGGCGGCGAGGGAGCGTTGCTGCATCATGCATCAACCGGGGCTGCATAAACCCACATCCCTGTACGTTTGCTGAACCCAAATGTGCTAAGGCATCAACACTGAAGTGCATCTTGTCTTCACGCTCTGATATGAAAAAACATATATTTAAATAATGACAGGAAATCTGTCATACCCCTTGCTGTTTGTTATCAATAACCTGCTTCTGTCTGTCTCAGTATGTGTCTTCCAGTGACAATATCATCAGCTTCCCTTTGGAAATGGATGGGAGCTGCACCCACTGCACATTCAGAAAGGCGTGAGATAACCGCTGATTGACAACCACAATGACACTTTAGTATCATTCCACCTCAGAGGTGACAGGTCCCACTCGCACTAAATCACTCTATGTTAGCACGGGGTAATTATACTGCTCTGCCGAAGCTCCTTGATGGCTCAGCAAGTTGGACTCGGCCTAAACGTTCAGGGTCATGAGAGTGTGCATTTGGTGCATGCAGATGAACAGAAAGATTCTGACCAACACAGTCAGTTTACAGTGGGCTCTTTAAAAGGGTGAGTCACTGTATCGGGTCTCCTAACAGCTAAAAAAGAATGCCCCTTAGATCAACATTACATACATTTACCAATATAATAGAAGGTAATGTTTAAACCGTACAGTGACCCTAAAATGCAAATCACATCAACAACTTAACACAGAAAAAATGTGAAAGATCACAACAATATTTAAAAAAATCAAAACAAATGATGAATTAAAGCAGCGAGCAGCGTTTTGTGGCCCACAGGCGTTGCCCACCACGCACTCTCCTGACCCGCCGTCACTGGCTGAGCGGCTAATGCACCTCACTCACGTGTCGGTGAAATTCTGTGAAAACCGTTTCTACGATAGTTTTCTTTTCCCAAGCTGATTCATGAATTTTTCCCAATGAAACATAATTTTCTACATATTATTAACTTTTGATACTTGACCAAATTTTTCTATGAAAATTCCTGAAACAGTGTTTTGTCTATTTTACTGATACAGTATTATTTTTTAATCATATCAATGACTTTTATAAGTAACATAATCTGCATATATTTTGGATACTTCATTGCCATGTTGATTTCTAAAAGTTATTTTTTTTTAAATAATTTAAGTAATTCATCTTTGTCATGTGCTTTCTAGGAACCGGATATTGATAAATCATGTAATAAAATGGTTACAGTAGAACAGGGGTGGGATTATATAAGTTTGCTTCCTTCCATTCCCTTTCAAGCAGTACTTCACTTTTGTGTCTAATTATACTAAGTTTGATTAGTTATTGTATGAATGTATACGATTGGATTGTTTTTTGTGTATTATTCCCATTTGATTGCTTGAAATAAACTATTAAAAAAAAAAAAAAAGGAAAGTGTGAAAATCGCCAATTTCTTTCCCCCCACAAGACGGCCGCCAAGCTGTAGGTGCTGAGGCCATCCCATAAAAGTTTCAAAACTTCTTTTGTTTCATTTTTAACATTTCCTTTTCAATTAATGAGAATTATTTTTTTTTCCCAATTTTAAGATTTATTTTTCTAGAATTGTGTTTTATATCTTTTTCTGAATTACATTTCAGTTTTTGTGGAATTTTGTTTAGATTTATAAAATACAACGTTGCCCTCTTATTATTTCTTTTGCCTTTTTAATTGTTGTGATCTTAAATTTGTTTTTCCATCGAGTGATTTGTTGTTATTTGGGCTTCAGGGCCACCATACAAAGGGATTTTAAAACAGCTTTTTTTTTTAAATCTGTGCAGCAAGCAACCACACTGTGCTAGTGTAGTAAATGTGTATTAAAATGAAAACAGGAACACCTAAACACTGATTCACAAGAGTATTCACAGATCATTTGTTTCCTTTGTTTGTTTGTTATAAACCTTTTAGTTTGATGGGACACCTGCAGCCGACTGTATTTTAGTCACAAACTTTAGAATCGGTTAGCAAAAGTTAGCATTATTTTCTGTCTGCTAGCCTGCAGACGTACACAGCAGCCATGTGCAGCTGCTTCCCCGTGCAGAGCAGTGAAATGAAAGAATCTTTTCATACAGGTGAACTGTTGCTCACCCCCCACACATGGATGCTTAAATCTAATGCAGCGCTCTAAAGTGGGTGCCGTGGCTTTGTTCAGAGCCCCGGCCGGTGCATGGGGGCTTGTGTTTGAAAGATCAGTGAGCAGTGTCACAAAAAACATGTTGTTTTTCAAACAAAGACAGAAGCAGGAGTGCACTAAGAAAAAAAAAAAGTCAAAACTGTCACTGAGATTTGCAGTGCTCAAGTTTGACACTGGGGTGTTTTTGAATAGTCGCACAACTAACCTCAAACAAAACAGGAGCATACACACAACGGTGCATGCCTAGGGCAACTGTGTCACATCACTGTGGGCACAGGTGCACTGTGGGACACCTGTCTATTTTCTGCAGTTAAATCGATCCCATGCATTCACTGGAGCTCGATGAAAGCCAGTGGGCCACAGAGAATGAACTGTGTTAGTGTGTGTGTGTGTGTTTGGTTCAGTAATATATATCTGTATTTCATTATTATTGAATTGCTCTACCACCACTCTAGAGCTGCAAGATCCTTTGGAGACACATCCGACCTCTGAGGCTTTTTGTCATCCACTCATTCACATGCATTCACGGTCACTCCCTCTGCCACCTTACCACACACACACAAAGACACACACAAGGCAGTCTCAGATGGTGGGAGTGGATGGGGAGGTCTTTTAGAGGTTAGCTAATTTGGCCCTCTGGTCCCATAACCCCTTTCTCCCTCGCTTCATTGCCTCACATGTCGCTCCAGACTTCCTCTCTCCTTCTTAAATACCCTAATGCGCCATCGTGATCGCTCACCTCCAAACATCATACAACATTCAGCGACCCAACTCTGCGCCAGCTAGAACTCTCAGGGACAATGTTCAAAGTAAAAAAATAATTATTAAACATTTTAAACAGCCACTATTTTACATATATTATTTGAGTGTGTTTCACAAAGCATTACTCAAGTTTTTTTTAGTGTGGTGTATAATGATGTTTTTGTTTGGAGGGGTCTAAGGAACTGGTAAATCTTTAAAGACCCACCTCAATAAAAATATGTATATATATATTAGTTTTTTTAACATGTTCTTGTAGCATTGTGCTGATGATGCAGGACAAACACAACAGAAATTAAGCTAAACATTGCATTCCAGAGTATCTCCTTATTCAAATTGTTGTGAATAAGGAGCAGATGGAAAAATGGCATTGGAAAAACCTGGCAGCAGTGACATATCCACTCTATTCTGATGCATCCACTTAGATAAATAGATACATGTTCGTCTTCCTTGAACTCATCTGAATAGGTGTCTGGCTCAAAAGCCTGACTGGTTGGCTCTGGTATTGCTTGCATTTTTTTTTTTTAATATGCACTGCTAATGCTAGCTTCGGTTGTGAGGGGCTGTAAGCAACAGGAGAGTGTATAAATAAAATAAATCATAGGAAATTAAAGCAGACTTACTCTGTGCCAACAGTTCAGCCAAAACCATGCTTTGATTTTTTTTAATTATTATTTTGACTAAAAAACAGCATAATCATAATTAAAAAGACCACTGGGAACAATTTGAAGAATGATCAAAAGATTGGAGTGGGACTTTAAATATAAATCTGGCAAATCCACAAAGCAGTTTTATAATTTTCTGAGAAAAAAATTAAAAACGAAGCAAAATAGTATTTTTAAAAGTTCGCTCCCAAAAGAAATAATTATACACAAACATTCAATAACTTACAAAAGCACAACGTTTCATTTCCTACAAAAAAATAGTTCCACAGCAGAAACTGTTTTATGTTTTTTTTCCTTTCATTTAATTTTTTTATTTTAATCCGAACAAAGTAGACTCTGAAAAACGTTTTCGAGTGTTCAAAACACATTTGTTATGCCTTTAAAATAATGAGTCAAATGAAAATGTTAAAATCCCAGAACAAGAATTTCTTCAGCAGAAAACAAGTAGAACTCTACTTACAGAGGAAAACAATAAAATCAATGCTAATGTTAGTGCTATTGTTATTACGATTGTTCTGTCTCAGGTATTCTCTTTTAAGAAGAAAGGCAAAATTAAATTTTATTTAGAAATCAGGATTTTAATTTTGCCTTTTTGTTGGTTTTAATTCTAGAGGTCTTCTGAAGAAACTATGAATGTAGAAGATGAGAAAAAGGTATACAGTGATCCCTTGCTATATCACGGTTTACTTTTCACGGTTTCGCTACTTCACGGATTTGGATTGTGCATTGTGTTCTGCATTCTGATTGGCTAAAAAGTCACTCAGCGAGTAGCTCAAGAATGGGACCCTTTGATGAGCCGTTCATTACAGTTCTCCAACATAATCGATGGTGGCATGTCGGTGTATAAGGATCTTTAGCAAAGAAGAAAAAAGAGCGACAACAACTGCCTATCACTATGTTCCTCTCCCGAACAAACACACCTGCAGCTGCACCGCGGGCTTCAGAAGGAAAAAACGCTGCAGAGGATGCAGCGGCTCAGTATGAAGAGCAGTGAAAAAGAAGACCGGAGTCACTATCTGTCCCACTGTACTTTTTTATTTTTTTCATAATCATTTTAAATTTTCCTCCGTTTAATCCACTCGGGTCGCGGTGGGCGGGGCTAATCTCCGCAATTTAAAGCCTTCTGTTCTTATCGATGATTGAAATTATTATTTGACAGCACACTACAGAAGTTATTTGTTGAAAAACGTTTCTAAAGTACTTTTATTTGTTAAAAAAACAATTGATTTAGCCTGTTAAATGGTTTGTTCTTTCTTTTCAATGTATAATAGTGAATTTCATTGTATAATAATTGTAAAAAAATAAAGGTTTCTACTTCACGGGTTTTGCTTATCACGGGTTCTATTTGGAACGTAACCCCCGCGATAATCAAGGGATCACTGTAATGGGGAAAAAAGTGATTGAGTGATGCAGCACTCAGAGGCTGTATGAGACTATGGCTTCATGGATGGGAGTGGTTTAGTGAAGACTTTACTGTAACCTCCTTATGAAACAACTCAGATGTTTTCAAAATTGGATCAACATTTCAAAAAAATAGTGATTTGTACTGAGTTAGAACTTTTTTAATTAAACTGAATGGCCAAAAAAAGAACAACAGACTTACTTTCAGTGAATGAGCTGCCAGCCTTTCCATGTCATGTTTAGCAAGGATTAAAACAGCTGACCAACGAAAAAGGAAAATCTCCTCACAAACCCAAATTTAAGGCTTTGCTGGCAGGAGAGTTGAATTTTTCTTTGCCTGCTTTGAAATTACCCCCCCCCCCCCCCACACACACACACACACACACACACCCCCACTGCACCCTCATACTGAAAGCACATCAGCTGACTCCAGAGTTAAGGTTACTGAACCAAGGAAGAGCTACAGGACTAGACGAAGTACCAGGTAAAGTGCTCAAAGCCTGTGCCTCCCAGTATACTGCCGTCCTCCCACAGGTCTTCAACCTCTCTGCACCATCATTCCCTCCTTTCTCAGATTGATTCCTGTCCCCAAAAACTTACACAGCAATATCAGTATATTAAGTTAAATAGATTTAGGATGTATTCAGATTAGCCACAATCTAAGTTTCTTTCCCCGACAATCCAGAACAAATTTTCAGTCTGAATACACCCAAGCGGCCCCTAGGCCAGGACCATGAACTGTTATCGGGCCCATCTTTAAAGGGGGTCTTGGTTTGTTTCCAATCGTATTGAGCTTCAGTCCGCTCCGAGATTCCTTAGTCTTTATACAATTCATAAACAACTGAACCAAAATTGCCACCGTAGCCAGTGGTCACATGATCTAAACACAGTCACAATGTAGCAACAGAAGAGCTGCAGGCAAATATATAAAGAAACAATTGCTGACCCTCCCTCTGTCACCTGTGCCTGGATTACAATTTTCCCCTCACCCATCACACCAACCATTATTTAAAGACCCACAGTGATTAAATTTGTGTTTTTAACATGTTTATGTCATTTTTCAGATGATGGAGGACATGTGCAACGAAAGCTAGGCTAAACATTTTTTTTTCCCCATCCAAATCGTTGTGAATCAGGAGTAGACACAAAAATGTTGTTCACCTTGTCCTGATAGGGGTCGCCACAGCGAATCATCTTTCACTGATTCACACGGGTGGTTTTGGCAGATGCCCTTCCTGGCCAAACCCTGTATTTTTTTTTTTTTTTTTTTTTTCTAACTTGTCCTGTCCAACAGCTAGGCAGACAGATGAGAGCTGAGGGCCTCTTGGGTTGGACATATTTTACTTTAACAAGAGGGGTTATTAATCTTCAGACAAACCAAAGGTATGTCTGAATAAACCCCTTTTGTAATTGGGGCCAAACTTTATTAATTTCAATCATGTCTGAAAATCTTTGGTGTTGGACCGGACGGAAAAGGAAAGAGGGGAAGAAGAGAGAGGGACGTTAGAGAGAGGGGGGGTAGGGGGTGATAATAGGAGGGGAAGGGGGATAAGACCATGAAGCAGCATAAAGCAACAAGTTTACTGGTTGTTAATCATTATGGTAAGGTTTAAATGTAAAAAAAAAAAAAAAAAAGGGGCGGAGCCTGTCCACACACACACTCAAATGTTATAAACACACCTGTTAGTTGCAAAAATGTCCACCTGTCGACATGTACACAAAACAGATAATGTTCACACGCATACTTATGCCTTAAAACCAACTAGTGTGAAATATTTCAGTCATTCAGTCTGTTGAGCTAACACCTGTGCTCAGGTGAGTGTTTATGTTCTTCTAAAATGGATGGTGGAACGTGAAAAGAAGGAGGGAGAGTGCCCAGCCATCCCCACCCCAAGACCCCCACCGCACCAGCAGCGGCAGCCGGAATCCCCCCAACGCCACACGGGAACCGGCAGGGAACAACCGCCGCCCGGGCGACCAAGCCCGCCACCCAGGCCAGGGCCAGCAGGGCCGCCGCAAGGCCCCCAGAGCCAGAGAGCAGGGAGGCACGGAGGGAAAGAGGGCGCCGCCCCAGCCCAACCAGGAGAGCAGCCCCCCCGCCGCGCCGGGAGGACCCAGCGCAGGGCCCCACCATAGAAGGACGCCCACAGCCCCAGACGAGCACCCCACCACCACCCAGGAGTTCCGGGCATCCCCCCGCCCCAACCCCATATTTTAAAGGCACAAGGAGACCCAGATGGACAGTTAGGGTTAAGCCTGGCCCTAGCGCGAAGGGTCTTGCCTGTGGTCCCACACTGGATTGCACCCTGAGAATCAAACCCAAGTTTCCTGCGTGGTGGTCCTCAAACAACTGAGATAAACAATTTGATGGGCAGGCCACAAGCTCTCTACTTTGTTCCATTGTGATGCATTCACTTGTAGACCACTAGATCCATGTCTGTCTCTGTTTTCCTTGTCTGACCTGGAATCTGGCTCAAAACCCTGCGGCTTCACAGTTTGAATATTGATCGCTGTTTTTGTTGTACCGGTAATGTCAGGTTGGTGTCTGTAAGGAGACTGTTAACTTAGTCACGGGTGACAGGAAGGGGTGCTCAACGGCAACAGTGCCGCCCACAAATCAGAGGTGAAATTCTAATGAACTCCTGCCGCTCTGCAAAAACTATATGCTAGAAAACAACCTTTCTTTCTTTTTTGGTCTCCAAATGGCATAATCATGATTAAAAGACCACTGGGAACACTTTTAGAATAGATCAAAAGATGATTGGAGTGGGTCTTTCAACATTTTTAAAGTTAAAGAAAAATAGGAACAATTTTTCTCAAAAATATGTCAGTGAAAGGTTTTCCTTTACCAGGCAGTTTAAAGACTGGATAAAATAATAGGATAAAAAAATATGTCAACCTGTTTCAGTTGTCAGTTTTTGGCTGAGCAACATTACTTGTTCCAAACTTTTCTTCTTAGTTGCAGAATTTTGCATTTTTTGTCCCTGATGATATAGACAAATTTAAAACCACAAAACCACATCAGACTGTGGAGGACATAAGGCTCTAGGAAGCATAAGACCTGACTGTTTTGGTCATTGCAGAACTACCAAAACACGCTCCAACAACTTATTAGAACATATGACTGTTTTTGGTCCACCAGGGACTGGTCCAAAAGTGGTATACAAAATGGTAGTGCATGAAATTGAGGGACAGGTTTTTTTTAAGGAGTCTGGGGAAATTTCAGTGTAAAGGCTAAGGTTGAGTTTTTTGATGCATGTGACCTTCAAGCCCTCAGGAAGTCCAGCATGAGGAACCAACACACTACAAAGATCAATAAATCCACATGGGCTCTGGAGCACCTTGGAAAACAATTGTTAGTCAACACTGAATTAAAAAAAAAAAAAAAAACATAAAACTATATTTCACAATGGAAAAGGAAATGGATTTCTCTTGAATTATTTCGTGAGGGTCAGAAATAAAATAAAATTTCATTCCTAACTTTTTACTTTTCTTTTATGGGTATGCATTAAGTTATGGTAGCCTGAGTGCGTTTAGGGTTTCTGTGTTTTAAGCTTTTGCATTTACGTGTAGGTACACATGTTTATAAGGTAGCTTTTTGGCTATACGTACAAAATGCTCATCCATTGATCACGTGTTAAAAGTTAAACCAGTTAAACTTTCAACCGATCCGGGACTCGGCATTCATTTTAATTCACGGTAGTGCCACTCGTTTGAAAGTTGATCATAAAGGAGAAACAATAATTGCTGTTGGTTCTCGACTGGAATTCTACGAAACCCAGGGTTTATTACATATCGGAAAAGAGCTGAGAAGGAAATAACCTGGAACAAGATTCACGAGATTTGCACCGTTTTGACATCTTGCACCAATCCTCTTCCAACTGTAGTTGGATGCGTTACTATTGGGTAGCAACACCCCAATGTGAGCTCCATTTGATGAAAATTCCATCACGTGCCAAGTGTGAACGTAGCATTAGATGTATTTGTCAAATTAGAGGACAGCCTGAAGGGGGATACCATTTATAATCAAATAGGAATATTTACTATATGAATAAACTGTAATTCCATGAAGAATTGTACTTTTGTCGTTCCTGTGCTCAGATCTCACAGAGATTGTGGAAAGGTCTGCGTATTGAATGGAACCCATGCTTTTTACTGTTTGATTTAGGACATTTTTAATCGCATCAACAGGAATCTAGCTCGTGTCCTAAAAGGCAATCCATTCTGATATAGAATGATCTGTGGAAGAACAAGAATATAAGATGATTAGGTGTGTGTGTGTGTGTGTGTGTGGTGTTTGGGGGTAAGGTTGGTCTTTTGGGAGAATAAAGAGGCTCAGTCCTGACTGAGCGAGTCATAGCGGAGAAGCAGAGAATACTAATTCTGTTGCCACAGTTACCCTGGGTAGTCGTTTCCACACACAGAATCTGAGCACACACCATTCCTTTAAGGAAAAATTTCCACATCGACTATTCCCCAGCATGCGTTCACTCTCTGTCCAATAAAGTGCTGTGCACGTGCAGTTACACCTGTACGCGGCTGCATCTCGGCGTGTCAATAAACACCTCTCACCTATGCTGTTCGGAGACTCATACTGGAAAATTTACACATTTCTCTCAGCTCCAATTATCAACAAAGTTATCATTGAGAAGAAACTATATGAGAAGATATGTGTGTGCATCTTCTGATGGATGCTGGTTTCAACTCTGTGCCAAACCAAAATCCCAGTGTTCGTCTTCTCTCATTCTATTGCCCTCACTGGACTGAATCTCTATGGTCCGCCTACACCTTTACATGGCAGACAGTCTATACCTTCTGCTGTGCTAATGAGAATATTCAGCCAACACTTATTACACATAAAAAACACAGTTTTTGCCCATAAATATACACAGTGACTGCATATTTAACCACTAATTTGGAAAATCTTTGTTTAAAATATACATTTTTAGATTATGGGATATTGGGTTATAAAATAATAAACAGGCATCTGCACAACATTTAATCCTTTGTTACAAATGGTTCAGTTTAGAAATTATTTATCGGCTTCAACATTGTATCTTAAGGTTGCTGAAAGTCAAATGAGTCATTAAGAAAAATAGCCATGACTGTATATATATATATATATATATATATATATATATATATATATATATATATATATATATATACAAAACGCTTTTGAAAAGGAAAATTAATAGAGCAGAATTTTTATTTTATTTGAATTTTGATAAGATCACTTTTTATCAACCATGAAGGTTTACATTTGTTTTCCAATTTGTGACTTCCACAAAGAATTATATAATAGTCAATTTTGTCTGAATCTAATGGTAGACACTTGGTTTTAAATAGAATTGTAATCACAATTTGTTTGTTTCCCTGTCTAAACGATTTCTATATTTAAACTCCCAATAGTTTCAATTTTTGGTTTATGATCAAGAGTTTTCTGATTTGTACTTGCAAAGTTGTTTTGGAAGAAATGCTTGGTAATTGGCCTGTGGGTGGGGCTAAACCTTAGGACTTTTTCTAGTTCCATAAAGGGCACTGTTTGGTTACAGAAATGGTAACAAGCTCTTCAACAAAATGTTGATGTATTCTTTCTATTGTTTGAGACCAGTAAACTCCAATTCAATACAATTTTCTAATTTCCTGGCTGTGTTTTTGAATGTCTTAAATACCTCATTCTTGTGATTACTTCCGGTACACGTAGCAACAAATATCTGCAGAAACTCAGCAGCAGGCTATGTGTAGAAACATTATAATAAAAATGGACTTATCAGCTACTGAAATAGTTATGGAAACACAAAATCTAACTGTTCTTAATAGCAGTTTGAGGATTTTATGTTTTTATAATTTAAGCTGAAAATTCTCTCTTTTGCGTTGAGTGCTTTGCAGAGTCACACCAGCCAACATGCAGCAAATAGTGTGGCATGATGATGTTGCTAAGTGAAGGAAAAGATGTCTGGTTACAAATAGTGTTTCAAGTGCAGTGAGTTTGCAGAATGAAATTACTTCCAGTGAAGTGGTTTCTTGGGCCTTGGTGATCTTGCAAAACCTTTAATGTCAATAAAAAATGTACTAGATGAGCTGGAAAAAAAAAAAAAAAAAGGATGATTCAACAATTTTTAAATCTGCTTTTTCAGGCTGTTTTATAACAGTCTTCCATCCTGGCCAGTAGAAATACTGCCTAGTTTAAACTGAAACATCTCTTCTTCCAAGCAGCAATATTTATTCCAGTCATCACAAATCTCATCACTGTAATCCAACAATAATTTCAAAAAAACTGAACTTCTGTAGAGTCTGAGGCTCCTACTTTCAATCCTCGGTTAAGTTGTGAAGCCTGGTAATTAAATGAGGGGACAGCCAGTGTGATGGATGATGCAATAAATACCAGAGTCTGTAATTTTGCTGTGAATTATTATGGAGAACAATAATGTCAGCTTCAAATTCTGTATAAAGATGCTCCCTACACAGTGGGACAGCCTTTTCTTTATAAGCTATGACACCAGAATAAGATTTTATACTATAATAAAAACTATTTACATTTAGCAAGTAGGACATAATTAGCAAGAGGAAGTGAGTGTATTAAAAAAAAATCATACATACAAAAATCATTCAAGTAAAGTTTCTTTCTTTACATAACCCTGCAGAAATCAATCACCAGGACAAGAAGACATCCGGGGAGCATCCATCATCCATTAGAGTGACAGGACTGAGGTTTTCATAAATTCACATATTTTACATTAAAGCTGCAGAGTTATAAGGTCAGGTTTATGTACTTAGTGGAAGTTCACTAAAAGCAACTGCTGATGAGTGTGAAGTAGCCCTTAAACATGGTAGCTTTAGCTCCATTGTTGGCATTCTTTGAATTAAAATATTGCTACGTTCACATCAGTCTCAGAAACATGCGTTCCAGCCACCACTTTGAATGAAATGCCTCGGGCCTCTGCTCTTAATACCATTACATTAGTGCATAACTACACAAGTTTTTACTTCCATTTTTTGGGTCCCTTTACAAATTGTATGGCCATTGAACGTGTGTTGAAAGTTAGACCAGTTGAACTTTGACCAATCAGAAACTCGGCTTTTATAGTGTGAGTAGCATCCTTTTCAAAACACAGACGTACAAACTGTTTGTAAATTGATCATTGAGGGGCAATTAATAATTGCAATTTATGTCGGGCCAGAATGACATAACACCAACTCCTTCATATATCAGAACAGATATGTGAAAGAGGAAGACTGGAGAAAGATTCACAAAAATTTGCAATGCTTCAACATTTTACAATTGGCCTCCTCCAACTGTGAGTACATGCACTAATAAGTAGTGACAGTCCAGTGTGAACACCTTAAAATGCATTGAAAAACCCACGTTCAACGCTTTCTTGAAAGCGCCACACGTGCTCGATGTGTATGCAGCATGACTTTTCAATTGCTATGCAGCACTTAACATTGACCACTTAAACACAGTCTATTAAAGTGTAACACATTACTAACCTAAGTTTTGCGTATCGCCACAAAGGAACCCATTGGAAATACATTAAGTGTGTAAATGGTGGAACATTTACAATAAATCAAAGATTGTATGTTAAACGGGGCGACAGTGGCTCAGGTGGTTGAGCGGGTCGTCCAATGATCGAAGGGTTGGCGGTTCGATCCCCGCTCCCACCAGCCAAAATGTCGTTGTGTCCTTGGGCAAGACACCTCACCCTCCTTGCCTCCAGTGTGGCTCCACTGGTGTGTGAATGTGTATGAATGATCCCGGTGATGGTCAGAGGGGCCGTAGGCGCGAAATGGCAGCCACGCCTCTGTCAGTCTGCCCCAGGGCAGCTGTGGCTACAACAGTAGCTTACCATCACCAAGTATGAATGAGGAGTGAATGAGTAATGGACATAATGTAAGCGCTTTGGGTGTCTTGAAAAGCGCAGATAAATCCAATCCATTATTATTATTATTGTTATTATAAATGCTTCTTGCAGAAACTAGCCCTATTTAAAAGGGTTAACTTAGTGCAGAACCAAATACATTGTTTCCATGGAAATTCATGTTAACATTATGTTTTTATGAAGTTACAAATGGATCATTTACCATTGGAAGTCGGTTCCGAAAAAAAAAAAAAAAAAAATACGGCAATGTTTGGCATTAACCCCTTCATACTGGACTTTCTTTCCAATTGTATAACAAAAATGTCTTCAAGGAAATTTTTTTTTTCCCATTCAAAATTATCCTAAAATAAGTAGTCTGTTGTGAATTAGTCACAAATGACATGAAGGGGTTAAATAATCTCTGTCTCACCGGACAATTGGAACCTAAGGAATTCTTAGATGGAATATATATCTATAATATATATTAACAAATAAAAGCAATGTATTAAAAAAAAAAAAAGGTGACCAATTCTCTCAGTCGGAGGGAAAACAGGTAGCCTACCACATAAAATTAAAAAATGATAATATATGTTGAATAACGTATATCAGTTTTATAACAAATTACAGTATCTCCCTTCTTTTTATTTTATTTATCAAAAAAAATAAAACAATAAATGATAAAAGGGAGATAAATGGTCTGATTGGTACAGGTTAATAGAGGCTCCTGAAGGCCAGAAAGACTTGTTGATCCAATTTAGTTGCATTACGTTTTCTGTCTTTTTCCACAAGCCTGACAATCATAAAATACTTGAGTAGACTGAAAGAGTCAGTCATTGTGCATGCTGTGAGATGACATGGTTTCTGGGGCTTGCATCACCAGAATATTACAGAACTTCACCGCAACATTTTCTAGGTCATTAATGTGGTGAATGTTAGCATCCGTGCTAACTTAATATGTGCACTTCAGCCAGGAGTTTAAAGTGAGGTTTAGTGTGTTTGGTCTTTAAGCTTTTAGAGCTGCAGCAGGAGCATTGCATGTGTGTGTGTGTGTGTGTGCCCATGCTTTCAAAACAGATTATGTGCAGTTCTGCTGATTGTCATAAGAAATGCTCTCTTGGCCTTTTGAAATAAATTAAGCACTGGTGTTCCTGTAGGGCCAAGTTCCATAAAATAAAAAATATATATTAAGGAAATATTAAGGTATAGGAGTTGACAAGAATTGATTATGTTAAAAAATACTTAGGTTATTTCTAATATTTAAATTGTGATCAATGGTTTTCTGAATTGTATTTACAATGGCAAATGTTTGATTTGCAAGAGGGGGGTACTCACTAAAATTTCACATTTTTTTAAATGTGTTGTAAAGTTTACTTTCTTAGCTGTTTCCAATAAAAAAATATTTTTTTTAATAGTTTCGTATCGTCTGCATCTTGTTTTTTTGTGTTTGTTGATTTCTTTCTCTTTGCATAAGTTCACATTTTCTGTTTTGTGCAACCTGCTCTGTTTTGAAGGACTCCAGACAGAAAAGACAATTTACTTTAACTCTTCATTTTATTTTGAAATGTTTTCATTTTCATTGTGCTTTGTTTCCTGTCAGTTTGCACACCTGGGTCCTGTCTTTCAATTACCACACCTGCTTTCATTTTGCCATTATCCTCCTTAAAGCATACACACCGTGGTTCTCTTTGTTCCCTGCCAGTTTGTCGCCATTGTGTTGCTTTTGCTGCGTCATCGCTGTGTCCCTGCCTCATTTCATCTTCCGTATACCACTAGCCTTGGCTTTTATAAAACCCTTACAAAGAACAGCTAGTTTTTGTCTGGTGTCCTCTGTCTGGATCTGCCATCCCATCATTCACTTGCAGTGCCCTGAAACCCTTTTTTTTGCTAAAGAAAATCAATGTATACATTATGAAAGTAAAAAAAAAAATCAAAAACTTTGTTCTTAATCTGCGATTTTTGTAAAATAGTAGATGGAGCCCACAAGTTTGTGTTAATATATCTACTCTAAACATTGTTTAGACAGGTTTAAAGTATAATGCATTCTGAAGTTCGGTGTTTTCCTTTTTCTGCCCTCCCACCCACCTCTGGCTCAGCCATCAGGGTGTTTATCTGTCAGGCTGGTTGGTAAAGCTGTGAATGGAAATCCGGGGTTGTGGAGGTGTGCTGAAGTGTTTTCGTGGGGCTGAAAACATGACCACTGCAAATCACTGCAAAATTGGTCTGATTCACTGCTCTGTGTTTGTGGACTTTACCTGTGTGTCCTTACAGACATGGGTGACCGATTTCAGGGAAAGTTCACAGTAAAATATCAGGTGTTTGAAAAATAAAGCCAACCACATAGAGCTGCAAGACACATTGCTTTCAGGGGAAACAGTTTAAATAGGTTGAATTTGTATAAACTACTAGTGTTAATATACCTTATTTCCTGATCTAAACAGGGGAATGAAAAGCAGTATTTAATCTGGAGCACCTTTTATTTGGATTAATTCTGGTTGTGCTTACTGATGAAGGGGTGGTGTTATATAAGTTCACTTCCTCCCACTCCCTTTCAAGTAATCTATTCTGAATATTTAATAGTTTTATTTTGTCATGAACTACATGCAAACGTGCTAATATGTTTTTAAAACAGTTTTTTAAGGATAAAGTTTTCAAGCATTTGAGTTTGCAGTATTATTAAATTGTATTTATATCAACAGGTGGTGGAATGAGTTTTGACCCTGGGGCATGAGAGGTACCATAAGGGTTTGTGAACATGATGTTTTTCCCAGGGTCAGAACTAACTTATTTGACTTTTTTCTTTCCAGCAGAGTTGCCACTGCTGTTTTGCTTTTAAATGTTTTTGGCCATTGTTTTTAATGTTTTAACCAATCTTGACACCCTTGTTTTTATCCATTTTAAACTGTGTTTTGTACCCATTTTAGTCTCTTGGTGGTTGGACCTGGCTGGAGGTGGCTGCTCCCTCCCTTCATCCTTACGGTAACTGGTGGGTGCCATAGAGTAGCATTGTGTAAGGAGGGGCCCCCTGTTTCGGCCTACAAGTAGTGGTGTCCTGTTCAGGTGCTCCTCCTCTGTTTTGTGTTTTCTTTTAAACACTGTTGGGGTTGTGGTGTGTTTGTGTGTGTGTTGGGGCCCTGAGCAGGTACTCCTGGTGAGGGTGTGGATTGAAGATCTCCCTTGGCGTTGTTAGTGGCTACCCACCGGTGCAGTGGGGCTGAGGACTCCCTGGAGACAGCCGCCCTCATGCAGTGTTGGAGCGCCGTCCAACTTTCCCAGTATATTGTAAACTTCTCTTTTATGGAACTTGGGTCAAGTTTTTAATAAATGGTATATTTTTAACAACTACCAAATCCAGTCTCCATTTGGGGTGCAAATGTAAGAGGGCATTCGGTCACATATGTTTGGTTTTTTTTTCCAAAACCTGTGTGTATATATATATATACACAATGTAAGCGCTTTGAGTGACTTGAGAAGCGCTGATAAATCCAATCCATTTTATATATATATATGGTATATATATATATATATATATATATATATATATATATATATATATATATATATATATATATATATATATATATATATATATATATATTGTTACAGGCACAGCCCTCTGCTTTGCTTTCATCCTGTTGTGTTTCACTTCAGTTAATTTCCTGATGATGTTCACCTGGGATTCAGCCCTGCTGAATTAGTGTTTGGACATCAGGTCAGAGGACCACTACAGATTCTACAGGAGAGATTAGTGGATCTTGAGAAGCCTGTTCGACATCTCCCTGAGTATGTTGTAGAGTTACGAGAGCGACTGAAAAAAGCATGTTCCCTCGCTTGTGACACTCTAGCCTCCTCTCAGGAAAAGATGAAAGGACACTTCGACAGAAAAACAGTGGTTCGCTCTTTTCAGCCCGGTGATCAAGTCCTACTTCTCTTACCTATACTCGGTTCTGCGTTGTCTACCAGGTTTTCTGGTCCATACATAGTTGAGAAAAAACTCAGTGAGACAAACTATGTACTTAAGACGCCTGACCGTCGACAGAAAACTAGAGTATGTCATGTAAACATGATGAAAAGGTATTGTTCAAGGGAAGGTGAAACCCTGGGGTCCACAGCTAGTTCTTCAGTTTCACCTGTTGTTCCAATAGCTACAGCCATTACAGAGTCTAGTTCGGCTGGGCTGGGGCTATGTGAAAAAACACCAGGGGTGGCTAGGCTTAACAACTCAGAAATACTGTCCAACCTCCCCCTGTATTTATCACATCTTTCTGACTGTCATAGGAATGACATCCAAGAGCTCATTTCTTGCTTCCCGGATCTTTTTGGTGACATCCCTACGAGGACTACTGTTGTGTCTCATGACATTACTTTGACCAAGCCCGATCCAGTCAAGCAGCATGCTTATCGGGTCAATCCAGTAAAGCGAGGGATATTGAAGCAGGAGGCGAATTATCTCCTTGAACATGGCTTTGCAGTCCCAAGCCATAGTCCCTGGAGCTCTCCCTGCTTACTGGATACTAAATCGGATGGCAGTCCAAGGTTCTGCACTGATTTTAGGAAAGTAAATGCCGTGACAGTGCCAGACGCATATCCATTACCTTTAATGGATGACTGTATTGATGAAGTTGGTCCTGCCACATATGTTACCAAGTTGGACATGTTGAAGGGTTACTGGCAAGTTCCCTTAACTGCAAGGGCTTCTGAGATTTCCGCCTTTGTGACACCAGATCACTTTCTACAGTACACGGTAATGCCCTTTGGATTGTGTAATGCTCCGGCTACGTTCCAAAGACTCGTTAACAAAGTCCTTGGTGATGTGCGGAACTGCCGAGCATATTTAGATGACATTGTTGTGTATTCTGATGTCTGGTCTAACCATCTTGCTACATTGAGGGATGTGTTCGAACGTTTATCAGCGGCATCCCTCACTCTAAACCTTGCCAAATGTGAATTCGGTAAGGGTACCATCCTGTATCTTGGTCAGCAGGTAGGTGGAGGACGTGTGTGTCCTGCTGACGTAAGGGTGTCTGCTATTATTGCATTTCCGGTTCCTACAGGTCGACGGGAACTGAGAAGATTCTTAGGAATGGCCGGATATTATCGACGTTTCTGCAGAAATTTCTCATCTGTGGCCTCTCCTCTGTCAGCTCTTACCAGCCCCTTAAAACCGTTCATATGGTCTAATGAGTGCCAACACGCTTTTGACGGCCTGAAAGCCATGCTTTGCTGTCCTCCTGTGCTGTCTGCTCCCGTTTTTTTCAAAACCTTTCAAGCTGGAGATAGACGCCAGCGCGGATGGTGTTGGTGCTGTTCTCCTACAGGAGGATGACTCAGGAATAGACCACCCAGTGAGCTACTTCTCGAAGAAGCTCAATGATCATCAGAAGAGGTACTCCACCATTGAGAAAGAGGCTCTATCATTACTCCTGGCGTTACAGCATTTCGAGGTATATGTTGGCTCAAGTACAGTACCAGTTAAGGTCTTTACAGATCATAGTCCCTTGGTATTTCTTAGGCGGATGTCTAACCACAACCAGCGCCTTATGCGTTGGGCGCTGTTCATACAGGACTACAACCTCGAGATGCACCACAAGAGGGGTTCTGAAAATGTTATCGCTGATGCCTTATCGCGATCTGTGTAGGCAAGTTTTTTTTTTTGTTTGTTTGTGTGGTCTGGACTTGTAAGGGTGGGGGTGTTACAGGCACAGCCCTCTGCTTTGCTTTCATCCTGTTGTGTTTCACTTCAGTTAATTTCCTGATGATGTTCACCTGGGACTGCAGCTTCATCAGCTGTGACTGGCCGCCTGCTGGTCATGTGGTGCTCCTCTACCAGGAAGCCGGAGCCTATTAAAGCACACCTGGGAGCTGAGCCTGGCAGAGTCTGGTGAGCTGTCTCTGGCTGACACTCACTGCGATCCTGACTCTCTTTTGGCTGCATGCTTCTGACTAAGCTGTTTTCCTCAGGTACGTGGTGGGAGGTTGTGATCAGGCAAGTTTGGGGCCCCATACATTTTCACACGCAGGCTGAACTTTGTTAGACACACCAGGTAAGGGGTTGGTGCCATTTCTTGTAATGTTTTGTATGTTTGTATTTAGACTAGTTAGGTAGTCTTTTGTTGTTCTTTTGATTTATGGGTTTAGTTGCAGAGTTAGGCCTGGTTTTGTTATATTGAGTTTATTTATTTGGCACAACCCAAACGTCACTTCCTCCCCCACAGGTAATTGTTTGCAGCAGCCTGAGTCTTTGAATATTATAAACCATATTTATATACATCATCCTTGACTACTTGTCTTATTTCATGGTTGTACTGTTGCGCCCTCCCCAGGGACGTAACAATATATATATATATATATATATATATATATATATATATATATATATATATATATGGTATATATATATATATATATATATATGGTATATATATATATATATATATACCGCAAATTTATCGTTATCGCAATATCCAGCTCTGCAATATGCATATCGCAATAGACAGCGAATATCGCAATAAATCGCAAACCCAAAATATGTTAAAACAATCTTCTAACAGCTTGAAGCATTTAACGAATCAAATAAATCCCTTTATGTTTTGACCAATCAGTTGGACGCCTTCCCATTGTTGACCAATCAGATGGAGGTCTATTATGTTAGATGATTGTCCCCTATGTCGATGAGGGTCATTTGGAGTATAATTTTAAACTGTTGCAATTAAATGGGAATGATGTTTTTGTTTATTTTTCTATTTGTTTATCTACCGCAAATTATATCGTTATCGCAATGTTGATCACTAATATCGCATATCGCAAGTTTTCCTCATATCGTGCAGCCCTAATATATATGGTATCAAACTCAAGTATTTTTTTAATTATGTAAACTTAAATGAGACAAACGGTAATTACTGATCCTTTAAGGTAGCAAAGAAAATGATAACATTTTAGAAAAATTAGCAAAACGAAAGACTTTACATAAAGAAAAAGGGAACAAAATAAAAATCTATGCTTTGTATTTAAAGAAATAGCATGCCATTGGCAAAAGAAGACATGCATGTTAAACCCCCACTGTTCCTTTTCAGTAAATCACACCAAACAGAAACCTTACAGCTCCAATCTACTGCTTATTTACACAATGGGAGCAAGGGCTTTGAAACCAGTTAACTGACAGCTTCCCAAATGTTTTGCCGTTCCAGTTTTTGAAATGCACACTACTTTTGTTTTACCTCCGTTGCTACTTCTAAGCAGTGCAGAGAAAAGACAAAACGTTTCTTTTTTCTAGAACAGAGAACTTCACAAAGGGAAAAGCAATGTTCAAACAAACATGTTGCATCCAAACTAGAAGTTCAAGGGTGAGCATATTGATAAAGACCATCATCACCCTCAACACAAACAGTTTAAGGGGCTGCAAACAGGCTAAAGACTTCCACCAGTCAGGGCACAACCTGATCCTTTGGCTAAATGGGCTGCAAACAGACAGTCATGGCACACTTTGGATTCATTTCCCTCTCTTCTATCAAAAAAAGTTTCCTTTTACTATGAACTTTTCCTTGCACAGTGATTTTTGTTTTTGTTTTATGACAAATGAAAAAAAAACAAAAAACATCGCTTCATAACCAAAATTGAAGACATTTTTTCACATGTAGCTGTTTTTAGAAGGCCATATTTTTTGCGCCGATGTTGTTAGTGCAGGGCGTTTGATTGTGTGGGCCAGCATATCTCTCACCAGAACTATCAGGCCTGGTGGTATTGTCTTTTCACTTACTTGTACACAGCCAAAAAATACCTCTTTATGCAAACATGGCAGCATGCCAGCTGCAAAATTACACATATACCGTACGTAGGGGTGTATATGATTCGATATTTGCGGTTGTCGAATTGATTCACTTTCGATTTTGGTTCGTTTTGAACGATTCAATTCACTGACCAAAAATGGATCCAGGACATCTTTAGCCAAAACCTCAACAAGTGCGACTCAGAGTTAAATGCCTCTGATTGAACGGTGCAGGTGAAGTTTTCCAGATTCCTTTTACTTCTTGCATGATAATCAGGTGTAAATTACACATGCGGACAAACAAACCAGTCAACCAGAATTTATTCCAAGTGCGTTCACATTTTAGTTTCCGAAAGTTTCGCTCACTTATGTGTTTTCATATCAAAACATTACAAACAAAGCATTATGAGAACATTCTACCACACTATATGGTCACGTGTTGCCAAAGTGTTCCCACACATTGGACTGTAATGATAGAATGGTTCATGTTTTGCTGACATCACATGTGTGTTGTCCGCTGTGATGCACATGGTCGTTTTTATATTAAAGTAAAATAAATATACCATGTCTTAATATTGTCCAATTCAGGTTCGATTATCGATTTATCTCATTTTAAAAATATTTTTTTATTGGTAAAGGAATTGGACGATTTGATTCAACCCTGCCTTAGACAAATCAATCTGATTCAATCGTAGGAATAGAAATTGATTTGTCGACTAATCAATTAATTGTTACACCCCTACATATACTGCATTTTAAAGTGTTTATTAGTGGCTGACACAAACTAACCCTTGTACTTCAGAGCTTTAGCTCCAGCGTTGAAACTTTTACAACGCTACACTTTTTTGGTTACACAATCAATGTAAATTAGCTAATTCTGAAGTAGAGAAAAGCGGCAATATTGCTGCAAAAGCCCATTTGAGAAACTACTTTTCTCTGCGTCAGAATCAGCTGATTTACAGTAATTGTAAATGGTCAAAGATTTATCATATTAAAATCATATATTTAACATTTATCATATCAAGACTGTGCATTATTTAGGTGTCACCGATGAAAATTTGGGTGTTAAAGGGGTAACCATTAGCTCTGATTAACTCTGATCTGCCATAAAGCGATAGAAAATCAAATCTAGCTAACAGATGGACTTTTCATAGACATGAGTCAGCCATCCAAAGGAAAAGCAGAAAAATATGGAGGCATGAGAATTTGGAGTTTCTGAATACACTATGTTAATTAGGTTTTGTCTTTTAAAATATAAGAATTTAAGAACAAAAACTTATCTTGCTTCAATGCCTAAAGTTCAGGATTTTTGAAAGCTCTGCTATTTTTGGGGTAATTAGGACACTGAGGAACCACTTTGATGACGGTTTTACACATCTAAAGGCTTGCACTCTGCACTAATTTTGGGCCTTCAAGCTTCTGTGCAAAGCAACATTTGTGAGGGATGTGACCAGATGATAATTAACACGAAAGCCGTCCAGTCAATGATATCCCACCAACAGCACTGTCAACCAAATAACAGGATTGGTTTAGTTACCCGAAGACCCAGTTTTAACATACAGATTAGCTTAATCTGCCCTACTGGACTAAGGATTAAAGGGAAAGACCCAGTCCCATCCTTCTTCTGCCCCATATTTGCAGTCATAACATTTCACAGATGATAATCTGCTCCTGTGACATCATGATGTCAGGACAAAACACATTCAGGCAGAGATGAAAACCTCACTAGAGTACTTATGTGATGGTGAGGTGTCTAGGTTCTTTTTAAAAGCAAACAAATTTAAAAAATTTGTCATTTAGTATCTTAAAATACAATTTAGGAGTTCATGTATGCATCCAGCGTGATCGATTCCAATCTACAGTATATGTTTCTGATGACATAGAACAATTTACAAAACCGGTCTACATTTAACACACAGATTTATCCATCTTTGTCTTATCTTTATGTGTGCAAAATAAATAAATAAAAATACTCTCAATTATGAATCCCGTTGTAATCCTTTCCGAACTTTCTGAACCGATGTTTCCATGTACAAACAAACCACAAACAGGGAAATGTAACACTAGAACCAATGCTTAGAGCCACACCTCTGAGGCCACAAGGGGTGGTCTATAAAATATTCATCAAAAAACAGAACTTCTGTCGGTCATAAATCTTTTGATTGAAAGTTTGAAGGGTATGCTTTGAACTGATTTGTTTGTTGTTGTTGTTTTTTTTCTTAATTAAAGGCCAACTTGCAATGATGAAATTCAAACGATAAATTCTCTGTCAAGTTAGGGAGAGATGTGACCTCCCTGAAGGACCCTTAGCAAAATGTAGTACACTTGAGGTTTATTTAATGACATATACTTGAGTAAAAGTACAGTAAGGTCCCTAAAGATTATGTACGTGTCATGTAGGAAGTATACTAACTGACTATTTTTTTCAGATTAAATTGGAACATTTAAAGTTTAAAATATATAGATAGCATATAAAAAGTAAACTTTGGGCATACTGCCTCATCTTTAGCATGGACTACTTGTAGTACACTTAAATAGATTACTTTTTGCTGAGGGTAACATTAAATACACAAAGAAGACAAACTTCTACTTAGCACTTGGAACCCTGTACAAAGACAAAAGACTGTGCATAATGCAGACATTTCCATTTAAAATTTAGGGATGCGTGCATGTAACTTGAAAATTAATACTTTCAAAATGTGAATGCTTGTTTCACAGAGAAAAGTGTTATCTTATCCAGTGCATTAAAAAAGCAAACCCATGCTCAAACAAGTGCTCATTATCTGGCAGAAACGCAGTCCTACCTTGTCGGACATCTCTGGGAGCTATGGCAATTGCATCATTGGAATGCAGCTCAGTGACGCAGCAGTCCTCAGGAACCAGTGAACCATTGCTGAAACTATGCGGCGTCTCTGGCAGTAAGGGGATATGCGGCGGTACAATGTTGTGATTAGGACAAACGCAGCCTGTTTGAGTCATCCCGCAACCGTCCCGGTCAGATTGGTCCTGGTTTTCCTTGTGATCCAGACGCAAACATTCCTCGAACCATCGGCAGAGCACACCACAGGTAAACTGACTAGAGTTCTCATTGTTTATGAGCAACACCTCTACCAGTCTCTGTTCTAGCAACTCCTTGGTTACCTGAGGCTCATCTGCAGTTTGATGTCTCGTTAGACACAACTGGACAAAGTTCTTATCAAACTGTAGGAAAGAATAAAGTCTGTCTGAGTCTGTTTGGCTGCCACAGAGATCCAGGACTTCCTGATCTCTGGATGTCTGTAAGTGAAGAGGACAGCTTTGATTGGCTGAGTGATGGTCAAGAGACAGAAGCATGGGGAAGTGTGTCTGGCAGATGATGGGGTGACGGGCAAAGCGGAGATAGAGCGAATACTTCGTTGGATCTGGATTTTCCAGGGACCAGGAACAGCCAGGAGTCCTTGATGGAAAGAGCTCCCTTAGGGAGAAAGAGCCATAGAGTACCCCTGTTACAAGGCTGGAGCACGGCGGAGAGATGGGTGAGGGAGGCCCCTCTGCCCTGCTGCTATCAGCAGCCCCATGGGCAGCCTCAGCCAAGGCAAAGAGGGGAGCTAGACGGAGGTCAGACACAGCAGCCAGGACCCCAGCCACAGCCAGGAGGGAGGACAGCACAGACAGACACACCCCACCAGCAGTGTTCATCCTATGACATTCGTCCTGTAGAGACAAAGAAAAGAGAAGACGTAGGGTTAAATATTAGACACACTCAGTTTAATCTTCAAACAAAATCAACATGAAAAAGAAAAACAAAGACTTCTTTTCAAGAGACCAGACAGAAGAATAATGTGTGGTTGGAAGTGCCAAAATGAGTGATGTCTACCTTGCCTCAGAGTATAACATCAGTAACTTTTTGACAGCAGTTTTCATGAAGTTCTCAGAGCACATACACAAGAACTGTCAAAATCACCAACATTTCCCCGCTGGGCTGGATTAAAACAGTTGATGACTTGGCTGTTGAGACATACACTGTTGGGCCTGTTCTATTCTTTCCTGATGATTTGTGCACACAAACACATTCATGCACACACACGCGTCATCCTGCTGAGCCAACCCCCTAAGGCTCTGGCAAACTATTACCATCACTGACACAGTAAGGGTCCACCAACAGCCTGATTTTTTTGATTCACACAGCTTACACTCATAATACTGCCAGAAAAAGAAAAAAAAAATCCCCATTTAGTGTCTTACGTTTTGTTTGAAACTGCTTTACTATTGTCTGCTTTTTGATAGACTTTAACAAAAAACATGTTTGGAAAATGGGAACGCCTGCTACAACCTCGTAAAAACAATGTAAAAAATTACTTATTTTTGCAACAAATACCATTTCCACAAGTCCCAGTACAAGCATCTTTTGTTCTATTGTCAAAGCGTTTCCAGTGGTCTTTTAATTATGATTGTTCAGTTTTTTTGTCAAAAATGCATTATTTACACCCCCTTCCGCTATTTTATAGCCCCTCACACCCTCAACCTAACATTACCAGTGCTGCAAAAAAGTCAAGCAATACACAGCAGATGAGGAAAATGAAGGGGATAGTCGTCTACAAGCGGATGTCTCAGAATGGAGCGGATCAGGGAGCTTGTAGCTTTTTCCAGCAACATTTCTTTCTTCTGCTCCTGATTCACAATAATTTGAATACAGAAATACTCAGAAATGCAATTTAAACCTAATTTTCTTCATAGATGTCCTCTATTATGAGAAAATTGCTACAAGAACATGTTATAAATAGAAACAAAAAACATGATTTACATTGGAATGGGTCTTTATTAATGCAGTTGTTTAATAAAAGTTAACACATACATGTAAAAACAAATCTGGGAGAAAACATGATTAGAGCTGATCGGCATGTGTGTTTATTTTCAGTGAATTATTTTCCTCCTTTCACTGCTTTTTGTCTAAGATCCTATTTTCATCTTCCAATAGAAGTAAATCAAATCAAGTGATCTAAAGAGTCAAGAGAGAGATAAACATATTTCCCCCAAAGCTACTTCATAAATAATCCACATTTGCCCTAATACTTGTAGCCTTAAGCTTAATTTTTTGCTGCAGTCTGTCGGTCCACTCAAAGCTGATTTGAGAGATCAAACTGAGCGGCCTCTTCAAAAAAAAAAAAAAAAAAAAAAAAGTTTCAAATTATTCTTCACATAGAGCTAATATTTGAACTTATCTGGCTTTTGATTTGAGAAGATTTCAACCTGTCATGACAAAGGATTCTCAAAATTTTGCACAGTAAAGTTTTCAAGGTCTTAGTAAAAGTAAGCAGTTGGTCACACAATAATAATATCCAGGTGGAATAGAGATATGACCAAACCCACTGACCTCCAAGCGAAACACATTGGAGGATAAAAATGATAAGAGCCACGTCAATTCACCGTGCAACCACTAGGGGGGTTGTTGTACAATCAAGACATTTCCTATTCATTCTAGTATAAATGTTACAACAATAAATATATATTTAAATTCTCAACCTTTTTTACTTTTAAATTTCATTGACAGCTGCTCTTGGAGTAAATTTTATGTAGTTTTTTTTTCCATATTTGACAAAAAATATGTGCAAAATAGGGTCTGGTTTTGTAATTGACAGGCAACATGTCCTCAGCTCTAGATCGACCTCACAGGTACTGCTGCAAGAACTAATATTCTTTCACACCTGTTTGTTCATTTTTAGAAATATAGGAGAAAAAGGAGCAAAACAAAAAGCTTCAAATTGTTCAAATACAAATCAATGGCTCACGTAATTACAGCCATCTTGTCTGTTTTTTCTGTTATTTGTGGCTACGATGGAGCTAAAAAAAAGCCTTAAGACCAGTTAAACACAAAACAGTGGGTCATGTTGTATCAGACATTTACCCGACGTGACAAAATCCACTTAACAAATCACTGCAACTGATAAAACTACTTCTCCGTTGCTTTTATGAGTGCTTTTGTTTTGTAGCATTTAGACAAGTCACAGAATAAGAGACACTTCTGGTTTCACTGGAAGTAGAGTATATTTGGGCTAAAAAACATAAAAGACAAATAAATGCTGCATGGAAATACAAAAGAGTAGGAGTGGGGAGGGAAGTGCATTAGAAGCTTTGGGATTTTACATGAAAGAAAACTAAGGAGGGAATATACATCACGCATATAAAAATATTATTCATCTCATCTGGATTTTAGTTAAATTAACTCACAGCAATGAAAGAGGATAAAATAGTTTACGGTTGCATTTAAAGACCATTCACTTTAAAAAGACAAGCGAGCATAAAATGCATATTTGCAACCCTGAGGGTCATAGCAAGGTCTCGGGAGTTTCTACCGAAGCCCCCAGGTGAAAGTTCAGGTTTAGAGAGAAGGCAAATACAGTTTGAATGGATCTGTAAACATAACATTTGGTTATGACTATAAGGGTGTAACGATTTATTTTACCAACGATTCAATTTATTTTTGAACAATCCAATTCGATTCGATTCACTGACCTAAAATGGATCCAGGACATCTTTAGCCAAAACCTCAACAAGTGTGACTCAGATAAAAAATACCGGGGTACTGAACAGTGCAGGTCAAGTTTTTCAGATTCCTTGGATTTCTTGCAAGATAATTAAAGGTAAAATTAAATATCTGGACAAGAAAAAAAACACAAATAAACAATAATTCATTAACAATAATTAATGCCAAGTGCATCCACATTTTAGTTTCTGAAAGTTCAGTCCACTGTTGTTTTTCCTCATCCAAATATTCCAAAGGGAACAATTTTAGAACATTATAAAACACTGTATGGTCACATGTCTTTGCTAATTTCAGAGTGTTTCCACACATCGGACTGGAATGACGGACTAATCCTTTTTTGATGCCATCACAAGAGTGTTATCCGCTGTGTTGCACTTGGTCATTTTTACGTTATATTAAACTAGTCTTCAACCACCTCCAAAGTTTCATTGACCTTTGACTTTGGAAAGAGTCCTCCATCTTGAATTGAAAAAAAAAAAGAAAAAGAAAAAAACATCAGCTTAAGAACCAGCTACAAATGTAAACCCCTCCAATACATTTCTATCTATTGCCTCTAAACTCCTTAAGTATCAGTGGAAAACTTCTTGGGAAGAAAGGTTGAAATGACATAACATTTTATATAAGTTTATTTCATGTTTTTCCACGCTTTTCTTTTAACTGCTGTGGAGCACAATTCTCAAATGCACATTTTCACTTTTATATTCACCAAAAAAAGACTGCATTGTTGCTGCGGCGGCACTTTCAGGCATGTTTAAGTTGAAGGAAAGTTACTATAACATGTTGTGGAATATGTTTAAGAACATTGTTCAGCCTGGCATATAAAGGGAGTACCACACTTTGCCACTTGCAGAAAAATCTGGCAGACATATCTTTCCAGACGGCAATCCAGCTGGCGGCATTCTACTCATCCCCATGCGACACTGAACTGTTAAATCCATAATTTCAGTGTGAGAATAAAATTATGTCTACATGATCAAAGGTCTTTAGTTCATTTTGCAGTGAGCAACACTGACCAATCCTTGGATTTCATTATTTTACCAAGAGTGATTCTTTTTTAAACTGTATCACAGAATCATGCAAAGGCAAAACAAGGGGTTTTTACACATGGAAAGAAGTTAGAAAGTGTCAAGTAAATTGTTTTTTGGGACAATGAACAATGCATATTCATAGATCCACAGTCTGTGCAACAGAAATCCTAAAGTGCTGTCTTCTTGAGGGCATTCTGTCTCGCTTCACTCTAAAACAGCACTTCACTGTGGGCATCTATAAATATTCATCAGCTCTGATGTCTTCTTTCCCCCCTTCCACCTTGACATTAATGTTATCACCAAGAATGGAAAAATATGTAGATCCCTCGTTCCTCATCTCTCTTTTCCTTGCGCTGTCTTCTTGGCGGTGTCTTCATTCTTTTATGCGCTAAAGTGACAAAAAGACTAATCTTGTTTTTGTCCTCACCATCATGTGAAGCAGGACACTACAGAGAGTCCAGTTTGAACACGTGTTTTTTATTTTATTTTTATGATGGAGGACATATGAAAAGACAACTAAGAATAAAATTGCATTTCTGAGAATGTCTTTATTTAAATTGCTGTGAATAAGAAACAGATAAAACAAACAAAAAAAAGCTGTTCGAACAGAAACAGAAGGGTGACGGGAAGTGGTGGTGGGTTACCTCTGCGCCAATAGTCCCGGCCACAACTCAAAGGCAAATTTCTAATAAATAAATGACGTTCTGCAAAAACTGTCCTTTACGACACAGGTTCTACGGTTTTGGCTAAAAAGGGCACAGTCATGGTTAGAAGATCACTGGAAAGTACGGATTAAAAGATGATAGGAGTGGGAATTTCAAGTAATATCCAGGAATTGAAAAAAATTTTTTTTTATTTAATTCAATGTATTTTTTATGATAGCTTCATTGTTGTTACTACACGCATACTTTTCGAACCTTAGTTTCAGTTTTAGAGCCACCAGTGACTGCACAGATGATCCAAATGCAAAGTCACAGAAAGCTCCTGTCTGTGACCTGAAAATCGATCTCGTCAAATTGTTAAGTGCCTGTCACCTCTCCCCCACATGTGTGCGCTCGACTCACCTCCTCGCCTTTTATTTCCTCCCAGCTGAGGCACGAGAGAAGAGGAAGGGCAAAGCAAATTTGGCAAGGAGGACAAAAGGAACGAGCAATGAGAGTCTGGGAATTTGTGTGGAGGTGATTAGGTAAGTGAATGTTAGTGGGGAAAATGGGAGCAGGAATGTCACTGAAGGCAGACAGCCGTGGGACTCCGGAGAAAAAGGCACCGAGTCAAGCTATCAAAACCAAAAGAAAAAGGTAATTTGACTCAAGTTTACAAAGGATCAGCAAATGGAACCAACTCTTAGATGGTTTTTCTGTCCCTCTGTCCTTTATACCTGAACGTCAAGTCTCTCTTACCATTTGCCTATAAGTCTAAATTCTAGAAACTTTGTTGAATCGTCAGGTTAAACCAACCAAACCAATCTGGTATTAATTTCAACTTATGGAGTACAATGAAAAGCATGGAGTATATTTGCTATTGAAAGGAAAAAAAAAATGATCCAGAATCCAGGATTTGAGCCAGAAGGCTTTACCCAGGGGTAGGGTCAATCTTTACTCGTATTTACTTGTACTAACTATTTTCACAAATTGCATTACACTCACAATTGAATGCTTTTGTCACAGAAAAAAAGCAAAATGTTATTCTCAATCACAAAATAAAACCTATACAGTGTTCTCTCTTGTGACGTGGGGGTTATGTAGGGGTTGAAATGCCAATGTTCAAACCGTCATTAAAAAAAGACTCCAGTTTTATAAATGAAAATGAAGCTCTGATGGCAACTAAAGATTTCTGTAAATGTGGTAAACTGAATGCAGAGACAAGGTCTACAGCCAATCAAGATGCAGAACACAATGCAAAATAAATACAAATACACAAAAAAAGCAGCAAGACCACAAAAAAATGAACTGCAATATAGCGGGGGGGACCATTGTTTATCCAATGACTGATGGGAAAAAACCTCAGCCAAACTACAACTGAAAAACTAAACCAACAAGACCAATTGTTTTAGTTTATTCTTAAATCTGTATATGTTTCACAAGCTGCCTGGTTTTCTCTATTAGGGTCTTTCACACATGCTTTTTTTACAGCTCAATCAGAAAGTAGTTAATTGCAAAATGTCTTTGTTTGTTTTTTTACTCAAAAAGACAGAAATGTAAATACTTTCACATCTTTCAATTTCCTTTCTTCATTTTTACTGTGATAGTTAATGTCTTAATAAAAGTTTTTTTTTTCTTTGTGTGTTTTTTTTTTTTTTTTTCATGTTGTCAATTTCTTCTAATGAAATTCCGTTTGAGCTTCTATTACATGGTCCAAAAACCTTTACGAAACACTTCACTAGCATGTAGCGTTTATTCAATAAGTTCCAAACCTGATTTTTGATGATGATAAATGCTTCATCCCAGCCAGGTATTGATAATAAGAGCAATTAATTTCACATGAGTGAATAAATGATTACTAAGGCTGAGCCCAGGCAAACAGCTGCGGTGGAAATTCTTTTTGCTCTTTTGCTGCAGACAAAGTTGAAAAATGCTTTTTGCAAAAGAAGACCTTTTTTTTCCTCAGTAAGAAATTTTAAAAACACAAATTTATTTTTCTTTTAGGCTCTAACCACCTGAAATGACAAAACTATTCCTGTACTTCTCTACTTTCTAACAGCCCAGTTCTCAAAGATTTCAAGTTTGATTTATTCAATTTGGATAACAGACTGCCATTACTTTTGTTGTGAACAAAAGCGTCTGGATGCTCAGTTGGTAAGGGCGCAGGACTCACACCTGGAAAACCAGGGTTTCATTTGCAAGGGCCACCATGAGCTTCATCCATTGTGGGTCTCCTTGGGCAAGACCCTTTGTACTACCACTACCTATGTAGCCACATGGGCCCACGTCTGGGTGCCCAGACTTGGAGAACTTCCCACTCTGCTCCAAATTGACAACTTATGTGTGCAATGACTGATTTTCATCTACCTCAACACACACAATATTTATTCATGCTGCACTTTATTTTACTCTATTTTATTCTTTTTTTAATACTTGTATTTGCATTGGGTACTTGTACATCTTTTGGATTAAATTTATAGTATCACCACTCTAAGGCTGCTAAAATTTCATGGTATTATTTACAATGACAAAGGTTTCTGATTCTGATACCTGCGCAGATCAGTCCAAGCTGCGTCACTGTGGCGAACAACGACAAATTTTATTGTTAACAAAATATTAACTTTATTGTAATTATTTAAGGTTTTTTTTTTTACATTACATGTCTAATTTAATTATATATACTAAACATTAATAAGAAAAATCCAATTGTGACAGGAACTTTATTTTACTGTATCACAAATACTTCTCCTGGTACTTTTACTACAGAGTATTTTAGTAACTAACTCAGTCACAATAGGAATCAAGTAATGACTAACTATATAAAATCACTATTTTACAGTGATTCTTACCCTCTGTTAAATGTTTGAACCTCACACAAATATTTCTTCCAAAACTTCAATTGAGCCAATGATTTTGTTTTTCCTCACAAAAAAACAGCAGCATGTGTGAGGACAGACTAGTGTTACTACTTAAATCTGTTGGGTGTTTTCTGTTTAAATCCAGACAGCAACACATGGTACGGAGGGTCTTTAAAGCATCACAAAAAACACAAACCTCTTCTTCATTCATGCATAGACTTTAATATTTGTCTGCTTTTGCTCAGTAAAGGAATAGGGCCAAAAAGCAAACAATTAAAGCTTATGAAAAGAAAAAAACAACAGTAAAACTAACATATTTCCCCCATAATTTAATCCTTTGTTAATGATTCAGTTAATCTCAATTTCAATGGCAATTGGAACATTAAAAAAAAAAAAAGAGTTAGGCATCACAAAAATAAAATACAAAATGTATCAAGATTTGTGAAGATTTGCTATTAATACGCAATATGTTTTTATAATAAATATAATACGATATGAATTAATTTGCAAAAGATATTACATAAAGAGTAATAAATTAACAATACATTTGGGGAATTTGCTATCACACATGTACATCACAAAACAGTTATGCACATTATATTATGATTACTATTTAAAACTAAAACGATATTAGAATTAGTGAAATATCTGCTATTTATAAAGTGGTGTCTATATAACTACTCTCTCCTTTTAAATAGTAAGTACCACAAAACACCCTATTACTCAACATCTAAAATTCACATGCAAAAAAAATGGTACTTTATGTGTACATACTCTGTTCTCATCAATAGTAAATATCATGAAAAACACAGTAAGGTACCACATATGTAATTACCCATCCTCTAACATATATGGTGACTACCATGAAACACACATAAACTTAACAAGTAAATTCTGGGCCCCTCTTCACAGTACTTTGAAAGTAGTTTCTGTTTACTGACTATCTTTTTAAACATGGTAAATTCCATAAAACACAATAAGTGAAGAAGTACCTTGTTCTTACATGTGGTGAGTACCACAAAAGACTCATTAACGCAACATGTAAATACCAGGTATGACATAAATACCCAGTAGGTATCACATAAGTATGAAAGAAATAGTACAAGACAAATACTATACCATATGGTACCATACCATAAACCCCAGCAAGTACCTTGTAAGTACAGAGTAGGTACAAAAAGTACCAATTAAATATGTAAGTACCCAGTGGGTCCCATAAAAAGTACCATGTAAATACCACTTAAATACCTTGTAAGTAATGTATTGTTTAGGTTTTACCGGAAATCGTTAGTATTTTATTTATTTATTTATTTATTTATTTATTTATTTATTTATTTATTTATTTATTTATTTATTTATTTGTTTGTTTGTTTGTTTGTTTGTTTGTTTGTTTGTTTGTTTGTTTGTTTGTTTGTTTGTTTGTTTGTTTGTTTGTTTGTTTGTTTATTTCTTTATTTATTCATGTCTGTCTGTATATCTATCATTACATCAGGAAAAGAAAATAAAAAAATATTCAAGGATTTAGTTAAAGAAAAAAAGCACTAAAAATTAAATTACAATGTAGGTGAAATTAAGACAGCTGAAACAGACTTACTCATCTCATTAAGAAGCAAACCTACAGAATAGAAAGTTGTGTATAAAGACAAGTAATAAAGGAGGAACAGGGTGAATAGGGCATGCTGGTGGGTGACAGGTTACAAATACTGCGTGGGATCACAATGTGCACACATGCATAATTAAAAATCCATCCATTATGCCAGGAAGTTTTATTTTTCAAAATACCTATGAATAAAAGTCACCTGTTTATGGTAACATACAACAGGCCTGCATGCATGTGGACATGTAAAAAAGTGGACTGCGTGAGTCAGCCCTGGTCACGGTAGTCCAGACAAACTATATTTGTAACATTCAGATATACTCCTGTTGAGGACATCTCAAAGAGGACACATGCTTCGCCTGCCTGCACAACACATAAATACTGAATTTGGTACAAGTGCCACATGCACTGAAAAAAAAAAGCATTTTGCTTATACAACACAAGGAAAAAAAAATTCTTCAGGATATATTTTATAAAATGCTTTTGTTACTGCCAGGCAGAACAACTCGTCCAGCGGGGAAAACATTACCTATGAAAATCCAAAGTTTGGGAATGCCCTTATGTTCACATTGTCTGCATTAAAGTTTAAGGTGATCAGAAAAATAAATAAATAAATAACTAGAACAGGTGCTTTCTAATATATGGTGCACTAAGACATGGAGATGAAATTAACATTATTTTTTCATGGGGTTAAAGACAAACCCAAGAGACATTATTTTTCAAATTTCAAGTTCGAGAGTTCAATCCCAAATTTGGAAAACCTTAAAGGCTCAGGAATAGAGTCTTCACCGGAGATGCTTCCCTTTGAGGGGAAACCGTCGTAAACAAAATGAAATTTTAAAAGTGAAAAGAAAGAGGATCTCTTGTCACCTACAATTTAATTGAAAAGGATCAGAAAATAGGATGAGAGTTTAAAACTGACACTACAATTTGAAGAACCAAAGAGAGCATGGGAACCAAAGAAAGAAAGTAACACAAATATAGTTTTGAGTAATCAACAAAATACCAACTGTGCGAAGGTATAGGAGTGTCCCGATGATTTTTTTTTTTTTTTTTGGGGCCCTATCCAATTCTGAGTTATTTGAATTTGAGTTTCTGCAGATACAGAGTCCCGATCTGATACTTACTTACTTTGTAACACATTTAGAAAATGAACAAGTTTAATAAACAGATCTTTTTTTCTATTTTTCTTTTTAATAATAATTTTCTTTTAACCATTTAACACTTCAATAGATCCTTTCTGTGAAGTAGTTTTAACAATCAAGTAAAAATAGTGCAACTATATCAACTAGAATTAACTGATATCTAGTAAAAAAAAAACTGGTGATAAAGTTTGGTATAGAAAGTTTGGTGACTGTTACTTTAGTCTCTTCAACTATTGAACATTTTCAACATATCTCCATTAAATATTAATAATGATTTTCTTTTACAATTTTTGTGGCATACATATGATAATAAGTTGTCATGACTAGCTCATTTCAGTGGAACCATTTATTACTTTTGGTTGTTTATTTTCTTAGAGAATATGTAATTCTTCATTTAACCAGTGAAGATCTGGTGTCCACGTATGTGGACATGACATTTGGGGTTTTATTACTTAATTCTACTTAACTGGGGCCCTGTCAAAGAGAAATAAAAAAAAAAAGATTGGGTTGTAACATTTGTGCTATCCAAGGCACGTTAACATTGGGAGTTGGGTCATCTAGACCAGTGTTTTTCAACCTTTTTTTTAGCCACGGCACACTTTAACCTTGACAAAAATCCCACGGCACACCAGCATCCAAAAATTAAAAAGAAAGAAGAAACTCATTGTCTGTATTGATCTACAGCCCCTCCACAATCTCACATGCATTTTTGTGATAATTATGGCAGAAAAAACTGGAAGTTGCAGCTGTTTTTTTTCTAAAAGATGCAATAAAAGTTAAGTTCGTTGTGGTTTCATGACGTCAAAGGAAGACTCATTGTGCGCTGAGACGCTGTCACTTTAACCCAATGCATCATGGGAGATATAGTGCAAACAGCCGCAGAAAGCACACAAACTGGCGTCTCTGAGCTTCATTGTTTTGTTCACATGTTCCACGGTCTGACACCAGATTCTGTGGAAAGCTACACCACTAAAGACGAGTTTTAGATTGTATTTTTGTTAGAACTGAGAGACTTTATGAGCTAAATCGGAACAAGGAAGTGAAGACTTTAACCACTTTTGATTGGTCAGACTGATGACGTTTGATTAAGCTTCCAAGAATGGTTGGTGGAGACAGTTAAAGGGGCAGGACTTTTCCTAATACAGCTGTAGCTGCGGCTAAATCACGGTACCGACATTCTTATCAAGATGTCTTTCACAGAATCAAATAAACACAATTAAAAAAGTATTTTACGATCTTTCATATTCCTAACTACTCAGTGTTTTATCAGGGCCTGTTTAGATGAACACAGAGCTGATAACCTTGAGATGGTAAATGTTTTTAGATCAGTTAATGAGGGCGATTTCCCACAGCACACCTGACCATCTCCCACAACACTGGTTGAAAAACACTGATCTAGACCCACTAGACAGTGCGCTGAAGCTTTGTTTTCAATGATTTGTGATCTTCACTGGTGTCCATGGATTACATGAAATGCTCCTCACCTTTGTCATGGTAGGGATGACACGTCAATGTAATGTTGGTGTCATTTTGACCCCACAAGATAACACAAGGGGAGGTTATTTCTCCTTCTCCGACTCTTTGTGGAGAACTGATCTCATTAAAAGGAAACACAACCCCAATATTTTTTCTGTCCTTTGTAGGTCATTATTTGCATAAAGACATCCCAATAGAGACCCTTGCTGTCAGTGGTTTTTTAGAAGAGTCAATTATCCCGAGAGTCTGAATCTGTGAACATCTCACTAGCTTAGCTTAGCTTATCTAACCTGTTTTTCTGCGCCTCCTGCTCAAACTAGCCCAAGTTGTGATGCGTTCATGATATGCAGACTCTCGTAAAGTTTTTATCGTTTATTAAAGCGCCTATCATGATAAGAATAAATTAAATGTCCGATCCCTGATCGGGAATAAACATCTGATTTTGATCGAGTCATTTTTTGTTTTTTTCACTAAAAGCGGTAAACCAGGAAGGTAAAGCCATATAACAATAGAGAGTAATCCTATGGCTAGTAGGGACAGCTAGATTCTTCTATTTTATTAATTCCAATTAGAGGCGGTTTTGGGTAATACTGCTCTCAATTGATTACATTTTGAAACTGCATTTATTTTTTTTAACTATTCAAACAAAAGGAGTGAAAATTTACCACAGCCATTTCTGCTGGACTTCCCTCGTGTTGGAGCACTATAATTAAATAAATAAAAGCATCCTCACTACTGTTGTGTGTCTCTAATGAGAAAGTACTGCTTCACACTCATCAGACAGTGCTCATCTTGAAAGCCCTGGTAAAAGCCATTAGGGTTTTACTATTTTGTTGCGGCGTGATTGTGAAAGCGACGGTTGCTGTTCTGTCTTTGTGCAACATCTTTTCCCTTCCCTAGCTGCAGTGGATCAGGCTCCCTCTTTGAAGCCATGCCAGACATCAGGTTTTTATTTCATTATCTCCTCTCCTTTTCCATTTCCTCTCCTTGTTTTTATGGCTTGGTATAAAGGAGAAGACAGGAATGGAGGCAGAGAAAGCTGACGCTGCAGGTGGAGGCCTAAAAATTCCAGACTGTGTGATTTTGTGAGAGTCGCTTGCATTTCTGTGTGGAAAACATGTCCTGAGCTTAGAGGAAAATCCTGCAAGATAGAGTTGATGCATTAAAACTGAGGATATGCGCTACTATATCTTTTCAAAAGTAACATTTACAGACATTTTTAATTTCCAAATGCAAAATGCTTGTACATAAATGAAAATTGCACTTTCGTATATTCAGTTCATTTGGGCGTTAATCAACTCTTATAGGTCAATATCCTAACATTGATATTTGCCTTCTGGGTTAAAATTAAGAGGAAACACACAAAGAAAAGAAACACAAAATCCTAAAATTTGTATTTCAAAAAAGGATGATCAAGAAGCATTAACATGTTTTTTTAAGTGCACACACTGTGCTAAGATGTAAGACTAATTTTAAAAAATCTGGTAGATTTCTAGTGTATAAACTCTGTAAAAAGTTTTGATTCCATGGTAGGAGAGAAATTTGACTTGACTTGAAGAAAAAAAGCCACTTAGGCAAAGCTTTTTGAGGTACTTTGTTTTTCCACATTGTACTTTACTGTTTTGCTTTTAATTTAACCCTTTAACAGCAGAGTTTAGCTCTGGTGCTGACATTGACTCTCATCTGTTGAGGCCATTAGCATAATTCCAGCGGATTCTGAAGCGGATATGCATTACTTTACAGAAGTAAAGTGCTTATATGCAATCAACGTAAATCAGCTGATTCTGACGTGCACTTTGTGTTGATGTGCAACACTTTACATTACTAAAGTCGATGTGCAAAGGTACTTCTCTCCCTGTCAGAATCAGCTGTAAATTTGAAGAGTTACAGTCAGTCAAAGAGGGTGTAATTTAGGTGTCGCTAGTAACAGTCTCTATCGTAAAAGGGTTTATGTTTATTATCATTGTGTTCTGCAAACAGTTCACCTTAAACAGTTCAAATTATCCTGAGCCTTCATCAAATTTTGCCTAAAAGCTATTTCACTTTAGTACTGTTTCTATTTTACTCATAGAAGCAACGCAATGTAAACTTTGCCAATACTTGTACTTTGTATATCCTATGGGCAAGAAACTGAAACAACATTGCTTCAATCTTGCTGCTTCTATCGGGAGCTACACAACAACTATCATTGCAAGTTATATTTCATTCAATTTTCTCTGCTATTGAAGTGTGATACGATTGCTTTGAATATAATGTTTTTGAAGATTATATTACAATAGAATTAAAAAGCGGTGCACTGTTATTTGCCAAACATTAACTTGAAATGATCTACAAGAAACACCCAACAAGCCCAAAAACTACATAAGGGCAAACAAAACAAAAAAAAAAAGCATAATTACAGTTGTAAAATCTGCAAATAGTGTTTTTGTAAGATGAAAAGAAACATGAATCTCTCAGAATACACAGCTGTGTTGGCAGTTCCTTAGAACACTCCTGAAAGCAACAGCTCAGTGAGAACAAATGTGCAAAGAAAACAAATACTGTACAATATTTGTTAGAAAAAAGTATTGCAGTTTTGTTTTTTCCCTCTGTCACACAGGGTGAAGTTAGATTTGCCAAAAATCTGCTTAGAACACAGCTTCTTGCCAAATATGGTTTCAGTTAAAGACATAAAAATGGCAGCCAAACTTTAAACTGAAACAGTTGGTTGTAAGCCTGAACAATTTTAGGAGATATACTGGCTTTATAAAATGTAAGATGAAAAAACAATTGACTATAAATGAGAACTGAACTGAGCGACCCATCGTGTTCCAAACAGAAAGTACCCACTGGCTCCAAGAAGCCAAAATCCTATAGACCTTTTTTGAGAAATAAACAGCAGTCGTTACATTTTTCAGAATACCCATAACCTTTTTTAACACATTGTTGCTACTCCTAAATGTTTATACATTTGCTTTATTGCAAGTTATTCAAGTAATATACTCACCTTTCAGATGCTTCAATAAAAGTATGAGCTTTCAACTTTGAGCTGGCCCCCATGTTGAATGTTCAAAGCATTTGATTGACAGATTATTCCAAACTCAGAGGTAGGGCTGTAGGCTTCCAACAAGCTCACTCCTGATAAGTTTGAGTGGTTTCCATGGAAATGTTACCCAAGACCGATATTCACTGCTTAATGATTTCATCTGGCTCAAACATAATCGTATGGCAAAAAAATGGCACTTGAACTGACTTTTTTTCATTGGAGCTAGAGGCAAGTGATTTTCTATGGGTGATGTCACACTCAGTCCAGTTCTTATATACAGTCAATGATAAAACTCATAAAAAGGGTTTACTATACCTTCTGTATTTAATTTTTATTTTTTGGTCTTCCTTTAAAAAACTTGACCTGGAATTAATTAGACTGCAAAAGTAGTGTTCGACATGTTAAAAATATGGTAAAAACCTGTCATTGAAATGTAACATATAATCAATGTAAAATGACTTAGTTTAATGTTTTTGTTAACATTTACACTCCCATAATTTAAAGCAAAACACCCCTAAAAAACACAAAGCTGTCAATAATAAGTAAGTGCTTGAGCAAACATGTGGACCGCATGGTGCAGTTCATCTGTTTCACTGACCCAAAATTAAAGATGTGTGTGTGTATATATATATATATATATATATATATATATATATATATATATATTGGGAGCATTTTTCATTGAACATTTCAGTGATTCTTAGCACATCAATGTGAAAATAATTCACAGAAAGTGACATGTGTTTACCGGCAAAATACTTGAAATACACAATGCATTTGCAATAAACACAATTTTAAAAATCTACATCTGAGTTTCCACTGTTTTGTAGAATGACTAAGCAACTTTTACTCTTCTCAAATCTTTCCTGAAAAATCTTGTTTATATTTGGTATTTCCCAGAGGACACTGATTAGTACACCATAGGATGTTCCTTAAAGCTGTATTAGACAAAGTTTTTATTTTTTATTTTTTTTATTTGCATATCATCAAGCCCTGAGCTTATCAATTGACTGAGCATTGACAGTTCTGACAGTTGTTTCTCAGTGTGGAAATTTGTACTGAACAGCAGTGGATGCAGTTTATTTAAGGTTTCGTTGCTAAGAAACGTTTTGAGCAAATGTCTTATACTTTATATATTGTTTGGGATAAGGCCATTTTCATTTTATCTCACACATGTGAATTAGATTAAATATAATTTTAACCTTGTACTTCTCAAGGACCAGCAGTCTGGAGTTAACATGTTTGACGCAGATCAGAGCCTATCCAGTAGATTCTTTTTCCTCAACTATCCATACATTTTTGCAGCATTATGTTTTCAAAGAGAAGGCTGTGATTTGACTAACAATATAAGGAGTACTATCAGTGCAATACCTATAACCGTAACCACAGAGTCAATGTCTATTAAAGGCTGTAAAGACCATGTTGCATTTGACCTAGTCTCTTTCTCCGACATAATATTGTGCCCCATCTGTCATTATTGCCCTCTGTATCCTGCACACATCTCTTCATCCCCTCCCCTGTCCTTTTACTTTTTTGTCCCCACTCCCCTCCCGTTTCTTTGTCATCAAAAATCTGACAGGAAAAAAAAACAAAACACTTTCATCCCTCGTCTCTCTGCAGCCTTCCCCCTTCGGTAGAGTTGACTATACTTCTTCTTTATTTATCCAGACCTGTCTTTCAAAGGGGGTATTTTTCTTGTCCGCTTCACTTCTTCTCTTCGCCTTGTGCCCTGACTGAAATGTGAAGAAAACCTGGCAGAAGAGTGTAGAGAAAAGGGAAGGCACAACAAGAAAAAGCCTCTTTCTTGAAAGGTGAACTTTCTCATCAGAGGCAAAAACATTAGGCCAGGAAATTTTCCAGTGAGGAAGGAGGCTTTGACTTAGTCTTTGCAAAAGCATTGAAGTTAAGGAAATTAGTGATGTGACACAAAGTACATCTTCCCTGAACATGAACATACAGAGCATGACATCTGCTACAAGTTAGAAATTGAAGTCTGAAAACTTTCATCTAAGATCCAAACTCATATAAAAATTACCAAATGTATGAAGTTACACAAAAAAATCCTCTCTTTTTTTCCCCCTATAGACCCTTGGTGAGAAGCTAAAAAAACTGGGACGGTTTACAAGTCATGCTCAATCAAGAATGCAGACATTTATGTCAAATTTCATGACAAATACGTCGTTAGCAGCTGTAGTATTTTACAAATAGGACTTATGAATGTCTTAAAACCTTGGCAATAACATGAAAGACATTTCTCACGAAAGGACAAAAATGGTCAGAGAAGTGCTGTGAAAGAGAGGACTCTGAGGACTCTGGATGAAGTTGTATTACCAACAAAATGACTTCAATGGATACAAAAGCTGCAAAAAAACAAAAAAAAAATCTATGAGAGGGAAATGCATAAAACAGAATGAAAAGGTGATTAAACTAATATTTGTAAATTTAATTAATTGCAATCATACAGATGGAGAAACAATAAAAAAAGAAAAAAAAAAACTATAAATAATGAGATAGAGACAAGCTCGCAATGCAAGATGGGCATTTCATTCTTTGTGCCAAAGCTGCTATCCTAAAACTATTTCCTGCCCTTTAGCCTCAAATGAAACCATATTTCTGGCTGGCAGAGAACACAAATACAACTTAGTTTTATTGCTGCCTTATTTTCCAAGATTCTGTCTTGGGATTGGCCAGGAGTTTGCTTAATTGGACCCCTACTGTTAGACATTTACAACTGGCGTAAACTGGTAGAATATTGATCCGTGTTTAGAACTACTTGGATACAGCAGTATTGCAATAATTATGTACGATAAAGACACCTGACAGCCACAAACAAATCAAGTTAGCTACATTACAAGAGACTACCTTCAGTTCATTTAATTGTACAATAGTAGTAAGTTTTGAAATTATTTTGCCTCAGGCAGGGAAAAAAAGTCATTTCACAACAGCGCAACACTATGTGTAATTTAAATGGGAAAATGGTATTTCAAGTAAAAATGGACAGGCTTTCTGAGAGGTTAACAAAGTACTGGGCAGCTTGGGTTGGTAACAAATCAGCATTATTACAGAGGTCTGTAAGAGTCCTAAACCTCTAGCAAACCTTCTATTTCAGTTGTCCTGCACATTTAGGGAAAGGCTGATGTTGCTCGCAAGTATTTACGTGCAACCAGCACAAAAGGTGATGGAAATTCATGTTTTTACGGCTGTGTCCGTATTTGGTTTTGCTTAGTTCTGTTCTGTGTTTTGTGTATTGATTTGTATCAAAGTGGGACTTCTGTGGTTTTTGTGGATATTTTTGTTTGTATGTCCATGTGGGATTATTTTCAGGTGTGCTGGGAAGGGTGTGGCCTCCCATTGGACCCAACCTGATGGAGGCAGCCTTTAAATGCACCACATGGACCTCCGGTCTGTGAGAAGGGAGCCTTGCAGCAACAAGTCTCCACTGCAGCATGTCCCCTCTTCGCCATTTTGTTTTGGACTCCACCACCTGTTTAGTTGTGTTGCACTTTAGTGTTGTGTTTTAGTATTTTGTAGTTTTTGTGGTTTTGTGCCCACTCTGTTTAGTCTTTTGGTTGTAGTTATGTTAAGTAAAGCTGTAGGGGTGAACTGCCTTTTTCTTTAGTGTTTTGTCCTTGATTTCCCTTTTCTTTCATTTAGGAAAGATTACATGTTTCAGTTAGGGGGGAGGGTTGTTTGTTATTTTGGCCTTGGTTCACCCTGAAGCCTTTTTGCTTCACTTTTATTTATTGTTGGTTGTTGTTTGTTTATTTTTTAATAAAAGTGTGTCATTTTTGTAAGGAGACATTTGTTTGTATTTCTTCATTTAAATGGGGTGCCCAAAACTTTATTTTTTATGTTACGCCCCTTGACGTACTCCTAGACATTAAAAGGCGCGTAACAATGTTGTCCAAACTTAAGAGATACAACCAACCATAATCCTAACCTTAACCCTTCCTCTGGGTCTGTGCAGCCAAGGAAAAGGTTTAGGGCTGACCGCACATATTTCAAAATAATATGTGAATAGTCACTTTCTTAGGGAACATTTAACCAAAAATGTGCAGATATTGCTCCACATCTTACTCAAATGTAATTGGGACTTCGTCTCTCAAAGCCTTTCCTCTGTTTAGATGATAAATGAAGAAAAAAATAATCAATAAAGTCCATAACTGACAATTTTAATGTAATATTAAAAAGAAAATGCATTTATTTAAATAAAAACTAAAGTTCAAATGTAACCATACACAAAAATTATATGTAAAATGAAAACATTATATAAATATTATTTTTGTAGCCAAAAAGCTCAACCCAAATCGTCTAAAATTCTGAGAGAAAAATATAGTTAAAACATTCTGGATTAAAGTGTCGAGGACAAAATACTAAATAATTACATGTTTTTGGTGGACTTCTATGTTTTCTGATTCTTGTTCTTCTTAGATCTCCAAACTGAAAGCATCACTGATTGCTGCTGGGGAAATAAACCAAAACAAGTAACACAGCCCTACTTTAAGAAAAAATCTGTACTGAACCATCACTTTTGATCAAAGGCAGGCATTTTTTTAATATTAGAGCATTCTGGGGTGCTTTCGCAACACAAACAATAGAAATAAACTAAATAAAGGCACTCATGCCTGTTAATCTTGCAGGAATGTCAAAACGATTGGTCTACAATCCGACCAACAGACATTTTGTGTTTACAGTTACAATTAAGAAGGGCCATAAAGGGAGCTTTAAAAAGCATGAGGGGTAAACAAGAACATGGAAGGATGCAAGTCACAGAGCAACATGAAAGATACTGAGCTGCAGAGAGGGAACAAGGGAAGGGAGGAGAGGCAGTAAGAGTGAACTAAGTGGAAGGAAAGTGGATGTTGCCACTAGTCCCTCCTTTAGGGCTGAAGTTTATCTGCATCACCAGACCGGCATTGGTGCGCCAGGGAAACCCACCGACCCCAGTGTGTTTCAGGAGGCAGAGCTCTAAGCACTCGTGCTGATTTTAAAGAGAAGATAATACGAACACCATCACACATATATACATGCACACAACAAACTTAAAGACAATCAACTTTTGATCTTTAGTAAAAGTGTTCCCAGTGATCTTTTACTTATAATTATGCAATTTTAAGCCACATTTTTTTTTTCTGTTGTTTTCTACTAGTTTCTACAGAGCGGTGGGAGTTCATTGGAAATTCGCCTCTCAGATGTAGGCGGGACCATGGGTGCAGAGTAGGCCCACCCCTACTTTTCCTCATCCATCTGTATAAAATCTCTCATAGCTTACAGCCCCTCACACCCCTAACCAAAAATCACTGCTGCAACAAGAATAACAAAAATAGTGAGCTATATTGGAGCTATCCAGCCATACTTTTGACCCAGGTACTAGATCAGACGAGGAAAACAAAGTCGTACCTGGATTTATATTTGTCTCCAAGTGCATGCAGAATGTAGCGGAGCAAGGAGCTTCCGGTTTGCCGTTGTAGTTTTTTACATCCCACCTAAATGCAATTTGAAACAATGCTTTTTTCGTCTCCACCTGATTCCCAAGAATTTGAAAAAATAAATACTCAGAGATGCAACTTTAATCTTAATTTTCTACAAATATGTCTTCCGTCATCAGTAAACTGCCGCAAGAACACCACCAAAAAAAAAAAAAAAAAGATTTTCATTGGAACAGGTCTTTCAAGGATCTTACTAGCTCTGCTCCACAAAATCAACACCGGCAGCTTGGTAACAACCATTGAGAATCTGCACAGCATGTCTTTTGGGGAAACAACTGCCTCAAAAAAGTATAAATACATTTCCAAACCACAATAAATTAGCAACAAATAAAATAAATAAATAAATAAATGAACAATTTACAAAAATCTAAATAAGACCAGTTAATTCTTAACCGATATTACTTGCTAAGCAGCTGGCCTGACTACATAAATGAAATCATAATAATTAACAACTCACCTGGTTTCTGTCTTTTAACCCTAACTATCAAGTCCCACAATGCAACTTGATGGAACAGTTCTCTTTTTACAGTGAAATATCAAACCCTAGTTGTCCAAATTTGTCATGAATCAGCTCTTACGCAGAGATGCTTTGTCATGGAGTTCCATATTTGTTTTACTCATGATTTGTGGACAAGTTAACGAGGTAGAAAAGTCAATTTTCACTGGGAAGAGAGGGGGGAGGGGGGTGACAGCCATTTCCTTATTGCCCACTAGTTTTCTTGTTGATCACCAACTGTGATCCATCAATGCATCATTACCAGTTATCTTTACCTTTTCTTCTACAATGATTCCGTACACAATGTCCTGCAGGAATTGACCCATGATTATCTTTATGAAGACAACCAAACGATCATATTTTCTTATGCTCATATGGGGAACAAATAATATTTTTAAGAGGGTAAAGCAAAGGTGATGTACGCAGTGAGATCAATAGTATAGGAAGACATCATTTAATTTGATCCCATTCCACCATCCCCCACACTCAGTCCATTGAGATCTACTCACTGCTTTGGAGGGTACTCTTGACTGTGACAGGCAGCCTGTCGATAGCACACACTGGTCAAAGCGTGTGGCTAATCCAGCAGCCAATCAATGATGAGATAAGGAGGAACCGTCTCTTGAGGTTGCTGCCTCAAAGTGTCTTCTTCTCTTGTGTTTCATCTGGGTGCAGAACTAAAGTACACCTACGATAAAACAAGATGGGCGAGTGTGATTCCTGCTGTGAAAACAGAAATAAACAGAAGAGAGTGCACTTTGTTTTTTTTGATGCAGTAAGCATCAAGAGAACCTGAAACCAAAATGCTCCATGAAATGCTTCAAGACGTGCCGCAGCCTAGATGCTCTTTTTGTCAACCGATGCACCTTTTTGCTGCAAGCTAAATGACCTGGTGCTGTCAGCTCTTTGTCTGTTACTTTGGTCCCTGACTAACCCTGACTCAGCACTGGCCAAAGGAACAGAGAAAGAGAAAATGAGTGTTTGTGTGTGTGATTGTGTATACAGCAGAGTACAGGAATCAGAAGAGAAAGGTGAAAATGAAATCTCTGAACAGTCCATGAAAGGCCAAATTCAAAGGAAAAAACTTGGCTGGTATGTTTTTTTTTCCAAATGGACACCATACATCCCCCTTGGTAGTCTTATAACGATGTCTATTTAAGACACAACCTGCCCCCCCCAACACAACCATGACCTAAGTTTAGTCTTGACATTGATTAAACAAACAATCATAGAAAATTACCTTGGATAAATAGAGATCAAGAAAAAAATATTTGGTCAAGGAATTTAGAGAGTCTGGAAGATGGTTGTATGCCTGATATGGTTTAACACCCACAAAATTCTTGATGCCTTTGATTCCTCCACTGATGCCCTTTGTTTCCCCTCTCTTTATTAAATTCATTGGCATGCGTCTCATGCCGGAACACACGCTATTCTGCCGTTGCCAAAACATCTGCCAACACAAACTGTCTGGTCCGATTTGAAGTGTACCACTCAGTAGAACTGGGTCTTTTTTTTCCCTCTAATTACACTTTTCCTAGGTGTAAAAAAAATTATATATGAAATAGTTTGGAAACTGTGAGAGAACAGGGTTCTATTTTAGATAAGAGTGTATTGGTGCTTGCATACTTTTTTTAGCTCAATTGGTCTGACAGTAAAAACCATCTCAAACACATGTCAAAGAAATAACTTAGATAACTTAGAGCTGTTTTAGGTCACAGCATCCTGTTGATCAGAAAGGCTGAACCTTGATGGAATTCCTACAGATATTACATCTCAAACCCTTTATTCTGAAGAAAATTTTGTATGAGGGCAAACCTTTTGAGCCCTTTACATCTGGGAATAGGGTCAGCAAAAAGGGTTTAATCAAAAAAGTCATATTATTGTGGTTTTCTGATGGAAAGTGACCAATAATATACATATTGTGAAACTGAAATCATTTAAAGAAAGGAAAAAAAATATATAATGATACATTTCCCAAACAGTATGTCATGTATTGATAACACTCTTTGCTTTGTAATTTTTTTCTTTTTTTTTTTTAACCTTTCCACTGGTTGTGGAAACATTTCTTGACAGCGATTAAAGTTTTCAAATAATTTCCTGTTCTCATCTTTCTGGTCCAACATTCAAAGGACAATAATTGTCATTATTCAAAAGTAAATGTTGTTAAACATATAATATAACTATTTAGTAAATTTAGAATACATGTTTTTTAATCAAAATGTTCATTTTGAATTGTTTAAATAAAACACTGCTTTGTATCCATTTTAATTAAATCTTTGATTACAATTCTACAGCACAATCATGATTTTTCTGCTTGAGTTTTATTTATATTGTCGTCTTTGTGTACTAATGATTTGGTGAATGATGTGTTTTGTTTGGCTATTAAACCTAAGACATAGTATTTTAAGTTCTAGCAGCCCAGTAAATGTAATTACCACACTGACATAGTCATTTCTAGCTCAGCATGTTTTTTTCCATCACAATAAAAAGCTTGATTGAAAATGGCTGTTGTGGAAATAGCAAAAAAATACAAAAGAATCTCATGTTAATATCTGTTTTCGAGATTGTCTTGCATCTGTATAAAATAAACAACATATAACACCAGCTTTCTCATTATGTCTGCATTTAAAGAAAATACAAACTATTTGAAAATGACAAACTTATTCATCTAACCTTTGGTTTAGCTAAGATTTACCTTTTCTTTCTTGTCTTTTTTTAAGCTTCGACTGAGCGAACTCTGCTGTCCCTCCTTGAGCTACACTGTTGCATCTGTTGTCCGTTTGAGAATGAAAAACATATCGGCCAAGTTTTTTTTTTTTTTTTTTTTTTTTTTTTTTTTTCAGGAACTCTTCAGAGCTTTAATTTTCACCTTTTCTCTTCTAAGGGTGAGCCCTATAGGGACAGGAACATATCTCAAACATTAAAAAAAAAATTTACAGTATTAAAATATATATATATATAGCAGCCGGTTTAGCTCGTGCTGGTTTGCAGCGCCTGCTGTCCGTGAAACCAGGGTTCGACTCCGGGCTGCTCCCTGTTCCCTTCTCTACCTCTGCCGGTTCCAAGCCCGGTTTGAGAAGGTTGCGTCAGGAAGGGCATCCGGCGTAAAACATTGCCAAATCTACCATGCGACTCGTTCGCTGTGGCGACCCCGGATGGGAGAAGCCGAAAGTGGAAGAAGAATATATATATATATATATATATATATATATATATATATATATATATATATATATATATATATATATATATATATATATATATATATATATATATGTGTATGTTCTGACCCTACCATCCAAACGTTGCAGCAAAAATGGAGACTCATCTGACCAGACAAAGTTTTCTAATCATGTACTATCTGGCAATCTTTTTGTAAGTCCTCTTGGTGTCCCAAAACTTGGCAAAACTTTAGTACAAATGTATTTTTATTTCTTAGTTATTATGGTAGTTGGAGAAGGACCTTTACAAGTTCTGCAGCAAAGTGTGTCAAAAATTGCACAAAACGCAATTTCCTATTCTATAGCCTACTTGAACGCTGAGATCATCTCATTTTTGTTGTACATAAAGTTGTTTTAATTTCTACTAAAATCTAAATTAACTTTTCAACTGTTTTAGTGCTCTGATACTGTTATTTAAAAAAAAAGTTCTTCAGCTTTATTCTGTAAAAATTTATGAAAATAACCTGTTTAAAATTACCTTTCGCACTACATAGTAGGCAAACTAAAGCTTGATCCAGATTCTGTCACCAACACATGTTTAGAGTCGAAGGGTAAGTACAGACTCATATGTTTGGCCTTGTACCTGCAGCACACATGGAACATTAACAACAGAGTCATGGGGAGCCAAGGACACAGCTGTGCTGAACCAGCTTGTACCTTGATGGGACACAATGCTTTTTTTTTTTTTTTTTAACAATTATTTTTTTCTTTTTCTGTAGAACTAGTACATCATGACCTCAAGCTCCAACATCTCTCCAATCAGAAAATGGGATAAAGAACAGAAACTTTCAACTTTTTTTAAACATGTTGCTTTTTTATTCAAAAACTGAAATAAAAAAGCCACATTATTCAGAATTAAAAGAGAGCCAAATTGTGTTACTTTGTATACCAGCTGTGAAAGCTGCATACAGTTACTATAATTATGTTGTTTCTGCAGTCATTTGGTGCCATGACAGCAGTGTAATAATGAAGGCAAACCACTGTTATTCAGGTTTTGTTGGTAGTAAAAGCACAACAGCAGAAAAAAAAAAAAAGTCTACATTACATTTGGTCCAAAAGAAAACATAAAAGAGGTTATCAAATTTGATCTATGACAGTGAGGTCCAAAAGCAACTGCTTCCTTTGCTTGAGGCTAAATCTGCATCATCAGGGAGGAAGCTTCTAAGTCATTTCAGAAAAACATGCAACTTGACTAATAGCAGTTGCTTAAATTGCTCCAAGCAATGACTTCCACTGTTGTGTTATAAATTTGTTTGCTGCTTTTCCTTTTCTCTTGATGCACTTCATGACATTCTTACCCCGTTGTGCTTCAAACTCTATTCTGTCATAACATTTTTTTGACTTTCAGTGATTCAAACATTCCTATTCAGATGAAAGCCGTTTTTTTCTTAGTTTGCTTTCTGTTGAATAGGATTATTTTCAATATAAAATGTTTCCTTGAATGTTTTAAAACACTAAAAATAACTTGTCTAAAATATATAATTTTTTTAACTAAAGAAAAATACTTTCGTAGTTGTATTTTTAAATCAGGATAAACTCTGAAAAAACTTCAAAAACTGTTCTTGCTGTTCCAAAAGTGACTTTTCTTAAGCAAACGTTTTAAAATCAGCTGAGAAATGACTGTGTTCTCGAGACATTTCACATTGGATTGGCATTAAATGTTTTCAATTACATTTTACCAAGTGCAACCTCATGTAATGAAAACTAATTGTGCATCAATCAGGAGCATTAAATCCAGCTGAGAAATATTGTTTTAATTTTCTTTGTGCAGCTACAACAGCTGTGATCCATTTGGGGCAAGGAAGGTTAGGGTGAAGTGTCTGTATCTGGAAGAAAAACTTCATATAAAAAAGAAAATCCTATCTGTTTAAAATACCAAAACTGGTGGAACCATTTTGTGCCTTGCAGCATTTTAGTCAGTGACGTGCAGTCATGGGAGGCAGGTGAGGCTTTGTCTCACCTGCAAAATATAACTTTAAAAAAATACATCACTTGAAAAGGGTTAAATAAACTTTTCATTTTTACTAAAAATAAAAAGCATTTATTGTTTTTAGACATGTCCCATTATGATTACTTTTTTCTGTGTGGGGTTTCAACATTTTTTGGTAAAAAAACAAAAATAAATAAATAAATAAATAAAAGCAGCAAATTTAGGAATTTCCTGTTCAAACCCCTGTCAATGGTTCAAATACATGAGAAGGCAGCAGGCTGCCCATGCCTTACATGTGCCCAGACTGTGCCGCACACACTGACTGACGCATGTGCTTTACCAATTTGGTCTTTTCTATTGTTATAAAAGACGCTTTATTTTTTATGACTTCATTTTTCTGTTTCTCACCAACTGTCCTATTGGTGCCAGTTTGATACCCATTTAGTCTTTTTGTATCCAAAAATGCACATTAGAAATACAGTAGTTAAGGCACGCAGTACGCCTGCCTCAAGGCAGAGGACGCTAATGATCCCAGAGAACGGGACACCACGACTAAAGAATAATAGAATCTGCGGTAGCAAGTGAAGTGCAGCCATCCAATTGTTCTTTAATATTGTTTGGCATCATTTTCTAAATGGAGGATTAGGGGTTTAAACCCAGGAATTTGTGGAGACACGTCACTGGCAGTTTTCCGCATTGAGACCGAGAGTTTTAAAACTGAAGAAAGAAAAGGAGCACTTTTCAAATAGGTTATCCATGTGTTTTAGAAGGAGCGGCACATGGAATTTATTTATAGATATAAGTAAGTCCCTAATAACAATTGTAGTGATTTTTTTCCTCTATGCAACAGTTTGTAAACGGATGAAAAATGTTGAAATGAAATGTTAAACAGCAAACTTTAACTGTTGCCAATCAAATGGTGAATAAACTACTCTGTAGGGTTCACATGTTTTTAAAATATGACTGATGACATCAGTGCTTCACCAGCAGTGAACCTTGTCTCTGGTTTTGTTGCTATATTGGAGTCAGAGTCTAAAGTTTTCTTATAGATCTCTGCACAGACATGCTCTATTTACTTACATAGAAAATATGATAATTCAGAAGATTTGATTCTTTGTAGGGAATCAAGCAGACTTTTTTTTTCTTCTCTAATGCACAGCTTAAAAAGGCAAAAGACTGTGAAAGCAGGGTGGATTTATCAATCGTTTTCATTTCAAAAGTCTGCTTCTGGTGCCAAACATTACCAAGGTGATATGGGATGGACCAATTCTCCGTGACTATATCAAAGACCGTTGAAGTTGTGTCACAATATCTAGTTTATTTGACCCAAAAAGGGGATGTGCATTGCAACTCCCGCTTCAGAAATTTCAATGATTGCTCTGTGTCTCCAACTGTCAAAAAAAAAAATCCATCTATGAACATAAATAGACTGCTCTCTTGTCCTTTGGATGGAGTGAAGGAAGACGGTCCAATGATCTTTCAGTCTACAAATTGATCCTAATTATTGTATTTTTCACATGATAGGATGGACCAGACAATAGGATGAACCGTCAGCAAATGCTTTATTTTTGAACTCATCTCATACATAAGGTGCACTGAACTATGAGGCGGAACAAGCAAGACAAAAGTCAGTCAGTCAGACTCTCTTAACTGGGTTCACACTAACATTAAAACTTGTTTGTAACATGCTACACATTAGCTACGTTTGTGGTTTTTACGACATAACTCCCAGTCTTGTTTGCAACACGTCAACAAACAGACTGATACAGCTAAAACAAACCGTACTGTGACTATGCTAACTCCCATCCTTGTTCGTAACATAAAAAATCCAAACATTTTGACAGAGCGGTGTGTATCTCTCAACATGTGCTTTGACATCGGTAAGCACAACCAGAATCAATACACAAAAAGGCACTTAGGGATATAAGGCACTTTTTTTAAGCCTTCTTTGAAGGCTTTTTAAGTGTGCCATATAGTGCAGAAAATACAAAGTAAAGGAACTCTAAAAGTCTTTGTCAGTAAGTGTCCTCTACACTGCTAACAATACTCATATTACCAAAAGGAAATTGCTATAAAGTTGTACAGGTGAAAATGCTATATTGGTGCAACCAGAAAGAAAATACATCTTAGAGACAATATTGTTAACTTTAACAATATTTCCTTCTTTTTTGTATTTAGTTAGACCAACATTCTGTTGTCATTTTAGCAGGATATTATAGGAAAACAAACATAACATTGGATACAGCATTTTATTGTGTCAGTCACTATAAGACAAAAAGGTGAAAAGCATTAGAATCCCTTGTATTTTCCTTGTACAAGTAGCGCATCCAGTACAGTTTTGAGTGAAAATAAACTGTGTAGGACAAAAAGACATTGACCTTTAACAACTTGATTTGAGAGCCATACTTTTTCAAACACTCACAATCTAGTACACCATTTGTGCAGAAGTGGTTGTTGGGTTGTGGGGCCATTCCTATTAGCCCAGGCTGCCACAGCTGGCTGTCATCTGTCTTCTTTCACACTTTATTTCAGGAAGATGGCCTGACCAGTCCCTCATCACTTCGGTGAGAAAAACTAAATTATAATTGATTTACCTTGCATGATGTATACACCAGCTTCTATTCATCTGATAAGCTCAGGTGGGCACAATGGAAAATGAACGTGTGCTGAACCTCTGCATCCTAATCTGTTAAATAAAACCGACAGTATGAACTTTTAATTTGCGCTTAGCATGTAAGCCAACAGCACTCAGTCCCCTTCATCTTTCTTTTATCATTCTTTGCACACGTCTTCAGTGGCACACTTTGCGAAATTGAACATAAGGAAAAAGTGGGGAACACAAAATCAAATCCAATTACAGGCGTGATGAACCACATGTGTGCCCCTGGCGATAAGCCTGGGCAGGTTCCCCAAAAGACAACAACAGATGAACAACAAAACTGATTGAAATGGCAGCCCTTCAAACAACATCCACTCCCATTGGAGCGCAGCTAAACAAACCTCCCTCCCATTGGGAGGGCAGTAATGGGCAAGGCAGAGTAGTTTTGAAAGCTGAGGAGAAAGCTGTTTCACAAATTAATGTAGACTACCCAGTGTAGTTGGGCCTGCACGAAGGGAAAGGTGGGGATCAGGATCAGGTCCAAGTACACTCACTTTGCAAAGGAACTTTCTTCTCTCCAAGTTTTAGGTTGCTGCACTTTTAACGTTTACTCATTGCTTGTTATATATTTAAAAAAAAAGAATTTGCAGCATGTACTGTACAGTAAACCCTTGTTTTTCGCGGGGGTTACGTTCCAAAAAGAACCCGTGATAGGCAAAATCCGTGAAGTAGAAACCTTTGTTTTTTCTTACAATTATTATACAATTAAATACTCTGTTATACATTGAAAAGAAAGAACAGACCATTTTACAGGCTCAAGCATTTGTTTCACAAATAAAAGTACTTTAGAAACGTTTTTTTTAACAAATAACTTCTGTAATGTACTGTCAAATAATAATTTTAATCAACAATGTGAATAGAAGGCTTCAAATCGCGGAGATTAGCCCCGCCCACCGCGACCCAAGAGTAATTGGATAAAACAGGAGAAAATTTAAAATGATTATAAAAAGATACAAAGTACAGTGGGACAAATAGTGACTCGGGTGTATTTTACTGCTCTACAGACTGAGCTGCTGCATCCTGACTCCGCTCTGCAGTGTTTTCTTCTTTTGAAGCCCACGGTGCAGCTGTGTTTGTTCGGGAGAAGAACATAGTGATAGGCAGTTGTTGTTGCTCTTTTTTCTATGGGTTTTAGAGAAACTCGAAATTGCAAGAGAATTTGCACATACGTACTGTAAATTTGGCAAGCTGATTTACGTATGTGTACATATTAAACTGCAACGTTATTGACGCACAGGTAGAGAAGAAGCGGAGTGACTTTTTAGCCAGTCAGAATGCAGAACACAATGCATGATGCAAATCCGTGAAGTAGCGAAACCATGAAAAGTAAACCGCGTTATAGCAAGGGATCACTGTATTACATTGACAAAGACTGTTTAAAATTCATCACCACTTATCAACCAAGAGTTCAGTATTTTACAAAAAAAACAACAAAAAAAATTGTTTAAAAAACAAAAAAGTCACAGCCCTACAACGTTGCAAACACGTATTAATCTGATTTGCTCATTTCACTAAAATGCCAAAATACTTAAATTCAACTGACAGTACAGCAACTGCAAATGGTTTACTTGGTTTGTTGTAATTTCATTACTAACCCGGTTTATTCTGACATTGTTTGGCCTCCAGTGTATTTACCAATAAATGAGAACTGGAATGAGGGAGTATGACGCCACCCATAGAAAATGGCTCACTTCTGGCTTAGACAAAATGAAGATGTATCATTTGCTGATTTTTTTCTGGACAAAACAGCCAGACAGCGTCAGTAAGCAGCGATTGATCCACGTAGGTCTGAGTCATTGTTTGTATGGTAACGACTTTGCCCAATTGGGAGTGAGCTTGTTGGAAGGCCACACCCCTACCAAAGAAAGCAGGCTCAAGAGAATCTGTCAAACCAACGTTGAGCCAAATTACTTTGTTCAGTATGTGCAAGACTGTAGTTTCAAATCGAAAATGAAGTGATAAGAAAATCTTCATCTTAAAACGATTTTTTTTTACATGGGATATCTCAGGTTGCCAACAGTTCCCAACAGATTCAAAGATCACCATGATTATTATTAATATTTTTTTTTTTTTTGGTTTTTGCACACTTTATCAGCATTAGTATTTCACCTGCAGCAACAGTTTACCTAAAACCTATACTACTGCTACCTAGCAAGCCACAAATTTGAGTCTTGTGAGCAGGGTGGATTCATATACTGTAGATTGGGTATAACATCACAAATCAGGCAAGGTGGATCCATATGTTATCGAAAATTCATACAGATAAAATAAGCCTTGTCTTCTATACCTCCACACTTCAGAGAAAATATTGGTAACCAATGAAATTCTGATATTTTTACATTAACTGTGTTAAATACTCCAAACCAATTCAATTCCAACAATTACTTTTCTGTAGAAGTAAAATACATGACTACACAGAAAACTAAAGCTCTATAAACTGCTCCTATAGCATAGTTGCTAACTTGCTCTTTCCAGTTGAATCAGCTGGATTGAATTTCAGACACTAGTGAGTTCTGTCACATATGCATATTCATTAAGAAATGCCTCAACGGTGACAGTGAAAGATCTGTTAAATCCATATTTAAAACTAATAATTTTGGAAATGAATTGCTTTAGGGAGGCTGTTTGCACAGTACCGATTGTGTGTGGAGCACTTCAGGAGACACTGTGCACTATCACCAGGGGATGTGAGGAAAGCTCGACTCCTTAATTTAATTGGCAATTATATTAGCGCTTCAGCTCATCTGAGTACAACATAGCAGTCAAGTCGAAAATAATCATGGACTCAAACCTAATATGTAAATACTCCCAGAGGGACACAACATATTCACAGAGATGCAGAATGCCGACATAGAGTCAGACATGGGCAGGACTAGAAGCAGAGATTAAAAGTTCCAATGGGTTGACCAAATTTATCAAACATATTAAATATAATTTGCAAAATACCAAACTGCGTAAAATATTGTGATTTTGCAGTTTCAAACTTTTTACCCCTTTGTCTTGTTCATCGATGTCACACCAAAGGCATAAGAACGTATGACAAGAGACCCACAAAAAGGCCAAGGAGGAGGTAGAGAACAAAGGAGATGGAAATAAGTTTTGGATCTGTGCACTTTATGAATAACCCAAAAGACGTGTATTGTGTGAGTATGAGTGTGCAGAAAGCTTCATGCTCAGGGAAGTATAAAGATACTGATACTACGTATTTAAAATTCATATTTAAAGTTATGAAAAGCGAATGACAGGTGTGCTCAAATCCTGCCTGGCCGAGAGGGACTTCAAAAATGGGCCCTCCTTACGGAATTGTGAAATTTCTTTATTTTTTCCAAAGTAAGAGAAACATCAGGGAGGCATCTTGGAAATAAAAATGGGAGAAGTGCCCTTCAAGGTCAGACAGACAGAAATGAAAAAGCAGTCTGATTGTTAAATCGCAACGCGGCGAGAGCCCTGCCAAAATCGGGGTCACCACGAAGATTCTTCAAAAGGAGACAGTCGGGATGGCGGCAGGTAAAGCTGGTAAGGAGACTTATTACACATCAAGTGAGTAAAAAAAAAAAAGGTTCAACCTGAAACGCTGTCAAAGAATAGTGGAGATAAACAACAAAAAAGGTATTTTTTTTAGGGGACTCAAGCAAGAGTCTACTTGTGCAAAACACTTTAGCCATAATAACATTAGCTGAAATAACAAGAAGACTAAAAATGGGAAGAAGAAAAAAAGGAAAATAGATGTGAAGGAAATAAGTACTTTGACAAAAAAAAGACAGCAGTCTTCTTGTCGATTCTTCCCTCTGACACGGACCTTTGAGCAAAGAAAAGAGGATGGTCGAGGTCACCGGCTTTCATGCCAATTTGGCTTTAATAATGAGGGCAAAAAAAGAGGGAGAGAAAGAGGGGATAGAGAAAAAGGAGGAAAGTGGAGAAAGGGGAGAGTTCTGAGAATTAAAAGGAAGCTATTGATGTCTCTAGCTCCAAGGCGCTCCTTTTACCCAACTTCTAATTCAGCATTTCACACACAGCACACAGAGGAAACAAATTAGAGGGGCAAGGAAAGGAAAAAAGCTGGAAAGCACAATACATTTCTGCTGTGTACACAGAGAAGCTGCTGGAGACTAGGTGAGAAAATTGAGAAAAACACAAACCAAGGGATGCTGCGTGTAAAATAGAAAAAGTGCTCGAGACATGAAGATTAAACAAAGGGATTATGTTTTATCAAAGCGTTCTTATTGGCATCAGGATCGTGGTGCAACGCAATTAAATCAGTCTGACTACTAAAGAGAATTCATCAACCCGAGGACTCTTTTAACTTGCCTTTCAATGCAAACTAATCTACAGTCTGCTAAGAGTAGAAACACATTCAGATCCAACACTAGGAATACCAGGTCTCACGAGGAAAATAATTGACCAGTGATCTTCAGATCAAATGATGGAAAACGCACACAAAAAAAAGCAAGTGCTAAAAATACAACCAGTTAATCATAAAAAATGCTTGCCTATTGAAAAATTTTACCAAAAAAGTTGTATCCTGATAATCAAAACAAGCTTTGTGTTTATTTCCTTTTAACGAAAAAGCATCAATGCTATACTCTTCGGGTCAGTGTAGGATCAATGGCATACTCTTTGGGGGAAATATATATATATATATATATATATATATATATATATATATATATATATATATATATATATATACACAATTCTCAAAATTCAAACATTTGATCTATCATTTACTGATTAATTTATAATTTACAGTTGTCACTAGTGGATTTGACATTTTTTTGGTCACACATTAAAACTCAAATTTACTGTCCTTGCAATAGAACCCCAAATATGGTTTATTTTTATTCATTTTCTCCCCAAGATATAATAGCTGAGGTGACTCAGGTGTTTGGGGACTTGCTTTTGTTTTAGCCAACTGCTGTTATCTTTTTCTCCTTACCTCACACACACGCACACAGAGATAAATCCACAAATGTTTGATTTATGGCCGGTTAGTCCTCACATCGCAGATTAATTTCCACACATTTTATTTTGTCCATGAAGTCCTTTCATCTTAACAGCAGTAGAGCCAAACACAAACGCACACCTGTGCCCATGCAGCCGTGCATACAGTCACCTGCACACAAACACACACCCACACCTACACACAGATTTATGACCACTGCAAATCCTCAGCCCAGCCTGATAGCACTGACCGCAGACATAGCGAGACAGAGAAGGGTAATTTCATCCACTGAAGGATGAGTAAATGCTGATAAGGCTCGGCTCTCCCTCTTTCCCCTTTTGTCTTCTCTCCTCACATCTCGTCTTACACCTCTCTTTGCCTCAGTGCCTTTAATCTCCTCCTGGTCTCCTCCTTTACTCGCTTTTGTTAATGCCAGGGAAGACATCATACATCCATGCTTTCCCCTCAGTCAGTTCACCCACTCTCAGGATTGCAGTCTTTAAAGCGCAGTACGGTAAGATTTATTGTTTAACGTGGGAACCTGTAACTGCTTATTTATCCCTCCAACAGATCTATGTAAAAACTAGGCGCATCATGAGGGCTGAAGGATAGTAAGGAAAATAGCACAGCATGTTTGGTGACACTAAACTCTCTTCACACAAAAAATATATATATATATATATATATATATATATATATATATATATAAATTATAATAGTATGTCTGTTGAGACCAGACGAAATGTAAGCATTGTTTAACAAAAAGTAATACAACTTTTACATTAAATGTGCAATGAAGCTTTCATCTTAATTCCCTTCTCTTTTCTCCACTACAGGTTTGTCAAATCCTATGAATCAATTCAATCATCATTTAATGCATTTTAAAAGCATTCCCGTTGTATTTTAATCATGATTATAAAAACTTGTGTCGTTTTCTAGGACATAGTTTCTAGAGGGCGGCAGTAGTTCATTACAAAATTGCCTATGAGTGGTGGGGGGAACTGTTCGATTGAGCCCACTCCCATTCCCCGACATCTATCTGTTTACACTCTCGCCTGCTAGCTTACAGCCCCTTTACAACCCCAACCTAACTTTAGCACAGCTACAAAAATGGCGAGCAATATTGGAGCTATCCAGCCGTACAGTTTTGGGCCAGGTGCCAGCTCAGACGAGGAAGACAAGGACATTAATGCATCTATTCGTCTGCAAGTGGATTCATTGGAACGGAGCAGGGAGCTTGAAGCCTGCCGACTGTAGCACACCAGAAAACCTTTTCCAACTGTATTTTATCATCTGCTCCTTATTCACAACAATTAGGAAAAATAAATTATTAGAAATAGAATTTTGACCTTAGTTTTTTCTGTATGTATGTCCCCCATAATCATGAAAAGGCCTCAAGAATATGTTAAAAACTATAAAATATTATTTGTTAGACTGGGTTTTTATTAACTATTATCACAACTGTAAGCCAGGTATGGCCTGTTGGCAGAACCACTTCCTGAACTGCCAGCTTCACTATCTTTGGCCTCTCTTCCTGATTTATTTTCACGGTTGCAAACAAATTCCTTTGTCAGAAGTCAGAGCTCTGTCTCCCCCTCTGGTCATCAGTGGGAATCATCTCCAGAGTTCTAAATGTACTACATCTCCCAGAAACCCCAGTGTGCTGTTTCTGAGTGCTGTACACATAAATCTCTTTCACCAAATCATCAGAGCATACCTAAACACTGTACTGAGCCTCACTCAGTGCAGAGTATTGTTTGTGCCACTCTGCCTTCTTTATCCCTTGTGCTATCCTATGACCCCACCCTTACATTGATCTGTTATCCCTACCATGACAAAGGTGGACAAAGGTAAAGAGGATATCATGTAATCCATGGACACCAGTGAAGATCACAAATCATTGAAGAAAAAAGGTTCAGAGCACTGTCTAGTGGGTCTAGATGACCCAACTCCCAATGTTAAAGTGCCTAGGATAGCACAAGGGTTACAGAGTGTTATATCTGGATCTGACCTTCTGTTTCCTGACCCCGTTTGTCTGCCGCCTGCCCAAACATTTTGCCTGGATGTTGACTTCTCCTGTTTCTCCTTTGATGCTCCCATGCTCATTATTGACTCCTTCCTGCCTGACCCTGATTTAGCATTGAGGACTTTTAGCTGAGCTAATAAACCTGTTGCATTTGGATCATGCCGTCTGCCTGTTTTGTGACATTCGATTTCATGTCATGTCAGTTTTTTTAAGTTATTTTGATCAACCTTTTTGAAAATTACTCTCCAGTAGCATTTCCAGAAAGGTTTTTTGGACAGGTATGAAATAGGGCTGCACAATATATGAAACATTTATCGTTATGGCAATACCAGGTTTTGCAATACGCATATCGCAAAAGACGGAGGAAATTGCTGTAAATGGTTACCTTATGTGTACTAAAACAATATTATTGCAGCTTGAAATATTTAATGAATCAAATAAACTCCTTTATGCATTTGACCAATCGGATCGATCCCTTCATGTTGTTGACTAAGCAGATTCAGCCCTTTTAAGTTAGATGTTCGCCTCCTATGTAGACGAGGGTCATTTTATTTTTTTCTCATCCAGTGCACTGAAAAACAGAACCGGGTATGTTGGTGAAAACTTGATTATGATCCTACTCTTGAACCACAGGCTGGTCTTATTAAATATTTAGAATTATGTTCTACTTTTCAAACTGCAACGAAATTACGATAAATGAATTTGGTCAAATGGCAATAATAAAAAAACTAAATGAGAGGTCTTAATTTCACATATGGCGGAGACAAGTTATGCATGGCATTTACATTCTAATAAAACAGACTGTTGCGAATCTTATCAGTTACTAGGTTACAGCAAAGAACTTACTTGCTTCAATGCAAATACATACTTGTTAAAAACATGGAAATTATTTAAGAATGCAGTAACCATCTAAAATTTGTATTCGCCCAAATCTGTTCTTCTAAATGTAATCTAGCAGCTTTTTATTCCAGGCTTTAGCTATAAACCAACAAAACAGATTGCAGTAGGTTGTTGTTGTTGTGAATTACCGCTGCTAATTGTTCTTAGCAGCACTTCTGAGAGTGTGTTGAACTTAAACATCTGAGTTAATCTGGGGTAAAACCCCTCCATTATCTGACCTCATGTGCAGAGTGCAAATGCAAAACGTTTTTTTTTTTGTTTTTTTTTTACCTGGATAATAAAATTTAGATCCATCAGGAGCCATATCCAGCTCTTGGGCCTTTTTTTTGTAGTGTAGGAAGTATACTAACTGAATACTTGGAACATTTTACGTTTACCATATATAGTTAGTATATTAAAAGTCAACTTGAAGTATACTGCCTTACTTTTAGTATAGCCTAAGTAAACTTATATTACACCTAAAAAAAAGGTACTTTTTGCTGAGGGTACTTACTTTTGTGTGGGCTCCAGGGTTTGCAGGAATCTTTTCCAGCTCTTTCGGCATAAGCGCAAAGTTCACATTTGACTTACCCTCTGTCTACCAATGCCATGTTACTTTGATGTAAAAAACTATTTTGGTCAACAGTGTTTCAAACCTTCTGCTGCACAAACCTAACTCTGATCTAAAAAATAAATCTACATTTCTTTTCTACCTTGCACAGAGGTGTCTATCTTCAGTCCTAGAGGGCCACTGTCCTACTTGTTTTCCAGTTATCCCTGCCCTACCTACTGCTGATTACCTGAATTGGTCGTTTCTATAACAAGAAGCTGAAAAGACAGGGGTGTTTAAAAAAAAACAAGTCAGTGGCTCTTGAGCCCTGGAGCTGGACACCTCCAGCATACCCATTGGATGACATTGAGATGATGAGTTCCCCATTGGTGTCAGGCAAAGGTAGTCATGCCAGAGAAAGCCATGTTATACATTTTAAAAATTGACTCTGTGTTTTTTTTCTTTTTTTGTGTTTGCGATGTGCAAAAGTTCCCTTTCCTTTTTGACTTATTCTCACCCATTTTTCCAAGTCACGTCAAAGAATGAAAAAGTGTATAAAGAATGAAAAGTAAAAACAGGTCCAACTTGGTAGGCTGTTCTCAAACAGTGCGGGGAAATCATGTATGCTTCCAAATGTGATGGACCGAGAACCAAGAAGTTCCACAACTGTATGATTTCAATGCTGATGATCCCATAAAAATAATATCTATATATATTCAGGTTTTCTTGAGATAGTTTTGGGTTATTCACAGAAGACATGGAACAGCTGGACTGTGTGGTTAGGTGTTTATGTGTGCCTTTTGGTGTGTGTTTGTGTCTGAGCAATCCCTACTTCTCTGATGCATGTTCCCTTTTCAAACGCCTTCACAGACTGACCTATTTTCTATTTATTTCACATTTCTTTGATTTGTTTTTGCCCAAACAGTGAATGTTGTTATAACACTGACATTGAAAATTCTTCTGGCTGTGTTTCCTGAGATGTTTTTTTTTTTTTTTTTTTGTAACTTGAGGGGAAAAGCACTGTCTGGCCAATTATCTGGTCATTTGAGTACGTTTACACGTAATCGCAAGAGACTGGATACTTAGTGGAAACTGTAGACAAGGTTTTGTGCCAAATCAAAACCTCCTCATTCCTACAAGGCGTGACTTTTCCCTTAGCCCATACTTGTACCTACTGAACACATACCGACTTACACACACAACAAATGCAGCCATGCACTTAAAAGAATACAAATTTCATTTGCTATTTCGATACCCCCCCCCCCCCCCCAGCTGTGACATTAATGGCAACGTTTACACCTTATAAAGGTGCCTGCTCAGAAACACGCAAACACAAACACCCACCAATCTACCTTCCAAGCTCCCTGAAGCCAATTAAAATATTTCACAGCTGGGGTTTACCTTTAGGATTAGATGTGACACAAACACACTCAGAAGGACACGTATGCACAAACATGTGCAGCCACTTGGGTATTTTAAAATGGCAACTACATTTTTTTTTAAATTGTGGTTTACAGGTGTACCTGTAAAATGTATTGAAGCAGACAAATCAGATTTTCATGTCAAAGCAGGGGGGAAGATCACAGCTCAGAAACGTGGCACATAGAAACATGGAGGCACATGTGGGAAGTTTTAGATTGAGTGAAGTTACAGTTTTACACATTTTCACACTGCGTACAATAACCTCAATCCTATGTTAGTGATGCTTGGTATAGTTCAAATGTGAAAAGCCATTCTGGTTGCAATTTTATATCTCTACATATACGGTAGTTGTATAAGTGAAAGACAATGCAAAATCTGGTTGTGATTGTACTTTTTGTGTGGTAAAGTTTGGTTGTTTTAAATTGAAGTGAATGGTAACTGACATACCCACCTAGAGGCCTTTCCGACTTAGCTGATTCAGCTCCAGAATGTAAAGGATTCATGTGTATACTGGACCTAGTCCACACATCGTTATTTTTTTTATCCTTCCATCCATCTTCAGAACCTGCTGAATGTTTTTCAGGGTCACAGGGCTGCGGTAACCAACCCTGTTGGGGTATGGCCAGTATACCCTGAACAGATTGCCAATTTATTGCAGGGCTAAATGCACAACTAAGGGCAATTCATATTCACCAGTTAACCTATGCCGCCTGTTTTTGGACCATGACAGGAAGCCAAAGTGCCAGGCGAAAGCCCACACATGCATGGGGAGAACATGTAAATTCCACACAGAGAGGACCCCCCTTGGATTTGAAACAGGGCCTTCTCGCTGTAAGGCGAGAGCGCTAACCACTGTACAGTTTTTTTTAGTAACTTTTTCTGCCTATTTTCAGTTTATTTGTTCCCTGCCCCCATCTGGTGGCTCTGTTTGTCAGCTGCAGCACCTTGACGCTGGTCCCAGTGGTATCAGATGTATTTTAATTGTTCTACAGCGTTCATAAACCACATTCAGTATTTTTATCACTCTGGGCCAAGAAGTTGGGGAATATTGTAGCACTAGAGCTGAAAGTCAGAAGCAAGCTTTAAGTCTACAAATCAATTAATCAATCTTTATTGATAAAAAGCACAAACTATTTAAAACAGAAAAACTGGTGCTGAGCAAAAGCCCTCTTGAGGTTATTTGAAGAACTGACTTGCCTCTATTTAAATGTTTTCCTCAAAATGACTCTGATAGGGAGTCCTTGGTATTTTATCCTTATATTTTCTGAATTTTGGGGTTGGAAATGGCAACTGCATCACCACCACTTTCTATATTGTGTGCCTTTTTCCAATTAGCATTAATGGTTAGTGCACTTCTATGGAGATGGAGAAAATAATATTGCAACAAAAAGAAATCATTCTGCTCAGATCAGAGTTTCTGAAGCATTTGACAAAACTCAGGAACTAACCAAAACTTTATCAAGTGGTTAATTATGTTAGTAAGACCGAAAAACATTTTTTTATATTCACTTACCACTCACTTTGATATATACATTGCAATTGCAGAAAAATTATCACAGCGGTTTCATCAAGGAAAAAATGGTGAGATTAAATACAAACTTTCAAAGTCCACTTTTTTTCGAAAAAAGAAAAAAAAACTTACATCAACCTGCTTTTTAATTCAATGCAGGCATGAAGTTTATTTTTGTAAGTAGTAAGGTGATAACGGAAAGTGGCCTCATACCAGTTACCATGTTTATGCTAATGGCCCACCAAGTGGCAGTTTTCTTCTACTTTAAGATACAGTTACTTGGTTGTGATTTGGTGTCCTGAATCACATGGCTGTGGAAAAGAGGTAGAGTGATTGACCTCTGATTCAAGGCTCAGTGTCAAAGTGTCCTTGGATAAGATGATGAACCCCACATTGTTCCTGGTGGGTATCCGTTAACACTATGTACAGCAGTGGAGCTTCTATCGCTGTGTGACTGTGTGTTGATGAGTAAATAGGACTGTGACTAGGGATGGGTTCCGAAAGTCAGTGCCAAGTGCATCAGTATCAATGTATATGGTCCTGCCGGTTCTGTCTTAACAAAAAAAGAATAAAAAATAATGCTTCATTTTAATGCTTCGTTTTGAGCATGTCACCCACTTATATACATTTTGCTGCACACTTCTAGCCAATCATTTTACCTTTCCAGTGATTGTGGGCGGGCTCATGTAAGAATGGGTGAAACCATGAGGGTGCGCAGAGCTTCAGTCAAAATGCACAAAAGAAGCCAAAGTGAGCAAAACTTTGGCTGTACTTCTCAGCAAAGATTTCTAATTCAGAAACCTGATAGATAGTGACGTGTACAATGCTCGGAAAAAAGGCAGACGTTTTTTGTTAGGTGTACACCATTTACCATTTTACTTAATAACTTGTAGTTAAAAAAGTACCGTATTCTATCAAATAATGTCAAAAATTAGCAAGCTTTTGATAATGTTTTTTTTTTCTTTTTATGATTACTTACACTGTTGCTTCAATTTTAATGGTGAGATTTTTACTTGTAAATAACTATAAAAATCCCAAATCAATCATTTCGTCTTATATTTTGACAATCAATGATCAATTTGAACTCAGGTGATATTGTGAAACCGTCAAAGACGTACACCTAATAGTTTTTTAATAAGCCCAAACAAGATCATCTTTCTCACATTCACACCCACTTATTACATATTGATTTCAAGGATAAAATGATTACCAAACTCTATTCTACGGAAGTAGTGGTCAATAAAAAATGGATCCATACATTAGCTGTAGACCATGATTCAATTCAAATGAAGCCAGGGACATTGGAATTATTTTCTTTAACACTACTCTGTGTATTTTCAATAGCATAAAGCTGCCTTTAAACAGAGACTCCTCAGCCACACATCGTAATATTCTTTCAGCCCACAGTGGCAAAGAGTCTCCAGCACCCAAATATGCTCAAAACACCACTATGAATACATCATGTGTGCTTAATGTGTGTTTGTCTGTATGTAAAAAAGAAAGATACTCCTGCAGCACAGAACCAATGAGCCATGTGAAAGGCAGCTTGGCAAAGCCTGCATCCCGCAATTTAAAAAAAGAAGAGGAGTGAAACCCCTGACAGCCAAGTCCCCACCATTCATTAGGACTCCACGTCAATTCTTGACTCACTATAATGAAGGATGGATGCAACAGAGGAGATAGAAACCCTGCAGAATACATAATTCCAGTCAATTTAAACCTCATTTGGTAAGTCTTTTGAGCAAAAGATTTTACACATTATAAATATGAGCCAGCAATGCTATAGCACAAGTCAGATTTGCAGGATTTAGAGCAGGAACAGAAGCCAGAAATGCAGGTAACATCGCAGTTTAAACAAACTAACCAATCTTTCTTGATATCTATATTTTATATAATTCTCAAATAAAGCCAATTATAACATTTGGAGTAAACAAAATAGTTTTCATGAATCACTAAAAAAAAACCCAGATAATCTACATTCTGCTTTTGTTTTTACTGGTTCAACCTGATTTTGTTTTAAACCCCTTGAGGCCTGAATTTAAAGCAACTTTGAGAGCTACACGGAGATCTGTCAAAATGTCAGTCTGCTCTTTTACAATGTGCAAACAGGTTAGGGTATCATTCTGAGTACGATAGCGCGGCTAAGATGTAGCGGTGTCAAACTGTTATTTTTTACATGTCACTAGGTTGGGAGTTAGCATAATCACAGTGACTTTTCTCCACTGTGTGCCCATAATGTGGAAAATACAGTAATTCTTTTTTTTTTTTTTTTTTTTTTAATAAACAAAACAAGCTGAATGCAGCTAAAATAACTTTCTTTTATTATGAAGAAAACAAAAAGGGGCAGAGTAAGAAAATTAGAATAGTGGGAGGTGATCAAGTGAATAAGATGTGATCAGGCGGAATTGTAAATGCAGAGTCAGGAAGAAATGGTGAGAATTAGCCCAGCTTTTCACAGGATATGACTCAGAGCAAAATACTGCAGTCATTGCATGAACACAAAAGTGAAAACATGCACATTTACACACACAGCTAACCATAACTTTGCTCTGTGTTCCACAAAAGTCAACAATTATCCCAAAGATCTACAGTGAGATTTTATATATATATATATATATATATATATATATATATATATATATATATATATATATATATATATATATATATATATATATATGTGTGTGTGTGTGTGGGTGTGTGTGTGTGTGTGTGTGTGCGGGTGTGTGTTTGAATACATATGTGAAAATATTGATCACTTTAACGATGACAAATCAATGTCGCCAGCAATGAGCCGTTGATCATGATAGCAGACGAAATTGATCATTTAACCCATCCATTTGCAATATCAACCGAACAAATTACAAGCATCAGAAAGAGGCGAGGAAAATCCAAAGAATTAAATATGAGAACTCTGAGCCCCCCTTCAATAAAACAACCTGCTTGCTGCAGTCAAACCTTGACGTGTTTGCATTAGCGCAATTTTCAATCACCTTCAAAGCAAAGAAGCGCTGCGGAGGCCTCAGGCTTTGATCAGATGAAAGTCCAAATCTCAGCCTGATCGATCCCTTTCAAACCTCTCTTTTTCTTTGAAAAATACAGACCAACAGTGACTGTTACAGCTTCTCTTCAGGTAAAGGTTCAGAAAAAAAAGCAAAAAACTATTCAATATCTGATTAAGCTGTTAAATCTAAGAATATGTGGGTTTATCATAAAACTGAGGGGGGAAAAAAGTGAAAATGTGTGGGCTTTGTGTGCATGATCTATGCTTGCTTTTATTTGTTAGCAGTCTAAAAATAAAACCATACATCAAAAAGTATGACTTATTATGAGAAAGAAAAAGCTATTAAGAGAGGAAACCAGCATTCTCTACTCAGCAGGTGGATTTTTATCAACTTAAAAAGCAGAGCGCACACACAAGTTCTTGAAGTCTCAACCTCATGCTGCATATTTACCTCTTTTTTGCACTGTTGAGATCCTCTGCCAGAACATAATGCACTAGGATTAAACATAAGACGTTCTGTATTCTAGAAGCATTCAGTAGTTTCCTGCTGGGGTGTGAAGCACATTTGGAATGAAACATATGGTTAGCTCAAAAAAAAGTTACTGATATAAATATATATCAGGAACAAAACAGCATTGGCAATAAACAGTTATGACTGATCCCCCCCCCCCACCCCCCCATGCTGAAACCACTCCGAGTGGGAGGGATGGATTTGGAGCCACTATGGCTCGAGATGATGAGCATACTGAAGAATAGAATGTGTCTTTTTATGTTAATTCCCTTTCAGGTGAATAGAAAATTACACAGGCAACCAAATCTCATAATGTATTCTCACATGCTGCCTCCTGCCCTCCATCTGGGTGAGTCTTATTCTCCCTTTTCCCTCTCCGTACTTCCAATTCCAGCTTTTAAATAACTTGTTTCTGCACGGATGGGCTGAATTCACGCCCATGGTAACGCACGACAGATTTGTCTTCCAGAATGAATTTTCATGACAGAACATACATTGCTTTAATGAGTTTTTATTGCGTGCTGATAACCCTCTGATGCCAGCGGAGAAGCATCTGGTTTACAAAAAAGCAGCAACCAGTCTTTTATGAAAGCAGCCGTCAACTCAGACGTTTGCTCTAATACGTCTCAAAAGCATGGGTTTACAGTAGTCTAAACTGAATTTTGCAGCACAATCCTGTCCCCACTTCATGTCCAAAAGCTATAGAAATTCAACAATATACCAAGCTCATTTTCATGTTCCTCTGGTACTTTTGGGAATGGCAATTAGCGTTAGCATCCAGTGAAAATACATCAAAAGTTAAGAAACAATTATCAGTCATTTTCCATGCAAATGTTCACATTTATATTTGGAGATTTGCAATCTCAATTGTGCACAAAATGTTGTGCACTACACCTTTATCCCCACTTCTCATGAAAATCCGCTTTTTATATTTATTGGAACTCTTGTTCTTTTACTTTTGATGTTCTTGTAGAACCTAGGGGTCTTCATACTGTGCTGACAGTGGATTTAAAAAGCCTGCAGAATTTCACACATTGATTCATTAGATTTGCAAGCTTCTGGCGAATCCTTTGACACCCCTTTCAGGTAATTAGAAGCACACATTTTAAAATACACATCTAAATAACTGCCTCAAGCCTCAAGATCATAGAGATATATTCGAAGAACATCAATCAAGACATCAAGGAAAAAAAACTGTTGACCTTTATAAGGCTCATCCTTCGGTACTATTTACAGATGCCTAAAGGCCCTGCTTGTATTTTTTCAAACTATATTTTGGCTTAATTGACTGTAACTTTTGTTTATTTATTTCCATATTTTTATTTTTATTGTGAATGTATATACATAATGTGATTGAGAGTGTAAATGTGTCGTTTGTTCAAATTTTTCTTTTTTACTCAGGACTTGTTAGTCTGCAAATTTCTCCACCAATATTTAATAATAATAGCCAAACTAATTTAATATAATCTAATTAGCATTTTTTACCAAAATAACAGTAGATACAACTCAAGAAAGAGAACTGAAAAGTTACGTTTTTGACAAAAAAAAAGTCCTTACAGGGTCATTTCAAATAAAAGGATCAAAAATGTGTATTTCAAACTGTTGTATTATTAACGAGGTATTATCAATGAGTTTTTATAAAAATAAGAATTTTTTCTGCCACATCATAGAAACGGTGCAGATTTTGGCCAGGGTGCTGACGGGGGGATATGCAATACAGGGGCATCACAGATATGAAAATAATGCTTTTGTTTTTTAAGGCTTAGAAAAGCTTGCATTGATGGTTCCTAATCTTTGTTAATAATGATACTAATATTGATTCAAAACCTGGTGTTCAAGTGGGAGGTGGAAGAATTATGTTTTGACTGCACATACACATCATCTAACTGGGTAATGACTCCAATACATTTCTCCAATATAGATGCAAAGTGGGTCTGAAACAATAAACTGATTTCATTAAAGTGCTTAACAGGATGCTTAAAAGTGAAGCTTTGGCACCATTTCAATAAGGAAGAACTACCTCATGTACGGGTGAACTGGGTTCTTGCATCACTTTACACACCAGTCATCAATTAAGCCTTCACTATAAACCAATAACTAAATTCCACCTCTTGTTTTCTCAGCCAATCACTATCTCATTCCTGCTTTTAATTTATTGGAGATTTATCTCTTTACATTCCATCCTCTGCCCCATTCTCTACCTGGGCCGTACGTCTACAGGCTTTGGGTTTATCCATCTACAGTCCAATCTTATCCCACCTGGATAAAGACGTTGTCTGCCCAGAGCCTAACCTGTGACTATGGACTATTTTATCCAAATTTTTGTATCTTAAATATATCAGTATTCCTAAGATCGCTCCTTATTGAAATAGCCCTTGTAAAAAGTTTTCAACCTTTTCTAAACTTTTTATTTCATTAAAGATTTGACAGATATTATGACAAGGCATGGCTCCAAAGCAGCTTGTTGAAAATAACGCCCATTTATAAATATGCTTGTGTGAGGCTGCATCTTTGCAGGGGCTTCAGATATTAGTCTTACTAAGAACATTGCTGGTTCCATAGCACAATTCAACATATGAGTGAAAATCTTGGATAAAGTACGTCCACTTTGCGGTAAATGTGAATCACGCTGCTCCTCATCAAGGCCCATACAAGACGTTAGGATGTCAGAGATCCTGCAGCTTAATCGCAGTGAGGACCCTCCAAGAAGAGAGGGATTAGTTAAAGAAGGGATTAAAGGCACAGCCCTCACTTGAGAGTCTAATCAAACATATTTGCTCCCATCTCTTCCATCATGTGTTTTACTCCATTTATTCAATCAGGACGAGCTGTTAATTGACATCCTGACATTGGGTGAAAGCCTTTCAATCACTCGTGTCCACTTAAATAAAAGCAAACCCTCACAAAATTGACGGCGATTCCATTAAGCATCTGGTTAACTCTTAACAGTAAAACAAAAACTCAATTAACGCTATTTATTTAGCTTAAGTGGTTCAGCAAGGACGCTGCAGAGGGTTATTGAAGCAAAACATTTTTCTGCTGATGTAATTACCTGCACACAAAACTGCTTATTTACAGGTGTCTTTTTCTATCAACTTTGTCAAACTGTTTGATTTTATTTTGTTTTCTGAGAAAATGTGCTGTAAATGTCAATCACAGGATGTTGAAAGTGAAAAAGGAGAGCAGGAAAGGCTGTGACCCGTAGATGAGGTCTGCTCTTTGGCTCATTTTCAACCGCTGCAGGTGATAATTGTACCTTAGATTAAAATTTTTGAATAGGAAATGATCTTCTCCATATGGGGGTCAACCTGTACCATTACTGTGCAATTTCGGGTCGTACGGGCCTGCAAGACTGCATCTTAAAAGGAGTGCGGTCTTGCACTTCCCCATTGTAAATTGAACAATGCAGCCACCTTTGGAGATGTCATAAAAATGGAACGTACCACTGTTGTGGGCGTGGTATTGTAAACTATTGGCAAGGATACTGGAAGTTGTATACATACATGACATACGGGTGATGCTGTCGTACAGTGCTCTTTATGCCACACTATGCCCACAAATGGTGCACGGACAGAGTGTGCATGTGATATGCAAGTGCCCGCCAATACAAACTACCCTCTGATAGTCTCATTCTGTCATAGCTAACAGTCAGTCTTCAAGCAAGGAGTCTGCACTTATCACTTGAACACCACTAAAGAGTGATTTCCACTGGTCTGTCTGTGGTGCATCTCTGTTGCGTTGCGTTGACACAAAAAATAGGATGTTCACTAATCAGTCAAAATTTACATCCCCTCTGTCATGTCTACGCTTCACATGCGACCCTCTGCAATGCAAGCTTTACCCAACAGTCCATTTACAATTTTGTGGTAAAAAGCCAGGAAATCACAAACGGGTCCGGGTTACAAAATAAAAATGTCCATTGCACCATTGTACATTGTTTCCAGAGAAACAACACAGTCAATGTAAATTAATTGATGGTCGTGAGACGGACTCTTCATGCCATGCAGCAGAGGCGAACCGCAAACAGGCCAGTAACAATTTGGGGTAACGGCCTCCTTGCGTATTGTGGAGGTTCCAGGAGGGTAGAAAAAAAATTAAAAATCCATTCAACGTGGCTGCGTCTCACCTACTTCACCCTTTCTTAATTGTTGTATTTTATGATTTTACTATGACCTGTCGCTCCCAGCATGCCTGTAGAAAAAGTTTGCACAGATATTTTCTCTCTACAGGCTCAACAAGCCATCTACAATCATAATATTTTCTGCAAAGCACCAGGTTTTTCGCCAGAAGACGACCCAAATGCACCCTTAAAGGGAGTTGTGACTAAAGCAAGAGATAGAAACAGGTTTAGGGCTCGTTTTCTTTTTCTTTTTTAATATTACTTTTCGGTCTTAACTATGTTTTGCAGATAGAAATTGCAGTTCCTTTCCGTCTCAGTTGTGTCATTAAAAACCCAAAAAATTGTGAAGATGTTTTCAGCTGAAAAATCCAGCGTTACAATCTAATTTCTTCATCTAATATTTCCCCAAACATGACCCCTTTTCACACTTTACTTGAATTATATTTAGTTGTAAGAACACATGTCCAGTCCAATACCGTAATGAGAAACCATCTAATTAAACTCATAAAATCTGTCTTAAACTGACTAAACTCTTTTTATTGACTCATGTTTTTAACAAATTTGTTTTAATTAGTACTGGAGGGGGCGGCCGTGGTGCAGCGGTAGGGCGGTCGACCCATGATCGTAAGATTGCAGGTTCGAATCCCGCCTTGCACACCCATGTGTCGAAGTGTCCTTGGGCAAGACATTGAACCCCACCTTGCCTCTGGTGGGAGGTTGGCGCCAGTGTTCGGCAACGGAGCAGCCATCAGTGTGTGAATGTGTGTGTGAATGTGTGTGTGCATGGGTGAATGGGACTGTAAAGCGCTTTGGGCCTTCGTAAGAAGGTAGAAAGCGCTATATAAGTATACGCCATTTACCATTTACTGCATAATAGAGCTAATTTAGGAGCAGTGGTTCTGTATCAAAACAAAACAACAAAAACATCCCTTTAAATATTGAATTTTATGCTGCATATATTGAGCTTACAATATATGTATTATTATGACTTAAACGCTCCATACAACCCAGAGATAAGTCGGCTCTCATTTCAATTATTATGCATCCATCCTATATGCTGTACATGAGAATGTGCATCAGGGGTCAAACACGAAAAGTGATAGCACAGGAATTATTATTATAATTACTCCAGTTTAAGTCTTCTCTGATGAACAAGGGTAATTGGATCATTTAAAAAATATCCTGATGGTCTGGCCTTAAACCCAGGTGAAATATTGTTTGAGGACGGAGCCTAATGGCTCCAAATAGGGAGACAGTGGTGACACGCTCTGCATGGTAAATATGTGTCTCTCCTTAACTACATTCTCAATCCATTCACATGTGACTAGCTGATGCAATTCCACAGGGCAATGAAGATTGAGAGCACAGCTGCAGCAGCACTAAAAGGTAGAACCATCTGTCAGAGGGAGCTGATAACAGGAAGTTTTCACGTTCAACTGTTAGAAGAGGGTTTTGCAGGAAAACCAGTGCAGGGTTTCAACCTGTGGTTGAAGCTGGGAGACTGCTGAGCAATGGAAGAGCAGCTGCCATGGCTCACAGTATAAAATCTAATCAATAAATCTAATATTTAATCAATATAAAAGATTTAACAATTTGGGTGTTCTTATTTGTTTTTTAGACTCCACAGTCACTGTCCTCAGTCATGTCATGTTTTACCTGCCGGTACTTTCTATCCTAAATATTGGGATTATTCCTAATTTTCCTGTAAGGATTAAACTGACAATATTGAAATTGTAACACACCTATGTTTCCTATAAAAAAGCAACACATTTTAGAAAGAATGAAAAAAAGAATCGTTATTGCCATTATAATTGAATATAACAAATATTTTAAAGTGGAGTAAAAAATACAAAATTTCCAGACTGCAACAAGTTCCTACACTATGCCGAGCAGAAAAAAGAAAAAAAGAGTTCGACATAAGATTTGACTTCAATACATTTATATATGTCAACCTACAGAGTCGTTTTACATCAACACAACTCCAGTCATTCAAGGGCAAAAGAGGAACCATTTTTTCCATAAAAGTCAAAATTCTGTAGCTTCATTCAGACAAATTGTTGACTTGAAAATAGGATTTCCCTCAAAAGCATGACTCGCTAAAACTATTGCTTTAGATGTGGTGGAAGTAAAACTTGTTTCTTGTGAAGCACAAGCTCTCGATCTCGAAATTACCGTTGGATTTATCTGCGCTCTTCCAGACGCTCAAAGAGCTTACAATGTGTCCATTATTCATTCACTCCTCGTTCATACTAGGTAATGACAGAGGAGTGGCTGCCAGTTCGCGTCTAGGTCGCTCTGACCATCACCGGGACATTCATGCACTTTCAGACACCAGCGGCTTCAACGCAATTGTAATATTTTGTGCGAGCCATCCGTTTTGCCCATTTTTCACTTAGGGGGAAACATGTATCCACTCATAAATGCAGTTGTGACAGAAATCGGAGCCACACTGGAAGCAGGGAGGGTCAAGTGTCTTGCCCAGTTGCCCACAGTTGACTGAGGGGAGCAGGGGTGAAACCGCCGACCCTTTGATCATTGGACGACCTGCTCAACCACCTGAACTGTTGCCCTACAATACACGAGAAGCTCACATATCTAATCCATGAGACCTTTTAAGAAGTATGCTGTACCTGGAGGACCCGTTTAGGAATCATTTACTTTGAATGTATTTTACAAAACCTTTTTTCTGCCTAGGTTTGCAGAACACAGAGCATGTTTTGCTGTGCTTCCAGTGTTTTTGTGAAAAGAGGAAAATCATATTGTTTAAAAGATGTAACTGTCTGGAAAGGCAGAACTTTTCCTCACTTTACTATTGTGATGTGCTCCTTGCTGGCTTCATGCATTTCAAGTGGCATCACAATATTCAGACTAAGAGCTGAAAACATTTGGTGAGTAAAATGTTAAATTGGCACTGGTAGGAAGTTAGAAACTCAATTTCTGTCATTTAATGATTTATTTGTTTTTTTTACACTACGGTACAAGAACTATGGAGCCCATGTCCAGACATTAAAAAATTAAAATTCATCTCGTTCCCACAGATTAATATCTCGTTCCTACAAATTAATATCTTGTTCGGACGTAATAATATCTCGTTCACACAAGATAAAATTCTGTTCCCTCGAAATTCTATTTCGTGTGAACTGAATAATTATTCACGTTATAAGTCATTCATAAACACGGATATGGTCTCCGTCCTGCCGCAAAAGCCATTTTCAGCTGTAACTTCCATGTCTCTGTGACCCACATTCGTTTAAGAAAGGAAAAAGAAAAACAAGAATGATTCATTTATTATTGTCTCAATGAATATAAGAAAAATATCATTAGATTTAGGATGCCTAGGCTTGCTGCTTTGCCATACGTTTTACCAGACATAGCTCCTAGCTCAGCCGCGGAGCTCTTTTGCTTGTCATGTCGGCATTCGTGTCCATGTAAAAGTGTAACAACAAGACCAATGATTGGCTGGTCGAAATGCATCTTGGGTATGCGTGATGCATGATGGGATATTGCTCACATCCATGTTTGTAATGCTAGGAGCTACTGTAAATCGGGTAGGCGATGCTGCCAGCCTAATCTTATATTTTTCGGTTTTTCATCGAGACAATAATAGATCGATCATTCTTGCTTTTGTTTTTACCCCTATTGAATGCTCACAGAGACACGAAAGTAGAGGCAGAAAGCAGCTTTTGCAGCAAGATGACAGGGGGGGGTACCAGGATCATGAATGTGATTACCGATGCTTTTGTGCCATTTAAAATAAATAAATCTGATATTCTAAGAGACAATAATAAATTGTTCATTCTTGTTTTTCCTTTCTTGAACGAATGTGGGTCACAGAGACATGGAATATTATCTTGTGGGAACGAGATCTTATTTCATGTGAACAAGATATTAATTTGTGGGAACGAGATATATTTTAGTTTTTTGATGTCAGGACACGGGCTCCGTAAAAAACTGTTCATGTTTAAAAAAAAAAAAAATGACCAGAATTTAAAGTCTCACTCCGATCATCTTTTGATCTATTGCCAAATCGGTCCCAGTGGTCTTTTAATTATGATTATGCTATGCAGGCAAAATAACGTTAAGAAAATGTTTAAGACATGGTTTCTGCGGAGCAATAGCAGTTCATAGAAATTCACCTCTGAGTTGCAAAGTGTTTATATATAGTACCAATTAAAGACCCACTCCGAAGAAAATTTGGTTTTTGGTGTTTTAACACTTTAACACGTTTTACCTATGCAGCAAAACTTTTTTGATCTAAATATCAGCTCGGGCACCTTCTGGTATATTTTCTGTTTAATAAAGACAACAATTTGAATAAACAAATACTCAGAAATGCAACTTAAGCTTAAATTTCTTTTCACATGTCCTCCCTTATGACAAAAAAATGCCACAAGAAAGTGTTAAAACACCAAAAACCTTGTTTTCATCGGATTGGGTCTATAATTGGTAGTTTATGTAATCACTTTGCAACAGTATATTATACAATCCATGTAAAAAACATTTAGGAGTGTTTCTTCATTTCAATGAAGGTCAAAATTCTAGCAGAGTGATGAATTACACTTTTGGACTTATGGTTATGTCCTAATAATGAATGTATAATGACCAGAAATTAAGTGATAAAGCTTTTATTTTGAAATACATTTGGAATTTTCCAATGAGGTGTCAAAGGCATTGCAAAACTGAGATTGTGTAAAGTAAATTGGAAAAAAAAAAGATTAGAAAAGGTGTACATTTACCATATATGGAGATTCCTGTAAGTAAACTGTGGCCAACACAAAACACAGACAGTATGTCACTGGTTTGACATTTTATTTTTATTCCCACACATTTCAGACGTGTTCACTAAAAAAACAACACAAAACAAAACAAAAAAAACTACTCATTTTATCCTTGCATAGGTTTTCTGCATAATGCTAAAACGTTGAGCAGCCATGAATCAGTGTCTCAGTTTCCTTATAAACATGAGTAAAAACATCAGAAAGCTGTTTCTTTTCAGTTTTTAGTCACACATCTTCCAAACCAGTGGCTGGGATGTGCTATTTTGGCGCTGTGATTAGGTGGTATTATTAGAAGCATGATATTAAGTTGTCGCATTTTGAGGGGGCGGGAGAGCAAGTGACAGCACTGAAGCAAGTGTTTGACACAAAAAGCGACACTAATGCTAATTCCTTCTATGCTCAAGAAAACATTAATCTTTAATGACACAAAGGTCTTCTGTGGAAGGGAGGGGCGGCTTCTGCTTTAAGATCAATGGAAGCCTCACTCGCTCACACTATTTATACCTGTGTCTCAAAATGAAATTTTCGATGTGGATATTAGTCGGATCAAATTTACAAATAGGACAAATTGCAATAATTTTAAAGAAAAAAAGTCATTTACTAGGACAGAGTTTGTACAGAGCACCAGGAATTCATCAGAAATGTGCCTTTGAGTTGTGGGCGGGATTATGCAGAGAAAGCCCGCCCCCATGTCTCCTGATCTGTTTACACGCTCTCCCATTAGCTTACAGACAGACCCTCACAACCATTACTGGTGCAACAAAATTCAAGAAATTTCTCCCAGTGAGGTTTACCAGTCTGGTTAGACATTTCCTATTTTAACAGGAGGGCTTTATCAAGTGGAGATAAATTTCTGCATATACGTGGCTGGATCTGTGCGAATGCGGGGCAGCGACTGAACAAGAGATTTAAGGAGAGCTTCAAACTGCAGTGAAATGAGTCAGAAGAGAGGATTAGCAAGGGGTTATAAGCCTGTTGTAGGAGTTAAGGCCTTTTAAGTTAAAGATCAGACAGAAGGAAGCACTACAGCCGAATCAGACCCGGAGTTCTTCCCACACGGCACTTTTCTTCTTCTTCTTATCATCACTGCTGTAAATGACTATCATGCACGCTCTTGGTTTAGAAGCTCTGAGTGCATGAGAAGGATTACCAAAAAAACAACAAAAAAAGCTGTGGTCTAATTGCGAGCAGGAAGTGGTATTTAGGGTAAGGACAAAACAAAAAAGGGAATTGGTGACTATTGTGTACACACGGACCAAACTCATGGGTCATTATCAAAGCAGGGGTATAATTTGCAGCAAAAAAGACACAGACGAACTTGTGAACTACTCTTACATGATGGGCATGTATGCAAAAGACACAATGATTAATCCTGAGGAGGCAAGTGTCTGGCACATAATTACAGGATAAATGACACTGGTGTCAGTGTTTATGCATGTTTAAAGCCCAGAGAACAATATCTATCAGGAAAACATAATGAATGTGTCTTGTTACCCCATTAGCTAAGACAAGAAAGATCCAGCTGGCTACTTCTCTTACACAAACATCATGCATTTATGCCTGGTTTATCACAAATATTAAAATAATATAATATACTCGTGCAACTTTTTTATCTTTTTTTGGACTCAAGGAAAGGATGGCAGATTGATTGGTGTCGAAGCCCTGCAGTTTTTTACTGGATGCACAAACCATAATGAGTTTAATAGACATTGAGATTTGCCTCTTTTTTTTCAATTAAGCTTGTGGCAGCAACCCAAAGAACGCTAAACAACAGCATTCTCACTTGACAACTTGATATACATGTGCGCTATCTGGGGTTACGATGCTTGTAAAAAATTAAAGACTGTTGAAAAAGTTTGTAATGAAAGTGGATTGGGTGAATTTGAAAATGGACCTTGTGATTGATGGATGAAGCTTTAAAAAGGTGAAGCGTCTTTTAGGGACATTGTGTATCGTCTCAGTTAGGACGGGCTAAAGATTTGATGGATTTTGAAAAATGGATTCCTCTGCAGCGAAAATTGATATTTTTTTCTTTTTTTAAAGAATGCATGCAGAAAAAATGTCTAAATTGGGGTGGACAAATCCACACGTGTGAAGCTTTATTCACAACTGCCCTTATATCTAGATACAGGCTGTCATTGAGCAAACAATGGGCAAACCTGTACAGATCATGGGAAATAGCAAGGTCACAGACCACTTGGTTAGCCTTTAGAGGGAAAATGTTCATGCACAATTTTTCCTGCAAGCGACAGGTAGCAAACGTGTGTACAACACTAATCCTGCAGACCACACAAGAAACCGGTGAGTACTCTTCACCTGGGTTATGGTTAGCACGCACTCTTTGCATGCAAGCTGACTGTAAGGAATAAGGAATTTTGGACATTCAGAGTGTAGGGTGTGTGGACATCCTATGGGCGTTGCATTTCATGTTTACACCCTGTGCGTGCAGCACTTTGCAGTAGTCTGCAATAGGGAAGTCTGCACACCTTAGTATTGATGAGACACGCATCACCCGTACATCATAATTAAGTTCAACTGACATGTGACTTACCACATGCATGAAAATGGTACATTCCATTTGCAACAATGTTCTTTGAAGTGGCTGTACAAGCCTCAAGGGAACTGTAAAAACCACCTGCGCTTCCCTTAAGATTCGGACGCTCCTTTCTATGACTCAAACAACCCAAATACCCTAGCACCCATTTATGTCAACCCCCATACCGGTCTATTTCACTCAAGCTATGTTGACAGCGCCCTCGGCAACACGCATACAAGCCATTACTTACAATGAAAAGTCAATTTCAACGCGCGTGTATGTGTGTTTATGGCTTCCATGTTCAAAATTATTACGTTCACACAAGTTTCTATTCGCAAAACATGCTTTTCTTGAATGTGGGTTGAACGTTGAGCCTAAAGTACTATCACTGTCACCCAAGCAAAACTACATGAGTTTCAATACGTTGCATTTTTGGTTTTGACATCTTTGAAGGTGTGGGTACCCACTTTGGGGTGGCCAACAAGTGAAGTTCTGGAACAACTCTAGAAAAAACCTCTCAAAGGAAGCCAGTGAAGTATTTTTTCAGTTCCCCTCTCATATAGCGGTTCGTGTGTCAAGGAGTCTGTACCTTCACCAGGGAAGTCCTTCATGTCCCAGGAATGGGTGAACTAAAAACCAAGTTTCCAGTATCATTTTTTTTTAAAGGAATTTTCTGGTCTCAAAGTCCTAATTTTTCTGTAACTTTTGAGCATGTTTTTTAGGAACTTCCTATGGTTTCCATTTTCATTTTGTTACACATACCACAGTTGAAAATAAAATAAAACCACTCTGATTTATAATGTGTTGTCATGTTTTGATCTATTTCTTTCATGACAAGTACCTTTTGTTGGGGATATTATATAGGGTAAAAATTAAAGTGAAAAAAAAAAAGTGAAAGTGTTCTAGGGTTGAACCAGGTTTAACTTTGACCAATCAGGGAGTCAGATTTGGTAGTGACAGGATTGATGGTAGTTTGGACAGAATTACATGACACCAAGTCTGTCATATATAGGAATAGAGCTGTAAAAAGAAAAAGCCTGTTGCAAGATTCACCAGATCAACATTCAACATTTCCCAGCAAGCCTCTTCTAACTGTGGGTGGCAGACTACTATTGGGGAACAACAGTGCAGTGTGAAAACTTCATGCTGAATGCACATCACATGGTCTGTGTAAATGTAGCATAAGGCTTACATAGACTCATAGAACCACAAATACACACAAACAGCCTTTTAAACTCTATAATAATGACATCAACTTATCAACTACAACAGCATCTCTAGTGTATGAACTTCTACCTAGGGCAATCTTAAATATTTTTGCAACATGAATGATTGAAAGAGTAAAAAAAAAAGTGAGAAAGCTGATGTGTGAAAGTATAACATTTCTAACATGGTTAAAAAATCAATTACGCATTTTATAGAATTCGAACAAATGATTTTGAACACAGGTAGTAATGATGAAATGATAATTTTAACTAAATTAGACATTTCAAGAAAATTCTGGGGGGGGGATCGTATTCGTCTCCAAAGTAGCTGTGACTCAAATTTCCAGGAAAAGTCTAGGGTTTGTGTATTTTTTATGAGCTCAGAGAGGTTTCTTTAGGCTTTTAGACCCCACAACTACTCAACAGTGCAGTTGTTCTCTACATCCTCTACATATTTCTGCACTCTGCATTGCATCGTCAAATGTAGGATCAATGTATAGAGAAGATACAACACAGACATATTTTAAATTGAAGTGATATATACATAAATATATATTACAGTCTCAATAAACATTGCATAAGTCTAATATGTTTAATAATCCATGTGCCCTGGAGGCAGCCTTGGCAACACACACTCATATGAGCAGCACAAATGACTAAAAATAGCTTCCGCCATTACATAATCTTTTTGCAAGTAAGGCAAAGTTGATAATCACCTATTATCCATCTAACAAAATTGATTTGTGTGATTATATTTTTGCTTGTTTCCACCTTTAGAAGTTAACAACCATCCATGTGTTGTTTTTAACCTAATTTTATCTTTGAAATAATAATAAAAGAATTCAAAAATTGAATAAAAAAGGTTTGATTTTTTCCTCACTAAAAAATATGTAATTTTAACCATTGTTAAGTAATGAATATAGGTGTTTATAGACAAAAGCGAAATTAAATTAGAAAGTACTTCTGGAAAATTAAAGTGTGTCTTAACTTCAAGGCTGTAAAACAATTTTTTATTGCTATTCAATGCAAGCAATTTGACTAGGTACAGAATAATTTATATTTTTGTTATTTTGTCATATTTTGCTTCATTTCTTCGAACCCTAAAAGATAGCAAATCTGTATTTGAATGGACCCTTGAATTCTCATTTTTTTCCGAATATGACCAGCCAAGGTTCAGCTGTTAGAGAATTCTCTTACATTTAAATCGACACTACAAAAGCATAAGAGCGATAATAACCCAGAGCCATCACAATGTGTGTTTGCAGATGCAAACCTTCTGTGTCGACCCTACACTCACAACACTTTGTCAACTGCCCCGCCGTTAAAAATAAAATGCTGGATTTATTTCATGTGAATTCTAAAGATCTGCACAAAGCAGATTGCAATGTGGTACCTGTCACTTCCACCTACTTAGCCATTGCTCAGTGACAACTTGAGCAACGAAGGTGCTTTGACTCTGCAAACTGGGATTCTCTCTCAGTGCAACATATGGCTGCCATCAATGCCAAAACTGAGAATACCACTGAATATTTTAACTGCAAAACGCCAGAACTATTAAGACAGCAAAGAATCCCCCTGCAAAAGTATCCAGAGACGTGAACATTAGAAAAAGGAAGCTACAGTGCAGGAAGGCAGTCTGCAGAGAAAAATAAAAATAATTGTGCGGGAAATGGTGGAAACATGATTGTATTAAGAGACTAATAACTATAAAAAGAAAACTGTAGTAACAAAACTTATATTTTATTGTGATAAAAATTCTTGGTCTCAATTATTGTATTGATATTAGAAATAATGCAGTACATACACGACCGCCCAACCGCCCCCCCGCCCGACCCACCCACCAACCGACCCACCGACCTTGTATTTGTAGACACATAGATCCAGGTTGCCTAAGCTGGAATCTGGCTCACAACTGTACAGTTAAATAGCTCCAATGTTGCTCACCATCTTTGTTGCACTGGTAATGTTGGGTTGGAGGTGTGAGGAGCTGTAAGCTGGCGATTGTTGGCTGTAAACAGAGACCTCTAAGCAACAGGGATGGTAAGGGGGTAGTAGCAACTTGCCAACAATCCCATCCACAACTCATAGGCAAATTTCTATTGAGCTAACGACGCTCTGCAGAAACTATGTCCTGGAAAAAGACACAAGTTTTTGGTTTCAGCTAAAAACAACATCATTAAAAGACTACTGGGAATGCTTTGACTACTAATAAAAAGCTGATTGGAGTGGGTCTTCAAAAAAGATGCAAAAGTCATAAGAAACACAATAGTAAATAAATGATATCAGACAATATTGCTTAAAAAAACTTTTACGTAATTTTTCCAATATATCTCATTTTCTTATGTTGTCTCTTTATTAAAGCATTAATCAATGATAGAACAAAGAGCTTTAACAGTTACAGTTACTTGAGGTTAGGCTTGACTTGGCGATGAATCTGCTGACTCCTAACTCCGCTGCAGCATGGCAAAGCCTTTTTACTGAACTCACTCCCTTCCTTGCTAATCTATCTATCTCGCACAGACAAGGCAGACCCAGTGGATGTATCACTTTCCAATCATCCTTCCGTGCTAACCTCAGTCAGAAACGAGAGGAAAGAATAGAAAAAGTGTTGAAGAGAGAAATAGGTATTGATTTGATCAGATATACTGCTGTGAGCAAGTTTGGTCATGCACGCCGCCTTGACACCCTGAAATGGAAGGAAGAGAGGAGAGGCAGTGTGGGAGGACTGTAACGGCAATGAAAAGGGGACGCAGCTCTTATGACTACAGCAGGCAGGGGGAAGATGTTGCAGAAAAGACAGATGCTGTGCAAAGGGAAAACGTTTTACACCCATTTGTTCTCATTCCTACTGAGAACAAGTCAAACTGCAAAACTTTAAGCCACACAGTGAATAATAGTAACCTTAAACTGTACGTGGGTGCAAATAGGATTACCTACGGTTTTTCTTTGCTCGGAACAAGCGCAGATTTCCCGGGGGTTTGTTTTACAGAATGGCAGTCTCATTGTGTTTCTTGTTCTGCCTAATAAGCATCCAGACAGCCCTGTCTCACCGTAAAATGTAAATTAAACACAGATTCAAATAGGCGTTCAATGAGCAAATAAACAGTTGTGTTGTGTTATGTTGCTACTGAGAGTTTGTGTGGTTAGGATGATGTATTTGCATTCAAGTAGACATTATATTGACATCAGAAACGGGGGGGAAATCAACTTTTTTTAGCTTTTGTTCAGTTAAAAAGTATTTTATGTAGTTTCCTTTATTTCATTGGCTTGTTCTAGGACAAGGGTGGGCAAACCTTTTGACATATTAGATTTGTGGAGTGTTTTAGTAATCCACCTCCTAAGAAAGATGAATAACATAGAATCTGGATGAACACATGCTTTAATTTGGAACACTGGCTTTTGTTCTCATTTTAGTGCCAATCGCACCGATGGTTTGAAGTCCTTCAAGGAAAAATTTAAAGTAGAGAAATCCTGCATTTATGTGGTGTTGAAATAATCGGGAAAAAAATACCTTTTCCAGCTTTATAATGGAAGACATGAAGTCACTACATTCATCTAAAAAGGGGGCAGCAGGACCTGCGCGGGGGGGGGGAGGGTACACTAAAACACAATAAGATGGATCTGAGGAATCAACCTTCAATGACAGAGATTCAAAAGAAGGGAATGTTTGGGCGTTCATGTCTTTGCATGTATAGTTGTCCTTGTACACAACCACCACGTCCCCACCATGGCGAGAGGGGCGGGGCTCCCCGATGACTGAACAGTTATCCAGACAGAGTTCGTATAAATGAATAAACTCTCCCTCTCTCTGCCAAGTCTCAGTCAGAAACATAAAATCAAGGTTTTGTCTTGAAGAGTGTTCAGCAAGCCAAGTTGTACTGGACATGTCCAGCAATCACGTGACTTCCAGTCGGATGTCCGCTGCGGTGGAAGCCGAGTGTTAAGATATAGAGCAGGTGGCAAATCATTTCAAATGTAACTTTTTCTTGTCTGCACAAATAATTAACCACAAATAAATTTATGTATCTATGGAAGTATATTCAGAAAAAACTTTGTATATGAAAGAAAAGCTATATATATGTATATATATTTGTAGAGAGAGAGAGAGAGACAGAGAGAGAGAGAGAGAGAGAGAATTTTAACATTGAATCTGTTCAATGCCCACAGAATGTTAAAGACCCCTACAATATGATAAATACAGTAGAATACCAAACCACTGAAACACAGGAGAAAACCGCATCAAGCTTGAAAAGTATAAATGCCACTCAGGCCTTTGTCTAAAGCAAAGCCAGCCAACCTTAGTGTGAACTGGATAGCATGATTGCGGTAGGGACACAATAAGGTTGATGCGATGGCCGATGGCTATGTAGTATAAACTGGGCATTACTCAGATGTGGTTAAATCTTCTGACAGAAGTCTGTTCCCTTAACCACCAATCAGTTAAAAATGGAAAAAGTGACAGATTTTTCTCCCCAAAAGGAAAAAAAAAAGTGTAGCACAATTTTCTGAAAAATATACCAATTTAACTTCACTCAGTGGGCTAAAACAGCAGGTCAATCAAAAGCAAGTCTTCGTGTGTTGGAAACAAGACCGCGTGAGCTGTTGAGAGTTTTCTATCACAGTCAAACTATATTAACCTAGTTATTTAAAGCACATTTGTGGGGGATGTGATTTTTTTTTCCCAACAGACAGAAGCTTGGACACCAGCTGCAAGCAACAGACAGGATCATTTCTAACAAACACCCAGAATATTAAGCAAAACAGTAGAAGATGTCACAGATTTCATGTATTTTCTCTTGTGGCCTAGTATTTCAAGAGAAAAATGGTTCAAGAACTGTTGAATTTTGCAGATATAGACAACCGAGGATCCCTGATGGTTACTTTCATTCCGTTTTCAGCAAAAAACTGGACTTTTACCACGTTAGAGAGGTTCCACCCAATTGGAAAAGGGGTATGGCTTCACAAGAAACAAATGACCCACACGTGGAGGGCCAAAATCTCACTTTATGAAGCTATCACAAACTGTACCGAGACCTCAGTTGTCAGCAATTATCCCACCAAATATGAGGTTATTATCAGTGACAGCAGTGATGGCAAATCTATGAAATTGAAATCTAGTAAAAACCTGTATTTACCCTCTAGGTAAAGCATCTCAAACATATCCCCCTCTGTATGTGTGTGTTGGGGGGGGGGGGGGGGGGGGGCATGTGCATTGGAAATGTCTCCCACTGGCAGTTTGAAAGCCGTATCACTCGTTATAATTGCTGCTTCCTCTCATCTCAGTCAGGGGTCAGTGCTTGTGGCCTCGTTTTCCTCATGTCACCCTCCAGCTCTGACAATGACTCACTCTCGGGACAGCCTTGGGCATGTACAGCACGCCCACAATGGCACATGTACACCACATGTTTAATCCTGTCTCTCTTTGAAGCTGCATAATCATGAGAAGAGAAAAAGAAAATACCGTAGTCGTCACTGAATAAATGGTCACAATAACTGGTTCTTTAATGAGGCAGTGCTGGTGGGTTCTGTCCTTATTATATCTGCATTTCTGACTGAATGAAATTATCCTGTGGGCTTATGTATTTACAAGTTCATCTTCTATAAGAAGGTGTTTAACGGCGTTTTAAATAGTAAATTCCACATATAAAACATCCAATTAAAATCTAAAATCAAGACAAAGCACTGCAACGACTTGGGTAATAAATTCAAAAGCAAGTGACCCATCAGCATTCTCATAAAACCATGAGCCCCTCTGGTTTTAACCTACTTTCACAACTTGCTTTAAATCACCATCAGCTATGATAAAACTGATAATCATAAGTGCCATCACATCTGTCAAGAGGTATTATATGATTCTGCCAGAGCCTCAATAAAGGAAATTATACCGGACTGGGTGGTATGTGGTCACAGAAGCTGTAAATAAAGCTATAAAATGAAGAAAGGTGGAGCGTTATTGATTAGCACCTTTTTTCTAAATAAATAAATACCAGTGTTGTGTCTAGTCAAATTTACAATGTCAACAATTATTCTGAAATGAAAAATGGTTGCTTTTTATCAGGTCCAATGAGAGCTACCAATGCTATAGTTGGAACTGCCCTTACGAGTGGATACGCCGTCTGTGGACAAAAAAACAGGCAAACGTGTCCGCGGCACGCAGGTGGCCCATACGGAATATCAAGATCTTAGACAGCTCAATGAGCCCATAGAGAGAAAATCATGCACATTTTTTATGGGCCTGCTGTGGCGACAAGTCGTTGCGAACACTTAAACAACACGCAAGGGTTAGTAAGGTGAGTAAGTGATAAGCAGGCATTCGCATCGATTTTTCATTATTTGAACCCCCCCAAATTATTCACACTGTACAAGGAGCTCTTTAGTGTTGTTCCAGCCAGACTGTTGGAAATTAGGAAGTTAGGCAACAAGCATGTATTACCCGCACACCCTTTCTGTGCAGCCTTTGTGCACAATCATTAAGGAGACAATACGCACACCTTACAAACAACTAGAGTGCGTCATAAGGGCACCGTACAGCCGCAATACCTGTACATTTGCCTTACAAATACTTCACCATACACTTACCAAGAAAATGGAACTTACCACACATATTGTCATGTAATGGTAAGTTCCATTTTCTTGGCGTTTCTTGAGGTGGTTGTGCGAGCCTCAAGGGGCAAGACACACCTGAGCTCGCTACTCGTCTTTAAGACCCTCCACGGGTTCGGATAACCTAAAAACTTGCAGAACCCATGTGGGTCAACCTCAGAACAGGTGGATGTGACGAAAACTTATCCTAGCAGAAATAAGGCTATTTACATATATGTGCACACGTTATCACACGGCACTAGCATATAGGCAGTTAGGGGTCAGTCTGCGCATCTTACTAATGACTAAGGGCTTTATACGACAGCATCACCCCTATGTAATAAGCAACTTATATTATTCTTCTAAATACTTCACAATACACCTACCATAGGCATGCCATTAGTATGTTAGCCACACATGCTTCAAGTGAACACACCTGCACTCCCCTTTAAAATGCAGTGGCTCCTCTCTGCGACCCTCCATGGGTCCAGACAACCCAAAAACCCACAGCACTCATAAGGGTATTTATGAGTAAGCCTCAATGTTAACCACTGATTGCTTAAAAAACCAAGAATGAAAAACAAAAGTTCTATTCAAACTCAAAAGTATGTGAAGTCAAGAAAAAAAGGCACATCTCTATCCATTTCTTTTCCTGTTTTCCCTGGTGTTTGAAGAAGATTGGCAGCATGTAATTTCACTCCAAGACAGTCTGTTTGGAAAAGACTTTCATGAGGGGAATAATTCCTTTAAGCTTGTAGGGCGTTGTTCCATGTGGAGAACCTTTCCAAATCTCCCGGGTCTCAAGTGTGCTAGTTTTAGGATCAGCAGCTAAATTGGGTCCAGGAGAAAGGTGCTGATGGTGTTGAGACAGGAGATTGGGCTGCCATGATACTAGAAGCAAGACGAGAATTAGAATGCTGTCAGAGCCAAGGAAGGTAAAAGGGGCTGTGAGCATAACCAGGGATTGTCTTTGTCACAGGAACACATATTGAAGGAATGATAAGGTATAATCAGATAATTTAATGTTTCCATATATAGAATGTTTGCTAAAATTCTCGTATCAAGGACAAACGTTTGCTAGAGACCATGCTGGCTGACTCTCTGCTTCAAATGAATGAGGCTGCAACTTCTTGCTGTCAACTGGGGAGGCTTTGACATTTGAGAAAATTAAACCTTTTTATTTTTTTATTTTATGCATTTCACTTTTGCTCCAGAGTATCAAAAACAAAACCTATCAACTGACTTTCCAAGAACATGAAAAAAAACAAAAAAAGAAAAAGAAATCACGATTATGCAGAGGGGTAATAAAAAGTGTTAATTCAAAAAGAGCAAAGCCAAAAAGCTGAGAACTTTCCCAGAGCTATGGGTCTGCTGAGCGTATCCCACAGCAGCATTTATTGCGTCTGTGAAGACGCAATAAATGATAAACGTTCCACCTGTACCGGCAGCATAGGGAAATGTGTTTCTGAAAAAAGACATGAGGCTACAGGTAGAACCCACATACACGAAGACACTTCAAAGAACAGAAAAAAGTACAATAAAGACACGGGTGGATATTTTAAAGTAAAAGAATATACGTACATAATTTGTAATATTATTATTAATCCATATTTTATAATCCAGCATTTGCTGCAGTGCAGATAGTACTGCAGATCATTAAAGGAAATGGTAAATGGCGTGAACTTGTATAGCGATTTCTACCTTCCTCGAAGGCCCAAACACATTCACCCATACACACACAGATTCACAAAGTGGTGGCGGCTCCGTTGCCAAACACTGGTGCCAACCTTCCACCAGAGGAAAGGTGGGGTTCAGTGTCTTGCCCACGGACACTTTGACACATGGGTGGGCAAGACGGGAAAAGAACCTGCAATCTTCCGATTAGGGGTCGACCGCTGTACCGGTATTTTATTCTGAAAATCGTTTCTGACAGCCATCCATGTGTTGATTTTTTTTCATCCAGTGATGAATCACAAGGTCTGTTTATATATAACAATCATGTGACTTTACAAGTTAGGAGGGTGCAACCTGATACACATGTCGCTCCATTCTGGGTATTTGGCTTTCAAGATATATGTTCATGTTTTGAATAAATAATGGGTTTGTAATTTGGATTCAATTGTTTTAATGTATTAATTTTAGTTGTGGTTTGGGATAAGCATAAATAACATAGTATTTTCTGTTACACAACCGTGTTTAGTTGTTCATAGGAAAAAATGCCTGCATGAAGCTTAAACTCACCAAGTATCAACCAGACAAGACCATCAGTAAAACCATGCAGCACCAGATGTCGCATCAATGGTAAGAAATACTCATTTATTGGCAACAGCATAACAATGTGTTAAAAAGAAACCACAGAGTTATTGTACTTTAAAAGTGTTGAAATTACATAAAATGCACACATTCACTTGTATTTTTAGTTTTAAAACTATCCCCTGAGTGGGACTGGGTGGCTGTTGTTGGGTCGCGTTCTATGTTCCAGAGTTCATTGAACGCATCAAGCAGAGATGCTGATTGGCCACTCAGTTCTGTCGCTCAGCCTGTTGTTGGGGAGTTTCGACCAATGGGGTTCAGCTATGGACCGAATAAGGGAAATAGGAGGGCTGGTGCGGGAGTGGGGGAATAAAAAGTTGGGGGAGGCGCTCCCGGCGGGAGAGATTTAGGAGTTGCTGAACAAGTTATACAGCATTGGTTACGGCCTACAGTAACCAGAATAAAGAACCTTAAAAGAGATTAAGTCTCCTTTCCTCAGTGTGGGAAAAGGACGCTACATTATTGTATGGCTCTCACGAAATTACATTTAGAAATATGTGGTGTTCACGGCTCTCTCGGCCAAAAAGGTTCCCGACCCCTGATCTAGTGGAAAGCAAAAACATGATTATATATATATATATATATATATATATATATATATATATATATATATATATATATATATATATATATATATATATATATATATATATATAAGGAGGCCGAGGACTAGTGAGCGTAGAAGCCACTGTCCAGGATGAAACATCCAAGATCCATGAGTACATCAAGCTCAAGGCCCCAACTGACAGTGTGCTCAGTGAATGTCTCAGGCAATGGAGAGCAGAGGATACAGTGCTGGAGGACAGAACCTCATGGGAGGACAAACCCCTGCATGGGATGTACCACCGGACCATAACTGAAGTGGCTGATATCAAGAAGTCCTACCAATGGCTAGAAAGGGCTGGCCTACAGGACAGCACCGAAGCGCTCATCCTGGCAGCTCAGGAACAAGCCCTGAGCACCAGAGCGATAGAGGCTCAGATCTACCACACCAGACAAGACCCAAGGTGTAGGCTGTGCAAAGAGGCGCCTGAAACAATCCAGCACATAACTGCAGGGTGTAAGATGCTGGCAGGGAAAGCATACATGGAGCGCCACAATCAAGTGGCTGGAATAATATACAGGTACATGTGTGCAGAATATGAACTGGAAACCCCAAGGTCAAAATGGGAAACACCACCGAAGGTGGTAGAGAATGAGAGGGCAAAGATCCTGTGGGACTTCCAGATCCAGACTGATAGGATGGCAATGGCGAACCAACCAGACATTGTAGTGGTGGATAAAGAACAGAGGAAAGCCATTGTGATGGATGTGGCAGTGCCAAGCGATGGAAACATCAGGAAGAAAGAACATGAGAAACTGGAGAAATACCAGGGACTCAGAGAAGAACTGGAGAAAACATGGAAAGTGAAGGTGACAGCGGTGCCTGTGGTAATTGGAGCACTCGGGGCAGTAACCCCCAAGCTGGAGGAGTGGCTACAACAGATACCTGGAAAGACCTCAGACCTCTCAGTCCAGAAAGGCGCAGTGCTAGGAACAGCTAAGAAACTGCGCAGGACCCTCAAGCTCCCAGGCCTCTGGTAGAGGACCCGAGCTTGGAGGAGACACCACCCGCGGAGGGTGAGAGGCGCGTTTTTTTGTTTTTGTTTTTTTTTAATATAGTTGGAAATAAGAATCAAGGGGTTGCGGTGAAACAAATCAGAGTTTTCATTTAGGAAATACCTGTATACCGATAAATATTTGTCATTGCCCAAAATTACTGTAAAGCTCTAATTTGTTTATTTTAGCTTTTTTCTTTGTTTGCAAAGTCATAAAAAAGCAACAGATACAATAAAAAACGCATTTATTAGGTGGACATAGATTTACAATCTGAAAGATGCTCTCAGTGAAAGTAAGTATGTCTCAAGCCGTCAGGTCAAGAAGAGGACTCACTATCTTTGCCTTTTCCGGTCTTTAAAGCCAAATCCCAAAGATTTTTCACTCCGTCTCCTTTGCCATGTCCTCAAGGGCCTTCTTGAGCCCAGAGCCTGTGATCCTGTTGATCCTGTGGAGACTTCCACTGGATTAACAGGATTCTCAATGGCAACACTTGATGTAGTAACACTCAGTAAGGAGCTCTTGCTTTTACATTTAAAACAACCCTGTGGTGGTGGCCTTTGAATATCATAGCAAAGATTGTCATATTTGATGGCGAGTGGAGAAGTGCAGCGCGTTACCTCGGTGTTCATGGCTAGAATTGAGAGACTTTTCCTGAAAGTTAAAATATTTGCCTTCTTTTTTACTACTTTTGTCTTTTTTTAATTAAATTTATTTTTTTCACTTTACTAATTTAATTAGCATTTTTTTCTAGTAGGTAATTGGGAATAAAAAATTTTAGTCAAATTTTAATTTAAGTCATCCGTAGCCAATGTAGTCACCAATGAAGGATGTCTCTTTTAAGTTTTAGATATGGATTGTCCCATGAAAGAAAATAAAATTTTTTCAGATCATTTGCCCACAAATATAACTATATATTTTCAATTAATGGAGAAAAATTGGTCTTATATTACCAGCACAACACAAGCAGGTTTTGAGTGCAGTAAAAAGATGAATCACCAGAGATTTAATCTTTTTTTCAATCTTCTCGCTTGGCACAGTTGGGTTTTACTTGAGTTGAGCTCATTGTAGCTCGTTGTCTCAAGCTGCCCTTCACATTCACCCTCTAGATTCGGATGCAGCTGCGGTTTGTTCAGCTCAACAACTTATCAAGTTGGTCTGATTAAAAAAAGAACCAGTCAAACAAGATGCTTCAGTTTCACAAAAAGCAAAGCTAAAAGTAACAAAAATGCATTTTACTAACTCCAGAAGACATTTTTTTTAACCATGTTGGTACAAATATCCATTCAGGCTATTATTTGGCAGCTAAAGACTTGTGTATGTAGAAGTGGCCAGGACATGTCCTCTGAAGTGTTACACAAGAATCAAATGAAAAAAAAAAAAAAATAAGTTACCATATTTAGATATTGTAAATCTTGTCTAGAATGAAAGAAATTCTCAAAGTTTTCAGCAACAAATAGAAAATACAAATTGATTTAAAAAAATGGCCAACATAATTTATGGAGAATCACAGATCCATCACGTTGTGCTCTTTTGTTTTTATTTACTCAAACCAAATTAATTATATGTGATGCTCATTTATCTTTCTTTTGTTTTTTTTAGATCATAATTGGTTTTAAGTGTCCTAAAATAATCCCATTATATACTGAGTAACTCTGAATATCATCGCAAGTTAGGTATAATTACACACACACAATCTTTGATTAATACTCTGTAAAATGTGTGCCTCATTCTTTACTTAATAGATATACAAACAAGTCTTCAAACAAGTGTTCATCAAAGATCTACAGTGACATGGGAAGACAACGTAGCATTCAAAAATACAATATTTAGAAATACAATCCATTTAGAATTCAAAAAACACCTCACTTTCCTCTGTGGCACTTTGCTCCTGTCAGAAGTGGTCAGGTCCCAACATCCACGAAAACTGAAAACCAAAACATCTGCAGACCCAAACAGAAGTTATCATGAGCTGAATAATATTTCTTCTGTGTTTACTGAAATGTTTTTTTTTGAAACAACATTTCCAAGAAAGTTCTTTGTGACTAACTTAACCAATTAAATGTGTTACATCGGAAAGCTTTGTGTTCTAGTTCAATATAACATTGGAGCCTGTCAATCTCAGCAAAGTCTGCTATCTGAAGTGATTGTGTTTTTGAACTTGTTCTTGTGATCTTTTTCTGATGATAGAGGACATATATAAAGAAAGTAATGCTCAAAAATGCAATTTTGAGTATTCCTTTGTTCAAATCATTGAAATTCAGGAGCATCTACAGACGAACAGATCCATGTATGTCTTTGTTTTCCTCCCCTGAGCTGGCATCTGGTTCAAAACTGTGCGACTGGATAGCCCCATAATTTTTGCCATTTTTGTTAAATTAGTAATTTTAGGTTGGAGATATGAGGGGCTTTAAGAGAGTGATAACAGAGAGCTTTCATTTATAGGTGATGGGATGAGAGGCGGGGTTGCTCCACGCCAACAGTCCCAGGGACAACTCAGAGGTGAATTTTTAATCATCTACTCTCTCCGCTCTGCAGATACTATGTACAAGAAAGCCGCATTTCTTTTTTTTAATTTAATTTCTTTTTTATATAAATTGCATAATCAAAATAAAAAGACCACTGGGAGAACTTCACCAACAGATTAAAAGATGACCGGAGTGACACATAAAACACACAAAAAAGAAGAAAATCTGAGTTTTCTTCTTGATTCTTTAAGGTGCTTTGTTATGTCTGCAAGCATTCAGGTTAATATCATGTTGGTTATGGTTAAAGCAATGAGTAGTTAGTTAGTTGTTAGTCAGTAGTTACTGAGCTTTTAAGAGCTGCAGCACAGGGCACTGCAAATGTTGTGATAATGATGTTGGGGGTCGGAAAAATAAAGAAGCATGTTCAGCAGCAACATGGCATGATCTTTGTCTCGATGCAGACACAACATGCTTATTAGTTGAAAAGTTGGAAAGTTGGAAATGCATGAGCTTAAAATGCAACAGGAGTGGGAATCACATGTTTCAAGGACATTGTCTAATGAAGCTTTGGTTTTCTTTAAGGTTTTGATTGCCTGATCATAGACAACATTTATGAGGTGGGATACACTAATCATTCCATGAAAATACACCCTGAACCTTTACTTGTACATTTACTAAAGTGTATGTCACCCTACAGAAAAATATGTAGATTTTAGGAGTGAAGTGCCCACGCTGCCCTTAGACTGAAAACCAAAACATTGGCTCACACTCTGTCTTAATTAGTTCCCATGTCATAGTTTGAAAATGCACACAAAGAATATATGCACCCCTAAGATGGATGTTTTCACAGCAACTGAACTGTCACAAAGTGCACCTGTCACACAGTGAGTCTACCCACAATGCCTCTGGGTTAGAATTCCACCTGTCCATAAAGCTTTCTCCAAAAACCCAAAAAACCACAGCTCTGACAAGTCAATACACTTGTGGTGCTGAATCAAACGCAAACACATCTTTTGACGCACAGCCACACACCACAATAATGAAAGAGGAAAAGTGGCAGCGCGTACAATCACAGCTTCTCATTCTTGAAAGTCTGATTTTTTTGATTCAAAATGGCAACCCGAGAATATTTTAAGCCTGACTTCTGTTCACAACAACAGGCCAGGGAGATGGCAAGTCTAATTTAAGTGAAGTTCCATTTCTTACTTTTGCATAGTTGTTTTCTTTCTTTCAGAGAAAAAATGTATAAATGTCAGAAATTTTGGAAATTCAAAGATGCCCTCCTTTAAAAAAAAAAGAAAAAAAAGAAATCTGGCTTGTGTCAGAAGCAACATGCCAAGGTTGAGCGGGTAGACGTGGAAGAAAAAAATCCCAGTATTCTATTTCACCCGTCCACCTTCTCCAGCTCATTTTAACGGACAGGCGGGTCATTTCAAGACAGTTAAAACTCTGTTCACAGAAATCTGGATTAATACCAAAACTTTTAAAAACAAAATGTTTTATTCACATATATATGAAGACACCCTGATCCATTATAACCTACCAACGGGGCTTGTGATGGCCTCACACTTGGACTTTGACTTTAGATGCAAAGGTTTTTCACAGAAAATACCAACAAAATGGAAATAATATGCAAAAAAACAGAACAGCAGATACTCTCAAAAATATACTGGCATTATTTAACAAGTTTCAGAAAAAAAATAAAAAGTAAAAAGAATTCACAGAAAAATGTCCTACCAAACATTTGTAGACTTCTGTGCCACACCCTTTTAGCCAATCAAGCCACTGACGACAGGAAGCAGTTATAATTTTTTAAAAGGAAATTTCAAATAGGGAAGAAATCTATATTTTTATGTCTTTGTTTTATCTCAAACACACAGACATGAATATATTATTGTAACACTGATACAATATAGGGCAGACATTAGATTTTTCTGGGACTCAAAAACTGCAGTATCGAACTTAGCTAGTTTTTGTACTAAATAAAGTCAATCCACTGCAAAACATAAGTGTGATACCAGAATCTAATTAAAATACATGTTTTCCATGGAGATATAATTATTTCTATCACCAATTTTTATTTTATTTTTTATTTTTAGAGAGGTATAGCTTAAAAAAAACTACACATTCTTCTGTTAAAATAAAATAAAAAATTATAATAGTATAGTTATTTTTTTGCTAAAGTAAATTAAAAAATGTTAAAATGAAACATATGGGTTCCACACAATGTACTATTACTAGATATATAACCATATTTAAACATTTTCTAAAAAAATGAATCTGACGAACAAATACACTTATTTTTTCTGCAGACTCAGTCAAGAGAATTAGGTTAGTCACAAAACTCAGACTGAGTCTGGCTTTTATGTGAATATATTCTCCATTAAGTGGCACAACAGAACAGACCATCCACATCTGCAGCTCAGTCTGAGAAAAATAAAGTGCATCCACTGCTGTGCGGGTAAAAAACGTATTTAAAAACCAGACAACTTTCTGAAGTAATGTTTTCTTTAAAAACAAGACTATTTTAAAGGAAACTTTCTAAACTTGTCCCACACCAAAGTATGTTTGAGGTTTGCAGTCTTGGGAAAGCTTAAAATCAATAAAACACAGAAAGCTGATTTGGCCTTTTAATCACAACTTTCTCTAAAAGTTTTTTTTTCCCCCTTCTTTTTCTCATGGTAATTTGACTATTGTAGCATTTATTGAACTCTATTTAATACCAACTGGGTGCTGGAGACTCTGAATCAGTGAGCGTGCATGTGATCCGAGTCACATGTGCAGATATCAGACCCCATTAAGACACACCACAAAGGAGTCCAGGGTCTTTCTGAATGCCTCAGCAGAGCACAGCCTTCTACTTGTTGGCCTGCGAACACAAAGCTTCCTCTTCTATATGGAGCAGTAATGGGGGCCGAATGGGTGTGACAGCAGGGCACTTTGCTGATGATGAGGCCAGACTGCTAAAGCAGATGAGTCTGTACCCCTCTGAACACTCAGTTAAACATTGGAACTCGTCTCCTGCCTCTGCATGAGCTCACAGGGGCAGCTGTTGTGTGTGTGCACTTTTGTAGAAATAGGGAGGTTAAGCACTTTATATCACAGGAATCATATAAATGAAAGACGAATCTGTTTAGAGGAGCGTGCTGCTGTAGAAACAAAGAGAGGTTACCAAACAGAAGCTGGAAAAGGTTCAAAGGATGGGGGATGCCTAAAAGAGAATATCGCTTCTGCAAGTTGGAGAAGAAAAGCAACCACGAGAGGAGGTTAAAGTCCCACTCTGATCATCTTTTTTATCTATTTTTAAAGCGTTCCACGTGGTCGTTTAATTATGATTAGGCTGTTTTGTGTCATTGTGTAGAATAATCTCTGGAGAGCAGAAGTAGTTCATAAGAAATTTGGGTAACGCTTTATAATAGGTGTCCTTAATAAACTATTTAGAAGACATTTACAAGCACTTTTAATGTTGTAATAAGCTGCTTATAAAGACATTTATAAGCAGTTGTAAATGTCCTTGATAAACTATTTATAAGACATTAACAAGCACTAGTAATGTTGTATTAAGCTGCTTATAAACACATTTATTAATCCTTCATAAAATGCCTTACGAGATAATAACAGTGTTGTTATTAACAGTTTATTAAGTGTTTTGCAGCCCCCCCAATCTAAAGCGTGATCAAATATGGGTTCATATTCACAAGCCATTTATAAACTGCTTGTATGGGATTAATAAATATATTAACAGGTCCCATGTTAAGCGGTAGTAGCTTCTACATCATAACCTACGAGCTGTTTCCGACAGCATTTTTGTGTCTGCTCCTGATAAAATACAGAAATAGTCAGAAATGCAATTTTAAGCTTAGTTTTATTTTGGGGCACTACAATAAATCGGAAATTCATCGTTTTCACAAAATCAAGCTTTGCAATACGCATATCGCAAAAGACGGCATAAACTGTGATAAATGGTTACCTTAAATGTGCTAAAACAATCTTATGCAGCTTGAATTATTTAAGAAATCACATAAATTTCTTTATATATTTGACCGATCAGATGCATCCCTATATGTTATTGACTAAGCAGATTGAGCCCTTTTATGTTAACCTATGTAGACGAGGGTCATTTGGAGTGTAATTTAAGTTATGTTGACTCTTATTAAACTGTTGCAGTGAAATGGAAATTAGGTTTTCAGTTGTTTTGCTAGTGTTCATGCATAGCAAGTTATATCATCATTGCAATATTGATCACTAATATAGCAAATCGCGAGTTTTCATCATAACGTGCAGCCCTATTTTCTTTTTATAGTTCCTCCATCATCAGAAAAATGTCACAAGAACATGTTAAAAACATCAAAAACCCGATTTTCACCAGAATAGACCTTTAAGTCCAAGAAAACCCCCCTACACTTTCCTATAAAACTGAAGCTGTATATGTTCTATCAATACAATCTACATGTTTTTGCTTTAGCTCAACACCCAGGGGCCACACATTATGAAAAACATTACACAAAAAGCATATTACTGCTGAGATGCAGTCAGTCACTGAACAAAAGCCTCACATATAAATGTACAGCTGGAAGCACAAATTGTACAGTCATTGACCTGCAAAATCTCCTCATTTATTTCAGAAGAAAAACATTTAATATGACAGAGAAAAAAAACGTGTTGTATGTTCTCATTCTGGCAGTTCCTTATTCTGATCAATATCACTCAGCAATGCAAATCATCCTGGCAATTGAAATGAATTAATTTGCTTTGTGGTCCCTCCCCCACCAACACCCCCTCTTTCAGCCTGTTTCCAATGCAGCTCATCAATTCACTTTTTCTTGCCAAAAAGCCTAATTAATTGTGCAGTTACACAGAGTGAGTCTATACGGCCCAAGGCTTTTGTTGCCAGTATTTTAGCTTTAGCCTCGCCCAAACTCAGTCATGCTTATAGAGGCGCCCCAAACCAAAGTGGCACTCAGTGCAAATATTGACACAGTTGCCCCGGGCCATGCCAAAGAAATGCCACTGCAGTGAAAGAGGCTTCTGCGAGTCCAAATGAAGCATGGCAGAGCAAGGGAATGAGGGAAAAAAACAGAGGTGAAAACAATTTGTTCTCACTCATTTTTTCTGTTATGCAAGAGCTGCTCTTTTTCACTTCCTCTCTCGTGCTTTCACACTTATCTTCTGACGCTGGTTAGTCGACTTTAGGCAGGGTGACAGCTGAGATTTTAGATTTGACTAAGCCTTATTGTCAGCGTCATTTTAAAGAAGCTCAACAAATCCTACTTGCTTTGCCTGATTTTTATTTGAATGGCAGGGAAAAAAAAGACAAGTAATTAGGAGCTTTTTCAATTCATTGTCTTATTTAGTAGATAAGCAGTAAAGCACTGTGGATGCATGTGGATGCAACATAAGGAGATGGAAGGAGGAAAAGGAGAGAAAATGCTGTGAAAAAGAGGGGAAGTGTGTTTTGCACATGTAGAGGGAGGGGGGTCAGGGCAACAATGGCCCAGCCAGGGTGCAGTGATCCAGGCAAGACCAAGCTGTCGCCTGGGCTTTAGCCCATATTTAAACAACATGCATGTGTGCACACACACACACACATTAACACAGAGCTTAAAGGTTCACTCCTGTAAAATTGTGTTTTTTGTTGTTTTTAACATGTTCTTGTAGCATTTTTTCTCACTATGGAGGGCATATCACACAAAACTGAAGCTTAAGATTGCATCTCTGAGTATTTCGTATTCTAATTGTTGTGAATCAGGAGCAGATGAAAAAATACCGTTTGAAAAAGCTTGTAGCTCTGCTCCATTCTGATGCATCCACTTGCAGACACATAGATCTGCGTGCGTCCTTGTTTTCCTCGTCCGAGCTGGAATCTTGATCAAAACTGTACGGCTAGATAGCTCCAGTTTTGCTTGCCATGCACCGGTAATGTTAAGTTGGTTGTTGTAAGTGGCTGTACGGTGGCGGGAGAGCGTGTGAACAGGAAGATAGGAAGTGGGAGCAGGCTTACTCCATGTTAACAGTTCCCCCCACAACTATAAGGGGGAATTTTGAATGAACTACTGCAGAAAATGAGACAGGTTTTTAAAATGTTGGTTAAAAACAGCATAATCCTCATGAAAAGACCAGTGGGAGTGATTTATATAGATCAAACCACCATTCCACTCATTAGTGCGATTTCTCCTTTTACTACTGGGTGCAATAGAATGATCTCCACCAAAAAAAGGATGTAAAGATGAGCAAAAAGGCAGGTGTGGTGGAGGTTAAGGTGCACACCATGTGTGCGAGGGTGGGAGGGATATTGAAAGAGAATCGATGGGGAGAGATTTGATATCCAGCATTGGAGCATGACATGTGGGTGGATATTGAGGGTGTTATTAGTGTCACATTTACAGGCCTTATAAAACTGCCACTGAGCTGGGTGGTTTTAATATATCTTCAGCTGATATGTGTCACACTGTCATATGTGTTGCACCTCCAGCAGCTGCTCAGATGATCGTGCAGCGATAGTGCAGTCATCATTGCCATCTCATTTGTCTGTTCCTTTTAACTCCCCTGCTGTGTTGTGGTTTAAACTGGTGGGTCCCCCCTTGTGCCATTTCTGGTGTGTGGATGAGGATTAAAAGAAATAAAAAATATGGTAAAACTAAGACTTGTATTCACATTTTTCATTTTGTGAAAGTGAGATTTCTATCTAGGGGTTTTCACAACTAGTTATTATGAAAAATGTGTCTTTCAGACGTTCACACCTCTCCTAATGGAACCCAAAATTACAGCTATTTACTCCCCGTCTGGATCAGTGGTGATGCCAGCATGTCTCTTTGAGGGTGGGGCCAGATTGAGGAAAGCATGATCATTAAAAATGAGACACTTCCACTCACTGGTGGACACATAAGAGTTAGGCAGTTCCGAAAATGATCAGCATGCTGTTCATGAAAAGGTGGAGTGGCTTCAAAATGTCTTGGAGAACATCCAAACTTAGCAAAAGGAAGCAGTTTGATAAAATAAAAAGCCATGAATGGACGTTTAGTATTTTTACTTTGAATATTTAAATAAAAGCTGTTTTGGGGGTATTTTTTCCCTGCTGTTAATACCTTTTTACAAATGGCCACCAAATGTGTGTGGTTAGAAAATGACTAGATTGCTTTGACCTCAATCAACCAATAGTTAAGCTATTAACAATAAAACTATTAAGAAGAAAAAAAAAAGTCTTGTTTTAGTTAGGGGGTGAATGGTGGTGTAGTGGCTAGCGCTTCCACCTCAAAGCAAGAAGGCAATAGTCTGAATCCATGTTGGGACTTTTTTGTGTGGAGTTTACCTGTTCTCCCTGTGCATGTGTGGGTGTTTACAAAAACATGCATCATAGGTTGATTGGTGTCACTAAAATTGACCCTAAGTGTGCATGTGAGTGTGTTTGTGTGGTCTTGCAACAAACTGGCGACATGTTCAGGGTGTACCCACCCTTTTCACAACAGTAGTTGGGTTAGGGCAGGGCTGATCGTTACTGGGATCCCGAATGACCGGTTGATGATGGGGGAGATGTGGGTTGATCGCGGGCCATCAAAAATAAATGAACAAAAAAAATAAAAATATAGTTAAAAAAAATCTGTCAGCGAAAATTCATCCTGACTGTGAAGTATGTTACCTGATTGAAATGCACAACGGCCATCGAACACCCTGTAATACATATGTCACTGAAAGGGTGTTTAACTACATTGACCGCACATTCTTGCTGCCATTAGAAAGCCTCTGCCGGCTTTGCTGTACACCGGGTCCTCGGTGGAGGACCACTCTGTCTCGCAGGAGCATTTATTGAGGCCTGAGCCAGCCAGGTGCCTCCTGGATTGGAAGACAAACTGAGACGCACCGTCTGACACTGCCGTCCTGCCTGCTGCTAGGTCCGTGGATCCCGACTAAAGGCAGCACGCGCTTCTCCAACCCTGGCCACAGAGCAGGGGCCGCCATTCGCACAGCAAGCAGTGCTTTAGAAATGCCATGCCCCCCCCCACTTTATAGCAGAGTGCAAAACGCGATCGTCGCTGCTTTCTGTTTTCAGAATGAAACGACTTTTCTATTCTAATTATGTATTACTGTAAAAATAGTATTAGTACACACGACAAAGTTATCTCCTCACAAAGATTTGTGTACTCTTACTGTGTAGTTTTTGACCTATCAGTACATAAACATTGTAATTTTGAGTGAAGATATATTAGAAGTTGTCCACTTAGAAGTTGAATAAAGTGATTTTGGTGCATAATTTCAGGCCTTGACTAGTATATCATTTTTCTATACATCTAGCACTCTCACCTCAGTTTGTTTACCTTTACTGTGTAATTTTTGAATTACGTAATCTAATGAAACTCTTAACATGTGATAATGTGTTTGTTTTCTTAGTTTATATCGAGCAAATCCCAAAGCGTCTTGAAGTTGCGTCATGGAAACTGGATTTTAAAATGACTTTATAGGCCACTTGGACGAGTGGCGAAACGTTTCAAGGAAGGAGATTTTCAGTCCACTTGCCAGGATTCAAATTCAAGACATCACCTGGACGAATGAGAACCTTCACAAACAAATCTCCAACTAGAAATAAAGGGAAATGAAAAATTATAGACTGTCGCTTGAATGAAAAATGTAATAAAGAAAAAGAACCAAACACTTCCTCTCTGAGGCTAAAAACAAAAGCAGCTGAAAAAGCTCACATGTTCCTGTTAAGTGGACTGTTACACATGCGAGTCCCTATTTACTCCAATGGAAAATAAATCAACACACAAGTGGGGCTCCCTTCCAATTCTGTGATTAGATGTTATATCTAAGAAAATTGTACATAGAGGATTTTCATGAATATCAACACACCACTGAATTTTCAGCTATCCAAGTTATAACAGACAGGTATGTTTGTTTTGCCCACTTTTGAAAAGGAAGGGCTTGGATATCATCACCTGGTCAACATGGCGATGACCACTGAGCTAAAACTGGATTTCAAATCAATCAACATACAAAGGTCATGTGATCATCCACTAATGTCTAAGGACGCCATCAACTGTGAATGAGGTCAGTCCAAGTTCTGTGACATCAAACCAAACCAGAATAAGGCTAAAAAATGGCTTCAAATGACCACACCTTCCATTGCTGAATACGCTATACTTCCTCAATCTTCTGCTCTCTGCCTGCATTCTGGTGAAAACACTGTCCATGGTGCTGAAGCTGTGAAGGGGAACATCTTTGTAACACAACCAGAAATTCGAAAATGTGAAACCCTTAAATGAGTTTTTTATTCATGGCATAAACGTGGAAGAAGTCCCGCTTTCAAAATGAGTAGCTGAATGAGAACAACTGTTATAATTTATGAGGGAAAGTGTCTCCAAAGCCACTTTCCACGTATATAGTTGTGTGTATTTATATATATAGGTTAGGCTGGTTAAGGATGAAAGGTTAGGCTCGTTAAGGATAAAAACTTTATAGAGAAAGACATAATATGGTTGACATTCCCAAATATCACTGGGTGACATATTTAAATGCTGAATAGTAATAAAAATTACAAAATGTAAAAAGGATATCAGTGGCAAACAAAGTAAAAATTTTCTATAATCCTTTTTTTGGCTTGATTGTTTTTAAGGGACTGTTTTTCTTTGTAAATCTGTTTCAAGGGTAATAAACAAATTCTTGAACAATGGTGGTATTTCTTTTTATCAGTCTATGAGCTAAATTCTCATCTCATCCCAGATTAAAACTGGCCAAATATCAATTTAGCATTTTGGTAAATACCACAGCCAAAAACTGACACTGGCAGCCATTCTAAAAGCAGAGAAATGTGTCTCTGGACTTCATCTGTTATTTCTCCTGAGGTTATAAACTGATTTTTACATTTGTGCTGTGTTATTGGCTATGAAAAACATGCGGAAATACCTTTAATTTTAATGCTTTGGCTTTTGGTCCAGCATTACTTTAGAATTTTATGGTAAGTTTTGACTTTTTGTTTAAAGTATGAAATTACACTTAAGTTAATCCAAAATTCCACGTTCTGCTGTTTTCCTTGCTTTTCCTTTATAATGAAAACAGTGTTGATTTGTGGTTTTGATTTCAGGAAATATTGCAGAATTTGAGGTTCATTCATTTTTCTCAATCAAAAATGTCATCTTTCTTGATATTAAATGTCTTTGTTTTAGAAAAAAAAAATCCTACTCAAACGTGGCCAAACATTTTTCTTAAAGGTGTGCAAGCAGGAAAGACTATAGATAGAAACGACCAAGTAAAACCCAATAATCCTTACTTAAATCATGCTGTGGATAACCCAGCATGGGTTCATCACATGCTTGTTGATTATATGATGCATATTAAGCCTTTAGGTCTGAATTCATATTTCAAGAACAAATATTTTTTAGATGTTATTTTTCAAATGAGTGGAAACAGGTTAGCCCCTCGAATGTTGATGGTCTCAATGCGTGCTTGGACACTTGGAAGTCATTTTACTAACGTGAAAAGAAGATAATTAAATGATAGATTGAAAGCATGACCATGATCCACAGCTTCCACACACTGCTTCATTGAGCGAGCTCTGAAGGAAAAGCGCACGCACTGTAACGCTCAACAGATGGGTGGAGGAGACAGGGAGAGCGACCGCCTGGAGGCTCCTTACACTCACCCCAGTCATCCCGACTCATCTTTGCGGGAGCCACCTGCTTGCTGCAAGGGGCAAGTGCGTTAAGAAGCCCCTCGTGTCTGGCTCCTAGCATCGTACTGTAAATGACACACGGAACGGAGTGGGATGAGATGGGAACAGCAACAGGAGGCGGCACTGCGGCAGACGCATGGAGCGCAAAGATCCACGGGAGCACGATCAGGTAGCTTTCAAAGCCCTTTCTGTTGCGTGGTTCGGTGCCAGGACGGATGTTAGTCAAGAAGCGCCCCCCTCCTCCTCTTCATCACGGTGCATTCTGGCTCTTTAACACTCATGGAGGGAGAAGGCACCCACTCACCGGGGCGCAAGGAGCGCAGTGGGAGGAAGCAGCATCGGCCCCTCTGGACCCAGAGCTGAAATCAGACCACGCAGGAGACGTTCTCCTGCCAACAAGCGTTTCCCGTCATTAGCGGCGGAGCTCGAGAATGGCATCACGCGCACACACTCAAGGAGAACTGCATCACTGTGTGTGAGTGCGGAGGGTTGAACCCGAAAGTGTGCGCGCGGAGGCGCGCGTAATGCTCGCTTCTTTTGGCCACTGCGCAAAGTTCCAAGTCTGCCAGCGGCGATCATACAGAGAGCTGTGTTCCCCACTGAGAATCGGGATTCGCGGGGGCGGGTGGCTGGTGGTGATGGTGTGTGTGCGCGCGCGTGTGTGTGTGTGTGTGTGTGTGTGTGTGTGTGTGTGTGTGTGTGGTGGTGGGGGGGGGGGGGGGGTCTGCTGTACACCTGCGCTGTACTAATGGCCTGTTTCCTAACTGTTCAGAAGTATGAAACACCTTTACTTGTAACCAGGCTCCTTCAACACCCCACCTCCCCCTGACGCACACCACAAGCACTCACTAAATCTAAATCTTGTGAAACTAATAACCCGGATAACAAATCGACCAGTGACCAGTGGGAATCTCTGGAGTCGATAGCCAGCAGAGATGGCGCAAAGACAGTGTCCAGCAGGGAGATGCTGAGTTTGCTGATGGAGGACGTTTACCTGATCGCTGTCAGCAGTAGTTACTTGAGGCGACGGCTATTCCCCGATCGGTTCCGTGGATCCAAATTAAGTTTCCCATCCATGGCACGTCACAGACGTGGAGGGAGACTATCATTCATCCCTGCCCTCTGCTGCGCGCTGTCTTCTTTCCACGAATGTCCACGACGAAGCATCCTAGCCTACTTCTTTTGCGAGTCCCGCACGGACGAGGCAAAACCAAAAAAAGAAGAAAAAAAAGAAAGAAATGTGGGGAAATAAACAAGAAAGCGGCGGGGCTCGAAAGAAAGCTGAAGACGCCAAAGCATAAAGTAGCAGCCAATCAACCAATCAAATTAAAGGGAATAAAATAAACTAAATAAGAATAAAAAGAAGAAATGGTTAGAATGAAAATAATGTAAGATGAAATATAGAAAAACAAAGGGACGCTGTCAAAGTAGATGTCCAGTTCTGAGACAAACATAAATCCACTTCATTTAATTTCCATGGCTTCGTGCGCACAAGCACGCTGTATATATTCCAAAGTGATGCGTTCACAGTCTGCGGCGCCGCAGCAGCAGAGTGGAATGACGGGGATTTTTCTAATGATGCCCAATACTCCAAGTCAGAGGAAGCTCCGGCTCCTGAAGTGGAGGCTGGAACAGAGTGCGCGTAAAACGGAGTAAAGAAATCACAAGCGCGTGTCTGGCCCCTCGTGCGTTTCTCCTCCTTTCATGTGACAGACTGAACCGTGTCGCCGGTTTGGTTCTTGCTCTGGCATTCGGGACTAGGATCCACAGGCAGCGGCTCGCGCTCGGGCATCTGGCTTCCCTGCAGTCGCTTCACGAGCGGAGAACATAGATGCGCGCTCCCGCCACCCCATCCACCGGGGATCCGTCAAGCGCGCTCACAGCCAACCCCCACCCCTCCTCTTCCCTTTCACATCCCTCCATCCCTGCTCTTCCTGCCTCCAGTGACGTCAGCCCAGGCAGTTTCCAAATACAGCACATAAAGTCAAAGTGGCATAATCTGTAGAGGGTCACTCTGCATATTTGAGGCGTGGTATCAATGCTGCGCTTTATTTTGCTATTTTTTATTTTGCTAATGGCCTATATTCCTTCTGTTTCTCCATGTCAATGAGGAAAGCACAATCTTAAGAGTAGTATTTCTTATGGCTTGATATTTAAATAATCATTTAATGCAATCAATTACATACATTTCTGCAAATATCTAAGACCACACGTGCGCGCACACACACGTGCACACACCAGACAAAAGTTTGGACACAACTATTCATTCAAAGTTTTTTTCTATTTTCATGACTATGAAAGTTGTAGATTCACACTGAAGGCATCAAAACTATGAATTAACACATGTGGAATTATATACATAACAAAAAAGTGTGAAAAAACTGAAAATATGTCATATTGTAGGTTCATTCAAGTAGCTACCTTTTGCTTTGATTACTGCTTTGCTCACTCTTGGCATTCTCTTGATTAGCTTCAAGAGGTAGTCACCTGAAATGGTCTTCCAACAGTCTTGAAGGAGTTCCCAGAGATGCTTAGCACTTGTTGGCCCTTTGGTCTTCACTCTGCTGCCCAGCTTACCCAAACCATCTCCATTGGGTTCAGGTTCGGTGACTGTGGAGGCCAGGTCATCTGGCGCCGCACCCAATTACTCTCCTTCTTGGTCAAATAGCCTTTTCACAGCCTGGAGGTGTTTGGGGTCATTGTCCTGTTGAAAAATAAATGATGGTCCAACTAAACGCAAACCGGATGGAATAGCATGCCGCTGCAAGATGCTGTGGTAGCCATACTGGTTCAGTATGCCTTCAATTTTGAATAAATCCCCAACAGTGTCACCAGCAAAGCACCCCCACACCATCACACCTCCTCCCCCATGCTTCACGGTGGGAACCAGGCATGTAGAGTCCAAACTAACCTATACCATATAACTTATAGACACGGTGGTTGTACTCATTTGGACTCATCAGACCAAAGCACAGATCTCCACTGGTCTAACGTCCATTCCTAGTGTTCTTTAGCCCAAACAAGTCTCTTCTGCTTGATGCCTTTCTTTAGCAGTGGTTTCCTAGCAGATATTCTACCATGAAGGCCTGATTGACACAGTCTCCTTTTAACAGTTGTTGTAGATGTGTCTGCTGCTAGAACTCTGCGTGCCATTGACCTTGTCTCTAATCTGAGCTGCTGTTAACCTGCCATTTCCGAGGCTGGTGACTCAGATGAACTTATCCTCCACAGCAGAGGTGACTCTAGGTCTTCCTTTCCTGGGGCGGTCCACATGTGAACCAGTTTCTTTAAGTAAGTAAATACATTTTATTTGCATAGCACATTTCACAGACAGAAGTCACAAGGTGCTTCACAGGTTAAAATATGTAAATAAATAAATTTATAAAATATAGAAATATATACATATAAAAACATGAAATATAAAAAGCATAAACCACGTAAATCAATCATCTCAAGCCCAATAAAAGCAGTTTCAGTCAAAATGCTTTGCAAAAATAAAAAGTTTTCAGTTGACTTTTAAAAGAATTCACAGAGTCCAGGGAACGCAGGGACAATGGAAGCTCATTCCAGAGTTTGGGAGCAACAGCCTGGAAGGATCTGTCTCCTCTAGTTTGGAACCGTGTGCGAGGGACCATCAACAGGTTCTGATCTGGTTTGTAGGGGGCCATTAAATCAGAAACATATGGAGCTTGAGAATGAAGGACCCTAAAAGTCAAAGCCAAGATTTTGTACTGATATCGGTAAGCAACCGGGAGCCAATGAAGAGCTTTGAGGATAGGGGAGATGTGATCTCTTCTCTTGGTGCGGGTCAATATCCTCGCAGCAGAATTCTGGATCAGCTGCAGGCGAGACAGCTCCTTCTTATTCAGACAGCGCTTGATGGTTTTGATGGTTTTTGTGACTGCACTTGGGGACACTTTCAAAGTTTTCCCGATTTTTCGGACTGACTGACCTTCATTTATTAAAGTGATAATGGCCACTCATTTTTCTGTAGTTAGCTGCTTTTTTCTTGCCATAATACAAATTCTAACAGCCGATTCAGTGGGACTTTCAGCTGTGTATCCACCTGACTCATGAACAACACAACTGATGGTCCCAACCCCATTTATAAGACAAGAAATCAGACTTATTAAACCTGACAGGGCACACCTGTGAAGTGAAGAACATTTCAGGTGACTACCTCTTGAAGCTCATCAAGACAATGTCAAGAGTGTGCAAAGCAGTAATCTAATCAAAAGGTGGCTACTATGAAGAACCTACAATATGACATATTTTCAGTTGTTTCAAACTTTTTTGTTATGTATTTAATTCCACATGTGTTAATTCACAGTTTTGATGGCTTCAGTGTGACTCTACAATTTTCAAAGTCATGAAAATAAAGAAAACTCTATATATATAGATATATATATATATCTATATATCTATATATATATATATATATATATATATAGATATATCTATATATCTATATATATATATATATATATATATCTATATATCTATATATCTATATATATATATATATATATATATATATATATATATATATATATATATAGATATATCTATATATCTATATATATATATATATCTATATATCTATATATCTATATATCTATATATATATATATATATATATATATATATATATATATATATATATATATATATATATATATATATATATATATATATATATATAGATAGATTTATATATATCTATATACATATGATCAATTAAAGCTCAATATAAACATATTAAGATTAAACATCTTAAGATTTCACAGCTTCATATTGGGATTCCATAAGGCACTCATTTCAAAGCAGTCAAAGACAGTTGATGGTCTGATTAAACTTGGGGTGCCGGGCTGCATATATTTGCATAAAGATGAGGACAAAAGTGATGGTACATTTGTCAACTCAAGTGTTTCTTTTGACATGTTAAGTATGGAGTAGAAACTACACGAGCGAGGCTCCACAAGTGTTCACATAGACTGCTAAATCCCAAATTCGTAGCAGATTTCAAGTCAACAAAGGTTTGCACCTTAAATACAGTTAAACTATGAATGTAGATTGTGGAGATTTTAGTCAGTGGTGGTGTTTTTGTTTTGTCAGATTATTCAGTATTCCAAATGTTTTGTTGTCCATGTTTGGACTTAAAAGAAAGGGACAAATGCAAAGAGTCAAGGGCAATAAAATATCAAGACAAATTCCTTTTTTAATTTTGTTTACATTTCTTTTAAGAGATTTAACCTTGAGGTTTATCTGTGCCATTGTCAAATAGTGTTTCCATGTCAAGGTTTTTCTCTTGAAATGTCTAAGAGACTTTTTCTAAGAAATGTGTTGTTTTGCATGATGAAATTCTGCCCTGAATCAAATTAATCTGCTCTAAATGTGAAGCAAATATGGGAAACAAAGCAGATGAAAAAGTAGTCTTCCTATGACTGCGGCAGACGTTCTCATCTATTAGCTCAGAACAAACGATTCCAACCACTTTTGCACCTTTGAGTACTGATAAAAAAAGAATCATCTTTAATTCACTTACATAGTGATAGGAATCTCCCCTTGCAATTTATAATTTTTCATGAATAATTGAAAATAGATTTTGATAAGGTTAACTCATCCAATGAAAAGCACAAAACAGATAATGCCTTCTCTATCATCTCCTCCACATATGACGTGTCTGGGGTGGAATGCAAAATAACAGTCGCTTCTGTTCCTGCAAGACAGTAGCCGAGCATACCAACATCTCAGGAATTAAACAGTTTTCAAACTATTATCATAAAACACCACAACAATGTTTACCATAGATAAGAGAACTGTGTCACTATTGATCATTTAAGTGGTATTCAAAAGAACTGAATTGTTGCTATGCACTTAGTATTTAAGTAAAATAGAAAAACTTTAAAGCTTTTATATTTACACATTATACCCAAACAAACAGGAAATAATCAGACTGCTGCCCACAAGAAAACTTATTTTCATCTATAATATAATCAAAATGACACTTTGGCTTTATGGTAATGTTGTAACTGGCCTGTGATCTTTCTGTGTTTGCTGGTTTCTGAAAATAAATACTTACTTATAGCTTGCAGCTAAGTCAGCAAAATAGACAGCTCAGTGTAGCTTCAAGGGCATGGTTTTAGTCAAACACAAATGCATTCTGGAGCTTCGGAATTGAGCTCACATGCATACGGATCAGAGGAATGTTCAGCACCACGGAGAGCTCTATCAAGTTAAATCAGCACCTTCTGGTTATAAGCTTAAAAAAAAATCAAAAATCAAAACTTTTCATGCAGACCAGATATAGATTTTATTTATTTATTGTACTTTTAGAATTGCCTGAAATATATGATTTTGGGTACAATATTTTGAGAATTCTGGGTCTGGAACTCTCCTTGGTTTTTTTATTAGATAGGAGGTAAGAAGTTAACTGTGGCCCTGAATTGCAAATCACTCAACGCAAAGCATATCTAAGATCACAAAGACAATTTAAAAAGCAAATTAAAAACAACAACATTGCTTTCCAGAAAACAAACCCAAATTCCACAAACTAAAACGTAAAAAAAAGAAACTTGTCGAGAAAAATAGAAAAAAAAAACATTTCAGAAATCATAATGAATCAAACAAAATAAGAAACTGTAAAAGGTAAGTATTATGGAACATTTCTGATTGGAATATGTTGTTTTAGTTTTGAATAAGAGGGAAAGCACAATGATGTTTTGCATGAACTGTGATCAATTTGATTGATCAACCATGATCTTTTGCTGTGGGCATGGCCAGAATCTTAAAAAAAAAGAAGCTTCTCTGTTAAAAGACAACGGCATGTCAAAATTTCCTGTTGAAAAGGTAAACAAACGTTGTCATCCATTGATGTGATGCTCTGTATCTTATTTTTTTTTACATTTCATTCATGGAAATTACTTTTGTTCTCCGAAAGGTTTAGTTTGTATTTTGGATGCAGGATATAATGAAGAAATGAAATCAGTCAAGGATTTGTCTCCTTCAAAAACACCGGCTGGCCCTGTTATTTTCATCATCCTTTTGTCACATTTTTTCCCTCAAATAATTTTTCACACATCCCAATTCCTTACCAGTATTTTGCGTTTCATAGCCAGTGAGTGGGCTGTCCTGTGGATTTGAGGTTGAAGTTGAGTCAAGCTTTCCATCATTAAAGGAAGTGTGGAGAGTACATGTACCATGAAGACATCAGCACAAGTAAATGGGACCTTTTGACCGATTCAGCCGACATCTGCCATGGCCAGGGGGGATATTGATGCACGAACACTAAAAGAAAGAGAAGCAGAGGTACAAGTTAAACCTGAAACATCATGCAGACTGTATTTCTACCTTTTTGTTTGCACTTTAAAAACCAATCAGAAGGTAAAAAGAAATATATTTTCTCATCGTATGGGACTTTTTTTTCTCCCACTTTACCACAGTAAAGTCATGCAAATTTATGAGATAATTCAGTCATCAACAGATGTTTCTTCAAACTGGTATTCCAGTTGAAATGGAAGTTTTCCCTGCAGAGCGACCGTACAGTCTGTGAGGCATCAGCTTTTTGAGCGCTCATACTTATTAGTTTCATCTGGGGATTCATTCTCTCACAAAGCAAGCTTCCCAGTGCAGCAGCAGCGATTAGAAATAACACAGGAACCGTAAAGTTTTCACACTGCCTCACTTTCCAGACCCAGTATTCAATAATCCCTTCCTGCCTGTTTACATTTCAGATGAGGAGAGAACAGGGTTTCGCTTCAGGGCTGCCCCGCCGAGGTAAATCCAAGCACGAAAAATCTGAATAAAATATTTCAGAACTACAAACTCTTGAATGTGTAAATGTGCAAGTGCGATCGAGGGTATGGTTGCCCATGCATGTGTGCATGAGTGTCAGCATAAATTTGGGGGTGTACACACTTTATTTGTTTGTCTTGTGCTCACTCAGCTGAATTTGCTGAAGGGTGTGAGGTAGAAAAAAAAGCACTGGTCCATGAAGCTAACTTGAGTTCCTTCTAGATCAAATGTGACAATTATGATAGTTTCCTGGGTACAAAACTCCCCTCTGGCTTCCCCAGTCATTCCCTTCCTCTGTCTCTCCTAATACAATCTCCTTTTTCCACATTTCAGTTGCTTTTCTTTTCCATGGAAGAGGCATTACCTACAAAAGTTTGAAATCTTATATCCAGTTTGTGTTTATTCTGTCTGACATTGTCACCTGTATTCCTCTTCTTTTTAATCCTATACATTAGGAGAAGACGGAAAGCCCATAAGGCCATTTTAGATATGCAGAAAAAAAATAGTCGGGAAGGGAAAGCTCTGCTTACATGAGAACGAAAAAAAAGTTCATCCGAAAAACATTTTAAAGGTCTGTGTATAAATGTATACCAGTCATTTTAATGATTTGCATTGAATGCACAACCTCAATCCATCCATTATACTGGCCCACATAAACCCTCTCATGGATTTGCATGAGGCCTATGCCATGTACTGCTAGGTGAAGGCCGGGTACACCCTAAATAGGGTTATGTCATGTCATGTCACACAGCTACTATGTACATTTTGTGCATTTTCCATGTATAAACATTTCGGTCTTTCATGATATATGTGTGATATACGCAATTCATAGGGAAGTAACAAGTAATCGATGAATCGATTTTTATTCCAAGGATCAAACCAGGTCAATAACTCTGAGGCAGATTTGTATCAAGCAGTACCATTAAAACATTTTTTTTCAATAATGATACCTTTGGATTATTTTTTTCACATGAATTTCAAATGAACGCAAGTTTTTCCCAAAGGTGGGGTAAGCCCTGCACAGGTTGTCAGTCTGTTGCAGGGCCACAGATATTCTCAGCTGTGGGACAGTTTACAATCACCGTGTGTTTATAAAAACTGTGGGAGGAAGCCAGAGTGCTCAGAGAAAACCTACACATACACAAGAACAACATGTAAACTTCACGCAAGAAAGCTCCCACCCGGGGTTTGAACAAACAGAGCACTAACGATTACACGAATGTGCGGCCCTCTGCATGGTCCACTGAACGCAACATTTCTTGAACTATGCCAAATGTAATTTAAAGCTTAATTTTGCCCACATGCGATGGGGATATGCACTTTTGTGCTGGGAATTTCACTGAACCTTCCATCCCTCCATCTTCAGAACCCAATGGATCCCTTTAGTTGTCATGAGTCTACTGAAGCAAGCTACTGTTGGGTGAAGACGGGTTACAACATTCACAAATTGCCAGTCTGTTGCAGTTCCTGAACTTTACATACTATATCAAAACATGGCTAATGAGAGAATTTGAATACAAAAAGGTCATCTAATGGCATTAGCAAGACTCCTAATTTCTGAAGATCAAGAGGGGAGCTCAACACCTCAGTCTTAAATTTACATCATTCAGATGCATTCTAATTCCATCTAAAATGCTCCTGCTCCTACACCTGGCTGTGGATCCTGCCTCTGGCTCATCTCTGGCTCGTCTCTGCTCTGTACCTGACCGAGTACCTCGTCTCTGCTCCTGCTCCTACACCTGGCTGTGGTTCCTGTCTCCGGCTCGACTCGCGCCTTTGACTGTCCCCACAACCACGGCTGGATGAAGCTCGTCTGCTGGACCTTAAATGTGTAGTTGTAGATTTAGATAAGTTAATTCTTATCTAAGATTTCTGGTAAATCGCCTGTCCGTCTTGGGGGAGGATCCCTCCTTCATGTGGGCACCCCTGAGGTTTCTTCGTTTTTTCCGGAATCCGGTTTTTTTGGGAGTTTTTCCTTACCGCGAAGGGGGGTCTAAGGGCAGGGATGCCAGTATAGCTTAGTCAGTTTGTTAGTTCATTTTAGTATTTTTCTATTGAACTCTTTGTTTTCGTGATCTTTTTGATTTCATGTTTTACTTCGAAGCCCATCGAGACGACTGTTGTGATTTTGGGCTATACAAATAAAATTGAATTGAATTGAATTGAATTGAATTGAATTGAATTAAAATAACAGTGCACCCTCTCCAAAACTGAAACTGATTTGAAAACAAATTCCCACAATAAATATTTGCACTCTTAATTTTATGTATACAATTTGTGTATATATTTTCATAGAACCATTCTCTCCAGTGCATACACTACATTTTGTGGCCATAATTGAACATTTTTGTAATTTATCTGCAACAGTGAATGCAAGGGAAAAGCTTGTGAAATAATAAAATCAATCTACAGCTGCATTTTTACAACATTTCTGACGCTTCTTGTCATAATAAGCCCTCTTTTTCTTATTACTTTTTTTTCTGAATAAAAAGCATTAGGTTAGAGTCGTGATGGAGGTTCAACAAAGTCATCATAGATGTACCATGTTTTATGCATGCTATAAATCATTGTCACACACTCTAGCGTGCCTGATAAGACACAGTGGTGCTTTTTCTCATATTTTCACAACTCTCAGCTACAATAATTAATTTCAGAATTATAAGAAGAGAATCCTTTTATTGGACCTGACAAAGACAGATCACAGACCGTCTCTCCGCACACCTACAATATGGTGTCTGTGTGGTCTTCTTGGTCCTTCCAGGTCTTTCCTTCTTTCTTTTTTTTTAATCCTTTTTATAGACATCCATCACCTCATTTCAGCCATTTTCCTTTTATGTCTCGCCTGCTCTCTTCATCTCTTCCATCTCTCCATTCCCACATACCCATACATTTAAAAGGAGCTGAAGCCCAAAGCAGACCACACTTTGTTCCACCATCCATCATGACTGACTGTAGACCAAACAAGTTAAAGAAGGGATAAAAAAAAAGACATATTAAGCTCACCTTGCTATTGGCAAGGAGTGTGACTTTGTGATGATCAACATGGTTTTTAATAATAAACAAACAAATAAATAGACAAAGTTGCAGTTCCAAAATGTCATTTAAAAACATTACTTTTCATCTTTTAGTTTACTCTGAAAGAAGGCATCAACAGTAATTCATAGACGCACCACTCTCTAGCATTCATTCCCAGAAGATAAATAAACAGCTTGATCATTTCATATCTAACAGTGTGGAAGATTTATTTTGGCTGGCTCAAAGGCATAACCAATAGATTGAATTTGTTTCTCATCAAATTGTCTTTAGTGGTGTTTAGCCCCATGTGCTCACCATTAAGTGTCGCAGACAGTCATACTCTTAAATGTTTGGAGAAAATTAGATAGAAATCGATTTATCGTTAGATGTACAGTATATGTTTCAATACAGATGTTATATGAACAATGGCTGTAAAAGGGGAAAGTACAGGAAGAATCGTTCTACCGAGAGAAGCCGCTGCGTGTACACGTGCCCATCATCTTGATGTTTTAGAGCTGAACCTTTTGAAGATTTCGTTTTTCAAATATTTGAATCTATTACCATGAGCTTTTAAAATGTTTATGTTACTCGTTCCCCATTTTGCATCTAAGGCTGCAAAAAAAAAAGCATCCATAATTCACAATTTTTTAAAATCTTTAATTTTTTATGAACTGTTAACTATTTATAAAAAGCTCAAGCAAAGTTTTCATTTGATAGCTCATTAATGTTTACTATAGCCGTTAAAGTCCCACTCCGATTATTCATTTTCAAAGCGTTCCCAATGGTCTTTTAATTATGAATATTCTGGTTTTAGCCAGAGGAAAGAAGAAAAAAAAAAAGAGAAAAAAAACACCTGTTTTCTAGGAAATAATTCCTACAGAGCGGCAGTAGCTCGTGAGAAATTCTTGTTGGCATAGAGTACCCCCCCCCCCCCCCCCCCCCCCCACAACACCAATCTGTTTACACTCTATCCTGCTAGCTTACAGGCCCTTACAATCCCAACCTAACGTTACCATGCAACATTGGAGCTATCCAGCTGTACAGTTTTGTTCCAGCTTCCAGATCAGGCGAAGACAAACAAAGACGTATATGGATCCGCAAGTGAATAAAGCAGAATGGAGCAGAGCAGAGAGCTTGTGACCCGCCCAGCGTATTTTCCGTCACAAATGGGCTCGTTTTCTAACGGCATTTTTTCATCTGCTCCTGATTCACAATGATTTAGTTCTTAAATATACTCAGAAATTCAATTTTGAGCTTAATTTTCTTTATACATGTCCCCCATCACCAGAATAAATGTTACAAGAACTTGTTAAAAATACCAAAAATAAAATTTTCCTTGGACTGGGTCTTTAAATTTGTTGCCCAATTGTCATTTAGAAAATACGCTACACAAAAACAAACATTTTAAGAAAAGTATTTCTTCTTTATTTCTATTAAGATCCTTTAATGTATATTCATAACTAATCACATCACATAACCTTTGGATTTATCCAAGAACATGCATTCTTTTAAAAGACTAACATTTAGAGGTTGCACTTTTCCAGGAGCATTTGTTTTAGATAATTATGTTGACTCTTTGAAAAAACAAACAAACCAAAGAAAGGCACAACAGTGCATTTCCTGGAACATAAAATGGCGGAGAACTCAAACCAGCCTTGAAATAAATACCTTTTTTAGATATCAATAGAAGAAACTGGACTTTGATGAAACTTCAGAAAATGACAATGTCCATTTCTCTGTGAGCATTAAAGCTAAAAAGGTAGGTCTTTGAATAAATGACAAGGTCGCTTTGATGATTCCATCATCCTTATTCTTGTTTTAAACCTCTAGTTTTTGACGTGTTTGCATGTTGACTTCATAATTAAAGTGTTTGTCATTCAGTCAGATCATTTAGTCCTAAATCAATATTAAGGCAGCCTTTAGGCACTAAAGCACTTATTCAATGTCAAGGCGGGTCATTCTGTAGCACTGTCCCCTCTGTGCTTGTGCAGACACAAAAAGCAGATGTTTAAAAGCACCCATAAAAGTCAGGTGAAATACGAATTGGGAAGATTACCTAGAGACCATTTTGGACAAGTGGAGCTGCTATGCAAAGACTGCCCAGCCATGTATTTCAGGAGCTTAAAATGCTAGAATTTGATGCTAAAATATAGTTGAATTGACTCATTTGTTTTAACGAGCATGTTTTATGGTGCTGTAAAAGTTTAAGGTTTGGTTGGTCCCGTCAGTTTTCCCACATCTGAATTTGGAATATTTGTTCTCCGAACCCCTGAGAGAGCAGTGAGCTGTACTCATAGCTGAATTTGGGAAACTACCCACCATCACACTGCACCAATTAGCCCTTGCTTTTCAATTCATGGATGTTTATCTCTTTACATTCTATCTAGATGGCTTTGCCGGTCCTCCTCCACCCCATCTTCCACCTGTGATTGGCACCGATACCTGTGATTGGCATCTATCAGCATCTATGTTCTGGGGATTGTTCCTCCATGATGGTCTGTGCACGACATCATCGGCCCAGTGCCTAACCCCAAAGACTATGGACTTATTTCATGCGCATCTTTTGTATCACCAATATATTTTTTTGTCTTTATTGACGTTCTTAAGAGCTATCCTTATTGAAATGCAGTTTGTCTCAAAAACCCATTTAAGATGTTGAACAAATTTAAATGTATCCCCTCAAGTCTAACAGAACCTTGAAAGTATAAAAAAGGTTAAGGAATCACTTGAAACCCTGGAGAATCCAGGTGGTCAAATCTGGCTGCGGTTTTATTTTGTAATTTATGGCTGTTTGGTGCTGCTGACCAACATGAATAACAAATGAAAATAAGTCAAATTAACTGTAAAAGTCCAGAAAGAAATTGTACATGGATTCTCTCGGGTTCATATGTTCATGTTTAATTAATGTATTTTCATGTTGGAGATTTCTATATTTTCTCACAAAACATGACAAATGTCTTTTTGGAATGTGCCACTCTTACTGCTTATTGGTTATGGTTTATACATTCAAATGATGACCTCTATTTACATTTCTATTTTATTTTGAAAGAAAGATTTTTTTTTTAAACATGATTGTGATTTGAAATTTTGTAAAGCTTCCCTCAAATTTTGATGGCTGCTCTGCCAGCCTATCAGAGATCAGGAAAGATGGAGAAAAACCACAGTTTATTCTTCTTGTTAATTCTTGTTCTGAGAATTGCAGCCCGGAGGCATGTACCAGGCTTTATTTTGTCAATGAGCATGCTAGCTGCATTTTGATGACTCAGACCTCTCAAGGGCAACCCCATTGGTGTTAAACGTGTGTTTACAGGTTGTGCATGATTAATGAAGTCATCCACCCCTATTGTTTTTAATACTTGTTTTGCCATAAATCATTAGGCTTTCGTTCAACAAAATGATGTAACCATTTTTGGAATTTGTATCGTCTTTCAAATGGCATCATACTTGCTCTAATATCTTAAAGTTTCAAGTTGTAAAGGAAGCAGAGTATTACATGAGTGCTGTTTTCTCTCCATGTTTGCACACCGGAATTATTGCTTCGGATTTTAATATATTATATGTCGGTGGCAATGCTTTTTAAAGCCTTAAAGCTGTGTGTCCTCTGTCATTTTCATTTTCTCTATGCTATAGGATTAGACTTCGGAAAGTAGTTTAAAGTTGTTTTAGATTTATTAAATGAATGTTGTACCCGTCTAAGGGGGCTGCCTTGACTATGTGGTCAGAGAACTGAGAAAATGTAAAAGAGAAAGCTCCATTTATGATTAAAAGAGACACCTGTAACCACTCTCCTTGACAAAATTGATCTCAATTACAATCCATAAAATATGAGCCTGTGTTGCACTCCATCACCAAAGGGTGGGCAGAGTAAAGCAATGAATAAAGCCTACCATGACAGTGGTGATGACGGTTGATCTTGGCCTCCAGGAGATAAGTTAGCAATTTTGTGCCAACAGAAAACACCCATCACCATTATAAAGCTGCACTCACTTAGGAAGTGCTGTGATTTCCATCATTCTGACAATAACAAAAGGTGAGACGGATTTAGGGGGGGGGGGGGGGGGGGGGGGGCTTCAGGGGAGTAGATTTTTACATTTTAAATGTACTGGCAGTGCAGGCAAACATTTAACGCAATTTTTTGTAAAGATATGGTTTTTAATAATCTTAAGTAACATGTGATCATCTAACCTTTAATGCTAAAACACAAAAAAAGTCCTTTGGTCCAGTTTATAATTGACCAAGACCCACCGCGTGCCACAAATACCACTCAAAACAATTATATGCAAAATAAAAGTTCATATTATATGCCATAACTGTATGCTAGTGCTAGAAAACAACTCAAATGTAATTATCCTTCTCAAGCAAAACACCTAAATAATAAATGCTCTTTGATCAACGTCAATCAGGTGATTCTGTTGTAGGAAAAAGCTGCTTTGTGCCGCTAACACGTCACGTTCTTTACAACAGTATCATCTGATTTATGTTGATGGTGTAAACACTTTCTTCACTACTGTAAAGTGTTGCATATCAGCACACGGCTGTTTTTTTCCGCTTCAGAATCCACTGGAGTAACGATAATTGTTTAAACGGTTGAAAGGTTACAGCAGAAGACAGAATGTAAACCATAGAGGTAAAACTTCAGATTTAAAAGGGCCTATACTATACCATGCAAAATCCTTTTTTTGAGCTTTTAATTGTATTATAATGTTCCTTCGTCACAAAAAGAAACAACCCTAAAGTGATATTTTGATCTGTTCATTTAATTCTGAGTATTCCTGCGCTCTGAGCACCACCACCTCCCAACCCCCCGAAAACAAGCTGATGTAGAAAAGTGAGAACAGGCCCTTTTAAGATGAGTCTGTGCCAGAATATGCACATACATCTTTGCAAAAGTTTGGATTTTCCTGGATGAAATGCAGACACGCTGCCAGCTCTAGGTTGATGTCATGAAATGGGCGGCACCCACAAGGAGCAAAAGGCGGTGCTTCAGAGATTGAGTCGTCTTACCTCTGGATTGGAAAATGAGCTGCAAAAATAACAAATATTTTAATAAAAAGTGTTCTGTGTGCCAAAGGTAATATATAATTATATAAATGGATATTGTTTACTATAAAAGCCTTAAGAAAGGCATGGTCCAGGGCCTTGAGTTAAAGTAATCTGCTGTATTATCTAAAGTAAATCTCAACTATTGTCATTAAAAGCCCAAGTCCCCAACGCATTAACAAGCAAAAAACTTGTAAGGTGATGCTCAAGTGGTTTAAGCAAAGGTTTGACTGTGCAGTTTTAAATGAAATTGAAAAACACTTCAAGCTGTCTCAGTCAGTAACTTCATTCCTGACACATGGCTTTATTTTCTCACTGCTCATTCCAACCGCTTTGTGCTGATAATGCTTCACTGGACTCACTGCTTTCATTCCACTTATCAGTTTCACAGCCTCAACAGTCCATTGTTTGCATTTATTCTTCATGGTGTTCATGTTTACTACTTTTTTTCCAAGTTGCCAATCAAGTTATAAAGGACATTTTTCTTAGTTTCGCCTTCTTTTTCCATTGAGCAAGTCAGATCTAATTTATGTTTCCTGGAACTTGTGTCCTGTGTTGGATTACAGAAGACAGCACTGCTGCCTGTGAGGATGGAATCAAAGTAAACAAACCTGTTAAAGGTTTTAAACTTGGTGGAAACACACACAGAGGAGGAGATTTTTAAGTAAAAAACACCACACCTAATTTTGCTTGTTTTCCAGAGCACAGCATCAGTGATCAGAAAAGCTGCAGTCCAACAATGCCACTCACCTGCTGAGGTTCAGTCCTCCATCAAGTTCACCATAGGAGCACTAAGAGTGAGCACAGCTGTTTTTAATCAGCAAATTCCTCTCAACCTCACCTGCCTTAGCTCTCCTGATTCCTCAATTCATGCCTGGAAGATCAAGGAGTTGACAAAACCAGAGATATCTGCTGGACACTAAAATTGCACTTTTCTGTTTAGTTACTTCATTTCTTTATTATTTGAATTCCTTTGTTAGATATCCATAAAGCTTAAAACTAGGAATAAACTTGATCATGATTCCATACTATTCAGGTGTGTTCTGTCTGTTTTTGCAAAGGTTTGTAAATGCAGACCAGAGCGCAGTGCAGAACAGAAGTGTGTCTCGGCAAAAGTCTGGCGATCTCGCAATACGATACGTATCCTGATATTATACCATAATAAATGTTTTTCTTTTTTTTTTTTGAAGAGTGTGAGTTTAAAAAAAAACTCCACCTGAATATTAACACATCTTTTATTGTAAAAAAAAAAAAAAAAAGGTGAAATGGAATTTATTTTATTATCACAACGTTAAGCACTGCAACTTTATTTCATATAGAAGTTGCTTTTACCCAAGCAAATTCATAGTGCTTTTATTTTGGTAACTTAAAATATATTTGTTGATTTCCACAATTAAATATTTTTCAGTAGAAGAATAAAAATTTAAAAAAGCTCTTTAACCATTTAAAAGTATGATTGAGGAAATAAAGTGCTGTTTATTTACAACATTGCTTAATGTAGCTTCTCCAGTACTTTTCAATGGTTCAGGAGCCTAAAAGGTGCTTCAAAAATAAAGACAGGAAAAAAATGACAATTCTTTCCAGAAACATTAGTGTGATGAGGCAACATGACAAGGTGAAAGAGAGTGCTTTAATATATGCAAGGTATTGAATAAGTCAGATTTTGACTCATAAAATTCATATTTTATATATTGTGAACAGTAGAGGTTTTAATTCAAACCAGGAAGGTGAGACACAAGTAAACGAGTCAAGATCCCAAACGGGTCAAGAACACTTAGTTTTAAAAGGCCATTTATTTTGAATTGTTAGTCATGTAAAACACAACACCTTTGTAAAAAGAAAGGCAATAACTAGTAGGACTCACATCCTTACTGTGTTTGGTTTTCCTTGATGGTTTGCCTGTCTTTGTTTAGCCTCAAGACAGGACTTTCCTGAGCTCTTAACTAAATGGGATTTTTGCTGAGGCCAATGTTAAAAGCTCATCCGTGGTGCACACAGCACGCTCCAATAAGCACATGATTCATAAAAAGGTGAAGGCCACGGCCCTTAGTCTCAAGTCTATTTGTGATTGTGTTCTTGAGAGGAGAATAAAGTTCAACAGAAATATGCTAGCAAACACAAGAGTCCACAATGCTGTATATGCATATTTTTTTAATGTATGTTACTGCACAGTCACTGTTACATAAATAGCACAACACAGGACTAATTACCACATGCCATTGTGATAGTAGACTTAAGGTCTGTCTTGGACACAGATTTAACTTTGGCTGCGATGCACTTTTCCTAAAAACAGCTTTCTATTTTTGCTTAATTTGAGCTTTTAGGAGTGAATCCATAATTCATACATGTACTATATTTTAATAGCAGGACTCAGAAGGAATCACTGCAAAATCTGTGTGACCCAGAAAGATGTTCCTGCACTAAAATATAATTTGTTCTCACTTGTTCAGTGGGTCATGAACATACGAATAAAAAAAAAAATCTGCAGCATGTTTGGCAGTAGATCAATTCAGACAACAACTAAAACACTGCTGCAACATTTGCAACTCTCTCCCTCAAGTTAGAAGAAAAACGGTTCAAAGAGCGTTGCCACATAGTGGTTGACTGCAGCAACCATTTATTATTTACCATCTGTTTTTCTATTCTCTCAAAAAGCAGTTTTTAGGCTGGAAGTGTTTGAAGGCCACTTGCTGCCTGTATGTCATGTTGTTTTCTTTTTAGGACACTGTTTCAAATATTGCAATAAAAAACAAACAACTGATTCTGTCGTATAAAAATTGAAGACCCACTCTGATGAAAATGGTGTTTATAACCTGTTCTTGAGGAATTTTTTGGATGGAGAACACATATTATGACAATTAGGCTTAATATTGCATTCCTGAAAATGTCTTTATTAGAATTGTTGTGCATCAGGAGCAGTAAAAAAAAATGCAGCTGGGAAAAACTTGTAAGTGTGATGTAGAAGGGACTACAGCAAGACACTTGCAGAAAAATAGATCCATGAACGTCTTTGTTTTTCTCATCTGAGCTGGCATTCGGATCAAAACTGTACGGCTGGACAGCTCCAATATTGCTCACCATTTTTGTTTCACCGCTAATGTTAGGTTGAGGTTGTGAGGGGCTGTAAGCTAGGGGAAGAGCATGAAAAGAAATACTTACTTCACGCCAACGGTCAAACCCAAAACTCAGAGGCAAATTTCTTATAATCAACTGCCGCTCAGCAGAAACTATGTTCTAAAAAGCACAGTTTGTTTGTTTTTTTGGCTAAAACTGTCATTATGATTAAAAGACCAGAGTGGGACTTTTAATGAATATGTCAATCTTTTCATTCTGTAAAATTATATAAGGTCAAAGCATTGTAGAAGTAGTTGTATAGCTTTTTCTGGGTGTCATTTTTGTCAGAAATAAATATTGTAAAGAGCTCACTTGTAGTCTGTCCTTGTAGTTCAAATTAATGCATAACTAGTGAGACTTTTATAAATATTTTATAAACCATTCGTGATCTCCATTTGTTACAGCTTTTATCAAAGTTGGAACACATTTTAAAAGCTCTTAGTGTCAAAATGATGATTTACTTATTGTACCTTTTTCTGACCATTCAAAATGCCAAATTCTAGTTATCGTGAGTATCTGCTCCTATGATTGTGCCCTGTATCTGACTGTGTACCTTGTCTGTATTACTGCTCCTACACTTGGCTGTGGATCCTGCCTCTGGCTCGTCTGGCGCCCCCAGCCGTCCCCCAACTCCATCTGGACGAAGCTCATCTGTTGGAATATTTAAATAGGTAGTTGTTGAGTTCGATAAGTTAATTCTTCTCTAAGAGTTCTTGTACATCGCCTCTCCGTCCTGGGGGAGTAATAATGTTAATCTAATCAAAAGAAAATTGTCAAATATTAATGCATATGATTCATAATAAAGGTGCTCAATAGCTCTGAGGACAGTGATGCTATTGTCTCCATATTTTCTGTACTGACTTGTCATGACCCTGTTGTCCTGCTACAACAAAGAGGATTTTCCTGTTGACGGTCCGTTCAGCCGTCTCGCTGCATGTCTGCATTTAAAGCACGAAGAGATCATTTCTCATTAAAATTCAGGAAAAAAACAATATTTTTTCTTTAGAAATGCATTTGTAGTTCCCTCTCTGAGTTAATACAAAATGGTTGAGATACTTGCTGTCACATTTGAACGTTTATCAGAAGAGTTATTGAAGCAGGAAGTCTGAATCTGTGAAGACCTTTCTAACTTTACCAAGTTCTATGAGTGCTGTACTCTGATTGGTTGACTCCCCCTCCTCTAACCCCCCCGTTCCATTTTCGGACACAGATCAGTTTTGACACAACTTTCTCGCAAGGAATGTGTCAGAAGTCAGAGCACAGTTGTAGCACACTTGTGATTTGCGCCAGCAGATTCGAGCACGCAGAAGCACATTTGAGCAGTTGTCATCACAGATTTGAAGTTGTAGCTCTAAATGAACACATGCAAATGGGAATTTGTCAGTTGTAATTTTGTTTGTTTAAATTTTACAGCAGAAGATTTTTAAACACAGATGCAGATTTTTGCTGTCTAAGTTCTCGCATTCTATTTTACAAGTTCTCCCATCAAATCTACAAGTTCATCTGTTTTGGAACATAATTACCTTCATATATGAAGCCCATGGAGACGACTGTTGTTGTGATTTTGGGCTGTATAAGTAAAATTGAATTGAATTATCGGCTGTCTATTTGGATAATGACAATTGATCTTCTTAGATGTTCCAGGGGTTCTAATGCATGAATCAAACTGAAATTCAATCATAGAGTACAACAGCAAAAAGCACATCTCCACTTTTTTTCTTGAAAATTTTGTTTAAAATTAAAATGATGTTTGCAGTGAAGACAGCAGGCTCTTCTAGTAATTAAACTCTTCCAGGCATTCTTATGAACAAGTATTGTTCTGCCTTATCAACTGCTTAGGGGAGGAGCTTTGAATCCACTGTAACCCACAGAAACATATAATGAACCTTTTCTTTTTCACAATGGAGTTGATTTTGCTTTTACTTGTATACAAATAAAATGCATCCAAATTGGTATCCTTTAGATACATGGGAATATTGAGGCTTGATATTTTCTTTTTTTCCCCCTGGAAGATCAAAGGTAAATACGAATAAAATTCTAAACTTGTTGTTTTTCTTCCCATCTTGAGTGTTATCTCGTGTGAATTTAGCATCAGTACTGTCTGAAAATGCTGCTGCCATTGGTTCTGAAAAGAAATGATGCTTCCTGGCAGCTTAACATCCCTGCTTGAATGAGGGCTGAACACTGACACAAAGAACACTCCAAATCACGTCTTCATTTATGATGCACAGATTAGAGTCTTTTATTTCATAACCAAACTCAATCATATTAACTCACTCAAGCATGTCATAACTTCCAAAGAACCGTTTAGTCAGGCTTGGCTAATTTGCAACAACCTTAAAAATTGTTGTGTCTTGACTTTGAGGAACTTGTTGCAACATTTAAAGTCTCATACTTTCCAGTTGCATCACCTCTTTTTGAACTCTGTAACATTGGTACCCAGTCAGTGAACAGATTTCCTAGATTAAACATATCATGGAATGTCCCTCGCAGCACTGGACCTCATTTATGAATTCAGATCACACACTTTTTTTTTTTTAAATGGAGTCTGTTGACGTGGCAAAGTGTTAAATGGTTTTAAAATGCCAGAACACAAAACAGGAAAACCTAAATCCTTTTAGACAAGGATTTGTTGCCCGGTCTGGTGCTGACTGCTGTTTCAGCTGATGTCTGCACGATAAATGAAATAAAAGAAACATCTGAACAAACATCAACTACAAGATTAAAAGACATGTGAAGGCATCTTGGATTTTCATATGTGGAACTCTGCACAGCTTTTCAGCTTCTAAAAGCAGAAGATTTCACTTTAAATATAGTATAGATAAAATCCAATCCCCCAGTAGGGGTTTGACAAGTTATATATAATGTGCTAGGTCACTGTGACTGAGGGGTTGCTTAATTTCTAAACCAACATATAAAGATTAGATAGTCCTGATGCTTGATTTTATCTATTTATCTGTCTGTCCGTTGAGGCAAAGCAAACACTTGGTTCATTTTCTTAGTGCCATGTTAACAAAGTTGTGGCTGTAAATCGAGATCTAACTGCTAATATTTAAAGTATCTCACAAAAATGTTCTTAGTCTTAGCTCTCCAACCTCTATAAAAATTGATTATCTTTTACAAAGTCTAAATACTTTTCTGTCTGCTGGAGCAGTTTCTTTTGATGCAAAAATTGGCTTTTTTCATCAAAGAAAATGAGAAAAAGAGAGATTATTTTTTTCATTCCTTAAAGCAAAGGGAAAAAAAATAAGCAGACTTGAAGTTCAGCTTTGGAAAGAGCAAAAATAAATAACAGCGCAGATTCCAACTTAAATGGTAAAGAAAGTTAATGTTGGACTCTGATACCTCTTTAGACTATTATTCAAACATCTGTAAGGGATAATGGCCGACAAAGTGAAAATCATCAGTACGCCACTCTCTACGCAATAATTGAGATTTATAAAAAGCAAACTTGACGGAAAAATGTGCGGTCCTTCACGCAAGCTCTGACCCAGGTGTACGCACAAAAACGGGTGAAATAAACGGCGACACCGTCGGCAGATGGAAGAAACACGTGAAAGTGAAAATGACAATACTGCCTCTCGTAAATAACGTGAAGACTTCACAAAGCAAGTCTTACAATTAACAGCCTACACGAACACCCGTTTGATCGATCAGCAGTGAGACAAACAAAAAAATCAAACGAAAATTACAACAGAAATTCAAATGAACACTTATTTGCAGAAAGAAAAGTGAAATATGTTCTTCAATATTGGCATGTTGTGCAATTCATCCTCATAAATAATATAGTTAACAGAACGAAATAATGTACAAAACTGATATTCTCGTCAATGTGTCCGTCTGGCGGAGCAGATATAGGTGCAATTTGATAGACAGACAGACAGACAGACATATTAATTGTCCAGTGGGGAAAGTTGTTTTCATAGTAAAAGATTTCTTCATAAGCTACGTAATTATGGTATTCATGCATATGCCTTTAGTTTGTTTTATTTTTGATAAAACCATGTATGGCGTATGTCTCAACCATTCACAAAGCAACAAGAAATTACATTTGCGCTGATCAATTTCCCATTTCCACGTCGATTATTACCGACATCTGTAGCTTGTCAGATGTAATTAAATGGATGGAAATAAAATGCCCCATCACAATGCGTAATGACGCACAATGGCTGATCTTGCGCTCTTAGAAGATGTGGCAAATGGAAGAATTCGGAGTGAACGCATCTTTAGACAGCAAGAAGACTTGCTGGCAAACGAGGACGAGTGGCTTATGAGCCGGTTCCGACTTCCTCGAGCCGTCCTCTTGGACTTCTGCGGGCTTTTGGGGGGGTGTCACCCGGTGCATATGGCGCGTCGGTGTTCCCCTACGCCTCAGTCACCACTTCACTTAAAAGGGATTCCCCAATTATTGCTGACAGTCTCTCATCAAGAGGGGTCAGCTCCGGTGTCCCCCCACCCCGTGGCAAACACACTCTGGCGATGCAGCGCCAGACGTTTTTTTGCCTCGACTTTGATGTCTGACCATTTCTTTTTTATTTCGGCCACGGTCCGAGGTTGTGAGGCTACAGCATTTTTTTACGCCGTCTGCCACCGTTTGCCACTCAAGTGCCTTTTCGGCATTAGTAATGCCCACACTGTGCCCTCCAAACAAAATTTTTCTCCTCTTTTCCACCTCGCCAACGATAACTTCTTCTTCACATTGAGTGAAATTACGTTTTTTGATTTCCTCTCGGTGTTTGCCATGATTTCGCAATCAATGAATATTCATTTGTGGGCGTTTCACGAACTATTTATGGGCAACTATGGGCGTGTCATGAAGCCGCAAAAGCTGCGCTGCATTTAGAATTGGTTGTGATTTATTAAGGGAAAGATCCGTAGGATGTGCGTGCGCACGATTTTATAAATCCGAATATTTCTGTGCGTACGCACGTCCTATGTTTCATCCTTACGCCACTTCTGACGCAAATCCTACGCAAAGTTTTATAAATGAAGCCCCTGGACATACCAACACGAAGAGGAGGATGGTTGCGTTTATCTCAGATAATGCACCCTATGAAGGTCTTCGACTCGCTTAAACCATGGTCACTTACAAATAAATATTCAATCACTTTTTGTTCTTTTTTATTTTTCTGGTTTCGATCAATTTTTTCACAAAAAAACAGACTATTTGTTACCTGGTATGGCACGTATATGGCATATATATATACATATTTATATATATAAAACCAAATTTAATGACTTGTTCTTTAGCCATGTACTTAGTATTAATGTACATTTTAACTAAGGATATATTATAACGATCATGTTTGACTGACAAACACCATTCCTATCTATTAGTTTAGATGCTGGAGACAGTGATATAAAGGATATAAAAGGAACAAAAACAGGAGAGCCTTCGGTTAGATGTAACCTCATGCTGCTGCAAAGCAGGTGTGATGAAAAATCTGTGATTGGATCCAAGAAAAGTCCAAATTAAAAGAAACAGTGATGCTGCAATTTTATCTTAAAATGTAGAATTTTATTCGCTAGTGGAGCCAAAGTAAGAAGATCAGAGGGATTAGGAGAATCCAAACATGGCACGCTATTGGAGAAAATTATTTTTATTGATGGCTGATGAATCATTAATGGTTTTCATCTTCCTAAGACCACAGCAGTCTGGTTCAAATTCCCACTGCAAGGCTTTTTTTTAGGATGTTGGATCAGATGAAAGATGATGAATCGGGAGAGCAATCTGTCACACACAGAGGGAAAAAGAAAGATGGATCAAAAAACAGTGTTTTCTTTTATTTTATGCAGTCATTGTGAAGACAATTAATCACAGGGAGGAACTTTTCTTTCTTTGGGGGACGGTTGTTATACCAACTGGTGGCCTGTCTAGCACCTATCTCTGACTATCCCTCCATTACTAAGTCTCCTTTTTGGGGCCCCCCACTTTTTCTTGGGCAGGGGTGGTCGGCCACTGCCTTGCTCTCTCCTGGACCAACTCTGGGCTGGGCTGGGTGGGTGTCTGCCTGGAGCATGGGGCGGGTCACCCTTGGGTGACTCTGGTTCGTGCCTGGGGTTGGGGTGGGGGGATGCCCATAACTCCTGGGTGGTGGTGGACTGCTCCTCCGGGGCTGGGGGTGCTCTCCCATGCACCCCTGGCTTCCACTGGTGCTTCAGCAGGGGCCTAAGTTCGGGGATGACTGGGAAATTTTCCCTCTTTTTACATTCCATCATCATCCATCCCAGAAGAACATAAACACCCACTTTCTTTTATAATATCTTTCTTTTTTTCCCCGTGGTGTACACACTGCTTGACTTTTCCTGTGCCTTACTGTCGATTATGTACCCGGGTTTCCTCACCTAATAGATGAATATGGCATTTAAACAGGAAGACAGAAAAGCACAAGTGCATATATTCATAACACTTAAAAGTAAAACCAGAGTCTAGACATAATACAACATGGCATTTTGGTCTGAGCTCCACAAGCTTTTGTTTTACAAAAGGCTATGAATATTTTTACTCTAACTGCATTTCTACAAACTTGAGAAAATAGCTGGTAGTTTAAAATCATATTAAATGATTAGCTCTCATGAAGCAACACAACTTCAATGTTTTGTGTTTTTTATGCTAGCATTTTTCTGACAATATAAGAATAACTGTTACACTTACTATGGTGAAGCCTTTGAGGACATATTTGCTGGTTATTGTTGTAACGGCAGCTAATTCCCACCAGTGGGGGTTGACCAATGTGCTGCCATCATTCTGACATGTCTGAGTCACAGCTGGGTAAGGGTGTCATTATGCAAACTAGACATTTGCCTTCTGATGACTGTCACAACTCTAAGTATATACCTTGTAAGGCGTTACCATGGTAACCTGTTCTGCGTTGTAAGGAAGTAAAGGGCTTTTTAGAAAAAAACAATATTCATAGCTAATATTGTTTATAATTCGCAGCACCTTCACAACAGTAATACAATATTAAAATATCCTCCTTTCATATTGAGAAATAGAAAGACAAATTTTTTTCAAATTTACTTTGTTTTTATTTTATTAGGGTACACCATTTGTTAATTGAACCAATAGTAACAATAAGCTGTTATATATTAGCATGAAACATTTCTGGGCTTGATATCAGGATCAGATTTTTAGTGTAGTTTTGTTTAGGTGAAGTTGTAGGGGTGGACTACCATTTTCTCCTGTTTATTTTAGTCCAGGGAGGTTAGAGTTTGTTTTTGTATTCCCTTTTCTTTTAGTACAGGTAAGAACACAGATTTCAGTTAGGTGGGGTTTTGTTTGTTATTTTGGCCTGGGTTCACCCTGAACCCTTTTAGCTTCACCTTAAGTTATTGTTGTTTATTTATTAATTTGTAAATAAACGTTGTCATATTTGTATGGAGACCATTCGCTTGGTGTTTTTGATACAGTCAATTTGGTGGCAAAAACATTATTTTTAGTTATGCCCCCCTAGGTACCCCTAGACCAGTGTTTTTCAACCTTTTTTGAGCTACGGCACACTTTAATCTTGACAAAATTCCCACGGCACACCAACATCCAAAAAAATTAAATAAATAAAAAAAAGGAGAAACTCATCGTCTGTATTGATCTACAGCCCCTCCACAATCTCACGTGCATTTTTGTGATAATTGTGGCAGAAAAAGCTGGAAGTTGCAGTTGTTTTTTTCTAAAAGATGTAATAAAAGTTAAGTTAGAAGATTTAAAAACTGTCGACGTGTGTTCGTTGTGGTTTCAAGACGTTTATCAAGGATGTCTCATTGTGCGCTGAGATGCTGTCACTTTAACCCAATGCATCATGGGAGATGTAGTGCAAACAGCCACCGAACGCTAACAGACTAGCGTCTCTACTAGCGAGCTTCATTGTTTTGTTCACTTTTTCCACGGTCTGATACAGGATCCCGCTGAAAGCTACACCACTAAAGACAAGCTTTTAACTGTTATTTTTGTTGGAACTGAGAGACTTTGTGAGCAGAATCGGAACAAGGCTGTGAAGACTTGAACCACTTCTGATTGGTCAGACTGATGACGTGTGATTAAGACTCCAAAAATGATATGTGGAGACAGCTGCAGCTAAATTGCGGTACCGTCATTCTTATCAAAATGTCTTTAATAGAATCAAATAAACACACAGAAAAAAGTATTTTACGATCTTTCATATTCCTAACTACTCAGTGCTTTATCAGGGCCTCTTTGGATGAACACAGAGCTGATATCCTGGAGATAGTAAATGTTTTTAGATCAGTTAATGAGGGCAATTTCCCACAGCACACCTGACCATCTCCCACAACACTGGTTGGAAAACACTGCCCTTGGCACAAAAGGGGGCGTAACAGCATCTCATTGAAGATCTCCTCCTTGACCAAAAGTTGGATTTTATTTGCCTAACAGAGACACGGCAGCAGTCAAAAGACTTCACCTTGCTGAACGATGCCATTCCTCCAGGGTTTGTTTACATCGCGCAACCTCATTGTTCCGGCTGCGCAAGGGCACGCGATGATCTATCGCGAAAGTTGGAGGATAGCACCTGTGACTGTCTCTGGCTATGAGACAAGGGACAGGCAAGTGTATGTCAGCTCTCCGGCCCTGCTCCAACTAGTGTTGCCACTCTCTGCAGGCCCTCTGCTCTTTTGACTCACCATTCAACTCTTTCACCCAATAAAATCATTTTAGGGGATTTAAAATTCTTGCGGACAATGTCAGCAATTTGCTCTCCAAAGACTTTGTTTCCTGTCTGGACAGCTTTTTTCTCAGACAGCTTTCTCACCCATATTAAGGGACATGTTTTAGACCTTCTTAAAAAGAGTCAACGTCATTAATTAGAGAAATTACATCAGGTTAAAAAAAAAAGTTTATTAATCATTTAAAATGCAGGGATCAAACATCAAACATGCAGTTTTTGCTTCACTAACCAGTAACATATAAATGTCTTTAGGACATTTACAGCATTTCTTCCTGACTCACATACAATATAGAAACAATATGGTTTCAATAATAGTGTGTGCAATTTGGAAAGACTGAAAGAATGAGTCCTTACAAGAGTGTGAGACAAAAATAAGCTTAATGTTACAAGAGCTTCAACAATAACGCCTTCTCTGTTTGGGAGCGTCTGTGTTCAGTACTGATTTCCTCTTGTCAGTCTTGCAGCCCACTTGGTTGGACATGCTGTCTGGCTAATGTATGATTGATTGTTGGAATAGGATCTACTCCACTACCTCTGACTTTCCTCCCCGTGTACAGGGCTAATGGGCCAGCCAGCGGTTGATGCAGTTTCACATCTGCGTGTGCCTCTCTGTGGGTGTTTTCTGGAGTAACTTTTGAGCCATTTTATAATTTTGATGGATTTTTGCAATTGACACCTATGACTGAATGATTTGAGTCCGCTTTGAACGTCAAGTTTTGTGCTGTATGTACATTAATGTCAAAAGCATGCCTGCTATTGGTTAAATAAAGCACAACCATCGAATAATTCTTTTTTTTTTTTTGCCTTTAGGCTATCATTGTCTTCCCAGTCTTTTCCATCTCTTTACAATTACGGCTTTATGTGCAGTCCTGGTTTCTGTGGATATAAGAAATGGTGAGTGGAAGAAAGCAGGTGGTTTATAAAAACCAGAAAACATAACAATTAATTTGTATTAGGATAAGAAACAGTCAGACCAAAAGCTTTTCTCTTGACACATACTTATCATGTTTTGACAATAGCAGCATTAGGATTTATCTGAAAGCAACAAGCTAGTTGCAGATGATTTCCCATAATCCTTTTTTCATTATCTGTCTTAATCTGATTCCATGCATTCTTCTTATCACATCAAAGTCGTCCGATGTGCCCAATCAAAGACTGGCAAGCCCACGTGGAAGCTTTGCCCTGTTTTACTGATAAGTTATTTTTAATGCAGAAATAGTGTGTGGCATTTGTGGTTGTTATCCCTTCCAACAGTGGCGGACTTAGCAGTTTGTGGGCCCCAGGTGAACAATAACATGCGGCGCTCTATGGCTGTTTATGTTTTTTTTTTTTTTTTTTTTCCTAAATCCTTACCTATAGGGTAAAACGTCAAATAACTTCTTCACTGGTGTCACGGTGAGGTGGCTCGAAAGCCGGTAGGACCCAGAATGCAGAGGCAGGAGGCACAAAGTTCCGGGGCAAGGGGTTTAATTACAAACAAAGGGCGCTGCCGAGCAGGATGACAAAACAAAACTAAAACTTACTGTGGCAAGGCATGAGACAAGGAACAAGGAACGAGGAACATGGCATGACATGACATGAACACCGGAACAGGAATAATGGACCAACACAGGAGGAAGGCAGAGACAAGACTTATATACAGACAGGGCAGACAAGACACAGGTGGACACGATCAGGGCTGATGGGGACCAAAGGAAGTAAAACTCAAGAAAACAGACAAGACAGGAGACTTTCAAAATAAAACAGGAAACAGAAACAAGACAGAACAAGGACCAAAAACAAGACAACAAGTTCAAATCATGACAGTACCCCCCCCTCAAGGAACCGCTCCGAGGTTCCAAAAGTCACATGAGGGGGGGGCCCCGGAGGATAAACCTCGACGGGCACAAGAGTCCAGAGGACGGCCGGGGGTCCGCGCCGTCCGGCGAGGCAGGTCCGGAGGACGGCCGGGGGGCCGAGCGGTCCGGCGAGGCAGGTCCGGAGGACGGCCGGGGGGCCGAGCGGTCCGGCGAGGCAGGTCCGGAGGACGGCCGGGGGGCCGAGCGGTCGGGCGAGGCCGGTCCGGAGGACGGCCGGGGGGCCGAGCGGTCCGGCGTGGAGTCGTCGGGCGTGGAGTCGTCGGGCGTGGAGTCGTCGGGCGTGGAGTCGTCGGGCGTGGAGTCGTCGGGCGTGGAGTCGTCGGGCGTGGGGTCTGGCGTGGGGTCTGGCATGGGGTCTGGCATGGGGTCTGGCATGGGGTCTGGCATGGGGTCGGGCCAGCAGTCAGGGTCTGGCATGGGGTCGGGCCAGCAGTCAGGGTCTGGCATGGGGTCGGGCCAGCAGTCAGGGTCTGGCATGGGGTCGGGCCAGCAGTCAGGGTCTGGCATGGGGTCGGGCCAGCAGTCAGGGTCTGGCATGGGGTCGGGCCAGCAGTCAGGGTCTGGCATGGGGTCGGGCCAGCAGTCAGGGTCTGGCATGGGGTCGGGCCAGCAGTCAGGCTCTGGCGGGTCGGGCCAGCAGTCAGGCTCTGGCGGGTCGGGCCAGCAGTCAGGCTCTGGCGGGTCGGGCCAGCAGTCAGGCTCTGGCGGGTCGGGCGTGGAGCCGGCTGGAGGTTCAGGCATGCCCTTGGAAGCGGGGACCTGTCGGGGCGCAGGCGGCAACCCCCTGGGAGCCGGGACGGGTCGGGGCGCAGGCGGCAACCCCCTGGGAGCCGGGACGGGTCGGGGCGCAGGCGGCAACCCCCTGGGAGCCGGGACGGGTCGGGGCGCAGGCGGCAACCCCCTGGGAGCCGGGACGGGTCGGGGTGCAGGCGGCAACCCCCTGGGAGCCGGGACGGGTCGGGGTGCGTCCGGGACCACCACTGGACATGGCTGTGGTGCGTCCGGGACCACCACTGGGTGAGGTTGTGATGCATCCGGGACCACCACTGAACGTGGCTGTGGTGCATCCCGGACCACCACTGAACGTGACTGTGGGGGACGGCGGCGACGACGACCCCCCCTCAGGGCAAGCCGGCTCCCAGCAAAGTCCTGGTGGCTCCCACTCCAGGGATATGAGGCAAACTGGGCCTGGTCAAACACCCAGAATGTCCTGGTCTGCTCTGCTTCCAGGCAGTAGGCCTCTAAAAGCCGCATGTCCCGCTCTGCTGGGTCCAGGAAATAAGGTTGGTCCATTCTGTCATATGCGGGAGGCTCGAGAGCCGGTAGCACCCAGGCGCAGAGACGGGAGGCAAACGGGTTCAAGGGCAAGGGGTTTAATTATAACAAAAAGCGCTGCAGAGCAGGATGACAAAACAAAAACTCACTGTGGCGGGGCATGAAACATGGCATGAACGGACGAAGACACATGAAGACGTTAAACACACGACCAGAAGTTAATGGACCAGCACAGGAGGAAGGCAGAGGCAGAACTTATAAACAGACAGGGCAGACAAGACACAGGTGAACACAATCAGGGCAGATGGGGACCAAAGGAAGTAAAACTCAAGAAACAAGACAAGACAGGAAACCTTTCAAAATAAAACAGGAAACAGAACTTAACCATGACAGAACAAGACAGAAAGCAAAAACCAATACAAAAGAAACTCAAACCATGACAACTGGTCCACTTTTAGACAACATCAGTGTCAAAAATCAAAAATGTTTTGATAAGAAATAAAAACGAAATTCTCATTAAAATGTTAAAGACATATATTTTAGTATTTTTACTTAAAAAAAAACCATTACATTTATTAAACGCACTCATTTGTTAATCCCTCACTTTCTAGAAGGAGCAAATGATGCTTTTCTGTATTTTCTTTAATTTGTCAGGTTTTACTAAAGAAGGCAAAATAAATTGTTTTTTACCTTTTTTTTTTTATTATTTTCTTGTTTTACCTATTTATCTGTCATTGTGATTATATACTTACTATACACTAACTCAATGGCCTAGGGCAGGGGTCTGCAACCTGTACCTCTCAAAGAGCCATTTTGATCAGTTTCCCACTGAGATGAAAGCACAGGGAGCCGCAACAGTAGGTGTGTTAGAAAAAAATGTTTTTTATTGCGATATTTCATTTGGCAATACTTGTATTAATACAAAGTGCTGTGAGGATGTTTATTTAATTATTTATTTTAATTATTTTTATTTTTAGGAGTGTGATGTTTCCTTTGATCTTTTGTCCATTTTCCACAACCTTGAATAGACTTTTCCGTCTCTCAAAAGAAATTCACTTTGATGCACACTCGTATCTATTATTTTTTTTCTTTAAATCCAGTAAACCCAATAAATTATATTCATTTTATTGATGAAAATGGGTGGTTTTAGTCTAGGGGGAAAAAAAAGGCTTTTTTTGGGGCGTTCATGTGTCCGCTACGAGATCGCCACTGACTGTCTTTCTAGAAAAACTTTCCACGCCAAAACAGACTCTGGTTGGCATTCACAGCTGTAGACACGCCCCCTCTGCTCTCTTCCTCCTGACAGCTCGCGCTACTTGACGGTGTTAAAGGCACCACGACAATCTTAGACCATGATAGTTATTCTACAAAAACACAGAGAGCTGCAGCCCAGGTATGAAAGAGCTGCATGTGGCTCCGGAGCCACCGGTTGCCAACCCCTTGGCCTAGAAGTAGAGTGTGCTCCCTGTGATTGACGGGTCATGAGTTTAAATCCGTGCTGGAGTCATACCAAACACTCCAAAGTAGGACCCAGTGTCTTCCTGCTTGTCACTTTCCATTGAGTTACTTTTACAAGTTACTTTATTAAGTGTTCATTGTGTGTAGGATCGTGCATGTTGAGGGAGGGAAATGGGGGAGTGTGAAGGTAGGATTGGATTATGTCTATGTTTTTGTTTTTAATTGTAAACCACTTACTGTGCAAGGTATGAGAAGTGCTTTATATAAATAGTTTGATTTGATTTGATTTGGTCGGGGGGTTTAAATGTTCCCAAACATTTAAATGGATGGATGGATGGACGGACGGACGGACGGACGGACGGACGGACGGATGGATGGATATTCCTAATATCATAAGTTCACATGACAGAAGAAAGTCACGTGACTGACACTGGGATCAGCAACTCTCTAATACCAACTCCTGGATCCTTCATTGAGCTCACTTGAAACACCCACTCCTGGAGTGAACAGCCGCTCGATTTATGAAGGCCCATTACCCTTTTATTACAATAAGTAACAATGAATTATTGTTTGTAATCAGGACATTGGGTTGTTGAGAACAGTATTAGGTTCACTTCATATATCATCTGAGAATTACTAGCATAGAGACAATGAAGAATGAGGACTGTATTGCGGAGAAACCTCTCATAACTTCTTTTGTTGAATCAACACATAACTGAAGGCTTGGAGGTCCAAATGCTTGGAGATGCACCAAACCTTGAAACATATGGGTACACCGCTCTGTCAGTTGTTGAAGGAATTGCTTATTAGCAAGGTGCAATTAATCATCGCCATGTGTTGGTCACCTGGGCAACTGAAAAGCACAGAACTGAAAGCAGTGGGGACTGGGCTCCAGCGGTCTTTCTAAATGCCTCTAATAAAACATGCGGTGCTGTGCGCACAGCTGCTTGGTTGTTTGTTAAAACAGCACTTGATGCACGCATATGCCAAGTATTAGATGAGAAACAGACTGTTTCATCCCGCTGACAGGCATGAGGGCAAAATAAATAACCCCGCTGTGAAGCAGAGTTCCTTTTGTCTGGCCCCTTTTGTCCACATCACTTTGCATTTGACAAACAACAAATGTTTTCCTCAATGAATGTGTTTGTAAAAGAGGTATTCTGGTGTGCCACACATTTCAACTTGGCTTAGTGACACCAGTGTTGCCCACAACATCTCATTTCAGAGAAATAACATTATGGCGCAAAATAAAAAACACAATTCCCTTACCAGAGGCTCCCCATGGGGTGTTAGCAGCTTGGATGATGAAGGCTTTTGAAACCCCACCTCCCAGAGGGAAGAGCTTCATTGCAACTGTTCCTTCTGGGTGTAATAAACCTCCATTGATCCAGTGACAGCCCAGATTAAAATCAATCATGAGTCCACAGTTTCCCAGTGTAGGCAGACTGCACAGACCATCAAATGTGAAGAAATGGTGTGCGCAGGAACTTTGAGCGTGGAACTTGTGCCTGCAGGTGTGTGCATCAACAAAACAACGGACAACTAATAAAATTAGGTCTTTGTGGCTGCTTGTCTCGCTTTTAGCCCTCTAAGCCAGAGGAGCCCACCCACTGGCCCAAAAAAAATAAAAACAGAAATAGATACAGTACCCCCTTTAACACGCATTTTGATAAAATATCCTCAGGATGACTGTAAATATTGAAAGAAACATGATTTTTTTACTGTGTTACAACGCTTGATTTGGTGTGGATATGCCTATTAGACATGAATTTGGGGATTATTGCACTGCGTATACATATCTGAACATATTTGGATGACAGAAAACCCATTTTCCTTCAAGCTTAGTGTGAAACAGGGCCATATATTTTTGCCAAAATACTAAATCTATTAGATTTCAATGCAGAACTTAATCATTTTATATAATTAAAACAAAATTCTATTCAAAACCATGTTGTTGTGGTTTTTTAAATCATTTTATTACTAAGTTTAACCAAACAATGAGTGAACTTTCCTTAAGGAAACAATGCCCTTTAAAAAAAAAAATAAATAAATAAATAAATGGAAAAGAATGGAACAGAAGAGAAGGGCAGAAGAGGGGGGGGGGGGCGATTAAAGAAGAGGGAGGGGCGGTAGAACCGTGGAGCAGCATGAAGCAAGAAGTTGCTTGATTGTTTTACTCATTACAGTCAGGTTTACAAGTGGTATAAATCCAAAAGGGGGCGGGGCCAGTCCACACACACCCAAATGCTACAAACATACCTGTTGGCTCCAAAAAAACCCACATACAAAACATGTCTTCATGTACACAGTTCAACTGATATTCACACACACACATACTTATGCAGTCGGAGTGACCCATGTGAAATATTTCATTCAGTCAAAAGAACTAGTTGTGCAAAGGTGAGCTAACACCTGTGCTCGACTGGGTCTTTATGTTCTACTAAAGGAAATGTTGGAATGTAAAAAGAAGGAGGGAGAGTGTCCAGGCAGCCCCACAACCAGGACCCCCCAGCACCCGCACGGTAGCAGATAGTGAACAATCGCACGCCGGGCAATCACATCCGCAACCCAGGCCAGGGCCAGCTGGACCGCCACAGAGGCCCCCAAAGCCAGAGAGCCGGGAGGCACCGGGGGACAGAGAGTGCAGCTCTGGCCCCACCAGGAGAGCTGCCCCCTCCCCCCATGCCAGTAGGGCCCAACGCATTGTCCCGCCCCAGGAGAGCACCCCCAGTCCCAGACAAGCAGCCCACCAACAGGTGAGAGCAAGGCAGGGTCCAGCCACCCCTGCCCAGGAGGAAGACACCCAAGAGAGAAGAAGATGAATAAATGAATTATGGAAATCCTGCACCTTGAAATCCTGGTTGGGAAAAACTTTATTGGGATAAACTATATTTTGCTGACCAATTTTGAATGTTTGTATCAACGTCAGCTACAACAATTTTTACTTTGGTACGGCGGAGGCATGCTACAGGTGGTTGCTGAGATGAAGACAAAAGGTATTTTGATAAGTCTTTATGACTTTATGACAGTGTATCGTTGCTGCTCTGTTACTCTGTTTACATTGTGCAATGCAATTCAGTGGCTGTTTTGGCTCAGTTGTTCCGCTCTGAGCACAAAGCCTATACAGGCTGAAGAAACTCAGAGTGAACCAAAGCTCAGTCTGATTGGAAACTGACCAAAACCACATAATAAAATGGGTCTGAGCCGTTCCTGTTACCGGACTAGGGTCCGCTTAGTAGAGTCGAGACCAAAAATTTGTTTTATTGGGGGAAACAAATTCTGGTTCACTTTAAGTGAACCAAATATGTCCAATCTGAATAAACACCAAGAATTACTATAAAGAAAAATCAAATCATGAACTAATTAATGGAAAATACAATCTAATCCAAGTAGGGAAGATCTTCAACTCAATAACTCAAAGGTAATGTACTTTAAAAATCATGTTCTAAATTCTCCATTGTCTCTAAAAACTCTATGGGAAGGGACAGATTTTTCACTTTTGTTTTTCTGGGAACTAAACAGTTAGAAGCCAGAGTACAATCGTTTGTTGGATGCTAGTGACTCCTTATTTGCAAGTATTTAAAACTAGGGGAGGCCTTGACTGAATGTGAAATATCATGTAGATGGAGTTACTGTGAAGGGTATGCTTACAGTGGTGAACATGCTTGTGCGCTTTACCACAGATTATTAAGATGCAGTATTAGTGTAATAGCCCTTTGAGTTTATGAACTGGGCCTTCTAGTACAGGAAATGAAAGAAATTCCCCCAAAAATGATGACCATGCCGTGTCGTCGTCTCAAGTATGCAGCTCTGATCTGAAAATTAAAGGCCAGAGGATTAGCTCTAGATACAAAGCAGATGAATTCCCCTTGAAGTTTCCAAGATTACAATATAATTAATGTATCTGAGCTCCAAGTTATTTGTTGGTGCATGAAATACAATAGTTTAGCTCAGTCAGTGCCATTAATTTATTAGGCAGATTTAATGCATCCTAACAATTTAAGCATTCAGCTGCTTCACCAATGCAGCAAATAAAAAAAAAAGGTCTAACTAAAACTGGAAAACACAATAGGACACACAATTTCCCCATGATAATATGGTTGTCTCTTTTGTTTTTAAGGAAAAAAATTAGTTACTTTAATACAACCTCATTAACTTGTAACTTTTTTTTATATTCAAAAATAAACATGAATGAATTGGTTCCTTTTCCATATATCTATGAAGAATAAATGATTCTTTAACTCATCAAAATGTTTTAACCCTAACCTTTAACCCTAACTCTTTAATAAATCATTCCATAAGATGTAAGGACTGGCGTGATAGTTAAAGTCTCCCTATGACAATTTTTCTTTTTAATAATAAAGTTCCCAGTGGTGTAATAATTATGATAATAAAGTTTTTAACCAAAAAAACTCACAAACAAAATATCTTAAAAGCAATATTTCATGTTTATCTGAAGGCTCTGTTTCCAAATTCTCCTCTACATGGGCGTGGCCAATGGTGCCAAGCTGAGTAGCCCCGCCCTCGATCCCCCCCTTTTTGAAAGCCGTGTCTTGTATGAGTGAAATGTTAGACGCAAGAAGGGGATAAACTACACCGACTCACAGTTTCTATTCTCAGAACAGAATATGTGTGAGTAACAAAACGTGTGTTTACCAGACCCTGCTGTTTAATAAAATTACACATCAAAAAGTTATTTCATAACCCATGAAAAATGCTTTGAATTACATATAATTTATGCCACATTGCAGCAGCAAGCAGCACTGGCTCTGGCTCAGAACTGATTTGATTCTAGGACATGTAGATTTTGAAATGTAACTGCACTGCAAATCAAATGAAACACTATAAAAAAAGTGCCTATTCGCTCGAAAATTTCCAAATACGTAGCCAGTGCAGAACTTTTTCCTGGACCAAACAGACCCAGAGGAAGGGTTACGTTTAGGACTAAGGGTTACGGTGAAGCTGGGTTCACATGGAACGTGATGTTTGTGGTAGAGGCGGACAGTTTCAATGTTAAAGTAATGCCCAACAGTACCCGTACAGACGGGTACACCCTGGACAGTCTGTCGCAGGGCGGATGGAGCTGGAGCAATCCCGATTACTATGCCGGCTGCCGTGAGGAAAGCTGGCGGCCAGAAACCCACTAGGATGAGGAGCCAGCTTGCTTGAGCCTCTTCAGCTTCATGATCATTTTCTTATTTTCATCGATTCAACAATAAAGAAGGGTCCCTGATTTTATTTTTGTTTTTATTTTCACCCTCTCTGCTGAATGCAGGACAGCAAGCCTTCAAACTCGGTCAGAGAGAGAACACAAATGTGAAGAACACATTCGGGACTTCAACCTAAGTTTAATATTAAATACAGAATCCAGCCTTAGCAATGTGGCATCTTCTTTTCTCTTGCACCTGAGCTTGTACACGCTGGACGGGGCAGATCAGGGAGCTTGCGCAATGCACTTGGACTCCTGGGCCATTGTGACATCACAACAGCTTATTAATTCAAACTGACCATCAATGCGACAGTTTGATTTACTGCTATTTACAAGGAAAAATACTCAGAAATGCAAAAATGAAATTATTTTTTTTACATGTGTTCTCTTTTATAAAGAAAAATGCCACCCATACATGTGAAAAGTCTAAAACATGTTTGTTTTTTGTTTTTTATAAAAGAGGGGGACTTAAATGGGAAGATTCACAGTTTATAATTTTGACTAGATGAGGTTGAGTGTATTCAGCTCAGATCCAATACTGCTGATTGTCAGCAGAACACTCAGCGCTACACATAAAACAAATCTCTTCCAATAGCTCTTTTAAAGCTGCCCCGGACAAGGCCTAGGGACATGGCAGTGATTAAAAAAGGAAAGGAAAACTATATTATAACCACTGACCTTGATCTTTTAAAGCCCAACTTTGATGGTTCCCTTATTCAAATTACTGCAGGACTTAGACCCCCCATAGAGTCAGGCCTTTGATGCGTGGCTGAATTCACTAAGGCCTCTTAACGGACACACTTGGTAGTGAAAGCTGATGGTAATGATGAGTGCAACACTGGTATGATAGAATGATGTGATTCATTGCTGAAAGGCACAAGCAGAAAGGTCCGTTTGACCATTGAAGAGTGAGAGGGGTCAGTGGCTGGAGGAACACTGCTGGATTGCTTGGGACAAGGTGAAAATCAGCAATGAGCCATGAATAGAAACAGCTTCTCACCCAGTCTCAAAGGATGACCAGAGTTTCTGGAAGTGGGAAACTGGTTTGATGTGCCCTTGATTAGTTCTTGAGATTCTAACTTTTTTTCTCTCTTTTAGAAGTGACAATATCACCAAAGTTAAGGGCCTTAACCAATTCCTTTTTTTTTTTTTTATCTAATGGGATGAGGATGGAAAACGTGTTAAACCTGAATTTTGAAAACTCTACTTTGAGAGCTTAATGTCACTCATCTCTTACTTGACACAGACATGTATTTTACCTTTTTTTTGCCTCTTTGTTTATTTATTTATTTATTGTTTGCAGTTACCTGAAGTCTTGATTTATATAAAACTTTTCACACAATAATAAAACAAGATAAAACCAGAGAAATAATAAAAGCTGCTTAAAGCAGGTAAACCCAATAAAAGACACTCAGACATTTTAAGTAAAAACCTAATAAAAGATAGCTAGAAATATAATAATAATAATACTGTAATAATAATAATAATAATAATAATAATAATAATAATAATAATAATAATAATACGGTAATAATAATAATGTCAAATTTGTAAAAAAGTCAGCTAAAAGAAATTATAAATAAAGAAATTCTTAACTTAACTGAGAAAGCCATTCCAGAGTCAGGGAGCAACTGCCTGACAGTCAAGGCCTCACCTAGTTTTAAAACCCGTTTTTGGAATGCGTAAATTATTCTCATCCGGATCAAACTTTAGAACATAACAAAAGCTTAGTTCTAAAAAAAAAGAAGAAAAAAAATTACATCTAGAAGTTCATCATTTCAGGGATGTCCCTTTCTCTTATTGTTATTTTAATATAACAGGCTGAGTTTGGTGCATTGTTCTTTCAGGAACTACAAACATCTGCACAACACAGATCTCCATATCCGTTTCTTCTGTGAGGCAAATGATCCAGACCACATCTACATTTTATGCCTCTGTTATGAAATATAAAGAGGTTTTTGAAGTTACTCTCAGTAAAATCACTAACTTATGCAATCAACATCCACGACAAGCAAAGCAGTAATTACATGTAGGTGTGGGATGCAGAACTTTTGGCAGCACAAGCATGAATTTCAATTGGCTTTCACCACTGACTTTTGAAACAACATTTATGCAATCCACAGTGCTCTTCAAACATTACCGCAACAAAAGATCATAAAAGCACTCAGAGAATACACTGCAACCTGAGGCTGCTATGCACAGCATACCTGAATGCTGACCATGAGAAGATCATGGTGAGATGCAGAAATACTGCACATCCTGAGATATTCTATTCTTGAATACGAGCTTCTGTTTTTCTACTTATAGCCTAGCACAAGGTAGTCTGTTTTCTAGATGGGCTCCACCATCATATAAATTTCATTTTAGAAAGAAAGGAACAATATAAAGTGTGTGTGTGTGTGTATTCATTCTCTAAACCGTTTTGTCCCTTTTAGGGTCACGGGGCTGCCGGAGCCTATTTCCGTCCGCTTGTGGGCGAAGGCAGGGGACACCCTGGACAGGCCAGTCTGTCGCAGGTATTTATGTATATGAATAAATAAGTAAAGCCATCAACCTCTCTGGGTGGTTTGTCACACAAGCTCAGGTCCTCTACCAGAGGCCTGGGAGCTTGAGGGTCCTGTTCAGTATCTTAGCTGTTCCTAACACTGAGCTTTTCTGGACTGAGAGGTCTGAGGTCTTTCTAGGTATCTGTTGTAGCCACTCCTCCAGCTTGGGGGTTACTGCCCCAAGTGCTCCAATTACCACAGGCACCACTGTCACCTTCACCTTATTTAAATCAATAAAACATAAATCTTCTGATTTCCTTTGTTCTGATTTCCACTGTTCAAATGAGCCTACCATTCAAATGTTTCTTTTTGAAGTTGGCAAACCCACAAAATCAGAAAGGGATCAAAGACTTATTTCCTTTCTCAGAGCTTTTTAAAGAAATAAATAAATAACCTTCCTTGTTTTGTAACAACAGACACAGAAACAGCGTAGGTTTTACATCCACTGCATGCATGCAGAGCTGGAGCTCCATGCAGCTGTTTTAAATGGACTGACACAGTTCAGAATCTGCAGTCAGCATTATAAGACATAAGTCCCTGGTCTCTGTGCCTCCACTTTAGCCCTCAAATGACAGCTGATAAGCTCACTGGAACATAGAACCAGTTTCAATATAGAACCGTCCCTGAGCAGTGCTGCTGAGATGTGTGCATGTGAGCGTGCGCATGCTTTCTGATAAAAGTGAGAGGGACAGAAAACAAACAAATCCCCTTTCAGCTCCATCTGCACTTGGTAACAAAACAAATTTAATCCTATAATACTTAACAGATGACTAGATTTTAATTTAGGGCTTGCGATAAGCAAGCACATGCACTTCTAAGTAGGCACAGTCTGTTCATATGTTCTCTGAAGAGGTTTCAAAGAAATGAATTCTTTGGTTTGTGGCATATCTACGTGAAATTACAAGAATTTCAATTTTTCCCTCAGCCTCTTTTGCATTTGTGTCATAATGCAGACTTTGCTTTCAGCAAGAAACCTAAAAGTCAAGAGAAACTGATGTTTAATGAGAATGATTTGCTCTGGCTCTTTATCGCGCTAACATCCGCCGACACTGGCAGTTTTAATACCGCATGTCATTCAAAGAGCTTCTCACAATGCCACAAGGAGCACAAACAGCCCCATCACCTGCATTCGAATCACATATTTACTCAATGAGATAAACATACGGGTGGCGGAGGCATGCAAGTATCTTGCTGGAGATTGGAATTGTGCTCACAACCCGAGGTGAGACAAGCGGTGCTGTGTTCATCAGTAACAACAGCATGATGCAGGTAGAGAGCACTGAAGATAAGAGGCCCCACATCCTTTCAGCCTTCTAATGGAATGACATGGCATCAAAAGGGTTCAGAGAGCAGACAGATTGATAGGGGTGGGGTATTTGGTTTGAGCCACTCCCCAGGATACCTTGTAAGGTTGACATTTAAAGTACAAAGAGGAACTGAGCTCCCAAATCCATTTTATCTTGTGTTTTTTTTTTTTTTTCCAATACGTTGCAGGCTAGTCCAGGAGGACTTGGCAAATGGCATGACAAATCACAGAGTTTGTTTGTCTGTGTGCCCTATAAGGGGATTTGGTATGGTGAGGCTTTATTTTAAGAACTAATTATGAAAGTTTTTATTTTAATCAAAAGTCGGATGAGGTGATGCCACATCCCTGCAGCTGACTCACTGCCGTTTATTCTTTATTCAGTTTGCTCTAAGAATCCTTTCTGTCTCATCAGTGCCTCAGCTGAAGTGTTTTTCTGCCACAAAGGAGCAGTTTTGCAGCAACTGTGCATTAATAAATAATCTTAGCCACACATAAAAAGGAGTTATGGCAATAAATGATTTCCTTTGTTAAAAACAGATAAAGATTCTTACTGAGAGTAGAAATAAAAATGGCTCTAGCAAAGAAACGTATCCTTTAAATTCCTTTTACGTGAGATGATTTAAACTCACATGCATGCTTTCTTTTTAGAAGGGTTTTGAGTATAGTTTTATATTTTAACTACAATAAATATAAATACATGTTTTTTTAACTAAGGTATGACTTAATTCTGGAGTTAAAGCATACATATAGTTACATTGCTTCAAACAGCATTTAGACTTTGCTGAAAGCTACAGTATAAGTCTAGAAAAATTCAGTATTTCGTAGCTTAAACAACATTCATTTGTTTTAATTTATTTTGCAAAATTCTTGTATTGATTAGGTGAAAGTGAGAGTGATGATTTTATCCCTTAAATCACAAAAAGTGATGCAATCTCTTAGTCACTTATGTGAGGCTTTAATAAAATGTCATGATAGATCCACCTGTTGGAGTAAATATTTTCTTTATTAGAAATGGAAAATGTAATTGCTCTACTATATATTGATGACTTCTTTTCATTATTTTTCTCAATATCCTCAAATCGTAAATAATATGTTCATTGGAATGGAATAAATGAAGTCAGTTTAAACCATTGACTGTTTATGAGAACTGGATCGGGGAAGTTTGTAGACCAAGTTTTAATGTCACGTTGTAAGCAGTATTATTAGTAGTATGTATTTTGAACCAACACCTTCTCACTGAAACACACCTCTTTTCATCACACATGGTGTTTTTATGGAGAAAACATCAATAAATAAAATATAGTTATATCCCTTTCATAATGCAACCAGCTGACATGACTTTTCATTGGTTTTGATACTGTTTTAATAAAAAAAAGTTGGGCCACATTTTACCCTTCAGCAGCAGTCTGTTTCATTAATATCCTATTGTTTTGTCTGCTCCCACAGCTAATAATGGCCAAAAAGAAAACTGGCAGTTCCTGTAAATGTGTTTATTACAGCTGTTGCCAGGAGACATGAGGATCTCCTTTCGGAGAGCTGAGTCAGAGGCAGTGTCAGCCAGTGTCATAGACGTTTCTCTTCCTGGCAGCTTGAGTCATGAAAAGTGTTAAAGAAAGTGTGACACAACAAAGTTTGTGTCCAAAAGATAGGTTCATCATCTTAGTGTGCTTTTGCTTTGTTGTTTACTTTTTTGCTTCAGTTATAGCTTTTTTTTAATTTCATTTTTTTTCTGCAACATGATAAACTGTTACCTGTAGTTTTTATCTTACACGTCCGCTTTAATGTTAGACAACATTTTCACAGACCGGCCATACAAGGCTAAAGTGGGTGTTCAATTATTTTTTAGCTTCCAGTTTCCTAACTTTTTAGGGTAAAGTGTATCTTCATCTTTTGTAAAGTATCTGTAGCTGTTTGTTATACGTTTTTGCAGCTCTTGATTTAATGTAGTAACCATTTAAATGTGATAAACTCACACCGGCCACTTTATTAGATATACCTAACTGGGTTAGACCCCTTTTGCCTCCAGAACTACCTGAATCCTTAGATTTTCCAAGATGCTGGAAACATTCCTCAGAGAGTTTGGTCCATATTTACATAGTTGCTGCTGATTTCTCAAATGCACATCCATGATGCCAATCTCCTAATCCATAGGTGATCTGTTGGGTTGAGATCTGGTGAGTTTGGAGGCCGTTTGAGTCCAGTGAACTCATTGTGATTGATTGATTATCATGCTCAAGAAACCAGTCTGAGATGATTCCAGCTTTATGACATGGTGCCTTATCCTGCTAGAAGTAGCCATTAGAAGATGCTACACTGTGGTCATAATGGGATGGACATGGTCATGTAGGCTGTGGTGTTGGAACCATGCTCAATTGGTACTAAGGAGGCCTAAAGTGTGCCAAGAAAATATCCCCCACACAGACAAACAGACACTTCTACCACTCTGTATTAACATCCTGACTGATGATTCCAAAACATCATGATTAAAAGTCTCACATACCTCGCTACCTGGCTATGTCTTCTACTCATTAAATTCATTTGTGGACAACTTGAGTAACTGTTTGTGAAAAATTTGTTCTTCATTATTCTCCTGCTATGTTTGGGACATGGAGGGAAAGTAAACACGATTCTATTCTATGTTCATCTTCGGATAAATTTAAAAGCATTTTTTAGGGTAAGGGCTAAAAAACAAAAACAAGCTGCTTGTGTATTTTAGGACCAAATCTATTCCTCAGTGGGCAAATCAGGAAGCTTTGAATAGCTCAGTAAGTGACTTAACAGTTAGTAAGTAAAGTTAATTGCTCTCTTTGCTCATGTTTGCTTCCAAACATATCGGGCAGCAATTAGACAACATTATTCAAACATTTTCTGACATTGTTAGTGTACTGTAGCTCTCACTGCAGTCCCTTGTCCCTTTTGCTCATTATGCAGACTGCTCTAATTGAAATTCTCACAAATGCAAACCTCTCTCACCAAGCATGAGGACTGAGGAGGAAATGTACACATGGCTCAAAATTGAGTCAACATCATTACTGCATATGCTGCCTCTTAGTACTGGAGAAAAGCTTGTTCCTTTTTTTTTTTTTTCTTAAGTACACATTATTTGCTTTGAGTGTAGATTTAAAGTTCAGTACAGTTTTTTTCAAACATAAAAGAATAATTAGAAAGTTTTACTGTACTCGCTCTCTTTCCCTCTGCGCCTCCCTGCTCTCTGGCTCTGGGGGCCTCGCGGCGGTCCGGCTGGCCCTGGCCTGGGTGGCGGTCTTGGTCGCCCGGGGGGCGGTTGTTCCCTGCCTGTTCCCGTGTGGCGTTGGGGGAATTCCGGCTGCCGCTGCTGCTGCGGCGGGGGTATGGGTGTGGGGGTGGCTGGGCGCTCCTCCTCCTACTTTTCACATTCCACCATCCATTTTAGAAGAACATAAACACTCACCTGAGCACAGGTGTTAGCTCACCTTTGCACTAATAGTTTGCATGATTGAATGAATGAAAGATTTCACACTAGTTGGTTTAAAGGCATAGGTATGCGTTCGTGAACACTATCTGTTTTGTGTGCATGTTGACATGTGGACATTTTTGCGGCTAGCAGGTGTGTTGATAATATTTGAGTGTGTGTGAACAGGCCCCGCCCTTTTTGTACTACATTTGAACCGTACCGTAACGATAAACAACCAGTAAACCTGTCTGCTCTATGCTGCTTCATGGTCTTACCCCCCTTCCCCTCTTATTATCACCCTCCTACCCCCCCCTCTCTCTAACGTCCCTCTCTCTTCTTCCCCTCTTTCCTTTTCCGTCCGGTCCAACACCAAAGATTTTCAAACATGATTGAAATTAATAAATTTTGGCCTCAATTACAAAAGGGGTTTATTCAGACATACCTTTGGTTTGTCTGAAGATGAATAACCCCTCTTGTTAAAATAAAATATGTCCAACACAAGAGGCCCTCAGCTCTCATCTGTTTGCCTAGCTGTTGGACAGGACAAGTTAAAAAAAAAAAAAAAAAAAAAAAAAAAAAAAAGAAAGTTTTACTGTAACCCGATCTCAAATACAAGTTTTTGTCCTCAGAATTTTGTTGGGTGGGAGATTTTTGTTTGATTTTTTAGTCTAAATAATTTAATACAATTTAAAAAAAATATGCATACATGTCATTACCTCTGGTACAGATTTTTGTTCAGTTTTTTCTTTTTCTTTTCTACCCAATGTCTTTTTCAGCATTAAAAAACACAATGAGGCATCAAACGCCTCTCTCTGGTAGTTGCCTTCATTGGTTAGCATTGTTTAGCTATTGCTGCAGTAAACTTTTTAAATCTAGAGGTGACACACTGAATTGAGTTTTTACAAATAAAAAAAAAAAAAAGCTACAATTGGTGGGCCACTTGCTCCCTGCTCTGCTTCATTCTGATGCATCCACTTGTAGGCAACTTGATCTTCAACAGTTAACGCAATTAACGTCATTCCAGTGGATCCGGAAGCAGAGAAAAACAGCCTTTACACCACTGAAGTGCTTACGCAATCAATGTAAATCAGATGAATCTGTTGCATAGAAAAGTTAGTTTGTGGCAACTGATGCAAAGCTGAAAGAAAAATAAGCTTTCTTCGTCTCTGAATATACTTTTTTACTAAGCGTGTCAGTGGCCAAAGAGTTAAAGTAGGTCAAAGAGTGTGTGTTATTTAGGTGTTGTCTACCATGCCGCTGGTGTTAGAGGTTTAACCCTTGTGCTATCTTATGGGGTCCAGATGACCCCACCGTTTCATTGACATGTTATCCCTACCATGACAAAGGTGGATAAAGGTGAAGAGGATTTCATGTAATCCACGGGCACCAGTGCAGATCAAGAATAATTGAAGAAAAAAAAAAGGTTCAGCGCACTGTCTAGTGGGGTCCAGATGACCCCCACTTCCAACTTAATGTGCCTTGAATAGCACATAGGTTAAACAAAAGGTAAGTTGAATAGGTAACTAAGACTCACTATGTAACCTATGGTTATTAGTTGACATGTAGGTTACCAGGGAAACTAGGGTGGATGGAGCACATTGAAGTAAGCCACTAAAATCCCACATTGCTGTTGACTAAAAGGAATTTGTCAGTTTTAATTAAATACTGTCAGCTATATCACTATAATTTGTGTCTATATATAAGAGGTACTATTTGTGCCACCACGATGAGAGCAAAAGTCACATTTTGAAATCAAAATTCCCTTAACTGCAAACAAAACAGGCAGCTTCAAAAATGAAAATAAATGAATAAATAAAAGTTTGCTTAAAAAATCCCACCTGTGTTTTTATTTTAAAAAGTCTTTGATACCAAATGCATGTTTGCATTTGAAACACAAGTGTTGTCAGATGTATACTTTCTAATCTTGCTTTCTCTCTCTTTTTTTTGTTTTCACCTCTGAGCTAAGTGTCACAAATGTGCCACCAAATCAGTCACACACAAGTGGGGGTCATACTTTAGTTCTTATTGTGGTTTAACGTTTTAAAATTAGCCTAACGCTAGTCAGTCCTTTGAGCACACACTCCACCCAGCCTCATGGCCAGTTGACAAGAACATGGTGTTTTACTGGAGAATCTATTAAAAATATAGAAATTTAAAAACAAAAACACCAGGTTGTGTGGAACGATTAGAGTTTTTCATTAAACTTTTATACTTTTTGATAATGCATTTACTCAATTCTTGGTATGCATGAACATTGTGTGAACTAAGTTCTGAAACCTGTATCTGTTTTTTGTCCGTGCGGAAGGAATACCAGTAACAGCTTGTCTCTTCATTTCGTCCTCGTATGCCATGACTTGATTTATACATGTTAGGTCATAACACCTGATTTCCGTGACGGGGCTGATCAAAGCAGAAGCGAAGTACTTCTTTCTATAGACGCCCTTGGCACTCCCTTTTGCAAAAGGTTTGAAAATGTATGCAATCTCTAGTGTGATTTTTTCTTTTCCCATTTGTACATCAGGTTTTTGATGTCCTTAATCATCCAAACCTGAGAAGGCCTCACGCGGCTATGTTGATATTATGTGACGCTAATTATTGTCATGTTTGATTCAAAATTGACAAAGGCAAAATGAGCTGTCATATTAGTATTAATAACAACATATACCATGAGACCAGCAATTGCAACTAATTTTAGCTTTATTTAAAAATGTTAATAAGTAAAAGGGAATTAAATTGTCTTTTTTAATAACTGCAAAAGGCCTGTCCAATTGCATTGCAAAACATTGCTTTAAGCTGTCAATTGGAAATGAATTCTCATTTGAATTAGAGGAGCTGCTACTAAATATTAATAACAGTATTACAGATTTTTTGGTGCATTGTTGCAGCTGCCTTGTGCACACACAGTTAAAGTACACTGTTTCATAAACTTGGCCTCAGGTGTTTAGTGGTGATTCTTAAACTAAAAAGTGTTCCAAAGAAGCAAAGCAAATAAATGTGCAAAAGAATAATTTGCACCCCAGGTTTATTGTAATATTTGCTGCTGCAAGGATTTGTATATTAATAATTACTATATACATTCAGTTCATTGCAAATCAAACTCAAGCTACGTGGCTAACAACCTCCAAGCTCTGAATGCATTTTACCCTCTTGCATTTGGACATTCAAGTCCAGGTTAGAAAGATTGTAGTTGTATAGCTCTTTCAGCCTCCCTTAATGATTGATTAATAATTAATCCATAATACATAAGTAATGTCAAAACATGGCATTAAAGTTTATTTGCTGCAGATATTTAATTAAATCCATAGAAAAGAGCAAAAAGTTGCAGAATCCTGTTTATCTCCTAGTTCGTCTTATGCTTACAATGTGTCCAATATGAATTCACGCCTCATTCATACTTGGTGACGGTAAACCACTGATGCCTACTCATGTCCTTTGGCCCCAACACTGGGACCATCATACATTCACACTCCAGTGGAGTCACACTGGAGGCTGGCAGGGCAAAGTGTCTTGCCCAAAGACACAACAACAGTTTAATGGGGGGGAGTGGGGATTGAATCGCCGACCCTTCGATCACTGGCCGACCAGCTCAACCGACAGAGCCATCCAAATGTTCTAGACCGGCATGCCCAAGTACATGGGCATGCCGGTCTAGAACATTTGGATGATCCAGAAGAGAACTGGGAGAATGTCCTATGGTCAGATGAAACCATTGGTCGTCGTGTTTGGAGGAGAAAAAATGCCGAGCTGCATCCAAAGAACACCATACCTACTGTAAAGCATGGGGGTGGAAACATCATGCTTTGGGGCATTCTGAGATTGGCAAAAGAGCTAGAACAGGTGAACAATTTAGCTTTGGGCTAGTTGGAGAATCTGTGCTTTGTTTTTTATACTTTTTAAAAACTAGATATTTTCAGTGCATGACTGCACACATGGCTTCTAGGATCATATATGTGCGTGTTACATGTCTGTATTAGCAATGACAGAAAGGCTAATTAAAAACTGTGCTCATACTGACTGACTGGGCCGGTGCAGAATTGTGTCATAAATAATAAATGCCCTTACTTACACTTCCATAGCACTAGCCTAGCGAACATGATCCTTCCATCAGGCCCACAAAGCTCAGTGGGCCTTGCTCAGTTATAGCCAGTCACATACCAGATTCATATATTTTTCTGTCAAGATTGCTCTCAAAACTTTGACAAGTCCAACAATACAATCCACATGTTGCAATATTGGTTCATATTTTCTCAAGACAATTATGCACTGCAGCCATGCTGCCTGACACACATGTCAATCAGCCTTGGCCGTAGGAAAAACTCATTCTGCTACACCAAAGCTTTACTGTAATAGCAGCAGTTTGCTATGTGAACCCAGCTTGACAGCTACAGCTAATTTAACTGTCCCTCACCAGGAGCAGCTGTAACTGAATCTCCCATTTTGCCAGAACACTTGGAATGTTGCTTTAGGAAGCATCAAGCTGAGTTTTTTTGTTTAGTTAAATGCCAAATTCAACAAGCATTTAGTCATGTTTAATGTCCTTGCATGATGCCTCAAGCTGCTTCCACTTCTGGGGTTTTATTATATATTGCTCTCATGGTTTGCATTTTAAACCCCCAGGTTTTTAAGTCCAGGCCCATTCTGATAACCAGAAAAGTATTGTATTGATTTAAAAAAGAAAAAGGATGGGTGTGAGGCTGAGGGGTCATGAACTCATGTGTTTGCCCCGTGTTCAGCATGAAAAAAACATTTTTGCTGTAGAATTTTTCAAGCATTAAATTTTAATTTTTTGCTCACTGTTTTGGTGTGCTTCACTGTTTCTGCTCCATCAGTTGGCATAGGATACTATTGTTGCCTAAACACAAAAGCTCAAAACCTGATCTATTTTAATTCAATCAGGGTTGTACATCCCTGAACTGCAACTGTAAGTAAAAAAAAAGCAAGACCTCAAAACTAATTACGTTTGAAAGTTTTTTAGTTTTTCTTTTACATTGATGGCTATCCCTCCATCTGTCAATCTTCTATTGGTGTTTAATCCCCTCTGGGGTCAATGGGTGGCTGGAGCCTATCCCTGTGAATAATGGGCAAAGACGAGGTAGACCCTGGAGAGGTTGCCAGTTTACATCAATGTTTAGAATACATTTTTCCAAACTGTCACTGTGTCATTGTAGGATTTTGAGTTGTTTGTAATAGAGCTTTGATAAGGTAGAAAATGTAGGAAATTTAATTTTTTTTTAAAAGTGTTAAAGATCTTAACCCGTTGACGCCTGCTGATATAAATTCGCATCAAACCATTTCTGATCCAAACTTACTGCAGCTTAACATCTACTTTAAAGCCATAACAGAAGGGATTTTGTTTTATTTAATAACTAGAAATGAATTTAGGCGCCAAGGGGTTATTGGTAACGGTGATTTACTGAACACAAGATAACATTGTTTTTAGTACAAGTCAGTAAAATTGGGCAAGGGACATCGAACAAGTGTGTTTGTCCTCATTTGGGTTTTAAACTAGTCAAAAGTTTTGACTACTGTTAATACATTTGTTTGTAGAACACGGTCTATATTATTCTGCAATGACAGAAAGGAATTTAGCATTATTTGGTATTTAGTTGACTTCTAGATCATTGGGAGTAAATATGTTTGGGGCACATTTTTAGAGGTATTAGGACAGACTTTTGATTCACTAAATAGATCCTCTGAATAAGAACACTGTCTCAAACATCTGAAAAAGAAATGTCATCTGAGACTACCTATATTTTTTATGACAGACATTTAATTACTCTGCTAGTCCTTGACCATGATTTATATCAGAGGTCCTTCTTACTCTTTAAAATAGACCAAATTACTTCTCATTTTAGATTTGAAAGTTTATCACTCTGCTTTATCCTTATTTTGCACACCACAAGCTTCAGGTTGAGTAACAAGCTTTTTTTTTTTAAAGGAGATCGAGTAACAATTCATTAACAATTTGAATTAATCACATTTTGATCCCAAAACTATTCAACCAACAACCAACTTCAAACAGAACCCTGATAATTCCCTGTATGCTAAAATCTGTTTCACACTGAAAATACGTTTAAATTCTGTATAGATTTAAGTATTTGGCCTTTTGGTTTTATTTATTGTATGATGTTGTTTATAATGTTGCTCTGAATTTGTTCTTTGGACCTCAACATGTGGAAACCTGCTTGAATGTATCACTGATAACAGCCAGCTCCACCTGTTACTTCTTTCCAACCTGGGTTCCAGCTTGTCAGATCTACTTTGACACAGGAAGATCTATTTCTTCTCAGATCCCCAGCATTTATTGAATTGATTATTATAGCCTAGTATGTGCCCTGTGACAGACTTGCAACCTGTCCAGGATGTCCTCTGTCTTCCTGCCTTGACCAGGATAGGCTCCGGCAGCCCTGTGACTGAGAAAGGGGCAAAACAGGTCTAAAAGATGAATGAATAAATGAAAAAAACAGCTGTTTAATTGACTATTACATTAATCTAAAAAAAGAGAAGAAAAAAAGCAGTGTTCAGACTGGTCTTGAAAAGATACTGTAATGTCCCAAAAAAGCAAGGGATATTGTTTAACAGAGTTGATTTTCTTGGAGAGAATTCTGCGCGTTTGAACCAAGCCATAGATCCTTCTTCATCTTTATCGGTATTTTCCTTATATGCAAACTACATACATTCTGACTGCTCAATGAAACATCTATGTATATATACACATAAATATATAGATGTATATATATACATATATATATATATATACACACATATGTACATATATATATATATATATATATATATATATATATGTACATATATATATATATATATATATATATATATATATATATATATATATATATATATATATGATTTTTTTGTAATTTTTTTTTTTTTTTTTTTAACTTGCCCTGTCCAACTGTTACAATCGGGTTTATGGATCTTCAGACAGTGCATATTTGTATAAACGCCTTTTGTATTTGAAGCTAAGCTTTATTTCGGACGGGACGGAAAAGATAAGGAGAGTGAGAGAATAGGATATTAGAGACAGGGGGAAAGGTGTTAAGATGAGGGGGGGCGCCAGTTGATAATACAGAGTCAAAACATAAGTGCCATAAGTAGATTGCATGGCTTAGTTCTCACACACACACACCAACAAATAGTTTGCACACAGCTATTTACAGGTTAGAAGTATATTCATACATTATTGATGGAAGACTTATCTCACAAGACTTATGCACACAGACGTTTGCGTAACCAATAGTCTTGAAGATGGGTAAAAACAGTCTGGTTTCTAATTATACATAAAAGTAGCTGCTCTGCTCTGAACATTGTCTGAGTTGTCAAACATTCTCACCTTTCTATAGGGTAAGTCTAATATTCATTTAGAAAAAAACTGTTTACTTTAGCTTCCATGTCTGTTGTTTAAATCACCCTCTACAACGTGGAAAAGTGCTATGAATGGAAAACAACACTCTGCAGAAGTCAGAGGTCAGAAGTCCCAATTAGATATTACTCCCATATAGCTGTCCATCTAAGGACTGTAAGTGATTGGGTTTGCATAAAAAAGTCAAATTCATTGTTTGCACTCGAAAGGTTTACAATTTATAAATAAATAAAGTTGACTTAATTTTCCATTAATTTGTAACCGATTTCAACAACAACAAAAAATGTCAGAGAATAGCAGGGACTCCACTTTCAAAGTGAATTTGACACATGGAGCACATGAATGTTTAACCACTTCACTCAGCAACTTACTTCTAACATATTTAAAGAAATACAGTCAGAATTATTGATGGTTTTCATCTAAGATATGCTTGTTTATGCAGTGCATCACCTCCCACATCAAGATGTATCAAATGACCTTTCATCATTAAAGAGTACCGTTTTTGACACTGAACATGTCTTACATTAACTTGACAGCATTGACCACTGTGATGCGTAACCTTTTAACCTTCATCAGTGACTCCCTGCAAATGCAAGCGTGACATTAGAGTCTGCTTCTTTCTCTCGCTCTCACTTCTTCAGCCCTCCTCCTCCAGAGTCTGCAGATGCGCTTCTCTGACTTTGACAACCATTGAACACATAATAGTACTGTTTCAGCCAGCTGATCATGGAGCAAAACATCTTCTTTCATCCTGAATATCAAAGACAATCTTAAAGCATACAGTAAGTATTAAATCTCATAGGTGGTGTAGATTTAAGCGTTTTATGTTTTGTTTTTTTCCCAAAAACATTTAGCTGAAAAACCCCTGTTCACTCTGAACACCACTCTGGAGTGTGAGGGAATAGTTTAAAATGTTCACCGTGGTGGCTAAATGCTAATGTTTAGTGATAGAATGTGGATAACGTGAACTTGAAGGCAACTTTTGTTAATTTCCATTTCAGTCCAAAACTCATTTTGCTAATTAGAGCTTATGTACAGAAACATTTAAAATCCCTTTATTTCCTCTTCCCTGCCCTCTGACTATCCATTTGTTAAAGTCCTGCTTGCCAAAAAAATACTTTTTTTGCTCTGTTGAGGTTGGATACTTGTCAGTAGATAAAAGTCAGATGAATTTGTAATTAAGATTGCTGAGACTGCTTCAAGACAGAAATAAAAATATATTATTTACTTGTACAGTTTTATGTCTACATGCACACCAGGGGGGTATTCCAGAAAGCAGGTTTTGCTAGTTACCACGGTAAGTTTGAGGCTAAGGAAGCGGATAACCTCAGCTTTCGGTTCCAAAAAAGGAGGTATGTTTCAGGATCTGTCAAGTTGCCATAGCAACTCATGCTCTGAACATAACCTGGTCTGGAGCAGGTTTAGTTGAAGGTTAGTTTGTTTTGAGAGAGGTGAAGCAGCATGCCGTGTCAATTTGAAGATGATTTAGTGGATGAAGAAGCTCAGATAATACTTTTTCCACCATGAGAGGGTGATAAGACCACGAATGGATGTTGGAAAGATAAACTTTTTTACTTTGATCTAACTTATTTGCTTCTTTTAAGACAAATCATATTTTTAGTTAAGTCAGCTTAAAAATAACACGTAGTTTTCAGACAGTTTGTTTACTCTCATTCAAATTAATTCAAATAAGTAGGTGTAACTTTGGTGCTGCTGTTAGATCGGCACCGGAAGGAATAGCGGGATACTATTCCCTTTGCCTGTCTGGACGGTTTTGGGTTTAAGTGAGGGTTTTTGACCAAATCTGTTTAGTTGTATAGCTGTTTTACTGTGTTTTGCCCAGTTATTTTGTCCTACTATGCTTAAGTCTCTGCACCATGATTGAGAGGGAGGGCCAGGATGATAAGTTCATATGGCACCCCTACTAACTGGTGATATAATAAAAATGTCGGAGAAATGGCAATTGATTTCGTGCTATTAATCTTTCTTGTTCCTTGCTTTTTAGAAAAAATGAGTTTGTAAAAATGAGTATATCTGTAGGCTAAAACTTAGACATATGAGAGTTCAAGAATTATAATAAATTAAGATGGAAAAACATTTAATTGAATTGGAGTAATACGACATTTAGTTAGATTATTGTGTAAATTTGAGTTGTATAAGCACTAATTGAGTTTGATAGACGTAAGAAATTATGTTGAATAAATTTAACTGAATTACTTGTTACCAATAGAAGTAATTAAATTAAGTTGGGAAAATTGGATAAGTTTATATATATATGGCCCCAAATGACAGTGTGCTCAGTGAATGTCTCAGGCAATGGAGAGCAGAGGATACAGTGCTGGAGGACAGATCCTCATGGGAGGACAAACCCCTGCATGGGATGTACCACCGGACCATAACTGAAGTGGCTGATATCAAGAAGTCCTACCAATGGCTAGAAAGGGCTGGCCTACAGGACAGCACCGAAGCGCTCATCCTGGCAGCTCAGGAACAAGCCCTGAGCACCAGAGCAATAGAGGCTCAGATCTACCACACCAGACAAGACCCAAGGTGTAGGCTGTGCAAAGAGGCGCCTGAAACAATCCAGCATATCACTGCAGGGTGTAAAATGCTGGCAGGGAAAGCATAGATGGAGCGCCACAATCAAGTGGCTGGAATAACATACAGGAACATGTGTGCAGAATATGGAACTGGAAACCCCAAGGTCAAAATGGGAAACACCTCCGAAGGTGGTAGAGAATGAGAGGGCAAAAATCCTGTGGGACTTCCAGATCCAGACTGATAGGACGGTAATGGCGAACCAACCAGACATTGTAGTGGTGGATAAAGAACAGAGGAAAGCCATTGTGATGGATGTGGCAGTGCCAAGCGATGGGAACATCAGGAAGAAGGAACATGTATTACTTTTTTGATGGTGTATAATCTTCATACGCCGTCATTAAAATCTCCGTCTCACTGGAGTATTATAGCGCTCTCTCCTGTTTCTCCCCACGCGTTTCCATGGTGACTCCGGAAATCGGCGATCCATTTAGAATGTCTTTACGTACTTGCTGTGCAAGTGCATTAACCAAGGGTTACCAAGTCAAACGTAATTACGCTAACTCATATCCGGTCTTTTGGAACAGACATACCCAGAGTAAGCAAGTTCAGGCGGATTTCAGCAAGACTTCAGGGTTAAAATCAGGGTAGTTTAGACATGCTTTCTGGAATACCCCCCTAGGCTTTGATTTTAAGCATATCTCTTCAGCGGTCGCCACAACGAATCAGCTTTTGATGATTCACACAGGTGGTTAGGCAGAAATTTTTACACCAGATGACCTTTCTGACAACCCTGTATTTTATCCGGGCTGGGGGCTGGCACAGGGGAATCCAAACTTCTGCCTCCTTGTGGCTACATAGTTAAGAAGTAGCGCAAAAGGTTTTGCCCTAAGACCCACAGTGGATGAAGCTCATCGTGCCCCCTGGGAAATCAAACTATGGTTTCCCATGTGACAGTCTTAAATACAGCCAACTGAGCCATCCAGATGCTTTTAAGCCATATATACCCATTTTTTAAATGATGGACCAAATAAAAAGTGCTGTAACACCAAATACAAGTAGGTCATGTCACTATTCAGAAGCGTTATAGGTAGAATCACGAACTACAGTATTTGTTAAAGGCAGATATTGCACTTGAACTGTATTTATTAAGGCTGACAGAAAAGGGTAACTTCAAACACAACATTTAAACTTTGCCAGAAGTAGGAAAAAGTTCCACTTGAGAAGCGCATCTCATGGTGCATATTAGGTAGTTGAGTATTGAGTAGCTTAGCTATGTAACCCTTGTGCTATCCTAGGCACTCTAACATGGGAGTTGGGTCATCTAGACCCATTAGACAGTGCGCTGAACCTTTTTTCCTCAATGATTTGTGATATTCACTGGTGTCCATGGATTACATGAAATCTTCCACCTTTATCCACCTTTTTCATGGTAGGAATAACACGTCGAAGTAAGGGTGGGGTCATCTAAAATAGCACAAGGGTTAAAACAGTGTTTCTAGGTTCTGCAGTTCCATGCTAACAAACTTTCCTGTAGTAAAGTTTGAAAATTGCAATAAACTCCTAATTTAACCAACTCCTCTACAGTTTTCAGTAATGACTAAATTTTTTAAACACTTGTTTCAGTGAAATCCTTTTGTCTAAAATTGTAAATTTTCTAAAATCTCAATGATTTGAAACCCTTCAGTCTTTTTGAACAGATGATGTTGATTAAGAGCTTAAAAGAAAAAAAAAAAGATTTTGTAAATTACTTAATGTTCTTTAGGTTGAATAATTAAACAGAAGTAGCAAAGTAGACAAGTCATCCAAAAACGGCACAATTTCTGAAAACAGATTTTGTTTTGGTTGGACATAGTGCCTAAAAGCTCTAACAAGAGTGATGCATTACCAGTCAGCCTTCAGTGTTATTACCCAGTCACATGACTTTATTAGACAAAGTAGTTAGTAGTTTGTAAAAGAGCCTTTTTCTCATAAGGTATATTATAGACCATGAAATGAGTTATTTTCAGTTGCTCCTCGTTAAATATGATATAAGATAATGTTTTATTTTGGACATAGAATTTTCAGGAAAAACAGGACAGGAATATATATTTTATATTTATATACAGAATTTGATTTATTTTGAGTGTGTAAATAAGTACCACACCTCCTGCTTTGTCTGGTGTCTGGCCACTACTACCCAGCTGTGTTTTGTTTTTGAGTTATTTAAATTGGTGCAATTCAATCAAAATTTTTGTCTTATCAAAACCGTTGATTATTGGTTTGGCATTATCGATACCGTGAACTAAAACCAGAATTCATCCCACCTGATCTGTTTGTTTTCAGGTGTACTGACAGACTACACTTATGATTGGAGAGAAAAGAAGTATAGTGTGTTTTCATAACAATGTCCCACAACTTTAGCCCAAAGGTCCCAGTAAATCCTACCCATGTGACACAACGTTATTAGTCTCAAGCCTATTTTAGGTCTACATAATGAACAGTATTGGGTCATGCATTTGTGATAAATGTACCCTACTTTGAAAGGTCTCTGCACTTTCTTCTAGTCATTATTCTATTCATTTCCTGACAGTATTGCATTCCGGCTAACCAAATGAAGACATTTTTTAAAAATGTTCTGTTTTTTGGGAGGATAAGAAGCTTATCAATAAGATTATGTTTATCGATTTCCAGAAGAAAAAAAAAATGTCATGAGAGGTTTCAAACCTTGTACACCATACAAACCTTCTTTTTCAGCCCCCAATCAGTTAATAAATATTGCTTTATTTCCAAATGTGCCAGAGAATAACTTTTAGATAAGCTCCTAAGAATGCATAACCATGGTTTTTGATGACTGCATTCAAATACCTTAAGCTACTTCTAAGGAAAAGTCAACTGGTTGTGCTCTTTCTTCATAAATTCTCTTAGTGTAATCAAAATACATGAATTGTGGCAAAACTGTTTTTTAAAGTGTTAACATTTGAATAAATGCAAAGGATATGCCACTTTGTGGATATTAATGTTCGAAATTATTTTTATTATTATTTGTATTTTTTTACTATGTTTATTGTTTTAACTATGTATATAAAAACGCTCCTCTCACCCTCCGCGGGTGGTTTCTCCTCCAAGCTCGGGTCCTCTACCAGAGGCCTGGGAGCTTGAGGGTCCTGCGCAGTATCTTAGCTGTTCGTAGCACTGCGCTTTTCTGGACTGAGAGGTCTGAGGTCTTTCCAGGTATCTGTTGTAGCCACTCCTCCAGCTTGGGGGTTACTGCCCCGAGTGCTCCAATTACCACAGGCACCACTGTCACCTTCACTTTCCATGTTTTCTCCAGTTCTTCTCTGAGTCCCTGGTATTTCTCCAGTTTCTCATGTTCCTTCTTCCTGATGTTCCCATCGCTTGGCACTGCCACATCCACCAAACGGCTTTCCGTTGTGGTGGATGTGGTCTTTTGAATATGCCAATTTTAAGCAAAATGAAAAATTAGAATATAAAAAAATAACTGTTGTTTTCTAGGACATACAGTAGTTTCTGCAGAGCAGCATTAGAAATCCACCTCTGAGTTGTGGTCGGGACTCTGTTTACATGCTCTCCCGCTGGCTTACAGCCCCTCACACCTCCAACCAAACATTACCAGTGCAACAAAAATGGCGAGCGATATTGGAGCTGTCCAGCTGTAGGGTTTTGAGACAGATTTGAACTCAGACGGGGAAAACACTTGGACATGGATCCATTTGTCTGTAAGTGGACGCACCAGAATCGAGAGTCGCAGGGAGCTTATGACCTGCTCAGCATATTTTCTACATTACAAATAAGCTCTTTTTACAACTGTTTTATTTTTGGTTGCTCCTGATTCACAACTAATTGAATGAAGAAATACTAAGAAATTCAATTTAAAGCTGAGTTTTCTTAATATATGTTATCCATCATCAGAATAATACCACAAGAACGAGTTAAAAACACAAAAAAACCAAAACATTTTTATTACAGTGGGACTTTAAATACCCAGTTGCTATAACTTCACAATTATTTATAAAATATTATACTTTTCCTTTTGTACATTGATCTTTAGTGGTAACTATTTACAGAGTAGCCCATTTGTCAGTTCACCGACACTTATGGTTACTATGCTGTTTTAAGTAAAGCTGTGTTTCCACTCAAAAGTTTTTGTGAGTTTCAATTCATCATTTTGAGATTTGGCCTGCAGGGAGGAAAAGATAGGATGCTCAAGAATCTGCAGAGCTTTACATGCGTGACATCTCACTTGACTTTTAATCAGCTGCTTCAGCTGCATGTCATTTTGACATTACACATATACACACCTATTCGCTAGATGATTGTGTGCTCACGAGGAGTGCGTACATATCTTTGTGTGTAGTCAGCTGTGTAAGGTCACATGGTCCAAGCAAAGCTGTCTCAAGCATTGAGCACAGTGCTACAGCACAAGAACAATATGAGAGGTGAAAAGGAGAATGGAGAGGGAATTTTTATTACTAGCTCTCACTGTTGAGTGGATATGAGGACCACCACAGGGTTATGGAGAGGGCAAAGTTTTCAAAGAAGCACCTTTCTCTTCATATTTTAGAATTTTCCTACTTGGAACAGAAATATATTTTGAGAATTTAAAAGAATATGAACCTGTTTTCTCATGGGAGATAACTATACTGGGATGCACAGGTGCTGAATTTTGTAAAAATACCATACAGATGTGACGTTTACCATGCTTTTCAGACTACAAAATACTGAGAATGCTCTTCCCATCTGCTCAGTGCAAAGCTTCAGTGTATTTTATTTCCAGTCTCTGTCACCCTGTGCTTCTAGCCAACATGAAGGAGTTCTCTTGGGAAGTGGACCCATGTGCATGTTTACATCATGCATGGGAAAGGATCAGGTGTGACCAACGTGGTGTGTGAATGTTTAAGCAGTCAATGCATTTTCATGGTCTTTTCTGTGTTGGTACAGTAAATGTAACAAAACACCCATTTAACCTCTGAACTGCCATTGTGAAAAAATGCTTAGCAATAATTCAAAAAGATGGAGAGTGACATGATGGGTTGCTGACTCTAATTCGGATGATTGCATTTTATAGTCAATATGCAACCCTTTGTTTACTCGGTCTCTGGAAGGGCGTTTTATGAGGTGGCAAAGTTGGGATAAGTTAGAAAAACCTCCAGAATAAAGGAGTGCAGAAACTATGGTGTTTATTGTGGTTCACCTTTTGTGTGCAGTTTTGCAGTTTATTTTTTTTAAATCAACGGCACATCTTCTTCTCCTGTCCTGATTGGCTATTGCCCTTGTCAATTAATCAAGTCACCTACAGGAGCAGAATCTGTTTAGCCCTTCAGATTATCTGATCTCCTTCAATAATACTTATTTTTTAACAAAAGTTTGAACTTTCAGCGTTTACACGAGAGAAAAGTATAAAAATATTTGTGTCTGACTGAGAAAAAGAGTATAAAATGTGTAATAGGGGATCTCTGCAGCAGCTGTGTCTAAATGACAGCCGGTACAGTGTTTCTGCGTCTCTGTGACCCAGTTTGACTAGGTTTGCTGTCCCGCATTTGACCAAGGGGGGAAAACATAAGAATAAGAACAAAATTAGAGTATGCTTTTATTATTGTCTCAATGAAAATAAGTAAAATATCATAAAGTTCAAGAGGCCAAAGATTGGCCGCAGCTGCTTGCCTGTCTCTCCACCAATCGGGCGAGATCGCTCCAGCCACATCGGCCCTGTGACAGACTGGCGACCTGTCCAGGGTGTACCCCACCTTTGCCCAGTAATACCTGGGATGGGCCCCAGCTACCCCCGTAGTCCCTAAGAAGGATAAAGTAGGTTAAGAAAATGAACACCCCGATCAATCCTCCAAATTGGATTTGGAATCCACCCATTGATCGAGTCACTAAACATGTCACAAGCCCAAAGCTGAGTCCCTGATTGGTTGACATGACGTGGTTTAAATTTGCATGTTCCAAATTGCGCCATCGATTTCTTGACACAGTCCACTCAGGCGAGTATAAAAAAGAGGCTCGTCTGAGCCAAATAATTATATAAAACTCTAGTTTATACGGCAAAAAAGAAAAAAAAATCCTGATGGATTTTTTATATTCCTAAATGTAAAATTAATTTGATTTAAGTGTGAATATTTTTATTTTCTAAAATAAGTTTTATTTACAATACAAAGAAATATAGCACTATGCAGTAAAGATTTGAAAGCCATTTTGTGGAATTGATATATAGAAATAAATTTCTATGTTTTCAACACATTTCACTGTTTCTCCTGTATCCGCATGTAAACCAACAGATTTGTATTTGGAACATTTCTGATTGAACAAAGAGTACTTTGTTTGAACAACATTTCCTTGCATAAAAGCAGCAAATTGCTCCATTTCAGTCTGTATGAATAAAAAAAAACTGTTCAACAGAACTTGTCCATTTGCACAAAAGCCTACAATCAGCACAACTTATTAGAGCGAGACCTAATTTGAATAGGCCTTAACCAGGTCAGGTGGTCCGTTTTTGGAGCACCTATTAAAACCTGAAAAAAACAAAAACAACAAATACAAAAAAATATGTATTCTTATAAACAATTGCAGAAAAGCCTTGTTACATTGTTTTCTCAATGACAAAGTTAAGTGCTGCATTTGTAGCTAAAAACATTAATGCTCTCTAATAAACTTTATTTCATTTGAGTTCTAAAATATTTAAGTAAAAGAGGAAACCTCTGATAAATTGTGCTTCTCCCAAACATTTTTGATCCAAAATGTTGTTTTTTTCTTGCTCTCCTTTGCCTCCTTAAGAATTTCTGCATCCCAACATGAAACTTTTTTGATGTTGGTGAGCACACCAGATGTGATATGACCCAATGATTAGAGTGTGTGTCATCATCGGAGGAGAGCAGAGACAGGTAAAGGGATGGCTCCTTATCCTTGAATCAACAGAGAAGCTTTCATCCAAGACTGATGCTTCCTTCTATGATGCTGAAGTCTTTGAAATGCATATCCAACCATTTCTGCATTCAGCTAGGAAATGGGGCATGCAGCAGAACTACTGACAAATGCTAAACCTGGATGGATAGGAAAGTCCATTCATCATAAAAGTCCCTGGGAGGCCTGTTTTTGTTCATTCTCTTCAGGATGCTAAGAATCACAAGCATTAAGGCCCTAAACCACCCATCAAAGGAGGAAAAAACAAATGTAGAGATAAACAAAAATAATAATAATAGAGAGTGGTTGTCATAAAAAAGATGACTCAGACCAACCCGGACCAATCACTGCTTATTGAGGGGTTCTGGTACCAACATGGCGACGTCCATATCGCAAAAAATTGTGAATGAAATTACTTAATTTTATCTGATCTGAAACTGGCACTGGTGTTGTCACTCGCGCCCTTTATTCGCGGGGATTAGGGACCAGAGACACCCGCGAATACAGAGAACCATTCACACCCCCTGCGGCTGAGGAATGTCCGTCACCGATCCTTACTCGTCAAAAAGCCTTCTGAAACGTTTGATGCTTTGTAAAAAAATGTATTAAAATGTGTTAAAATGTTAAGAAAATGTATTACTCAACATAAAGTTTTATGTATTTATTCAGAGCAATTGACTGAACCGTAGTAGAAGTGTCAATCTGACACTCTGTGCCTAACCCTGTTTTTTCTCTTTCTTAAGTACGAGAGATCCTGCAGTGCCATTAAGGCGTGTCAGTCCGACTGCAGCAGCGTGTTCTGAGCATCGCTTCTTCCAGAATTGGCCGGTTTCATTCATCATTCATATATCCGGGTGATAATTATTGTCCTTGATTATGTTCTTTAGCGTTTCAGGATATTTTCTGGCCACTTCTGAGTCAACTGATGCCATTTCTCCATGCAGGGACACAAACTTTGGTTATAGCTATTCAGGAACCGCTGGAACCAGCTGTTGGAAGCTGGCAGACCGGCGTCCTCTTCATCTCCTCCCCAATTCCTCAGAAATTCACGCACCATCTCAATCAGTTTATGTGAAACCACGAATATTGAAACACAAATTAGCGGGAGAACACTGTATAATGAACATATTCTTAAGATATTGTCATTTCTAGATCTATATAAATGCAAGTGTGAATTAAAAGGAATAGCAACATAATAAAAGTAAACTTTAGACGCAGCTCACTGGAGAGTTGTGCTATTTTTAGAATAGCCCTGTGGGCGACTTATGTGGCCCTCGGAGGTGACCTGGTGCCTCCAGTTGGTGAACCCCCTGCTGTAGAGTATTCAATCAACCTAATAACCATTATTATATATATATGGGGCGGCCGTGGAGCATTGGTAGGGCGGTGGACCCCCGATCGGAAATTTGCGGGTTTGATTCCCGCCTTGCCCGCCCATGTGTTGGGCAAGACAGTGAACACCACCTTGCCGCCACCAGTGTGTGAGTGTGCGTGTGCATGGGTGAATGGGTCTGTGACTGTTAAGCGCTTTGGGCCTTCGAAGAAGGTAGAAAATCGCTATATAAGTATACGCCATTTACCATTTACATAGTGGGAAGAAGCCACACATGCAGAAGGAGAACATGCAAACTTTACATAGTTTGGTTATAGAAGCTGTGATTCAAACTGGGTCCTTTAAGAGCGCCAACCACTGTCCAACCGTGGAGCCATCCATTCCTACATAAAGCCAACAAAGGTTCTTTTAGTAGATTGCATTTCCAAACATCTCTAGTTTTGACATGCTACAATTCATGCTTCACATGAACATTTCCTGTAGTACTGTTTTGTCAATTGTCATTAAAAGTAAATTGACATTTTTCCTAGTACATTCTTCCAAACTTAAAGGGCCTATTTAATGAAAAATCAACTTTTTGAAATTTTAAGTGAATTATCATATTTTTTCTCACAAAAAAAAAAAAACAACAACCCCAAAGCGGTATTTTGATCCAAATAAGTGGATTCTCACATTGTGAAATCACACGGCTAACACACATTTTCTCAGCTGAGCTAGCGGTCAGCAGTAAAAACGCTTTCCTTTAATATGCACATCTATCTTTGCAAAAGTTCTGATGTTTTTTATTTTCGTGGGTGAAACTCAGACACGCTGCTTAAGGCAGACTCTAGGTTGACGTCATGAAATGGGCAGCACCCATAAGGAGAGAAAGACAGTGCCTCAGAGATTGAGTTGTCTGAAGTATCAAAAAAAGCTGCAAAAATCACTTTTTTTTTTTTTTTATCATTCTTTGGGGTTGCCAGAACGAAATTTGTCGTCATAAATATGGATGCAGTTTACTCTGAAAGGCATAAGAAAAACATGGCATAAGCCCTTTAAATTATTGTTGTTTTTCTTTTTATTTAAATGTTAACTATTCCTAAGGATAACTTTCCAAAACTGTTTACATCTAAGGGATGAATTCTCATTGAACTTTATTGTCTCTTTTATGCAATAAATATTTCTTATTTTACTTATTCCAGTCACTATATATTTTATCTTCTACCTTCCACTGATCCTATTTGTATTATGTGTTTGCGCCAAATATCAAAACACATTCCTACTTGTGTAAAGTGCCATTTAAAGGCAGAACTAATCTGACTAACTAAAAAAAGGCTAAGGGAACCTTAGTGAAAGAAGAACTCCAGACATGGCTGCACAATGGCAGTTTTGTCCTCACAGAGCACACAGACAGGGAGCAATGTGTATACTGTAGATGTAGCAGTTCCCTTATTAACAAAACTAAAGCTATAGAAACTGGCGCCACCATTTTCCAAAGGATAAAATGATGGAAGTTTTAAAAATACCAGTATAGGTAAAAATCACACCTTAATATTCAATTGGTGGTTCTTCTAAAGTCAGACCATAAAATACCATGCAAACCAGGATTTTTGTGGGCATGTGAACAGCCTGAATGAGATAAACAACGTTTGCATGACCTGACACACCATCAATAATACAGTTTTAAGGATGACTATTCGTAGTTAAATGACAAAAAAAAATATTTAAAACAAGTGTTACAGTAAAAGAAGAAAAAAAGTCAGAAACATTAAGACAACAAAAGATAGACAATCTAAGACACGTGGACAAACAAAGCCATTACTAATAAAATATGAAAAAGTACATTAAAAATGTTAACGTACCGAATTTTCTTTTATAATATTTACTTTTGCACAAATGCTAAGCAGAGCTCAGTGTAATGCAAAGGTTGTAGACCAAGTGTGCAGAGTGCAGAACAAAGAAAATCTGAGATTAAGTCAAGTAAGTAAGAAATAAATGAAAAACAGAAAATTCCTGAAAGACGACTTAGAAGACAAATCTGCCTTCTCCGGCAATTTTCTTTTTCAATTACCCACTTTATACACCAGTGTTCTTGCATCCGGCCATCAAAGTGGCTTCACGGAGTAAATGGCTTTGTTGTTAAATCTCACATTGTTCTGGTTTTGCCTTCCCAACTGGGACACCATAGAATCTTGGGTTACATAATCCTCATGTCTAAAATGAGAAGCGGACACACTCACTTATTCTAGACAGAGGGTGAAATCCTCTTGCAGCACCTGCACAAAATGCATCAGGTTAAGAAATGTGGCTAATCCAAGAAAACCACTTCACTGGATTTAGGTATTCGAATTTTTTTTGTTTTTTTTCTGAAAGGGTGACAAGAGTTTATGCGGCCTGATCTAACTCAATATTCAGGGTAATGATCAGTAAATGACAACTTAAATGTAAACTCAGCAAATGCCAAAATCACGAAAACTCAGTTTTCACTCTCTTAAAAGATATTCTAGATCGAAATATTAAAACATTAAAAATATTTATTATATTTATTATGCAATAGTATCTGCAGATTTTAATTGAAGCAAGTGTAAAATCACAAATGACATCCACTCTGGATTACATGATGCTCCTCCAAAAGAAGATGCCACAGACAGTTTCTGTCATGTTTGACTTGTCTTACATAATCAATTTTCATCCAAGTGTCTACACCGTGCATCAACTCTGATCAAAACAGAAAATCTGAGGCATATCTGTCACTTGCTCATGTTTTTCCCCAGGGCAATCTTACACATCATTGACATATTACTGCAGCAGGTCCTTTCTGACATCTGTTGGTATACTAGAGTCTGAATGAAAAGTGTTCAAAGTTTACTTCTAAAGCTTGGGTCCATCCCTCTTAATATCACTGCCTGATCTATTGGAAAAAAAAATCTAAATATTTTAATTATCCTGGGCAGGGGTGGCTGGCCCCTGTCTTGCACCTTTCTGGACCATCTGTGGCCCTGGTGGGTGGCTGCCTGGAGCGCAGAGCGGGTCTCCCTTTTTGGGGTCCTGGCTCGTACCTGGGGTTGGGGCGGGGGGATGCCGGACCCCCCGGGTGGTGATAGGGTGCTCGTCTGGGGCTGTGGGCACCCCTCTCGGGTGGGGCCCGGCGTTGGGCCCTCCTGGCGCTTCGGGGGGGCTGCTCTCCTGGTTGGGCTGGGGCTGCGCTCTCTTTCACCCCATGCCTCCCTGCTCTCTGGCTATGGGGGCCTCGTGGCGGCCTTGCTGGCCCTGGCCTGGGTGGCGGGCGTGGGCGCCCGGGGGGCGGTTGTTCTCTGCCTGTTGCAGCGTGGCGTTGGGGGCTTCTGGCTACCGCGGCTGCTGCGGCGGGGGTCTGGGTGGCTGGTTGCTCCCCCTCCTTCTTTCCACATTCCATCATCCATTTTAGAAGAACATAAACACTCAACTGAGCACAGGTGTTAGCTCACCTTTGCCCTAACAAATTGCGTGAATGAATGAAATATCTCACACTAGTTGGCCTGTAGGCATAGGTATGCGTGTGTGAACACTATCTGTATTGTGTACATGTTGACATGTGGACATTTTTGCAGCTAATAGGTGTGTTCATAACATTTGAGTGTGTGTGTGGACAGGCCCCGCCCCTTTGAGATTTGTATTTTATCTGTACCTTACCGTAATGATAAACATCCAGTAGCTTGTTGCTTTATGCTGCTTCATGGTTTTACCCCCCTCCCCCCTCCTGTGATCACCCTCCTATCCCCCTCTTTCTAACATCCCTCTCTCTTCTTCCCTTCTTTCCTTTTCTGTCCGGTCCAACACAAAAAAATTTCAAAAATAATTAAAATGAATAAAGTCTGGCCTTGATTACAAAAGGGGTTTATTCAGACATACCTCTGTTTTGTCAGAAGATTAATAATCCCTGTTGTAAAAGTAAAATATGTCCAACACAAGAGGCCTTCAGCTCTCATCTGTCTGCCCAGCTGTTGGACAGGACAAGTTAAAAAAAAAAAAAAAAAAGTACAGTGAAGTAAATACTTTGCCTGAAGCTTATGGAGTCAAGCTTAAAAACCCAAACACACAAATCTAGTTTTTCACCCTCACAAATTTCAGCGTATTTACCTATGTCAAGATCAACATACCAACTGGCTATCATTGTCAGAAGGACAAACCACTGTCACACAAAAAGTGAAGGATCTTTTCTTTTCAGCCAATGTGACAAAAATACAATACAAGGAAGCAGCCCACAATGGAGCACCATGGAAGGCATACGACAAAAATGGGCTCCTCTACCTGGAAAAGAGGTCCTCTTTTATTGGTGGTTGGCTCCACCTCTTAACCAAACCGATCCAATTATAAATCAAATTCAAACATAAAGAAACACAAACCTTTTAAATGCATTTTACATTTAACAACTTGACCAAAAAATGTCCTCCAATTAACAACAATTTCTAAGCAAAACTACAGACGAAAAAAAAAAAGAAATCATTGTAGTTGGGTCCACTGGATGATCCAGGAAGTGCTCCCAAGGAGCCAAGCAGTAAACAAGAGAACCCTTTTAAACAACCAAAATCAGAGTTGTGTCTGACTGCCTCCACTACTAACTACATAATGTATGGAAGTTTTTCTGTTCCATCAGATTCTGAATTTTTCAAAGCCTTGAGCTTTATTTTCTGAAATTATTAAACCTTTGAATTTTCTCTCTGAATTTTTTAAACCTTAACATTTTCAAACAGCAACATGCTATGACCCGAAATATTATTTTCTATCTTAAATATTGCAATCTTTTTGCTTTCGAGACTCAACATGTTGATGGGAAAGAAATCACTTTTAGAACAACTAGTCAATCTCAGAACACATCGATATCCAGGCAATCATATCATAACACAGACATGACGTCTTTTCTGATACAATCAGCCTGCACTCATAAAGGTGGACGACAAAAGAAAATTCTTGATCTTGATCCTTCCAGAAGTTAATTGAGGTTTATAAGCATTTGTTTTTGCATATGTCTTCCAAAGTTTGTCCTACGCCTTCCAATTATGTCTGGACTTAATGATTTCATTGTTGCATATCTGTTATTTTTTAGTCGTTTTGGAATGGATTTGTTGGTTTGCTCATATGATCTATTTTTTCTGTTAAGCTTTGGCAGTCCTGCAAATGTCATAGAAACATTGTCATGCTCATTTTAAGTTCTTTGGTTACAAAATAAAAGAACATACAGTAGGCTGTGGTTCCTTCATGTCAATCTGTAATGACATAATTGTGCAGAAACATTGTGTTTGCCTGTTACCATATATATCTGCTTTTATCCAAGAGAATCTTTCATGAAAATTGCACATAAAAAAAAAAAAAAAAAAAACTACCATGTTCTTTTTATAAAGCATAACTTTTTTTTGCTAGTGAGCTGCACAGCAAGTCCCTTCTTATCCTTTTTAAAGGCCACTGTTTAGTAATTTCAACATTGAACATGATAATTACGGCCAGCACAGTCTTACAGTGACTCATCTTGGTCTGAAGATGTAGGACATGCTCTTTTTGGCTGAATTCCTTGAATCGTTTTCACTTATGAATCATCTTTCTCACTGCTCTCCTCGGCACGGCGTAGACAAACACCTGAATCCCAACTGACAAAATGCCGGTTTTTCTGGAGGAGGCTCCCCTTGCTGATGAGCAGTTGTTAGATGCTAGCAACAGGATTGCATTGGCTTTTTACAGGCTGTTGTTGGATCTTTATTAAATAATGACAGAAAATGTTATAATACTTATTTTGTTTTTTTACAACAAAGAATTGGCAGCAAGTCTGCTACATTACAACGAACTGCACAACATAAAACAAGTTATTTTAAAATAAAATCATTTGAATGCATTTGCCTGTAACCTTCACCTTTAAAGAATCTCTCCAATGAAAAGTTTGTTTTTGTGTTTTAACATGTACTGAAAAAAGGAAACACAAAGTCTTTGAATTTGCTAAAGTACTGCCAGTACATGAAATCAATTTATTCAAGTTTTCTCTGCTACTGTAATTTAAACAAGTAAATTCTTTGTAATTAAATAAACTGTTAAATGTTCTTGTTTGCATCCTCTTGCCTTTAAGTGATTAAATCAAAACAGTAAATATGATGTAATTAATTTTCCTCAAAACCGGAAAAGGAAATACATTGAAAACGCAATGGTACAGTATTCCTCTAATTTCAGCAGAAGAAAACGTGTCTGTGGAGCTGGAACTCCAGCCGGCTGAAGTTCCCCTTCTGTGATGCAAATCAAGGACTAAAAAGTGAAAATGTACGTTTATTAATGTTGGCAATGATTATACGCAGCTTTGCCATTCGTGTTGATTTTATAATCCCACCTTTTTTCTTTTATTACTACTTAATAATTCAATGGCTAACTGAAACACGTTTTGTCGCGGTCAGCCTGTCCCTTCCATCAATACACACATCCCACTGGCTACTAGGCATTTGTCTAAACATTTCAAATTCGCTGGATTTTTCTGATCTTTCTGGCATTGGAAAGGGCTTAAAGATACCTTTCCAATGACATCAAGATCATTCAGATATAGTGATTGTTTTGTATATCCTTTATGGCATAAGTAAATCTTCACACAACAAATCTGTACCAAGTGCCTGTACGGAAATCTCAAAATCAACAGGATCCTCAGATGTTTCTTTTTCTCCCCGGTAGCCTTCTTTAGTTTTTAAATTTTACCATTGTACACAGTTTTTGATTCTGTTCCTTTATCATACCATATATGACAAATCAGATGACCAACCACCTTTCATTAATGAATGTCATTGAGCTTCTTCAACATTAGAATACTCCTTAGAAATATCAAATTTTTGATTCTTTAGAATTTCCTCCAGTTTTTTTTCTTTTATAGGTACCGTTTTTTGTGTCTTCACACCAATTCTGCGTATAATTTTGTCTCTGACTTCAAAGCGTTTCTCACAATTGACATAGCACTGTTTGTGTTTGAGAGAAATGGATGATTTGAAACTTTTCCTTCTTCTCAGCATCAAGGTTGTCAAGATAATAATAAAGCTGTGTTCCTCTGAGCCCTTCGCTTTGACGAAATGAAAGTAAATGCTGCATTTGGAGAACAGCTTTTGGCTGCAGGAAACATTCCCATTACTGCCTCAGCATCAATGTTGTGGCAAGGGGCTGACTCGGTTTCTGTAGTTAGTACTAATATCCAAACTGAAATACAGACCGTATTGCCTTTCGAGTACTGCAGCAATCTTTGCCAGACATTTACTCATCATGGTAGCAAAGAGAGACCTATCAGCTAGCTCCATCTGGAGTGTCTTGCACTGAAAAACCCTGCAGTTCATCAGCAGAGAAGTTTTTTTCAAGACTAATGTTTCCATAGGAACCTTCTTATGCTGTAACTCTTGACAGTTTTAATTACATTCCTCATCTCAATCCCATCAACATGGCTCACAGCCTGTGTACCAGCAGCAGTAAATAAATTCAACATCCAAAGTCCTGACAAAAATTAGCCAGTTAAACCTAGCACTTGCATCTCTTTGTGGGTGGAGTTTTCCTGTCCCAGGTGGAGGAGTTTAAACATCTTGGAATCTTCTTCACAAGTGAGGGAAGACCTCAGGGCCAGATCGACAGGCGGATCGGGGCATCTAAACCAGGAATCTCCTGGACGTGTCCCTTGGGAGGTGTTCCAGGCTTGTCCCACTCGGTGTCCTAGGGAACACCCAGGACATACTGGAGAGACTACGTCTCCCGGCTGGGCTGGGAACGTCTCGGGGTCCCTGTTATGCCCCATTGGATGTCGAGGGGTACCCTTGAGGAGCATAACATAAAAGTAAATGGTTTCCCCAAATTTAAATTAATAACAAAATACCAAACAATTGTCTCCATACAAATATAACAAATCTATTCACAAAGGAATAAATACCAAACCACAATAACTTAAATAAGTTCCACCCAATTGGGTGGAAGAGCGCATAGTCTGGCAATACTGCTGGTAGATTCTGTGCTTCCTTCTTTGGCTCGTCTGTGACACACCAACACAGTGGCTGTATCGGTCACGTGACTTCTCCTGAAGTGATTCGCGCACAGACACAGGGTTTAAAAATTATGAGCTCGACATGTGAGCCGCATCGGTGTTGCCAGACCCATCACTAGCTGGGACAGCAAAGTTGGATCCAGTGGATGATGGAACCGCAAGGTGGAGAGGGGATGTGACAAACAACAGCAGAGGGGTGTGGTCACAACCTGCCCCTCTTTCACATAAGTAACTTGCCCTCTCAGTGCGAATCAGAATTGGCCCAAGACAAGGAGACATTTTCTAAACTTTTTTTTTTATTTTGTAGATTGGGTTTTGGACTGTTTGCTCCCCCAATCACCCTGGAGCGGAGGCCCTCACAATGCTTTATTTTAATTAAACAGTCAGATTCCCTTGGTCTTTAGCGGCAGTGTGACACGGCCTTAAAGTAAGTGTGTGCCTTCCTGATGTAATTTTTTTTTTTAACCATCAACTATTCGAAAACAAGGTGTATTTGATTTAATTTGATTTGAAATGGTTTATTTCAAGCTATCAAATAAGAATAATACACAACAACAATACAATCATCAGCTATCCATTCATACAATGACGAATCAAACTTAGGATAATTAGACATTTTAATAAATATTGCTTGAAAGGGAGTGGAAGGAAGCGACCTTATATAATCCCACCACGTTGTTTAATATACAGTTAAAAAATCTCCTTGACTAACATCACTATAGATTTTTTGGCACAGGACATAGATGAAGAGTCAAAGACACCTGTGTGGGTATTTCTGGTATTTAACAAGCTTCAAGCGCTGAGGCTGAAGACATTGGAGTTGTCTTGGAGGACATTAAGGTGCTGCAGGATCTGGACAATGTGGCATTGGCTGTCGAAATGCTGTTTGGAGTAATGTATGCTGTCAACCTCAGGTATCCTCAAAACCTCTGTTACACATCTGAGGTACTCCAAAAGATAACTATGGAACTGAATGAGGATAAACTTTCCAACAAGGTTCGTGCTCTGAAAAACAGACTCTTTCAGTGAAAGTCAGAGGCCCAGGACAGGGAGCAACGTCTTCAGACATTCACCACAAAAGGTGTTATGCCCTCACCTACCAGCAATTCCATTGTTTAACATTTGTTACCATTGTTAAATGCATGTTGTGCAATGTTTTTATCTTTGGTCAGATAAGCTTATAGTCTCTTTAATTTAATAACCTTAGATTTAATACTTAGGAATGCAACAACAAAACTGATTTCTTTACAATCTTATTTTTTTACAATTCTCCAGGATTTCTTTTTTTTTTTTACTGTTGTATTTTTTTAACTTGTCCTGTCCAACAGCTGGGCAGACGGATGAGAGCTGAGGGCCTCTTGTGTTGGACAGATTTTACTTTAACAAGAGGGGTTATTAATCTTCAGACAAACCAAAGGTATGTCTGGATAAACCCCTTTTGTAATTGAGGCCAAACTTTATTAATTTCAATCATGTCTGAAAATCTTTGGTGTTGGACCGGACGGAAAAGGAAAGAGGGGAAGAAGAGAGAGGGACGATAGAGAGAGGGGGGGTAAGGGGTGATAATAGGAGGGGAAGGGGGATAAGACCATGAAGCAGCATAAAGCAACAAGTTTACTGGTTGTTAATCATTATGGTAAGGTTCAAATGTAGTACAATAAGGGCGGAGCCTGTCCACACACACACTCAAATGTTATAAACACACCTGCTAGCTGCAAAAAATGTCCACCTGTCGATATGTATACAAAACAGATAGTGTTCACACACATACTTATGCCTTAAAAACCAACTAGTGTGAAATATTTCAGTCATTCAGTCATGCAAACTGTTAGTGCAAAGGTGAGCTAACACCTGTGCTCAGGTGAGTGTTTATGTTCTTCTAAAATGGATGGTGGAACGTGGAAAGAAGGAGGGAGAGTGCCCAGCCATCCCCACCCCAAGACCCCCACCGCAGCAGCAGCGGCAGCCGGAATCCCCCCAACGCCACACGGGAACCGGCAGGGAACAACCGCCGCCCGGGCGACCAAGCCCGCCACCCAGGCCAGGGCCAGCAGGACCGCCGCAAGGCCCCCAGAGCCAGAGAGCAGGGAGGCACGGAGGGAGAGAGAGCGCCGCCCCAGCCCAACCAGGAGAGCAGCCCCCCCGCCGCGCCGGGAGAACCCAACGCAGGGCCCCACCGGAGAAGGAAGCCCACAGCCCCAGACGAGCACCCAACCACCACCCAGGAGTTCCGGGCATCCCCCCGCCCCAACCCCAGGTACGAGCCAGGACCCCCCAAGGGAGACCCGCTCCGCACTCCAGGCAGCCATCCGCCCGGCCCACGGTTGGTCCAGGGAGGAGCGAGGCAGGGGCCCGCCGCCCCCGCCCAAGAAGGGGGAACCCCGGGGAAAAAAGAGGGCCCACATGGGGTGTTGTAAATATGGCCCGACCAGGCTCGGCCACAGTTGGAAATTTGGCGGGGCCCAGCGCTCAGGAGCAAGGACCAGAACCCACCCCCCAGGGACACGAACACTCCCGGCTTAGATGTAATGTGAACCCCCCCGCCGCGCGGAGAGAGCACCGCCGGGCCCAGGAAGCCGGCACCCCGGGGACACGGCCGCCGTCGCAAAGGGGCCCGCACCCCCCACCAGGGAAGAGGCAGGGGACAGATGGTCCTAGGTCCCACCTTCCTTGCAAAATGTGTGTGCGTGTATGTGTGTTTGAGAGGGTGTGTGTGTGCATGTGTGTGTGTTTATGTTGGAATGTATATATTGAGGGGGGAGGGGTGTGTGTGCTAAGGGGGGTGCAGTTAAAATTGGCGGGTAGGGCACTGAGGGGACATCTCCTGATTACTCACAGTGACGTCCCCTCACCCTCCCCACCAAGGGACCCTAAATGTCTAAGGTGTGGTTAAAATTGGCGGGTAGGGTGCTAGGAGGACATCCGCTGCTTGCTGGCAGTGATGTCCAAGCACCCCCCCTACCAAGGGCCCTACATGTCTAAGGTGCAAATAAAACCGAAAGAGGGGGGGCCCACTCCATACGGCAACCATAGGAGGGGGGCCACTGCCTAGTAAACCCCCTCCCCCAAGGCTCATCGCAGGCTAACTAAGTAAGTTTCGCTTACTTTTAACCCTTGTACTATCCTAGGCACTTTAACATTGGGAGTCGGGTCATCTAAACCCACTACACAGTGCTCTGAACCTTTTTTCTTCAATGATTTGTGATCTTCACTGGTGTCCATGGATTACATGAAATCTTTCCACCTTTATCCACCTTTGTCATGGTAGGGAGAACACGTCAAAGTAAAGGTGGGGTCATGTAAGATAGCACAAGGGTTAAGAGATATACCTGACAATGAACTTTGCTTTTTGTTATTGAAACGTGGTTCAGCAGTCTTAATTTCAGGCACCTGTGAATGTTCTGAATACGGAATACTTTTGTGATACCATCTCTTTGTGGGATTGCAAGTCATTTAAAATTAAACATGATTACATTTTCAACATTTTACATTGAATTAATACATTAAATTAACATGATTCATGAAACTAACATGATTATAATTAGTTTTTCCAAAAGAAAAAGTAATTAAGAGAAATTGTGTTTTTACATAGACTGATTGTGTGGGACCAATGTACACATTAAAATCATGTAAATGTGACATTATTCTGATGGAACTATATTAAGAAAATTAGGCTTAAAGTTGCATTTCTGAGTATTTCTTTATTCAAATTGATGTGAAAAAGTTTACTTGTGACGTGGAAATGGTGCTAGGTCGGCCACTAGCTCCCTGCTCCCCTCCATTCTGATGCATCCACTAATCAACTGGATCGACTCGTGGGCCACAAATGGTTCTAAAATTCGATAGAAGGGCAGATGCGTGGAGTGTTTTGGTTATCCACAATATGAGAAAACATTGAATCTGAAAGAAAACATTTTGAAGAATATGTTAAAACAGAACATTTATGATTTTTTTTTTAAAGTGTGGTTTGTTAATATTTTAGAGCCAATTAAACCAATGCCTTGGTATAAGTCATGTAAAATTTTAAAGAAATTCTGCGTTCATATGATGTTTGATCAGAAGAATGAAAAACAACACATTTTCCACCACAGAGCAGGGGTCCCCAAACCTTTTCTTGTGATAGCCACACAACTTTTTTTTCTACTATGTTTCTGATTTAAAAGTTCGGGAGGGCCTACTGCATACCAACAATCCCAGCCACCTGTCCTAGAAAACACGTTTTTGGGGTCAATAAAAGACCTATTCATATTTAAAAGATCACTGGGAATGCTTTTAAAATAGGTCAAAAGATTGGAGTGCGTCTTTAAATGTGATTTAAATACCAAAACCATCCTCAAAAAGTGTTTTAGGTAAGCATTCCTAGTGAGTCTTAGAAAAAAAGATCAGTCGAATATGTGATAGGTCCCACCAGACAGACTTAATAATATGCACATTGTTTCTGGTGTTGCTTGGTAAAGAAAATATTTTGCAAATAAACGAGTGAATAGAAGTATAGGGAGGACTAAATCAGCTCTATTTATTGATTATTTCATTGCTATAACTGCACTGTCTGGGGAGTGTAGAACAAGATTACACACATGCCATGTGTTTTCCTCAACTGTTTGTATCTTCATCCCCCCATAATGTTTTTAGCAGGAAAGGTGTAAAAATTAGAGATGACTAGCCTTTTTAAAGAGGTGTAGTGAATGTAAAACACATGCAGCACCTAAACTACCAATTTACAATTTCTTGTTGTAACCTTTGGAGCATTTTAAAATTCCAGTGAAACACACACACACACACACATATGCCTATTTTGATTGTTGTCTTAGCATCTCCCTAATTGGCAATTAAAGTGCCCACAAAGCAATCAGAGAAGAGCCTGGACAGATACAACTCAGAGGAAGGTGGGGAAGAACTTCCAGCCCTCCTGCTGGCTGCACATGAACTCCAATATTTTCTGCTAAGTATATGTTTGTTAATATGGATTGCTCCTTAATTATTTTTTTTTTTTTTTGCGTATTTTCCATTATTTTGTATAAAGTTAAATTTAAAAGCACAGATTCCAAGGTTTTTTAAGGTGATGAAAACGGAATGTAGCTATTAAGACAGATGGTGTGGTTTACTTCAATAATATAAAAAAAGGATTGTTTTTTTTTAATCATTTAAAGCTTTTTTTAAATATTTTTTAAGCAGCACATCAGTCACAGTTCAATAATGTTTTTCATGTTGAAAGAAAAGCTTATTTCTTATATAAAGTAACTATATGCATTTATGTTTGTTAATTTAATTTCTTGCAAGCCTGAGTTTTTAACATGCCTTTGTGTTTGCAGATAAATATTTTACCCAATGTTGCCCGTTTTCTGTAAAAATAAATATATATTTTTTTTTAGGAGGAATCTGTCAAATGTATTTGAGTTAAGGACTAACAGTTATTTATATAGCTTTATAGTCCCTTCTGATTGTAAGCATGTTCAAGGCTTTTGTTGCAATGTTTAAACTGAATACAGAATCGGAAAATTAGTATAAAAACTGAAATAATTTTGGATGACCGCAGTAGATTTTTAAAAAATAAAATGCAAACAGGAAGTTGTTGAAAGCCATCAAATCCATGCTATAGTTGATTTCTTCCCCCGAAAAAATTGCAGCTCTGCTGTCAGCACACCAATGTACCCTTTAAAATAAGTTTGTCATGGCTACAGAAAACTTTCGGACCCAGATGCTGGAACCCAGAAGAAACACAGCGGAAGACGAGCGTGGCAGGTAAGAGATTTAATGGGAGATTCTGGAGACAGAGTGTGAGCAGGACATGAGGTAGGTCCCTGGCGTGAGGCAGATGCTGGTGGCGTCACTGGTGGGTTCCTCCACAGGAAAGTGCAGCCGTCTGAAGGGGAGGTCCAAAGAACAGAGGCAACGGCAGAGGCTCGAGGTGTGACCGCAGGAGAAGACAGAGTGGGGGATCCGGGCTGAGGCTGATTCTGGCGACCACTCGTGGTAATGGATTCCTGGAGGTGAGCAGAAAGAGAGTTTAGGCAAAGCTTGGCGTAGCGTGGCAAACTAGAACTTGACAATAAGACCAACTATGCACCATCAGGGGGTAACGGACTAGCGAAGACTGATGATCCTGGAGCTCCTTAAGAAGGCGGATGAGGTGATGAGTTAAGTGGTCGCAGGTGGGGAGAATCAGCAGCCAAGCGGAGAGGAGAGGGGGAGGAGTCTGACAGAAGCACCATATCAAAGTTATGAGTCAGATGGTCGCTTTTTTCTGCAGAAACTCTAAGGTTCATGAAAGGAAATTTCAAATAGCAATTTGTAGTTTTGCCAGATCATTTTCACATGCGGCTTCTCTGCATAATTGAGCTTTCAGCAACAATTGCAGATCGCAAGGTGAACTGCACCTGTAATCATTCATTTGTCGAAGTGATCCTTTGACTAATCAGTGGTTTACAGACATTTTTTATTGATTTAGTCCAAGTTAAAAATGTTAAAGAAGTCAGACATTTTTACTCTTTAAGTTCAGATTTTTTTCTTTTCTTTGGATGGACACTGCACCATGATGCCATTTTAGATCTGCAAGACAAAGACATTGTGGGGGCAAAGGATTTCACTGTACATTGTTTGCATTTCCTTTCATTCATATTTTAAATATTTGGTGCATCAAGACTGAAAGTTTAGCAACAGTAGAAGTGAAAGACCAAATCTGTCAGGAACTGGAGGTGTGGAACCCAAAATGCAAGAGACCAGGCTTACTGACAGAAAATGAAAGATTTAATCAAACAAAAGACTGAAACATGACAAAACCACAGGTGCAACAACAAGTTGTCAAAGCAGAACAGAGCAGATAACCTGACCCTCAGGAACTGAAAACCAGACACTCCTATACACTGAGGGTAATTATCTAAATGAAGACCAGCTGTGGGTGATCAATCTGAACCTGGGGGGTATTCCAGGAAGCATGTTTAAACTAGCCTGACTTTAAGCCTGAACTTGCTTACTCTGGGTATGTCGATTCCAAAAGACCGGATATGAGTTGGCGTAATTACGCTCGACTTGGTAACCCTGGGTTAATGCTCGTGCACAGCAGGTACATAAAGACAATGGATATATATATATATGTGTATATATATATATATATATATATATATATGTGTATATATATATATATATATATATATATGTATATATATATATGTATATGTATATATATATATATATATATATATATATAGCACTCTGATGGAAAGTGGGCTACTGGAACAAGACGGAAATGGACTAGATGCGAGAACAAGGTTCTGTTAGAATGCTACTACTCAAGTAATCCCAACCAGCGTGGTTACATGCAGAGAATGTGGAATGAATGGATGCTTCAAAACCCACAATCAAGGCTAACTGCCAAACAACTGGTAGCCCAATGCTCTAACATCCACAAACGGCAACTCCTATCACAACTTGAGATTGAAGCGATACAATACAATGGCAATACCCCGGGAGAGCCAGAACAACAGGTCAGAGAGGAGGCTATACTACACTCCCACCCTGAGATTGGGTACACAGCCCCAACAACCACAGTTACGCTGAGCGAGGCAGCAACTGACCTGAAAGACAAGATCATGTCTAGAATGAACACTTGGCAACCCCGACACCAGCTACAACGGTTAAGTGATGTACCGCCTGAAAGTCTACTGGAAACTGTGAATGAAGCATTGAGGGCAATTCCTACCACAACCATCACAGAAACCAATGAACTGGTTTACACTTCAGCAGCAGTGATCCTTGAGATGCTTGGCTATAAGAGTAACCATGGGAGAAAACAATACCCACCATGGAAGCAACGGTTAGAGGCCAAAATCAAGGCAACTCGGAAGGATGTGAGTAAGCTGACAGAGGCTCAAAGAGGTACAATGAGAAAGCAAGTACCTAAGAGATACAGCCAGATGCCCATACCTGAAGCACTGGAAACTGCCAAACAAAGGCTCCTAGCCTTGAGCAGCCGCCTAAAGAGGTACACAAGAGACAATGAAGCCAGACGGATAAACAGGCTGTTCGCAACTCAACCTGCGAAAGTGTACGCTCAGTGGCAGGGTCAAAACAGCCGAGCAGACCCACCAAGGCTAGAAACTGAACAGTACTGGAAAAGTATATGGGAGAAAGAGACAGCACATAACAGCAATGCCCAGTGGCTGGTCTCTCTGAGAGAAGAACATAGCAACCTCCCTGAACAGAATCCAGTAACCATCACAGTGGCAGACATCCAAGAAAGAGTCTCAGGTATGAAGAACTGGACAGCACCGGGCCCTGACATGATACATGCCTACTGGCTAAAGAAGCTCACTGCACTCCACGAGCGCCTGGCAGCACAAATAAACCAGCTGCTAAGAGATGGAACTCACCCCGAATGGCTAACAGAAGGGCGAACGATCCTGATCCAGAAGGATCCCTCAAAGGGTGCAGTCCCATCCAACTACCGGCCAATAACCTGTCTCTCCACAACATGGAAGCTCATGTCAGGCATCATTGCAACCAAGATAAATAGGCACATGGATCAATTCATGAGTGACACACAGAAGGGCATTGGTAGAGACTCCAGAGGAGCCAAACACCAACTCCTGGTTGACAGAACAGTCGCTCAAGACTGCAAGTCACGACACACCAACCTGTGCACAGCCTGGATTGATTACAAGAAAGCCTATGACTCAATGCCACACACATGGATCACTGAATGCTTGGAGCTGTACAACATCAACAGGACTCTAAGAGCCTTCATAGGAAACTCAATGAAGCTGTGGAAAACCACCCTTGAAGCCAATGGGAAGCCACTTGCACAAGTGTCCATCAAATGTGGGATATACCAAGGTGATGCTCTGTCCCCACTGCTGTTCTGCATAGGTCTGAACCCCCTCAGCCAAATAATCAACAAGACTGGCTATGGATACCGACTCAGAAATGGGGCAAACATCAGTCACCTCCTCTACATGGATGACATCAAGCTATATGCTAAGAGCGAACGTGACATTGACTCCCTGATCCACACCACCAGGATCTACAGTACTGACATTGGGATGTCATTCGGGCTCGAGAAATGCAGTCGGATGGTGACAAAGAGAGGCAAGGTAGTCCACACAGAAGGGGTCTCACTCCCAGAAGGAACAATAGCAGACATTGAGGACAGTTACAAGTACCTCGGAATTCCACAGGCAAATGGCAACCTGGAGCAGGCAACAAGGAAAGCTGCAACAGCTAAATACCTCCAACGGGTAAGGCAAGTCCTGAGAAGCCAGCTCAATGGCAAAAATAAGACCCGGGCAATAAACAGCTACGCACTGCCAGTTATCAGATACCCTGCAGGAATAATAAGATGGCCAAAGGAAGAGGTACAGACCACGGATGTTAAGACACGAAAGCTCCTCACCATGCATGGAGGGTTCCATCCCAAATCCAGCACCCTGAGACTGTATGCTAGCCGCAAGGAAGGAGGCCGAGGACTAGTGAGCGTAGAAGCCACTATCCAGGATGAAACATCCAAGATGCATAAGTACATCAAGCTCAAGGCCCCAAATGACAGTGTGCTCAGTGAATGTCTCAGGCAATGGAGAGCAGAGGATACAGTGCTGGAGGACAGATCCTCATGGGAGGACAAACCCCTGCATGGGATGTACCACCGGACCATAACGGAAGTGGCTGATATCAAGAAATCCTACCAATGGCTAGAAAGGGCTGGCCTACAGGACAGCACTGAGGCACTCATCCTTGCAGCTCAGGAACAAGCCCTGAGCACCAGAGCAATAGAGGCTCAGATCTACCACACCAGACAAGACCCAAGGTGTAGGCTGTGCAAAGAGGCGCCTGAAACAATCCAGCACATAACTGCAGGGTGTAAGATGCTGGCAGGTAAAGCATACATGGAGCGCCACAATCAAGTGGCTGGAATAATATACAGGAACATGTGTGCAGAATATGAACTGGAAACCCCAAGGTCAAAATGGGAAACACCTCCGAAGGTTGTAGAGAATGGGAGGGCAAAGATCCTGTGGGACTTCCAGATCCAGACTGATAGGATGGTAATGGCGAACCAACCAGACATTGTAGTGGTGGATAAAGAACAGAGGAAAGCCGTTGTGGTGGATGTGGCAGTGCCAAGCGATGGGAACATCAGGAAGAAGGAACATGAGAAACTGGAGAAATACCAGGGACTCAGAGAAGAACTGGAGAAAGCCTGGAAAGTGAAGGTGACAGTGGTGCCTGTGGTAATTGGAGCACTCGGGGCAGTAACCCCCAAGCTGGAGGAGTGGCTGCAACAGATACCTGGAAAGATCTCAGACATCTCAATCCAGAAAAGCGCAGTGCTAGGAACAGCTAAGATACTGCGCAGAACCCTCAAGCTCCCAGGCCTCTGGTAGAGGACCCGAGCTTGAGTGAGAAACCACCCACGAAAGGGTGATAGGGGCAAGTTTTTTTTTTTTTTTATACACACATATATATATTTATATACACACATATATATATTTATAACTTATCCAATTTTGCCAACTTAAATGAATTACTTCTATTGGTAACAAGTGATTGAGTTAAATTTATTCAACCTAATTTCTTATGTCTATAAAACTCAATAGTTGTTAATACAACTCAAATTTACATATTTATTTAACTAAATGTCATATTACTCCAATTCAAGTAATCTTTTTTCCATCGTAATGAATTAAAATTCTTGAACTCTCATATGTCTAAGTTTGAGCCGGCAGATCCTCATTTTTATAACAATTAAAAGAACAAAAGACTATGTGCTTAGTGTGTTCATTCATTTAGGAATTTTCCAACAATCTCAGTATAGTTATTGATTGTAGGAGTGCTACATAAACTCATCATCCTCTCCCTCTCTCTCCCTCATGGTGCAGAGACTTGAGCAAAGTAGGACAAAATAACTCGGCAAAACACGGTGAAACACAGTAAAACAGCTAAACAACTAAACACATTTGGTCAAAATCCCACAGTTAAACCCAAATCCGTCCAAACAGGCAAAGGTAATGATATCCCACAATCCCTTGCGGTGCTGATCTAACAGCAGCACCAAAGTTACACCTACTTGATTGAATTAATTTGAATAAAAGCAAAATAACTTTCTGAAAACTACGTGTTATTTTTAAACTGACTTAACAAAAAAAAAGATTTTTAATTAATTTAACTGAAGCAAATAATTAATTTAGATCAAAGTAAAAAAGTTTATTTTTCCAACATCCATATGTGGTCTTATCACCCTCTCATGGTGGAAGAAGTATTATCTGAGCTTTTTCATCCATTAAATCATCTTCAAATGGACACAGCATGCTGCTTCACTTCTCTGAAAACAAACTAACCTTCATCTAAACCTGCTCCAGACCAGGTTATGTTCAGAGCATGAGTTGCCATGGCAACTTGACCTACCCTGAAACATACATACATTTGTGGAACCGAAAGCTGAGGTTATCAACTTCCTTGGCCTCAAACTTACCGTGGGAGCTAGCATAACCTGCTTTCTGGAATACCCCCTGGTGAGACTGACGAGGGAAACAGAACATCGCAAAAAACACCACAAAAATTCAAGCACTGAATCCTTACAAAATATGTCTGTGTCCAACTAGTCTCTGAACTTAACCTGCCTGTTTTAAACAGGTGGAATATGACACATTTTAAACAAAAGTTCATTTTTATGTGACACATCCATGTGGACAAAATAGATCCCAAAAATTGTATTTTATGCTCCCAATTAAACAATTGAGATGTTAATTGTAGATCTGTTAGAGACAAATTGAACTCTTGGAGATGGCACTGTGAAAAGTCATTAACTGACAAGATTAGCCGTCAATACTGTCTTCAAAATCGTTTTAATTATTTATTTTTTTATTTTTTTGGTAACATTGACTTCCAGAACAGTTTTTTTTTACCCAATTCTGTCCCTCAGCACAAAGCAATGCTGGTAAACACCAGGCTTGACAAACAAAAAAAAACAACAATCAAGGATAGAGCCCTGACTTTATTTTCAACCTTTGAAAACAACTTTTAAGAGACATTAGTAGTAAATATAGCAGACATAGTCATTGCAACTGTAAAGTCAACTCTATCTATATATTTCAATGCCACGCTGTTAAAGTTCTTGTTTCTGTAATGTTCAAGTGATCCAGCTCTTTTTTTATTATGTAATTCCACTCAGCTTGTTCAAACGTCTGGACAGTTTAGCTTAGCTTAGTGTGTGTGTATATATATATATATATATATATATATATATATATATATATATATATATATATATATATATATATATATATATACACATGTTGCAGTTTAAGGGCCCTGCGCATTATCTGAATTGCTCTTAGCACTGCGCGTTTCTGGACTGAAAAATAAACGAAGGATCAGCAGGTTCTCTGCCCGCTCACAACAGGTTTGTTCCTGCAGACCCTAATTTTGGTCCAATAAATTGCTTTACATTTTGTTATTTTTGCCCCTTTATTGTTATCTCTCTAAGCAACAGAAAATGCAAACTACTCCTCCAGCTTGGGGGTTACTGCCCTGAGTGCTCCATTTACCACAGGCACCACTGTCACCTTCACTTTCCATGCTTTCTCCAGTTCTTTACTGAGTCCCTGGTATTTCTCCGGGTTCTCAAGTTCCTTCTTCCGGATGTTTCCATTGCTTAGTACTCCCACATCCACCACAATGGCTTTCTTCTGTTCTTGATCCACCACTACAATGTCTGGTTGGTTCGCCATTACCATCCATCCAGTCTGGATTTGAAAGTCCCACAGGATCTTTGCCCTCTCATTCTCTACCACCTTAGGAGGTGTTTTTCATTTTGACCTTGGGGTTTCCAGTCCATATTCTGCACACATGTTCCTTTATATTATTTCAACCACTTGATTGTGGCGCTCCATGTATGCTTTACCTGCCAGCATCTTTCACCCTGCAGTTATGTGCTAGATTGTTTCAGGTGCCTCTTTACACAGCCTACACCTTGGGTCTTGCCAGTGCTGACCTGTAGGCCAGCCCTTTTTAGCCAGGTAGGACTTCTTGATATCAGTCACTTTAGTTATGGTTCGGTGGTACATCCCATGCAGGGGTTTGTCCTCCCAAGTGGATCTGTCCTCCAGCACTGTATATACATACATATACACACACCACAGAAGAGCAAGAACACCAGGTCAGGGAGGAGGCTATACCACACTCCCACTCTGAGAATGGGGACACAGTCCTAAAAACTACAGATATGTAAAGTGAGACAGCAGATGACCTGAAAGCCAAGATTATGTCTTGAATGAACACCAGGCAACCCCAACACCAGCTACAATGGTAAGTGATGTACCACCTGAAAGTCTTCTGGAAAGAAAGTTTCCTGGAAACTGTGAATGAAGTATCGAGGGCAGTACCTACCACAACAATCACAGACACCAATGAACTGGTTTACACATTAGCAGATTATATGCAGTTGACCTTTTATTATTTATTTCAGATCCAGCTGTCTCCATGCCTCCAGTTTTAGCTCTGCTGAGGGAGTTTGGTCAGATCGCTGGCTACAAATTAAACCTAAATAAAAGTGAACATTTTTCCTATCAATCCAGTCGCCCTACCCTACCCCCCAATCAGACTTACCTTTTAAAAAATTTTCAAAACCAACTTTAACCCAATACTGGATCAAATTATTTGTGACTTACAGCATTGTTCCATGCTGCCAGTATCTCTCGCAGGTAGAACAAGCTGCATCAAAATGAATGTGCTGCCTTCATTCATTCATTCATTTTCTTAACCGTTTTATCCCTTTCGGGGTCACGGGGCTGCCGGAGCCTATCCTGGCCACTTATGGGCGAAGGCAGGGGGGGACACCCTGAACAAGTCGCCAGTTTGTTGCAGGGTAGAATGTCCTCACTCACACACCCATTCACTCCTGCACTCACACCTATGGTCAATTTAGAGTTGCCAATTAACCTATGAAGCATGTTTTTGGATGGTGGGAGGAAGCCGGAGAGAACCCACGCAAACAGGGGGAGAACATGCAAACTCCACACAGAAAGGTCCCCCACTGATGTTCTGTTTTTCACGTCCCCCAGCCGGGACTTGAACCGGGGGCCTTCTTGCTGTGAGGCAAGAGCGCTAACCACTGCGCCACCGTGCAGCCCCTGAATGTGCTGCCTAAACTTCTCAATTTTTTTCAATGCCCACCAGTATTAATTCCAAAGCAATTTTTTAGGTTCTGTGACAATTCTATTTCCCAATTCTTATCCGGAAAACAGTGGGGAAAAAATAAATTGCAGAAAAGCAAAGATAATGGCAGCCTCTCCCTACCAAACATTTAAATTCACTATTGGGCTGCAAATATCCCAACAATATTATTTTGGTGCCATAGTCATATGGTTAAGCCAGCCTGGTTACCAACAGAGGAGTCATCCTGTACTTCTGCCTCTGCTACTCCACTCTCCCGTTTGTGTTTTCCTCTTAATCTATCTCCCACATCTTATACCAATAACATCATAGTTAAGCATTGTTTAAAGATATGGACACAAGTGAAACAGCACCTTGGAATCCAAAAAATATCTCTCATGTCGCTACTCCATCTTAACCCTCTGATTCCGCCATCATTTACTGATAAGACTTTTGCCCTTTGGAGAAGTTGTGTCCTAGTTTCAGTGAAAAACTTTTACACAGAAGGAACTTTAGCTTCATTTGAATTACTATCTAAAAAGTTTAATCTGCCCAACACTCACTTCTTCTGGTATCTGCAGGCTTGTAATTTTACACCTTGGGTGGATCAATGTCTGGTGTGGTAGATCTGAGCCTTAATCACTCTTGCGTTCAGGGCTTGTTCCTGAGGTGCCAGGATGAGTGCTTCAGTGCTGTATCCTCTGCTCTCCATTGCCTTAGACATTCACTGAGCACACTGTCAGTTGGGCCTTGAGCTTGATGTATTCATGCATCTTGGATGTTTCATCCAGGATAGTGGCTTCCACGCTCACTAGTCCGCTGCTTCCTTCCTTGCGGTTAGGATACAGTCTCAGGGTGCTGGATTTGGGAGGGAACCCTCCATGTATGGTGAGGAGCTTTCGTGTTTTAACATCCGTGGTCTGTATCTCTTCCTTTGGCCATCTTATTATTTCTGCAGGGTATCTGATAACTGGCAGTGTATAGCTGTTTATTGCCTGGGTCTTTTTACTTGCCATTGAGCTGGCTTCTTAGTACTTGCCTTACTCATTGGAGGTATTTAGCTTTTGCACCTTTCCTTGATGCTTGCTACAGGTTGCCATTTCCCTGCGGCATTCCAAGGTACTTGTAACTGTCTTCAATGTCTGCTGTTGTTCCTTCTGGGAGTGAGACCCCTCCTGTGTGGCCTACCTTGCCTCTCTTTGTCACCATCTGCCTACATTTCTCGAGCCCGAATGACATTCCAATGTCAGTATTGTAGATCCTGGTGGTATGGATGAGGGAGTCAATGTCACGCTCGCTCTTAGCATATAACTTGATTCCATCCATGTAGAGGAGGTGAATGATGTTGGGACCATTCCTGAGTCCGTATCCATAGCCAGTCTTGTTGATTATTTGGCTGAGGGGGTTCAGACCTATGCAGAACAGCAGTGGGGACAGAGCATCGCCTTGGTCCCACATTTGATGGACACTTGTGCTAGTGGCTTGCCATTGGCTTCAAGGGTGGTCTTCCACAGCTTCATCGAGTTTCCTATGAAGGCTCTTAGAGTTCTGTTGATGTTGTACAGCTCCAAACATTCTGTGATCCACGTGTGTGGTATTGAATCATAGGCTTTCTTGTAATCAATCCAGGCTGTGCACAGGTTGATGTGTCGGGACCTGCAGTCTTGAGCGATTGTTCTGTCAACCAGGAGTTGGTGTTTGGTTCCTCCGGAGTCTCTTCCAATGCCATTCTGTGTTGCTCATGTATTGATCCATGTGCCTATTTATCTTTGTTGCAATGATGCCTGACATGAGCTTCCATGTTGTGGAGAGACATGCTTTTGGCCGATAGTTGGTTGGGACTGCACCCTTTGAGGGCTTCTTCTGGATCAGGATCATTCGCGCTTCCATTAGCCATTCGGGGTGGATCCCATCTCTTAGTAGCTGGTTCATTTGTCCTGCCAGGCGCTCGTGGAGTGAGGTGAGGTTCTTTAACCAGTAGGCATGTATCATGTCAGGGCCCAGTGCGGTCCAGTTCTTCATACCTGAAACTCTTTCTTGGATGTCTGCCACTGTGATGGTTAGTCGATTTTGTTTAGGGAGGTATACAAAGAGGTACACAAGAGACATATATACAGTACAGACCAAAAGTTTAGACACACCTCATACCTCTTGAAGCTCATCAAGAGAATGCAGAGAGTGTGCAAAGCAGTAATCAAATCAAAAGGTGGCTACTTTGAAGAACCTACAATATGACATATTTTCAGTTGTTTCACACTTTTTTGTTATGTATATAATTCCACATGTGTTATTTCATAGTTTTGATGCCTTCAGTGTGAATCTACAATTTTTAATAGTCATGAAAACAAAGAAAACTCTTTGAATGAGAAGGTGTGCCCAAACTTTTGGTCTGTACTGTATATATAATATAGTATATAGTATTGGGAACAGCACCTCAGCCACAAGGTGGACCATGTAAACTGACGGGGGGGGGGGGGGGTCAGCGTGTGTTTAAAGGCAAAGTGCAAAGAGGTGGGCGACATTCTGTGGAGTCAATTGCTACAGAGCTCCAACATTCAAGTGACCTACAAATTGGCCCAAGTACATAACACAGACTTCATGGAATGAATTTCCATTGCCAAGCCACACATCACCAAGTCCAATGCAAAGCATCAGATTCAATAGTGTAAAGCATGCCGCCACTGGACTGTAGAGCATCAGAGACGTAAATGAATCATGCTTCTCCATCTGGCAATCTGATGGACGAGTCTGGATGTGGAGGTTGCCGGGACAACGGTACATTTGGGACTGCACTGTGCCGAGCGTGAAATTTGGTGGAGCTGGAATTATGGTGTGGGGTTGTTTTTCAGGATTTGGGCTTGCCCCCTTTGTTCCAGTGAAGGAACCCCCTAATGCTTCAGGATACCAAAACATTTTGGACAATTCCATGCTCCCAACCTTGTGGGAACAGCTTGGAGCAGGTCCCCTTTATTAACATGACTGTGCAGTAGTGCACAAAGCAAGGTCCATTAAAGACATGGATGAAAGAGTTTGGTGTGGATGAACTTGACTGGCCTACACAGAGTCCTGTACTGAAACCAATAGAACACCTTTGGTATGAATTACAGCAGAAACTGAGAGCCAGGCCTTCTCCACCAACATCAGTGTGTGACCTCACCAATGTGCTTTTAGAAGAATGGTCCAAAATTCCTATCAACACACTCCTCAACCTTGTGGACAGCCTTCCCAGAAGAATTGAAGCTGTGATGACTGCAAAAGGTAGGCCGACATCATATTGAACACTATGGGTTAAGAAGGGGATGGCACTTCAGTTCATATGTGTGTCAAGGCAGGTGGGCCAATCCTTTTGGTAACATAGTGTTACTAGAACCAGATAAGGAACAATAGATTTCCTGGACAACTATCTATGACCTTTGAGGATATTAATACTCCTGTCTCTCAGTTAAAATAGTTTTGACATGTGTTCGGACGAAAGCAGACCCAAACGCTGGAACCCAGAAAGAGACGCACGGATCTTGGTGAAAAGAGATTTATTTGCAAAGAGTTCACCGGAGATTAGGCAAGACGTGGATGAGCGGGTAAGTCTCTTTGTTTTTTGAGCGGCGGATGTGGAAGTCGTGGCTTGGCAGGAATCGTGGCTTGGCAGGAGTCGTGGCTTGGCAAAGTAAAGAACCCAGGTCAGCTAGTGGTGTATGAATCCTATAGGCAGATCGAAAACTTGGATGTTGTTGTTACAAAAACAAGATACTTTTGTCGTAGATAAGACTATGATTGACCAGGTAGTGCACCATTGAGGGCAACGAACTGGCGATGAATTCTGGAAGGCAGCCACCATAAATACTGGAGCAGGAGATGAGGTAATAGCCGACAGCTGGGTTCAATCTGTGGATGAAGGAGAGAATGGAGGGGGGAGGAGAGGACTCTCTGAGATACCATGACAAGTTTATTCAACATTATTTGCTCACTGTTGTTCATAGCCTTTTAAGCATGTTAAACAAATCCAGAGAATTTGACAATCACATCATAAAAAGCAATGATAAATATAGAAATAGGAATTCACTAGTTTATATCTGATGAAAATAGACTTTAATTTAGTTGACCATCTGTCTGCCCATTAAATACACATCCATGAAGGTGGAAAACCAAACAATGAAGGATAAACAATAGCTGGAATTCTAAAATTAATCTTACTTGAAATCCTAAACATACTTTCAGTTCCCCTGAGGTAACCTGTTCATGGTCCAATAAGATGCAGATTTGTTCTAAGGGGATTATCTTCTCAACACACAGAGGTACACATTCCTACAGCTAATTCCCATTCCTTGAAATTTTCCCTGAAAAACACAAAGGGGAGAGTTATTATTAATTTCTCTTTTTTTATTTTATTTCCTATTCCCTTTTATCTGTAAGGCAATTTAATGGGAGCAGTAAATATGCACCTGCACTTCTTTCTTTGTACCTTGTTTTTTACTCTCCCTGTTGTCACATCCTTTGCAGGAGTTTTGTTCTTTGCAAAAAAAAGTGTGGTACAAAGTGAGTCTCTCAGTCCGAATGGCACTTTTTCTGATGTGGGTTTAAATTAATTAAAAAAATGTGCTTTTCTGAGATATAGCCCTTAAAGAAAAAAAAAAAAGAGTTAACAAGATAAATCCTGTTCTCTGCCTCAGCTGCACCCCGTCCATCTATTTTTCTCCTATTTTCTTTGGAGTATGTGCACTTTCCAACGTGTGAGTGTCTGTGAGGGCTGTGTGAAAATTTGTGTTTGAGTGGCTCACCTTCACCGACTTTAAACCCTCCTAATCCGTCTCTGCTGGATGGTGGCCTGGCTGGTTGTTGCAGGGTATAAAGATGATTCTCCTGAGCAGCAGCTGCCTGCTGTGGTTTGTGAAAGAGTTTCAGCTCACACAGTCAAGCCCAAACACCTACACATGCTGTATTATAGCATGCTGGGTGTGAGCCATGAGAACAAAAGCATTTCCTATAATTATGCCGTTTTTTAATTTTCTGAATATGTATTTTTTTCTTTGCTGGTTTTAAAGGGTATCTTTCCAAACATACTCCGTCTTAAAGGTGTTTTATACATTTAAAGAGGTGGATTCACACATGCTCACACACTTGCTGACCTTTACACTTTTTCATCAAAAAGTCCCATCATCCCATGCACATCTAGAGATCAGAAAAGCAGAGACCTTCGACCTTCCTTCCTCAACGTGGGGTGAAAAAAAAATAACACCGCAGCAATCAGCCCCCTGCCTACCTCACATCCATCATACTTGACCAGCTCAGGGTGCTTGTTAAAAACACACACAATTACACAGTATGACACAAACTGCCTTGATATTGACTTCCACCTTTACACCTGTGATAGAAATGTTAGCTTTCTGTTTGAATATTTTCTTACCCTTTGCCCCACACACCCACACATACATTTGGTCTTGAGGCGCAGCTCTTCTGTCTGCCAGTCTGTGTTGGTGGAGATACTTGCAGTCACAACAGGATGTCGTCCTCACACAAAACAGCTAACACTCTTTGAGGGATTACAGCTAAGGCTACTGTCTGTTTATGTTACTTGTAGCCTATTGGAAATGATAGATATACATAGAGAGAGAGAGAGAGAAGAGAGAGAGAGAGAGAGGAGACAAAATAGGTCAATAGGTTGATAGGTCATCATATGAATGTATAACTGATGATTGTATTGTATTGTTTTTGTGTACTATTCTTATTTGATTGCTTGAAATAAACCATTTCCAAATCCAAATCCAAAAAGAGCCCTCCCAAAACGTAAAGGGGAATTTCTAATGAACTACTGCTGCTCTGCAAAAACTATGTCCAAGAAAGGGACAGTTAGTTTTTTGTTAGTTTGTTTTTTGGCTGAAAGCAGCATTATCATAATTAAAAGACCGCTGGGAACACTTAAGCTCGAAAGTTGATGGGAGAGGGTCTTTAAAGACAAGAAATATGTCTAACAATAAAGAGGATTAGTCAGATGGAGACAGCACCGGGGGTTATAGATGTTTTTTTTTTTTTTTTTTTCTGTACAGCAGCTTGAGTTGGAGCTGGCAAAAGTGCATGTCCATGTAACCCTAATATGGAATTCAAAAGTAAATAGTTAAATTATTGACTGGAGATCTTTCTTCATGTTTGACCTCAGGTTCATTCATTTTTAAACTCATAATCATCAAACTCTAATCTGAATGTCACATGCATCACAACAGAGATGCTAGTTGTTTATCGTCTTCATTTATTGCAACAATTTCAAACGAGTCCATAGATAATTATATATTAGTTTTAGCAATTACTGTATTTTCTGCACTAAAAGGCACACTTAATCCAGAGCTCTTTATACATGGATTCATTCTGGTTGTGCTCACTGACATCAAACCCATCACTCTGTCAAAATGTCTGTCTGTCTTACAATGTGAACGCAGTTAATAAAGTCTGACTGATGGACTTATCTCCAACTTTTGTTTTGTCTTGATTAAAGTGCCTAATAGTTCAGTGTGCCTCATATGTGACAGACGTTTGAAAATAGACCACTCATTGACGGTGCCCTTTATAATTCCGTGTGCCTTCAACTGTGGAAAGTATAGTAAAAGAGGATTCACATTTCAAAATTATCTGAGACTTATTGAAGCCGACAGACAATATTCCACTATGTGATGGTACGATCCGCCTTGTAGTAACTATAAAGGTATGGATGAGTTTTAGATTTATTCAATTATTGTAGAGTTTGTGCATGATTTTATTTTACATGTATTTTGTGGAAAATGAAGTCACAATCTCCATGAATTCAGGACTTAGTGCTGAGATAGACAGATGTTGATTCTAGAGGTTCTTCAAAAAGAGCTTGCAGTGGTTTTTATGCTGTCATGAGCTTGTTCCCTTATTTTTTTAGGGCTGAGATTCTGGCTTTTGGTCGGCTCTATGCACCTGCAAGAGCCTTGAAGGTGGGGGTGGGGGTGGGGGGGCATTATGTGGGTGCTTTGACCCAGTCAGCACAACCAATTAAATGATGTATTTTTTTATGCCAAAGCATCATTTTGTATGTATAGTTTAGGGTTTTGTATTAGTTAGAATTATCATTTAAGATTATAGTTGTTAATAACTACAACTTTGTCAGAGTTATTTTGTTTTTTGGCTCTGATAAGCTTATTCACACTGACACTAATGTTCTCGGCATTTGATTGTACAAGATGTAAGGAACAGTAGTGCTTCATATAGAATTGACCTTCCAGACACAACCATTCTGTGACTGTACACACCAACACAACTTCTATACTTTCTCAGTTAAATAAAAACATATTTGTATGCATATGCATTTAATGAAAAAAAAATGTTACTCCTAATTAAATCAGAAAACAGGGAAGAATAACTTAGAACCTATTCATCAATCCATTTACTTAACCCGCTATATTCCTTTCGGGGTTTCGTGGTTGCTGAAGCTTGTCTTGGCGACTGATCCTAGACAGGTTGCCAGTCTATCGCAGGACACACAAGAACTTTTACATGCTGCACGTAAGGACACTTTAGAGTTACCACTTAACATACTTAAAGTGTGGGTGACATGGCCTATTTTAACAAGCCAAAATATAGTAAATAGTCTCTATTTCATGTTGCGATTGTTTTTAATATTTTTCGAAAAAGAATAAATAGCGAAAAACGCGATATAAACAACGAGGACGGCCGCCGGCTTCACGCATTCCGCCGACTTCGCGCCGCCATGTTTGTGACGTAACGAAAGGCAGACAACATGGCTAGCACCGATAGCGAAGCACAGAGTGATGCTACCGTCTCTATTAGCGATTTATCATCACATGAACAGAAAGATGAAGAGGAAAGTTGCGGAGATTATCATGATGATGAGTCACTTTTGCAACCGTATCGATTTGCGAAAGTGAGGAGGATATAGCAGAAAGTAGTAGGTCTAGTGATGCCGATGACGATAGCCAGCATGAAGATTCGGCTAGACTCCAGAACACGGCATGGTTAGTTGCCTTTCGTGATTTTATAATATAGCATAGGGAAATTTTTATATCAATATATATACCGTATATATATTAAACGTTAAACTCACTCTCTTTTGTGATAAATAAATTTTGTAATAAACGTTAAACTCACTCTCTTTTGTGCCAGCTTTTCGGTCACAGATTTTCTCTTTTTGTACTGGCTGCTGCCAGTGCTGGTACTGGGCGTTTCTGTTTCGGACGTTCCCACTAGCGATCTCTTGAAAATGGTGGGGATTGCGTTCGGTTTCAATACTTTTTTATATCTGACATGCATTCCCATATCTTTCATGAGCTGTGGTGTTTCTTCAAAACAGTCTGCCTCAAAATGTTCGCTGCATAAAGTTGACGAAGCAGTTGGCACCCAATTCGCCCTCGTTCGCTGCACTTGTTTTGTCCATTGTTTCAGCAGCGTTTCTTGTTTTGGGAATTTATACACAGATACACTTTCACTAGATGTATTGCTACATCCAGCTGCCACACAACGACTTGGCATGTTGATGATTAACAGATTTAAACACGAGAGAAACGAAAACTACCTGTTTTGTTTACATGCTGTCCGAAGCGGAACTGCGAAAGTCAATGCCTTTCGTGACGTCACAGGTCATATCGAGGTCACTTCCAGCCTGCGCTCTTAGCGGCAAATTCAAATCTCTGATTCCTTCGAAAGATGTCTATTATTCATATGCTTCGGATTTTTTTCGACGCTAACTATTGGTATCAATAGAATCAGCGTTTAAAAGGCTTTTTTATTTGACAAAGTTGTTCAAAGCATGGCATCCACACTTTAACATGCAAACAGTTTGGACTGTAAAGTGCCCAGAGAAAACCTACACATTCATGGGGAGGACATGCAAACTCCACACAGAAAGGTCCCAGCTGGGATTTGAATCAGGGCCTTCTTGCTGTGAGGTTAGAGTTCTAACCAATGTAACACCGTGCAGCACTAAGTGATTCTAAATTAATTTTGATCAAACTTGAACAACTGTTCCAATAGGAAATGTTTTTGTTTCAGTTAATGTAGTATTGACTCTTTTATTATGGTGTTTGAGCGTTAACATCGATCAGTGCTATGGGGCCCTTAACAAACGAGGTGACAAGCTTTCAATTAATTACCCAAAAAGAACATGCTGAGTCTAAAAAAAAAAGGTACAGTCTTAGGTCACAATAAAATTCTGAGTTTTAAGGGCCTGAAAAAAAAAATGTTTTCTTTAGTAAAGGGTTTAAAATAGTTGGTTTTTGAAAAAGAACAGTAAATAACTGTAAAGCTAAATTCACAACGCCCTCTGCATTCACCTGTCACTACGTATATTTCTAAGACTGTTTTCTGGCTCTATGTACAAAACATATGGCCATTCAACGCGCATTGAAAATCAGATTAGGTAGCGACCTATGGAGGGCATCCTTTTAATTCACGAAAATGACAACTGTTTGAAAATTGATGAAAGAGGAGGGATTGATTGCGGTTTGTGCCTGGTTAGAATTACATGACAAGTTTTTTATATATTAATATGTCGCACCACGGACATGTGTTAGTAAACAGAAGAAAACAGGAGAAAAAGAGAAGAAAAAAGTGTAAATACCATGGGCTATACACGCGTTCAAGAATCCACATTTAGCGCATTCTTGAAATGAGTCCCTAGCTTATGATTGAAACATTTACCTTACAAGAATGTACTCAAATAAGAATATGTAGTTAATCCACATGTATCAGGTTCCTGCCTGCTGGAAGTAATGACATGTCTGTGAAGCTCCAGAAGAGGTCAAACAGAAATATGTGGTCACATGCTGGAGATTGGGAAGAGTCTCATCTCTTGCCACTTCGCACTTTCATGTTTATAAAACAGCCTCATTTATTGGTAACATTATTACACTAACCCAGGATCTGTTTTCCAGCCGCCAAAGCTACGAATTCCAATGTTTCCTTCGGAATCATACAACCTGGATCACAACAAGACTTTTTTACAAATCTTTCAATGAATCCAAACAAATTTGTTCCTGAAACAAACCCTTCCTGGTGACAAACCACTTTAGTTCCTTTTTTTGAAATTGTTCTGTATCTGTTTTATTCATTGTTTTTAAAGGAATGTTAAGATTACCAAGTTATCTTTCCTCCTAATCCATAATTTTAATTATTTCAAAAGAAATTAACAAAAAAAACAAAATATGTGTGTTTTTTCAAAGACACAACCCAACTTTATTTATTTTATTTTATTTTTTATTTGACAAAGAGCAGATCATTATAAGAAAGTGACCCAAAGTATATGCAAACAAAAGGACAAAATCAAAAAATGTTCTCCACAGGCATGAGCAGTGAATGACTGAACAGGCTTCTGACATTTACATTAAAGAGCTGCCTGGCTGGCAGGCACAAAGGAGGGTTTTCAATTACTCACTAACAGTAGTTCCCATGACTGCAGAGCGTTGACCCTCTTCTCCATCCCCGTGCTGATGGCGCTGAAGAATAAAGGTAACTTTGTTTGCAGTAATTACAGGCTGCACATCACCACTCATAAATTACAATGCAATATTTTAATTAATTTGTCACCACAATCAGCATCCAAGGTGGTTCTGGGTAAGCTATGTCAAGAGGACTGTAAAGGATGACACAAACATAGAGTTATCCACACAAAAGCTCTAATGCATAGTTTGTGACAGAATAATTACACCCATTGGTAAAGGTTTCAGTTATTTTGCTTTTTTTTTTACTTCAAAGCACATTTGTCACTATTCATATTTGATGAATTCTTGTGAACAATTCTGTGAACTTGGCAAATGCTGTTTTTCTTTGGGGAGCATTGGTTTGCAAATATTTCCAGTTCACTCCAGAGATACACTTTGCTCAGTAGACAACACAATCTTTTTTTTTTTTACATTACTTGCAGAACTACAGCAAATCCTTATTCCCAAAATATGCTAATGTTATCTCTCTTTTTACATATGAAACCATGTGTTATGTATAAGGGTCCTTGTTTCCTCAAAATGCTGAAAAAGGGATGCATTTCCCTTATGGGCCGCCCTTTTTTCCCCGGGGTTCCCCCCTCCTGGGCGGGGGCGGCGGGCCCCTGCCTTGCTCCTACCTGGACCAACCGTGGGCCGGGTGGGTGGCTGCCTGGAGTGCGGAGCGGGTCTCCCTTGGGGGGTCCTGGCTCGTACCTGGGGTCGGGGCGGGGGGATGCCCGGAACTCCTGGGTGGTGGTGGGGTGCTCGTCTGGGGCTGTGGGCGTCCCTCTCCGGTGGGGCCCTGCGTTGGGCTCTTCCGGCGCGGCGGGGGGCTGCTTTCCTGGCTGGGCTGGGGCGGCGCTCTCTTTCCCTCTGCGCCTCCCTGCTCTCTGGCTCTGGGGGCCTCGCGGCGGTCCTGCTGGCCCTGGCCTGGGTGGCGGTCTTGGTCGCCCGGGGGGCGGTTGTTCCCTGCCTGTTCCCGTGTGGCGCTGGGGGAATTCCGGCTGCCGCTGCTGCTGCGGCGGGGGTATGGGTGTGGGGGTGGCTGGGCGCTCCTCCTCCTTCTTTTCACATTCCACCATCCATTTTAGAAGAACATAAACACTCACCTGAGCACAGGTGTTAGCTCACCTTTGCACTAATAGTTTGCATGATTGAATGAATGAAAGATTTCACACTAGTTGGTTTAAAGGCATAGGTATGCGTTCGTGAACACTATCTGTTTTGTGTGCATGTTGACATGTGGACATTTCTGCGGCTAGCAGGTGTGTTGATAATATTTGAGTGTGTGTGAACAGGCCCCGCCCTTTTTGTACTACATTTGAACCGTACCGTAACGATAAACAACCAGTAAACCTGTCTGCTCTATGCTGCTTCATGGTCTTACCCCCCTTCCCCTCCTATTATCACCCTCCTACCCCCCCCTCTCTCTAACGTCCCTCTCTCTTGTTCCCCTCTTTCCTTTTCCGTCCGGTCCAACACCAAAGATTTTCAAACATGATTGAAATTAATAAAGTTTGGCCTCAATTACAAAAGGGGTTTATTCAGACATACCTTTGGTTTGTCTGAAGATGAATAACCCCTCTTGTTAGAATAAAATATGTCCAACACAAGAGGCCCTCAGCTCTCATCTGTTTGCCTAGCTGTTGGACAGGACAAGTTAAAAAAAAAAAAAAAAAAAAAAAAAAAAAAAAAAAAAAAAAAAAAAAAAGAAAAAGGGATGCATTTTCTTTATTACTTTAACCCTTTAACACTGGAGCTGTCGCTGGCGACATAAATTACCATAATTCTTAAACTGCTTACACAATTAACCTAAGATTCTTAAGCCGAGACTTTGCTTCTATCAAGTGTTGCATATTGGTGTAAAACTGCTTTTCTCAGCTTCACAATCCTTTTCCTTAATTGTGTAAATGGTCGAAGAGTTGCAGTAATACAAAGAGTGTCCAAAAAGAGCGTTAAAATTTAGAGAACCTTATTAGTTGTACCAAGCTGAAATATTCTAATCAACCAACTTTATTTTTAATATACAAATAACATTGTGCAAAATTTTGTTTGTTTAGTAAACATGATGACCATATAGCAGAAGAAGTTCTTAGATTGTAGACTACCATTGGCTGTAAATGTTGCTCTGTTTCTTTTCATTCCCTGAGTTCAGAAATGACAACCAACATGACCAAGAATTGGTCAACAGTTTTAGGGATGTTTGCACCTGTGATGCGAACATCATGATGACTGTGTGATGATGATGGCTGCACGGTGGAGCAGTGGTTAGCGCTCTGCAAGAAGGCCCCCAGTTCAAATCCTGGCTGGGACCTGAAACAGAACACCAATGGAGGACCTTTCTGTGTGGAGTTTGCATGTTCTCCCTGTGCATGCGTGGGTTTTCTCCGGGGACTCCGGCTTCCTCCGACCATCCAAAAACATGCTTCATAGGTTAATTGGTTACTCTAAAAGTGTGAATGTGAGTGTGCGTGGGTCGTAAGACGAATTTACTCTTAAAAGTCTGTTGGCGTGGAGTAAGCTCGTCCCCTCATACTTTTGTTTACATGCTCTCCTGCTAGCTTACAGCCCCTCTCAACCCCTAACGTTACCGATGTAAAAAAAAAAAAAAAAATCTGAGCTATGTTGCCCCACCCAGCAAGTGTTCTACATCTTTTTCAAACAGAATGATTTTTGTCTGCTCCTCATTCACAACAATTTGAATAAAGAAATATTTAGAAATGCGATTTTTATCTTAATTTCCTTCAAATATGTCCTCCATCCAGAGTAAAATACCACAAGAACATATTAAAATAATTAAAAACACTATTATCACATCGAGTAGAAATTAATTCTCTTTAGAAACCTATTTTGTTGCCTCTTACAACTATTCTGCATTCTATTATATTTTTTTTGAGATCTGAGAAAATTACCACTAAACTGTGCCAGATCTGAAAAGTGTCGTTTTGATTTGAGGGGATGGACACTTTAGGGAGAATTGACCATTTTTCATTTATGAAGCAGGCTTAAAATAAACATGAATTTGTCTGGTTGTCCGTCATCGAGAAGGGTAAAGGGCAACTTCTGTGATTGGGGTTGAAAGGAGGAGATAGAGGTCAAAGTTCTCTTTAGTGGGAGAGAATTGCTTTGTGCATTTTTCTGCTCACACACACAAACACCCTTTACACACATGAGGATACACGATCTGAAACCTGGCCCCCTAAATGCTGGCTATTGGGCCAAAAAGTCAATGAAAACAACATCAGTCTAAATCAGTTGTTTTTCTTTTGTCAGCTTTCCATCTTCTGCCCACGGTGAATTCCTGTATTGCTCACAATCCTTCACTTTGTCAGTTTTTCAAGCTTTGGAAAATCCTTTTCACCTTAGTGAGCTATTCCTGGTACTGTGTTTTTCTATCCCAGATGGAGATGTTCTCTTGTCTTCTCTCTACCTTCATTGTGAAGAAACAATCAGTACAACCTGAATTCCTCGATAGGTGGGAGGAAGCTCATACTCAGATTAGATCCCTGCAGAGAGCATATCCCTCCCCGCAGGTTTCCAGGTATCTTCACAGCCAAGAATCGTGTTTGGAAAAACAAGCAAATAAACCAATGTGCAAAATTCCAATTTTCTATATCTGGCATGGAACTTATGGGTAGCGAAGTAACAGATTAAACCACTCTGACCTAAAGTCACAGTGGGAAACTCCAGTAACATTACCATGGGTTGTTGCTATGTGATTTAATGCACCAGCAGTCAGTTTCCACTCAGCCTATCAAAATACTGCCACGCACGGGAATGACTTAAATGGATAGCTGACATGTTCCATGCAAAAAAAGGCAGATGGGATAGCAAGCTATTACTGTGCAACAGAGAGTAGTGGAGTGGCGTTGGGAGTTAGGGAGTAAAGCTAAGACATTAGACAGCTGGAAAGCTGAGGAAACATGCCCATAAAGTTTTAGTGGGATGTAAAATGTTGCTATTTATTTATAATCCAAATGAGAGCGCGGTGAAATTTTCAGACAAAACCAATACAAGCCGGGTTTATTAATTGCTGGCCGCTTTGTGACCATCAGGGTGTAATGATCAAGGGTGGGTTGCTTTAATCAGGCTTGGCGTGATCTTATAAACCCTAAAAGGTTGACGAGGAATTGCAAGGGTAAAAAAAACACTTCAAAAGAGAAGAAGTCAAATCAGAAGACTGGGTCTGGAAAGCTGAACAAAGAGTATTGCATGAAAAAAGGAGAAATCAAAGAGAAGTAAACTTTACTTAGAATAAGGCATACCTTGATGAAGGTCTGCCTCGCCGTTTCCCTCTCACAGACGCACACACCACAACCCAGTGAGCAGCGGGGCTGTGGAGTGTAAGCAGGTGTCCTATGGGAGAGAGTGTACCATTAGCAGATCATTTCCCTCTCGCTCCAGTAGGCCCTCCTCTATCATACCTCTGCTGTCAGCACTGCCTCGAAGGATTACTGAGAAAGAAAGGGAAAAGACTGGGCCAATGGCTGGGAAAGTAGAGTAGTGTGAAATTGAAACTTGCATAGCCCCTATGTGCCCCCAAAACTGTGATTATTACCAGGTAGACATTGTTTTTTACCCCGTTTCCAATCTATATCCCTCTTGGAGAAAACACAAGCACAACATTAAGTATATTTGAGATGAAAATGTCAATTTTTACTGCATGGGTTTTTTTGTTGCGTTTTTTGAACAAGCAACCATATGGGGTGTCAAACTGTCAAAACATACACTCACAGTCAAAGTTGTGCTCAAATTAATACTTTGTGCACAACTTTGAAGAAAATATAAATACAATGCTTAGGTTTGCATTCAAATATCTGTTTTAAATTAAATTTGTCTTTGTTTTGAATGCAACATTTTCCACTGTCAAAAATACGTCACAGGGATATATTTCGAGTCACGAATCATTGATACAACTAACCGTGGCTCAGCAAAACAAAAATTCAACTTTATTGATGTCACAGTGGGGAAAATAGTTTAACAATAACAGTGTTGAAATAAATAACAGATACGAAAACCAGCGTTCTCCATTCTCCGTTCCAGCAGACTTTTGTTGTTGCCAGGCGACACCTGATTGTTTAAGGAATGCACCCACTGACCGTTTTAGACCCAGAAGTGGTGGGAAAACAGTTCAGAAGGGAGTAGCAGCCATGCCAATGCAGTAATTAGGTGTTCAAAGAAGAAGTCCATATCTGTAAAAAAAAGGTTGATAATAAGAAAATAGCCTGTTAAAGTAGCAGGCGGTTACCTCTACACCGGATTTTTAAAAAAAAGTCATGTCACTAGGCTCCAAATACCCAACTGACTTTACTTTCTGGAATTTCCTGCTAACGAATGGCAAGTTTGTTTAGTTTTGTTTTGGCTTTATCTACGCAGTTCTTAGTGTGGTGTTATTATTGTTCATTAAACTACGTTGTCTCTTGTTTATGATGTCACTGCTGTGATATGATAGTTGGTGAAAATTTGTTGTAACCAATGATCTGCACAAAATCATGAATAAATCAATGCTAAAAAATCTTTTTGTATTCACCTGATTGAACTCCACTGCGGAGGCATCTCTTATTTTTGATGTTCTCTCTAGTGGTAGTCGTTACACATGCGCACTTTTTTTTCTTTAATCGGTGTTTACATGCCTGTAACACTGAGATATATTTTTGACAATAAATTAACAGGGTAAATGTTGCATGGATAGCAAAGAAAAGTCATATTCAAAACAGACCTATCAAACGTAAAACCAAATGTTGTATTCATATTTCCTTTGTTGTTGTCTTTTCAAAGTGTGTGCAACTTTTTCTATGGACACACATTTCATTTTGACAATAGTCTTACCCCATACAACCATATATGACCAACAGAGCTGTTTTACCAAACTTCAAATTTTTGTTGACAGCATCAAAACAGCCACCGCCAAAACAAATTTTAGTAGATTATATTTCTTGGTGGATGGTGTCAGTCAGTGAAACCTCCCTTGAACCTGGACACTCTCCCTCCTGAGAGCTGTGCTAGCTGGGGGGCAGAGTGGTGACATGTCTGGCAATGAGCCCACTGTCATCAGAGACAAGGACACCTCTCCACTGCCAAAGCCCAGGGACAGAGGGAGGGGAGGGTGTAGAGACAGAAGGTCAAACAGGATTGGTTGGATGGATAATGTTGCAAAGGCCAAGAGTGGGTCAATATAGCACGGGAAAGGGACAGAGGGATGAAGGGAGTGACACAGAGCCCCAGATGCCACACAGCCTGCAGCTACTGTACATCACTGTATGCACATGTGGATGTGGAGTCCTCCCGTGAGAAGCTTTAGAGCAATGGTAAAGCGCACTGCAAAACATGCGGGGGCTATAAATAGCACTATATTAGCAAGTTTAACGAGAAAAATACCATCACCTTTAAATCCTGTTGTGTTTTGAATCCCATAATGGTGCATGGAGACTGACTTTTGAGTAAAACAGAAATACAACTGTGAAAGAAAGATTCACAAGGTTTGCACTGCTAAAACATTTCACACCAAACCTCCTTCAACTGCAGGGAAATGCGCCAGTATCTGGTAGTGACAGTCCAGTTTGAACACCATGCTAAAGGGGCATTCAAGAACCCTTGTCCTTTAATCTGTGACACATCGATTGTGTGAACGTAGAAGACCATGGAAAGGAACAGACTCTGCTGTTGAGTGTTTTACTGATATCTCACCTTTTTGTTTTGATGTGGTCCTTTTTTACATGTTGATTCATTATCCTAAGTGTAACCTGCTTAAAGAAAATCAGGCTTACAGCAGACACTGTCACTTGGTAAATCAGCTTGTTAAAAACCCAGAGTTCAACCAGAGGTTATCTCTTCAAGCCACTTCCTGCCGTACAAATTCGGGTCTAGACCTGACCAAACGATGGAAAACAAACCAGAGAGGGAAAGCAAAGAAAACTGCACAATTTGGTGGGAAAGCAATTGTGTTCTGCATGTGGAAAAAAACAGAAGCAATACCTTCAGGTCATAGATGTGTGCAGTGTCTTGAGATCTGAAATGCAGCTTTTTGAATTTGCAACTGCTGTGGAATGTTACGGCATCTGCTACTGCATTTTCTCTGTGATTTGAGCTTAAAGGACATTCTCCTGCATGCAGCCCAGTGCTGTAGTATTACATTTATATCATCCGCAGTGTACGGTTTGCACACTGTCAATGTGTGAAACTGAGAGCGAAGATTTAATAAGGTTGAAAGAAAAAGACCAGAATGCAGTTTGCACATCTAGAAAATATGGGACACTTTCTTTTCTTTTATTTAGGTTTATAGACTTGTATTCCTACTAAATTAAAGATGAAAAATGCAGAAAAAATTAGTTTCAATGCAGCTTTGAAGTCCTACCCTCATCTATACCTGAACCAAACGAATTTTCAAAATAATAGGATGGCAGTTGGAGAGTTGCAATGTTAAATTAGGAAAATACATGTCAAGATGTCTCCCAAAACAAACAAAATACATGAATAATAAATAAATACTCTGTACATCCCTTCTAGAAGCACGTCAGTCTGTCAAGCCCTGATACATTTATATCTCGGCACTGATGACCACCAACTCAACAATTCCCTCTCTCTGACTCACAGGGTTGTCTTCCCCTGTCCACGGCTTTCTGCAGTCACTCCGTCTGCATGACTGATGTCTGGTGTGCCGTAAGTGTCAAATAAAATGTCACTCAGAGATCATAGAGTCATAGGGACTCAGGAAAGAAAAACCTGATATCTTGTTGAAAACATTCTGGGATTTCTTGCGTAACGTTGTCAAACAAATATCAGCGTGAGCAAGTGAAAAAAATGTCCATATCTGACGGTGCATGCCACATATGGTTACAACAACATAAAGATATTGCCTCTGCAAGAGAAGGGGAAAAAATGGTCTAGTGTGGAATGTGAAGAAGCATTTTCCAATAAACCCAATGACACATCACAGTTAGTGTTTACACTGTGACACGGCCATCATCTCTGTCAGAACATCAATACCAGGGATGAGTTAATTTTTCAACAATAGTGTTTCTTTCACAGCTATTGATGAGCCACACTGCATTGCTCACTGAAATAGATCACAGAAAAAAGCTAATACACGTCTTTGTCAAACTCTCAACTGCTCAAAACATACACAAACACACACACACACACATAAGAAATAAAAAGAGCACTCTGGGTTTGAGTAGGTTAGAGCTACTGCTTCCAATGCAAAGTATGCGTAAACTCCTGCAAATGCGCATTTCGGGCTGCCATGATTAAAAGTCTCGTGTTCACGTTTTTTAAGTCTGTTTGTTGACTATACGTATAAAATGCCTGGCAACTGTACACATGCTGAAAATTAATCTAGAAAATTAAACTTTGACCAATCAGGGACTCAACTGTGGTAGTGACATATGAACATTGATCATGAAGGAGCATTAATTAATTAATTAATTAATTAATTTAATTTAATTTAAATTAATTTAATTAATAACTATAGTTTGCCAAGCCAGACATATATAACACCATGTCCTTTCATATATTGGAAAATGGCTGTGAAAGAAAAAGCCTGAAGCATATTTGCGACATTTGCTCCACTTTGACATTTCACACCAAGCCTCTTCCAACTGTAGGTGCATGTACTAGGATTGGGTGTAGCATTAAAGTTAAAAACAAGCAGACACTAAATATTTAAAGATTTAAATCAAAACCAATCATATTGGCAAAAAAAAAAAAAAATGATATGAATCGTTACAGCCCTATAAATAAAATAAATCAACTAATAAGATCATTTAAAAGCTATTTTAAAAAGGTGGGCTTGGACCTCTTCCTAAAAACATCTGCAGCCCTGAGGCTCTCCAGTAGGCTGTTCCAGTGGCGAGGACTAGCCTTAAGATTTGATCCTCGCCTCAGGAACAACTAAAAGATCAGTATGAGGGCTAATATTTTAGAAATAAATCACTGTGATAACAAGGCTTAAGAACAATATAACATTTATAAATCATTAAAAGAATAATAAAAAAATCAATCCTGAAATGCACAGGGAACCAATTCAGCGATCCTTAGAACTGGTGTAGAATGCTCCCGCCCCCTGACCCTCATCTGAACTCATAATTGTAGGCCTACAAAAGAGTTTTTGTATAAACCAGAGAGCAGGCCATTACAAAAATCAAACCTAAAATAAAAGCATACATTAGCCCCCATGTGATGGCAAGAGAGAGGAAAGGGTGAACTCTTGCAATATTGTTGAGATGAAAAAAATCCCACTTATAAAAGTTTAGGTGGGATAATGTGATCACTAATGATGTGACTGCTTCGGATGGATACTATTCTGAGGTTTCTGAATGGGAAAAAGAACCTTCCCGGCTCTGACTGCCGCCTAAGGCCTTGCTGGGAGCTTGCTGCATGTATATTAAGCTTCTTCTGCCAGAGTGAAATGAACAGAGGGAACTCTGTTGAGCTTGATCTGAACTTCCCCCTTTAACTCTAGAGAAAAAAAAAAAAGGAAATCCCCCCCCCCCCCCCCCAAAAAAAAAAGCAAGATCATAGAAAGACGGAAATTGTAAAGGAAACAGACAAAATGTCCTGTTTTGTCTTTCTTAATAGATGTGGGGGTTATGCTAAAAAGCTTGTTAGTTCCGATAAATGGGGTCACTGCTGCCAAATCTAACCCGACAGACAGAGCGGCTTTTTAGGCGAGCAGAAATAAAAGCTTTGACCCGGATCAGTGAAGCATCAGACACACAAACCCAAGCTGATCCGATGTCTGAAGCAGAAGAAGCTATTCTGTCACTCACAGAGGAAAAACGTTCACCTAGACGAAAGTGTCACAAACAATGTGTGGCTTGAAACGTAAAAAATAGGAAAGATAGTGACTATGTAAGGAGGCCGAAAGACCTGTGGATGGATGCTTGATCTTAAAAAGGCTGTAAACATCAATATCCTAACACTTGCATTAATTTTACATTTGTTACAAAAGCTTAAGAATAATTTAAAACATTTTATTTCCTCTAACACAAGCAGCTTCAGATGATGCCCCCCTAACTTCGTTTTTGTCTGTTACTTTGTTGTTCAGGAGTGGAACACTGTCTTCTTAATGCATGTGAACAAGAGTGGAGCTAACATTTCCTTTGCAGCTTCAGGAAAAATATCTGTGAACCATGTGAGCAGATTAACACAAAAACACACCACACTTCAAAACACTGGCATTATAAAATGATATAAGAGAAAAAGAAAAAGAAAAGGTGCATGCAGCTGTTAAATGTGAAAGTAAGTCATTTCATATGGCTGTGCAGAAAAAATGCGACCCTAACTTTGTTGCCTAGGCTTCCTCTTTGCAACAACACTCCAGCCTTTCAAATGAAAAGCCTACAGAAGCAAGCAGCTAAATAACACTTGCTAAATGCTGCATGTGCTAAATTGATTCGACTACAATTACTTCTCAAAGTTAATTGAAAAAAAAAAGATTCTATGAGTTCATGTTATTTATGATTTCATGTTTATGGGATGAAGCCCATCGACATGTCTACTAATGTAACATTGGGCTACATAAATAAAAGTGAATTGAAGATTGAATTAAATTAAATCAGGCCTGTGACAAGTCAAAAGGTCACACGACCATATTTTTTGCTGTTCTAAATTGTTCGTTTTGCCTAAGGAAATTGCTATTCATAAATATCTCCGGTAACGCTTTCTTTTACAGTACAGTACTTACAGTGTACTTAAGTGATATTTACATGGTACTTATTGTGTAACTACTGGGTACTTTCAGGGTACTTACATGGTACTTTTTATGGAATTTACTGGGTACTTACACTGTGTTTACATGGTATTTTCTATGGGACTTTACTGGGTACTTACATGGTACTTTTTGTGTCTACTCTGTACTTACATGGTACTTACTGTGTATTTATATTTTACTATTTGGTTCATACCTATGTGGTACATAATGGGTATTTATAATATTCTTACTGGGTATTTACATGTTGTGCAAAGGTGTCTTTTATGGTACTTACCACATGTAAGAACAAGGTAAGTACAAATAAAGTACCTTGACCTTTAGGTCTGCACTCGCTGTATGTTTCATGGTATTTACTATGAATTTACCACAGAAACTACCCCTTAAGTACACTGAAACTGTACTGTAAAAGAAAGTCAGCCCTATTTCCACTCAACTACATGGTACTTTCATTACTAAATACCGGGTATGTTCACTTGAATATTACTTGGTACTTACCCCTTAATTACAATGAAACTGTACTGTAAAAGAAAGTCAGCCCTATTTCCACTCAACTACATGGTACTTTCATTACTAAATACCGGGTATGTTCACTTGAATATTACTTGGTACTTACCCCTTAAGTACAATGAAACTGTACTGTAAAAGAAAGTCAGCCCTATTTCCACTCAACTACATGGTACTTTCATTACTAAATACCGGGTATGTTCACTTGAATATTACTTGGTACTTACCCCTTAAGTACAATGAAACTGTACTGTGAAAGAAAGTCAGCCCTATTTCCACTCTATTACATGTTACCTTTAGTAGTAAATGCTGGGTATGTTCACGTATTACCTTCCTGTCCAGTGTACATACACACTTGGTCTTCTGACCTCACCAAATGAGACAATGCTAACTTGTTGGTAAGGATAAAGTAACTACATTGTAAAAACATATACTGGCCTGATTACTTCTTGTAACATGAGGCAAGTTTAAAGAGAAACAAGACAGCTGTGAAAACAACAATCTTTAATATGATACATGTCTGCAGCATACAAAGTGTCATCACAATGAAATAGGTTTTAAGTACATAAAAGTACAAGGAGCATTCCAAAAAACACATTATTGGCCTGAGGGCCGTGCTTTTTGTCCATCCAAATTCCTTCAGCAGAGTTTGGTAACGGTGCAGGACTTCTTCAGGGTTTGTAACTGCAAGAAAATTCACAATAAAAGCTCAAATGAAAATAAAAAGAATAACGACTTTGATGAAATACAAAATAAATGTTACTTATTTAATCATTTCTGTAATGAGTTTGATAAATCTCTGTGTATTCTTTATCGCTTTGACTGTAATGCTTGAAATTAATCAATTATCCTCATTTATAAACATGATAGATTATTCACAACTTTATATTTTAGTTACATAAACTAGAACAAAAAAGAAATCAAAGAAAAAAAATCAAAATTGCCATAAAAAATCTAATTTGTTTAGACAAAGAATGACAAAAGTAATGTTTTAATTGGCAATTGCTGTGTGTATTTCTTCTTTATAAATATTATTTGCACCTACAATTTGCATTAGCATGAAAAACATGGCAGTGTAAAACAAAAGGAAAAAAATAAATAAATAGGCAATTTCAAATTCAACGCAGTTATTCACAGAAATATGTTTTAATTTTCAAACAGTTTCACTTTTGGTTGGTATTTTTGTCTCTATCATATTTGAAAATAAATTAATAAATAAAAATAGAATAAAAACGGAAAAAGAAAAGAAAATGCAGTTAAACTCTTCATTAATGTAAATAATATGTCCACTTGGTGGATTTAACTTACTTTAGCTTACTCTCCTGTGGCTTCGTGGATTCGTCTGGGATGTCTTCTTCACCATAGCTGATCTAAAGCGGTAAAAAGACGGAAGTACGTCATCATTATTTTAAATAAACGCCTTTCTTTGATTTTCCCAGAAAGACATGCGCTCAGTCAAACAGCACAGAACAACAGACTTTATTATTTAGGCGACGTGCTTGTTTCACAGGTGCCTCTCTCCTGGTAAGTAACAACAATGTTTGTAAATTTTCATTACAAACTTTGAAAATTTATACATAAAATAACTGAATTATTGCAGTAGCAGACGTGCTCTTACGTCACGTTTCAAACACAGAGAGAGCGGCTTGAAATCACGAAATTAGCTTCTTTGTAAAGTTTGATCAGTTTAAATATTTACATGTAATTTATCCAATATTTAAAAAAACAAAAACACTGGCTTACCTGCCAGATGAAGAGAAATTCAAACTGTTGCGCGCGCCTCGAGGTTCTTGGGATTAATGCACGTTCACTTTGGGGGTAGTTGTGCTGCATTCAAGTGCGCTGGGAATTTGCAGCTTTACTCGCCCCGACCTACTTAACAAAAACACACACTCGGGGGGTTTTTAGTATTAAAAGTAAATATTTAGCCTTGTTGTTTTACATATTTTCGTGACATTATATATTTTTAGAACAATATTTAAAAAAAGTTAAGTTTTGAATAATTTATTATCATGTTTATAAATGAGGATAATTGATTAATTTCAAGCATTACAGTCAAAGCGATAAAGAATACACAGAGATTTATCAAACTCATTACAGAAATGATTAAATAAGTAAAATTTATTTTGTATTTCATCAAAGTCGTTGTTCTTTTTATTTTCATTTGAGCTTTTATTGTGAATTTTCTTGCAGTTACAAACCCTGAAGAAGTCCTGCACCGTTACCAAACTCTGCTGAAGGAATTTGGATGGACAAAAAGCACAACCCTCAGGCCAATAATGTGTTTTTTGGAATGCTCCTTTCTACTGTTTTGTACTTAAAACAAATTTTATTGTGATGACACTTTGTATGCTGCAGACATGTATCATATTAAAGATTGTTGTTTTGCACAGCTGTCTTGTTTCTCTTTAAACTTGCCTCATGTTACAAGAAGTAATCAGGCCAGTATATGTTTTTACAATGTAGTTACTTTATCCTTACCAACAAGTTAGCATTGTCTCATTTGGTGAGGTCAGAAGACCAAGTGTGTATGTACACTGCACAGGATGGTAGTACGTGAACATACCCAGCATTTACTACTAAAAGTACCATGTAATAGAGTGGAAATAGGGCTGACTTTCTTTTACAGTACAGTTTCATTGTAATTAAGGGGTAAGTACCAAGTAATATTCAAGTGAACATACCCGGTATTTAGTAATGAAAGTACCATGTAGTTGAGTGGAAATAGGGCTGACTTTCTTTTACAGTACAGTTTCAGTGTACTTAAGGGGTAGTTTCTGTGGTAAATTCATGGTAAATACCATGAAACATACAGCGAGTGCAGACCTAAAGGTCAAGGTACTTTATTTGTACTTACCTTGTTCTTACATGTGGTAAGTACCATAAAAGACACCTTTGCACAACATGTAAATACCCAGTAAGAATATTATAAATACCCATTATGTACCACATAGGTATGAACCAAATAGTAAAATATAAATACACAGTAAGTACCATGTAAGTACAGAGTAGACACAAAAAGTACCATGTAAGTACCCAGTAAAGTCCCATAGAAAGTACCATGTAAACACAGTGTAAGTACCCAGTAAATTCCATAAAAAGTACCATGTAAGTACCCTGAAAGTACCCAGTAGTTACACAATAAGTACCATGTAAATACCACTTAAGTACACTGTAAGTACTGTACTGTAAAAGAAAGCGTTACCATATCTCCTATGCATTATTTGCCCCTCAGAACTTCCAGATATTGCAAAGTTTCACATGGAAACAGCACAGAACTTGTGTGTATTTGATTTCAGACCACCTTAGTGCCGGAGACTGTTTTAGTTTGTTCCAAATTGTCATAGAAGAGTCTGTCAGACGTTCATGGTAATTCTAGAACTTGTTTGTGATACACTCCCCGTTAGCCACGTTACAAATGTTAGCCACATTATCATATTCCCAGTGCTTGTAACACGTAAAAAACAAAAAACAGATTGACACCGCTAAACAAACGTTACTGTGACTAAGCTAACACCAAACTACGGAGTCCTGACATCAAAAAACTAAAATATATCTCATTCCCACAGATTATTATCTTATTCGCACGAAATAATATTCCGTTCCCACGAAATAATTAATTAGTGCAAACGAAATAATTAATTTGTGCGAATTGAATAATTATTCACGTCATAAGTCATTCATAAACACGCATATGCTCTCCGTCCGGGCGCAAAAGCTGCTTTCAGCGGTAACTTCCGTGTCTCTGTGACCCCAATTTGTTCAAAAAAAAAACAAGAATGATCAATTTATTACTGTTTCAATGAATATAAGCAAAATATCAGAAGATTTAGGATACCTAGGCTTGCTGCTTTGCCATACGATTCACCGGACATAGCTCCTAGCACCCCCACAGGGCTATATCGCTTGTCATGCCAGCATTCGGGCCGCTGGCTTGCCCGTAGACAGCCCGAATGCCGGCATGACAAGCAAAAGAGCTCCGCGGTGGAGCTATGTCCGGTGAATCGTGTGGCAAAGCAGCAAGCCTATAGGTATCGTAAATCTTAAGATATTTTCCTTATATTTATTAAGACAATAATAAATTGATCATTCTTGTTTTTCTTTTTCCTCTCTTGAACAAATGTGGGTCACAAGGACACGGAAGTTACCACTGAAAGCGGCTTTTGCGCCCGGACAGAGACCATATCCGTGTTTATGAATGACTTATGACGTGAATAATTATTCAATTTGCACGAATTAATTATTTCGTTTGCACTAATTCATTATTTCGAGGGAACGAAATAATATTTCGAGGGAACAGAATATTATCTTGTGGGAACGGAATATTATTTAGTGTGCCCTATGTATGGATAATACTATGAGCTAAAAGCTGGCATTTTTCAAGTGTGAATTTCCTTTTTTTTTCTCTTTCTCTAGCTTTTATCACTTTTCTTCTACATTCTTCAGCTTTTCAAATGTCTTGGTTTGGTGCATATTCTCGGATTTCCACATTCTAGAACTTCCATTCTAAAAAATGTCATGTCTTTTCATATTTTTGCACCAGTGATTTATTCAGATTATTTATACGTTTATTTTCTTTCCTTGTTATTTTACTGTCCATTCTTGCACGTCTCCTCTTTTCTCTCAGCTCCCATCGGTGTTGTGCTTATACAATTCTTAAACCCTGGGCAATTTCTTACTGTGATGACAGACTTTCATTTTTTTCCTCATCTCATACATCAATTCAGCATTCATTTTCTTTGACCACAAAGGTATCGAAAAGGCAGCTCCAGCCAAAGCTTATTTATTTTTGTCAAATAATTTTACTTTCCCCAAGACAGAGTCAGGTGCCAGCAATATGAGAATATCAAAAAGCTACTTCTTTTCCTTTTTCTCACCTTCAACCCTCTCTCACTTTTCATTTCTGTCTTGGCCACAGCACTGTTACTTGGCTTAGTGAGCGTTCTTGTTCAGATTATCTCTGCTTGTTTAAGCTTTTAAGAGTCAAATTAACCTGTCTTCTTCTATAGAGCACATTCAAAAACAATCCCAGCTGACCAAAGTACTGCATGGTCACTCAGCGCATCGTCATTTTTTTTTAATATTAAATAAACATCACTGAAATTGTTGTATTCTATGAAGCTTTCTGATGTTTAATATCTCAAAATATAAACCCTGTTATTAATTTTCTGCAGTCAACAATGCAATTAACCTAGATTAAAAATATATGTACATAATTAAACAAAAAAACATGGACATAATATCAATCAAAAAATGTAAATTATTGTCCAGCACAATACATTTATAATTCCAACAATCCAAAGAGTGTTTTTGGGTTCATCTCAGCTTTTATCATTTACCTCCCACTTCTATCGAGAAATTAGGAAATCCAACCTGCATTGGTCTTGGCACCTTTGAAACCTTTTAAGAAAACAATCATTTGTTACCATTAGTAAGATCTCAGCAAGATACAACACTTATTTAGTTCCACTTAACGATTAATCTGTTTACAGTTTATCTATTCCCTTTGAAAATGCATTGATACAATGATGAAATAATTGGATTAACAGTTTTATGTAGATTTTATGTTGCATTGTTTACCACATTTCTGTCATGGCTACAACTTTTGGGTTTCCTTTAAAATCAGGAACTTGTTATTTTTTTAACTGAGCATGTATTTTGTAGTAACTATACTGCTTTAAAATGTGTGTGAAATGTGTTGAAAACTAGTGTGCACATTCGGGATGATAAAGAGGCGTAAAGCACTGCAAACAATACCTTAATAAATACATTCATTTTGTTGTTAAATGTTGTGTATTTTTTATTTTTGTTACCACAAAAAAAAAGTGTCTAAAAGCCCCAAAATTCCCAAAGGATTTGTGTTTAAAGCTCTATCAAAGGCATTATTTTGTGTTGCTTAAAATAGAAAGTGCCAGTTAAAACATTAAGAAATCATTCATTTAAGGACCAAGATGTTTATTGAATAATTTGAGGGGAGAAGATACACAACCCTAGTGCACATAGATTTTTCTATTTGCATAGATTAGAAAGATGTTAAGGTATTTATAAGAGTATTGAAAGCTTGTGTGTTCTTAGTGTTTTCTATATTTTTTTGCTCATACCACTGCCATATGCAGTATATGTTCCCGTTTACAGCCAGGTATTCCAGATTCCAATAACGGCAAGTCTTACAGTCTGCATTTATGTCTAACCCTAACCTCTGGCTAATCAAGCTCATGTGTTTGACCTGTTTCGATCTGCACGTTCCCCTGTTTTCCTCACAGCATTTCCCGTTCATTCGAGCTCGCCAGTTTTACAATTCAGCCATTATCGTTCACATTCACAGTTCTTGTCTTTCATATAAATCCAGCTCCTTTTTCTAGTTTTTCAGAGTAGTCCCGGGCCCCCGTGAAGCCTTTCCGACCTGAAACTTCTGTTTTTCATTGGGCATGCTTTTGAATACAAATACTACATCATTTGCTCATTTGAAGGTTTTTCTGCAAGTCTTCCTCTTATGCAACATCGCTTTTGCATGCAGAAGTGAACTAAAAAGAGAATGTCGAGGACTTTTTGACCTGAAATCGTCTCTTTTATACAATCAGTGCACAGAGATCAGTTTTACGATTAGAGTCTGTTATCACTGAATCCATGACAAGCAAGCTCCCTTTTCTACTGCTTAAAGCCTGCTGATCCCTGTGCTTGTCATCATATGTTATTGACCATTTATTTAAATTATTCAAGAAATCACAGGAGTAACCTTGAACATTGCATCTCAGGCATCCATACTAAGTCCCTGACACTTGTTGCTTCAGGTAAACTGAATCAGTCTCCTTGAAGCAACCAGTGGGCAGGAGGTCTTTGAAAGTCAACTTCTTTTTTCAAAACAAGCTCTGGTTACCATGTAGTGTTTAAAATGCTCTGCCTTCTGTGAAAATGTTTCATTTAATACCAAGAATTTGATGAGCAATATTCCAGCATGTGGGTCTGACTCACCTCTGCCAGCCACAAAAGCTTTAGGTTTTTTTTTAGCCTGTTTAGGAGACAACATGGTATTAAAAAACATGCAAAAAGGCTATAGACAGTTTTCTAAACCATATTTGTTGTCAACCAAACCAAAAACCTCCCAATGCAAGACATTTGAAGTTCAACTTTGTGCTGCAAATAATAGTTTGAGGAATTGCTTTACAATTACAGTTGTGAACACATCCTTTGTGATTCTCAGGGTCAAAGTGAAAAACTGATTTAAGATGCTATTTTGACAATTAAAAGAACAACTGATAAACATGATGCTTAGTTTAACTTTTGATCATTTGTTCATGAGTTTTAGCTTTGTGTTTTACTTGTTTATTTAGCCTGACATTCAAACTTTGATAGGACCATGTCCTACTTTTAAGCTTGCTGCAAAAATTTCATCACAGAGGAAATCTGTATGTTTACAATTCACATATCACTTCTGATTCTACAAATATAACAGAAAATCCAAATAATTCCGTAGCTGTGCTTGGGACAGCTGAGAAGAATTTTAAGAAGGGCTTTTTAACAGTTTATTACTTTTTAGAGTAAGACTGCTGAATCCAACAGCCCTAAAGGGTGTGCTACCCTGGTCAAAAGCCAGTAGCATCCTCCAGTTCAGCAGTTGGTTTTAGACTTCAGTTCTCTCCTAAAGTTTTGCTTTTTTAGGTCTCTGGATTCCTTTTTGCTTATTTTTCCTGACATAACTGAGTTTTATGCCAAGACCAAGCTTTAATACTTTACTTTGATGATTTTGTAACAATTGTGTGAGCTTCTTAATTTTAAATGTCTTTGTATTTTGGCTCTACACTTTTCTAAATTGACTTTTTTTGCCCAAAAATTCTCCACACTTAGCAGCAGCCATCTTTTGCTTGACAATTCTTCTCCTACACCTCTGAGCCAGAGCTCCTGCTGCTCCTGTAAGATCTGGACAATACCTGTGGGTTTGTCCTGCACTGCCTCGGCGGCATTACGAATAAAAACTTTTGGTCCACTGGACTTCCAGTTTCTTTGACACATCCCTGGTTGAAGTCTGTACATTATTTATTTTCATTGACATTGACTCAAGCTATGACTAGATGCCTTTTTGAATGCCAGTTGATTCTAAGCCATGATGCCTTCTTTGGACATTTTTACTTATTGGCTCATCAAAAAAACCTCATCTTTGTTTACTTCATTCTGTTGTGCAACTTTACCCAGCAGAGTTTCGACCTTTGAAGTCTGTACTTACAGATTCTGTCAATCAGGATCACAGTTGTCAGCACCTGTGAGCTAGCTAGCTTTTTCAGAAAACAGTTTCACCACCTGAGCCTTGTGATGTTTAAATTCTGTTTTCACTTGGAAGTGTATGTCCTTGCACATTTATTTGGGTTTGGTGTTTTATTTTTCTACTTTGCTGAACTCTGCATCCTCTCATGTTCTTCATGCATTCCCACACCTGAGAAATTCCTGTACATCAACTTCCTATCAGTCATTATCCTCCCCTGTAAGACTGTTCTTACCCCCTGTTTGTTTTTTGTTGGAGCCTCCACCTTTTTTTGATGTTTACCCTATTTAATTTTAATAAACAATATTTACTTCTTATCTGGTTGCCTCCTACTGCTCCTAAACATTTGGGTCCTCCTCATGCATCTAAACTAACAACAAGGTTCTGTTTACTTATGTGTGGGGAATGTGCAGTCAAAGAAAGATAAAACTATCAAGAAAAACAAAAGGTGATGAAATGTGAAGTATTGGAACTAATCATCTTTAAATCATCTTGTGAATGTATTAGTGGATGTTGGGCTCTTTTAAACACTCACAATACTTCTGCAGCAGACACACTTAGTCTTCTTTTTACAAGTCTTTTAGTAAAATACGTGACTATAAAGCAGATATGACATTTTAATCATCAAATTTTTCAATCATAGGGACATTTCCATATAAAAAAGGCTGTACATTGCAAATTGGAAATACAGTGAGGTCAATAAGTATTTGACCATCCTGTGATTTAGCAAGTTCTCCCACTTAGAAAACATGGAGGGGTCTAAAATATTCATCAAAGGTGCATTTCCACAGTGAGAGACAGAATCTGAAGAAACATTCAGAAATCACGTTGTACGATTTTTTTTAAAAATTATTTATTTGTATATTACTGTGACAAATAAGTACTTGATCACTTGAGTTAAACAACTTTAATATTTGGTACAGAAGCCTTTGTTAACTATTACAGAGGTCAAACGGTTCCTGTAGTTCTTCACTAGGTTTATACACACTGTAGCAGGGATTTTGGCCCACTCCTCCATACGGATCCATGATTTGTTGATAGGAGAACTTGCTAAATCACAGGGGGATCAAATACTTATTGACCTCACTGTAGCTGCTGAAATCAAAATGATTCTAATTACATATAAGAAGTAATCAACACAAAAAAATGAAAGTTATAAAGTCCAAGTGAGAGTTAAGAAAACAATCAGTTTTTTTTTGGAGAGACATTTAATGAATGTCATCATGATCTAGTTTAATATTTACTGTATGCACACTAATACCAACATATGTTGCTATTTAATTGGCGGTCCTCCTTCAATTCCTGCATGTTGGAACATCTACTGCTGTAGAGCTGATTCACTCACAGCTGAGATTTATCGAACTTCTGGGATTGGTGACTAGCAGTTTGAGACAAAACAGGACAACATCAGGTTTAGCTCTCCTGAGTCACAAGTCATGTTATAGTTGTCAGTTTGAAAAGACCAAATAACGAAGTGTGTGACTTTGCCTGATAGGATGGACAATGTGTTGCTGAGCAAAAATGCATGTAGACGATCAGGTAACACATCAAATTAATTTTTGCAGAACCAGCACCAATCTGTATAGGTAAGAAGTAGAAAAATAAATAAATAAACACATCATAAATTGATAAGAAATTCTCTACATAGCTGTTAATTTGTAAAACCCATCCCTTCCAGCCATCCATTGTCTGATTCAGCTGAATCTCTTATGGGGTCACATGGTTGCCGAGCTTATCGCAATTTTTGTTGGGTGAAGTGGGGTACACCTTTAACAGGTCGCCAGTCTTTCGCAGGGCCACAAAATAACACAATCCCACCTCTAGGGACAATTTAGAGTCACCAATGAACCAAAGAAGCCTGTGGGAGGAAGCCCACACATGCAAACTCCACAAAGAAAGGACCATGCGGAGATTCGAACCAGGGCCTCCTCACAGAGAGGTGAGAGCGCTACCCAACTACACCCCTGTGAAACCCCCATTTGAGCAAGACTTGCATGTGAAAAGATAAAACTTTCTGAAAATAGTTAAACACCTCAGCTTTATAGATTTTTCAGGACATGATTTTACTTTTGTTGATAAAAGCAATCTTTAAAATAATTATTAACAACTAATCATGGCCAACAACAAAGTAGAAGTAATTGTACACTGATTGCTAAGATATGGATGTTTATAATCACAATCAAAAGAGGGAATTTAAACATCACACACACACACATGCGCTGAAACTGAAAAGTGGGATGCAGAGTTGCAGAGGCATTGTGTCTAACAAGCATAGGCACTCCTAATCAAGGCTGTGCTCACTACCCAGCAGCAGCAGCAGCATAAGGTCACCTTTGATTGATTCATATGAAAGGACGCATCAGGCCGTTTCTCACAGAAGTGAACAAGAGGGTGCACTCTTGTTGGAACGTTTAGAAAGTTTCCTCTGGAGTGTGAGCAACAAAAAAAATGTTTAATCACTAAAGAGAACTCTCACAAATGATCTGGTCTTATATTTATTTTGGTCTTATATTTATTTTGCAAAGCAGCTTTTATGCCAACAATTTTGAAAATGAATAAAAAGGTTTAGGAGATGAATGAATACATGCAATATATATATAGTGAAACATTAGCTAACTTGTCATAATCAGCTTCTCTTACTGAGATTGAGCATCATAACAGACGGCAAGATACTTTTCTTGCCATTTAGTTTGTCTGGGTCAGCCCAGTTCAAAGCATCAGAAAATGATAAATAGCTATTTCTTTGTGTACGCTTATGCTTGCTTATTCTAAAGCTGCGGCCACTTACTTTAAACCCAACAAAAACAGCAAACACTCTGCAAACCCTAAAGTGTTGTTTTTTGTACAATGAATTACCTACTCCAACCACAATCCCAGACATGCACTGACCACATGGGACATTTTATTTTTTCCAAATTAGTAGGATCCCCACAATCTGCTTCCCATTGCCCCTCCAACACTTGCCCAGATTCTTAGAAACAGCAACCATTAACTCTGACTTCACTGACACCACAAGGAGAAAATAGGAGAGACTTATGCAACAAATAAAAATCGTCTTCAGGTTCCCCCGGATCTTCTTTCAACCTATTTTAATATGGCCATGCATTTCAGTCATTATTCCACAATTGCAACATTCAGTTATTCACTAAGAACTTGTAAAGATCCTTCAGTCCTTCCAAACTGTTCTTATTTTCTCCCACTACAAAAATAACATTATTAGATTGAGAAAACTTGGCAAATGATGGCCTAATTTCAAACTTACCATTTCTCTCAATAGTTTGAGGAAAAGTTGTTGCATGTATGAGAATTTCGATTCTGTGTTCAACCCTACAAACAGCACAAAAATCGCTCTTGTAGAGTCCCCATTGATCAACTAATGGCTGCTGACCAGGGCTTCTCTTTGTTCTATACATAGTGGACCAAAAAAATGTCCTACATGACACTCACATCCAAGTTGGACTCTATGGGACCATCCCCGATGTTACCTCAGTAGATGACAAAACTATTTTAGCATGAAAAAAGTAACTACCCCCATGTTGTCACCTATGGGGGCTCCACAGAGGTCTGTTTTTGGACAAAACCATTAAACTGTGTACTTGCTTCCCACCAAGTGACATCAGGACATTTGGAATAACATTTAATTTTTCATGCTGGTGAAACCCAAAGGTAACTTAAAGATGACCTCACTTCCACTTTATGCCTCAATCACCCGTACAAGGTTTGACCCATACAGGTGCTGTAGGTTTATGGGTTGTGATTACAAAAGGTTGCCCATGCCTGTAGGATGTCCAAACAAACCACGTTCTGATTGTCTAATTTCTAACAGTCACGCTGTGAGCACTACGGGATTCGCCAATATATCGCGATAGTTCATTTGGCGATACTTGTATCGATTCAAAATGCTGTCAGGACGATATTTATTTAATTACTTCTGAGCATCCTTTAGCGTCTGACTCGTTTTCCACTTCACCCTTCCGACCACTTGTGGGCAGCAGAGCACACAGAGCCTCTTTGAACAGCTCTACTTTGCACAAAACAAGAGGAAGACCTCGGCCAGAGGCAGCTTTTTGCGTTGTTATGAGACATGAATTCTTAGTTTTTACTTTGGATGGGTACCGAACTGAAACTCTGTGCCATGTTGATGCCGGTATCATACGTATAAAAACGCGGATTGCGGTGCTTTGTAGCGGACTCAGATAAGAACGAGCGAAACACTTGAGCTTCACAGCGGCTAATAGGCTAATGCACTTAGCATCAACCAAAATGCTATCGGCAAAGAGGGCCAAAGTTCTGCAGAACCTCCCAGCAATGGATTCTGGTTCAGCGACCTGATTGATCAAAGTGATGTGTACAACGCCCCAAAAAAAGGCAGACATCATGGCAATCAACGTTAGTTTTCATCTGTGTGAGAAAGCATGGCTGCAGTGCAGATATGTAAACAACGCATCTTTGCCACATTAAAGGAACTTTCCTTCATTCTGTCATGCTGCCTCATCATCACATTTTATTGTTCCTGGAAAATATTAGTGCCCCCCTCAGGCTCCTGAACCATTCAAAAAGTACTGGAGACGCTACATAAAGCAATATTGAAAATAAAAAGCGGTTTATTTCCCCAATCATACTTTTACAACCTTATTGGTTAAGGCACATTCATTCCATTTTTTTTTCCTATTCTGAAATATATCTTGTGGTGGAAATTAGACAATGCTGACTGTTCCCTTTCTGTGATTTAAGTTAACAAAATAAAAGCACTACAAATTCGCCTGGGTAAAACAACTTATATATAAGATACAGTTGCAGTGCTTAACATTGTGATCATTAAATAAATTGAATTTGACAATTTTTTTACATTGAAAGAGTTTTTTCCAAGTCACGTCTTAAAAGAAAAGTTAAAAAATGTGTTCCGGTATAATATATATATATATATATATATATACGTATATACATATAAAAATGTATATATATGTGTATATATATATATATATATATATATGTATATATATATGGTTGAAAACCCTTTGTTAGCAATGACAGCCTGAAGTCTTGAACTCATGGACATCACCAGATGCTGGGTTTTCTCCTTCTGAATGCTCTGTCAGGCCTTTACTGCAGCAGCTTTCAGTTGCTGTTTGTTTGTGGGCCTTTCTGTCTGAAGTTGAGTCTTCAACAAGTGAAAATCATGCTCAATTGGGTTCAGATCAGGTGACTGAATTTATTTTTTCAAGAATATTCCACTTCTTTGCTTTAATAAACTCCTGAGCTGCTTTGGCTGTATGTTTTGGGTCGTTGTCCATCTGTATTATGAAATGCCACCCAATCAGTTTGGCTGCATTCACCTGGATCTGCGCAGACAGTATGTCTCTGAACACCTCAGAATTCATTGGGCTGCTTCTGTCCTGTGTCACGTCATCAATAAACACTAGTGTCCCAGTGCCACTAGCAGCCATGCACGCCCAACCCATCACACTGCCTCCACAGTGTTTTACTGATGATGTAGTGTCCTTTGGATCATGAGCTTCTCCACGCCTTCTCCATACTTTTCTCTTGCCATCATTCTGGTAGAGATTGATTTTGGCTTCATCTGTCCAAAGAATGTTTTTCCAGAACTGTGCTGGCTTTTTTAGATGCTTTTTAGCAAAGTCCGATCTAGCCTGAATATTCTTGAAGCTTGTGAGTGGCTTGCATCTTGCAGTGTACCCTCTGTATCTACTTTCATGCAGTTTTCTTTTCATGGTAGACTTGGATATTGATACGCCTACCTCCTGGAGAGTGTTGTTCACTTGGTTGGCTGTGGTGAACAGGTTCCTCTTCACCATGGAAATGATTCTGCCATCATCCACCACTGTTGTCTTCCGTGGATGTCCAGGGGCTTCATTTATAATACTTTGCGTAGTATTTGCGTCAGAAGTGGCGTACGGATGAAACATAGGACGTGCGTACGCACAGAAATATTCGGAGTTATAAAACCGTGCGCACGCACATCCTACGCATCTTTCCCTTAATAAATCACAACCAATTCTAAATGCTGCGCAGCTTTTGCGGCCTCATGACACCCCCATAGTTGCCCATAAGTAGTCCGTGAAACGCCCACAAATGAATATTCATTGATTGCGAAACCATGCCAAACACGGAGAGAAAATCAAAAAAACGTAACTTCACTCAATGTGAAGTAGAAGTTATCGTTGGCGAGGTGGAAAAGAGGAGAATAATGTTGTTTGGAGGGCACAGTGTGGGCATTACTAATGCCAAAAAGGCACGTGAGTGGCAGACGGCGGCAGACGCCGAAAATGCTGCAGCCTCACAACCTCGGACCGTGGCCGAAATAAAAAAGAAAAGGTCGGACATCAAAGTCAAGGCAAAAAAACGTCTAGCGCTGAACCCCCCCCACACACACACCCGTGTCTGCCACGGGTGTGGGGGGGGGACACCGGAGCTGACCCCTCCTGATGAGAGACTGGCGGCAATAATTGGGGAATCCCTTTTAAGTGGAGTGGTGACTGAGGCGCAGGGGGACGCCGACACGCCAGATGCACCGGGTGACACACCCCCAAAAGCCCGCAGAGGAAGTCGGAACCGGCTCACATCTTCTAAGAGCGCAAGATCAGCCATTGTGCGTCATTACGCATTGTGATGGGGCATTTTATTTCCATCTATTTAATTGCATCTGACAAGCTACAGATGTCGGGAATAATCGACGTGGAAATGGGAAATTGTTCAGCGCAAATGTAATTTCTTGTTGCTTTCTGAATGGTCGAGACATACGTTGTTTTATCAAAAATAGAACAAACTAAAGGCATATGCATGAATACCATGATTCCGTACCTTATGAAGAAATGTTTTACTATGAAAACAACTTTCCCCAGTAGACAATTTACGCATCTCTCTCTATCTATCTATCTGTCTGTCTAATTGCACCTATATCTGCTCCGCCAGACGGACACATTGACGGGAATGTCAGTTTTGTACATTATTTCGTTCTGTTAAATATATTATTTATGAGGATGAATTGCACAACATGCCAATATTGCAGAACATATTTCACTTTTCTTTTTGCAAATAAGTGTTCATTTGAATTTCTGTTGTAATTTTCGTTTGATTCTTTTTGTTTGTCTCACTGCTGATCGATCAAACGGGTGTTCGTGTAGCTGTTAATTGTAAGACTTGCTTTGTGAAGTCTTCATGTTATTTATGAGAGGCACTATTGTCATTTTCACTTTCACGTGTTTCTTCCATCTGCCGACGGTGTCGCCGTTTCTCATTTCACCCGTTTTTGTGCGTACGCCTGGGTCAGAGCTTGCGTGAAGGACCGCACATTTTCCCGTCAAGTTTGCTTTTTATAAATCTCAACTATTGCGTAGAGAGTGGCGTACGCCTTCTTTTGTGCATACGCAACATTTATAAATGAGGCCCCAGGTCTTTTTGCGTTGCTGAGTTCACCAGTGCTTTCTTGCTTTCTTTCTTTCTTTCTCAGGATGTACCACACTGTTGATTTTGCCACATCTAATACTGTAGCAATTTCTTGCATGGAATTTTTCTGTTTTCTCAGCTTAATGATGGCTCCTAGGGATGGCCCGTTTAACACGACACTTCAGCGCGCTTTTCACCTTCATGAAACAGAGTGGATTGACACAATGTTTCGGGGCGTGTGCCAACTAGCACAGATCACGTGGTTGATGACGTATGACGTGCCAAATGCATGCATGTTTGGTCGAACCACGGTTCAGATGTCACTTGTGTTTTGAACAGTTGGGCGCGCTATTCTCTAGAAATACGAAGTGAATCCCGAACGTTTCCCGACCAGTTTTGTTGTTTTCCCAAGTTTGTAAATCAAATTCAGTTCATTGCACTTTACCATGGCTCCTTGTAAATAACGTACTGTGGCTCAGGATCGTTTCAACTCGATTTCTCCAAATAAAACAATACACTATAAACGTTGTGTAAAAAAATAATGCTTCAATAAATCTATCATGGCATGTCAAATTAGTACCAGTAGCGATAGCTCAGTAGAACAGTCAGTGGGGTTTGCATCCAGAGGTCCTGAATTCAAGACCTGTGTTTTAAAATGTATTTATTTATTTTTTGCTTTGCGTTTATTTTCTTCTTCTTCCCTCCAACCCAGCTACCAATAGAACTGGTTTGCACACCCAAATGTAATGAGTTTGCTGTATTTTTTAATGACAAGGTTCAGGGCATTAAAAAAGCTATCAACTCCACAACACATATAACTATCCAACGGCCACCTACTCACTCTAAGCTGACTCACTTTGTACCTGTCACTGACCAAACTGTCCAAGAGACCATCACCCGTCTGAGCTCGTCTACATGCTGCCTTGATGTGTTACCCACTAGATTTCTAAAGTCTGTCCTGAACAGTGTGTTGCCATCAATTACTCAAATAGTTAACATGTCTCTTCAATCTGGAATATTCCCAGAGGCCTTAAAAACTGCAGTCATTAAACCTCTCCTGAAGAAAAGCGGTCTTGATCCCACTGTACTGAATAATTACAGACCTATCTCTAATCTGCCATTTTTAGGAAAAGTCCTTGAAAAAGTTGTCTACCAACAGCTCACTGATTTTCTCTTATTAAACAATTAATTTGATGTTTTCCAGTCAGGTTTTAGACCCCATCATCGCACAGTAACTGCTCTTATCAAGGTAACCAACGACATCCGCCTGAACACTGATCATGGCAAAGTCACTGTCTTAATCCTGCTAGACCTGAGCGCTGCCTTTGATACTGTTGATCATGGGATCCTTTTGCACAGACTCCAAGACTGGGTTGGCATCTCTGGATCTGCCCTAAGTTGGCTCAAGTCTTATCTGGAAGACAGGAAATACTTTGTTGAAATTGGGAGTTGTGTCTCAGACTACATGTCTTTGACTTGTGGTGTGCCCCAGGGATAGATCCTGGGACCCCTTCTGTTCAACCTCTACATGCTGCCACTAGGGCAGTTAATACGCAGTAATAACATATCTTATCACAACTATGCAGATGATACTCAGGTCTATATGTCACTGACAACAGGTAAATATGGGCCGGTGGATTCAATCAGCCACTGCCTCCAACAGATCAGTGCGTGGATGCAGAACAACTTTCTCCAGCTAAACTCAAACAAGACCGAAGTTATTATTTTTGGCCCACATAAACAAAGAGAAAGTGTCAGCAGCTACCTTCATTCTCTGTCTCTTAAACCCTCAAATCAAGTCAGAAATCTAGGGGTAAAAAGGACTCTGACCTGAACTTTAACAGCCATATCAAGTCAGTAACATCAGCGGCATTTTATCATCTGAAAAACATTGCCGAAATCAAAAACATAGTGTCAAAGCCAGACCTGGAGATACTTATCCATGCATTTGTCTCCAGTAGGTTAGACTACTGTAACGGCCTGCTCACTGGCCTCTCCAAACGAGCTGTAAAACACCTTCAGTACATCCAGAATGCTGCTGCTCTAGTCTTGACCAGAACCAGGAAGTATGATCACATTAGTCCTGTGCTCAGGTCTCTGCACTGGCTCCCTGTACCTCAAAGAATAGACTTCAAAGCAGCTCTGCTTGTGTACAAGTCTCTCCATGGCCGAGCACCAAAGTACATCTCTGACATGTTAGTGCCATATGAACCATCTCGTAGTCTGAGGACCTCAGGGGCCGGCCTCCTGTTGATTCCCAGAGTCAGAACTAAACAAGGGGAATCAGCGTTTCAATATTCTGCAGCTAAAATCTGGAACAGCCTCCCTGAAGTCGTAAGACAGGCCTCTTCTGTGTTCATGTTCAAATCTAGACTTAAAACATTTCTGTTTAGCCGGGTATATGACTGAAAGGTCCTATCTGCACTTTTCTTTCCTTTCCTTCCTTTATTTTTAAATCAATTTTCAATTTTTTTTTTCTTTTCTTTTAAAGTAAATTTTACGTTGATTATTTCTATGATGTATTGTGATTTTAATGCATTTTTCTGTTATGTGAAGCACCTTGAATTACTTTGTGTACTAATTGTGCTATACAAATAAACTTGCCTTGCCTTGCCTTCTTGTGATGTGTATTTTGCTGTGTCAAGCACCTCTCACAGAAAACGTCACATTTGGTGTTGTTTTTTTTCTAATCATCAGCAACAGCATTGTTTTGTTTTACGTTTTTTCATCATCATTTCCACATTGAAGTGTTACAAGGAGCTTAGTTGAAACATATGTTGATATACATCCAGTCCGCCACCAGAAGCCGCTGTTCTGTGTGGTTTCAAAGCCCTGAATGGGTGGTTCATATTTCCGGCACAATTACATGAACCCCAAGGGAAGTTTCATGGGGCTTCCATTCCCATCCCTATTTTCTAGCTTACACTGCAGATGTTTCAGAGCATCATGGGTGGCCCTCTTATCTGAGTGTGCAGGCAGCAAAGCACCTGAAGAGTATAGCCAGTGATTATCAGCTTTAATGGACTTAACAAGCATGAAAACAGGAGTCTTCTGTCCATCAATCAGAGGTGTGGAGGTGGTTTGATGAGGGTTTGGGAGAAAAAGGGGGAGAGATTGGTGGTGCAAGTGTTAAGCTATGAGAAGTCAGAGAAAGAAAGAAGATGCTGTGAGGAAAAGAGAGATTGATGATTAGATGCACAAATAGAAAAACCCCAAAAAGATTAGAATAGGAGGGCAAGGTAAAGATTTTGGCTCATGTTTACCGTTACTGCCGAAAGAGATAGACTAATAATAGGAATATTCTGGGAATAAAATCAATAGAAAGTAGTACACTTAAATACATTTTTTCTTAACAAGAAGTCTAATAATAAATTTTCAAAATCTAGAATCAATAAGTTCCACACAAGCAAATAAGAATGGGAAAAATAAGCAAAAAAAACCCGAAACATTTGTGGTCTGAAGCACTGTTTTTTGTTCAAATCTTCTGGAATCAAGTGTAATGCTATAGGGCGAGCTCCATTGTGCTCAAATTGAAATTCCCTCCACGAGAGGTAGAACATTTATTTTTGTAATATGAGCCTGTTTGTAGACTTTATATTGTTAATGATCTGCACAGTTTTTGTTAGAACACTGTATGGTGTTACTAATGAAATATCTTCGAATCAATTTTGTCTCAGGTAATTGACTTATCCTCATTTTTTGGCTTGTAATTATGAGTGACTGTCCTGCGATTCTGAATGGTGATCATGGCTGCTGATTAATCTGTACTTAATTTTTAGTTATAACATGTCAACTTGTCTGCGATCAGATCTAACCTTCTTAAGGCACGAGTGAGTTCACATTGCCTAATGAACTTTTTCTAACAGAGCCATTGAACCTGGCAGATTAGATAATGGTTCTTACACAGTTTATCTTTCAGGTTGATTATTTCTTAATGGGAGGTGTGTGTCTGTGTAAGGCTTCTTTTTTGCATAGTCTGTTTTTTTTTATTTTGGGTTATTTATTTTGCAAAACATTACCAGTAAATATGAGCGAAAATGTTCACCTTGCCCTCCTTTTCTTTATAGAATAAATATAAAATATATAATTTTGGAGATCCATGTAGTTCCAAAATTCTTCGCACAAGATAAAGCGTTAAAGTTTCAAAGTGGCCTTGCTGGTGAAAGGAGCCCACTGACCGGATGAAGCTCTGATGAGAGATCCAAAACTTCCGCGGTGACTCTTGTCGTGACGGGCGGAAGGAAAATGGAGGAGCCAAGTCTACATCTAAGGTTTACATACCAGAATCTAAAAGAAGAGGCAAACAAATCTATAGTCTATAAACCGTAAGAATAGTCAGCTTAGTTCACCCAAACACAGAGAGCTCTAGTTTAAGACCATATTTAACTTCTACTATCAACACAAGAATTGGTTCAATCTCTACTTTTACCTGTGAGTCTAACAGCCAGACAGTTCCACCAGGAAAGCATCAATAATAAATATTAATGAAGCAGCGACGCAGGCATGTTTCCGAGGAAACCTAACAATCCGCATAATATGCCCTGACACAACATCCAATCAACACAGCAAAATCTATCAACACCACAGAGAAGGGAACCTGCAGCAGCACCTCAGGGTATAAACCCTTAGAAAATGGAAAGTTTTATTTTTCTGGTCATCTTTTGAAATTATATGAATACAGCATCTTAGTTGTGCAATATTGGAAAATAATCCTGTAAAAAATGTTTAAAATCTGTAAAATAAACAGAGCTTTCTGTTCAAATAAACAGGAATGTTGTACTATCTTTGACTTTGGGCTCCAAGATACAAGACGGTTAAAGTCCCATTAGCTGTCTCACACCTGAGTGTGTAACTTATTTTCTCCACATTTGACCTATCCCCTGGGGGAACAGTGAGCTCCAGACACTGGGAACCACTTGGTGCTTTAATGCTGAGTGTCAAGCAAGGAGGCATTGACTCCCATTTTTAGAGTCTTTGGTTTGACTTGACCGTGGATTTGAGCACATGACCTTCTCAGTCTCTACCACAAGGCCACTGAGATGGCATTTACAAGCATTTTTGCTTCAATAAAGCCATATAGAATCCAGAAGAGAAAAAAACAAACTTGATGAGAACAAATACTAGTGACCGGGTGAAGAGCAAAGAGTAACCTATGACAGAAGACGGTCAGAAAGTGAGAGGCAAGGCTGCCAAAACTATGACCTACACCATAAGTTGAGGCACAGCCTGGTCAGACAAGTGAGAAATTATAAGTCTTTAATACCATGAACCCACTGATGGAGTCCACTAATATGGCCAGACAGAAAGGGACACGTGAGAGGGCCAAAATACAGTGGCCCTGAAGTGCAAATCACTCCAACAAATCAGGCAACACAAAAAAAAGTTTAAAAGATCACAACAACAACTGAAAATGCAAAATAATAATTAAAAAAATCCAATACATTTTGGCACTCCCAAAAAAGTCAGAAACCAAAAAACAATTCCACAAAATTAATACAAAAAAATGAAACGTTTTGGTAAACAAAATGTTTTCCCAGAAATCAGAAGGAATTATTAAAAAATGAAACAAAAGAAGAAATCTGGAAAGGTACTTTGGCTTTATGCTGAAGTTATTTGTCATACTATGGATATCCTCCATAGTAATCATAAAACGTTTAGTATGGGGACATTTAAAAAAACTCAAATGTCAAATTCAAACATCATCATCCAATCAGTGATGTCCCATTGTTCCTACATCTTCCAGGTTCTTATTGTGTTTCATTTTTTAACATGTCATTATTGATAAATTACTGAAATATTTAATTTTCATTTCATTTTTTCCAAATTGTGTTTTGGTTTTTTTGGATTTTTTTTTTGATTTCAACATTTTTTTTCTAGAAGTTTTTATTATTATAATTATTATTTGTTTTTCTTTTTTAACTATTGTTGTGATCTTACATATGACTTTCCGTTGTGTGATTGGTTGATGTGATTTGCACTTCAGGGCCCCCATAAAAAACAGAACAACAACAACAAAAAAATTCTGCTGCAGAAAATGATAACTAAATAGCTGTTTGCTAAATTGTAAAACTGACTGATGACAGTTCTTTGGTGATCTTATTCCCAGTAGTAAATTAACAATTTCAACAAGTTTTGTAATGTAGTTCTTGTGTATTCAAGTTTTAGTTGAATTCATCCATTTACCCGGTAGTTTTCCATGCACAGATTGAGCTTCTCCCTTAGTCTGTGTGTAGTTCTTGACCCCCAACCCCAAAAAAACAAAAAACTTTTTTGTTTGAAAGTTCTTCTAAAGATTGTGTCTTAGCAGAGATTTTAATTGAGTTCATTTTATCAGGGCTGGCAGAGGCTATCTTGCCCAGCTGGGACCATCAGTCTGAGTAGTTTAGAGCTATTACACTTTTAGTACAGTTTCAAAAGAGAAGATCCTAAATGCTGCCAGGCATTAGAAAATAAAGACAAATCTAGGTAACTGACCAAAATGTTGTAAATGGAGTGTATATCAATTTTCAAAACGGATTACCCATTTTAATGTCAACTGAGCTATATCTGAATTCATAAAATCTAAAATAGGCTTTTTTTCAGTCACAAGCACTTTATCATCAGTTAAATTCCAAATAAATGGGTGATTTTAAGTCTAAATACAAATAATGAAGAGCAAAACTATGATAGGATCCAGAAGAGCTGGGATGAGTTCTATCCTTGAAATTCAAAATCCACACTGGCGTGGGAGTCTGCATAATGTCTGTAAAATTCTGCCATGTGGACAGGTGGCTTCATCTGTCCAGAACCAACATCAGAGCTGTTCCCAGTTGACATCATTTCATCCCATGTGTGTTCTCCTTCTCAGCCGCCCACCCTCAGCAGAGAAGCCTGCCAAGATGAAAGAGGCGAACGGACGGACAGACAGAGTCCCTCTGACAGTGTTCTTTGCAGCTAGCATGCGTCATGTTGGGAACAGCTGGACATTTCTTTCCATTTTATCCAGAATATATATATTTTTTCTTGCTAAGGTGTGGGGAAGCCAGCCAATAACACAACACCCTCTTTAAATTATTCCCAAAACAGCAGAACTATATATGCATGCCCTCTTCTGAGGTATAGTCAATGGAAATTTCCCGGGGGGTTGAGGGTAAGGACTGAGGAGAACGAAAAGGTCACCGAAAGGTCTGACTCATGGAACAAACTAAAATACACCAAAGAAAAAGAAATTGTGCAAGACAAGGCTTTCTGGTTTCAATCAAGCTGGTAAATAGTGTAATACCTCTTTTTAGATTAGTCACTAATAGGAACACAATGATGGGGCAGGTAAAGCTTCACTGCTGGGTAATAGAAGTGGGATAGCCTTTTTTTTGTAATTAGCCAAGGTTTTTTTATTTTTTTTTTAACAATTTGCATGATCGCTGTTGCAGGATTTTAGGAGAAAGGTGGACGGGGAACTTGCTGTGTGAGTGCAGGGTAACCTTGAAAGCAATTTCTTACAATAACACTTTTTAAGGACATTTAGGAATGAACAAGCATGAGAACATGCAATATTTAACTGCTGTAAGGATGTGGTTTTAGACCATGAAATAAATTAATAAAAAGGGCGGCAACCAGAGCAAGGAAAATATATCCATTAAGGAGATTGATGGAATTGTTTCCATTTATTTTGTTCTGATCTTTTTTTTCTTCTACATTTTTATTCCATGCAATAAATAGTTTTGGTCTAAATCCACATTTTAAAGACAGCGTCAATCTTAGGTCTAGCACTTTGAGATATAGTTAAAATTAAAAGTGCATTAGCGGTACGAAGTCTTATTGTATATACACAGTACAGACCCAAAGTTTGGACACACCTTCCCATTCATTTGAATGGGAAGGTGTGTCAAAACTCTTGGTCTGTACTGTACATTAAAGTAAAAAAATTAAAAAAAAACTTTTTTTCATAACAGATATCATACCATTGAGTATTTTTCTATCAGCAGTGCAATTAGAAACTACATAGAACATTCTAGATAGCTCTTACTCTACAAGTTTTTATTTATTCATATATTTTTTAAACAATCTATTACTGTCATTAAAAAAGTGTCTTCAAAAAATAAAAATGAAATAAAAACCTTGGGGACTCCTCTTTAGGAATGCTAGTATTTCTGGCACTTCGTAAATTAATATTTTTGAGTTATGACGGGAATATAAGTTTCTATGTGACAGAGTCAAAAGATTAGATAGGAACATAGCATTCAACATGCATCTGTGAGGATACAGCGCTCAAAAGACAAATTACTGGAAAAACAGCCCCCAATCCATTTCTGGTCCATTTGGTAAATCATCCATCTCCAATTTCTATTATTTTCCTGTCTGTATTTATAATAAGCTGATGTGACTTTTTGCAAATTGATAATTCATGGATGTCTGGATGTGTGTTCTGTCTGCTTGAAGCCTACTGCATGCATCATCATACACATCTGCACTCTTTCACTCTCGCCATCATGCATCACATGCTGATTCACTTTTCCCACTCAAGCCTTTGTGGGCTCATGTCTGCACAGGAAAGCCTGAGATAGGGACATTTTTCAACCCCCCACAATCAGCATCTCTTGTTTCTTCTCTGTGCATCTAATCCCACTCTCACCCTATACTCTCCTCTCTCCATATATCTCCAGCCATTTAATTAGCTGGACAGCTAATAAATTTAATGTCTTATTTGCTACTTGCTAGTTTATTTATTTGTTTTCAGCCTCCTACTTCAGTAAGGAATTGGAGGACTAGACTCCATTATAAGGCAAGTAGCATTTCTAGCTTTTATCAATGTCTGAGTCATTAGTTAATCAACAGCAGTGTAACGCGATAAAGCTGTTCCATCAACTCTTGCCTGCAACAGTCCCAAAAACACATTTGTTAGATTTATTTTTGTTTTTGTTAAATGAATAATAAAATGTGTGTCAGGGAGAAGGTCTATTTTCTTGTCTGTGTCTGAGCCCCACAGGAGGTAAGACACCCAGGTCCTGCCACATTGAGTCAGATTGTCTCGAACTAAATGAACTGTCAGAGATCCCGCTGCCAAAGAACGTATGTGCAAACCAGTGAGTATGGCAGCGAGGTCAAGGCCTTTGGAGTGACACTCTGTTCAGTGATCCAGCCCAGAACGCTGTCAGCACCTGTGCTAATGATGTTTAATATTACATCAAAAGCCTGCGAATAAGTGAGTTTAGCTAATCCTTTTCTAATTAAATCAGGGTGGATTTGCTGTCTGTATTATTGGTGTCTGTGTCTGTGGGTGGGTGTATAGGGGTTGTTTAGGCATGTGCACGAGTGTGTGTGTTTGTGAATGACTGTACTGTCTGTATGTGTATATTATATTCATTAGCTCTCATTGGTAACCATCAGGCACATTGGCAGGACTTCAATGTTGAAAACATTTTAATTAAAGTGTGTTTTAGTTCAAACATGTAACCTGTCTTTATAATTGGTCACACGGGAACATATCAGTTTTCTTTAAGCTGAAAGAGGTTGGGAAAAAGCACATACAATTTCTGCTTGCTTCAACATTAATGCAGGCATTGGATTTTTTTTTCACCTCTACAGTTTAATGTAATTATTTTTGATGAATTTATTTTTATGCAGTAGAATCTAATTAAATTCCCACTCCAATCAAAAAGTGGTCTTTTAAATATAATTATGGTCTTTTTAGCCATAAAAAATGTAGGAGATAGTTTCTGCAAATGAGTTTATTAGAAATTCACCTCTGAGTTGTGCGCCAGGACCATTGGGGCGGAGTAAGTCTACCCCATTTCCCATCATCCCTTTGGTTACACTTTCTCCCTCTAGCTTACAGCCCATCACACCCCCAACCCAAAATTACCAGTACAACAAAAATGGTGGCCAATTTTGGAGCCATCCAGTGGTGCAATTTAGAGCCAGATTTCACCGCAGAAAAAGAAAACAAAGACTTACATGGAACTATTTGCCTGAAATTGGATGCATCAGAATGGAGCAGCTTGTGGCCCGCCCATTTTAGTTTGGAAGTAACAGCTACAATCTTTTTCAAATGATTCCCAATGATTTGAATTAAGACATACTCAGAGATGCAGATTTATTCTTAATTTCCTTAATATAAATTGTCTATTACCCGTATTTTCCGGACTATAAGTCGCCCTTTTTCTCATAGTTTGGCAAGGGGTGCGACTTATACTCCGCAGCGACTTATATTAGAAATAAATTGAAATAAATACATTGTTAACCCTCCTGTTATGTTCATTTGTGAGGAACAGAGATGATGTTCCTGGGTCAATTTGATGTATGAGGTATGTTAAGTGTTAGGAGTATGTTAAGTGACTCAGAGAATCAGCAAACTTTTTTTTACAGTAAGATCTTGAAGGCTAACAACATAATATTCTATTTTCCAATGATTTCATAGATTCAGAAATGCAATAAAAGTGAAAACTGTTTCTACAAATACAGGATGAAAACAGAGTATTAGTTGGCCGATGATGCTTCATGAAAAGAATAAATAAATAAGTTTGAGAAAAAATTACTGTGAAATTATTAGATAAACAGTCTGCTTTGATTGTGTCATATAAGGTTGTGAAAGTTAAAATGCGACTTATAGTCCAGTGCGACTTATCTGTGTTTTTTTCTACTTTATAATGCATTTTTGGGCTGGTGCGACTTATACTCCGGTGCGACTTATAGTCCGGAAAATACGGTATAAGAAAAAAGGCTACAAAAACATGGTAAAAACACCAAAAACACAATTGTCATTGGGTTGGGTCTCTAAAACCTCCACCTAGAGCCACATTAAACATGTAGATTACAACCTCTGAATCTGTACTTTGAGGTCAATAGATAAAAACTCGTGAGATTCTTTTTCAGCTGCCAAAGTGGGATGTTTGATAGAGTTCTAGTTATGTTCCCCATTCTAGGAAACAGTTTGTAATGCTGTCAGAATAATTTTAACTTTATAGAAAGTCATATAAAGAAACACTTTTCTCAATGTCATGTCAAGTAGGTGCAAAAAATCCCAAACAACTTTTAATCAAATCCCTAAAGTCAATTTTTAACATGTTTGCATCACTTTTTCCAACAACTCAGGCCAAGCCGGTTAAATACCCATCCTGCTATTTGCACATGACATTGCCCTTGTACCTAATCAACATTTTTTAGCTGAAGTGAAAAACATTTTAATTGATTTTAAAAGTGAAGCTATAAAGTCAGTCTGATTATCATAGTTGAGATAACATTTTTACATCATTTAAAATTGCAGACTGGAGAGTAGAATTTTGCATGAAATTGATGGATCAAACTAGAAGCAAAATAAGATGTTTTTTTTTTTTTTTTTTAATAAAAGGTTGAAATAAATTATTTAATACTTTTAGCAAAACATGTTTTGTTTTGTTTTTTCTTCGTGATTTTATTCCAGCTAAGTCTATTTCAAGAAACTGTGACCAATACATTTCAGCAATGATTTTTTTGAAATAAACATCAGTTACTTTATTATATCATAAGCAATTGGTTTCATTACAAAATTTGTTTTGAATAGATAAGGAATTAGTCAAACATAAGTAATGCATAAAATCTAATATTTACACAACACATTAATAAATTACATTAGTACATGTAAAACTAGTTATTAAACAAGCTACCATGTTTAGCAGATTAAATCAAAAGTGGTGCTTTAGACCAAGTATTTCAGGACTCAGAAATACTTTTTGTCATCTTTTTGTCATCATGACTCAGAAAACATGCATGAACGCCAGAAAAACGACAGAAGAAATTAAGATTTTGGGAAACTCCTGTTTTGAGAAAATAAGCTTGACAGATCTAACTAAACGCTATGGATCACAATTGTCGGTCATTTACTGAATCTGAAGAATTTAGAGTTTCACCCAGATGGTTTTTTTTTGCGCTGTTTGCAACACTTTCAGCTGAACAGAGCAACAGAAAGTCTTGTGCGAGGCAAGTGCGGAGTTTTATAGGTAACAGGTGCGCTGTTTCTTTTAATTGTATTTTTTTAACTTGTTCTGTCCAACAGCTCAGCAAACAGATTAGAACTGAAGGCCTTTTGTGTTGGACAGGTTTTGCTATCACAAAAAGAGGTTATATAGCATCGAGAAACCAGAGTGTAGATTTGTATAAACCCCTTTTTGTTTTATTATTTTTTATTTATTTTTTACATTTAGTGTGTGTGGGCAGGGAGAGGGGAAGAATGTGAGGGAGGGGGTGGAAGAGAGTAAAAGGAAGAGAGGTGAGAGAGTGGGGGATACAAGCACTGATTTGGATAAGTAATTATTTTAAGCTGTAACAATTATACCAGATCTGCTGGAAAGACGAATGTTACATCAAAGGTGAAAATCTGACACGAGGATGAGCGGAAAATATCTGTCCATCAATACACTGTGGGTTAGGAGGAGGGATGAAGCAGACAGGGAGCAGTGTGGCAGTGTGAACGTCCACGTGGGGGTGGAGATACATGGACGCTGCCGAAGTGAACTGTGTATTCATAAGGGGAACCAGATCCTACCCAGCCAGACCAGCCAGACCAGGAAAGGGGAGGAGAGACCCCCAGGCCAGGAGCCTGTGGTGTGCTGTTTCTTTTATGTAATAAAAAAAAAAAACTATTATAAATAGTTAGTTAATCACTGTATATTCATGTCCCACTGTCCCTGAACTCACCACAGCACAGAGTTCAGAAGTGAGGAGAATGCGCTCGATGGGCCGCTGTGAGACCTGTTAACTTTACATCTTTCCCAAGTCTCTTTTGTGTTTGATTTGTGTTTTAGCTTACAGCCCCTCACAACCCCAACCTAACAATACCGGTGCAACAAAAAATGTCAAGAAATTTTGGAGCTTTCCAATTTTGAGCCAGATATAAGCTCATTCGAGGAGAACAAGGACATACATGGATCTATTTGTCCATCAGCGGATGCATCGGAATGGAGCAGAGTATGGAGCTTCTGGCCTGCAGACTATAGCACCTACGTAACAGCTAGAAGGTTTCTCAAATGTTTTTTTTTGTCTGCTTCTGATTCACAATGATTTGACTAAATAAATACTCAGAAAAGCATTTTTAATCTTAATTTTCTTCACATATTTCATCCATTTTTAGAAAATGCTACAAGATCATAACAAAAACACCATCGGAATGGGTCTATAACATATGAGATATGTTGTTCTATTTTTCATCTTGAAATGTTTCTTTGCTCCCCCAATTTTATTTATCTATATTTCATTAGAGAACAAAGAGTCACCTAAGATATCAAGCTTTCCGTTCATTTAATTAGGTGAGGAAATACCAAGCCAAGATGCACCTGTGTGTTTATTTGGGAATGACTGGAGTAAGAAGCAGCATGGTGCTAATGATCAAATGATTCTTAGTGAATAAATAATCGTGGTAAATAAATCAACCACCAACTCACACACCTTTAGTCTTTTTCTTCAGATTTTTTTCATAAATCCACATTTATGTTGCCTGTTGTAGTTGACCATACGTACATCTTATGGGAGATATAAACTATATAGGTTAAATGACTAAATAGGAATATATGAAAAAAAAATCATAAAGTAAAGCAAAAAGCAAAAGATGTAATGTGCCGTTTTGGGTGTGCTCACTAAGTGAGCTGAGGTAAACACAAATGAGGGTCATTACGTCCTCGTTAGTTCAGCTTCAGTGCTTTGGATCTGGAGGGCAGCTGTCCTTGGACTCTGAACAGAGCCAGCTTCAGGTCCAAAAAAGGCATCCTCTCTTTGCCTGTCTCTCAATGCCATTCATATCTTGACTTATATAATTGCTCATATTTCCTTTACGACCATTAGAACTTTAACCCATTACTTCAGTAACTCTGTAAACTTTAACACAAGTTTTATAAATCCAGCAATTTCTGGAATAGCTGTGGAGTGGCAAACCTCTGATCAGAGGATCGCAGGTTCAATTCCTGCCTTGCCCACCCATGTGTCGAAGTGTCCTTGGGCGAGACACTGAACCCCCCATTAACTCTGGTGGATATGGGTTGGCAGTGGCATCTATGACTGTAAAGTCCTTTGGGCCATTTGCAACTAACATAAATTGGCTGATTCTGTTGCAAAATACATAAATAAATAAATAAAAATCTCTGCGTTGGAATCAGCTGTTTCACGTTGATTGCGTAAACACTCGATGAGTGACGGTATGTCAAAGAGCATTTGTTATTTAGGCGTCACCGGCGACATCTCCTGTGTTAATGGGTTAAAAACAGGCTTGTGATAAAGTAAAAGTAAAAAAAATGTATAGTACTAAGCAGCAATGCTAAATAAAAAATGCTAAATACAATAACGGTTGAAAAGCCCTAAGGACTCATATCTTATTATTCATTCATTTTGTTTTAATTCAGTATTTTCAAAATAATCATGTGTTCACATGGTACCCAAAAGGATTTCCAATACTACTAAACATTTATTTACCATCCACCACCTTTTCCTTCCACCACTCCAATCCATATTTGTTTGACCTCCTCCATATCTCCATCTTCACCTGCTTTCTCAGATCTTTGCTCTCCATTCACCTCACTGCACCCTCTGTCTGCCTCAGCACTACGGGGAGCAGAGCTTTCTGTCACTCTGTCACTCCTTACTCCAATCAGAGATGTGAAACATCGATTCGCCTCCTGTCCTTAAGTAAACTCTCAAAGCTCAACTGTTTAAAATAGCTTTTTTTTATTTACCTGCTTTCATCGATTTGTTACAACTTTCCAACTGTTTTTTTCAATTTTAATTCCTTCTTTTTATTGTTGTTTTCATCTCTTTGTAGGGTCTGTATTGGTGTTTGCAGGCACACATAGTACTCTCGGGGTGGCTGACCACCTGCCCTTTTTGCCTTGCATTAAAAAGTGCCCTGGTGCCCTCTGTATCTATCTATCTATCTATCTATCTATCTATCTATCTATCTATCTATCTATCTATCTATCTATCTATCTATCTATCTATCTATCTATCTATCTATCTATCTATCTATCTATCTATCTATCTATCTATCTATCTATCTATCTATCTATCTATCTATCTATCTATCTATCTATCTATCTATCTATTTTTCCGGTTCCGGGTTACAGCACGGACGTGTGTGGCTCATGGCAGCTACACAACTAATTTCAAGTGACTTAAAAGTTGATTTTCTCCCAAAAAAGAGAGCTGACCATGGCCCCTAAGAAAAATCCTGACTACGAAGACCTTAAAAAGATTCTTGATGATATTCAAGCTACGTTGTATCCTTTCATGGATCACGTGACGGACTCAAAAAGAGCAAAGAGAAAACCTGGTCGACATTCTGTAGAAAAGACTGGACGATGTGGAACAACAAGCGAGGATGAATAATGTCATTCTCACTGGAGTACCGATCAAAACTCGGGCAAAGATAAATGCAGCTGGAGTTAGCATTGTTAATGCTAATAGCGCTAGCATTGCTAGTAGTTTTTCTGAAACTGGGAGCGATGGACAGTCTTTGGAACATCAAATGGAATCATTTCCCACGTCTAAAGGGATTTCCCTGGATCTAAATACCATCGAGACGATCTGCCACCCGCTCCCCAGGAGAAAGGAGACGGATACAACAGCGATCCTCATCAGGTTTGTGAAACAAAAACACAAAATAAGTCTGATGAATCAAAGGAGGATTCTGAAGGGATCTGCTGCTTATCTGAACGACCATCTGACCAGAAGGAATGCTGAAATCGCCAAACATGCCAGGCTTCTCAGGAAGCGTAAGCAGATTGAGAACACTTGGGTTAAAGGCTGCAGGATTTACGTCAAACCACTCGGTCCACTGGACCGGTCCAATGGTTGTGAACACCATGAAGGACTTTGAGAAGTGTTTGATTACGGACGTCTGAACCAACATGCAGTAATAAATCAAAGAGCCAAATATAATTTCAAGAAAAATTACGCCTTTCTCCAACAGTCTGAAGTGACCCTGATTTTCAGCAAAGTTCTGACCTGCAGACAACTTGACCTTAACTTTCAGCCCCACTGATATCAGCTGAAGATGGAAAAGGAAAACTCTGTTTCCCGAAGAATGGCTGTTAATCAGCAGAAGGAATACCAACCTTGGTCATTCGACAGAATTGTATTTTATTTTATTTCACAGCATTACCTTATTATAAAATAAATTAATAATAAAAAAATGCTTACCGTATTTACCGGACTATAAGCCGGTACTTTTGTCACGAACTTTCGACCCTGCGGCTTATTCAATGATGCGGCTAATTTATGCTTTCATTTAACGGCTGCCAGGATCGCTCCGGCAGTTTTAGAGGGGAAACTGCTTAAATAAGTCTATGTCCAACAACAATCGTGATTGCTTCAATACACACACAAGCAGCCAAACACCATGGACCTCACTTCAGCTCTTAGACACTGCAGTCATGGTGCAATAAAAGAAACACCCCTGCTCAGCCGCATCCCACAATCCTTTGGTGCCATTAGACCCAACGTGCACGTGACCGCCACTACAATATGATGCAGCTTTCAAGTTAAAAGCAATCGTTAAACGCAGTGTGAAAAAATCCACCATCACCAATGGGTTTAGAAAAGCCGGTCTGCTGCGTGCCAGAAGTTTCTTTCACTGTTGTGGAAGGAAACGTGTGGCGCCGCGCAGAGCCGCGTAGAGCGCGCGCTCATAAGTCACTGCTGCTCTCTTTTACTAGTATGTTTTTTCAACCAACCCTGTTATTTTCACATTGCTGCCGTGTTACTGCCAGAAGGAAGGGAGAGCTGCTCTCGCGTTCCGCTGCAGCTCCCTGCTCCTTCTTAACCTTTGTGCTATCTTAGATGACCCCACCCTTACATTGATTTGTTCTCCCTACCATGACAAAGGTGGATAAAGGTGGAAAGATTTCATGTAATCCATGGACACCAGTGAGGTTCACAAATCATTGAAGAAAAAAGGTTCAGCGCACTGTCTAGTGGGTCTAGATGACCCAACTCCCAATGTTAAAGTGCCTAGGATAGCACAAGGGTTACAAACGCATGTGGTTTCAGCACAAATACATCCGCAATCTACAACACAGTGTGGCAAACCGGGGTTAGCCCTGCCTGAAACCCCTAAAACTCATGGGAAGTGGGGAATCAGAGTGTGAAGTTCCACACCATAACTGAGGGAGCTGTTAGCTTAAGTGAGGTCCATGCTGTTTGGCAGATGTGGGTGTGTTTGAATAAATAGGCTAAACTATTGGTTACTCCTCCCTCTCTGAGACTGCCATGGTCTCTCAGTAATTGGGTCACGGTAATCAGTGACATTCCAACTGAGTCGCCATAACATGTGGCTTGTATACACATGCGGCCTGTGTAAGTAAATAGTGGTTAATCTTCATTAAATCGATTGGGTGTGTCTTGTAAATAGCCTGGAAATTACGGTAATCAATTACTGAAAAGGGTTCAATTGATTGATTTCTAATGATATTACTTCACTTGCTCCAAAAATTGAAAACTGATTCATGATTTTTCCTAATGTAATTTTGCACATATTTTAACCTTTGATATTTGAGCAATTATTGCTATAAAGATTTTTGAAACAGTGTTATGTTTATTTTACCGAGTATTATTTTTTAAACATATAAATTACTTTTAACAGTAACATAATATGCATATATTTTGAACAACTGATCTGCATTTGCCATTAGGATTTCAAAAATAGTTATTTTTACATATAATTAAGTAATTCATCTTAGTCATGTGCTTTATTGATAAATAATGATTCTTAATTCTGTCTGATAAAAGTTATGAACCGGATAATGATCAAACATGTCATAAAATGGTTACTGTAGAACTGGAGTGGGATTATATAAGTTCGCTTCCGTCCACTCTCTTTCAAGCAATATTTATTAATATGTCTAATTATCATAAGTTTGATAGGTCATTTTGTGAATGTGTAACCGATGCTTGTATTGTTTTTGTGTATTATTCTTATTTGATTGCTTGAAATACACCATTTCAAATCAAATAGAAGAAATATATCTATTTAAATAAATTGTATTAACATTAATAAATTCCTGTTAGTGATAAGGATAAAAGAAATCTCAGCACAAAGTCCCCATAGTATTCTTCCCATTTTCTTTTAGTATTGATTCAACGAGCGTAAATATGGTTAATGGTTAGTCCATTTCTATTTTTGCCAGACGTCATAGCACAGCGCAACAATTCAGCAGACAGATATTGTGGGGACAGGAAACTGGGTGCCCAGTACAAAATAAAACACAAGGGACATTTTCAAAAAAAAGGACCATATTTATGGCAAGTTCATAGCTTCTTCCCAACAGGTCTGAATGAATCTGTTAAATGTAACGTTTCCTGATAATGATTATTCAGTTTTACAATCTTTTATTTTAAAATCTTTCCAAACTAACAAAGTTTGTGTTCAGATAATAGTTTGTGAATCTTCAAAGAACTGGAAGTGTAGGAGCCAAAATGTAGGAAACTAGGATTGGTGGTAGAAACATAAACATTTAATAAATAAACCTAAATGGGAATAAAATCAGGGAGAAACAAAAGGGGATAAAGCGGATGACCTGACAAGGTAGAACTGAAAACGACACGCTTCTCAACAATAAGGATAATTAAAGCCGCAAGCGGCGTTGTATGGCCCGCAGACGCAACCCGCCTTCTACGCCCAACTCTACGCACCACCGCCCTCACCGCCCACAAATTAAAAGCTATTCAAGGCTGGATTTGCTAATTATGCTAACCATGCTAACTATGCTAATGTGGCTAAAAGTGCTAGCATAGCGATCAGCATCATCAACTGACTCAGAAAAACACATTTCCTAAAATGCTAATTATGCTAACTATGCTAGTTATGCTAATGTGGCTAAAATTGCTAGCATAGCGATCAGCATCATCAACTGACTAAGAAAAACACATTACCTAAAATGCTAATTATGCTAACTATGCTAACTATGCTAATGTGGCTAAAAGTGCTAGCATAGCGATCAGCATCATCAACTGACTCAGAAAAACACATTACCTAAAATGCTAATTATGCTAACTATGCTAGTTATGCTAACATAGCTAAAAGTGCTAGCATAGCGATCAGCATCATCAACTGACTTAGAAAAACACATTCCTCCATTGGTGAGAGTTATATGTCATAAGTTGCTAAAAAACCCACTTTTTCCAAAATGGCGGCTTTTCTGTTGATTTTATCTCCATAGCAACCATTTTATGTTTAGGTCCCCTCGGGAGGACGAACAGATTGACGTCAGTTTCGGACAAATCGGTAAAAGTAAACTTTTTGTCGTCCTTAGCAACAGTGGTTTTATGCTAACCACGCCCACATTCCTTATATGTCCATATCCAGTGTTTTTCAATGTAATCTGTTTCAGGCATGAATGTATGCATTCAATTTTCACTGTATTGTATTGAAATGCATGAGAGTTATAACAGTGCGCCACTTTGCTAGCTTGCGACGCACACGCCGTTCAAAATGTACAACTTCTAATTCCAACATTTTTTCCACAGTAGCTTGCCATTGATGCCCAAAAAGTTTCGAGACGATTGATGAAAATTCCAACGACAAGTTTACGTTTGAATCCGGTGGTAAAGGTGTTTTTTATAGAAAATTCAAGATGGCTGCCTTTTCCCGAGGTCAAAGGTCGACGAAACTCCAAAGGTGATTGTACACTTACGCTAGGGACATGCGAGTCAAATTTCGTGAAAATCGCTCGAAAAAAAGTTCATTTTTCCATATTGTGTAAAATCGCGAAAAACGCAAAATGGCAGATTTTGGCACAAAATGGCCGCCAAACGGTAGGTCGAGTCGCCATCACGTAATGATTTCAAAACTTTGTTTGGATATACCCGACAAAGTTATCTGGGTTTCGTTAGCCGATTCTTAAAAATAAAATCCGAATTTTTTTTTTTTAGCCGAGTCAGCACTTTTTTTTGCGATCGTTTTTTGTTTACCACGGCCACATTCCTTTATCGATTTTGTCGTGCGTGACATCGTTTTGTTCAGTGTGGACCAAGGTATCGCATATTTCAGTTTCAGGCTATTCCGATAAAATATGTGCGAGCTAGCTAAAATGGCGACGGTTGCGAATTCGCCACGCGCACGCGTTTCAAATTCTACAACTTCTAATTCCAACATTTTGTCCACAGTAGCTTGCCATTGATGCCCGAGAATTTCAAAAAGATCGATAAAAATCCCTAGGACGAGTTTTCGTTTGTATCCGTTACTAAAGGTGCTTTTTTATGAAAATTCAAGATGGCCGCCCCTTGCCAAGGTCAAAGGTCAACGAAACTTATTTGGTTATTGTAGAATCAAGGTCTTGGCATGTGTATGCAATTTCGTCAAAATCGCTTAAACAAAAGTTTCGTTTTCCCATATTGTCAAATAACAGGAAAATCGCCATTTCTCTGAGTTCGCCGCAAAATGGCCGCCAAGTCGTAGGTCGTGTGGCCATCCCATAATGATTTCATAACGTCTTTGGGATATCTTCAACACGTGTGTTTAGGTTTCATAAGTCTATTTTGAAATATTTTTTTTTGGCCCCATAAACAAATTTCGGCCCATTCATTTTTTTGACGGGATCGCTCGCCGTGATGTCATCATCGTGGGGGGGGTGACGTTCTCTTTGCCGAAAATTCATTTTCAATTTATCCTAGGTGTGTGCCAATTTTGGTGAGTTTTCGGGTATGTGGCGGGGGTCAAATTTTCACTCAAAGTGGAAGAAAGAAAGAAGAAGAATAAAAATAATAATGAAACGAAGCAGAAACAATATAGAAGTTTTTGCAGTCAGGTGGCCTATGTATTTCAATGCGGCCTGTCTTTTACTATAGGCTGGGCAGGTCTTCTGGGCTTTAAACCCGTCTTTTGAGGGCTTTTTTGGGCTTTTTTGGGTTTTTGTCATCATTTTTGCGACTACAATTTTGTCGTTTGTGCGGGGGTGTTGTGCGTGTGTGTGTTTATTTTTGTTGCGTTACACAATTGTCGTGTCGTTGTGTGCTTTGGGCGACTTTTGACCCCATTTTTTGGCGTTTTGACGCGTTTTTTTGACGTTTTGGACTTTTTGAGTGTTCGACCCTCGTACCAGTCACAATATGGTCCTTGCAGTCTATGACTGCTGCGGGCCATAATTAACAGAAATTAAGACAGTAGTGGATAATTAACATGAACCTGCAGTAACTGATAGAGGACAGACTAAAAAAATACCACTGAAAACCCAACTAATCCCACAAAATTTGCACAGTAACAGTATGATAACATTAAAGATGATTTAAAATACCAGCATTCTGGGGATAAAAGTTGTGGGAAATCCATGTTTAAAACATTACAATCTTTACTAAACTCAATTCATGTTGAATATGTCTGCAGCACATTGCTAACACAAATACCTTCCAGTGTTTAATTGTTTTGTTTTCCAGTCTATGATAAAGACTGAATGAACTCATGTTGACAATGACTTTTTTTTTCACATTAAAAAATGACAAATATATCACTTTGACCTACACAGGTCACCTAGCTGAGTAGTTGTCTTAGTATTATAGTTCTTTATTTTAACATTTTACTTAATTTCCTTATTGTATAAAGGACAAAAAAAGTGTTTTTGCTGCCCTTTTCAGACTTTGAGCCCTGCCCTTCTAAAATCTTGTGCAACTCCCTGGGTGTTTGCAAAGGGGCATTTTATTAACAGTTATTGTTTTCATGGTTATTTCTGTAGCTTTCTCTATGTAAACTTTTCTGAGAGTCAAAATCTTTAATTCAAAGAGTAATCAACACTCGTTTCTGAAGTATTTGAGTATTTGCCAAAATAGGGCAGTTCAGCTCGACATACAGAAAACTGATTTGTGTGCTTTGCTCTTGCTCATTTAAATATGCCACCCACCTGCTTCTAGCCCTCTATGCACCTGTGCACTAACATTATGTGTTGGCAACAATGCACTAATCTATTATTTCATTTTCAGGGAAAACCTAGGGTGTTTGTGCTGGATGTTGTTCTGATAAAAATGGGTGGGTGGGGGTAAAAATCAAGTTATTCATTCGAAATTAACTGCCAAAGAAAAAAAAACACTGAAAATGTGTTTAGTTTAAATATTCTGTGCAAAAACTGCATGAGAAATGTGTTAATGCATTTGTTATTGGGGTATTCCAATACATTTAATTAGGTGCAGTTAAGTTATTGACCTCTGAGGCTCAAAGTGAATTATCCTCCCTCCAAACAGTCAGGATTTTCTTTTTAAAAATCTCTCACATTCTCACACTCTGAGAGATGGTGGATCCCACCTATGAAAGGTGGGCAAATCAAAAGTCAGATAGCAAAAATTGGGCAGTCTGATGAAGGTTACAGAAGTCTACTGAAATGTTTAAGTCCCACTCCGATCATTTTTATATCTATTTTAAAAGTATTCCCAGTTGTTTTTTAGCTATGATTATGCATTTTTTTAAATAATAGAATAATAATAGTAATAATAAAATAAAAAAATAAAAAATCAGTTGTCTGTTCTTGTCAAGGAATAATTTGCCGTCCACCTCCACCAGACAAGTCTCTTGCCTGGTCTGGACCTCCAGGATTTCCTGTTTGCTGATGTTCTTCTGGAGTTCCAACTGTTCCTTCAGCGTTTAGATCTGGTTCAACCAGTCTTAAGATCTTACAACTCAGCTGCTTCTTCTTCTCTGCCAGCAAACACTCTGCGTTTTCCAGCTGGACCTGCAAGTTGGCCACGTTGCAGCCGAGTCTCAATTTTTGTGCACGACTTGCCTGCAGCTGGAAATCCAGGTATGGCAAGGACTCAAGAATTAACAGCAAACTCTTTGTGGTGGCCCACGATGCAGGTGGACGTGGCCCATTAAGCAACCCTATGTGTATTCTGCCAAATGGCTAAGTCGCCTTGACAACTTCCATTGCCTAAGCTGCCCACAGCTCTAGAAATAGCAGACCAACTCCTCAATCACATAGCCCAGCACTGTGATCTCCTGGAGGACATGGTGTCAGACCGCGGGCCCCAGTTCACCTCACGAGTGTGGCGTGAAATGTGCAAGGGTCTGGGCATCAAAGTGAGTCTCACCTCTGGCTACCGAACTCAGTCCAATGGCCGAACGTCTGAACAACATCAGGAACACTGGAGTTGATTCCTGGTTTGGGCTGAATATGCCCAGAATTCCTTGAAGAAGGTGGCCATGGCGCTCTCACCCTTTTAGTGTGTGCTGGGGGTTCAACCCCGGTCTTTTCCCTGGCCAGGTGAACCCACGGAGTTGCCAGCAGTGGGAGAGTGGTTCCGTCATTGTGAGGAGACATGGGAGGCAGGCAGCTCATGTACAGCTCCAGCAAACCGTTCGCCAAACATGAGAGCAGGCTGAACGGCATAAACATAAATCCTGACTGTTTATTGATCTGGTAGGTTCGTAAGACTAGAAAATGATTAATCATTACACCCCTACTTAAAATAGTATACACATATCACTTTAAGAAACACTTCCTGTAGAATAGGGTCTAATACAAATACTAAAAAGTGGATGTTACTCTGTATATGTTTGCTCAGTGTTACTGAATGAGCTGAACGTTTCCATATTAAAGGCAATTAGCATATTTTTTAGTAGGGATGGCCTGTTTGACATGATGCTTCGGCGCATGTTTCACCTTCGTGAAACAGAGTGGTTCGACACAATGTTTCGGGGCATGTGTCAACTAGCGCCGATCACGTGGTTGATGACCTATGAAGCGCCAAATGTACTGTTTGGTCGAACCATGGTTCAGATGTCACTTGTGTTTTGAACAGCTGGGCGCGCTATTCTATAGAAATACAAATGAATCCCGAACGTTTCCCCGACCAGTTCTATTGTTTCCCCTTTATTGGAATCAGTGTCAGTTCACTTAACCATGCCTCTGGGTAAAAAATGTACTGTGGCCAAGCATCGTTTCAAATCGGTTTCTCCTAATAAAACAATACACTATGAATGTTGTGTACAAAAAAAACTAGTTCAATGAATCTATGATGGCACACTTAATCAGTTGCAGTAGAGATAGCTCAGTGGAACAGTCAGTGGGGTTTGCATTCAGCGGTTTTTTTACAATTTTCTTAAATTTCTTTTACGTTTCTTTTCTTCTTGTGATGTGTATTTTTCTGTGTCAAGCACTTCTCACAGAAAACGTCACATGTTTTGTTGTTTTACGTTTTTCTTCTAATCGTCATTAACAACATTGTTTTGTTTTACGTTTTTTCATCATCATTTCCACGTTGAAGTGTTACAAAGAGCTTAGTTGAAGCATGTGATATATTTCCAGTCCGCCACCAGATGCCGCTGTTCTGTGTGGTTTCAAAGTCCTGAACGGTTGGTTAATTTTTCCGGCACAATTACATGAACCCTGTGAAAGCTTCACGGGGCTTCTATTCCCATCCCTTTTTTTTTAGAATAAAAGTCATTTTTTTGTGCATATTTTTGCATAGTTTGGTGACTTATAGTTAGGAAAATACAGTAATTCTGCAAAATAACTGGATATTTGCTTTCGTGTATGGACAGCTATGACAGCTTTGAGAAGTACATCTTTCTAAAAGATGAAACTCTTGTCACTCGGCTGTATTGGCTTACTTTGTGAAAGGTCAGCATGTAACACCACAGTAATGGTGTGCAGCTCAAGACTCACATTTTTCTTTCATGGACCAGGCACTTTAACATTGATTCTCCAGCAAAAGTTTAGTCAAGGCTTTTTAACTTGAAATTGGATCATTGACTTGCTTTGGGTACGCTTTATTTGATTGGTGGCATATTTTATTATAATCAGATTCCAGTTTCCACACCCAATACTTCTCCCTGGGCACAGACAAATCTATTAGATATCTTAATCATGGCTTCTTATTATTTAAGTTTTTACAGCTATATATATACGTTATGCATTTGATAGACATCTATTCTTTGAGGTCTATTGAACATCGCTTTTTAGATCTCAGACGACTTTCCCACAGCTAATCGTGTTCTGGTCCCATCATGCCTTGCTCATTGTAAACAACCCATTTGGGTAGTTTCTTCCCTTCTTCTTTCTCTTTCGGCTTTTCCCATCAGGGGTCGCCACAGCGAATCATCCTTTTCCACCTCACTCTATCATGGACATCTTCTACCCTAACATTAGCCAACTTCATGTCCTCTGTTAAGACATCCATGTATCTCCTCTTTGGCCGTCCTCTTGCCCTCCTGCCAGGCAGCTCCATCTCCAACATCCTTCTACCAATATATCCACTATCCCTCCTCTGAACATGTCCAAACCATCTCAGTCTGGCTTCTCTGACTTTGTCGCTGACACAGGCAACATGAGCCGTCCCTCTGATGTACTCGTTCCTTATCCTGTCTAACCTGGTCACTCCTAAGGAGAACCTCAACATCTTCATCTCCGCTACCTCCATCTCAGCCTCTTGTCTCTGTCTCACTGCTACCGTCTCTAACCCATAGAGCAGAGCTGGTCTCACCACTGTCTTGTACACCTTTCCTTTGAGTCTTGCTGGCACTCTTCTGTCACACAACACTCCTGACACTTTCCTCCAACCGCTCCAACCTGCCTGCACTCGCCTCTTCACCTCTTTTCCACAATCCCCATCACACTGAACTGTTGACCCCAAGTACTTAAACTCCTGCACCTTCTTCACCTCAGTCCCCTGTAACCTAACGCTTCTACCTTGATCCCTCTCGTTCAGACACATGTATTCTGTCTTACTACGACTGACCTTCATACCTCTTCTTTCCAGAGCAAACCTCCACCTCTCTAGCTGTTCCTCCACCTGCTCTCTACTCTCACTGCAAATTACAATGTCATCCGCAAACATCATTGTCCAGGGAGATTCCTGTCTTACCTCGTCTGTCAGCCTGTCCATCAGCATAGCAAACAAAAAAGGACTCAAAGCTGATCCTTGGTGTAGTCCCACCTCCACCTTGAACTCCTCTGTCTGACCTACAGCACATCTCACCACCGTCATACTTCTCTCATACATGTCCTGAACTACTCTGACATACTTTTCTGCCACTCCAGACGACCTCATACAGTACCACAGCTCCTCCCTCGGCACCCTGTCATACGCCTTCTCTAAATCTACGAACACACAATGCAGCTCCTTCTGACCTTCTCTGTACTTTTCCATCAACATTCTCAAAGCAAAAATGGCATCAGTGGTGCTCTTACGGGGCATGAAACCATACTGCTGCTCACAAATCTCCACCTTCTTCCTAAGCCTGGCTTCCACTACTCTTTCCCACAGCTTCATTGTGTGGCTCATCAACTTTATTCCTCTATAGTTGCTGCAGTTCTGCGTGTCACCCTTGTTCTTAAAGATTGGGACCAGAACGCTTCTCCTCCATTCCTCAGGCATCTTCAGATGGGTATGGGTAGTTTCTTCCCACCGGGCACAAAAAGTCTATTGAATAACTAATAAATATCTATTGTTGGAGTCTACTGGACATCTCGGATATCTCTATGTTGTTCTTTCACAAGATGTCCACCGATAGTGTCCTGAAAGAGATCTGCATATAAAGGTCTCCTATACATATGCATATATATGCAAATATTTTTTAGAACACTATTGGTAGACATCTGCATATGAAGGTCTACTACATATCTACCTGTAAACATCTAATCCTAGGATATTTGTAGATGTCTGTTAGAGCACTTATTAAAAAATGTATTAGATATAAAATAAACACAGCAATTCTACATCCATCCTTTCATGTTCAGAAACCATTTAATCCTTTTCAGGGTCACAGGGTTGCTGTTTCCAACTAGAGGTAAGATCTTAAGCCCGAGCCGAAATTCGGGTCGGGTCGGGGACTAAAATGACAATCATTACGTTCGGGCCGGGTCGGGCCAGGCTTCTCTCTCGCTGACTCCACCTTGCCTAATAGTATCTGGGTTGGAACCAGCCACCCTGCCACTGCCAATAGGGATTTGGTAGGTTCTGAAGATGAATGGATGGATGTAAAATTGCAGTATTCATTTTTAGCTTTGTATTAGTTGTGTGGCCGACATTGTGTGGCCGATGGGTTGTGTTGTCCCAAAGCAGCAATCCTTAAATGAAAAAAGCTACAAGATGTCTTTTTAATGTGACCTTCACATCTTTCAAGCTGTCATATTCTCCCAATCTAACTCAAAGAAAAGACAGAAAGAAAGAAAAACTAACAGTTACAGATAAAGACAAGAGAAATAATCAACTCTAAAAAAAAAGTTTTCTGTTGTGGTTTTGTAAGCAGAATATAAACGTGGGAGTGTTACGTGTTGAAATGCAGAAGGGCAAGATGTATTTTCACACTCTGATTAAGACAAGAGGGAGTGAGAAAGAATCTAAATAAGAGTATTATTCCTCCATGGGCACCCTTCCGTCAAAGTCCTCATCCCTGAAATACTCGGCAGATGAAGAAAAAAACACAAGAGGCAGCAAGAAACAGTCACATTGAAGTAAAGTGGTACCACAAGGATAAATGCATGCATCTCTCGATTCTCTGGGGGAGCAAACTATTCTCATTCAAATTCTGTGCCAAGCAGAGACTGAGAACAAGATTTGCTCTTTTTATCACCTAAAATACATTTACCTTAGGAGCTAGTGGAGGAGCTTTATCTTAATGAAATCTATCCCTGCTACCTATCTCACTGACGTTCGACTTCTCATCTTAAACAAGCAGCCTGATACTAGCAACTACTGATGTTTTGTGTTTAATTCTGTGCGCGTTTGTATGTGTTCCCAGAAAATAATGACAGAGGGGAAGAGAGAGATGTCTTGAAGTCTAATATTTGTTATCTTCACAGAAGCTTGTGAAATGGTTTGTCAATGAGTAACAGAAAAATTACGCTTGGTGTGTCCTTTCCAGCACAGTGACGTTTTTTAACTACTCGTGCATCCCTGTGCGTCGCTGCAAATGTTTAAGTAACACATTGCGATGCTTTACCTTTACATGTAGAAGGTTAGGTTTTGTATAAGTGACTGAGGCCCTCGGGCAACCGTCACAGAGTCATGTGTGTTCCAAAAGCTTCAGGGGTTATTCCAGGACACAGTCATGGTGGCTGGCACGTTCTAAGCCCGCAGATCTGTCTAGCATTCCTAATGAGCATAATTGGCTCAAACAAAAACATTTAAATGATGATGAGCAGATGGCATCATTTGCATGGGCTGCATAACAAGAGGGTTGTTGGAAAAATAACAGGTAGAACTTCAGAAATCATCATCTTAAGTCAGGACATCAGAGCCGTAATCAGATGGAAATTACCTAGCCAAATAAAGCTTTGATTAGCTTTCTTTGCATGCTGTTTCTGTTGTCTGTGTCCTGCTACTAGTTGCTGCAAACACAGTGGCCTCCCATCGTGTGACAAGCATGCTAATTGACTTACTAGCTAATACAGACACATCACATCAGCACTCCGTCACACTTCCTCTAAGTCCAATTAAAATAAGTCTGTCACAGCCATACCATCATAAATCTTTGCAAAAAACAACTGAGAGTGGAAAAATCCATTGCGTAGTGTGCAGAGTTCGAAGGAGGAGGAAAAAATGAAAAATACCTGCGTTGTGCCTGCGTCTCAATTATTTCATAAGTGTTCGTGACGACCTGTTGTTCGCAGCATGTTTGTTGGAAAATAACGTGGACATTTTTTACCAAAGGCTTTCATAACTGAACTATTGGGATGTTTTGGTAAATACATACATACATACATACATACATACATACATACATACATACATACATACATACATACATACATACATACATACATACATACATACATACATACATACATACATACATACATACTACCATTGAAAATAATTCTTCGATTACAAAAACCTTTTTTTTATGATTCATTTTATGACCTGGAACAATAAAACTGACATATGGAAAAATAAACATATTTCAAATTTCTAGGTTCTTGACTTGTTAAATTATTAAAATAAAATAAAATCAACTCTGACTGTTCTATAATTATATTTGCATGAAGAATCAAAAGTGACCAAAACTTAAAAACGATTGAAAAAAAGGGAAAACCATTTATCACTTGTCAAAACCTGTTTTGTGGTTTTTGACAGCAGCCTTGATTTAGCCAAACTGTCAAAACAACACAATAGATTTTGTGTTGAAAGTGAATAACAATAAAAATGTCTCGTAACGTCATGAAATGGGAAATAATAATGGTTTTGACTGTGATAAGACATATTTTAACTTAATGATTTTATGCCAAAGAAGAGTACAGATGCAGTTTATGCTTTGATGATGCTTGTGGAGAAGTACAAAGAAGGCCAGAAGAACCGGCATTGTATGTCAGTAAATTTAAAACCTGTGACAGGATACAGAGAGAGGTGAATGAATTTTAAATGAGAAACTTTGGAATGGCAGAGAAGTATGGTGGAGATGTGCAGGACATTTATGAGAGCTGTTTGACAGTGCTGAGATGTACTGTAGGTGTGTCAGAGGAGTTCAAGGTGGGATTACACCAAAGATCAGCTTTGAGCTCCTTCCAGTTACCATTGGTGATAGACAGACTGACAGATGAGGTTAGAAAGGAATCTCTGCTGACCACAATGTTTGCAGATGACATTGTGATCTGTCGTGGGAGCAGGAAGCAGGTGGAAGAACATCTAGAGAGGTGAAGGTTTGATCTGGAAAAGAAAGTAATAAAGGTCAGCCGCAGCAAAAAAGAGTATCTGTGTGTAAATGAAAATAATTCAAGTGGAACGGTGAGGTTACTTAGAGTAGAGATGGGGAAGAAAGTAGTTGCAGGTGCAACGATACAATGATGCATACAATTTTTTGTAGAAAAAAAAAGGACAAATCCAAAAAACCTCAAGATAACCACTAAAGGGACAGACTAATAAAAACAATAAATCAACTAAAAAAAAAGAATGTGCTCAAACAAAGCAAATTATATGTTTAATACTGTATTCTAAATAGATTTTAAAAAATGACATAAAAGTCAAATAATTAAAATTAAAAATAAATAAATAAAAAGCAGATTTCAGACATCTCAGTCCAAAAAAAAGTGCAGTGCTGGGACCCTCAAGCTCCCAGGCCTCTAAAAGAGAACCCCCCCTTGGATGAGAAACCACCCGCGGAAGTAAGAAGCATCAAAAACTTTTCTTTTAGAGGAAAACAAGACAGTCAGCCAGACAAAACCTTCACCGCTTCTTTACCAACCCGTTAGTCAAATGCAGCGTGGTCCTCATAAATAGTAGAAATCACTGTGGAGAGAGGGCTTTCAGGTATTGTTTCAAAACTTTGATGCATTTACTGGTGTTTCCTAAGATTTCACTTCATCCATCCTTACAGGACATGGCTTACACAGTGAGACTTGGTCAGAAAACAGAAGATGAGCAGCTTGACTTGAGAGAGGAATATGCTAAGACGATCTAATGGTGAATGTTTGCCTGCAGGCGGTATATGGAGAGGATGATCTAGGTGTGACTAATGAGTGATAACCTCCAAGGAGAAATGGCTGATGGGGGAAGGTGACAATATGACAGACTGGCAGGAACATGACACATTTTTGAAATACATTTTTGAACGATGCCTTTTTATTTCGAGAACCTACGAATTAGTGGGGCCTTTTCAAATATGAAATGCACAGTGGGGAAAACAGTACAATTCCTTGGATCCAACATCCAAACTGTAATGGCTGTACCTGGAGGAGTCAAGATACAAAAACCTTCAGAGTTGATTGATAAAAAATGCATTCTAACATGTTTTAAATCTGAAAATATGTGTTCTAGATTCTGCATACCTTGAAGAACCTGGTGATACATATCATAAAATGTGATGTGCATATTTTCATTTAAATAATTCTGTTTCAAAAGATAACTGCACTGTTCTGAGGTTACGGTCTATTTGCTTACATGTTGCTTTCTCAGCTTTTTTCAAACAATGGAAACAAAAGAAAATAATACAAAACATATACACATTTATATAAACTATATATTATGTCAAAATTGATGTGACAGCAAAATCATGAATTCAACCAACAAAACCCCTAATACCATTCATCAAAATCTTATTGTTTGAAGAAAAATAAAAAATAAAAACAGAGCACATGTCCTACAACCCTCCCCATGAGTTATTTCTACCAAAGTGGGGGGAACGTCATTTCCTGCTGCATCACTGAGTGGCATGACGGCTGCAGTACCTCCTGCTGAGTGATTCTCCAAAGCATAGTGAATTAAGCCAGTTTGATCATTGGTACCCCCTGCTCCCCCCTCACAAACGTCTTCCACATCCGTGTTACGCAAAGAGCTATCAGGCTATTTGGAAAAAACGTGCACTCTTTGCATACCCACTTTATGTCTACTACCTTCACGGAGAAGGTTCAGAGCTCCCACAGGCCTACTCCATTGGCAAACAGCTTCATTCACCAGGTTGTCCAAACGCTGAACACCATCTACTACCTGCCCTCTGCCCTGGAGCTGAGGTTTGCAGTATCTGATGTTGTACCATTGAGCATCAGAACAGTTTTGCAGATTGTTAAATAGTAAATGGCATGTACTTTTATAGCAGGAACACTGTGGGGCTCAGTCTCTTGTCCAAGAACACTTCAACACATGAGCGGGCAAGTTGGAAACCCAACCTACCATCCCCCAATCAGAGGTCAACCTCTCTACTACTGCGCCACGATCGCTCGTTAGATTGTTATTTATATCTTCTATGCTTCCAACTACCATTTTGTGTTTCTACATTTTAGTTTTCTGACTCACCTCAGCATGACAAACCATGATTAACTGTCTGTCCAACACAGAGTAAAAACATTTCAATTGAATTAAAATAAATTGAGGTTCGTTCTTGTAAATTCAAGAATACAGTAAAAAAAAAAAAAAAAAAAAAAAAAAAAATTCACCTGAAATCTGGTAATGAAAAATACTACATATGACTTAAGACTCATCATATTTGTGATAAACAAAAATTACAGTCTCCAAGTCTATTAAAGGACGTGTCTTCCATCAGTAAAGGTGCTTTAGAATTTTGTTTACCAAGCACACCTTTTTTAAGATCATTTTAAAAAAAAACACTTTCTAAATTAAGTTGCCCCATTTGCCAGTCCTACAGTATAATCCTCTCATTTTCATCTACATTCTATAAATAACTGACAACTTGGTCCATAAAGATGCAGCTTTAATACATGAAATAACACACTGTCTAATGAGGGATGCTTCTGTATCCTGAGCAGAAGGAGCATCACCTTAACACTTTGAGCGGCATGATTAAGGCAATTCAGTAGGGTGGAACTCTAGAAACTCAGATGTTGTTCAAAAAGCAGCAAAGCAGCAGGGGGAGTTCATTAAAACACAATCCCAACAAGTTTGATTTAAAAGTAGACTTTGTTTATCTCCTCATTAGAGTTTCTTTAATTGCAGTGTACACGATAATCAACAATTGCCTCAGTAGTGCACCGGTGTTTCTGTGCCACATGGTTCCCAGCCTGTTGATTTGTTTTCTGTACAGCTTCAATGTGTGTGCACGCAAACACATACACAGAGTTCAAACAAAAACACATACAATGTTGTGCGTTCTGGAAAATTCCAATTACTGGCCTTCAATGATCCATCGCTGTATTGCCTACTTTGACTTGTGCTATTACACTATTTGGTTTAACTATAAACACCACAGGCAGTTAACTGTTGCAGTGGTCTCCAATTGGAGTTACATAGGAGAAAGCATGTGTGGAAGGGTGTGGATGAACCTGTGACCTATAGATCATATGGTCTATTTTTTCCCCCCTCAATTTTACTTTTCATCATTACCTGAGCTTTTTTTTCCCCTTTTTTTTCTTGCTTGTCCTAGGGGCATGCAATTAATGAGTGCATATATTCTTGCCAACTCTGCTGAAAGCAGAGGACCACCCCATGTGAGCAGAGCCCAAGTGATCACGCCACAGGACTATCCCTAAGAATTAATTAACCCCCCACTTCATGTTTCGTCAGCCAGAGGTAGACAGAGGACTAGAGGCTGGAATCTGTGCCAAATAAAGGTGGGTGAGGTGGCAGAATAGAGAAGTCCTTTGGATCTCTGGTTTACCCTGCTGAACTGATAGGGTTACAAGTTGCCTAGGCAACCACAGGTCCCACATGCACACACCAAACAATCCCAACACTTGTTGCCAAAAAGGTGGTGCCATTGCTTTTCAGTGACTCTTCATACCTTGGTGTTACTGAACTCATTACATTATTTTGTGGTGCACTTCGTCTGAGGTTTTCAGAGGTCAATGGGAAAAATCAGCCAATCAGATCAACCAGAGCTGATGGGCTGATACAAAAATTAAATTTGGAATATTTTTTTTAACTTGATGAGACAAATAATCTGTTTTTTTAAATGTTGTGTAAACCAGTATCCTTTGAAATTGAGCATAGAACAGCCCAACAACATCAGCAAATGGTGTCAACAGTCTTTTTAGGGGTTTTATTTTGACTTTTTGACAAAGCTCAATATAAAGCTTTTTGTCATTGGACTCCAGGAGAAAATATAAGTCCTAAAACATGTTCAATGTTGCTGTTTGAACCAATAAAGGAAAGAACATTCACAGCCGACTGCCTATAGACTCTGACTCTGGTCGAGCTATCTGTTAATCTGCTCTGGATTTGGTCTTTAGAAACTGTTGAGAAATGCTGGCAAGCAAATGAAGTGTTAAAATTTAATATGGAGGTACTGAAACTGACATCTGGGGTATTCTTGCACATGATTTTTTTTTCAGAGTAATTGAAGGTTAAAACATTTCCCCCTTTGCCTGTCCCCAGCCTGGATGATAAAATACAGGGTTGTGTCAGAAAAGGGCATCCAGCATAAAAAAAAAATTAAAAAAAAGCTGATTTACTGTGGCAACCCCTGAAGGGATATGCTGAAATGTGAACATCCGTAGTTAGAAAATATTTTTGTCAAACAGCTAAAAATTTATGGATGATATCTCAGAGATAACCCCCAAAAAATCCCCTTTATATTAAATGTGGACTTTCTGAAAACACAATATACTGCTCAACTTTATGTCTAACTTTGTGAAATTTTCTGTTTTCCCCCTTTGGCTGCCTGTTAACTCCTGGAAGTCATTGACTTTTACAGTCTTATATTGACACTCGTGTCATGCTTAACTTTTTTAGCCATGAGATATTTTTTTTTTTCTAAAATAGTCCTTACATGTACTTTTGTTCAAAGTAACAGAAATAGTCTCTACCCTGTTGCCACTAAAGGCAAAGTTAGATTAAAATGTGGGCACAGTAATTGTGTAGTGTACATGTTGACATGTGAACATTTTTGGAGCCAACAGGTGTGTTTATGACATTTGAGTGTGTGTGTGGATAGGCCCCGCCCTTATAGACTTGTATTACATCTGAACCTCACCATAACGAGTATAAACATCCAGAAACTTGTTACCTTATGCTGCTTCATGGTCCCCCCCCCCCCCTCTCTTATTATAATCATCCTCCTACCCCCCCCCCCCCCCCCCCCTCTAACATCCTTCTTTTCTTCCCTCCTTTTCTTTTTCCGTCTGGTCCAACACAAGATTTTTTGAAATATGACTAAAATGAATAAAGTTTGGCCTCGATTACAATAGGGGTTTATTCAGACATACTTCTGGTTGTCAGGACAAGGACAAGAAAAAAAAAAAAATAAATAAATGTTAGATTAAAATATTCCCTGAATTTATTATAAAATCATGCTCATTGTAAAAACTGATCAGGGAGAAGGATATGTTTCAGACGGGGCGCAATTGGATGGATTAGCCACTGCTAGCCAACACCACATTAGCTAATTAGATGGTGCGTTCTTGATAAAGACAAACTGTTCAAGAATCCATTTTCATGCCCACATTTTAATAGTGTGTTTTCTGTGCAAGGAGAAGGAAAAGACACAACAAAAATAGTCTCAGACATTATGGGATTAAAATGTAAACTCCACTCTCCTGATATACTTCAAAACATGGCATTAGTTCCTTTATATTCAGGCAAGATGTGAAGAATATAAGATGAACCAATGATCAGGAGGTAGAAGGTTGTGTAAATGAACATGAATTATGCATAGATGTGCCTTAGATGGCTCACAGCTGCATTTAAGAGGTCTATTTTAAAAGTGGGCCTTTTTCTTGATGCTCTTGCAAACTTTCTCATGCTGTGTTGTGTGATGTGAATACAGCACAGTGATATTTAGCTCTAAAGTCCTGCAAAGAAAAATGTCTAGTTAAGAGTAAAAAATGGCTCTGGTAGAAATAAAAAAAAGATTTTTAAAGCACTTGCAGTGATGCACAGATTGTCATGATAAAATGTTTTGTGGAAAAAAAGTTTTGACTTTTTTTTTTATAACTAGAAAAAAATAAATTGTTGAAATAAAATAGCAAAATGAACAATGAATGTCACTAAACAAGGTTTTGCAGTCTTATTAGGTAGATTTGGAAATATGTGATTGTGGTTAACATAATAAAGCTCAACATTTTTAAGTTGAAGCCAGAATGAAATGTTTATTTCACAATATAATCAAATAAAATCATTAGACATGCTTTGTGTGCCACTCTTAATCTAAAAAAGCGAACGCCTCAGCGACATGTACCCGTGTGAAGTGTTGACCCACATGGGTGCTGTGGGTTGTTGGGTTGTCCAGGCCCGTAGAGGGTTGTAGAGAGGAGGGGATGCATCTCAAAGACAGAGCAGGAATGTCCCGTGCCCCCTCAAGGGACACAATAGAGCATACCATTGTTATTGTCAAAGGAAAAAAAACACTGTCCACAAGAAACGTCAAGGTGCTCTTATGCTTTATGTCATTTTCAGGTAAAGTGGAGGAAACATCCATCCATTGATAATAGTATGGTAGGGAAGCAGCCTACAATGCAGCACCATGGAAGCCAGACATCATAAAGGAGGCCCTCCATCTTGAAAAGAAGTCCTCTTTTCACCAAACCAACCCAATTACCAATCAAAATCAAATGCATGTCCTCAGAAACAAAAGAACACTCACATGCATTTTCCCTGTAACAAATGCAACATAAATAAACAAACATGTCTTCAGTTTAACAACAATCTTTTAAACAAAAATGCAAAAGAAAAAAAACAAAATAATAAAGTAGAAAAAAAAACATACACAAGTCTATCTGGAGTATAACTCGTACTTTTGGGAGACAAGTGCAACAATTCTGAACAAATCCAGCAAGCTCGGCATAAATCTGCATTCACACAAATGTCATTAATGCCTCAAATTCGCATCTGCTGCCTCTTTCTCAACAGGGGTTGGTTTGGTGCTCAATGCTTGTCCAAAATTGTGTTCATAAACTAGACACCCTCGTTTCACGTGTGGGAGAAGCAAGTTTTTATCCCTATCGAAACTTGGAGGCACTGACGGTACGTCAGTTACAATGCAAGGAAGACACGGATGATATTGAGAGATCAGATTGATTTTATTTTGTAGAGCTCTACAAAATTATCTGTAAACGTCTTTATGTCAGGGCTCATGAGATCATTCAGTCTTTTTTGTTTTTTTATTTACAGCGATCATTAGCTTCAAAACTGCAAGAGCTGCGTCTGAATGACGCTGCTTTTAGTGATACCTCTGTGTCTCTAAACTACATTCATGACTTGTCTTTTCGCATTAGTTTTAAGAATGAAAATATAAAAAACAAGAATACTAATAAGAAAAATATCATAAACTTTAGAAGGAGAACGATCGGGTTTCCATGCTTGTTTTGAATGGCACTTCTTCTGCATTGCTGTCAGAAGCAAATACTGATCTACACACCTGCAGTGCCTTCTTGTGGGCATCAGTAGGTTAGTAGTAAAATAATGAATATATGAGCCTATTTATCGTGCAGCCTAACTTATACTCCAAAAAGAACTGAGGCTATGTCCGAATTCCTTCACTACTTAGTGCACTATATAGTGCATCCGTCATTTTGTAGCATGTCCAAATCTACAATTTCAAAATCCTGTGCCCTACAAATTTCCCAGAAGTCTCTCTGAAAAGCCAGTGTGCATCGCTGCTCACTAGAATGGCAAATATGGACTGCAATGCATTGCATTTGAACAATTTTTGCAACAAAAATTAGCTTTAGAACTTGAGCTTCAAACTCCAAGACAGAATCTACCTCTAGAACTCATCTCAAGTTTTGACTCTTTCCTCCATATTTTGCCCTGAAACTCACAGACGCACAACAAAAGTAGTCTCATCCTCTTCACGTAATAAGGACCCCTTTCTGATGAAGATGTGCACCTTCCTCTGAGTTTCCTTCTTTGATCTGCCATCTTAAAGACATTGGGTCATTCTAGATATGACGTGTGATTTGTTGTTTACTTCTACAGTGAGATGTGGGCTCTACTCTTTAAGTGCAGGAACCCATTATGGGATAATATTTGACTAGTGCCAGCAGCACTCACAAAAAAGTAAAAAATAAATAAATAAATAAAAAAAGCTGACATGCGCAATGACAAAATAAAGACATGGGCAGAATTTCAGTGGCAAGGTTGGCAAAGGGAGGGTCAGAAAAATTAGAAATACAGTTTTTCCACTCAAGACTCCTCCAGGAAAACAGGAAGAAAAGAAGAAGAAAAAAAAGAGTTTAAAGGGAAAACACTAATCATACCAAATCCCAAGTCGCAAAAAAGATAAAAACAGCAATTATACAAAGATAAAACAGACGCTCTGAACTCCAAAACAATTTAATTGGATATTTTAGATGCAACAAGTGTTTACTTCTTGTGATCGACCGCCTTTCTCCCTCTGCTTCGCTGCTCCCTCGTTTCTGATAATGAATGTAGCTTAGATCTAAAACAACCACACACTCTGCAGTTATCCTGATCACCCACATTCTCACATTATTCTTGCTTTGTTTTGTGGTGTTTGTAATGTTTTTAGGAAGAGAATTTTTCTCGAGCCAAAAAAATGCCAGGATCTCTGGGGAATTTCAGGGCTGTTTATAAAGCATGCAGGATAAGAAAAGCATCCTCTTTTTTTTCCTGTGGTTGGTCATACAGGATCCATCTTTTTTCAATTTAAGATTTCTGCTGTACACAGTCTTGTCTCAAATGTAAAAAGTACATAGCGAGGGTGGTAAATCTTTTTTTTTTTTTTTTTTTTTCAAAAAATAAATATGCACTTTTTATTTGTGGAATGTTTATTTCATATCCACATGCGTTAAAGTATGTTTTGATCTCCAGCTTGTAAGTGTTGAAGCTGTTTTGATACTTTGATGTGTAATTTCTGTGAAAGAGATGGAGTGTTTGATGCCTCCACAAATCACAGCGTATGACATGAGTGCAGGCACAGAGAGCTTGCATGGATGTGAAATTGTTTCCTGGTTTGTGTTGGAGTTAAATGATAACACTCATCTTTTGGAGAACCTAGCAGAAAACATGTCATTTGCATGTTTTTGACTGCAAATCTATCAGCCCAGAATAATCAACGGAAATGAAGGGAAGAGATAGAGAATTTTTTTCACGTTAATGTTTTTTTCTGATCCTTGTATTTTTTAAAATATTTTAGGTTTCCTTTCAAAAAAGTAATAATAATAACACTTTTGTTGATTTTTAGTGTTTAATTTTGTGAGGAAAAAAGATTGCATGAAATATATACAAAACATTGAATATTTTTTTTTATTTTCCTTTTAAATAAATGTCCCCAAAATCAAAAAAGGAAAAATATGTAATTCACTTCAATATCCCTGACATACTGCTCAGCCTACAGCCAAAATCATCTTTGATAACTGAACCTATCAGAGGCAAAGCAACGCTTTCTAGGTTCAGATTATGAAACATAATTGGATTACTTAATAATCCTCTCAAATGATTTTCTGGATTATAGCACACTGAAAGGTTAAGGGCCAGGAATATTAAGCTTGCCAGCCATCTTGCTTAATAAATATGATGTGTGTGATAGTATTACATGAAATGATGACAGCAACAGAATGATTGGTCCAAAATGATGTTTGGATTTAGTTATTCATGTTAAAAACATTTTGTTTAGAGTTTTGTTTTTAAAAAATGATTGGCAGCAATAATGTTAAAAGATAAAGTACATATATAAGTTGATTGTTTTGACATATCACAAAAAAATATTAAATGTAACTAGGGATTCTGATCCAGCCACTTGTAGACAAAGAGATCCATGTAACTCTTCCTTTGCCTGGTCTGAGCTGGAATCTGTCTCCAAACTGTACGGCTGGATAGTTTCAATATTGCTCACCATTTTTGTTGCACTCATAATGCTAGTTTGAGGTTTTGAAGGGCTGTAAGCTTGTGGGAGAGCGTGTGAACAGAGGGATGATGAGAAATGGGGGCGGGCAACATTCCCATACTTCAACTCAGTGGTGATTTTTTAATAAAGTCCTGCAGCTCTGCAGAAACTATGTCCTAAAAAACAATAGTTTTCTATTTTTTTGGCTAAAAAAGACATAATCATAATTCAAAGACCACTTGGAATGCCTTGAAAATCCATCAATAGATGATTGGAGTGGGACCTTAATTGTTGTCATCTGTACTTTCATTTGTTTTTTGTTCAACTGGGTTGAGATGTAGTCTGAGGAAATATGTAGTCTAAGTAGTTACCTCTAATTAAAGTTTGTCTTCAAACCATTCCATATCTTCCCTTTTTTGTGGGAGAGCGTAATATCTTAAAAACAAAATCTTCCCTTAAACAGTCTCAAAGAATTGCTGAGGTTAGTTTTCAATCTAAAAGGAGCAGGTGGTTAGTTTGTTTTTCATGCAAAAGCAAACAAAGATTGAAATTGTAATGACAGTGAGCATTTGCCATGGTAGCAAGTTAAACTAAAAAAAGTATCTTATAGGGAATAACAGGCACATCCGTGGTTAGTTTTTATTTTATTTTTATAAAGCACCTGTCATTGATTTAAAAAGTGTCTTACAATAACATATAGCAAATTTCTATTTTTAGTGTAGGTGTTGACATTAATTTTAGTACCGTAATTCTTCAACCACTTACACAATTAGATCAGATCTTGAAGTGGAGAAAAAACAGCCTTTTTGATGATATGCAACACTCCACAGCAGTGAAGTTATAACGCAGTCAAAGTAAATCCAACCGATTCTTTCACAGAGAAAAGGACCTTGTGCTGTTATGCAACACTTTACGTTAAACTAGAGTTTTGAGGCATGTCTTTGTGCCCATTCGAAGATGCTGGCCAAAAGCTCTGTTTATCACTATGGAGGTCTGTCCTTACAGCGCTTTGAAGCTAACACAAATGTAAAGTGAACTCTAAACTTGACTGGTAGCCAAGAAAGTGGTGATAAAATATGGTTGATGGGCAATCTTGTTGAAAGTGTAGTGTTTTTTAGTCTGCAGTCAATTTAGAGTTGACTTGTTTCAACAGGTAGAAGCAGAGCTAGAATAGCAACATTGTGGCACATTCTCCTGCCCCTGATACCCCTCACACAACCTTTCAACACATAACATGTAAGCCAGGGAGTAAGTCGCTACAAGTTGGATTGGTGCTCACATGGCTACACTCAACACCACAGAAAGTTTCCTGTGCCATTTCTTTCATTCACTTAAACATATTGCATAAATTCATACGTTTTTTTTAATGTAGTTTATTGTTTATACTATTGCTTAATGGTGCTGGACTGTGGTAAGGGACTACAGCAAGGTTTCAAGAGGGCTATTGAAATGTCTGAGCATAAAACAGGCATACTTGGTGTCTATATTGTTTTCTCCCTGCAAATATTCATGCATGTTGCTACAACCCCCCTTTCCCCTCCTATTTTTAAATTAAATGGATATGTAAAGGTTTTTTTAATGCTCGTTGGGGTAAGAACTCATAAACGTAATTAAACTAAAGAACAAAAAATTGGTCAAAAGGGAGGAGCATAGCCTTTAAAGAGAAAGACTACACTGCTCATGTGAAGGTCAGGGCTCAGCCAGAAAGTTCAAACTTTTTTTGTCTTCTGAAAAATAAAATTATGTGCAATTTACCACAAACCAGGTGGACTTCTTGTTCCATTTCTGCCATTTTTTCTGTTACACTAATGTCACCATGGGTTCTTATGTGTTAAGAACGATCATTCAGACTTATATGAGTTTTTTTAATACATTTCTTTAATCGGATCTCTCAACCTTTGCCATCGCCTTTTTTTTTTTCCCTTCTAGCTGATCTCCAGCTAGCGCCCACACACAGAATACATTTTATTTCAGTACTCTTAGCTGTCCAAACTGCTTGAACATTAATATCCCTGTGCTCTACAGTTTTAAATCACATTGGGCCACAGAAGTCATTTGTGATCCCTCCATGCACACTCATAAAAGTACTTGTAAACAATAAAGTTTAAAATCATCTGCATAAAAATGATATTTTTTTTAAAACCACAAGTAATCTAATTAAGAGAATAAAAATGTCTACATTTGGACCTAAAACAGACCCTTGTAAAAACAATGCAGGACAGTGCCGCTGCAGGTAAATATCTATTGCGACATTGATGCACTCAAAAAACGTTCACTTTGAATGAACATAAAAAAATTATGGAAAGGATTTCCACATGATTAGATTGCGTTACTTGAACAAAAATGAATCATGTTGGTCCTACTTAATTTATTTAGGTTGGCTCAACTTAATGTATTTAGGTTGGGTCAACTTAATGTATTTAGGTTCAAACTAATAAATTTAAGTTGATTCAATTTAAATAGAGCAGTTGCACCCAACTTTAAATTGATATTGTTGCTCACTCTAAAAAGAAAAAAGTTGATCCAATTTAATTGAATCACTTCAATTGGTCACACCTAAGTAAATTAAGTTTATTTTTAACTTGAATTTCTATTTATTTCTTTAATTTTATTTATTCATCTGTAATTGATATGTTGTTCCAAAGTTACAACCAGTGGGTCTTTTAATTTTCACATCAAAGACATGAATTACCCAGCAAAGTCCCACATCACAAGACAGGAGCTCAATTACCGCGAACTCTGTGTTAAGTATTGGAACATTAACAGTTTGCCACACAAGGGGGTTGGTCATCATCCTCTACCAAACTTTAACTCATGGTGCAAAAAAAAAATAAACATAACAGTTTAAATCACTAGTTAAAACAGAGTAAAACAGCTAGACAATAAAACCCATGGACAAAAACTCACACTTAGACCCCAATCTGCCCAGATAGACAAAGAAAATGGAATCCCACAATTCCTTGCGATTACTAATGTATCCAATTTAATGGTATCATGTTGGATCAACATGATTGAAATTAGTAACTTTTAAATGGATTATTTTTATGTACAATCGACATGATTCATTCACGTAAGATTTACAAACATAAAATTTTCTGGTTGAAATGACAAGTTACTTTTTCGTTAACTTAATTGGCTGGTAATTTCCTTTTTTTGAGTGTGCGACATCTCATACCTCATTCAGGTATGAGATCAACAAAACAACACGGCAAGAAATCTACACTTTGTTAAGAGATTCTGTTAAATTAAAATTCAGTGATCCACAGTGTCAAATGCAAACATCAAATCAATTAAAAGCCAGACCATGTATTGGCCTTAATTTACTGCTATCATTAGGTCATTTGAAAGCAGTCTCAGTAAAATACATTTGACAAAATCCTGACTGGACTATGCCAATTGGGTTTTATAGCTCCATAAATGTATTTTAGAGATAAATTGAATCTCTCATGTTTGTATTGAACAATTGTTTTATATTTCAACCCATGTCCAACAAAATCAATATAAAAATGACAGATGTAGGTAAAATGTCAACAGAGCCACAGAGTTTGGTCTTCCTTATAACCATCATTACATCTTGTAGAGTGACAGAAATGAAGGAGGTACTTCATAGATGGCACTGCCATTAAAATCATTTTTGGTAGGGGTAAAGAACTTTTCTGATGTGTCTCAACTTTCTTGCTAAGAAGGACGCACTTGGAAAAGACAAGGTTGAAACCAGACTTTGAATGGTAAAAAAAATAGATTAAAAAAAGTGTGAAATGGTGTCAAAATTGAGCCAAGGCCTTTTCTTATTTCATGAAATAAATGAGAGAATAACTTGGCTTAATTTTGCATTTTTTTTAAAGGCTCCAAAATCCTGTTTTTAAATGAGTAATTTAACTTACCGTAAAGTTCCACTAAATGTACTAATAGCTTCAGAAATCTATGGACGTGATCTTTTACAAGAAATTAAACTGTGTTAAAGAGGGGCAAACAGTTTAGCCACAAAACCAGAAGAACGAGGACTTATAAAACAAGTCTGCTGGATTCAGAAAGAAAGCTTGGGTCAAGAGATGCAGAAAACCCTCACTAGCCCCTTCATATTTAACAAGCCATGACAAGCTATGTGAGGAGTTCAATTTATCAAACAAAAGGATTAAATACAACAGTGGTGGCTCGCTTGGATGTCTTCCTTGTCCGGACACATTTTCCATAGATTGCTTAAGTGACGTTATTTCTTGGTTTTCCAGCATACAAGCCCATCAATTTGCAGTTACCAAGAAAATGTCCATTATCAGAGTATGCAAATTTAAATGCAAATAAACTCTAAACTGATTTCTAACTGTAGCAGAAAACCACTCCATGCTCCCCTTTTAGCCTTGAAAAATAGAAATACGTCTCAAGAGTTTTATACAAATAAACAGAGAAAAAAAGAAGGTGAAAGCTGGATAAGTCTCATTTTCTCCTTAACTAGAGAGGACAAAACATGCCACAAATTGTGGTTGTTCAGGCTGGTATTAGCAATGCCAGGTATTGATAGCAGGCAGCAGCCAATCTCATTGTAAGGACTTCTGTTTAAATGTAATGTCACTTGATCTGATCCTTATGGACGTTTACGTTCATAGACTTTTCATTGGAAGTGGTCTCTCCAGCATGCGTTGCTGAGCCCAGTGAGAAAACATAGCATTACAGATTACATAGTTGTTTGTGCAGCTGAAGGAAGACAAAAAGACACACATATTATGTGACCTACAGCATGGTTAAAAAGCCTGGGGAAAATCCTTAACCAACCCTGCCCATGCTGAAAAGGCAAAGGGACACTACAAAGCTTTGGCAGATGCCTTCAAACACTTAACAAACACCGGTCATCACACAGAAGCAGCAGATGAGTGATGCTGATCGTAACAGCTGAAAGAATGGAAGCTGTATTTTATATTCTCTCTGCAGGTAATCAAACGGTGCAACACAGGTGGCTGCAATCAATAATTAAGTGGCACTTTGACTGCCAAATAAAGAATGCAATTTAGTGTAGAAGAATAAAAACTACCCAAAGAAAAATGTGTTTAACTTTTAGTGGTAAGTGCCTTTATCCAACATCTCTGTTAGAGTGCCGTTCCTGTCAAGGATCCAAAAGGAACTTGTGTCAAGGACGTAACTCTGAAATGTTTCAAAGAGCAACAAAATATCTAGATCCATGAACATCAAACACCATCATATGATGGGGAAAAAAGCAGCTACAATGGAAGAAAATGTGCTAGTGGGATCAAAATGAGACAAACAGGGCATACGATCAAGCAGTTTTAATTCCACTAATAAAAAGTCTTTGAGTTTTAAATCCAAGCAACATTAGAAATAAAAAAACAAGTTAAAAAAATGCTAATATGCTTTGTCACGAAAAATAAAAAGATATAGCAGGTAAAGGAATTTAATGGGGAAAGTTTTTTTTTTTTTTTTTTTTATAAATTATTCAGGAGAATAACAAAGAAACTGTTCATGAGACAGCAGGTGAGAAAAATAAAAGAAAAAACTGGAGGGAGAGACAGAGACTGACAGGCACTAACAGAAAAACATTGTAATTAATTTTATCCTTTTCCCTGAGGATTATAAAAAACCTTCAATCAAAATCAATTTTGGCAGGGTGGTACATTCAAGAGAAATACTTCATGTTAAGTCATATATCTGATAGTATAAACATAAAACATATTTATTTATCAGTGGTTTCTGAGATGCTGCCCTCATTGTAATTAGTTTTTTTCTGCCAACTTTTTTTTTTTTTTATTTCCAAAAAATCTTCTCAGTCATTAAGATCCTTTCATTCTTCAGGGAAGATGGCCATTATAGGTTGATTTATTATAGGTTGATTAAAAGGACGTTTTGCTGCTCAAGTTTTGCTGCTGATCAAGTTTATAGGGCATTTCCAATCATTTAAAGATGCACTGATTGTCTGTTCCACTAGTTTTTCAAACAGAGGTCTTGAAATTCTAATAGATTCAGTTTTATTTATAATGATTGAGTTTTAACTCGAAGACTCATGATGAACTGTTTAGTTTAATTTTCCACACGTATAGCCATGTGACGCAGACATTTGTTTTAGGATGAGAACCAAATGCTGACACCACTCTGAGGCAAAAAGTGTGAAATTCACCTTTGTTTTTCGGGGAGTAAAAAAGTCACCACAGCATCTTGTGGGTCCTAATGTAAAATGAAAAAAAAAATATCAGAAACATTGCACATTTGTGTTCAAAGTTAGATCTAGCTTTGCTGCTTTCTAAAATTTGAGCATGTTAGTGATGTGGTTATGTTTGTTCAGCAGAAAAAAAAATGTTTTTTGAAGAACTACAAGAGATTTATGTCTCTCTCATTGTTAAAACTGATTCAGGAGAGAAAAAAAAAACTGTTCAAAAATATCTAACTTGCATTTAACATTATTGTTTTAAAAATAACTCCTTTTATTTCTGTATTTTTTGTACTTACGCTATAAATTTTTATTTTTTTAAAGTTGGCCAAACTTTTGTTTGATTTTCACTGTAAATAACGTTTTTTTCTACTCGGGGTTTATTTCCTAATGTGATTTTAGGTCTAGTATGTGAATGCAGTATTACAAAATAATAAATAAATAAATAAAGTAACTGTATAGTCACAGATGAGGTAGTGCAGAAAAAAAGGATACCAAACAAAGCAAAGCATACTGCTTAGGGTGAAAATATAATAGTAAAGTGGGATGTAGATATCAGTCAATCATAACCTGAACCCCAAAGAGACTCCTCAAATAATTATCTATATTTCATGTGAGCAGTAAGTGTAAATAATCCAGTGAGGTCCAGAACGGTTGGCTAAAGTCCTGTTACTTTGTGGGGGTCTTGCTGTGGCTCAGGGGTTGTGGCGCCTGTTAGTGTTTAACTGTTGGTGTGTGAAGGTGTCAATAGGAGCCTAATCCACAATATGACTGTCTTTTTTAAGGGAGTGTCCATTGTCCTTCAGGTGTGGGTGATCGGTTGAGTCCTGGTGTGAGTGGTGGCTCTTCTTCTTCTTGTCACTTCCCTGCTTTCATGGTCTCACTCCTGCAAGTTTTCCTTTACTTGTATTTCACCAAAGTGCAGTTGACATAACCATTTTTGAGGGCAGTGCTAAATCAGTTTTTTTTCCCCCTCGTCAATTCATCCTCATGCTGTAGCTTTTTTTTTTGTTTTTTCTTTTCATCAAAGCATATCAAAGCAGCCTATCATGGAATGATTTTAACTAAACCTTTCATAGGCTGACAAAGTAAAATGGTAAATGGCAGATACTTGTTATAGCAATTTTTTTTTACCTTTCTCGAAGGCCCAAAGTCCTTTAGAGTCACGGTCCCATTCACCCATTCAAACACTGATGGCGGCGAATTTTCAGCATTTATCTTAAGTAACAAATCAAATCAAACTTTATTTATATAGTACTCTTCTTATGAAACCATAACACAAAGTGCTTTACGCTAAAACAAAAAAATATACTGTGTATATAAAAACAAGCATGAAGATTCAAAGAGCCCCCTTCTCGTACCCACACACAATCCCCCACCCATTTTACAACTCCCACCCCCTAACTGATAGAGATAGACAATGGGAAATATAAGCTGAGCAAAAAAACAAAATGTTGGTTGTTGGAAATGCTAATATTTAGGAGCTTCCTCTCTGTAAATATCTGCATAGCCAGCCTAATGCAGCTTTACAGGGGGGGGCCGGCCCCACCAGAGCTAAGCGGAGATGCGGGTCCCTATGTAGAGCTGCAGCGGCTGAACAGCAGCCAATCCAGAGGGAGAAGTTCCAGCTGAGACAGTACCGGAAATTAAAATTAAAATGAGAATTAAAAAGTAAACATACTGATAAAAGCCAACCACTATTTAATAGTAAAAGATTGAAATAAGGTGATTAAAATAAATCATTGATAACCTGAAATTCATAGAATAAGATAAAATGTTTTTTTTTTTTTTTGCTCATATTTTTACTTGCACTGTCTGTAAATAGCTTTTTAAATTATACCAACTTATTGTTTACATTTATGTTACATTTTTTGTTTGTTTTATATATTATTCTTATTCTTTTTTTCCTTTTATATTTACAATGCTGTCATTTGCTACAGTAAAGAACACATTTCCCACATGTGGGATCAATAAAGTAATTCCGATTCTGAAATGGATTAATAAATACAACATTAAAATGAAATAAATAAATAAAAACAATAAAAGTTGTAAAATAAGTTGGTTAAAAAGATGGGTCTTGAGCCTTTTTCTTAAAAGCATTAATGCTCTGTGCGGCTCTCAGGTCCTCTGGCAGACTGTTCCATAAACGGGGGCCATAGTGCTGAAAAGTGGCCTCACCATAGGTTTTAGTTTTTACAGGTTGAATGGTTAATAGACCAGTGCCAGAGGATCTCAGGTTCCTCGAGGGTTCATATTTTACTAAAAGATCTGATAAATAAGAAGGCGCAAGACCGCTTAGACATTTAAAAACTGTTACAAGTATCTTAAACGTAATTCTGAAGCATATGGAGAGACAATGCAGGGATTTTAAAATTGGGTTTATGTGAGCCCGCCTCCTGGTTTTGGTAAGAACTCGTGTAGCAAAGTTCTGGAGGAGCTGCAGGTTCTTCATGTTAGTTTTTGGAAGACCAGCAAGCAGGGCGTTACAGTAATCAATTTTACTCATGATGATAGCATGCATTAGCATCTCCATATTAGCAAGAGAGTAGTGGGCAGATCCTAGCTAGATTTCTAAGATGATAAAAAAACAGTTTTAACGCCCACTTTTTTTTGAATACCTTAATGACCAACAACTAAAATTTTAGTTTTTTCCTGGTTAATATATAAGAACAACTTTTTGATGAGGAGGTGGGGGTCAGGTTTCTGCACAAAATAAATGCATCACAGCTTCTAAAACCTTTAAAAGACAAGTATCGATCAGAAAAAAAGACATCTTTTTTCATTGTTACTTGGTTTTTTATTCCTGTAGATTTTCCAGCGCTGACCTTGAGCAAAAAGGGTTAGAATGTTCTCAGCCTAAGGCTATTAACCTGAACAGTACAACTGCTCCAATGTGTTTGCTTGCTTTCTTTAGTTTTCGAACTAATCAGAAGAGAAAAACACTATCCCCCCCCCCCACACACACACACACACATGGCATAGTGCTGTTAGTCTGGACGTAGCTTTTACTGAGCTTGGCGGGCAGAACGCACAGAGGAGTAAAAGTCCAGAGAGACCGTGCAGCTAATCACTGCTCAGCTGTACACACATTTGCTCATGCAAGTGAGGCCTACGTGTGCATGCAGGGCTTGTAGCAAAAATATAGAAGCCTCAAAACTAGACTGCTTTTGTAGAACATATTTCCTATAGGTTAGCTGTAAAGACAAAAATAAAACAAAATAAACCCTGTTTAGGGTTATGTTTAGAAACAAAAAAGAACTGCACTCTTATGAGACAATTCCAAATCCTCACGGATGAGGAAGTAAGCAATGAAGAGTAGAGTGAAAAGAAGGTTCTCCAGGGAAACTGATGCTCCATTTGAGCAGCCATCCAATCATGATCACTGTCCACATCTCATACATGCAGACCGCCTTAAACAGTGCATATTAGAATGCGCCGCTTCTGTTCTTCCAACTCTCACATTTTTATTTTCCCTCTGTCTTTGATACCTTCTCTCTTAGAACAGACTGTGTTTGGGATTTTGCAATGCAAGCACTCTCTGATTGCCCATTCCTATCTTGTATAAACTCCATCTGTTGAAATGGAACCATTTCACGCAGTCAGTCTCGAGTGAGCAAAACCTGGAGGGCAGCTCGGGGCAAAAGTACCCCCTGGCATTCCCATTACATAGCTTAAACCGTGCCCATGGTAACAAGTACATACGTGTCTTTCACTTAAGAGGTGGGTTTGCATTAAAACTAAAGAAAAGGGGACCTTTTTTATGACAATTTTGAAAAAATAATTTGTTGTTTTAATCATCTGAATGAACAGGCCCTCCTTGGAAAAGTACAAATTTTTAACTCTGGATGCGCCGCGATGCCCAAATTGCGCCGTTACACTCGAATCGCACTGCTGCCGGACCAATGTGCCCAACTCTCAAATCGCGCTGCAGGATCTCAGATGGTTTCTATGCATTGACCTAATATTGAAACTGGATGCTTCTGCTACGCAAATTGGATTTGGTGTGAATGCAGCTTTAGTGGGAGCTTTGGCCAGAGCCACCCTCGAGGGTTTCAGAGGATGCTCCAACAGTCCAAATTCCCTAGATTCTGTCTTGATCAACACCAATATTGCTCTGATCAGAAACCATAAATGTGACAGGCAACATCCAGAGACACCCAAGGTCCCAACCTGCCCAAAGCCCAGAGGCGGTAGGATTCCAACCCCTGGTGCATACTGGCAACCCGCCATTGACAGACCAAATGATGTGCCATGAGGGGGTGGATGGGTGTTCTTAAAATACATAAGCTGCTTAAAATGTATTTCCCACTATTTGCTTTTCCTTCCCTGTCAATAGCCACGGTTACATGCGCAAAATATCTTGATCGGATCAATGCTCGGATTAAAATTCAACCGTGTACATAGGATCAGAAAAACCTTTTCCGATTACAACGAACGTTCACATGGTCACATTTTCGGTCGGAATAAATCATTTGGGCATGCGCAGTAGTGTTGAAAATACCAGAAAAAGGAAATGTGTCCCACAGTAAACATACCTTGCTCTCATATTGATATGGTGCCTCTGTCAGACTCCTCCCCCTTTCCTCTCCGGTTGGCTCCTGATTCAGCCCAGCTGCGACCACTTACCTCATCTCATCACCTGCCTTCATAAGGAGCTCCAGGATCAGTATTCTTCGCCAGTCCGTTGCCCCTGATGGTGCATATTTGGTCTCCAAGTCTAGTTCTTTGTTCGCTCGCTACGCCAAGCCTGCACCTAATATCTCTCTCTACTCACCCCCAGGAATCCATAGCCACTAGTGGTCGCCTGAACCCTCATTCTGCCTACTCCTCTGGACACACCTAAAGCTTCTGCCGTTCCTCCTGTTCCCCGCATCTCCACCGATGATGACGCCGCCGAAGTCTGCCCCTCGTGTTGTGGACACCACGAATCCTGCTCACGCTCTCTTAACTTACCTGTCCATTAAATCCACTTACCTGCCACGCTCATCCTCCTCTGTGTTTCTTCCGGGTTCCAGCGCCTGGGTTCGAAATTGTTCTGTAGCCATGACACATATACATTTATGCAGCAGCTCTGTAATATACGAGACGATCTTCCAAACATGCTTTTATTACTGTTGTGAATATTATGAAGCGCCTGTTTGCTCATCAATTTATTTTTAATCCGTGTGGTCAGTGCTTTTTTTTGTGGAAGAATGGAGCTGGAAGAAGCCAGGTATAGGTGAAGGCTAACACACACTAACAACATTAGCCTTCTTTGATGAACATAAATCCATGCAGGAAATGAGCAGAGGGACGGATCGCAGTCCGAAGTCTCCCACACAAAACAAAACAACAAAACGCACATGTAACAAAGCATCCTCCCCTCCCCTCAAACGTAACAAACAAAGTTATAAATCCAGCTGCTCTGCTCAGAGACACAGTTCGCTCGGTCCACCGGCACCCGAGCCCGGACCGCGCAGGGTCCAGACGTCACGAAGCGCTCCCCTCCCCCTCTGTGAGGGGTGTAAGAGATGGGAGAGGCGAAGAGCCAGCGGGGCAAGAGCGGAGCAGTGCTTCTCACCGGGCCTCCGCAGAGAAGCCAGTCGGTCCTGTTTGAGCTCCAAAGCTTTCTCTGGAGCAAAGCACCATCTATGCATGACATTAAACCAGAGCAGAAGTGACACACGATCAGAATGAACCGTTTACATGCAACATGATCGGATAATCGGCATAACTCACCTACTGTATCTCGATCGGAAAGAAATTTTGATCCGAACGAGTCTGATCAGGGCAGACTATTCCGAACGGCGTGTTTACATGACGCATTTTTCTTCCGATCAGGCGTTCTTTCCGATTACTTTTGCCCATGTAAACACAGCTACTGTTATAGTGTAGAAGTTTCAGAGGAGTTGGACGCAGGGCTTCTCAATCTGAATGCCCGAGAACTATCACCCTGCCTATTTTCAGTATAAATGTAAAAATCTTCAATATTTTAAAATAACATCTTGTTACTAAATAGAATTTGTGTTATAATTTACAAACATGAGAGCTTTGTAATTCATCAGAAGATTGTATGTCTGGCTCTAAGGACGTTGTGAAAGGCAGTTGGTGCCCTTTTCCTAAAATAAAATCTTTGTTTTATATCTGAGAAACAGTTTTCTGAAAGAGGACACACATGTTTAGAGGTCATGACCTCTTAAATTCAAAAAGTTGAATTTGTGATTAGATAAAAATAGATTGTTGCTATAATTTGCAACAAAGTACTGTAGTTTCAATACACTGGGTATCTGTTGTATTATATTCACTTTTCCTAATATGTATTACTATACACTGAATTGGGGCTTTTCTGTCAAGCCATTTTGGTCTTAAAGTCCTAAATAAAGTCTGAAGGCTTGGTCTCAGTGGCAGGTCATGGGTCTTCTAACAAGATAATGACCTGGCTAAGGGTAAAACATTGAAGAGTCCCTCCTTGAGTCCTAATCTTAATCCTATTGAACATCTGACGAAGGAGCTGAAACATGCTGTCTGGAGAAAACCCCCTTTAAACCTGAGGCAATTAGAGCAGTTTGCTCAAAGAGAGTGGGGTAAAACACCCATTAACAGGTCCAGTCTCATTGTGACAGCTACAGATTTCGTTTGACTGCAAGGAATAATTAAACACGTGGTTGTGCAACAAGTATGGTTATAAAAAGTTATAAGTACAGCTTGTACATTATCTGATTATGTAATTTGTTTTATAGAATGGTTCTCAGAGTCTGCATGCATCCGGGGTGAGCGCCTTCAGTTCAAATCCCAGCTGGGTCCTTTCTGTGTGCACTTTGCGTGTTCTCCCCATGCATGCGTGGAATTTCTCTGAGCACTCTGGCTTCTAACCACAGTCGAAAGCAAAGCTAGGCAAACTTTTTGACCTGTGGGCCACAAAGGTTTCCTAAAATTTGACAGAAGGGCCGGACCAAGAGAAGATCGATTGCTTGTTTTTGGTAATCCACCTCATTAGAGAAAGAAATACCATGCAATCTGGACAAAAACATCCTATAATTTTGACTAAAAAACACAGTAATATATTTTAAAGTAGAACATTTTTGAATGTTTTATTTCAGAACTGTGGCTTTTGTTCTCATTTTTAGTCCCAGTTGCACCAATGGGTTGATGTCCCTCAGGGAAAAACACAAATTAGAGAAATGCTGCATTCATGTAGTGTTGGAATGATTGGAAAAGTGACTGTCCGTCTTGGAAAACACACATGAACATTAACAAAAAACAACAAATCTTCTAACACTGCATAAATGCAGAATAGCTTTCTGCATATAAACAAAGGTCAATTAATTTGTAGTGCACAGTCTATGGGGCATACCAGAAAATAAAACATTAATAAGGATCATGATTTAGTCCAGTTTGGTGGGCCAGATTTAGACTACCCCTGGTCTAAAGGCATGCTTCATAGGTTGATTAATTACTCTAACTTGTCCCTAAGTGTGACTGTGAATGTGTATTGTGTGTGTGATTGTGTAAACCTGCGATGGGCTGGTGACTTGTAGAGGACCCGAGCTTGGAGGAGAAAACCACCCGCGGAGGGTGAGAGGGACGTTTTTTTCATTTATTTTTTATTATATATATATATATATATATATATATATATATATATATATATATATATTTTTTTTGTATTTTGGGGCATTTTGGTATGACATTTAACACACTACAAATGTGCTGTGAGTATAAGAGTATGTTTGTGTATAGGGAGAGGCTGCGTTATACATGTGGGTAAGTGTAAAGAGATGTTAAGGAGCTTGTTCCATCATGTTGATGAGCTCCGTAATGCATTGAAGTAGCAGCAGTCAGATGGAAAAGTGGACACTTTCCAACACATCATCTTCATTATCTGTGTATACATTAACCTTGAGAGTAGAGACAGGCAAGTAAAATGATCCAAACACACACACACACACACTCAAGGTGCACAGCAAACATTAATGCAGGGACATACCTCCAGAGATCGAGAACACACATTCACAAACAGATGAACAACCTGTCAGTGTTTGGCATGGGAACACTTTGATCAGGCAAAAGAGAACCAAAAATGGAACCAGTAACCATACAGCAGAGAGACAGCCACTATACCTCTTGATCCACAGCCCAACACATGATAATGATCTTGTCTGGTTGTGTGACAGAACTTTTCATGTTCTTATATCAGGACATGTTTGATAAGATAAGGTAAAATAAAACGTATACTTAGTGGGACATTTATTCCTGGAAAAGTGAACAATGATGTACAAGACTTTCAACTTTGAATTTTAAGAAGATGATCCTCAATATTTGAATAAGTCATGCTTCTTACAGTTTAAATAAATTCTGCACCTAACTGTACTTAAATAAAATAATATTTGCCTTGAAATAAAACCATGTGATTGAAGAACCCACAACATTACAGGGCGTCTCTGATACCAACATCCTCATTTGTCTTTACATAGGAGTTAAACAAAAAAAGGGAAAGTTCCTCCATTATCAAGGACATACACTCTGAATTTACTAATGCCTCTTTTGTCTGATACAGACATGCACCTCTATGGTGCATGTCTGTATCAGTAAGCCGAAGAGTGTGATTCAGGGTTTGTCATAGTTATAATGCTTTATTGATTGAAAAACCCTCTCTGGATGAGGCAATGAAAAGTTCAAGTAAACATCCGTCTTTAAAACCAGAGAAAGCCCCAAATATAAGCTGCAGTCAGGTCTTTAGTGAGGGTGTCTAACTAATGCTGAATTGTTGTCAAATCACATAAGCAGCTCTTCAACTTACTACAATGGGGTTTGATGCAAATAAGGGCTTTGACCGTATGCAACCAATTGTAACCCTTGCAAATTGCACTGTTACGGCAATTTAGGTCTGTAGAAGTCCCCCGGGAGACATGTTCTTTCGTTGTTTACACGTTTCTCTTTTAGAAAATGGAAGTTTTAAAAAGTTGATTTTCTAGTGTTTATTTGAATCCACTTAAAATAGTTAAAGATGTTTAGAAACTTTGTTTGGATACGTTTGGCTGAGTTTTTGAATCAGGTCTGATAGGTGTACAAACACAGAGCTGAAAGAGTTATCTATGTACATGCAAAATGCTTGAAGGCATATACGATATGCTCTTCTTGGTCTAGGTTTATATAAATTAAATTGTTGTTATCAAGTTTATTTTGTTTTAGGATTACCAACTACGCTTAATTTTATTAAACTTAAGACAATTTTTCAAAAATTTGATGTTTTCATATTGTTTACAAGGGACCTTAAATGCTCGCATTATACTGTAGAACTTTATTCTTGTTTTCAAAACTGAAAAAGACGCAGTTTCAGCAATATCCTATTGATTTTCATAGCACAATATTTAACTTTATACCAAAAATAAACATGTGTACACCCGGGAAACACAAACTTTAATTTTTTATTGGTAAATTGTCTATTCACAATTAAGGTATGGAGGTTTCTAATGTGTAGAACTGGTTATTTTATTCATGTATTTGTGTTTGCAGGCGACTCAGAAAATGTGTTAAGTTGAACAGAATAAACTTCGGGCACTAAGCCCGACCCATTTCAGGTTTATTTTTTTTACCAATTCCGAATACTACAGGTGGCATCTGAGATTGGGTGATGAAAAATGTCAGCTGTTCCTTATATAGCTATATGCACAAATATAGATACAATGTGGCAGCAGTGCCACACACTACCATGACCAATTCTGGCTACAGGGCAAGGAAAGAAAAGACATTCATGCAGAGTTATTCAAAGCAGAAAAAGATAGGATTTTGATCTCCATAAGTACCGTTATAAGGCATGGCTAAATTTTAGAACCAGTTCTTTTGGAGCTACTGGATCATAGCAAGACACCTGTTTGAGGGAACATTAAAGCTGTTCAAACTATGATTCTCAGAAGATTCCTAATCAGGTGGCCTGATTTTGCAGAGAATATTTCATACTCCTGTTCAAGTAATTTGCACTCCTACACCCTGCATGGCACTGGTGATTAAGGGATGTAACAGCAATATGACATGACATGGGATTTGTTATGGATATGTTGTTAGGATCCCTCCTAATTAACTAGAGATAATGGACATATAGCCATTAGCCACCTTTGCCAATGAAGCAAAGGTGTTTGTTCACAGACGTAATTACAAACAGTAATGAACTGGGTTGGTTTAATAGTTATTAAACCTGCAGCTAGCCACTGCCACTCGTTCTGACTTTGACTGTTAAGAATTAAACTCTGCATGCTCATGGCAAACTAATTTTTTTATTGGAAGATTCTAAAACAAAAAAACAAAAAAAGGTAATACTGGTCTATTGTTGAATATGTTAATTCTCCATCAGCACAACACAGTAGCAGTTATGACATCATGACAGGAGACCAACAGCTAAACAGCAACAAGTGGGTTTAATTAATACCAATTTGGAAGAAAAAAAAGGATTTCCTGGTTCAGGTAAAAACTACAGCTGAAATGAGGATGAGGTGGTTTTCTATAGCATTTGTAGGACAAGCTCTTCTCCTAAGTGGTTGAAAATGGAAAGCATTAGATTGGAAAAGAACAATACATCAACGTGATTTGCAACCACAGCATATGTTGACGGCATCCACATTGTAAATTGAAACTATTGGTTGTAAATGGATCATGAGGGAAGGCTAATTAAAAGATGCTGTTGCTGTTTTTGTTAAATTATTTCAAAATGTTCTTAATCTCATCATGCCACCAGAAAGAGGGGTTAAAGCATGACCCAACTGTGGTTTTTACAGTGGCCTGAGATATGTAATTGTGATGGAAACCAAGACTTTTAAGAAAAAGATTGAAAGTAGGAAAATAATTTTGCACATATGCAGATTATGAATCAGATATTGTACTTTGCATTGTATAATACTCCAACCAATCGCATACAGTTTATCATCCATGCTGACCTGGTATGTTTTTCTTTTTTTTTTACACAAATAAAAGGAAAATAAAACACTTCTAAAAACATTTGCACTACTTGAAAAGACTAGTTTGAAACAATAACATTTTATCTGCCTTGGAGATTCAAACAAATTGTCTTGATTTAGATTCAACCTTGACAAAAAACAGGCAAATAAAAAAAAAAAGATAAATTCTTAAGTACTGTGTGGGCCTATATCAAGTGTATTATAATCCTAGCTTTTCACAAAATACAACCCCATGGTGGTATTGTGATCCATGTACACATTTCTGAGTATTCCTTTAAAAACCTGGGATCTGAGCACCGGCTCCTTCCAACCCATGAAAATGAGTCTGTTCCAACATTGTCACATAGGTAAAGAACAGCCCTTTCCAGAAAGAATCAATGCTGCCAGCACACACACACACCTTTTATTGCGGAGCTAGCAGTGATCGGCAAAACTCTTTTTGAAAGCTTCACGGTATTAACATCCATCTTTGCAAAAGTTTGGATGTTGTTGCTTTTTCCGTGGGTAAAACACAGACACAGTGCTGAGACCGACTATAGATTAATATCATGAAATGGGCAGAGCTAATGATGCTAATGATTATCTATTATCATACTGTATATATGGATGTAGTATACTTTGAGAGGCTTAAGACAAGCATGATTCAACATTAAACCCTAATGGCATTAAAAGGCCATTGGAGTCTTCTGGAGCTTAGCCATCATTAGGTCAAATCAAGAACTACACTCATTAAACACTTAGGAGCAAACAAACACCCATGGTTTTAGGTATGAAGAAACTGACAGAAAGCAATGCTGTATCTATCCAAGAATGCAGACTTGACAGATGATCTGGGTCAGTACGTTTAAGAATCCATCACATCCAAGTGGTGGACCCATAGCATTGGTGCAAGCTTTTTGGTTGTCCAGGCCCATGGAGGGTTGTAAAGAGAAGCAATCAGGAGCACAGGTGTAGTTCCCTTGAGAGGCTCATACGGCCACCTCTGGAATGTACCATAGCTGTGCGAGTGGTAAGTATATCTTGAAGTATTTTTAAGGTTGATGTAAATTGCATGCCGTTATGACGTATTGGTGATGCTGCTGTAAGGTACTATCATACTGCACTCTGGTCATTAGTAGGGTATTGTGAAACTAATAATTGTCACTTTATTTGTCCCACAATGGGGAAATTCTTCTTCGCATTTGACCCATCCCCTGGGGGAGCAGTGTGCTGCAGACGAGCCGCGCTCGGGAGGCAGCACCGTTAAGGGTCATGCCCAAGGGCCCTCACTGGGGGATTTTAATTGCTCACGATTTATACCATTGCTTCACCATTGCTTGCCATTAATTGTTTGGAAATCAAAACCTGGTTTCACCTCACCAACCGAGCTACCCAGCCACAGGCAAGTACTGACCCCATGCAAATGCCGCACGGACGGGGTGTGCAGATGGTATTTAAGTGCCTGTAGGATCTGCACACAAACTAATCTCTCGTCCAATTTTCTAACTTCTAATAGTCAGGCTGCACATGAGGAGCCTAAAGAAGCCCACACTTACTACGTGAACAGCACTAACAGGCACCTTGCATAGTCCAGGGAATTTGGGAGATTGTCAAAATGAAAAATTTCTAAGACACACCTGCATCTCACCCACCTACTTGTTGAATAAGTCTTTGCTATGACCTATCCCTTGCAGCATGGCAGTACATAAAATGTGCATAAACATTCTGTTCTACAGGTTCACTGGGCGTTCTACTACTTAGCTATTTTGTGCGGCCCACCAGCATGCCTCGCACATGTTTGTCCTTTTCTAGCTGTAAGGACAGTTGTGACTGAGGCCTTAGGAAGATAAAACTAGTAGTGCTACATCGCCGAAAAAGAACACAAGATGCCTAAAATGTGTTTAACACACAAACCACGATAAAACATTGCAACATTATGGGAGGAAAACAAAGAAACAATTTTTCAATTCAAACCACCAACACTAGTAAAGCAGAAGGACTGTAAATGGTTAGCAGGCAGAAAGTTTCACAGGAATCCCTTACCTGAATTCTTACAATTTTCCAGTCCTATACATTTAATTGGTAAATGGTGTATACTTATATGTATATGTATACACTTTTCTACCTACAAGGCCCAAAGCGCTTAACAGTCGCAGACCCATTCACCCAGTTGCACACACATCCGCTGCCGAACACTGGCACCAACCTCCCACCAGAGGCAAGGTGGGGTTCAGTGTCTTGCCCAAGGACCCACTGCAAGGCGGGAATAGAACCTGAAATCTTACGATCATGGGTCGACCGCCCGACCGCTGCACCACGGCCGCCCAAAAATAATTCCCTTAATCTAAAGCTAAGTTTATTGACAGCAATAGATTTTACAGAAAGACAGCAGAGGAATAAGTAAGAAGGAGGTAATCTTGGTCCAAGTGTGCAAGGACAGTTTGAAACGGAAGAAGCAAACACCTCAAGAAACATTAGGAGCACTGCCACAACTTGCACAAGTGCACAACTGCTTCTCTGGCAGAAATTAGCTTGATTGAGTCTGCTAATAAAGGCTCAGTAACAGGTGAAACAGATGCCATCGATTACCCCATAGAGCCTGGGAGGCAGAGACGCTGGAGCTGAAGGGTTTTATTTCTTAAAACTCAAAGACACAAATGTCCTACTACCTCTTCAAAAAAAAAAGAAACACATAATGAAAATCAATTATTTAATGCCGTCATTTTGATTTATTACAAGCAATTGTAAAGAGAGACATAATTAAAAATGTTCAGAGTTGCTGTGGTGGTAAATAATGAAGTGGGTTTTCAAGACGAAACCCAAGAGATGGTTTTGAAATGTTTGCCAGTCCAAGCTGACTAAAAGACTAAAAGTCATTGTTACAACCAATTCCTTAATAAGAAATAAAAGAAAGGTAAAGCTAACATGTTCTTGTGCTTCTTTGAGTGTCTCTTTGATTAGCAGTTATTAGTATTATTTTACTGATAATCTAGAAATAAATTCTCGTTATCGTTAAAAGTTATGTTTGGAAGAGCAAGAGATCAAACATTAAAAAGAAAAAGAAAGATAATCTTAATCAAGAGACTTTTCATCAATATGATTGAGGCTTCAGCTTCACCCTGTTTGTCTTCTGTCTGGTTCATGCTTGCCTGCCTATTTGTTGACGTGTCCTTAAACAAGACACTGAACCCTACATTGCTCCGGGTGGTTATAGGGCGCCAGTGTATGGCAACGCCATTCACAAGTGTGTGAATGGGACTGTGTCTGTAAAGCACTTTGCGCCTCCTAAGAAGGTAGTAAAGGGCTATACAAATATACACCATTTGTGTTCCTGCATGTTTTGTGCTTTTCTTTTAGGTTTGTTGTGTTAAAGTTATTTGATCTTAAATCAAGTCAAAACGTACTTCTTTTGTCCTTAAGGTTTACAACACATCCATGTCTTATTTGTAGGTGCGTTACGGTAAGGCACTTTTAATCAATCTCTAAATGACCTTACACAAAACAAACTACATAATCTCTTGTGGTAAAACCATGTCACTTTTCATCAAAGTAAAGGATTGTTCTTGAGTAATAAAGTCCTGTGAACGGCTGGTTTTAGTCAAGAAATGCTCTTTGAACTGTCATATTTGGAGGCTGGATTAATAAGGCATTCTGTGCTCCGTCCTTCATGACAATACTCCTCATTTGTATTGTGGCATTTATTAGGATCCCTTATTATCAAACTTTTCGTGTCTTTTCTCTCAGCCTGCCTTTTTAGCTCTGCCATCTGCATCCACTCAAAATGACCCCCTCTACTGTAGTTCAGACTTTATCCATTAAACAATGTGTCATGGGGGTATCAGGATGACCCAGATGCAGGACCAGAAGACAAGCCACAATGAGAACTAAAAGTATTCAATAACAAAAAGTGCCACCCTAAGTGGAAAAACCCACAACATGACAGAACTCAAACCCAGAATACAAAATAATCAAGATGAGCTAGAAACTAAACATAAGCTACACTCCGACACAGAGTGCAGAAACAGAACCACTTAAATACAGCTCAAACAAATTAAGCAAAAGTGCAGGTAGCTGTGTGCCACTCCACGGAGAGCCACCAGAGAGAGGGCGGAGTCCTCCAGGAGAGCCACAGCCAACCTGCACAGAAAAACACAAGAATGAAGAAAACAAAAACAGAACTGACACTGTGTCACAATGAAAGTGGAGAATCCGATCTATGGTGCTGTTCGTTAATAAAAACGGTTACACCAGCTGCTTGGTTTCTACATGGAACAATAATCCTCAAAGGTTACATCTGCTCTTCACTTTTTCCTGTTTCCTAAAAGTTTGGGAGCAAATTTTCTAATTTATATAGAAGCATTGATTCACAAATACACTTACAATACACCCTCTAATCCTCTGTCCCTCTGACTTTACGTGAGGAATGCTAATATGAGCTTTAGTCCTCTGACAACCATTGTAAACACACTTAGGACTTTGTTTGAGCATCAGAAAAGAGCTAAGCTTGACAGAGCAGTAATGAATTCTCCCATGAGTCTTTAGAAAGCCTTTCATATGTCTTAATGAGAAAATGCAGAGTGACTGCATAATGTGCGTGTGCACTTCTTGTCAGAAAACGTCTGTTCTTCTACGCTTGTGTTTATGTGGAGGCATGTATGGATTTCACTCACAGGGAAACTGCCACATTTGCAACTAAGCCTCTTAGCACTTCCAAGCCTGGCACTTGTTCTTTGAGGTTAACACTGCTGTTGAGCCCCGTCACCACAATTATCCCCAAGGTTGTCATTCCTGCCCTCCCGCTGCTCTCAACACCACCACCCCTGACAAGGAAAGTTGAGTTAAAACATCCAGCATGAACTCCACGGCTCGTACAATGTTACTATAAGTAACCGTTTAATAATCAAATCTTACATACATTAATCTTGCTCAGGAAATAAAGTTTCAGTCTCTTTCAATAAAATCTTGTATTAATCCAAGATTTAATATCTTACAGTTCCTTCTTTGGGCTGCTAATGGAAAAATGCATGAAATTATGTCTTTGTGTCATGTTTTTTGGGAACATTTCAGCAAAATGTTTCCAAAATAGCAAAAAAAAACAACAAAAAAACCATTATCTGTTAAATGTAATACTGAAACACCCACGTAAGTGTAAATCTAGAGATTTTCCCCATCTTTTTACAGGACAGTTTTCAGACAATTGGGCATTTGCAAGTAGAAGTTGTAGGTATTGTCCACAATAGGTCTAGTAATGGGGTTGATGAAGGACCCAAAATGCAGAGACGAGGAGGCAGGTGGTTCCAAGAGAAAAGGGTTTAATACTCGTAAAACAAAAAGTGCTGCTGAGAAGGGTAACCAAACATAACGAACTGTTGGGGTAACAGGAAGACAAGGACTCAGACGGTCAGGTAAATGACGGTATGGACCAGCACAAGAGGAATGCAGAGACAAGACTTAAATACAAACAGAACTGACAAGATCCAGCTGAAAACGGTCAGGGAAGTAAAACTCAAAACTAATACACACAGGAAACCTTCAAAATAAAACAGAAGGCAGAACTCAAACATGACAGAAACAAAATGTTAGCAAAAACTAAGACAAAGAGGTGTTTTCACTTATTGTAGAATCATCCATAGATTTTTACAGTCCAGGCTCACAGGGTTACTGAGGCCTACCTTGCTACTGTCAGGCAAAATCAGTGTGTGCCAGTCTGTTGCAGAAAATCATAGAGACAGACAACCACATTCAAATATAACGTAGAATGCCCAATTAACCTTTGAAGCCTGCGAGGAACCCAGAGTGCCAGGATAAAACGTGCACACGCTCGGAGACAACATGCAAACTTTACATAGACATAACTCACCCGGGATTTGAACTAGGACCTTCTCGCTGTGGAGTGCTAACCATTACATCATGCACCCACAATACTTGTAAATGAAAGCTGGACTCTTTTCTTATAATATCCCAATCGATCAACATTGTTCTTGGGGACATCTATAATTGCTTAATTCACTTTCAGAAATGGCCCAAATCAGGAACCTGGAACTAAACAGAAGCACTAAAGCACAGTGGCTCCTCCCACTAGTACTCTTTAGCTATGTGGACACTGGGTGTTTGATGCACATTCAAGAACTTGTATTTAGCTCTTGGCGTATACACTGGAAAAGTACTGGAGGGGCTTTTTCTTTTTTCTTCTACTGTTTACTGGCTCATGTCTGCCCCAATTGAAAGAGGCTTGGTGCAAAAGGTCAAAGCGATGCCTCTGAGGCCATCCTCAGCTCCAGCAAACCATCTTCTGACCTGTCTGGTGGTGGCCAAGTGCCTCTTCACAAGAGGGGTGTAGCTAGGCTGCAGGTGTATGAGGTTGTGGTCAGATTTTTCAAGGGTGGGGGACAGGTAAGTATGCTTCCAGAGTGTTTGCATACAGAAGATCAATAGTTCTGTTTTCCTTGTGGGGCAATCGACATAGTGATGTAAGTGGGCAGAGTAGTTTCCAGGGATGCATAACTTCCATGGGTGCTTGGACTGTAGTTCTGTGGTTGTGTTGTAAATAGTCACCAGAGCTGCATGTGCCTCTGCTCTAGGAGGAATGTAAACACAGAGCGCGATGATGTAGGAAAACTCACATGGTATAGGGCCTGAAGCCCACCACTAGCAGCTCCAGATTTACGATTCCAAATCACCATTTTGACAGTCAGATTATTGGGGTGACACCATCCTCTGTTGGCGTACAGGATGAGACCACCCCCCTTTACTCTTCCTGCTGGTATCTGGGTCTGCTCTCATGGTGGTGAAGCCAGGCAGATACACATTAAAATCTGGATTAAAAGAAGGATTAGCATCTAACATTTTCATAACTCTTTGCCAAAAAAACTATTTTGATAAATTGAAAAAACAAGAAAAATATAAACATAAGTCAACACAGAAATCTGCTGTTTGATCATATCAGCTTGGAAAAAATGTCAGCCCAAAGCTCAAGTAACTTTGAAAGAATTCAGTCTCTCTGGTCTCCTGTGGTTGACTCCATGACTTTAGGGGGTGGGGGGCTTGGTCGTCGCTGCTCCTTGCCCTTCTGCCGTGGTTTGGGGTGGGGGTCGGGGCTTCCGGTGCCTGGCGGGGGCGGTGGGGGGCTCCGTTGGTCGGGGGGTCGGGTCCGGTGCCTGGGTGGGGCGGGCTGGGGCGCTGCGTGGTCCTCTGGGCTTGGGTGTGGGGGTGCGTGGTGGGGGGGTGGGGTGGTGGTCTGGCTTGGCTTGGGGGGGTGGTCCCTTTGCTTGTGCTGGGGGGGGTTGGCGGGGGGCCCTGCTCGGGTGGGGGGGGGCCCAGCGGCGCCGGATGGGCTGCCCATCTGCACCTGGGGCTGGGATCGGCCCTTCCCTGGCTCTGGGACGGGACGGGACAACCCTCTCGGGGCCCCCGGTCGCTCTGGGTGTCACCCGCTTCGGCTGCGGGGTCTGGGGTGGGGTGGGGTGGGGTGGGGTGGGGGGCTTGTCGGCCCTGTCCTGTGGGGGGGCGTTCTGGGGGGGGGGGGGGGGGCATTATTAGTACGGGTCGGGGGGGCTAACGGGTCGGGGTCTCCGCTGAGGCAATCAGTCAGCGGTCAGCGGTTGGCCTCCTCGGTCCCGTCGAGGCCTGACCAGAGCTCTTCTAGGGCCGGCGTCTGGGGGTGGGGGCCTGGGCTTGCTCCGGGGGGGGGCGACGCTTTCTGGCTCCTCTCTCTCTGTGTGGGGCGGGTGGTGCCGGGCCTAGGGTGTCGGCGCCTCCGGGGGTGGGCCCCTGGGCTGGGTGGCCCTGGCCCCTTTGCTGGGGGTGGGCTGGGGGACGGCTGTTTGACCACCGGGGGACAGTCTACCAGCTGTCCCCAACTTACCCCCTTCCTTATATAACCTCATATTAGGGTGAGGGGGTGGGGGGTCTAGCCTGCGATGCGCCTCGGTTGCCGTATGGAGTGGGCCCCCCCTCTTTCGGTTTTATTTGCACCTTAGACATGTAGGGTCCTTGGTAGGGGGGGGTGCTTGGACATCACTGCAAGCAAGCAGCAGATGTCCTCCTGGCACCCTACCCGCCAATTTTAACCGCACCTTAGACATTTAGGGCCCCTTGGTGTGGAGGGTGAGGGGACATCACTGTGAGTAATCAGGAGATGTCCCCTTAGTGCCCTACTCGCCAATTTTAACTGCACCCCCCTTAGTACACACACCCCTCCCCCTTTGCAAGGAAGGTGGGACCTAGGACCATCTGTCCCCTACCCCTTCCCTGGTGGGGGGTGTGGGCCCCTTGACGATGGCGGCCGTGTCCCTTGGGTGCCGGCTCCCTGGGCCCGGCGGTGCTCTCTCCGCGTGGTGGGGGGGTTCATATTACACCAGAGCCGGGGGTGTTCGTGTCCCTGGGGGGTGGGTCCTGGTCCTTGCCCCTGGGCGCTGGGCCCCGCCAAACTTCCAACATGGCCGAGCCTGGTCGGGCCATATTTATAACACCCCTTGTGGGCCGCCCTTTTTTCCCCGGGGTTCCCCCCTCCTGGGCGGGGGCGGCGGGCCCCTGCCTTGCTCCTACCTGGACCAACCGTGGGCCGGGTGGGTGGCTGCCTGGAGTGCGGAGCGGGTCTCCCTTGGGGGGTCCTGGCTCGTACCTGGGGTCGGGGCGGGGGGATGCCCGGAACTCCTGGGTGGTGGTGGGGTGCTCGTCTGGGGCTGTGGGCGTCCCTCTCCGGTGGGGCCCTGCGTTGGGCTCTTCTGGCGCGGCGGGGGGCTGCTTTCCTGGCTGGGCTGGGGCGGCGCTCTCTTTCCCTCTGCGCCTCCCTGCTCTCTGGCTCTGGGGGCCTCGCGGCTGTCCTGCTGGCCCTGGCCTGGGTGGCGGTCTTGGTCGCCCGGGGGGCGGTTGTTCCCTGCCTGTTCCCGTGTGGCGTTGGGGGAATTCCGGCTGCCGCTGCTGCTGCGGCGGGGGTATGGGTGTGGGGGTGGCTGGGCGCTCCTCCTCCTTCTTTTCACATTCCACCATCCATTTTAGAAGAACATAAACACTCACCTGAGCACAGGTGTTGGCTCACCTTTGCACTAATAGTTTGCATGATTGAATGAATGAAAGATTTCACACTAGTTGGTTTAAAGGCATAGGTATGCGTTCGTGAAGACTATCTGTTTTGTGTGCATGTTGACATGTGGACATTTTTGCGGCTAGCAGGTGTGTTGATAATATTTGAGTGTGTGTGAACAGGCCCCGCCCTTTTTGTACTACATTTGAACCGTACCGTAACGATAAACAACCAGTAAGCCTGTCTGCTCTATGCTGCTTCATGGTCTTACCCCCTTTCCCCTCCGATTATCACCCTCCTACCCCCCCCTCTCTCTTACGTCCCTCTCTCTTCTTCCCTCCTTTCTTTTTCCGTCCGGTCCAACACCAAAGATTTTCAAACATGATTGAAATTAATAAAGTTTGGCCTCAATTACAAAAGGGGTTTATTCAGACATACCTTTGGTTTGTCTGAAGATGAATAACCCCTCTTGTTAAAATAAAATATGTCCAACACAAGAGGCCCTCAGCTCTCATCTGTTTGCTTAGCTGTTGGACAGGACAAGTTAAAAAAAAAAAAAAAAAAAAAAAAAATCTGGCACATAGCTGGTTAGCCACATCTCAGTGAAGATGAGGAGGCTGCTCTCCATGTAGCAGTGTCTTAATCAGTCCAGTAAGCTTATCTGTCTTGTTAGACAGGGCGTTGACATTTCTCATAATAATGGAGGGGACGAATGATTTTAAACACCGCCGGTTTTCAGCCTTAGCCTCCAGCCTCGCCTTGTGTTTACAACTGGCTCAGCACTCCCAGTATTTCCGCCTAAGCTCCAATGGAATAACATGACGGAGTCCGGGGTTTTCATGTTTATTAAGCATAGGTAGTTCTTGTCTTAGATATACTACCCTACGCTGGCTTGCATTAGTAGATCGAGAGAGTAAGTCTTCAAGACCTCAAAAGTTCATACAGTCGCATACAGGCCACTGGATGTGCTGCTTTGATATGCGCACTTGATATGCGATGAACAAGTCTGTAACAAACCAGACTTGTGCCCTCCATGAGATCTGGTGCAATAACCCTGTTACAAAACCAGTTCCAGGAGAAAATGAAAGGTGGGGGATATGGTTCTTTAGCCTATGATATGACTTTCCTGCTACCATGCACAAAAAAATCAAAGTTTTTCTTTTTGAAAAAATCATCTGATTTTCAGTATAAATTTCAGTATAAATTAGGTAGGTTCAGTGTTGTTTCCGGAAATACATTTTCAAGAGTTCATTGACACATCATAGAAGTGTTTACTGTCTCTCTGGGTTGTAGCACCTTTTAAAAGAACTGAAAATAATAGCCCTAGTGGGTAATATTGTCTCATAGTGAATTTTCCACTTACTTCATCTACAGATTATCTTCCTCCACCTATTTTATTTCTTGTCCTTCTGTCATTCATTTACATCTTTCAGACACCCTCAAACATACGGATGAGCGTATTTGATGACTGTGAAAGACAAACCCTTTTTGTGCTCAGACTGGATATTGCTTCACAGCTGGAAGCTTCAAATGCGATTGTCATGCAAAGAAAATTACCATCGATTTGATTTGCTGAGATTCATTATGAAGTGTTGCCCAAGCTCTCAGTTGCCTGACAGCCTTACCAATACCAGCTGAACCACCTAATTGTTGTGTTTAGAGGTTGAGGATGAGGAGGTTGAGTGACGATGAGTCTCTCTTTTGATACTTCTGTCAAACTGTCGAAGCCTTCCGACTGAATGCCGCTGTGATTTAAATCGGCTTGTCAGTGCACTCATTAATATCATTGCTGACACACAAGCATCCTGTGAACGTACACACATGATAACACACACAGTTTTACTTTCCTCCGCTTCCTAACAATTCATGTCAGTCATTGACAAACACTTGTCAACATAATCTTTGAATTTATTCAGCAATATGTATGAGCTCAGCACGCATCACTGTACACTTGCATGTAAACAGCTTCTGGAGTTGCTAATGCTTGACTGTGTACTTCAATGCTTTATGGACTAAATCTGCAAACCAACCCAATTTACATGAATAATCACTGTCAGGAGTGACTACAATATGACAGATGATGCAAGAAACTCAGAAAGTTTTACAAGGGCATTTACAAGCGCAAGTGTCCATTTTAGAAACAATCAAATTCAGTAATTTTCAGTATGAATTTGTGTTCTTTTTCATGGAAAGTAGAAACTACTTTTTTTAGGTCTAATTTTCTTTGCAGCCTGATCTATCTCCCATGATGCCATGGACCTCTGTGGAAAAGTTTATCCAGGTTATTTCATTCTTTGTAAGCCCTTTTTCTGTGAGATTGTCAAGGTTCCACCTTTTGCCCATCTGATAAGCGCTGAAGCAGGTAAAGGAAGACTTTCTTTTAGCACCTCCACCTTCTGAAGATCTAATCTCACTTATTGACTACAGAGGTAGTCCAACCCTTAAACAGTCAAACATCTGCAAGTATCAATCAGGTTTAATGAGAAGCATGACTCCTTTTACAATCTGTTCCAAGGTAGAAATGACCTTTTCCTTAAATATTGTTCAACTTTGGATAGAAATAGACAAAAATGACATTTTAAAATGTAACCATTTTTCTTTTTAAAGTAGTGACTTTATATATTTTAGGTTAAATAATAAACAAAGAAAAATGAAATTTCTTATGCATAAATGCAAATTCAACCCACTCATTTATTTTTTTTTCTTATTTTTTTTTTGTTTTTTGCAATTGTTCCCCTCCCTTGATTGCATAACATAATAAGACACATATATGCATATATATATAGGCCTATTTGTACTTGCAAAGGATAAATTTGGATAGATGGCAGGAGTAATTTCACATGAAAGTCACTTTAAACCAGTGCCATACCTCCGAGAGAGCAAATATCTACTTTCCTGTCGAATATTAGTCATGCTTTTGTTGAAGGACTTTGAAAAAACCCCCACTAAAGGTCAGAATAAGAGCAGACATAACTCAGCAAGATGAGCAGAATGCATCACAAAAAACCATGGAAGAGGTGGAAAAAAAAACTGTTAAAGTAAACAGATTTTTCAGAGTTTTCCAAAGCAGAGAGGTGAAGGAACAGAAAGTTTAGTGAAGTAATCTTTGGAGGACACAACATGATGTTTGGTACTGCAGCTTCTAGTTATGCAGGTTAGTGGGTTAACCCCTGTGTTTCCGCAGACTCTGGCACTGTTCAATCTCTTCCTGTCCGCCTGGTTAATTTCCGCCGGTGGACATTGAAGGAAGATTGATGGGACTCTTCGGCAGAACTGGATTCTCTCATACAGCCCAGACGGTCACTAACAGAATTCCTTAACAGGAAAGCGTGCATAGTTTGTGAGCCTCCTCACACCTAGAACTGCACACACATTTTTGGTCTGTAAATACTCCTCCATAGCTAAAGCCTTGGTCACATGCACCCCATACAGGTGCTGTAGGTTTTAGGGTTGTCTGGGTCCATGGAGGCTCATAGAGAGGTCCAGCCGCAACTTAAGGCTCGTCTGGCCCCCTTAAGAGATGTTATGCAAATGGAATGTGTGATTGTGTGGTAAGTGAATCATGAAGTAATTTAAGGATAACGTAAGTTACGCATACTTTTGACATATGGAGGATGCTGTTGTATGGTGTCCTTATGCCTCACTCTTGTCACTAGTACTCTGGCTCTTTACTGACCACATGCAAAAAGCTGCATGCACAGCTGTGCAGATTATAGATAAGAACTTGTAGGATGCCTGTAAGATGTCCACACAAACTACGCTCCAATTGTCTACTTTTTTCATTTCTAATATTCAAGTTGCAAGCACAAAGCTCACAACAGGCTTGCAGGGGATGTGTAAGTAGTCCTCACTTATCGCTTAAACACTAATGGGCCCAGTCCGCAATATTTAATAGTTTGGTCTTGTTTGTTTAAAAAACATATTCAGACAATGCAGAAACACACACCAAGTATCTTGTTACCAATGCAATACATGTCAGTAATGAGACCCTTTCAAGTCAATGAATGTGGTCAGACAGGACATGTATTATGGTCATTGTGATGCACTCAGGTAACAATTAGTCAGGAGTTCTACTTTGCAGTGATAAGTTTATTTCAGCTTGAGTGCCAGTGTTCACAACCAAGGATGTTCCAAGGCACTTTAGAGAAAGCAAGAGACATCAATCTAAGATGGATTCATTTTGTCTTTTAGAATCCAATTTCTTCCAGGCCGTTTATTCCAATAAAGTCATATTGTCTTAGCGGTGTATTAACAATGGCCTGTAAAAGTGACATACAAATGACATCAAAGGCTTGACAGTGAAATCCTTGTGCAGAGCAAGCAATAGATGACAGAGGGGATGGAAAATCCCTCTAATGGAACAGGTGGAAACCTCTAACAAAACCAGACTCAAGACATATGACAGCTATCGTCTGCCTTGCACAGTTGGTCTTAGAGGACCCGTGGAAGAAATAGAAATACTGAGAGATGTAGAAGCGGTAGAGATAAGTTTGCCGCTGTTGCAGAGAAAGAACATGAAGGAGGCCAGAGAAATAAAATGCTTTAGTTACAAAAATCCTCAGATTGAAAACAAAGCAACCAATAATAAGAGATAGAAGTGAAGAAGAAGAATCAGTTTGGTAGGTTGCCCTCATGCCTCACACCGGTTCGATTTCCAGAGTGGTTTTCTCCTACTGCAGTCCAAAAACACTTTCATAGTTTGACTGTTGCTCTGCAACATTTCTTCAGACATTTTTCCCTTGGATGGAGTCAGCATAACCCCAGCGACTTTTCATCCACACGATGCCTGGTAAGAATCGCTTCACCTCACGTGTCCTCGCTCTTTTAAATTCAAGCATGATCTAATCCCCTGTACATGCGCCGCCTAACATGGGATCCTCTATCCTCCTCCATGCAGCCCTGTCAGGGTGCTTTCCACGCTTTTCAGAAACCTAGTCACCCCTCGTAAAAGGCCACACACAGACCTGGCTCCAGCCTAATGCATGGACAATCTAACATGGCCCCCATGTGTTTAACAACTGACCCTTGTCCGAGGTCCCCATGCGGCTGAAACACATCCTCTATGATAAGGATGCTTTTGTCTGTGGTGCAGCATATTTTGGATGAAAAACTTCTGTGCATTCTTTCGTTTATTTTGTTTCCTTTTTTTTGCTTATCTGTTGTTACAGGAGAATTCTTAAGAGCCAACCAGATGTTGTAAAAAGATAAAAACTCTTTACCTAAAACCAGATGAAAGCAACAATGATGGTACAACCAGGGGTAAGGAAAAGAAACTAAAAAAACAAGCTGTTTTGGATCATGAAAAATAATGATATATGACACAAAATAAGGAAGACGATAAAAAAAGTAGAACTAAACAAACAGAAAATTAAGAATTGATTGAAAAAGGAAAAAGGAAAAGACAAACTGTTGAGTAGTTCAAGTTTGAAGTGCATCTTTAAAATCCCACTTTGATGAAAATTGTGTTTGTGGTGTTTTTAACAATCTTGTGGCATTTGTCTTATATTGAAGGACATAAATAAATAAAATTAAGCTTAAAATTGTTTTTCTGAGTATTACTTCATACAAATCCTGGAGAACCAGGAGAAGATGAGAAAATGCCGTTTGAAAAAGATCGTATTTGTGACCTAAAAAGATGGTTTATTAGCTACAAGCTCCCTGCTCTGCTCCATTCTGATGTATTCCCTTGTAGACGACCAGATTCGTGTATGTCTTTGTTTTCCTCATGTTAGCTGGCATCAGACTCAAAACTGCACAGCTGGATGGCTTAAATATCTTTCATCGTCCTGCTCTGCAGACACGATGACCACGAAAAAGACATATTTTGGCTAAAAACAGCCTAATCATAAACAAAGACCACTGGGATTCATTTAACAAAAGATCAAATATGATTGGACTGGGTTTTAAAAAAAAAAAAAAATTCTGAGGATTTTTTTATTATTATTAGTACTTTAAGCATTGAATATGGGTAAAATTGGGAGAAAAAAATTATGTGAAATTTTAGACCATGCTTGAGTGCAAGACACAGAGGTAGCTCACACTTCAGGCAATCCTGTCTCCCCTAGTTTTCATTGCACCCCCATTTTCTCCAGCAGATAAAATCACCCAGATTTTGTAGGGTTTGTGTAAATCCTGACAAACCCTTGTGACAGCCACGGATCATGTAATCGGAGGAAATCGGAAAGACAGCCACTTACTGCCTTCCTGTCTTTGCTTTAAAAGAGGCTGCCGTGTTTTGGTGGAATATGATGTTCTGCAGTGCTGTTGTATGTCAGCGCACATGTTAGACTGCCAAGGTCACCATCATTACCTGCTCTGTTCACTTTGAGCTTTCAGCTCTGCACTCTCAGTGAAATCCTATCAGCAGATGGAAGTCAGGGAGAAAACAGTGCAACCTAAAGCATATTATTTGTAATTCTTATGAATTAGCATTCCTGTTGGACCTGCTGTCGACTCACTACCTGCCATTCTCCCCTTCCTTGATTACAGAAGGTTATGAATTGCATTTATCAAACAAAGTCCTGAATATTCCTAGGGCTTGAGGAGCGTGTCCCATCATAATTCCTGGTTTTTCATTTTAATGCTTGGCCTAAATTCTTTCACCCCTTTAGTTTTTTTTTTTCTTAAAATACTGAATGCTATCAACAGAGCAATATTCTAATTTGTATGCTTTTCAGGGTATTTGTGTATTTGATTTCAGAGAGACCAATACATGGGTAAAACTGTGAATCTCCAAAAAAGAATAAAAGAAAAGAAAACATCAGTATTGTCAGTTTATTTTGTTTTAATTAGTTATTTGATCAAATTTATGAAATTACATCTAAAAGCACAGAACATGTCCATGGGGTGCTGTTTGTGAAGTGATAATCAAATATTAACAAAAATCTTGTTGGTTACTTAGCCTGTTTTAGGAGAAAACAAAACAGGGTTTCTTTTTCAAATGCCTATTTTCACCTTTTAATTCATATATTTATAAATATTACATTTACTAACTAAATATTTAGTTAGCTATTTACATATTAAATTTAAAGTAAAATGTGTGTTTTTGATATGTTTTAATATCTAATCTATATCTATAAATTTAGTACACAAACTAAATGTTTATTCATATGTAATTTCATAAAATTAAACATTTAAAGACAACCACTCCACCTCCGGTGTCAGTTTACTTTAGTAGAGTCTACAACTGTCTGTGGCATGGCTTTAACCCTTGTGCTATCCTAGGCACTTTAACGTTGGGAGTTGGGTCATCTAGACCCACTAGACAGTGCGCTGAACCTTTTTTCTTCAATGATTTGTGATCTTCACTGGTGTCCATGGATTACATGAAATCTTTCCACCTTTATCCACCTTTGTCATGTAGGGAGAACACGTCAATGTAAGGGTTGGGTAATCTAAGATAGCACAAGGGTTAAATACAGAACGCCAACATGGGCTGCACAGTTTGTCACAGTAACAAGCCTCTAAAAATAAATAAAATATATATTTTTGCCTTGTATAGAATTCTTCTTTCAATAAACATTTTTAGTTGGAGTGTCTTAAGTCTTAAAACCAGACACCCTGAAGCATTATTCTGAGACATTTTATCAGTTTCTTTAATAATTGAATGATTGAATAACCGTCTTCAGGCCTTAGCAAAGGAAGAGAGTCTTATTTCAGGTTTAAATAAATTGTTAGTTTGGTGTGGCTTGTTACCATTTTTCTATATCTAATATATCCTTGAAATGGGATTTTCATAAACTAAGTTTACTTTGCTCTTGCAAAACTTTGTCGAAATGTTTAATCCTATTTCTTTTTTTTTAAATGTAGCTTTTATATTATTTCTTTTCTCTTTTTTTTTTGCCCTATCTTGTCTAAACTTTGTTAGCTCAACTTTTTCATCAAGTCTTTAGAATTTCAACCGTCTTTTCTAAATATAATTTTTGAAACTTTTTGATTATGATGTGTCAGCAAAAGCATGTTCTAGATCTCTGTGTATCACTGCATGGTACCTTATAACAGTTAGACATAATTGTGTGTAAATTTCTATGACTGTCGCTTTGAATTAGTAATTTCTGCCAAAAAGAATGAATTGGCAATCTACATATTTAAAAAGGTTTGTGTCACAATTAAAGGCTTCTGTAGTTCATTTGACCAAAGAACTCTTGTTTAAACAAAGAAAATTGAAGAGAGAGATAAACTTTTTTTATCCACAAATCAGTCTACTCAGTGGTGTTGCGGTTGGCACTCTCGCCTCCCAATGAGGGCCATGGTTCGAATCTCGATCTGTGTGAAATTTGTATGTTTTCCTAGTGAATGGAGATTTTGCCTAATGGGCTAAGTGATGTTTTCGAATTGTTCCTAGGTGTGAATGTATTTGATTGGGTGGCCCTGTGACAGACTGGCGACCGGCCCAGGGTGTACTCCACCCTCACCCAACAGTAGCTGGAATAGGTTCCAGCAACCCCATGACCCTGAAAGGGATTCAGTAAGTTCACAAAATGGATGGATACGCATCATTCAGCAAAGCGTCACCAAATTCTCAAAACTCCTTTGCGGGGACCTGGACTTATACGGCCAGTCAGAAACTGTCAACTTAAAGGTGAGGATAGTGAAGAGTCGCTCCAAGTGTAACCTTTTTGTCTGTCTGTCATGGTGCCTCTGTCAGCTACTCTCCCCCTCCCCTCTCTGCTCTGCTCTGGACACGACCAGCTGGTCGACTCACCTCATCAGCCTGCAGCTTCTTAAGGAGATCCAGGACCAGTATTCAATGCCAATTCGTTGTTTCTCTAAGGTGCATAGTCTGGTCAACTCATGTTGTCTTTTCTTGTTTATCGTCACCTCAGTCCATGCTCCTCGTCCGTTCCTGGTATCCTACTCAAGCCAAGTCCTCTGGTCTCTGCTGTTGAACCCTAAAGCCTGCCTCGCCTACGCATCAGGATTCTTACTATCCTCAAGTCTTCACATTCACTGGCTGTGAATGTTACCTGACGATTTTCTGAGTTTTCTTCTGGGTTTCAGCATTTGGGTCTGCCAAGTCTCACGTGACCATGACACTTTCTGTCTTTTCACATGCTACTAACAAGATTGGGTGTTAGCGTGGTCACGGTCACGTTTGTTTTGTCAGGGTCGGGTGGTGGACACAAACGCAGGACGCCAGCGGATACGTATGTCTCAAATTTAATCGACTATTCTCGTGAGAGTACAAACAAACGAAATGATCTTGTGACAATGACTGATGGAAAAAGAATATATACAGTGACTAAAGTGGAAACAGGTGTGTAAACAGGTGAAAACAATCAATGAGGTAAAGACAACGAGTGTAACTAGTGACCAGAACCGGAAAACAGGAAGTGAATCAAAAACAATAACGGCCGCCCAGGCCCCTCCTGGTACCTAACAGTACCTTCTCCTCAAGGGGTGCCCCTGGGCGCACCACCAAGTTTGTGAGGGTGCCGCCGGTGGAACTCCCGGAGCATTTCTTTGTCCAGAATACGGGACGACGGTTCCCACGACCGTTCTTCAGGCCCACACCCCTTCCAGTCCACCAAGTATTGGAAGCCCCGTCCTCTCTGTCTGACGTCCATTATGCGCCGGAAGGTCCATGCGGGCTGACCGTCGATGACGCGAGGCGCCGGTGGTGGTTTGGGGGATGGATGCAGGGGACTCGTGATGTGTGGGTTAAGCTGAGACACGTGAAAAACTGGATGGATCCGCATGGTTTGTGGTTGGCGTAACTGGACCGCCACGGGGTTAATCACCCTCACCACCTCGAAAGGTCCGATGTACCTGGGGGAGAGCTTCCTCGACTCTGTCCGCAACTTGATATTAGCAGTGGAGAGGAGGACTGACTGACCTGTCGCGCAGGCTGGGCGGCGGTGCCGGTCAACCAGCCTCTTGTTGTTTGCGGAAGAGCGAAGCAGTGCGGCACGCACCTCCCTCCAGACTCATCTGCAGCGGCGGTAAAGGTGTTGGATGGACGGTACCGCCACCCCTGTCTCCTGCTCCGGGAACAAAGGAGTTGATAACAGAGGGGTTGATAACCCAGGGAGCACTCAAAAGGAGACATACCAGTAGCAGACGAGGTCATGGATTTGTGGGCATACTCCACCCAGGGAAGCATGGAGCTCCAGGAGGTCTGGTGACGAGAGCAGATGCATCTGAGGGCCGCCTCAAGGTCCTGATTGTTTCTCTCAGCCTGCCCGTTAGACTGAGGATGGAAACCTGAGGAGAGACTGGCAGTGGCACGGAAAGCTGCACAGAAGGACCTCCACACCTGGGAAATGAACTGTGGACCCCGGTCCGAGGCCAGGTCCACTGGAAAACCATGCAGCCGGAAAACATGATCAGTGATGAGTTTGGCAGTCTCCGCTTGCCGAAGGCAGCTTCTGCAAGGCCACAAAGTGGGCTGCCTTCGAAAACCGGTCCACCACTGTCATGATGACCGATCTGCCAGCTGAGGACGGCAGACTGGTGACAAAGTCCAGGGCAATGTGGGACCAAGGACGGCTCGTGACTGGTAAAGGGTGTAGGAGCCCAACAGGAGGTTGGTTGGTGGTCTTATTCTGGGCACAGATGGTGCAGGCAGAAACGAACTCCTAGGTGTCCCTTGCCAGACTGGGCCACCAGAACCGTCGGCGCAGGAATGAGATGGTCCTGCGGATCCCGGGGTGGCAGGTCAGGCGCATAGCATGAGCCCACTGGAAAACCTGGCTGCGACAGGTCCTGGGAACAAAAAGTCTATTAGGCGGCCCCCCACCTGGGTCTGGTTCCTGCGCCTGAGCATCCTTGATGTCCCTCTCCAACCGCCAAGTGAGGATACCTAGAACGCAGGATGCCGGTATGACCGTTCTCGGTTGTTGATCCTTCACTATAAGTTCCTGCTGCCGAGAGAGGGCGTCAGGTTTTACATTCTTGGAGCCAGGATGGTAAGAAACCACAAAATCAAAACGGGTGAAAAATAACGACCACCTCGCCTGCCTGGGATTCAACCGTTTAGCGGTCCGGATGTACGAGAGGTTCTTATGGTCGGTCCAGACCACAAACGGCTAAGTCGCCCCGTCCAACCAGTGTCTCCACTTCTCAAGAGCCAACTTAATCGCTAGAAGCTCCTTGTCCCCCACGTCATAGTTAACCTCGGGCGGGTTAAGCCGGCGGGAGAAAAATGCGCACGGATGGAGCTTGTCATCCGTGCCCGACCGCTGTGATAACACAGCCCCTACCCCAATATCAGAAGCGTCAACCTCCACGATGAACTGGTTGGAGAGATCTGGTTGGATCAGGACAGGCGCGGTGGTAAACAGATGCTTCAGCTTGACAAAAGCAGCCTCAGCGACCTCCGTCCACTGAAAGGCAGAGGAGGTGGATGTCAGGCTCGTGAGGGGTGCTGCGACAGAGTTAAAATTATGGCGTAAGAAGTTGGGAAACCCCAAAAACCGTTGTAACTGTTTACGGCTAACAGGGGTGGGCCATTCCACAATTGCCTTAACCTTGGCAGGATCGGTTCGTACCTCCCCACCCGCGATGACAAACCCCAAAAACGAACCACAAGGAGTGTGAAACTCACAGTTTTCAGCCTTTACATACAGTTTGTTCTCGAGAAGCCGCTGGAGAACCAGACGAACATGCCGCCTTTGCTCGCTGGAATTCCTAGAAAATATCAGGAAATTATCCAGATAGACGAAAACAAAGTGATGAACAAAATCCCGAAGCACATCATTAATGAATCCCTGAAACACTGCAGGGGCGTTAGACAGACCGAAAGGCATCACCAGATATTCATAGTGTCGGAGTGGGGTGTTGAATGCAGTCTTCCACTCGTCATCCTCCCTGATACGCACCAAATGGTAGGCGTTCCGCAGGTCCAGCTTGGTGAACACCCTGGCCTCCTGCAGTGACTCAAAGGCGGTGTTCATCAGAGGAAGGGGATACCGGTTCTTCACAGTAATGGCGTTTAACCCCTGATAATCGATGCAGGGTCGTAACGAACCATCCTTCTTTCCAACAAAAAAGAACCCGGCCCCTACAGGCGACGAGGACGGCCTGATGAGTCCAGACCTGAGGGAATCAGCCACGTACCGCTCCATGGCCTCCCTCTCCGGTCTCGACAGGTTGTAGAGGTGGCACTTGGGCAGCGTTGCATCTGGCTGCAGTGTGATGGCACAGTCATAGGGCCTGTGAGGTGGAAGCGATAGAGCCCGACCCTTAGAAAAAACCTCCCCCAAGTCATGGTATTCGGGAGGCACCCCGGATAGGTCAGGTGAGGGCGGCTGCCCCACTGGGACAGCGGGATCGGCCTCCGGATGTCGAGCTGAGTGCAAACAGGTCTCATGACAATAATCACTCCAGCGAGTGATGCGACTAGAGGGCCAGTCGATAACGGGGTTATGAGCCAAGAGCCAGGGAAACCCCAAAACTATAGGATTGAGAGATGACTTGAATACGTAAAACCGGGTGAACTCGTGATGATTACCTGAAATTATGAAATGGACTGGCTCAGTAATTTGGTTGACGGTGGAAACAATCTCACCATTAAGAGAGCTAACTAATAACGGATGGGGAAGCGACTCGGTGGTAAAACCCGCCTGTTTGGCCAGCTCGGCATCCATGAGGTTCTGCTCAGCCCCAGAGTCCAATAAGGCCCGAACGGGAACCCCCCCAACCTTAAACATAAGATGAGCCTCCAGTAAGCACGAAGCAGCACTAGAAACAGTGGGCGCTGGACCTCCACTCGTCAGTGTGCCCACACTTAATGACGAGCGGTGACTTTTGGGCAGGCCCTGCAGAAATGACCTCGCTGACCGCAGTAAAGGCACTCACCTGCCGTCATCCGGCGTTTACGTTCAGCGGAGGATAGACGCCCATGTCCCAAAAGCATAGGTTCGTCCTTCAGGGGCTCCGAAGGATCTGTGGGAGCAGCAGACAAAGCATGAGAGGAGCGTGAAGAGTCCACGGGGCGTCTCTCGAAACGGGGAACCTCCGCCCGACGTCCTTTTCTACGATCCTGCAGGCGATTGTCAATCCTGATAGCGAGGGCTATCAGGGGTTCCAAGGACGACGGGATCTCCAACAGCGCGAGATGGTCCTTCATCTCCTCGGAAAGACCCTCCAGGAAAGCGTCCGTCAGCGCAGCGGGGTTCCAATCGAGAGTCCGGAACTCTATGGCGTAATCAGCCACCCGCCGAGGCCCCTGTCGCAGCCGTATAAGCGCCCGGGCTGCCTCCCTCCCAGGCTTTGTGTGCTGGAAGACCTGGGTGAACGCCTCCAGGAAGGCAGGAAGAGATGCGCAAGTCGTGGCTCCACGTTGCTACTCTGCTGTGGCCCATGCTCCAGCTCTGTCCGTGAGGTGCGATATCATGAAGGCCACCTTGGACCGCTCCGTAGGGAACATATATACAGTGACTGAAGTGGAAACAGGTGTTTAAACAGGTGAAAACAATAAATGAAGTAAAGACAACGAGTGTAACTAGTGACCAGAACCGGAAGTGTGAAAATAAAACAGGAAGTGAATCAAAAACAATAACGGCCGCCCTGGCCCCTCCTGGTACCTAACATGTTTAACAAACAAGGTTAGGAGTTACAGATGTTGTGAATACACTAACGAGGCTAATATAGCGTATTACAAACAAGTTTTACCATTACCATGCACACAGTTAATAAAGTCTGACGGATTTATCTCTGAATCTTTTGTTTCGCCTACCGGGCCATAAAGTTTGGCGGGCCCTAAGCAGACCATTTATTGATGATGCCCCTATAATCTGGTGCGTGCTATAGTACGTAAAATACTGTAGTTCCATTTGATAACTTTATCGCACACCTGATGAGCTTTGACCAGCACCAAAGTCTATCAAATGCTATGGTCGGAATTTTTGAGTGGATGAAGAATTCAGAAAAAATAGAAGACATTAAGAGGGCAATCAAAGAATCAAAGAGTGGAGATAAATCCATTTGGAATCACAAATACACATGCTTGATTTTTATTTTATTTTATTTTATTTTTTGGACTCTTATATTTGCATGCACTGGCAAAAATTCCTTTTGTAAGGGTCCAAACTTAGTGTTGGTAATGGTGTTGTTCATGTTAAATGTTTGCATATTCTTCATCATTTCACAAATGTTTTTATTCAGATGTCATCGCTTTTCTTATTCATTTCTCTTACAAACCTGGAGATAGCCTCTAATACTCTGTGTTATGATCTTTTCCGTTCAGTTAAAGTCTCAGCTCTTCTTTTTTCTATGATGATCAATTATATCTTCGATAATGTTTTTTGTTGCCTGAATTGAGTAAAATGTCTTTGGTCTGTGGTGAATGTTGTAGAGTGTGCACCTTTGGTCTTTTATACTCTGGCAGATTTGCTTGGAGCCGGATTTAGTTTGTTGTGATCAGCATCCCAACACTGACGAGCTGTTTTCAGACCAATCTTGTCCAACTATGGGTATCAGAGGCAAGGATCCCCAGTCAAGCCAAGCCAAAAGAAGAGTACATGCATTCAATTGTCCCAGGTTGGAGTTAGAACTGTTAAGACTTGTCTGTAGAGCAGGCATTAGTTATTTTTCCATCTCTAGTATGAACATTTGAAGTCCATGGACCAATGGATCCTATGAGTCAGAGTTCCAGTGACACAGTTCCAGTTTTTTTCTTTTACGCTTTTATTTAAAAGAAACAATTATTATTCTTAAGTAATTTTTCTTTGTTGTTCATTGAATAGCCAGCATATTGCCATCATTAAAGCCTGTGGTTCTTCATGGCAGAATGACATTAAATGTAAACCCAATAACCCTCTAAAATGGGACCCAAAACGAGATTAACATTATAATATCCAGTCTTTGTTACATCAACAGGCTTACAAAAATCCTGCAACACCATAAACCTCTTAACTGATTTAGCATCAAAGCTGCAATGAGCAGGGAAACACTGCAGTGAATTCTGAACCTGAGTAGGAGGGATATATGGAAAACAGATGGCAACAGATTTAATACAACAGTCACCTATGGCAAACCTTATGCAACAGCAATATGCAGGTCAGGTTGCAAAAAGGGATAAAACAGCCACAATGTGTATTGCTAAACAAATAATTAAGAAAGGTTTTCACCTTTTTATCGACTTTGCTGATTAGCTTTATCCTAGTCACATGATTCATACAGTTTGTAAGAGTGATGACTTGTGCTATTTTGAATGTGACTTTAGCTATTTGGATGTCAGACAAAAGAATTTCCCCATCGTGGGATAAATAAAGTCTTAACTTATATCTTATGATGTAACATTAATAAACAGGAAAATAAGAAAAACATTGTGAGGCAGAAAAATCATTTTTACATAAGCTTAAATCAAAAAATGACCGAAAAAAAGACATGGCTAAAAATACACATTTTTCTAATTTTTTTAATTTTATTTTATTCTTGAGCATCAATTGACAATATAAAGCAACGTGTTTGTTTCAAAATGAAATGTGTCTTGATGTATATTTATTCTGTCTTCAGGTAATGAAAAAAGGATGCCCAAATCAGGCTGTTTTGACCTCATAATGATAGCTGTTGATGATTAATTTACATTAGTATCATCAGTATTTATGTTTTAATTAGCTGCAGTGTTTTCCTTCTTTTCGTTTACTATTATTAAATATTATTATAATCCTTCTGTTTACTTTCTTGTCGTTTTAAAAGGCATGCTTGAGTTAGATTAGCTGCTGCCTGCTCCATTGTCCACAGTTCATTGTTATTCTATTGTTGTTATAGTTATTATCAATGTTCACATTATTAAGTTTGCTTGATTGAATTCTGATTTTCAACATGTTTAAAAAAAATTCAATTCAAAAATAGGTTTTGGGAAAAACCACAAGATCTTTCAAAAAGTGCACAATTCATGATGCCTATAGCTAAATAATACAACAGGGCACAACTTGACCACAAATGTGTGTATTTTTCCCTTATTAAAGTATACTTTGTTTTTGGAACTTTAAGATTTTATAATTAAAAAAAGTGCATAATATCTGATTTCGTCTGGAAAAGTCAATCATTTACAAGTGATTAATTTGCTTTAATTAATATAAGCAGTTATTTTTAAAATGCAGAGAGACAACAACATTTTAAATATTAAAATACAAATTTTACACTTTACAAAAATGCAGGAGCAGCTCTAGAGAAGGAGGGAAATGCATTTCATGCTTCAGTTTTGTGTAGATTTGTTTTTGACCGCAGTAGAGGAACATAATTTAATAGGTTGTGAGGATTGTGTCCTTTGTTTTGTTTTATTTAATCTCAGCCAGTTTTTTTCATTTTTTTTAGTTTTTTTTAGTTCTTGTCAGGATCGGCTGTCAGGTTTTCCACATGTCAATCACCAGGTTCAGGTGGTTCATGTTGTCAATTATCCACACCAGTCTTCATTTAACTTAATGATCCTCAGTATTTTTAAGTGACTGCTTCACAGCCTATCCTGATCAGGCCATCTGCTTTGTCTCCTATTAGTTTTGCCACTTGTTTATGCTTTTGTCATGTTTAAGCAAATGTTTATTAAATGTTCACATTTTTCTTTCCTGTAATTATTACTGTAAACTGGTCACAACAGATTATCATCTAGAATGCTGCAAATATCTACAAGCCATGCAGCCTGCAAAAATCCAAGGCAGAGTTTTATCTAAGCGCTGATCTCTAAGGACTTTTTAGTATTGATACTCAGATCCAAGTGGATTGGAAAGAGATCTCCCAGTTCATGCACGTCTTATCCCAGACACATCATCAATACCTTCTTTCAGCCAAGCATCTTTGTTTTTGTTTCCAACCCAACAAAGAGACACTTTGAAGCCACAATGTCTGAACTCAAGCAACAAAAACAAAGCTTTTGCTACTTTAAATGTCAAGCTATATTATAGTCGAATCAATTTGTTAAATAAAACAAACAGTTTTTTCTTAATAAATCTGGAAAAAAAATATTTTCATTGGGGTTTTTTTAACAACATTTAATTTTTTCTAAAAAAGAGGAGTCTTGTAATATCTATTTTGATGTTATACTTTAAAAAAATGTATTGATTATGGAGAATGGTGACTGTTAAATATTTTTTTATTAAACAGACTTCAGATGATTCCTCACCATGAAAACTGTATTAAATGGTCACATTTTTCTTTAATAAAAAAATAAAAGGCTTCATAAACCTCTGTAACAAACATTTAGAAATATTGGGGGGGGGGGGGGATTCATTTGTAGCCTTAGAAAATACTACTTAGATCTGAAAAGACAAAAATAAAAGTAACAGATGTATGAAAAGGAAAGAAGGATGCTGAAAACTATGTAGCCTGAGATGAGCAGAATTGAAACGGAGGGAGGAAGAAGAAGAACCAGCTGGAAGAGAAACAGAGGAGGGTGAAAGGGGAGAGACTGATAGCAGGAGGAGAACAAAGGGGAGCAGGTGCAGAGGGAAGGAGGCAAAAGGCATGGAGTTGGTTTCACAGTAAAAGCAAGGTAGATTCTCTATCAGATGAAGAAGAAGGGGCTGATTGCACATTGATCCTAGGAAGGAAAGTTTGAGATCAAATTTGGAAATGACAGTATTTGTAAGCTGACTAGTATTTTTTCAAATGCTGTTGTTTCAATTTGTATTCATTTATCTTGAGAACGGACAACTACTGTGATTAAATGTGAAAAAAAGTGAGACCTGAAGGTAGAATTAGTTAAACTCAGTTATATGTTTTTTTTCTTTTTTTGATATATCTTTTTTTTCATCGAAAGTTTAAAATGTTATACTTAAAACCTTCTGCGCCTTTGATTGAAAATTTGACCCCTGCCACATGCTTGAAAAACTCACAAAAATATGCCCACGTCTAGCACCTGACGAAGGGGAATTTTGGACATAATAAAAGACTAAACTCAGACTTTTTTTTTTTTTTTACTGTTAATAAATAGTTTTACCTCCTCCTGCTTTTTATTAGTTAAAACCATAAATTTAGTCTTTTGAACATTCAATGAAAGCTTATCCTTATTGAATCAATATTTAAGTTTGACCCGTTTAGTAATCAGCTATTGTATTTTACAATTGTGAAGTCTGTTGAGACAACTGTGTTGTAATATTGGGCTATATAAGAAAACTGAATTGAATAGATTTCCAATTTACTATTTACTCACAGCAAAGCCTTAAGTTACTTAGAATTTTTTTTAGAAGTATTTATTATTTGTGGTGTTATGGTATTGTAATACCTCTGTAACTTGTTTTAAAAATGTAAAGCACTTCAAGCTGTGAAATGCATAAGAAGCACTTTTTATACATAAAATTTGATTTCATTTAAATCTGGTATCATTTTCAAAATAGAAAAAAAAAAGAAAACATCTAACTGTTTTCTTCTGCTTTTACGTATCAAGATTATGTTCTCCATAACCTTACCATAACCATTAAATACTAATAAAATTCTGAGCTTTTTTTTTTGTTGACTACCGGTAATTTATTACCAAAAACATTTCATGTCACAAAAGCTGTTTTTGTCTTTCCCTTTAAGTTATCAACCTGAAACCGCACACTAAGTTTTTCTTTTTTTTTTTTTTTTTTTTCTTTCATTTCATTGCTCAGCTCCTGGGAACTTTGCATGAGAGTTTGTCTCTAGGTGCTGAGTTATCCTGGCAGGTTGGTTTTGAAACATCCAGAGGGAGGAGCAGTTGTGTGTGAGTGTGTGGGGGGGCACATTTCTTTTTTTCCCACATGATCCAGGTGACAGGTGCTGGTGCAAAAAAATGGACGTCCCTGTAGGGCTCCACCTTAGGGAACCGCTGGTGTACAAGTGTAATGGGGGGGGTTACATGCGGGAAGGATGCCACAGCTTATCTTATACAGACATGCCACCTTCTGCGTGTTTGTATTCACTATTCTTATGATGCAGTGTGTGTGAATATGCATGTTATTATAGTAATGCTTCATGACAGAATGATCACACTCATCTCCCCACAGTTCCTGGGATACTCTGCTCTCCCTCTTTGCTACCCTCAAAGAGCTGTGTGCTTCAACGTATGTGAAAGCCTCTTTCCTTGCAGGCAGCAACACTTTGCTACATCTTGTGTTCTTTTCTTTTTTTTTTTTCACGTCTCCCCTGCCTGCCCCCTAATCTCAGGAGTCTTTCTAATTCTGCACGACTAAACCAAGAGAAAACATTTACAGACGAACATACGGAGCCCACGACATGATAACATTTAACCACACTGTCCATCTGGCCCGTGTTTAGTTTGTGGCTGTCTTCGGAGCTGCTCCAGCATGTCTCCGCAGCAGCACATAATGAGGATTTTAGAACTAATTATATCCCTATTTGTTACTGCTTAATGAACTGAGAGAAGTTTTCAACCCAGATGTGAAATTGAGAAAAAAAAAAAAATATAGAGATGATATAGATGACATCTGGTTCCTGTGAGATAAACTATAGTCAAATTACATTCATAAAGAAAACAATATTTATTGTGTTGCCATCACTTGCTTTTTTTTCATAGCAAAAGGCAAATACCAATAGAAAAAAACTGGGATTGGCAATTTTCATGCACAAATATGCACTGCAAAAACTGACTTTTAGGAAAAGGGTAAAAAATACCCTTGTTTGACTTGTCTTGCAAAAAAACTAATCTTAAGGTTTTTCAATAGCAAATATAGTTTGAAAAAAAAACTTCTCAGCGACCAAAATGTCTATTTTAAATATACAAATTATTGGTAAAACTATTATTCTTTGATTTTGCTTATTTAAAGAAAATCTGCCAATGTGGTAAGAATGATCTAAAAAGTCTAACTTTATTTTCCATTTTTGAAAAAAATATTTAAGAAGCAATGAAATATAGAAACTGAAAAAGAAAAAAAAACATATCCATAGTATATGTTGCCTCGAAAAGGGAAATAACATTTCTGATTCAACGTGGCTTTAATTGCTTGTTAGTAGATTTTCTTTTTCCCTTAACTCTGTCTGTACTGTCGTCCTGCTGTCACCTAACACTAACCAAAAAAAGATTCCATCCGAATTGGTGAAATGCTCTCTAAATCTTTAAAAAAGGGAACAGAAACTGTACAGGAAGCTGCCGAGTGTAGGCTCTTGACAGTTACCTCATCTAAAATGAGGTAATGTTCTTATTTCTTGACTGTAAAATATGTATTATAACATTGCATAGTATTATATTGAGTTTCAGTACCAATCAGGTGGAAGGTGATGGTGTTTTCCATGCAAGGACAGGGATCCCTGAGATCTTTCCCAATGTCATGAGCCAGGGATCGGATCTAATCAGAGACTCTGTGTCCCTGTGATGTTGATGTTTTTGGTGTTTTTTACATGTATTCGTGGCATTTTTATCATGATGGAGGACATATATAGAAAAATTAAACTTAAAATTGCTTAATTTTTATGTCTTTTGTCAAATTGTAGTGAATCAGGAGCAGACAAAAAATGCAGTTTGAAAAAGCCCCTATTGATTATGTGGAACATATGCTGGGCAGGCCAAATACTCCCTGCTCTGCTTCATTCTGATGTATCCACTTGCAGATGAATAGATTCGCGTACGTCTTTGATTTCTTTGTCTGGACTGGCATATGGCTCAAAACTGTACAACTGGACAGCTCAAGTATTCCTTACCATTTGTGTTGCACTGCTAATATTTTGTTGGGTGTGTGCAATGACTGTAAGCTAGCAGGAGAACGTATGAACAGATGGATGATGGGATTTAGGGGTGGGCTTACTCCGCATCAACAGTCACACTCACACTTCAGAGGTGAATTTCAATTAAACTCCTCTTGTTCTGCAGAAACTATAAAACGACAGAGGTTTATTAATTTAGTAAAAACTAAATAATCATATTTAAAAAAAATGCTGGGAACGCTTTTAATAGAGATTATCTGAATGAGATTTTAAAGTCTTCAATGCACAAGAAAATACTGTTTTTTCTTATTTTAAGCTCATTTTTTGAAACAGGAATAACATTCTCAAAACCAACTGGACGTTTCTCCAAACCTCTTGGTATTTTTTCATAACAGATTCAACGTTTTTCATTCAATTCATGGGATTTCAAATTCTTAAGTATTTGATTGCAAATGATTAGCTACAAAATCCAACAGTTTGGACAGTTCAAATCAAGCCTCATATCATTCCTCAGTCAGATACTTTCACCCTCCAAAACGAGCAAAACCATTTACTCAATTTTCAAAATGTGTAATGAACACTAAACCATTACAAGAAAACATTACTGTTGATAATTTTATTCAACATTTGGTGCATTTCTGTAATTGAATGTCAGGTGAAATTAGAATTGGACTAATAAAGAAGCTGAGACCCCCACACCCTGGTATTTGTGGACAAAGCTGTGTTTAATTTGGCCAAAAGACAAAGATGTGGTCAACAGGTCATTGGCTAAGGTTGATATCCCAGGCCAGCATGGGGTCAATATGTTTGCTGCCATTACAGAGAATGGTGTGGCCACCCATCTCCTAACTCTTGACCAAATAATACTGCGAAGATCCTGATTGCCTTGAATCATCTCTATTCATATCTTGTTCCTGATGAGAGCTTCTGGTGGGCCTCATTGGCCACAATTTGTCATTGTGTGGGATGATGTGAACTTCCACCATGGTCCGCGTGTCAGAGACTGGTTCCTCATACATTCTAGAATGCTGAATGTGTTCTTGCCACCGTAGGTCAACAAGTTTCAGACTCAGCATCAAACAACCCTCCACCATGCAATGGATGCTGCTTGTGAAGAGATCACAGCAGAATAGTGCATTGGTTGGTTGCTGCATCCACGTTGCTTTCTCCCGTGTTGCATTGCAAGGGAAGATATTCAATTTGATGCAAATTAAAATCTGTGGCCAGACAGATAAGGAATAATATTACAGTAAATAAGGAAGTGGAGAGAAACTCCTCATCCTCATTTACTGTAAAATTATTGTGATTTTGAGTTTCATACACACTTTGTTTGACGGTTATTTTATTCAACTTTTTTTTTTTTTTTTTTACTCTAATGATGAAAATTCTGCAAAAACCTCTTTGACAGAGTCTATTCATTGTGTTCTTTTTCTTTTATAGTTTTGTTTTCAGTCTTATCCCCTGTCAGTTAGACATGACGGAAGGGCATTTCCACGGTGATGTGCCTTAAGGAAGAAACATTTTCTAAGCATTTTCATCTGCACGATCAACACAACGCTAAAGGGACAGGATGTTGAGGCTACTTACCGCAATTTCCGGGTTATAGAGCGCACCTGATTACAAGCTGCACCTACTCAATTTAAGGAGGTTAAGTCACAATTTACATACACCAGCCGCAACTGTATAGAAGTCGCGGATTGTTACCAACACTAACAGCTCATCACTGATTATCCTGACCCACAGATTATGCAACTGCCTTCAGTCTCATTGAGGGAGGATTTAACAGTACATCAGCCCATTTATTTGAACACACCCACATCTGCCAAACAGCATGCACCTCACTTCTGTTCACAGCTCCCTCAGTTATGGTGAGGAAATTTACATCCACGATTCCCCACTTCCCATGAGTCTTAGGGGCTGAAGGCGGGGCTAACCCCCGGGTCGCTGAAAAATGAAATTGCGCGTGCATGTGTAAGAAGGAGGGGAGAGGGCGCGTGCAGCGAGTGAGACCAAGAGCAGCGAAAGTGTTCTAGGTGTGTGTGTTTATGCTTGTTATACAGAGTGAAAGAGAACTGTAATAAAAGAAGGTTTCCCCCAGAAGAATATGAATGATTCTTTATCAAACCCACGCTGGAGCCTCTGAGAGTCCGAACGGGGAAGTGAACAACCGACGGAAGCTCCGCCTTCAGCGGAGAAGAAAGAAAGATAAAAAGTAATCGCAGGAAAGGTTCATCACATGATATGTTTACAAAGAAAGACGGTACACAGAAGGAGTTTTCAAAGTTTTAATAATGTGCCTTTGGTGCGGTAGTAACACGGCAGCAATACAGTAGTAACAGCATAACAGGGATGGTTAAAAAAACGTACCAGTAAAAGTCACTGAGAACAACAGTAACTTATAGGAGCACGCGCTGCGCAGCGCCCGCCTCCACGCGGCACGCGCCCCTGCGAGTCGCGTGGAGGCAAGTGTGTCAACAGTGACACACCTTAACACAGCACGAACGGGGCTGGTTCAAAAAACAAGAACGATACTAGTTCATACAAGTCACTGAGAGCTTTCTTCGTCTTCCTCCTGTGTACTAAAGCCATGGAAGTCTTCCTCCTCAGTGTCGGATTGGAATAGCATTAGATATTGTTCGCCGCACCCTCGCAGTCTCTCCGTTGTCGCTGTAAGTGTCACTCTGAGGCAAATTCACAGCGCCGCTTGCGCTGTCCTCTCCGTCACGCAGCAGACCGGCTTTTCTAAATCCATTGGTGATTGTTGATTTTTTCACACTGCTCCATGCTGTCAGGATCCACTGGCAGACTTGTGCAAAAGCTGCTCTTCGCATGCGGCCGGTTTTGGTAAACGATTTCTCGCTGCTGGTCATCCAAGCCTCCCATTCAACTCGGAGGGCCACTTTAAATACACGATTAACACTAATGTCAAGTGGCTGAAAATACTTAGTTGTGCCCCCAGGAATCACAGCTGGAATGGAGTTTGTCCTCTTGATGGCTGCTTTCACAGAATCTGTGATATGGGGCCTCATGGTGTCCAAAACGAGTAACGCTTTTCTTCTATGAAAAAATCCTCCCGGTCGCTTGCCATAACACTCGGTCAACTACTCTTTCATTAGGCTCTCTACCATCCACCCTTTCGTGTTAACTTTCACGACAATGTCTTTCGGGGGGTTTTCTTTTGACATAATAATCCGTTTAAAAATAACCATTGGCGGAAGCTTCGGTCCGGATGCATAGCAGCCTGAAACACAGGTGAAATGCGTCTTATCGTGGCCGGTTGTTTTCAGTGTTACAGTTGCTTCACCTTTCTTGTTCATGGTTCTGGTGAGGGGCAGGTCAAACGTCAGCGGCACCTCATCCATATTTATGATGTCGTCTGGTCCGATGGAATTCTCTGTTATTTATTTTTAATAAATCTGTTAAAATGTGAGACTTTTTCCTCGTAGCTGGGAGGGAGTTGCTGACACAGAGTTGTCCGTGTCCTGATGGACAGACCTTTTCGTCTCATAAATCTAAGACACCATGACGGTCCTCCTTTGAAATCCTGAATTCTCTTTTCGGTGGCGATTGTCTTTTGCTTTCAGTCTGATCTGCAAAGTGGAAATACCTCGGCCATCTGCTCTCTGTGTGTTCACCCAGTCTTCAAGAATGTTCTCCAGTTCGGGCCACCTGCTGTTATTACCTCTGAAAGCTTTTTTCGTCTTTTTACATTGCCCCAGTTCTTCCCGCTGCCGTTTCCAGGGTCTCACCATTGATTAATTTATGCCAAGTTTGCGTGCAGCAGGTCTATTTCCTTCTTTACCCGCCAGCTCGATTGCGGTTCACTTGAAAGCCGCGTCATATGAATTTCTTCTTGAATTTTCCATGTTGAGTATTCGTGCAATTCCTTCACAAAGTGGGAATTTAAATTAAACTTGCGTCTCCCACGACACAAATACAGTATTCCCCCTGTCTCACGCTTACCTTTTCTGCTCAAGCGCCCCTAGCGGCCATTATAAAAAATGCATATAAAAAAAAGAAAAAAATGCATAAATTAGCTGCATCATTGAATGAGCCGCAGGGTTGATAGCGTGTGACAAAAGTAGCAGTTTATAATCCGGAAATTACGGTAGTTAAGGAGCATAGATGAACTATTTTTAGAGAGAGATAAGCTTTCCTGCTGCTCCATGCTGTCGTGCTGCAGGAAGACGGGTCATTTTGTGGAATGACCAAAGAGTTTTGATAATGTCCTTTCTGATAAAAGAAATGAGCCAAAGCCACAGAGCGTTAATGTATCTATTTGAATGGGAGAGGCAGTTGCTGTCAGCTGTTTTAGGAGAGAGATTACATTTTGTTGCTGATCCAGATTGTTTTGCTGAACCATATTGGCTGTTATGGCAAAAGCATAGAGACCTTTGAGAATGTAATTTCTGTTTCAAGAAATTAGCCAAAGAGGTAGAAGAAACTGTAATTTCAAATAATAAAATGTGTATTCTGTTTGTTAGTAAATAAGTTGGGTTGGCAGCGCACTGAAGATTGTGTGTGTGTATCTTTCCATGTCTTTATAAACGCGCTTTGGTTGACTAACTGAGCAATCATGCATTAGAACCGGTCCCTATCTTTAGTGGATTTTTTTGTCCTTCCTCTCTACACCCCTGTTTGACAGTGTTCATATCAACAATCCAAGCGTCTGTGAGCTTGGTCGTGTTTGGTCGAAGACAGTTAAGAAAAAGATCATTTTGTATGGAAATGTGTTCCCAGTTTTGTCTGTCAACCAATCTCTATCTGGTCCATGCATAGCTGTGAGTACACTGTGAGCAAAAACTGCAAAAAAGAAAATCAGCTGATCGAATTCTCCTTTGCTATCTTGCCCACCTGCCTTGCACACCCGTTGCTGATTGCGGTGTGCATGCTGAGCCAAAATTGATTTATTGCAAGGTTTCTCCATCCCAATGCCCCCTCTGGCATTTATTTGGTACATGCCAAGTTAAAGTTGATCCATATCTAAGCCAACCAATACCCCCAACCCCGCTGCTCTTGTGATTCCATTGTCCTCATCGATTGGTCTGTCAGTTTGCAAAGAGGAAAGCTGCGAGGACTGCATAATTTTACACATCTGTGTTCCTGGGTGGTGACGCAGGGGAGGAGAGGAGATTGGAGACCATTGAAAAAATCTGGTTTCTGGAGCTGAAATACAGGCTTACATGTAAAAACTACAAACAAGAACATTTTGTTACAGCACGTTCCAGCCTCACACATCCTTTCAAGCAGCACAGTTTGTCTACATGGGATATCTGTGTAACAACTTTTTTCTTTTTCCATTTTGTTTTCTAGAGATAGGATGGCTGGCAGGGAAGAAACGGCTTTTTCTGAAATAGAGAAAATATAGTTTAAAAGTAAATAAGCACACACTGATATTTAAAAAAATACTTTCAAGGAAGACAGAGTCAGATAAGTGAATATCAAGAGGTGTATTTTCATGTAATCCATGGACACCAGTGAAGTTCACAAATCATTGAAGAAAAAAGGTTCAGCGCACTGTCTAGTGGGTCTAGATGACCCAACTCCCAATGTTAAAGTGCCTAGGATAGCACAAGGGTTAATGAAGTCTGACTGACTGACCAACTTATTTCTGACTTGTTTTATTTAATGCGCCTTATATATCATTGACGATGCGCCTTACAATCCGGTGTGCCCTAAAGCAGCGCTTCCCAACCCTGGGCTGTGGACCAGTTCTGGTCCGTGGGTCATTTGGTACCGGGCTGCACAGAAAGAATAAATAACCTACATTACTTCCATTTTTTTATTTTGGAATTCAAAATATGTTTTATTTAGAAAAAATTCCCGATTCTCTGTTACATCCGTCTATGTCACTCTTGACGCAGGCCAAGGCGCTCTTCTCGGTCACGTGATAAGTTATCGCTCATCCGGTTCCGGGTTACAGCACGGACGCATGGCAGCTCACGGCGGCTATACAACTATCTTCAAATTACTTAAAAAGTAGATTTTCACAAAAAAGAGAGCTGACCATGGCCCCCAAGAAAACCCAGGAATACGAAGACCTTAAAAAGATTCTTGATGATATCAAAGCTACGCTGTATCCCTTTACGGAACAAGTGAATGCTAAGCTAGCTCCACTGATTGAACTGATGGAAGAGTTCAGAAGATTTCGGGCTCAAAACGAGCAACGAGAAAACCGGGTCGACATTCTGGAGAAAAGACTGGACGATGTGGAACAACAAGTAAGGATGAATAATGTCATTCTCACTGGCGTACCGATCAAACCTCGGGCAAAGCGTACTACAGCTGGAGCTAGCATTGCTAATGCTAATAGCGCTAGCATCGCTAGCATTTCTGAAACGGAGATCGCTGCAGAGTCTCTGGAACGCCAAATGGAAACATTTCTCACGTCTAAAGGGATTTCCCTGGATCTCAACACCATCGAGACCTGCCACCTGCTCCCTAGGAGAAAGGAGACGGATAAACCAGCGATCCTCATCAGGTTTGTGAATCAAAAACACAAGCTAGCTCTGATGAATCAAAGAAGAAATCTGAAAGGATCTGCTGTTTATCTGAACGACCATCTGACCAGAAGGAATGCTGAAATCACTAAACACGCCAAGCTTCTCAGGAAGCAGATTGAGAACACTTGGGTTAAAGGCTGCAGGATTTACGTCAAACCACTCGGCCCACCGGACCGGTCCAAGGTTCTGGTTGTGAACACCACAAAGCACTTTGAGAAGTGTCTGGTCACGGACGTCTGAACCAACATGCAATAATAAATCAAAGAGCCAAATCATTTCAAGAAATATGACGCCTTGATTCATCGCTTTCTCCGAATGTCTGACGTAACCTGATTCTCAGCAGAGAGTTTTGAACTGCAGACAACTTGACCTCAACTTTCACCACCGCTGACATCAGCTGAAGAAGGATATGGACCTGAATCTAATGTCTGCAGACATAACATCGAAGAGAACTATAAACTCCCAATCAGCAGAAGAAGAAATGCCAACCTCGGACAACCGACAGATTATGGACCCTTTTATTTTCCCTTACAGCATTACTTTATTATAAAAAATTACAAAAAATAGTAAAACAAATGATTAATCAATTATTGAAAATGGTTAAATTGATTGACTTTTAATGATATTACTTCACTTGCTCCAAAAATTGATAAATTGATTAATTGATTAAATTCAGAAATTGATTATGTAATATAATTTTGAACGTTTTTAACTTTTGATACTTGATGAAATTTTGCTATGAAAATCTCTGAAACAGTGTTTTGTCTACTTTACGGATATAGTATTTTTTTTTTTTTTTATCTTATGAATGACTTTTATAAGTAACATGATCTGCATATATTTTATATAACTGATCTGCATTTGTCATGTGGATTTCTAAAATAGTTATTTTTACATTACAATTAAATAATTCATCTTTGTCATGTGCTTTATGATTCTTAATTCTGTCTGATAAAAGCTAGGAACTGGATAATGATAAATCATGTAATAAAATGGTTATAGTATAACGGGGTGGGATTATATAAGTTCGCTTCCTTTCACTCCCTTTCAAGCAATATTTATTAATATGCTTAATTATCCTAAGTTTGATTAGTTACTGTATAAATGTATAACTGATGACTGTATTGCTTTTGTGTATTTCTATTTGATTGCTTGAAATAAACCATTTCAAATCAAATCAAATCAAATAAAACCCAGGAGCTAACAAAATGAGTAAAAAACAAATGTCTTTGGAAACTTTCTTTGCCAAGGGGAAAAGGCTCAGCCAGGAGACAGAAGAGGAGCATTCGACTTCCAAAAAAAAAAGAACGCTACATTCAACAGACAGTACTTCTTTTTGGCATCATGAGTGTGGGAAGGGGAGAGGATGATGACACCTGTGCGATGTACAATGTCATGGGTTTCAAAATAAAAGTGCAGAGTTTGTCCTATCACGTCTCCTTCATCAAAGCGTTGCCACGGTATATGTCCGCCACATGTTAAAGGCTGGTCAGAGAAAATTGTATCTGACCTCAAACCAGTCCGAGGCGCAAAAAAAGTGCCCTAAAGTACAAAAAATACTGTGCCAAAGACTCTCTAAACTGCCTGCATCAAGTTGACATTTTAAAACTAAAAAGAAATGGTTGAACTTTTAAAGCTACCAAGATAATCACAATTTTTTGTTAGAGTCAAATTTTAAGATTTTCAAATGTAAAGTATTCAGACAGAAATGTGGGTGTCTTTCTGAGTCATGACTAAACTGCTGTCTTTGCCAAACTTAATTTTCAAAACATTAAAGGAGGCTTAGGAGTCAGGAGAATCACCACAGGAGCTCATCTTCTTGGAACAACTATCTTTCCAAAAATGGCTATGAAGAAAAAAAAAGGTTATTATCTGTGTCAAACTGCAACCTAATCCATGTTCACACACTCATGCGATGATTTCCATACCATTACACCATAAAAGCTTGTTTTGCATGTTAATGCACATGTATGTTTTGTTCACTTACAGGGAATGTAATACAAATTAAGAAAAAGTAATTTATAGTTTGCTAAGATAAAAGCCCAAATAGGAACAATCTCCCCTTTCAAGTGTAAAAATAGATGTATTAAGAGTCTAAGTTGTCTCTTGAGTCCTAAAGCTTTTAACAGTCTGGCAAAAAAAAAAAAAAAAAAAAAACATTTAGCAGAAACCAATTCTGCACAATTAAAAAGATGAGGTCTGTAATGTATGTCATATACTTCCACTGTGAGGGACAGAAGGTAAAAAGAGAATGAGATGACGTCACTAGCGTACGACTCGCATTTACTGGGGAATATCCGATTTGTCTGCTAACATGGCACACGCAAATGCGCGTATCCGATTCGTATCCAATTTATTATCACATATGAATGTGTCATGGTGGCCTCTGTCGGTGCTCCTCCCCTCCCCTCTCTCTGTGCACCTGAAGATTGGAACCAGCTGTGGACACTCTGCTCATCACCTCTCTGCCTTCATAAGGAGATCCAGCCCAGCATTCATCGCCAGTCCGTTGCCCACCTTGGTGCAGGTCCAGTCTAGGTCCAGTCTCGCCTCATGTAACGGCTCGCTCCTCGCTCGCCACGGGCCCCAAAACATCAGGCAGTCCGCGATTCTCTCCGTACATCTCGCTCCGCTCCAGCCACACCACGCTCTCAGCCTAGCTCTCAAGAGCTGCTGCTACGCCGACGGATCTCCAGAGCTCCAAGCTAGAAGTAACAAACAAACTGAACTGTTTATTTCCTGCTTGGAAATTAAAGACTCTTTGCACTTCGCCACTCGCCTGAGTTTCCATCCGGGTTTTCAGCGTCTGGGTCTGCCTCGTCCAACTTAACATGACAGAATGAGGACTGTATCCGATCTGAGAATATCAGAATCCATGCAGTTTTTCCTGCTTACAAGTTCACCGGTCATTTCCGATCTGTGCCACATGAGAGGAAAAAAATCGGAATTGGGTCACTTGAACCATGCAGTGAAAAATGGGGCCCATCTTTCCTTTTACTCTTAATCCTTATCAACCTCATCAGAAAGGATATAAAGTTAGGTACCAGATGTTATATTGCTTTCAAATATTACTTTCAAAAACAATAAAACAACAACAAAACCCTTTCTGTCTTACAAGAAATGGAAAAAGTATTTGAAATGGCACATGTTAAAATTTTGCCTGTAACCCTTGTGCTATCCTAGGCACTTTAACGTTAGGAGTTGGGTCATCTAGACCCACTAGACAGTGCTCTGAACCTTTTTTCTTCAATGATTTGTGATCTTCCCTGGTGTCCATGGATTACATGAAATCTTTCCACCTTTATCCACCTTTGTCATGGTAGGGAGAACACGTCAATGTAAGGGTGGGGTCATAGGATAGCACAAGGGTTAAAAAAAAAAAAAATCTAAAATAGGTTCATATAGCTAAAATGTCATAATGATAATCTTACCCCCCCCCCCCATGTCTTTAATTTTTTTTTTTTTTTTTTTTTACAAATTAATAAGAAGATTGAGCCCTAATGAAATGTGTGTCCAATGCCTTTAACAATTTCTTAAGTCTTCAGAATTGATACCCCTAAGCTCCTCTTTCTATTTATACAATTAATTAAAAAAATAAAAATAAAACAAGATAATTGAAGTAGCTGTATAGTAAATAGTCATTTTCTTTTTGGTTTTTAGATTTTCTTCAAGTGTAGCCCCAAAGTTTTGAGCAGCTTTTTTCCACACTTAGCAGACAGAAGAGGTTGAGGACACCCAGATGTCTGCTGATCTGGAAGTCTGTGTTGGCAGCTGCTGCAAGCCAATCATGTTTAAATTCTATCCTGTCTCCTGCAGTTCTAATTCATCCAACATTTTCTCCTTTAATTTTAGTCCTAGAAGTTCATTTTGCAAGAAGAATGTGCACTTTAGTATGTGCTTTTGTTTATCTTAAATTAGTTCTTAAAAGGTTTACTTTTTTATTGAAAATTGCCAAATTCGAACTCGATCTCTAGTGTTAAGGTCAGTGCCAGAACTTTTTTCTGGCTCTAGACTTGTAAGGAAAATAGCTTTTAGCTGAAGTCAAAGTCACCATGTGATGCCATCACCTAATTAGCATAATATTGGCATAGAACCTTATGGGATAGATATGACAGTGACTGAATACATTTTAACCATATTCAGAACTACAGATAAAGGTTTTGGCTTTTTTTATAAATGTTAAAATTAAAATAAGCCCTAAGTTATCACTTTTATAGTAATAAAATAATGCATTAGTCTGTCTCAGTCTAGATTACATGTCATATTACAATTACATCTGAACCTAGAGCCTCACCTCCACTCAATTAGAGTCAATTAATTCATCAGGTTCTTTAATAGAGTCAAATCTTCTAGGTCAAATCTATCAAGTCACTGAAAGACACACAATGGATAAGATAAGTTTCAGAGTCTTAATGACTGTTTGTGTCAAGTGCAGTGATTAATTTAGGTAATATGTGTTGAAGACAGCATGAACATTATTTTAAAATAGCATGCTGTAAAAACTGGGCGGGGCCTGCTGCACATGCAAAATTCATTTTCACTTTTAAAGTGGCGCAGTATAAATCTGCGTCCTGGCCTACTGCAACTACCAGAGAAGCTGACCGCTCAAGACTGTTACGGGATGGGCGGAGCCTCAAGGCAGCACCTGCTCCAGCTGAGTGAGAATGGAAATTGTAGGAAAGAACGGCTTTCAAATTTTACACCAGGAAAAGTCAACAGATTTGTCACTTTAGAGAAAATAAGTTTCCAAACTGGCGAGAAAGTCACCAATTGCAACAGTTCTTGCACTGCTTGACCTACTTTTGAGATTTTATCAGATTTTTGGAAAACCCTGCAGCCTACACTTTTCAGCAGCTAAAAAGTAATACCTAAACTTAATAACAAAGGGGACCCACTAATCATTATTGTCAGAACTAGAACCAGCTTGCATGAGGAAATTCCATTAATTGCATCAAAAACATATAACTTTGTTTTCATCTTTCATGGTTGCAGTAGTTTTCAGTTTTTACTGTAATTATAATCAGTTTACCAGTTAAAATACAGAGTACGACTGGGTCAACTGATTACAAAGGTTTCTTTAAGTTCATGATGCTGGAATCTAAATATGCTTGGTGGAGCAGCAGCTCCTACAGATTAATCTTGATGCCTTTATAATAACAACATTGTTAAAAAAACAGTGTCATGACAAAAAAAAGTCTTGAGAAACAACATCATCTGACTGGAGGGGACGAGTGAAGCCAACAGAGAAAGTAACAGTGGCTGAAAGATGGCCTCTTGTGGGAGGCAGAATCCATTTGGAGCACTTAGTCAAGAGTCCCCAACAAAGAAATGGAGACACAAAAAATGACCAGCCACTTTGTCGAACCAGCCTCACTGTAGAATTAGATGAAATTGAAGCAAAATGTGACCTAGAGGCAACAATGAGGAATATGTGTCTGCTGCATTTCTTTCCAGCACAAGTTTGTTTCTCTGCAACAGTTTCAAAGGGGGAAATATTTCTGTGAGTGCTACAGGTTTCACTTCTTAAGGGACACCTGATTACGGACATCTGTCTTTCTGAATTTGCATAGGCTTCAAAGTCAACCGATCCCTTTTCGATAGTGATATTCAGCTGTTTTCTTTAAAAAGATTTTTATTTAAAACTTAAATAAATACTTGTCATAAATAAACTTTTTTTAAGATGTCTGTTTATCTTGTGAAGCAGAGGTTCTTAAATGTAAAATTATCAATTTCCTTTTTCTTTTTTTTTTTATGACAGTTTCTGCAAAACGGCAGTAGTTCATTTGAAATTTCCGTTTGAATTGTGGGTGGGACCATCGGCATCAAGCAACCCCGCCCCCCTTCCTCTTCACATTGCGGAGCAGAGAAAGCCAAACCAAAGAGCTTGTGGCCCGCAGAGCGTTTTTTTTACATCACAAGTACAATCTTTTTATAACAGCATTTTCCGTCTGTTCCTGATTCAAAACAATTTGAATGAAGAAACACTAATAACTTCAATTTTAATCTTTAATATATTTAAAGCTTTAGTATAATTATATTTGTCCTCCATTATCAGAAAAATTATGGTAAAACACCATTTTCATCCGAGTGGGTCTTAACCCTTGTGCTATCTTAGATGACCCCCCCCCGCCCTTACATTGACGTGTTCTCCCTACCATGACAAAGGTGGATAAAGGTGGAAAGATTTCATGTAATCCATGGACACCAGTGAAGATCACAAATCATTGAAGTAAAAAGTTTCAGCGCACTGTCTTGTGGGTCTAGATGACCCAACTCCTAACGTTAAAGTGCCTATGATAGTACAAGGGTTACAGGAGCCAAATCTATTTAAAAAAATAAAACAAGATTTTTGATTTTATAAGATTGTTGATCGCCTAAGACCCAGACATGCTATACAAGTTATGTGGCCTTCAAGAAGATTTGCTCTGTTTAAAGGTTTGAAAGCGCGTAACACACGTGCAGCTTCTCAAAGCACTGTCCATTTTGCAAGACATGTAGGATCAAGAGTCTACATTAGTATAAAAATTAAGCAGATTCTACCTGAATGAGTTTCTCTTTTTTTAAAAGACTTTGTCCGCTTGTCATTAAAGTGTGTGATTGTTGGGAAGCAGTGCAGTAAAAATCCATAACGTACCCTTTGCATAGCCAACTGTGGTTCTGCTTCCTAACCTCTCCACGACAGCATCTACACTTCATTTATTCATATTTTACTGAAAAGGTATTTCATGGTATTAACAAAATGTTCACAGTAAAGGGACAAAAAATAAAATCCTTAAAGCTGTTTTGTTTTTCTTTTTCCAGCCATTTATAGGAAGAAATTATCACTCCACCATGGAGCCAAACTTTTAGGTATGAAAAAAAGTCTTGAAGCTTGTGGGAGGTTTAAAAGGGATTATGAAAACCACATTTCAAAGGTAATTCCTCATCTGCATGATTTGGATGAAATACAACCATTTTGTTCCAACCAATAATCCTCTTCTTAGAGAATTGGAAGGCTGGTAAACAGATTCAATTGTGTTTCTAAGGCTGGATAAGGTCCAGCAAAGGCATCCTGGTATCTTATAGTTTGCAAAGTGGACAACAAGTGTTAACCAATAGACACACACCAATCCACCTGACTTAAAGCTAAGTTTAGAGTAACAACAGATGAAGAATGGAAGTAGAGAATCTGTTTTCCACCACATCTTGATCCTTTCATTGTCCTGTGAATATATGACTCAGAAAACACATTTTTAAGACCTGATAGAGGCAATTACAGGGATTTTAAGCATCAAAGAAACCAAAGAACACATTGTTTTTTACCTCCTCAAACAGAGTTCACTCACAAGTATGAATACACCCACATAAAGACGTAGATATGTGAGCGTAAAAAGCCCTGTCAGGTGGGGAGTTGTGACTAATGTGCTCACAGGGGTGAATCAATATGAATAAAGCTTAGTGGTAGAAAAATAACTGATGTGGAGTCACACATTGTGTAGGTATAGTTATAGTACATGCCTCATTGTTAGCAAACGCCTTACAAGTGTCAGACACAGTACAACTAGAGTGATAGAAAAAATCCAAGTTTGTACAGTAATGTCGATCAGCTGGCAACCTGACAGTTTTGCTTTTTGTCATGTCCTTAACAGATTGGACCCCATCTGTCCATCAACATCAGTTCCTTAATAACATCCTCAATTTTTTTTCTATTTTAACTTCAGGATTCTTGGCAATTGCTTGTACTTGTTAATTATGATCAGTCCTGCAAACCCATCAAGCGACTGCTGCAGCTCTCCATATGTCCTCGCCAATTGGATGATATGCGACACAAAAACCAAATATGTAACTAGTAATTTGTCCATAAAAGTCATAAAAGGAATGAAAAAAAACTGCACTTGTGTAAGTCCAGCATTTATCGTACTTATAGCCAGCAGCAATTCATTTGTTACTGTTGTTTAAACAAATCTAAAACTCATTCTACAAATTAAAGCCAACTAACATGTTTTCTCGTCTACTTAGTTTTGATTTAAAACATCACACATAAGTGTCGAGTCTACTAATATTTATAGAATTTGCCCAAAAGGTGGGTAAATTTTGTACTTACATTTTGATGTGAAGTATTATTCTTAATCCAGGAACCAGCCTCCCACTGACAATTTTTTTTTTTTTTTTTTTTTGGGGGGGGGGGTATCTTGAAAACCTGGCAAATCACAGATAATTGAATTTAAACAACTTAACAAAAGCCAAACATGTGCAGCCATATGTTTACAATCAGTAGAGAAGGAGACTTGGCACACATTCTTCTGTTGCTCCTCCATTGAGAGGGAGAGTCTCATGCTACAAAACAAAACACGGGATACACGTTCAACGGGCAATGTATGCACGCACCTTTAGAATGGTGTTCACTGGACTGTTGCTACCATATAGTAACTCATGTACTCATAGTGGAAAGAGGAAAAGGTTACGTGTAAATTGTCAAAGTGAAAATCTCACAAATCTTGCTCCAGGCTGTTTTGTTAACAACTCTATTCCAATATATGAAAGACTTGGTGTCATGTAATGCCGGCAAAAAAAATAAATATATATATATATAAATGATCAATTATCAAACACATATGTCTATGAAGACTCTCATTCATCCAGGTAGATTCCATCACAGTAGTAGGTTTAAAGGTTGTCATCTGTCATCTTTAAAAACCAAGTCCAGAAGACAACCTTTAGACCAGGGTTTTCAAACAAACAGCCCGCGGGCCGTATCCGGCCCACCAGGTGGTTTAGTCTGGCCCACACATGAAGAGTAAAAATCATAAGGATATTTTAAAAACAAAGGAAGTTTCTAGTCCATTCCTGTGGCGAGTTATGATTTTTTAAAGAAATAACCGAAATGCGCAATTCCGCCACTTGGGAGAGCAAAGAAAAAGCTTAACAGGTGAAACACCATAACTCTGCATGTGCCAAAAACGAAACCTAACAGCTCTGTGTCTGGGTAGGCAGTAGTTTGGTTCCCTGTGAGCCTCACCACTGAAGGATGATCAGTAGTGACACCCTAATGACCAAAATGTTGTCAAAAAGAAAAAAAGTTGAACTGAAGTCCTGAGCTTTCCAGGAAATTGGAAAGCGTTTTATTTGTTCAAGGAGCTGAATGCAAACCTGCAAGCTTGGTATGTCATCAACAGGTTCTCCAAGAACATACCATTCAGCCCCACTATGAAACTCTCCACAAAGAAAAGTTTCACCATTTGCAGTTAAGAAAAAAAAAGATTTAGCAACTATTAGCTGGACCAATAAATAACCATCTGGATTTACTGCAGCCATGACGTCAGTGATGGAGCAGTGACACCTAGATACCTTATTGCAAACAAGTTGGCGCAAACATCCAAACCTTTTTCTGATAGTGAACTTATTGAAAAATGCTGAAGGCTGCAGACGTCTTGTGCCCCAAAAAGCAGTCGACCTTAAACATGAGTCTGTTGAGAATTACGATCAGATCCAACACCTCTGAGGAAACATGGGCAGCCATATGAAAGAATCCAGTCATTTATTGTATTTTTAGTCAGTATTGATGAAAGCACCAAGGAGCCGGTTAAGCTCGTGCTGGTTTGCGGCGCCTTCCGTCCATGAAACCAGGGTTCGACTCCGGGCTGCTCCCTGTTCCCTTCTCTACTTCTGTGCCGGTCACAAGCCCAGTTGCTTTGAGAGGGTTGCGTCACGTAGGGCATCCGGCGTAAAACATTGCCAAGTTTACCATGCGACTCGTTCGCTGTGGCGACCCCTGTTGGGAAAAGCCGAAAGGGTAACAACAACATTGATGAAAGCACCAACATCACAGATATGTACAGATATGAATATTTATTAGGGGTGATGAAGAGACCGTCGCAGTGAAGTTTCTTGAGTTGATGGACACAACAACAGCTGATGACATAGTCAGCTCTCTAGTTACTGTGCTGGACAAAGTTGAAGTGAACTGGTCACATTAAGTAATTTTGGTCACTGATGGCACTCCATCAAAGGTCAGGAAGAAGGCAGGTGTTGCCACAAAATTCAGGCAGAAACCAGGAAAAGATACTTATAATAATGAATGATAATAATAATGGACATTTCCTTGTGTTTTGCACACTTGAATGACAGTACATGTGTTTCTGCACAGGATTTGAATCCTGATATTGACGGTCTTGTGAAGTTTCAGGAGAGTAAAAGTGGTTAACTCCAAACTCTTATGTTCACAATTGTTTGCAAGTTTAATTTAGTGAAATTTTGTCATCGTTTGGACGTTTACATTTTTAGGAAGATGTTTCTTTTTTTTTCTGTAGCCCCTCTTGAATTTATTATCAGGATTGCTTCAGTGTCAGATTTAAAATACTCAGGCTGTATAAAATTGAATAAACCAATATTTTTTAAAGTGAAATTAATTTTATGTAAGATCCATTGGCCTCTGTGAATGAATGTGCAATACGAAATTATTAGGCTACCATGTTGGTTGAGGCATGTTTTCCAATTAAGTAAAAAAAAAAAAGCTGTTATATTGCCTTTACGCTACTGAACCGGCCCACTTGAGATCAGATGGGTTGAATGTGGCCCCCGAACCAAAATGAGTTTGACACCCCTGCTTTAGACCAACTACTCACAAACAGAAAGGCATTCAGAGTTTGGAAAGGACACTACCAAAGTAATAAATAATCACAATCTGTAAATAGGCCTGGGCGATAAAACAATAACATTATATGTCACAATAGAACTTTATTTCAATAGAAAACTGAGTCTATCGTGATATACTTTTGTCTTAAATAGACATGAGAACAAGATTCTCCCTCTTATCCAATCAGAATTACGTATCACAGGGCTGGACCAATCGCTGAGAAAACACCGGCTCGTCAAGTTAGGGTGAATAGGCGAGCAAGCTTGCTACTAGCAACAGCAACACAGAGAAACAGAGAAAATGAGTTTTCTGTCTGAAATTAAGTTGAAAAACTCGGGTGAGGACACAGATGAAGGCTCAAGTGGTGATTATATTGTTGAAAGGACAGTGCCGGAAAGTTCTACTGTGTGGAGGTATTTTAAGCTTTTAAATGTAATACAAAATCAAATTTTTAAGCTAATCATATTGGCAAATGGCGTATACTTGTATGGCGCTTTCTACCTTCCTCGTAGCCCCAAAGCGCTTTACAGTCACAAACCCCTTCACTCATTTACGTGCTGGTGGTGGCTCCGCTGCCGAACACTGGGGCCAACCTTCTACCAGAGGCACAGTGCGGTTCAGTGCCTGAGGACACTTCAACACCTGGGCAGGCAAAGCAGGAATTGAACCTGCAATATTCCAGTCACAGGTTGACTACCCTACAGCTGCACCACGGCCGCCTAATGTTAATTCCTCACTGAAAATAACTAACTCCTGGAGCATCCCAAGCCACCTGAGAAAAAAAAAAAAAAAATGTTGGAATGCTTACAATCAATTGAATGCTGGTTAATGAATGTTTCATTACATCAAGGCTGAATTTCCTGTTTTTATTTTACTTCCTCTTGATCTCAATTGAGTGCAAAGTTGCTATGGCTCCTCTCTGCAAAAGTCTCCTTCACTGAATTCCTCACCCCAGACATGATGTGTTTGCTTCCATATGTGCTCATCTTTGTTCAAATATGTGAGTGGCTGTGTCTGTCCGTTTGTGTGTTAGGTGGAATCCATGGTGATAGATTTGTGCTGGAACTAATGTGCTCGTCCACATGTGAAATGAGAACCAGGGAAGAAGGGGACAGGCTCGGGGACTAGCCGTCACATCAGTCCTCAAACAGACTCACCCTGACAGTTTTAGATTATTTGATGAGAAACTCTGGCATATGTACACCTTTGGCCCTCCACACTATCTTTTTCTTTTGTTTCCCAGATCGAAAAGAGACAATTCAGAGAATTGCGTGTAGTGTGAGATATGTTCTGCCAGATCACCACAACAACAAAAACAAAGATAAGCTGGGGATGAAGGGAACAAAAAATAACAATTTGGCACAGCTGATGCCCCTGGAAAAAGAAGTACAACAACTCAATGCAAAACAACAATAGGATAACTTACTGAGAATGACCTTTGTTTTTATCTTTCATTGTGTTGCAACTCTAACAATTAAACACTCCAGTACAGTATAGTGTTTTTTTTCCATGCAGTTACTTTGCATTTGTACTGCTCGGATTTGACACTTTCTATGTAAAAACTGGAGATTTTATGCAGGGTTTCACATACTTTTTCAAATTTTGTTGCCTTGTTCATCCAATCAAAGTATTATGTTTTATTGTTTTATATTATAAACACACATCTCAGTTTTTTCCACACAAAAAAAAAAGAATAGCATATTTGCTTGCTGTAAATGTATTTATTCAGCCACCAATTGTGCAAGTTCACCCAGTTAAAAAGGTCGAGAGAGGCCTCTAATTTTCATCATGGGCATACCTCAACTATGAGAAACAAAATGAGAAATAAATCCAAAAAATCACATTATATGATTTTTAAAGCATGTATTTGCAAATCATGGTGGAAAATAGGTATTTGGTCAATAACAAAAGTTCAACTCACTACTTTGTTATGCACCCTTTGTTGGCAACGACAGCAGTCAAACATTTCTCAAACTATATCCTCTAGAGCAGTGATGTTTTGGGGCTGTTGCCAGATAACACGGACTTTCAACTCCCTCCAAAGATTTTCTTTGGGGTTGAGATCTGGAGGTTCGCCAGGCCAGTGTGTTTGGGATCGTTGTCATGCTGAAAGACCCAGCCATGTTTCGTCTTCAATGCCCTTGCTGATGGAAGGAGGTGTGGACATTAATATCTAATGATGCATTGCCCCACTCATTATTTCCTCAGTAGTCCAGGTCCCTTTGCTGAAAAACAGCCCCAGAGCATGATGTTTCCACCTTCATGATTTACGGTAGATATGCTTTTCTTTGGATGCAACTCAGCATTATTTATCCTCCAAAACTTGATGAGTAGAGTTCTTACCAACAAGTTCTCATTTGGTTTCATCTGGCCATAGGACATTCTCTCAATCCTCTTCTGGATCATCCAAATGCTCCCCAGCAAACTTTAGAAGGGCCTGCACATTTACTGGCTTTAACAGGGGGACACGTCTGGTACTGCAGGATTCATCCATTTCCCAATAATTGCTCTGATTTCTTCACACCAAACTGCTTAACTAAATTCAAATTCAAATTAATTTTATTTATAAAGCACCTTTCATGTCAAACAGACAGCTCAAGGTGCTTTCCATAAAAAACAAACAAGAATACAATAAAACCAATCCCCACACATGTAATAAAATAATTATATAAGCCCCTCATAAGAAAATACACAAAAAACAAGCACAAATAAAACAGAAATGACAGAGTTAAAGAAATTTGAACCCAGAAGGCGCTGTCTGCCCTGTCCTCCTGTTGGCCGGGCTGTCCGCATCTATGCAGCACAAGCACAACTCATCCCCAGCACCACCCGCCCCAGAGACCCCCAACCCCCAGGTCCAGTGCACCCAACATGGACATGAACATGGAAGATGAACAAACACAACTGTTTTCAGAAGAGGTAAAAAGGTAAATCTGAGTTAACATTTAAACATATATTTCACCAAATACATTTAAGCAATAATAATAATAATAAAACAAATTCCTTCACAGCTTCAGAAACGATAACTAAGACTCTTTTTTGTTCTGATTGAGCTGCAAAAAGTTCTCTCCCATCCACATTTTCAAATCTAAAATACAGTTAAAAAGGCTGTCCAGGGGTCCAGTGTCATATTGCAGATTCAGTCTTCCCAGCCTGGTGCAGGTCAACTATTTTGTTTCTGGTGTCCTTAGAAAACTCTTTGGTCTCAGCCATAGTAGAGTTTGGAGTGTGACTGTTTGAGGTTGTGGACAAGTGTCTTTATATAAATAACCAGATCAAGCAGATCCCATTACAGTTTTTCTTAAATGCCAAAACACATTTTACTAATGTGTCCTCCATGTACCCCAATGTCTAAACACACAACACCCTTTTCTAGAGCTACATAAACACAACCACACCTTTTCACTTCAAAACTCAAGCTTTCACAGCAAACAAGCACCTCGAAGCTTTCAAAAATGTAAACACTATACACATCATTACACACAATTTAAAAAAACACAATGCTCAATTTGTGAGAAGGTTCTTTGTTTCACAACTGCCAACGCATATTTTTAGAAACTTTACAGTAATGGTTGTTCTTAGATCTCTGCAGAAGATTGGGCATTTAGATTTGTGAGTTTCATATGAAGAGTAAAGTAGTAGTATAGTAGTATAAAGAGTAAAGTAGTAAATTCTGCGTGTACACTACTGTAACACAACTGAGTGCAAAAACAGGATATATTGCACACTATACTCTTGAAAACATGATCAGGGTGTGTAAAGTCATTTTATTTACTTTATTCATACCACAATCACTGTGCGGCAACATTTAGTGTATGGTCATCTGTCATAAACCTTCCATCTCCGCGATGAGAAGAACTCCTCTAAAGGGTTCAGGAAAGGCGGGTAGGGTGGCAGACAGACGTTTAAAAAATGGTTACTGTTGGTGGTGAACCACTCTCTGATTTAGTTTGTTCTGTGGAAGCTTACATTGTCCCAAATGATCAAATAAATGTGCGTGCGGGCCCAGGATGGTGTTGTTGGCGGTCCAGGAGGATGACTTTTGGCTCTTCTAGGAGGGTGAGGAGATGTTGGGTGTTTCAATACCCAGGTACAGCATGCCGGTGGACAAGCCCATGGCCGCACAAACAGTAATTTTACCCCCCGTTGGCCAGGAACCTTGGTGATGGCTCTTTGGCCAATGATGTTATGGCCTCTTCGCCTTTGTTTCTACGGGTTAAATGCCCTGATAATGGTTGCCTATCCATCCAAACCTGAGTAGGTTTGGATGGACTTGTAGTCCTGCTTCAGCCATTGTCATGCCATGGACAATGACATGGTCAATGACTGTTGCTCGCATCTCGTCCGTAATGATAGTGCGAGGTTGTCTTGCTCTCCCTCCAGGACATCCTCCTCTCCCTTGTTGGCCTGCTCCTTTTCCTTCTCTGATTTGAGCTCCTCCTCCCCGTTGGCCTGCTCTTTTTCTTCCATGGCCAGCTCTTCTCCCTCCTCTGTCTCAAATTCCTCCTCCTCTGACTCTGCCTTCATATTGTGTTTGTTTGGAATCTTCATCAAACTGTGAACTCTGAACGTGCTTTTATACATATGGTCACAGCATTAGCAACAAGTGTCTTCTGTAATGAATGATGCCAGGTGTGTTCATTGTGTTCAAATATTGCTGACTGTGCCAAGCATTTTGCATCACATGAGCTTTCATTTGAGAATATGAGCAGGGTTTTTTTACAACTTGTGTTTTAGGAAAGAAAAATGTGTTAAGATCTATGAGAATGGAGGATTGTGTTTGGTGAAGTGTTTTCGTGCAAAATGTGTTTATGATACTGGAAAATGATGGCTAGATTTAGTAAATAGACAACTGGTCATTTGTTTTAGGGGATTGGATTTTGTCTTTTAGCATTTGAGAAAAACTGTAATACAGGCAACGAGTGGATGACAGAAGATCCTCTTACAAACAAAGTTAGGTCTGTGAGAGGCAGAAATCTTGCTTGTTAGTAAATTAATAAATACTTATTTTTCACCGTAAAATACAAATAAATTCTTTAAAAATCAGACAATGTGGTTTTCTGGATATATTTGTTTTAGTTTGTCTCCCATAGGTGAAGTATACCTATGATGAAAATTACAGGCCTCTCTCATGTTTGTAAGTGGGAGAACTTGCACAATTAGTGGCTGACTGAATATGCTTTTGCCCCACTGTATGTAGGACAGATCTCACTCCAATGAAATGTAGATATTTCAGGTTACATTATTGGCAATATTCCTCTTGTGTGATGGAGTTGTGTATTTTAAGTTAAAGCAAACTTAGTAAAAGAGTAAGATCTAGTACTGTTATTATCATTATAGAATATAATTAAAATAGTTGTTTAATGATCTTCAATGTTTTAACACCCCCAGAAAAAATTATATATAGAGTCCCATGAGAAAAATAAATACATAAATAAATAAAAAGTAAAACTGTCTTGTGAGGTAAACACGATCAATTTTAATGATCATTCCTTTCACCTGAATTCACAGGAGATCAAATGAGGAGGTTGCCTCATTTCAACCCAAGCTGGCTCATAAACATCGGAGTTTATTTTTTCCTTCATCTCTCAAAGAAGCATTTACTTAGATGTTTTATAGATTTATAAAACCAGCCTAAGGGAACACAAGCTTTTACTTTTCTATGATTACGTTTTCAAAGCAGAATGTTTGACACAGGTTGTACCAAGTCCATCTATTTGATGTTGTGTATCATAGTGATGCTGGGTGGGTGTGCTTCGTGTACAATATGCTTGTACCCCTTGCAGATGTCCAAAAGCTACTTAAGAGTGATAATTTCCCTCTGATTACTCTAATGTGCTGCAATTCTGTCTGTGATTGTCTGTTGCTTGGCAGGACTACACACACCCTCCATATGCTCATTGACTGTAAGGAGCTCAGACACACACACATCACAGTGAATGGAAGCTATGAAAAGATGAAAAGGAAAGTGGAGAGGCGTGGGTGGGTGAAGGGTAGAAGAAAAAGAAGTAAAATTATCTCCACTTTGTAATATGTGCATATTTTAATGAATTCTCCCATGACAGCGCTCAACATTCCTCATTGTGCCTCTTTGTATTCTGGATTGCAAAACCAGGCTGATAAACAAGTGTGGCAAATTAAGCAGTCAGAAACTTTTGAAACAATTGCAGTCTGGAATGAGCTGAGGGTAAATTAATAAATCATATTTGTTCATACATTAAATAAGGAGGAAAGCTGAGGACTCAGAAATGGGAAGGGCACAACATCAGTAAAATCTCAAACATCAATATTTCAGAAGTCTTCACAGTTTGGAAGTACCTCTATTAGGGCTGTTTTGTTTGTTTTTTTGATTGGTATCAGGACTTTGGTTAATCATTTTTAAAATCTGTCATATTTAAACTCACTGCCTTCAGGTTGATTTGTTCTCAGACGGACAAATCAAGGTCAAAAAAAGATTGAGGATACTTTCCGAAAACACTCAAATGGTCCAAGAAAATGGTAGTCATGTTCTGTCATCTGCCACAACAGGCAGGCAACTGGTTTAAATTGCAGCAGGTTTATTAGTTCAGCTAAAACTCTACAAAGCTAAATCAGGGTCAGGCAGGCAGGAGTCAGTAAAAGCATGCTCCCATGCAAGAGTGCATGGGAGCATCAGAGAGGAAACTAGAGTAGTTAGAGTTAGGATCCAGCCCAGATTCGGGCCAGGCGGCAGGAAAACGGGGTCTGAGACAAAACAGGGTCAGGAAAGTAGAAGCTCAGATCTGGATATAATGCTCAGAAATGCAGGCAGAGTGGCACAAATAATACTTCGCACTGAGTGAGGCTCAGTACAGTGCTTCAGTGTGCTGTGAATGATTGCACATGAGTCAGGTGTGTGGCATCCAGGAACTGTATCTGGGGTTGCTGGGAGATGTAGTGTTTTAAAACTCTGAAGGGGAGACAGAGCTCTGATTTTTGACATCAACGGTATTGAGTTTGCTCTCCAGTATTTAGTTCAGCCTAGAAGTGTATGAGAGAAAAAACAACTCTTAAGCTTAAATTAAAAAGTACCTTATTTTTCAGGTTATAAGTATGATTTTTTTTGCACAGTTTTTTTCGGGTATGCGCCATGTTCAGGTGCGACTTATATGTGATTTTATTTAAAAACAGTTAAGAAATAGCGGCAACCACTAGATGGCGCTGGAGGTGTGCGTATCGGTACTTGCTCCGGAGTGCATTGCAGAAAAAGAAGGGCTGCTCAGTCTTGCACCGGGTTTAGCAAAATTGTTCTACAGCGACAAAGCTGATGAAGAGTTCAACAAATTTAGTGATTTGAAGTGACATTTAATTGACTTGTTAGCGTGTTCTTTATGCTGGTTTTCTGGATAATTGTTCATATGTTGCGGCAATATACTAGATTCCTATTGTGTTTCGTGAAGCTAAATAAGCATCAATGTGTTAAGCTACATTCCCTCTGGCCTCGGTAATGTGCGTTCAAGCGACTCCTTACAATGAAAAGGCTACGTAAACGCACATATATGCACGTTTCGGACTTCTGCATTTAAAACTTGAGAGGCAAGTTTTTAAGATCGTTTTATGGATCTACGCACAAATTCGCTTCCATTAAGCACTCGTTGAAAGTTAATCCAGTTGAACTTTGACCAATGAGGGACTGGTAGTGACGTATGGATGGCCTCGTATTTTATTCACAAAAGTGCCAACCGTATAGTGCCGCACATTTAGCAAGTTCTTGAATGTACGTCACATGCCCAGTGGGAACATAGCATTGCAGTTGTAAAGAGGCCATATTTTCTGTCTATTTTTGCCATCCATTCCGTTAATATGATTTCCCTTCAAGATGAACTGGTCCTTCTTCCTGTATTTTGTGAGATACATGGGTCACACCTTTGTCTTCATTCCTATTCATGAATTTAGGGCATTTAGTCAGCAGAGATGCAACTGACTGCAACTTATTTTGTTTTTTGGATAATTCTGCAAATAATGGCCCTACGATCCTGATGTGCGCACGTTTTAAAGACTAAATTGATTTGTATTAAAGTTACCTGGTTGAGTTTGAAACACGTTATGAGCTGTCAGAACTAAGTAAATCGACATATTTTATAATTAAAAAAAAGAAAATGAAAGGATCTTTTCAGTTAATGTTAAAAGCCTTTGCTGGGATCATCAAACATCTGCGCTCTTAGATTGTGTGAAAAGAAACATTTCTTTAAAAAAAAATAGGACACACACCTAAAAAAGAGAAAAGTAAAAGAACAACAGGATAAACAAAAAAACAACCACAAATCCATCCGAGAGATACACTTTTACACCAGGAGCGGTCAAATCAATAGTGTGATTCTTTCTGAGATAAAATACAAAATCCTGGTGAGCTTAAAAGCATAAAAAGCTCTGAGACACTGAACAGCAGTGTCTGCGGATGATTGTATTACTCTTTACATAAGAACCCCCCAATCACACACACAAACATACACTCAAAAACAGACACACTGATTCTTTTGAGCATTCCACCAAGGGAATAACAACCTCCAGGGTGTGGAGGTATCAGCCTACGAGAGAGGACTGATGGGAAAGAGATACAGTGAGTTCACAGAAAGGTGCAAAATATTCATTATTCTAGAGAACAGGAAAGACAGAATTAGCTAATGTGTTTTTGTATTTTTACAAATAAAATGAAGCACTTAGATGAATAGGAGATCTTAGAAAAAAAAAACTGTATCTAAAGTGGAGCCTTTAAACATTTGTTAAATAAAATCGTAACTTTTTACATTATTGGAATGTGATGTCTGAGTAAAATATATGCTACTAAATATCACATTTTTAGAGTTCACAACTGAAATATTTTCATTTATTTAAAAAAATTCAACAAAGGTATTGCATGTGAAGTAATTGTATACTCTTACTAAGGCTGGATCATTCTCAAAATGTCAACTCTGCATGGTGACAGAACAGCAGTACTCAGTGGACAGCATGACACCAGTATTGTGGTGAGGCTGTGGTCTACTACAAGCTGGAGGTGAGATGAGGCTCATTAAATCCTGTTCTTGCAGCTTTGCACGTGTTTTTGGTGTTGATATACGATGCCAGAGACATTCCTTTTGGAAGATGAAGGATCTTTGGCATTGCTTCTTATTAGTGTTCCCTGTGCGTCACTTCAGAGAAAACCACAGGTGGGTAGCCTGCTGGCCAGTTCCTGTGAGCAGGCATTCTGAAATAAAATAGTGCTAAGGGCCAATGTATACTTTAGTTATTTTAGGGCTGCTGATGTGGAAATGAAAAACTTGCACTACAACCCAACATGCATCTTAAAAAAAATAATTTTTGGACAAGATTTTCCAGAGTAAATTGATTTTTTTACACTGGTTACTGTTTTAGGTTTTATCAACAAGAATAATCTAGCACTACTAATGCAAAGTCTAACTTGTTTGATTCATGAGTTACCTCCCGAGCTGGTGGTTTTCAGTCCAGACTACTTTTCTTAAAATATGTCTTAGCTTTAAAATTTAAAAACTCGGTTTGGTTTTGAAATCCGACAGGCTGGCAACGTGTCCAGACTAGTGTACCCTACCGTTGGCCAATAGTTGGCAGGTTAGGCCCTGGCAGTCCCATGACCCCAAAAGGGATGCAGTGGGTTAAGAAAATAGAGGGATGGATGGTTTGGTTTTGGGAGCAACAGAATCCCCATGGGTCTAAATCTAAAATGATTTTTACACCATCATCTAGTCCAAACCTAAAACAGATTTATTTTATGCATTCCAAAATAGGATTTTAACTCAAACTCAAACTCAAACTTTATTTATTTATATAGCGCCTTTCATTTTGGTTAAAAACACAAAGCGCTTAACATAAAAACAGATAAAACAGTCATAAAAAATGAAAGTTGTTCAAAACAGAAAACAAAGGACAATCCCACAAAGAAGGTACCCCTCCCTCACCACCCCCCATCCCCACCCACCCAGTTACCCCAGTAGAACATTGAACAGAAACAAATAACTGCAGTTGAAGAAGGTCTGGCTTGGTACTGCTGTGAGGAAACGATATCATGGGGATCCATTCATTCCAAGGCCCAGCCCGACCACAGGGGCCATTACCGCAGCGCCCGCCCAACACAGGGCAGCCCAGGGCCCCATCCATGGCTATTAGACCACAGAGTGGGACCCCAGCCCGCCCAACCAGAACGGGCACCACAGCAACGGCATGCCCTACAGGTCAAGCTGGTGGTGCCCAAGAACGATGGATCCCCCAGAGGAAACACTGGAGTAAAAAACATCAGAATAAAAAATAAAAATGATCATAAAATAACAACAATAAAAATAGAAAAAGATAAAAAATAAAATAAGATATAAGAATGTTAGTAATTAAAAAATAAAAAACGTCAGTGATTAAAACATAACCTAAGTATCATTGGTAAAATAACAATAAAAGTAAAATAACAATAAAATATACAATAAAATTTGTTCATTTTTTTTCTTGAAAAATGATCAAACCACAATGAAATGGAGAGAGTAGCAATGTGTCCAATTAAGCACTTCATTATGGTTATACCTTTGGGTTGATCCAAACCAATGAGTGCTGTCTGATAACTGCAGAAGACAAAGCAAGCAAGACCAGCATTGAAATACAAACTCAAATGTATATGCCCAGCCTTGCAGCACAGCGGCAAAGACGTAACAGTCAAATCCCAGAATCACACTGACAACCAGTATCACATCATTGTGTATTATATAATAAACCCTTGACAAGACAAGAAACACACAATTACATAGAAAACATAATGGTGAAATATAATATAGTTTTATAATATATAATATTGTATTATATAATATAAAATATAATATAATAAAACATGATGAATTGTGCGAAAATATCTATCTTTTCAACAAATATAGCCTATAGTACGGAGCCCGTGTCCTGACATTAAGATATAAAAATATATCTTGCTCCCACAGATTAATATCTTGTTCCCACAGATTATTATCTCGTTCGCACGAAATACTATTCCGTTCCCACAAGATACTATTCCGTTCCCACAAGATACTATTGCGTTCCCTCGAAATGATTAACTCGTGCGAACACAATAATTATGTCGTTCGAACGCAATAATTAATCCGTTCGAACGCAAAAATTATTGACGTCATAAAGTCATTCACGCGGATATGCGGTAACGTCCGTGTCTCTGTGACCCATATTCGTTCAAAAAAGGAACATGAAAAACAAAAATGATCACTTTATTACCATCTCAATGAATATAAGAAAAATATCAAAAGATTTATGATAACTAATCATTGGCCAATCACCGTGTCCCTGTGACCAAGGTGTAACAACAAGACCAATGATTGGCAGCAAAGCACGCTGGGAAACGTGATGTAGTGCTATTGTTGTTATGCTACGAGCTAAAGGTAAGTGCATTAGGCGAAGCAGCCAGCTTAATATGATATTTTTCAGATTTTCATTGAGAAAATAACAGATCGACCATTCTTGCTTTTATTTTTACCCCTATTGAATGCTCACAGAGACACGGAAGTAGCGGCAGGAAGCGGCTTTTGCAGCAAATTGACTGAGGGCGTACCAGATCATCATCATGTGAATGAACGTGAATACGATGGATGCTTTTGTGCTTTTTAAAATAAATAAATCTGTTCTCTAAACATCCTCCGTGTCTTCAATGCAATGTAATTGTCATGGTCTCGTGGAATATTCAGACCGACCCAAACGCTGGAACCCAGAAGAACACTTGGAGACGTGAGGTAAGTTAAGGTGGTTTAATTGACAGGAGGTGAGTATAGAACTAGATTCTTGATGCGGCGTGGTGGCTGACTGGAGGTTTGTGGCAGGATGAACCAGAGAGCGTGACTTCGGCTGAGTCCGAGGAGAAGGATGAGGAGCGAGAGCAGAGGACGGCGACCCGAGGTTCCCTTGTGATGAAGACGGTTCCTGAGAGCGGAGCAGAGAGGAACAGTTAGCGAGGCTGAGATCAGACAAGGTACAAAGCATGAGCTGGCCAGACATAAGCACCGTGGGAGTAACAACGAACTGGCACCGAAGAAAGGTCCTGGATCTCCTTAAGAAGGCGGGGAAGATGATGAGGTAAGTGGAACCAGCTGGTCGCATCCAAGGCAGAGCAGGAAGGGGGGAGGAGGCAGGTAACTGACCGAGGCACCATGTCAGTAATGAGACACACACAGACAGAAATGTGAAGGTATCTGCTGTAAATCTATGACGTAAATTAATAACAGGATATGATCGGCTAGTCAGTTAGCATGTAGCCTAATAGCCTTCGAATGTAAAGCGACTGACTGCTAAAGTTAATAAAAGACAAGTCCTGAATATTATTATTCCTATTCGACCCTAAACTACAATATCAGCTGTCTGTCAACCGACCAGCCAGTTGCCCAAATGCCGGCATACATCAAAGAGCTCTGCGGCGGCGCTAGTAGTAGCCTAGCAGGAGCTATCGTATGACAAAGCAGCCTAGTTATCATAAATCTTTTGATATTTTTCTTATATTCATTGAGACGGTAATAAAGTGATCATTTTTGTTTTTCATGTTCCTTTATTGAACGAATATGGGTCACAGAGACACGGAAGTTACCGCTGAAAGTGGCTTTTGCCGGCGTACAGAGAGCATATCCGCGTGAATGACTTATGACGTGAATAATTATTGCGTTCGAACGGATTAATTATTGCGTTCGAACGACATAATTATTGCGTTTGCACGAGTTAATCATTTCGAGGGAACGGAATAGTATTTTGAGGGAACGCAATAGTATCTTGTGGGAACGTAATAGTAACTTGTGGGAACGGAATAGTATTTCGTGCGAATGAGATAATAATCTGTGGGAACAAGATATTAATCTGTGGGAACAAGATATATTTTTATATCTTGATGTCAGGACACGGGCTCCGTACTATAGTCCTTTTTAGATGGTTCTGTAGATAATATGGCCCACATAAGACCACCAATCCTTACGATTCACCATTAAAGCATGCCAATGTAGAGATGCTTGCATACACAAACAATCTTCTTTTAATGTGTTGCCATGTGTCCACACATTGACCTATGATGACAGGTTAATTGCAAGCCTTGCTGAGCTGTATCCTGCTCTGGAAATGCAGGCGTCTTATTAGTGTATCTTTTGTAATGGATACCTTAAGCAATAGGAGAGAAATCAGATAGGGACTTGGTACTGACAGATCATTAAAAACAAGAAACAACAGCGAAATAATACAGTCACCGAAACCTCCCCACACAGAGCTAATGGTTCAATATGTTCCGTATCCCATCCAAAGTCCGAAGGAAAGGCCTTTTTTTTATGTTGCACCACTATATGACCCACAAAAATATTTCATATTCAATTTCAAAATGTTTGTTTTAAACTGGACTACTGGATAAAACTTACTCAGCTCCAAGTCACAGCTGTAAGTCCATGAGCCCTAAATGGACAAAATGCACAGGAAGAACCTGTGAATGCACCAAATATAAGTTGCTTTGCTGCCAGTCGTGTCTAAGTATTGTTCTGCAGTATTGATCTGCATTTAGTCCAGACTTTGCAAAGCAATAATAAGGTCATAGGTGCACAATAAATGTTCAACTCCTGCCCTGTAAGTGTAATATATTTAGAACATTGATGCACAGTAAGTGATTTATATGATTATGTTTGTCTGGGTGAAAGTAATGTTGTCAGAAGTTAGAACTCTGTCTCCTCCTTTGTTCACCGGTGGAAACCATCTCCAGAGTTTTGAATGTACTTCATCTCCCAGCAATTATTGGTTAAATTGAATCTACTCTTTAAAGCCTTTGCTACATGAAGCATCCTCTGACCTGGAACCAGAGGTACCGTCAAGAAGACAGCAGTTTACTTGCTATTTGTAGGTAAAATAAAAAGTCTTAGTTCATTGTTTAGCCATAATGACAAAATCAAATTTGAAAGCCACAATGTAGTTTCTGCTTGTTTTTTTTTTTTTTTTTTTTTTTTTTTTGTTGTTTTTAAAAAGGAACATTACTCTTATCAAATCGTTGCAAGTATTTATAGGCATGGCCATCTTTCCTGGAGTAGGCCAGTGTTCAAGACTGTGTACATGCCTAGCTTTGTACTTTAATTACCTATTATGACTGCTGTGTAGCTGTGTCAATAGTGATTAATTGCAGGAAAACACCATTTTTGCACTGGCAATAGGAAAGTGAAATGATTAGAGCTGCAGCATCTTGACTGAAAGTTGTTCGAGGGTTGAGAATAAAAATGTTTGGCCAATAAACATTTCTAGTCTTCAACACATGAGATATCTTGTGCAGATAATTGTTGTTGGTCTAGTGGTAGTGTCTGCCCTCTGACTTGGAGGACATCAGTTGGGTCAGAACTAACTATTTAGAAATGGTTTTATTTCATATCATTTTTTTTATTATAATGGTATTTAGAAAAATGTTAGATCAACATATTAACTTAAGTTGGATAGACGTAAAAAATTAAGTTGAGTAAACTTAATTCAATTACGTGTTACCAATTGAAGTGATTCAACTTTTTTTCTTTTTAGAGTGTACAATAGTTTTCAGGCTCTATGTACAAAACTCGCGTTAAAAGGCTGCACGTCTCATCCATGAAAGTTGTACGTGGAATTACGGTATATGACACCAAGCCTTTCACATAACCGAAAAGAGTTGTGAAAGAAAAAGCCCGGAGCAAGATTAGCGACATTTGCAGTGCTTCAACATGTCGCTCCAAGCTTTTTCCACCTGTAGGTGTGGACATGTGCAGAGTCCCCTGGAAGAATCTAGCGTGAATACTATGGGTTTAATGTGCACTTAGTGATTTGATTCAGCCATTTAGAGTAAAATAAGACTATTTATTATAAAATATGAATAAATCTGGTCAGAAAGCACCTGCTATAATTCAAGCATTCTGCTCACAAAGTTACTTTTACAAGTAACTGAATTTCTTAGAACTGAGCTATTTTTAGTTGGGATGCCTTTCAAATGTATGTTGAAATGACATGTTAGAAATGACTCCCCAATACCTGCTTTGCACTAGTTTGTCAATCAACCTTTGAGTTGACAGAAAAAATAGATAAGAAAAATGTGGTTGTCTCATTCTGTGTCATTTCATCAATAAAATTAGTTTCTCTAAACATTTCTTCCAATTTAGTTTCAAGGATTCTTTCATTTCTAAAAGTCTTTGAAAATAAAAACATGGCTGGAAGTTTGAGTCAAAGAAAAACACTGTAGAGTCGGTGTGAAAGGAAAGCCAGGCATCGTGAAGAATAAAGGTACTCTTTTTCTAAAAAGCTCCAGTCATGTGTACCGGTAAGTGGAAAGTCTAAACCTTTTTTTCCCACTGCTATAGCACTCCTGTCCAGCAGGGATTGACATGAAATAGATTAGTTGCTGCCTAATGGGTTTATTTTGGTGTTATCAGCATTGTGGTCACACATTGTACCATGAAATCCTTTGCGACTCCACTGGTGGCCTACTTAATCAATGCACATACTGCCCATTGAAGTAAAAACTTTATTACTAAAGACAACCATCATCACTTATTCTACTTATACTTATGTTTAAAAACCGTTATTCTATTTTTTTTTCTTGTCTAAGTCTAACTGCTGCTCTTTGGTTCCCACTTGTGATGTGTCTTTATCGTAGGCCTTAACTGTGCTTTTATTGCTGCATGAAAAGAGCCACTGATGCCACTTTGTACTCCAGCCCTCCTGCTGTTAAATGAGAAAAATCGGTGTCAAACAATACTGAGTAGTTTTTGAAATACATTTGTTTTCCTCTTTATAGCCTCTTTGTCTGAATCGAGCAGATAAAAACAAATAAAGTATATCAAGCGGTTTATGCGGCAAACCAAACCTGGGTTCAAACAAAAGGTAATAACATCACTCCCCTGTTTAATAATTCATTACAAAAGACGTTTGTGGTACAAAACCAGTGATATATCTTCTTTAACCTATATTTATTACATTTCATATTGTTGCTGAATCTATCATAGCTTAAAAAAAAGAGAAAGAAAAGTGAAGGCTTCTTTTTTACCAGCTTGTGAAAAGACTCAATGGCAGCTTTCATATGAATATATGCTCAAACTAAATGCACGTTGTTGCTAACAAAGTTTCCCCAACATTTGTTTCCCACTAAAGATCTGAAAATATACTGTATGTCTGTAAGCACACTAGCACACGGAGCATGGAGTTGTTGTTTTATAATGGCTTTGTGTCAGCATATAACGGATGTCTCCTAACAGCCCCATTTATTCCCATCTCCAGCTAGCCTACGCTGTCCAAACAACAGCATGAAACAAAGGATTGAAAACAACAAGGAGAGACAAACACATCAATCTGATCCTAAACCACACACACGCAAACATTTATATGAAACACACTCGTTCATCGACCTCACAGATGCAGTCTAATATAAAGTGGAGACATAGCTATTGAAGATCTTAACTCATTCCTAGTTGTGGATTGATATTGGTGAAAGATATTGAATAACAGCTCAAGAGAATGACAACCGCTTTTCACAAGCCTGCGCAAGAGGCATGAGAAAAACATTTGGATGAGAGCATGTTAACACACTGCAGAAGTGGCAGGCTTTTCGCTCAAAAATGTTTCTTCTTAGGTTATAGAAAGTATATTTACCTTTAGCTGTCTTCTACTTCTGGCTTTATTTGATATAAAAATCCTGACACTAAAGTAAACTGAGTGGGCTAAAAACACACTCTTTCATAAGTCTTAAGTATTTCTTCACATTATTTTTGTTTTGAGCATTTTCTCAGCTTTACTAGATTTATCATACCACATATTGGATCATAGTAGTATTATTAGAGACTTAAGAAACGAGTCTGCACCAATCTCTGTGCAGTTTGTCTCATTAAGGAAACATGTTAAAGTTGAAAAATGTCAAAACAAGAAAAAATGGAGGACCATACTGTATAATAAATTCCAACCTAAGTCACAAACAAACCAACTCTTTAGGTATAAATAGGTAAATGTTGTCATGGTGCCTCTGTCAGGTTCCTCCCCCCTCCCCTCTCTGCTTGGCCTAATTCACCACAGCTGCCGCCACTCAACTCATCAGCCTGCCAGACCTTCATAAGGAGCACCTGGACCAGTATTCAACGCGAGTTCGTTGCCTCTAATGGAATCTCATGCCCACGAGTGGACGCTCAAATCTGGACTCGCCAAGCAGACGCCCATCAGGAGTTACCTACCTCACTGGGAAACCAAGCCGCCTCACGAGCCTTAGCCGGACCTCTAGCCACGTCTCGAGCCATCGCCGATCCTCAGGTCTCGCCCCGGACCCACGGACCCTCTCCAGCCACGCCGCCTCCCTGCCGCACCGGAACAGCCCCATCAGCGGAGCAAATATAACTCTTACTTATTCAAACTCACCTTCTGTCGTCCTTCCGAGTTTCAGCATCTGGGTCTGCCTAGCCTAGCTAGTCATGACAAATGTATTTTTTTTTGTTGTTTTTTTTTAGTTATTGTATGTAGGGCTATTTTGATCTCTTATTTGTATTTAGATTTTAAATCCCTAAGCTAAAAATAAAAATATGTTTACTCTGAAAAAGAAAAGCACTGGAATAGTTTTACTGGTAAAGCAATCATTAAATAATTCTCAAAATGTAATAAAAATACCTTGAAGCAAACTTTAGCTCTGAGTAGTTCCAATTTTTTTATTAAATGTAACTGCTCAGGTTAATTGGCAAGTGAAAGAAAAAAAAAAGCGCAAAAAGAAATGATAAACCCCAGCATGGATCAACCATGACAGCCATTTGTCTCTAAAGTCCAGTGGACCCAAAGAGCTAAAGTAAGTGTGATATAAAGAAGGACATTTGATTGGAACCAAAGCTTCGGGACTCAGACTGGCTACAGCCATGCAGCAGCTTCACTGATCACAGCTCAGGGATGTTTGATCTGTGAGGGCTTAGTTGTACATTTCTGTGAGAATGGGTAGAGATCACACTCCCAAAGTGCACACAAGACACAAACACAGTACTGTTTTTGGGGGCTGAAACTGCAACTGTACTAAAAATGTAAACTGATAGAAAACAGAAAACGATGTGCTTTAATTCTTATTTATGTACCATGTTAATCTTCTCATTTAAACCCTAAAGTTACTTTATGACATTATTGTAAAGGCTTATTTGTACCTGTTCCTTAGTTCAAATCAAAATATAATACCAAATAATAGTTTTTTAGAAACCTTGATTGTTTTTTATGTTTTCTTTTACTCGTATTATGATAATTTTTTTTTTTATTTTTTTTTTGTCATTTAACTCAGTGGTCCCCAACCTTTATTGCACCACGGACCGGTTTGATGTTTGGCAAGATTCTCACGTACCGGTATGTCATATGTGGCCGACACACGCTGCAGCAACGCTGCAATAAAGGCAGAGACACGTGATAAGAAGTACTCTGCACTTTTATTTTGACACGCTAAACATTGTACATTGCACAGGTGTCATGATGCTCTTCCCTTCTCACACTCATGGTGCTAAAAAGAAGTAAACAGGAAGAAATAACTAAGGGTGAAACAACATAACTGCCAGATGAAAGGACCAGTAGGCAAAAAGAAACACCCGTGCTCAACCCTATTTTGACCAAAGCAGGCAAAGGGGATTGATTTAATTCAATGTGATGCCAGCTCCAACAGTAATCCCTGCAGCCTGTGGAACTCTGACAGCAAAATAATATGACCGGAAAACTGTGGTATTTTCTAAACATAACAATAAACACGAATTATTATAATAATAATAATGGATTGGATTTATCTGCGCTTTTCAAGTCACTCAAAGCGCTTACATTGTGTCCATTATTCAGTCACTCCTCATTCATACTTGGTGATGGTAAGCAACTGTTGTAGCCACAGCTGCTCTGCAGCAGACTGACAGAGGCGTGGCTGCCAGTTCGCGCCTACGGCCCCTCTGACCATCACCGGGGCATTCACACACATTCACACACCAGTGGAGCCACACTAGAGGCAAGGAGGGTGAAGTGTCTTGCCCAAGGACACAACAACAGTTGGCTGGGGGGAGTAGGGATTGAACCGCCGACCTTTCGATCATTGGACGACCCTCTCAACCACCTGAGCCACTGCCGCCCAACGACCTGAGCAACGTCCTCTCTGCCCGCAACACTCTCTGGTCGCTATTATTATAACATTTAAACATGCCTTCAAAATAAGTGCATGGAAAATCCAACTCACCACAATGCTGAATGGTCGGAGGGAATCTCCCGTCGGGATAAATCCGTATTTTAAGTAGGACTACTGATACTGTCTATTAAAATGTAGCTTTCTTTTTTTGGAAGTCGAAGGCTCCTCTTCTGTTTCCTGGCTGGGCCTTTTCCACTTGGCAAAGAAACTTTTCAAAGATGTTTTTATTTTTTTTCTTCATTTTGCTAGTTCCTGGGTTTAATTTAGCGGTATCCTATCACGTGACCGAGACGAGTGAATTGGCCTGCGTCAAGAGTAACACAGACGGATGGAACAGAAAATCGGGCAAGTTTTCAAAATAAAACATCTTCAGATTCCGAAATGAATACAACGGAAGTCATATAAGTTATTTTGTTTTTTCTGTGCGGCCCGGTACCAAATAACCCACGGACCGGTACCGGTCCGCAGCCCGGGGCTTGGGGACCACTGATTTAGCTGATAAAATTGTTAGACCCTATATCCTCTGTTTTTTATTAAATGACACCTGCATTCAGACAGCTGTGGAGAGTTACTAAATTCTTGTGTGTATGTGTCCAAAACAGTATAACTGATTGTGGTTTTTGGAATGCCCCTTAAGTGTACAGACTGAATGTTACCATTGTCTGTCTGCTCCATGCTTGCAAGCAAAACACCAAAAGATAGGTTTTTGACTATCAAGTCTTGATGAACCTTTTTGTATGTCTGGAAAACTGGCTACAAACTAACAGCATTTCTTTACACAAAAAGTTTCCTGACACAGTTCATTGACGCGTCAATGTCGCAGTGACATCTCCAGTGTTAGAGGGTTGTAGATAGGTATGTGACACCCAGAGAAGTTCAGTGTGCTTTTTTTTAAACTATTGCAAACAATAACATGAGTGCAAAGGTATGTAATAGTGAGATTACAATTCCTTAAGACAGCTTTAAGTAGAATTTTTAAGTATTAAACCCCTATCGTTTTCTCAGACATTTTGTAAGTATTTTAGTGTAAGTCAAGTATGGAAAACCGTGAAGTGAAACGCTGATTGCCAAAATAAAATCAGATAGAAAAAAAAAAGAAAGCACATAATTATGGGGTGAAATGTTATAGCAGTTAGAAGAAGGCAAACGTAAATTAACTTGTGCCAAATGCTGCTCTGTACTCGTGTGGCAGTGCTTGATTAAAAGTCCTTGTTAGCTTGTTCGTCCCCTCAAATGTTTCTTTTGTGTCACTGATAAGGACTTTATATTTACATTCACTAAAGGGAGTTGACTAATTAAAACTACTTACAGCAAGATTTAAAGAACAAAAGCCTTGCACTCAATGTACCAGATTTGCATAGAACCAACTATTAAAGTTCTTTGCATCTTGTTTTTTTATTTATTTTTTTTATTTTTTTTTAAGATTGTGCAGTGGTCCTGATAACTCTGAAAGAGAAGGAGAGAAACTTTTGTTCAACAAGATGGTGTGATTCAAGGAATATGATACTCTTTACTGCACACCTTAGTTTAACCTCTTTAAAATCAACCTATGTTGATGTCAATTTGAATCTAAATACTACTTTCAGAATGTAGATACACTTGTGGCAGATGCCTCTGAGCGGCGCACTCCTGCCTCACAGCAAGAAGGACAAGGTTTGAGTCCCACCTCTGACCTTTCTATGTTGGGTTTGCTTGTTCTCCTTGTGTGCAGGACCTTTCTCCGGACACTTCAGCTTCCTCCTACAGTCCAAAAAAAAAGTGCTACATAGATTAACTGCTGTCTATAAATTGCCCCTAAGTGTGCATGTTGGTGTGACATACTGGCAACCTGTTCATGATGTATCCGCCCTTCACTCGACAGTAGCTGGGTTGGCTCCAGCCTCTCAATGACCCCGAAAGGGATTCAGTGGGTTCTGAAAATGGATGGGTGCTTCTGCCATTTGGTATGTCAGAAAAAAGGCATGCTCAAAAAGTTTGCTTTTTGATTTCAATACTGGTAGTAGATGCATGCACACGTTAAGCCCTGTTCAAGAAAAATATTCTTTGTTTGCTTTAAAATTACTCTGAATGATTTCCCATCATAATAACGGTCAACTTCTTGATCATTCCAAATGATCCAATCATAGACTTAATTATCCATGTCTGTCTAGAGTTACATTTTAGACAAATTGTGGTAATTTTGGCCTTTGAATTTAAGAAAAAAGCCATTATAATCACGTTTCTTTTTTTTGTCTTGACCCCTTTGGTAGTCACTGTGTAGATAAATAGGAAAATATTTTAAATGGCGACACATTTCGCTTTAACCTGACAGAAAGACGCTCCTCTGTCAAAGCCTATCCTGGCCACTTGAACAGAAGTGTATGCATTGTGGCATGAATGTGTGCAGGAGAGCATCTCAGCAAGCATCAAGCTTTAGAAAAACAGTGAACTTCAGCAGGTTAGAGAGATGAAAGAGCCATTTCGCTCCCTTCACAGTCCTTTTTTTCTGCATCTACCAAGCTGGAAAGCCACTTATTAGAAGATCCTGAGATGTCAGCAAAAAATTGTACACTGCAGGCATACATTCAAGCAGTTTGACACAGTTCCTTTTGGTACTTTCATTTGTCTGTGCATCTTTTTCTGCCTACATAAAGAAACAATGTTCTGTCACCATTATAATAATCTTCACTCATCTTTTTTTTTTCTTACAGTACAATAGTAACTCTCATTTGGATAACTGTAAACAAAGCAACGCCATTTCTCTATGGTTAGAGGCGCTCACATGCAACATATTAGGCATGACAAAAAGTCTTAATGTAACATGAATGAAACACAAAGAACATTGAGAAAGAATGAAGACCTCTTTCAGTTAGTTAAGCGATTGTTAAGTAATAAAAGCTCATTCATTTTACTTATATCATATTTTTAAGCACATAAGTCAATATATACATGTATATTTTTTGCACAGTTTGGCCGGTGGTGCAACTTGCTTGTGATTTATTTTCAAGGTATAAATAGCAACAACCACTAGGGGCGCTGAAGGTGTTTCTATCAGTATTTGCTACTGACAGCAACACAGAAGAAGGAGTAGCACTGCTCTGTCTTAGTGGAATTGTTCCAAATCGATGCAGAAAAAGAAGAGCTCAACGGATTTGATTTTTTTTTAATTCATAATAAAGAGTATTTGTTAGCATGTTTTTTATGGTTATCTAAATAATTGTTCATATGTCGTGCTAACATACTAGTCTCCTTTTATGTTTCATGAAGCTAAATTAGCACCATGTGCTACAGTAGTGAAGCACATATTCAGTCTATAATTGTTATCTATTCTGTCATGTTGGCGCAGGTTCAAGTCCCAGCTGGGGGACCTGAAAAAGAACATCAATGGGGGACCTTTCTGTGTGGAGTTTGCATGTTCTCCCCGTGCATGCGTGGGTTTTCTCCTGGGACTCCGGCTTCCTCCCACTGTCCAAAAAGATGCTTCATAGGTTACTGGGTTAATCTAAATTTTCCATAGGTGCGAATGTGAGAGTGCATGAGTGTGAGATTGTGGGCCTGTGACAGACTGTTGTCCTGGATGTCCCCTGCCTTCGCCCGCATATTGCCGGGATAGGCTCCTGCAGCCCCGTGACCCCAAAAGGGAACAAACTGATTAGAAGATGAATATTCTGTTATTTTCTGCTTTTTATTCTGCTTTTTCTAAATGAAATTTTTGTTCGCTTATTTTGTTAAATGAAGTTCTCTCAAAAGAGCAACTTACAAGATTTTATTTCTTCTATATTAGCCATTTTTTTACATCTGCGACATAAACTCCAGAGCAACTTATAGTCCAAATATATGATATTTGTATAGTTTCTTTAATATTATTTTTCTTTTTTTATTGGACAAATATTGTGACAAAACAAGAAAAATGACATCCAACCTTTGCCTGAACAACTGGAGCAGAAAAAAACGTATATGCATTAGTTTAAACTAGCTAAGAGTCCTTTAAATATCCACAGAGGTTTATATTTATTGAATGTTTGAAAAAATTGTACAATAACATTTTAAAAACTGTATTATGTTGTCATCTTAAAAATGTAAAACTAGATTCTATCTGCTCTCCTGCTTTTTTTGTATTTGGAACAAAGCTTTTAACTTAAATGAACGACCCTGGGAGTATTTTAGGCAGGCAACTCGAGCAGTGCGTTTACCTGGTTACTCCTCCCTGTGGGGGGTTCAGTCTAATTAATTCACCTGTTTAGCGTCCTACCTAAGTTCCAGGTGTGCGGTCCAATCCCTCTTTTCCATTTCTGCAAGCTCTGCATTCGTCACCCCACCATCCTCCCTGGCTTCCACCTGTGAGCTCCGTTAGGGGTAGTTTGATACCCAAAGTTTTCAATAGAGACCTTTGTTTTATGTATCTGAACGGATTCTTATGCCAAACTAAAAGAAACGTGGAAAGAAATCTTCTTTACTGCATGAGTTGTCTGACTGAAATACATTTAAGTGAATTTCTGCCCACCTAGGATCAGACACCATGGTGGTATTCATTCATGTAATAACCAGATTAACTACCCATCCCTGTTAACATAAAGACTTCATCTAGTTTTGCAAATAATTGGTTTTATTGTTGTAGCGTGCATGTGTCAGTCCAAAGATAATTCTGTTATTTGCTCCATTCAGCTGCACAGCTCCAAACAGCCTTCTCTTTTCATTTGATTACAGCAGCAAATTTTCACTCCGATCCAGTTGTTTTTCTTCGGTCTTCATGGGCAAAAGCACAGAGAACACTTTCATATTTTCTGCCATGAAACAAATTTTAGTCTTGAAAAACCCAGGTGACAAAAATATTTTCAAGTAAAGAAAAGGCCACTAGTTTGATTCACTGCATGCAAGACAAAAGGATATAATTTGTCAAGTTTTAAGGTTGATTCTAAATGGTTTATCAGATGTGCAATGTGAGCAGAAATGTTATGTCTGCATCTGGATGCAGAAAAATCCTAGCGAGGGGTCAAAAGGTCAATCTTTCTTCACTAGAAGTTGCAAAATTGTTACAAAAATCATAATTTCTGTCTTTTCTACAACACAAACTGTGTAGAGCAGGATAAAATTAGGTGACAGTAAATGTCAGGACATGAAAAAATAGCCACATATACTGTGAAAATGCCCAATTTTCTTACTGAATTGAACCAAACAAACTTTGGAAGAATTACTATCCCCGCTTGTGTGTCTAACAAAGATTTGACAGAACTCACTTATGTGGATCACCCCAGGAAGCGACTCATGTCAGAGCAGCGTAATAATTTACTCTGTTGGGTTTTTCCAGCTGTGTTGAAGCTAAGCTAGTGGTCCGTAGCTGTGGGTGTTACAGTGCCACATTGTTGCTTTTTACACCTAGCATTGATTTGTTTAGTGAGTTAATGGGCTCTGTTGTTGCACACAAGGGAATTATATAAATAGCAGGAGAGTGCAGTCGGTAGTACCTCTAGACACCGAGCTCTCCATGAGATTAAGCTGGTGTGGAAAGAAGAAAACTTTTTTTCCAGCGTTTTTTTTCTCACATGTCAATAACATAAGATCTGATGGATTTTAGCAGTGTTCTACGAAGGGAATAAGAGGAGCCAGATTAATTGTTTTTTCATTTTGTTAGCATGAGGCCTGGCATGAGTTCTGCTGCTCTTTCATGATGGCTTTAGAGATCAGAGGCAGCAGCAGATTTGAGTTTTAGAGACAAATATTGGAAACATCCCATACTTGTGCTATTATACATTTATGTAGTAATGTTTCCTAAAGAAATAGCTAATTTGCAGTTTATGAATTCTGTTTATCTCTTTGTACCCAGCAGAAGTTTATTGCCTAACTGTAAAGACGACTGAGTCTTTAAAACATAGAAGATCGTAAATCTAGGATTCTGGAGTACAAATAGTTATTTTCACTTTAAGTTCTCAATCATTTGGATGTCTTTGATCAAAATAAGCTGATTCAAGTGATTCTGATGATTCTGGTGCGACAAAAGTGGTTAATGATGGCCCAAAAAGGGAGGAGACTGGGCAAAGCGAAGGAGAAAAAAAAACGTTCCAAACGACGCCATCACTGCCGCTTCTGGGAATACTTAATGGCCTCGATGGATTAATATTCAACAACTATTTCTCTGGGTTCATTATTGGGGTGTACACTGGAACTTTCAGCTGGTCATCATAAGATCTTCCCTTGGATCAGAAATTCATACGGGAACTGATTACACTGAACTGGTAAGAAACCATTTTCCATCTCAATGTGGACGGAGCATTACGGGCCCGCAATCTTTGAGACTGCTTTGGCCTAAGAGACGAATGATGGCAAAGACACACTAAAGAACTGAGTATAAATAATATGAAGACTGCGTGTATTTGGGTGGTGGCTTGAAAAGAGGGGTGATGTTTATGTGCATACAAATCTGTGTATATTTCAAAAAGAACAAATTAACTGGAAAACATCACTGAGTCATGCTGGGCGGTTTGTGTAAATAGAAAGAAAGAAAAAACACATACTGTAAAGATAGAAGGTGATCCCTGTATAATTTTTGTAATTACTCCCATTTAGTGTCGAGTGTTACAGGCTTCATGCTTCACTGTGGGCCTCATGCTTCACTGTGGGCCTCATGCTCCTCTGTGGGTCTCATGCCCCTCTGAGGGTCTCATGCTCCACTGTGGGTCTCATGCTCTTCTGTGGGTCTCATGCCCCTCTGTGGGTCTCACGCTCTACTGTGGGTCTCATGCTCCACTGTGGGTCTCATGCTCTTCTGTGGGTCTCATGCTCTTCTGTGGGTCTCATGCTCCACTGTGGGTCTAATGCTCCACTGTGGGTCTCACGCTCCACTGTGGGTCTCACGCTCTACTGTGGGTCTCATGCCCCTCTGTGGGTCTCATGCTCCACTGTGGGTCTCATGCTCCACTGTGGGTCTCATGCCCCTCTGTGGGTCTCATGCCCCTCTGTGGGTCTCATGCTCCACTGTGGGTCTCATGCTCCACTGTGGGTCTCATGCCCCTTTGTGGGTCTCATGCTCCACTGTGGGTCTCATGCTCCACTGTGGGTCTCATGCTCCACTGTGGGTCTCATGCTCCACTGTGGGTCTCATGCTCCACTGTGGGTCTCATGCTCCACTGTGGGTCTCATGCTCTTCTGTGGGTCTCATGCTCCACTGTGGGTCTCATGCTCTACTGTGGGTCTCATGCTTCCCTGTTGGTCTCATGCTCCATTGTGCGTCTAACGCTCTACTGTGGGTCTCATGCTCCACTGTGGGTCTCATGCTCCACTGTGGGTCTCATGCTTCACTGTTGGTCTCATGCTCTTCTGTGGGTCTCATGCTCCACTGTGGGTCTCATGCTCTACTGTGGGTCTCATGCTTCCCTGTTGGTCTCATGCTCCATTGTGCGTCTAACGCTCTACTGTGGGTCTCATGCTCCACTGTGGGTCTCATGCTCCACTGTGGGTCTCATGCTTCACTGTTGGTCTCATGCTCCACTGTGGGTCTCATGCTCTTCTGTGGGTCTCATGCTCTTCTGTGGGTCTCATGCCCCTCTGTGGGTCTCACGCTCTACTGCGGGTCTCATGCTCCACTGTGGGTCTCATGCTCTTCTGTGGGTCTCATGCTCCACTGTGGGTCTAATGCTCCACTGTGGGTCTCACGCTCCACTGTGGGTCTCACGCTCTACTGTGGGTCTCATGCCCCTCTGTGGGTCTCATGCTCCACTGTGGGTCTCATGCTCCACTGTGGGTCTCATGCTCCACTGTGGGACTCATGCCCCTCTGTGGGTCTCATGCCCCTCTGTGGGTCTCATGCTCCACTGTGGGTCTCATGCCCCTTTGTGGGTCTAATGCTCCACTGTGGGTCTCATGCTCCACTGTGGGTCTCATGCTCCACTGTGGGTCTCATGCTCCACTGTGGGTCTCATGCTCCACTGTGGGTCTCATGCTCCACTGTGGGTCTCATGCTCTTCTGTGGGTCTCATGCTCCACTGTGGGTCTCATGCTCTTCTGTGGGTCTCATGCTCTTCTGTGGGTCTCATGCCCCTCTGTGGGTCTCACGCTCTACTGCGGGTCTCATGCTCCACTGTGGGTCTCATGCTCTTCTGTGGGTCTCATGCTCCACTGTGGGTCTAATGCTCCACTGTGGGTCTCACGCTCCACTGTGGGTCTCACGCTCTACTGTGGGTCTCATGCCCCTCTGTGGGTCTCATGCTCCACTGTGGGTCTCATGCTCCACTGTGGGTCTCATGCTCCACTGTGGGACTCATGCCCCTCTGTGGGTCTCATGCCCCTCTGTGGGTCTCATGCTCCACTGTGGGTCTCATGCCCCTTTGTGGGTCTAATGCTCCACTGTGGGTCTCATGCTCCACTGTGGGTCTCATGCTCCACTGTGGGTCTCATGCTCCACTGTGGGTCTCATGCTCTTCTGTGGGTCTCATGCTCCACTGTGGGTCTCATGCTCTACTGTGGGTCTCATGCTCCACTGTGGGTCTCATGCTCCATTGTGCGTTTAACGCTCTACTGTGGGTCTCATGCTCCACTGTGGGTCTCATGCTCTTCTGTGGGTCTCATGCTCCACTGTGGGTCTCATGCTCCACTGTGGGTCTCACGCTCCACTGTGGGTCTCACGCTCCACTGTGGGTCTCATGCTCTTCTGTGGGTCTCATGCTCCACTGTGGGTCTCATGCTCCACTGTGGGTCTCACGCTCCACTGTGGGTCTCACGCTCCACTGTGGGTCTCATGCTTCACTGTTGGTCTCATGCTCCATTGTGCGTTTAACGCTCTACTGTGGGTCTCATGCTCCACTGTGGGTCTCATGCTCCACTGTGGGTCTCATGCTTCACTGTTGGTCTCATGCTCCACTGTGGGTCTCATGCTCCACCGTGGGTCTCATGCTTCACTGTTGGTCTCATGCTCCATTGTGCGTTTAACGCTCTACTGTGGGTCTCATGCTCCACTGTGGGTCTCACGCTCCACTGTGGGTCTCACGCTCCACTGTGGGTCTCACGCTCCACTGTGGGTCTCATGCCCCTCTGTGGGTCTCATGCCCCTCTGTGGGTCTCATGCTCCACTGTGGGTCTCATGCCCCTCTGTGGGTCTCATGCCCCTCTGTGGGTCTCATGCCCCTCTGTGGGTCTAATGCTCCACTGTGGGTCTAATGCTCCACTGTGGGTCTCATGCTCCACTGTGGGTCTCATGCTCCACTGTGGGTCTCATGCTCTTCTGTGGGTCTCATGTTCCACTGTGGGTCTCATGCTCTACTGTGGGTCTCATGCTCCACTGTGGGTCTCATGCTCCACTGTGGGTCTCATGCTCTTCTGTGGGTCTCATGCTCCACTGTGGGTCTCATGCTCTACTGTGGGCCTCATGCTCCACTGTGGGTCTCATGCTCTACTGTGGGCCTCATGCTCCACTGTGGGTCTCATGCTTCACTGTTGGTCTCATACTCCATTGTGCGTCTAACGCTCTACTGTGGGTCTCATGCTCCACTGTGGGTCTCATGCTCCACTGTGGGTCTCATGCTTCACTGTTGGTCTCATGCTCCACTGTGGGTCTCATGCTTCACTGTTGGTCTCATGCTCCATTGTGCGTTTAACGCTCTACTGTGGGTCTCATGCTCCACTGTGGGTCTCACGCTCCACTGTGGGTCTCATGCTTCACTGTTGGTCTCATGCTCCATTGTGGGTCTCATGCTCCATTGTGGGTCTCACGCTCTACTGTGGGCCTCATGCTCCACTGTGGGTCTCATGCTCTACTGTGGGTCTCATGCTCCACTGTGGGTCTCATGCTCTACTGTGGGTCTCATCAACAGGCAACACACTACTAAAGTAAAGTTTGCCATTACGGAACAAAGCTGCTTTTTTCGCCATGGAATCATCTGATTTATGTCAACTGTGTAAGCACTTCACTACAGTGCTACATATCAGCGCCGAGCTGCTTTTCTCAGCTTTGGAATCCACTGGAATTATGTACATTGCGTAAACCGTTAAAGAGTTACGGTAGTCGAAAGAATGTAAAGAACCTTTGATGCAAGACACCAAAAAAAAAGTATTTTCACTGAAGTGGGTCTTTAGGCTTTTATTCTAAGGCAACATATTTCTGATAAAAAAACTAAAACAAAAAGTCATTATGCAAAGGTGTCACTCAGATTGACCTTTTTGAAATGAATTTGCCAGGATGCTGTGTAGTAAGGTCAGGTTTTTACATACTCTGTTTTGCACAAGGTCTGACCTTATCTCCAAACTTAACCTACTATGCAAAAGACGTTTTGGGATTATGCAGCATTAAAGTCATAAAGTATTTTAAGAAAGTGGATAAGAATCTTTATTGAAAAAAAAAACAAAAAAACGTCATGTTGAAAAGATTCTTACTTTTTTTTTTTTTTTTCATGCAAACTACCTATCTACCCTTTGAAGATTTAACCCTTGTGCTAGCCTAGGCACTTTAACATTGGGAGTTGGGTCATCTAGACCCACTAGACAGTGTGCTGACCCTCCTTTCTTCAATGATTTGTGATCTTCTCTGGTGTCCATGGATTACATGAAATCTTTCCACCTTTATCCACCTTTGTCATGGTAGGGAGAACACATCAATGCAAGGGTGGGGTCATCTAAGATAGCACAAGGGTTAAATGTTAACCAATGGATATTAAGTAAAATCAAGCCTAAGAATCTATGACCAGTGAACCTTTAAGACGTAAAAACAAATAAAACAACAACACATAACTGAAAAAAAGCTAAAAAAATAAAGAAATATGAAAGAGCCGTCATGATTATGAGGGTTGTTAGTATTCAGTGAACTGACTCATAAATCCTTTGTGTTTATATTGCTTCCATTTACCCTTCTCAGCATGCCTGACCATTTCTCCAGTCTGAACTGATGAAAGGCACGTCCAATCAGCTTCTGGAATAACCCTCCCGTAGCACCGTGAAAAATTGATTGTGGGTTTATGGCTGACTGAGTGTGTGAATGGTGAAAGTGTGTGGTAAAAGTGCACATGTGAAAATAATAAACAGAACTACATGAACCTTTTTTTTTTCTGTTCCCTGGACAAGGGCAATCAATAAAGCATTAAAACGATCACAGAAAGGGGAACAAGATGTTGCAGCCATCTGGAACTGGTTATGGTATTAATCCATTTGGGAAGGCCTGCTCCCCACATACATCAACTACAAACACAGAAAATTCAATAGAGCCAAATAGATGCCTCAAGTCCCAACTGCAGAGGAAATGACACAAATGAATTTGTCATTTGTTTATTCCCTTCAGAGAGCTCCTTTCTCCACCAATTGATCTTGACGCTAGTAAAGGATAAAAGAAGTCCAATGAAGAAACCACACATGTAATTGTTCCACAGCAAATATCCCTATTTTTTATTGAAATATTGGCACAATGCAATGTCTAAATAAGTTGTGGCAGATCCAATGGGCATTCATTGAACTTTGGGTTCCATCAGTTCAATTGCAATTTAAAGGTAAACACTTATAGCTCAGGATTGTGATAATTCTGATAGTTTAAGTCACAATTTTATTTACATCAATTTGTTTTTTGTTGTTAGTATAGGGTTAGATTTAATGAAGAGAACACATAAACCCATTATGACATCATTTTGTGGATGGATGGATGGATGGATGGATGGATGGATGGATGGATGGATGGATGGATGGATGGATGGATGGATGGATGGATGGATGGATGGATGGATGGATGGATGGATGGATAGATAGATAGATAGATAGATAGATAGATAGATAGATAGATAGATAGATAGATAGATAGATAGATAGATAGATAGATAGATAGATAGATAGATAGATAGATAGATAGATAGATAGATAGATAGATAGATAGATAGATAGATAGATAGATAGATAGATAGATAGATCAAAAATGTTTATACCTTTTTTTTCTACAGCCATGCTACGAGTGGCAGGTTGTAGAGAACACTCATACAATGCGCAAAAGTAGAGTTGGGCAGATTGTAAGGATTTTTCTTTTTTGTTAGCCCCCCTTAAATCCTGCAGACTGCTCAAAGGGCCTGTGAGTTCCATGCATGCCCGATACAGGTTTACCCATTTTTCACCTGTAGACAGCCTATATCTAGCCTTTAGGACAGTGGTGACTAATGCTTTACTAAAGAGTGAGGCATAACATTGTACAGCAGCGTCCCCGCATACGTCATAAGTGTGTGCAACTTACAGAAATTCCATGTAACACTTAAGACGCAGTTGTACTCCCCTTAAGATACGCCCTTTCCTTTCCGCAACCCTTTACGGTCTCCAATAACCCAAAAACCTGCAGCACCTGTATTGGTCAAAACCCCCATATAGGTGCATATGACTATACCTCAAACATGGTGTTTTGAAGTAATAAAGACACTTTCTTTTGTTTTGGACCATGGAGACTATGATATCGGGTTTTTAACAATTGCTGAATTTTTCTTCATAAGAACAAAAATATGCTATAATGCATCACTTACTATCTAAAAAGAAAAAAGCACAACATATTGAAAATGTAATTAGACGATAAACATTTTACCAATTATGTTATGACTTATGTACAATGTTTTTTGTTCAAAAGACAAATCCCAGTCAGATAACTAAGTCAAACATTTTTGTAAAGTTTGTGACTGGAGTTTAACGACTCCAACAATTTTTTTTTGTTTTTTTTGTGTGTGTGTGTGTGTGTGTTTAGGAACACATGAAATGTGCTCCAACTTGTCTCACTAAAGGAGCAAAAAAACCTTATTGACAGTCATAAAGGTTTTTTTTGTGTGGGAAGCAAACTCTTCTGCTTATGTCGTCCAGTAGAGTTTATCTGCACTGTGCTGCAGGTTAAAAATAAACACATCTAATGTTTGCAATACCACATTATCTTTCATGAGGCCTATATTACTTTTTTTTTTTATGATCACTGTCTTTGACATCAACATTTATGTTTTACTTGTGCGCTTGCTGAAAAGAGGGTATGTGGAAAGAGCAAAATGTTCTTTTTAAGTTAACAAACTGTTATAAAGGTAATATTTATATTTTTTATTGAAAACAGGTTTTGCACATAAAAAATGTCAGATGAAATGGTGTAAAGGCAGGAAAGGAGAATTTATTTGGATCATGGGTTCTCCTTTTTACTTTTGGAAAATGAACCGTAGGTTTCAACGAAAAATGGTCTTCTTTTCCCCAAACTACCTTTGCCTTTCTCTCGCTCACTGCTCCTGGAATTAATAACAATCAGTGTGAGCTTGTCATTGATGCTGGTGGGTAAACAAGCCAGCAGCCACTCCTGCTTGGCTCTGGAGCACTCCATTAGGGGAACCAGGTGCACCTGATAAATTTATTTATTTAGTTTTTGTGCACACTGGATGCACAGGTACAACAAAAATCCTCGGCCTTGGGATGTAGTAGCATGTGGCCAAACAGAAGACACTGAAGATGCATCTGTCTTGATATTGAGACAGACAGAGATCCCTCTTCACAATTTACATGGGCATGAGCTCGCAATACAAATGCATTTCGGACACACAAGCAAAATTGTCCTTTCCTGTTGCTGATCATATTAGTGAAAATGTTTCAGTTTACGTGGAAGCACAAAGGTGGTAGAAAATAAAGTTTTATTGAACAATCTACGATCAGGAAAATCCGACAAATGTCTTTAAGAAAGAGTTCCAACTGTGGATGAAATGTCACTCGTCTTCATTTGCACATGACATAGAAACGTTTAAAGAATAAGAATGCAAAGAGGACTTTATCCATGAACACTTTTAATCATGATCCTTAACTAAATTTTGTCACATTGCAAAAGCAGGATGTTTCAGTAAAATACATAGAGGAAAAATATTCTTTTATGTCCTTGAGTTTGGCATTTATGACCCTTTAACGGTACAAAAAAAATCACACATTAAAGAAAACAGTAGGAAATTTACGTCATGCAGATCAAATTTTTTTTGCTGTTCCAAGAGTTAAAAAACAAATTGGAAAATATTCATTTAATTATAAGGCACCCTCCGACTGGAACAATCTTCCTCCATCCATTCGCTCTTTAACCTCATTCTTTGCATTTAAAAATGCCTGTTTGGTTCATCTTCAACACTCATGTAACTGTTTTTGATTTAATTTGATTTCTTTTCTGCCTTTTATTTATTATCTTATTTCCTTACCTTAAATTAATTACTAGTAGGTGCATTAAATGTCTATGTTTGTGTGTGTGTGTGTGGGTGTGTGTGCCTGTTTGTTGTCTTGTAAATTTTAAGTTCTTTTTCGTCTTGTTTTGATATATGTAAAACTTGCTCAGCTGTATCTGTCGGTTATTTATTTGCTTGTTTTGTTGTATTTTGAGGACCCCCTTGAAAACGAGATGACACATCTCAAGGGGCTTATCCTCTAAACAAATAAATTGAAATTTACACATTTTGATTACAAATTACAAATACACAAGGAAGCGGCAGGTGAGGCACAGGCTTCCCCCCTTGCGCCGCCCACCTGCGGGGGATTTCCAGCTGATGCATGCGATTTCCTGTTTCGGTCTTTCTATGATCATAAAAAAAACTATTTTTAATTCAGTTTTTATTAATTCCTTTCCAACTGTCTGATTACGTTGGTGCTAGTTTATGACTCATTTGGTCTTTTTTTATTTGCCAAAAATACTCATTAAAAATACACTAGGTGAGGCACACGTACCGCAGAGAGGCAGCTGCGGCGCTGGCGATCCCGGGAAGGTGATAATTTGCGGTAGCAAGTCAAGTAAATGGCGTATACTTATATGGCGCTTTTCTACCCACAAGGCCCAAAGCGCTTTACAGTCACAGACCCATTCACCCAGTCACACACACATTAACACACACACACTGGTGGCGGCTCTGCTGCTGAACACTGGCGCCAACCTACCACCAGATGCAAGGTGGGGTTCAGTGTCTTGCCCAAGGACACTTTGACACATAGGTGTGCAAGGCGGTAATTGAACCTGCAATATTGCGATTATCGGTCGACCGCCCTACCGCTGCACCACGACCGCCCACACAGTACACCCGTCCAGTTATTTAAATTTTTTTAGCATAATTTTCTAAATGGAGGATTAGGTGTCTAAACTCAGGATTTGTGGAGACATGTTACTCAGAAGGTGTGGCACATAGACTTATTTTATATGTAAAAGTAAGTCAATAATAATAATTTTGGTGATTTTTTTTTTATGGTATGTTATGGTAGATGGGAACAGAGGGCAGGGTTGCTTCTCACAAGCAGTCTCTAACCCTAACCCAAAATTCGGAGTCGTAAAAACCACGTTAGAGAAAATGAATCCGGTTGTTTGATTTTAGCCAAAAATTACATATCGTATTTTTCGGACTTTATGTCGGTCCGGAGTATAGATCGCTGCAGCCAAAAAATAATTAACATTTAGAAGATGTAGAAATGTAGCAAGCAAGAACGGACATTTCATCTTGAAAGGCAAATCATAACAACAGAATGGATAACAATAATAGACTGAATATTTGCACACTTCACTACCGTAACACATTGATGCTTATTTAGCTTCATGAAACTTGATAAAACGTCTTTTATCACTCTAAATCACTACATCTGTTGAATTCTTCATCCTTTGTGTCACTTTGGAACAATTCTGCCAAGCCTGGCATAAGACTAAGCGGCACTTCTTCTTCTGCATGGCTGTCAGTAGCAAATACTGACATACAATCCTACAATGGCTTTTTTTTTTTAGCGCAAATCAGTCGCACCTGAGTATAAGTTGCTCCAACAGCCAAACCATGCAAAAAAAAAGGGATCGGAGTGGGTCTTTAAGGCACGAAAGTGAGCGCAGCATTGTAGTTTGCTTGATAGTAAGGAGCTTTGTCGGGTGTCTTGACTGCACCATGTCCTTACTACTTTACAAAACACCAGAAATCCACACTCATCATATGAGCATTATCACACGTTTGCCTCAACCATCCCTCAACCTTCAACACTCGTTTGCCATTTTGACTCTTTTGCTATCATATAAAAAATAATAATACTATTGACCAGAGCTCATGTACGTTAAAACCTGCAAAAGCATAGCCAATATATGGCTCCAGTATGATTCTTTATAGGCTCTGTGATGAGGTGTTCCACAAATCCATGCAGCCGTGTTCCAATTGCAACTGGTTTATTTTCTCCAAAATTCCCACCAAAAAAAATAATACTCAGTGACTTTTCTCTACATAGACACAACAGAATACAAAGGACGGAAGCACATTCCTGTCCTCCTACGCAGCAACTAACCTCTCCCTCTTATATACTCTAAGCCCCTCCCATTCTCAATCGTCTCCTGATTAGACATTTTCTTGTCATTCTGGCCATTTATGCCAATCATTTACAAAGAAAAGAAAAGAGAAAAAAAACACAATAATTCCACACCATTTAGGAATGAATCCCTCCATCCCAAAATCCTACAAACAATAATTCAGAATATTTACATGAATAATTTGTTTTTCCCACACACTTGTTTGATGACGTCATTTGCGCCTACTGATCCCGGTCTCGTCTTAACACAGCTGACTAGGCGTCGCCTCTGTTTGAAACTCGCGGTGCTGAACACCTCCCGGTAAAGTGCATTGATTGGGCACCCTCAACGCAACCCAAGCAAGACACAGCGTCTGAAAATGAGTTGAGAGGTTAAAATGCGTGGAAAAAGCTGCGTGGGTTTGTGTGTGTGTGTGTGCGTAGGTGGCTGCATCTAAACACAAACACATTGAAACCACACTGTCTGAGCTGCTACTTCCTCTTCAGAGACCCACAGGAAAATATATACATATCTATATACAGCTAAATGACGGCTAAATAAATGAAGTCATGCGCTTTTTTCTTCCTGTGAAAAGGAAAAGAAGTCAGATGATGTTGCCTAAAGCTGCGGAGCAAAATCATTAAGGGAATTCATTTCCCCATGAGGGAAAACAGCTTCCAGCTGTGAGAAACACAACAACAGTCTCTCAGAGTCCCTGCAATAATCCACTACCACATTTGACACACTGTTTGTCTCAGTGCCTCTTTGATCCGACATCACACAGAGGAAGGTGATAGATATCCCATGCAAGGGTAAACACTGCACCGTCACTGTGGTGGCTACAAAGGGCTTCTGGTCACGGATGGAGCAGCAGCTAAACAACATCACAAAGGTGTGCTCTCTCTGATCAATGGTTATGGTTGCAACACCAACTGATTCAGCTGCACAGAGGAACAGAAAGTAGCACCTTTCTTGCTCTTATTGTGTATGTTTGGGGGGGAAGTGAACATATTTCAAATAATACCTGGGAGCTTTCCTCTCATTAGTACATCTTCAGCTGTGGCTTCATTTTTAACTCTGATTTGTGGCTTGTGGGAAAAGTGGTAGAGTTAAAAAATTGTCGTGTGCACGCAAATATATTTATATGTACTCATGTATGCAGATGTGCAAACGCAGTCCCAGTGCAGAAAATGATTTGACAAGGTGGGGGCTTGGCCTAGAAGAGAATGAGTGAGCACTGCAGGGGCACATCGAGGAGCAAGGACAGTAATAAATCAGGACTGAACCACATGACATTACAAAATCCTCCTCTTCCAGAAATACTGTTTTTAGGCAGCAAGCCAAGATAATGCATATGGGATAAACACTCGTTTTTATTTTTAATGAAACGGCTTTTTAATGTGTGGAATTAATATGCCTTGTCTGGCCCTGGATAATTCAATATAACAAACAAATGAATTGGAAAAAAGAAACAATGATTTTACAATGATTTATTGTTCAGCGTTGTATCCTCAAAACGGCAATATGACTTTAACAAACAAGCATAACAAAATTAAATCACACAATTGGCTTTTCAAATCAGCTGCACTATGCACAACATGAAGAAAATTGTAACCAGAGATGTTTTGATTGTTGCTGCATATCTTTATCTGGTCATGCATAATAATCTACATAACATGCTTGGATATTTCATGCCGATACACAGAAAGTTCTGGTAGGTCTTCATCAGAATGACAACTCTATTGTTCCCAGCAGCTGAACAAACAAATAGGAGCTGAGAGCCTCTTTTAGACAGATTTGTTTGTACAATAAAGATTTTAATATATACTCCTTGGGCAAACTGAGGTTATATTTGCATAAACTCCTTTTGTGTTTGAAACTAAAGGAGACAGGAGAAAGAGGGAAGAAAAAGGGGAGGGAGTAAAGGGCACCTAGTTCAGAGAAAAACATTGGAGATACAGAGAGCAAAGAACAAAATTAGTAACAAAAGTTGCTTGAAGCTAATGGTGCGTTTCCACCAAACAAAATACGTGCGTCAGCTTTGCGCCCGCTGCCTCTCTTTTGACGCCTGTCAAATTTGCTGCTTGACGCTTGTCCCAAAATGTGTTCAGAAACCTGGTGCCCCTGCTTCGTGTGGGAGGAGCTACCGTCAAAGGTTTTTTGCCTCATTGCTACATGGAAGACATGGATGATGTTGAGAGATCCGGTTTATTTATTTTAACGACCTCTACAAAGGTATTGGTAAGCATCACTGATTGTAAAAAAAAAAAAGAAAAAAAAACTGGACTGAGTGAGTGTGACGTCACAGATAGAAAACGGCTCAATTCAGTAACATTTTTTTACAATGCAGACCGCGCCATTTGGAGTCAGACAGCTCTGGAAGGAGTGATTGGTCCAAGTCAGTCTGACTCTCCATTTCTATGGCAACTAATGGCACCAATCAGGAGTAAGCTTATTTTTCAGACAACTGCATGTCTTCGTCAGCCATCTAATAGGTCAGTGAGAAAATTTTGAATTAGCAAGATCAAATCAATAGAATAAATAGATTAATTAAAAAATTAATGAAACAAAGGTAGCAGAGCAGCAATGATTACTCTGACCAATAGAATGAGTAATAGTTTTTTTTTTTTTTTAATAGAAATCTTACGGATTTTGGCTTCTTGGAGCCAGCAGGTACTTCCTATTTGGAATATTAGAGGAAGAGGTCACTCAGTCCAGTTCTCATATACAGTCAATTGTTATCATGTCTCCATGTGTGGGTTCATGAGGTCATTCAGAGACTCTCCCAGTATGATGAGCTTCATTATCTGCTGCAGTAGCTGCGTCTGAATGACAGCAGCTTTCTGCTGTGTTTCCCTCTCTCTGTGCCCCATTTAATGACTTGCTGTCCTGCATGAGTCATAGAAATAAAAATAAGGACAATATTAAAGGACCTTTTTTATTGTCTCAATACAAATTAGAAAAAATTATCATATAGTTCTGGAGAAGCAAATATGGCCATGCCTGCAGTCCATAGTAGAGTCTATATTGCTTTGGACACTAACTACTGTTCACATCATCAACCCACCACAGGCTAAAGTGCCATATTTGAACCCTGGAAACGTTTTGACATTATTTTTAAAACACACCACAGGAGCTCTAATAGCATCTGTACATTGATTTAACGTTGAAACTGAATGCCCCTGCCATACGAATCATGTTTGGTGTGAACGTAGCTTTACTGTTCAATGTCGATCTGCAGTAACAATAGAGTAATGATAACAGTTACCCACCCAACATTCATTGTAGCAGTTTAAAAAAGGTAAAGCTGTAAAATGTATAAATTTGAGCAAAAAAAAATTACATTTGCATTTATTGGGAGATGGATGCATTTACTTAATAGAAACTGGGAAAACCAAAACTAAGTTATTGATTTTTGAAATTAAGTTTGGATAACTGTACAAGCTCTGACTACATACAAACTAAGATAGTAAAAAAAAAATGCATATAACAAATTCAGTCATCACGCTTAAATATTTTCTTTTCATCTCCCAATGAACATTGAGTATTTGCCTTGTTTGGAAGGTTTGACCTTGTCAAGAGGATTTGAAGGACCAGAGTTTCTGACTAATCTCATTTAGACTCTGATTTGAACATCTTCTAATGGACAATCAGCTCTCTATATCTGGCTGACATTTTCCTCAGGCTTATCAGCTGCTTTGTCTATGTGCAGGAGTGATGTTCAGGCCTGTTATTACGCCTTGACCTTTCCCTCGACACGGAGATAAACAACACAAAAAGCTGCTAAATAACAGGACAGGCTCTTCAGATTTTCCTGCACGTCTTCTAAAGTTTAGTGAAACAATGTTTGAACTGGTAAATGGTCAAACCAGTCTTCAATAATTCCCTTTTATTAGATATGACAAAAGAAAAATAATATGCCACCGTGTTCACCAACTAATAGACATGGTCATGTCATTCACCTGACTTACGCTGGATTTACACTGGTCTATCTCCCTTTGGTTGCGTGGGGAGTCCGTCTCACGTTCATCAGTTAGTTTACATTGTCACAGTTGTCCGCTCTGTCCTCCCTCCACTCTAGCTTCTGGAGGAGTGGTTTGTCCTGCCACCACAGTGTTAAGTAGTTCATCCTGCTCTCTTCAGTCATGGCTGTCTATGCCAGGGGTCGGCAACCTTTTTTACTCAAAGAGCCATTTGGGACCGCCCCTAATGAAAAGAAAGCACCCGGAGCCACAACCCGTTTTGACATCATTATATATATTATGCATGTACATATTATATCAAGGGTGCTCATTACGTCGATCTTCAAGGACATGAGTGTAGATCGCGGGCCAGAAAAGATAAAAAAAAAGTACTTCTTAAAAATCCACCAGCCAATCAAAATCCTCACTGAGAAGTACGGGACTTGATTGACATGTAGATTGGCCAATCGGACATCGTCTGAAACATAAATCACTGCAAATCCACATTGTGTTCTTAAAAGGATGATACCGCGGTCGCGTGTGGGAGGAGCCACCAGCTGAAGTTGTGGTCTGATCGCTGCATGGAGCGATGTGTTTATCAATGCATGGTAGACACTGAGAATGTGGAGAGATCAGGTTTATTATTTTGAAGAGTTCTACTTGGTAAGCATGTTTCCATGTTTGAGTTCATAAAATCATCCCAGGGAAAGTCTCTGCTTCAACTCCCGCAGTGAAAGCTGCGTCTCAATCTGACGCCCGTGTTTCCATCTCTCTGACAGAGTTTGAAGCCAAAGCCCCTCCTCCGCCTCTTTACCTGCTTTTCCTCTCTACCTGTTCACCTGTTCACATCCTCTGCAGCTGAGAGTTGGTTTCCCCCGCGCTCCTCAGTGTGTCCTACACAGAGAGCGCAAAATACGGTAGTCGGGGCGCTCCAGCACCGCACAAGGATGAAAGAGCCGGACGCAGGTTATAGCGGGGATAGAGCGGGTTAAGAAAATGAATGGAAGAAAGCGGCCCGCTGAAGAAATATTCAATATTGTACACATTTTATTATTAGTCTGAACTATCTTTTATTTAGAAAAATATTTTATTTTGCTAAATCAGTCCAGTGCGAAAAAAAAACATCAACAAAAGTTATGTTGGGCGGTTTTTGGCTGGGTCTGGCGGTTTTCAGATGACTTTTGGGCTGGAAAACTGTGACTCTATCTGGCAACACTGGCGCAAACTCTCTGTCATCAGCGAGTTCCTCTCTGCCCCGCGGCACGTCAAGTTCCCGGCAGAAGATCACTCCGGACCGCGTGTGTCCTCCTGCTATCAGCTCTGCAGTTCTCGCCCAATAAATACGAGCTCATTTAGGAAGCTGGATTTGACGTGGTACGCGCTTCCTACGGAGCCAGCAGATAAACAAACTAAAATAAAATTTAATTATTATAAAATACTCATTATTTTCCAAAGTCACAGGGAGCCACAACAAAAGGATGAAAGAGCCACATGTGGCTCTGGAGCCATGGGTTGCCGACCCCTGGTCTATGCTTAAGGCTACTTTGTCAACAGATCTAACTCTTTTTCCCAATTAATTTGTATAAAATTTTGTCTTTTCAACATCCAAAATGTTGGCAATCAAGCCCCATGCAGTCTCCTTCCTTACTGAATCCTTGTAAAATGCCAATTTTGTGTCATAAATAATGTTATGTTTTGTACTTCCAAAATTCTACTTTCTGTGTCTGTGGGAAAAATGGACAATGGTATTATTCAGGGTGTTATCTTGTTGGCACTTCACCCTAAATATAGAATAACATTTATTAACATTTATTTTTATTTTGAAACCCAGACAGAGGTGATTGATTAATAAATGTATTTTTTTTTTTGTGTTATTGCAACACAAAGACACACCACAGATGGACCAGTGTAAATCACGCTATGGGTTGTCAAGCAGTAATCTAATTAATCCGTAGGATTAAATTTGAATTTACTTTTTTACACTTACTGTGTATAGGGAGGATGGAAGCCAAGCTTCATAACACAAACATCCATTCAAAGATCCCAGTTTACTTTTTCTAAAAGATTGAGAGGCAATAATGTCCCTAAAGGTGGGAAGTCAGGCTTAAATGACCTTTGATCGGTTTTTAAATTGATCTTTTTCCAACTTATATCTAATGTATAAACTTTAGTCAACTTTTTAATAGTTGCAAGCAGTTATTTTCCCAAAACTCTTTGTCTGCGCCACAACTCTCCTCTACTTTTAACATAGATTTTTACACATCCAAACCGACACAAACTATCGGTTGTTGTTTTTTTTTTCAGTTCCACCCTTCCATCCCTTTCACACTCTGCACTTGCAAATTTGTGCATATCTTTTAAATATTCCAACCTTGCTGTTTGATCACTTTTTGGCACTTTTTAAAACAAGGAATGGAAACCACCCAAATTGAGGCCCATTGAGAGATCTCTGTATATATTTTGACCCAAATGATCCATAATATTAAGTTTGTAATAAAGATCATCATTTAAAAAATGACGTTAAATATCTTGTGTTAACTCACTTCCAACTCTTCTGTGGGGTTAATTTATATTAAAGTCACAAGGACCAATTTCCACAAAAACTGATATACTAATTTAAAATATTCTATGGCAGATATACTTTATTTAATATGAACGCAATTTTTAATGTCCCTTTTGCTGTAATTTCTGAATGTCCTTTTTGCTGCTGCAGATAAGTGAATTTCCCCATCGTTGGATAAATAAAGTTTTTTAAGTTAAAGTTAAAGTTATACAAGATGCTAAACAAATCTACACATCTTAAATGAGTAGTTGATTTATTTTCTCTCTTTTTTCCCCCTTTTGATTAAGCAGCGTAATTACATTTATAGCAAGTAAAAAGGGAGAAAAAAAATTGACCATAAGTACAATTTTCTTCGAAGGATTTTATCATTCTTTACAACTCAGGCTGTTTAGCTAAAAATCAAACAGAATGCTTTTGGTCCAGGGTTAAGTTAAAAAAATGAATGCATACCTCTATGTCTAGTCATATTTGAAAACTCTATTTTCTTGTCATATTATCTTTTCTTGCAAACTGACAACTCTGGTGGTGTGTCATCCAATTCCCCCCTATTAGAGTCATCCATGTATGGGACGTCATGACAACAATGTCTCTCCAAAAAAAGGGATAGTTTGGCCTTCATTGCAAACAAATCCCCAAAATATAAAAAAAAATAAACAAACTGTGTACAATTTTTGTAAATCCACATTCGTAACCCCCTAGTGCTCAGCTTTAATTTCTCACAATGCAGCTGGTGAAACAGAGCAATTTACATAAATAGGATTCAGTGGACATTATGAGAGTGCAGGGAGACATAATCACTGCAAATTTAAAAATAAAACACCTTACATTAACTCTGCATTACACAGATAAATTTGCGATCTCAATAATACTATGAACTGCACATGGATTTACTGTGAGGCCTTATAGAACACGTCACTTATCAAAAACTAAAGTCAACATTATCATGCAGCAGCTCTGAGATGTGCGTATTTGTCCATCAGTTATACAGTATATTTGGTGGTATAGGTGTACAGACATATATAAGGATCTTTCAGGCAGTTAATATAAAAAAATGTATACACCTCAAAGGCTATGGATAGGTGGAATCCTTGAATGTAAAAACCAAACAAAGCTAAAGGACATTAAAACAAACCATCCTAATTCTTTCTTGTTGAGTCACCTTGCACTGAATAGTCAATGTTCCAGCTGACAAGATTAGCTTGCATTAAAGTTAAGTAGCTTTTAGCTGAACCTCTTCCTTATTAGAAAGTCTCGATATATTTACTTCAAGAACACCTTTGAACCAGTTCACCAAATCCAGTCCCATAATCCAAGAAACAGAACAAAAAAACCTCAGTTAAAAGATTTTAAAAAGCCTATTTATGGAAGAGCTGGGAATCTTATTTTGTACATCCAATATTTACAGGCATTTTGTCATGACTTGCTTAAGCAAAGCAGACCCAGACGCTGGAACCCGGAAGGAAAACACAGGTGAGTATTGAGGTAAGTAAAAAGGTTTATTTTATCCAGCGTAGCTTGGGGTTGCGGCGAGGCATGAGGCTGGATCGTGGCCCATGGCGTGGCTGGAGGTTGTAACGGCTCGTGGCGTGCCTGGAGTTTGTAATGGCTCATGGCGTGGCTGGAGGTTAGTAGTGGGTCGTAGCTTGGCGGAATGATTCCAGAATTTCCGTGAGGGACTTCGGCTCAGGAAGACTCGAGACTCAGGTGACCACTCATGGTTTAAATGTCCTGAAGACGAGGCATAAGACAAGGTTAGACAAGAGCGTAAACACATGGGCTAAGATAAACTTAGTGACCAGACTAAGCACCATCAGGGGCACCGAACTGGCGATGAAGGCTGGCACTGGATCTCCTTATGATGGTCTGGAGGGTAATGAGGTGAGTGGCCACAGCTGGTTCAAGTCAGGAGAGGAGCAGAGAGGGGAGGGGGAGGAGAGCTACCAGAGGCACCATAACAGTACCACCGCCTCAACGACCACCTCCGGGCGGTCCAGGACGCCGATCCGGGTGGGCCTGGTATAAGTCGTTGATGAGAGATGGGTCCAGGATGAGGGAACGGGAGATCCAAGACCGCTCCTCAGGACCGTATCCCTCACAATCGAACAGGAACTGGAATCCCTGACCCCGGTACCGGACATCCAAAACCCAGCTAACCGTGAAGGCTGGGGCGCGGTCAATGACACGCGCAGGCGAAGGGGAAGCAGACGGCGGGCACAGAGGACTGTCCAGAACTAGCCTGATTTGTGAGACATGGAATGAAGGGTGTACCTTTAGGGCTGTCTGTAGTCGGAGGCAGACACAGGAGGGATTAATGATCTTTTCAATAACGTAGGGCTCGATCTATTCGGGAGCCAGTTTCCGGGAAGTAGCTTGGATGGGTATGTTCTGTGCCAAGAGCCAGGCTGGTAAGTGGGTCCCACCACCCTGTGTTGATTGGCGATGTAGTAGTTACTCTCCTTGGTGCGGAGGAGAGCAGCCCTGGTCTGGCGCCAGACGTGTTGGCAAAGCTGAAGGTGATGTTGGACCGAGGGCACCGCCAAATCAAATTCCTGGGACGGAAACAGAGGTGGTGAGTACCCGAGGGTGGCCTCGAACAGAGACACCCCAGTAACGGAAGAGGGGTGAGTATTATAAGCATACTTGATCCAGACTTGAAACTGGGACCAGTCCTTATCGTTCGGTGCCGCCAGGCAATGGAGGGCAGCTTCCAATTCCTGGTTGACCCTCTCTGCTTGGCCATTAGACTGGAGGTGGTAACCAGATGTGAAGCTGACCGTGGCACCTAAGGCGGAACAGAATGCCTTTCAAACCTCTGGGAGACAAACTGAGGACCACGGTCGGACACTATCCGAGGGTATACCATGATGCCGGAACACATAATTGACCAGGAGGTCAGCTGTTTCTGTGGCGGTTGGCAATTGAGATAAGGGGATGAAATGAGCCATTTTAGAGAATCGGTCGACAACAGTAAAGATGACTGAGTTACCCTGTGAGGGAGACAATCTGGTAACAATGTCTACGGCGAGGTGTGACCAAGGACGGCTGGGAGTGGATAAGGTAACGGAGGAATCCAGCAGGATCTAAGTTAGTAGATCTGGAGCGTGGTGACTAGTGGATGTAAGTTGGGTCAAAGGGGCAGCAATGCTACTGTAATTACAGATGAAGCGACGATAAAAGTTGGCGAACCCCAGAAATAGCTGTAGTTTTTTACGGTTATCTGGGGGTTCCGAGTTAATGACGGCCTCGATCTTGGAAGGATCAGGTCGGATGTGACCAGCCTCTATGGTGTAGCCCAGAAATTGAACAGTGGTAACGTGGAATTCACATTTTTCATACTTGACAAATAATTGATTTTCGAAAAGCCTTTCCAGCACCTGACACACATGATTTTCGTGTTGCATTTGGTTTTGGGAATAAATGAGGATATCATTCAAGTAAACGAAGACAAAGCGATTGAAGAAGTCTCTGAGCACGTCGTTTACCATCCTCTGAAAAACCGCAGGAGCATTAGTTAACCCGAAGGGCATAACCAGGTATTCATAGTGTCAGAGGGGCGTGATGAAGGGGCCGCCTTCCACTCGTATCCTTTTATACGAGATGATATGCATTGCGTAAATCCAATTTTGGGAAGATACGAGCTCCCTGGACAGAGTCGAATACAGAAGTTATGAGAGGGAGTGAATACTTGTCCTTAATAGTGATTTGATTTAATTCACAGTAATTGATACATGGGCGTAATGATTTGTCCTTTTTCTCCACGAAGAAAAAAACAGCTCCTATCGGAGAGGAGGATGGCCGAATGTGTCCCAGGAATAAAGCTTCCTGAGTGTAACTTTCCATGGAGGACTTCTCTGGGTCAGATAGATTGAATAACCTTCCCTTAGGAAGAGTAGCACCAGGTAAAAGATGTATGGAGCAGTCATATGGACGGTGAGGAAGTAAGGCACTGGCTTTAGCCTTACAAAAAACAGATTTTAAGTCATGGTAACAGGATGGAATTTTGGAAAGATCCACCTCATAGGAATTATTAGTGACTAGAGAGGAAACAGGGAATGGCTGACTGAAGACAGTTGGCAATGCAAAAAGTACTCCAATTCATTATCTGACGATGGGTCCAGCTAAACTGAGGGTTGTGCAGTTTTAGCCATGAAAACCCCAAAACAATGGGAGTATGGGCTGCTTGAGTTATACGAAATTGGATGGATTCCTTATGGTTCCCCAACATGATCAGAAGAAGGGGTTTGGTGCGATGGGTAATGCGTGAGAGATGTTGACCGCCTAATCCTGAAGCCTCGATGGGAGTGTCCAGAGGTTCTGCAGGCAGAGAGAGTTTAGAAACGAGATGGTGATCAATCAGTGTGATGATGTGAAAGAAAATGGCAGTTCACCCCTACAGCCGCACTTTAACATAACTACAAACAAAAGACTACACAGAGTGGGCCGGGACACAAAACCACAAAATCTACACTGTGCAACACAAATTGCAAAACAGGTGGAGAAGAGGGCCGAGCTGCAGTGGAGACGGGGGCCGAGCTGCAGTGGAGACGGGGGCCGAGCTGCAGTGGAGACGGGGGCCAAGCTGCAGTACAGGTTGCAGCAAAGCTACCTTCTCGCAGGCTGGAGGTCCACATGGTGCTTTTAAGGCTGGTGCCATCAGTTTGGGTCCACTGGGAGCCACACCCTTTCAAGCGCCAAACCTGGAAATCAGACACACAAAGATCCACACAAATACAGTAGTCCCACTCTGATACAAACAAGATACACAAAACACAGAACAAAAAGACTGAACAAAACCAAATACGCACACCCGTAACAGGTGCAACAAAATAGTGAGCAATATTGGAGCTATCCAGCTGTACAGTTTTGAGCCAGGTACCAGCTTAGACGAGAAAAACCAAGACATACATGGATCTGGTCATCGACAAGTGGATAAATCGAAATGGAGCCGAGCAGGGAGACTTCAGCTCGCCACAAATAGCTATCACTATTGTTGCGTCACATTTATGACCTTTTTCAAACGGCAGGTTTTTTTGTGCTCCTGATCCATCATGATTTGAATAAATTAATACTCAGAAACAAAGTTTGAATCTGTAATATAAAAAACATTTTATATACACTCTCCATCATGATTTAAATGCTACAAGAATCTGTTAAAAATACCAAAAGCATGATTTTCATTGGATTGGGTCTTTAGGGCAGCATATAGGTCACTTTCTTCCCATTACATGATTTTGTGTAGTTTTATCTAAATGTATTAATTTCATAGTTTAAAAATGTAATTGTTTCCGGAAAAGAAACGTATTGAGAAAATAATTTAACGATTGAAAAAAAGATGTGCATGCTTGGGACTCAGTTGAAAATCTTAAATTGTGAATTGTGATTTTAATCTGTGTGAAATGCGCTAGCTGCACTGTCAGATCACTGCACAAGACGTAAATCATTTAATTGTGTGGAAAGACTTTTCATTGAAAACGGCTTTTTCAAGCATGTATGAATCCCCCTGCTGTGCCAAAGCCATTTCTTCCTGCTTTTATTCCTAATCATTTATTATCCATTTTTACAGACAAATGTAGTCAGCACCTCTTTGAAATTCCGCATTATATGTCATTCATGTCATTTGCTTTTGTGCTTTAAACTTTAAATTTAAAATGTATTCTTAAAATAAACATTCGCCTTTCCAACTTTGAAAATTTAGACTTCTTTGAAGTCCTTCTCAGTCTTCATATCTTCAGACGTTTGTACGGCTGGATGTTTTTGAAAATACAAGATGGAGAATATAGTTATACATGAAAAGTAAAAACTTTTCTACTTCATGAGTTTCAAAAAAACAGAATCACGTGCAGTTACATTCAGGCAGAACAACCAATGCAAAAAAGATGAATGAAAACTGATGATGGAACACCATTAAAACCCTTTGTTTCTTTAACTAATAACACAAGCAGCTGCATTAGTCATCTTTACAGTTTTTCTTCTACACGTGTCTTCTTTAAAAGAAATAAAAAAAATAGGTCATTCACTTTCCTTATTCCACTCACTCTTTTTCCTTCTGGCTTTCATCTTCACGCCATCAAAGCTGCTGTAGGAGGCCTGAAATGACACCTATTTCTCTGATTTGCTGTGTGCTTGAGCACAGATGCGGACATGAAAGTGCAAATCTAGGCTTTTAATGTGCCAGACTACTGTAGCTGTGGATGCGTGTGCAATAGGAGAGACATGCAGCAGAGTGTGACGTGTGGGCGCAGTAAATTCGATTGAAGCTGTGGAAAGACAATGACTTACTTGCCGACGGTTCATTTCCACACAATGGACTGGACAGAATGAGGAAAAAAGCCCTAGGAGACAGGCAAAACCATCAAAGCATGTAAGGTCTTTAGGGAAATGTCAAAAAGGTCCAGTTCACAGCTGCAAATGAGTATACTCTGCCTGTCAAGTCAGCCTATTATGGTAAAGCCAACCAGCTGCTACAAAGACTAAGAAAAACACACACGAGTGAGGGTGGCAGATTTGCAAAGTAAGAAATAAGACGGTGGCCTTTCTTTCTTGAACTTTTCTTATAGAAAAAAAGGGATTTTTTTCCTGCAGCAAAAGCCTGTCACATTTCAATAATCCAAATTCACCAAGACATTCATAAAGTAATATCCCCACTTTCCTTCTAACAGCAGTTTGTTACATGTCTATCTGACGTAGATTAGCAAAGCCAAAAACAGGTTTCTGTTTTGATTCAGAAAAGGAAAAAAAAAAACAGCCCACTATTAATCTCTGTTCCCCAATTAACTGCAGTCTTACCGTAACTTTTCAAGTGTTTACACAATTTTTGTTATTCCAACAAATTCTGATGTGGGAAAAAGCAGCGTTGTGTCAATTTTAATGTTGGAAAACTGCATGAGAATCCATCAGAATAACAGATTTTTTTTTTTAAGTGAATGGTCAAAGAGTTATAGTAGTTTGAAGGCCATGTTTTATTTTATGTCGCCAACAAAATCTCCAGGACGGTCTTTGTTTAACCCTTATGTCACATTCACACTGGGCATGTGACACAGTCACACGGGCTCTTTGAAACAAGCTGTCGACAACACGCGTTTACAATATGGTGTGTAACTGGACTACCAGATACTAGTGCTTGTTGGCCACCTGCAATTGGAAGAAGCTTGGTGCAAAATGTCAAAGCAGTGTAAATCTTGCTCTAGACTTTGTTTCACAACTCTATTCCGATACATTAAATAGTTGGTGTCATATAATTCTGGCAGAGCACAAACTGCAATTATTAATTTCTCCTCCATTATCAATTTTCAAATAGTTGTCACTTTTGTAAATTAAAAGGGAAGTCATCCATATGTCACTACCAAATCCCAGTCCTTGACTGGTCAAAGTTCGACTTGGTTTAACTTCCACATGGTCAATAAATCTGGTTTTTGTAGGTGGAGCCCCAAAACAGTCTTAAAAGTGTGCGTAGTGACACTTAAAGATGAATGCAGAAATCCAAAATGTGCATTTATGTGCTTTTGCATTTTTCATTAAAAGTTGATGCTTGAGCGTGCATTGCTGAGGGCGGTGCCAGCGTAGCTTTAAAGGGTTAAACAAAGTCAAAAGAAGTCTCATTCTGAGTGAAACTTGAATTCCAAAGAACCTTTTTTTTCTGCCTCCACTTCCCATGTCATTGAGTACACACTGTACACTCAGTGTGACCAATGTCATTTCTTTGAGGCAGTGTCTCCCTGGACGTCCACTGATAACTGACCTGTGCAGGTTCCACTCACATCATCTCGCTTGCCGAAGTATCTTAGACCGTTAGAGCATTGTTAGTGCCAATCACCCTACCTAAGCTATCACAACTCCCATACATCCATGGAGGAGACAACCCGTCGCAGTATGTGCTATTTTGACGGACTGTTAAAGCCAAAAAAACATGCTCATTTGTCTGATGCACAATATTTAACTGAAAACTGAAAAAACAAACCATGACAAGTTTTTTGAACAGAGCTAGCTTTCCATCTATTATTAAAACATGGCTGTGTGTGACTGCTCACTCCTTTAACTATGTGCATGTGCTTACTTACCATAACCACAATGGTGACAAATGTACCTGATCCTATTAGTCATGCACACAGGTGCATCTGAACATTTATAAAGGAGAGAGGATCAGGGCGTCGGGGGGGATTAAAAAGCTAACCTCTTTCACACAAAGCTCAAATGAAGGCGTGCAATGCACAGGGAATGTATTTTTAATGTTAAGCCAAAAAGTACATCAACATTAAAGAACCTTTTCTGTGGTAAAATAATGCAGAGACTACTTATTCAGGAGGGTGTGGGTACACATTAGGGTTGCTAAAGTCTGTCATATTATACGTCAGCTTAAAGGAAAAGTAAAATGTAGTTTAGTTCAACTTTTATTAACTTTAACTCTTGTGGAATTTCTAAACATTTTGTAGAGATGTCTCAAAGTTGAGTCATGTAGCAAGAAGTCACTTCTTGAAATAGCTTCATCAGTCCTCACAAGCTACTTGGATGAATGGCAAAGAAATGAAGACTTTAGGAAGTCTATATGTCATGAAATATGTTCAGGCGTGGCAGACACAGATGCTGGAACCCAGAATGAAAACATAGGTAAGTGGACGGTAAGTATGAATTTATTTTCCGTTGTGGATTGTGGAGTCTTGGCGTGATGGAGTTCCGGGTTGAGTGAGACTCGTGGCGTGGCTGGAGGTAGTAGCGCGGTCAGCGGTAACTGGTGTTTCCACAGGAATACAGGAACTGCTCGGGATGACTTCCACACTGGTGACACTCGTGATAGAGGATCATGAAGCAGGAGAACAATGTTAGCCAGGCAGAAAAAACGAGACAAGTTTGACATAAGCAATACTAGACCAGGCGTAGTCACCATAAGGGGCAACGAACTGGCGTTGAATACTGGAGCTGGGTCTCCTTTTGAAGAGCAGAGGCTGATGAGTTGAGTGGTCACAGCTGGTGGAGTCAGGAGCAGAGCAGAGAGGGCAGGGGTGGATATCTGACGGAGGCACCATGACAACTCAACTTCAAAACATTACCCGGATGGGAGAGGAAAAGGAAGGCTTTAAGACACTAGAAATATGAGACTTTTATATATCAAATTTTGTGGGCAGAAGATGGGATAAATGGAACAAAACTTTGCCAGAAGATCATTCTTATGCCTATTCAACCAACCCAAACTCACACACTTCACAGGGAACCTGTAAGTGCTGTTTAACCCTTGTGCTATCTTAGATGACCCCACCCTTGCATTGACGTGTTCTCCCTACCATGACAAAGGTGGATAAAGGTGGAAAGATTTCATGTAATCCATGGACACCATTGAGGTTCACAAATCATTGAAGATAAAAGGTTCAGCACACTCTCTAGTGGGTCTAGATGACCCAACTCTCAATGATAAAGTGCCTAGGATAGCACAAGGGTTATGTGATAAGTGTCCTCGTCTGCATACTTGCAGCCTAACAAACAAGTTAAAACAAAAAAATCCAAACCTAAACTAAGAACATTGAAATGCTGCTCTCTGTTTTTCATTTGATGTACTTGTTTGTTTTTCATTTTGATTTACATTTTCCAAATGCTGCCAAAAGTGTTGGCCTTTGTTTTAGAAAGGTGCTTCGAAAGCGAAGCAACCTCACTTCGATTAAACCTTACAGTGTGAAATTGAAATTAAAACTGTAGCAATAGTAAGTTGTGCAACCCTTTCTCTTTAATAAACATGGAAATATATTATGTACAGCCACAGTTAACCATAAAAATATAACTTTCGGGTGATATTTTCTGGCACTGGCAAGTCATTTAGTAATGAAAATAATTTTCCACAATTCTTAAAGATGAACCTAAGTAGCATGGAAATTAGCTCCAGTTTAAGATATGTGTAGCAAACGTGTTACCTATCAATTGATGACGCTGAACATTTAAATAAGGTTTAATAAAGCTCATGGAAGACAATCCCATAGTACTTTGTTGCTCTTTTACAGTGAAAAAAGAGCTGTCATTTACAATGAGAGTTTTAGTAAAACAACGGGCCTGCTGTGTCACATAGCTTGAATTGTGCTCTGTCACTTCTGGGAACTCACTTTTGCTGCTGTTATGTGGTGTCTAAAGATGCCATTGATATCCATGTGTTGCTGAATGAATGAATTCAATAGCTTCTATTTTTCAACATAAATCCTTCGGGTGATGATCTGCCTGACTGCACAAATCCTTGTCCCGCAAAATGAAAAGAGGCTTGAAGCTTTGGTGGCAGTGCCAGCACAAGAAGCATGTGTGCTCACACATTCATAAACAGTCATTAAACAGACAAAGGGCAATAAACCTTCCACTTCTTGACTGATTTTAATAATTCTAAAGGGGCTGCGCTCTGTGAGAGATCATGTGCACATAAGGTCCAATCATGCAAAGGACCCAATTTATTGCAAATTACATACTGAGGACTTGAAAATATGATTGTTTTCAATGTTTGAGTTTTTACTTTACAGCTATTCTTGATTGGGGGATTTTTTTTAACCCACACAGTTACAGTTACTTTAGTTGCTTTAATGGGCCATACATGTCTTGCGTCATAACCTACACACATGTCCTCAAGATGAACTTGTAGAGGGCCCAATATTCTATTTAGCTGTTTAACTCTGATATGCTATTACATGTTTATAGTTTCTCTCTCTTACATTTTTTGAAATAAATATCTTACTGACTGCAAAGAAACAAACAAACATAAAAAACTGCTTCTTTGGTTTGTAATAATTACTCTCCCCTTGAGAATGTATTTTGTTAAATGTTACATCAATCCATCCATACAATTGTAACTGATACTTTATTTATCCCACAATGGGGAAATTCTTCTCCTCATTTTGACCGATCCCCTAGGGGGAGCAGTGAGCTGCAGACCGGCCGCGCTTGGGGGGCGACGGCTGGCTGGGGAGGGTGGGGATTGAGCCGCCAACCCTTCAGTTATTGGACGACCTGCTCTACCGCCTGAGCCAAACTTCCACCCCACAATCACCCATTCATCCATCTTCAGAACCCGCTGAACCCCTTTATGCTCCCAGAGCCAACCCAGCTACTATTAGGTGAAGGCAGGACACATTCAGAAGAAGTCACCAGTCTGTTGCAGTGTCACATGTACACCTCTGGGTAATTTAGAGACACACCATTTAACCTATGAAGCATGTTTTAGACTTTGGAAAGAAGCCAAGAGTTTTATTACAACTCAAATGTTTATCAATATTTCACTCCAAGAATGGTAGATTAGTTTGCAAACCCGATCTATTTTTTGCTTATTCTTCATTTCCTGGAGGTGGGATAAATTCTAGCTAGCTTTTGACTGGTCGGTAATACCAAAAAGTGAGACCACTGAGAGACACAGCATGTAATTTAAAATAGTACTTTACTCATACACCACTTTAGTGCCTTCTAAGAAGCCCCAAAGTACTTTAGTCACACGTCCATTCACCCACGGTCATACACATTCAGACACTAATGGCAGTTCCGCTACTGCGCCACCAACGTATATCCACCAGGAGCGATGTGGGGTTCAGTCTCTTGCCCAAGGACACTTTGAGACATGGGCAGCCAGAGCGGGAACCGAACCAGCAATCTTTCAGTCAGAGGTCAGCCGCTCTACTTCTGCTCTACCTATACCCCGTAGTGATGCAGTTTTTGTCTACAGCCTCAAGCTGCTTGTATCTGATTTTTGGAGAAGGCATTATAAAGACATCAATTTTCTCAGCAGTCTTAACAACAGTTGTAGTTGTTTTACCAAATGTGTACTGCAGTAAGTACACTCATCAACAAGTTGCACAGTACTTAAGTTGATTTTGAACATGTAACAATGTCCTGAAATCTTTTATTATTCATTTAGATTTCTAAATATTGTATTAGTTTTAGCATTGATGTTAAAAATCACTTGTTTTTTGCTCAAAATAATGTGTAAAACGTTGTTTCTTCAGCATTTTTGGACAACAGTTGAACCTATTTTTATGCTGATCTTTATCCTTTCTTTTTACCTGGGTGGAAAGACAGTTAGAGAATTACACAAGCTGGCTGTGGTGCAGGGTAGAGTGGTCAACCTCTGACCAGAAGATTGCAGGTTCATTTATTTTACATTTGGGAATGATTTATAATTAATTTGAACGATAATAATACAACAAAAGAATAATATTCATTTTAAAAATATCAACATAATTTCCTCTTTCAGATGTTGTAAATCTATTTTTTTTTATTTTGAACATCAAAATTTCACAATAAAATAAACATCATCAAATGTGCCTGCATCCTTTTATGCCTGTGTTTATGAATTGTATAGACATACATGTTTAGGATTTTCAAAAAATCTCTTTCAAGTGCTTAATCGGTCATTTAACCTAAATAGTAACCGAACATAGCAACTATTACTTGCATTGATATGGTATCAGCCCATGAGTATTTCATTTAAGCAATTCAGCTTTGTGTTTTGCTTTGCCTACCTCTGCTTTTCACGCCCTGCTGATAGGTGGATCTATTAATAACTACAACGTGTTCACATCACTGACATAATCAGCGAATTCAAGTAAATATTTCAAAAAGGTACTGTTATTTATTAAAAAATGATGAATCTAGTTTTGTGTAAAGTTTTTGACTCCTAGGTTATTTGCATCCTCATCCCAGACATATTCAAAGTTATGAGCATAAATTTGCATCACAAATATGCTGTCCCTTTCCTCGCTTCACCTATGATTCTCACCACTCAATAACTGACAGGAAATGGGCAAAAAAAAGTCCACAGTCTTGTGTGGTTTTTTTTTTTCATATTTTTACTACAATTAAAATTAATTTGTCACTAGCATTGGGACAAAAGTGGCCGGGATAGGCTCCGGGAGCCCCGTGACCCTGAAAGGGAATAAATGGAAGAACATGAATGAACTAGCATTGATTATTGAACATTTACTAAGCAAAATATTATTAAAAGATGACAAGTATGGCTTTACACTACTATGTGGCATATTCCAGTCTCTGTACTTTAATATATATATATATATATATATATATATATATATATATATATATATATATATATATATATATATATATATATATATATATATATATATATATAAGATCAAATGTTCTATGTTTAGCCCAAATATCGCCATGAGGAAAAAAAATAATCAAATTTGCTCCACCAAATTCCCTGCCCTCCTTTGGTGGGTTACTTTGCCAAAGACATTGCTTTTACGCAACTTTCCATTTCTTGTTTTGAAACATGTTTTTTTTGAGTAAAGAAATGTCTCTATAAATGTCACTTTAATTATTTGAAAATGTCGTTTTTTTAAATACAAAAAACATTTTTTTTGTTTGTTTTTTTGCAAAAATGATAAAAGGTTGGGTTTTGATGATAATTAGCATGTTGAAAATGTCAAACTTGAACAAAAGTATTTCAATTTTTTCATTATTATTTTAATAAGGAACCTGAAGACTCTCAAACATGCATATTTATTTGAAGTAAATAAAATCCGTCAAGACATTAAACCTTTTTACATTTTTGTGACGAGCGTAACTTTTTTAGACATGTTTTTATAACAACAACTCTGTTGTGGGAGTACTTACACACGGGTATGTGATGCGCATTCAAAAACACTCTGAACGCGGGTTCTTGAACACGCTTTTAGCATACAGTGTTCACACTGAATTTTCAATTCCACATACTAGAATATGTACACACAGTTAGAAGAGGCTTGGTGCGAAATGTCGACAATGCAAATCTCGGAAATCTTGCTCCAGGCCTTCTCTATGACAGCTTTATTCTGATTTATGAAAGACTTGGTGTCATAGAATTCCAGCCGAGCACAAAGCCCAATTATGAATTTCTCCTCCATGACCACTTTTGAAATGGTTTATAACTTCAACTATTTGATGGAAAACGGAAGCCACGTCAGACCTGAGTCCCTGATTGATCAAAGTGCAACTGGTTTAACTTTCAACGCATGGTTAGTTGCAGTGCGTTTTGAATGCCGAGCCCTAAAAAAATGACCTAAAAGCCCTCACATTCGTGCGTAACGATGCGTGGATGTGAGAGTTTTGATCGCGGAAGCCCGAAACATGCATATACCAACGTTCAGATGGACTTTTCATTGAAAGTGGTTGCTAGAATGCAGTTTGGCAAGCACGGTGTGAACAGAGCACAAAAACTCACACAACATACTGAAAAAAAAAAATGTCTGCCATTATTCCACTACTAGAATCGTTAGAAATTTTCAAAAAAGTATCAAAATTGCCCAAGAAGACCATATTTATTTATTTGAGACCAGATATTTATTTTGATGTGTTTGTTTTATACTAAATACTGCAGAGTTGAGTGAAATTTAAAAATGAAATTTACTAATTATTTAAATTATATAAAAAAAGAACTGAATTACAACATTTAAAAGTGTATATTTTTAAGATATTTTTCATTGAAAGAAAAATATAAAAATTAGAAAGACAAATGTAAGGTTTATTATAACACATGACCACAGGCTGGTATTAGATCACATAAAAGTGCACAGTTGCTTTAAAGCTCCAGCAGATAGATTTGAAAGATGGTTGTCGCACTCACTGGAAAAATGTCTCCAGGGGACTGATTTAAATATGTCTCCCTAAATGAGACATTTCCCGTGTCAATTTGGATACTAACACAGATGCTGATGCCCCTGCTTTTGATTGAGCTCCATAGCTACCTCCATCTGCCTTAGAAAAAGAAACTACTGTAATTGACAATGATAATTGACAGGCATGCAGGTAGACTGACAGTGTGCAAAAAATCTCCAACTTCACTTTTTGAGCCTGCAGGGATCCCAGACCAGACTGGGTCCTTATTAGTATCCTTATTAGGAGTGTGCTCAATATCAGTGCAGGTGTGTGTGTGTATGTGTGTGTGTTTAGTATTGCTTGCTGTCTGAGGAATTGGTTTGAACTCCTATCTCCTTTGTAACATAGAAAGTGGTTTGGGTTACAGCCTTTTATGGATGGATTAGACAGGAGGTACAAACTTCACTTGGCTCCCATGCAGTTTATCTTGCTGACTTTTATTTCCCCACCTGAGACCAACTTGGCAGCCCAAAATGCCCACAGCAGACGGAAGCTGGAGAAAAGTGTGCAGAATTCTGACGTGAGTGCACAGAGACTCCTGGAGTCCTAAACATTTAGAAAATGACAACAAAAACACACTAAATCTGAATAAAATAAATGTTGTAGGTTGCTAAAGAAATATGTAACAGGATTTGTTACAGCGTCTGCAGGCCACTGCCTGTTAAAATCTCCACAGTCTGACTTCACTAGACTTTATAATATCTGTTAAAGTATGACAAAGCTATGAATCAGAAATGCAGACAGACTTGCATTGCACATGCAGGGAATGCAGACCTAACCAGAGGACATTGCGAGGTAATCTGAGATTTTCGATTTTTTAATTTCTATTGTCTTTATTTATGTCGGATGCCCGATCTGTGTTTTATTTTCGGGTTATTTTGTTTCATTTTGTGAAAACGCAGACACAGTCAAAGCCTAATGTTGGGTCTGTACTGATTATTTGAAATCACCATGGTGACATTTTGTGACAAAGGCTCACTGAGTTTGTAATCAACAAGTTGTCGTTTTGAACAGTCCAGTTGTGTCAGGGAAGACATCCAGACCAACTCTGCTTGTGAATTACTTCTCTGTAGTTTGTTTTTTATTTAATTTTTTCATCTTTTTCTTTTTCTCACTAGGGAAAGGAAAAAAAGTATGGAAACAAAACATTTCTAATTTGCGTGTGACATCTGAAATTTGACTTTCTGTGAAGCTCTGGAATTTAATCTTGTGACACTGAGTCTCACTCAGTGTAAAGTATTGTTTGTGCCACTCTGCCTGCATTACCGAGCATTGTATCCTGACCTCACCTTCTGATTTCCTAACCCTGTTTTGTCTCTGACTCCGTTTGGCTGCCACCTGCCCCGAATCTCGCCTGGATCCTGACTACCCCTGTATCTGCTCTGATGCTCCAATGCTCGTTATAAACCCATGCCTGCCTGACCTTGATTTAGCATTGTGGACTTTTAGCTGCGCAAATAAAATCTGCTGCATTTAAAATTAGCCGTCTGCCTGTTGTTGTGACAGTCACTTGTCTTCATACAATGGGTAAGCGGAAATTAGTTGCAAGTACAGCGGAAAATAGGTTTTGTTTTGTTTTTAAAAGTGCAGGATGCACTTTTCACTCGCTCACGATTTCCGCTTTGGGTCGTTACATTTGCCCCAACTTCACAAAAAAGTGCTCCGGCTTGCTTCAGCGTCAGAGAGGCCGGACCAGCTAGACTGGACCGGACTGGATGCCGTGTGAGTGCTTCTCGCACTTTTCAAGTTACGTAAAGACTCCTGCAGCCGCACCAGAGCTGGATTGGATGCCTTGTGAGCACAGGGTTAGATTATTACATTTAATGAAAAAAGGTAAAAAGCATTTTATTTCAATTTTTTGCACATGGACCTAATGTTGAGAGATCCTTTGTCATCAACGTGCCAGACTCCGGTATAAATATCAGTGCTTTGCATGTCCAAACTTCCTACATGCGGAAACTTGTTATCAGTACTATGTCCTGATTGAGTCTCAGTCTTCTCTGTGGAGGCCAGATTGGATCTCTGCATGGGACTCTGCCTCCTGCCCTCGCCAGCCAAAAACATGTTTAACTGGGAGGTGTGAAACAAGATGCTTGTAGACATCAGGTGAAAGAGCTTCCTTGCTGTCAGCTTTACAGTGTTTGAACCAGCCAAGGGGAACGTTACCTTTAAGCCACACAGATGGACAGATGGCACCATCTCATTTCTTAATAAATGTTAACTTGCTCTTTGAAGACACCTGTTTTTAAGAACTGGCCACAAAGTGGGAGGAACAACAAAAATAGTTTTTGTTTTAAAGTTATTAGTAGTTTCATTATATTTAGGAAATTCCCCAAACCTCAACTACATGAAAAACCCCTTTGTTCAGGTGAGGTGATGGTCGATTCTTAGGCTTTACATTCAGCAATTACGGTACATGTCTGTTTGGTCAATTTCTATTCAGTCCATGCAGACAATGCACATAGCACAATAAACAAGGATATTTTCTTACATTTCCTTTAAGAAAGGCAGAATTCAATGTCATCAGCCTTTAGGATTTACGAAGCCATCACAGCCGACTGACATATGTAAAAGTAATGCTAAAAAGACCTGGAACAAAAAGGAGATGTTTTGACAGACATACAAATAACGCAGCTGCTAAAGAAACACAAAATTACAGTCTGTAGTAAAAAAAAGATGAAGGAACTGAGTTCCAAGCTCCTGCACAGTCCATTGATAGAGCACAGTACCCTGCCAAATCTACGCAAATCTTTAAAATGCTATACGCAAGAGTGAAAGTTCTAGAAAATAAAATAACAAATTCTTATAGTTGGACATACTTGATAAAATATTAGGAACAATAACAGCTGTTTATCATGTGTCCCTTGGACATTAGAGATTAGAAGCCTTACAGGTGAGGCTTTATGATTTCACACTGTTAAGCTGCAGAATAGCAAAAGGTATTTGTTAAAATAGACTCTGAGAAAAAGTGTTCCTAAAATAAAAAAATAATTGATTTTCAGAGATTAGTAACTTTAACAAGAGAGTCATTTTGTACACAAGACCCCCAAGAATCTTTTTCTAAAGTTACATTGAACAGTCCTTGTGAATTCAAGCCAATGGCTTTTATTTGCCACACATATCTATCTGTGTATAAAAGTTAGTCCACTTGCCCAAAATTGAGCTGTTATCAGAAAAAGTGCTAAAAAGAATCTGCACTCGATCCAGGCCAAAGAAGTGGAATATTAGACTTTATCGGTGTGAAGATGTCCAATGTGAATAATCAACTTGAAAAGAAAAACACAAAACTTGACAACATCGGGAAGTGTCTAGTTTGAAGCTGAAGTTTAGTGTTCGCTGGGCTCAAAGTAAATGCACAAAACAAAATAGTAGCATAATTATATTCTGGCTGACAGAAGAAGGAAACACCGCCATCTACTGTTCAAGGTGTATCAGAAGAGCACAGGTAATACAGGAGTACTATAAGGGCAGCCATGCGCAGGCTGAGCAATCAGCTCCTGTTGTGTTTTCAGCACAGTTCAGTGCAAATAATGGACTGTGATTTGGCCAATCTTAATGTCGGACAAGATAAGAAATAAGAGATGTTAGGAATATGGGTAAAGATTTGTTTGTTATAAAGTAAGATTGGCATCAAATAAGTCTATAGTCTTTGGTGGGTAGGCTCTGGGTCAATGATATCTTGCGTGCGGATGAATTACCCCAGAGCCTAGAGGCTGATGGTGGTTGGAGGTCTGACTATCCCAGAGTATCGCTCCAGGTGGAGATCGGGGTAGAGGAGGGATGGTAAACCATCTAGAATGCAAGAATTGATTAATTTAAAGACCAAATTATGATTGTGGTTGGCTGAGAAGAAAGGCAGGGTATTAAGCTATTGGTTCAAAGGGAAGGCCTAACTGATAATGATAGCAACTCAGTATACAGTAACTGTGAAGCTATAGGCACATGTGTTGCATGTTCAAAAACACGCTAAACACAGGTTCTTGAATACATATTTAGCCAAATGTAGTTCAGATTTGAGAAGCAGGGAGGGTCTTCTTTTTATTTTTCTTACTGTTGACTAGAACATGTCCACCACCTTCACCACCTCTACTCTGATGTACAAAAGACTTGGTGTCATATTCCAGTCAGGCACAAACTCCAATAACAAATTTCGTCTCCACGATTCAAACAGTTGGCACATCCGTGACTTAAAAGGGACGTCATCCACATGTCACAACCAAATCTGAGACCCGAATTGGTCAAAGTTTGACCAGGTTTGTCTTTCGACGCACTTTCAATGGCCTTGCTTTTTTTATGTAGAGCCCGAAAACAGTCATAGAAACTTGCGTTGCTATATGTGAACACAAAAGTTTTGAACGAAGAAGCCTGCATCATGCATGTACATAGAGTTTTATTAAAAATTGTTGCTTGAACGCGCTTTGCCAAGGGCGTTGTGAACATAGCTTAAGTGAGGTAAGAACTAAATTAATAATAAAGTTGATCTTGAATCTTGAATCTTCCTTACTTAAATCGCATCAAAGCTTCACAACACTGCAAAATATGCTCATTGGATGGCAAAAAGAATTGTAGAATTTAGTTTTTGTTTATGCCAATAGCGATACAAGAAATACATATTTATTCAGAAAATTTGGTAAGAATTAGCCTATTCTTGTATCATAGCTCTTATCTACCTTAGGATGCTGTTTGAATTTTGGACCTAAGATATTTTGACCTAGAGTCTCCATAACTTCAAAGAGCTAAAATAATAAGACATATTTCACATCTCAGACTGTTGCACTTCCAAAGTTCAGGACAAATTAAGCTTATAGAAATGTGCTGCTTCTGCTTAACGCTCCTGGCTAAAATGCCAGCGCTGCTCATGGCTAAATCATTGCTATCAGGTAAGCACAGTTTAGTCGTCTGAGCACAAGATCTGTTCCATATTTCCTTGCATTGTTTGTTTTTCTTCTTTATTGCATAAACAACCATGAGCAGAAATTGGCATCTTGTTAGCCAGATTGTCTCATCTCTCCTCTGATTTATTGTGGAGCTCACTCTACCATTGCAGGCTTGCAAGATATGCTTGTTTGAGTGGTGCAACCATGACTGCTGGAGGAAAAAAAAATGGGCAGACAGCAACAATTATTTCTGTGCTGTGACTTCAAGTCAACAGAGGAGGCAAACCAGGACTAAAAATAAAAATCTCACAGGGAGAGTGTTAAAGCTCCATCCTAAAGGTTAGAAGCTAAATTATTAGAGCAGTTAAAAAACGCACTAGGAAGAAGCAGACCACTTACTCTTGTTGTTGACAGTCTTGTTTAATAAAGAATTCTTATAGTATTTTGAAAAATGAATCTTTATAAATGCACTTTGGGAACAGAAGGACTTTATTTTTTTTCAAAAAAGTGCATCTTGAAGGTGCATTTTAAAGAGATGGGTTTTTATCTCTGCTGTTTCACCACAAGCTACAGTGAGCACAATAGCTGCAAGTCTAACATGATAGTCTGTCACTGAATAATCTGACATCTGCAGATTTAACTATGGAACATTTTTTCTCTACATTTTTTTTTTTTTAGATAAATCCTCGTCGGTAATTACTAAAAAAAAAAAAAAATCATTAGGTCATTTTTTTAAGAGGCTATGATCTCATTAATTATTTTTAAAAAGCATTTCTTTGAAGTCAAATGTTTTAGATTTTCTAACTAAAAATTTAATATATTTCTTTTGGAAACAATTTTTTTTAAAGATCCACTCATGATGGAGCCATATTAAGCTTAAAATTGCATTTGTGAATATTTCTTAATTCAAATGATTGTGAATGAAGAGAAGAAAACTGTTGGAAAGATATCTCATTTGTAACGTAGAAATACGTCCGGCGGGCCACAAGTTCCTTTCTACGCTTCCTTCTGATACATTCACTTATAGACAAATAGATGTACGTCTTTGTTTTCCTCGTCTGTGCTGGAATCTGGATCAAAACTGTACAGCTGGATAGCCCCAATGTTGCTCCCCATTTTTGTTGCACCGGTAATGTTAAGTTGGGGGGCTGTAAGCTAGCGGGAGAGCACGTAAACAGAAAACTCAGCAATAGGGAGGGGAAGGAAGGGCGGCGATGCTCAACGCCTAAGGTCCCGCCCGCAATTTAGATGTGGATTTTAAATGAACTCCTACCACTCTGCAGAAACTATGTTCTAGATAACCACACAGGTTTTTGGGTTTTGGTTAAAAATGACATAATCAGACTTAAAAGACCACTGCAGAGTGAGACTTAAATGTTTCAAACCCTCAAATGACAGCAGATAAATTCTAACCAAATAAACGTGGATTTGCAAACATTACATCTGTGTAAATAAGGGTAAAAGTGACAGTATTTCAACAGTTGCTCCACTTAACCCTTGTGCTATCTTAGATGACCCCACCCTTACATTGACGTGTTCTCCCTACCATGACAAAGGTGGATAAAGGTGGAAAGATTTCATGTAATCCATGGACACTATTGAAGATCACAAATCATTGAAGAAAAAAGGTTCTGAGCACTGTCTAGTGCAGGGGTCCCCAAATCCAGGCCTCGAGGGCCAGTGTCCTGCTGGTTTTCCAGAAACCCTGCCTTATTTGCTGCTGATTACCTGGATCAGGTGTTAGCCAATAAGGAGCCTCAATGGCAGGTTTGTTGAAAAACATGTAGGACACTGGCCCTCGAGGCCTGTATTTGGGGACGACTGGTCTAGTGGGTCTAGATGACCCAACTCGCAATGGTAACGTGCCTAGGATAGCACAAGGGTTACAGACACCAAAATGTTTTACATGTAAAGTCAGTCGGTAAATCTGACAGTCAGTACAATGCCTGCAGTTTTATTCAGTCCAAAAAAAGGAGCGGTTGTCAGAAAAAATCTATTCCTCGTACACTTCTGTTGTTTTTGGGGGATCTTCAATCAATCACTATTACCATACCTCTTGGCTCTTGTTTCTCCAATTAATTAAGTTCAATAACCCAAGTCAAAGTCTTGTGTTGTTCTATTATCATTCATTAAGAATGAAAGTGTTTTATTGCATATTTAGTAGCACTAAGCTCAAATAAATTAGGAAAGATGAAAGAAATCAAACAATTGGGATTTTGTAATTATCAGCTTTGTTTGCCTGCACAGATATCTGGGAATACGTCTGAGGTCCTAAAGTCAATTCGGGTAAAGAGTGCACCAAATACTCTTTTTTTTGTCTTTTGTGCTGCAATTCAAAAGGATATAAAATGGGTTTGTGAAACTCACCATTATTATAAGCAACAGACTCGAAATGGGAAAAAAATATTCCTCAACTTTGCTTAAAATGATTTCTTATATAAACAGAAGACAATTCAATAAACTTAATCTATTTAAACATCAGTCCAGCTTTTCATCCCCAATGTTGTTGACTTTATGAGCTTTTTAACCCATCTGTTCATTCTTTATGGGTAATGATTCCAAAGCCAACCTGCGTTACGATAGGTTTCCTCTACTGTAATGCAACGCATCCACATTAAAATTTGTAAATGAAAAGCTGTAAAAATGTTTTGGGGATTTTATTATAAAGCACTTCAGTGAGTTTATTACCAACAATCGCCTTGAACACAGCAAATTAAATACTTTTGAGTCGATGTGTTTCCTACAGAAAGTTTAAATCAAAAGAGAATGAAAAGGACGGGTGAGGTTTATGAGCACACAGAAGGTTGAACGTGTTGGAAAAATAACACCTCAGCAGGAAAAAAACAGAGAGAAAAAAAGAAAAACATAGTTCTGAGTTTAAAGCGACTCCATAAAAAGTCGGGCTACAAAACTTTTGTCTGACTAACTGCAGAATATATTGATTGAGCATGCCTGATCTCTCCTCAGGCAGGCTGTTCCAGAAGCACAGAGGCTTTGATGAAGTATGGCTGATCACCGTTATTTTTCAAACTCAACTTTTGAACAAAATCTAGACAACACAACAAAAAAAAAAAAGCCAGGCGTGAAATGAAACCGCTCTGCAAGAGAGGTGTGAGCTACAGCCGGGAGCAGAGAGCTGGAAAACCATTACTGAGGTCTTAATATCAATTAAGAATCTCCATACTGATATGTTAAAGACCCACTCCAGGGAAAATTCAGACATTCTTTTTAACATTCTTGTTTAATTTTTCTGATGATGGAGGACATATATTAAGTGAAATAAGATAAAAATTGCATTTCTGGGTGTTTCTGTATTTAAGTTGTAGCTTTGACGTAGGTGCTACGATTGGCAGGCCACAAGTTCCCTGCTCCACTTCTGCTCCATTTTATTTAATAAAAAAATGCATCCTAAGAATGTGAAGCCTCACTGGCTGGGGTAGCCCTAACAAACCACAGCTTTTTTCTATAGTTATGGTTATAAAATAAATAGAGCAGTATTCCTCCATGTCTTCCGACCAGGGAATATTTTCTTTTAAGTTAAATTGCTAAGTGGCTGCCACTTGAACCCAGGACCCTGCAGTGGCCCATGAGTGCTTTATCTTCTGCACCAGCCTTGGAGTCATGGCTCATTTTGCTGAGATAATAAAGTGTGGATCAACACTCCTTTAGCAATACACAATACTGTACTTAAAAGAATATATAATGGTTTGCAAATAAAGGTTTAGTTTAAAGTAGTTCTGGCCTTCATTGGACAGATAGGCAGCCTTGTTAGAGAAATCCAATTTTTCTGAATAAGTAGACAGTGTTTTCATACCTGAAAACGGCTGGATTTGTGTCACAAATTAAAGTAGTTGTGGAAGATTCTTTTTTTTTTTAGAAAATAGTGCTAATAAATCAAAACTTTGAAGTGTTTGTTATTGTACTATTGAAGTTGCTCAGTGAAGTAAAATAATTTACCCATAAAAAAAGATTCACGGACGTTTATGAAAATTGTGAGGAGTAAACTTAGTACGCTGAACAGACGTTTATTTTATTGTCTGGCTAAATTCTTGTTCAACACCAAATACAAAAATAAAAGTAAAAATCAAATAATTTCACTGACTATATTTTCCAATGGTCCCAGGGTGCACAGTTATAGGTCCAAATGTCTAGTCACACCAGCTCTGCCATTGTGGTGTTAATCACATCTTCAATATTGCAGAAGCCTTTAATCTGTTTGTGCCAAATGCTCACATATCCCTCAACAGTCAATAAAGATTATCTATTGTTGTGGTGTTGTGAAAGAGCTTTTGCTGGAGGCTATCAGAGCTTGTTTCAAAGCAGGTCATCTGCAAGATTTAAACCACAGATAAAACACATTTTTACAAATTGTTTAATTTTTGGGGTTGATACTATCTCATATTTCATGTTTGCGACTGATGTAATTTTTTGGCTGCAAGCCCTAAACCCAGAGGACAGCCCATCATGCACACATTTAATACACTTTTTGATTCTAGCTATGCCTGTATAAACATGGCTTTGTGGCAAAAAAGTTGTCTTTTTTGGGGGTTTTTTTGCTTTTATTTACTTATTTTTAAAAGTGGTAATGGCCTAAAAAAAATTGAAGGAACTACTTATCTTGCAATGGACACACTGGATTACAAGGTGCACTGTAAAAAAAAAAAGATAACCTTGTTGGTAAAGTGTTAAATAGGCTTTTAATTGGGCCTTAAAGTGCTGAAAATATGATAAATGAAACATGTTTGTTTCAGTGCTCAAAATCCTACAAATTATGACTTTAATTGCTTTTGCTGTCAATCTGAGGGTGTTAATGAGCTTGAATGCTTCTAAAATTGAAATCTATTAGTCAAACTTTTAACAATCCAAAGGGCACACTTTAGCCAGTTCTGCTGCACAGATCTTGTTGTAGCAAGTGTTTTTACAATAACTACTTTCTGCCACCCTGCAACCTAAATTATTCATCTTTGTAATATTTAAAATACTATATTTAGCCCCAAAACATTGCCTCTTGCCCTTACTGAAGTAGCACTCTTACAGACCAAGACCAAAAAAGTGCCCTCATCTGTGAAGAATATACAGTATAAAGGTTTCACATATCTACCATCTATCATTTATGTATTGGAGTGCACTTGACATTATGGGTTCTTGAGCCTTTATCTCCTGGTAAAGCTCCATCTTTGCAAAATGGCTACTGTACACAGCAGCCCCTGGCCTTTTACACCCACTCTCGCCTAAGTTCCAAATGTCAAGCCCACACAGGATTGCTAAACACTGCAAAGATAGAGTGGTTGTCTGACAGCCTGAATGCAGCATTACACACAAGTGCACAAACAAGAAAATTAAACACTAAATTAATATTTAAACCGATGCCATTTACCAAGAGCCCTGCTAATTTCTTTTCAGTCTTAAGACACCAAAAGTTTACAAGTATAACATTAAAGGAGGAACTAAATTAGTTCCAGCAGATGGATTTGTAAGGTTACAAAATAGAAAACAAATACAGGCCCCAAACCAGGCATAGATCGGACAACTAGTGCATTGTTGCAGCCAGGAATGATAGCAACTATACAGAACAAGAAACATCCTTTTCATTACATTTATAGTACAAGTTACGCTCCTGGCACAAAAAAGCCACCCACAAATTCTTAGAAGCAGATATCATCCCTTACGTTGGCATGACATCTCATAAGTAAAGTGGAGCTGCTGAAGGAGCCAACCAAGCACAGGATAAAGGAGTGGCGAACAAACAGCAGGGAGGCCAGCACTGGGTAAAACACAGAAGGGAAAAGGGAGTTTTGGAGCATTATAACTCAATTTGTTAGTAGCGGGTAAATAGAAGGCTTGAAGTTAAATCATCACAGTGAGGGTAAATGAAATTAAAAGGGGATGAAAAAGTCGGAGGGCACGGGGAGGAAAGGACGGAGAATGGGCAGGGATAAACATGCCATGTTAATCAAATAAAGTCAACCGTGTTTGTTTATGTAAGGTCATATCTTAATGCTGAGAACATAAAATGGCTACAAAGAGGAGTTACAACTCTTTATCCCTTGACTTACAATCAATAGCTTAAAATTAATCAATGATGAGAACCCAAAGAAACGTGTTGCCATTACTGGGTTGAATCTTGGAGTCAGCATGTTTGTTTTTTGTTTGTTTTTTTCAGTTAGTAATGCATCCTATATTTCTGAAACAAAATTGTAACTGATGGAATGGAATAAAGTTAACATAAATCCTATAAAAAAAGTTGCAGTCTTTTTTGTGAGGATAAGTATGTCAGGCTAATTTCCTACTCTGCTCTTGGGGCTGCACCACAGTTTGTTTCCTTGTATAGTTTACTTTGTATGGAAGTGTGAAACTGGTTCTGCTCCACCAGAAAATGAGGCTTTCCTTGCAAGTGAATCATGGTGTGAGTCGACAACAGTCTAAATGCAGACAGACTGAGCTGAATAATTAAGATCGGTAATAAACCAAAGATAGTAAGTGAGCATACTTTATACAACGAATACAACAACCAAAGGTGCAAATCAAAAAAAGAGGTGTTACGGCTGGAATGACGGAAACCCAAGTGCAGAGAGGAATCAGGCTGAGTTGTAGAATGCTCCAAGAAGCAATTTAATAAATAACAAAAAATGGCACAAGGTGGGAACATGAAAACAAATCTTCTCACTGGAGGGAAAACTGCAAAAGGTCAAAAATATGAACTAAACAAAGAGACAAAATAAACAAAGGACAAGCAGACCTCGGTGTCGGCTGAGCAGGAGAACCACAGAACTAACAGGGACGCACCGACACTGAGGACTGAGTAACGTCAACTGAAATAAGCTTGATTACAAAGTGCAGTCAGCTGTGCAATCCTCCACAGAGAGCACCAGGCAGGGGAGGGAGGAACCATCGAGGAGTGACAGCTGACCTGCAAAACACAGAGCCAGTCAGAAACAGAACAAAAACACCAAAGAGGCACATCGCAAGAAGTATGAACATTTCCCAGACTTTATGTCTTGATGGTCTATGCATCCTCTGTCCACCCTAAGGTGACCACGGTCCCACATCCACATGGAAATTGTTATTGGTCTTCCTATCTGTCAGTGACCACACAATAGTTAATACAGTGGTGGACCATTTTTCCAAGATGGGGCATTTCATCCTCCTCCCCAAGCTTCCACCAGCGTCATATGCTGCTGGGATTCTGCTGCAACATAAATTTTAGCACTGTAGATTGCCTTGATTCACTGTTAAAGACAGAAGTCCCTTATAAACCCTTTGACATCAGAGACGTCGCCGGCAACATCTAAATAACATGCTTCTTTTGATATATCATAAATCTTTCACCTTTTACGCGATCCCTGTGAGTCAGCTGATTCTGACATGGAGAACATTGGCTCTGCGCCGATCATCATATTGCTGCAAAGCCGCTTTTCTCTGCGATGGGTAGCTGATTTACGTTTATTACGTAAACACTTCACTACTGTAAAGTGTGACATTTCAGCATATCAGCGCAAGGTTACTGTGGTCTGCTTTAGAGTCTGCTGGAATTGCGTTAACAGTCGAAGAGTTACAGCAGTCGTAATAATGACAATACTGGAGCTGAAACTCTGGTCCAAAAGGTTTGACAGCTATGGCTCCTGTCTGCTTTTCATGTGATCTCCCTCTCAATAATATTAACAGAAAGCTGGTGCTCTGTTTTGTGGGTCTTTTTCCTGTTGCTAAGGGGTTCAACCTCCTGTTCACCTTTGTCTTCCTGGATCCCTTCCGGTCCCGTCTCAAGGCACTTGGTTTGTTCCTCTGTGCAGGTTCCTGCCTCTGCGCTCTCTCCACATTGATAGTGGACTTACCAACACTATCTGGTCTTTTTTTTATCCCCCTGCCACAGATGAGGTTTGCACTATTTAGTGGACCTGCAGGGAGGAAGCGGTCGGTGGTTCCTGCCTGTTTCGTCCTGAATACTGCTCTCATCACAGCACCATCATCACCATCCTGGGGGTTCTATCTTGCTCCTCCGTCTGACATTGGGCAAATTTGGAGCCTCTGGGGAGGCTCTTTCTGCCAGGTATTTAAGATTCTCCCTGTCACACCAGGGTTGCAACATTACAGTCGTTTGCCACTTGTTCCAGCATTCTGTTAGCCAAGCAAAGTTCAAGCTGCCGACTCTTGCATTCCTTTTAACCACAAGTTGCCACACTGAGTTTCTGTTTAAATGATGAGCTGCATTTCATAGATTCTGATCACTGCCCATCTCAACCTCCAGTTGCTTCCAGTTGAATAGGGACAAACAAAGAAATAAGACTCTGAAAATTTTCTGTGATTAAAAAATAAATTGCTGATCTCTGTGTATATCATTTGGGGGCACAAAATAATGTCGGCATTATTTTTCAACCAAAAAAAACCCCTTGACATAAAAAAGTTGCATTTTTATGAATTTTTAATAAAACATCCCCAGTTGTACCAGGGCTAAACTGGACCAGTCTAGAATAATCACCTGTTAACATAAGCATTTAGTCCAGAGGCACAGATATCTTGGTGGGATTTTGTTATTTATTTTGATCATAGAGCTAACTTTAACCATTTTAATTCTAACACTTTACCTGCAGCCTATCATTAATTATTGGTTCTGTGAACTCACACAAAAGAAGAAATGCTAATCACAAGAAAGGGAAACAATGTTTTTATTCCCCCTAATGTTTTTGCTGACAGCTCAGTTTTCAAAACAATAACTCAAATTAATAGAGAGTTAAAAAAACAATTTTGAATAAATAAAGTTTGATAATTAATAAAGAAAAAAACAAAGCTGGCAAACTCAGAAAGTTCTATTCAACACCACTTCGAAATCTGAACGTGTGGAGTAATTAATATCACCCATTTAAAGGCAAAGAACAACTTACAGAACCATAAAACGAAAGATCATAATCAATTTCACTTATATTTGTCAACAAAACATTATCTCCTTACAACACTAGGACTTAAATTCATTAGACTTCAAGGGTCAGCACTTCTCTAAGGCTCTGCATAAAGGATCACATTTCCTCAATATGTCCTCTCTGTTGATTTTAAAATCCCAGAAGCCTTTGGGCTACAACCCTGCAGGCTTGTAGATCGAAACAAGAGCTAGATGGTGCAAAGTCACATCTGTTTACCCAGGACAAGGTTAGGGTTTTTTCTTTGTGGTTCTGGTTCTAGTATGGATGTCTTTTAAGAGTCTCAGTGGTTTAGTTTGTCTGTTGCTCGGTTCCCTGTGGGAATGGCAAGGATCATTTGACTTTACAGCAAATGCAAGCTAAGGGCAAAGGGGAAGCAATCTCATATATTCACATAGTACTGTGTTATAGTACACTGAGAGATTACTGTCTTCGTAAATATAAAAAGACACAATTGCTGTCTTCATGCTTGAGGCAAAATGATATCTGTTGTTTCTTTTTTTTTTGTACAAGCGTATAGATAAGAGTCCCAGAGACAGTAAAAGACACAGGGCAAAGATAAGAGTGACAATATGAAAAGAGGGTATACCACTGGGTTAGAATATTGGCTGACAACACAAAAGGGATGTTATTTTTTTTTAAACTCTACTGAACCTGCAGGAACAAAGCTGAGTTTGAGTATCATGTCAGGGCAGTAGCGAGACCTCGACTTCAGACTCTGCAAAAATTCCCTCTGATTTATAGAAAACTCTGCTATTCAATAAAAACATGTTATACTGTTTTTCACTTATTCAGTTGTGTGACAGAAAATAACTCAGTCTAGTCTAATGAAGAAAAAGGAAGAAGACAGGGAAAAAAAGTAAACTGTAGGTTCTAAAGAGATACATGTAAATTTGTAAAAGGGGAGTGTCATAAATATTCTTGTCAAAATTGGGTTGCTTGACCACTGTTGGCAATGAGTGTACAGTTCCAAGGCCAAATACTATACTGATGCTAAAAGTCAAGGCTATTGCGAATAAAATCATAAATAAAATAATGGAAGGGCATATTTTAGAGAGCTAAGTACTTAATTATCATAAAAAGATGTATAATTTGTTCATAATTCATTTTCAAAAGCAATTAAAGAAGAAGTGTTTTGAAACAGCAGCACACATGCACATACCCACTCATACACACCCTCCAATGGTCCATATCAGAAGACAGTAATAGTTCTCCTTACGCAGGATGTGATTTCATTTGTGTGAGGTGGCAGGAGTTAATATTGAGTCTGACTTGTGCCACGTGAGTATTTATTTATTTCTACATATATACTGAGCTGGAGCCCAAAGCTAAAAGCAAGAACAGGTGTCTCTGATTGTAATTCAATTTATTTTATTGATATAGCCCAATAATACAACAGTACTCATCTCAATGTGCTTCACAATTGTTGTTGAAAAATGTTAAAATCGTTGGTTTAAAATAATATAAATCTCAATTGAAGCAGTTGTGTTTTCATGATTAAATCAAATCAAATAAATCTTGAAATGTTTATAAAGTCCAAACTGAGAAAGTTCTCAAGTGCTGCACAAGAAACTGGACTTTGAGTTTGGATGATGACTTCTTTGCACGAATGATTTGAAAGTCGGGTTACAGATCTGCTTTGTTTGACTGCTCTGTGATGGAAGGTCACATTTCAGAAAACAGAGCAACATTCCATTGCTAGTTTTGGGATTCTCCTATTTTTCTGGCTCTCTCAGTTTACTTTTGAATTACAACACATACGGTAATTTACCTTAGCATGTGTTTTAATCATCCTAACAAGATTTGTTTCCTTTTTAAAATTTTGCTTATATACCCTTTTAAATTCACTTTTGGTTTTAAAACACCGGCTGTTAACCTTTACTCCAGTGCAAAACATACTTTCCAAAAATAAATGTATCTCCTTATTACTTACATAAGCCCGCAGGGCAATAAGTTCTCTTTACGTGATTTAAGGGAGAAGTTACATTGAAGAATGTCTTCCAGGAGGTTTAAAGTTCCACTCTAATCATCTTTTCATCTATTGTAAAAGTTTTCCTTGTGGTCTTTTAATTAAGTTTATGCCATTTTTAGCCAAAATCTAAAACCTTTGCCGTTGTTGACATAGTTTATGCAGAGAGGGAGTTGTTCATCAGAAATTTGCCTCTGAGTTGTCGGCAGGTCTGTTGGCAGAGTACAATAGCCTCCCCTCATTTTTCCTCATCCTTTTTTGTTGACACGCTCTCCAACTAGCCTACAGCCCCTCACAACCTCAACCTAACATTACCGGTACAACAAAGAGCTACTGAGATGTACCAGAGCTTTCCAGCCACAATATTGATCCAGATTCCAGCTCAGACGAGAAAAACAAAGGCGTACATGGATCTAGTCGCCTACAAGTGGATGCATCAGAATGGAGAGAAGCAGAGAGCTTGTGGTTGACTAACCGTAGCACCAACATCACTGCTACAAACCTTTTCCATCTGCCTTTTTTCATCTGCTCCTGATTTACAATGATTTGAAAAAAAGAAATACTCAGAAATGCAGTTGTGATCTTACATTTCTTTATACATGTCCTCCTTCCTGAGAAAAATGCCACAAGACCATGTTAAAAACACCCAAAACACTAGTTTTTTTTTTTATTTAAATGGGTCTTTGATGTAGTTTATTTTCTTTTAATTGCACTCAAGCAAAATTAAAAGTAATAAAATACTTTTTATAAAACATTATTTTAAATCCATTAGGTGTAACTTATTATATTTTCAACACCTGTAGTGGGAAAAAAATACTTTCAAAAGTAAAAATCAATCAACTATGAAAATAAATCCAGCTTGAAAATATTTCCTAAAAATATTTTTCTCATCAAAGTATTACTAGACCTTTGCACCCAGCAAAAAGCCTAAGCATTATAAATATCCTGCTTGGAATTGAAGGGTCTGGTATTAGTGATAAAAGTGAACAAGTGGTTTCCATGACAGCATGGGTTCCTCAGCCTTCGTCCTGCTCAAAGATGAAAGAATGATTGTAATCATCCAGAAAAATCAAGGTAAGGAAAGCCATGAGACTGTCCTTGACTGTATAGTATCACAACTGAATTCTGTCCTGTATCACATTTTCTCTCCAAGTTGTACAAGATTGCTTAAAGAATAGCAAGAACTTACTATTATTGACAAAAAGAAGAATGCTTAAAGCCGTCAGGAAGAATGAAAGAAGAGAATGAAGAATTAGATGCTTTAGAGGGGTAGAAGGAGGCGTGTGGGAGGACTTTGATGGTTGAAAAGACAGCTGTGTCCCCAGCAAAAGTCTTTGAAGAACAAGAGGGAGCCTTAAAATAAATACATTAATTGCAAACGCAGGTGGGGGGGGGGTAAAATAAACCCAGTATGATGGAGATGAAGGAGAATACAAACAGATTGTGTTTGTCAACTTAGAATTTCTCCAGCTGAGAGAGATGAAAGGCATCATTGCCATGTCAGATGTTATAAAGACATGAGCATTAGAATGGTTGATACCCTATTGAAAGGCTGACGGGTGATCACTTATGCTTACATCATTTATTTAGAAACAGATTGCAGCAAAAATACACTGAAACATTAGAAAAACTCAAAAGTGAAAATGATGTGGGCACCAGTAGAAGAGATTGTCCTACCTATAATATTTAGTTTGTTATTAAGTTCTTAAAACTGTGCGTTCAAAACATAACCTTAAAAACTATTGAACTGAACTGGTGTTAGAGTAAAGACTAACAATGTTTAACACACCACCATGTGTGTTTACTACGACGGAGTATTAGGGCCACAAAAAAAAAAAAAAAATTAGAGCCACCAAAAAAAAAAAAAAGTAAAATTACGAGATTTTATCTCGTAAATTTAGGAGATAAAAACTCGTAAATTTAGGAGATAAAAACTCGTAAATTTAGGAGAAAAAAACTCGTAATTTTAGGAGATTACAGTGGAAGTGAGCATGCAGAGCAGCAGGTGAACGCCGTGCAGCCGCAGAGAAGACCGACTAAACTTTGTTGAACAGGTGAGCTGAATGTTTATTGATAACGTTCCAAATGTCTGGAAGGTCATTTGTTTGATTTACGATTCATTAAAGTTTTATTTATTGATGGTTGGTTTGCAGGATCTCTGCAGCCCGATGAAGCCGTCGTCGGTGTCCCTGCAGCTGTTTGCTTGAATCCTTTCTTCCTCCACCAAAGACAAGACTCTACGTCTGTGTGACGCTTCCGTCACACAAAAGGAGGAGCACTTTTTTTTTGGCATTTTCAACGTTCCAAAGCCAATATAAAACACTATTTTCATTCCTCTTTATTGTTTTATGCTGAAACGGGACATTTCATCTGCAGGAGGGGGCGTTTGTAAGACTGTTTACTTCCGCATTGGTGTTGGGATGACAGGTTCATGACGTAATGAGACAAATGAACTTCAGGATATGTGAATGAAAAGGACAATAAAGGCTGCAGCGATTGTCTACACCCAAACGTGTCTCTGAGCTCCTTATTTTACATATTAAACTCCGCTTTACTGACACTGAACCCCGGAAAGACTGCTACACGGAAACTAATCTGATTTTGAGTCGCCAAAAGGTTCAAAATCTCTTTGTTTTACACCTATAATAATCCGGAAATGAAGCTTCACAAAAGGCTCCACATACTTCATCTTCAAGCTAGGTTCCGATAAACGGACAACTTCGGTGTTTTTTCCTTAATCTACGACTTTTTTCTCGTAAATTTATGAGATTTTAAGTCGTAAATTTATGAGATAAAAAGTCGTAAATTTACGAGTTTTTATCTCCTAAATTTACGAGATAAAATCTCGTAATTTTACTTTTTTTTTTTTTGGTGGCTCTAATTTTTTTTTTTTTTTGGTGGCCCTAATACTCCGTCGTAGTTTACTGATTTTCAGTAGAAAAAAACAAAAAAGCCAAAGAAGAAAACTCTTCTGTATCTTACGAAAGAGTTATAGGGCCACAAAAGAAAAAAGGAAAAAAAAAGAGTTTTAAAGTCTCTCGTACATGTGTACAGTACAGCAAGTGAACGCCACTCAGCAGCAGAGCAGACGACTAAACTTAGTCGAACGGGTAAGCTAATTGTTTATTGATAACGTTACAAATGTTTGAAAGCTCATTTGATTTACCATTTATTATTGGGGGGTTTACAGGATCTCTACAGCCTGTTGATGAAGCCATTGGTATCCCTGCAGATGTCCACTTCCTGTCATTTTTTCCTCCACAAAAGACAAGATCTCCTCGAGGCTATGTGATGCTTCCGTCTGAAGAGACCCAGTTTTCAATGTTTTTATTCTAACGCAACAGATTATACTTATTCATCTTTGTCGTTTTGTGTTGAAAGGGAATTTTCATTTGGAGGAGGGGACGTATGTTACACTTTTCATTTCCCTTTGGTGTTCCTTGTGCGCATGACAGTTACATGATGTACGGGGACAACTGGACTTCTGGGTATGTGAAAAGAAAATAAAGTAGTGGTGCTCTACACCCAAACGTGTCTCTGAGCTCCTTATTTTACACACAAAACCGCTTTACTGACAAAGAACCCCATAAAGCCGACTTAACTGACAATAATTTGGTTTTGAGTCACCAATAGGTTCAGAATATTTTGTTTTTGAAACCTATCCGGAACTCAAGCTTCACGAAATGCTCCTCGGTTTAATCTTCGAGCAAGGCTCTGATAAACAACTTTGGTGTTTTTCCTCGTAAATTTATGACTTTTTTCTCGTAAATGTTCTTGGTATAAAGTCGTAAATTTACAATTTTATTCTCTTAATTTAACAGTTTTGACTTTTTTCTCGTAAATTTTGAACTTTTAATCCGTAATTAATAATAGTTAAAAGAAATGCTTGTAAACTGGCCCATAAACTTTGTTGTATTATCTGGAATTAGAACCACAGAAATCTTTTAATAAGCCTTCTTCAGCTATCTGTGGGAGGGGCTGAGTCACTGATCGCCACAGCAGCTGATTGTACAGAAGAGCATCACCCCTAAATGCTAAACATCAGAGACTTGATAACTTACCAGCAACACTAGAAAATGCCATTACTTTCTAAATAAAATTTCATTTATTTTATTTCTGAACCTGTTGAAGTCCTTTTGTAGTCGTGTGGTTGCTGGAGCCTATCCCAGCTCTGGTTGGACAAAAGCATGGCACACCGTGAACTGGTTGAAAGTCTGTCACAATGCCACATAATCACACATCTAGTGACAATTTAGAATCAATTAACCTATGAAGAATGTTTTTGGACTGTGGGAGGAAGCTGGAGGGCTCTCAGAAAACCCACACATACATAAAGAGAGCATGCAAACTCCACACAGATGGAATACAGCTGGGATTTGAACCAGGGCCCTCTCGTTGTGAGGAGAAGGCTCTACGCCACCGACAACCATGTGTTTTGAAAGTTAATTTTCAAAGTAAGAATAATCAACATGTCTAACGAAGTTTGTTTGTTTACTAAATGCACAGTGATGCAGTGGTTAGTGCCTAAAGAAGTCCCTGGTTAAAATCCTAGCTGGGACCTTTCTGTGGGGAGTTTGCATGTTTGCATTGGTTTTCTCCGTGCACTCCAGTTTCCTTCTACAGTTCAAAAACATGCTTCATAGATTAATTGGTTACTCCAAAGTAAGTGTCCCTAGATGTGAATGTGTGGTAGTGATTGTGTGCCTTGGGACAGACTGGCGACCTGTCCGGAGTGTACCCCGCTCTTGCTCACCAGTAGCTAGGACAGGCTCGGGCAATCCCGTGACCCTGAACGGGATATAGCAGATTAAGAAAATGGATGGACATCAAAGCTTTTCATCTATTTGTTTTTAACTAAGAATTTTTTGCTTCTTCAGTTTCAACAAATAAAAAAGGGGCTAATAAAATGTTTTTTAACCATTTTACAGATTTAAACAAAGGAAATAAATACTCCTTCCTTTTTTTGATCTCAAGATTAAGATGATCAGTCACGCTGCGTTCACTACTGTTCTTCACAGACTGTGAAAGAGCAGAAACATTGTGCAATCTATCTTACTAAACATCTTTGTTGAATTTTTTTTATCGATACTCTTTTGGTGGAGCAGTCTTTAGCATAACAGAATTAATCCTTGTTTGCCAACACATCATCAGTGCTGCTTTACTTATAGACAGTTTCAGTTATACATGTAAGGCAGTCAAACTGCACTTCTGCAGCATGTTCAGTGCGTTTGAAACAAATATAAAAGGATTACAGAATCTGGTAAGCTCCCAGATATGTGTCTAAGGAAGGCTGTTGCTCTCAGGTGATTTCCTTAACAGCCTATCTATAGAGCTCAGCGCAATATAACTGTATAAAAAAACTCCTCCCCTTCAGCCCCCCATCTCCCTACCTCCACACAAACACCTTTCCCAGAAGAGGACGTTTTCAGCAGCTCAATCCCGTTCCTGCACCCTGATATTGCAGAGGCTCAACACGTTCCCATCCTTTTTACCATAAGCATTACCATACCTTTGATCGCACCATTGCTACCTTTTCTCCACTTCATTACCAATGCATACGTCTCCCCCTTTTTTCTTCAAAATATCTTTGTCCTAGTCAGCAGTTAGGAATGTTCGTTTAACAATTGGCATAGATGGGACTGTAACTGTTAAAAGGAAAAGAAAAAGATGGCTTTGAAATGGAAATTGTATGCATGAGAGGACCTGGTGAGCCTCCTGGATCCATGATGACGAACGCCAGGATTTCTATTCCACCTGACGCCAGGGACCAAGCGGTCGCAATAAGAAGAAACACGCCCAAGAGTAAGGCAAGAGAGATTAACACAGACTTGTGTCACCAGTTAAAACACAGATTTGCTCATTATCATTAATGGTTCTAAAAATCTAATCCCTAATTTTATGATCCACTGCAGGACTGCAAGGACTAGATTGTTTAAAGGCGCAGTAAGAAAGAAGATTTGAGAAAACAAACATTTGACCCCCTCCACATAGTCAAAAACTCACCAAAATTTGCCCCCACAGAGTACCATGTGAAAATGAATTATGGGTTGGCAACAGGACCCATGGTTTGGCAGATGTGTTGTGACAAAGAGTGAAATTTTGAGATTTACACATTTTCCCACAATATGACAGAAGAAAACTTTTGTGCGAGAGATCTTCATTAAATGTCACAGCTGAAGTCTACAACACAAAAGACGTTTTGACCTTTGACTTTGGGAAGAGGCCATCTTGAATTTTCACAAAAGCCACCTTTAGTACCAGCTACAAATTTAAACTTCTCCGAGAAATTTAACTCCTCGAGCATCATTGGTAAGCTACAATGGAACAAATGTTGGTATTAAAGTTTGTAAAATTTGTACGGCGTTGACGTGGCGAACTAACAGAAGTGGTGTTCATCTTGTTGTTCACACATTATTTACCAGAATATTGTGAAAATGCAATACATAAAAGCTTTGCTCATACTGAGCAGAATGATATGACATACAATATGAACATGTTAGGACTGTGGTTGTTGTTAACTTTGGAAGCTAAAAATTTAACTTTTGCTAATTCTTTTAAAAATGACAGACTTATTTGTCACCCCCGAGTGATCAAAAACTGAAATGGTTACTAAAATGCAACATTTTGAAAAACGCACTCAGGCCATACAATACCACTGGGGCTTTACTTTGTATTTTATCACATTTATCATATATATATATATATATATATATATATATATATATATATATATATATATATATATATATATATATATATCACATTTGCTAAATTTGTTGACAGACAGGAAAAAAAATGTGTTCTGATGAGAGGAAGAATTAACTGAGGAAGTAAGACTCAGAGGTTCTGCACCTTTTTATTAGATGAGGATATTAATGCAATGCTTGTGGTTAGATAAAAATATAAATAGCAAACCAAACAATCAAACAAAAAAAAATACTGCAGGAAAAGCACAAATGTTAACACAATGATTTATGAAGCCTTAAATATATATATATAAAAAAGAAAACAGTCTGAATGGAGAGTATCCAGTGTTGTCTATTTTCCAGATGAAAGTTTTTTTTGTTGCAACCTACAGAATGATTCTAGGACTAAATTGTTATTTGGTTTACTACTCTAAAAATCTACAATCACATGCTTGAGTAAAGATGATGGTGATTTTTCCTGCTCTGTACCAAAGTGGTCTGCTTACTCTTTTTTTTCCTGACCTCCTGCCCACTGTTGACACACACCACAACTGCCGTCACCTGAGTATTAGCGTTTGACAGGATAGTGAGTCATACTCAGGGCCTGAGGTGAAGGTTAAAGAGAAACAGTGGAATTGCAGTAGTGTGTTTGCGCTTCAATGGCCCACTCAGGAAACAATTCTTGTCTTCAAGTCAACCGTTTTCTTTCTGTCAGCAAGTACAGGAACATCTTTAAAAAATAACAGCTGACATGTAATCAAATGCATTTGTTGGGCCTACAGTACATAACTTCAGCCTTTTTGCTTTGACTGCACCATTACCAGCAATGACTCAGTAGAGTATTTGTCTAAATTTGCCAGATGCAATACCTTAAACAACAGTGGTATGATAGGACCCAGTCTCAAACTGACAACTTGCCAATAACCGGTTCAGTGAAGTACCGACTGCTGTACACTTCAGGGAACATTTATTATTGCCACAATTCTTTCGATTTCTATGGTCAGGAATTCATTCTTTTGTTCACGTTTTAAGGGCCTTTTACTAATTTAAGTAACTATAGGTGCCTTTCCCTGTAAGTACCCAGTAGTTGCACTATAAGTACCATGTAAATACCACTTAAGTACACTGTAAGTACTGTACTGTAAAAGAAAGCGTTACCTATATTTATTAGGGGTGGGCAGGATACAGACATAAAGGATATGATCTCTAATCAGAGCTGCATGTTCAGTTCCCACCTTCCCGCCCATGTGTCAAAGTGTTTTTTTTGGGGGGTTTTCTCCTCAACACAAGTTTTTTTTTAAATCATCCAAAGCTGTTCTTTTTTGTGTTAGTCTATTTTTTGTTTGTCTTTTTGACCCCCTATAATTTACTCAACACAATTAAAATTTCACTTTCACATTATGTTTCTAGGTGTCCTTTGTATTCCTCTAACCTTTTAGTCACACTGCAGTTGGTTTTACACGGCAGTTTGTTCAGTTGGCCTCTGAATTCACATGCCTAAACACCTATTGTTAGTTTTAAGAAGTTTGAAAACCTCACACACTGTACTGACACTAGAAAAGTGTGTCAATTCTTTGTTAAATCACAATGTTTGATAAATGAAGACAAAAAAAACATTTCATATATTTTTTTTTTTTTGTTAATTCATAACCAGGCTTGATATTAAGACCTTCTCATTGTGATGGTTTGCAGATGGGTAGGCACTTGGAATATGGTTCGAAGGGCCACATTAAACAACCATTGGCCGAGGGTCTAAAACATTTACATAGTGCAAGGCCCCTTGTACTACGTACTCCCAATCATGCACACCTAAACAGGAAATGTTTGCAAAAACAACTCTTTCATTTAAGATTATTACATTGGAAAGTCACATTTATTTTTAAATAATGCGTTATTGGAATGGCAAGGGGGTACAAACTTTTAGGGTGTAATATCTACAGTCATTAAAGTAATTGTTTGGTTTTTTTTTTTTATTCCCACAATATGTTTTTAAATTTGAGCCTGTTCAATTGAAGTGGTCCTGACTTTCACCGAAAAAATAGATAAACTCGGCGTAAGCCTGTTCATTTTAATTGTATTTAAAGTTAGCTTGAAAAGTAAGTAAGAGTTAATGGCCGACGAAGTGTGCATTATTACTTTTTAACGCACACCGTCGGACGGTTGCTTCCGCGAAGTGCCTTAAAAAGTAATAATGCACACTTCGAAGGCCATCAACCCGCTTATACCATGGTCACTTACAAAAGCAATACATGATAACCCGTTTTTAGTCCTTAATTCTTGTTTTTGTTTCTGATTTGGATCGCTTTTCTCTTGAAATGTGGCAAATGGGTTTAAAAGTTCAAGGGGGCTGAATACTTTCACAAGGCACTGTAGTTGTGAACCTTGATCACCCCTAAAATACATGTCTTTTTTCCATTTACAGCCAATAAGGCCATGCTTCATAGGGACACCAGGCTAAATAAGTCCTTACATACTGTGCACTCTAGCATCTGAGCCCCACTACCTCTTCTTCAGCCCTGTCCTCTCCTTCTGTGAATGTATTGATAAAGGCTTTGCCCATGAAATATCAGATCCTGTCTACACATAATTGATTGTTTGCAGTTTGATAATACATAAACCCGGAGACTCACGCTTGTCAGCTGTGCTCTAAAATAAATGCAGCCATAGATTTCCAATTAAAGGTGGGTGGCAGGGCTATTAGTTTGCTCTAAAGGTAGCTGTCTGCGAGCAGAATAAGCTGGGCTCTATAACCACCACGATAAGGCATTTGTAAAGGTGTGTCTTTTCTTTTAAGCCTTACACACACACAATCACACTACAACAGACACATACGAGGTCTACTTAGAGAAGGTTTGGTGACATGATTTATCAACCTCAGGCAACACAGAAAAGATAGTAAGGGTAGTTACAATGGTAAAATTCTCAAGGTGACTACTTTTGCCTATTTTAAAGAGTACTTAGGTCTATCTTTTTGAGATCTCCTTTTAAAATCACTACATTAGGCATAACATAGCCTATGTCCAAAAGTGCACTGTGACCATAGCACTTTTAAAGGTTAATCTTGCCATGATTACAGCATTTTATTTATTTTAATTAGAAAATGATGAGCCTTTTTTTTTATTTTAAGACAAAAATTTAGCCACGAACAAGATGAGCAGATTTCTGTTGGGAACCCTTCCTTTAAATGAACCCTCTTTTCTTAAAATTGACAGTACAGTGATCCCTCGCTATAACGCGGTTTACTTTTCACGGTTTCGCTACTTCACGGATTTGCATCGTGCATTGTGTGCTGCATTCTGATTGGCTAAAAAGTCACTCTGCTTCTTCTCTACTTGTGCGTCAATAACGTTGCAGTTTATATGTACACGTACATAAAACAGCTTGCCAAATTTAAATTACTTACGTGCAAATTCTTTTGCAATTTCGAGTTTCTCTAAAACCCATAGAAAAAGAGCGACAACAACTGCCTATCACTATGTTCTTCCCGCGAACAAACACGCCTGCACAGCCAGCTTCATAAGAAGAAAACACTGCAGAGCGGAGTCAGGATGCAGCGGCTCAGTCTGAAGAACAGTGAAATACACCTGGGGCCTGTTTCAGAAAGGAGGTTCGACCAACTCTGAGGTTGAACTTGAACTCTGAGTTGGTCAATCGGGAGATTAACAACTCTGAGTTTTCAGTTTCAGAGCAGCTGATCCGAGTTAGATCAATCAACTCTGAGTGGACTGATTCGGAGGTGAGCGTGCGCACCGCGTCTATAAGAAGCCATTATCAATGGAGCACAGATATCACGAGTCACCATGGCAACCGTGAAAAAAAGAGGTCTGCGTATTTTTCGCCAGCTGAACTTGACGTGCTGCTACAGAGTTACAGTGAATATGAGCACATATTCCAGAAGAAAAGCAACACCGCTGCATCTGCAAAACAGAGACAGTTAGCGTGGAAAAACATAGCTGCTCAAGTTAATGCCTAAGTTTGCATTTAAATCATTGTTATAAAATATTGGCTGTAATAACTTTTTAAATAGCGTAAGGAGTGAAATAAAAAATGGCTATATTTTGGTGTACTTTTGAAGTGTTATTCCTGGTGTAAATGCATGAAATGCTGCATAGTGTACAGAACCAATCTGGGGGGGGGGGGGGGGGGGGAGGGGGATGCATTTAACGTTGATAATGTTTAGAGGACTTTTTTGTTAACCTTCCCCTCTTGCAAACGTTGGTCAGTTTAATATTAATACATGCAATTGTGTTTTTAAAAGTGAACTTTTGTTTAATGTTGAACCTTTCGCTGCGCGAAGACTTCTCATTTCTTTTCTCTCGTCTTTCCGACCGTGATTTCGGGAATTCTCCTTCGGGGTTCACTTCCCGTTCGAAACCCTCAACCTCCAGAGCGGATTAAGAATGACTCCAAAACAGTTATTCTGGGAATGACACCTTCTCTTTATTTAACTAAGTGCTCCGTCCTCCGAACACACGATATATACCACGCTCTACCCCCCCCCCCCCCCCCCCCCATCTGCACCTGCACTCGCCCCTCCCCTTGTCTCTCGTGGATCGCACCCCGCTCAGCACACACACACACTGCAACACTACCCTTGTATTGATCAAGTGGTGTAGGTTTATACGGGATTAAAAAAGTAAGCAGTGCTAGAAAATTGTGTTTCCAAAAAGTAATTGTTACATTAATCTAATTCAATGTCCCTGATTTCATTTTCACGTAGATGCAATCCTGCAGGAATTAAAAGAACATGGCAGCAGCTAAAAGTGAAAAAAAAATTGAGTCTTCTCAAAATCCTCGTACAAGGTGAATATAATTTTCTATGAATGAATGCAGCCTCCTCGTCTATTGGGTCCTCCAAAAAAGGACAAGCTATTCTTGTCACTTAGACCGTCTCTGTGTGACGGAAATGTGGGCAATGAAGGTTAAAGCGAAAAATACCGCTTCGTCTTTAAAAAGGGGAGGGGACCGGCATACTTCGAGTTTGGAGAATAAAACCTGCTCCCGACCAGGTTAGGTTCACAGCATAAGTAACCATGGATACTGACTCCGAGTATAAGTTACCTCTCTTTCAGAAACGGGTTTGACTTACTCTGTTTACTCTGGTTTAACAAACCTCCCATTCTGAAACGGAAAACCCAGGGTTTCCCTGATTTCAGGGTTAATGCACTCAGAGTTTACACTTAACCTCCTTTCTGAAACAGGCCCCTGAGTCACTATTTGTCCCACTGTACTTTGTATTTTTCTCATGATCATTTTACATTTTCTCCCGTTTAATCCAATTACTCGGGTCGCGGTGGGCGGGGCTAATCTCCGCAATTTGAAGCTTTCTGTTCACATTGCTGATTCAAATTATATTTGACAGTACAGTACAGAAGTTGTTTGTTGAAAAAAACGTTTGTAAAGTACTTTTTTTTGTGAAACAAATGATTGAGCCTGTAAAATGGTTTGTTCTTTCTTTTCAATGTATAATAGAGTATCTAATTGTATAATAATTGTGAAAAAAATTAAGGTTTCTACTTCACGGATTTTTATCACGGGTTCTTTTTGGAACGTAACCACCGTGAAAAACAAGGGTTTACTGTATACAAGAACTGGACAGAGTGAACCCTCCTCCCTTGCATTCCAAAGTGGGTGTGTGAACTGCCTTCAAGAAGCCAAAATCCCATAGACTTCTATAGAGAAATGAACAGCGATTACTCAGTCATTCTATTTATCAGAATTCTTGCTCTGTTTCATTTTTTAACAAGTTCTTGCTAATTCTGTTTTTTTCCTTTTTTTCTAATGCAAAGGCTATTGACCAATCAGATGGTTCAATAAAAGTATATGGTCTTGTGTTGAATGTTGTAAGCGTTTGTTTGCAGATTTCGTGTAGCCAACTTTCAATTGGTAGCGGTGTGGCCTTTTAACAAGCTCACTCCTGATTAGCAAGAGTGGTTGCTATAGATATGTTGACTTACAACGATTCGGGCCATGTCTCCAACATGGCAGGATCTGCATTGCAAAAAATTTTAAGAAAATTGACTTCATGTAGTTGAAACCAGAAGTAAGCCATTCCCTATGGGTCATGTCCCTAACCCTGTCCAGTTGTCAGTATATTTAATGTTTCTTACCTGAAAATCCAAACAAAAATCTTGTTCTATTGTTTCTTTAAGGGTTCCCGTAAGAATGGTTCACATTCACACAGCTTAGATGTAACAATTCCTGTTGCTGTAACTCTAGTAGTCATGAATGTAGAGAATCCACATACACTCACTGGCTACTTTACACCTTGCTAATCCTAGGTTGGACCCCTTTCTACCTTCAACACTGCCTTAATCCTTAGATTCAACCAGGTACTGGAAACATTCTTCAGAGTTTGGTCCATATTGAAATGATAGCATCACGCAGTTGCTGCAGACTAGTTAGCTGTACTTCTATTATATTGACATTGCATTCCACCACATCCCAAAGGTGATCTATTGGGTTGAGATCTGGTGACTGTGGAGGCCATTTGAGTACAGTGAACACATTGTCATGATCAAGAAACCAGTCTGAGATGATTCCAGCTTTATGACATGATGCCTTATCCTGCTGGAAGTAACCATCAGAACATGGTACACTGTGGTCATTATGGGATGGACATGGCCTGCAGCAATACACTGGAAGGCTGTTTGTTGTAACAATGCTCAATTGGTACTGAGGGGCCCAAAGTGTGCCAAGAAAATATCCCCCAAACCATCACAACTGCTAATACAAAGCAGAATGGATCCATGCTTTCATGTTGTTCATGCCAAATTCTGCTTTTACCATCTAAATGTCACAGCAGATATGGAGATTCTTCAGACTAGGCAATGTTTTTCCAATCTTTTATTGTTCAGTTTTGATGAGCCTGTGTGAATTTTAGCCACAGTTTCCTGTTCTTAGCTGACAGGAGTGGCACCCAGTGTGGTCATCTGCTGCTATAGCCCATCTGCATCAAGGTTGGACGTGTTGTGCGTTCAGAGATGCTGTTTTGCAGACTTAGGTCGTAACCAGTGGTTATTTTAACTACTGTTGTTTTTCTATCAGCTAAAAACAGTCTGGCCATTCTCCTCTGACTTCTGGCATTAACAAGGTATTTCCGCCCACAGAACTACAGCTCACTGAATATTTTCTCGTTTTCTGATAATTCTCTGTAAACTCTAGAGATGGTTTTGGGTGAAAATCACAGTAGATCAGCAGTTCGCCTTGACCATGTCTACATGCCTGAATGTATTGAGCTGCTGGCATGTGATTGGGTGATTAGAAATGTGTGTTTATGAGCAGGTGTGTCTAATACAGTGTCCATTGACTGCAGTTTTTATTTACATTTAACATCTCACACTTAGCAGTGCACTTCCCAAAACAAGCAAAATACACTGAACATACCCGGCTGGTCTAATGATCAAGCATCAAGGTGAAACCTGAAATATGACCAACAAAAGTTGTAGAGGATGTGACTCTCCTTTGACACTTCCCACAACCTATAGCAATTGTTACCCCCAATTTGTGAGGAATTCTCTGCTAAGCTTTTTGCCTGATTGTCCTGGGAAATAATAATACTCCAAACTATTAAATGATCTGTATAATTACCTATTCCACTACTAAGAAAATACATTCAGGCAAAGAGACAGAAAGCCTCTAAGGGGTCTAATTCAAAATGTATATTCAATGAAAAATTGTGCATTTTGCTGTATATCTGTTCATAACAAGGTGGCCAAAATCTGCAACTTGTCTATTTCTATTTATGGACTATTTGTTACGCCCGCCGCATCACATAAAAATAGTCCGCTTTTTGTGAGAAAAGAGATCCAAATTGGAAAAAAAACAAGAATTAAGGACTAAAAACTGGTTAATGTTTATTGCTTTTGTAAGTGACCATGGTATAAGGGGGTTAATGGCCTTCGAAGTCTGCCTTATCAGTTTTTAACCTCCGCTTCGTGTTGGATGGTTCGGGCTTCCACGGCGTGCGTTAAAAAGTGATAATGCACACTTCGCCGGCCATTAACCCTTTCAAAACAGCAGTCCTGAAATGAACAAAAATTACGAACTTGAGAAATACCAGACACTCAGAGAAGAACTGGAGAAAGCTGGAGGAGTGGCTAAAACAGATACTTGGAAACACCTCAGACCTCTCAGTCCAGAAAAGCACAGTACTAGGAACAGCTAAGATACTGTCCAGGACCCTCAAGCTCCCAGACCTCTGGTAGAGAAACCGAGCTTCTGTGAGAAACCATCCGCGGAAGGGTGAGAGGGGCGTTTTTATTTATTTATATATGTATATATAGATGGATATATATATATATATATATATATAGATGGATATATATATATATATATATATATATATATATATATATATATATATATATATATATATATATATATATATATATATATATATACATACATACAACCTGTCAGGTTTAATAAGTGTTATTTCTTGCCTTATAAATGGGTTTGGGGCCATCAGTTGTGTTGTGCAGAAGTCAGGTGGATACACAACTGATAGTCCTATAGACTGTTAAAATTTGTATTATAGCAAAAAAAAAGCAACAAAGTACAGAAAAACAAGTGGCCGTCATTACTTTAAGAAATGAAAGTCAGTCTGAAAAATTGGGAAGACTTTGAAAGTGTCCCCAAGTGCAGTCACAAAAACCATCAAGCACTACAAAGAAACTGGCTCACATGCGGAACTCCGAAGAATCAGAACTTTATGGTAGAATATCTGCTAGGAAACCACTGCTAAGGAAAGGCAACAAGCAGAAGAGACTTGTTTGGGCTAAAGAACACAAGGATTGGACATTAGACCAGTGGAAATCTGTGCTTTGGTCTGATTGGAGATTTTTGTTTCTAACCACCGTGTCTTTGCGCGCCGCAGAAAAGGTGAACGGATGGACTCTACATGTCCATTCCACTGGTTCCCACTGTGAAGCATGGAGGAGGAGGTGTAATGATGTGGGGGTGCTTTGTTGGTGACAGTGTTGGGGAAATATTCAGTATTGAAGGCATACTGAATTAGCATGGCTACCACAGAATATTTCAGCAGCATGCTATTTCCTCAGGTTTGCGTTTAGTTGGACCATCATTTATTTTTCAACCCCAAACACACCTCCAGGCTGTGTAAGGGCTATTTGACCAAGAAGGAGAGTGATAGGGTGCTGCACCAGATGACCTGGCCTCCACAGTCATCGAACCTGAACCCAATCGAGTGGGTTTGGGGTGAGCTAGACCGCAGAGTGAAGGCCAAAGGGCCAACAAGTGCTAAGCATCTCTGGGAACTCCTTCAAGACAGTTGAAGACCATTTCAGATGACTACCTCTAAAAGCTCATCAAGAGAATGCAAAGAGTGGGCAAAGCAGTAATCAAAGCAAAAGGTGGCTACTATGAAGAATCTAGAATATGACATATTTTCAGTTGTTTCCATTTTTGTTATGTATATAATTTCACATGTGTTAATTCACAGATTCACAGTTTTGATGCCTTCAGTGTGACTCCACAATTTTCATAATCATGAAAATAAAGACAACTCTTTAAATGAGAAGGATGGGTGTAAACTTGTGTGTGTGGGTGTGTGTGTGTGTATATGTGTATATATATATATATATATATATATATATATATATATATATATAATTTTAAATCTCAAAGGCACTCCAAATTGACATCCAATAAAATTAAATAAAAAATGAATCCTGCTAAGATAACATTATTTATATTTTTCAAAATAGATTTTAATCCATACGGCAGACGTGCATTTGATAAGGAAATATATAGAATACATAGAAACTACAATCGGCAGGCCACGAGCTCCCTAGAAAACGACACTGTTTTTTTTAAAAATATTGCCTAAAACAGCATAATTATAATTAAAAGACCACTGGGAACACTTTACATAGATGAAAAGATGATTGGAGTGCAAGTTTGATGATCATGTCTTATTGTTACGTGGCATTTCTGAAGTTATTTTGTGAATTTGTAATAGATTCTAACTTGGTATAGACAGGTTAAAAGCCAGTCTAAATAGCAGTTGTTGCTAAATGTCATAGTCAGACTTGCATTCCTTTTATCTATTTTTTTCATAACAAGCTTAAACCTATATGTGGTCACCGGACTGCTGGAGCCTACCCCTGCTAAAGTTTTGCAGGGTCACCCACTCATATTCAGATGCACACCTAAGGACAATTTAGAATGAACAATTTAACTACCTATGAAGCCTGTTTTTGGTCTTTGGGAGGAAGCCAAAGAAAACCCACACATGCACCAAGAGAACATAAAGACTCTACACAGAATGGACCCAGCCGTGGGGCTAACCACTTTCCTGCTGTGCAGACCGTCAAGCTTTATTTTATTAATAATTATACACTCAATTCAACTTTGATATAAGTAGATGCTGTGTGTAAACATTCAGCCGTGAAAGATGGTAGGACCAAACTCATGAACCTCTGCTGCACATCCATAACAATAATTACACACCATAACCTGATCCTGATTTGGATCAAGGATCAAAGCCTTAAAACAGTGAGACCTTACACTAACAAATAATTCAAATATGCATGATAACAATGGAAAGTGCAAAAATAGCCAAGTTTTTGCAAATTCACATTGTTCACTTCTATCAGTTAAAAACCAGTTCTAAACACCTTCTAACAAGGTGACATCTAATTGTAGCCATTCAATTACGTGGTTTGAAACAGCTACACTGTTTACCAACTAACAGAGACAATTATAGTAGTGTCAGGTTGCCAAGAAAGTCTATCAGTTAACATAGGGGAGATTTGTAAGAAAGTGAAAAGAAAAAGAAAATGTTTGCACTTCAGTAAACAAAAGCGTAATTCAGCTCTTAAGAATAGCTTCTTCATCAGCTCACATTTTCCAAAGATATATGTTGTCATGGAAACAATAAGTTTTGCTTATTAACCCATTCCATAAAACGACATTACAATGGAAGCCATATCCCTCTCTTTTCCCCCTCACACACACACATGCTAGCAAAAACACTAAAAACTAATCACCATTTTCTTCCCAAATCCCTCCTCGTAGATCTCCCAGTGCTCTCTGGGGACTCTTCAAAGCATATTAATCAATGTAATTGAAATACTTGATTACATCACTTCACGCCTCATCCCAGTTCTGAGGAACTGTGTGCACAGCAAGCATAAAAAATATAGTTAAAGGAAAAGAGGCTGCAGTGTATGGACATATTAAAGGTAATAGCCTAAAAGTGCACAAAATGTTTAAACTACAACTGTCTCCACTATTTAGTAATGACTCACAGCTTCAAATAGATGGAACACAAGGTCAGATATTCATTTAAAAAACCAGGAGCACATGATAACCTGCATGCTATAAACTGGTTTAACACGAGATGTTTTAAGTGTGCATGCTTTTGTAACTGAAAACAGATAATATGCACGTATTTTCTAGCCAAGTTCTCTGGGTCAACTGAATCTAATTAGACTACATGTGTCATGACTTGCTATACGAGACAGACCCAGACGCTGGAACCCGGAAGGAAACACAGGAGATTGAGATGGTGAATAATGAGTTTATTTTTCTGGATAAGGGTTTGAAGCAATGGCTTGAAGGCCAAACATGGTTGGAGGTCTTGGAGCCTTCAGTGGAGATTGAAATGGTGAGTAATGACTTAATTTCCTGGACGAGGATCCGAAGGACAGTTTGTTGAAGGAGCGCTGGCGATGCGCTGATATAGTTTTGGTTAGCGGGAGCTATGGCTTGAAGGCAAGGCGTGGTTGGAGGTCTTGGCATGGCTGGGAATCGTGGTTTGGCTGGAGCATGGCATGGATCAGGCTCACTAGTTGACTGGGCTAAGCACCATAAGGGGCAAAGAACTAGCGATGAATGCTGGAGCTAGATCTCCTTAAGAAGGCTGGTAGTAGATGTGGTGAGTGTCCACAGCTGGTCTGTCAGAAGGCAGAGCAGAGAGGGGAGGGGGAGGACAGACTGCCAGAGGCACCATGACAACTTGTCTATTTAAAGCTAAGATCCCCTAAATAAGCTTTTTTTGTCAACTTAAAAAAGCACACGATAGGTCCCATCACTCAATATGTTTCCTATTTTCGAAGTGATGGTACAATAGAACATTCTTGAAGATCTCTGGTCCAACAAAGATATCTCTAAACACACAATTTTTCCTGTTTGTAGTTGCAGACTCCACAATTACTCAAATCTCCATAAAACTATTCATCATATATCCTGGGTCAGTTATGAACTCAAATAATTCCTTAACTGGTGAAATCTATTTTGTGTGCGTGTATGTGTTTTGCAGTCCTTACACATTTTAATATTTAAACTGCTAACTGGCGACAACACAGACTTCTTTTGCTTCTTCCATTGTCACAATTGCCCATCCAGACATATATATATATATATATATATATATATATATAAATATATGTATAGCCGCAAGGAAGGAGGCCGAGGACTAGTGAGCATAGAAGCCACTATCCAGGATGTATATATATATATATATATATATATATACATACCGTAAATTCCGGACTACAAAGTGCACCCGATTACAAGCCGCACCCACCCATTTTCACGTGTTTAATTAGTTTTATACATACACAAGCCGCGTCAGAGTACAAGCCGCGCATGTGTTAGACGATATTGTCATCCTGACAGATCACGGCCAGTATCCCAGAGTGAGTGCAATTCATTAGCACATTGTGGGTGGTGCCAGTTTTGCCTCTGGCTCATGTATTTGAGTGTATCGACATCTGTCAAACAGCATGGACCTCTATTCTGTTCACAAGTTCCTCAGTTATGGTGTTTTTATTTCATTTTTTTTTTACTTATTGACAATCTAGGTATCATACATAAAATTACAAACAGTAACCATATAATCAACATTACATCCCTCAGTTATGATGAGGAAATTTACATCCGCGATTCCACATTTCCCATGAGTCTTAGGGGCTAAAGGCGGGGCCAATGCCCGGCTCGCCATTCTGTTGTACGTGTTTAAGAATGAGCAAGTATCAGCAGTGCATGGAGGGGTGAACGGGTACAGCTCTCCTTCCGCTTGTGTCGCGGCAGCGTTATGGGTGTAACAGGGCTGGTTAAAAACCACACCGGTAAAATACAGCAGCGGCGACTGAAAAGCGCGCGCCTCAGCGTGATACGCGCGCCTCAGTGCGGCGCGTGCGTCAGAATTCAGAAGCCTCTGCGCTCCGCTCCCGCCCCGCGCGCTCCTTGTCTCCCCTTCCTATCTACTCCGACACCTCTGGCCAGGGCGGCTTCAAGGAGGAGCACTTCGTCCCCGTTGCGCCGGTGGATGGAGCAAATCGTTTCTGTGCAAAGCAATCGGACTTAATACTGTACGTTTTGTGTATGAGGGGCGGGTGCGTTGCTACGTGTGGGAGCCTTCAGACTGCCATCGGCCCCGCAGTTCAATCAGCAGGAGAAGATGTCTCCAGCTCACACGGAGGCTGGGAGTTGTTCAAAGCAAAATTCCACTTTTACGGTTTCCTTAGAAACCGTAAATGGAGTGTAAATTCACTCCATGCGCTGTTCTCTCCGTCACGCAGCAAACCGGCTTTTCCAAACCCGTTGGTGACGGTGGACTTTTTTACGCTGCTTTTAACGATTGCTTTTAACTTGAAAGCTTCATCATATTGTAGCGGCGATCTGGTGCACGTTGGGTCTAATGGCACCAAAGGATTCTGGGATGCGGCCGGGCATGCGTGTTTCATTTTGTTGAACCATGACTGAAGTGTCTAAGACCTGAAGTCAAGTCCATGCTGTTTGGCTGCTTAAATGTGTGTTGAATATAAATGCCTTGTGCTTGGTGTTAGATAAAGAATTCAAACTATTCACTGAGTTCGAAAGTACGTACATGGCTGCCGCTAATTAAATCCATAAATTAGCCGCGTCACTGAATAAGCCGCAGGGCTGTAAGCGCAGGAAAAAAGTAGCGGCTTGTAGTCCGGAAATTACGGTATATATATATATATATATATATATATATATATATATATATATATATATATATATATATTGTTTAAATTTAAAGATGGGAAATGAAGTCAAATCTTTTTTTTACAGATTTTTTAGAACTGATCATTCAAACCAGTCTCTGAAATTCATCTTTTTTTTGACTCACAAATTACCTCAGAAGACAGATGGGCAAGGGAGAAAACAATAAATGATGTAAAGGCATAAGCTACATGTTTTTAGTGCTTTTAAGAACATTTAATGGGTTGTAAATGAGCCACAGCTCAGGCGCTGACATGGCATGTTTATTTCTTTATTTCTTTATTTTTTTTTTACAATGAAACCAGATGATGGACACTAAATTTACAAGCAGGACTAAAAGGATCATTCAATTCTTTTGGAAATGGAAATTATTGGAAAAAAAAATCAGATGAACTCAGTGGCCTAAAAGTAAAATAAAAAATGGCACTCAGATTTTTCGAAAGGTGTTTTTTCCCTTCAGCAATTCAAAAGACAATGTGTCACCTATTTGGATCTCCAAAAAATAACTAAAATAATTTTTAAAAAGCATCATTTTGTCGTTGTCACCTCCTGGCAATATTTTTCTTTTTTTTTTAATCGGACACTTTCTTGCATCTCAGTACTTTGGCAGACATTTGCTGGTATTACATATTAGGGTACCAGGTTGAACACCATTGGCTAAAGACGCATTCAAGAACCAGCACTTAGCACATTTTTAAATGCACGTCACATGCCTGGTGTGAACGTACCATTACATTAATGTTAGAGAAGATTCTCATTCATTCAGGTGACGTCTTGAAGTTTGGTCGGGGTAACTTGACCTAAAATCTTCCTTAAAATGTTTCGTCGCTCATCTAAGTGGTCTCATCAGTCTGAGTGGTGCAGGGTTCAGTCCACATTTGTATCTGCCAGGTGCCCCCCAATTCCTGCAAATAGATAAAGATAGATAAAGTAGAGAAACCGATGCAGACGCCTCTCCTATTGAATCCTCCCAGCCCCATCAGAGGGAGGTTGGGTATGGTCATGCCAGAGTTTTGGTCTTCTTGGGAACTTATGAAGAGCAGCATGCTAAAAAGAAGATAATTTGTGTCTAGAGTTCTCCCACTCGGTTGAAGGAAGGATTAACCCTAACCCCCTATTAACACGTACATACATTGCTTCTCTGACACCCCCCCAAAACCATCTGTCTTCTCTGTCAAGAATCTGTACATTTCGTCTTCAAATGAGTATCCTTTGTCTTCTAAGCATCAATAAACTGCCAAAACTTGTCCTGAGGTGTTGTTTCTGAGTTGTGGGTGTCCCACCTAGATGATCTAAATGTGGACTGAACTCTGAACTTTGGTCCCAGCACTCTGTCATTCTCTAGTTTTTAGAAACCTGTGTCGTTCTGGGATTTTGACTCACCGTTCTTTTGATAATTTTGACCCTACGGGGTGAGATTGTTTGGGGAGCCCCAGATAGAAGGAGATTATCAGCGGTCTTGTATGTCCATATATAATTGCTCCCACAGTTGATTTCTTCCCACCAAGCTGCAGATTCAGTCTTCCCAGCCTGGTGCAGGACAACAATTTTGTAATAAGTGGAGGAAAGAGGATCCTCCTATAGAATAGGTAACAAGTCTGTAAGAGCCAGAAATCGTGCTTGTCCTTGTAGCCCTGTCTAAAAATTAACTTTCCGATTAAGAATATTAAAATTATAAATCAAACACAAACCCTCATTTGGGTAAATAAGCAAGTAGTAAACAGTCACTATTGTTAAAAGTCATCTTAAATGGTTAAATAAATTATGTTTAATAAAAAAACTTAAATTTGACAAGATATATAAATAAAGTTCAATAATTTGAAACTTCAAACGATAACTTGTATCTCCTGTTTACTAAATTTATAATTGAAGTAGCAAGCAGGATCCCACTCATTTCACCAGTTGATGACGAGTAATAAGTAGCTACATGGGAAATGGGAAGGATGTTACGTTTCTAGGTGACCAAATACTTATTTTCTACCATAATTTGAAAAAGGAACATCGTTAAAAATCTGACAATGTCATTTTCTGTTTTTTTTTTTTTTTTCTCATTTTGTCTCATAGTTGAGGTATATCTTTGATGAAAATTACAGGCCTCTTGGAAAAACTTGCACAGTTGGTGGCTGAATAAAAACTTTTTGCTCCACTCTAAATCAAGACTCTAACTGAAAACTCTTTGAAATATAAAACTATTTTTGCTGATCACACATTTAATCTCTTCTTAACAACTTAATAATCAATGCAAATATCTTAAAAGCACATTGAAATAATATCTTTGCTAAACCAACAATTAAAAAAACAAAAGTTGTACTTTGAATGAGAAGAAATAAACACTTTAATGAAATACGTAATAAATGATAAGCAGATAATATTTTCTCTTTGTATGACTATATCAACCATTGGATCATTTTAGTTTTAAAACATCTTCTCAATGGTTAATATATGCTTTTAAAAAAGCCAGCACGAAGCACACTGAGCTTGAAATAATGATGTGAAATTTATTCTTGTTTGTATGCAGCTGGAGTGCTGCTTAGATCCTGTTAATTGCCTCTTGTGGCTATGTATCATTCTTGCATTTTCACAGATTCGAAAGGAAATCATGTGTGGTTTTATAATTATTTTTTCTTTAAACCTTTGGAAAATATTCTTTTTAGGCCTTATTTGTGATGTGAGCTTGGAAGACTAGTTTGGAAGACAAGCTTATAATCATCATGTTGTCTAAATATTCCAGACAACATGTTGATTGCTAAAGAAGATTTTCTAAAAGCTTTTTTGCTACCTCATTAAAATTGCACAGTTGCCACTTAGCTGCTTATATTGGTTCATAATGAATCTAAAGGCATTTACTTATTACCTTCAGTCTGACCGCATTAGAGGCAACAGAAGAACATTTTGTGACTCATTTCTTTAGTGTTTAAAAGTAAACAATTTAGTGTTCAGAATAATCTGATTCAGTGAAATTGGATTTTTTTTAAAAGCCTTCCCTTAGCTTTAGATGTATTTTCTACAGTTGCTTTTTTAAAAAAAAAAAAAAAAAACACAATATGTAGAACTCTGAATCACTTATTTTCACAAATATTTGTGCTAGAATATCTTCACAAAATATTGAAGCCAAATTGTTGTGTTTCACAAACGGCGTCTTTATGATCAACCCAACGTGCAAAATGGCTTTTCTCATAAGTTTCTCTCTTAGGCCAAATTCTCACTAGCTGGGTTTCCATTGACTATAAATTTGAACAAATTGGATTTGCAATAATAAATTTGCCTAATGGAAACGTGAAAATGTAGACAAAACTCGCATATATCGAAAAAAGGTTTTTGTGCTTGCAGGAGGTCGTTTTCGAAGCGTTTTGAAATTGACATTGATTATCGATCCAGGATTTCAACGATACTCTTATCAATACTTTTTGAGGACGAAAAATAAAATAAATCAAAAACAAAGTAAGAACATAAAGTGTTTTATTTCCTGATTATGAGACAACATTGTTTTTTTTAACAATACATTTTATTTAATAAATGATAATGTTGCAATACAAACCTGAAATGCATGTGGATGTGCTAGAACAGGGTCGGCAAACTGTACCTCTCAAATAGCCATTTGGATCAGTTTCCCAATAGGTGTGTTAGAAAAAATGTTTTTTGCCGATATATCGCGATAGTTCATTTGGCAATACTTGTATTGATTCAAAATGCTGTCAGGATATTTATTTTATTGTTTTTATTCTTTATGACCGTGATGTTCCCTTTGTTGTTTTCGTTCATTTTCCACAAGGAAGGAAAAGCACGGGAGGAAAAGCTTTTTTTGGGGAACTGATGACGAGATCGCCACAGACTGTCTTTCCAGAAAAATACTTTCCATCCCATAACAGACTCTGGTCGGCATTAACAGCTGCAGACACTTTTACTAAACCACAGAGAGCGCAGCACAGGGAGGAAAGAGCTGCATTTTAGCTCTTTCTGCCATCGTGTTTCTTTGGTAGCGTTCCTGTCTGCGCGCGCCGCGTACTGTCTGAACAACAGCCCTGCCCCCCATGCACACAAATAGCCTGACAGAACTTTGTTCTTCAGCGAGAATAGTGAAATTAATATCATCATTAATTAACAGAAAATTGACTGACTTGGTGAGTTAAATATGGCAGATAATGTTTATATCTTCTGAGACACACACACAAAAAAAAAAGCAACTTCTCCAGTACTGATAGCAGAACCGTTGAGGTCAGATCTTACAGATACTGCGGTCTTGACGATGGTTGCCTCGGGCTTTGTTCAATACTAGGGCTCGGTACCCATCCCTAGCGCACTGTCCTGTGGGGTCCAGATGACCCCACTCTCAATGTTAAAGTGCCTTGGATAGCACAAGGGTTAATAGCAGACATGTTAAACTTTCAAGGTGAACATCAAACTGATTAGTTTTTGAACATATTTGATTTCATGTCAAGTTTCAGATAAAACACAGAAGTATTGCACTCTTTATCAAAAGTAAATCAGACTTAGACTTTAATTTCAATGTTATTAGGTACATTCATCTCATTTTTTAAAATTAGGATTCTAGAAGACTTGTCTCAAAGCTGTTCCCATTGAATGACAGTGTCTAGAAGTTGAGTCACAACACCTAGAGTTGAAGTTTTGTATCTTGAAATGTTTCACTGCTCATTCAAGTGGCTTCATCAGTCTGATGTCTGATTCATTTTCACAGCGTGTTTGGAGGTCAGGGACGCATGTTCGTCATCAAATTAATGTTTAAGGTCGATGTTAGTCATCTTGTTAAGAAAGCTGTTCACTTCTTTGTTTATAATAAATACGCCACAAGGCTAAATAAGATTATTCTTGTGTCACCTTTTCCTTTTTCTTTGAGTTATTGGCTGGTGAAACAGCAAAGCTCACAACTAAAAGATGTGGTTTCCAAAATGTGTCCTTTACTGGTGTTCTTTGTTGACAGTTGTTTGTTGACAGAATAGCAATGTTCTTTCTCGTTATGTTAAAGCTAACGCTGGATTTTCTCATCTTATTTGCTTCTGATGTCTGGGTGAAGCGGGAGTGGACAGTGTATTCATGCAGAACAAAAATGATCCTCATGATAACAATGATATGGTATATTTTGAATTGTTTTTTTAGCCAATCAGAATGCAGAACACAAGTCACAATGCAAATCCGTGAAGTAGCGAAACCGTGAAAAGTAAACCGTGTTATAGCGAGGGATCACTGTACACAAATAAATAAAGAGTGAAAAAGATGAAAGTTTTAAAAAACAACAAAAGAACCAGTTTGATTTCAATACACATTTATAATTGTACCTGGATGAAAAAATCTTTCCCCCCAATTAATCAGCTTTTTCAGGAACAATAATACCCCTTATTGGTTAAGGATTATGAGCAGAAACAAGAAGAAACTGTTGCCCAAGTCAATGAAGGAGTCAGCCCATGAGGTTAAGCTCAAAAGCATACGTAAGAATACATTATAATGATGGGGTAGGGCCATCAGTGGATCAGCTGAGTGAGATTAGGAGGTTTTAGTAGATTTGATTATTCGTTTAACATGTGAAGTAGTTTTTATGACATTTAAAGTGTTGTTACATTATTGCATTGTTGCCGTGTTACAATAGCGTGAACTCTTTGCTAAATCAGAAACCAGAGGTAATAAAAGTACTATAAATTTTTATTTTAAAAAAATAGCTGCAAACACGTTCCAAACATCTGTTTATAAAAAAAAAGTGTGGCCCATCACAATCCAGACAGAGGCTGCATTAAAACTCTATTTTTGCAATATAGACTCAGCAGGACAAAGTTCACATTTGCAAAGCCACAAAATGGAACCAACACTTCAAGATGCGAATGCAATGTTTTAAAGTTTATTTTAGAAGTTACTTTTATTAGTATTTACTGTATAGGGTCCTGTCTCATATGTGTCAAGGGAGGGGAGTGGGAAGGGCGAAGGGTGGGTTGGGCTTTTATTGTAATATTGTGCTTTTTTTATGTTAAAGCGGATAGATATAACATACAAATTTTGTTGATGGCAAGAGTCAGAATGTAAACACCAGCTATCCTGTCCCCATAAGCGGCCCAGTAACGTCCCTAACTGAAATGCATGCGGACATATCAGACACAGCCACACGCAGAATGGTCACAAAAGGTTTATATCTCAGTGGGCATGCATTATACATCACGCTGCCAGTGTCAAAAATGACAAAGATGTCCAAGTCAGTTTGTCAGCTGAAAGATGTTTGCTGAGCATCCATTTGTGCCTTAAGACATTGATGTGTCACTGAGTAACGATAACCTTGGCACATTATACTTCTGTATCTAATGCTTTCAGGGGTTTACATATTTTTCTTTTTCGATTGTAAATAATTAACAATTCATTCATTCATTTTCTCCCGTTTTTCCCTTTCGGGCTGCCGGAGATTATCCTGGCCACTTATGGGCGAAGGCAGGGGATAATTAACAATACATTTTCTATTTGGACTTTTGAATTGTTGTTCCTAAATGTTGTTCCTGTATTGCAACTTAATCCAAGAAAGATTATTGTTTCCTTACAGTATAGTAAATTCAACAGAACAGGTAATTTATTGGAGGAGTAAAGAAGACAAACAAAGATCCACAGACTGCCAGGACATAATGTGATGTGATGTTTACATTTATTGTCAGAATTATAACAATTGCTTTATCATTTTAAATGTTATTAATAAACAACCTTTGTGTGGAGCTGGCGTGCTTTTCCATTGCGGCCCTCGTGTTATTCTAGTATTGCGTTGGTTTGAGGGTCTTTTAAATTGTTGGACCCATCCAGGGTTTACTATGACAAGTAAACAAAACTCCGGAACATGTCATGAAAATGTAGCTGCGTGAGCATTTTTGAGAAGCAAAGACCTGATTACTGCTAGTGATTTAGCGATTCTATTAGACCTGGAAATTTGGTGGGTCAAGTTAACATTTTAGGATGCATACAACACAATGATTAAAGACAGACTTGTAACAAAAATATTGTTAAGTTACTTCTAAAGTGATTCAAATGATAGAGTAACTGTTACTTGAATATATTTTTATTGAATAAATAAAGAAATGTTAGTTGAGTCGGATTGAGAAAAACAGTGAAGTTTGAATGCTTTCTAGAACACAAGAAGCTCAAATGCAGATCTCCAAAACAGTACTGATAGGAACAGACAGTTCAATATAGGGACAATGGCAAAGATAGCCTCTTTTGAATTTGAAGGAAACAGAGAGCTCCATGTCTGAAGAAGAAGAGGAGGAAGATTTATTACCATATTTGATTGATTTGATTGTAGAGCAAATTCTAAGTCCCATTAGTTGTCAGACACTGAGCGTGTGAAATTTGTTCACTCCGTTGGTCCCGTCCCTTAGGGGGGCAGTGAGCTGCCACAGCTGCACTCAAGTGTTTCCACCCCCAATTAAAGTCTTTATGCTGAGCGCTGAGATCTGGCTTCCATTTTTAGATTTTTAGATTTAACATATAGATTTTATACACCTATAGACAGTGGTTTAGCCAATACAGCAAAACCAAAAAAGCCTTTTTCACTTCTTACAAACCATTTTTATCTCTGAAAAGTTGGAAGGAAAAAAAATGATCATAGTGCCACTGTGAATTAAAATAAAATAGTGAAAAGAAATGGGACGACCATTTATCGTCTGATAGTTCTCTTTCCCCTTTACACAGCTGGATATGTAATGAAAATGGTGTAAGACTGAATATTCTGTGTCATTTTCCCAGAGATGTGACACGATGGTAATGAGATTTTTGGGCCTGGTGTCAATGTGTTCCTCAGCATGTGCCTGTCAGGTGCTCTGAAGAGCCGGTAATGACAATCAGTGGTCCTGCCAAGGATCAGCAATTAAGTGGCTGAAGAAGCTCTGTAGCCAAGGCAGGAACTCTGTATCTTAACTGTACAATACCCTAGGAGGGTGTATACTTGCTGTCAGCTCAACTTGGAATACAACCTTTTTGTGTTCACTGAAAATACTTAGAATCATACACAAGTATTTATTGTTTGTGGTTCATGCCAACTTAACTATGCATATGAAAAATATCAAAATAAAACAACCTACTGTATAAACACTAGGACTCAGACAGAATAACATTATCTTGTTTATACCATGGTGAATACTTAATTCTGATTGGCTGCAGGGTGTCTTAAACAAGAAGTTCCAGTCACAAAGCCTGAATGTTCTATATCAGTGGGTAACCGGAACCTTCGTGATACATGATACATGAACCAAATTCCAGAGTGTTTCATTCGTTGATATCGCAGGTGTTCGTCAAGGGTTTTGGCCGAAGGGTCTTTAAGTGGACTTGGTTTTCAAAATTTTTGGTCACTTGAGAATTACACCGTTCATGCATTGGTCAGTGTCCAACAGCTTCAAAAACAGACCTTTCTGAAAAACATGGAAATAAGATATTGCCCATGCACCGAAATGTAATTATTTATGCTATCAAGACTTTGAAGGGACATCATTTACACAAATTAGAGGTCCTCTTTCAAATTATTCAATAGAATTTTAAGGATTAACATATTGACAATTAATGTAGATGAAAGGTTTAATTACACTCAAATAATGGCGTTGATTTAATAATTACTTGAGCATTTCATTTTGCTGTCAGTGATACACAATTGTTAAACATTTGAGCCATTCTCGGTCATGTGTGTCTAAATGGTAAAAAAATATCTTTAAATAAAGTTATATTACTCTAAAGGAGTCAACTAATATCCACACATGAAAACATTGCTCAAAATTAAGAACCGAGTACCTCATTCAGTAATATATGTTATACTATATACATGCCTGCTCCTTGTTAAAAGTACATTTGTCACAAGTTGTGTTTCCATTACACGTAAAACTTTATCGAAATTCTAGAAATGTCGAGAAAGTACAATTTTGCAATTACACTGTTTACATTAAATCATAATTGTGTGAATAAACGCAAATAAACTCACACGATAAGTCATCCAAAAACATGGATGTGAACAGTGCTTCGATTTAGAGCAGATCCATTCAAACTTTTTTCACGGCACTAGCGCTCTGCATCATCTAACAAAGGAGATGTCGGTGTCTTATTCAGGCCATGGAGCAGCAAGCTCCTTACAAGGCAGTCGGTTCCTACAGTCAGTTCACTTTGAAAAAAGTGTTTCCATGGCAAAATATGACAATTTTGACACGCCTCAAAAGCCACCTCCTACAAGCACGAAAACTTTTTTTTCAACAAATGCAAGTTTTTTTTTTCAAAATTGTAGTTTTAATTAGACAAAGTTACTATCACAAATACAATTTGAGAAATGTCCGATACTGTATTTGCCTTTTCTAGGGGGAGCCTATTTTTAATGTCTTAATTTTTGTTTCAAACTTAATACAGCTGCTTGATTATTGTATTTGTGGAAGTGACTTATTCTTTTTTAGAACTTTAGTCAGATAAGGTTACTTAAGGTTTTGAAGGAGAAAATATAAAGACAGTGTTTGTTTCTGATGGACCTCGAGCTAAGAGTTAATTATTTAAAAAGCACATGGTTGGACTGAAACATTACATAAATAAATGCTGGATTTCTTCATGTTGTTTGAACGCCGTCTGACAGCTTCAAGAGCAAAACTTTCAAGCCTTCAGACTTCAGAACCTCAGTCGTGACAGCTGTCAAACCCAATATTTCAACCATGTAAAGGAATATATTTGTAAATTTACAATGAAGTAAGTTTATTTTACCCTGAAAACAGTTTTTGCTCCCTAAGTATGATGCATCTTTAGTGTCACTAAGAAGTGGGGCTGTAACGAATGTCGGAGTACTCAGATATTTGTGATCCACCCCCAAAAATTCAAGAACGAATGTTTGCGACGTCCAAGATCGCTGATTTTCGATCTTTATAAATAGAGTGTAGTAAAAATACAATTCATGTATTTTTGCTCTAAAATGCAGAAAAATGTTGGATTTTGAGTTTATGGACTAAAAAAAAGTCAAATGAGCAGCACTACTGTCACGGAAAGTTAACAAATCTTGAATTAAAGTGTCGGTGAAACTTCCGATTCACAGTGAAAATTATTAAATGTATAGTTGGAGTTGGAGAAAAAGACAGAAATTCAGTTTATTAACACAAGTTTGTAAAAAACGAATTTCCTTTCATCCTTTACCCCTTTAACACCACAGCTTTATTTCCAGTGTTTACATTTTTTTGATTACGGCAACTCTTCAACGGATGACGCAATTAATGTGATTTTAGTGGATTGTGAAACATAGAAAAGCAGCCTTGCGCTGATATGCAGCAGTGGACAGTGGTGCTTATGTAATCACCCTCAATCAGCTGATTCTGCCGCAGAGAAAAGCGGCTTATTATACCTTGGTCTTAAAACATAAAGCCTCAGAACGTAAAGTGTTGCATATTGGTGCAAAGCGAGTATAAAAAACCTCTTTTCTCTGCTGCAAAAGCTGATTGATGTTAACCGTGTAAATAGTCTTCAGAATGTCAAAGAGCATGTGTTAAAGCTTAAATACAGTCGAGAATCTGAATTTTAAAAAAATTAAAGTACATTTAAGAATATTACAAAAATCTTGTAGTAATGTCATGTGACTGTAAGCATGGTGAAGTCATACAAGAATGTTCATCCAAAGCAGGGGTGGGCAACCTGGGGAGCTTGTGCATTGACACACGGAGGGAAAGACAGTGGGACGCAAGGGTGTGTCTGTTTGTAATTTTAGAATTTGAAAAAAAAAAAAAATCTTGTTTGACTGACTGTATCTTCTTACAATAGCTTTTTTTTCCCTCCATGGTGACATAAGGAAAGCGTCGATTCACGTAGTGCTCACCTTTATAAATACTGCCACTTTTCCGTGTCCAATCCTTTTCCGTGTTTTCTTTAATCCATTGCAATCTTTCGGTTCCTTCTAAAAAAATGTGAAAGCAAATAAAAAGAAAAAATAATTTTGTTTTAACGTTCCCCTCTCAGTGGAGCCAGCAGAATATTGTGGTGTGAAAATGCCCTTTGACTACCATAAGGATTTTAGAACTCATGACATCCCCAAAGGCATTTCAGAAAATTTAGATGATGACTGTTTGCCAATACAAAGACTGCAGGGTGTTTGTGAAATGCTCATAGTTCTGAAAAATCAATCATTTAGGGTTATGCTCCTTTTAACCCAAATATTTTTGTCTACAGGGTTTTCTGATAATGCTATCTCTGCTCAGTAACCCACATTACAGCTTTGCAGTTACTGGTTCAGAGTAGGGTCATGCTTTCATAGGAATCTTTAGGAGCCTCTTCAAAGCTCTTCTCCTGAGAGAGCCTCCATAAACACAGGGGAATGTGTATTTTCTGCAACCACTACCTGTGGTGGGGCATCTGAAAAGAGTCCATTGGTGCCTACATGTTGGCCTTATCATGCATGATACCTTTGGGGTCAATTTTTGGCCAATGAGATATTTCGTTTAGGGTTTCTTTCTGATGAAATCCATGTGCTTTTGTCAAGAAACCTACTGCAATCTTTTAAAGGGCCAAAGAGGGGAGGAGGCTCACACTTCTAAATGGGTTGTTTAAGAGTTATTGTGTGTGTGTGTGTGTGGAGTGAGGGTTTTGTGAACTTTTTACGAGTTGTTAGAGTCTCACAACTCCCTCATTTTTGGAGAATCAGTAGAGTTCTATAGGGGAAATGGACTGTTAATTGTAAAATTTTGGTAGAGTGGAGGTCGCTGAAGAAGCAGTTTTTCCATTCAGAACAAGATAAAAGACAAGTATCCATGAGATTTCTAAAAATTAACACATTGTCTCTGCTTTGCAGTTAAACCCGACATGTATCATCTGTTTAATGTACAAATGGTAAATGCAATCTACAGATTACATGTTACTGTTATGCAAAAAAAACAATATTCATGAAATTAATGGAAAACAATGTTAAGCTATTAAAGTACTTTATTTTAGGTTGTAATATTCTGCCAAGGAGTTCTGTGAGAAAACACTTTGTCAGAGTAGCTCTAGTGTCGAACAAATTAACAAACAGGTCGGCAGAGACATAAAAATGATTCACCGCAGTTTGTGCCATTTTTCAAGTGGAGTGCAGCTTTGATGCACTTAGAGCCACGTCCTTCCTTCAACTGAGATGCACAACTGGGTGGTAGATGTGAATAATTGAAGACATTTTCAGGCATTTTACCACACAAAGCTGCAAAACTACAGGCAGTATAGGTTTATGTTTTTTCTTTGCTTGTTTGTTTTCTGTCTAATTTAGCCAGTTTTTAGTGTAAAGTTAGATTCCTGTGGACTGGAGTTTGTATTCATTTTGAAAACATTTAGCAATCAAAAAATAAAAAATCAATATCAAATTTGAATTTCTGAGTTTTTTGTTTTTTTCAAATCATTTTGAATGATTTTTTTTATTTTTGCTACAAAGTTTATATCTGCATCCCAGATGTTTTGCCAGCCCTCCTCCATCCTGTTCTTTACCAATAACAGGCTTTTTACATGAATTTGCCTCTAACTACCATCAGCATCTAGGCTCTGGGGTTTAGTCATCCATGGATTCCCCCCCCCCCCTTTTTTTTTTACTTGATACTTTAAAAGCTTTATAAGCTGTTCAAAATAGCTATGATCTCTTTTTCCACATTTGTCATACAATTGTTTACTGTGCACTCATATAACTGTTTGTCATGCAACAATAGGCACTTAAATGATTTCCTAAATATCCCTAAAGTCTGCCAGAAAAGCAGTAATGGCTCTCTTTGGCCTCACTGTCAGATCCACTTTGAGTTGGCACAATGCCAATGCTTTATTACCCAAAATGTCCTGTGGCAGGTCGTCTCCCTGGCCCAAACAGCAACAGCTTACCAAGGTGGAAAAGCAAAACTGTCATCCAGAGAAATTAGGGCTACTCAGAATCAACCTGAGTTTAACCTGCCAAATTTAATACAAATGACTGAGCATTTAACGGGTCCAGTCAGGTGTTTTTTGACCAAGTGACAGTGCTCGACGGAGCAAACTATGTCCACTGAATGAATATGGTAGAGAGTAAAAACTTCTGACACAGTGGAAAAACACTTACAGGATGCTTTGATTTAGTTATGCTGGCACGGAAAGCAGGGTTCCAAATACTGAGTTTTTGACTAAAACACATTTTTTGAGCTTTTTCTTAACCAAATTCCTGTTCATGATCATGAAAATATTGTATGTGGTGATTTTATTTGGCTGCAGCTAAGGTATTTAATTACCAGAGGACCCATAGGAGTGCCACCACAGAGCAGAGTTGCTCCCAACCCTTACTGACACACATTAGCCGTGTTGCAATTGTTAAAACAAATTTGTTTTAATGGCAGTGTCCCCCAAAGCTGTTAATGTCAAATGAGGTACCGAATTTATTTCATCCCTGCCTCCCTACTTTCTCAGACTGAGCACAGACTCTGGTGGAGGACATTAGCGTGAAAGAATGACACATTCCTACGGTGTCAAAGGTCCACCACCTCATTACAAGTGAATCATTTTCACAGGAAAAATGCAATGTCACAAGCTTCCAGCTATGATTCTATTCAGTTTTGACAGGGCATTTTGACAATCCATTCAGCAGTCAATTTGCCTCCACCGCTCTGATTATGAGCACTGCTGCTGCAGCAAGGTTTGATAGCCCCTATAATGCTGCCAGACAGCCCAATTTTTCCCATCCTTTCTTTTTCATAACACACATACTCTGTGGATATACATTGGAATAACTGCTATGGTACACCATGGAGTCGATAAGCGACTGAAAGGAGAGTCAAATGCTCTCAAATTAATGTTTAAGCGATCGGAAGGACTCAAAATACATTTTCTGCAACAATAAATATGAAAGCACAGCCAGCCATGACAATTTGAACAAATTAAAAGTACTCAATCGTGGTGGCAGGCCTGCTGATAGAGTCTGATGGTATCTTTTCTGCTGTTTTCTTCTTCTTTTTGAGACTTCCTATCAGTAATTTGTCTGCATTGCCAGCTATGGATTGATTGTAATAAGCTACTATTCAACAGCACAATCAGTCCTTAGGCCTCCTGTGATTTTCCTTAGGAACCTTGAAATTTTTCTCCTCAAAATAAAGAAATGGTTGAGGCGACGGAGATTTGCATCAAGTGAGCATGTGCATTTTAAAACACTTTTTTGGGTCACATTTAAGAACCAAAGTCAAAGGACACTATTTAAAGAAAAATAGTAACCTGATTTTTTTCCAATTTAGTCAGAAACCAGTGTTTTCTGAAAAATACAAGTAAAGACAACATTTACTAATATTTTGGGTATCTTTGAAACAAAAAAAAATACTTTCATGGATGTGGACAAAGTTAATCTGCTTTGAGACTGTTGGTTCCACAAGAAAACACTCCAGAAACTGTACTTCTGGACTCTTGCCACCAAAACAGCAAAGAAAACTGAAGTTGCAAACACAGAATGCTTGAAAGTCCTTGGATTGAAAGCTTTGGTAGAATTCCCAGTGGAGTTCTTACATCAAACACTGAATTCTTGAACATCTGAGAAAATTAACACTAAGAAAGAAAGAAACCTGTAATATAATGCACAGTTTTGAGTTAATATTTGAACCATGATATTCATGAGTAAAATTTTGCTTAATAATTGTCTTGAAGATGATATGTCCTTCCAATGAAAGGAAAAATGACTCACCACAAACCATCAAAGTCTTTATTGCTATCACACCAAATGCGATCCGCATCTGCCGCCTCTGTTTTGATGCATTTCATATTCGCTGCTATTCCTTCTTTTACACATGAATTGTGTGGGAGGAGCAACCACCTAAAGTTTTCCACAGCCATGTTGTAACACTGTGGAAGACGTGGATTATGTTGAGCAAGAAAGATTCTCAGTAGTACATTAAGACCAAATAAGAACCATGCTTTTTTTTTTTCCTTGTACAGTTACAAACGTGATATCTTGATAAAGGAATGATGTTACGAAGCTGGCAAACTGTTATTGTGTGCACTGGGAGAAGTTTAAATTTTCAGGTACATACCAACCCTGTTACTTTTTAATTTTCAGCTTCTTCACCAAAGTCACTGAAACTGTCTTTGTAGAAGAGAATGTGGAGTTCCTGCTACATTTACCAGTACTGATTCACCTTGTGATTAAAGCAATCAACATTTTGTCCAAGTTTGTTTCTCATTAAAAACCCAACTTTTCTCACTCGATGGCAAAGATTATGCAGCGCCTGCATAAGATCTGTGGATGAAAAGAAGCAAACTGAGGAAAGAAGGATGTAGCGCTTCTCTTAAACTTAGCTTTGCCATTTGACTATCAAAATGGAATGACTTTATTTACTTTTATCCGCAAAAAATAATGGATTGGGACCAACAAAAGGAATGACTTCGGAATCAACAGGATCCATAAGAACCTTCAACTAAAGCTGCTTTCATACTGGACGTGATTTGCGCATCAGAGGTTTCCAGTTTTATTGTTAAGTCAATGTACCGATTAGATCAGAATTTCTGTGGCACATTTTGGGCATTGAACTTGGCGCAGCAAACTAGCAGCAGTGCGTCCTGGGCGTTGTGGTGCGTCAAAGTTAAAAAATCTGAACTTTAGTGCAGGTATGTGCATTATGCAGAACAACGTCATTTTGGCAACCCTATGAAGCACAGTTTAACCCTTGTGCTATCTTAGATGACCCCACCCTCACATTGACATGTTCTCCCTACAATGATAAAGGTGGAAAGATTTCATGTAATCCATGGACACCAGTGAAGATCACAAATCAATGAAGAAAAAAGGTTCAGCGCACTGTCTAGTGGGTCTAGATGACCCAACTCCCAATGTTAAAGTGCCTAGGATAGCACAAGGGTTACACTGCAAGCTATCAGCTACGCGGAGAAACATGGGAATCGAGCAGCTGCCAGAGAATTCAAGATTAATAAATGCATGGTTCGCAAGTGGAGGAAGCTGGAAAAGGAGCGACTCGAGCGATGGATTAACGATCAGAGAACAGCTGGGAGAAGAATCTCTACAGTTATCATTTGACTGAAGGCAGTAACGCTTGCAGAGGAAATGAAAATTGAACATCTTCAAGGAAGTTCGTCTTAGTGGCTTTCGTTTTATGAAACAGTGTCATCTTTCAATCTGGGCAAGGACTATGGTGGCGCAGCAGCTTTAGCGGATTACAACGAAAAGCTGCCCATCTTCCGCTCATACTGCAGTAAACAATATTGCCGGCAAACAAATCCAGACCAGCCACATCACCAACATGGACGAGGTGCTGCTCACTTTTGACATCCCGGTGAGCCACACTGTCGAATGGCGGACACAGTTTTACTAAGACTGGAAGGCAGCGCTGGGCGGGTTACGCCACAATCTGTAAATGGATAGTAGAAACTTGGGCTAACGTGTCTGCTTGCACTGTTGTTCAAGTTTTCGCAAAAGCCGGCATCATTCATGAGGAGCCGCACGGCAACGAGACAGACTCTGACGATGACCAAAGTGAACCTGGCGTGTTTGATAGAAATTACCCCGGCTGTTCATTTTAGATACAGAAGATGAGGACTTTGATGGATTATTGGATGTTGATTGATGACTTGAAAAAAATAAAATAAATCACAATCAACTCAGTTTTGCTCCATTCTTTTTTTAAACACACACTAGCATGCATGGTTTACTGGTATGTGTTAACGTGTCAGCGCCTTAAAACCCAGTTCGCTTTTTGTAGGTGTCAAATACCGAAAAATCACACATAACTGAAACTGTGCCGAATAATCCAGTGCTCCCTATGGTCAAGAAAATATGTTACATTAAATTAAGTTCTTTGTGTAATTTTTTTGTGTTTTATTAAAAAAAAAAAAAAATTGGTTGCAATTATTGTTAGCTAATATCGTTGGCTTTTCCTGTAAAAGCCCACCTATGTCCAGTCTCCATGCAAGCTAAGGGTTGGCATTAAATCAGCATATCAGCCAAAAACAGTTATTTAAAAATGCAATATGTAAATTAAAGTCCCCTGACATAAAAAAAAATAATAATAATAAAAAAATAAAATATCTGCAGGTTTTATTGGCTGCCTCTTGTCATTTTAGTTTCAACTGTCCTCAATATTGAGCTTAGAAGCAAATGATTAAATGCTTAATTTCAATCAGTCTTAGCTTTCATATAGGTCCTAGTGTTGTGCAAGCAGATGATGTGCCTGAAATCCATTTAAATAGGAGAGCTTTGAAAAAAGTGGGAATAAACTTTAAATAAAGGGAATCCCACAATGCATTGGGGATTTGTTGGGCCTTCAGTTTATGTTAAACATCAAACAAAGCTGAGAATAAAGCTACCTGCGTTGTACGCTAAAAATTCGATTCAAATGTAATAAAAACAGAGCAGCAGTCAAGAAATAAAAAAGACAAGCAAACAGTTTTTCATTATTTATAGAGCCTCATACTAAACCATCTTTAGTGACATTCCTTGTACTCTTCCCCTTTTGGTCATCTATATTTAGGAGTAAACTCCTAAAAAGCCTCTCTCATTGAAGTTAATTGGTGTGTACAGCCTTAGGACTTGTGCAGGGCTTATGCAACTGTGAGCTGTGTGAAGAATTCTGTTTGTTTTTCTTTGTCTTTGCCATTTTCTTGAGGTAACCAACCATAAGGGAAAAACTCATGTACTGAGTAACAATGAAAGCAAAACACAAGCTTTTTCTGTTGTCAGTGAAGGTTAAGCTAACAAATTATAATCATATTTGTAGGAGCAAATCAGCCTTCTCCTAAAAGTTGTTGGTTATAAAAATAAAACAAATGTCATTATAAATAAGGTGTAGCTGCTATAGAGTCTATAGAGCCTTCTAAAGTGATGCTATAGCAAGCAAATGGAAAAACATAACACATTTTTTGTAAAAATGGTTATACCTATGGGTGTCAAATTGTTGATTTTATCAATATTGATTAATTAATTACAGATCGAATAGTCTGTTAAGTTTTTAGATTTTATGTGTTAATTTTTCATCTTAAACTATGATATATTGTAGTAAGGATCATTGCTGAGAGGGTATTAATGGAAATTAATTACGATGGAGGCCTGATCTGTTACTTCAGCAATAATTTCTGATTATGGACAAGTCAAAGGGCATTAGGTCACTTATGAAATAAATGAATATTAAAAACAATTATAAGTATTTTAATCTTGTTATTTCTTAAGTTTAAATTGTCTTCACAAAAAATTGACTATTTAAAATGCGCTGCGACGGGTTGTCATGGATACGGCTTCAGCGCCTGCACCAACCTTGCTCTACAGAAACGGAAGAAAGTGGTATACGTTCTAAACATCCTGAGAAGTTAAACAAAGCATCGCTTTAGAGGAAAGGTTCACCTTTTAACAACTTGTTTTGTCCAAGCAAGATGCCAAGCTTAAATTCTAAATCGTTCAATTCCTCCCGTGTTATCTCCTCATGTCTCATCTCCTCCTTCTGAGATTCTCTTCTCCTTTTCTTTTCTGCTTTATCCAAGTCTTCAAAATTATCAAATTCACCAAAAAGGTTAAAGGAAACCATAAAATCATGTCATCAGTCGTGACTTTGGGCTATCTTGCTGTTGTGATTAACTGCAGGTCAACACACTGCATAATATGGTATGAATAAGAAGTTTGTAGTCAATATTGTTCACTGCTCAGAAAAAGTGTTCCTGTTTTTTATGTTTAAATTAAGAACACTTTGAACACCATGTTTATTCATTTTTTGTTTTGTTCTGTTTTTCTTAATTGTTAAAGTTTGAAAATCCCTGTTGGTGGTGTAATTTTGTATTTAGATCATTCATTGTGCCACAATGTAACACTTAAATGAAAATACTCCAAAATGAGCGGTTTTACAGCATTTATTGAGTTAAATTAAAATAGAAAAATTAATTACATTTCATAATTAATTGCTTCAAAAAATGAATGAAAATCATTTGATTAATTTATGATAGCACTAGTTATACTGACATTCTGAAAGGACTCCTTAAAAAAACATTCTTTTTACCTAAAAAAGGTCATTTATATTCATTTCAAGTGAATAGAAATTAATAGAAATGATGTGGATTTCTTCTCCCCTTGCCACCAAATAGAAATCCTAAAATGTAATCTAAATCCTAAATGTATGTGGTACATTGGTACGGTACATTTCACAGAAGTGTAGATTACTTCAACGGGTCTTTTTATACTATTGAACACTTACAGACAGAAATTCTAACCAAAATCTTCGCATTTGTGAGGAGGTGTATGGTGCAGTGCCAAGAATAAATGGCTTTTGCTTTGAGAGTGCTGATGGAAGAGAGCAGGTGAGACCAGGAGGATTGGGTCTTTGAAGATTTAGAGAAAGCGGATGACAGCCTGACGATCGTAGTGGCAAAAAAATATGTTGGAGAGGCGCAGGACATGTAAGAGAGCTGTAAGACAGTGATGTGGTGTCCTGCAGGTGTGACAGGAGAGTTCGAGACGGAGGTGAAAGTATATCAAAGATCAGCTCGGAGTCTTTTTTTTTTTTTTTTGCTTTAGCTGATGGAGGAGGTGACACCTGAATCTTTATGGATTGCGTTGTTTACTTTGTTGTTGACATGTAGTAAAAGCAGGCGAAGAAAAATCTACAGAGGTGGAGATTTATTCTGGAAAATATAGGAATGAAGGTTTAGCAACAGCAACACATAGTATAAAGTAATATTCTGACCTTTGCCCAAAAACGGTATTAAAAAAAACAATTTAACTACATGCAAGACTTCCTAATCTGTGCAAATGGGACAATTTGGTATTTTTTACTACGTTTTCTACTATTTGCTTAATGTCACTTAGCCCATTCCATGACATTTAGTCATATTTAATTTGTTGAATTTTCTAAAATGTCTGAGGAGCATGGCATCTGCATCCTGAGGCACCAGTTAAAGCAGAGAGCCATAATTAGTAGTTGTCTGTGTCCTTATGTGACACAGTTTGTGCCTCAGAAAAAAGACTGGGCACTTTAAAGAAGAATGTGATCATGTCCAGAGCAACAAAGAAGTACATCTAAAATCCTCTGAGCTGAAACTGCATGTTTAAATTTATAGTGGTTCAGTAAAAATGAATCTACCACAAAAGCAGATCAGTGCAACAGAATTTTAGCTTTGGTCTGCTCTGCAGAACAGCTGGACAAATGCATTTCTCTTATCTACAGGGAATTCTGCTGCAGAGCTTGGAACTGGTCATACAAACTACAAAGTCTTTGGAGCATTGTTGCCTTATTAAATGGGATCCAGGTGTAGCTTATAGTTCCTACATACCAGTCTATATTTGGCCAAAAACAACATATAAAAGCAAATCTAATAGACTTAGTTGCATGCCTCCGTACAGTGGTTTGACCCGTATGGGTGCCGTGGGTGTTTGGGATGTTCAGGCCCATAGAGGGTTAAATATAAGAGTGGCTACATCTTAAGGGGAGCACAGGTGTGTCTTGTAGTTCCCTTGAAACTCCTGGGGCCGCCTTGAGAGACAATATGAAAATGGAGCGTACCATTGTAGTGTGTGTTGTAAGTTTTTCGTAGAGTATTTGTAAGGATATTGCAACTTGCACGCACTTATGACGTACAAGTGTTGCTGTCGTTACGCCACACTAGTCATTAGGAAGATGTGGGTACTGGCGTAAACCAACTGATAAAACTTACTTTTTTTTTTCTAGCAGAACTGGTAAAACAAGTAAAGAAGGCAGAAATCAAAATGTCTCAGTTGACCGGCTATTGTCTATTAATGTATGATGTTAGGTTATGTTAGTAAAAACTTTTAGGAAAGATAAAAATAAGCTAAATTTTGTTTTGCTTTAGATATGCTTTAGATATGTAAAGACATTGGGATGAGGGTCAGCACAGCCAAGTCTGAGGTCATATTCCCAACTGGAGAAAGCTAGTTTGTCTTGTCTGGGTGGATGGAGTGCTCCTACCCCTGGTGGAGGAGTTTAAAGACCAATTCAGATGAAAAATGTGTTTTGGGGTTTTTAACAAATTCTTATGGCATTTTCTGAAGATGGAGGACATATGTTAAGTAAAATGAGATTCAAACTCCTTCTCTGAGTATTTCTTTACCAAAATCATTGTGACCAAGGAGGAGATTAAATAAAATGCAGTTTGAAAAAACTTGTTGCTGCTGCGTACTAACTACAATCGGGAGGCTACAAGCTTCCTGCTCTGCTCCATTGAAGTAAAATCAAACTTTATTTATAAAATAAGCGCTTCTCATGCCTTGCACAACTTGAAGCGCTTTAACTTTTATAACTAAAAAATATACACAATATTACAATAAAAACCTAAAACGCCCCTTACCCTTCCCACTCCCCTCCATTAACACATACGGCCCATGACCCCACACACAATGAATACTTATGAAAGTAACTTCTAAAAGAAAATTACACATTCTGACACATCCACTTGCAGACAAATAGATACTTGTATATCGTTGTTTTCCTCGTCTTAGCTGGCATCTGGCTCAAAGGTGGACAACTTCAATATTTCTCACCATTTTTGTTAAGCCACTAATCTAGGTTGGGGTTGTGAGCGGCTGTAAACTAGCAGGAGAGAGTGTAAATAAAAGGATGATGGGAAATGAACGCAGGCTTACTTACCACCAACTCACAGCCACCAACCACCAACTCACAGCTTAGAGGTGAAATTTATGAGAAATTACTGCTGCTTTGCAGAAACTATGTTCTTAAAAATGACCCAGGTTTTTTGAGTGAGCATAACAGGCTGATTGGTGCAACTTAAGCTATTATGTGGTTGCTGTGCTATTCCTTTGGGGTGATGAGGGAGTCAGAAAGTGAAGCTCTCAATTTATCCCCCAAACACTGTTCTAATACTTACCTGTGGTCATGAGCTGCTGGTTATAACTGAAAGACTGAGGTCCCAGATATAAAAGGAGTTTCCTTAGGGTGGCTGGGTGCTCCCTTCAAGAAAAATTGAGTAGCTTGGTCACCCAGATAGAACTTTGAGTAGACCTCCCCTGGTAGGTGTTCCTAGTGTGTTCCACCAGGTACCTCGGGGAAGACCCAGGGCACGTTGGAAAGACAACGTCTCTTGGTTGGCCTGGGAACACCTTAACATTCCCCCAGAGAAGCTTTAGGAGGTTCTTCAGGTAGACTGTTTTCTGTGCATCTTTGCTGCTGCCTCAGCAAGCTGGTCGGACATGGATGGACAAAAAGACACTGTAATTGTTAACTGATTACAGACATTTCTGGCTTGGCTCGACATTTGGTTTTATTGGCTGGAATAACCCTACATAATTCCAATAAGATTGGCTTTATATTGAAAAGTTGAACCGATTCTAGTTACCAACACCAGTTCCTACATATAGCAACAAACTGACAGTGGGCTTCACAATACCTAACATTAACTAATTTCAAGGGAACAAGAAGGGATATTATTGGCAGTTCTGTACAGGTGTATCTGCACACAGTAACCCCCAAAGATGCATAAAAGCTGGACAGATAATTCCTGACGCCATCCAAAGTATTTTAATTGGGCCAAGATTTGGCTACAAGTGTTGGAGCCTTAATGACAAAAGTTTAATCCACCTAACTAAACAATGTTTTAAAAATGGGTCATCGGTCAGGACAAAGTAATGTGAAAGATTAGTTTCAAAAACCTAAAGTTGTCTCGGTCTGCCAGTCCAAAATACACCACTAAATGTGCAAGCTTTCGACCTCAAATAAGAAAAATAAAGCAATAATAAGCAGAAAGGTTTTCTTTCCAAAACAAGACAATATACATTTATTTTAGGTGTAAATTATGATTTTTATTCTAATACAAAAGGAGAATTAAATCATTTTATTTCTAAACACTCTAGTGGACATGTAAGGAACAGCAACATTTAGTTTTCCCTGTTGTTTTCAATTTCAGGGACGCAAAATGTGGGCTTTAGACTAACAAATTAGCTTACGCTTCAACAAAACTGCAAAATCAAAATACCAAAATTGAATTATGCTTCATCAAAATGTCATGAAACTAAATAAAAGAAAGATGAATGAAAAAAATTCCCTGGAAGTTCGGAGAAATGACTAAAACAGCTTAAATTTTGAACATATGTGGAACATTTTCAAATTGTATTAGTTGTTTGATTGTGGAATAAGATGTTTTTTCAAAGTAACATCATACTTGTATCTGTGTTGGTCCACTAATCCCACGTCTCACTGGTTGTGTGATTAAACTACATCAGTATCTTGCACATCTAATTCCCTTCAATATATCGGAGGCTGACGCTCCAGGAGGAGATAAGATAAAGATAAGATAAAGATAAAGATACTTTATTGATCCCAGCTTGGGAAATTCAGTTGTTGCAGCGTCGGCGTTAGGCTCAAGATACAAACTTACACACAATAGATGACAGAGAACCAAAACAATCAATCGGAAAGAAACATCAGTGAATTAGCACAGTCGTATTGCATGCCACTTCAGGAGAGAGAAAATAGACGGACCATAAATGACTTTATCTATTGCACATGGATGACAAGTTATAGAGTCCAATGGAGTGAGGAATGAAAGATCTCCTGAAGCGGTTTGTGTGACAGCGAAGCTGCCTTAGTCTGTTGGAGAAGGAGCTCCGCTGACCATCCAGTACAGGATGGAGAGGATGCTCAGGATTATCCATGATGGATACCAGTTTATTTAAAGTCCTCCTCTCCATCACAGATTCAAACGTGTCCATTTTGCAACCAATTACAGAGCCCGCTCTTCGGATCAGTTTGTTCAGTCTATTGCTGTCCCTAGCAGATATGCTGCCCCCCCAGCAGACCACCGAGAAGAACAGAGTGCTGGCCACAACAGACTGGTAGAATATTTCAAGCATCTTGCTGCACACGTTGAAGGACCTCAGCCTCCTCAGGAAATGGAGTCTGCTGCTGGCCTTCTTATACACAGCAGTGCTTTTGCTCTTCCAGCTCAGTCTGTTGTCGATGATTACTCCCAAGTACTTGTACTCCTCTACCTCTGCCACATCTCTGCCAAGGATGTTGAGAGGCTGGGAAGCTGGTGGTTTCTTCCTGAAATCCATCACCATCTCTCTGGTCTTTTCCACATTCAGCTGCAGGTTGCTTTCTCCAGACCATCTCACAAATTCATCCACAAGATCCCTGTACTCCTCCTCCCGCCCACCATTAATGCAGCCAACAACAGCAGAGTCATCAGAGAACTTCTGAAGATGGCAAGACTCTGAGTTGTACTGGAAGTCACTGGTGTATAAAGTGAACAGGAAGGGAGAGAGCACAGTTCCCTGTCGGGCCCCCACACTGCTTGTCACCACGTCAGACAGGACACCGCCCAGCCGGACAAACTGCGGCCTGTCTGACAAGTAGTCAATGATCCAGGAGACTAAGGCGCCGCCCACACCCATCCGCTGCAGCTTCTCACCCAGTAACCAGGGCTGGATGGTGTTGAACGCACTGGAGAAATCAAAGAATGTGACCCTCACAGTGTCCCCCCCTCCATCCAGGTGAGAGTGAGCACGCTGCAGCAGGTGAATAACAGCATCCTCCACCCCCAATCGTGGCTGGTAGGCAAACTGAAGTGGGTTGAGAGATGGTTTCACCAGAGGTCTCAGGTGGGACAACAAAATCCTTTCCAGAACTTTAGCTGCATGGGACGTGAGGGCAACAGGGCGGTAATCACTAGGTCCAGAGGGTGCAGTCTTCTTGGGGACAGGAACCAGACATGCTGTTTTCCAGGTGTCCGGCACCTTCATCTGACTGAGGCTCAGGTTAAAGAGGTGCTGGAAAACAGTGGAAAGCTGGGCGGCGCAGGACTTCAATATCCTGGGGCTGATGCCGTCTGGGCCAGGAGCCTTCCGTTGGTTAATTTTTTCCAGCTGTCTCCTCACCTGGTCGGTCGTCACAGTCATTTGGGGGGGCTGGGTTGGTGTAAGGTCGGGGGTGGTTTCAGTCTGGTCAGGTAGACAAAAGGAAGATGAGGGAGAGGGGGGTTGAAGGGGGGTTGCATAATGAGGGATGGGTGGTTGTGAGGATGCCGGAGGGGGGGTGGGGTGGACCTGTGCAGTAGGAGAGCTAAATCTATTGAAAAAGATGTTCAGGTCGTTAGCTCTTTCTCTGTCGCCCTCACATAATCTGCTTCTCCCCCCGCATCCAGTAATCCTTTTCATCCCAGACCACACCTCTCTCATGTTGTTTTGCTGGAGTTTTGCCTCCAGCTTTCCCTTGTAGGTTTTCTTACATTCCCTCAACTTGTCTCTCAGCTGGTGCTGCACCCTTTTCAGCCACTCCTTGTCACCCGACCTGAAGGCCCTCTTCTTCTCATTCATAAGATGAACATTGTAAGGTCTTCAAGTTGTTGCTGCAGCTCAAATAACAGCATCAAAGATTACTGAGTAGCACAGTCGGTGCAGATATGAAACCAGTGTGAGTCAGTGAGAAAGAGATTTATTGGAGCACTGTAAGCTTGTGGTTCCAGTAAAATGATCACATAATTCATAATGTTATATGTATGAATAATGTTCTCATGCATTTTAAATGTCACATCAAATAAATATATAATATTAAGTTTAATGTTGTACTGTAAAGTACTATTATTTGCACCCTGCTCATTTTGAACACTTGTACATTGACAAAGAATTTTCAAAACAATTACTTTTAGATGTTTTTGAACTTCAATCCAGCATAAGAACATGAAAAATGTTTATAAAATTTTAAATGTGTTTGCACTTTAATGCGTAAAACAATTATTCGTGCAAGATGTGTGCACAAGTGTCAGATTGTAGTGAAAATTGAAACGACAGGTAAAGGTCGGTAAGTGTGAAGAGGGTGAGACACAGATGTGTTGTACAAACACAACCCCCCCAACCCTGTGTACTGTGGAGGAAACTTGTTAGTGCTGTTCAAGGGAATGGTACACCCATCTTGGGTGTTCCTTGTGTGCAGCCTGACTGTTACAAACAAAAAAATTAGTCAATCGGGGTGTAATTAGTGTGGGCATCCTACGAGTATCCTGCAGGTGATACACATGCAGGTATCAACCAGGACTCAAACCAGATCCTCCGTGTTGGCCACTACACCACTTTTCTAAAATATGTTTGGACTTGTATATTCAGGCATCACAAGCCCTTCCTGTCCTATTGCTTGCCACTCATTTCCAACCAGTGGTAAAAATTCTTTGCCTTGGCGAAGTTGTTCCTGCTTTTGTAAGCCAACAAAGGCCAAGCTCACGGTACAGAGCTAACCATTGAAGATGATGTCAAAACATTTTCAAGTCACGCTTCACACAAACACATTTACAAACTAAAAGTTCAAGAACAAAAAAGAATAAGGGCATAGTTGTCATTTCTTCCCCTTTGCCTTGGTGTTTTCTGAAGATCAGCAGCCATATGTTTTATTCAGCAGTGCCCTTTGATAACAGGCCTGAAGAGCAGAGCAGCAAGATCTAACAAAAGCAAGTTGGCACACTCCTAAGAGCCAAGAATTCAAAATGTAGCTGGCAAAACAGTCAGACTTAAACCTGAAAACTCCTTACATGTACAAAATAAGCCAAAATGATTCTGGAAGTATTTAGAGACTTTCACAACTGAACTTTTTACAATAACTTATACTGCATCTTTATATGGGGTTAAACATAAATAAAACAGAAACAATAATGATTATGATGGTCCAAAGTCAGCTTCTCAACACCAAACTATTTCCACTATTCAAAATGTCTTCAGCACTGACCTGGAAGTGTACATCTTTGTTCAAATTCAGAAATTCTGTCACATAAACCAAAAAAGAAAAACTATTTTATGGCATATGCCGACAGTTTTTGGAAGATTTTTAAAAAGTTGAAAATATTCATGTGTCATAGCTCACAGTCACAATGCAAGGTAACCTTCAATAGTTCAGACAATCAGTCATAGATGACTGACACCAGGCTGACCCACTGTCCATGCAATGACAGGGACGACTATGGAGGACAAAATAAAAATACAAATTTAGACAGGAAACAAACCTGCAGTTATACAGTGTCACTGTGCTGTTGGGCATTATTTAGCTTTCTGTTCAGCCAATATGACTAAAGTGGATCCAATTTTGGATTGACTCCTATTTCCTGGTTAACTTTGTAAAACAACAGTTGGAGAAGTTTCCTTAATAAATCCCGTCGAAAAACGCAAATATCCAAATTTGATGAATTTGATGTATTGATATAACCTTCCAGGCATGATTGGTTGAGACAGTTTAAGCGTTCAGACTTTTCCAAAAACAGAGCTATCAGCTAAAGTTGTGTCCAAATTGCGGTACAATCCTTTTAATCAAAGTGTCTAGAGTAGAGTCAGTCTGAACAGTGTGGTTTCATTTTTACTTTTAACAGTTTTTTTAGAAATATACACTGGACCCTAACTCATGGGTCCGGAAGTCATTATAGAAATTGGTGGAGAATCAGAATCAGAATTCTTTATTGTCATTGTACATATATTTACAATGAAAATTGTAGTAGCCTTAGAGTTGTAAGAAAAAGAAAAGAAATGTCAAATATACTTTAAATAATCAAAATATGTACAACAATTAAATAGAAGTATAAAAAGAAAATAGAATAAAGTGGAGTGCAATAAAGTGCAGCATAATAATTATTGTGTGTATAGGCAGGTGAAAAGTAAGTTATTGCACAGAATATAGATATTGCTATTGGTGGAGCTCCATACCTTTAGGTTACTGAGTGTTTTTTTTTTTCTTTTACCAGTGGTGTTCGTTTGTTGTGTTTGTGTATGTCTTTTTTGGTTTATTATTATCTTAAAGGGGCTATTTCATGCTTTTCTAAAGCCTTTCAGAGTACCGTAAACTATATCCGTATGATAATCTACTACCTTTGGCACACTTAAGACAATTTTAAACAAATCAAATATTAGTCATTTGCTGTTTTTTTTTCGACATGGAAGTAAGACAACTTGATCTCTAAGGCACAGGCTTTCACGCCGTGTGGGTACCGCCCATTTCATGAAACCTAGAGCCGGCCTCGGCAGCGTGTTTCGCCCATGAAAAAAACCATCTGAAATTTGGCAAAGATAGATGTGTGTATTGTGCATATTAAAGGAAAGTGTTTTGCCGATCACTGCTGCCTCCACAGAGAAATTGGGTTTGTGCGTTAGTGTAACCCTTGTGCTATCCTAGGCACTTTGACATTGGGAGTTGGGTCATCTAGACCCACTAGACAGTGCGCTGAACCTTTTTTCTTCAATGATTTGTGATCTTCACTGGTGTCCAAGGATTACATGAAATCTTTCCACCTTTATCCACCTTTGTCATGGTAGGGAGAACACGTCAATGTAAGGGTGGGGTCATAGGATAGCACAAGGGTTATAGATGGTGCAGGCAGCAATAACTCTTCCTGGAAGTGGCTGTTCTACGTCACAATGTCAGAACCCGCTTTTCTTGTGGATTGGAAGCAGCTGGTGCTCAGAGCGCAGGTAATACTCAGAAATGCGTGAATGGATCAAAATACCGTTTTGGGGTTGATTTTTCTTGAGGAATTAACATTACAATACACTTAATAGCTCAAAAAATTGATTTTGCATGGTATATGCCTTTTACCAATTTACTTTCTTGTAGTGTTTTTCTTTTCTTATGTTATGCATTCCTGGCTTTCTTTTCCCGGAGTCTTTTTGAGTTTATCTTGCTCTTTTGGTCCAATCACCAGTATGCTCCCACTTCTGCACCTTTGAGTTGTTCTAGTTGATTTAAAATATCCATTTTATTTGTATAATTTTTTTAACTTATCATTGAGTTACATAAAAAAAATATTTTGATCAACAAGACTTCTGCATCTACCACAACATTGAAAAGAACTCTATAACCTGGCATTATTGAATTCCTAGTGTAATGACCCCAGGTGGCGTCCGGCTCACTGTAACTTGTGCCGCCATGCACACTTACACTCCAGAACTATGAAGTATATCTTGGAAAGCATCAACAGGATGTACTGAAATGCTCATTTTGTTCTGACAAGTTCATTTAGCACCCCATTAGAGGCGCTTTGAGTGTCTGAGTGGGGCTAAAGTCTTCACTGTGCCGTAACTACACCACAGGCGTAATCACATCACCATTTTGTGTGGCCATACATGCTCTCCTTTGCGTTTTATGTGTGTTTTTAATAGTGGGACAGTGATTCACAGCCAAAGGCTTTAGCAATATTCAAGCTGACTTATTTGTGGCCATGATGTGCTTTGTGTGTTGTTGTTGTTGTTTTTGTGTGTGAATGTGTGGTTGTGTGTGTCTGTGCAAAAGCAGGCTGACATGGTGAGCGTGTCATTCAGCAGTGGGGCGACCTCATTCTGTCATAGTGCCAGAGCGCCTGCCTCACGAGCAGCCCTGTCACTGTGACTCAGTCATGCATAAACAAACAGACAATACACGCACACACACACACACAAACTGTACACAACTCATACATCACCATTTTGAGGACTGGAACTTTTGTTCTGGAGAAAACATTAATACAACACTCATACATATTTACAAGTGTTTATACAGCTCACCCTTTGTGTGTTAAAGCTGTTGGAATAAATTCATGGCACAGCTTTAATTCCTTACATAAACCATAAAAAGATGTGTTTTAATGGTGACTTCACTTTGCATGTTCCAAGTAGGTTCTGTGCAACATTTAAAACGGTTCCCTTCTTGAAGATTTCCCCATGAGGGGGCTGCTTTTGTCTCTGGGGGTTTAGGCAAAAAGAAAAAAACTGCTGGCCCCAACAAGCAGCATTTACAATGCTTATTTGACAAAAAAAAAAAAAAAAAAAAAAAACACAAAATAATCAAAACATCAATTCACCACCTGCAAAGCAAGCAGGGCATAACTTCTGTCAATATTTCAAAGAGATAAATAATCTATATTTTAGGTAAACAAATTCTGTAGCCTAGCATTCTTGGCAATTTAAACAGCCCAGACAGTCTGAACAAAGCTTTCATTTGATAAGTGAAGGAATATTGCAACTTTAATTCGATTTTCCTTGTTGGAGCTGAGCGAACAAGTCGATTGTTGGCGTCTTCACAATAACAAACTCAAGCAAAGCAGCCACATCTGTGGCTTCTGCATCCTTTTAAGAACTGAAATTGATACTTTTTCCAGCTTTTTGCCAATCAGTTGCAATCTTTATTTTATCTATAAATAGGAAGATTGTGAGACTTGGACGCTTTTTGGTCCAAAACCATTCCACTTTGGTATGTTCAACAATTTCACAACAAAAATCCTTTTTCCTTTTCACAATATAACTGCATCAGATTACTCAAAAATAAAATAAAAAAATTAATCGTCCAAAATGCTTTTTTCATTTCCTTCTTCAACACCACTTATTCTGCGAAAATGCAAAGATGGTTTTGCATTTTTGTTTTCACACCCACCGTGCGAAAAGTGTTGCATAATTCACTTCCAGTTAGCATTTTCAGGAGGGAGGCGGAGCGATGACGTCAGTGCGTTGTTGGTCCTATCAGCAAATGGCCAAAGTTTAACATGGCAAAATCTGTCCTAGAGCTGTTGATGGGGCCGCAGCTGTCCTCGAACAGCAAAACCAGTGGAAAGCAGCAGGTGATGATCTTCTAAATGTGCTTATTACTGTTATTATTATGGGCATGTTCGCTCATATTTTTTAAAATCCGAGCAGCTGGTGCTTGGCTGCAAGGACCCGGAAGAAGGGTTTGTATTAGGCTAATACGCGGATTAACTTAAACTCCGTGCAGGCAATGCCGCAATGAGCATCTTGGATATAAATATGTGGGAATAACATCAGCCTTTATTTTGTCTGGACACCACTGGAAACACAAACTCACATGATTGTCAGGTCTACGTGGCAGCATTTTCGCCTTCAGTCGCCTTCGGTCAAGCGGGCCGGGGAGGGTGCTTTGATATGGTGTTCGCTCCGTTCAAAGACAAAGCCAATCCAGGGGAAGCTTCAAACAGACGCACCGCGGTCCGCAGCTCCAGACTGCAGAAGGCAGAAATGCTGCTACTAAGTCCTGAGAAACTTAACAATCAGAAGCGCACAGCAGCACCCTGCACTGCCGCTAACATGAAGCTACGAGCCGCACTGCTCCCTGACATGTCTGTGTGCCTTAGCAGCCGTCCACACTGAGTGATCAATGACGTCATCGCCCCGCCTCCCTCCTAGAAATGCTGACTGGAATTGAATTAGGCAACACTTTTTGTGTGGTCGATGAGAAAACGAAAATGCATTTCCCTCTTTCCATTTTTGCTATAATTATGTCACAGAATATGTAGTGCGGAATAAGAAATGAAAAAGCATTTTGGAGGATTGATTTTTCATTTTAGTTTTGAGTCATTTAAAGAAGCTACATTGTAAAAATGAAAAAAAAAAACATTTCTGTTAATCCATGTTAGTTGCAACACATTTACTAAATAACTTTTTGAAAGTGAAGTGTCAAATATCATTTTAATTAAGTGACAAAATGATGAAGACTAAAGAAGAAAAAGAGAAATTGGTTTGGCGGATTGCTTTTCTTTTTAATTTTGACTCAAAAAATCCAGTTTCATTTTGAAAATGAAAAAGCATTTCTGGTTTTGACTTTTATTTTTAATTATGCTACAGATATGCTTCCATAAAGCAGAAGTGCTCTGTTTAAAAATAAAAGAAGGTGAAGAAAATAAAATTTGGGAAAAACCTGCATCTGTTGATGAAATGTCTTTATTTTTTAAATGTGTTGGATGAGTATCAGGTCGGGGGTCGGTATCAACAGATTGTCAAAATGACTCAGAGTCGGATCAGGGCCAAAAAAACACCTGCTTAGTTGTTGTAATTTGCATCCTAACAACAAGGGAGTTGCATGTGCTGTAAAGCTTAGCCTTTACAGAACATGCATGGTCGGTCACATGGTCATTCCTACATGGCAACAGGTGACTGATTTACGGTGAACAGGAGGTACAAGACACGCTTACATTTAGGATACAACAACAGCAAATCATGAAACACAACAGCAAATCAAGAAACACAACAGCAAATCACAAAGCAAATTACAGAGTCCTGAAACACAAAAGCAAATCCAGGTTATTACCAAAAGAAAACAAAAAAAAACAAAAAACAACACTGTTACAAATCCCCAAAACCAGAAATACAACAATGAAAGCAGAGACACGGCTTCTAACAGAAAGGGACATAATATAAAACCAATCGTGTTTGATTTTTTAAAATTATTTTTTAGTTTTCTCTATGTGGACATTTTAAATACATGAAACAGTCCACAAGCATTTTTTTTTGTATTACTACAATAAAAATTACAGCAAAGTTTTTGCATCACATCCGGTAGTGAGGGTTTTCCCTCTCCTTTAGCAGCTGCTCCCTTCTGTTGTTTTTTTCTCCTTCTTCTGCTGTTGTGTTTGCTCAACGGAAAGGGAATACCCATAACCCTTGTGCTATCATAGGCACTTTAGCATTGGGAGTGGGGTCAACTAGACCCACTAGACAGTGCCCTGAACGTTTTTCTTCAGTAATTTGTGATCTTCACTGGTGTCCATGGATTACATGAAATCCTCTTTACCTTTATCCACCTTTGTCATGGTAGGGAGAACAAGTCAATGTAAGGGTGGGGTCATCTGGACCCAACAAGATAGCATGAGGGTCAATACCCGAAGTGACGCAAAAACCTTACCTTGCTAAACATTGTTGTAATTTTTTCTTTTGTGTTTCAGGACTCTCTAATTTGTTCCGTGACTTGCTGTTGTGTTTCAGTAATTGTTCATTTGTTCGGAGATTGTTTTTAGTGCTTCATGATTATGTTATTATGTTAGTTTGTACCGGGATTTGTTGTTTGTTATATCTTAAATGTAAATGTGTCTTGCACCTTTCGCCTACGGTACTTAAATATCATTCAGATCAGGATGATCAGAAAAATTCTTGCTCACTCCAGCATTTCGGTTAACCCTTGTGTTATCTTAGATGACCCCACCCTTACATTGACGTGTTATTCCTACCATGACAAAGGTGGATAAAGGTGGAAAGATTTCATGTAATCCATGGACACCAGTGAAGATCACAAATCATTGAAGAAAAAAGGTTCAGCGCACCGTAGTGGGTCTAGATGACCCAACTCCCAATGTTAAAGTGCCTAGGATAGCACAAGGGTTACTCCTTTTATATTCTGTTTTATCATGAGATGTACCGCTTTACAACCCCTGTGACAGAAAGAGGAGCCTGGAGTATACATTGTAACACCTCAGGGTTGTCCTCAGTCTCCCACCTTCCCACAGAGCCGGCACAGGGACATGTTGCTAGTGATGGTGCTCACTTTATTTCTCATCTTCCTTCTTTGCTCCAGCCTTAGGGGGTGTCCAGACTCGACAGGATAGTTATCCCTTTTCTGGTCCAGATTATTAAGGTTACTTGTAGTTGCCTCACAGCCCCATGACTCTTAGATAAGATGAACACATTTTTAAAAGATAAGTGCATTCATTTATGGTTCTTTTTGTTCAAGTCCAAATTCCACTTTTTTTAGAAATAGGCTTAACAGTTCATCTTTTGAATTTAAAATTCAAATTTTCTTCTTTTAAATTTTCACTCAACATCAATTTTTTTTTTACCTAACTAGTGATATAAACTCAAAAAAGTGTAAATTTCATTTTTGTAATTTATGAATAAATATATTTAAATTCTTTTTTAACCCAAAATAAAACAAAAAATACTTTTAAAATAATTTTACTGCAACAGACTGGCAACCTGTCCAGGATCTCCCCAGCCTTCGCGTGACCCCAAAAGGGAATAAATTGATTAGAAAATGAATGAATTAATAATTTCACTGAATTGACACAGTGATGTTATTTTTGAAAATAAATATCAATTGAGTTTTGTTTATTGATTTTTTTTTTAACAAAGCTCCATTCATATTGCTGTCTTACCTTTCACAGGTAAAGAAATAATAAACTATAATAAACTGTAAACAATAATATATTTGGAAAGTATTAATTACACTGTTTACTGAGGGTAAATAATTTTGCAAGACTGTGCTATTAATCAGTTCGTCAAAAAACAGAAATCCTTAATAACTTTATTAAACTTAATTTTAAAAACATTCTTACAACGTCAAAAAGACTATTGTAACCCAGAGAGATTTAATATACATCATTTCAGAAACAGTAAAACTAAATAAAGTAGCAATTTCACAATCTATTACTATAATGGCAGATAATAATCCTCAAAAAGTAAATAATGCTTTATTGAGAAGGAAAAATAATTTTTTTGTCAAAAAATCGTAGACAGGGAGGAAAAATAAATACAATCTGGACTTGATAGCTACGTTGGAAAAAGTTTCAATAACTATTATAAACACTATTAATTTTGACTTTTTAATTAGCAGCAAAATGCTGGTGTTGTATTTTCTCATATCAGTTTGCATTTCTATCTAAATACAGTAGATCTGTTGTGATAATAAATTGCTCTGAAAGATGATAATAGAAAGTTCACATTCAAATACATAATTTCTTCAAATATTTTTGCTAACTCTTCAGATTACAGCACATCATAAGTGTTGCGGCTGTGGCCGTATTTGATTTTGTTTTGTTTGTTTGTTCTGTGTTTTGTGTATTTTTGTATCAGAGTGGGACTTCTGTTTTTTTGTGCATCTTTGTTTCTGCTAGTTTGTTATTATTTGCAGGTGTGGTTCATGAAGGTGTGGCCTCCAATTGGACCAAAGCTGGAGGAGGCAGCCTTAAATCACCCCATGGACTTCCACACTGTGGGAAGGGAGCCTTGCTGCAACAGTCTCCACTGCAGCTTGGGCCGCTTCTCCATTTTGTTTTTGATTTCACCTCTTGTTTATTTGTGTGTTGCACTTTAGTATTTTGTATTCGTAGTCCTTTGTAGTTTTGTCTGCACCCACTCTGATTAGTCTTTTGGTTTATAGTTATTTAAGTGAAGCTGTAGGGGGGAACCGCCATTTTGTTTAGTACATGTTTTCTCCTGTTTTTGTTAGGTTAGGGAGGTTAGAGTTTTGTCATTTATTTCCCTTTCCTTTCATTTACAGGTAAGATTACATGTTTCAGTTAGTTGGGGTTTTGTTTGTTATTTTGGCCTTGGTTCACCCTGAAGCCTTTTAGCTTCACTTTTAGTTATTGTTGGATTGTTTATTTGTAAATAAATTTGGTTATTTTATGGAGACATTCGTTTGGTGCTTTTTTGTTGCAGTTCATTTATTAGCCAAAACTTTACTTTTTTATGTTATGCCCCCCTAGACATAGAAGGGGGCGTAACAATAAGGCTTGACATCCGAAACTGAGTTGTTTTCTTTTTTTTCTTGTGTTTGTCTTGTGTTTAAAACACCTTCTGTCTAGTATTCTTCTCCTATTTTCCTACATTTTTATTGTATACTGAAGGTCAGTGAAGCGATCAGTTGTTTGATTGCTTCACTGACTTTTTACCCCTCTTTTCTGGAATCTTGTCTTTCATGCTCTTTTTTACAGCAGGATAAAACTTTACAGAACTGAAATTGAAGCTGCTTTAAGTTGGTTTCTCCTCTTTAGTGAAATTATTTCCATTTACCAAAATGATGTGCAAATGACTGTAATTTTGAATGGAATTTGACTGTGATTAGATAACTCTGACATTTTAATACTTTTTTCTTTCTTTCTAGAATTTCAAAGACTGACGTTTTAGTTTTACAAGACCTTCCAGAACTTAGTTTGAAGAAGACTAACTTTTGTAATGTATTTATCAGCCAACTCTTACCTGTCCTGACATAAAAAACAGAACGTAAACTAAAGCCCTATTTTTCAAAATAAAGTCACATTTGCTTAGGTATCTTACCAGTTATTTCTGCTCATCTGTTGACTGAAACGTGTGTGAATTTCTCTGCTCAAGATTGACTGGCTCCGTTTTCATCCTTTTGTTTTGCTTTCATAAATTCTTCAGACTGCTCCTGGATTCAAACTGTTGTGTTTTTCGACAAACCCCATCACAGAAGTAAAACACTTTCTTTTCACACTAAAGGGGAGAAAGCAGGACCACAGTTTAGTTATCACAGATACTCATTCTGTCACCAATGTATCCCTTGTGCTATCCTAGGCACTTTAACATTGGGAGTTGGGTCATCTAGACCCACCAGACAGTGCTCTGAACCTTTTTTCTTCAATGATTTGTGATATTCACTGGCGTACATGGATTACATGAAATCTTTCCACCTTTATCCACCTTTGTCATGGTAGGGAGAACACCTCAATGCAAGTTTGGGGTCATCTCAGAAGCAATGGCTTCTAGTAATTTGTTTTTCCATCAAGAAAAAGGATCATGCATGTTAAAAATGACAGTCTGGGTCCAAAATGACCTTTGAGTCATATATACATTTTTTTTTTATTGAAACTATGCTGTAAAAAGTTTGTACAAAAAGCCAACGTTTCAGACCACTAAGAAATGTATACTTTTATTGAAGTCTTGTGCATTGAAGAATGTTTTTTTTCATTTACTTTCTTTCTTTGGTTTACCTCTTTGCAGTCCACATGGGTCAGAGTGGCTCAACAAAATGGAGTCAGAAAAATGGGTTTTAAACCATAACCAATGCTATGCTTCAAAAGCTTTGAGCTTTTTTAAAAAATAGGCAACATCTGATAAACATTAGTGCACAAAACTAAGATGACCTGTAGTTTCTGAAAACGCAATTCTATAGAGAACAAGTGCATATAATTAACCAGGGAAAGACTTTCTTGTATTGTTTCAATTTATAGACAGAAGGACGGCTGCTGGATTGGAGAGCTCACAGTCTGGAAACAATGTTAAGTTTATGTAGTTATGTGGTTTTGTTTAAAGTCATCTGCTCTGTTAGAAACATAGAAGTATACAGTTTTTGTTTTACAAACATTTGAGACACCCTTAGTTATTATATGTTATTAAAAACCCACTCCGATCATGTGTTCGGTGATTTTAACATGTTCTTGTGAAGCCCGCAGTGCAGGTGTGTTTGTTCGGGAGAAGAATAATAGTGACAGGCAGTTGTTGTTGTCGCTCTTTTTTCTATGGGTTTAAGAGAAACTCGAAATTGCAAGAGAATTTGCACGTACGTGTTGTAAATTTGGCAAGCTGTTTTACGTACGTGTACATGTTAAACTGCAACGTTATTGACGCACAGGTAGAGAAGAAAGGGAGTGACTTTTTAGGCAATCAGGATGCAGAACACAATGCACAATGCAAATCCGTGAAGTAGCGAAACCGTGAAAAGTAAACTGCGTTATAGCAAGGGATCACCGTTCTTTATTCAAATTGATGTAAATTACAAACAGAAGAAAAAATGCAGTTTAAAAAACATTGTTGCTACATAAAACAATCAGCACACCATAAGGTTCCTGCTCCGTTCCATTCTTATGGATCCACTTAGACAAGATCCATGTACGTCTTCGTACAGGTAATGTTAAGTTGTGGGTGTGATGGGCTGTAAGTTATAGCAGGAGAGAGCATGTGAGCAGAGAGCTCTCAACAATAAGGGGGCTCAGGGTCCCGCAAACAGCAATGTTTTGACATATTGCTATGGAGTTAATTCAGTCTCAATAATCAGAAATGCACACAACCGGTTTTACAAATGCACACGCTCCGATTCACAAATGTCATTTTATGCAAACGTGAAAAATAAATTCGGAAATACACACCCTGTGTTTCACAAACACACAGATTGTGTTTCACACATGCACACTAAATGTTTTACAAATGCACAATAAGTGTTTCTCACAAATGTGCACACTGTTTTTCACAAAAACATTTTAGAAATTCACAATAAATGTATCAGAAATGCACAGTAGGTGCTTCACAAACATGGTTTTTAGGTACACATGTGATGTGAACTCACAGATCATTCGAATTGCAGACTGTGCATTCAAAATCCCGTTCTCGTTTGTGAATCTCCCCGTGTGTGTGAGAGATTTTTCTACGGTGAATATTGAGACTCATCTGACGGAGCGGGTCGACTAATCTCACCATTGGCTAGTGAATCTGTCAATCAAACTCATCGGGAAAGCAGGCGGGTTCGCTTTTAGCCAATCGAATGGCCCCTTACACTCCTCACTTTCAAAGTGACGAGGGAGGGAGCTGTTCAGCTCAGCAGTTGAAAGGACGCGGGCGGCAAACATGGCGGAGAGGTCTTCTGAACGGGATCAGTCTCAGCCCGTAAGTAATGCATTTATTTGATCATTCCCTCGTTGTACGTCCTGTAATGTTATTGAATACTAAGTTGAAGCGGTCTCCTTTGCCAAGTGACATGTGTGAATGCTTTATGAACACTGCAGCCGAGTCGTTTGCAGAGTACCCCCACCGCAAATTAGCTTAGCTTTGTTTTGCTTAGCCTGTGCAAGTTGTGGCTGCCTGTGTGAGTGTGAGTGAAGTTCAAGCCGGTGTCGGTTCAAGCTAGCGTCTATAGCCAATGATCTGTAGGTTCTTAACATGATTCATAAGGAACTAAGGGGAAAACATGCCGGATTTACAGCAGCAAAGAAAGTTTAGTAAAAAGTATTGATTTGGAGACGGCGATTTGTTTAAACACTGATGCTATGCTATGCTAACTAGCTAGTTGTTCCGTGTGCTGCCTTTATGTAAACGCGATCCGGGTTAAAGTTAGACACAGCATTTTCACAACCCAGACTTTAAGACGGGGTGGACTGTGCAACAAAGTTAATTCATATGACATTCATGAAAACGGCATTTTTTAAATATAACATACATGAATCCACTGTTGAATGAAAGAAGCCTCATTAAGTTTCTAACGTTAGAACCCGTATTCATTGTGATGACCAGCCCTGTGAGATTGTGTCAGAGTGACAGCCACTAAAATCCCCGTATCTCTTTACTTCCAATGACGAAATGACAAGAATCCCAAACATTATGTTTTTAGGCTGTTTTGTAGTCGATAAGTAGTCACAGAAAGGGTGGATGGGAGAAATCAGCTGTCAACAGTGATTAGAGTAGAAGTTACTGTAAGTATTACACACAGGCTTCCTGTGATCAGTGTCTTGTCTCTGATTTTTTTTAAAGGTGTTCTTTACTACAAGCTCAAGTTATCATAGCAAGAGTGTTTTAAAAAATTCCCCTTTCATATATTTGAAAATTATGTAATTTAAGATCAGACAGCTAAATTATCTAATCCATGTTTGTTGTGTTTTTATTTATTCTCTAGGAATTACTGAAGCGTGACAGCGTGACAATCTTTTGTTCCTCGTGCCATCAGGCAATACAACTCTCTGGCAGGGCATCTTACAAGTAATTTCTTTTAATTTTACCCACTGATTTTCCAATTATTTACCTTTTTTTATCAATCTTTTTATTTTGTGATATTTCTATTTGTAATGCATGTAAAAACGCATAAACACTTATGTGTTTTTTTAAGATGGCCATTTTAAAAAAATTTCCTCAGGGATTATTAAATACCCTTCTATTCTATTCTATTTCATATTTTATCATCCTATTGTATTACTGTTTTACCTGTCAATTGGGAATTTAGCATTTTTGCCGCCGTAAACATCTGTCAGTTGAAAGTATTTGTACTTGTATTCCATAGATCTTGTACCTGAGAAGATAGCAGAGAACAACTGTGCAGACACCCACTTGGCCTTCTTCAGTGACGCTGTGAACGTTTATGGCTTTCCTCTGAGGTATTCATGTCATTCATAAAGAAATATTTTATTCACATATCAGGCAGTATAAGTACTTGGTTTTTTGTACAAAAATAAAATTACTTTTTTTAGACTCCTCTCCATAAACAAAGGCAACTCTAAAACTCTTTCCCCTCATGAATAACATTTTACCCCCCCCCCCCTCAGTCTCTCACCTCATTTTTTCCCCAGTGATACATGTAACCCACTCCTGCAATTTTTTTAACCTAGAAATTCTACTTATTGGCATCATACATAAGAACATTACATTTTAAACTGATGTGTACCGTATTGGCGATGCATTTGTAATTATGTGTTTGAGACATGATTTTCATGTTATTGTCAGGGTGAGAGGAGATCACGGAGGAGAAAATGTGGGCATAGCCGAGTTAATGCTCACAGTACGTACAACTGACACAAACGGCTTCATTGTGGGAAAAGTGTACACACAATCAACGGTGAGTTGAACCTAGTTTCAGAAGCTTTAATATATACACAGGGCTCCAGACTGCGTCCATTTGGTCGCATTTTGCGACCAAAATTTGAGAGTGTGCAACTGAATTTTACACCCAGTCGCACATGTGCTACCAGTAAATTTGCCTCCTCCACCCTCCGTATTTTTTATACATTAAACATGAAAGGAGCACGTCAATGATCGATGAAATGAGAGATGAAATCATCAATGAGACGCGAGCGCACACGCACGCAGGCAGACACACACACTCGCGCGAATACTCATGAGACTGGAGCACACGCGAGCACACGCGAGCACACACTCGCGTTTCATTGAGTGATGCCTGAGGCGGCCAATGCGTCTGAGAAGAATAGGGAAAGTCACTGCAAGTGGCTAAAATATGTGGAGGGGCGGGGCCTAGAGATAATCGAGCGCGCGTAAACATCCGTGGGAAGGAAACGGAGACAAATATCATCACAACCTGATATGTGCGTCTGAGCTATGAGCAAGCGAACTATTGATTCGTTCTTCCGACCTGCAGCTAGTGTACCAGTGACAGAGTGTACAGCAGGGGTCTCAAACTCGCATGAAATCGAAGCTGCAGCGAGACTGAAAGAGACCAGGAATTAGGAGTTGTCCTTAACATTCAATTTCGTTTTAATATGCCTCTCCCCCTAAGTATGAGCTGTGATATTACATCTTTTATAATTATTTTAATGTTTTGTAATGGATGTAGCCTTTTTTTTAATCAGTTGGTATTTTAAATTATTTTAATTGATCAGTGAACTACAAAAAACCCATCAGGACGCATGTCCCATAATGCATTGTTTTTTAGTCTGTAGGGCAGCTTTTAGTCAGTTCAATACTAAATTTCCAGCTGCGTTCGCTCTTATTGGTGTCTTGCTCTCACCCCTTTCTCGTGATATTTTTGTTTTGATTGACAGGTGATGTTGGAGCAAAAACAAAAATATACGTCACACACCAGGTGATCTGTGCAGTGTTGCGTCCATCTGGGTGATCTCAAACACGCTTATTGTGCATCTTGGCTGAACCTATTTGGTGTCACCAACATGAATTTCCATCCTCTAATATTTACATACATTTAAGTATTGTTTGAAACTGTGAAATTACGAAAGGTTACTACGGTAATCACTTGTTACTAAAAACTTTTTTTTATTCTAAAAGTATGGTATTTTTTTTACTTAGTTGTACTGTCGTGACAGCGATGGTGCTGTCAGTTTACCTTCTTGTTGCATCTTCAAAAGTGCAGAATAAAATATGACACTGAATTAGAAACAGCACATTGTAATTTCTGCATCTATTATTAAAGTATTTATTTGTAATACAGTGGAAATTAGTAGATTTGGTTAGAATGTTGATTTACGGTATGCGCCCCTAAATTTTCTGGTTGTGCCCCTAAAATTTGCAGTTAGGGGCCACTATGCTCCTAGTGAAAAAAGTTAGTCTGGAGCCCTGATACATAAAAGTGAATGATGTATTAAAAATAAATCTGACAATATAATATTTCTTTTTGCTTTTTTCCAAATACAGGATTGAGCTCCTCTGGTGTGATGTCTTCGTGAGTGTTACTGGTTTATATTACAATCTCCTGAGGACCAAGACTTGCTCAATATCAGTCACATCACGTATTCTGCTGCCATTACATTTTTCTACCACGCATTCAGGCCAGTTTGGATGTCTTTAGTGACGCGTGGGACAGCCATCCAATCAGGACGGAGCAAAGCATGACACCAAATCAGCTGTGGCAGTTGGGCTTGACCCAGAACCCTGTTTCTGATCCCCGGGTAAATGCTTTATTTAATCTCACTGTACTGGACAACTGATTTGTGTGCAGTTTGACTAAAGTGGAAAGTATCAAGAAGAGTATCATGAAATCATAATGACTACAGTGAATTTTCATCGAAAATTAATGAAAAGGATTATTGTTGTGTGGTGCAAACAATTTCCCTAAATTGTTTGTTTGTAGGAAGAATAGCACATCTGCAAGTTCAAAATGCATCACAATGCATGGCATTATGAGCTATCAGATGTACTAATGTCACTACTTTGTTAAGGTTCACTTATTTGCAAATTATAAACAGTTATGGAGATATGAGGTCTGCCTGCCAGCAACAATATAAGTTATTATTAGTCGGTCACTGTTCCTACATAATCTAAAACACAAAAAAAACAGTGCTGTTCATAAACAGTATCTTTTTTTTTTTTTTTGTCAGGGTATGCTGGTTCCAGAGATTGAATGGGAGGAGAGTGGATCCATGGCTGAACCTCATCTTGGGATCAATGTCCCGGTATGGGACAGTCCCCTTTTGGGTCCACAAATGTTGTAACTGCAAGACGACATCAACCCATTGTTTAATTCAGACCGTTTGGGAGTGGACCTAAATCTTTACTGTCCCGTTTGTTTAGAACTTAATTTAGGCGACATAATTACATACAGAAGAAGAGAGACTGAGGGGAGCAAGACAGAGTTCAAATAAATACTGCTGTATTGTTCAAGGGACTTCATTGTATGTAAGGATGTTATGAAAATTAGTTCCAGTTTAAATAAAATTCAAATCAGTAGAGATCCCACATTTGCTTAAATTTTGATGTTTTAATCTGTCCATGTTTTCACTTTTACTCTGCAATAAAGGGTGAATGTTTGCACTTTGTTGTTCTATGACCATCTTTTGTTGTGTAGTATTTAACCAGCTATAAAACCCAGAGAGATGAGGATCTTTTTTGCAAGGGTGACCTGGCCAAGAGGTGTATATGTATATGGTTACAATATAAAATCAATGACATTTGAGTTATTAAAAAAATAAAATTAAGGTCAAGCAAAGTGACTTCGGGCTGAGCAGGGGAAGTGTATATTGGGCGTCTGTGATTGACAGTGAGATGAACTTGAGGTAATGTAGTCCCACTGCGTGGTACGGAGCAAAGTGATGCCAAAACCTGTGGAAGTTGAAGATTTTTCTCCTCCACCTTCATATGATCAAAACCGTGTCTGAGTGTTGAAATGACGCTAGCATGAAAGCTAAGAGAATAACGTACAAACAATCCCGAGTGAAACATTCATTTTAAATCTCATGACCAGTACAGAGTTCGATGGATTCAATGTCAAATGCATTCAACCACTGTTGCCTTGCTTCCAGGTCCACTGAAAAGTTGCACAAGCCAGTAATTTTTGACAACCGAAGGCAATAAACCGACAAGCCATGCTAAGGCTAACACGCTAACGACCGACTGGTACAGAATCAAATATGGGCGGGGCTTTTGCCACCCGCAGAAAGCGTAGAGAAAGTGTAAGGGGCCATACGATTGGCCAAAAGCGAACCCGCCTGCAATTCCCGATGAGTTTGATTGACAGATTCACTAGCCAATGGTGAGATTAGTCGACCCGCTCCGTCAGATGAGTCTCAATATTCACCGTAGAAAAATCTCTCACACACACGGGGAGATTCACAAACGAGAACGGGATTTTGAATGCACAGTCTGCAGTTCGAATGATCTGTGAGTTCACATCACATGTGTACCTAAAAATCATGTTTGTGAAGCACCTACTGTGTATTTCTGATACATTTATTGTGAATTTCTAAAATGTTTTTTGTGAAACACAGTGTGCACATTTGTGAGAAACACTTATTGTGCATTTGTGAAACACAATCTGTGTGTTTGTGAAACACAGGGTGTGTATTTCCGAATTTATTTTTCACGTTTGCATAAAATGACATTTGTGAATCGGAGCGTGTGCATTTGTAAAACCGGTTGTGTGCATTTCTGATTATTGAGACTGAATTAACTCCATATATTGCTGCCATGATGTAAATATAAAACAAATTAAATAAATGTTTAAGTTCATAAAATCATCCCAGAGAAAGTCTCTGCTTCAACTACCGCAGTGAAAGATGTGTCTAAATCTGACGCACGTGTTTCCATCTCTCTGACAGTTTGAAGCCAAAGCCCCTCCCCCGCCTTTCTACCTGCTTTTCCTCTCTACCTGTCCACATCCTCTGCAGCAGCGAGTAGTTTTTTCCTGCGCTCCTCAGTGTGTTCTACACAGAGAACGCAAAATATGGTCATCATTGCAGCAGGTTGACATGATAGTCGGGGCGGTCCAGCGCAGATTTCATTAATTTCGCATGCGCGCCACATACTGTCTGAACAACAGCCCCGCCCCCCGTGCACAGAAGTAGCCAGACAGACCTCTACTCCTCACAGAGAATAGCAAAATTAATATCATTTATTAACGGAAAATTGACTGACTTGGTGAGTTAAATATGGCAGATAATATTTATTTCTTATGGGACACAAAAAAAACTTCTCCAATACCGATAGCAGAACCGTTGAGGTCAGATCTTAATGATACTGCAGTCTTGAAGAATGTTGCCCCGGGGCTCGTTCAATACCGGGGATCGGTATCCATCCCTATCCCAGACACCATTTTCTCTTCACTCTGACTAAAAACAGCATAATCGTAAGTAATTAAGAGTGTTAAAGTTAGGTAATAATCATTTGCTTACATGGTATAATCACCTTAATATGATTGTCTCAGTTCTAAAACAATGTGTCATGGGGCCTCTGTCAGCTCTCCTCCCCCTCCCCTCTCTCCTCTGTTCCGGACTCTACCAGCTGCTCCCACTGTTCTTATCAACCTCCAGCCCTTCATAAGGAGATCCAGTGCCAGCATTCATCGCCAGTTCGTTGCCCCTGATGGTGCTTAGTCTGGTCAAACTAAGTTCTTAGTCCAAGTGTTTATGCCTTGCCTAACCTCATTCTATGCCTCATCTCCAGGATAGTCTAACCACGAGTTGTCGCCTGAGTATCCAGTCTTACGGAACAAGAGCTCCTCAAAGAATCCCGAGGCCTCCTCTGTCAAACCACAAACCAGTATCGAACTCCAATCAAGCCACGAGCCACAATCCAGTCACGCCACGATCCAGTCACGCCATGAGCCACAGTCCTGTCACCAGCCAAGACAAAGCTACAAACCCGCTGACAAGAGAAATAAATCTTTACTCACCTTCATACTCAGCTTCGTGTTCCTTGCGGGTTCCAGCATTTGGGTCTGTTTCGCTAAGCAAGCTATGATAGAACGAACTGGCCTAACTCCAGACCCAGCTGACCTGGAAGGTCTTAGTCTCGCCGTTACTCAACAAGGAATCATGCTTGGACGCCAAGCGGACGCTCTTACCCAAATAGCGTCCACTCAGCAAGACTTGTTTCATCGCCTCGACGGTATGACACAGACTCTCATTGACAGTAGAGAGTCACTGTGAGGTTTTAAAAATAAATTAAAGACACACCTTTTTAAATCAGCCTTCAATTAGATTTGGTCATATCTTTATTATTCTTTATTCTTTATATGTTTTATCACATCATTTACTCAGTTTTTTTTTACTCTTCTTTTTTATGATATTTTAGCACATACACATTTGTTTAATCGAGAAATTTTTTGCTCTCATATTTTGTTTGAAATTTTAACACATATTTATTTGTTTCATGTCTATTAGCCAAATTAGACTGTCTACGAGTGTTTCCTCACCCTTGGCTGGGGTGTTTGTGTCTATACTGATAACCCGGCCAATAGGAGGACAGGGCAGACGGCACCTTCTGGGTTTTCTCTTCTTTAGTTTTTTTTTTCTTTAGTCATTTCTCTTTTACTTATGTGAGTTTTTGTGTATTTTATTGTGCAGGGCTTATTTAATTATTATATTGCATGCATTGGAATTGGTGTTTTCTGCATTCTTGTTTTGATTTTTATGTACAGCACCTTGAGCTGTTTTGGGCATGAAAGGTGCTATAAATAAAATTAATTTGAATTTGAATCCTTTCTACACCGGTCCATTGTTTACATTCCTTTGACAACTGTGACTTTTTAACCCCTAACGCGATCAATGTGATTCAGCTTATTCCATCGTGGACAAAAGCGGCTTCGGCCGGTATGCTACACTTAATATAATTAGTGTGTTGCATATCAGTGAAAAGAAGCATACCGGCGCAAAACCACTTCTACCTGCGAATCAGCTGATTCATCATGTATGGAGGTACGGTACGTCAAAGGGTATAGTATGATTTGAAGGAGAAACTGGAAAAAACCTTACCTGTAAGAGTAAGTAATCTATAGCACTACACCAGTTACTTAGGTTGCTGATTGAACATTCTTCAGTTTTTTGACTGCACAAAAATAAGTGACTGTTTAAACTGAAATGAACAACCCTGGGAGAATTCCAGGCAGGCAGCTCAGCAGTGCATTTAGCTGGTTACTCCTCTCTGCGGGCGGTTCAGCCCAATTAACTCACCTGTTCCGAGTTCTACTTAAGAACCAGGTGTGCGCTCTACGCCCTCTTCATTCATTTCCGCAAGCGCTGCGTTTGTCACCCCACCCTCCTCCCCAGCTTCCACCAGCTCTGTTAAGGGTAGTTTGATACCAAAAGTTTTCTATCGAGATCTTTGTTTTATGTATCTGAACGGAGCCTTATGCCAAACTGAAAGAAACATGGAAAATAAAGCATTCTCTACTGCTTGAGTTGTCTGACTGAAATGTCTTTTAAATCATTTTTCTAAAGCCCCAAAAAAAAAAACTGTTGTCAAAGGAAAAGTTGCCATAATTACAAACAGCCAGAACAGAAGATAAGAAAACAATACTGTCTGCTTCAAAATTATATGTAGTGAGGTTTATGAGATTTATGTAGTTAAAAGCTGAGGGAAACATCAAAACAGATGTTAAAGTAATAAGATTTCACCAACACAAAACAGGTGTCGTGTCTGATGCCTTAAATCTTGCACCTTCACTCGACTATGAGACGTGTCATTTATTGCATCCAGTGCCTTTAAGGGCTTTGACTTATCTGAATGCAGTGAGAAAACAACACTGCTCCCTTCATGATCCTTCCATATCAGAAATCATTCCATTTGTCTTTGTTTTATGCATCAGATCTCCTTTTGTGAAAAACAGGAAGTTTTCAGGATCAGAGTAAAACCTGGAAAAAGAAAGAGGAGTCTTGTGTCTGTGGGCCTGCTGTTCATCTTATCCAGGTACGTTTGTGACGACTCTCCCACACAACAGCGGCAGTAATGGTGCCTCCTGGCCAGGACTTTGTGCTCAGCTCATCGCAAAGTGGAACTACCCCAAGGACAGCAGTGGAAACACATTTTAACTCATGCTGCTGACATCCATCAAGCCAACGACACCGCAGGCACAAACCTGTCTCATCTGCGCAACAACAACAAGGTGGATCACCATTACATTGCCCAAATATAGCTGTTCAAATACTCATATAGAAACAGAGTGTGGGAAAGACACACTGCAATTTATGAGACAAATGTATTCACAGATCTGATTTCACATGTCTGTGCAGAACATTCTTGTTTGCATTCATCTAAGGCAGGGGTCTCCAGACCCGGCCCACCCACGCATTCAACCCGGCACCCTGAACGATACCAGAAAGAGATTCTTTTATTTTTTTATTTCTGCCCAACAGAATCCCTAAATTTTTTTCCTCTCGTCAATAAAGCTTATTTGAATTGAAATGTTAACCAACCTAAAAATGTTTCTACTGCAACGTACCTCACTTTGCCCCAGTCATAGAACTTGAACGTGACCCCCCATCAGATTGGAAAATTGAAAAAAAGGTTAAGGAAGAGAAATTTTGATTCAGGTATTTAACCTGTTGTGGACAAACAAGTATTTTTTTGTTCAACATACAGAAAAGGCTGTTTGTCTCATCTTCCAAGAGACGGTGGCGGTATTGAAAGAATATAATCTACACTGACATTATGAACCTCGTCACAAAAAGAAATATTATAGCTTGCAAGGGAAAATACGAGCAGACAAACTCTCTAAGCTAAAAAGTGGACTGTTAGCTCAGCAGACTGTGTTACTACATATTTCCTGACTTTTTATGTAAAGAACCCAGAGAGGGTTATTTGTTTTTGTTATTGATTACAGAAAAAGTGTTATTATATATTTGCTGATTATTATTATTTTTTATCATTTTTTTTTTTTTAGGTGAACAACCCAGAGAGGATTATTTGATATCAGATTGGATTAGTTATATTTGGTTTTATCTGGCTTTCTGGGAAACAATAAATGTTTATATTTAGACACCCCTGCGATCGTCACACTTTTTCTGTTTCAAACTGACCCTGGCTCCCAATCAGAGGATGGAAACGTCATGTGGCCCCCACTGCAAAAGGTTTGGGGACCCCTGCCCAGATCTTAATAATTGTGAATAAGAAACATTCATAAAACATTCATTAAATGTTATTAGTTTTTCTGAAACACAAACTGCTGCAGTTTATCTGACAGCTTTGTCAACTAATGACAGGTAACCTGTCATTTACTTATGACTGAAGGATGGACCTGTCTGTAAACACCCACCTAGAAATCACGTTTACGCTGCATAACTGCTTTATTCAATAAAAAATGTCCCTCCATACCTTATCTGTGGATGACAGGACTGCATTTCCTGATGTGCGTCTTTAACGCCCGTTTCTTCACAGCTGCTGCTTCATACAGAATCCCCTCACAGACATTTTGGAACATTTGTAAACAGTTGGTGTTGATATTTCTGTGTGTTCTCTGTCACTACATCTGCTAAATATTCCACGATTAAAGATTAATTTAACGTTTTATCCTTTCGTCCTTTTTTATTGTTTACCTGCAGAAAGGACGTCACCCACAACAAACAACTTCTGGGTGACCCCTCTGCTTCAGACAAAATATTAAAAAAGGAATTTAAATGTTCATTATCCATTTGCTCCATTTTTTATTTGATATGTAAATGGCAAATACATGGATTATTATGGAACATTGTTGTTTGGATGATAATATCCAGCGTCGCTTCATTTATCTAAAATAACTTTCAGTTCAAATGACGGACAAACGTCATCATCCAATAAATGTTGTCCCATAGTATGTACTTCTTCCGGTTTCTGAAATTTTTTAACATTTCATTTTGGTTTCTTAAATGTTTTAATTTTTAATATTTCATTTTGTGGTCTGGAAATTATTATTATTATTATTATTTTTCATTTTTGTTTTTTAAGTTTTGGTTTGTGAAATTTTGTTTTGTTCAACATTGCTTTTTAACATTTGTGTATTTTTTTTTTTTATTGTCGCGATCTTAAAAATGTTTCTGTATCAACTGCGCTCCTGCGTGCTCGCTCGGTTTGGGAGCAGTGTTCAGGGGGTGTGTTTGTCACTTGGGGGCGGTAACCTTTCTGGTTGATTTGATTGGCCAAAATTTGCAACTTTTAAATGGCTGTAATAGAAAGAAAAACGTCAGATGTAACATGGATTAAAACGTTAACCAACGGCCAAGAGCAAGATACTTTTTAGGTACATTTATTTGTAACCTTTATAGTTAGCCAGAGACAGAGCTACTACGCAACTCAAAGTATAGGAAGCGTGCATTAGCATGTGGTTAACAAATGCTAACAATAGAGCAGCATCTCACAAATGTATAAAATGTATATGTAAATTTACCTAATAAAGTGATTTTCCACATGAGAAAAACTTACAGCACAAAAAGCCCGCTGCACTTTCTTACCTTCTTCTTGGCCGTTCGTTAAAAATTTAATTCATGTTACATCTGACACGTATTTTTCTGTTAAAGCCTCTAAAAAATGAAAGTCCCGCCCCATTGCCTCCCCGGTTTTGACCTGCAGATTCCGGCCAATCAGATCAACCAGAAAGGTTGACAAGTGACAAACACACCCCCTGAACATTGCTCGCAAATCGAACGAGCATGCAGTTAGGATTGCAACTGTGCAGTCGTAAATGCGGGGTCACTCAGTTAGCGTCGCGTTTGGGCAGTTGTAAGGTTCGCTCACTCAGTTCATGAATGCACTCGCTCAGTTTATCTGAGCAAGTACTCTACAACTACTCGCAACTAGTCTACTACCTTGTGATTTTGTAGGGGCTCAATGAGGTTTTGTTTTAGTGTAAGGCTTTGGTAACTCTTTAGACAGAGTAAACATCAACCTTGATAATGTCTCAATCTCTTGTTCTTTCTTTATGTGAATTGCTCTTAGTCTGGCCCATCCTTTGGCATCAATAGACCCAGAGAGGGGCTATTAAATGGGGAATTTCTTGGGCACCCAAACCGCACCGCAATAAAGTGGCAATTCTAGGAGGGGGAATATTTTTGTCTGTTTTATTGCTTTCTAATATTACTTTTAAGAATTAGGGGTTATATAATTTGAGGGATTTTATTGGACAGTTTTATTTGTTTTATTTAATTTTATTTATCTATTTATTCTAAGTATTAGGGGACTTAAGTTTAGGGTTTATTTTATTTTTTTATTTTTTGGACAGAGGGAGAAACCAGAGCACCTGGGGGGTGTTCTAGAAAGAAGGTTATGCTAGCTCCCACGGTAAATTTGAGACTAAGGAAGTTGATAACCTCAGCTTTCGGTGTGGGTTATTGACCAAATGTGTTTAGTTATTTAACTGTTTTACTGTGTTTTGCCCAGTTATTTTGTCCTATTATGCTTAAGTCTCTGCACCATGAGTGAGAGGGAGGGCCAGGATGATAAGTTCATATGGCACCCCTACTTTTACTTGTTGCAAAGACAATGATGGGAAATTCTTTTATGAATTTCCCATCATTGTGCATGTACATGCACTCTGTGCATTTTTTCAGTAATACGTAAATTTGAGTTGTATAAACAATTATTGAGTTTTATAGATGTAAAAAAAATTAGGATGAATAAATTTAACTCACTTATTTGTTACCAATAGAAGTAATTCATTTAAGTTGGCAAAATTGGATAAGGTATATATATATATATATATATATATGCGTCACAAGGAAAATGGAAACAAGATCAGAAACTCGTGTGTTTACTTTGTCTGTTCTTCTACTACAAGCAGAAACTCTTTCTTTTGAAGATGATGCAGCCGTGTTACTTTTTTGATGGACGTATAATCTTCATACGCCGTCATGAAAACCTCACACTCCGTTTCACTGAAGTACAGCGCTTTCTTTTTTTTTCACCACACGTTTCCATGGTGCTTCCGGAAATCGGCGATCTATTGAGAATGTCTTCATGTACTTGCTGTGCACGAGTATTAACTCAGGGTTACCAAGTCGAGCGTAATTACGCCAACTCATATCCGGTCTTTTGGAACCTACATACCCAGAGTAAGCAAGTTCAGACGGATTTCAGCCAGAGTTCAGGGTTAAAATCAGGGTAGTTTAAACATGCTTCCTGTATAACCCCCCTGGATAAAACCCTGTGGTTAAAAAGTTTTATTTACTATTTATTATATTTTATTGTATTATTTATTTATTCTATGTATCAATTGCATAATTGGTGATGTGATACGTACAGAAATGCTGGTTTGAAATGGGGGAGGGGTCTTTTAGGGGTTACTTATTGTTTTTACCTCAAATCTATTTTTAGGGTAAAGAAGCACACACAGACACACAACCAAATACACCTTTGCAAAACAATCAAACCACCTTAACGCACAAAGATACACACACATTGACACTCACCTACTAAAACACACACATTTACACAGATGCACACATGTGTACATGTCCACATGTACTTACCTAAACACACTCTCACCCACATTAACACACAGAAGCACACATGAACTGAACAGATTTTAGGAGTGAAAATGCCAGAAACTGCAAAAAAAGAAAAACTTTCTAAATTGTTTTGTTTATTTATTAGGCTCATGTTAAAAACAATAAATAAATGCAAACAGCAACAAAAACATGTAATGACTTTAAAATGATAAATTTTAGCAACATGAATTTAACACAACAGTTTATCAAATGTCCTCTAATCTAAATGGTGAAGTATAAAAATGTTTGGAGATGTTTCCCCAACATTTTCATTTGTCTTCACGAATAAACTGAAGCACCTTTCTTGCTCTACTTGAGACTTTGAAAAACAAAAACCGCTAACTGAATCCCAACATAAACATGAAGTCACTGGAATCATGTGATCATGATGTTTGGCGCATTGACTTCATAAGAAAACTGGACCGTGCGCCGAAAACCAAAACCTAAAAAACAAAAATGAAAAAACATAAAAAAAATAAAAAAATTCTAGAAATCAAAATTAAATACTCATTAACTCATTTTCTAATTCGATTATTCCCTTTCTGGGTCATGGGAGCCTATCCCGGCCACTTGCAGGTGATGGCTGGGGACACCCTGGACAGGGCCAAAATCACAAACTCGTGCACTCTCATATTCACACCTATGAACAATTCAGAGTAACCACTTAACCTATGAAGAATGTTTTTGGACAGTGGGAGGAAACCGGTGTCCCGGAAGAAAACCCACGCATTTGTAAGAATGGCTGCCATAGAAACTGTGACTCTGATCGATTCAGACCAATCACTGCTTACTGACGTCTTCTGGCTCCAATATGGCAGCTTCTGCATTCATCTGGATCAACCCACATCATTATGTTCCAAAATTCTGACCGGCCCTCAAATTGTTGCAGTTCTCCAAGTGAATACTATAGACTATTTTCAAAAGAAAGTGTTATTACATAAAATAACATGAAAAAAAATTCTTGAAATAAAAAATATATATATGTGTGCACATTCCGGTTTCACTTATTTTGGAAGTTTGAATGAATTTATGAATGAATATTGATATCTGTTTCCCGCCTACTAATTAGTTATTGTGAGAAATTATTAAAGTGATTCATCGTTTCACTTTTATGAGTATCATTAACTATTACATAAATAAAAGCAAACTGAGCTACTGTGTTGTTTCAGGAGAGTCTATCAAAGTGGTTGCCCTTCATTTGGACTTTAACCATGAAGTAACTCTCAGTTTCAAAAAGGTTGGTGACCCCTGGTGTAAACAAAGGGATCAAGGGAAATAAGTGAAAGCTTATTTTCGCCCCAGCAGTCCTGCCCCACAACTCAGAGAAAAAATTCTGAATGACTCTTGTGGCTCTGCAGAAACTATGTCCTGATAAAAAGACAGTGTTTGAAAACATTTGGGCTGAAAAATGGCATAATCCTAATTAAAAGACCTTGGCACGCTTTTAAAAATAGATCCACAGATGTTCTGAGTGGGTCTTTAAGCCCACTGCAGAACATTAGCATGGAAAAACGTTTATGATTCAAAGACAAATTACAATATTTTTTAGTTAAAAAATGTAAAGATTGTGTTTGTTTTCTTTTGTACATCTGTAAAGCAAGTCTTTTTCAGTTACTAATATTACAGGTTTAGAATTTCCAGTATTGAAATAACAGTGTCATTTATTTTGCGTGTTATTCACTAAAGATCATGCAAAATGTGGCATTTAAATTTGAAACGAGTATGTCACTTTCTGCTGTTGGAATGATTAGAAAAACTTGAAATGTTCTAAACAGACAAGAAGAAGAAAAGACAAAGTCACAATTCATGCTGCGGATTGTCATTTCTCATGTGATCTTCTGTGCTGCCCTAATTCACAGTCAGGACGAGAATTTGCTCTGCTCAGAGTGACACGACGCCCCAACAGGAACATGAAAAAATCAAATTAAAAATACACGTGAAAGTAAAAGAAAAAAGAAAATGCTCAGGGTTTAATAAGCAAACATTAAAACCCAGTCAGCAAACACTGAAAACATTGATCATCACCCAAAGTTCTTTGGCGTTTTAAATTAACTGTTTGCTGCGTTATCATGCCATGTAACCCCATCGATCACTTGTTGATTAAACCTAATGAGAGGATAAAAGCTGTGAGCTTCTCTGGGATTCTGCCAACCACCGACCATTTGATTGTGTGTGTGAGTGATTAGCTGTGCGGTGACTTGGGCTGACCTACTACTTGCCATATAATGAAAAGCTTCCTCTTCAGCGGAAGAAACTCTGTGACCCTAATATCCTTCAAACTTTTAATAGTGGAAACATCTGGCCTTCCTCGCAGGGCCGTATCAACCACCTTCCCGCTCTTTCGACGCACAACTATACGCGTGTGCAATCACAGCGGATATTACACTATCCGCTTGATCAATCAACTTCCCACAGGCGCATTTACCTTTCTCATCTCAATCATGCAGCTAATATGCTTCCTTTTCCTTGCTCAATTTCACCGAGGCGAGGATGCTAAACGAATGCTGACAACATGCTGTTGGTTTATAAGCACTCCTTTTTTCTAACAACTGCAAAAGAGGGGGCCTGACTGTAATCTCTGGAATTACCTTTTGGGGAAATCATTGTGCAGTTATCCAAAGGCGATGAAGGAAGAAGGACGGTAAAGGGTTAATACAATGGCCCTCGGAACTGTTCCAAAGAAGTTGTTGCTTTTAGCCATAATTTGAAAAAATGAGCTCAGTCACCTGTGCAAGTACACAACAGTTCTGCTAATTATTCTTCTCTTTGAAGAGGACAAAAAATGGGCAAAAACATGGAGCAAGGGGGGCGTCAGGTCAGGCAGTCAAGGACATTGGGGTAAACCAACAAAGCACACAGAAAACGGAGTGCACATCCCATCTTTTGTTCCTGCTTGGCGGCCCTTTTCCTTTTTTCCTCCTCCTGGGAGATAAGAGAAAGGCAGAAAGATGAAAAACACTTGTGAGTGAGATTGTGTGAGAAGAAAAGGCTTAGAGCACTGGCAACATTCACAGAGGAAATAACATTCCTCTGGAGGAGGCGTCCTCACATTACTTGATGAGATGGAGGAATGAGCAGAGAACTGGGCGGCAGACTGTGTGAGAGTGGCAGCGATATGGAGGATGGAACAGGTCAAAGGGAAAATGGGGAGGGCACAAAGGTTGGGCCTCATGGCAAGGACTCATTTCAGCAAAAAATAAAAACTCTATCTCGGTTTCATTCCACCTTTATAATTTAACTTTTCAAGGGATCCTATGAAGTAAAAAATAAGCCTACAATAAGAAAAGTATGCCCTATCTTGGAGCCATATTGATTTTTTTTACAATTAGTATTAATGAATGTGGAATAAAAGGAGAAAAACACGTATTTAAATTTATAATAAAGCCCGAAGAAGCTCTACTATTTTCAAGATGTGTAATTATAACCAACAAAAACTTATCTGAAAGTTAGCCCGAAGCCATGTTTCTGAAGCATGCAACAAACTAATTAAAAAACGTGTTTAAAACATCAAACTGTCAAACTGCAAATGCTTAGCATCTTTTCTGCAGACCTTGAACAAGACCTTAACACCATAATTCAAGTTTGTGCTTCTTCAAATTCTTTAGTAAAACCCTAAGCATCACAGTACTCAAGCAGATTTTCAAGAATGAAATATAATATTAAACAACTTCATGCACAGAACACAAATAGTCTTTATTTCATATTTTAATGAGTACGACAGAGTATAAGGGCCACCATGAAATGAAAAAAGGTGAGAAAAAAGGATTAAATTATGAGAAAAATGTCCAAAAAAATGTAGGAGACAACATTTTATATGAATAATTATAATAATTTTTGTTATAAAATGATGAGAAAAAGTCAAACATTTTATGGGAATAAAGTAAAATTCAGAGAAAAAAAAGTCATGAATTTGTTAGAAAGAAATAAAATTTCTATGTGAATAACGTCGTGAAATTATGAGGGACAAAATCTACTTTTTCTTTTGGGGGGGGTAAATTTAATGAAAAAATTTGTACAAGACAAGGAAAAAGAACAAAATTTTGTGAGAATAACTTGATGATGATGTAAAAAAAAGTTATACGATTAAATAAAAAGTCACGTGTTTATGAAAGTAATGTTAAAAAATGATAATAAGAAAAGTTAAATTAATAATATCAGTAAAGAATGTCTAAGAATAGAGTAAAAAAAAATTAAAACAAAACCTTTCATTAGAATATTTTAAATTTATTATTAAATTCATTATTAAATTTATTATTAAATTAAGTCATAATTTTACAAGAAAGAAGTTCTGTTTTTTTTTAAAAGCAAAGTTGTAATTTCATGCAAAAGAGTTGTACATTTAAAAAACAAGTAAGATAAAATAGATTTAGTAGTGCGATATCCACCCGATTTCTCTGAATTACCAGCTATTAGCTAAACAGGTGTGTTCAATTGTCTTTGATTAAACAATTTAAAAACTAAATGTAGCCTTAGGTTTTAAATAGCTTTTTCCCTGTAAATGTATGACTTTCTTAAGCATAAATTTACAACTTTATTCTGGTAAATTGTTTATTTTTTTAAAATAATACAGCTATTTCTTATAATTTTATGACTTCATTCTCATAAAATTTTGACTTTTTTCTCAAAATTGTATTTTTTTGACTTTACTCTCATAGTTGCTCTTGTTATTTTATGGTGGCTTTAATAGGTTGTTATAATAGAGTCAATGCAGCATAAATTTCGCTGTCAGATAAGATAGTCCAACTTCAGACCCTGTGATTATGGTGAAAGAAAACGATTTTTGCTACAGAATGTTTTACATTTCTTGCAGACATACTTCAAACTTACTGAACAAAGGCAGATAAATTTTGACTTTCAGAATAAAAAACAGTGACAGAAATAAAACTGAAAGAAACAAAATTCAAATCAAAGACTGCTGCAATATCTGTTGCATTATTCTTTTTTTTCACTGCATGATAAAGAAAAATAAGCTGTAACTGATCTGAAATGTGATGGATAATGTCAAAATAAACCTGGCAATGGAGTTTTTTTCATCAGTCAAGCAGGAGATGAGGAGATTTAGAGAGAGACAGCGGACGATGAGGAGATCAGAAAGGGCAAAAGAGGACTCCTGTTCCCCTCTTGTGTGATAACATACTGCTTTGTTTTTCTCTTTGCTCTTGTGGATCAGTGGCCCTGTGTGAGCTACCTCCTTTTAAGTGGGCCTGATGCCTTGAGCTAGTGATGTGTACCACTCTGATCACCCATCCAACCGATACCAGTCCCCAAACACACGCATCCGTGACTCCTCTTAATATCCTTTTTGGTTGTCTGATCAAAAGAAAGAAAGACTATTTTCAGTCACATGACCCACGCAGCTGCCTGGAGGGCAAAATAGCAATCCAAGATGGTGGTTTGCACTAGACTTTGTGCTACAGAATACAGCATAGGGTCAGTTTTCCAGCAGTTTCGTTTATTGAGTTTCTTCTAAAAAAGCAACAAAAAGAAAAAAATATGAAAGGTTGTGAGTTTTGGGTTCCAGTGATCCATTTCTAACACCCGCAGAACCGTTTTTTTCCAACGGCAAAGTCACTTCCAGAGCGGAACTTCAGCATATCTATGTCTACATGGTCGAGTTAGCCTCACTTTACACAACAGAGCACAATACAGACAATTGTTTCTAATTCCTAATGGGTCAACAATACTCAATAATTTGTACAGATACTGTAATTTGTGGAGTATGAAGCATGTTTTTTGCATAGTTTGGCCAAGGGTGGGACCTATACTCAGATGCAACTTAAAAATAAGTAGCAACAAACACTAGAGGGCATTGTTGGTGTGTGTATTAGTATTTGCTACTGATAGCAACACTGAAAAAGAAGCGTCGCTCTGACTTACCCCGGGCTTCACAGAATTGGTCCAAAGTGAAACAGGAGATGAAGAATTCAAAGAATTTAGTGATTTGATGTAATATAAAGAGTTTATACCATGGTCCGGGTGAATACTTAATTCTGATCGGCTGCTGGGTGTGCATTAAAAAGTGAAATACCATAGTGTTAACCACACGGCTAAAAAAGAAGTTCCGGTCACGTAGTTTAAATGTTCTGTATCACTGCGCTGGCTTCTTTAAAACAAACTTTAGCTTCATCATCTGGACAAAAACAAGCTGAAACTGAACTTTCTCTCTGAACTGATGCTTCATTAAACCCATCGTGGCGAACAGTATATATCATTTTATATCGCCAGACCTTGACTGTAGCGGTGGTATGGCACGGTAACATGACCGTGACAATGCGCGACACCACGTAACAAATAGTCCACTTCTCGTGAAAAAGTGATCCAAGCCATAAAATAACAAAAATAAAGGACTAAAAGCTGTTTAAATATTTATTTCTTTTGTAAGTGACCCTGGTATAAGTGGTTTAAGGCCTTTGAAGTGTCCATGATCAGCATTAACGCACTTCGTGGAAGCAACCAAATTTTTATTTTTTTCTTAATTTCTTAAGCATTATATGGCTGCTGAGATTTACGCTCAGGATCAACTTATGGTCCAAAAATACGGTAAAAAGGAAAAAAATAAATCCTTATTACAAAAGTGAAGACGAGAGATCTTATCTGTTGTTACTTCTTGAGGTAATGTTAAATGAGGTAATGTTTTGGCAGGAAAAATTTTCAAATAATCTCTTTGTATTCCAGTATCCAGAGGAGCTCCAGCCAACATCCAGTTTATGTTCAGTGTACATCATTTTAGTTAAGTACAATGAAAAATATCCAAAAAGTATTATACAGCAACTGTCAGCAAACAGAAAAAAATGAAAAACATCCTTCAACTGTTGACAAAGTGCTCAATACAAATGCGAGTGTTTTCTGGTTCCCCTCTGGGGCCGCTTGTCGTTTGAAATATGCAAAACCACAACCAATATTTTTTTTTAATTTTTATTTCAGACGCAATTCTCTAGAAAAAAAAAAAGAAGTCCTAGCATGACTCCTCAGAGATGTCTGCTTCCAATGAAGCAACAACTATCAGACATTCTTCTTTTGGATGCAAGGTGGTTCAGTTTTTGTAAGTTGGTGTGCATACAAAGACAGCCACTTCCTGCCTTAGCAAGTGACACCATGTGATAAAGGACTTAAGAATTTTACAACCTATAGCAGATCACATTCCCAAATCCCAATCATGAATACCATAGAAACAGATTTAGTGTAGCAAGATGATGCCTGTGAGGATCTACTGTTATGCTCTCATATGTATATAACTTGGTGAGGAGGTCATGGAAAGATGTGATGTAAGATCAGGATGACAAAGTAGAAGAGAAAAGAGGGTAAAACAAGGATGGTCTGTAATTTACCAAACAAAAACTTCCTCATGAGATAATGAGGCCTCATATGGAACGATTCGTTTTCCCTGCCTGCTTTTTTTCCCTGTTTAGGCCCAAAGAAGTGTGCTGGAACCGATCCCAGCCATCCTCCAGCGAGAGGCAGCATCCACACCAGACAGGTGGCCGGTCCAGCACAGGACCACACAGACAAACAACCCCACCTGCTCATGATTAAGTGCAGGCTGGAATCCCCAACCAAGAAACATGCATATTTATAAACTGAAAGAGGAAGCACACACATACATGAACGCAAGCAAAGTCCACAAGAAATGGCTCAGATTGAAATTTCAATATTTACCACCATGAAACTTAATGCGAAAAATCAATTTCATATGGAAGTACAAGTATTGGGCCGAATCCGAATTCTTCCCCTACCCCTTCAGCTTCTCCCTATGTCTCCAATTGTAGGTGCATTTGGAGGGGTAGGGTTGTCCGAAATAGTTTTTGAAGGGGAAACACTTGTAGCTGCGTTGTGTGCATTTTTTTCATGTGGGTGTGCTCTAGAGCACAGACGTTTGTTTGTAGATGTAAGCAACGCATTTTTTGTTTACGCATGACTTTTTAAAGTTACAAAACTGATGTTGTTATGCATTTTCCGAGCGCTGGCAGCTACGTACTAACGTGGATGACTAGCGACTATTGATGATGTCATGGAGTGAGAGATTAATGTGAATAAGAGGACACTATTTTTCTGTTATTCTCTGATTGGAGGGCTAAATGTAGGGGTGGGGAGAAGCCGTAGGGGTAGTGGAAGTATTCAGATTCGGCCTTGGTCTGCATACTATTTGGTAATTCAAACTCATACTTATTTAACTTCTGCTGATATTTATTGCATGGACTTAAAATACACTGGGGGGTTCACCCACATGCCAGACAAAAACTAAAATCCCTAAAAATACACAAACTGGAGATCTTATAAAATCCAAATGGATGATAAAACAAAGAAAACTATGATCTAAAAAAGGGGTGGCCAATTATCTTTTCCATGGGGCCACATAAGAGACAGAGAATATTGTAGAGGGCCGGTCCAAAGGCTGAATTCAATTCTCCATATTATTACTATATTTTCCGGATTATAATGCGCTACCTTTATCACACGTTTTCAACCCTGTGCCTGATTCAGTGATGCGGCTAATTTATGCATTTTTTCTAATGACCGCTAGGGGCGCTCGAGCAGAAAGGGTAAGAGTGACACAGGGGGAATACGGTATATGTGTCGAGGAAGACTCAAGTTTGATGTAAATTCCTGCTTTGTAAATGAATAGCACGAACAGACCCTCAACATGGAAAATGCAAGAAGAAATGCATATGACGCAGCTTTCAAGTTAAAAGCAGTCGTTAAAAGTAATGTGAAAAAAATCCACCATCACCAACAGGTTTGGAAAAGACGGTTTGCTGCGTGACGGAGAGAACAGCGCAAGCTCAGGAGAGAATTTGCCTCAAGATGAGAGTGACACTGACAGCGACAACGAAGGAGAGAGTGTGTGGTGAGAAATATCTGACGCTATTCCAATCTGACACTGAGGAGGAAGACTTCCATGGTTTCAATGCACAGGAAGCGCGCCTATAAGTTACTGCTGCTCTCAGTGACCTTTTTTTTTTCTCTCTCAGTGACTTTTACCGGTATGTTTTTTTAACCAGCCCTGTTAGTGCTGTTACTACCATAATGCTGCCGTGTTACTGCCACGTCACATGCACTGATTGGAATAGAGCTGATACGGTGTGGGATTTTTGATCACCGCAGTGATGAAGCAGCAGGAGTTGCGGTGTCGCAACTCCTCCAAACACACAATCCCCTGGTGGCCGCGTCACAAATGAATACGGTAAAGTTAATAATTATGACGCACTATTCTTTATTAACAAATAACAATAACAACTAACTATCTAACTAATGAACAAACTACAGTGTACAGGTGTTGTAGAATGAGTATGTGTGTCAGCGAGCTGTGCGTGAGCAGAGCAAGTGAGTGAGTGAGAGCGCTCCCTCTTGCGCTGCACGTCCCCTCCCTCCATATCCATTTCAGCACATACACGTCCTCATTCTACAGCACATGTTTCAATGTAGGCACTTGCGGCTTATAGACCGATGCGGCTTATGTATGTACAAAATGTTTTATCCTTTAAAAATGTAACGGGTGCGGCTTATAATCAGGTGCACTCTATATAAATATAAATTACGGTAATTGTATTTTTTTTATAATATGCAATAAATAGCATTGTTATGACTAGCTAGTATGAGTAGGCTATATGCTATAATTAAGCAATGAAAAAGCTACGTTACCTTACAAAAAATAATCCTTTATTTAAGAAAATTTCCCAAACCAATGGCAAACAAAATATGAACTTTTCTTTTTATAACTATTTATGATTTATATTAGTGAACATTTTCCGTCACACACACTCCAAAATACATTCTGAGTTTCAAATACTGTTGGAAAGAGGTTTTTAGCATTATAAGGACATCACAATAGTGTCTTTGTGCTCCAAACATTAAGCAAGACACATCATATTATAAGTCTTTGAACATCACTAAACTGTGATTTTGAGAAAAAGGCTTCCAAAGAAAGTATCCCAGTCCACTGCTAGTCAGTGGCTTTACACACCTACATTTGTAGGTTAGCCACCCAATTTGGTGTTTTTAAGCTGTTTTTTTCTTGTTGTTTTTTTGTTGTTCAGTGAGTGAAATCTAGTCTCTGCTGGGCTTTAACCAGTGCATCAAAGTCAGGTTCAATTTTTGAGGTCTAGATGCGAAGCACAGCTGACAGATGATCATCAGAGAGAGAGCTCCCGTTTGTGGATTTTGTAAACTTCATCACGGAGAATGTTTGTTCACATATGTAGGTAGAGCCAAAGAGAACCAACTTCTATTGAGCATGTCTCCTCATGTTTGGAAAGTTCTCCTCCTCAAGAGAAGAGTAGAAATACAGGAGAGATCCTGACTTAAAGGGCTCTGCCAGTACTGCATCAGACTGCAGGTTAATGAGCTCCACCTGAACATCACTGGGTGCATTATGCACACTGCAGGCAAACGGAGAGGATATCATGTGAATTTCCTCCTCGATTGTTCTAAGATCTTCAAATTGCCTTGAAAACTCACCATGCAATGCTCCTAGCATGGATGAGTACCTGCAGAGGTGATCAGCTGAAGGTGTGTCTTCTTCAGGGTTTCCAAATGAGTGTGAGTGTTGCTCTCCAGTTGGCTTGAAAGAAACTGCAGCTTTCTCATGAAAGCCTTCACCAGGCTATGCATTTGATGAAGAAAAGGCCCTTGCCTCGCAGTTTGGTGTTCAGGTCATTCATCAGTGCAGTCACATCGACAACAAATGCAAAATCTGCCAACCAGTCCTCATCTGAAAGCTCTGGGATGTCTTTGCCTTTTTTTCCCCACAGAATTCTCGGATCTCTGCCTTCATGTCCCAAACTCTTTTTAGCACTTTGCCCAGGCCGAGCCATCTGACAGCTGGGTGTCAGCTGATGTCACTATACTCAGACTCATGCTCCTCTAAAAGTGCAACAAACTGTCTTGGATTCAATGCCAGTGCCCTGATGAAGTTTACATCAATAACATGGGAAATTTTTAGCACTGACCTGCACAACACATGTTGGCGTTTAATAAAATGGAAAAATACCAACTTTTAATCTGCATCAATTTCAGTCACTTTATCTTGCATACGTTTCAAAAGTCTGACATTTTTACCTCTAAGATTTGGAAAAAACGTCCGTTGCGACACCTGCCAGTTTGTCCCACTTTAACCCCAAGGGTATCTATACAGCCATTTACCTCCGTAAATAAATCCCTGTTGTCGTTCCTTTGATGGGCCGCATTGCTGCAAGCTCATCCATAATCTTGAATTCTGTTATCCCACAGACAAATATGAGTATGGTGAAATGAGAAAACGTGTTCATTTTGTAATTTCCAATTTAGTTACCCAAAGGGCCGTATGTGGCCCGGGGGCCGTGCAATGCCCAGGTATGGTCTAAAAACTATCAAGCTAAAAGTGACACAGTAAAAATTAAAAATCTAAGTGGGGGGGGGGCTTGATTAGGAACTAGCAAAAATCTGTAAATCAAATAGCTTCCATGACATTCAGTGATAAATAAGGAATTGAAGAATATGTGGGCGAGTAAAAATTAAAAGGCAAATTAAAAAAAAAGAATATATCAAATGAATGCATGTTATTAGACATTTATTTTGGCAGACATACATTTCTCAACTGTCAGATTCCTAATCCAATGGATGAAAATTAAAGCTGACACATTAAATAATATTTGATAAAATAATTTTTTGGGAAGCAATAATTTTATTTATTATTTCAGCCTTTTTTTTTTTTATAAATTTACCAATATGGTAAACACAAATATTCACCTGATTTACTTTATTAATATATTTTTTCTATTATTCAATTATTGTTTGTTTTATTTTCGAACATACTGTACTGACCAAACCTAATCTGGTTGTAGAAATAAAAGCCTTTTGTGTGTTTTTTAGCACCATAAGATTTGATGAATTGCGTGATGAAATCTATATTTTTAAACAGTTGAATTTATATTATCTGTTGAAAACACATTAAATTAACACAAAAAAAATAAAAGGAGCTGCTATGATTTCTGTGGTGGAGATGACCTTCCTTGATTTGGATGTTTTAAAACCAAATTCATTAAAATATTAAAAGTTATATACATCTTATTTAATTATATCCGAAAGAGTAAAGCCTCATCAAAGACTGTGTGTGTGTGTGTATTGAATATATATCTAGGTGTGTTTGTGTGGGTGTGTGTGTGTGTGTGTGTGTGTGTGTGTGTGTGTGTGTGTGTGTGTGTTCCAGCTCTACAACAAGGTCTTTCGGGTTGAATGTAGTGTCCCCCTTTGAAAGACATTACAAATGAAACTTTTGTTTTTCATGAAGGTGGTCTGGGGAAAAAAAAAACTTATCTACAGCTTTAGGCTTGTCCCCACAGATATATAGGAGCCTGTAAAAAGCTTCATGACCCAGAAACCAAAAAGTAAATGTATAAATTTTGCAAAAAATAATCTTGTCATAGCGAGGAGAAAAAATGTAGTGGGCTTTAGGATGGTAGGATCACAAAATAAGCAAAAACTGAAGATGCAACACAAGCAGAAAGAAATCCAAGGTTATCCAGGGAATAGCATGACTTGGAATGGGAGAGGAACAGAAAAATCTGACAGGATGGGTTAACAGAGCAGACCACAGAGACACAATGGACAAGAGAACAAATGAGCTGACAAAAGCAGCAAGAGACGGGATTCTTCAGGCGCATACATTCAGGGCCTGATGAAACTCGCATGGTTACTATTATATGGAAATTTGTTTTCATTTTGAAATTAATTCATAAGGACTATGGTGGTGACATGCTGTTAGAGTTACACCAACAGCACTACATGTTGCATCATGCAATTGAGGGAAGGTATAGAGATAAAATATAGAAGTTTCCTGAATAAGTGAAGGGACTTAAAAAATGACAGAAAAAAACAGTTGCTTGATGGAACTACATTGAACTTTCGAAATCACGAAAATCTAAGTTTTTTTAGACCATATGATGTGTTTGATTTTTGGTTTACTTGCAAGGTCAGAGTCTCAACATACAAACACCAAGTGAATAAATGTCTGTGTACGATGTGTTTGAGTAAAATTAAAATCCTTGTAATACATCAGGAAAGCCTCTTTTGTTGTCCTATTGTTTTATTAAGAAATATTACCATTGTTGATGTGTTTGAACTGGCTGAAATCCGGTTTAAGTTGGTAATATTTCCCCTCATCATTGGTGTCTTTTTAAATGGAACCTTTGCTAATAAAATAAATCTGTAATGTTGTCTCTGGCCTGGGGGCAGAGAGTGCAGATTAAATTATGGGGGTACATACCCTCTCTGAAACGTGAATTTACTGCTGAAAAGGAAATTACGGCATATCCAATTCACAAAACATGTTTTGACCTGAGGCTGAGACTCCACAATACACCTTCAGTTCAACAGGATTTTATAAATATCTTCTGGATTCTTAGATTGATTTTTCTTTTGTACTAGGAGTCATTTCAACTTGGCAAGGAAGAAAACAGTGTTGGTAATAAATTCAAACCCCCTAAGAAAACTAAATAACTATTTAAAAAAAAAAATGTAATCAATAAAACATTTGATTTAATGCACAGCGAAGAATTTCCACTCTAATAAACATATGTTTTTACTGTACAAAGCCTTTTCTGGAAATTCTTTGAATATCTGAGGAATATTTTTTTTTCTTATTTACGAGAAGAAATTTCACAAGAACTTAAAAAAAAAAAATCTCATGATTCATTATTCACTCCTTAAACACCCACTTGGTTTTGTTGCAGGAAAGGTGCTCAACAAATAAATATGAATTTGAATAAACCTTGCAATGTGACTTAAGGTAAAATGTGTTTTTATAAGAGCCGCCAATATGATTGCACTATGGTTGTTTAGGCTCCCTGCTTATGAGACTCTTGACATGATTAACAAAAACACATTGACAGATTATACAACGGTGTTGGGTTAAAACAACCTGCAACATCAGAATAACTACATAAGGAAAGAAAAACAACAGACCAAAGGTACCTTTAAACGAGTAGAGCGAACAGAGATCATACCCAGCAACAATCTCTCCCCACTCTGGCGCACATTCTGTCGCCTCCTCTTTTGTTAAGTTTGTTGTGTATTCCCTAATTTACATATGCGCCGAGCTCTAAGGAGGGGAAACGGATAAAACACAGCTGCAGTGCTATCAGAAAAAACATTAATTGCACTTTTCTCATGGATCACTGACACAGAGTGTCCTTTGATTCCGGTCTGGAAACAGATAATATGTTGGTGTTGGGAAGATGCTAAGACAGTCAGTTTCCTCCAAAGAGTTTCACCTTCCTGTGAAACAGAACTTGGACACGAACACTTCTGGATGCATGATTATATTACCTATGTAGCTAGGTAATACAAAAAAGCAAAGATAAGATAACTTATGTACATTTTTCAGACAGACGGTTTCAGGTAAACTGAATATTCAAGGTATACACAAGCCCCTGCATGGGATATATCACCGGACCAAAACTGAAGTGGCGGATATCAAGAAGTCCTACCAGTGGCTAGAAAGGGCTGGCCTGCAGGACACCACTGAAGCACTGGCACCTCAGGAACAAGCCCTGAGCAGAGCGATAGAGGCTCAGATCTACCACACCAGACAAGACCCGAGGTGTAGGCTGTGCATAGAGGCGCCTGAAACAATCCATGTAAGATGTTGGCAGGGAAAGCATACATGCAGTGCCAAAATCAAGTGGCTGGAATGGGTAAGTCAAACTGGGTCCTTGCTCCTGAGTGCTGGGCCCCGCCAAATTTCCAACTGTGGCCGAGCCTGGTCGGGCCATATTTACAACACCCCTTGTGGGCCCTCTTTTTTCCCCGGGGTTCCCCCCTTCTGGGCGGGGGCGGCGGGCCCCTGCCTCGCTCCTCCCTGGACCAACCGTGGGCCGGGCGGATGACTGCCTGGAGTGCGGAGTGGGTCTCCCTTGGGGGGTCCTGGCTCGTACCTGGGGTTGGGGCGGGGGGATGCCCGGAACTCCTGGGTGGTGGTGGGGTGCTCGTCTGGGGCTGTGGGCGTCCTTCTCCGGTGGGGCCCTGCGTTGGGTTCTCCCGGCGCGGCGGGGGGGCTGCTCTCCTGGTTGGGCTGGGGCGGCGCCCTCTTTCCCTCCGTGCCTCCCTGCTCTCTGGCTCTGGGGGCCTTGCGGCGGCCCTGCTGGCCCTGGCCTGGGTGGCGGGCTTGGTCGCCCGGGCGGCGGTTGTTCCCTGCCGGTTCCCGTGTGGCGTTGGGGGGATTCCGGCTGCCGCTGCTGGTGCGGTGGGGGTCTTGGGGTGGGGATGGCTGGGCACTCTCCCTCCTTCTTTTCACGTTCCACCATCCATTTTAGAAGAACATAAACACTCACCTGAGCACAGGTGTTAGCTCAACAGACTGAATGACTGAAATATTTCACACTAGTTGGTTTTAAGGCATAAGTATGCGTGTGAACACTATCTGTTTTGTGTACATGTCGACAGGTGGACATTTTTGCAACTAACAGGTGTGTTTATAACATTTGAGTGTGTGTGTGGACAGGTTCCGCCCTTTTTTTTGTTTTTTTTTACATTTGAACCTTACCATAATGATTAACAACCAGTAAACTTGTTGCTTTATGCTGCTTCATGGTCTTATCCCCCTTCCCCTCCTATTATCACCCCCTACCCCCCCTCTCTCTAACGTCCCTCTCTCTTCTTCCCCTCTTTCCTTTTCCGTCCGGTCCAACACCAAAGATTTTCAGACATGTTTGAAATTAATAAAGTTTGGCCTCAATTACAAAAGGGGTTTATTCAGACATACCTTTGGATTGTCTGAAGATTAATAACCCCTCTTGTTAAAGTAAAATATGTCCAACCCAAGAGGCCCTCAGCTCTCATCTGTCTGCCTAGCTGTTGGACAGGACAAGTTAAAAAAAAAAAACAAATTGGGTAACACCTCAGAAAGTGGTAGAAAATGAGAGGGAAAAGATCCTGTGGGACTTCCAGATCCAGACTGATAGGATGGTAATGGCAAACCAACCAGACATTGTAGTGGTGGATAAAGAACAGAGGAAAGCCGTTGTAAATGCTGTGAGAACATCTCACAGCATTTATGTTGCCATGCTGTCCACCCATTGCTGCTTAGCACATACAACGTGTGCTGCTGTGGGAGGTCCCTGCACTGGACGCTCGAGCCCTCATTAAGTATGAAACCCTCTAGCACAAAGAGGTACTGCTCTGGCATCACAAATGCTAGCCATCCTTAGGTGGAGGGAAACCAGTCAGGTAAGGTAACAAGAAACCAGACGGACAGTGAGTCTGTCCATCCATCCCTTTTCAGAACCCACTAAAAGTTGGGGTCACAGGGGTCCACTCAACCCAAACTAGCTACTGTTGGGCAAAGGTGGGGTACACCTTGAACAGGCTGCCAGTCTGTTGCAGGGCACACACTCACATTCACATAGGGACTTCTTAGAGATATCAAATAACCTATTAAGTACTTTTGGCACTTTTTACATTCAAAGTTAGGCTTAAAACATTCCTTTTCGGACAGGCTTATAGCCAATACCTACAGAAAATCAAAGATACATGACAAGAACATGCTAATTCCTCAAAGAAATTTGAGCAATCAGTGGACTAAAAATGTGCAGATATTCTGAGGACAGACTAACAATGACAATTGACGGAAAAATTGCCAAAATGATCAGGATAGTCTCCTAGATGTCTAAGTATTGACTTATACTTTTCCTAAATGCATTTGATACTTCTCTTGTGTTTTGATCAGGAGATGTTTATCATTCTAGGTCATGTCTTCTTGTTCCATATTGGAACAGATTTTTCTTCCACTTGCCTCAGGGCCTGTAAATAATTTTCTCCTCATAAATTTGATGGTGACTGCAGATAAGTTCTCCACAAATCTAACTCAGTGCTGAAAAGCACAACTCAACTTTGATCTGTCCGGTGTGTTGACAAACAGATCTACTACAGTAGAGGACCATCAGTGGACTTGTTTATGTCATGTTTTGGGCATATAGCTTTTCCAAATCTGAAATGTAAACAAGGTTTTTGAATTTTAGGGGTAATTGAACTGAACCAGATGTAACTGTTTCTACAAAATTGTGTGTTTTGTAATTCTTATGCTTAAGATACCCAATCCTTCAGGTAATAAATAGCTTATTCAATACTAATTCTGTCTTTTCGTCTTTTAACAAACTAAAAAGTAGTAATTTAAAAAACATGGACCCCCATTTTTAAAAAAATGTAAATTTACGGGAAGTAAAGAATACCAGTTCCTGTAAGAACATTACAATGTCGAATACTTATTTTGACAGGTTATCAAGGCTTCTTGGCATATTGTGCTGCAACTGGCTCTCTGATGTTGCGAAGATGCTGTTAGTAAAGTTGCAGAAACCATAGATTCACATGTAATACTGTATTTTAAAAAAATTCTAGTTTTTTGACTATCATATCAGTTTAATGTGTTATATATACCCCAAAGTCCCACTCCAATAATCTTACTCTTTTTTCCTCTCTTTCAGTTATGATAATGCCGTTTTTAGCCAAAAAAAAAAACAAACACATTTTTTTTTTATAAATTCACCTGAGTTGTGGGAAGAACTGTTTGCTCAGAGCAAGCCTAAACCCCCTTCCTGTCACCCATAACTGAGTTTACATACAATTCCACTAGTTTACAGCCCGTCACCACTCCAACCTAAAAAAAGACCCCAAAACACAATTTTCATTAGAGTGGGTCCTTAAAGCTGGACTGTGACTACATTGTTTGCCATTGTTTCGGGCCATGGAGCGTTAAGGTTGCGCACCGCCGCCTTACTGTGATTCTGAAGTAATTTCAGGTTTGTCAACTTCAGTAGTGAACGTGTCAATATGTTATGAAATTGGGTTTAAACTGTGGCTTGCTTTCATTTGCCTTTTTGTTTTTTCATTTTTTTTTTCTCTTTACCCCCATTGTAACCCTCCTTCATAGACTATGCCTGGGTTTTGCCTCTCACTTCATGTTAGCTTGAAGTTCCCAATCCTCACTAAATGTATTTTTAATGAAAACAGCTTCCTCTCACCACTCTCTCTTTCTAATGGGTCCAGTGTTGCTGCAGGTGGGAAGTCGTCCAAGATGTCTGGCAGACATAGAGGCATCAGGGAAGGAACTCCTACAAAAATGTTTTTTTTTTTTTTTAAGTAATGCGAGCTTCAACAAAATCCAAAAACCCTTTACAAGTCAGGATCGTTGGTAAATCCAGGAGGACATGCAATTAGTTTGGCAACTCTTGAAACCTTAGTGACAAGCAATACTGGAGCTTTTTCTAGTTTTCTAGTCACCTAATTATCAGACTTAAAGGCAGGAAGAAAACCGAAGAAAAAGAAATTTGTATTTCACAAAATGTTGTTAATTGTAATCTTAAAAATTGGTGCACAAATGAAAGCAATTTTGAAGTGCCATTTCTGATAAAAGGTATAAAGGTTCTCCTTAGGCTACGTTCACACTGCAGGGCTCAATGCTCAATTCCGATTTTTTGAAAATATACAATTTGTTTTTTGCAAAGCTTTCACATTTCCAACTAAATGCGAATTTTTGTGATCTCCTGTGTGACCGTGAAATGACCCAGAAGTGACCCGCATGCGCAAAAGAGTACTCCACGGTGAACGACGTCACTGTTGTTTGCGTAAGTAGCTAACGTTGACAATGGATGTCAACAACAGTGTTCTCAACAGCGGAGCTCTTTTTGCATTAATACGTTTATTTTCACGAAGGAGCCAGCACAATTACAATCTTCTCATTTTAAGAAGGCATTGGAGCCGGGATCGTCTGGACCCACTGTTGTGGAATGGGGATGTGAATGTGCTGGGGCCGCGCGCGCGCGTGCAGCAAGGTAGAGAATGAGGGGGGCAGTGTGGGCGCGCATTCATGTTGTGTGTTAGGGAGGACGGAGAACGATAATTAAAGAAGGCTTCCCCCAGAATAAATGCTATTGACTCTTTATTAACCCGTTCTGGAGAACCTAAGGTTCAGAACGGGGAAGTGAACCCCGAAGGACGATCTGCCTTGGGTCCCCCGTGCTTCTGACCACGGTCGGAAAGGGAGAAAAAAAAAAGTCATCACAGGAAAGGTTCAACACCACGCTCGGCCATTTCGCTGTAAATTTAAAAAAAAACGCCCTGTTGTGATAAGAGCCCTTGAGTTTGGCCTGAATAGAGCTGTCACCCCAAATATTAATCCAATCGGTGACTTTGCTTCTCTTCCACTGACTGGTCTCAGCTGCATCGTCTGCCGTGGTTGTTGTTTATGTTCTAGTTCCGCCTATTTCAATGCAGACTTATGATGTTTGTAGCGTATCAATGGCGTATGGGTCGGATTCATGTGGCCTGGCCGGTCAGAAGTTCGGAACCTTCTGGAATTTCCGTCACATCCTCTTTTATCACTTTGTAGAAATTGGAAGTAATTTATAACACAAACCACCATGTTGTTATCATTGACAAGATTTTGCCTGTGTTGTTGTGTGTTGTAACTTGTGAGCGCCACTTCACCAGCAACTGTGTTTATTCCAGTGGGAAAGCCCATAACCACTAAGTGATTTGCAAGACACCACATATTTGTTTATTTTTTCTTTTTAACACCTTACACCTAGCACCTTAACACCTTAGACATGTAGGATTCTTGGTATGGGGGGATTGCTTGTATATCACTGCCAGCGAGCAGAAGATGTCCTCTCAGCGCCCTTCCCGACAATTTTAACTGCACCCTTTAGTACACACCCTTTACCCCACAAAAAAAAAATACACTCCAAGACACACACCCATACACACACACGCACACATTCTCATAAACACACATACAATACACAAGGAAGAAGGGACCTCTGATCTTCTGTACCCTACCTCATCCCAGGCAGGGGGTGCCGGGCCCTCGGCAACGGCAGGCGTGTCCCTTGGGGGCTGGCTTCCTGGGCCCTGCAGACCTCACTCCACGCGGGGAGAGGGATCCCTGAGTTCTCTGACAAGACCATGAGCCAGGGATCACATCACATCTGAGCCTGGGGGTGTCCGTGTCCCTGCAGTGTGGGTTCTGGTCCTTGCCCTAAAGCGCCGGCCTTCTCCAAAATTCCAACTGTGGGTTTGGCTGGTCGGGCCATGTTTGTAACACTCTTGTGGACCCCCAATTTTCTCTGGCGTCCTCCTCCTGGGCGGGGGTGGTCGGCCCCTGCCTTGCTCTCTCCTGGACCAACTGTGGGCTGGGTGGATGGCTGCCTGGAGCGTTTGGCGGGTTTCTCTTAGGGGGCCCTGGCTCATGCCTGGGGTTGGGGTGGGGGGAAGCTCAAAACTGCTGGGTGGTGGTGAGGTGCTTGTCTGGGGCTGGGGGTGCTCTCCCGGGGAAGGACCCTGCGTTGGACCCTCCGGGCATGGTGGGGGGCTGCTGTTCTGGTTGGGCTGGAGCTGTCCCCCTATGCCTCCCTGCTCTCTGGCATTGGGGGCCCCTGTGGCAGTCCTGCTGGCCCTGGCCTGGGTGGCGGATGTGATTTCCCTGCAGAAGGTTTTTCTCTATCTGCTACCGTGCGGGAATTGAAAGGAGAATTTTTCTCCTCCACCTTCTACCGATCAGGCGCTCATGGTTCAAAGATCGGCGGGGCTTTTAGATCGGAGCTGCAGAGCATGAAACTTCTTAAATAACATGGGACTTCCATCGGTAAATGAATCACAAAGTACAAGTTTTTTACCTAATTTTGACCTGTACGGGGCAGCACAAAGACAGTTTTAGACTGTAAATAAAAATTTGGCAAGAACCAATAGTCAGCACTTTTAAAGCCCAATTTCTACAGGTAAACAGGTGAAAAAAGTTAATTTACTGTTTAGTTACCCTTTAACCCCTAACCTCTTCACCGCATATCACTAACTTACACCATATGTCACTAATTCAAACCGTGTTGTTTAATCCCAGACTTCACTTAATTTAGCCTCACCTTGAAAGAAAAAGACATTGCAGGTTATATTTATTTTATTGGTGATTGGAAATAAATTCAAGCAAGAGGGTAAAGTTGTTGCCTAACTTCACAGCTTTTAATAGTCCTGTTGTTTTTTCCAGGGTCAATACAAAATGCTGAGAAAAGCTCTCTGTGACATTCCTGAACACTTTTTAGTGAATTTACACTTTTAACCACCATCATCCTCATCATTTAGAGACCCAAAGTGCTGTATACAAGGAGAACATAACATCAACGAATTAAAAGCATGAAACCAAATTAAAACATTGTAGAGACGTCAATAGAAAAAAACAAAAAGCATGAAACCAATTTAAAAGAGATTATAATCAGGGCTGATGCTAAGGCGCTAAAATTGAGGAAAAATAATTTTTTTAAACTCTTTAAGAGCGTGGCTCCTCTAATAGCCGGTGGCAATGGATTCCATAATTTAGGAGCCAACACAGCAAACGCAGGATTCCCACAAAATCCTACGTTTGGTTCTGGGAATCATTAACACAAACTGGTTAGAGGAGCATAAGGACTTTAGGGGAGAATATTTTATAAGCCGGTTTAGCTCATGCTGGTTTGCGGCGCCTTCCGTCCGTGAAACCAGGGTTCGACTCCGGGCTGCTCCCTGTTCCCTTCTCTACCCCTGTGCCGGTTCCAAGCCCGGTTTGAGAAGGTTGCGTCAGGAAGGGCATCCGGCGTAAAACATTGCCAAGTTTACCATGCGACTTGTTCGCTGTGGCAACCCCTGATGGGAGAAGCCGAAAGAGGAAGAAGAAGATTTTATAAGCAGACTAGAGAGGTAAGAAGGTGCAGTACCTCCTAGGGACTTAAAAGTAAGGGCCAGCATTTTAATAAAAAGCAAGTAATGCACTTGCAGCCAGTTCAAAGAGACCAAGATTTGTGTTATTTGGTAAAACTGCTTTGCCCCACAAAAAAATCTGGCTGCTGTATTTTGGATCAGCTGCAGCCTGGCTATTGAAGCCATGGGTGTCCCAGAATACAAAGAGCTGCAATAATTTAGTCTGGGTGACAATTTCAAGGTTTGTAGTTGATATAAAAGATTTAATCCTAGTCAGACATCGCATCTGAAAAAAAAGCTAGACCTGATCACAGTGTTTATTTGTTGCAGTCAGCCAATTCTTAACATGTTTTCTGTATTTTTGTGTGCTTGTATTGTTAAACTTTTTTTAAATCAATAAAGCATACTGATTAAATATTATGGTTTTTAGACCTAAAATTGTGTTTTAATATAGTTTAAGAACAACATTCTCATTGCTAAGGTTTAGCTTAAAAAAAGAAAAACAAATTCAAAATGAAAGATGGATTATATTCCTCCTTGTTCATTGTTTTCTTCACCTGTCACTCCTCCTTCAATGCTTCTGTCTGCTCTCTGGGTGGAGGATTTGGCTACTGATCCTGATCCCACAGACAAAAGGATGGTGGATAATCAGCTTCCTTTCTCATCCAGCCTGAATCAGCTCACTTCGGTCTTCCCATTCAATGCCTCTTCCTGAAAACGGACCGTGGAGTGTCATTCTGCTTCCACTCATCCGTGATCTTTGGCTTTTATCCCTGTCTTTTTTCCCTGTTTTGTCCCCTAATACCTCCTTTCCAGCCGTTACAGTCAGATTATTTGTTGCAATCACTTTTTTTACAAAATGTTCTGCCGGCTGTTGTAGAAAAGTGTTCCAACAAAACTGGTTGTAAAGGAACAAAAAAAAAAAAAAAATCAATGGGGCCACATTGACAATAACTGAATGGGTTAACTTTGCTGACTTTGAAGAAACAAAACTGTCAAAAGTTACAGATGTCCTAGCAGAGGATTGATTTCCCAAGCTGCTAATGGCAAGATGTAAAGAGTTGATTCATCAGCAACTTTAATGGGGTGTGCTCTCTGAACTACAGTGTTCTGAGAATCCATTTATTGTTCCGCCTGTATCACAGCAAGCAAAACACAGCCAAACCTGAAACTTTACTCATTTGCTGAGAGAAGTAAATCCCCGATAGGCCCAAGCTGTCTTCCTCACTGGAGCTATTCTGCATCTTTTACTGCAGAACCCAATGCATTGATTGTGAGCAACTGGACATGTGTTAAACTATACTGAGCGCTACACTCTTCCAAAGAGGTAAGGAGTTTTTCTGCCTCCTCATCTTCAGAGAGGTGTGAGCATTCAGCTTCATACTCCTAGCTGTGGATGTAGCTTCTGATGTACCTTTTTCTTTCTTGACTCGCCCCATATCAGTGGCTCAAACAGAACCGCGAACAGAACACACACACAGACATCACGACTGTAAACACACAGGTTCAATTTAACAACCTGTTAAAAAAAAAGTGACAAAGGAACTTTTTATCATGTTTTAATCTCACATATTCATCTAAATGTATTAACTTTTAATTAAAAAAACAGTTTAATTCACTTTAAAATGCTTATTAAAATTAGTCTGTGTACATAAGTACATGTTTTTTGTTTCTTTCTGCACCACAGGATTCGCAAAGGTGGTTTGGCAGAGATTTTTATGCAGGATGCCCTGCCCAACACAACTCTGTATTTCATCTGGGCTGGGGACCGGCACAGGGGGATCCAGACTTGGGCCCCCATCGTTAAGCAGTTATGTAAAGGGTCTTGCCTAAGGACACAAACATGGATTCAGCTCAAACCCTGGTTTCCCATGCGCCACTCCTGCATGCAGCCAACTGAGCCATCCAACTGCTTGTGTATCTGAGTACATAAATAGGAAAAATTCAAATCATATATTAACAACATGAAGAGCCTTTGGAGCCGGTTATTTCAAAAGTGACTCGCATTCTGAAAATGTTTTAGAATCATAGAGAATTAAGGTCACGGGTGGCATTGTAAGGCCTGCAGGCACTATCGCCCTTGCTACCCTCCTTTACACCCCACCTGCCCTCGCTGCCCACCTCTATTCACCAGTGCTGCCCTTTCCACCTGGGTCTGGGCGCAACCGCCGCTCTCAACACCCACCTTTGATCCGACCTTACCTGCTGAGCGGCCATTATGCTAGTTATGCTAATGTGGCTAAAAGTGCTAGCCGTAGGTCGTTTGGCCATCAAAACTTCAAAACTTTCTTTGGATATACAGTAACCAACACGTGTGTTTTGGTGCCATTGCTGCTTTTTGAATTTAAATGTTTTTATCTGTTGGCTCCATAAGCAATTTTCAGCCCATTACTCTGCGTCAAGGTATCGCTGCGATATTATCGTCTGGGGGGGTCGTTCACTATGCTGAACAGTCATTTTTGCAGGGTGGTAACTTTTGTGACTTTTCGTTCATGTGGCGGGGGTCAGAATGTCGCTCAAAGCCGCAGAAATATGGTCCTTGCAGTCATGACTGCTACAGGCCATAATAATTAAACAAAGTATAAAAAATAAAGATGTTTTTGCTGTTAGGACTGACTGTCTCAGTGTGTATTTTTTGTTTTACTACACACTGGTCATGTTTATTTAATTCTGAAATTAGTGTGGACCTTGCAGTCCTTGACTGCTGCGAGCCATAAAAATATAATAGATAAAATAAATAAACTGTAAATAAAGAGGATCTGAAAAGGCTTTCAAAAGTTTTTCAAGTTTAGCAACGAAAAAAATGGAATAGTTTGATGAAAGCACAAGCAGGAAACGACCAGTCTTTCTGCAATCAAGCTTCTTGAGAAAGCATTAAAACAAACAGTCTTTTTTCCTGTATTTGAGAGGAAGTATGGGATTATTTAACAAGACTGTTATTAATTAATTCCTTAGAGTCGGGGAACTTTAGAGGGAAGCGCTTTTGAAGCACACGATTTCTGCGTTTCCTGTGGAGGCAGCGGCTCCCAGGAGAATGGAGCTGTTGTCTTATTACTTAAGTCGAATCTCCAACCTCCTATCCTCGCTCTAAAGATTCCCATCTTGTCGTCTTTTATTGGGTAATTTTGCCCCTTCTTCTTAGGGAGCCGGTTTTGTCTTCAGTGATACCTCTTGCATCATTTTTAGCTTTTGTTTTCCGTTCAAAGTGTCTGTCCTTTATGTCTATCTTTTCTTTCTAGAACTGATTCATCTTTCACACACAAGGGAAAATAAACGTTTTTATTTATAGTCGATGATGCAAGCTTTTATTTTAAACATTTGAAGATGATTTGCTGCTTGAACCCATCTAATGAAGCTAAACTTTGTGTCTCTGACTTTTTTCTTTTCCTCTCCAAAAGGTTGCATGTGAACATAGACCCATGCTGGACATGGAGGAAAAATAATAAAATGTTAGAAATACAAGGTGCTGCAGCATATTTTTGTGTGAGATGTGATTAATTTAAACAGGCTTGTGTTTTAAGGGGAACTTGCTCCCCTCTCTCTTTTCAAACTTAACATTTCAGAATTCATTGCATCAACAGGAGCTAGTTATCCCATCCGCTCATCAATGATTCCCCCTTTTTTAAACCTTGGCCTGGAGTTTAACAACACGTGGCATCTGAAAAATTACATGTGGGTCTGTCTTTGTGCTGCCATGTAAAAACTAGAACGCAGAAATTTGCCAATATTGTCTATATCTAATGATAATTGTGGTTTACGATGGAGCATTAGGGCCAGTTTACAAAAAATATTTTTTTTTAATTACGACTTTTAAATCGTAAATTTACGAGTAAGAAAGTCATAACTGGTAAATTACGAGATTTTAAGTCCTAAATTTACGTGATTATATCTCACTAATTTAAGACTTAAAATCATTTTTTAATGAATAAAAAGAGATTCTTTGTCAACATACGATCATTGTCCACATAAAAATCATCGGTACTCAACAAAAGAAAATAAACTATATGAATATGAAATAACAGTACGGAGTTGTGTGTTAAAGAGTAACACAAATATTGCTTAGTTTTTGCATTTTAGAAAGAAGAATTGTGAAAACAGTCTGGTCCTTGGTGTCCACAACTGCTGCAGGACATAAAATACTAACACCTGATTGATGGAGAGTGGTTCGTCCACCACACCAAGAAAGACACAAGTCCTTCATAACTATAAAACTGAAGCCTTGCTTTCTTAATAGGTTTTTATTCATTCCCCCACCTCTTTCCCAGCCAAGTAGAATTTTTCCAATATTTGATTTATGTCTTATGAACAGATCAGATCAGAAGTAATTGGGGAAATAAGATGTATGTTTTCAGCAGAAACATCAAATTCTTTCTTTCCTTTGGTATTTCTTCCTGCATAAATGGTGCTTTTAGCTCACAGAAGTACTGAGGACTCAGGATAGATTTCACAAATTAGTTTTTGCTTGAATTCTGTATCAAATGTATTGGCGGCGCTTTTGCGAGACATCACTTACATCAAGCCTGCCACTCTGCTGTGCTCTCTGCTCATTTTGATCTCAGGTGTTTCATATCAGCTGCATAGGTGAAAGAAAGATCAGACGAGTCGATATCTCCACTCCTGACGCTTGGAGCTGAAATCTGCTCGAAAACCTTGCTGTTTGTGTTGTTCTCCCTTTGTTGTTTCTTTAGTAGCTTGCTGTTTTTTGTGAACACAGACTTAACAGGAACAAAAACCATCAGCATTTCATTTTCATATGCATATTGATTAAAAAAAGGGTTTGGCTTAATTTATTTTTGAAAAAAATTATAACAAAAATAGTCCTATCCTCTAAAAACACATTACATATTGATTTTCTTATAGCACCCTGCCATTCTGAAATTAAAATAAATAGGTTTTGTTTGTCCTGTTACAAAAGTGGATCTTCACAAAATCACAAACTCCGGCTCACACCGAAAGGCAGCAAATTAGATTGAATTATCCGGCCTGAAACTTCTTTGGATTTGGAAAATCATTTTCTGGAAAGCCAGTTGCTTTCACTTTCACCTTGCCTGTAACTAAAACTTCTGGGTGAGAAATGAACAGAGGGTGAAGCAAAGTAAATAGATTTCAGTGAAAATAGCAACACTGTCAGTTCCACAACAGGATTTGATTAGAAGGTAAACATTAGGGAGTTGGGTGTTGGAGGCATATAGGAGGTGGATCGCAGTGAGAAGCATCACCAGAGGCAGCCTCTCTGGCTCAGGCTCATTATTAGTCGAGCATTGTTCCAGCTCTGAATCAGTGCTGCTGTCTTTGAGAGAGAGTGATTCTCAGATCTGTCCAATACATTACCCTTTGTTCTCTGGTGAGATAATGTCAGGGGATTTCTGTCACAACGGTACTTATTTATCCTTCTCTTGACACATTCTGTGGCCCCAGACCTCACCTCTAACTTTTACTTGCTATCTGTCTAGCTACGAACACAACGGGCATGTAACACTCGTTTAGCCCATGTTGTTCACACTGGACAAGTAAGGAGGGTCTTCTTTCTTTTCTACTGTTTACTAGCACATGTCCGCCACCTACAGCTGTAAGAGGCTTGGTGTGAAATGTGGAAGTTGTGCAAATCTTGCGAATTTTGGTCCAGGCTTCTTCTTTCACAGCCTCGGTATCGTAGAATTCAAACTGCAATTATTCATTTCTCCTCCATGATCAATTTTCAAACAGTTGGCACTTCTGTGAATAAAAAGGGATGCCATTTATTCATCACTACCAAAACTGTGTCCCTGATTTGTCAAAGTTCGACCTGGTTTAACTTTTAACGTGCGTTCAATGGCTGTATGTTTTGTACGTAGAGCCCGAAAACGGTTATGGAAACTTAGCTATACGTAAAAGTGAGTTTGGAACGCAGAAGCCCAAAACATATCAACATAGACTTTTCATTGGAAATGGCCACTTGAACCAAGAGGACCTGGCTGCAGGTATCAGCCAGAACTTGAAGTCCTCCCGTATTGCGTGAAAAAAGCTTTACTTTAACTGCTGACCTTAGCAGTTGCGGTTTTTCCTCTTTTAAGCTTTAATATTTTTTTTGTATATAACTCTGGTTGGGGTTAGTTGTACAATTTTCACTTCCTGCCGATGATATCAGACGCCCTCTTGTCTGCAGCCAGCGTCCGTCTCGCTTGAACGGTCCTTGCCGATGGCAATGTGAACGTAGCTGTACTCCGAGCCACTAGAACTTCCTAGTTAAACATTTCTGGTCCCTAAAAGTACTAATCAAAGTGCCCCAAAGGTTCTGGCTCACCCTTTAGTCAGTGTGATGTTTCCCAGACATTGGACCCACTTCACGTTTCTGCTAAATGAGCGACAAAATTGATTGTCCAAAAAAAAAAAAAAAATCGCTGCAGTGGCTCAAGAGATAAAATCTTTTTTTTTTCCTTTCTTATCCCGACTTCTATTTAAGGATAACAGACAGAAGTATAAAAATGACTGTGAAAGTGAGTAAAAATCTTTTATAGTCCTTAAGAGTGAGTGGGCCCAGGCCCCTGGGCAGAGACGAATCACTTGAGGCAGATTACTTTTTGCTTTGTACTTTAAGGCGTTATTTCCTCTTAGATGTCTATTTTAGTCATGAATAGGTATGAGGGAAAAATTAGGTATTTCCTCTAATTAGAAACGCTAGGTACAAGAGAGAATGGTCTTTTTGTTCTTTACCTAATTAGACTGCAAAGATCTAGAAATATGCATTCTGAAGCAGAAGTTGAGGCCAACCTTAAGGGTCTGACCCAGTAAAAGTTACAGGGAGAGCTTCTGCAGACATGGAGGAAACGAGATTCTGTTAGAGCGAGGAAGCGAGCGTGTGCTGTGACAGGACAGTCATGGCCGAGCTTGTGAAAGTCCAAGTATGGAAGAAAATGTCGTCTCCCCGAGTGGGAAACCGCGAAACATGACTGTGTGAGGAAAGATCCCCACACGCGAGCTTGTCCACACACCTCCTTTTTTCCTCCTGCTGTACATTCAGCTGAGTAGAGAGCGGGTCTTTTGGGAGTCCTGTGGAGAAGTTTGTGTTCTTATGCTTGAGCTGGTTATCCTTTGACTCACCTGTCTAACCAAACTGAGTTTTTTTCTGTGAAGGTCTTGTTTTGGAGCTCTCTCAACAGCTCCATCTGTCCTTTGTGTTTGGTTCGCAAAGAAAAACTCTCCTTCTGATCAGTTCAGAAGAAGTAAAACCATCTCAAAGAGGCTGTGAGTTAAAAATGTATTTTTACATTTCTGTATAATAAAGGTCAGCATCTTAGTGACCATTGATCTGTGATAGGAGATGGGGGAGACATTTGCTTTTTAAATTGGGTATTAGGTACCAGTTTGAAATCAGATCACATTCAAATCTATTGTATATTTATTAGCTAACCTGACTGCCACCAGCACAGAATTCTGTTAAATGGAAAGTAAGTCTGGGTTTCCCAAAGTTTTGCTAAACCTAAAGTTATTCAAGAATGCAAAGCTTTTATTTGTTCTTGCATTGAAAAGAAAATTAAAATAGCATGCAGAAGATTGAAGAACATCCAAAATTGTACATATAAAAGAGTAGCCTTAATTAAAAGCATTTTTCTTGCTAAACTACTTGTTAAAAAAAGGAACAGCTGAAAGATTCCCTAAGTATTGAATGACACTTGAACATATTTAATTTGAAGTCATAAGCCATTCACACCGAACATGTTTCATGCCTCAGAGGCATCCACTTGCAATGTTAAGTCAATGTACAGATGCGGTCAGAGGTCCTGCGAGGCGTTCTGAGTGTCAGACATGGTGGTCTGGCAGCAGCGTGGTTGTGTAGGTAGTTTGTATGGGCATCCTATGAACACCTACCACCTGCACATAACGTGCATGCAGCATTTGTGTTTACTCCTATCTTACTAAACTCAACAGATATGGCATGAGGGCACCGTACTCCATCCTCACCTGCATGTCTTAACCTCATGTAAATTACAATATCCTTACAAATACCTTATGTTATACTTACAACACGCACAACAATGGTACGTTCCATTTACATGACGTCCCTTAAGGTGGTTGCAAAACCTCAAGGGAACAACAAGACAAACCTGCGCTCTCTTTAACCCTTGTGCTATCCTAGGCACTTTAACATTAGGAGTTGGGTCATCTAGACCAGGGGTCGGCAACCGTTTTTACTCAAAGAGCCATTTGGGACCGCCCCTAATAAAAAAGAAAGCACCCGGAGCCACAACCCGTTTTGACATCATTATTTATATTATGTATGTATATATTATTCAAAGGTGATCGCGATCTACGGGTCGATCTTCAATGACATGAGTGTAGATCGCGGGCCAGAAAAGATAAAAAAAAAAAAAAGAAAGTACTTCTTTAAAATCCACCAGCCAATCAAAATCCTCACTGAGAAGTACGGGACTTGATTGACATGTAGATTGGGCAATCGTCTGAAGCATACGTCGCTGCAAATGCACATTACTTTCTTTAAAGGATGATACCGCGGCAGCGTGTGGGAGGACTTACTAGTTCTGGTCTGATCGCTGCATGGAGCGATGTGTTTATCAATGCATGGTAGACACTGAGAATGTGGAGAGATCAGGTTTATTATTTTGAAGAGTTCTACTTGGTAAGCATGTTTCCATGTTTGAGTTCATAAAATCATCCCAGGGAAAGTCTCTGCTTCAACTCCTGCCGCCTCTCCACCTGCTTTTCCTCTCTACCTGTTCACCTGTTCACATCCTCTGCAGCTGAGAGTTGGTTTCCCCCGTGCTCCTCAGTGTGTCCTACACAGAGAGCGCAAAATACGGTAGTCGGGGCGCTCCAGCACCGCACAAGGATGAAAGAGCCGGACACAGGTTATAGAGGGGATAGAGCGGGTTAAGCAAATGAATGGAAGAAGGCGCTCCGCTGAAGAAATATTCAATATTGTACACATTTTATTATTAGTCTGAACTAATTTTTATTTATAAAACTCTTTTATTTTATCAGTCCAGTACGAAAAAAAACATCAACAAAAGTTGTGTTGGGCGGTTTTTGGCTGGGTCTGGCAGTTTTCAGATGACTTTTCGGCTGGAAACCTGTGACTCTATTTGGCAACGCTGGCGCGAACTCTCAGTCTGTCATCAGTCTCTGCCCCGGGGTACGTCAAGTTCCCGGCAGAAGATCGGACTGTTTATTGAAGCCGCCCCGCGTGTGTCCTCCTGCTATCAGCTCTGCAGGTCTCGCCCGATAAATACGAGCTCATTACGAAGCTGTTTCTCATGTGGCTCGCGCTTCGTGCAGAGCCAGCAGCGCCTTTGAAATGCCATGAAAAATAAAAAAAACTAAAATAAAATTTAATTATTATAAAATACTCATTATTTTCCAAAGTCACAGGGAGCCACAACAGATGGATGAAAGAGCCACATGTGGCTCCGGAGCCATGGGTTGCCGACCCCTGCTCTAGACCCACAAGACAGTGCGCTGAACCTTTTTTCTTTAATGATTTGTGATCTTCACTGGTGTCTATGGATTACATGAAATCCTCTTCACCTTTGTCATGCTAGGGAGAACACGTCAATGTAAGGATCAGGTCATCTGGACCCCACAGGATAGCACAAGGGCAGCCACTCCTATGGTGTCAATTCAGTGCCTAATGTGTTGCGCATCAAAACTGTGAAAACACGAAACAAAACCCCAAAACCGTCGTGTTTTTATTTTTAGAGGTTTCAATTCTAAAACCTGCACACATAAAATCAGCGACACGTCAATCTCAATTTATGCATTTTGATTCGCGGATTTGGGGTTTTGATTCACGTTTTTACGGTTGTGATGTGCAATACATCAGGTGCTGAATTGACACCATACACTCCCCTCTATGACTCTCCACGGGCCCATACACCCCAAAGGCACACATACACCCGTATAGGTGTATGTGACTAAGGGTAAAGATTAACTGCGGCATTAAAATTTGGTAAACATAGCATACAAACATTAAAAGGGCAAAAATTTTAATAAAATTGCATACTTTTATTTTACTTTAGTCTTAAACCGCCCACTTTCTTACACATTTAGAAATGACAGCAAAGGTAAAACTATTTAAAACTAAAATTCACCACTGAAAATCCTAATAGTACGTTTCAACAACAAAAACCTCACAGTATCAGCAGACAGTATATATATATACCACCACCGATTTATTGAAACACACTGATTTTAACATGAACACTGGGGGTATTTTTATAGGCCATGCCAACACGGATCCTGACTCTCCACAGTTTCTGTTTGTCACATTTTTCGCTGCAGGAGATTCAGTTGGAGGTGTTCTCTGAAAGAAGAGACGGGGGGGGGGGGGGGGGGGGTTGGTTAAAAAAAACTTGACTGGAAGCCACAGGTGTCATGGCATAATGCAAAAAGTCTGTTGTGGAACCTGCTGTTTTCTTTTTAAGACAATGACAGTTGAGGTATTGTCTTCTCTTGGCATCAATGCCAAATGTGTTCGAACAAACCCAGCAGTGACATGTAAAAGGAAACAAACATACAAGCCAAAAAAAAAAAAAACTGAATATGGAGTCACTTCATGTTTGCACACCTGCATGTGTGATGTTTTAGTCATAAGATCGGAGGGTGGAGGATTCCATTATCCAGGAAGTGGTGGGGTCCAGAGACTGAAAAAGTACTATATGTATATCATATATAGAATCCATTTGATCTCAATGGTTTGGAATGATCTGGACTAAAACAATTATCATTTTTTTACCTCTGTGTGATGCTTCCTTCCTTTTGTTTTGCTTTGAGACAACCAGTTTTAAACAGGCTAGTTTGAATTCAAATAATGTACGTTTAATAAAACATAACAAATTAGAGCTGTACAGAATAGAGAAAAACACAAAGTAAAAAAGAGATCAAAGCACTCAAACTGTGATTATTGATAGTCCATGTTTGTTCTACTAGTCAAGAAGACAGATTTGAAAAATAGTTTTGTGGCTTGGCTCAAAAGTAGTATGAAATGCCATTTTATTTCTGTTTTTGTGTTTGCCACAGCCTAGAAGTGGCAATTTACCCATAGTCACACGAACAAACAGGAAGCAGCACATGCTTTCACCTTGTCAGAAACTGGAGGTCCATGTACCTGGTGCATTAAGCCAGTATAACACTGCTGGGAGAGCGGAACATTGCACATTAAATGTAGAAATTTTTTTTTTTCTCCTCATTTTATTATTGTTTTTATTGATTTGTATGGGATGCAGTTTGTAAAGCTGCATAGTCAAATATCAACAGTCATATTTTTGGTTATTTAGTAGGGGTGTGTATTGGCAAGAGTCTGGTGATACGATACGTATCCCAATATGCGCCCCGCGATACGTATCCCGATAATTTACCAAAACATATTTTCTTTCTTTTTTTTTCTTTATATATGACTTCGAAAAAAACTGTACCTGCATTCTAATGTCTTCCGCTGTAATAAAATGGTCAAATTCAGTTTATTTAACGATCATAATGTTAAGCACTGCAACTGTATCTCATATATAAGTTGCGTTTATCAAAGCAAATTCATAGTGCTTTTATTTTGATAAGTTAAAAGGGAACAGTCAACATTATCTGATTTCCACAACAAAATATTTTTCATTAGAAGAAAAACAAAGAATGAATGTGCCTTAGCCAAGACATTTCTATTAGGGAAATAAAATGCTGTTTAATTTCAACATTGCTTAATGTAGCTTCTCCAGTACTTTTAAACGGTTCAGGAACCTGAATGGTGCTTCAAAAATAAAGGGTGGGGTGTGGGGGACACACTAATTCTTTCCAGAAACAATAAAGTGTGATGAGGCAGCAGGACAGAACGAAGAAAAGTTGCTTTAATTTGACAAAGAAGGTGCTTTGTTTTCATATCAGTCTGCTCTGCCTCTGCTGCACCCTTGCAGCCACACTTCTCACACGGAAGTGAACTAACGCTCCTCGCCACGATGTCTGCCTTTTTTCAGAGTGTTGCACACATCTCTCTGATCCATCAGGTCGCTAAACTTGATTCTATTGCTGGGAGGTTCTGCAGAACTTTAGCCCGCTTTGCCGATAGCATTTTAGCCGATGCTAAGTGCATTAGCCTATTAGCCGCTTCCGTGCTTCACTCGTAATTATCTGAGCCGCTAAAAAGCACCACAATCCTCGTTTTTATATGTTGCTGGCAGCAACATGGCTCAGTGTTTCTGTTTGGTATCCACCCAAAGTAAAAACAAAGTATTTCATGTCTCATAACAACAGAACAAGCTGGCTCTGGCTGCAGTCTTCCTGTTGTCTTGTGTGGAGTAGAGCTGTTCTCTGCTGCCAACTAGCGGTCGGAGGGTGAAGTGGACAACAAGAGTCAGACACTGAAGGACGCTCAGAAATAATTAAATAAATATCGTTCTGGCAGCATTTTGAATCGATACAAGTATTGCCAAATGAACTATCGCGATATTTTACCGAATCGATTTTTTTCTTACACCCCTATTATTTAGCCTGTATTAGAAGAAAAAACTGGTTTTATTTTTGAAATACACTTTTTTTTTACCTTTTAATTCATGTATTTACAAATGTTACAGATACTAAGTAAATATTTAGAAAGAAATATTTAATTTAAAGTTATTATTTTTTTATAATTATAAATTTCATTTACAAATGAAATGTTAAGTTTTTAAACAAAATTTTTAATTTTATAAAATAAAACATTTAGTTTGTAAATTAAATATTTAGATCTCAGCTTAACTTTTATTTTCCAAACTACACATTTAAGCTGCATGACTCAATATTTATTTGTTTAATAAATATTATTTGTCAAATAAATATTTAAGTCCAAATATTTTCTTTAGATCAAAGTAAAAAAATTAGCTCTTTAACTGGACATTTATCTTGGAGCTTTATGTAAATGAACTTGCCGATAAGCGGAAGTGGACTACCAAAATAAAAGCTGGATTTTGCTCTATCACTGAAATGGTTCTTGCCAGAGTTGTAGTCCATGCATGTCCATGGGCTATTCTGATTCAAGACATGTCCATCATACTGGCTGAAAACATTGGATATAATTCAGTCTTTCAATATATGTATGTAAAGTCCCTATAGGAATCAATAAAGTACCTACCTACCTATCTACCTTTAAGAATTCGAGACAAAACTACCGGGAAGATTTTTATCTTTAAGCAAAAAAGACGAGGTGCACAGTTGCAGAACATCTACTATGAGTAATTAATTCAAATGAAACAATGAGTTTCAGTAATAAACAAGCTTTTGCCAATAATTATAAAAGAGGAATTTACTCACTTGTAAAAGAATCACCGCGTTGAATGCAGTGGTTTTCCTGGTTGAAAGTTTTGTTGCATTTTTCTATTGAATGTTGTAAACAGTAGTTTTATATCAAAATTGGTGGTGAGAACTCAAGCTGTGCTGTACCCAAAACAAAAGCTGTTGATTGGTCTGCCCAAGCTGTGGAGACACTGTGCTGCCCCAGCGTGTGCATGCAGATCGATGTAGACGGCACTGGGGCTAAAGACTGAAGTGGAGATAAAGGATCAACACAAATTTACTTATTGCAGGTAAAGGAAATCTCCCATGTGCATTCTTTCTATTGCTGTGTCTCACGTTTTATTCTGGGACTAGAATTTTTCACAAGTGTGTTTCCATTGTGGGATTGGACTTCCGTTGCATTCCCACAGCACTTTACGCAAAACAATAGTTTAAGTATAATACATTTATTTTAAACTTTATAATGAACATCATTATAAAAATAATTAATAGTTTTGACAAAAGTATGACTTGGTTTTGGACTGACTGAACCTTAACCTTGACCACATTTGGGCTTTTACTGAGCCGTCAGATTCTGCTCATGGTTATTTAATAGGCGAGTGGCGTGCCCGTCAGGAGGTGGTCACAGTGCAATTATAAAGCCAAATGAGACTTTGTAATAGGCTCACTGAAGCAAACGATATTATTGAAATCAATAAATGCATGAAGACCCAGACAGTGTCTGTTTGTCAGGTTAGCAGCGTGTGGCCACACAATCCATGATGTTTGACCGCGGATGATTGAAAGCAAACACACGTGTTTCAGGTGATACACTCAAAGAGAGAATCCATTCACAAGATCATTGACATGCAGGCATACATCTATTTTTTTTCCCTCAAACATCAGCAATGTGACTATAGTCTGATGCCATTTATGCCACAAAGGAACATGATTCCACTGCCAGCACAGAGCTGTGAAAAACACTCAAGGTCAGGTCCTTTTGTTCTTTTGCAGAAGTGTGAAAATGTAGATTTACTCTGCATAACTAATGCATTCTTCAATCCAATACACGGCCCTGCACAGTGATGGATTTTAAGTCAAGATTTGTCTCTCGGGTTTACGACTGCTTTGCTATTTCTGTTTCAGCAATAACTGCTTATCTCACACAGTCCAGAAGTGGAATAATGTCAGAAATAGATTCTTTTTGACTGGGTAACTATCGATGTCACAGCAAAAATCACAGTAGCTAAAAATGATACCAAACACTGAGGGCGCAAGGAAGCATTTTGTTCGATTTTGAATTTTATTTTTTGCCTTCCAGCTCCCAAAAAGCCTAAATAGCATTTTATTGTTGTGCTTCATAATTCTCTGGAGGGGTAAAGCAAGCCACAGCGCTGTTCATTGCTCTTCCCTACCCTCCTTGTGTTGCATGTTGACAATTCATGATGAGATCCCTGAAGACGAGTACTTACTGCCTGTGAGAAGGTAAAACTGAGGGAAATTGCCTGAAAATATATTTATTTCCACATTAAAATGCTCCTTTTAGCACAAAACAAAAATAATGATGTGCTAACTTAGCTCATAATTTCAAAAGACACAACATCAGACAAAATGTTGGGAAATTATTTTAAATAAATAAATAATTACAAGTAGAACGTTTATTCGACGGGTGCTATTCAAGCCTATTTTGACTTTTGTGAATCAGAACCTGCAACAACAGGGGACCAAAGCAAATATCCCAATAGGAGTGTGAAATTACTTTGTTTCTGGCTGTGTAGCAGTATTTTGAATCATCGGTAGAGGCTTGCTTCTGTATGGTGATAATCCTGTTGGAGCTGCAATCTAGTAATAAAGTTTAGAGGACACAGGGCTGCCCAAGGTTGCATGGGGTGAGGTCTTTTCTTCGTGATGTAACGAGGAAAAATGTATCATCAAGAAGAGTGGATGCTTACTGTCAAATCGTCATCAACAAGCACTCAAACATTCTTGATTATTTTTTTTGTAACAAGTAAAATGCTTATAGTCTTTTTAGGAGGAAAACCTGTAGTATCTAGATAAAGTGGCAGATTGGAGGTGGAGGGGTGATGATGTTGTTGCCACAGTCAGGACATGTTGTTTTGATCTCCAGCTCTTAAGGGTTCAGCTTGTTTTCTGGGTATTTTGGTTCATCTTACTGTGAATAACTCCTGCTATCTGGATCTGTTGTGCTGTGATAATAATATTCTCTAAAGTTTGGGGTAAATGGATGAAATCAAAACATTGACTCTTAGATGGTACAGACTCGTTTCCTGACCGTTTACAGGTGTTAGTCTAATGCTCTGCTCATGAAATCCGCTCCTCAATGCTGATCCAATAAGGTGCTCAAAAAAACTGACACTCGTGGGACCATGTGGGAGGAGCTTACACTAAAAGAGTTCAGCCTCATTGCTACATCATGGAGGACATCGGTAAACTCATCTCCATGTCTGGGTTCATAAGATCATTCAGTGACTCTACCAGTACAGCGAGATTCACCATGACAGAGGCTTTCAGCGGTACTTCCAGTATTTGAACTGTGGAAACATGTATCCTCCCATCAAAGCGCGACAATTCCTTCTGCCTCTGTCGTGCCTGTGTGGAAACAGTAACAGGTGTGTAACAAAGGCAAAACTGGATCTTTGTACACAACAAAGCAGAGCTGTCAGAAAGCAATCCCACATGCTAAGGATGCTCAGATGCGTCTTCTTTTAGTTTTTTTTTAACTTTAGATTTATTGTTGATAATTTTTTTGATGAACTCTACAGCTTTAACTGCAATCGTCTTGGTGCTTTTGATGTATATTTTTCTTGCATAGCCTTTGAACTTTTTTTATGAACAATAACAATTAATCACCTTTTTTCTCACAGTATAGCAGTTTACAACATTTCAAGTGTTACTTGCAGAAAAATGACTAAAAACACCATCAAGACAGTTTTAAAAACAAGTCCAATAAAAAACAGTAGCATAAATGAAATCAAGCAAGTAAAATAAAAAAAAGTTCAACTAATAACGAATGTTTAAATATATTCTAAAAAAAGCAATCCCCCCCCCAAAAAAAGGATAAAATAAATGAGAAAGGTTGACAGGTCAGTTACAAGAGAAATGTTTGCTAGCGAAATTGAATTTGCTTTGGCTCCATGCTGTGATAATACCAACACAAAAGGGTTCATCATCAACTAGAATTTGCATCATATTACAGGTTTGTGGCTATCAGATGAAGCCTATAGCACCTGCACACACTGAAGGAGACATTGCAACTGATTTGACTTTTTCATTTAAGCCAACTGTGATGCGGTGAAACATACTTAAAACATAAAGATCATATTAACATTTTTGTTTTCACTTTTACATGAAAAAAGATCATAAGGGATCCGACTTTTTCTCTCCTGACTGTATATAAATATATTCTGACTGGATTGTACGATATCTACATCTGACAGGTAATGAAATTGGCCAAAGTTTGGAGTTTTCCCGGCAACAGCTTGTCTTTCCTGTCATTTGTCATGTCAAGTGAATCTCCAGGGGGGACGTGTTCACTGACAGCAGAGCACATGAATGCCATGCTGCGCTAAAGTCTCTCATTTCTCTCTCAACCTGTCACTTAACTCAGTCCTGAGCTCTGCTTTTGTACCTACATGTCACTTGTGCTGTCGGCTGGTGTGTCTGTCTCTTTCTGTGAAGGGCCAGAGAAAGATTTTTATTTATTAATTTTTTTTATTCCTGCAGTCATCAAAGCCTCCGTACCTCTGTGTGAGGTCTGCACAGAGCAGGTTAGGTCTCCATCCACTCTGACACTTATCTTGACATGACTCATGTAACTTTTACCATTTCATACTGCAATAGCCTGCTTTGAAACCATGTTGAGATTTCATGACCCTGTGCTTTTATGCCATATTTATAACAAAATATATCTTTCTTCACCAATATTATTGTAAAATTGAGACCTTGTTGGTTTTCTTTATGTAAAAGCATATTTAAAGTCATCAGAATTTGAAAGATAATGGGCAGAATGTGTGTTTTTAGGCAGTACCTGCAAGCCGGCAAGATGTAATGTATTTTCTGAAATATAGGGCACACTCAAAAAAACGAAATTACCAGCCAATTAAGTTCACGAAAAAGTAACTTGTCATTTCAACCAGAAAATTCTATGTTTGTAAATCTTACGTGAATGAATCATGTTGATTGTACATAAAAATAATCCATTTAAAAATTACTCATTTCAATCATGTTGTTCCAACATGATAGCATTAAATTGGATACATTAGTGATCGCAAGGAATTGTGGGATACCATTTTCTTAGTCTATCTGGGCAGATTGGGGTCTAAGTGTGAGTTTTTTTCCATGGGTCTTATTGTCTAGCTGTTTTACTCTGTTTTAACTATTAGATTTAAACTGTTATGTTTATTTTTTTTTGCACCATGAGTTAAAGTTTGGTAGAGGATGATTACCAACCCCCTTGTGTGGCAAATTGTAAATGTTCCAATACTTAACACAGATTTCACGGTACATGAGCTCCTGTCTTGTGATGTGGGACTATGCTGGGTAATTCATGTCTTTGTTCCAAAGTTACAACTAATAGGTCTATTAATTTTCACATCAACGGATCAATTACAGATGTATAATTAAAATTAAAGAAAAATGTAGAAATTTAAGTTAAATAAACTTAATTTACTTGGGGTGTGACCAATTGAAGTGATTCAATTAAATTGGATCAACTTTTTTCCTTTTAGAGTGAGCAACAATATTAATTTAAAGTTGGGTGCAATTGCTGTATTTAAATTGAATCAACTTAAATTTATTAGTTTGAACCTAAATACATTAAGCTGACCCAACCTAAATACATTAAGTTGACCAATATGATTCATTTTTGTTCAAGTAACACAATCTAATCATGTGGAAATCCTTTCCATAATTTTTTTATGTTCATTCAAAGTGAACGTTTTTTGAGTGCACACTGGATTATCAATGGTCTATTTTTGAATTCATCTCAAACTTAAGGCGCACTGAAATATAAGGCGCATTAAGAAAGACAAAATAGTTGGAGATGAGTCTGATAGTCAGTCACTTTATTAACTGTGTTCACAGAAACCCTAGAACTTGTTCGTAACACACTACATGTTAGCCACGTCAGAAGTATTAGCCGGGCTTCGGTATTCACAATATTTGTAACTCCCAACTTGTTGGTTACACCTAAAAAGAACACAGTCCAGTCTGGGCCCGGTGGCCCCAACGGCTGCCGCCTGGTACAGCGGAGAGCGCCTGTCCTCTGGCCTGGGGGTCCTGACTCTGGGCTAGTCTATGCCACCCGGTGCCAAAGAGGCCCCTGTAAAGATAAAAAAAAGGGGGTTTAAACAAATTTACACCCTGGTTATCCGAAGATTCATAACCCCCTTTTGTAATAGTAAAACCTGTCGAACACAAAAGGCCTTCAGCGCTCATCTGTTTGCTCAGTTGTTGGACAGAACATGTAAAAAAAAAAAAAAGCGCAGTCAGACACTGCTAGCATATTCACAATACCTGTAACTCCTAACCTTGTTTGCAACATGTAAAAAAAACAACTGATACCGCGAAACAAACGTTTTATGACTACTCTAGCTAAGACCCCTGTGAATTTTGACAAAAATCACAGTTCAACATGTTAACATACTTATGATACTTGTAACTCCCAAACTTGTTCGTAACGTGTAAAAACACTGCGATGTTAGCCGCATTATTGTATTCACAATGCAATAACTTGTTGACAATTGATTTCTTTGACTTTTCTATTGTAATTGTTCAGTGTGGTGTCTTTCTTTTCATCAGTTGTTGCTTAAAGACGTTTTTTTAATATATATTGTTTTCACTTTTATATCAAGACAACCCACTTCTACGTGCTGCTCATGGCTTGTATGACTCTTGGCAAAGCTATAAGCAGTTATGGGGTTACTTGCACACTTTAAGGCAATAATTTATTATGTTCTGACAGCTGTTATTTCTGAGTCTTTGCATCTTACGAAGGCAATTTAAGATCAGAGCAAAGAGATGATGCAGACAGCACGGATATGTGTATCTGACATTAAGCAGAAGTGGCAGTCTGCCAGTTCCACATTTAATAAAACATTTGATCACTTCAGCTTAAATAAAAATCTTTGGGAAGAATGCGATAGATTTTGTTTCATGTTTTATTGCAAAGAGATTGTTGTGTGATTGTTTCGCCCGACTGGCCTCCATTCAGTACCAGTTCAAGCCTTTTTACTGTTTCTGTTTTAAATCACCGGATCTTTACGGCTCAAAGTCTTTTAAAAATACCAGGACACAACCCAAGCTTGGGTCATAAAGGTGTGTTGGCAGTGACTTTGCACTGCAAGTCTTTTAAGGTCTCAGTTAAACTCACACCAAGGGAGGCATCAAACACCTCCTTCTCTCTCCCTCAAGGTGAAATTCATCACTTCCTGATGCTAGATGGATTATTTTGGTTAACTTCAGCTGATTGCTCCTCTGAGCAGTGATTTTGGAGGGGAAATTACAGGTTGTTTAGACTGAGGGGCAGGAGATCCTTTGACCTCCCCTGACCCTATATTTGCCCTTAAAACCCATCTTGCAAACAACACAACACTTTTACTGTCTGCTTAAAGGTCCACTCCAAAGAAAATCATGGGAGTTTTTAACATGTTCTTGTGACATTTGTCTGATAATGGAGGACATATCTACAGAAAATTAAGCTTAGAATTCTGAGTATTTCTTTATCCATGTTTTCATGTATGAAGAAGATAGTATTTGTGGCAAATACAATAAGGTGGGTTGGACACAAGCTCTCTGCTCCAAACTTTCAGCAACGAGGCGGGCTGTTACTTTCACACTTTAAGGCAATATTTAAGGGACATTTTTAATTAACTACTGCCACTCTGCAGAAACTATGTCCTCGAAATGTCGATGTCTCAGTCATCAAGGTCATGATAAAAAGAGAAGTCCTAAAAGAATTAAACTGGACAAAATTTCTGGTTGGAAGACGTTTCATCCGAGTGGCTTTTTCAGTTTTATCCGCCTGGTGTTGGGCTAGAGATGTCTTCCTCGCTGGAGTTTCATTCCTTTCATGGCCAACAGAGTCCCCTGACGACCTAGTCATTGACTCCAGTGTCGCTAGTTCCATCCACATTAACTCACTGGACAGCCACATTAGGTTTACCCATGATAATGCCAGAGAGGACTGTTTGGCATTTTTGGATTGTGAAGTCCATGTGGGAGGGGACAGAACCCTAAAGGTGGAAGTATAGCGGAAACCAACACATACGGACCAATATCTACCTTTTTGACCTGCACCACCAACAAGAACACCCAATTCCGGGTAAACTTCAAACCAGGGAACACCCAAAAAAACAAAACACCTAGACACAAACTGATTGAGGTGGTGTATGCTGTTCAGTGTAGTTAAAAGGTTAAGGAAACTAAGTAGAAACTGCACAAACACATGAGCCAGCATAAGAGGCCCAATTCCAGTGGACCAAAGTCAGCCGTCCACCTCCACTTAACAGACAAAGGACATTCTTTTGAGGACAGTGAGGTCCAGATCCTCTCCGGGAACTGGTTTAGGAGAGGAGTCAAGAAATCCATCTCTGTAAAAATAAAACAAATCCCTCATTGAATAAATGGGATGGACACAACACAACCTTTCATCCATTTACAATCCGGGTTTGAAATCACTGCACAAACATACTCAGCATGGCAATAGGCATCATCATCCAAAGGTGTAACCCAGGACCGGTGATGAAACTAGCAACACGGGGGTCAACTAACTTGGTCATTAGGGGACTTTGTTGGCCATGAAAGGAATCTCTAAGTCAGCCCCAGTCAGATAGAACTGAAGAAGCCGCTCAAATGAGAATAGGAAAGGTTTTCAAACCAGAAATTTTGTCCAGTTGAATTTTTTTAGAACTTTTCATTTTATGTTTCAGAAAACAACAGAATTTTTGATTTTGGCTAAAAACAGCATAATCATAATTAAAAGACCACTCACTGCAAACGCTTTTAAAAAAGATCAAAAGATTATTGGAATGGGTCTTTAGCCAAGGAGTCTAGCACATTTTAAGAACATGTTATTTAAGACACTGCTTGTGTGTTACTCACCTAAGGCAAGAAGGAATAAAATAAAATGTTATTGATTTTTCGTGGTTGGGTTCTTAAAGGGTTAAAACTAACAGCATGAGTTTATTTTAGTACGTTTTTCTTCTTCTGCCTGTTTGCAACTGTTCATGCTCGTGTTAATAGATTGCAAAGTCATGCATAAAGCACATCAACAGTAATCTTCAAGAAATGGTTTTTGCCCTGCAGTGCAACACCACAGTAGCCAAGAGAGGCATAGAAGTTTTGGCAGTTTCTTTTAAAAATAATGATAACAGAATGCATCCAAAATGTTACACAAGGATAACAAATTGAAGAATATTGCCTGAAACAAAGAAAGTTGCACTTCTCACACAGCTTCCACACTTGTGCTCTAAAGACTGAGAGGAAAACGGTTTGTTCTTAGCAGGTCAGCCCCAGTTAGCTATTTTTTCTCTTGGATATCAAGCTGAGAAAAGAGATTGAGAAGGTGTGAAGACAAATGTTATCGAGCAGAATGACAAGGAAAAGGGGAAAAAGAGATGCAGAGCATGGACAGAAAGCTGTGAGAAAGAAATGAAGGGCATCATGTTGGTCGTTATGAATGTGATGCATGCAGGGAGAGGGATGGGGTTGGAGTAGAAGTGGAACAACCAGGGAAAATAAGGAGGTGTTTGCTGTGGTGCTGTGATTCTGTTGTGAAAGCAGTCTGGCACACCACCATGCTATTTCAGGGCTGTCCATAAAAAAAAAAAAAAAAAAATGTAGAGCCATGTCAAAAGACAGAAGACTTGGAGTTTTACATCTGAAGTTCTTGGCCAGCAGTGGCTTTCTGCACTTAAATATCTGCCCTTTGTGGTATTGCCCTTCACCCTCGTTCATCCACCCAAATGTGTTGCATCTGTACACTTTATCTGACACTGACACAACAGGACTGAAAACATTCCTGGTTCTAGTTACCTTGACATATATAAAACCGTGAATGCATCATTAACATAGAAGCAATGAAGCTACACTGGAGTCACTTTGATGTGGCGATATCCAAAAAGACAACTTAGCTTCCTGCTTTTGTGGAAAATCTACAACAGAAACAGTAGATTGTGTTTTTTGTTAAAGAAGATAAGGTAATTTAAGGAACAATGGCAGTTTAAGGTCTCTACTGGTCACATATCTAGACTAAATCACAGTTATGACACGCAAGATTGATAATCATTGTTGTCAACCATTAGATTCGGCACGGCAAAAATGCAAATGCAGAAATATCTAAAGCAAGATGGGCACAGTGACTGGACTTCGTTCTGGATCCCTTAACAACATTCTAAATTAACAATTAGCTGAGACAAAATAAAGTTGAAATTATATCAATCCACCTCCGAATCAGAAAAGTACACCCCTAAATTTACTTCAAGTTTAAGCCCAAAATATAAGATTAAAATGGCTGATTTTACAAAGTATTAACCCTCTCATAGTTGATCTAAAAACTAACTAAAGTAATGCCTTCTAAAAAGCCTGTAAACAAAAATGTACACAGGTTTATTTGGGCTCTAAAGGTGGACTTTTTAATGGGACAGTCAATGGAGAAATGCTCCCATTTGCAACCTGCCTCAAGTGGCCTTCGGAGGAACTGCAATGTACTTCACTTCCTAATTTACGTCAATTGGTTTAAATGGTTTAAGTCAAGAGTAAAATGAATATTCAATATAGTAAATCATGCATGTTTTTGTTGCATAATTGCATGTTAACCGTTACAGTAATGTGTTTAAACGTTTTGTAAATAACAGTTTTAGGATTGTGGCATTTTGTATCTGTTTTTTTTTATTAACTATTAATCTTATGATTGCTTAAAAATATTTAATTAAGCGTGGACAGAATCCAGAGTTGTTTTCAATATACCAAACCAAGGTTTAAATTGAGTTTTTTTTTTTCAGTCTTGCTATAACATGTCTAATGCAAGTGAGTGTGGAATTTCCCCATCCCATGATTATCAAAAATCCCACTAACTCTGCATGTTTTTCTGCTTCAGTGACATCTTTTTTTCACTCTGCTGTGGTGTGTAAAGTGCTTCTTGTAACTGGTTTCCGCTGCCCCAGGAACAACTAACACAATTCAATGATCAAGATATAATTGTGGGTCTTGGTTGGTAAACTAATGATGCCTTGTTTGTAAAAAGCTGAAGCATAACAGTACTAAGCCACTGCTAGTCAGAGCCCATTTTCAGTAGAATGTAGCCAGTTTGTTGTTTTGTGCTTCACTCTTTTTTTTTTTTTTCCAACTTGTCCTGTCCAACAGCTAGGCAGACAGATGAGAGCTGAGGGCCTCTTGGGTTGGACATATTTTACTTTAACAAGAGGGGTTATTAATCTTCAGACAAACCAAAGGTATGTCTGAATAAACCCCTTTTGTAATTGAGGCCAAACTTTATTAATTTCAAACATGTCTGAAAATCTTTGGTGTTGGATCGGACGGAAAAGGAAAGAGGGGAAGAAGAGAGAGGGACGTTAGAGAGAGGGGGGGTAGGGGGTGATAATAGGAGGGGAAGGGGGATAAGACCATGAAGCAGCATAAAGCAACAAGTTTACTGGTTGTTAATCATTATGGTAAGGTTCAAATTAAAAAAAAAAAACAAAAAAAAAAAGGGCGGAGCCTGTCCACACACACACTCAAATGTTATAAACACACCTGTTAGTTGCAAAAATGTCCACCTGTCGACATGTACACAAAACAGATAGTGTTCACACGCATACTTATGCCTTAGAACCAACTAGTGTGAAATATTTCAGTCATTCAATCTGTTGAGCTAACACCTGTGCTCAGGTGAGTGTTTATGTTCTTCTAAAATGGATGGTGGAACGTGAAAAGAAGGAGGGAGAGTGCCCAGCCATCCCCACCCCAAGACCCCCACCGCACCAGCAGCGGCAGCCGGAATCCCCCCAACGCCACACGGGAACCGGCAGGGAACAACCGCCGCCCGGGCGACCAAGCCCGCCACCCAGGCCAGGGCCAGCAGGGCCGCCGCAAGGCCCCCAGAGCCAGAGAGCAGGGAGGCACGGAGGGAAAGAGGGCGCCGCCCCAGCCCAACCAGGAGAGCAGCCCCCCCGCCGCGCCGGGAGAACCCAACGCAGGGCCCCACCGGAGAAGGACGCCCACAGCCCCAGACGAGCACCCCACCACCACCCAGGAGTTCCGGGCATCCCCCCGCCCCAACCCCAGGTACGAGCCAGGACCCCCCAAGGGAGACCCACTCCGCACTCCAGGCAGCCATCCGCCCGGCCCACGGTTGGTCCAGGGAGGAGCGAGGCAGGGGCCCGCCGCCCCCGCCCAGAAGGGAGGAACCCCGGGGAAAAAAGAGGGCCCACAAGGGGTGTTGTAAATATGGCCCGACCAGGCTCGGCCACAGTTGGAAATTTGGCGGGGCCCAGCACTCAGGAGCAAGGACCAGAACCCACCCCCCAGGGACACGAACACCCCCGGCTCAGATGTAATGTGAACCCCCCCACCGCGCGGAGAGAGCACCGCCGGGCCCAGGAAGCCGGCACCCCGGGGACACAGCCGCCGTTGCAAAGGGGCCCGTACCCCCCACCAGGGAAGAGGCAGGGGACAGATGGTCCTAGGTCCCACCTTCCTTGCAAAATGTGTGTGCGTGTATGTGTGTTTGAGAGAGTGTGTGTGTGCATGTGTGTGTGTTTATGTTGGGATGTATATATTGAGGGGGGAGGGGTGTGTGTACTAAGGGGGGTGCGGTTAAAATTGGCGGGTAGGGCACTAAGGGGACGTCTCCTGATTACTCACAGTGACGTCCCCTCACCCTCCCCACCAAGGGGCCCTAAATGTCTAAGGTGCGGTTAAAATTGGCGGGTAGGGTGCTAGGAGGACATCCGCTGCTTGCTGGCAGTGATGTCCAAGCACCCCCCCTACCAAGGGCCCTACATGTCTAAGGTGCAAATAAAACCGAAAGAGGGGGGGCCCACTCCATACGGCAACCACAGGAGGGGGGTCACTGCCTAGTAAACCCCCCCCCCCCCAAGGCTCATCGCAGGCTAAACCCCCCACCCCCTCACCCTATTATGAGGTTATATGAGGAAGGGGGTAAGTTGGGGACAGATGATAGACTGTCCCCCGGTGGTCATGCTATAACATGTCTAATGCAAGTGAGTGTGGAATTTCCCCATCCCATGATTATCAAAAATCCCACTAACTCTGCATGTTTTTCTGCTTCAGTGACATCTTTTTTTTCACTCTGCTGTGGTGTGTAAAGTGCTTCTTGTAACTGGTTTCCGCTGCCCCAGGAACAACTAACACAATTCAATGATCAAGATATAATTGTGGGTCTTGGTTGGTAAACTAATGATGCCTTGTTTGTAAAAAGCTGAAGCATAACAGTACTAAGCCACTGCTAGTCAGAGCCCATTTTCAGTAGAATGTAGCCAGTTTGTTGTTTTGTGCTTCAAATGAGACTCGACACACTCAAATAAGAACTACCGGCCGTGCCTCTTTGGTTTTCCCAACAGAAGAATGTCTTGCCAATAAAAAAAAAAAAAAAAAAAAAAAAAAGAAAAAAAAATAATAATAATTTTATTGATCCCACATTGGGGAAATTCAATTGTCACAGCAGTTCCAAAGAGCAGAGAAAAGAAAAGAAAAGTGGAACTTTTCTTTTAACTTGAGGAAGCAATGTCACACTTCACCTGGATTAGAGTGTATAAGAGCAAAGTTGGTCAGAACAACTTTTTTTAGTGTGAGAAGCTTTCATTGTAAATCAAGTGAGCATTTCCTTGTTAAAATGCGTTGGAATGCTTGGTTTAAACACGCTGTGCGCATGTTATATCCCGTTTTCCTGTTTCTCTTTATTTATTCTTTTTATAGTATCTTCTGGCGTTTTACGACTACAATTTTTCACCTATTTTAACCATTCAACTATTAAAATGTTCAGCTCTTTCGTCTAATGCCTACTATGACTTTTGGTCCTTCAAATCCTTCGACTTTTCGAAGAGAGAAAACTTTCGTTCATGTTTTTCCACGTAAAAAACATACTGAAACGCTTGAAATCGTTTCAACTCGGCTTCTCTCAATAAAACGATACACGACGAACCCAATTTATAGAAATAATGATTCCATTTTTTATACTGGCGGCTTTGGGTTACCACAAAAGTGTTAGCTCAGTGGATCAGTTAGCAGGATTATCATGCAGAGGTTCTAAGTTTGAGGCTGGCTCCACTGATGTTAGATAATTTTATTTGCCTTGCCTTTCTTGATAAAATTGAGTTCGACTAACTCAATAATATTTCATTACATGGAAGAATTTTCTTTGAGGTGGGGCTACTCGTATTTATTGGATGGAAATCCTGCCCACAATTAAATTAAGTTCACCCATTGAGCTATTTTTTTGAGTGCATGGTGGTACAGTGGTTAGCACTCTTGCCTCACAGCAAGAAGGCCCCTGGTTCAAGTCCTGGGTGGGGGACCTGATACAGAACAACTATGGGAGACCTTTCTGTGTGGAGTTTGCATGTTCTCCCAGTGCATTGCCTGGGTTTTTCTCCAGGGACTTTGGCTTCCTCCCACCATCTAAAAACATGGTTAATTGGTTACTCAAAATTTTCTCTAGACGTGAGAGTGCATGAGTGTGTCATTTGTAGACCTGTGACAGACTGGTGACTTTCCAGGATGTCCTCTGCATTCGCCCACGAATGGCCAAGATAGAGTCCGGCAGCCCCTGACCACAAAAGGGGCAAAACGGCTTAGAAGATGAATGAATTCGTTGTAATTAAGGGTACATCCAATGCTTATTTTTTAATTAACTGTACTTCAACTGCTCATCAAATTAATAGGCACATTATAGACTCAGATGAATATTATCTTTGTGCCATCTGGGTGTGACATCATAGTGTCCATTGGCTGAAAAATCAATTTCTCAATTGATGCAATCTAAATAATAAAACTTCAAGTCTATTCTTAATGGGTTTACTAAAACTATTAATGCTTGTTAGCATGTAGAGCTGAAAAATGCTGCAACCACACAAGCAATGCAAACTAAAACAAGGAGCTAAATACACAGCACAACCTTTAAACTGTGTTTCAGCCTGATTTCTGAAACTTTCTCAAGCATGCAGACATTGTAATCCATGCTTTGTGTGCTCTTTAAGTGCTCCCATTTTCCTACTGCTTTACTCAAGATTAAAAGCAGTGAGTTGCTGAAACTCCAAACAGTCCATCTTGGTTTGAGCCAGTTCTCTGAACACTGCATGCTCCACAGCTCCTCTGCAATGCCCACATTTCCATGGCTGTCTTCAGCCGGGCCCCATGAGAGAAGGTGTCTATATCTGTGCACCTCCATGCATACTTACCACCATACTTTGAATGTGGAGACTCCGCAAAGAGTGAAACTCTTTTTCAAAGGGGTGTCACATACTCCTATCCTATGTCAGCAAACAAGAAATCACCCTGGTTCCATCTATAATAAATATCCCATCCTCCCCTGGAGGCTTTATGCTAAATATTGTATAGTTGGAGATTCTGGGCATCAGCTCATGTGTAAATTTGCTGTTCTGCGCCGAGGACACCTGTCACTGGGGGACAGGCGATAAAAGCCAGTATTAAGACAGCATTTCTTTGTAATGAAGATAGAAAAAACTGTACTTCTGACACATTCAGCACATAAAAAAGTGTGACGTAACAGTGGAGTCTTAGAATAGAGGGCGGGTAGAAAAGATGGAATCGTCAAAGTAGTTACATACAAACTGTTTGCAATGTTTGGTGGTGTAGCGGTTAACACCGTCACCTCACAGAGAGTATTCCCTGTGTAACCCTTGTGCTATCTTAGATGACCCCACCCTTACATTGACGTGTTCTCCCTACCATGACAAAGGTGGATAAAGGTGGAAAGATTTCATGTTATCCATGGACACCAGTGAAGATCACAAATCATTGACGAAAAAAGGTTCAGAACACTGTCTAGTGGGTCTAGATGACCCAACTCCCAATGGTAAAGTGCCTAGGATAGCACAAGGGTTAAGCCCTGGCTGTGTCATATCTGTGTGAAGTTTGCATGTTCTCAGGGGTTAAAGATCCACTCCAATCATCTATTTTTAAAAAGTTCTCAGTGGCCTTTTAATTATGAGTATGCCTTTTTAGCCAAAATCTAAAAAACAACAACTGTGTTCTAGAACATAGTTCAATGGAAGCGAATCTGTTGTATAATTAAAAATAAAAGTCAAAACCAGAAATGCTTTTTCATTTTCAAAATGAAGCTGCATTTTTTGACTCAAAATAAAATGAAAAAGCAATCCGCTAAAATACTTTTTCTTATTATTTTCTTCCTCAACACTGCTTATTCTGTCACGTAACCCTTGTGCTATCCTAGGCATTTTAACATTGGGAGTTGGGTCATCTAGACCCACCAGACAGTGCTCTGAACCTTTTTCCTTCAATGATTTGTGATCTTCACTGGTGTCCATGGATTACATGAAATCTTTCCACCTTTATCCACCTTTGTCATGGTAGGGAGAACACGTCAATGTAAGGGTGGGGTCATCTAAGGTAGCACAAGGGTTAACCCCAACTTCCCATTACTGTGTAATATAGCCTTTTTTCTTGTTTCCCATTGGATATTGTGTTTTATGTAAAGTCCTGAAGAAACGTGCTTCAGGTGCATTTGAGTTCTATTTCTAACCATCGACAAAGACAGACCTTTTTAGTGTTTTAGGGTATTTTTGTTTGTTTTAGGATTAAAAAAAAACATTCTTAATTTTTAATACAGTATATTCTAAAGTCACATGAGCCAAAAAATGCAAAATAAAGAAAAAGAAAAAAACATCTTGAGTAGAAGTCGCACTTTTTAAGAGAAAAGTCCACCATTTATGGAAAAATTCACATAGCCCGACATAATGTTGCATTCACATCAAACGAGATTCAAGCGTCTGCTGCCTCTTTTTACGCGGGTCAAATTTAATGCTCAATGCTTGTCCAGAAATGTGTTCATAAAATAGATGCTACCATTGCGTTTGGAAAGGTTAGTGTCTGAGGTTTTTAGCCCCATCACTACATGGAGGTTTTGACTGTATTTTGTATATAATACATGAAAGATACAGATGATGTTGAGAGATTAAGTCTTTTTTTTTTTAAAGTTCTACAAAAGCATAATCACGTCTCCATCTCTGGGTTCATGAGTTCATACAGCTTTTTTTTTTTTCTAACGCCGATAGTTACCCTCTATATTGCAGGAGCTCCATCTGAACTACGGTGTATTTAGCTCTTCTGTTTTTCTGTGACCCATTGTAATGACTTGGTGTCCCGTATAAGTCAAAGGAGAGAAAAAATAAAACCAATAATAAAAGGGGTATTGATTCAAATAAGTAAAACATAATGTTCAGGAGGAGAATGATCAGATTCTCCTCCATGTTTGTTTCTGCGTTGCTGTCAGCAGCAAATATTGATACACACATGCAGTGCCCTTTAGCAGTTGTTAGTGGGAAACAACCGCTAAAGGGCAAGTGGTTGTTAGTGAGGTAATAACTAATATATAAGCCTATTTCTGTTTAGAAAAATCACAAATAAGTCACTCCTGAGTATAAGTTTCACCCTTGGCCAATCGATGAAAAAAAGTATTGTATACTCTGGGAAATACGGTAGTTTTTGAAGCATCTCTTGTTTCAGAAAAATTTTTCAATTTGGCTTCAGTAAATGCCACCATGTATTTTAATGTTTTTAAAGAATCAACTCTCTGTAATTTTACCTTTCTGATCAAACAAGATTTGTAACAGAATATACTTTTTTTTTTTTTTTTTTTCTTTTTAATAATTTCTTAGTTTTCTTTCTAAAGAGTGATAGGACATAAAAGGAAGTCCAACAGTTGTGGTTCAGGAATTTGGCTCATCTCATCTCAAATTTTCAGTTAAAAAAATAAATACCGTAATTTCCAGACTATAAGCCGCTACTTTTTTCCTGCGCTTACAGCCGTGCGGCTAATTCAGTGACGCGGCTAATTGATGGATTTTATTGGCGGCCGCCGTGTACGTATTTTCGGACACAGTGAATGGTTTGAATTCTCTAACACCAAACACAAGTCATTTATTTTTCAACACACCTCTAAGCAGCCAAACAGCATGGACCTCACTTCAGGTCTTAGACACTTCAGTCATGGTTCAACAAAACGAAGCACGCATGCCCGGCCGCATCCCAGAATCCTTTGGTGCCATTAGACCCAACGTGCACGTGATCGCCGCTACAATATGATGAAGCTTTCAAGTTAAAAGCAATCGTTAAAAGCAGCCTGAAAAAATCCACCATCACCAACGGGTTTGGAAAAGCCGGTCAGCTGCGTGACGGAGAGAACAGCGCATGTGGGAATAACATCAGCCTTTTTTTTGTCGGGACACGACTGGAAACACAAATTGACGTGATCGTTTTAACGGTTATTAAGGACTGAGCGAGTTTTGCATTGAAACGCTCACAGCCTCCGTGTGAGCTGGAGACTGCGTGTCGTTTGAGCTGCGGGGCCGATGGAAGTCTGAAGGCTCCCACACGTAACAACGCATCCGCCCCTCATACACAAAACGTACAGTATTAAGTCCAATTGCTCTGCACAGACACGATTTGCTCCGTCCACCGGCGCAATGGGGACGAAGCGCTCCTCCTTGAAGCCGCGCTGGCCAGAGCTGTCGGAGTAGATAGGAAGGGGAGACAAGGAGCGCGCGGGAGCGCGGAGCGCAGAGGCGTCGAGACATTCTGCAGGCTGCAGCCAGGGCTTACTCGAGGCGTCCGCGGAGCAAGTGTTTGTTGTGGAAGGAAACTTCTGACCCACGCGCCGCGAGGAGGCACGCGTATCGCGCTGAGGCGCGCGCTTTTCAGTCGCCGCTGCTTTATTTTACTAGCGTGTTTTTAACCAGCCCTGTTACTCCCATAACGCTGCCGCGACACAAGCGGAAGGAGAGCTTTTCCCGTTCGCCCCTCCATCTACTGCTGCTACTTGCTCATTCTTAAACACATACAACAGTGTGGCGAGCCGTGCGTTGGCCCCGCCTTTAGCCCCTAAGACTCATGGGAAATGGGGGATCGCGGATGTAAATTTCCTCATCATAACTGAGGGATGTAATGTTGATTATATGGTTACTGTTTGTAATTTTATGTATGATACCTAGATTGTCAATAAGTAAAAAAAAATAAATTAAAAAAAACCATAACTGAGGAACTTGTGAACAGAATAGAGGTGCATACTGTTTGGCAGATGCAGATATACTCAAATACATGGGTCTGAGACAAAACTGACTCCATCCACTGTGTGTTAATAAATCACACTTGCTCTGTGAGTCAGGACGTGATCCGTCAGGATGACAATGTTGCCTAATTTATGCGGCTTGTACTCCGACGCGGCTTGTATATGTATAAAATTAGTTAAACACGTGAAAATAAGTGGGTGCGGCTTGTAATCGGGTGCGCTTTGTAGTCCGGAATTTACGGTAAATAAAAATGTATTACTCTGTAAAGAAATGTGTGGGATTGTGTTACTGAAAGCCACTTTATAATCACAGCAATGCAACACACCAGTAAATATATGTCTGCATTCACTCCACAAGCAGTGAAAAAAATGCATCAACAACAGCAAAACTTTTTTTGCACAATAAGGAAAAAAAGCAGTGAAGAAAAAACAACAGATCTACAACCTTTCAGAGCAACAAACAAGTAAGTGTGTTTTTTTTTCTCCTTTTTTTTTTGTTTTACAGCTGAGACTCCAACCCCCCCAGTGGGATTCTAAATTGTATTCTGGGGGCAACAAGTTTAATGCAAGATAGACAAACATGTCTTATAACACCAACAGTGTCTGTGATCCTCCAGTGGCTTCAGCTGTCAGAAAATACGCATTTCTGCATCGACAACACTGTGGCAATAGTATTTGGGGATGATTTTCTCTGAGACATTTAAAGGGTTTGTTTTATTTAACCCATTCTGTGTGTGCAGGCTGTGTTTTGCAACAGGAAAATAATGGTGCATTGTAAAAGCGAAACCCAGCCACTTTTTTAAATAAAGCTGCCTTTTCCTAAGAGTTTTATACTTTGCAAAGAAAAGAAAAAAAATTAACAGTTGCACTTTTGGAATGTAGTTCGGCTAACCTTTGGGAAAATCCCTTCATCTTGACATAATCAGTTTTATGGCTAGTCATTTGGATTTATAATTTATTGGGAGACAGGCTGTAGTAAAAGACTTTAATCCAAATCCGTCAAAAGGCATGAAAGAGCCATGTTATGTTTAAGTCATGTCAAGGAAGAAGATACAGCAGTTAAGGGAGCACACAAAGAAGTGACAGAAAATTCTCAAGTTTAGTTGATTTTAGTAAATTCTGTTGTGATTTGACGGAAAAAGAATTGAGTCCTGAAAACAGCAGAATATTCAGTTTTGAAATGTGATTGAGCTTTTGTTGTTACTGTCTTTCTCTTTATGTTGACAGAAATCACATGAGACAGTAGCAGCTGCCTTTGGTTTGGTTGTTTCCTCTCTTTCAGACACTAATGGTTCTCTTTGCACCTTGAATAGGTATGGCATCAGAGGTCAGGGCAAACAAGAATGCACAGACCACATTCTCTCCAGCCACGTCTTCACATTCATTTGAGATGACACACAGGTACGGTGGCCGACAGGGCTCACACTACATACAAAAGAAACAACGCAACAGCATTACCCGAAGCACAAGGAAATTACCTGCAACACAACGACATAACCGCAGGAATAGCATTACCTCAGCACAACAGAAAATGAGGACTTTTCTTTTTCCTACCAGCGGAAAAAAAATAATTCGTTCGCACATATATTATTTTGTGGGAACGGAATAGTATTTCGTGCGAACAAGATGTTAATTTGTGGGAACAAGATATTATATTGTGGGAACGAGATATATTTTAATTTTTTAATGTCAGGAAACGGGCTCCGTAACATGCAATTTTATGTAACCTCACAAAAAAAAACAAATACATTCTTTCTAAATTATAATTTTTTTTAAATATTTTTTTCAATGTTGGAATAATGTTATAATAATTACAACACATTTGATAAATTTTACACAAAAAGACTAATATTATATTAATGTTTTCTGTAGCTACACAAAAAGTGAACATGTTGAAGTTTTTTTTAGTTTTTCTTTTGTCTTAATCAAAAATGAAGTCTTTGAAAACTTTAACAACATGATCAACAAATGATCTTAAACATCCTCCGTGTCTTCAATGCAATGTAATGAGACACACACAGACAGAAATGTGAAGGTATCTGCTGTAAATCTATGACGTAAATAACAGGATAAATGATCGGCTAGTTAGCATTTAGCCTACTAGCCTTCGAATGTAAAGTGACTGCTAAAGAGTATGTGAATAAAAGACAAGTCCTGAACATTTTTATTCCTGTTTGAACCCTAAACTACAATATCAGCTGGCTGTCTGTCTACCGGCCAGCCAGCTGCTCGAATGCCGGCATGACAAGCAAAAGAGCTCAGCGGTGGAGCTAGGAGCTATGTCAGGTGAATTGTATGGCAAAGCAGCAAGCCTAGGTATCACAAATCTTATAATATTTTTCTTATATTCATTGAGAAAATAATAAATGGATCATTCTTGTTTTTCTTTTTCCTTTCTTGAACAAATGTGGGTGACAGAGACACAGAAGTTACCATTGAAAGCGGCTTTTGCGCCCGGATGGAGAGCAAAAGTTTATGAATGACTTATGATGTGAATAATTATTCCATTAACGCAAATTAATTATTTCGTTCGCACGAGTTAATCCTTTCGAGTGAACGAAATAGTATTTATAGGGAACTGAATATTATCTCGTGGGAACGGAATAGTATTTCGTAGGAACAAGATATTAATTTGTGGGAACGAGATATATTTTAATTTTTTCATGTCAGGACACGGGCTCCGTAGCATGTTAATAAACTGAAGGGCAAAAACAACTACCAGAGTAAAATTTCAATAATTTAGTTGAAAATTATTACTGAAAACTAACTTAACTTTTATTACATCTTTTAGAAAAAACATTGTGGAGGGACTGCACATCCACACAGACTATATAGTTTCTCCTTTTTTAATTTTTGGATGCTGGTGTGCCACAGGATTTTTATCAAGGATAAAGTGTGCCATGGCAAAAAAGATGGAAAAACACTGGATTATGGTGTCAACTTTAACACTTGGAATATTTCTGTTAAATCAACCATAATCCTTGAAGCGGATTTGAATATTTTTACAAAATGGGATATTTTAGTTAAAATACCTTAAATATTTGTTTTATATCAACGATCGAAAAGGCCTGTTTGAAAATAAGAAAACAAAGGAATAAACAAATAAATAAAATATTCAATGTATCAGATGTCACCCAAATGATTATTCTGTTCAGCTCATACTGAGCCCACACCACCTGCAGAGCATAAACAATTGTGATCAATAAACTATGATAAGACGCAAATGTGTGATTACACAGATCCAAAACCATTCTCTGAGGCATGTTGTTAGAATTAATTTACCAATTAATTGTTTTAAGACATATTTTTAGTGAGACCACCAACCAGAAACTTTAGGTTTGTTTTTTGAGACATTTGAAGGCAGTTGGTTGACAACCTATGTGCTTAGAAAAGCTTATTATGAAAATACTCGATAAGAGTTAAGACAGTGGAGTTACTGCACTTCCTTTTTTGTTTTAAGCAAAAACATGCCGATTTTACCTTATTAAATCCAAGCAGCAAAAAAAAGTAAAAGCTCCTCCGATGCCTCTTCCAGAGGAACTTTAGATTTACAAAAATAAAACTTTGAAAAACAAGTAAGAAAGCCTCCAAACTTAGTTCTGTAAGCCTAAGTAATGCTGGGATGAAAGGTTCCTGCACTAATGGAACTTGTAAATTTTGCAACAAACATTAACAGGTTTTGCTGTTTAAATAATTATAAAGTTTATTACTTTTCCTCTAATAAATGTGCTTTTGTGCTGCTCTAAATTAGATTACGTTTTAGCTGAGGTTGAATTATTGTATGGTAATTACAAGTGTTTACCAATAAAGTTTAAGCTTAGCTGTAATTTCACTGGGTAAAACAAAAAAAGCACATCTGGGTGTTCCTGGCTCCAAGCTGCAATCAGTATGTCAGGTTTTGGTTCCTCATCCAGCTGCTTTGATTTCCTTTAATGTCATTTTATGCACAACGAAAATTGTCATGCCCTTCAAGCGTTTGGAATAATATGGAAAAAAAAAAAACATTTTCAATTTAAAATATAAAAATATGTCAAGTCTAAATTGCAGTTTTCTTAATCAAATATTGCACTTCTTGTAAAAATGATACACAGTGGTTTATTTGAGTTCTAATTTTTTGTTTAGGTTGACAGCTCTGGGGAAAAAAAAAACCTGTCCTTCAGTCTGCTTGTGCAGGCTTTGTGAGACAAAAAGACGCAAACCGGATTTTAACCGTATTTTACTGAAAGTTTACCAGACAAATAGGGTGGACTTTTATCTTCCGACCTCTGAATGACTTATTGTCACACTTCTCTCAAGGAGAATCTTCGCACAAGTTTGCCCATTTTAATAAATCCTCATAAAATCTAAAACCAGCACTTATTCATGAAAACACACATCTAAATTTTAAAATCTAAAAGTGTTAAAAACTGTCTGAGATGTAATGTGGCTTCTCTATTTGAAGTAGGAAGAACAGGGCTGATTGTCACATGGTCGGTTGATAGAATGCTTACAGAACTGGACTGAGCACGTGTCATGCACAGAAAAAGCCTTACTTCCAGCTCCACCAAAATGAAGCCAATTCAGTCACCATTTTTTCTGTGATATGGGCGTAGACATGTTGGAGCCAAACGACAGTGATTGGTCCCAGTTGGTCTGACTCAACATTTCTATGGCAACATCTGTCGCCAATCAGGAGTGAGCATGTTTAAAGTCCACACCCCTCTTCACTAAAAGCAACTTGGGAGAATCAGTCAATCAATTGGAAGAGGTGGGGGCCAGTGGGCACCACATTTTTTTTATTGACGCAACTGATTGGTCGGTTTATAACTTGAATAACTTGCAATAAAAAAAAAAAATAGGATTAGCAAGAACACATTGAAAAAAGGTAGCAGAACAATATTTTTTCATTCTGACAAACGTATTTCTTTCATTATTTTGGCTTCTTAGAGTCAGCGGGCACTTCCCTTTTGGAAAGTGAGGGGGCGGGGTAACTCAGTCCAGTTCTCATTCCCAGTGAAAAGTCATACACTAATATTTTTAAGAGGTCACTGATTTCCTTGTTGCTTTACTAAGAAATGTTCACAATTTTTTGTCACATAAGCAAACTGGCATATAGCCTCGCATATTCCTTTCAATTTTTACCATGATGTCAAAAACATAGGCCTATTTTAATTTCGTAGACTGCAGTTGTTCGTTAATCTTTACAAACTGAGACAAATGGTCAATTTGTTGGCACCTGTTGGTTAGGTTCGTCCTTCCATGTGGTAAAAGTAAATCTACCAAGTTCTGTTTTTTTATGTTAGATTCCTCTTACTGCTTCAGTGTGCTAGAAAATAGAAAACATCAATAAAATGACACTAGCTTTATGGAGCTATTTGGTAAATGTGCAATGAGTTCAGTTGGATTATTTTGGTAAATTAAGCTCTATTATGAGCATCTGTGTTACATGTGTTATGGAAAATCGTTTGTAAGCAAAAGTCTATACTAAAAAACATTTCGGTGTGCTCTACTCATCTACTTTTATTACTCATCCATTGGTGCATCCAAAGTCTTCCACAGTTTCTATCCTTGGAGGTTAAGGTGGGGAAACGAAAATGAATAGAATATGAATATAAAGTGATACCTACTGAATGATTTCACCTAACATACAGTTAGACTTCACATCATGTTGTAAGCTAAACGTTGTCCTCTAATTTATCATGGTGGTTACATTTTAAAATAACCTGTGATGGATGCAATTCCCAAAGTAGTCATCTTTGTTTTCTCCTGTAGAGTTTTATTATAAAACCCCTCACTACACACTTAATAGACTTTACCTCAGACAGACATGGACATTTTCACACTTTTCTTTCTTGTTTAAAGTCTATAAGTTCAAACATTCATTGAAAAAAGTGTGTGATTGTGGACATTCTACCCTGCGACAGACTGGCGACCTTTCCAGGGTGTCCCCCTGCCTTCGCCCACAAGCGGCCGGGATAGGCTCCAGCAGCCCCGTGACCCAGAAAGGGACAAAGCGGTATAGAAAATGGATGAATAAGTACTATTTACTGCATCAATGAAGTTGTTCACATTCTTGGTCTGCATTTGCTTTTTTGGGGGTTTAAAGAGCAATTAAAATCAGGTTAGTGGCTGTAGCAGTCCTATTTAGGATGAACATCCTAAACCCGATTAAGGAATACATTAAAATATTAGAGAAGATGATTTTTAATAGGCGTGGTTTGCAGACACAACTTAAGAGGGAAAACATGTCAAATGATAATTCACTATTGTAGATGTTTGCTGTTCTCTGTAAACCTCTGGGGAGGATATGGATATTTCTTTATTATTTTACATTTTAGCCTTGCACATTCTACTTACTAAGCCCCAACGTGTCTTTTAAAAACTATCTGTTCAGTCTATGGATCAAAATTTCACTGGCCTGGATGAGACATGCTTATTCCCAATGCATGAATTTACTTTATGGAAATGTTTCCATTTACAATTGAAAAACAAAACAAAACATTCCATTCATCCCACCTATCACTTTATTGTCCCAAAAAAGTTTCAGATGAGAAGTCATGTTTTTCTTTATTCTAGTTTACTCACATCGAGTACATCACTTGGCTTCCTAGGCTACTAGGCGCTATTGAAAGGCTTGCCCGGAGGATGTTACTTAGTTTTTCATCACGCTCACCCTTTAGAACATGCCCACAGGAGGTTGACAATATTCTGCCTGCAAAATGTTATCACTGTTCCTATCTGGTAGTGCTATTCCTTTTGTCTCAATCTAATGAGATCACTTTAGACTACCACAGAGAAATGACTTTCCCTAAAAGACAGGTTTATGTTTTGCAACGGAGATGATGAAAAAAGGAAATGTTTGCCTCCACATTGATACATATTAAACTTGACCAATGAATCATGTCAAAGGGGAAAAAGGCAGAAGTTCTGGCTTTGAGAGCAGAAAGCAGATTGACTGGTAATTGGCTGTGTGATGGAAACAGATATTAGGAAGGCAAATTTTGATCGAATCATCAGAAACAGAAATCTCTTCCTTCTGTTAGTCTGCACTGACTCAGAAGAGGTCATGGCAAGGCAGTACTTGTCTGCTGTGCTGGGTTATTTTTGTGACTCAAAATTTAAAAAAAAGTAATAATTTCAGCTTTATGATACAAAATTATGCCAGAATGACATCTCAATTACATACATCAGTTTTTATTTTTACAATTCAATTCAAAATGGAGCCTTTATCTTTTAAAACTGGAGTTTTAGCTCAAATGTTTTTATTCTTTTGACTACAGTAATTCTTGTGTGTTTACACAATGAACTTAATTCCAACGGGTTCTGAAGTGGAGAAAAGCAGCCTTGGACTACTTCAGGATAGTGTAGTTCTTAGGCTATCAACTGATTCTGTCACAAAGAAAAGCAGCTCTGTGCAGTTATGCAAAACTTTATGTGGATAATTTGTTGCATTTCAGTGTCTTTTTCTGTGTCTGATCGCATCAGCGGTTGAAGAATTATGGTTTGTCCAAAAGCATACGTTATGCTATGTTTCCACTCTTTGCCTTTGCTATTTATAGGCTCAACTTTTGGTTTCGTTTTTTTTCTTTTCTTTGCAATTTCATGGACATATCTTTGTTCACCCTGTAATGTAACATTTTGTGATAGTTAAAAAGATGATTTTCAAATCAGCTGGTCATCCAACCTATATTTGAACCCATCCACATGTGTTTATCCTGTCATTAGACAGGTCTGACATTTATTTAGTTTTTTACTTTTGATAGTAACAATGTATTTGTTAGAATTGCCTTTATATGTCTTCTGCTCTGAAAAAAAATGTTCATCCTTCAAAAAAGATTTAAAAAAAGTGTTATCTTAAAAAAATAAGAAGTCTAAGTCCCAAATCTATTACTCCTCTGAAGAAACACATCCATAGACGTGAGCATTGTCAAAATAAATGAGAACCAAAGCACACTTGCCTGCGGTGCCTCCAGCAGGTTTGGATATCATGTTCATAACCCATGCTGGTGACATTCTAGAAAAGAGAAGACTAAATGGCACGCGAATATTACACTGTCCTGTAATGGAGATGGAAGAGAATCCCGCTCCACTCAGCAGAAACCCAAATATCCCACAGGGAAATTTAGGATTTGACTCAAATTCCCCTGGAGGCAAGAACTCAGCTTTTGGCAAACCAATGTATCTTTGTGTTCATATATCCCTTGTGTTATCCTAGGCACTTTAACATTGGGGTCATCTAGACCCACTAGACAGTGCGCTGAACCTTTTTTCTTCAATGATTTGTGATCTTCACTGGTGTCCATGGATTACATGAAATCTTTCCACCTTTTTTCCACCTTTGTCATGGTTGGGAGAACACGTCAATGTAAGGGTGGGGTCATAGGATAGGACAAGGGTTAATTTGAAGGAGAGATTTTAAATAAAAAAAACATGTGTTTGCAGACTCAAGACAAGCCCAATAAGTCTCTATTTCATTCATGGCAGTTTAGCTCAGGCGGTCGTCCAACAACCGAAGGGTTGGTGGATTGATTCCCGCTCTCCCCAGCCAGCTGTCACTCCTGAGTGTGGCTAGTCTGCAGCTCACCGCTCCCCCCAGGGGATGGGTCAAAATGTGGAGAATTTCCCCATTGTGGGATAAATACAGAATCAATTATTATTTGTATTACTTTATAGATTTTTTTTATAAAAAAAATATAGTAGATATGTTGATTTTCTATTATGCCAAATTCAGACATCTGCAGTTGTGCATCAAACATAAAGCAGATTAGAAGATGAAAATGGTGTTAATGTGTCTGACCATGAGTCTAGGTGTGTGTGTGTGTGTGTGGGGGGGGGGGGGGTTATTTGCCTGCATAACCTTGGTTCTTCATCTGGTTAAAATAATATTTTTTTTGTGGTCTATTACTTTATCAGAAAGATAAGCCAGAACCTGACTATTGTATAGTTTAACAAAACAGTTAAATCAGATTTTTCCTGCAACATAAATAAAGTTTTACTTTAAAAACGATCAGTCTGGTATTTTTTCCACACTTTTGTGTTTCTTCAACTTATACTGAAGAATCCCATGTACATGGATGGGTGTTTAGGTTAGATGTTGCACAGCCCAATCTAGATAGGCCTATGAGTAGCAGTGAATCCATTTAGACTAGTTTGAAAGGCAAATATGGCAGCATAATATTTCATTTCCATTCTATAAAAAATGATCGCTGGTTGGGCTATAACTTTCTAATGACTTGAAATTTGATAAGAAAGACAGTGCTACAGTTATATCCAGGTTATTAAATTTAAACCCCCTTTGAGTTTCAAGGATATTAATCAAATTGTGCATGACTTTTCTACTAATTTATACAATTCTAAGAAATATCCTCTCAACGATCATCTACAGCATTTTTTAGATATGAAAAAATCGCAGGGGTTGATAAATAAAGGTATTCAGGAGCGAATCTGTGACATAATCTTAATATACTTAAAGCATTTGACACAATAAAGGAATTGGGAGTTGGAATATATATATATATATATATATATATATATATATATATATATATATATATATATATATATATATATATATATATATTCTGTATAGCTTTACATAGAGGGAAAAAAAGACAAGTGGACTATGAAGTGAAAAACTAAGATATGAAGTAACACAAACTAATGAACTTAATCATTGCTCTCAAATTGGATCTGATACATTTAATAAACCGGAGGCCGGAAAGACTTGGAAGACCCAAACGTACTGTGAGGGTCTGCTGGGAACGTCTGGCTGAGCCCTCCGTCAGGGAAGTCTTTAACTCCCACATCCGGGAGAACTTCAAACAGGTACCGGGGGAGGATGGGGACATTGAGTCCGAGTGGACCATGTTTTCCACCTCCATTGTCTCTGCTGCTGCTCGGAGCTGTGGTCGCAAGGTCTCTGGTGTCTGTCGCGGCGGTAACCCCAGAACCCGGTGGTGGACACCGGAAGTAAGGGATGCCATCAAGCTGAAGAAGGAGTCCTACCAGGCCTGGCTGGCCTGCGGGACTCCAGAGGCAGCTGACAGGTACCGGCAGTCTAAGCGAGCTGCGGCCCGGACTGTTGCGGAGGCGAAAACTCGGTCCTGGGAGGAGTTCGGTGAGGCCATGGAGAAGGACTATCGGTTGGCCTCGAAGAAATTCTGGCAAACCATCCGACGACTCAGGAGGGGAAAGCAGTTCTCCACAGGTACCGTTTTCAGTGCAGGTGGGGAGCTGTTGACTTCGACTGGGGACATTGTCGGGCGGTGGAAGAAGTACTTCGAGGATCTCCTCAATCCCACTGACACGCCTTCTTTTGAAGAAGTGGAGAATGAGGATTTTGGGGTGGGGCTGTCCATTACCCGGGCTGAAGTCACTGAGGTAGTCAACGAGCTCCTCGGTGGCAAGGCCCCGGGGGTGGATGAAGTCCGCCCTGAGCACCTCAAGTCTCTGGATGCTGTGGGAGTGTCTTGTGTAGCACCTATGCTATTAGGCAGAGGTAGTCAAGCTACTGGACCAGATATAGGTTCGCACGGAGTGGTGTGTATTGAATAAAAGAGCCAAGAGTCAATACAAAGGTAGAATGGAAAAGAAAAAGCCGGCAGTTTACTGAATGATTGACAAACAACAATAAACATACAAATATGGTTCTTAAGTAATGTTAAGACACCTCTTCAACACCCTTTATGTTGTTTTTTTTCCTTTACTTTTTCTGTTAAAGTTCAAATAAAAGGTTTTGTTCAAGTTAATTTCAGTTTCAATCTATTTTTCTTAAAGATGACCGGTCATTTGGTTTAAAGGGATTTTAGTTACAGAACTAAATTTATTTAACTTAAATTTAGTTTTAAGCTTTCTTTTGAGTTCACTATATTTACCCTTTTCACTTTTTTGTAAATCAGTTTTGTCACTTTAAATTTACACCAAAAGTATCCTTTAAAGTTACAAAATATCAGATATCAAACAAAAGACAATTCAATATGCAAAGCAAACAAAGAACTGTTTTTCTAAATGTCCAATTGCTTAGCAAAATCCTTTAAAGTTTGTTAGCAGACGTATCCAGTTTTGGTAGTGCTCCTTTAAAGTATATTGGATCCACAGTTAGTGTTCAATCTCCTACCGCGACCTTGGCAGAGATTTTGTAGTAGTGAGGAAAAGTAAAGGACCACGTGATGCTCTACAGGCAGTCCGGATTATCGTGCTCCCTGGGTAGGCTCGCCATCCATGGATCAGGAGAAGTCCAGAACGATCCGGTCCGAAACCGTCTCCCAATTACTCTCGGGGGGAATCAAAAACCTGGCCTGCAGGACAGGCCATAAAAATAATTTTAGTCCATATGCAAAATAAAACCACTCCAAAATGAAAGCGGAGCCGCACTAGAAGGCTACGTGACTCTTTAGAAACTTAAAATGGCGGCTGCTCTTTTTTCTTTTTCATTCATCCAACTCTACTTGCAAAATTAGCTTCTTTTCACACAAAATATACCCAAAATACATCAAATAAAATACATTCATGTTTCGAAGTGTCAAAGAAAATTATAAATAACTCAAAAGTACTGTTTTGTCATCTTTTCACAACTTAAATTGGTCTCAACTGGGCTCGCCTCATCACGGCAAAACCCACGCCACAAAAGTAGGCAAAATACAAAACAAAACTCACCAAAACTCGTCTCGTAATGGCATAAAATCTTATTTGGCTCACACCCCTCTTCCGGTCTGGCTAGACAACAGGTTTGCACCGTTATTTTAGTTTTTCACCGTAGTTTTTCAGCTAATGGCTACTCTGCTGCGCGTGCTTGCTGTCTCTGCCCTAAACAGGCCTATCTCTCCGCTACGCGCCGCACAGGTTGGGGAGGGCTCTTGAAAAAACTTTAAACTTTATCGACAACAAAAACAATTTCTCTTTTTAAACAAAAATAGTAATAAAACCTATAAACTATTAATGTGATTACTATTTATATTTTTATCCTCACAACTTTTAGCTGTTTTTATCATGTTGTTTATTAATATTTATTGACCTTTTTATATCATTGTAAAATGCTCTATTATTACTGAGTGTATCTGTAACGGGGGTTACATCCTCCCCTCCTTTTCTCATGCACGTCCTCGTACATGTTTCACACAGTTTCTATCTTTAACATCTTGGGAGCATTTAAAGAGTCAGTGAATGCTACTGCTAAGCTTTGAAATAGAGACTGGACTACAGTGACGAGTGGGTTACCTAGTTCAGGATAGGTCAGTCTCTGAGCAGGTTCCCTATGTCTGTTTGAACGTCTTAGGGGATCAGTGATGGTGTCATTAGTGTCAGTGGCTTCTGGGCACTGGTCTGTGTCAGTGACAATCTCTATGGGCATGTCAGAAATGTCTTTGGTTTGGCTGTCTGTTTCAGGGGACTCTTCAGGATCTACTTGAGGTAGGTTTTCTTCTTCAGGGTAAGTATCGACTTGGATATCTCCGTCAGTTTCGATTGGATTCTCTTCAGGTAAGTTTCTTTCTACAGGTTCGGTTAAGGACTCTTCTGGTGGGTTTGTCTCACTTGGTAAGTATGTCTCATCCGATAGTTGTTGACTCTCTTTAGCTTCAGCAGCTTTGGTTGTTTCCACTGGCGTTTGCCCTACAGCGGTTTCAGGGTTCTCTGTGTCAGGTGGGATGTAGGGACTTTTGGTTTCCACTACTAGATCATGATAATCGTAGTAATAGCCAGGATCAGAATCTTCACAATCGGACCCTTGTTCAACACTGTTTGTTGGCGTGTTTTGGGTCGCCTTGGTTTGTCTTTCACAATTTGTTCTGCTTCCTCTGGGCTAGCAGGAAGGAAACCGCATGGCAATAACAGGTCACGAAGAAGGGTTCTTTGAGGACCGTCTCTTGTCTCTGGTTTAACAACATAGACAGGGAGGTTGTTTGATTGTTTCACAATGATGTAAACTTCAGGTTCCCAGCGGTCGGCTAACTTATGCTTGCCTCGCATGCGAAGGTTTCTGACGAGCACTCTGTCGCCTTCCTTCAAGGTGGACTCAACAATGCATTTATCAAATCTTGCTTTGTTGCGACTGGCCGATTTCTTTGCCATTTCAGTTGCTATTTTGTAGCTGGATTCGAGGCTTGACTTGAGGTTGCGAACGTACTCTGAGTGGGAACTTGGCTGATGGTCGACTGGCAGACCGAACGCGAGGTCGACGGGTAGCCGGGGCTGTCGGACGAACATTAGTTCATATGGGATAAACCCCGTCACCTCATTCTTTGTACAATTATAAGCATGTACTAAGGGTCGGACATGTTCGCGCCAGTGTGTCTTCTTGTGATTCTCCAGTGTGCCAAGCATGCCGAGGAGGGTCCTGTTGAACCGTTCAACAGGGTTCCCTCTCTGATGGTAAGGAGTAGTTCGGACTTTTCGAATACCAGCCAGCTGACAGAGCTCCTTTATCGTGCGAGACTCGAAGTCCGGACCCTGGTCACTATGAAGTCTCTCGGGGAAACCATAGTGAGAGATAAAGTTTTCCCAGAGGAATCGAGCAACTGTGCGCGCCTTTTGGTTTGGAGTTGGCAAGGCGAGCGCATACTTCGTGAAGTAGTCTGTAATCACTAACACATCCTTCGTGTTGCTCGAATCTGGCTCCAGACTTAGAAAGTCGATGCACACCAACTCTAGTGGACGGGTGACGACAATGTTCACGAGAGGTGCGGCTTTTTCTGGTCGGGCTTTGCGACGTGTGCAACGTTCGCAAGTCTTGACCTTGAGCTCAATGTCTGTGGCCATTTTGGGCCAATAGAATCGCTTTCTCACCAGGTCCCATGTCCTCTCGACACCTAAGTGTCCCATGTCGTCGTGTAAACTTTTCAGGACAAGGGGTCTCAACTCTTGTGGTAGCACGAGTTGATACTGCGTTTGTGCACTTTCTTGTCTGGTACTTGTCTTGTCTTGTTCCACTCTCTTAGCAACAAGCCAAGTTCAGGAAGCTCATTTTTTGCAGTTGGTGGGGGTTTTTCTCCCAACGTTATCTGGTTGACTATTTCTCTGATGCTTGTATCAGCATGTTGTTTTTCTTTCAAGTCTGATGTTGTAAAGTGAGGAATGACTGGCAAACCACCAAGCTGGTTCTCCTCTTCATAGCTTTGGGGGACGGCTTGGGGAGTGAGAGCAAAAGACAGAACCAAAGGATTGTCAGTGATGGACTCTGCTAGTTCGTCTGTGGACTGGTGGACAAAGTGCTTTTCACAGATGGCTTTTATTATGCTCTGGTCAACAAGGTTTGAATGCTGTGTGTCAGGTAGGTGCCTTTGTGTGAACTGTTGGATTCTTTCCAGTTCTTTCTTGGACAGCATGTCGTCTGGTTGTGCGCTATGTGGGCGTCGGGATAGTCCGTCCGCGTCCTGATTTTGTTTTCCTGCCCTGTATTGCAGTTGGAAGTCAAAGGTGGACAGCGCAGCTAACCATCTGTAACTTGTAGCGTCAAGTTTTGCGGTGGTCAAGACGTACGTTAAGGGGTTGCTGTCAGTGATCACAAGGAAAGGGCGTCCGTAAAGGTAATCTTGGAATTTTTCGGTAACTGCCCATTTTAGAGCGAGAAACTCTAACTTGTGTGCAGGGTACTTAGCTTCACACTTTGACAACCCGCGGCTTGCGAAGGCGATCACACGTTTCTGACCTTCTTGTGTTTGGTAGAGGGCTGCCCCCAACCCTGAAGTGCTTGCGTCTGTGTGCAAGGAAAAGGGAAGAGTAGGGTCGGCAAACCCGAGCACTGGGGCACTTGTCAATTTTTCGATGATTTCGTCAAATGCTGTTTGACAGTCCACATTCCATCTTGCTCCAAAAGGATCTTTGGGGTTATGATATTGGGCTGTGCCGGCTTTGGCACTTCTCTTTTTATGCAGAGGTGGATATCCGCTCGTGAGTTGGTTGAGAGGTTGCATGATCTTTGAATAATCCTTTATGAATCTGCGATAGTATCCACAGAATCCTAAGAATGTCCGCAGTTCCTTCAAAGTGTTTGGTTTTGGCCAGGTTCTGAGTGACAAGATTTTCTCAGGATCAGTCTCAATTCCTTTTTCTGAGATGATGTGGCCAAGGTACTTTACGGAGCTCTGGAAAAACCTGCACTTTTGTGGCGACAGCTTTAGACCATACTCTTTCAAACGACCCAGGACTTGCAAGAGGCGTTCTTCGTGTTCCTCCAAGGTTGAAGAGAACACTATTAGGTCATCAAGGAACACAAGGGCTTGTTTCAGGTTGAGCTCTCCCACGCAACGCTCCATGAGCCTCTGGAACGTGCTGGGGGCATTTGTGATTCCTTGAGGCATTCTATTAAACTCAAAGAAACCGAGGGGGCAGACGAAGGCAGTTTTCTGTTTATGGGCCTCCTCCATTTCTATCTGATAGAAGCCTGATTTTAGGTCTAAGACCGAAAACCAGTGTGATCCACTTTAAGCCGAGAAAGACTCCTCGAGATTGGGTAAGGCGTACGAGTCTTTTACAGTCTGCAGATTTAACTTTCTGTAGTCAATGCATAATCTGACATCTCCATTTTTCTTGCGAACGACTACAATCGGGGACGAAAAGGGAGATTCAGACTCGCGAATGACTCCGGCATCGAGGAGCTGTTGCAAGTGGTTGCGTACTGCCTCCAAGTCTTGCGGATGTATCGGCCTGGCCCTGTGTTTGAAAGGTGTAGGGTCGCTGAGAGTGATGTGGTGCTTGATTTTTCCAGTACGACCAAAGTCAAGCTCGTGTTGGGCAAATACCTCTGGCATTGAGTTTAACTTGTCTGTTATTCTTTGTTTCCACTCACTGGAGATGGGGGAATCACCAAAATCAAACTGGAGATTTGACTTGTTCTCAGATTTTGGATTCACTGTTTTATTGTTTGCAGGCTGGACACTTTGGATGGCATGAATCTCTGCGATGATTGTCTTTGGGGTGAGTGTGATGGCATGATCAGATTCGTTCTTGAGGATGACTGGTATGCAGCGAGGGAACTTGGATGGGAGGGTTGCTAACCCTTCTTCGACAAGAAGGCCACCAGGTAAGGAGGTGGTTGTTGGCGCCTCAACAGTCACCCATTTTCCAGTTTCTGGTACTCTGCGAGTTATCGATCCTTCCAAAACTTTTGTTTGTCCAGCTCCAATAGTTTCACAATCAGTACTGTGGAGTCTGACTTCACCCAAGCCTGAATTAACGGAGTGTTTTTTTCTGGTTGCAAGTGTTTTGAGAACGACTTTGTACCCATATGGAACTGAATGTTTTTCTTTGGAATCTACAACCAATCCGTACTGCTCATACAAGATGTCCAAGGTGTTAGTACCTATCAGCAGCGAAGGTGAGTTGAAGCTTAAGTTGGGAACGATCAAGGCTAGTGTTGGCACTTCAATGTCCGCACCCAATGAACTCTTGGGGAACGTGATGGCAGTTTCGATAAAGCCAAGGTAGGGGACATTCTGGCCGTTCGCTCCTTCAACCTCCAGCAGGTCGTTTAAGCTGTGGACAGGTAAGTGAGACAGTTTTTCTTCGTAGAAGGATTGGGAGATCGTCGTTACTTGCGAGCCCGTGTCTAATAGACAGCTGCACACATGATCGTCAATGGCTACTTGGGCAGTGCACTTCGCTCCAACAAGACCTTTTGGAAGAGAAATTGACATTTCAGCTTGTGTGTGGAAGTTCAAGACGCGTTTCTTTTTCTTGGGACTCTTTGTCTTTGGCTCAGCTCCAATTTGTCCCACAACTGGAGCCCTCTTTAGTTTAAAAAAGTAGTTTCTTGTCCATTCACTTTGTCCCATGCCATCTGCTTATCTCTTAAGAGTTTCCTTTTTTCAGCAACTAGGGGAGAGTTTGGCTCATTTTCACACTGGGGCTTGATGTGCCCGTCCTCCCCACATCTGAAGCAGTACCAGGGCTTTGGACGATTTCTTGGATGAGGTTCTGATTTTTGTTCTGAAGGCTGTGGCTTTGGAGTTTTGAAACTTTCAGGGGGGACTTTTGTCTTGGTCGAGTTTGTGGATTTTGACTTGACTTTACTGTTTGAGTCTTTTTTGTTCTTTAGAGATGCAAGATGGGACTGCAGATTGGCGATCTGCTTCTTGAGGTCTTGTATTTCAGAAAGGGGGTCAACAGTTTTTGATGTATCTCGCTCTGGACTTTGGGACTGAGCGCCTTGGTAGTTGGAAAACACTTTTGGTTTTGTTGTATTCAAGTGCTGTTTCATGCGCGACATTTTCGCTGTGCGCCTTTTCTCAGCAGTCCGGAGCATGAGAAGGAGTTCGGAGAAGTTAGGTGGAATTTGCCTTTTCTGTTCGAGTTGGAGCTCTGCTATTAGCTCATTGTCCCAACAGCCTCTTATGAACTGCTTTAACAGCTGCTTGTCTAGTTCACCAGCAGGAACACCACCTCTTATGAACGTGGTGTTCAGCATGACTTGAAGACGCTGGAGGTAAGACGATGGTGCCTCACCATTATTCTGCACAGTGTTCAAGTATTTGGCAAAGAGGTCGTCTCCATCTTCAACCGTACCGAAGGCAGAGTCGAGTATTTTCAAGTAGGTGGAAGGAGTTGACTCGGTAGGTATGTGCTTTACCAGATCGACAGCAGGTGAAGAGAGACTTTCCAAGAGCCTCCTGGATTTGCATGAATCAGGCTGTCTGGGGTCTTTTAAAAGGAGTTCCACACTCGAGCGCCAGCTCTCATAGTCGACTTCGTTGTTTGGGTGGGGACAGCGCCCTGAAAAGGGTCTCAATCTGAAAGGAGTGTTCATCTGAGCATTGAAGTCTTCAGTTCTCAGCACATGTTCCACTATTACTTTCTGAAGCTCTGGTGGGTTTACTTCAGAAGGTTTGAGAGTGGGTGTCTTAACATTGACCTGCACTCGTGGGGGATTCTCAACTGGAGCTTGGATCAGTGGGTGGACTGGTTCAAGAGTTGGTGGGTTCTCTTGCAGAGGACTGAGAGGAGCATTCGTGTCAGGGACTTGGGGTGAGTCCTGGCGGTCACCTGAGTCATTTTCGTCAGGGTTAACTACTTGGCTTATAGAGGAAAGTTCGTCTCTCAGTAAGTCTGCAAAGTCTTTACCTGTCAGTCTTGCAATGTCTCTCAGTTCAGTCAGGTAAGTCTGAGTAGCTGTCTTGCTAACTACGGGGCTGTAAACTGAGCTTAATGCTTCGACAAGGTAAAGTATGTCAGGTTTGTTCTTGGGTGAGAATCTGTATGGCAGTAAGCTAGATAATGCCTGGACTGGTGCACTGGACGCGTACTCAAGAAAGGACTGCTTGCCCTTTTCTGGACACGGGGGATCTACAGGTACCATTGTCTGAATGGACCCATATTGTTTGAGGAAGTCAAAAAGCTCTTCATCAGATTCAGTGTCAGTTAAACCAGTAATAAGAAGTGAGTTCGGTATCTTAACATTACTTCGTTGCACGGCTTCCATTTTTTGTTCAGTTCTTAGTCAAATTTGAGCTCTGAAAATTATTTACGAACCACTCCTGGCTGGCTCGCCAAGAATTTGTAGCACCTATGCTATTAGGCAGAGGTAGTCAAGCTACTGGACCAGATATAGGTTCGCACGGAGTGGTGTGTATTGAATAAAAGAGCCAAGAGTCAATACAAAGGTAGAATGGAAAAGAAAAAGCCGGCAGTTTACTGAATGATTGACAAACAACAATAAACATACAAATATGGTTCTTAAGTAATGTTAAGACACCTCTTCAACACCCTTTATGTTGTTTTTTTTCCTTTACTTTTTCTGTTAAAGTTCAAATAAAAGGTTTTGTTCAAGTTAATTTCAGTTTCAATCTATTTTTCTTAAAGATATGACCGGTCATTTGGTTTAAAGGGATTTTAGTTACAGAACTAAATTTATTTAACTTAAATTTAGTTTTAAGCTTTCTTTTGAGTTCACTATATTTACCCTTTTCACTTTTTTGTAAATCAGTTTTGTCACTTTAAATTTACACCAAAAGTATCCTTTAAAGTTACAAAATATCAGATATCAAACAAAAGACAATTCAATATGCAAAGCAAACAAAGAACTGTTTTTCTAAATGTCCAATTGCTTAGCAAAATCCTTTAAAGTTTGTTAGCAGACGTATCCAGTTTTGGTAGTGCTCCTTTAAAGTATATTGGATCCACAGTTAGTGTTCAATCTCCTACCGCGACCTTGGCAGAGATTTTGTAGTAGTGAGGAAAAGTAAAGGACCACGTGATGCTCTACAGGCAGTCCGGATTATCGTGCTCCCTGGGTAGGCTCGCCATCCATGGATCAGGAGAAGTCCAGAACGATCTGGTCCGGAACCGTCTCCCAATTACTCTCGGGGGGAATCAAAAACCTGGCCTGCAGGACAGGCCATAAAAATAATTTTAGTCCATATGCAAAATAAAACCACTCCAAAATGAAAGCGGAGCCGCACTAGAAGGCTACGTGACTCTTTAGAAACTTAAAATGGCGGCTGCTCTTTTTTCTTTTTCATTCATCCAACTCTACTTGCAAAATTAGCTTCTTTTCACACAAAATATACCCAAAATACATCAAATAAAATACATTCATGTTTCGAAGTGTCAAAGAAAATTATAAATAACTCAAAAGTACTGTTTTGTCATCTTTTCACAACTTAAATTGGTCTCAACTGGGCTCGCCTCATCACGGCAAAACCCACGCCACAAAAGTAGGCAAAATACAAAACAAAACTCACCAAAACTCGTCTCGTAATGGCATAAAATCTTATTTGGCTCACACCCCTCTTCCGGTCTGGCTAGACAACAGGTTTGCACCGTTATTTTAGTTTTTCACCGTAGTTTTTCAGCTAATGGCTACTCTGCTGCGCGTGCTTGCTGTCTCTGCCCTAAACTGGCCTATCTCTCCGCTACGCGCCGCACAGGTTGGGGAGGGCTCTTGAAAAAACTTTAAACTTTATCGACAACAAAAACAATTTCTCTTTTTAAACAAAAATAGTAATAAAACCTATAAACTATTAATGTGAATACTATTTATATTTTTATCCTCACAACTTTTAGCTGTTTTTATCATGTTGTTTATTAATATTTATTGACCTTTTTATATCATTGTAAAATGCTCTATTATTACTGAGTGTATCTGTAACGGGGGTTACACTTGGCTGACACGTCTCTGCAGCATCGCGTGGCGGTCGGGAACCGTACCACTGGACTGGCAGACAGGGGTGGTGGTTCCCCTCTTTAAGAAGGGGGACCGGAGGGTGTGTTCCAACCATAGGGGAATTACACTCCTCAGCCTCCCTGGGAAAGTCTATGCCAGGGTACTGGAGAGGAGAGTCCGTCCGATAGTCGAACCTCGGATTCAGGAACAACAGTGCGGTTTCCGTCCTGGTCGTGGAACAGTGGACCAGCTCTACACCCTATCTAGGGTGCTGGAGGGTTTGTGGGAGTTCGCCCATCCAGTCCATATGTGTTTTGTGGATTTGGAGAAGGCGTTCGACCGCGTCCCCCGTGGCATCCTGTGGGGGGTGCTCTGGGAGTATGGGGTCCGGGGAGCCTTACTGAGGGCTGTCCGGTCTCTGTATGACCGGAGTAGGAGCTTGGTCCGCATAGCCGGCAGTAAGTCAGACCTGTTCCCGGTCCGCGTTGGACTCCGGCAGGGCTGCCCTCTATCACCGGTTCTGTTCATAGTTTTTATGGACAGAATTTCTAGGCGCAGCCAGGGGCCGGAAGGGATCTGGTTTGGGGACCACAGGATTTCCTCTCTGCTTTTTGCAGATGATGTTGTCCTGTTGGCTTCATCGAACCGGGACCTCCAGCGTGCATTGGGGCGGTTTGCGGCCGAGTGTGAAGCGGCTGGGATGAGGGTCAGCACCGCTAAATCTGAGGCCATGGTCCTTGACCGGAGAAAGGTAGTTTGCCATCTCTCGGTCGGTGGAGTGTCCTTGCCCCAGGTGGAGGAGTTTAAATATCTTGGGGTCTTGTTCACGAGTGAGGGAAAATCGGAGCGTGAGATTGACAGGCGGATCGGAGCAGCGTCCATAGTTATGCGGTCGCTCTATCGGTCCGTCGTGGTGAAGAGAGAGCTGAGCCGAAAAGCAAAGCTCTCAATTTACCGGTCGATCTACGTTCCAGTACTCACCTATGGTCATGAGCTATGGGTCATGACCGAAAGAACGAGGTCCCGAATACAAGCGGCTGAAATGAGCTTCCTCCGCAGGGTGGCTGGGCGCTCCCTTAGAGATAGGGTGAGAAGCTCGGTCACCCGCGGAGAGCTCGGAGTAGAACCGCTTCTCCTCCACATCGAAAGGAGCCAGTTGAGGTGGCTCGGGCATCTAGTTCGGATGCCTCCTGGACGCCTCCCTGGAGAGGTGTTCCGGGCATGTCCCACTGGGCGGAGGCCCCGGGGAAGACCCAGGACACGCTGGAGAGACTACGTCTCTCGGCTGGCCTGGGAACGTCTCGGGGTCCCCCCAGAGGAGCTGGAGGAAGTGGCTGGGGTGAGGGAAGTCTGGGCATCTCTGCTCAGTCTGCTGCCCCCGCGACCCGGTCCCGGATAAGCGAAGGAAGATGGATGGATGGATGGATGGACATTTAATAAACTGAAGAATATGTTTATGTCTTTTTAAATCATTCTGTTATGAATTCTAAAGTGTAACACCAACAAATGAAAAAAAAACATTTGCTTTAAAGTACTGTAGTGCGAGTGACTGGAAACTTGAAATTACATCTCTGTCTGTGGTTTAGATAATCAGAACCTGAAGTAAAAAAATTCTGGCATTGCTTTATATTAATTTTTAACAAGGTTTGTTGTTCTATTAAGACTTCAAACTTCAGAGGACTTGACTTAATGAGTCATAAATTTGTACTTTCTCTTAATGCAGCTTTATTTATTTGATTTGTTTCTGCAATAAACACAACATCCTTGTATTATTTTCATATGTGTTACCCCACACACAATAACTCAGATAAGGTAGAAGTAAGCAATACAACATTGTGTTGTCCTTGTGTATCAATTTGTAGTGTTTGTCCAACTTGAACTGGCTGTTTTTTCTCCTATGTAGCTTGGTCAACATAACTTATAATGACAATGCTCCAGCTGAGACCAAAAATGTCCAGTTCCTATTTGTGCACCACTTAGCTGTGAATGCACCTCAGCCTTCTGCCCCACTTCCAGCTAAATTAGCATCATGCAGCGCATATTATTCCAGAAAGCAAGATTGTTGCTCAGTGATGAAGCCAGACCTTCACTGAGCTTTGGCTTCTTCACTCAACGCTCCATTTTCTCTGGTTATTTTTCTCCAGTTGGCTTGTTTGTTGTACTATTTCCTTATGTCTGTTTCTTGCCAGTGAGCAGCTGAGTCAGAGGAAGCAAAGAGATTGCAGGAAAATTAGCTCTTAGTGCACTCATAATTTGACAGCATTTCCATACGGACATCTGGGACCAAAAAAAAAAAGCTGAATGGAAACAGGGATAGCTCAGGTGTCTAAAAGAGACTTCATAATATAAAAAAAAAATATGCTTGTAAAATGTGACGATGGGAGGCAAGAGCACAGATGCAGACACACTAGTTAAAAGCTTCACAAAATATTGCCCATCCCCTTTTTATGCTTTCCTCTCCGTTTCCTTTTTGCCGCTTTTTCCGAAACCTAGAGTGAAATGCTCCCTGACCCAAAAGTGCCAAGAAATGAGGCTGCATTTTGCATCTGTAGTGACTAATATACTTTGATCATTCCTGATCAGAATTTTACACCTCCCTGCTATTTCTCTTTTGCCTGTTAGGGATGTTAATGATAAAAGAACAACCTTTTAAAGATGCTCTGACTCCGCTCCATCTTCGATTTTGCATATTTCCGCAAATACAGATTTCCATTTTTCTTCTTTAAAGGTTCATTTGAATTAGGCAACGCTTGAGGGTTTTCCAGTTTGGGGGAAACTTATGAGACACGTTTAAGTGAAATCCTGGAGCTTAAAGTTAATCTTTTATGATATGTCATGGCAAATAGATGTATTCTTAACTTGTGCTCCTCGTGTCTCTGTCTTGCTGTCCTTCATTGATCTTAATAATCAGATCTGTCAGTCAAAGACATGGGTTAAGATGAAATCACACTTTAGATGATAAACCTATAACCCTTGTGTTATCCTAGGCACTTTAAAATTGGGAGTTGGGTCATCTAGACCCACTAGACAGTGCACTGTAAACCTTTTTTCTTCAATGATTTGTGATCTTCACTGGTGTCCATGGATTACATGAAATTTTTCCACCTTTGTCCACCTTTGTCATGGTAGGGAGAACACGTTAATGTAAGGGTGGGGTCATCTAAGATAGCACAAGGGTTAAGTCAAAATTCCAGGAGAAGAAAGTTCCTTTTATGGTTTTGCATAGCCAAGAAAACTGGTGTTTCTTCCTCATGGTTTACAACGAACGGCAGCAGAATTCCGCGACCAATGGAGGTTTTAAAAATACCAGGAAGTTTGCAGGTTACATCCAGTGGACTTTCAGGGGGCCAAGATTTGCTGATGATGGTATTTCTATACTCAATTTCTAAATATCTAAATGCTAATAGTTACCCAATGTTTGTTGGCATGTAAACAATCTGATTGAAGAATTTGTAGGTGAAATTCCCATTCTGTGCAAGCAACTGAAGAGGATAACTGAAGGTAACTCCATCTCATGCTAAGCTCACACTGGCCATGGAAATACGCAAACAAGCAATCGCTTACAATGAAAGGTCGACGTAAACGTGTAAACATGCGCGTTTTGGGCTGAACGTGTTGAAAGTTAAACTAGTTGAACTTTGTCAAGGCAGGAACTCAGATTTGGAAGTGACATTTGGTGTTCTTTTAAATTCACGGAAGTGCCAAGTTGATCATGAAAGAGAAATTAATAATTGTGGTTTCTTTCCGACTGGAATAAGTATATCAAAACAGAGCTGTGAAAGAAAAAGCCTGAAGCAAGATTTGCACCCCTTTGACCTTTTACACCAAGCCTCTTCCAACTGTAGATGCCCTAGTATTGGAAAACGACAGTCCAGTGTGAACACCATATGGACAAGAACCCACGCGCATCACATGCCCGATGTGACCGGAGATAAATGGGGAGAAGCCTGTTAGCAGAACCAAACTTTAGCAAAGTTCTGCTGTGACCAGTTGGAGTCCCTGGAGACAGGAAAACACTGAAAATGTTTTAAGACACATAAAGAACAAATGCATTCAGGGACTAGACCAGGGTTGGGCAAACTATTTGACTGAAAGGGTTCTGAAATTTAACCGAAGGGCTGGACCAGAAGCCGATGTAGTAATTTGGTAATCCACTTCATGAGAGAAAGAAATAACATGGACTTTGGAACAAATAGATTTGATTAAAAAAGAATATACATATTTTAAAACAGAGCATTTTGGAATTTTTATTTTAAAAACGTGGCTTTTATTCTCATTTTAGTCCCTCAAGAAAAAAGGCAAATGTAGAGGAATGTTGTGTTCAGGTGGGTTGTAATGATTGGAAAAATGACTGTCTGACTCAGAAAACACACGTGAATGTCAGAAAAACAACAAATCTTCCAACACCACATGAATGTAGAATCATTCTCTGCACCCAGACAAAGGTCAATGTTTCTGTAGAGCATCATTTATGATGAGAAAGCTGAAAACCAGGGAAAATTAAACAATAACCAGGATTATCAATACAAATTATTCCAGTTTGGCGGGGCAGATTTAAAACTTAATGGGCCTCATATGGCCCCCGGGCCATGGTTTGTTCACCCCTTGGCTAAACAGAAGTTAGACAACAAAAAATGACCTTTAATGAAATAGGTGAATAGGAGTATCCATCTCATGACAACAAATAGTTTACTAGTTGGCTGAGAGCAGTAGGTGGAAAGAGTCAAAACTCCTCTTGGTTGAGTTAGATTGGGTCTAATTTCATTTAAATATTTAAAGAGTTTAATGTTAACTTTTTCCAAAGTATGATTTTTATTTGAGAATAACTTGTAACATTTACTATTGTAGTAGTTTAAACGGCTGTGGTTTAAACAGGGCGATTTGGAACCTAAATAACACATAAAATAGATGATTATTGACTGGCTCTTCAACCCTATAATCATGTCTTCTACATTTGCCTGGGTTCCATGTTGACAAAGACACAGTTGCTACGATACAGAACAAAAACATCAATATTTTGTGTCAGAAACCCTAGAATAATTCTATTAACATAAATTGTTTTTTTAGATCCCCTTCTTACTCTCAAGACAGCACCAGGTTATAAATTGCATCATCAGACAATAAAAAAGGCCAAAAACAAAAAGGAGGAAAAAAAGTCAAGGCCTCTGTATTTTTTCCTTTTGTAAAAGAGGACTTTTTATTTTATTTTTTGGCTGTGTACTATCAGGAACCTCAGTTTTGGCCAACACACAATCATCCACCATAAATGTCATGAACTCCTCATCAGTGATTTAAAATGTCAATGGGCGGTCCTTCTGATCAGGTGAAAACTTGATGCAGAGTAACGGTTGACACTTTTTACCTGTGTAACTCTTTCTCATACTAGTTCCAAGGTGTTTTTCACTTTGTCATAAATTTTCTCTGCCAATTTTGAAAGCAACTGGTTTACTGAAACAAGACAAGCCATTTTTCTTTTCAAGTCCCTTTACATTAATAAAGCCTAGACATATTTAAGACATATTTTTCCTCAAACATCATGGTAAAGTTATTAAGGACCATCGATGACCCACATGTACGCTGCTGTTTCTGTCACACCAGAATGGCAGTGGCGGGAGTTGATTTAACAAAGTAAACTCTTGCTGCAGATTCAGACTGTGCTGAAGCACCACCTAACACCAAAGCTCTTCTTCTGTGTGCTCTCATGTAGACAATTTAATCTGTCTGCTGTGTTTGCCTGCAGCTGCATCAACTATAAACTGATGGATGTGCTTGAGCAATTCAAGGGGCCACTTAATGGATATTGAAAAAAATACAAGCCACCATTGCTAATGCATCACTAGTAATTGTGTTTTTGTTATGGCACAAAACCTACATTATAGGTGTATGGGGAAAGGAAATGAATAGATTTCTATGCCAATAAATCCTTTTTTTCTTTTTCTTTATCGAACTCTGCTTAACATCAGCTGAATGATTATGACATATCCCATACTGAAATAGAAATGCTGTGTTTTGCACACTTAGTTTAATCCATGGCAGTTCTAAGTAGACACTTTGAAATCTGACTTTTTGTAGTCAAGGAAAACCATTATGTTGTGTTAGAACTAGCTAAATGGTCAAAATAAAAGCTTCAGTTTTATTCTGTTTGATACATATTTTTATGATTTCTTATGAGTCAATGAAAAAGATATTTACATGTACCTCAACTTTTCATACACAGTTGGTGGTTAAAGAAATCAGGAAGCAGCACATCATTTGGAATACCGGTAACTATTTTAATAAAACAAATTAAATTAAAAAAAGAAGAAAAACAATACACTTTTTTATTTGGTTACATAGCAAGTGTAGATAAAAGTTTAGAGTTGAAAATATTAGGCTGAGATAAAATTTTCTACAAACTTTGTGTGGGTCGGGCCACGGTTGGACCTTTAAAGACCCATTTATGAAAAAAAAAAATGACATGTGCTTGTGACATTTTTCTTATGATGGAGGACAAATATTATGGAAATTAAGTTCAAAATAGCTTTTCTGAGTATTTCTTTATTCAAAATGTTGTGAGCAGGAGCAGAAAAAAATGCAGTTTGTTAAAGAGCTACTTTTTGGTGTAGAAAACACACTGGGTGGGACTCAAGCAAAAAGCTCACTGCTAAAGGAATTACTATTTGGAATGAAGACCTTTTTTTTTTGTAATACAATAAATATTGACGTGCTATTATCCCAAAAATGTCGACAAAATGACCTTTTCAGGAGTAAATATTTTAAAAACAACCAGCTCTCAATTATCTTGTATAATGTTCTCCTGTAACCCTTGTGCTATCCTAGGCATTTTAACTTTGGGAGTTGGGTCATCTAGACCCACTAGACCAGGGTTCACCAACCTTTTTGAGACCGAGGGCTATTTCATGGGCACCAAGTGGTATGAAGGGCGCCACTAAAAACCTCCTACCCCCCCCCCCCCCCCCCAAAAAAAAAAAAAAAAACACAATTTGAGGACTTCCTTTTGTGCCCTATTTTTATTTGCTCATTTTACACACAAAAACATGCACGAATTTTCTAGACTCGTATTACAGGGGGGGTCAAACTCAGTTGCAGAGGGAGCCTAATTTCAAAACAGACTTTAGGTTGCAGCCGAACAAGATAAATATTTATTGAACACACTAAAGCTAAACTTTTAAACCTTTGTAACTTTAACTTAATTTTAACTTCTTAAACATAAATGTAAATAAAAACAGACAGGAATATTAATCCTCACATTAATGGATTACTCAACCACCTCAACCTATTCTCAAAATCTCTACATTACATGAATCATAAGAATGTCCAGAAATTGTGTAATTTATTTGATCTATTTAAACTTTTGTAATAGACCCTTACTTTTAGTGATTATTTTTTAAGTTATATTTGTTTAAATATTTGGGTTTTCTTTGTCTACCTTTATCTCAGAATTGATATTGTTGTCATTGACAGACATGCCGTGGTTGTTTGTTGAATATTTGCTTCAATAAAAAAAAAAAAAAAGATTTTTTTTGGGTGCATTCCCTGCGGGCGCCACAAGGGGTGCTCGCGGGCGCACTGGCGCCCGCGGGCACAGGGTTGGTGACCCCTGCACTAGACAGTGCGCTGAACCTTTTTTCTTCAATGATTTGTGATCTTCACTGGTGTCCAAGGATTACATGAAATCTTTCCACCTTTATCCACCTTTGTCATGGTAGGGAGAACACGTCAATGTAAGGGTGGGGTCATCTAAGATAGCACAAGGGCTAGGAATATACTGAATTAAACTCTTCATGTAACTACGTGTTCCCTCGTTTATCGCTGGAGTTAGGTTTTAAATATAACCCATGATAGCTGAAATCCACAAAGTAGGATATGTTTTAAGGTTGTAAACTCCTCACTACACATTTTATACACTTCTCAGACAGACACGAACATTTTCACCCTTTTCTCTCTCGTTTAATCTCTCAAAGTCCAAAAATATTTCAGTATTATAAATTGAAAACAAAGATCTTTTTAAAAGACAAAGAAGCTCCCTAAAAATGGGCAGAAAAAAGGCAAATTATTTCCTCATTTAATCGTCTGTACTTAAGTGTATTTTATGTATTTTTCCTTTTTAATGGGGTTTAAAGTGGTCCACATTGTATTAATATCAGAAAACTACAATACATGATGGTCCAGTGAAGGTACTGACCCCACTGCAGATAACAGACAGCACAACTATGTTTCACAAAGATCAAAGACGCACTCAAGTGGGGCTGACTAAACCCATGGCGTCCCATTTTAACTCCATGTAATTTGCCTCTAGGGCAATTATACAATCTTACTGTGGCGCTGAATTGCAAGCACAACATTTTTCCCACCAGTGGAGATGCAAACACCTATTCCGAAAAGGTATATGGTGATTTCTCCTTTGATATCAGTGACTATACAGTATGCCACCAAACGCTTATTTTAAATTATTTATGTGCAAACCTGCAAACCATTTTCCATTTTTAAGAAAACTGGCACACATAGGATTTGTAAATGAAGAAATTAAGTTGAAATGAATATCAAAATCATACTTTAAATGGAAGTTTTTCATATCCGTTTTGTGCAGACATGAAGCAAATGTATGCAATTATGCAAAAGGGATTATTTTAGTGTCACTTCTTTTAAATACCACTTTGCAACACTTGCAAACTGGTTGCAATTATAGAAGACAGAATACTTAAGATGCTGTTTAGGCAGTAGCTCCATGTGGTGGTGCATCATGACAAAAAAAGTGCTAAACATAAATGTATTAAACTAAATGCATTGTCTAATATTGTGACCCCAGATAATGGCCATACCCTCCCAGAGGAAAACGTTAAGTCTTTAAGTTGAGGCTTTTAAGGAATGAACAAGCGGATGTGACAACAACCTAAAGGCTGCTTTTCTGTGGTTTTGCTCTCATGCAGCCCTGTCTGCCAGCAAGAGCCACTGAATAATGAACATGGTAAGAAAAAAAGAAATATAATTTTGAAGTATCGTGCCTGTCAGAGAAGTAGACTAAAGTGAATTTGTTATATTTGGTGTTTTTTTGTTTTTTTTTAATTATGGTGTAGGAAGAGCACATTGCAAACCTTATCAATAGATCGCATATCATGTTTGAATTATGAAGACATATAGGTTTTAAAAACTTGTCCTAATTTAGTTTGATTATAGTGATTATAAACATTATTTTGTTTTTTGATATTTGAAATAGAATTTGTACCAATTTGTGTGAGATTTTAGTTGTTTCTTTTAAGGTTTTAGGTCATGTGGAGATGGGATGAAGTGATCAAATTGAGCTTAACTGGCATGTTGCATTCAATGTCATTTTTAAAAAAATCTTTTCAATATTAATTGTTGCATTATTATCTTAAGTTTTTAAAAGTTACACCAAGTACCAACTTGAAGGTTATGCTTTGGAGGTGGCCTACACTTGCAGCCTGCAGCCGATTATTTTGAAACGTTAAATCCTCGCAACATTATTCTATAATTTTTCTATTGAGTTCCAATGAAAATTGTTGTTAAGGTAACATTGTTCACGTCACCCAGTTCTTGGTGAGCAAACTGTGCGGTTTAAATTTGGTTTCAGCCTGCGTTCCACAAAGTAAGCATACATTTATTACATCTATTCAACACCTGAGGAGCAAAAGAAATATCCAAGACAAAAGTGTGCTCAAAATAATATGAACACTAACACAAGCTTTATTGAGCGCACAAACCTTGGGAATTCATCACCATCTGCTCTATAATCCATATGTCAAATTGGCTCTCCTGATGTCACCTCACAGGTACACCTGCTTGTTAAAATGTAATTTCTGCAGCATACATTTGCAGATTTATTCTTTTACCAGACCAAGATGGATGTTTTACATGCAAGAACTTCCTTAAATTCAGAAAATTAACAGTTTGATCAGGATATGGGGTTATAACTCTGTCTCTTTAGGGGTGTGAGGAGTTTCCAGTGGTGCTTTCATGTCTATAAACTGTATATCCTACATATTGTGTACACTTGATGAAAAAAAAAGTAAATATAAAAGGTTACTGACCGACAAAATGGGTTTCGATTGTTAATGAAGCGGAATACTTCGACTCATTCAACATTCATTGTAAACTCGGAATAGACGGACCTCTGCCCTCTTATATAAAGGTCACCATCATATTTTTATTATTCTAAAGTTCATCTCTTTCACTTGAAAAAAGACCAACACTGCGTGTTTGACAAAAAGATTATTACACTTGGGTTCAGAGCAAAAGAGCACCATACATCTGTAAGGATAGCACAGTGTGTATTGACTTTGCAATACAAAGGAAATGCCAGCACAGGAGACTATGAGAGCGCTGTCAAGTCTTAATAACAGAAGAGCCAATTGAAGAAAGCTCATACAGACCTCCAGAAATGCAGGGGAATCAAGTTTTATGTCCATCCATCTACCATCTAAACCTGCTTCATCCCTTTTAGAGTCACAGGGTCGCTAGAGCTTCCCCCAGCCAGTCAGATGAAGGGATGGGAAGTTTTTTTGTCTATACATATGTAGTCAGCTGGTCAAACATGTGGCCATGCCCATCACACACAGCTAAAACACCCAGGTTGGTAAGTGGCTGGAACATGTCAAGGTAAACTACATTTTTATTCTTACATTCGTCTGATAAAAAGAGAAAACTTACATCTTACATAAATAAATACAGACTTTGAAAAGAGTCTGATCATTTTTACAATAGAAAAGACTAGAACTTTATTGATCCCACAAAGAGGAAATTACCTATTAAAAACAGCAAATACCTAATAAATAACATTAGAAATACATGTAATCAATGAATAACAATGTTGTCAAGTGTCTGAGGTACTGTATAGGGGTCACCCACACGGTGCCCACGGGCACCAAGTTGCCCCCATGACTCTGGTGTTAGCTATGATAATTTTCTATTCAATTTTATTTCTATGGCTCAATATTACAACAATAGTTGTCTCAATGGGATTTGAGCTTTTAATTGCACTAGTTGTATATATATTTTTCGAATATTATAATGGAGGTTCTTTGAAACCTCAAGCCAACATATGTGATGTTATCATTGTAATAATTGTTACTTTTGGTATTTTTTATAACAGTCCTATAAGCTGTAAGAATTTACAAGCCTCTAGTTGCATTTTTTTTATTTGTTAAATATTTGAAGAATAAAGTAAACCATAAGAAGCAATTGTTCATTAGGTCACAATTGGTGGGAACAGAGGGGCAGTACTGGTGTGGCTCGCCCTCGTCATTTGTGCCAGATCCGCCACTGAGTAGATGTACTGAAAGCTGAGAAAAAGACCACTAACACCATGCAGAACAGTCATAAGAGAAAACAAAGACATTAACTGAAAATGTAAAAATAAAAATGTTATATATTATTAGCATGCTTGAATTTAGTCCTAGTCCATCTCACTTGAATTTTGGGTGTTTTTGATTTTTTTTTTTTTTTTTTTTTATAAATAAGATACTTATTTCCACCCACCCATTGGGGATTTATTCTCAAAACCGTATACCTAAAGTTGGGTAGTCACAGTTTGTGTCAACTAAAGTCTTAATCCCGGTGCAAATTAACAAAATAAAAGATGGTGCAGTGAGCGTTGGTGTTGACCAGTCTGCCTTCAAAAATCCATTTCGTGTTTTACACTTGACTTGGTTTCATACCTTAGTATTTTTTCTTCTTCCCTTGTCCCGTCAACATTTGGTTACATTTTTTCAATGATCAAAGCTGTTGCTTATGGTTGATTGTCCTGCATGTGCACACGTATCTCCATGATTTTCATTTCCAGCTGCCAAATCCTCTTCCTACTGTAGTCCGTCATCGTCTAGTCCAGCTTTCCACTTGTTATTTCCAGCTGTATAATCTGGCTTTTCCGGTTTCTACTTGTTTCTGCCTCATCATTTCTTTTGGCTCCTTATTGCAGTTTATTTAATGAATTAACTTATTTTCTTGTGCTTGAAATACAGGTTTGGGGATGGTATTTGGGTATTACAGCAAAACTGCCAACCTTTCCAAGACTGTGTTTTTGCTCCAAGCGTTAAATAATATTTAATGTCCTCGTTTAAATCAAATAGGCAGATTTGTTACTAAAAAAATAACATATATTTTTACTTTTAATAAAAACCCTAAATGTGTTGTGTTCCAATGCTAATCAGAAAGCAGAACATTAGGAGACACAAATTATATAGTAGATTTATTTTTAATTTCTGGAATAATGTGTTGTCTTTAACTAAAAGTACAAACAGGAATATGAAAAAAGAAAGTAAAATAGTTCAAGCATAATAGAGAAGCTATGTAATCTACAAGGAATCTACAAGTTTACTTTCTCCCACTCCTTTTCAAAATTGAAACTCCTCCGCTACCCCTCTGGTTCCTCCATTTTGTAGGAAATTTGGAACAGTAACGGTGTCCAAAATTGTTTTTAAGGGGGACATAGTGCTGGCTATACCTCCGCCACAAGGGTGATCCGCGTTGCGCTCTGTAGAGGAGAAACACAATTCTTCCCGTGGGTGATCTCAGAAACACAAACGTTCACATATAAATGTAACTATTGATTTTTTGTGTGTTTGCATTAATTCCTAGAGTTACAAAACTGATATTGTAATACATTTTCCAAGTGCCGGCAGCTACGAGCAAATGTAACTGGCGACTATTATTGACATCATACATTTTTCCATAACTGTCCATTTGAATGGCTTACATAGCATTTTAGCAACCTATATGAGAAGAATTTTTCAATACATAATTTTGTTTCAATCAGGAAAAACAAAACAAAAAGTTACCAATAACTGTTTGAACCTTTAACCAAAATGTCTCTCCTGTATCTCCTAAAGTGACCTTCTTCCTCCCCCCTGTGTGTTCATTTTGCCATCAGGTGCAGTGATGCTCAATTTCACCAGAACAACACTATTGCCCCTTTTCTAGCTTTTTTCTTTTCTAAATTTGGGAGTATTATTTTAATCCGAATATGTTTCTTATTTGACAGGCATGTAAACGTAGTCAGGGACTGACATTTGAGACACTTTTTTTTCCTTTTTATTCTGTTTACCAATTGGACCCAATAGCAGCATCTGGCTACATTATTCATAACTTTACTAATGGTCACTTTGCCCTTTAACAGCGGATCTTGCTCTACCTTTCTGTAAGAGGTAAGTGTGGACACTGACGGTAATAATACCTGTGCTATATGGCTTAAGGAAATGTCAGAAAAAATAGGAACATTCGGAGGATCCATATATTATAGGTAAATTATATCAAGCAAATCTATTGCATTTAATTCTTAAGCATCGTCTAAAATGAAAATTGATAGAATGAAAAACATGTAACTTTGAAAAAAAACATGGCTATATATTTTTACAATATACAGTACAGCCTGGTGCTGCAGTCAATGTATTATCATCAACAAGTTATTAAACTTTGAAATTTTGAAAGACTCAGATTTTATACTTGTGTTGGTCCCCCATATGAAAACACAAAAGTAACACTCCGAGTCATGTTTTTTTTAGAAGAGGTGTAACAACTCATTTTAACAACTATTTGATTCGATATTTGTGGCTGTCAATTCGATTCATTTTAAATGATCTGATTTGATCCGATTCACTGACCTAAAAAGGATCCAGGACATCTTTAGCCAAAACTTGAACGAGTCTGACTCAGAGATAAACATCTGGTATTGAACAGTGCAGCTGGAGTTTTCCAGATTCCTTGTTTTTCTTGCAAGATAATCCCGTGTTAAATAAATATGTGTACAAACAAACAATCCATATTTTCCGGAGTTAAAGTCTTGTGTTTTTTATAGTTTAGCCAGGGGTGCAACTTATACTCAGGAGTGATTTATTTGATATTTAAAAAAAACCAACCTAAATAGGCTCATATTCGTTATTTTCTCACCAACAACTGGAGCAGTTATTACTCACTGACAACCGCTAGAGGGCGCTGTAGGTGTGTGTTTCAGTATTTGCTACTGACAGCAACACAGAAGAAGAAGCACCAGCCAAAACAATCATGGAATCTGATCATTTTCTTCCTAAACTTTATGATATGAAATCTTGTTTTTATTTTTTCCGTCCTGGGACTAATGCAGGACAGCAGATCATCAAACTCGGTCAGAGCTATAATCGCCATCATTAGGACGCAGCATTCACAGTATAGAAGGTAATGATTGCTGTAAGACAAAAAAGAAAAGATCGCATGAACCCAGACAGGATGACATTCTTATCGATGATTTCGTGGAGCTCTTTAAAATAATTTTTGGTTAAGTGTCCATCAGCGAATTTGACATGTGTCAAAAGAGGCAGGGGACATAAATTTGAGGTGTGAATCCCGTTAAGTGTGAACGCAGCATTATGCCAGTCTTGGAAGATTTATTGAGAAGCATTGCAATTTTTTCCCAAAAGTGCGACTTATACTCTGAGGCAACTTGTATTTGGTTTTTCTTCTTTGTTATGCATTTTGTGGCTCCTGCGACTTATACTTCGGAGCGACTTGCACTCTGGTAAACAAGAATTGATAGCAAGTCCGTTCACATTTTTTAAAAGTTTTTTTTTAACCTGTCCTGTCCAACAGCTGAGCACACAGATAGGAACAGAAGGCCTCTTCTATGGGACATATTTTACTGTTACTACAGGGTTTCTGGATCTTCTAACGCATTAGGTGTGTTTTTGTATAATCCCCTTTGTAATTGTAGCTAAAGTTTATTTATTTTGACTGCATTGGTGTCCTTTTCACAAGTCCATTCACATTTCTTATCCATAAAGTTCAGCCCACTGTTGCTTTTACTAATACAAACAGAACAACACTAATTTACTACACTGTATGGTCACATGTCTTTGCAAAATTCAGTGTTTCCACACATTGGACTTTAATGATTGCGTGATATTTTTTGCAGTCATCACATCTGTAATTTTTACTATGTTATTTTTATGTTATAGCAAAATAAACTGACTGTCCCTCAGTCCAAATGGTATTTTCCAATATCGATTTATATAAATATTTTTAATAGTACTGGTCGATTCGATTTGGTTGAGCTTCAGACAGATTGATCTGGTTTGATCCTAAGAATAGAAATCGATTCATAGATTCCTTGTCAAACCTCTATTTTTCTGTGTTTGTGGAAACAATTACCACCTTTAAAAGGTCTCCTTAAAAGCTTTCAATATACAATCATACTGTACTTTGATATTTAACTAAATATCAAAAAGGGTTTGCACCTGTTTCTTCTTGTTATATAATCAGAGTTATGTTTTTGTTTTCATTTGATGATCAATACCATATTTTTTTGGAGAGAATAATAACAAAAATGAATAATTTATTACATTTATACTATATTAGAAAAATCCATTATTTGGAGCTTTTTTAATCATTTTCAAAAAACAGTTGTTTTGGCAATACATTATAGTTATGTAATCTCCATCCGTCTAACACAAAGAAGAAAAATTTTTTGGATCATTTTGAGTTGTTCATATCTGCACTTTCTGATTCATCTCTCACATAACAGAAATGTTGTTTTTTGGTGATGGAATGTGTCATCCATTGAAAAAATAACTAGGTTTATTATGATAAAACCTTTACTGTGATGCTTAGCTAAATGTATACATTTATTTTCTGTCCCACAGTAGGCAGACACATAAATATATACCTTTGTATTTTTAATATACAATGTTTTATAAAAGCCGATGTACCTTCGCACCTTTGCCTGATCTTTAAAAATATATTATTTAAAAGGAAAATGGGACTGCTTTAGGAGTGGATGTGCACTTTAAAGGTTTAATTAAATATATTTGAAGGGGAAACAGCAGCAGGTGCCTTTCTTTTTGGTTCTGCTTAACTTAGCCTCCTCTTTTCTTTGATTCTGTTCTTTTATTATCAAATTAGTCCACATTATGATGAACGAGCATGCCTGCGCACGGAGTAATGTGCGAGCCTCGCGCACCATGACGTTGAAACTGCAAATTCATTGTAATATGGGAAATGCATGCTGTCTCACACTCCACTCTCACACCTGTCTCAAGATTCTTCAGCTGCTTCCTCCACTCTCTTGTATTCGCCCGTGGCATCTTGCACGTAGAAAATGTTTAAAGAGTATTCAATGCTTTAACGTGACTGCAAACCACAACTTTGAAAAAAAAAAAAAAAAGTTGTAAAACATCTCGATGGTTATGCATCTTCTTTTTTTGAGGTATCAGTAATTAGTTGTGGTGCAGAAGACAGGGATTGAATCTCACTTTCACTACAGAAGCACAGACTAAATTATTTATCTTTGAGGTTTTGGTTCGCATGAAAAATGCAAGATTTATTTCCCACATGAACACTTTAAAAAAAGGAGTCAGGGCTTTTGCCTTCTCTTGTGGATGTGTACCCCTTTTGCACACTTATCACAAAGAAACACACATCTGTTACTACCACATGTAAACCCAATCCATACTTTGTGACCTGCACTCCTCTAGTACGCCTTTCTGCACACTTGTCAGGTCTGTCTGGGACTTTTCTTCTATTCTCCCACTCTCTTCTACACTTACCTGTCTTGTGTTTTCAAGTCGTTCCTGTAATGCTTTGTCCAGACAATGTTTGATAAAGGACTTAGGTCTGCTGAAGTCCTATGTGACGTTCCCTTTGAAAATAAGTGGAAATCTATAATTAGTACTCAAAACAAACATTTATGTTAATGCACAAACTCTTTCTACAGCACATGTAACGAGTAGTCTATTGTAAATTGATGTACAAATTAGAGACTTTCTTGGATTTTAGTTGCTCTTACTTCACTTTTGGTACAGAAAGCCAATGGAGATAAACCCTGGAGCAGGAAAAACAATGTCTAGACCATCCAAAAGGTGTAATAACAGAAACTTACAAATAGACCAATACTTAATAATAATAATAATGGATTGGATTTATCTGCGCTTTTCAAACCACCCAAAGCGCTTACATTGTGTCCATTATTCATTCACTCCTCATTCATACTTGGTGATGGTAAGCTACGGTTGTAGCCACAGCTGCCCTGGGGCAGGCTGACAAAGGGGTGGCTGTCAGTTCGCGCCTACGGCCCCTCTGACCATCACCGGGATCATTCATGCGCATTCACACACCAGTGGAGCCACACTGGAGGCAAGGAGGGTGAAGTGTCTTGTCCAAGGACACAACGACATTTTTGGCTGGTGGGAGCGGGGATCGAACCGCCAACCCTTCGACGACCCGCTCAACCACCTGAGCCACTGTCGCCCCCTTAATGTCCTTGTATGGGTGGATACGAGTTGTCTGTGGGCGAAAAAGGGAAAACCTGTACAGGGGATGCAGGTAGCCCACACATAATTTTGAGAGCGTAGACCACTCGGTGAACCTGTAGACTAGAAATAATCATTGACAAATTTTTCTACAGGTATGCTGTGGATGAAGCGAACACTTAACACGTAAGGATAAGTAAGGGTAAAATAGGTGAGCCGCAGACATGTCATACAGATTTTTCATTTTTTCAACTTCCCCGAACTCGGTGCACTGCGCAAGGGGCCTGTTACTGCTATCCAAGAGAAAGATGTGTGCTTTCAGTGCACCCCATGCTTGCAGCCTGATTGTTGGGATTTGGAAATTCAATCAGAGTGTTGCTGAGAGGCATCCTCGCGAGTATAGCATTTACGAGTACAGTCCTCGCACCTTACTAATGATTAGAGAACGGGATAAGGACTTAGTACAAAACTATTACTCATACCTCATAAGAGCGTGAAACTTACATTTTTCTTGTAAATACTTCACAATACACTTACCACAAGCACAGCAATAGTACATTCTGTTTTTATGACTATCTTTAAGCCTCAAAGGAACTGCAAGACACACCTGCTCTCCCTAAACTTTGCATCTGCTCCTCTCCATGACCATTTAGGCACCCATAGCCAACAGGTCAAACCCCATATGGGTGCATGTTCCAAAGGCATGACATGCTCTGACACTGAACAACCTCCTAAATAATGACACCAAATGAGATAACCATAGGCCATCTCCATTTCCAAACGAATCACAGGTAGGCAGGCATTCCAAAAAAGTTCAACACATTTATTAAGGTTTTCTGGTCCAGGTTTTCTTTTTCTTTCTAGCAATATCAAATAGTAGAGGTAAAACAATATATACTGTATATTGTCCGAAGTCTTGTTCTTACATGATACTGTTGATAAATTTTATACAATTGAAGTCAGAATCAACATGCTTCTCTGAGCACAATCTAACTCTGACCTTTAGTAATATTTACACCTAACCCATCACCTCACACCCTCAATCAATGTTAAAGTAAATTACACAGTTGTAGATTCAATTGATGATTGTCTATCCTAACATTTTGGTTCTGGGATCTTACATGGAAGTTGACCTTAACAAATAACACAAGTGATGGGTCTCAATGATTTCTATGTACCGGAACACTGATACAAGTTGCATTATCGATTGTAGATGTGATATTTCCTTCCTTCTACTGATCGCTGACTGGGGATTTATGGCAGCATTGAAAACATGCTGAACTGGTTAGTTTTGTGCATAAGCTAGATCTATAAAGGTTTAAGCCTCAGAGACCAGCTTTAAGCATTGATCTGATCTGCACAAAATTATTCAAATTACATTATTTCTGGTGGTTTGCACATATATAATGTTAATAGCAAAGAGTGATAACTATTCAGACCTTATACCTTAGTAAAAATATATAATTAAGTTACCCTTTCTGCTCGAGCGCTCCTAGGGGTTTGTGATGGCAGCATACCCTGCCACACCCACAAACAACATGGCGGTAACCTCCCTTCAGCATTGCACACTTTCTTTTTAATTTTATTATTTCAGATTCTCTATTCTTAAACAAATGCACACATTTCTTTGAGTTAAAATGTACATTCATTATCTATTTTCAATAATTTCTAGCACATGGACACTTGTTTAGTTTACTTATTTTGGTTTGTTTAATTAATGTCACCTGTTTTTGAGTTGCCAGTGCTGAAGGGGCTACTGGTCGCTACGGGTGTGGCTGAGGTTCTGCTCCTGGAGCTGTGCTGTGAGGACTGGCAAAGGAGGAGCTCAAGTCTTCACAGCCTTTAAATACTCCAGCCAGGCAATTAGGAAGGCACCATCTACTGAAGCCTCCAGGGGAGAAACTAATGGACTTATTTAATGTTTATTTGCGTTGCATCTGTTGGTCATTATTTATTTTGTTCCACTTTTGATGATTTTCTCTTCCACTAAGAGACCAAGTTTTGTGTTTAGTCTTGTCTTTATAGTCTTTGTTAAATGTTTGTGTAGTCATGTTAGTTCCCCCCCATGTTTCTCAAGTGGTCTGATCAGCCACTATATATGTTCCCCTGTTGTGTCTTTGGTTAGGTCAGTTTTTTTTCTGTTACTTGGTCTGTTCAGTTGGTTAAGTTAAAGTTATTGCCTGAGTTAATTATGTTTCTGTTGACCTCTTTTAAGGGCCCAGTTTGTTAATCTTTTTACAGTTTTTGAGAAAAATTAAAACTCATTTTTGATAAACTTCTGTTGTCCTCATTGGCCGCTCGATCCCTCACATGTGGTGTCAGAAGTGGGATCAGCAATTGAGGACACAGAATTTTTTTTCTCCCCTTTTTTGACACCTGCAGTTTATTGTGGAGTGTACAATGCATCGTGGAGGAAGAGTTGTGAGACCTCGGACAGAGAACAAGGACATTAATAGTGGACTTTGAGACCGTGAAGAGGAAGAAAATGAGGCTGGAGCTACAGGGGTTGCACCAGGTACTGAGGGTGAAGACACACATGTATGGAGTTAATTCAGTCTCAATAATCAGAAATGCACACAACCGGTTTTACAAATGCACACGCTCCGATTCACAAATGTCATTTTATGCAAACGTGAAAAATAAATTCGGAAATACACACCCTGTGTTTCACAAACACACAGATTGTGTTTCACAAATGCACACTAAATGTTTTACAAATGCACAATAAGTGTTTCTCACAAATGTGCACACTGTGTTTCACAAAAAACATTTTAGAAATTCACAATAAATGTATCAGAAATGCACAGTAAGTGCTTCACAAACATGATTTTTAGGTACACATGTGATGTGAACTCACAGATCATTCGAACTGCAGACTGTGCATTCAAAATCCCGTTCTCGTTTGTGAATCTCCCCGTGTGTGTGAGAGATTTTTCTACGGTGAATATTGAGACTCATCTGACGGAGCGGGTCAACTAATGTCACCATTGGCTAGTGAATCTGTCAATCAAACTCATCGGCAAAGCAGGCGGGTTCGCTTTTAGCCAATCGAATGGCCCCTTACACTTTCTCTACGCTTTCTGCGGGTGGCAAAAGCCCCGCCCTTTTTTGATTCTGGACCAGTCGGTCGACAGCGTGTTAGCCTTAGCATGGCTTGTCGGTTTATTGCCTTCGGTTGTCAAAAATTACTGGCTTGTGCAACTTTTCAGTGGACCTGGAAGCAAGGCAACAGTGGTTGAATGCAGTTGACATTGAATCCATCGAACTCTGTACTGGTCATGAGATTTAAAATGAATGTTTCACTCGGGATTGTTTGTACGTTATTCTCTTAGCTTTCATGCTAGCGTCATTTCAACACTCAGACACGGTTTTGATCATATGAAGGTGGAGGAGAAAAATCTTCAACTTCCACAGGTTTTGTGGAGAAACTGGCATCACTTTGCTCCGTACCACGCAGTGGGACTACATTACCTCGAGTTCATCTCACTGTCAATCACAGATACCCAATACACATCCCCTGCTCAGCCCGAAGTCACTTTGCTTGACCTTAATTTTATTTTTTTAATAACTCAAATGTCATTGATTTTATATTGTAACCATATACATATACACCTCTTGGCCAGGTCACCCTTGCAAAAAAGATCCTCATCTCTCTGGGTTTTATAGCTGGTTAAATACTACACAACAAAAGATGGTCATAGAACAACAAACTGCAAACATTCACCCTTTATTGCAGAGTAAAATTCAGTGAAAACATGGACAGATTAAAACATCAAAATTTAAGCAAATGTGGGATCTCTACTGATTTGAATTTTATTTAAACTGGAACTAATTTTCATAACTTCCTTACATACAATGAAGTCCCTTGAACAATACAGCAGTATTGATTTGAACTCTGTCTTACTCCCCTCAGTCTCTCTTCTTCTGTATGAAATTATGTCGCCTAAATTAAGTTCTAAACACACTGGACAGTAAAGATGTAGGTCCACTCCCAAACGGTGTGAATTCCACAATGGATTGATGTCGTCTTGCAGTTCCAACATTTGTGGACCCAAAAGAGGACTGTCCCATACCAGGACATTGATCCCAGGATGAGGTTCAGTCATGGATCCACTCTCCTCCCATTCAATCTCTGGAACCAGCATACCCTGACAAAAAAAAAAAAAAAAGATACTGTTTATGAACAGCACTGTTTTTTTGTGTTTTAGATTATGTAGGAACAGTGACCGACTAATAATAACTTATATTGTTGCTGGCAGGCAGACCTCATATCTCCATAACTGTTTATAATTTGCAAATAAGTGAACCTTAACAAAGTAGTGACATTAGTACATCTGATGGCTCATAATGCCATGCATTGTGATGCATTTTGAACTTGCAGATGTGCTATTCTTCCTACAAACAAACAATTTAGGGAAATTGTTTGCACCACACAACAATAATCCTTTTCATTCATTTTCGATGAAAATTCACTGTAGTCATTATGATTTCATGATACTCTTCTTGATACTTTCCACTTTAGTCAAACTGCACACAAATCAGTTGTCCAGTACAGTGAGATTAAATAAAGCATTTACCCGGGGATCAGAAACAGGGTTCTGGGTCAAGCCCAACTGCCACAGCTGATTTGGTGTCATGCTTTGCTCCGTCCTGATTGGATGGGTGTCCCACGCGTCACTAAAGACATCCAAACTGGCCTGAATGCGTGGTAGAAAAATGTAATGGCAGCAGAATACGTGATGTGACTGATATTGAGCAAGTCTTGGTCCTCAGGAGAGTGCAGGATGTTGTAATATAAACCAGTAACACTCACGAAGACATCACACCAGAGGAGCTCAATCCTGTATTTGGAAGAAAGCAAAAAGAAATATTATATTGTCAGATTTATTTTTAATACATCATTCACTTTTATGTATCAGGGCTCCAGACTAACTTTTTTCACTAGGAGCATAGTGGCCCCTAACTGCAAATTTTAGGGGCACAACCAGAAAATTTAGGGGCGCATACCGTAAATCAACATTCTAACCAAATCTACTAATTTCCACTGTATTACAAATAAATACTTTAATAATAGATGCAGAGATTACAATGTGCTGTTTCTAATTCAGTGTCATATTTTATTCTGCACTTTTGAAGATGCAATATGAAGGTAAACTGACAGCACCATCGCTGTCACGACAGTACAACTAAGTAAAAATAGTAAAAAAAATAACATACATTTAGAATAAAAAAAGTTTTTAGTAACAAGTGATTACCGTAGTAACCTTTCGTAATTTCACAGTTTCAAACAATACTTAAATGTATGTAAATATTATATAAATTCATGTTGGTGACACCAAATAGGTTTAGCCAAGATGCACAATAAGCGTGTTTGAGATCACCCAGATGGACGCAACACTGCACAGATCACCTGGTGTGTGACGTATATTTTTGTTTTTGCTCCAACATCACCTGTCAATCAAAACAAAAATATCCCGAGAAAGGGGTGAGAGCAAGACACCAATCAGAGCGAACGCAGCTGGAAATTTAGTGTTGAACTGACTAAAAGCTGCCCTACAGACTACAAAACAATGCATTATGGGACATGCGTCCTGATGGGTTTTTTGTAGTTCACTGATCAATTAAAATAATTTAAAATACCAACTGATTAAAAAAAAGGCTACATCCATTACAAAACATTAAAATAATTATAAAAGATGTAATATCACAGCTCATACTTAGGGGGAGAGGCATATTAAAACGAAATTGAATGTTAAGGACAACTCCTAATTCCTGGTCTCTTTCAGTCTCGCTGCAGCTTCGATTTCATGCGAGTTTGAGACCCCTGCTGTACACTCTGTCACTGGTACACTAGCTGCAGGTCGGAAGAACGAATCAATAGTTCGCTTGCTCATAGCTCAGACGCACATATCAGGTTGTGATGATATTTGTCTCCGTTTCCTTCCCACGGATGTTTACGCGCGCTCGATTATCTCTAGGCCCCGCCCCTCCACATATTTTAGCCACTTGCAGTGACTTTCCCTATTCTTCTCAGACGCATTGGCCGCCTCAGGCATCACTCAATGAAACGCGAGTGTGTGCTCGCGTGTGCTCCAGTCTCATGAGTATTCGCGCGAGTGTGTGTGTCTGCCTGCGTGCGTGTGCGCTCGCGTCTCATTGATTATTTCATCTCTCATTTCATCGATCATTGACGTGCTCCTTTCATGTTTAATGTATAAAAAATACGGAGGGTGGAGGAGGCAAATTTACTGGTAGCACATGTGCGACTGGGTGTAAAATTCAGTCGCACACTCTCAAATTTTGGTCGCAAAATGCGACCAAATGGACGCAGTCTGGAGCCCTGTGTATATATTAAAGCTTCTAAAACTAGGTTCAACTCACCGTTGATTGTGTGTACACTTTTCCCACAATGAACCCGTTTGTGTCAGTTGTACGTACTGTGAGCATTAACTCGGCTATGCCCACATTTCTCCTCCGTGATCTCCTCTCACCCTGACAATAACATGAAAATCATGTCTCAAACACATAATTACAAATGCATCGCCAATACGGTACACATCAGTTTAAAATGTAATGTTCTTATGTATGATGCCAATAAGTAGAATTTCTAGGTTAAAAAAATTGCAGGAGTGGGTTACATGTATCACTGGGGAAAAAATGAGGTGAGAGAGACTGTTAAGGGGGGGTAAAATGTTATTCATGAGGGGAAAGAGTTTTAGAGTTGCCTTTGTTTATGGAGAGGAGTCTAAAAAAAGTAATTTTATTTTTGTACAAATAACCAAGTACTTATACTGCCTGATATGTGAATAAAATATTTCTTTATGAATGACATGAATACCTCAGAGGAAAGCCATAAACGTTCACAGCGTCACTGAAGAAGGCCAAGTGGGTGTCTGCACAGTTGTTGTCTGCCATCTTCTCAGGTACAGGATACATGGAATGCAAGTACAAATACTTTCAACTGACAGATGTTTACGGCGGCAAAAATGCTAAATTCCCAATTGACAGGTAAAACAGTAATACAATAGGATGATAAAATATGAAATAGAATAGAATAGAAGGGTATTTAATAATCCCTGAGGAAAATTTTTTAAAATGGCCATCTTAAAAAAACACATAAACACACATGCATTACAAATAGAAATATCACAAAATAAAAAGATTGATAAAAAAAGGTAAATAATTGGAAAATCAGTGGGTAAAATTAAAAGAAATTACTTGTAAGATGCCCTGCCAGAGAGTTGTATTGCCTGATGGCACGAGGAACAAAAGATTGTCACGCTGTCACGCTTCAGTAATTCCTAGAGAATAAATAAAAACACGACAAACATGGATTAGATCATTTAGCTGTCTTATCTTAAATTACATAATTTTCAAATATATGAAAGGGGAATTTTTTTTAAAACACTCTTGCTATGATAACTTGAGCTTGTAGTAAAGAACACCTTTAAAAAAATCAGAGACAAGACACTGATCACAGGAAGCCTGTGTGTAATACTTACAGTAACTTCTACTCTAATCACTGTTGACAGCTGATTTCTCCCATCCACCCTTTCTGTGACTACTTATCGACTACAAAACAGCCTAAAAACATAATGTTTGGGATTCTTGTCATTACGTCATTGGATGTAAAGATACGGGGATTTTAGTGGCTGACACTCTGACACAATCTCACAGGGCTGGTCATCACAATGAATACGGGTTCTAACGTTAGAAACTTAATGAGGCTTCTTTCATTCAACAGTGGATTCATGTCTGTTATATTTAAAAAATGCCGTTTTCATGAATGTCATATGAATTAACTTTGTTGCACAGTCCACCCCGTCTTAAAGTCTGGGTTGTGAAAATGCTGTGTCTAACTTTAACCCGGATCGCGTTTACATAAGGCAGCACACGGAACAACTAGCTAGTTAGCATAGCATAGCATCAGTGTTTAAACAAATCGCCGTCTCCAAATCAATACTTTTTATTAAACTTTCTGTGCTGCTGTAAATCCGGCATGCTTTTCCCCTTAGTTCCTTATGAATCATGTTAAGAACCTACAGATCATTGGCTATAGACGCTAGCTTGAACCGACACCGGCTTGAACTTCACTCACACTCACAGGCAGCCACAACTTGCACAGGCTAAGCAAAACAAAGCTGAGCTAATTTGCGGTGGGGGTACTCTGCAAACGACTCGGCTGCAGTGTTCATAAAGCATTCACACATGTCACTTGGCAAAGGAGAACGCTTCAACTTAGTATTCAATAACATTACAGGACGTACAACGAGGGAATGATCAAATAAATGCATTACTTACGGGCTGAGACTGATCCCGTTCAGAAGACCTCTCCGCCATGTTTGCCGCCCGCGTCCTTTCAACTGCTGTGCTGAACAGCTCCCTCCCTCGTCACTTTGAAAGTGAGGAGTGTAAGGGGCCATTCGATTGGTTAAAAGCGAACCCGCCTGCTTTGCCGATGAGTTTGATTGACAGATTCACTAGCCAATGGTGAGATTAGTTGACCCGCTCCGTCAGATGAGTCTCAATATTCACCGTAGAAAAATCTCTCACACACACGGGGAGATTCACAAACGAGAACGGGATTTTGAATGCACAGTCTGCAGTTCGAATGATCTGTGAGTTCACATCACATGTGTACCTAAAAATCATGTTTGTGAAGCACTTACTGTGCATTTCTGATACATTTATTGTGAATTTCTAAAATGTTTTTGTGAAATACAGTGTGCACATTTGTGAGAAACACTTATTGTGCATTTGTAAAACATTTAGTGTGCATGTGTGAAACACAATCTGTGTGTTTGTGAAACACAGGGTGTGTATTTCCGAATTTATTTTTCACGTTTGCATAAAATGACATTTGTGAATCGGAGCGTGTGCATTTGTAAAACCGGTTGTGTGCATTTCTGATTATTGAGACTGAATTAACTCCATACACATGAGCCAACATTGAAAAATCTGACTGATATTCTCCAAGCTTTCATGGGAAAACAGGAAGCCAGAGACCTGCAACTTCAGGAGGAAGATAAACAGCAAGAACATCGTCTAAAATCTCTGCAGCACCAGTTTCAGCTTCTTCAGATGGAGGTGCAGGCCCGCACTTCTCCTATCCCAGAACTCACTTCATCAGCACCTGATCCTTCAGATGTGTCAAACTTTGAAAATCAATCTTTACAACCAACATCTGCTCCAGAATGTGAACCACCAGCACCTAGTCGACCTCATTTTTCTAGAGAGCCAAGGTTGGAAAAACTCACAGAAAATAATGATGTTGAACATTTCCTTGTAACATTTGAAAGAATTGCTACAGCTTGCAAGTGGATCAGATCTGACTGGGTTTTCCACCTTATTCCACTGCTCACTGGTAAGGCTAGGAGTGCTTATGTTGGCATGGATTTTGATGACTCACAGGATTATGACAAAGTGAAAACTGCCATTCTGCACAAATATGACATCAACCCTGAGTCTTACAGGCAACGGTTTCGCTCCTTGGAAGTTGGACCTGAGGAGACTCCCAAGGAACTGTATGCCAGACTGAAAGAGCTGTATGACAAGTGGATTCAGCCTAAAGGTAAAACAACAAAAGAAATTGCTGAAATAATAATCATGGAACAATATTTAAGAATGGTGTCACCTGAGCTTCAGATTTGGATAAAGGAACATGGTCCTAACTCGGCAGCTGAAGTGGCCTCCCTGGCAGAGGTTTTTGTGGCTGCTCGAAAGAAAAACCTTCCATGGAGCAACATTGCATGGCAGGCCTCCAAAGACTCTCGAAGGTCAGCAAACCATCAATACCATCAGAGGTCTGCCCCAGGTACGAATAGAACTCCTTTGGGGGAAGAAAAACAGACAAGACCGGCAAAGCCTTCCAGTAAAACACCAATCTGTTATTTGTGTGGGCAGGAAGGACACATTAAACCATTATGTCCGAAAAATCCAGTGAAGCTCACTCAAATGTGTCTTGTTCCATACCAAAGTCTTCCACCAGAAACCCAAGAAGGTGAAGCCATGAAACTGACCACTGTACGAATTAATGGGAAGAGTCATAAGGCTCTTGTGGATACTGGCAGCACACAGACTATCGTGCAGAGACAGCATGTACCAGCTAATAATATTTGTACCCGTGAGACCATCTCAATCTGCTGTGTTCATGGGGATAGGAAAATATACCCCACTGCTGAACTTTATATTGAAGTCCAAGGTCAGACATATTTGTTAAATGTTGGCATTGTGGATGATCTGCCTTTTCCAGTGGTCCTAGGTCATGACCTTCCTGTTCTTTTTGACTTGTTGGAGACAAAAGGAAATAGCAATTTTGCGGTTACAAGGGCACAGACTCAACTTGAGGAGGCGCAATCCCAACTTCTCAGTGCTTTGCCGTTTTATGATGCTGAGCTAGAGACAAACCCGGGAAAGTCTCGCAAGCCACGTAGTCAACGGAGGCAAGAGAAATTTAAGCACACAGCTGTAAAGCCAACAACTGAAGCAACTCCAGACAGTGCTTTGGGTTTTGAGTTGCCCAATGACATCAGTAAAATGCAGCATGATGATCCAACTCTGTCCTTCTGCTTTCTGAAAGCTAAAGAGTCGACTGAGTTCAAGAAAAGGAGGGAGTTTTTTCTTAATGATGGTGTTCTATATCATCAGCGTGGTCAAACAAAGCAGCTAGTGGTCCCTCAGAGTGTCCGAGATGTAATACTCAACTTGCTTTAAAAAAAAGAAAAATGGATAAATTAGCTGCATCATTGAATAAACCGCAGGGTTGAAAGCGTGTGACAAACGTAGCGGCTTATAATCCGGAAATTATGGTATTTATGTCTGTGTGCATAAAGAGGTGCCAGTTGCAGTGATGTGTGGCTGGAAGTCTTCTATCAATTATGTGAATTTGTATAGATATGTTAGAGTTGGTAACAGTTGAATGTATGTCATGTGATAGTGTGTGTACGTGTGTGTGTATGAGCAGCAACGAATATAATGTAAGTATCATATGACACCCTTCCCATGACCTTGTATTATCATTCTCCCCCCTCGTTCTCTCCGAGCAACTAAAACTTAATAAATTCACATCTATTACAAAAGGGCTTTGTATTAACACACTCGAAGAGAAAGCAAAACATGTTCATCACAAAAATAACTTAGCGATCTGTGTGTTCATTTGCTGGACAGGATGATTAAAATATTTTTATATATATATATATATATATATATATATATATATATATATATACACACATATAAATTTATCAGCCGGTCATATTGTAAGATTGTGTGGGCGAGCACCTTCCAATCTACTCAGAACAAAATACTGATTCTGCAAAAGTGTTTTGTTCGAATTGCAGCTCATTCAAAGCCACTGACTGATAATTTATTTCTCACGTAATGTTATTGATATTTATAACATTAATGTCTATCAAATCAGCATTTTTATGTATAAAATTGTGTTTAGTAGAAATGCTTTCCCTGAACGTTTCATATTTTATTTTAAACTAATGCAGAGATTCATCACTATAATACCTGTCAAAATGGTAATTTTCATGTTCCAACATGTGTTACATCAAGATCTCAATGTAGTTTAGGATTTAGAAGCTACAAAATGTGAAGCCAATTTTCCCATCAGGCTGTGAATGGCTAGTAAGACACTTCTTAAAATGAATGCTTTGAGCTGTACAACATCAACAGGACTCTAAGAGCCTTCATACGAAACTCAGTGAAGCTGTGGAAATCCACCCTTGAAGCGAATGGAAAGAAGTCCTACCAATGGCTAGAAAGCGCTCGCCTGCAGGACAGCACTGAAGCACTCATCCTGGAAACTCAGGAACAAGCCCTGAGCACCAGAGCCATAGAGGCTCAGATCTACCCCACCAGAAAAGACCCAAGGTGTAGGGTGTGTAAAGAGGCGTCTGAAACAATCCCGCACATAACAGCTGGGTGTACTACTGACTAAAGGCCCGTACACACCGGGACGAATATTCGCCAGGCGTTATTCGCCAGCGTTTTTCGCCACATTTTTTGTGTTCACACCCAGGCGATTTTCGCTGGCGATGAGGCGAGCGAACATGCAATTTCCTTCCCTGACATTAGATGGCGCTTAATGTAAACAGAAATACTCCTGTACACAAGGTGGCGCTGCGCAACTTTACGCTTCTTAAAGTCGCTTTTCACTCAGAAGAAGAGAGCAAGTATTTACGCGCTTGTCAGAATAATACAAAGAAAACATGAATATTTCAAGCACCAGTAGCTCCAACTGGTGCTTGGTTCGGGGATATTTTAGAATGTCCGTCATTATTTCTTTGCGGCAGTGTAGACGCTACTTGGCGTCTATCTTCTTCGCTGGTATGTGTGCTCAGCAAGGCAGTTTTGTGTTTGAGCGCCCCCAAGTTGTGTTTTACTGTAACTTCAGAAGCTCCAGACACGTGTGCAAAAGCGCCATTCTCATTGGTCGAATAGATTTCGACGCAACGCGTCGGAAAAAAAAACCGAACCCGAGGCGTTTTTTTTTTTTTGACGCTTTGACGCGTGGCGTTTTTTCGCGTCGGTGTGCACACTCTCCTTGGTGCCCTTTGTTTAGTCACGAGGCGTTAAACGTCGGCGAAAATCGCAGGCGAAATTCGTCCCGGTGTGAACGGGCCTTAACAGGAGGGTAATGGCGAACCAACCAGACATTGTAGTGGTTGATAAAGAACAGAAGAAAGCCGTTGTGGTGGATGTGGCAGTGCCAAGCGATGGGAACATCAGGAAGAAGGAACATGAGAAACTGGAGAAATACCAGGGACTCGGAGAAGAACTGGAGAAAGCCTGGAAAGTGAAGGTGACAGCGGTGCCTGTGGTAATTGGAGCACTCGGGGCAGTAACCCCCAAGCTCGAGGAGTGTCTACAGCAGATACCTGGAAGGACCTAAGACATTTCAGTCCAGAAAAGCGCAGTGCTAGGAACAGCTAAGAAACTGCGCAGGACCCTCAAGCTCGCAGGCCTCTGGTAGAAGACCCGAGCTTGGAGGAGAAACCACCCGCGGAGGGTGAGAAGGGCTTTTATCTATGTATAGAAATATTCACGCTTTCAATTTCTGCCATGGCTAAATGACAACTTAAAGTCAATGAATCCAAAAAAAATGGTATAATGTGCTTTTAAGTTGGCAGAAGGATTCCAATTACTTTCTCTTTTCAGTCTTTTATTTTGTCTTTTGTCTGTCAGTTCTGCCACGAGTTATCTATCAATTGCTGGACCTGAAAAGATAATTGTGCATCCCAATTTAAACTGACAAGCAGATCATTGCCCTGCAGGCATAAACACCATTCTTGGACTTTTGGAATAGTATAAACAGTCCATCTTCATGTGGATTTTCTCAGAGTAAATATTTAACTGTGTGATGACTTGCTGCTTGTGACCCTGACCAGTGAAGCTTGTTTGACAAACACGGGGCCTTTACACTACGATACCAGGGGGGGGAAATGGATTTTGACATTCTGTGCACATTAAATTAAAAAAGATTATGCTTTGGTGACATTTTAATCCCACAGTCTAGTATTTATGACTTTGACACAAGCGTTTTATGCAACATTTAAACATGCTGAGTCTGTGGAAACATTTTGTCCTGACGTCTACAGTACAGGGGTTCATCAAATATCCTTTTCTGTGCATTGCTGCATTGGAAGTCTATCCGAGTTAACACAAGGGGTTCTAACTTTTTCCTTTATATATATATATATACACACACATATATATATATATGTACTGTATATATAAATATATATATATATATATATATATATATATATATATATATATATATATATATATATATATATATATATATATATATATATATATATATATATATACATACAGTACATATATATATGTGTGTGTGTGTATATATATCTATATATCTATATCTATCTATCTATCTATCTATCTATCTATCTATCTATCTATCTATCTATCTATCTATCTATCTATCTATCTATCTATCTATCTATATATATAGAGCGCAGTGGTTAGCGCTCTTGCCTCACAGCAAGAAGGCCCCTGGTTCAAGTCCTGGCTGGGGGACATGAAAAACACAACATCAATGGGGGATCTTTCTGTGTGGAGTTTGCATGTTCTCCCCGTGCATGCGTGGGTTTTCTCCGGGATCTCCGGCTTCCTCCCACCGTCCAAAAACATGCTACATAAGTTGATTGGCAACTCTAAATTGTCCATAAGTGTGAGAGTGAATGGATGTGTGATTGAGGATATTCCACCCTGCGACAGACTGGCGACCAGTCCAGGGTATCCCTTGCCTACGCCCAAGTGGCCGGGATAGGCTCCGGCAACCCCGTGACCCCGAAAGGGAATAAACTGTTAAGAAGATGAATGAATATATATATATATATATATATATATATATATATATATATATATATATATATATATATATATATATATATTCCTAAAAGTTTTTATTTTTTATAAAAATTACATTGTTTTTTAGTTTCAGGTTTTATGTGTGGTTGACATAGAGACTTCAAAACTGCCATTTTTATTGTCAAAGCAGTTATTTTTCAATGTCAAAAGACAAAGTAAAACAATGTTGTGTTTCACATTGGAGACAATTCCGTATTTTTGTTTATCACTTTTTAATGATCTTACTTTTGTTCATCACTTTTTAAAGACTTATTTACGGAATTATTAGTTGAGGTTCCCAACCTTAACCGCAGATCATAGTTTTATTTTTTTAAGACTAAGAGAGATTTGGTCAATTTCTTTTCCGTTTTTTGTTTTGCCGACATTGGCGTCCTTAAATTACATTAAATTCCTTCACAAGTGATCCCAAAATCTTTATATTCTTTTTGGCATTGTTAAGTGAAGTGGAATTGTTCTGTCTGCCTTTTTTTACTTTTGATTTCGCAAACAGCTGTATCTTATGTTTGATAGACTCATTTGTTTATTAAGGCTGATTTCCACTGGTCTGTCCGCGGAGCGTTTTCATTGTGCTGACACAAAAATTAGAATTATTTTATGTCAGAAGAAAAAAGGGGATCAGATGCAGAAGTATGATGCTCCTTAGGGCCGTTTAATTATTGGCTTAATTACAACGAATGCAGCTTTTGAAAAATCTTTTTTTTTAGAGAGAGGTTTTATTGGAACTATGGGATTAGTCACAAAATGCTCATGTTTGTTTTTGTAGAAGATATATAGCTTTGAGAACAACATAATAAATAAGGAGGCATTATTTTTCACACAAGGAGGTAAAAAGTCCAACTTTGTTAATCTCCTGCATGCTGAATTAACTTGTGTCCAAAAATACTGAATGCTTGAAGGTGCTATTTTATGCCCTCATTGAAATTCCCTACAAATCCCATAAATTTACATAAACTGTCAGTTTTTATTAGTTTCTCCTTCAGCTAATAGATTCATATTAATTAGCTGGAAATTTCAGTGCTAAAGTTTTCTTTTTTTTTTTTTTTTGCATTTTTCTTCCTCTTATTCCTTTTCACCAATGAATATGGACACGTGCGGTTGCCGAAGCGCTCTGACCTGCCTCTCATATAAAGGAATTCTTCATATTTCTTCATTTAATACATATTCACTAATTTTCAGAAATATTCCTCTCTGCCTATTTGCCTCCACCACCTATTCCCCACCCCCCTATATCTCCCTGTGACCTTTAAGTCCACCCCTGCGTAAGAGTTTTGTCAACCAAATCAGGTCTTCCAAAACTGACTGACCCAAGAAGAGAGTTGGCCAAGATGGCTGCCCTGAGACCGGAGTAGCTATCCTGGGTGGGCCGTGCCCAGATTAGACCCCCCCATGGACTAAAGTTGGAGTTCCCCTTCTCCCTGTTCCCCAGCTGGAAGAAAGCAGATTAGAATGAGAAGGAGGAGCAGATTGAGACACAAGAGATTCCGGGACCCGGGTTTAGACTGCCTGTGAAATTGGATAACAAATTACCCTCAAATGTCCTCTTAACACTTTATATTAAGTAGAACGAATACCAATAATCTAATAAACTGCTGCATTCTGCAGTGCTGTTGCTTTTAAAGAAAGAGCTGGAGCCTGTATGGGATGTCTAAAAATGACACAGCACTCAGTTCCAGTAACTGCAGGGTCACAGGTTATTATGAGCGGGATAGAACTTAGTCTGATTGACTGAATGGAGGCTGGTGTTTACACAACATCCAGTAACTATATTTTGATTTCAATCACGTATAATTTTTTTCAGGAAGAAAATTAATTTTTTAGTAAGCCTCAGTGTTTATAAGACCTGTTTGATTTTGTTTATATAATTTTTACTTACAATAATCTAATTCTAAAAGTTCAAAAGAAATCAGGACACAGACAAAGCAGGAAAGTAGGAATCAGACACAGAAAGCTTTAGTCCCACTACTATTTGTCAATACAGATAAAAACTTGTATTGTCAATTAAAAATTTGTTAAATGCAAATAAAATGATATAACCATCTGCAAAAAAGTGTCTTGCTTTAGAACGAGCTCCACCCAGTGGCCAGGTGAATCGCATTGAATCGATTTTGAAAATTATTGGTGATACCCAGCCCCACCAGAAAGTAAAAGAAAAGTCACCGAATGACTATGAAATAACGGAGACTGAACCAATCCAAAAAAAAAAACACTTCCTGGTTAACACATTGGGGAAGCTTTATAGCTATGCAGAAGGCCATACCACACACAAAGGGTGGGGAGGCACCATGGACTAGGGAAGTTTAATTGTGGAGATTCAAAAACGTGACACCATATGTGACACAAAACATGTGTTTTACAAGGACTCAGTTAGGGAGGAGGTTACAACATCTAAGTGTTGGATGAGTCAAGAGAGCGGGGTGATCCGGGGGGGCAGAACAAACCATTCCTGCTGGATCCAGGGGGTAAGGGCTGAAGACGCAACAGAGAAAATTGTAAACTAACTTATTGTGAGACAGACTTCACACACAACCATTAATTAAAAACCTAAGCAAACTATGCCTGTTCACAATGTTTAATCATTAATTGAAAAACTAAACACACAGAATTCACATATTTCAATAAACTTGCACACATAGGATATAGATTGGATCAAGATGATTGATGATTTCAAGTTATAAAACAAGATCAACTTTTGACAAAAAAAATATTTTCTTCTGAAATGTTTTAAAGTACAATTTCAAAAGAATCAGAAACTGTCATGACTCTAGCGAGGCTAACAGACCCAGACGCTGGAACCCGGAAGGAGGACAGGAGAAGAGTGAAAGTAGAAATGGATTTAATGTTTCAGGGAAATGCGCAGTCCTGTTGTGGCAGGGGATGGCGAGATCGACGACCCGTTTGCGATCTTGAAGACGAGTCTAGGAATCCTGTGACGGCTCCGGGCGAACCTTGGACGAGGCGGGTGATTCGGCTGTGGCCTGTGGCGTGGCTGGAGGTTCGGCTGTGGCTTGAGCTGAGGCCTGGAGTTCAGACGGCGTGCTGGAAGGAGGTAGGTTTTCTGGGGGTATCCTCCGCTTGGATGGAAGTAGATTTGGGCGTCCACTCGTGGGTTTAGATGATCCATCAGGGGCAACGAACTGGCGATGAATGATGATCCTGGAGCTCCTTAAGTAGGTCTGGCAGGGTGATGAGTAGAGTGGACGCAGCTGGGAGCAATCAGAGGCCAAGCAGAGAGGAGAGGGGGAGGAGTCCGCCAGAGGCACCATGACAGTACCCCCCCCTCAACGACCGCCTCCAGGCGGTCCAGGACGGCGATCAGGATGAGCCCGGAAAAAATCCTCAATGAGGGACGGGTCCAGAATGAGAGAGCGGGATATCCATGACCGCTCCTCAGGACCATAACCCTCCCAATCAACCAGGAACTGGTGCCCGCGACCCCGCCGCCGGATGTCCAGGACGCGGCTGACAGTGTAGGCAGGGGCGCCGTCGATGACCCGGGCGGGTGGTGGGGAAGCGGACGGCGGGCACAGAGGACTGTCCTGAACGGGCTTGATTTGAGAAACGTGAAACGAGGGGTGTACCTTGAGGGCTCGTGGGAGGCGTAGACGGACACAGGTGGGATTGATAATCCTCTCAATCGTGTAAGGACCAATGAAGCGAGGAGCCAGTTTCCGGGAGGTGGCCTGGATGGGGATATTTCGGGCGGAGAGCCATACCTTCTGTCCGGGCTGATAAACGGGCCCCACCACCCTGTGACGATTGGCGATGCGACAGTTGCTCCCCTTGGTGCGGAGGAGAGCCTCTGTGGTCTGGCGCCAGACTCGTTGACAACGCCGGAGGTGTTGTTGGACCGAGGGCACCGCCAAATCGAATTCCTGGGACGGAAACAGAGGTGGTGAGTACCCGAGAGCAGCCTCAAACGGTGACACCCCAGTAGCAGAAGATGCGTGAGTATTGTGGGCGTATTCGATCCATACTATATACTGGGACCAGTCCTCATTGTTTTGTGCCGCCAGGCAGCGCAAGGCTGCCTCCAGTTCCTGGTTGGCCCTCTCTGCCTGACCGTTGGACTGGGGGTGATAGCCGGAAGTGAGACTGACCGTGGCCCCCAGGGCGGAGCAAAAAGCCTTCCAGACTTGGGAGACAAACTGGGGACCACGGTCAGACACAATGTCCAAGGGGATGCCATGGTGACGGAACACCTGGTCTACCAGGACTTGAGTGGTTTCAGTGGCGGAAGGTAACTGGGCTAGAGGGACGAAATGAGCCATCTTGGAGAAACGGTCAATGATGGTGAGTATGACGGTGTTGCCCTGTGAGGGAGGCAACCCGGTGACAAAGTCCAAGGCGATGTGAGACCATGGCCGGCTGGGGGTGAGAAGTGGTTGTAACAGACCAGCAGGAGCAGAATTGGAGGTCTTGGAGCGGGCGCAGGTGGTACACGCCGCCACATATTCGCGGACGTCCTTATCCATAGACGGCCAATAGAACCTCCTACGGAGGAGATGGAGAGTGCGCTGGACGCCGCCATGGCAGGACAGCCGGGAGGAATGACCCCAGGAGATAACGTCCGCCCTGAGGGAGGTGGGAACATAAAGAGTGCCTCGAGGACATGGGGCATGACCAGGTTCCTCACCTTGGGCTTGGAGAACTCGATTTTCGATGTCCCAGGTGAGAGCCCCGATTATGCACGTGGAGGGGACTATGGTGTTGGTGATGGTGTTTTCTGTGGTGCTGTACTTGCGGGATAATGCGTCTGGTTTGACGTTCCGGGTTCCTGGACGGTAGGTGATGGTGAACCGGAACCTGTCAAAAAACAGACACCACCGGGCCTGGCGGGAGTTGAGTCTCTTGGCGGTCCTAAGGTATGCGAGATTTTTATGGTCTGTCCAGACGATAAACGGGTGCTCCGCCCCCTCCAGCCAGTGCCGCCACTCCTCCAGGGCCAATTTTATAGCCAGAAGTTCACGATTTCCCACGTCGTAGTTTTGTTCCGCCGTCGATAGCTTCTTGGAAAAGAAAGCACAGGGTTTGAGTTTTCCAGACGTGAGTTCCTTCTGGGACAGGACGGCGCCGACCCCCGAATCCGAGGCGTCGACTTCCACGATGAATTGTCGTGAGGGATCCGGCTGAATGAGAATGGGAGCGGTGACAAATAGTTTCTTTAGACGGTCAAAGGCCTGTTGGGCTTCTGGGGTCCATTGAAATCTTTGATGGGTGGATGTGAGGCGAGTGAGGGGAGCAGCAATGCTACTATAGTTGCGGATAAAGCGTCTATAGAAATTAGCGAAACCCAGAAATTGTTGGAGTTTCTTGCGGTTGATAGGGGGTTCCCAGGCGGATACGGCCTCGATTTTGGAGGGATCTGGTTTAATACGGCCTGCTTCAATGATATAGCCCAAGAACTGTACAGAATTGACATGAAATTCGCATTTCTCCGCCTTAACAAACAGCTGGTTTTCTAAGAGACGAGTGAGGACTTGACGGACGTGTTGTTCATGCTGGGTGAGATTGTCAGAGTAAACGAGGATATCATCCAGATATACAAAAACGAAGCGATTAAGAAAATCCCTGAGGACGTCGTTGACCAGCCTTTGAAAGACTGCTGGGGCATTAGTCAACCCAAAAGGCATAACCAGATATTCGTAATGCCCTAGGGGTGTATTGAAAGCGGTCTTCCATTCATCCCCCTCCTTGACCCGAACCAGATGGTAGGCATTACGAAGGTCCAGTTTCGAGAAAACATGAGCTCCTTGGACGGAGTCGAAAACAGAGGAGATTAGAGGCAGAGAATATTTATCCTTTATAGTAATTAGGTTGAGTTCCCGGTAGTCAATGCAGGGGCGAAGAGATTTATCTTTCTTTTCAACAAAGAAAAAACCGGCCCCTACAGGGGATGACGAGGGACGAATGTGACCCAAGGCTAACGCTTCCTGAATATAGCTTTCCATCGATATTTTCTCTGGCCCAGATAGATTGTAAAGGTGACCCTTAGGTAGCGTAGAACCTGGTAGCAGCTTGATTTCACAATCATAGGGGCGATGGGAAGGTAGGGCGCTAGCCTTAGATTTGCAAAAAACGTCACGGAGATCATGATAACATGAGGGGATCTTATCCAGATTTATTTTACTGGGAGAGTCAACAGCGTGATGAAGCGTGGAAGGTAAAGCAGACGAGAGACAGTTAGCAGAACAATAAGGACTCCAGTTAATGATGTGTCCCAAACTCCAGTTAAATTGCGGGTTATGCAGTTTTAACCAAGAGTAACCTAGTACTATGGGGGTCTGAGTAGATTGAGTAATGAAGAATTGTATTACTTCCCTGTGGTTGCCAGAGGTGAGCAGTTGTACTGGTTTGGTTCGATGTGTAATCCTGGAGAGGTGCTGTCCTCCTAAGCCTGAGGCCTCGACAGGAGCTTCCAAAAGTTCTATGGGTAAACCAAGTTTAGATACCAGTCCATGATCAATCAGACTCTGTTCTGCTCCTGAGTCAATAAGGGCCCTAGAAGCATGAGTTTGCGTTTTCCAGCATAACCTGACAGGAATGTACAGGAAGCTTTGCTTCTCCTGAGAGTTGACGTTGCCCCCCCGCGACCTGTCCCTTAGCGGGGGGTTCGGAAGTTTAAACGCCGAGCGCACTGTGAAACAAAGTGTCCTTGACCACCACAATAAAAGCACGAACCTTCCTCTTTGCGCTTCTGTCGTTCTTCCGCAGAGAGTTTGGAGTGGCCAATCTGCATAGGTTCCTCCGATGGTTTGGGGCTGGTGAGAAAATCCATTCTGTGAGGTGGCAGCGCAGTGATGGTTGAAAGGCCTGGACTGTTGAGGTTTTTCTTTGGGGCCTGTTGGCGATCATGATGCCTTTCTCTGAGGCGAATGTCTGAACGGAGGGCCGCTGTAACGAGATCTTCGAAGGAGTTAGCTTCAGGCTGAGTACAGAGATGATCTTTTATAGTTTCGTTCAATGATTGATAAAATATGCCTTTTAGAGCCAGATCGGGCCAGCCTGCTTCAACCGCCAGGATGCGGAAGTCAATAACGTGTTCGCTAACCGTTCGGTTGCGTTGTTTAAGATTCAGAAGTTTTCGTGTAGCTTCCTCCCGTTTACGGGGCTGATCAAAAATTAGACGGAATTCATTCAGGAAGTGTTCGTAGCGGAGATGCGTGATAGGGTTGGCAGACACAAAAGCCTGAGCCCACTGTAAAGCTTTGTTCCGGAGTGAGTTAATTATAAGGGTGATTTTACTGTGATCGGAGTGATAGTACCTGGGAGCCTGCTGGAATATGAGTTGGCATTGGAGTAAGAAGCCGCCACAAGCTTCTACGTCCCCCAGGAATGGTTCAGGCTGTAACCGGAAGTTTTCGGGTGGGTTGGCGGAACCGGAAGAGGAAGCTGCAATGTTGCCGGAAGAAAGCGCGGAAGATCCTGTAGCGGAATTAGCAGAGTGACCGGTTAGTTCCAGGAGTGTTTGGGTCAAACCGTCTAAGCGGCGAAATAAGTCCTGCTGCGCCGAAGCCATTTGGGTAAGGGCATCTGCTTGGCGTCCTAACATAATCCCTTGTTGAGTTACGGCGAGGCGGAGTCCCTCCGGGTCAGCTGGGTCAGGCGTTTGGCCAGTTCGTTCTGTCATGACTCTAGCGAGGCTAACAGACCCAGACGCTGGAACCCGGAAGGAGGACAGGAGAAGAGTGAAAGTAGAAATGGATTTAATGTTTCAGGGAAATGCGCAGTCCTGTTGTGGCAGGGGATGGCGAGATCGACGACCCGTTTGCGATCTTGAAGACGAGTCTAGGAATCCTGTGACGGCTCCGGGCGAACCTTGGACGAGGCGGGTGATTCGGCTGTGGCCTGTGGCGTGGCTGGAGGTTCGGCTGTGGCTTGAGCTGAGGCCTGGAGTTCAGACGGCGTGCTGGAAGGAGGTAGGTTTTCTGGGGGTATCCTCCGCTTGGATGGAAGTAGATTTGGGCGTCCACTCGTGGGTTTAGATGATCCATCAGGGGCAACGAACTGGCGATGAATGATGATCCTGGAGCTCCTTAAGTAGGTCTGGCAGGGTGATGAGTAGAGTGGACGCAGCTGGGAGCAATCAGAGGCCAAGCAGAGAGGAGAGGGGGAGGAGTCCGCCAGAGGCACCATGACAGAAACCTTAGTAATAAAATGTGTGTCATTGCTTTCATGGTATGAAATGGGCAACCTTGGTTGCTTTTCAGGCAGATTACTCTGGCTATGTTTTACGCGGTTACCCCCCTAGGGCGGTCCAGTTAATCAACTCACCTGTTCAGCGTCCTATTTAAGTCCAGGTGTGCAAGTTGTTCATTCTCTTTCTTTATCGCAGCGCTGCGTTTATCGCCCCACCCTCCTCCCCGGCTTCCACCTGTGAGCTCCATTAGGGGTAGTTATTACCCTAACGTTTTATGGAAATTTTGATTCATGGAATTGTACAGAACCTTATGCCAAACTAAAAGAATGTGAAATAAAATAATGGGAGTGCTAAGCTAAAGAATAGGAATGCCAAGCTACAGTATGGGAATGCCAAGCTAAAATGTGAGTGCCAAACTAAAAGATTGTGAATGCCAAACTTAAAGAATGTGAATGTCATGGTGCCTCTGTCAGCTACTTTCCCCCTCCCCCTCTCTGCTCTGCTCCGGATGCGACCAGCTGGTTCCACTCATCTCATCAGCATGCAGCTTCTTAAGGAGATCCAGGACCAGTATTCAACGCCAGTTCGTTGTTCCTCTACGGTGCTTAGTCTGGGCAACTCATGTTCTCGTTTTTGCTTAACTTCGCCACATTCATTTTCCTCTCTGCTACTTATCCCCAGGATTTATCACCACAAGTGCTCCTCTGGTCGCAGTCCTCAGCCCATGCTCCTCGTCCGATCCTGACATCCTGCTCAGCCAAGTACTCCGGTTTCTACCGCCGAACCCTCCAGCCTGCCTCAAGATTCATTCCACTCTCAAGTCCTCATATTCACTGGCAGTGAATTAAACCTTTTTTCTACTTACCTGACATTTCTCAGAGTTTTCTTCCGGGTTCCAGCATTTGGGTCTGCCAAGTCTCACGTGACCATGACAGTGAATGCCCAACTTAAAGAATGTGAGAAGAAAATGTTTTTACTGCATGAGTTGTCTGACTGAAATTGTCTTTAGTTTCCCACTTTGAGATGTGAGACGATGTGCCTCATTTCAGTGAAAAGTATAATAAATGACCCAAATGAGAAAACTGGATTCTGCCTCTGCAGCGCAAGATATTTTCCTGCAGGAATCACAAAAAAGTCACAGATTCCAGAAGGTCTAGATCACTGCAGATTCTCTGAAGAAGTGAATCAATAAGGAGAAGGTTAGCCTGTCTCTGGCTGCATGGTAGCTTTCCTTATGTGTAACACCCCTTGACCTTCATTCTGGCCTAACTCAAAACATCTTACAGTTACTTTCTACTTCATAAACAATCTCACTGCTGACTTCCAAGATGGTGCGACACCAAAGCCCTAACTTTCTGCTTTCTTAATGTAATGTAAAAAATGTTGCAGTTCCTTGAAAGACCACAGGAGAATGGTTGCAAAAGAGGACAGTTTGACATGTCAGACTTAAACAAGAAAAAAAATATTATTTCAGTCCATTTTCACTAGACTTGCATGATGTTTTTGCTTAATTTTTCATTCATAGCAGCTGCATATTGGATAATTATTTTTATTATTTTCAAATCAGCTTTAAAGCAAGAATTTCAGCATTCTTTAAAGTCTAGTTTGTTAATTGGGCATGGGCCCACCAACCTGCCAGACTAAAAAAAAAACTCTCACTTTACATTATTTTGTCAATTTCTGGTAGATTGATGAGTTTGGTGGTAATGTACCTGCTTCACGCTTCATTGTTTGGCGTTCAGAATCATAAGAGTGACATCAGGAATTTTCTGTCCTGTTTATGGGCAAAAAAGCATTTAGAAGTTAGCAATTCTGCAGGTTGTCCCATTTTAAAAGTCGAGGGAGGTCGGTAATGTTCCTCTATGACACATTTCCACACAGAAGGGAAAAAACTAAAATAAAGAAATCACATTTTATGATTTTTTTTTAAATTTATTTGTAAAATTATACAGAAAAGAGGTGTTTGGTCACAAAACTACCTCTCAATGCTTTCTAAGGTGACCCTGGTTAGTAACGTCAGAGATCAAACATTTCTTACAGTTTTTCACCAGGTTTGCACACAGTGTAGCTGCTATTTTTGTCCATTCTTCCATGCAGATTTTCTCAATAACTGTGATGTTTTGGGACTGCAACCCAAGAGGAAAGTTACCTGTCAATTTTTAAAACTTTAAAAAGAAAGATGTTGATTTTTTTTCTGACATTCCTTTCAGTTTTAAAGATCAATAGAATTTACAAACATAAAGAGATTGAAATATTCTATGACTTTATTGGAGCCAGCAGATTATGGTCTTGTCACAGGGCTGGCCAACCTTGGTTCTCAAGAGTCTCAACCCTGCCATTCCAGTTCTACCTGACCAGCTTTTTCGCTGACTCAGCTGATTCCATTTCCTGACTGACTGAACACAACTGATTGAGTTGTCAGTATCAAGCAGTCCAGGGAGAGCTGGATATACCATCTATAACAAAAAAGCACCAGTGAGTGTTTTTTTATGTTAATGAAAAAAGTTTTACTGTGGATCAGAAATGACTTGCTGGTGCAACAAGTTGTGTGCTAAAAGTCTTGATGAAAAACTGTGCTTTGAATTATGATTGGAAAGGCATTTATCCAATGTCTTACCTTAGAGTTTTCAAATGCTTTGAAGTTCATTTTCAAAGAATAATTGTGGCCAGACCAAAAGCTCTGGCTGCAAAATCCAAATCTGCGAGAGCTAAAAAATGATGAAAGACTCATTCTTACATGTACATTTTAAAAATCAGTTCAGACTTTATTTCGTCCTGAAGGTATCAAACCCCACTTTAGATTCTCCTGTCTAAATAAAATAAATTAAAAGGTGAAACCAAAGTTGGAAAATCATAGGAATTCTCTCTTAACCATTTACATTAGAGGCATAAAAATATTTTATTTCCGCATTTATTAAATAGTAAGATGTATGAATCACTTCTAAACTATTACACGTGTGCACTGCAAAGTGAGAGAGTGTGGATGGCCTGTGAAAAGTGATGTAGGATGTTTGAATTGAAGCGGTGAAACCAAAGTTCTGCTCAGATCACTTTCTTTACTCCCCGTTCTTTTGAGCCTCAGAGTTTTTGAAATTTTTTTTTTGTAGGTTTGTTTGAGGGGAAGTTATGACTAAAATAAATTTTTAAAAAAGTGTCACAAATAACTTTAACCCTTGTGCTATCTTAGATGACCCCACCCTTACATTGACGTGTTCTCCTTACCATGACAAAGGTGGATAAAGGTGGAAAGATTTCACGTAATCCATGAACACCAGTGAAGATCACAAATCATTGAAGAAAAAAAGGTTCAGCGCACCGTAGTGGGTCTAGATGACCCAACTCCTAATGTTAAAGTGCCTGGGATAGCACAAGGGATAAAAATGTCTCTTGGTACAATTCAATTCCAGGTTTATATGTTTGGAACATAATTAAAATGCTTTGACTATTTAAAAAAAGAGGTGATTTTCATTGATTATTATAACTGCTTTGCACTGACAACACAATCCCAGTAAATTCTGTCATTTTCTGTTCATCTGAAGGAGGAAAATTGTACTCCATCCAAAGAGTCCTGTTTGGACAGTGTAGTGCTGGTAGTTCAGAATGACCTCTTCAGAATGAATGAAGAGGTACTTTGAAGTAACATATTATGTTATTGTGATGAACATCCCTGGTTGAGCACATTTTGATCTCAAGTATTAAATTGAAACATTTTCTGAAAAAGTTTAGTAAGAAGTCTTCCTCAGAACATTACTACATCTACGTTTGGAGGCAAAAAAGCACCAGAGAGTGTTTTTTTTATACTAATGAAAAAGGTTTTACTGTGGATTAGAAATGACTTGCTGGTGCAACAGGCCACCTACTTGTTTTTTGATGAATTGGTTACACTTACTTCAAGACTCAAACAGTGTCATCTAGAAAATTGGGCTTTTATTTAGAAAAAAAAACATTATCTTTTTCTAGCACCAGTTAACCCTGTAAAGGCCACTACATAAAAGGATTGACTTTTTTTTTTAATCAAGACGTTTTTCATGAAGGTAATTGGGTTCCAAAAAGGACGAGCTTGTAGATTTGATGGAAGAACTTGTAAAATAGAATATGAGAACTTTCACACCAAAAATCTGCATCTGTGTGTAAAAATCTTCTGCTGTAAAGTTTGACAAACAAAATTACAACTGACAAATTCCCATTTGCATGTGTTCATTTAGAGTTACAACGTCAAATCTGTGATCACAACTGCTCAAATGTGCTTCTGCTGGCGCAAATCACAAGTGCGCTACAACTGCACTCTAACTTCGGACACATTCCTTGCGAGAAACTTGTGTCAAAACTCATCTGTGTCCGAAAATGGAACAATGGGGGAGGGTGGAGTCAACCAATCAGAGTAGAGCACTCAGACTCATGCTTGGTAAAGTTAGAAAGGTCTTCACAGATTCAGACTTCCTGCTTCAATAACTCTTCTGATAAACGTTCAAATGTGACAGCAAGTATCTCAACCATTTTGTATTAACTCAGAGAGGGAACTACAAATGCATTTCTAAAGAAAAAAGATTGTTTTTTTCCTGAATTTTAATGAGAAATGATCTCTTCGTGCTTTAAATGCAGAGATGCAGCGAGACGGCTGCCAACGGACCATCAACAGGAAAATCCTCTTTGTTGTAGCAGGACAACAGGGTCATGACAAGTCAGTACAGAAAATATGGAGACAATAGCATCACTGTCCTCAGAGCTATTGAGCACCTTTGTTATGAATCATATGCATTAATATTTGAAATAATAACTTTACGAATCAGCGGAGGTCTGAGGTCGAAGTCGGACGTGCGCCCCAGCCCTACGTTCCCTGCAGCCGCACTCCACCCTCGCCTGTCTTTTGTTTTTACTTGTGACTACTAGGGTTGGGAGGTAGCATATAAACTAATGTTTTGTTTTTGCTGTATCAGTCTTTATCAGTCTAACCTTAATTTTATTTTTACATGTTGTAAACAAGGTTGGCAGTTACATTATTGTGAAAACGCTAAAGCATGTTAGGAACAACTTCTAGAGTTACTGTGAATGAAGTTCATAAAGTCTGACTAACTGACGGATTTATTTTTGACTCTTTAATCTTACATATTGTCCCTCATAGTTCAATTAGCCTTATAAATGACGGACGTTTGAAAAGAGATCATTGATTAAAGGTACGCACTTGTTCACGTGATACTATAAAAATACTTATTTATTCAAATCTTTGTGAATCGCTGTGTTATGTACAAAAAAGAACTCCACTACCTCCCCGCTCTGCTCCATTCTGATGAATGCGCTTATAAACAAATAGATCCACATCTTTGTTTTTCTTGTCTGAATTGGTATCGGAAACAAAACTGTATGGCTGGATAGCTCCGACATTTTCGCCATTTTTGTTGCCCCAGTAATGTTAGGTTGAGGGTGTGAGGGGCTGTAAGCTAGCGGGAGAGCGTGTGAACAGATTGGTGAAGGGGAGGGGCTTGCTTCTCCATAACTGTCTTTCCCACAACTTAGAGCTGAATTTCTAATAAACTACTGCACTCTGGATAAATTATATCCACACAGGCGTTGAGTTTTTCCTCAAAAATGACAAATTTACAACTAAAAGACTACTGGGAAGACTTTGAAAATGATGAAAGTGGGACTTTGAAAAACTGATCCACCATTATATATAACTTTTATATATGTCTTTTAGTGCATTAAAAAAAGTCCCCATTTCTCCAGGAACATCACTGCTTGTGTCCCTAAATTTACCTTGAAAAGCAGAGCATCAATGGGATGCCTTGTGCAGTCTCTGAGAAAGCCTTTGCTGAAATATTTCATCCTCAGAGAAAAACAAAACAGTGATTGGTTAAAGTGGTTGTGTTGCTGTTTACAAGCAACAAGTAAGTGTTCAGGCTTGAGAAAGGAGAAAGCTGTGTGCTGTTTGTGCTTGCTTTGTGGCTCCGGGCTAAGGTTTACTCATGCAGTCAATGGCACGGAAAATCTCCGTCGCAGGTTTACGTGGTGGTAACCTTTAAAAAGAATTATGACACGTTGCACAACAACCTTCCCTTGACTTTTAAACAGCCAGACATTCCACATAGACTGTGGCGTTCTGTATGTTTGGCAGACAGAAAGAGAGGTTAGGAATATGTATAAAAGAGCACGAGCTGCTCCAGCCACACAGTGGCGCGACGTGACAGGTGACATTTCGATCTCACTTTGTTCTTTAAAGCAAGCCCTGCCGTAAATTACTAAACTGCTTCTTTGCCTTGCACGTTAGGAAGGAAACGCGTTGGCGATGTGACAAACTGTCTCGGCATGGCCTAACTGTAAATAGGGTGCATACTCCCAGGGCGAATGCCACACGTGACCCTGGGATGCACTCAGTGAGGGAGAGGGGGAATTAAATCTGCAGACTAATGGAGCGCACACGTTTTTAGAGAGGGGGCGTTAATACAACTGGCCTTTTAGTTGACACCTTTTATCTTCAGTGACTCTCAGGGTATTTTGGGTAACAGACATTTTGTTTAGGGGTCTAAATAAGACTGATAAAGTTGATTGTCTTAAATCAGGTGCATTTCCTTTATTTGTTTACTGTGATATTACTTTAAATTCCCTTTCCATGCTTTGGATACAGGAAGCCCTTTAAGTTCAAGTGTTGGAACTGACAAAATAGATACAAGTCAATATCTCATTCCTTTGGCCAGTTCTCTTTTTACCCGCCTGCTGACCTTTACAATATATTACTGAACCCAGTTGGAATGTCAACAGCTCGCTTCTTTGTGGAGTTGGTATGTTCTCTTTGTGTCTGACATAAATGCTGTTCAAGGTCAGTCGTACCGCTAAGTCAAAGTCGGCAGGGATGTGCCCCCACTTCCTGACCTTACCAGGATAAAGAGAGTCTTGAGAATGAATTAAGTCCGTCATGTTGTTGGACCTGTTTACATACCAACGATAGTTGGAAAGCTTGGAGTCATCAGATATATGTGCAGATTGACTTTAGAAATGCATCATCAAAACCTATATATACCTCGGAGAACCTGAATATAAAACTTCTTCTCTAGAGTAATTTTACTTTTAGAGGTTCAGCAGTTCCTATTCTTGATGATCATCACATAACAGATTGTCGCTGAAGTTCCTTTGCAGATGTAGAAACAAATATTCAGAGTCTGCAGTCTTCCTAGAGGAGGAAATGGTGGTTGCCTTGGATACGCAACACTATCCATGAGTCCCACATCTTAAAGGGCATTTATTTCCTTTGTTTTGTTCACAAAAAATCCAGATAGTTGTTCCCCTTTAGACATCTCCCTTCATGGATTACTAATAAAAAAAAAAAAAAAAAAAAGTCAATGATAGAATTTTTGGTGTGCATGTATTTAAAGAAACTCAATGAAAAGGCAGCCATTGCATTTTTTGAACATTCTATAACAAAGTCAACAAAGGAGAATGCAGTTTTTTTATCAGCATTTTTTGGAAAATTTGTTTTGTAATGTACAAACACAATAAAAATATTAACTTAAAAGTAAAAAAAAAAAGCACATTGGTATTTGTTTTTAACTTCAGTTATTTTAATGTTTACTTTCAACAGCAGTCAGCATATGTAGATTTTTAGATACGATTGTTTCAACATAAAAAAGGGGAAAGGGGCTAGACTAATACCTGCTGAAAATAAGGTAGCCTATGCTTTTAGAAAAAGTAAAAAACTTTCACGTACTTGTTTCATTTACAAGTCATAAATCGAAGTTTACATTCAAAACATCTGTAAATAAATGTATTTACAGATTTAAAAAATAAACCAGAATCCTAAAGGATGTCACTTATAAATAAATAAGCGATTAATCATGCTTTTTTTTTTTTTTGGTATACTTTAGGGATAGAAATTGTAAAAATGTTAAGCTTTAGCATAAAGGCATTAGCTTTGTACCTAATTTAGCTCAAATGTTAGATCTAAAACAATAACAATAAATAAATACATATAGAGAAAGAAAGAGAAAAATGACATTTGATTTGAATGAGGAGGTCTGTTAATACATTTCTGCATGTGTGTTTTCTGTTTGAATCAAAATTCTGCCTTTGCTCAGCTGATTTGTAGCGTTTGCAGGTTATCTCCATTATTCAAATGTGTCTCCCTAATCTCCTTTTCACTCGCTGTAAAATCTTTACATCTCCAAAATGACTCAGTCTTTTAGCAGTAACGCTGAAAAATGTTTTGATATCCCTCCAGCCTTACTCATTCAAAGCTGATAATTGTGCGCAGGAACGGCACACCGCAAGATCTAAAAGGTTTTATCTTGTGATGGATGAGCTCCATACTTTCCTCTACATGACTTTGTTGTTGGAGATATCAAAGACTGAGCTCCGCTGCCTCTTGTCCTTGATCTCCATTGCCTTGCAGATTGAGTCATCCCTTATGACATGTAGCAGACTGGAAAATGCAGGGACAAGGCGACTGTGTCAATAATGAATGGATGTGCCTATTTAGTAAAGGAGTGATAAGATGCTTCAGCCCCTCCCATCTGTCTTCTTTGCTTTTCCCATCTTCCTCTTTTACTGCCATTATGTCACATTGGATCACGTTCCTCAGAAGAAATGAGAAGAGTACAAAAGGCGGCAACGTCTAAAAGCAAAATTTACTATGTGGGCACATCAGCTGGAGGATTAAAGTCCCACTCCGATCATCTTTTGATCTATTTTATGTGTTCTATGTGTTCCCTATATGTTCCCATTGGTCTTTTAACTATGAATATGTCATTTTTACTCCATTAAAAAAAACTGTCATTTCTAAGGACATAGTTACTGCAGAGCAGCAGGAGTTGTGGGTGGGACTGTTGTTGCGGAGTGAGCCTTCCTTTATTTCCAATCATCCCTTTGTCTACACTCTCTCTCTCTCTCTACTAGCTTACAGCCCCTCACACCCCCAGCCCAACATTACCAGTGCAACAATTGTGGGCAACATTGGAACTAACCGACCATACAGTTTGGAGCCAGATGCCAGCTCGGACGAGAAAAACAAATCGTACATGGATCTAGTCATCTACAAGTGGATGTATCAGAATGGAGCAGAGCAGGGAGCTTGTGCATGCTGATTGTGGTTTGTACATAACAACTACAAGCTTTTTGAAACATAGTTTGTTTGTTTTTTTAAGATGGCCCTTGTTCATTGTGATTTGAATAAAGAAATACTTAGAAACACAGTTTTAACCCTTGTGCTATCTTGTGGGGTCCAGATGACCCCACCCTTACATTGACGCGTTATCCCAACCATAATAAAGGTGGATAAAGGGGAAGAGGATTTCATGTAATCCATGGACACAAGTGAAGATCACAAATCATTGAAGAAAAAAGGTTCACCGCACTGTCTTGGGGGGTCATCTGGACCCCCCAAGACAGTGCACAAGGGTTAATCTAAATTTTTTTTAATTGTGTCCTCCATCATGAGAAAACTACAACAAACGTGTTAAAAACACCAAAAAACACAATAGTCATTGGTGTGGGGTCTTTAAACACAAGCGAGAGACAACAGGGAAGGCAAAAAATATATATTTTATGAGGAAATGTAAACATGGCATTTTCAAGAAGTCCGTATGATGAGCCTGAATGTTAGCATGCAACAGTTTCTGCTGTCGTTTATCCTCCTGGCTTTTCATAAAACAGCAGTGTGGTGAACGGGATGATGGAACTGCAGTGAAGCCACCCATAAAAATGATCTGAGCGGAGAGGAGTTATGAGCCCCTGCACACAGCTGCCAGCACATAATGTAGTAACAAGAATGCCTTGGAAAATGAAAAGAAGAACAGAGAATATTAGTAAAGCAAACGAGCTGACCTTCCACGCTTGGTAAAGCAATATCCAGCTGACAGGGGAAAAGGTAGATCCACAGCTTCGGTAATGACTAGGCAGCTTCTGCCTTGTGCTGTTTAGCTCCCATGTACAATCCCATTTATTGGAGCATCTATTATGGGACAGATCTGGCTGTATTTTAGTGCCGTCTGCATGCAGCTGATGGCTCCGAGACACATTTTCAAAAATGATGAAGGCGCGCCGAAATGTCATTTTGTTCCAAACTTGTTTCCTTGGTTTCACGTGGATGGTTAACATTCATGGCGTGCGCACATTCTTTTCTTTTCTGATGATTGCATTATAATGCAAATACAAGAGAGGTATCGTTCTCCTGTTGCATAAAGGAAAAAGAATTTTTCACATCCCTCTCGATCAATTTCCATCTGTTTCCTCGAAGCCCATCTTTCTTGGAGACCTGATGAATACAGCAAATCAATATTCAATTGTAATTTGAGCAGCTAACAAAATACATTAACCCTTTAGTACAAAATGTGGGATTCAGTATTTAATGCCTTGGATGAGTCAGTCAGATTGTTCGAAAATGCAAATGTTTTTGTTCAGAGTTTGCATGGACTGATTTTTTTTTTTTTTTTGTCTGGTCCATAGCAGCTTAGGTCCAAACCTTCCACCCAGTCTAACAAGGCTTATTTACAACATTACTAATTTCTTGTCAGAAATGGCAGCTGACTCCTCTGACAAAAAGCTTCCCACACGCATTTCTTTCTGTGTAATTTTCATTTTCATTTCCCACCGTCTTCTTGAATCCCATCTCTGCTCAAAACCTGTTTTTTTTCCTTCCACACTGCCCTGTCAGACAGTTTCACACAGCCTGAAACCCAGCTGTCGTTAGTCACTACTGTCTTTGTGGGTGGATAAGGGCTGTCTGTGGGCGAAAATTGGTCAAACTTGTACGGGGCACACAGGTCGTAGATGCTTGGTGAGCCATCGTAGTGAAAACTTAGACAACTCGTAAAGGTAAAGTAGGTGAGACACAGGCACATCATATTGATTTGTCCTTTTTAATCCCCCCCAAACTCTACCCACTGTGCATAAGTCCCCTTAGTCCTGCTCAGGTGATAAGTGTGCAATCGTTACGTGCAACCTGACTGTTAGAATGTGAACAACACTAACAGAGCCCTTACATGCAACATTCACGTGCAGTCAGTAAGGTGCCAGTACTCGCACCTTACTAATGACTAGTGCGGTGAAAGGGAAGGGCACCGTACGACAACTTTACCCATATGTCATAAGTGCGTGCATCTTACATTATCCCTACACATACTTTACAATACACCATTTTCATGGCATCCTTTAACCCTTGTGTTATCTTGTGGGGTCCAGATGACCCCACCCTTACATTGACGTGTCATCTCTACCATGATAGATGTGGATAAAGGCCAAGAGGATTTCATGTAATCCATGGACACCAGTAAAGATAACAAATCATTGAAGAAAAAAGGTTAAGCGCACTGTTTAGTGGGGTCTAGATTATGTGCCTTGGAGGCATGTTAACGTTGGGGGTCATCTGAACCCCACAAGATAGCACAAGGGTTAAAGTGGCCGTACAAGCCTCTAGTGGACTGCAAGGCACGCCTGCTCTCCCTTGAAAGACACAGCCGCACCTCTCTACGACCCTCCACAGGCCCAGACAACTTTAAAACCTGCAGTACCCGTACAGGTCAACCCCCCTTGTGAGCTTGACCATTACTATGTCTTTCTGTATAAGTTTGTTTCCTGAGGATCCCCAGCTGTTGAGGTTTGCAAGACACACATATTGGAAATAAACGTTGAAGAACGTCTGTAGATGCCAATGACCAACTCTAACATGTTTTTATGCTGCGTGCAGCAACATGAATACATTTCCTCATATTTCAAATCTTTTGTTTTACCCTGAGGCTCCAACTTTTCTCACAATTCTCAATTTTAAGTCCTGTTTGTTCCTCCCTGATGTACTTCCAACCTCTCTTGCATGACTTTAAAAATAAAAAAAGAAATTATTTTAACACAAACAAAACAAAAGCCAGTGTTAAGAAATGTGTAATGTTGGAATGTAAAAAAAAGATACTCAGTTGTTTGTTTTCATTGTTGTTGTTGTTTTTTAACTGTCTTGTATTTTACTTTTTTCACAGTTGTGGTTATTCTTGTGCACACTTGTTAGAATTCGCACATTTGTTTTTTAAGCTATTGTTCAAAAGTTGTCTTTGCCTTAAGCATTACAAAGCTTTTTCTTGCAGTAAAATAAACAAAAAAAAACTGTTAATAGGAATTTAGATGAAAAAAGAAAAAAAAAAGCTAAATCCGACCCAAAACGTAATTTTGGAAACAAATGTGGAATTATTAGTTCTCTTTAATATTCAGGTAGAAATGCACCAACATATTTCTACACTTTATTATTGAGAAAATATTTCACCGTAGTACCAGAACCATATTTTTCTTATCTGGTGCATGCATTTTTATGTTGTTTATACATGTTTAAAAACACTACGCATAAAAAAAAAAAAAAACTAGAATGCAAACATAAATACAGGATCTTTCATTTGACCAAAAGAGTTGTATGTCTTTAGAAAACTCTGGATCTTCTCTCGTTCATGAGGGGGGAAAAAAGAATAACAGTGTGGATCTATAAACAAGACTTCTTTAGACAGAACTAATATCCTCTGTTTCAGAGAATAACTTCTACCGGAATGGATTTTGTGTGACTTTCAAGACCTTTAACATGGACAAAAAGCTTTATAATGCTCTGACGGAAAAACCAGAAAAAAGCATGACCTTTCTGAATCTGAGCTGGCACCACACTAAAAATACTTTGTCAGAAGGAACATTTCCTGGTAGTGCGCACTTGTAGGCAGAACTGTGCTTTGTTTTCAGTTTGTTGATGCTGTTAAAGCTTTAAAACTTAATACATTAAGTCTCCCTGCAGATAATTCTAAGCTTTACCTTTCAGCAGGCAATATTTAAAATAATAGCTTAGTTTTCTGCAAAATGATGAGTTATTCCCTTGAATTTAGAGTTTTGTTTTTACATGTCTGAAAACATACTGTGCTGAATATTAGATTCATAAACACATCACTCTATAAAAAGTAGTCCACACACAAACGTGTATCTGCTGTGTCTCTGTCCGCATTTAATTAGCGGCTAATTAATTGTCGTTAGTGATTTATGGCTCTTAGCCCACGGTTTCTCCATCCATTACACGTTCTTTCTCAACTGTCACTGGCTAAAGTTTTGACCGTTACCCAAATCCAAATTAGATTTATTCAGCTTGTTGCTCATTAGCTACGAGGACGAGTGATGGTTGATTATTCGGAGGCATGACTTGTTTTGTATTCAGCTACAGAAAACCTTGAAAATAATTGTATGAAAGCTTTTTCCACTGCTGGAAATAATTGCTGTAATTCCTAGTGATCATTCAATCAATGCAATCCGATCTGCACACTCACACGGTTCATCTTTTCTTATTGCATTTATATTCATGTATTATTTCAATTATGGTCAAATATTAATTCCTAGCATATAGTCTTGAAGATTAAATGGCTGTTTTTGGAAAGATGCAAACAAAGTTTAACAAATCTTTTATTTTTTAATTTTTTTATGACAACCCACCAGGATTAACACATTCCTGATTTATCCAACATTTTCTGTATCTAAACTGACTTCTTCAATTCAAAAATAAATAAAGCAGTTTGTATGCTCTTTGGATAAATTTTGAAAGCCTAATAGTGGCACTCTTTGTAATAACTCGGTGCCTAAAACAATCACAGAAGAGAAATGTTGAAAAAAATAAGCAAATAATTAGATAAACTCATAAAAGTGGAAGATTTGGCCTCTTATGGCTACTGGACTTCAGAGTGAATTCTAAATGACCTCTTCTTGATGAAAACCTCACTCTCCTGGAGGCAGCCTGAAAACATATAACAAAATGTGACTGTGCATGTCTTTACAACTATGACAGGTTAGCAAATAAAACAAAAATTGTTGAATAGGTGACATAATTCATGTAAGGTCACTGCCAAAGAGTTGGAAGAAAGATATTGCTTGCTCCGTCTTTCTAAATGAACCATATAGTATTTTTTTTATACTCAGCGAAAAAGATAAATAGTACAATAAATAAATAAATAAACACAATGCCGGATAAAATTACTAAACATTTGATGTGCGTCATGGTCAAAATGGCAAAATTCAGAGTATAAAGATGAACACAGGACGTTTCTGGAAGAATGGGAAGATTCTTACTTTTTCACTGATTGGAAAGTCATTCTGTTTATTATTTTGAGCTTTTGGAAACAGTAAAATTGTTCATGGCAGAAAAGAACAAAATGTAAACCGGGGAAAATTAAAAACCCTTCCTGATCTGACACAAATTGTTTCCTCTAATAACCCTTGTGCTATCTTAGATGACCCCACCCTTACATTGACGCTTTCTCCCTACCATGACAAAGGTGAATAAAGGTGGAAAGATTTCATGTAATCCATGGACACCAGTGAGGTTCACAAATCATTGAAGAATGTTGTTCAATAAAAGAAGCTTATGTCTGTAATGTCAGTTGTTTTTCACTACAGGAACCTTCCTTTTTCTTTTTTGATCTGGACACAACACCGTAAATCTACCAATAGAGGCCGGCCTCCAATAAGCGCCGGGTCTAACAGGTCATTCTTACTTTAGACACTGGTCTCTGGCTGGGCTGCTTTACAGTCTACACCCCCCTGCACATTCGCTGAAACAGGTGTCTGTGGTATTTGTGTTGTGAGTCAGTGTAGCAATGGCCAAGAAACACTCAAGCGTTTTAAGTTCGTGTGGTGGCATACTCCGAGGAACATTCTGGTGAGGAATCTGCACGACATTTAGGGGTTGATCTTAAATATATCTGAGAATGGCACAAGCAGATGGATGATCTTGAAAAGATGCTATTTCTTGAACTATTTCTTGGTGGAGGTGCAAAGAAAGCGAGCGACGAATTAGAAGAACCGGTTTGAACATGGATTATCAAGCAAAGACGGAAAGGTGTGCGTGGCACCATGAACATGATCCGCATGAAGGCGAAGAGGATGTCTGACACGGAGATTGATGCTTCATAAGGAAAAAATTTCAGAGCCAGTGATAATCAGAACCTAATGCAATGTTCTCATCATTTCAATAAATCCTGAAATGTTCATCTGGTGTTGTCTGCATTTTATGACTGAATTTTACCGCAAAATGAACCTGTTAAGCTGTTAGAAAGCGGGAAAACATTCATAAACATTGCAGAAACAATATAGAAGTTTTGACTGACAATGTCTTTGTTTGTATTTTGCGTTTTTTTTGGTCATGTCTTTTTGGGCTTTTTCCTTTCCTTTTCTTTGAGGGCTTTTTGAACCTTTTTGAGATTTTTACTGTCGTTGCAAAAACAATATGGTCCTTGCAGTCCCTGACTGCTGCGGGTCATAATTATTCCATATAAAAGACGCTCGGGATTATAAAATCCACTGTCAGTTTTTGAAAAAATTGAAGGTTTTTAAGTTTGCCTTATAGTGTAAAAAATAGGTAAACTATCCTAATTTTTGCTATATTTAAAGGTAGTAAAGCCCCTCATTACACACTTTATTGACTTTTCTTAGATAGAAATGGACATAGAGCTGTGACGGTGTGGGATTTTTGATGAACCAGCAGGGGGCGAGATGTTGCGGTTAACCCCCACTCCCCCACCCCCGCCGCCAAACACAAAATCCCCCGGCGGCCGCGTTGCAAATGAATATAATCACAACGCAGTATTCTTTATTAACAAATAACAGTAACAAAAACCCATGAAACAAATGAAACCCAAGATCTGCTCTTAATTGTAAATGTATATAGATTTGTCAGATAAATGCATCTAGACATTTAAAGAAAAACACAATTAGAAACAACAGACCACAACAAGAATCAAGTTTCTCATGCACTAGGAAGAAGAAACCAGTGTGACAGAAGACAACCACGCTGCTCTTCTCAACGGTTCTGCCTCTCCTCGTGCTGCTTTTATTAAGAATTCAAATAGGAGGTACAATTTCCAGACAAAGAGCAAAGTTCATTAGGGGGTGTCGTATTATGACCCCTTTAAGTGGATTCTAACTTCAAACAGTATTCCTTATCTGCTAAGGACAGTGTCGTAAACCCCCCTCATCCTTGCTGGGATGAGAAGCAGATGAACAAACACACGACTGTTTTATTAAAAAGGTAAAAAGGTCAATCTGAGTTAACATTTAAACATACATTTAAACAATGATAATAATGAAACAATTTCCTTCACAAGAGTATAGGCAAACTGAGTACATTCTGTATGAGACAGCACAGAGGAGGTTGACTGAAAATGGTCTACAGCCAAACATCACAGAAAAAAAAAAGATCACGCAAAATTGCACACAAAAAATCTGTTTCTTTTTGAGTAATTTTGAGATACATAGACCAACGCATCATTGTTTTTCTCTGTTTTCCCATCCATTTTTCAAGACACAAATCCTTTTATTATATATTTTTATGAACTGACTAAAGTTGAGGATTGTTCCACCAAAGTGAACAATACTATTAGTCGTTATCCTATTATACTGCACACAGAGAAAGAAAAAACACAATTGTAATTTCAGATGGTGTATTGCCTGTTAGTCTTAGAAAGAAAGTAACTCAAAAGTAATAGGACTCATACAATGCATTACACTTTTAACCCTTGTGCTATCTTAGATGACCCCCCCCCCCCCCCTTACATTAACGTGTTTCCCCCTACCATGACAAAGGTGGATAAAGGTGGAGAGAATTTCATGTAACCTATGGACACCAGTGAAGATCACAAATCATTGAAGAAAAAAGGTTCAGCGCACTGTCTAGTGGGTCTAGATGACCCAACTCCCAATGTTAAAGTGCCTAGGATAGTACAAGGGTTACAGGATTAATATTGTAAAGAAAGGGATTGCAAAAATGTATGTGTTGTTATGACAACTCCTCACTGTCTTGCCAAGACATTCATGTGATAAAGATTAAAAAGGCCTTGCTGGTAGCTACCGTTTTTTTTTTTTTTTTTCAATGGTAGCTTTTCTTCAGTTGAGCTCTTTGTTTGCAATGTGTTCATAACAAATTGTCCTTCACCAAGACACTGACGTCCTTACTGTTTCCGATCGGTCCCTGATGTGTCAGTGTAAATGTTGAGTAGAGGGGAGAAAAAGCCTTTTTGAAAACACGTTTTTAAAAGCTACTAGAGCAAGTGTATAAACGAATAAAGCTTTTTGTACAAAAGCAAGCTTAGTCATCTACAAGACTAAAAGAAGAACTGCAGAAATTTAGAGCACTTTCCATTTACAGGAAGCTGTTATGTGACTTTTAGCCAATCTAGCCAATCTAGTAATACACAGAGGGACAGTCCTCTTGTTGTCCAAATGCAGTCGCTCAAAATAGGTATTTCTGTGACTTGGTAGGCATTATAAATATGACTTTGTTCCTGCATTAGATGGGGACATGCTCATCTGGAGAACCAAAAGGTTGAATCAGGTTGTGTTTTCGTGCAATTTTTTTAACCTATCTGAATGATATACAAAGATAATGAGGACTTTAGAATGTCAGATTTTCTATGTGACTGTAGCAATGATAAACTTATAGATGGTTTAGTCTTTGTAATTAAAAGAAGGTACAATTCTCTTGTTTTCTGAGATCAGAGGAAAAACTACATTAACATGATAAATGTCCTTTCTCTCCCGAGTGGAAAAATGTCTTGATTTCAGCCTTTCCACGTGTATTCAAAGTCAAAGTCACTTTGCTTCCCTTTGGGAAAAATTTGGCTTAAACAAAGTTGGTCCTGTGCATCATAAATAAGAAAGTGAGAGCTAAATTTAACAAGAAAGTAGCAGATCTGAGAGCAACTCGAAAAACACAAACAAGAAATACCAATTCCTGTTTGTGCAATCCTGATGTGCAAACTAGAACAGCTCTTGTGCAGGCACCTGGTTGGCTGAAAGTTTCTCTACAATAAAAATGTGTGGAATCTTTTTAGCCACAGATCAGAAAATATTACAAAACCGAACAGAGTTGTCACACAAGCCTTAAGTACTGGCAGCATATTAATCATAGAAGGTCAGTCAGTTTGCATAGGTGAATTCCTCACTGGGAAATCTGTGAGACCAGGTGCTAGTAGCCCTCCTGGGACTCAGGCAGAAGCTCTTTATTGGAACTAATTATTCAACTTATAGGACAGTTCATTTGCATATATTACAGATTAAGAACTTTATTTAGAACTTCATAATTTTAGAACTTTTCCAACTATATTAGGTTGTATTATTCAAAAATTAAAGTAATGACATTCCATTAAAGTTTCTTTGTAGAAAGAGTAAGCATGTTTTTTTTAGAAAAGAGTAGATATTGTTGCTTATCCATCTGATGTTATTGTCCTGTTTCATGTGTGAGTTTTCAAGGAGGATGCAGGGATGCACAGTCTGTCTAGTTTAGTTTAGCAATTATTTGTTGTTCATTTTTTTGACTGATTCTCTGTTTTTTGTGCAATTATTGGTGTGCAACCCATTGAGACAACTGTATTGTAATACAAATTAATTGACTGCATGCTTCTGAGGTCCATGTTTGTCACATTTCATATTTTAATCCACAATTTTTTTCAATTAAATTCAGCAGAAGCTAGACACTCACTTCCATCTACTGTGTCACCACAGCTGTTAACCTACAAGCATGCACCTGAGGTGTTATTCATGAGCCGGTTTTCATCTGCATGTCAGATGACGCCTGCTTTCAGAAAGGATAAACAATTTTGAATAAAAAACAGTCCTTCTGATCACAAGAAGACACAAATATTTAATATTTTGTGAAAAGGCAATCTTTGTCGCAATAAAACAGGACCGGCACTGATGGCTTGTGATGGTTGATGACTCTTTCACATTCAGATTTAATGAAACCAATGTATTTGCCAGTTTACTAATTCTGTTTCATATGTCATATCAGTTTTCTTTCTACAGACAAAGCAGCTACATAATAGGTCAAGCAGGAATTTAAAATGTATAACTATTCAGTATGGCTCCCAAAAAACACTAAGATGGATGCTACAGACAGACTTAACCCTTGTGCTATCTTAGATGACCCCACCCTTACACTGATGTGTTATTCCTACCATGACAAAGGTGGATAAAGGTGGAAAGGATTTCATGTAATCCATGGACACCAGTGAAAATCACAAATCATTGAAGAAAAAAGTTTCAGTGCACTCTCTAGTGGGTCTAGATGACCCAACTCCCAATGTTAAAGAGTCTAGGATAGTACAAGGGTTAAACAAGAGATGCAGCACCATTCACACACATACAGGATTCACACACTGTTCTAAATATAGTCCATGCTCCTCTCCTGGACAAAAATCTCTGTGACTGTGGCATAAAAGTCGTCCTTCTTTAAAGTTTTAAAGACTTTTAAAACTTTTTGAAGGCTTGAATCCCTTTAGCTCCAGCATTGGTCATTCAGTATTTATTACTTCATGTTTTGATTGAAAGTCCAGTTTTGAGACATCAATGAGCTGTCGAATAACATCCGCCATTTTTGAAGTTAGTCAGAGCAAAACGTAAAAAATAATAATTTAGCAACCAGAGAAGAACAAATGTGAGCGCCACCTACATTGAAGCCTCTCCTCATGTTTTTTCAGTACGGCTTTATGTCAGATCCCAACATTAGTCCATTTACCCATTATATGAGCAGCAGTGGCTCAGGCGGTTGAGCATGTCGGCCAATGATCGAAGGGTCACCGGCTCCATCCCTGCTCCCCCCAGTCAACTGTTGTTGTGTCCTTGGGCAAGACACTTCACCCTCCCTGCCTCCAGTGTGGCTCAACTGGTGTGTGAATGCGAATGAATGTCCCGGTGATGGTCAGAGGGACGGTAGCCATGAACTGGCAGCCATGCCTCTGTCAGTCTGCCCCAGGGCAGCTGTAGCTACATCAGTAGCTTAGCATTCAATTCAATTTATTTCAATTCAATGTTATTTATATAGCCCAATTTTTAAAACAATAGTCATCTCAATGGGCTTCATACCAGTAAATGTGTAATAAAAATGAATCATAAAGAGCATAAAGACATAGAATTCAATAGGTAATAGGACTAAACTAAACTGGGTATCCCTGCCCTTAGACCCTCCTTCTCGGAAAGATAAAAAACAAAGAAAACTCAGGGGTGTCCACATGAAGGAGGGAACCACCCCAGGACGGACTGGCGATGTAACAGAACTCTTAGAGAAGAAGTAGCTTGACGAACTTTACAACTACATGTTTAAAAAGTCCAGCAGATGAGAGTTGGGGGACAGCCGGGGGCACGGGCAGAGCCAGAGGCAGGATCCACAGCCAATTTTTGCAAGTGTTGCAAGTCATACCGTATTGTATCATATCAACATAAGCCGCGGTTACATGTGCAAAATGTCTCGGATCAAAGATCGGATTAGAATTCAACTTTGTACATGGGCCCAGAAAAACTTTTTCCGACTATAACAAACGTCTCCATGGGCCACACTTTCGGTTGGAATAAATCATTAGGGCACGTGCAGAAATCGGCTAAAATACCGGAAGAGAAAATAAAGTTCCACTGTAAACAAGCCGAGCTGCCACATACATAGATATGTGGCAGCTCGGTAATATACAAGATGATCTTCTAAACATGCTATTATTGTTATGGTTGTTATAAAGCGCCTGTTCGCTCCTCATTTTATTTTTAATCCGTGTGGTCAGTGCTTTGTTTTGTGGTGGAACAGAGCCAGAGGAAGGGTTATGAGAAGGCAGTAAATGTTCCTAAATACCGTAAAGACGCTCTACATTTTTTTTCTTATGATTGAAAAAAGTGGAAGCTCTGTCATTGGTCTTGGTACCAAGCCCATTTTTAAAAAGATATTTCAGAAATTGTATTGCATGCAACTAAACATGGTTGATTTTGGTCAATCAGCATGAATCATGCATCACAGATCTCCAAGCTCCAAAGCAGCACTGAGCACCAGCAGGGCTTCCCAACCCTGACACTCAAGATCTACTCCTCTGCTTGTTTTCCATCTATTCCTGCCCGTTCTATTGCTGATTACCTAGATCAAGTGACTGCAGGTTCTGATTGACTGAACACACTTGATCCAGGTAATCAGCAGTAAAAGTAGAGCTGAAAAAACAAGGAGGGTGGTAGATCTTGAGGACCAGTGATGGGCCTGGAAAAAGAACACTGCAGAAAAGTAAAGCAGGTTTCTGTTGCTGATGGAATCAGGGCTTTTCCATGCCTCTTTCAGAGGTTCTTATTTGCAGACTATTTTAGAGGCTAGCATCTGCATAAATTGCATGAGCCTATAGTGAGTTGGGATTAAATTATAAAAAACTGTGGACTGTTAGATAAGTGAGGAACCAGACGTGTTAATGTAAATCAGTAAATGGTGAGTCAAAGCAGCATGAGCCCTCGTTATTCAAACAGCACGAAAGCGATTAGCAAAGTTGTTCCAAAAACATGCAGAAAACCTCAGAAATCCAATAAAATGAAACCATGGGACACGCAATCCTAACAAGGCATTTGAGAGCACATTTCTACAGGCGCACTCAATGATGTGGCATTTTGACAAACAGCCTGCCAGAACAGCTCGTCCACTGAGGAGGGACACGAGCCAGCAGAAAGTGCTCAGGGGTAGTGGCCTCCTCTGGGGATGAAATCTACTCAACGCTGCTTCAAGGACAAACGGCCGTCTGAGAACAATGCGTGCTCTGGCTGCTCCGTCCAGACAAACTTTCAGCACTGTTGAGGAAAAATCCATCACCCAAAATTAGAGCATCTGTCAGGGAGAGGCCACGATAAGCTGATGAGGCAGTTATCAGAAAATAGCCTTGAATTAGGACTTTTCACTGGAGTTGTGATTTTTCATTAACTGCTAATCATGGATGGGAGCAAACTGCTGTGTTTTTTCAGCCGTCCAACGCATATGAAGCAAATCTGTTTTGTTCAAACCTCGGCTGCATTGCAAACATTTTTACTCACCAGCAACTTCAACTTTTTAAAATCAAACAACAAAAAACCTATAGCTCAAATCTTTACTCTTTTGACTAATCTGTCTTGGCCTACAAAAATTTTTGTACAGTATTTTTTGCACTAAAGGGCACACTCAAAAGCCTTAACTAAAGAAAAAAAAATAACGACAGTATATACTGTATTTTCACGACCATAGGGCGGACTGGAATATAGGGCGCAGTTTCAGTTATGGGTGGTTTTTCGGTATTTGACACATACAAAAGGCGCACTGGGCTTTAAGGCGCGGGCACGTTAACACATACCGGTAAAACATGCATGCTGATGTTTGTTTAAAGAAGGCAGCTGGAGCAAAACTGAGTTGATTGTGATTTATTTTTTAAGTCATCAATCAGCATCCAAAAATCCATCAAAGTCCTCATCTTCTGTATCTAAAATTAACAAACGGGCTAAATTTCTATCAAACACGCCAGGTTCCCTTTCGTCACTATCAGAGTCCGTCTCGTTGCCGTGCGGCTCCTCATGAATGATGCCGGCACTTGTGAAAGCTCAAAGAACGGTGCAAGCAGACACGTTAGTCCAAGCTTCCACTATCCATTCACAGATTGTGGCGTAACTTGCCCTTGCCCGCCGCTGCCTCCCACAACAACAAAAGCAGTGCTCCGTTGTGCGTATCGCTACCGTGTTGCTCCCGTTCTTCTTAAAATTGTGACTAACCCGGAAGGTGTTAAAACAGCTGCGCCTCCTCCCTGTTGGTGATGTGGCTGGGCTGGCGGTGTTGGTCGGCGATCTTTTTTAATGCAGTAGGAGCGGAGGATAGCTTTTCATTGTAATACACTGAAAGTTGCTGCACCACCGTATTCCTTGACCAGATGAAAAGATGGCAGCGTTACAACCGAGGTCTGCAAAAGAGCATCTCTAAATGCACAACACGTCCAACCTTGAGTCAGATGGAATATAGCAGCAGACGACCACACCGGGTGCCACTCCTGTCAGCTAAGAACAGGAAATTGAGGCTACAATTCACACAGCCTCACCAAAACTGAACAATAGAATAATTGAAAAATGTTGTCTGGCCTGATGAGTCTCCACTTCTGATGTTCGGGTCAGAATTTAGCCTCAACATCGTGAAAGAATAGATCCATCGTGCCTTGTATTAACAGTTCAGGCTGGTGGTGGTGTAATGGTGTGGGGGATATATTCTTGGTACACTTTAGGCCCCTTCGTACCAATTGAATATGGGTCCAACACCACAGCCTACCAGATTATTGTTGCTGACCACGTCTATCCCTTTATGACCACAATGTATCATCTTCTTATGGCTACTTACAGCAGGATAAGGCACCATGTCATAAAGCTGGAATCATCTCTGGCTTCTTGAACATGACAATGAGTTCACTGGACTCAAACGACCTCCAAAGTCACCAGATCTCAACCCAACAGATCACCTTTGGGATGTGGTGGAACAGGATATTGGCATCATGGATGTGCAGCGTTCAGATCAGCAGCAACTATGTGATGCTCTCATAGTGTTAATTGCAGTGTTTTTTCGATTATAATGATACTTCAGCAGAAAAAAGTGGAAACTAAAAGTAAAATTCTTATTTTATCCGCAAAATAAGATCCTTTTTTCTCTTCCAAAAGATCAAAGATCCATTTTGGCTTTCATCACTGACTTTCAAAATTCAGCATTCGGCTCTGAAAAACAATTTAATACAATAAGTAATTCGACTCACGAAACTGCAGATTACTCTTAAAAGCAAAATAAGCTGTGATTAAAAAGCAAAAAGTAGATTTTTGACTGCCAAAAAAACATAGAGGGTAAATCCATATTTTTGCCAGCCCACACTCTCCGCTCTCAGCCCTTGTTCATGCAGATCATTCCTGCTGAGTGCAGATATATGGGCTTGTTTGTTATGGTTGAAGTGTATCACTCAGGCTCTGCATCGCATGAATTAATGATGAATGGAAGAAGGGAAAGATGGAGGGAACGGGAGCAGAGAGCTGCAGTGGCACGAATGATAGAAGGACAGGAAAGCAAATCGGCAATCACAGATTACTGAGAGACATTAGGGGAGGCTCATTTTGAGAGGCAAAATGAGAAAAAGGATTGGAAAGAGAATGAGGCGGACTGAGGGGGGAAATAAGGATGGTGGGGAACGGCTGATTGAGGGGACAAGAGAGGGATAGGTCCCTCTGCAGATTATACATGTGATCTTATCTGCCCTTGTTGATTTGTGGCAGAATAATCATGGAACACATTTGATTACAAGAGACTCATTGAAAAACATGGGATTTTGTAAGAGTACAGCAAATGCATGAGCTGGATGCTGTGTTCTTTTACTGAGGTGTCTAATGAAGACCGACCTCATGTCTGGATGGAGTTGATGACGGTGTCTCAGAAACCAAACCATGGAGGCCCATCTGTTAAGGCTGGGCTCGGTTCCTGAAACTATGCTCGAGCACAACAGTCTGCCCTCCCTAACCACCAGCTCGCCTCCACAAATCATAGCAGACAGCAGTGTTGTTAGAAAGAAAAAAAAGAAGGGATTGTGAGAGTTTATGCGACCAAGGCGCAACCTTTGAAGTAAAAAAAGCACACTTTTTGTTCTGTCTGTTTTTAAAAATCGTTGTAGTTTCTAGCAAGTTAGCTTTCAAGAAGAGGGAGGTCTCATTCAGGTTAACTCAGTTTCAATTGATAAAGAGACAGAACAGTGGTTCTTTGTTCAGCATCAGAATCAGCTGTATTGGCTAAGTACACTGCATGTACAAGGATTTTAGCTTCATTGTCTTGTGCTCTCGGTCAAACCAAGCAAGGCATAGAATGGTGTAAAAAGGTAAAAAACAAAAAAGAAAACTAATAAAAAAAAAATGTGAAGATAAATATAAAGATAAGTAAAAATACAACGGTTGTTCGGGTGTGACAGTTCTCCTGTTTCTGTTCCATCATCGTCTGTCTCTTCAGGGCAGCTTTGTGTCAGAAACAAACACCAAAGAAAGCACAGACTTTTATTGAAAAAACCCTTTATTAAAAGTGTGTGTCTACTATATGTAAATAGTTAGTAAAGAGGGACATTATTAACATTCCCAGAGTAAACTAAAGACACGCGATGACCTGGATGATTAGGGATTTCGCAGTCGTAGCTGTGCTGTGTTCATTCCTTCACCTCGCAGTCTGCGCCGTGACGGAAACACGTAAAATACAGCCATGTTGAGGTAAGAACTGATTAAAAGCCATTCATAAAAATTAGATTTACAAATCAGATTAGTGGACACATTTTGATTTTATTATTAGTTTCTCAAGAAGGAGGGGATAGTTTCCAGGTGAGGAGCTCCTAGGTCACTTGCCTCCCCTGACCTTGACTTTAACACAGGTGCACTAGGGCTTCCAAAACTTTATGATAATTTTCTTATTTTCATGGAGAGGAAATGTAAAGAAGGGTTCCCAAATTTTAATTCTTGTTTTAATTTTTCCCCTCTCGTGTTGACGAAGCTCACTCGGTCAGAGGGAGACAGAAACACAGCGGAAGTAGGAATCCTAAATTTTCCTAAAAGTCATGTTTGTTTTCGAAATTTTAAACACTTTTAGACCCTTTGCTTAAGTCAAAACACTTTGTGTCAAATGAGCTGGAGAAAGAGCCAATAATAGTGAATCAGAAGTCTACCAAATTTATCATTCATGAACCAAACAAGCCTCTTTTATCAAATGATTTTATTTCTTCCATAGCGATTTACTTTTAATATTTCTTTTTTTACTTTAACTATTTTTTTTTACTTTTGTGCAATATATATATATATATATATATATATATATATATATATATATATATATATATATATATATATATATATATGTGTGTGTGTGTATTTTTTTTTTTAATTGTTGGAAATTTGTTTCAGACTATCTCTATTGCAACAATGATGGTGCTCTCTTTTGCTCCTAACAACAGTATTTTATCTGAGGGCTTTTGAGGAAGTCTTTGAGGAAGTTTCAAGGCTACTACAAAGTAAAATCAAGTCGGCACGCAGCAATAAGAGCTGCGTTTGTGAACTCCTGAAATGCCATGACTTTCTACAACAGGGCCTCAGTGGAACTCCCTGTCAATACTTTTCTAGCAGTGAACTTCATTGCAGTGACCCTGCCTTGTGAATCCTTAACAATTTGTCTTGTATCAGGATGTCTGGTGTTTACAGAAGCAATCCCTTTAAAAGCATCTACCAGAATCATATAAGGCCAGCGCAGTGGCCGTGATTAAACGCCGCCTGTCTGCTTTTGTGTGATAATGTGCGTCTGCATCCCCTCTTGTTTTCCTCATCCTTAACACCCTTCAGCCTCTCCACCACCTCTTTCCATCTGCTGCCTTCTCCATTGTGAAATACTCACATAATATAGGCAGCATCAGATCAGCTGGGAAAGTCCTCTGCCATTTTTAAAGTAATGAAGAGAAGGACAATAAGCAGGAGCAACCAATAGAAGAACCAGAGCAACAGTGAAAACACAGTCGGCCTCAGGCGGCACTAAGGGCCTCTCTGTGGAATCAGAAGTGACTTCCACCATGGATGTATGACCATGGAAAGAAATTTGGTATGCAAGATCATGGACTCACAAATGCAGACTTTTCTGCCAAACACTTTGAAATGTTGATGTGTTGAAAATTTTGCCGGACTTATAACAGTATTCCATCTTTCTCTCATCACGATGTGTCGAGCCAAACTTTTTTTAAGAAGCTGAAGGAGTCTGAATTTTTCACCTGGAGGACATCACGCCTCACACACCAAAGAATAACACCCCTGAAAAATAATCGGCACATTTTCTCCACCAGGAAAAAAAAAAAGCACAGAAAACCAAACTCAATACAGCTGCTGGTGCCATTGTCAAGTCAGAGCTGGAAAGTAATGTGGCAATACATCATCATTACACAATCCCTGGAATGAGGAAAAAAAAAGTTCGAATAATGAAACTTCGTTTTTGCACTTTGCGATGGAACACCTTATTATAAATCACACCCAACTGATCATAAGATCACTCATTCTCTCCCTGAAATTCTCTGTGTCTCTCCGGAGAGCGAAGAGCCTCATAAACACGAGATCCAGCAGATGCCAAAGGTGTTGTTTTGACAGTATGAGGAAACAGCAGAGAAGAGGGGCGGGGGCCTCTGACATGGGATGATAAATGAGTGGCAGAGGTGTAAATGACTTCCACCTGATTTGATATGGAACACTGTCTGTCCCTCTTAATCTCACAGACCTGGTAACGTTTTCATTGGAACTGTCAGGCTGTGTGTTGCAGGCTAATAGAGGGGACATTTGGCTTTATGCTCTCATCTGCATGTGCAGTTTTTTGCTATTCCCCATCAGCACACACACAAAGCCCCACATGGGCCGTCAGTGCAAGGAATCCATTCACAGAGGACATGGTAGATACTCGTCATATTAAAAGTTTCCCGCTTTATACACTGAACAAATCTTTAGTTGGTTTAAACAGTGTTTCTTACATCTTTCACTACAAACACATAGGAATCTTTTTGTAATGTAGTACTGTTATTACTTTATTAGCCTTTTTGTTCTTTAAAGCGGTTTTATTTGAGGTTTCAAGTTCCTTCAAACTGCTTGCTTTTTTGTTAGTTTATAAATATATTATATATATATATATATATATATATATATATTGCTGCATTTTGTGTGATGTCTGATATGAATTTCTTCCTTTTATTTTATTTTTTTTAATATCTTAATGCAGGGAGTCAAAGCTCCTCATAGGTCTTATGCCACCGACTGTCATAAATCTATAGTTTTATCATTTTCGCACTATGTATACTATATGCTGTGTGTGCAAATAAGTCCCTTTTCTATCTATTCAAATAAAAAATCTTTTTTTTGGCAATAACACTTTGGTGAACATGAATACATTATATCAGCTCAGCAGGCTGCGTATTCTGCAGCCGGTGATACAGAGAAGCAGCAGAAGCCCCAGCTGACCTGGGCTTTACTCTGCTATGAATCTTTTATCACATCAACTCTGCAACAGTTCACATGCCCCCCTTCCCCACTGCTCACTCCATTTCTCTTTATCATCTCACTCCTCGCCTGCCACAACATGAAACAGAGCTTAACCACATTAATTAGAAAAAATAAATGTTTTAAAAAGGAGTGAAACGCGTTCAAAAACCAAGATAGTTAAATAGTCGATGGCAAACCAAAGGAGTGTAAAAAAAGACTTCTTACCTGTGGGAGCTATCACAGCCATTTTGCAGAAAAGACCTGCTTTTGATCTGCCCTGTAATCACTCCACTTTTGTGGTTTTGCACAGATTCCTTGGTTGTATAAAATTCCCTTTTTGGAGAGACATGGCATTATCAACTGATACTCCACCAGCTTCTTCCTTCTGTGTTATCCCAGCAATGACAAATAAACTGGTTATTCTAATTTTTCTTGTTCCTCTTAACTCTGCACATACAGGCCAAGTTGAGTCTAATTTCCAGCATCCTTGCATGAACAGAAAACCAATCAGAAGGTGGGTTTTGGTCATTCCATTCAGTGTCAGGTTTTATGTTGGAGCCACATAAGTCTTCTCATCTGTGTCTCAAAAAGCAGTCACTTTCTGTTGACCTTGATTCAAGATTTACAGTGGCTTTAACATGTCACAATTTTTCAAATGTATGGTTCTTCTAAAGAACCATAGAGAGGGAGGTCCTAAACATTAGTGTTTCCTACAACCAACATTTGTTTTTTTGCTCAGCCTGTATTTCCCATTGTCTATCTCCATCAGTTTAGGGGGTGGGAGGTGGGAAAGGGTCGTGGGGTCTGCCGAGGGGGTTCTATTATAATTTCTGTGCATGTTTTGATATTATTACTTTTGTTTTGTCTCAATGTAAAGCACTATGTGTAATGTTTTTATAGGAAAAGTGCTATATAAATAAAGTTTGATTTGATTTGTCACTCACAGCATGCCTGGAGACTACGATATGAAAGTTTCTTGCAGGCCACCTTTTGCCCCTTTCTGCCCCCAGACAGCCCTCATCCACCCGTAAAGGCAATGTTGACAAACAGCTTGAGTGCGGTATAAGGGCACTGTAGGACAGCGTCACCGGAACATCTCGAACGATCAGATTTCCAGTGTTGGTTTTGGACTCCACCCCACCGCACATCACTAAACAAGTCACATGCCCAAAACTGAGTCCCTAATAAGTAGACGCGATCTGTCATCTTCAACAAAGTTCCAATGTTTTAACTCCCAACCAAATCGGGCTGCCTTGCTTCAACATCACCACAGGACCTCTGACCGCGTCTGTACATTGATTAACATTAAAACTGGACACCTCACTTTTTTATACCTGAAAACAGTAATTGGCTAGAACCTGCATCAAAAGCCCGTTACAATGTTAGAGGGCGTTACAAAGTGTTGGTGCATTTAGGGCAGAACGGTAAAGCAGGAAAAAGTTCAAAAAGGTGTAAAGAGTTAGTGTAACCCTTGTGCTATCCTAGGCATTTTAACATTGGGAGTTGGGTCATCTAGACCCACTAGACAGTGCACTAAACCGTTTTTCTTCAATGATTTGTGATCTTCACTGGTGTCCATGGATTACATGAAATCTTTCCACCTTTATCCACCTTTGTCATGGTAGGGAGAGCACATCAATGTAAAGGGGGGGGGGTCATCTAAGATAGCACAAGGGTTGAAAGAGATCTAAAGAGAGGTTTTTAATGACTTTCTTTGTATGTATGCAGTTTATTCAAATAAAAGTAATTCAATCTTTTTAGCTAATAGGGGAGTTTTCTTAAAAACAAGCGATGATGTATAATATCACGTACAGTTTGGCTTGTATGTTACCCTTTTAATGTCATACTAGATGTAAGTAGCTACTCTGGACATGAATGGCAACACTTGACCTTTGCTGTAACCCTTAATTAAAATGAACGGCATGTTTATGCAAAACCAACCGAATCCCAATAAAACAATTGATCTGCTCAACCACCTGAGCCACCGTCGCCCTCTGAAAAAAATCCATTTCATAGAACTGACTGATTTATGGAAGGAGACTAAAAACTCTGTCTGTTGATGAATAAATAACTGTTATCAGCACAGTGGGTGGGACAGAAGCAGCGGCTAATGCTGAGTTTATCCTGAAAGCCATAACAGGTATATTTTAATTGGATGAGAGTTGTTTTTCTATTCCCTGAGAACCTCTGAAGCATGACTACCAAACATCAAATGGAGGAGTGAAGCAACTTTCCCATTGTTCTGCTCCATTCATGCGACCCCGGGGCATCAGGTACGTTGGCGAGGCCACTCGTTCACGTCGGCATAGAGGGACTCCAAATTCAGGCAGATACTGTTGGTGTGAGACGATAGTGGAAAAATATTGTTGAAGGCTGTGTTCGGCTGAAACGACAAACACAATGAAACTACTTTACAATGTGTCTCTTATCAGGCAAAAGCATATACTTGTGTATTCACAGAGATATATGCTGTGATCGGCGCACCAAAAGCCAAGCTTGGGCAGAATTGGGTATGCACATGCAGAAGTGATACAGCTGTGGGTTCAGAACATTTTGCTCTGGTAGGCGTTCAGGTTGACTCTGGCAGCTCATGAAAAACAGAGATAGCAGACTAAGGAACAAAAGAAAAGATGTGCTAGTACCACTTCTACCCATTTTTTTTGTTCTGTCACGAGGTCCAGATTCACCATTTGCTCCAGTTTCTTACAGACCAAAACACAGCGAGAGCTGTTAGATCCCATTTTGCTGTTTTAGAAAAAAACAACTTTTTTTTACAGTTTTGTGGCCCTGAAGCCATCTCTTTGTAAATAGTTGTTTTTAGAAATCTACAACTGTTATATTTCTATATGTATAGCACATTTAACTTATTTTAACTTCATTAACCCTTGTGCTATCTTAGATGACCCCACCCTTACTTTGAAGTGTTATCCCTAACCCTTATCCATGGACACCAGTGAAGATCACAAATCATTGAAGAAAAAATTTTCAGCGCACTGTCTGGTGGGTCTAGATGACCCAACTCCCAATGTTAAAGTGCCTAGGATAGCCCAAGGGTTAAAAGTTCCTTTCAAAATAAAATAGACCCTGATTTAAAAAAGTTCCTCCTGCTGCAGCAGATTTACTTTCATTAGAATTCAAGAAAGCAAAGTCAGACATGGTGTTTTCTATTACCCTGACTTGTATATCATCGTATTTTTACTCTTTTTTAGAATACAATACATGACAATGACATTGAAAAAATTGTATTTAAAAATCTTGCAAAAAAATAGATCCGTGTGCGTCTTTGTTTTCCTCTTCTGAGCTGGCATCTGGCTCAAAATGTAAAATTGTTTACGTATAAATTATAATTGCATGTCTCTGAACAGCAACTATACATATTAAATATCTAAACATAAGTGACCAAATTAACTTAAACAAATTTCTATTATTTATTGACATAGTCAGGATTATTTGTCAAAGCCAAAGAGCCACAATGTGGCAAATAAAAGTATGGAAGTTTTTTTTTTTTATTTTGAGTCATAATTCAAAGTAAGATGCAATTCTCAATTGACAATTCAATATGCAATTTTGATTTGTATATTGAATTGCAAAATTCAATGTGCAGCGTCTGACACCAAAACACCATGACAAATGGCAATGCAATAGATTTTAAGTTACTTTAAAATGAATTTCAAACAAACCATGTATTGGACTATCATTTTTTAATATTCCATAGTAAATTGTAAAATGCATTTCAAAATGAATGGTCAAATTGCAAACTGAGTTGTAAATTGCAAAATGTATTTTCATATTCCAAGCCTTAAATGCGTATTGAATTGTCAATTGAGAATTGCATCTTACTTTGAGTTATGAATTAAAAAAATATCCGACATAAAAGAGTCTCATGCGGTTCTGGACCCTCAGGCTGCAGCCCCCTAGGCAGAGGAGGCCCAGAGTCCAAGAAGTCGGCTCGAGTTCACGCCCAACTGGGTGAACGCTCAAACAAGCCCGACAGATCTGCCGTCCTCTTCACCTCCTGTCCGTCTCGATTGCACAGTCACTCCACGCGGCGGCGGGTCGAGAGAGAAGGTGTGGTGTTCAATTATCGCTCTCTCTTTACAGGATGAGTGTGGCGACCTCGGCCACCTCGGCTCAACTTTAAACGAGTAACAGAGGAGACTTTTATGTGAACTGTGAAACAGCATGGCAGATGACAGGCAATTACTCTTGGTGATGTCATTCTGACAAGGGGTCACTCTTAGCACCATTGTTGTTATGCGCTGCTCCTTCTGTTCGCTCAGCTTTTGATGGACATTTCTTTAGAGCTTTAGTCAAGCGTTGCTGGCGGTTTGTGACTGTGTTTCGACAGAAACTCAATATGAATGAACTTAGAGAAAGAGATGGAAGGAGAAGGAAAAAAATGTGATTGAGTGGATGGCAGGAGACAACAGCTAGAGACACGATGCAGATGGGGAGAGATTTTAAAAAATTACTCTCAAAGGTTTGGGTAGTTGTTGGGAAATAATGCTGTAATTTAGTCATGCCATTTGTGTTTGCATTCCCAAAATGTTACATCCACAGTTAACCGTGCTCTAGTCCTGTGAGACCTCTCAGACGTGGTGATGAAACCTTGAGTGACAGCAGAAGAAAAATGGCTGTAAAGCAATGCATCATTTCTGGAGACAAAGAAAGCCCAGCTGTTTTATGAATGCAAACACGAGCAGGCGCTTTCTAAAAGTCTGCAGCGTCTCGTTTGGAATTTTTTTGTACCCGTAACTGCATCTCATTTCCCTATCGGGCATCAGATTGTTGCTCATCGCTTCCATAAAGAGCAGAGAGAATTCACAAAAAGGGGAGGAGCGCCTCTCCCCTGAGTCTTAATTAAAACTTCCTTTGGCAAAGTGGCAGCTTTTTATCCTTCGCCTTCCTGTTTCCTTTTTTTTTTTTTTGCCACATTTTTCAACAAACTGCAGTAAAGTGCATTGGAAGAAGAGCTTTAGAAAAGTAAGAGCCAAGTGAACGAGGAAAGAGCAAATGAGATTGGCAAAGACAGAAAGAGCAAGCAAGAAAGCCATTAGTCACACAGTAGTGAAAAATTATGGAATAATTTGAAATGATAAGTCCATATCTGTTATTCAGAGTCATTATTATTCCGTTTGTTTGAACCTTGGGGGGATGAGTGGACTGCTTATGTGGAACAAGAATGTCAACCAGTGCATGGGATTGACTTTATGAAGCCAAGAACCCAAGAGGCAGCTCTGAGAGCTCCTCGTAGAGTGGCAGAGCGACACAACAGCAGTTGACATTTTGCTGCACGATAAAATATGTTCATGTAGTTTGAATTTCCCATCCTTACGGGCAGCTCATGCCCAGACGTTAATATGCTCAGCAACATCCTCAAGCTCAAACCGGAGCTGAAGTTTCTCTGATCGATTAAGGAGCCGGTTTGCGAAGCGCTGGTGTATTTTTGGGAATGCACACTGATGTTTCCCCATCTCACAACTCAAGCTTCAAATAAATTCAAGTTGAAAATCCTTACATCTCTGCTCTGCTTTGATGCAGCAAAGCAAGCTGTGGTGATTAGTTAGGCTTGTTGCATCTGGATGGTTCGATGTATATGTATGTATTTTCTTTTCTTTTTTTTTTCTTCCTTAATATCCTCGCAAGATAACAGCTCAGCACTTGGGTCCTCAAGGCACGCAGTTTTCATCTGCAAGACTCTCGTCGGCAAGTCCATGGATATTTTGACAGTTTTTCGTTTCATCATTCTAAGAAATAGTAAATAAATAATTCACATACCTCACATTGCTGTTTGTAAGGTTTTTGCTCCATGTGGAAACCACAAACACAGCCAGGCAAAGAAAGGATCCCAATGAAGACAAGCATACCCAAGGTTTCCAGAAGTGGTTCCCATTTGTACAGATCTGGACCTTCTCTGTTTTTGCGTAATCACAGTTGGCTCCCTGACTTTACAATCTACCCACTACTTTTCCGCGGTGAAGGTAAATCTCCTGGCATGTGATTTTCCCAACCTGTGCAGCAGCAGCAACTCAATTAAAAATAGAGTTCAAGCTTTTTTTTCTGAATCGTTACCTGCTTATTAACCTCTGAGGGCACTCTCCCACTGGCCAGTTTGGTCTGTGTCAGAGTTCCTTTACTTGGAAAGTTTGCTTTGTTTTTGCAGATGTCAGATTTCATCTCCTCTCTCAAGTGGTCCAAACAAGCAGACTCTGATCCTACTGAAACAGGGGTCTCGGTGCACTCTGAAGTGGATCCGTGCAAAAAAGCAGATGTGGACCAAAAGCAGGAAGAGACATTTCAACTCGGAAAATAAAAACCTCATGCAGTTCAAATCCAAAGAAGCACAAATGTGGAAAATGTTTCATTGGTGATGATGTGAGGTTGGAGATGCTCTATTTATCATGCAATACTTTTATATTTCTGCACGAAATGAAGTGCGAGTGTCAACAATGGATCTTTTTGCACCATTTTTAAGATGAAAAAGTGAGGACTTCACGGTGGTGTAGTGGTTACTAATCTCCCCTTACTGTGGTTTGAATCCTAGCAGAATCCTTTCTTTATGGATTTTTTCCTCATGACTGTGTGGACTTTCTCTGGGAACTCCGGTTTCCTCCCTCAGTCCAAAAACATGCTTCAGAGGTTAATTGGTGTCTCTAAATTGTTCCTAGGTGTGAGTCTGGGATTGTGTGGCCCTGCATTGTGTGATGGACTTCTAATCTATTGTTTACCTCCCCTTTACCCAACAGTAACTGGGATATGTAGATTTTGCCAAAAGTTCCTATTTAACCGGACTATGTGAGCTAAATCCTCATAAAACATTAATTGTCCATCTTAATACAAGTCTCCAATAATGTGAATGCAGGTAATTTTTCCTATAAATACATTAATTAATAGCTGGATTGCTCCAAAAAGATAAATAATGTTGTGTACAGCATGAATGCATTTTAAGTACCATAGTCCGCACTCTACCAGAGTCAATAAGTCCTGGACTTGTCTTCAATTCTTTAGATAATTTATGCCCTGGATGATCAAATGGTACAGTTCAGTTTCAATATTTTACCATTCCGGTCCATTTTTCAGTCTGCTCTAAGTATTTCGCCATGTCAAATGACAGATAATACAATTTTGGGTCAGGGAGTCCTTGGGCGCCTCTGTCTGTGGAAGTGTATCATTTACTTAGTTTTATTATTTTTCTTTTGCCATCCCACAAAAATGATTGAGTATGACCTTCATACCTTTTAAATATAGCTAGTAGTATTGTCATAGGTGACAACTGAGGAGTTATAATCATTTTTATAGCATTAATCTTACCACACAAAGTCAAATCCTTTCCCATATACTGTATTAAGCCTTCTGACTCAGTGTCATCCCCAAATATGTTATTTCTTAATGTCTCCATTTCAATTTTACATTTTCGACCATATTTAAGTAACAGAAGGCAGATAGGGGCATTACCCTGCAATGGACAAGCAACCCCTCCAGGGTATGCCCTGCTTCACCCAACAGTGGCCGGGATAGGCTTCAGTAACATGATGACCCCTAAAGGGATTAAGTGGGCGGATGGATAAAGGGATGGTGACATCTTCTGATTTACTTTAATTTATTGCACAGTCTGAAATCTCATCTGAGATGTGGTATGGAACTAAGTAAATAAGTGACCAAGTTTAGGATGTCATCAGCATAAAAGAGTCATTTTTGTTCTTGTTAACCATTTAGTAGACAATTCCTTGAATGTCTTTATCTGTTCTAAAACTGACTACTAAAGTTTCTTTCACTACAGTGGTTCCTCGTTTATCCCAGTAGTTACATCCTAAAAATAATCTGCAATAGATGAAATCCACAAAGCAGGATTATGGATATTTCAAGGCTTTAGAAATCCTCATTTAACACTTTTCTCAGAGTCATGAACATTTTTACACTTTTCTCTCTTGCTTAAACTCTTAAAGTTCAAACTATCATCGTAAAATAAGACCAGTATTATAGAAGGAAACCAAAGATCTGCTTACAATCGACGAATTATGTCAATTTGACAAGCTGAACACATTCTGTAAAGGATACGCGACACAGAGGAGATGGATTGATAAGGTCAACAGCCATTTAGAATGCAGAACACAATGCACTGTCATTAAAAAATACAAGACATTCAAAAATGTCTATGAAACAGTGAGAGCCGAACCACAAGGAAACACTGTTTTACAAACAAGGGGCCAAGGGAGCACCCTTAACAAGTCCTACTGGATAAACCAAAACAAGGTGAATTCACACGAATACTAATTATGCTTCTTTCAGCTCCTTATATAGTATTTTAACCCACTTAGTAATGTGATCCAAATCCAAAGTGTGATCAAGCTAGGAAAAGAAAACTCCACTGAACTTAGTTCAATGCTTATTTTGCTATGAAAGAGCAAAACTGTCTTGTCTTGTAACAGGCTCAACCACATCAAAGAAAGAGAAAAAAAAGTGACACAATAAGCAGTGTTGAAGTATAAAATGAAAAAGCATTTTGGTGGATTGCTTTTTTATTTTAATTTTGAGTCATTTGATGCAGTTACATTTTGAAAATTAAAAAGCATTTCTGTTAATCCATTTTAATGATCAAATTAAACATTTCTGACTGAATTTTGCTACGCATTTTCATTATCATTTTAATTAAGTGACAGAAAAAGCGGTGTTGAAGTAGAAAAAGAACTAGCATTTTGAAGGATTGCTTTTCCATTTTAATTTTGAGTCAAAAAATGCAGCTTCATTTTGAAAACGAAAAAGCATTTCTGGTTTTGACTTTTATTTTTAATTATGCTACAGAATCGCTTCCATAGCTTTTGATCAATGTATGTAAATTTGTTGTAAAAACCATTATTATCCATTAAGTATGAAAGGACAAATGTAAACAATATTCTGGGTTAATACAAAACAAGATTTGTAATGAATACTTGGCCTATTCAACAGAAAAAAATATATATTTTAAAAGATACAACAAAGAAAGAAGAAAAGAAAGTTGCATGTATTTGGAAAATTACACGTGAATAGTCACTTTCTTTCTGGCATTTCATTTTATTGGCTGTGCTAGTTAATTCATCAATTTGCCCACTTTCTGAGACTGTCAAGCGGTGTAGTTCGTGCCCCCCCCCGCCCCCCCCCGTTCTGCAAAATTCAGTTTGCAGAACGGGAGGATCAAGGGCGGAGCTACTCAGCTCAGCACCAATGGCCGCGCCCACATAGAGGACATTTTTGGAAACAGGGGCTTCAGATAAACATGAAATATTGCTTTTAAGATATTTAGGTTGTGGGACTTTGGTTAAAAACTTTATAATCTTAATTAAAATACCTCATGGGAACGTTTTTCTTTTTTTTTAAATTGTCATAGGAGGACTTTAAACAGAATGATTTCAGGAAGGTCTCATAAACAGATTGCCTTTTCGTTCTTGAGGCAAACTCATAAAATATTCATTTATGAGGATAAAGCAGTCTAGCTTTTCCCTTATTGTGCATCATTTGAAATCAATCAACACATGAGATGGGTAAAGCATAAATGCCTGATTTGTATAATTTAAAATTCTCTAAGCCATTTTCATCAAAGTTAAAAACATTACCAAGATAAAAACCTCACCAATTTAGTGTTTAGAAACCCAGAAGATGCAGCTTGACTCTGAACCAAAGTTAAGAGAATTCTCAATCACCCTCAGGATGTGAGAGCAAGACCTTTCAACATTCATGGGGATGTCTCTGTGGCTCTGTAGCTTCACTGAAGATCTCTGCAGCAGTAAACATTCCAGCAGCTCCAGACTGATGTATTACCACTGTGATCCACAGCCCTTGCACTGCAGTACACATAAAATTGCTCCTCATAAATGAAATCAGGGACCGTATCTCACACTGGTACATGACGTATTATGAAATATAGAAGCAACCATGCAAACTGGGTGGTTTGTTTTCACTGAGCATGGCGAATGTATGGATGCCTGTTGCAGGGCGTTTGACAGCTGGGATCAGATAGCAGAGAATGCATCACGCTTAGTCTGACCCGAGTGTAAAAAAGAACTGCTTTCAAATATTTATTGACTGTGATGATTTAGCAAGGAGGGTCAATTACTAAAAGTAAATAATAACGTGTTTTAGCAGACTTCTGGCCAGTTAATTAACCAACCTTTCGCGGCTGGGAAAAACAAGCTGTAACCAAGGCTGCATTGTGTAAACATCTTTGGTGAATGAGAAATAACTCAGTTGTCTTTCACAACACATTACAGACTCATTGAGCAACTTGATGAGTCCTACAAATTGACGTGTTTTTCCGAAAGGTTTAGCAGAGACTTTCAAGATCAGGTTTTTTCTACTGGTCTGTCTGCAGTGAAATTCAAAATCGTGCTTTCAAAATAAAAATGGTATTTCATATTTAAGGTGACGTGCCCATGCGATTACGCACGTTAACACCGCCAATAATACAGCGTCCATTTCAGATATGGATGACAAAAGTTTAATTTTGGAGGTACAAAAACCTAACAAAAACATCACTTTTTTCGAGAATTCAGTGAAAAAGGAGAGGACGTGGGGTCTGATTGCTTAAATGTGGATGAGCGAGGAGAGCGGGACGAACCACTCGGCACAGGGGTGGCAGGCAAACCACTCCGTAGAAACAACAGAGACAATGTACACTAACTGACGGTCACGAGACCATGCAACGCAACAGAGATGCACCGCCAACGTACCTGTGTAAATCCGCAGTAAGAGAACCCAACTCCATTGGACTGTTCCACTCAGCTCATCAGCCCGAGTGTCTCTATTTAACAATATATGGCACAGATTAAACTTAAAATTGCAAAAAGCCTTTAAATTAAAAAAAGATAATAATTATCTCTCTTAATTTTTAGTGTCTAATTTGTTCCATACTAAAGTTTTTGTTAAGTAAGAAAAAAAAATCCAATATCCGCAATATGTTCCTGTCCATTCTGTAGGTATAATATTCAGTTGAGACCTTTGTTCTAGCCTTATGCATCATTTTTTAGGGCTCTCTTTATCACAAAAAAATCAGTATAAATATTGAATTAAATTGTTTTTTTTCTTCACATTTTAAAAGAATACTTTCATAACAAAGGTTTATAGTAATGACAACAAAGACAGGTGAAAAATACAAAACGTGAAATAGTGTTTTCAATCTTTGTGCTCACTCTTATGTGTGCTCGCCGTGGGGAACAGGCTGTTTGTCAACAGAGGTTTATGTCCCTAACAAGTCCTTGTCTGTTGACAGACTGGGGGAAAGGCCCCGAATGAGTGAACAGCCTGGGGAGGGAGTCTGATTAGCTACAAGAGGCCAAGCCCTCAAAAGACCTTTCTCAAGACCTTTTTCTGTCGTCCTCCTTTAGCTTCTGAAGACAGCTGAAGAGGGAATGTAACGAGTCCTCTCCAAATGCAGCCCACTGAAGCAAACGGTCACACTGTGAGGTTCGAAAGCTGAAAACATGGTCTTTTCCCACACAATACTGGTAACACCTCATTCTATTTTCACTCCAAATGCATGTATTTTATTAGCAAAAGACAATTAAGAAAAGAAAGAAAAATAAAGTGTTATAGTTTTTATTGTACTGCCTTAAATGGGGCTCGAAAAATACTTGTTTGTAAAAAAATGTCAACACTATTCATAATTACTAATTAGAAGTGTTCATTATGGTGGTTTTAAAAAAAGAGAATGTTAAAAATAAAAGTTCAAAAGAAGATTAAAAAATAAATTGTAAGAGGGGACTTTCACAGTAATTAATAAATACACATCTATCTATCTATCTATCTATCTATCTATCTATCTATCTATCTATCTATCTATCTATCTATCTATCTATCTATCTATCTATCTATCTATCAATCCATCTATCCATCCATCAATCCATCCATCCGTTGTCCATCTATCTGTCTTTTTGTCTGTCCGTCCGTCCGTCCATCCGACCGCTCAGCTTTCAGTAATGCTTGGTAAACCTTTTTTTGGGCCCATTTTCATCATTTGTAGAAAAACTCCCGTTGTTATGGGGAATAAGTAAAGCTCATAGTTTTACAGTTTTTACAGTCGTTCACAATTGCTTGATCCTTCTCACAAATCCCCCAAACATGGATTGTTTTATTAATTTTTGCCCACATTTTTTATTCCAACTTCATTTTTATTGAGTTTTACTCAGTATATTTTATTTTTATTTTTTCTTGACCTCCCCCACCATATATGTATGTTCTGGTGTGTTTTTCAAATTAAAATGACAATGGAGCCACTTAATCTTAGAACGTCATAAATGTGTTTCTGGAAACAGACGTTTGCAGAAAATGCCAAAATTGGACATGTTTAGTGGTATTTGCCACATTTCATGCCTACTAAATTCACTTACAGATGTTGGAGCCATTGGTTTCCTGGAAATACTAAAATAACTGCAGTTTAGCAAAATGCACAAACAACTCTTAAAAAGTAAGTGCTAGTCCTGACAAATTGTCACTTTATGTCGCCACTTCAAGGAAAATGTTTTTTTCTTTGTGTGTGTGTTTTTAACATGTTCTTTTGGCATTTCTTCGGATGATGGAGGATATAGATAAAGAAAATTAAGTTTAACATTGCATTTCTGAATATTTCTTGATTTAAATTGTTTTGAATCAGGAACTGACAGGAAAAAAATGCAGTTGGGAACAGATTGTTTTTTGTGACAGATAATCCCCCATGTTAGGTTGGGGGTGTGAGGGGCTGTAAGCTAGCAGTAGAGTGTATAATGGTCTCACCCACAACTCAGATGCAAATTTCTAATGAACTCCTGCCGCTTTGGAGACTAGGTTTTTTTTATTTGGACTAAAACAGCGTAATCACAATGAAAAGACCGCTGGGAACACTTTGAAAATGGATCAAAAGATGATCAGAGGGTCTCTCCCAGCAAATAGTGTTGTTTGAAGCAAATCAAATTTCTAAACTATTTTATTGAAAAGATAACATCACAGATATTTTTTGAGCTAAAAAACCCCGACAGGTGCCCTTTGACTTTGAAAGACTCATATAGAGACTTGTACTCAATGAAAAAATACTGCTAAAGATATGATCCTTCGTGCATGATAGCAGCTATGAAACATCTTTCAAAATCTGCTGTTTATTAGTTGGAAAAAAGCACAAAAAAAAAGTTTCCCAAGATATTCAGCACATATTACCATCAAGGTGGTGGAACACAACTAGTAAGTAGATACTGCATTATGCACCAGGGCATTTGCATGAAGACAGGTTCATCCATTCCTCAACCTCTCATCACCTCCTGATTTCCTCCACAGCCACTCCTATCGCCTTCACCAACAGGAAACCTGTTATACATCTTGACAGTGGTGGGTGTTTACTGCTGCCACTCAGTAAATTGTTGGAATACTAAGTAGGCTTGTGCGACGCTTCTATACGGGCTCAGAAGCAGGCCTGAATTATACATGCGTTCAGAGTCACTGTAAATGTGTATATATTGGTGACTCACAGCGTAGACTCATCAATTATGGCGGCCTCCACTTTACGCACTTTTATTCCTATATCTGGCGCCTTCTATCAGCTGTACTGGTTGAACTCGGAGGTATTAATGTTTGTTCCCTCCCGTCGCCATTGTCACTCGGGTCTCTCTGATTGCAATCGCCGTTTCAGCCTTCCGGCATTAAGCATGCAAGGCTTGCCGCACGCAGTGCTTTCACCATCAGAAATCAGCAAGTGCCTCCGACTCTTTCACCCACACAAAGAGGGTTTCAAAAGAAAAAGAACATCAAGGAAATGTTAATACTGACCAATCAAAAACAAAAAAAAAAAACTGTGGATGTTGGCATAAACAGCTAATTGTGTGAATATTTGTATTAAAGTCCCGCTTTTAACATCTTTGGATCTATTATAAAAGTGTTCCCAGTGGTCTTTTAATAATATTTGTGCTGTTTTTAGCCAATTTAAAAAAAAAAAAAAAAAACGTGTCGATTTCTAGGACATAGTTTTTTGCAGAGCAGCAGGAGCTCGTTAGAAATTTGTCTCTGAGTTGTGGGTGGACCTGTCCCGCCCCCATTTCCCATCACCCAAACTTTTGCACACACCATTATTTTGTTACCCTTTTGAAAGAGTAAATGATGGAAATAAAGTCTAGTTTTTTGGACATATTACAAGACTGTAATCTAAAGACTTTTGAAGATGTTTTCATCTTTCCTTGGCTTCCTAATGCACAGTATTATAACTTTTACCTGAAGTGCCCAGACTTTCAATCCACACTTTTTTATTCTGTCACTGTTATTCCGCCACTCACACCCTCAACCCAACATTGCCGGTGCAACAAAAATAGCGAGCAATATTAAAGCTATCCTGCTGTCCGTTCTGAACCATATGCCAGCTCAGACATGGAAAACAAAGACGTTCACGCATTTATTTGTCAACAAGTGGTTGCATCAGAATGGAGCAGAGCAGGAAGCTCGTACCTACCCAACAAATTTTCTGTCAAAATTATGATTTTTTTTCTTCAAGCAACACTTTTTCTTCCGCTCCCGAATTTCCGATTTGGATAAAGAACTTAAAAATTCCATTTTAAGCCTAATTTTCTTTATTTATCCGCTCCAGCGTGAGAAAAACGACATCAGAACATTTTAAAAACAGCAAAAACACTATTTTCTTCTAAAGTTGTGAATGTAATTGTGAAACTAATGATTTAAACTGTAAATGTTTTAAATTGCACCAACTTATATTTCCAAAAATAAATACAAAAAAATGCAACAGAATGTGAAGATTTTTTTTTTTTCCCATCACAGAGATGCAGTGGGGTGTTGCTTGGCAGGATCAGAGGGTTTCACTCTGAAAGTCTTGGAGAAGACTAATGCACACTGAAAGTTTCTGCTGGTTTGGAGAGATTAAAGGCATTTTTCCTGACAGATGCATGTTGCCAGTCTCTTAATAAAAAAACATCAGAGCTTCTACTTTTACCTTGAGAACAGATAGATGTCATTAAGGATCACATCTGGGTCAGTACCCAGTGGCAGCCCCTGCATTTTTGATCTTTTAGTGGCATCCGTCTTCATTCTATCTATTTTAATACTCCTCCTGACATCATCATCATTTAAACTAAGGCCCATGGATCTACAATTCAATTCAGTTTTATTTAGCCCAATATTACAACAAAGATGTCTCAATGGGATTCATTAATTGTAAAAAAACAAGAAATCAGTTATGAAATACGATAGTTGATTGCTAAACTAAACTCAACAGACTAAGCTAGACTGACATCCCTGCCCTTAAACCTTCCTTCTCGGTAAGGAAAAACTCCTAAAAAAAAAAACGAAACCCTCAGGGATGCACACATGAAGGAGGGATTCTCTGAATCTAGAATCATCTTCTGCTCCCCCGGAAGGCATGCAAAATTAAATGATAAATAAGGAGAAGAATAATAATTTAAAATAGAGGAGAGGAGGAGAAAAAAAGTAGATGAGAAAGGGGACAGAACCCCGGCTCGGTGCACAATACTTTAGCCAGCTTCAAACTTCTATAGCAGCGGACTAACAACTAATTGTTATTGTTAATAAATTGAATTCAAACATATCAATAGTATATTCATTTCTCACATCTAAAGGGATTTCCCTGGATCTCAATACCATCGAGACCTGCCACCTGCTCCCCAGGAGAAAGGAGACGGATAAACCAGCGATCCTCATCAGGTTTGTGAATCACAAACACAAGCTAGCTTTGATGACCCAAAGGAAACACCTGAAAGGTTCGGCTGCTTATCTGAACGACCATCTGACCAGAAGGAATGCTGAAATCTCAAAACATGTACAGCTTCTCTGGAAGCGTAAGCAGATTGAGAACACTTGGGTTAAAGGCTGCAGGATTTACGTCAAACCGCTCCGTCCAGAGGACCGGTCCAAGGTTCTGGTTGTGAACACCATGATGGACTTTGAGAAGTGTTTGATCACGGTCGTCTGAAACAACATGGAGTAATAAACCAAAGAGCCAAATAATTTCAAGAAATATGACATGTCGATTCATCACTTTCTCTGTATGTCTGACGTCACCTGAATAACAGCAGAGTTCTGACCTGCAGACAACTTGACCTCAACTTTCACCGCAGCTGATATCAGCTGAAGAAGGATATGGACCTGAATCTAATGTCTGCAGACATAACATGGAAGAAAACTATTAACTGTTTAAACCAAGAAAATCAGCTGTTATCAGTAAAAGAAGAAATGCCAACCTTGGACAATTCGACAGTTTATGGACCCTTTTTATTTTTCCCCTACAGCATTACTTTATTTTAAAAAATAAAATAAAAATACAAAAAAATATTAAAAAAAGTAAAACAAATGATTAATCACTAATTGAAAATTGTTAAATTGATTGACTTTTAATGATATTACTTCACTTTCTCCAAAAGTGTCTTTTCTAATGTAGCATAATTTTGCACATGTTTTTAACTTTTGATACTTGATGAAATTTTGCTATGAAAATTCCTGAAACAGTGTTGTGTCTACTTTACTGATACAGTATTATGTTTTATTCATATGAATGGCTTTTATAAGTAACATAATCTGCATATATTTCAGATGACTGATCTGCATTTGCCATGTTGATTTCAAAAATAGTTATTTTTGACGTAATACTTAAGTAATTCATCTTTGTTATGTGCTTTATCGATATCTTATGATTTTTAATTCTGTCTGATAAAAACTGGGAACCGGATATTGATAAATCATGTAATAAAATGGTTATAGTATAACGGGGTGGGATTATATAAGTTCGCTTCCTTCCACTCCCTTTCAAGCAATATTTATTAGTATGTCTAATTATCCTAAGTTTGATTAGTTACTGTATGAATGTATAACTGATGATTATATTGCTGTTGTGTATTATTTCTACTTAATTGCTTGAAATAAACCATTTCAAATCAAAAAAATCAAAATGTTGCATAAACAATGAGACACATAGCAAATGGTAATAATAATAATAATAACAATAATAGAAAATCTACATTTTTAGCATATCTATATTGATACAGTAAAGTATTAATCTAAGTAGGGGGAACGGGCCGGCCCCGCCCGGTTTATGAAACCATCTTCCCTCTGCTTAAATCCACGGAGAAATAGGTATACTGGATGTAATGAAAATTCTAATTATTCCCCCAAACTTCAGTACAGCAGGTGAGGTGGGGGGGGCAATAAGTTAAATATTCTCTGATTACTAATAATCAGAGAATTCAACTTGAGTGATTGCACATAAGAGTCAGGTGTGCGGCAACCAGAAACTGTGCGCTGAGGTTGCTGGGACTTGAAGTGTGTTTAGAACTACAGAGATGGTTCCCGCCAATGACCAGAGGGGGAGACAGAGTTCTGACAGTTTCACAAAACAAAAATCATTTCAACAAATCAAAATGAACAAAACAGGAAAAGGTAGGTTGGATGTCACTTATTGATGATGATGATTTGTTCTCCTTTTTAAAAAGTTTGCTTTTTGACATGACAATATCTTCCAACAGATATTTCTTTACAAGTCTGGCCACACCCAGTGAAAAGGTTCAATGATTGTTCAATCAACTCTTTCCCAGAGTACATGCAAAACATCCTTCTGATTTCCCACTTCCTCAAAACTCAAACATCATCCTCTCATCAGTGACGTCCCCTTTTCTGGTTTCCTACTGTGTTTTGTTTTTTAACTTTTCCTAATCATTTCTGGAAATTACTTTTGCTCTCTAAAACTTCTCTGTCTTTTTTTTTTTTTTAAATATTTTTTAAATATTTGTTTTGCTTCTTTTTTTATTAATTTTTATTTAAGTGAGACAACAACAACAAGCAACAACAAACAAAAAATACACTGGAAAAACAGATCTGACAAACAAAGACAACAACCAATACTAACACAAGAAAGGGAAAAAAATGTAGGGATACATTATTAGAGATTCATATAAATAGATAGGAAAGGCTATAGACGTATATAACTATACATTAACTATATTCTTGATATTAGAAAAGACAATAGCAGTAACCATCATAAAACCAACAGTAGAAATAATCATGTGGTCATTATTACAAAAAATATTAATAATAATAATTGAAAATGAAAATATTGAGAGTAATTACCCCTAACCTTCAGACGCCCGCAGATGAGATGAATAGGGTACCATAGAGAGAAAAAAGCGGGGAGACAACGGAAGAGCAAGGTCAACCCCCCCAACACCATAGAGGCCGAGACAGTCACGCATTTGGCTCTCAGATAAAACTTAATGTTCATTTAGGAACTCGATGAGAGCTGACCAAACATTGTGGTTCGGTCGAGTCAGTGGAAGAAGGTGATGAATTGACTAAAGAAATGTAAAAAAGTTTTTCCATTTAGACAGGTTTACGGTGTTCTTTAATTTCCAGCTCATAAAGATGTTTTTTTAGCAATGGTTATTGTTTCTCTTTTTTAACTTTCGTTGTGATCTTTACATTTTTTTAGGCTGAGTGATTTGTTGAAGTAGTTTGCACTTCAAACTACTTGCACTGCAAGTCCTCACTTGCAGTGTAAAAAGCCCTTTAGCTGTAGCCGTCCAATCATCAGGACGAACTTCCTAACCTCCTAAAGCCTTCTGTGGCTCAGACTTCTTCTAACAGGTGTAAACAGCTTTATTTAAATGAGACTTCAGCGTGTGCTGCGTTTTGTCATTTGGATCGATGCAAAGGAGAAAAGAATGAACAGAAAAAACAAGGTGCTGCTGGACATTTGAAAAAGTCTGTAACGCTCAAAGATTCTTAGAGATTTATTACACACAAGATGGACTGGAAAGCGTTAAGACTGAGGGCTTTAGCCATTGCAGCGGATCCGCTTGCATCTGTGCTGGTGATGGCTAATAATGCCCCCACAAGAAGTATGAAAATGAGGTGCAAGCACAACTGAAGACTCTCGTCAGCTGCCCTGGCGTAAAGGATAACGCTCAGACAGGAAAGTTACTACAGGAGAAATGGAGAGGAGGAGCAGACTGTACAAACAAAAAAAAAACCACATAACTAAAGATCTTTTAAGTCATTGGCCAGGAATGATGAGGGCGGGGCACAACAACTATAGAGGCAGAATTTATGAAAGTCCTGCGCTTTGCAATCCTTGTTGAGAGGGTTTACTTATCCAAACTTTATATTTTGCTCACCAATTTTTAACGCCTGAATCATCGTCAGGTACAATACCTTTGACTCGCTTTTACTTTTTATTTTTTGCTTGGACAGAGGCATGCTGAAGAAATTGGTCATTGCGGTTTGTGCCCGGCTGGAATTCTGACACCAAGTCTTTCATATATCAGAATAAAGCACCGCTTTAACATTTTGCACCAAGCCTCTTTTAACCCTTGTGCTATCTTAGATGACCCCACCCTTACATTAACGTGTTATCCCTACCATGACAAAGGTGGATAACGCTGGAGAGACTTCATGTAATCCATGGACACCAGTGAAAATCACAAATCATTGAAGAAAAAAGGTTCAGAGCACTGTCTAGTGGGTCTAGATGACCCAACTCCCAATGTTAAAGTGCCTAGGATAGCACAAGGGTTACATGTAAGTACATGCGCTAGTGTCGGGTAGAACAGCATATGTGAATACCGAGTTCATGAAGCTGCGTTCAGCTCGACGCGCATCACATGCCAGATGTGTGCATAGCATTACAGTCACCTCGCATTCAAAAAGAGATTCAAAAATTGAGGTTTCTGTTTAGTCACACTTGAACTCCCAACTTAGAGAAGGACAAAAAAGATTCCATTATAACAATAATGATAATAAATGTGTTTGCTGTAGCAAAATTCAATGGTTTTTTGTAAATGTATTTTACCACTAGCTTTATCTTTGAGTTTTTTTCTCAGGAAAATTTCCGTTGAATCCAAATATTTTACACATTTTTGTGGCTTTTTCACATTTTACCTACAATAATGCTAAAAAACAACAACAACAACACAGGCAGTCGGCACAAACTTGAACCTTGAAATCCTCTCTTTCTTTCAAAGCACGTAATGGTAAATGAAGTGCATTTATGGAGCACTTTCATAGTCTGGTTTAAACTACCACTCAAAGTATTTCACATTCCAAACCATGTTCATCCATTCCACCCACACTTTCTGCACTGTGGGAAACCTCTACTCTTTTAAACTGCTGCTTCATCACTAACACGAATGAATGCATCAGGAGCAACATGGGCTAAGTGTACAATGGACATAGCAGCAAGGCTAGGAGTTGAACCACCAACCTATCAGCAAAAAGCTTCTAAATTTTCCCAGAGATTTAAGTATATACATACACTTAAAGGTGGTCTCATAAATTTAAAACTTTGGTTATTGAATCTTTACATTATTATGTAACTGCTCCACTCTTTTAGATTCTGTCTTCCACATGTTGCTGATGCTTCAAAGTAATGTTACTCTCAGTTGCTTGGAGCCTGATTAGCCCTTTTAAACTTCCATTTAAGGATATGATCCAGCAACCTTTCATCTCTTAATGGGGAGGCTCTCAATTTGCATTTGATAGAGATTTTTTAAATACACATATCAATCGTAAAAATAAAGATGCTTTGATTTGCTGACAATGGTTTTGTGGCTTTGGGAAGATGGGGAAATCCCTTATTCCTCCCCATACCCTCCCGGGAATATCCCTAGCAACAGTCAATGAGCAAAGCACTGTTGAAGGAGTCAATAAAAAATGGCAGCACTGATACAAACCATCATCAAATAAACAACTTGAGCATTATAATGACTTCAGTGTTTAAAACATAATAGTGGGGTGTTCATCCTGAGACTGAGAGTTTAAATCCACAGTTGGATCACATCAAAAACGAAATTAAAACCGAGTATCTATCTGCTGGACTACAGGGCTCCACATTCAATATCAGTACTGCAAGGAAACTGGGCACTATCAAGTGTTGCAGTTCCTCAAATAACCACTGAAGGGTGATTATGGAGGGGAGCATTGTCCTACCAACCTCCGTGTGTATACCAAAACTTTAGCTCCAGTGTTGACATCCGTGCAACTACTGCCTTGCTGTTTTGCTGATTTTTTGGCCCAACTTTGCACGGGTTTGTTCAGTGTCCTGATTGGCTGTTGATCTTGTCAATCAATCTCTTCCGCGTCATGTCTTCTGTACAGAGACGCTTCACATGCAGCTTGACAAGTAACATTAAAAGGGTGTAGTGAGGGCTGTCACGGCCTTACACGTATAAATTCCTACTTAGCGGATTTCACCTGTCGCAGGTTATTTATAGACCGCATCCACCGCGATAGACGAGGCACCACTGTAACATAATTCCAGTGGATTCTGTCGTGGAGAAAAGCAGCCTTGCTTCATAGCAGTGAAGTGCTTACGCCTTCAATGTCACTCTGCTGATTCTTTCATGAAGTAAAGAGACTTTTTCACCGATATGCAACACTTTACATTAGTAGAGAGTCGCTGATATGAAAAGCCACCTGTCTCTGCGTCAGAATCTGCTAAGTGACATTGATCGCATCACATCATCTCCAAAGTTAAAAGATTAAAAATTTAAACTTTTCATTAAGACAAAAATTTCTGCGGATCCTGGTAATTGATTTTTTTTTATTTATTCCTCGTTTGGCACTGTTTTTTATTTATTTTTATTTATTTATTTTTTTAAATCAACTTTTGCAATTAAGCAGCATATTTTTTTTGATTTATACTTCTTCCTTTGTCCTGTCCACTCACCCACTTTTGATAAGGTGTGGGGAAGGCGGAGCAAAATTCCTACTTCAGGGTTGATTTTAGCTATTTGGAATCCTGCTGATGATGTCACAGATAAATGGCCCACTCAGGATTGACCCTTGTGCTTTCTTACGGGGTCCAGATGACCCCACCCTTACATTGACGTGTTATCCTTACTATGACAAAGGTGGATAATTGTGGAGCGGATTTCATGTACTCCATGGACACCAGTGAAGATCACAAATCATTGAAGAAAAAAGGTTCAGCGCACTGTCTTGTGGGGTCCAGATGACCCCACAAGATAGCACAAGGGTTAAAGAGGGTTTTCTGTTTGTAATTTCAGGGGAATTACCGAAGACTGTTTTGAAAACTATGCAAGTTTAGAAGTCTTTGCGAGCCACGTTTGTGGTGTCCCACAAAAGAAGAGTCAAACATTTATTTTGAAGAGCGGTTTGACTCCTAGAGACCGACTTGGTCAAATACCTATCAATGACAGACTGCAGGGAAGTGCTGGCATTCACACTGGATTCCTTAGCTACAGTTTCACTTAGCAGGGATCACTTATCTGCCAGAGCAGTTGACACTCGAGATACTGATGCTGTCAGTGTTTTGACAGCTGACCCTGAGAAGGTGATCTCTCATGGAAAGCGCAGGGGAGCCGAGTTAATACACATCATTTCAGACACTGTTCTGGCCATGAAGGACACGTATCAATCTGTACCACGCTAATGGAGCCAGGAAATTATGAACGACTTCATGTGGTTTTTCAAGGAACCCGTGGCAACAGACACATTGTGTTAAATTTGATAGAATTTTTCAATTTCTTTTGTAAGTTCAACCTGTTAAATTAAAAAAAGTAAAGCAAACTTTTTTACTCTTTTTTTTCCTTTTTACTAACCCAATGCCTCTGAGCTTCTACGTATTATTTCTCGCTTGTGTGAGGTCCACTCAGAACAGAAATGTCTGGTGGGTTAGTTTTGAACGGGCTGGGACTGCTCAAAGATTTCACACCTTTGTTTGGTTTGCTTTCATATTGCACTCCTAAAGAAACCAACCCAAAGTTAGAACAATGTCGATAAAGATTCTTGTTCAATGACTAAAGTCCGAACGCCTCGACCAAAAAAATGGAACTGCTGCTTCGGGAAGCAGGTGGTGTATTACCAGACACAAACACCAGGAAAAACGAAAACGCAAGTGACTCTCTTTGGTTTACCATATTTTTGCACTGTAAGGCAAGGTAAGTTTATTTGTATAGCACATTTCGTACACAAAGCAATTCACAGTGCTTCACAAAACAGGAAAATGCACTAAAATTACAATACATAACAGTGCAAGGATTAAAAACATACATTATCATTATAAAATTTGCTTTGAAATAAAGGGAAGAGAAAAGAAAATGAAAAGAGGTTTTGATACACACAGCTAAACAGGAATGTTTTGAGTCTAGATTTGAACCTTAGCACAGTGGAGACATGTCTCACAACCTCAGGGAGACTGTTCCAGCCTTTAGCTGCATAAGACTGAAATGCTGAGTCTCAGGGGGCCTCCAGGAGGCCAGCCCCTGAGGTCCTCAGAGTCTGAGATGGTTCATATGGCGCTTACATGTCAAAGATGTACTTTGGTGCGTGGCCATGGAGAGACTTGTAAACAACCGAAGCTGCTATAAAGTCTAATCTTTGAGCTACAGGAAGCCGGTGCAGAGACTGATGCGATGGTACTTCCTGGTTCTAGTCAGGACTCAAGCAGCAGCATTCTGGATGTACTGAAGCTGTTTTACAGCTTGTTTGGGAAGGCCATTGAGCAGGCCATTATAGTAATCTAACCAACTGGAGACAAATGCATGAATAAGTATCTCCAGGTCTGGCTTTGACACTATGTTTTTGATTTTAGCAAGGTTTTTTTAGATGGTAAAATGCTGCTGATGTTACTGACTTGGTCTGGCTGTTAAAGATTTAGGTCAGAGTCCATGATTACCCCTAGGTTTTTCTGACTTAATTTGAAGCTTTTAGAGGCAGAGAGTGAAGGTAACTGTTGATACTTTCTATTTGTTTCTGTGGGCCAAAGACGATGACTTCAGTCTTGTCTGAGTTTAGTAGGAGAAAGTTGTTGATGCAACAACTGAGTGAATCCACTGGCCCATGTTCTGCTGTCAGTGACACATAGATCTAAGTATCGTCTGCAGTTGTGATAAGATATGTTTTTACTGCGAATTAACTGACCTAGTGGCAGCATCTAGAGGTTGAACAAAAGGGGTCCTGGAGCCCACCACAGTTCAAGGCCATGCCGTCTTCTAGATAGGACTTGAACCAACTATGGGCAGAGCTAGAAATTCCAACCCAGTCTTGGAGTCTGGCAGACTTAAAAGCCTAAAAATTTCTAAAAACAACAGTGCACCCTATAAACTGGAGAGCTTCATATATATCGATTATTTCTGGTTGTGCTTACTGACGTTGAAGCGTTTTTGGGAGGTACACGGCGCTTTGTCAAAAATATTTGGTTGGGTGTTATTGTGACTATGCCAACACGACTGAGTTATAGCAGTGTCGGACTGTGGTTCTCTATGTGTCACTAACCAGGTTGGGAGTTAGCATAGTCACAGTAGCATTTGATTTAACTGTATCAGTCTGTGTTGTTTTTATGTGTTTCAAACAAGCTTCGGAGTTAGCTTGTTTGTGACGATAAATATAAATGAAAATAAGAAGTGAAAAATAATCTAGTGCTTACTAGACCTTACACAGGAAAAGTAAAACATCAAACAGTCTTAATTATGTATCAAACAGCGCAGAAGTAGTGAGAGAAAAAACACAGAGACATTATTCAATAGCTTAGAGCAATCATCTGAAGTTTGACATTTTCAGTCTCTCATCGTTACGTTGGAATTCTGTCCCAACATTCATTACAACTTCCTTCTATCAGTTCATTGATGTTTGTTGGCCTTTCTTTGTGCATTTTTTCTGTCTCTTTCTCCCACGGCTGCAGTCCATTCAGGTCAAAGAGGCTGTATGCTCCTGTTTACTGAATATACCGCTCAGTCATTTCCGGTTTAGAGTCGATAGTGTTGTTTACAGGTGTTCCAGTGCTCCAGTGGGGATAAACTTGCAAACCTGTGTTAAGGACATAGGTTATTGAAGTGTCTATTTCAGCCACATTTATTTAGACTAGACTCAAACCGCAACTTAGCATGTGACATAGACCATAGTCTTTAAAGACCTCAACATTTCTGTAAAAAGTTGTCTGTTTTCAGGGAAATTGGCGTGTGCTACCTGCAAGCAGAAGTGATTAAGCGGTTTTATTTTTTTACAAGAAATATGTCACACATGTCATGCATTGCAACACTTTTTTTAACTCTTTTTTTATGTCGATTTCCATAGTCTTCATATTTATGTTTCAGTTTGAACACACACATCTGCAGCCACTTTTTTTTTTCATTTACCTCACAAACCTTTATTTGTTTTTTAAAAATATAAAGTGTCACGTTTTTTGGTTTATTTACTGTCTCTCTGTGGTCAACTGGATAACCATGATTGTTAAATGCACCAGTTTTGAGAGAACCAAGATTTTTTATTTACACGCAGGCTTGGATTTGTTTGTTTGGTTTGAACAGGCTTCAGGTTTCCATACAAGCTAAGAACTGGAGTATTTGACATGTAGCCCTTTTTATTCATTTACTTAACCTTTGTGCTATCTTGTGGGGTCCAGATGACCCCAATCCCAAGAACGTTAACGCTGAACTTTTTTCTTCAATGATTTGTGATCTTCACTGGTGTCCATGGATTACATGAAATCCTCTTCACCTTTATCCACCTTTGTCATGGTAGGGAGAACACGTCAATGGAAGGGTGGGGTCATCTAAGATAGCACAAGGGGTTAAAACATTTCCCTTATAGCAGACGTTCTGTCACCTTTCCTTTTTCATCATCAGTGGGTCTTATGTTGCTTCTGATCTCCATAAATGATCTGCTTAGGCTATTTCCTTCTTACTCAAAGGTCTGAACTAATTTACCTGTGTCTTTTCTCTTCACAGCTGGGTGAGAAACGATGACTGCTAACTAATTAAGCAGTTGCATTGGTGTCGGTGTTATTTATTGTTTTGCTCCTTGGCCTCTGCAGCTAAACAGATCCATGGAAGATGCGTTCGGGTGAAACGGGACGTCTGTCTATCCCAGAGCGCAGCAAAAACAAAGGTGAAACGAGAGCAAAACAAATGGTGGTGGAGCCAAACAAAGGAGGTTAGGCCCAAGGAAGTGGACACACCTGTCTGCTGGAATGGTTTGACATCAACTGCTAATGAATAGAGAACTCAAACACAGCCAATTAGTTGCAGCGCCTGTTAAAGCAACCACTTAACACATGCTGTGTCAGGATAGATTGGCCTTTCATGGCTGCTTTGGGGCTTTCTGATATAGCTGCTGACAAGTGCATTAAAAGAAAAAACAAACTTCGAAGGTTTTACTGATCTCCTTTTCTGCTGTGATGTTTTCCTTTAGCTGCTAAACAGTTGAGGGTCACTTGGCTAAGTAACTACCCACTATCAAAAGGAAAATCGGAAAAAAAATGCATCGTCTTTAGGAAAAGTTGTGCTTTAGTTGAGCTTCAGGACCAAAGATAAACCATGAATGAAAATAGTATGCATTTTTGGGGAAAAAAGCAAGCATTGCTGAATGGCGGAGACGTCACAAAGAGGCAGAAGGGTGTGGAGGACCTGGAATGGAGAAGGGAAGGGCGGAGGATCGGTGCAATGCCACATGGGAGGACGACACATATCTAATCCCCCGGAGAGTGAAGACAAGGAGGCCAGACAACCCTGCTGATTGACTGGCAGCATCTCCGCCTGTCATTCACCATCCACTCATCCTCATCAACGCTGGCCGGGTGCCCTGCTGTGAGGCCAAGGGCGGAAAGTAAAGCCGGCTATGCAGGACTCACTCACTAACAGGATGTTTATTTTTTAGATATAAATCCAATGTACGACATAAAAAACCCCCCGATAAAAACAGTTTTAAAAAGGCCTCTCTGTGTTCCTGGCAGGGCTTCAGAAGAGCTGTGTCAACTGTTTCAGATACAAACAAACGACAACAAAATCAACACGGCCCCGGCAAAGCAGTCGGAACGGAAAAAATGCAACAAAAGAAACACTTCCATTAATCAGTGAGCCGTCAGCATCCGTTGCTGCCATCAAAAAAATAAATTAAATAAATAAATAAAAGACACATTAGTCTCTTTTCTTTTGTTTCCCCTCTGACTCAGGTGGCGTTGAGTCACGGAGGTTAAACCGACTGACTTATTTCCACCTCTCCCTCCCTCACAAACACAACAATCAGCTTATTAATTACCGCACGGCCCCGGTGGGGCGAGAATGACTCACCGGAGCGGTGCTGTCCAACAGGAGCTGCCAGCAGGAACACATCCCACCTCTCAACGTTGGAGCTCAGGAGAGGCAGGTGAGGGCCTGTGCTGGATTAAGACTGCACCCTCGCGTTCAACACAAGCAGTGCACAGCCTCTCTGGCGGCTCGACAGCACCATCTAGTGGAGATGAGGCACAATACACCCGGCAGCTTGAACTCCTATTTTCCTGCTGCAGTGGAGGAGGGAGGGGAATGATCTGAGGGATGAAGATGAAGCTTCTGTTCTTTACGAATAGTCTCAGATAACTTTAGTAAGCTTAAAAATAGAGTTAAAGCCATGAAAGTTCAAAGGAACCTGCTCCTCCAAGCTGCTGGTGTCTGCAAAGCAGCAGGAATATGTCAAAGTGCAGCTTTGCTTTATGCAGTTTTCTAAAAATAAAAATAAAAAAACATTTATAACCTCTTTTAGAAAGAACAGGTGGAGAGCAGCACTCACACAACACACAGCAAAGGGTGAATGGGAAATCAAACATCCAAGTCTGCACAAGATATGAACATTCAAAACTTTAACCCTCAAATTTACCAACTAAACTTTCCTAAAATTGCAGTTCCAAAAAGGGTCAGAAAAAAAAGAAAAGAAATATTTTTAAACCTTTTAGACAGTATTTTTGTCTTGTTGGAGACAAAAGTTGAGTTAGGAAGCTGGGGGTTAGGGTTTCGTCTACACGGTGGTGTAGCGGTTAGCGCTCTCACCTCACTGTGAGATTCAAATCCCGGCTGGTTCCTCCTCTCTCACGTGCGGGTTTCCTTCCTCCCTCAGCCCCAAAAACATTATTGATGGTGTCATTAGTGTTTCTAAATTGTCGTTAGGTGTGAATGTGTGAGAGTGTGTGTGGCCTTGTAACCGACCGATGACCTGACCGGGGTGCATCCTGCCTGAACTCCGTGACCCTAAAAGGGATTCAGCAGCTTCTGAAGATTGCCGAATTTGATGATTTTTTTGTTTTTAATGACAAAACTTAAAACTCTATATTACTCATTATATTTGTCAAGATATTTACTGAGAAAAACATTATCCTTGATCTGAAACACAAAACTAATGTAGATACCTGCTCCACACTCCCATCAGATCACACTCACAGAGTAAAACACACATTAAAAGAATAAATAAATAAGGAGTATGTTTAATTGTAATAATAAAACCCAATAAAAACAGAATGAAGAGACTTAAAAAGCAGCATTTTCCAGTCTAATTGCACTCCTGGATCTCCCAGTGGAGCTAGGCAGTGAGCGAAAAGGGAAAACGACATCTTTGTACGAATATTATATAAAGCATACAACTAATAATAACAGCCAGAAATTACCGTAAGTAGGAAAAAATTCCCACAGAATAGGCCAATTAGAAACACATCATAGGGGATTTTGTTTGTCTGTGTGCACAACAATAGTTAGGGTTATAACTTTATAGTCACTTTTATGGTCATACATACAGTAACTGTTACTATAAATATGATTATTAGTGTGTTTTGATTATGAATATAAATTTTAGCTCTAATTATTAAATTATGATAATCTGGAGAATAAAATTACAGCTTTTTTTTACAAGCTTAGCTTCTGTCTGCTACTTTTCAAAAATGTTTTTGCATTATTGTATTATCATTATTATAGTATAGTTGCTGCTGTTTTTATCATCTATAATTTTGTATCATATAGATTGTATTCTTAATATTAAGATGTTTTAAGCAAATTCATTAAAAATGAATCATATTTTGGTAACTTTTTACTGAGACGGAACAAATTGTTTTTAAAAAAAAAACATATTTTTAGGATGCTGCAAATATTCGCTGCAAAAAATGTTAGAAGTATGTTTCTATGCTTTAGTAAAATCTTGCCTATTACATTTCTGTGTCTCGTGTTAAGTGTAATTAGTTTTATAGACTATAAAAGTATTTTGGAAAAATATAGTTTTCAAAATGAGCATTTTCATGAACTGAGGAGGAAGTTCCCTTTTTCTGATCTTTTTGAATCCATTAAGAGGAAATAAAAAACGCAATCTTGCTTGAAATGTGAAATAAATGCGTGGTGTTTAACTCAATGCCCTTTGGGAGTCTGACTGACTGTGGTTGATCACAGACAGAAACTATGACCAGCTAAAAGCTGATATGCAGCCACACTGTGGGACTTGAGGGCAAAAACCCAAACCCCATATCAAAGTTATTATATTCAGTGTCACATTTCTGATTGCCCATTCTAACATCTTTCAAAAAAAAAACACCATCCGATGTGGCACTGCTTTTACAAATCAGCCTCACTGAACTGATTGCTTTTGTCGGAGTGAGCTCACAAACTTAGAGATGTTTAAATCCCACTTTGAAGGATGAAATGCCTTTGTTCTGAAGCAGCAGAGAAGCGACCGCAGCAGTGTAGCCTGTGGGAAGCAACTGAGCGGAAATGTGCTCCGCACATTCGACACAGACAATTGATCAAAACCGACTAATTAAAGGATGTGTTTTACATATATTCATTTCCGTATCAAATATTAATGGGAATAAATGTATTTGTTTTTCAAATGAGCGCTCGGTTATCAAATATTTCAGACACACCTCATTAAAGATACAGAGCCGAGAGCGAGCATGCATTTTTTAACACGCAGAACTTCACAATGGCAGCTCGCGGGCTCGGCTGCTTGGTGTGGCCTCGTCGGCCCGGCAGAAGAAGCACTTCTGGCAGAGATCAAGGTCCTTCCTGTGGAGGAATCAAACACCTCTGGCCTCTCTTTACTTCATTATTTAAAAAGAAAAATGTAAAAGTGGACCTTGGGTTCCAAAAGCATCCATGAGGAGCAGCTGGATTTTATTCCTGAGATAAATCCGACTTCTGAGTAGTTTGCAGAGCTCATATAAACGGCTCCGGAAACATTCACCTCTTTAACCCTTGTGCTGTCTTGTGGGGTCCAGATGACCATCTAGACCCACTAGACAGTGCTCTGAACCTTTTTTCTTCAATGATTTGTGATCTTCACTGGTGTCCATGGATTACATGAAATCTTTCCACCTTTATCATGGTCATTGAACACGTCAATGTAAGGGTGGGGTCATCTGTGTCATGGTGCCTCTGTCAGACTCCTTCCCCTCCCAGCTCTGCTCTGCTCCTGACTCACAGCTGTGACCTATCATCTCATCAAGCCTCTGCTCTTCATAAGGAGACCCAGCTCCAGCAGTCATCGCCAGTCCGTTAACCCTGATGGTGCTTAGTCACGTTGAGATTCACGTCTGGCTCCCCTTGTCTCGTACCTCCCCAATTGTGTCTTGTCTCATCTGCCTCAGGTTAAATCTCATGCCAAGGGAGTCACCAGAGTCTAACACAAGACTCTGGTGTGGTTCTGTGCTCCGCAAGAAACTCCAGCCACGCCACTCGCCAAGAACTCCAGCCTTGCCTTTCTGAAGAGCCTCAGCCACGCTCCACGCCAGGATGGCCCACTCAGATCTAAAGTCACGTCTGCCCATAGCCCTGTCTGGATCAGTAAAATAAATCTTTACTTGCCTACCACTTATCTGCCTTTTCCTTCTGGGTTCCAGCACCTGGGTCCGTCGTGTTCTGATCATGACAATCTGGACCCCATAAGATAGCACAAGGGTTAAATATGTCCAAGGTGAAAAACAAAAACAGGTTCCATCATTTATTGAATCATCAACACTTGAAGTTTATTTTATTAAGTATAGTTGATTAGAGAAAGTGTTCTTACGGAGTAATACTTCAGACTAAATTGTAACATTTTCTATGGATATCATATAAACAGTAAACGTCAAGTATACCGCCTCACTTAGTATAGATTAAGTATACTGGGGACCTTTCTGTGTGAAGTTTGGTGGTTGTTCCTCCAACAGCCAAAAAAAACATGCTTCATAGGTTCATTGGTGTCTCTAAAATGTCCCTGGATATGAGTTTGTGAAGGTGTGGCCCAGAAAATGGCCTGGAATTCTGTCCCACCTTCACCCACCAGTGACTGAGACAGGCTCCCGCGACCCTGTGAACCCAAAAGGGGATTCAGAAGGTCTAAAAACGTCGGATGGCATTTAAAAAAACTCCCCCCTTCCATTTTTTGCCTTCAGAAAGACCAAAAGACAAGTAAATACACTGAGCTAAAAAATATTGTGCAGCTTTTTGCTCCATCTTTTGGTAGAAAAAGAAAACTTCAGCTCTGCCTTGTTGGATTTTAGAAAACATGCGAAAACGACCCAAATAGTGAAAAACGGGAAAGGATTTTGGAGTGGAGACACCAAAAACCCTTGTATTCCCAGAATGCTGCATTGTGGGAGCATTTTCAATAAAGAAAATCAGGAAGAATGTCCTGTCGAATCTGCAACCTTTAATGCTAAAAGAACCATTTAGATCAGTTTATGACCAAAAACCCTAACAAGAGCTGGACTGTTTGGAAAAATACACTTTTTGGGGGCATTTCATTGTAATTTTTTCTTTTCATATCAAATTTATATTCTTTTACAGCACCACATACAAATTCCTTAACCCTTGTGCTAACACCCAACCAAATATTTTTGACAGAGTGCCGTGTACCACTCAAAAACGCTTCAATGTCAGTTAACACAACCAGAAATAATCCATACATGAAGCGCTCCTGTTTATAGGGTGCACTGTTGTTTTTAGAAATTTTAAGGCTTTCAACCTGTGTGCTATCATATGACCCCCACCCTTACATTGACGTGTTCTCCCTACCATGACAAAGGTGGAAAGATTTCATGTTTTTCATGGACACCAGTGAAGTTCACAAATCATTGAAGAAAAAAGGTTCAGTGCACTGTCTAGTGGGTCTAGATGACCCAACTCCCAATGTCAAAGTGCCTAGGATAGCACAAGGGTTACAAATAAAACACATCCTGTGCCAAATAAAAGCTTCCTGCTGCAGAAAGTTTACTTTAACTAAAAATAAAAAACGAGTCAATCTTGGCATTTTCCAAGATGACTGATGCACTTTTATCCTTTTTCTCCTGTTACCATCAATTATAAACAATATTGATCCACTTTTTTAAATCTGTGTTTTTGAACTTATTCTACTAATAAACTACTCTTAACGTCATTTTTCTCAGTAATCTTACATGTTATGATTTTAAATAGATATCAAGAAATTAAAAACAACCAAAACAATAATTTCTTGAAATTCTTAGAATGTTTCTTCAAAGCCAAAGAGCCACAATGGAAGGTTGAAGGAGCAGCATGTGGCTCTAGTTTCAAGTTCCAGACACCAAAAAAAAGAAAAGAAAAAAAGTCTAAAAACTGACATTTTTCAAAAATTGTTTTTCTCATTTGTGATTCTCTGATAAAAACATCTAAACTGAACTAAGTTTCTACTTTGAAGAGAATTGGAAAGCACCATTCCTGGTTTTCCTACATTAAACAGGGCATCATTTTAAGGGTTTATTACCAACAAAAGAAGCTCTGACGACCTCTATTTAAGGATTATGAAGCAGACTGCCATCCAGACAGTGAGTCACTTTAAAGAAAGGACTTTCCTTAGATGGACAGTGATCCATCAGATTGGTTATAAAACCGGGGAAAAGCTCGACTGCTGACCTTTCATTTAACCCTTATGCCATCTTGTGTGGGGTCATCTGGACCCCACATAAGATGGCATAAGGGATAAAAACTCCCTGAATTTAAAAGAATTCAAAACGAAAAAAAGGTTTCTTTTTTCTTTGGGTACTAAAAATGATCATCTGAAAATAGGGAAAGCTTTTTCCTCAGACATTTACGGCCCTAAAACCAAGATTTTGCAGATTCGACTATTTAAAGAGGGACTCTTAGGACTCGCCAGGAAAGACTTGAAATGATAGTAATTATAAAGGGAAAAAGGAGAAATCTGACATTCAAAAACAAAGTTACACAATCAGAGCCCTCAAACGTAGGAGTGAATAGAAACTAGAGGTCTATAAACTCTTGCCCTCAACCTTGGTCTGACACCACAGTGAGTCATATGTTGTTACCCCGTCAGGGTTCAGCCTCATGACGGTGGCGTACGGTGACACATTTTCTGCATCTGTAAATAGAGCAGCAGAGACACAAAGCTGGACTTGAGGGGGCACCGCTTTACACCCCTTTGACGATGTTTCGCTGGAGCTCTACAACTTCCTGTTTACGCAGTGTTAATGAATGAGCTGGATGCAAAGCAAAAAGGTTTCACTTGACAGATTTACTCAGAACTGTTTACCTGGTAGTCGGTAAAGGATCAGCTACACAGGAGAGGCCAAACTTTAACAATGAGGCATCGTCTTCAGAATAATCGTAGAGAAAAATACCAAAGTAAAACGATGAAGATGTTAACTCATTTTCAAGTACAACCGTTGTAGTTCCCTTGTTGAACAGCAGAGGGCGCAGCTGGCTCCTGTCTGGAGTCGTGATTACCAGTTTAAGCCTGTGAGTCATTTCTCAGTACCACGGTGTCCTGTGCTTTCCACGTGGTGCTGAGTCACCCTCCACAGTGGAAAAGAACATGCAGGCTGCCTGTGATGAGCACATACTATTCAAGAAAGTATTCCTCAAAGGCTGGCAAAACTCAATTTCACAACCAACCTAAATGGCTGCGAGGGACGTTTCTGGAGCAGCTTCATCCGCCCCACATGCCCCCCCCTCCCCCCATTCCATACAGTCATACATTTCATTTCCAGGTTGAAACTCCAAGACAAAAAAAAGGCAGAAATGCTTTTTATTTCAATTTATTTATCTTGAAAGAACCAATACGAATTGGGGATATTTTCAAAATGGGTACAATGATAAAAAAGTGATCATTTCCATTCCTCTCCACCCGATCAGATTGGATCTTAGGCTCCTGTGTATACAAGTTGAAATATGCATATTTCTGGAAATCCTGTTGACGTTTCACTTCTAGTAGATAAAGTACAAGGTGTGGCAGATTCTTTTCTCTTTTTTTCCCCCTCTGGTGTAACTCCCTGGATCCCGTCTGAAATGCATCTGTGCCCGCTTCTGCGTCTGAGTGTGGCGAGACGCTTGGCAGGGTTTTGATTGGCTTTTCTGAGGTTGAATGATTATTGCACTCCAACAAGAACTTAAAATGAAATGAAAAAAAAGAGAAAACATGGCTCTCAAAACAATTAGAAAACAAACTATTGAATAACAAAGTGCCCTTTCCCTGCCAAACTAATTGCCAGATGTGAATAAATAGTCATATTCTGACTGTGAATCCTTAAACTGAGTGACCTAAAACAAGTGAATGTTAAGAGGAAACACTACTGCATCTTCAGGTGAACCTTTTGGGTTTTGTGCAAAAAAAAAAAAAAAAAAAAAAAAGACAGTCACAATGTGTTCAAAGTTTAAAAAGAGTTTTAAAAAGGGACTTTTCTCCTCTTCTTTTGGCCTAATCAGTGGAAATCAGAGGACAATAACATTTCGTCCACCATCACCATGTCTGTGTAAAAGTTCACAAAAAACAAATAGAATTTTCCATAATTTCAACTGAACATACAAAACTAAAAAGAGGATGGACTTGAGTTGAAACATTCTGGCCCCGTGTAGAACATTAGAAGCAGGAGGCGGGCCTTTCTGTGTGCTTTGACCTTCCGTTCATTGGTTCGGCTGGTGGATCCCCACATCTGGATTCAATTGCTCGGATCAATTCACCACGACTCAGTGTTAACAATTCATCACAATAATTACTGATAGCACTCTTAATATTTCTTTTATTTTATAATCTCCATGCTGGAAGATTCCTGACTAGACGCTTACTAGGCCGCGGCGCAGAAAGAGCCTACTGCATGCAGCAGTTGTGGCTGTTGTTATCCTTGAACCTCAGGCGCATCTTGGGCCTGTATTTCTCGAGGTAAAGAAGCTGTTTGGAGTTGAAGGCTCCACGTCTCTTCCTGCAAAAAAAAGCAGAAGACCCGAAAAAGACAGGAAGTTCATATGAGGACTAGAAGACTGCTAAAGAGCTCAAATTTGTATTTTTTTCCATCAGCTTGAGATCTGCAGGAAGTTTGGATCATTAGCTGCTTCAGAGAATTGGGCCGAGTAAAATGCTATACTTCTGATTCCAACCCAAATGAAGTCAATTCAGTTGTGTTTTTTTTATACGGACACCATTTCTATGGCAATTACTGGAGCCAATCTGAAGAGAACTTGTTAGAAGGCCACACCCCGAACGTTGGACAGTAGACCGCATACTTTTATTGAGGTATTTGATTGGCCAGTTCATAACTTGCAATAAAGGAAAAATATATGGGGGAAAAAGGATTATCAAGAACATTTTTATGAAGGGGGTTTAGATCAAGAATGGTTATTGTGACCAAATAGAATGACTGAGTAACAGCTGTTTATTTCTATATAGAAGTCGATGGGATTTTGGCTTCTTGGAGCCAGCAGGTACTTCCTGTTTGGAAGATGAGGGGGGAGGAGTCACTCAGTCCAGTTCTCTCATCAATGGTTAAGAAGCACAACTTACTGCCTTATGTACTGAACAGCATCTTCATACTTCATCCCGCTTTCGATGAGGGCTAAGGCCACCAGAACTGGAGCTCTGAGAGGAGGAGGAGAAATCCAGGTTGGAGCAGACAGCCAGAGAAAGAAGACAGGACATTCAAATGTCAAATTTCACGTGGTTCAATAGTAATAAAGTGGTGAACGGGGGAGGGGGGGGAGGGAGATTGAACCTGGGAAACGAGCCTGGGAAATCGACTGAGGTGCACAAGTTCACCGCCGTCCTGCTGTGGTGCTGCATTCACACTTCCACACACAAAGTGATAAGTTACCGTAAGACAGCCTTCTCCTCCACAGAGGGGAGTTCGAGTGAGAAAAAGAAATAAATAAAGTCCAACGCACTGGCTAGCAAAGATCTGAGCCTGATCATGTTCAATGGAAACATAACAGCTTCTTCTGCTCTGCATCACATCATTAAAAAAGGAGAGCGATTCAACAAATACCACGAATAAAATCCTCTGGAATGTCACAAAAATGCAAACCGCCAGAGGTTATTGGGATGATCGGCTTTACTGGGCTCTTCTGGTCAGAGGAGACTTTTGTTTGCCCTTCTCGCCCAAATGACGCACATCTGTCGCTTTGCTTTCACACTTCTGCAATTCCACACAACTTCTCTTAATGCTGCCGACACTGCGCTGTAACATCTCCACGTCACGCGTGGGTGAGACCTCATGACCATCGGCCTTGTATAGAAGTGTATATCCATTATGTTCTGGTCAAGCGAGGCAGCATCAGAAGAATTGGCTTTTGTTCTTTTTACCCAAGACAAACTAGTTCATGCTGGAGGTTTTACCCCCAATAACCGGCCTTCTGGACCCACAGGACTTAAAAGAGCCGTCAAGTAGAGTAAGTTTCTCCCTTCAGACGGATGTTTCCTAGGTGCCTTTAAAACGCCGGTGACCAGTGGAGAAACTGTCCTGTTGGTTCTGGATGGAAGCGCCCGTTCACATATCTACAATATTTTATGTACAGGCAAAGAGTTTGTTCCTGGTTTTATTTTTTTAATAGATCAAGTCTGAAAGTTTGGGGATGTGAGCACCTCAAGAAAAATTAAGTGCTGTGTTCCCCAAGGATTCATTTTAGACCTAGTACTTTTTCAAAGGTCTACATCATGCAAAACCAACTTTGAGCTTTTACGTGTATTACAACGTTGGTTCTTCACAAAAAGAAACCCCAGAGAGGTATTTTGATCCGTTCACTCATTTCAGAGTATTCCTCTAAAACCCTGCACTCTGAGCACCCATCATGAAATGGGCGGCACCCACACGGCCTGAAAGCCTGTGCCTCAGATCAAGTCGTCTCACTTCTAGGTAGGAAAATGAACTACGTAATAATCCTGTTTAATTAATCTGTTCTTTAGTGTGCCAAAGGTAATACGTTATATACATGGATAATTATGGAGAGAAATTAGACTCAGTCGGATTTGTGCGTGCGTAATTCTTGATTTGTGCGTAAATTAGGATTTGTGTATGCATTTTCTTGCTTTGTGCGTGCGTAAATTAGGATTTGTGCATAAATTTGGATTTGTGCGTGATTTGTGACTCACATAATAAGTTTTGTGTATAAGTTAAAAAAATATAAATTGAAAAAAAATACAAAATGCAATTTACGTATGCACAAATTAAGATTACAACAGCTTGAAACTACTTAGACACACACACACACACACACACACATCTTTAAAAAACACGCACGAATCCCTTGTTACGCACACACGAAGCCAAAGTTACGCACGGATCTACCGTGAGACTGTTTTCACGTCTCACAAATTCGTCCGTAAGTGCTGCGTTTAAATACCAGTGGAATGCTCGGTCATTAGAATTTTCCTATCAGCCTTCCCTTCTAAACGTATTTCCTTCAGTGGGTTTAGAACGGCTTAGAAAAACTTTAAAGGAAAATAAAAATTATTTTCTGAGAATATGACGTTCACTTTTAAACGCTAATATATATATTAAAAGTATATTATTCTCCAAGACACCGAATTGATACAAAATGCGTAATAGGAACGACCAGTAGGGGGCACTGTTTTTATTCTTCCGGAAAAATAAAAGGCAGTCAGACTGAGAGAGTCACGGGAAGAATGGCGGCCCATCTCGGTGGTCAGCGCCCCGAAGTAAGTAGCCTCTATGTTCAACACTAACATCTACTGTCTTCATGTATTGATTGAGTCATTGTCTGGATACATTTAGAAGGGAAGGCTGATAGGAAAATTCTAATGACCGAGCATTCCACTGGTATTTAAACGCAGCACTTACGGACGAATTTGTGAGATGTGAAAACAGTCTCACGGTAGATCCGTGCGTAACTTTGGCTTCGTGTGTGCGTAACAAGGGATTCGTGCGTGTTTTTTAAAGATGTGTGTGTGTGTGTAAGTAGTTTCAAGCTGTTGTAATCTTAATTTGTGCATACGTAAAATTGCATTTTGTATTTTTTTTCAATTTATATTTTAACTTATACACAAAACTTATTATGTGAGTCACAAATCACGCACAAATCCAAATTTATGCACAAATCCTAATTTACGCACGCACAAAGCAAGAATATGCATACACAAATCCTAATTTACGCACAAATCAGGAATTACGCACGCACAAATCCGACTGAGTCTAATTTCTCTCCATGGATAATGTTTACTATAAAGGCTTAAGTGATACAGGCCCTTTAATGATACATGTTGGCACTGTGAGGTAGAATGATTGTTTTGATGATACATGATTGCTGTTCATCCTAGAATAAGAATCCCAATTTATTGGATGGCCTCAATCTGTTAATATGGGCTTTCACCTGTTGAACAGCCAGCCGAGAGTCTCTGATTATCCAGGTTTTTAATATACACACAAGGTGGCGCTGCGCAACTTTACGCTTCTTAAAGTCGCTTTTCACTCAGAAGAAGAGAGCAAGTATTTACGTGCTTGTCAGAAACATACAAAAAAAACATGAATATTTCAAGCACCAGTTGCTCCAACTGGTGCTTGGTTCGGGGATATTTTAGTAGACGCTACTTGGCATCTATATTCTTCGCTGGTATGTGTGCTCAGTAAGGCAGTTTGATGTTTGAGCGGCCCAAAGTTGTTTTTTACTGTAACTTCAGAAGATCCAGACACGTGTGCAAAAGCGCCATTCTCATTGGTCGTATAGTTTTCGACGCGGCGTGTCAAACCAAAAAAACGAACCCGAGGCGTTTTTTAAAAAGTGACGCTTTGTGGCGTTTTTTCGCGTCGGTGTGCACACTCACATTGGTGCCCTTTGTTTAGTCACGAGGCGTTAAACGTCGGCGAAAATCGCGGGCGAAATTCGTCCCGTGTGAACGGGCCTTTAGACTAAATCCAGAGCGGGAAGAGAGTTTTAGAAGAGTGAAAAGGTGAAGGAGAAAGACTTGCAGGAAACTGAACAGATCCTCGGGGCCCTGCAGTTATGAACTCCCTGACCTCACAGCACCAGAAGCGCTTCTGCTTACTCGCTAGCTAAGTCTCCCTACCATCTAGATAATGCTGAGTAAACAGACGACGACAGGCAAAATACTCAGACTGTTTCACACATGCACTGATTCTGCTAATCTGCCAGCAGCGTCATGGGTTTATCATGCACCTGGTGCTTTTCCAAAACATTTTGATTTGGGAATCTTACTAGGTCAGACTATGACATCTAAACATCACTTTCAACCCAAAAAAGAACGGCCTGTTGCTGGAAAAATGACCAGATAAGACACGGTGGGTAAAAATGATAAAAAATGGACTGCTTCAGCAATTAAATCACTTTTTTTCTTTTTACTTTTTCTGTCCAAGTATCCAGAGCAGACAGAGAAAACTGATGTCATTTTCAAAGCCTACTTGAATGTTTCTTAGCTTCTTACACCAAAGCTACTCATGTTACAACTTAATGCTCTTCCATTTCTGCAGTGAAGAAGCAGCTGTGGTGGAAAACTTCTCCCCAGTACATTAAATTCCAATTTATTTATTCAGCATAGCTATTTACTGGTTATAAAACTGAACCGCGCAGCAAAGGGATTTTCAGTCAGCAGCTTTTTGACGGACTCATAAGGATGTACTTGACACACTTGAGCTAGAAGAAACATGAATATGAATGCAAGCAGCCGGGTTTATGTTGGTGGACGGAATGAGACGTACCGGCCCAGCCCTGCCACGCAGTGCACAGCAATGCAGCAGCCAGGTTCCTCTCTGAATTTGGTGTTGAGCAGCTTGAGCCAGTCATCCACGATCTGCGTGGGGGGAGGGGCCCCGTCATCGAAGGGCCAGTCCTAGACGAAAGGACCCACAAAAAAACAAGTCGGTTAACGTTTTGAGGCCCCGAATGGCTACTACCCACTCATTCAGATGGCCATCCTTACCAGCACATGGATTCCCTCTTTTTCCACTGGAGTCTTATCATAAGTGGCTTCACATACTCTCACCAGTGTATTCACCTTAAACTTCTTCAGGTCCTGACAGACGAGAAGACAAAGAGTTTGACACCGCTTGTAAATAAACACGCAAACCAACACGGACGAAGAAGAACATACCTCAGTGAACTTGTTAAGTGTGGCATTGGTAGGATTGTGGGTGATGAGGAACGTCATGCAATCGTAGGAAATCTCGACTGCTGCAGGGCGGTTCATGTTGGCGAGACGGCTTTAAAAAACAATTACAATACAAAAATCTTACAAAAAGTGATTTCTTTTTTGGCTCAGAAGTCAGCAAAAACTGATAGGAGAAAGGTAGAATAAATAAAAATGACAACGGGTGGGGGAGGATGAGTCAGGAGAACAAGTCTTCACGGTGGGATGATGCACAGAAAAAGGTAACAAAAACCATTAAATTGTCCACAGTAATCTGGGATGTAAAAAGGGTGAATAAACAGAATGGAAAAAAAAAAATTCTCTTTAAATTAAAAAAAAAAAAGTATATAAAAAAATGATTATGCTTTCCACAAATGATCCAATGAGTTTACCCCATTCAGGAGAGTTGTTTGTGATTGGCTGGTAATGGAGAAATTAGAAAGCAGCGGTTTTTCAGATTGACTGGGACAAGTCGGGGCAGTCAGGCCAAGGACTACGCAAAATCCCAAGGAGCTTTTTGGATAAATCAGCAGTTCCTGTTGTGCTGGCGGTCAGGGGGGTTTCTGGGTAGCGTAGTCCTTTACAGTGCGGCCGGTTCACTTCTCCGCTGAGGTGAGGTGCTGTGCCTGGCAGAACTCTCCGGTCACACACGCCATATAGGTTCGGCTAGAGTCAACACAGAAACCCTGCAGAGAGAAAAACAACAACAAACAACAAAAAAAAAAGGGTCAAATCAAGCAGGGAACCTGGAGATGGCCATTTAAGTGAATGTCAGAATGTTAAAATTTCAAGTATGCTTAAACTCTTAAACCATAAACATTTCTCCATAATGCTAAAAACAATGTCACAAGAATTTTTTTTATTCCCTGCGCATTTTGTTCAGCTTTGAAAAACCCTCATTTGTCGTAGGCTTGAATTGCTCACCACACTATACATGTAAAAAAATATATATACATGTTTTTTCTCAAGAATTTAATACTATGTATGTAACGCTGCGCTTTTTCAGCTTGAAGCAAATAAATGGTGAAATCAAAAACACACTGGTTAAGTCGCTCTAATTTTACTGAGTGGAAACTAATAATATTCACAGCATGGATGGTTTCATAATGTTCCCTCTCATAACAGGTAACGTCTGGTCTGTAAATAGCCAGGGAGCCGTCGAATGGTTGCCAAGTCCACGGCAGTCTAAACTCAGCTGCCACAAACTGGTTGCAACTGTCTCGGATCAACATGGGAGGGGGGATGTGAGTAAAGAACGACACCGGCCACATACACAAAGCAGTGGGTGGGTGCAGAGCCTGGACTTCAGCACCATGTCACAGACAGCAGTCACAAGGTGGGCATAAAAAAAAAGTGGGCAACGATTCAAAACACATTGAGACTTCAGTCCCATATCTCCCACCCCCACTTTTCCAGTCATCTACATGTTTTATCTTTACTTATTCAGCTTAACCAGTTAATATTGGTTGTATCCACATTGCCCTGACCAATACATCTTTTTTGAGACTTAAGTTAAAGTTTTTTCTTACAGCAAATGCTTAAACGAATTTCCTTTTTGACCAACCTCACTGACTAAGTTGTCTGCTGGTAATTCCAAAAAAAGAAGACCAAAATCAGTTTTAAAAGATGCATTCATGATGGTCAACCATCTTTGAATTTCAATAAACTGTTTTATGCTAAAAGGTTCATACTTAACAGGATGAACTGACTTGTAAGCCATGTTTTAATCATAGAAAGAGGAGTTAAATTGCTCTTAATCTGTCAAAACCATGGGAGGGTTGTAGCTTATGGTATAAGATTTGAATTGTGAATGATCCAAATATCTATATGTGGATATATTACTGGTTACCTGGCTACAGGCAAGATGGCTCCCAACATTAACCAGGAGCAAGAACCTAAAAGTGCTTAGAATTGTAAAAACAAAAAAGACTTTACCAAGACCCTAAAAAACTAGAAAAATTGTAACCGTTAGAGTTCCCAGTTAAAATAGACATTTTCTTTCTAGCAGCATGTCCTTCTGCTTTCATCTAAATATGCATACTTAAAGGTTTTTACAGACCATGGGGGGGGGGGCATTATTAAAGTACTTACAAGTACTGGGGAAAAATAAATGTACTACTTAAGCAAGAACAATAAAAAATAAATAACATTTAGCAAGGAAAAAACTAAGACAGTACTGCTTCTCTTTGATAACTCTTAGGCCAAAGCTCATCCAGCTTTTTGTCGTGTCGTAGCATGCAGTGTCACTGACAGGAACAGGGCTCTTTTGCACACATCACTTCTGCTCTGTGAATATAACTCCCTAAAACATGAACAATGTGGCATTGCATTAGTAAAACAATTGGGCGCAAGCCCCATCCAACAGCTATGCATTGCTAAAATACTGAATTATGCATAAAATGTACACTTTAAAAATGGAAATAAGTATTTGTAGACCATTTAATTTTTAAGCTACAATCTTATAAGGAAGCAAGTTAAAAACCACCAGCTGCGTTAAGACACATTTGGATTGCATGCAAAAGTATGCAATATGGATTTGGAGTTGTACTCTATAGATTCAAGAGGAACAAATAACCACAAGAACTCAATTTGTTTAGGCGGGCAAATCATTTTGACCACACAGGAAACAAGCAGCTGTATACAGTGTTGCTTTTCTTTTAGAAACCTTCAAGTGAAAACAATTCATCAGCTTGTTTATGACTTAATAAGGACTAGTGATGTTTATCAAGTGCATCACAGTATATAAAAAAATAATCTGTCAATCATGTGCAAGTCTCACCATTTTTGTTAACCTGCATCATTGAATGAATTTAAATCCATGTATAGCATCATCAAGTTAGCCAGTAAAAAAATAACTAAATAAAAGTTCATCTGGTTTTGACTGGAATCACTTACTTCTGTCTACATTTGACTTTTACATCATAGCTGAATGTTTGTAATTTTTTTGCAACACAAACCAAAAGACATTTGTAGTTCATTGGTTCAAAAGATAAATCCATAATATATAGAAGAAATGATTCAATATATTACACAAATTGAGGGCTACAAATGAAAATTTTGCAGCAAGTATCTCGGCCAGCTTATGGACAAAACAAATGAAAAACTAGAAAGGAATGAGTAACAGCTCCATTATTGTGCGTGTAAAATCTGTTAAAAGGTTTCCAAGACTGGGGGAAAGACTACCAAAAATCATAGCTGATCCTTGTGGCCTGCTCGACAATACATGCTGTGAAATTTATCAAGTGCTACAAACAGGTTAAAAACTAAAGATCATACCAATCCTGACCCCCACCCCCAACCAATTAAATAATGTTACTTAAAACGTGCATGTGAAGAGCATGTTTTATGCAGATGACATAAGGCAGGATTTCTAATACTACGCTCACACTGGGCTAGGACACGCGCGTTAAAGTGTCCACTTTCAATGAAAAGGCACGTAGACGTTTCAGGCTTCTGGGTTCAATACCATCGCGGTCATGTGTCACTGCAAGTTTTTAAAACTGTTTGCGGCCGGCCGGAATTATGACCAAGTCTTTCTTATATGGGAACAGAACTGTGAAAATAAAGCTTGACGCAATATTAGCAAAAGTTTGGCCCACATTTCTCACCAAGGCGCTTGCTATGGCGAGTACATGTGCTATAACCGGTTGGTGCCAGTCCAGTGTAAACTCTGTATGCTTAAAGAACATTCAAGAACACCCGCTGAGCACGTCACATACCCAGTGTGTATGTAGCATACAATAAACTTTAGAAGTGAGTTTTCAGTTACAAGGCGTTTGGGATGGCATTAGTTTCAGGAAATCTAAATTCTAACAGAAAATTCATTTTTTTAAAAGTTTTTCCTCAAAAAGTAGGCAAAAAACCAACATTGATGCATTTCATTCAAGCACAAGACTATTCCTGAGTAGATTTACCAAGTAAACCAGTGTGGCATGATTCATTTGTATGATTCAAGTCTGAGAATTAAGCTTTAAAGATTAATGACTGGTGTAATTTTGATCTAAATAATGCAAAACTGCTACGCCTACGGTGAACCAATTCCTACAGTTTCTCCAACCTTAGGAGAAGTGAAACAAAACAAAAACGATATACAGTGACATACTCAAACACTGTTCTTTCTTCTCTAGTCATCTGGTCTAACTGCAGCCAGTCCAAAACAGGCGATGAAAATCAACATAAAGAGAAGCAATTTAAAACCATATATGGCCTTAAATTAAAAATGCACTGTCATGTTATCATGTGCAAAATGTGTCACCTTTTATCATTGAGCGTGCAGCAAACTCACAAAGCAACTAATATGCCAAACTGAAAGCGATGCGTTACTGTGGGACATAGACCAGTCCCAAAAATCATACTAGAAAGCAACCAAATGCTCTTTATAACAAACACACAAAAACCAAACAAGCACTTTTATCTAATAGAAAAGAATTGTCTGAAAATAAGCGCCAGACATGGCAATGTGCAACAACAGAATAACTGTCTCATATTAGAAAAAAAATAAAAAACCAAGAATGTGACAAATGTCTGAATCCTATGACTAAAGGGGTTTAAAGGCGGGAGGTGAAACAAACTGAAATGTTTGAGCTCTTATTATTTTTATTTCTTGATAAAGATAGAAGCATTACATGTTTCTCTTTATCGCGGTTTGAAGTTGTGGCACTCTGTGGTGTTTTGTCTGGAGTCAGCCTGAGCATGACCAGATTGTACTGCCTTGAAGCAGCCGGCAGGCTAATTTTCTGTCTGAGATCCCAGTCAAGTGGCAGGGACAGCACATGCCCTGTGTGTCAAAGGGGACAGAGAAGGAATTAGCACAGAGCGGTGGACGACTCCTCACAAAAGTTCAGGAAACAGAAGATTAAATTAAATGGCTCTGAGATCCAAGTGTTTTAAATTTGAGCATGTAAAATATTAGACAAGGCTACAGACCTAGCTTAAATAAGGTTTATTCTAAAAAAGTATCAAAGTAGGATTTTTTTTTCAATATTAAGATAAAAGCATGATAAATTTTGAATATTGTAATGGTGACAACAGCTGGATGGCTAACAAAAATGTTGAGGACATTAACAGTGGATAAGCAATGCCAAATAAAAGAAAATGTTAAACACAGAAGTCAAAAGAAAGCGTAGTTGTTAAGATAAGAGGGAATCCCACCTGCTTGATAGTGTTGGGTTTTATGGGAAGACAACCATAAAAATTTAAGTAGAATTAAAAAATATTGTTTTTGTTTCTTTCATTCTAAAAATAACTGTTTAAGACTTAAAAAGGTCAACATTTCAAGTCTGCTTTGTAAAAAACAGTGTAAGCACATGTGTGTATATAAAGTACAGCATTGATCTGACCTCTGAATAGCGTGCCAAAACAGAAGTACACTAAAAGATGGTCATAGTTATGTTAAATCTAAGAGACCTAGCATCTGTCTGTGTGAAGCATCAACCGAAACAGCTAGCGTTTGTGTGCAAACGAGCAAACCGGCCCAATTTATCATCATGGGATTTTCTACTTCTGAGATCCAAAACTGAGAGCTACCCCACTGCTGGATATGCTCCAAGCTTCATGCAGTGCAGACCAACATTTGATCACCAAATCCAACATTCAAAATAGAATAGTTAAGCAAACACATAAAACATAAGTTTTTGGCCAAAGAGTTATTCCTTTCAAGCGCAGATGTTTAAAGTTCCATGTAGACGACTGACCTTCAGATCAATCAATTCTTCAAACTCTGCATTAGCGGTACAGTATTATTTAACATTTAGTGCCGTTACTGCTACCTCTGCCATGTCCCATTGAGACATCTTACTTTGTACTGTGAATAAATCAGTCTTTATTGACTGAAAGTTAAGAGAATATGTTAAGTAGACTTAAAACACAAAGATTTTACCTTAATGTGCTTGATCAGAACTTCTGATAAACAGTACAGCCTTATTTTTCTTCACTGCAACGTTTAGTAACAGTATATAACAGTAGTAGTGTACAAGCAACCTGCCTTTGCCCCACATAGTGTGAAAGCTCAGAAACAAAAAGTAGCAGGTAAACAAGCCCAGTGAAGTTTCTCTTTTTTCCACCTTTGAAAATCCTCAAGCTACAAAAAGTATAATCTTAAAAAAATATACCTGAATTAAATTAAGTTGAACTTTTGAATTGAACCAATTACTTACCACAATACTTTGGCAAATAGATTAAATAAATAAAAAAACTTAATTAAAAAAAAAAAAACAGACAATGGTATTTTCTGGATTTGTTTCTCATTTTGTCTCACAGTTAAGGTATACCTATGATGAAAATTACAGGTCTATCATCTTAAGTAGAGTAGTGGGAGAACTTGCACAATTGATACTTTTTCACAGCACTGTATGCATACTTCAACAATGTGTTGATGGTACAAAGCTTACAAAAATGATTTCAGGTCATCAAGACCTGGAGCAAAATGGAAATCCAAACAAATTAAAATTAAGTGGTATCCGAGTAGTCATAATCACAGAGACACACTAAACAGAAAAGTTGCTCAAGCACAATAAAAAGGCAGGTTGTCAGTTTGAAATTGTGTTAAAATTGTTTTTTTTTATTTCAAAAATAAATTTTGATATTGTAGCAGCACATGAATGAGTTAATTACCTCTACCTCAGGTGATTTAACCTACATCTATGTCAATTTGCAAATCCCATTAGGCCCAGTTGTCCAAATTTTGGCAAAAGATCTTAGCAACCATTAACTGACCCAACTACACAACAAAGAAATAACTTTCAGTTTCTTTAAAATGTTGAATTTGGGTACTTGTTGAATGTACAGGCAAATTTTCAAATCCGCAAAAAAAAAACAAATACAGTGATATTAATGGAAATAATACCATGGACTTAAAAAAATTTAGTTTTAAAGAACTGTTACTTTGTTTTCTGACTTTAGTTCAATTTTAGGACTGATCTTTAAAAAAGCTTCTGTGGCTTGTGTTTTCAGATCAACTTGCACTGTAACCTGCATTCAGCATTGCAACAACTGCCTTTACAGATGATGTTGAATGACTGCTCTACACAAGATTGTAGAACGTGGTTAAGGCTACTAGCACAATCCATGTCAAATCAGAAAAGCTTTTTAAAAAGGTCAAAATGCCCCTGCAAAACAAACTGATGAGTAAACATCTGAATGTTTGCTGTAAACCTTTGATTAGTGTCTTAAAAGTAAAAAAAAAAAAAAAACAGTCAAATGCTCTGCCACAAGCTTTTCACTGTGCAAGTAAACACCTGGTTTAGCTACCCTGCTACTTGTTCCACAATCCTACCTCAAATAAATGTGTAGGGATCTCTTATTCTCCCCTTTCAGTCATTGTTTACCACACAAAAGATATATAGACTTGCAATAAAATCGCATTAGTCTTTTGCTAGTAAGTCATTTGATAAGGAAGCTAAATTTGCGAGGCGGGCTTGGTGCAAAGAGCAAGGCGGGCCACTGATCAGAAGATTCGATTCCCACCTTATTCACACATACGTCAAAATCACCTCGGGCACATTGAACCCAATGTTGCTTCTGGTGGACAGTTGGTGCCACTGTTCAGCAGTGGAGCCACCATCACTGTGTGAATGGGACTAAAGCACTTTGGGCCTTTGAGGAAGGTAGAAAAGCGCTAAACAAGCATATGCCATTTACCACTTAATTTTATGTACACGAGGGACTGTGAACCTACAATCAGAGACCATCATTGTATTTTATAGACAGGAAAAACCATGATTCCATAGAAACCTGAATATTTGGATTTTAAGTACAACTAGCAGAGGGCGACACCTACTCATTTCTTGGCATGCTACCACTTGTTTCATTACTCCAAAACCAGCTTGAGAGATTCTACTTTCTAATCCGCAAAAAAGAACTCCAAACTGTCTGGTAAAGTAAACTAATCCAAAAACAGTACAGGGATCTTGATCACTTCAGTTTCTATAAAGCAGCTTTTTTAAAGACCCATCAGTGGGTACATACTGTTGATTAAGTTTAGAAGTGAGACTGACGTGCAAAATTTAAAACACCCCCTATAGATACACTGATCTCTGTTGCTATCCGCAAAGTGGCTTCCTCCTGTCAAAGAATTTCAAATACAAATACTTATTTTCTTTTAGTAGTTTAAGATAAAATTTGTAAATACAACTAAAGATTTCTTAACCTAAAAAGTAGCAACATTAACATCTACACACCTGTACGTTGAACTGACTGGGAACAGAAACTCAAAATCACAACACTGACAGACAATTGCAGTTTGTAAACTTTGAACCTATGCATAAGGACAGAATTAGTTTATGAATAGAGATCCAAACTCATGATTAGTAAAGGTTTTTTTAGTTTGTATCATGTAATTATTTACAGACTTTTAAATACCCATTAAATTAAGATTGCCTTTCACTTGTGTTTATTTATAAACAAGTGCACTTGTTGTTTGTATAAACTCAATTTGCTCAGGCAATTTAAACAAACCTTCATTTTTAGCATCCTCATTTAGCACAACCGGTTAACACTTCTCTCCCAGAGGACAGAGGCTAATCGTTCTGATGACTCCTTGTTTTTCTTGCTGTGTTAGTGTAAACTAGGCCAAAGAAAGGAAGCAGGAGACCATATAAGTACCTCTCCATTTCCATGAGCAACAAAATAACCACTATGCATACACGATTACATGGCCAAACCCACTTATCACATTGCTTTGCAGCCGCTGACTGAGCATAGATAACAGAAGGATGATTAAAGCACTCAGATAATGGTGAAAAGAAGAGAGACAGAGCTGAAAGACTGACCACTGTCTGGAGGACTAAAAGAGACAAACACCTATAACCTTAGCAATGACAACTTTGGGGGTGGGGGATCTGGTTCCAATTGACACTTCTACTTACAACACTGAACACAAACATTGACGGAAACAAAACAGAAAAGGCATTATCATCTCATTTAACACCCAGTTCTTTGAACATTTTGTTTTGGGTGTTTTTAATGCGTCCTTGTAGCATTTTACTGATGAGAGAGGAAAAAATAAAAAAAATTGAAGCTTAAAATTGCATTTCTTAGCATGTCTTTTTTCCAATCATTGTGAATAAGGAGGAGACAAACCAATGATGTTTGAAATAGCTTGAAGTTGTGCCATAGAACCTTCAACAGCAAGGCGCACGCTTCCTGCTTTCCTCCATACTGACGCACCCACGGACGTCTTCATTTTTCCCGCCCGAGCTGGACTCTGGCTCAAAACTATACCTCTGGATGGCTCCAATATTGCCCGTCATTTTTCGTTGCACCGTTAATATTAGATTGGGATTGCGAGTGCCTGTAATCTAGCGAGAGATCGTGTAAACAAAAAGAGATGATGGGAAGTGGGGGAAAGTTTACTCACGCCGACAGTCCCGCCTGCAACGAAGAGGTGAATTACTGAGGAATTCCTGCCGTTCTGCAGGAAAACAGCAGTCGAAATAAGCGGTTATCCTGTTGTCCGAGACAACCAGATTTCAAGGAAGACAACCAAAAATGAACCTGATGGTTGTCCGTGTGACAACCTGGGGCCTCATTTATAAACCTTGCGTACGCACAAAAGAAGGCGTGCGCCACTCTCTACGCAATAGTTGATATTTATAAAAAGCAAACTTGACGGGAAAATGCCGTCAAGTGCCTCTCATAAATAACATTAAGACTTCACAAAGCAAGTCTTACAATTAACAGCCTACACGAACACCCATTTGATCGATCAGCAGTGAAACAAACAAAAAAAAATCAAACGAAAATTACAACAAAAATTCAAATGAACACTTATTTGCAAAAAGAAAAGTGAAACATGTTCTGCAATATTGGCATGTTGTGCAATTCATCCTCATAAATAATAGTCAACAGAACGAAATAATGAACAAAACTGATATTCCCGTCAATGTGTCCGTCTGGCAGAGCAGATATAGGTGCAATTAGATAGACAGATGGATAGATAGAGAGAGATGCATTAATTGTCCACTAGGGAAAGTTGTTTTCATAGTAAAACATTTCTTCATAAGCTACAGAATTATGGTATTCATGCATATGCCTTTACTTTGTTTTATTTCTGAGAAAACAATGTATGGCTTATGTTTCAACCATTCAGAAAGCAACAAGAAATTACATTTGCGCTGATCAATTTCCCATTTCCATGTCGATTATTACCGACATCTGTAGCTTGTCAGATGTAATTAAATGGATGGAAATAAAATGCCCCATCACAATGCGTAATGACGCACAATGGCTGATCTTGCGCTCTTAGAAGATGTGGCAAATGGAAGAATTCGGAGTGAACGCATCTTTAGACAGCAAGAAGACTTGCTGGAAAACGAGGATGAGTGGCTTATGAGCCGGTTCCGACTTCCACTGCGGGATTTTGGGGGGGTGTCACCAGGTGCATCTGGCGTGTCGGCGTCCCCCTGCGTTTCAGTCACCACTCCAATTAAAAGGGATTCCCCAATTATTGCCGCCAGTCTCTCATCAGGAGGGGTCAGCTCCGGTGTCCCCCCCCCACACCCGTGGCAGGCACGGGTGTGTGTGGGTGGGGGTGTGTGTGTGTGTGGGGGGGGGGGGGGGGGGGTGCAGCGCCAGACAATTTTTGGCTTTTTTTGATGTCCGACCATTTCTTTTTTATTTCGGCCACGGTCCGAGGTTGGGAGGCTACAGCATTTAAGGCGTCTGCCACCGTTTGCCATTCACGTGCCTTTTTGGCATTAGTAATGCCCACACTGTGCCCTCCAAACAACATTTTCTCCTCTTTTCCACCTAGTCAACGATAAATTCTTCTTCACATTGAGTGAAGTTACGTTTTTTTCATTTCCTCTCGATGTTTGCCATGGTTTCGCAATCAATGTATATTCATTTGTGGGCGTTTCACGGACCATTTACGCGCAACTATGGGCGTGTCATGAAGCCGCAAAAGCTGCGCTGCATTTAGAATTGGTTGTGATTTATTAAGGGAAAGATGCGTAGGATGTGCGTGCGCACGGTTTTATAAATCCGAATATTTCTGTGCGTACGCACGTCCTATGTTTCATCCGTACGCCACTTCTAACGCAAATCCTACGCAAAGTTTTGTAAATGAGGCCCCTGGTCTTTTATTCAACATTTTGGTATTTTTCGACTATTTTTCAAAGTCTTGGGAAACCGACGTCCGACTTTTTAGGATAAAACCGAGTGTACACAAACGATGTCACCGAGTACACCTGAAGACATCGCAAAATGTCAACATTGCACCTGCATGTCTTGTTTAAAAGATCAAGGATATTAGTCTTTACAGCAGAGGTGGGCACTGAGGGCCGCAGTCCTGCATGTTTTCCAGCATACCCTGCTCTGGCAAGTTCTGATTGGCTGGACACACCTGAACCAGGTAATCAGCCATGAGTAGGGGAAGAGTATCTGGAAATCATGCAGACACACCGGCCCTCGAGGCCTGGAATTGCCCACCCCTGCTTTACAGCTACTACAGCGCACAATGTAAACATGGTATCGCTTACGCATACGTTTATTTGAAATGGTTGTTATATGATATTGTAACTTTTCAACACAAATAAATATTACTTTATATTTGGAATGCTGTACAAGTCCCAGTCCATACAAGTGTTCTAAATTTTAAAAATACTCATTAGGTTACAGTGTTGGTTAATGTAATCAATTTTCTGATATATTATAGGGTAATATGAAGTATTTTGTTTGATAATTTATATATGTACACAAGACCAATGCAAAGCTGAAGCCATCAGCATCAGCAAAAGGCATCACCATATCAACAATAAGCTCAAGCAACAAATGCGTCTCTGGGAATTCTAAAGTGTCCCTTGAGAAGAGATCATAGCAACACAAAGCTGTTCTCTTTAAACATTCACAGAAAAAAAACATGAAGCGCTCAAGATCACGACCGATTCGCTAACTGATCTCTGCAAACTGCACACAACATTTTAACCACAGGTACTGGCTTTTGTAGCTGAAAACAAACATTTGCTTGTCATTTAAGATAATATGATCCTGGTATACCATGTTAGGAGAATTATTTGCTTTCAGTTTTAATTTTTTAGAAAAATATTACCCAAGTGAAAGGAGAGAGAGAGAGAGAAAGAACTGTACAAAATAACAATTTTTCACCTGGGATGCAAGGAAACAACTAGCAAGGTTAAGACCACAGTAACACCAATTTCAAAACCCTATCGGAAAATTAAGTTAAGTAGTGACATGAAAAAAAATAAAAACAAACTAAATATGAAACAAATAATTTGTACCTGTTCTACCAGTGAAGGTAAAAAAAATAAAAAAGCTTAAAACAGAGAGTACCTACCTGTTGCTATAGTTTCAGCAGACAGTCTTGCCATTGCATCTACAAGAAGGGCAAGTCTGTAACACGCTGCTGGTGCCGAAGAGCCTGCATCTTTGCTTTATCTGAGGTACTGTGGCAACAACTGTAAACGAACCCTTTGCCAACCAGGCCAATTAACAAAAAACGCTGCATAAAAAACACAAGATCTACACAGATCAGATCTGTTGCTGATGTGCTTTCTTTTTTTTAAATAGTTCGCTTTAGCTGCTTGATTTTTTTAAGCCATCTCAATTTATAGGTTTAAAGACACCTGATGTATTTACTAGCACAACATTCCCACATAATGTATCGACTAAAGCCACATGAAATGTTTAGTGTTCCCCCTGTTTATAGCGGGGGTTATGTTCAATAGGTGAAAACCATGTAGCAGACTTGTAGGTGTTTTAAGCCTGTAAAACTACTCGCTACATACTTTCTACACTTTTCGCGGACAGAAGTCTCACCCTTTTCTCTCTTGTTCAAACTCTCAAAGTTCAAACCTTTGTAGAAAAGTCACTCCAGTTTTATAGGATGAAAACAAAGATCTGCGATTAATCAAAGATTTACATAGATTCGACAAGCGGAACACATTCCGTACAGGTGATTGATTGACAAGGCCTACAGCCAATCAGGACACAGAACACAGTATGCTTCTTTAACAGTGAGTGATGTGAGTAAAGTCGTGCTGATAAAAATTCACAAAACAGCGCAACTGCGAAAGATGAACATGTCGATGGAACACTACAATAAAACTGTTAGAAAGGAGGTCAAGTTTGAATTTCTTATTTACATTATAGCAACCAGTGGAGTTGTAGTGATGCACGACCAATTAAAAGCCTGTTTTATACATTCTATGTTATAAATAAAATAAAGTATATACAGAGATAAATGCTTAAAGTCTAATCCTGCTTCTACTCTTGTTTTTTTATTTATTATTTTTTTACAAGGGATTTTACATAAAGTTTCTAGTTTGACGTAATTATAATCAAAACATATTTTTTTGTGTGAGCTTTTGTAGCAAGCTAACCCATAAAACAAAAGCTTGTATTCCACTGTCACTGAGGAAAACCTGCATTTCAAATTGGCCAGATCTGCTAAGCTGTGGAACAGACCTGCAAACCCACCTTTCAACACTCACAGCAGCCCTGTGGTTACATGGGCTTAATGCCAGCAGGCAACAACATAAGCATTCTTTTCCCTCAGTAACCCTTCTTGATAAGTTGGCATTATGTTACAGTACACAGAGTTCACCTTTCACAGTTACGGTAACCTAGACTGAGAACTTCCCTTCTTGTCACTAAAGGTAAACAAGACACCGGCTAACTTCACCTGAACATGTACTCACTTAATTTTTAATTCTAGAATGACAGTAACAAGCGAATTAAGGTTTTGCTGAGCCAAAAGACATCCATGACAGTTCCATTTCACCTATGGACCCATACTCCTATACATATTTAGCAGGAAAAGGTTAAAATGGCTCAAAATTCCATTCATAGCCCTGCAGTGTGGCATGTAATGAGCGCCTGTGTGCTGATACAGTATGCGCTTTAGGAGAACCAATTTCCTTGATGCTATTTCTAGACAAGCATGTGCATCATGCGTCAATTGGCTATGAAATGAAGCAGGTCAACAGGACAAATGTCCCAATTTAACAGGAAAATCAAAATCTGTAAGACTCCAAAGTAGCCACCATAGTGAGTGTGGATTATTACAATTCTCATTTCCTCCAATATCGTTTGATACCTCCTATTTTGCGTCATCTTTTAATCTCCACCAGGCAAAATGGGTCACCTTGTAGTGACTCATAAGGAGGAATGCATAATTAGCTTACCTGTTACACCAGTTACTGATTGACCAACCCACCCACCTCAAGAAGAGAGGTTAAGGATATTCAAGTGCATATTCAACCCACTAGAATTTACGACCAGAGAGGAAATTGAAAAAAAAAATACGAGGCATGATTGTTCCGGCGGCCTTTACCAGCTAGTTCACTTCTACCGTAACAGCATTTCCTCTTCAGCCCACACAGCAGTCGACGGCTTTACTGTTTAGACACCCGAACAAGAATTGAGACACGCACAGCCACCGAGTTAGCTTCTTCAGGAAAACCGGCTAGCCTCTTCAATTTATAACATTGGTACCTACTCTATTAAAGTGAGGACAGCGATAACAGACTGTCGACCGTTACCTTCTGGTTGAAAAGCAGCCTAGACGGTTCATTTAATGCAAACTGGTCAAGATTTGTCGCAAAAAAGAGCTTAAGTAGCATGCTAGCATAGCCGCCATCTGGTTACCTGCGAACATTTACAAGACTTTTACCAGTAGCGCTCCGATTCACAATGTTATGCCATTCAAAATATGCAACTGTCGCAAATCAAATGTAAAAATAAAAGAATAAAAAAAGCTGTATCTTGTTAACAATGTCGAGCTTAAATTTAAGCTAGGAGCACGATAAGCTAAGTGCTGTTGTGTTGACGAAAAAAATGCTAACGGTACATGCACTTCTTTGTCTTCGAAACCCCTTTGGCAATAAGAAAAATGTTATAAGCATTAAGAAAATGACATGTTAAAAAGTAATAGCATTTCTTTTTTAAAAACTAATTAAAACATCGCTGGTTTGAGGTTTTCAATTTATTTTTTGAAATGACCACATTATTAGCTAACTGCTATTAGCACCGCAGCTACTAGTTCAGCTTCGCAGTTTTCTTGACCAACAGCGTTAAGCATCCAAAGCTTAAAATCACTTGAGCCTTGGCAGTTTAAAATCTAAAAATTAAAACAATTTTGAAAACGTTGGTAAATAACTATTTAACGTCACACAATTTATTTCAAAGTCGACGAAGCCACAATGCTAATCTGCTCAGACAACAACTCTAACGCAACTTTCCTCTTCCTGCCTCCTTTAATAGAAATTCATTTATAACATTAAAAAAACAAAGTCCCTGGTCATATAACAAAATGTAAAAACGTTACAAATGTGACCGTTCGTTTAAATTAGTACTTACAAAGAACAGACTGAACATTGAAATCTCGTGACTACCCCGGAGAAAGTGGAGGGAGTACAGACACCGCTGTCAGGTCGCCTTTTTGTTCCCCTTTACTGTGGAAGGCAGCTTGGCTCGAAAGGGAGGAGCCTCTTAGATCATTGAGACGTTCAAGGACAGTGGGAAACTAAAGAGCTCTATAGATGCTCTGTGCAAGCAGCGCGAAATACAAGCCACTGTGAACAAATAATTGTGATATAAATGATTAATATGTTCATAGATTGTTCATACATTTAAAGAGGATTCATTTTGCTCTAAAAGGTCAAAATTATACGTTAAAAAAGAACCAATGTTTTCATATTTCATATTTATTGACACACAGCCAAAGAGAAGAGTTGAGATATTGTTTCTCGAATATGCAGTAAAGCAGCAAACCAATATGTAATATTATGTGACTAAAATGTTTTGTGTATGTACATGATCTTTTATATTAAAAAAAACTGTAACATAGCAGCAAAGGCTTGATGTCCGCAACTTAGGAAGATGGTTCAATTTACAGGCATATTGCAAATGCAACATGTGTTTTGCGTCAGCAATACGTAAGAAAAATCCGAGTGAAGGCAAACAGCTCGTGGCGATGACGAAAGTTACAGAGTATCGATACAAGATATCTATCTATCTATCTATCTATCTATCTATCTATCTATCTATCTATCTATCTATCTATCTATCTATCTATCTATCTATCTATCTATCTATCTATCTATCTATCTGTCTGTCTGTCTGTCTGTCTGTCTGTCTGTCTGTCTGTCTGTCTGTCTGTCTGTCTGTCTGTCTGTCTGTCTGTCTAGAAAAGCAATGGAGTCCTGACATATGGCTAATGTTTAAAATATTGACATGTGTCTCCATCTGGTGGTACTTTTCTTAACTGCATGTTATTTTTATAAAAATAAAAAAAAAGTATTACAGATTGTCATTGTGTATTTTCTCCATTATATAGTCATAATCACGCAGGCCAGACATCAACATACAATAAAGTCTTTATTGACGAGATATCAATACAATCAAGTACTGCAGATTTTGAATAAGCAGACAAAAAAATTCAAACAAAAGAAGTGCATTTTTTACCCAAATTCTATTGTTGAGAGTGCATGTAAATACACAAATGACATCAAAACTATATGCCGATAACTGACACAAATGGAAAATAAAGTAACACAAATATTCCTTCTCAAGCAAATCTATAAAGCTAACTACATGATGTAAATGCTCTTAACTTATCAATGTTATTAAACATCATTTATATGTTCTAAGGTTCGGTGGTCAGTTTTGGCATCACTATTAAATTATTACCATAAGTATATAAATACATCTTTATTAGTTTCATGTGCAAATGGGAATGGCTGTTTGCATTTACTCATGCTAAAACAAACAAATATCCCTTAAAACCGAAGCTTTTGTGATTATTTTTTTTGTCTTCTTCCTCTTTTGGCTTCTCCCATCAGGGGTCGCCACAGCGAACAAGTCGCATGGTAAATTTGGCAATGTTTTACGCCGGATGCCCTTCCTGACGCAACCTTCTCAAACCGGGCTTGGAACCGGCACAGTGGTAGAGAAGGGAACAGCCCGGAGTCGAACCCTGGTTTCACGGACGGAAGGCGCCGCAAACCAGCACGAGCTAAACCGGCTCTTGTGATTATTTTTTTTGTAAGTTAATTTTTTTCTCTTTTTTTTTAATAAAAACAAACAGGAAACAGTTTTAAGTAGTAATGTAGGATAAGGGTACATGGATCTTACTGACACTTGTTTAATGATTTGCAGACGTGGCAAAGTCAGCAAGCAAGTGACATTGTCTTTGTTAACACAAGGAAAGAGGAGTGTCCAAATTACAGGTATTCACAATGCCAGCCCATTTGCTTAAAAGTGTGTGTGTGTGTGTGTGGGGGGGGGTAACATACAGTACAGTCTATTAATCGACTCACCAAAAAGATACCGGATTGTGGTGTGTTTGTGTTATAAAAAAAAAAAAAGCGTCAGACCATTATAAAGATGTACAATACTGATAAGGCTTGCTTGTAGCTCTATCTTTGTCGGAGCAATTTGAAGGTGTTTTGTGATACAGCATTGAGGATCATTTATAAAAACAGTAATAGGCCACTAAAAAAAAGCATACATTCTGTATAATTGCAACGCTTCATATTTGGCACTGTCCTCTTGTACAATGACAATCTTTCAATAGCAAGAAAGGTAGTTGTAATTCAGTGTAGCAAGTGAAAGAAGAGATTCGTCCAAGCTCAGAGAGGGGAAGATTTTTTGGAAAAGCACCGTATTCTGTCTGAATTAGGTAGTCTTTTGTGAATCCTTAACCGCATTCTAATCTTTTGTTGTTGTTTCAAGTTTATTATTAACTTTTGTTGAAACATTCCTGACTTGACGGCTTAAAGAAAGGCATGAAGACAGGCAAACGCCCACAGGTACACATACATATTGACATGGTTGGCGGGAAAAGACAAAAAGAAGGTCCACCCACTAAAACATAAAAGCATGAACACACACAAAGTCTTATCCACCAGGCAGGAGTAAACAAACCCCTCTTACTTCTGCCCCAGCAGAAATCTGCCAGAGTATGTTAAATGTTACACAACCTGTATTTCACAACGTGCAGGGCTTAGCCAGTCCCTTCACTTATTAATGAATGCAAATTAACTTCCACTTCCGGATATGCACACGTCCTGTTTCTGTAGTCGTGGCTGTTCCATTGGGTTAAGCAATTTATTCGGCTGTTTCTGACACAGTTAAATGGAACAGGAGCCGAAAGTCCGTTCTTTCTGAACTCCTAAAGGTTTGCTAAGCGAGGATTGTGCTGGAGAAAAAAATGCACGTGTCATTTGTTCTGCAATGGCTGTCCTATTTGCAATGTGGAGTCAAGTATTTAATATCTTCACAGATCTTGTTCTTTGCCGCTAGAACAGTTATTTGCTCTAACATTGATGCTTCAGACCGTGACATGATAACAGTTTATTTGCAGGTTAAGCGCTGCATGTAATGCTACGTTCGCACCGGGCTTGGAAATACGCGTGCAGGCAGCCACTTCCAATGAAAAGTCTGTCTAATCACGCATTTGCATTTTTAAGGCTTCCAAACTCTCACGTCCTAAGTGGATCGTTATTTTTTTTAAGTCCGTTTTTGGGCTCTACCTACAAAATATACAGCCATTGAATGCATGTTGAAAGTTAAACCAAGTCTGACCAATCCAGGACTCAGCTTTGGTAGAAATATATCAGTAGCGTCTTTTTTAATTCACAGAAGTGTTAACCGTTTTAAAATTGATGATTGAAGAGAAAAGAATAATTGCGGTTTGTATCCGGCCAGAATTATATGACACCAAGTCTTTCATATATCAGAATAGAGCTGTGAGAGAAAAAGCCTGAAGCAAAATTCATGAAATTTGCACTACTTTGACATTTTGCACAAAGCCCCTGCACTAGTATTGGGTAGTAACAGACCATTGTGAACATCGTATGCGCCATCAAGAACCCATGTTCAGTGCATTCTTGACCATGTGTCACATGCCCGGTGTGAACGTAGCTTTGGATCCTGTGTAAAGCACATTAACTCATGGAAAATGGACGGTTGATTCAACAGGACGCTTATCTTTATTGTTCATCTGCAGTTGTCTTCAAAACACATTTTGTTCCTTGTAAACATTGACTCCATGCATGTGTGTTAGTTTAATATGTCCTAAAAGGTGAAAGGTGAATTTGTGAATTTTCATTAATTTCTGATGCAATCCAGATCTCTTCATTTTAACATATTGAGCTCTGCAATGTTGTAGTTTTGCATATTCAAGAATGAAAAAAAAAGATTAAAGCAAAATTTAAAAAGTCAAAAGGTCCACTTCTGAATGCAAAAAAAGACAAAAAAAATGCAGCAAACATGCATACGCCAACTAACTGTCAACATCTATTCTAAAAAAAAAAAATCAGTCGAACACATATTGCAACTTTGAGGACTGAGAAGGGAAACATGGTTGTAGTTAATACAAATTTTCCAGTTTTTATATTTTCTTTATTTATGTGGATTTAGTTTTAGGAATAGTTACCTTTTACATTTATGCTTCAACTGATGATTTAATCCTTATCTTGTGTATAAAATTGAATTGGTTGCAATCATTCAGCTGGGGTTGGTCTGAATATCAGATTATGGGGGCACGGTGTGCAGTCACATGGGAAGGCCTGTTCCTAGCACATTAAAAACTAAGGCACTGAACTTTCTCAATCCAAAAGACAACAATGAGGATGACACGTTTCACATAATCACAACAATATTATAACAATGGTATAATTAAAATAATAAAGGTTAACAAAAAAACAAACACACCAGAATAAAATAAAACTCACAACAAACATTTTAGGACACTGAAATAGAGAAAATCTTTCCCCTGCCTTTCCCAATTTCCATTTTTCATTCACAAAGGTTTTTGTTTTGCTCCTGTCGTTGCTAAGCGGCAAAACAGTATGGGGTGAAGGTAATATTACTGAGATTGAGATCGTTTGGTGTTTTGTGTTGGTACAGCTATCTTAAGTTTAGGCCTGATCTGAGTTGCCACTACAGAAGTATGTCTGAATAAAGGGGCTGGGTTATGTAGGGCACAGTAAAAATCCTGAGAAGGAGGAGTGGATGTACTCTGTTGAGTAAAGGCCATTTGCCTGATCTGAGGGCATCTGAACCCATACCTGGTCACCCTCCTTCAGCTCTAACACAGCACTACCAGATGCTTGGTCCATGTAGCCTTTCTTGTATTCATCATAGGTATAGGTGGCTGGTACATTGTTCTTGTACAAAGCCACCCACAAGCTAGTTCCCTTTACATGCATATGGTATGCAAAGTAGTAGACACCAGATAGGGGGGCAGTAAAGATGCCAGTGGAGGGACTGTAGGCATTTTGCCCATTGTATAGGATCCTATCAAACTTGATCGGCATGCTAGAAGGAGGGAATGGTGTGGTGAGAATGGCTGTGAAGGCCGGTGCCACAGATGAAGAAAGTGGAACTTGAATGAAGGCAGGCACTTTTCTGTCACCTGGTACTTCTTCCCCACCCAACCCTGTACCTGTAGGTCCTGCCACAACTGTTTGGCCATTTCCTGGTGGACCAGGTGGTCCTGGAGGACCAGGCGGGCCAGGGTTACCATTTAGTCCAGTTGGGCCTGGTTTCCCTGGAGGACCCTGAGGACCTATTGCACCCTTCTCTCCCAACTTGCCCAGTCCTGGAGGTCCTGGAAGTCCAGGTTCACCCCTTAAACCTGGTACACCCTGAGGGCCCATTGGACCCATAGGTCCTTGAAGACCAGGAATACCAGACTGACCTCTGGGACCTGGAGTCCCTATAAACCCAGGCTCTCCTTTTGGTCCTTGAGCACCAGACATTCCCGGATTTCCAGGTAGGCCAACATTCCCTGCATCACCTTTGGGTCCAGGTTTTCCAATTGAACCGCTTGGTCCAGGGAACCCTTTTTCCCCAGGGATACCTGGCTTCCCTGGGGGTCCCATTGATCCTTGATCACCTCTAAACCCAGGCAGTCCTGGAGGACCTTGGGGACCTAGTTCTCCCTTTTGTCCTGACAGTCCATGTTTTCCTGGTAGCCCCATTGGACCTTGAAGTCCCGGTGGTCCTGGTAGTCCATCAATACCCGGGCCCCCAGTTGGGCCTACCATTCCTTGCTCTCCTCTGTCCCCTTTGAGACCAGGAAATCCACCATGACCCTTTTCTCCCTTTGGCCCTGTCACTCCAGGTTTTCCATATCCAGGTGTCCCAGGAGCTCCTGGGCTGCCCCGAGGCCCCGGTTCCCCTTTTGCACCAAGTGGACCTGTTACTCCTGGAAGTCCATCTAGACCAGGCTTCCCTAACCCAACTGGACCAGGGAGACCTTGAAGACCTGGTGCCCCAGGCTCTCCCGGCTTTCCTTGATCTCCCGGAAGTCCATTATCACCTTTAGGACCAGGCAGTCCAGGTACACCGTTTGGTCCTGGTTTGCCAAGACCTGGAGGACCAGGCGGTCCTCTTATTCCTTTCAGTCCTGGAGGGCCAATTATACCAGGGAGTCCTGGCTTTCCATTTCCATTCTCACCCTTAAGTCCACGCTCACCTGGTGGGCCAGGAACACCACTGATTCCTGGCTCACCACGGGCACCAGGGGGACCTCTGATACCTGGAAGTCCAGGTTTCCCATTTAGAGACAGACCAACTGGACCAGGAAGGCCAGGCTGCCCAGGAGGTCCACGAGGACCTGGTTCACCATGAGGTCCAACTTCACCATTAAGTCCTGGGATCCCCCTTGGTCCAATCTTTCCCGGAAGACCTGGAAGTCCAGGCTTACCAATTCCTGGTAAGCCTGGAGGGCCTTGAGGGCCTGGCTGACCATTGAGTCCTTGCTTTCCTAGTCCAGGTTTTCCAGGTAGTCCAGGTGGGCCAGGGGGTCCTCTTGGTCCAGGTTTTCCCTGGGGGCCTGGTTCTCCTTTAACTTCCATCATCGGTGGCATATCTAAAAAAGAAAAGAGTATCAAGATGTCACATCAATATTTAAATTCTACACATTACCATCAACAGCGAGTATAAAAACACACCACAACAAAGACGTGAGAGTTGACCTGTCCCATTGGGATGACTTCTGACTGTGAATATGAACACTGTATTCTTGAAATGGGCTCCTTTCTCAATACACTTCCCCACTAATAATACAGGGCTAAAACAGATACAGTGAAAAACAGCTTAATACTTTGGAATTAAGGTTTAGGAAAAATGTATTCAAAAAAGATGTTGAGAAATGTTTGTAAGTTTCAAACCTCAGTGTGAGTCAAAAGGAAGTCTTTACCTTTAGAGAACAACTCTGTCTCCTCGTGGCGCTGAGGTGCATGGTGAAACTCATTATATATGGGTTTGTGTGTAACTTTAAAGTAATTTATAGTTAAATACATGGTGGTGCAGTTAACTTTGGCCTCACAGTAAGAAGGCTGTGGTTCGAATTCCGGCTAGGTCCTTCCTGTGTGGAGTTTGCATGGTCTCCTCAGCTTCCTCCCACAGTCCAAAAACATGCTTCATAGTTTATTTGGTATCTCTAAATTGTCCCTTGGTGTGTGTATGTTTGTGACACTGCAACAGGCTGGCAATCGGTTGAGGGTGTATCCCGCCTTCGCCCAACAGCAGATGGGTTGATTCCAGCTGCCCTGTGACCCCAAACAGGATTTAGTGGGTTCGGAGCATTTATTGGATGGATGGATGGATGGTTGAATGGATGGATGGATGGAAGAATGGATGGATGGATGGATGGATGGATGGATGGATGGATGGATGGATGGATGGATGGATGGATGGATGGATGGATGGATGGATGGATGGATGGATGGATGGATGGATGGATGGATGGGTGGGTGGGTTGCACAGTTGTTCATAGAATGCAACGGGATCGTTGAATCTTTTTGTTCCTTTTAAAGTCAGTTTTATGATTATGTATGTTTTTTATCTTTGCACTGTTATGTATTGTAATTTTAATGCATGTTCCTGTTTTGTAAAGCACTTTGAATAACTTTGTGTACGAATTGTGCTATACAAATAAACTTGCCTTGCCTTGCCTTTTTTGGAAAACTGTTGTGATTTGAAATTCTGTTTTCCTGTTCTTAGTTTATAATGTGGTTTTCTGCTGTTCCTTGTGTTTTTAAATGGGATGCTCAATTTCTTTTTTCTTTTTATGATTTTATTCTCTATCTAGCAAAGCTATATATAATAAATGAGCACCTAACTAAAAATTCTGGCTAGTTTGTAAAAAAGGGTGATGTGACTGTTGAGCCCTTAGGCTACATTGGATGAGAAAGTGCTGCACAACTGTGATCAATAAAGCCACTTGGGCACAGTGGAAACTTGGGGAAAAAAACAATGTCAACCCAGACAGTCCAAAAAAGTTCTCTTAAAAGTTCTCTTCTCTGAGTTCTTCTAAGATTATCATCTCAGATTAATACGGTGTAGTGAGTGGTCAGGTGAATGAACTTATTTTTTAAACATTTTTTGTTCTGTTTTCTGAAAAAGTAAATTTTTGTAGAAAAAAAAAACAATTCTAAAATAAAAAAAGAATAATTATTTTTTAATGTGTCCTTGAATTACTTTATTAAAATCACCAGATGATTACTATGACAGGGGAAATGTGTACTTGTAATCTTTCAGTTAGGTAACTCGCTATGTACTGTGAACCAATGACCACTAAGTGGCAGTAAAAACACTACATCAAATTCCATTCACAAGGCCTTACAGTTAACAGTGCTGCTACATCAGCCATATTTCTTGCACTTTGTGAAAATGTATACCTTTTCTAGTAAATATTGAGGATTCTACAGGAGCTTTACACATAAAACCTTGACATCAAATTTTCTGAGCATTAATCATGGGTTGTTTTATGTGTGTGAAACATTTTCCAACACTTTGAGAAGCAATGACTTTAACAGGGCCACCTGCAGTCGGCGAAATCCATCCATGTGTGACTCAGAATCGGCAGTAAGCAGAAGAAAGGAACTTTCATTATTTAAATACTAAAGATGAACACCTCCTGCTTTTCTCAGATCCTCGCTTAGGTCTTTTTTTTCTTTTTTTGTAATTAATCTATTTGAGTTTCTCTCACACTCTCTCCTGGGAAATATGTGATAAACAGTGGAGTAACAACATCCAGATGGTGGGAGCAGCAGCTTCATGGAGTTCCACTTGGAATTGAGGCCCTAGTTTTAGACTGCCACCTACTGGGCATTCGTGAATTAAAACCATTGAGCAATCAGTGTTAAGATCCACGCCAATGAAAATTGTGTTGTTAACGTGATCATGTGGTATTTTTCTCAAGATGGCGAACAAAATTAAGATTAAAACTTCGATTCATTATTTATTATTCAAATTGCTGTGAATCAGGAGCAGATGAAAAAAAGGAGTTTGAAAAAGCCACAAGCTCCCTGCTCCGCTGCATTCACTAGCAGACAAATAGATCCATCTTCCTCTTTTTTTTTTCTTTTTTTTCCTCGTTTGAGCTGGCATCTGGACCAAAACTGTACGACTGGATAGTTTGAGTATTGCTCGCCATTTTCATGGCACTGATAATAGGCTGGTGGTGTGAGGGGCTGTAAGCTAGTGGAAGAGAGTGTAAACAGCTGGGTGATGGGAAGTGGGGGTGGGCTTACTCCATGTCAACAGTCCTGCCTACAATTTAGGGGTGAATTTTTGTTGAACTCCTGCTGCTCTGCAGAAACTATGTCCTAGAAAATGAAAGTTTTTTTTATCATAATTAAAAGATCATTGAGAACGCTTTGAAAATAACTTAAAAGATAATAAGAGTGGAACTTAAAATGAATTTTGCTGTTTAAATTTATATGTGACAGAATGGATCCTCTGGACAGTGGTTTGCAGCTTTTCAAGAAAAGAATGATTTCTGAAATTGCTACAAAGATGATTACAAATAAAATTGTTACTCACCAACATAATGCCCCTTGCCCTCTCGAAATGGAGGTCCAATGGGTCCTTTCATCATGGGTTGCATGTACTTCATGTGGGGCATGGGGGGGTAGCCTCCAGCAAGGGCACGTGCCCCAAATGTCAGTAAAAAACAGACTGAAGCTAGCATCATGGTCACCAGCATTCCAGGCCTCTCTCGCAGAAATCAGCTGTGAATGCCACAAGAAAAACAGTCATCACAGACCTGCTTAACCTTTACTGTCATGACGAATCGAATTATTCATCAAAAGTCAAATTAAATTGGGGTTTAGTAGAAAAAAGGGAGCTTAATGTGAACAGAATTCTCAGGTAGCAATAAAACCTGCGACATATTAATAAAATCCAACATAAAAATCTTGTGGAATGTCATGAACCACAAAAAAGGCAGGTTTTATATGACATGAGACCAGCCAACCGCTTCCTTGCTCCAGATCCACCAAAACCTTTGTATACAAGTATATAAGTATACGCCATTTACCATTCTATACCAGACATCCACTAACTCTAGATCTCCGATCAGACCGGGTATGTGACGCGAGTTCTGTCTGTGGTTTTCACAATGGGAGGGGCTTTTTCTTCTTTTCTTTTCCTACTGTTCACAAGCGCATGTCTGCTACCTAAAATTGGAAGAGGCTTGGTGCGAAATCTTAAAGTGATGCAAACCCTGTGAATCTCGCTCCAGGCTTTTGCTTTCACAGCTCCGTTTTGATATATAAAAGACTTGGTGTTATTTGACTCCAGTCGGGCACAAACTGTAATTGTTCATTTCTACTCCATTATCAACATTTCAATGGTTGTGATTTCCGTGAATTAATAGGGACGCCGTTCATACATAAAAACCAGATTTCCTGATTGGTCAAAGTTTGACCAGGTTTAACTTTCAACACGTTCTGTACGTTGAGCGGTCGTTGAAACGTGCCGGAGCTATGCGTCAATGAACATAGATTGTGTCTGAACATAGATTAGCGCCTAATAACAGAATAACACCAAAAATTGCCTGGTGTTTACTGTTTAAAAAGAGTGTTTCCAAAGTTTTGATAGATGTAATAGATTGTCCTTTGATCCCAACTCTATTTGGATGAAGCCCATCTGCTACACTATTCAAACATGTAGTTGTAATGTTAGATAAGCTCATTCTTCTCTAACAGTCCAGGTACATCGCCTGTCCGTCCTGGGGGAGGATCCCTCTTTCACGTGGATGTCCCTGAGGCTTTGTCAGGTTTTTTTTTCCTCACTCAGAAGGAGGGTCTAAGGGCAGGGATGCTCAGTTGAGGTTAGTCTGTTTAGTTTAGCAATCAGCTATTGTGTTTTACAATTGATTTTATGTTTTGTAAAATTAATGAATCCCGTTGAGACAACTGTATTGTAGTATTGCTCTATATATGAATAAAACTGACTTGAATTAAATGTAAACAAATACTCAGATACAGTACTAAGGATGGTCATTCAGTTTATTTTTGTTTATTTACTCAGCGGTTTTATCCAAAGCAGTTTAAATGTCCTCAAATTGAGCACAGTTTAAGGTTAAATGCTTTGTTCTCAAATGGGGGGTTGAACCATTTATTCACCCCCTGCAGAGTGGGTTGCTAATGTCATTGATTGTGTAGGACAGTGTTTATTCTAAATGGTCTTAACTCTGCTGCACTTTAATGCTATTAAACTTTAATAAAAAAGCATCATTTGTCAGCAAAACTTTTCCCAGCCTTAACAAGACCCCAAAAATTATCAAATTCAAGCAGCAACAGGAGTCACAAATTGACCTAAACTTACTATACTGTAAGGGGAAATCTAGATTTCTACCACAGCTCTCCTTAGAGCTGCTTTAAATTGTCCTATTTAGACCTTGTATGTAAATTTTAATTCTACTAGATGTAAAATATACACGATACATTTTTAGGCTCACGTTGTGCTTTTTTTAACAAACCATATCAGTTTTTATTAGAACTATAGAGACTTTATGTACTTTATACAAATGTATGAGATTCCTTATTTTTACGAGTATTTAAATAACATCAAAAATAAATATTTTGGTCATGCCGGTTTCCAGCTTTACCTGTACACAACTGAGCCCTATTAGACCCACTAGTCATCATATTATAGTAGTACCCTCTCTGATCACATGAGCTGGTGATTAAAATGATGTTTTTCTTTTGTGTAATCATCTTATTATTATTTCCATTCTGCATGTGGTTTGTTGCCCAGACCAAATATGGAGTCCATTTGGTCTGCAGAAGTGCAACAGGATGTCTGCTTTGAAGCCTTTCTCTTAGACCCAGAAGTAACATGGGAGGAGGTTTTTTCTAATTTGAAATTTACACCTCATCATCCAATGTACTTAACAGTCAGCTGAATAAATAGGACAAAGGACAGAAGTGTGTTCATTGCCACCATACGCAAAAAAAAAAAAAAAATGAAAAGAGAAGACAGAAAGGCATCAGTGAAAATAAACAGGAGGAAGAGAAAACAGTGTCAATCTGTGTTTGCTCAGTGGCTGACTTTCTATTGGCCTGGCAGGGAAGCTCGTCTGGCGTGGGAGTCTGCGGTTTTGGGGCAAATGTAAGTCAACAGGTCTGAGTGATCCCTGTGATCCTGCAGGCACCATTAACCCCTGGAGAAGAAGCCTAATGCACACATAAAGGCAGAAACTGGAGGCATAGGTAAGGATTTGTGGGACAACCCCTGTGAACCTGTTTAGCAAAAGTTTTGATGTGAAACTCTCCGGAAAATATCAAAAACTTGATTTAAAAAAAGGAAAAACAATCGAAACTTGCTTGAAACACGGGTCTTGATTTCCTTGCAAGTGAATCCTGTTGTGGTTCGGCCACAGTGTAAATGCAAACGGACTATAACGCTGTGCAAAGAGCAATATGTATCTTACTTTTCAGCTGTTGGGAAACCCACAAAATATAATGGAATGAGCTTAAAAAAGTTTGTTTGGGCCGTGTTTGTTTCTAAGTACTTTGGACTTAAGGGGTACACTGTGAATGCAAAGCTAAGAAAGATGTGGACATGTGTATTCATTCCTCACCCACTGGAAGAGAACTATTAATAAAGACCCGCTCTGATGAAAATTGTGTTTTTGGTGTTTTTCAGTGAGTGAGTAACATGTTCTTGTGGCATTTTTCTCTTGATAAAGAAGCTCAAAACAGCAAATCTCAGTATTTCTTGTGAATCAGGAGCAGAGGAAAAACTGCTGTTTAAAAAAGAGCTTAGAAAATACGCTGGGCGGTCCACAAGATCCATTCTGATGCATCCACTAATATTCAACTAGATCCATGTACGTCTTTCTTTTCCTCATTTAGCTGGTTCTAAACTGGAAAGCTGGATATCTCCAATATTGGTTTCTTGCTATTTTTGTTGCACCGCCAATGTTAGCTTGGAGGAGTGAGTGGCTGTAGGCTAGTGGGAGAGCGTGTGAACAGATGGATGGTGGAAAATGGGGGTCGGTTTACTCTGCACCAGCAGTCCCGCCCACGACTTCAGAGTGAATTTTTAATGGACTCCTGCCGCTCTGCAGAAACTATGTCTTACAAAACAACACAGGTTTTTTTGGGCTAAAAATAATCCCAATTAAACGACCACTGGGAGCACTTTAAAATCAGATCAAAAGATACTGGAGTGGGTTTTCAAAGTAAAAGTACCCTGAAAACGCAAAGCAATTCGTAAAGATTCAAAGACATTTTAAGGTGTGAGCAGAAAACATCATATGAAAGAAAAGGCCCCCCCCTGACTGACTGATTTAAATTTAACAAGGAAAACACACCCTCAAGTACAATAACTTAATACTCCAAAGTAAAATCAGTAAAAAAAAACAATGACTTAAAAAAGGATGTTTTTTATTTTTCTCATGGCTGTTCAGACATTTAAGTGGAAATTGTAGTCAAAGCTGTTCTTGAACATGCGTTTGAAGCCAAAACTCGGATCTGTTGGGGTTAGAGCAGACGCTTCAGCTTCCAAACCCTAATTCAACAGTATCTCAAGGGGCCTGCTTAGACATGTTGAAGAGATACAGACAAGCACGGTGAGCAAAAGCCAACACACACTTCCCGGACTGCTTCGTCTAGCCACTAATGAAATTAACAGCCTCAGAGAAAGGGATCCTGACTTCGTTTTACCTCCATTTCTCTAAAGCTGTACATGTGGGATCAGACCATGTGCCATAGAGGGATTATAGATCCATCTGGGTGACTGGAGTACATGTCCTAATAAGGAACCAGGGTTATTCCTGTGTTCTGTTGAAGGAATCATTACTTCATGATTAAGAAAACATCAATTGCTCCAACAACAACCGTTCAGGATGGCAGGGGTTTAACTACAACCACAATCCTGATGAGTCTCAGCTACAGCCTTAAGGAACTATATGCTAACAAAGCAGTTCATGCTTGATATCCAATAGTCTTTCACCATTTTCTAAAATTCTCAAGATTCATAGTTTGGAAGGAGTGAGATTATTCCGTATGTTTTATTTAGAGTCACCATATGAGGTAATGCCCTGGCAACAACATTGGTACTTTGAAGTGTCAACTCACAGTGTTAGATTTATCTTGCGGTCACAGTTTCTGGTCACTCTATTTCTTTAAGACTGAACAAATAAGCAGTGAGAGGCAAAAAAGAAAGGCTACTGGTATAATGCAGCTATACCCGTACATGAAAGGAGCTGCAAAGTTCCAATGCAAGATGACACATTAACATCTGTTATTTTCAAAGGCTGGAAAGGGTATTATACGCTCAAGGTTGAGCCAAAGGAAAACTACCAAAATAAAAGCTCTAGTGTTCTCCTGAATTTGTTTCCAAGAATCATAGAACTGAAAGGTGCTAATTAGGTTTATTTAAAGGGGAGAGGGCAATTTAAAAAGAACACCTTATAAACATAAACGTTAAAAAAGCCTGAATTAGCCAAAAGCTAGTTTTCATCTGTAGTCCTGTAGGCCATGATGTTAAAAAGCATAAACACATATACAGTAAAGTACAAAATGCATATACAAATAGTGACTTTCCCCAAGGGCCCTGGTCGGGCATATCCCAAAGAAATAATGTGAGACCACTCTCCCATCGGCCCAACACCTATAGCAAAGCTCAAAAGGGGCCAAAAAAATGACGAGCAATATCGCAGCTACCCATCTGGACAGTTTGAAGTCAGATGGCAGCTCAGAAAGGGTAAAAGATGTAGAATTAGTGCGGAAAAAGCGAGACTTTAGCCCGCCCATGGCAGTAGCTGCGTCATAAGTCCGAGCTTTTTAAAACGTCCTGTTTTTATCTGCTTCCGATCCAAAGAAATACTCAGAAACACTGTTCTAATCTTAAATTCTTTTACATATGTCTTTCATAGGAGAAAACCGCTACAATAACCTGTTTAAAACACCAAAAACACAATTTTCCCTTCATATTCACCTTTGATTTAACTTAAATCTAGTTTTTTGTTTGCACTGTTTCATCACTACATACACATGATGGAGACAAACCTCCAACTAAACGTTATTGACCTCGCCACACACAAAGAGATAACACCTCATTTCTCATGTGCAGACGGTGTAGAAGGCTTGAAAAAAAGGAAAATCAACTTGAAATAGCAGGAAGTTATTCAATGCCGCTACAGAATGTTTGAAAAAGTACAAGATTTCGATTAGCTGAATAAAGATTTTAAACGTTAGTCACTGTTTCAGGGGTGAAACACTAAGGAGAGTGGGAAAATAACTGATGATGGCTGAGCTGTATTGATGTGCTTTTCTAAAATCCCTAAAGGCTGAAGAAAGTAAGACACAAATGTTTTTAAAGCCGTGGATATGCGGATGAATATAGTGAGGGGGGGGGGGGGGGGGGTGGAAAATCCAGGACATGTTAAATGTGAAGAAAGAGCAAAGTTATGGGAAGAGGAAAGGATGTCAGCTCCTCATGACTTCATTTGGTGGAACACGTTTGTTACTCCGGGGCAGATAGATTACAGGAGCAGCCTGCTAATGATAGAGTTGGTGCTGATGTAGAGTGCAGATGAAAGTGAGGTCAAAAGGCTAAGCAGTTCAAGAAAAGCTCATTCTTCCCCTCATGTGTCACGCAGATTCATACGGCTGCTGCTTTCATTCGCTCCGTAGTTCTGAGGCAAGATCTGTTTCAGGTCGCTGAAAAGGCATCAAGCGTCTGCAATCGGGCCTGCTGCTCCTCAGGTTGAAGACACTAATCCTCTCATCTTTGGGAGAGCTTCTAAAAGTTCGCAAAAGTTACTGTTGCCTGGTGGGTTACAGAATAAGAAAATGTATGTCTGTAGGAAGACAGACAGACAGACGGTAACTTTATAATGATATCTGTTTAGGCAGTAGAGAGAAAAAAACAGATAAATACAATTTTTTTCAGGGTTGTCTGGTTTAACAAGCAGCCAACCTTACTGAACAGAGTTTCAAAATTTGAAGCGATTACTCATCCCAGTTAAATAAAAAAATAATACACAACTAAAAAATGATTCTAGTGTATGTGACACTCTAGCTGATACCCGAGGTCTATTCCTCATGAGACATCCAGAATAAAAAAACACTGAAGCCCGCATAATAGATAGACAGATAATAGACAGATAACATGTCGAAAGCGACTCGTCTTTTAGAAGCCCCAAATGATCTCCACTGTCTTGTGGGGTCATTTGGACCCCACAAGACAGTGAGCTGAACCTTTTTTCTTCAATGATTTTTAATCTGCACTGGTGTCCATGAAATCCTTTTCACCTTAATCCACCTTTGTCATTGTAGGGATAACACATTAATATAAGGATGGGGTCATTTTGACCCCACAAGATAGCACAAGAGTTAAGGTGATCAAGTAACTATAATGTATATTTTAAGAGGGACACTAAGTCACCAGGACCTCTACTGATCAGTATTTGTGCAACACAGCCACATGTGTACAACTGTTAACGTAATATAAAAAATAAAATAGAGAATTTCGGAAAATCAGACTTTTTTTTACACATGACCTCTCTACATACAACGTGATCAGAGGATCTCTTTTTCTTCCATGAGTGACTTTTGTTAAATACTGATCACTGCCGTTTTGGAACAAGAGCTGTAGTTTTGGAAATGCTCTAAAACAGATGTTCAGCCATTAGGATTCCTCTGTCAAACTCACTTAGAACCTTTGACAACCCCATCTTTCCTGCTTTATCCACTTTGAGAACAAATAGTTCACTTGTGGTCCAAGATAACACTCACTCACAACGAGTGTCATGATGAAAGATTTGTCATTTCCGCTCTGTCATCCGTGAACTCCACCGGCACAGCTGTGCAATGATCACATGTCTGCAGTTCTGCAGCTGGCAAGAAATTTCAAATTTAGAACAAAAATGTAAAAAAGACAAACTCCGAGTGCAACAGTAAGATTTTGTAACGTCATGCCTACTTTAAAATCTCGTTTTTTGGTGTATTTAACATGTTTTTGAGCATATCTCTGATGATGGAGGACTCCATAAAAAGACAATTAGCACTAAACTAGTATTTTTTGAGTATTTCTTTATTCAAATTGTTCTGAATCAGGAGCAGATGAAAGAAGTTCATAAGAAAACGATTGTAATTGTGATGTAGAAACTACGATGGGTCCCTCCTCCACTCCTAGGCCTGGGGACTAGATCCAGGTACATCTTGATTTTCCTTCTGTGAGCTGACATCTGGCTCAAAACTGTACAGCTAGATAACTCCAACATTGCTCACCGTTTTTGCTGTACTGGTAATGTTAGGTAGGGGCTGTGAGGTCCTGCAAGGTAGTGCGAGAGCCTGTAAACAGATGGATGACAGGAAATGGGGGCGGGGTTGCTCAACGTCAACAGTCCTGCTCACTACTCAGAGGTGAATTTCTAATGAACTATTGCCACTCTGCAGAAAATGACAAAGGTCTTTTTTTTAATTTGGGCTATAAACAGCATAATCATAATTAACCCTTGAGCTATCCTAGGCACTGTAACATTGGGATTTGGGTCATCTAGACCCACTAGACAGTGCTCTGAACCTTTTTTCTTCAATAATTTGTGATCTTCACTGGTGTCCATGGATTACATGAAATCTTTCCACCTTTATCCACCTTTGTCATGGTAGGGAGAACACATCAATGGAAGGGTGGGGTCATCTAAGATGGCACAAGGGTTAAAAGACCACTGGGAATAAGAACTCAGAAGCATTCATCTGTCGTAGTTTTTTTGTTTTTTTTTTTGTTGTTGCTGAAATGATTTTGAGATGCCTTTACATTTCTTAGAAAGTAAATAAAGGAAAGATTTCTACTCAAATTATTCAGGAGGGGCTGTGCAAATTCAATGGCAGAAAAAAGTGACTCTAATGTGCTGGGCAAGGCATGTGTTCTCTGTTCATATTTCATGTCTCATACTACATTCCCCCCTTCACTTGTGGTTGTTTTTTTTAGAGAAGTTCCTCTGAAGACGGACAAATTGTCAGAGTTAAAAAACAGCTAGAAATTCACCATTTATCATTACTTCTCAATACTGCTTGGTCATTCTCAAACTGTGAGTCTTTATTGACAAAACCAGAGCTGGCAGTGGCAAAGGTTCAAGGCTCATGAGTCTATTTAAGACTCTGAAGGTGAGAAATGTTCTGAGGAGCAGAAATAAGAGGGGGGGGGGGGGGGGGGGTGAACCTGGAACAATCACAGACCATCAATTGTTCCACTCTTTTCTGCCAGGACTGGAATAACCCCAAATTGTGCATAGCTGGAACTGAGGGCCAACTTCCAGGAAGGAAAAGCCCAGAAAAATCTTCGGTTCTGTTCCATTGAAGGATTTTACAGTTTGAACTTTCACATGACAAAACAAAACAAAAAAACTCAGCAATCACATGATCAAAGCAACAGAACATAAGGAAGAAGACATGAAGAAATATGCATCTAGAAAGTTACAAAAAGGATCAATTAAGAAAAAGGTTTGACGCTTTAGGTTCTCTACTGCTGGCTGATGAGACAGATTCACACACTCGCATGAATGATGAGCACACACACAAAACGGAAACGAAAACACAGAATATGAGAGGTATGAGTGAGATTATAATTTAATAAGGAAAAGGAAATCTTGGTAAAATCCCCCTAAGGAGCTCAACTACTTCTACACTGAAGGCTTTACAGCTTTAAAATGAATGAACTTCTCCATCAAAGACACACAAACCTAGACAAAGAAGAGGAAAATCCCACTTTAGGATTGTTTGGTATCAAGCTGTCATGTAAAAACGGCAAAAAGGGATGTAGGCAAAGTAGAGCTGTCCTCTGTACACCAATTCTGTATAAACTGGATTTGATATATAATGCCATATTTTAACTTACAACAGAAGAAAAGCTGTTATAACTTTTAGAACTAGTTTGGGTCTTTTTTGCTGAACACAAATAACAGCCAATAAAAAGAAAAGATTCAGCATTAAAGTCTCATTCCGATCATCTTTGATGTATTCAAAAGCGCTCCCAGTGGCCTTTTAATTAGGATTATCCTTTTTTTTAGCCTAAATAAAAAACTCTTTGTCATTTTCTAGGACATAGGCAGGCAGAGCAGCATGAGTCCATTAATAATTCACCTCTAAGTTGCGGGACTGTTGAAGCAGAGTAAGCCCCCCCTTACATCTGTCATCCATCTGTTTACACGGCCTACCACTAGCTTACAGCTGCAAGTGGATGTATCAGAATGGAGCGGAGCATGGATCGCATCATGTTGTCCGTACATAACAGCTACAGGCGTTTTCAAATGCCATTTCTTGGTCTACTTCTGATTCACTAAAATAAAAAATGCCCAGAAATGAAATTTTAAGCTCACATTTTTTAATATATGTCCTTGATCATGAGAAAAATGCCATAAGAAAATAAAAAAATAAAAACATTATTTTCTTTGGAGTGGGTCTTTCAATGGCCTCTGAGCAACATGAGTAGGATTTGTATGGGCTACGTAAAAGTTTTTTACCCTGACTATTTTAATATGTTTTTGATTTTGGCAAAACAACAGCGTAATCCTAATAAAAAGATCATTGAGAAAGCTTTTATAATAATTGGAGCGGGACTTTAAGGGCTTTTGGGGTTACAGAATCAAGCCCAAATGTAAGCCCAAAAGCAAAACAATGAAGCCCAAAAGCCAAACCTACTGGGGTTTGGTTAATGGCTTATCTTTATATATAGTCTTTCTGTACCATTATTAATTCCCAAGGCTCTTTACAGTCTCAGTCTTATTCACCCTTGAGCAAGCACACATTTAAACCCTTATGGCAGTTCTGCTCTGCTGCCTTACCTGACACGCCAACCCCTAACCACCAGGAATAACATGGGGCTCAGTGTTTGCGCAGGCAAGGCAGGAACTGAACCTGCAACCAACCACTGTGTCACAGCTACCCATAAAAACAGAACACACAGAACCAGAAGATTTGACAGTTCCCAAGAGAGAGGATCAGCGCTTTCAGGGTTAAACTCCTCAGCTCCAGCGTTTATGTTCTTTCAACTAAGGCAACTTTTCAACAGTTTATGCAATGAACCTAATTCCAGCCAATTCTAAAGTTAAGAAACATGTCTTTGTGCTGATGTGCAACACTTTACAGTAGTGACAATCAACGTTTGCCAGCATCTTTTGACGTGGAGAAAGGTGGCTTTGCGCTGTTATGCAACACTAACATGAAATTTTGAATTTTTGTCTGTGTCAGAAAAAGTAGGATTTACATTAATTGCGTAGATAGTCGAAGAGTTACTTTTTTTCAACCTGGCGACAGCTTCGATGTTTACGTGTTAAAACAGTTTAATTACAGACGTAAAGGTCCTTTTTCCCATTTAAAACTTACCAAACATTGCGGATTTGTGGATGTCCCAATTCTCAAAGATAGGCTTTCTGGAGACGTCATGACTTTAGTAAGAACCTGGAAGAATCTTTAATGGAACCAAAGAACCCAAACAATAGCAGATGAGTGACAATGTCAAAAAATGTTGTAGAAGCTACTGACGAAGTTAGATAGAAGTTAGATAGATAGATCTTAACTTGTCTTTTTTATCTGTCATTAAGCTGCTGTTAGTGATAAGGCAATACTTTTGAGGGTTTGCCACGAGGGGCGGAGCCTTTAAATAATTTATGGTACATTTCAAAATTTTCTATGGCAACAAAGAACCAAGAGTTTACCACCTTTCTTCTCCATTTTAAACAGATCTTTCTTACAAGGTTCAAATCCGAAAGGGGGACCATTGTGGGTTTGATTGATCACTCACTTGCAGCCCCAGCTGGTTGTTTCAGAATTTAGCCCCAGCCTGCCTGAAAGAAGTCACAAAGCTTCTCACACGCTAACACACATGCACGTATATCATCCAGACCACCAGCGCACAACTCCCTCTGACTGTGGTGCCATGGCGAAACCTTCCCCACCCATCAGGATCAATGCAAGCCTTTATTAGCTGCTGGCTTAGGCTGCTGGCGGTGTAAGGGGATCCCACTGGTTTTGGCCTCACACCTTCCAAAATTTGCTGCTGCATAAACACTGCTCCATGTCTGTGAGTTTGTGTTCCTGGAGTGCGTGTGGACATGTTCTGACTAAAGATAGCTTAGTTAAACCGGGATTTGGAAAAAAACTAAAGGATGAAGGACCATCAGAGACAAATCATGGTGTTCCATGTCATCACTAACTTTTCTTTCTCAGCCATTTCTGTTGACACGACAAATTTATTGTTAGCCTTAGCCTGCAATGTGGACGACTTTTTATAGAGCGACAGTCAGCACAATCCATTAGTTGTTGTTTTGCCTTGTTTGTACGAGACATAAGATTGCAGAAATTTCCAAAGTGAGACTAATAAAAACTGTGAGAAACCAACAGATTGGTCCCAATGGAGCCCTTTGACACCATTTTCCGAGAGGGATCCAAAAGCTTCCAGGGAGCGGCACGGGTCAGAGTACAGAGGCTGAGAGCTGTGGGAACTGTCAGCCTCTCCATGATCTGCTTTTGGATGTTGCACAGTATTCTTTCTCCAACAAAACCACCCACAATATATCTAGCTCATCTTGTAACTTTTTAAAAGATAGACATGGTTTAAGAATGAAGCTGATCTAACAAGTGCAACACTTCAAAAGAAATGTTGAGTATTTACTGCACCATAGGCTGCACCATCAATGAATGGTCAATTTTTGATTTTATGTCACATATAAGGCGCTCCTAACTATAAGGCACATTTAGTGAGACAAAAGAGTCAGAATTCTCAGAATAGTAGTCAGAATAGTAATTCTAGAGCTTGTTTGTGACACGCTAAACGTTACCGACGTTAGCATTTCTACAATATCTGTAACTCCCATTCTTGTTTGCAACACAAAAAAGCCAGGCTGATTCACAAACATTAACATTAACTTCCATGTCAGTGATAGAAAACATCTAATCTTGCTTTCAAATTGTAAAAAAAAATAGACTTGACATTTTGACAGAGCATTGTGTCTCCTTTTCCCTGCTCCACACATACAGCAGTATTTGAGGGGGGATAGTTCCGCTGTAGGCACCATAACCATTCGGCCTGCAACAACCGTTCAGGGTCCTTCAACTAGTGCTGACATCACATTATGGGATTGGCTGTCAGTTGGTCCGATGACGTGTCAGATAGTGATTGGTTTGGACAAATTACTATATAACCACAGAAGAAGATATTATGCTGTCCGTTGTGAACAGACAGAGCTCCGACATAGAGCGAGATTACTGTAATTTCCGGATTATAAAACTCTACTTTTGTCACACGCTTTCAACTCTGCGGCTTATTCAATGATGCGGGTAATTTATACTTTTTTTTTTATGCATTTTTTTCTAACGGCCGCTAGGGTAAGAGTGAGACAGGGGGAATATGGTATATATCTCAACTTTGAAAACTCTTTCTGTGTACCGTCTTTCTTTGTAAATATATCACGTGTTGAACCTTTCCTGCAATTACTTTTTTTCTTTCTGATGGTGGCCGGAAAATGCAGGGGAGATCCTCTCTGCTGAATCCCTTCGGGGTTCACTTCCACGTTCGGACCCTCAGAGCCGCCAGAGCGGGTTAATAAAGAATCATTTATCTTCTTCTGGGGGGAACCTTCTTTTATTACAGTTCCCCTTCACTTTGAATATCAAACGTGAATGCGCACCTCTTGACACTCTTCCACAGCACGCGCTCTCGTTCCCTCCTCCACTGCATGCGCTCCATCCTCTTTCTTACACACGTGCGCAGTTTGAGCACATACACATCCTCATTCTACAACACATGTTTTCAATGTGGGCACATGCGGCTTATAGACAGATGCGGCTTATGTATGTACAAAATGGTTTATCCTTTAAAAATGTGACGGGTGCGCCTTATAACCAGGTGCACTCTGTAGTCCGGAAATTACGGTAACTTCTAAAAGTGCTTTTATTATTATGATTATTATTAAGTGCATTGCAGCCGAACGGACTGCAGTCCGAACCCTTCTCCGGACCGCACACTATAACAAAGCACCTTCCCTGCCTGCGAACACAAAGCTACGAGACTCCAGCTGTTCAGCTCAAAGACACAGTTCGCTTATGTGGAGCAGCAGGTTCATTCTAACAGCAACGGATCTTTTTACAAAGTGGGTTGTGGCAAAATCTCTCTATAAACATTACAAAGAACAATGTCAGACACTATTTATGAAGGAAAATAACTTTAGGTTACAAAAGAAACTTGAAACGAAAATATGTAGAGCCTGAGCAGATCTTCATGCTATGTACTTTGTCCAATTTGGAGTTCCCGTAGTGTGACACTATCCTCAGTCGAAAGGACCCCGAACGGTCATTGCAGGCCGAATGGTTATGGTACCTACACTGCGTCAGCCGTCCCGCCCAGAACTCCAAGACAAATTTCTAATGAACTACTGCCGCTCTGCAGAAACTGTAGAGAAGAAAATTACAGTTTTTTTTATTTTGGTAACAAAAACAAAACAAAACAGCATAATCATAAGGAAAACACCACTGGGGGTGCTTAAAAAATAGATCATAAGATGATCGGAGTGGGACATTAAAGTGGGACATTAAAAGACATTTTGAAAAATGCTTTGTCAAAGAGAAGACTTTCTGTTTTTTTTCTTTTACAAAGCCACTGTAAGAGCTTGCAATGTCTTTTTTTAAAATCTGGTATGTCCTTAGCATTACCCTCCTATAAGAAGACCTCAAACACAATGCAGGCACATGGGGGAATTGCATTTTGATCCTACATAGAGTGCAGTAGTTAGTATGGAGTAGGTGGCTGGCATGCAATGTAGGGTATTTTAAATACTGGCTACTATCTTTGGCGATTCCCAGGGTTCATTTGCGCAAAGAGCTTCATCCAGTGTGGGTCCTTGTGCTATTGCCTAACTACAAGGGGGCCACGTCTGGGTCTCCCTGTGCCGGTCCCCGGCCTGGGTAAAATACAGGGTAGTGTCAGAAAGGACATCCGGCATAAAAATCTTTGCCAAACCACCAGTGTGAATCTGATTCGCTGTGGCGACCCCTGACGGGATGAGCCAAAAGGTCAACAACAACAAGAGTGGAGTAGTTAAACAAGAGAAGAAGGGCAGTAAATCAACCTGGAGAATGACAGGTGAAATGTGCCTAAGAGATAAAGGGGTTAACACAGCAGTTCCTCCTTTAAGACTTGCATGAACAAAGTAAGGCTCTTCTTCTGACCTCTCCTATGTTGCTGTCAACACACAACCAATCATGGTGACTCCCCTTTCAGCTCCTCTTTGTTTGATTGATTCCATCAGGGGATCTTTTTATATAACAAGATCTTTTCATTCTTTATGTCTTATCTTTTTGGCCCAATCATCAAGAGTTGATCATCACAATGTCACGATGGAATGTTCCAATTGCTCGGAGAAAGCTTGTAATGAAAGACGTTGATGACAGTGTTGGGTTGGCCAGGTCATCAGAAGGCAAAGATCCCTGTAAGGTACCGACAAAGGTAGCGACAGAATCTTTGTGTTCTGCATGAGATTTACTTTACTGAAATAAATCAGAGCAAAATAAGAGATAATGTTATGTAGAAGTGTCTTCTTTGCAGCCAAAACTTTCCAGTTGAATCAGTATTCAGTGGAATGAAAGGAATCGTCTCATGACGTCAAACATTATTGTACAGTGTTGAATGAACTCTATTTCCTCATTCACTATCCTCCTGGAATTTTTGCAGGTCTGCCAAGAACTTCAATCATTGCAAGGTCAGATTGAGTTACATTCTTCATTATGTTTGAATAAATTTGAACAAACACTCAAATTTTTGCAGTTTTTCCACATGAAAAGGCCTGTGCTTGTTTCCTCAATGGAGGTTATATCAGTCTATCTAGCATAATGAGGTACCATTTGGAGATTAGCAGAGACTACATCAGTCCACATGCATCTAATGATTGATTAAAGGGTGATTGTTAAGATCAGATGTGTTTATCGCAGACCTGGCAGCCAAACCAAGGGGACATTCTTGAGAGTCTGCAGTTGGTTTAGATTGATGGGGCTCTCGCTAAGATAATCACTAGACAAAAGGAGGGCTGAAGCAGCATCTTTGTCTCAACTTGGCAGATACATGGGGAGGAATGGTTGGAGGAGTGGGAAAGTTAGTGAGGAATAAAACTTACAGCACAGACATAAGAATGAGACATATCTTTGGATACCAATACGTCTGTGGGGGTGGACAGTGTGATGCTAAGAGACGGCAAAGGCTAGGCTCTTCGAGCGGAACCTAGTGAGAACTAACAAATCCAAACAAACCGCTTGTGCTTCTCTCTTCAAACATCAAAAGGTGTAGGTGTTGCTTTGAAATAAAGAATGCTTTATTAAACATCTGGATGATTCGAATGTTGCATTGGCTGAACTGTACAAGTACAGATCAGTGTCATTTACTGACAGCTTTTAAGAAATGTTCATGCAACACCGTAACTCTTCAACTGTTACGTTGAAAAGCCATTTTTCTCCACGTAAGAATCAGCTGATTCAAGTTTATGGCATGGTCAAACGGTTACAGTACATCAAAAAGACTGCTGGATAGCCTGTGTGCATTACCACTGTCAGTGAATCAAGCCAGAGTTCACTAGCAAGAAAGCCAAGATCCTCATTTACAGTCCAATCAGGCCCCACTTGTTTGATTTTCACCAAAGTTCAGAGGAGCTTTCACAGCTGCCAAACAAAGCAAAGCACACTTCAAAGAAACATGATCTGGCCTGGACCCTACAGCCCAGCACAGACCACTTCCTGGGTTAAGTGTAAATAGGTTAACAGCAAGTCAGAGAAAACTGTGATCTTCCATAGCCCAGAAAGAGGCCTCCGATCTCATTAAAAGGGTGTAAATGGAATCACAGATGAGAAAATATGCAATTTCCTTAAGGACACATCCTTTTGATTGGATGTCAACTTTGAAACAAAAGACAGCTAATACATGGTTAAAAACCCACTTCAGCGGACTTATACTTTTTGCATTGCCAATTATTAGATACAGCAATAAAAAGTACTTTTATCAATGTTCAACAAGAAACAGGTTTAAAATGATCTATTTGATGCGTCCGTAAGAAAGTTTCTTCCAGTATTGAACTTGTCAAAAACTGCAAAGGAGAGGAGATACTGTCGAAAGAGGATGACAAAGGAACCTCTACTCCATCAATTCCAGTGCTTACAGAACATTAAAAGTTATATAATGTTTGATATCCAGATCTAAATATGTTTGACTTTAAAGACTTTAAAATATAGTTTTTGAAACTATACACTCAATTTTTACACAATTCCCACTTCTTAAAAATCTTACCCTCCATTCCTTTCCACTTTGGGCATGTTGTCTTTGAAATCAGAGTGGAGACAATGTGAAAGAATTAAGCAGTTAAGCACTTTGTCATAATGTTACTCTGAGCTTGACCTATGGAGTTATTTGGCCTCTGTCAGCCCGCTGATAGCCTTAGAGAACAAAGCCTTCTGCAAAATAAAGAAATGCTTTGGTTTCTGGCTTTCAACCTGTCTGCATAAGATTTGACAGACTGGAATCAAAACGTTTTCAGCTGACCCATTTTTATTTTTTTTATTTTTTTGCTTATAGCTTGTTCTCTCACATCTCTGGAGGAATTTTAAAGCCCACCTCTGGGTGGAATTTGACCCCGCACTCTGTAAAAGCGCATTTAAGTTCCTCCACTTTGCGCTCACGGCCTTCCATGTATTCCTCCTGCATCTGTACACCGGTTCAGCATCTCTCAGTCAAACACCACTAGACCCTCACTGTCTACTTTCTACCAATTTGGCACACATTGGTACTCAGGAAGTGTACCCATTTATAAAGAGGGTCATGTCTCCAGTTACTTCTGGACCGTCACTCTTATCATTCAGCTGATCTCTGCAGGTTGTCAATTGTTTGTAAACTCCCAACACATTTCTGCAAACTGATATGCATAAAAAATTCTAAATCCTCTGCAGCATTTATTATTCTGTAAGTTCAAACTCTCTTTTTATGTATCTATGAGGTCATGATAAACTATACTGGGTTGAGTCACATTAAAAGGGTCCCATTGGAGCCTCCTCACATACACTGATCACTAGAAGCTGAAGTGTATTTTTGTATAAGGAGGCAAAAGTTGAAAAAAAAGATGGGAATTTTTAAAAGGGAGATTATGCTATGCATGCTGAGAGATTGAAAAACCCAGCAGAAAGTAATTTAGATGACTGTACCAAAGGTTGATGCTTTGGCATTGGGTATATGGTTCATCATGAACAAAACTGAAAAGCCTGGACACCATGGCAATAATCAGTAAAGACCCACTCCAATAAAAAAAAGGTGTTTTAACATGTTCTTGTATCAATTTTCTCACGATGGAAGACATGTATGGAGAAAATTAAGATTAAATCTTCATTTCTAAGTGTTCAATCATCCGAAGCGTGATGAATCAGGAGCAGACGAAAAATGCGGTTTGAAAAGGTGTGTAAGTTGTCTTGGGCGCAGTGGGACATGCCCATAACACTCGGGGAGGCGTCCAGGAGCCATTTGGACCAGATGCCCAAGCCCTGGGGGATCAGTGGCTCCACTTTGAGCTCTCTTTGAGTGACGGACCTTCTTGCTCTATCTCTCTATTTTGATCTGATTTCACCAGCTAGTATTTGGAACATCGTTCTTTCAGTTATGACACAGAGGTTATGACTATAGGTGAGTATTAGAACAAAGATCTACTGATGTGAATTGAGAAGTTTGCTCTCTAACACAGCTCCATCTTCAACTTCAGTGGACCAGCACAATAACTGCATAGCAAGCTAGCTTTCTTATTTTCTTTTTCCCTATGGGATAACAACGTTGAATTGTTGTTTTTCACCAAAAGTCATACCAATTCAGTTTGCAGAAGAAATCAGTTTCAGAGCAAATGCGAGAACCAGTTTATTCATGAATATTTGCATTACTTTAGTCTAGCCTCCTAAAGAAGAGTAGATAATATCTTTGGTATGTAGAATTTTCCAAGAACAACTCTTCATGTTCTGGTGAATTCAACAAAGCATGTTATTGGTTAGCTGCTTGTCTCCATGTTTAAAGAAGCCAGTCTCAAGAAACCATCGTTTTAAAAGACAAAAAGAACTTCCTCTTTGAAGAAAGGCAAGAAGGAGCAGCAGAGGGAGTGTTTGCATCAGTGAAAAGCTGCAATCCCTGAATGCAAGTAGTCTCAAATCCATACCACAATCTGGCTCCTCATACTCACTGCCCTCAAAAAAACCTCTAGCATAACACTAATGTCAGAAGGGAACAAAAAGAAAAGAGGCGCTGGAAAAAAAAAGAAAAAAAGCCATGCTTTTTTGAGTACTTGAACTGGCACCAAAAAGGTTTCTGCACGCTGAAGACACGTGTTTTTCAATCCACAGAAAAACTTTAAGCCCTTCATTTACCTTTAAATATGGAAGCATTTCCTTAAATGCTAAGATTTGGTTCAAGAGCAGAGGCACAAACGTCCAAGTCAAGCCTCAAAAGACAACACGTTTTCATCCAGCAGAACTTGAGCATAACTTCTTCCAGAAGAAACATGGACAGAGGAGGAGAAGAGGTTCCAAAGAGGTTGTTATTCTGTTCTTCAAACTTTTCATTCTATGGAAACCCAGCGCCTCAGTGAAAGCAAACGCAAATTTGAAGGTAGAAAACTCTAAACAGATCCACACCTCGCCCTGACCTCCCCTCATTCCACCAAATATTTTTATAGGAAATCTGACTTCAGTGCTCTGCTATTAGTTCCACAGGTGTGGAGAGACAAACTCCAAAAAAAGTCAAAAATTAAATAACCCAGGAAATTCCACAGCAGCAAAGCCGTGGTTTTCAGGACATGGCAGACCCCATCCCCTCTCATATGAAACATTATCTGTCCATTCCCAGATCCCAATGAATGTAGACATGTCATCAGATTTTCAAAAACACATAAATTTACTAGTTGCACTCGTGGATTCCTCTGTAAATGAACATCTGCACTTGTGTATGTGCAGGGGAATATGTTTATTGCTACAGTAGCTGGAAATATGCAACCAGTTTCCCCGGCTGTGAGCTGTTGTTGTTTTAAGCCCCTTGGAGGTCTCTGAATGTCGCCCACTCACACTGGCACAAGATCCAAACTGTAACCACATGGGTGGACCTTTTGTCATTTTCCTTTTGCTGTGTTGCTGTTGAAATAATGATGCAGGGTTCTTCAAATCTCTGCTCAAACCGATTTCTCTTCTACTTTAATTATTTTTCTCTTCCCATGTGCCCTTTTTTTGTCTTCATCTTCTTCTTGCAACTGTTTTTCTCATTTTTCCTTCTGAACTGTGGATCTGTAACAGTAAGGTAGTGACAGAGCATGTGAGGATGATGGCTATCAAACAGGGAAATTACGATCTCTCCTGAGCAAATAGAGCAGCTGCTTGCAGTCTCCACGTGACCCCAGGATGACTCAGAACTGCATATGTAAATTACCCTCAGGACCTCTCTTTCCTTTTCCTATCGGTCATCTGCTGCTCAGAAAGCATCACTCCAGACTCCTACTGACACATCCCTTTAGCACAACTATGTATGGTTTGGAAACCAGAATGTTTGTCTTGGGTTTTGGGCTGGAGGGGTGAGAACACTAGCACCCTTTTTTAAGGCTGCGCAAACAAAACAAGAAAAAACTGGATCAGGCGCTGCTCAAATACAGAAGGTGAAGAAGCTGGTATGACTTCTTCAAATGAGTGATAATGACTTTTAAATATGACATTGCAAACTTGTCAACTTTACTGCAGTTTACCTTCTGATGACCTCCATGTTGTCTTGTCTGCCAAGGTCATCCCTTGTCCTGTTTTGATATATTATGTGTAACACCTTTTCTTGCCTTTTATTTTACCGTATTTTCTGCGCAATGAAAAAATAAAAATTAAAAAAAGGACAGCGCACTTTATAATCCGGAGCGCGGTATATTTAGATTAATTCTGATTGTTCTTACTGATGTCGGGGAAAATTTGAGAGGCTCTGTCAAAATGTCAGTCTGTTTTTTTTCCTGGGTAGCGGTGTCGGAGTGTTTTTTGTACCTTTTACAAGGTTGGGAATTACCGTAAATATGCTAATGTGTCTAACGTGCAGCAGTGTTGGACAGTTGTAATACGTTTTACAAGGTTGGGAGTTACCATAAATAGGCTAACGTAGCTAAGGTGTAGCGGTGTCGGACAGTTGTAGGACGTTTTATAAGGTTGGGAGTTACCGTAAATATGACTAATGTGTTGTGGTGTCAGTCTGTTTTTATAAGTTTTACCATGTTGGGAGTTACCATAAACATGCTAACGATGTTAATGTGGCTAACGTGTAACGTGTCGGACTGTTTTTTATACATTTTACAAGGTTGGAAGTTACCGTAAATATGCTGATGATACTAACGTGACTAATGTATAGGGGTGTTGGACTGTTTGTTATACATTTTACATGGTTGGGAGTTAACATAGTCACAGTAACGTTGGTTTTAGTGATATCCGTTTGTTTTTTTCGGTGTTGCAAACAAGGTTGAGAGTGAATGTAAATATGCTACTGTGGCTAACGTATAGCAGTGTTGAATTATGTGTGTGTGTTGTTGTTTTTTTCGGTACTACTGGAGTTAGCGTAGTTACAGTAACATTTGTTTGTGCGCTATCAGTCTGTTTTTTACTTGTTACAAACAAGGTTGAGAGTAATAGTAATACTTATAATCTGGTGCGCCCTAAACTGCAGAAAATACGGTACTACAAATAATTTACAAAAACAGCAACAAATATTCATACATAATCTGAATTCGAAAGTAGACATTTTTTTATGTTTGTTTTATATTATTTAAGCTCAGTAACACCAGCCCAAACAGGTTTGCAAACTGTCCTCTAGAAGCAACTAGGATGTGCTGCTGTGATGTTCAAGCCTGGAAGTCATCCCACAACATTAGCCCTTTAACAATGGAGCTTTAGCTCTAGTGTTGACATTCTTTCGGCCAATCTTACTCTTCAGTTTTTGACACAATAAATGCGATATTAGCTAAATCTGAAGCAGACAAAAGCAACGATAGCAGCGCAGTTGTGAAGTGTTAACAAAATCAACAGAAATCAGCTGTTTCTGACGTGGAAAAAAAACAGCTTTTGCACGCAACACGTTTACGCTCATCGTGTTAAAAGCTCAGGAGATACAATATGTCAAAAAGTGTATATTATTTTGGTGTTGCCAGCAACATCTCCAGTGTTTAAGGATTTTAACCTACACCATACCTAACTGTTCAGTACATCACTTGTATCTAATTTTGAATAGTGCATCTGTTGCAAACAGAAAGTATTTAATAATACGAAATGAGAGTTACAAGGGAAGCCTAAATGTATGTTAATTAAGAGTTGAGTGTGCTTTTAAATGCTTTAGAAAGATGTGACAGAGGAGATGTTTTTGGAAAAGTCAGCTCTTTTAGGCTTCGAGAGACACATTTGTTGTCTTATTTAACTACTGACTGAGGAAAACAAATGAGAACAATCTGGAGTGGGGAAACTTTGCACTGAAGGGATGGCGATTCCTGACAGGAGAGCACACAACACACAGTTCACCATCAACATTCTCCACTGCGCCTTGTTCCAGACCCACCGCTGCGCCACAGCATACTGTTCAAATTATATAAATGCAGCTGCTCTGTTATTGATTGAACTGATTGGAAAAACGCTGTAATGTGGGTTTTCGAATCGAGCTCTAATATAAAGTCTGCTGGAATTGCTAAGAACAGACCTGGAAAATCCAAAGAAGAAAAGCTTGGATTGTCCAAAGCAGCAGCCAAAAAAAGGAAAAATTAATGTTCAGTAAGCTAAAAAAGCTTCCGTTTCAGAGCAGGAGCATTACATTTCCCAGATTCATACTACACATTTTCGACCTCAACACAGTACTTGAAAAGTAAGTCAGACATCTAGCTGCCCAGTAAGGATGCTTCCATGTTTGTTACTTTTTATGCGATAGGCTGAAGCAAAAACTTGAACACCTTTATTTTGGAAAGTGGCCCCAACAGTCACACATGGAGATCAACGTTTTCCTTCAGAAAATAAATATTTTCTTTGAATTAAACTGTTTTTCTTGAGCTGGTAAACAGGACCCTCTAAACCTATTTAACCCCAGGTGGTCTTGCATTCTAGCTTATGCATTTAGCTAGTCACTTTTCTTCTGCAGCCACGTTTATGCTAACACGAGCACACGTTAATATTTAAATTCCAATAAAGGTATCTCACTGCAGTGACCACCAACTCGTTTTACTTGTATAATATTTTTTTCTCTTTTGATTCAAAGTCAGACATGTACTGTGAAAATGATTCATGGTAGGGTTGCACGATAATATCGGATACCAATAATTATCGGCCGATAATGGACAATATGACATCATGCCGATAATTCCGATAAGAAAAAAAAGTTGCAGATAATGCAACACATTATCATTATTGATAATGCAATACATGTTGCCAGCAAGGTGTCTGCTTATCATCCTGCAGACTTCTGTCGCAAGTAAGTGATGTCATCTCTCAGCGCCTGCATTAGAGAGCTCTGTCTGCAACATGGCACAGCACTTACACATGTGGGCTTGTTTGGCGTGTCTGAGACCAACGACTCACTCGCTGTTTGCAAACTGTGTTCAACAGAAGTGTCACAAAGAAGGAAAGAAGGTCAAGCTTTAACACCACACATCTCACAAGCTATTTAAAACTGGACCACAGAGATGTGTGGAAAGAATATGAAGTTGCCGTCATTGCTAGCGCTCATTATGGAAAAAAAAACAAGAACAAAACTGCAGGGCTTGCATGGAAATAGCTGTCAATGCCCTGCACTAGTATTGAAAGTGAGCGTTTCTTTCTCCTGCTGCAAATATGCTGCATGAAAAAAAATCAACAGCTAACCTGTCAGAAAGCAGAGATGCTACTTGTTGTCAGGAAAAATCTCCCATTGATACAACCACAGTTCAAAACAAAAAACCAAATGCAATTGTGGTGGGTATTTTTTCTTCTTTTTTGTCTTCCAGGTTTGTAAAATACTTGAATGCATATGTTTCTGAAAAATGTAATTCTATGACCAACTATTTATTTTGCACATCAAAAACTTAATAGTTATTATTTCTCACCTCAGTTTCAAACAAAGCAATAATTTTTGCACTTTAAGATTAAACTATTTCTTTTGCACGTTTTTATGTAGGGTATCATTTGTATTGAAAAATGTACTTGTTACATTGCTATTTACTGTAAGTTAAAGTCTTAGTATTTGTTCTGACCATTGAAATGCACTTTCTCTGTTCACAGACGTATGACTGACTGAAAAGGCTAATAAAGTGTACAATCTGTTCTATATATTTGTTTGGTAAAACAATTTCTGCAAATTTGTTGAATACATAGGAGCTGTTCGCTGTTACTCTGTACTTACTAATATTATTTTCTTAAGTATTTAAAAAAAAATTCGGTTGAGTATCGATATTGGTTACAAGAGGCAGGAAAATATCGGTTATCGGTATCGGTTGTAAAATGTCATTTTAGTGCATCACTAATTCATGGTTTATGTAGGCTACAGTATTTTGAGACAGAAAGGCTTAGATAAATTCATTTTACTATTATACCGTGCTGATCTTTGAAATCCCCTTCATGTAACATGAATTTTTCTGGTTTTGATTGCTTTTTGTTTTCAAATATTTTATAAAAAACTGGAACAGTATTTGTTCTTTTAGTAAGTTAGGTTAACTGTGTTTTCCCCCTCACAATTAAATTTTTAGCTAAAAATGTATTTTATTAAGAACTATGAAAACAGCAGTAGTGGTAGGAAGTAGCTCAATTTACCTGACCAGTAGTATTGTTAACTTTGATATTGTTTAAAGTTTAAATAAAAAATAATAATAAAATACATTTTTTAAATGGTAAATTCCTTTAACTCAAATAGAAAACACATGCAGAACTTGAGCAAAACACATATTTTGTGTCTGTTGTTTCTTTCAAACTAAACAGAAAAATGAACGATCTCTAAATAGTAAAAAAAATAAATACGCAAAAATGAGGTGAAGTCAAAAACGGCAGACCCTGCACATTGTCTTGCACCAAGTGCTTTGCTAATACTGGCGAGACTCTAATGTCATGAGAGAGCTGTGTTTAGATGGCTTCTCCCAGCTCTTCGGCGGAGAACAAAGCAAACAGACGTGATGCCAAATAACAGTTGCTGGAATGCTCTGGTGCTTATTGGGCTGTTGGCCTTGGTTGAAGAAATAAAGGCCTTACAGCGAGACCCAAAGACTTGTTTTACTTTGCTGTTACATGTTTGTCTAGCCTGTAGCATCTTAAGGAAAGGTTTTAATCACAAGTAGTTATTTTCAAGAGAGTAAACAACAACTGAGTTTAACCCTTTAACCCCGGTGACATCTAAAAAACACACGCTCTTTGACACGCTGCAATGCTGCGTTCATACCGGGCTAGTTAATCCTAACTAGTATATACTTATGTACACGTACATGTTTTGTGTCGCTACGCCAGTTTTTAAAGTCCGTTTTTAGGCTCTACGAAAGCTAAACCAGTTGAACTTTGACCTGCCATGAACTCGGATTTGGATTCCTTTTAATTCACGGAAATGCCAACCGTTTGTAGAAAGATCATGAAGGAGAAATTAAAGACTGCAGTTTGTTTTTGAATGGAATTCTATGACACCAAGTCTTTCATAAATCAGAATAAAGCAGTGGGGAAAACAAAGCCTGGAGCAAAATCTGCGGGATTTGCACCACTTCGGCATTTCTCACCAAGCCTCTTCCAACTGTGGGAACATGCACTTGTATCCGGTAGCAACAAGAACACTTGTTCAGCGTGCTCGTGTGATGTCCTGGCTTCACTCCTCAAGGATCTACATGATCAACATGAATCAGCTGATTCTGACATGTTGGCTTTGGACGGATAACAAACAGAAATCGGGTCAAAGCCCCTTTTCCACGCAACAGAATCCGCTAATTTACTTTGATTGCTAGAACCCTTCACAACTGTAAAGTGTATCCAATGAGTGTAAAGCTGCTTTTCTCCACTTCAGAATCTGTCGGACTTCCTGTTACTGGTGTAAACAGTTGAAGAGTTGAAAGAATGTAAAGAGTAGAGCAAACCTCCAGGGTGAAAAGGGTCCATTAGATAGTTCTGCGCCCACAAAGCTACAACTGTGGGAAATGTCATGAAGTCGTTAACTGGCAACAGTGAACTGGTTTCCAAAAAGCCTTTAAACGTTTTTGTTGTCAGTACATTATTTACTTTAGCAGATAAACTCCAATTCTTCAAACTGAAAAGGGCGAAACAAAGACGTGGAACAACTGAAAGAGCAAACTAAAAGAAAAACAATGTCACTTTTTCTTTTTCCTTAAGCACTGCTTGCCCAAAGGTTCTTGAACAGCTGTGATTTGCTTGCAGTGCCTTAAATGACTTTCACAATTCTCCTTTAATGATGTGTACCTTTAGCGTGTGCTCAGTCCTCTGCGTCTTCATGTGTTTATGTGCAGCATCATTTCCATCAGTGCTGCCACATCGCTTTCACCCACCCGACCATCCAGCCTCCCGCCTTGACATTTCATCCCCATTTCCTGGAGTAGTTGCTCCAATATAACCTAGTTTTATTTTATTTTCTTTTAGCTGCGTTTTCTGCTTTCTTCAGTGTGTGTGTGTGTGTGTGGGGGGGGGGGGGGGGGACATGCCACTGTCTGCTAACACTCATACGGTAACAGCCATAGTTTGCTTATCATGCAAGCGCAGATGTGTAAATAAACTGATAGTGGAGCCAAAACCTTAACATCTGGGTTAAAAATTTCCCAAAGATTCATGACCAGTTTAAGGTTGTGTTTTTGTCAGAAAAAAAACCAACAACTGGGAATTAGATATTTTTCCCCATCTAACAAGCAAACCGTAAATTACTAAAATAATCTGTCTGCGTGTCTTTTGTATCTAGGAGATACTTTGTTTTACAGTTTGGGGGCTGCCTCCTTGCCACAGAAAAATGCACTGAAACTGATTACATACACATTCCAGATGTCCCACGCTGAGTGAATGATGCTTCAGTGGAGAGACATAGATGTAGGGAGTACATAGGACGAAATGCATTTGAGATTACAGATGACGACTCTTTCCTTCGTCAGCAAAGTCTGAGCTTCTGAACAGAAAAATACTTCCTGGGTTTTTCTGGGGACCAACAAAAACAAGAACAGCACCAATGGTGGCATTACTGATGTCACTATACAGCATCAGTAAAGCCAGGTTGACACTGTCTGGCAGGCCGAAGAGGAGAATACACTGCTGTGTCTGGTTGGCCAAAGAAGGGTTTGGACTGTTTCAGGCCTTGGCAGCTTTACAGGTAATCCTGCTTCCAGATTCGTTTTGCCCCCGCTCAGAATAATCGTATTTCAAACTGTATAATTGGTGGAGATGAAGGAAAGGGGAGTGTTACATGGAGCGGCTTAGCAGATGAATGAATGCAGGCTCATTGGAGAATGTTTTCCTCACATTTGTTTGAGATGCACCACTGATGAGGATGGAAAGAAGCCGTTTAACCCTTGTACTATCTTAGATGACCCCACCCTTACATTGACGTGTTCTCCCTACCATGACAAAGGTGGATAAAGGTGGAAAGATTTCATGTAATCCATGGACACCAGTGAAGATCACAAATCATTGAAGAAAAAAGGTTCAGCGCACTGTCTAGTGGAGCACACAGTCAAGCTCTTTGCTTTAGAGTTGTAGGAACCTTCAATTGGTTCTGGTCATCAGGATTTTTCTGGGTAGTTCCTGAAAGAAATATTCTAAAATATTGTGAGGAGTATTAAAAATGAACATCTGAAGTTCAAAATTAAAATTCATATTTTTTTTTAGACTATGAATTTACAAACATTTTGTCTGCCCCAAATAACTAAATGTGTTTTCTTTTGGTTTGTTTTTTAGATTATTTGTCTTTAGACTAAAGATAAATATAGTCATTTTCATAGTCATGTTTAAAAAACAGAAATGTAATAGTTATTGTTTTGGTCACTTTTTCTTTTAACCTCCTCTTTCCTATTGTTTACACTTTCTTCTTCCAATATTAACATTTTACGCCTATATATAATATCTGTCTTCATTGAAACCTGATGTGTTTCTTTGTTAAATAGAAACAAATTCTTGACACATATTGAAGCCTTTTCACCGAGTACAACGCGTGTTTTTTCGGCTAACGGTGTTTGAGGAGATCTTTTTTAATTCTTTGGTCCTGAGCATCACAGATGAATTCAGATTATGACCGTCATCCTGACATTTGGTGAAAGAAAACTGTCTTAGCAGCGTTAGAATGCAAGTTTGGGATGGACACTGAGGATTTACTGAGGAAAAAGGCTGCTTGTCAAATGGCAAGTCATTTCTGTTCAGCAGAATTATGCAGAACACCTGTTCTTTGGATCACTCAAAAATATGAACAACCCACCAGGGACCGAGGAGGAACCTGTGAGCACACACCGTCCTGATCTGGAGGGGGTCTCTGTCCAATCACTGTCAGGTGCAGAGCGGCTCTGGATTTGCCATCCTCTGCAATGTTACAGCTGACTTGTATTAGCTACTTAACCTGGATGACCCCCCCAGGAACGAGGTGTCCTGTCCAATTCCCTCCCAGACTTGTACTAGTTCTGTCTTTAGGTTTGCATTACTCCTATCTTATACATTTTTTCCCGAAAAACATGTTTTTATATTCTTAACAAAGAACATTCATTTCCAAAAAAACAACAACCAAAAAAACTGTTTCAAAGTATTAAACCGATAAATAAAAATGATTAAACAAACACAAACTAAATTATTTTAGTATTAACCATAAATAAAACTGTATCTAGTTTTGAAAACAGAGTTCCTTTTAAAATGTTTTATTTGCAGATTCAATAAATTCATTGAATTGTATACATAATCATAAAAGAATTAAGAAAAAAGCAACACAAACACACTCAACCCGAGTTATAAAGGTTTGTCGCCCTCTTGTGGCAACACAAGAAACTACACAAACACTTTTTTATTTATTTAGAGCAGTCTTAAAAAATTGTTGCTATTTCAGTTTTAATCGGTTGTTATTTTGCTAATTGCTCTAGTGTGCCATTGTTTTTTGGAAAATACAGTAACCTACGGTTCACTTTTGCTATAGCTGTCAAAGTATTAGTAGACTTTGCTTTTCTGCAGGACATTCACTCAAAGGCTAAAGAAAACCAAAGAGTCTGTCAAAGTTTAAAAGGGAAAATCTTCATGTGAGTTAAAGACCGACTTTGATGATTTTCGGAAGTGTTCCCATTGGTCTAACAATTATGATTATGCCGTTTGTGGGCAAAATCTAAAAAGTTCTGAATCACAACGATTTGAATACAGTAATACTCAGAAATGCAATTTTAAGCTTAATTTTCTTTATGTATTATGAGAAAAATGCCACAAGAACATGTTAACAACACTCAAAACACCATTTTCATTGGAGTGGGCCTTTCAATATGTGGGATTCTCTTTTTCTTCTGGCTCATGCCTGGTACTGGACCAAAATTATATAACAGAGTCCACATCTGAAACTGAAGTGGGAGGAGGGAGCGAGAGGGAATCAGGCCCTGGCAGTTAAACAGAAGGAACACCTGAAATGTTGAGAGGCTCCACAAAGCAGTGGATTTCGCGATTTTTCTGCCTTTTTTTCAGCCTTAAGCTCAGTCTTTTTTTAAATCCTAGGTTTTCTTCACACTTAAACATAAGCTTTTATCCTACTTACTGCATTAATGAAGCAAAGATTTTTTTAACCTCCAATTCCACCTTATAACTGAGCATGTCTCATTCCTTTGACCCAACACAGCGACCTGATACGTCCTGAATGAAGCACAGCGCTCCTGCTGAATGTTCCGCACTAGGCTCCACTATTTGACAGAATCTCTAAACCTTGAAAATAATCCAGATTTGTTCTCCCTTTGAAATTTAACGGCACAAGGTTTGGCTGATTGCAGGAGGTCTGGGGCATTACTTTGCTGGATGCTGAGCCGGAGGACTGGGCCGACAGGGTAAACAAATAGTGGAGTAGTGAAGAGGTTGTAGCCGAGTAATGTTTGGAGGAATGATGCGTGTCCACGAGCCAACAGAGGGCCCCTTGCATGTTCTGTTGACACCGGTCTAAATTCCCTGTCAGATAAAACATATGGTTGCAAGCTTATGTTTTTTTTTACATTTCTTTCACTTTGACATCTTTCTCTGTACTCCGACCTCTCTTCGGCTCTTCCGCTGCGATCGCTGCTCCTTCTTCCATCCCCAGTTTTTTCCTTCTTCTTTCTTCCAAATGGATACCCTGCCAGGCCCTCGTTCGCAGCCCTTTCCTGATGTTCCTCATATCCCTATCGCCACATGTCTGGAAGAGCGAGGCTTGCTGTGGTTTCTGTGGGCGCTGGCCCAGCTCAGGATGCACTGGGCTACTTGTCGGTTTGTCTTTTGGACCAGGCCAGGGCCTGATGTTAGGAAATGGCCGTTCCTCTGCTTCTAATTAGCAAAGAGGCTAAATCTACAGGGTATTTTTTTTTTTTTTTTTTTTTGGAGGATGGCTAACAGAAAAAGCAGGAGGAATAGAGTTCACAGCCATCTGCAGGCCACATGAAAAGAGGGCGGTAATTGCTTCAAAGTCCTCTGCAAATAAATATTGTCAACTTTTGTAGCAGGAAAAATCCAAATGATCCCAGAACTGCATAGTTACCATCAGACTTGGAAGTTTGTTGTTTGTTTTTCTACTTATTTTCACCGATCATCTGTAGAATATCCTGACTTTTATTCAGTTATTTCTTGTGTTTCAGAATTACAGCAGTTTTTTTTTATTGTTTCTAATACAGTTGTCATGAATGAAAGAAAGAAACGAAATCCCTCTTTTCTTTTAAGGAAAACATTTAACCCTATATCCATCCATATCATATTTATTATGCACATTTCTCAGATCCTATCTCATTAGCATGATCCAAACGTTCTATAGTAAGCTATTGTTTATATCGTGGTCCATGTATTTTCTTTTTCTTCTTGACCAATGAGAATGGCGCTATTGCACGTGTCTGGAGCTTCTGAAGTTACAGTAAAACACAACTTGGGGGCGCTCAAACACAAAACTGCCTTGCTGAGCACACATACCAGCGAAGAAGATAGACGTCAAGTAGCGTCTACACTGCCGCGAAGAAATAATGACGGACATCCTAAAATATCCCCGAACCAAGCACCAGTTGGAGCTACTGGTGCTTGAAATATTCATGTTTTCTTTGTATTATTCTGACAAATACTTGCTCTCTTCTTCTGAGTGAAAGGCGACTTTAAGAAGCGTAAAGTTGCGCAGCGCCACATTGTGTACAGGAGTATTTCTGTTTACATTAAGCGCCATCTAATGTCAGGGAATGAAATTTCATGTTCGCTCGGCTCATCGTCAGCGAAAATCGCCTGGGTGTGAACACAAAAAAGGTGGCGAAAAACGCTGGCGAATAACGCCTGGCGAATATTCGTCCCGGTGTGTACGGGCCTTTACATTGACGTGTTCCCCCTACCATGACAAAGGTGGATAAAGATGGAAAGATTTCATGTAATCCATGGACACCAGTGAAGATCACAAATCATTAAAGAAAAATGGTTCAGTGCATTGTCTAGTGGGGCTAGATGACCCAATTCCCAATGTTAAAGTACCTAGGATAGCACAAGGTTTACAAAAAAAAGACCTGTGTTGTTTTTTAGGACATAATTTCTGCATAAGAGAAGCAGTAGTTAATTAGAAATTCACCTCTGAATTGGGCAACCCCGCCCCCTCTACCCCTCCCTGTTGCTGGGAACTCTCGGCAGGGAACTTGTGCTCCACCCTGTGTATTTTCTACGTCAGAAATAATCTTTTTTGTTTTCTGCTCTTGATGCACAACACTTTAAATAAATAAATACTCATAATGCAATTTGGAGCTTAAGTTTTCTCTGTATCATCAGAAAAATGTCACAATTAGTGTTGAAAACACAATTTTTCATCAAAGTGGGTCTTTAAATGCATCATTTACCTCTTTGACTGATTTGACGTTGACTGTCAAAACTGAACAAATGAATGACTGACAGAAAAGCTTTTATTGTTTGTCACGGAGCTTCCTGAAGTACACATAAAGCTCTGTCTCACCTAGATCTTTAGGAAACTATTTTCTGAAGCAATAAGCCACCTGTGAGCCTGAAACAATATCATTCTTGAGCCCTGTTCCTTGGCTCTTTCGAGTCCTGCCAAACTGCATCTCCTCTGCCGTCTTCTACCAGGAAGATTAACTGACCGTGTGAACACTCACCAAACAGAGTGAGCTGCGAGGCAACAATCCCAACGCTCACCTCAAATAAGCTGGACTAAACCCGACGTCCCCTTTTCATTTTATCGTTTGACTACTTTGCAGCCGATTACAGGAAATGATTACGATGAAAAAGCTTGAAAGTCCGGTGGTTTGGTATGAGGCTTAAACCTCAGAACGTTGCTTCATGAAATACAAGTTGCACAACTGGCTCAAAGTCTGTACAGAGAGGATTAGGCCTCTGAACCAAGAACATTCTAAACATGAAGTCTAAATGGAAAAAAAAAGAGCCAATAAACGCCAAAAAGATTTTCGTAATAACTCACAAAAATGTATGTTTTTGCTCTGTCCTCAATGAACTGTTGTAATATGCAAGGATTGTATGAATGTCTGGCTGTGCATGTCGGGCTCTTAAGTGTCATGCAGTTTGACATGACAGAAATATTCAAAACAATCAGTTCTAATGCACAGGGTGGTCCACTGTAGGGGATAAGTCATCTGAAATCCATAATGCATTTAAACTTGTGGAGCCAAGCTAAATTCCAGGTGTTTATGTGGGCAGAAAGTGGCAGCCCCATACCGGGGGGGTTCAGGCCTGGAAGAAAGTGAGCTTATAACCGTTTATGGCATGAGGAAAATTTAGGGCTGTGTGTGGGTTTCGTATCAGCCAAAGCCGCAAATGTGACATAACTTTTTCATGTTCGTAATTTAGCAAATTGACCTGCTTTTTTCCCCCCCACAACTTAAAGGAATGCCCAAATCCCATGTAAATGATGCTAACTTCCATTTGTATTACGACTCCACGATGGATAAGGCATAACTTTACACAAATGCATTTGTTGGCAAAGATGTAGAGACTAAAATATTATTATTATTATTTTTTTTTCAAATTAAAGTTTGCTAAAAGAATGCTCCTCTACTGTCTAGTCATGTGGGTTTCTTAGTCCTAACAAATCAAATTCTGTTTTTTCACAAACTTGTTGAATGAAACAAGTCTTCCATCCAACCACCCATCCATCTTCCTTTAGGACCTGCCGAATCTCTGTAACTGGAGCCAACCCAGCTACAGTTGGGCGAAGACGTAGTACACCCTGAACAGGTCTCCAGTCTGTAGCAGGGCCACATAAGCACACACACACTCACAGGAAAATCTAGAGCAGGGATGTCCAAACTTTTTTGGCATGTGAGCTACTTTTGAGACGACAATGTCTTAAAGATCTACCGCTCTCTCTCTCTCTCTCTCTCTCTCTCTCCATATATATATATATATATATATATATATATATATATATATATATATATATATATATATATATATATATGTACATATATATGTGTATAGTTTTTTGAGACTAAAATTAGTGTTACTGTTACTATTAGTACATAACATTGTTTATGTGCTGATTATTCAAAAACTACACAGTGAGAGTGCACAAATCCTTGTGAGGAGATACTTTAGTATTAACAGATGAGGCGTTTTATTACAAAAACAAAAAGCAGTGACTATCATATTTTATGCTCTGCTGTAAACCGTGCAATGGGGGGAGCATGGCATTTCACTGCTGGCTCCGTGTGCATCGCTCCACAAGGAAAACACTGCTGCCTTCGTGGGCTTGGATCCATCGGGCGGAAATTGCGGAGGCACGCCGGGCGATCCGGGCCTCAGTAAACACTCCAGTGGGCCGGAGTGGTCTTCTACCGGGGACTTGACATGCCGTGGGGCAAGTAGCGACTTTCCGATCACAAACAGAATTTGCGCTCAGTGTATTTAAACACTATGCATTACATTGACGTATGTATCAGAGGATGTCCGCTTGGCTGTTATGCATGTCAATCAAGTCACGTACTTCTCGGTGAGGATTTCGATTCGCTGATAGATATTTTTAGAGTTATGTTTTTTAATTTTTTTGGTTTTTTGTCTTTGCTGGCCTGCGATCTACCCTCATGTCCTTGAAGATCGACCGGTCGATCGCGATCGACGTAATGAGCACCCCTGGTCTAGAGTTATCAACGAGCTTATGAAGCATGCTTTTGGACTGTATTGTCTTGTTTCCAGTGAGCGGTCCAGTACAGTTTGGTCTGGTGTAGAATGGTACAGGCAATTCAGGTGAGCATTTCCACTCAAAGTTGGATTGTCACGGCATAAAGTAGTAGGACTACAGCGAGAGCGAAGCTATCATCAACAATGAAGGTCATCTAGCAGCTCATTATTTTTCCATTTGGTACTTCATAAATCAACGGCATTTAATGTTGTTTGAGAGAAGATTGTGGGCAGCGAAGAAGAACACGCTGGCACTGGTTGGTCCTAATCACTTTCTGCCAATAAACAGGTTAATGGGTCCATTTAATAACGGAAACGCTCAAAATACCTGAGCGGACCGCTCATTTAACCCTTGTGCTATCTTAGATGACCCCACCCTTACATTGACATGTTCTCCCTACCATGACAAAGGTGGATAAAGGTGGAAAGATTTCATGTAATCCATGGACACCAGTGAAGATCACAAATCATTGAAGAAAAAAGGTTCAGCGCACTGTCTAGCGGGTCTAGATGACCCAACTCCCAGCGTTAAAGTGCCTTGGAAAGCACAAGGGTTACAAAGAGGCTTTGAGGTAGCTGGAGTTCCTGGAGAAAACCCAAGAATACAAGGTGAAAACATGCAAACTCCACACAGAAAGGACCCAGCCGGGATTCGAACCCAGCCTTCTCACTGTGAGATGAAACCCAACTTTATTCTTGGGGTTGGAGCGAAGAAGAAATTGGATTTGTCTGTTCTGAGGTGTAAAGTTATAGAAACAAATGAGATCTTCATAAGGAATAAAAAACAGAAATGATGGTGGTAACTTAAACAGTAAACAGTATTTCATTTATTCTGGAGAGAATCCAAAGTACAAAATTATTCAATTGTTACCAACGTATTTAAATACAAAAAGAAAAATCCAGATTGTTCATTTAAAGATGATGTTTTGAATAGTTTCGAATAGTCAAAACTTTAACAAGTAAATTTCACTATCTTTTACAGACAAATGTTCATAAATTACAGTTGAACCAGTTGGTAAAATTAACCAAAAACCAGAAGAACAAATATCAAAAGCATTATTTTCCAAAAACAGTTGCATTGAAATTGCATGCACCTTTCCTCATATCTGATCAACTCTAGCTTGGATTCGAAAGATGCCATTGTGGACATTAATAGGAAGTACAGAAAGCTGAATTTTGGTGAATACTTGCTTTGGCTCGACACAACATGAAACCTGGCAGGACAGATTCTCTTTGTTTTTTTTTCTTCTGAAATGGCTTCCCATTTACTTGGGGAGACGATGCCTTTTTAATGTAATTTTGCGGCTTGAAAGTTGCTCGTTAAAGTCTGAGGTAATTGGTAGACTTGTTGGTTGACAGCAGATTTATCACATTATTGTCTGCTACTGCGGAGTGGGAAAAATTCCTCTGTGTGCGAGCATTTGTCACTTAGAGCGCGCTCATTTCCTACTCCTGAAAATCTGTCTTTGTGAAATAAAATGCCTTTTATTATATCGCTCCGAGGGGATTGTAAGACCACAATCACCCCACTCTCTTTTCTCTCTTTTTATGAACACCTACACACACATCTAAATCAAGCTCAGACTGAAAAATAACAAAGTCTGGAGCTTTTCTAAGAGTCTCGCAGGAGCTGTTTCCAGCCTCTTGCGCACTGTTGACCCATTGGAGAGAGACATATCTGTCGTGCATCTGAAGGAAAATAATAAAAATAAACATATTTTTGTGATGTTTGACTGTGATAAAATGGATAGAGAGATAATCAGGGCTCTATATTTGGGAACTGACCCAGAAAGAAGTCATCCAAATGTCCTGCTTTTGAGAAACCCAAGCTAAACTCCTACCAGACGGTGAACTGAGGGGCAATGAGGTAGCACAGAAAGGAACCACCCACATGCCAAATAATCCACCCACATGCACAGGACACGCATGCACTCACTACCTGAACATACAAACACATGTGCTGCGCTGTGAGCCAAGCCATCTTCATTTGGCTCCATTTATGTTTTGAATTCTCTTCATTTTTTTCCACTGCTGTTGGAATGGGGAACGTTGTCCAACACGACCTCAAGAGATGCAGGGAAACGTTGGACGAACCCAGAGTTAATACCAAGGAAATCTTACTAACAAGACGGCAGACTGTGCACTCTGAAGGTTGGGAACCGTGCTATCATTTCATCAATGACAACTAGTGGAAGTAATGAATTTCCATCCATCCATTTAATCCCACTTGTTCCAAGTCAGGGTTACGGGTTTGTTGGAGCCCTTCCCCCCTACCTTCGGGCAAAGGTAGGGTACACCTGGACAGGTCATCAGTCCATTCACAGATTTCTTTTTAGTGCAATTTTGTATTTTTTTTTTAAACAGCCCACTGTGTTCTGTGTCCTGTTTGGCTGTAGACCTTATCAATTCATCTCTCCTGCTCCCTGTCTCCTGTACAGAAAACCTCCGGTTTGCCAAATTGACACAAATCTTTGATTGCGATGTTTGTTTTCATACACTGGCCAAATCTTTCCACGAAGGTTTAAACTTTTAGCAGTTTAAACAAGAGAGAAAAAGCATCCATCCATTTAGGGTCACAGGTTTGTCTGACCCCATCACAGCTACATCTAGGCAAAGGTACTGGTACTGGAGAGTCCATGGAGATAAAAAAAACAAAAAACGATCAAACACCACCTACAACACACCTCTATTGACACACCAGTGAAAAAGCTGCTCCTTTGACAAGGCTCCTGTAATCAATGTTTGTATGAAGCCAATGTGAGCTTGCCGGCCTGTTTAACAGTGAAGCAAGCGCTGACAGTCAATGGGAGGCGGAGGAAAAATAACAAGGGGCGTCTGCCAAGGCTCCCCACTGCTCGCTCTCACCGTCTCTTTCTCCGTCCTCCTGCTGCTGCCAGCTCAGTGGAAAAACTTCCTCTGCTCCAGACGCTTACCAGAGAATGAAACAGCAAGTGGGATATTGATGAACGGAGATATAGGGTAGCAAGCAAATCAATCACAGCCAAATAAGTAAGTGAGACATCCATTAGGAACACACAAAAAAAAACCAAGAGAAATCAGGAAACTTACTGTCCTCTGGATTATAACAAGCAAAACTATCTTTCCACTCAAGGATCTGATTAGCATCCTGCTGGCCAGTTCCAGTCCAATCTGGAGGATGATTGTGTGGATTCACATTCTTGGTTTATAGAGGACTGATTTGCAAATATATCAACTGAAGATGACTGAAGGTGCTTTGCAAACAAGCCCCAACACAAGAGCAAATCTAAGGAAGCACAGGGGGGAAAAAGGAAAGTGTGTTTATTTATCTTTTTGTCATTTCCCTTTGAGGTCAAAACTGAACCAGTCTATTGTTTTTAAACGTTTTGGTCCAAACTCTGATTAAGACCAGGGCCTGTGTTCTTTTTCCACCGCCCTTCACTTCGGTTTCCCGCTCAATTCATCAGCAGCACCGCTTAGCATTCCTTCAAATAAGTGCTGAAAAGTGTGTGACTGTACAGTAGTTGTGTATGTCTGCAATTTCGTACAAAAGCACGTTAACAAAAACACACTCATTGCCCGGATATGTCTTTTAGGATACAAGTGCCCTGTTTTCACTACGCTGGCTCTTTGTGGACCCATGAAACAAAAGGCTCTAATGAGAAAAATGTGCGGGTCTGCGTGTTTTCGTGCTCCGAAGGTGTTTTGGATTCCATTGTGGTAGTAGCACTTGGTGGGCGTTTGCCTTTGCTGGAGAATGAGTGGCATTCTGCTTCATTTCCTGTTAGCACTGAAAGTAGCGGAGGCACATGTGCTAGTCTGCTCTCAGAAGCAAGCACATATGTGAAAGCATGTGTAGCAGAAACATCCACAGAAGGACTATAAAGGAGTGCATTGTACATCCACATTAAGAACCTTCTCAAAGTGATTTTCCACTTTTTTTTTATCTTAAAAAGCGACTGTAGCCCGGACAGACGGAGAGAGTTTATTTAGAAAAGGGATGTGGATTAAACCCTAGGAGGAAATTTAAAAAAATATTGCAACAAAAATCAACCCCTTGATGCCTGTTGATGCAAATATGCAGTAACACACTTCGGCTCCAAAATGACCTTACCCTATTTTCTGCAGTATAGGTCAAACTGGATTATAAGGTGCACCTTCAATGAATGAATCTTTTAACTTATGCCATAAAAGGCGCACCAAACTGTACGGCAATTTAAGTCTGACAAAAGAGTCAGAGATTTGCCCGTCACTCAATCAGATTTTTATTTTACTTCCATTAACTGCGTCCACAATAACTCTAGAACTTGTTTGTAACACGTAACACAGACTGATACCGCCGAGTTAAAGTGAAAGACCCACTATCTGACACACACCTTGGTGTGCGAAATTTGTTCTCCGCATTTGACCCACCCCCTGAGGGAGCGGTGAGCTGCAGACACAGCCACACTCGTGAACCGTTTGGTGGTTGAACCCCCCGAATCAAACCAAGCAGGGAGGCATTGAGTCTTTGGTATGACTCGGCCAGGATTTGAACTCAGGACCTTCCAGTCCACTCTACCGCAAGGCCACTGAGCTGGTAAGCACTACTGTGGCTAGGCTGACTCCTAACATTTTATTGACATAAAAAAAAAAAAAACACACAGTCTGAAAACCACCAAAACAATTACTTACTTAATTACTTTAACTACATTTACTCCAAACTTTGTTAATAACACATTAAAAAAACACAGTCAGACACAGCGACACATTAGCCGCATTAGCGCACTCCCAATACCTGTAACTCCCGACTTCGATTGCATTAGGCTACGTAAAAAAAAAAAGACTGATACCGCTATAATAAATGTTACTGTGACTGCTAACTCCCAGCCTTCTTAATGACATGAAAAATAAATAAATAAATAAAACACAGTCCGACAAAGGTACATGTTAGCCTTTTTAGCATATTCGCAATAACACCCAACCTTGTTTGCAACTCTTACAAAATCTGAAATTTTGACAGAGCGTCTTTCAAAATAGTTTTGACACTAGTGAGAGAGATTTAGAAACTAGTTGTTTGCTTAAGCGTCTTTGTCTCATATTTCTCTAAACTGGTTGTACCTCCTGGTGCCTACCAACTTCCTCAGATATTTAAGCCAACGTTGATGGAGCGTTAGCATTAACCTTACAATCATAACTGTTTAACCCTTGTGCTATCTTAGATGACCCCACCCTTACATTGACGTGTTCTCCCTACCATGACAAAGGTGGATGAAGGTGGAAAGATTTCATATAATCCTTGGACACCAGTGAAGATCACAATTCATTGAAGAAAAAAGGTTTAGTGCACTGTCTAGTGCAGAGGTGGGCACTGAGGGCCGCATTCCTGCATGTTTTCCAGCATACCCTGCTCTGGCATGTTCTGATTGGCTGGACACACCTGAACCAGGTAATCAGCCACGAGTAGGGCAAGATTATTGGCTGGACACACCTGAACTAGGTAATCAGCCATGAGTAGGGCAAGACTATCTGGAAATCATGCAGACACACCGGCCCTCGAGGCCTGGAATTGCCCACCCCTGGTCTAGTGGGTCTAGATGACCCAACTCCCAATGGTAAAGTGCCTAGGATAACACAATGGTTAAAATGCTGAATGTTCTGGCCACTAGGAGGATGAGACGTTCTAAAAGTGTTAGCATGGTTGTCTGTTTGAAATCTGCCTGTGTGTTTATAGGGGAGTGTGCAGCCACTGTAGTTTTGTGCACTGAACAAGACGCACACACTTGGCGTCCTTGTGTGACCGTTGTTTGGGTATGCTAGGTCACGCTTTGGCACGTTGTAACGGATGCTTGAAGGTGCAGCTGCTCAGAACCTGGTGTTTGTGGCGCCCACTTTAATGGCTTGTAACCACATTTCTGCCCACAACCAGCCACACGAGGAACCAAAAGTCAATGGATGCAGTAGTTGCTATGGCTACAGGGTGAGGCTGCTCTTGTTTACCAGGCTTTAAAGGGAGATTATGTAAAAACGGCTCTTTGTTAGAAAGACAGAAAGACATTCACAGCCAAAAAAAAAAAAAGCAGCAAAGTTGGTATTCCATTACAGAAACTCAACATGGTCCTTTATCTATAAAGCAACAAACCAGTAACCCTACAAACTCCTGTTGTACCTCATCAATGGGGAGAATTCCCACTTAAATCTGTGGATCACGTCGTCAATTACATAACACTTTAATAATGACCTAGACTCAGTCGCCTAAAGATGCTTATGAGGGCTGCACAACCCAGTGCACACATGCACACACACACACATACAGTCGACTTTTCCTGCCTCAAGCCAGCGAAATACAGGGATGCTGCCAAATATTTTGGGATTTCAGAACTCTAGACCGCTGTCTTTTTTTCAGACTCCCCCTTTCTTTCTGTCTCTACAGCTCTCACTCTCTAGTACAAAAATCGTCTGCTACTGTCCCAAACACATGAAACCAGCATGGCATCTCAACAGTTTAGGTGTTTTCTCAGTCTCGTGATTCTCTTCTTAATCCAGCATTTTCCCATTTTGCTCATTCCTTTCCTACTCCCTCTCTGTTAGGTTTGTAAGGCGGGACGCCTGAGGACTCTGGGTCATTCGGCTTCTCTTTATTCACTATTTCTGATGGAGGGATGTCATTAAATAAGGAATGCAGGTTTGCTTGCCAGAGGTGTCACAACGGACAAGAAAATGTCAAGAGGAGATCCTATTTAAAACCAGTTCATACCAGTTATATAATGAAAAACAGTTATTGAAAAAAAACAGAACAAAAAACTGGCATATGAGGGAGATTGGAAAACAGAAAGAGAACTGGATCCCTGGAACAAACTGACTACTACGCTTCTCAGTCCCAGTCGACAATCATGATGCAAGCCACGCCCATTTCAGCACCATCACCTAAAGTCCCAGATGCGAGAGCACAGACAGATCAACAGAGTCCAAGCCAAGAGCTGGATTTCGCATTCACAAAACAGAATCCCCGTCAGTGCCACCGCTTTCTGGAAGACTGCAGAGAGGGGAGCAGCCCAGCACATCAGCAGGCTGTGAATGGAGAGGCTGCTTTGGCTCCTTCTAATCTCCATGTCATTTTTCTGTGCAAAGGTTTAGGGTTGAGTAGAATTACACAAGTCTCATGACTGGGATGTTGAAGCAGTTCTATTTTTCTGCTTTTCGGGTCAAAGTTTTCCCAGACTAGAGTTACAAAAAAGAAATACTGATACAGAATGGCTTACCTGTCTTGTCTCGAAGGCACTAAAAGGCAGGTTGGAGGTACAACAGGTAGAGGCAGCTGCGTGTTAGCGTGTCAGATGTGTCTATCTTCTACCTCCTTCTTTGCTTCAGCCACGCAGTGCTCCCATGGAATGTAATGGCATTAAATATACAGAAAACATGCAGGCAAAAATGCGGAAACCTATTCTTCTCAGCCGTAACCCCGAACTGATCCAGTTCTTCTCACGGGCGTTAAAAAACTGCGAGAAAAAAAATGGAGAAAAATGTTATTCTCAGGTGAAGGTAGAGTAAAGTCTCTGGTCAAAACCTTGTTTTTTTTTGTTTTCTTGCAGCAAAAACTTCAAAAAAGTCCATCCATGTGAATTTGAGAGGATGGTTGAATGTGAGGATGAAAGTCAGTGAAGTGGGAAAAAAATGTGCTGTCTTCAGGCGGTCCAGGCACAGGTCTGAGGAACACCTTCCCAGGAATCTGTAGACTCTCGCTCTCCAGGGTGGAAAGTAGGAGGGAAGGAGGCAGGAGTGAGGAAGAGTGGAGGGAAACTCCGTCTGTCAGTCAGTCAGTCAGTCAGTCAGTCAGTCAGTCAGGGAGCAAAGCAATGCATTTGGAGCTGAAAGCTGTGGGTCCCAGCAGCATGAGCTCCTTCTCCCAAGGCTTATAACCGGGGGCTGTGCACCTCGCTGCTCCAATCTCCCTGGCTTACACAACGATCCTCCTGCTACTGGCTTATTTTGGGAAAGACACACAGGATTGTTCATTGGGTTAACCCCCTTCATACAAAACGCAAGTGTCTGTGGCTGGCTGCAAAAAAAAAAAGGAAGGAGGGGAGTGAGCAGGATGAGGAGGGGTAGCAGCCGCACAGAGAGGAGGGGAAGGATGAGGAGAAGGGAACGAAAGAGCTGAGAAGAGGGGAATTCACAGGCGTCTCTTACTCACACCATGGCGTTCACCGCCCTCCCTTCATTCTCATACGTACCTCTTTAACCCCTGGCTTTTCAGTAAACTCATCTAATGGAGCTTGGATTGCTCAGGCGTCAACCTTTTTACACCAACTCTCAGGAGCTCTGTGAATTTTAGAGTGGTACTATGATTGAATGGCACCTGTGCAACACCTGTAGTTGAGACATTTTCATTACCATGCATATGAAGCTTTATAAAGTGGATGGAAATGTGAAATTGAAAGTAAAATGATCGAGAAATCAGTGGATGCGGAGGCTTAAAGTCAGAGGTCATCAATATTTTGTGCAGCTGTCATTGTGGACCTCCATACTTCATGGAAAGCTTTATAGAATGGTTTCCATAACTCCTAGTCCAATGCAGAACATCTGCTGCAGTCCAAAGCACACCATGTGGATGTCCAGAGCAGCGGAGACATGTTTCCTGCAGGAAAGAACTTTCCCTTCCTTCTTTTTCTGACAGTCAAGTCTGGATTTGGCTGCATAGTACTACATGTACAGGTTTGGTGGAGGGGGGTGGGGGGTTATGGTGCAGGGTTGCATTTATCCCCTAAGATCCAGTAAATGGAACCATTTACTTAGCACCAAAATTAATCACACCAAGACATTGAAACGTTTCTGCTCCATCGTGCAATAGCATTTTGTGCTTTTAGGCCCTTCAATTGATGCTCAAGAATCCACAGAACCACAATTGAACAAAATCAAATGTCACATAACTGTGCCAACAGCTGTAACAACACAACACAACAACAAACCCAACAACTAAGAAAAAAGTCAAGAACTGGAGGCCAGTGTTTGTCGATTTGTTGTCGGTGTTTGGTTTCTAATGAGTTTTAATTGAAAAAAAAAAACTGAACAGATGTACACTACACAGGCATAATCATGGACAAACGTTCTATAGCGGTATGCTGTGCTATACTCACTCAGATTTTTGCACTAAAGAAAAATGCTGAGGTTAGGGGCATTCTTCCACTCTCATGAGTACTTATCCAATCACAAGACGTGATGCCTACCGTGTTTTCCGCACAATAAGGCGCACTTAAAAGCCTTATTTTTTCTCACAAAACAAGGGTGTGCCTTATCTCTGACTGTTTCGTCTCGCTTAATGCGTCTTATAATCTGGTTCGTCTTATAGTGCGGAAAATACAGTACATGTCACGCTAGACGTAAAGCATTGGCAAATAATGTGAAGTCGTCTCGATGGTCTTGAAACTGAGATTCAATCGGCAGTTGCATCTGCTTAGAGAATTTTTTGTTAAACCTGACAACATGGGCTAGCTGGAATATGATTGGATAAAAACAATCATAATCTACAACACTAGACTGAGTAGATCAAATAAGATAAAAAGACTAATAAAGAGCACATTTTGATTGTTTTAAAATCAAATAAATATATAGAAGTAAATATTAATCTCGTATTATGTAAAAAGAGTTACTAAAATTGACTTTTTAAAAGAAGTTTAGGTCAAAATTAAAGGCCTTAAGAGCCTTGATGGCCCATCATGACAGAACACAGAAGCATTACGCTCCAGTTTGGTGGAGATGATGTTTCAGTGGCCTGAGCACAGTCCTGATCTTAACCTGAAAACCATTGCGATGAATCAAAAATTAGCTTCTGGAAGATTGGTCAGACATTTATACGAACACTTTCTGACTACCTGAGGAAAGATTACCAAAAGAGAATCTCTGAAAATGTCTCTAAATTATATGTGCAAGTAAAGGAAGATGTTGGGTAACTTTCAGAGCAGTATTGATGAGGGGGTAAGGATTCATAATCCAAGGGGATCTGAGTGAGCAACAAGAGTTATTCTAACTTTGACTCAAAAAAGCAGAAAATGAAATATTTTAAGATCCAGGACACCCAGCTCTACTTTCCTTAGTGATAGTGGAAGAAGCTCAGTCACCTGGAAGGAGCTCAAAGTAGAGTTGCTTCTTACATTGAGATGTACCAATTATGATGGATTGGGTTTCCCTTTTGGATGCTGCCTGGAAACCTCCTAGGTGTAGTAATATAAGCATGTTTTTCTGAAGAAGCTCCAAGGAATACCCAGGACACGCTAGATCAACCGTGTCTCCCCATTGGCCCGGGAGGGCTGCAGAAGTGGAGGAGGAACTCTGGGTATCGCCACTTAGACTGATCCCCCAAAAACAGAGAAGATGGATGGATGGATGGATGGATGGATGGATGGATGGATGGATGGATGGATGGATGGATGGATGGATGGATGGATGGATGCATGGATGGATGGATGGATGGATGGATGGAAAGATGAGTCCAATCCATCTTCTAAATCGTCAGTCTTGAGAAATGTTGCTTTTCGATTCAGGAAGAAGAGTCCAACTAAAGACTTAGGGCCAACACTGGATACTGTAACAAGACAGAAAACGTTGTTTCACATTACCATGGTAACCAGATAGGGCTAGCATCGTGAGACAAAATCTTTTGGAAATAGTTGACAAAGCCATACTACATCCCAAGATTTTGGGCTTGTCAAAGCAGCACATCAGAAAAACGTCTGCCTGACGTCCAAGAAAGGGTTAAATCACTTCATCTTTTACAGCACCTATAAAAGTACAGGAAAAGATGAATGAACTTCACTAATTTACAGTGGGGCAAGTACAGCTGAAGTATTCAGGAGTTGATTGGTGTACTGGCGAGCTCAATGGTGTGATGGTGAACCTTAAAGATCATGCTGTTCTTAGCCTGATTACAAGGAACATTTGTGAAACCTTTTCCTGAAATATCTACAAGAACTCGACCACTGCCTCAGTTTAAACGCATCTGATATGGGATTTATACGTTTTCCGTAATTACCATTGGTACTGATTTATTAATAGCCCTGTCGCTGGGACAACAAACGCCAATTCATTCTTTCAATCAGTGCATACATTCCAGTCAGTTATCAAGAGCTGGCAGTCCTGTTGCTCTTTTCTCCTCATGTTTTGCTCAGGAGAAATAATAAATGTCCCCAGACTGTATAATCAACCAACCATTACAACTAAAGTCAGGTTGAACTCAGCTTTTGTGTGCATGAGAACTTCAGCCAACGTCTCAACCAGTGCATGTTTGGATAATGTCCATTCTTTTTAATGGAACGTGCTGTTTCAACAGTGTCATTACGGCAGAATTTACAGCACATTTGCAGCATTTTATTTGCACACTCCTGGCAAAAATCTGCAATCATAAGAAAAGAAAAGCCATTAAATGCCCGTTGATGGAATCAAATATGGGACTCCTTCACCTGCAGCCATCTGCCCCGTACAGACTTGGGGTCACACACTCGATCATTGTTCACAGAGCCGCCTAAAATCAACAGAATCTCTTCTGAAAAAGGTTCCTGCTCTTAAGTGTGGCCAACTAAATTGAATGATCTTTGAAAAACACGCAGCAGGCGTCTGTGAAAGAGCCATGGTGGGGTGGAAGTCAACTGAATGACTCTATGATCATAGGAAGGGTGGAGTGACCAGATGCACAGCAATGATGTCATCAATAGGAGTCCTGTGTGGTAGTCTGACCTGCTATTCATTCGTCAACCAGGTGTGTGCTCCTGTGCTGTTGTGCCTCACACCCAACAACATAAGCAACCACTGTCTGTGACTCAGTGAGGCAAAAAAATTGATTGGTGGAAGCTCGCACACAAACATGAGAAAGCCTCAGCCTCTCCCTGTCCTGGTTATGCTACAGTTGCACTAAAGAATTCAGCCTCAAAAATCCCAGCTCCAGTACTCGCGCACACACAACACATTCATACTCACTCATGTTGGTTGGTTAGCACACTCCCTTCAAAAAAATCCCCAACCATTCATTTAAGCCTAGTGCATGAAAAGAAAAAAGAAAATCATTTTCCCCTCCTAGACTTTTACAAGGTGAAACATTCCCAAGAAAGGGGAAAAAACACCTGGTTGTCATAATTTTTCCTTTTTTTTCCCTCTCTTTTCTCCTTCTCCCTATTCCATTAGTGAAAGTAAAAACAAACAGAAGTAGTTTACAGACTGGAAAGCAGTTCTTTTGCATCACACAGCCCCCTTTTGCTATTGATGGTCATCAAAAGAACCCAAAATAAGCAGCGAAAGGCAAATTGGAGTCACATATACACTCCACCCCACACCACACCCGGCGTCACTATGCTTAGGCTCTCTATGACTATGGGGGTCTGTTCTTTTCAAAGGTGGGGTGTTTAGGGTGGAGTGGGTTTGTTGGTGCACTGAGTATGAGTGTTTGATGAGGGGTGAATGGATGGAGTGTGCTGCAGGGTGGGGTTGTTTTCTGATACTGGCCCGATTCAGGTCCTGGGTTGTAATGTGACCTTGTTTCTTCCAGTTTTGTATGGCAGTAACTGTATTAGAGGTGGACGTTTACATTGTTTTAGAATTAAATATTTTATATTTTTCATTTTTGAGAGCCATGAGGCAGCAGGGTCACAGACTGATACAAAGACAGCAGATGTAATTTTTTTCTCTTAAAGTCCAACTCCGATCATCTTTTAATCCATTTCCAAATTGTGCACGGTGGTCTTTTACTCATGATTATGCCGGTTTTAGCCAAAACCAAAAAAAACTGTCAACTTTCAAGGACATAGTTTCTGCAGAGCGGCAGGAGATCATGAGTGATGGGCGGGACCATTGACACTGACTGTGCAACCCCATCCCCACTTCCTGTCAACCATCTGTTTATGTTTTATTTACCACTAGCTCACAGCCCCTCATAACCCCAACCTATTATTACGGATACAACAAATCTATGTGTCTACAAGAACTAATGAACAGAGCAGAACAGGGAGCTTGTACGCCCAGTGAGCTTTCTACAATCTTTTTTAAACAGCATTTTTTTTCCTCTGCTCCTGATTTACAACAATTTGTAAGAAAAAATAGTCAGAAATTCAATTTTGAGCTAAATTTTCTTTATAAATGTCCTCCATTATGTAAAAAAATATGACAGGAACACTCTAAAAAACACAATTTTCATCAAAGTGGGTCTTTAAAATCTTGCTATTTACAATCAGTCCATTGTTCCTAAGAGAAACATTTTCGAAAAGCTTTTCGTCTCAGGTATGGTCTATTCTGAACCTACGGAGGAATGCCTGGCATTTACCAGGCTGTGCCTGCTGAGCCATCAAACAGAGCAAAGGCAGATATGGGGAGACATTAAAAGTTAAAAAATAAAAAGGTTTAGGGTTAAAAAAGAATAAGGGAATGAAATTGGCACACAATCAAAGGTATTTTAGGACAGGTGCAGTCCTTTCATATAGCTTTGGACAAAATTTGGGCCTTTTGATTTGACCGATCTTTATTTCATCAGGGGAAATTCCTCTCAAATAGGTTTGGGGCACTGCCATGATGCTGGGAAAAGAGCGTCGAGCACAGGTGGAGTGAAGCAAATGGAGAGCAGATGAGAAGTCAGGACAGTGGAGGGGCTGGTAGAGGGAAGACAAACTGGAGGAGAAGACAAGTTTTTGGCCAGACTCTCCTGGGCTCACCTATTGCCGCTGAGCTCAGTTTCCCATCCGGTAATCATCTGACACTGATAAAAAGGGCAAAGAAGGGGCAGTGTATCGAAAGAGGACAACTTTGTTCTCATCCTAGAGAGACAGCTCTCTGGGGAGATTACAGGACAGTCTGGGTCATTCTTCTGTTTGTTTGACTAGGTAGAGGAAGACAAGTAGAAGAGATGGGGAGTCACAGTAAGAGGGATTTTATTGTTTGTGCCTCTTTTGAAGACCCTGGGCGGTCTGAGCTGGGGGACAGCAAGGATGGCAATTTGGGCATCAGATGTCAGGCATATGTGAATGGAGAAGAGCAGCCAAGGCGTATAGCCCGATTTACACTGGTCCGTCTATGGTGCGTCTCCCTTGTGTTGTGTCGGGAGTCCTTCTCACGACCGTTAGTTGATTTACATTGTCTCTGTTGTGACTGCGGTCCGTCCCCCTCCCCCTTGGCTCCCTGATGCGTGGTTTGTCTTGCTACCCCGTCTTGCAGTTCATCCAATACTATGTCCATTTTTGAGATATACTAAGTTTTTATCGGGTGTGTTGCTGTGCGTTGTTGGAAACGTCACCTTAAACATAAAAAACAATTTTAAAAACTTTTATTTTGAAAGTACAATGGTTGTTTTTATTTTAAAAGAGTTGTTCCCTGTTTCTGTTGCTGTGAAATCGATGTATGAAGGGATTGGAAAATAGAAGGGACGGTCGTCAGACGCAGACATGATGGAGATGATGTAAACATACCAACTGATTAATGAACTATTTTTTGCGTCAACACAACAGAGACAGACCACAGACACACCTGTGTGAATCAGCTTTTGAGCAGGAGTATTTCATGTCAATCCATCGATTTAGTGGCAAGAAGTCAGAGAAACAGGAAACAGTTCCGGCTTTTAAAATAAAAACTTCCTTTGTACCTTCAAAATAAAACCCTATTCAGTTTAATTTTCTATTTAAGATGACATGTCCATGCGATAACATAAGTTAACACTGCAGATATAACCGGCAGCAAGTTTAATTGTGGTAGTGAAAAAGCACATCATTTATTACACAAAACGTGCATTTTACAAGGACTCAGTGAGGAACAAGAGGACAAGGGGCCTGATTGCTTAAGTTTTGGATGTTGATGATAAGAAGGTGGCAAGACAAACCCCTCCTTCAGAGTGGAGTGACCAACGTTTGTGAAGTGGACTGCCCACGCAACGCAAGGAAGACGCACCACAGACGTACCAGTGTAATCCGGCGTATTCCTCTGCAGTGTGGCATAAACTGAGAAAAAAAACAAAATGTGTGCATTATTGAGGTTGAGTACAAGTACCAGTCGATTACCTAATCAGCTGGGCTGGTGGTGAGATGAAAGAATGTGAAGATTATAGCCTAATAATTGCTTCCAGAGGGCCACAGCGCTTCAATATCATGAGCCAGAACGTGTGAACTGCAATGTGAATGCTAAGTCGTTCTCATGGCACACATGCAGAACCCAGACAGAATGGGAACGCAGCATTTGTTAAACAGGAAACCAACATCATGTTCCCTTTTTTGTGTCTAAAGGACAAATGTTTTACTTCCACTAACAAAATTATCCATCTAATCTACCATGTAAGGTTAAAAATGATCCAAACAAACACAAAAACAATGCCATAATCCTTTTTCTATGTTGATAAGTTTTTCAATCCACCAGTGATTGAATAGCAACTATTCTTTTTCTTCCTTTCGATGAAGGAATTATCTCGGTTATCCAGCCCTGACAGATCAACAGGAATGCCAGGCCTTTCCAAAAACAGAGAAAGATATTCAAACAGCTAAGTTTGTTTTGTTATAGTTTTAAAAAACATTTTCTATTACAGAACTTGCAGGCAAGACAGCAATATCCTTTTCTCCGTAGAAGCAACAGAATCCCCAAACTCAAACAATCAGCTTAGAATAATTAAAGTCAACTGCTGGAGTTTGGAGATCTCAGCAGCAGATTCGAAAAGTCCACCCCACTCAGACATGAGAGGCTAGAAGTTTGGTCCAAGGATGAAAAAAAGTTCATTCACGAGTGCGAAAGGAAACTTTTGAAAGATAAAACATGTGAGACCTCAAAGTGAACAGGTTAAAAGCAGCCTCTCCATGTTCTTTGTTTCCTTCTCATTCAAAAACATGTATCCAAAACGTGTGACCACCGCATATAATTACATCTGAGGTATTTCCTAAAATTCTAATTTTGATAACAGCTGATATTAGGCATGATAAGTGACGAGTTTTTCAATTCTGATTAGCTGCAGGGTGTCAAATGAGTAAGTTGTGATGCCGGTGTCTTTTATTAGAAATTAAAGGACAATGGGGAGGCGTGAACCATCAGACAGTTGTGTCTGCAAAGTCCATTCATTTCTGAAAGTGGCCACCTTAAAGGGCATTATTCCACTTATACTATGGTCACCTTCGAAAGAATTAAATATAAAATCAAATATTTGTATTTTTTTCAGGTTAAAGTTGTTTTATAAAAGAAGTGGACTGGTTGATCCCCAGTGCAACACGTTACTAACTGGAGTTGAGGCCAGCGCAGTGGTGTTGAACGGTCAGGCTATGTGACCAGAAAGCCTTTTTTTAGCTGTTTATTATCACTTTTTAATGGACACACTGCAGCCAATCAGAATCTAGTATTAACCCGGATTGTGGTATAAAACGTAATAGTGGCTATCTTTTTATCATTATTCCACAGTCTATCAAAACAGCAAGCCAGTAGAAAAGACCTCTGTCTTCAAATGTCTCTATGATGGACATGCCAGTAACTCTATCAAATGTTATCATCAACACCAATGTTGTCTTTAATTTGAAATACTTTATTGTCTGTCTTTCTATCTTGTTTGTGCTTGACACAGAAAAAACATGATGATAAATAATTGTATTAATAATTAACGAAATACTTTTTTTTTGTATGTTGATACCCATTTCTTGATCAGAGTTAATGGTGGATTTTTCTTGAAATAAAAGCAATCCAGAAAAATTATTTGTGGAGTTTGTTTCTTTGAAACAAACTTTTGCTTCATCATCTGGGCAAAAACAAGTGGTAAGAGGTGAAGTCTAGCTTATATACCACTTCCTTTTGCTGCTTAACCCTTGTGCTACCTTATGGGGTCCAGATGACCCCACCCTTACATTGACGTTTTATCCCTTCCATGACAAAGGTGGATAAAGGTGAAGGGGATTTCATGTAATCCATGGACACCAGTGAAGATCACAAATCATAGAAGAAAAAAGGTTCAGCGCATCGTCTTGTGGTGTCCAGATGAGCCCACTCCCAATGTCAAAGTGCCTAGGATAGCACAAGGGTTAAGAGGAATGCTTCCTGTCGCATGCTTCACGCCACAGCATCGTCCATTCAGTTCTTATAATGCACACCTCGTCGGGCATTGTACCTTACTTGGTGCATGTGCCAGAAAACTACAGTGGGAGCTTCATCAAATGAAATACTAACCCTAACCCTGCGACTGTATGGGCAGCCCAACTTAGCATTTATGTTATTGAAAACCTGTGGATCAGAAGCTACTTTCTCTCCCTCCATAACGTGTGCTTGACAGTTTCATCAAATCATGTTGAGTGTAAATGTCACCACCCTGGTTCTTCAGAAAAAAAAGAAAAAAAAATTTTCTAATCTAATCTGTGCTGCCATGTTGACTTGCAGAGACGTGATCTTGACAGCTATTTCTGGAGCCATTTTTGTCACAGTTAAATCACAATCATGTAAAACCCAAGTTTATTGAGTCTGAATTATTATACAATTGGTTCTATTTTGTTTTTTTCACAGCCCAACATTGGCTAGCTAGCCTGACCTGCCCTGGTTAGACTTGCTGACTCTTACTTTATCCCTGACAATGTGAGAATGCATCAAAATGCTTTCAAACTTTTGGAATTAGCTCATCCAACACAAAAAAGGTTTCCTCTTCAATGTCTCCTTTTGTTTGCATAGTACAGACATGTTACCGAAAACCCTTTAATGTAATTTATTGAGATAACCAATCTTTATTGGAATTATCTGTAATAAATCAGATTATTGCAATAACTGTCCTGAAGGTTGGTGGTTTTTTTTGGCTTTTTGTGTTGCACATTTAGAGACAGTTGTGTGTTGCCGCTTTACAAATACATTAAAATCAATTCTATAAGTGAAACTGGATTCAGTGATAAATACTTCACACTTGCATTACATTCATGTTTCTGAAGCTACGGACACACCAGGCATGGAGCGAGTTCTTCAGAATGCATTTAACCGATGGGGTTCACACTGGACCAGCAGGAAGGGGCTTCTTCATCTTTTTACTGTTTACTAGTACATGTCTGCCACCTACAGTTGTAAGAGGCTTTTTATGAAATGCTGAAGCAGTGAAAACCTCTGGAATCTCGCTCCAGGCATGTTCTTTCACAGCTGTATTCCGATATATTAAAGACTTGGTGTCACAGAATGAAAGCTGGACCCAAACGGCAATTATTCCTTTTTCCTCTGTGATCAATTTTCAAATGGTCGGCACTTCTGTTAATTAAGAGGGAGGCCATTCATACATCACTACCAGATCCGAGTCTTTCAGGGGTCAAGGTTTGAACTGATCTTAACTTGCAACAGGCATTTAATTGAAACACATTTTATACAAGGAGCCAAAAAAACAGTTGTAAAAACTTGAACGAGAGAATTTTAAACTCGGAAGCCCTAAATCTGTGTTTACATAGACTTTTCATCAGACATGGCCGCTTGAACACCTGTTGCCCACAGCTGTGTGAACTTAGATAAAAGGTTGATCTTGACAGATCCACAAAAGCTTTTTTTTTTTTTTTATGCACGAATGTCCCGTTTCCCATTCTTTTTTCAGTTGGGGCCCGTTCTACCAAAGCCAAAACGCCTGGCTATTTTCGAGTCTTCATTTTAATTTTTTGACTTTGCCAGGAATGTTAAGAACTTTGTTTTACAAAAAGGATTTTATACATTAGAGTTATGGTTGGAAGACACTTTGAATGTAGACTAAAGGTTTGATTTACGAGCAGTCAGTGATTTATTTTTCTATTAAGGAAGAAATATCTTGCATTTGCAAAAATTCTAAGACTACAGTCACATATCCGAAAATGCCCAGGGACCTAAATCCAAGATTGTTTTGCATATTTCAAGATTGCTCGGTGACAGTCAAGTGACAGGCGGGTAGGAGGAAGGCGTAAGCACGATGATTAACTCATAGAAGGGGCTCCAAGATTCCAAAAATCGTCGGATGTTCAGACTGCCACCCTCCAGTCACCCGCTGTCCCCTTGCTGCCGTCCCACCCATTGTTAGAAATCAAACAGTAGCAGTGCGGGCACTCAACGAGGGCTGTTAACATTGGCCTGGGGCCCGCCGATGACTAATCTGACGGGCCCAGCCATGTCCTGTATATAAATAGCATTGATCCTGCACCAAACTCATCGTGGCATTGATTGCACCACAGCAACTCCGAGACCTGCGTCTTGATGGATTGAGGCTGATGCCGAGATGAAAACAAACAATACATCATTGTGACAACGTATGATGTCATCTCTGTCTGAGTGACGCCGTCTGTATTCATGACCACGCCAACGCGCAGACAGAGTTGCATTTGTGATCATGGTCTGTTTTATAGGACTAGATGTTATTATCCCTGAATAAATACTAAGGCACTGATGAGTCACTGTGATAAGCAAATGAATGGTGACATCTTTTGGGTTTTCAAGTGGGTGCCCTCCTTTTTCATTGTTTCACTGATAGGCCCAAGACACCTCCAGAGGGTTCAGCAGTGAATCCCAGCGTCCCAGGTTCACCCCCATCAGCCTCCAGACATTTGGAGCCCCAGGTCAGGTCCTTCCTCTTGATCCACAGCCTATGACTCCACTCCTCAGCTGCCTGGGAGAGGTCTTTATTTTCCTGCCTTTGAGCCTTCCCTCACACTCCCATCTCCCTGAGTAGCCTGGATGTTGAGGTGGCCACAAAACCCCTGCAGCCTACTTCGACTGGGCGTACCGTCACACTCCAGCCTTGCTCTTTGGCGTCTGCTGCGAGTTCGGCATAACTCAGCATCTTCCTTTCATAAGCCTCCTCTACTGCACCCTCCCAGGGTACTGTGAGCTCTATGATGTATACGAGCTTGAGCGTTGATGACCACAGTACAAAGTCTGGTCGAAGGTTGGTGGAAAGCAGAGTTTTTTGTCCAGATCCACCAGCATTTTCCAGTCCCGTGCTTTACCTAGCTGTCCAATGTCAGCTGCACTGGTGGTGTTGAAGGTGGCTTGGCCCTCTCGGACGAAAGTTATTAGCTGCCGATGAGATGATGCTTGAGGAAGGGCGTTCACGCTTGTTCTCTGTCTTTCCAGCACTGTTGCCAGACACCTTAGCACCACATTGTGTCGCCGGGTGTAACGGCCTTGACTGAGGCTGATCTTACATCCCACCAAGATGTGCTTCAATGTTGCTGGGTTTTGACATAAAGAGTTTGAGGGGTATTCGCCATACCACTGGTTTTGGTTCTCAGGAGAAGGCAAGACATCATAAGTAGCCCTAATTACAAAGCTTGCCCTGGACGCCTCCATCTCCCACAGGTCTTCCTCTTCCCGGCGTATCTCTTGGACCACCAGTCTACGCCTCTCAGCTGGGTTGCCCTTCCTCCAGGAAGGTGCGCTAGATGAGAGACCAAGACCACTTCATCATAGCTTAACCAAGGAGAAATAAACACGTGACGAAACACACAAAAATCTAACAATTGAAATCTAAAGAAAATATTTTAATTGATTGGTTTTGTGAAAATGTCGAGTAGAACCACCGCCATCGAGTTCAAAAAACAACCAGAACTCAACGAGAACTCAAAAATCTTAAAATCTAGAAACAAAATGCAGGACAAATCTGATGAACACGGAAAACCTCAAAAACAGGACATGAAGTTTTAAAATCAGGAGGAGGAAGCAAATATGGCCCTGCTGACCGTGAACAAATTTACCACAAAAAACAAAGATAATGAGATTTTGTCTTGTCTTCAAATTTCTGCCGTTGGTAAAGTTATGGTGGCCTCCAGCTTTGGCCAAATTTAAATTAGGCACCTCTTTTTTCTAGAAGCAACTTATTTAAATCTCTGTTAATTTTCCAGCTGTAAAGGGTGAAATCTTTTGCAAAATAGAAAATGCAATCCATCCATCCATCCATCCATCCATCCATCCATCCATCCATCCATCCATCCATCCATCCATCCATCCATCCATCCATCCATTTTCTAAAGTTACTCAATTCCTTTTGGGGTCTTGAGGCTGCTGGAGCCTATCCCAGCCACTGTTGGGCTACGGGAGGGGAAATTGCAACACGCGTAATGTCTTTTTTAACAGTGCTTAAACTCACATTTTATTATCAAAATTGACTTTAAATGTTTTTTTAATGATGCACAAAAATACATCAAAAAAAGTTACAACTGACCAAAGGGAAAATAACATTCAAAACTTAACAGAGTGTGATTTACAGACCCGCTAAAGCATATCTTTCCTCACTGAGCTCAAGTTATTTTTTTCCAACAATAGTTTAAAATACTGCAACAGCAAAGTCGGATTTCTTCTTTTGTCTGCAATGTTCATTTCTCTAATCTAGAATTCCAAGTCCCACTTCAATCATTGTTTGAGCTACTTTTAAAGTGTTCAGTGGTCTTTTTATTATGATTATGCCAGTTTTAGCAAAAAACCTTTGTTGTTTTCTAAGACAGTTTCTGCAGAGCAGCAGGCATTCATCAAAAATTTGGTTCTGAGTTGTATGCGGAAACACAATTTTCATCAAAGCATCAGAATGGGTTTTTCACTAAATCAAAAATCCTTTTTGTTTTCTTTTTTTCATCCTTAATCAGTCAATATTAACGCACAACTACTAAACAGTCAGAATTGTGATGCAATCCTTTAAGACCTTTAGCCATGAGCTGGGACTGCAGCATGTTGTCTCACCGACTGACACTATTAAACAGTCACCAGAGTCACATTCCTGACAGTTATCTAGTGACCAGTGGAGTTTTTGTTTCACTTGTGTCTGTCTGTGGGTACAAGAAACTGCACTTCTCTAAAAAAAGAGCTTTTTTTTTAGCAATTATTATGAGTAAATAAAGTTTTTTTTTTGTTTCTTTTTAATATGTTGTAACATTATCAGGTCTCTTGTTAAGTTTTGCTGGAGAAAATGTAATCTTTTTCACCCTGAGATGTTTGCATGAAAATCTAAAAATCAAAACGATGCCATGAAGCAATGACACCACAGGATGAAGAAGTAATCATCATGCTTTAACAGCAAATAAAAACAACAACAAAAATGCAGACTTTTTAGGAAATGCAGAAAAGTTTCACACCTGAATTTATTGTATTTGTGCTTTGACACACAGCTCTCTCAGGAGGAACCACTTCACCTATAGAAAGTCATGCAGTTCCACTAGCGATACTGCTAAGAAGAAGCAAACAGAAAGCATGAAGTTAAAAACTTGCATATTTTGCTGGTCAGTGTCTGGATCTCCCCAATGTTTGCTAAACACAAACACTTAGTGTATCTCTAACAATAAGTTTGAGATATTATGATAAACTCAGTGCATGTCATCTACACTGTGTTTGTTTCATTTCACAGATTTCCAGGAAAGTTGTACTGAGGTGATAGACATCCGGTGTTTTCTAGTGGTTCAGTGTGTCTGGATCTTTAACCCTTGTGCTATCTCATATGACCCCACCCTTACTTTGACGTGTTCTCCCTACCATGACAAAGGTGGATAAAGTTGGAAGGATTTCATGTAATCCATGGACACCAGTGAAGATCACAAATCATTGAAGAAAAAAGGTTCAGCGCACTGTCTAGTGGGTCTAGATGACCCAACTCCCAATGTTAAAGTGCCTGGGATAGCACAAGGGTTAAAGCCACAAGAACAGTTTCTAAAAGACAAAGCTTTTCAGTGTGGTATACCAGGTTCCTCATTCAAACAGTCATAAATACACGACGAGCAGCACTGCCTGGTCATAGCGCATCGTCAGGTTGGTTAATAGACAGTCAGATGTTGCAGGTTAACTTGTCTCAAAGTGTCAGCAGCAGGCTTTTATCAAGACCCAGAACTGCTGGCAGAGTTTGTGACAAACCCAGGAGTGGAGCCCCGCCAGTGACAGACCGCAACCATGACCAGATCCTAAGGACCTCTGACCTCAGACATGGTATTACAAACGCCACACAGCTGCAGGCCCATTTACCAGATGTGAGAGGCACAAGGGTTTTCAGACAAACCATTCACAACCGCTTCCACTGCTTTGACGTGAGTGCCAGACGACCGATGCAGGTGACTCCACTGACACCAAGACACCATCAGGTTTACTTTGGTGAAGGAGGTGCAACAGTCATCACCAGTCAGTGCAAAACCGATTTAGTTATTATAGATGGCCCAGTCACCGCACGTTCTTACCTCAGAGACATCATAGAACCCATAATCCTCCCCCAATTCCACCAGCAAACCCCTAACCTTCTGTTCACGGATGATAATGCTGCCAGAATTGTCACTGCTAGACTTCAGGAAGTGGGAATGCCTCATATGGACCAGCAATGTCCCCCTGACCTGAACCCCATAGAGCACGTCTGAGACCACCTAAAGTAGAGACTGCATGATCGTACCCCACCCCTAAGTGACCTGGAAGAACTACTTGAAGCTCTTGTGGAAGAGTGGATCATGAGGCTAGTGAGGAACAGGAGACATCACTGTCAAGATGTCTTAGCAAATGGTGGACATATGTGCTATAGACATGGTCAATTTTTGTTATTGTCATCATTTTTGGAGTAATAAATATTAAACTAATAAAATTAGTGCTTCTTCTCCCTTCCTTATCAGTAATACCAAACAGAACTTTTATGTATTTCATTAAAATTCAGCCCAAATAGGAAAATCCTTCACATAGATAATATCCCTAACTTATTGTGAGCACTGACCAAGCAAGGCCCCCCTAGGGGGCCCCCGTCATATGCTGCTTTGTTGGGACCTCTCTGCGTCAAAACAATGAGCTGATTCAATCATTTTTCAACATGCAGTTTTAACACTAGAAGATGCATTTCGATCCAAAATCATGACCTTCTCCAAACCCGAGTCATTTCGCCGTTAGGGTTAGGCAGATGAAGTTACAAAGTACTCAGAAGAGCAGTGGAACCGTGGCCTCTGAGGGGTAACTAAATCTGTTTTTATGGGAGTTGAACCTCAGCCCAAATAACGGAGGTCCTTTAACTTAATGTGACTCTTCTCAGTCTACCTTCTCGAGTGGATTTTTCGATTCATTAAAGCACGGTTCGCACAGTATGCTGCGTGCTGCCAAGAATGACAGTTAACACCAAGCTAGTGTGTCTGCAGACAAAAACGTCTGCTGAGGACTTGTTTTGACACTCCTCAGTTCTGCTCACCCACTCGCCCCTCAATTTGAGTCAAAATTAGTGTAATTGACAAATATTAAAAACTCATTCATACAAACTTCTTTCAGCATTGCAAATGCTGAAAGAAGCATATAGAATACATACAACTGTTTGAATCCTTTCATTTGTTATGGCCTTCCACTCTGCTGTTCTCATTTGCCCCCTTCCAAAGTCTTCTGCCCCCCTCCCACCCCCTACATAAAATGTTCTAGCTTCGCCACTGCTCAGTTGTAACTGTTAAAATGCTATAAACAGCAGTTCAGGCTGTTTTCTAAATGTTTAGAAAAGGTCAATGTAAGGAAAAAGCTCTCCAGTAAATCCTGCTATGTAAATGTTACAAATTAGTTTTAAGGTCAGTTTACAAACAATTTTACAACTTTAAAGTCTTAATTTACGAGAAAAAAAGTCATGACTGTTAAATTACAAGAAGAAAGTCATATTTATGACTTTATCAGTCTTAGGCTAAATGTATTATTTTTCTCGTAAATTTCTCTAACTACTTTAAAACACGTAAATTTGCAAGAGAAAAAGTGTTACGTTTAGCAGAAAAAAAAGTCATAAATTAATGAAAAACAAAAAAAAAACAACAAAGTTGTCTGTTTATCGGAGCCTAGCTTGAAGATGAAAGATGTGGAGCATTTATTTGGTGGAGGAAGAAAGGATTGAGGTGGACAGCTGCAGGGATACTGATGGCTTCATCAACGGGCTGCAGAGATCCTGTAAGCCACCAGTCAATGAATAAAACATTAATAAGCCGTAAATCAAAGGCGCTTCCAAACATTTGGAACGTTCTCAATAAACATTCAGCTCACCTGTTCAATAGAGAGCCTTACTTTTCTAAAGGGTGAAGTGGGACTCTGTGGCTCCTATTGGGTTTTTGTTTATGGGAAATTGACCCGAATGGCTCTTTAAGTGTTGAAGGATGCAGACCCCTGGAATATGACAAACAGATCAGATTAGAGGATGGATCAAAAGTGTAATAGAAGTGAAAAAACACACGTGCCGGCTCAAATCAAATAACGGGAGAAGATATAGTTAAAAAAATTCTAATGATGTATCAAATCAAATGAAGATAAGAAGCAAAAGATAGTTCTTACCGTGATTATTGACAAAGTCAACAGCCAATCAGGACGCAGAACACATGCGCTGCAAAAAAAAAAAAAAAAACGCAAAATTGCACTGAAATAAATCCGCAAAACAACGACACCGAGACAGTTGAACCGTGATACAGCAAGGGGGAACACTGCACATTCTCAACCACTGACTCTCGAGAAACTTATAAAACCAAAAAACATAAAATAAAATAATGAAATCATGTTGACATAGTGTACACCGGTGCCCTGTCTCACCTGGTTTCCTGTCAAGTCATGTGAATGGAGTCTGGCCTTAGTGCTTCCAGGAAACCTCTCCCTAAACTGCTGTTTCCGTGTGTCCTACCACCCAAGTCTTCCACGGAAACGGAGAAGGTGTGCTGCCTCAGAGGTTAGGTCACAAACTGTGTGAGATCATCACATGATAAACTTTGAGCTTTGTGTGGCCAACATCCATCTACAAATTGTTGGGGAAAATGGTTCCAGGAAAGGCATTAGGAAATAGGACAACTTTTACCTCTTTGTTCTGGTTGGGTAAATGAATAAAGAACAACATGACCTTGTTTAGAGGGGAGAATTACACACAGTACGGCAGCGACTGAGTGACAGTCTGACCCGTAATGCACCCTTTGGGAAAACCATTTTTTCATCCAAAATTCATTACCTTGACTCATTCCTGTGAAAGCGAGAAGACAGGGAGGAGTGAAGATGGAAGTATGTGTGTATATTACACAAAACAAGCTGTCTGAGAGGAGTATAAATATAGAGCCTGTCAACATCTGTGCCAGGCCTGTGCCTACAAACCACAATTTATATCAGGGGAACAGGGTTAATGCTGACTCTCACAAGCATCTATGGGAAAAGGTGGTTTGGAAGGCAGGCCATTCTTCATCCTCCCTCTATTTTCCTGCGTTTCACTCCATTTTTTTATTCAGGAGCCTACAGATGTGCAGATATGTGAGCGAAAACAGGCAGTCAGGGCGAGCTTTGGTTGATATGGAAAAACATGCTATTAAAACAGCGCCTGAAAACAAAACGATAAAAAGGACAACCTTAGGTGGCAAGTCTGAAATCAGGACTTTAATCAATTTCATAGGGTAATAATCCAATTAACAATATGAGAGATGCATTAAATGTGTCAAATACAGATTGACCAAATGCAAACATTCACAGATAGACTCATTTTTCCATTTTCAACACAAAAAACTTTGATGGCTCTTTGCAAGTTTTTCAAAGTTGTTTGTTAGCAAATCATGTTTATCTTAAACTCCCATGCATTCAGATGGATGAGTCGCCCATGTAAGCTAACGCAGGGGAACTGCAATGAGACAAAAAAAAAAAAAAGCTCCATACCCTCTGAGGTCTGTGGTTAGTTTCTTTTAGTCTTCTCCAGCTCCTGCCCGACTCCATAGACCTTGTTTTCTAAAGCACACGGAATCAACTCTATCACTCATAAACGTTGCATTGTTTTTCTTTTTATTGTATCAGATTAGTTGTTTGATAGATGATGAACATAATGATAGGTTGAAAACCTTAAAAGACATAAATTAGTATTTCAATTGAATAAACTTAACATGACAAACACATATCAAAACTTATAACCAATTCCCAGCATTCAACAGAAAAGGTATTCTCAATTCATTATTAGTCCATACCGGTTGTGCCTTTGGTTTGGTTTTCTGGAATTGGAGTGGAATCAGACCAAACGAAGATGTAGGTGTGAGAGTTTTTCAGTGATGAATGAGGTGAGGCCGGTGTTTAAAAAAAAAAAAATCAAATGCATCCACTGCTCTCTTTAGAAAAAAAGGGACCAACTTTTGTCCTTCACAACCAAGAACACATTAATTAAGCATCTGTTAAAAGCAATTGTGGTGTAAATCGTTCAAAGTTTTTTACATTTTCAAACACTTTATCACTTCAAACATCATGTGGTCTGCTTGATTGATCACTTAGTACCCCGATTCTTCTCCAAGATAAATAGACAAAATGTACATAATCTACGGCAGTAGTGTTTGCTTTGTCTTTGGGATTTCTTAAATATTTATTTGCTGAAAATTGGATCAAAATAAGTCATACATGTTGGTATTTAAATCAATGAAGGATTTTGCTAGATTTCTTTAAATCTCTCCCTCTGTTCTTGTCTAGAGAATCAGGGCTGTTTTTTGTCCACAGCAGTCTTTTCAGGAACATGCCTACATGTGCTAATCGAGGCAAAGTAACACACCACAGCCGGCCAGGGGCCCACACCTATCTCTTTCTCACACTGCGGCCTGACCGTTTGGTTATCTCTGAGTGTTTATGAGGAAAAGATGCTCGCTGGAATATGTACCAGACAACGATATTTCTCACTTGGATTTCCTGCTTTGACTAGCAGCAAATGGCAGGCGTGTCTTTTCTTTCCTGACACAGACAAACATTATTAATAGAACTCTGGCAGTTATTTCTATGGAACAAAACAGAGACTGCTGCCAGCTGCATGTGGCCAGACATGATTGTTGCCTAAAACAATAATAAAATTTGAACAACGGAAGGCGCAAAATATCAACGGGATTAAAACCTAAAAAATTGCATCTCTTCTCAGCAAAATACAACCATCTCGCAGGAGCACAGTCGTGTGTTCGGTTTAGCTCAGTCCCTCGTGGATAAAGCAACACAGTTTGCAGAAAGTAAACATTTTAAGAAACAGTAATGGTCTCCATAATGATGCAATTCCATTTAAATGACATACAATTATGACAACCACAAAATAATCTATTAATTTAAGTATCGAATAAACTGCTGAGCATGTGCTTTATTCCTTCAATGCTTGTGTATTTTTTAGTGATCCTTTTAGATTTCTGAGTGATAAAAACTCACAAAAAAAATCTAACAAAATATTTCCATCTGTACTCTATGACTTTGTAACTGATTCGTCTGTGAAACTGCACCTCATTCGGTATCTATGTGACAAATCTATATACTAAAAGACTCTGACTTCTTTCCTTGCCTCGGGCTCGTCTCGCTATTTTCCCAATCTACAGCCTTATAAAGTCTAAGTCACACGATCCTGGTAAAGATATCAGTCTGTGTTTTGCTTGAAACTCAAAGCCACATTGGTGGTTCTATAAAACCACCACTTAGTTCCAATTGCAGTGAACCTTATTCATACAGAACCATATACTGTATTTTTTATAGTTTGTAAAATCCTTTTCTTTGTCTCTGATCGGATTATTATCGACATCTTCCACCCACGCTTTTCTTTTTGTCCTTTGAAATAAAATCCAGTTTTTCCTTTAAATATTGCCCCCTGTTTTATGTCTTAAAGGCTGAGCCTTTAACCTAACCATGGGCTGTGGTTCCCTTCTAAACCAATCACATATATATGGTTGGAAAGACATTCCTTCCATGAAGGGAATGTCTGGAGCCAAGCGGCTGGAATACAGGATTCATGAGCCTAATCACATCCTGTGGCACTCTTACCCTCTCTTAGTTTGTCCATTTGTCTCTTTCTTGTTCCTGCTCAGGGTTTAAGAAATAAGGAATTTGAATGTGTTTGTGAGAAATAAACAAAGCAGCTGATAGAAATTGCAAATCCGATTTTTTAAAGGATGTCTTACAACCCCAAAATAGTACGATTGTATCCTTTATCAACTAGTGGTTTTTGACTAACCCTTGTACTATCTTGTAGGGTCAAAATGACCCCACCCTTACATTGACGTTTTTTTCCCTACCATGATAAAGGATGATAAAGGTGAAGAGGATTTCATGTAATCAAAGGACACCAGTGAAGATCACAAATGATTGAAGAAAAAGGTTCAGTACACTGTCTTGTGGGGTCCAGATGACCCAACTCCCAATGTTGAAGTGCTTTGGATAGCACATTGATTAAGACGACGGTCTAAATTAGAATACAAAAAGACAGAATATTGTGCTTGTTGCACTGCTTGACATGAATCAATCCCTACAGCAGCTTTCTTGTTATGACCTGGTCAAATGAATTTTGGCTGAACGACACCCCCCCCCACCCCCACCACCCCAAAAAAAGATGATGATATCATAGGCGAAGAAACAGTCAAAAAAACATATTTCAAAATCACAACAACAGTCGTCTCGATGGGCTTTCTGCAGATAAATGTAGGGTAAAACACAAAATCAAAAGGAACATGAACACACACAATTTAATCGAAAGATTTTAAACTGAACTAACTAAACTAAAACTGGCATCCCTGCCCTTAGACCCTCCTACGTGGTAAGGAAAAAACTCATTAAAAAAAAAACGGATTCTGGAAAAAACAAAGAAACCTCAGGGGTGCCCACACGAAGGAGGGATCCTCCCGCAGGAAGGACAGGCAATGCCAGAACTCATGGAGAAAAATTAACCTATCTAACCCTACAACTACACATTTCAAGTCCAGCAGATGAGCTTCATCCAGATGGAGTCAGAGGACAGTCAGGGGCGCGATACGAGCCAGACGCAGGATCCACAGCCCAGTACAGGAGCAGTAGTAGAGACAAGGTAGACGGTCAGGTATAGAGCAGAGACGAGCCAGACGCAGGATCCACAGCCAAGTAGGAGCAGTAGTACAGGCTAGCCAGAGACGAGGTACTTGGTCAGGTCCAGGAGCACGGACGAACCCACTGGAATCTGGAAGCACTCCAACTCCGCCAGAGGAGCATTGTCAGTTGTCTTTGAATATGGTCGTGGATAGGTTGTAGTGCAGGCGGGATCTGGAGGTCCCTTGAAAATATTTGTGTGGTTGCAATGGGATCAAATTGAAGTGTGTGTGGTGCAAGAGTCAGGTCGGGTCGAGTCAAGTCTGGTCAGGTCGAGTCATGGGGCTTATGTGGCAAAGTTGGAAATTTAGCGATTTTTCTTACATAAAAAAAATCACCTTTAGTGCTAGCTGTAAATTCTGACTCCTTAAACATCATTGAGAAGCTACTTGGAAAAAAAGTTTGAATTAGAAGTAGTGGATTTTGGCGTAAGCGTAGGAGGAATGTATGGATGTGAGTGTTTATAAATGAAGTATGTCTTATATGGCCCACCATAAAAATTAGCTGATGTAAGAGTAAAATCTAAAACTTAACCCTTGTGCTATCTTGTGGGGTCCAGATGACCCCAATCCCAACGTTAACGTGCAAGACAGTGTACTGAACCTTTTTTTCAATGATTTGTGATCTTCACTGATGTCCATCGACATCAACTTGTGGGTTCCATCCTCTTCACCTTTATCCACCTTTGTCATGGTAGGGATAACACGTCAATGTAAGAGTGGAGTCGTCTGGACCCCACAAGATAGTACAAGTGTTAATCAGGACATAAAAAAGTATGACTATGTATGTATAATTTCACAACTTTAGCTGGAATCAGAGGTAGCACACCTATAATAAAATATTAACCAGTTCACCTTTAGCTCCAGTGTTTACATTACTAACGTTTAAACCCTTAATGCGATCAACGCCAATCAGCGTAATGGGTGTCACGGAGACAAAAGCGGCTTTTTGCTGGTATGTGACCCATTGCATACGGCACAAAGCCCCTTTTGTCTGGGAATAAGATGATTCACGCTAATCACGCAAGGTGAAAGAACATGACAGTTAAAATTGTCTTTTTTGACAAACAAAAAAAAAATCCGATCAAAATTGTGTGTGTGTATGGGGGGGGCTGAATTTCCGGATTGCGGCTAATGATCTCTAGGCGCCTGTTGTAGCGAAGGTATCAACAAAGGGTTGATGACAACAACAAGAAAAAAACATGTTTTTAACTTATCGCGTTCAGCCATTTCTGGCGGTTTTATTTATTTCTACATACATTTTCTGTATTGGAAACACAACAGCGCCATCTTGTCAGCAGCCAGATCCTCTTGGGAAATAAAAGAAAGTAAAGACTATAAATAAATGAACCAAAAAACAAACAAACTTTGATTTGGTTGAATTTTACAACTCTTTTAAAATGTGAGGGCTATGATTTATTATTATTAATATTGTTTTGTAACCTTTAACAAAAGATGTAGAAAAAAAAAAATCTTAAATCTTGAGCCAGAAAAAAGTTAGTTCAGTCAGTTCTTACAGGTTTGGGGTATTTTGTTTTTTCACTTTTAGAATGAAATTTTGCAATGCCCTCAGCTAAATGTACTCAATATATTTCAAGTTTATCAAATTTATTATTATCAATCCATATATTGGGTGATTTCTTTTTTTATTTATTTATTTATTTTTTGTTGACATTTTTCTTTGACTGCTTTTTTGTTTAACTGTCTGGGTGTTTAATTCTGAATATTTTTCCCAAAATAAAACCAGTTTTCTGTAAGATTTCACTTACACTTCTGAGTCTGCAGACAGTTAACACCATTGATTAACAACACCAACAGCTATCTTAACACCAGGTAAGTAATGTGTTAATACCTGTGAACATCTTTCCTATTTGCATTTATTTTTCTGATTTTATAATTAAAAAAATTCAGTTTTTAGAACTTCAAGAAACATCAGTTTAATTTGACGGATTTGAGGTGTCCGCCTTACTGAGTAATAACTAAGAGTTTGAAAGTAAACGCCAGGACAGTTTCTGTATAAGTGATACAAAGATAAAAAGGTTTTAGTGCTACTGACTCATTTTGTCTCCTCTCAGCTGTCTCCACACTCGGGCCTGTTAAATAACAACAGCACAAAGACACATCTCGTAATCTGTCTGGGTCAGTATGCAAGGCTGTGCAGGGGCTCATTTCAAGGCTGGCCTAATCACCTTTCGGATCAGCTCTGAGAACAGAGAAGGCTGTAGCTTTTATCCCAAACCAAAGTCAACAGGCCAGGATTCTTGGGAGGCATTGCAGACATTCTTGAACGCAGAATGGAGGAACGTGAATAAATGAGCTGCTGACCCATCTGTTTAAAGTGTAACGGCGACGACCAAAAAAACAAGCTGAGATGCTCAAAACTCATCTTTGATGTGTATTGGACGTGAAATTCTGCAGCTTTCTGTCACATTTTTCAAAGCGTGTTTGGGAGTGTGCGTCATAAGTACCTCACCCTAAAGTTCTTTTCTTCTCTCTCACTTTGTTTTCTCTTCGTCTCTTTCTTGTCTTTGTTTGAAGTAACCTCTACCACACACGCAGACGCATAGTCAGAACTGAGAGTTTAGTGGATGACCTGAAGTAATTAATAACTCTTAACTAGAAACTGTTTTCACAGATGGACCTCCTCTCCCAGAACTGGCCACCCTTTTTTGCAGATGCTATTTCCTCTTTCTGTCAGCCAGAGATATCGCATGCTCTGTAAACACAGACACTTGCCGAACATGCCAGCACTTCAGTGTGAGTTGGGCCTTTGGTGTGCCTCAGCAAAAAGACTGTGTGTCCCTAAATTTCAGTTTTCCATATTCTTATTACTGTATTTTCTGCACCATAAGGCGCACCGTATAGTATAAGGAGCATGCTAATACAGTCTGAGAAAAAAATGGCATAAGCAAAACATTGAGTTTAGTTGAACTTTACTCTTCCATTCAACAATACAGTCACACTGTTTTGAATCGATCTTCTCCCACATGTCCAACAAATTCCTCGTCTTTTGTGTCTAAATTGAACAGCTGTGCAATTTCTCCACAGCTCTGCCGCTCAGGCAGTAAAGCTGGTCGTCCGACAACCGAAGGGTTGGCGGATTGATCCTTGCTCTCCCCAGCCAGCTGTCGCCCCCCAGGGGATTGGTCAAATCCGGAGAAGAATTTCCAGATTGTGGGATAAATAAAGTATCAATTATTTTTATTATTATTATTATTAAAACATGGTGGGTTCCATCTCATTGTTGCTGGAGTTCGCCTTGTTGCCAGGTGGCTGGCTCTGTCAACAGTCCAAGCAGATGCCTTAGCCCAGGCTCCCACAATCTATTCACATATGGTAGCGTTACTCACCCAGTGCTGTCTCCGTGTCTTAGTAAAAGTGTGTTTGCCATCTGTCCTCCATCCCTACCACGCCACTTGCAACTTCCTACTGAACGCCCAGTTTACACCAATGTTCAGTGGTTGGAATTCTTTTCTTAAGTTTCCTGGAAGCATTTTCATTTTTTCACAGTATTGGTGAGACGTGTGCGCATGGAGTCGCAGACAGAAGCTGCTCTATTCTGATTTAACTGATAGCCAGTGGTCTCTTCACTGGCGCCATTTCTGGGGGTTTTAATAAAATTAAATGTTTTACAGCATACCGCCAATATACCAACTGGAGGCGTGACAGAGGTAAGAGTACATGATATACTAATTAGTATAATTATTGTAATATTCTCTTAGTTTTACAGATTTTGAAACTCCCTGCAGATATTTGCTATGTTTAGGAACATCCGTTCCAGCATCTGCCTTCAAGAAAAAAGTCTATGTAAACACACGTATATGCATGTTTTCTTCCGCATTCAAAACTCTTGAGTGCACGTGTCGTTACACACGTTTTTAAGTCCGTTTTTGGGCTTTATGTAAAAAACGTGCGCTGAATGAGCGCGCGTCAGAGGTTAAACCGGTTGAGCTTTGGCCGATCAGGGACTCAGATTTGGTAGTGACATATGAGTAGCATACTTTTTAAAAACACTAAAGTACCAACAATTTGAAAAATTGATTATTAATAATGGCGGTTTGTGCCCATCCAGAATTCTATGACATCGAGTTTTTCATATTTCGGCAAAAAGCTGTTAAAGAAGAAGAAGCCTTTTCACACCAAGCCTCTTCCAGCTGTGAGTACATATGCTTTTAATTATTGAACTATTTGAATGAAAAGTATTTAAAGTAAATTTATTCCTGATATATTATGTTAAATAAAGAGATAAGCCTTGCATTGTCTTTTTTTTTGTCTTATCTTGTAATTAATTTTCTGGTTGCAATGACTGGATGTCGGTTCACTGTGTTAAGCCATGTTCTGTCATTTTCAGTCGTTCAGTATTTTTTTTTTTTTTAATCGTCGGGTAGCAACAGGCCTGTGTCCAAATCATGTGCTAAAAGAGTGGTGAAAAACCCACGTTCAGTATGTTCTTGAATGCACCACACATGCCCGGTGTTAACGTAGCACGAGAATTTTAGGCCCACGGCCAATTTTTAAGAAAATGTAGAGCTCTTTGCTGTGCTTTAGTGATGAGAAAACATACTACCCCCTTCCCCTGTGTCATGGTAGCCACTCTGACCACATTCAAAAGCAGGAAACCAGAAAAAAAAGAAATAGAAACAAGAACTTAAAGCAAAAAGATCAGGCTAAACGGTAAAGAGAAAATCAAGAGGGTGGCAGTAGGAGGATGGGATTGGAGACATTTTGGCCATGGCTGTCAGAAAGGAATCAGCGAATAACTTGGCTTGTTTCTTTGCGGTGAGAACAGCATGGGCTGGAGGTTCGTGCCAGAGCCCACAATGTCTAGTTTGGAAGGTTCTCTCATTAGAGAGGCTGAGGCGTGCAACCTCCTGGGAACTGCGGCACTCGTGAGAGCTCAAGGACCACTTACTATTCAAGCCATCTCAGGTATAAAGTAATGATGGTTTTAGTTTTTATTTTTCTTATGAAATGGTCTTTTTCTTTATCTTGGGTATTGCTACAACTCTGTCTATGTTTGCCAGTCGTAAATGTGTCTGTGAGGATCCAGTGAGACTCTTGCTGAGGTTCTGTACCGTATCCAAATCCAGAGAAGTTGCCTTTGAAGACATGCAAAAGCAAGCATCTATTTTCTGTTCAAACCCTTTTTTTTTTACAACTCTGAGGGAATGGAGCTGGTTGGCAGGAGAAATGACAAAACGCAGAGTAGGAGCACAAAGGGGGAGAGGAGAAAAAAGGCTAAGGGTACAAATATTCTAGTGTGAGGTCTCCAGCTCATCTGTAAGAAGGCCTCAGAGGCGGCCTTAAATGTCCCCTTTTTATCCAAGGAAAAGAAATATTTGAACCCGTGTACTCAGCCGCACACTATAAACCATCAGGAGCCCTAACAAGAGCCATGCACATGTAATTGTTCCAATCAAAAAGTCATATGGACACACATGGCGAAGTTTGTTCTTTCCTAAATTAACCCTGACGTGGATCCAATAGCAGATCATAAAGTATTTGTAAGTTGGACTTTACGGACTCCCCTCCTGTTTTTCGTGAGGGTACCCGTTTACTGAAGGGTAATGAGAATACTTTTGCAAGCTAATCAGAGACATGTCAAAAACACGCGCTGGTCTGTAAGCTTGCTTGCCTGAAAGACTGACTGACTGTTAAACAGATTTTTGTGAGACGTCATGTCTGGGTTCCCCCTGAAGTTTTGCTTTAGCAAGAAACACTTTTTTTTGTACTGTAAAAGCACGACAAGAACCTCACATTCATTCATTTTTATGTTCTATTGGCGGTCTCACTTTGATCTTTAGAAATTAACAACAACATTGGCTTTTTGAGAAAAAGAAAATCGAACTGGTGGGACCCAACCCCTCACTCACAGAGGTCAGAAAGCTGGGCTACACTTTAACAACACTGAAGCCACATTTTGCATTGAAGACCCACTCCGACTATCATTGGATTTATTGTAAAAGCGTTCCTAGTAGTCTTTTAATTAGGATTATCCAGTTTTAAGCCAAAATAAAAAATTAATTATAACCCTCGTGCTATCTTGAGGGGTCAAAATGACCCCACCCTTACATTGACGTGTTCTCCCTACCATGACAAAGTGGATAAAGGTGGAGCAGATTTCATGTGATCCATGGTCACCAGTGAAGATCACAAATCATTGAAGAAAAAAGGATCAGTGCACTGTCTAGAGGGGTCTAGATGACCAAACTCCCAATGTTAAAGTACCTCCAAGGCTTGTTGGGAGTTGGGTCATCCGGACCCCACAAGATAGCACAAGGCTCAAGAGAGTTCATTAGAAATTCGTCTTTGGGTCTGGGTGAAATCGCGCACACCAAGCCCCGCCCCCTGCCCCTCTCTGTTGCTGAAAGCTCCCTTGTGCCCCGCCCAGTATATTTTCTACATCCCAAGCTGTTTTTCCAATTGCATTTTTATGTCTGCTCCTGATTCACAACAATTTGACCATAGAAATACTCACAAAATGCCATTATTAAGATCATCCAGTCAGAAATGAACCATTAATTAGGGAGGTCTGTTGGACAAAAGAATTAAACTCCGCTAGGAATGAGTGAATTTTTCTTTTTTTATTACAGGAAAACCCATCAGACTCAGCCAAACTTAATGAGGATGACCATGTGCCTCCACAAGTTAGGAGAAGAAACAGGAAGGGAGAAAATGGGAGTAAGTGAAAGAAAGATAGAAAAAAAAGAATAAAAACAAACATTAGGCAGAGCATGTTAGCTGTTGGTCGAGCCAGTAACCACAGAGCTTAAACATGCAGCTGTGGGGCCCTGAAGAACTTGCAGAGCAGCTACAGACACTGTAAAGCTGAATTTATAGGAAAGAGGCCCAAAGTGACCGTCATCCCACAATGACATTTAGATGCACGGAAAATGAAAGAGTCAAATAAAAGGGAGGGGTCTGAGGAGTTTCTAGAGAGAAACCAGCATCAAGTCCAAGCAGAACAGGCTAAGTGTGGTTAAGAGTCTGCATGTTTGATACTCAGCTTGTTGCCAAAAATGTTGTTTCGGGGGAAAAAAAGACTTTGTTTACATTCAAATCGAAAGATTATCATGCTGGAAAGTTTGATTCACAGCAAAGAATGTTACTTTGTCAAGTCTGCTTTGTTTTGTGGCCATGAAAGCTCACCTGAATTCTGGTGCAGATCAAACGAGTGAACCCAGATTCATAATCAACCACACAGTGTGGTCAAATGCAAGTGATTTATTTGTGTGCGGGGCTCCAACACCCCCCCTCCCCCGACCAAAGGGCAGAAGTCAACCAAAAGAATAGATAACATAAGGGCTTTAGGAGTAGTGAGTGAAAACAATCAAGCTTATAACCTGAATCTGAATCCGATGTTTGGAAAAGTCTGGTAGGTAAACATGATGGAAGTGCTTTTACACTCAGGAGGGAGCCAGTTTAGCTCGTGCTGGTTTGCGGCGCCTTCCGTCCGTGAAACCCGGGTTCGACTCCGGGCTGCTCCCTGTTCCCTTCTCTACCTCTGCCGGTTCCAAGCCCGGTTTGAGAAGGTTGCGTCAGGAAGGGCATCCGGCGTAAAACATTGCCAAATTTACCATGCGACTTGTTCGCTGTGGCGACCCCTGATGGGAAAAGCCGAAAGTGGAAGAAGAAGGTTAACCGAACTAGTAAGTTTTCTTTCCTAAAAAGCATCAAACATAACAACGCTTTGATAAACGAGATGCCTTGTTGTAGCTGAAGGTTCTCATTCCTAATGGTGATGTCTCAAGTTGAGTCATGACGTCTGGAATTAAACCCTTCTTTCTAGAAATGTTCACCATTAATAGTGAGTGCTTGGTTCAAACCCCACATTCTCCAGGTGGGTACCCACATTCCTGCAATTGAAGGTCTATTAAGGGGAATGTTAGGAATAATTAGTAATAGAATAGTTAGAAACCCCCTTTTTACTATTATTACATTTGCCTATACCTTTTATTACACTAATGGTTTAAACTTAATTCACTGAGCATGTATTATCATCTCAAAATTATATTGCATCCTAAGACAGCACAAACAAGCTATTGTCCTCACAGTTTCTCCTCATCCTCCCTTTTTACTTTTTGTGTGTTCTGGTGTTTGTGCTCTGGCAAATGTCTGTGGGAACATCAGAGAGATCTGACACTTGAAGCTTTATGACCTTCAAGTATCCAGCCTGCAACAGCATGTGGGTGGGTTTTTCCACACATAGATCCCCAGACCATCTTTTGAATATGTAAATGTCAGGTATATATACCAAGCCCTGTTCTGAGTGTCTTTGTTCAGACCTGGTCCAGACCTTGTGATCCTGTTCCTCTGTCTATAACCCTGCGTACAAATCTGTGCTGTTTTGTGCAGAGTAAATCTACACTGAAGCTAAGTAGCTGTCTCTGAGTCATTCATTCATTTCTGTGTGCTGGAAACTGAAAAGGGAACGAACCAACCTAATATTTTTATTTAATACAGTCCTTTCTAGAAAATCCAGTTTCCTCACAGGGAAGAAAACAGAGAACCAGACAGTGGTGAATGCATTAAAGAAAATGAGAATTGGACTCAGTGACCCCCTCCCTCCTCACATCCCAAACAGGAAGTACCCGCTGTTTCCATGCTGCCAAAGTCCCATAGACTTCGATAGAGAAATTATTCAGTCATCCTATTAGTCATTCTTGCTCTTCTACCTTTGTTCTTTTTTTTCATGATACCTTTTGGAGCACAAGTTATTTAAGTTACAAACTGGCCAACCAGATGTCTTAATGTGGTGCCTGTTGGCCCCCAATCACTGTTTAGTGACTGGTCTGGCTCGAACTTAAAAAAAATGGAGATTAAATTGACCTAATTTCATTGGCACTGGATATAAATGATTGTCTATGGGTGATGTCACACTAGGTCAGTCCAGTTCTCGCATATTGACAGTCAATGATCTATACACAGATCAGTTCTAAACAAGTTATGACATTAACCCCAAAAACAACCAAGGGAGTGAACATTGAAGCAAACATGGATGGACAAAACATGCGATAGCTTCTCAAACTGGTTTATATTGGGTGAATTTGAGGGAAAATGTTCTGTTCTGTGTGATGTGTTGCATGGTTGAGATATGGCCAAATCCAACGCCTATTAAACCACTCAGACCGACGATTGTGGAATGGCTGTGGAGCTAAACATGTGACATTTATGTCGCTAAGTATAATGTAAAGTATAATGCAGTATAAATAACAAAACTAGATACATAAAACTATCTATGTGAATATTTTTTGAAAGGTTTTCCATGGAAAACCCTCACTGCCTGATCTGCATCTCATCCAGCTGAGTTAGTTTTGGGCAGAGACCTTTTGTGTGATTCATTTTTATGGTGGCTTTGCTGACTGACGGGTGCCAACAGCGCAAATCATGTCTAATATGTCGCCAATGACATTGATATGCAAACGTTTATCAGTCTCACATGATCAGAGGCAGTACCTACGTTTTCTCAGAGTAAATGATATCTAAAACTGTATTTATTTATGGAGACCAAAGAGCCTTAGTGAAGCTCTGGGAGGTTTTCCTGCAGTGGTTTCACTTTGTAGCACAGTTAGCAGCTGCAAATGTGGATTTTCCAGGTTTGCTTAAAAAAAAACAAAAAAAAAACATTTTGTGGCTTCTTGTGACCTTATGATTCAACTCTTGTGGAACTGTTGAGTTGGACATGAGTTCAACCGTCAAAGCTTTCATTGTTTTGCAAAACATTAATTATGACTTCACCATAGCCACCTTACAGCCATCTTACTCACTGCTTTTTAAAATAGTAGCTTCACAAATTGCTGTATTGCTTTTTCCCCACATATTCTGTTTGTTCTGAAAACCTAAGAGCTGGTTTGTGTTTTCCTTCCAAAAATGTCCAGTCGTAAGTTTCCTATAAGAATACGTCATGAATCAAAGCCTTTTTGTTAGGAAAACACAGTAATTATATCGCTCAAATATTATATTACGGCTTTGCTGAAATGTTTTTTTTTGTGTTTTCATGTCATGCAAACATTGATAACAGTGACATGAATGTCATATTCAAAGTAAAGAGTGTGTTCTGGATTCATAATAACTCGTTTGTGTGTTGGATCATACACCCTGTTGTTTGTTTTTCAAACTTTATTGTAACAATAGTCATTCCAACCATTTTCTAAACTCATTTGATCCCTTTGGTTGCTGGAGCCTATCCCTGCCAAAATTGGGGTATAACCTAGACCAGGGATGTCTGCAGGATTTCCAGAAATCCAAGCCTTACTCATGAGTGGTTACCGTGTTCAGGTGCGTTCAGTCAATAAGAACATGCCGGAACAGGGTATGTTGGAAAACATATCTTGGCAGTTCATCTGTCCATCCCAGGGCAACTCAGAGACCACACACACTCACTTGACACAGGACAATTTAGAGTCACAGAAAACAAGACAATTTTTCTTGAACAAAAAAAAAAAGATTGTTTTATTTCCTTGACATTCTGTTTTTGGAGTCAATGGTTCAAAAAGATACAATGGCTCTAACTCTTCCAGGGACCTTGGAGGTTCAGAGGATTTTTTTTTCTTTTCTGAAATGATTTAACTTTGATTTCTGGGTGTGGATCACACTGATGATCCAATAGAACAAACCTGGACAACAAACTCCATGTCTGCAGTTTTGCATAAGCTACTGCATCTGCTACACTGACATCTTAGATCGTTTAAGTGGAATCACAGCAGTGAAGCAGAATTTAACCTTAAATGTGATTTTCGACAAAGAATACAGAGTCAATCTGCAGAGGAAAATTATTTTTGAGAAGAACAATGTCTGGAAAATAGACATTAACACGGGAAACCATTCACAACACTGACTGTGGCACATTCTGCAGCAGTGACTGAGCCTCTGGTTCACACTTGTCCATGATCACATCTATGTATCCGTGTTTTCTTGCTAGAGCACATGCCTGACAGAAAGCACATCCTGATGGATCAAAACCTCTGATCTCGTAGCCAGGAATTCCTGACTGACTGAGCCAGACCATTCAGATTTATCAAAGGCTGGAGCAGCAACAAAAATGATAGAATCATAATTTTGGGGCTTTAGAAGAAGTAAAAAAAGGCAGAAAAAATTGGTCCTTTTTTTTTACATTTTTTGGTCCACATGTAGCAATTTGGGTGAGAAGCTTATTCACACAGAGGCATTTCACATCCCACTCCCGTCGTCTTTTGATCTACCTCACAAGTGTTCCCGGTGGTCTTTTTATTATGTTTATGCCGTTTTTGGTCGGAACGACCTGGGTCGTTTTCTGTAGAGCAGCAGGAGCTCATTAGAAATTCGCCTCTGAGTACCAGGCGGGGACTGTTTGCGTAGCGTAAGCCTGCACCTGCTTCCCGATATCCTTCTGTTTACATACTCCCCCACTATCTTACAGCCCGACTCATACCCTCAACCTAAAATTAGTGGTACAACAAAAATAGCAAGCGATATCAGACATATCCAGCCATACAGTTTTGAACCAGATGTCAGCTCACACGGGGAAAACCAAGACGTATATAGATCTAGTCGTCTACAAAGGACGCATCGGAACGGAGCAGGAATGCAGTTTTTAGCTGAATTTTCTTCACATATGTCCCGATCACCCGAAAAATGTTAAAGAAAATGTTAAAAACAGCAAAAAAACATATTTTAATTGGAGTCTGTCTTTAACCACAAATAAAAATACTGTGAAAATGTACATTTTAAAAAAGTGCTTATGAACAAATGACACTGAAAATGCACTGCCACTGAAGGTCTCACATAATTGCTGTTGATCAATAACACCAAACTGTTTGTGACTAAAGCGGGTCTTTCACTGAAATCAAGAAGGAATTGTGTTAGGAGTAACTTTTTGGCTTTTTTTGAGCGCTGATTTTCTGAGCACCTGATTTTGGAGACAATTTAAGAGGGTTTTTTTTTTCTGTTAGTCCTAGTTTTTGATTCCCAGTGATACATTTTTCAACTACTAACCTCTGTCTGGAGGGACTTCTGGAGTTGGACTTCCTGTGACGTCATTTCCGGGTGAGCTATTCCCAGTGCTAGCTGTGTGACTGCTGTCCTCTTGTTTGGCATTAGCCTTACTACTATTGCTTACTCTAAGGGTTATCTGGGTTAATATTCACATCTAGTACCTTTTATTAGTGAATTCACCACTGTTAAACCGCTTGCTGTTCACTTTTCTCATTTTGCTAAATAAACCACTTCTCTTTACTTAAACACCGCTAGCCTTAGCTTAGAACCTAGTATGGCCACCACCACTCCTTCCGCCTCTCCTCCTCTCTCCTGCCCCATGTGCCATATGTTTAGTGATGATCCTGCCTCCTTTAGTGAAGATAGGGGTAGGTGTGTTAAGTGTAGTCTTGTGTTAGACTTGGAGGCCAGGCTGGAGCAGTTAGAAGCGCGGCTCCGCACAGTGGAAGCTAAGCCGGCTAGCCAGGTCGTTACTCGTAGCGCGGGCCGCGCTACCAGGGCTAACTTAGCTAGCACCCCAGCGCCCTCCCAACAGCCGGGAGACAGTCAGGGGTTTGTACCGGTTGGGAGGAAACATAGTGCTAAACGCAAAAACTTAGAGCACCCGAGACTCCACGTTAGTAATAGGTTCTCCCCCCTCAGCGACACACCCGCTGAACACTCAACTCTGGTTATAGGCTCTTCTGAAGTTAGAAACGTGGAGCTCCCAGCGGCTACTGTCAGGTGTTATCCGGGGGCCAGAGTTGGTGACATCGAGGGGAACCTTAGGATGTTAGCTCAGAATAAGTCCAGGTTCCGTCGAGTCGTGATTCACGCAGGCGGTAATGATGCCCGACGGAGACAGTCAGAGGTGGTTAAGTTAAACGTAACTTCGGTGTGTAAACTGGCTAAGACGATGTCCGACACTGTAATTTTCTCTGGTCCCCTGCCGAACTTAGTCAGTGATGAAATGTACAGCCGCTTTTCATCATTTAACCGCTGGCTTTCTAGATGGTGCCCAGAAAACGGCGTTGGTTTTGTGGATAACTGGAGCGCGTTTTGGGGGAAGCCCGGTCTCATGCGGAGAGACGGCGTCCATCCCACTCGGGACGGTGCCGCTCTTCTTTCTAGAAACATTTCTGCTAGCCTTAGTCTGTTAACCTGACAATCCAGAGACGAGACCCGGGCGCAGAGCAGCAGTGTAAAACGCTCCTCTGAGCCTCCCTTAGGGTTAGTGCCGGTGCAAAACCCATGCAGGGAAAGTCAAGCAGGTCCTAGCTTTAGCTTATGTGCTGAAAGACAAATGAAAGGAGCGCGTCATAGAAACCTTACAGTGACAGACAGCAGTTCTCACAAGCAGAATTATGATGTCATTAAATGCGGTTTATTAAACATTCGATCCATTTCCTCCAAGTCCCTCTTAGTCAACGAGTTAATTACTGATAACAATCTTAGTCTTTTAGCCTTAACAGAAACTTGGCTCCATCAGGATGACTATGTTAGATTGAATGAAGCAACCCCCCCCACTTATGCTAACTATCAGAAATCCAGGATTTCAGGGAAAGGAGGTGGTTTGGCAGTAATATCACAGTCTAGCTTACTTCTCAGCCCTAAAGTTAAAAATGCTTATTCATTTGAAAGCATCATATTGTCTTTAAGTCACCCAAACAGGAAAACTCAAAAACCTGTTTTACTCATAATTATTTATCGCCCCCCCGGCCCATATTCAGAATTTTTAACTGAGTTTTCCGACTTCCTATCGACTACTGTCTTAGATTCTGATCAAATTATAATATTAGGGGATTTTAATATTCATGTTGATGACCCCAGTGACTGCCTAGGAAAGGCTTTTGCAGCTTTATTAGATGATGTTGGTTTCACCCAAAGTGTGAATGAACCCACTCACTGTCATAAGCACACCCTGGACCTTGTTCTAACCCATGGGATAGAGATCAGCCAGCTGAGTGTCCTTCCTCTTAACCCCATCATTTCTGATCACTTTCTGATTACCTTCCAGCTTACACTGGAACATCCTTCTGCCCCAGTGAATAAGAAACAGCTTAGAAGAATCTTAACTGACCGTTCTGTGTCTGAGTTTAAACACACAGTTCAGCCAGTACTTAGTGATATTCTGAGAAAATACTCTGAGACCAGCTCCCATAGTATCAGTCCTAGTATAAATGACCACTTTGTTAATGATGCCTTACAAGCCCTCAGGAGTACACTCGATGTTGTCGCCCCCTTGAAACCTAAGTTCGTCAGACAAAACCGAGTAGCACCGTGGTTTAACGCTGAAACTCGTTCTCTTAAACGAGAAACCCGTAAGTTGGAAAGAGAATGGCGCCGCTCCGGTTCAGAGCAGTCTCTGGATATCTGGAAACATAGCCTATTAAATTATAAAAAAGCTCTGCGTAGAGCTAGAAGCCAGTACTATTCAACCTTAATATCAGAGAATGGAAACAATCCAAGATTTCTTTTTAGCACTATAGCTAAATTAACTCGCAGTCAGAGCTCAGTAGAACCTCATGTTCCTGTTTCTCTCAGCTCTGATGATTTTCTTACATTTTTCGATAGTAAAATCTCAAATATTAGACATAAGTTAAATCAAGTTATTCCTACTATCAGCCCAGAACAGGCTGAAGCGGTAGAAATGGAGGCATCCATAGAAACCTCTGTAACATTAGACTGCTTCACTGCTGTGGATCAAGCGGAAATAACATCAATTATTACGTCCTCCAAATCCTCAACGTGTCTGTTAGACCCAATTCCCACTAGACTTTTTAAAGAAACTTTTCCCCTAATTAATGATCCCATATTAACAATGATAAATGCCTCTCTGGAAACGGGTTACGTGCCACAGTCTTTTAAATATGCAGTTGTTAAACCTCTTCTGAAAAAGCCCAGTTTGGATCCTAGCATCTTGGCCAACTATAGACCGATATCAAACCTGCCCTTTATTTCTAAAATCCTAGAAAGAGTTGTAGTTAAGCAGCTTTACTGCCACCTACAGGACAACAGCCACTTTGAAGACTTTGAGTCGGGGTTTAGACCTCACCACAGTACGGAAACTGCACTAGTTAGAGTCTCTAATGACTTGTTATTGGCCTCAGAAAAGGGACTACTTTCTATTCTGGTCCTGTTGGACCTCAGTGCTGCCTTTGACACTATCGACCACGGTATTTTACTCCATAGATTAGAGCAGGACATAGGGATCAGAGGATCTGCTCTCCAGTGGTTTAAATCCTATCTGTCTGATAGGTATCAGTTCGTTAATGTAAATGGCCATTCCTCTCAGTGCACTCGAGTCAACTATGGAGTCCCACAGGGCTCAGTCTTGGGACCGATCCTGTTTACGCTTTATATGTTACCCCTAGGAAACATAATCAGGAAACACAGCATTAATTTTCATTGTTATGCCGACGATACGCAGTTGTATTTATCCATGAAGCCTGACCAGAATGACCAGATAGAGAAACTGAACGCCTGCATCAGTGACATCAAGACCTGGATGACAATTAATTACCTCCTCTTGAACCCAGAAAAAACTGAGGTCATTATACTTGGTCCTAAAAACCTCAGAGATGCTCTGTCTGCTCAGATAGTCTCCCTGGATGGCATAAGTATAGCCCCCAATTCCACAGTTAGAAACCTTGGGGTTTTACTTGACCAGGATTTATCATTTAAGGCTCACATATCTCAGGCATGTAGAACTGCCTTTTTTCACCTGCGAAATATTGCTAAGATCAGAAATATACTTTCTAAGAGTGATGCTGAAAAACTCATCCATGCATTTGTTACGTCGAGGCTGGATTACTGTAACTCCTTGTTAGCAGCGTGTCCTAAGAGTTCCTTAAGAAGTCTCCAGCTTGTTCAGAACGCAGCTGCTAGATTGTTAGCTGGAACCAGCAGAAGAGATCACATCACTCCTGTGTTAGTTTCGCTCCATTGGCTCCCAGTTGATTCTAGAATTAAGTTCAAGATCCTCCTGTTAACCTATAAGGCCTTACATGGAATGGCCCCGTCCTATATTAAGGACCTCATAGTCCCTTACCAACCAATCAGAACACTTCGCTCGCAAAATGCAGGACTGCTTGTGGTTCCTAGAATTGGTAAAAGTACGGTTGGAGGTAGAGCGTTTAGCCACCAAGCCCCTGTCTTATGGAATAAACTACCAGCTCATATAAGAGAGGCCGACTCAGTTTCTACATTCAAAGCTAGACTGAAAACATTCCTCTTTGGACAGGCTTATTGTCAGACTAGTTAGTATTCAGAGATTATTTAACTTAATGTTAGTTTGTTTAAATTAAACTTAATAATAACTATTTATTTTAAAAGGCTGCTAGAAGTTGAAGCTGGGGTAACTATGGTACACTGGGGTTCTGTCCTCTTTCCTTTTTTACTTCTACCCTTCCTCTCCTCTATTCTTGATCATAATTTATCATTTAGTTCTCCATGCCTCTGTTTGGTGCAGTGCGATTCATGTATTGTCCCTCTTTTCCTCTCCCCTCCTGGGGAGTGGGAGTGCTTCCAGACTCCAGTTGGCTCATCCGTGCTCCAGTTCCTGACCGTTTACCTCGCCTTTGCTCCTGCTCCTACACCTGGCTGTGGATCCTGCCTCTGGCTCATCTCTGGCTCGTCTCTGTTCTGTACCTGACCGAGTACCTCGTCTCTGCTCCTGCTCCTACACCTGGCTGTGGTTCCTGTCTCCGGCTCGACTCGCGCCTTTGACTGTCCCGATAACCACGGCTGGATGAAGCTCGTCTGCTGGACTTTTATATATGTAGTTGTAGATTTAGATAAGTTAATTCTTCTCTAAGATTTCTGGTAAATCGCCTGTCCGTCCTGGGGGAGGATCCCTCCTTCATGTGGGCACCCCTGAGGTTTCTTCGTTTTTTCCGGAATCCGGTTTTTTTGGGAGTTTTTCCTTACCGCGAAGGGGGGTCTAAGGGCAGGGATGCCAGTATAGCTTAGTCAGTTTGTTAGTTCATTTTAGTATTTTTCTATTGAACTCTTTGTATTCGTGATCCTTTTGATTTCATGTTTTACTTCGAAGCCCATCGAGACGACTGTTGTTGTGATTTTGGGCTATACAAATAAAATTGAATTGAATTGAATTGAATTGAATTGAACTGTAACTGTCCAATTAGATGCAAGGTGAATCATTGTCTGCCAAAAAATAACTCAACCTTAAAGAAGAGTGTTTTTGTAATGATGACAAGGTTAGCCAATGCTTGAAATCTCCACATTTTATGAGAAAACTGAAAACTTTGCACGGCTCAGATGGGACTTGAATGCATCATTTAGAGAGTGTAATGGCTCATTAGTGAAACAGTCTTGTGTGAGCTTACACGTGTTTTTCAAGGATGCCGTATCCTTCTTCAAGATCTTCTTAAAGTCTTTCAGCTTGGTTGGGGAGTTTCATAATTTCTCTCCGACTGCTCGATGTTTTAAAATCTGGTCCTTGGCTGCGGCCCCGTGACCCCAAAAGGGATAAGGCAGGTTAGGAAAATGGATGGATGGATGGATTGATGGGCTTTGGCTGCTGTACTGGACTGGTGAGAGACTTTCTCTTCCTTTTTCCTGAGTCTTTTCCAGTCCATTAAATACACATTTGGCCAGACTGTCGTGCTGTTTTCCCAAGCATGGCTTCCACCAATATGGATGGATTGATGGAGTGCTGTTTCCGCTGGGTTCTTTCATTTCTACCCACCTCTATGAGAGACTCTGTTGGTCACATCAAAAGCATTTTTGCTCGACTTCCACATAAACTGCACTCAAAAGATGATGGTTCCCATGAATAAAGAAATGGTTTTGAAATGACAGACATAAGGCCTATTCACAGCAGTTTATCTGTACCCTGCTGGGGTACAACTGTTTATTTGGGGGGTGTGATCGCTACGTTCTGTGCTCGGGCACTGTTAAGTGCACAGTGATGTGTCAGAGCATGGTAACAGGTCTTTAGTGACCCATTTTCACAGTGCTGACTAAGTCTCAGGTGTTGATCGTTGATGTTTCTGGCTCCCCTTAAATGCTACTTTTACTGATTATCCTGATAATAGTGGAGTAGGTGGTAAAATTTACACCTATCAGCTTGGCTTGGCTGCCACATCAACAGACCATCGTTTAGTTTTGATGTTATTTGGTCATCACAATAAATTCTTAAAAATACATCAGGTTGCAGTTAATGTAACACACCTGAAAAGATCTCTGTGTTTTTTGAGCAGCCTCTGGGTTGTCTTGTAAGTCCAAATTTCCAACAGACACTTACATTAAACATTAAGCTAATTTCTTTTTAAATGATTTATTGCACGCCAGAGGGTCCCATATTCTCAGTTTTGCCGATTTATAGGCTTAATTGATCTCCATTCTCCTGACTCTCATACTCCATTCTTTGTGTTGTGAGCATCACATATGAATTTCAATCCATCTTCAGAAACCCCTGGAGCCACCTAAATACTGTTAATGAAAGTTGCAATTTTTGCAAAGCCGGCTGAATCGAGTGGAATGTTAAATCTGTTTCTGTTTTTTTTTTTTTTTCTTGCATTGAAAATTTAATAAAAAGACTGTGGCAAATAAAAAAAGAAACCCTATCCTAGCTACTGTTGGGTTAAGGCAGGGTACACCCTGAACAGAGTGTCACGAACGGGAGACTGAGGGAAGCACCCAGGCGCAGAGAGGGTGTTTCAGGGAAACAGGGGCTTTAATAACATTAGAGTCCAAAAACAAAACTAAACCACTGCAGTAGGCAGACACACTCAAAACTCAAATTTTTGGACACACTGGAAACAAGGGAAAATTAACGTATGGAGCAGCCCAGGACGAGGGGAGGACAGGACTTAAATACATTCAGAACAGATGAGACACAGGTGGAAACAATGAGGGCAGATGGGGACCAAAAGTAAAACTCAAACAACATAACAGGAAACCTTTCAAAATAAAACAGGAAGTAAACTCAAAACATGCAACAAAAGACGACTAGAAAACAAAAGTAAAGAAATTAAAACCGTGATATAGCCCTCCCCCTCAAGGAACCACACCGAGGTTCCAAGAAGAAAAAAGGTCAAGCAAGAAAAGGGGGGGGAACTTCTGGCCAAACTAAATAGTTAACTTGAGTCCATGGAGGCTAGGCCATGGGCCGGGCACACCAGCGAGGCAGAGACGAGAGGCGTGGCTTTGCACTCCCCCAACAACAGGTTAGATGACAGAGCCCGGTCCATTAAGTTCACGGAGCTTCAGTACATAGAAATCCAACAGCCACACGGCCTAACTTAGGCCGCTATTATATATTCATGAGCAGGAAAAAACCCGCAGAACCGACCCCAAAACCGCCCAAATTATGCATTTTTGACCGCAAATTTACACCCAAAACTGCCCCATCTGGCAACACTGCTGCTAGCTTCTCTTGTAGAAAAAACGGGCTCCCTCCACAGCTCACTGTGACGTTACTGTGTGCTCACTGTGTTGTGGGGTAAGTTATTGTGTTGTGTTGTGACCCTTCTGGGACACTGTAGGTATGCATATTGTATGGTATTCATGAGGATAATGTAACATTTTTGACACATGGATTATGAAATTGTGCAATGCCTTTATGCCGCACTCTAACCATAAGTAAAGGGCACATAATGGCCCCTACTGACAGCGCGCTGAATGCACAGAATATGTAACTGCCCAAAGGACGCCGGTTGGGTGCCTGCAAGAACTACGCTCAGATTGTCTAATTTCCTTATTTCTAACAATAAGCCTGCTTGAAAGGAGCTTGCCCTTTTCACGTGAACATCACTAACGGGCTCCTCACGCAGTCTACAGGATTTGGGGAGGTATAAACAAAAATCCATACAACACGCCTGCATCTCACCTACTTCCCTGTATTCACCCTTGCGTGTTGTAGGGGTGTTCACAACAAATTTTAACCTGCAGAATGCCCATAGAAAAATGCGCCTGAACGTTTTCTGTCTACGGGCTCACCGTGTGGTCTATATGGCCTTGATATTTCCTGCGGGCAACTGTGTGCAGGTTTGCCTATTTTTTTGCACGCAGATGGGTCGTGTCCACCCATAACAGAAGCAGTGACTAAGGCTTTAACAACCCACTTTCCAAAGCTCTATCTTTGATTATGTTTGTTCTTTGATCAAAATGGCTTAGTGGAAATTCATAGCTTAAACCAATAAGCAACAGCATTGTCCCAAGTAAGACAGACCATAGAAGAAAATATTTTTGAAATAAATTTATATACATAAAACTTCTTTTTTATATTTTTGCTTTTGTTTTGAGACGTCTGCAATCCCTCTTCATTTATTGTTGTGTAGCGAACCAATGAAGTGCATTTCACCGCTTCTAAAAGAATGAAGTCTGGATTGTTTTGCGGTTAGAGAAACAATTAAAAGGGTATTGAAGGAATAACCACACAGCCACGATTCAAAAGGATTTCAGAAGTAGCTGACATAGTAATTTGGATTAAGTCTACAGTCAAGGTTTGGTCCTTGTTGTGTTCTACATTAACTCACATGCCTTATGGAATTTAAAACACTTGTTTCACATGGTAAACTTTAGGGCTTTTCTCACTGTCAAGCTTGGTGAGGTGAGAAAATGTCCTATCGCTGGACTAAAATGTCATGTAAACAGTGCAGCTGCCAAAGACACATTGGTTGCTCAATGTGCTTGAGTTCCTATATTCAGGGCAAAATAAAGATCATGTGTTTGACTCAAAGCTAACAGTTAAGACTGCATATCAGCCAGCAACCTGCCTGAACTCAGCAGAATTCAAAAGACTCTACAAGCTGATTTGTTGATCCTTGATAAGCCAAATCCCAGTTAGGGAAAATAGGATTGTCATCGTAGGACCGGCTTCCTCTCTCAACACATGTTTACTATTACAACCACTGAACAATAAAACATATTTAAGCTGTATTTAAAAGTTGAAGTCCAAAGTAAAACTCCTAATCCGACCCTTATTTTCATGCTTGTCAGAACGCTGCAAAAAGCCAGTGCAGAATGGAAACACTTGCCATTCGAGTGTATCATTTCCTCACAACATGAGAAGGAGCTGGACCCTTATCAAACAGCAGCTCTTGGAAAAGCGGAGCAAAATGTCTCGAAGCATGTCCGATTCCACTGACACACGGATCACAACCTCGCTTTCTAAAAAAAAAAAAAAAGGAGATCTGAAGCAGATAAAAAAAAATGTTTGGTTGGATCCGATAGCCACAGGAGGAATGAGTTGAAAGGTCGTTCCTCTGAGCCGCTGCTTAAGCGAAACCAAACTACTCAGGTGCAGAAAAATGAGCTTTTCCAGAAGTCTCTCACTTCATTCAGTAATTGAATTTTGGGAAAAGTCAAAGCCCAATTCCTGAAAGATTTCCATCAGGCAACGAAAAACCTGGTGCAGTTAAAATCGACTTGTTTTTTTATTTTATTTCAGCTCACATTACAGTAAAATTACTGTTACGTGTTTCGGCACAGAGCCTTCGTCTGGAGGTGCAGAGGGTCAGCCCTACATTGAATACAACAGTTTCAGACATTGTAATAGCAAGAGCTTGATTCAGCCACTTAGGACTCACATCCTCTTTCCCCCTAATAGTGTCAGTCATGAAAATTAAAAAGCCCTTACGACACTACCATTAATTTTGCTCAGAAAAGAAATCAGGTTCATTAAATATGTTAGCATTAAGTCCTGTTAGCACGGTCAACCCCTCAGGCTCAAACAGTCCTAAGGAGTTTCTAAATGCCCACTCTGTCTTTTTCTGTACCCAATTCTAATATATGCTTAATTATTTGTTTACTTAAATATATTAGTTCTGTTTCTGTTTAAGGTTTCTAAAATAATTATCCTGTGAGTCATTAGATTCGAGTTGGATTATTGCTTTGGCAACCACAAATTCCACGTTTATCCACATATTCCACCCCTGGTGTTTTTGGGCCATTGTTTCCTATTATTTTTTGGAAAAAAATATGTTTTATTGCTGCTCTACAAGCAGAAAATAAATGTTAACAGCTGGTGCTTGTGTTTCAGGCCTTTGTTGGATTCCCTATGAGATGGGCCATTGCTTCTGTACAGTGTTGTCACTTCAAATTCTTATTGCTAGATGGAACTGCCTTTCTGTAAACCCGTCAGCAGATGTTTGCCTTTCTCCACATCTGCACTGTGAACACTCTGTATATGCAGACAATAGGAGAAAACTTAAATTGATTAGCTATTAGAAGGCTGCCATATTGACCAATCACAGCTTTTGAAGTCAACAAAGGACTTGAGATTGAGGCTGTAAACTGAACCGTATTAATCTACAATTGTTGGGGCTCCCTTTTCCCAACTTGCAAATATGCATCTTACCCACAAGTGCAATGATACAGAAACATTGCACCTCTTTATTCAACTTTATTTTAATCAATTTCAAAAGGATTAGTTAACATCAAATACTAACTACAGTTAACTTAGAAGGATGCACCTATTTTGCAAAAACAAATGCAAAATAGTCCACCCTTTTATGAAGCGCGTAAGCTTGAGTTGTGCAATCATGACAAAATGTTTAAATAGGTTTAAATTATTATTATTATTACAGTATTATTTAATATATGAATGGCATAAATAGCGCCGTACTACCTTCTTTGAAGCCCCAAAGTGCTTCATGGGCGCAGTCCCATTGATCCATGCACACACACATTCACACACTGACTGCGGACGTAGTGCCGACATATAATCCAGGAGCAATGTGGGGTTTAGGGTCCTGCCCCAAAGACACTTTGACACATGGGCAGGCAGGGTGAGAACCAAACCTGAGATCCTCTGATCAGATCAGAAGTCGACCAATCAACCTCTTCATCACGGCCCCTCAATAAGTGTCTAAATATTCATAAAGTTCCTGCCTAACTGATAAACAAAACTAAAATGCCACTTTTTTTTTTACAGTACCTCTCCCTAAAAGAGCAAATCCCAGATGCCCAAACACACAACCTGGAAAAACGAGAACAAAAATTAACCAGAAACTGTTTAGGTCTTTGTGGCCCAAAAAGGAAATAGGAGCATGGAGGACCCCTGCTGAGGAACGGAGTGGCTTTTGAAACTGATAAACTTTCCTTCTTCAAATTATAAGTAAAATTTAGGGACAAGATGGCTGCTTATATTGTTGAGCCATAATAGAAGTTCAGTTTAAAGCAAAAGTATAAGTTTTGGTGAAAGCCAGCAAAGGATTGACTTGCCTTCTCAGTAATGCAGTTTTAATGAAGTGCTGCTTGAAGTCTGGTCTCAATAAGAGGTGATTAGTTTTACTGTCAAAAATGTCTAAATTGAGACTAAACTGACACCCCATCATGACTTAGCCAGACAACCAGCCGCTCAGGCGTGAGCTAGATGAAATGGAAAAAAAATACATTAGCTGTAATTTGCTAACACACAAGGACACGGGCACATGCAGATGTCCAGCCAGGTGTATTCACTCAGGATGCATTATGCACATAGAGCACATTTTATAGGCCCTGAAAGCTAATATAAGCTGTCAACCTCTCTGTGCCAAATACCTCCCTGCTCTGATGCAGAAAATTACATGTTAGACGGTAAATCATTCAGAAACAATGTCCATACTTTCATGGATTTTATTCGAGGACTGGGTCTTGTAAGTCTGAGTTTGTGCATTCAGGGAATCATATAACCTGTGTTTTTACATGCCATTATGTTGTAAGGTTCAGACGTCATGCCCCTGTTAAACGTCCTGCCAGGTATTTCAGACTGGATGACCACTTTTTGGCTTTTCCCCTCAGCTGTCTGTGTCAAAGGGACACATTTTTATAAGGTATGCCAGTGCGGGCGAAGAATTCTTAAAATGTGCTCAAATTGTATCAGTGAGTGCAGAGGTCAATGCTGGAATTCTTCACCCCATTTATCAGTGTATAGTGAAAGATTAGCTCTGATAGAATTGACTGTAGATGAAAAATAAAGGCATCTGTTATAAAATACGTCACCACTGTGCAACTATCCATGCATGACTTCTAGCACATTTTCTTTTAGGTGGAGCCTTTACCTGCTGGGAATGAGGTGAACTACGTACTGGACATGTTGCCTGTTCATTACAGGGCATTTAGACACAAACATGCATCACAACACACATGTTTAACCCTTGTGCTATCTTAGATGACCCCACCCTTACATTGATGTGTTCTCCCTACCATGACAAAGGTGGATAAAGGTGGAAAGATTTCATGTAATCCATGGACACCAGTGAAGATCACAAATCATTGAAGAAAAAAGGTTCAGAGCACTGTCTAGTGAGTCTAGATGACCCAAATCCCAACGTCAAAGTACCTAGGATAGCACAAAGGTTAAGGATAATTAGAGGAAATGGAAGTACTCCAGCATGGTGATAGCTAAAATGTTCATTTGTGTGGATCTAAGAGGCACAAACACTTAACATTACTCAAAAATTAATTTAAAAATCTTTTTTTTATTAAAATCTGTTCATTATCATGACTCGTCCTTACTGTGGTCTGGATTGTTTACCAGCTTTTTATTGATCTGTTGATCAAGTATTATAAATTCATGGGAAAAAAAAACCTGAAGGAACTAAAATCCACCCATTCATGCTTTTGAACAAAATATTGAATAGAGGAGGGAAAGAACACAAATGAAATGATAGAATTTTACACAAAAAAAATCAAAAAGAATAAAACCTACAACCAATTCATATTTTAATTAGTTTTTGCAATCCTTTTCCGAGTTTCCTGTTTAGTTTGGTTTCTTTTTTCCAGTTCACCCTTTGAAATTTTCCATTGTTTTATTGTTCATGCGCTCACTGTAACTCAGAATTTGGGACTCTAAAACTTTAAACAGCAGCAATATAAAAGGTAACTATGCTTCATATAAAAAAGGCTTCAATTCTACTAAAACAGAAAAAAAATGTTACCAGTGTGCCAAGAATGAGAAGGAAAAAAAGTTGAGCAGGTCGTCGAATGACCGAAGGGTCGGCGGTTCGATCCCCATTCCCTCCAGCCAACTGTGAATTGTGTCCTTGAGCGAGACACTTCACCCTCCCTGCCTCCAGCGTGGCTCCACTGGTGTGTGAATGCGTATGAATGTCCCGGGACTTTGGTCCACAATACAGGGAAGAATTAATCGTGTGTTGCAACGTCACCAAAACATCACCCCCCCCTTTTTTCTTAACCCAAACCAGCAACAATCACATTACTGACAACCTGTTCACTGGGGCCGACTCACTGTAAGGTGAGAGCGCTACTCACTACACCACCGTGCAACCCTGGACTAGTGTCCACACACAGGACCAAATGATGGAAATTGATCAAAGTGAGTATGGGACGTGGGTTTTAGCTTTCAAGTCAAAGCTGTATCTGAAAAACTGACAGATTGTCTTGTTGATAAATGTCAGATGACGATGTGCCACTCCCCCCTCTGAATGAACAGCTGTTGTGATAGCCGGAAGTTTCCGTGCACTTCGACTCTCAAGAGCTCAATGAGAAACTGTGTCAAAGGATGTTTTGACACTTCTGTCCTTATTAAACCAAGTTTGCAGTTTTGTCCAAGTGTGGAAGCACTCTTAAATATTTTATGTTAACAATCAAATAATTATTAACAGATTAAAGACCCACTCCAATGAAAATAGTGTTTTTGGTGTTTTTAGGGTGTAAGGATGTGTCCAGACTGGACACTTTTAGTCTGCCTAAAGATCACTAGAGAATGTTTCCCCAGAAAATAATAAACACATTTTCAGTCCAAATGCATCCAAGTGGACCCTGGTCTGGGACCGGGAACTGCTCTCTGACCCATCTTTCGAGGTGGTCTTGGTTCATTTCCAATCGCACTGAGCTTCTGTTTCCCTCTGAGTTTCCTCTGAGCGGAACAACTGGACCAAAACAGCCACCGTAGCCGGGCATTACGAGGTGCAACACACAGTAGGATGGGAGCAACGTGACGGTAAGACACAGCTACTCATTGAAATGTGGTCGGATGGACGCAGGCTCATTAAAACAACTTTTAACGTGAATCTAATTGTTTTCCCAACAATCTATGTGTCATAAACCCTTATCAGCATAGCTTTTCATTATCTCCTCAGTAAATGCCTTGCAGCATGCCTTCACCATACCAAAGTACCCAGGAGTAAGGGTTGTACCTGACAATAATACAGATGTTCAAAATTGGTATGTCAAATATAAAGTTTAAATAAGTGTGCTATCCCGACGAAGATTGCAAAGTGTAGGACTTTCATATTTTCTGCATCTCTTTGCTTTGCCCCGTCTTCCTAATTCCTGGCCACTGACTGAAAAGATTTAGTCACATGGTTTTGTTTACAAGCTTTGGTTCAAAACAGAAACGTCCACTTGAAGGCAGTCTGAACACAGACCAAATGCAAGGTCTAGGAATCGATCTTGTCCAAGTAAGCCTTGTGCTATCCTAGGCACTTTGACATTGGGAGTTGGGTCATCTAGACCCACTAGACAGTGCTCTGAACCTTTTTTCTTCAATGATTTGTGATCTTCACTGGTGTCCATGGATTACATGAAATCTTTCCACCTTTATCCACCTTTGTCATGGTAGGGAGAACACGTCAATGTAAGGGTGGGGTCATCTAAGATAGGACAAGGGTTAAAGCAGAAATGATCCGGTTCAACTGATTTTTCCAGTCTACCCTGCTCAAACACATCTGCCCCACCACATGCGATTTGCGCGTAAAATTCCCTCCTGCTGCCTGTCAAATTCACAGCTCTACGCCTTGACGCTCCGGCTGCAGACCAACCACCAGCGTTTCTCTGGAATTTGTTCGTTGCCACACCATGGAAAACATGGATGTTGTTGAGCAAGTAGCTTGGGTTTATATGTTTTGGAAAGCTCTACAGAGGGACCAACAAGCACGTCGCAGTGTCTGGGTTTACCAGATCCTTCAGAGTCTCCCCCGGTGCAGTTCACTCCTGCAGCAGGAGTTGCGCCTGGGTTACAGCCGTTTAAAACGTTACTTCTGTCTGTCTGTTGCCCAGGTTGAGCATTAACCAGAGAGGGGAAAAACAAAAATAAAACTGGGGGGGGGGTTCTTTTTAATATTGTCTTGATGAAAATAAGATAAACATCATAAGATAAGCCACTATGACGCCACCGCTCTCAGTCTACTGGGAAGCCAGCTGCCCACGGGCCAGCAAAGTGAGCTGGACCCTGAGCTTGCTCAATCTTCTTCCTGTCCTTGCTCGCTCACTATGCTGAGTTGCCGGAGGCTGTACCGGTTACTGTTCGGCGGAGGGGGGACAGGTCACCAGCCTGTTGAAGAGTCTATAGAGCTGGAGCTAGTAAATGCCACCATCCGGGTCCAACCAACCGGACCCCAGGTGCTGTAGTAGCGAGCTCCAGCGCTGGTGACCTGTCCAGGGTGTATCCTGCCTTTGTCCAAGTGTAACCAGGACAGCCTCGGGGCTCCAGCAGGTTATGAAAATGGATGGAAATTTGGGATGAAAATCCTCGTGTTGAGGATCAGCCATATCATATATATAGATTGATTTTCCAACCCCTCATGTCCAGTGTGAATGATGATGAGGTGAATCAGGTGTGCATAAGCAGGGAAACATGGCAAACATGCAGGACAGTGTGCCATGAGGACCAGGATTGGGAAACACTGTCCTAGAAAACAACACAGATTTTGTGATTTTGGCTAAAAACGGCATAATCATAATTAAAAGACCACTAGGAACACTTTTTAAAGTAGATCAAAAGATAATCAAAGTGGGAATTTATTGCTTTTTTCTGGTGTTCGTTTATATTATGTTTTTTTTATTTGATGAATTTATAACTATAAAAGCAAACATTAAATAAGGTGCTCATTTGGAATTTTAAACTTCTCAGTTTTACATTCTAATTAGTCTTTAGGATGGTTGGTTGTTCTCATCATTTATTCAATCTTTTATTCAGTGAGATGAAGGGATGACTGGTTTCATTTCATTTTTTACCAAGCACAGAAAGGGCAGGGAAACAGGGGAAGTATTTTATGACAGTTTGACCAACAATCCTCAACATTCCGACTGTCTGTTCCTTTTCGAACAAAGCATCTAACTGCCAATTGACACCGTACCTTTCAGTTTTATCTAATCCCCCACGTTCTGATTTTGACAGCTAATTCTGAGCCAAAATCTAGATATGCAGGCTATTGCTGATGACTCTTTCTTTCATTAGATGTGGTGGGGGGAAAAAAAGAAATGTCAGAGAAAAGAATGACTGGAGCATTCTTTCCCATTCCTAAAAAGGGAATGGGAAAGCGCAGGCACATTTTCCACATAGCTCAGGATAAAGGAAAGAAGCCTTTCAGGCTTTGATGGATAGTTCTAGCAAGAAGGCCGGACATTAGGTGAATGTGCAATGGCACATGAAAAAACAAGTGTAAAAAGAGACTGATTGCAGTGTTTTTTTTTTTAAATGCATGTTACATAGTCATTCATCAGCTTAAACAGATCGAGCTATAGAGCACAGCTGCTGGTCAATGAAATTTGGAATAAATCCTAGGATGGATATGCTGACTGTGTCCAGAGCTTTTTCAAAATGATGAGTAGGTTTGTGAATGAAACACTGAGAAACTGGTTATAGGTGGAAACTTTTGGGACACAGCTGAAACTGGAGCTTTGGTTGTGTCAGATCACAGTGTACTTAAATGGCCAAGACCAAGAATAGATGTTTTGCAGCCATTGTGCAACTGAAGCACATTGAAAAGACTGTTTGTTTTTACGTCTTTAATGGCCTGCAATTGACGTTTCTGGTCTTTACTCCAATACACAACTGCCGATTTTCAGAGAATTAAAAAAAATTGCTTGAAAATCTGCTCTCCAATGGGAGTTTCACCATCAATTCCCATGTAAGCAGTTTTCACTCCAGTTCAGACATACCTGCTTCAGTACATTGGGAAAAGTTCATTTTTTGCAGGTCTTTTGCAGAAAATAAATACAGTTGTTGTTTTTTTTCCAGACAGAAATAATCAACAATGCAGGTTCCATTGCAGAAATGTTTAAAGAGTGGATGAAAATAAACAAGTATTATATGTCCATCTGCCTGTGCTGTAAATCTTTCCTAAACTTGTGGCCAAACAGTGTAATGGGAGCGTATGTGCTTTGACTGGCAACGTACAGTTAAGTGTTTCCGCTACATCAGGAAACACTTAACTGTACATGGCGTGTAGTTAGTCCTTTATAATGTTTATTTTCATTGTTGACTGATGGAGAAAGTCATGAATAAACTAAAGTTTATTCAATAGTTAACAAACATTCCCTAACAATGCAGCAATGTTTCTATGGGTTTAATACTTGTCCGTTTGTCCTCTTCTATCTTTGAAAACAGTCTGTGACACATTGCCATGGTAACCTTTAAAATGACAGACTGGTGTTCAACCAAGCAGCTTATTGGATGGGTGTACTGTTTTCTGGAGCATACTAAAACCGTCCTTGCCTACATTTAACCTCAAACTCACACCTATGCAACTACGTCAATGAGATGAAACAAAACAAAAGAAAAACGTTTGGAAAATCTCAAGGAATTACGGCAAATCAACAAAAAAGGCTTTTTTTTTGTCTTTTTAACAGCTGATATTATTTTGGCCTGCAGCAGTCCTGGTCTGCAAGGACTAGATTGTTTTCACAATTTTTTCTTATGGGTTGTTTGAGCAAACATTTGACCCCCATCACACACCTGAAAATTCTACAAAATTTGCATGCCCATATAACCCGGTAAAAGTAATTTCGACATATTAAACACCACCACCCCCCTTCCCTCTCTAAAAAAAGAATAAAATAAAAAATAGAGGATGACATTACATTCAGTACAACAGTCAAAATAATTAAATTTTACCAAAATATCTTGTGGGGCTAATAAATAATTCAAAATCCAAATTAAAACCAAAACACAGGTGTCTGGGAAATCAAAAGGAAGCTTCAAAATTATTATGGGTTGCTACAGGACCTGTGGCTTCTGTTGCAGTTCAGTGTGAAATTTGTGAATATTCACAAAGAAAACTTTTTAGAAATTTCGCTTATATGCAACCAGGTTAAGGGGCCTATATTATGCAAAATCAACTTTCTGAGCTTTTAACGTGTATTATTATGTTCATTATTCACAAAAAAAGAAAACCCCAAAGCGGTACTTTGATCCATTCAGTCATTTCTGAGAATTCCTCTAAAACCTTGCACTCTAAGCACTAGCTCCTCCCACTCCATGAAAATGCCCAGGTTCTCACATTGTGATGTCACAAAGTAGGGAACAGCCCATTCCAGGAAGAGTCTGTGCTGCCCAAAACCGCCCCCAGGCACGCACCCCCATTTTCTCTGCAGAGCTATCCGTGATCGGTTGAACGCTTTTGATTTTATATTAAATCATAGCAAAAGCAGTGGGCCACAGGACGCCGCTTGCAGCTTTAATCTGAAATTGATCTCCATTTGGTTTCAGATGAGTCATTTTGCTAAAATGACTTTGTGTCTTTAAAACAGACACAATAAGATAAAAGCTACTGTGTCGGTATTCCATAAAAAAGTACAAATCCAGCGTTAAAGAACTGGTCAATAGATGAAGTGAAAAGCCAGAAGAGAAACAAAAACCGGGCGATACAATCCAGCAAGGAAAACCAGGAAGTGTGTGCGTTCGTTTGAAAAACAAGTGTAAGACAAAACTAAGAAAACATTTTAAAGTCACAACAAGAAGTAACATTGACTAAAGTGCACAACGTCTTGAAAGCCCACAAACCCAATAATAAAAGCCGCCAAAACCAACAGACCATTAAATTTTCTTCTTTCTATAAAACCAAACTAAGCTAGTCATAGCTGCTGTTCAAATTAGTCTGGCACTGCATTTCCCTCTTCTTCCTATCCGCCAAGAGCAGGGCCTTACATACCCTGTGGAAATGCTTTGAGGCCTTTCTGTTAAGTCAAAGCCCTTTTCTGCAAAGACCTTGGGAATATTTGAAACTGGCAGTATGAAGTTTAAAAGCACTTCGCTGGTATTTTCTGAGGGTTATTAGATTTGACTGTGTTCCTTTAGTTATGTTTCCAAACTCTCCCCAGCTTTCCTTACAGACTCAATCCGTGGGTAGCATGGAGAAGCAGTGGGCCAGCTAATCATTTGTGGAATGTGGCGTGGATATAAGATAGGGCCAGATTGGGAATGCACCGAGCCAGAGGAATGGTAATTACTGTGGAAATCAAACACCATCAATTGTGAGGTTTTTTAACATTTCACAGTGTCCCTGTCTCTCCCTCTGTCTCCCAAATCTCTCCTACGTTCGCTCCAACTACAACGACCCTCACTGCCACTCTCTCAGGCACTCAGCTCTCCTTCCTACCCTCCTTCCTTTTTTTCTCTTATTTTCCACCCATACTTTCCCCAGCTTCTTTTTCCTCAAGTCTTTCTTTATTTTCCTTTAATTTTCTCTACCTTGCCCCGCCCTTTTGCTTTATCTATCTTCACTTTGTTTTTCCTATCGTTCCAGTGGACCCAGTTACTCCTAATCTCCCCATCAAGTGTGCTCGGTTTTCCCATATGTGCTCTTTGGACACACGCTCGCAGGCACTCACACAAATGACCACATAAGACAAATGACCGTCATCACTGTATGTGTGGAATGTGAAAACACACTGTCTAAAACGTTTTGATACACACTTCAACTGCATTTAGCAACCCTTACATTTCTTTTCAATTGGCAGTCTCGAAAACGACGTACCAAACCTTCACCATGGTTTTCTCTTAAAATTAATTCATAAGTGTTGGTGTTTAAGTGACACGCATACGTTCAGAGACGTCAGAAGTCCCATTGGGACAGTTTTAGGATGAGCAGTGGTGAGGTGCCAACCAGGTCTCTCTCTGGTCTGTCTGTGGTGCGTCTCCCTTGCATAGCGTTTGGAGTCCATCTGATGGCCTTTATTTGCTTTAAATTGTCACTGTTGCATCTCTCATAGCGGTAATTTTAAAATGAAGATGAAGTCATAGACATCAATAGGTAATGACTGAACTAAACTAAACAGGAGGGTACCATACTTTACAGGAATTGATGAATAATGAACCGGGTAAAAACCAGAGAAGATGGAGAGAGCCAATTCCTTCACAATGTTTCAGAGGCATCTAGCTATCTGGATCTCCTCCCTGTCTCTTCTTGGTATGCCTCAACCTTTCCTTTTTCTTTTCTTCCAACAGCTGATGGCACTCTGATCGGAGGGCCGACATACCAGCCCTCTTTCGCATAGGTGAATTTAATTAAGGGGATGATCGCCACAACATGACTGCAAAATGGTTGTTGGTGTCACATTGGGTAGTCATGTTGTATGCTTGATCGTGGTGAGCCTTTACACAATCAAAAACCTTTTTTCATTACCATTTTGTCCCTGTCAACCATTCAAATTAAAGAATCAATGTGCAGCTATTCCATAATGCATTTGTTATCCAGATGATTTGTTTAACGTTGATGAAAGGCATATGTGGAGTGTAAAAACACCACCTACTGATAAGGAGAAAAGGGCCTCTCCAGAATAAGAGGCAAACTTAATCCATTCCTCGATGACTGGAAAGCTCAACGGCAGCCTCCCTAAGCCAGCTCCTCTTGGATGTGTATCGCAGCAAAGCACAAATCTCACTTGGCAGTTGAGGAGCACATCCTTACTACTGATTTGGCATCGATGGTCATGGATCTGCAGGCCAAAGATGTGATAGATTTCACTTCCTCTTGCCATTTGCCCAATAGTCATCAACTTAATATTTACGACTACAATGCTTTTTGATGATGTAAAGCTCTGGAGGGGATTTGGAAATGTCAGCATTGGACAAGTTGGTCAATTAGACTCATGCTTTATGGGCTCTCCACATCTTCTGAATCTAATCTCACATGAGCCCCTTATGCAGTGTTAGCCACTCTGTGAGAAAACAAATAGATGGAGGAAGCGACGCATTAAGGAGGCAGGAAAGCTTGCACAGATTCTGACTCACGCACACGCGTCTGGATATTTGCAGGGCGATCCAGACAGCAACAACTTTACTTGCCAAGTGACACTGGCGAGTGTTCCTAAAAGCTAAGTGTTCATGCTTGCGGCATGGCAGTAAGCACTTCCTGCTTCCTCCACTTGCTGTGCTAAAGGACAATGATAGGAAATAAACTTTGCAGCAATGGCTTAAAAAAAGAAAAAACGGGACATGCTTTTTGTCATGAAGAAGTTAGGAAATCCATCCAACAGTAAAAAAGAACGTTAAAAGAATCATTGAAATACATTTACAAAGAGTGACAAGCAACTTTAATTTTATTGGGTCTGTCCAAATACAACATCAGACTAAAATAATGCAACTTCTCTAACCCTTGTGCTATCCTAGGCACCTTGACATTAGGAGTTGGGTCATCTAGACCCACTAGACAGTGCACTGAACCTTTTTTCTTCAATGATTTGTGATCTTCACTGGTGTCCATGGATTACATGAAATCTTTCCACCTTTATCCACCTTTGTCATGGTAGGGAGAGCACATCAATGTAAGGGGGGGGGGGGGGGGGGTCATCTAAGATGACACAAGGGTTACAGATGTTCTTGAAATGACCCAAATCAAGCTTAAAGGGCCAATACCATGCTATTCTTAAGCCATTGATAGTAAACAATATCCATGTACTGTATATGACAATATATTACCTTTAGCACACTAAAGAAATACTTTTTTTGTTAAATATTAGTTATTTTTCGGAGTTTTTTTCTACCCGGAAGTAAGACGACTCGATCTCTGAGGCACCGCCTTTCTCTCCTTGTGGGTGCTGCCCATTTTATGACGTCAACCTAGAGTCGGCCTCGGCAGTGTGTCTGTGTTTCGCCCAGAAAAACAAACAACATCCGAAGATGGATGTGAAAATTGTGGGTATTAAAGAATTTACAGATCACCGCTAACTCTGGAGAAAGTGTGTGGGTGTGTTAGCCTGGGGCCAGTGCTGGCAGCGCAGACTCTCCCTGGGTGGGGGTGTTCTTACTTATCTATGTCAGAACTTACTTTTTTTCGTGGGTTGGGAGAGCCTGTTTTTAGTCATACTCAGAAATACGTGAACGGATCAAAATGGGGTTTGGGATTTGTTATCCTGAGAAATGAACAATGACTTTGCATTAAATAGGCCCTTTAATATTTTTTATCAGTAAAAGTCAGTATCTCCATATTTTCATACAATTCAAAAGGAGAACAATTTCATCCTATCATGTTTCAAAATCTGCATTTTTCCGTGATCACAATCACCTAAACCCCGAAGAACATTTTTCAAAAGTGCTTAAAAGTATCTTTCACCACAATAAATGGATCCAACATTAACGTTTCATCACTTTGAGGCGAAAAAATACGACATCAAAAAGAATGTGGCATTTACTAACGATACTGTTGAGCTGAAGATCTAAACAAATCAACACCAGAAGAAAAAAAATGTTCATTCAGTTGAGCTAAAATGCTTCCTGTTTGTGATTGAGAGCTTATCGTGATTTCCTGTCCTGGATCAGGCGTGAACTGCAAATTGGGCACTTAATTACATGAACATCCAAGACGCAGGAATGGCTCTCATGGGAGTTTTTATACTGGCTGGACTAAATCTGTCTGCTTTCATTAATCTTTGTGTTCTGTCAGTTTGAATTGGTTTTGAAGAAAAAGCAGGGAACAAAGTAATAAAGTAATCCAGGAAAAAAAACACAGCTAAAGGGAACTCAATGGAAAGGATAAATAGAAAATAGAGTTTAAGAACAATTATTTTTTAGAAAGAAGTAGGATTTCTCAAGCATCCTGAGCAACATGTATCTGTATGTAATACAGATGAAAGCCACAAGGCAAAACACATTTGCCCCATTTAAACTTAATTATTCTGTGAAAAAAAAAATGCATGTCAAGCGTGGGATTAATTCCAAAAGTCTGATTTTGAAATTCTTTTTGTTTTCGAACAAAACAAAACACACAATTTTAGAGTTTTATGATGCAAGTCAGGTCCATTAAATAACAATTTGAAAATAAGTTTTAGACTTAAAGTTTGTTCAAATACAGATACGTTTTTAAGAAACATTACTTAGGATGGATAAACTTTAGAAAGGACATCTTGCTGACTTGACCCTCAGGTGGGTTACCATGACACCAGCAGCATTTTGCTCTGTTTTGTCATTTCTTTTTCTGTAAAGAAATTTGAGAAAAAAGAAAAAGAAATTTGTAAAAAAAATGATTTCTTAATTGATTTAGAGAAGGAATGTAAAACACACACACACAAAAAACATGATTTAAATAATATAATTATTCAAATCTAAATATCATTCCTTCAACCCCTTCATATTGCTAATTTGCAGTGTACCTTTAAACTCAAAGCATCACCTTGAATGGAAGAAACACGGAAGAATAAGAATGGGGTCAGCCACGAAGAGGCTAAAATGAAAACAGAGTTACCTATTAATTGTATTCTAATTACAAGCTAACAGGACATGTATTCTCCTTTACTGCCTAACACTGCCCAGGATATTGTCTAAAGAAGTACTTTAACCCTAATACTAAAACTGAACCATAACCTGCACCATATTTTTCTGTTGTGTCACTAATACTCTGTTATTTGATAAAATGTGTACAACAAAACCTGCAAAGAATGTTTAATTTGGCCTTTATGACAAAAAGTCATTAAAAGTTGGATTAATTCATGAAGTTAGAGTCGAGCTGGAGTTTGACTGACTAAAGACATATGCAGGATATGGGAAGTTGATTTTGTTCATTCAGCATATCCCATAAGGTCGCTACGGCAGATCAGCTTCCATCGATCCGCACATTTGGTTTGGCAGAGTTTTTTTACGCCGGATGCCCTTCCTGACATGACTGCATTTTATCCGGGCCTGGGACCGGCACAGGGCAAACCCAGACTTGTGCCCTTTGGGAACCTCGTCTCCCAGACACTGGAGGGTGATTTCCACTGGTCCGTCCATGGTGCCTCTCTGTTGCATTGACACACAAAAATAGAACATTCATTCATCAGTCAGAATGTTTGTATCGCCTTTGACATGTCTACAGTCCACGTGGGTCCCTCTGAAATGCAAGCTATACAAGGGAGTTCCATTTCAAACCGTTTACATGTCAATTTCGAGGCAAAAAGCCGGGGAACTACAAGCTAGTCTGGGTTTCAAAATAAAATCTTTCGTTCTACTTTCAAAATAGACCTATATTCATACATGCTAAACCGATAAAACCACTTCGGATAACTCCACCATGGACGATGAAAGTTTAATTGTGGGGGCTCAAAAAAGTAACATCACATTTGACACAAAACATTTTACAAGAACTCAGCTATTAAGGACATGGCATGGGGTTTGATCATTTAAGTGTTGGATGAGCGAAGAGAGCGAATCAATGTAAATTTACTGATGATCGTGATATAGACTCCTTACTCAATGCAATGGAGACCAAGGAGTACGACTCACTCCTATACCCCACATCTTCATCATGATCCTTGAAAAGCTTGTCTACTTCCATGGAAACCAACACGTTTTAATTCTATTTGTACAAATAACACTATCATGAACTCAAGTAAAAGAAAGAAAAAAAAAAAAACTTTTGTCTATCCATCATGGCAAGCTGAGAATGTTTCTATGATTTACAGCTTGGTGCAATGTTCGCTTGTTCTTCCCATAACTCCCCTTTTTCATTTTTTATTTATTTTCAATGTAATTATTGTTGAGTGCGTGTGAAAAAACAATCATTGTAAATAATATCTGGCCGAGGGGTAAAACATAAACTACACCTTTTTTAAATCAAAAATATTCTTGTGTGTTCTGGTTTTCTAAATTACACTTTCTATAGCTTTAACTATAGTGTGCCAAAAAGGATTAAATCAGCCACCAATTGTGCAAGTTCTCCCACTTTGACACAATGTGATGTGATAAGAGTGGCCTAGTTTACATATGAGGCAGATGACTTTTTGAGTTCAGGAACAGGTTTTTATTTTCTATTAAACCTTGACTGCACAGCTGACTCATTATCTCTCTCCTTCACACTGAGCTCCTTTCCTTTTATGGGCTCTAGTTAATTGGCTGGCCACGCACAGGAAGGACGCCATGAATAAACAAACAATCAAGAAAATGTACAACAAAGATAGAAATGTCTTGTAAATAAAACAGTTAAAGTCCTGCAAAAAAAGACATCCATAAATGAGCAAACAACTCAAATTATTACAACAAAAGGTATATACAAAGAAATCCAAATTCTTTCGACTTCCTGTGCCCAACTACTAAACAGGAAGTGAAGGCCTTTGCCACCATTTTGTTCTTTGGGCACCAGGAAGAGAAGGTGAGAAACCTGACAAAAATCAAACCAGTCTTAAACATTTGGTGGTTGGATGTGTCTAAAAGTGATGAACTGTGACAGACAGGTGATAAGTAGATACAACTACTTTGTCACACACTTAATAAGAGGAGAGAGGCCTGTAATTTCAATCATAGATAAACATCCACTATGAGAGACAAATGAGAAAAAAATCACCCCCCCCTTTTCTGATTTTTAAAGAATTTTTTTGCAAATCATGGTAGAAGAAAATGTTGTGTTGCATCCAAAGAACAGCATACCCACTGTAAAGCATGAGGGTGGAAACATCCAAGAATGAATGGGGCCATGTATCATCAGATTTTGAGTGAAAACCTCCTTCCATCAACAAGGGCATTGAAGATGAAACATGACTAGGTCTTTCAGCATGTAAACGATCCCACACACACTGCTCAGGTAACGAAGGAGTGGCTTCATAAGAAGCATTTCAAGGTCCTGGAGTGACCTAGCCAGTCTCCAGATCTCAATCCCATGGAAAATCTTTGGCGGGAGTTGAAACTCTGTGTTGCCCAGCGACAGCCCCAAAACATCACTGCTCTAGAGGAGATCTGCATGGAGGAATGGGCCAAATTACCAGCAATGTCATGGTGCCTCTACTTCCCCTCCCCTCTCTGCTCTACTTTCCTGATTGGACCCAGCGGTGGACACTCATCTCATCACCTGCAAGCCTTCTTAAGAAGATCCTTCTCCAGCATTCATCCCCAGTTCGTTGCCCCTTTATGGACAAAATCCCACGAGTGTCAACCTGGGTCCTATCTCCTCACTAGCAGCCTGATCACCTTCAGTTTTCCAAAGCCTCCAGCCACGCCACAACTCCAAGCCTCGCCACAACTCCAAGCCATGTCACTACTTACCTCAAGTCCCAGTTCCTCTCCACGCCACGACCACAAATCCACACCACATCATTGGCCGCAGCCACTTCGCCAGAATCATCACGCCGTCGGAGATATGACGCCGTCGGAGATATGACATCAATACTCCTCCACTGGTCTTCGTTCAGAACAATAAATCATCTTATTCTCCATCTAACTCTCCTGTGCTCTTTCCGGGTTCCAGTGTCTGGGTTTGCTTAGCTGATCATGACAAGCAACAGATTTTGAAAACGTTGTGAAGACTTCACAGAAAATCTTTGACTATTTTCCTTGCCAACACAAGGTATATAACCAAGTATTGAGCTGCACTTTTGTTATTGACCAAATACTTATTTGTCACCATAGTTTGCAAATAAACTCTTAAGAATCAAACAGAAGTAGTTGAGGTTTACATATGATGAAAATTACAGGCCTCTCTCATCTTTTTAAGTGGGAGAACTTGCAGAATTGGTGGCTGACTAAATAAATTTTGTGCCCAACTGTTTGATATTGATTGATTTTAAACTGAAAATGAGTGGAGAATTAATAGGTATTGTAAAAAGAACCAACATCTTTTAAAAGCGTTGGAAAAAAAATGAAAGCAACACCACCCTAATCTGTTTAACACTAAGAAATAAATACAATTAAAAATCCTCATTTAGCTACAATGGAAACACCACTGTCTATGCTTTCCCCGTTTCCCTGCAAATACTGCTGATGTGTGTATATTCACCACAGCTTTGTTTTGTTCCCACTTTGTTCTTTAAACAGTAAGATGAGACCTAGGGGCTGAGAAATTTATCCCAAAGCAAACACAAAACTGTGAAAATTGAGACAAATCACAGAAACTCACGCACTGGTTGTGTAAGGCATGTTAGTGATTGAGCCAGGAAGGTTGAACGTCTCACAAAAATAAAAAAGCCTAGCAAACATGACACTTGTGTTTGGCAGTGTTTGATCAGAACAAACGTTTTGATCCAAAATCCCAGAAATCTGCTTTAAAGGTGAAATATATTCCATTTTCTCACAAAGAACAAAGACATTCAATAAAGCCTTGAGTTTTTGGGCTGACTATTAACACTTTGAATTGGACTAACCTGGCTTTTCAAGCAAAATTCATAACACTTAAATAAAAAGATGTCCTCTAAAGCCAAAGCAGGGAACACAAGCAATTTCTTTTTGCTCTGCATTTTTAGGTAATAAATATTTATACCAGCAAACGGAAGCAAAGAGACAATCGTCTTGGCGAGTAAAAATCTCATTCTGTACCAAAAAATTAACATATTGCATGTGAGTTCTCAAGTTGGGAGTAATTACTCTGTCGATATGGTGTAATCTTAAAAGTGAAGTAAAAAAAAAAAAAAGAATTGGCAATCAGAAATTAAAAGGGAGCAAATATTTTATAAGATATAGATGTTACCTATTATCATACGTTTGGTTGATTTAGAGAGTTTTTGCTCACAGCAATGTAATTTTTAAATGTAAAACTATTGATATGAGTGTTCAGGAAATAAAGCACCTTTTTTAACCCATCTATCAAACTTGATCCACACATTTTTAATATGGTGCAAATGTGTCATAAAGTATTTATTATTAACAGTTTGTTATTATTTCAATACAGCAAGTTATTTAAAAAAATAAATGATAATACTAAGGTTATTTTCACCATAAAGTTTAGAAAAATTAGCTAAACTTTTCCCGGCAAAAGTGTTTTTGAGATTTCACGGGAGCAGCCATTTTGAAATTAACAGGAAAAGCCCTTCTACTGCCCCTAGTGGAATGTTGATGAACTACAAGAAGAGAAAACATGGACCAAGTCCTATCAAATATAACATGAATGGTTATATAGGATAAAGAAGTCCTGAAACTGCTACGCACTACATTTTGAGGACGAAAGAAGAAGAAAAAAAACATACTGTAAGACACACATAAATGTCTTAATTTTTTTCAAAAAATAACGACCCTGGGAGTATTTCCGGCAGGCAACTCGAGCAGTGCGTTTACCTGGTTACTCCTCCCTGCGGGCAGTTAACTCTAATCAACTCACCTGTTCAGCGTCCTACTTATGTTCCAGGTACGCGGTCCAATCCCTCTTCATCCATTTCCGCGAGCTCTGCGTTTGTCACCCCCGTTCCTCCCCGGCTTCCACCTGTGAGCCCCGTTAGGGGTAGTTTAATACCCAAAGTTTTCTATGGAGACCTTTGTTTTATGTATCTGAACCGAGCCTTATGCCAAACTAAAAGAAATGTGGAAAGAAATCTTCTTTACTGCATGAGTTGTCTGACTGAAAGGTCAGTCTGTTTTATTACAAGTTCCAAACAAGTTTAGGTGTCATTGTGAACATGCTAACACCGCTAACTGAATGTGTGGTTTTTTATGTGTTGCTAACAAGGTGAGGACTTAGCGTCGTCCCAGTAACGTTTGTCTAGTGGTATCACTCTGTTTTTTATATGGTGCAAACAAGGTTGAGTAGTTACAGGGACTGCGAATACTGTAACCAGGCTAATGTAACTAACGTAGTTAGCATGTAGCATGTTACAACAAATTCTAGAGTTACTGTGTGAACGCAGTCTAAAAGTCTGGCTGACTGAATTACTTATCCCTGACTCTTTTGTCTCATTTAATGCACCTTATAGTTCCATGCGCCTTATATATGACATACGTTTAAAAATAAACCATTAATTTTATAATCCTGTGTGCCCTATAGTGCAGTTTCCTCTTGGTATCGTGTACAACTAAAGTCAGACGTGCTCATGTGCACTTTAGTCATGACTGTCAAAAGTTCAAATCAGATGAAAAAGGATTAAAGGAATTCATCATTTTCTAAATCATTTGTCCTCTTCAGGGTCACTGGTGTCTTCTGTAGCATACATGATCACTCGCACCTCCACACACATTGCCTGAAAACCAAACAGTGCAGAAATGGCTGGAGGAGCTCTCAGCTGTGGCACAGATGTACTGAAAAGACAAAAAAGAAAAAACTGGTTGGAAGAAAAAACACATACAAGCACATTTTCACATACACACTCAGCTGGCTTCGGAGAGGATGAGTGGGGCTTTAGATGAGGTTGAGAGGAAAAGTGGTGAGCATTACATAGCCTTTTTTAACCAGGTGAGACATTAACCCAAGGTTATAAGAGTGGAGAACGGCAGAGTGCGTTCTTTAGGAACAGCCGCAAGCTCAGGAAGAGACCAAAGAAAGGTTCGAGGATGCCAACGAGGGAAACCAAGACTGCAACATGCGGTTCATATTATGACTCGCTGCTATGAACATCCTTAAAGAAAACTTTGTGAGTTTCGACCAAGAAATTTGGAAAGAAAAGTTGGCTGGAGGTATGCGAGGGGGTGGCAGGGTTGAAATGGTATAAAAGTGAGCACAGGTACACAACATAGCTGAGCAGCCGCAGTCCAACTTGCTGGAAAGAATGGATGTTTGGGTTCTCAGGGAAAGTTTGCCACTATCTGGCATCTGCATCTGGAAGCAAATCAGATTTCTCAAACATTCACTCCTTTACTTCCATTGCTTATCAAAAGTTTGCATGTCTTTTTCACAGTTTAAAAGAACCAGCAGCCATCTGTGAAGCATCTATGCTGAACAACAGGAAATTAGTGATTGCTGTGTCATTTAATGATCTGCAGACGTGGAGCAGGGGGACAGATTTCTCTCAATGTGTTGATATTTTATTTATTAGTATTATTACTTGCCCCTCTTCCTAATAAATGACGTGTGCAACTTTGTCTACAGTGTTCATGCAGACAACAGCTTTTAGACACAAGCCCTCATCTTGAAACAATCCAAACAGCATAGTCTATGAATTTATTGCTAATAGGGAGCAGCCCACATGCAGACCATTACTAGACCTGTTTCTCATTTCCAATAAAACAAAAATACAATACTTCCACAGAACTTTGAAAAGAAAGGAAAGTTTTTCCACAATCCAGCCATCTCACTCAAAACTCAAGACTCTCCCCCCTTGTCATAAGCAGAGGTGGTGAAAGGCCTTAGAAGGAACTCAGCTGCAGGACCAGACAACATCTGTGGACGAACCCTGTGGCAGTGTGCTTAGCAACTGTGGACGTGTGTGTGTGTGGGGGGGGGGGGGGGGGGTATTATTAACTAAGCTAACAAACCCAATCATTGATCCACTTCAGTTTGCTTACCAGGCTGGCAGAGGTGTTGATGATGCAAAGATCTTCTTCGTAAGCATCTGGAGATGTCCAACACTACAGGCTCTAATTTGCAGACTTCTCAAAAGCATTCCTCTCCATGCAGCCACACATCTTCACTGAGAAGCTAATCACATGCTTTAACATCGATCACCAGCTCACTTGTTGGATCATGGACTTCCTTACAAACAGGTCACAGAGGGTGTTGGTGAACAACTGCTTGTCTGACACCCTCTACGCCAGGGGTCGGGAACCTTTTTGGCCGAGAGAACCATAAACGCCACATATTTTTAAAAGTAATTTCGAAAGAGCCATACAATAATGTAGTTTCCCTTTCCCACACAGAGGCACGGGCCCTAACTTCTTTTAAAGTTCTTTATTCTGGTTATTGTAGACCGCAACAAACGCCGTACAATTAATTCAGCAACTCCTGAATCTCTCCCTCTGAGACGAGAGCGCTTCTCCCAACTTTATATTCCCCTGCTCCTGCTCCAGCCCTCCCATTTCCCTTATTTGGCCCATAGATGAACCCCATTGGTCCAAATTACCTAACAACAGGCTGAGCGACAGAACTGAGGGCCAATCAGATCGCTACATGATGCGTTCAATGAACTCCAGAACTTATAACACGGCCCGACAGTCACCGAGTCCAAGTCAGTGCGCGACAATATATTTAAAACTAAACATACAAGTGAACGTGTGCATTTGATTTAATTTCAACATTTTTAGTGTACAATAAGTCTGTGGATTCTTTTTAATAACATCGTTATGCTGTTGCTAATAAATGATGAGTATTTTTCGTAGTAGTTTTGCTGATGGTTTAGTCCGGTTGATCCATGGTGAGTTTCTGCTTCATGCAGGCGTTGAAACATTAAACGTGATCGTTGGTTAGTATGAATATTTTGTAGATGTGAGAAAGACTGCTCACATGCAGACGCGGAGCCAAACACACACTCACACGCTGCAGTGAGTGACGGGCAGCGGGTTTTACGTTTTTATAATCCCTGCGCGACTCAATTGCTGCCTGTCCCTATAACCCCCACCCTCTGCTTTCTTCCTCACACATCCCGTCTCCGCAACTGCGCACTCTTTCTCAGAGATGAGAGCGCGCATTTTTAGCCACGGCAATTCACAGGTTTCAGGCTGGTACAAACTCTGTGAAATAATAGATAATAGTAAACTGAAAGTGCTGGCGCAGAAATTTCTCTCCAAGCACCGCAACTACTGCGCGCCTCTGGCATGGCATCGCGCCCGAGAAGGACTGGACTAATGATAAAAAAAAGTATAATTAAAGATTTGTCTGCGAGCCACATGCGACCATCAAAAGAGCCATATATGGCTCGCGAGCCATAGGTTCCCGACCCCTGCTCTACGCATACACAGGCTCTCGTCAGGGCTGTGTTTTATCCTTTTTATTCTTTACACAGATGACTGCAGAACTGTTGTATGATGAAATTTGCTGATGACATTGTTTTCCTGTCTCGGTCTTCCCACAGCACAGCATCACAGCTCAGCTATACAGGACTTCATGGAGTGGTGTGACAACTCACTCATTGAGCTCAACATTAACAAAATAAAATAGATGATAGTGACCTTTTCTTGCCTGGATAGCCCAGTTGGCTGGGTGTAGAACTGTCATGTTTCCCAGGGCGTGCACTGAGCTAAAAATCCAGTTTGGGTCCTTTGGCAGAGACCCTTTGTGCTGCTGCCTGTCTGGGTCTCCCTATGTCTTGAAAATACAGGAAGGGCAGCGTCAAATATCTCTGCCAAACCACCTCTAACAGGATAAGCCAAAAGGACCTTCTCCCCCAGACAGAGAGAGTTGGCTGAGTCAGTCCCCACCACCCTTTATGGAGAGCGCATGGAGATTACAAAAGAGTACAAATACCTGGGAACAATCTTTTCATGACCAGCTGAGGTTCTCCTCTAACACGAGGCTATTTTAACAAAGTGCAGTCAGAGGCGATGCCTCCTGAAAAAAATCATTTAAATCACTTCAAACCAATTGTGACTTTCTGACCAGATTTTACTTACTTCATTGAATATGTAATAACCATGTTGTTCATCTGCTGGTTTCACTGACTAACTGTACAAAACAAAAACCGTCTCACACACACTGTTAAAGTCTACCTAAAAATCCCAGCGGAGACGATCAGAAAAAGCAAACAAAACAAAAAAAGTCAACAGGATCCTCCAAGACCCCTCCCATGTTCTGCATCCCTAATTTGAATAGATCCTTTCACATCGCAGACTTTGCCTTCCTGATGCAAGACACAGAGGAGGAAAACCACCTTTGTACCCAAGGCAGCTTAACTGATTTACAATCCAGCCAATCAGAGCAATTACACTAAATTGAACACGCGCACACTACATAACTTTTTGCTATCTTTGCTTTTTATTGTGTATCAACTTTCTTGTATTGTATACTATTGGGCTCATTGTATCAAGGAATGATAGTACTATACTGAATAGGATTTTTAATGCATCTGTGTGATGTAAATTTTTTCAAGCTACACTCTCTACCTTTAAAAGAACTGCAACTCTGGGGTAAAAAAGTAGTTTGAGTTGAATTGAATTGAATTGAATTGAATTGAATTGAACTGAAAAAGGACCACCAGCACGAAACACTACCTGCAGACAGAAAATTATTGTGAGCTTAAGTCAAAAAATACTATCAAGAGAAGCCCAGAAACTTAAATTCTTTCAGTAAATATGTACAAAAAAAATTTAAGAAAGTGAAATTCCACCATTTCAGTGGATTCAATAATACTTGAACTAATTTCCAATTTCTGAGATCAAATCATTAAAATAAAACCTTTTTTATTCACGTTGTGACAGTTTGTGGATGACTTTTCCTGAGGTGCCAGTCAGGTCAAAGTTCATTTAAATTGTTTTATTGTTTCTGCTACTCCAGGAGGGTATTGCTGAAATGAAGTTAAAAAGTTAGGCCACACAGTCTAGTTCTTCCGAGTACCTTTTGTTTTCCTGTTCAGTCCAGTATTTAGAAATCCGTTCCGGGTTCCTGGGACGTTGTTTCCTGTATCCAACTCTTCGTGGAGGGGATCCGGTCCAGGTTTTCCAACCATCTTTGTTTTACAGGAGCAGTTCCGTGTTTTCTTTGAAGACTTGTGGTTTCTTGGTCCGGTTTCTTGTGTTGCAACTTTAATCCAGGTTTTGAGCAGATGCCACGTGGGTAATGGTAGTACAGTACGAGGCCCTGTGCAGTAAACTGTCTAGAAAAGTTCTGCTGCATTTGATCAGGTTTCCTCTGGAAAGATGTCAGTCTTTCAGATTGTGGAAGCATGCCGGGTTGAGCGTTGGAACCTCTTTCAGCTTCCTCCTCTCTCTGACTCCTCACCTCCCAGATCCTCTGCCTTTTTCTTTTTATGTCCCCTTTTTCCACAGCTGATGGCAATCTCTCCTCTCTGTTCTCCACAGGTGATTTTCATCAGGGCAGTATGCAAACTGTCAGATTGCCACAACGTGAGACATCAGTTAGACACGTTTTATGATGCTTAACAAAGCAGATTAACAAATCTAGTAGGGTAGTTATGACCGACTTGCAAAACCGGATCCTCAAGTGTCCAACTCATCTGCCCTCAAGGCATCTTGGGAAACCAGGCCGAGACAAAGACACCACAAGTATTTGGATGGACCCCATTGTCCCACAGATAATCATCTCTGGAAGAGTCTCTGCTAGTCTGTTTCCCATTTCAGACCTCAATGAATCCTATCCTCATCCTTCAGAAGCGCACAGACACTCATACGTTGAGGCCTGAAGGCTTTTACAGATGTCGACTCAGTGGAAAATTTCAGAACCACCAAGTCAAAGACATCTTGATAGAATTAGGAGCAGAAGTTAATAATATAATATTAATATGTGGGTTTAATTCTTGCAACTTGTTGTACTTTCAAACACCATGAGGTTGGATGTGATTGGTTTTATTCGTTGGTGGTTTAAAGGACAATGGCCTTATTTTAGTTTTGATCCTTGGTGTCCTTGTGACCAGGATGGGTTTAGTTGGACCTTAAAAGGGTTGACATTGAAGTTAAAAAACATTTTCAGAGCCTGGCTTTCGAATGCCATGTAATGAATAAAAACTCAGCCAATACATAGAAAATACTGATGTTCTCTGATTTTCTATGGAGCAAAAATAAAATCCACTTGTAGGTTGTTGCACTCACTCATATGTGCTTGTTTTCAAAAAGATTTTGGCCAAAGCATTGCTTTCCAATGTGGTTTCCTGGGATTTGAATGGAAAAATGTTAAGACACGAGAACAGATCCAGCTCTCTTTTAGTTGTGTACATACTTCATCAGCAGTAAGTGCTCCTGAATCAGAAGGGATTGCACAACAAATTAGCAAAAACAAAGGATCTCAACTCAACAAAACGCTCCTGGGTGTCTCCCTATTGTGGCAGTACCTCTGAGGCCAAACAGAAAGCTTGAAGGATTCAATTTCTTTCAGCTGTTTGCGTGTATTGCATATTTTACTCATCAAAATAGTTTTGTCTAATGACCAACATAATCATGTGGTAAATTACCATCTCAGACAGAACTCAGTCCTCTGTGGCCATGAGAAAAAGTCTTCTATCTGCCAAATCAACATGACGTGAGCTCACGTGATGAGAACCAGTTTGAATCAACACTAAGTAGATCTGAGTAATTGACTGTAAATGAGAAATGGACTGAGTGGCCCCTCCTCAAGGGACGTTCCAAACAGGAAGTGCCCACTGACTCCAAGAAGCCCAAATTCCTTAGACTTCTATAGAGACATAAACAGCTATTACTCAATCATTCTATTTTTTAGAATAACCATTCTTGTTATACTACCTTTTTATTAACATGAGCTTGATAATCCTAATTTCTTTTCATGATATTTTTTGGAGCGCAAGTTATTCAAGTCAAAAACTGACCAATCAGATAAAAGAATGTGTTGGCTGCTGGCCCCCCAAGTCAATTTCTGGCAGAGTGGTCTGGCTCCAACCACAAAAATATGGATTGAAATAAATTCATCTAATTTCATTGGTGCCACATATTAGTTATGTTCTATGGATGACATCAAACTCAGTCAGTCCACTTCTCGCACACAATGGTTTGTACACAAGCACATTCTACTTTGACGTCAAATCTATTAAGGATTTTTGCAGAACTAATTTTTATGACATCATCAGTTCTTTTTTTTTTTTTTTTAACTTGTTCTGTCCAACAGCTGAGCAAACAGATTAGAGCTGAAGGCTTTTTGTGTTGGACAGGTTTTACTATCACAAAAAGAGGTTATATAGCTTCAAGAAACTAGAGTGTAGATTTGTATAAACCCCTTTTTGTCGTATTATTTTTTATTTATTTGTTACATTTAGTGTGTGTGGGGAGGGAGAGGGGAAGAATGTGAGGGGAGGGTGGAAGAGAGTAAAAGGAAGAAAGGTGAAAAAGTGGGGGATACAAGCACTGATTTGACTAAGTTATTAATTTAAGCTGTAACAATAATCTAGCCACAGGGGTTGCAAGCCAGTAACTTCTGTGCCGGTCCCAAGCCCGGATAAATAGAGAGGGTTGCGTCAGGAAGGGCATCCGGCGTAAAAATTGCCAAAATAACCATGCGAATCATCCACAACACTTTAGACATACCGGATCGGTCGAGGCCCGGGTTAACAACGACCGCCACCGATGCTGTTAACCTACAGGGTGTCGGTGGAAATTTGACTACTGTTGGTGGAAGAAAGAGGGGAGGCAGAAGGGTCCGTTGCCAGAGAGAGAAGGGAAAAGGCAGGAACATAGGTTTGAGAATAGGGACTCTTAACGTTGGCACAATGACAGGGAAAGGCAGAGAGCTGGCAGACATGATGGAGAGAAGGAAGGTAGATGTACTGTGTGTGCAGGAGACAAGGTGGAAGGGCAGCAAGGCACGTAGTATTGGAGGAGGATACAAACTGTTCTATCATGGTGTTGATAGGAAGAGAAACGGGGTAGGAGTGATTCTGAAGGGGGAGTTTGTAAACAGTGTTCTAGAGGTGAAAAGAGTCTCAGACAGGATGATGAGCCTAAAGTTAGAAATTGAAGGGGTGATGGTGAATGTAGTCAGTGGGTATGCGCCACAGGTTGGCTGTGAGTTAGAAGTGAAGGAGAGATTCTGGAGTGAGTTGGATGAGGTCATAGAGAGTATCCCCAGAGGAGAGAGAGTTGTTATTGGAGCAGACTTTAATGGACATGTTGGTGAGGGCAACAGAGGTGATGAGGAGGTGATGGGCAGGTTTGGTGTGAAGGAAAGGAATCTGGAGGGACAGATGGTGGTGGACTTTGCGAAGAGGATGGAAATGGCTGTAGTCAACACTTACTTCCAGAAGAGAGAGGAACATAGAGTGACATACAGAAGTGGAGGTAGGAGTACTCAGGTGGACTACATCCTATGTAGACGAGGTCATTTGAGAGAGGTTAATGACTGCAAAGTGGTGGTAGGAGAGAGTGTAGCCAGACAGCACCGCATGGTGGTGTGTAAGATGACTCTGGAGGGCAGGAAGAAGAAGAGAGGGAAAACAGAAAAGAAGACCAAGTGGTGGAAGCTACAGAATGAAGAAACTTGTGAGGAATTTAGGCAGAAGTTGAGACAGGTCCTGGGTGGTCAGGATGAGCTTCCAGATGACTGGGAAACTACAGCAGAGATTATCAGGGAAACAGGTAGGAAGGTGCTAGGTGTGTCATCTGGAAAGAGGAAAGACGGTAAAGACACTTGGTGGTGGAATGAGGAAGTACAGGAATGCGTCCAGAGGAAGAGGTTGGCTAAAAGGAAGTGGGATGTAGAAAGGACTGAGGAAGGTAGACAGGAGTACAAGGAAGCGCAGCGTAGAGTGAAGAGAGAGGTGGCAAAGGCCAAACAGAAAGCTTACGATGAGCTATATGACAGGTTAGACACAAAGGAAGGAGAGAAGGACTTGTACAGGCTAGCCAGACAGAGAGACAGAGATGGGAAGGACGTGCAACAGATAAGGGTGATTAAGGACAGAGATGGAAAGGTGCTAACAACCCAAGAGAGTGTACAGAAAAGATGGAAGGAGTATTTTGAGGAGCTGATGAACGTGGAAAATGACAGGGAAAGAAGGGAGGAAGATGTGGTTGTTGTGGAGCAGGAAGTAGCAGAGATTGGAAAGGATGAGGTTAGGAAGGCTCTGAAAAGGATGAAGAGCGGAAAGGCCGTTGGTCCTGATGACGTACCTGTGGAGGTATGGAAGTGCCTAGGAGAGACAGCAGTGGAATTTCTAACAAGGTTGTTCAATAGGATTTTAGAGAGTGAGAAGATGCCTGAGGAATGGAGGAGAAGCGTTCTGGTCCCGATCTTTAAGAACAAGGGTGACATGCAGAACTGCAGCAACTATAGAGGAATAAAGTTGATGAGCCACACAATGAAGCTGTGGGAAAGAGTAGTGGAAGCCAGGCTTAGGAAGAAGGTGGATATTTGTGAGCAGCAGTATGGTTTCATGCCCCGTAAGAGCACCACTGATGCCATTTTTGCTTTGAGAATGTTGATGGAAAAGTACAGAGAAGGTCAGAAGGAGCTGCATTGTGTGTTGGTAGATTTAGAGAAGGCGTATGACAGGGTGCCGAGGGAGGAGCTGTGGTACTGTATGAGGTCGTCTGGAGTGGCAGAGAAGTATGTCAGAGTAGTTCAGGACATGTATGAGAGAAGTATGACGGTGGTGAGATGTGCTGTAGGTCAGACAGAGGAGTTCAAGGTGGAGGTGGGACTACACCAAGGATCAGCTTTGAGTCCTTTTTTGTTTGCTATGCTGATGGACAGGCTGACAGACGAGGTAAGACAGGAATCTCCCTGGACAATGATGTTTGCGGATGACATTGTAATTTGCAGTGAGAGAAGAGAGCAGGTGGAGGAACAGCTAGAGAGGTGGAGGTTTGCTCTGGAAAGAAGAGGCATGAAGGTCAGTCGTAGTAAGACAGAATACATGTGTCTGAACGAGAGGGATCAAGGTAGAAGCGTTAGGTTACAGGGGGCTGAGGTGAAGAAGGTGCAGGAGTTTAAGTACTTGGGGTCAACAGTTCAGTGTGATGGGGATTGTGGAAAAGAGGTGAAGAGGCGAGTGCAGGCAGGTTGGAGCGGTTGGAGGAAAGTGTCAGGAGTGTTGTGTGACAGAAGAGTGCCAGCAAGACTCAAAGGAAAGGTGTACAAGACAGTGGTGAGACCAGCTCTGCTCTATGGGTTAGAGACGGTAGCAGTGAGACAGAGACAAGAGGCTGAGATGGAGGTAGCGGAGATGAAGATGTTGAGGTTCTCCTTAGGAGTGACCAGGTTAGACAGGATAAGGAACGAGTACATCAGAGGGACGGCTCATGTTGCCTGTGTTAGCGACAAAGTCAGAGAAGCCAGACTGAGATGGTTTGGACATGTTCAGAGGAGGGATAGTGGATATATTGGTAGAAGGATGTTGGAGATGGAGCTGCCTGGCAGGAGGGCAAGAGGACGGCCAAAGAGGAGATACATGGATGTCTTAACAGAGGACATGAAGTTGGCTAACGTTAGGGTAGAAGATGTCCATGATAGAGTGAGGTGGAAAAGGATGATTCGCTGTGGCGACCCCTGATGGGAAAAGCCGAAAGAGAAAGAAGATTAATTTAAGCTGTAACAATTATACCAGATCTGCTGGAAAGACGAATGTTACATCAAAGGTGTAAATCTGACACTAAGATGAGCGAAAAAAATCTGTCCATCAATACACTGTAGGTAAGGAGGAGGGATGAAGCAGACAGGGAGCAGTGTGGCAGTGTGCACGTGCACGTGGGGGTGGAGATACATGCATGCTGCCGACGTGAACCGTGTGTTCATAAAGGGAGCCAGATCCTACCCAGCCAGACCAGCCAGACCAGGAAAGGGGAGGAGAGCCCCCCAGGCCAGAAGCCCCCCCAGCATCCGGACCCAGGCAGCCCGGGAGGGGAGGAGGAGGGGACCGCCCACCCCACCAGCCAGGCACAGAGAGGGCCCCCCTACAGGGGCCCCCCCAATGCCCAGAGGCACAAGCGAACCCAGTGTCCGGCCCCCAGGCCACAAGACAGGAGCGCTTAGCCGTACCAGGCGGCAGCCATGGGGGCCACCGGGCGCCGGACACCGAGACAAAGGCCAGGGACGAAGCCAGGGCCCCCGGAACCCATGAGCCGGCCACCACCCGACCGGCGCCCCGTCCCCGCAAGCCAGCCCAGGCACGCGACCTTAGCAACATCAGTTCTAAACAAGTTATGACATTCACCCCAAAAAAGGATTCACACAAACAAGGGAGTGAACACTAGGGGAAGGACAAAACATGTGGTAGCTTCTCAAACTGGTTCATATTGGGTGAATTTGAGGGAAAATGTTCTGTTCTGTGTGATGTGTAGCATGGTTGAGACCAAACCCAATGCCTATTGAACCACTCAGACGGACAATTGTTGAGTGGCTGTAGAGCTGATCGTGTGACATTGATGACAATAAATCAAGAAAAAGTTGAAGTGTAGCAGGTAGGGCAGACTGTCTGACTGTACAATCTCCATGACTTTATAGAACCTCGCTGGCCTAAAGCAAGAGAACACTTACCAAATCCCGGAGATCAGCCTGAAAGGGAACATCTGTGTTCTGGGGCGGCCTGCAGCTGAAAAAAATACCAAAAAGGGTGTTTGTGAGTCTGTGTGTGAGTGTGTTTGTATGTACAAAGAGAAACCATTGCTGCGTATTAAGTGAAAACTTGGGTGGATGATGAATTAAGTCAAACAGAATTTAAGATCCTGTTCAGTTTAGAAAAAAAAAAATCCTGATGTTTGATGCCTTGTTTCTGGTTTTCCCTTTGATAACACAACGTTTGAGTGTGTGAGTGTATGGGGGCGGGGAGATACCTGCCCAACTGTTTTCCTAAAACCCTTTCCTAATGAAAAAACCGTTGGAAGGCATTTTTGAAAGCAAAAACATTTAATAAACAAACTTGTTCTTGGTCTAAAGCCAAGCCAAATCGTGCTTTTTGGCTCAGATGCAAAATTAAGATTAACACTAATTCTAATTTGGCTTGGTTGAATCAATGCTTATGCATGTATAAATATAAATGAAGGGTCCATTTTCTTTCGTCCCAACAAACAATCCAAGGAGCATGCATTTGTTCAGGTATCTATGAAATGCTTGAGCATCTAAACATTTCTGTGGAAGACAAAGCACTTAGTCCAGCTGACCGATATGGGTACCTCTGTTGTAAAAAGGTTTTACCTGATCCTGATCGTTGTAGTATTTTTAGGTTTAAGATATTTAGTTTAAAAAAGGGGGATTATAATTGTTTCACCAATGGGGGCCAATCCACCAGCTGTCCCCAACTTACCTTCCTTCTTCTTACAACCACTTATTAGGGTGATTGACCTAAGACGTGCTTGGACATCACTGCCAGCAAGCAGAAGATGTCCGCTCAGTGCCCTACCCGCCAATTGTAACTGCACCCTTTAGTACACACCCTTTACCCCACAAAAATATACACTCCAACACACACACCCATACACACACACACATGCCCACAGACACACATACATTACACAAGGAAGGAGGGACCTCTGATCTTCTGTCTCCTACCCCATTCTTGGTGGGGGGAACCAGGCCCACAGCAACCTGTCCCTTGGGTGCTGGCTTCCTGGGCCCGGTGGCCCTCTCTCCACACAGGGAGAGGGATTCCTGAGTTCTCTGGCAAGACCATGAGCAGGGGATCCCTGTGCTGTAGGTTCTGGTCCTTGGCCTGGACCTTGCACTCTCTGTCCCCCTATGCCTTGCTGCTCTCAGGCATCGGGGGCCCCTGTGGCGGTCCTGCAGGCCCTGGCCTGGGTGGCAGATATGATTACCCGTCAGGCACTTTTTCTCTAGCTGCTACTGTGCGGGTGTTGGGGAGGCAAGTCTTTTTAAAAAATAGAACCTTCTCTGCCCCCTCCTAAACATGGAGTCCATGTTTGCTGACCAGTTCAGACTCTTTTCCAGCAGGATTCCTAGGTATTTGTAGTTGTCAACTACCTCCACTTCTGCTCCATCAGTGATGATGGGCTGAACCGTGACAGGTATTTGACAGAAGCACACCACCATCTGCTTTGTCTTGGTGGTGTCCACCAGAAGTCAGTACTCCTCCTCACGCTCTTTGAAACATGCCATAACTGCAGTGTCATCAGAGAACTTCTGCATGTGGCATGCATCGGAGTTGTAGTGGAAGTTGGTGGTGTGGGCGGTGAAGAGGTGAGGTGAGAGCGCTGTGCCTTGTGAAACGCCCGTGCTGCTACTATGTTGACATCTGGAGCCTAAAGCTTTACCATAGCCTGTTATCATCTCCAGAAAAGTGTGAAGAACCCATCTACTCATTTGGCGCATCATAGGATTAAAGATATGTGCCACTTTTGAAATAAAATTCGGTTCAAACTTTCAGGATATTTTCTAAAGTTTAAACTGACTGCATGCGACATGAGCCATAGCTGAAAATATTTCAAAATAGATTTTAAAAATATATATTACAGACTGATACAAAACATCCAAAACATGAGCAAAGGGATGCTTTAGTCTCTAAAGAAAACCTGTGATAATCCTTACACTAAATGCAGTTAGTTTTGGTGGTTATGGTAAGAGTGGGATTTTGGACAGTCCCATACAGTCAGGACCATAAATATTTGGACAGAGACACATGTTTTCTAATTTTGTTTCTGTACATAACCACAGTGAATTTTAAATAAAACAACTCAGATGCCATTGAAGTGCAGACTTTCAGCTTTTATTCCATGGATTGAACAAAAAGATTGCATAAAAATGTGAAAAACGAAAGTATTTTTTAAACACAATCCTTTCATTTCATGGGCTCGTAATTAATTGGACAATTGACTTCCATGCTATTGCATGGGCAGGTGTGGGCAATTCCCTTGTTATGTCATTATGAGTGAAGCAGATAAAAGGCCTGGAGTTGATTGGTCTGGGCGTGCATGGCTGCTAGTGGCACTGGGACACTAGTGTTTATTGATGACGTGACACAGGACAGAAGCAGCCCAATGAATTCTGAGGTGTTCAGAGACAGACTGTCTGCGCAGATCCAGGTGAATGCAGCCAAACTGATTGGGCGGCATTTCATAATACAGATGGACAATCTAGCCAATCTAGCCACAGGGGTTGCAAGCCAGTAACTTCTGTGCCGGTCCCAAGCCCGGATAAATAGAGAGGGTTGCGTCAGGAAGGGCATCCGGCGTAAAAAATTGCCAAAATAACCATGCGAATCATCCACAACACTTTAGACATACCGGATCGGTCGAGGCCCGGGTTAACAACGACCGCCACCGATGCTGTTAACCTACAGGGTGTCGGTGGAAATTTGACTACTGTTGGTGGAAGAAAGAGGGGAGGCAGAAGGGTCCGTGGCCAGAGAGAGAAGGGAAAAGGCAGGAACATAGGTTTGAGAATAGGGACTCTTAACGTTGGCACAATGACAGGGAAAGGCAGAGAGCTGGCAGACATGATGGAGAGAAGGAAGGTAGATGTACTGTGTGTGCAGGAGACAAGGTGGAAGGGCAGCAAGGCACGTAGTATTGGAGGAGGATACAAACTGTTCTATCATGGTGTTGATAGGAAGAGAAACGGGGTAGGAGTGATTCTGAAGGGGGAGTTTGTAAACAGTGTTCTAGAGGTGAAAAGAGTCTCAGACAGGATGATGAGCCTAAAGTTAGAAATTGAAGGGGTGATGGTGAATGTAGTCAGTGGGTATGCGCCACAGGTTGGCTGTGAGTTAGAAGTGAAGGAGAGATTCTGGAGTGAGTTGGATGAGGTCATAGAGAGTTTTCCCAGAGGAGAGAGAGTTGTTATTGGAGCAGACTTTAATGGGCATGTTGGTGAGGGCAACAGAGGTGATGAGGAGGTGATGGGCAGGTTTGGTGTGAAGGAAAGGAATCTGGAGGGACAGATGGTGGTGGACTTTGCGAAGAGGATGGAAATGGCTGTAGTCAACACTTACTTCCAGAAGAGAGAGGAACATAGAGTGACATACAGAAGTGGAGGTAGGAGTACTCAGGTGGACTACATCCTATGTAGACGAGGTCATTTGAGAGAGGTTAATGACTGCAAAGTGGTGGTAGGAGAGAGTGTAGCCAGACAGCACCGCATGGTGGTGTGTAAAATGACTCTGGAGGTCAGGAAGAAGAAGAGAGGGAAAACAGAAAAGAAGACCAAGTGGTGGAAGCTACAGAATGAAGAAACTTGTGAGGAATTTAGGCAGAAGTTGAGGCAGGTCCTGGGTGGTCAGGATGAGCTTCCAGAGGACTGGGAAACTACAGCAGAGATTATCAGGGAAACAGGTAGGAAGGTGCTAGGTGTGTCATCTGGAGAGAGGAAAGACGGTAAAGAGACTTGGTGGTGGAATGAGGAAGTACAGGAATGCGTCCAGAGGAAGAGGTTGGCTAAAAGGAAGTGGGATGTAGGAAGGACTGAGGAAGGTAGACAGGAGTACAAGGAAGCGCAGCGTAAAGTGAAGAGAGAGGTGGCAAAGGCCAAACAGAAAGCTTACGATGAGCTATATGACAGGTTAGACACAAAGGAAGGAGAGAAGGACTTGTACAGGCTAGCCAGACAGAGAGACAGAGATGGGAAGGACGTGCAACAGATAAGGGTGATTAAGGACAGAGATGGAAAGGTGCTAACAACCCAAGAGAGTGTACAGAAAAGATGGAAGGAGTATTTTGAGGAGCTGATGAACGAGGAAAATGACAGGGAAAGAAGGGAGGAAGATGTGGTTGTTGTGGAGCAGGAAGTAGCAGAGATTGGAAAGGATGAGGTTAGGAAGGCTCTGAAAAGGATGAAGAGCGGAAAGGCCGTTGGTCCTGATGACGTACCTGTGGAGGTATGGAAGTGCCTAGGAGAGACAGCAGTGGAATTTCTAACAAGGTTGTTCAATAGGATTTTAGAGAGTGAGAAGATGCCTGAGGAATGGAGGAGAAGCGTTCTGGTTCCGATCTTTAAGAACAAGGGTGACACGCAGAACTGCAGCAACTATAGAGGAATAAAGTTGATGAGCCACACAATGAAGCTGTGGGAAAGAGTAGTGGAAGCCAGGCTTAGGAAGAAGGTGGAGATTTGTGAGCAGCAGTATGGTTTCATGCCCCGTAAGAGCACCACTGATGCCATTTTTGCTTTGAGAATGTTGATGGAAAAGTACAGAGAAGGTCAGAAGGAGCTGCATTGTGTGTTCGTAGATTTAGAGAAGGCGTATGACAGGGTGCCGAGGGAGGAGCTGTGGTACTGTATGAGGTCGTCTGGAGTGGCAGAAAAGTATGTCAGAGTAGTTCAGGACATGTATGAGAGAAGTATGACGGTGGTGAGATGTGCTGTAGGTCAGACAGAGGAGTTTAAGGTGGAGGTGGGACTACACCAAGGATCAGCTTTGAGTCCTTTTTTGTTTGCTATGCTGATGGACAGGCTGACAGACGAGGTAAGACAGGAATCTCCCTGGACAATGATGTTTGCGGATGACATTGTAATTTGCAGTGAGAGTAGAGAGCAGGTGGAGGAACAGCTAGAGAGGTGGAGGTTTGCTCTGGAAAGAAGAGGTATGAAGGTCAGTCGTAGTAAGACAGAATACATGTGTCTGAACGAGAGGGATCAAGGTAGAAGCGTTAGGTTACAGGGGACTGAGGTGAAGAAGGTGCAGGAGTTTAAGTACTTGGGGTCAACAGTTCAGTGTGATGGGGATTGTGGAAAAGAGGTGAAGAGGCGAGTGCAGGCAGGTTGGAGCGGTTGGAGGAAAGTGTCAGGAGTGTTGTGTGACAGAAGAGTGCCAGCAAGACTCAAAGGAAAGGTGTACAAGACAGTGGTGAGACCAGCTCTGCTCTATGGGTTAGAGACGGTAGCAGTGAGACAGAGACAAGAGGCTGAGATGGAGGTAGCGGAGATGAAGATGTTGAGGTTCTCCTTAGGAGTGACCAGGTTAGACAGGATAAGGAACGAGTACATCAGAGGGACGGCTCATGTTGCCTGTGTCAGCGACAAAGTCAGAGAAGCCAGACTGAGATGGTTTGGACATGTTCAGAGGAGGGATAGTGGATATATTGGTAGAAGGATGTTGGAGATGGAGCTGCCTGGCAGGAGGGCAAGAGGACGGCCAAAGAGGAGATACATGGATGTCTTAACAGAGGACATGAAGTTGGCTAATGTTAGGGTAGAAGATGTCCATGATAGAGTGAGGTGGAAAAGGATGATTCGCTGTGGCGACCCCTGATGGGAAAAGCCGAAAGAGAAAGAAGAAGATGGACAACGACCCAAAACATACAGCCAAAGCAGCTCAGGAGTTTATTAAAGCAAAGAAGTGGAATATTATTGAATGGCCAAGTCAGTCATCTGATCTTAACCCAAGTGAGCATGCATTTCACTTGTTGAAGACTAAACTTCAGACAGAAAGGCCCACAAACAAACAGCAACTGAAAGCCGCTGCAGTAAAGGCCTGGTAGAGCATTCAGAAGGAGAAAACCCAGCATCTGGTGACGTCCATGAGTTCAAGACTTCAGGCTGTCAGTGCCAACAAAGGGTTTTCAACCAAATATTAGTAATGACCATTTTGTTTTCAGTTATTTCATTTGTCCAATTACTTACGAGCCCATGAAATGCAGGGATTGTGTTTAAAAAATGCTTTAGTTTTTCACATTTGTATGCAATCTTTTTGTTCAATCCACGGAATAAAAGCTGAAAGTCTGCACTTCAATGGCATCTGAGTTGTTTTATTTAAAATTCACTGTGGTAATGTACAGAAACTAAATTAGAAAAAATGTGTCTCTGTCCAAATATTTATGGTCCTCACTGTAGACATATTTAATGCTATATTTTGTCTGCCGAGGTGAATCCTGTGGGACATTTAAGAACCACAGAGAAAGATTTATGTATTGACTTCACCATGGAGCAAAGCACCAAAAAAAATGACAGAATAACTAAATAAAGTGCAGTGGTGGGCCATCCAAGCCCCCCTCTGGGTGTAAACTTAATCACAAATTTTTTCATAAATATGTAACTAAAATTACTTGACATTATGCTAACCATCTAAAAGTAGTCCTTATTGTCAGTATTCTTCAAGTCACATTTTGCACAAACGCAAATTCAGGCTGTTTGTGATTAAGACAGCCATGCCGAACTGGGGGATCAAATATAAAACTTTACTAAAAAAAACTAAAGGAAAAAGCTGAGAAAGACAAATAAACAAAAATAGTAATAGGGAGGATAAAAATGTAGAGCAGATTTTATGATGAGTTGCGCATTTGTCAAGGGCTTAATTTGTATCAGTTAACTTTTCTATGTGGTTTTTCCAATGCCAAGTGGTCCCAGATTGCCCAACTTCATTTTCACAGACACACCGAGTCTTACGCCACTGCTTTCAAAGAGGGAGAGTCAGGGTTTTCCTGTTCATATGGAAAAGGAGAAGGCAAGAATGAGTGCAGGTAACCCTAGCCTCCGAGGTGGCTTTCTAGCGGGACTCAAACCTTTACATTCTCCTTCTTTCAACCGTCTTTTTTCAAAACCTTTCAGTGCTCCCTCGCTCTCACAGACACATTCAAGTGGGCTGAACACGAGGCCAACCATCATGCATGGGTTTTGGTTTGTTGGGTGGGGTCTAGGCAAGGGCTAATGCCTCTCTTTCTCTTTCACCATGCTTATGTTACATGGCAATGGGTGTCTGCTTAAGAAAATAAAGCATTGCATTGGCCCCTTGTAGGCTTGGACATTATATGAAGCATATGGCTTCAAGAATACAAATTCTTACAGGAGGAATCTAGCTGAGCTATTTAGTTCCTCTTCAGAACAACATGAAGCTCCTTGAGCCCGAAATGTGATTATGCTCCCTACAAATTGTTTGAGGGTCGTTACAGCAGAGCTTAATCTGTAGCATTGCAGGGTATTGAGTTAATGTGTAACAGTCAGACAGAGGTATTTAACTGTCCATGTCTGGTATCCAGTTTTCCTTCTGCTGACTTCATCACTGATGCCTCTTCTTTCCTTTATTTGCCCCACTTTTATTGTCTGCCTCCAAGAACACCATGCAGGCAATCCTCAGGATTACTGCAGACCCAAAAAAACGTTTGGTGAGGAAGGGCTTGGATTCAATTGGCACGCACTTTGTAATCATATTATATATTGGTCTTGCAGCACCATAATAACCCAGGACAAATCTTTCTTTGTAATTCAAAGCACACTCTGCTGTCACATACAGAGGGGCAAAGTTGGCCCTTTTCAACAAATGAGAGAGGTCTGCGATATTTATCGTAGATAAGCTTCAACAGTGAGAAACTGAACGTAAACAACAATACATGAAATCTCATTTGATGATTTTTAATTCTATAATAGCGCAGAAGACACGTACTTGGTTAATAACAAGAGTTCATCTCAAGACTTTAATAAAAACAAGAATACCTTTTATTTCAGGTCACCCAAGGTCTGTGCAAGGTTAAAAAATGAGGGAAAAAAAACAGAATGAAACATCAATTAGAAATTAACAGAGTAAAACATGAATGAACATAAATATAAAACCTCAATAAGACATAATAAAGACAGGATAGAAAAAAAAACAGGACAAAAAACAGACAAAATGAGGTTGTGTTAAATGAATGGATTAACTGTACGATTGTTTGAAGAGATTTGAAAATAGAAGTTTTGAGTTTGGATTTGAACAGTGGCAGAGAGTCAGTATTGCGTAGATCAGGAGGGAGAGAATTCCATAGCTTCTTCAATCTATAACCCTAGGTTGGGAAGGGCTGGTGCATAGAGCATAGGTTTTCAGAGGAATACACAGAAATAAAATGGATCAAAATACCACTTTGGCTTTTTTTTTTTTTATGCATCCACTTGCAGAAAAATAAATCTTCGGTTTCCTCATCTGAGCTGGCATCTGGTTCAAAACTCTATGGTTTGATAGCTCCAACATTGCTCGCCATTTTTGTTGTACTGGTAATGTTAGGTTGGGGTTGTGAGGGGCCGTAAAGATAACAAGAGAGCATGGAAACAGATGAATTATGGGTAATAGTGGGAGGCTTACTCCACACCAACAGTTCCGTCCACAACTCAGAAGGGAAGTTAATGAATGAAACTACTGCTGCTCTTCAGAAACTAAGTTCTAGAAAATAACAGTTTTTTATTTTGGCTAAAGACATCATAATCATAATCAAAGGACCTCTGAGAACGCTTTAAAAATAGATCAAAAGACGATCATAGTGCAACAAATTGCAGAATCTTTGACTGACACATACTTTTTCCCCTACTGCACAGATATTAAATACATATGCAGGGGTTCAAAGGACAATAGGGGGAATGCACCATTATGAGTTTGTTCCTTGATAGAGTTCTTATAGTGGTCAGAAGAATAATTGTAACTTAGATTGAGGAGAAAACAGTGGGATTTCTGTACTGGCCTCTAAAAGTGTTTCTCTAACAATATTTCGTCAGAGGTCATGAAAGTTTGTACAACCTGGCTGGATACACTTTGCAGATTTGAAGAAAGCATTCAACTGGTTCAGTGGATCCAATATTGAGGGCCTTATAAACAGAGAATGAGCTAGGTTTGCATAGTTGGAAAGAGCAGACAGCTATTTCTGAAAACTATGGGACTCTGATTGCCCTTTGTTACAGATTTCCTTTTATAAGTACCTTGCATTAACCCTTGTGCTATCTTAGGCACTTTAGGATTGGGAGTTGGGTCATCTAGACCCACTAGACAGTGCGCTGAACCTTTTTTCTTCAATGATTTGTGATCTTCACTGGTGTCCATGGATTACATGAAATCTTTCCACCTTTATCCACCTTTGTCATGGTAGGGAGAACACGTCAATGTAAGGGTGGGGTCATCTAAGATAGCACAAGGGTTATAAAAAGGTGCAATCTGAAGTAGACCCATTGATCAAAGAGGCGTTTGCAAACATTCAGGCTCCAGCTAGCTGTAACAAAGACAAAGAGACAAAAATCCCAAAGATATCAATTTTCCATATTTTCCGCACAACAGGGCGCATCAGATTATGAGGTGCACCGTCAATGAATGATCTATTTTCAAAATTGTCATATATGAGGCACACTGGACTATAGGGCATATTAAGCGAGACAAAAGAGTCAGCGATACAATTATTCGCTCACACATCCAAATGATTCCAGTCTCCTGATCACTTAGCCTGGCCACAGGTGTATAAAATCAAGCATGACTCCAAACTTCATGTGACCTTCAGATTAGCCCAAGTACAGCCAAGCAGTTGCATACAAGCCACACATCAACAAGTGCAATGAAAAGCATCGGACGCAGGGGTTTAAAGCACGCCGCCACTGGACTCAACAGCAGTGGAAACGCTTTCTCTGGAGTGATAAATCACACTTTTCCATCTGGCAATCCGAGGGGCACGTCTGGGTTTGGAGGTTGCCAGGAGAACGGTACATTTGGGACCGCAGCGTACCGAGTGTGAAATTTGGTGGAGGAGGAATTATGGTGTGGGTTTGTTTTTCAGGACTTGGGCTTGGCCCCTGAGTTCCAGTTAAAGGAACTCTGAATGCTTAGGGATACCAAAACGTTTGGACAATTCTATGCTCCCAACCTTATGGGAACAGTTTGGAGCAGGCCTCTTCCTCTTCCATCATGATTCTGCACCAGTGCACAAAGCAAGGTCCATAAAGACTTGGATGACAGATGCACAGAGTCCTGACCAGAACCTGATAGAACACCTTTGGGATGAATTAGAGTGGAGACTGAGAGCCAGGCCTTCTCCACCAACATCAGTGAGTGACCTCACCAATGTGCTTTTGGAAGAATGCTCCAAAATTCCTAGAAACACACTCCTCACCCTCGTGGACAGCCTTCCCAGAAGAGTTGAAGCTGTACTGGCTGCAAATGTTTTATGAATTTACATTAGATTATTAATTATTCATTTTAATGTTCCTTATTTCAAAATCTTACTGTTTATTTGTTTATGACTTTTATCAGTATGTTTACTTTTTAATTCTCATTTTAGTTTTCATTTTTATTTCCGGTACTCCCTCAGCTGGAACTTCTCCCTCTGGGTCGGCTGCTGTTCAGCCGCTGCAGCTCTACATGGGGACCCGCATCTCCGCTTAGCTCTGGTGGGGTCGGTCCCCGCCTGTAAAGCTGCATTTGGCTGGCTATGCAGATATTCACAGAGAGGAAGGTCCTAAATACTAGCGTTTTCAACAACCAACATTTTGGTTTTTTGCTCAGCCTATATTTCCCATTGTCTATCTCCATCAGTTAGGGGGTGGGAGGTGTAAAATGGGTGGGGGGTTGTGTGTGGATCTGGGGAGGGGGTTCTGTTTTAATTTTTGTGTTTATTTTTATATTATTTATTCTGTTTTTTTTTTTAATATAAAGCACTTTGTGTTATGTTTCATAGGAAAAGTGCTGTATAAATAAAGTTTGATTTGATTTGATTATACTTGCTATACTCATACTCAAGTACACTTGATAAATAAACTTCAAGTGTACAACTTTTTTGCCATTTATCTGTCATGGTGCCTCTGTCAGACTCCTCCCCCTCCAGCTCTGCTCCACTCTACTCCTGATTTCCACCAGCTACAGTCACTCATCCTCATCACCTCATCTCCTCTTAAGGAGCTGCAAAGCCTCAAGCCGATGCCAGTTCGTTGCCCTTCAACAGTGACTCGCCTGGTCTCAGTCATGCTCTGCCTTGCTCTCAAACTGAAACTTATTATTGTTCTCGTGCCTCAGGAACCACTTCAGGAGTGATGCCAGTGTGGACCTTCTGCTAAGCAGCATCAGGAAGCCTGCAGCCTCTGCCTCTGTTGCTAATCGCGTTAGCACCTCCAGCCACGCCACCAGCCATCCTCAAGTCCGGACTTCGTCTAAGCCAAGTCCCAGTCTTCCACGGAGAAACAATAAATCTTTACTCACCTACAACTTACCTGTCATTACTCTGGGTTCCAGCGCCTGGGTTTGCTCCGCCTGAATATCATGACATTATCTCTTTTATTTCATTCTGCACACACATTTATTTGATTGAATTCAGGATCACAAACATCCACAGGGTCCAAAGCCATATAACCTCCACAACATGATATAATCTGAGGTTCAAAATCCAACAGAGAAACATTAAAAATAACGGTCAAAGTACTGATCCAGGCTTTTGTCTCCGACACGAACAGATTCAGACTTTAGGATGCTGTGATGGATGGTCACAACAAACTGGAAGAGACTGGAGGAAAAGCTTTGACGGTGGTGCTTAATGGCTGGAACTGGTGAGTGGAGTGAGCTGCAAGTGTCAAAAAACCGTCACCCGACTGATCGGTTGTGGAGAAAACCCTTGATAGCAGCAGAATCAACTAATGACAGAGAGGTCAAAGAAGAAAAAAGGACGGGGAATTCCAGTGTTATGATTGATACTAGCTGGTTGCTAAATAATTAACAGAAAATTCTTTAGGAAAATAAAAACATGCCAAATTCAAGAAAATTGGCTCCATTTTACAGCCACTCCAAGTCTGACAATAAATTTCTTACCCAGTCATCAGATCTCACTCCAGATTTATTCTAATAAATGAAATAGTGCTCTCACTTCAATCGCAGAGTCAAGCTCAGAAGTCAAACATGTTCATTTTTAATGGACTTTGGCAGCTTAGAACTACAACAGAGGGCTCTCTGATTACAACAGCTGCACTGTGCACGGTTCCATTTGGGAAACCGATTTGGAGCGACTGTTCCAAGGTGGAGATCCAAGGATAGTGGACTTGACAACTGCAGCTCACGTCCACCAACACAGAGCTGTGAGGAGGTGGAGGAATCACAGAGGAAATGAACATCTTTCAGTAACGGCGGGCGTAAAAAAAAAAGACATTTCATACCTCGCCTATCCGCCATTCCCAGACCCCGAAACCCCCCCTCTCCCCTTCCTTAAACTCCAAGCCAATTGAAATATGGAAGCATAATAGTCTGGGAAATGGGATCAAGAGGTTTAGGACTGGGTCTGCAGTGCTTAACGCCAGCAAAGGTTCAAGCTGTGAAGGTAATTTGGGATTATCAATTTGAAACTAATGCAGTGAAGAAAAGCAGTGAGGAGGATGCTTTATATTCTTCATCGGAAAGAAAATACAATAAGACAGAGTTCACTATTATTAATTATTGTATTACTGCACCGGGTTCCTTAAAACAACCTTTTGCTTCATCATTTGGACAAAAACAAGCGGTAGGAGGAGAACTTTCTCTCTGAACTGATGCTTTATTCAACCCATCGGAAAGATTATCATGTATATATTGCCGAATCTTGACTGCAGTGGTGGTGCGGCGCGACGCAGACTATTTGTGATGCTATGCGGTGCGATGCGCCGCCTCACGTAACAAATAGTCCGCTTTTTGATGGAAAAGCGATCCAAATCGGAAAAAAAAACAAAAATTAAGGACCAAAAACTGGTTAATATGTATTGCTTTTGTAAGTGACCATGGTATAAGCGGGTTAATGGCCTTCGAAGTGTGCGTTATTACTTTTTAACGCAGACGGTTCAGGCTTCCAAGGCGTGCGTTAAAAAGTAATAACGCACACTTCGTCGGCCATTAACCCTTACATATTAAAAGTGGATACTTTAGCATGACCAAAACAGCTAAACATTGGAATTATTTAGTATAGAGAAGAGCAATGGTCCCCAAACCCTGGGCCGCAGACAAAAACAACACCACCTACATCTTTTTTTGATTTGTTAAAAATCTAATTCTGAAGGAAGTTTTATTTGAAAATCTACAGGATTCTCCACCACATCCGACTTATTTTTGACGCATGTTAAGTTGGTCGTGTGTCAGAAATACATCCGCTGCTTTCTTACAGCACCTGAAACCTCCAAGCTAGAAAAGTTAGCAAAAAACAAATGCATTCTGAAAGTGTCTTTTATCAGAAAAGATCCAGTGAGGAAACAGAGGAAGAGTCGTCTACTTCAAAATAAAAGAAAGCTGCATTTAACATGCAAACTAGGAGTCTTTGCTACATACATGGATTTATTGTGACAGTTGTTTCCACACACCATAATAATAATGCAGAATATTCAACAACCAGCTGTCTTAGATTACAAGGATGCTGCCAACAAAGTTATTTAAACGGTGGATTCACATTAATATTTAAATGTGGAAAATACCAGTTTTAGTGACTGCTTTTTTTAAGCCGTCACACCTTAAAGGTCAGATGAGGTTTAACTATGGTTTTTGATTTTTTTTTACAGTTATGGGTTAAGGTAAAATGTAAATCCCCTTTTAATGGCTCCTACATAAAATCCAGTGTACAAATAAAGTTTAGACCAGCTGCAGATATTTAAAGGCGATAAAGATAAACTTTACCCACAAAAGTTGGAGGAAGTTTCAGCCTTAACCCTTGTGCTATCTTGTGGGGTCAAAATGACCCCACCCATACATTGACGTGTTCTCCCTACCATGACAAAGGTGGATAAAGGTAAAGAGGATTTCATGTAATCCATGGACACCAGTGAAGATCACAAATCATTGAAGAAAAAAGCATTAGTGCATTGTCTTGTGGGGTCTAGATGACCCCACTCCCAATGGTAAAGTGCCTAGGATAGCACAAGGGTTAAACAGGGAAAATATTTTCTGACATCAGAGCAGTCTGTGGCCTGAAAAAAGTTGGAAACCACTGATCGGTCTAAAATATACATTTCCTACACCCGCTTCACTGTTCATGCTTCCTTTTCCTACAGTGATCACATTTGTCATCACTGGCAAGCGCACCGCCACCCTGCTGCTCTGAAACGGAAACACCAGCCAGGAAATACTCATATCCTCTCATTATCATGCCAGCATGTGGTTAGGTCCACCAGCTTATTGCTTCTTGAGTGGCCAGTGGGAATCTTTGGAAGCAACTAAGCAGATAAGCATAAAAGGCATAAAAGCCTCTTCTTTATTCATGTATTTTTATTTGTAGAAACTGGATTTACCAAATCTGAGTTCCTCATTGGTCAAAACTTTGACCTGGTTGAACTTAGCTGCGCGTAAACGGGAACGTTTTGAACACGAAAGCCCAAAACGCGCGTTTAAGTGCATTTACATAGAGTTTTCATTGAAGGTGGCCAAGGGCAGTGTCAATGCATGGTCACACTTGGAAGAGGAACTGCCAAACAAATGAACTAACAGACTTGCTGCTGTTCATATTTGTTGGAGACAGAAAAACTCTACATTGTGAGGATGCCTACTGTTTCTATGAATCCAAAAGTAACTTTTATGTGTGAATCTGAAAGACAATCAATAAAAAAAACGTGTAATTTATTTTCATCCTTTTTGTTTAAATTATGTCTCTTGTTGGGATTATTTCTTTATTTTTTGCTTTGCCATTTCATTGATTTCCATCTAGAAATCAAACGAACTTCAGCCAAACTTTATTTTCTTTTTTTTCTGGAATTATTGTTGCATATCATATTATTTAGATCAGTTTATAGTAAAAGATTTGGAAAAAAATTGAAGATAACATTTGAACAGCTTCTAATGGAGGAGTTGGATGGTTCAGTAAATTAAGATAGACTTACTTTTTGGCTTTCAGCAGTTTTAGGAACATAACTGAGTAGTTTGGTGTGAACGCTGGTTAGGTTGCGGCAAAAAACTAATAGTGACCTCTTCAGGAACACTGTGACTTTGTGCTTCTGCCCACAGCTGAGAAAATGGAAATATTTAATCCAGTGTTCCAAATGTGTCACTTTAATTTCTATTTTTAACTGCCATGTGATATTAACGAGGTCCACGCTCCACAATTAAGTCTTTGATTCACAAAACCTTTCACCGTTTCTGTCAGTCTTTCCTTGCCGAGTCCACCCCACCAACCACTGATTGTTTTTGGAAGTTGTGTTAGTTAACAGAGTTTCAAACTTGTTTTACTCGGCATAAAGTAATAATGTAATGTTTTAAAAAGGTTTTACTCACACAGTGAATTCATTTATGAGCAGACCAGTATTGTTTTTTTCAGTTTATTAAATATTTCTAATGATTACTTTCACAAAGTCCATTCATTTTGAACAAACTCTGGTTTGTTGTCCCTTAGTTTTATTAGTTACAAAGACCTTTCATTAGCTTTTGGGGCTAAATATCTATAACACTGGTATAGAGTTTTGCTAGATAACATTACAGTGGGGGAAAAAGTATTTATTCAGCCACCAATTGTTCAAGTTCTCCCACTTCAAAGGATGAGAGAGGCCTGTAATTTTCTTCTTAGGTTTTTTTTTAAAAATGAGAGAGAAAAAATACAGAAAGTCAAATTGTCTGATTGTTAAAGAATTCATTTGCAAATTATGGTGGAAAATAAATATTTGGTCAATAACAAAAGTTCAGCTCAATACTTTTTTATACACTAGTTGTTGGCAATGACATCAGCCAAATGTTTTCTGTAAATCTTCACAAGTTTTTACAAACTGTTGCTGGTATTTTGGCCCATTCCTCCATGCAGATCTCCTCTAGAGCGGAGATGTTTTGGGGCTTTCGCTGGACAACAAGTACCTCAGACGATTTTCTTTGGGGTTGAGATCTGAATACTGGCTGGGCCATTCCAAGACCCTGAAATGCTTTTTATGAAGCCACTCCTTTGTTACGTGGGCAGTGTGTTTGGGATTTCTGTCATGCTGAAAGACCCAGCCATGTTTCATCTTCAATGCAAAGAGGGTTTTCACTCAAAATCTGATGATACATGGCCCCATTCATTCATTCAGTCCTCTTGGTCCCTCCTCCTAAAAAGCACGATGTTTCCACCCCCATGCTTTACAGTAGGGATGGTGTTCTTTGGATGCAACTCTGCGTTCTTTCTCCTCCAAACACGATGAGTAAAGTTCTTATCAAAAAGTTCTATTTTGGTTCCATCTGACCATAGGACATTCTCCCAATCGTCTTCTGGATCAAGAAAACTTCCTTGTTTGTAGGTTAACAAATATTTATTTGCCATCATAAAATCTTTAAAAATCAGACAGTGTGTTTTTGTGGATTTTTTTCTTTCCTTTTGTCTCTCATAGATGAGAGGCACAATTACAAGACTCTCATCTTTTTAAGAGGGAGAACTTGCACATTTGGTGGCTGATTATTTATTTTTTTGCCCCACTATAGATTTGACAAACTGAAAACATTCTGTACATGAGACATGACACTGCGGAGATTGATTGACAAAAGCCAATCAGTACGCAGAACACACAAGAGCAGTGCAATGTCAAATAAAGCATGCAAGTTCCAATAAAAAAAATCTGTGAATCAGCGAAATAACAAAAGGTGAACTAAGATATAGTGAGGGAACACTGTTTTACTAATTACTATATTTTTGCACCAAAAGGTGTAGTTAAAAAGCGAGGACCTCAAAAACATGTAAACACAGATTAGTTTAATACATGCAATAGCAATGCCTATGGATTTTTTTGTTTGTTTTTTTCCCATAAGGCTATATTGAGTAACTTCTAATATGGGTTCAGTGTTTAGGTCAGTCGGTTGGGTCAGGGGTCACCAAGGTGCAAAGATGGCGAGTGAATATTAAAGCATTTTTTACTATATTTAATAGTTGTGCTTAAATCTAAACTGTTTTTTTTTAAATATATTCAGGTAGTGGTGTGTCACGTTTTTCCCCCCTCCTTACCGTTTTGTGCCAGCATCAGTCATGCCCCCCTCTGACATGTTTTCTCAGAGCTAATGTTCATGCTAATTTGGTCCGAGCTGGAAAACTAAACAGAGGCCGACGCAGAACCTGGTTTGATGATGTCATGCTATCATAAACACCCCCCCCCCTCCCCCCACACACACACTTTCTCTACACTTGTCAAATGGTTGGAAATCCACATGCAGGTATTTGTGCATGAGCAAATCATTGGCACATTTTGAAGGGTGAGCAATGACAGGGTGTGTATTTAGGGAACGTTCTCCTTACATTCAGATTTATTAAACCGCACAGCGACACGGGTGGGTGTGAATGGGGGGGTTGTGTCTCTGAACAGTGTCCTCTTTGAGGTTCCACAGACCAGCTCAGCTAAAGTGGATGGAGTAATCGTGGAAGAGGTGTCATCAGGCTGATGTATGCCTCTGGTCAAATGTGTTAGAAAAAAAACGACTAAATAAACTAAAGTTTAGGAGAACTTTTACATTTCTTATTCAACATTTTTCACTTGTTTTATTTCTAATCAAGTATTTTCTGGAAATTTGAACAAGTGGAGCAGAAATATTAAAGCCTTAGTTCCTGCTTGTGTTGAAGTGTCCTTGGGCAAGACACTTATTATTATGGGTTAGCGAGAATGTTTGGCAGCAGAGCTGCCATTAGTGTGTGAATGTGTGTGTGAACGGGATGCGCTTTGGACCTTTTAAAAAGGTAGTAAAGTGTTATACAAGTATTCACCGTCACCATCCCACACCCGCTGTAGCTCCGCCCCTGACAAAAATCTGAGGATCAATGGATTCTTGCACTGAATCCATTCATGTTTCATTAGTTTGGCTGAAAAATGAGTCCCGACTGAGCAGTAACTTCTGCTAAAGATTGTAACTAAAGAGAAGGTCATAGTGATAACAACTCGCCCTTTTCATTTGGCCACTTTCGGTAGGGGTCAACTAGGTTCTAGATACAATTCATCCATTTTCGTAACCTTTGTGCTGTCCAAGGCACTTTAACATTGGGAGTTGGGTCATCTAGACCCACCAGACAGTGCGCTGAACCTTTTTTCTTTAATGATTTGTGATCTTCATTGGTGTCCATGGATTACATGAAATCTTTCCACCTTTATCCACCTTTGTCATGGTAGGGAGAACACGTCAATGTAAGGGTGGGGTCATCTGGACCCCATAAGGTAGCACAAGGGTTAACCTGCTGTATTACTTTTGGGGTCACCGGGTTGCTGGAGCCTATTTCCGCTATTGTTGGAATTATCCACACAATCACTCAATCGTGTTTTTGGTGTTGTTTTTACATGTTCTTGTAGCGTTTTTCTGACGACAGAAGATATTTGAAAAGTTCAACTTAAAATTGCATTTCTGAGTATTTCTTTATTCAAATTATCACAAAAAATGTTGTAGTTGGGACATAGCAGCTACAATTGGCGGGCCACAAGCTTTACTAACTTCTGATGCATCCAGTGTAGACGACAAGGATCCATGTACGTCTACATTTTCCTCGTCTGAACTGCATCTGGCTAAAACTGTACGGTTGGATGGCTCCAATATGGCTTGCCGTTTTTGTTGCACCGTTAATGCAAGGTTAGGGGTGTTAGAGACTGTAAGCTAGTGTGAGACGGATGATGGGAAATGGGGAAGGCTTACTCTGACTACAACTCAGGTCAAATTTTTAATGAACCACTGCCGCTCTGCAGAAATTATGTCCTAGAAAACCACAGTTTTTGGCTTAACCCTTGTGCTATCTACAAGATAGCACAAGGGTTAATGACAAAATAATTAAAAGAAGTGAAGATCACAAATCATTGAAGAAAAAAGGTTCAGGGCACTGTCTAGTGGGTCTAGATGACCCAACTCCCAATGTTAAAGTGTCTAGGATAGCACAAGGGTTACGTTGGATAAAGAATATTTTTAACATTGAACTTCCTCCCTCAATCTACAGTTGAGTCTATTTTTAAAATCTATTCCAACTAAGGAGGACCAAGAACATGCAGACACGTGTGAACTTGATCTTTAGTTTTCTCAACCCAACCTTCTTTAAGTTTGGATTGACAGCCGTCTGGAAACACTCCTGATCTCTTCGTGCAAGAAAAGTCACTTTCATAAAATGAAGTGTCATCACCGTCATTGTAGCCAGTTCCCGCCATCATTTTTCTCTCAGCATCATCTATCTTCAATCATTCACTGCTGCCAAGAAAGTAAAACAGAAAAGGAGGAAATAAAGAGCAACAAGGAAGAAAAAAAGCTGCTGGATGTTCCCTCACAGCTGAAGTTATGCTGCACTCCTCCAGGACATTCAGATCTCCTTCACTTAGCTCTGCCGGCTTTGATGTCCCCGGCAATGGTTTCCATGGTGTTTGCTGCACACCGACTGCAGTAAAAAACCAAATGTGCTGTAATAGAAACAGACTGTTTTTCTGTCATGCTGTTTGTGTCTGCATGGCACAACTGTGGTTTGAATTGTCACGGCTTTATGAATAAAAGAAGCTCCTTCACACAACCCAAAGGGAGGAAATAGGAACTGACAACAGAGAAACACAACAAATAGACAGCAAAATGAAAATCAAGGAGAATTTTTTACTGGTGACAGTAAAAAAAGATGACGCCATGTTTGAAACAAACGATCTCTGTTGTACCCAAGATCTGGATCTTTGGAGATCTGGATGCTGCAACCAGAGAAATAGAAATCCATTTTCATTTAAAAGCATTGAATTTGTTTTAAAGGGCCTATATCATGTTATTCTTAACCATATCCATGTTTGATCATATATTACCTTTAAAAAGAACAGATTTCCATATAAAATATGAATTATTTTCACAGCTCATTTTTGGACCCCGAAATAAGGCGACACGATCCCTGAAGCTCCGCCTTTCGCTCTTTGTGGGTGCCGCCCATTTCATGACATCAACCTAGAGTTGGCCTCAGCCGTGTGGCTGGATGGATGCAAAGATGGATGTGAATATTGTTCATATAAAAGGAAAACGTTTTTCGTGGAGAAAAGTGTGTGGGTGTGTTAGGCAGGGGGCGGTGCTGGCAGTGCAGACTCTTCCTGGAAGGGGCTATTCCTCCTTTTGTGACATCACAATGTGAGAACCCGCTCGTTTTTGTGGATTAGGAGAGGCTAGTGCTCAGAGATTTTAGAGGAATACTCATAAATGAGGGAATGGATCAAAATTCCACCTTGGGGTTTCTTTTAGTGAGGAATGAACATTATAACACACTTAAAAGCTCAGATTATTGATTTTGCAGGACATAGCCACCTGTAACCCTGAGATGCAGCACTAATGATCATAAGACAAACTTTGGGATAAATAAATAAAAATATTCAGGAGCTGCAACGAATTGGTAATTTGATAGTCGACTAATTTATTATTCATTTTTGAGGTAAAAAATAACAAAAGTGAAGCAATTTAGGACAAACAGAAAGTGCGGTAACTCAGCATAAAACAGTGGTGAATGGTGTATACTGATACAGCCCGTTACTGACACCAAAGGGCCATACAGTCCCATTCACCCATGAACACATTCACACCCTGCTGCCGAACACTGGCGCCAGCCTAGAACCACCAGGAGCAACGTTGAGTTCAGTGTCTTGTCCAAGCACAACCCTTGTGCTATCTTAGATGACCCCACCCTTACATTGACATGTTCTCCCTACCATGACAAAGGTGGATAAAGGTGGAAAGATTTCATGTAATCCATGGACACCAGTGAGGATCACAAATCATTGAAGAAAAAAGGTTCAGAGCACTGTCTGGTGGGTCTAGATGACCCAACTCCCAATGTTAAAGTGCCTAGGAAAGCACAAGGGTTAAAGACCCACACCAAGTGTCTTTTGATCGATTTTAAAAGCGTTCCCAGTGATCTTTTATTTTACAAAAACCTGTGGTTTTCTAGGAGCAGCAGTAGTTCATTAGAAATTCTCCTCCGAGTTATGGGTCCACCCCATTTCCCATCACCCATAACTGAGAGCGACAATAACGTGTTAAAAGCACAATTTTCATCGGAGTGGGTCGTCTAATAAGTTTGTTTTCATGAACAGTCTTATGGCAGCAGCCTGTGTAAGCCTTCATGCCCTGTACACCTCCGCTTTCTGTTTCCCGATTTCATTGGTTTCTACTAAGTTTATAGTTTCTGTCATTTATTAGAATTAAATGGCCAGTCTTGCACACTTTGATTTCAAAACTATGATTTTGACAGCTTTGCATCCACCTGTAGTGCTTACACTTGAGACACTTTAGCACAGAGGTTGTTTTTGTGTTTGTTTAAGTCAATTATGTGGTCATTGGACGCTCACCTGTTTTCAGTTACCAGTGCTGAGGAAGCCGGTGGTTCAGCTGCTCTTGGAGCAATGTGAGTAGGCATAAGCCGAAGATTCACTTAAGTGTTTATTTTCTTTCCCCGTTAAAATGGCAGTCTTGTTTTTGGCCAATATTCTTTGTTTAATGGTTTGAAGTCTCCCTCATGTTGGTTAAGTGGATCTCTCTCGATTGGTTAACCTTTTGCTGGTCTATAATCTCTTTAAATTATGATTATACAGTTTTAAAGACATAGTTTCTGCAGAGCAGCAGAGGTTCATTAGAAATTCACCTCTGAATTGTGGGTGGAACCGTTGGTGTGGAGTGACCCCGTCTCCACCCTGTTGCTAAGAGCTTGGAGCGGGGTTTTTGTGCCCAAGCAGCGCCTTTTTATGTCACCAACAATCTTAATCAAACTTTCAAACATAACGGTTTTATGTTTTACTCCCACCAAGGCAAGAGGGAGCAGAAAAAACTTAATAAAATTTTTTTTTATTAATTTAGTCTTAGTTGGGTAGTTAAGCCACCAGAACATTTTAGAAAAGAAAACACCATTTACATTGGAGTGGGTCTTTACTCAAAGTAGCAATTTCTTGGTAGATTTAAAAAGAAATCATTCAAAAACTGGAGTTTAAAGATGCATTGTTGTCACTGATGTTATTTGATGAAAAACAAATACCAACACCAAAAGTATGAAGTGATAAATATGCCACGACATTGCAAACAAAATTTCTAAGTAGTAAATGAAAATAAAATATAAGATTTCAAAAACTTTTTTTTTTTTTGCTTTCAAAAAATATTTTTGCGTTTGCAACACTCCAACCGAGTTTTAAGGCCACATAAAAAGAAAAGAATACAAATATTACGAGATTTAAAATCGCACAACGCATGTGAAAACATTTGTGTTGGAAACCTAAAAATTGTTTTTGAAAGCAAAAAAATTGTTGGTTTTTTTTTTAGAGTAAATCTTCGTGTTGTTCATTTGCTACTCGGAAAGTTTTGTTTGCAGTGTCTTGGCATATAAATCACTTAATTGAAGATAATAGAAAACTTGTTTTCAGAACAGACCTCCTATCAGGCCTCAACACCACCAGCTGTTACAAAAGGGTGACATTTTTGGATACTTTAAAATTAATTTGTGTAAAATTAAACCAAACTTTTTTTTAAAATGTTATGTTTTTCCCTAAAGCCTAGCCGAGCTGACTACTTTAACGTCAAAGCCCCGTCAGTGTTGTTGGAGCTTTTATGTACTGTAGATGCAAAAAAGAAGTTTAGAAAAAGCCCAGAAACTTTGCAGGCAGGAAGCACAGATTATTAGAGCTGATTTCCTTTCAGTCTGCGTCTGGCAGGACACTACGGGTGTCCTGGATGAGTTACCGTTATATCAGACTTTTCAACCCAACCAGGCCGTCTAAATCCAAAAAGGTTTATGAGGCCCACAGAAGGAGCTTTCAACAACTCCCAGCTGAAAACATGGAGTCTCCGCTGAAGAGGCACATAGGTGAGTTTGATGCAAGCTTGTAGGAGTGTTTCACATGGGCCTTCTACATCCAAAAGCCTCCTGTCCCCAAGGTGATAAAATGGTTTGTCCCCATCCTCACATCACTAAATGACGCGACTTAGGAAATGAAAAGGGAATGTTTGGAACAGAAGCTCACATTTCAGAGAAAAACGTATATTATGTGTCCAAAATACATGTATAGGGAGGGCAATAAATACCAGCACATATACATGTCTGCTTGATTTTTCAAATGTGCTGCTGACATCAAAAACAGACACCTTTATTGCCACTACATGCACAAAATCTGAATTTCCAGCATAGATCATGGCTGCCTGAGTAGTTGTAGCTGTCCTGAACGCAGAGGAACAAGCTCGACAGTTTTATACACCTGAATCCACTGGGCTTTCACTCAAACATTGAGAATGCAAAAAGGGCTAAATGTGTGACTGCTGCATCTTTCACAGACGGCTGTTTTCTTTACCGTGTGACATCTGATTCCCATTACCGACCTGTGAGAGGAGGGAGGCTCTTCAGACACCGGCTGTCCGGCAAATCCTGCAGAGCCGCTCAAAATCTCTTTCTGCGCGCAGATGCAGCAAAAGGTGCTTGTTCTTTGCAATACAGCAGAAGAAAAATCAGAAGAACTTCCAAACAGTGGTCAGAGACTAAATTAAAACTTACCCCAAAAAGTCGAAATAGAGGTGATTGTTTTGGCTCCTTGTTGGTGAAGACGATAAATGGAGCCCAAAGTGCTTCTTTCAAATAGAAGTTTTCTAATTAAGTTTTGTGACAAGATAAACATGAACTAACGACATAAAAATACATTTAAATTAATTTAAAAAGAAATGATCTGTATAATATTGCTTCAGCTCTAAAGGTCAACAAATTTATTGAAATAGAAAGAACTTTAATTGATCCCACAAGAGGGAAAAAAGCTGCTACTACGGCTCAAAAACAACTTATAAATAGCACTAAACACAATAAAAAACACAACATAGAAACATCTACACCACCATGTGGGGGGAAGAAGCAAAACTTAAAGTGATCATCTTTTGATCTATTTTTCATAGTGTTCCCAATTGTCTTTTAATTATTATTGTGCTGTTTTGAGTCAAAATAAAATAAAATAAAAGGAACCTGTGTCATTTTATAGGACATAGTTTCTGCAGAGCGGCAGGAGTTCATTAAAATTTCAAGTTGTGGGTGGGACTGTAGGCGGGGAGTAAACCCCTCCCACCCCCCCGCCTTTCTATAAATATAATATATATAATATTAATATATAATATAAATACCACTTTTGCAGGTTATAATATTAGATATTTATCCATTGCTTCCTTTGTGGTTGACTTTTTTGGTTTAATCCACTTAATTTCCATTTTGCAGACACTTCCTGCCTTCATATTTACCTCCGTGCAGATTCCTGCAGCAATGTGTCAAACTAAAAGTGTATGTAAACAATGTAAACAGACATGAAGAAGAAAAACTATTCGTTGGAATGAGCTGTCGACTGTTTGGTGATGATCCAGAAGTAGAACTGTGATGTGAAGCTGCAACCTTTTGACAGCTGCACATCAACCCAGTGATGTATGCTTTGGTGTTTACTCCTTTTATCCCTTGTGCTAACTTATGGGGTCCAGATGACCCAACCCATACATTGACATTACCCCTACCATGACAAAGGTGAATAAAGGTGGAGAGGATTTCATGTAATCCATGGACACCAGTGAAGATCACAAATCATTGAAGAAAAAAGGTTCAGCGCATTGTCTAGTGGGTCTAGATGACCCAACTCCCAATGTTAAGGTGCCTAGGATAGCACAAGGGTTAAGATCGTGACTAAAATTAAAGTCTATGTTATGGTTTTCAGACAGATATATATCACCAAACTGAAAAAAAAGGATTGTTTTATTAAAGTTAGGACACATAATCATTCACAAATCCTTTATTAAAGTCAAAATTGTTTTCAAGGAGTTTCTACAATGTCCTGTCTGCTCAGCAACATGGTAGATGTGTCTGTTCCACTCTTCACGTGCAGCTCATTGTTTCAGTGTGAGGTAGTTCAACAGGAAAGCCATACTTCAAGCGAAGGATTCTTCTAGCGTGTGGATGATAAATGGGTGTAAAGCTTCAGGGCTGGTGTGCTGATTTATGTCCTGCTCTTTGCTTGGATTGTAGGCTTCACAAGTGAAATGGATGGCCTGCTTGGGACAGATGCATCATGAGAAACAAGCTGCTGTAATCTGTGTATGATGTGTGTTCTGTCCCTCCAATCTCTTTATGTGACACGCCGCTGCGTTCATGCTTGTGCAGGGCTGAGCTGGGAAATCCAGTTTAAAGCGGCGGTTCAGCAGCTTGTAAGCCTGGGGAGGGAATTTTGACAGAACTGGATAAACAATTGTGTTTCAAAGGAGAGCTGTAAGCAAAGCAGGACCTGCAACTGGGTCTGAATGATTACATGGGGGACTTTGTGAAGTGGGGAACCCACCTGGGATCTTCAATATGTTTCATCCAGTCATGGTTTCCAAAGTCAGTACGAAGATTTTTATCCTCAGGTAAATCTTTAATCCTAACTGTCATTACAGGTGGATATGGGCAGTCTGCTGGTGAAAAATTGTCAAGCCTCACACAAAACTTAAAGATCGTAGACCACTGGGTGCCCGTCGCACAAAAATGTTAATGCACATTTTTTTGCTGCAGGCATGCTGCAGGCAACAGGTTGTAATAAACTCTTAAATAACATATAAGGGTAACTAAGGGTGACAGTAGGTGAGACTCATTTGTTCCACTTCCCGAAACCTGTGGAAGTGGAACACAGGTTTCGGTGCTGCTCCATGCTTGCGGCCTTACGTTAGAAATTAGCTTCACTACGGGCACACTAGCGTCAAAAAATGGTCTATTTTCAAACTTATGCCATCACTAGCTGCGTTCTTTTGACCATCAAATTGCACAAATTGGATTTGTGATAATAAATTCATCTAAACGAAAACACTAAAATTAAAAAAAAAAAAAAAATCTTGTATCTTTCGAAAAAAAGGTTTTATGCTTGGAGTGGTTATGAGACGTATCGAGATTGACAAATTCCGCAAAACCGCCACGGAAACAGTGAATGACTCAGACAGTGACGCCATGGCGCTTCTTGGTAGGAACTGGCTGTCTTGGACGCTGCACAGCAAGCGCCACAAGAGGTTCCACAGCCTCTAAGTGCCGTGGCAGAAATTTGAATATATCTGCTGTAAATCAAAGTATATTTCACATCCGTCAACCATGTTTTTGAATGACTTATTGCCTAGGTTGGTCTTCGTTTATTAGCTTTTATGATTTAATGGAAACAGTGTCATTGCAAAATTGTGTTTTCCACATTTCTAGAATTTCAATAAAGTTTTGCGCATATGTGTAATGGAAACGCAGCTTATAAAGGCATTCAACTATAAGGCACATTAAGTGAAACAAAAGAGTCAGAGATTGGTCCATCAGTCAGTCAGACTTTATTAACTGTGTTAACAGTAGGGCTGCATGTGCTGCGTATAACTAATAACTTCCAGAATCGATTTGATTCACCCTAAAAGAGTTTGGAAAATCCATGCCTTTGAGGATATAATGCTGTACATTTAGTCATCAATATATGTTTAAGTTGACCGAGCATTAGCATTAGGCGTCCGATGGGAAATTCCATTATACGTTAGCATCAAGCTAGCAGCCTTTGGTTTTACCGATGTAGTGTTATAACTACACTGTAGATGGATTAGAGTATATTAGTAATGTTCCATGAACCTTAAAATTGTATTTCATAAACTGTCTAGCAGTTTTAGACTTGTACACCATGATTGTTCCAAAACTCGATCTCGCCGAATCTCACGAGAGTGGCAGAAAAGGAAAGGCATCAAAGATTGACCTCTTCTTTAACGGATCGACTATTTATTTATTAAGTTGCATCAATTCAGATTGATTAATCGATTTTATCCACTCAGCCCTGGTTACCAGTAACTTTAGAACTCATTTGTAACAGTAACAGTTTTAGAAGGATGTGTCAATTCTTATGGTTCATTGCTTTGCCAATAGTTTAGCCAGTTAGGTTGATACCACCCAAATTGTGCATTTTGTGCAACAAACACCAAAATCCAGCGACCATTTTTAAAGACCCCATGCACTCACTTGTTCCAAGCTTATTTGATTTCTATTTGCTCCAGTCCCAACTATATGGGCTGTTGATGCACACAATGCAGTCCTGGAACTTGAGGAATATATATATATATATATATATATATATATATATATATATATATATATATATATATATATATATATATATATATATATATATATATATATATAGACTATCAGAGCGCAGTTTGTGTTGTCATGCTACTGGCACTTAAGTTTCGCCCACACACTCGCGCGTGGTCAGTAAAGAGTAGAATGCAGCATAAAGGCATCCAATGACAGCATCACCCATCACGTCATAAGTGCGTGTAACTTACATTATCCATACAAATACTTCATGATAAACCTACCACACACACAACAGTGGTACATTCTGACTTCTTGGTTCTTTTGTTCTCAGACACTGGTTATGTTTAAACATACCTGACAAGTTTGGACGGACGCTATCTGTCAAAGCCGGACAGGTGACTCCGCCTCAGTGACTATCAACTGTTTCTATGTACAACAACACTGATGAAGACAGAACGCGTCCGTCAAAACATGTCAGGTATGTTTAAACATAACCAATGCCTGAGAACAAAAGAACCAAGTAGTCAATAACTACAGACACAATGAACTTTATTGTATTGATGGTACATTCTATTTTCATGCATTCTATTACATGCATTAAGGTGGCTGCACAAGCGTCAAGAGAACTGCAAGACACACCTGCTCTCCTCTTGAGATGCAATGGGTCTTCTCAGACAACCCAAAAACCTGCAGCAATCGTGCGGGTCAACCCCTCTGTACTGGTGCATGTGACTAATTAACTGAGTGTTACATTGAGGTCTAGTGCTGACTTTTTACATCATTGGTACAACCATAATTAGTCTGCAGTAAATGGAGTAATTGTTTCAAAAAGGTTGATGTCAGTAATTGGCTGCAATTAGATTCAAACATCGAAAGTCTATGAAGCGAGCTTCTCAGAGGACATCAGGCTTGTCAGCAAAAGCTGGAGAACCTTAAATCCTCACGTAAGAACTGGACAGGGTCTGTATTCACAGTGAAAGCCAAGATACAGAACATTCCCCAGAGGTCAAAAACCTACACGTCCTTGCTCTGACTCAGCCGCTGCTGGCTCCACTCTCTGTGTACTCGAAAAGTATTTGCAAAAATCTCATATAAAAAAGAACGGATGATTTAATAAAAAAGCAAAAAGCAAAGGCAGGAGAAATCAAGGATGGATAAGGAACGAGTGATAGTGGGTGAAAACAGATGAGGGGGATGCAGCTTTCAGTCGGACCAGGTCAGTACCAGGCTGTGTGCTGGGCTTTGCTGTCACAGCGTGCCTTTCAACATTTGGTTTCCATAAAGGCCACATGGAAGCATTTATCTGGCTTAAAGCAGATCAGTGCACGCTGTCTCAAGCCTGTAACATTTGCTACTTGTTTTCCAGGTCTGCACTAATAAATAAAGTTTTTTGAAAAATATAAGCGTAAAAGGGAATATTTGGAAGAAAACCAGTAAAAAAGTCTAGTGCTTTATATATATATATATATATGAGAAGGTGACAGTCTAAAGGAGCAAAAGCTTGCAGTCTTGATACTTTACTTATTGGCAAAAACCTTGAAAACCATCATCACAAAGTTCTCCAGCCTTTAATTTGCGATTATGGACGACACTGTATTTTAGAGCCTTTTTTGTAAGTGGTATAGTTGTAATAAATTAATTCTCGCATCAGCTTTAATGCACAGCGTGAAAGAGGTTTTTTTTTTGTGCGCATTAGATGTCCTGCAAACACATGGGGGAGGGTTTTCACAGGTGCAGAAACCTAGCTGTCCATCCATCCCACCGGTGGACAGCTCCAAGCCTGCCAAGTACTTTACAATGAGCTACTGAACAAAAAAAAAATGGAAGAATTTCCTCTGTGGCTTTGTCTCCAACAAACACATCCCAGGCCTACAAGGTGCGTAAGTATGCTAATGTAGTGTGTTGAGAGCTCGTCTAAAGGCACGCACTCCTTTTTGAAGTGTTGACTCTCTTGATGCTTCCGCTTTATACTCCCAATCCTGTCAAATAATCACAACTCTGGAAGCAGGAGGAGTAAATAATCATTAGAAATCCTGAGGTAATGCTTCTGTCAGAGTACAAAGACAGGAGGAACTCAGAACTTCTCTGATGTTGAGCTAAATCAACCCAAGTCTTCATCCTGGTGTTGGTCGGTCACTGTTGTGGATCATCAATCCATAATCTTAATCTGAGAAAGATCTTAATTTATGCTCGCTGGTAGCTCCAACCCTATTACCTTTGGCAAGAGAAGATCAGATGTATATAGTTTGTGTGGGAGCCAATGGAGTGCATACCGCGCCCTCTGGTGGCAGGTAAGAGAACAGTTCCTATCGGAGCCGGAACAGCAGCTATAAAAGAGCAAAGACTTCAGGTTTCCAGCAGCTACTGGCTGACAGATTTCTACTAAAAGAAATCCCAATCTGATGATCCCATCTTCTAACTGATTTCTATAGACTTACAGGTTCAGTTGGAGTGTTATTGGTAAATAACATTTGGGAAAAAAACTTTTTATGGGATCCAGAACCCCTTTTTTCCAAAGCAGGAGCAGGAATGATGTGTTTGTACATTTGTGAATAGCCATCTGTGTTTTCGGATAATTATGAGGTGTGCACTAAAGCTAAATGGGAATTCCAGCTCGTTACTGCTGGGTGACATAAAGCCATTCACAGGTGTGACAACCCACCCACACACACACACACACAGATGACTTCCATGTGCTTGTAGAAAGGCTGGCATTGGTTTGTGTTTATTTGGATTTTTGCAGAGAGCGGCTGCACTGCAGATATAGTGAGATGGTAAACAGTTTACTTGTTTACATTTCGTTTTGGTTTCTTGAAATGTTTTCTGAAATGTTCATACTTTCTTTTTTTTCCAGAAACTGGAAAAGGACGTCACTGATTGGATGATGACGTCTGTCCATCATTTCAAACAAAAAGTTATTTGGCAGGAAGCGATACTGGATATGCTTCATATTAACCATAGAACTTTTTAAGTACATGAACATTAAAGACGCATTAGAAAAAACTCAAAGGTCAAAAATCAATCAGTGATTTCCCATAATAGCTATCTTTACTGGTTTCATATTGTGTTATGTTTTTTGACATTTTATTCGGATTTCTGGAAATTACTTTTGATTTCCGTAACGCATCATTTTTATTTTCGTTTCTAAAATGTCTTCTTATTTATTTTGCTTTTGGAATTTTCACCATGATCTTTGGGATGATTCTGTGTTGAGTGACATGTTGGTGTGATTTGCCCTTCAGGGCCACCGTAGCAACAGCTTCAGTCTGCGTTTCATTTAAGTGTGGAGTGTCGCTATCCGATCGTTCCCCGCATGTGTGAAAATACTTCTACTAAAGTATTTTACAGTCAGAGTATTGTTTTTCTTAATAACAGTACCTCTTAAAATCTTCATAATAATCAAAAAGTTTATTTTAATGTTGACCAATAAAAAGAAATGTTTAGGATCGGGACTGCTACTGCACATGTGAAAAATCAGAACACATGGCTGCATTTCACAAATGTACGAATTACAGAAGTAAATCTAAATAACATTGTCGAACTGTCCCAATGTTGGTCAAAAAGAGGAAGGGATGTGGGAACCGATCAGGTGACTTGGCTGCAGACAAGATGGACCCACCATCATCGACAGGAAACAGAAATTTACCAACGTCCCCTAAACATAACTGTTACCCACAAATGATGTGAAGGTGTGGAGTGAAACAAACGCCACAATCATTACAATAAATGTGCTGATTTTTACTTGAAATCTTCATAAATTAACATGCCAGATAACTGGCCACACAGACTTTAAGGAAAAAGGAAACACCCTTCAAAATAAAATTTAAAAAAAAAATGGACAAACATGAATCTCTCAAGTTTCCTGCCAAATAAGACAGATATGTATCAAAATAAAACAAAAAAAAGTGTTGTTTTAAAGTGACAAAAATATACAGAGGTGGTATATTTTCTAAAACAGTGCTGTTCAAAGCCAGTTCACCAGGTCCAAGTTCCTAATCACTTTTCTTTTAGATCTTATGTTTCTCTTTCACCGTCCTTTAAGAAGCTTCCATGTTTCCTCCGTGTTTATAAGAATGGAAAAATGAAACAGAAGAGGCTCCGTCACTCATCTCCTGCTGGAAGGTTTTCTTCGATCCGCTTGATGAACTTCATGCGGATTTCTGTCACGCCGTCTCCTCTGAGGGTGTCCTGGGCGAATTTCACATCCACGGCCATCTGGACCTGAAGGACGCCAAAGATTTCTGAGTGACAACAACACGTTCTGTCTCCGCACACCAGCGTCCTTCTGCTTGATGTTTGTTTGACCCTTAAATATCATCGAATTCAAATGTTTTCATTCAGTTGGGCGACAGTGTAAAGCCTGTTTTACTTGCAAAAACAGGAGATTTAGCTAAATCTGATCTGAAGAACATGTTTGTGAAAGTCTATTACGCCCACTAATCTGGAAATAGGTTACACAAGCGTGATCAGGCAGGCTGTGTGGACCACTGTTCAACACAAATGTGAAATAAATCCATGGTGATGCAGCAAATGACATCACAAGCAAGAAAACTGGGATCAAAGGAAGATATTCCTTTCACCTTAAATGTTCTAAAACTCTTCTACAGCTTTATTTGACACACAAAAACGGACTAAATAACTGAAAGGATGTAGATACAGATAAAGGTTGATTTTTTTAAAGACACAGAGGACCATTTCTAATGCGCCACGCCTACTTTTTGAAGTACAGCAAATCATGTTAATCACAGGAGTCATGATTAGCCCTCAGGTCTTTCAAATCAAATCCTGAGATTTGAGTAAAAACAAATTTAGATTTTAATGAAAAAAATTGTGAACGTCCAGGTACAGATAGGTAAAAAGCTTATTTTCAAAGTAGTAGTAAATTAAGTTCAGTTGCAGTTGTTCATTTCATAAACCTTTGATGAAAACTACATTTAAAAGAACTGAAATAATCACTGTGGTGATGTCTCACTACAAAATCTTGGAGTTGGTATAGAAAGAGATCCTTTTCGGTGGGATAAAGGTTTTATTTTCATTTCAATGATAAAAGTTTAGAAATTGATCAAAATATCACAGAAACGAGCTGACATCGCTCTTTTTATAAGAACTTCATCTGTTTTTGCCGTTTCTCAGAATACTACTTACCAGTCTTATTTATTGATTTTTTCTAAAAAGAAAAAACAAACTTTGAATAAAAGCTGGGAACTGCGTTGAATGGCCATTCACACCAAATGCACCCAATGTGCTCTAGGGGGCGCCGTTCCCCAACGCAAACAGATAAATCAAAGATTTGACAGCAACAACTCTATGACACGTCACTTCAAAACCACACTTGAGTATGTTCACTTTCCACATTGCCCATGGCATTCGGGATTTATTGACCAGAACTTTCAGTGAAGCCATCCAAACTTTGTTAGCTAAAATTAATGATTTTTTTTAAAAACTGATCCACGTTTCTGCACCAAACATTTAACTGTCCGTAAAGAATGTGACAAGTTAAATTATGTGATTGATCATTCAACATCATTTTGAGGATGTTATTCAATGGCGCCACTTTAATGATGTCAACGGTCAAGGAAACCATTTTTGTTTACTAAAGTCTCACTAAGTGGTCTATGCAGCAATTTGGTGACTCGAGACAAACATTTATTGCATTTTCCTCACCAGAGGGCGCTCTGTTGACGAATGCTCTATTTTCAAACTACTGGATGTGCTTTAAGGGAAACAAAAGTCAGAGAGAAGTCTGATATTCAGTCAGACTTTATTACCTGCGTTCACAGTAACTCTAGAACTCGTTTGTAACACGAGACACGTTAGCCGCGATGAAAATGCTAGCAATGGTTGTGTCCGAATTCATTCACTACTCACTATTGAGCGCACTCATCTTTTTGTAGTGCTGTCCGCGTCTACAATTTCAAAAGTGCAAGAAATGTAAACCACCAACGTTTTTATCTTCACAAGACAGTGGACTCATAAATGATCGTTTTATCAGCTTAAACCTAGCGCTCCACATACGTGATGCGACTGCGGCGGTGCGCATGTTTAAAGAGACGACAACATACAGTCACCGAAAGGAGAGCTAACGAACATGACCAAGTTTAGGCAAACGTTTACTCGCCATGTGGCGACTAACCCTCTAAGTTTTACACGCCAAAGAGGAAAAAATGCTCACAACTGGCGAGAGCTCGTTTCAGACCCTTCAAAATAAAAGTCTATTGCGATAGACTTTTTTTATTTAGAAAAGGTTTATCACCCAGCCCTAGTTCCAATCTACTCAAGTTAACAGGATCAACAAGAAAAGTTACACCAGATTATGAAACGGCTCCAATCTTTGCAGCTAAGTTGTCTCTAAACATCAACTTGTCTTTGGTTAAAGCAGCTGTGCTGGACTTACCATCTCCAGAGCTCCTCTAAGAGCGCCGCACAGCAGGTTGGAGTAGACAAGGGTGCTGTGGTTGTCTGGAAGCTCCACAAAGTCGGCCAGTGGGTTGTTTTCTAAGATGAGGGAGAATTCGTCTCCTGCTGGGCTCCAGTTGGTTACGCTTGGGGTGACTCCCAAATACATCTTAAATGCAACCTGGAAACAAAAACCCGCGGGAGAGAAACAGCTTGAAAGAATGTAGGTCAGGAGAGAAGTTTCTGGTTCAAATATGTTCAAACATTTGGATAAAGTCTGCTCTCTTTTGACAGTAAAGAAATGGTTTTGGTGATTTGGGAGTTTATCAAAAGGTCATGTAAGAATCAGAGCAAAAAACTTTCTTCTTTGGTTTTACTCTTTCCAGACTCCTGTCCCATTGTGCTCCTGCGTTTGGACTTTTCACACTTCATCACTTCATCCCATGAACTAGTGTGTGATTACATCTGTGGAATGACTCCCTAGGCTAGCAGAAGCAACACCTTGAAAGCAGCTGGAGTGACGAACGCAGAGTTCCAGGATGGTCGTGCTGGTGTGTCTTCTGTCTGAGTTAAGTTGGGAACGTTTGTTTTCCAAATTGATATTTGGGTTTAATTTCGATGCAGACAGCACTAACCAATGACATGTCTGGGTTGCCCTGATTGATTTCGTGTCATCTGTAAATACAAAGGTCATTTTGCATTGTTCAGGCTGAAACACATTGGTGAGAGCTAGCAGGGGGCCGGTGTGCCGGTGTTTGGGCAGATGTGCTAGTAGAGAAAGCATGGATCTCCTCAGCAGCTCACATTGCTGCGTTTCGGCTCCCATCAGGTAAGTGGAGTAAGTAGGAGGGCACTAATACCTCAGCGATCCAAGTTTACCACAGTAGATTGAAGCAAAAGTTGAGTAGCTCAAGGATCCCATCCATATCTGATAATTAGCTATAGATAGATGAACAAACTGTCTTAAATGTTCAGCCGACGTTTTTGTCTAATGCATGTACTCTGGTTGGTCTGAGGAGGGGCAGCCACTTTTTGGGCTGTCCGGGTCCGTGGAGAGTCGTCAAGAGGAGCGGCTGCAGCTTAAGTGGAGCGCAGGTATGTCTTGGAGCTCAAGCAGCCACCTTAAAGGACGTTATGAAAATGGAATGTGCAGTTGGCGTGAGGTGGTAAGGGGATTGTGACGTATTCGTAAGTTGGATGCACTTGTGAAGCACTGGTGATGCTATCGCACGGAGCTTCTCTTTACTGATTGTGCGCAAATGCTGCAGGTGATTTGCGACTCCAACCAGCTGCCCGTAGAAAGAATGTGCCTGAACATTTCCCTCTACAGGCTCACCGAGTGGTCTACGACCTTGATTTTTTCCCCGCAGACAGCATATATCCCCCTGTAAGACCAGTTAAGGCTAAGGCCTAAAACATGGATGTTGCTACCATGTTCGTGAAAAACTACAGCAGGGTTTACAAAAAGGAAAATATGAATCGATCTTTACTTGGAAAATACAATTTCTATTCATCAAATGGATCCATTAGAGCTCCTTTAGAGTAACTTTTCTCCAGACAAAAAAATTTTTTTTGTTAGCTTTTGAAGGAAATATTCTTTTTTTTTTTTTTTTTAAAGTTGAGGGTTGGGGTTAGAAAATGATGAATCCAAATGGAATCAAGCATTTTGGCAGTGAGTCCTGCTGTACTGTCAACTGCTTAATAACACTGTGCAAAACAGAGGATATCTTTAACTCTAATGTACTGTTGGATCTTGAAATGAATCTCAAAATTTCTGTCAGATGCTTATGTATTGATGGAATCACAACATGATGTGTCTACCATGTTTTATTACACATTTGTTTAAAAAAAATCAAGATTGTCTCCTCAACTTTGCTCTTGGAAGACATGAAAAATGCTTTGTACCATTAATATGACCTGTATAGTCTGTATAACTGGCTTAAAAATGACTTTTTTGTAATCCAAAATGATACTGTTGAACAATTTCTGCATGTTTTTTTTTCCTTCAAAACAACAGAAAAATATCAAACTCGAAACTGATGTTACATTTGCTACTATACTATAAGAAAGCTAAACAAATAGAAATGCCAGCTAGGCTCAATATCGATGGTATATTGCTTTATTTCAGATCAAATGTGTCTCAACCTTAACCCTCCACAGTCTCCCATCCTGTGTTCTTTTTCTTTAACCTCTATAAGCTATTTGTGAGGTTTTCCTCTTCCTCTCATCTGTTTCCTCTGTAACCTTTTCTGTTACCTTCGCGATGACATCAGCTGTTTCTCGGAAATCCTGACACCGGCCGACGCTGGAGCGGGCCAGAAAGTCTTCTATCAGACGCACACCAATGTTGTAACCCCTGGGAAGGAGAGGAAACGAATGAAAACAGAGACCAACCATAACCCTGAGGGGGAAAAAAAGGGAATGTGGAACATCCCAAAGACACACAATGATAGTACTAATCTAGCAGGACATGGCAGGGTTCAAGATTTATTTTGAATCACTTAAGCGGCAGATGAAAGGAAAGCTTTCCTAAACGCTGCTTAAATAAACCTGCTTTTCTTTATGCTCAGAAGGTCTACCTTTAACCATGTAGATGGCATTTTGCTAATTGAGAAGCAGTTTGCTACCTAGTAAGGTCAGTGAAGACAGCTTCCAGTTCTGATTTAAGCTTCAGGGTTCCCTTAAAAACCAAAAAAGCAAAATAAATCAAAGCAAATGTCTGTCATCTTCACAGACATTTCTTAGGCCCCAAAATTCCATGGCTCAACTTTATTGGAAGCGATAATTGTGCCCATCTCCGTCTTGTGAGCACATTGATCTTCAGACTCAAAAATAGATTCTTTCCCAAGGCAATAACCACGCTCAACTCCAAAATGCAAAGATAAAATCTGCCTATGCATATGTTCATATATGTATATCTGCTTATTGAAGTATTTATCCCGTGTAAACGTGTCAACACTCCCCCAATTTTTATTTATCCACATTCCCTTTGTACATTTTGACATGTTTTATATTACACTTTATTAGATTTCTTTTTGAACTAGAATGATGACTGCTCCAATTTCATTGTCCAAGTGGACAGTGACAATAAAGGCATATCTCTATCTATAAGAGGTGCTGACATTCTTATCTTCTAGAAAGCTGATCCAAATATGCCTTCTTAATGGATGAAGAAATCCCTCTGTCCACTTAAGTGAGAGTCAAGACAGTTTTATTTATTATTTAATTACATGCATCATGATTGCACATTGTAACAACTATGTATTAAACCAAACCGCTGTTATACTGATTAAAATGGAGTAAAATGCTGCATATTTGTGGCAATATCATTTAAAGGCACAACATTTTGCAGAATAATTTGATTGGTTTTTTCTTTGTTGTACTACAAGACCTTTAAATCATTTCAAAACTAAACATTGTACCGTAAATTCCGGACTATAAAGCGCACCCGATTACAAGCCGCACCCACCCATTTTCAGGTGTTTAACTATTTTTATACATACACAAGCTGCGTCGGAGTATAAGTCGCATGTATTAGGCAACACTGTCATCCTGACAAATCACGCCCTGACTCCCAGAGTAAGTGTGATTCATTAGCACACTGTGGGTGGAGTCAACTTTGCCTCAGGCTCATGCATTTGAGCATATCTACATCCGCCAAACAGCTTGGAGCTCTATTCTGTTCACAAGTTCCTCAGTTATGGTTTTTTTTATTTTATTATTTTACTTATTGACAATCTAGGTATCATACATAAAATTACAAACAGTTACCATATAATCAACATTACATCCCTCAGTTATGATGAGGAAATTTACATCCATGATTCCCCCATTTCCCATGAGTCTTAGGGGCTAAAGGCGGGGCCAATGCCCGGCTCGCCACACTGTTGTATGTGTTTAAGAATGAGCAAGTATCAGCAGTGCATGGAGGGGTAAACGGGAAAAGCTCTCCATCCGCTTGTGTCGCGGCAGCGTTATGGGAGTAACAGGGTTGGTCAAAAAAACACACCAGTAAAATAAAGCAGCGGCGACTGAAAAGCGCGCGCCTCAGCGCGATACACACGCCTCCGCGTTCGTTTTGTTGAACCATGACTGAAGTGTCTTAGACCTGAAGTGAGGTCCATGCTGTTTAGCTGCTTAGAGGTGTGTTGAAAAATAAATGACTTGTGTTTGGTGTTAGATAGAGAATTCAAACCATACACTGAGTCCGAAAGTACATACATGGCGGCCGCCAATTTAATCCACAAATTAGCCGCGTCACTGAATAAGCCGCAGGGCTGCAAGCGCAGGAAAAAAGTAGCGGCTTATAGTCCGGAAATTACAGTATATTCATGGAATGGCAACATTATGTGGTGTACAATTTTAATGTTCATGTTGATAATGTCAATGACAGAAATGCAAAAGAGCTCAATGCTGTCCTTGAAACCTTTGGTCTAATTCAGCATGTGAGTTGCCCCACCCACAGCAGAAGGCACACTCTGGACCTGCTCATCACAAAGGGGGTTAATATTTACAATGTCAGTGTGGTTGATGTCGCCCTCTCTGATCATTTCTGTGTATTCTTTGACCTGTCTGTTGCTCCCAAACCACCGCCTGGCCCTGCAGTTGTCCAGGGGAGACAAATAAATGAGAGCACTAGGGCACAGTTTGTAGAAATGATAAACCCTGAAAACGTCTCTGGTGCCAATGTTGATGAAATGCTGAATTCTGTTACTTCTAGCATCTTGAATGTTCTGGATGCCATTGCCCCTATGAAAGTTAAATTGAGAAAACATAGACAGAAAGCTCCCTGGAGGAATGATGATCTAGTCAGGGCACACAAACAACAGTGCCGCAGAGCCGAGCGAAAGTGGCGCAAGTCAAAACTCGAGGTTCATTATGGAATATAAAAGGCGGAGTTGTACGCTTACAACCAGATCTTATGCAGAACAAGGGAAAGGTACTTCTCTGAAATAATTGGAAGTTGCAGCAGCAACTCTCGTATCCTGTTCACAACAGTTAACAGATTAACTAACCCTCCAACCCAGCTACCAATAGAACTGGTTTGTACACCCAAATGTAATGAGTTTGCTGTATTTTTTAATGACAAGGTTCAGGGCATTAAAAAAGCCATCAACTCCACAACACATATAACTATCCAACGGCCACCTACTCACTCTAAACTGACTCACTTTGTACCTGTCACTGACCAAATTGTCCAAGAGACCATCACCCGTCTGAGCTCGTCTACATGCTGCCTTGATGTGTTACCCACTAGATTTCTAAAGTCTGTCTTGAACAGTGTGTTGCCATCAATTACTCAAATAGTTAACATGTCTCTTCAATCTGGAATATTTCCAGAGGCCTTAAAAACTGCAGTCATTAAACCCCTCCTGAAAAAGAGCGGTCTTGATCCCACTGTACTGAATAATTACAGACCTATCTCTAATCTGCCATTTTTAGGAAAAGTCCTTGAAAAAGTTGTCTACCAACAGCTCACTGACTTTCTCTTATTAAACAATTCGTTTGATGTTTTCCAGTCAGGTTTTAGACCCCATCATAGCACAGAAACTGCTCTTATCAAGGTAACCAATGACATCCGCCTGAACACTGATGATGGAAAAGTCTCTGTCTTAATCCTGCTAGACCTGAGCGCTGCCTTTGATACTGTTGATCATGGGATCCTTTTGCACAGACTCCAAGACTGGGTTGGCATCTCTGGATCTGCCCTAAGTTGGCTCAAGTCTTATCTGGAAGACAGGAAATATTTTGTTGAAATTGGGAGTTGTGTCTCAGACTACATGGGCTTGAATTGTGGTGTGCCCCAGGGATCGATCCTGGGACCCCTTCTGTTCAACCTCTACATGCTGCCACTAGGGCAGTTAATACGCAGTAATAACATTTCTTATCACAACTATGCAGATGATACTCAGATCTATGTGTCACTGACAACAGGTGAATATGGGCCGGTGGATTCAATCAGCCACTGCCTCCAACAGATCAGTGCGTGGATGCAGAACAACTTTCTCCAGCTAAACTCAGACAAGACCGAAGTTATTGTTTTTGGCCCACAGAAACAAAGAGAAATTGTCAGTAGCTACCTTCATTCTCTGTCTCTTAAACCCTCAAATCAAGTCAGAAATCTAGGGGTAATCATGGACTCTGACCTGAACTTTAACAGCCATATCAAATCAGTAACATCAGCGGCATTTTACCACCTGAAAAACATTGCCAAAATCAAAAACATAATCTCAAAGCGAGACCTGGAGATACTTATTCATGCATTTGTCTCCAGTAGGTTAGACTACTGTAACGGCCTGCTCACCGGCCTCTCCAAACGAGCTGTAAAACAGCTTCAGTACATCCAGAATGCTGCTGCTCGAGTCCTGACCAAAACCAGGAAGTATGATCACATTAGTCCTGTGCTCAGGTCTTTGCACTGGCTCCCTGTACCTCAAAGAATAGACTTCAAAGCAGCTCTGCTTGTGTACAAGTCTCTCCATGGCCACGCACCAAAGTACATCTCTGACATGTTAGTGCCATATGAACCATCTCGTACTCTGAGGACCTCAGGGACCGGCCTCCTGTTGATTCCCAGAGTCAGAACTAAACAAGGGGAATCAGCGTTTCAATATTCTGCAGCTAAAATCTGGAACAGCCTCCCTGAAGGCGTAAGACAGGCCTCTTCTGTGTTCATGTTCAAATCTAGACTTAAAACATTTCTGTTTAGCCGTGTATATGACTGAAAGGTCCTATCTGCACTTTTCTTTCCTTCCTTTCTTTTTAAATCTTTTTTTTTCTTTTCTTTTCTTTTAAAGTAAATTTTATGTTGATTATTTCTATGATGTATTGTGATTTGAATGCATTTTTCTGTTTTGTGAAGCACCTTGAATTACTTTGTGTACGAATTGTGCTATACAAATAAACTTGCCTTGCCTACAATGCAGACTTAAAAAAGGTCAAATAAGCGTAAAGAATAGCTCTTATTTATACTGATCTTTGTATTTATGTAACAAATGCATTTGACACAGCAGGAAACTGTAAGAAAAAGTTCTAGAAGGACTTACATTTTGTCCAACTGCTTATTGACTTCCTCATCGTTCTCGTAGTCTTTACAGAGCTGGGTCACCAAGGCCCCATAGGTTAATGTAAACAGCTCAGAGTTCTGCAGTCAATAAAAGGAAACAAGAAAATCAGACAAAGTTTTCAGTTTCAAGGTTTATTTGTGGTGGATGTTTTGTATATGCAAATATATTGATCTTATATAGAATTTATAATGCTAAAAAAAAACAGAATAATCAAATCAAATCATCAAAGCTATCAGTTAAAAAAGGTAATGGACCCCTTCCTTTGTAAAAGCTGCTGCAGAGCAAAAGTTACCATTGACAAAACATCTACATGTACATTCATACAAAAATACACACATTAAAGCCTTAAAATATAATTTATAAAACAGTCTTCTACTTTTTTCTTTTTAATTATTAAGCTCAGATCCTTTTTTACGTGGCATTATGCTAACCTACAGACGGCAGCAAACAATACTAAAACCTTGTAGATATTATATTTATGCGAAACATAACTGGGTATATTTCCTTTTATTTATTTTTTTAAGTAAATTAAAACACACACAGAACAAAAGGCAAACTACATAAAACCCGGACAAGTAAGTAGCTAGCTAGCTAGCTAGCACACTTGTAAACAAAACAAACTGCATTTTCCTTTTTAAGTAAGCAATAAGTAAATCTTGATGTTCTGATATTGTAAATCTACCACATAACACAGATACTTCATAACGACTGTTTGTTAAAAACTGATATAATTCAGATAACTATACAATTTAGCACGTACATTTTGACAGTTAGCACTTTGCTTGTTTAGCTAGCTAGCTAGGCTGTTTTTACTTCCGTCGGGGCCGCCTACCATCTTTTTGCTGTCTGTTGTTCGGTTGGATTGCCTGGACATTGTGGACAGCGTTACAGGCTCACGCTCACGGTAACTCCAGACTAATCCTTTATTTATTTGATTCTGGCTGAGTATTAGTTGTCGTTGTCGCCTGTCCAGACCCAACCGGAATAAACATTTAGCTTCCGGTATTCTTCAAAGTAAATGTTGCTGTTTTTATTTATTTATTTCTAAAAGGGGAAGTTGAAAATAAAAGCTTTTCATACATTTTACAACAATTAAGTTTATGAACGCTATATTGTGCTTTGAACTTATCATACATAGTTGAGATGCGCACTTGTGTGGGGGGAAAAATAAAAATATTATTTTGAAAATATAAATGCTGGTCTAAATTCAGACTTTACCTTGAAACGACAGCGTCCCCTAGCGTTTAAAAAAGAACACGATTTCCCGCAGTTCTGTAAATGACCGCAGGATGGCAGTGTGTGCACATATTCTGGAGAGTGTGGGCACGCGCACGAGTGCGCGCGGGAGTGTGAGTGTAAGACAGAAAAAAAGGCAGAAAGAGTCAGATAGATTACAGATGTGCATCAAAGTCGACTCTTGGAAATCACATGGTGCTTCCTGAGCAGACTGGGGTGCGTTAGCTTTCAATAATCCGCGTGCTGGTTGGCTGAACGGCTCCCATCTCTTCATTGTCAAAAAGAAAGTCATCGCACTCCCCATCGAGGAGGAGGAAGAGGAGGAAGGGAGTGCATCGCCTTTGCTGCTTACGAGCTAAAGGTCTATAGAAAGCAGCCGGCACGCGGACCGGAAAGGCGGGCTGTGCAGACGCTGGACTACGGCGCAGCAATGATGGGCAAATCTGTGAAAGACGTTGACAGATACCAGGCTGTTCTAAACTCTTTACTGGCGCTGGAAGAGAACAAATTCTGCGCCGATTGCGAATCCAAAGGTGGGTGTTTTCCTATATGTTCCCTCCCTCAGCCTTATCCCCGTTCATTCCAGCTGAGAACCCCAGCATGAGTCGACCTTCTCGCTCGTTTACTACCGGGGAATGCTGCATTTCATGCACCGGTTCTCCACCAATTAGGTTGTACTATGGTAGAGACGGGGCCACATCCTCACACTGGAGAGGCATGCGGTTACATCATGCCAGAAACACACAAACAGGATCGTGTTCAGATGTTTTCATTGAGAGAACTTCTCATTTTGAAGAGTACAAATAGATAGTCATATAACCAACTACAGTCATAACACCAAATAGTAGAATCCTTGTTGGAGAATTTCTCGAACCCAAGTAGGAAACTGGAGTGGAGTCAGACAGAGACAGACATGTGCTGACTTTCAGTCGCCCTGAACAGATTGTTCCTGCCGGATACTAGAGATATGTTAATACTGCACTAGGGATGCAATGATTCCTTTCCCTCACAGTTCGGTTCAAACCTCAGTTTTTGGGTTCGAATCGATATGATTTGTGTGTTACAACACAACAATCCCTTTAAAAAATTAATAATAATAAGGAACTAACAAGCTAACAGTGAACAATAAATCCTTCTTAAATGTAGAACGTGTTTGACACTTTCATTGTAACATACCGGTATGCCGTAACGATACAACGATTCGCCTTCCCATTGATTCGGTTCAACGGTGCAGCATTCGGTTTGGTTTTAAACCAACAATTATGACACCTCTAGTCTGTACTGCACCTGGAATATTCAGCTATTATGCTGGCAAGTGGATGGAAACAAGGCTAAACTGGTTTATATCAGTATTGGATGAATCCTCCATTGGGGATGAGATAAATGCATAGATCAGGACAGTTGTAATGATTACGATTTGGGTTCATCTGTGTCTTCCGGCACAAAGAGACTGGTGTCATCAGTTATGTGCCGTATCGGCTTCACCATATTGCTGGGTAAACGTTGGTGTATTGGCTCCAAACACTGAAGCCAAAGCACAAGATTTTTCAAGTTCTCATTGCCTGCGCAATAAATCATACATTGTCAATGCGATATCAACCTGTGCTACACTCGTTTCGCAAAAGATAGCTTAAGTTGCGATAAGCGCTCGTATTAAATGTATGCGCACACGCTAAACAATGTCATGGCAGTTTTGAAGTATTTATGAAATCAAATTTTGCCCTTAATGCCACATTCACACTGTGCCCGGAAATGTACATGCGAGCGACAACTTTAATTTGAAAGTCTATGTAAATGCACGTATTTGCACGTTTTGGGCTTCAGAACTCTTGCGTTAAAGCAGCGCAAATTAAGTTTATAAGTCAATTTATACCAATTTACAGGATTTGCACCACTTCAACATTTCACACCAAGCCTCTTGACTGAGTATATGCGCTAGTATACGTTAGTGACAGACCAGTGTGAAAACTGCTAAAATAGTGTTCAAAAAGCTACGCTCAGCATGTTCCATCCTGAACACGCCACGCATACCCGGTGCGTACGTAGCATTACACATTTGACCAATCAGATGGACTCCTTCATGTCGTTGAACAAATCGAATGGTCTTTTAAAGTAGATGCCCGCCTCCCATGTAGACATGGGTCATTAGGAGTTAAAGCTATGTTGACTTTTACTTAAATAAAACCATTGCAGAGAAATGGACGTAGTATATTTGTTGTTTTTTAGTTTAGCTATTTGTTCATATATCAAAAGTCATATCATCTTCGCAATTTTGTTCAGTAATATCACAAATCGCTAACTTCTGTCATATCGTGCAGCCGTACTGGTATTTCTTTCTTTTTACCTTTCTAATGATCATTTTTACTGTAATATATATGTATGTGTATATATATATATATATATATATATATTCACTAGAGGTCATATATATATATATATATATATATATGACCTCTAGTGCATATATGTATGTATATATATATATATATATATATATATATATATATATATATATATATATATATATATATATATATATATATATATATATATATATATATATATATATATATATATATATATGTATATACACACATACACACGCACACACATATGTGTGTGTGTGTATGTGTTTGTTTTCTACCTTATTCTCTGTTCAAATGAATGAATTTGCCTCACACTTTGTCAGAGAAATACTTCAGCTTTGTCAAATAATGGAACACCCACAGAGAAGGCCAACGATTCATGGAAATCACTGCAGGCTGTCACTTACTCAGACATGCTGGGATTACGCAACAACAATGTTTGAGAGTCATGTTTCCTGAGTTACATGCCTTTAAAACACAGCTTCTGCGTTGATGCTGACTGGTGCACATTATAGGGTAAAGCTAAGAGGCTGTCGCTGAAGCCTATATTTCGTTTTTAGATTTTAAAATTAGGGGCAATGAGAAAAATGGAGCTTTTCTTTTTCATGTGCGGACGGTTGTGGGACATAAAAATAGATTATGTCAACACAAAAAAAAAGAGCTGTTGCAAAGACATACAAATACGGATAAAAAGTTTTTTTGACCTCAAGTGCAAGGTTTTTTTAGTCCAAATGATTCAAGTCTATTAGTGTGCTTAATGTTAATTTGTGTATTTTTATCTACATGTCCAGCTTTGACCTTTGTTCGTTTCAATTCCAAAAAAAAAAATGTGGGCACTAATACCTGTCTCACCACCATTTCAACGTGGGGTTGACTGTTTCCCTCTAAATAATCTAAAGCCAGTTCTATTACTTACGCAAGCCTTAGTTACATGCAACTGGACGGAGGTTGACCTGTACGGGTTTTGCGGATTTTTGGGTTGTCTGGGTTCGGTGGAGGATTGTAGGGAGGAACGATTGCTTTCTTAAAAGTGGAGTGTCTTTCAATTCCCTTGAGGCTCGTATGGCCACCTTAAGCAGTGTTATGATAAAAGAACGTACCATTGTCGTGTCGTGTCGAGGTAGATGCATTGTATTTGTAAGGATAATTTAAGTTGCATGCACTTATGACATACAATCCAGTTTTGGGTCACAGTGGAAGCAGTCAATGCAATAATGCAAAGATCTATAGATCCCTTTCTAGCTGGTCTCAGGAGAATACTAAGGCATTTGTAGGCTGGCAGAGAAATATAATTTCGCCAGTATGTTTAAGGGCTTCAAGGCTCCTCTTGTTGGTGAAGCAGCTCCATTCTGAGCTCCTTCGTGATGGCAAAGCTTCAAACCATTTTCTGAGAAACACCAGACGAGGAAGCTCATTTCATCACCTGATCTATGGGATTCTAACTAATTAGTTAGCAGTAAATGAGGATGGGTCCGAGTCGGCCTGAATAAACGTCGGAGCGAGCTTGTTGGAAGGCCACACCTCACTTGAAAATGGGCTCAGGAGAATCTGTCAATCAAACGTATCGCACGGGCATTGGGCCAACGGGCACCACATGCTTTTATTGAGGCATCTGATTGGTCAGATTGTAACTTGATAACTTCAACTGCAGAAAAAAAATATAATGAAAACAATCCGGATTATCAAGAAAATGTTTACTTGAGTTTAAAGAAGTTTTCTTGAGGGCACTCTCTTGGCTCTCAAGCATCTGGAGAAAAAAAATATGAGAAACAGATACTAAGCTAAACTGTGATCGTGCCGGTCCCGAAGAAAACACACGTCTCAGCGATGAACGACCTTAGACCCGTGGCTCTCACCCCTGCAGCAATGAAATGTCTGGAAAAGCTGGTTCTGTCCCACATCAACTCCCTGGTCGACGAATCAGTAGACCCCCACCAGTTCGCCTACCGCCCCAACAGATCAGCAGAAGATGCGTTGGCACTGGCACTTCACTCCACCCTGCAACATCTGGACACCAAGAACACGTACGCCCGGATTCTGTTCCTGGACTACAGCTCTGCCTTCAACACCATCAGGCCCCTGAAGCTGACTGATAAACTCGCAGAACTGGGAATACCAACACCCACCAGAAACTGGATCCTTGACTTTTCACTGACCGACCACAGGTGGTGAGGATGGGAAAGAAGGTTTCTGCTGAGCTGACAGTTAGCACCGGTACACCACAGGGGTGCTGCCTCAGTCCAAAGCTCTTCTCACTTTACACCCATGACTGCAGCTCCCCCGACTCCAACAACATCATCATTAAGTATGCAGACGACACAACCGTCCTCGGCCTCATCAGAGGAGGGGACGAGTCTGCATACAGAGACCTCGTGCACAAGATCACCATCTACGGAGAGGACAACGACCTTGTTCTCAACATAGAGAAAACAAAAGAGATAATCGTGGACTACAGAAGGAAAGCACCGCCACATCAACCGCTCATCATCAACGGGACTGTGGTGGAGCGGACCGTCTGCCACCGGTTCCTTGGTCTGCAGATCACAAACAGCCTCAGCTGGGAAAAAAACACTGTTGCCACAGTGAAGAAAGCCCAGCAGAGGCTGTACTTCATCAGGCTGCTGAAGAAGGCCGGTCTCAAGCGCCGGACCCTCACCCAAGCCTACAGGGGGCTTGTGGAAAGCATCCTCACAAGCGGACTAACAGCCTGGTTCGGTAACACCACCTTAAAAGAGAAGAAGATGCTGCAGAGGGTCATTAATACAGCTGGAAAAATTATAGGTTGCAACCTTCCATCCATGGACACCATCTACAAACAGCGCTGCAGGAGGAGAGTGACTAAGATCATCAGAGACAGACACCACCCTGCTCATGGACTGATCCAATGCGTGGACTCAGGCCACAACCTCAGGCGTCGCAGGCCTGAAAGCATCCACGCACACACCACATGCTTCCACAACAGCTTCTTCCCAACAGCAATCCGAATGCTGGCAAAGGACATCAGAGAGGGAAGACTGGACTAAATTACTAAGTGCAATAAACAATGATATGTGCAATAATTCTATGTGCAATAATGCTTCTGTACAGATTGGGTCTCTGCAATATTCATTATCATATTTTACTGATATTTATATTTTTATACACCATGTAAATTTGTTGTCTAATTTTGACTTTTAACTTTATTCTATTTATTTTTATTTTCTTTATTATTTCTTCTTCAAATTTTTCTTTTGGTGGCGCAGTGGTTAGCGCTCTTGCCTCACAGCAAGAAGGCCCCCGGTTCAAGTCCCGGCTGGGGGACATGAAAAACAATATCAATGGGGGACCTTTCTGTGTGGAGTTTGCATGTTCTCCCCGTGCATGCGTGGGTTTTCTCCGGGATCTCCGGCTTCCTCCCACCGTCCAAAAACATGCTACATAGGTTGATTGGCAACTCTAAATTGTCCATAGGTGTGAGTGTGAGAGTGAATGGATGTGTGATTGAGGATATTCCACCCTGCGACAGACTGGCGACCAGTCCAGGGTATCCCTTGCCTTCGCCCAAGTGGCCGGGATAGGCTCCGGCAACCCCGTGACCCCGAAAGGGAATAAACGGTTAAGAAGATGAATGAATGAATGAATTTTTCTTTTGTCCTTTTTTAACTTATCCTGACATGAGAGATGCCAAAGAAAAATTCCGATGTACCGCATGTGCAAACGGCAATAAAACTTGAATCTTGAATCTTGAATCTAAGCTCTCTCGGGAGCAAAGATGAACCATCCAGACTGTGAGCAGAGACAAGCACAAAGGCCAAAGTAATGCACTGTAATGTAACAGTATGTGTAGTGCAGATGTGCATGTACATTTATTGATTGATTTGGTCCATTTCAAGCATTCTGAGCAAAACAAAAGACAAAAATAAAACATGTAAATGTTTAAAATTCTTTTCATTAATCAACTAAAGTTATTATTACACTATTCTTGAAATGATTATTACTGCGGCTGGGTTGAAAAAAAACGATGAGTCGATCTGAATCAATCCAAGCTTAATTGATCAATAATCGATCCATAAAAGTAGAGATTGATCTTTTATGTCTTTCCTTTTCCAGTCACCTCTCGTAATATTTTGTAAGATTTGGCAATATCCAGCTTTAAAACAATCATAATGAACAACTGCAAAACTGCTAGACAGTTTACAAAATACAACCAGAAGGTTCATGGAACATTACTGATACATACATCCACTGCGTGGTTTAACAATAACAGCAGTAAAGCCAAAGTCTGCTAGCTTGGTGCTAACATATAATGGAATTTCCCATTGGACGGCTAATGCTAATACTGGGTGGACCTCAAACATATATTCCTGACTAAAAGAACAGTTTTGGATTTTCCAAATTCTTAAGGAAACTTTTTTAAAGTAACCATTTGTGGTCTACAGCACAGTTTTTTTGCTCAAATCTTCTGGAATAAAGTGTAATGTCATAGCGGGAGCTTCACCTAATGGCCAAACTGAAATGAAGATTTCTTAACAATCTGTACATTTTTGTTGGAGCTTCTCCATTTGAGAAATCATGTAACACTGTATGGTGTTAACAATCTCATTGGTATATTATATCACTAATACATTTTATAGTATGTGAACTGTATATACTGATATACTGATTATTATTGTATTCCTATAGAAATATGTCTAATTTTGTAAAGCATGTAAATTCAAAATAAAATAAAAATGAATCGATTCATCATTTTGGTGAATCGAATCAAATCAATTCTGGAAAATATTGTTGATATCCATTCCTAATTATTACCCATCACACGTCAAGTAACAAGTGTGTAATACTCAATGATTATAATCATACATCAGAAAACAGACAAGACTTCAGAGATTACTACTTCCTAGAAGGAAAACCTATCGTAAATTATTTAAAGAAAGAAATGTGGGACAAATAAAAGAACAAAACAAACTATTCTGCATTCATATGTTCTGATTTAACATGAACAAAAATGTTCTTTAGTTTCAATACTTTCTCACACTTCCATCCATCTGTGCACTAAACAGGGTTGTGGTCATCCATAATTTGATGTGTATGCAGTATAGACCAAATCTGCATTTAACAGTATAATACACTGCTGCTTTTACCTGATGGTATGTTTCAAAGTGGAACTGATGACAGCATCTAATGTGATGATGGAAGCCCAGACCAGATGTGACGGGCAGACCTTGTTCTTCATGTAAACAACCCATCAAGCCACGATTCATTTTCTGAATGAACTGTTACACCTCCACCGCTGCATGATTCATGAAGAAATGTTGTAATTAGGTTTTAGATCCAATTAGCTATAGTCACGCTTATTTTGTGGTTGCAGTCAAACCAGTTTGATTGGATATCAGCAGCATGTAATACAAGAATTCACTTATGATCTAAGAAGGTAACACAAAGCGATAGGAACGTCGGTAACAGAGACAGGCCCTCGTGATCTTTTATTGATTTATGAAATAACCCCCAGGTTAATTATTAGATAATGACAGGAGGACAAACAGTGGCAGAGTTTGAACAGTAATTATTTAGGATGGGCTCAAAGTCTGGTGATCTCAGGGTCTAACTTGTTTTTGTCATAACTATTGCTGGGATGCACAGTGCTAGGTTTGGGTTACCTTTTAATGAGATAAGAATAAAAATTAACTTACTGCATTTTCACAATAAGGTACGTTGGCCGAGAACCGCCATTGCAGCAAAAAAAAAAAAAAAACTGCAAACAAAAAGAAAAATGAAATGCAAATAAAAAAGGGGGAAATGCAAATAAAAAATAAACGCTGCAAATGATAACCGCCATCACAGCAAAAAAGAAAAAGAACTGGTGCAAAAAAAAGAAATGAAATGCAAACATAAAAAAAGCGATGCATCTACGAAAACGGCTGCAAATAAAAGGAAAGCCTTAATGGAAGTGACATGACCACGAAAGTGACACCACAACAGATCTGGGGTCAGTTTGCAGAATGTTCACCAGAAGTGGACGGGCTTTTGCTACACACACCGCTGGGAAAAGAAGGAAGAATACAGGAGTATGAATCGGAAACTGAACGAGAAAGTGAAGTAAGTGAAAATGTTGGTGTTGAATGTTACTATGTGTAATTTTGATGTTATTTGGTTTAGCGAGAGGTAGCCCTAGGTTTTATTCCGGTTATTGTTAGCTTCGGCTGATATGCAGACACACACAGTCCAGTGTACAGAAAGACCACTAATGAAGCTGTGTTCACGCAGAACGCGAATGATTCACGGGCAAATGTGCGTCTTCCGCCTCTCCTTTGCCACGTGGCAAAGTCTCTGCTGGCCGTCAGTCTAAAAAATGTGTTTCAGAGCTTGTAGCTACTAGCTTCATACACATGTGGGAGAAGCTTTAAGCTAATGTTTTTAGCCTGATGGCTACATGGTGGAACGACGCTGAAGTTGGCTTCCGATTCACAGCTTTTGGGCTTTGGGAGGGCACTAAAGGAACATTCCACTGCATTTTTTGCACTATAATCAGCTAAAACGGGGTCCTGTTCAAAAACCACAGGACCTGGACTGCTGAAACTTGGATTAGATTATGCATTTGATTCTAAAGAATACATTAAACACAGTTTCCGATCTGTGAAACCTTTACCTGATTTGTGAAAATCTGAAATAGTATAATAAAAGCGTAAAACGCAATAAAAATCATCCCATAATTATCATCCTAAATTTTAATAAAGGTGGTTTGTATTGTCAATTTTTTTCTATCTACTTTTAGAAGATGACAGTGCCGTGACCCTGGCGGAGGTGTTATTGTTGCTGCAGGTGTGCCACGTGTTCCTCATGCTGGAATGAGTCCTCTGCCACGCCTTCACTTCCTATCTTCCTCAACATCAAGATTACCAATGGCGAATACCTGTGCCAACATTTTGAAGATTCCTCTTTTGGACTCCTATAGTGCCTGTAAAGCCAAGATGGACTTTGGAATCAATCAAGAAATCAAGAATTCCCCTGGCTTTGGGTGCTTTTAGACCAATGATTTTTTTTTGGGTAAAAGTTAATGTTGCCACACCCGGTTAGATTTCAGGGCTACAATATTTGTTATACTTTCTGTAGTTGTACTGCAACATTTTTTTATATAATACTTTCTGTAATAAAAAATACTGGACTACAGACATTTTTGTAAAGTTTTTTTCAGGCACAGAAATCTTTGTTTGACACATGAAATGACAGGAGAGAGGAAAATGAGATATAGCTCATACCATACACAAAAAGGTTGTATTACTTTAGCTCTGAGTGCCCAAATCCAGGTCTTGAGAGTCTGCTTCCAGCTGGTTTTGGGATCCCCTGGTTTAGTTACAATGCCAAGACGTCCCTAAAGGTTTTACAGACCAGCCATGTTTTTTAGGGTGATGTAGTTCTCAATAGCTGATTTCCACTGCAAAGAAGCTCTTAGACCACTCTGTTGTTGTCGTTCTCCAAAGAGGGTTTCATGCTCATCCCCACCAGGAGTTGCTGGCACTGGCAAGATGCTGGTGATGTGGTTCAAGGTTTGGTCAGATGCCTGGAAACCGCAATTGCTCCCATCAAATCTACGAGAAAGTACAGAAAAACGTTCATACTGAGCAACACATCAAAAAAGTTTAGCCTTGTTAATTTTTGTAGTTTCATTGTCATTCTAATTAATTCTGTCCTCAAAGTAGCAACTGGAGTGTAGTTCAGTCTTCTGGTCAGGCCTGCATCTTTTTATCTTCATTCTAGATTGCTAAGACTGACTGATATGTTGTGTTTTGTTTTCAGTAAGTCGACTATTATTTCATAACTATGGCCCTCTGTGAAATATTTTTGGATAAGTCCATCAAGTGAAGTAGCTTCTTGATCTAAGGGTTTAAAAGGAGGACACTATTTTAGAGGCTGACTGATGAACTGCATATTATTTTTTACGATTTTTTACAGAGGTGAATAAGATTGTTTCCATTATCATATGGGTGTGACATGATAGTGATTTGAGTTCTTGGGGAATCTAACAATTCAATGTAAAATTGATGAATTGAAAATGTCTGTATATTTAAGTAAAATATTACATTCAAACAAGTATAATAGTTGGAAATAAATAATAATAAGGAAATAAATTACTTGAGTAAGATATGTTTTTACAGAGATGAGTCTGGGGCAGCTCCAGGATTTTTTTTTTTACTGCAAAAGCTTAGAGGTTTCTAAATGACTGTTAGGAGTAGCTAATTCATTTTCCTGTCAAATTACAATTCAAAGAAGGAAAGTAACAGGGATGCATATTCATACGAGTCATATGATTAACAGTAAAAAAAATGCACCTTCATCTTGAAAACTCTTTAGAAAACGTGACAAAGCGTCTGCCAGGCTGCTAGCAGCCCGGCAGCTGATGGAGCTGATGGAGCTCCGTCGCTCATGAACCCTGAATGAATGACGTGAATGGCAATGTTCTTGTAGAACTCTTCATAATAAATGACCATGATCTTTCAACACCACCTGCGTCTCCCACGCATTGTAATCGAGATATGATAAACACAGACACCGGTCCATTATGTAGCCATCAGGCTAAAAACATTAGCTTAAAGCTTCTCCCACATGTGTATGAAGCTAGTAGCTACAAGTTCTGAAACACATTTTTTAGACTGACGGCCAGCAGAGACTTTGCCACGTGGCAAAGGAGAGGCGGAAGACGCACATTTGCCCGTGAATCATTCACGTTCGGCGTGAACACAGCTTCATTAGGGGTCTTTCTGTACACTGGACTGGGTGTGTTTGCGTGTTAGCCGAAACTAACAATAACCGGAATAAAACCTAGGGCTACCTCTCGCTAAACCAAATAACACGTTCAGTTTCCGATTCATACTCCTGTATTCCTCCTTCTTTTCCCAGCGGTGTGTGTAGCAAAAGCCAATCCACTTCTGGTGAAGATTCTGCAAACTGACCCCCGATCTGTTGTGGCATATTTTCGTGGTGATGTCACTTCCGCTAAGGCATTCCTTTTATTTGCAGCCGTTTTCATAGATGCATCGCTTTTTTCTTTTTTTTTGCATCGCTTCTTTTTTCTTTTTTGCTGTGATGGCGGTTATTATTTGCAGCGTTTATTGTTTTATTTGCATTTCCTCTTTTTTATTTGCCTTTTATTTTCTTTTTGTTTGCAGTTGCTTTTTTTTGCTCCTCTTTTATTTTTTGCTGCAATGCCGGTGTGGGTACCGGATGTTCTCGGGTTGCCGGATGTTCTCGGGGTCCTTCAGGGTCCTTCGACCAATGATGACGTCACACTATTTGATTGGCTGTAAGTTGCCATGACCAATGAGTTAACGTCGCAAAGTTTTTTTAAAAACTTTATTGACAATTGCGGTATCATACATTAACAATGACATTAACGTTAACAACGAACAATAACGATGTAATCAATATTGCCTCGAAGATCAGTCACCATTGCCAAATATAACATATTGACATTGAAAATAAACAAAAGAGGGGAAAAAAAGAAACAATGAACATAACACACAAATAAATACAAACACAAGTAAAATAAAATAAAGGAACATAGAAAAAATCTGAGTAGTCTAATACTAGTTAAGTTAGGGGTACTCGTGAAGTTTGTATTTCTGAACAAAACTAAGCAATTTCAAGCCATTCTTCTTTTTCATATAATGAAGTGATTGAAAGCAAAAACAGAGCTCTTTATTAAATGTTATAAAAGTGATTTGGTCTTCAAAACTTGACCTCACCAAGATGGCGGTGCTCTCCTCCCATGAGGAACCACGTGATGTCTCGTCTAGTGATATAACTCATTTGAAGGACCCTGAAGGACCCCGAGAACATCCGGCAACCCGAGAACATCCGGTACCCACACCGGTTCTCGGCCACCGTAATAAGGGACACTTAAAAGCCTGAATTATTTTCAATAACAGCAGGAGTTATCAGGAGCTTCTTCTATATGGATTAATTCTGGTTGTGTTTACTGATGTTAAAGTGGTTTTGAGAGATACAGGGCGTTCTGTCAAAATGTCAGTGTTTGTTTATGAATTGCAAACAAGGTTGGGTGTTATTGTAAATATGCTAATGCAGCTAACTTGTAGCAGTGTGGGACTGTGTTTTTTTATGTAACTAATAAGGTTGGGAGTGAGCATCGTCAAAGTTAATGTTTGTTTTAGCGATATCAGTCTGTTTTTTTACCTCTTGCAAACAAGTTGGGAGTTACAGTTATTGGTAATGGGGCTAACATGGAGTGTGTTAGGAACAAGTTCTAGACTTACCGTGAACACAGCTAATAAAGTCTGACTGACTTATAGATTTATCTCTGGGTGTATTCAGACTGGAAAAACCATTTGGTCTGGACCCAGTCCGCTTAATTTGGTCCAAATTGAGTCCTGAACCTTGCGTTTGGTCTGTATTCAGTCTCCCCTCAAGGGGACTTTTCTGTTCCGGACTAAAGCTTGTAAACAAAACCATATGACCAAAGATCTCTTAACTCATTGGTCAGGAATTACAAGGGCGGGGCAAAGCTACTAGAGGAAGAAGTTATGGAAGTCCTACGCTTTGCATTCCTTGTTGTGATAATTCGCCTTTTCAAACTTTATAGTTTGCTGACCAATTTTAAACGCATGTATCATTGTCAGGCTCAACACTTTTTACTGGCTTTTTGGTGTGCTGCAGGGTGATTATTGGCCAGAATGCACCTAAGAAGGTACACTGATTAGTGTTTATGATATGTAGATTGTTGGGAAATTAATGAAAAGCCATGTGTATCATGTTAAAAGTTATTCTGATGAGTCTGAAATCACATTTCAATGTGTTGCTTCGTCTCATCGTTGTAGTTGCATGGCATTTAGAGAGAATTCTGTTAAGGAACTACAAGGTAGCTTTTAGGGTGACGTAACAGCAGCGCATGATACACAGCAGAACATGTAAGAATTGTTTTCAGTGGTGTTAAAATAAACATTCTAAGTAAGGAGTTAGACCCTTTTTTCAGTTTGATAACACGACAATGGTCCTTGACATTTGTCCGTGGCTCATTTGTTGCTTCATTCCTACTCTGTTTACTTTGGCTACGGTGGCCATTTTGGTTCAGTTTTTCAGCTCCGAGAACGATTGCATTCAGACAGGAATGTCAGAGGGAATCAAAGCTCAGTCCGATTGGAAACGAACCGAGACCACCTCCAAAGATGGGTCAGAGAGCAGTTCCAGGTCCGAGACCAGGGTCCACTTGGGTGTATTCATACTGGAAATTTGTTCCAGATTATCGAAGAAAAAGAACTCTGGTTCACTTTAAGCAAACCAAATGTGTCCAGTCTGAGTACAGCCTCTAAGACATTAGTTCAAAATAGACCATTTATTGACTGCTCCATTTTTCACCTGCTCATGATTCACAACGATTTGAATAGAGAAATACTCAAAAAGGCAATTTCGTTTTATATATGTCCTTCATCAGGTAAATGGCACAAAAACATGTGAAAAGCACCAAAAACATGATTTTCATCAGAGTGGGTCTAAGTAAGCTATGCAACAATTTGCTGAAATCCTACAGACAAATCTCAGTTATGACCTTTTTTATGGTCAGAATAAAATGAATGAATACTGTGGTCTTAGAAGGAGGCACGTGATTGACCTAAAGAGCAGTTCCTCACATGCATCCTCATCTTTCGTCCTTCCGTTTGCCTTTATCAAGGCCGGCGTTTAGCCATATGGCTCGCAATGACGTTTGGTCTAATCTGGTTTGTCTTCATCTGCTTTTATCACCTTCATTGAGGAGGAAGACGTGGTGGGATGTATGGGTGCAACGTGTTTTCTTCAACGAGTACAGTCATTGCAAATCACCTCTGTTCTAATCCAACAGCGGTAAAACTGTGTTTCCAAACTTCCTGTCTCTTTAAGACAGTACTTTTACAACTTCCTCAAAAAAGAACCGCATTTACTGCTGTGTGGTAAAAATAAACCTGGAGAGATAAGAGGATGAGGCAGGTGCATTGTCCGCTCTCAACGGGCAAGTTGGTGTTTGCACGTCTGCTCATTTGTGTGTAGGTTTTAGCAAGCATCAAAGCCCTTTTATTGGCTCAATTGTGCTCTTGTTTACGTACTTGGTTGCCATGGAGATTTCACCTGGCGGGGTCATGCTTTATCCTCTGCTGCAGCCTCCACCAGGAGCTCTCAACCGTTTCCTCTGCTCACGCCCCTTTAATCTTATCCAATCACAACACAGCAGGGATTTCTCTTAAAGAGAGAAGCTGATTGGCTGGCTGAAAAGGAGTTTAGGAGTTGGTCCCAGGAACAGTTGGCACAGTGGGAAAAGTGCAGCTAGCTCTCTAATACAGTTGTACAACTGTACAAAGAAACTTAAAGGGTCCTTAAATAAGCTGCCAATTATATTTTATCTAACAGTCTTGATCTTTAAATTCTGGATAACAACATTAAATTATAATAAATGATCATGTAATTCCATTTGTTGTTCTATTATGAGGATGCAGGAAAAGTTATTATATTTTAATTAATATTAAAAAAAACACATTTAACCTAAACTATTTTTACAAGAAAGCTTTTAAAAAGGTTAGCAATTTTAAGCATCTGACTTAAATTGTTTGAAGGATTTACGCATGGGACTATACTACTTTGAGGCACATCTAGCATTAGAAAACGGTTAGTGACATTTGAAAATTTCTTTCCAATATCCCCCCAAAAAAGAAAATATTTTAAAAAACAAAAAGACTGTCCCTGCGACAGATTGGTGACCTGTTCAGGGTGTCCCCTGCCTTCGCCCACAAGTGGCCGGGATAGGCTCCAGCAGCCCCGTGACCCTAAAAGGGACAAAAAGGAAGAAGATGAATGAATACAGAATTTTAAATTGAAATGTAAATTTACATTTTTATTTGATGTTTAAATAAATAATTGGGTTTGCATCTTATCAAAAATGTATGTGTCTGTCCTTTACAGGCACTGAAAAAAGTTATGATTTTTTTTCCAAAAAAGATAATGTAATTTTGAAATAGAAATGCACCTAAAAAAGCACATTTTCTCGAGTACCTCCTTTTTTTTTTTAAACGGGAACCCCTCAAAACTAAAATGTGGCATCTCAAGGGACTAATCGACTAATCTAATATACCGTCACCAAGTATATATGAGGAGTGAATGAATAATGGACACGCTATAAGCTCTTTGAGCATCTGGAAAAGCGCAGATAAATCTAATTAATCAATTAATCCTGCTATTGCCTGAAAATGTTTAAACTAATAAGTTAATGGGCAGATAAATAACTGTTTACTCTGAATGTATAGATGCTGGACAATTAAACCTATAATGGTGCAATATTGATATGATTTATGAAGATTAGAAATTTCCATTCCCATTTTCTTAAATTCTGAAAAAGATAATCCAAGGAATGCTCCAGTCAAAAACAAGAAACATGTTGGTAGTAGCAGAATCAGCTTGTCCATGCTACTAAACTGCAGACAAAGCAAAAGTTTGCTTTTTATTTAAGTCATGAGTCATTTTTAAGATACTTCAAACAGAGTCAGCATCTGTCTTTACACATTTTTTTAAGTTATCAAGGCCAAACTGAGGCCAAATAAATGCTGTTTGGGTTTGTCACCCACTGCCGACATTTGTGCTTTGTAAAAACAAACAGAAAAAGTCTTCAGCAGCTGAAGCACGAACTGGAAAGCATTACAAGAGAAACTCTTATGACTGGACTTATACTGTTCAATATAACAAAGTGATGTAAGGTTGTGATAGACATGCTCAAACATCAACCCTTTACAAAAAGGAGCTGGTATTCTTTTCTCCCATTACACTTCTCTAAATTTGATATATTTCCTTTTTTTGTTTATTGTAGTATTTCAACGATTTTACATTGTACATCTCAACCACTTGTTGGGCAAAAATATTGTTTAAAAAAAAGAAAGTAGTATTTTTTTGCTTCCCTTTTAATGTGTTTTTCCTTTTTAACCCTCACCTGCACAGTAAGAGATTTGTGGATGCCTATAACACAGATGGTGGGTGTATGGTAGTGAATTATCAATGGCCGTCCATCTGCCAGTGGGTCACTGAATAGCTTTGGGGTTTCCAGACATGTTTGTGCCTGTGGCAGGAGGATGAGACGGTGCAGTGCAGTGTATGCTTGGAGAGGGAGAAGGAACGGCTGATGACCGAGGCTCTGAGGATTACTTCGGTGCATGCAGAGAGACCGTTTATCCTTGTGGGATATAGGCTAATAAGCCACATGCAGCTGCTCTTGCAGACGTGTACATCACTGAGCAGGAGCAAGTGGGTTGTTCTGAATTGTCAACTATGTTTACGAGATACTTTTGGCTCTTGTAAAAAGGGATGTTTACATTTGTGAGGTACACTGCAAGACCAAAATCTTACAAAAGTATAAAGACCCTTGTTTCAAGAAAGACTGTCTTATCTTTTGTCTTGCAAAAAAATTTTTTATCAAGAAAGTAAAACAATTGTAGCTTGAGAAAACATGTCTTATGCTATTTTCACACTAAACGCAGGCTCTTGGATGCACTCAGTGTTCACACTTGACTGTCACTACCCAAAACTAGCGCATGTACAGTTCAAGAAGCTTGATGGGATATGTTGAAGGGGTGTAAATCTGGTGACTCTTGCTTCAGGCTTTTTCTTTCAAAGCTCTATCCTGATATATGAACGATTTGGTGTCATAGAAAATCAGCCAGGCACAAACCAATAATTGCTCCTTCATGATCAATTTTCAAACAGTTGGTACTTCTATGAAGGAAAAAGTTCGCCATCCATACATCACCACCAAATCAGAGTCCCTTAGTACCAGTAGTTAAAGTTCAACCTGGTTAAACCTGCAACGCGCGTTCAGTGTCTGCAGGCTCTGTATGTAGAGCCCAAAAACGGACCTAAAAACTTGAACGTGAGAATTTTGAACGCGAAACGTGCATTAACATGCATTTATATTTTTTATTGGAAGTGGCTGCTTGAACTGCCGCTGCCGAAGCCATGTGATCATATTAGCAATATTTTTTCTCAAATAAGACTAAATGGACCATTTTTCTAACCCTATCAGAAGACATGGTGATTATTTAAAGAAAATCTGCCAATGGGGTAAGAATTTTGACTCCTTTCTTAGGGAACTGGTTTTGTGGTCTGCCAGCTTTTCTTAATGATGGAAACATTTCATTATAACCCTTTAAATGTGACTGTTTTGTGCTTCATAAAGCTGCTAAAGTCCACCTGGTGATGAAACAAAAACACTTGTGTGTCTTTCTTTCTTCTCCACCTCTAAAGTGCTTCAGCCTCCACATTTAGCAAACACACACAAACTCATTTTGGTCAGTGTGACTCATCATTCTGCTCTTTAAACCCTTTATTTTGACCATTTGATAAGATCAAAAGGCAGTTTGTTCACCACTATCACTTAGCTGCAGAGAAAAGTAAGCTTAAATGCCCCTCAGCTTCTTTCGTTCTTTCTTTAGTCTCTCCTTCCTTTTTTTTTAGACATCCTTGTCTCCTACTCTCTTCCAGCTATTTCTGTTAAAAGTGCGTGGAGGTGTGCTTTGTTGCTGGGAGTTCTCACACTGCTGGTGCACTGATTGGATCCATAAAGGTGATGCGATCTGTCACAGTAAATATCTACTTAAGTCCTGATTTGGCTCATTTAGCCAGTTAGCCCTCATGTTAATGGTATTAACACCCACTGAGAGCCTTTTGAAGGTGGAGAACTGTGGTTTCACCATGAGTAAACACAAACCAATCCCTTTCACAAAGGGGGACTTGAGGATAAGTTGATGATTAAGAGTGGCTTTTTGAAAATGTTGTGCCAGTAAACTAATAATTGCTCTTTAATTTAATGTTTGAAATCAATTATTATAGGAGTGTGGAAATAATTATTTGATTTGAGAATATTTTGTCATGGCTGTGAGGTTAGCTTGTTTTTGCATTGTTGGCGTTCCTGTTGGTATGTTTTTTCCAACTGCAGGTCTTAAGCTACGTTCGCACCGCCCTCAACGACGCGCGTTCAAGCGACAACTTCCATTGAAAAGTTTATAAACATGCATGTAAATGCGAGTTTCAGGCTTCCGCGTTTAAAAATCGTGTTCACAGGCTCAATATACAAAACACGTGACCGTTGAACACACATCGACAGTTAAACCAGGTGGAACTTTGAGCAATCAGTAGCCGCGTTTACATGGGCAAAAGTAATCGGAATGAACGCCTGATAGGAAAGAAATGCGTCATGTAAACGCGCCATTCGGAATACTCTGCCCCGATCAGACTCGTTCGGATCAGAATTTCTTTCCGATCGAGATAGGTGGGTTATACCGATCGTTTATCCGATCGTGGTGCATGTAAACGGTCATTCCGATCGTGTGTCACTACTGCTCTGGGTTACGTCATGCATAGATGGTGTTTCGCTGAGAGAAAGCTTTGGAGCGCATACGGGACCGACCAGCTGCTCTGCGGACGCTCCGCTCTCGCCCCGCTGGCTCTCCCCTCTCTTACACCCCTCACGAGGGAGATGCGGGGCAGGAGCGCTTCGTGCCCCCCGACGCTCACTCGGTCCACTGGCACCCGAGTGAGCAGAGCAGCCGGATTAATAATTTTGTGTCTGAGGAGGGGAGAATGCTTTTTTACGTGTGCGGTTTGTTGTTTTGTTATGTGTGGGAGAATTCAGACTGCGAGCCGTCCCGCCGCTCTGGGTTAGCAGCTGCAGGACTCAGCAGGAACCGTGTTCGAACAGAGCTCGGGCCGCTAGCTCACAGAGTGGCTTTTGGGCGGTCTGTGTGAACTTTTCAGAGCAGAAATAAATGTTGCTCAGTCCTTAAAAACTGTTCAAACAATCACGTGGATTTGTGTTTCCAGTTGTGTCCCGACAAAATAAAGGCTGTTGTTATTCCCACACATTTACGTGGAGCCAAGATGCAGATTGCTGCGTTACTCGCACGGTCCTGGATTTTGTGTCCATCAAGGCTAATTATGTTAGCCCGTGTTAGCCTGCCCTAACCCTTCTTCCAGCTTAATTCTTCCACAAAAAAAGCACTGACCACACGGATTTAATATAACGATGAGCAAACAGGCGCTTCATAATATTCATAACATTAATAAAAGCACGTTTGGAAGATCGTCTCGTATTACGGAGCTTCTGCACATGCTGTCTGTCTGTGACAACGGTTTGTTTACAATGGGACCTATTTCCTCATCCGGGTGATTTTACACTACTGCGCATGCCCAAATTATTCATTCCGACCGAAAGTGTGAGCCATGGGAACGTTTGTTCTAATCGGAAAAAGGTTTTCTGTTCCCATGTGCACGGGTGAATTTTAACCCGACCATTGATCCGATCAAGATATTCTGCCCATGTAACCGCAGCTAGTGTCTAGGTCTAGGTCAGTCTAAGTTTTGGTGGTGACGAGTGGATGGTGTCCCCTTTTAATTCACAGAAGTACCAACCGTTTGAAAATGGATCACGAAGGAGAAATTAATAATTGCGGTTTGTCTCTGACCGTAATTCTGTGACACCTAGTCTTTGATATGTTGGAAGATTTGCACCGCTTTGACATTTCACACCAAGCCTCTTCAAGCTATAATTGGCGGACATGCAATAATGAACAGTAGAAAAAGAAGAAGACGCCCCTCCTTGTTTGTCCAGTTTGAAAACCCCATATGCTAAACGCGTGTCACATGCTTTGTGTGAACGTAGCAATACTTTTGACACTTTTAAAAAACTGATTGCAATTTTAAAAGTTGACTTTTTGTTCACCCTCTTGTGATTAAGTGGCAGTTTTAGAAGGATGTCTCAATTCTTGTTGTTCATTGCTTTGCCAATAGTTTAGCCGGTTAGGTTGATACCACACAAATTGTGCATTTTGTGCTACAAACACCAAAATCCAGCGACCATTTTTAAAGACCCCATACACTCAATTGTTAAAAACTTATTTGATTTCTATTTGCTCCAGTCCCAACTATATGGGCTGTTAATGCACAAAATGCAGTCTTGGAACTTGAGGAATACCTACATCTATCTATCTATCTATCTATCTCTGTCCGTCCGTCCGTCCGTCCATCCATCCATCCATATAATATTTTTTTATCTTGGATTTTCTCGTAGCAAACTTGTTTTTGTGAAACAGGGGTCCATCAGCTGCAATCATTCCTGATTTGGTGTTTGTACCTCATAATGCGCGACTGTTAATAACCAGTTCCACTATAAATCATTTGTTATGTTTTATTAACTACTTATCCTGACATCCTTTTTCTCTAGACTTTACAACTGAACAATATATTGACAAATTACTTTTTTGTTTGTAATAAATTGAAATGTTTTGGAAACAGAAAAACTTGACAATTGAAGCCAGCAAAGTGCCCTGTCTACAACTAAATAGCTTGTACTGCGACTTTTTAATATGCAAGTGAGCAAAGCAGTATATGCCATGATTCTGCTAAGGGGGACTTGAGGGTGGTTGGTGTTAGTGAGGAGCATGCAGAAGATGGAGCTAGATGGAGGCGGATGATTTGCTGTGGCGACCCCTAAAGGGAGCAGCCGAAGGACAAAGATGATGTGAGACAACACGTGTGAATGGGTATTCTGAGGAACTGGTTCGTCTATAATGGAGTGTCTGGGTCATTGTAGGAGTTTTGACATCTTTGTGTATCGTCTTCATGCTTCAGCCATTTTTGAGGAGCTGGTTTGACCTTTTTCAGACATCAATCCATTCAAGCATCTGGGGGCTTTGCCCCAAAGAACAAATCCAATCAATAGAAACCTTATCTGACAATCTGAAGAACTGGAAGAATCTGCTGCTGGCACCTTAGTGCCACAGCACACCTTTAAGGACCCACTACGATCATCTTTTAAGCTCTTTTCAAACCACTTCCTGTGGTCTTTTAATAATGATTATGCTGTTTTTAGCTGAAAAAAAAACCTATGCTGTTTTCTTGGACAACGTTTCTGTAGAGCAAGAGGAATTTACGAGAAATTTGACAGAGGAGAAATGTGCAGGGAGCTTGTGGCCCACCCATCGTATTTTCAAGACCACAAATAAGCTCCTTTTCAAACGGCTTTTGTTCGTTTGCTACCGATTTACAACAATTTGAAAAAATAAATACTCAGAAATGCAATTTTATACTTTATTTTCTTTATATCTGTGCTTTCATCATTAAAATGACACAATAACATGTTAAAAACACCAAAATCACAGTTTTCATCAAAGTGGATCTTTCAACAGTGTTGAAAGTGTTTTTCAAACGGTGTTGCAGTGAGATATGGTCAGGTTTGCCGTGAAAGATGGTCAGGTGTGCCGTGAGAAATTACCCATTTTCACTGATCAACTCTGTTTTCGGAAAAGTCCCGCCCCTTCAACTGTATCTGCCAATCATTCTTGGAGGCTCAATCACACATCATCAGTCTGACCAATCAGAAGTGGTTAAAGTCTTCACTTCCTTGTTCTGATTCTGCTCATAAAGTCTCTCAGTTCCAACAAAAATAACAGCCAAAGCTCGTCTTTAGCGGTATAGCTTTCCATAGAATCCAGTGTCAGACCGTGGAACAAGTGAACAAAATAATGAAGTTCAAAAACGCTAGTCTGTCTGCCATCTGCGGCAGTATTCGCACTACATCTCCCATGATGCATTGGGTTAAAGTGACAGCGTTTCAGCGTACAATGAGTCTTCCCTGTTAAACGTCTTGAAACCACAACCAACACACATCAGTTTTGAAATCTTCTGATGAAATCAGAGGTCAACAGTTTAGTTCTCCTTCAAGGTTTGTGTTTATTAACAGCCAAAGATCCCAGAGTTTGGTCCAAGTCATCTTTTAACTGAAACATTTTTCTTCTAACGTCTGGATTAAAGGACAAATTCACTCTCAGACTTCAGTCACTTTTGAAAAATGAAAAGTTAAACTTAAGTAGAAGTAATAACAACATTTAAGAAACAGGATTAAGGTAAAGTGGCCAACAGAAACAATTAAACTAAATTTATACAACAAAATCATCTAAAAAGAAATAAAACATTTTTGTTAAAGTTTTCAAAGACTTCATCTTTGATTAAGACAAAAGAAAAACTAATAAAACTTCAACATGTTCACTTTTTGTGTAGCTACAGAAAACATAAATATAATGTTAGTTTGTTTTGTGTGTTATTTATCAAACATATTGTGATCATATTGTTCAAAAATTATAGTTGCCTTTGCACCAACATTGAAAAAAAAATTTGAAAAATAAATCACTATTTAGAAAGAATATATTTGTTTTTTGTGAGGTTACATAATATTGCATGCTAATAAACTGGAGGAAAAAACAACTACCAGGGTAAAATGTAAAATCATTGAGTTGAAATTATTACTGAAAACTAACTTAAATTTATTACAACTTTTAGAAAAAAACAACTGCAACTTCCAGCTCTATCTGCCACAATTACCACAAAAATGCAAGTGAGATTGCAGAGGGACTGGACATGAATACAGACTATGAGTTTCTCCTTTTTCATTTTTGGATGCTGGTGTGCCGCGGGATTTATGTCAAGGATAAAGTGTGCCTTGGCTCAAAAAAGGTTTAAGCGACTATTGAGTCCATTGCTTAACTGGTCATGGCTGGTTTGCCATCAATAAGCGCACTAACACAAATGAAGCCAGTAGTTATTGTGTTGTGTTAGTTTACTGTCCAATGCTCTGCTCCTAAATGACATCATTTTATTTTCCTCAAATATCCTTTTTTTTACGCATAATAAACAATATTGTTTTTCAGTCTCACTTTGTTTCTCTATGTGTTAACATCAGTTGAACTGGCTTAGCAGAGCGGCTCTAAGGTTGACATTCATTATTTCTGTCTTCCTTAATTGAATTTATTCTGCTGTTGTTTTTTTTTAAATCCAAACTAATAGGGGAAAAGTTTTTCTCAAGAAAGATCTCAATAAAACTAAAACAAAGAGCTATTTTTCTGTTTCACATCTAGCTCCAGATCAGTAACTTCATCTAAGACCTTACGAGGTTTGCATGTTTCCCTAACTGAAACTTAACTTCCCTTTCATTTACATACAATGGCCTTTTTCTTAAATGCCACAGTGATTTCAGCCAGAGCAGAGATGAAAAAGAAAATGAAACAGAGGCTGTTCCTCCACCTAGTGGTGGAAAAAGTCACACTGCATCATTCTGAAGCAAAACTACTAAGCAATGAGAGCTGGAGGTGGGTGGATCAGGGGGGTGTGCAAACAGAAATCAAGGAAAAAGTGGGGTCAGGAGAAAGACATGTAGGGAGAGAAATGCGAGTATTCTCTTTGAAGCTGACCGTGTTCCCAAAAGAGGACGATTGCATAATTTAAGGAAGGGGAAAAAAAGCCTGTCAGTGCTGTTTTTAGCACTCCAGCCCTCAGAGTTGCCTGTTCAAGCATGTCACCTCTGCATACACAGGAGATGCTATAACACACACAGCAGTCCCTGTATATAAATGGAAAACTGACACAAACATCAGATGGGTCAGTTATGATGTATAGACAGAAATGTTCTATTTAGCCAACACAGCACTCGCCACAAATGACCCCCAAGACCACATGAGTAATCATCCGTTCTAGTATCCCGGTTCAGTGTGCATGAGGCCGATTATGATCCTATTAAGTGCCAGAACACTGAGTTACTTAGTTGAGATTAGATTAGCTCCCAGTTGATTTCAGACTCATAATTGAGGTTTCAGGCTTGTCTCTATTATTGCACTAAAACTGTTGCTTTCCTCACCCACTTCTTTTTCACCTTTATCTTAGACCGGGCATGTCCAAAGTCCTGCATTTCTTGCGTTCTTGCCCCCACTGTGTTCATTCTTCCCGCCTAAGTGCCCCTCTTTGTCTTTTTTTGTGTCTTCTAGGTCCAAGATGGGCCTCGTGGAATTTAGGCATCTTCATCTGTATCCGCTGCGCTGGTATTCATAGAAACCTCGGGGTCCACATCTCCAGGGTCAAATCGGTCAATTTGGATCAGTGGACGCAGGAGCAGGTTCAGGTCAGAGGTCAAAACACCTTCACACAACAACAAAAAAGAACACATTTGTAGATAAACATAACATAACACAAATAAAGAACATTAAAACATGAAAAACAAAAACCAAGACTAAACAAATGATTTGTCATTTTAAAAACAAAGGTAGAAGCACTCAGGACTGATGAACTAAAGTAAAACAGCTGTGAACAATAATCAGTCTAAACCAGGTGTGTTCAAACTGAAAACTAAACTCCAAAATAAAAAGACACCTTGATCAAATCTAATAAAATAAGAAAACTGTACAACAAAAAACACTAATCCTAATATTAACAGTGAAGCAGCTCCAAAGTATTTAAATTGGACTACAGCTTTAATGATTAGCTTTTCCTTTGGGTCATATAATTAAAATTTATATTATTAATTTACTTAATTAACTTATTTTCAAAGGTTGGCCATGTAATTTATTTTTCAAGAACAGAAAATCTTGGAAATAGCTTGTTGTTGTACTACCATCAATACAACCTTTGTGCGTTTTCATTTTGATCTTGTTTACTATTTGAAATAAATGAAATTAAGTAAATTTTAAATGGAACTTCAATTACTTATTGTTTTTAAACAGGATTTTTATTACGTTTGTAACCTGCTGTGGCACGTAGACATCTGAGCTTCTCTTAAGGATGCTGTTTTGGTTGAGAAATGAGGGAGTGAAGAGCAAAAAAGAGAATATCTGCATCCCACATCACAGAAATGCAATATGTTCTTGCCCAAGAAACTTCAGTCAAAATCATGCATGGCTGAAAACTCGCTCAAGTTGTGTTACTTCCATTAGCTAAGCTGCTTATGAAGCATCAAGAAAATGATGTATGTAACAGTATGTAAGCATGTTAAATAAAAATATATTTAAATATAAAAGTTTGAAACACCTTTTTGTACATCATTTTATGAAGTTACTTTAATTGTTTAGTTTTTGTGTCCAATCTCATGGCTAATGATTTAGCTAAATATGTCAGAATTCCAACCCTAACCCCTACATAGTGCACTATATATTGCGTTCCCCATTTTATACCGATGTCTGAATCTACAATTCCCAAATCGAGTGCCCTAGAAATTTCACAGAAGTCTCTACGTAAAGCCAGTGTGCATTGATGATCACTAGATCGGCGTACATAGACCATAATGCATTGCATCTGAAGAGTTTTTGTCAAAAAATTGTATTTAAATGTATTTTTTTTATAAATCATCAGCGTTTTTATCTTCAGAAGACAGTGGACTCATAAATAATAGTCATAAAACGCTCATATCAACTAGATTTTAACTTCATGAAATTGATGACGTCATATCCGCTGTTTAAAAAAAGAAATTAGTGAGCGTGGTGTCCGAATTGCTTTTAAACTTCCGGGCATCATATAGTGCCCCACTATATAGTTTTTTAGAACACAGAACACCTGATTGCTAGCTAGCTGATATTTGCCAATGCTCCAGAAGCTAAGCCATTTTGTCCATTTTGGCTTTCACAACACCAAAAAGTTACTCCAACATTTTTTATCCAGTGGGTTTTTATTATTCCTACAGCCTTTGGCAGTTCTTGATGCAGTGCTTTGATGAGCTCAGGTCATTTTGACGCAAAAACCTTAATCCACAAAAAATGTCAACCTAACATTTTGAACATTTTGAACAAATTCACCAACATTAACCAGCATTTTATGTGTTTAGAAATATGGAAATAAATCATATTTTTTGATCACATGCTAATGTTTTTGTGGTCTGGACTTGTTTTGTGTCTTGCTATTCTCCTCAGTGTGTTCAAGAAATGGGAAATGCAAAAGCCAAACGTCTCTATGAGGCGTTTTTACCTGAGTGCTTCCAGCGCCCAGAGACAGACCAGGCTGCAGAGATTTTCATCAGGGACAAATATGACAAGAAGAAGTACATGGACAAAGTCATTGATATTCAGATGCTTAGAGTAAGTTCACTGAAGTCTGTGTTTTAAGTTGGATTTTTGTGAAGAAAAAAAAGAAAAACACCTTCGGTCAATAATGTCCCTCATAAAAGCTTATATGATGTGGCTCGATCGAATAAATCTGTTTTCTCTCTACAGAAAGAAAAGAGCTGTGACAACATCCCCAAGGAGCCCGTTGTATTTGAGAAGATGAAACTGGTGGGTACATCAGTGAATATTGAGTTTTATCTGAGTAACATTTTGTTCCTTTTTATTCTGTTACAAAACTGTTCCAAACAATTGGGTTTTTCCTTCATCTCAAATGAAAAAGGCATTCCACTACAAATCCGAGTGGCTAAAAAAATCTGTGCAAAACTCTTCTTGAACCTATACTGATTTTCTCAGAAAAAAGACAGCAGCCCGAAGACAAACTCACAGTCTGTCACAGACCTGCTTGGACTTGGTAATGTACCTTTTTTAAATTCAACCAACTGAATGCAATAGGACTCTTCTGCCATGTAACTCTGTGATTCAGCATGTGGATGGATTCATAGATATTAGCATTGACTGTAAAAGAGGACTGGACCGAGTGACCCCTCCCCTCTGGCATTCCAAACAGAAAGTATCCGCAGGCTCCAAGAAGGCATACTCCCGTAGACTTTTATTGAGAAATAAACAGCTATTACTCAGGCATTCTATGTGTCAGACGTTTTTAATTGTCCTATATCTTTTCTGGGATATTTTTTCTTCAGCGTAAGTTATGAATGGACCAATGATATAACTTAATAACAGTACGTGGTTTCACGTTCTGACGTTTGATTGACAGATTTCATGTTGCACCATATTGACTCAGACTGACTCGGATCAATCACTGTTTACTCACAATTTCTGGTTTCAACATGACGACGTCTGTATTGTGAAAAAAACTTAATTTGGTTGGAGTCAAAAGTCATTTCTATGGATGAAATTACACTCACTCAGTCCAGTTCTCATATACGGTCAATAGGTATAAGTTCTGTAACTATGGTGCATATATTGATCTATGAAATACCAAGGTAGGAAACTGCTTAAAGAGTCGAATGAACAAAACAGCAGAAATGTTTGTTTAATACAAAACTTTTTTATACTCTGAAATATGAACTGGTAACACTAACTTTAGAATGTGGAGTTTAATTTTGAATGAAAAAGTGCCAGATTGATACCTGGAACAATTACATCCATTTACCGGTTTTCCATCTACCCTCCATTAGAAGCCCCTGCTCCAAGCCCTGCGGTGTCTAATGGTGGAGGATGTAGTTCAGACAGTAATGAGAGCCCAGCTCTGGCACACCCTCCTCTCGATCTCTTCAGCTCCCTCCCAGCCCCCTTTGCTGCTTCCTCTTCAAAATCCATGGTAGTAATTAACACACACTCACCATTTTGAAGGCTGTTTGTTGTGTGTACAAATCAATAATGGACAATTGAAGTCTGAAACAATAAAACGTGGATAAGACAATTCAGTAAAGTGTTTCCTTTACTCTCAAATGACCTCTGTGTAACAATGAAACTAAAGGGGGTCAAAAATTCATCTTCAGAATATCTTTGCTGCTGGAAAATGTTCCTTTATTTGGCAGTTTTTGCAAAAAACAAACAATTCAGAAGTCAACATAATCCCTTAAATCCTACCGTTTTTAATTAGGTGTCACTTTTTGGGGTTTGTGCAATCAATCAGTGAAATGAATAGGTCTGACTGAAAACCTGGCCATCGGAAGTACATCCATAATCTGACTCACCAGAGAGTTTGCTGTCACTAAAAGCTGCTCTGCTGGTAAAATAAAAATGCAGATCTTTCAGAGTCAGCCCCACTTCATGATATAAAAGAACTGCAGTCTGATTCACTACTGCTGCATCCTGCTTTTAGCTTTAATCCCAAGAGATTGTTCTTGTTTTTTTTTTTTTATATCTCAGTGTGGACTCTTGAAGTTTGAAATGTTTGAGGTTCAAAAATAACATTTTTTTGGTCTACATGACCAACATTTGCTAAAACAGCTTTGTTTTTCAAACATTTCCAAACCAAATCCCACATTTGCACACAGTGCCATGCAAAAGTATGAACCCCCTTGGATGTTTGTCCCTTTTGTTGCTTTCATAAATTACTCATGGTAAATAAAATGTGTCTTTCCTCAAACAAAAATTTACTAGAAAACACCCTTCCATGTCAATGTCAAAACAATTCTACAAAGTAATGCCAATGAAACAAAAATATGAAATGAAATATACTTGTTCGCATAATTACTCCCCCCCCTTTTAAATTAAATGGTCTAATTCAGGGGTCGGCAACCTGAACTTCTCAAAGAGCCATTTGGATCAGTTTCCCACAGAAATGAAAGCACAGGGAGCCACAACAGTAGGGGTGTAAGAAAAAATCTTTTCGCCGAAATATCGCGATAGTTCATTAGGCAATACTTGTATTGATTCAAAATGTCAGGATATTTAATCAATTATGTAATTATTTATTTGAATTATTTATGAAAATTATGTTTCCTTTGGTCTTTTGTCCATTTTACACAACCTTGAATAGACTTTTCCGTCCGTCAAACACCCAGATATGTTTGATGAGTGAGATGATAGAAACAAATTCACTTTGATGCAGACTCCTTTATATTTTTTAAACCAATAAAGTATATTAATTTCATGGATGAGAACTATTCAATAGAAGTCCATCCAATTAGTGCCAATAGTCTCACAGTGGTGTGGATGTGTCCCAAGTGACTGAGCTATCAAACATCATAAAATACCATTTCACCATGAAGACAGAGGGCCACTCCAAGCAACGGGTTGGTAAAAGGTACAAGTCAGGGGATGGATGCAAAAAACATTTCCAAGGCGCATGATCATCCACCGGAGTTCAGTGAAACCAATCATCAAGAAATGGAAGGAATATGGCACATGTGTGAATCTGCCTAGACGGGGCCGCCCTCATAAACTGAGTGACCGTGCAAGTGGGAGACTTGTGAAAAAAGCCACAAAGACCCCTACGACTACTTTGAAGGAGTTACAAGCTTCAGCTGCTGAGACAGGAGAGACTGTGCTTGTAGCAACTGCTGCCCGGATTCCTCACCGGACAAAGCTTTATGGGAGAGTGGCAATGAGAAAGCCACTGTTGAAGAAAATACATATTAGCGCATGACTAGAGTTCGCCAAAAGACATGTGGAAGACTCTGTGATCAAGTGGAAGAAGATTCTTTGGTCTGATTAGACCAAAATCTAGCTTTTTGGCCGTCAGACAAGACCATTTGTTTGGCGCAAACCAACACTGCACATCATCAAAAATGCACCATCCCCACTGTGAAGCATGGTGGTGGCAGCATCATGCCGTGGGAATGTTCCTCAGCAGCAGGCCCTGGAAAGGCTGAATGAATGCTGCAAAATACACTGAAATCTCGGAGGACAATCTTTTTTCGGTCTGCAAGAGAAGTACAGCTTAGCATGAGATTTATTTTCCAGCGAGACAATGATCCACAAATACTGCAAAAGCCACATAATAATGGTTTAAAAAGGACTAGGTAAATGTTCTGGAGTGGCCAAGTCAAAGTCCAGACCTAAATCCCTTGGAGAATTTGTGGCTGGATTTTAAAAGGGCTGTTCATGCCTGGTATTCACACAACCTGACAGAACTTGAGCAGTTTTGCAAAGACGAATGGAGCACCATTCCAGTGTGCAGATGCAAGACTGATTGAGACTTATTGTATCCACACAGACTCAGTGCTGTGATTGCAGCCAAAGGGGCATCTACTAAATACTGACTTGAAGGGGGTGAATAATTATGCAAACAGTTATATTTCATTTTATATCATTGTTTCATTGACATTACTTTGTAGAATTCTGTTTTGCCATCGAAGGTTGTTTTCTAGTAAATTTTTGTTTGAGGAAAGACACATTTTATTGACCATGAGTGATTTATGAAAGCAACAAAAGGGACAAACATCCAAGGGGGTTCATATTTCTCTAAGTTACTGTATTCAGGTAAAACATTCTTCTAAGGCTGTAACGATGAATCGATCTATATTTCCACGATCCAACCAGATCGATCTGTCTTAGGTAAGTTGTTAATTGCATCGACCTGTAACATTATAGAATCATTTTAAAAGGAAATAAATGGATTATATCGATATTGGCAAATATATGGTAGGTTTATTAGTGCATCCCAGTAAATAACACTCATGTTATGGCAGCAAAAAATGATCAGTCCATCATTCCAGTCCAATGCGTGGAAACACTGAAATTAGCAAAGACATGTGACCATACAGTCTGGTAGAATGTTCTAATAACATTCCCTTTGAATAATTTTGATGTGGAAAAACAACAGTGGACTGAACTTTAGGAAACTTAAATGTGAATAGATCTGATATTAATACTCATTTGTTTGTACACAAATTTAATTTACACTTATCTTGCAAGGAATACAAAGAATTTGGAAAACTTGACCTGCACTGTTCAATACTCAGTGATTTATTTCTGAGACACACTGGTTGAAGTTTTGGCTAAAGATGTCTTGGATCCATTTTAGTTCAGTGAATCGATATCGACCTTGAATCTCTTAGACAAACACAAATTTTCATATAAATAGAATTGGTAAAATGAATCGTTACACCCCTAAGTATCCTTCTTTTGCTTCAGGTTATATGTTTTCAAAATCTTCATATTTTAGGTTTTACAGTTGTTCTGCTATTGTTCAGTTTGTAAACTTCTTTTGTTTAAAAATGCTTCTCTTGAAATGGCAGCTTTCATAAGGTCAGAAAGGCATAGAAAAAAAAATCAAGGCATGATTAGTATTTAATAGAACACTCTAAATTGGCTAAAAAGTCTGGCTTTATCCTTTTGCTTAAGGATAAGTCTCTGTGTCTACAAACAGGATCTGAACTCAAATAGAACTTTGGATGTCAAAATATTATAGCAAAACATGAATTCAGTTCTAAAAGTTTCCTAAATACTATAAGCGGAACTTTTATGATGTTTTGATTCTGACAATCTCTCTCTTTATTTGTGTCCTATCTGTTCATCCTGTCCTGCAGCCAGTTTCTGGCTCCATGCCTCAGAGTAGAGTGACTGCCTCAGTGCCTGAAAACCTCAGTTTATTTTTGGACCCCAAACCCAAATCGAATGAAGGAACTGTCAAGAAACTGTCCAAGGATTCTATTCTGTCCCTGTATGCCTCCACTCCCTCAGTGCATGCCAGCAGCGTGGCTGCACCTGGTGAGAACTCTCGCAGACTCTCGAAAGATATGTTCATGGTGAATACCAGGTGTGATTTGTTGGTTATTAACTGCCGACACTGTCTGTGATCATTTTTAGGTGGATTGTACATGAACCAGATGGGATACCCGACACATCCGTATGGTCCATACCATTCTTTGGCCCAGGTGGGAGGACTAGGAGGCACCATGATGACATCACAAATGGCCGTGATGGGACAGCAGCCAAGCAGCATTATAGGGGTTCAACAAAACAACCTGGTTGGAGTCCAGCAGAACTGTGTGATGGGACAGCAGAACGGACTAGTGGGTGCTCATTGTGTCCTGCCACAGTCCAGTGGTGTGGTTGCATCACCTTACGTGGCAGGAATGAGCCAGGGCATGATGGGACAGCAGCAAAGCGCAATGGTGGCTCAGCAACAGGCTGGAGGCTTAGCAACATTACCGCACCAACACGTTTATGGCATGCAACAGATGCAACAGGTTCAGTGGAATGTTGCCCAGGTGTGTACTAAAAGCATTAAGAAAGAAAATATGCTGCGCAAACTGGGCAAGCTTCCTGCTCCGCTCCATTCTGATGCATCCACTCTCAGACGACTAGATCCATGTACGTCTTTGTTTTCCTTGTCTGAGTTGGAATCTGGGAACTGTACGGCTGGGTAGCTCGGAAAAGTTTTGCCATTTTTTGTTGCACCGGTATTGTTAGGTTGGAGGTGTGAGGGGCTGTAAGCTGTTGCTTACACCCATCACTCAGAGGCAAATTTCTAGTGAACTTCTGCCGCTCTGCAGAAACTACGTCCTGGAAAACACCTGGTTATGATTCAGGCTAAAAACGGCATAACGATAAAGAAAAGACTACTGGGAACAGAAGACAATCAGAGTGGGACCCAAGTGTGAATGTGCGTGTTTGGGCCTGCAATGGTCCTGCAAACCGTTCAGTGTGTACCCCACCTTCACTCAACAGTGTCTGAATGAAGCCCAACAACCCTGTGACCCTGACCAGGACTGGGCAGGTTGAGAAGATGAATGAATAACAACAGAACAACTTAAATGTAATACAAAATACATTTGAAAAACCTGACACAAGCAACAACAAATGGGTGGTGAAACAGGGGAGCAACAGGGTTTGGTAGCAATGAACAACTACAAAACCATGAAAAACACCTATGGGTAATAACAGAAACAACTCAGGACAATGAAAACTAATATGTGACTAGAGAAAAATATATAACATAATATGAAAACAAGGTTCCCACGTCGCCTGCCCTTTTGTTGAAGTGCCCTTGGGCAAGACACTGAACCCCACAGCTCCTGGTGTTTCTAGGCAGGCGCCTGTTTTAGGCAGCGGAGCCGGCATCAGGGCGTTAAAGAGACTGTGACTGTAAAGCGCTTTGGGCCTTCTAAGAAGATAGTAAAGTGCTGTATAAGTACACACCATTTACCGTTTTTGTCAAAGAACTTTGTTTTGTTTTTCTACACATCACCAGTGAGTTCAAAAACCTGAAGCATTTAAACTTTCCAAAACAGAGCTCGATTATAACCCTTGTGCTATCCTAGGCACTTTGACGTGGGGAGTTGGGTCATATAGACCCACTAGACAATGCTCTGAACCTTTTTTCTTCAATGATTTGTGATTTTCACTGGTGTCCATGGATTACATGTAATCTTTCCACCTTTATCCACCTTTGTCATGGTAGGGAGAACACGTCAAAGTAAGGGTGGGGTCATCTAATATAGCACAAGGGTTAAAATAAGTATCTAATCTAGGAAAAGTTCCCTCAAATAGACAAGTCATTCCTCTTTATCAAACAGAACCTCTCAAATTTTGCACTAATCAGAGACGTTGGCCTGTGTCAGGTTGATATTACAGACAAATCATGCATTTTGTTGTACAAGCAACAAATTTGTTATGGATGTGCCTTCAGAAAAAGTACATTTGCAATGAGAAAAATTCAAAATGGCGGCCATTTGTTAGGATGGCAGCCATACACTTAATTGCTACAAAATATTCAATGTCTGTTTGCCCATTCTCAGTAAAGTGGGCTGTTTATGTCTAAAATGCAGTCTTTAAACTTGATGCGTATGTATATTATATATATTTTAAAATGTTGGATTTTCTCGTGGCTAACAATAAACTTTCTAAAAGAGGGGATCCTAATGTACGTCCATGCCAAATTTGGTGCTAGTACCACAACATTTTAACAACCGGCTCCCCTATAATTAGCAGAAATGCGATTGCTCTGATAATGTTTTAGTCATAACAAGGTTTATTTGTGACTTTTCAGATGACGCCGCACATGGCTGGAATGAATCTCTACAGCAGCAATGAGGGGGTGGGATACGGCACTCAGCACATGGGCAGCTCATCGACGCCAAGCTCAGCACACATGACAGCACATGTCTGGAAATGATCGCTGTCCATCCAACACCACACAACCGTCGGATCAAACTCATCCTGGAAGACTAGTTTCTAGTGCAGGAGAGGAAGGGAAGAGTTTTTTCTCTCCCCTGCCCAATGCTTCCTCTTGGCATATCACCCATAGCCATATTCTACAGATTCCCATGTTTGCCTTCAGGACATTTTTGTATTCTGGCCAAGACAACAGGGTTTAGTGGCATCTGGTTAAAACTCCAAATCTTTCTTTCTGTCAAACTTGTAACAAGCAGATGCTTTGAGTTTGGAGTTCAAATGCTTTTTTTTTTTTTTAACCTAGCTCCACCATCTCTACAAATGATTAAAAACAAGGACCCTAAAGATAGCCTTGTATGTAACAGGCTTTATGGATCACAATAAAATAACGATGCACTACCTAGGTCTCCAATAACGTTTGCCTAAAAAAAAAAGTGAGTTTTATAACAAAGTACACCAACAGCTTAATCGGATTTTAAAATATGATGATTTTTATCTCAAGTTTAGCTTTGATTTTTTTTTTTTTTCGAGCAATGTGGGAAGAGCTGTTTTTAGCGTTCGCACCCTAAGTTAAGATAAGCTAAGCTATTTTTATTTACTTCCTTTTCTTGGTTTTTGCCATTTCAGTTGTAATTACGGCTCCTTTGAATAGAAAACTAAACTGATTTTAGAATGAAATATTATTGGGAACGTATCATTTTTGTGTTTTAATACACTTTTTCGCTATTATTATTTAAATACAACTTTTGCTACTTACACTTTAGAGTCATCTTTGGGGACATTTTTTTCTTTTTGCTCTTAAGGACTTTTTCACAGTTGTATGTTAGAAGTCGGCTTATCTATTCATCATGATACGGTCTTGAACAACGGGGGACATGAAAAACATTTAGCTCTTATTATTGTTTTTTATGACTGTTAATGGTCATTAAAATGTACATATATATTAATTTTATTAACATAATCAGCAATGAAACCAATTAGTTAATCTTCATTTTTAAGTCATGTGTGCATCATTCTCACTATAAGAAGGCACAATGTGCAAAATTTCCTTAAATATTTCAATTATTCTTTCTTTACCAAACTTTTATTTTGAAAAATCTGTTTGACTAGTGCACATATATTGATTATTTCACAAACTGGAACTGTTGGGTTATGCCATATCAACATTTCAGAGGGCTTCGTCTGCAAAACTATACTCTCAACTTTTGAGTGTTAAACGAATCCTAAACTGGACTTTTGGGAGACCAAAGATCAACACAAGCTTTACCAACACTGTACAGTATTCTAATATTCTCCTGGTACCACCGAACTAGTGAACACAGCGTACTGATTGGCTTTTACAATTCAGTGATGGCAAAATGCATGCATTGTTATCACAAAAAGTGCGCACATGATGTTAAGAAGCTACCTTGTTCAATAGTGGCCTCTGCTAATGTTGAATGACTGTAAAGTGAAAGAGATGAGTTTCAGATTCCTGCTTTGAAAGGATATTTATCTGGTTTAAATGTACTGTATGTTCAAGATTACTGAATGTTTCTTCATGTACATGTTGATCAGTCAACGCTGAAATATGAATGACCATCCTGAATGTGCTCATGATTGTGCTGGATTTGTGTTTAGTAAACACACCTGAATTTTGCTGCTGGTTCTTTTTGTTGTTGTTTTTTTTTTCTAAATTCATCCAAGTCTTAATATAACTACCTGAGTTAGGAGGAATCTTTGAATGACCATAAGCTTTTTCCTTTTTTTTTTCTTTGTTACTTGTGTTTACAATTGGGCCAATGGACATTATTATCAAAAAATGTTTCTATTTCTCCACCTACTATAAATGCATGACACAGCTACTGTAAATAAAGCCAGCCTTGTCACTTGTTTTTGTTCGGCCATGTTTGTGACAATTTGCTGCTTTTCATACGGCGATACACAACACTCTAGCTGGCGACAGACCAGCAGCATAAGCGTGGTCTGTTCTGTCAGGCTGTTTTTTGTTTGTTCGTTTTTTTTGGAACCAGGAGTAGTACTGACAGCAGGAGCAGCAGTCTCCTCTCTGCGGACAGCAATTATAAAGAATGTGTCATCTCTTCTCTCCGCTCTGTGGAAGGGTTTACTCCTGAAAACGCTGTAACATATTTGTTGATCCTCATTCATATCTGGTTTGTCTTCTGTGAGCCGATAGATAAAGAAAGGTGTATTTTTTCTTTACTTTTCAATCAAGATTTTGCGCATTTTATTCACTACAAGTTTATTAATGCACATTAATTTTCGGAACAATTGATGAATCTTGAATGTTCTGTAAACTTGTATCATACTTTGTGTCTTTTGGTTTAATGTCTGCACAGTTCAATAAAATTTACATATATATATATATACACGCATTTTTATCCATAAAAAATGTATACTTTAACCCTATAAGCATTCATGTCCTATTTGATACATTTCTGAGTCCCCTATTTCATCAACATGATCCAAAATTCTTTTTAAACTTAGACAGTTTTTTCTGCCCTGCAGTTCATCGTCTTTCCACTAGGGGCAGTAGAAGAGTTTTTCCTGCTCGTTTGAAAAGGGCTGCTTCCAGTTATTTCATCTTTACCAATGTGCTCTAACATCCATAAATAGTATAATGGTCAAAAAAAAATGTCACATATTTGGGATTACAGATAGCTAAAGATCAAGAACAAAGAGAACTGAATAACTATAATCCTATGATTGCAAAAGCACAAGCATACGTTTAATCGCTGGCTACAAAGAGATCTTTCACTAAAAGGTTGTGCCCTCTTAGCATAAGCAGAAGGAATTTCTAGACTAGTTTACATTGCTTCCTCACTATCTCTGCGCAGTAAAAATGCAAAAAGGATTGATCAGATACTTTTTAATTTCCTTTGGAGAAATAGAATCCACTATGTACGAAAATCATTATTAATTAATTCATCAAAAGACGGAGGACTTGACTTTCTTGACTTTTCCACTCTAAATAATGTCCTCAAAGTTAAATGGTTAAAAAACTTCTTAAAAAGTGAAACTTCATTTTGGAATTTCATACCAAAATATATATTTGATAAACTTGAAGGTCTGCCATTTCTTCTATTATGTAATTTCAAAATAGGGAAAATTCCTGTAATACTGTCTAATTTTCATAAGCAGGTTTTATTGGCATGGACTTTGATCTACAAACATGATTTTTCTCCTCATCGCTACTGTATTTGGAATAGTGCAGATATTCCCTACAAAAACAAGAGTATTTTTCTTGAAAATTGGTTTGAAAATAACATTTCTCTTGTGACACAGTTGATTTATCCACAAGGTAACCTGATGTCATATTTTGAGTTTCTGTCCACTTATAGTCTGCATGTAGACTTTTGTGTAGCAGTTTCTCCTTCTAATACTCCATGATCTCCTCCCAAATTAACAAAATTGTGGTGTGGAAAGATTTGTTTTTCAGCTGGCAGGAATAATCAAAGTATCCGTTCTCTGTTTCAAAATGAGATTGCCACATAACTCCATGTAATCTCATACTGGAACAGGTTTGGCTGTACAATCAGTGGGAAAAGGTTTGGTCCCTGCCCCAAAAGTATTTCATCTCCAATAAAATTAGAGAAATTTCTTTCAAAATTCTTCATACATTTTATCCAGTGAAACACTTCTTTACCAAGTTTAAAAAAGATCTGAACATAAACTGTTCATTTTGTCAATCCTCACCACAAACTGTGCCTCCTCTTTTTAGTATTGCTCCTTCACTCAAGTATTTTGGAAAGATTTGATGCATTTTATCCCTTGTGCTATCTTAGATGACCCCACCCTTACATTGACGCGTTCTCCCCATGACAAAGGTGGATAAAGGTGGAAAGATTTCATGTAATCCATGGACACCAGTGAAGATCACAAATCATTGAAGAAAAAAGGTTCAGAGCACTGTCTAGTGGGTCTAGATGACCCAACTCCCAATGGTAAAGTGCTTAGGATAGGACAAGGGTTACAAGAACTCATCTATGTAAAGATTGTAGATTATTTTATGAGCATATTATTTTTGGATATTTTACACAAGGGAAACTTAATACAGAGAAAATATATGTAGTTAATTTACTTATAATTATGGCTAAATACTTTATACACAAGTGTAAATGTGCTAACAAAAGTCAGAACAGTTGAAACATGGTCTCTTTTGAAACTTTAACAGATTCCTTTGCCTTTATTATTTTTGTTTTATTTTTGTTTAACCTGTTTTACATTGTCATTACTATGGTTTTTTGAACTTTTGTTAATTTTCCTGGCAAACGTGAAAACGGTATTTTGCACACAGTGTGGAGTTTGGTGTTTGGTATTTTGTATGTACAATATTTGTTATTCTATTGGTATACATTTTTTACTTGCTGTGTGGAAAAAGAAGTCAAATTTGTTTAGAATTAATTATTTGTAGTACAGTTACAGCATGTTAAAAAATATATGGATCAAATTTAAGATAAATAAATAAGGGTAAATAAGGAACGCTTTTCCTAAACACTCATTTTAGTACATTTACATCCTAAACTAACATAACTTACCAACAAACCACTCATACAAATGCTATCTATATCTGATTAAAAAAATGATATTGGATTTTTTTGTGGATTTCATCAAAGTGGTTAAATACCATCTTAATTTTAAAAAAGTAAGAATTTTTTATCTATTCTTTGATGGGCTTTGCAGGGTTTTGGGTAAACAAATATCTACTCCATGTTCAAGAATAATTGCACCTTACGATTTTGGGTTGGAGTTAAAAATAAAAATAAAAGAATTGCACACAAAAGACAAATTTGTGATTCAAATAAACTTTATTGACTTTGCGTCCAGATGTCAAAGGGCATGCAAATACAGGTTTCTGAGTCAGATTTTTTTTTCTGTTTGGTTTTGTTCCATTTTCTTATAAAACTACGTGCACCTTAAGTAATCAATTTTGCAGCGTACAAACCACAAAAATACCAGTTTTACATTATCAAATACTGCACATAGAAAACAGTTACAAAGCACAGGTAGAAAAAAAAAATCACAGCTCCCTTTTTCGTCGTTGCCATAAACCAGATCTTTGTAGCGGTCTGTTATGCTTTGCCCCATTTTTGCTTTGCAAACACTCTTATTTTAGTGGAAAGTTTAAGGCTAGTTAAGACAAGACAATCATTCATTTACCAACACAAATTACATGTGGTCAATATCTGTGCTTGTGCTCCAATAAATGATGATAAAATGATTAAGCCAGACAAAACTAGGCAAAATGTCTAGTTGAGCTTTCATCCTTTCCTAGGTTTAATACGTTGGAGGTGGTGTTGACACAGCTGAGGGGGCGGGGATACTGCGGCCTTAGAGCACTTTAACAGGCTAACAGCAGGACAAAGTGGCTACATATGAAACTTGTGCCGTTATAATAGTCATTTAAAGACTTAGACGAGAACAGACAAGCAGCGAAAAGATTAAAAAAACCATTTATACGTATCTTTGCTGTTCTCGTCAACAGCAAAAAGGGCATGCAATTTAAAAAAAAAAACAATTTATTCGAATTTACGAGGACTTTGATCCAATCCGAGAGGTAAAAATCTCAACACGTGCTTAATAATGCCTCCTGAAATTGTTTTCCGATTTAAATCTCGTTAGCGATCCTGGAGGCTCAGCTGATCACACATTCCCGGCTTTGGTGACCGGGAAAAGCGCTGGCACCATTCTGGGCTACAGTCAATAATTATTGCCAGTGGAAGTATTTGATCAAACGTAAAGCTCAACTTCATGCTACGTAAAGATACGCCACTTTGGACAAATCTTTTTTGTCATTATAATGCCTTTGAGAGTCAAATCCACATCGTCGCTGTGGCTCTTTTCCACTATTGTACTCAGAAAGATTAAATACAAGAGACTCATCAGAGAAACCATGCTGCAAACATCTCCTTGTTCAAAGTACAAATATTAGCTTGATGGATCAGTTTGAGAAGTTGAAACCTGTGCAGAGGAGGAAACGGCATTCCTTACACTTTAAAGTCACTGGCGAACAAAATCAAGAAAAAATGCAATTTCGCCATGAGGAAGTCATGCTTGTTTCTACTGCAGAGCTGTCCTTTCAGGACACAAAGTACAAGACATATACAGTTAACAGTGCAGTTACAGTCTGGGCAATCTGAGACAGAGGATGTCAGAACAACTGCACCCCATGGTGACAGGATTTAGAAATACATTCATAAAACTAGACACAAATAGAACCTCCAAGCAAAATACATTGTTCAAAACTCTCAGTTGTGTGCTACTATAGTGAAGCAATGCCTCCCAAGACAAATAAGGCCATTGGAAACTGAACAAGCCCTCAATTTTTGCAAAAAAAATCTAAAGGCAGGTCTAGCCCACGCTGCCTCCTCTCAAACTATGACCTCCTCTACATAATATCTCTGTCCTTACAAAAATAAAATACACTCTTGGCACAAAAATCAAGACATGATGCGTGTTGACTGAGGATGTGGAGGGTTTACACGCAAGCAAGCGGGTTGAAGTGGTTTACATTCTGAACACAGGCTTTTCACTCCATTGATCCCAAAAAACAGTGAGCCAAGAGCCACATCAACAAGCCCAATTCTGCTGATCTTTGAGGCTCCAACTCTAAAACGATGCGTGCAACTCCTGACTCCATGAATCCAAGAAGATAAACAAACCACTTATCAGTTCTCCCTCCATCATTTCTAAAAATTCCTAAAAATTCATTATTGTATTCAGTTCTGTGAAGGATTTTTTTAACACTGATTGTTTATTTTCTTTTATCTGCCTTAAAACCCATTAGGGGGTCTCTTGCTACATTTACACCGGGCTCAGAAATTCGAGTGACCACTTCCAATGAAGAGTCTTTCTAAACATGCGTACATGCGTGTTCCACGTTCCAAACTCTCGCGATTAAGCGAGTTCTTAGGTCTGTCTATGCCCCAACGTACAAAACACGTAGCTTTACCAGCTGAACTTTGACCAATTAGGGACTCAGATTCAGGAGTGACGTATGGGTAGCGTCCTTTGGCCGGAATTCTGTGACACCAAGGCTTTCACATATCGTAATAGAACTGTGACAGAAAAAGCCTGGAGCAAGATTTGCACCGGTTCCTTTTTTCACACAAAGCCTCCAACTGTGAGTATGTGCGCTAGTGTCGGGTAGCAATCTGCGTGGCCACCATATGCTAAAAGTGCAGTTAAGAACGCCCGTACGTTGGGGTTATAAAAATATGACTTCAAAATGTTTTCTGTCAATACCCACAAAATCCATTTAACAGTGAATAACAAAACCTATTTATGTAAAACACGTCTGAAGAAAGGCAATACTGACGTTTCTTCTTTTGGTTGCAAAAGAGACAAGGGGTTAGGAAACATTTGGCGAAGGCTTTTACATACATTTGATAAAGATAAATATACACGCAATGATCCCTCACACTTCTTTTGGAAAGGTAAGCATGTTGGGTTAATTGATTTACAGCAGATGGACCCAGTCTCATACAAGATCTAAAACATTTGGACTCACATGGGATCCATTAAACGTTTAAAAGAAAATATTGTAGTTTACTAAGTGAAAAGCATTCAGTGGGGATGATATACATCTGGAAACTTCATTCAAGTTTCCTTTGATATTTTTTGCAAATATTTCTCTTGACTCAGCAGAAACTACATCACACTTTGAGGCAATTTTGTGCAACCAAGAGTAGATAATTAATATCTAAGTAGACTATAAGATGAACAAAATGACTTTAACTGTAGTTCAGTATAAGAACAGGTTCAGGCAGGATTAACTCCAATTTACTTTAACTGAATTTATGAGTGGTGTTGTTTGATTGGAGGGTCAAAACCAGCATATACCCATCAAGTGAGATTGAAAAAATGTCAAAAGTCTGGGCTTTGTTGGTTTTTAGCGCTTCGTGTTTTCCCTTTTAGCATTAAATAAAAGGGAAGAATTAAGAATAGGTTTAAAAACCAGTGAAACAAAGAATGACACAAGCAGCAAATTTGACAAACAACAGCAAAGACCTACTGTTTGAAAAGACCCCAGCAGCCACAAGTCAATTCAAAATGGCAGCAACTTTGAAATCTTTACACTAAAAAAACACAACAACAAAAAAAAAGTGTTAAAAATGCACAAAAAAATATGCAATAAATGATAACGAAATTTTAAAAAATGACTGACTCATCGAAGTGATGGTTTCCCTCAGAAAACCTTAATCAAAAGTGCTATCCATATTAAGGATGAATTTACATTTTACATGTATAGCGCTTAAACTGGATATATTTTCTGAAAAAGGAAATTTAAGAAACAAAACCTAACAATCATATTACTAACATATGAAAAAGGTTCATATGGTTTAGGCCAGCAAAGCACACTGGCAAGGGAAAGTTAATGCTATAATTAATGCTAAAAAATAAACAAATCAATCGAAAGTCAAAAGTATATTATTTTAAAAAAGAATTTACTATCAACTGCAGTTTAAAAACATTTTTTTAGGGTAACAATTGAACTTTTATCAATAGTTTATTCATTTTTCAATTACTTGTTTTTGTTGCTTTTTATCATTTATCTAAAAAGAGAAAATAGCGTTTTACAACGAAGTGTTAGGGCCACCATAAAAGAAAAAAGAAAAATATGAGAATAAAGTCATAAAATTAAGAGAAAAAAGGTAAACATTTTACAAGAATAAAATTCTAATCTGTATGATTTAAAAAACTAAAGCAGATTTAGCAGAGCAGTCTGATGTCCGTCCCATTTCTCTGAAGTGTCTGCAGCATAAATTAAACAGGTAATATTTATGAAAAACATTTTAAAAGCTAAACATAACATTTAATAATTTAAAAAAAACATGACCTTTTTGACACTATTTTCTCAAAATTGTACTTTTCGTAAAATGTTGCCTTTTTTCATATTTTTATGACTTATATTTTTTCATTTTCTTTTATATGGTGGCATTTATACACCGTTGTACCTTTTAAACACAGTGCAAATGAAAAGGATTAATACATCTCCCATTGTGTCTTGTGTGACAAGAAAAAATGTAAAACTACTGTTCAGATTTCAAAGTTATTAAAATACAAACATTTGTAAAATAAAATTTTTCATTTATTTCTTTGAGCTCCACTTTTATTTTGAAGCAAAAAGCTGCCATTTAAAAGTTGAAGGTGGCTCCTTTGTAGAACACAGACTTAATCTGCAGCGATAAAACATAAAAAGTCCAATAAAAGAACCTGTGGGAACTTTTCCTGCATAATTTTAGGACTAATGTGAGCATCTAGTGACAGAAAATCTTCATCTAGAATAAAAACAGAAACACCATCTGGATTTGCATGCTCCTCGTCCGTTAATGAATGTTCAGCCAGAGCAGCTGACAGGTCTCAATTCACCATTCACTGGTTTCTAGATAAAAAAGCTTAGACGTACAATCAGTAAACAATGAAAATAATGACGTTTGATGTTGAAATAAGTGTCTCTTTTGAGTAAAAATGGTATAAATATCAAATATTGAAACACTATTTACATGTTTGTGTTTGACTATGTTTTCAAAATGGAATAAAAAGTTGTTTTTATGAGTAAAACGCAGCTGATGATGACCAGTCGAGACTAAAAAGAAGTGTGAGCTGCAGCATCTTTACAACTAATTTAGAATATAAAAAAATACATTTTCATGCAAGCGTCTTAAAATGTGCAATGCAGGAAAAAAGAAAAACTGACCAAAAGTGAAAAAGTAAGTGCTTTCTTACTAATCAGGTGTAGAATTCAATTATTTTACAAATTTACAATAAAGTGCTATTCAAAACAAACAATTAATGCTTAACAAAAATATAAATTAGAGCTCCAATGTTTATTTTATTGACACATTGCACCTGAAACAAGGAAAACTACCATAAAATGGCAAGTTACCAACAAATACTAACTAATACTGGGATCTTGGTTAGAAATCAAGAAAGTATGGTTGTGCCTGAAATGGTTTTCGCATGGAGATGCGCTGACTCACCATCTCATTTATCAAGCCGGACGCCAAAACGGGGAACTCAACTGGAGATCCAAGCAAAGCCAAAGAGCTGTGCTACACAGTGTGGAACGTGAAACCCCCAGAGCTCCAACACTCCCACCCCTTACCCTGAAGGGGGGAGGCAGGTTTGTGTGCAGCCGCTGCTGTGGATCTGGGGATGCAAGCATGTCCTCCTCTGCAGATGATGACGATCGCCACCACAGCCGTTGTCTTTCTTGCTTTCTGTCTCAGCTCTTTTTTTCAGTACAAAAAGCAAGCAACAGAGCGCTCCCGTCACACAGAGCAAGGAAATAAAAAATACTTTAAAATATCTTGCAAGCAAACATGCAGAATGCAGCTTATTAAAACTATTATTCAAATATAATAATATATGTGTTTATATTTCATATGTATGTATATATGTATAGATATACACATAGATACATACATTCTGCCCTGTAAAAATGAATTGCAGAATAGCAGTGTTGCTACCTCACATGATAGCCATCATGTGGTTTTCCAACCAGGTTTGTTTGTGTGTTTGTTCTAAGCTCGGGCGTGGACTATATCTTTTTTTTTTTTGCATTACATCTAAGTCATGGACTCTGCTACATTTCAATGATTTCTATTGAATTGCAAGTTCACCAACCATCTAGAGGAATAAGAACAACAATAACAATTGCTTTGGTTTTAAAAAATAAAGTTTTTCTTGGTAGTTTGGCATTGAGAGTTTAGGAACCGGCGCCGGGACGACCCTGGATGAGTCGGGCCACGTGGGAAGTTGGAACGCAGGCTGGCATCTGACGAGTCCTGGTGTGAGACGCTGAAGTGTGAGAAAGTGCTACATCAAGTGTGTCAATTGTGTTATTTTGTGAAGGTCTGAGAAAAAAGGGTCCAAAAAAAGTTGTGTTTCTATGGAGGGTTCCTGTGCTGTTGCATGGGTGTACCTAGACGTCTGCGTGTGTATATATACAGCGTGTCGGGGTGTTTGGGTGTGTCTAAGTGCACGAGGGGCTGGTGGCACTCTCCAGAGAGGACTGGGAGAGGCGTCTGGTGAGGGGTCCGATGCTGGGGTCTGCCAGAGAAGAGGTAGGGAACAGCTTGTACCAGCCGCTGACTGTGGCAGACAGGTCCAAGTCCTCCAGAAGGATCTGGGCCATTCCCATGAAGCACTTGTGGTCCATTCGCCCGTAATCCCCCCATACGATTACCTATGGGGAAAAAAGGAGGGTTAAATAAACTTTTGTCTTTTTTTTCTTTTTAAACAAAAAATATGAGAGCCAATATTTTATTAAAACCTGATTGATGCACATGACAGTTAGCTTTGTTATTCCATGACTTCAAGAACTTTTTTTATCTTAATCTCTTCTTTTGAAGTAAATCTGCAACCCTACACCCTAACTACTACCAAAAAAACTATATAGTGCGGGACTATGTAATGCCTTTTCTAACATAAACAAGACAACTACTATAATTGATCAAAATCTATCAAAACTATTGTTATTATAAATTGTTGCCTTGCCTTCTTGCCTTGTCCTTACCGACTTTTATTTTGTTGTATTTTATTTTTTATTTTTTTGAGCATTTCAACTGTTTGATCACCCTAACTTGGTTTGTATATGAATAAATTTTTTTTTTAAAAACTATGTAGTGCCCTGGATTTTAAAAGCAATTTGGACACCATGCTTTTTACTGCAAAAATTATTTGTTCGGAAGATGAAAATGTTGATATTTCATTAAAAAAATACATTTAAATACATTTTTGGGCATACATTGTTTAAACGCAATGCATTGTGGTCTATATTTGCCAATCTAGTGAGCACCGATGCACACTGGTTTTTCGCAGAATCTTCTGGGAAATTTCTAGGGCACTCGATGTCTGGACAGCACCACAAAATGATGAACGGACTAAATAGTGCACTATGTAGTGAGTAATAGAATTCGGACATATTGCTCGAAAAAAAAAAAAATTTAACTGCTGACCCTAAGAGTTACTATTTTTCCTGTTTTAAGCTTTAATTAAAGATTTCCTACAATTCTAAACCCTTTTGGGATATCATCTTTTTCTTTTTTTGTGACAGATTTCAAAATACAACACAAAGTTGTGGTATGCATGTATACACAAATCTTCAACAAAAAACTAAAACCACCATATAAAAAGGTTAAACAGGCATTATCTTGTCTGTAATCTAAATATTTCAGATGGTTTGCTCTACAAAACAATTGAATTGACCCTACTGGCTACCGTACTCCTCCAGAGGATCTTAGACCGTGCTGGAATAAAACAAAAGCCTTCATCAGAAGATGAAAAAAAATGTCTTTTTCAAGGCAGTCAGCAAATAAAGTTATTAAGTTAAGTTATTAGTCCAAAATACTTATCCATCGAGTTTTCATTCATTTCTATTCTCAAATTTCTTTTTTTCATAAAATATGTTGGAAAATTAGCCAGTATTAAATTCAACAAAGCCAATAAAATAAGTAATGTAAATTATTTCCCCCCAATTTTGCTAAACTCAAGTTTAAGTAATATTTGTGATTCTTTCAGAAAACATCTGAAGTTTGGGGTGATTTTTTTTATTTTTTTGCACACAGTACTTGTTTATTATATTATTCATTGTTTATTGACCATAATAAAAATCCTGCAAAATAAAACATTTCTGCATGAGATAAAATGATAAAATAATTGAATAGACAAAAAAAGAGTACTTTTTTCCTGCTAATTCTGCTAAATAAAGGTAGAAAATGGAAATTGTGGGGGAAAAGGAGCAACTGTTGTGACTGACCTGTAGGACTTTGCCCTGAGGACTTTCATCGAACAACAAAGCCTGCTGGTAGGTAGGGTCCAGTGTTTTCTTCACTACTTTGGTTTTCTTCTTGGCCAAACATACTCCGTTCTCCAACACATACACCTTTACATAGGTTGCTTTAATAAAAAAATAAAAAAAAGGTATATTTTTGTCGATGTGACCTTAGCAGAAGCTTACAGTTGTAGGAAGGGTACCTGGTATGTTTCTGGTGCCCGGTTTTGGGGTGAGTCCTCTGGCCTGACTGACTTCCACCTCCAGCTGCCCTCCTCGGTCAACCATGGCGACATGAACGTCCCCTGAAGATAAAAAAGCCGAAACCATGAACGGTCCTGCAGGTGGGGGCTACAGATGCAGTTGTGAACATGGAACAGCAGAGGGCCACGTGGAGCTGCAGGACTGTCTGAAGCAGCTGGGTTGGTGGAGCGCATTGCTGCTCTAGTTTTTTCATAACAGCGACCTTTACATAAAAGATTTACGCCACATACAAGAATAGTTTCATCCGTTCTGAGTTAATGAGATACAGTGAGGTATTTTTAGACGAGAATGTACAAAAGCACCAAGATTTAAATGTGATAAGATGTGCTTCTTTGCGTTTCCAAGTAAATTGATGGAATTGCATAAAACATACTTTATTTAAGGAAAAGTCACTATAAGATGGATCTCGTGCTGTGTTCACAGCGGGCGTGTGATGTGCTAAAGGCGCATTCTGGAACTTCTGCAGTGCATTCTGGGCTTCGTCTTCTTCTTCTACTGTTTTCTAGTGCATGTGCCAACAGTTGGAAGATGCTTGGTGTGAAATGTGGAAGCGGTGTAAATCCGGTGAATCCTTCTCCAGGCTTTTTCTGTCACAGCTCTATTCCGAGACATGAAAGACTCATGGAATTCCGGAACCAAACCGCAATGATTAATTTTCTCATTCATGATAACTTTTCAAACAGTTGGCTCATCATTCATACATCACTACCAAGTCTGAATCCCTGATTGGTCAAACTTTACTCTGGTTTAATTTGCTAGTTTTACACAGGGCCTGAAAAGAGTCGTAGAAACTTGCGTAGTGATGCGTTTCGTTGGAAGTGGTCGCTGTTGCCGAGGGTGATATGATGGTAGCTTTACAGTAAACGTTGCTCATGCTGCCAGCTTACCCATAGAGGGGGTAGCTAGTGTCTGCCTGCCGACAATCTGAGCAGGGCCGAGTCCATCCAGGAAATCACTAAACTGGCTCTCAGGGCCCAGGCGTGTGGTAGGGAAGACAAAACTGAGGAGGAATTATCATCATTAGGAACAGATTTATGCTACATGTGGATGGATGTTGGGGAATCTGGCCAGGTACGCACGTTCCATCTGAGCTGTTTGAGTTGGTGCTGCCATCAGTGGAGTCCTTGCTGCCCTGCCGCGTCACCCGGTTCCTCATCTCCACGGCGATGCCGGTCTCTGTACTCCTTCGGATGGTGCTGCGGAGTTTCTTTGTTCCACCATCTTAAGAAAAAAAAAAAAAACAGAGGTGACTTCTTTAAGAGCCCTTAGTAATGACATCAGGATAATCCAGTAGGTGTAAGTAAAGAGTCTGGTAGTCAGATGATGCTCAGTAAGCCACTTGTGGACCTGAGCTTGAAACACAGGACTTCTGAAATGATCCTCTTGTTCTCAACTGTCCTTCTGACATCACAAGCACGTGTGAGTATGATGTACACCAAATCTCCAAACTTCCAACATTTTATTTGAAGCGATCTTCCCTCCGCTCACAGCTTGTTTGGCAGGCGTTGTGAGCAGCAAGTGATAAGCGTTTAAGTGGACTCCAGCATCAAATTGTGAAGCAGAAACCTAAACAAACTGGCTGCAGGATTAGCAACGTGGGTGGTAGGGGTAGAAGGAAAGTGAAGACGCTAAGTGAAAGGACGAGAGGGTTGTTGGAGGACAGTATTTAAGCTTTACAACTCTGCTGATGCAAGGAGAAAGGAACTTTGGAGCAGCTGATTCAGAAGAAGCTTACAGAACATCATCCAGTGTAATGCCTCTGTGAATGATCATGCTGAAACAGTAGCGGGACATAGCCAGAGGTATTCTAGATGCAACAAGGATATGGCTCAGTTTCATTAGAAACTCTTAATAAAGCATGCTCCATTATCTATCAGCTACAAGATCTGCAGAGCCACAGAGATGCCAGCAGGAATTGGAATAGAATGCATGCTGATAACTGGAGTTTTTTGTTATTGACACTTGTACAACACATGTGCATTTTTCCTTTTCTCTATTTTTAATAAAAGACCAACGTTGTATAAATATATCCTGTAAAAAGATGGACGTTTTTTGTTAGATATAAAATAATAACTTTTTCTAAGCTACGAAACAAATGTGTTATTCCTGTCGATTTTTTGATCCAACAATCAACAGAAATAGTGAAAAGCTGCACAGCAGAACAATGAATTAGTAAATGGATGAAATGAAAGCACAGGTAGATAAAAAAAACATATAATAACGGAGGACAACAAAAGAAAAGCAACTTCAAAGTTCAAATCCTTGGACCTCTTACAGGAAGGAAAATTTCATCTAACCTTTAATCTTTTTCGCTGTTTTCAAACTTTTACTATTTTTTTCACTAAAATGGTCTACATCAAAATAATGAGCGTTGTTTAAAAAAAAACACACACACACACACATACACACAAAAAATAATGAGAATTTGGCCTGCCAAAGTTTCCACAGGTTTAAAGCTTACAGTGTCTGGTTCTAAGCATTCTGGGTAAGAGGTCACAGCTCAGTGACACGGGAAGAGGATGAAGCAGCTCTGAGGGGTCATGTCAGTAAAGCTTGCATTAGACTCCAGAAAGTCCGTCTTATTTGAACTTCTGATTTTGATTTGATTTGCTGATTTTCATGCATTAAAAAGGTTCACTTACTCAGAATTTCCAGTGCATCTGTACAGTCTAACTGTGGCTGCAGCACACTCTGCTCAAAGACCCTAACGCTGCAATGGAGTCCTCACAGACTTTTAACAAGCTGCAGTCCAATGTTGCCGGGTAAGAACACGCCCAGCTCCAGCCTCTCCACTTTGTTAGGCTAGAGCAGTTTCATTAAGCATCCTCGCCATGCCTCTTTCGTTGTCCTGACAACCGTGGATAACCTGCATCATCCCCATCACTATGGAGACCAGCAAACGCAAACAAAGCCTCTGGACGAGCCTTCGGGGAGTTTTCGGTGATGAAGGAGGTGGCTTTGAATAAGCGATGAAGAATGACAGAGAAAGTGAGGACAGGAGTCAAGGAGGGAAGGGAGAAAATGAGAATAATGGGGTCTCATGGGTGTTTAGGATGAGGAGAGGAGTGCAGCCGTCTGATGTGTTCTATTTATAATCCTGCAGTCAGGAATATTTCACACACTCGTTTACATATGCGTGTGTCTTTGTAGCGTGACACTAAGACAAATACATGCACTCCTGTTCCCTAAACAATCCTCGGATCTGGACCAGGATAATGCCACCTGAGACAACTGGTGGCCTGACAGTCTCCTCCCCAGTAGTTTCAGATTCATCCACAGAGCTAAATTATCAGCGGTCCCAACTGTGAGCTGCAGAGGCCACTCCAACCATCGGAAGAACATGCTCCTCACACATGAGGAAACCACCATGGTGAATCTGCAGATCATCCGTGCCAGAGGGTTCACGCTCACTCCAATGCAAAATGACAGAGGAACTGTCTATTGAACTTCAACGGCACACTTGTTAATCTTTTGTCTGCCGGCCTCTCCTCGCTCATCAAAACAGCCCCCCTGCTGTGGTGGGAAACAGTGATCTCTTCCTTCCTATTTAATCCCCTCCTCCTCCTCCTCATCTGCGCTCTCCCTCCATCCGTTTCCATGGCAATGCCTTCTGCATTGCACCAAGAGCCCCGGCTGCTACGTTCACTCATAAAGTCTTTTTCCATCATTCTGGGTCTTTTTTTTTCTTATTGTCCTCTACACATATCATAATTTTCAAATGAATCTTTTATTTTTTTTCCTGTTTCTATTATTCTGCCAACTGGCACCTATTTTTTACCCCACAGATTATTTCGAAAGCCGCTCTGTTTTTCCTTTTTTTATTGATTATTTTTTTTATTTCATTGCTGTTAATCCAGCACTATTATACTACTATAATGCATTTACTAACACCCAATTACTAAGTATTTCGTGTTTTTTGTGTGTAAATTCTATATATAGAACATTGTTTCATTTAAAACAAATACACAGATCCACAGAAGTAATCAAAGATTTATGTCCTTTGAGGAGTAAAAATACAAGGTGAGGCAGAAAAGGCATTTTCTGATTCCTTATGACAGTGTTTTTCAACCTTTTTTGAGCCACGGCACACTTTAACCTAGACAAAAATCCCGCGGCACACCGGCATCCAAAAATTAAAAAAAAGGAGAAACTAATCGTCTCTACTGATCTTCAGCCCCTCCACAATCTCACAGGCATTTTTGTGACAATTGTGGCAGAAAAAGCTGGAAGTTGCAGCTGTTTTTTCTAAAAGATGTAATAAAAGTTAAGTTAGAAGATTTAAAAACAGTTTGATGTGTGTTCGTTGTGGTTTCAAGACATTTAACAGGGAAGACTCATTGTGCGCTGAGACGCTGTCACTTTAACCCAATGCATCATGGGAGATGTAGTGCAAACAGCCGCTGAACACAGACAAACTAGCGTCTCTGAGCTTCATAGTTCACTTGTTCCACGGTCTGACACCAGATTCTGTGGAAAGCTACACCGCTAAAGACGAGCTTTAGCTGGTATTTTTGTTGGAACTGAGAGACTTTATGAGCAGAATCGTAACAAGGACGTGAAGACTTTAACCACTTCTGATTGGTCAGACTGATAACGTGTGATTAAGCCTCCAAGAATGATTGGTGGAGACAGTTAAAGGGGTGGGACTTTTCAGTAAACAGTTGTAGCTGCAGCTAAATCGCACTACCATCATTCTTATCAAAGTGTCTTTAGTAGAATCAAATAAACACAAAGAACCAATAATTTCATGATCTTTTATATTCCTAACTACTCAGTGTTTTATCAGGGCCTGTTTGGATGAACACAGAGCTGATATCCTGGAGATGGTAAATGTTTTTAGATCAGTTAATAAGGGCGATTTCCCACGGCACACTTGACCATCTCCCACGGCACACTAGTGAGCCGCGGCACACTGGTTGAAAAACACTGCCTTATGAGACGTTGAGCTATTAAAGTTTCCTTAGATTGTTACAATTGATGAGTAATTTTCTGGAAACATACTTGTGAATGTGCACAAATGAGCGCAAAAGTTTCCTTTTAGTCTGAGAAAAATAAGCCAAGCAAGTCACATGATTAAAAGTCACAGGATAACAACAAGTTGTAAAGCAAAAAAAAAAGAGGAGGGAAAGGGAAAGGGAAAGAAAGTGTTGGAGATGGAAAGAATTAATAGCTTCAGTGGTGAGAATTAATTGCAGAGAGAGAATAAAGATAAGTGGGATCAAAAAAAAGGCCAACAATGCAGAAAAGAGCCACACAGAGTGTCTGAACACAAACTCAGACATGGCTTCAGTGTGTGTTTGTGTGTGTGCATGAGCCCTGCAGATCATTAAAGCTGCTCTGACATTTGGAGGGAGCACTGATGAAGCCTCTCATTATGTGCTGTAATATAGAATGCTGTTTTTAGACTCCCTGGCTGCTGCAACATGCCGACTGGATGCATCGGTGACGGCAACGATCCACCATGCATAGCAACAGTAACCAAGGACGGGTGTTGGAGATGAAAGATCTGTTGTGGTATCTTTACCGCTGGACCCCAGCTAAATTTGGACCACAGAGAGATTCTAAGGTAGAAATCCAAGTAAGACTTGAGATGGAACAGTCTAAATTTGTGCTCCGGGAATATAACATGCAGAGTTTCTGCCCCGGTATGAGGAAGACACTTGGCTGGTTGATGCTAATCTAAATGTATACATTTTATTGTACATTTATTAAGCTTTACTAAGAACACTGGGGAAAAAATTAAAAAGAAAAAAGACCCACACCAACAAAAATTTTGTTTTTGGTGTTTTTTAATCTGCTCTTGTAGAATTTATTCAGATAATATTAAAGAAAATGAAGCTAAAAATTGTATTTCTGAGCCATTTTGAATTCAAATAGTTGTGAATTAGAAGCAGATGGAGCTGGTAGCTGTGATGCTGATGCATCAGCTTGCAGACAAATAGATCCATGAACGTCTTTGTTTTCCTCGTCTGAGCTGGAATCTGGATCAAAACTGTACAGATGGATAGCTCCAACATTGCTCACCATTTTTGTTGCACCGCTAATGTTAGGTTGGGGTTGTGAGGGGCTGTAAGGTTGCGGGAGAACTCTCAGTTATGGGTCACAGGAAGGGGGAGGGGGTGCTGGGCTGCACTGTCTCAACAGTCTTGCCGACAGTTTAGAGGTAATTTTCTGATGAACTCCTGCCGCTATGCAGGTCCTAGAAAACAACACATGTTGTTTGATTTTCATCATCATTTCTGAATTCTAGATGATTTTTCCACCCAGTCCCCCGCCCGCACCGATACTTGTCATGGGCTAGCCCTCAATTAGCCTCTTGGTCTCAGGGGTTTATTCCACAATCTATTGTCGGAGCTTATCTCACAAGGCGTCGTCGGCCCAGAGTCTAACCGCCAAAGACTTTGGTCTTATTTCATGCACATCTTTTTGTTTTGCTAATAACTCAAACTTCCTAAAATCTCTCCCTGTTGAATTGATACTGACAACATAAAAGGGAGTCATTGATTGTTCCCTCTTAGGACACGCTTCGGAAAAGATTTCTAGAAACTCCTTATAAACACCACGATGTCAGTCAATGACTCAATAAGCCACCTTGGCTCCTGTCTAACGACGGTTAACTACAAAGAGATGAAGAATAATCCAATTCCCATTCAGTCCTTTTGATTTTCTCAGACTGCTGTCTGAAAGGGAGAAAGTGCCAATCGGAAAAACAAACATCTTCAGATGAGATGGAATTTTGTGTGTTTTTAACAAAATTATCAGTTGCATCTCAGGAAGTTTAAATAGGTTATGAAGAGAGTATAGGGAACATCTGTGGTTTGCATTTTCTAAATCTCTTTGAACTGTCTTGTTTTTAAATCGACTCAAGACACATTTTTCTGCTGGAATGAAATATTCATATTTCCTGCTGACTGACTGTGTTTGCAGTTACTGTGCAAGCGACGCTTTCAGGTCAAGAAAACTCTCCAAACAAACAAGTGTGGCTGACTGCACCCTGAGAGATTTTTGTCGTTTCCTGCAGAGAAACAGCAGCCGTGAAACAGTATAATCAATCAAATTAGTTTGGGAGGAAGTGAGCGTGTGCAGGTTGATGTTTTGGAGCTAATTCTGCGGCAGCACACGTGTAGATGTGTCGAGTTGTTGCTGAGTGCACCTGTTGTGTTGCGCTCTGGCTCAGCTGGCAGGGTTTGGTGCAAGCTCTCACACGCTGTGCAATTACACAAAATGGACCAGAATAGTTTTATTATATAGATGGTGTTTTGACCTGATCCCAGGCGGGAAAATACAACAATGCACTAAAGTAAAAGCAGAATTTTCCTGGACGACCGCAGGGGGCAGAAAAAAAAACAGGGGTTGCAAGGTGGGGTAGTAAATGGTAAATGGTATATATTTATACAGCGCTTTTCTACCTTCTTTGAAGGTCCAAAGTGCTTTACAGTAACAGACCCTTTCACACACACACACATTCACACAGCAGCGCCTCTGCCAAACACTGGCGCCAACTTTCCACCAAAGGCAAGGTGGGGTTCTGTGTCTTGCCCAAGGACACTTCGACACATGGGCGGGCAAGGTGGGAATCGAGCCTGCAATCTTCCAATCAGAGGTCAACCGCCCTACCTCTGCACCAGAGGCTCAAATCCCAGGTCCCACCTTTCTGGATGGAGTTTGTATGTTCTTCCTGTGCATTTGTTGGTTTTCTCTGCCTCCAGATTTCTTCATCTTTATCAATAATGATATTGTTATTTACTCAAAAATTGGGGGCAAAGCTTTTTGCCAGAAGGGCAGCTGCCCCCCTTTGCCAGCCCCCTTAACTCCGCCCCTGCTCATTGCACAATAGGGCGTTTGCAATTTTATAGAGCTGTCCGAATCTACAATTCCAAAATCCAGAACCCTAGAAATTTCCCAGAAGTCTCTGCGAAGAAGTAATGTGCATTCATGTTCACCAAATCGGCAAATATGGACTCAAAATAGACCACCATTCATTGTGTTTGAATGATTCTTCATGTGAAACAGATGTATTTAAATTTATTGTTTTTATAAATCCTCCAAGTTTTCATCTTCAGAACACATTCATACACAGTCTTTGTCAAATGTTCATGTCTGTTAGATTTTCCCTACGGGAAATCAGTGGCATCATATCAGCCGTTTAAATAAGAAAAAAAGTAGAGAGCATGGTATCCAAATTGCTTGTAAAATGTTGGGCACTGGATAGTCCTGTGCTAGTTCTTAGTGGTTGGAGAGTAGGGAGAAAAACAGAAGTCCAGTCCCATGTTTACTTTTAAAAAAAACTCTTCTGGTAGATGTGAATCCAAGGAAAATAATTGTTTTTGGTCAACTACATCAAGAGAGGCGGTTAAAGTAAAACCCTGTTACAGTAGTGTGATCATTACAAGTACGCTCTGCTTGGTGTCCAGACTGCGGCAGGTCTCAGCTTCTATCCCCTCTCAGCAGAGCACAGCAGAAGAGCAGGAGGCTTGTAAACTCACTATCAGGGATACTTCACACTTCCATGATACCCCACATGGACTGTGTGTGATGCGAATCACTGCTGGTGTGTTAGGAGATGCAGCACTTATGATCATAAGACAAACTTTGGGATAAATAAATAAAAATATTCAGGAGCTGCAACGAATTGGTAATTTGATAGTCGACTAATTTATTATTCATTTTTGAGGTAAAAAATAACAAAAGTGAAGCAATTTAGGACAAACAGAAAGTGCGGTAACTCAGCATAAAACAGTGGTGAATGGTGTATACTGATACAGCCCTTTACTGACACCAAAGGGCCATACAGTCCCATTCACCCATGAACACATTCACACCCTGCTGCCGAACACTGGCGCCAGCCTAGAACCACCAGGAGCAACGTTGAGTTCAGTGTCTTGTCCAAGCACAACCCTTGTGCTATCTTAGATGACCCCACCCTTACATTGACGTGTTCTCCCTACCATGACAAAGGTGGATAAAGGTGGAAAGATTTCATGTAATCCATGGACACCAGGGAAGATCACAAATCATTGAAGAAAAAAGGTTCAGAGCACTGTCTAGTGGGTCTAGATGACCCAACTCCCAATGGTAAAGTGCCTAGGATAGCACAAGGGTTACCACAAGGCGGGGGGGCAAGGCGGGAATGGAAATTCCCATCATTTGTTCGGAGGTTGACCAGTCTATCTCTGCACAACGGTCACAGATTTAAAGAGACAAGGATATGTCATTTTGGTGACGCACGGTGACAAAAAATAATAATGTTCAATTTTACTGGTAAAAAATAAAAAAGGCCATTAAGACTGTTGCCATGACAAAGTTTAGTGTTTTAGTCCAGTATTGTTTTTTTAATCTGTAGCTGCTAGTATTTTCAACTCCACCTAAAAATGCTTGTGGTTTTGTTTTTCTGTTTGTTCATTTTTTTGAAAAGGTGACTCCCCTCTCAGATCATCTGATCACTGGAAGCCTTTCAGAACGCTTCGGCCAGCAATTTCAACCAGGTTTCCACTTTTAACCGTGTTTCTAGAATAAGAGCTGGAAGTAGGACATGAATGAGTCACGTTGTAAATATTCCAAGATCTAAAAATGTGAGTTCTCTTTTTAGTCCTCTGCAGAAAGACGTTGATTGGAGGAATGTCTTACTACTGAACAGCATGCAGGCCATTTTTGAACTATAGTGTTGTTTTTAGTGACTTTTATGTGTCTAAAAGAAACCAAGACAATCATTTTGAAAAGAATTCTTACAGCAGTAAGATATTTTAGTTCAACAAACAAACCCCGATAAGAAGGAGAAACAGGAACATTTCAGCAAAACATAATAGTGGCTTTATAGCGTCTGCATAACATCAACCTTCGAAAGAACATGATGTTTAGAACTCAAGTGTGTGACTAAAATTTATTTAAATTTTTTGGTATTTTAATGAACCTGCAGAAAAATAAAATTTAAGTGCCTGTGCTGCACAGTTACTTTTAAAAAAAGAAGACACTAAAAACAAAAAAAACACCCACTATAACTACAGGTGGCAAGCAGTCTATTTAAAGACTCACTCTGGTGAAATTTTTGTTTTTAGTGTTTTTAACATCTTCTAGATCAAAACTGTGCAGCTGGATAACTCCAATATTGTTTGTTGTACCTGTAATGTTACGTTGAGCAATTTGGGGGCTGTAAAACTGGGGGGGGGGGGCACATAAACATATTCATGATGGGAAATGGGGTCAGACCTGCTCTGTGCCAACAGTCCAGCCAACAGAGGTGAATTTCTAATGAACTCCTGCTGCCCTGCAGAAACTATGTCCACAGCAACACAGGTTTTATTTGCTTTTGGCTAAAACACTATAATCATAAAAGTCCACTGGGAACACTTTTACAAAAGATCAAAAAAAGATCAGTGAATATGAATAGAAAAAACTGGAAAGAAAAGTTAAACCTGGGATTCTTTCCTTCCCTGCTTTAAAATTTGTACAAAGAAAAATTTTGTTTATTAATTTTAGGACACTTTCGATCTATTTTCAAAGCGTTCCCAGTGGTCTTTTTGTTGCGATCGCGCTGTTTCTAGCCAAAATTTAAAAAAAAACGTGTTGTTTTCTTGGATATAGATTCTGTAGAGCAGTAGGAATTCACTAGAAATTGTGAGCAGGACTGCTGAGGCAACCCCGCCCCATTTCCCCCTGCTGTTGCTTAGAGCTCGGACTTCACAAGTAAGCTCTTTTCCAAACAGCATTTGTTTGTCTGCTTCTGATTAACAACAATTTCAATAAAGAAATACTCAGAAATGCTTGATTTTCTTAATATCTTCCATCATCTGACAAATGCCAAAAGAGCACGTTAAAAACACCAAAAACACAATTTTCATCAGTGTAGATCTTTACCGTTACAGAGGCATGACATATGATTTATGGATTAGTTCAGTGGTCCCCAACCCCCGGGACGCGGACCGGTACCGGTCCGTTGTTCATATGGTACCGGGCCGCACAGAAAAAATAAAATAACTTACATGACTTCAGTTTTATTTATTTCGGAATCTGAAAGATGTTTTATTTTGAAAAATTGCCAGATTCTCTGTTACATCTGTCTATGTTACTCTTGACGCAGGGCAATTCGCTCGTCTCAGTCACATGATAGGATACCGCTAAAATAAAACCCAGGAACTAGCAAAATTAATAAAAAAGCAAACATCTTTGGAAAGTTTCTTTGCCAAGTGGAAAAGGCCCAGCCAGGAGACAGAAGAGGAGCCTTCTACTTCCAAAAACAGAAAGCTACATTCAATAGACAGTATCAGGAGTCCTACTTAAAATACGGATTTATCCCAACGGGAGATTCCCTCCAACCATTCAGCATTGTGGTGAGTTGGATTTTCCATGCACTTATTTTGAAGGCATGTTTAAATGTTATAATAATAGCGACCAGAGAGTGTTGCGGGCAGAGAGGACGTTGCTCATGTCATAATTCGTGTTTATTGTTATGTTTAGAAAATACCACTGTTTTCATGCAAGTCATATTATTTTGTTGCACTGTAGTGTCGGTCACGTGCACGTTTGGTCTGATGTTGGAGTTCCACAGGCTGCAGAGGTTACTGTTGGAGCTGGCATCACAGGGAATTATGGGAATCAATCCCCTTTGCCTGCTTTGGTCAAAATAGGGTTGAGCACGGGTGTTTCTTTTTGCCTACTGGTCCTTTCATCTGGCAGTTATGTTGTTTCACCCTTAGTTATTTCTTCCTGTTTACTTCTTTTTAGCACCATGAGTGTGAGAAGGGAAGAGGATCATGACACCTGTGCGATGTACAGTGTTTAGCGTGTCAAAATAAAACTGCAGAGTACTTCTTATCACGTGTCTCTGCCTTTATTGCAGCGTTGCTGCAGCGTGTGTCCGCCACATATAACATACCGGTACATGAGAATCTTGCCAGACATCAAACCGGTCCGTGGTGCAATAAAGGTTGGGGACCGCTGGATTAGCTGACTACTAACTTGTCATTTTAACATAGCGTCATTTAGAATTACACAAACAAAAACCTGGCCAGCTCAAACCAAAACTAAAAACAGTATAGAGTCAGTCATGTATCCTCCGTCAGGAGCTAAAGGGGGTTCACTGCAAAAATATTTGTCTGATAAAAGTCGGGGGAGGAGAGTGGACGTTGGTGGTCTCAGATCAAAGTTGAAATCAGTTTAATAAGCAAACTCTATTCCTTTGCTTCTGCTCTGTGTCTCTGGTGTGCTTCCAGTGTCAGCTTCAGCCCAGCAGGAGTAAACATGTGGACGGGTGATTTAAATAAGGAACGTTTACAAGTGTTGTTTTCGAGGCTGAGAAAGTAATTTATGTTGTGGAGAGGATGCTCCATGGCAAACATTTCTGCACTACATTTCCCTCAATCTATTCACTGCTCTGCATGTCATCGGCCGACTCTGTTCCTTTCAAATCCAGATCATGCAGGCTGACGGTGAAGTGGAAGACACTCCACTGCCTCCATTTCTCAGATGAATAAACGGATAAAGCTGCTCATGAGATAAGAGTGTGTTCAACAGAGGAGTGACTCACCTGATAAACCTGGGAAGGTGCGTGTGAGCCTTCTTTGGCTGATACTAAGAATAGCTGGTAATAAATAGAAGACAGACAGAAGCAAAAAGCCACCACCAACCCTCGCCCCTAACAAAAGCTAGACTGATGCAGAGTGGGAGTCACAGCTATGAATGGAAACCAATGAAAACTCAGTATTTAGAGAAAAAACGAAGTACCAATTCAGCACAGTTAGTCATTTCTTCTTCTTTTTCTGGCAAAAAATGTTTGTTTTTTTACGTAGGAATTTAGACTTTTCCACATTTCCACAAAAAGAAAATTCTGAAAATAAATAAACGATTTTCTAAATCAAATTGTAAATCTTATGATTATACAAACCAGTGAATCAGAATCAAATGTGATCAGTATATTGACAGTGGTGTCCAGCTCTAAAATAGGAGTTATAATATTTTTTGTTTACATGAAATATTTGTGCCTAAAATTGTGTAGAATATGAAAAAATCAAATTCCTAACTGAAATTCTCTTAATGTACAACACAAACGGAAAGAAATATTAAATCATGGTGATCTAATTATTGACAATTTTCTTTTTTAAATATAAATGTTTTCAAACATGTTCATATTTACAATACCATCAATATGAGACACATTTATAAATAATACTAATAATAACAGCGACAACAATAATTAAAGCCGCAAGCGGCGTTTTATGGCCCGCAGACGCAACCCGCCTTCCACGCCCAACTCTAAGCACCACCGCCCTCACCGCCCACTTTTGATAAAGGCTAGTCAAAACTGCATATGCTAATTATCAACTGACTCAGAAAAACACATTACCTAAAATGCTAATTATGCTAACTATGCTAGCTATGCTAATGTGGCTAAAAGTGCTAGCATTGCGATCAGCATCATCTACTGACTCAGAAAAACACATTACCTAAAATGCTAATTATGCTAACAATGCTAGCTATGATAATGTGGCTAAAAAGGCTAGCATAGCGATCAGCATCAACTGACTCACAAAAACACATTTCCTAAAATGCTAATTATGCTAACTATGCTAGCTATGCTAATGTTGCTAAAAGTGCTAGCATAGCGATCAGCACCATCAACTGACTCAAAAAAACACATTACCTAAAATGCTAATTATGCTAACTATGCTAGCTATGCTAATGTGGCTAAAAGTGCTAGCATAGCGATCAGCATCATCAACTGACTCAGAAAAACACAGTACCTAAAATGCTAATTATGCTAACTATGCTAGCTATGCTAATGTGGCTAAAATTGCTAGCATAGCGATCAGCATCATCAAATCCATTGGTGAGAGCTATATGCCATAAATTGATAAAAACCCACTTTTTCCAAAATGGCGGCTTTTTTGTTTATTTTATCTCCATAGCAACCCTTTTATGTTTTGGTCCCCTTGAGGAGACGAACAGATTGACGTCAGTTTCGGACAAATCGGTAAAAGTAAACTTTTTGTCGTCCTTAGCAACAGTGGTTTTATGCTAACCACGCCCACATTCCTTATATGTCCATATCCAGTGTTTTTCAATGTATTCAGTTTCAGGCATGAATGCATGCATTCAATTTTCACTGTATTGTATTGAAATGCACGTTGCATATTGTATTGAAAAGCTTGCCACGCGCACGCCGTTCAAAATCTACAACTTCTAATTCCAACATTTATTCCACAGTAGCTTGCCATTGATGCCCAAAAAGTTTCGAGATGATCGATAAAAATTCCAACGACAAGTTTACGTTTGAATCCGGTGGCAAAGGTGTTTTTTATAGAAAATTCAAGATGGCCGCCTTTTCCCAAGGTCAAAGGTCGACGAAACTCCAGAGGTGATTGTAGAGTTATGCTAGGGACATGCGCATCAAATTTCGTGAAAATGAAAAAAAGTTCATTTTTCCATATTGTGTAAAAACGCGAAAATTCAAGATGGCGGCCTTTTCCCGAGGTCAAAGGTGGACGAAACTCCCGAGGTAGTTGTGGACTTGCTCTAGCAACATGTGAGTCAAATTTCGTGAAAAATCGCTCGAAAAAAAGTTCATTTTTCCATATTGTGGAAAAACGCGAAAAACGAAAATGGCAGATTTTGGCACAAAATGGCCGCCAAACCGTAGGTCGTGTCACCATCCCGTAATGATTTCAAAAGGTCCTTTGGATATCGCGGACAAGGGTAGATTGGTTTCGTTAGTCCATTCTCAAAAAAAAAAGTTCCGAATTTTTTCGTTTTTGCCGAGTCGGCACATTTTTTTGCGACGGTTTTTTGCTTACCACGCCCACATTCCTTTATCGATCTTGTCGTATGTGACATCGTTTTGTTCAGTGTAGGCCAGGGTATCGCATATTTCAGTTTCAGGCTATTCCGATAAAATATGTGCGAGCTAGCTAAAATGGCGACGGTTGCGAATTCGCCACGCGCACGCGTTTCAAATTCTACAACTTCTAATTCCAACATTTTGTCCAGAGTAGCTGGCCATTGGTGCCCGAAAAGTTACGAGACGATTGATGAAAATTCCAACGACGAGTTTTCGTTTGTATCTGGTGCTAAAGGTGCTTTTTTGAGAAAATTCCAGATGGCGGCCTTTTCCCAAGGTCAAAGGTCAACGACACTTCTGGGGTGTTTGTAGACTGGAGCTGGCAGCAAGTGTGTGCAATTGCGTGAAAATCGTTCAAACAAAAGTGTCTTTTCCCCATATTGTGGGAAAACACGAAAATCGCCAATTCTCAGAGTTCGCCACAAAATGGCCGCCAAGCCGTAGGTCGTGTGGCCGCCCCGTAATGATTTCAAAACATCTTTGGGATATGCCCGACACGTGTGTCTTGGTTTCGCGACTGTATTTTGAAGTACATTTTGTTCGGCCCCATACGCGATTTTCGGCCCATTCCTTTTTTTGACGGGATCGCTGGCCGTGATGTCATCGTCTTCGGGGGGGTGACGTTGACTCTGTGGAAAATTCATTTGCAATTTATCCCAGGTGTGTGCACATTTTGGTGACTTTTCGAGCATGCGGCGGGGGTCAAATTCTCGCTGAAAGGCGGCGAAGTCGTCGTTCCAACTGCGAAAACAATATGGTCCTTGCAGTCAGTGACTGCTGCTGCGGGCCATAATAAGGTATGAGGAATAGCAGTGCGCGACTTTGCGAGCTCGCCACGCGGACGCCGTTCAAAATCTACAACTTCTGATTGCAACATTTTTTTCACAGTAGCTTGCCGTTGATGCCCAAAAAGTTTCGAGACGATCGCGGAAAATTCCAACGACAAGTTTACGATTGAATCCGGCGGTAAAGGCGTTTTTTATAGAAAATTCAAGATGGCTGCCCTTTCCCGAGGTCAAAGGTGGACGAAACTCCCGAGGTAGTTGTGGACTTGCTCTAGCAACATGTGAGTCAAATTTCGTGAAAAATCGCTCGAAAAAAAGTTCATTTTTCCATATTGTGGAAAAACGCGAAAAACGAAAATGGCAGATTTTGGCACAAAATGGCCGCCAAACCGTAGGTCGTGTCACCATCCCGTAATGATTTCAAAAGGTCCTTTGGATATCGCGGACAAGGGTAGATTGGTTTCGTTAGTCCATTCTCAAAAAAAAAGTTCCGAATTTTTTCGTTTTTGCCGAGTCGGCACATTTTTTTGCGACGGTTTTTTGCTTACCACGCCCACATTCCTTTATCGATCTTGTCGTATGTGACATCGTTTTGTTCAGTGTAGGCCAGGGTATCGCATATTTCAGTTTCAGGCTATTCCGATAAAATATGTGCGAGCTAGCTAAAATGGCGACGGTTGCGAATTCGCCACGCGCACGCGTTTCAAATTCTACAACTTCTAATTCCAACATTTTGTCCAGAGTAGCTGGCCATTGGTGCCCGAAAAGTTACGAGACGATTGATGAAAATTCCAACGACGAGTTTTCGTTTGTATCTGGTGCTAAAGGTGCTTTTTTGAGAAAATTCCAGATGGCGGCCTTTTCCCAAGGTCAAAGGTCAACGACACTTCTGGGGTGTTTGTAGACTGGAGCTGGCAGCAAGTGTGTGCAATTGCGTGAAAATCGTTCAAACAAAAGTGTCTTTTCCCCATATTGTGGGAAAACACGAAAATCGCCAATTCTCAGAGTTCGCCACAAAATGGCCGCCAAGCCGTAGGTCGTGTGGCCGCCCCGTAATGATTTCAAAACATCTTTGGGATATGCCCGACACGTGTGTCTTGGTTTCGCGACTGTATTTTGAAGTACATTTTGTTCGGCCCCATACGCGATTTTCGGCCCATTCCTTTTTTTGACGGGATCGCTGGCCGTGATGTCATCGTCTTCGGGGGGGTGACGTTGACTCTGTGGAAAATTCATTTGCAATTTATCCCAGGTGTGTGCACATTTTGGTGACTTTTCGAGCATGCGGCGGGGGTCAAATTCTCGCTGAAAGGCGGCGAAGTCGTCGTTCCAACTGCGAAAACAATATGGTCCTTGCAGTCAGTGACTGCTGCTGCGGGCCATAATAAGGTATGAGGAATAGCAGTGCGCGACTTTGCGAGCTCGCCACGCGGACGCCGTTCAAAATCTACAACTTCTGATTGCAACATTTTTTTCACAGTAGCTTGCCGTTGATGCCCAAAAAGTTTCGAGACGATCGCGGAAAATTCCAACGACAAGTTTACGATTGAATCCGGCGGTAAAGGCGTTTTTTATAGAAAATTCAAGATGGCTGCCTTTTCCCGAGGTCAAAGGTGGACGAAACTCCCGAGGTAGTTGTGGACTTGCTCTAGCAACATGTGAGTCAAATTTCGTGAAAAATCGCTCGAAAAAAAGTTCATTTTTCCATATTGTGGAAAAACGCGAAAAACGAAAATGGCAGATTTTGGCACAAAATGGCCGCCAAACCGTAGGTCGTGTCACCATCCCGTAATGATTTCAAAAGGTCCTTTGGATATCGCGGACAAGGGTAGATTGGTTTCGTTAGTCCATTCTCAAAAAAAAAGTTCCGAATTTTTTCGTTTTTGCCGAGTCGGCACATTTTTTTGCGACGGTTTTTTGCTTACCACGCCCACATTCCTTTATCGATCTTGTCGTATGTGACATCGTTTTGTTCAGTGTAGGCCAGGGTATCGCATATTTCAGTTTCAGGCTATTCCGATAAAATATGTGCGAGCTAGCTAAAATGGCGACGGTTGCGAATTCGCCACGCGCACGCGTTTCAAATTCTACAACTTCTAATTCCAACATTTTGTCCAGAGTAGCTGGCCATTGGTGCCCGAAAAGTTACGAGACGATTGATGAAAATTCCAACGACGAGTTTTCGTTTGTATCTGGTGCTAAAGGTGCTTTTTTGAGAAAATTCCAGATGGCGGCCTTTTCCCAAGGTCAAAGGTCAACGACACTTCTGGGGTGTTTGTAGACTGGAGCTGGCAGCAAGTGTGTGCAATTGCGTGAAAATCGTTCAAACAAAAGTGTCTTTTCCCCATATTGTGGGAAAACACGAAAATCGCCAATTCTCAGAGTTCGCCACAAAATGGCCGCCAAGCCGTAGGTCGTGTGGCCGCCCCGTAATGATTTCAAAACATCTTTGGGATATGCCCGACACGTGTGTCTTGGTTTCGCGACTGTATTTTGAAGTACATTTTGTTCGGCCCCATACGCGATTTTCGGCCCATTCCTTTTTTTGACGGGATCGCTGGCCGTGATGTCATCGTCTTCGGGGGGGTGACGTTGACTCTGTGGAAAATTCATTTGCAATTTATCCCAGGTGTGTGCACATTTTGGTGACTTTTCGAGCATGCGGCGGGGGTCAAATTCTCGCTGAAAGGCGGCGAAGTCGTCGTTCCAACTGCGAAAACAATATGGTCCTTGCAGTCAGTGACTGCTGCTGCGGGCCATAATAATATAATATGCTTGTTAATGCTGCCCCTTAAGAAAAACTGTTATACAATCAATGTCTATGATAGCCAAAATAGTAATAATAAGACATTTTTATCATTATATCATATATTCTTATATCGTGCCCATACTGTATGTTATTTAACTGTTTTTAAACTTTAGAATATTTTAACATTGTTCTTGTTCAAACCCCAGATTATTCCAATTTTTAGCTGCACACAAAGACAAACAACATCCTCCATGCTGCTTCGTACCAATAGTACTTTAATTTTCCTCTTGGATAATTGCTTATTTTCTCTCACTATAAAAAATTCTGGAGGTTATTTGGCTACATGTAGTTTTATGCTGTATTTGATACTACCGAATCTTGAAAAATAGCAAATACAGCATTTTTGACTGGATAAAAAGTTGATTTGTATGCTCTAAGTATCTAGGTATGATCCCAACTGCTCGTTTTTGTTACTTATACAATAGACAGAATGTAGAATTATAAATATTCCATCTGTTTTCAACGTGCTTAATCCCTTTTGAGGTCACAGGGTTGCTGGGGCCTATCACAGCCACCATTGGGCTGGAGGCGGGGCACTGCGTGGACGGTTTACAACAGTTAGAATCCAAATCGTTTCAAATCATGCCAAACTGCACGATCCAACTCAGATTGGGTTAATCCAGTAAAACTGGCTCTATTGTCTGTATTTTACTAAAATCCTGTACAATTGATCAGCAGAAATTGAAAAAAGGATAGTAATAAAAAAAAGAGTAATTTAAGGCTCGGAACCATGTTTTCCTCCCTTCTGTCAAGTAACAAGTCATAATCCAAAAGACTCAGCATGGCACAGACAAATTTAGAGGATGAAATAAAACCTTCACCTGAGCAGAAATGAACATTAAAAACTTCAAAATCTGTCATTTTGTTCCGTCTTAGTTGCACCTGAGAACATCTTAATCTAATCTCATTCCTCCCTTTATCACCTCATCACCCAAACTGTCTCCTCCATAGTGCTCTCCTCTTGGCTGCCCTTGTGGTGAAAACATCAACAGCTCCCTCTGTGTCAGACAAGTGTCAGCTGTGCCTTAGAGCGCCAAGCATCCATGTGTGCAAGTGTTATTATTGAGTACTGACTGAGGACACAAAATGTCCTCTGATGTCCATAATCGGTAAAAAACAGCAACATTTTTCCACTGGAGAGCTCCTTCACATGCCCACAAATTTCAGATAACTGGGAATAATTCGATTTTTGCAAATTTACTTTGGCATGGCCATCATCAGAAAATCAGGGTCTACATACACGTTGTAGTCTATTAGCTGTTTTATTACAGAGAATGTGCATAAAGCTGAATTTCTAAACTGCCTGTCACATTTGAAACTTTTGAGCGTCGGTTCTTGATGAATATGGCGGCACCAATGCTGGTCGCAATAGCTTTACAAATGTCTGAACTAAAGTCTGCAAATTAGACAACCCATTGCTGCAAATGGAGGTTGCCTTGGATACACGACCTTATCCTGAGGTCAGCTTCCCGTACCCTCATTTTATTTACACTTGCACACTTGTAAAACTAAGAAATAAATCTGATAAACATGGATACCTGCCAGGAAATGTCTGCTTTCCTGGGATAAATCTAAATATTGAGTAACTACCATTACAGCATAACATGGTCACTTGAAAAATCCAATAATTCTAACACTGTTTTCCCGACAATCGTGACAGTCTGGGTGTATTCAGACTGAAAATTTGTTCCGGATTATCAGGGAAAATTAACTCTGGCTCACTTTAAGCAAACCAAATGTGTCCAGTCTGAATACACCCTTAGAGTTACTGTTGTTGTATATTTTAATCTTCTTGTCTTTGACATGTTAAGAAAAGCAAATGGTGGCTTTTTTCATTTTAAGACATACATTTGACATACATTTATCTATTCACAATAATCATGAACTAAAGTGAAACATCTTGCTGCTGTGAAGGATAATCAACAAGACTGCTGCACTTCATCAAGTATCTCATGAAGAGTGTTTCTGACTGTGGAGGTCGGCAGAGTTGTTTCTGACAGGCAGCAGTGGATGCAGTTTGTTTTTTCTGGACAACTGTAAGGGTTATGTTTCTACACACTAATTTTCTCAGGAAAGCTCATTGAAGAAACTTTATTATTATGAAATAAGGTTTCTTCAATAGTGCCAGTTAAACCAAATAGTTTTTATTATCCAGAAGTCTGCTGGGAGAAAAAAAATCAGTCTTCATGTTTATCCATTCTAAGTGTTTTGATAGGTTGGTGCGTGGCATACTTGTCAAACACCTTGTAACAATTGTATATTTACCTAAGACCAAAGTTAAACATAAAAACTTTAGGAGCATAAACATTGTTTTGTAATAGAAAATGCAGTTATTACTGCAAAACAACGGTATTTGCATTTCTACAAAACCAAATTTATGCATTAAACAAACTAATAACGACAGCAGAGACTGAAAGACAAATGTCAGATGTCAGTTGTGGATATTTTTTTTTATTTTTTAAATCAAACCTAGATCTACAACATCCAGATTTCCAAGTAAAATAAGTTATAAACAAAACTTAAGTGCTCAGTACTTTTGCCAGCAGAGGGCGATACAAACAATTTTGGATTCAGAAACACCTTGAAATGGAAAAAGAAGATGAGATAAAATAGAGAGAGAAAAAACTAAAGACTAAAGAAAATGCTGAAGAAAAAACCTAATTTCTGGCAGCTTGCAAACATTTGTTGATAGCCTCAGTGAGAGAGTATTTTGCCTTAGTGAGGATATTTAATTCCCCAAATCTTGTGCAACATGTTTTGTTTATGTCCTTTTCCATGTAAAATGGATGCAAAAATCAAGAGGTAAAAAATCCAGAAAGTAAAAATAAATGAAAAAATGATTCAACAACACATTTATTCTGTATTTATAAACATAAAACTCACATTCTGTGATGAGAGTGGACACAGACGGACATTTGGAAAGACAAAGTGCTAAGAGGAAATGAAAACGTTAATATCTTTTATTTTTATCAATAGACAAATATACGGGGGGAAAAACATATTTTCCCTAAAACAAACTGTATCTGCTAACCCTGTTTGGCTCTCTTCCTGTATGATCCCTCCACATGTTTACTTTAGTCTTGATCAGGTATCCGCGGTTGTGTTCTCCACTGAGCTGCAAATTAAGAAACACTTTTGTTGCCAGTGCACAGTGATGTGTAATCAAACAACACGGGGGACATGAAAGATCAATCATGTACGTCTTTGAAAACAAAGTGGATGCATCTGAGTGGATGCATCAGAATGGAGCAGAGTGGGGTGCTTATGGCCCGCCCAGCATTTTTTCTACAGAACAAATGCGATCTTTTCAAATGGCATCTTTTCATCTGCTCCTGATTCACAACGATTTGCATTAAAAAATACTCGGAAATGCATTTTTTAAGATTCATTTTCTCAATATATGTCCTCCATGATCAGAAAAAATGCTAAAAGAACATGTTAAAATATACCAAAAAAACACAATATTCATGAGAGTAGGTCACTGGAGATGTCGCCAGCATCACCTAAATGACACTGTTTCTTTGACATAAGCTACATTCACACCGCCCTCAGCAACCCGCGTTCAAGCGCCACTTCCAATAAAATTTGGTAGTACTGTAACTGCTGAAGCCAAGTCCCTTTCGATTTATGGATATTTGGACAATTCTGCTTTGTGCACAGCACAAGTCTTTCATATATCGGTATAGAGCTGTGAAAGAAAAAACCTTGAAGGAAGATTTGCAAGATTTGCACCGCTTCAACATTTCATACCAAGCGTCTTCAAACTGTAGGACAAGCGCTAATAAATAGAAGACAAAGAGAACCTCCCTGCTCGTCCAGTGTGAACACCGTGGACTAAATGTGTGTTCAAGAAAACGTATTTAACACGTTTTTGAACGCGCGTCACACGCCCTGTGTCATCGTAGCCTCAGGTCAACATGAATCAGCTGATTCTGCTTTTCATAGCAGCTTTACACCAATACAAACTGTTATGCAACACATAATTAACGTAAAGTGTTGCATGACCACACAAAGTTGCTTGTCTCCGTTTTGTTAATGCGGATTGTGTTAACACTTCACTACTGTGCAGTGCTGCATATCAACACAAGACTGCTTTTCTCTACTTTAGAATCCGTTGGATTACGTTACTTGGGTAAACAGTTGAGGAGTTATGGTAGTCAATAGAAAGTCTAAAGCTTCAGTGATAAAGGTTTAAGTTACATTAAATTAGATGATGAAAAGCAGATGAAAGAGTTGGAAAATGTGGTAGGAAATCTGAAGAAGGAGGAAAAGAACTGCTGGAATTAAGACAAACCAAAAATCGTGGAAAGAGGAAATACTTGAGCAGACTGCAAATAAAAATATTAGTTTAGTTGGGAATTTCATTACAGTAACACATGACCCGTGCTCCATAAAGCCAATAAAAACAGCACACTGACCTTGCTGGTTGAGCTGCTGTGTGCTTCTGCTCCACTGCGACAACCCCACAATGGCCACCATCTTGGCACCCAGACTGGAGCGCCGCTTCTTGTTCCCGGCCACTGAATCTGGACCGCCGCTGCTGGGACTCTTCTCCAGGCTGTACATGGCCCCTGAGATGCTGGAGGAGCGCACCACGTTCCGAGCGGCGGCGGCGCTCAGTCCGCTCAGAGCACTCATCCCGCCCGGGCTGGGAACCTCTACAGAGCTGCTGAGCATCATGGTCCTGATGAACTGATGAGCTAATGAAGTGGACCAGATGGTCCCAGATGATTGGAAACGGGCTAAAGAAAACAAGAAAATGAATATACATTTTCAACTGGAAGTATATATGTAATGCTAAAGGCAGTAAAGGAAGTGAATGGCAAACATTTCCCATTTCTAAGTGAAGAAAGAGAAGAAGGAACAAAAAGGTCACCAGCTGAACAGAGGAGGAAGCAGACAGCTGAAAAGCATCTTCACACAAACACACACTATATCTGATTTAGATTGGTCTTGAAGGCAAAACACTGTCAGCTGGAATTTGTCGCTGTTGTGTTTTTAATCTTGTTTTTCATCCAAACCCAGTAACAGCTGATAAGGTCTACAGCTTAAGTAATCGATGACGAGAGGCATAAAAACCTCCTGAGGTTATGAAAGGCGAGATGCTGTAGTTCGCTTTTATATCTGCTGATTTCTGGTTTCCAATTTCCTTTTTTTGTGTGTTTCCTTTAACTAATTCTTAGTTGAATTAGACTTTTCCAAAGTCTGCTGTCATTTTTCTGCACTCACACATTTCCTGATAAGCTGCTACTAACGCCAACACTGCCTTGGTTCTGTTTAGGTGTCCTGGTCGGCCATGACAGTGTGACAGTGTGCTCACAAACACCATCAGTGTGAAACTGAAGCTGTGAAATGGTTTTCAGCAAAGCAGGGTATTGATTGGAGTTGTTCTAGAGCATCTGATATGGGGCTAAATAATACATTATAATACAATCTGTCTGCATTACTCAATAATTCTAGTTAAACATCAATGGTATAAAAAATGTATAAAATTTGACTTAACAATTTAAAAAATATGCATAACTTTTACACCAGTTCAAGTGCTTTGCACAAAAGGCAATGACCAAAGTTGACTTAAGCAAACAATAAATGCATACAAGTATAAATGAATGTGTTCCTAAAACACAAAATCAAATAAAAAATATACAATAATAAAATGTTCTTTTGGATTACTTTGGGATTTAGGATTACAGGCTTCTTTATATTCCAACATAAGAAATACACCTGATGCAGTTAACAGTTTCCTAATCCACTTTTTCTTAATACATTTAATTTAAAATTACAGGATTTGGTAGATTTAAAAACTGTCCAAATTATGTATAAAGCATCAATAAATTCTCTGCCAGCTAATATTCAATCTTTGTTTCAAAACAGAGATGCTGTTAATAAATATAAATTGAAATTCAACCTAAAGTAAGGACAATCCTAAAATGGATGTGTATCTCAGTAAAGGGTGTCACACTCTGGACCACTTTAGGGGATATGAAAACTTTTAAAAATCTTGTTCATTTTAAAGGTGTGTTTAAAAGATACTAATGAATAAGTACCAAGATGCAATGTAATGATAACGATGAGTATGTGTATTCTTCTGGACTATTGAGTGATCATTAACAATGGGGGGAAGAAAAAAAATGGGGGAAGAGAGGAGGGAAAGGAAAAAAGAAGAAGAAACATGTTTCCATGTCTTCACACGTGTTGTTGGTTTGTTTTGTTCTTGTATCTTTTTTTAGCTGAGGCATCTGGTTTCCTTTTTCCTTTTTTCTAGGGGGTGCGGTGTTGGGTCGGAGAATTTGGCCGTGTCTTTGTCAGGTGTTTCTGAAATCTTGTACTACTAGAATGTGTGAAGCAAATGTTCTCATTTACATGGAAGACATTTATATATTTTTAAAGTACCACTCCTGTTTCTCTTTTTTAAAAGTGTTACCAGAGGTCTTCTAATTATGATTATGTTGTTTTTTAGCCAAATCAAAAACCTGTGTCAATTTTCCATAGGAATATAGTCTCTTCAGAGCAGCAGGAGCTCATTAAAAATTCAACTCTAAGTTATGACGGGACTGTCAGAGTCCGTGGAGCAACCCCGCCCCTCTTTCCCTCTTTCCCTCCCAGTTGTGGAGCAGAATGGAGCAGAAAGCTTCACCCAGTGTCTTTTCTGTGTAACAAATAAGCTCTTTTTCAAATTACATTTTGAATGAACAATTTGAATAAAGAAATACTTATCTTAATTTTCTTCATATAAGTTCTACATCATCAGAAAATTACCACAAGAAAGTGTTAGAAACATCAGAGCGGCTCCTAAAGTTTTACAAAAGTTACAAAAACTTGATAGTTCCTTTACAGTTTGATTTCTGTGATGTGAAGCAGGAATTCCCGTTGGAAATAATAAACAACTAAACAGAACGTTGTGATTGTTGGAATAATTAAAAAAAAAAAAGTTCAATTCAGCGTGTTATGCTAGTTTTGCATATATTTTCTAGCTAGTAAACTAAACCACATGTAATATTTGCTTCAACGGTCTCCATAAATCATGATCACAGCACTGCTTGCTCCCACAACCATAATGCCTAAACCAAAAGACTTTGCTGACCAGGACCTTTGGGAGAATTACCAGAAGAGCTGACGCGGCTGCTTCAGAGAAACAATGAAGTGGTGGAGCAAAGGTTGGAGCAGCAGATTCTGACGTTTGAATGGAAACTTAGTAATAACCAGAAAGGTTGGGTGCACTATCCTCCACATTTTATGTCTCAAAGTTGACGGAAGAGTTTTCAAATTCCCATTTAATGTAGACATTCAGGTGAGATTATATGTCTTTAATTTCTCCGTGTCCTTTTCTTTGCTTCCTCACTGACTCTCCATCCTTCTTATAAAAGCTCAACTGCACTCGTCTGTGCCTCTCCGGGGGGGCTTTTAACTTTGAACATGCATCGAGCAGCGCAGGAGAACATGAGCAGAAAAGGAGGAATAGAGAGGGCTGCAGGACATAAATAGACCGATTCTGCATTCAGAGCGGCACAAGGATGTGGAGGAAGAGGAACGTGGAAAGAGGAGAAGCTCCATAACGAACGGACACCAGGAGAGGCACCGCAGGAAGCTATGGCGCGATCTTTGAGAAATAATGGAGTGGGTGTCGGAGAGGGAGAAATAATATGACGCTGGCACTGACAAGAACTGAAACACGCATCCATTCCTCGTATTTAGATAACGATGCTGACATGCTCTAATGTGACAGGCTGAGCGGAAGTGCATCACACTGAGTGTAGCACATTACACTGCATTTGGGTTGTGCAAAAAAAGGGCAATTAAGGGGACTGTAAAGGATATAAGGATGCTTCGTTGGATGAAAGGACAAAGATTTGTGTCCTGATCTCTATACCACGCAAAAGTTGTTGTTCGTTTAAGTGCAAAAGTTGCTTCAATTATCAAACTTCAACTATTAGATATAGCTTTCTAATATCTAGATATACCTGTATAGATAGTTTTAATTGTCTTCTTATTTACAGTTTTAATTGCTTGAAATAATCCAATTCCAATCTTATAATATATACTGAACAGAGAGAACAGCTGTTGATATTCATGAGAATTAAAAGGAAATGACAGATTTTTTGTTTAATATATTACTCTATGTGCTAAATTTGATCTAAACACATATTTTAAGAGAAAAGTTTACCTTTGGACATGTGGAATAAGGCAAAATAGATATGTAAACAAACTAAGAAACCAGGAATATTAGAAATATGAGTTTATAAAGAACATCACTGAAGAAGAAGAAATGTTCAAATAACTAGAAAAAGGTGACCAACCACACAAAACTGTGTTTGGAAAAAATTCTGAAATGCTAAAGCTCTTATTCAAAGTAAAACAGTTTACGGTGAGGCTTCCAACTAAAGACGGACAGTAGTTACTGGCCGGCGTAAATCATGTTGATCTCTGGAGAGGCAATGGTGCTGACACTGTTTTCAATCATATTTATAGATTTCAAAGACTTAAAAATCCTCACCTGAAGCGCTTAGATAAAAATAGATACATATAAAAAAGACAAAATAATAAGAATAGGATTATGCGTGCAAAAATACTCTGAAACAAGAAAACTATTGAAATAATGGACTAAAAATAACACATTTTTGTTTTGTTTAGATATTAATTTGTAAACTATAAACTAAATTAAAAACAAGGACCAGAGATTTTGTTTTGCTGTAACTTAAAATGGATCCTGTTTAGATAAAAAAAACAAAACTAAAAAATCTAACACTAGAATTGATTACTGTAAAACAAAAATAATGGTATGGTAGCTTTCAAATAGAATATTGCCACCAAAAAGAACGTCTTAAAAAGGAACTCTAATCATTCTTTCAATACCTCTTAAAATAAATCAATTATACTAATTTTTCAGATATTCATATTTATTTTGTTCATTCTGTAAGTCTGCTCTGTATTTGAACATGACACAGAAAGAAGCAGCAACTCAAATACAGTAGAAATAATCGTGTTAAGTTTAACAGGCTGCTGGTGCAGAAAAGTCAAGCAGCTTTCAGTTCTTTACCAAGATGTGAAGCTCCACCAAATTCTTGGGCTCCTGCTTAACAAATAAAGGCATTTACCAGTAGGCTGCTTAACAATTGTGGCTTTATTGACCTTCTAAATGCTGAAATGGATGCATCAAGCCATTCAAGCGTTCCTTTTTATTAGTCAGGGACTTCCTTCGCCTCGGTCATCAGTTCTTCGAAATGTTGCTTTCAGGGATTGGATGTGAAAGTCGATGCAATTCCAAACCACCTGAGCATTTTTAAGCACTTCCATCCCATTCTGAGAATAACATATACAGTAACAGCATTTTTCAAGTTCAGTAATGCTGATGTGTGTCGTAAAAATACATGAGGCTTTAATCTAAAGCACAGAGCAATGCTGCACAGAAAAGTATCTACACTTATGGCACTTTTTTTTATGCAGAAGGAGAGGAGCTTGAACCATAGGAAGCGATTTGAATAAAGAACAAAGACACTACTTACAGAAGTTCCAGATTATGAATCATTTTAAAGAAGTACAAGAATAAAACTCATAAAGGAGCTGTGCACACAGAAGAACAACTCTTGGTATTTTATAAGATCCAAGGAGGTTAGGATTAAATATAATCCATAAATAAAAATCTATCCATGTCTATATCCATCCATCCATCCATCCATCTATCTATCTTTCGTTCGTACAGTTTCATGATTATTGAGGAAATAATGTGTAACATAAGAGAAAAATATCGGAAGAGGCGGGGGTTGTACTAAAAAGAGTGCGTTTGCCACTTTGTAGTGCTGTCCGAATCTACAATTCTCAAATCAAGTGCCCTAGAAATTACCCAGAAGTCTCTGCGAAAAACCAGTGTGCATTGATGCTCACGAGATTGGTGAATATAGATCACAATTGATTTGATTTAATTTGAAATGGTTTATTTCAAGCAATCAAATAGGAATAATACACAAAAACAATACAATCATCAGTTATACAATCATTCAATAACTAATCAAACTTAGCATAATAAGACATAAAATTAAGTATTGCTTGAAAGGGAGTGGAAGGAAGCGAATTTATATAATCCCACCCCTGTTCTACTGTAACCATTTTATTACATGATTTATCAATGCATTGCGTCTGTACAATTCTTGCCTAAAAAATGTATTTAAATGTATTTTTTTTAAAAACCATAAACATTTTCATCTTCAGAAGACAGTGGACTCATATATGATCGTCATAAAATGCTCATATCAATGAGATTTTTGACTTTGTGAAATCGACGACATCATATCCGCCGTTTGAAAAAAAAGTAAGTGAGCGTGGTGTCCGAATTGCTTTTAAAATCCAGGTCACTGCAAAATCCCGCACTATATAGTTTTTTAGTAGTTAGGGATAAGGGTGGGAATTCAGACACAAACTTAATCTTCTATTCCTGCTGCAGTCACAAGCACCTGTAAAATACCTGTAGATGTTCCCGCCTGCACTGCTGGTCTGATCCTCCTAAACGTCTGCATCATCATTTCTGTGCCACGCCACTACCTCCCCGTACGTCTCTGAGGCCTCCAACTCTCAGAGGCCGATTCTTTCTGCCTCCATCAGCTAACTGGAAATGTCTCAGCTCCATTCCACACCTCAACACAACTCTTTCCCACCTCCCCTGACGTCTGCTGTAATATCCTGCTGAGGGGAGAGACAATTCAGGGTTCCTCTGGCATACTCCTTTTAGTTCAAAAACTGTTAACTATTCATTGTGGCATTTTCTCAAAAAAACAACATTAATGAGCTCTAAACTGTTATAAAAATTAAAAGATTGCGCTAAGAGTGCACAGCCTTAATGTTTTATTAAGTATTTACAGTTTTATAATCAAATAAAACTATTTTAACTTAGTGAAAAAAGGAGAATATTAGAGAAGCATTTATTTTCTGTTTATTTTGCATGCCAGTAATTAGAGATATGCTGCACAGTTCATTTGCAACAAATGCCATTGACATTATAGGACTTTGCTTGTTAAAAGGGAAGAAGTCAAAATGAATTATTTTTCTTTATTATTTATTTATATTTATATCTAATAACCAAACACTTTAGATAATCTTAGTTAGGCCTGCACAACAAATCGCAAATTTATCCTTATCCCGATATCAAGTTGTGCAATATGCATTTCGCAAAAGACGGCAAAAATTGCAATAAAAAGTTACCTTAAATCTGCTAAAACAATCTTATAGCGGCTTGAAGTATTTAATGAATCAAATAAATGCCTTTATGCATTTGACCAATCAGATGGACACCTTCATGTTGTTGACCAATCAGATGGAGCTCTTTTATGATAGATGCTCGCCTCCTATGTAGACGAGGGACATTTGGAGTGTAATTTCAGTTATGTTGACTCTTCTTTAAACGAAATTGATGTTTTTGGTTGTTTTGTTATTTGTTCATGTACCACAAGTTATATCGTCATCGCAATATTAATTACTAATATTGCAAGTTTTCCTCATACTGTGCAGCCCTAATCTTAGTGTTGGAGAGCACAGTGTAATCCAAAGCTAGTCTTTAAACCACATTCTGGACTATATAGTATAAAGTTTCTAAAAATCACTGTAATATTTCACAGCATCCTGAATATTTGTCTCCATGTGCACAATATCATTTTGTGTTTACTGCGTAAAAAAAGCAAAGCAGTGATTTTTCATGGTGCATATTTGAAACGAGAATTGTGTAAAGCTTTAAGTGATTTTCATCAGAGCAGTCCGATGGATTCAGCTCAGTAGGTGGGTTGTATGGAAATTCAATTCAATTCAATTCAATTCAATTTTATTTGTATAGCCCAAAATCACAACAACAGTCGTCTCGATGGGCTTCGAAGTAAAACATGAACTCAAAAGGATCATGAATACAAAGAGTTGAATAGGAAAATACTAAATTGAACTAACAAACTGACTAAGCTATACTGGCATGCCTGCCCTTAGACCCCCCTTCGCGGTAAGGAAAAACTCCAAAAAAAACAATAATCACATCTTCATTTTTTCGGATTTCACACTACTGAATGAAGCAAACCGTAGTGCCTGAATCCCTCTTTATTCACTAAATGCCATGGAATTATCCAAGCTATCCCTGAAAATCTTCTCACTCAAAGTCTTTTCTTGCATGTTGTTAGGCAAAGAAGTGATTTCAGATAGCTTTAAAATAGGGATGTAAAAGATGCAGATATGTATCAAAACTTTGATCTCGTTCTGCGAGTAACAGCAGTTAAAAACCCACAGATATGAACACGATCATGTTGGTAAAAAGTTGTGAAATTGATGAGGAAGTAAATAATCGGTTTATGTCAAACTTCCTGTCTTTGCCTTTTTATGTACATGTGATGCAAACAAAAAGACATCCAATTATAGGCTTGCTTCTAACAAGTCAGGTCAATTCCAGTTAACTGAAGGTGAGGGATGTGTAAGATAACCCTTTTCACAGCAATTGTGTTAAACTACAAAGAACAAAACAGTCTAAAAGAACTAAAATGACAAGTTTTGATGTTTGAAAATGTTATGTCCTTTACACGTTTTGTGCCAGTGAAGTTTCTCTTTAAATCGCCACAAAGTTAGTGGAATCTCTTATTTATCAATTTGTGGACAATGTATCAAGATCTTTATTCAATCAAGGTGAGAGGAAAAGATTCACAACCCTACTTTTATGGTAAGTATTAATGACTTTATGAATAAAACCCCAACTTTCTTTCTATTGCTATGATTTGCCTGTTTTTCCTGATCAAACAAAAGCGGTTTTCAGTGAGAAGTCAAGTGCCTCACAATGAGTTTTGTGGATAAGAATGAAACCAGAACAAAGCTGCTACAATCTGTGCCTCTTGGAATAAAGATATGCCCCTTTCTAAAAGTATAAACTAGGTATAAACAATTGTCATTGTGATGGGACGTCTTTTGTTGTAGAGACACAACAGGAAGAGAAACTGACAAAGTCAGAAATTGATTATTTACTTCCCAATCGACTGTATACCGTTTTTATCAACACAATCTTGTTTGTATAGTTTTCAACTGATACGGCTGTTGCTCCCAGTACTACTAGATCAATTTTTGATAAGTATCTGCTACTTTTTACATTCCTAGTATAAACTAACAAAATACAACAGTGAAAGAGTTTAAAAATTGTCAAGAAGTAAAAGAAATTGATGAACAATCAGGATTTGGCGTTGAGGTGTACTTCCTCTTAAGACTACCACTGTGCTTGGCTTGGTGATGTGTGAGTGACTAATGTATGTCTCTAAAAGGAAGGGAGTCACTGAAAGAGAGAAACCAGAAGGCAAGCTTTACAGTTACACACAGTAAGAGTGCCAGGTTTTGGGCTAATTAGAAGCCAAATGGATCAAGAACAAAACCACACACAGAGTCACCCTGACGACTGCAAAAAACACATATGCTGTTCTGAGTGTATGAGCCAGAACGAGACAAAAAGCCCAAACTCCAAACCAGAACGGTGTCAACATCAACATCTTTGCTGGTGTACCTGAAACAAACATGACCTTACTCCTAGATTTGATTTAGTCAGAATCACACACAAAGAAGTACAAAGCGTCAGGACCCAAATGACCAAGTTCAGCCACAAGACTATCAGTAATTCACAAAATACTGTATTTAGCGTACTATGAGGTGTACTTAAAAGCCTTGCATTTTTTTAAAGAACGACGTTACGCCTAAATGTCTATCTGATTTCTTATGATGTACAAACAAAGTTGGGTGTTACTGTAAATACGCCAACGCAGCTAACATGTAGCAGTGTCAGACCTTTTTGGGAGTTAGCACAGTCACAGTAATGTTTGTTTAAAAGGATCAATCTGTTTTTTAACATATTGCAAATTTAGGAGTTGCATGTATTTTGAATACGCTAACAAGACTAACGTGGCTAACATGTAGCAGTGCCAGTCTTTTTTTTTTTTTACGTGTTACAAACAAGGTTGGGAAGTACGGATATTGTGAAAACTCTACCGGCTAACGTGTTGCGTGTTACAATCAAGTTCTAGAGTTACTGTGAACATAGTTAATAAAGTATGACTTATTACCGCCAACTCTTTTGTATCATATAATGCGCACAATAGTTTGCTGTGTCTCATACATGACATGAGTTGGAAAATAGACCATTCATTGATGGAGCGTCCTGTAATGCGGAAAATCTGGCACCCAGCTTCACAGCGATCTCATGCCATGTGCGCTCAAAGAAAAATCCCTAACAGGGAGAGAAGTGCATAGGAAGCATGAACGATTGATCCACGCAAATTTGATCCAATGCCGTCTTTAATGAACTGAGTCACAGCATCACTCAGCGATAGCAGACACAAACTCAATCTGTCACACCATGTTTTCTGGAACCCTCCTTTCAAATTCACCGTGACACAAACGCAGTGCACAGAAATCTTCTTCAGGTGCATCAGGGCTCACAATCACCCGCTTTGGCTGATGCTCAGCTTGTCTAGTGTTGGTTTGTGATTGATCAGTTTTGTGTGTTCCGGCCTTTGGTGCTGAATGACAAAAACTGTACTCCTCTTCCTCATGATTAAAGGAAGGATTGCAAACTCACTTGTTTGGCAGTAAAGGATGGAGTGTTAACAAAAACAGAGAAAGAAGACTCAGAACTGTTCGTCTGGGAGGAAAGTGGGTTAAGAGGGGCGTGATGGATTAGATTGGGAGCCTTCCTGACTCATGGCCTGCTTTCTCTGGTGAGTAATGTGGTCAAGAACATCTCTGTCTAACAATCTCAATCCCCCTTATTTCCCTCAGTTGAACCTGGGCACATGCCCTGAGGGGGTCACACACAGAATACATCTTTTGTAAAGCTGAGACTCACTGTTGTATAGGGGCTGTGTAAAGCAGCAGACAACACCTAGATTTCTCTATTTTTGTATTTTTGTGGATGCTGACAGAAAGATTCAACAGGAATGTTTCTGTAATCTGTGTTTTAAGGAGTCCTGAGATTTTTGTATTGATTTCCTGGTGCTCCCTTTTGGACACTGTGTTCCCCCTGCTTGTTATGCTAATTGGAGGGATCTCTTCTTAACAGTCAGCACTATCGCATTTTCAGTTCACAGCTTGAAGAGACAAAATCCTAATGGTATACTACAACAACAACAAAAACACCAATATGTCAATTAAGAGTGCTGCAAATGTATTTTCAAGCCAAAAAAGGAAAAAGTGTATTGTTTTGAGAACATTAAAAGCAGATTTTTATTTGTATTTTTATTTATTTTAGAAAGTGTTATGACTGAAACTGGATGGAGTGATCACTCCCTCTTGGTGTTCCAAACAGGAATGCCAAGGGCTGGCTCCAAGAAGCCAAAATCCCAAAGACTTCTATAGAGAATTTAACAGCTAGAACTAAGTATTTCTATTTATCAGAATAACCATTGTTGATCTGATACCTTTTGAAACATTTTCTTGATAATCCTATTTTTTTAATCATTGTATTTTTTTCTGAAGAGCAAGTTATTCAGGTAATAAACTGACCAATCAGATGCCTCAATAAGAGCATGTGGTCTCACGTTGACTGTTCAAAATGTTTGATTAACAGATTCTTCCCAACCCGCCTTCGAGTGGTAGGGGTGTGAGCTTCCAAGAAGCTCACTCCTGATTGAGTGGTTGCCATAGAAATGATGACTCACATGGACTTGGACCAATCACTGCTTACTGATGACGTCTGGCTCCAATGTGACGGCGTCCATAATGTGCAAAAAAATGTCAACTGAATGGACTTTAGGTAAGCCATTTTCTATGAGGTGACATCACTCACTTGGTCCAGTTCTTTGATACAGTCAATTCCGAAAACCACTAATACTATACTAAAACTAAACCTGTACAAATGGATAAAACACAGGTTTTCTTGCCATAGTACTCTGGATTTAAGTGCCTGACTTTAGTTGAATCCCACCTTGTAGATAGTGACATCTTAGATATTAGCCTTCAGGTGAATAGAAGGATTAAAAAATTCAACTAACAAACTTAAAAAAAACATTCAAACTTTTTTTTTCTTTGTTAGTTTGGGTTAAGATGGCAAAGGAAACTAGTGTTAATATTATTATTCTCTACATGAAACAGCTGATACTGACACTAAATGAAAAGCAACTTTTCATATTGGCTTTTTTGTGCCGATATGCAACACATTGCTAATGTCTACTGTTGCATACCGGAACAAGGTCGCTATTGTCTGTAGCTGCGTTTACATGGGCAAAAGTAATCGGAATGAACGCCTGATTGCAAGAAAAATGCGTCATGTAAATGCCCCGTTCGGAATAGTCTGCCCCGATCAGACTCGTTTGGATCAAAATTTCTTTCCGATCGAGATAGGTGGGTTATGCCGATTGTTGATCCAATCGTGGTGCATGTAAACAGTTCATTCCGATTGTGTGTCACTACTGCTCTGATTTAACGTCATGCATAGACGGTGTTTCGCTCCAGAGAAAGCTTTGGAGCTCGAACAGGACCGACCGGCCACTCTGCGGAGGCCCGGTGAGAAGCGCCGCTCCGCTCTCACCCCGCTGGCTCTCCACCTCTCCCCTCTCTTACACCCCTCACGAGAGAGGTGCTGGGGAGGAGCGCTTCGTGACCCGTGACGTCTGAACCCTGCGTGGTCCTGGCTCGTGTGCCGGTGGACTGAACGTACTGTGTCTCCGAGCAGAGCAGCTGGATTAATAACTTTGTGTTTGAGGGGAGGGAGGACGCTTTGTTACTTGTGCGTTTTGTTGTTTGTCTGTGTGACTGCGATTGTCCCGCCGCTCTCGATTAGCTGCTGCCAGGAGAACTGTGTGTCTGAGCTCGGACTTCCAGCATACACAGCGGCTTTGGGGCGGTGTGCAAACTTTTCAAAGCAGAATGTCGCTCAGTCCTTAGAAACTGTTCAAACAATCACGTGGATTTGTGTTTCCAGTCGTGTTCCGACAAAATAAAAACTGATGTTATTCCCACATATTTAGGTGCAGCCAAGATGCAGATTGCAGCATGAGTTTATGTTCATCAAAGGCTAATGTTGTTAGCGCGTGTTAGCCTCCTAACACCGGCTTCTACCAGCTCCGTTCTTCCACAAAAAAGCACTGACCACACGGATTAAAAATAAAATGATGAGCGAACAGGCGCTTCATAATATTCATAACATTAATAAAAACACGTTTGGAAGATCTTCTCGTATATTACCGAGCTGCTGCATAAATGTATATGACAGCAAAGGTATTTTTACTGTGGGACTCATTTCCTTTTTCCAGTATTTTCAACACTACTGCGCATGCCCAAATGATTTATTCCGACCGAAAGTGTGACCATGTGAACGTTCGTTCTAATCGGAAAAAGTTTTTCTGGGCCCATGTGCACGGTTGAATTTTAATCCGACCGTTGATCCGATCAAGATATTTTTCCCATGTATCCGCGGCTTATGACTAACTGCTTAAACGGTTGTAGAGTTGAAGTAGTCGAAAGAATGTCATCACTGGAGCTAGAGCTCCGGTGTTAAAGAATTAACATAAACGGCTGTCTCTCTCTGCAGTCTAGAAGGTTTGATGCCCATCCTCCACCCCGTTCTCCACCTGCAGCGATGCTTTGGAATGGTCACGCCCCAAACCACCATCTAGGCTCTGGGGTTTATTCATCTATGGTCCGACTTCATCCCAAGCACGCAAGACGTTGTCGGCCCACAACCTATCCGCCAAAGACTGTGGACTTATTTCATGCACATATATTCCTGTAACCAAAAAAAAATCTTTATTTGCCTTCTGAGATCCCTCCTGATTGAAATACAGATAAAGTCAGTTGGACTCGTCCACATTCTGGAGGTCACATTTACTAGATCAGATGGTCAAACGGATGCTGCATCCCCTGGAGAAAACGCATTCAACAGGATCATCTAACAGAGTGCACTGAGAACCACCTCTATCAAATATCCACGCCATGAGTTATAAGAACATCAATAATCTTGCAGAAATTAAATGGTCCTACACATGGAAGTGTTTAAAGTGTTTAGGTCCAGTCGTTCGATTAATCTTAGGAGCAATCGTTGTTGCTGGACAGCGGCTTTGACTTTCAAAAGAGAAAAAACGCTGAAGCCTGCTCACAGCTAAAATAGGAGTCAGCTCAAAGTCTGTCTCCCATTTCTAAGGTGCCCCGAAGTGGGCGGAATCAGATCTGAGCTGTCATGAGAAGCATCGGTCCTTTCATCAGCTGAATGCTGCCCTTTACAGCAAATATTGGAACATGTGTGTGTGCTGGCAAACAGAGGCTCTTTGATGGAAGATGATACATTGCACAACAGTCAGGCTGCCCTTTGGAGATCAGCTGACGTGACGTGACGCAGCTCCGAACCGAGCAATTCACCAGAGCTTAGGGCTGGTCCTCCCAGCCTAAGCGCTGCAGGAATCCTCACATCCAAACATGAAGAAGTTGTGTCTGCAGAATGGAAGGAGCTGCACTTTGTTATTTTTTTAGTAAAGATAATTGATGTTGCAGAAAAATGGAGGCTGACTAGTTCTGACTTCTACACATTCTTTTGCAAGCTACTTAGCTAGGAGTAAGGCAAACATTTTTAAGCTACAGCACATTCAAGTGGCCACTTTCAATGAAAAGTCTATGGAAACGCGCATAAACGTAAACAAGTTGTCGCACTTTTCGTACAAAACAAGCATCCATTGAACGCTGGTTGAAAATGAACTATGTAAACTGTAAACAGTAGGGTACACACGCTGATGGCGTCCATTTTCATTTACGGAAGTGCCGCCCATCTGAAAATGTATCATGTAGGAAAAGAAATAAATGATATGACACCAAGTCTTTCATATATTAGAACAGAGCTGTGAAAGGAAAAGCCTAGAACAAGATTTCCACCACTTCAACATTTTGCCCTGAGCCTCTTCCAACTCTAGGTGACAGGCAGTAGAAAAAGAAAAAGAAAAAGAAGAAGAAGTCCCTCCCTGCTTGTCCAGTGTAAACACCATGGGCTTAATGCTTAATGAACGCACACCACATGCACTGAGTGTCTGTAGCTAAGGGGATACACGAATAAATGGGCCAATTATCTCTATGAAAAGTGCAGAGCTTACCACAAAACACCAAAAAGTGTCCGAAAAACCCAACGGCTTCACCTTCTCACAGCCAAAGAGTCACATGCAGCTCAGGAGAGCCGTCACGTGCATCCCTTGGTCTCCACAGGTGGCTGCCTTTGAAAGGGGGCAGCCATCTGATGGAGTGTCACACCTCAGTGTGAACTTGGCCAGGCCTGAACCACATGAGTAGGCAACCTTTCATTCCCTCCTGCAGCCAGACCAATATAAATAAACTGCAGTAGCATCAAATATTGTTAGCTTTTTGTGAAGTTTATTCCAAAAATTTACAGAAAACAACTATAATAAATAAATGCAAACATGACTACACTGCAAAAACGTATTCTTAAGAAACTGAAAATACCCTTTTATGCTCTGTCTTGCAAGAAATATAATCTTATTAAAGTATTTCAATAGCAAAATAATCTTAGTTTTAGTATGACAACATGTTTTAATGAAAAGAATGTTTTTGTTAAAATGAGAATTCTAAGTAAGACCATTTTCTTACCTTACTGGATGATTTTTGTGCTCATTCAAATAACATTTTTTCAAATATGAGGAATATCTGACTTATTTCAAGTTTGTTTTAAATGATGCTCGCAGGCCTGCAGGTTCAATGCATAATCCTCTGCAGACACTATACTAATAGTTTAAGTAAAGGGCTTAAATTGGAAACTAACCATGACCCCATGAGTGCACATTTTTGGCCCACAGGTTTCAGCAAAGACAAAATTTGGTCAAGCCCCCAGACTGACCCTACACCCTTATTCAGTAAGATTTAAATGCATAATTTTTCATCCATTCATGCATGAATTTCTTCAATTCTTGCATCAGTCTCGAGCTGAAAGCCAGCCTCACTGTTTCCAAATGAAAAGCAATCCATGCACTCACCACTTGACAGCGAGGAGCGGCTCAGGAAAGGTGCAGGGAGAGGGGCGGAAGTTGTCAGATGAAGGTTTGTCTCTGAGGTTTCTGTAAGAATCGCATCGTTTGGGTTTGGGTTCTGCGGCGGCGGCGGCTTTGCTGGAGATGTGTCCGCTCAGAGCTGCTCTGCTGCCGGACACTCTGCATCCGAGGTGCGCTGCTGAGGAGGGAGGAGCGGGAGGAGACGGAGACCGGGAGGAGGGAGACAGACAAGAAGGGAGGAACACAAGCAGACCCGTCAAACAGCGACCACGTGTGGCCACATTGGGAAGTGACTTCAATAAAAGACAAAGAAACATCGGCGGGAGATGGTCAAAACCTTCTCAAGAAAAACATACTTAACTGGAATTTAAAAGTATTCATCCAATTCTGCGCTGTTAAAAACTGTATGTGAGAAAGAAGGCCTGGCCAGAACATTACAAAATTGTTCTTTAACATTTTTTTGGAAAGAAATATGTATTTTGTGGGGACAAATTAATATTTATTAAGCATAAATAAGCAAATTGTTGACACCAATTCGCTATTTAAGGGCACATATTAGCATTTTGTGGGCAAATAGCATTTCGTGGCCACAATTTACTATTTTATGGCCATAAATTGACATTTTATTTGCATTTTGGTTTAGCATTTTGAAGCAAAAGTTGGTAATTTGTTGAATCAATTTTCATGTTCTCGGCAAAATGTAGAATTTTGTGGCCACAAAATTTTATTTGCATTTTGTGCAAACAAACTAGTATTTTGTGGACACAAATTTGTATTTTGTGGGAAAAAATTAGTATTGGGAATTAAAGCTCCTAATGAACTAGCACAAAATTGTAAATTGTACAGACACAATACTCATTCATGGCCAAAAACTATGAATTTGTGGGAACACTTATTATTTTGAGAGTCATGTCCCTGGCTCCGTTCTTGAGTAATGAGAAAACGTTCAAATTTGACATCTAAATTCACTTTTACATTCTGACAAAAATCAAAATCCTCACATTTCTTTGAAATTTTCTTTGAAAATCTAATTTTAGAAAGTGCCTCCCTACCCCCCCTGTCGCTGTTATGAAGGAATGAGGAACTGGGAAATCAAGGACACAAGAGCACGGATTGCTAATCCAATAGAGACTTTACTGAAGAAGAAAACCAATGAGAAACAACACATTTGTTTTAGGCTCTTAAAGGAGGTCAACCTAACATTGCAGCCCAAATGAATCTGCAACATTTTCAAGATTCAAGATTTGTTTATTGTCATTTCACACATAGTATCTGCAGAGAAATACACAGGTGAGATGATGTTGTTTCTCACTGGTATGACAGTGCAAAGAAAGCAAGCAATAAAATAATCAACTCAAATAAAAATAGCAATAAAATAAAATAGAGACCAGCATTCAGTGTTAAGTAAACAGTCTCCTGTTTTTAAACTGACTGTGCATTTAGCAGCAGTCTTTTTACGAGGGGTGGTTGGTTGTTAGAGTCTGTATGCATATGTCTTTAGGTGGTGTGGGGGTTGAGTCAATCCATTGGGTCTTTTTGGAGGACAGTCCATTCAACAGCCTCACAGCTTGTGGGAAGAAGCTTTTTAGCATCCTGCTGGATCTGCAGCTCATACTCCTGAACCTCCTCCCAGATGGCATGAGGGAGAACAGTCCATGAGAGGGGTGCTGGGGGTCCCTGATGATGGAGGCTGCGCTGCTCATGCAGCTCCTCTCAGATCGGGAGAGGTGCACCAACAATCCTGCTTGCAGTCCTGACAATCCTACTGAGCTTAAACCTTGCAGCTGCCAAACCAGGATGTAAAGCTCTGTGTCAGAATGTTCTCAATGGTGCCCTTGTAGAAGGTGATGAGGTGAGGTGTTGGAATTCCTGCCTTTCGGAGTCTCAGGAGGGGATGGAGCCACTTTTGTGCTTTCCTGATGACCATTGTGGAGTTGGTGGATGAGGACAGGTCGTTGGTGAGATGCGCAACTAGGAACTTGACGCTGTCGACCTTCTGCACAACAGCACCGTTTATGGTCAGATGTGAGTGGGGGTGATTGCCAGATGCCCTAAAGTTGATCACCATTTCTTTCATTTTGTCCAACTTTGATCTGGAGGTTATGGGATTTACACCACACTGCTAGCTGCTCCACCTCCATTCTGTAAGCAGATTTATCATTGTCGCTCATGACACCAATACTGTTGATGTGTAAACTTAACAATGGGGTTGGTGCTGTATCGAGCTGCACAGTCATGCGTGAGCAGACTGAACAGCAGTGGGCTCAGGACGCACCCCTGTGGTGTGCCCGTGCTCACTGAGATGGGCCTCGATGTTGACTGTCTGCAACCTGTCCCTCATAGAGCTGAGCGTCCTACTGCAGTTTGCCGTGTCCACACCTAGTAGCCCCAGCTTCTCCACCAGCTGCTGTGGAATGATGGTGTTAAAGGCCGAGCTGAAGTCGATGAAGAGGACTCTAGTGTAGGTGTTTTTCCTCTCCACGTGTGACAGTGTACGGGGGAGAGAGGTGAAGATGGCATTTTCCGTGGATCGATTTGCTTCATATGCATATTGTAAAGGGTCCATATTTATTGGAAGATTGCTCTTGAAGTGATTTAGGACCAAGTGCTCCAGACATTCTGCCCCAATGGTGAGAGGGTCACAGGGCGAATGTCGTTTGGGCAGGCTGGATTTGACTTCTTTGGGACTAGAGTAATAACAGCAGTTTTAAGGTGGGTTCAAATGCCTGCCTGAGTGAGGTGTTAAAGATGTCGGTGAAGACATCTTTCAATTGCTCGGCGCAGTCCTTCAGAACCCGTCCAGGGATGTTGTTCAGGCGGGTCGCTCTGGGTGGATTGACGGTGGAGAAGGCCTTCCTCACCTCAGCGGTTGACAACTGCAATGCTGTGTCGCTGGAAGATAACGGGAGCATCTGTGCCTGGATGGAGTTGTGTACTTCAAACTGGGCGTAGAAGTTGTTCAGTTTCTCTGGTAGAGAGCGGTTGTTGTGGCTGCATCTCCAGATTGAAATGCCTTGTACCGGTCTCTCAACAGGGAACAAACATTTCCCGTCAGCCAAGGCCTGCAGTTTTTTATATTTATTAGACTTGAATTTTGCTTAAATTATGCAGAATCAATGACAATACTGGACATTTTTCCAGCAGTGAAAGAGGTGTGAGGTTTTTGTGAAAGCTGCAAAGCAGGGATCTTTGCGTCCATGTCTGGAAAACGTTCACAGACAGATTTGGTTACTATCAGGTTTAAACTGACCTGAAGCGACAATGAAACTAGCTGCTCCAAGGATCAGACGAGCAAAGGCTTGGCTGCTGATTGGAAGCAGACATGCTGACTGGGAGAGATGATTAATTGAACACAGTCTGGTCTGGAGGAAGAGCAGTCAGGGGGAAAGACCACAGCCGGCACAACACACAAACACCGGCAAGATTTGGCTCGGTGTGAGTCGAAGAGCAGACTTTAAATAGAGCAGGTCACTGTGCGCGAGGAAGAGATCCCTTAGAAAAAGACTAAATAAATCTTCAGATTAAATTGGAGCATTTTAGGTTCCTAATATACAGATGGTATATCAAAAGTAAATTTGTTCTGCCTCACTTTTAGTACAGACTACATAAATATGTAGTATACTACTTTTTGCTGAGGGATGCACACATGTGCAACAAGAGAACTGAGAACACAAAGCTCTACCATGCCCATCGATGCTTTCATAATAAATAAATAAATAAATGAATCCCAGCCATGTTAAAGTTTAAGTCCCAGCAGTGGTTTAACCCCCATTTCAAACTGACAGCCGAGAAGGAAGGGATGAAATCAACTGTGGAATTGAACCCACCACCTTTCAGTTTTAGGGTAGACGCTCTACCAAGAGGGCAAAAAGCTAATGTTTAGATCTATGACAAATATGATATGTATGGATTATGAACGAGAGTCTCACTTTGATTATTTCATAAACATTTAATGAGCATTTTTTTTAGGAAAAGTGATTAGATGAATTGACAAATTCATAATTACTTTTGATTATTTAACCCTCTTTTTACATTTTGATTTAGGTTTTTTAAGGGATCTGAAATTTGGAAACCTGTCATCATTTTTCTAAAATCATTGAGCATATTTTTGAAATCAATCCCTGGCTATGCATTAATGCTCACATGCTTTCACGTCAGTTTTACTTCACCACTCTAAAGGGATTTTTTGAATCGTTAAACACCCACTCTGATGAAAATAGTGTTATTTTTTACGCATTCTTGTGGCATTTTTTCTGATTATGGAGGACATAAAGAAAATTAAGCTCAAAATTAAATTTCTGAGGATTTATTTATTCAAATCGCTGCCATATTTTTTTTTTTGTATCGCTAATATTAGGTTTGGGTATGCGAGGGGCTGTAAGCTAGCAGGAGAGAGTGTAAACAGAGAGCTCTCAGCCATAGGGAGGGGAAGGGAGGGTGGGGTTGCTCCACACCCCAACTGTTGGGGAAAAAGAGGGGAATTTCTCATGAACTCCTGCCGCTCTACAGAAACTATGTCCTAGAAAACAATGCAGGTTTTTTTATTTTGACTAAAAACAGTCTAATCATTCAAATAAATCCACTGGGATCCCTTTGAAAAAGGATGATCGGAGTTGGACTGCTCTAAATTACCACAGCACTCTGAACCCAGAAACAGATCAAGAGCGTCGCCTGATAAAACATGTTTGCAGCTGAAACACATACATGTGCAGCCGAGCCCCTTACAAAGCCGGCCACTCATACGGCATGAATCACACCGTGTGGATCGATCCACGCTTTCCCTACAGGCTGACTTCTGCTACAGGACATAATCAATTCTTCCTCAGGATTCATTCTTCCAATTACCAACCCTTGTTCTGTGGAGAAAGGAGGCTGGAGTGCAGCAAGCTTTGATCGCATAAGTCCAGATTCAGAACCATCCTGAAGAAAAGGAAAGCCACAGGAGAGCGCCGCCGCCGCCATAAGCTCCAGCTTCTAGTGCAAACAGAGCATTAAGACACAGGTTTCCAAATACAGGGTCCCTACACACAAACGGCCTCCATGTGATCCAGAGGGCTGAATCAGCTCAGTCTGTAAAACTGCAGCACCGAAAGCTACAATGCTGATTTCAAATGACAGAATTGTATATTCAAAACATCTGTCCTCTATAAAATATACATCCAACTGGACTCCAAGAAACACAAACATCTGAAATGCAGAAAAAGAGATTTTTTTTATGGACTTAAATGTAGTGAAAATATAAAAAAATTGAGCTTTCACAGACGTCACTTCCATAAAACACTGCAGATGAATTATGTCTTCCAGCACGGGCTGGTGGGAGGTTCCTGGATAAATAGCACGCTGTAGATCAAAGCTGATGTCCTGCGACCTACAATGTTTGGACCCGGACGAGCATTCAGCTCCAGATGAATTCACCCAAACCCCAGCTGTCACTGAGCCCAACAAAGAAACTTACCCTGAACGTCTCACTTAGTCTTAGTTTCTGTGCTTGTGTAAAAAACTCTTGATTTTCTTATATTTTGAGAAAATAGGTTTTAAACATAAATCAAGTCCCACTCCCCCTACTGACCGATATGTCCAATGACAATCTTCTCTTAAAAAGGTGGTTTTTTAAAGCACAAATAATAATCCACTAACAAAAACACAACTTATGGATGGATTGTGTTTTTTTACAAAGAAAAATTTTTTTTAAGAGACTTCTAAGATTGTAACTGTATATCAGTAAGTAGGGGGACTGGAACTTGATTTAAAAAAAAAACACTATGATGCTCATAATTGGTAAAAAGAAAATAATAATAATACATAAAACCAAAATAAAAATTGAGGATTTCAGGAAAACTGTCCAGAACAAAAGGAAGTTTTCATTAAAAAATAAAAGCCTCTCCACATCCTTCTTTTCCTGTAAAGTTCCTTTTCAAACATTTTATTGACTTCCTTCCACCCATCATAGCACTAACAGGTTTGCTGGGGGGGGCTTGAGAGGAATCTGACCAAGAGTGAATCTCTTAGCTTTGAACTGCTCCAGCTCCTCCTGAGTCAGCTGGCTCTCAGATGAAAACAGGCTGTCCGACTGAGCTCCAGCTCCTGCAGCGGCTGAAGCCGCCCCAAATCCTCCGCTCGTTTGTGGAAACGCGCTACTTCCACCAGCTGCAGTGGTGGCGGTGGCTCCGGCGCCATCCATCCCGCCAAATCCGGCTGGAAATAAGCCCAACGCAGAGGCGGATCCGAATCCTGGAGCTCCTGCTGGTTTGTCAGAGGGTGGAGCGAAGGAGAAGTTCGAAGCTGAAGGTCCGGCAGGAGCGCCAAAGCCAGAAGGAGGCTGTGATGGAGATCCGAAGGGGCTGCCGAACCCTGCCGGGGTGGCCGCCGCCGATATCAACCCAAATTCTGGGCGCTTTTCAGGAATGCCAAAGCTGCCGGTCTGGGCAGGAGCAGGTGAACCGAAACCTGCAAGTCAAATGACAGATAGAAACAGAAAAGTGAGCATTTTTAATCACTGATACGGTTATGACAGGACCATGGGTCACTTTTCATTCATCCTCCCCCTAAATTAACAGCATCACTAATAATTTGCACAAATGTATGCTGCATGTCATACATACACCTCAGTTAGTTCCTCTTTGTAGTCAATAACAAAAATTTTTGAGGTCAAAATGACATCAACTTTAAATGTGTTCAACACAAACAGAACCTTTGCCTCCAAAGCCGGGCGTAGAAGATCCAAACTCAGCGGGGGCCCCGAAGCCTCCTGCAGACCCCTGAGGTCCCGCGCCGTTCAACTCTGCAAGCTGCAAAAGCAAAACCTGTCAGCGAGTTCCAACGTCACAACAAAATGTAGAAAAATGTGTGTTTGGTGGATTATTGCTGTTTTCCAGAAACATTCTAGTGTTCCTTTCCCTCCCAACGAGAATCTGTGGCAGAAAATGGACCTTAAATCATCCCACAGGAAGAAATGTGCTCCAACTCAAAGAAAATATGAGTAAGAATACAAATGACAGACAACCTAATATTTGGGAAAAGTAGAAACTAAACGGATAAATGTGCAATTTTGATGAGCTGGTCAAACAGAGAGATGAAATAAATAATGGTTTTATTTCCTGTCCATGTGCCATCACTTCAAAGGGAAAGAAGACTAAAGGACAGAAGCCCACAAAAACAAACATTCTTAGCTTTTCTGTTGTACAGTGTTCCCTCGTAATGTTCCTTTTCATTGCAATTTTCCCCTCTTTACAGTGTGCTGCGCCCTGATTGGCTGTTGGTTTGGTCGTCCATGTCTGTATTCTTTTAGTCAAACCTGCATAAATCTTTAAACGCGATCACATCTTTGGTTTCCTTCTATAATACTGGACTTATTTTTTTCTATGAAGGGTTGAACTTTCAGCGTTTAATAGTGCGAAAATGTTCCTTTTTTTGTCTGAGAAAAGTGTAGAAAAGTGGGCAGTGAGGAGATTTGCAGCCTTAAATCATTTACAATCTTGTCGCAGGTTCTTTTCAAGTCCTGCTATTAACAAAGGGAACGCTTTATTTGAGACCACGGCTGAAAACGGTAAAGATGTGTCTCACCAGTGCAGCTCGCGTGCTGGGATTCATGCTCTTCAGCTCCTGGATTCTGTTTTTCCGCTGACTCAGCAACTGATTGACACCGTTTATCTAAACACACAAAAATTAAACACTGTTGTTGTGTTTATCCTGACAAATCTTTGTGACACTTCAAAAATAAAAAATAACTAAGCGGGCATTCACAGACAGAATAACAGATGCTCACATAAGTCTGCAGGTCCCCTGATGCTCTTTTGGAGTAGTACTCCAGCCTGAGCTCCTCAGGAGAGAGATCCGTGAAGCCTGAGGAGAACAAATAGAAAAGATTTAGATTCTCCATGCTCGCCAGGTCCTCCGAACACGATCAATATTTCAACGTTATCGTGGAAGAGACCTGATAAAGATACTTTGGCGATGGAATAACAGGAGAAGCCCCACTGCCCCGAACTCTCCCAGACATCCATGTCCATCTGGATCATCTCCCTGTTTGACCATGAGACCCGTTAAGACATACGAGGGAAAGTCAGGCATTGTGGCGCAAATAAATAAAGAGGCAACGCACAGTTTTTTACTGTCATCCTCCTCTGCAGCTGTTCCTCCTCTTCCTCCCCTGTCAACGAAGCTTTTAGAGGTATCCAGCGATGCAAATCGGTTCTGAGTGGAGAAGGAGAATTCGGAGCTTTTCACATGGTCTCGTCTCCCTCCACCTCCTCCACCGCTGCCGCCGCCGCCACCTCCTCCTCCACCCCAGTCGTTTCTCCCGTGGGAGGAGAAATAGGAAGGTTGGATGTAACCTCCTTTTTGTTGGGAGGGATTGACCCAAACTCTGTTTCCAAACCCTGAAAGGAACAGATGAGAACCCGGCAACAATGTTAGGAGCACAACATTTAGCCGAACGCAAGTTGATGGATTTCTATCATTTTACCATTTCACCAATGAAAAACTCTGTCCACCCGTCTCTTTTTGGCGCTGACATCTTAACGTTTATCTCTTCCTCTGCCATTCGTATCTCCCCCTCTACCTCATTTTCACCTATCAGAAACTGTGTTTAATGCATCGTTTACTATCTAATGCATCATTTAATCCTGGTTTGAGCCGTCCAGGTCCTGCGGTTTTTGAACAGGACGGGGTTCTTGGTGGTCTTAGTGTGAAAAACGCAGCAGAATGTTCCTGGTTGATAGTCTGCCCTCCTTTTACACCAAAACCTCCCTTTGGGTTGAATATTAAGCCATTTAGACGATCGTTGGACCAGTAGTCATTCTATTTTACTTTTTCATTATTTTAGTCTTACATTAATCGTTGTAAGGAAAGTAGTTTCTTTTAAATAACAACAAGTAAACAAACAGTAACACAGTTTGGACTGAAGGGACGTTACGGTTATGTGTTTTTTATTAATTAAAAGTGATTCAAATTCATTACAAAAAACGAATAACGGTGACTTGTTTAAGTTGTATTACAGACTTGCATTTCAAAGTGAAAAATAAGAAAAAGCAGACAGAATCACAATCAGTAATCAGGAAACGGCTACTTGTGGTGGTACCTCCATGTTCTCCTCTAGGCTGCTGCTGACCGCCACCTCCTCGACCTCCACCCCTCGGATGCTCATTCCAGCATTTTTCCCCGTATCGACACCTGCCCTGAAGGAAAAAATTACAAACTACCATGTTTAACACTGTTTTCTGTCGTCCAACTTGCCCCAAACACAGCGGAGCTCGGTAGTGTTATTTACGGCAAGTGAAGCTCGTCGCACAATATTTACGTCCTCGCTTCTCATTGGGTGTTTCCAATTCGAGGGCGTTCGTTTTTTTCTCCCTGTTTTTTCGTGTTTTTTTTTTTTTTTTTTACAAATAATCTTTATTGAAAAAAAGTCACAAAATGAAAATGTGTCTACTTTGCAATACACCGATAGAAAAAAGTAAATAGCTGTATTTCTTTTACAGCTTTATTCCACAAAATGGAAGTACATACAGTACACAACACAGTTTTACAAAATAAAATCCAAAAATGCCAGAGGAGCATACACATAACATCCATTGTATACAAAAAAATTCAAGGCTCTGGAATTATTACATTTAATGCTCGAGAAATTTGACTGCTATCCTTCAAAAAAAGAGTCTTATCATCAGAATAGCTGCATTCTTTTTTCTTTTTTTTTCTTTTTTTCAAAAATCTTTATTGAAGAGGATCATAGTAAAAACAAGTCAATTTTAAAGTACACAGGTAGAAACAAGAGCAGTATAAGCAGCAAGTTGTTATTCTGTACATTTAAAAAATTCCAGGGAGTCAAAGGTTCATATAGCTTTGGGGTTAGAATAAGATATATATAAGACTCATCCTCGGTAAGTATTTATTTATGCACGGAACGGGCGCGCGCACACACAAGCGCACACAGGGGCGTGCACATGCGATCCCGCACACACACGCCGACATACTGCAATCACCTCACACAGGCTCTCATAGGACGCACGCGACACGCAGCTCACATAGCCAGAAAACGTTCACGCGCACAGCGCTTCTCAATGCGGGCACGCGCACACGGACTGGTACACAAGCACTACTTAGCTTTACACCTTTTCAGTCAGAGCAGTTATGAACAGTCTTAACATCGTTAGCTGGAATGTGCGTGGACTTGGCTCTGAGCCAAAGAGACTGAAAGTGTTAAATCACCTGGATGGTCTAAAAGCAGATATAGCTCTACTGCAGGAGACCCATTTATCGAATTCTTTGAATCACCTTATGTGCTGCTTACAATTTCCAGTTATATACTCTGCCAGTTACAACTCCAAACAACGAGGAGTTGCTGTTTTAATTAATAAAAATCTTAATTTTACTCATAAGGATACAGTTACTGACCCAGAAGGCAGATTTGTAATCATTAATATATCCATTCAGAATAAGGACTTTTGTATAGTGAGTATTTATGGTCCTAATGTTGACGACTCTTCCTTCTTTCACAGATTCTTCACCTCACTCTCAGTTCACTCTGACTCCACAATCATTATAGGAGGAGACTTCAACCTTGTTTTAGACCCTGAACTTGACAGACTCAGCACAGCAGCAAACCAGCGTACATGGCGATCTGCAAGTATTCTAAAGCAGTACATGAATGATCTGGGTCTCTGCGACGCGTGGCGCTCATGTCACCCAAGCACTAAAGGGTTCACCTTTTTTTCTCCAGTTCACTATTCACACTCCCGTTTAGACTATTTATTAATCAGTAACTCTCTTTTAAAAAATATTCAAAGCTCCAATATCCATCCAATTATTATCAGTGATCATGCACCAGTCTCTGTAAACATTTCTAGGGAAAAATCCACACCCTCTGGTACAACCTGGAGGTTTAATACGTCTCTGTTAAAGGACCAGGAATTTCTTGAATTCTTTAAAAAAGAGTGGGCAACCTTCTTAGACTTCAACAATACTCCAGACATCCCACCGTGCGTTCTTTGGGAAACAGCAAAGGCAGTCATGAGAGGGAAAATCATTTCTTATTCAACGCACAAAAAACGCAAAGAGAAAGCAGATTTATTAGAATTAGAAAATAAAATCAAAACCCTGGAGACTGCTTATGCTGCTTCTGCACAGGAACACATTCTGGGAGATCTGAAAAATTTAAAGCTCCAGTTAAATGACATCATTAATAAACAAACACAATTTCAAATACAAAGGCTACGACTTGAAAGATTTGAAAACTCTAATAAATCTGGCAAATTTCTGGCTAATCAGCTTAAAATTAACAGAGAAAAATCATCAATCACCTCTATTATGGACCAAACAGGAAATGTCCCTCATGACCCGGTCAAGATTAATAAAGCATTTGAAAACTTTTAGAAAAACCTGTACACACCGCAGATCAATCCGTCAGAGCAAAGTATTGACTAATTTCTTAATAATGTAAACCTACCCAGGCTAAATGAGGATCAAATCACAAACTTAGATTCTCCGCTCTCGCCGTCTGAACTTCATGAAGCTCTGTTACTTATGCCCAATGGTAAAGCACCAGGGCCTGACGGCTTTCCTGCTGAGTTTTATAAAGAATTCTGGGAACAACTGGCACCAACATTTTATAAAACTGTCACATCTATTAATGAGAGCCAATCAATGCCACCTAACATGAACTCAGCCAACATAATTCTTCTTCTAAAACCAGACAAAGATCCCACTAGTCCTTTAAGCTATCGCCCTATTTCTCTAATCAATGCAGATGTAAAAATTATCTGCAAAGCACTAGCACAGAGAATAGAAAAAATCACTCCTCACATAATTCACTTCGACCAGACTGGATTCATCAAAGGCAGACACTCGGATGATAATGTCCGTAGACTAGTTAATATAATAGACTTTGCCACCATTAAAAACCAGGAAATGACGGTACTATCGCTGGATGCTGAAAAAGCCTTTGACAGAGTTAATTGGAAGTTCCTTATTGCTGCCCTCCATAAGTTTGGTTTTGGAGAAACATTCATCAATTGGATCAAAATATTATATCACAACCCCAATGCATCAGTTAGAACTAATAAACAGACTTCAAACAGGTTTTTTCTTGGAAGAGGAACCAGACAGGGCTGCCCACTCTCTCCTTCTCTTTTTGCTATATTCATTGAGCCTTTAGCTGCAGCAATAAGACAGAATGAGAGCATTATAGGAATAAAAACCAAACACAGCCATCATAAAATTAGTCTTTATGCGGATGACATATTACTGTTTTTAAGGAATTTACATTCTGTAAATGAAACAGCAATGATCATAAATGAATTCTCCTCCATATCAGACTATTCCATTAATTGGAATAAGTCTGTTTTATTACCACTCAACAGGAATATGGAACAAAGACTCACAATTCCAGTTAAAACAGGAAATATCAAATATCTGGGTATCTACTTTTCCCCCAAACTATCAGAACTGGTGCAGCTAAACCACACCCCATTACTGAAAAGCATACAGGACGATCTAACACGCTGGACCAACCTGCCTCTGTCCCTTATGGGCAAGGTAGCCACGGTTAAAATGAAAATCTTACCCAAAGTTAATTATCTCTTCTCAATGATTCCCACACAACCGCCATTAAAATGGTTCAAAACATTAGACTCATCCATATCAAGCTTTCTATGGAACAACAAACCTGCAAGAATTAGTCTAAAAACTTTAAAATCTGCAAAAAGCTGTGGAGGATTAGAACTACCTAATTTCCACAAATACTTTCTTGCAAATAGATTACAATATATCTTAAAATGGTTAAAAAATAATCCAGAAACCAACTCATGGTTAGACTTGGAACAGGTGTTATGTGGAAAGATCAACCTGTCACAGCTACCATTTATTAGCCAAACAGTTAAAAAACAGGATTGTTTCAAAAGCATTGATATAAATGCCACCTTAACAGCCTGGTGGGAATTTCTCAAAATATCAAAATCATCAATTCAACCGTGCAAAATGACACCCATCTGGAACAACCCGGACATCCTTATTAACAAAAAAATGATTCACTTCCCAGCTTGGCAAGCAGGGGGCATAAAACAACTAGAGCACGTAATTATTGATAGAAGATTCATAACCCCCCAGGAACTTCAAGACAAACATGGAATAAATAACTTCTTGGAATATCAGCAACTTAAATCAAGTATTACTAAAAAGTATAAAATTAAAGACGACGATTTAAAGCTACCAGATGTAGTTACCACTCTGATTAATTTTTCAATGAATAGAACTCTCTCCAAAATATACAAACTTTTATGTAATTTAGATAACAATATTGCCCTTCCAACAAAAAAATGGGATGCAGATTTGAGCATCAGCACAGATGAAAGCTTCTGGTCAGAACTTTGTCTAAACACCTTTAAACTGACAAAAAGTCCAAATCTGCAGCTAATCCATCTCAAAACTCTTCACAGAATTTACTACACTGGACAGAGGATGTTCAAGATGGGTCTCAGTAACTCAGACATTTGCGAGCACTGTGATAATAATCTACCCGACAGCTACATGCACGCACTGTGGTTCTGCACTCCTGTCCAGGCTCTCTGGCAGCAGGTATGTGCCGATTTATCAGTCTGGCTTAAGGTTTCAATCACTGCCTCACCGTCACTTTGTGTGCTTGGTGACATGAGTGCCATCGATATAGAAGAAGGATTAGCATCTATCATTTTCATAACTCTTTGTATTGCCAAAAAAACTATTTTAATAAATTGGAAAAACAAGAAAAATATAAACATAAGTCAACACAGAAATCTGCTGTTTGATCATATCAGCTTGGAAAAAATGTCAGCCCAAAGCTCAAGTAACTTTGAAAGAATTCAGTCTCTCTGGTCTCCTGTGGTTGACTCCATGACTTAGGGGGTGGAGGGCTTGGTCGTCGCTGCTCCTTGCCCTTCTGCCGTGGTTTGGGGTGGGGGTCGGGGCTTCCGGTGCCTGGCGGGGGCGGTGGGGGGCTCCGTTGGTCGGGGGGTCGGGTCCGGTGCCTGGGTGGGGCGGGCTGGGGCGCTGCGTGGTCCTCTGGGCTTGGGTGTGGGGGTGCGTGGTGGGGGGGTGGGGTGGTGGTCTGGCTTGGCTTGGGGGGGTGGTCCCGTTGCCTGTGCTGGGGGGGGTTGGAGGGGGGCCCTGCTCGGGTGGGGGGGGGCCCAGCGGCGCCGGATGGGCTGCCCATCTGCACCTGGGGCTGGGATCGGCCCTTCCCTGGCTCTGGGACGGGACGGGACAACCCTCTCGGGGCCCCCGGTCGCTCTGGGTGTCACCCGCTTCGGCTGCGGGGTCTGGGGTGGGGTGGGGTGGAGGGCTTGTCGGCCCTGTCCTGTGGGGGGGCGTTCTGGGGGGGAGGGGGGGCCCATTATTAGTACGGGTCGGGGGGGCTAGCGGGTCGGGGTCTCCGCTGAGGCAATCAGTGGTTGCCTCGGCCGGTTGGCCTCCTCGGTCCCGTCGAGGCCTGACCAGAGCTCTTCTAGGGCCGGCGTCTGGGGGTGGGGGCCTGGGCTTGCTCCGGGGGGGGGTGACGCTTTCTGGCTCCTCTCTCTCTGTGTGGGGTGGGTGGTGCCGGGCCTGGGGTGTCGGCGCCTCCGGGGGTGGGCCCCTGGGCTGGGTGGCCCTGGCCCCTTTGCTGGGGGTGGGCTGGGGGACGGCTGTTTGACCACCGGGGGACAGTCTACCACCTGTCCCCAACTTACCCCCTTCCTTATATAACCTCATATTAGGGTGAGGGGGTGGGGGGTCTAGCCTGCGATGCGCCTTGGGGGGGGGCTACTTGGGAGTGGCCCCCCTCCTATGGTTGCCGTATGGAGCGGGCCCCCCCTCTTTCGGTTTTATTTGCACCTTAGACATGTAGGGTCCTTGGTAGGGGGGGTGCTTGGACATCACTGCAAGCAAGCAGCAGATGTCCTCCTGGCACCCTACCCGCCAATTTTAACCGCACCTTAGACATTTAGGGCCCCTTGGTGTGGAGGGTGAGGGGACATCACTGTGAGTAATCAGGAGATGTCCCCTTAGTGCCCTACTCGCCAATTTTAACTGCACCCCCCTTAGTACACAAACCCCTCCCCCTTCAATATATACATTCAAACATAAACACACACACATGCACACAAACACCCTCTCAAACACCCATACACACACACACATTTTACAAGGAAGGTGGGACCTGGGTCCATCTGTCCCCTACCCCTTCCCTGGTGGGGGGTGCGGGCCCCTTGGCGATGGCGGCCGTGTCCCTTGGGTGCCGGCTCCCTGGGCCCGGCGGTGCTCTCTCCGCGCGGTGGGGGGGTTCATATTACACCTGAGCCGGGGGTGTTCGTGTCCCTGGGGGGTTGGTCCTGGTCCTTGCCCCTGGGCCCCGCCAAACTTCCAACATGGCCGAGCCTGGTCGGGCCATATTTATAACATCCCTTGTGGGCCGCCCTTTTTTCCCCGGGGTTCCCCCCTCCTGGGCGGGGGCGGCGGGCCCCTGCCTTGCTCCTACCTGGACCAACCGTGGGCCGGGTGGGTGGCTGCCTGGAGTGCGGAGCGGGTCTCCCTTGGGGGGTCCTGGCTCGTACCTGGGGTCGGGGCGGGGGGATGCCCGGAACTCCTGGGTGGTGGTGGGGTGCTCGCCTGGGGCTGTGGGCGTCCCTCTCCGGTGGGGCCCTGCGTTGGGCTCTTCTGGCGCGGCGGGGGGCTGCTTTCCTGGCTGGGCTGGGGCGGCGCTCTCTTTCCCTCTGCGCCTGCCTGCTCTCTGGCTCTGGGGGCCTCGCGGCGGTCCTGCTGGCCCTGGCCTGGGTGGCGGTCTTGGTCGCCCGGGGGGCGTTTGTTCCCTGCCTGTTCCCGTGTGGCGTTGGGGGAATTCCGGCTGCCGCTGCTGCTGCGGCGGGGGTATGGGTGTGGGGGTGGCTGGGCGCTCCTCCTCCTTCTTTTCACATTCCACCATCCATTTTAGAAGAACATAAACACTCACCTGAGCACAGGTGTTAGCTCACCTTTGCACTAATAGTTTGCATGATTGAATGAATGAAAGATTTCACACTAGTTGGTTTAAAGGCATAGGTATGCGTTCGTGAACACTATCTGTTTTGTGTGCATGTTGACATGTGGACATTTTTGCGGCTAGCAGGTGTGTTGATAATATTTGAGTGTGTGTGAACAGGCCCCGCCCTTTTTGTACTACATTTGAACCGTATCGTAACGATAAACAACCAGTAAACCTGTCTGCTCTATGCTGCTTCATGGTCTTACCCCCCTTCCCCTCCTATTATCACCCTCCTACCCCCCCCTCTCTCTAACGTCCCTCTCTCTTCTTCCCCTCTTTCCTTTTCCGTCCGGTCCAACACCAAAGATTTTCAAACATGATTGAAATTAATAAAGTTTGGCCTCAATTACAAAAGGGGTTTATTCAGACATACCTTTGGTTTGTCTGAAGATGAATAACCCCTCTTGTTAAAATAAAATATGTCCAACACAAGAGGCCCTCAGCTCTCATCTGTTTGCCTAGCTGTTGGACAGGACAAGTTAAAAAAAAAAAAAAAAAAAAAAAAAAAAGAATAAGATTTTATTGTTCTGGTATATTGGTTTAACTCAATCATAAAAAGTTTCAATATGGGTTTTTTTTTCCAGAAAATTTGCATTTATGGATATGAAATTTGGCTATTATTATTAAAAGGTTAATTAAGTAGTATTCCCTCATTAATGAATTTTTACCATAATAAAAACCAAATAATATATCTTTGTATACCAAATCAAATTTTTTCTAAATTTTACATTGAACAAAAGAGGTGAAGTCTTTCCAAAAAGTTGCTGTTTGGGGGCATTTCCAAAATAGATGTATGATTGTTTCAGTGTCTAATTTACAAAAGGAGCAGTTTCTATCAATGTCTGTGTGTAGTGAGGATTTGGCTGGGTAGCATCTGTGGAATAGCTGCATTCTTCCTGGTTAGCATTTGTAGGCTGCTTCACTAACAAATAGAAAAGATTTTGAAAAAATATTAAGGCCATTCCTCAAAATGTTGTAAAATCAGTTTCTGATCTGTTTCATGATGACATCTACAAACATCCTACTGTCCCCAAGCTTCTGATTAATGGACACAACATAGCAACTGCCAAACTCCCAAACCATCAAATCAGAGAATATTTAAATGAAATGTCCTTTCCCTACATCTCAAATCCAAATTATATAACTCAATATGTTAATATTTCAGAAAAGAAACAAATACGAATTAAATATTTAAAACTCCCCATCCCTCCGAAAGCCAAGGAACTCCACTTTAAAACCTTTTCAGATATCTACCCTTCCAAGGAATTATTAAGAAAACAGTTAGGAATTCCTGAAAATTGTTGTTCTTTTTGTCATGTGGAGATTGAAACAACTGAGCATCTTTTCTTTGAATGTTTTTATTCTGATGTCTTTTGGAATAATTTACAATATTGTCTTTTCCCCAAGATTCCACATTTAGCAGACTTTTTTTATTAAGGACATTATTTTTGGGTTTATTTTAGAAAACAAGAACATAGCACTTATTCTGAATGTTGAAATTATTTTGGGTAAATTCTATATGCATAAATGTCGTTTCCTTAAAATCAAACCATTTTTTTCTACATTTCCAAAAGAACTCTGCTCTTTTTTTCATTTGTAAACTTCATGGCAAACAAACTTGCTATGAAACTTCAAAGTATCATATGTAAATTGTAGCTTCTTGATAACCCCCAAGCTAAGAATCATTCAAATGTCTATGTAAACCCCCTTTTTTATTTTATTTTTTTATTTATTCCTTTTTAGTTATTTTTTTATTTTAATGTCTTGTATTTAATTTTTTTCTGTATAATTGGTAAAATTTTACTTTATTTTAACTTGCAATTGTTGTTTGTACATGTCCAGTACTTGTTTCGATGTTTCTATACTTTGCATAATTGTACACAATTGTTACAAACTGTTAACCTCAAGTGTTTTTTCAATTAAAAAAAAAGATTTGTAGCCTGCTTACGTCAGAGTCCCGCGACAAGTGCTGTTCAAATTTAAACGCCACAGCGACCTCAAGTGGCGCTTGTTTTTTCAAAATACAAGGCACAATGAAATCAATATAAACATCAACAAAACCTGATATTCGATCCAATATTTTCAAGAACTACAGAAGCAAAGAACTCCAAACAGGCTGGGACTAACCTAAAGCAGCATACTGCCTTAAAAAAAAATGAACTCACTTCCATAAATCAATTTACAGAAATGTGTAAAAATAAATCAGAAAAATCCAAATTCATAAAATATTTATAGAAATGTTAATATTTTGAATTAAAAAAAGAAAAGCATGGAAAATACAGAGAATTACAGATAAAAAAATATGTTTTTCCCACAAACTGTTCAAAGTTTTTCCTAACACGTCTTATGTTTTAATTTATATTTACCTTCAAAACATTTCCAAAAATTCAGTACTATGATTTTATATAGAATGTGAAAACAATGGGATTTCATTCTTAACAATTTATTTGCGTGGAAAAGAAAACCTACACTGAAGACTGTGTTTGAATATAGTCATAAATTCTGCCAATGTAAAAATATAAATTAGAATGTAAAGTCAGTCACATATCCCTCATGAATTGGAATCTCAAGCTGTGAAGTCAAAGCAGTGGTCTCTTTTGAATTATTTGGGAATGTATATTCGATCTTTAAGATTATTATTGAGAATTAACAAGGACAGAAGTATTAAGGACAGGTGAGTTTGGAGATTATAATTCAAGGATCTCTTCAGAAAAGATGTCAAACTCCAACATTTTTACAGGCAACGATTTCTCTGTAGCTTTAGCTCTTGATAGCAGACTTTGTCTTCCTGTTCATATTGTTACCTTTCAAAGCATGACATGCATGATCTTCATGTCTTGACTGAGGATGATTGGTTTGTCTTCATTCTAAGGAAGAAACTGCAAAATAATCAGACAAATGTTGGACTTTTTCTCCTCCTTTATATTGTTGAACGATTTTTATTGAAAAAGTTAATGAACAAACAAGAATGCAGATGTCATCTAACTTTAATCAAATATATTTGGCTGTGCGAACTTAACAAAATAATAAGGGTTAAATTTGCTAAAGATAATTTTTTATTAGGAGAATATATTATAATAGGAGATGAAAAACAAAATAGCTTGAAGCAATATTTAACTACATGCAAACAATTTTGAATCTCTAAAATGCTATAAATATTTTTCAGGTATGAATTTCAGTCTGAATACAATAAAAAAAAACATCTCATCAAGTTTAATGAAGATACAAAGTTCTGAAGTGCAAAGAGCAGCAAAGAGAATCAGGTTTGTAACCTTTTATATAAAACTTGGAAGCTCTTCCTTTCTAAACTGCTTCCAAAAGAAAACATTGATAGAAATGGTGATATAATTTTATATGAAGGTATAAAATTATCACATTTTGTTGTCTTCATTGTCAACATACCAATAACTCTTGTGCATGATTGCATAAATTCAATAAAACAAATGAAAAAAAAAAACAGTAGCACAAACCTTTATGATCTTTTCAATTAAGAAATTTAAAGAAAATAAAAATTTCAAGAAAAAAAAGAATGATATAAATAATTATATGTTAAACTTTACTGTAAAAATAATAAAGATAAAAAGTGCTTTTTTAAAGAGCACTCATACAAAATGTAAAAGAATTAATCACTTTTAAAAATAAAGAAATACAACATTTTATAAATTATAAAGTACTTGATAAAATACATTTTACAAAAAAACTTTAAAAGGGATTAATACAAAACATTTATTGAACAAAATTTTAAAACAATTTATACTTTCAGGTAAAGAGGTTGATTTAGCAGAGCAGTTTTTTCTTATTTTTTGGTTTGTTTTAAATTGAATAAGAGCTTCTAACATGACTAGCCAAAAAAACCTGACAGATTATTAACAAATATGTTTATACAATAAATATTACATAAAAGCTTTAACAATAATGACAATGATGGGTTACTACAGTACTTCAATAAAAGCCCATACCTTAAAATAAGAAAAAAAAACAGAAAAGAATTGCACAAAACATGAAAATAACAAGAAATTAGAAACAATAACTAACAGCCAGTGAGGAGCAATGAGAGGCCATGCATGCTGAAGCTGAGGAGCAACAGCAGAACTTCATCCTCACGTCCACTCTCCATCCAGAGCTGCTCAGCATCCCTCCTCAAAGCGACACCGATGGAGTAAAAAAGCTGCTCGGCCTGCTGGAAGGCCTGGTTGTCCTGCAGAGGGACAGGAATAGAGTCGATGGAGATGGACCCGCCGCTGCCCTTCAAGCTGCTCAGCTGGAAAATCGTAGAATAATGTATTAGTAAAAATAGAAAATGTGTATTTCTAAATGAATGCACATGTTGTCACTTGTGAATGCATGAAACTACAGTTGGTTTTGTAGAACTCTATAAATGGGGCAGTGCTGCAAAGAATCGGATTGCTGGAGTTATTGCAATGCATTCACACTGCACAAACAGGGAAGGGCTTCTTCTTCTTTTTTCTACTGTTTACTAGCGCATGTCTGCCACTCACAGTTAGAAGAGGCTTGGTGCAAAAAGGTAAAGTTGTGAACTTCTCACGATCTCTGATTCATTGTTTTTCCTTTACATCCTTTGGTCTGATTATTACTTCTTTACAATGGCAGATATGGATAACCATCGTGTCAGGAGGGTGGCCTTGGTCTATCTATATTTGAAAAACAAACAGAGATGACTAATCAACCAATCAAATCAATCAATCAAACAGGTTTTGTAAGTAGTGGCTGAAAACATGCGTAAAACCCTGCCTGGATTTAGCCAGCTCCACTATGGGGTGCAGGGGGTGTCAAACTATGCTGTCATCATATCACTTTATCTATCCGTATATCAATGTCTTATATGTTTTATGTTGGATGCTCTTCCTGACACTGCCCAGGCTTGGGACACGAAGAAGCAGGACACTGATTTGTACCCCGCTATGGCTGTTTTTTAATCATTTGGATATTTGGATTTTTTCTTTTATTTGTTTGTTTGTTTTTTTTGGCTACCAGGAGAGCATGTAAACAGAAAGCTCTCAGTAACAGAGAGGCCTTTTCTTTTCTTTTCTGCTTAATCTGTCTGTCCATTGGTCCATTTTTTTTCCAGCTATCCTATCATAAATATTAGTTTAAATTTTTAACTTGTTCTGGGTTGATTGTGGATTTTTGCGGGCCATCACATTTGGGGGGACATTGCCCCCCCGTGCCCATGCCTATATCCGGCCATGGTTTACATAGACTTTTCTTTGGAAATGCCTGCTTGAACGTGCAGGGCGGTATCAACATAACTTCATAGTTGTTGGCAAAACTAAATTTGTCTGGAGCGATCAAAGATATTGATCAACCAACCAGTTCATCGAAGGCCAGCAGGACAACAGGACGGCTTTCGCTCAGGAGGCCCAGGGCTTCATCAGGCAGTTCTGCCCAAAACAGACAGAGACCACAGCAGGATTAAATATTAAAGATTTGCAACAGCAGGCATGTTGTTGGTGGTAAACAGTTGCAGCTTTGACGCTTGCAGAGTCTCCTTTTACCATCCATTGTGCTGACGAGCAGGTAAACAGCTTTGAGCTTTGCAGTTTCACGTTGAAGGTCTTCAGCAGGGAAGACGGGATCCTGCTGGTCCAAGAAGGTGGACTTCCTCTGGATCTCAGAGCTCTCTTCTATGCTCTCCACTGTGTCACCATCGCACAATTCCTCCAACTAGAAACAAAAATTAGAGTAGATTTGACGTTTGATGTACTGACCTTTTCTAATGTGCTTTATTTGATTACATTTGAGACCATCTCTTCCATAGAAACCCACCACAGCCTGCAGATATGACAGAGCAGCTCTATCCGTCAGAGTCTCCTGAAGCTGGTTGATCAAAGGATATCGAGTGGACTGGGGAAGATCTGCCAGAGGAGCAAGGTCAGCCCACTGCAGGTCTGCAACTACAGGTTTACATGAAGTTTAGAAACACTGTGACTTAGTTTCCTCCTTCAAAGTCAGTTGTTTTAATCCTAACAGTTTAAACACACTCCATTTTATTTCCTGCTAGAGGTGCTCTTTTCCTCCTGACAAAAAAAAAAAATCCAGGATTTTTAAAATAATTAATTGTTTGGTGCAGAATATAAATATTTTGTCAAAGATAAAAGTTCACCTCAATACTTCTAATGTAACCCTGACTATCATGGATGGAAGGACCATACATGACCCCATTCATCATCTCCTTAAAATCTGATTGGTCCTCTAGTCCCTTTTGCAGAAAAGCAGCCCCAAAGCATGATGTTTCCACCCCCATGCTTCACAGTACGTATGGTGTTCTTGAGATGCAACTCTGCATTCTTCGCTCTTCCTGATGCGTTTTAAGGATTCTGTTGTTTAGTTTGGTTTTTAGGTTGTTTTTGGTCATATTTAGAGACCGTGACTGAGCTGTGTCTGTCATCCTACTTTCTTTTTTGTCTTTGAGGTTTGTGTTCCAAATCCTCCTAGAATGTGACTTTTGTGGATCTATGTGATATTCATTATGTCAAGTACCCTGTTAGAAGCTCCTTATTCCAACTAAACATAACTACACAAACAAAACTAAACACTAAAATAACATTATGTATAATTTTTCAGACAATTTTCTGCAACACTATCCCCCCAAAAAATGTTGCTGTCTTTTTCTCGGCTGTTTTAATCTGTTTTGCATCGTTATAATGACCAACTTTAAGAAAACAAGCGAGTTACAACAAAAACAGGAAGCTTTTCTAGTTTTATTATTTCATCAGAGTCACACTTCCTATGACATTCCCCTAAATGTGCACCACACTCAGTTCATTCATACTCACCATTCTGTCGTACACCCCAAACTACTTCCTCTTTAGGGTTGTTCCAGTTACATAAACTGTCGACTGTGTCAGTGGAATGATGCAACGATCTAGAAATTGGATCAGGATTATCTGCAAACCCCCCAATTCTTCCAGGCTGCAAGCAAATATCTGAAATTGTAAACAAGACAAATTGATATTAAGGAAAAACAAAAGTCCTTCCTTCCTCAAATCTGCAAAAATAACTCCTACTGCATGAAATTCTGTATTCTTGGACTCTTGTGTTGCTCTTTGCACTAAATCAAGTACAGACACACTGCAGTCTTTTCAAACATACACGCACACAGATGAATATAAAAGAAAACTTTCAAATGTATGTAAAAGGTCAACTTTAAATACATTTTAGCTGAAAAGTGCAAAGAAGTCATTCTTGTCAAGTCATTCTAATTATAATGCTGAGTTTAAAACTGTGTGTGACATAGCACTAGACAAAGAAATGAGCAACAATCTAATACTGTAAAGGAAAAAGTAAATTGTGGTTCATATGTTCTATTTATGTTAAATAGAAAAACAAGAGACACACCAAAAAAAACAAAGTAAAAACCTAATAATATAGAGTTTGTAGCACAGGTGGTGAGCTGGACTGTTTTTTTTAAATTAATATCACTTTATTAATTTAAAATCAACTTTATTGATTTTACCATTGGATCCTTGATGTGGACAGCTGATCTAATATTTTAATGCAACAGTATAAAATCTTTTTTTAAGTATTTAAGAGCCCCAAAATGAAGTCAAAAAAACATTAAGTCCACATAAGAAAGGCTTGCATCTTAGAGTTATTTCTTTTTTTTTTTTTAAACGTGTCCTGTCCATCAGCTGAGCAAAGAGATGAGAGCTGAAAGCCTCTTGTGTTGGACATATTTTACTGTTACAACATGGGGTTATGAATCTTCTGACACACAAGGTGAGTATTTGAATAAACCCCTTTTGCTATTTAGACTAAACTTTATTCATATTACTGGTATTTATATTTGTAACTGTTTTTTGTTGGACCGGACGGAAAAGAAGAGAAGGGAAGAAGAGAGAGGGATGTTGGGGGGGTGGGGGGGGATTAATATAGAAGGGGTAAAATCATAAAGCAACATAATGCAACAAGTTGCTGGATGTTACAAACATACCTTTTGACTTCAATAATGTTCACATACAAACAAACAAACAAGTAAACATGCACATGATACAACTAACATTCACACACACATACTTGTGCATTAAGACTAACGTGAAACATTTCATTCAATCACACAAACTATTTGTGCAAAGGTGAGATAGCACCTGTGCTCGAGTGAGTGTTCATGTTCTTCTGGGGTGGATGATGGACTGTAGAAAAAAAGAGGGTTCATATGATCTTTGTAATCTATGTTATGGCTCCTCACACTAAGAAATACACAAAGTAAAAACTTTATTGTTCTGTATTGCATTAACACACCGCTGCCTTGCAGATATAGCAGGGATTTACTATTAATTATCATGAAAGCTATGAAAAATGTGTGATAGTGTGTTTAGTTTCCTAAAACCACTATAATATTCCAGATGAATGTCTGAGATAGAAGTTAATGACATAAGAGCATTAAAAATGATCACCCACACACATTTAATTCACTTCCCCTTTTTTCCCCTGTTTTTAAAATAAAAAAATCTTGAAAAACAACTAAATGAATCTCTAAAGCATACTAAGCATCACCTGACCACAGGGGACAGCCTGATTTTTTGATTTATTTTTTTTAAGATTAGAAGTTTCAAAATTCTGTGTTTCCAGGCGTGGGTTGCTCACACGAACAAAGACACTCAACCTAAAACAGAGAAGTTACGTTTGTGAGTCGAAGTTTCCGTCTCTTCTGCTCCGCTTGTCAACACACGCTCACCGTAGTGTCCGTTTTTTTGGACCTGCAGCTCTAGCACGCTGTATGCAATGACCGTTCCAGAGGGGATCTCCAAGGAAACATCACTGTTCATCTCAACGTTGCTGAGGTCCTGCACACACACCTGAGAACAAACACAAGAACAGATTTAGATGAGTAACTTTCTTTTTTTTCTTTTCATTTCTCTGAATTACTGAAAGAGGCAAACCCTGACGGAGCTTCCCAGCAAGCTCAGGAGGCTAAGAACACCATGAAAGCCACACTGCTGCTTCCTTCTCAGGGTGACGGAGCACGGGCTGGTGGTGAGAATCCGCTCCTTCACCACTGCCAGCACATCAGCTCGCTTCTCCAGCTGTTGCACCAGCACATGGTGCATGTCCACCAGCCTGATTCAAAACAAAACCAGGAGTTATGACTTCCAACAGCGTGACGATCACAAGATTCAGGAGCAAATCCGGAGAAGCATGACTTCAATGACGCGCTTGTCTTTGTGCATTCATAGCGTCAGAGGCATTTCTAAATTCATGAATGAAAAGATGATGTCAAAACTGTCAAAACAGAACCTGTTGCTGGAGTCTGAAAGCAACTTTCTCACATCCAGTTCCTCTTTCTTCAGATTGTCAAAACTTGAGTGAAGCTTGGATGCTCCCTGCCCTTCCAGTCCAGCGTTTGCCCCCCCAGCTCTCACATCCAACATCGCAGATTTCTTATCAATATACGTCCCCTTATATGTGAGGAAATCCATCTGAGAGACTCCTGAGGAACCAATAAACAGATGTGTGTGAGGAAGCTTCTCAGTTTGATGTAAAGGCAGCTCCTTATTTCATCCTCCGGAGTGTGAACGCCTGCTTACCCGGTTCCAGCTTCAAGTCACCCTGCAGCAAGTCACTCAGAATGAAGTCTGTAGGCCGATATTTGGGCCTTTGCCATGCCCAGATGCGGTTACGCTTGACCACCAATCCCATGGGTACTAGTTTGTCTGAGTCATTCAGCCGAGACACATGAATGAGGCTTCCATTTGGGTCAATCTGACGCACAAAGTTGGCCGTGGCGTTGGAAAACATGACCTTAGTAGAATTGCAAAATGCTGGAATGGAACTGCTCTTCTGGTTTCACTTTCGTCTCCCTGCAGAGCAGAGAACAAAGATCAGTGCACATCTGCTGTTTAATAAACAGCAAACCTCATGGCATTTCACTGAGTTTAACCTTCTTGATTGCATTTCTTCCAAAACTGAAGAGCCAGAACAAAGTGGAGAATAGTGTAGCAGCCCCACAGTTGTCTTTGGCGGGCTATCGGCACACGGTGACTCAGAGGGGTGAAAAAAAATCTACTGTATGTTTATGTATCATTTATGATCAATGCCACAGGAATGTAAACACTTAGAGCCCCCATAGCAGCTGTCCAAGGGAGGCTTTAGTGCCAATGCACATCAGAACACTGGCTGGAGGACATTAAGAAAGCTGGAAAGCTACAAAAGCAAGGCAGAGTTTCAGCATGTGGGATCTATTATGAATGAGCTGTCCTGTCACAGAAGACATTTCCTTCTCCCCAAACTCCAGTTCCAAAGGCTCGAATGTACGATTTTGAAATATTTAACGTTTCTTTTGTTTGCCGTCATCTGATCCAAAGAAAAGAGGAAGACAGCAGAAATCCATGGATGAGAACAGCTTTAACCCTTGTGCTATCCTATGGGGTCAAGATGACCATTGATGTGTTCTCCCTACCATGACAAAGGTGGATAAAGGTGGAAAGATTTCATGTAATCCATGGACACCAGTGAAGATCACAAATCATTGAAGAAAAAACGTTCAGCGCACTGTCTAGTGGGTCTACATGACCCCACTCCCAATGTTAAAGTGCATAGGATAGCACAAGGGTTAACACACAGTGATCAAAAATGGGATTAGGAGTTATTCACTAATCTGGACTCAGATTACAGCTAAACAAATCAAAACAACATATTCTAACTGAAATTTACTTTACTTTTTTCCATCCTTTTTTGAATTAATTATTTATGTAACAACTTTTTAAAAGTGTGTTTTGGCACAGAAAAATTCAACCACATTTCCCAGCAGCCCTCAGTCCTGGCGCACTCATGACTCAAATTAGAAACACTGAAGAAATAAAACCAAACTGATTATATCCACTGATCAAAAATAAAAAAATAATTCACGGCGAGTGTGCAGATTTTCAAAATATCTTACCCGAAATGCACCGTCAGAAAAATGAAATAAGGAAGAAAAAAACGAGTTTTTGTCCGCGTCACGCCAGCAACGGCGTGCGTAAAAAAGTGTGCCAAAATATCCAAACGCGGTTTGGGCTCACAAAACACACTAAAATCCAAGCATCCCACAAAAAGAGTGACTTGATCAAACGGTGGGAGATCGGACACAGGTCACTGTCAGAGCGGGCTGCTCCGTCAGAGCCCCGTCTGCGTGGAGGAAGGAGCGACTGACTGCGCAAAACAGCGCGGCAGCGCCATTTATCATGGACCGCCTCCTTCCATCCAGCAGAACCATGTGAAACCACCGGGATTGGGATGTCTGTGGGTGCTGGTGTGGGGGCACCAGAACATGAACAGACTTGTCTGCTGCTACCACCACCTATGAAATGCCACCTATGCTTCATCACCGGTTGATTCCTTCGTCATGACTGTCCAGCTTCATACTTCACCTCTCTGAGATGCTGCTGCTCCAGCCGGTGGTGCCGTACAGGATGGCTAAAGTCAAAGAAGGTCCTCAAGAGTGACCCCTTCCCTCCAAAAGGATCACAGACTCCTCAGCAGGCAGCACCTGCTTTGGACCTTCCTGTACATGAGGTCAGTGTTGATGGTCCAGAAATCACTCTCTAAAATGTTTCTTCCCTGGATGTTCACCTGTGAGGGGGCAGCAGGATAATGTCTGTGGGAGTTCCACCACTATCTTCACTATCAACCTTGATGATGATTGATCCAACAATGCCTTTAACCCAGGGGCGGGCAAACTTTTTGACTTGTGGACCGCAAAGGCTTCTAAAATTTAACAGTAGGGCCAGACTAGGAGCAGTTATGTGGATTGTTCTGGTGATCCACCTCATGGGAGAAATAATAGATTGACGTCCCTCAGGGGAAAAAAATGTAAAAGAAATTTAAAGAAATGCAGCCTTCATGTGGTGTTGGAATGATTGGAAAAATGTCTGTCTAACTCAGAAAGCACACATGAACATCAGAAAGACAACAAATCTTCCAACACCACATGAATGCAGAATAATTTTCTACAACTAAACAAAGTTTCTGTGACGCCTGAAATATAAGGAAAATAAAACAACAATTAGGATTAGCAATCTAATATCTTCTAGTTTGGCGGGTCAGATTAAATAGTCCATGTGGCCCCTGGGCAATAGTTTGCCACCCCTGCTTTTGTGCCACAAGGAGTGCAACAGTAACACCCATGACATGTCATACATGCAAAGACATAGTTTTCTTGTTTATATGTGAAATTCCGATATTATACTTAAGCTTACTTAAGTACTTAAGCAGCTTAAACGTGTGTATTTGTGAATGAGGGACAAAGTAGTTGGGACACACCATCATTCTTCCACTCTATAAGAAGCTTTAATGCTGAGTTTCTCAGTGGAAAACCGTCTCCACAGCCCCATAAAGCCATGACCGGTAAAGCAAAGGCAGCAGGAGAAAAAGGCTTGACATTGTTTTAAAACGAGAACACATGATCATCTTGAGGCGCATGTGGATCACACTTTTGCTCCAGCGGAGCGCTGCTCCATCATCACTTGGTCACAGAGTTAAAGTGAGTTTGCATAACTGCCACAGCAGCTGGTTACATGCAGCATTACAGTAAAAGGCACTTTGGTAAAAGCTAAGATGTAACAAAACATGTTCCTGTTTTTAGTCGACACAGATGACCGTTGTAGTTCCAGGCATAAAATACACTATAATAAAAACCAACTAATTTACAGACAGTTCAAAGGAGGAAGCAGCAGGTCCATGGGGACTGGAGTTACTATGACGTGGAGAACCAGGTTAACCCGGTCAAGACGCTTTGACGCTGGTTTTACTTCTGTTTTTTAGACCTTCTTTGTTTCCCTCATCCTGATATCTTGGGACAGAGTGACTGGGCTGAATCCAGAGGTCACCATAACACAGAGAAGTCCATTTTGCTGAAGCCGGAGTCTCTGCGCAGCTCCCAGTATGTGTTGTTGCTTATCCAGGTGTCATCCTTGGATTTCCTGCAAACAAAAAGCACAAATGCAACTAAGGGTGTATTCAGACTGGAGAAGAGCTTTGGTCTGGACCCAGTCTGCTTAACTTGGTCCGGATCCGGTCCTGAACCTTGTGTTTTGGTCTGTGTTCAGACTGACTTTAAGCGGACTTTCCTGATTCAAACCAAAACTTGCAAACAAAATACTGTGGCAAAAAATCTCTTCACTCATTGGTCAGGTCTGTTTACATCATGTGACTGTTTTGGTTCAGTTGTTCCGCCCCGAGGACGGTTGTATTCAGTCTGAGGAATCTCAGAGCGAACCGAAGCTCAGTCCGATTGGAAATAACCGAGACCACCTCCAAAGATGGGTCTGTCTGAATAAAACGGTAATGAATTCTTTTTTTTTTTTTTTTTAAACGGTAATGAATTCATTAGCTGTATTCAGACTGAAAATTTGTTAGTGATTATTGGGGGACATGAAGTCTTGTTCACTTTAAGCGACATCAAATAAGAGGATTTCTGATGTTTGACGCAAGAAACGTTTGTGATCTCCAACAAGGCAGAGGGGATCCCTGATCCTGATGTCCCGATCAGGTATTTTTGGCGGCGATCCGATTCCGAGTCACTGGCGTTTCTGCCAATACCGAATCCCAAATACAATACTTTAACACTTAAAAACAAACATATGCAAAATAAACTAATCCAAGTGGTCCCCCGTTTCAATTTTTTAACCTTATTTCATTCATTAACATTTAAACAATACTCTTCCACTTGAGGAATGCTTTTTTTTATCAGACTGAAAGAAAGTATTTTTATCTGAATTTTGTAACTTTGAGTAAACAAAGATTGACTTTTTGACCCCTCCCTAATGTTTTTCCGCATCCATCTGCAGACACATCACTCCATTTCTGATAGAGCGCTTAGAGTCACTTGTGAGAACTAAAAAAATGTGTGTCACTAGGGGCCACTACGTGTTTGTTCCTTAAGAGAGACATCAGTTTGGTCCAGAGCGCTGATGGTACACAAATTCTTTTTTGGTATATATGTAATCTTCTAACTTTTTTTTTTTCTTTTCTTAATTTTGTTGAGCCCAGTCTTCTCTTGAATGAAAGACATGGACACAACAGGGAGCTTGAACAATCAAGTAAAAATAGTGACCTATGAACCAGCAAAAATAGCCCAAATTCAAACTTAAATTTGAATTAAATATTTAAAAACAGCACCTCATCTTAAAATACCCAGCAGGCATGTCAACAAATAAATAAATAAAAGTTCAAGTGTCATAAAGTAAAGCCAGTAATGAGATTTTTAAAAACTAAACTTTTAATTAGCTCTTTCTTTTATATGTAATAATAAGCTTGAAATATCTCCAAATAAAATAAATATATGCAATCTTGGATCGGGATGCAACATCTGATTTGAATCCGGTCTAAAACTCCGCATCAGGACGCTCCAGGAATAAAGAAGTGGAAACGTTTAGATTTCCACATTTACTAAGGAGCAGAGAGAGAGAGAGAGAGAGAGAGAGAGCGAGAGAGGCTTACTTGAAAAAGCGAGGCTGGTGTGTCATGTTGTTGTCCTGCAGCACTTTCCTTCTCTCCCTCTGGAGCTGCTCTATCCTCTGCTTCTGCTCCTCAGCGCCGTCTATGTTCCCTTCTTCTAGCAGCCTGGAAGAAGTTTGAACAAGTCAGTGTTACTGGTTGGAATGTGGCCTCACTGCTTTAACATGCACACATTTAGGGGTTGAAAAAGATGTTCAGAGTGTCACTAAACAGTGACTTTACATGGCTTTTCATTTGGGCAGTATGAGAACATTTTCAACAACTGTTGCCATTTTGAACAACTGTTGCTATGGTAACGCCTGTGGAATTACTATCACACCACGCATGCTAAGCAGGGGCTGGCAACAAAATACTGTATGTCCAAAAAAAAGGGAGCCACATGATCACATTCTGACGCTTTAAATCCTCTGAAAGAGACATTAAAGTGTGGAATTCTTTAGAAATGACAGAAAAGAGGATTTAATGACCTCTGGTCTGGCCTAAAGCGTGTGTCAGTAGGAGGGAGCAGTGGTCTTAAATTTGAGTCCAGCTCATTTAACTCCACTGCAAATTGGGTGAAGCCGTAGTACTGCTCCTGGTCCTTGGGCATGGGCTCTGAGGACGTTAAAAAACAATCTGCTGTTAGAACTGAGCCTCAGTAAATAGTGGTGACATTTTTTTTTTTTTTTGGACAGTCCACTCACTTGCTCTCCAGATGCACGTGGCAGAAGGAGGGTCTCCTTGAAACACAGATTCGTGCCACTTTCCAAAAATGGAGTGCACAGTCTTCCCTTCAGCATTTGTAACCACGCCCTTTATTTCATTCACCGTGGAGCTCCACGATTTTGCCTGAAGAAGTAGATAGAAACAAATGGAAAACCTTTAAGTCTATCATCATGTTCATTCCTCACTATAAAAAACCCCCAAAGCGGTATTTTGATCCATTCACGCATTTCTGTGTATTCCTCTGAAACTCGTGCTCGGAGCACCAGCCCCTCCCGATCTATGAAAATGAACGGGTTTTCACATTATGACGTAGAGAAGTGAGGAACAGCCTCCTGCACGCAAAAAATAACTACCGGTAATATTACATAAAAAAAATCTGTCTTTTTGTGTGTCAAAGGTAATATCTTATCATATATAGATATAGTTTACTGTAAAAGGCTAAAGAACCGCATGTATAGACCCTTTAAATCCAATATGATCAGTAGGGGTGTCAAATTGTCACATTAATAGCAATTACAAATTAGCGCTTTTTGAATTTAAATTTTAATCTACAACTATTGTTGTGTTCTCAAATAAGACAACGGTCCAACTTTTTCCGTGCATGAACGTTTCAAATTAAACGTTCATGAAAACGCGCCTTGTATCGCTCTCATGTCCCTCCCTGTACGCAGCACAAGCCCGTCGTTCCTCTGATGTCATCAATATGCGGCTTTGTAGATACAGAATTATTCCAAAACATCCCATAACCCCACAACTATTATCTATTTTGGAAGGGATAAGGCCCAACGAAGTGTTTGTTATCATTGATTAATGGAGTAAGCGGAGGGCAGATAGCATCACACGGCAACTGTGGAATAAGGTACATCAACATATGTATTCTGGTATTAAAAAGGAGTTTGTGGTCAATATTTTGTGTTTTGCTAAGAAAAGCTTTTCTACCGTTTCCTCTTGTGTCAAATTAAAACACTGTGAACCTGATATATATATATATATATATATATATATATATATATATATATATATATATATATATATATATATATATATATATATATATATATATATATATTTATATATATATATTTTTCTTAATTGTTAAAAACTAAAAGAAATGCCTCTGAGTAGTGTAAAAGTAAAGGTTGAAAGTCTGTTCTAATGAGAAAACTTCATAAAGCTACTTTTTAAATTGTATTTTGATCTTTTTATTGTGCCACAAATTTAAATGAATACCACAAAATGAGAGTTTTCACAGCAGTTATTAAAAATAGATTAATTAAGGTAATTATTTTAAGTCCATGATTAATTAATCACACAAAAAAGTAATTGCATGACAGCACTAATGATCAGATAAGATCTGAATCATTTAACTACAAAATAATTTCATGTGATTCTCTTTTTTCCACCAGGGGGCGCTGATTCCCTTCAAAAAGCAGAGACAGTCGCGGAGCCAAAAATGACCACCACTAAACACGTGACTGGATTTCAGCAAACTCCAGTCACCACAACACTGGAGATTAGAAAGTTGTTAATAGAAATTCAAATATTTCATAGAATCATTATGAAAAATGACAACACAATGACATTAAAAACCCACTTCCATTATCTTTCGAGAGGTCTTTTAATTATGATTAAGCTTTTTTTTAGCCAAAATCAAAAAACCTGTCATTCTCTAGGACAGTTTCTGCAGAATGGCACGAGTTCATTAGAAATTTGTGGGTGAGACTGTCACAGACAAGCTCTTTTTCAAAAGTCATGTTTTCGTCTCTTCTCTATTCACGACTTGAATTAAGAAATACTCATAACTGAATCTTAAGCTTAAATGTCTTGTTATATGTCGTCCATCAGAAAAAATGCAACAAGTATATGTTAAAAACACTAAAAACATCAATTATATCTGAACTGATCTTTAATGTTACATGTTTTTCCTTCCCCTTCATTAATAGTCAGTCATTGTACAACAGAGCTGCAGAAACTCTCATGTGCACATCCATGTTTTCTCACCTTGATGAATGTGATTTTACACTGGCAAACATCACCGTTGACGTTCTTGATGGACATCTCTCCGTAGTGTTCTATCCACCGCTGGCCGCTGAGAATGTTGTGGATGCAGGATGTTACTTTGTTCCATTCATAGTGGTCCCCAAAGCTGTAAAAACAAACAAGAGTTGTAATCCACTTTACAGTTCACACGCGTGTGCACATGCAAAGTGTGGTGTGAATAGGGGTTTCTTTTTAGGTGTTTGTCAGACTTCAGCTCAGTGTATCATCAAATTCAATCAGACAAAAATAAAACATGTAAAGACAACATGCAGTTTTAAAGAAAGGTGCTAATTATTAAAGAAGAAACCCAAACCCCTGTGACTTTAAGTGACAGTAATTAACCTTTAACCTTAATTACTGACGATAGCGTGTTTGAAACATCTGATTCAAATTCAGGTCAGGACACTAACTCTGCTCAAATCCTTTAGATCCTTGGTCTTTTTGAGACCACCGACCACTTTAATGTCACACAACATTTTTAAGGGCCAGCTTTCACGAGGCTGAAGTGGACGCCGGATTTTTTTTCTCCTTATTTTTTAGCTTCCAGTTCACTTTTGAGGGTAAAGTTTATCTTCATCTTCAAAAATTCCTGCAGCTGTTTGACCACTGGGGGACAGTCTACCAGCTGTCCCCGACTAACACTCTTCCTCTTATAATCTCTTCTTAGGGTGATTATTTTATATATATATTAGCCTATAACTGTTAAAGTTGAAGCCAAAAACTCTGACGGCAACTTCAGTCTGGTTTGACTTTTAAAGAAATGCAAAGAAGAAAATATCTATCATAAATTTAATAATAAACCTGAATCCAACTTTATTGGCATCATCCTTGCAACAATATTCATCTGGTTGGTTCTGCATTATTATTATGGTCTGTGGGGAATGTTTGTGGCAATAAATCCATATTTGGAGTACAGACTCCGGGTTTTTGTCTGCTAAATGCAGATTTCTTTTATTTTGAAGTCAAAGGCTCTTCTGTTTCCTCACTGGCTCTTTTCTATGAAGACAAACTTTCCAAATATGTTTGTTTTTGTTAATTCTGCTAGCTTGGGGGTTTTAATTAGGCAGTTGGTGCAGCTGCTTTAAGTAAGTAGCAGATGGATTTTTGACAGGTGATCGTGTCACCGCGACTGGATGCGGTGAAGAGAATCCAGTAGTTTTCTAAAATAAAATTTCCCTCAGTTAGATTAGAAATGACAGGGAAAAAATGTAGATCAAGTTTATTTTTCTTTGTGGCCCGGCCTGGTGTGGGGGTCAGGGACCCCTGCTTTAGAGGTTTCAGTTTAAGGTCATGAACAGATGGAGCACATTCAGCTTCAGGATTTTAGTGGACAGCAAAAACCAAACTCATGGCTCCATTTACCAAAACTATTCTTCAGCTCCTGAAGCAGCAGAACAGACAGAAACCACCACATCACAAGATCTGGTTGATCCTCTTGTTCTGAGACCCTGTTTTTGACTTTTGACTCATCCGTCTACAGATTATTTTCCCACGAGTCTTTGGGATCATAAACATGTCCTCTGACGAGCCTTTGTGTTCTCTTTGATTTTTTTCTCTTTGGTTCTCAGGACATCTTTGCCCAGCGTGCTTTTAGGTCACAAACGGCATTTTATCGTTTGCTCCTGATCCACATTGATTTGCATAGAGAAAAACTCAGAAATGCAATTTTAAGCTTAATTTTCTTTACACATCAGAAAAATGCTATAAGAACATGTCAACAACACCATTTTCACTGGAGTGGGTTCTTTAGAGGTAGTGTAGGAAAGGATGAAATAAAACAAAAATTTTGCTCTACTAAAAAGAATGAATACCAGTTAATAATGTAACCTAAAGTTGGGTCAAATATGGGCCTTTAGCGGAGCTGTAAAAACAAAAGTGGAAGATCTCAGATTAAAAGAAGGAAGAGGAGATGGTTTGACAATGTTTAGAAAGCTGGATGGATGGATGGATGGATGGATGGATGGATGGATGGATGGATGGATGGATGGATGGATGGATGGATGGATGGATGGATGGATGGATGGATGGATGGATGGATGGATGGATGGATGTGGAGGTTAGGGGTCTGGATGAGGACCAAAAAGAGGACTGATGGGGATATGATACAAGTCGTAAAGATTGATTTCAGAGGATGCAGAAAGCAGAATGAAGGCATATGATTTGAAGATGAAGACAGACATGAACAAAAGATTGATTTAAATAAAAGACCTACGCAGGTAGAGTCACATGGGTGGTTCCAATCGGGACTATTTCCATGGATTTCCCCCAGAATTTATTTTTCCATCGTACATCTGAAAAAGAAATGATCAAACATAGATTTTTTAGCAGCTCAATCAGATGTCAATCTTTGCTAATCTGATCCTTTCCCTTTCCTCTTTTCAAATAACTCTTGACACTCGCTGGCTATTGATAACCGTAAACACAAAACATCTCCAAAGTCTGAGCTGTCACTTTAAATAAACCCTCCAACACGCTGACAACACTTGGTGGAAAAAAAGGCGTGGAAGCACTCACTTACAAGCAAGCAGGCGTGAGGAACTCTAATATTTACTCCAAACAATATTGCTTTCTCTCACCTTGCCAAAATTTGAAGTTCTTTGAATCCGCATGACATGCTGACACAGGCGGGTGGTGACTCACCTGGGAGGAGAGAAGGGGAGATCATGGCAGCCATTACCTTCTAAGTTCTGGATTTCTATCTCTAATTGAAAATATGTCTTTATTTATGAATAGAAATTAAATAAAAGATGTTCAAAGCTTCTACCTGCTCGGCTATAAACCGGAAGCCTTTCTCGGGCCGGTCGCACTCGTACGTCTCAGCCAGGACAGGGTTAAAGGGTTTGCTTCCCGCCCGGCAGTAGGTGGAAGTATAGGCAGATATTGCAAACGTGGCAACAAACACCTGTGTGGAAACATGAGAAAAGGTCAAAAATCTGCTCAGAACACAAACAAACAATCGTGGTTTTCACCAGGCTTTTAGTGTTTGCATGCAAATACAATGTGAGCATGGAAGCAGAAAGTGTCTAATTACAGTGTGGGAACACCTTTATCAGAGGTGTCCACTTTATTTTTTTGCAAAATGGGTCAGATTTGGTGATGGGGGCCAACCAATCCGCCAGAATTCACTGAACCCTTATAACAGCATTAAATGTGAATGGAATCTTTTTCGTTTCTCCACATAAAACATATCTAAATACATTTTTACCAAAATTACAGTGAATTATTAGCATTAAATCTGGGTTCATATGAAATGTTACATGTTATGACCAAAAAATAACAACGAATTATCATATTCAGAACTACAAACCACTGTGGTGGCCTGCAGTACGGTAGAGAATTGAATGCAAGCCGGACTTTGGACATGCTTGCCTTAAAAACGGAAAAAAAGTTTTATAAGCCAAAGAGAAAAAAAGAAATGAATTAAAATACGCAGTAGACAGTCTAGTAAAAAGTATAACTTAAAATTAAAGTCCCATTAGTTGTCACACAACTAGGTTTGGTATATTGGATTTGAACACATGAACTTCCGCTCTCAGGGAAGACACTCCACCACTATGTTGTTTTTGCTCTCTTAGAATATTTAGGAAAACACTTATTGGTTAGAATTTTATCAAAGCTTTTGTGTCAATTGTTGCAGCAATTAAAGCATTGGATTGCATTTCATTTCAGCCAATGGTTTGCACACAGTTAATGTGTTTAATAATTATTTAACAAAATACGTTTCCCCCAAAATGTTTAATTTTCATGATCATAATTCAATTTGTGATCTCTCCAAGAAAAACTAGCTCCTGTCAGCGCACAGAGAACACATCTTTGAAAGCTCAGACATCCTAACACTTGATAGTAGGTCTGTGCAAACATTTTATTTTTAATAAACAAGAAAAATTATTTTTAAAACTAGACAGTTCACAAAAGTATGACTGAAGAAAAACGTTCCAGACGGGCCTGGTGGTTTTCCAGACATTTCTTCAAAACAAGCTGCCCTTGCTGCACGGGTTCATGCTGTTGCAACGTAGTAATACTTTTCTCATTTTTTCATATCAACACAGCTTTTCGTGAGCTAAGATCATATTGGTCATGACTTCTTGCTATTCACCATGCGCTGGTAGGGGTCATGAGTCTGGTTTGCGATGTCCAGCAGGTTGCTGTACTCCAGCTCCTCGCACAGTCTCTGGAGGGTGTTGAGCGGCTCGTTGAGCTGCACGGGCATGGCGACTTTGGACAGGTCTTTGCCGATGTTGTTTCTCAGGATGTTCCACAGGCTAACACTGCTGGAGGGGCAGGTGGATGGCAGCGTGGAACGCCTACGAGCGACGGTCACCACGCTGCTGACTGGATGGGGAAGGTGTAGCAAAATAAAATGTTTTCTTTATTATGACAGCAAAAAACAAATTAAGATTTTATGTGGCAATTTACCTTTATACTTGATTTATACATTAAGTACTCCAGCCGGAGGTTAAAGGTTAATACAGAAAATAATAAAACTGTTCACACATAACTGGTCAAATCTGTCTGAAATTTAATAAACCTGTCTAAAAGCCAGGGATGTGTGGAATAAATGCACTTTTAATCTGAGTTCATCATAATTCTGACACTTTTAAGTTAAAAACACAGAAGTTGAGCCCAAAAAATGAAGAGACACCCAATCCCTGATTCAATGACAGAAACTTTGTTTATTTGAACTGTTCTATCCCATTATGAAGTAGAATGACTTCAGTGAAAACAATTTACGGATTCCTGTACCAGAGTTTTGTCTCTCGCTCCTCCCATCGAACGTATCCATGGAGACGCTGTCACTGACATCGCTGACGTAAGAGTCATCATCAGACACCTTGGGAAAAAGAAATGAATTAAAGTTACGGTAATCATAAATGATTAGATTTGAACAATCAAGTTAAGGACATTTGTGAAGTGTTAAGGCAACATGTCACTTGCTTGTCTTAGTTAATGTATTTGTACAAAACATTATTCACAGAGGGCATGCTGCATTCACACAGAATCACATGTCTGAGTGACGTGGGTGTTTCCACGTTCAAAACTCTCGTGTATGCACGTTGCTGCGTAAGTCCGTTTTTGGGCTCTACATACAAAATGCACAGCAATTAAACACTTGCTGAAAGTTAAACTAGTTGAACTTTGACCAATCAGGGACTCTGCTTTGGTAGAGACGCATGGGTAGCGCTCTTTTCCAAACAAGTGTCAAAGGTTTGAAAATAGATCATGGAGGAGAAATTGCCCGGCCGGAATTCTACGACACCAAGTCTTTCATTTATCGGAATAGAGCGGTGAAAGAAAAAGCCTGGAGCAAGATTCACCAGATTTGCACCGCTCTGACATTTCGCTCCAAGCCTCTTCCAGCTGTGAGTACATGCGCTAGTATTACGTAAAGACAGTCCAGTTTGAACACCATATGCTGAAAATCTGCATTCAGAGCGTTCTTGACCGCTCAGCACACGCCCGGTGTGAACGTAACATTACAGTGTTCCCTTGCCATATCGCGGTTCACCTTTCGCAGTCTCGCTGTTTCACAGATTATTTTCAGTGCAATTTTGCATCTTTTTTTTCTTTACAGTGCACTGTGTTCTGATTGGCTGTTAACATCGTCATTACTGGACATATGTTTCTATGAAACTTTGAGCTTTGATAGTAAAAAAAAAGAGAAAAGTGTGAAAATGTTCATGTCTGAGTAGGTGTGTAGTGAGGGGTTATACAGTCTTAAAACATCTGTAATCCTACTATATTTCACCTATTGCAGGTTATTTGTTGGGCGTAATCCTTGCGATAAAAAAGGGAACACTGTATATACAGAGAAAGCTATCAGATGTTGGTAATATTTGGGACTGGAAACTTTCTCTGGAACAGGTTCAACCTGGAAAGATTCCCTTTGTGATTCCTATATGTGACAGGCAGGAGGGTGTAACAATGGCCTACTTCAACAACACTAAAAGATCTACGTGGTTGATCATGTGATACCTCATTTTCAGATGAAGAAGAGGACAGCAGGTACTCTTGGGCGTCAAAGAACTCTGATATGGATTCTGGAATGGAGGTTTTGCTCTCATTGGAGATCTGGTGGACCAGGGACTGAGGGGTTCCAGGCGATTCCTGATCAAAGACACAATGTCTGATGGTAGATAGTGGACGACCGTGCAGTCACATGACTTTTTGATGCGCTCTACTACTCACTGAGGAAAAGACACCCTTTAGACCCACAACTTGTGCCGGCTGGGGGCCCTGCAGGTCGATGGTGTGCTTCAGTCTGTCTCTCTCTGCTGTTAGAGAACTGTGTGCTGATTTTAAGGTAGTGTGAACTGAAGCGGGGGGAGAAAAAAATAAAATAAAAAAAGAGTAGTACTGAGGTATGGGGTTGTCATAGAAACTGAGTTATCAAGTGTCAAACTAGGTAAAGCCTTTTTTTCTCTCAAAGCTACTTCTCAGGGATGAACTCACTGTTGTTGGCTAGCCGGCAGAAATCTTCCTGTAGACGCGACACGTCTGTCGGGGAGTCTGGGGACTCGGAACAGACTTCCTGGGAGGAGGTGGTGGAGAGGTTGGGATTGGAAGCATGAAGACGAGGGGACTGAGAAGAGATACAGCTGGGGACCTGATGGTCAAAGGAAAGTCATGTTTTTTCCATCAGCATGTATGAATAGGTGATTAAATAATAAAAGAATACCTGAAGTGTGGCTTTAGTTTCTTTGCCATTGTTTTTGGATCTCCATCTCTTTGGCCTTTTCTCCTTCTTAGGGTTGTCATAGGCAGACGCCTGTAGTCAACAGCAGACATTGATCAATTCTTAAATAAAGATCACAACACCGCTGCAACGTTACGTTTGGCTGTCTCAACCCTTGTTTGGACACTCACTTGTAGTGATGTGATGGCTGGAGCAGAGTATGTGCGATGCATGACCTCCATGCTCTTTAGCAGCAGGTTGAGTTCCAACAGATAAGACTCGCATTCCTCTAGCTCTGAGTAATAACACCATGAAAATACACCATGAAATAGAACATCCCAGCATGCACTGCCACGTAGCGACAAAAACAGTCGACAAAGCAGAGCAATGGACTGTTTTCCAGCCTTAATTAACACTTAAACCCCAGAGCTTTTGCTCCACTGTTTACATTCCTTCGACTATGGTAACCCTTCAACCGTTTACACTGTTAACACAATTCCAGCGGATTCTGGAGCGGAGAAATTCGGCTTTGCGCTGATATGCAACCCTTTACATTACACGTCAGTGAAAAGCAGATATGATAAGCAGCTTTCTCCTCATCAAGAGCAGCTGATTTACGTACGGTATGTCAAAGACCGTATTATTTAGGTGTAGCAAGTAACATCTCCAGTGTTAAAGGGTCAACACCGCACGCTCTTCGAACTACCGTAACTCTTTGACCATTTTAAGGAATTTACGTAATTCCAACAAAATCTGAAGCGGAAACGGTTGAAGAGTTGCGTTAGTTCATATTTATCTGTTGAACTGTGTTGAGGCTGTTAAAGGTGTTAAAGAAGGCAGAAAATAAAGAAAAGCCGAGCCAACCCTTGGAGCACTTGTTCATGTCTTCTGAAGAGTGAAGCCAGGAGCTGACTTTAGCCTGGTGGACCGACGCCTGCTTGGTAAGAGTGGACTACAAAGAGAAATTACCAAAAGAGTCAGTCCTTCTTGAAAAGAGAAACTTGAGTTGAAGATGCATTAAATCTCTACGAGAATGGCATGGACATTTACCCGTCTATACGAGTCATTAAAGGTTGGAGAGGACGAGGCGTGGGGGTGGAAGAGGTGCCTCTCATGAGGATACACCGCAATTTCGTTCTGTCGAAACAAACGGTGGTGACGCAGCTTTGACACCCACTCCTCAAACAGCTCTGAGGACTTCACCTGGAGAGCATAAAATGATTGACAGGTTCTTGCAGGTAGTGAAGCATATCATTTTACCAGGGGTTCCTCTTCCATGGACTTACCTTGAGGTGATAGATGTTGTCCTCAGTGTCCAGGTCAATACACATGGCTTTCTTTTTGATAGACATGACGGAGAGGCCGACGTCTATGCAACCATGAATCTTCCCTTTCTGAATCTGTGCAAAATATGGTTATTAAAGTTAGCCTTCATGCTCAGCTCACATGGAGAACAGTGACAGACACAGATGAGGAGACACTTACATCCGTCCCTCGCTTCCCATACGTCATGATGCCCTTCACCAGCACAAAATATCGCTGAGTGGCAAGAAAACAATCGAAAGAAGTTATTCAATAATATGAGTCACAGGGTTCTTATATCTTTTCAGCGAAACGTAGTATGAATTAAACAGTTTTTGCCTCGACTTAACCATTCCTATGGTACAAAAGCAGCAGTAAAATGAATCACATAAAGATAGAGCCCCACAGTGCAGGCACATGTTAGTTTTACAACGGGGTAGGTATGCTGACAGAGAGCTTTATGTCTCAGTTTTCACTGAGAGGTAAGGCAGAGGTAAGAACGAGGACAATAAAAGGGTAGACATGGGAGTGTGGGTGAGTTAAGGTAAAGCTATGAACTTATAGAAAACAAACAGCCTGGAAAGAATAAGAGTAAATTTGGCAACAGCTTAAGCCTTAGTAACATGCACCCGTCTGGTAGTTCACTTGTACAGGTGCTGTAGGTTTTTGGGTTGTCCGGGCCCGTGGAGGGTCAGAAAGAGGAGCGGACACATCTTAAAGGGCGCAGTCCGTACGGCCACCTCATAGGACACCATGAAAATTGGAATGTACCATTGCCGTGTGTCTGGACAAATGCACCTTGAAGTATTTGTGTGGATAAATATAAGCTGCACGTACACCATTTCCATGACGTCCCTTTATTGTAGCTGTTGTTCCACAAAATGAACTACAAGACACACCTGCAGTCCCCTTAAGATGGGTCCGCTCCTCTGTGTGACACCTTCACGGCCCCAGACAACCAAAAAACCTGCAGCACCTGTATGAGTCAACCCCCATACGAGTGTATTCTTAATATGACTTAAGGCAGTGAGAAATGGTCAAATGGATGTCTACATTTTAAGACAGATCTTATGTTCAAATGTGCAAGCAGCAGGTTTTATACTTGCAATCCCTCATTTTCGTTTCTAAATAAACTAGAGTAATTTTTCCTCAATCATGTCTCACGTTTCTAAAATCAAATAAGTTGGGCTTTGTGTGAGGAAACTATTTTAAGATGACTAGTGAGGCTTTACCTTATGCCATCCCTTCATTGGCCACTTCCTCCTCTTGAGCAGGAAGCCTTCCTGTCTGTCGGGCTCCTGCATGCTGGCAGGCACCCCCCTGAGACCCTCCACAATCTCCCAGCTATCCTGAAAGGAGACGCAGGAAAAACAGAATAAGATGGACAACCAGCAGAGAATAGGAAAAGAGAGCATGTGTGTAAATTACGGTTTTTCACTTTTTAACCTTTGTAGCTGATTATTATTTAACCATCATGAAGAAGAATCATCTCTCGTTGTGATTGCAGTGCAAGACAAACACACAGTAACATGAATCCACCCTCACAGCATTTACATAAAACTAAACAAATAATATTTCCCAGGAAACACTCATTTCACTACACGAGCCAAGATGCAGTCTGCAGGATCCCCACATGCTGACGTACGCGGTTGCTCTCATGTTTAGAAGAGTCGCTGCTGTCGCTGTGTGTGGGAGAGGGCGTCGTCATCTTCCTGGAACTCAGCTGTTCTCTGACAAATGTCTTGTTGAACTGGAGTCACACCTGGAGCATTCCTCTGACCTTCAAATGTCACCCCGACGGTGGCACTGCAAAGAAAGGTCACAGCAAATAGATGTTGGAGCGGCACAAAGGTCACGCTGGTTGTGAGGAGAAGGGAGGCTTATTAAAGGACATTCTTACTTAGGACAAAAGTGGAATATGCCACTAAAAAAAACTCTAGACACTAAAAGTAGCAGAGTTTTGGGGAAGCTGGAAAAAAAACATCCAGACTACAGTCATTTTCATAAGACCTTGATGTTTCCCTACAATGAATAGATATGCATGTATAGCAAGCTTTAATGTGCTGATAGATGTAAACTAAGACCACACAAAAGCTCAAAGAAATGCTTCAAAGTCAAAAGTTAATGGAAGTTGAGGGATCAAACACATTTTGAAGGTTGCTCTTGAATATTGATGACAACCTGACAGGACCATTATGACAACAACATCTAGAAATATCACACTGTCTATGACTGGACAAAAATGAAATGCAACTTCAGCAGCTGAGCTGGAAACCTTCCGTGTCACAACATCACATGATCGTTTAATGAGAAGGTTCCCGCGTAAAGAAGTAATCGCTCAGGTCAAAGTGTGATCACGCGTTTACTTATTTTAGTCCTTGGAGTCCAAACATGTTGTTGTAACACCAGGTCACTTCAAAACAGCATATAATGTTGTCAAAGTATTAATGTTTTGATCAAATGCTGGGCATACGCCACAAATATGATTTTTTTCAAACCTTTTTTTTTTCATCTGCTCCTGATTCACGATGATTTGAATAAAAAAATACTTAGAAATGCAATTTTGAGCTTAAATTTCTCAATATATGTCCTCTGTGATAAGAAAAATGTCACAAGAACATGTTAAAAAGATAATTTTGGGGTTTTAAAGACCTGAAACCAGCACAGTAACTAAGGACATTCCCATGACGGACCTGACTGGAGACTTTTTAGACCTCTTCCATGTTAATTTTATTTAATACAGTCCCTTTATTCAGACTTCAGTCAAACCTATAAATTAAAATACGATTAATGGATATGCAGTCAATATGTTTGCTCAAATAAAGAAAAAACATTCCAATAGAACGAATCAACCTCCGTGGGAGGATGAGTCTTTTCAGCCAATCTGTTTACAATAATGTTTAACAAATGTAGTCACAACCAGTGACTGTATGTAAGTGACTGGACCAATTCTTATGATGTCACTCATAGAAAATGGTTTACTCTTGCCTCCAACAAAATGAAGTCAATTCAGCTGCCATTTTTTGCAATATGGGCGCTGCCATGTTGGAGCCAGACGACGGCAATAAGAAGTAACTGGTCCAAGTCAGTCAGTAGGCGTGGTTACATGCGCAAAATATCATGATCAGATCAATGGTCGGATTAAAATTCAACCGTGTACATGGGATCAGAAAACCTTTTTCCGATTAGAACGAACGTTCACATGGTCACACTTTCGGTCGGAATAAATCATTTGGGAATACGCAGTAGTGTTTGAAATACCGGAAGAAGAAATGAGTCCCACAGTAAAACTGCCACACCGTAGATAACTGGCAGCTAGTTAATATACGAGATGATCTTCTAAACGTGCTGTTATTACTGTTATGAATATTATGAAGCGCCTGTTTGCTCATCAATTTATTTTTAATCCGTGTGGTCAGTGCTTTTTTTTTTTGGAAGAACGGAGCTGGAAGAAGCCAGGGTTATGAGAAGGCTAACAACGCGCGCTAACAACATTGACCTTGTTTGATGAACACAAAATCCATGCGGGAAATGCCGCAATCTGCATCTTGGCTGCACGTAAATATGTGGGAATAACATCAGCCTTTATTTTGTCGGGACACGACTGGAAACACAAATCCACGTGATTGTTTGAACGGTTTCTAAGGACTGAGCGACATTCTGCTTTGAATGTAGCTGTGTTTTGAATGTCCCCCCCCCCATGAGGGGTGTAAGAGAAGGGAGAGGCAAAGAGCTCCAAAGCGAAACACCGTCTATGCATGACGTTAAACCAGAGCAGAAGGGACACACGAACAGAATGAACCGTTTACACGAACAACGATCGGATCAACAATCGGCATAACCCACCTATCTCGATCGGAAAGAAATTTTGATCCGAGCGAGTCTGTTCGGGGCAGACTATTCCGAACGGCGTGTTTACATGATGCAATTTTCTTCCGATCAGGCTTTCTTTCTGATTACTTTTGTCCATGTAAACGCAGCTAGTGTTAACATTTCTGTGGCAACTACACTGGCCAATCAGGAGGGAATTTATTGGAAGGCCACACCCTTGCCAATGACCGTGGCCTCGGGAGAATCTGTCAAATGTTTTGAAGGTGGAGGCCAGCGGGCACCACATTCTTTTATAGAGTCATCTGATTGGCCAGTTTATTCATAAACTATGATTAAAAAAGGATTAGCAAGAATCTGTTTAAAAAAAGCAAGAATGGTTACTCTGACAAATTTGATGCCCGACTAATAGCAGTTTATTTCTCTATTGAAGTCTATGGGATTTTGGCTTATTGGGGCCAGCATGTACTTCCTGTTTGGGGCAGGAGGGGTCTCTCAGTCCAGTTCTTATATACAGTCAATGGTTACAACATTAGTCCCAATCAACCAGGTAAATATGTTTTCAAAGTTGTAATGATGAAAATCCCCTTTGACAGTAAAGGACTTCATTATTACGGTTTATTCCTCTCAATGACACAAAGCTGGACATCACAGAGACCACCTTCGTGGCTTTTATTATTCTTCTATTGAAGCACTCGGTTGTTTATGGTGGGGCGGCTCGACAGAAGCACACCTCATTAAAAAAGGCACATGACAGCCCGAAGGGACTGAAGTGCAGCTGAAGGGGTCTTCATGTCAAAAAAATGGAAACTCAAATATTTGTGCCATCTTCTCCAAACATCACAGATATGCATCCTCACCCTGAAGAGCGAGAGGGCTCGTATTGAGTCTCCTTGGTTACACCAGGTGTACTTGGGTCAAAAGTAAGAAACAAAGGCATTGGTGTAACTTGATGACGAAAAATAGAGGATTCATTGCAATATTTTGATTTGCACAAGTGTCACACATCTACAAAGTAGGCCATGATATGTGTGTGCCAATGCTGCTCTCTGTCTTTAGTAGTATTGGGGCATCAATGAAATCATGTCTGGAGGGTGGTCTATGGTGGCTCATTTGCATTTAAAACTGCATAAACGTCCAGACTTTAATGCTAATAGTCTTCACCCTCTGCAGGGACGCTCTGCTTCAAATGAGCTCGCTTGTGTGTTTTCTGAAGTTCCCCAAGGTCTTGCTTACAGACTGTGCCATGCTCAGGACGTGAGTCACTAACAGGAAAGAATGTGAGCCGTACTTCGATACCTCCAACACACCACAACACCCGACTAGCTACAGTAAACACTCTGCTACAGCAGACTGGGACACACAGCCGGCCCACTTATTTCACAGCTTTTCCAGCTCAGGCTAAAAGGACAGATAGCACATTGGAGTAGGTTTCAAAAGATAAACTCGTGGAGCTAGATTTAACTCGTGAAGCTGTTCTTGCCTTCAATTTTCAGGTTGGGACTTGTGCCGCCTCTGTTGCATATAAAAACATACATAGACTAAATAGCCTCTGCATCCTGCAGCTGGGATTCAGCTACAAAGCTATCAGGACATTTACGTGTTTAAAAAAAGGTAAAAACCATTAAAGAGTCTTAATTTACAAATGTTTATAATGATAGTTTTATAGCAGAGAAATCAATTCCAATCCGGTCTTCACTTCCTCTTTATTTTTCCCCGTTTCATTCAGAATTATCAGTAAAGTCTGCTACCACTTCCTTCCAACAAGAACTTCAAAATTACCTTTGAGCATCAGGAAACTTGTTTTTTTTCCTTCATACGACTTCTGCAATTCACCTCCTTGTGTTAAACTTAAAATAACTGCCAGAGCTGAACTGTGACTGAAGGCGGGGCATTATTCCCTGAACATCCCGCCATGTGCCCTACATACAGAACCTGTAGTGAGTGATAACTGAGAACTCTGCACTGCTGGCTTTCTTGCAGCGTAAGATCAGCAGAGCTTCTCCCTTCACTCTTACATAACCCTAGTCAATCATTAAAACCACAAAAGCTCATAAATGATCTGTTCAGACTTGTTAAGGGGGAAAAAAACCACCGTTCTCACAGACTATAGCAGACAATATTGAATGAGTATGTTTAAGAACTATGGCGAAAATGTTTTTCATTTTGAGCCGACAACAGAAAGGAAGTAAAACATCTGACTTCTTTTTTCCATTGCTTTTTTAACCAATACCAATCATTCTGTGGTGAAGAAATTGCTTCTGTGTTCTTTCTGCTGCAGGTTTTCATGCACTGCACAGGAAGCATCAACTTTGAGCACTTTCACAGAAAGACGTCTCTTTAAAATACAACTTGGAGAAATGAGGCTTTTCGGATTCAACCATTCATAAAAAGGCTATACAGATGCGTTGATGTTAAAGACCCACTCCAGTAAAAACAAAGTGTGTTTTTAACACGCTCTTATGGTATTTTTCCGAATATCGAGGACCTAAAGAAAATTGAGCTTAACATTTCATTTCTGCGTATTTCTTTATTCAAAACTGTTCGGCTGGATAGCTCCAATATTGCTCACCCTTTGTGTTGCACTAGTAATGTTAAGTTGGGGGCGTGATAGGTTGTAAGCTATCTTAAAAAGTTAAAACAGAAGGGTGACGAGAAGTGTGGGTGGGCTTACTCTGCGTCAACAGTCACAACTCAGAGGTGAATTTGTTTTTCTTCCTTTAAAAAGAAAAATCCATCAACACATTTGTTCAGCTCTGCAGCAGCTGATCTAACAGATGAGAGCTGAAAGTCTCTTGTGTTGGACATATGTAACTGTTACAATAGGGGTTTATTAATCTTCTGACACACGAGGTGTATATTTGAATAAACCTCTTTCGTACTTGAGGCTAAGCTTTATTTATATTGTATAAATTTTTTGCTGGAACTGGACAGAAAAAAAAGGAGAGAAGAGAGTGGGATGTTAGAAATTGGGTGGAAAAATAAAGAGGGGGTTAAGGAAGTTGGAGGATGAAAAAAAATGTGTGTGTGTGTGGGGGGGGGGTAAAGACACAAAGCAACAAGTTGCTGGAGATTTATCATCGTTGCTGTCAGGTTAGTCATAAGGGCGGGGCCTGTCCACACACACTGAAATGTTACAAACATACCTGTGGGCTCCAACAATCTTCACATACAACATGTCAACATAATACAACTACAGCACACATGCACATATTTATGCACATAAACAAATATATATCAACAACATCATTCTATCATGACTGCTATTTGTGCAAAGGTGAGCTGGCAGTTGTGCTCAGTAGAGCATTTATGTTCTACTGTGGCAAATAAAGGAACTCTGAACTTTTAAGGAACTCCTGCTGCTCTGCAGAAACTATATCCTAAGAGAAAATGACACCGGGTTTTTGATTTTGGCTAAAAAGGTTATAATCATAATTAAAAAGATCGCTGGGAACACTTTTACAATTGAACTAAATATGATTGTTGTGGGTCTTTAAAGGCTTAAAGCAACACAAAACCCAAAATGTCCTCATCGCACATTGTGAGCACGATTTAGGAAAAAGACAAGTGTTTGAGCCTGAGGGATGGTCAAGCGAGAGTTTCCAGCTCTGGAATGACAGGCATGCTAGCACTGACAAAGCTGCTTCTCTTTCTACTTCATGCCAAGCACTTCCACAGCAGCAGAGCCATTAACCTACAGTCTACACAGCTGTACTTCCACCCCATGACTGGCTTACTTGGTCAGAAATGTGTCTTTATAGATGTTGGAATTATCGGGCTAAAGCTGTGGATGAGCCACTGGTTATCAAAGAGGCATAAGAGGCTTTAACTAGACTCACATCTGGCCATATTCATCTATACTCCAAAAGAGGAAAGAGTCATGAAGATAGAGGAGTAGATGTGTGACAAAATATGCTTTTAAGACTAAATATACAACTGATGCGTTTTTAAACCGTCCTTCGGAACTTATATTTGTAAGCCGTCAGAAGAACACACAAATATCAGTAAATGAACAAAGAGATAAAAAGTAGCCCCAATAAGAAAGCAAGCAGTTGGTTATTTTCAAGAGGACTTATATTAAAAACAGGAGCATTTCTGACCGATGCTTTGAAAAGCATCACCACAAAAAATAAGCCTCTCGTACGCCCTGCTGAGATAAGGGACACTTTGTGTGACTGCTCAGTCCAACGTTGCCATGGATACCAAGCATAACTACATTCAGTTTGCAGTTTAATGAAAACTTTTAGAGCACTACACAGAGAAGTCATTTGGTTTGTGTGCTCATCAGAGGATGCTCTAACCTCACACGAGCACAGGTGGGCTTTTCTCAGGACATCTGCACAATCTTGCTTTGGTTAAATCAGCAGCCTCCACATTAACCTGTGTATTCGGTGGAGGTTTACCAAATCGACAGAGATATACAGTAACTCAAAGTCAGGTTGGACACACTGGATGTTTACACCTCAGGATGTTGTCCAAGCAGGGTTTTGAAAAATAACTGAGCTTGACGAGAATCACTTGTTTGACCCGTCATAAAAAGAGAAAAACCTTCCCCGGCCCCCCAGCCTGTGTCTGAGAGACTGTCAGAAAATCTTGCTTTGGGGCGTTTCAGCCAAGTAGCTGAATGCTGGCAAACTCTCTGACCAAAGAAATTCGGATTTTGTAGTTTCTATTTCAGGATAACCCTGTAAAATTGAGAATTTTGCTTCAACTTAATTGCCTTTAAAGACCCACTCTAAAGAAAATTGTATTTATTTGGTGTTTCTAACACGTTCTTGTGGCATTTTTCTGATAATGGAGTACATATATAAGGAAAACTAATCTTTAAAAAAAACAGTATTTCTGTGGATTGCTTTATTCGAATTGTTGTGAATCAGGTGCAGGCAATATTGCTCGCATTTTTTTGTTGCACCGGTAACGTTAGGTTGGAGGTCCTAGTGGGGCTGTAAGCTAGCAGGAGACTGTAAACAGTTGGATAACGGGAAGGGGGATGGGGTTACTCAATGCCACAACTCAGAGGTGAATTTCTATTGAACACCTGCCACTATGCAGAAACTATGTCCCAAAAAAAGACAGATTTTTTTTAATCTGTCCTAAAAATGGCATAATCCTAACGAAAAGCCCACTGGGAATGCTATTAGAATAGATCAAAAGCTACACAGCGAGGGTCTTTCACTTTATTGCTTTCTATATATGTTGTAGCATTATGGGAAAAAGAGTAACCGTGTTTGAAAATCTGTTCAAAAAACAAGACTAGCACAACCCAGCTGTCTTCACTGTGACAATGACATCATATAGTAATCTTCAAAGCATTTAAAAGGTCAATGACTCAACAGGTCACACCAATTGTTTACATGGGTTGTTTTTATCTCATGATCACTTACTTACAGCCTGGAGGTGTTGAGAAATATTTCCAAGTAAATAATAGACCCTCCCTTTCAGGGTTCGGATGCATTCTTCATTCTCTCATGCTGACTTTGCATGTGAGTCAATCATGAACAAATGCACAGAAAAAAATAAATCAGACGAGGAATTCTCAGTTATTGATCTGTTCCAGAAGACACCAAATTCTTCAGACTCACTTAAGCAACAATGTAAAAGACTATTCAAAACTTAGGTTATTATTTGAATTATTATTTTGAATCATACATTATGAGTAAGCTTTATTTTTAAAAAAAATCCTCAATAAATTCCTTCACTAATATGTTGGGGGGGGGAGTCATTGTTTTAAGGCAACTGCTTATCACCATGGCAACAGAATTTCCCAAATGAACCAAATAATAAGAATGTAAAGATTGGAAACTGCAGAAATGGACAATCCAATGGTTGTCTTTGCAGAATAATCATTGGAGAAAAGCTGAGGACCCAGCATTTCCACCTCCCCCTCTAAAAGGGGTGTAAGGAGTGTTGCAGTGTTTCAGATGATCAGGTTTATGTTGAGCAACTGAGTCCCAAAAAACTCAAATGACCATAACCCACGATCACCTGATTCTGTGGTTTACCAGAACCAGAATCGTTCAAGATTTCCAGACCATGAGTTCCTCACACACAGAATGGCCAATAAAAATTCAGTCACCAACGGAAATGAAAAAGTCCATCCGAGTTTAATCAACTGCATAAAAAAATATATATGTATGTATATATATAGATTTTTTTCTGCTACACAAAATATATTAGATTTTAGTTAAATGTCCTACTTCTACTGTACTGTGGAAAAATATGACTCAAAACCGTGAAACCTATATCATAACTTACTTAAAGGTTCTGTTATTCTTTTCATTTGGCCGTTTTGAGTTTTTGAACTGGGAATTGGAAAAAAAAAGAAAATAAAGTGAATTAGCCCCAAAATTACAACAAATAATGTTAAAAAATAGAAAAAGATTTCAGTGAAAACAGTTTGAAAGTTGTGAAGAACAATAAACCAACTGCATTAGCATATCTACCCTCCAGTGCTTTTAGCTGGAGAACTGAAACAGGAAAGGGGTTCTGAATGGGAATGCTGCAACAGGAAGTTGTGAGTTGATTTCACAGTAATAGTAATGGGATTAACACTTCTGCAGAAAAAGAGGTCGGAACTAATAGATGCTGAGGTTCCGTGTTGTTTCACTGTATGATGAGATTAAAACCTTTCAATCATCACAGAAGTAGCACGAAAATAACGTATTTATAACAAATGACAGCATTGATTAACTTTATTTTGAAAACTTGAATTGGTAAACAGCTAATTAATAGATTATTTGCATATTATTTGGTTTACAAGTACCAATAGTGTAAAACGGGACAGACAAACAGAACTAAATATAAAAATAAATAAAAGGAAAAGAAAATTTAAAAAAAATGAGGAGGAAATAAAGTATTGGAAAAACTCAACAGGGAAAAACCACAGGTGGCCCCGCGCAGACAGTACTCCTACTCCCAGTCTCTACACCTTTACTCGTCAACGTTCAAGCTTGTCTCGTGACACATTTACCCCAGCCGTATATCAAGCAAATGTACCCGGTAACAAATACTGAATGAAGCCCATTAATAATTCTATCGACAGCGGCACAAGTTGACGCTCAGCGCCAACACGCCGCTTCTGTGTAAAGACGTCAAACGAATCCAACCAGCAGGACAACATAACAACAGCTGATGTGTCTTAAAAATATATAAATACTTACAATGGTGTCGCGAAAGCTAAAGCATCTTATTCAGGTGATAGATGAACACGATACCCACTTCAGACTAACGCTCCTCTTCTCCAGGCAGCTCCAACCGAGTCGTGGAGCGAGTGGGTGGAGCCTGCCTGACGGACGTTCTTCTGAGCCAATCACAATCGGAATATGGCAAAAGGGGAGGAACCGGAAAAAATGTGTTCTCTTTGAAAAAGCTGTGACGTAGACGAAAAAGCTTGAGGGAAGGTAGTTAGCAAAGTTAGTGACGCAAACGTTTTGTGAATACACTCTTCAGTTTACAGATTTGTGTTTACACAACAGATATGCTGCCTTAAGATAAAACAGGCTTATTATTCGAGTTCATAAACGCGTTGGTCTCGTCTGCCTGTTTGGCCACAAACATTGAAGCATGCTGGCCTCAGAAAGTCTAAAGTACATTCAAGTACGAAAAGAATCAAAAAGGAAAGTATCTAGGTTCAAATATCATTTTGTCAAAAAAAGCTGTGTCTTCAACAGAGAAAGATGTTGAAGAAAAGCTTAAAAATATTAATGATTATGGATTTTAAACCATTATGTTGTGAAGTAAGCTGCACTGCACAGTAAGCTGTTTGCCAAAAGTGCCATAAAGGTTTGGTGATACTTTTAATAATAAACATTTACCACAAAAAAATTGTGTTTTTGTTGGCCATGCACCAACTTTGTTTCTTAAACAGCAAACTATTTGATACTGGCAAAGATTTCGAACGTTGCTTTTAGACATTCAAAACACTGTCCAACCTTTTCTTAAAAACAGCAGTCGAGAATTTTTTTTTTGCCTTACTCGTTTTTTTTTTTTTTTTGCGAAAAGGAAATTATTGTTAAAATGAGTCAAAAATACTTTTGCTCCACATTCTTGCCAACACTCAAGAAACTCTAATTGAACTGTAATTGTTGATTCAGTTTTAAGGATGTTATTTCAAAGTTCAAGAAATGTTGACAAGTTAGACCGCCATCATTTTGGAAACAAAAATTTGGATTTAAGTTTTAAAAATAGGTGCTACTTTTTATTTTAAGAGAATCTAGGAAGATGGGCCAACTTGTTCTAAGATCATATTCTCATTTTGTTTACATTTTGTTCCATATACAATGCATTTCCACTTATTAAGCTTGTTGTCACTGTAATCAAAAGAAATTACAATTAAGCACAAAAAACAACATAAAAATACAGATCTTTTTACAGAGCTTAGAACTAGCAAAAAAATACTTATTATTGGGCAGAATAATCAATTTGAGGTAATTCTATCTAACATTTGGCTTTTTCACCTAATACTTCCCTTTTTAAGTGCTTGTGTATGACTCTTTTTTTATATTTTGCTACCTTATCATAACATTTCTTGTTAGGATTAAATTACTCACAGCATGAACAGACAATTTTACTACTTTCTTGTGATTATTTTTTTTTTGCAGTGTGCTGTAATAGATGTTCATCCAATTTGCCTTTTACTGTTAAACCTTGTGCTATCCTACCCTTACATTGACGTGTTCTCCCTACCATGACAAAGGTGGATAAAGGTGAAGAGGATTTCATGTAATGCATGGACTCCAGTGAAGATCACAAATGATTGAAGAAAAAAGGTTCAGAGCACTGTCTAGTGGGTCTAGATGACCCAACTCCCAATGTTAAAGGCCCTAGGATAGCACAAGTGTTAAAAAAAAGTGGCTGGAAAATCTGAGCAGAATTTAAGAAGATCTTAAGAGAAATACACCCTTATCCTAGCCTCACTTTTGAATTCAACCTTTTTTTGTTGCAATGCAGGTATGGATATTAACCAGCATTAGCAGATGCATTGGCTGTAGACTAGCACAGGTGGCATTTGGAATCATTATTTGCTTTAAACACGGACATTCATTGGTTTATCATTTGACTACGTTGATTTTTTTACATTAGCCAGTATGTTTAAATGTACACGTTTGACCCACTCTGATCATCTCTTGTTCTTTTCTAAAAGTGTTCCCTGTAGTCTTTTAATCATGACTGTGCTGCCTCTAGCCAAAATTTAATAAAAAACCTGTGTTGTTTTCTAGGACATAGTTTCTACAGAGCGGGACCGTTGGCGCACAGCAAACTTTCCCCCACTTCCTGTCATCCATCCGTTATAATGTTTTCTCACTGGCCTATACCTCCCTCACACCCCCAACATTACTGGAGCAACAAAAATGGCGAGCAATATTGCAACTATCCAGCCGTTAAGTTTGGATCCAGATTCCAGCTGAGACAAGGAAAACGAAGAAGTAAATTGCGTCAGAATGCAGCAGAGCAGGTCTTGTGGCCTGAGAATTCTAGCTTCAGTGCATCTGAACTAAAAGCTTTTTCAAACAGCAGTTTTTCATCTGTTCCAAATTCATGACTAGAATGAAGAAATACTCAGAAATGCAATTTTAAGATGAATTAGCTTTATCCATGTCCTCAATTATTAAACAAAAGAAAAGGTTTAAAAAAAACAAAACAATTGGAAACATTGGAACTCTGACGTGTCCTCAAAGCAATGACCGTCCTGTAAAATCCTTCAGGACTAGCAACAATGGGATGCAAATAACAGCAAATTACTTAATTTGTTTACGAGGATTACATAAAATCAGGCTCAGGTGATTAAGCCTGCTTTAAATGTTATGATATTGAATACAAGTTTGTCTTTTTTAGTTCACATTATTCATATGAATTGGCATCAATTGTTCTAGTCTGACAAGTACATTTCTTCTAATTGTTTGATCTAAAGTCTTAATAGGCGGTTCAAGCCGTTTAGCTGCAAACCTCAAGATGACCAAGTGATTCGCATTTCTATTTTCCATCAAAGGTCCAATAGGTCTGCTGTTTTTGGCTTAGTTCATGTCAAGAATTTGACTACTAACCCAAACAAATGCTCTCTTTTGCATGGGCATGAGGCTGACTTCCTGTCTGGGCTTAATTCTATGGCAACAGGATGAAGAGAGAGAAAAAATATTGTCGAGGGAGGGAAGGGCTTTTTTTTCTCGGAAAGGGAGGGTCAATACCGGGTGTGTTCAGACACTTTAAACCAACTATTTTTATGCACGTCAGAACTTTTTTTTTTTTTTACATTTAATTATCTGAACAGGGATCTGGTTCGTTTACATGGTCTAATGTTTAAAAAGGAAAAAGCAGCAGTTTCATAAGTTTAAATCACATGCTTTTCATTGTTAAACATAGGATCCCATTTACTTACCTAAGAAGTGTGTGATTACAACCACAGAGAAACACACCCTGACACACCCACTCATCTACACACAGCAGAAAACACAGCAAGAACTGAAACCCTAATCCAACAGCTCAGCGTCAAATGAATGTAAATGCTTTAATCAAATCAAGAAACAGCAGAGAAGCTTAATCCTGTGGTTGTTTCACTCACCCTGTCTCTACCGTTTGCTGTGGCAACAGCAAGAACACAATCAAATTGTGCACTACAGTGTCATCTGTAGGGATGCTAAGGTTACTGCAGACAGAGCAGCCATCAGGCAGGAAGCTGTTGGGCCCTCATGGTGTTTAATCAGAAGAAAAGTTGCCATTTCATCATAGATGCATAAAAGCAATGCCTTAAACCCTGAAAAGAGAACTTAATGCCCTATTTAGAGCTAAATCAATTATTTTTCCTTTAGAAAAAAAATGTTAGAATTGACAAATCTTTCACTTCAGAGCCCAAACTGTTAAAGTCCCACTTTTTATCTATTGTAAAAGCATTCGCAGTGTTTTTTTTTTTTTTTTGATAATGATAATGCCGTTTTTAGCCAAAATAAAAACTGGTTAGTTTCTGCAGAGCAGCATGAGTTGTGGGCAGTACTGTTGGTGTGGAGTAAGCCCTCTCCCTATGTCCCGTCATCTGTCTGTTTACACGCTGTTCCGCTGGCTTACAACCCCTCACACCCCCCAAAGATATCATTACCTGTACAACAAAAATGTTGATTAGTATAGGATCTGTCCAGCCGTACAGTTTGGATCCAGATTCCAGCTCAGATGAGGAAAACAAAGACGTGCATGGATCTGTACGTCTACAAGTGGATGCATCAGAATGGAGCGGAGCAGGAAGCTTGTGGCCCGCTTAGTTTATTTTCCACGTCACAAATACCATTTTTTTCAAACCTTTTTTTTTCATATGTTCCTGATTCACGATGATTTGGGGTGAAAAAATACTCAGAAATGCAATTTTAAATTTCTACCAGCCTTTTCAAACGGCATTTTTTTTGTCTGATCTGATTCACAACAATTTGAATTTTTAAAAAATTACTCTGAAATGCAAATTTAAGATCACTGTTTCTATACATATGTCCTCCATCATAAGGAAATACCACAAGAACATGCTAAACTCCAAAGAAATAATTTTTATTGGAGTGAGTTCTAAGTTAAATCTTTTCATGATTTGCTGGATGAAACACTTGTGCTATGGAAGACCTGCTATTGTAATACATGTGTCATTTGGTTGGGATTTGTCATCTTAAAATGAAATAAAATAATTTTCACTCCACTATTTGGACACTAATCAAAAGTCTCCATTTACTGTTAGTGCTGCTCAGATTAGAGGGATCAACGCTTGCCTCACGTTTCATTCGTGTTCCACTGAGGGATTATGTCTGTTTTCATAGACAGATTAAAATCATTTAACATCCTAACCTGAAAAAATAAAAACTTTTAGAAACTGTTAGAGTGCATTCAGTTAAGTCTTTGTTTTCAAAAAGAAAATAAGTTATGACACCAAAAGCAAGTCTTTTAAAAACGTGACTTCGAAAAATCTATTCCTACTATTAACTATTAAAGCTATTCTTTAACATGCAAACACATGCAGTCTCAGTAGGAAAACCAAGAAAAATGCTATTTTGTTATTAAAATATATTCTTGCAGCTGCTAATTTTTTAAAACTTTTAAAAAACTTAAAATGACAGCTCATTCAAAGAGACATCTGGGCTTTTATAACGCCACAGAATCCCACCAGTTAGCAGGTTTGTCCTGATCATAATTTTTCACAAAATCTATCATGGTGACTTAATGCTTCATAGCAAACAAACTAATGAGTTTGTGTTTATTTCCTGAACAAAATTGTTGCGATTTTTTAACAAAATGAGCTTAAATAGGGCTGAATGGGGGCACAGTGGTTAGCACTCTCGTCCCAAAATGGTTCAAATCCTGGCTGGGACTTTCTGTGTGGAGATTGCGTGTTCCCATTGTGCATGTGTGGATTTTCTCGGGCACTCCACAGTCCAAAAACATGCTTCATAGGTCAATTGATGTTTCTAAATTGTCATTAAGCGTGCATGTTAGTGTTTGCAACAGGCTGATGACCTGCTTAGGTTGTACCTCACCTTCACCCCACAGTAACAGGGTTATCTCCAGCAACCCTGTGATCCTGAAGAGGATTCAGTGGGTCCTGAAAATTGATGGATGGATGAGCAAAGATAGGTTGTTGTGTTTTCTGAAGTGCTGCTTTATGTCTTTAGGGGGCAATGTTGCACATTAGCAGCACAGATAGGGGACCCCAACAGCTGCAGCACAGATGTGTCAACCTAAATGACTGCCTAATGTCTTTGCTTTAAGGACTCGTAAAGGGCCCATTTTTCTGGAGCTCTTGTTTACGATTTGCCATGGTCCAGACAAAGCGATGCAAATCCAAAGATCTAGTCCACATGTTCCTTTTTGGGGTTGGCTTTATCTTGCTGTGTGCACAGGCGCCTCTGTCATGACTTCTGGGGTTATCTTGTACTCTTCAGTCCTCTTCTCCAGTCATTACTTTAGTCTCATTATGTGACTGAGGTCTATCATGGATGCAGATAGTTTATATCAGACCAGTGAGATGAAAGAATTTGCTTCTCCATATATCAGCTAGTATTTACAGTACCCTCCCATTCCCTCTATCTCCACCTCCAGTCTTTCCAGACTTTCAGCAGGGTAATAACACACTCTCAAATTTTTTCCAGATGTAAAAGGCCCCCCTCCTTCCTTTACCTCCCTTTTCTCTTTGCTCCCAGGGTTGACTGCAACTGTAAAGGTTTTCCAGACTCTCCTGGCGTCCCCTTTCGTGCATCAGCCCGTCCCACGCTTCCATCAACATGCTGGCTTCAAAAACGAAACATGACCCGTTGGGGTCAGGCTGCAGAACTCTCCCATAGCCTGCAGGCCGCCCATGACAACACAGTTTTAATACGGTTGCATGTAATTGTTGCAGCGTTGTTTCGTGCTTTGATTCTAGTAGATTCAGTAGTTTAGCTAGTTGACCATTGATGTGTAGCAAAAGTTAGCCTGTTTCATTTCATGTGACCGTCCAAACTGACCTCCTTTCTCTTGCCTGTGATGGGAACCAGCCGGGGGGGTTTGCAAAGCACTGGGAATGTGGAGGGCTACAGGCATGAGGGCCAGGTGTTCCTCTCAGTCTTTCTGGCTCATTTATCTATAGTTTGGCACAGGTTAAATGTGTGTTCATCATCCCGCTCAGAGGACAGTGTCTGTCTCTAATTGAAGAAAGACCCATATGTCGTCCCCCCCTCCCAACACACAGTAACGGTGAGATCGGCGATACTCAGTTCTGGCGAAATCGCTTAATGACGGCAGCAGCTGTTGCTCATGTAAACTCAGCTCGTGCACTCTGTGATGCACGCTCCAACACACTCACAACCCTAACCTCCTCATCCCATCCTCTCCTTGCCTTTGCTCTCCTGTACTCATCCCTGTAAGCATTCAGGAATGTACAAAGAGTAAACCAACGCAGCACAAATAAAGCATTTGAAGCCTTCAGAAACCTGCAAAACTACTGCAAAATGTGGCTGACATGGTGTTTGGCCTTACTGTTTGCAGGCTTTTTCTATTTATGAATTCATCTTCCAATTGGTAAGAGCAGGGGTCTGCATCCTGCTGCTCCGTAGCCACACGAGACTCTTTTACCCCTCCATTGTAGCTCTTTGGATTAAAAAAAAAATGTTATTTTATAAAGTAACTGTGAAATAAAACATAAGTAAGTTGTTGTTGTTGTTGTTGTTTCTCTTTTGGCTTTATCCCATCAGGGGTCGCCACAGCGAACAAGTCGCATGGTAAACTTGGCAATGTTTTATGCCTTCCTGACACAACCCTCTCAAAGCAACCGGGCTTGGCACCGGCACTGAAGTAGAGAAGGGAACAGGGAGCAGCCCGGATTCGAACCCAGTTTTCACGGACAGAAGGCGCCGCAAACCAGCACAAGCTAAACCGGCTCCCTTAAATAAAACTTAAGTAAGTAGAAAGTTTAAAAAAAGAGTAAACTGACTCAAACTTCACTTAAGTCATTTTGATTTAATTTTAGTTAGTTAGATTTGCAAACTTCTTGGACACAGGGTGTCTTATTTTGTAAGGTATTTTTTTTACTGTACTGTGAAAAAAAGGGTTATCTTGTGTTTAGTGAACAAAACACTCACTCAGTGGTTCCCCTTCAGCCAATTGGAACTGACCCGATTTGATGGAGCAAGTTTGTGATTGGAAGTCTTTTTGTTTGCGTCACGAGTACATAAAAAGAGAAACTAACAATGTTTGACAGAAACCAATTTTTTAATTCCCTAATTGAATTTATACCTTTTTATCAACATAATCTTGTTCATATTTGAAAGTATGAAACGATAATGCTTTACTCTTAGTACAAGATCGATTTTTCAATACATATCTGTATCCTTTACACCCCTAAAAATGACTTTTTCTTTTAAAATATAGGATTGTTTAGTTTGAAAAACAGGAGTGTAGTATTTAGTGCTTGGATACAAACTACTTTTTATATACTTTTCTGTCAAATCTTTCTTTAAATGTACAACCAAGATGGTCTTTTTTTTCTGTTAGAAACAAATACAAACCGTGAACATTTTTTCTCTAATTCAAGTTATGCTCTTTCGACTGTTTAGAAAATGGAAAAGTAGTCCCGTTCCTATGCTCTTACGCTTTAACATTAGACACATGTGCATCTGTAGGTTGGTGTGATGATGTGGATATTTCGCCTTCTCAGACAGTCTGACACTCCAGCACAGATTATTAGGTCAGCCTTGTTGGGAGCAGGAGAAGTTTCGATGTAATTTGTTCTCAGAAGAGCCAAACGTTCCAGCAACTTTGAAAATCTGGGTCAACGCCAGAAAAACGCTTTTCCCTTCAGCTCTACTGTCTGTCCTCTCTTTGCCGTCATGTTTTTTCGTTCTTCGCTGCTTACACTAATGTGTGATTTACTTTATTACCATGAGAAGATCTCATGAACCTCATTTTGAATGAAATGATATCAGCTACTGTTCCTCCTGATGTCACAGGAATAGCCAGTTGACCTGTGCATTTCCTTTACCTTCAAACTCCACCAGGCAGAACAAATGTTCAGTCCCATGAACTAGATCTCTAAGTGGTTTCCCAGGATGAGAGTTTGTCCTCAAGAGTGGCCAAATTATGGGATGGATGGGGATGCAGAGAGAGAAGAAAATGGCTTCATACAGAGATGGATTTCCCCATGAGTGGCGTTACTCTGTCTCTCACTGTAAAGTCTGATGATATCTACCGAAAGGTATGCATGAGAACGAGGCCACGCATTGAAGGAGTGAGTGTTGACAAAACCAGAAGTTGCAAAGGTCATTGTTCAAATGGAAACCACTGTGAGTCAGTTCTTTTACATTTGTGCTTAAAGGCCCACTTCAATGAAAATGGTGTTTTTAACAAGTTCTTGTAGCATTTTACTGATGATGGAGGACATATGTAAAGAAAATTAAGCTCAACTTTCTGAGTATTTATTGAAATTGCTGTGAATCAGGAGCAGACGAAAAAATTCTGTTGGAAAATGTCTGAAGCAGTCATGTAGGTGGTACAATCAGCTGATACATCCACCTGTAGACGAATACATCCCGTATTCGTTTTCCTCATCTGAGCTGACATCTGGCTCAGAACTGTACGGCTGGATGGCTCCAATATTGACTTACCATTTTTGTTGCACCAGTTGGAATTGTGAGGGGCTGTAAGCTAGTGGGAGACTGTGTAAACGTGCCCACAACTCAGAGGTAAATTTCTAATGAAATCCTGCCTCTCCAGAAACCATGTTCTAGAAAAACAACACAGTTTTCTTGATTTTATCTCAAACCAGAATCACCATAATTAAAAGACCACTAGGGAACGCTTTTCCAATAGATCTAAAGATGGTCAGGGTGGGACTTTAAAAGTATTGTTTATACATTTTTGTTTTATTTGTTTCAAAATAAAGTGCAAAAATCCTGATCTGGTTGTAAATTGGAACTGAAAAAACCATATGAAGCAGAAACGCTCAAATGATGGAATTAATTAAACGTGTTTGCTGATAATGAAATACAGAGATAAAGCCATTAAATGTTTTCTTATCAGTAAATGTGTGAATGTCAAAGAAATGTGTTAGAAGAAAACTCACATGATAAACTGAACTTTTGTACCCAAATGAATAGTTTATTATTTAATGAATGAGATTTTCCTCTGCAGGTCACCAGATATCCTCACTGTTATGGTGTTTATCAGCCCCTTCAACTGTTGTCTATGACATAATCCCATAAACATGACCAGTGTATGATTTCTGATCAACTATTACTGGAACCCAGTAACCCAGAGAAACTTCCAGGAGTAGTGTCAAACTGAGCTGCTATACGGCAACATTCTTAATCTTTGAATAGAAATATAAATGTTATCCTAAAATAAGTCATGTTACTGTTTTCATTGTTGTTAGAATAAGGAATAAAAAGGAAAAACAAAACAATTCTTAACGTTTCTCCTCTAAAGCCTTGGGCTTTGAGAATTTTTGTGCAGTTATGCTGAATCCATTTATTTTATGTCATGCTGACAGGGAAAGATGTAGAAATCCAGGTGTTTGAACCTTGGTTGGTCGTTATCGATTGACTTTGGGATGGTTTATTTTTCTAAATCCAGCTGTTGGACTCTTGATCATAACTTCTCACTCGTTCTCCGCACAGTTGTTTGATTGATGAGACTCTAGGTTATAATTTTATTGTGCCCTGAAAAAAAGCTAAACATCTTCAGTAAAAACAAGCCAGATTTTTGTTCTCTTTTCATACATTTTTAGTATTTTTCTGCCTTGTTTGATGTCCGTTGTTGGCCTTGTTGACTTTTTTCATTCTTTTTTGGCTTATTTAAGTAATGATGGGCCCTTTTTGGGTGGAGTTTGCATGTTCTCTTCATGCACCTGTGGGTTTCCTTCAGATTTTCCTCCCACAGTCCAAAAACATGTTTCACAGGTTAACTGGTGATTTTTAAATAGCCTGTTATAGTGTGAATGTGTTTGTGGTCGTTTCTGTGCAATGAACTGGCAGTACGAGGATTGTGCTCTAGTTTGGATTTTTTAAATATTTCTTTAATTCTTATATTCTGTTTTCAAGTTTTCCCTTTCAGTCACACCAGGTTTACTTTTCCAACTACCCACAGCTGTCTTGATTTGTGTTAACCCCTTGACGCCCAAATTTATTTCCAGCTTAAAAAGAAATCACTTGTTTATTTTTTTGCTTTCAAGTAGAAGTTAAATTTAGGTAATTTTGGAGCCAAAGTGGTTTGATGCATCAATAGTTGTCAAGGGGTTTATGATCCCCGGTGCACATAAGTGTCTGGTGTTCAGTCTTCTACAACAGACCACATGCTTTGTCCCCTTTTTGGTTCTCTCCTTGGTTTGTGGGTTTTCTTCATGTTTAACCCTTGTGCTATCATAGGCACTTTAACATTGGGAGTTGGCTCATCTAGACCCACTAGACAGTGCTCTGAACCTTCATTTGTGATCTTCATTGGTGTCCATGGATTACACGAAATCTTTCCACCTTTGTCATGGTAGGGAGAACACGTCAATGTAAGGGTGGGGTCATCTAAGATAGCACAAGGGTTACACTTTTAACCTTTGAGTTTCTGCTGCACACACCTGCTCTCCAGCATAGTGGTTGCTACACCACCATCTCTTGACAGGAAACCACTCCACCTTCCCCCAGTGGCTGGGATAGGCTCCAACATCCCCATGACCCTATAGAAAATGGATGGATGGATCTTTGATTAAAAAAACATAATTTCTCATTCTGATGTAGGAATAGTTATTTTGATGTTAGCAGATTCATTTAAAAACGTTTTTATCGTTTGTAGTCTTTACTAGAAAATCTTATTAATGAAATTTGGATTCAAGTTTTGTCCGCGCCATATAAGCTTTTGATAAATTAGATTATGTAAACATTTACATGATCACATCCCTAATTGGGTTATAAAAAGTTTGTGTTTAACCTGGTGCACATCCTCTACCGCAGAAAAACAGCCTCCGCTGTGTGTATTAACAGCTACTATAAACAGAGCTCAGCGGAACTCGTTCCATTAATGGTTTGCACCAAAAAAAAGGAAGAACAAGCAAATATTCTCTTGGGATTCCGTGGGAAGAATGTCTTCCTGTTTGTATTCATTCCACGAATCCGAACCTCATGTCAGACCCCCGAAGGCCGCGGGAGCGCGCCCTTAAACTCACAAAACGGCTTTGAAAACCCATGAAGGCGCGCGCAAAGTTCTAATGCGTGCGCATCTGGTTCAGGCGGGGTTGCGAGGGAGGGACTTCATTATGAGTGCTCCTTTGTGCACGCGCGTGTGACCGTGCTCTAATGCGCAACAGATGCGCATTTGGAGAGATGGAGGACTTCGCACACACAACATCCGCGGAGGAATAATTAAATTTTCTGTGAGCTGCTGCTTGGTGATGGAACAATGCAGGTGAAGCCTCTCGCCGACCGTCATGGAAGCGTAATGATATGGAGGAATCTGCGTCCAGCATGACAGAGGAGAAGGGCGACTGCACCTGAACAGCAGAAGCAACTGCTGTGATCTCCTTGGGAATGGATACTAACGCTTTCCTGGTGTGTTTTTGCTTCTTCCTGCTGTCGCCGAATGTGTTTTCATCTTCACTGGCGATGAACTTCTGTCTGGAGCGCTGTGAATGCCAGCCTCCACAGCGCGCCATGTGCGCAAACCGAGGGCTGCGCACTGTGCCACAACCCGCAGCAGAGGCGTCTAACTACACACTGTCCTTAAACCTCGGAGGAAACTTCATCACCAACATCTCTGCCCTTGATTTCACGCGGTACAATAACCTTATAAGGCTAAATTTACAGTACAACCAGGTGGCAACGGTTCATCCAAACGCTTTTGAGAAACTGACCAGGTTGGAGGAGCTTTATCTGGGACACAATCTCTTATCAGCTCTACCAGTTGGGACTTTACAGCCCCTGAAGAAATTAACCGTTCTCTATGGAAACAATAATGCCATCAAGAAAATCACCCCTAACCTGTTCACCCACTTGCACAATCTGGTTAAATTGCGTCTGGATGGTAACTTCCTAGAAGTCCTTCAGGACTCTGTTTTTGAAAGTTTGACGAGTCTCCATTTTTTGCATCTGGAGCACAACAAAGTGCAGCACATCCACAGAAAGGCTTTCTCCAAACTGACCAGCCTTCGCTATCTAAACCTGGCCCACAACAAGCAGTCAGGCTTGCCTACCCTTACTTTCTCCCACCTCAGAGCTCTCACCACATTGCTGCTGTCTGAAAATGAAATCCAATACATTGGAAACCATGTCTTCCAAAACCTGCAAAAGCTATCTAAGCTTTCCCTTAGCAACAACCGAATCTCTCAGATGGACAGCGAAGCCTTGAAGGGGCTGTTGAGCCTCAGGGAGCTTCTGATTGATGGCAACGACTTGGCGGAAATCCCTGCTGGTCTTCTGGACCCTTTGAAGCGCATTGAGGAGCTAGACTTGAGCAGCAACAGGATTTCCCACATAGATTCTTTGGCTTTTTCCAAACTAAAGCACTTAAAAGTGTTAAAGCTCAAGAACAATTTCCTTACCAGTCTGTCTGGGGGCAATTTTGCCCTCAACAAGGTACTTTTTGACTTGGATCTCCAGGGCAACAACTGGACGTGTGACTGCCGTTTGAATGAGCTGAAAAGATGGATGGCTGCTGTGCAATCTCAGGGTAAACTTTTGACTGTTTTTCTGCAATGTCGTTACCCGGCAACTCTGAGGGGGAAGTATTTGGACTATGTGAACAGCTCCCAGCTGCAGTCCCTCGGGAACCTGAGCCATTTGTGCAAAAGTGAAGCTGGGCCAGAGGAGAGCCGGGGAGGAGGTGTCGTTTTGAAGATGGAGGAAACAGGGAGAGGAGATCTACATGGAGCCATGGTTGGAGAATGGAGAGGAAGAGCAAATAAAACAGAAGTTGGTGAAAGAGACAATTGGAGACCATGGAGAAGGGAAAGAGTGATGAGGACAAGGGGGGAGGAGAAAAGGAAAAGAGAAAGAGGAGTCCAAGGAGACCAAAGCGGCATTGAGATGATAGAAAACTCATACGTGCTGAAAGGAAAGAAACCAAAAAACTCAAAACATGGCACAGGAAGGCGTAAATTGAAGGTTCCTTCCAAATCTGATCCAACAGCAGACCCTGGCCTCTTCACCAACTCCTCTGTCCCGTCAGGAGGAACCTTTGATCTTCTAAGATCAGATCAGCATGAAATTGCAGATCCATGTGTGTTCAATCACCATTTCATCTACAACGTTTCAGTGGCACATATAACCTCTAGTACTGTAACTGTCTTTTGGACCACCAGGGATCATCATCACTCCGTACAAACACCCAGGACGAGCCGAGAAGTCCACTACCGTGTGATGTTTGACAGATTCGGCACCGCAGATCGTTTCCCCCGCTATGTTTATACCCAAGGAACGGCTCGCTCTGTGACCCTTCGAGAGCTAAGCGCAGGAGTGACCTACATGGTTTGTGTGGAAGGGGTGGTTGGAGGATCGGTGTGCCAAGTCGCGCCCCGGGACCACTGTGCTGGACTGGTCACTCTTTCTGAGGGGATAAACCGGGGAGCCATGCTGACGTCAGATCTCCAGCTGGTGACACTCGCAACGCTTGCAGGAAATGCTCTGCTGCTGCTGGTCATCGGTGGGGTCTGGTTGGGCCGCTTCCTCAGGAAGAGGCTGCGGAGGAGGAAGTCTGCCGTCCACGTGCGCCACATGTATTCAACCAGGAGACCGTTTCGCCCAGCCATGGCGACAGCATCCGTTTCTGCTGACTTCACCACTTACCAGAGCAGCCGACCAGCACGGCTTTCTCCAATCGAGGAGGGGGATCTCATTGAGTTTCCCTGCGACCGTTTTCTGGACAGCTGCAGTGTCCACAGAGGCAGCGACATGCAGAGATTCACCGACTGAAACAATGAACTTTTGACTCATGCAGCAGTGTCATGTGACACGCACTAATTTGAACACAAGAACCGAGCAGCTTCTTCAGCTGAGCTCATGATGGCCTTTTCAGACTGGCGAGGAAGTGCAATTTCCCTGACGTCCCTTTCCTGCTTTGTCCCTTTCCTCTTTCATTTCCTCCCACCTGCAGGTGTTTGAAAAACAAACATTAGGACTGGAAGTGAGCATATTTCAATGATGTACCACGAATTTCAACTACGGTGCTAATACTGAATTCACAGACATCATATTGTTTCATGGTTTTAATAAAAAAGTAATGATGGCTGCTGATTGGCAGATAAAAGGAATATTTGTAACGCATTATGTTTTATACTTTTGTATGGAGTTTTGTATCTTTTTGGAAACAAGTAAAAATCCCCTTTAATGTGATCAATTGATCCCTTTCGGTCAGTTTTGTGCTCCAGAAGATGCTGCTATCACCATGGTTACTGAGGATCTCATGCAAGGCACTTATTCTAAAGGGGAAGAGAGTGTTTCCAAAGAAGGAAGGAAAAAGTATTAACCGCTTTACAGAAACTACAAACATCTGTTTTACAGTATTTTTCTCCCTTATAAAAAAATAATCAAATTGAACATAACTGATAGATGGTAACATTTTGAACATGAAGCCATAAATCTAGATGTTGCAGTGGTTGTGATGCCTGTGCGTAAGGATGAGGTCTGTTAACGGTTAAGCAAGTGTCTGAATTGCCAGGGTGGAACGCTCCACAAATCACACTCACAGACCAGAACGTGCACATAACTACACAAAATCAGGAAAAAAAGTGACAAATTTTCTTAAATTTTGCCCTTAATTTGAGAATTTAATGATTTTTCAAAACTTGTGATTGAAAAGTTTTATTGAGCACTCATGACACCACACTAGACACTAGATGGCAGAGCAGACCACATTCTGAGTGCACATTTATTGTGAAAGGTATTTTTCTCAAAACCTGCTTCAAAACAAACACAACTTGAGTTTCACACACACAAAAATCCCAACACATTACCAGAATATCTCTTTTTATTTCAGTATTACATTTACAGCGATTGTCCACATCTTTACAGTACAAAAAAAATATTTAAGTGTAAATGTTTCGACTGGGGTTTGAATCGAAGTGCAATACAAAGTTTTTGAGTGAATCAAAATTACAAATTACAAAAGTGTACCTGTCAGGAAACACTGTACAGTCGGCATTTTTTTAATCAAATGGCTTCTTAAATGGGTTTTGTTTTATTTACACGACCATAAAGTCACAGAAATTTAAATATATCATTTGATAGTCATTTATTCTAGTCAAAACAAATACATTATTTATTGCAAAACTTCCTTTGCTTCAATTAAAAAGGCACCAGGTGCATTCTTGCAGCTGCTCAGTTAGTTATACAGACTCATAAAGACCTTTTGTTTTTAAAATTAGTGCAAGACAAAGAACAAGATGGCTGGCAGGTAATGCTTAAAGCGATGTAAACAAAACAAAAATAACCTGCTACTTTGTGCATCTAGTTGCAACCATCACAGTTTTTAAAAAAGGCTCACAAAGTGGGACCTGATGTGAAGAAATATGAAATCTGGGCTTTTCTCTGATCAAAAAGTTTGATAGTCAGTGTTCTCAATAATTATGAGACTCAGTCTGTGCGTGAAAGTTTAATGTCCCGGCTGGGGGCCGCGGCCGGTGTCGCCTCCAGCCGTCGAGGAGGTGGAAATGCTGTTGTGTTGGATTGCCTGCATGCGAGACCCAGGACCTGCAGGGGTGGGACTTCCTCCTGGACTCACCCCTGCAGCTGGACACAGAAAGAGCTGTCAAAGTCACTGACAACGCCCTGGTTGTCCCTTCTTGGAGTGAGTTTGTGTTGTGTGTTTCAAATGGTATAAAAAAAGAAAAATGTCTGTTTTTGTTCTTTGTTGCACCTAAGGCATCAGTTTTAAGGTGCAATATTTTTAAAGTTAAAGTTGTTCCAGAGCATTTTACTGCCATTTGGCAGCATGATTGGTCAAATATAGGATAAAGGTTGTAGTTGGAGGGAGCAGGAATCAAATGCACTGCTTACATTTGGACACTGTGACATGTTTGGTGTTCAGAGATGTGCTTTGTCAAAACCTTCCATTATGTGTCCATTGGCATATTTCAGGTATAATGGCGTTGAATCGTTTTTAGAGGCTTATAGATTCAGAAATGCTGGTGGGGAGTTGTAGAGAAGTGGGGGTTACTCACGGGGGTACCCCTGTGCCTCTCTCTGCCTGGCGGTGACAGGACAGTCCTTGTGGGTAAGCAGGATCTGCTTCAGCTGCCCCACCTCTGACTTCAGCGATGTCACCTCGTTCTGGAGACCCAGAAAAAACACTTTCAGCATCATTGAAGTCTCCAGTGGGAACACTCGGCTGCGTTCGGGCCGCCTCCCACCTGTAGCTGCAGGTTTGTGTGCGTCAGCTCCTCAGCCTTCTTCTCCAGCGACGACACCCACAGTTTCCTCTTTTGCCGGCAGCGGGTGGCTGCAGCCCGGTTCCTTTCCAGAAACTTCTGCCGTCGCTCATCCGGGTCCTGTTCGACGCTCCGTCTGCGGCGGTTGCCTCCTCCACCACTGCTGCAGCTCCCTGCTGCTTGCACTGCATGCTGGGAGTGCGGTGAGAGTTGCATCTGTTGTGCAAGTGGGGATAACTGCAAAAAAAACCAAAAATGAGTTTTCCAGAAAGCATTTACTCAACTCAGGTACTTTGTTCTTTTGGCTGCACCTGCGGTGCGGTGGACAGTGGAGGGGCGGGCGGTGAGCCTTGGTGCACATGTGCAGGCGGTGAATGGTGAGCGTGGGGTACGTTCACTGACTGATGAAGCTGGTGGCGTTGATGAGGCGGAGCATGACATCGCTGCTGATATGGGAGGGGTGGAGCTGAAAGCTGGGGATGATGAGGGAGGTGATGGTGGTGTTGTAAGGGAGGGGCCTGGTGGCGGTGTGACATCATCTCCATCATGTGACCCATGTGGTTGACGGGGGGGATTCCTGGGAGCTGCTGTTGGTAATGGTGCCCCACCATCTGTTTGACTCTCTTTGTGTAAAGATAGAAAATACATCAACTAAATACAAATGGTTTTTAAGTCTAATCTTACAGTTTCACACTGCAAAAACTAATCTTAAAGAGTTAAAAAGATTCTTCTTTAAGGAAAAAAATCTTTCTATCTCAACAAAGTTTTTTAACAGCAAAATTATCTTAGTTTGGGAAAACTGTCTTTTTAGTGACTGGAATGTTTTTCTTCAAATAGGAGATCTTAGAAAGACTATTTACTTATTTTTATTTTTTACTTATTTGGAGGAAATCTGCTGATAGGGTAATCGTTTTTGATTTTTTTCTATGGAGCCTGTTTTTGCAGAGCAGCTTTGTGCAGCAGACCTTCTAAATGCAGTTTTCTGCAACACGTAGCACAAATCTGACAAAAATAACACGGGCAAGTAATTCTACATCTCAGCTAACCCAACAGAGCTGCACGGTGGCCCAGCACATCGGTGCATGCGTGGGTTCTCTCCGGAGACTCCGGCTTCCTCCAAGCATCCAAAAATATGCTTCATAGGTTAATTGGTTCCTCTGAATTGTCCAAAGTGTGAGAGTGCATGGGTGTGTGATTGTGGCCCTGTTACAGACTGGCGTCCTGTCCAGGACGTCCTGCCCAGCCTCCACCCACAAGTGGCCAGGATAGGCCCCAGCAGAACAGTGACCCCGAAAGGGATAAACGGATTAGAAGATGAATGAATGAACTAACCCAACAAAAATTGACAGATTAGTAATGTTTTTACTCAAATTTGCAGGAGAAACATGAGAACGATGTATACAATCAAGAAAGTATTTGGAAGTTGAAAAATGAAAGAATTAGCTTGAGTTTAATGTCAATCTGTACCATTTCAAAGTAAAAAAACGGAACTTTTCTCTATCAAACTGTCAAAATAAACATTATGTAAACATGCAAAGGTTTAAATTATGGTTTAATCTCCCCGCATGTCATCTAGACTCCAAAACTCTGTTTTAGTGTAGGATTTTGACCTTAGCCACACATTTAAAGAATTTAAAGCCTTACACTTCCATTATGGGGGGGGGTTTAGAAAATCCAAGTATTCTTAAACTCTGGTTCCATTTACGTTTTTACCTACAGTGCTGCATTTAAGAAGATCTTTTCATTTTGGCTTTGTAATTTTTCCCTTTAAGTCAACTTAGCTTATAACACTGGAAACAAGGGACTCGGATGAGAATTTGTTGAATAAAATAGAATTTGTTTAACCTTTTCACGCCGTATGTACTGTTTAAACCAGAACTTCACTTAATTTAAATTAACATTGAAAAGGGAACCTGTATAGAAATTGAACAAAAATCTAAAATAACTACTAATGTATTCTTCCTTTATTAACTGTCATTGATGAATCACATAGAAACAAAAAACCTTTTCAGTGATTCTATTTTGACTTAATCTAAAAGTACTTCAAATTTCACTTAGACGTTAGCATGTAATAACTTCCTTAGGACTTAAGTCTTTTGACCTAAAAGGGTTAATAAATTCCCCAAACTAAAGATAAAACAGAAGAAGTGAACGATGACAGCTGAAGGAACTGTTTCCTCTGTGTGGTTTTTTCACGAATGTAGTTTAAATTTGAAGGATTAAAAGCTCGCAGTGAGGTTTAGCCTTCCAAATGTCTAAAGTTAGTCGATGAGGAACAGAAAGCACGAAAGAAAGGGAAGAGTAAAGAAATGTGTTTTCTTTTCTGAATGACTGAGCCACACCGTTCAGTTTTTATCCCTCTAGAGTTTCTGCTGTGCCTTTGGTGCATTTGTGTTTTGGGGAACAGGCAGATCAGCAACCTGAGGCCCCGGCGCCACACGTCTTTTATCACGTCATTGATGGTCTTTGGCTTTGAAGAAAAATGCTAAAAGATTGAATACATAATAGGTTTGTTAGTTAAGTTGTGTCATGTACTTTTAGACTTTTAAAATGAGGTGATATAACAAGTAAAAATGATTCTTTTTTTGACCACTGCTGACGTTTGACTAAGTGAGAGCTTTACCCTTCTTCTAAAATGCCCTTGTGTCAGATAACTAATCAAATTGATGAAGTTTAAGTTTATTATTAGAATAAGTCCAAACTCATATTCTTACCTTCTGTCAATTTGCTGTTTGGAGACAAAGTTCTTAAAGTATGGTTGCAAATCTGCTGCAGCAGAATCTAATTTATTTTGAAAAGAATTTGTATGTGCTGCTGTAAAAAGTAAAAAAATTGAAATATAAAAGGGTTGTCATTTAATTATTGTAAATATTTAAAAGCTGCTTTTAATAAATTAATGGATTAATAGCCATAAAAATCTAAATGAAGTGTATTTTGCTCATTAGCGAGGTGGGGCTTTGCGGCTCTAAGAAACTGGACCAAATGGCTCTTTTAGCTTTTAAAGGTTCCAGACCCCTGAGCTAGGGGCATTAAACTTTTTTTTCCTCAGGATCGGTTCCCGCTCTGCCCACCCCCTGTGTGTTGACGTGTCCTTGGGCAGGACACTGAACTCCACATTACTCCCAGTGGCGTGGTTAGCGCCTTGCATGGCAGCTCTGCCACCATCGGTGCATGAATGAGTATGAATGTGTGAATGGAGTGTAATTTAACCCCTGCACGATGTTGGAGGGCACCATATAAGCGTATGCTCCATCCAGCATGAAGACCATACTCGCAGTATAAAAGTTTCTTTTGTTTCGTCCCATTTTTTTTTTTTTGCTGCAAGTCTGTTGACCACAGCATGAATTGTTCTTGGCGGTGCAACCCTTTAGCACACAGACAGTCTGCTTTAGATAAAATAAGTTGCTGAAGTAAGTTTAATTGAATAAAATTCAGCTTATGTACACATAACGAATGGAGAGAAGTATTACAGATAAAGGAGATAGCTGTGCATGCTCTTAACACGTTCTTCTGGTATTTATAATAAGGGAGGACATAAATAAAGAAGATTAAGCTTAAAATTGCATTTCTGAGTATTTCTTTATTCAAATTGTTGATAATAAGGACCAGAGGAAAAACTGTCCTTTGAAAAAGATTGTAGGTGTGATGTAGGAGCTAAAAGCTTCCTCCTCCGCTCCATTCTGATGCATCTACTCGATAACAAATAGATCCACGTATGTCTTTGTTTTACTGGTCTATAGCTGGCATCTGGCTCAATACTCTACGGCTGGTGAGGGGCTGTAAGCTAGCAGGAGAGAGTGTAAACGGATGGGTGATGGGAAGTGGGGACAAGCTTACTCTGCACTAACAATTGCACAACTCAAGAGGTGAATTTCTACTGAACTAGTGCCGCTTTGCAGCAACGAAAACCAGACAGGTTTTTTGGTGGTCAAAAGCAGACAAAAAGTAAAATATTTAGATTTTTGGAGAGAAAAAGTAAGAAAGAACTAATTCAAATAAGCTGTAAACTGAGAAAGCAGTAACATGCTTTGTGTCAGACCTGAAATATTAAAGTATAATTTCTCTCTGCAGGTATTCTCTGTAGTCCATCATTACAACGGCAAAGACAACTGCTGATAAAAAGAAAAACGCACTCCAGTGGAAATGCTGCAGCTTGATAACTTCACACTTTATCTTTCCGATGTGTCACCTGACTAAATCGACGGTCCGCTCTAAATTAGACCTCATCTCACCTTTCATCTAACGCACTGCGCTGGAGAGGGAGGACATGTTTGGAACATGACATCACCCCTCCCGATTCCGCATCCCTGACAACATCGCTATCTGCTGGCTGTTACACAACATCTAAGAGAAGGAGCAGATTTCTGCCTCCACCCCCCCACCCCCACCCCGCCTTCACCCTGCAGCAGTGAAAAAAAAAAAGAGGGAGGCACATTTAGCGGGTGCCAAAGGATGAGGTCAGTGGGCTGTCTGTGCCAGCCAGCCTGCCCGTCAAACACATGCACAGCCACGTACACGAAGCAGGATAGGACATGAGTGTTTCAGCTCTGTTTACTACACAGAAACACCCCAACCCTGAGGCCCTGCATTACATCATGGGTCTCCTCTGTCTGGATGACACATCGGGTTGATATTTCTTGTCTGGAGGGATCCATGAATGAGGACAAAAACTGTATATGAAACACTGAGCCACTTGTCAAATGTTTACTTTTCCAGTTGAGCTAAGCATGGCGTTACTGTACGACTGAGGCATTTTAGCACACCTCCTTTGGTTTCAAAGGAGAAGGATTCGGTTTAACACGTTGGTACCTAATAGCACTGAATACATTTTTCAAAATAAAAGTTTTACAGCTGCTGCAGATCTATGGGCAGGATTCCAACTTTGATATGGTTGGCTGGTAAGGGATCAGTTGAAGAATAGAATCAATTATGTTTATAAAATGTGATCATAATTAGTTTATAAAGGAAATTCATTGAACTGTCTGAGTTGCCAGGTCTGAGAACAAAAGAGTCATACTTTAAAGTCTGACTCTGACAACCTTTTGATCTATTGGAACAGCGAGAGCGGCAGGAGTTCATTAGAAATTCGTAATTTGTGAGTGGGACCGGCGTGGAGTACGCTCACCCCCATCCCCTGTTACCGATACCTGAGAGCTCTCTATTTACATGGTCCCCTGCAAGCTTACAGCCCCTTATGCCCCAGCCGGCCATATTCCAGCTCAGACGAGGAAAACAAAGTCGTATATGGATCTAGTTGTCTCCCAATAGAATAGCGCCAGAATAGAGCGGAGCAGGGAGCTTGTGTCTCGCTAGCGTAGCTTCTAGTTCACTTATAAAATCTTTTTTAAACAGCATTTTTCCATCTGCTGTTAATTCACAACAACTAGAATACAGAAATACTCAGAATCAGCTTAATTTCCTTTATAAATGTCCTCCATCATCAGAAAAAGAACATGATAAAAACATCATTTTAATGGACTGTATTTCGTTGCATTAACTTGCATTAGCATGACTAATTATTGCAATACACCATAATGTGTTTTGTTTATGTTGAAATTTTGATTTAAAAACTATATCTTTGATTTATCAAAAGGGCTTAAAATGATGATTAGCATCCAGGTGGAGTCTCTTAGATGCACTTGATCAGGCCTGCTCATTCCTGGTCCTTGAGATCTACCAACCTGACTGTTTTCCAGATCTCCAGCTGGTAGCTGCTCATTAGCTCAATCAGATGCCCCCACATTCTGATTGAATGAACACACCTGGTCAAGGTAATCAGCAGCAAGCAGTGCAGGGAGAGCTGGAAAACAGGCAAGGTGGTAGATCTCGAGGATTAGGAAGGAGCAGGCCTGCACTAGATGAACTGATTATCAGTGAGAGTGATCCCAGTTTGCTTAGTTTTCAGCTTCCAGGAGTGTTAATACAAGAACAAGGGGGAAAGATTGCAAGAAGGAGGAGCTCAGCAACAAACACCTTCTGACAGATGATATCAAGATAGAAATAGTTTTTCACGGCTTGTGAAAAACTAAACATGGCATGTCAACACAAAATGCTATCTATCAAGCATGGCGGTAAAAGGATAATGATTTGTTATTTTTGGTTTCTAAGTCATTTAAAATCAAATTTGAGGCGAAAAACAATTTTTTTCTAATCAGGTCAGAGTAAGAGTATAAAATACAAAGCTGTTGCTTTGGTACCTGTTAGTCCTTTAAAAAAAGAACTTGAAATATATTGTAGCTTTGAGCTGTTACAAGCATAACCTTTGTAATTTTATTCATAAACTAAGCAAAGTCTTGTGTTGGGAACCTTCTTTCTGTCACTGTCAAATGTTTCTATCATCATTACAAAGTGAACCGATTGATGTGCGTTGTTTTGTTGGTTTAGTACACATAAGGCTCCCTTGCTTTACCTTATTCTCTAATATATCAGATTTTTCTTTGCAGCAATAACCAGAGACACTGTGTGACGGATTCATACCTGAGGTGAGGAGCTGGGGGGGTGATGTACAGGAGCCTGTATACTCATTGCACAAGACATCTGCTTTTCTACCTGAATAAGAGAAAACAGTCGCAGGAAAGAGCGTGAAAAATGTGTATGGAATGAAGCTGGAGACTTTAAAAAAATGAATGAACAAGTGCTGATTAGTTCTTTTGAAGTTGAGCATGACTAATCCTCACGTTCATTTGTTGAGCAGATGCTCCTTGCATGGCGGGGTCTGGGAGTGGTCCAGGTAAGGAACCTGTGAGGGGTTGTCTGTGGCGGTTCCGCATGTGAAGGTGGCAGGACAGCGCCCCAGAAACAGGTCTGTGGAAAAGAACATGTCAATGACGGCATGTATTCTCTTTTGTAGAAGACATTTACCACAAGTTTTAATGAAACGTTATGACGACAGCAAGATGGAGAGGAAAAAGACCCCAGAAGTCTCTGCGAAAAACTAGCGTGCGTCAATGCTCATTAGATTGGCGAATTCAGACCACAATGCATTGCATTTTGAAAGAAAATTTGTATGTACATTTATTTATATAAATCCTCTAGGTTTCCATCATAAGAACATGGTGGCTTCATAAATGGTCGTCCTAAAATGTTCATATTTATTGGGTTTTTACTTCAGGAAATAGGTGACGTCATATTTCCCAACTTCCCAATCGGTGCATGCCCACCACCTACACTTTGCATTGTAGCATTTCATTAAATAGCTCTAATATAAAACAGCAGCAGCTGGTTTCTTTTCTTCTGTCTCCAAAACTGCAAAAACTCTAGAACAACAGTGTATTTTTTCCCAATTTACTTTTCCAACATTTCCATTTTTTGCTTTAAGACAAAAGATCAAGTCAAATTGGTACATTAACATCATGCCACAACAAGAAAAACTGTCAACAAGTTTCATTTTTTACATATTTCTCATAAATGCAGCTAATAACATTTCTGGTTACGTCTCCCCCTTCATATAGAAATGTGTCTACTCAAACTTTCCTTTTATTTTTATATTTATATTTTTCACATTTTACTTTTTTTCTATGGTCACAGTTCTAATAAAAACGCTCTCATTGAAGGTAAAACAAAAAGTCTCTGAAGAGAAATGCAGCAAAGGTTTTCTACACCTTTGATTCATTTCATTGTTCAGGCAGCAGCAGGACTTTTGTCTGCTGCTTCCAACAATTGCAGCCCTTTCTGGGACATATGTACAGAAGACTAGATAAACCAAAGAGGCAGAAGTCGGTCAGTGGTGAGACTCAGCTCCAAACATCTGTCCTGGACCATGCAGGCCACAGCAGGACAGTAAGAACACAGCTAGTGGTCAGTTTGAGTGCCAGCTTGATCTAGACAACATGTTTGTCAGAGAAACCTACAAAGTCTTACTTAATGAACTGTGGGCAAGCTTTGACTGTTTCCTCCACTGTTTACGTCCGGTTTCCATAGCGACCCAGTTGCTGACTGCCTGGCAGCAGGCCCAGAAGAGCTGTTGTGGTTACTTTTAACAAACACGGTTTTGGGATGTGTGCACTTTGTTGCATCCAAAATGGGCAGCAAACTCCCTGAATCAGTGATGACATCATTGCTGATGACCTCAGCACAGCAGCGCAAGCCCACGCCGTCCGAGCGGACGAGAGCCAGAGCGGTTAGATCAGCACATGGCATCCCGGGTCTCTCCATCCCCCACTGTGAGCCCTCAGCTTCCCTCCAACTCCCCCTCAAGCTGTCTCTCTTCTCTCTATCAGTCCTCTCGTCATCATTACCCTCTTAGATCCCCGTAAATCTCCTTACATTACTTTAACCCAAAAAGTAGTTCTAATGAACTCTGAAGGAACTGTTCATTCAGAAACCACAAATTTCTGCATTAGTGTTTAAACATAGCTCATTCTAAGTCAAAACTATGCAAAAACAAAATGATTTTTTTATTAGCTTCAATGATCACATAACTACAAAAGAGTTTTAGGGCCACAAAAAAAGTAAGTAAAATTATGAGATTTAAAGCCGTAAATTCACTTCGATCCTTTCTTTCTCCTCGAAAGACAAGATCTCCAAGTCTGTGTGACGCTTCCATCTAAGGAGGAGCACTTTTTGGCATTTTCAACGTTCTAATATAACAGACTATTTTCATTTTTGTTGTTTTATGTTGAAATGAGACGTTTCATCTGGAGGAGAGGACATATCTATCACTGTTTACCTTCCGCTTTGATGATGTGCGCACGACAGGTTTATGGCATGAGGTGACAAATGGACTTCTGGGTATTTGATTGAGAAGGAAAATAAAGCAGCGACCATCTACACCCAAATGGGCTTCTGAGCTCCTTCTTCTACAATTTTTTTGTTTTTGACACCTATCCGGAAATAGAGCTTTACAAAAAGCTCCACATCTTTCATCTTAAAGCTAGGCTCCGATAAACAGAAAACCTTGCTGTAGCGAGTTAAATCTATTTCGACTTTAATCGCGACATTTCAAATTTTTTTCCTGTAAATGAGGAACAAAAATACATTTTTTTTCTCACCAGGGCCCTAAAACTCTGGCATAATTAACAGATGTTTTTGGAGTATGGAGGAATTTCTTAATGGAAAACCATTCAGGAGATCCAAACAGCAAAACAATTTCCTTTTTCCTGGTAACTGTTTAATTTTGATGTTTTAAATGGCCTTTATCATGCAAAATCATTCTTTTGAGCTTTTAAGGCTATTATAATGTTCATTCTTCACCAAGAGAAACCTCAAAGGGGTATTTTGATCCGTTCATGCATTTCTGAGTACTCCTCTAAAATCCTGCGCTCTGAGCACCAGCCCCTCCCAACCCACAAAAACGAGCTGTTTCTCACATTGTGACGTAGATCAGTGGTCCCCAACCTTTATAGCACCACAGGCCAGTTTGATGTCAGACAAAACTATCACAGACCGGCCTCTAAGACATTGCGGACCAATATTATTCCAATGCCACGATGATGGAGGCCGAGAGACAAGACAAGCTTTTATTTTGACACGCACAACGTTGTGCATCGCACAGGTGTCATCATCCTCGCCCCTTTTGTTTTTTACTCTTTTTGCTAGCTCCTAGGTTTCATTTTAGCAGTAACTTATCACGTGACCAAGAAGAGCGCCTTGCCCTGCGTCAAGAGTGACATAGACAGATGTAACAGAGAATCAGGCAATTTTTCAAAATAAAACATCTTTTAGATTCCTAAGTAAATAAAACAGAAGTAATGTAAGTAATTTTTTCTTTCTGTGCGGCCCGGTACCAAATGACCTGATACCGGTCCGCGGCCCGGGGTTGAGGACCGCTGACGTAGATAAGTGAGGAAAAGCCCCTTCCAGGAAGAGTCTGTACTGCCAGCTCCGCCTTCAGGCTAACACAGACACGCCCACTTTCTCCAAGGAGCTAATGATCGGCTAAACTCTTTTCTTACATATGAACAATATGCACATCTATCTTTGCAAAACTTTGGATGTGGTTTGTTTTCGTTAGCAAGACGCAGACACACTGCTGAGGTCAACTCCAGGTTGATGTCATTAAATGGGCGGCACCCACACGGGGAGAAAGGCGGAGTTCGAGTCACTTTACTTCCTAGTTGGAAAATAACTCATTAAAATAACAAACACTTCATAAAAAATGTGTTCTTTTGTGTGCAAAAGGTAATGCATTAGCATATATATATATATATATATATATATATATATATATATATATATATGGGTGACTATAAAAGGCTTAAGAACACATTCGCCCTTCACTATCATTTCAAACAGGAAGTGACGTATGCAGATGTGTTAAGACACAGGAATGAAACCCTGCAGGTTTTAAAAGTGAAACAATAAAAAGGTTTGAAGTTTGAAGGACTTTTGAAACAGATCCACTTCACAGAATAAGTATAAGCGTCTGGGGGGGGGGGCTGTCTGCAGAGGTCAGGGCCAGTCTATGGAAGCTGGTCAAGAAAAAGACAGGAACTCCTCTAATCTGACTCTTCAACTTGGTGATAACCAGGGAGCCATGGAGCTGGCCTGACACTGAGAGGCTCCAGTCTAGTTTAGCTTTCACAGACATAACAGAAGAGGAAGTCGGTGGTGAAGGGTCGGGGGGGGGGGCTTGTGGAGCCCTGGTTCTCTTTCCCCCCTCTGTCCATTTGGTTCCCAACATAAACTGACGTTTGATTTTCTTCCTCCTCGGATCATTAATGAGTTCATAAATGATGCAGAGGGAACTGCCAGTCAGCCCGGACAGAATGAATGATAACATGTTGAAAATCGCATCAGACAGGCGGAATGAAGGAGAGCTACAGGAAATGAAAAGCCGTGTGATGGACAAATAAATTAAAATAGACTCGTCCATGTGCATTCCAGGAATATGCATTCTATTCTAACCCTTTTTAGCCTAATATCTGACTTTGTGAGGACCGGTGGGCCTCGGTGGGAAGTTCGACGTGTCCGGAAGACTTTTTAGGCCAGGGGTGTAAAGCTACGTACCCACCGGGTATGTGACGTGGTTCAAGAACGCTCAAAACGGACGCCGTCCATACGTTGCTAGCAAATCCAAGTCCCCGATTGAAGCGGGACCTGGTTTTACTGCACCGTGCGTTCAATGCCCGCACCTTTTGTACGTAAAGCCCAAACTAACTGTCTTAAAAACATGTGCAGCTACGTGTGTACGTGAGGTTTTTTCGAACGCAAAAGCCCCAAACACGCATGGCTGAGCTATGTTTAACGTTGTTTCTAAAGGGTAAAGGGAATGCTGCTTACCCTGAATGCGTGAGAGAGGAAGAAGCCTGCGTGACGACAGACTCCGACTGAGAGGCGGAGGACCGAGCTTGTTGGGCCGCCAGGCTGCAGCTCATCATGGCGCCATGGCTCTGAGGGTGATGCAGGTGCTGTAGCAGCGGCTGGGGGTGCTGCAGCTGAAGCTGGGCTTTGACCGGGTGCTGGTTCATACAGGATGGCCCATTATGGGAGAGTGTCTGCAAAGAGCAGCAGGAACAGCTGGGACTCTTTGGAACTTCAATATGTGATGACAGCAGCACGTGTGTGTTTTACGATCTGAGGCTGTGATGACAGCGATGTCTGCCTGCGTGAGCATGTTGGTTTACCTGCTTATTTTATAGCACGTCTTGCTGTGATATAAATACAACAACAATAACACCTTCCTTACAAGCAACACAGCTCCCAAATGCAATCTTAGATATCTCATTTCATTGCCTGCTCTGAATCCTTCCATGAAAATGATCCTGAAGGTGTGCGTTTTCATAATTACTTGCTTCTCGTTCTCCTCCTTCTCCGCTTGAAGGAACTCCTCTTCGATCTCCTTGAAGAGACCGACCTCTTCACAGTTCTGCAAAAATCGGGTCGGCGTCGGCGTCTGGTCTGAGAACGTCACCAAAAAAGAGATTTCTGAAAAATCTGCAGAGATCTTCCTGCTGCATTTGCTTTATAAATCGCCAGCTTTTAATGCAGAAAGGAGAGACGAGCCTCATCTCAGCCGCGCGCTCTGATAACATCAGTCTGTCTTTGTGCGCCGTCTAAACACAGAGGGGGTCAGAGGTCATCGGGGCTCTTTGTTTTGACATGAGATTTCCTGCAGGAGGAGAGATATGCCGCAGGACAGGGAAACAGGCGGCGGGGCCCAGCGGGAGAGTCTGTAGGGGTTAGATCTCACGCTGATGTTTGCACCCAGACAGCTGTTTCTGCAATCATACACACGGCTGAGTTTGGACGGTCAGACTGAAGTCTGTTGATCACCCCAATTCAAGAAAAATTGGCAAAACCAGACGTTTTCAAATATTTGAAATGTCATGTGCAGCTGGATGAGTATAAAATAGTGTCTGCCAGACCCCTTATTTCTTTTCTTTTTTAATCAAATAGCTTCTTGTGTGTTCCAAATCGATGATAAATTGCTGTTTTGTACCAGAATGTGATGTTTTTAACCTTTTTTCAAATTTGATCACAACATTTATTTACAATCATAGACATAATAATGAAAAAAAAACATCACCAACCAATCAAAGTAAAAGAACATTTCAAATAGTTTTTCTTGATAAACATTTTGTAGGGAAAATGAAGTAAAAGAAATAACTAAGCAGGCAAAAAGGGCAGCAGTTTAGTTGTAAATTTAACATGATTTTAAATAACTAAAAGCAGAAATAAAGATCTTTTTTGAGGCCCTCTGCAAATCAGATAGGAGGGTACAGTACTCTCCTTGAGAACATATTCATCATATTCCATATCATCATCACTTTCCAAAACTTAATTCGAATTAAAAAATAGAATAGGCCCAGATGGTAGAAATTTTAGTGTTTAAACGCAGATTTTATGAAATTTGATGCGAATTAGAAGGAGCTAAATAATATTTTCTCCTAAAACTCACTAAATTAAATCACAAGGAAATATGTCAAAGATGAAAATTGGGTTTTTAAAATGATCTTGTGGCATTTTTCTGATGATAAACAACATCTATCAGGAAAATTATTGTTAAAATTTAATTTCTTAGTATTTCTTTATGCAATACGTTGTGAATCAAAATCCGACAAAAATACGTTGTCGGAAAAAGATGAAATATTTTTGATGTAGAAACTAAAACGGGCGGACCAAAAGCTCCCTGCTCCGCTCCATTCTGATTCATCCACTCTCAGACAAATAGATCCGTGTACGTCTCTGTTTTCCAGTCGTCTGGCTCAAAGCTAAACGGCTGGTTACCTCCAAAATTGCTCCCCGTCACTCATTACTTTTCCAAAAAACTTTCAATTTGGTGTGCGCTTGTGTAATAATTGAGAGAGGTGAACATGCTGGAAGTGGGATTGGGTTTTTTGCAGAACAAATCAGAGTGGGTCCCCGCTGTGGATGTCTCCTGAAACATGCTGCAACACGAGGCGCCGTGTTTCAGAGGGAACAAAGCACGGCTCAGGTTTATCTGATTTGATAGCGTGTACTGTATCGTCAGGATTTTTCAAAAAAGGTTTTCTTCACACAAGCGTGAGCTGAGCAGTTAGTTAGTAGATTAATTTGTGGAAGGGGGTGGGAGTGAGGGGGGGTATACTAATAACTGGAAAAAAAAGCCAACTAAGGACGACCTCAGCTGAAATGCTATTAGTGCAGCGCTCTCACCTGTAAAAGCTGTGTCCGTCTTTATGGAGGGGAACTTGAGAGTCATCTCATGCTTGTGTCTGTGGATGTTCAGATGCTCCTCCAGCTGGAAGCGCTGCAGACGGAGAATCACATGTGAAGATGTGTGCAGGAGCTGAACATACAATATGCTACACACCTCTAGCTTTATTTTGAATCTTTTCACTCCTAAATAACTGAAACCTTTTAGTTCTTTAGAGGCCTTACACTCCTATCATCATTTGTTGTTGACCTTTCAGCTTATCCTGTTAGGGGTCGCCGCAGCCAGTCAGCTTTCACTGATACGCACAAAAGGCAGAGATTGTGGTTACGCCGGATACCCTTCCTGACACAACCCTGTATTTTCAAGACACAGGGAGATCCAGATACACAGCGGCACTAAGGGTCTTGCCTTAGGACCCTCACTGGATTTAGGTCATTGCACGCCCAACGGAAGCGAACCTGGGTTTCATGCGAAACAGTCTACTGAGCGATCTGGCTCTATCGATCATCTTTAGTGAAACCGTTCACAATGATCTTTTAATTGGGACTATGCCGTTTTTAGTCAAAATCTTTAAAAAAATCTGTTTTTTTTCAAGGACGTAGTTTCTGTAGTTTATTAGGAAGTTATAAGTCGACTGTTGGTGCCGAACAACCCCGCCCCCCCTCCCTGTTGCTGGGAGCTCAGAACAGAAAGGCCCGCCCAGTGTTTTTTTTTTTTTACATCACAAATGTGACATTTTTCAAACTACTGCTCCTGATTCACACTAATTTGAGTAAAGAAATACTCAGAAATGCAATTTTAAGCTTAATTTTCGTCATATGTGTCCTTCATCATCAGAAAAATGCCACGTTAAAGACCCTAAAAACTCAATTTTCATCGGAGTGGGACTTAATTAGCCTTATAATCACATTTCTCGTCATTTAACCACTTCTTGTGACCTTTTAAAAATCATTTTTTACTCATTTTGGGCTTCAAAAAGCGGCTGGATAGATATCTTACTGACCTGTGAGCAGCCAGGAGCGCCGCACAAATAAGGCCTGTCCTGTTTGTCATTCATGTCATCCACAGGCCTGCATAAACAGAAGAAGGGTGAACAATATATCAGGCTCAGGCTTTTCCATTCCAATTCATTCAGCAGGAAATCTAGATATGCAAATATAAATCTCCACACAGACAATGCATGACAAATTCCATACCGGCTCTTCAATGAGGCAGCAGAATGTAACAGGATAGATGATGGATCTCTGACTCTGAGACACAACATCATCTTGGGGAAAATGATCCCCTCGCTGCCAGCAGGAGCACCACAGTCAGTTCTTATGAGAACATTGCTGTGCGCTCCAGGTATTTACTTTTATTACGACGAGTGCCGCAGTGAACACAATCAGTTTGTCTTTTCCTCCCAGCCTTTCATTATCTGTTACACGCGAGCACCGTATAGACGGCAAAGCCTCCCTGGACTGTGGTCCTCACTTTTTTCCTGGTTATTGTGTGCCGACCGTCTAAGAGCGACGCAGCGTTTTTCAGCCTGCAATTTGGCTTTCATCGCCATGTGGTTAATAATACGAAGGCGACGAAAGGCTGAGCGCTCGCTGAAGTCGCACGTCAAGTCCTCAGTGGATAAAGATATAAGCAGAGACGAAGAAGAGTAATGCAGAAGGGTTCAGTCCGGGCAGATGAAGATATGAAGCCGCTGATGGGGATTTCAGCTGCTCTGCTGCTCTGAAACTCATTGATGTCCATGGTTTTGCTGTGAGCGATCTGTCAACCAAATACGCTTCCATAAAGAAGACGCTAGGGGTCAAAAGGTCAGTGCCTGGCTGACGGAGGAAAACATGAGACTGAATTATTATTCTTGGTGGAGCGAAACTGCTTCTGACGGGAGAAAGCGGAGGAAGAAGGCAGGAGGAGCAAACACACGGGTGATGAGGAGGCGAAAGTGAGCGAAACGGAGGAGATGCAGAGTGAATGGAAGGCAGGAGAAAGGAGCAGGGGAGGGGAGGGCTGAGCGCTCCTCCTGACAGGTTTAAACCTGCCTCAGCCCCCATTTTCCAACCCCGGACGAATAGAGGTGACTTCATAGGTGAGTTTGTGCAAACGTGTAACAAACTACAACAAGTGAGCGTGTCTCCAAGGACGTGACTACTGATGCAAAGCAGGAGAAAACGTGTGAGAAACCAGCAAAAGCAACACGTATTTCACATTAAAGTTGAAATAATCTAATATTTTTGTTAGAATCATTGAAAAACTTTTTCAAAAGACTCTGACTTTAATCCTATTTTCCATAATCATCAACCAGCAGATTAGCAGACTCAGCACATTTCAAGAAGAGAAAAAAACAACCTTCTGTCAGATTGGGCACAATGTGACGTCATGCATAATTCCTACACAACATTAAACAGGATTAATGTCAGATTTACAGTTGTTAATAATTAAATGTATAATCTGTACCGCAACCAAATCTCCTCTTAAAAGAAGAAAAAAAAGGGGATTAAATGAAAACATTTTTTTTGTGTTTGTTTTTAACCATCATGCCTTGAGTCCTGATCCCCGGCTCCGACTGCAGCTACTTACGGTTTGCCAAAGTTTCCATATCTGATGACAGCGGCACCGAACCGGGCCGAACTCAATGAAGCGGCGCTTCAGCCTCAAATCATCCGCTTAGTTCCAACTTCCAAACTGCCCGTTTAAACTTAATAAACAACACCGGCTCCGCTTCACGAAAAGTGCTGTCACACACACCCCCAACAACAACAAGTGGGCACGAGCGCTCATCCGCGCGGGGGACTCAACCGGGACGCCTCGAAAAAGTTCACAGGGAGAGGAGAAGTGAATGAAAGCGAGAGACGCGCGAGGCGGACCGGCGGCTTGGAGCGGCGGAGGGAGACGGCGGGTCATGCGGCGCCTGTGAATGAAAAGCGGACGGAGTCTTACCAACAAGCGGAAAGGGACGAGCGGCGCTCCGCGGAGGAACCACGTTGGACTGGAGCGCGATTACAATACGATCTATTTACAGAAGCATTACATCACCCCCCTGTGACGTCACGTGGGATTCCTGAACTTCTAAATCATTGCGGTCTACTAAAAGGGGGGGGGGGGGGGGGGCAGCGTGCGGATCGAGCTGATACATAAACCCAGACACTCCAGCAGACATGCAGACCTAATTTTTTTTGTATAGATTTAACACATTTTAGTTATTTTAGTTTAGTTAACGAGTTATTTAAATGTAAGTAATTTCAACTTTCACAAACTTTAAAGAAAATCTTCACATAGTTAATTAAAAATCATTTTTCCTGTTATATTTTTTAGGCTGCAATCAAATAGGAAAATGTTCTGTTTGCACTTTTGAATGAAAATGATAGTTTTCTGTGAAACTTATCTCGGATGTTACCAGAGCAAGAAAGGTTAATATTATAACGTATATATATAATAATATATATAAGTTTTCCCCCTATAAGGCGGTGTGAGATTCTAAAGATGGGTTCTTCTGTCGATATTGTGACTAATGAGTCCCTCCAGTTCAAAAGGTCAACAAGTTTTCCTTTGTCAAACTCATTTCATAATAAGTTTGGCATCATATGGTGGAAAATCTTGTGATAGGCTATGTGGGTTTATTGTGGCATTTATCAGCCATGATTACAGCACTCTGACAGACAATGAATGAATAACCATTCAGGTTAAAAAAAAAAAAAAAAAAAAAAAAAAAAAAACAACCGTTATGCAGAACATGTATTCTCTGTGATAAACTGATGTACTTTTTTTTTTTTTTTTTTTTTTTTACAAATTGTCACATTCATTTCGACAATATTGAATTTACATGACTTTTTTAGTACTTGGGGTAATGCTTCATAACTGCTTAACCCATAAGAACCCTTTTTCCTTAAATAAAAATTATGTGGGATATACCAAAGACTAAGTGGACCACAGATCACATTTCTGATGGTTTTCTGTTACAGAGATGCCGCCTTGGGTTCTTATGCGTTAATATGGTTAAAACGTATTTGTAAACCTCTAACTCAAGTCTGCAAAAAGGTTTAAAACATTGCAGTGTTTGTTATTTTGAACTTGAAAGTTTATTTTTCTTACCACAGATTTCCCTGTGGATTAAGTTAGATATTTTTGTTCTAAGTTAGATCACATTAGTATTGAGTGGAAATGGCGTTTTTTATTCATCATTTAGGTAAAAATAGAAACTTTTGTCATGGGTAGAATAGTGTTAACGAAGCCTGACAGATTCTCTATATTGTCACCATTTATAGCTTACTTTACATTAGCACATGTTAGAATATACAATGAAGTTTACATCAAAGTAATGTTAATGTGGCTTTTTCTTTTGGTGAGAGATAAAGGAGCAAGTAAGAGGAATTAAGCCAATAGACGCGTTTTTGTAGAACTGTGCTTAGTTTTTGTTGATCGTATACCAAACAGTTTGAAACAGTTATGCTAAAGTTGCACAAACAGTTAATAATTATTGACACAAAACAGAGTTTTTAGGACATTTTTTGATTTCAATTTAAATGACGAAAATGCTTAACTATGAGCTTGAATCATGTTTTTAAAACAAAACATACAATTATGAGGCTTGTGACCATTGCAGATGTTTTTTCATGAGTTTGCAGATGAATTTCTTTGCTTTGTTTGGCTTTTTTTTACTTCAGAATGCAGGCAAAGCTGCCTCAATAATTCAGACGATTATGGAGTATTTACAGGATTTGAACGATGTGAGCCTTCTAAAAAGTTGTTATTTATCAATGGATTCCTTCATGGATCTATGAAGGAAGAAAGAGCACTATATATATATAATAGCAAAGAAAAAGAAAGTTAATCTAAACAAACTTAGTAGAAAAAAAGTAATCTTAACTTTTAAATTAAAACCAACAACCAAGCAACACACTCACTCAATTACCAAAGCTTAATCCCAATGACACACTCACATAGATTTATAGTGGGTGATTAGCTCATTTAATAGTCCCATCACATGACTACAGTCAGCTTCATGCTGTCATCTACTTAAACTGACATCACCCTTTGCCACCTGATGGGGCCAATCAGGTAAATCCAGCTCTACGTGTGATCAAACAAAATAACAAAAATGTGCAACTTAACAATGTAAACTAAATATGAGTTCCTCATCTAAAAGACATTGATGTCAAAATCGCTTCAACAATTTCAAACTCATGATTTGGTTATTTAATCTGACAAAATAGCTACATGAAGCTAAACAAACGCATTGAAAAGTGGAATTAAATATTTCCCACATCAGGCTTCATTGTAGCTGTGAAGGAAGCAATGAAAGTATTTCAACAAGATTATTGTCTTTATCATCAATTTCTTTGTCTTTCTGGAATATGGTTCAAGGAAAATTTTGAAATAGATTAAGAAATAAAGTGTTCAATAATTTTATCTTTAACAGCTTGAGAAGAGCTAGATGGCATCATGGATGTTGTTCACCTTTCGGTTTATCCCGTTAGGGGATGCCATAGCGAATCAGCTTTTTCTGATTCGTACAGGAGGTTTGGCAAAGAGTTTTCACGCCGGATGTCCTACCTGACACAACCCTGTGTTTTTAAGGCTTAGGGAGACCCAGATAAACAGCAGCACGAAGGGTCTCACCTAAGGACCCACACTGGATCTTGGCTCATTGCGACCCTGGGATCATGGATAAATGAGGATAAATAAGGATATAGAACCTCAACTCGTGTTTTGCAGAGATGAAAGCAAGGATGGGCTTTGAAAATCTGAATTGCTTGGGCATTTGAATATAGAATCATTCCGTCCTGCGACAGTCTGGCAACCCGTCCAGGATGTACCCTGTCTTTACCCAACAGTTGCTGGAATAGGCTCTAAAAACCCTGTGACCCCTGGGATCACACGGTTGCAACCATGGGTTTGGAAGATACAGTAGATGGATGGATTGATTGCATTCCAAGAGAACCCAGAGGTGAAGCCCAATTAGTGCCAGATCCTTGCTAAGAAAATAGCTGATGTTTATGCCTATCTGATTCCAGTCTTGTTAAGTATATAGCTGTTGATGGAAAAAAAGCACTGGGAATTCTGAGGAACTAACACAATGAAAAGGTGAGTCCTGCAGCAGTATGAAAGGTAGGTGAGATGTTGACTGATGGTCGTCTTGATGCTTTGGGGTTTTTTTTATGGACAGCCTGAACATTTTAAACCATAATGCTGACAGTCACACACAAGCATGACATGAGCTGAGAGGGCATTTAAGAGTCAATCACAGGAGAAGAAAATCCACAAAGTGATTCATCTGATGGGAATAAAAGAGGTAAGAGTAACAAGTAGTTCATCCACCAGCAGGAGGTATCCTACAAGAAAAAATAAAAAATACACAGTCGTTTAAGGGATTTTAATTAGTAACACTGACACAGATGAAAAAAGGCGACACTCTAACAAAAATAACTGTTACAGAGCATTATTTAGTGCCCCACACATTAAAAGAAGCTTTGGAATCAGTTAATTCATCATTGGGAAATTTATGAAACATCAAGGTCGTAGACCTCTTGATGAGGTCATAGGGCAAAAATACACTTTTATTTTAGGGGGCATGGTGTGGGCAACAGGTCATAGAAAACATTTTCACGATACACAAGGGTAAGTAAGGGTGAAGTAGGTGAGATGCAAGCACGCTACGTATTTTTCTAGCCCCCCCAAACACTGCGCGGTGTGCAAGGGGTCTGTTAGTGCTGGTCAAATGATAAGCATTCCTTGTGTGCACCTTGACTAATAGAATTTTGGAAATTAGACTCTGAGCATCCTACTTACGCATCACGTGCATACCCCGTACATGCAACATTTGTGGGTGGTCAGTAAGGAGCAAAAACTTGACTTGACTAGAGTATGCCGTAAGGGCAGCATCATCCGTACATCATAAAAGCTTGTAACTGACATTATCCTTACAAATACTTCCCGATACACCTACCACACCGATGACAATGGTACGTTTCTTAAGGTGGTCCTGTGAGCCTCAAGGGGAATGCAAGACACACCTCTGCTCCCTTTAAGATGCAACTGCTCCTCTCCATGACCCTCCACAGGCCCCGAAACCCCAAAACCAGGAACAGGTTTTTATTCTCTATTACACCTTGGCTGCACACCTTACTCATGCTCTCCCTTTACACTGAGCTTCTCTTTTATGGCCTCCAGTTAATTGGCTGGCCCCGCCCAGGAGGGAAGCCACTTTTAAACAAACAATAAAGAAAATGTACAACAAAGATAGAAATGTCTTGTAAATAATACAGTTAAAGTCCTGCAAACATCTCAAAAAATTACAATAAAAGATATATACAAAGAAATCCAAATTCTTTCCACTTCCTGTACCCAGCTACTGTACAGGAAGTGAAGGCCTTTGCCACCATTTTGTTCCTTGTGCACCAGGAAGAGAAGGTGAGAAACATTACAAAATTACAAATCATACCCCTCATTTTTCACTCTTTATCAATGAGTTCAAACAATCTATGAACACAATAAGAAAATCTTAATAAGAAAACAATTAAAACATTTGATCTGTGCATCAGTTTCAATGTATTTGTGTAAAATGTAATAACCCCCTGGCTTGTTCCTTCCTTGTTGCTGTTTTGCATTGTTGTCTATTGAAAAGATACATTCAATAACGTTTGAAAAAAAAGAAACATTACAAAAATCAAACCAGTCTTGGACATTTGGTGGTTGTGGATGATGTGTCTAAAAGTGATGAGCTATGACAGACAGGTGACAAGTAGATACAACTACTTTGTCACAGCCACCTTCATATGTTTAATCAAATATATATATGGTCTTCCAACAGTCTTGAAGGAGTTCCCAGAGATGCTTAGCACTTGTTGGCCATTTTGCCTTCACTCTGTGGTCCAGCTCACCCCAAATCATCTCCATTGGGTTCAGGTCCGTTGACTCTGGAGGCCAGGTCATCTGGTGCAGCACCCCAGCACTCTCCTTCATGGTCAAATAGCCCTTACACAGCCTGCAGGTGTTTAGGGTCATTGTCCTGTTGAAAAATAAATGATGGTCCAAATAAACACGAACCGGATGGAATAGCATGCTGCTGCAAGATGCTGTGGTAGCCATGCTGGTTCAGTATGCCTTCAATTTGGAATAAATCCCTAACAGTGTCACCAGCAAAACACCCCCACACCATCACACCCCCTCCTCCATGCTTCACGGTGGGAACCAGGCATGTAGAGTCCAAACTAACCTATACCATATAACTTATAGACACGGTGGTTGTACTCATTTGGACTCATCAGACCAAAGCACAGATTTCCACTGGTCTAATGTCCATTCATTGTGTTCTTTAGCCCAAACAAGTCTCTTCTGCTTGTTGCCTTTCTTTAGCAGTGGTTTCCTAGCAGATATTCTACCATGAAGGCCTGATTGACACAGTCTCTTGTAACAGTTGTAGAGATGTGTCTGCTACTAGAACTCCTGCCATTTCTGAGGCTGGTGACTCAGATGAAGTTATCCTCTGCAGCAGAGGTGACTCTTGGTCTTCCTTTCCTGGGGCGGTCCAGATGTGAGCCAGTTTCTTTGTAGCTCTTGATGGTTTTTGTGACTGCCACTCGTTTTTCTGTACTTAGCTGCTTTTTTCTTGCCGTAATACAAATTCTAACAGCCGATTCAGTAGGACTATCAGCTGTGTATCCACCTGACTTCTGCACAATGCAACTGATGGTCCCAACCCCATTTATAAGACAAGAAATCACACTTATTAAACCTGACAGGGCACACCTGTGAAGTGAAAAACATTTCAGGTGACTGCTTCTTGAAGGTCATCAAGAGAATGTCAAGAGTGCAAAGCAGTAATCAAAGCAAAATGTGGCTACTTTGAAGAACCTACAATATGACATATTTTTAGTTGTTTCACACTATTTTGTTATGTATATAATTCCACATGTGTTAATTCACAGTTTTGATGGCTTCAGTGTGACTCTACAATTTTCATAGTCATGAAAAAAAGAAAACTCTTTGAATGATAAGGTGTGTCCAAACTTTTGGTCTGTACTATGTTTAAATATAAATATGTGTATGTGTGTGGGTGTGTGTGTGTGTGTGTCTGTATTTATTTATTTAACCCGAAAGCAAGTTAAGGCATTTAGAGATTTATTTTTAATAATTCACTTAATCTTAAAGCGTGATTTGTTCCTATTGCTAATTTCTTCTGTCACCCCCCCCCCCCCCCCCAGTTCATCTCTGATGAAGCTGCAAAATTCAACAAAACTAGTTTATTTTTGTACTGATGAATCTAAACCTTTGTAATTCTCAGAAATATCTGAGGACACAGACTGCTCTAAAGCCAGAGGATTTTTCTGTGGGCATAGAGAATGAGGTGCAGTGTGAAGGAGGGTCCTTTGGGTCGTGTTATAGTCTTTTTTTCATGCTGACATGTGCGCTTTGGAGTTTGTTCAGAGGTCAGAGCTTTTCTCATGTGGTGCCACACAGATTAACTTCACTAATGTTTCTTGACACATGACCTTTTTTTTAATCTGATAAATCTGACAGCTCTGACATCAGAACATCAACTTCTGTGCAAACCTTACGGCTTCTTCTTCCGTTGGTATTTTCATATACTATTTCCTTTAGAAAACAATCATCATCTCTGCTTCATTAATGGTTTTAATTGATAGATAGGTATTGAAATGAGTCAACCATGCTTTGCACTGAACTAGGAAAACATTTGGTTTAGTGCTGAAACTAAAAGGGCACAAAAGCAATCCTTTAGTAAGTTTAGAGCAAAAAGTAAGTACTGTATGTAAAAGATGGCAACATCCCTTAATTCCCATCTACAAACTTCTGAAGAATCCTTTTGATATCTAGAGTGTCTTTGTCTTTCCACACACTCAGTCTGATCCACAAACTTGTTCAAATATGCCATCATTTATAGTCAGATTCCACAATTTGTTTTTTAATTGATAAATGAATGTATTTTACTTTGTTTAGAATTAACATTTTCATAAGTTTTCTTTCTTTTCTTTGTTTGCTTGTTTTTATTTTTATGTTAAAAAACTGTACATTCTAACAAAAACTTTATTAGAAAATATTTAAAAATGAGTATTAAATATTTTAATTTGAATAAAAATTGTGATTTGATTATTGAAAAATCATTTTTATCAAGTTTTATCTACTTTTTCTAACCTTTTTAGATCTTTTTATCTAATCAATGCTGGTTGCATGACTGTGCTTATGAGTGATTTACTTATATTTTACTTTTAAAGGTCATGTTTCACTTCATTTAAGTCACCATTTGGATCACACATTTACTGTTCCGTGTGTAAAATGATTCAATGAACTCTTAAACTATCATTATGAAGCAGAAAAAAAGCTGCATTTATTTGAATGAACACAAAAAAAAGTTCTCAGACATGTTTGGTCAGACTTTCCGGTGCTTCAGCTGAGCACAAGGAATGGTTTTGTTGTGGTCGTAGTGAAAAATTGGACCAGCCCTTCTGACTCACCAACCACCAATCAAGTCAAGTACATTCTGGGAGTTATGGCAACTTCAAGAAACAGGAAGTTGTGATGATGTCACTTTGGATGTGAATCAGAGTTTTCAGTGAAGATAAGGCATGTTTTAGTGCACGCTTCTGTGCACATGAAGAGTGCGCTCTAAGAGTCTGTGATGCAAGTCAGTAAGTGTCTGGTGAGGGTTATAGGGGAGAAAGTCCCGCTGGAGATGGACCTATACTGTCATTATTTTAACTTAGGGGATATCCCAGTCCTGATATCCCCACTCTGGTGCAGCATTGAAGAGCCTTTTGCTAGAGATATATTGATATTTAATATGAAAAAGGGATGTGTCAAGTCAAAAGTCTGGCTGTAGTATAACGTTATTTTCATCTGAAATCTGAAGCAAAACAACAGATGCATACAGTGTTTAAAGTAAATGGTTAAGTAATGGAATGATTTGAAATGAATTTAGGTTTCAGCAGTCAGCTTCACCACCAGAAATGTGTGTACATGTTGGATTCTTGTACTGTTTGTTTGGTTGATCCCATAGAGTATGCTCAGCATGTTTTTGTGTGGCTGTCATCCATGCCTTGTACTCCTTTTGACACCAAAAGGTCCAAACTAAACAGAAAATACAATAGTATGCACCACCTTCTGACCTCAGATCAGATGATGTAACACGGCAGACACTTTCCCCGTGCCTCTCTTTTTTTTTTTGCTGGTAGTCTGCACCACATGACACCACTTCGGATTTGCGCAATGCTGCTGGGAACTGCGTCACAGTCGCGGGTCTGAGGTGCCATGTGTGTGCAATAAGGGTGTTTGTGTGTAAGTCAGAACATCTGTGATAGGTAGATGAAGTCACCAAGTTTCCCTTCTATACATGTGTGAAAGGCTGACCTTGGGCTGGGGGTCGGATTTCTGGTGAACTTATGTTGTTTCATGTTAGTGTGTTTGTGGGCCACTGTGTATTTTATTTTGGCTGTGTTTTCATTGCATGAATGGGCAGCTGTCGAAAAAAGGAAATGCTTGTTCCTTAGTCTTGAGGCTGTTTGCTGAAGTCAGCTGTCGATGGTTTATGGCGGGTTGATTTAACTCTGACCAAACAAGCCGCTCACAGGCAGACCGCAGTCATTCAGCAACATTCTCCTTTCTGGGGATGCAAACCAGCAACCTAGACAGCTTAAAAAGAAACTGTTAGGACAACGACTACTGGTGATCAATGATCTTTATGGATAAAAACTCATCTAAGTTGCACATAAATTTTTGTTCCAGAAGAACTTTGCAAGCAATGAAATTATTTCATTACTTTGCATAAAGATGAAACTAAAATGTATTTTATTAACTGTTAATTTTAATTTTAAGTTTTCTGACAACTATTGTCAGAAAAAGTTACTCCTCTAAATTGATCCAGATTGTAACTGTGAGACAGCTTAGTTCTGTTAAAGTGCTGTTTTAACTGTTGACTTATTGTTGAGTTATTCTTGTGTTTTTTTTTCCTTTCTTCATCTTCTGTACTGTGAGGTGACCTTGAGTGTCACGAAAGGTGCCATATAAATAAAATTCATTATTATTGTTATTATTAAAGACAATGTTATTGACTCTCATTTAACATTGTCGTTCAGGCTGATGCTCAAGTGAATCATCAAAACTTCAGAAAATCTTACACATCTTTTAAACACTAGCTTTTAAATTTTTTTGACATACTTGTAATCTTTTGGTATAGGTCGATTCAATTATTAACTTGCCTCAGACAGATTGATCTAGTTGGATCGTAGGAATAGAAATCAATTCTTTGATTAAGTTGATTAATCGTTCCACCCCTGCTACGTATTGTAAATACATAGTCCTGATTTTTTAGAACTTTAGAACAAGATAAAAATGTAAAAGTTGAATTATGTTGATTACCTTTATCAATCTACAAGGCAAATTCTGTTGACTGACTACAACATAAAAACTTTCATTCAACAAATTAGGTATACAAGGAAAAATTAGAACAAAATAAATAAGAGTATAAACATCAAAATATCTCTTTAATTTCATACAAATTTATACACTTTATTGTATTTTGCAGTCTATCTTAAATAGTTTTCGGTCCAAATGGTACACATTACTTTTCAATTGACTCTACCTAATATGAATCCAAATATGTCATACAGAAAATAACTTCACTAGACATACAAAGTGTACAAATAAATACTCACTCCAAAAAAATTTTTTTTTCCACGTTATTATGGAATTTTTCTGATGATGGAGGACATATATTACAAAAAGTTAGAATTAAAATTGCATTTCTGAGTATTTCTTTAACAATCTCGTTGTGAATCAGGAGCAGATGAAAAAACCCCTTTGGAAAAAGATTATTTGTTACATAGAAAATACCCTGAGCTCCCTGCTCTGCTCCATTCCGATGCATCCACTTATAGAAGACTGCGTCTTTTTTTTCCTCGTCCGAGCTGCTATCTGGTTTACAACTGTAGGGCTAGATTCTAGCTCCAATATGGCTTGCCATTTTTGTTGCACCGCTAATGTTGTGGTGGTGTACGACGCTGTAAGATAGCGGGAGAGCATATAAACAGAGAGCTCTCAGTTATGGATAATGGGAAGGGGAGAAGGGATTGCTCCATTCACAGTTTAAAGGCAAATTTCCTATATCTGCAGAACTGATATCCTAGAAAATTACACGTTTTTTCATTTTGGCGCATTCGTAATTAATCATGGTACACTAACATGAAAACTGTCATACCAGAACTACTGCTGCATTTTCTTTAGTTTTGTTTATTTATCCCTATCTATTTATAAATAACTTTTTTTTATTATTATTTATCCTTCTTGGTCTTCACCCCTTTACACCTTCTTATACCTTGCTTGGTTTGCAGGAAAGCACAAAGCCTAATTCCTTGTATATGCACTGTACTTGGTCAAAAATGCTGATTCTGATCCTAAAAGACCACTGGAAACGTTTTAAATATAGATGATTACGTTGTTTTTATTAAAAAACAACTGAATTTGTTTGATACACACTGGCATGGATAGACTAGAGTGAGTTTTTTTGTTTTTAATATTATGAATCTAAAACAGAATTTTTTGCTACACGATGAATAAATGGGATTATTATTCCATGAATAAACATCCTCATCCCCCTATTACTGTGCGGCTGTGGATGCTGGCAGAGATGCAGAGCTCCATGTGACTTCAACAGGTAGGCACATCGTGACGTAGCCCGCCACCAGCCCCCCCCCCCCCCCCCCCCCCCCCCCCCCGCACCCGCCGTCACGCCTGCCTCCCAGCTGCGCCTGCCGCTGTCTTCCCGTCTGGCCGGCCGCCCCGGTGTCTGCTCCGCGCTCTGCCCCGCTCCACTCCCTCCCCGGACCCGAAGCCCGTGCCTCCTCGCTCACCGACCCCGGCTCCCGGACCCCCCCCCCCTCCCTTCTGCACCTAGTGAATGCACCGGGACCATGACGGGCATCGCCGCCGCCTCTTTCTTCTCGAATTCCTGCAGGTTCGGGGGCTGCGGTCTCCAGTTCGAGTCTCTCGCCGAGCTCATCGTTCACATCGAGGACAATCACATCGGTGAGTTGGGGCCGGGGGCGGGGGCGGCGGAGCTAGGCGGTTAGCGGCTATGTGTGCTAACGGCGCAGCTAGCTAGCTAGTGAGCGCAGATCGCCTCTGCGGTCCGCTATCCCGGCTTTCCGTTCCCTGTCGAGGCTCGACGGGAGTTCGAGTCCTTAAAGCAACTTACACCCCCCGTCGAAGCGAAGGGGAGGGGAAGGGAGGGGGATAGCTTGCAGTGGAATTGCGCGTGTTTTGGTGAAGGCTGTGACATTTCCGTCCGCGGCGGTGGGTGAACCGCAAAGGGCTGCGTACGTTTCATAGGTGGAACTAGCATCCCGAGGAGACGGCAGCTGTTTCCCAGCTAACCCGCTGAACGCTCACATTTCCAGGCCTGATGCGCTGCAGCCGCCCGCTACCTCCATCTTCCTCCTCTAAAATCTCCCTAATCCCCACTCAATGTTCATGATCTAGTTATAAACTATGATATAAATAGATAACAACCTCAACTTGTTGCACCACCTTTTAAATTTACATATATAAATAAACCATTGTCACTGCCACAGGATAAATAACACTTTAAGCATCAATTAATAGACATATTTTGGAGGTTTATGGCTTATTCTTTTTAATAATAATAACAATCCTAAATAATAATAATATTATAATAGCATTTTAAATAAAATGCAAACATTAAATGCATCATTCTAACCATAAAGAACCTGCAAGTACAACATGAAAAGCTCTGCATTACTGGCCCCAACCAAGTTTGAACCTGGATTATGTCATTTTGCAGAGCATGGATCAAAGTTCCTCCTCTTCTTGGACACTAATGCTCCTCCCTCTGCTGGGTGGAATTTTAATCCACCATAAAAGTGACTCTGCAGTGCAATGTATGGCAGAAGTGATTGGGGTGGGGAGTGTAATAATAATTGGTGGCATATTTCTATCTTTATGGAGCACTTTTGAAAACAAGGGGCCCTGGGAGCAAAATGGATGCTTCATTGAGCCGGTCGCCATGGTAACTAGCAGTCTCCAATGGGGTTGGAGGGCAGTATATTGGCGGAGTTATTGCACACCTGCTGTCTCACTGACAAAGAACGCTGCATGGCCGCCAGCTGTGGTGATGCCGCCTCATGTGATGAAGCCGCATGGTATAAAATGTTTGTAAAGCAGTGGAAGGGACCGCTGTGCTAGAAACCGCCTTTCCGTTTACACGTGGATCGCTTCTAAGTTGCAGGAATTAAGACATTTGTTATTTTTTGTTCAATTTTAACGTTTCTTTTGCACAAAACAAACCTTGACATTTACACATAAAGTCACATAAATATCTAAATATGCGTTTCTGTCTTACAGTCAGTCACAGAGCAAAGCTAGCGTGCATCAATTGGTGTCCCATCTGGCCCTCAGCTTGACCTTTGACTTTAACCGTCAGCCGTGCAGAACGGCAGACAAGCCGGTGTTTTTTTCCCTGGATTAATGAATTGGCATTTTGCTCACTTTATACCAAAAGCTTTTCATAAGCAGGGTCAAGATCACGGATGGGGTAATCAATATTGTGAGCACATTAGGGAACCGTGTGGCAGGAAGACGGGGTTTAAGGTGGGGGGTGGGTGTCTCATTTGGCTTTGAACCTTAGTTTTTTTTGCTTGTGCAACGAAGAGATCTAGATGCGAACAATCCAATTAAATGATGGTAATCATTATTAACCAGATGATTCAGGCAAATTTTGGGGGGGTTTGGATGTAGATGGAGCATATTTGTTTCCCCATTCCCCATGTTTCTACATGCATGGATTATAAAAAAATAATACATGTCATGTCTACTAATTACAGCAACCTTAAGTTATAGAATGTGGAAAATACTGTGAGTCTTTAGAAAATGGTTCGGCTGCTGAAATCTGTGCAGCTCAGTGTCAGAAAGACTTTTCCACCTCTGCAGTCTCTGCTGCCCTCTTGTGTCAGGATATGGTAAATGCACCATAGACAGTAAAAGGCTCAAATCTTTGGGATGAGCTTGTTTTAAGACTCTTGCCTTCAGAAACTCTCTTCAAGAAGACAGAGTGAGTCTATCGTGGTCCTGTTTTCGAGGACATTAGAAAGCGTGCCAGTGTTCATGTGTGAGCTCATCCCTGAAAAAAAAGAGTTGTGGCTTTCCAATGACATACCCCTTGTTTAGATTACAGGTGACCGTGAGGGGCAGTTGCTTCGGTCGGCTGTTTGTCGTGTCATGTTTGCTTGTTGCCAAGCTCTTTGTGCTGCGAGTCTAGGTAAGGCCTGAGGAATGCAAATAATGTCAGGGCCCTGTGCCGCCGTGCACGACTGCAGCGCGCCTCACCTGCACAAGCACATACCTGCCTCTTACATCAGCAGAAAAGGAAAGAACCTAAGATTGACAAAGATTTGATGAACAAGATTTGTGAAGCAGCATCTGGGTTGACGAAGTCCCAGACAGACCCTTATACCAACACATTTGCATGGGATTTTTTGAGGGGTTTTTTTTTCTGGAGAAACTCCCCTTTCTGCATTTTGGTGTTTGGAGTGCATAAAATATAGCTCAGAAAAAATACTACTTCTATAGTTTAATATCTGTGTAAATGTTCAATGTGAAATTCAGCTTATTCTGGTATTTGCAAAGTTAATTTTGCTTTTGTGATACAGTGTTCCCTAATATATTACCTTCTAGAAATAACCTGCCATTGGTGAAATTCACAAAGTAGGATCACAGATGTTTTAAGGCTCTAAAACTCCCTTGCTACATACTCTATACACAGGCATAACCATTTTCACATAAAAGTTCAAACTTTTGTAGAAAAATAAGTCCAGCACATTAGAATAAAAAATTGCACTAAAAACACCAGTGAAAGAGTGACCCTCGACCCTCAAGGACAACGGTATGAACTTATTCCCATTGTACAAACTGCCGGAAATGAAATGCCAAACTTCATACAGTTGAGTGAGCAACTTTAATAATAAATTAGTAAAATTACTCTCAAGAAATGTCAAGAAAAATTCATTTCCGGGTAATTTCTACACAGAAGTTTTAGATCCACACATATTTGGAGCATTTTTTTCATGAAGATTTGCCAAGATAGCTTAATGTCATCAATGAAAATTGGGCCGTGACTTGAGTTTGGGAGTGGAGGAACATCTGAAATTGTTTTCATATGACTGACGTGGCTCTTTATTTTGAAGGCTGTTCAACGTTCACAGAGTGAGGAAGACTTCAGTCTTGTGAGGAGAATTAGTGGCACAGCAGAGACAAACAACCTTAAAGACCCACTCCAATGCAAGTCAGGTTTCTTTGGTGTTTTTAAGACGTTTTTGTGGCATTTTTCTCATGGAGGACATATAATAATTTAAGATTAAAAAGGCATTTCTGAGTATTTCTTTATTCAGCTCTTGCAGAAATAAAAAGTTTAAATTAATGTTTAAAATACTCAGTTGGGATGTAGAAACTGAAACGGGGGAGCAAAGTCTCTCTTTTAGACGAACCGATCCATGCACATCTCCATTTTCCTCGGTAAAGCTGCTCTCTGGTTCAGAACTGTACGGCTGGAGAGCTCCGATATTGCTCGCCGTTTTTGTTGCACCGCTAATGGTAGCTCAGGGTTGTGAGGGGCTGTACGCCAGCAGGAGAGAGTGTAAACAAGGGGATGATGGGATATCAGCGAAGACTTACTTCTGTGCCAACAGTCCTGCCCACAACTCAGAGGTGAATTTCTGATTAACTCCTGCCGCTCGATGTTTTAGAAACCGATTCAGGTTTTCTTTACTTTGGCTAAAAACGACTTATTTATAATTAAAAGAACACTGGGCACGCTTTGAAACTAGATCAAAAGATGATCAGATTGAGTCATTTTCATTTTCTGCTTTGTCCTCAGCTGTGAAAAGTTTCTGCTTCCGGGATGTGGTGTCAAACTGCTTCCTCCTCCTCAATGTCTTCCTCACCTCATCCATACAGACCTTTTCTACATCCTGCTCCACAGCAGCCTCTCCCTCCATTTTCTGCTCCGGGTCCCGCTTCACCTTCCGCCATGTTGTCAGAAAATCTCAGAGCTGTGCATCCTGGGATGTTTACACCATAGAAGGATACACCAGACCAATCCTTGAAATCGGTGAAAAGAAGGCCGTAGTGTTTGGACTTGGACAGCACGCTGTGACGTAAGCAGCGTACAAAGGCAGCCCAGGAAGGACACAGCCCTCCATGTTGGACACAGCCAAAGTCTCACTTCTCTGTTTGACCCTCATCCTTTTCATCACTGTCAGAGTCATCCTCACATCAGCATCAAGTCTTGCTGCCTTTTCCATCTGATCTCTTGAACACAGAGTTTTTCCTCCTTTTTGTCTATCATGTCCGCCAACTCTCCACCTTTCTCTCTCAAAGTCGCTGCATTCCGAGTTCCCACTCTTACGTCCTACGCTCCTGTCTTTCCTTTTCCCTTGCCCACTAATACGCCTTCCTCCTTTTCAACCAACAGTTGTTCAAGTTCCACCGCCCCCCGTTTAGGCCAGTGGCACCGGTCGTTATCGTTGTTAACTTGGGTCATGTTTGTTGTTGGCACGATTGATTGTATTTTTACATTTATCCAGACTTGGGAGTGTCAAACAAAAGCACTGAGTTTAACCCCTCGTGGTTAAAAAAAATAAAATGAATGCAGGATAGTTCGGATACCTAAATTATTATATTGACGGGAAATACGTCACGTATGTCAGTACATTTTAAATGTTAGTTGAAAAAAACGTTTTTCCTTTTTCTCTATGATCAGCTAGAGTTGGTACCAAACAGCGACTGTATACGAGAACTGGACTGAACACCGTTGATGTCACTCATAGATAATGGTTCACTCCCGGCTTGAACGAAATGAAGTCAATTTTTTTTGCAAAACAGACGCTGACATTTTGGAACCAGACATCATCAGTGAGGAGTGATTGGTTCCAATGGGTCTGACTCACGGTTTCTATGACAACGACGATCAGGTGTGAGCTTGTTGGAACTCTGCACCCCTACCACTAAAAGTCTTCTCAGGCAGGCACCACATGTTGTTAATGAGTCATCTGATTGGTCCGTTTATAACTCAAATTACTTGCACTACGGAAAAGAAATGGGATTGGAAAGAACATGTTGACAAAAAGGTTTCAGAGCAAGAACGGTTATTCTAAAAAGGGGATGACTGAGTAACAGCTGTTTATTTCTCTATTGAGGTCTATGGGATTTTGGCTTCTTGAAACCAGTGGGTACTTCCTGTTTGGAACGGCAGGGGTGAGGGGTCACTCAGTCCATTGCTTATGTACAGTCAATGGTTCAGAAATAAATTCAGGATTGACTTGTTCCGGTTCCAACATTTGGTTCCAACTCTCTTCAGACCTAAGGAAACGGGCGCATGTCTCCTTTAGCCACGAGCACAATCTGCTTTGGGGCCAAAACTTTACTTGCTAGTTTGTCTCCCATCTCATTTTCAAAAGGTGCGACATGGGAAGGGGGTGCATGTTTGTACATGCACCAGTGTGCTCACCATACTTCCTAAATGACCTGTGAGGGCGTGGTAGAGCAATTACTGAGCTGCCATCCCGAGCTGGAATCTGCAGACCCTCTCTTTTCACCCCGCACACACACTCACAAGCACACAGGCTCTTTCAGCGGGCTGGAGGGCCACACCAAGCTCTGGGAAGAGTAATTACAGACAGGTTTGCCCCCCACCATCCCTTACCCAACACACACACTCTACCCCCCTCCCCCCACCCATCCTTGCTCCGGCACATCCTCCAGCCCTCTCCCGTCATCCGGCTGCCTGCTGCTCTAGAAACACGTTAAAATCCTTTCTGCGGCTTAATTAGCGCGGCTGCACAACAAGCCGTGCATTCTTGGCCTGCTTTCAACACGTATAGATGCATGTGGATCCATGTGGCGATGGACACGAGCGTTGACGTCACCACCAGGGGGCAGCATTGCACCGGAAGTGAAGATGGAAGTTAGGAAAAAAAGTGGAGCAACTTTTGATTGGATGACAACATTTACACAATAAACTGGCAGCCTTTTGGGAGGGAAATGTTGCGTGAATTTGTACTTTTTATAGATCAATATAAACTTTTCTTTGCTGCTATTTTTTCCAGACTGCATGGCCACAAGTGCGTCTGCTCATCAACAAACGCTGCATTCAAGAGTGGCAGGATTTATTGAACTCTAGGAGCTCAATACTTTAAAATACGGGATGTTTTGTAGTTAAGGCAAGTTCAAGTTCACAATTGCAGATCAGTTGATATAATTGGTCAACATATCTTAAAAGACATACTCTGAAAATTGTGTTTTGGTGTTTATAACATGTTCTTGTTGCATTTTTGGGATGATGGAAGACGTTTATTGAGAAAATTGAGCTCAAAATTGCCTCTGCATTTATATTCATTGTGAATCAGGAGCAGATAAAAAAAATAAAATTTGAAAAAGAGCACATTTGTGATGTAAAAGCTACACTGGGCAGGTCACAAGCTCTCTGCTCTGCTCCATTCTGATGCATCCACTTGTAGAAAAATAGGTCCATGTACGTCTTTGTTTTCCTCATCTGAGCTGGAATCTGGCTCATAACTGCAGGGCAGCTGCTGGATAGCTCTGCTATGCCGCTCTGCAGAAACTATGCCCTAGAAAATAACAGGTTTTTAGATTTTGACTAAAAACGGCATCATCATAATTAACAGACTTCTGGGAACTCTTTTGCAATAGATCAAAATCTGTTCTCGTGAATTCCTACCTGAAAACACAGACGCAATAAACCTACAATCACGCACAAGCAAAGAACAATGTTAGGGCATACAGTGAAAGAAACAAATGGACCTGCAGTCACATCTTATGAGGCGGCGCTCTCGTTGTCCTCCAGCCTCGGCAGCAGGACCTGCAGTGTGTTGGCTTCCTGTCCTGCTAGGTGTGCGGAAGTCGTAAAGCCGGCGAACATTTACTGCAGCTCTGCACCTGGTTCACTGACCACTAACACCCCTCCCCATCTCCACACACACATGCACACGCTTACCTCATCTGCAATTTGCTGCTCCCTGGGCATCCAGGATCCCTAAGCATGGCATGGCTTTCATGGAAACAATTAAGGCAGAAAGAAAGTTGTTTTTCTTTATAATCAGCTCTCTAAAATCCAGAAATCCAATGTAGTTTTTTAATTCCTGCTGCAGGAAGCTGGACTTAACTTAATCACACTATAGATTAAGTGGTGTGTGTTTTCTAATGCTGCTCTGGTCTCCACATCTGAGCAGCAAGTATACGGTTAGAAAGGCTCAGCCATAAAAGCCTCCCAGACCACCTCAGAGGAGAACCTTACATTAAAGTGAGTGAGTGACTTAGTGGGCCTGCTTGTCTGTGTAGATAATCCAACCCTTGCCATCCTCCACCCCCCCTCAGAAGGTTTCACCCCTCTGTGGGTGTTTTCCTCGCTGCGCCGGCGTCCTTGGTGTTCTCCTGCTCTCTGGGAAGTCTGCATTCTCCCTTTTTTTTTCTTAATTATGAGGTGTGAAAGCCTAAAAGCCACCGGGGAAAACACACACACTCACAGACTTACACTTCAGGTTAGATAAAAAGAGCTCTCGAATCTCATTTGCAGTACATCTGTAAACCATTAAAGATGCAGAAGCAATTACTCCGGCCTTGTTTGTGCACAGGCTGACGCATGCTGGCACATGACGTCTGCTGCACCCCGGTTGAACACTTAGTGGCGCTGGTAGTTCACAGATAAATACAGACGATGCATCAGTGGTTTCATGGAGTTGCTCCTGTTTAGCAGGGATGGGGAGGTGGGCCTTTAACGCTCCTGCTGCTCCCCTTTGGGCTGTGGAAATGGCCTCACTATCATTACAAGTCAGCTGGAAAATGCTGCATTGTAGCACTGTACATCCATCTCAGATTTCTGCTTCAGTTTACATAGTTCTTTTCCTTTTTTTCCGGAAATGATTAAAAAGCCCCTGAGATGGGGGCGGGAGGCTGTAAATTAAAGATAATCTTGGAGCACATGGTGGGAAACCAACCAGCAATCCTCTGAGTCAGTATGTGTTCACACGTTTGGTGAAAGGTGACTAATCCGCATGTCTGTTTGCTTCTCAGACACAGATCCGCGGGTCCTGGAGAAGCAGGAGCAACAGCAGCCAACATACCTGGCCCTGAGCTACATCAACAGGTACACTCATTCGCTGGCTGACGCGTGTGACCATAGAGGGCAGCATTGCTCCACCCACAGAAGGCGTGCGTTCATGTGACTCGCCCGGGAGAATGCGGAATGACTGATGTCTTCCCACAGACAGAGCACTTATCTGTAAACCAGCACAGCAAACCGCAGAGTCACTCCTCCTCGCTGTGCCGCCAGAGGCAGCGCCGCAGGTCCACACAGCATGTGTGTGTGTGTGTGTGTTTGTGCAGCAAATCAATGTGTCAACTTCCTCCGCCAAAAGTAAAGACCAAAAGGGAGGGGAAGAATGGTTTGTTTTCAGTAACAACTGCTGAAGTGGTGAGGCTGTAAATGTCATCCATGTTCACTGTCTGAGGGTTCTTCATTCTGCTGGGTCGTTTCTCACAAGATACTCATTATTTATATGGATGATGAAGCCACCAATAGCATGGAGGAATCAATTAATCCAATTGGGTTTGGTTTATGCTTGTCTTCCAAACATGTTCTTTTGGCATTTTCCTGATGATGGAGGACATAAATAAAAAATTAAGTTTCATAGAGTGTAAGTTTTTTTTTTTTTTTTTTGGTGTGACTCATACTCAAGTACGACTTATATGTGAGGTTTTTTTTATATAAAAAGGATCATATGTTTGTAATTTTCCCACTAAAAGCTGCTAGAGGGCGCTGTAGTTGTGTGAATCAGTATTTGCCATTGACAGCAACACACAAGAAGAAGCAGCGCTCCATCTTATGTGGGTCTTGGCAAAGTTGTTTAGAAGCGTCGCACTTTTCTCCTAAAATGGGGACTTATGCTCCAGTGTGACTTGTCCTCGATTTTTTTCTTTATATTTGTCGCTACGACTTACAGTGCAGAAAATACAAGATTTCTTTATTCAAATCGTAAATTTGGAGCAGATGGAAAATGCGTTTGGAAATGATCATATTTGTCACATAGAAAATACTCTGGGCGGGCCACAAGCTCCATTCAGATGCATCTTTATAGACAACTAGATCCGTCTTTGTTTTCCTCGTCTGAGCTGGAATCTGGATCAGAACTGTACAGCTGGCGAGTTGCAATATTGCTCGCCATTTTTGTTACACTGATAATGTTAGGTTTGGGGATGTGAGGGGCTGTAAGCCAGGGGGAGCGCACATACACAGAGAGCACTTAGTTACGGGTGATGGGGGCGGGGTTGCTCTGCACCAACTGTCCCGCCCACAACTCAGAGGTGAATTTCTAATGAACTCCTGCCGCTCTACAGAAACTATGTCCTACAAGACGACACAGGTTTTTGATTTGGCCTAAAAGCGGCATAATCCTAATGGGAACACTTTACAAGAGTCAAAAAGATGATCAGAGTGGGACTTTAATAGCCCTGGTGTCTCGTCAGGTTCATGACAGACGCCGCACGCCGGGAGCAGGAGACCATGAAGAAGAAGGCCACGCCAAAGCTGTCCCTGTCCATCACGGGAGGAATGTCCAGGAACAGCACGGCCACGCCTCCCCGCCACACCAGCGGTAACCTGACGCCTCCTGTCACGCCCCCCATCACCCCTTCCTCCTCATTCCGCAGCAGCACACCTACAGGTACGACAGGTGTGTGTGTGCGCTTTGTGTGTTATAATGCGTGTTTGACGGGGAGCTAATTTAAACAAACCAACTAAAAGAACATTTATCTTTCATAACTTTACAAGCCTGGTAAGAGAGCATGACTCAGCAGAAAACTTTTTTGAAGATGTATCTGAACGCCTCCAAGCCGTTCATCAGCAAAAATGTCCGTCTACTGAGGGCCCCTGTGAGTGTGGCGGCTCCTGCAGAGAGCAAACCAGTTCACACTCGACTAATTACATAGCAGCTGTCACACGGTGCGCCTGAACGGGGCCGGGTGGCGCTCAGCCTCCAAGCAGATGTCCAATTCCAGCCCAAATGGTTGCAAACGTGGTGTTAGGTCCTGGCTTACGCACACACTCGCATTCTTTCAACATGTGCCAGGGTGCCATCCACTTCCTCATGCTGGGGAGCAGCATTTCCTGTTCTATGTTTGGTGGTGGTGGTGGGGGGGGGGGGGGGGGGGGGGGGGTCGGGGGTCGGTGAGTCTGCGTGTGTACATGCATGTGAGTGGAAAAATGTTGGGCTCTCAGCCCTGTTTGCAGGCTGAGTAATGGGGATCACTCCCACTTAATGAGCCCTTTCTCCATGCCAGTCCCCGCATTTTTGACTCACACACATCTTCTGTTTCGTCTGCTTCCAGTGGTTTATTAATCAAACTAGCGTCCGTTTCACAGAGAAAAGCAATAAAGGAGAGTCTCATATCATTTTCCGTGTGATGAATCCTCATAGCACTGTGCTCCTCCAGCCGCAATTCATCCAAATGTTTGTCTGCTCTGCGCGGCTCCACTGTGCCTCCAGGCAGCGAGTATGACGAGGAGGAAGTAGACTACGAGGAGTCAGACAGCGATGAGTCCTGGACCACAGAAAGTGCCATCAGCTCCGAGTCCATCCTGAGCTCCATGTGCATGAACGGGGGCGAGGAGAAGCCGTTCGCCTGCCCCGTTCCCGGCTGCAAGAAGAGATACAAGGTAAGGCCTCACGCGCAGACGGAGAGTCCTCCGCAGCCACAGGACATGAGCTTTCGTCTGCGCTGCAGCCCACACTGGTCCTTTTGTACCAACATCACATGTCTGCGCGTAATGTTTGAATATAAATCCACTCTGTCCTGATGGGGGGCAGAGATAAATAAATGATGGGAGGTTTGCATTGCGTGAATTTCAATGCACCTCCAAACAAAGAGCTCCTTCAGCTCTGTGCTCCCTAACGAATGGACAGCTTTGGAACATTATTCTAAACTCCCCTTTAAGGCAAATAGAAAGTGATGTGGGAAAGCCACATTTGGTGTTTGGTCCTTCAGGGTTTAATGCTGACCTCATATTTGAAATGGTGAGAAAAAGGGGACAAGAAAACATCTTCTGTTGGTGGAGTTTGTCGCTCTTCCTGATTCACTCAAGCAGCTTATAGAGGGGGGACCCATGTCATTTTTCTTTACAAGTTGACACAATGTCCCTTTTTAAATTAAACACCTCACATACGCCGCTCAAAACGCCACCGCTCTATTTTCAGCCATGAAGGCGCCAAAGCTCCGCCTCCTGAAATGGAGGCTTCAGGGGGCGCAGTGAGGTTCTCTGCACCACTTTTTCTTCCATCCTGTTTTAAGACTTTGTGCTAAAATGAAAACAAAATGATGAACACAAATGCTTTGACCGTGTTTTGCTAAACGAGGGAGCAGCTACTCAGAGAAGTCATCTTTTGGTCTATGAAGAAGTGTTCCCAGCGGTCTTTAAATTAGGATTCTAGTTTACTAGGACATCGTTTCTGCAGTCGTTCAATATAAATTAGCCACCGAGTTGTGGGGAAAACCCTTGGCACGGAGTGAGCCTGCCCTTATTTCCCATCATTCCCACACACCACCAATCTAACATTACCGGTGAAACAGAAATGTGGAGCAATATTGGAGCTATCCAGGCATACAGTTTTGAGCCAGATTCCAGCTCAGATGAGGAAATCAAAGACGTAGATGGATGCATCAGAATGGAGCAGAGCAGGGCGCTTGTGCCCACCGATTGTAATTTGTACGGAACAACTACAAGCTTTTTTGAATGGCATTTTTTATGCGCTCCCGATCATGATTTGGATTTAAAGTATTTAAAGTAAAATAGACTTAAACAAAAAAAAAAAATCTTTTATTAAATTATGAAAATCCCACGTAACCCTTGTGCTATCCTATGACCCCACCCGTACATTGACGTGTTATTCCTACCATGACAAAGGTGGATAAAGGTGGAAAGATTTCATGTAATCCATGGACACCAGTGAAGATCACAAATCATTGAAGAAAAAAGGTTCAGAGCACTGTCTAGTGGGTCTAGATGACCCAACTCCCAATGTTAAAGTGCCTAGGATAGCACAAGGGTTAAGGAACTAACATAAAAGTTGTTTTTTGCTGGGGAAAAAAGAAATTTCTTGAAATAAAAATGGACTGGTGAATTGTAGTATTTCATGAGTGTTTTTCTCCGGTTTGTCTTCTTCCATCAGAATGTGAACGGCATCAAATACCACGCCAAGAACGGCCACCGCACTCAGATCCGTGTGAGGAAACCCTTCAAGTGTCGCTGCGGCAAGAGCTACAAGACGTCCCAGGGTCTGAGGCACCACACCATCAACTTCCACCCGCCCGTGTCCACCGAGATGTTGCGCAAAATTCAAGGCTAGGTCCTGCGATCATCAAGTACCCCAAATGTAGCCCCGCCCTGACTGTCCCTGCACCCCAACACACTAAAGGATCAAGTGCATGCTTTAAGTTGTTCTCATTTTCTGTTATTTGTCACCATTTTTCGTTCATGTTGCGTATTTTTTTCTATCTATGTTTTATCACTTGTATTTTTGGACAGAAAAGTATCTTTGTAGTATTTTTTTATTATGGTACATATTTGCACATTCGTATATGCTATCATTTTACTCTATTGTTTGACTTACATAAGGTGCTAACGAAAAAAAAAAATCAGAAAGAAAAGACAAAAAAACAAAAGAAACGAAAGGAAGACACGGATCGAGAAGTGCGTCAGACTCCTGCCTTGTCAGCACCCCCCCCCCCCGAGCGGGAAAAGTTGGGTTCTGGAGTACAGCGGTTCTGACTGGGCCCAGTCCAGATTCAGATCTGCCTTCAATGTCACTTCTGGGAGATTTGCAGAAAGAGTTAAGTTATACTATAACAGATATATTGACATATGTAAACTATATAAAGATATGTATATGAAATATAAAAACTATTCACAGGCGTATTCATGAAAGTTCCTTTATTTTCAAGCTTTATTTTCTATATTTTGGACATCTGTAAGTGTTCCTTTGCTGGCTGGCAGCTTTGTGGGTTGCAAGCTGTTGGACTTGAGTGTGTAGTTTTTGTAAAACCTTCAAATTTCCGTTTGGCCATTTTCGGGGTCAGGTGGATCATTTCACTGTTGATCAGGAAGGCGGTCTTCACCCCCTCACCCCCACGTAGAGCGCCCTTACCCCCAGCGTTTCTTCATTCAGAGTGCCGGAGCTGCTTCGCACCCTCAGAAGTAGCTTCCCTGCAATCCAGTTGCCAAAATTCCTTTTTGTGGCTTTTTTTTCTCTCTCTTTTTCCTTTTATGGTCGTTGCCAACAGCTCTCCACTGCCAAACATTGACCATACCATGTGCCTGATGGGAGGGGAGGGGGGATTTTACAATGGAGGAGGCGGCAGTTGCACCTCCAAAAGAGCGAGTGAATGTTTTCATGCATGCTTTCTGAGGTTTTCTTTTTTTTTTTGTATTTGAAGAAGTCTGTTTTAGGTGTCTGTCCAGCAGTAACAAAAATTGATCAGCGGAGGAAGTATGTTGGTGTTTCTGTGTTTGAATGTCTCATGTTTCTGCGCCAGGCTGCTGGTTCGACTCCTATGGCGCAGGATTGTTGTGCGTCGTTGCCTGCAGACAAAAAGTTTGTCATTTATTTCTTAAGCAGAGGTTTACCCGATCGTATAGAGATTATATATTTGGCATCACTTTATAGTGTTTTCAGCATGTTCAGGGTGTTGAAAGCTCTCAAACAAGCAAAAAAAAAAGCCAAACTCTTTAGACGTTTCCAGTTTCACCTGCAGTATTAACACAAACAGGAAGAAGAGAAGTGGAAGATCTTCACATGAAGAGATGAGGGACTCCAATATACCATGTACAGTGAATGTATCGTTCGTGTGTCTGTTGTCAAGTGCTTTTAAATTATATTTTCATATGTGACGTGGAGACCAATGTTTTCTTTTTGTATGGGGGTTCAACAGGTTCTGACCAGTGATTTGTAAATGATGTCAAACTGTTTTTCTTTACAAAAGGTGAGCTGCTTTCATGTAAACAGAAAATGTCTGGGAAAAAAAAAAAAACCTTTGCAAAAATAAAGTGATAAGCTGTGTAGCTCAAAAGGGAGAATTTTTGTCCGTTTGACACAAAGACAGAAAGGCCATGAAGTGCATGTAGACTAGCTTAATTTATTCATAAAGATGTTTTTTTGTATACATTTTCCCGTCATTCTTCCACGAAACAGGCTGAAAGGACACAGATTTGTTTGCCTTGATATGACTGAGCATGTGCAGACATTCAAGCCTGACACAACACTGTAACAGAGGTGAGGGGGGGTTACGGAGCCCTGGACATGACATAAAAAAATTGGATACCTCAAATGAATTAATTAGTGCTGCACACTAATGAGCATTTGGTGGGCACCAATGAGCATTTTGTGTGTACAAAATAGCACATCGTGGGGAGAAAAATCTGCATTTGTTGTGTGCAAATGAGCATTTTGTGCAGTAAAATAAGCAATTTCTGAGTATAAACTAGCATTACATGGGGGAAAATTAGCATTTCGTGTGTACAAACAAGTATTTCGTGGGGAAAAATTAGCATTTCGTGTGTACAAATAGCTATTCATGTGTACAAACTATCACAAATCAGAATTTTGAGCAGGAAAATTAGCATTTTGTATCTACAAACTAGCATTTCATGGGGAAAAATGAGCATTTTTAGGGCACAAATAAGGATTTTGTCGGTAAAAATTAGTATTTTGTGAAAACAAATTAGTATTTTAATATATTCAATATGTTCAACTACTAATATGTGTTCACAAAATATTAATTTGTACCCACAAAATCCGTATTTGTGCACACAAAATACTACTTTGAGGAAAACATTTTTTTTGAATGTCATGCTCCAGATACGTTGTAAGTGAACAGGATGTGTTGTAAAGCTCAAAGAAAATATATTTCTATCAGTCATAAGGATCTAACAAACCTGCACAAAGCAGCAACTTCTTCACAGTTATTATTTTAAAAAGGTTCAAATTGGAACTCAACACCCTGCAATTCATCCTATAACCTGACGCATCAGCAATTCTGCTTGATCAAAATGAAAAAAAGTGCACCACAGGAAGTGAAAGGTCCCCTAAACATGATGGAGGTAACGGTACCTGCTTTACGACAGCTATTCACACTTCTGTCCACTTTTTTTAATGTGTCATTTATGTACAGTACATTCAGAGTAAAGCCTTTTTTTAGTGCAGATACATATAAATGTGGTGCTGTTTTTGTTTTACGTCATCTGACATCTTTGCAAAACACTCGCGCACAACAGGACAGAAGAAAATCTTCATATGATTCTATAGTTTTATGTACACATTCAGGTGAGTTAAAGCAGCTCAAACTTCACTTAAGCTTTGAATTCTGTGACTAAATCAAAGAAAATATATACTTGTATGGCTGCTTTATCATTTACACATGTTCAGGATAGGCTAAGGACACAGAAAATACATTGCTTCTTCTTTTCTTAGAGTAACTTCTTAATATTCCTTCAAGAACGGGAGGGAATTCTGTGGTTTTCCACTTGCAGTCACATCGTATAAGCATGCGTTTTAAAAGACGAGCTCATGTATCAAAACAAAAGCCTGGATCAATACAGACATACATGACTCTTCTACATTCAGACCTTTAGGACTGCAGAGAAGTGACCATGATTGTACCTTAACAACACAGCGGATCCTAAATTGAAATCTGCTGACTCGTGGCTCTGCCACCTTCATTCGATCTGGTCAAAGTTGAGCACGTGGCCGTCGAAGTGTGTGAGGACGTGCCTCTCGAAGAGGCACTGCTGACAGTCGAGGGGGAACTGCTCGGAGCAGACGGGGCAAACCTTCCAGTGGCTTTCCACGTGCTGCTCGAAGCTGCGCTGCTCAAAGTGTGGCGGGAAGATGACTTCGCAGAGGGGGCAGCGCTTGTGGACGTCACTACTACAGCAGAGCAGGGGTAAAAACACGCCATGAGTTGTGTAGTTTAGCATATGAGACTGTGAAACTACAATTTGACATTCTGGCAGGACTGGAGTGAGCTGACGTTTCCCCTCTTACTACAAGATATTTTAATAGATAAAAACATTTATTCAACCTATTAAAGCATGCCAAACACCTGATTTAACCGACACACTGAGTAGATTCAAATGTGTAGACAGCATACAACTTCCTTTTCTTGTTCTTTACAGAAGTGCATGATGGGAGTTACCTGGAGTCGAAGCAGAAGTTGCTTCTTGCCTCACTGCGCCGACTAGATTGATGATCACATGAAGGAGGAGCTCCGTTGCTCACCTTGGATGATAATGTGTAGAAAAGTTTAAAGGTGTGCATTTGTTTGTACATCTTCACAACAGCTGCTTTTTACCGTTTTTCTGTCAAATGAAGACTGGTTCCATTCTGATTTATTTTCATCTTCAGTGGTATTTTACAGTTTATAAAGGAAGGTGATTTTGCCCACATGCAAAGACTCATTTGGTTCCAGATGTAAGAAATACACCAAAAAAGCCAAAACAAAAACAAAACCTCCACACTGCTTCATCATTAACAAGATGACTTAGGTTTTTGGCATTCACTGGTATAATAAGCACTGTTACTTTGAAATACAACAAATGATACACTGAACGGTTTAAAAGTCCCACTCTGATCCTCTTCTGATTTGTTGTAAATGTTTTCCCAGTGGTCTTTTTTAATTTTGATTATAATGTTTTTATGAAAAATAAGAAACCTGTGTTGTTTTCTTGGACATAGTTCCTGCAGAGTAGCAATAGTCCATTAGAAATTCGCCACTGAGTTGTGAGCGGGCAGCGATCCCGCTGATTGTAGTTTTTTTGTCATTTTTCAAACACCTTTTTTTTGTCTACTCCTGATTCACAACAATTACAATAAAGAAATACTCATGCATATAATTTGGAGCTTAATTTTCTTAATTTATGTCCTCCATCATCAGAAAAATGCTTCAAGAAGACATTAAAAATACTAAAAAACAACATTTTCCTCCTTACAAATATAACATGATTGATTTCTAAATGATTTGCTGTTAATGTTAAGATAGTTATTAGACAGAAATCGTGACTAATGTGTGGAAGAGGACTAAAACTGCTAAAAACAAAAAAGGACATAGAAAAATGTGCAAAATGAATAAAAAAAACAGATAAAGAAATAATAATATGATGAAGTGCAGAAAAACACTTTCGTAGAGCTTTTTCAACGTAACTGTGTTAAAAAAAAATCCATCCTTAACAGCCAGTAACTGATCTCCTGTACGTACTCTCTCCTCGCTCTGATCATCATCCTCTCTTTTGTCCTCACATTAATCATAACTTTATGCAAATCAGTTTGCAGCCCTGGCTCTGGAGGGCAAGTTTTTTTTTCCTCCTTAGTGACAGACGGAGCCTTGAGAAACATTTGCTCACAGCTCAGAAACATGAAAGTGAACGTTTATTTACTGAAGCTCAATGCTTTAAAAAGTGCTTGAGGGGATTTTTTCCGAACAGACTCATTTGGTTCTTGTGTCCTCTTACCTTCTGGGTTTCCGCTGGTGGAGGCTCATTGTTCTCTGGAGGACTTGTGCTGCGGGACGGCTGGATGCAGACAACCCTTCTGCTCCATCCCGGCACTCCTGGACCGGGGCTGGGGGGTGTGATCGGAGGTGCGCAGGGAGGCGTGCAGGGAGGAGCCTCAGGTGGAGGCCGTGCCAGGTATTCGGGAGACAGCGACACATCGGTTCGGTCTTTAAAAAGTGGGGAAAAAAAGTCAGATGCTGGCAGACGGGCATGAGTGTGACTAAAACTCGCGCTCATCCAACCTCTTGGGGTGTCAGTGGAGTAAGGATTGCCGTACTGGAGCTCAGCGGGTCTCTGTGGCACCAGCGGTGGAGGGGAGGGGTCCTGGGGGTAGGGGAGCGGGTAGCGCAGCACCATCGGCTGTCTGACTTCTGCGCACTGAACAGCAGCTTCCTGCCCTTTCTGCACTGAAACGTACCGCTGCAGCTTCTGCAGAGGAAACATGAAAGATTCAAGTCGTGTTTTTCGTATGTTTTTGTGGCATTTTTTCTGATGATGGACGACATCTCTTGAGAAAATGAAGATTTAAATTGCAATTCTTTAGTTAAATTGTTGTGAATCAGGAGCAGAAGACAGAGGCAGTTTAAAAAAAAAGCGTAGTTGTGACAGAAACTATGGGGGCATATATATTTGTATGGGCGAGCCGTATAAACAGAGAGCTCTTAGCAAAGGAAAGGGGAAGAGGGGGTGGTGTTGCTCTGTGCCAACAGTCCTGCCCACAACACAGAGGTGAATTTCTAATGAACTCCTGCTGCTCTGCAGAAACTATGTCCTAAAAAAACAAGTATTTTTAAAAAACAATTTTGGCTAAAAACTGCATAACCATAATTAAAAGACCACTGGGAACACTTTGAAAATAAATGAAAAGATTCTGTGCTTCACCTGTCAATCCTAAATATAGTCCATTTTTGTGAACAGAACTTTTTAAACACGTTGTTTCACAGGTGTTTTCAGGTATCTTAGTTTCCTTTTCCACAAAGAATTCCAGCAGGAACAACAAAGCCAGTCCAAACTTTTAACTTGCTGGTAAGTTTCATTTCTGCCCTTTGTGATTATAGCTGAAGCGCGCGCATTAGTACCCCACTCATTACTGTAATGGGTGCCAGACTCAGGCTCCCGATGCTCAGGCTTTTGCTGATAGAGGTGCTCACCTTCTCTCATTTGTCCCCCCATTCTATAGCTCGCTGTTCTCCTCCCTTGATGACTTCATTAGTGTGCTGCTATCAGATTTAACATTTAATGCGGGGTTGGGGAGGTGAAACAGACACGTAGCGTGGCATTTTCACTGTCTAATGGCGCTGTACTAAAGGGCGAAAGAAGCAAGTATAGATGTATTAATTAGTGGGATGGAGGGACTGGGAGCTGGAAGGGAAAAGCCACAGAAAGAGCTCAGACATGACACGATTGCTGTGTATAATTGAGAGCAATGATCTTGTTATGGACTTCAGTTTAGAGTTTACAACAGCTACTTATGTGAAAAGGAAAACCACAGCCTGTTGGGAGCCAAAGCTGGCATTCACTGGGACTTGAAGAAGCGTCATGCAGAGTGTGTAAACACTCAAGTCAATTGTTATCACAAAATTCAACGAAACAAAGAGGATTTATTCAATTTGGGCTGGAATTTTAGATCAATGGTCTCCAAGCTTTTTCAAACTGCAGACCGGTTTATTGTCAGACATATTTTCACGGACTGGTCTGTACGAGGCTCAAGTGACTGAAGTTTTTATTTTATTTTTAGCTTTCAGTTTCCCTTAACTTTTGATGGTAAATCTTCATTCTCTGTAAAACATCTGCAGCTGGTTTAAACTAAGCCCATAACTGTAAAAGTAGAAGCTTAAAAAAAAAAATTACATCAACTTTAGCTTCGTTTGACTTTTAACATGCGACAAAAAACAAAACAAAAACGATCACAAAAGCTGGTGTTTTCTAAATCTAATAATACATGTGAATCCACTGTTTGAACAACTTCATTAGCAGCATCCTTGTACCAATAGACAGCCGGTTGTTGAATTGTATGCATAATTAGGAGGTGTGGAAGCAACTGTCACAATAAATCCATATGTGGAGTAAAGACTCCTGGTTTTTGTCTGTTAAATGTAAATTTCTTTTATTTTGAAGTTGAAGGCACTTCTGTTTCCTCACTTTTCTGCAAAATTTGACTTTCCAAACATGTTTATTCTTTTGTTAAATTTGCTAGCTTGGGGGTTTTCCATTGGTAGAAAAGTTTAATATTTTTTTGGTTTCTTTGTGAACAGAAAACAAAAGTTGCTTGTTTGTGGACTTGGATGACAAAACCTTTCGTTTCTGCTATAGCTCTGAATATCATATGTGAAAAAAAGGTATGCTTTTAAGAATACACTAAATGCAGGCTCTTTAGCCCACCTTGTTCACACTGGACCAGCAGGGAGGGGCTTCTTCTTCTTCTTTTCTCTTTCTACTGTTTACAAGCGCATGCCTGCTAGCTGCAGTTGGAAGAGGTTTGATGGGACGTGTTTGATGTTGAAGGGGTGCAAATCTCATGAAGATGCAACAGGCTTTTTCTTTCACAGCTCTATTTTGGTACATGAAAGACTTGGTGTTGTAGAATTCCAGCCGCGCACAAACCGCAATAGTTCATTTCTCCTTCATGATCAATGCTCAAACAGTTGGCTCTTCCGGGAATTAAAAAGGACGGCATCCATACGTCGTTTCCAAATCCAAGTCCCTGATTGGTCAACGTTTGACCAGGTTTACCTTTCAACGCGTGCTCAATGGCCACTCGTTTTGTATGTAGAGCCCAAAAACGGCTGTAGAAGCTTTCATAGCTATGCAAGAGCATTAGAGCTTTGAATGCAGAGAATGCAGGGTGCTGTGAACGTAGCTTAAGAAGCTTCACCTCATCATGGAGGCTTATACCATGACGTTATCTCAGTGGTTTCTAGGTTTAGGGTTATTTTTGGACAGCCTCACCTCCTGGAGTTGCTCCTTTTCTCGCAGCGCCTGGGCGAGGTTGCGTTTGAGTTCCTTCACCTCGCGAGCTCTTTCAGCCATGTGCACCTAGTGAACAGACACACATAAACATTACAAAAACCCAAGATGACATGATAAAAGGGATCATAGCCATGAGAATTCGGAGGTCTTATTAAAAACTGCTGTCAGAGGAGAAATAAGGTTTTCTGCTTTCAGCCTGTGAATGACCACAGGAATAATTCAATTGTAGTTCCACAAACACACTGTTTGTCTTTTATCTATGCTGGCGTAAAGTCAAGTGTGTAGGGTTGACTGTGAAAGCCATAACTAGAGCCAAAGCACCAGGTCAGTGTTCAGGCCAAGATGAAGCAGGTCAGGGGACGGCCATAAATTTCTCCGTCTGCAACACAACTAACCCTGCAGGATGGTTTACAATGGCTGTTGTTTTCTCTTATTTCCCTTCATCTTAAACGCTTCATCCCCCCTCCCTCCTCTCCCAGCGTCTCTCTTTCTGCTTAATGTCTGTCTGTCCTGTTTTCATCGCCCTAAAACTCTCCGTTTCTGTTGCTTCCCCCGCTAATTCCCCCTTTCATCTCCTCCCGTCCTCTCTCCCCTCTTCCCATGAATTTACGGCGCAGCATTAGAGGGTTAAGTTCAGGTGAAGAGAGTCTGCAGCAGAGCGGTGACTCCCTCTGTTCTCTGGCTGATGTAAACAGCCGTAAAGCACGGAGTTCTGCGTCTGCCCCCATCCTCAGCCTTTGGGCCCATTAAGGACCGCTGGAGGGGGTCGCTGGGGGGCTGTGGACCCTCACCTCAGACATCAGACTCAATCAAAGTCAAGGGGGAGACGCATTTACAGCCAGTCCAAATACACACTATACTCACACACACCACGTTTTCCTGCATTTCATCAAAAATCAGATCAATTCTATAATCTCTACAAACTCTAAAAAAGTGATCTAAAAAATCTGCTGTTTTTTTCAGGTAGAACTAAACCACCTGGAAATCTGACGATTGGAGTGTGAAATTATAGAGCTTGGTTTAGTTAAAAACAAACAAACAACTGGATTAATCAAAATCTAATTAACCTCCAGCTAAAAAAGGTAAAACTGATTCTAAAAATCCATTGACTATATAAGAGTGGGTGTGATGTCATCCATAGAACATGGCTTACTTCAGGCTCCAACATGAAGTCAATTCAGTCGCCTTTTTTTCCCCAGAATACGGACGCCGCCATGTTGGAACCAGACGACGTCAGTAAATTGTTGCGGTCTCTTTGGCAAGAAATCACTCTGGCCAATCAGGAATGAGCTTGTTGGAAATCTATACCCCTACCACTTAAAAGCGGGGCACACTAAATCTGTCAAATGTTTCCATCGTTTCCATTTGCTCTGAAGAAAACATGTTAAAAAGCTATCAGAGCTCAGTGGTAGTTGCTTATCTCTATACAGAGGTCTGTAGGATTTTGGCATCTTGGAACCTGCAGGTAGTTGCCGTTTGGGACGCTGGGGTGGGTGGGGTGGGTGGGGTGGTCTCAGTCTCAGTTCAGTTCACAAATACAGTCGATGAGGAAGTCAAAACACAGATTCCTTTTTAAGTCAAACTCTTGCAATTTCTTTTGTTTGGTTTACGCCACTAGCAACGGGAAAACAGCTTTTTTAATAACCAAACAAAACTGGTTTTATAAAGTAAATGTTAAAATAAATTAAAATTTTAAATCAATTTGTAAATTGAAATCAATTCGGTAGTTTGCTGTCATCAGTGAATGAATGACAAAAAAATCGGTTTAAATTGTTTCCATTTAAAAAATCGTAGACTTAGCACAATTAGTTACGATGATTTAATTAAAAATGGTAACGCTTCACCATAGATACAAGTATGCATATGTCAAAAAAAATCTTGTTAAGGTTGGTCAAATCTTGATGGCAGAACGATAGTTCCCCAAATTTTGTGTAATGTAATTTTCCTGTGACAGATTCGGATTAAGCCTCACACACACAAAAAAAAATGTACTTACAGTTATTTATAAACATTATGTAAGTTTTCATCATCAGAACACACTGGATTCATAAACAGTCTTCGAAAAATGTTTTAGCTTTTTACTTCTACAACATTTAGCCGTTAATAAAAATGAAAAAGTAGTGAGCATGTTGCGTAAAGTCCAGGGCACTAGATGGGCCCACATTGTGTATTCTTTTAGGGAGTCGGGATTTTGACCCAGCCGGTGTTTTTTCAAATGAATCTGGTGCAGGTCTCTTACCCTAAAGCACTCCTCCTCATTGGCCAGCCGCTGCTTGAGCGTCTCGTTAATGGCACACTGCTCCCTCCACTTCTCCTCCATCACTGCCAGGTCTGCCTCTACCGAGCAGGTCTGCTGCTTTTCCACCTCCTCTCTGCCTCTCCCCTCCACCTCCATCAGCTCTTGCTCCTCCACACCATCCCTCACTTCCTCCGGCTTCGAAGTGGCTTCCTTCTCGCTGTTGTCCTCAGCGCTCAGTCTCTCGTTATTCACATCTACCCAGCTGGTCATCTTCAGGCTCTCCTCCTCCTTCTTTTCCTGCTTTTCTTCCATTTGTTCCCCACCTTGTTCAGGCCCGAACGCAGCTTTCTCCTTTTGCTTGCAGTCTCCTGGAGTCTTCTCCGTGTTTGTATGGTCATCACAGGCAGGATCTTCTGTTGTGAACTCTGGCGTGATTGTTAGGACAATAGTTGCAAGGTTTCCTGCAAGAAAGCAGCAATTCAGTATGATGTCTTCTAAATAAATTGGCGGTAGCAGACACTGAAGTGCCCTTTTGTCCAAATCAAATCAATCACTCTGGGGGAATTGTGCTGCAGAAGAGGATGAGAGCCTTAACTCAAAGCATCCTGGACAATCCCAGACATCTCTTGCACAACACGATGTCTGGACAGAGGAGCACATGGAGCAATCGGCTCATTTCACTGCGCTGCAGGACAGAGCGCTTTAAGAACTCACCTGTCCCTTCAGCTATCCAGCTGTTTAATGAACATGCCTGATATCAACTGTCATTCTATTTGTGAGCTGTCATTTTACTGCTGTTTATGTTGTTTTTTTTTGTGTGTGTTTTGCTGCCGAACACCTGGATTTCTCCTTTGGGAGATTAATAAAGTTTCTTTCTTTCTTTCTTTCTTTCTTTCTTGCACTGCATGCTGGGAGATTGGTAGCGGCGTCAGCATGGACGGTGTGGGTGAGTGAGTGAGTTTGAGAGTTTGACAGAAAGTTTGTGTGGTTTAGTGCTCCTTTGTTCGTTTTCTATTTTGAGTTATTTACTGTTTTTAACGACTTTCACTGGTGAGTTTGGGGGATCAGCGGTTCACCCGCCTCGCCGGGATGGCGTCTCAGACGCCGTCCTTGTCCCTGAGGCATGGGATCCGCGTCCAACCCGACCCACAGGTGTCTGTGGAGACAATTCTCCTTGCCGTGGGAGACTTAGTTGGTCACGCCAACATTACTTATGCTTCTCGGATGAACAAAGGAGTGATAGTTTTTCTGACGGAGGAGCGTTTGGTATCTGACTTGATCGTGTGTGGCGTCACTGTGGGCGGGGAGTTCCTGCAGGTGTCCCCGCTCGCGGTGCCGTCGACGCGTGTCATTGTTTCGGGGGTTCCCCCGTTCATTCCCAACGACGCTCTGGAAAAAGAGCTGCAGCGTTACGGAAAGTTTGCTAGCGGTTTCCGAACTGTAGGTTTGGGCTGCAGGAGTGAGAAGCTGAGACATGTTCAGTCCTTCCGCAGACAGGTTTTCATGTTTCTGAGCTCTTCTGCTCAGACTCTGGACGTGTCCTTCCGCGTGAAGCACGGGGATGGCAATTATTTGGTCTATGCCAGCACGGGAAATCTGAAGTGCTTTGAGTGCGGAAACGCTGGGCATAAGCGCGCCGCCTGCCCTCACAGGGCAGCTGAAGGGCGGCCTGATGAGGCCGCTCCGGCCGCTCAGGTGGAGCAGGGGCTCGCCGCTGCAGACTGTGTGGGTGTGGGGGACCCCGCCCTTCTAACTGGTACAGATCCTGGTGAAGGTTGCAGCTCTGAAGCTGCTCAGAGCAGCAATAGTGAGGTTAATGTTAGAGACAACACTGTTGCTCCTGCCTCAGAGCTTCAGGAGGAGTCTGAAGGTGGTGTGAGTGTCAGTGTTGAGAATGTTGCCGGTATTTCTGACCATTCTAGTGGTGATAAAATGGGCACAGGGGTGACTGGTGAAGGGGTTGAGTGTGCAGATGGACAGTCTGCTGTTACTGATGATTTTTCTGCTGTGATTCCTCCTCCTGTCACCACAGACATGGAGCTGGATTCAGATTCTGACTGTGTCTCTCTGGCAGAGTCCCAGAAATCGTCCAATGACATTTATTCACTTGAGGAAATCAATCACTTCCTAGAAGATTCATTTGGTAGACCAGTTAAAGTGGCTGATTATTTTCCAGATTTGGAGAAGTTCATTCTGACGTCACTAACTTTGCAGAAACAGGTTGACTTTAATATACTTGATGAAAAGAAACGGTTTCGATTAAAGAAACATGTCACTACCATTCGTAAACAGTTGAAGGCTTTGAAGGGTAAAAGCTCCAGAAGGTTGAAAATGAAGAAAAAGGGTGAAACACTGACGTAGTTATGACTGTGTGTGTGTGGATGATTCTTTTCCTGTTATTTTCTTCACTTTTCCTTCTTCACTCTATGTTTACATTTAAGGCAGGCTCTTTAAACATTAATGGTGGGAGGGATGCGGAAAAGAGGGCGATTATTAAAGACATTTTTGAAGATAAAGCTCTGGATATTTTGTTTTTACAGGAGACACATAGTGATGTACTGACTGAAGCAGAATGGGCTCTGTGGTGGAGGGGTCAGTCTTTCTTTTCTCATGGTACAGTCTTCTCTGCTGGGGTGGCGGTTCTTTTTTCACCTCGGCTGAGTCTTAATATCTTATCCGTTAGTGAGGTGGCCGCGGGCAGGTTCCTCACTGTGAGGGTTGAACTGAACGGGTTTAAATTTTGTTTGATTAACTTTTATGCACCTGCAGAAGGTGCTCACAGAATCCCTTTTTTCCTCACTTTAGAGGATTTTTTGAAGAACTGTGATCCAGGGGACGTTATAGTAATGGGCGGTGACTGGAACTGCACGTTAGATTTTACTTTAGATAGAACAGGTGCAGAACCTCATTTCCAGTCATCATCGGTTTTATCAAAGATTGTTTCTGACTCTTCTTTGGTTGACGTGTGGCGGCTTAATAATCCCCAAACCAGACAATACACGTGGGCCAGGAATGTGGGTGGAAAATTGAGCCTCGCTAGACTGGACAGATTTTATATCACAGACAGTTTTAGAAACAGGGTTTATGGATGTTCCATTTATCCAGTTGCTTTTAGTGATCATCATATGATAACACTAGAATTACACCTTGGATCTTCTACAAAAGGAAGTTCATACTGGCATTTCAATGTGAAGCTTCTACTGGATAGAGTTTTTTGTGAGAAATTTGAGTTTTTTTGGGAGCTTTGGAGATGTAGAAGATCTGATTTTGTTTCTGTTAGCCAGTGGTGGGAGGTGGGTAAAGCACAAATACGGGTTTTCTGTCAGCAGTATACGAGCCATTCCACAGTTGCAACTAAGAGAGCAATATCTGCTTTGGAAAAAGAAATTTCTGGGCTAGAAAACACTTGTTCAACTCATAGTGCTTCACAAGGTCATTTACTTAAGAGCAGACGGGGTGAACTGAGTTAATTTCTCCGTGAAAGGGCTAAGGGAGCTTTAGTTCGAGCTCGGTTTACCACCATCAGAGACATGGATGCTCCCACGTCGTTCTTTTTCAACCTGGAGAAATCTGTTTCTAGGAAGAAACAGATGGTCTGTCTGCGCCTTCTTGATGGGACTGTTACTACGAGTCCGGCTGCCATGAGAACTCTTGCGGTGGATTTTTATAGCGGCTTATTCGGAAAAGAGGACTGCGACAGCGACTGTGTGGATCAGCTGATGGAGGGACTCCCACGACTGAGTGACGCAGACAGGGATCTTTTGGACTCTACAATCTCCATGGAGGAATTGACTGCTGCTGTGGGTCAGATGGCGCTCGGGAGGTCTCCTGGTTTGGATGGGCTGCCGGCAGATTTTTATAAACACTTCTGGAAGTGCCTGGGCCCGGATCTACTAGAGGTGTTCAGGGATTGCTCACAGACTGGATTGTTACCTTTCTCATGCCGTCATGCTGTTCTCTCTCTTCTTCCTAAGAAAGGAGACTTAACTCTCCTGAAGAACTGGAGACCGCTTGCCTTGCTCTGTACAGACTATAAGTTGCTCTCTAAGGTCCTGTCCAATAGACTTAAGAATGTTTTAGGTGTAATCATTCACAGAGATCAGTCCTATTGTGTGCCTGACCGATCTATTATGGACAATCTTTTTCTTGTACGTGATTTATTTGATGTTTGCAAACACTGTGACACCTCAGTTGGACTATTATCCTTGGATCAGGAGAAGGTCTTCGATAGGGTTGATCATATTTATTTATTTTCTGCTTTGAGAGCTTTTGGTTTTGGAGAGTTTTTTACATCTTTGTTGGCTCTTTTGTATAAGGAGGCTTTTTGTTTAGTCAAGATTGGTGGCGGACTGAGCAGACCTGTTATGGTTCAGAGAGGGATTAGACAGGGATGTCTACTTTCTGGACAACTGTACGCTATTGCCATTGAACCTTTTCTCCATAGGCTACGTACTCTGCTTACAGGATTGATGTTACCAGAAATGTCCCACAAACCGTCTCTTGTGGTGTCTGCATATGCAGATGACGTAACGGTTTTTGTTCGACATCAGGCAGATATTGATTCTCTGTGCAATGTTCTGGATTTTTTCCAAAGGGCTTCTTCGGCTAAGGTGAACTGGGGTAAGAGCACCGCTCTATTGTTGGGACGTTGGTCGGGCTCCACATTGCCTCTTTTGCCTGGGAATCTTGATTGGGGAACGGAGGGGATGAAGTTTTTAGGAGTTTATTTGGGCAGTGACGTTTTTCAGAAAAAGAATTGGGAGGGTGTCATGGAGAGAGTGTGTGCCAGACTGTCTAAATGGAAATACCTGCTGCTTCGGCTTTCCTTCAGGGGTAGAGTTCTTGTTGTCAATAACTTGGTTGCCTCGACACTTTGGCATAGTATGATGGTGTTGCCTCCTCCTGCAAGCCTCATCACTGCACTTCAAAAGACCGTGGTGGATTTCTTTTGGTCTGGTCATCATTGGCTAAGAGCTGCCATTCTCTACCTGCCGGTTGAGGAGGGCGGTCAGGGACTGATTGATATTTCGGCCCGTGTAGCCGCCTTTAGACTGCGGACAGCGCAGCGTCTGCTCCACGGTTTTGGACTGCCGTGGTTGGATACTGCATGTGTGCTGCTGAGGAAAGCTGGGGGTTATGGATTTGACAAACATTTGTTTCTGCCCCAGCTTCATACCTTGGACCTGACTGGACTTTCACCTTTCTACTGCTCTGTCCTACAAGCCTGGCGACTGTTGCTCTGCAAAAGGGAAATAGTTTCAACACCTGGAATATGGCTGTTCGAAGAACCCATTTTTGGAAACGACCTCCTCAACTCACAGATTCTGGTTTCTGCTACCATGAGGTCGAAGTTGAGAGATGCGGGCTGTGTGAAGCTTGGACATCTCCTAATGACTCCTGCTCCTGAGCTTTCTGCTTTTACCGGAATAAGATCTCTCAGAACATTGGAAAATCTCGTGAAGGAGATTTTTCTCTCCTTGCCTGTGTCCTATCAAACCTATGTGATGGATCCTATTGCATCTAGCCAGTGGGTGGATGGTGTGGATTTCATCTTTCCTCCTCTGCAGGTTTCTCCGGCCTGCGAGGGATGGCAGGAGGACGGAACTAAACTCCTGTCCTGGACTACTCCTCAAATAGGAACTTTTGAAACGATTGGGAAGAAGGCTTTATATCTTTTATGTGTTAAAGTTTTGAACTTGCGCTCCTTGATGGACGTCAGAGTGTCGAGGTGGGCTGAGTTGTTTGGCACGGGGTCTTCCCCGAGGGGCTGTTGGAGATCCCTGTACAAAGCTCCTGTTGAGAAACGGGTAGGTGAACTCCAGTGGAGGGTCGTACACGGGATCATAGCCACGAACAGATATCTGGTGCACCTTAATCCTGGCGCGGGGGATGGGTGTCCGTTCTGTTCTGTTGCAGAAACTGTGGAACATCTTTTTTTGCAGTGTCAACGTCTGACTGGACTTTTTTCTCTTCTTCGTTCTTTTTTTGAGGGGCTGGGAGAACAGTTTTCATCTGTGTGTTTCATTTATGGGCCAAAATATTTGGCCAGAAAGCGGAGAGTCCATGTTTTGTTAAATTTTCTTTCCGGTGAAGCCAAGTTGGCGGTATGGTTGACGAGGAAAAATCGGATACGGGGAGTTGGGTCTGACGATGTCCTGTTTCTTTTTAAAAGACTTTTGGTGGCAAGGTTGAACGTCGAATTTGGTTTTTATAGGCTCACACATGCACTTGATGTTTTTGAAAATATTTGGGCTGTACAAAATGTTTTGTGTTTCGTCAAGGATGACTCTTTAGTGGTAAATTTTTGAGTTTGTTTCTTTGTTTTTGTGTTTTTCTTTAATTTTTTGATGTGAATATTTTATTTGTTTAATGATGATTGGTCATTAAAGGTGTTTTGAAACTCAAACTCTTTCTTTCTTTCTTTCTTTCTTTCTTTCTTTCTTTCTTTCTTTCTTTCTTTCTTTCTTTCTTTCTTTCTTTCTTTCTTTCTTTCTTTCTTTCTTTCTTTCTTTCTTTCTTTCTATCTCTCTATCTATAAGCAATAAACTGTGATAGATTTCAGTATTCCAGGCTTTGTAATAAACTTCATAATATTTTAAACAAGGAGGAGAAAGAGTTCTACCAGTTTCTAATGATTTACATGTCTTTCTCATAACGTCTTCCTGCAAGTTTGAGAGTAAAAGGGCTTTGAAAGCAAACATTTGGATTTTGTGTGACATCGGCGGGACTGTACCTCCTGTTGGAGACTCTGGACTGGAAGTCAGCGTCTCCTGTGTTGTCTCAGTGGACACATTTCTCTTCGACTCCTGCAAAGTATCAACAAAGAGAAGGAAAGCTGAAGGCTTGGCGGTAGCAGACACTGAAGTGCCCTTTTGTCCAGGCCTCATCCTCAGAACTCACCCCTTGTGTCTCGGGTGTATTGAGTTTGGCCACCTGCCTGCGGAGGCGCTGGCACTCTCTGTACTTCTCCTTATAGTGCTCTGCCGCCATGTGGAGGCGCAGCTTCAGCTCCTCCACCTCTCTTTGCAGTTCGGCTTCTGCCTCGGAGACCACCACGATGCTGGGTGCCATCTCTCCACTGGTACCAACAGACTGGATAATAAGAGTGAACAGATTCAGTAATCAAATAGTTTCCTTTATTTGAAACGCCCAACCCAAGAGAGGTTGAACAAGTTTGAAGCTACGTACACACCGGGCATTTGATGACATTTAGCCCAAGGTGTTCACACTGGACAAGCAGGGAGGGGCTACTGTTCTACTGTTTAGTAGCGCCTGTCCACCACCTACAGCTGGAACAGGCATGGGACGAAGTGTCAAAGCAGTGCAAATCTTACAATTTGGGCCCGAAACGGTTGGGTTCATTGCTAGCATCCTTACAATGGTGAATATGGATTACCATCATATCAGGAGAGTGGCTTGCTTTATCTTTATTTGAAAAACAAACGCAGACATCATCAAGGTAGTCACCGTGTCTGGGTTTACTAGATTAACCAAATCCATAAGTCCCTGATTGGTCAAAGTTTGACCCTGGTTCAACTTCCAATTCCAGCATTCAATTCTGTACACGGAGCCCGAAAAAGGTCGTAAATAATTGCGTAGCTACGCGTGAATGCGAGAATTTCGAACGCTGAAGCCCGAAATTGACGTTTACATAAACTTTTCATTGGAAGTGGTTGCTTGAATGCATGTCGTCGAGGGTGGTGTAGACGTAGCTTAAAGTCAGTGCCGAGGCATCATGGAGGTCAGACACTGACCACGTCCCTCTGGGCAGTGCTCCTCATGCGGTCCAGCTGGCTCTCCATGCGCTGGCACTCCGCTTGAGCATCAGCCAGGCTGCTCCGGAGCTTGTCCGCCTCGAGGCGTGCGCGGTACAGCTCCGTCATGGAGTGGTCACGGGCGCTGGCTGAGTCACGGAGCTCGGAGGCCAGGAGGGAGGCCTGCTGCCGGGAAGCCTGGAGCTGCTCCTCAGCCTGACGCAGCTGCTCCCGGACACGGGCCAGCTCAGCCTAAAACACGTGGAAAGTGTTCTTATAGACAAAGAAAAAAACAAGTGCTCGTTAAAAAACAGCAAATGAGTTGACAGCAGCCACTCCTACTTTGTCAGCTTTGTGTGCATGCAGCTCTTTCTCAAGAGAATCGCGTTGGACGACACAGGCCCTGAGCCGCTCCAGCTCCTCCTGGAACTGAGCAATGGTCACCTCCCTGTTCAGCTCCACAGCCTTCAGCATCTGAAGCTCTGCGCTCAACTTGGTGTTTTCCAACTCTGTGCTGCGCAGGTGAGCCTGGACAAAAGCCAACCCGGTAAAATAAGTCTGTAGAAATAAATGATCAGTCTTTGGACCTGGAGATCCTTCACCTTATAGAGATCTCTCTCGTCTTTCTCATTTTTCAGCTGGTTCTCAAAACTGTCTCGCTCTGCCACCAGCTTCTTCAAGCGGTCCCGCAGACTGCAACATCAAAAACCTGTTTAGTATAGTTTATTGTCCCTATAACCATGTAGAAAACGGATAAATGAACATTGTGTTTACTTAGTTATCCATAAAAATGAAATGAGCTGATGGAAATGTTGAGAAACCTGACAGGCAGGCAGACCCACGTGTCTCTCTACATGATGCATTTCAACTGTCCTGTTTTCCTCTCCGATCTCCACTCACCAATCCAGCTCGGTCTCTTTTTGGAGGCCTCTCTGGGTGACTCCCAGCAGGTCCTCCTCCAATTGGCGAACGCGGTCTGTGGCCTCCGTCAGCCTCCTCCGCACCTCCTCCCTCTCCTCAGACAGGCCCTGCGACGAGCGCAGCAGCTCCTGCGGGACACAGGCCGTCCAATCACAGCAGCCGAAACAGCAGGCTAAACCTTTTTGTATTCTGTTAATTACAGAGCCAAAGAACTGAAGATGGACAAATGCAGCCTCGTTTGATCAGACGGCAGTGGGGACGTGTATTTCTGAGCATGTTTGTCAACAGAAACCATTTAAAGCAGGGGTGTCAAACCTCCTGCTGGTTTTTCCGAAATCCTGCCTCATCTGCTGTTGATTACCTGGATCAGGTGTGGTTAGCCCTTAAAGGGGCTTCAATGGCAGGGTGGTTAGAAAACATGCAAGACACCGGCCCTTGAGGCCTGGAGATTGACACCTGTGATTTAAAGAGTACAGTTTAAGAACATCTGAAATGTCAAATGTTTATCAAAGATTAGTAATTTTTTTTATATGCTCTTGTACAAGAGTCTTTTAAAACACACTCCAAAGGAAAATGTGTGTTTGGTGTTTCTGACATGCTCTTATGGAGCACATATAAAAAGATAATTGCATTTCTGAGTTTTTCTTTTATCAAATCGTTGTGAATCAGGAGCAGACCAAAAAATATATATACAGCTTATTTGTGCTGTAGAAAGTATGATGGGTGATAGCTCCAATATTGCTCAACGCTTTTCTGGGAATGTTAGGTTGGGGGTGTGAGGGGCTGTAAAAACAAAAGAAAAAGTGTATTCCACAACTCATGAAATTCTTATGAACTACTGCCGCTTTGCAGAAATTGTGTCCAAGAAAACAACACAGGTTTTTGGGAGTTTGCCTAAAAATCTAATAATCATACTTACATAAAAACGCCACTGGGAACGCTTGAAAATAGTTGACGATGATCAGAGTGGGTCTTTAATACATCATCCGGAATTGACGTCTTCAAAGGTGACTGAGTATTATTTGCACAATTATAACTCTGTTTTATTATTGTATCTAGTATTTTGGGGGTTTTCCTTCACATTTTTCAGCAGCAGCTGTAACTTACAAAAGCTCCTTTTGGGCATCTGGGAGTCTTATCTGATCACTCGTAAATCACCAGTTACAAATTACCAGTATTATACCGCAAGTGCTTTGATTGATGTAAAAACACACAGTGGGTATGTAAAGTCACTTAAAAGCTTGAGGGAGGAAGCAAACAGAATAGACAAGTAGACTTTCTGTGCAGTCCCGAAACAACTTCCTGGAAGAGACCACATGCAGACAGTCCGCTTCCTCCGCGTGGTTTTGTCCGCTGAGGAAATGCCTTGTTTGAACTTGCAGCAGATCAGCAGCGAAAGGCGTTAAATCATCCAGAGTGAATGTTGGTGTGACAGAACAAACATACCTTCTGCGAGCGGTCATCGTTGCTTGCGCAACCAAACAAACTCCCTTCTTTCCCTCCATCTCCTGAACTCTTGGGCACAGAAAACAACAGACAACTGCCGATCTAAGGACACGCAGCTTTCCAGAAATCCACACACACGCCAGCGAACACTCAGACCTGTCTCCCTCTGGGACTTGGCTCTGCTCGGATGGCTGTATGATTTTTTACGGCTGGCGTTCGGGAAGCACTTCAGCAGTGCATAAAGACCTTATAAAAAGTGTAGTCGTAAAATTAGCAGCCACAAAATATGTACTTATGTTTTCATGTTAAACTCAAAAGATATTTTCATCACAGCGCCACAAGCCGACGTGCTTCACAGAAGGATGCACCCACCTACTCGCAGAAGTCGTATATCCACAGATGGACCTGCCTGCTGAATGAAAAACGGCACAGTAATAACAGTGCGCGCACATATTATCCTTAATTTATGGCGATTTCGTTCTACGTAAAAAAAAAAAACAGACTAACTCAAGGCAGCTCACTCTCCCTGGTCACCTAGACCAGAAAGTTACACTAGGGGGCGATATGAGACAAGATTCAAATGCTCACAAGTCTTGGCAAAGTTCAGAGCTTCAGCTCTTTCTGCCAACTCCCCTTTTTAATTTTTACACCAAACCTCCAGGGGCGGAATGGTTTCAGGGATCCGTGCCCATCTAATGTCAAAACTCATAAACGAAAAAACTGAATTATACTCATACTGACAAGAAGGACGAAACCCATAAGTTATAAAATGTTTTTTTCATCCCAGACGGATCTGTCCAAATGTGTGACAGTGACAACTTCATTTAAAACTGAGAGAAAAAAGAAAGAGAGAAAGAAAGCTGGTGAGAAAGTGAATCGCGTGACTGAGTCGTGTTTGTCCCTGGGGCTGGGCAGGGTTTTTTTTTTTTTCAGACAGGCGGTTTTGTGGACACCCTCCTCTCATTCCACACACAGCCTAAAAGTGTTTGCAAGCGGGTGGCATAATGAGTGCGTTTGTGTTTGCCGTGCATGTGCGCCGCAGGGGCCCCGCAGTGCAGAACCTGAACGGCAGTGTGGCGGCGTGTGCGTGCGAGCCGGCGTGTGCTCGTTTGACGTCATGTTTGTTCTCTCTGTGGTCGCGATGGCATTGTCCCTGACGCCAGATGCCCAGGATAACTGGGTCTCTACTTCGTTCTGGCCCACTGGGTCAGGCCATAAAAGACGGCGGGTGTGTGCGCGGGCACACACAGCAGCTCAGACTGGGTCTGTGAAACACAAACGCAGATTAATCATAAAGGCAGAGGCCTTTGAAGTGTTCTGCTGTGATCATTGGAGAGGAACGGCTCCACGCTGAAGTGCCTGTCTGTCCATGCAGACGCTGATGCACAGCCACCCAGAAACCGTCTAATCTCCCATCTCAAATACAGTCTTTTAAAGCTTAAAAGCTTTGACTTCAAAAAAATAATGGAGCGCCTTATATATGGATTCATTTTGGTTGTCTTTGCTGATGTCGAAGCGATTTTAGGAGGTCCACTGCGCTCGGTTGAAAACACGTTTGGAAGCTACAGGTATTGTGAAAATGCTAACGTTTCTAACGTGGCTAACAGGTTACAAACATGTTGTAGAGTTGCTGTTAAGGCAGTTAATGAAGTCTGACTTATCTCTGACTCGTTTGCATAGCTAAATGCGCTTCATAGTTCTGTGCGCCTTAGACATGACACGCCTTATAATCCAGTGTTCACCTGTAGTGCGGAGAATAGTCCAAATGTGAAATGTGTTTGCATGACTTGCAGACCTCCCAGCTGTTTTCTCTTTCTCTGTATTCATGTTAATGTTTGCGTTCCCACACAGCCTCTTCAGCTACCTGGTTGTGTGTCCGTAGCAGGCAACACGTCTCCCTCTCCTGCTCCCTTTCCCTGACCAGGCGCTTCTGCTCCTCCTGCAGCCGCTGCTTCTCCTCCTGCAGGAGACGCATGGCTTTCAGCAGATCCCTGCGCTCCTGCTGCATCTCCTCCACACGCTGCAAGACACACCCAGTGAGAAGATTAAAAACGCCACAATTCATTTTGTGTTCAGGTTTTCTAATGTTCTTTATTTCTATTTTAAAATATTCTATAGCCACTGAGTTGTAAAAAAAAATGAGGGACATTAACTACCCCAGACATTTGTCCTACTATGTCCAGACGTCCGGACATCAAATAGAATGACACAACTGGATTCTGTATTAGAAAAAGACAAATGGGGTTGATGGCCGTGTGCAGTCTACCTCCAGCAGGCCGGTCTTAGTGGTGACGACAAGTATGTCTGAGTTGCTGTCATCCTCGGTGACCGTGAGCAGCTCTTCGGTGGGCGTGGCTGGCCTAAACTGGAAGGGCGTGCTGGCTCCCCGGATATCCCCAGTGTGAGTGACGTAGCAGAACTGGTAAAACTCCCCGTCCGATTTCGGGACGTAGTAACCTAAAAGTGGAGGAAAATATGTCACCTCCTTTAAGATGATGCCATCCTTCTGTTTGTTGTTTGCATTTCGGATTTCCATAAACACAGTACGTTTCAAAGGAGATGGTTTTAAGAGCTCTTACTTGGAGGCATAAATGGGCCACCACCATATTCAAGCTGCTTTTCAGAAATGGGGGAGGGGGTGGGGAATACCCAGAAGCTATTGCTGCTTTTACTGACTCCCAACACACCACAACACACTCTCATATTTTCATTGAGTAATATCTGACCATTCCAGGCCCAGTAAAACCAGTTCTGTGGGAGTGAGTGTGGTTAGAGAGGTGCTCAGGTCCCAGGCCGCTGTTTGCGGTTGTGTTCCCTTATTAAATAAAAGTGCTGCTTTTTATATGCACCGTAAAATGGAGGAGTTACTGTGAAATACTCCCGAGTCTGTGTAGTGGTTTACACAAGCGCACCTTGAAACACCACGGTCCTGTGCACGGGGCTTCCTGGTTCGTAGCTTTCCGGCATTGGAGACCAGAGGAAGGTGTAGTAATCCCTGGCTGTGCTCCAACCCACCTAAGGGAATTGTGCAAACAAGAACATAAATATTTGGAGCCTCAGGAGACAATGTGTCCAAAAAGTACTTCCAATCTACTTTTTTTTTCTTCTTTTTTTTCCAAGAGCGGTTAGTGCTCCTAGGGCGTTTCAATTATTTAACCGCTAAACTCTTCAGATGATTTAAAGCCAGAGCTTAGACTTTTAAAAACCAGGTCCCCTCGGCCCTCCCGACACCTTTTGGACTCATGTAAAGTGAAGCTATAAGGCGGGCGAATGAGGACGGAGGCTTGGGCTGCCCTCTATGCGTGCAGATTGGTGGCAGCTGCAATTCGCAACAAAGGAAGTAGGGGAAGGTTGGTAGAGTAGAGTAAAACCAGGAGAAAGAAGGTGACAATTTTACACAAAAAGTCAAGGGAAAAATAAATCCCTGGATTTCCTTCCTGAAAACTCCTATTCCAATTCTGCACAGCTTCTTTTTCTAGATACTTAACAAAGTCATTCACCTCTTAATGTGTTGAGCTTGTGAAACAGAAGCTGTGACTAACTGACTAATAATGTGACTGACTGGGATGTTGTGACAAGCTTTCAGTATCCAAAGTGACACTGAAACATGTTTAGGAATGCTCAGCCAAAATCTCATTAAATGAGTTCCAGGGCTGCATTATATAAATAAATAAACAGATATAAACAAGAAATATTCAGCCAATAAATAAAAGAATACAAGAAACTTTTATAATCCTCTAATAAAAGACGTAATAAAATTTAAATCATCAAACACAAAAATCTTTCCATTTCTGATTTCAAACTGCATAATTGCTGTTTTTTTCCCTCTGTGCATACATTAACCCGAGTATGCGATGCTGCTCCAAACAAATGGTAAGAGTCAGCACGCAGACTTGAGCCAAGAACATTCCTTCCACCTCCACCGCTCTCTCAGCGAGAGGCTCGGCAGCATCGGGATTCCTGCCTGTTTGCTCGTATTTGCTTAAGACAGAAAAGGCATCAATAATTTTGCTAATTGCAGAGTGAGCTTGACTGACGTTTGGTTAGGTATGGCGTGGCATTCCAGCACACCAGTGATGTTATAAAATAATCACAGGCAAAGCAGCTATCAATCACTCAGGAGAAGTGTGAGGGGACAACATGATGACACTTTAATTATACACTCACAACGGATTTTTCCCCGTCGACCCAACGAACATGCCACAACTGAAAACCTGCACCTTCTTTTTTCTCCCCGCCTTGTTTTTGTGTTGATGTGTGCTTTCTCTGAACCATTTTTTGACATCAATTGATGAAAAAATAAGTCCAAAATCGACAGGAATCAACAATAAATTTGACAAGTTGTTAAAAAATGTTCACTGTTGTTGTTTAATGTGAATACAAGACATGTGATCTGTGCCCAAGGGCACACTGGTGGAGGAACAGGTTTCTTTCATCAGAATCCTCATTACAGTATTACGCTTACACTTTCCTGCCACTAGGGGGTGTCTGTGCACAACTTAACAGAGGGTCTGAGTCATTTAAGCAGCTTTGACTTTAAGGTGAAGCCTGCATGTGTGGAAGGGAGGAGGTAGAAAATATTCTCCCACTGAATCACCTCTGCACGAAGACTTTGCCTTCAGGAGGAAACAAAAGTCCCACAGATAGGGCAGGTGTTGGAAACGAAAATGTCAAAAACTCATTTTAGGCTTCATCTTTCCGACACAAAGTGTCTTGTTTTTGTAAAAGCACAAATGCGCGGACCTCTTGCTGTTGGAAAACGCGGTTTGAAGTTTTTATTCTCACATAACCTCAGCAAGAACACAAAAAAGACAGACGTGCGTCAAAGTGCTGGTTCCCCGACACAGAGCGCTAACCATCAAACAGGTTTCATTAGCACGGGTTGCCATCATTACATTTTCCAATCCCCATTTTTCCACATAAAGCCAGTATCTTTATTCCTTTTGAACTAGTCAGTGGATCTGAAGTCAGTTCCTAAAAAAAAAAAAAACGATAAAATGTTTGTCTGATGACTTTACGAGACATTAAGTTTCCTAGTTCACATTTCCTGGTAATTAAGTGTGAGATTTGATGGCTGTGATAAAAGAGTGGCGCAGGGAGGGAAGGGGGCGGGGGTTGATTGGCAGGAAGCAGAGAAAAATCTGATGGAAAGATGAGGGAGGAACAAACATGAAGAGAAAGAAGAAAAAAAGAGGTCCTAATAAGAATCAGAGTGGTTCATAAAATGTTTGCTCCCCCACTGAGGGCGACGGCGAACAGCCCGCCATGTACACTCTTCCTATTTCTGAGTGCACCACGCCAAAGTGTGTGGCAAAGCATTTAACGAAGAGCAAAAGGATTTATCCTGACATTTCAAAGTACAAAATAATGGTGAATCAATTGTCTCCGCAATGCATTTTCCTCTGATTTCTTCCAGATTTTTGAGCTATGATGCACGCATGTGTGGTACCTTGAAAATGCCCACCCAGTCTTTAGGGTGAGGGGTGATGTAAGGGGTCAGAGTGTAACGGCACTCCAAGGGTGCCTGCGGTAGGAAACTCTTCCCCACGTTCTGGAAGATGACATGGGCAAAGTTGGAGGTTTCCATGATGCTGACGCTGCTGCCCGGCGACGAGTCCACCACCTGGAAGGATGACATCGTGGCGTGCGGGTCACTTCATCTGTCTGTGGATAGATAACGGAAGAAGACAGCAAAATGTCAGACACAACTACTAAACAGGCAGTTCTTTACAGCAAATAGAACCCATTTAGAGGCACATTAGTTGTCACAAACCTGACAATATTAAGTTTATTCTCGCAATTTGAGCTAATCACTGAGGGGGGCTGCAGTCACGGCCGAACTCAAGACACGTGTAACGATTTAAACCAGAGTTTCATGCAGTTTATGAGCCTACAAGGCGCATCAGCGTGTGCAGAAGGAAATAGGAAAAATCCGCCATGCTAAATTCTCTCCCACCATCTGGAGTGTTTGCTAAAAACTGGGCTCCATTTCTCAGTTTGAAACGCTTGTAAACCTGCTGTTTCACTATTGCACTGATTGTTTGGTACTTTTCTGTTGCAGAGTTGGATTTATCCCAGCTTAATTTTCAACTGAGGAAAATAAAACAATGCAACTGAAAATAATCAATTAGCTGATATCGCCTTTGATTATTCTGAACTTAATTTTTATTTTTAGGATACATCACATTCTCTAGATTGATTTGAAATGCTTTTATAAACAGAATCAGACATGGTTCTGATGCTGTTTAATGAACGCGTCTGATAAGGTTATATAGAAATATAATTTCGAGGCAACCAAGAAAATCAACTACCTAATTATTAATAATATAACTAGTCAAAAAAAATGTCATAGTTACCCTTCATACAAAAACTGTAGTGTAGAGCTCAGTCAAGGTTGAGATGTTGACATGGTTACAAGCAGACGTCTTCCTTCACCAAACCATGCACACACAGCTGGGAAAAATCATCAGTACAGTTAACATATGGTATATGTGGACACATAGCTGATGCAGTTGGAGGTGGGAAAGTCACAGTGTTACCATTTCTACAACAGTTTGCAGAACCACACATTAACAAGGTTTGCTTAGGCCTCAAAAATGAAACGTTATCTTAAAACCGAATAAATTAAAATGGACAGCAATTTGCATTTAAGTCCAATAAACAGGTAAAGATTGAAACAAGTAAATATTCAGTAGGTACAGAAAACTGTAATTATGCTTGTAAACTTTTACCCACTTCTTCGACATTTTTTTATTTTACCAATTTGCTGCTAATATTATCATGCAAAAAACTAAGAGTACAATTATTCCAGAGCTACTTCAGTAAATGAAAATGAATAAAATCAATGCAGGCTCTTACTTTTTTTTAAGGATTAAAAATTGGGTTTTTGGTGTTTCTAATATGATCTTGTGGCATTTTTCTCATAATGGGGGACATATTTGGAGAGAATAAAGCTTAAAATTGCATTTCTGTGTATTTCTTTATCTAAATTGTTGCAAATCGACAAAAAAATGCTGTTTGAAAAAGAGCTTATTTGTGACATAGAAAATACGCTGTGTGGGCTACAAGCTCAGCCCAACTCTGATGGATCCACTTGCAGACGAATAGATCCGTTTACATTTTTCTTTTCCTTGTCTGAGCTGGAAATTTGATCAAAATATACGGCTGGATAGATCTGACATTGTTCGCCTATTGTGTTTGGAAGTGTGAGGGGCTGAAAGCTAGCGGGAGACAATGTAAACAAAGAGTTGATGGGATGTGGGGGCAGGCTTACTCCTGTCCCCCAGTCCCACCAATATCTCAGAGGTGAACTATTGCTGCTCTGCAGAAACTATGTCCTAGAAAATGATACATATTTTGTTTTCTATTTTGGCTAAATACAGCATAATCCTAATTAAAAGACCTATATGATTGCTTTGAAAGTAGATCAAAAGATTATCAGAGGGGGACTTTAGCTCATGGATATAAACAACATACCAATGATATCTTTTTAACACATTACTTGAGAGGAAAGTAGCCGAAAAGAGAAATAAAATAAAGAAATTTAGCAAGAGTGGAGATGCAGCTGCAACCACCAGCACTGCAATCTCTAGACTCTTATGACTCAGCTGCAGATTAACCAGCCTGTGGAAGTCATGATGAGTGCACGACTTCATAACAATATTGTGTATTCACATGCACACCGCACAGCAAATAAACATCACATTTGCATAAATGCAGGTCTTCAACACAAACCCAGCTTATTTAGCCAGAGGCTTTATGTTATGAACGGTTGCTAGAGAGCTAACATTAGCTTGTGAACAACAGGCCATGTCAAAGCACTAGTAGCTAACAACAGTGCGGCTAGCTTGCTTACATTTACGACGAGCAAATATAGGCGTTTGTTTGGCTGGAGATGTAAAACAGGTTACCGTTTGCGAGGTTGACACTAGTGAAAATGAATGCTTTCAGTCGCGTTTATGTCATTGCTGCTTCTGTTGTCAAAGCTCTGACGATGGAGCGTCTCTTCCTGACAGAAAGTGATGCTGAACTTCCGGGATGCTGAGCCGGAACAGTGATGTCATCAACGTAAAATATAATTGTAATATTTATGTTTAATTTTTGCTTTGTTCAAAAATATTATAACTTAGCTTGGTAGTCTTTATTATTATTATTATTGTTCGTTTTTTATTTAAATATGAAATAACAACTGTTCGATTCATCCTTAAGCACACAATCTTAAAACACAGCAAAGTACAGATAAACATTTACTTTATTTAAAAAAATGTCTGTCTTTTAGACGTCCTTAATTTAAACTGTAAAAAGTAACAGCTTAAGAAGGGAAGGTTATGGGGCACTTCAACGCAAAAGCCAAAGGATGTCCCGCCCCTACTTGCTTCCTATTGGCTTTTCAAACTAATGTCCAGCTGTGATTGGCCGAAAGCGCCGTTAATCATGAAAGCCGAGTGGGGCTTTCCTGGTTGACAGCTGTCACAGTACTGAGGTCAAGAGGAGAGAACCATGGCTGCGTTGTTTAGAGGGTCTCGAAATATATGGCTAAGGTGGAATAAGCATGCTGAATTTAGTTTTGGTAACGTATTTATGTCTGTCTATTCCGTGTTCCCTCGTTGCGTCCCCTCCTACCGCTTGCTAGTGACTTATAAGTGCAAGCGGGAGTTTTGCATAGTTGTTAGCTAGGTTGTTAGCCCTGACGGTCTGAAAATACCTGGCTGTTCCCTCTGGGAAGACTCAGTGTTCCTGTAGTCATTCTGCATAAGGATAAAAAAAACTAACAAAAAAAACAGCGACTCCAGCAGCAGTAGCTTTTCGCTTGTTTTTCTTCATGTAAACCTCTTCCTGAATTTAATTTTTTTTAAATCTTTTTTATGCTTCCAGCAGTTGGAAATTGACTTTTTTATATTACGACTTTTGACCAGTCACTGCATTTTTGTCACAAAAAGATCATAAAAGTCTACTTGTAGCTACTGGGTTAATGCTCAAATTTGTTTAACTTGAATAAACCAGACTTAAACAATGTAAAAAAACAAAACAACTATGGTACTTTGAAACTTTTTCCATAATGCACACATACCCTACTAAAAGCCCCACATGACTATATGTGGTTTGATAAATCACGATTTAAAAAAATAGTTGTCAAAAAATAGATATAATTCCTATCAGTCAAATCTTTTTTATAAATATAATACTTAATATGACAATTTCTCTTTCATTTGAAGACAATAACATATTTGGAATTACTGAGAGTTTGTCAGACATCTTTTTTCGGTTCATTTTTCTGCAGTGTATTATTTTATGCCTCTTTCATAAAACCAGCCATCAGAAAAGTTAAATAGGGATTTGTTTGTTAAATTTACCATAAACCAGTCACTACAGATCTATTGTTAAAAAAAGGCTGCAACTCAGACATAAACATGATGACAGATAACAGGAAAAAAATATTTAGATGTAAAGCTAAAAATCTTGCATTCAATCAAGTTTATTTGATCATGACCTTTTTTGATAAATGACATTTAATCACAAATCTGGCAAGATAGTAATTGATGATGAAAAGCAGGGTTTTTGTGTTTCTAACATGTTCCTGGAGGACATGAGCGCAGGAGAGCATGTAAACAGAGAGCTCTCAGTAATGGGGAGGATAAAGGGGGGCGGGGTTGCTCACATTCTTCTCACAACTCAGTGGTGAATTTTTAATGAACTATCTGAAGTGCAGAATTATATCCTAGGAAATGACGCAGGTTTTTTTATTTTAGCTAAAAATGGCATAATCATAATTAAAAATCACTGGGACACTTTGAAAATGGATCAAAAAATGTTTGGGCTGGGTCTTAAGCAATTCATGAAAATGGTACATATTACATGAAGTTATGTAGCAGTATTGGTTCAGGCATAGTTGAGAGTAAATCACATCCACGCCAAGCTTTTAGTTTCTTTAGCTTAATCCAATTGTTTCTGTAGACATGCTTCCATTCTAGTTTCCAGTGTCTGATGACTCTTAATCTGACTGTTTTGCTTCTCTCCATTAGTGTCACTGCGATCAATGGCCTCAAAGACACCAGTGGGGTTTATAGGCTTGGGAAACATGGGCAGCCCCATGGCCACAAACCTGCTAAAGAACGGCTATCCTGTAATTGCCACCGATGTCTTCCCAGAATCTTGTAAAGAGCTGCAGGACATCGGTGCACAGGTACGCTGCTGCCCGGAAATTTAATATCTGCCCGCATTTTCCCCTTTAGTAACAGCTACATGTCTTCTTTAAAACGTATTACAGTTTTTGGAACCTTAAGAGTTAGATTTCATTGGGTTTGTGAATTTTCAGGTTGTGGACTCACCTGCAGATGTGGCAGACAGAGCAGATCGCATCATCACAATGCTGCCATCTAGTCCTAATGTCATAGAAGTCTACACAGGCCCGAATGGCATTCTGAAGTAAGGCAGTTACTTTCTGTTGTCACCATGAGATGGGCCTGTTTTACATTCTTGCAGCTTCTTTCATTAGAAAGCAAACCAATGTTTTCCTATCCGATTTTATCCAGGAAAGTAAAGAAGGGGACACTGTTGATCGACTCCTCCACCATTGATCCTGCTGTATCTAGAGAAATGGCCAAAGCTGCAGAGAAGATGGGTGCTGTTTTTATGGATGCTCCAGTCTCTGGAGGTAAGCAAACAGATATTTGGTACCTATGAAAATAGAACTTCACTTTTAAAGAAGTTCACTTTACTGTTGGTTGTATTTCCGTGTCAATTTGGGATGTAAAATGTTACTAAAAATGTAAACAATTGTTTACTGTTTAAACACCCTCCAACAGCTGCAATTTAAGAGCTTTTAAATTGAAAAAGTATTAAGAATTTTCAATGATGCATTCATTTGAATGAGAAGGTGTGTCCAAACCTTTGGTCTGTACTTTAGACAGAAAATTTAAAAACTGTTCAGTAGTTTAATCTTATCAAAAAAATTCAGCCAGGGGTGAGGTTTTATTGTAAATCTGCATTCAATCTAAATGGTATTTATTTTTATATTTTTCAGTCACAGATTCTGCAAATTTTGCACTTAAAAGCTAAGCTTGGTCTGTAATGTTCTGCATAGAAAAACTTTAACTGTGAAAGACTGAATGTAAACAGAGAACCCAGGGAATCACATTGTATGGTTTTTAGATAATTTCTTTGGATAAAGAAAGTATTTGTTTAATAACTAAAGTTCGCCTTAATAATTTGTAATGTAACCCTGGTTTCAGAGTCAGAGGTCAAATGTTTGTTTTAGATCTTCACCAGATATGTTACACATTGTTGCTGCTATTTTAGTCCATTCTTCCATGTAGATCTCCTCAACAGCTGTGATTTTTTTTTTTTTTTTTGGGGCTGTTGCTGGAAAACACAGACTTTCAACTCTCTCCATTGATTCTTTATTGCACATGTGTCAAACTCGAAGCCCGCGGGCCAAATGTGGCCCGCCATGTCATTTTATGTGGCTCGCGAGAGCATCAAAGTTTTTCATTTCCTAAAACAAAAATTGGTGTGTCTTTATTCATATCTAGGTGGAATTGGACTTGAAATATTGCATTGGGCAACTATACATTAGGACTTGAACACTGTCCATATAACCTAACCTGACAGAATTAAATTTAAAAGGATTTATGCTAGACTAACAAGCAAACATAATAATAACAATAATTGATACTGTATTTATCCCACGATGGGGAAATTCTTCTCCGCATTTTGACCCCCTGGGGGGTGACAGCTGGCTTGGTAGAGACCTGCTCTACTGCCGTTTTCTGTGCAACTGTAATTGTCACTTTAAAAAGTTAGAATAAATAATGAGTAATTTAACATTAAGGAGTAGTTACATTTATTTTTTTCATTACATTTAGTTACATGTATAAATTATATCTGGCCCTTTGAGGACAACCACTATGCTGATGTGGCCCTCGGTGAAAATGTGTTTAGATCCCTGCTCTATTGGATTGAGCTCCACAGACTGGATAAACCACTCCAGAACCTTGAAATGCTGTTTATGTGGCCACTCTTTTGTTGGGAGGATTCCTGGAAGATTCAGGCACGTTTCATCCTCAATGTTGCCACTGATGGAAGGAAGGTTTTGCCCCAGATCTCACCAAATATGACCCCATCTGTCCTCTCCATAATACGGGTCTGTCGTCCTGTCCCCTTTGCAGAAAAACAGCTCCAAAGTATGATGTTTCCACCCCCATGCTTCGCAGTGGGTATGGGGTTCCATGGTGTGCAGATGCAGCTCAGCTTTTTCTCTCTTTCAAACACGCCGAGAGGCGTTTATACCCAAGAGTTCCATTTAGGTTTCATCTGACCACATGACATTCTCTGGATCATCCAGATGGTCTCAGCAGAACTTCAGATGGTTCTGGACACGTGCTGCTATATAAGCAGACCTTTGGAGCCCTGCAGGATTTGAATCCATGGTGTTACTATAGTAATATTTGTTATTGTGGTCCCAGCTCTCTACTGGCTATTGACCAGTCCCCCTGTTCTGGGCTGTTTCCTATCATTCTCAAGATCATCAGGTGAGATCTTTCATGGAGCTCCAAGTGGAGAAAGAATGTCAGTGATCCTGTATTTCTTCCATTTTTTAATAACAGCTCCAACAGTTAGCCTCTTCTCATCAAGCTGTTTGTTTATTGTGGATTGGATCATTCACGTCTTGTTCAAGTCTACAGTCTTGTCCCTGGTGTCCTTTGACAGCTCTTTGGTCTTGGTTATGGTGGAGAGTAGGAATGCACAATATGAGGAAAACTCAGAATATTAGTGATCAATATTGCGATGACAATATAACTTGCAGTACATGACCAAATAGCAAATCAATCAAATACATCATTTCCATTTCACTGCAACAGTTCCAAAAGGAGTCAACGTAACTTAAATTATACTCGAAATGCCCCTCGTCTATATAGGAGGCGAGCATCTAACATGAAAGGGCTCAGTCCGATTGGTCAACAACGTGAAGGCGTCCATTTAATTGGTCAAATGCATAAAAGGATTTATTTGATTTGTTAAATACTTCAAGCTGCCAGAACAGTGTTTTAGCACATTTAAGGAAACCATTTATTTTAATTTTCACCATCTTTTGCGATACGCGTATTGCACAGCTTGATATCGCGATAACGATAAATTTGCTATTTATTGTGCAGGCCTCGTGGAGAGGTTGCAGTCTGACTGTTGAAGGTGTGGACAGATGTCTTTATGCAGACAACCAGTTCAAACAGGCGACATTACAGACAACAAGTGGAAATAGATTCCCTTTTTAAAGAAGTAACACGTCTGTGACAGACAGAATTCTTGTTTGTTAGCAGAAAATAAATACTTATTTTTTACACCACGACACAAATAAATTGTTTTAAAATCCCTAAAATGGGATTTCCTGGAATCTTTTTTTTACATTCTGTCTCCCAGTTGAAATGTATCTATGATGAATGTTGCAGACCAAACTCTTTTTTTTTTTTTTTAGGTGAAAAAGCTTGCAGAATCTGTGACTGACAACCGGCTACTAAAGCTGCAAAATGTTTAAAAAAAGCGCATTTTGTTTTCTCACTTAAGGTTTTTTTGTCCACATTATAAATAAGTACTTGTGTGTGCTGTCCCGCACGCCATCTTTTAGGGTTAGGGTTTACAATAAGTAAATTACAAACATTGTCTTATTTAGCGGCTGGATGGCTAAGTTGGCTGGGTGTAGGCATGTGGGAAACCAGGGTTTGCTTCCCAGGGATGCAATGAGCTTAATCCAGTGTGATTCCTTAGGCAAAACCCTTCACGCCACTGCCTAATACTATGCAGCCACAATGGGGGCCAAATCCACATCTCTCTGTGCCGGTCTTCAGCCCGGATAAAAAAAAATACAGGATTGTGTCAAATAGGGCATCCGGTATAAAAATCTCTGCCCATCCACATGTGCAAATCAAACATGACTCAAATAAAAGCTGACTTGCTGTGGCCACCCCCGAAGAGAAAGATTAACAACAACAAGCATTTTCGTATTTAAAATGTTTTATTTTTTTATTTTCGCTTTGACACTTTATGTCAGGATGACAACTAAAACACTAAAAGATTTTTCTAACTTTTGCCACCTCTGGGTCAAAAGAAAAACAGACTGCCAACACATTGAAAATTAGCCAGATTTAAACAAAATAAAAATTGAAAACAAAGATTCTTCTCTCACTTTTACCAATGTCAAACTTTTATTTTTGTGACCCTTTTTAAACTGGACTTATAAAAAAAGTCTGAATAATTTTTTAATGAATTTTTAAAAACTGGATGGTTCTTATTAGCTATTTTTGCCAAATTGAGATGCAATGACAAATATGAAAAAAATCAGCTTTACAGTTAGTCTCAAATGTTGGAACTATAAGCATAAAATGTTTCTTCTAAAGGTCCTTTTTATTTCTTAAGTGTTCTCTAATCAGATGTAAAGAACTTGTTGAAGGAGCTAAGCCTACAACTCAGCTACTGAGATTGTTTTGACCCAGGTGAGGTTGACGCGCATCTGTTTGCTCCTCCAGTCATTAAATGTCCACTCCCATTTTGTATGGCGATACATTGACATTTATTTGCTGTCGTTTTACATACATATACTTGCATTCGACATTGTCCAGCCTGCGTTCTTACACTCGTGCGGTACTGCGGTCAAAACCCTTTGCCCTTCCGGGCCAAAACACCTGACAAACACTGTGACATCTTCCCTTACATACAGAATCTGCCTACTGGCAGTAAGGGGTACTACAATCACATTCATGGCTCCTACACACCGGCCCCTAATTGTTGATGACAACTGACACAATAATTCATACCTTAAGCAGAATGGAGCCATAAAGTGCCATGATAAACAAATTACATCACAACCAGTTTACACCCCATGAACCAAACAAAGTTTTGTGACTGGCCTTTCAATTATATTGGACTTTGTCTGCATTTCACAGAGCGCACTAGTCCTCGTTTGTCGGGAAAAACTTCTAGAACTTTTCCAAGAGGCCATGATCCACGTGGAGTTGAAAAGTCCATGATCACTACGATATCTCCTGGAGTTAAACTCCTTTTTCTTTCGTTCCACTTTTGTCTTTCTTGAAGCAACGGTAAGTACTCTTGCGTCCATCTCTTCCAGAACAGGTCTTCAATGTACTGTACTTGTCTCCAACGCCTCTTGACGTACAGATCATGTTTTTCAAACAAGCCTGGTGGCAAAGCTGGTTTTCCTTTCAAGAGAAGAATGTGGTTTGGAGTGAGAGGTTCCAGATCATTTACATCATCCGAGAGCTTAGTAATAGGACGGTCATTCAGAATGGCCTCTACTTCACAGAACACTGTATGAAGTCCATCGTCATCCAGCCTTTGTTGATGTAGAACAGAAGTGAGAACTCTCCTCACCAGGCGAATCATGCTTTCCCACACACCCCCATGGTGTGAAGCTGCTGGTGGGTTAAAATTCCAATGGATTCCAACTTGAGCCATGGATCCTTGAATCCTGTCCTGATTCAACCCTTTGAGAGCCTCTTTCAGTTCTCTGTTTGCTCTGATGAAGTTGGTTCCATTATCTGAAGTCAGATGTTCAACCTGTCCTCTTCTGCTGATGAAACGACGTATGGCATTGATGCACACGTCTGTATCCAATGAGACTGCTACTTCCAGATGTACTGCCCTGCTTGCCATACAGGTGAATATAAGGTGAAGGAAGAAGTGAACTGAAACTTTGCTAAAAAGTTTCTTTATTATAATCAGCCTAACTATGGCATGTCAGGCCTATGACCCTTCAGCTTTGGAGCCAAACTGCCTTTTTCTCTTTAGTATTTCCAAACTATTGGACTTTGGGGTTGGTGGTTGGACATGCGTTATAATTACAGAGCGGGCCAGCCAGTAGGTGCCCTCATGAGCTTTCTATTGCTGCTTTTGCCCAGAGGTCTCAAAGGCAAGGTTAAGGTTTTAAATCCTCATTATGTCGCGGCAGTCTACTTATGATGGCTTCTTGACAGAGCACAGGATCACCAGTCGTTCTTAATGGGCTGAGCCCGCGGTGGAGAATCTCTTGTCAGGGCTTTTCATGTTGATGGAGCCGTAATGGCGGGTATCCCATGTTAGTGCCTTTCATGTCAGATAAAGAGCCATAAAGAAGAGAGAAGCTGCCCTCACATGGAAAGCAGGAGACAAGAGGAGGGAGATAAGACATGAAGGAGATACATGGCAGTAAAACTGTCCATCTCCTTTGCTCTCTCTGTCCTTCTGTTTTTCATCCACCCTCCCACATACGGTTCTCCTGGATCAAGTTTGCAGTTCAGGCTTTCTGTGCCCTGATTCTCCTGCTTATCAAACCGCTTTCTCAGATCATACAGTAGTTTTATTGTCACTTTTTTATTGCTATGTCTTTGATTCATGCTCAAGACAGGCTGTACTTCCTGAGCCTTCCACACAAACACAGACTGAAACCATTTCTGTATGTTTACCAGCTGGCGTCTGCAGAATAGACTGACTGCAGCTCAGGAGATCAGAGCCCTAAGTGTGTTTCTCTCCCCTCATACATACACTGTTTACATACTGCAGACAGTGCCGGGCTTGTGTGTGCAGTCCTCTGTGAAGGTTCTTCCTCTGCTGTCTATTAGCTAAGCCTCTTTTACTGGGCTGAGATGACCAATGATTTACCTGCCTTGTCCAGTCACCACAGGAACTCTGCTTTCATTAGTGCACTCATCTGAAGTTGCTTAAAGTATACCCGTTTTGGTATTGAAACATTCTCATGTCCAAATTCAATCTGATGCAGTTTGAGTTGAAGACATACAAAAAATCAAGATGATATTGCTCTTGTGAAAATAAGCGTTTTTATTTTTTCCCCCAACTAAAATATTTATTCTGCCTTAGGAAAGTGTAGAAACATGTCGCCCTGATAACCCTTCAAAGATGGTTCATGTGTGATTTTAAAAAAATAAGTAAAAAAAGTAGCTCTGCACCCCCTGCATGCCCCCCCCCCCCCCCCCCCCCATAATTCCTGATTTCGGGAAATGAGGATTCCTGCTTTGCGCTGACCAGGAGATGGCACCCTATTCAAACAGGGCACTATCATAATTCTGTGGTTTGTGTGCATGAATGTGTTAAACATTAGAATGGCCTCGGCTCTTAATATCTGCAAAGTTATTGCTGTTAGTCCTAAAAAATAAGAAAAAGAAGTACAAAAGGGAAAGGGAAAGTGAAAGCTTAAAGCGTACACTGCAAAAACAAGCCCCTTAGAAATAAGTCCAAACTGCTTACCCCATTGGTAGATTTTATTTTAAAAAAGCAATATCAGCCAATGAGGTAAGAAAAAAAACAATTGTCTGAATTCTTATTTTAGGAAAAACATTCTAATCACTAAGAAATCTTTTCTCAAAGTATTTTGCTCTTGAAAAACATACTTGATATTATTATTTTTCTTGCAAGACAGAAAGTAACAATGTATCATGAAAACAAAGGTCTTTTCACTAGCTTGAGTTTCTGTTTTTTTTCCGTCTTCTGTGTGAATGTCTTCATGTGTTTTGTGACATTTGGTCAGTTCAGGGCTTCAGAAGGCCTCGTACAATCAAAACTGGCCGGGAAAAAGGCACGCCGCAATCTTTAATCTTTTGAACTCATGCCGTCATGATCTGTTCCTTCTCTTGATGCTAATTTGGTTTTCTTAATAAAAGAAATTGCCTCGTGTAAGGTGGTGTGTTTTACACGAATGGGGCTACATGTTGTGTGCGTCAATGGGTTTGGCAGGCAACCCTGGAATCTGAATTACAAAGTCTTAATCTTTTTCATAAAAGGCTTAATCAAAGGGGATAGAAAACCTCATTCCTAGTGTCAATGGGTACTAGAGATGACGCAGTTCTTGGTTTAAAACCGAACTAGATGTTTCACAATTATACTGAATCGTGGGAAAAGTCAATCGTTGCTTCACTACGTTTGGTTATTTCTATGTTGAGTGTTTCAAACACGTATTGTGACAAATTTCAGAAGTATGTGTTATTTTTTGTTTTCTGACATTGTACCAGGTATAAACCAACTGAAAGGTTTTTCTTTCTTTTTACTTGCTCATTAGCAAATAAAAAATAGTTATTTATTTTTTTTGTTTTGTAATTCACAAATCATTAAGCTAACAAACCTAAACAAAAACGTGACCCACAAATGGAGGTTTGAACCAAATCGAGGGGAAAATGAATTGTTGCATTTCTACTGGGTACCTTTCTTCCTGTCTGACCAGCAGCATGGCTTTAGGGGGGTGCACACACATTCATTTACAGTTGTTCTTGAGCACCCCAACACAATCGGTGGTTCTGGCTAAAACTGAGGTTCTTCAGCTCACACATGCTTCCACCAATGTCTGGTGTCATTAAGAGTCCGCATCCAAAGCGGACCCACAACAAAATGCGCTCTGACGTCACACCCTCGGGGGAGGGGGTTGGCACAGCAAGGGCAAAAATTGGAGGCCTGGATAACGAGTGGCGGTGTCGTTAGCAGTAATTACCCAGAATGCCTGTTTTTGTGTCTGTGCCCATGGTGGGCTGTCGCATTGCTAACGCACGGTGGCTTTAAAAAGGCCCTAAAACCTTTCATTGTGTTATTCCCAGAGCTGGGAAAGGCGACCGTCTGTCCAAATGAAAGCTAGAGAGGCTCGAGCCGCTGTGGGAGCCCAAGCACTCGCACTAATCTTGCTTGTTTGTGAGCTGTTATCGTACTTAGCTAAGTACCTATTTAGACTGAGTCTTAGTACCCTGCCAGTCATATTCCAACCACATCAAGTCGGCTTCGGTTTTGCAGTGTGTCATTTTCTGACAGTTTGAACGTCATTGTGGGGCCTGTAGGAGCTTGTTCAATCTAAGGCTGGCACCAGAGCATTTGTCAGTGAACGCTGTTGCTCTGCCGAGTGATTAGGACATTTGTGCCAACAACATCTGGGCTTCGTTTAATTAAAAACAAGCACAGTCTACCACTGTTACCTAATCTGAGTTTTGTAAAAAGAAAAAAGAAAAAAAAAAGATGGTTAAAATATAAATGAAGTAAAATTATGCTAAGTATATGCTTAAATAATTTAGAAAAATGTCTATTAGATCACTTATTGTTTGTTTCAGATTTCATCAAGTAATTTCCTTCTTTTTTATAGCCTTGGGCAGTAGAATGTATGTATTTTTATGACACTTGAAAAGAAACAAGAAAGAGAGATTCTAAGTGAATTTAAAATATAATTGTTTCCAACTGTGACTATAATACCTATTGACTTTAATTATTGTTTAAACAAAAGATATTTAAAGTGCAGTTGTGTTTTCTAAATTTACATTTTGTATATTCCTCTTTTTTTCTTAAAGATCCACTCGGATAAGAATTATGTTGTTGGTGTTTTTAAAATGCTCTTGTGGCATTTTTCTGATACTAAGGGACCTATAAAAAGAAAATTAAGCTTAAAACTGTATCTTTGAGTATTTATTTAATCCAATTGTTGTGAAGCCGGTGTAGACAAAATGGGCGGGCCAGAAGCTCCCTTCTCTGCTCCATTGTGATACATCCACTTGTAGACTAATAGATCCATGTACTACTTTGTTTTCTTCGTCCAAGCTGGCATCAGGATCAAAACTGCACGACTGTCTAGCTCCAATATTGCTCGCCATTTTTTTACACAGATAATGTTACGTTGGGGCTGTGAGGGGCTGTAAGCTAGTGGGAGGGCGTCTAAACAGATTTGTGACGGTTTTGTTGCTTTGTGTCCGCGGTCCCACTCACAACTTGGAGGCAAATATCTGCTAAACTAGTGCCGCGCTTCAGAAAATAGCCCATGAAATGAAGGGATTGTGTTTAAAAAAATGCTTTACTTTTTCACATTTTTATGCAATCTTTTTGTTCAACCCATGGAATAAAAGCTGAAAGTCTGCACTTCAATGGCATCTGAGTTGTTTTATTTAAAATTCACTGTAGTGATGTACAGAAACTAAATTAGAAAGCATGTGTCTCTGTCCTGTGTATATATATAATATAATATTTGTATATACATATACATAGATATACAGATATATATATGTGTATATCTATGTATATGTATGTGTATATATATGTATATATGTGTGTGTGTATGTACTGTGTAACGTCAAACCTTTCTTTACTTGTATTACTGTGTTAAATGAGATTAACACTAATCTCTCTAGTTTAAAAGGGAGATAATGCAGTGGTTATCAGATTAGTGAATAAGTAACTTTGTTTGTTTACTGTCTACTGTTATTCTTATCTAACTGTGATTGGAAGGATTATTTCTAATATTTTAAAGATCTATCACTGATTTTGGTATGTGCATCACTCTTACACTTTTAGTGGTGTTACTTTTAGTAGAGTCATTCAATGTGGATCATATCCTCCTGACTACCAAAGGAAAAAAAACGTTGTCTAGTCTTTTTATTTTTAAATCCCCTCAAAAAACTACAATTCCCAGAACCCCCCCCCCCCACACACACACACACACACGCACATTGCTATCATTGAAGAGTTCCAAATGTGCTCTCAAGATTCCAAAAGGAATTAATGCAGTAGTATGCATTGGTTAAGAGATATTCAGGTTTAGAAATGTTTGCTACAAAGGGCAAATCTGTATTGCTGGTAGTCAGGATCACATTGAGAATTATTAGCAAGGTTTCAAAAGACGAATGACTGTGATGCATGTACCAGAATCTCTTTTTGAATGTTTCTCTAAGCACAAACGCTGAAGCTGCTGGACTTGATGCTGGCTAATCCTGTCTGATAGTCTAACGATTTAAAAAGCTAAGCCTACATGCTGATTAGCTGAGTAAAACACTGAGCTAAAGGATGCCGTCAGACAGGCAGGGGGTGGTACTGTCGCAGTCTTTTGTGGCCGGTCGGTACAAGAGGGCATCAGTTGTCTTAAAACAAGATTAGCATAACAAGCCTTTCACTGACGGGCTTGGGTGACAGAGAAATGAGGGGGGGGGGGCTTTATACCAATGTAAGATGGCCAGAAAGGGTGATGTCGAGAAGGCAGTCATGTAGGGGGTTTGCCTCGGCTCCAGATGGAGGTGGACCCACGGCAGCTGGGGGGCTGGTTCTTACAACTCTGCCCTTATGTCACCTGCTGTGTGCAGATAAACAGTCAGCTGGTGTATGAGTCATGCTAAAAATGCCCGTCTATCAAAAATGCTCCACACCGGATCTCCTTCCCCCGAATGTGAGCTGTCAGCATTAAAGTGTGGCCTTGTGAGCCAGTCTAATTGGTGGAGATTATTAACTTGCTGTGGATGAGTCTCACTGGACCCAGGAAAGGATTGATTGTGGCTTTCTCCAGCACATGTCCTTCTCAATGACCCGCCGCTCGACTTTTGGAACAGAGAACTTACTGATGTTGATAATATTAGTGATGATGATGAGAGCTGACCTGATAGTCAATAGAGACATCAGAAACCGTTTCAGTCGGGGAAACCTTTATCTATAATTTATTCTGAACTGAGTTAGCCCCTTTTTTATTTTTTTCTTTAATCCATAAAACTCAAATTTCTTCTGTGGCCTACTCCCTGGAGGTTCTCATGGAGTATTTATGTGCTGAAGTTGGTTCTCATGGCTCTGTGCTCGTAAAACGCAGCCGATAAAGAGTCTGTTTTTAACACAAAGGAAAAACATTAGTAAACTTGGCAAAGAAGGTATTGGAGGCGCAGATTTCTGATGCTGATGTATTTTAGCGATTTTGGTTAAAACACACGATCCTCCCATTTCACTTATTTACTCCATCCGTGGCGCTTTTTTATGGGAACTGCTTGTCGTTTTAACTTGTTTGAGAAACAGATCTGCTCTAAAGTGTAATTACAATGGTGGGCACCGTGATACTATGTTGTTAGCCTGTAAACATCCTGTCCTCACAGTTTCTCAGTCGACTACATTTGATTTGAAACTGTTTCTCCGTGAGGTTGTCTTCATTATAAAACAGACCAAATCAGTTTTATTTTGCTTACACATATGAAACAGCTTAATGTGATTTTTTTTTTCTTTCTTTTTTTAATTAATGTACATTCAAATCTTTGCTGGCATTCTTCCACATTATCATCTGAGGAAGCTCTGTGCTTCATGGAGCTTTAATGACAGGTGTTTTGTTCACTAGTTTTTCCAAATTTTGTGTTGACAGAGACAACTGCGTCATTCCCTGCACATGTGTATTTGTAGTTCGCGTAGCCTTGTATCAACAAATGTAGTTTAATTTAAACCTGTCGCTAATAAAAAAAAAAAAAATGGCTCCTGGTTTACACGCGGCTCGTAACTTTGAAGCAGCCTCTGAAGCACCAACTGATGTCTTGTTGGCGGCCAGCTCTCTATGTGCACCTGTCTGTCACACACACACACACACACACACACACACACACACACACACACACACACACACACACACACACACACATTAACTCGCCACTTAAGAGGGAGCTAGACTTTCAAAGGTTATATAGCTGTCATGAAATCCTTTAGTTGAATCCTCTGTATATAGTGAAAGACGTGCTAATGAACTTGGTGTTCACTATAAACAAACCAAACCAAAGTTGTTCCTCTGGTGTTCCTTTGCCTTTGAGCCATTGGTTACTCTTATGTTTGTGGATTCGGCTCTCGCTGAGGCCTGCTGTTGAGCACATGCTCCGAAGCACCGCTTCCAATGCCACTAAGTTGCTAAATAAATACAAATGAATTCTGTGGAGCTTGCAGCCAATTGTACAAAGACACCATTGCAAATGCACCCATTTGATAACAAAAAGCTTTCTTTGTGTGGTGGTTTTCTAATCTTAAATTTCCACCCCAATAATCTTTTGAACTATATTAGGTGTTCCCAGTGGTCTTTTGATTATGATTATGCCTTTTGTAGCCAAAATTAGAACATAACTTTAAGACGTATTTTCTGCAGAGCGGCAGTGGTTCATTCGAATTTTACCTCTGAGTTGTAGGCGACACCGTTGGCATGAAGTAAGACCACCCCCTTTCCCCTCACCCATCTGTTTACGTGTTCTTCCATTAGCTTACAGCCCCTCACACCCCCAACCTAACAACAAAAATGGTGAGCAATATTTGAGCCGCACAGTTTTGAGGCAGATTCAAACTCAGAACAGGAAATCAAAGACGAGCAAGGATCTAGTTGTCTACAAGTGGATGCAGCACAATGGAGTGGAGCTTGTAGCTTGTGCCCACCCAGCATATTTTTTGTACCACACATATGGTCTTTTTCAAAGAACATCTTTTTGTCTGTTCCTGATTCACAACAATTTGATGAAAAATACTCAGAAATGCAACTTTGAGCTTCATTTTCTTTATATATGTCTTCCATAATGAGAAAAATGCCACAAGAACATGTTAAAAAAACAACAACACACAAAACGGGATTTTCTTCTGAGTGGCTCTTAAATGAAACGTTTCATCAAAAGAGCTCCTTTCATTCACGGGGCCTTCCTGGTTTTAACAGGTTTTCATTGAAAAGACTCAGTGTTTAGAATTTGTTCCAAATATTTGGAATTAGAGGACCGAATTTAGTGAACAAAACGTTTTTTTTTTCATTAATTTGATCAAGAAGGAGGAGGTTCTCCCCCTAATTGAGCCATTGTCATTAACTGATGGGATTGTGCAGTTAATTCGGTTGCCTTGTCGTCACAATATTGTCATTTTTCAAGTTTTTCTGCAGCAGGTAAAACTTTTACTTGTTGATGTTTTCTTAATGTTGTCATCTTTCCTTTACTTTTTCCTGTAGATCTCTCCCTTGTATCCTTTTTTGCAACAACCCCCAACCACACACACCCGCACATGCTCTGTGTCTCTCCCCCCTAGGGGGCGTTGTGTAGTTGTGCAGAGCTAACGATCCAGGACTGTCACTCCCGCTGGGATGGATGAGCAGGCATAACCGGCTCTCAGAAAGCCTCATTATAGAATTCCACTTAAATCCGTCTCTGACAGGATCGGCCCGAGAAAGGGGCTCCCCTCCCTCTCAAATACGGCGTGGTGAAGGTGCAGAAATCCGAATGACAACACCTGCGAATTACAAATGCACTTCAGTTCACGAGCAACCGAGGTGATACTCCCAAGACCCCCCCCCCCCCCCCACACACACACACACACACTTGTCATTATGCTAATAATGTCTTATTCTTTCATCTCCAAAGATCTTCCATCATGCTGATGTCACTCCTTATAGAAATCCACTACAGATCATAAGAGCTTATTATGGGTGATTAGTTAATTTGAGGGAGGGACCCGAGAAGCAGAGGGAGGAAGATAGTTTTCCTTCCTAGCTTTCTCTCCTACACTCCCTCTTTAGCAAGATATATTGATCAGCACGTCCACTTTGTTATCAATAATCTCCTCTTTATTCCTCTGCAAGTGGTTTTCTCCACTAATGAACCTGCACAAGTGTCGCGCTACACTGCCAGATAAAATCTTTTAGAATTTGTGCATTTTCTAGAAATGAAGTATTAAATTTAACATATTTTTTTAAGGGGGGGGGGGTTAAACTGGGGAGACTGAAACCGTATGTGAATGAATAGAAAAAATGATTGGATAAACTTTACGGGAACCATATGTTTTCCTGATTGGTGTGTGTGGCGTCCGGATGCTGAATGCACGCCTGCTTTGGTCCATAATCAGCGGCTGCAGCTTGGGGTTCAGGCTTCATTGTGTGGCTCCTATGACCTTCTGACAGCTCATCACTGACAAAAACACACAGATACATGCTATGGCATCATCATATAATTGGCAACAGCACAGACAATTACAGAGGGGGAAGGGTAAAGATGTATATTTATGTTTGTGGGCTTTAAAACTGCACAACAAATCTGGCCGTGGGCTCTTTTGTTTTTGCTAACTCCCTTTTAATTATTAACAGAGACATTATTAGGTTTTCATTAGTTACTGGGTTGTTCTTTAACCTTGATGGTACCCTAAAGACATCTGTATTTTTTCTCTATTTTATTAATATAATTCAACTGAATGACAGATTTGAAATACTGAATCAGAAAAATCACCAAAAAAAGAGTTGGGGCTAAAATGAACTTTTCTAAGCAATATGTTTTTAAAAAGAAAAATGACATAAGATACATTTAAAGGGCCTGTATCATTCAAAATAAACTTTTTTGAGCTTTTAAGTGTTTAAGTGGTATTTTGCTCCATTCACACATCTCTGAGTAATCCTCTAAAAACCAGCCTTCTAAGAAGCAGCCCCTCCCACTCCACAAAAAAGAACGGGTTCTCACATTGTGACGTAGATAGTGAGGAACAGCCCCTTCCAGGAAGAGTCTGTGCTCCCAGCACCGCCCTCAGGCTAACGCACACACCCACACACTTTCTCGGCGGAGCTAAAATCACTTTTCTCTTATATGCCCAATATGCACATCCATCTTTGCAAAAGTACGTCATGAAATGGGCGGAGCGAAAGCCGATGCTTCAGAGATTGAGTCGTCCTACGTCCAGGTAGGAAAAGGAGCTGTGAAAATGACTCGAAATTCATAAAACATTTATTCCTTAGTGTGGAAAAAAGTAATACATTATTATTTACTTTAAAGTAAATGTAAATGTGGATGTTAAATTAAAAAAATACAAAAAAGGTTGTTAAATTACCAAAACATTTCTCCTAAATTACAAGAGTTATTACCATCTAATGATGATTTTGTCCTCAAAGACATTGTTTTCTGGAGCCTCTGCCTCAACTGACATAATTAAAAAGGGAAAATTAATTGAAAAGTGTTTGGATTCTTAATTGCAGAGACTTTGGTTTTTTTTTCTGCCCATAGCAGCAGTGACATTTAGTTGAATTGTCATCTTTTTACCCATTACATCTACCTACACAGAGCTGTTTCCTAATACTGGCCTTTAAACTATAACGTTTTGTGAAAAAATTGCATATCTTCCTTATCAAGTCTTAGAACACATTTCTTTTCTTTATAAAGCCCTAAATGTAGGTCTATATGTAAGGTATTTAAGGTCAAATTTGGGGATACAAAGCAGCCAGGGGCTACTGCTCTGATGCCCTTGATTAGTTTGATAGCAAACGTCTATAAAAGAAAACGTCTCTATTGATCTGACGCATTCAGGAGTTTGCTTACACAATGCCAAAAGTAAAAGAGCCACTTAGCTGTATGTTGTAGGTTCAAATCCAATTACAAAGCGTTTAGGAGATAGGCATGTTGCATAAGAGGCTCAGACTTGGCCTTATTCAACCACCTATTTAAAAGGTTCTTTCTGCATGAAGGACTCTATGGAAAGTGTGTCCACAGGAGGGATGGGGGTGTTGTGTCCCTCCCACAACATGGCACGCTTTTTAAGCCATCAGGCATGGGGAGGGATGCCTAATTGAACATGATAAAGTGTAAAGTTAATTACCCCTCACGCCTGTCACTGATACCCCGTGAGGGAGGCTGGCCTGAGGGCACAGCTGTTTGTGTGTGTGTACATGAAGGAGCGGGGGGACGAGACAAAAGGCGAAGGTTCCCACGAGGGTTGTGCGGTGGATGATGGCGACAATCGGCTTTTAAAGATACGTCTGTCCCTTTGGAGCACCACTACTTAACGCGTCGAGCCCAACACCAGTGTCACACACACACATGGCCTTTGTAGACGAGAGGGAATCTCTCAATTGCTCAACACCCGATGGTGTCTTTTTTTTAAGCAAATCTCATTTTTGATTTTAAGATGCGTTCTGTTCAGTTTCTCGTATAAAATAAAAATCTGTGTTGTGAGTGAAAAAAGTTCTTGGACTTTGCAGATATAAATACGTGTGCTTGTGTCGTCTTTAGGTGTTGGTGCTGCAAGCTTGGCCAAACTAACCTTTATGGTCGGAGGATTGGAGGAAGAATACGAAGCAGCCCAGGAGCTGCTTACCTGCATGGGAGCCAATGTTGTCTACTGTGGACAGGTTGGCACTGGACAGGTACATCTATATATCTAAATACCTAAGACATCAGGTGATGCATCATTTACCTACTCTAGGTTCTGACTTGTGGTATTTATAGAACAAATTTTGCTTTTAGACATACCTTTTGTGCATATTTGTATTAATCTGGCCTTGTTTCTGCCTTTTTTTTAGTTTGAGACTAATGTTGAATGTTCTTTAGAAAATATTCAAACATTTCTATCTCTTTAAATAATTAACAAGATTATCAACACAAGAATAACCTCTTCTTCAAAGCTCTGATTTGCATGTTTTTATTGCATTTATATTAGAAAAAACTTATATTATATAAAATAAAAATATATATAATATACAAGTAAATAAATTAAACACGTCTTTGTCTTAAATTGGTCTTTCTGAGTTTTTTAATGTTTTTAGACCTAAAGTCCTTAGGTCTAGAAAATCTACACTAGAATGCTCTTGTTTTTTAACTGAGCTAAACGTCAAGACCTAATGGTTGTGGCTGGTAAACATTACTCTGTACATGTAAAATTCTTTTTTACGTCTGTGTCTTAAGGCAGCTAAGATCTGCAACAACATGCTGCTTGCAATTGGGATGATTGGAACTGCAGAAACGATGAACCTTGGCATCAGGTACACGAAGCAACTGCTTTTTAAATCACAGAAAATGAAAGTAAAACTCTCCAACTCTTATATTTTATCACGGTTGGGTTTTTTTATGTCATACACTGTAAGTTTTGAAAATGCACAATTTAGCCATACAGTAATGCAATAAAAGGCCTTTAAAATAAAGTTCTCACGATACAAGAATTATTATTTACTTGTTTAATGAAAGTTTGAGATGTGTTTGTGTTAGGTGTCTCAATGTGTGTTGGTGGCTTACAGAAGTGCAAAGAGGTCACCCTGTTCTGATTCAGAGCTGCCTCCTTTGGATCAAGATTGATGAGTGGGTGGAGCCACACAGCCTGATTTACATCTGCTGATTTAGCTCTCACTAGAGTGTTCTCTCACCCCTGCAACCCAAAACCATCTTTAATTCCCACTAGAAACAGTCTCAGTCCAACCTAGGCCCTTTCCTTTTTGGCTTAGCATGATGGGAAATGAAGTTCTAGTAGTTTAACTAGTTAAGTTTATATTTGTAAGAATCTTCCTGAGTATTGAAACGTGAAAAGGCCCTTCATGATCGATTTCAGTTTCGTCAGAGGTTACACTGATTTGGGAGCTTGAGTCAAAACATTGCACAATATACATAAAATGAGCAAAAACTTGTATTTTTATTTATTTATGCGTAATCAGTAATCAGATGTTTTTAATCCCATCACTTTTGCGTTATGATGTGTTTTTTTATTCCGTTGTGAAATTGGAAGTGCATCCAGTTTTTAAGCGTGCTGGTTTAAATGAATTGCTTTTTGCAGAGTGCAGCTGTATAAGTGCAACTAATTTATTTTTGCTGAGACAGAGGAAGAAAATTGGCACGAGCAGTCGCATATAAATCCCCTCACTAGGCCTGTGAAATATGGAGGCATTAGGCGAGCAGCACAGATTTACACATTGTCACAAGCTCTTTGAAGCGAGAGTAAATGCACTCACACACACATGCCCATTTACTCGAAATAAAACGAGCAGCTTTTCCTCACACAGCACACTTACAATGCCCACGCACAATACAAAACTGTTCCCATCTTAAATTTAAGGTGTGTTTGATTTTTAAAAGACTTGCCACATGATGCTTTGTCATGCATGTGTTTTGTTGATGAGTCTTCTTGTGTGTGTATGTGTTTGCGTGCGCCCTCTTTTTTACCCCCCTCAACTTGCTGCAAAATCTCTGTAGCTTTCTTAGACGGCTTGACAAAGTCTGCCACCATTTAGAAGGAACCATATTTCTCCCATGCTGCATTGCAGCTCAGCTTGTTATGCAAAGTGGACACTCTCGTAGATGCATCTGTGCAGGCAGACCAGTTCAGCACAAAAAAAACAACCCAAAACACAGGAACTCACAGCCAATTTAAAGGAAAACCCCATTTACATGTTGTCATGCTGGACTTGTCCTGATGGAGATGTTTGCGTGCACATGCGTGTCCCTCACCAGCCGTGCTTCACAAACACTGATGCACACGCAATTGTGTTCATAGAGCTAATTTGTTGATCTCAGATGGAGACTCTGGCCGTCTCCAACAGACTGTGACGCTCTCTTAATGCAAAGAATGGCTCTGAATGTCAATTATAAGCACACACACACTCCCAACCTTTTATGCAGCCATTGTCTTTTTTGCATGTTTTGCTTTGCCCCCCCCATATGTTAACTTTACATACAATACAGTTACTTATTTTTCACGTTTCTTTCCTTTGTGCCTGTACAATGTTTATGTCTAGTTAACCATTGACTTAAAAAAAAACAAAAAAAAACTGCAGTGTAAAGGGCAGAGGATGTGGGGTAAAGAATAGAAGAGTAAGGACTCTGTAGCCTGATTTACATTGCAAATCTGTGCATTTTCACCATTTCATGCATACAGACATTGATCCTGAAGATGAATCGATATATTTGCTCCTTTGTTCATTTCATGCACAAGTCGACAGTCAAGTCGCACTTTAAACAAGGCAGTTTCCACACAAATAAACATTTTCCCTGCACTCCTCACAGCCTAAATGACTTGTGAGCATATGTTGTGATGAAGATTAAACATGGGCGTTAAATGCGCCGGTTGCCTCTATAAATCCGACAGTAAAGCTTGTGTGTCTGTTTGAGTGCTCGTTAGCTCTTTAATGAAATAATAAATGAGGAACCAGTTGGGCTTCCTCTCTTGTGGCGTCAAATGAAGATGAGAAACTAATCATGATGAAACAGACATGTGGTATCAGTGCTGCAAATAAACTCCACCTGCTAAAGTTGGCCTCTCGCAACCACCCTTCTTTCCATCCTTCTTTCCATCTGCAGAGTCACCTCTCCGTCATTTGTTTGGATCTGCAGGAGCTTTGAACATCAACGGACTTTGTTCCAGCACTCATGTCTGTTAATTCATGTCCATCTTGTCAAAGCATGACATGTCCTGTTCTCCACGCAAATTACTGCAGGCGAGGAACGGCTTCACTCTGTTAGCAGTTTACAGCTGAGTGCGTGTGAACATGTGTGTGCGCGCGTGATGAGATCAGGAGGGGGAACTTCATTGATTTATCGTTAACGGTGGACAACAGCTCCCCGTCAGCGTCTCCGGTTGCTCTAACAAACGATCTGCCCGCTCTGACGCGCTTTATTGTTGCTCAGCCTGTAACCTTTTCAGCTGCTGACCCAGAACGCAGGGAGGGGCCGCCTCCTTATGGCGCATAAGTGTGGAGAGCTGGGTGGGAGGAGGATGGAGCGATGCTGCAATGTCAAACATATGTCCCAAAGAGCCGTCAGACATGAAGGTGTCAGTGTGGACGATGGTAGAGGAAGATTGGAAGAAAAGCAGGACATTGAAGACTACCATTTTAGAACCTTACAGGCAAAGTTAATGATGCTGCATTTCCCAAAAAATTACATCTAAAATAACAAGATGAAGGGAATTTAAAATGAGCTGTAATCCCTATTCTTAATTAGCTGGTAGACAGCTAATAAAACAGTGGTAGTAATGGCAGAATGAAAGCCAGGTGGACGATGGGAGGGAGGATTGCTGGCTTTAAGGAGCTATCATGGTTTTATCGTCATATTGAGAGCAGAATAGAGTTACAGGCCTGTAAGTAACAATAAAGTAGAGCAGCCAGGACTTGATGTGGTCAGCTTTACAGTGGCCTTTAAAGTGTTAATGTACAAAAGCTGCACTGCACTGGTTGGCGCTGGTTTTCAGTCATGGCTTCCTTTGCTTTGTGCTCCCTCTCATCACAGCACAGAGTGATCCTCTTGCATATGATAAGAGTTTGCTAGACACCAGAGCTAAGATGTGACAGTGAAGTTTATGGCTCCTCTGTGCAGCTCAACCACTTCTCCTCCTCCACTTTCTTGGAAGAGGGATGATGAAGGACAGTTAAAGGGATGAACATCAATACTGCATTAGCCAGCATTACAAAGCCTTTCGTCATTATGGCTGAAAAATGGTCACCGCCATGCTTAGGGTTCAATGGGGGTCAGTGGAATCATCAGGACCCAGACACCCATCTTTTACTGCTTTGTGTTTTTTCTTAAGGTACCAAACAAATTATTAAACCTTCTACTTGGTCCGCCATTACCTCTGTTTACATTTAGTTTATTTGAGTCTTTTTTTTTTTTAATCAGTGACAAAATTACTTCACTTTTGACTAATTTTGCCCTCAGAGAAGTGGCTAGCAATTACAAACACAAAGAAAACATGCTTTCATCAGTCAAATCATCAAAGCTCTAAAACTAATTAATGTTTGCTTTGACTTCTTTGGTTCAGACTTGGTCTCGACCCTAAGCTGCTGACAAAGATCCTCAACATGTCGTCAGGTCGATGCTGGTCCAGTGACAAATACAATCCGGTTCCAGGCGTGATGGAGGGAGTCCCCTCCTCCAACAACTACCAAGGGGGCTTTGGAACCACATTAATGGCCAAGGTAGACCAGCTACCCTCTCCTTTGTTTTGTTTTTGTTTTTAAAGCTAGTTTGTTTGGTCACATGTAATTAAATTATAAACTTTCATTTATCCCCCCGCCTTATCCAGGGAATAGACAGTTGGTAGAGTTACATTAGCTGTGTTTTGAATAAAAAACAAGGATTTTTGTGTTACCCTAAGGTTATTGAAAATGTGAGATGTGTGTTGATGTCAAATGTACAACTAAAATCTAAAAAAAAGGAATTACATTTTTGGACAAGTGTGGACAACTTAATATCTATTTTCTGGTTTAAGTTTTTAAAATTTAAACGGCACCTTAAAATGACCTCAGTCAAAAAAGGCACAGTACATTAAAAGTTCTACAAAACAATGAAAACAACAGCTAAAAGGTTAAAACAGTTAAAGCAAAAAAGGTCAAATAAGTGGCATTAAAAAGGTAAAAACGGCAAATAAAAGCAAAGCAAAACAGTAAAACACATGAGCTCAGCAGAGTCTAACCCACTGTATCAGACTGTTTCAGACCTCAGCAGCTCCTTCAGTGGCAGACTGCTGCACCCACGATGCAAAAAGGAACGCTACTGCAGGTCCTTCATCCCAGCTGCCATCAGGCTGTTCAACCTCAGCCTAAGCAAATAGTTTTTATAGTTTTAGTTTTAGTTTTTTATTCCACTGTACAAAAAATGTAAATACAGATGACTCTATATTCCTGCACATCTCTTTCCCTGTTTATTTTTTCAGAACACTGTTATTTTTGTAAATATTCTTTCTAAAATGTATATTTTGTTAATTACTGTCTGTACATACTTGTGCCAAACTCCATGCTACTGTGACAAGGAAATTTCCCATTTGTGGGATTAATAAACAAATCTAATCTAATCTAATCATGTGTCAAAGGCCTGGTGATAAAAATGAGTTTTAAAAAGTCTTTTTATAATTAGACAGTAAAGATGCCTGGGGAATGCTCAGTGATAACGCGTTCTACAGCTTCGGTGCACAGACTGAAAACACTTATTTTTCTCTGAGCTTCCTCCTGGACCTTGGTATCTCAGGTCTGATCAGCTAACCTGAGGCACGTGGTGGGGGTGGAAGGACAGAGAGGTACGGTGGTGCATGATTATTTAAGGATTTAAAAACAAATACAAGAATTTTAAAATAAACATTATAAAAAAAAACTCTCACTAAGCCTAGCTTTCCTTGTAGCTAGGGATTCTAGGCAGTGCTTTTGACTTTTCTATTGTTGCCCTTTCCTGAATAAAGACCGTTTCTATTAACTTGATCTATTATTCCTGCATCAAATCTATATTTAACAGGGTTTTTTTTTAAATAATAAAACCCCAACATGAACAACAGATTTTTTCAAGATATCCTCTGATCTCAAATGCTTTAAAAATGAGATTTATTTCAGTTGTTGAGATATCTTCTTTTCTAACTAATGTTCTTCTTTCTCTTCACTCACATGCTTCTAAAAGGATCTTGGTTTGGCCCAAAACACTGCCACCAACACAAAGACTCCCATCCCTCTGGGGTCCCTGGCCCACCAGATCTACAGAGTCATGTCCTCTCGAGGCTACGCTAACAAGGATTTTTCCTCCATCTTCCAGTTCCTGCGTGAGGAGGAAGGACAGTGAATGGAGAGGAGGGAACATCTGAACATACTGTTGTCGTCCACAAATACACATGTGAACCACACACCCCAGTGTCCCTTATCCCGCAATGCTCAGGAGAGACTAAGATGTTGCCCTCAGGCGCAGATTTTCAGTCTAATTAACATACTGTATGTTGACACGTGGTCCCTTGTCGTGTTACCTGAATCATATTTTCTATTCATGAACCCCTCCATTATTTAGAGGGAAAAATGCTAAAACTGACCTTAGATCAGTAACAATGGAAACGACACATTTCCCGTCTTTCCCAAAATACAAAGTGAGGCTTCTCAGGTTTACATGTTCCGTGATGAATATATAATAAGATTGTTCTTGTGATATATTTTTCAAGATTTGTCTGTTACCCTTTCTGTTAAAAACATGGGCAAAGAGGATCAAATTGGAAAATAGAGAGTTTAATTGATATTTTTATGAAATCCCATGGTCGCATCCATATGCACCACTTCCAAAATTTCACACCATTGACACTCGAGCATTACTGTTTTCATCTGTTTGTCCTGGGCAAGATTGTTATTAGACACTTGCATCTCAGGGGACATAAATTCATTATTTTCTCTAAAATCAATGACACTAATGTTACAGCACAGTATATAGACTGTTTCCGCTCTTTTGAACTTTAATAAATGTCTCGGGTTACGTTTAGTTCAGCATCCATCGCAGTGCGATATGCTTTGCCACTTTAATACTGTTACAGAACCTACTTTGTTCTTCTATTTACATCTGCTTATTGAGCCATATGAGTGTTATTTTTTGACAAGGTTGTCTACATTTTGTACTATTGCCACAAAAACTACCAAAACATCAGCACTGTCTTTAAAGCTCTTTCTGTACGCAGTCAGTGTTCCACCTTTAAGCGTGAGTAAGGATGGCTTCTTCTTTGCTCTGAACTGTAACTGTACATAATTTATTTTTCATAATGTTGTGTAGCATTAAAGAGGAATTCCAAGCGCCTGTTACTTTGATGTTTTTGTAAAGTTCGTGGTTTTTGTCAGAACACGTTCAAAAATGAATGCATCTAATGGAACTCATTCATCCAGTAATACCTTTTTCATTTCCAGAATCCAGGGCAGTAAATACAGCGCGTTTCAAATTCTTATGCAAATTATATTTTTCTATGATTCTTCTAAATACTCAATGCATATGACAGTCAGCATAATTTTCAAGTCACTAACTATTACAGAATATATTGAATGTTATTGAACAAACCTCCCAAAGATAACAGTTGTTGTTCACCTCTTCGATTATCCAGTTAGGATTCATCACAGCAATTCAGCTTTCACTGATTTGCACAGGTAATTTGGCCGAGAGTTTTTACGACCGAACTTCCCTGACGACCCACACTGGATTTTTTTTTTTTAACTCATTGCGCGCCCTGGGACGCAACCCGAGGTTTCCTGCTTAACAGTCCAACACCCAGCCACATTACTATGGACAACAGTTCCACAACATAAAAAAATGGTCATTTGTTGAATTTGCTGCATTAGGAGGTCATATTCACTGAAATCAAAAGCTATTCCAATCAAAAATATTTTGACAGGTCAAATTACGTTTTAACACAAGACCCTTTATTTTACAAGTCTTGCATCCATTGAACTTTTGAGTTTTTGGAGAGTTTTTCTGCCTGAGTTCCTTTGCAGGATGTCAGAAAAGCATCCCAGAGCTGCTGTTTGGATGTGAACACCTCCCACCCAAGATATTTTGCTTGATGATGCTTCAAAGGTTCTCAATAGGGTTAAGGTCAGGGGAGGATGTGGGCCACACCACCAGTCACTCCTTTTATGTCCATGGCAGCTAATTGCTTTTCCATTGACTGAAAATGCGCAGATTGCATTTGCAACAATAAATTTGTCTAATGGAAACGACAATTTTAAAAACACAAATTTATCAGAAAAAAGTTTTTACGCTTGGAGAAGGTGGTTTGTGAGGCGTTTCGAAATTGAAATATTTTGCAAAACTGCAATGGAAACACTTTTTAAAAATGAAATGAGTCAAGTAACTAACAACTGGATGGCAGTGCGCTTCTTGTAGGAAGTGGCACCCTTGAGCACTGCACAGCGCGCACCTTCACACATCATCAAAGTTGAGCAAGTGGAAATCTGTCCAAAACACAAGGCCTTCCGTTGAAAAGTTGAGCGTGACATGGGAAATTATTGGATCCACAGATCCCCTGTAAAATCACCAACAACGATTTCGCAAAATTGCTTCGTATAAGGAGCTGCTCCATGGCCTCAATAAGATGCCTACATCTCCTTTGTTAGAGGAGGATGAGCGCTAGTGCCGTGGCAGAAATTTGAATGTATCTGCTGTAAATGACAGTATTGCCATGTTTTTGAATGACTTATCGCATGGGTTGGTTTTGTGTTTATTTGCATTATTATGCTTTAAGAAAAACAGTATAATTGCAAAATTGTGATTTTTCGATATTTCTAGAATTTCGATAAAGTTTGTGCATATGTGTAATGAAAACACAACTATAGATGCAGAGGTATTTCTTGCAGCATGAGATGGTGCATTGCCATGCATGAAGATTATTTATGCAAACCACGCACCACTGAAGAAAGTGATCAGTCGGAAACTCCACATACTTTTCAGAGGTTATTTTCACACCTTCAGGGACAACACCAGCTCTATCCCTGTGATTCCAGCCCAAAACATGACTCTGCCCCCTCCTTGCTGATGTCATAGCCTTGTTGGGACATGGTGGCCAACCACCCACCCAGGGTTGCACATCATTCATCAGTGAACAAGACTATTTGGAAATGAGTCTTCATGTATGTCTGGGCCCACTGCAGCCGTTCCTTGTTCTGCCTTTATCAAAGGAACCCCTGTGTCTTCTGAATCAGCCACACATCTTTTAATAGTACAAGGATCACGCTTAAGTTTTTGTGAAATATCCAAGGTTTTCATACTTTGTCCAAGCTATTTCACTATTTCAGAATTTTCAGCAGCAGAGAGAAACTTTTTCTTTTCTATATTTCTTGAAGATTTTGGTCTACGTACTAATGTGGAACATCCTTCTTTAGTAGTTTTTCTTTTAATTTAACTTACTTTTAAAACTAATCATCACAGGTGTCTGAGATTGTCAGTGGTCCAAAGAGCCCTCAGACACAATATCATCCATGAGTTTAATTAAAAAACAAAGAATTGTATTTTGTTGACACTTAAATACAATTTGCATGATGATTTGGAACGCACTGTAAAGATACTAAACAAATAACTTTATTTTAGAGAAAAATCGTGTTTAATCTTTGTACATAAGTACCTTTTTTTTGAGTTCCAAAACAGACAGCCGTAGTTTTTTACAGTGCATTGTGTGCTTAAGTAGTTTTTTTGTCTTTTATTTTACAAATTGCGTGAAAGGAAATTTGGCTTCACTTTCTAACTTTTAGCTTTTGTTTTACGCATTCCTTTGAATGCATTCAAACTCTGTTTAAATTTAGGATTGATGATGATACCTAACAACGTGTTTGACAATTACCATCAAAATTACTCCCAACATTGGGGAAATGGGTACCTAAAACTCTCTAATTTAATATATACTGTTAGCAGGGACTTATTCTACTCTATGAATATAAATCCTTTTTCCTTTTAAATGGTGATCATTGAAGATTTGTTTTTGCTAACAGAAGAGTAACGACTATTTTGTGTAAGAAGTGCATCTTTTAACCAGTGAAAGGATTCTAACTTTGCAGCCCTCCTCCTCAGAAGACTATTGTTTAAAGTTTTTTTTCTCAATTTTCCATCTGCACAGATGCTCATTTACAGCTCAGTTTAATTCAAGGCGAAATGGCAGCACTAATCTCAGAATGATGTCCTTATTTCCATTCCTGCAATGAAGTGAGAGGAAAAAAACAAGCGTGGTTTCATTTTATTTCACATCTTTTTTATTTTTCCTGAGGGCTTGTGTTTCTTCGATGTTTTATGGACTTGCTGTTGTCTAAGTGGCACTCGTAGTTGTAGCAGACTGCGGCGAGCCGTCAGTGGCAAGAGTTGTGTTGTGGGCTTGTGACTCATTCTGTTATTGTTGTTTGGGAGCTTTGACATTTGCACTGTCTGCATGCTTTAAAATGTATCTTTTTCTGTTGGGAAATTAGGTTAGAGACAGTCGTTCTGGTAAAATGAAGTGGATCTTCAGGTGATGTCAAGTCCCTTCTCCACCAGATTTTGCGGACGATAGATTTCTGTCTTCCTCCTGTCTCTCTAAATTAGAGCAACTCGCTGGTTTGGGCTGGAGAATTAGGCAGTGTAGCTTATTCATATTTGGGTGTTTCAATTTGCCTGTGTTTTATAGCGAGCTGCTGAGCCGGTGGTTTCTTCATTAAAGGACACATGAAAGCAGATTTTAAAGGAGCGGTGGCGAGGCCAGGCTTCACTGACGTCTGTAGAGGATCAAGCAACAGAGAGAACAACTGAGTCCCCGAGCCAGTCGGTCTGAGCCAGAGGGCCTCACCCTCTGTGCCGGCAGCCAGCGGTAGGACACCAGACACACCACAGTGACTGTGTCAACACCAGAATACTATAGTTGACTCATGTGTCAGCAAAAGTTCAATGTTTCGAGAAATATCAAGTACCTGTCCGTGGAAGATAGAGACAATGCTAATGTAATCTTTAAATCTAATTCAAGTCAGTCTATCTATCAAGTGTCAGTTCATAACCAAGGTCGTCTCAAAGCGCCACACAAAAATGATGATAAAATCCAATTGAGTCCAGATTGGTCCAATAAAGTCAGACTGTCCTAATTGTATAGAAATGAAATATAAATGACCAACAGTTAACGCTAAAGGATTTTCATTGTAATCCCAGAACTGTGCTAGCAAAACTTGACAGATAGATAGAGAGTAAAAGCGCTTCCAATGCCTTAAAAACATGTAGGGTTGACCCGTATGGGAGCTGCGGTTTTCTTGGGTTTTCCGGACCCATAGAGGAACATATAAAGGAGGGGCTGCATTTTAAAGGGAGCGCAGGTGTGTAAGGCAGTTCCCTTGATGACCCTATGGTCATCTCAAGGGACATCATGAAAATGGAACATACCATTGTTGTGCGTGGTGTTACGCCACACTCAGTAGGGTGCAAGTACTGGCTCCTTGCTGTTTGCACACAAATGCTGCACATAGGGGGTGATATTAAAGTGCCTGTAGGATGCCCACACAAACTACTCTAGTCCAGTTTCCTAATTACTAATTGTCTGGTTTCACGCATAACTATCACAAGAACAGCACTCATGAGCCCCTTTTGCGTGTCACAGGATTTGCGGGTATTTAACCTTTCCTTTACCTTTGTGTGTATTGCATAAGTGTTTGCTACAACCTGCTGCTCACAGCATGTTCATAGAAAAAAATGTGCATGAACATCTTTGTGCTACGAGATCATCGAGCGGTCAACAACCTTGCTATTTCTTTGGGCCACCATACAAGTTTGACAATTTTTCAACCACAGACAGCCCGTAACCACCCATAAGGGCAGTTATAACTAAGGCTTTAATAGAAGATGAGTTAGAAAAGAGAACCAGACTCGGTAAGACTGATCATCTGCTGTGACCGATTATCTAGTACATGCAAGTTCAGACCTCATCCTAACCACAATGCTTCATCAAAGATCCACTCCAATGCAAATTGTGTTTTTTTTTGTTTTGTTTTTTAAGATGCTCTTGTAGAACGACAGGGTTTTTTTGACATTTTGGAAAAAAAATTACATAATCATGATTAAAAGACAACTGTGAATGCTCTGAAAATAGATCAAAAGATGATCGCAGAGGGACTTCAAGCCTTGAACACTTTTTTTCTGTAAAGTAAAGCAAAGTTGTAAAAAATTAGACTCAAAGGTCTCCGATAGGGAATAGTATTCAATGATTAATTACTGTATTTGAAAACACACTTAACCAATATGTAAGGGGGCTCCTAAATACCAGCAATGCTTTTCACATTTAACAGTTGAATGTTAGAAGCAATATTTGTATATTTAGTTTCCTTCCTTTAGGCTTAGAATGGGTATTCAGCCATCCAAAAGTGTTAAACCAAAATGGAAAATACAAGTTTCATTGAATGTTGCATTATGTGCAGGATTTAGGTGTTGTGCTGACTTTTCTGCATCTCAGATTTTGCAGTTTATTTCCATCCTGTTCAACCATCTTAACCATTTTTACCATTTTACGGTTTTCAAACATCATTTCCTCAGTGTACAACTGCTGTGGCAAATACCTGAAGCCACAACAATTCGTATTTTTCTGTGATAGCTGCTGGTGGATCGTCTCCGCTGTTTAACGGCTGGCGCTTAAAGGAAGTAAAAGTGTTGAGGTCAGATAGCAAAACAGAGGGTTAAGGCTCCTTTAAACACCCTGTGATTCATATCAGATGCACATTAAATGCCACGCAGCTAAATTTGTGCCTTGAATCTAATAGGTATTGTGGTTCACTCAGTGGTGTGTAACGAGCCTGTGTATCACTGTGCAGTAATGTGGCCTCCATATCTTTTACATGAACCCAACAATAATATTCAGCTCATTTAGTCTTTGCTCATATCCACACCCACAGCGTCTGCACATCAGCAAAACACCCACACGTCTTCTTCCTGTTTTGTAGACATCATTCCCTCGTCCTGAGTCATTGACTTTGCTTAGGTTTGTTAGTGACGATAATTCCAGTCCGACTGCAAGTCGACACAAAGCTTGTTATCTCGACTGTGAGGCTTAGAACAACATTTAATTATCATGATTGAGCCATGGCTGCGAATACACCGAGGGAGTTTTGAATTGTTGTTAAACATGAACTACTATATACCTGGTTTAAAGGTTGCATCAAATGATATCATTAAAACATTTGCATAAAATTCACCCCTGAAGTGTTTTCATGATTATCTTGATATGCTGATTTATTTTCACTTACTTTTAGTTTATTTCAATGCTCTTTTAGTGCCACAATCTTTGACACTGAAAAAACAGGCCCTCTAGAAATAAGTAAAAGATTCCTAAAATTTGAAAAATGTTCTTTAAATAAAACAATAAATATGCCAATGGGGTAAGAAAAATAGTCTTACCAAATACTCACTAAGGTAGGTTTTCTCAAACTAAGATTATTTTGCTGTTTAGAAACTTTCTTGATAAGATTATTTTTCTTGCAAGATAGAAAGTCATTTTTTCTTGATACAATAGTTTTTTTTTTACTTTCTTAAGATTCAGTTTTTCAGTGAACAGACGTGCAGTGTTCTAATGGAGCTCAATTACTTCCATCATTGCATACTTTATTTTTAAATAGTCCCTGTTTTTCTCCTCAGTAGCATCTTTCCTTCCTTTTCTACTTCTACTTCCTTGTGGAAGCCCACACTGTTGATGATAGCCCCCACTCACCTACTGTCACCTGTGAGTAATAATAACAGGGTTGCACCATTCATCATGCACTCCCTGAACATGCTCAGTAGCTCTTCATTATATTAATTATTCCGATTCCAAGAGCGATCATCAGCGACATCAAAATCCATCACTGTAATTCCCGCAGAGGCCCATAGCTTGTAAATAATCACTGATGTTGGTAGCAAGGTTCTGGCCTCACTGCTACCTTCAGAACCGCCCAGGTGGGTCCCAAATCCTCAGGAGAGAACAAAACAGTGCACAGCTCCTTCTCTGCCAACAGCTGAGGAAGAAGCTAATGAAAATGTTGAAGTGATCTGGTCAAATTTTGCTTTGTTTTATTTCTGAAAATGTGCAATATGATCTGAGTAACTACTGGTCAAAATACCAGCAACAGTTTGTGAAAACCTTGTTAAGACTTACAGAAAATGTTTGACTGCTGTCATTGCCAAAAAGGATTTATTAAATTATTATTATTATTTTATCATACTGCATTTATCCCACAATGTGAAATTTGTTCTCTGCATTTGACCCACCCCCTGGGGGAGTGGGGAGTTAAGGGACTTGTCCAAGGGCCCTCACTGGGTGATGGTAATTGCTCGCCATCTATATGATGTTAATTGCTCGCCATTGATATGGTAATTGCCCCATTGTTTATTCCCATCCGGGAAAAATGGGGCTCAATTACTTTCCATCCGGGAATGAACAATGGTACCCTGGTTTCCTGCGTGGTAGTCTCTCACCTTACCCACCGAGCTACCCAGCCGCCAGATATATGTAACAGAGTATTGAGTTGAACTGTTCTTATTGACCAAATATTGATTTTCCACCATAATTTACAAATAAATTCTTTAAAAATCAGACAATGTGATTCTGTGAATTTTTTTCTCATTTTGTCTCTCAAAGTTGATGTATACCTATGATAAAAATGACAGGCCTTTCTCATCTTTTTAAGTGGGAGAACGTGCACAATTAGTGGCTGAATAATTACTTTTTTGTCCCTCTGTTTTATTGTATAAATTGCAACAATGCTGCGATGACTAATGCAAATCATGCTAATTGAAGACATGGAATATACTTTAAATCTTAAAAAAGTACTGCTTCTGGCTGGGTGGCCCTAGCCCCTTTGCTGGGGGTGGGCTGGGGGACGGCTGTTTGACCACCGGGGGACAGTCTACCACCTGTCCCCAACTTACCCCCTTCCTTATATAACCTCATATTAGGGTGAGGGGGTGGGGGGTCTAGCCTGCGATGCGCCTTGGGGGGGGGCTACTTGGGAGTGGCCCCCCTCCTATGGTTGCCGTATGGAGTGGGCCCCCCCTCTTTCGGTTTTATTTGCACCTTAGACATGTAGGGTCCTTGGTAGGGGGGGTGCTTGGACATCACTGCAAGCAAGCAGCAGATGTCCTCCTGGCACCCTACCCGCCAATTTTAACCGCACCTTAGACATTTAGGGCCCCTTGGTGTGGAGGGTGAGGGGACATCACTGTGAGTAATCAGGAGATGTCCCCTTAGTGCCCTACTCGCCAATTTTAACTGCACCCCCCTTAGTACACACACCCCTCCCCCTTCAATATATACATTCAAACATAAACACACACACATGCACACAAACACCCTCTCAAACACCCATACACGCACACACATTTTACAAGGAAGGTGGGACTTGGGTCCATCTGTCCCCTACCCCTTCCCTGGTGGGGGGTGCGGGCCCCTTGGCGATGGCGGCCGTGTCCCTTGGGTGCCGGCTCCCTGGGCCCGGCGGTGCTCTCTCCGCACGGTGGGGGGGTTCATATTACACCTGAGCCGGGGGTGTTCGTGTCCCTGGGAGGTGGGTCCTGGTCCTTGCCCCTGGGCGCTGGGCCCCGCCAAACTTCCAACATGGCCGAGCCTGGTCGGGCCATATTTATAACATCCCTTGTGGGCCGCCCTTTTTTCCCCGGGGTTCCCCCCTCCTGGGGGGGGGCGGCGGGCCCCTGCCTTGCTCCTACCTGGACCAACCGTGGGCCGGGTGGGTGGCTGCCTGGAGTGCGGAGCGGGTCTCCCTTGGGGGGTCCTGGCTCGTACCTGGGGTCGGGGCGGGGGGATGCCCGGAACTCCTGGGTGGTGGTGGGGTGCTCGTCTGGGGCTGTGGGCGTCCCTCTCCGGTGGGGCCCTGCGTTGGGCTCTTCCGGCGCGGCGGGGGGCTGCTTTCCTGGCTGGGCTGGGGCGGCGCTCTCTTTCCCTCTGCGCCTCCCTGCTCTCTGGCTCTGGGGGCCTCGCGGCGGTCCTGCTGGCCCTGGCCTGGGTGGCGGTCTTGGTCGCCCGGGGGGCGGTTGTTCCCTGCCTGTTCCCGTGTGGCGTTGGGGGAATTCCGGCTGCCGCTGCTGCTGCGGCGGTGGTATGGGTGTGGGGGTGGCTGGGCGCTCCTCCTCCTTCTTTTCACATTCCACCATCCATTTTAGAAGAACATAAACACTCACCTGAGCACAGGTGTTAGCTCACCTTTGCACTAATAGTTTGCATGATTGAATGAATGAAAGATTTCACACTAGTTGGTTTAAAGGCATAGGTATGCGTTCGTGAACACTATCTGTTTTGTGTGCATGTTGACATGTGGACATTTTTGCGGCTAGCAGGTGTGTTGATAATATTTGAGTGTGTGTGAACAGGTCCCGCCCTTTTTATACTACATTTGAACCATACCGTAACGATAAACAACCAGTAAACCTGTCTGCTCTATGCTGCTTCATGGTCTTACCCCCCTTCCCCTCCTATTATCACCCTCCTACCCCCCCCTCTCTCTAACGTCCCTCTCTCTTCTTCCCCTCTTTCCTTTTCCGTCCGGTCCAACACCAAAGATTTTCAAACATGATTGAAATTAATAAAGTTTGGCCTCAATTACAAAAGGGGTTTATTCAGACATACCTTTGGTTTGTCTGAAGATGAATAACCCCTCTTGTTAAAATAAAATATGTCCAACACAAGAGGCCCTCAGCTCTCATCTGTTTGCCTAGCTGTTGGACAGGACAAGTTAAACAAAAAAAAAAAAAAAGTACTGCTTCTAAAACTTACAGTAGTTCCCTTAGCATGGCAACTTTTTGATGGTCTCATCTCGCTCCGTTTAATGCTCTCTTCACGGCCAATTGACCTTAAACCTCATTCTCATCTCTTGCTAATTGAACAGAGAAGGAATGGGAGTGAGAGGCAGGGTAACGGATAGAAAGAGAAAATGAGGGGCAGTGATGTGATCGCGTGGTGGTGTAGCATGCAAGGCCTCATTGATTAGGTGGAGAAAGCTGCAATGTTTCTCTCCTGACACTTACACACATTAAAGCTACATAAACACCCATAATTGGTTCGTTTAGAGCAGAGGGGAGAAAAACAGCGCACGTACACACTTTAACACTCATCATTGACTGTAAGTGCGATATGAATGCAAAGAGAGCAAAGGAGGGCAAAATTGAACGCTCATAAAAAAAGAATATCCCTGGCTTCCAAAGCAGTTGGTGTGGGTGGAAAGATGATAGTGTGTGTATCCCATGAGTCCCAGTGCTGCACTAAGCAGGAATGATAAAAAACATCCTTGGAGATTTTGGATGACAATAACCCTCACTTCTGGGGGGGGGGGGTTATTGTGACAAATTAGCTTTCAAATATCACGACAGATGATTGGCTGTGGGCGTCAGGAGGGAGAGATACGGTTGGCTGGCTGAGTTGATGGGTAGTTATTATGTCATTCTAATAAAAGAAGATGCAACTTTTGGCGTTTTCAGTTCAAAAATGATCATGGGATTCTTGTTTCAGACAATGTGTGTCTGAAGGCGTGTATTAAAAGACAGGATTGGTGTAGCAAAAGTAGATTTTTAGGGCAAAATAAAAACGACAAGAAAGCTCTAAGTGCTGCCAATGTTTTTTTGCATGTCAGAGGTATATAATTCAGGGTTTTTTCGTCCCATAGCAACGCATCCATCAGGTCATAAGACCTCCTGACAGGGAGTAACTGGCATCCTCCTATGGGCCCATCCCAGAGGACCATGTCAGTGGCTGGCTGTACTGCTCCCCGCATGTGGAATGATGGGATTCCTCAGTCTTGGCTGTCATCTCTAATCCAGCACTCTCACCCACACAGCTGAATCTTCATCTCTCTCTGTCTCTCTCAACTCTGCGCAAAAGCACACACACATGCACAAACGGTAAATTCTCTTAGCCCATCTACACCCTGGGCCACAAATAAATTTGCATTCGCTGCCAATTCAGATGCTGCATCGACACATCTACATATCCTTGACGTTTACAGGTGCTAAGTCATCATTATTTTACCCTAGACGCACACACTCAACACACTCTGTTGGACAGGTCACTGTGGCCCTGGGGCACTGGACTGTGCTAAGCAGGTAAATATAGCGAGGACAGTCTTTATTAGAAGAGGAAAAGCTTTTTTACTGTCAAGGGTGAGCACAACCAGTTGAGACGAAAGACCACCACAGCTTTCCCACAAAACTTCACTACATTACTCACTACATCACACTACATTCACTACATTACTCCAAAAATCTGAGTTTTATTATGAAATTTTCCTCAATTTTATTGCACTCACTTTTTTACATTTAAGAACTTAACAAGAACTGTGAACTACAATCTATGATCATGTTTTTTGTCCATAAAAAACAGAGCGTGTCATGCTCGGTAGAACACATTTCTTCCAAATCAATACCCCGGGGGGATCTCTCACCTCTGCATCCACGCTCTGCAGACAAACACATATATTTATCACATGAGTGTTCATTGTGGTGTTGAATTGTGCTGCCAAACTGAGGACAAAAAAGGAGAAACAAAGAAATTACAGTAGATGCTGAACCCAAACCATCCTCACAACTTTGTTTTTTCTGATGCAGTCTCTATACGAAGAGCGATCCATTCTTGGTTCTGTAAAGATCATTGATCAACATCTAAGCAGCATAATAACCTCCCCTTCCATGTACAAAGCCTCATATTCTCCCAAAAGGAATCAATATTGATCATCCTATTTGAACTGATGTTTTTATGTGAAATTTAAAAGAATCCCCATGCCCAGAAGGTACAAAAAAATTGTTTTCCTTTCTTTCTTTTAATGTTTCATGGGGAAAAAGAAATGAAAATAATACAGATTTGTTCTTAAGCAAGTGTTTCATCCTGACTGACAGATGAACAAGAGGAAAAGGCTCATGGTCCAGCTCCTTTTTGACCTCCTTTACTCCACGCTCCTGCTTCGCATCTTTGGCTCCATCCCGTCAATCATTCCTACCAGAGAGACCCATGATCACAATCGACACTCAAATGATGGAAGTGAATAAAACTCATTACTAACAGTCAGCCTGAGTCATGGCCAGACATTAAAAGTTGCGTCTGGCCTGCAGCCGATCATTCCTCAACTATGCTTTATGATGGGAGAGCTGATCAGGTCCCCATCACTTTTTTTCTACCCTTTCCATCAATCCACCCCCACTGCAAACCTCTCTCCTCTGGACTTAATACACCTTGTGTAGTCAGACATCCGATGCCTGTGTGGAAGAGTTTTTGTTTCTCGAGACATGCGGCATCTGAGGTCAGAAATGTGGTTATGGCAAATCAACTGAGTTACCAGTATTTAAGTATGATTAAACACTCATTTGGCCCTCAGGAGAAATGAGTTAATCATTTCTCACACTCAGTGGTTGGACAACTATCCAGCCCCTTACCTACAAGCCATTAAGTCGTTGGACCAGTGCTATCCGTTGTTCATGACTACACTTACCAATGCCTAAACAGGTCTTTACCTATAATGTAAACTAAGCCGAAGCAGTGAGTCATCCAGACTTCTCTACAGCGGTTCCATCCTCATAAACTCAATGTGGAAACAGAGAGTGTTTACAGAAACACAGCAGCGGCTCACCTCTGATCCGCCCTGCGATAGTTGGTGAAAAAGTCTAGAATGAAAGACAAGGGTGCAGTGTGAGAAACAGAGAAAAGGAGACGCCAGAGGTTACATGATTGCAGAACAAACTCATAAAAGTTCCATTAACCCACGAGGAGTTAAGGAGGCCCTGTTTTCATCCAGCAGACAGCAGTCACAAACAGAGCATCTCTATAAACTGTGTCCTTGTTGCTTGCCTCCACTTGATCTCCTAGTGGTTTTTGTAACATTTACTCTCTAATTTTCATTCAAATTGCTAATATCTTTATTATGTTCATAATACTTTGGGATTTCTTAATGACAAATTTGAAACATTAAGTTTGTCTTTCTGCTTCATTTGACCTAAACAAGGCTCTCTTTTTATCATCCAACTCTTTTTAACAGGGTCCCAGATCCATGAGTCACGACTTAAAGACGCCGCAGGTCTATTCACCAGCAGCACTCTGTCTGTCCTTTCAAATCCATTCATTCATGTTTATTTATAAACACCTTTATTTGTTCATTTTCACAGCCATTCCAATGAAACTTCTGCCAGCACTGGTTCACTTGATGCTAAAATATTCCATCTTTGGAAAGGAAAGCCTTATTCCAAAATCAGTTGGGTTTTTTTTTCTTAAAAAACACTTTCATGAATAAATTAGTTTAAAAAATTGTAATAACATCTATGAAATAAAAAAAAACAATCTTTAAATTCTGAACTGACTAACTCTGTGGGAAATGTGAAGCTCAAAAAGATACTTTATAACAAGTAAAGGATTATAAAAGCTGTAAATATTTTTATATGGTACAATGCATCAAAAACATCATGTTTTTGATGAGATCCATCTCTATAACACTTTCCACCCTACTATTATCTGTAGCCCAACAACAAATACGATAATTTATCTGACCACAAAACATTGTCTTTCAAAGCTTTATAGTTTATTCAATTAATTTAAAACAACACCTTCTACAACCAAAACATTTAAAAGCCAAGGATTCTTAATCCTATTTGTAAAAACACATGAAGATCTTTGCATGTTTATTTATTTTTATTTTTTTTCACTGTTGCTCATCTCAACTGTGAACATATGATAGACTTTCTTTTTGGGGAAATTTAGGACACAGTGTACCAACATGCCGCTGACCCCTCCTCTACACTGTCAGTCAAGACGTTTATAGATATGGGGAGATTTGCTCCCTGTTAAACAATGTGAGTGTTCTTTGACTTCATCCATTAACTCACTAAGCACAGGCTTTTAGCTTCCCCTGTGATACCTTTACTATCTGGTACCACCATCTCCAGTGCTGCCTTTCCCATGGAGCAACCTTGGGAACTTAACCTCCCAAAATGATGCACCCCTAAATTGACTTGTTCATAAAATGGCTCCTGTGTGATAACAATTGTCCAAATTCAGATCCAGTTAAATGTGTGATTAAAATATACTGGTGGAATCGGACTGAAGGAGACATCAAATGGGACAAACAAGAATACTTTTATGTTCTTTGACCTCAGCAGACTTCTTCCAGTTTGGGACAAAAATCACAGAAAAACACAAACAAAAAAACAATGATCCAAGCCAAAGCGTGTGGGTCAATTTTGTGTTGATGCGTAACTCAAGCACAATTTGTGATATTAAATAAAGTGGCACAAGAAAATGGCACGATACAATTGAATCCTACATGTAAAGCTGCCTAAACTTTAACAAATAAATTGCAAGAAGTAAAAAAATATTTATGATAAACAAACGTCTAACCCCTTCATGACTGAATTTACAGAAAAATATTCTTAATTGTTTTTTCTGTTCGGGATTGTGTTAAATTAAGTGGAATCCTGGATTTTATGTTATGGATTAGCAACAAAGGTCTTGAAGGGGTTAACAAGTAGAGAACCAGAGGTAAAGACATCCAGAACCAGAAGAATGTATAGTATAAGCATCAAATGTTTATTTTTCTCTCATTTCCCTTTTGAAATAAGCAGAGGATCTGTAAACAGAAATAATTCTGTCTTGAGCAGAAATCTTTGGAGTAACGTGTGAGTAATCACAGACAGTGATTTGTTGTCAGCTATGAGTAAAAGTTACTAGATTACAAATTACTGTGAGATGCCAGTTCAAGTTGTAAGTTAAGCAACTTTCTAAGCAGTAGGTGGTCAGGGGTTCAAACACCAGGTTTGACAGTCATTATTTCCTCAGGCAAGACAAATAACCTCATATTGCCTGGATTGTAAGAAAAATGTAATGCACTTTTGGTTGAAAGTTCTGTTTAATGACTCAATCTAATTTTTATTTCCAAGTCTCACTAAAAGAAATTATTTTGAAAATTAGTGAAAGGATCTTTAACTGCAGCGCTTTAGGTCCAGTGTTTACATTCCTGTAACTCTTCAACCGTTAACGCAAGAAATGTAATCCCACCTGATTCTGAAGCGGAGGAAAGCAGTCTTGCGCTGATTTGCAACACTTTACAGTAGTGAATAGTTTCTGTAATTGACATAAATCAGCCGATTCTGTCGGGGAGAGAAGTGTCTGTGCGGTTATGCCACACTTTACATTAGTAATGTGTACTTTACGTTGATAATGTGTTACATACAGTTGAAACCAGAAGTTTACATACACCACATAAAAACACCCATGCTTTTTTTTCTCACGGTCAGACATGAAATAAAAGTAAACATTTGCTGTTTCAGGTCAATTACAATGAACAAAATTATTTCTATTAGCTAAATGTCAGACTTATGAGACCAGGGTTTTTATTACTTTTATCAAAGTAAAAGTTAACACACGCTAAGATCACTATGCCTTTAAACAATCTGGGAAACCGCAGATGATGATGTCATCTCTTGGGAAGCTTCGGATGTGTTTATTGACAGCATTTGAGTTTATTAGAAACACACCCTGTGGATATACAGTCCAGACCAAAAGTTTGGACACACCTTCTCATTCAAATGAATGGAAAGGTGTGTCCATACTTTTGGTCTGGACTGTATATTAGGGCACATTTGAAACACGCTTGCTTGCTTGTAAAACATCATGGGACAATCAAAATAAATCAGTCAAGATATTAGGAAGACAATTGTGGATTTGCACAAGTCTGGTTCCTCCTTGGGTGCAATTTCCAGATGCCTGAAGGTGCCACGTTCATCTGTTCAGACATTTATAAACATAGTAGGAACGCCCATCTATCGTATCGCTCAGGAAGGAGAGGGATTCTGTGAGATGAACGTCAAAATCAGCTGATTCACATCAATCGTGTAAACGGTCAAAAATTTACGATATGTCAAAGCACGTGTGTTATTTAGGCGTCGTCGGTGACATTTCCATTATTAAAGGGTTAAACCCTGAGCCTGATTGTAGTATTTTAATGTATCACCTGAAACTGTGCATAGGGAGGCAAAGCACCAATGAAAGGTTAGCAAGACTCAGCACTTCCCACCAAGAGCGGGCCGAGGGATGTGGGGTGTTGGAGTCAGAATGAGGGCAAGGCTTAGCAGGAGATCGAGGAATGAAGAAAAGGGGACACCCAGACTTGCCGGTCCCCAGGAGAGGACCAGCAAGTCTTGGTGTGACGGTCATGGGATGAGGGCATAATGAGGATACATCACTGAAGCAATGAGGTACTCCATCACATAAAAACACACCAACAGGCAAGGAAAGACGAATACACACATACCTGCTGTGTTCTACCAAATGACCAATACCGATACCACTTTGCCATTATCCTTATTACTGTCAAACTGAGACATCCTTTCAGCTTCAACTGACTCTTGTCATGAAGCAGAAAATGCAGCTTAATGAATTTTGTGGGGCCAGTTTAACTGTGGGAACACACGTAATCTTTACAGACTTTGTGCAGGAGGTTGTTTGATTTCCATGGGAAAGAAGGGGGACAACTTTTCCTGTCGCCAGCCGCCACTGTTACCGAGCAGTAAAGCAGCCAGTGAGTAGTAAAATGAAGTGAGGAGTGGCAAGACTTGGACTGATCTGCAAAGCTATTGGCCGCCAAGGGGATTGTAAAATAATAACACTATGTTGTAAAACAAAGTGCTTATTAAATCATTTTAAACTATGTTGCACATTGTAGTGCGCCTTGTCAGAGCTTCCACCAAACCTAAAGATCTCATGGGGAAGGAAGCTGAACAATCCCATGAAATTTAATAAGTTGGTCATTATCACAACACTGAGTAAGACTTTGGGGAGAAGGTGGTTGCTGAGCTGCTGTACCAGAACGATCGATACAGTGACAGTTGGCCATTATGTGGCCATTACTTGGACTGTAAGAGACAATTGTACATCAGAGAAACAGTGGGAGCCGCACCCGTGCAAAGCCTGCTGGGTTTTTTTGTGCGGGGAACCAACAACAAAGAATTGAATACAATAGAGATGCATGTGTGCATGTAGGATGTATCATAAATAAAGCAGTTTGCAGAGGTCTAAAGTTATACATCTTTTCTTAGCTGCTTCTGCTTAATATTTCTAATAAAAATTTGCAATATCATAAAGTCCTGCTCAACCTTAAGCAATTGTTTGCACCTAAAATAATACATTTAGCTAAATTTCTGATTTAAAACGTGGTATCATAAAATAACTTGACACAATGCTAAATAGGTTTATGACAAAAAAGCCAAAATTAACAAGAGACATGACAAGAATTATTATGAAGGCTAAATGCTAAATCAGCTCAGAAAAAGTAAAAGCTGCCCGAATCTTCAAATTGTGTTTTTTAAGCAAATGTTTGATTTTGATTTTTGAAAAAAGAAATTACTTCAGGTATATGTGAAAAGAAAATACATGTAAACCAAAAGGTTTAAAAAATATAACACAATTGGTTTAACAGACAAGTGAACGATGAAGTGACTATAAAAGAATGCACACATGCGATTTGTAACTTGAATAACTTGAAATAAAGAAAATGTATAATAAGAAACTAGGACTATCAAGAACAAAAAAACAGATCAAAAACAGAAAGACTGAGTAACAGCTGTTTCTTTTTAAATAGAAGTATATGGGACTTTGACTTCTTGGAGCCAGCAGGTACTTCCTATTTGGAGTGCAAGTTGGGAGGAGTCACTCAGTCCAGTTCTTGTTTATAGTCAATGGTGTAGCCACAGCGATGCCTGGACAGTGTTTAGAATAATTTAGAATCGAGTGGTGTTTATTTCAAAATGTTCCATTTTAGTCTCATCTGATCACATCACATTCTCCCAATCCTCCTTTGGATCAACCAGATGGTCCCTGGCAAACTTTGGACTGGCCTGGACATGTGGTGGATTAAGCAGGCAAACATCTGGACCATTGCAGGTTTGAATCCTTGATGACATGGTGTGTTACTTTTGGTAACATTTCTTCATTTGGTCCCAGATCTCTTTAAGTCATTAAACAGCTCCCCCGTGTAGTTTCGGGCTGTTTCTTCAGTGTTATCAAAATTATTTGTACCCACCAGGTGAGAATTTTAATGGAGCTCCAGGTGGAGGAATATTGTCAGTGATCTTATGTTTCTTCCATTAAAATGTAAAAGCTCCAACTGTTGAACTATTCTGATCAAGCTGTTTGTTTGCTGTAGTTTGGATCATCCCAGTCTTGTTCAGGTCTTCAATCTTGTTTCTGGTGTCCTTTGACAGCTCTTTGGTCTCGGTTGAGAGGTTTCAGTCTGATCAGAGTGATTTTAGGTCCCACTCTGATCATCATTTGATCTATTGTTAAAGTGTTCCCAGTGGTCTTTTAACTCTGATTATCCATTTTTTATCCAAAAATATGTGTAATTTTCTAGGACATAGTTTCTCCAGAGCGACAGGATTTCATTAGAATTTGCCTCTGAATTGTGGACAGTATATGGCGAAGTGTAAAAAAGAGAAAAATGCCACAAGAATATGCTAAAAACACCAAAAACACAATTTTAATTGGAGTGGGTCTTTAACCCTTGTGCTATCCTAGGCACGATAACGTTGGGAGTTAGGTCATCTAGACCCACTAGAGACAGTGTGTTAAACCTGTTTTCTTCAATGATTTGTGATCTTCACTGGTGTCCATGGATTACATGAAATCTTTCCACCTTTATCCACCTTTGTCATGGTAGGGATAACACGTCAATGTAAGGGTGGGGTCATCTAAGATAGCACAAGGGTTAAGATTGTGGACCAGCGATTTTCATAGAGATAACCAGTTAAAACAAGTCATATTACTACAGATAACAAGTGGAGGAGCAGAGCTTCTTGAAGAAGTAAAAGGTCTGAGAGGAGGAGAATTAGCGTTTGTTTGTAGGAGTTAGATACTTACTTTCTGCTTGATAAGAAAATATTTTTTCTTAAAAAAATCAAGTAATGTGACTTCCTAGAATCTTTTCTATTCTAATATTTCTTTTTGCAATTTTTGTTTAAATTACGGATAAGTGATAGTTCCTTCAGGTATTGGAGTTGCTGATATAAAAAACAAAAACAAAACTTTGAATTCAACCACTATTATCTTCCAGAACAGGGAGCTTTGAGAGTTATTTGAGACGTAGGGAACAATGTTTTCTCCTTCAGGGACACTGAAAATCAAGCCAGCTAAAGAGGAGTTCTCTCAACTCATGGCAACAGTGTATGACCCTTTGGGACACTTGGCTTCTTTCATTTTGGAAAGTTATTATTTCGAAAAAAGAAGTTGAGCTAGGGGAAAAAATTATTCCTGCTGACTTGAGGCCAATGTGGGTGTGTTGGATCATCAAGATATCAGTATTTCAAGATGCTTCACATCTAAAGACTTTGGTCAAACATTGGGAGTTTAACTTCTCTATTTTTCCATAGTTTATTCTATGCTGACTCTCAAGGGTATAGACTGTGCCAGTGGCTTAGATTTACCAATCTACAGTAAATATTATAAAATTATGAAACAGATCTAAAAGTAAGATCCATTCATGAAAACATTGAACAGAGTGCATGTAAGAATGCATGTGCATCAGCAGCATGAGGTAATGCAATTTAAAAATAATCTTGATGGATGTACTTTTACTCCTCTTCAGTCCTTGAGGGTCTTTAAAAAATACTATCTGCTCTCTTAGACAACAATTCTGTGGTTAAAGTGTTTTTTTCTAGAATTCAATTTCCCAAACAAATGAATGCTAAAGGTGAAGAAAAGACAGACTGAGCTGTTGATAACCAGCAGCTGGTTTTTAAACAAATCAGTTCAGATTTTCCTTTGCTATGAATAGCTTTGTGCACGAAGTGTGTGTTTTGTGTCCAGAAATTGTGGCCTTTGTTCTGTTAGGTTTGCTTTGTGATCAATTAACTAGATGTGAATGTCAGAAGGTAGTTAGAAAAAAAAACAGTCTGTCCATCAGCTCATATCCTGTAATAGACGCAGCATGCAGCCCAAACAGGTTCTTCTCTACTGTAAACTGAGAGATTTTTTTAATGTCCTCCATGTGTGGTCTTCAAGTTTAAACAAACACTAAACTTTCTAAAACAGTTTGTGAAAAAGTTGTGTGTTAAAGAGGAAAACAGGTAAAAGTTCATCCAAAACACCCTGCTACTCTTAATACAGCCTTTCATTTGATTACTTGAATTATTAAGTTGCAGCAGTTAAAGTCCAATGCGCAAAGTAGTACTTCACCTTTTCTTTTTTTTCCATGTACTTGCTATTTCAAAATCGTTTTTGCAAAAATGTTGTGGAAATGTTGTGCAAAGTATTTCAAAAATGGTTCCCAACAATTTTAAACAGGATGTTTTGCTGTACAAATGTATTCCAAAACTTTAGTATTTTTCTTATTTGCATTTTTTTCAATCATGAGATGACGAAAGAACCTACATCTAGCAGTCTGGTTTCTTCGTGTTTGTGGAGTTTCCTTCTGTGGATAAATTTTAATTCCTGTTTTATTTTGTTGACGTGATATTTTCTTGGATTTTCTTCCTGTTTCTTTTCCTTATTTCTTTTTTTGTCACTTTAAAAACAATACTATAGTCTTTTGCTTTTCAGTTTTAATTCTTTTAACTTACCAGCTCAAGATCTCAACTTTTGTCCAATCAATGATTACTCTTCTGCTACCTCTGGAGAACCACATTAACTCACCTCCAGCACGGTAAATTTGTGTTGTAGCTGTTAAGAAAGAGATTTATGTAAGTAATGAAAAGTGAAAATAATAGCTTTTTTTCTCAAAAAGGAACTTAAATTAGGTATAAACGTGTAAATTCCACTGGATTTGTTTTGTAAATAGAACCTTCATTAACCATTGAATAAATTGTAAAAGTGCGTAAAATGACCGCAGTGTTCGGTTTTTGAGTAAGTCCTGGAAGTAGTTACAGGTAAAATAGATAGAAATCTTGAATGTGTGGCCTGCAGAAATGAGAAGTTGTTCGAAGACAGATTAAAACTTGGACTCATCCTTCAATCCTGCGTCCCTTCAATAACCAAAGCAATGGACCACAACTTCTGGAGTTTTTGGTCAGATTTGAGCAAAGACATCCGGAATACATTTGGCTTTGTTTGATAACAACAACCATACACTATGGTTAGATTGACAAACCCGCCACACCACCACCCCCTACGTCCCTCCGCTCTGCGTTCGTTGCTTTTTTGTAGGACTCAGGCGCGCACAAGGCGACCCATCATCCCACCGCCGTCTCCGGTGCGCCGTAAATAATGCTGAGAAAGACGCCGACGAAAGCGACTTTCACGTGTCCTCCGGTTGAGTTAACGCGACCTCCGATTCCAAATGATATTGGACGCCTATTTCAACAGATGAAGGTTTAAATTGTCTTGCTTGTATGCGAATTAATCTCCCATTTATCATCATTACTGTGTGATTGGTCCGTCCACGCCTCCGACAGGCCCTCGCGTTTCGACAAGTCTGTAAATTAGGATGTAATCCAATTTAAACAGCGGCAGCAGCCTCACGTCCTTTTTTTCTTTCCTAACACGGCGGACAGCTGCACTGCAGCACCCCTATCAAAATGCTTTGTGTCTGTTAGGGGAGTTGGGAAACCAAAGCCAAATCTCGCTATTTGGTTCTCATAAAGCTCTGTAATTGCCTCTGCGTGCGCAATTTCTGCGAGCCCATCATATTCTGAGAATCAGTCAATCTTATAAAGATTAGATGGCACGTTTATGCCGGATTAGGCCACTGAGGGTTCAATATTCAGCATGGGAGATTGAAGGCTGATATGCGTACTGTGGCTGTCATTTGAATGTGTCATTATGGCGCAGTATGGAGCGGCACGTTGCTGCTACACCAAACAGCGTAAAAGTGCGCCTTTTGTTTGTCCCCTCGGATCTGATGTGTTCATCTTTATTTTATGCCCTGGTTTTATCTGCGCACAAAGCAGAGTTTGACCCATCAGGCTTAGACACCGACTGATAGTTTGCATAAATCTGCCTTGTGGTTTCGCCCCAATCGAGGTTTAACGGTGTATTATTCCAAACATATGCATTTTAATCAGCTTGGTCACACTTACAAGAGCTCCAGTTAATAAGCACATCCATCAAACTCTGGTTCTGGAGTGGGAGAAGAGGGGGAGAATTACCCTTTTTTTATTTCAGAAAGCACAAAAGGGTGAACATACCACCTTTGTCCGACAAATTTGGTGCATATTTGACAGAGAAATTTCAGGAAAGGTTTATATGTCTTTCCAAAAAGTTCAGAAGTGGAATTACAGTTAATTTGATGTAATTTTTTTGTTCTATCAGAGCTCTGACTTCTAATCCACTGCATAAAAGTAGTTTTAAAGTCTGGTTTGTGCGTCCCTCAGCTCCTCACCAACTCCATCAGGTTCGGAAAACTCCTTTATTTGTGCGGCCAATTAAGCTCCCGCTGATTGTTGGCGGTCCTCTTTGAATCATCGATCTTTTTTTGCATTTCCAATATCTCCTGACAACTCATTTCGTGTCTGTTAAGTGGTTGCAGAGAAAATCTGCGTGGCGTTAACGGAGCCCGGGGACCACTTAGCTGTCACGGTCAATCTAGCAAGTCCTATCAGGAAATATGGGGGAGAACGGTGGTGTTTTGACAGCAACCACTTGAGAACAATTATCGGAGGGGGTCGCGTTTGGAGTGGTGGAGGCAATATGTCTATTTGTGAAAAAGACATTTAGACATATTAAATATAAAAAACAAAATATGGAAAAAGTTCCTAACTTCATTTAGTTGCCATAAACATTATTAAAGTCTGAAACATCTCATTTAATAAAATAAAATTCAAATGATTTCTTATGATAAACACGCTTTTGCTCCACTGACTCAAACATAATTTATTGTAAATAAAAAAAGGAATGGGCCGTTTAAAATACAACTTTTTAAAACATACAAATAAGAAACCTGTTTACAAGATGCAACAAACTTGTTATTTTAGCTACGAAATGCATTATTTAGACGTTTAATCAAATTTTAAGCATTTTAATCATGCTTAAAAATGCATCCAGCAGAAAAAAAAATATATAAAAGCTCGTTGGACAGAAATGCTCGGATTTTTTTTATTTTTGCTCTGATTGTCCTCCTCCCCCGTTTTTTTTTTTTTTTTTTTTTTTGCAGGGTTTTGTGTCAATCTGGTCTGCTTTAATCCGTTCCCCCGACGCCTTGTTACCTTTTGAGAGCGATCCCTTCTGGTTTTATAATTATTTCAGAAGTCAAAATTCCCCCCACATCCATCCCTGGATAATTTGACTTAAATCTGCATCTTTCAGGCCCGCGCGGCCGTCGCTGGGCTCCAAGGTGCGGGGCTGCAGTATAATGAGACTGCAGCCTGTTAAAATACATATATTTGGGAGGCATCTTGCACCAGAAATGAAAATGGGTGCGTAAAAGATATAAATCATAGAAATGTTGATGCAAACATTTGTGGAGATTTTAAGTTGTAATAATGCACCCTCCCTTCCCAAGCCCCGAATAATTTTTATAGTTTTTTTTTAAATATTTTTCCATGCGGTCAACCCACAGTCCTGCAATGGGATTCATATATTACAAAAACAGCAGTTCGGTTGTGCGTTCATACGCTAAGTCATGTTGTCTGAGATGGTTGAGGCTTTCTTTTTTTATCTGGTCAGAGGGACTTCTTCCCTCTGGTCCAGTGTGACAGATGAGGATTTGCTGAGCACTGAAGGAGTAAAAGTGACAAAAGTTTCTGTCCTGCTTGTTGGGGAACAAGTGAAGTCCGAGCCAGAGGGCCTGGCTGACAAGCCATTGGATTGAGCGGAGTGGCATGCAAGGCAGGAGCAGGGACTCCCTCCAGGACCGAGGCCGTGGGTCGGTGCAGTGTACATGGATGGATGTCTGAAGGCGCACAGCAGCTCCGGCCTCTGGTAGGGGTGAGACAGGACTCGGAAACTATCGAGAGTGCGCAAGGGGCTTGAGAAAGGGGTGGCAGCAGGAGCTGAGCCAGCACCAACACCTAGGGGGGAGTAGTAGGGAAGAGGCATGTGAGATGGAAAGGCGTATGGCAGGTTGCCAGTGGCCGCAGCGTGGCTCATCATGTAGGTATAGAAGGCTGGGTCGGCTGGGTGAGGCCATGTCATGGCCAAACGCTGACGCTTGTCCTTCATTCTTCGGTTTTGAAACCACACCTGAGGGAGAGACACACCGCGTCAAATATTAACTACGAGTTTTCCAGCGACCAACCACTGGTCAGGTTGCACTTCCGCCTTTAATCATGCCCAAATCTGGTGATTTAAAGGAAACATGTTGCTGCTAAGTCTAAAAATAGGTTCATGTTATAACCACCAAAGCACTCATAATGGACATCAGTGCTGACTGACACTACAACGACACCATAAGGTCTGACATTTCGGATCTAAGGCCTGCTCCGATGACACAAAAACCTTACTTTGATGGTGGTTTCAGGAAGATTCAATGCAGCCGCAAGTTCACATCTCCTCGGCCTGGACACGTAGTTCTCCCGATAAAACTCCTTCTCCAGCCGGGCGATCTGCTCCCGTGTGAAGGCGGTTCGGTACCGACGAATCTGGTCCGCCGCATAAGACAGAGTGCTTTGACCGGACACCGTCTTACCCGGGTCAGCTCCCAGGTCACTCCGGCGACCTGGAGAATCTTCCATTTGACCTGCGTAAATACGCAAAAATTATAAATCATATTTGACAAAAATAAAAATATATAAATGTACAAACATTCCACAGTTTAATGAAACATGTAACTTCGGGCCCTTAATGTTTTTTTTTTATTCTATGTATTTGATTGTTGTCATTTCTGTTGTGATGAAGAAAATCATAAAAAAAAATCGAAATATTATTTTCTTTTTATCTGATTATTTTGATGCGTTTTCCAAATTTTTCCTCAGTTCTGCTTTGCAGAAATCGTTTTGTTTACATCATTCTTCAAAGTAAACAATTATAAATTCAGATTTGATAAAGAAATATCAAGTTTTTGCATTTGCAAAACACTAAAATGTGCTTAGAAAATCTGAATGTTCGACTCTTTGCTTGTGGTTTTGGCTCCTTAAAACTCCTCCTGTGGTGGTAAATGTACATACGGCACGTCAAAGTCAGTGATGAAAATGTCTGGTTAGATTGTGGGTGTCACTTAAGTATTTGCAGCCACTGTGGTCATTTGACAGAACACTGCAGTTTCACTGTTTTTTTCCTCCTGCTGTTGAGGTGAAACTGTGTTTGTGATTGGGTTCTTGGCATACATTTCGATTTATTTTGTTCTATTTCTGTGCGTATTTTATCCAAAAAGGTTCAAGCTGCATGCATAATGCAGCTGAAATGTGTTTCATTCAAGGTTTTAAGATGCAGTCAAACAAAACAAAAACAGAAAGAAAAATAAACCTTTAGCTCAAACCCACCTTTAGTAGTTGGGTAGTCCATGCTCTCAGGCGTGCAGCTCACGTCTATTTCTTCATAGAAGTCGGACTCGGTGTCTGAGCTGCTGCCGTCCCTGCGTGGCTTGTCGCACCGGTGCTTCTCCACGGACGAAGCGCGGCCAACCGGCCTTCCGTCGGCGCAAAAATTCCTCCGCACGGTCTCCTCCGCCCCCGGCTCCGTTCTGGCCCGGGTAAATGCCCCATCTCCGGGGCTGATACACCTCCTGTAGCCCGGCTTCCCCTGCTGCTCCCGCACAGGGCTCCCGGTACCTTTTGACATACTTGAGTCGTTCTTACCAAACGGACCCCCCTCCGCCAGCCGCGCTTCTTCCTTTCTCGTTTCCATCACAAGGGGGGAAATAAGCCTCCTGGTTGCGGGAGAGCGTGAGTCCAAACGACGAGTGTCAGGTTGGAGGGGCGTGAAGCTGTGGGGATGATGGCGCTGGAGCTGGAGGCGGGTGGGAGAGTTTGCTCGCAGGATGAAGGGAGGGTTCTGAAAAAAAGAGGGGCTGAAATCCGGTCTGACCCTCAGAGGAGAGTGCTCCAGAGTGCAGAGAAGGAGCTCAGGGAGGGATCACCATTCACCCTCGCTCTCTCCCTGCCTTTTGAGCTGTCATTCTTAATAGACTAGTCGTGGAGATGCCCCCACTGATGACGACATGCATTGATTGGATATGAGGGTAAATAGAAGGAGCAGCAGCAGGAACGGCATGGAGGTGGGAGGGGTGCCACAATAAGAAGCAGCTGAGACGCACAGCATCTAAAGCTGAGCAGTTTATCACTGTCTGCTCCTGATGTGTCAGTTAAGACTCTAAGTTTATGAGAACTAATTTTTTTCTAATAACCAAAAAGATTTGATGAAAGCTCAAAGCTTTAATGTTTAAATGGCAACAGAGCAATTAGACAAATAAATAAACATTTTTAATGTCTCCTCATCTCCCTGATTTCCTCTGACTCAACTGAAGTCTATAAAAGGTCAAGTATGAGGTCAGGATTTAGAAAATACATTTGACATTAAGTTTGATATCTGAAAGGAGCCTAAAAACAGAGGCTGCAGACTTTAACCTCAGCACACAACAAGCGTTTCCATTTTCAGTTTTGATCTTTAAATATCTTTGACCCCCCCCCCCCCCCCCAGACACACACACATACACAAATAAATAAACTATTCAGTTAAGTAATGATAAAATACGTTATTAAGCACAGAATAGGTTCTTGTACACAAAACATGGTTACACACTGATAATTACAGTTAAAAACATTAATTTACAAATGCCAACAGTTGCAACTTGACTCATAATTAGTTATACTCTTCAGCAGGGACGAACCAGATCATCTTCTTCTTATTTATTTAACCTTTATTTTACCAGGAGGATCCGTTAAAAACAGTTTCTCATTTTAAAAATGATTTTCAGATTTTCAGAGCTGCCGGGGTCTAATTTTTATTGATGGTGGGAGTGAATTAAAGTAAAAGTTATTACATTGAGAATTTGTGAGGCGTCAACTTTGCTGTTGGCAAAATCTACACTTTAAATACTTATGTGCCCGCTTCCTGTGCTTTCAATGATCTATAATAGCCAGTCGAACTCAATTGAGTCAGGCCTGCACCTGCACAGGTACGTGGAATCCACATTTTCTGTCGAGCTGATCAGAGATCTGTTTTGGGGGCGTAGATGAGGCCGGCTGCTCATAGGTGTAAATGATATCGCTCAGATGGAAAAGGTCACATGACTTCTTATAGATACGTCGGAGCTGCAGCAGCCTCCGCTGTCCTTGTGCGCCCTCGTCTGTCCAAAACAAGGAAAGCGCCAATGCCGCCGCCTTCCTCCTCGTCCTCCTCCTCTTCCTCCTCCTCCTCCTCCAGCTCCTCCAGCAGCCCGGAGGCTCAGGAGTGAGGGAAATTCCTTTGGCTTCCAACCCCCCACCGACTCTTTAATTTTCTCAGCAAATGGGCAGAACACTCACTGGTCTCTGATGGGTTTGAATATGCAAACTGGTTTTTGAGCTGTTTCGCATAAAAACGTGATGCATGAACTTAATCAGTGGTGTTTGGACTTCTGCTTGTGTTTTGGAGATGAGCTGGCCATCATTTAGGTCAGCAGGCAGGCGAACCACAAAACAATCGAAATGTGCTCAGCATGAAAATTCTCAGACGAACCTCAAGAAAAATACTGGCCACAGAAATAACACATTCTTTTTATTATAATAACATTATGGCGTCATGTTAAATGTTACAATAGGCACAGAAGGGGCCCATTTGAGCTTGTTGGTTCACATCCGAGGATTTCTCAGATTCTTTGCAACTTGAGAAATTCCCCACTCCGCTGCGGGAACGTTGGCTAACTTGTGTTCTTAAAATAAATGAAGGGGCATGCGTACAGCGCCCAGTTATGGCAAAGATGCCAAACAGTAACTAAGAGTTAAGCAACGGGCTGCAGCCAGGCCCGATGGGATCTTGTGATAGATAATGCTTCGAAGAGTTTTGCGCAACAGCAAATTACTTCGCGTTTAGAGTACTGCCATTTATATTATGTGTGTACTTTAGATAGAGGAGGACACCGGGTGGGTTTGAAGAGCGGAGGATTGCGTTGCGCTCGTGCTCAATGTCTTCTTGAATAGGTGGTCCCAATTCGCGCCTGAAGAAGTGCAGTTGAGCGCAGCTGCAGAGTTTAGTTTTTGCAAGGGAACTTCAAAGGGTGTTAGGGGGTTGCAGACACTGCAGAATGCGCCCCCCAGTTTTACTAGGGAGGACAACTTGAACTTGACCATGGAGTCTGCGCAGTAGGCAGTGTAATTCTATCCATGGCTCTGCATCTTAGAGGGGTTTGGGTTTAGCTCAGAAAAATGTTCTAGTTTGTAACAGATTATCGCATGAGGGTCCTTCCACCTCTTGCAGGGACGCACCTCGTTTTACACAGGAATCCTACGTGGGAGGGAGAACAGGTATCATCTCTCCCTCATTATGATGGCCCTTCCCGTCTTTGTTGCTTCAACTTGGCCTTGAAACTGGATGACGCAGCTACCGAAGTTAACTCGTTGACCTTGGACTGTAACGAGTCCCGATGACTATATAACAGGAAATCTGCGCTGTAAGACTCGTTTTTTTATCGCTCCATCCTGCACATGATGGGATATGCGCGCACGCGCTGAGTCCAGGCCTGCATTACCCAATTAAAGGGTGGGTGAAGGTGTAAGGCGGGGAGTAGATCATCAGTCGCAGAACAACACACCAATTGTAAAGCCCTGATTTTCACTTGGAAGAATACAGTTCCACACTTGTCCGTGATCCAAATGTCTGTCTCGACGCAAATGGTTTTCTGTTCAAAATACTTAGGCTGCTTTTAACATGGATGTTTTAATATATTATTTTTTATTTAGCATACTGGTTTTGATTTTCAAATTTTTAACAAACAACGTTTAAAAAACAAAAAATTCCACAGAATGAAACTGAAGGTTACATTTGCTCCTCCTTGTGTGCCGTATGACGCACGAGGACGGCTAAAAGGTAAGCTGTTGTAGAATTTACACCCTTTTTTTTCAAATTGTATTTTTCTTAAGAAGCCAAATCACGTTCAGAATAAAAATGAAAAGATATGCATTATTTTATGCCTTTTCATTCATGCCAAAACCAAAAAGCAAATTAACTCAGACTTTTAGGCACATTTGGATCTCGGCATAGATGTTTTGCAAGGACTACTTTTCTCTCCCTGCGTATTTTTGCAGCAGTACGTTGTCATGACTCACAGTTTGTATAACTTGTGTCCATAACCAGTAATTATACATTAAGAAAAAGCAATTACAGATCAGGCAACTTCGAAAATGAAGTCTATAATAAGCATTATAATAAAACACAGGTTACCGATTTACCAGCAGGAGTCTGTCCGTACATTTTTGGGAAGTACACATTTTTGCTGAAACAAATTCATCTACATTAATACAGATTGGCACAATACATCCTTTTATTAATTAGTGTAAAGTATCTTTTGCCAAGAAGTAATAGTTATTGCGTAGAATTGGCCACTCTGTGTATAATTTATACAAGTTGACTTCAGACAAATATGGGTTTTTTGGTCAGAACACTTGACAACTTTTTTAAAGTTCTAGTCATATATCAAGAACAAATCTTTGCAGTATAATGTGACCTAATTGTTATATTCCTAAAGCTGCATCTAGGAAAAGTGTCAACGGCTTCTTTACAAAACAAATAGAAAAAAATGATCCCCCTGCAAGAAAATAATAAAAAAGGTGGCAAAAAAGGCACAATCACGCAGATACATTTCATGCAATGTGGGCACATCTTTAACTTGCACAAATTGCATGAAATACAATTGCTTTTATTTTTTTTTTACCAAAACGCAGGCATTTGCAGCACAACTAGATGTTTCCATACCTTATTAAGCGTTGTTTGTAAGTAAAACTCCTAACAGCAGACCTGCAGGTATTTGCATCTGAACCATCACTTATTTGTAAGCCCTTATGATTACACTTCAGGCCAACATCCAGGAAATATGGAAAAGTCAAGCGTGCGACCGCCCTGTGGCTGCCTGCTTTCACCACAAAACACGCTGGCAGTGAGCTTTTGACAGCTTTTTGACAGACATCTACTCTAAGCACATGCACATCAACATGCTTGGAGTGTGTTTCTGAGATCTTAGCGAGCAGTTTTATATATCAGTTCCTTTATGAATTTTATAGCATGGACATAACTTTATATGGACCTTTCCCGGCTTTCCCGAAGCTGCAGGAGCTGAGGTCGAGACATAAACGCGCTCTTTCTTTTCCTTCGGCTTAGTGATTTGGATGCCAGTATAAACATTAAGTTAAGACTTGATAATGACCTCAGAGAAAAAAAAAACCTTTGGGGTTTGTTGCCAAGCCCCAAAGTGAAGTTCAAGGCAAGTTTTGGGATCATTTTACGCAAATAAAAGAAAGTCTGCTGTGCGTTAAGCTGCGTAAATTCACAATTTCTCATGACGCAACACCAACAGCAAAAGGAAAATGTCCTGGTTTAGTTAGTCTGATGGACTTTATTGGTTAATGAATACACGTAAAAAATAATAATAATGGTTACGTTAGTTTGTCACTTCTTTGTCATCTTCCTCGAGGAAAGCAGGGCTGCGGAACAACATTCTGAATTTAATAACAAGCTGTGGCGGAGAAAAAAGTTCCTAAAATGCAAATGTTCATGATACCCAAAACACTGAGCGCGCGCACAGACAACATACAGACATGACTTAAAAAGTATATAGATTAACTTAAAACATGACAAAGCACGTCTGTGCAAAAGCTAATGATTAAGGCGTCTGTATTTTATCTTGAAGCCTGATTTGCCTGCATTAACAAAAACGCCAAAAGGCAGGTCGCAACACGCCGGGCCTTGCAGTGTGATTCATGATGATCGCTGCTTGTTGCTGAAGATTGAATTTATTTTCTTGGCGTTTTTATTAAAAAATCAACTATCCTCGTGGTTGATTTTTTTTTTTCTGGGCATTGCACCATTTCCGACGTGCTGCATGCCGGGTATTGGTTGCGATCTAAACAAAGGAAGTATGCAAAAGAACTCAAACGGCCTATTATAGCAAAGAACGATTCACCTTTCTTGAACTCCGAAAGAAAATGTATTGTTTTCTTCTAATTATTTATTGTTTATTTTTACCACATCAAATGATTATGAAATACCAGCCAGTATAATAAAAAACCAATTATTTTAATTATCTGTCTTCAAAAACTTTAATTTTGGGAACAATTACCTAAATTTGTTAATTATCTTGATTTCAAAACAATCTGAATCAAATCATACCATACAAAAATCAAAAGCAAAAACGCAAGACTTAGCATAAAAACAACGTTCTAGCTTTTATAATTCTAATCCTAAAGTTGGTTTACTTAATTTAAAATTATGAGATTGTCTATTGTTTATATGTTTTCCTGAAACCGCAATAAATATGTTTTTTTTTACTTGTGCTGTCTTCCAATTTTTTCTGTAACAATATGTTTCTAATTTTATGGGGATGTGTATATTTATTTATACTTATTTGGATGTTTAAGTTAACCCCCACAAGATGTATAGAAAAAAAAACATGTTTGCTTAAACTGTTTTAACAACCATAACGGTTTAACCAAAAATAGCGCACACAACGCAGATTGCGCTTCTATTTTTGTGTGTTGTTGCTTTGCAATTACAAAACCATACTGAATATTGTACTTTGGTTGAAACTCCAGGTTCATTTCCTTGCAGAGCACTGAGAGGCACCAGCCATACACACAAAGCAGAAGAGCACATACATTTAAAATCACACGTGCGCCACGTCTACTCCGCCCTCGTTTTTTCAGGAATCTATAACATTTTTTGCATACTTGCAAACCACTAAAATGATTTAAAAACAAGAGAAATTATAAATGGATAATGTCAAAGCTGGAACACAAAAGTAAACAAGAAAGGGAGGCAGACGGGGCCGTGAGAGAGAGATCGGGGATGAAAACACAATGACAGTAAAAGTTAATGTCCTCCAATCGCTTTCATTGGCACAGGAATTCTCACCCCTCTTCCGCTCTTTTCAAGAGCAGCAGACGGACCCTTCAAAGCCTGAATAGTCCAATGGGCTGCGTGGCTAGACAGCAACTTTCAACTTGACCTTGGCCTCCAGCCGCGTTTACGTCCCAAAGCGCTGCCTAACCAGGCCTATTTTTTGGTTTCTCAAATTGTAAAGAGTTTGGAAGTAACGCACAAAGGATTATCTCTGATCCTAACCTGACGGTTCAACTGACTAGTGGCAATTTTTGGTCACAGCGACACATTAAAAAAAGACATTCACTAGAATTGAACTTGGAATGAGTGTTATGTTTTCACCCTTTACGCGTCCTGAAAACACACATGGATCAAGGTGAGCGGCATGTTGGAATCGCTTCTGCGCTCCTACAGTGGAGGAAGAATCGACTTTAATCAAACATATAATCATTCTGTGGTTTCACTCATCTATAAACAAAAGATCCTAGTGTGTGTGGTTGCTTAATTTTTTTTCCACATTCAAATTATAAAGACAAAGAATGGTTGTTGTAGCGCACGAAGGCCGAAGACAGTGGAGTCATGAGCAAGAGACTCAAACTATACTGTGCCCTGTTTAAAATAGCCCCTATTAACCCTTTACATAATAATTCAGTCTTTTTCGTAATACATTATAATAAAAGGCAGTGTTTGGAGTGTGACGACAAATGAAAATTGTGATATAGCGTTTTTACGCATCAACACCCCCACAAAATGATTCAAATCCGAAAAAACCAGCTCGTGGCGTTGTTGAATGTGATAACCTTCCATCGCTGCATTTTTCACCATTTAATTATGCGTTGTTGTTTACCGTGTCTTCTTTGCATAGTGCGGTCACGTGCCGGCGCCCTGACCAATCAGAGCGCGAGCTGCGCGCTCTTGTGCGCGTCAGAGTGGCTTTACTCTCTGAGAAGCAGTGCGTCCTTTTTTCAGTCAGTGGGCTTTTTAAAAAAGAGCCAGAAGCTTCAATGTTGGATGCCGTGCTATGACAACGTCACTGCTCCTCCGTCCTCGCTGGGTCGACCCGTCGGTGATGTTCCTGTACGACAACGGCGGCGGTTCCGATGAAGTGAGCAAGAACATGGAGGGTTTCGCTGGTGGCAACTTTGCTGCGAACCAGTGCAGGAATCTGATGGCTCACCCCGCGTCCCTGGCACCTAGCACGGCGTACTCGTCCAGCGACGTGCCCGCCCCCGGTATGGGGGAGCCGGTGAAGCAGTGTAGCCCTTGCTCTGCAGCTCCGAATTCCTCCAGCGCGTCCCTTCCTTACGGGTACTTCGGTTATCCGTGCAGAATGTCGCATCACAGCAGCATTAAGTCGTGTGCAGCGTCGTCCGCGCCCGCCTATGGAGAGAAATACGTGGATACGTCCACCTCGGGGGACGAATTCACCCCTCGAGCGAAGGAATTTACTTTTTACCCTACTTATACTTCGGGCCCATACCAACCTGTTCCAAGTTACCTGGACGTTCCCGTGGTTCCAACAATCAGTGCGCCGTCAGAGACCAGGCACGAACCCCTCCTGCCTATGGAGAGTTATCAGCCATGGACTCTCGCTCCCAACGGCTGGAACAGCCAGGTTTACTGCACCAAGGAGCAGCCTCAGCCTGCACACATGTGGAAATCCTCCATATCAGGTAGGCGTCACAATCCGATTCCAGGTTTTTGTCAAATGTTTAACATGCTCGTGCATGTTAAACAAAATCAGGAAACGTCGATTTCAGCGTAGAACAAATACAAGTTACATCAAAAGGAAGAACAAACTCTCCTATGTATTACAAAATGTCTTTATAATACGGTAAAATATTAAAATGATTATACCACAGTATATGTAACGCATAATCCTCCAATGCAGAATCCCTTTCATTTTCATTTCTGGCGCATAAAATTCTACAAAATTAAGTTGTTCATGTTTATTATCCAGGAGGAGACTTTATTAATATAAAATATTATATTTAAAGATATAGCTTTTTTATTTTTTATTTTTACACAACCGTGTGTTTGATGTTTTAGCCTGTAGACATATTTGGAGAAAGTCAGGCTCTGACTAACATGCAGTTTTGTCTTTCTTTGTCAGACGCTGTGTCGCACACCGGGGGAGACTCGGGCTCTTACCGCCGTGGAAGGAAGAAGCGTGTGCCATACACCAAGGTGCAACTCAAGGAGCTCGAGCGCGAGTACGCCGCCAATAAATTTATCACAAAGGACAAAAGGAGGAGGATATCCGCGCAGACCAACCTGTCTGAGCGACAGGTCACGATATGGTTCCAAAACAGACGCGTGAAGGAGAAGAAAATTGTCAACAAACTGAAAACCATCAGCTAGTTGATCGTTTTTTGATATGGACAAAAAGGAACGGGATATTAAGACGCATTTTGACCACAGACTCCTTCCTGACTGCGTCTTGTGTGAGCAGATGATTTCCAGGAGCCTCTGGAACAAACATTTCGGGGTGCTGAAGGCCGGGCCCTCCATGATGATCCTGCCATTTGTTAATAGTTTGAAGCAACAGAAAAGAGAAAAATATGTGCATTATGTGTGACTTCTCTTTTTGTTATATTTTATTTTGGCATGCACAGATTCGTTGGAATGGACCCTGCGTCAGAAAGGTGCGCGTCACAGAGCAACACCTTTGTTTCCACAAGAGTTATAAATGGAAGATTCAAGAGAAGTTTCGGATTTGGACCTTGGGAATGTTAAATATTATCTAAACTCTGGCTTCCTTTTAAGACCTCCTCACGTGCTTAGCTGTATCATCTTTAGTCTTATCATTCAAATCGTGCTCCCAGGGATACCCGACATGGTGGATGTCCTGCTTGTAATACATAATCGAACGGGAGATTTGCTCATGTCCATCATAACGTTTATAATGTGTGCGTATTCTTGTAGTTGTATATAAACATAAAAGTGAATTCAGGCATGATACCCAGGCCGTGCTTGACTCCAGTATATCCGTGTTAAAGTCCACTCCAATAAAACATGGACTTGGTTGAAATTTATCCAGGTTATGTGAAAAAGGTTTGTTTTCATAGCATCAGAATGACAGTTCCGCATTTATAAACATTCATTATTTACATTTATTTAAGATTTAATCTTGCTTTTTGGATCAGATCATTCCACGCTTCCAAAGGGGGGGATGAAATATATTTATGTTCAGTATTCTTGATAAAACTGCATGAAAAGATTTTTTTTTGTATTTTATTAAATGTAGATTCTGCCAAAAAGTACTACTATAGTATTAGAAGTACACTATTTGAGGTCCTGCCCCCAACCTCAGTCTGCAACAGTGAGAGAAGGGACAAAAATTTGGGCCAGACAATTCTGGGTTAAAAAGAATAAAATAAACCAACATTGCCATCTAGCGGTCATTTTGTGACACGTTTAATCGAAAAGAAACCCCCTCTTTCAGTCACAGCTAAACAAAAACCTAACAAAATAACACAATTTTAAATATAAAAAAATACGATTATTTCACATACATATTTAGACCTAAAAACCTTTTTTTGTTTCTTAAATATTTATTGGCTCAAATCAACTAATTCAGCGTTGTTGTGTATTTTTTATCAATAACTAATTTATTTAACTCATTAATTTTATTTAAAATTATTCAAAAAGTCCATATTTTTGTCACAAAAGGTGACAAAAAATGAAAGTTCTTTTGCTAAAGCTGAGACGGCATTGCCTAAAAACAACAACACTTGTTTAAATATTATTTTTGTCAACGCGTGTTTCTGTCATTCGTAACGTCTGTTTTTCAGCCCATCAAACTGTTTTTCTTTATTTATGTCAAAAAAACGTGAATTTTCTCAACAATAATGTTGAGTTTTTATATATTTCAATTCTTTAAGCTTTTCTTTTTTCCCACATTCATTTGACGCGTTAACTGTTGCCTGGAATTGAAATGCATTTCTAACCACAAACTCCAGACAGAATCTTTGCTTGTGTTTTGTTCATTATTTACCACGGTGGTTAATCTTAACATTTACGGATTACAACAGAGAAGTAATTAATAATACGCAGTTAAATTTAAATTGTAATTGAATTGTTTTGTAAGGACTCTACAATAAAATGCCCTTATGTTATAAAGGCCAGCTTTTAACCATGATATTAAAAAATAAAATAATTTTGTTACATTTTCCCACGTGATTGCTCGAGTTGCACCCTAGTCAAAACGTAAATACAGATTGTGTTACGACTGGATTTTTGCGTGGAAAAATTAAGTCACAAGGCTTAATTTTTACCAACTACTATCCAGAAACTTTGCAGTAAATTATGAATTTTATGTCAGAAAAAGCGATGGTTCAAAACCGAGGGAGAAATAAAGATTTTGCATGCGTACAGTTCGAAGCAGAGTGGAGAGTGAACACGTGACCGTTCGTTTTCAAGGCTGCAGTATGACCATGGAGATGGCGGAGGCCTTGGTGGGGAAATGAAATAAGAAAACGTGCCATAAGGCCAATCAATAGGTGTGATAGAGAGAATTCTTTTTCGAAAAATATAAAATAGTTTGCCAAGTTTTAAGCAATACACCATAAATATACCATAATTATTTTATTTTCAAAAAAACACGCACTTAATTTTGAAAACATTTCCTCCTGTTAGATTAATTTAGATAGTCTAGGCAGTTTTCCAGGCTTAATGAAAGTCTAAAAGTCTAAATTGCTTTACGTTTTTGAGGTCATCAGCTGATATATTTTAGTGGATTCAAGTCATGATTTCATGAAGGAACACAAAGATTAAACCGAATGTTTCAGTAAATACAATGAAACACTTTTAAGTTTTTGTGGTTTTGAAAAATAAGAAAAATATTTTGCAAAGAGTCATAAAGTAGATATTTTTACGACTCCATTGTTAAGGACATAGACAAAAAAGGATGAAATACTTGGGACTTGTTCTGTCTATGCTGATTAGAAACAGTGCTCTTCTTTTGTGTGGGAAATGAGGCTCGGCACGTTTGTTCGTTCAATAAAGAGCTATGCTGACTCGTGAGTATCATTGAATGAAGAAAGACAGACGGAGAAAGGACAGAAAGCGGAAGTTTGCCGCTGTGACGTAACCACTAAGGTAGCTGATTGGCTGCCAGGCCACAGGAGGCGGTCTTTTTGGTTCAGAGGGAACCGAGGCAAGCTGAGAGGCCCCGCCTTCATCAGAAGGGTTGAACGTTCCAAGGCAGGCTGCACCAAGCTCCGCCCATCTTCTTTCCCTCATAAACCGTCTAAGTTGCGGCCAAACGCCACAGGGGGCGGTAGGTGAAACTGCATTCAAGAGTTGAACTCTACTGCCATCTAATGGATAAAAAGGAAACTGCAGATGTATCAAGCGTTCATTACTTGCCAACATTAAAACAAAAAAGGGATTTTGTCTAAGACACATTAAACAATTCTTGATAAAAATGTTATCAATTCTTTTCAAACAAATTTCTAACTGAAATTTGTTTTTTTTTAAAAAGGGAAAAAAGGAAATGCAACCAGTGCCTTATTGTTTTTTTAATTAAGCTAATAAGTTAATGTCAACACTCCATCGAATCCTGCCTTCTCGTATTTAATCAAAGTAGAAGCTATTTATCGACAAAACTAATGTATCCACAGCGCAGAGCGCCACCGCCTGCCTGTGAGACGTGGCTGAGCGCAGACTGCTCTTTACATTGACCTTCGCAGTCTCTAATGGAGTCGAGAGGCCTGCAGTCAGGCAGGGATGCAGCTCCGGTCAAGCTTGAAATGGAGATCCCACAAATAATCCCATAATACACCGCAAGACTCAGAAGGACATGAGCGGGAGCAGAAGCAGGACATGCGGTCAGAAACACGCATCCTCTGCGCGCGCTCTGATTCATCTGCAGGCTGCACGGTTCTCTGTGAAAATTATTGTAGCAATGCAAAGTGATGCGTAATTCCTGGCTACGCGCTTTTTAAATAAATGCATAAATAAATACATTAATTAATTAAGGGTTTGATCGTTGGGTGAACTGGAAAAACTAAAAAAACGTCCATCAAGTAAAGAGTAATCTATCTGTGGAGATGGCGTCAAGAGCTCATTATAAGCGCAACCGTTTCATAGAATATACATAGAACCATGCAGAAAAAGAAGACGAAATAGTAGATAAACCACAGATATTTAGAGAAGAACGGGGACGGTTTTGTTTTTATTTTCATATTGTTTTACCTACATTGTCTTTAAACTTCGACACAAACAAAGTAAATGACTGGGGAACCACAAATGTACTGAAAAGGGTGTTTCCTTAAAATAAAAGTAGGTCCAGTCAAACCCGAATAGGCAACAAAAAATAACGCACGAAAAGGCGTGATCAGAGCAAACAAAACCTCTGCTTTCACAAAAATATCTACGACGCATTCATTTCATCATTCTATTTTGTAATCATTTTAATCATTTAAATGTGATGTAGCCTAAGATTTCGTTTTTCCTAAGGCTACATCACGATTAGTATAATTATTAAATCAGAACCGTCACCGACAGCATTGTTAAACTGTCATCTGCATTTTTTGTTCTTTATATACGCTTAAGTTTAGGTTACATTAATCTTTCTTCTTTTGAATATCTTCTGATTCTCCATAAAGTGAATAACAGGTGTGTCGACAAGGTCCAAAGCAGAGCAGCTTTGAATTCTGAGGGACAGAAGCCATTCTACGCAATTTGCAGCATACAATTTTAGAATATTTATATCGGAAAACATCAAAAAGAAACGTTGTACGGAAATATTTTAATGTTTAAGAATTTTGGGGCATTCGCAAATTTAATGGAAGTTCTTTGTTCAGCCATGTGCTTTCATTCCAAAATCGGAAACCTTTTCAGTTCAGTTAAATAGCAGATTGTTCTTATTTTATTGTGTAATTGTCACAGAACTATTATGTCCACATGTCTTCTCCGATCGCCAAACCAGCGTCGTCGTCTTTTCTTTTGGCCAGATGTGTTGCTGTTGACCGTGGAGTTGATCGGTTGGCCCCTCCGAGGCCCTTGTGTGGTCCGTTCGGACTCCAATCGCTGCCATCGCCGTCAGATCACTTTTCTTTCACCTGTGGGTAAATCAACAATTTCTCACTAAATCGGTTTCAAATTTATTGGCACATCGCAGCTTGTTCATTTTGTAGGCAACAACGTGTGAGCTCTGCTGTTTCAAGTTACAGTCTGATGGGTTTATAATCGCCAGCAGCGCGTTAGCTGCTGATCCCCTCTCCATGTTAACCCAAGTTCAAAGCATCACATTTCTACATTAGGCAGGTGGGGTTTAACCTTCCCAACATTCATCGTGTATTAGGATTTTTTTAAATAGATAATTTTAGTTTTTTCATTATAATATAAGAAAATACTTCTATTTACCAACAGGTTTCGTCACACCGCCGCAGTGTCTGAGGCCTCTCGGCTCCTTCAAACCATTCTATTTTTGAGCTATGAATTGGTGAGAGGAAACTTAGTGTTTAAGGTCTGATGGTCTTTTTTTCTAAGCATAAAGTGACAACAAAACAACCTGTAGTTTAGCTCCAAGATATTGTTTTTTACACGAAGACTTAAGATAAACAAAATGTATTCAGTCGTGGCTTCCAGTTTGTATCATTTACAGCCTTAATGTCTACCTTACGTGGCGCTAAAGTGTAAATTCTCCTGATTGTTGTCTCGTTATTTAAAAACGACTTCATGGCGCGAGGCTCTGGTAAAAGTCTCCTCGAGAAGAAGGAAGTGCGCAACCATGGCTTTGAAAACAAAGACGCACTTGTAAATGTAAAGACTTGTAAACAGAAACATATTTATATGTTGGAAGGCCCTTAGAATTCAAGAAACAAATTAAACGTTGTCAAATTTGTTGTCAGAAAAGCATAAAAGCAAACTTTAAGGGAATAAAATCTATCTTTTGAGTGCGCAATTACCAATAATCGCTTGTGGGTTTTTGTAATGAAAAGTGGATTCCTAAATGGACGATTTTAATCCTATTTCGTCCAACATTCATCAAAAAGAAAAAACAATTGTTACTGAGTGCGGCCTATTAAAGAACACAACCCTCCCGGATCGACAAGAGTGAAAAAAATCAAGAGGAACAAACGTGCACAGACACCCACCTGCAGTGATAAATCCACACAATTAGTGCAAAATGAGTTTTTTTTGCCCCCTCTTTGCTTGTGGTTCTAGATTCACAATTCTTGCGACCTTAAGCTTTAGCAGATGCAAGGGGCAATTAAATGAACTCCATCCGGGGCACAGCGCCCCCTCTGCTCTCTGTGAAGGACCCTCTCCCTCCCCCGAACTTGAAGTCGACCGTAAAGACAAAGCTTTGGCTTTGAGAGCTGAGAAGCAGAACAAGACTGCAGCTTTCAGCAAAAGCCTATTGAGTTCTGTAGATTTTAAGTTTCTGTAAGTCCTAGAATTTGCTTTGCTTACAAAGAAATTCAATAAAAATAACATATACATACGTTGTTAATTTACTTTTTCGTGCGTTTTTCAAATTATGTTTTGTTGCCTCTTCGGAAATGAATGTAGCCTGTTTTATGTTAAGCATCTTACCGTTGAAACCGCTTTTCTGTGTATTTGTAGGTCAGTTGTTGACTTTGAATTCGCGTTGGTGACGACTTCACGCTTGGCCGCTTTTGTGGTGTCTGTCTGGTCGGGTAAACAGCGCACTAGACTACTATGGCAGCTATAAAAACGCAGTTCAGTGCAGAGCTGGCTTTGGTTTTCCTGAGCATCCTGTCCTCAATTACAGCTTAAAAGCCTCAGTACAACTCGTAGAATTTGCCTGGATTGACTAAGAGGCGGAGCATGTGGTCACAGAGACACACGGGTTGTTTGTGCCTTTGCAATTTATCCAAATAAGATGGCATGCAAGCAGGGCCGTTTTAAATCTCATGCTGTGTGTTTTTTCCTCGGGTTTCAGACCCACACGTTGGTTAGAACTGGGCCGAATAAGCCTGTGGAATATTTCAAGGTTGTGTTTCATATGTGGCAATAGGAGCTCCCATCCCAATATACACATCGGGCTGTGGGGCCAGACCAGCCACGGCGGTCTTAATCTCAGCTCAGGTCTTTCATTCACAGCGCATTAGAGTCAGGTTGCAGCGTCTCTAAAACCGGCTACATGGTGGCCACACAACTGAGCGCCAGAGACTGTTTGATGTGAAATATTTTACAAATTAAAATACAAATGTTTTAAACTTTTATTTTTCTTTATTTCGTTTTTTTGTTCTTTGAAAATTACAGTTTTATAATATTCTAATACATTATGTTAATAGGATTTCAAATTTAGATTTACCTTAATATATAAGTAGTGCACCAATAAAATTAAAAATAAAGAAAACAAAGCGAAAATCTGTGTTTTATAACATTCTGCTATCCAATAAAATTGTCCATGATCAATTATTTGAGTTCTTTTGTGATAATTAGATTTACGCACGAAAAACATTCGTGCCAGGACTCGTTTGTGGAGGGAAAATGAAAAATATTGTGAAATCTGTACTTCACGAAAATTGCAAACTAAATTTTTAAATTCTTAGAATCCTATATTTGCTGAAAAATCACACTTGAGACCATTTTTTAGGCAGACGCCACAAAATAGATGTGCGTAAAAGTAGATTATCCTTAAATATGGTGAATTTTGGAGCTGCCAGTGGATTCATAAAATGCTCATTGGAGACATAACAGAACAGCGGGATGTTAAAACCCGAACATTTGTCTTTTTCAACAGACGTCCACAATGTCACTCCTGAGACAGACAGTGAATAGGCTGCAAACGAGACTTTGAACATCAATACTTGATTACTTTTCTCAGCCTCCGTCCCCAACCGTCACATCATGTTATTAGTTTGGTTTACTAACTAGGAAATGTTTCAGCGTTTGTGTGCCATTGCAGAAGAGCTGCGGCGTAAAACGGGTATTTAAAATGACATTTTTATTCAGTTTTTATTCAAACAAAATCGTCAGTGTTTAGATACAGATTTATTTTTGCAGTTTAAAGCAATGAACTTGCTCTTATGCGTCTGACATGAAAATAAGACTTTAAAAGATTAGCGTCTACTTTGAACATGACCCTGATAACAAAATGCGCAGAGCCAAACGCCATGTTGTAAAACGACCAAATGAGAATCACAAGGATTAAACCATTCTTTGGGAAGTAGCTTTTTTTAGCTGGTTATCAGGGATTGACCGCACGTGTTTATAACGCACATCCACATTTCCGTGCTTATAATTTGTAATTTTTTGGTAAATTTCTTTGAAAGAGTGACAACACAATTACCTTGCATGTATTTCTCCCTAAATGAAGCATCAACAACAAGGTGAAGGCTCACAGCTTGAAGACATTTCTACGACAACTTTGGTTAAGACTTATTTAAATTAAGTGTTTATTTAATTTTTAAACAGCCTCTATAAAAGTGTGTCTTTCCCCACTCCCGACTCATTTGTTTGATATGAAATTCATTTTAATTAGAGGTTGCAATAAATAAAGCAATGTAAGACTCCAGGACGCACAGCAGTCTGTCACACTCCCACAAAGTATTCCTTTCCAAAGCATACACACCCATAGAGGCAGGCGCTCACACACACACGTAGACTCACACAGGCGCACGCACACGGTCTGAAAATCTGTCAATTTCTGCCGCGTGATCACGTGACCCTCCTCCTCAGTGGAGTGGATGGAGATGGCTCTCCACGTCAGCTTACGTCTCCAAATTTCTGCTTAGCGAACCTGCTTCAAAGAGCCAAGAGGCACGGCGCTTCAGAGCCATGTTCAGGGCGGCTATAGAGGAATCCAAACCCAACCAAGAGACTTAGGAGCGGCTGGACTACGATGATGGATTTCGACGAAAGGGTTCCCGTCGGATCGAACATGTATTTACCCAGTTGCACTTATTACGTGTCGGCGGGGGCAGATTTCTCTGGTTTGCCCTCATTTCTGTCCCAGACCCCCTCCAGCCGCCCCATGACATACTCGTATTCCTCTAACCTGCCGCAGGTTCAGCCCGTCAGAGAAGTGACATTCAGGGACTACGCAGCCATTGATGCGTCGGGTAAATGGCCGCACCGGGGGAACTTGCCCCAGTGTTACCCGAGCGCGGAGGACATGGTGCACCGGGACTGTCTTTCGGCGCAAACCACCGTCGTTGGAGATATGTTTGGTAAAAACAGCCCAGCGGCCGCCGCCGCCGCCTACCACCACCACCACCATCACCACCACCACACAGGCACGGGCTCCGCAGCCAGCAACTTCTACGGCAACGTGGGCAGAAATGGCGTGCTGCCGCAAGCCTTCGACCAGTTTTACGAGACGGCGTACGGAAACGCGTCGGAGAGCTCCTCCACAAGTGCCTTCTCAGGGGACAAAACGGGGGCCAAGCAGCCAAGCTCAGCGCCGGAGCAAGCCCCTTCTTGCCGTGATTCCGACGCAAAGGAGCAGCGGGATGAAACGAGCAGCCCCGAGTTATCTTCCGGCAACAATGAGGAGAAATCCAGCAGCAGCAGTACGTATTAAAGTCAGCGCCTTAGTTATGAGAGAAAGTTTGCAATCTTGCGCGCTGCTGTTAAAAATTTTATATGCTGTTTTATAAGCATATAAGGTTTATGGAGGGCCCGTAGAAACCCCCCACTCCCCTCAACCCCCCAACAAAACTTTGTTATAAACTGCAGGATCACGTGTTTGGAATTGAAATTGGCCGTGAAAGACAGCAGGCCAGTGATTTCTGCTTTTTCCTGCAACATTAACATGTCTTTAGAAAAACCACACAGCTGTAATGAACGCGGAGTCCTCGCTCTGACCATCCATTTATTACGAACGTGCTTTTTCACGCTTTCTTTGCGTTAAAAGAGCCCTTGCATGTAACGAGGGTGGTGCCCTTATAGCACACAGCAGTTCTTCAAGCTCTTCAAGCTATTCGCAAAATTTCGTGTTCCTACTTGTGCGTTTGCCCTTAATGCATTCTGCAATATCTAATATTTTCAAGAATTCTTTTGCCTCGTACAATATTTGCGAGTACTTGCTTGCTTGTTAACATTTTAATGTGTTTGGATTTGAAAAAAAAAGGTCCAAATTGCCCACCAAGTCAGCTGCAAAAAGGTGACGATGTTTTATAATATTGGACCAAATTGGAAATGTGTTGCTTTGTCTTGGTGAGGAAATCCCCACATACCTCTCATGGCAAACATCCAAAACACAAAACACTTTTTTCCATAGCTTGTTCGACATGTTTGTAGTTTTTGTTTTTATTTACTCTATCCTTTTCTGTGCCCTCCAGGTGGACAGAGAACCCGCAAAAAAAGGTGTCCTTACTCTAAATATCAGATCAGAGAACTGGAAAGAGAATTCTTTTTCAGCGTGTACATAAACAAGGAGAAAAGGCTGCAATTGTCGCGGATGCTCAACCTCACCGACCGACAAGTAAAGATTTGGTTTCAGAACCGTCGAATGAAGGAGAAGAAACTGAACAGAGACAGATTACAGTATTACACGTCTAATCCTCTGCTTTAGGAGCAGCCCCCGCTCCAGCTCCACTTGTGTCCAGCTGTGGGACTATGTTTCCAGACTGTAGCTTTCTCTGTACACCACAACACTGCTCCGTGGTTAATTTCAAGTTCGAGGACAGCAGTGTCGCGCTGATATGAAATACCTTGAACTGACGCAGTCTTTGGACTCTGATTGCGCTCTTCCTTTTGGGGAAAATGTACGTCCTCCTCAAAACTTTGTATCTCCAAAGGCCCATGTTAATGTTGGGACTCAGAGACATTTATTTTCTTTTAACGCGGGCAAAAAAAGACCAGTCACTGATTGACTGCTTTTGTGTATTTTGTAATCAAAAGATTTATGCGTTTCTTCGTTGTTAGATTACAAAAAGTGCAGGACTCGATTTTTTGGCGATGATATTTTGCAGGCTAATCAGATTTACCTTGGTGTGACCAAAAATGAGTAAGTGCTGATAAAAGTGACATGTTTCTGTTTTTTTTCATGCCTATTTATGTGAAAGTCTGACGTTTACCGTCTCATTTGATGCCACGGCGTTTTAAGTCACTTTTGCTGGCAGGCTGTTGAGGTTCTGCTGACCTTAAAAACAAACTTTTGTTCTCTCCTGTCGCCTGCAGAACGAGGACTGATTCTTTCTGTATTTTGCGTATCTTTGGGCGCTCAAATCCGCAGGTTTTCCCCATCTCTCAGAGTTGATCACGCAAGACAAACCAGAGACATAAGCTTGTCCGCATAGTGAGCTACACACCCAGCACATTCACACAGGTGTAGCCCGAAATATGCAGCGGACATCTTAGAAATAATTTTAAGCTTTCCACAATTCACAAATCGTGCTCTAAAATGCAAAAAAAGAAAATCTAAAGTTCTTAGATGTCAGGTCTGGTCAGGGTCATCGCATTGAATCAATGATATGCCCAAAACAATTGTGTATCATCTTGTGTTTACAAATAAAATCAAAAGAAACGATTACTGAAAAACAGAAATGTGCTGCTCAGTATTTTCTTTCATTTGGTATCGAAATCCCTTTCTTGGAGTTAAATGTTGTGTGTGGGGTTTGTGGCGCGCCTGTGACGCATTTTGCGCACACCAAGCGCGTAAAAAGCGCACTTGAAGCAAAATTAGACAATTTTTAAAAAAGACAATGCAAAACTACAAACACTGACATTTTAAAATAAGTGAATAGTGTAAAGAAATGAAAAATCTAGTTTTGTATCTCCAAAAGCCCAGTCTATTTATTAACAATTTGGCAACATTAATTAGAGGAATAATAAAGTCAGTGCAAAGTATTGCTTGTTTTTTAAATTTTTTGATATTTTCTAAACGTTTTTACCCTGGATTCTAAGAGGATTTGAATTTGTTGGGGAAAGCAGCTTGTTGGTCCACCTCTGTCTTATCAAACCAGTGCCAGTGCTATTCTTCTGTTTATCTGACTTGATTTGGAAACACTCAGCGGCAGTCTCCTTTGGCGAGGGTCACCATATTTGCTGTTGTTATCACTCTGTTTATTGGTGTTGGCCGCAGCGCATTGGCGTTCATATATGACAGTCAAAAGGGCCATAAACATAGGGAGAGAGGCTGAAGTTTATGGTTGCCTCTCTCTGCCACAGTCCGGCCTAGCGCATCCTTTACCGCGCGTTGGAATTCCGTCCCTAATTATGGGACATCCTCCCCGTTGCCGCAGCAACGCCGCCATAAAAGCTGTCTGAGAGTCTGGAGCATTTGTACAATTGGAGTGCAGTGCAATAAACCGTCTGAGACCCAAGGTTATTAACTGTGTTACTAAGGAGGCGACAGCAACGACAGCGAGTGGACAGACAGGAAGAGCCTCTGTGGCCGCGTCAGCTTCATTTGGGAGCCTCTTTCCCCTCGTGTGCTTCATCCGCTTCAAATCTGTTGATTTAACTGCTTACAAGAGGACTTTAACCACCGGGCGGCGCAATTGGGACCAAAGTCACGGCCTTGGATCTTCTGTTCTTCAGACTCATTTCAAACTCTGCAGGTAAAAATGCCAAGAGAGCAAGTAGAGAGCTGCTGGGCTGTTTGCTGTTTGGCAACACAGGCGTTTATGCTCAGCCTCATATAAACACAGGGCCAACCAGACCAGACTGCTTCTCTGATGTCCACTGCGCCATGCGGTGGAGACAGTCTTCCTTAAACCCTAATAAGGCTGCACATGTGCGCCAGAGATTCATGCTGCATGTGTTCCTCGTTTTGCTTGGCTTGAACATTTTAGTGGTTCATTTTTTACCTGGAAACGTTAGCAGCAGTCTAACAAAAATATTTGAAATTAAAAGACCAAAAATATTGTTTCAACTATATGCAAGTGCATAAAGAAACAATTTTCGCTTGGAGATTACATTTTATCGCATCAAATTCCCAACTCAAGTGTCTGAACTGTGATAGAGGTTGATGTGCACGTGATAGGACACGATCTCTTCCTTCCTGCGATAGACATAGAGCTGAACTTTGACTGTTGCTGGGTGTTAGTTCAAACGGGGAGCGGGTTACCCTGGATGTGGAAGTGCGAACCCAGCCACGCACTCCTTTGTCTCTCGTGAAAAATAAATACTTCCGTTGGATGTAATAAAACGCTGCATTATTGTTCATAACTGCACTCGGGACGAACATGAGACGACTCAAACGGCCTCTTCGGCCACCATTATGGGGCCTGATCAAAGCCAGTGGTCAGGGCAAAGTGTTTTCATGATACAATGGCCGGCAGCTGTGAAAATGAAGATTTAATACCTGTAATTAATAACTGTAACACCGAGATATTGATAGCTTCCATCCACAGGCCAACATCATGAAGTGCGCATGCCAAAACAACTCAATTCGGGGCAGGCATTATTAATTGATGTATTTGGTTTCCTTTGGGGATCAAGTGTCCCACAAAGAAGGACTCACCGTGGTCAAATGTGTTGACTTTGAGGCTACTGTTGATGCTTTGTTGGAAATAGTGAAGGAAGAGTCAGTGGTTTTGAATTTTTGTATAGAAAACGGCTACAGCGCAATTTTTAGCTCCAAAACCCCGGAAAACATCTCTCAGTAATTTACCTGACGTGTCAGTTAATTTTTTAAGTGGTTCACAATTACAAACAACATAATTCCATATGTGTTTATATATCTGGAAATGTTTGCATTTTGAGGCAACAGTGATTGACAAAACAGAGTTAGCGCATTCGGTGACAAAATCGTGGACGTAAAGTTGCGATTAATAAATGGATTTCTTCCAAATTTCCCTGGTGCAACAGGCTGCAATGAAATCCGCAAGGCAGGGAGCCACCTGGGTCTGGTAATGACAAAGCAAGCCAAGATTAACTTCAGCCTGGAACGCGCAATAGAGTGCACATGTCCAAGGACACGGCGAGATGGAAAAAGAGTTTTATTGTGGCTCTCATTGACCCAAATTGGATCGACTGGGTGAGATGTACATGAGCTTTAGGTTTGCTTCACTGCGGCAAATCGAAGCTCCTCACCCTCACACGCCACACTTTAGGGTTTCTACAAATACAGTGTGGATAATTAAACGGGGCAAAAAAGAAGGCACGCCGGCGTAATTTTAAAATTAAATACGTCCAACTGTTTTAAAAATATGGACGGAGTTAAACGAGATTGGTGAATGTATCATTAAAGCAATTTTAGTAATTAGTAGACATATTTTTAAATATTTACCGGAAAAAAAGGCGCATTAAATAAAAATTCTAATTCGTATTTTATTCCAAGACATTTATCAGGATTTTGTTTTTTTCTTTGCTCATCTTACTTCTTCAAAGCCTTTTGATGTTTTTTAGGGCAAAAAAAAAAAAAAAAAAAAATCGGTGTTATTGTAGTTATTTTTACTGCGTTTGGTATATTTCACCTTTTTTCTAAGAAAAAATAAATTAAATTGAAAACCGACTTGTGTGTGACAAATTATTAACAGCATCCTCTACGAAAACGAAATAAAACAATGCAGGCATTGGGTTAAGTATGTATATGAGCAGCGTTCCAAGCGTTGAATTACACAAACATAATTCTAAATTCAAACTGTCGATGACGCACAGAAAGCGCTTTTTTCTGTTCTTGGTAATTTCTTTTCAAGGCGAATTCAAGCTTCACTTTCAGACTCTTAATGTCACTCGTGACTCTCAGGTATTTCATGTTTGATGGTGACTCAAATTCTCTGACAATTTAATTCCTAATTTCCTCTTTTTACCAATGAACTACTTAGGTTAGGGTATTGTAATGGGTGGATTTTTGAAATAAAAATTTATTTTTCAACAAACGTTTGACTTAACAATCCTTTTATAAAGTCCAGGAGAGTCCATTTTAATGTCAGATTGTTGAATGAAGCACTGAGATTTGTTGTAAAAGTACATTTGCATGTCCACGGGAAACTTATTTATTTTATTTGAAATCTCTTTAGATTAAGATTCCACTTAAATACATGTTTTTTCCGAAATGAATTTTTCTGCACTTTGCTGCGTGTCTCTTCCTCTGTAGGTGGGTTATAAGGCGAGGTGAGGGAACACACTAGTCGGTCCTCCGTCTTTTTTCTCTGCCTCCATTATGGAGATCGTCCAACAAATACGTAGCTGCCGAGTGGGAGGGACCTCCTCTTTTCCAGTCTTTTCATTGGTCTGGGGCCTACCCTGGAGAGGGGGTGCCTCTAATCATATCCAGCATGTTTTGTACGAGAAATGTCAGCCAGAAAGGGCTATCTTCTTCCTTCGCCAAAATACACTACAATAATGTCATGTTCGGAGAGTCCGTCAGGAAACGCGTTCTTGGTGGATTCTCTAATCAGTGGTCGCACCGAGAGTGGAGGAGGTCACTACAGTGGGGGTGCACTGTGCGTCCCTCACAGCACCGCTGCAGAAGTGCCTTATGGACTACACAGCTACGGATACTTCCCAGGGATGACGAAACGGGGTGAGATGGGTCCCCAAAACGTGGCTTCCGCCTCAGGTGCGTACATGTCCAATGTGGAGATGTGGATGGACACGCAGAGGTCATGTCGAATGGAGCAAGAGCACCCTGTGGGTCCCCAGGTCGCGCACTGCTCGTTCCCGCAGAACATCAAAGAAGAGAGCACCTACTGCCTGTACGAACAGCCGAAGTGCCCCAAAGCCTCCACCGCCGAAGACCTGACATATTCAAGGTTAACTACAGCCGGCCTCGGGTCGAGTTCTTGTACAGCTACCGATGGAGGCGGCAGCGGGGGCTCAGTGCCTGTCCCGGGTTACTTCCGCTTGTCTCAGACGCACGCACATTCTCATAAACTTTACAACACCAACGGCCCCCAGTCGAACCCTTCCCATTCTCATTTTGGCCTCCACCCCACCGCGCCTGCACGTTTTCTCTCTCCGCCAACCTCGACTTCTGCTCGAGCCACGGACCAGGAGACCAAGGACGCCGAGGAGCCCGTGTCCTCAGGAAACGCAGACCCGCAGCCTCGCACAGCGTTGGGCGCCGAGGAGGCGCAGGAGTCCTCGGATGGAGAAATCTCCTCCGGAGACGAAACGGAAGAGAACGACAAAGAAAGACCATCAAAGGTCATAAAAGGTAACCGCAGATCCTAGGTGTGGTCGCTTTTGTGTTGGTGCTATGCAGGTTGACTGACGCTTTTTGACACCTGTTAAATTTTATTTCAGAGTTCGGCATCTGTAACAACTGAGCACAACTGTAAATGTTGCATAAGAAAAGTTTATATATATATATATATATATATATATATATATATATATATATATATATATATATATATATATATATATATATATATATATATATATATATTTAGACATTATATTGAATTCCATCAACCTACAATTCCAACCTACAATTTCACAGTGTTTGGCTGCTGCGTAAAAGCTGGGATTTAGGACTTCAAGTAACAATTGATAACTTAATGCTTTCTATCCCACTATGTTTTAAAATAAATATGATCAGAAAATTGATTTTCCATCTTCAGATTGATTGCACATATGTCATGTTTACCCTTATAAAATCATTTTCACTCAATCCAAATTTCTTCCCGAGCGCACGCGCTCAACAAGCTGCAGAATTTGATTATATCTTTGCAAAATGTCTTATTTTTATGCATTTTACTGGATATACTTTTTTAAATGTTGTTACGTTTATAAACTCTTGCATTTACATACTCTCCAAGCACAGACTTGTTTGCGTTTAAACCAAATTTCTATTTAAACACAACTAACACTCGTTAATGACAAGTACAAAATCCATATTTATTAGAGTTTCCTTTTCTCTAAACATGAAATAATTATAACTATTATATTCTCCACACGTTTGTTTTCAGCTTGTGCTTTTCTGTGCTCCTTTCACACATCACTCAGTTCTTCATTTTTATTTAAAAGGGTTTATATGCCGTTTTCTGTAGGAGGCGCAAAAACTGAAAACATGGCCAACTGGCTGACGGCAAAGAGCGGCCGAAAGAAACGCTGCCCTTACACCAAACACCAAACACTGGAGCTGGAGAAGGAGTTCCTCTTCAACATGTACCTGACCCGAGAGCGCCGCCTAGAGATTAGCAAAAGCGTCCACCTGACGGACAGGCAGGTCAAGATCTGGTTCCAGAACCGCCGGATGAAACTGAAGAAGATGACGCGGGAGAACAGAATCCGAGAGCTCACTTCCAACTACGGCTTTTCGTGATGGTGGAGGTGATCACGGCGCAAAAAGGTGATCTCAATGACGTCCACCATCCAACGCCCACCTCCTCCCTCACTCTGTCCACGCAATGACTCATTTCACTGTGGGGTGCAACTTTCTTTCATTTCCAGACCCAAATGTCAGTGCATCCTCATCTGTGACCTACTGAGAAAAATCAAAGCAATATCACTGAACTTCATCCAACTCTGATGCTGTGTTTTTTGTACCTCATATCCTCTGTTGTGCAGATGGCTTTAGTGCACATTTGTAGTCCAAAAGATGCAGCTTTAGTATCCCGCTATAAAATGTTCTATTCAAAGAAAAAAAGAACATATATTTTACAAATATTTGGATCTGCATGGTTTCCTAATAATCTTCGTTTTGACAAAATTTCAAAAATCCTACTTTACGCACTGGAAAATCGCCACATTTTGAAAGTTTAAAAAAGTGTACAGTGAAATAAACTCGAATCCATGTATACATCAAATAAAAAAGGAAGTGTACTTTTGCTCAAACTGAAGTTTAGCGCGCATGCAGCGTGGAAAGGGAAGGAGGAATGTTTTTATTGTATATTTCTGTGTACATATAGCATTGTGTTTTTGTGTAATGCTTAATAAATTATCAGCTCACACTAAAGAGGAACTGCTTGCCTTTTTATAATCTGTACAAACTCTATATAGGATATGGAAAGGTTTAATAAATACGTTTCCAAAATGACATGAATAAATCCTCCTTCAGAGTGGAAGTGCGTGTTTGTACAACAGTTGAGACAGAAACATTGAAGGTACAATGTCTGCTGGTATTCGGAAATAATTAGGATATTAGGCTGTGAGCCGTATAGCTGCATGCCCAGCCGGCTATTGTAGAGTTTTATGACTGGCTGGTATATGAGCTTTCTCCCTCTCCTCGAAGAGCTGCTTCAGTCGTAAGACAGCCTGTCGGACGAAGAGGAGGCCCGGCTCACAGCTACACATTTGAGCTGCACACACACTGTGGATAAAATTATTTCAGCTTTAGCTCGGAAATACTGGGATTAACGTAGCACAGATCGGGTAAGTGCACTTGTCTTTGTGTGCATTCCAGCCTTGCTGCTGCAGCCCAGAGTGTGTACTAGATCCGAGGTTGATTTTTGTTTTCTTTAGATCATTTTGGACACACTGTGACAGAAGCGATATGAATTAGCTGATTGTGTTTCACCGGAGGCCCGGATCGACTGTCGAGTGGTTTAGGTAGTTTCATGTTGTTGGGGTCCATTTCTAACTCTGCAACACGAAACTGCCTTAATTGCCACAGTTACAAACGCCGAGATCAAGCGGGAAGCAAACCGAGAACACGAGGAAGGAGGGATTTTGTCCGCGTGTGGAAACAAGTGTGCAGACGCACGTCCCAAACCTTTCCAGATAAAGAACCGAGGAGGGTGGCTCGTTTTTCTGCTCCCAGTCTCTCCTTGTCGAGTTTTCCTTCTCGCTGCTTTTAGAAATGTTTTTTTTTTTTTTGTTGATAAGAGAGGCAGACGTGGCTTGTGTTCTGAATATGTCAAAGCTGAGCCGCAGTATGCGTCGTGTAGCGGGGATTAAAGGCTAAAGCCGTGTGTTTTCCGTGAGCTGTGGTGACGCAGACACGCCAGACAAGGCCTCGGTTACGACCACTGCAGTGGAGGGGAAGGGGAAGGTGAATGAGGCAACAGCGACCTCCTTGGGCAATGGGACCGGATGCTTCCGCTGCGCAATGGAGGCTCACACAAAAGGAGGGGAAGGGCTTTATGGCGATATTTAGATCCGCCAGACAGGCTGTTATCTGCAGAGGGAAAAGTAGTGAATAGCCCCTGCGGTAAACTGTGGGGTGAAAAAAACACCCTGATTGCAGTTTACAGCCTGAGAGCCTTTGGGACTGTTGCGTCTTTTTCCTGCTCCGAAGATGTTTGTCTATTCTTATTTGTCTGCTTGGAGTTTTAGTGCACAAACAGAGACACAATGGTTCTTTTCCGACCATCCTAAGCTTGTTTGATGTCTTCTTACCAAATAAAAAAATAGTGAAACGTTCAGTCAGATCAATGTCTACATATATGTTTTTTCTCCTTTTATTCACTCTATGTCTTGGTAGCCGCAGTGTGCAGATTTTGTGTGTTGTTTCCCATGTGGCCTTGCATGGGTGTTGGCCAGGCTCCATTTTAAATGCTGCTAATAAATAATAAAATACCATGCAGAGTAAAACAATAAAAGTTGCTCCTTTCACATTAGCAGCACCGAGGTATGCTTTGGAATAAACACATTGAAGCATGAGCCTTCAATTGAGCTCAAGCAATAACATTCATCAAGAAAACATTTTGACCAACTTTCTGCAAACCTGGCTTCGTGCAAAAGCACGTGGAATTTGAAAATCAAATTTAAATAAAAACGTTACGAAACATTATTTACAGAGAATGCGCACTGGGTGTTGTTTGCTTTTATTAAGTATGACAATAAAACTTGATGCTTATTTTTAGCACCGTTTTTTGCGAAACTTTACACCGAAGCTGCGGCTGTTGGCAGACTTTAAAATGCATTTGTTAATGGCCGTGAGGATACCAACATTGACGCCTGTGCATGTGATAATTGTGGTGCAAATAATAAATGGATTCAGATAAACCAGTGGATAATCTGTGCTTGTATTTGTGTTATTTTAATAAACAAAAACTGTAGTTACTATTCATTTTTTTCTTTTCATCCAAGCATAAATTTTCATTAACTATTTTGAGCGAAAATTTGTGTCACCTCATGTAAAAGTTTCTTTATTTTACAGCCTTTTCAAACACATGTATTTAAAAAAAATACTCAAACTAAAAACATTGAAGTTCTGCGCAGCATTTATGAGCAATTAAACGTTTACTGCGTTACGTGAAATGTTAAAAGTGCGTTATTTAAAACGTTTATATGCCTACAAATATTTAGAGATGATATTTAATATATCTGTAACTGTTTTTATTTTTCATATGTGAGAGGATGTGATGTTAGAAAAAACGCAGTAAAAAAAAGTATTTTTACGGAGGAAAAATAAAGCAGCAATAGCCAGTTGTTGTTCAGACTATTGAAATAATCAACACAATTTTCAGCTTTTAGATTTTTTTTTAAAAATATTTATTTTTACGGAACTGTCAAAGTTTAAGCAAAACAAAAACTGAATTCCGCTTTTGTTCATATCCATTTTAGAACTTGCGGCTTGTTGAAGATTGGGATAATATAGGTGGGTTGAAGGATGTGTGACGCAAAACCAACAAATACAAAAATAATTTGTGTTTTTTTCGTTTAAAATCCTCAATTTAATCCCCCGCCTGAAATGCGTCCATATCCCGCTGCTGCTTGAAAATGTGTTTTGGCGCGCTGTAATATCAGGGTGCTTAGGCGTCCTATAAAGCATCTCGTAAAATGAGGCTTCCGAATGCGTCGTTTTGGATAACCAACGGGATTGTAAATGGAAATAACACCGTAAAAGTTTTACTTTCTGGTCGAACATCTCTCTCTCCCCGTAATACAATTAGCAGATTTTTTCTTAAATATTGATAATTCTTAAAAGTCGAGGTTGTAACAGCACTGAGAGTGAGTATTTAATGACTACAGGGATTGATTTATTCCTTATTGTTCAGCCTTGTAATCACGTGACTCTGCTGACCAATGGCAGGGGCGTCTGTCTCCCCATTACTTTCCCACTGTAGTTCTGTGTGGGGCCAAGTTGCTACTTGATTTCTCCACATTGTTATTTTGTGAGGCTGGGTTTACTGCGTGTGTATATGTATGTGTGTAGTGCGTGTGCGCGTTGCATTTTTGCTCGTATCTATTGTATGACTGTGTGTCCATGTGAAAGTCATTTTTTCTGCCATGTCGACATCCGGAACGCTGACCAGCTACTACGTGGATTCCCTCATTCTGCCCGAGAGCGAGGAGCTCTCTGTCCCGAGGTACCCCTCCGCCAACGGGCTGCAGCACGCCAGACAGCCCGCCTCCATCAGCGACCCCAGCGAACTTGGGACTTGCACGTTCCCGTCCAAACCCCAGGTGTTTGGGCCGACGTGGAACCACGTCCCCGCACAGTTCCCAGGCACAGTCTCCTCTGTTTATCATCACCACTACGGGCATCCTCAGGGCCCAGTGGCTGCAGAAACAGATGGCCGCTATCAGTCATGGCTCCTTGAGCCCATGTCCGCTTCTTTGCCTTTGACCGGATTACCGACGAGCCAACATTTCGGTATCAAACCAGAGGGTTTGGGGACGCGAGGGGAAGGCGCGCTGCCCGGATCTCATACTTCACTGCTGCTCTCCGATTACGCCAACGGTACTGTGGCGACAGCATCACCAAGACAGAAGGACGAGCTGAGCGCGCAGGCAGACGTGAGCGCGGAGGGCGAAGAGAAACCGGGCCTCGACCCTAGTAAGTGGCTGCACACTCGTTTATGTTTTAACAATTTACGCAGAAAGCTGAGTGAGGTGCCTGTTGGGGGTGCGCATCGGCGCAGATGTCATTCTAAACATGCCATTTCCAAAAAAAAAAGGAGGGGGGGGGGGGGTGTTAATGGCCGTGCTCACGTTGCAGCCTTCGATGTCGGGTGCAGCATTTAAAGTGAAAGTGGGCACACCTAACAAGACAGCTGCATTTCTAAGAGTGTTTTATTTATTGTTGTTTTGGGATGTGTGTTTTTGGGGGTGTTTTTTTTTTTCTTGAGGCAGAACCGGGACCTCACAAAGTCTCGCATCAAATTCTTTTCAGATAACCCGGTTTCCAACTGGCTCCACGCGAGTGCCACGCGAAAAAAGCGCTGTCCGTACACCAAGCACCAGATCCTGGAGCTGGAGAAAGAGTTCCTGTTTAACACCTACCTGACCAGGGACCGAAGGTACGAGGTGGCGAGGCTGCTGAACCTCACCGAGAGACAGGTTAAAATCTGGTTCCAGAACCGCCGGATGAAGATGAAGAAGTTCAACAAAGACGGCGCGCCGAAGGACGAATAAGTAAAGCGCAAAGGAGCAGCATTGAGGTTGACAAGGCGGCCTTTGTGCGCACAGCTCCAAAGGACTTGTTTTTAACTCATATGTTCGGTTGTTCTATATTACATGATTATGTGAATAAGATAAAAAAAAAGCAAAAGCATGTTGAGCTATAGTTTTATGCGACTACCTTCATTTTGCACAACTTGACAGTGCCATCTCCATGTAATTAGTTTGGCCATTCTCTCCTGGTTTCAGTAATATTTTCAGTGTATAGTTTGCCTGTGCTCGTCCGTGTATGGATGTTTGTAGATTTGTGTGTTTTGTTTATAGTTATATTTGTTGTGTGCTGACCGCATATAGTTTCCAAAATGTATTCGTTTTCCTGTTATTTTAGATAAAATCCAGACGTTTAATAATATAAAAAGATATGAAGTAGGTGCACAAAAATGCAGAAATCTCTTGAAAATTCTCGCAAAATTATGAAAAAACAAAAGCTACATGGCATAATTGACTACCTACGTCCTTTAACTACCTACATTTGTTTTTAGATTATTGCGGATTGTTGTAGATTTGCTTGCGTCACTGTAACTGAATTTCAGGGAGCAACATTTTCAAGGGAAATAATGTTTGTTAGTTAGAGAAAATGAAACACTGTAGGCTACTCATCGAATACCTCGCGGTCTGCTGGCCGTCTGACGTTGGCTTCACAAATGTAATTTGTACTATTTATTAAATAAAACAAATTATATCTGGACTGTAAAGCCTTGCGATTGTTTTTTTGTGCTTTACATCGCCTAAAATTCAAAATTCAAATGGAAGTGCGAGAAAGGGATTTATTTTTTTATTTGGAAGAACAAAATAACACACCCACAGATTTAGAAAAGGTGGGCATGAGGTAAAAAAATAGCTGTATGTGCGTAAACATGCGTGTGCGTAATAGTGAATGTGTGCGTAAAAGTGTGTGTGTGTGTGTACGTGTGTGCGTAGGATGGGGACAGTGTTGCGTCTTGGCAAAGGATGTTGTTAGTTGTATGCAGTCATAAAAGACAATTACCGCCATAACCTTTTATTGGGTGCAAAGCGCCGCAAGGCGAGAGGACACAAAACAACAACAGAAAAAAGAGACACGAAGTGTTCAACAGCTGAAGCCCCCAAAATACTGTCCAGCTCTGCACAAATATGACTGAGTCTCGGGCTGCTGTTCTGATCATAACACCATCGAGGAAAAAAATAACACAGGATAAATAAAATGAAAAGATAATAAAAGAAAAGAACGTTTGAAAGTTATAATTTGTTTGTATATATTTGTTTCTGTGTCTCGATGCCAAACATAGCAGAACAACTGGACCCCTGATCGATCAACTGCAGGTCTGCAAACGCAGGCAGGCTGTTCAATTCTCCTGAAAGCCTCACAATAAGAAACAAAGGCGTGGACGTCGAAGGGTAAATCGGACTTTAGTCCGGCGGCTGTGCTGTTGTGACGCCCGTTAAAGGACGCAGATGGACCCAAACTTCAAAGACTCGGCCAGAGACAGTGCAATAAAACGCCTGGTCTGCTATACTGTCTGGCATTCCAGTTTTAATGACTTTATGGCAGTCCAGACACAATTAGGCCGTTTCCAGAATGACACCCATTTGTTTCTTCTTCTCTTTCTGTGTGACTGAGATTTCCACAAAAGGCTGGGCGGAAATGATCAGCTTTATTGGATCCTGCCCGCCGGGGACGCGCAGGACTCACGGTCATTCTGAGCAATCCTTTGTTTCTACCTGGGAACCTTCCGCCCTCTGCTCCTTTTTCGCTGTGCTCTTGCTGAAGGGAAGCAGCTATAAACTCAGCTGCTGAAACCCAAACACACAAGACTTGAAACATGCTACTGTCTCTTTAACTCCATCATCACACAAGTGTTTCGCCTAAACCCTTAATTAAGAGAAGCTATTAGTTCTCCGCGTAATTTGAACCGATTTAATTCAGATTGTCGCCCCCCCCCCTACCCAACTTCACAACTCAGATAAACTACGCATGCGCAAAACTGATTGTTCACCTTGCAATTCATCCACGCGACCAGACGGTGGCGGTACTGTTCCACAACACAGTCAACAAACTGAAGTCACATTTTGGGTCAAAGAGAATAATTTCACACCGTTTTTACAGTCTCGGTGCAAAAACGACTCGGTGATCTTTCAGCTCTGCAGGAAAGAAAACATGACATGCTGCTGGAGGATCGCTGCTCTGCTAAAACATCAAAAACATTCTTCGGTGTCTGATCTTTTTTTAGAATGTCCTACAATTATTTTACAGCCAACCTAAGGCAGTGTATTTCAAACAATATTTGTGTAATGGCAAAACTGCAAAAACTTCAATTAGAATTTGCCTGTGGCTGCATCTTTTTAAATCCTAGATCATTCAAGAATCCAAAGTATCATGTGTGGTCTGTCCCGACTTTATAGTCTTACAGTTCATACGCATTTATTTATGCTTGAAATGGAAAAAAAGGATAAGTCCTTACAATGGTTTTATGAAAAATAATAGCACAATTTGGCAGCTTAGTTAAAAAGAACTCATTTAGGAAATAATATTTTTTGGGCGTTTTTGCTTTCTATAAATGTTTCTTTTTCATATTTGATTTCCAACATAATGTTTTAATCTTTGAAAGGCACAGCTTCAAAGGACCTTGTTACTTCTTTGTCTGAATCTACATTAGGATTATGTGAAAACGATTTAAAAAAAAAGCAAAAGTATGTTGAGCTATAATTTTATGCCTTCAAAACGTAACTGCATTTAGAATCCAGTGTTACTCTTGGTAAATAGTGAATATTTTCAGTTAGTTCTTATTTTTTATTTTTGTGTTTTAAAACAAAACTCTATTTGAATTGATATTTAATGTTTGAGTTGGAGTTAAAAATATGCCCTTTTTTCACCTTTTAATTATCGTGATTTTAATCTTTAAAATTTTTTAAATGTGTTCAGCAGTGTTAACAAGTTTATGCTTGCATCATATTCCTACTCATCTTTTTTCACCCAGCATTTCTAAACACACTTCAGCTGGACGTTTGGACGTCAACTACAGTATTTATTCTTTTTTTTAAATGTATGTTTAATTTCGCACTGTGAAGCTTTGTTTGTTTTTTTTTGCTACGTTTAGCCTCTTCAAACAATGTAATAATTATTTTTTGTTTTAAATTTCTGTTAGTGTTTTTTTGAGTGAATTTCAAATGCATCTGCATTGTCATCAAAGTAATAATTAAACTTTATTTATAATATAATTGTTTTCATTATTGTTGCTTTTATTTTTACAGTTGTCATTTTAATTCTCATATATTTACTATCAAATCCATAAATACAAAATGTAATAAAAGAAAGTCTTGGACATACACACACACAAACAAAACAAAACAAACCTAAAATGAAATAAAAAAACAAAAGAAAATGACAGAAATAAACCACGTCAGAAAGGTACTGACTTCCAAAGTTATTAAGTTACATAAATAAAATATTGAACATAGAATTTGTTGCTATCTGGATTTTAAGGGAAAAAGAAAAGCTTTTTTGGGCTAATATTCCAATGAGTTGTTTTTTAAATAAAACTTTGTTTTGTTTTTATCTAAAATATGCGTCTGTCTGTCCTAAATGTTTTCAGGATTTTTTGTCTTGTTATAAAAGTTTCCTGTCAATATTTGATCATGTTCAAACATGTTTGATGAGACTCATTATGCAGTTTTTATGAGCAGTCAGACTTGAGTCGCTGGTATTTCCTCGTGTTATAAGAGTTTAAAAAATATATGTAATACGGGTTTAATTATTTTTATTTTTTGGCATAAATTCAGGAAAGTCTGACATAAACATGTCCTTTGTGTTCATTAATTTTCCTCCAACATGGGGATTTCTCTTTCCTGTGTGTATCTAAATGTGTCTACGTGTGAAGTGTTAATCCAACTGAAACCCGGCTCTACAATGAAAGCGACGCCTGCGCTGATTGGATGAGAGTGAACAGGCCGAAGTCACATGGGGAAGTTCTTTGGTCCAGAGGAAAATGGGGTTTGGTGTAAATCTAGGGTGTATTGCTGTAATATATCACACTACCTCGTAAAAACGACACTGGGGATTCTGGGCCAACAAATCTGAGAGGAAAAAATATGAGTTCTTATTATGTGGATGGTCTTCTTAGCAAATCTGCAACGGTGAGTTCCCTGTTCCCGAGCGCAGAGCGCGCCTGGAGCAGTTTTGGAGCTTGTGGCGAAAAGCAGGGCTCCTCTCGGACTTCTGCGGCCATCTCGCTCGCACCATCTCTCTCGGGAGTTTATAGCGCCAATAACGCAGCCAGCCGGAGCTATCCAGTGTTTACCTCAGGCGATGCGCACGGAGGGGACGCTCTGCACTACAACCCCTTTGACCAGAACCGTCTGTTCAGCGATGGCAGCTGTCATCCGGGTCCGGGACCCCACTTTCCACCGCAAAACAAGCACCGGATGTACCCCTGGATGCAGGCATCAGGTATGAACTAAATCAGAATCTGTATAAAAGAACAGTCGCTGTTTTATTTCTAAAACCTCGATGTTGTTATGGAAAGAATCGTAATTCTGTATTGCGCAACTAATGCGTTCCACAGCCATAAATTCATTTGGCCTGCGCTTCTGTGTTTTCACTATAAGCAGGGACCTCACCGCTGGGGGGTTTCTCTGCACTTCTATTACTCTTGCAGCCTCTTTTTCCCCTCTGTGGTTGTAAAACAGAGCAGCTGTGGTGTAAATCAGCTCTCTTGGTCTCTGCTGCTCCTTTCTGCTCTGCAGAGGTTCTCGTGTTTTCCTGAAACCACTGTTTCCACCAGCTAACGACAAGGAAGCCTTGGCATTCCGGACTTTCTTTAAAAGATGCGTGCAATTCATTTAGCCCACGTGTAGCTCGTTTGGTGAGCAGAACATGCCTCTTAATTGGAAAAACATGGAAGGTATTTAAGGAAGCAGGAGCCAAACATCCCAGCAGGACCACTTTAAATTGATGCAGAAAAGAGAAAAAAGGAAAGCTACTTGGTAAATGTGTGTTACGAAAAGGGGCCATGTGTGTGTCTGTGTGTTTGTGTATTCGGTGGTATTATAAAGTACAATGAGAAGGCAATTACAGATGCATTCACGACACCCCGTTGTTTTACATTGTTGACATTTTATTGTTGGCACACGTATCAGGAACATTTTGGTTTTATGATAATAGGAAAATTCGTTTTTTCATTTAATTTTACTAGTCACTTTCCCTCCTTCCAGATCCAAATCGAAAGCGGGGACGGCAGACCTACTCCAGGTACCAAACTCTGGAGCTGGAGAAGGAGTTCCACTTCAACCGGTATCTGAGCCGCAGGCGCAGGGTCGAGATAGCACACGCCCTGACCCTCACAGAGAGACAGATCAAAATCTGGTTCCAGAACCGCAGGATGAAGTGGAAGAAGGACCACAAGGAACAGTCGGGCCCCGTGCAGACGCACGGTGGTGTTCAGGCCTTGTCCGATGCAGAAGACACTGGGAGCGCAGAGGTGGAATCCCAAACTGCAAAGTAACAACAGAGACGGACAGTTAGATCAAATATACTCTGTTTTTTGAAAGGGAGATGAGAAGGAACATATCCCATGCATGTGTGCACTACTATAAACCGGAGGCTTCTCTAAACAATAACATTTGGATTTTTTTAAGCTCAACATTCCCTTTAACGAGAAACTATCTTATATTTGCTCTTCAGTTTTCAAAAACCCAATACAGTTGTAGAAAATGTGTAAAAATCAGAATAATTTGTTTTGAGGCAAATGTGCATGTTTAGGGGGGGATTTTTGCAAAATATGTGGCTTTTTCAACACACACACACATTACAATATATATATATATATATATATATATATATATATATATATATATATATATATATATATATATATATATATATATATATATATATATATATATATATATATATATATATATACATCTGAGTGTTCATTAACTTTTAAAATTGTGAGGCTAATAAAGTATTAACTGTAATTTCATTTATGTTTTATTATACCAAATATTGTGTAAAAACTAGATACATTTGAGCCAAAAGAAAAAGATTTGTAGTGAAAACGAATTGCAGAAAGCATTGGAACTGGCGCAGGAATTCTTTAAAGCTTCGCACAATCATTTATTCTTTGGATAAAATCACTTAAGAATAAACATTTGCCTTAACCATAAACGTATTAATAAAATCCTAAAAAACATTTTGCTTCAAGAAACTAGTTAATGTTAACTTTTTCTGCGCTCAGGAGCGCATTGGAATCGGCGCAGTGGAAGAATGTCAGCTATGAGGATGCGAGATGGGACAAGCTGCAGATGATTGCTGAGCTTTCCCCCCCTGAGTCTCAGCAAGATGGCGCCTCACCCCTCCCTTCTCCCTCCCCCTTTCTCCCTCTCCCCAGCACCGGGTCATAAATCCGTTGTTGTTTATGAAAATTTACAACGTAGCGGTCCAACTTTACGACGCGCCTCGGCTGCCTATTGGCCACAGCGCATCACGTGGGAGGGACCCGTGAACATGAACTTTTATATATATATATATATATTTAATTTCCAATAGCGGAAAAGAGCTGCCTGTCATCTAAGAGACCCAGCTTTCCACGATCCTCTTCTTAACCACACGCGCATATGTTCTCCACCTTTTGTTCTTTTTATTCGGATTGAACGATGCAGGAGCTCCAAGCGGAAGGTGAAAGGATTATTCCAGACTTCTGGCAGGGTGTGTGGAAGGAACTAGTGTTCGTCGCTGACCCTCATGGGCCCCGTTTACTGACTGAAGGAATCGTCTGGAGACTTTCCTCCGTCATGGACGGTCTGCACCTGCCCCATGCCCTCCCCTCCCCTTCACCTCCTCCTGTTTACGCACAGACATGCTGACGAGGTAGGACCCCCACAGCTTCTGTGTCCATGGCATGATTGCTCCACTCTGAGCCGACAGAGTCGGAAAATAAGTCTTTATTCATAAGGATCTGTTTGTGTGCTATAATGTTGAAATCCTGCATCCATTTGACAAATGAGTCGTGTTTTATTTACATGTAAAAATAAATTTGACGTTGTCATTATATATATATATATATAATATATATATATATAGATATAGATATAGATATATAGATATATAGATATATATATGTTTTTATATTGGATTTATTTGATGACGTGTGGTGTGTGATTGTTGGCTGTTTATCTTTAAAGAGGAATATCCAGTGAAGAACCAAAACAAGCGCTCTTTGTCGCCCTCTTGTGGAGAAGCTTGAGCCCCACAGCTGCTTTTATCTGAAATTGGACACAACTAGTGGACCTGTGTTTGTGCACGCGCACGTGTGTGTTTTCTGGCTTGCATTTTGATGGGAATCTCATCTATGTATAGAAAAGAGACGTCTTCAGTTTGTGTTGAGATACTCATTGTGGCAATGCAGATTGCTTTCTTTTTGCTTTATCTTTTCTGTCTTGGTGGGAGATTTTGGTTCTGATTTGGGGGGCTAAAACAGTGCATTTGAAAGGTTTGAAAGTGTCGGTTTCTTCACAATAAATCACGACCAAAACGTGAAGGAGCTCTTTTGTTTTTACGTAGTCACAACTCTGTTCATTCCTTTAACAAAAATATTGTTAGTTTTTATTTATTTATTTTTATATCATTCTAATGCAGTAATTTATCTCAATGTGATTGATTTTGATGCAGTCTTGGTTTTTATTTTGTATTAAATAAAAAACACAACCTTTAATACCACTTTATTAGTAACTGAAAAATTATAGGGAAAAAGCAAATTAACAAGTTATCCTTGAAGAATCTCCAGCATATGGATTCTATAAAAAAACAGGAAACGGTATTTGGTCGATATATATTTGAACAGATTTTTATTTTATTACGATACTGTTTTTCAAAATACAAATGTTACCCCTAAAGATTAGACAACAGGTTTTATTTTTCTTATTTCATTTAAATGCGCAAGCAGATTCCTCGTTAATTATTATAAAATTCTATCTTTATTGTCCGTGACTAATTTGCAGCAGAGTTGGGGGCCTCCAGTGTTCCGCCCTCCTTTTCCTCTCTAAAAGTGCCCCCCCCCCCTTCTTTTCCTCCCTCTCTGTCAGACACCGGGGCGCACTCAAGTCTTTTCTTGCGTTTCAATTTTCGTGGGAACTTTGTTGCCATTGGCCGGCCGTAAATCAGCTGCTGGACGAAAGTCTGACCAGCAGAGACCGTGCACAGCTCTCCCTTCTTCCACTGCAATCATGCTGCACGAAACGCAACACCTTCCGGGCATCGGTGACCTCCACGCAGGAGCGCACACCTGGGTCAGAATCAACAATCTGTCTGCTGGATCGAGTCTCGGTGTTGCAAGAGCTAAATTGTGCAGAGAAAATGAACAGCTCTGGGGGGAAAGGCCGCGTAGAGGGGAACCAGAGGACAAGTCTCTGCCTTCCAGAGACTATAGGTGCCATAAAAATTCCACGACAAGAAAAAACAAATGAACAGCCGCTGTGCCGGGACATTATAGAGGCTTTACGCCTGCGCTTTATCTTCTGGTTGTTGTCCTGCGTTGTTATTCAATCAAAGAGAATAATTAAGAATTTTTGTTTGTAATTCTTTTGTTGGGTAAATGTGTACAACAGTAGCGTGTAATTTAAAATGTGTGAAATTTTGGAACGCTTCTAAGGCTAATAAAAGATCATACAAAAATGATATCACATAAAAGCAAAATGAAGGTGGTTTCCATCTTGATTTTGCTTTTATGTGATTTTTTAATCATAACTTTATCATCACTTTCATATTGTTTCCATTGAAAAATTAGATCGACAAGGATCCCCTTTTTTCAAAAAAAAATGTCAAAAATTTCAAGATGAAACATCTGATGTTTTTTGTGTCTTTTTATGTCAAAAAATTCCAATTTAAGCCAGCGATTTCTTTCTTCTGAATAATCGTATATGATTACAGTATTGTTACTTTCTCTATTGGTATGTTTTTAACATTTCCTTTGTGAATGATCTGCTTTTGCGCATAATAAAAATGTGATACATTTTACGTCTTTTATGTCTCAGACTGGCATCATTCAAGCAAACATTACAAAAGGCAGCTTAATCAGATTTGTGTTTCAAGCCATTTTGACTGAACTGTTGCCATTAAACTGAACCTAATCTTCATCGCTTTATGCAAAAGAGGCGCAAAAACTTTCATCCACACTCCCGCAGTTTTTGATCGTTAAGTTTTAACACGCTTACAGCGGTAGTTGCTTCATAGCGCGCATATGAATAAAATACATTTTCAAGTGGCTTTAAAGACAGGCCCTGGACGAAACGTTGTTGGCTTGCCCGATAATAATGTACATTTTCCTGCTTTCTTCCTTCTTTAAACTGAGTCTTTTGTCTTCGATACGCACAGTTATTTACTTTAAAAACAATCATTTTAAGGAAAACATATAAAAACTGCACAGAGCTGTTCTGAATTGGATTGTATTCTATTATCTGCAAAGATATTTACTCCCGCTGCACATCTCAACGTGCATAACACATTCTGATTGTGTTATTTCTGCGCACTATCACTGCAAAGATTGCGCTCGCAGCGTGTCACTTGTTGTATTGTTAGGGAGCCTTTTTTGCCGCAATGATCGTTAACCTCCGAATAACCCCGTGTGGAGCTCACGCCTCTGGAAACGCCGCAGACAGGCAGTGCAACAGTTGCGCCAGAGGATGGCGCAGCGCGACAATTCAAAACAGCAAAGCCCTGCCTTCTCGCTCGCCTTAGCCCAGAGCGCGGAGAGGCGCGCGCCCCTTACATCCCACCCAGTATTTCCTGCGTGCGCGAGTTTACCTCTGGAGGTCACCGAGCAGGATTTACGACTGGTCAACAAAAGCACGTGATTCCCCGCCGTACCCCATATTTGGGTGCCTACGTAAGAGAGAATCAAGTCCATGTCCCACTCATTTCCATAATTCATCATAAATTGTGCAAGGGTGCTATAGGACGCACTAAGCCATAAGAGCCACAAATCAAGAGCGCAGGTTTATGCTGTTTGCTTTCCACAACAATAATCATAAAAGCAACAAAAGCTACAAACGGAGGAACTGTCAACAAATGAGCTCCTATTTTGTGAACTCATTCTGCGGTCGCTATCCCAATGGCGCGGACTTCCAGTTACATAATTATGGAGACCACAGTTCAGCAAACGAGCAATACAGAGATTCAGCGTCAATGCATTCCAGCAGGTACGGCTATGGATACAACGGGATGGACCTGACAGTCGGACGGGGCGCTGGAGGACACTTTGTGGGCAGCGAGCGGACGGCGGGCTACTCTCCGAGCCACTCGGCGGCGACGTCAGCCTCGGTGGAGCCCGTGAGATACAGCCACAGTCAGTCCACCAGCAGCGCTGGGAACTCTTCTCTGTCACCCCCGCCTGACCCTCTTCCCTGCTCGTCGGTCGCCAGCTCGTCCCCGGTCGCCGAGGCGCAATCCCAACACAGACCCGTCAAGAATTCCTCGGCCGCCCAGTGCTCCAGCTCCAACGGAGGTGCGCTGCTGCTTAGTCGGGACTGTGTGTCCAAAGCTTCCCCTCTGGAGGACGAAAAGGCTGCAGGAAGCGCACCATCAACTCCTCAAAATGCCAGCGACTCAGCACAGCCTCAGATATATCCGTGGATGAGAAAACTCCACATCAGCCACGGTAAACGTTTTCATTGAATAACAAGCTGGTTTTTGTTAAATAGCAGGTCATTACTGAGTCATTTAGGAAGCGTTGCATCGTATAGCAAGGCAAAATGAAATATATTTGCATGGCATGATGGTTTGCAAATCCAAAATTATGGTTTTCACGTGAAAAGCAAATGGCGCCAAAATGCACCATCTCACCTGTTTGATAGTTTGGATTCACTTTTGTCCAAGTACGAGACAATTTATATTTACACCATGCAACGCTAAATGTAACCTTAAATGATTAAATCAATCTCTAAAAATGCTTAATATGTTCTCCACTTTTTTAATTAGCTAGCCAAATCTCAGGATTTAAATGTTAGTTATTTTTTGCTCGTGAACTTTCCTTTTTTTATTTTTAACTTTTGTTTATGATTTTATTGAGGAAATATTTTCATTTTCACTTAATCATATTTATAATAAAATGAATTTGTATAAGTTCAAGCAGCAGAAATTGTTTTTGTTTATTGTAAAAGTCTTTGGTGATTGAAATGTTTTCCTCCCTTTTTCACGCATCAAGATATCTCCGGACCTGAAGGCAAAAGGGCCAGAACCGCGTACACCCGGTACCAGACCCTGGAACTGGAGAAAGAGTTCCACTTTAACCGGTATCTGACCCGCAGACGGAGGATCGAGATCGCGCACGCCCTCTGCCTCTCAGAGAGACAGATCAAAATCTGGTTTCAGAACCGCAGGATGAAGTGGAAGAAGGACAACAAACTGAAAAGCATGAGCATGGCGGCTGCAGGCGGGGGAGCCTACAGGCCGTGATCTCCCTCCAGATAATGAAGAGCACGTACAAAAAATAAATGCAAAAAAAAAAAAAATTAAAAACAGAAATTGCCATATCAACCCTTCTTTCACTTTTGAGGAAAAAAAAGACTTGTTGACTGTGCAGCCGGGGCAGGGGGCACCCCAACTTCTCCATGTCCAGAAAAAGTCTCCATTATATTCCTAAATATAATTTTCTTTAACCCTTCATCGAGTTAATGCTTATGTGGATTCTGTACAGTATTGTCTAGTTTTAGGGGAAAAAAAGAATACGTGGAAATACATGTTTTTTTTAAATTATTGTTTTTGTCCAGGCTGGAAAATAAAAGAAAAAGCGATGAAAGTGGTGCAAACTATTGCAGATATTTCTGTGACAAAGCAAGCTCGCCAGAAGGTTTGCGTTCAGCCTGGATTTCTCTGTATTTACTGTAAAAATGTGTGTATTTATTGGTTTGATGTATTGTACAAAAATCAGCTTCCAGATGTAGAACCAGCATAAAAAAGCCTTTGTGTGGTAGTCGCTGTGAGCACATGTGTGGGCAGAGGTGCATGCCGCCTCACCCTTGTGTGTACAGTAGCTGTGCCTTGTTTTTCTTTGTTTTCCCAGCAGCTTTGTGTTTGAGGTGTTCACCTGGGCGCAGCATCTTAGTAAAGAAACGTGCTTTTGTCTCGCTGTTTTCTGTGTGGACGGTCCCACGGTAAATCCCTGTGCCTGTGTGTAAAACTTCATCGTGCCAAGCTTTTTTGGAAATGTTATTATTTTTGTTCCCTCTTAAAGACTGGAAGTCAAAATATGCTATAAGAATAAAGATGGTCTTGGTAAAAATGGCTGTGATGGCCGCGATAATAAAGTTTTTACTGGAATGAAAACTTCATTGTGAGTTTTTGTAAAGTTTTGTTGTTGTTTTGGTGTTTCAAAAATTTCTAATTTCTTAAGTTAAATCAACAGGTTTCACTTGGAATCATGCTTTGACTCACCTTGCCCTGTGTGCGTGTAAGGCTTCGAGGGCCGTGCGTCCCCAAGCAGACTCGTGTCCTATGTTCTCGAAGAATCAGCTCGACTTTTCTGGCTGTAAACTTTATTAAGGGGTTGATTCTGGCTCCCTGACATTTAGGTGCTAAATGAATGGGGGTTTTGTCTATGAATTAGATCGTAAAAATCATCCGGAGACCGGCCAGATAGGCTCACTGGCCATAAACGGTCACGTGGTAGCCATTAAAGTAAGTTTTATGGTTTTGGGGAGTTGACAGTATATTGCACATAACATATAATCGCACGGAAGGCGAAGCTTCGTCTGAGTCTCCCTTTGCACGCTGGAAGCGATACTTGACCGGTTCAGAGCTTTTTTTCGTGGCGCAAGCTGCGCCAGCGTGGACCGGACGCTTTGTAGGATGGGGAGCGCGTCCCTGGGTGAGTTTCTGCAGATTGGTCGGTAGCCTGGGAACAGCTATCCCGTGTTAAACAGTCGTATTATTGTACTCGCTCCATCTATCCGTCCCTATTAGTCTATTATACTAATTTGTCAGTTGTGGAGTGCTGCATACTGGTCTGGGCAGATGTTGCACAGGGTTGGGTTCGGCTCGTGGCTATTTAATTGCTTCCTTCCCTGCGTAACTGGCTCTCTTCCATCTGTGGTGTAACTCATAATCCATTTTTACATGTTGGATAATTATCTCTGTGTCCATTTCCACCCCCGCAAACTTGTCGTTTTATTACATTGGAGAGTTCACAGAGCATGAGGCAAAAAGTTGCTTGGAGTGTGGGAGAAGATGCGCGTTGCCACAGGCCTGCAGATCTGCAGACCGCAAGAAGGGATTGTTTAGTGATTGTCAGCGACTTTTCAGGCGCGGATAAAGTTGGCAGTAGCTTTGTCGCGCGCTGCACATGTTGGCTGTGAGTTGGCTGTGGGTGAAAGGCTGTGGATTTCGGGGTTGGCTGTAAACAGTGTCGAGTAAACACAACACGGATGAAACAGCAGAAGGGAAATGTTTGAAAGGAATTCCCTTTTGTGTCGAGCCAGTCTTATTGTGTTTGAGGTTGAAAAGTTCAAATGACATCTCAAAAACTCACTCTCGCTTTGTGGTGACCTCTTGTCCGCGCGGCCAGGGGCAAAGCCGGCCACCAGCGGACATAGGTAACAAAAGCGCGAGTGGACAAAGGCATAAGTTGTGCAAAAATATTTGTCCAGAAACGTTTGTAATATCTCTTAGCATATTTGCTAGCGTTACACCAGGAGACGTTTTGTCTATGCGCATCCTTTTTCAACCCAAATGCGCACAAAAAGGTTTAAAAAAAACTGAACATTTCTTTAACGTTATATTTTGGAATAGTAAAAGGATAACCAAATCGGAAAAACTTTTTGAATGTAATGGCTTTATTTTGACGAGGGATTTCTCCTTTTTTAAATACATTTTTAGAATCAAAATTAACGGAAAAAAACACCCACCACCAAAGTTATCTGTTAAAATGTTCAAATGGTGGGTGGAAAATGAAAATCTGAGTTGATTCAAGATCCAGATGTGTTTTTTTGTGTATCTTGAAATGGTTTAAATTTATTCTCTAATCAAAAAACTCACTAAATAGCCAAACAGGTTTGAATTTTGAGCATCTTTGCTTTACGATATTTTTCATCAACGATCCTAACAAGCAGAATTCAACCCTTTAGGATGAAGTTTGAGCCCTAATGAAACAGGATGTTCCATGTGTGCAAATAGTTGGAACTGGAACCCTTTTGCCAATATTTCAGAGGGAGACGTTTCGACAGGGCCCCATGTGCCGCGCATTGCCGGCAGATAGAGAAGGGAGGCTGCGCAGGTTCATCGGGAGGTCAGCCGCAGCAGCAAGATAAATCTGCATCCTCTCGGAGCCACCAGCAGAGCTCGCTTTAGGCCAAGTTCACTGTCACTGCAGCAAAAAGGCAATAGTACGCGCACGTGAACAGATAGCAGCGTGCGTCTTCATGTGTATTTTGTGGATTAAAAAAGATGCGCAATAATGAACCCCAGGACATACTAGCACTTTTAGAACAGACAGCGCTACCAGATGAAAAAAAAAACTGTTTTCTCCAACAAACTCTTTTGGTTGCTCCGACTTAAATGAGTGATTTGCATATTTTATGGTTCTGCCGCTCCTGGGTTGGATCCATTTCTCTTTTCTGTGTTTGGAAACCTCACTAAAAGACGATCGCATCTTTTTGCTGGCATCTTATCAAATTTGTGAAAACGATCATTGTCGCACAAAGAGATGTACACGTTGTTAGAATCAACTTTTCTCATGTGGAGGAGAGGTGATGGTGGGGAGGAAGGGGAGGCATGGCAGACATCTCTCCGGGCTGGGGCTGATGAGAGCGAGATAGCAGCAGAAGAGGAGGAAAAATTGGGGTCAAAAGTTTACGCACTGAACAAGTCTCAGTCATCTGTTCACTCAGAGCCTGATGCCAGCTTTATAATAGGGATCTTGACTCTCCACACAAAAGGCAGAATAGCTTTGCATTACATATGTTGCACGGTGCACTCCAGGTGAACCCTGGAAGCGCGATGACCTCGCGTTTGGGACCGGGGGGGGGGCAACAAGATTGAGTGGCTTGCGTTTTATTAGGGAGGTTGATTGGTGAATTTCCTTTGAATAAATTGCATTTGATATGTTTAGGGACCAGGGCAAAATTTGCATTTTGAGGATTGATACTCTCGACCCTGTCAGAGTATTGGGAAGGCCCACAGCCCCCTAAATGAGCCCCCGGATCCCTTAAAAATCGTTTAGCCCCTTTCTTCCTGTTCAGCTCAATAGAAGCCTTTTAAAAAGAGGAATGTCCCAGATGTTTTGGTTATTTTAGAAAAAAATGTCAGAAGATATTTCTGCACAAACATATTTGATTCAGTAATACTATTTTTTTGTCTCATGAGGCCTTTTCCCTTTTGACAAACGAAAATAAATACATTTAAAAAAGTGAACCTTTAAAATTGGCTCTGGAAAAAATAAATATTGTCTTAAAATAAAAATGATAACAAGGGAGATGTTAAATATTGTCTTAAAATAAAAATGATAACAAGGAACATGTTAAATGTCAAACATTTGTAAAAATGAAATATACAAAAATGAAAGTTAAAACTTTTTTTATTACAATGCAAATTAGAATAAAACATAAATGGAAAAAATACAAACATACTGAAATGTTCCACATCACAATAACTATTACATTTTTTAAATCTTTTATTTGGGACAAAAAATGTTTATTTGTTTGTGATCCAGATTTTCCCAGTTTTTAAAAGCCTACAAAGTACAGAATTTACTGATGGGATTAAAATGTAATATTTTACATTTCAATGCACCTTTTTGTGTAAACATTTAACTCTTTGTAATAAGTTTGTAACACATCAAAGGCTGCATTCTGTTGCTTTGTTGGGCCTTAAGTGATAGTAAAATGTTCTGTCACACTTTAGTCATAAAACAAAGTATACTGATTTGGTAATCTATTACTTTATTTTTTATTAACCAAGATTTTTTGTCCTCCTTTGCTTCAAATTCTCTCATTAGTTTGATTGTGTTATTAAGTGTCCAAGCGCCTTAGCACTGTCAAAATCTGCTCTTTAAAGTATTCAATCTGCACAATAAGTCAATTTGGCGCACAGATTCGCATGTTTTGTTTGTAGGGTGCGCATGCAGTGGCAAAAAATCCCTTCCCGAGTGGTTATAAAGCTGTGTGAATCCCCCCCCCCCCCCCCCCGCTCGTTACCGGATATGCTGCTGCTGCTGCTGCTGCACATGAAGGCCTCGTAGAAGAAAATGCTAACAAAGAAAAAATATTTTTGTGTGTGTGTGATTCTGGTTCTGTCTTTTTGCTGCAGAACGTTAAAGGAGTGTTGAGAATAAAGACACGCATGGCAAAAAGTGTTGGACAAAATGTTTTATTATCAGTGTTAAGCAAAACAAAGTGTTTTCACAAAGCCGTGAAATGTGTTTTTTAGCCCCGGATCCTTGGTACAAATAGCCTTTCACAACTTCACGGAGACAGAGGACCTTGGGAGAACCATGTGCAATCTGTCATCGTCGTCACAGCACTTCTCTGATAATCTAAATTTACAGTAAACTGTCAGTATGATGTATATTGGTGCGCAAGACCTTCACTTCACAGAACATGCGCTGAAAGTGAATACCCTGCTCTGGTTGTTGCACTTTTCACCAGAATCCTATTGTAGTCTTTTTCTTCTTTCTCCCCACATCAGGGGCAAAATAGATTTTCAATTTTGCGGAAAATTGTAGAAATTGCGGCTGGCGTGGCTACCGTGTACATGCATCTGGACCAGCGTGAAATTAAATAAGTGTTCTGTTATTTTCGGCATGGCTTGGACTGACACGTGCAGCAGCTTTGGCACTTAAGCCCAGCATCGCCTTGCAGCTTGCAGAGGATAACAGGCTTTTATTTGAAGGGCTCTTCAGCAGTGATGCTTCCATTGCTTATCATGACAATAACTGACAAGAAGCTTTAATGAAGTTCTTTTTACATTGAATTTTAAATGGTTTGATCCACAAGTTAAAAGATCCTTAAAAATAGCACTAAATACAAGTCAAAGTATACATCAAGAAAAGCTCAGACTAAGAACAGATTGACAGCAGAGTGAGAATTTATACATCAGGTGTAGTTGTCTTACCAGACTTTTGGTTGACTCATAGCCTCTCAGGTGGTCTCTTCACCACACGGACGTAGTGATTCTGTTGCGGTAAGTGCGCCAGCTGCCATGTAGTGAGTTATAGGAGAGTCTGCAGCAGGGCGCTGACATCGCCAGAGAAAAAACTGCGACCTGATTCTTCTTGGCACTTCTCATCCCAGATTAACAAATTTGGAGATGGAGAAAAAAGCACAAAAGCTCAATATTTCTTCAGCAAATCTTTTTTTTGTTGTTGTCGTTTTTAGCATTTTTTTTCTCTCTTGTCTTCGCTTCAGTTTATGCTCAGATGGGTGGACTTTCTTGACACTTTTAAAATAAAATCCTCCAAGGACTATCCTTGTGCTCAGTGACCCCCCCGACAGAACCCCACCCCATCTTCCCCATGCAGAGTTAAAGAGAGCGCTTTCTAAACTGAAGTCCAAGGCCGGGGTGAACCCCCGGTCACTGCGTCTAACAGATATGAAAATGTCGCCTCTTTGGGGAAAAAAGGGAGGGCAAACGCCTTGTTGTTTAACAAAGACTGTCAATGAGTAAGATTAATCAGAAACAAAATGGAAACGGTGTCACTTTAGGGTCAGGCAGAAGTTATCTCTGTGTAGGGGAGCTAAGAGAATAGGGAGGGTGACCAGAAAAAATGGTGGGGGAGGGAGAAAAAAAAGAGAGAAAATAATGCTTTCTATATTTTCGTAAGTTTGGCCCCTTCGTTTTCTCCTTGCAGAGGCCTGGTTGGAGTGGGCAGCGTGGAAGCTGGTTTAGGAGTTGCTGCGTCCTCAAGAGGTGTGGAGACGGTGAAGAAAGCCCGGGACGTGATGGCAAACAACGACGAGCACGGTCAGAAACTTTGATTTTGCCTTTATGTTATAATACATCTAAAGAAATACAACTTAGTCTGATTTTTTTCTTTTGTTTTAAATATTTTTGTATGCACAAAAATGAGTTTTGAATTGCTATTATATATATATATATATATATATATATATATATATATATATATATATATATATATATATATATATATATATATATATATATATATATATATATATATATACAATTTATTTGTGCTTTTATTCATATTTCGTATCATATTGAAACGGGGGAAAAATCTTCATATTCTTTAAAATTAAACAAAAAACTCTTATGCTTGTAGAAATATGGAAGTTGCCCTGAAAAATGTCCTTGAAAATTTTTCACGATGCCTATTTTATTTAATTAAAATAATTTTGGTTTTATTCAGAACAAATATAAAAGTGTGCCAAATGTTTGACACGTGATACTGATAATTTTAGGTTGACATTAATGATTTTATTGAACAGTTATCCTCCAGAGGTTTATGCTTTTTCTTTTTCTCTATATTTGAAAAACGTGTTATCATGTTTCCTGAAGTTCGTATCTGTTTTAAGGTGATCTTTGAAACAGACTGCAGCTCTCATTTGTAGGAACTGACGTAGTTGATTGCCAGTGTTGCCAAAAGAAAGGTTTTAAGTGTGTGCAGAAAAAGAGTTGTTTTATGCTCAATTGTGCATCTTAAAAGATATATCGTGTTGGTGATTTAGGTTTGATGCACAATAAAGCTTTCCAGAGTGCAAGCATGGGTGAAAATAGACGCACGGGTTGCCAGCTCGGGCAGAGCCTGCACGCGCGCCTGGTTTGTTTTCTTTAGTGATTTGAATGGGTTTGTATTACAATTTTGATTGCTGTATTTGCTTTTGCCTTCCTGGTGGGTTCTCTGCTGGGATGCAACAGATTTCACAACAGCCGGCTTCGCCGTTTATCAGCAGCAGCGCATTGCTTTGTGCGCATCTTTCATTTTTTTTGCTGGGTTTGGCGTGCGTTCCTCCTCTGTGTTTCAGATGTGGCGGAAAGCCCCCGCCGCATAAGTTTTCAAGCAGAAACCAACTCAGCTGATGACTTTTGCTTTTTATACTGCGATTTAATAAAGAAAACATCAACGTGAGCCAGTCCGAGCGGTGCTGGTGGTACCAGTGCCATGCTTTCCATTGGTTCCTGTTTACATGATGCCCACAGGACAGCCGGTGATTGGTGGCTCCTCACACGTGACCAGGCAACTTTGTACATTTGACAGGGAGTAGGAGGGTTTTGTGGAGATCAGAAAAACGACAGCGCGATAAAAATTAGTATTGTTGCACTTCACAAATTAATGACCATGAGTTCCTACTTGATAAACTCCAACTATATCGAGCCTTCCTTTCCTCCATGCGACGAATATCAGCAGAGCGGATACATCCCCAACCATGGCGATTACTACGAGCGACCAAAAGATACGGGTTTCCCTCACCACGACGAGCAATCCTATCCGAGGTCAAACTACACAGAGACGGGTTACGATTACGGTAACGTCCCCACCGCCGGACTCGACGATTTTGGCGATGGGCACCACGCGCAGCAGCAGCCGCTTCCACAGAGCCACGGTCCGCGCCTCACCGCGGCGCCGGACAGTGGCGCAGGGACAAATGCCAGCAAAGACTGCAGCCTCGGCAGCGAGGTTTATCCCGGCGTGGCGAAGGGCAAGGAGCCGGTGGTCTATCCATGGATGAAAAAGGTTCATGTTAGCACCGGTGAGTTATCGCCACGATTTAATGGCAGAAACACAAGCACCGGAACACGCAGCCGCCTATTGAAGCAGCACCAACAGCAGTTCCTACAACAGCAATTTACGACTATCGAGCAGCAGGGTCGGTAATTAAGGACCCTCGTAAATTTTATTGCCTGTGTGCGTGTGTCGGGGCCATGCGCCTTTGTTGCTTTTTAATCCAAACTAGCCCCACCACTGGAGTAGAGCCAAACTGTGATATTCAGCCCTGCTGCTGTTATGTTAATCATGCCCAAGCTTGATCTGTCTGACTCGAAAGCTCGTTCTTTCGGCATCTTTGCATTAAAATCTTTATCTTTAAGTGAAACGAAAGCCTTCTTCAGAGAAAGGAGATGTTCAAATTTTCCAATAAAAGCCAGATATTTGTCTTATAGGTCTCTATCATGAAACTGTGGCGTTGAACGGTGAAAACCTGCATGTAACACCTGCTTGCTTGCCTGTGTATGGCTTCTTGTCTCCCCCTCTCCCAGTCAATGCCAGTTACAATGGAGGAGTACCCAAGAGGTCCCGCACTGCTTACACCCGCCAGCAGGCTCTGGAGCTTGAGAAAGAATTTCACTTCAACCGTTACCTGACCCGACGGAGGCGGGTGGAAATTGCGCATACAATGTGTCTATCCGAGCGCCAGGTCAAGATTTGGTTTCAGAACCGGAGGATGAAGTGGAAAAAGGAGCATAAGCTTCCAAACACCAAGATTCGCTCCTCCAGCTCGGCCTCGTCCTCAGCCTCCGGGCCCCAGCAGCAGCAGCAGATCAAAACAGGCCAACAGCTCGTCCCCACGCCGTGCACTGTGGGTCTATAGTGGACAGATGAACCCCCGAAAGGAGAAAAAAAATCCAAGACTGAGATGGCAAACAACACGGGTGGAGTTTGATGGACCGATCTTCAGTATTTTACACTCTTGGTGTTATCTTTGTCACCTTGCCTCTGCCATTGGGCCCATTTCACGTCTTTCGTACCCTTTCCCTACGGTCGTCCTCTTCATATAAGCTTAAAACACACATTTAATGGCCACCGTGGCAACTGAAGTGTTTATATATTTGTTTATAATGAAATAATTCAACGCACATTCAAATAGATCTGTAGATGTTTTATTGGGATGAGAGCAAAGTAAGTTTCAGCTAATTTCCAATGTTTTCTCAGATAATTTGTTTCTGTTTTTATATATTTTTAAATTACTTTTGCTCACAGAAAGTTCAAATATACTTGAAAGTTATTATAGCCAGATTTCTGCCTCAGAACCGAGCGGCTGAATTTAGAGGCAGAGCGGGCAGTGTAGTTTATGTGTTTGAATGGATTGGTTTACTGTTGAATGTAAGTGACTTTCACATCAAATGTACATAGACAAATCCTACCTAATGAAGGCACAATAAGGAAAGCGTTTCGTTCACTTCGTTGGTGTTGTGAGGTCCAGTTTCATTTGTGCTCGTGCGTCCTTTGTTGTGCTGTGTTCTAAAACTGTGAATACGTGTATGTGTCGTCTCAGTAAATGGCTGTTGCAATGTAGGCTTAGCGTATAGGTTTAACCCTGTTCTGATGAAATAAATACATGATCAAGGCTGACTGCTTTTGAATGTTTTTCTGCGCCAAAAGGTTTTCACCCGTGCGCAACAGCCTGCTTCAGAGCGCGCGTTTGGTAATGGTGTAATTGATTTTCAAAACACTAAGCAATTCCTTATAGTATTACTTATTAAAACAAATAAAAAATAAAACAAACAAACAAACAAAAAATCAGTGCATCGTGTGTTAAAATAGTAACACAAAATTGCGGGATTTAATGTGCCACCCAAAACAATATCATCTATGTATTTTAATGCTATTTTAATTAAATTGAATAAAGTTATTTTGTCACTTTTTAAGGTGTCTCAGGTTTAATTTTATGAACAGGAGCAGTAAGTCAGGTTTCACTGTAAACAGCACTCCTAAACGCCTTGTCATGCTGCTTTTAATTACTCACCTGTAACTCTAAATCCTAATTAGAGGAAACTGTTAATGAATATCATGCACGTTTTTGTGGATGAAGAAGGGACCTGGGTAAAATAAATGTGATCCAATGCTGGAGTGCGCTGCTGGCACGGGAATTAGACCAACCTCGAACTGCTAAATATCTGGCAACACATGATCTTCTCACTTTAATGTGACAAGAAGATTTTCTGCCAAACTTAGTGTGAGTGTTGGTCATACCTGCTTCATCCAAACAATAGAGAGTTCAGCCAGGGGACATGGCCGGCGCTGGCCAATCACCGGCTCGGAGCACTTCTTCTGACCCCTGACCTTTCGACACGCACAATGTTCAGATCATACATCAGCGGTCGAGACCTCCGTCAGCTTTTTCTTCACGTTTTAGATTTAACCAAAGACGACGTGGAAACAATAACTGTGCTTTGAGTGTGAAAGCGAGCCATGAATTTTCTCCAAGTTATTGTAGGAGACAGCCCTTGTGCCGATCATTATAGAGGCACCGCTGGAAGGCCTTGAAGAGAGGCCAGCCGTGCATGCGCAGGGCCATGCAGGGATGCACTAGTACGCATTCAAGTAGCTCTTATTTTTTATGCACGATGTGGGTTCATTAACACATAATAATACATTTAGTAAAGTTCCTGATAAATACTTTTCAGAGCATCTAATATTATAAAAGATAGAAGTACACTTCTCTAATCTCAAACTGAAGCTGATTGGCAACAATTTTGCGCAAAAGTTCAATTACAGATTTCAGGTCATTGGATTCATGAGTGGAGGTCACTTTCAGAGTGCTGAAATTTTAATTCGCCCGTCCACGTGACTCGTTGAATAATAAATGCTCCCCGAAGGATCAGAAATAGATCTGAAAATCTGACTTATTTTCATTTGAAGTGATGCTCTTCAGGCTGCGCAGTCAGATCTCCTCTGACAGAAGTCTGGATATGCAGCGCTTGTGAGTATTAGGTGAATTTTTCTTTATATCTTAACTTCATGTATTTGACAATGATATAATGTGACGTCTCTTTTCCGATTTCTAATATTTTCTTTCTTATTTGCATTTGTTCATGTAAATATGTTATTGAAATTTTAAATATTGAATATTAAAATGCGTTAATATTAATTCTAAATTAATTTACATCAGACGTGCTGTAAAATTTTACACCAAAACCATTTTATATAAATCAACATTTGCATGATTTAACTCTTGTTAAAACAATGTTGATAAAAATTACTTAATACCGTTTCACTGCTGTATGTGCTGGAAAAAGATGTTTTCTAATTGCGAAACAAACAAATCTACTCTTTCATTCAAAAGTTGCATTTGATTTTTAGCTAAATGCTTGTGTAAAGGGTTGTGGTAGAAACACACTGATACTGAACAATATTAGTTTATTTTTATTATTATTATTAGAATTTATTAAGGTAAATGGCAGACCCTTGTGCATTCAACATGTGTTTTCAAAATGGATTGCAGCACAAAAGTAAACATCACAGAATAAGGACACGACTCAACAATTGAAAAGGTCTTTATAGAACTTTGAAGAGCCTTATTCCCCTCACTGGCTAGTGAAGGTTAGTAAAAATTAGAGACAGGTCCACTCTGCTTGAGGCGTTGGATTTCGCATTAGCCTTGATGTTGGCCGGTGTAAACTTCGCAGAAGCCGTTATCTTCGAATGGAATTGGAAACCCAAGCCTGCTTGTTAAAGGGCTCCAAGTGTCAACAATGTGGGAAGCTACAGACCGCTGTCTGGCCAAGATCCAGAGCTATATTTGCTGATGCTGATAAGGAGTTCTGATTTGTGTAAATACTCTAAAGCATTGGTGTAATAGAGATTGAAAACATCTTTTATCATGTTTGAGTTTTATTTAAAAAAATATAGGTTTGCATAAATGAAAGAGAGCAGCAGATGCTTTGAGATTACTGCCCCCCTTCATTTTGAACCGCAGATAACCCTCTCAAACTGCGCGGGTCAGAGGAGAGTTCAGGTGCGGTGACGAAAAGCAATCTGGATTATCTTCCAGACGTGTAGAGAGTCTCCTAATCCTTTTGACGGCTTCACATCTGCACAAAAACCCACAGGCACAGACTCAAACCTATAAAGGTAAATAAAAAAGCCAAAGCCTTTCAGCTTTCCAAACCTCCCTCTGGATTACTTTAAGCCTATTTAGTTGATTGTGAATCAAGAATGCCTGCCTCTGCTCTTGGCGTTTAAAAAGTTTGCCACTCAAGTTGGAGTTCGGGAGGACAAAGGCTGACGCAGAAGAGCGATGCCGTCTCTGTCCGCCCCGAATGATTAATAGTCGTGCTGGGATTTTTCCACGCCCGCTGCTCGGTGTTGACGGAAAACAAGCGCCAAACGGTGCCGGGAGGAGAGAAGCTCTTCCGGGCAAGTGCTTTTTGGCAAAGCGTGGAGTGCAAGAAGCAAAATATTCTCAATGGCACACGTGGGCCCTTTTCAGAAATTAGATTTTTAGAAACGGACTCTGACAAACTTAAAAACACCCCACTATCAATCTCTAATAGGTGAGTTCTTGTTGGTCTTATGGGGATTCGTGCTCTGATCAGACTTTTTGCTCCCACGAACACGACTTTTACCCCTCTGCTGACTGACAGACACCTCTCCCGATCAAGACGCACACCCTCTTTGTGCGTGACAGGTAATCGTCCTCCCTTTCCATTTTTATTTATGATTATATTTTCTTTCCAAACGGCAGATTCATGCACAGGAGTTACAGCGAGGAAGGGGGGCGACATTGAGTAGTTTTGTGCAGCCAAATCCAGAGAGGAGAAAGGAGATGAGCTTTCCAGTGTAGTGATTATGCCGCCCTTAAATGGTGTTGTGTAAGGACAGCTTTCTACATTTAACACGCTGCGATTTGTTAGGCTGCTGTGCAAACACTCCGTGCCTCGCTGTGGGCTGCACTCAAACTTCGCTGTAATTCAGCAGGATTGGGTCTTCCAGCCGCTAACAGGCGTCAAATATATTGCGCTCTAAAACTGTCAGAACAGCGTTTTCCTTTGAAAGGGCGGCACGTGGAAAAGCTGCTTCCCAGCGAGAGGCTTGCATCTCTGCCAGATCCATCGCAGTGTCACACAGTCCCCTTTTTTCCCCTCCTCCCTACAAACTGATCCGTTTCTCCTCGGGGGCAATGACTGCCTCCATTAATGATTCACGGACTCAAATAAAAGGGATTTAAGTTGACGTTGCGTCACGTGAGCAGGGCGCATAATACTGCGCGATGTTATGGCAGTGGGAAGAAAACCGGAGCCCTGGTCTGGCCATACGATGCAGATTATATGCTGGTTACCCCCACTTTCTGTGAGGGGAGACCCGACTTTGTAGTTTGCCCACCAAGGGAAGGAAAAAAGATAGAAAAAATAAAAGCGAGGAGGAGTGCAAAAGAGAACAACCTGGGTTTGTGGATGTATACTGCTGTCAGGGACGGATATGTTTTTCCACGCGGACAGAGTCGGAGCCCAAGCTATGGGAGGATGGATTTTATTTTGAGGTATTTCCGCCGATTGTTCGTTACTGTCGTGAGTTATTGCTGCACGAGACGTGGGCTAGTTACGTAAAAAGGGGGTTCGTGTTCTGTTCATGGCGTACGTCGCAAATATTCATAAATAAATGTGTGTTTGGGATTAAAAAATAAAAAAAGCTAAATAGATTTAAACAATATGCGCGCATTTTACGCACGTCCCATTGCAGATAAGGTTATCAGAACCTTTATGTTGCAACAAACCTCGAATTCACGCTATATAAACATTACACGCCAGTAAACACATCGTTGTTTTCAGTGGATTTACAAGAAAAAGCACCACTCCCTGCTTTTAAATGTCCGTCTGACATTAGGAACATTTGGATAAACAGGCCTGTGATAGTAGTGTAAATATTGCAGCCACTTCCCTGCTTCTAAAAAAACACCCAAACAGAGCCGGCGGCGCCCCAAGGTTCAACCTGTCCTATAAAACAAAACACATTGCGCTTTACACGCACTTGTGTCTGCACCTAAATGATACATCAAGAGGAGTCCCGCGAAAAGCAAGGGGAAAGCGGCGAGGTTGTGTCGCTTCGCCGGGGAAACGAGGATATAATGGAAGACGGAGTGCCATCCAAGACCGCGCGGCCGCGCTGAGGTCACGGCGCTTCTGCTTGATTTATGGGCGCAGGGACTTGGGGGAGATGGTGAGCGAGAGCTAATGACTATTCGATCCGTTCGTGAACATGCTCACCGTTCGGCAAACAAACAACAAGCCCCTTTTCTTTTATTTCTTTTAAAAAACAAAATTACTCGTTTATCCTACTGGGATATTAATTATGTTTATATCGTTTCATAATCTAAATGGTTTGGTTTGATTTATGCTAAATATTAATGTATTCATCCTAGCCCTTGTGTGTTTTGAGATCTTAAAAAATTTGATTTGCATTAGTGCCTGTTTTAGACATTTTACGCACAGAAGAATAAAATCGTATCTTCTCGGTTTTCTAAAAAGATTTGCCGTTCTTCATATACATTTTCATTATATCTGAATTAAAAAAGTTGTGATCTTAAACTTCAGGACCAAAAATGCGTGAATCATATATCACATATATAAAAAAAAAACGATATCCAAAAAAAAAGAAAAGTCTAGAAAGCAGGAATGAAAATATTCTGTCTTTGTTGCAGAAATCCAGCCCAGTAAACTCAGGCTAACTCTCGGTCTCGGAAACACCCTGAGCTGCCTTCGGTAAGTCCATATATCTTTATTGATTTGTGTTATGAATGCTTGATGGTGATATCCTTATTCAATTTCAAATAAGTAGCACAAACGCCCACCAAAGCGCTCGCAGGGCCGGAGAAACAGCCTATGACATGTAGCTACATTTCCGTTTGCAGGAATATGAGCAGCCCGAGAGCAATAATTCCTTCTCCTCCACTTGTCTTTGTGGTGTAATTTGTCACTATAAAAGTGACGAGAGGAATCGCAGCTCTTGGAGCGGTGCCTCACTCGTTTCAGAAGCCCACTGTCTATGAAAACTGTCAGCTTGTGAGTGCTGCGTGAACGGTTTCAAACGTATTGCTCCCTCCATAAATATTTAGGATTTTATTTTTCCTTTTTTTTCTGTCGTCCTGAGCCTATTTTTTACGCACGGCGGTGAATGAACAGAAGCTCTCTGACTTTTAACCTTCTCCTCAGGGGCAAATTAGAAAGAGGAGCGCGTCAGCACTTCAATCTGGAACAAAGGAGCAAATAATTAAACAAAGTGAGGAGTTTTCTTTATATAAAAAAGCAAAGTTTGCTAAAAAAAAAACAACAAAAAAAAGAATTCTCTAGAATTTTTCTCCCACTCAACCTCCCATGCACGCCGCCCGAGTGTTTTCTGATTGTGTCATTACATTTTTCTCCTGTAGCCGGAGCAGCAGGGACGCTCGGGCCTGTGGCCGTGTTTACAGCCCAGGGAGGATAAATGAGCCATAAATCTATTTCAGTTTTTTTGTCTTTCTGGCTGCATAAGACATTACCATGCAGAGGGATCCCCCGCATGCTGCCGGCTCTCCTCTTCCACTCTTGCACGCTGCGTGTCCTCCGCTTTTCCCCTTTTGGTGAGAGGACTTCAGCCCATTTATTACACGCTGCTCCTGGTGGGATTTTCCCGAACGCCGCTTTGATCTGCAGACGTTTCTTATCCAATCGCTCCTGTGCGTCAGAGCTATATCAGGCGCAGAAATGCGGGTGAATTCTGCGTATGTGCTAAAACAGTCAATTCTTCAAAAGAAAAAAAAGTAGGTTAATGATTAAACCGTTAATAGAAGCCCTTTATGTCCTATAGAAATGGAAATGCAGCATGCCCAGATCCTTTTTTCCTTGTCAGAATTCCAAACCTGGTGCTACAATTCCTATCTGAGATTAAGAATAAATAACAACATTTCCAACATAGGGGTGAAGAATTTGTAAGAATATACTATTTCAATTTTTTTCTTCTAAATGCACTACCTCATTTGGTTGGGGGAGGAGGAGAGGCAACCGCTTGATTTGTACTGGCTTTCCAAGGCGCGACTTCATTTGCATAATTTTTCTTGTCTATGGTGACGCTCTGGTTCTGGGCAGTTCACTGGTGTCTGCATGGTACTGGTGAAGGATCTCATAGTCAAGCATCGCCTTGGCTGACGTTAATATTGCTATGAAGCACTGTCCACTGCTCCATAGCATGACGATACATTCAGTCTTCAGGCCAGATAAATCTTATCTCGCTGACCCGACTGCTCACGCCTGCTTTCGTAATCTCGCTTTACCCATCCACGTCGAGTAAGGAAAAGGAAACCAGGAAAAGGGCTTCTCTTGGCTCTTTCCTTTTTTTCTTTCTTTTTTTCTGTTGTTGTGGCTGCTAATGTCTGGTATGGCAAACACGGAGAGGTCTACTACTGTTCCTCCACCCAGAGAGCCCTGCCTTTAAACTTTTCTCTGGATTACGCCTTTGATCGATTTCGTCGCTGAATGAGAAAGTATTGCACGGTGCTTTGCATTCATCGTGAGAGGATAAGGTAAGCAGGCCAGAAATAGGCTCCCTCAGTTGTAAATGGTGGAGTTTGTGTGTCGCGCAGTGATTTATCACCGTATGACTTAGATCTCGGTTCAGGAAGAGTTCACACACACACAGTCGGTCAGTCAGGCTTCTTTCGCGAGTAGCAGAGAGGGCTGCGCTCACAGCTCCAGTCTATCCTTTGTCTTTCTTTCTCTGCCATTTATGACTGTCGTGAGGAATCGCCAGGAGATGGAAGATCCAAAGCTTTCTGGGATCCTTTTCTTGGTCGTCATGGGCGCAGAAATAGCGATCGAACCGCCTCCGAACGTTAACTAATTTGAGGGATTTGAGGGAAATTTGAGGAAAAACTGGACGTTCAGTCCAGACTGATTTACTTCTTGCTATACGAAAGAAGCGCACATTAGTTTTTGTGGCTTGAAAAAAAAAATACTGTTACTATGTTAGTTTACTGTTTGCTGGTACTTTGTTGTAACAAATGTGGAGTTGTAACAAATTCATAGAATAATTAATATTTGTTTAAAAGAAGATTAATCACTCATCACTGAGTTTAAATTCTGGAGATTTATTTTAACACTTAACTCTTAGCTGCTGTGAGTTGCGTTTGAGTACATTGTAAAAGTTTAATAAATGGATACTTTTGCTTTTATTTAGATCTTACTATTATAAAAACACGAATTACATAAACTATTATTATTATTATTATTTTATTATTACTATCATTATTATTATTATAATGTCAAGAGTAACATTATAATTACCGAAAAATGAACAAAAAATTTAGGGTTTTTAAACAAAGTGATTACCTTAACGCATTTGGTTTATGTGTTCGCCCTGATTCCGCGTCTCGCCGCTCGTTACAAACCCGGCCCATTGGCAGTCAATCATCACCGAGACCGTCGGCAAGCGTTGAAATTTGGCCTGAAAGACAAAGTTCACTCCATGGTCATGAGAATGCGAAAACACCCGTCTGGTTTTTCTGGTTTTCTTTGGTAATTTCTTCTCTTTTTTTCCTCCTCTTGTCTTGTTTTAAACCTTTCAGCAATGAAAGACAGTAAAAACCCATCGAAGGAAGGGTGAGACTTTCTGCTTTGCGGCTGTAAAACTATCACTAAAGAACATTTTATTTTTTTATTTTTGGAAGCAAAACACAACCTAGTGTTTAAACGTTTGTGGGCCACACAGAATGCATTCACCTGCAGCAGAGGAAATTAGATATACTGTTGACAGCCCTGTTGGTAGAATAACATTGTAACAGAAATATTATTTTCCTGTGTGGTAACCCGCTAACAAGCTATTTCCATTGCAGTTTTTTGCCCTCAGTATGCTCAGCACAAGGGTGGACTGTAATTCCTTTTTCGGTTCAGATGTTTAAAATACATTCGTTAGCTTTTTTTTATTATTATTTTTCAAATGATTTGAGTGCTTTAAAAAAAGTTTTTTTATGCTGTTGGGTACAGATGGTAATGTGAGGTTGCAGTCTGTTCTTGGGCCCCGTGTAAGCCATAAGGTAAACGGTAATAGTTTGCAGAATTGTTGGCCCTATCTTGCCTCCATAGTCTCCAGTGTCAGGTCTGTATTGAAAAGTAAGATGGATCGCCACCATTTCTCCTCCTCACAGTGCTTCTTGTAACCCCAGGTTCACCCAGGGAAGCCATTGGAGGAGAGGCGTCACGTGACCACGGGGTGCCAATGTTATTCTACAAGGGTGTCAAGACCCTGTCAGTTTCTGAAATAAATATTGGGAAACGGCGAGATGCAAAAGGCAACCTACTACGACAGCTCTGCAATTTACAGTGGCTACCCATATCAAAGCGCAAATGGCTTCAGTTATGATGCCAATCAGGTTCAATATCCCCGGGCCTCTCATGTGGAAAGTGAGTACCATCGACCCGCCTGCTCCCTGCAGACTCCCGGCGGCTCTGTAGCTCTTCAAAAGCCGGGGGAGATGGCGGAGGGCTGCGACAGGACCACATCCATTCAAGCTGCGCAGTCCAAGGTGATTCCCGAAAACAATCAGGTACCGGTGTCGGGCCCACCCCCTTCCTCACAGTCTCCCGGTGCTATCAGCCAAAACGCAAGCAACGGGTCCAGCCAGCCCGGTGCCAAGAACGCCTCACCGACGTCAGGCGCGCGCAGCAAACAGATCTTCCCATGGATGAAGGAGTGCCGTCAGAACACCAAGCAGAAACCCGCCAGCAGCTCCAGTTCAGGTACTACTGCTGCTGCTGCTGACATTTTACGACTTGATGGTTGCAGTCAGTGCTGAGGGGGTGAATGGGGGTGGCTGGGTAGGTAAGAAGCAATGAGGAAGGGGGGCAGACCACAAAATAAAAAAAAAAGAAACAAAAAGCCTCAAGGAAGGTCACAATATTAATTTGTCTGTGCTGGTGTTCATTTCACTCAGACATTTTTATGGTGTCAAACACCTCTTTGCTCCAAAGTTCAGGAAGTTCATCCAATTGTAGGAGATCCACATTTGAGTTAGTGACATTCACCCAGTGTGAGCCCTACTATTGCAACGTTGCATTTAAATGTTGCAGAGGAAAAAAACACCTCACATTTAACTTGTAACATTCAAAAGAAGGTTACAGTATACAAACGGTAGGAATTCGGTTTTACAGGAATTCCTCCCCCCATGTGTTGTCCCCATGCCCTGAAGTTGACCTGTCCCTACTGTAAACATGCATCTCTACTGATCACATAATGTTCCCAGAGAGACAGCAAACACACACACACACAACAGTTGTTTCAGTTTGCCTTGCTGCTTTTGATCAGAAGAAAACTCTCTCTGAGTCAGTCTGTGTGTCTCTGCGCGTGCGTGTGTGGACGAGAAAGGATGGGTGGGGGGAAACTTAAACTTTACCAAAAACCTTACAAGGTTTCCCATGACCTTCTGTGGATTTGATGGTTTTTGACGGAAACACGTTAATGTTGAAGTACGTTGCGTAAACAGAACCATATGATTTAGTTCCTTTGAGGAGAAGTGTTCGTGTGCGCGTGTTTGGTGAGGGTGGTGCTGTGCGTGTGTGTGTGTGTGTGTGTGGGGGGGGGGGGGGGGGGGGGCATTGCCCGCCAGTGTCTAAAATGTAAAGTTTTGCCCGTCATCCAAAGACCTTTAATTCATAGAACGGATTCTGGACGCCGAACAGACACATTTTACGCACAGATACACACATACTTTTACATTGATTGCATACATTTGAGTATTAATTTTAAGGCAAATGTATGCAAAACAATAAGACAGTTTCTCAACACTCAAAGTTGAACTAGATTAGCGTTTATGGAAGAACGCATTTGGTGACTCAGTTTCTCAAGACTTGATCCAAATGCTGCAATGGTAACTGGGAAAGTATCTGTCTGAATAAAATAAAGAAAGATTTGCTTATGTAAACTATTACTTTTGACATTTACATTGTGAGGCAGATAATTTATTCTGTAAATCTATTGATCTAAGCATTTCTTAAAGCAATAAATAAATAAATAAACAAATAAATAAAGAGAAAGAGAAAAGAAAAGAGCGCTTACTTTTACATTATATTTTCTGTTATTTACCTGGAGATAATTTTCTGAAAAGTGTTTTGCATAAAGCAAATGATTACTCTTGAAGATGTTATGGACAATCCTTCTAACCCACGTGTTAATATCTTTCATCTGTACGCCGTCATTCAGGTTATGTCATGCATGCATTCCTTCTTCAGGGTTGGGAGACATGAAGTTAGATTTATTAAGTGTTGGCTCTCTGCCACAGTGGTAAGTACACCGACTTTGCTATTCTGCAGAGCAGCCTCCAGCCTTTAAAGCTTATCAGTGGGGGCACGTAGAGCTGTTTCACTACGTCATGTGTGGGTAAAATGCGCGTGCTACTGTGCGCGTGCGGGGCAGGAGAAAGGTCAAAATGTTTAAGCAGGAAACCTATGGTCACTTGGTTCTTTATCAGATATCGATCTGGTATTCTTCAGTTACACTTCTGGCGTTTGAGCGCGCACAGGCGCAGTGCTGTTAAATGTTTTATGGAGCCCTGGTGATAACCTCTGTGTTGGAAGGAGATTTTTCAAAACGAAGAAATGTGTGGATGTCATGTTGAAAGAGAAAATGAGGAGGAGTGTGAGTTGATGATTTTTAAACAAATATGGTATTATGGGCATATTTATCTCGGGGACTGTTTATCGCCATCCTATAGAGTGAAGTTTGGTTATCAGTTGTTGTCACATGATTCAGCTCTCACTCTCATTGCTGTCTCTGTACCCCTGCAATGAATTAATGAGTGACACCCTCCTCTCCTTCTCCCCAACAGTGGAGAGTTGCCCCGGAGACAAGAGTCCTCCGGGGTCGGCAGCATCAAAGAGGGCCCGGACAGCTTACACCAGCGCTCAGCTCGTGGAGCTTGAGAAGGAGTTCCACTTCAACCGGTACCTCTGCAGACCCCGCAGGGTGGAGATGGCCAATTTGCTCAACCTCACAGAGAGACAGATCAAAATCTGGTTTCAGAACCGCAGGATGAAATACAAAAAGGATCAGAAAGGTGTCGGAATGATGTCTTCTCCGGGTGGACAGTCCCCACGAAGTCCGGTGGGCCCGGCTTCTGGTGGAGGCGGTGGTGGAGGCGGATACCTCAACTCTATGCATTCTCTTGTAAACAGTGTACCATACGAGTCCCAGTCGCCAACTTCTTACAGTAAACCTCACCAAAATGCGTACGCCATGCCAACGTCATATCCACCGCCTTTGAACAACTCCCTGAACAACTGCCCACCCTCTCAGAAGAGATACCCCGGGACAGATTCGGCCACGCCCGAGTATGACGCACATCCTCTCCAAGGCAGTGGCAGCTATGGGACGCACATGCAAGGCAGCCCCGTTTATGTTGGCGGAGGTTACATCGATTCGATGCCCAGCTCAGGGGCGTCTGTTTTCGGTCTCACCCATCTCTCACATCCACCGTCCGCAAACATGGAGTACAATGGAGCAATCACAATGGGTAACAGTCAGCATCACGGAGTGTGTGATCCCACACCGACTTACACAGACCTGACGCCGCACTACTCTCAGGGAAGAATCCAGGAAGCGCCCAAACTGACGCATCTGTAGCAGTGGCGCAGCCTGGATCACTCCGCCCATTGTTCCATCCACCTCCAGGCATATCCCTGCTTTGTTTCTGCGCCTCCTCAAGGCTCCCACCTTCTCTCCTGCCTTTGTTTATGTTCATCTATAGTTTGATGTGTGAAGTAGCGTAGGATAAATAATCACGACTTGCTTGAATTTTCCTCTATTTGCTTGTGTCATTGTCTCACAAAGACGTTGATCTAGAGTGTCTAGAACGGGAGGGAGGGGGTGCATACTGCATAGCCTATGCAAAGGCCTATTTAATCTTTTATTTTGAAGACTTGTTTTAAACATCGAAGCTCAAACAGGGTATTTTTGAATTTCAATGTGAAGGTGTCCGTTTTTATTTATCCGCAGTTGAAGAATTGTGTTTTGTTGCATTTTGTTGCACTTTTGTGTTAAAAACCTCAAGAACCACGAGCTGTGATTGTGAGGGAAATTCAAAAACAAGGGTTTTTTGGCTTACACGCAGCCCACCCCCTTGATTATGTTTTTGTTCTGTTCCAAATGTTATTTATTTTGTTCGGCTTAAAAGATAAAATGACTAAAGACTCGGTTTTTTTTAGTATTATTTCAGCCCATCTCCCAGTTGTGTGAGGGGAGAAGGTTGGTGCAAAGAGCTCGATCCTTTTTAGCCCGAAAACGCAGAGGAAGCAGCAGTCAACCGTATTTCTGTTTCTGTTTCTCTGCTACGAGGAGGTTTTTATTTTCTCTGGCGAATGTAATTTCAGCTTTTCATGCAAATCAGTTGCAAAGAAGGAAACATTAAGGTAGTTTTTAAACGTTTTTATTTTTTAATATTAAAGAAAACACAAACCATCTTTTTCGATGTCAAACATTCCATGCTGCTCCAGTCCGAAGAAATAAATAAAATAAATGAATTAAATGAAATTACATCTTTTAGTTTTAATTTGTAATTTTTCTGTCATGAGTACGAATAACAAAAAGGCAAAATTGGTTTAAAAAATAGACAAATACAGTTCAGCATTATTCAGGTAATAACAATGTTATTAAAAATGCATCCTTAAATTACTGGAGGTAAAAAAAAAGCTACAAAATATTACAGAAAAACAACGTTTATTCTAAAGAGAAAAAAACATTTTGCCAAATCAAAATATCCCAAATAGTAGCACATTCACAAATTTCAGAAAAAAAAAATGATTACGCACTCCTTTTATTTATTTATTTATTTTGTCTTTATTCCCACAACCCTTTCATTTCGACGAAAGGAGAACTCGAGGGTGGCCCTCTCACCTCCTCTCATCTGCGTGGGGACATCAATAATAATAAAAATGTCACCCGGGCTCTCGTGAAGGTTCTGCAAAGAGACAACGAGCTAAATGAGAAATCGTTGTAAAAATAATTCACTGATATGTTCAGTCAGTCAAATGTAGTCTAGAGGCAAAGCTTCAATACTGGAGTAATACAGGAGCTCGTTTGTGGATTTTTTTTTTTTTTTGCACACTTGCGATTGACAGTTCTACACAAAGAAGCCAAGCCTTTGCCAAGCAGATGGACAACAACAATCTACACACATTTTTAAGATGACTCATTTTGTTTGTTAAAATATCACAATGATAAAAAAAAATGTCAAATTTACCATAAAATTGTCTTGTTTTTGTTATTATCGTTGGTGTAATTTTCTAACATTTGATTTTTTTAAGATAGTCTTCCAGTTAAAGTGCTGGATTCAAAGAAAAATGTTTAAAAATGAAAAAGCCATTCTCTTTTCTGAGCTAAAATAATGCCTAAAAACCATTTATTAATTGTAAAAGGTTCACACAAATTTCACCCGCGTGATTTTCGCCACAACATGATTGATATCTAGCCATGTGCATTTCCAGTCCTGACATATGGTTAGCAGGGAAACCTAGAACAATTGAAACGTGGTGTGTCAGAGGAGGGGAAAAATCTGCAGTGGTTCATATTTCGGTATCCAGCACAGGCGCACCAGTATTTGGAGACAATGATTTGACCTATATATTTCAAATGCACAGGTAGAATTGGGGGTTTCACTTTAAAAGAATATTTAAATTCCTCTAGTTGAATTTGAATCCGTGGGAAAATGGGACTTAATCAATCCTGCAGGGAAAAAAAAGACAAGTTTGCAGAACAGGCTGAAATCCACTGAATGCCGCCACCCACTCCTATCCTTGGACACAAAGCCCGTGCGTAATTCCAAAGTCCGTCTCAGCGTCCTTCAGTGCTCAGTTTGGTTCCTTTAAAACATGCATGTCTTCTTTAAAAAATACCTCCTTGTGTAAATTTTCAATACAAATTTGAAAAGCCAGGTGGGATAGCCTGCTTTGCCCCATACTCACCGCCCTGTCAGGGAGAAAATGTTCCAATCTTATGTGGCTGGGTTTGTCTTCTAAAAAATCCCTCAAGCGACATCTAGACTATAACTGCAAGCTAGAACTGCTTCTAATCTGAGAAGCCAGTGTTTCTCGGCGCTTCCTGGCTGCATTTGATCCGAGGGAGAGTTAGAAGCCTTAAATGTGTTGCGAGGGCACCGAGCTGTCAGACCTTTTGGCGAGTAAGATTGATCGCGCACAGGCTTCCAGGACTCTTTGTTTGGTATATAAGCAACAAACTCAGAGAGGCCTTCCACTTCTCTTCTTTCCTCTGTTCCACAGCAAACCATACTATATGCCTTCTTTTTTAATAAAAGAGTATGTGCAGTCTAAAGGGAAAAAACATCCAGAATCTGGCTTTTTTTTTACAGATTATTCTGGAAAAAAGGCATGAAACCTGGTGCGGTGAGGATGAGCTATTCCATAATATGCTGCTAGTGTAACTGTGCTCACATTCGCTTCACTAAAATTCCAGTTAGATGTGACAATAGAAATTGAGTGGTAAGCCTTTTTTAACTGTGTTGCCCGCGAACAAGCACTGAACTGGTCATGCGGTTTGGCACATAACAGCACAGCAATGTGACCATTTGCAATCAGTGAGAAAAGGAACTGCAACGTTTAATCCAGGGGTTTACGAGTTTGTGCACGCACGTGGGCGCGCCTGGCTTGCGCATAAAATCGACCTCATGTGGAATAAAGGAAAATGTGCCTTATGTTGTGTCATGTCTCTGCAGTTAGGCAGTGCTATTTGTGTGTGCACACGTGTCTGCGCAAAACCTTCTCTTGTGGCATGATTCGAATGTGACGTGACTGTCAGTGTTAAATTTATAGATTGATTTATTATTATTATTTTTTTTATCATCGTTGTGAACAAGTCCCACTTTGCCCCACAGTTGTCACATTTACGCTCGTGCGCCTAACTGAACAACCCAGAATATCACTTTTTAAAGTTTCACCTTTCCAAAACTGAAGTGCTACTGGTGTGAAATGTGTGTGTGTGTCTGTGTGTGTCTGTGTGGTGGGGGCGTTCTCGACTGACATCCTCAAACAATACGAGAAAGAGGAGTGCGCGAATCTGCGCACCCCAGCCAGAGCTCCTTCCTTGTAATAGTGAGCGGCGGCCATTCTAAAAAAAAAAACACATTTTGTAGCTTAGCTGGACTGGAGGCTCGGGAGGAGGATAAACTGCGCGGACAGAGATGTAAATAAAAGCAGTCGTGCCCCAGCTGAGAGAGGCGATATTCACCAGAGTTTTTGGATCAATCAGGCAGACAGTAGCTTCTTTTGATTAAACCCCAAATTGTCATTGGGCAGAAGTAATCATGTGACAGGCAATTCGGTCCAATTTCAACCTTGTCTCCATGAATTCAATAGTTTAATGGTAGCTCGGTCCCCACACGGCCGTAATCAGTGAAATAGATAAAACCCGCAGGAGATTTTCTTTTTTTATGTTTTTTTTTTCTTTCTCGTCTTCACTGAGCCGCAACGTTTATATAGATACGCGCAAACTTTCCTCGGCTCTCAGGGAGCGGAGATGAATTACGAATTCGAGCGAGAGAGCGGTTTTATCAATAGTCAGCCGTCGCTTGCTGAGTGCCTGACATCTTTCCCCCCTGTCGCTGATTCATTTCAAAGTTCATCAATCAAGAGCTCGACGCTTTCACGCCCGACACTGATTCCTCCTCCCTTCGAGCAGACCATCCCCAGCCTGAATCCGGGCAGCCATCCGCGGCATGGCCGGCCTCGACACAGCCCCGACGGATGCAGCCAGCTGCCCACTGCCTCCCTGCCCCCGGAATACCCGTGGATGCGGGAGAAGAAAGCCTCCAAGAAGAACCACCTGCCGACCTCCACAACTACAACCACCATCTCCAACGGACCTGTGTGCTTCTCTCCGAAAGGTGAGTGACTCAAAAGTGCGCGCAGACATTTGTATTTACTATCTGTTGCTGTGTGGTGGAGCCATTATGAGGCCCACCTAGGTAATAAAAGAAACCACTATTAGTGGATATGAAAGAAAGAGCTGCGTTTTTAAAAAAAAAAAAGTTTGGATAAAGTTTGGCGATCTGAGATGATTTATTCCGCAAGGCGAGTGGAGTTTTGATGCGTGACAGTAATGAAGAGTGATGGAGTGGCTTTGCCGTAGAGGGCAGCTGGAGCATTCATTAGACTTCTACAGCAGCAAGGACCTCATTGTTTTATGGTGCACTACAGCTTCTTGTGCGTAAAACAATCCGATCTGCATCTTTGTGAGGTTTCTTATTTTTATTTTTTATTTTTCTTGGACAAACTGGACGCTTCGTTTTGCACCAGCGGCCATTTTACTGGAGCTTGTTGAGAGTTCAGCTCATATGGACCGTGACAGCCATAATGCCAGATTTACGATCAGTAGGGTTATGTAATTGTTGTGCCTTGCGTTTTGATCTCCTGCTACCGGGCTGCGTCTTTTCCAGGCTCGCCTGAGATCGTGGAGAGCGGTGGGGGAGGAGGGGGCTCCCGCCGGCTGAGAACTGCCTACACCAACACACAGCTACTGGAACTGGAGAAGGAGTTCCACTTCAACAAGTATCTGTGCCGGCCGAGGAGGGTGGAAATAGCGGCCCTGTTGGACCTGACCGAAAGGCAGGTCAAGGTGTGGTTCCAGAACCGGCGCATGAAGCACAAGCGACAAACCCAGAGCAAAGAGAACCACAATGGGGACTCCAAGGAGCCGGGCGCCGAAGATGGCATCCAGAGCGACGAAGAGGAGGAGAGGCCCCTCCACGAGCAGAGCGGGGCCCTGCTGGAGAGAGATACCTGCTCCTTTCAGAACAACACACAGCAGCTCCACAATGGAGACTCCGTGAGCTTTGCAGCTGCGCCGCTCAACAGCAATGACAAAAATCTGAAACATTTCCCCAATCCATCACCCACTGTTCCGGGCTGCATGACAACAATGGGCCCCGGCTCGGCATCTGGCCCGGACAATGGCGACAGTCCCCCTGCTCTGGATGTTTCTTTACACGATTTTCAACCTTTCTCCTCGGATTCCTGCCTTCAGCTCTCAGATACAGCCTCGCCGAGCTTGTCGGAGTCTCTGGACAGCCCCGTGGACATTTCTGCGGACACTTTCTATTTTTTCTCGGAGTCCCTAACCACAATAGACCTACAGCATCTAAACTACTAACTAAAATCACCTTTCTTCTTTTTTTTCCTTTTTTTTTTGCGATATCAGGCTACGACGACATTAAATCTGGTGTTGTTTGTACATTCGGCACATGTATTCTGTTGTATTCGGTTTGAAGGTAAGGATGAAATGAAATCACTAAAACTGACATTCGCTAAGTGGCTTGTAACTATAACAACTTGATCTGTAGAAGAAGAGATTGTGGCTGAGTGTGTGTGAATATTTACACATTATGAGACCTATGGAACTTGGTCATTTTTATTTTTGTATAGCTTCCAATGTCTTGGATATTTTTGTTAGAATACAAATAACTTGCTACAATCTTTTTCAGTTTTTTGTGTTTCTTTCCCCCCACTTTTGTTGTTTTAATAATTATATATTTAATAGAAAATGCGCAAAATTTAAAAAGAGGAGTAAAGGAATAAATATGCAAATTAACAACAGGTTGGCTATGCATATAAATTGTCTTGTTTGCATTGAAATGTTTAGGGTAACACGCATTTGAATATTAATATAATACAGATCCGCACACCACTAAATTGCTGTTTTTGCTGCAGAGATTACAAAATTAAAAAAAATAAGTTTAGCTTTAAAGGATATCTTAAAAAATTACTTTCCCCACATTTGCACAAATATAAATATACTCAAAATGTTTATTTTATTTTGTTATTTTTTATTTTCAAATTTGTTTAATCTTATAAATTACTTTAATGAAGCGTTGGGTTTTCAGCACATGCGGACTATTTTATGCTGCACACTAAAAGATTATTTCTAATTTCACCTGAAAGTTTAAACTCTCTGAAGAGGCGGAAAGGCAAATATTCCAGCACGGTTGAGAGCAGGGCTCTTAACATCGTTGCAGGCAAATACCCGAGCCATGTTTGCCTTCAGGAGCTCATAAATCACTCCGTGGCATGAATGAGACGGACATTAAGGAGGCCAATTGTGGCGTAATGTGCACAAATAAAACCCGTCTTGCGTTCTCATACGGGACTCCCCAATTCCTGATCTAAAAAGGGGGCTGAGTGTCTGCTTGAGTTTTGGTAATAATTCATTTTTACAGTTTGTTTAAACACGACTAACCGGGCGAAAGGAGCAGCAGCAGCAGCAGCTCGGAGGCTCAAACCTCTGCGTAAATTACGTTCAAAAGTAGGCCAAACTTAAAAGTCCGCATGGATTACATAAGATTTACGTGTTTTAAGTGAATTGGGCTGGTTAATGCCTGGAGAGCAAATAACAATCAAAGTTTATTTTACACTGAAGGTCAGTTTAGAGGGGACTTTACGACATCATTAAATATTGCTGCAGCTGCACGTAAAATCCCTCACTTCAAACAAGCAAGGGGATTAGGAATATTCCTTCTGCATTATTATGCTCTTGATTGGATTTATGGGAATCAGTTTTGAGGAGGTGTGGAGTTTACTCAGGAGGTTAGCACAACTCGACACTGCGAGTGTGAAAACAGCAAAAGCTGCCACCAGTTGCGATGAATGTCGACATGGATCGATCCAGAGACACATCTGCATGCGTGGAAGCCAGCTCGAACTTTTATTGAATAATCTGGAACCCATAAGCAACTCATTGACTGGTCTGAATGTTGGGAAAGTTGGTGTTGTTGTGTGGAGGGTAAAAGCGTGGGCAGGGAGCCTGCTGTCCTGGTCCCTGACTAACCACGGGGCCAACATAACCAATTCATTCCGAGACAGCGCGCCTTTTCTGTGCGCCTGACTTCAAACAAAGACCCAAGAAAAGCCTTGAAGCCCGGAGAAGCGCTTTTACACATGCAGGCAAGGCATGGTCCTATGCGCCCACTCACTGCAGAGGCAGCTGGGAAAACTGAGAGAAGGGAGGGAGGGGTGGGTGGGTGTGGGGAACTGACCCACAATGCGCCCCCCCTTTTTTGTTAGCAAGTTCTTCTGCACTGCAAAAAACTGAATCTTCAGAAAGTTCAAAGGTCCTCATTTCAAAAACAATTTTCCTGTTTTGTTGAAAGTTATTAATTAAGACAGTTTTTCTTACCTCAATGGCAGATTTCTTTGCTTATTAAAAGAAAAATTTTTAAATTTTAAGACTTTTCACTTATTTTCTAAGGGATCTGTTTTTGCAGCAAGTTTATTTCCCTACAAACCAAACTCACTTTATGTATCTCTTGGAAACTTGAAAAAAGAAAATGTTGTTTCTATTAACTCTGAATTATTTCAGAGACAAAAATCACCATGTTGTAATTCAACTTCATTTAACAGACCAGCAACATGTGGCACCGTGATACTGGTCTGGTTATGGTCTGGTCAGGGTAGCAGTTTGGAGAAAATAAGTCTCCAAACCGTTGTTACAGTTTTCAACAAAGTTAATCTTAAAACAAAACTTTAAAAGTCTAAAAAGTGGGAAAACTGCAAGTAGTTTTATGCAGAAAGGGATTTTTTAAGTTTTGCCCTCACACATTGGGAAAACGTATAAGGTTGCATAAACTAAAAACTTCAATTAAACTCAGAATCATCTTAGAAGTCTGTATCTATAGAAAACTACTGACCATGAAATGTTAATAAACATCAAGTCTGCTTGACCTCCTATAGCCTGTAGGGGCGCTCGTTCTTCCAAGTGACTCCCCTCTTTTGCCTCCCTCCCTTTTCTTCTCCTTCCTTTTCGAGAGGTTGGGGATCTGCCACCACTGCCCTAAGTAGCCCCCCCCCCCCCCCCCCCCCCCAGACCTCTTCTCTTCACACTCATAGATTTCCCCATTACTTTTTGGTGCCATTAATATCTCCACGAGCTTTACGCGAAGCAGTGTAATCAGGAGCGCCAGGACAGACCTCATCCTGTTATTTTATTTGATCACCATTTATGCATAATGAAAACACGCAGAGGATTGCAGGCAAATGGACGACCCCGCGACCACGGGAGAAAGAAACACACTAATAACAACTCAATCTGAAGCCCTGTGTTGTCTTTGCCGTTTCATCATTCTTGACATTTATTTATTTGTACGCATTCTGCTTTTTTGCGCGTCATTTTACTGCGTCACCACAAGGGGCGAGCCGGGATGTGTCGGGGTAAAAAGTTCAGGCCGGGGTTGTCGTTTTTCACTGCCACATGCTGTGAAGTGACACGCTCAAAACAGATGTGCAGCGCCACGTCACTTTCTTGTGCATGCTAAAACAGATGCACAGAAAATGCAAAGCCCAAGAAGGCTTCTGTCAGTGGAAGAAAGTCGGAACCCCTCTTGCCTCTCCCTCACTGTCGCACTGTGACAATATTTGCAGAGAAAATCCCTTAATGTTCAAGCGTGAAACATTTCGCATTAGAATGGGACATTAATAGCCCACAGATAGCCTATGGCAGTGGCACACGCACTCTGAGCCATCCATCCATCTACAGGGAGGGTGACACGGTTATAGGCTATATGATATCGCGCCTATAAAGCGTGGAGGGCACGAACGTGCACGCGCTCCAACACACACGCATGCAGACAATGATCTCTCTGTGTTCCAAAAATACCGTACCTGGGGTCAAAGTGTTGGGCCGTCGTCATGTCAGGCTGCGGAGGGTGACTCGCTAATCTCTCCCTGTGGGAGAGCGGGCAGCGGGGGTTACGGTACAGCATGTCTGCAGCGTCCCGCTCCTCCTGCGACCCCGGAGCTGTCCACCGCCGTCTGACTCCCAGCTCATTGTTTGCTTGGCCCATACATTAGTGGCGGCGCGCGTCACCTTGATCGACGAGCGCTTGGAATTTAAATAGCCCCTCAAACACCAATCTGTCACCGGCTAAGTGGACGAGGACAAGTACCTTACTGGCTGACCCTGGCCCACGTGACAGCACCCGTTCATTGATATCACCCCACGCGCCCTCCTTCCCTTACTGATAAGAACTGAGTTAAGGTACAAGTTGGCAGGATCACTTAGGGTGAGAGTGGGGAGCGGCAAGACAGCAGAGGGGTGTCTGCAAAGAAGACAGTCCCTCGGTCAGGGCACAACAATGCTACAATGAGCAGCTTTTTAGACTATTCGGTGATGAGCGGAGAAAGTGGGTCGTGTTCGGTCAGAACCTTCCACTCGGACCACGGGATTACAAGTTTTCAGTCCTGCGGGGCTGCTGTCAACAACTGCGGGGCGGATGAGCACTTCATGTCAAACAGGACGTCTCCCGACAGCATCTCTCTTCATTCGGGGTCATACCAGTCTACTGCGGGCTCGCTTGGTCTCTCTTGCGGGGCCCATCCGGCCTGCAACTCCAACTATGGACCCCAAAGTTTCTGCGCCTCTTACAACCATTATACTCTCAACCAGGAAGTAGACTCAGCTGCATTTCCTCAGTGTGGCCCACTCATGTATGCAGGTAACATATCCTCATCCGTGGTCCCTCAGCATCGTCATGGTTACAGTGCCGCCCCCCTGGGTCAATTGCAGTATACCCACGTTGCCTATGGCGGCGGGCATGAGCAGACAGCCGCGTATCCTGTTGCCTCGAACCCCCTGTCCCCTCTGCACGCCGGACACCTGGAAGCTTGTTGTTCCCCTCTGTCCGAGGGAGCAGTGGCCGCGCAAACTTTCGACTGGATGAAAGTTAAGAGGAATCCACCAAAAACAGGTGTGTGCTATCTTGTTTTTGTGTGTGCATGGACGTATACGTAGTGTCTAAAACAAGCGGGTTAAATGATCCGAGCTTTGAGCTGAAGGGCGCCTACAACATGCTTCTTCACTGGACGCACTAATGTGTAAACGAGATTAATGAAAGATTAATAGCTAAAATGTTTGCTTCTGGAAAAAGTTTACATCTTTACATTCTCAGAAAATAATGTGCTCTAAAGTATATAATAAAACTTGTATATTTGTTATATTAAATATAAGAGGATAACTACTGATCGATGCGTAAAAGTTATCAGACGCTGCGTAAAAGTGAAGTTATGACGACATTGTTCCAGAGTTTACGTTCTGTTTGATGACAGAAAACCAACCAGTCTGTTTTTAAAGTGAAGAATTTATTGCCCACAGGGAGGTCTGGTGAATATGGATATTCTGGTCAGCCGAACACTGTTCGAACCAACTTCACCACCAAGCAGCTGACAGAGCTGGAGAAGGAGTTCCACTTCAACAAGTACCTGACTCGGGCTCGCCGTGTTGAAATCGCAGCTGCGCTGCAGCTGAATGAGACTCAGGTGAAAATTTGGTTCCAGAACCGGAGAATGAAGCAAAAGAAGCGCGAAAAAGAAGGACTCATGCCAGCTAAAGTTTCTACCTCAGACCAGGGAGAAAAAACAAACGATGCTGCGTCTGAGAAGTCAATCTCGGCTCCCTCCACCCCCTCCCCCTCCTCATCCACGGTGTCTTCCACAGGAGCGGATGCCTACAATTCAAACTGAGGACCAACTGCCCTCCTTTCCTCTCTGGGCCACAGCGTTCTGTATTTACCTAAGTTTACTTGTATTGAAGTTTTTGTTGTGTAGACATCCATAAATTGGAAAACACTAGGGATCCTGGACAATTGTGATTTCTGGAGTCAAGAACTGTTATATATTGTATTATGTATCTGTAAAAACAAAGGCGCTGCTGTCCAAACAAGCCCCATTGCGTTAAATTTGGCTCGAAATTTGCCAAACTTTGTTAGATGGTGTCACTTCTACCTGCCAATTGCTGCTATAATCAAAAATCTGCTGACAAATGAATACCTCAAAGGTGCCCAAGCTGTGCATTCCGATCACACGTGTGAACGCACTGTGCCATCACCAAGGCAACACACAATCAACGAGAATACCTCGTTTTTGAATGTTTAGTGAGTGAACTGTTATGGTTCCCCTGTTATTTATCTGTTTCAGGTGTCTGTGTGTCGACTGTTTGAATGTATTGTGAGATTTGCAAGCTGCCTTCACGTGTCATGACTGCAGTGGCGCTGAGTTTTATCAGTTGCGGAACAGGCCGTTCAAAGCTTTAGTGTTTCAGGCTTTGTATATATTCAATCCCGCGATGCACATGCAAACTGTTTTGTCCAGAGAGACGTTTACGGGTCAATCGTGTGCATTAAAGTCCGTCTCGCTCTGAATGTTTTCTTTCTTGTCACGTCTTTGGGGGAACATGTATTGGGATGTTGGGTTAGAATTTATGCACAATACCCACAAGATGTCTGCAGAAAAACGCACAAACTTTACGTGTCGGTTTTACGCATCAAGCCTGACAATGAATGCGGCTGTGCGCGCGGCCATCCCAAGGGTCAAAGGTATTGGCATAATAAAGGCATGTTTATCCGCGGGGAAGATGAGAGTGCGAGTGTCAGCAGCGACATTTGTGATGACAACCTTATCGAGCTCTCGGCTTATATTGAGGGGACAAAAAGAAACTCTATTGATTGAAACATCCAGGTTATGCCACTGACAAGGGTGGGAGCCCCACCACTCTCGTCTTCAACAACTCCACAAGTTCAACAAAAGTGCCACGATTTCCCCTAAACGACAAGATGAACTATGATAACTTTCAGCACGGGATGTCACAAACGGAGTGTTCACAGAACAACGTCCAAAGAAACAATTTACCTCAGATATTGGGCGGCAAAATAGTGGAAAAAATAGCAACAACAAAAACGTAGCACTGTGGGAACATGGTTGGAGTTTCCGGATGACTTTTTTTTTAAACTCCTGGTGTGCAGAGTGCGATTCCACCCCACCATAAAAGGGCAAAGAAACGACGAAAGAGCCTTGATTAATGTGCCACATTCAGCCTCACCTTGGATCCACCTGCAGGAGCTGCAGCATTTGAACTGCGGACACCCACTGAGGCTGCAGAGCGGGTCGCTCAGTCCTGTTCTGCAGCACGCTGCAAGACAAGAGTAAGTTACAGAACATTTATCTGAAATTGTTGGTTTTGTTTATTTCTAATCACTTATTTGAAGCCAAAGCTTGTTCTCTCAGGTTTAAAATAAGATTTCTATTTTTATTTCTTTTTATTAAAGCAAATAAATAAATAAATATAAAAAACGCCTGTCAGTTCAGCTGCGGGCGCCAACAAATCGGTTGTCTCTTAAAAGATTAAAACTGTTTTAGAAAAGATATAAAGTCTTTCAAGAGAGATCATTGGAAAGAAAAATGATGATCAGGAAGAAAAGGATGAAAAAGACACAAATAACATTTTTTAAAAATATTAACCTTAAAATAAACAATTATAATTTACGGGAACAACGTTTTATATCAGATGAGTGTGGAAAAAAACAAAACAATCAAAAACATTTTTGTTTTAAACTGCCAACAAAAATTGTTACGGTTAAAAAAAGATTATGATTAAAAAGACGATCCGATGAAGACAACATCCTCTTTTCTTAATTTCTTTATTTTAAACTTTAACCAGTGACTCATTTTATTTGTTTTGCTCTTAAGGCCTATTGAATGACAAGCCTCCTTTATAGTTAATTATTCAATTAAAAAATACATTTTAAACAAATGTATCTGCGTTTTTTAAAAATGTAAAACTCAGCTCATCATGCAAAGAAAGTGCAGGGGTCAACCCTCGGTCATGGTTTCAGTTTGTTGTCACATCAGCCTTAATGAAAAGTACAGTTTACAGAACACAGAGAGTAAATAACTGTGCAGTGAGTCAGACTGTAGCTTTTTCTAACACTGTCAGAAATGCACTGAAATGTTACAAATAGAAGAAAGAAAGAGTAGACTGTAAAGGTTCTGATCTCCAAAGTCTGGATGGTTCCCATTAAAATGCTGAGATAAACCCATGAGTGAAGACAGATGCTAGACTCAGAATGGTAAAGCTGTGCCATAAGAAGAATGACTGCTTATCTTTCTGACTTCAAGGAATGCCAAGTGCCAAAGCACAGATTTAGAATTTTCTATTGCTTTAAAAGTAACTCAATCCCTGCATGACCAGTGCATAGAAAAATATAGGAATTAGTTAAATGTAATCATATAAGTAAAGTTTCTATGAATATTGATGGACCTCATAAATCCAAATTTGAAACTGTAGGAAATAGTAACACCTCGAGCAAATTAAATTAATTACATTTTATGCTCAAAATTTCAACTGAATCAAAAACTATTAAAATAACAGAAATAAAAGAAATAATGTATAAATATCACAAAATCACAAAAAGATATTATGTTCCACCAAATTATTGCTTTATATATCAAAGTTATGGACTTAATATGATCTGAGCTATCATTATAGCATTTTTAATTAAAGGAAAAACATTCATTAATACATCAAAACTGTTTTGTTGTTATACTAATTATTTGGGTGGTTTCTGTTTTTATTATCTTCATAATTATTTTTTTAAATAACTTGTTTTTTGGTGTGTTATTACTGATGTTTTCATTTTTGTATTTGCTTTTTCTTACTTTCAATTGTCTTCTGTGTGGCCAGTAAAATAAAAAATATCCTCTGCAGTTTGGAGAGAGACATCTCACTGCTTAAACCACAGTACTTACAATTTTGAACAAACAAATAAAAAAATTAGAAATTAAATGAAAAAATTCACAAAAATGAGAGAAACAGCTATTTCTTTTGTAAAAAATAATATTTTGAACTATTAAAAAAGTTGTCAAATCTGAGTATAATTTTTTCTAAATAAGAAATTCTGTCTAATCAATGAAAATCATTATTTCCTCCAGCAGCCTCAGAATAATGATTTGTGCCGCACAAAGAGGAAACGAGGAGGATGAATACCCAAAGACCCGCATCTTAAAGAGAAGGTATTCGTCTCACAGCTCCACACACAACAAGACTGTTGTGCTCAGAAAACATTTTTAAGAAATGCAACTGTCGATTTAACAATGTGAGGTACTGCAAACAGGGAGACGCGTTCATACAGTCGATTTTTGTCCAGCGTCTGTTTGATTTGATCAGGATTTCTTGATTTCATGCTCCTTCTCTATAGGTATGTGTCTCTCTGTGCAAACTGAAAAGCAGAGGATTCTGTCTTTAGATTTAAAACTGTGACTGTAACACCTTGAGTTATATTGTAAGACATAAGATTACAACATAGGATATTTTATTCTTAACGTAAGCTACTTCAAATGTCTTTGGATTTAAATAGCAACAACATTAATGCTTTGCTATTACATTTTATTTGCATGTTTTTTAATTTGAACGATAAAACAAAATTATGCTGGGGATGAAACAATTCAAATTTTAATTGAAAAAATGGGCAATGTATGGTCTTAGAATGAACTTGTGTATAAAAAGAGGTGGAAACCCAGAGAGACAGATCCAGATAGACAAAAGTCACTTATCACAGTGGTCGAAGTATTGGCACGTCTGCAGTCACTGACCACTCCCCTGTTGTGATTGGCAGCCAAAATGAATTCACCCATTGACAGATGCACGTCTCCATGTGCCGATAGAGGGACGGAGCCGATGGAGAGATTGACAACGTGATGGAAGAAGAGATGGAGGGCAAGAAAAAGAGGGATGATGTCGACTGGTCAGTGGGTTTGTTCTGCTACGTGATTGCTAAAGTGGGGAACAGAAAAAGGGAAAGGAGGCCAAGGTGCACATTCTTCATCTTTATGTCGAAACTCACCTGAAAAAGTTGTTTTTCTTTGAGCTCCTTTCTGCTTGATGGTACGTTGCTACACGGGGCGTAAAACTGAGTTCTATGAAAACAGAAGAGCACAGCCACGGCACCTCAGCATGTCTCAGGCCAACACAAGTGAGGGCTGAAAGTGGGCTTCATAGTGGAGACAGAGGTCCATCCATCACAGATGTCTTGACCTCAGCTTGACCTCAGGATAGCAGCCAATGAGGCGCCTGCACCCCCTAAAGTCAGCGCCCCACCACACAGGCCCACACTTATCTCCCCACACATGCACATGTGTGTGCAAACACAGGAGATCGGGTGACACTGAGAGGAGTCTGGATGCTCTTTGTGTAGGCCATCAGTGCTTCCCCAAAAGGCTTTGTTTTGTACATGACTAATGTGAGTACCAACACCTGACACACAACCACACACACACACAGACATGTGCTTCCAACAGGAAGAACAGTAGGACATTTCCTCGCTCAAACGCTGAGCCACTGAGAACAAATTCATGGATGAGAAACATTAACAACAAAAAAAATAATATCCGTGATATAAACTAGAAGAAAAACTTCTAAAAAAAATATCAGAAATAAAGCACAGAATATCTCTGAACACTGTTTCAAATTTTCTAAAATAATAAGTAAAAAAGTGGTTCTGGAACAAAACTTTTATTTGGTTTCGTAAAATTTATTTTTAAATTAAGTGTAGAAAAAGATTGTCTGTTATTAAATAATAAAACAAAAAATGTTAAAGCATATTTATTGTAAAATTCTTCAAATGCTTTAACTTTTACTGGGACTCCTATTTAGATTGTTCTTATTGTTGGTCTCTTCAAGATGATCTCCCAGCTACCCCAATATCCAATAACAATGTTTTTGGTTCTCATTATGATGTCAACGTTTAAGCTATGATGCTAAACTGAAATAATACACCTGATGTTACTGTTTAATTAGTGATTTAACATAGTTTTTTCAAAAACTAAATTTGTACATTTTTCTTGCTACAGTTATTTAAAACACTTTATTTAGTTTAAAGTTGTAATTCTTCTGTGTTTATATTCATATATGTACATAAAAATGTTATTTTTATAAATTATACTTGTGATATGATTATGATATTGTTTGTGCACTTAGCTAAAAATGCAAACTCCTGAATAGAGGTTTTGTCTTTTGAAAAAAAAAAAAAAATTCTGGCATAAAAAAAGACTGATAGATTTTTAAATAAGTTCAAACTGACAGCAGCAGCTCAAGACAAGTGATCTTTACATTTCCTCCTGCCAGTAACGGTGGTTTTTGACGACCTAAACATACAAATAAAACACTTGTAACTTATTAAATATACTTTAGCACAAGGAAATAACAAAAAGTGACAAATTAGAAACTGGAAAAATAACTCAACAAAGAAGGGAAGCCAAACGGAAAATTAAACTTTTAAATACAATGAAGAGAAATGAACACATAGTGTCTGAGAGGATTGAAAACGGAAACCTGGAGTAACCATGAATCAAGGTAGAAAAGAAAACCCTCTAAACTAAAATATAGCTAAATATGTTCTTAAAGCAATCTGAACAAAATTAAGTGAATAAATATCCCAAAACATAAAACAGTTTCTGAGATTTTAGCAAATCACTAATTTCTCACTTTTGAATGTGAAAAATAAACATCTCTTTGTTTTCTTAACCAGTTTTATCCCTTATGGGCTCAGGGTGTTCATGGAACCTGTCTTGTTGTTGGGCAAGGGGGGGTGGGGGGGGGCACATCATGCACCCATAGGTACAATTTAGAGTAATCAATTCATCTATAAGCATGTTTTTGGACCATACTGAAGGGTCCCAGCTGGGACTTGAACCAGGGACTTCTTGCTGTGAGGCAAGAGTACAAACTACTGCACCACCATGCAGCCTAACTAAATTCATTATATTTTTTATTCTTGTTCAATTTAATTTATGTGGGGACTTCATGATGATGTTACAGTTAAAAATTGAGACACAAGAAGAGAACAGTTAACACAGTTAACTTGACTCTAAAGAAGAGCAGCAGTAGAGCACACATCCAGCTTTCTGCCATACAAGCCTCTAAAATGACCCGGTGAGATATAAGAGGCACACTAGTGTAATTATTATGTCTGTCACTGTGTCTCTGCACAAAATCATTTGGCAGCACTTCAAAATTGTAACTCCGGTCTGAAAATGTAATCGAAAGTAGTACTTCGAAAATATGAACACAACTCCCCAACAAAGACCGCATGGGTTAACTTAGGACAATGTTTGCTGATCTCTTTGTGCTGTTTTTAACTCCACTGTTTGCAGGATGTATTTTTTCTATTGTAATTTCTCTGCTAAATAACTACATTACATGATTTAGCAAATTATGGCTTCTGAAGATACCACAAAAAGTAAGAAAAGTTGTTTCTGTATGTTGTTGAGTTATAACAATTCAACTTGGCAGTACAATTTTATTTATTTAAGCTTTATTTAATAGGGACAGTGCACATTAATGAACATCTACCAAAGAATGATAGGCATAAACATGCTGGATTATAGCAATGATGCTAATTTGCATCCATAGTCCCTAGGCAGGAAACATAAAACAGGACAAAACAAAAGACAGAGTCACAGATACAATAACAACACAAAAAGGTGGTACATTATGAGAGTTGAAAGTCAATTCACCTTACATGGTGCCACATATGGAAGGATTGTGCATTTGTAGACTGTGCAGCAGAGTTTCTTCTTATACATATATATATATATACACACAGTCGTCTCAATGGGTTTCGTGCCGGTAATTGCAAAGTAAATATAAAATCAAAAGGATCATGAATACATAGAATTCAATAGGAAAATTCTAAACTGAACTTACTAAACTGGGCATCCCTGCCCTTAGACCCTCCTTCGCGGTAAGGAAAAGCTCCTAAAAAAACGGATTCCGGGAAAAAAGAAGAAACAATGAGCAGTCAACCAGTGCTTCTCCCGCTCTCGGCGTATCCCTTCAGCGGTTGCCACAGTGAATCAGCTTTCACTGATTTCCACAGGTGGTTTGGCAGAGAATTTTACCCTTTCTGACACAACCCTGAATTTTATCCAGGCTGGGGACTGGCACAGAGGGATCCAGACTTGGGCTCCCTCGTGGCTACATAGTTAGGCAGTAGTGCGAAACAACCTACACTGGATGAAGCTCATGACACTCCCTGGGAAATGAGTCTTAACAAAAAAGACAGAATAAAAATGTTGTTCACTTTTACTTGTTTCATTGCCAGCTTGCAATCTTTCTTGGAGGGTTTTCATTCCTGCTTGTTTATTGTGAGCCAGACAAACCTGTTGAGTCTAGTCATGGGGCAAAAAGGGCAATGGTAAGATAATCATGGGCTTCTATGGAGAGTCCTGCAGTTCTTAAAAATCCCTTAAATGCAGCGAATTTCATTCTTGTATTGCAACTGCAACAAGAAAGCATTTAAAATAGTCTTACACTGATTAAAATGGTAAAAATGGGAAATGTGCAATGTTGTGAGGCTCTTGAAAATAGTACATAGACAAAAGCAAACCCACTGTTCCAAATTTCCTTCTGACTTAACCTTTGTTAGAAATGTAAGATGTGGCTAATCTAATCACCAAATTTATGTAATTACCTGCAGCTTTAAGTTTTAATAATAGGTTGCACACAAACCGGTGATAAGAGAACGATAGAAAAATAAATAAAAAAAAGCAGCCAACAGACATGTTTTACTTTTACCATTGTGCTACTGCATTTCAGTTTACTGGCATGATTTCCTTACAGGGTGTTGAATTTGAGGAAGTAGGACACACTTGCGTTATTTCAAACACCTAATTTTTTTTCTAATTATTCACATGATAGTTTACCGTTGCTGCAGTTTCTGTAGTTCATTTCCTCAGATGGTTTGCTTTGTTTGTATCGGAGTGTGAAAATGTACCTGAATTCTGTTGCAGTCAAGCAAGCTAACAGTCCACCCAAGCTTGTTTTCATATCAGGATAGTCCTGTGGACCTGGTTTAAGTGTGTGTGTGTGGGGTGGGGTGGGGGGGGGGGGTAAATAGGTCCTCACACCTTTATTTGGGTTGGTTTGCTTTCACACATGGCGCAATCCTTGGTAAGCCAAAAAGTAAAGCAGAAAAAAGTTAAAGGAAATCACTTAAGTATTCAAGAAGTATTCAATTGAGGACATTGTGGTTTTAACAAGTATAGGTTAGTCAATAAACATCACAAAGCATTTGTTAGTAGAGTACACAAAGTTTTGTTGTTGTTTGCTAGATGAAATCTTATCTTAAACAGATACCGTTTTATCTACAAGAATTATGAACTGAAGCATAACAACACACCACAATGATGTATTGTTTTTCTTCTTCATAGATTATATTCTAAATAAATAAGTCTCATTCTTCACTATATAATCTTTGAAAAAACTGTCAGGATCAGCTAACTGAATTCTTCAAGTTTGAAGTTAGAAAAGACATGAAGACTGACAATATGAAGAGCTGCTATGTTCTGTCAAAGTTACTGTTGGTCTGTGTTATTTATTACACAACAGACTCTTCACTCTGTGCTGGCCAGAAAATTCAACAAAACACAAAAGCAAATTGGATTGCAAAAAGTAAGAGGACCTAACCATCAAAAACACAGCTTAGTGAATACTGACAATTGCCAAAATGGAAAAAGAGTAGAGACCAAATTCCACAGGACTCATCTGTCAGTGGGTGGGGTTTTTACTAAACGATCGATAGTGATGGACTATTTTTTGTTTTATTTTTTGCAGAGTAGCAAAATACACTCAGAATAGCTGTGGTAAATGTTCTCTGCATCACAACTGCCCTCTAACCAAAGCGCCATAAGGGTGTATTCAGACTGGACATATTTGGTTAGCTTAAAGTGAACCAAAGTTCGTTTCCCCAGATAATCCAGTACAATTTTTTTGTCAGAATACACCCAAACTGACCTTGGTGCGGGACTGGTCTGGGCTTGTTTCCAGTTAGACTGAGCGTTGGTTCACTCTAAGATTCCTCAGTCTGAATACAATCGTCCTTGGAGCGAAACGACTGAACCAAAACGGCCACCGTAGCCGGTCGTCACCTGATGTAAACAGATTAGGAATAATGCAACAGATGAGTCATGGACAGATTTAATTAAACTGTCGTTTTATCAAACAGAACGGAGTCCAACAGTTTATTTGTTAAAACGTTTATTTTAACACTGCGGAAAAAGCTTTTTACATGCTTTTCTGTATCTCATTACGTGGCACACACCTGGTGCTGCTGTGACGTCATCCTAAAAACTACCTTGAAGTTCCTTAACAGAATTCTCTTAAAACAATGCCACAACAATGAGACACAGTAACTAATTGAAATGTGGTCAGATGAATTCAATCTCATTAAAACTACTTTTAAAGTGATAAAAATTGCTGATCACTGCTTTCCTGACCATCTATGTCACAAACATGTGTCACCCGTATGTTATAAGTGCGTATGACTTACATTATCCTTACAAATGCTTTACGATACACTTTCCACATGGACAACAATATTACATCCCATTTTCATGATGTCTCTTAAGGTGGCCACACAAGCCTCAAGGGAAAATTAGTACAAGGCTGTGCATTTTGTGTAGAAATAAATGAAAACTCACAGTAGGAACCCAAAGAAGTAACTAGGTGAAAGTTGAAAATGTCTTGTGAGCATGTGCAGAAGTCAGAGAGAACAAGTGAAAATTATATTCATTGGTTAGACTACAAAGAAATCTAATAGCTTGTACTTTTTTTGTTGTTGTTGCTTTTTGTAAAGCCAGTCTCAAATTAGCAGCTGTTGTGTTTGCATCACATGTTTAACCCTTCACTAAGTGACAAGAATCAAAGGGATTACATGGAATTTTCTGTCAGACACCAACACTGCATTTTTATCTCTTTTATGACAAACCAGAATAACATACCAGCTCCTGCAATGACGATCAACAAAGTTTTTCCTTAAAGATTTTGACTGTGATTTTGATTTATGTGCAAAATATTACTTTAAATGATATTTCTGAAAATATATAAATCAATTGATAATATTGACCTAAATTTAGATTTCATTCAAAGAGAGATAAGGTGTCCTGACACGTGCTTCAGTTGTTTTATAAAGGCTGTAATGTTTGTGTTGCAATTTCCACACCCATGCCTTTCTTGTAAGATTATACACTCAAAGTTGAAAAGCTAAGTTACAACTTAATCCCCAAACCTAAACTTACGACAAGCTGTTCTTGTCAACAAGGAAACAGAGTTGTAGAAAACTCTTTGATATCAAGTACCTGAGCCTCTGGTTGCCTGAATAAATAAACTGTTGAAAATGCACACGACGAAACGCCCTCAGGGAACGGCTGACATATCAAAGAGGGACTCATAGTTAAAATAACTGCCTTAACATCCAGATATGAACACGCACACAGCTTCAGGACAACGGACAGGTTTCAGCACTTCAACTGAAACGTCTCCATGTCAGCTGAAATCTGCAGATGATGGAAGTTGTGGTTTTTGCCTGCGGGGATGTGCGCAATTGTTGGTGTGTTTGAACTCACCTGACACCATTTTAGCTGAAAACCACCTGTCAGTCCTCCTCAGAGCAAGAGCAATGGTGCTCACGTGTGCTGTGACAGAAAACTATTGGAAACACAATCTGGGAGGATTAGTGAACAATTTGTGTGTCAAATGATACAAAATGTGGGAACTCACCCTTTTTAATGAATACTGACATGTGAAAGTATCAGATCATATTAATGATTTTGGAGTTTGTACCACAATCTGGTTGCAGGTGTGCAGCTTTCAGTCAGGTTAAAGCTTGATGTGTTTTTTTGTTTTTGTCTCAAACTCCCTTGAAGGCAGGTTTATTAGATCAAAATACAGTTTCACTGCAGTGTGCAGCCTGTATGGATGTCAAGACTGACGGTCCATTTATTGCAAGAATTGAGAGGCATGTTTCAGTGACAGATGTTAAAACTTTGTGTAACTCAAAGCCTTCAGTTTGTACACACCCTGAAGGGCATCACATGTTGGAGTCTTAGCGTTGGTGTGAAACTATGCACTGATTGTCTGCTCGTCCCCTTCAGGCAGAGAGCAGTGGAGATTAGAATCTCAGGCTCTCTTAGCGGCAAGCTTAAAACGACAAATTGATTTTAAATTAAGTCTCTGAGATGCCGTATATTTATGGCTCTAGTATCACACATAGATAGATAGATAGATTACTTTTATTGCACTCTTAAGAGATGAGATTCTTGCTAAACACCAGGGGGGGATTTTAATTATTTTTGCATTCATAGCATGTTCAAGCAGTGTGCTTTTCATGGGTGATTAGTGCCTCTCTGTTAACATGCTTGATGAATGTAAAGCCTTTCATTCATTATGTACTGCCCAGTTTTGGCACATCTGACATGTGAGCAGGGGCGAATCTATGGGGAGGCATTTGCCCTCCTGTGTACAGTAACAGCCTTGTCCCCACAGATGTACAAAATTTTGCGTTACTACAAACGTATGTGCAAACAACAAATCATCACTAGGTCAACGCTTTGCAAAGCAATAAAACAAATGTTAAATTATTGTTTTGTTTTATTATTATTAATTATTATTATTATTATTATTATTATTATTATTATTATTATTATTATTATTATTATTATTATTATTATTATTATTATTATCATATGTGTCAATCATTATTATTATTATTATTATTATTATTATTATTATTATTAAAATCTAGTTTTAGGGCCCTCAAAAACCATGGCACGGCATTCAACGCATCCAACTGTGTCAAATCTATTGAAAAGTTTTATTAAGGTTCCATCAACATTATTTTTCCCGAATGTTTTATATTATAGTCAAGCTGTATGTAAAAGTTAGAACCATTGAGCCTGCTTTGCTGATGGTATTGTAAAGCCTAAAAATAGCTTTTGTATGAAAAACGTTTACAAGTAATAAGAACTTGCAGTTGATTTAATTAGACTAAGGCCACACACACAGGGCGTGTGATTTGCATTTATGAATGTACTGAACATGGGTTCTTGAATGCACTTTTAGAATACAGTGTTTACATTTGACTGTCGCGATCTGATACCAGTAAATGTCGGCTGCTCACAGTCATCAAAGGCTTGGTGGAAAATGTTCAAAATCTTGAGAATTTTGCTCCAATATCTTTCTTTCACAGCTCTATTTGATACATGAAAATTTGGTTTCATATCATTCTGGCTGGGCACAAACCGCCATTCTTAATTTCTCCTTCATAATCAGTTCTCAAACAGAAGCCATTCCCAGATGCTAACTCTGTCACCAACAAATCCGAATCCCTGATTGGTCAAAGTTCAAAGGGTATAACTTTCAATGCTTGTTCAATTGCCATGCGCTTCATACAAAGAGATGGAAAATTCAACTAAAAACCTGTAGGGACGCTTGAACACAAGAGTTTTGAAAGTGGAAGCCCGAAACATGCATATACAAGCCCTTATAAAAACTTTTTATTGGGAGTGGTCATTGCTGAGGCTGGTGTATATACAGCTTTATTGTGCAAGGTGACAGTCGGTGCAAACAGCAATATTTATATATTACTTAAACAAATTAAACAAAATGCAATATCTGAACATAAACTGACTACTATTATAACTGAAATGCACTCTGTTTTTGTGGCATGAACTTGTGCCATTGCAGCATACTCTCCACCTTCAGTCTACACTGATGATGACCAATAATTCCCTTATAAAAGGGATTTCAGTGAAAGTGGTGGTCAGTGCTCTTGTCTGCTGCCCTATGAGTGCAAGTCAGGGCTTAGAGAGAAAGAATATGGGAAGAAATATTAAAAGTAAAATCTGACTGAAAAAAAGAGAGAGAAAACAAAGACTCGAATTCAATTCAATTTTTCAATTCAGTTTTATTCTTATATCCCAATATTACAACACAGATGTCTCAACGGCTTCCTTAATTGTACAAAACATAAAATCAATTATAAAATACAATAGCTGATAGCAAAACTAAACGAAACAGACTAAACTAGACTGGGCATTCCTTCTTTCTCGGTAGGAAAACCTCCCAAAAAAATCAGATTCCAGGAAAATAAAGACTAAACCTCAGGGAAGCCCACATGAAGGAGGGATCCTCTCCCAGGACGGACAGGCGATGTACCAGGACTGTTAGAGAAGAATTGGCTTATCTAACTCTACAACTACATGTTTGAATAGTGTAGCAGATGGGCTTCATCCAGATGGAGTTGGGTATGGCTGAGGGCGCAACATGAGCCAGTGGCGAGGTCCACGGCCAAGTACAGGCCCACAGACAAGCCAGAGGTAGGGTCAACAACCAAGTGTAGGAGCAGAGATGAGCCAGAGACGAGGTACACGGCCAAATTCGGACGCACAGACGAGCCAACCTGAATCTAGAATCATTAACCTCTTAAGACCTGGCGTTGTCATGCGTGGACATCACATTGTGGGTTTTATTACAACTGTAGTTAATTCCTATTACCTGGGGGCCTCTGACTATGAAATGTAAAAAAACATAGAAAACAAAAGCTCAGGTCTCAAGAGTTTAAGGAAAGTCACTATAATAGACTTTAAAAATAAAAATGTGTCTGGAATGTATTTTAGTGTGCCTATATGGTTACAATTTCACAATAACAAGAAAAAAAAAGCTGAGCTGTCATGTTGTAAACAGTGATATCCTTAAATGAATGACAATAAAAAATACAGAATTGTCCTTCATTCCCAAACATCAAGTCCTGGTCAAGTCTCAAGTCTTTTTTGATCTGAGTTCAGTCAAATATGTCTTGTGCAAAATCTTTGTACAAAGTACATCTGATTTCTCAGTGCTTTACAGATCCAAGAAAATTTCTGTCTATATCCGTTTTATTATTGTCTTTTCTATTTTTGGTGGAGAAGGATTTTTCAAATGTAGAGCTGAAATCCACATATCACTTCATATGTGTCAATTTATTAAAAGTAACATGAGCCAAGACTATTATTTTCATTTATATTTTTCATTTTATCTCATTTATAGAGAATGAACAGTAACCATATATTTGTTGTGAATTTAATGTCATTTGTTCAATTGCTGCATGCTAGGAGCTCACCTGAATGCAGCTGGACATTACCCCTCCTCAGCATCACCCGGTCTTCCTCCCCCCTTCCTCGTTATCATTTGAGCTCCACAGAGACTGTTTCAATGACAGCCCCTGTCTATAACTTCGTTGTCACGGCTCGTGTACGTGTGTGTTGCTCTGTGTGTGTTTACATTTGTCCTCTCAAACCAGCGCATGTTTGCTGTGTAATGACAGCTGCTGTCTATAATGCCTCACCCTGGCAAGGATCATTCGGCCCTTCCTCTCCCTATCGTCCACCGTCCAGTGTCACCAATGTCTATGCGGACAATGATGTGATCTTTAGTCCCCTCTGCGATCTATAGACTGGCATTTGGCTCAGGGAGCAGCCCCTGTCCCTGACATGCATGCTAAAGCCTGCTGTTTTTCCAATATTCTCCTTACTGCTTTTCCTCCCCCAAAAGAAGGGTTAATGCCAGCCAGCGCAATAATCCAACAGGCAGCATCAGATACTGGAGTGGCATTTAGCCACTGAAGTTTGAGCCCCTGCAGGGAAAAGTGTCTGCGATCTTTGTGTATGCCTTAATGTGAGAAGTTTCTCGGCTTCTGTCGATGTGCAGTAGCAGTCAGGTCTCAGGAGGTCAATTGGATGTATTTGCACATATCATCAAGACATCATTTCTCTATTTTAGTCTCTTAGTGTTACTTGTTTTTATAAAAAAAAGTATTACTGTTTTCACCCAATTATTTCATAGAAAGCTCACACCTGCATATCCATATCTAAAAGGAGAGCTTTCATTATCAATAAGGCATGAAACTAGAAAAGCTAAGTCAACACAGTTATTTTGATGGGTCAAGAAAAAGAAAAATGATCTTAGAGATTATTAAATAAAATATTACGATAGAAAAAATCATTCAGAACAAAGACAAGAAAATCAATTTTTAAGAAAGTTTTGGTTTATAAAAACAGGATATACAAACAGTTAGGATTTATTAAAGACCCACTTTTGATACATTGATATACTTTGTATATATTGATTTTGCCAAAATCAAAATGCCTGTGGTCTTTCTGACAGTTTCTGCAGAGTGGCATTAGTTCATTACAGTTTTTATCTGTTGTTTTGGCACATTTCTTGAAACTGAAATGACATTCTTAAAACTAAAAGGTCCTTTGGCCAAATACAATTACATACCTGCACAACAGTTCATTAGAAGAAGCCAATTTCTTTCCCAAAACTAATCAGACACTTCAGAATCACTTCAGAAGCATATATATCTATATATATATAGATAGATAGATATATATCTATCTATATATATATTCAGTATATAGTGTGGCTGGTTATGTGAAGAATCTCCTCTGAAGGAAATCAACACTGATCTCAGTGGCTCAAAACTGTATCACATTGCATGAGCAGGAATTATTGGGCATTACAAAAATATATCAATTTTCATTTCATTCCGTATAGTTCCTGGTTTGCAAGACATTTAACATAAACATTAACATATGTAACATAGATTTTATATACTTTAGATTTTGTGTTAACATTTTATTAGCCTGCTTTATCCTAATTTCCTTTCTGGTTAAATAAAGGAAAAGCTGAGAAATGTATTCAACTTATTTGATTTCCTTCATAAACAGGTAATGAAAGCAACCCCACTGCATTTTCTACTTAGAAGTTAGAAATTAGTTGGAAATCAACACCATGGAATGTGTCCTGACATCCACATGTTGGCATCAAAGTTGTCTGTAAGAATGACCATGACTGTTCTAAAATAAATGCAATATTTTTCTTTACTGCGCATAGTTTTTATCCACAAATGTATACTGACAACGACACGGAAAAGTTTTAGAACCAAAAAGATGTCATACTACTGAGTTACAAAAGTCTTATATTTTTCCTTAATGTGTCTGTATTCTGTCATATTGGTACCTGTTGATAGAATCTTTAGCTGTATTCATTGTTTTGCTCGTCCCACTCCTAACATGGAATTCTTTGGTTGTTTTGTGGGCTGCAGAAGTGGTGATTGTTGTGCCTCCTGCGGTAACTTCAAGGCACACTGTTGTAATTAGGAAGCAACCCCAGGAGATGTGCCTGTTCCACCAGATACAACAGCATGCCGATTTATGAACTTACAAGCTCTTGATTCCTTTCATGTGACAAATATGAGAAACAACAGGCTTCAGTTCAAGACAGATTAATTTCATCCAACAGGAGCGCTGATGAATGAAAGGATGATAGAGAGAGAATGAGGTCTCTCACCAGGAATGGCTTATGTTAGAGTATTAAGCTACTAATCTTCTGAGGAGGCAATGACTTTAGCCGTATCTACCTCTGACACTATGCATAATCGATTCACTCCTGCACCCAGGTGATGAAACTTTTCCCGATATGTGTCTCTTGTGTTGCTTACATCTTCAGGATATATTTCCTGGCAGACTGGAAGCAATGTGTTTTGCATTTCCAGCATCATTAACAGTTTGCAGGGGAATGACAAATTCATCAGTTAGCATGAGTAGTCATAGGAGCATCAAGTACAAAAAGAAAGTAGTGTCGTGGGAAACATCACAGCAGTATGTGGTTTACAGGTGTTCATGAGGCTAATATTTCATGGAAAATATCATTTTTGGGCTTGAAGGCAGGAATTATTCAATGTAGAAAACAAAACATTTTCAAGTCAATTTAAAAAAGTTGGAATGGTCTGGATAATCTGGGGTTTTACCTAAATGTATAAAAGACAAAAATAAAATTTTATAGTCCCTGAAACCCAAATTCGACTTATTATTTCACTTATTATTTCATTACAGACAGAAATCTTAGAGATTTTTTGTCCTATTATATTTCTAATCCAATTAGGGTAATTTCCTTCACTTTTATGCCCAAAATAAAATCACACCAACTTAATATGACTAAAAGAAACAAAGGGATCTTTTCACAGAACCACTTTACCCAAATCTAGCAAAATAATGAACAAACAAAAGGTCTTTTTTGTTATTATCTACATGAAGTTGGCTAATGTTAGGGTAGAAGATGTTCATGATAGAGTGAGGTGGAAAAGGAGAATAAATTAGAGCAAATCCACAGAGCCCGTGACCTGACATGGGTAAAAAAAAAGAAGTGTTCTTACGAAATAATATTTAGTTCCCACAAAATAATAATTCATGTGATATGTCACATATGTTTACGGTAAAATATTCGTCAAATTTGAAAAGGTTTTAAAAGATAACCTCCAACTACAGTTATATGATCTTGTATTGTATTCATGATCCTTTTGAGTTCATGTTTCACTTCGAAGCCCATCGAGACGACTGTTGTTGTGATTTTGGGCTATTCAAATAAAATTGAATTGAATTGAATTGAAAATTGAATCTTGATAACAAACAAGGGCTCATAATTATGAATGAAAGGATAAAAAAAGAAGTTAAAACCAAAATTAACCTAAAAAATACACACTTAAGTGCTTTTATGAAGGAGAATAAAAAAGGAAACAGCCAAACAAATTTAACAAGACAAAAACCTTTTTGCTTGTGGTTATACCCAAGGCAGAATTATTTAACGTAGGTGCGAACCTAATTTCCTATTAAAGCTATTTGCATTTAAAGTACACTATCTAAATTGTAATCAGGATTTTTTTTTTTTGCTTGGTTTTTTGTGTCTAAAGTCTTCCCTCAGATATTTAGGGTAAAAAAAACTTTTCAAATGATCTGAAATTAATTTAACAAAAGATTAAACCAACTCTATTAAAATGTTAATTTTCCAATCATCCAAAATGACAGAATTGCATTTCTCATAAACAAGATAATAACTTGTTTGTATGATTTTAATGCTCTAAGTTTTGATTCATATTATTGTGGTACTAATCAGTTTATTACATTGTAGATTGTGTTATGTTATGGTCTCCTCACAAACACTGCTGGGGGTCTTTAAAATGGTGTATACTTGTTTAGCGCTTTTCTACCTTCCTCGAAGGCCCAAAGCCTTTGTATATCTCAGCCAGCTGGTACATATGAAAAAGTCATATTACATCTTCTATTATACTAATTCCTTCTTAGTATTACTTGCCTACCTTATCCCCCTAAACGCCGTCTGTGGGATTTCCAAACCTTTTAGTCTCTTGGTCATTTTATGTTGTTGTTTTGATGCTATCCCTGCATGTCCTCTGAGCTCCTTCCAGCTTTTTTTCTTTCTGAGTCAATATTGTGTGTGTTGAGGATTCAGTGGTGGCACTTTCAATATAAACAGCCTGTAAGAAGGATTATCCCTGTTGTCCTAACAATGTAAACCCGAGATTAGAGCCAATTCTCACAGGGACATGTGTGCTTGCGTCGATGGGTGTGCATGCATGCAATTTGTTGTAAGCTAACCCATAAAAGAACTCGCTCTGCAAAGTAAAGTGGAAGGAAGGATTATCTGATGAAACAGCTTTCAGAGCAGGCTGATCAGAAGTTGCCTTTTTTGTCATTAAGAAAATGAGATGCCCGGCAAACAAATATTCACTATATCTCTATATCTATAGTAACTCCGTGACACCTATTGATGCAAATATGCATCACACCACTTTGGCTCCAAAATTACTTTAATTTAGTTTCAATTTGAAAGTAAAACATAATGGGTAAGTGGTTTTTTTTCATTGGTAGAAACAAATTCAGGCATCAAGTAGTTAAATTCTGGTGGCTGTAGAGCAAAAGGTACTGTTGTCTATCAGCCATAGAGTTGATGGCTTGATTCCTGGCTCATCTAGTCACAGAATCCCTTCCCTATTGGCAAGAAAAAGTCTCAAAAGGACCCTTCACCATTTATTCCAGAATTGCAGAAAATAACACCTCTGATAAATGTTAATGATGTTTTTTTTTTTTTTTTACAGAATAGCTAATGTGATCCAGCAGACAAGAGCAGGATCCTGCGGAAACTCTACAGCAATGCAATGCATCTTAGGCTACGTTCACACCCCAGGGTGAAACGACCCAATTCCGATTTTTTTGCCCCTATGCGATCTTTTCAAATGCAACCCAGGCCACTTGGGTATGTGGTCCTGAATCCGATACGTATCTGATCTTTTGAAATGCGACTGCCGTCTGCCCGGCCATGCCACATGTATCCGACCCCTATTCATTGTTACGCTACAAACGTCATCAGTCTGTGTTGAAGTAGGCGGGAACGAGAACATAAACATCAACCATGGCGGACGAAGCTGCTGAGACCAGTCAGTGGAAGGGAAGCGAGGTCACCGATTGGATTAATATTTGGGTTGACAGCTCTATTCAGGCCAAACTCGAGGGCGACCGGGCGATTAAAAAAAAAAAAAATCCAGCGAAATGGCCAAGCGTGGTGTTGAACCTTCCCCGCAGTGACTTCTTTTTTTCTCCCTTTCTGACCGTGGTCAGAAGCGCGGGGGACCCAAGGCGGATCCTCCTCCGGGGTTCACTTCCCCGTTCGGACCCTTAGGTTCTCCAGAACGGGTTAATAAAGAGTCCATAGGATTTATTCTGCGGGAAAACCTTTTATTACCCTTCTCCTTCCTCCCTAACACACAACATGAATGCACGCCCACACTGCCCCCCACATTCTCTTCCTCGCTGCACGCACTGTCTCTTACACACACACACACACACGTGCGGCCCCAACACATACTCATCCCCATTCCACAACAGTGGGTACAGACGATCCTGGCTCCAATGCCTTCTTAAAATGAAAAGATTGTAATTGTGCTGGCTTCTTTGTGAAAATAAATGTAATACTGCAAACCCTTGTTTTTCGTGCGGGTTACGTTCCAAAAAGAACCCGTGATAGGCAAAATCCGTGAAGTAGAAACCTTTATTTTTTTTACAAGTATTATACACTGAAATACTCTATTAAACATTGAAAAGAAAGAACAAACCATTTTACAGGCTCAAGCATTTGTTTCACAAATAAAAGTACTTTAGAAACAAATAACTCTGTACTGTACTGTCAAATAATAATTTTAATCATCAATGTGAACAGAAGGCTTCAAATTGCGGAGATTAGCACCGCCCACCGCGACCCGAGTAATGGGATTAAACGGGAGGAAATTTAAAATGATCATGAAAAAAATACAAAGTACAGTTGGATAAATAGAGACTCAGGTCTATTTCACTGCTCTTCACACTGAGCCGCTGCATCCTGACTCCGCTCTGCAGTGTGTTCCCCTTTTGAAGCCCGCGATGCAGGTGTGTTTGTTCGGGAAAGCACATAGTGATAGGTATTTGTTGTCGCTCTTTTTTCTATGGGTTTTAGAGAAACTCAAAATTGCAAGAGAATTTGCACGTACATAATGTAAATTTGGCAAGCTGTTTTACGTACATGTACATATTAAACTGCAACCCCTGGGAGCCAGTTTAGCTCGTGCTGGGTTGCGGCGCCTTCTGTCCATGAAACCAGGGTTCAAATTCGGGCTGCTCCTTGTTCCCTTCTCTGCTCCCAAGCCCGGATAAATTGCCCAGGTAGGGCATCCGGTGTAAAACATTGCCAAGTTAACCATGCGACCTCTCCTCGAAAGAGAGGTTGTTTCGCTGTGGCGACCCCTGTTGGGAAAAGCCGAAAGAGACAGAAGACATATTAAGCTGCAACGTTATTGACGCACAGGTAGAGAAGAAGCGGAGTGACTTTTTAGCCAATCAGAATGAAGAACACAATGCACGATGCAAATCCGTGAAGTAGCGAAACCGTGAAAAGTAAACCGCGTTATAGCGAGGGATCACTGTACTGCAAAAAGAGTTCTGCTTTGACAACACTGTTGTTGACATACATTGTTAACGATAGCGACTTCCGCAAACAACGAGTGACGTTGTTCACCGTTGAGTACTCTTCTGCGCATGCGGGTCACTTCTGGGTCATTTCACGGTCCCATGACTAGTGAAGCAAAGCAATGCACTCAAGAAAATGCAGTTGCAAGCCAACCTGTAGATACCATAAAACTGTTGGGGTCAATCATAAATTAAACATGTTTAAAAATAATAAATATTAAATTCAGTTGGTGTAATGCTTATTTGCCCTATATAAATACTTGCATGTTGAAAAATAAAATATTGCTCTGAGCACTGTAAGCAGAGTATGAAAAGCCAGGTGCCTCTCACAATTAAAGATACATTTGATGTAGTTTATAACTCAAAACTACATTTTTTTGTTAAAATAAGGTTGAGATATTTGCAAATGAGACATCATTGGGTAACACAACAGCTGGCGAAGAAGTATCCTTGTTGGGAAGAAGAGGGCTGTGGTGGTGATGAAGAGGTGAAAGGTCAAAGGTCAGCCCCCCACCCGGTGATATCTCCTGTGCCAGAGAGGCAGCCATGACCCGGTCAGCGGAGGTTCAGGTGTCGGTGAGGGATGACTGAGTGACGAGTCCAAGCGGGTAGCCTCCTACTCTCAGTCCAGTTTGGACTTTTCATCCTTTCTTCCCTCCCTCCTCCAACCACTTTTATACGACCCATCCTTACCTCCCTGCATCCCCAGCTCTCTTTCCTCATTCACTGGCTCACCACATACAAAACCCCAGCACTGTCATCCCCCTCATCCTTTTCCCTTCCTTTCACCCACACACCCTCTTTTTCACCTTTTAAGCTAAACATTACCACAGGGTTTCACTCAGCAGGCCAGCCCGACTTGGGCAGCTCTCAGTGGGAGTGCATTTGTCTTCACTTCACTTTGCAGTCACACAAACACACACATGCTGCGCATGCATGAGCACAGGATGTTGGAAGACAAATACACAGACAACATGCTCAACTTTCCAGCAGAAAATTATAAAGCTACTAGCACCAACAAAAACGTTTTTTTTTTAATTCTGAAATTTAACTCATTTACACACTTTTAAAACACATTAAAGGTGATACTTGTTTTTTCACATCCTGTGTTGTTCCTGCTGGTAATTCAATTATTGTCTGCAAAATTATATTAGCATTTGAGTATTGGACAGAAACATTTTATCCAAATCTTTTTAACTCTGGCAAACGTTTCCTTATTTTGACGTATTCAAATGAATATAATGAAAGCGTGGGTATAAATTTGACACAAAAACATGAACTGAAGTTTTAGCTGCCTATCTCATCATTAATTTTAAAGGTAAATTCAACATGAATGTGAGAAATAAACATGGTATCTTCTAGAGGACCTGTGTTTATCTGTCATTGCAGAATATTTTCAATGAGTTTAAAAAGAAATGCAGTAACAGTGGATACTTAAAGAGTGACATCTCTTAAATTGGCTAGATATCAAGGACTGATAGATATGTCTCAATTGACCTCAGGCTTAAGCATCAACCACTGATGGATGAACAAAATGCAGGGATTACATCACTCACACAGCTACTGTGATTTCATTGTTTCATCTTAAATAAACTATTACTCAAAGACTGGCTTTGGTAAAGGAAAAGATCTATCTATCTATCTATCTATCTATCTATCTATCTATCTATCTATCTATCTATCTATCTATCTATCTATCTATCTATCTATCTATCTATCTATCTATCTATCTATCTATCTATCTATCTATCTATCTATCTATCTATCTATCTATCTATCTATCTATCTATCTATCTATCTATCTATCTATCTATCTATCTATCTATCTATCTATCTATCTATCTATCTATCTATCTATCTATCTATCTATCTGTCGGTCTGTTCGCAGTTCAAAAAAACGAGAGTGCACCTTACAATCCGGAGCGCCTACAAATTAATTTTGATTTTGTTTACTGATGTAGAAGTGATTTTGCGAGGTACACGGTGCTCTGTCAAAACGTCAGTCTGTTTTTTTGTACGAGTTGTTATTGTGAATACACTAATGCGGCTAACATGTAGTGGTCTCGAACAGTTGTTTTTTTTTATGTGCTACAAACAAGGTTGGGTGTTACATGTATTGTAATGCAGCTAACATTTCTAATGTGTAAGACGTGTAGCATGTCACAAACAAATCTAGAGCTACTGTGAATCGTAATAAAGTCTGACTGACCTGACAGACTTATCTATGATTCTTTTGTCTCCCTAAATGCACCTTGTAGTTTAGTGTGCATTTTATATGATAAAGTTTAAAAATAGACCATTCATTGACAGTGTGCCTTAAAATCCAGTGTGCCCTATAGTGCGGAAAATATGATATTACAGTTTTCTCAGTCGCTTTAGTACAATTGTCAGATCAGAATGAAATTCCCAAAACTATTTGTTCAATCTTCACATCATGATGTCACTTGTGCACATCATATAACCAGTCTCTCACTTCTTTGAACAAGTTGCAATTGCTTTGGTACATCCATGCAAATGCTTATGTACAATTCTCTGCTCTTTGCTACATTATCAATTGTTTATGTCACGTTGATCAAAATGTATTACCGGTATATAGTTCACTGTGCAATAGTCTTACTCCTCAAAACACCTAGTCAGTAGTTCATCGTATAAGTCATTAACTGCAAAATGGTTGACCAAGTTGTCATAATGTGACAAACATATTTCGCTGCATTGCAAGAGAGGATATTCGCTGTGATGTGGATGAGAATTTGTGGCCTAACATACAGGAATGACAAGAGGTGTAGGAAGACCACACCAATTCCTACTGCACTGCCTGTACTGTTGTACAGAATATTGTCCTATCTTTTTTTCCCTTTGTGTTACTGTTTGCAGTGGGTTTTTTCTCTGTTGGTATGACATGGTCTGTCAACAAATTACAATATGAACAATAAAAGTGTAAATGTGAATCTTGTCCAGTCTCTTGCAATCAAACAAAAAATGTGTAACTTACATTTTACAATAATTGTCATCCAAACTTTAGCCATAGTTTACATCAGAACCTCCCTCTAAAGTACACAGTTATATTGACAACATGACTAAGTAATTCGACTGTCTTGTTCGTAGACAATGACACAAGGACTTGACATTCTGATGGCACTGACATGTTCAATGACATAAAGACTTAGTTTTCAGAGATGAACTAAAGATTTTGAGCAAGTTACAGGCTTTTGCAAGAAATCCATAGTGTTTTGCTGTTTGTACAAATTGTTTGGAGAAATGCACACACGTATTTGCAAACTTCAATTCTGATCTGAGAATTGTACTAAAGCGACTGAGAAAAACTGTAAGCAAAAATGCTTAACTTTTTAAAAATAGTTCATGCAAGAGCGAAACTGTTTCGGAAAAAAATCTGTGAATTGTCAGAGGCATGCACACAGGTTACTAGTGAAGCAAGAAATACTTGAATGTCTAAAGATAGATTTATAAATACCACAACTTTCTGTGGTTTAATAAACTGTTTTAGGTTTAAAAAAAACAATGTACAATACTATTATTTTAATATGGCAACTTGGCAAATAATGGGAAAAAAAGCATTCAACAAGAATAAAAATAAATTGAAGGAATTGTAATTTATATATAAAGAGTCACTACACGCTTAACCCACTCTATAAGTCTTCAATACCTGTTTTGTGTTTGCACCTGTGTCCAGGTGAGTTATAAATGGTTGAATAATCATACATGAGTTATTGCACAATTTGAAAGACAATGTTCAGGTACTGAAGGATGTTGGACACAAGCAAAAAGATCTCCTAATTATGAACTACAGGACAAACCCATGTTGCTCATTTTAAAGAAAACGTCTTGCTTCTCCCAAACCATGAATCTGCCTTAACCTGAGGCTAACTGTTGACAGGTCTGTGGTCATCCACAGCCAAACCACCAAACAGCTGAAATAATTTACTGTAACACACACCGGACACACCGGGCATGTGACACGCAATCTTGAACATGAGAATAGCCCAAAGTGCTTGCACTTAACAAGCAGGGTGTCTTCTTATTTTTCATTTTCTAATGTTTATTAGCACATGTCCACCACCTACAGTTGAAAAAAGTCTTGGTGCGAAATGTTTAATCTTGTGAATCTTGTTCCAGGCTTTTTTTTTCACAGCTCTCTACCGATATATGAAAGACTTGGTGTCAAATATTTACGTCCGAGCTCAAACTGCAATCAATAATTTCTCCTCCATGATCAATTTTAAAACAGTTGGCACTTCCGTGAAATACAGTAAATGGAACGCCATCCATACGACACTACTAAATCAGAGTACCTGATTGGGCAAAGTTCAATGGCTGCACATTTTGTATGTAGAGCCCAGAAACGGTTGTAAAAACTTGCGTAGCTTTGCATGAACGCAAAGTTTTGAATGCGGAAGCCCGACACGCGGGTTTACATAGACTTTTCATTGAAAGTGGGCGCTTGACAGCGCAGTTTAAATGTATCTTTAGACTAGATTACTGATTACTAACACGGATCAGACATATGGATAATCTTGCATCAGTAAGAAAAAAAAATCAGTAATCATTTAGAAAAGAGAAGAAGCAAAACCAACTTTTGGAAACCTGGTTAACCCTAAGCTGATTTTCCAGGAAACACAACAATTTTGTCCTTGGTTTAAACACCATGTTGTGAATATTATATAATCCTTACGTAAATGGCTTTGGATGAATGCAGTTGTGTAATACTATGATTGTGTGTTGCTGAGATAGCTGAACAACAAAAGTAACTCCAAGGAAAGCCTGTACAAAATACATATAGGACCGTCCGTGTGTACCATACTGCAAGTCCAATTGAATTTTCATACTAACTCAGGCTCATGATTGGTGAAGCATCTTGCTTTAGTTTGCAGTGGTTTACACATCAAAAGACAGCGCAATGTTTTGACTTCATCTGGTAGCATAAGATCATTTTCATAACATCTTTATGTCTGCAGAGCAGAGACCACCCTAAAGGTACAGACGAGTTTCTCAACACTCTCTTACTGTCTCATCAGTATCTTGACTGGCACGCCTGAGGACATGAGGCGGTTTGACATAGGCACTGGCAGGTATGCACTCAGAGACATACACTCTGGCAGGTGCAGGCTACATGGAGGACTGCCAGTTGCTTCGTCTTTGTTGCTTTTCATTAACTTGTCTAATACAATCAAAGACTGTCAGCAAAAGTTAAAGACAGGGGGAAAAAAGGGGAAAGAAAGTGAGGCAGGCTGCTTCACTGAACAGATATGATTTTGTTCATGTTGCTTCAGCTAAAATGAAACTTCCTTTAACTCTCTGATAACATCGTGTTGTGTCTTTTTTGCTTGTCAGATGTTCACTGACGTTTTTGCCCACACGTAAATATAAAACTGAGAAATGGTGAGAAAAGGTAAGGTAGGTGACCAGGTAACATACTTTCTGTACTGTCAGATCCTCACAGTGTATATCTCAAAGTTCACACCTGGATGCTTCTTAAAAAAAAAACAAGTGCAGCTGCTAAATTGCTAAGAGGACTTTTAGTAAAATGCCACAGCTTAATGAAATAGTGCCAGAATACATTCAGCTCTTGGCATAAACCCTTGGCTTTCTGGAGGCGTGTCATTCTGCTAAAGGTTAAAGGGAAAATATTCTAATCAGGAACTCTTTACACAACAGCAGCTCGATAAGGTCAACTGGTGTCACAACATTCAGGTTGGAGAGAGAAATGTGTGTAAATACAAGGGTGTGTATGGTTACTTTGTAGTCATTCTCTGTTTATCTTTCTGTCGTTTATGCAGACACTCCAAATACTACCTCACAGTTCTTGTTTGCAATCGCTCCGATCATGTTTAATTTCCTTCATGATATGAGCAGGAGTATATCACATGCATAAACACACACACGCAGAGTCGCATGTAACGCCTTGGTGTCTGATGAGGAGATCCGCCAGCCAATCGGCTCTATTGATTATATAGTCAAAGGAGGCTGGTGGAGCGGCAGCAGTAATTAGGGCTTTTTGGTGTGGATTAGCTGAAAGAAAAGGTCACCCACTCAAGATCAGTGGCGGGACCACAAGCAAGGATCAGGAAGGAGTGGACAGGTGACGGGGTCCATCCCCACCACAGTGATGAGCAGGATTTGCAGAACTAGACATTTAGATGCAAAGCGATATTTACCTTGACTTTACCATAGAAAAGAGTTTTGGTATAATACTCACTTAGATGTTAAATAATGAGTCCTAAACCACCAGAAAAGCTAAACAACACAACCATAAACTCAACCTGAAAACAATAATTGAACAAAAACTTAAAAGTGATCCAGTTTGAGCCATAATATTACATGCGTAAAAGAGTTACATTGAAAATGCTCACTTAAAATAAGTTTAGGTTTTGTTCAATATATCTTAACTTATTCTCAAAGTAAGAAATAACAGCTTTTGGAAATATGTGGGAACCTTTTAAACCCCACGTGTCATTTTATTTTGATATTATGTGCTAAATGTATACCAGGAAAAGTAGAGTATTTTAATCACATTTTTTTTTTGCCTTTTGGGGTCGCCACTGCCAATTAATTATCTGCATATATCTAATCCTGTCTTTTGCATCCTCCCCACTCAAACCAGCCATCTTCATATCCTCCTCCAAGACATGCCTGGCCTCTTATTTGGTCTTCCTCTAGGCCTCTATCTACCTCTACTCTGGTAGCTCCAAACTGTTGACCATGTGAGAACATGGACTCAGTGAATTACCTCTTCCCTCCTAAGGTTCCCAAGAAACTGCTGGCTTCAAGAAGCCAAAATCCCATAGATTTATTTTGAGACGTAAAAATTTGTCATTACACTACGTTTGTCAGAATAGCCATTTTTGCTTTAGGACCTTTTTTTAACATGTTGTTGCTCACCCTAAATTTTTTGTTTTTTTTATTTCTGCAACCTATTCAAGTTATACACTGACCATGGACTTCCAGCAAGCTCACTCCTGATTGGTGAGATTGGTGGGAGTGGTTGCCATAGAAATACTAACTCAGACTGACTTGGACCAATCACTGCTTACTGACGATATCTGGTTTCAACACCTCGGCACCCGTATCACAAAAGAATGATGACTGAATTGACTTTGCTTAGAAGGAACCGGAAGTAAACAATTTCCATGGATTTCATCACCCTCACTCAGTCCAGTTGGTGGCTGGGTAGCTCGGTTGGTAAGGTGAAGTACTGACATGCAGGAAACCAGGGTTTGATTCCCTGGGGGGGGGGGAATGAACAAGCAAACAATTGAATTGGTGAGCAGTTCACACCACCCAGTGAGGGCCCTTTGGCAAGGCCCGTAATGCTACTGCCTACGTGCATGAATGATCCCAGTGATTGTCAGAGGGACTGTTGGTGTGAACTGGCAGCCACGCCTCTACCATCACCAACTGTGAATGAATAATGGATACACTGTAAGCGCTTTGAGCGTCTGGAAAAGTGCAGATAAATCCAATCCATTATTATTATTATTAGTTCTCTGATACAGTCATTGTTCCAAAGTCAAAAACTTTTCAAAACATGATGACACTTTAGCAACAGTGAAAACTATGTTTCCGATAGTTGCAGGATGTAGTAGTAGTAGTAGTAGTAACCTTTTTATTTTGGACAAGTGAAAACAAGTGTAAAATAACAAAAAAAGACAAAAACAAGACAAAAATTATATAAAACAAGAAAATTATATAAAACAAGACAAGACATGTATGAGTGCCTGGAGAAGAAATGGAGTATAGGCAGAGAGGGTTCAGCCTGTCGCTGATAGATAAACTCACTTACAGTAATACAAATTTCATAACTTAAATTAAAATGCCATGTTAAGATTTTGGAATGTTTTACTTTTGGGGCAGCCGTGGTGCAGAGGTAGAGCAGTCAACCTCTGGTTGGAAAACTGCAGGTTCAGTTCCCAGTCTGCACACCTATGCGTAGAAGTATTCTTGAGCAAGACATTGAAGCCCTCATTGCTCCTGGTGGTTGCTGTCAGTGTTTGGCAGCAGTCGCCATCAGTGTGTGAATTGGTAAATGATACTGTGACTGTAAAGATGTTAGTATAAGTATACAGCATTTACCATATTTATTTTGCCATAATTAGATGAAATAGTGTTCAAAATAAACCAGTTGTATGGTTAAACTGTTTGACCACATGCTGTATTTTTTGTTGTGAAATGAAGTAATTAGGTTTAGAAGAAAATATAAATACAACAAACTTGTGATTTATAAGACTTTAAATGCAAATATTTTTTATTTGGCCTTTTATTTGCATTGTAAACAACCGAATTTATGGAAACAGTCCATTGATGTTCAGGCTGTTTAGGATTTCAGAAGTTACTAAAAAATGTTTTCAATTCCTCACTTGTAGAACCCTGGGTGGACAAATAGATTTAGGTCACAGTCAAGTTGCATTGTGGAAGAGTCATTCGCAAGCTTGCTGTCGCACAGTAAAAATAAAATGTTTGGTTAGATAGTTCATGACTTGTGGACCTATTTATAAATGTAGTGTTGGAGGTGGATTAACTAAAATTCGCACAGACATTTCTGACCTCTTTTGTCTTTGTATCTGGCTGAGTCTCAAATGTTCATCAGTCTTTACCCACCACCCTGTCTATATTTTTTACACAATGGCCAAAGTATTGTGTTAGACACATAAATCATTTTTAAGGTGAGTGGGATTAAAAGCTAACTGAAAATCAGTTTCATAAACTTAGTAGAATTGTTTTTATACTAAAAACACCTTTTTTTTGGTAAAAAGTTGCTTATAAAGTTTCTAGATCCTGTGTGCCTTGTTGTTTGCCACTGTATTTTTAATTGTCTCATTCCTTGTTTGTGTTTGTTGACCTGCAGGTCGACTCCTCTGTGAAATGGCAGCTCTGAGTGTATATTAGGAGTTTTGGACCCTTCCACACCAGGGGCAGAATAAATAGGACCAAAGAGCTTCAACAACATGTACTACTTTTTTTTTTTCTTTTTAAGAATTTTTTAAAAAGTGCAAAAAATTAAACCCCTTTTTACGAATAGGATTGGTTTCTACAAGCATCTTTTGAAATCATGATGAACCCATAACATTTTTACGTTTTATGTTATTATCCGAACTTATATATATATCCATTCTGCTTTTGTATTTCTGCAGGATACAATTAAATGTGGTTTTTCTTTGTAGCCTGTGTTTGAATTTTCATTCATGTCATCCATGCTGACTTGTACTATCTGCATGCTCCACAGTATATTGTGTCTGCTTCAATATGGCACTAATTGTGTTTTTAAAAAAAGAAATGTGAATGATTAAGAGGGTGTCTACTTGTCTGCATTTACTCCTGTCGGCTCCCTTTCATCTGCTGCAGGAGGCTACAGAAGCAGAGGCAGAACTGGGAGGACTGGTTTAATGCAAAGCTGCAGCACTCCTAGTGGTGGAAACCCAGAAAAGGCGTCTCATCTCTGCAAATTCAACAAATCCAACCAGATAAGAGGCGATAACCTCTGACTGTCGTCTTCCGCAAAGCAGATGTATTATGTTGTAATACTTTTGTCTGTTTAGTTCTTGCAACACTGGCGTCATTTTTGTGTTTCTGTCTGCATTCTCGGAATCAAAACTGCATGAGTAGACCTTGCAGCTTCACATCTAAGTGTATGTATATCAATAGTAATATCTAACTGGAGGCGTTGTGTATGCACTTGCGCATCCTGGCACAGGTTGTTTTCAGCGACCCTTTTTATGTATGAAACAGTCTGTGTGATTTGTAAATGTCAGTGGCGATGGCATGGCGCCATTGTTTCTGAAGAAGTGTTGTGTTGTGTGACAATAAAGGACAGACATAACCGAGGGGCGAGTCGGAAACAAACAGGTGAGGGCCAAACAAAACTAGATTCCAAAGCAAACTGCAGACACCTCTCTTTAGTTATAGACAGCGAATGTGACACAAATCTAGTGTGAACTTTCAATGCCATAATATATTGTTTGAAGGCAAGATAATAAAACATTCCAATGACAAATGACAGATGCAATTGAAAACAAAAATGGGATCGAATCCGATTGGAATTAGCAAACTGTGTTCATTTAAACATTAAATGCCTGAATCACAAAGAATTAGTTTTATTTCTGTAAATATGCTCTACTAAAAGGTTTTATTTTGGATAGATTTAAGTTGTTTGAATGAAAAGAAATACAATATGCCTCCCTGATTAAAGTGGATTTGTGAGGTTGCAACAAACCGCAGGATGCACATAGGAGAGGATATTTTTCTTGCCATATAGAGTTCAGCTGTGGGTCAAAAGTGTCACCACATGCATCACAGCTGTAGCTGAGAAGCACACACAGTTGCCATGGTGATCAGCCATTTTTCCTCCTGCTGAGCCAAAGATTGGTGGGTGGGTGCCAACATAGTATTATTTTTTTTAACAGGACAGAAAAGATTGCAAAATTGGTTTTTCTGTGTGTTCGCAAATTGAGTGTTTTTTATTTGGCCATCCTCACATTGTTTAAAAGATGTATGTGTTGCTTCTAGCTTCATATTCGTAGCCTCAGCTGTACTCATCAGGAACGCTGTGCAACAAAAGCCAAGGTTCCCTTGGTGAGAGCTACACAGCGTGATAGAACAGGCAAAATGACTGTGTCAGAAGCTCCATTGAGCATAATCAGGCGGTGGTAGATGGGCTTGGCTGTTGGGTTTGAGACCATAAGTCTGGCGATTAAACATGCATGGGGAGAATCCTTCATCACTAGGCGAAACAAAGCTGCCCTTCCCTTCCCACGTGTTCCAACATCGCCATGGAAAAAGCCTGTTTCCGTGGCAACTAAACTGGCTCCCTTTGTCATAGGAATGGGGAAGAAGGAGGTGAGGAGGAGCAAAGAGGAGGAAGGGTGGTGATGGTGGCAAGGGGGGGGGGGGTAGAGCAGAGGAATGACACTCTATGTTGACCTCCATCTAACCTTTAGGTGAAAATGCCAAACTGATTTTATTGTTTCCTGCTTGTATATATTATTAAGGAATTAAAAAAGACAGTTGTAAGCACCTGAGTAAGCAATTTGTACATGTACGTTTGTTTTCATTAATTAATTAATTTAATTAATTCTACCAACTTTTAGACTTCAGGAGGATGAAAAAGAATTAGCATATATTCTATAAATGGACAAGCACTGTTGCAGCCTCAGAAATATAATTTTAACTGAAGAAGGGATCTTACTGTTATAGGGGTTATGATGTTGCAAAGCTCAGAGCTTGTGAAGGTTAAACATAAAGGCAAAAAGAAGGGCGGAATGAAAAAGAAATGACTCAAACGGAGTATACATTTCCAAAAGCGTGGCAGTAAGAAACAGACAACGTCTTGTTAACACAAACAGACAGACACAAGAGGAAGTGTGATAAAGTGAGGCGCCACTTTTATGTTGACCCACAACTGCCCACATAGCATGCGCTGATGCTCTGGCTGTAACTTTAACCTAGTGTTTCTCCAACAGGCTTAATGACATATGGAGCAAAGACAGCAGCAAAGGGTAGCTCTCTTCGAAACCGCTGTCGCCTCCTTCAGGGCCGTACAGGGAGGACAAGATAGTGGCTCGGGACAAAGGTCACATCTACAACCTGTCATGAAAAAACAATTTTTTTTTATGACCATCAAAACTTAAAATAATGTTTGAAGGATTTTCCAATGTGGGTATGGAATACGTTTATAAATAAATGCATTTATTCCGGTAAATTTACCAGAATAAATCATATTATGAACAGGTGCACTTTATTTTTCAATTTGCAAAACAGCAAACAAAATGCCAAAGATCTTGACGAAATTAAGATTTTCCACTGGCACAGCATGATTTTTCTGCAGTTAAATCTGTCCCATCATGCTCCTAAGCATCTTTTTATGGCATATCATCCAGGATTTTGTTTTACTTTGCACCCATCACTGATATCTCATGATTCTCTCAGCTCTTTTAGTACATCATTTTACTTTTTGTCTGACTGTCATTTTCTCTCGGACTCGTCCTGACAACATTGCGGTGCTGCTGGCTTAACGCTGGTGGAAAGTGGAGTTAATGGACTTTCAAATGTCTCATTGTGAATGCAAGCTGTCAAGAGGGTGGAGTGGTATAGGAACAGATTTGATTAGGTGGGCAAAGGCATTGGAAAAGAACGTATTTAAAAAGAGATAGAAGTTTGTGTTTCTGGATGGTTTGTGCGCGAGCAAAACAAAAACTGCATTAATGATTTGTAATCTAATTTACTGCTTTGCTCTAGCCTCAAAAGATGCTGTTGCTTCATCCTCCTTTCTAAAAGTCTTCATCCCTGCTGCCATTCCTCTTTTCAATTTGTACTTCCCATACGCATCTGAAGAGTGGAGGAGAGAGCAACACTGCCTCTTATGGCAGAGTGCGGTAAATGTGTTCATCTCTGGCAGATGAATGATGTCAAAGAGACATATTTATATTCATTTAGGACTTAGGAGGAGGAGAACCCATCTGTAACGGATGTGAAAGAAACTGCTACACATGAATGTGCACAGTGAGGTGTGTGTCTATGTAAGATGGTGCGCGCACACATTTGAGCATGTGTTCCAAGGTATCCATCGTTTGTGATAAATGAATCGTGCTTTTCTGTGGGATAATTCTGTGTTTGCAAACGTGTGTATGTAACAGATTGTGAGTCTGTGTTTGTGTGTGTGTGCGCGCGTATGTGTGCAAGCGAGGTCATTCCCCGGTCACTTGTTCAGGCTGTGTGATGAATGAAGAGGAGAGGTGCCTGCAAAGCCAGAGAGATTTGGGAGAAACATTGTGCTGCCAGGTTAAAAATGGTCTTGTGTTGTGCCAGAGGCATGAAGAAAGGTTGCTTGAAAAAAAAAGTAAGCCTGCAATTTAATTATATGTTCCCCATGTACAGGGTTTAATATCAATCTCACCAACAGATTATACTAATCAAATATTTATTAAAGCTATTTTATTCTCTTGAGTTACTCAATTAAAATTTTCTGTCAGCAAAAAAGTATAGAAAATTTTGCACTCACGGTTAGTACTTCCAAACAGCTGCATAAAACACTCTAGAAATGGCTATTTGGGTTTCAAGGCAGGTTGCAAAGGTCAGAGGGATCAGACCTGACCAGGAAGTATCAGGTTGCAGGAGGCAGGATACTGGTGAACCAAACAGGAAGGCCTTCAAGCAGAAAAAGCTACTGGAAACCAACATCATTCATAAATGTTAGTGACAGTCACCACAGGCCAAAATATTTTCTATGTGTGTATTTGAGGAAAATACACCAATTTCACAGCCTGATGACCTCCATTGGTTTCATTATGATATGCATGTTTACAGTTGCAGGGTTTTATTGAATTGGATTAAGGTAAAACAAATTAGAAAAAAGGTATTTCGATTAGAACACCCCATATGGTTCTTAGTGATGTTATGAAGGTCTGTTGTGGGACAGATAACAGTAGAACAAGAAGTGCAGAAAAAACACCATACATTGCGGACACAGCTGCCTGCACAAACACATTGTGAAATTGTACCATATATACTTAGAACATTGTGTTGTTGAACAAAGCTGACTCATTGGCTGCATTCTAATTTCAGTTTCCATATTGAAAGCCAACCAGGAAGTACAAAATGCTTTACTTCCTAATTTTCTTTGGATGAAAGTTGCAAAATAGAGTTATTTCTGTCAGACAACTCTTGCAGTAAGAAATATTTATTTCCACATACTTAATATTCACATTCTTTAAGTTGGCATTAACATCTTTCTCGTTTTGGCATAACTCTCCGTTCAATTCCATGAGATAATTTTCCATAAAACTTTTGGGTAACAAAATCCCCCTTAACGGAGCCCACAGGTGGAAGCCGGGGAGGAGGGAGGGGCGAGGAATGTAGCGCTGAAGGTAAGAAAGAGAATGAACACTGCACACCTGGACTTCAATAGGACGCTGAGCAGGTGAGTTAATTAACTGAGGGGAGTAACCTATAACACTGCCGAGTGCCTGCCAGAAATTGCGACGGGGTCGCTCATTTCCCATTGACTCTTAAAAATGGTTCAAACAAACCTGTCATCTATGTTTATTGCTATATATACTATTCATGCCAACTATGGGATTTTTTTAAACCTAATTTGAATATGTTAATTTTTATTAGAACTAAAATTTGTGCATTATTAGGGATGTGATTGTTTTGATTGGCAGGTGGACAGGCCGATGAGTGGATTCCAAAATGTTGTTATGCACCTATTGACATATCCCTTCAGGGGTCACTACATCAAATCAGCTTTCACTGATTTGCACAGGTGGTTTTCACAGAGAGTCCTTCCTGGGCTGGGGACCAGCACCGGGGGTACCCAGACTTGAGTGCCCCTGTGGCTAAATAGTTATCCCCATGCGTGAAGGACCCACACTGGATGAAACTAATCACACCCCCTGGGGAGCCAACCCTGGTTTCCCATGCACAAGTCCTACATACAGCCAACTGAGTCCATAATACCTTTATTTACTTGTTCTACCCAATCATCCATTTTTGGAACTCTGTTTAGGTAGGCAGAGTGAGTATTGATCAACTTGCCCATTTGTTTTATCAAAAAGTCTTCTTTCTTTTGGGTCATCTGAACTTGGGAGTATACAAATCAAGTTTGTGCAAAGCATTAATGTCAAGACAAACCCTGCTACACCAAGTACCAAGGATCACAGCTTAATTGCATGTGAATGCATAGACCATTCCCTAACATTGAGAAAGTTAGGGAATGGTGTGAACACTATATATTTAAAAATAATTACAAAAAGGTTACACAAGTTCTCAAGTGTAAATGTGGTGTATTGAAAAGGCGAGACACAAATAAATATCGAAGAGTTGGAGTTGGAGTTGTTTTCCTTGCTGGTCAGACCTGATTCACTGCAGTACTGCTAACAAATCTGTGGTTTGTTGTAACTGAATAACTTTTTTTAAAAGGGTTGTTCTGTTCAAGAGGGCTTTGTGAAACCAAGCTAAACTAAATAAAAGTATGAAAAGGTTTAACATTCACATTCAAACCAATTCTGGCTGTAGGCAGTACAGTTGGTGCCAGACAACAGCCATTTGTCAGGGTGGAGGCTTGATGGAGGTCAGCTCTTATCTGAGGATCTGCTGAAAAGGATTCAAGAGCATGTGCGCCTGTTTGAGAACAGGGGCCTGGGATGGTGGTCAGGCAAAAGTGCATTGTGGGATCGATGTCCACACACACCTCTTCCTAAATTATTCATCCTGTCAGCTGCCCTGTCCGGCATCGCCGTGGAAACCGCTGACCGAGAGCTTTATCCCATCCCAACGGATTCACCTCTTCATCCTCTCCTCAGCTCTCACTTCCTTCTCCACATCTCTCTCACTCATTATCTCTTCCCTTATTTGTTCATTTAGCCTTTCCTCCCACCTCAAGTCTTTCTGGGTTCTGCAATCTTTCCATCTATCTTTCATCTACTCCCTTTATTCAGTATATCTGTCGTCCTCATTAGTTCTGAACTCCCACTGATTCACTCAGCTTATTCTTTTTATTTTTCCTTTTTTCATTGTCTGCTGACATTCTCTCCTCTGCTAACCCCGTGTTGCTGACTAAGATTATAATGTGCTGGCTTTGTACGATGTTTATGTTTTTGTCTTTGAAGTCTGCCCCAGTGGCCTCCTGGACGACAGCCATAATCCTGGACTGTTTTTGGTGCCTTGTGCGTCTGTTCATCTGTGAATTTGTGTGCACACGATCAACTCTGAGCGCAATGTGTGCACACCAGCATGCGAGTGTGAGTCAGTAATTGTGACATGGCTCATACATCATGACCAAAGGCTGTTTGATTACAAGTGGAGGGGCCCTGTGATTAATCGCTGGATTCAGCTTCCTGGCCCGAGTTGTGACACCCGGTCACAGAGCATCTGTACTGACAACCAGAACCCCACCCCCTAGTCTTACTGCCCAGCACCAATATACCTCCTGAACAGCCTACATGTCCTCACTCCCACACATACACACAACTACCCCCTGCCTTTCTCCCATTTCCAACCTGGCTCTCAATTATGTTCTGGCCTTGTTGCTCCTTTGGTGCAAAACTTACTGTTCTGAACCTTCTGCTCCACTGCATCGTGTTTTATCTTACCAACCCATTTTCACTTATCTGCTCTCCACTTCTTCATATTCTCCAATGTGGTTCTACCCTTTAGACTCTCCTCTACTCTTTAGATTGCATTCCACAAACTAGTCAACCTCAGTCAGAAAAATCTTTTAATAAGCAACCCCAAATCCAAGAAGATGTCTTCTATACTTCAGAACAATCAACCAAAATGGTAACAATGACTCACTGACACCAGTCTCTCCTGCATTAGACAGTTATCAGTACAAAAATCGTAAAAATACATGTTAGGTTGACTTGCCTTTAACATTCAAAACTCTAAATATCAAAATTTTCGAAACGTGGGTATTCTGTACTAAATATTATTTCAGAAAGTCCTAATCTTTGGTTCCTAGGTACCTCAAAGCAGTTTTTGTTTGTTTTGTTTTTTTCCATTTTTGTGGGTGTGTGTTTTCATTTTCTTTTGTCAACCAGTGTTGGCATTTTTTCCTACCATAATTGCGACTGTTTACGCAATTAACGCAATTCCAGCAGATTCAGAAGCGGAGAAAAGGAACCTTGCACTGATGTAAGACTTTATAGTGCAGAGGTTCTCACGCAATCAACATAAATCAGCTGATTCTGTTGCGGACAAAAGGGATTTTGCGCCATCGTGAAACACTTTATTAGCAATGTGTCTTGGTGCAAAGCCGCTTTTTTCCAGGTCAGAATCAGCTGATTGACATTGGTCGCATGAAAATTTGAAGAGTTATGTCAAAAGGGTAAGTAGTTAGGTGTCACCAGTGACATCTCTGGGGGCAAAAGTTTAAAAAAGAAAAGTTGCAATCAGTTACAATTGTTATTTCAACACTAACTGGGACCTCAGAAGGAAAAGCAACCACTAATCAAAGTTAATGCCCTCCCAATAAACAAACAAACAAGCAAACTGACCATATATTGCGTTTTAAGAAGAAAATAATGCAAATCATGGGGACGTAAAAGTGTCCTTAGAAACAATTAATGTGGTGCATTGTGCAGCTTTAAGCATTTTTCCTTAACGGTAAGAGAGAATCCTTCTATAATGCTGGTTCATTTTACAATTTAAACAAAGTCTCTCTCTTTAAACTCATCATCCTGCTTACAAAATAGGTTTTGCAAATTTGTGTATTTTAACATTGACATTATCAGAAAGATTTTGGAAACATACATTTGTCTGGCTAGTTTGATGTTAGGTTTCAAGTAACCCATTAAAAACAAAAATAAATAAAATTCCATTTAAATCACTTTTAAATTTGACACAATAAATATGCAAAGATAAAGGAACAAAATGCATCAATGAAATATAACGTTCAGTAAATGAAAAGCAATAAACCATAAGTTGTGCAAGCCAGTGAGAAGAGAGTACGTGTATGCATGCTTGTGTGTGTGTGTAAGTATTCCCCCGGTTCTCACCTCCACGTGGTATCAAGATGAGAAATGGTCCTGCCAGCGATCTGCCCTGGCCAGGGCTAAAGCTTGACGCAAGGATTCCCTGCTGAAGCCATTAGTCTAGGCATTAAACACCATTAGGGCACACTTTCACAGTTGTGTTTTCTTCTTTAGATGACTTAAACCACAACAACTGCTTTCCAAACATTGACATTAAAATGCTCTTTAAATTAAATTGAACAACTTACATGAGGGGTACTCACTTATTGCACATTACTATTACTATCGATTTATTCTTGTTCTATTCATTTTTCTGTTCATCCACCACAATTCTGTGTGCAAAAAGTTGTAGTTTGATTACATGTTTTTGCCATTGGACACTCATATAAACATTAAAATATTTGACTACTGGACATAAATGAAATAAGTCTTTCATAAAAATAATAAATAGACAAAACAATGAGGTAATTGTAAATTGGAGGTGTCGAAATCACATTTTTACTTTATTTTTATTTTAGTTTTATTAGCCTTTTCTAACTTACTTAAGGACAAATAGGATATGTATATCCTGGATTCCTGTTTTTCTATAGAAAGCTGACCTTGTCTGTCACTTGCACTTCAAAGACTTCTTTATTTCCACATAAAAGTTTTGCCTGCATGAATGTGTGTGGCCACATACATCTATGCTCTCATGTTGCATGCTGGAGTGATCCAGGTGTAATTGGGTTAGTGACAAAGAGGACAGTGTGATACCTGCAGGTCTCAGCTGCGCCTTTCCGTGCTGAACTGGCCTGGAGTCAGCTGGAGCTCTGTCATCTGGACTGGCCTCGGCTGAAGCAGCCAGGTTGGGACTCTTCCAGGGTTATAGACCTGGCTGGGCCTGAAGCTAAAATCAGTAAAAAACTTTTGTGTTTTCCTTGGCATGATAGAGGATAGAAAAAAGCAAGCATGATAAAACTTTAAGTTTGTTAAAGATGCTGCAAAATGTTAATAAAAAATAATTAAACGAAGGGTATTTTCAGAGTATACCACTAGTTCTCTAACAGATGTGGCAATGAGGTGTAAGTTATTTTTCAAATGGTTCATTTTAAGGCCCATTTTCAAAAAAATCTTAAATCTATAGCCCCAAAAATTTGAGTGAAATAAAGAGGAATGAAGAGTTTTTATTGTATCTCAACTCAAAGACCCACTCCGATGGAAAATTAGTTTTTTGGGTCTTTTTAACATGTTCTTCTGGCATTTTTCTGATGATGGAGCACATATATAAAGAAAAATAGGCTTAAAATTACAGGTCTGAGTATTTCTTTATTCAAACCGTTGTGAAGCAGGAGCAGACGAAAAAAGAATGTATATGTGTGACGTTGAAAATATGCTGAGTGGGCCACAAGCTCCCTGCTCCACCCCATTTTGATGCATCCGCAGGTAAACAACTGGAAAGTTCCCAAATTGCTTGTCATTTTTGTCCACTGGTAATGTTAGATTGGGGGTGTGAGAAACAGACAGCTGTCACCAATAGGGAGGGGAAGTGGGGGCGGGGTTGCCACAACCAAGCGATCACGCTCACAACAAAAGTTTCAAGGGAACTGCTGCTGTTCTGCAGAAACTCCATCCATCCATTTTCTAATCCGTTTTTCCAGTCTGTTGCAGGGCCACAATCACACACCCAGGCACTCTCACATTCACACCTACAGACAATTTAGAGTGACCAATTAACCTATGAAGCATGTTTTTTGGACACAGTGAAGAAGCTGGAGTCCCTGGAGAAAACCCACTCATGCACGGGGAGAACATGCAAACTCCCCACAGAAAAGTCCCCTATTTGGTGTTCTGCTTCAGGTCCCCCAGCCGGGACTTGAACCAGGGGGCTTCGTGCTGTGAGGCAAGAGCGCAAAGCGTGCAGCTCTGCAGAAACTATGTACCAGAAAACTTCACAGATTTTTTGACTTCGGCTTAAATCGACATAATAATAATTGAAAGACAACTGGGAACACTTTAAAAAATACATCAAAAGATGATCAGAGTGGGACTTTATATAAGGAAGCCATTCTAGTTCAAAAACAATACCAGAGAAATATTACTACAATTTAAGATTGATGGTCACTATAGGTGTTCATACATTTCAGTACTTTTAGATAACAATAAATGATTTTCACTTTTAATTTTTTATTCTATTAATATTTGTCATATTTACTGCATTACATGCTTTAAAATAATAGAGACAAACATTAAATCCATCTGTTATAACAGAAGCAGTTGAGAAAATAATAGGAGACATCCAAAATCTGTTTTCAACCTGTTCATATTTATCCTTGTAGATGCTAATAGTTAACATGAGTGGTCTGTATGTAATGTATATAAATTTCAACCAAAGTTTTCTTTAAAAATGTGTCTGTTTATTGATGACATTAACATGTTTGCTTAGTTTAATTGTCTAAGTGGTTCATTGGGCCAAAAGAACCTGCACCAAATGGATCAATGATCCTTTTAATTAACAGCTAATCATCTGTAGGGGAAAGTTGGGAAGTGAAAGGAGCAAACCCACAAGTAGACAGTGATGAAAGCATCTTGAAAAGCTGACAAAGCTTACTGCCTTTTCTTATTTGCGTTTTGTCATTAAATACCAGTGAATAAAACTGTTTAGATACCACACAGTTTTTCTGTTGTTCCGCTTGTGCTATATTAATTAATTTGCGTTCCACATAATTGGTTAACATAAGAAAATTGATTAGGATAAACAAACCCTCCAAGAATGCTGATGTGTATCCAGTTTAAAAGGACTAAGTATGTTTCAATAAGTAGAAAGAAATATTTAAAGGGCCTATATACCATGCTTTTCTTAAGCCTCTCATAGTAAACTATATCCATATATACAATTATAATATATGATAATATATATTACCACAGCAACACTAAGAACACCTTTTTTATGAAATTCAAGTTATTTTTGCAGGTTATTTTCCTATCTGAAGGTAAGACGAATCGATCTCTCTTTCGCTCCCTGTTGGCGGTTGCATGACATAGAGCCTTTAATTTAAAAAGATTAGACAACACAAAATACAGGTCTGACATTAAAACAATCAGAAAGTATTGTTTTGCTAAAAATGACAGTTAATAAACATTGGAAACAAACTGAAAAAGGGACGGTGAGTCAAAAATGACACTGTCATTGTAAAAAAACTAGTCATCATTGTAGCTTAAAACAAGCAAACTGGAGAATTACCATAGACATTCTGACAATCTATGTTTGACTTGGCTTTCTGAAATTGAATATTGAACAGCATTAAAGAAAAAAGAAAAATCAAAAAGAATTCATTTAATTTTGAATGTTAACAATCTTTTTCAGCTGTGGGCCAACTTAAAGACCCACTCCGTCACCTTTTGAGCTATTTTAAAGGCATTGTCTTTTAATTATGATTATGCAATTTTTAGCCACAAAAAAAAAAAACTGTGTTGGTTTCTAGGACATAGTTTCTGCTGAGCCACAATAATTACATAGAAATTTGACTCTGAGTTGTGGGCAAGACCGTATGCCCCCATTTAACATCATTCGTTTGTTTACACTCTCTCTCCAAACTCCTTACAGCCCCTCACATATTTTAGCGTAATTTTACTGGTGTAACAAAATTGACGAGCAATATTGGAGCAATCCAATCATACAGTTTTGAACCAGATAACAGCTTGGATGAGGAAAACAAAGACTCACATGGAACTGTTAGTCTGCAAGTGGATGCATCAGAATAGAGCACCATATTTTCCACATCACAAATACGGTGAGCTCTTTTTCAAATTGCATCTTTTCATCTGTTCATAATTTACAATAATTTGAATAAAGATTTTGAGTTTGAATATATTTCCATGACTATAAATGTCCTCCATCATTAGAAAACTGCTACAAGAACTTGTTAAAAACACCCAAAAAACAATTTTCATTGGAGTGGGTCTTTAAGAAAAGCACCTCGTCACCTGAGCTTTTTCACAATTGTAGCAACACCCCTGAATGAACCACAAAACATCTAAATGTTTGACTAAAGAAAACCATGTTGACAAAAATACCATACATCTATTGGATAGGCAAATCTTTTTTTGCCCCTTTATGAAAGTCACCCTTGTTTCCCCGTCCGTGACCAGTGTCACATGAATCCGATCAACACTGCTAGTCTCCTGGATGTCCCCTTCCTCCCATCAGGCAGAATTCGTGATCACAGGCTGATATTATACCAATGTCACCACTGTCACATTGAATTTTTGCTTCTCATGTCTGAGAGGTGTCTCTCTAGCTCAGAATGGCAGCAAACCATGCTAACCAGCATGACGCCATCGGAAGCTAATAAATCATCTGTGGTTTTATTTCAGATTTATTTGGACCGTAATGAAGACGCGACGGGTCCCGGGCTGTAACCGACGGCGACAGGCTGACACTGATGAATGGCTGAAAGTGTGTTCTCTACAGTTGGAAGGAGAGCGATGAATGTCAGACTTTGTCTCTGTGTGGGGAGATACTTTGCCCCACAGACCTGTTACATCAGGTTAGTTTTTATAGCTTTTTAATAACACATGAAACCTAAAAAACCTAAAAAAAAATTTAAGCAATTTCTTTTGCTTTGATTATAAATCCAAAAAACAGTCACATCATGTTAACTATTTGTGGTCATCAATATTTTTTTATACTAAAGCTGCTGAATGTCACACTTGGCTGCGTGTAGGACTGGTGTATGGGAAACCACAGTTCATTTCCCAAGGGGCGTAATGAGCTTCATCCATTGTGGGTCTTCGGGCAAGACATTTCACACTATGTATGTAGCCTCAAGGGAGCTTAAGTCTGGGTCTCCCTGTGCCAGTCCCCAGCCTAGATGAAGTACAGAGTTGTACCAGGAACATAGACTGTAAGAAAAATGGACAGCTCAATCCACAAGTACCTACTTGGTTTCAAGAGGCCAAAATCCCATAGACTTCTATGGAAAAATAGACAGTAATTACTCAGTCATTTTATTTGTCAGAATGACCATTCTTGCTCTGATACTTTCTTCTTAACATCTTCTTTTTAATCATAACTTTTTTAAAGATAATTTTTCTTTATCGCAAGTCATGCAAGTTATAAACTGACCAATTAGATGCCTCAGCACAAGCATGAGGGTCTTATGTCAAATGTCTGAGGTGTTTGATTGACAGATTTTGGGTAGCCAGTGGCAGCAGACTTCATCCATGCTGTCTGTGAAGGTCTTTTTCTTCTTATTTTCCAATTCTTAAAAAGCAACAGAGTTTTTCCCGTGTCTCTCTGGCATGGGAAAATCTAAGAAAAAATAAGAATAAAGGTTAACAAATGCAAAATTATCAATCACAGATTCAAATGTTCGAATGGTTCTCTCTCAACAGCTTGTACAATTCTCTTGAGCCAGCAATATTAAGTGTATAAAGGGAAAGCTGAATCCAGTCTGTGTTTCCATTATACATATCCATAAAACCTTATCGAAATTCAAAAAATGTCGAAAGAACACAATTTCGTTGTTTCCATTAAATCCTAATTATGAGAATAAACACAAACCAAGTCACACGATTAGTCATTCAAAAACACAGATGTGAACAATGTGAACAATACAATACTACTACTTTACAGCAGATACATTCAAACTTCTGTTGTGTATATCTCATTACAATGCACGGAAGACACGGAGGATGTTTAGAAATCATAGATTATTTTAAAGAGCTCTACAAAAGCATCAGTAATCATGTGTCCATGTCTGGGTTCATGAGATCATTCAATCTCTCCCAGTACTACCTCCACTCCCACTACAAAAGCCACTTTCCCCCGCTACTTTCGTGTCTCTATGACCCACATTAGTTCAAGAGGGGAAAAATAAAAACAAGAATCAAACTAGAGAATCTTTTTATAGTTGTCTTGATAAAAAGAGTTAACATATATATAAGATGTAGGAGGCCCAAGCTAGCTGCCTTTCCATCCAGCATAGCAAATCCAATTAGCGCAATTTTCATAGTCAATGGAAACAGCGTTCAAGAGGTAGAGGTGTGGGAAAAGGTGGGGACTCACAAAAAGCTCACTACTGTTTGGCGCCAGTAATTGCCATAGATAAAGGGACTCCGAGCGACTCTGACCAATCACTGTCAGCTGGTTTCAACATTGGAATAAAGGTCATCAATTTCTTTGATGGTTATCCTTATTGTCCTTCATACTTTTGTCAATTCCGTTATTAAAAGGCAAAGAATATGATGCAATTGATGGACAAAAAATGCTGAGCAGCAAAAAGAGAAGGGAGAGAAACAGGAAACAAAAGAATATATTAGTAAATGTCAACGCAGGTGCAAAAAAAGAAAAAGAAAAAAGAAAACAATCACAAAGATGTTATCAATAGTAAAAAAGGAAAATACTTAAAACTACATTTAGAGTTTAATGAAAACCTAAAGAAAATGTGAAAATTATAAGCCAGCTGTGAAGCAATAGGCTGTGAAGCAACAGTTTATTAACCCTTGTGCTATCCTAGGCACTTTAACGTTGGGAGTTGGGTCATCTAGACCCACCAGACAGTACTCTGAACCTTTTTTCTTCAATGATTTGTGATCTTCACTGGTGTCCTTGGATTACATGAAATCTTTCCACCTTTATCCACTTTTGTTATGGTAGGGAGAACACGTCAAAGTAAGGGTGGGGTCATCTAAGATAGCACAAGAGTTAAGCTGAAATAATACCAGCAAGCTGATGCAGTTGCACATAGGATCCTTCTTAAACCTGCTCCCAGTAGTAATCCAGGAATTACTGCAGGAATAATTATTATTAAATGTTTAAAAACTGTAAGTGCACAAGGGGGAATCTGTGTAACGTATAACAGTTGTAGGTGGTGTGTGTACTGGTGTTTGACAATGAAAACTAAAGAAAGAAGAAATAAAAAACAAATTGAACACTGAGATGCTATCGGACAGCAGTGGGTGTACTGAAGCTATAAATCAAAAAGCAGAGGTTTTAAATAGAAGCAAAGAACTTTACTGAACAATTTATATAATAAAAAAAACTATAAATACAAACAAATCAAAAACAGAAACAAATTCTAATTTATTTAAATTTAAAATTTGAAGTTACAAAAGAAATCAAATAACTAAAGTGACAGACTAAATTTATAGAAGTCAACATAATGTGTAAGATAAATATTTTGCCTCAGTGAGAGATAAAGATGTTTACAATTTCTACGTCCAATGTTTCAAAGTATCAATCAATCATTAGAAAACCTATTCATTTTAAGTTAATATTTAGGTAATTTAAATAAAAAAGAAAACAAAAGTGTGTGTTGTCTCTGAACCATGGCAAAGAATGTTTTATGACTGTTGTCCTTTTTTTTTAAAAGGGAAGAAGATTTGGGAAAATAAGACATTTTACAAAGTTTTTTTTATTTGATTCTGATATTTACTAGAGTGATCTGATCACTCTAGTAAATTGCTCTAAAATTATTTTGTGAAAATATTGCACAATATTATTTCTAAAAAATACAACATAGTCAGTAATATTCTTGCATTTTACCCCTTGACCCAATGGAAATATACACCAAACCACTTCTGCTCAAAAGTTACTTTGATATACATGAAGCAAAAACAAAAGGGAATTTTACTATATCAGGAAATAAATTCAACTGTCAAGGGGTTAATCCCTGCAACATTTTTGTAACATATTTTTTTGTTTTAATATTTAATTTTATTGCAAAAGGTCTTTATTTTCTTGTAAAGTTCTAAGGTGTCCTTTGCTATTGCAAAAAGTCTTTGTAGTTAAGTTAACTGAAGTTGGGATCACCATTGTTCCTCCTTTCTTTTGAGTACAAATGCATTTTCATCACTCTCTTTGCATTGCTGTTAACACTGACTCTGTGAATTAATAGTTTGTGTGTCATCACAGCTCTCTCTGTCAGCCAAGGACAAATCGACTGAACCAACTCAATGCCTCAGACCTGGCAGTTTCAAGTCATTCTGTCAATCAATTAATCCATACGAAGCCCGTCTTATGCGGGCGTGACAGAACATGGCACAGCAGTTTGTGAAGAGCACAGGAAGACATATATGAATCATACAGAGCACTGGGGGAGAAACCTGACAGCGTCTTACTAACTGACCACATCCAAAGCATGCGTTTACTTTCGAAATGAATAAAAATTGGGGTTTTGCCCATATTTTCTTGATAGTTTTTGTATTAAAAACCTTGTCAATGTTTATGAAAAAGTCAATGAAGGTTCAAAGTCATCCAGGTGACTGTCTTGTTTAACCATGCCATCTGGACTTAAAATGTTGTCTCTTTGAAACATTTCCCCATTCACCCAAGTGGCATCATCCGTCATTTTATATAAAGGTTCTCCAGGAATTTAGAGTTAAAAGGTCTCAAACAAACCCAAAGAGTTTTGGAGTAATGACTTATATGTATAGCATTTACGCTGCAAAAAAAACAGGATTTTATACCAGTATTATAATATTATATAACACATTATAATATGTAATATTACATCTTATAAAAATACCAATATTCAAACTAGCATTTATTTGGCTACAAAATAAAGTGGCGTTGTCACACAAAAAAGATATCTCTTTCTTCAGCGGTTGGTGATATAGTGGTTGGCACTCTTGCTTCACCTCCCAAAGTCAACAAACATGCAGCTTTGGTTAGTGAGAATGTGGGTATGTGGTTGTTAGTCTCTACATTAACATGCAATGGACTGGTAAACTGTCCAGGGTGTTGTCTGCCTTCATCCTCCTGTAGCTGGGCAGGCTCCAGCAACCTTGTTACCCCCAAAGGGAAATATATCGGGTTTAGAAAATAGATGGATGGATCTTCTTACTCTTTAGTTTTGCCTGCTACTATGGACCAGTTTCATTCATTTCCTTTATTGAGAGACTACTAAAAAACATGGAGCAACCAGCTTTGATGCACATGTAAACACAGTGTGTAATTAAAATGTGTTCTGTATTGTTGAAACATCTGATGCATATTTGCGTTGTCTCACATGTGATGTTAAAAATCGGTAGCAAATGCTGAAAGAAATTCATGGTAAGGTGAACTCTAATCGCAGAAAAGAAACTTGATCCATGAACGGGCATTCGTGGGTTAAAAAAAAGCTACAAAAAAACTCAAAACAATTCGGTTCCAAAGTCTACATAAAACTCTCTTTACTTGACTACTGGTAATTACATTAGCAGCAAATTTCCGTTTTGGTAGGATTAAATCCTATATTAAAATAGAGTCAAAAGCTTCTATTTCTAAAAACATTTCTATTTTTTCACGCAAGGTCCAGGTTTTCTTCTTTTATTTTTTTATGTCCTTTACAAATGTCATCAAACGGATGTTTTTACGCAGGGGCTGCTACAACAGGAAAACCAATTGTTAAGGCTTAAAAAAGGAAATAAGTGTGTTACTGTTGAAAACCCGTTATTTTAATTTCTATTGTAAAGGTTGTAACTTCCTGTGACATTCTTGTCCACTTTAAATGAGCAAAGGATTTTTAAAAATATGAAATAAGTATTGGTGTTTTTTGCAAGTATGTTAACTTTGATCTATTGTTTTAGTAGCCATGATCATGATGATTTGAAAAAAAAAAAGATTTTTTTAAAATAACTAGTCCTGACCAGCAGCCGAGCAAACAGATGAGAGCTGAAGGCCTCTTGTGTTTAACAGATTTCACCAGTACAATAAATGGTTATGAATCTTTGAAGACACTAGGTATGTATAAACCCCTTTTTTGTTTCAATTATACTAACAGTTTTAAAAAGATTCAGTTATTGTTTAATTTTAAGTAATGTGAAAATGGTGTTCTTGTCACCAGGCCCAAGAAGAGGAACCCGATCATCCCCCGGCTCCAGCTAACACTTTGTATGTTCCGTCCTCGCTCCGCTCCGACGTGTTAGTCTGGGGTCACACCTCCCGTGTAGCCTGTGATGGAGGCATCCAAAGGACTCTCAAACTCCTTCAACGCCGTTTCTTCTGGCCCTCCATGGAGCAGGCTGTTAGGGAGTTCATTTCTGCCTGTGACATCTGCGCCCGATCAAAGTCTTAAAACTCTCCTCCTGCTGGTCTGCTCCATCCGTTACCTGTTCCTAAACGCCCCGGGTCCCATTTGGCCATGGACTTTGTCACGGGGTTACACCCCTCACAAGGTAACACCATCATCCTAACCATCATCGACCGAAATGGCCGACATCATGGTGCAGAAGGTCTTTCGCCACCACGGCATCCCCAGTGACATCGTGACAGATCGCGGCCCCAATTTGTGTCGCAGGTGTGGCGGACCTTCTGTTCTGCTCTGGGTGCCACTGTCAGCCTCTCGTCTGGGCACCACCCCAATCCAATGGGCAGGCCGAACGCGCCAACCAGGGGCTCGAGGCTGCTCTCCGCTGTCAGCCCAGAACCCCTCTAGTTGGTCCTCATTCTTGGTGTGGATTGAATACGCCCACAACAGTCACCCGTCGTCCGGCACTGGTATGTCCCCGTTTGAAGCGTCCCTCGGGTACTCACCACCCTTGTTCCCCTCTCAGGAGTTAGATTTGGCAGTTCCTTCAGTCCAGCATCATCTTCGGCATGTCCTACGCATCTTGGACCAAGCCAGAGCCGCTCTCCTGAGTACCAGGGAAAGGAACTGCCGAATCGCCAATTGCTACAGGGTGGTGAGTCCCACCTACCAGGCCAGACAAAAGGTCTGGCTTTCTTCACGGGACATACCTCTACAGGCCACATCCCGTAAACTGGCTTCTCGTTACATCGGCCCTTATACTATCGAGAGGATCATAAATCCCTCCTGTGTGCGGCTGCGGCTCCCGGCGGCGCTGAAGGTACACCCTTCCTTCCACGTTTCTCAGATAAAACCCTTCCAGGAGAGCCCGCTGTGCCCGCCGTCCGCTTCCCCACCACCCGCCCGGGTCATCGACAGCGCTCCTGCGTACACGGCCAGTCGGGTGCTAGATGTTCGTCGCCGGGGCCGTGGGTTTCAGTTCCTCGTGGACTGGGAGGGTTATTGTCCGGAGGAGCGCTCGTGGATCTCCCGCTCCCTTATTCCGGACCGTACCCTCATCAAGGATTTCTACCGTGCCCACCCGGACTGCCTGGAGGCGGTCGTTGAGGGGGGGGGGGGGTGGTACTGTCACGGTTCCCCATCAGCTGCCTCCCCCTCCCTGCTCTCTGATTGGAACCAGCTGCCATTCATCTTATCATCACCTGCTGACCTTCTTAAGGAGATCCACCCTAGCATTCTACGCCAGTTCGTTATACACTCTCCGGTGCTTACGCCTGGCCTCAAGCTAAGTAACTTGCTTTTAGTTTCCTAGCCTTGTACTTACCTCTTCCTGTCCTCCAGGTCCTTCCTCCACGGGTGCCGCTGGTTCCGCCCTCGTCTCACGCTGCTCAAGACGCGGAGCCTTCCTCGCTGTCCTCTGGATCGCCCTTCATGGTGTCCCTTCTCGCCCACTGGCATCTCGGCGTACTTCCTAGACTCTCCTCCGGGTTCCCACAAAAGCCTCGATCCTGTCTCGTCTGCTTCAGCTACTACATCTTTGTTCTGGACTGAATCTCCTTATTAAATACTCAACTGCACTCCCATGTCTGAGTTTCTTCCGGGTTTCAGCATCTGGGTCTGCCTGGTCATCGACATCATGACAGTTCTCTCTAAAAGACAATGACCAAAACAACTATTTTGTTATGCAAACTGCATAAAATGATTACCAATTCTTCTTTCCTGATGTTTTCAATAATTGCTAACAGTGGTTTTAATAATAATTTATTGAAATTACAGGAAAGAAATGGGAAGTTTTCAAAGCTTTTCATTGGTAGAAAAAGAAAAGTCTTGCCTTTTTTAAACCCTTGTTTTGTGTCGTACTGACATCTCACTGTTTCCAAGCTCTTCACTACATTTTACAGGGTGGTAACAACGTGTAAGGGCTTTACAGAATAACATAAAACCTATCTATCAGCTAAGCTGATAAATTATATATATTTAGACTAAATAGATCTTAATTTAGTGTCTAATTATTGCCCTGTGTCCACTGTTAAGACATTTTGTACTGACAGGCACCACAAAAGGACAAAATACATTTAACATTGAATCATTGCTAAACCATCTTCATTCTACCCTTCAGCTTTGCTACAGACCTTCATTTGCCCTTTCCGTCTTCATGTCACTCATTCGCTGCAGGAGTCATTTTATTATCTCATGTTCATTTGTCTACATGTTTTTCTTCACACCCTCCTTTGAGTTCTTCACCAACATCTCGGTTTATCATGTTTTGCAACACAGTTAAACAAATTATTAGCATTTCCTGTTGTTCTCTGAACTATGTGGGAGACGAGTACATCTCCATGTGCACACGACAACACACACACATTCATAGGCACACACAGACGCCTACAAGAGCACAGAGCCAGTTAATTAGAGTTTGAAGCTCTTCTCTCCTAATGAACCTGAGGGTAATTAAAGAGCCCCAGGACACGGTTGTGTTTGCGAGCCGGTTATAATTAAACCCCAGCGAGCTGATTTAGCTAATTAGCTAACGGCTCGATGTCGGACACCAACGCATTCCAACCTCAGCAGTACACAGGAAGTTACGGTGTTCCCACATTGTACCTGGCAACACTTTCATTTCCTGGGGCATTAATCACCAAAGTTGCAACTGTCACTGAGGTGATGAGGGGATGGGGCTTCAACCCAGAGGCCGTAACAAGAGGGCCATCCGTGTTCAAGCTGGGACAATGGGACCAATCAAATGCAGCAGGTTTACAGGGGAGGGACTGGAAATTTGTGACACACGTAAAGGCAGAAGAGAGTAAACATAAACTTGTTTGCTATCAAACAGCTACTAATGATAAAGGGGAAGCAATTTACTTTCACAATAGAACTTTTGTTTGTGGGTCAAAATGAAAAAAAATACCAAAGATGTCAGCAAGGACATACTATTTTTCTGTCTTTTTTCCAACTTTATGAGTGAGAAGATTGTCATCCTCCATCAAACTTTATATAATAATTCTAATGTCTTTTAGAAGTCCTTTTTTGTTTTTTTATTCTGCAGATTGCATATCTTTTTGACACATGAGGGCTTAATTCATAAAGGAGGAATTGTTTACCATTGATCAATTAGTTAATCTAAGTGCTAAGGCTTGAGAGATTCTCTGGCATTTGCTTCAAACTGAATATTTATACAAGTGGGAGCAGGTTGTCTGCCATTGGGCCTTCATCTCTCTACATGAGGGGGTTTTCCTTGGTAACAACCATGAGTGTGGGAATTGATTAATGAGAAACACTTAAAAGTCCTTTGCAGAGCCACCCAGGTCAAAATTCCAGTAAAGTTCAGGCCAATTAAGAATTGTACTTGTAATGTTAGGGGACGCGATCTTAAGAAATGTAAGAATTTTTCGAATAATCCAGGTTTCATTCATCTCTAAACTAGTTATCAGTAGAATTACAGTGTGTTTCTCTCCACTCTCTCATTTCTAGTCTTTCCGCCTCCAGGTTGTGTCACAAATAACTCAGCTCAATGGGGATCAGAAGCCTCCAACTTCATAGATGCAGCATATCTGAACCCCATTCATTTCTGCAGCAGAAGAGGGAGAGCTGGCATTGGCCACTAAGGCCCTGATCAATCATGATGCAGCAGGACGGCTTGTATTAGAAAAGGAGAGATGGAAGAACGAACAAGTGCAGAGAAGAAAACAGTAGGGAATATAAGACATTTAGATATGGATATTTCACTCTGGGAAATGCATGTGATTTGTAGATGAAACGAGATATGAACAGAGGTAGAGTCATAGACGGAGGTGTGAAAAAACATCTTTGCATCTCAGCCCTGTGTGTTATTAAGAGATTAAATCCCTCCTCTGACATCCTTGTCAGAGCAACAGACAGAATCGAGCACGTCCGGTAATTTGACTAGTTGGCTTTCTCCTGAAAGCTCAGTTGGTCGAACAAGCAACAGAGCGTTGAATTTGCAAGATGTCATGAGTCCTAAGTCGGCCATCTACCTCACTTATGTTACCCTGTCGTCGCTAAATCAGACCCTTACACATGCATATTCATTTTGTTCAAATGTCGTGACTCGTAATGTTGTTCAGACAGATAGCCTTTATATTCCCACTCCAGTCATCTTTGAATTTTTTGGTAGAAGCATTCCCAGTGGTCTTTTAATTATGATTATGCCATTTGAGCCAAAATAAAATAAAATAAAAATGTTTAATTTTCTAGGACATAGTGTCTGCAGAGCAACGCTAGTTCACTAGAAATTCACCTCTGAGTTTTTGGCACAGAATAAAAGATGATTTACATTTTTCCCGTTTGCGGTACTTCACTGTAGCATTGGCAAAAACTAGAGTGTTCATTAATCAATCAGAATGTAACATTGCCTCCATCATATCTGTGACAGTCGCCTTTAAAAACTGTAATGCATGAGCTCTATTTCCAGTTGTTGACACATCAGTGTTGTCCGGGTTGCAAAATAAAAATGTTGTGCTATCAATATAAAACTTAAACTTGAACTAAATTTTATTTTACATTTAAGGTGAGAATGCACGTTAACACCAGGGAAATCAACAGCGTCCATTTTCACCATGTAGCTGAAAGTTTAATTTTGGAAGTCCAAAAACATAACATCCTTTATGACACAAAACATGCATTTTACAAGGACACAGTGAGGAAGGAGAAGGCATGGGGCCTGATTACATAAGTTTTATGGCGCCCAGAAATCATTAGCCGGAAACGGAAATTCTGCAGGATTTCAGAATTATAGCACCTTTTATTAAAACTTTTCCTGGTTCAGTGTGGATCATGAGCTTAAAACGGGCAAAGACTGTAATTGTTTTATCCATTCAAAAACAGTAATAACAAAACTCACCGGAGCTTTAGTGACAGTGTTTACATTCCTTCAAAACGGTAATTTTTCAAACCTTAACGCGATCAACGTGAATCAGCATATTCTGTTGTGGAGAAAAGCGGCTTTGCGCCGGTATGCAATACTTTACATGCATATCTGTGAAAAGACACTTTAAAATGTTGCTTACAGCGCAAAGCCGATTTTCTGTGCTGATCAGCTGATCCATGTTGATCTCATGAGGAGTTACGGTCAAAGCAAAGGCTCTGGAGGCAGAGGGGATGCAAGAGAGACAATGTTAACTAACTGACAGTCGTGAGATTGACTTCCCACACAGTGTGATGAAGAGGCACTGCAGACAGTATAAATACAGGGTAAGCCCGACCCCATTTCCCTCTATCCATCTCTTTACATGCTGTCTTGCTAGCTTACAACCCTTTATAACCCAGCTTAACATTACCGTTGTTACAAAAATGGCAAGCATTTCCTGAGCTTTCCAGCCATACAGTTTTGGGCCAGATGCCAGGAAAACAAAGGCGTACATGGATTTAGTCTACAGGAGGATGCCTAAGAATGGAGGCAGCAGGGAGCTCGTGGCCCACTGATTGTATCACCTCAGAGCTACAAGCTTTTTCAAATGGCATTTCTTTTGTTTGCAGCTTATTCAAAACAATTTTAATAATGTAACACTCAATTTTAAGCTTACCAGTAATTTTCTTGTCCTCCATCTTGAGGAAAATGCCAAAAGAACACGTTTTAAAACACAATTTTCGTTGGAGTGGGTCTTTGAGCTCAAACTTAAATACTTGGAAGACAAATTGTCACATACATCATCCAGCATGTGTTTACACATCCATTTATCCTTTCATGAGTTTACAGGAACAGCTGCCCCCACAGTTCCAGGTATGTCTCTATCTGCCTGGTACCCCCACAGCGAATTCAGTCAAGCCAGGTATTATTTTAACACCCACTTTCACAAGATGAATGAGGGATGTTTTCCTCCTTTTCTTATCTCACACTTTGCTACTCTGTCTTTCTTCCCTCAGCCTCATCCCTCCATTTGGAAAATCCTGACCCAGTACTACACTGACATTATGAGGCCACTCACTGCGCAGCTAAAATAAACCCTCGTGAAGGAAGCGTGTGACAGAACGGGGTTACCACATGCCGTCGCACAAATTAATCAAACAAATAAACGAGGAGTTTAGACTTAAACTGGGAAGATCTCTCCCTCCCTAAACTCTTCCTCTGTCTCCCAGCCCATGTGTTCATGTTTTTCCGTTGCTCTCTGGAAAACATAAATAAAAACACACAAAGAGTACACACAGCTGCATGTGTGGCAGGATTTATACAAATACCTGCAATGTCATGGTTGCAGCAGCAAAAACCTCCATGTCATTTTCAGTCTGACTTTAGTTTCAATACTTTGGCTTTACTGGAACAGATGTCTTTGGAACCTTGTATTAAAGCCATTTATTATAACAATAATTTCATCATTTGAAAATGTAGTCTCATGAAAAAATGTGTTAAAACTTTCATACAAGCATGAGTGTTTAGAAGAAGGTGGGATGGAGTGATCAAACTGCCATGAAGGTAAAATACAGTTAGGAATGTGCATTATACATATTTCTAACAAAAGTTTCGCATCATGGTTTGTGTCCTTATATAATTATATACTTTTAAAAACAATAAAACTTCAGGTTTCTCGTCTGAACTGGTATCTGGCTGAAAACTGTACAGCTAGATAATTTCAATTTTGCCTTGCACTTTTGTTGCACAGGTAATGTTAGGTTGTGGGTGTAGGCGTCTGAAAGCCAGCTGATGATGATGGGAAATGGGGACAGGCTTACTCCTCGCCAAGAGTCCCACTCCCAACTGTGTCCTAAAAAATGACACAAGTTTTTTGATTATGCTGCGTGTTTGACACAGTCACTTTCAAGGGTTTCTGAGTTGATTATTTATTTGCCTCTATTGTCACAGTAGAAGTCAGAAAGGATGCTGTAAATATAGTTCTGGATTTTGTTGCATAAATAAAACAGGCATAGCCACAACTATCTCATCCTCAACAGACTAAGAACCAGATCAGGTCAGATGAAAACGTGGATTGTCTTTCACTGAAGCCCAGTTTCACTTTTGTGTTGTATGTCCACACTCTCTGATTGTGTTGGGTGCTGCATGCTGGTTGCCACAGTGATGGCTCGGAGGCCCATTTTGCATGCAGGAGGCATCTTGATTAATCTTGAGGATGACAGTGTGACTCTGGATAGGGACAGCTCCACACTGATCTGTAATGAAGCCATTGAGCCGCATGACGAATTGAGGCGAAGGAAATTTGTGAGCCTGTGATTAATGAAATAATGAATTAAGTAATTGGAGCGACTTAATTATTTATTTCTCAATCTTTGAAGTTAAGGAAAATGTTGATTGCATATTCAAATCGAGGTGTAATGAGGTGGTCTATGTTTGAAACTCACTTAGTATGAGGACATGCATGTACACACATGGCGGATCAGATCAGGTGGAACTTTAACTCCATCAACAGCTAAGCCAAAAGAAAAAAAACATATATATATATATAAAAAATAAAAAATTGAAAAATTATGAAAACATATATATATAGCTTCCAAAAGTTGCAATGATTTGCCACTTAAGATAACAAGAATAAGCCCATCTACTTTTATTTTGTAACCTATACAATGCTTCAGATTTTGTTTTATATTTCCAATAATACAGATGATTAACTACCTCAATGAAGTGAAAAGGATGTGATTTGATTCCCATGTGAGACTCACAGTCTGTCTGGAAACAGAATTTTATTTCAATCCACTTTGTCTTTTCCGTCGGCTGCCTGCTGTAAAGGGTGTGTGTTTCCTGGACTCGCTGTGAGGACTGCGAGCTTTTCCAGGGAAAGCATGCTGTAAATTTGGATCATCCCTTCAAAAGCTGCGAAGTCTGCCTCAACAAGCTCCTGTGTACACGTGAGTCAGGGCCAGCATAGAGCTCTGCCTGCACATTAACTGGAATGGAACTGTGTTTTTTTCTGTAATTTTTTTTTTTTTAACTTTCCATAACTTATACAACAAATGGCAGTGAACTGCTTCGTATTCAGCTATAAATGTTCAATTTCAAATTTCACTTTACAACTGCTGGATGTTGAACAGCAAGTGTCTTTTCGTCCCCATCCGTAAATGTTTGAATTGTTGAAAAAAGTCAGCACATTCTGTTCTGGTCACCAATGAAGGTTATTCGATTCTAACATAGGTTTAATTGAAGTTAATGTGTGTAAATTTAAGGTCTGCTATTTAAAGACAGAAGCTGTCCTGGCTTAAACATACTCAAATACTTACATTCAAAGTTATATTATATAATTAGCAGACTACTTTATCTCAAGTGACAGCTCAAGCTTAAGAAATACACTGTGGGAATAGTGCTAAAAAGGCAAAGTACCAAGTACTATTATTGTGTTGGCAATATTGGGGAGACTGACATAATGCACGAAGACAAAAGTAGTATAAACTCTGATGAAGTCATCTCACATTGCCAAAACAAGTTGGAGGAGTTTGTGTATCTGGGCTCCTGTATCAACATCAGGGGTCACACTAGAGTTTCTGGGAATCTGTGCACCATTTTCATTGCTATATTGTTGCACCGTAGGCGAATGAGGGGCTGACGACAATGCTGATAATAGGGAAGAATACTTAGAAGTTCTTGGACAGAAGCATGACTAATATCGGGGTTTTGAGTGGGACAATTTAACAGCGACACAAGGAAAAATGCAAAGGACTCGAGGAAGAGGACGGCTCTCAGCATTGGGCTTATTACCATGGAGTGAACGAAAAAACAGAAATAGTTTGGGATCCAGAAAATTTGCGAAAAGGTTTTGAAAGAATTTTGATGTAAAATATGAACAAGATATGTCTTGACGAGTGCTTCATGAGGCTTTGGAAAATGATTTCACCAAAATAAAATGAAGTGTGACATTGGTACATGAATGTGGAGAATGCTTTTGTACATAAGGATGGGATGGTTAGAAGGTGCTTTCAAACGGTGACTCACAGTATACACCTGAATCATTAAGGATCGGATCAATTCAGGCAGAACCAGGTAACCTGGAAAGTATTCCAAGTTTGGTTGACCAATTTCTTCTCAGACTTTTAGAGATGAAGGACCTGACCTCTCTTGATAACCTTTCAGAACAGCAACCGTTCAGCTTCAATTTGGAATCTTCCATACTAGTTCTGCAAAACCATTGAAAGGCCATCAACGAGTTTTACTTCACAAATATCATCTTCTCCACTTTCCAAATTTTGAGATTTACCCATTATTACTTGACAAGGTCATAACAACCTTACTGTCGTTAATGTTTTCGTATCTTCAATTTAAACCAGGGGTGTCAAACTCAAGGCCTCTAGGGCCGGTCTCATGCTGGTTTTCCAGAAATCCTGCCTTATCTGTTGCTGATTACCTGGATCAGGTGTGTTTAGCCAATAAGGAGCTTCAATGGCAGGTTGGTTGGAAAACAGGTTGGACACTGAATGAATGGTCTCTTCTCAAAACGTATGAGATACATAAGGAGCACCAAACAAAGGAGTCAGAAATAAGTCTGTCAGTCTGTCAACTCTAGAATTTGTTTGTGAAACGCTACACGTTAGACAAGTAACAAGCAATAGCGTATTCACAATACCTGTAACTTCCAACCTTGTTTGCAACACATTAAAAAAACAGACTAATACTTCTAAAACAAACATTACTGTGACCACACTAACTCCCAAACTTGTTAGTAAAATGGAAAAGAAAATGCAGTCTGACACCTCTGCCTGTTAGAAGCGTTTCCCCGTGTTTCATCAATGTCTGTGGGGCATCTCCATTGCATTGTATGGGGAGTCCATCTCACGACCATCAGTTAATTTACATGGACTCCGTTGCGTCTCTGGTCTGGTCCCCATCATCCCTGGATCCTGGGGGAGTGGTTTGTCCTGTCACCCTCATGTCAAGTAGTTCGTCCCGCTCTCTTTTCTTATCCAACATTTAAATGATCAAACCCCATGCTCTCTCCTTCCAAATTGAGTCCTTGTAAAATACTTGTTTTGTGTCATATATGAGGTTGTGTTTTTGAATCTCCACAATTAAACTTTCATCGGCCATGGTGGTGTGATACACTGTGTTACTGTGTGTTATCGCCATGTAAACATTCTAATTGATTAATGGGCATTCTATTTGATTGTGTAAATGCAACACAACGGAGATGCACCGCAGACGGACCATTCAAAATCGGACTTTACATGTAAGCTGTATTTACACGTTAGCTGTATAAGAAGCATTAGCCACGTTAGCGCATTTACAATACCTGTAACTCCCAACCTTGTTTGCAACACGCAAAAAACAGACAGATACAGTTAAAGCAAATGTTACTGTAACTATGCTAACTCCTTATTTGTTAATAAATAGCGCACCACCTTGTTTGCAACTAGTACAAAAGACAGACTGACGTTTTGAAAGAATGCTGTGTACCTCTAAAAACCACTTTGACAACTAGAATTAACCAGCAGTCATTTTTGTAATAAATTAAAGCTTTTAATTGTGCCTTACAGTGCATAAAATACAACATTTAAGCAATAAATTTGAGGAACTCTGATCAATCTGATAGTTTAGTGTGAACTTTGAGAATGAAAGTATTAGTTTCAGACAACAGGTAACTAAAGGAAATTTTACTGAAAATTATCTTTAAAAGTTTCTATAACCAAAGGGTAAATATAGATAAATTGCATTCAGAGTGAATGTGGTTTCTCTGATGTGTGACAGCAGGCGTCCATTATGCATCTTGTGTTTGAGCGTTTGTGTGTTTTTATGCAGCGTGTGCAGGTCTGTTGTGTTGTATTGGAGATCATTGCGCATCCATCAGCATGCCGTTACACAGTGGACAGTGAGGATATGAAATGGCTCACATTTTAGGGCTGTCGCTGATCAATGCTCATAAACATTTAATGTCATAATCAGCCATCAGGCGGCACAATAACACATCAGCGTTAACTGCCGTGGGCAGCAACAGCAGGATGACACTTGCTAAGGCACAAACGCATGCAGAGTCACTTCTGTGGAGTTACATCTTTGCTACATTGACTTTGTGCATTCTGTGTTACACAACCACCTGTGTGGAACCAGCCTCTGCACCACACACATTAAATGGCTTACCTCACACGCCATTAAACAAACACACACCATCAACTATTTAGGGGCTGAAATGATGTTTTCTTGCTCAGACTGTGCTGTTATGCTTCGATCCAAATGAGAAAGGAAAGCAGGGGAAGGAAGGTGGTGAATTTGGCTTAGTAGCAGGAAGGGAGGTGTTATTATCAGGGGAGGGCTTTACAAAGTAAGCCAATTTATACAAGGTATCTCGGCACGAATTAGCAGCTAATGACTCTATTAGCTTTCATTTTTGCACCAAGGAGATTTCCCCGCATAAATTAAGACCTGATCATTGGCAAAGTGTCATGGCCAAAGGACAGTTTATAAATACAACAGCCAGGCCCTGTCAGCCAGACCGAGCGCTGATATAGATGTCTCTTCAGACTTTGTCGTTGAGAGCAACAGACTTGTGCCAGTCAGCTGGTGACAGGGGACCGTGGGGGACCCGAGGTGGTGGGGGGCTCTCTCACCAACGTCCCTGAAAAGGTCAACTTGACGCGGGCACAGCACATTGACCTACCCCCCTGTCGGGTGCGCTGATAAAAATCAGATAAACTTAAGACCACTTATCGATCAAGGCTGCAGAGCCTTAGGCAAATGTTGGCCAAGCTTTCCTCTCCACCTCCCCCTCGTCCTCCTCTCCCGCGCATGTGATTAGGCAAGTTGAAATACACGGCTGGAGGAGGAAAAGATAGTGGACGATGAGAGGAGCAACAGCACAGCTAGGAATACTTGTATCTCCGTGGAGATGAAAGGAGGGAGAGTTGTTAGGAGGTGAGAGGATGAAAAGTGGGAGAAGAAATAGTAAGATTAATTGAAGAAATTTGAGCACAGACAGGGAAATTTCATTAACCACGAGAACACTTCTTAGTGCTAAATGGTCAAAGAGGAGTGGGAGAGGGAGGACATGAGCCAGGCTGGAGCTAAGACATGAAACAAGTGCTAAAAAGGAAGAAAGAGATGCATTATAGTACATGCTCATGCAAGTCATATAACTGCCTCAAACAGCTCCGAGGTAGCTGCAGAAAAAGGATGAGCTTGGATCTTTGCATGGAGAACAATTCACAACTGGAGAACAGTTGTTCAAGCTGAAAAATGCCTGTTAAAGGGAGCTCTGTCAGATTTCAGTGTCCCACTTGTGCTAATGCAAATGCACGATGACAAGAGGAAGCCTGGTTGTCTGATACTATTAACAGTTGTCTTGTGTTGTTCCCACGGTGAATGAGAACCTCTGTTTTTCAACCAACTTGGACAATGACAATTGAGCAATAAAAGACCATAAATACATTACAAATGCTGTCCTGTGTTTTTTAAGCTGTTACTTTTTGGAAACGACTTATTTTACCAAGCATTATTATGTGTTATGAGTCTGAATGGTGAAGAGTTGACAAACCCTTCACTAATGCCTATGCCGCCTCACTATATCGCTAAATTCTAAGGGTTTTAATGATTAATTGGTTTATATTTCTACAATCCAGCTACATCGATCTCTCAGGCAAGTTGTTAATTAAATTGACTTGCAACGTTATAAAATCGTTTTAAAGTCAAATAAATCGGTTTTATCGATATTGGAGAAATACCATTAGGATTGAGACATGGTAAGTTTATTTTACTATAATGTAAAAACGACCAAGTGCATCAAAGCGGACAGAACATGTGATGCAGCAACAAATAATCAATCCATCATTCCAGTCCAATATGGAAACACTTTAAATTCAGCAAAGACAATATAGTGTTTTATAATTTTCTAATAATGTTCTCTTTGGATTATTTTGATGTGGAAAAACAACAGTGGGCTGAAAAAAATGTGAATGGATTTGTCATTTATTCTTGTTTCTTGTTTACTTTTTTGTAAACCAATAAAGAATTACTTGTAGTAGGTGTACAATACAAGGAATGTGGAAAACTTCACCTGCACTGTTCAGTAACAGGTATTTAACTCTGAGTCACACTGGTTGAAGTTTTGGCTAGATGTCGCCGATCGATTTTAGGTTAGGGTTCGGATCGTTAGCCTTAAATTATTATATAAATTGAAGTAATGTTAAAATAAATCTTTACACCCCTACTATATTTGTGTGTCTAGGAAAAAATAATTTTAGTCATTTTTTAATTGTGGAGATTAAAGTAAAATCCCAGCTTTAAATGTCTGTTTGTTTTGCAAAGTATTTTTAAGATAACTTATTTTAATCCACAACTTGGCAAAGACTCTTCACCCTTTGACTTTCTTGTTTATTCGTCACTGAACAACTCGTGTACTGAAAATAAAGTGACACTATGTTGTTGTAAGTTGAATTGCATGTTTTTATTTTATTTAAAAACTTCAGTCCACAATAGACATTATTCGTGAGTGGGCCTTTTTCAGCCCCAAAGGTGAAAACAGCAGATGGATTTAGAGTCCAGACACACACATGAGTGAGAGTGTCTGTGAGGGACAATGACAAAACGAGCGGCCAGCAGCAGACAGGACGCAGAGCTGAGCAAAGGGCCAGAAGTCACACCTAGTGAGAAAAGAGCGAGTGCAGCCTTCTGCAGGGAGACAGAATTAGAACAGAACTGCAGGAGGATTTGAAGGAGAGGTAAAGAGGCGGCGTACATCTGGCAACACTTTCACCTCAGCACCCAGACCACACATCCTCTGCAGCTTCACTCTCTATCCTCACTCGGGACATTTCTGGTTTTTGCCAGGCTGTGTGTCTGTCTGCTGCCCTCTGCACCCACACTATCGCTCTTCACTTCCTGTTTCCACCCCTCTTCCTACCCCCCACACTCACACAAACACACTGGCTGTCTGCCATAGTCTTAGTTTCTCCCAGGAGGATGAGCAATACAGCTGAGGGCAAATAGGTGCTGATAAGGCGACAGGGGTGTGATGTGATGACCACAGATAACACTCTTACATGAGACTAACTCCACATGTTTGTGTGTGAGGGGCAGAGTTGTCTGAGTGTAAGTGGGAACGATGAGGGTTACCCCACTATCAGCACTGTCTGTGTCAGCACCTCCATCTGGTGTCAGCTCTCCTACCCACTAGCCTGTGTGTGTGTCACTGAGGGACAAGAGTTGCCTAGTGAGCAGGAAGTGCAGTCTGGGTCAGCTTGGTGACACATGAAGTCTGCTCTGTTTTCTTGTTATCTTGCTTTGGTCACATGTTTGAAAATGCCCACTTTGTACAGTCACTAGTTTTTCCCGTTCAAACAACAGAAGTTCCTGATTTGTGAACTAAGCTGCTACTGAACTGCAGAGGTTTTGTTGCAGGTTTCCAGACCTGCAGAGGAGTTCAAAGTGAGCTGTGGAAAGGAGCTGTGATGAATCACAGCTTTAGTCCTCTGCTGCCCACTACTGGAAGACATTAGAAACAGCAGGAAGTCATTCCCAGCAGTGCTATTTTTGTACTCCTTCAATGTCAACTTATTTTCAGAAAAAATAGATTTATGAAGTTTTAAAGCTTGAAATTAATGTTATAATGAAGGTATTGTGTCCATTTGATTTGGTAGGCGCAAGAATATTATACTGAAAATAAATAAAGATCAGCTAAATTTCTATTTTTGCTTTGGCCCATCAGTTTTTATAGATCACTCCACCTAAAATCCACCTATAGTTAGGTTACCTTGGCAAAAATGCTGTACGGTGAAACAAAAGAGACAAGAAACACCCTTGTAATGAAACCTCATCCTTTACATGTGCATGGGCTTACATGATGCAGAAACATGATTCTTGAGGAGAAATCTTTCTATAACTCACTAGGGAGGAGAGTCTTTATGATTACGCAGAGTGCTCTCTACTGGTGATTATCATTCAAGTGCATCTTCACAGTGAAGGACACAGCAAAGCCTGTTCAGTGGAATCACTTCTATGTGTGTTAGTGTGTGTGTTTTAAATAAAGACATTATCCTGCCTTTCATTTAGAGGAAACATGGAACAGGTGCAGGTAAAGAGCTAAGAAGATACCAAAAAATGGAAATATGCCTGAACCACGAGAGGAAAGATGCATATTGGACTTTTAAAAATCATTTTTGTCTAGAGATTTAACATTATTGATGTGGTATCTCCTCTCTGTGTAAAAAAAAAAAGCGGCAGTAGAATCATATATAATATTCTGACCACAAGGTTAAGTGTTCTTAATAGTGATAAATGAGCGCCGGGCCGTTACTTTTGTTTATTGGCGCACTTTTCTTTGGGTCCCTCAGTAATATGTCGCTCTCAACGCGCAACGAAATGAGATTAGACTGCACGGACCGCGCATCATCCAGCGACAAACCCGCGACGTGAACTCTTCACCCCGACACTGCTGCGAGACGACGCACCGAAGCCACGCCAAGCCGAGCAGGCGGGGCCGAGGAAGAGGAGGAAGGCAGCTGCGCGTCCACAGAGCTCTGTGCGCGCGCCACTGCCTGTGAACGAATTTGAGGTTCAAGACTGCCATCTACCGGCAGAAAAATAAAATGACACTATTTTACAGTGTTTTACACTGTTATTTTTTAATCACTGAAGATAGTGTTTTATTTTAGATACAGAAAAAAATCACGTTTTTATTCCTTTCAGAGCAGTACAGTAAATCTTACAAACAGATGTAAAATAATATCAATGTATTAGCCATTTCATTTTCTATAAACTGACCAGACATTTACAAATGAGCATGGCATTTGTAAACCCAAGACAGTTATCCATTTAGGGCCCTACTTCAAGTCAGAGAGACAACAGAGAAGGTGGAGGACAGACAAACACGCTGGTTTATTGACCTGGTTTTATTGCTCTCACATGGATCTCTTATCCTGGGATTTGAAGGGTAAAAGGTGTGGAGAGTGGAAATGTGTTTTGTAACTCCGTTCATGTAAGGAGGGAAAGAGAAAAAAACAAAGAGGGTGGGGGGGTCGTTGCCTCCTGCACATGTAGGCCAAGGCCAGGTCGTGCTTGTTATAATGACAATAAAGATTTTCTTTCTTTGCCATTGCTTTGTTCAGACATTTTAAAAATGAACAAGAAAGAAATCAAAACACAGTTCAACAGACTATCATTCCCATCATGTTCCACTCCAAATATTTTTAGCACGAGCATCTCGAGCATCCTCAGCATCACAATATTTACTCTTCTTGGTAAATTTGTTTGGAAGAGTTCTTTTCCCTAAAGACCAAAATGCATCCTGTTTGGGATTCTTTTTCCTATTTTGTTTATAGAAGAAAACACACACTTCCTTCCAGTTATTAATCCCATCTGACAAAATCTCTTTGAAGGTTGACTCAGTATCATGGAATTATTTACTATTGTTGTTGTTATCTTCGTACCTCCGAGCAGCAGGGTTGTGCGAGAGTGAAAGGTTGCAGTGTTTGTGCTGAGTTCCCATAACAGCTAACGCAGTTTTTAATGCTTTTATTGTGATCGTCTGCTTTGCACCACATGCATTTCCTGCTCTTCTTAGTTTCAAGAATTCATGTCAAGGTTTTTTAATAAACCTTTTTTTCTTGATTGAGCTCAAAGTGCACATGAAAATCACAAATGTAGATGGGAAAGTACACTTGTTAATCATTACAGAGAATACTTCAGATTAAAATGCTATTTTTTTATTATGTGTGGGACCAAAAGCCATCTAAGCGGATATTATACATTATAAAAAGATGTGATATCTGAAATCCATATGCAGTCAGCTTATTCTCATTTATTTTTCTTATCAGTGTTTACGCATAAATCTGATGCTCCTGTGACAGCATTGTGGCAGATTTTAAAGAATAGACGCAACACCTAAACATGACAGAGGGAAAAAAAGATTGAAAAGATGATAAAAAACAAAGAAATGTAAAAAATTATTTTGAAACTGACTAATTTATACCGACTACCAAAAAAGCGGAAGTAAAAACATTTTGGACAACATAAGAGAAGTAAATCTGTTTCTTTAAATCAATCTGGCCTCTAGATGGCAGTAAAAGAGAAGAAATGGATTCTCACGTGGACCACCCAGCAGGTCAGAGTGGCAAGTAAATCTGTAATCCTTAACATGTTCCTTAAACTTTCCCTTCTGATAACATTTAATGAGGTGCTGAGCTGAATATTCATCAATATGTTTGGATTGCTACAATGATCGGGTCAGAGCACCGTTTTTTAAGAAAGCTTGTATTAGTGATCTTTATAAGTCATTTCAAGAAAACATTTAACCACAAAGTGCCTAAACAATACATATACCTGAAAATATATATATATATATTATTCTGATTACAACGAATTTTTCTTAAAGTGCACAAACATGAATGTTGGCCACCTTATTGGCTCATTAAGAAATTCCTTGCACCCACATGTACATGATTTCATATTTGTCTCGTTCTCAGTTTCAAATTGATTCGGCCTAATTCTATTACAAGGTGCTAAACCTGCACCAGTTATCATCTGCACATAAAACTATAATTGACAATCTTCTTGGCAGTCGTCATATTAAGGCAGATTAAATACAACATGGACGTGCTTATCAGGCAGACTATAATTAATATGAAGTGTTTACGACGTCAAAGGGGCCACGTTGGTTAATGGTGTTGTTTATTGTGTTGCAGGAGTCTAATGTGCATCAATCCTCGTGTCGTGGAGTCACCCAGGAGTGATGGCCGTGTGGTGATTATAACAGAATAAAGGGATGTAATGAAGTGCTTTCCGCCCCGTTATTCTCGTTTTGCAGACGGCTGTCGTTCACATTCACACCGTAGGAATGATTCCCTCCTTCCTTTCAGCCTTTGTAGCTGCACAACTGTTTCTTTCCTTTCTGAAATATTTTTGTGTCATTAGATTTAAAAGATTAAGCCATTAGCTGGGTCACTGTTGTATCTCCCATGTGTTTTGTCCCGGTGGTATTCCTCCCTGTGGCTTCTGCTAATATTTAGATGTCTGTTTGTTTGTCATCTTTCAATATTTATTTTGTGCATGAAGTCATTCCCCCTCTGTGCAATGTGTTCACAGGAGAGAAAGACTAATGGAACAGGTTGGTAGTGATTAATTGTAGAAATCGAGAGTTGATTGTAGTAATTAAACAAAGCAAGGTAAAGCAAATGACTGGGCCGCCATCTGGGCCCGCAGGCTGAGCGCACATGCATTTACCCACTGCCAAGTATACCATTTATTTACCCTTATAAAGATGCTTGGGGACCTGCTGGGGTTCACTGGGTTGTTTGTGGATGAGTGTTTGTTTGTGCTGATATTTAGGCTGTTTTCAAGGTGGTAAAAAAACTCAGTTTGTGTGGAGAAAAATGTTTCATCTGTTTGCAGTTGATCATCTTTTCTGCTTAGATGTGGTTACGCCACAACCAGCAGTGGAAAGTGAGAAAGACGTACACAACGGCTCGGGAATTTTTAGACTGGACATTACCAATACACCCTCACAGGCTGGCTTTATTTTTGAAATCATTCAACCATCAGGTAAATCTGGTCTCTTCATTTGGCCAAGCGCTTCGGAGAGAAAGCTGCGAAGAGTGCCATGCGCATATGAGATTGCTTACATTATATGCTGCAATGTTTTTCCAATGGGCTGGAACATATTAAGCTGAAAATGAATAGCAGGTCTTCTCGACACCATGTTGTGCAGCGGCTAAGCCTTCACTTCCCCTTCTCCGAGTGCTTCATCATGACGACAGCTGTCACTTTTATAATCTGTGTGTTTCTCTGGCTGTGTGCAGGGCTGTGTTTGCGCCATATGTCTGCATGCCTCTGCATTTATGCAAGTGTGCACGCCTGCAGTTGCACAGCCACGTGCACTGGCTCCACAATAACAGGTCATGTTTTGGAGACAAAGGATCACATCTGCCCGACTGCTGCTGGAAGTGATGTCAAGGACATCTGCTTGTTGTAGCTCCTTTTAATGAGGGAGATGTTCAGATAATAGTCATGAAGTTTACAATCACAAACGTGTCGTTTTTATTTGCCTCAGAAGGTACATTGTGCATGCAGGCAAACATGTGTGCATCTGTGATCTGTGTTCACATATGCATATTTATGCCTAAACATACAAGCTAGCTCATGTCGGTGGATGTCAGACGGTGGCTCATTGGTATGCTGAGTGTCTCCGGTTCCCCTGTGGTGCTGGGTGGGATAGGAAGCATCTGTCACCTCTGCAGAGATCCAGCATGCTGCTGACTTATTAACCCTTAAAGTGCTGCATCACCTGAGGGCCCTATCAGAGACAGGGGCTGAGAGGAAGACAGAGAAAGGGAGAAGCCAAGAGAGGGTGGAGCTGCTCACGTGGGCTGATCCTTAGTCAGGATTTTAACTTGATTGATCAGTTCAGGGGTGGAGCTAATGCAGGCCTGCTGGACCTATCACAACCTCATCGTACTTGGAGGTGGAGCCTGATTTGTGTAGAAACAAGTATGAGAAACCTTTTTAGAAGCTGAAAAAAAGTGCTGACATGTTGGTCTCCTCTGTTCCAGTCTCTGACTTCACTTGTTAAAAAAAAGAACACTGGAAGCCAAAAGAAGATGATGATTTGACCTGCAGATACGGTTGAAAAATGTTTTTTTTTTTTACAGCAGAAAACTTTAAAACAAAAAGATTTGAATGTCTTTGATTTGATATTTGATGTGGATTTTATATTATTATTATTTTAATTTTTAGTTTTCATATAGTAGTATACTGACTTTTAATCGTTTAATTATTGTCTGTCTCCTGACTCTTAATACATGCCATCTGGTTACAATCACACTGATCATCAAGCTCATCAGAAATTTCCCTCAGAATTGCGGGCAGGACCTTTGGCGTTGAGTAAGCCTTCCGCCATTTCCTGCCTCCCTACTCTTTAAATGCCCCCCGCTATGTACAGCCCCTCACACCTCCAACTTAACATTCGCGTTGCAACAAAAATGGTGAGCAACAGCGGAGCTATCCAGTGTACATTTTTTAACCAGATTTTAGCTCGGATGGGGAAAACAAAGACGTTTATGAATCTATTGGACTACTAGTGGATACATCACAATGGAGTAGAGCAGGGAGTTTGTGGCCCAGCGATTGCTGCACTGCACCCACAAGCCTTTTCCAACAGCCTTTTTTAGTCTGCTCATAATTCCCAACCATTTGATTTAAGACATATTATGAAATACAATTCTAATCTTACTTTTCTTTAAATAAATGTCGTCCATGATGAGAAACATGTTTAAAACAAAAATACTTTGGATCACGTCTTTAACTGCTTTGTACAACTTTGATTGCCCTCAGTTTATATACCGTAGTCCTTTAATCGTCTCAGTCTCTGTCAAAGTTTTCCTCGTCTGGAACATATTCGTTTCACCCAAATTGGTACCCAATGCTTTGTCATGTTTCAACTTAGTTTGTAAAGGACAGAACAAAAACGCACGTTGAGGTCACATTCCAGCTCTATGGGCCTCGCCTGTGGAACTGCCTGCCAGAGGATGTGAGGGCTTCATCCACTGTGGAGTTTTTTTTTTTTTTGACTGTTATAGACGGTTTTCCTTGTTTGTTTGTTTTAATGCAATGTGTACATGTGCTAAGGAGATTTTATTATGAACACTATTTACTATTATTTTATGTAACAAGAAAAGTGCTGTATAAATAATAATTCTGTTATGCATATAGGTTGTACAAATTTATTTTAGATTTAATCATCATTCCCATTTACAGATTTGAGTCTCATAGCCTCATCCCACATATTTTTATTCATAAAAAGGGGATCTGAAAAACATAAAATTGCACTGCTGCATCAATAAACGGGTTCCTTTGGTGTGAACTTTATAACTTACTTATTTTTGTATTTAAAAAAAAAAAAAGTTTGACATGTTTTTTACAGTTAATCACGTTTGCAGTTGATCACATGTTTTTTACACTTTCGCAGGTGTATTTATTTAATATTTATTTATTTTATACGAATGTCATTTTTAATAATAATTTTAATAATAATCTTTAATAATCGAATATGAATGTCATTTTTGATGTCCTTTTTTGATGTTATATTATATATATTATTTCTGAATGTCGTTGTTGCTGCTACAGATAAATGAAATTTCCCCATCGTGGGATTAATAAAGTCATCTATCTATCTATCTATCTATCTATCTATCTATCTATCTATCTATCTATCTATCTATCTATCTATCTATCTATCTATCTATCTATCTATCTATCTATCTATCTATCTATCTATCTATCTATCTATCTATCTATCTATCTATCTATCTATCTATCTATCTATCTATCTATCTATCTATCTATCTATCTATCTATCTATCTATCTTTAAACTTTTAAATGAAAACTTGGTATGTTATAACACAACATGTGACAGATACAGAGTGTCAAAGGACATAAAGGCATGGGTTTATAAAAAAGGGAAAAAAACTGAAAGTTCCATTAAACTTGTTTTCCATAAATACTCATACATAATATTTTTGAATCTGGACAATCATTATAGATTTAAAAAGACAATATGCAAAGACCTGGACTGAATTCAAGTGGATCTTTTGTGATGACTTTAAAGCAATATTTAGACATTTTAAATTGAGTTCATCAGGACTGTCATCAGATAGGTTTATCTGGGATTGGACCAACTTTGCTAGCTTGCTGCAGTATTGACCAGCCTGGTATTAAATATATGGAACAACAATATATTTATATCAATATAGGCAGAAAATGTATCCTGGTCCTGACGTTTTTCCTATGTTTATGGTACCAAACTTGTTGCATTAAAATTGATGACAGACTTCTCAACTTCCACATGTAAAATTCAGATTAGGCTTGTTTTTTTTACTGTTTATGTGATTATCAAAATTCAGCATTTGACACAAATAGCATACAAAAAGAAAAATCTGCATTTCTTTGCATTTACATTGTTTTAACCTCTAAAATTGTATGCAGCAGATTGCAGAAAAGTTACTGATTATTTTAGCGACTGCATTTTTCATTTTGTTCTTTTAACGAGCTTGTTTTCATCATAGGATGAGTGACTTATGCCCACTCATTTCTTTACAAATAGCTCTCACAACATGTATCCTTCATAATGTGCAATTTATTCACTGCTTTTTTCTTTCTGCAAAATTCTCCATTTTTATATTCTTTTCCACAAAGAGTTGCAAAGGAGACAAAGAAGCCTTCTGAAAGGAATGCAACCAGCCAATAGCCAATAAACAATTAAAATAAAGGATTTCAAAAGGATTCTTTTCTGCAATATGTTAGGTTCAATAAAAATTGAAGTATTTTTCAAGTATAGTATTCACTGAAAAGTCATTGATGTCAAGACATTGGCCAGCACACATTTGGGCAAAAACGCTCCAAATGTACAATGAGAATTTATTAGGAACACTTAAAACCTTAATTTTTCCGTTGTCAGCATTGAATTTATCCTTTTTTTTTACCTTTTCAGTGCTGCTTGTAGAAGAAAGTTTCAGAAGTGTCAGTTGAAGCTTCATGTAAATGCGTTTGGTCATGTGTGTGTCTGTCCTCTGGGTGTCATTGAGTTTTTGTACAAATCAGCAAGGTGTGTGTGTCGAGCTGCCGTAAATTACCCAGGTTTTAATTGTGCCCATAATAGATGACTGTAATTATTCAAAGCTCCACCTCAGCCTCTACTGCCCTGACATTATCGTCTTACAGCCAAACTAAACATCCCTTCATATTTCTGTCTCTTCATTCTATGACTCCTTCTAGTCTGGCGATACAAAAGAGAAGCTGAGCCAACTGTCTGACAGCTTCTCCAAAAATAAAATGTAATACAAAAATTTACTAGCTTATCCAGAAAAACATTCCTGATAAAAGTTAAAAGTCATTCAAGTTTAACACAAAGTACTCTGTTTATGTTTTGCAGCCTGTTGAAGGTCCTTTTAGAAAAATAAAAAAAATAGAATCTGAGATTTTTTTGACTGGAAGTTCTTTTCAAGGTTCCAACAATTGACTGTAGAGAAGTGGACATAGTGAGAATGACGTCACCCAATGAAAATGACTTACTTTCAGCTCCAGCTATTGCTATTGCTGTTGATAATGTTTATAAAGCACCGGTGATGAATGGATTAGCAAAAAGAAAAAATATGTTTTTTAAAACAAAAGAAGTTTATTCATTTAAAATTAGGGAAGACTTGGTATTATGTCTTCCACAAAGGAACAGAAAGGATTAAATATTAATGATCAAGATTCTCTTGCATTGAATTGATAGATTGGATTTCTGCAAAAAACAACAATCATGCAAACCCACTTTAACTTATATATCAGTAAAAACTGTGTCATTGGAAAAAAAGAACAAAAAAAAACAAGGGAAGTTCCTTTCAATTTATTATTCATTCATTGGTCTAATCATTATAATTGAACTTGTATTTTTCTTTTTTTTACCCATTTCTTATATTTTACGTCATTAATCAGGAATGTTTGAACTGCTTCTGTACCTGCGTACATATTTTTCCCTTTTACTTTTTTTCTCTAACTTACTTTTTTCTGCTCATCTCTGCTCACTATCACTAAAATATTTTTTGTAACGTGTGACCATTTTCATAAAAATGCACTTTCAAAATATGATTTAGTTTAATTTTATGGTATAGTTTTGGAGGAATGTGTATCTTTTAACTATTTGGTTTCCCAAAGTCTGTGTAGCGATTTCCGCCTCGTGTTGCAAGTAAAATTGTCGAGTTCATCCTTCTATGCATTTTAAAAGGTGAGTGAATGAGCATGACATTGGTATTTCAATGACCATGTGTTATCTTAAGTACAAAAGGTTTTGTTGTTCCATCTATATTTATTGAGATTCTAAGTGTGCTGCAAAAACAAAGAAAATCTTGAAAATGATCCACAGACAGCTGAACACATAAACGTGGGTTCAACTAACATTGAGGGAAATTATGGGAGGAAATCCACAAATCTAAATGAGAACTATGGACACAGTCAGTCTATCAGATTCAGATAAGCAGTCTGTAAGCATCTTGACATTGTCGTGGTCAAAAAACTTCAGTAGAGTGTGTTAAAGGATATAGAAATGGAAAGAAAAAGAAGCAATGCTGACAGTAGTAAAAGATACAAGGAGGAACAAAATGTGTGCAAAAGTTACTCCATTTTCGAGAGGAGTTACAATGAATGTAGGTGACTTAAGTTCATACCAGGTAGTTTGTTTTCAATAATCTGCACAGCAACTAATTATGGCCCGCAGCACTCACAGAGTGCAAGGACCATATTGTAACTGGTACGAGGGTCGAACACTCAAAAAGGTCCAAAATGTCAAAAAAACGCGTCAAAACGCAAAAAAATGGGGTCAAAAGTCGCCCAAAGCACACAACGACACGACAATTGTGTAACGCAACAAAAATACACACACACACGCACAACACCAACGCACAAACGTCAAAATTGTAGTCGCAAAAATGACGACAAAAAGCCAAAAAAGCCCCAAAAAGCCCTCAAAGAACGGGTTTAAAGCCAAAAAGACATGCCCAACCTATAGTAAAAGACAGGCCGCATTGAAATACATAGGCCACCTGACTGCAAAAACTTCTATATTGTTTCTGCTTTGTTTCATTATTATTTTTCTTCTACTTTCTTTCTTCCACTTTGAGCTCAAATTTGACCCCCGCCACATACCCGAAAACTCACCAAAATTGGCACACACCTGGGATAAATTGAAAATGAATTTTCGGCAAACAGAACGTCACCCCCCCCACGACGATGACATCACGGCGAGCGTTCCCGTAAAAAAAATGAATGGGCCGAAAATTGCTTATGGGGCCAAAAAAAAAAATTTTGAAATACAGTTACAAAACCAAAACACGCGTGTTGGAGATATCCCAAAGAAGTTATGAAATCATTATGGGATGGCCACACGACTTATGGCTTGGCGGCCATTTTGTGGCGAACTCAGAGAAATGGCGATTTTCGTGTTTTTTCACAATATGGGAAAACGACACTTTTGTTCAAGCGATTTTCACGAAATTGCACACACATGCCACAAACACGATTCTACAACTACCAAAGAAGTTTTGTTGACCTTTGACCTTGGGAAGGGGCGGCCATCTTGAATTTTCATAAAAAAGCACCTTTAGTAAGGTATTCAAACGAAAACTCGTCCTAGGAATTTTCATCGATCTTTTTGAAACTTTTTGGGCATTAATGGCAATCAATTGTGGACAAAATGTTGGAATTAGAAGTTGTAGATTTTGAAACGCGTGCGCGTGGCGAATTCGCAACCGTCGCCATTTTAGCTAGCTTGCTCATATTTTATCGGAATGTCGTGAAAATGAAATATACGATTCCTTGGCCCACACTGAACAAAACGATGTCAGATACGACAAAATCGATAAAGGAATGTGGCCGTGGTAAACAAAAAACGATCGCAAAAAAAAGTGCTGACTCGGCTAAAAAAAAAAAATTCGGATTTTTTTTTTATGAATCGGCAAGCGAAACCCAGTTAACTTATTCGGGTATATCCAAACAAAGTTTTGAAATCATTACGTGATGGCGACACGACCTACGGTTTGGCGGCCATTTTGTGCCAAAATCTGCCATTTTGAGTTTTTCGCGTTTTTACACAGTATGGAAAAAGGAACTTTTTTTTGAGCGATTTTCACGAAATTTGACTCGCATGTCCGTAGCATAAGTGTACAATTACCTCTGGAGTTTCGTCAACCTTTGACCTCGGGAAAAGGCGGCCATCTTGAATTTTCTATAAAAAACACCTTTGCCATTGGATTCAAACGTAAACTTGTCGTTGGAATTTTTACCGATCGTCCCGAAACTTTTTGGGCATCAATGGCAAGCTACTGTGGAAAAAATGTTGGAATTAGAAGTTGTAGATTTTGAACGGCGTGCGTGTGGCGAGCTAGCAAAGTGGCGCACTGTTATAACTCCCATGCCTTTCAATACAATACAGTGAAAATTGAATGCATGCATTCATGCCTGAAACTGAATACATTGAAAAACACTGGATATGGACATATAAGGAAAGTGGGCGTGGTTAGCATAAAACCACTGTTGCTAAGGACGACAAAAAGTTTACTTTTACCGATTTGTCCGAAACTGACGTCAATGTGTTCGTCTTCTCAAGGGGACCAAAACATAAAATGGTTGCTATGGAGATAAAATCAACAGAAAAGCCGCCATTTTGGAAAAAGTGGCTTTTTTATCAACTTATGACATATAGCTCTCACCAATGGAGGAATGTGTTTTTCTGAGTCAGTTGATGACGCTGATCGCTATGCTAGCACTTTTAGCTATGTTAGCATATTTAGCATAGTTAGCATAATTAGCATTTTAGGTAATGTGTTTTTCTGAGTCAGTTGATGATGTTGATCGCTATGCTAGCACTTTGAGCCACATTAGCATAGCTAGCATAGTTAGCATAATTAGCATTTTAGGTGATGTGTTTTTCTGAGTCAGTTAATGATGCTGATCGCTATGCTAGCACTTTTAGCCACATTAGCATAGCTAGCATAGTTAGCATAATTAGCATATTAGATAATGTGTTTTTCTGAGTCAGTTGATGATGCTGATCGCTATGCTAGCACTTTTAGCTATGTTAGCATAGCTAGCATAGTTAGCATAATTAGCATTTTAGGTAATGTGTTTTTCTGAGTCAGTTAATGATGCTGATCGCTATGCTATCACTTTTAGCCTAATTAGCATAGCTAGCATAGTTAGCATAATTAGCATTTTAGGTAATGTGTTTTTCTGAGTCAGTTGATGATGCTGATCGCTATGTTAGCACTTTTAGCTATGTTAGCATAGCTAGCATAGTTAGCATAATTAGCATTTTAGGTAATGTGTTTTTCTGAGTCACTTGATGATGCTGATCGCTATGCTAGCACTTTTAGCCACATTAGCATAGCTAGCATAGTTAGCATAATTAGCATATGCAGTTTTGACTAGCCTTCATCAAAAGTGGGCGGTGAGGGCGGTGGTGCGTAGAGTTGGGCGTGGACGGCGGGTTGCGTCTGCGGGCCATACAACGCCGCTTGCGGCTTTAATTATCATTGAGTCTGAGTGACAGAGGAGCTGGACCAATATGCTTTGACAAAGCTGATAGCCTTCAACTGATAAGGCTCGACAAAACTGAAAAATGTTGCTGCATGACGATCCATGCACTGATTAGGCCTCTGTTCGATTCCTCTAAGTGCCGATTCATCAGTGTCTACTAGCGCCCATTTACTGGGTTCTCGGGTGTCAGTGTGGTCACATTGCTGCCGGAAGCTCGCAAATCTCTGTCACACAGAATCAGCATCTGAGAATGAAGGAGCTTCACCTGACCCATTCAAAAGGCATCTGCACACGTGCAGTGAGGACCTTCCCTTCATTACTGGAGGAACATGACAAACTGCATGCAACACACCTGAATACAACCACTAGCTCGAGTAAGTTTAGCTAAAACTGACCACCTATGCTTATAACCACTCCAGTCCATTCTGAGATATGACAACCCACCCCATAGACCTTTTCAGTCACCAATCAGGACCACTTTGTCAAGGCACAGGTAACCGTGACGACTCTAATCCCTCGGCAATCAGCCAGTCATTCATCACCGCTGAAGGAAGGAGAACAAGAGGTGTGGTAGAGAGCAAGAAGAGGTACAAAGAAGGAAAGAAGGGGAGGGGTCACAGACAGGGGCAATGGTGCAGACAAATGGCCCCAAAAATTCAGTATTAATCAGCAACTGATTTGCTGCCCCTTTAAAGCCAATACCACTAAAAGACCGGAGAAATGCAGGAAGGGAAGGATAAGGGAGGAGAGGTGGGATGTTTACATGATGAGAAGATGAAAAGACCACAAAACAAGAAAAAAATGGAGAATAAATAGAGTGAGACAGAGAAAAATTGAAAGCAAGAACAAAGGAACAGGAAAACACCTTATTGGAGTCTACTGCTGTGTTTTGCATTCGGTTTGTGACATGGCAAAATGCTGTTTAAGGTGTTCTAAACTACACAAACACAAAGACATGTACACACACAAACACACCAGTAAACCCCCTGTTGATTTGTCCCTGGAGTTGATCAATAGCTGTGATGGAAACAGAATCAGCTCAGATGGATTAAACGTCCCAGTGGCTCTGACGTTATTTTCCCATTAAGAGAAGGCTAATCATTATACACACACACTCCCAGTATATACACACACACACACACACACACACCCACACACACACACACACACACACACACACCCTCCAGTACAGATCAACACACACATTCAGTATACTAAAACACATACATATGCATGTGTCTGTGTAGTTTCATGCCATTTTCAGCACACACACAAAAAAGACTTCAGAACACACAATGCCATGTCTGAAAACACAAACACACATGTCATCCCACCACACTTTCCACAAAACTGTTAACAGTGTTTCTTCACTCTACATCAGTTGATATCATTCACAAAATCATCAAAATCAGTATCGGTGATCACTGGTGACAAAAAAAATTGTCAAACATATTTTTGTAATTTTGTGAACAATAGTTTTTTTCTTTTTTACATAAAAGCAGTGGTGGAACTACAGCATTTTATTTGAAAAAACAGCAGAGATGACGGCCATTAAAAATGAAAGGATCAAAAATACTTATGACAAACACTATTATTAATATAACTGTTATTTAAACTGAAGTTTTTAGCTGAGCTTGTATTGATGAATGCTTAATCTTTGTCAATAATAATATTGACCCAAAATATTGGGAAAGGGACAAGTAAAGAGAATGAAGCTTCAGATAGCTGCCCCTCACCCACCCCATATGTCTGCCCTGTATCAAAGTAAAAGACGAGCTAGATAGATAGATAGATAGATAGATAGATAGATAGATAGATAGATAGATAGATAGATAGATAGATAGATAGATAGATAGATAGATAGATAGATAGATAGATAGATAGATAGATAGATAGATAGATAGATAGATAGATAGATAGATAGATAGATAGATAGATAGATAGATAGATAGATAGATAGATAGATAGATAGATAGATAGATAGATAGATAGATAGACAGACAGACAGACAGACAGACAGATAGATAGATAGATAGATAGATAGATAGATAGATAGATAGATAGATAGATAGATAGATAGATAGATAGATAGATAGATAGATAGATAGATAGATAGATAGATAGATAGATAGATAGATAGATAGATAGATAGATAGATAGATAGATTGATAGATAGATGGATCACCTTAACGTTCCATGATTTCTCCAGTACTTCTCTGAGTCCCTGGTATTTCTCCAGTATCTCATGATGTTCCTTCTTCTTGATTTTTCCATCGCTTGGCACTGCCACAACGGCTTTCCTCTGTTCTTTATTCACCACGACAATGTATAGTTTGTTCCCCATTACCATCCTGTCAGTAAATATGTCTGTGTGTGTGTGAGAGGTTGTGTGTGTGTGTGTGTGTGTGTGTGTGTGTGTGTGCATGCGTGTGTGTGTGTGTGTGTTTGTGTGAGTAAAGTATATTTAAATGTGAACCTCTGCAGAATTATGAAAATCTAAAATAAAAACGACCATGACTAAAGGAGCAGAAAAAAATAATGGAGTAGCAAAACCTTCAAGTGTCTGTTAACTGTCATTGCCAGTTTGATGAGGCAGATTTCAATCCTAGATCATGACTGGTTGGTCCATGCTGAGCTTCAGATGATATCGTCTGAGATATATCCATGTGACTTGATAAGTCATCAAAAAATGTTTGCAAAGTTTTACTCAACAACTGAAAACTTATGAACATTTTCATGCTAATGTATTAATCAAAACTTTTCATCATCTGTGTCAAAAGTTTAAGCCAAATGGAACTACAGGCTGATGACTGCTGGGCTACATCTTGTCTTTCTAAAAGACTTTATTTTGATTTTTTTTTACCTGTAATCAACTGTAGTAATGTTGCATTACCTGGACGCAGTGGCGGTCTTTGAAATAGGCGATATGGACCATCACCCGGGGAGGAATTTTCCGGGGCGACACGGACGAGGGAATATAATTATTCAGTATTTCCTTTCTGTAATATTATAGCAATGCTTCAATGAAACAGGCGGAGAGATGAATTAAGAAGTACTTTGGGATTTTATTTTGAAACGCATAATGTTGTACATTGCACCAGGGTCATCATCCTACCGTCATTTTAAAACTCATGCAAACATTTAATTTTTATTTGTTAAATATTTGAACAATAAAGTAAACCATAATAAGCAATTGTACTTTCTGGGTCGTAATTGGGGGGTTCAGAGGGGTGCTACTGGTGTGGCTCACCCAGGGTGTCATTTGTGCCAGAACTGCCACTGCCTGGACGTCTCTTTAAAGCAGAGAATAAAAGTTTTTCATTGATTCACAGCTTGATCCAATCCTTCAGTACAATTCTTTTATTAGTTTGGCTAATAAATAGGTAAAATATTTCATGAGTCCTTGCTGCCCAAAGACAAACTCTTCAGTCTATAAAAGACATTTATCTCAGAGGTTAGAAATATAAAAAAAACAAATCATTTTAAAAAGTAGTTTTAAAATAAATAAAAAAAGAGTAATGAGACCTAATTTCAGTTTGTCAGTGAAAGACACAACTCAAAGCTAATGGAATTACAAAAAGCTGAAATAAATGCATGTCCACCCTGACTGATGTTTGAGCTAAATCAACGTTATAAGCAGAAGCCTTTAACATCACAGAATTACTAACATTGTCCTTAATAACAGTTGTGCAAGCAAACTATTTCAGCTAGAATTTAACTAGTTACCAATCAATTACTTTATCAATTTTTCTGTGTTAAGCCTTTATCATCAGACGTGCTCAAATCAAATTTAATTCACATTAAGATATCCTAAGGAAAAAAATACATTTTCAAGTAAATATTCAATCACTTTGGGACACTGAGACACAGTTTATAGTTTTTTTTTACACCACCAACACTTAATTAAAAATATGTTTGGCAAGTAATGGTAAAAGTTTAATGAATGTGAAGAATCCCACAGGCAATTGTCAACTGGGAGTCTTTTTTTTTTTTTGGTCTGGCTGTTTTTTTTTTTAACTTAATATGATAGAAGTCATAAGCAAGAACTTTTGGAGTATAAACGTTGTTGTTTTTTTTATCATAAAACTTGTATTCATTCAATGTAAAGCAAAAGATGCAGAACTGTGTGAAAGGAGCAGCAGATAACAAATGTCTGAATAACGCCAGAATCAGTTGAAAGCACAAGAAAAACTATAAAGTGAGCAAGTTAACAATTGTAATTCTAAATGAATGCTGTCTTTATTTTTAATTTGTAAATGAGTGAACATCACAGCTGTGAGGACTCCATCTCCGTCGACTTACATGTTTTAGAATGATGATGTGGACGTCGAATTGGTAATAAAAACAGTTTCAGTCTTTTTTCAAATTTAAGAAAAGAAATAAATAAAAATGTCACGGTTGAATTGTTTCTATGGAAATACTCAAATATCAAGTTGGATTTGTCGTTGTTATTTATTTCTTTTTTAACAAAAGAAGAAGTATTTTACACAAAATATGTCAACTTTGTGTCATCTTTAAGCATCCTCCTGTGACAATTCAACATAAGCCCATCGACAGAAGGCTGTTTAGCAATAGGTTAAATGCAAGACAGTAAAAACGTACGTGACCAAGGACACTGAGGTGAGATGATACATTATGCGACGTGTGATTCAGGAAACAACATGAGGCAAGAGTGCACAGAGAAAGAGGAGGAGAGTGATAGCTCTGCAGGGAGGAAGCGTGAGACCATCTGCTGTTGGCTACCTGCTGTTCCCCTTCTCGCTACGCTCACCTTCTCTCCCTTCTTCCTCTTCATTTCCCCTGCAGCCTGTGACGGCATTCAGTCAGTTAGTGTCAGAAAACCAGCACATTCACTCAGGGGGGCTCCACATATACACAAGCAGGTGAGAACTTCACAATTTAAGCAAATTTGAAACTTAAGAAGTTTTTATATCGATGCCGTAGATCCTCTGTATCGTTACTTCATTGCCCCTCGGCACACTTCTTCCTCCATGCCTCTTCACTGCTAAACATGCAGACATGGCGCACACACCGATGAAGCAGACACACAAAACCCTGAACACCACGAGAGGCCCTCTCTAATGGGTTCTGAAGATTCCAATTTCCCCTCTGCCACCAAAGACAGAAAACCCTCTGAGCTCAATTACCCCTGTCTCACACACCAGACGAGACCTCAGGCTCACACACACACACACTTTGGCTATAATCATGGAGACACACACAAATCCTTGCACACCTTAAACCAGTGTGACATGTTGAGAATCACACAATCAGAGTCACACAGTCAGACTGAGCACCACATTAGTGTAACGCCAATTTTATGTGATAGGAGATAACAGAACAAGGGAGGGGAAGAAAAATCAAGGCATTGTCGGAAGTTTTGGGGGAGAGGTCAGGTCAAAAGGAAAGAAAGAAGCTGGAAGCATTAAATAAGGATGCTGAGAGTAAAGATCTGACGATACATCTCCTTCAAAAAGAGATATAAGGACAGTGTTGAGAGGAGGTGTAGGCCTTTGCCTTTCAGCAAATCTACTCTTCCAGAAACCAAATTAAACTCCACAATTAGCTGAACGTCTCATGCTATAAATAGGCTCACTTTTCCCATTCCCTAATGTCAGTCAGCAAGCCAGGCTTCGACTGTGGGGGAAACAAAACAATTTAAATTATAGCACGGCTCTCTCTTTGTCTGGCCACCCTTTTAACGGGATAATTACTAGTCTATTCATTCACACTCGGCCAGGGCGATATATCACCTCACTGCGCAGCAGCCCCGCTTTCTGTGATAAACGTCCTTAGCTGAGGAGGAAGGAGAGGAGGGGTTGGCTGAGGGTTAACGTGTGCCCAGTGATATCAGTTCACTGTCTACTGCTGGCTTCCACCAAAAGCCGTCGCCCCTTTATAGCAAATAGCCTCCTGCCAGAACCTGGAGAGCGCCAGCGGCAGAGCAACTTGGTTCCCAGAGTGACACCTACACCTTCCCGTGGGCCCTGACCATGAGGAAATGAACGTGAGAGGGGATAAAAGGGGAAAAAAAGAGAAGCAGTGAAAAGCATCTATAATTCAGCACAGCCTCGACCCCTGCATACCCGCGCCATTAAAAATAGGAAATCCATAGTGGAGACAAATGGCTTCTAAATGAAGCGCTACAGGAGGAGAAAGGAGATAGGGACCCCTGTCACACGCGCTTTAATTGTCTCCTGGGGCGATAAGGATATTTATCAAATTCATCGTGCCAGTAAGGGTTGTTAGGCCTAGGACTATGAGCGGCTGAAGAAACAGAGCAGCACGTGTTTGTTCGCTCAAAGATACTTGGAGCCGGTGACCAATTAGAGTGATCATAAATTTTGCCAAGATGAAACCACTCCAGAGCAAATGGACTGTTATGGTTAAATAAAGCTCAATGCCCAAACTGGCTTGCAAATTAAAACCTATAATAAATAAGTAATTCAAAGAAGCCTCTGTGTAAACATAAGCAGTGATTAAAATGTATTTACTCGGTAGGATTTTACTTGTTTGGGATCAGCTGTTTATGAGCCCGCTGGACCACATTCCTCTGTTTAAGCTTTGGTTTTAATGTTCACCAGGAACAAACGAGAACTGTCTGAGGTCAAGTTTACCTTTTCCACAAAAGTGCAAAACAGCCCCCCAGAAATAAAAATAAATCTTACCCCTCTGGCAGGCAAATTTTCTTTTTCTTTAAAAAAATCTCCCAAAAAATAGTCATAAAAAATCTGGTCACAAATTAGACATGATTTACTGTTGGAAAACGTTCTAGTTGGGATTATTTTTCTTGCAAGACAGATAGTACAAGCTTTTATCTTAAAACAAGAGTACATGCACCTTAAGATTGAGTTCTTGCAGTTTGAGGGCATAGGGTCACTGAGAGAGATGTCTGTGTCCCCTGATGTGAAGGGGTGCATGAACTTTAAACTTAAGTTGATTCTTGAAAAACTCTATTTGCTTCTTGAGAATGAACTTGAAATTTGAGCTGATGATTCTGAGCAATTTTAAATATGTAAATAAGAGTACCCTTCACTTTACCCTGTTTTAGCATCAACTGAATCAAATGATCAATTAAAAAGCAGGAGCGGACAAAAATACATTTTTGATTTAGCAGCAAAATAGGCCGAAACTAGTTCACATAAAGACCCACTCCAACTATCTTTTGATCCATTTTAAAAGAGTTCCCAGTGGTCTTTCAAAACATGATCATGCCGCTTTTAGCCCCCCCAAAAAACTGTCGTTTTCAAGGGGATAGTTTCTGCAGAGCAGCAGTAATTCATTAGAAATTCACCTGAGTTCTGAGTTGGTAAGCCCACCCTTACTTCCCATAATCCCGTTCTTTACACTCTCTCCCGTTAGCTTACAACCCCTCACTCCCCCAACCTGACATGACTGGTGCAACAAAAATGGCGAGCAGTGTTGGGGCTATCCAACCGTCCAATTTTGAACCATATTTCAACTCAGACGAGGAAAACGAAGGCCTACATGGATCTTGAGGTCAGCAAATAGATGTATGAGATCGGACCAGGGAGCTTGTGGCCCGCCGACTGGAGCACCTACGTCAATGCTACAAACTTTTTCCAGTAGCATTTATTAGTCTGCTCCTGATTCCCAACAATTTGAACAAAAATACTCATAAATATTAAGCTTTATTTTCTTTATATACATCTGTCCACCATCAACAGAAAAATGCCATTAGAACATGTTAAAAACACCAAAAGTAGCATTTTCAATGGAGTGGGTCTTTAAAGTCTTTTTTACATAATAAGAAATCTAATGATGTTTGGGTGTTTTTTTCAGAAAAGTATCCTGACTTTTACTCATGCTGGGAAACATCAACACGTCATGTTATACACCCAGCATAAATGGAGTAAGGCAGCTGCATTTAAGACAAGTCTGGCACAGCAGTGTCTTTGCTTTTGCTGAGGAGTCAATGCATGTTTTTATGAAAAACAAGGAACATGAAAAGAAAATGAAATGATAAGACACACACTGTGCTAAAAGAGGCAAAGAAAGCCAGAACTAAATAGAGTATAAACCAAGAATCATGCTGAAACTTATTTAAATAAAGACAAGAAAGAGTTCAAGTAAAACAAGCAGCAAATAAGAAAATAACATTAAAATTTGACTCTGCAGGAGTCAGTGTACACAGCTGAGGTTTCAAACAAATTTGAAATTTGTCATTTCAAATTTAGGATGACGTCACAGCAGTGCGTGCCGCGTAACAAGACACAGAAAAGGATGTAAAATGCATTTTCAGCTGTGTTAAAACAACCACTCTGACAAATAAGCAGTTGGATCCTTTTTTTCTCTTTAATAACATGACAATCGTTGCTTTATATTTGTCCGTGGCTCATTTGTTGCTTCATTCATACTCTGTTTATGTCGGCTACGGTGGCCGCTTTGGCTCAGTTGTTCCGCTCAGAGGATGATTGTTTTCAGACTGAGGAATCTCAGAGTGAACTAAAGCTCAGTCCGATTGGCAACAAACCGAGACCACCTCCAAAGATGGGTCAGGTCCGAACTTGGGTATCTTCAGACTGAAAATTTGTTCCTGATTACCAAGGAAAACAAACTCGGGTTCACTTTATGCGAACCAAATGGGTCCAGTCTGAATACACCCTTAATTTTCTTTATATACGTCTTCCATCATCAGAAAAATGCTACAAGAACATGCTACAAACACCAAAAACATTAATTTCATCGGAGTGGGTCTTTCTTAACAGTACTTTAACCACAGTTAATACCAGAGCTGTGTCTCTCTGGCCCCCGGGTCTCACCGCGCTGCTGGTTTTGCAGCTATCCCTGCCATCACCAGGGAAATACACGCATGCACATTCATTCACGTTCATGTTTTTATTTTTCCCATCCCCACAGTGGCATGCAGCGTTTACGCTTTTGTTGTTGAGACATTATAAATGACCCCATTAAAATTGATGAGAAAAGTAATTAGCATTTAATTAGAAAGTGAACATTCTTTATTATTGTTATAATTAACCTCTGCTGATGTTACAACTGACCCTTGTTGTGAAAAAGATCATACCAATGTGCAGCAGTGCTCCTGATAACGGTACATTTGTCTTTTGAAATCACACAGAATATTTTGAATCAGACAGAGCTCACATTTTAAATTTGAAGGCAATAAAACAGCAGTTGCTGCTCTCATTTAGACTTAATTTTGGGAGGCAGTCACTTCTCTTAAGTGCTTTTTTTGACAGATACTGTTTGTGGATGGAGTCGAGGCATTTACTGAGAGAGAGAGAAATGTGTGTAGAAAGTCTGAAAGCGTGCTTTATCAATTTGGAAGTGTATATATGAACATTAAAAATAAAGTCATAGCTTAGTTTCTTAGGGAGAATGTGTGTAAGTGTGTGTGTGTTGTCTGTTGTGATGGATGAACAACGGTCGGCATGGCAGCTCATCTCCTCTCAGGCAGCAGGTTGACAGAGAGAGATGTTACAACACTGAGACAGTACAACTGCAACACAGGCAGGTAGGTGTCTCTGGCACGAGCACCCCCCCCCCACACACACACACATACACACATACACACATATGAACTGAACAGATTTTGAGTAAAAATGCCAGAAACTGCAATAAAGAAAAACGTTTTTAAATTGTTTTATTTATTTATTAAGCTCAAGTTATAAACCATAAACAAATAAAATCAAAGAGTGGCAAAAAAATATTATGACTTTAAAATACTAAATATCAGTAACATGAACATGAATTTAAACGAGTAAACTGTCCCCCACATTTTCAGTTGTTGTCATAAAAAATCTGAAGCATCTTTCATGCTCTTGTTCAGACTCTGAAAAACAAAGATCGCCAACTGATTCCCAATATAAACAGGAAGTCACTGGAGTCACATGATCATGATGTTTGGAGCATTGACTATATAAGAGAACTGGACCTAGTGAGTGCGACATCACTCAAAGAAAACAGGATGCCTCCAGCTCCAACGTCAGTTCAATATCTTGGAACCCCACAGGCAAATGGCAACCTGGAGCAGGCAACAAGGAAAGCTGCAACAGCTAAATACCTCCAACGGGTAAGGCAAGTCCTGAGAAACCAGCTCAGCAAGAACAAGACCCGGGCAAGAAACAGCTACGCACTGCCAGTTATCAGATACCCTGCAGGAATAATAAGATGGCCAAAGGAAGAGATACAGACCACGGATGTTAAGACACGAAAGCTTCTCACTATGCATGGAGGCTTCCATCCCGAATCCAGCCCCCTGAGACTGTATGTTAGCCGCAAGGAAGGAGGCAGAGGACTAGTGAGCGTGGAAGCCCTCTACGGTGGCCCTGAAGTGCAAATCGCATCAACAAATAACGCAAAAACCTTTTAAAGATCATAACAATTAAAAAATCAAAACAAGTAAAAAAATAAGGATTTCAGAAATCTGAGTAAAACAGGACATGTTTTATTTTGTTTGATATTGCCACAAACCGCTTGATCCCAATTAAAAGACCGCAAACACTTTTACAATAGCTCTAAAGATGATTAGAATGGGACTTTAAAAATTGCAACAACAATTTTAAAAGCAAAACAAAAAATAATTAAAAAAAATACTAAATTTTAGAAAACCAAACAAAACTTCAGAAACCAAAAAAAAAAAATCAGAAAACAAAAATAATTTCCAGAAATCAAAATGAAACGTTAAAAACTGAACAAAATAATAAGAAACGGGAAAATGTAGGGATAGTGGGACAGCACTGATAGATGGATGCTGACGTTTGTTCAACTTTTCAACTAGAGGTTTTGTGGCATAACAATACCTTCTGAAGGACAATATTTCTTTAAGCTTCTGGCCACAGTCAATGCAAAAGTTGTGATTGCTTAATCAATTCCTTACCACAGTTCAGCTAAAACATTCTTCTACTTTCACTCTTTTTCAAAACTCAAACGTTTTGTACTTTGTTTCATTTCTTACCATTTCATTTTGATTCCTGGAAATTATTTTTGTTTTCCGAATGTTTTTTTCTTTTTTGGTTTCTGGAATTTACTTTGGTTTTCTAAAATGTAGTATTGTTTTTTTATTATTTGTTTTACTTTTTAAAATTGTTGTTGCAATTTTAAAAGTCCCACTCGATCATCTTTTGATCAATTGTAAAAGTGTTCACAGTGGTCTTTTAATTCGAAATATGCGGTTTGTGGCTAAATCAAAAGCTTTTTCATTTTCTAGGACATAGTTTCTAGGAGTTCATTACAAATTTGGCCCTAAGAGGTGACAGCCCTCCTCAATTTTCCATCATTAGTTTACAGTTTGCTAATTTACAGCCCCTCACACCCCAAACCTAACATTAATGGTGCAACAAAAATGGTGAGCAATATTGGAGCTCTCCAGTCGCATCGTTTTGAGCCAGATTCCAGCTCAGACGAGGAAAACAAAGACTTTCATGGATCCATTTGTCAACAAGTGTTTTGCATCGGAATGAATTTGAGCAGAGAGCTTGTATCTATGTTTCAAATAAGCTGTTTATTTAAAAAAAAAGCATTTTTTCATATGCCCCTGATTCACAACAATTTGGATAAATAAATACTCAGTAAAATTTTCTTAACATATGTCACAAGAACATTTTAAGAACACAAAAAAGACCATTTTCACTGGAGTGGAGTTTTATTATGTTTCTGCATTGAGTGATTTGCACTTCAGAGGCACTGTAGACCCCACCCCCCATCTCCTAACCCCTTCATCCATGTTCATCACCTTTGTCTACCTATCCCCCCCACCCCACCCCCAACCCTCACCCAACCCATGTTCCCTGTAAGTGAGCTGTCTCTTTGTGGGCGGCAGCTGCCTTTTTTCCTTCCATGTGTCAGAGCTCAGCCTGTCAAACCCTCACCCCCTCCTCCCAATATTTCCCATCCCAATCAATGGGAGCCCCATGAATATTTCACACTCCCCAGGCAGGGACCAGGCAAACAGGAAAAAGAGGTGTGTCTTGATGGTCTGGGGGTGGGGGGTGGGGGGTGGATGGAGAGGGTTAGGTTGTCAGGAAAGCAGTGCCGTGTAAAGACGGGGCTCCTCTTCCAGAGTCAGACAGGGCCAATAACTCATTAAAGGGAGAGAGATGTAGAGGAGAGCACCCTCGTATTCCCTCTTTACTTTTTTCCTCCTTTCTGCCTTTTCTTTTTTTCTCTTTTCCAGTCCTCCACATGCCTCTCTTTTAATAAGAGCCATCCCACACACACACCCATCCAAACAGATCCCTATCCCCTCTTTCCCTCGGCAGCTCCCACTAACCCTCCTCTCCTCCCTCCTTCCATCTGTCTTTCTTGCTGCAGTGCCCATGCTGCCAGGCAGTATAAATCACATCTCTGGGCTTGGCTGCAATGGGCCTGAAAATAAAAAGGCATAAAAATGTCGGGATGAGCTACGGGCTAGGGGGGAGAATTCCTTTATGATGGGTCTAAATCCTCCTCCCACCCTGCTTCCTCCCTTCTGCACACACACACACACCTACACACACACATTGCTTGTAGACACATACACATGCACAACATTGAGTTTTACTCTAAAATTATTCCCCCAAACAGCAGCCATTTGGATCTTGCTCTCTTCCTTGCAGACACCTGCACAGCCCTCCAAACAAATTCTGCCACATATCATATTAAGCTCTTTGTTGGCTGTGAGGGGAATTGAGACGTCACCTCGCCGTTAAAGGCATAGTCTGAGCTTAAAACTGTAACCCAACGCTGCTGTCTCCCACCTTTTCTGAAGGGAAGCGGCTGCACAGACGCTGTAACCCACTTTTAGAGCACAAAAGAAGAAAACCAGCTGTAAATATAATGACGGTGTAACAATTAATTGACTTAATTGATTAATTGATTTATATTCCAACCAGATTGATCTACAAGTTGTTAAGTTGACTTATAAAATTGTAAAATTAGTTTAAAATGAAATAAATTGATTGGATTGAAATAGGAAAATACCATTTGGTTTGAGACATGGTAGGTTTATTTTACTATAACATAAAAACGACCAAGTGCATCACAGCGGACAACACACGTGATGCAGCAAAAACTGTTCAATCCATCATTCCAGTCCATGTGTCGAAAAACTTTGAATTTAGCAAACATGTGACCATACAGTCTGGTAGAATGTTCTAATAATGTTCCCTTTGGATTATTTGGATGTGGAAAAACAATAGTGAACTGAACTTTAGGAAACTAAAATGTAAATGGATTTGATATTAATATTTGTTTGTTAGTACATACATTTAATTTACACTTCATTATCTTAAAGAAATACTAGGAATCTGGAAAAACCTCACCTGCACTGTTCTTTACCAGGTATTTATCTCTGGGTCACACTGGCTGAGGTTTTGGCTAAAGATGTCCTGCATCCTATTTAGGTCAGTGAATCGGATCGTGCAAAATGAACCAATATCGGCTCTGAATTGTATCAGCAACCACAAATTAGAATATTAATCGAATTTTTAAAAATGAATCATTACACCCCTAAAATATGAGGCTAATGCTTTCTTAAACCAATGTGGACTCTTACAGCAAACAATAATTTCTGACACTTAGTTCCTCTGAAAAATGTCGGTTCTAGTTGCCACATCATGTCAAATGTGTAAAGATTAAAAAGCAAAACATCTTAAATGAACACTTGAAACCAGTTTCCAAGATAAATGGATGGAGAGTCAGTGCTGTGCATCATGGTAAATGTGGAAAATTTATGATCACTCTGGCCCCCATCTTTGTGTCACTCTGAGTAAATAAACCCATAAAAAATGATTTAGGTGGCCTGCAACATATTGAAATGAACCAAGGCAGCAGAGAGACATTGTTAAGGTTGTCCAAATGATCATGGGAATGAAGATGGAGGTGAGTGAAGGCTCCACGAACAGGAGAGTCCATCACCTGCTGGAATTAACCCACAGCTCCCAAGTTCTCCTTTGATCTACGTCCTGATGCGCACTTTGTCAATTCTATTAGATCATGCTGGGTGTGGAATGAACACGCAGCACACACACACACACACTGAGTAATGATGATAATAGTGAGCACCTCCCCAGGTGAAGCCTATTCAGACACTGCGGGAGTCATCTCAATGGCTAATTATGCTTGCTTTGGCGTTTTAACTGTATTGATCAAAACACTGAAACAAACGAGAAATGCTTATGAAGCTGAAAAAAGGAGAGCCCTTGGGAGTTAAAGTGTGCACGCTTCATGGGAGAGGGGGTGATGCCAGAGGTTGGAGCCATGGTGAGATATTGGTAGTTGTAAAAAATTGCAATTCTGAGCTTCTGAGTTATTAATTACAGCCTCCCATCCTTAACTGCTTCTTTAGCAGCCATTAGAAATACAGCCACACAAATTACAACCTCACATATGCAGGCCTCAGGACACACACGCTCCCTCACACAAATTAGCTCATCCATACCTTCACTAAGCTTACAATACCCGCTCTGATGAGCAAGCTGCTGTCGACCTTGGAACCCACAGGAAAGACAATGCAAGGGGACCCATGCTGAGAAAGGTACAGGGCGGGGGAGATAAGATGGAGGGAGACAATAGATGAGAGGAGGTGAGGATAGAGAGCAAGTGGAGCTGTTCAGTGCAGGGCAGCAGTGCATTGCTTCTTCCCTCCCTCCATCCCTCCATCACGGCTCATCTCAAATGCAAATGTGGTTTCTATACGGTTCCTTTGTGCTGCTTCTAACTGCTCTGGAGAGAAGCAATTACAACTGCTCCATTCGCTCAGAGAGAGAAAGACACGCCTGGATAGAGAAGGGTAATTAATAAAGAGAAAAGAGGGAATAAAGGAGGGCTAGATCACAAACCTGTGGAGGATCGAGTGGGACTGAAGAGTGTGTATTGATTGTAAAGCTAGCTTTACTATTGGCACAAATGGTTACCAGTAAAGTTGACCTAGCTCATAATTACTTAACGAGTGGTCAAAGGTGAGAGGTCAATAGTATTACATCAGAAGTTTTATACAGAGTGTGTAACACGCTTTGGGGGTATATAGTCCATAGTAAATATGCCACATCAATCCTGAAGATCTTGCTCTCACAAGCCCAGCTTTTCACAAAACCTTCTGGATTTATTGTTTCAGAAGAACTCCACCCACGTATGATATCACCCCGTTTCTGTCAACACCCCTGCAGCGCCAGCACCATATCCCATTGCAGTCACAGTGGCCAGGCAGCGCCCCAAGGTATGGCAGGAGCTTTTATGGCAGTCATTTGGACTGCTAATATGTCATCTCCATTAGCCGACTTTTAACACTTGCAGATAGATTGCCCTGTGACATTTATCTGTGCATGGGTCATATTTTAACTGTTAAATGGCCACTGATGTGCCGAGTGCATGCAAAATGTCTGCATGTCAGGCATTGCTGGGTTTGCGATGAGAGGAACATCAACTGTACATTTGGAGCCTAAAAAACTACAGCAGAAGATCACTGCTGTCTCAAGTTAAAAGGAGGTTGGAAGGTCAAGACCCAAACCCGCCACTGTTAGATGGGGCTTGGTTTCCCAGCGGCTGCAGTGTCATCAAAAAATAAAAAAAATAAAAAATTAAAAAAGGGAATTGGTCATCTACCAAAGCAGACAGGTAAGTAACTTATCAGCCTATGGAGAGGATGAGGGCCGGAAAACAGAGTGAAGCACAGGAGTGACAAAAACAAAATAGGAAAATAGTGAAAGGGCAGGGTGAGAGCCATTCAGGCTAATTGCTTGTATGGATTTTACCTTTGCTGGCTTTTGCACAGTAAAGCCATTCCCTGTGGTGGCGTCAGGTGAAAGTCTAAATGAGCTAATAATTTAAACTCATAAAGCTAAACCAATATTGACCGTCACCACATATATTGAAAAGCATTAGAAAGATCCTAACAATAAAATAGTTGTAAATATGATGTACATTCTTGTCATTTAACTCATCACATTTAGCAGCACCTTTCCCCTTTAAACATTTAAGTACATCTAATGTGACGCATTAAAAAGCTGAGAATATGTTCTGCATCATTTTATGTGCTGGCTACAGGGACTTGGTCACCTGTCCAAAAGCACCAGAGTTGACTAATGTGATAGAAAATTAACAATTAAAAATATCACACGGGCCCAGAGCCATCGCAACGTGGACCGTTCACAACTCAGTGGACAGCCTAATTGCTTTGAAATACAATTGGGTTTGGGCTTTGTTTGGTGTTTTGAAGGTATGAAGCGCATCGATGCACACTGGAAATTGAGTTATAAATTACCAAGCTGAAATAGACATGTACCATGAATGCTCAATATCTAAATATTCAGTGTTTTCCCATTTAAAACAGCATATGGGTGCATAAACCCAGAATTGAGTCACTTGCAGATGCATTTCATTGGAAATCTGACCTGCTCTCAACCCATCAGGGTATTTGTATGTCATGCTGTATGCTTGTCGTGTGGGTATGTTGATAAGGTCAACCGTAACGCAAACTGAGATGGAGAGCTGCAACCACAAACCGGTGGGACTCAAAATGACAAGATGAGAGGGAAAATGTTCATTCATGTGTGCACTCACTACAGTCTGTTTTCAGAGGTGTCACCGTGTGCACACACATATTTGGCGTAAGAAAGCAGCGCAGTGGCTGGTGTGTGAAGTTGATGACAGCTTCATTATAGCTGGTGTGCACAAGACAGCACCATCCAGGGAATAGAGGACAGACAGGACAGGCCAGGTTTAACACCGGGGTGGCTGCAGATCACTTCCGTGGTTCATTAGGAGACCGAGCAGACAAATGTCATCTTTGAACCTTTGCATTTTCCAGCTTTCAACAATCCAAATAAAAGGGTACACATTGAAGCTTTCTTCCTTTCCAGTAATTAAAATCTACATTTTCTTCCTTCAGATCAGGTAACCAGGAAAGAAGATATTATTTGTCATATTTTCATAATCAGATGTTCAACAGAACACCACACAAAAGTTAAATTTGTAATCAATACAAGTCCACCCAAGGAGATTTCTTTAAAGCTCAGGTGTTATGTCTATACTCCCTCTACTGGAATGTTAGCAGAGTGCAGGAATATCCAAGCATCACATTGAATCTATAGAAAAATGTGCAACAGTACAAATAAATTACAAGTCTGCTCAAAAATACAATTTATTTATATTTTAGCATTAAAAGTACAATTATATTTAAAAAGAAAAATAGCTTTCTGCAATCCAAAACATCTTCACCTCTGTCGCTTTGGAGAAATAAAATGTCCATTGAACTTGGTACAGATTTAAGAAACAAGTTTACTATACAGTTTTCTTCAAAAATAAGAAAAGAAAATACACTACACAAACTTAAAGGCTGGAAACTTTACATCGGATGAACAAGCACATTTTAAAACATTAGTGGAACAATGTCGCTGGCATCTACTAAAAAACAGTCAGGCTCTGTGAAGGACATCTAAACAGCTACAAGACCCTTTCAGCGAAACTGAGGGGATCTTCTCGAACCTGAGTCTCAATACTCAATCCTAGCCCCGATGATGAGGAACTGCCAAAACAAGAGAAACTGCATCAGTCCAAAAACGAGTGTTCACAAAAAAACAGAGCGGAACTTTGTTTTCATGTCGTACCTTTCACAATCCGAGTCATAAGTAGCTTTGTCCTCTAAACTTTTAATGCAATCACTGCTGGAACGCTGTATGGCTTCAGCCACTGTGTACTTTGTCTTACCAAGAGAGCACTTCATAATCTTTGTAATACTGAGACCTGACTGCAGGAACAGATGTAGCCTGCTGTCAGATAACAGCAAGGGAACCTGGAGAGCACTGGAAACGACCATTTTGATCAGGAACATCCAAAGACAAAATGGGAGTGCCAGGATGGACCGAAAATGAAAAAAATAAAAACCCACTTCTCAAGAAATTCCTGCAGACCTTTCATCCTCTTGGTAACTTGGTCTTCGTTCTTCAGATTAAAAAAGGGGTTCCAGGATGGCAGTTTGGGCACATTTCTAAACAAAAAAGAGCAAACTTAATGTGTTAGTTTAAAAAAAGAGAGCCAAACTTAGGTTTATTAAAAAGGGGAGAAGTCTAACGTACAAGACGAGGGCGTTCTGCTCCAGGCAATGACGCAGCCAGACAAACTCACTGTATCGCCTCCTAACGCAAGACCTCGTCTTTCGAAAACACATGCTATTGGTCTGCAAAAAAAAAAAAAAAAAAAGTTTGGCACAATGAGGGAAATAAATAGCATGCTCAGATTATTTTTATACACACACCCACCAAATATGGAAGCAGCCCGTTACAGATCCATATGAACAATGAGTGCAAGAATCTAAGCAAAATATTTCCTAAAAAGTTTTCCCCAATGGGAAAAAACAAGCATTTCTGATGAGTTGTTGGCCACATTTGCTCACAAGAAATACCCCGCCCATCCATCCATCCATCCATCCATTTTCACAAAATATCTCCAGCTTAAGATGTCTCAGCAACAGTATAGGCAACTTGACCATTTGGCTCCTACATGACAGTGATTTTTCTTGAGGACCCGTTTTGCGGGTCACTTCCATGCTGGAGCAACCATAACGTCACCCTTTGATTAGATGAGTAGGTAGGAGGGTATCATCCAAAATTTGAACCATCACTCTCGATAATGGGCAGTTGTCCCATCACCTTCCTAAAGAATCGCCCTAAAATTATGTTTACCTCTGTGTTCAACAGGAAATGTGCTTGAGGCCATTGGCTGCATTTCAAACATGCAAGTTCAGCTAAAGTTATGCTAATACGTTTGGAAGCTGACAGTTCTGCAGACCTCTGCCCTTCATCACTAACTGTAAAAGAAGTATAGGAGCAAACTCCTTTTTTCTATTCAAATCAGTCTTCTTGCATTATTTTTCCCCTCTCAATTTAAACAATTCTTCAAGTAAAAGGTGATCATGGAAAATGGGCAGAAATACAAATATCAGCACTGGATCAAGCCCTCCCATTCTTACACCTAGGACACATTTTCCCCATGGATACATACTTGTAGACAGATCTCATAGTCAACATATGTATTCCAGATGTCTTCTTTGTGGAGTTTTGGATCTTGAACTGAAATGCTAATAAATTCCTGCAAAAATTCAAACAGAGATGCATGATTTTACCCTTCGTGTTGTAGTAATGTTTTACATTTGCTAATAAACTTAAGAATAATGAGCAAATGCAGGACTTACAGATTTTCTGAAGTTATTCAGAACACGGCTCATATTAGGTTAACTCTGCAAAGACAGGTATAACATTAACTCAAAATCAGTCTATATAAAAGTATAAAAAGATTAAGTGCAGTATAGTAAAATTTATTTTAAACAAACAAGAGGCCTACCTCAAGCAAAAAAAAAATAATTAACCAAAAAATTAAGACTTGCTGAAGATTCTGGTTCTTTTGCCTATGCAGTTGCCTGCAGCACATGAACTCGTCCTCAAATGCTATAAGAAATCCCACTTACACTAACAGATAAATAATAAAAGCAAGCAGGTTGAAGCAGCACTGTGCTTCCATCATCACATGAAATCATAGTAACTCACTGAACTTCCTCCTTAATGTCAGACCTTTCAGCTTCACAAGAAGTCATCGTTTACTAAATCAGTCAATAAAATACAATTATTAAAATAAAAAAAATAAAAGATAAGTGGGCACACTGAGGTTAATTTGGATTTACAATCAATAAGACTTAAACTTAAGGAAAAACAAAAGCCAAAGAGATGTTTGCCTCTATGCTTACAATATTAACTTTTTATTGAACAATTGAATAGCACTCTTTAAGAAAAATTTGTATTTCTGAAGGACATTTTAAACACTTAAATTGATGTTTTGTCATTTGCGCTTACCGTTCTTCTCTGAGGGCTGCGTGTGGAAAACAAATCTGTTCTTTAAACCAACTGGTCCGGCTCAGGGCTGTAGTTCAGAGTTTAGCTCGTGTGCACAGAAGTTATGTAAGTAAGCTGCTCAGTGGGACCCTTCCGTGCTTTGGGGGAGGCCAATGCAAGTAGACATATGGATATAACATTAAAACAAACCCACACGCCATGCGCTAGATTAAAAACAAACAAAAAAGACTTTTTCTTGATTGCTCATCCGACCCAGGTGTGCGCAAAATCCGGGCGCTTAAGCGTTGCGTCATTGCGAACCTGTTTCTTAGTGGTTCGATTAAAAGTCCAAATTAAAACGGATCCTAAGGGTATTAGACCTCAGTGTTTCACAACAAATGACAAAAAACATCACATTATTTTAAATAATAAAAAGGTTTTCCATAGATAAAAGGAAGCTTTGGAACACAAAGATGCAACTTCACGAGAAAAATAATTTGTTAACCTATTAACAATCTGGACCACTACATGTTTTGTTTATTGCTTTTTGTTAAAGGATACATAGCACTGAACATGATGTAAAAAACTAATTGTTCCCTTAAATTACTCACTTGTGGTCACAAATTTAGCATTGTTAATTCCAACTACTAATTTGTGCACAAAAAATACTAAAATGTGGACACAAATTATGAATGTGAAAGAACAATTTTTTTTCAAATATGTCCAGGGCTTTATAAAAAAAACCTTAATATGCTAAATTTACCAAGAATGTTTCCATTTACGTGTTCTCCTGGATGAGCTTCTTGGTTGACGGTCACCTTTTACAGTAAGATAGCTGAAGAATTTAAATAAAAAGTTAGACTACACATGTAATAAACTTTGTTTCATACACCAAAGGGTCATTGGTGAGATTTTGAAATAGAAAAACATTTATTGAACTAAAGAGTAAAAGAGATTTCTATCAATTCCCTTTTCCAAACAAATCAAATCTGAAAATGTAAGGGCGAAAGCATAGGATTTTCCAGGATTTCGTTAATTCACTCATTACAAATAAAGGGTCACCAACACTGCTTAGTGCTTATATATGGTTTGCTCAAATGTTTTGACAGAAAAAGAAAGGAATATCCAAAGTTCATGTCTCATGCTCGACACACTAATCACTATAGAGTGATCACTGCATCCAGAGCTTTTATGAGCATCTTCACTTATTAAAACTACCTGTTAGTTACGGGGAAGACAACCTTAGCAGAAATGCCACAATACAAGAAATTGAACAAAAAAAAAAACAATGGTTAAAGGATAAAAAGAAGAAGTTGGCTGCATAAAACTTTTATTACAAATTGAAACAACATTTACAGACTGTTGACAAAATGTTTTTGGGGAAAAAAGCAGGCAAACAGGAAGAATGAGTGCAGGCACTAAAACTGTTAACAATTAGAGTTGTTATGACATGTATGACACTTAGTGGTCCTTAATATGAGATACTTTGGAAGACTTCAATGATCATACATTGCAAAACCTTTGACAGCTCAAAAAGCTTTGAACCAGTATATACAACCTTAAAGCTCATTGAAAACCACACAAGCGTAAAAAAAAAAAAAATCTATGTAATTCATGTAACTAGAAGGATAAGGCAGGAAACAGGAGCACAGAACGTCCTGAGAAAGGAGCAGAGGTAATGCAAAGAACAGCACAAACTACAACAGTTACTGAGCTTCATCTTCTGGACAGGAATGCCACGTCAGTCGCTCCTCATAGAAGGATATGACTACCTGAGGGCAGCGAGTGTTGGCTTCACGGGCCGGGACCAAATCCGCTTCGTCGGAGTCTTTCCTGTAAAAAATTAAACAGCGTTACACAAATGGAAAAAAAAAACATTCAACATAAAACTACTTTAAAAAAATTAGTCATATGATATTCCACAATAAATAACATCTTTCCACAATGTTTCTTTTGTGAACCAACCAATGAAGTTAAGAGAAAATGTGAACAACGTTCAAACTAGAAGTTTTCATTCTGGGCCAAATTGTACTGCTCACCTAAAACAAGTTTTACATTAACCCCTCCCTATGCTGTGGTTTATCTATCGCTGCTTCAAATTTTTATAAATATCTTTGCATGTTTATTTTGATTGCCCTCTGGATCCTGATTGGTTGATGACCATGTCATCCATCTCCTCCCTCCCATGTCTCCTGTACAAATGCGTTTAGCTTGCCCATTACAAACATCTTCCATTGTGACCAGATTTTTGTCTGCTTTCTAAAATATTGGACTTATTGTCTTATTTGAGAGTTTAAACAAGAGAGAAAAGTGTGAAAATGTTTGTTTGTCTGAGAAAAGTGTATAAAGTGTGTAGTGAGGAGTTTTACAATGATAATCCTATGAACCAGATTTTAAAGTGGGATGTTTATCTTATAATTTTTTTCATTTCATAAACATCTTTTAAAGGTTCTGTCTAGTAGACAGTCAGAGACATTCTATAAAAATGTACCATTTCATCAGAAACATTAACTCCCCGCTACTGTCAGTTGCTCCAATAATTCGCTCTGGCTCCAGGTTTCTGGCAAAGCCACGTGGTTTCTCAGCCTAAAGTGGAAGCACATGAACATTCAGAAAACAGTTTTAAAATGGAAGAATGACTAATTAGAACTGAGCTCAAAGTACTGCAATGACATTGTGACATACCATGTCTTTCTTCTTGGGCTCTGTCTCTGGCTCATCTGTGGAGGCTTTCCTTTTAACAGCAGCAGGCTTCTCCTTAATATTCTTTTGTGATTCCAAAAATGCAGAAATCAGCTCAGGACAGTCCAGGTTCTCCTCCGGCTCCCAGGTGTTGTCAGCACTAAATAGTTAAGAGGGCTGTGATCAATTGCATATAAATCATGACTTTTAAAAAAAATGTAAAGCTAACAGGATGCGGAGAACACTAGCAGCTTCATGCAAAAATGACTTTACTACATGTTCAGAACAATCTGAAACCAATCAGATCCAAATGATCTGGGTTATCAAGTGATCAGGGCAATCTGGTGTTCTTTAAAAAATAACAAGACTGGTCAAGTTATGAGAAAATTGTCTAAAGCATATAATCTGGTGTCTTCTTGCATGTAAATGAACTATTTGTAATTTTGGTTTACGTTATATGGGTAGTTACAGCGTGAGTGGAAAACAAAGAAAAAGGGCAGATGCTTGCCACATTCGAGCCAATTGTCTTGTTCTTTTCCTGAAGTATTCAGCCCATTTTGTATACCCATAAGCCAGAAGGAAAATCGAGGCCAAAAATTTGGCTAATTTTAGCTAAATGAAAGCTCAAGTTAAAGGAGGGGGAGGGGTCAAATTAAGAATCATAGTATAAATGTACAAAAACTTTAAAATTGGATCTAAGGCTCATGCTAATCTATTGTAAATGTCTGATTCCTTAACCACATAAAAATGTGGTAACAGAGTAAACAGGCCAACCCCCCTTCCCCATTCTAAAGAACTAGCTGGAGAGGCTCCAGTTAACTCACTCTGTAAATCCTTTCCACTTCAAGTAGAACTCTACTTTCCCATTGACGAGACGCTGGTCGAGTACTTTTTCCACAACAAATTCTTCTGGCTCTTCCTGCGTGTCCTGTGAGTCCTTCTTACTCTTTGTATTCTGCTTCTTGCCCATTCTGGCCTCTAAAACCAAGAGGAAGGAGAGTCAATTGCCGATGTATCACGCAACTGCCCTTTTCCACTTCACCTGTAGGACCCACATTTAGCAGAAAGGCTTGTACCGTAAATATAAAGGTGTACAGCATGTGTGTGTTTAGTTTTTCCAACTTTTTACGACGGACGCGACTCGGCCACGTTCACTCCGCAAGTTTTCCGTAAATGGTACTAGCGTCCTTTGGGTTAGCCAACATGCTAACGTAGCCAAAACAGTTTGAGGCCATGGTACCATTGTTTATATCTTTTTACTAAAAAGGAACATCAACATGCTACAAAAACGTGTTTTCTTTAGATCTTACCTTAACGCCTCAAATAATTACAACAATACAGCAATATCGACACCCAACAAAAAAACGAAAGATTGTTCGTGCTAGTGTTAAGTTAATAGCAATAGCAAAACGAGACAATCAACAGTCTAAAACTAAAAGTATACTATTCATACAACACTCGGGCTTGATAAACTTAAAAAGCTTGAGCTGTGAAGAGTCAAATACAAATTCTGTTCGGTTCATTGCATTCATTTCTATGATGAAGAAGTTAGCTTAAATTACTCCTTACGTCTTAGTTATTTAAGAAAAAAAGTTCAAAAACAAAGAGATGAGATGCAGCATTTAATACCGGTAAACGTAGCTTACATACCTTGTAAAGCCTAGAAAATGACCTCGGTGACGACTTATTCAACCACGCGGTCACTGCCTGTCTTTATGTACAGATGAAGAAAGGAGGGTGCGCGCCAAACGCAAAAGGCGAGTAGGCTACGGAAGCCCGTAAGGAAACAATTTGCTTTAGAGCACTTGTGACTCTACGGTGTCCTGTTAGTTTATTTTTACGTCATTTATTTTTTCTCAGTTTATATAACGGTTTATCTCACAATCTTTAAAATATGTTTTTTCATTTTAAATGAAAAATGAGAATACACGAGTAAAGCTTTGCAGCATGTTTAAAACATTGACACATTTCTATCGTTTTCACTAATAAAGGAACAGCTTATAGTTGTTTTTGTGTTTTAAATATTCTGTATGTCTTGAGTTTTTTTGATATTGACGCTTACAAATGACTTCTGAGCTAAAATAAACTCGTGTTACTAAAGAATACTACAAAAAATGTTTATTTTATGCAAACCAACTTACCTGCTATAGAATGATCTACAGAATTTGGGTGCATAGAATCCTAATAATAAAGCCCTAAATAAAATAACAAATACACAAAACAATATTGTGTCAGTGCAGTTGTATTGATTGAGTGTGAAAAAAATTAAGTATCAGTGTTTAAAGCTGTGAAAATTATTTACTGTCTCAATGTGATTATCAAATGTAAAGTGATTCATTTTCAGTAATCTTTACTTGATAAATATAAGGTTGTCTGTTAAATTTAGTTACACTAAAGCAATACCTTTGCTATAAGTGTGAAGGCGAAATAAAATGATCTGTGCTTCAGTCTACACTTTTGCAATCCAAATGTTTCTATTTTTTTATTTTTATTTGCAATAGTGAACAATATCTTCTACACCAAGTGAACCGAGTTAGTAAAAAATTCTCTGCTAGAAAAATTGTAATTTTGTCAAAATGTCTTCTTTACCATTTTTGACAATACCAAATAACTACAGCACTGGCCAAATGGTGTGATTTGAGTTGTACTTGGATTAATAATAATAATAAAAACTTAAAGCACTAGCAAAGTACTTAAGTTAGGAGAAAGACATTCACCCCACTTTAAAAAATGCTTAGACTTAAAGGTACACATAAAATGTGAACAATAATCTTATATTTATCAGAAAAAACAACAAGAATGCCACTTTCTTTTTTTATTCAGAGTAAACAAATCCCCCAAAAGCGCCTAAATTCTTCAAGAAAAACCATACTATCAGCAATCAACAAGCAAACAATCAAAAAACAAGAAAGACACACATTTGCGAAACTTAGAGACAGAAAAGTAAACTTTAAGCTAAACCAGGAAAAGAAAAATGTCACTTCATGCACTCCACAATTATTTCACACACTTGGCTGACTTTGTAAAGCTGTGAACCCATAGTTTTCATAGCAATCCCTTTGCATAATGACAAATATTTAAAGGGTTACATCTTGCCTTGCTGATAGATTTTTTAAGTAACTGGACAGCTTATCTGTTTGGGGTCACAGTAATAATGAATATTTTATTATACAAGTACACTTAAGTTCACCAAACCTTTCAAATTAGTCAAAAAGGGATTAGGAAAAAAAAATAAACCTGAGGTAGAATTTCATTTAAAAAAATGGAAAAGGTTTTTGAAATGTAAGTTTAAATAAATCAAGTGGAAAACTTGGGAGTATTTTTTTTATCCTGAAGTAAACAGATATGTAGCAATGTGCTCACACAGGAAATGGCAGAAACAGATAGAAATGTCACAGAAAGCACATGAAACCAAATCAACAACATTTAAACCGAGAGTTTGTGATTGTAATTTTTTCACGAAAATGTCAACTTCAGCAAACTTAAAAAAAAAAAAAAAAAGTCATTAGATCAAAGGCACACTTTTGCATACCCACAAACAACTTATTTAGCAAGAAAATAGGAAAAACCTAAAAAAGATTTGTTATTGTAACCTCTAACAATGCTCATTATCTTACAAAAGTAAATCAATTTTATGATTTGGTCAATCTTACCAGTTTTTTTCTGTCTGTCATAAAGACAAGTGAGGCAAAAACTCAAACGCTTGTTTTGTCAAATGCCAATCGTTAAATAGTAATTATCAATCTAATATAAAGTGTTCTCCAATATCCGATTGTTGAAATTTCAATTGTCTGCTCACTTAGATTAAGTTATAATAAAAAGACACCGTCCTGGACAGTCTCATCGTGTATATATTCACTTTGAGCTCTTTGACAAAACTTTAATAAATACAATCTTTTACTTCTTCCTCTTCTTCGATATGGTTAAAAAAAAAAGGCAAAACGTAAATAGAAACTAACAGAATCAACACTTGTGTGATCTCTAAGCAGTAACCATCACAAAGTCTTAGAACTTAGCAGGGACAAAGAGACCGGTACAGTTGCCACACACTAAGCTGTTCCCATAAGTGCACCATTTGTTTTGCCAAAGTCCAGTGTGAAAGCTACAACTTTCTCAATATTTACAGATATTCTTTTTAGGATTTTATCTTTATGAATGTCTATTTTTGCAGCTTTTGGATCCATATACACTAACAAAAAAGAAGGCATCCCAAAACCAGAGTCAAGCCATTCAGCATAGTAATATGCCCAGAAAAGGTAAATCCTAAGTTTCGGTGTGTAAACGATCATCACTGCTTTTTGTCTTTTTTCCTCTTGTCTGTCTTGTTGCTGGCAGATGTGGAGACAGCAGGTTGTCTGATGTGCTGGACTACAACCCTCCCATTAGCGCCACACTGCAGAGTGTATCTCTCTGGGTTCAAGGGCTGTCCTGAACGATCCCTCAGCCGCGCCAACACATCTCTGGTCAGCTGCCTTATCTGATGCCCCACGGCACCCATCGTCTTGGCTGTAAGCTGTTTATCTCTCAGGAGCCTGTCCCGCTGAGCTTGCAACATCTCCACCTCCTCCTGGAGCCCTGTGATGGCGTCTAGTTTGCGTTTGCGGCAATTTTGAGCTGCTAGTTTGTTCTTCCCACGTCTGCGGATGTCCCTCAGAAGAGTTACCTGCTCCGATGAGAAACCGTAGCTATCCAGAACCTCCATGAACTCTTCTACGGGCATATTGACGATTTGCAGAGCGGAAAATGGAATGCACATGGCGCGAGCTCGCAGCTCATCCCGGCTCAGCTCCTGTTCTTCCAAGTCTGAGCAGACATCATCGCTAAAAGGCTCCTCGATTTTATGGGGCAGCGTTATTGCTGCCTTGTTGAAGAGAGCAGCGGATGCGTAGCTGTGGTCATGCCAGATATTCTCATTGGGATGAGTCGGTGGCCATGTCGTGCTGTAGTCCGTTATTCCCTTTGAGAGGACAGATTCTACCTCACTGCTGTAGCCTGTGGCTCCACACTCATCCTCACAGTATGAACTGGAAGATGATGAAATCTCTGATGAACCTGGGGGAATAACAAAATCATGAATGTGGTTGCGAGTCAGAAAAGGTTTATGTTTTCTAGTCTCAGTGGGCGAGGCTGAAGATAGAAAAGTCACAACAAACCTGGGGATAGTGGACTGCCAGAGCTGCTCTCCAAGGAAAGACCAGAGTCGGAGTCCAAGTCTTCAAGGGCATGGGGCTCTATGCACCCCAGGCTGCCCAACAGCTGGTTATTTATTGTCTCGAGGCCATCCAAGCCAAGCTGATTGATCTGGTCAAACACAGCTTCATCCAGACAGTCATTCAGTGTACCTTGTGGTGTAGCACTTGGTGTCATATTGCACACTGAGGCAAAAGGAAGTGCAGCAAGGCCCAGAGCCATCTCAGGCGAAGTGTCAGAAGATCCCGTGGAGTCCAGCCTCAGGAGGTTTCTTTGCTGTTGAGCACTGCTCCTGGGCTCAGTTCCTTCAGACGATGACTCACCGCATATTCCAGAACTGGTTACCATAGCATCGTGCAAACTGACATTCTGGCTGATGGCGCCTATGATGTCAGTGTTGAGGTCTGGCAGACGACCAGAAACAAGACAATCCAGGTCCTAAACAGGAGACATATGGTGTCTTTTTAGATGGAATTCATCTCATTCTCCTGAAAAGCAGGTTTTGCTTGTGTTACTTTGATTTTTGATTTGATTTGATCAATTTATTTCAAGCATTTTAGTCAAAGCAATAAAGGATTTACACATATTTATCAAACTCATTACAGAAATGTTGAAATGCATAGTTTAAAAGGACAGAAAATAAAATAAAACAAAACAAAAAAGTCACTTAAATCACACTTTGCTTAATTAAATACAGTGATCATTAACTAAAGTCAAGTAGAGCTTGATTTATTGCTTGAAAAGGAGTGGGAAGAAGCAAACTTATATAATCTCACTAAGGTTGGGCGATGTCCCCTAAATTGGCCGTTGACGATGTTTGCTGTCAACCATCGGGATGGACGATGACATCGTCGGGGGGGGGGGGGGGTTACATTTTTGGTTCTTATATAACTGCTATTCGTTTTTTTGCTTTTTTCATTTTATTTCCCAACTGATGACTAATCCGCGATGATCCAGTATAAACTGAGGTAAGTGACTTTAACAAAAAAAGTAACAAACAAAATAGAAAAGAAGTAGTCCGCTCCCGCACTTCCGGGGGAGTGCGGACTTACAGCTTTGTGTTTGATGGGAAGGGGGGGGGGGGGGGGGTACATGAGCGGTATGTGTGGGAGATTTAAGACTGCGATCCGTCCCGCAGCTCTAGGGGTACAAGCAACCGAACTCAGAACCGGGTCTAAAAGTGTGTGTCTGAGCACAGCTCGGATCGTCAGCACACACAGCGGTTTGAGCTTCAAAGCAGAAATGTCGCTCAGTCCTTAGAAAACATTCAATCAATCACGTGGATTTGTGTTTCCAGTCGTGTCCCGACTAAATAAAGGCTGATGTTATTCTTACATGTTTACGTGCAGCCAGCAAGCAGCACCACCCAAAGCTAATGTTGTTAGCCCGTGTTAGCATACTGCTAATCCTGGCTTCGTTCAGAAAAAGCACTGACCACACGGATTAAAATTCAAATGATGAGCGAACAGGTTTATTAAAAGCAGGTTTAGAAGATAATCTCGTATTTTACCGAGCTGACATGTCAATATATATAGCCGCTCGGCGCTGTTTAACAATGTTTTGTATTGAATTGTTACATACAATAAAGTTTGAAAAAAAAAGCCGCTCGGCGGAGTTTATATCCTTCCGTTTTTCAAACCCTACTGCGCATGTGCGAATGATTTATTCCGACCGAAAGTGTGACCTTAGTGAACGTTTTTATATTCTGAAAACATTTTTCTGGGCCCATGTACACGGTTGGATTCTAATCTGACCATTGATCCCATCAAGATATTTTGTACATGTAACAGCGGCTTATGGTGTCGACGCGCAACGTGGCGGGGGCGTGGCATCACGATGGTGGTCTCTCCATCGGGATGTCAGTCACCCATCACGATGGACGATGATATCGTCCATCGGCACAACCCTAAATCTCACCCCTACTGAATTCATTCATTTTATAGTTTTACAGTTTTTGTAATCCGGTTCTGATCCGAATAGATTCTTTTCAAGTAACAAAATGATTGATTTTCTTCGGAAAACATTCATTTATGATTTCAGTAAACAGTATCGGTCAACATTATGTAATAATAATTGATTATTATTAGAACACATCATCACAATAAACCAGTAATTATTGCTACACATTGCAGATCAAGTAAAGAAAATCAATAGCTTATTGATTGTAATTTAAACATTTCAGTAAGAATTATTGCACATTACAATGTAATAATCATTGATTGTAATTAAAAGAGCTTTGATTATTTCACCAATCAAGTTCACACATTTTTGGAAATAATTTGGAATTATTCAAACACCTATTGATTATTAACTCCCTTTATCTTTATATTGTGAAATCAGAGTTTCTTTATAGCTTTTCTTGAATATTTGAACATTGTTTGAGCTCATTACTTAACCCGTTCCAAAGTTAAGTGCCACACACCGACACACAGAAACTTTTCTTTGTGGTTCTTATCAGTTTGATCTTAAAGTTCCTACAAACTGTTTTTGGATATTGAATGGTAACGATTTCCCACTGACTGTATAAAAGTTGTGCAGTGTAAAAATCAGCAAGGTCATACAGTTTTAAAAGTCCAGATTGATAAAATAAGTTGCTTGTATGATCAAGATATCCGGCTTCATGTACAATTCTGATGGCTTGTTTTTGAAGTAAAAAGAGAGGATGTAGTGAGCTCTTGTAATTATTCCCCCAAATTTCTATACAGTAGGTGAAATATGGTAATGTTAAGGAGCAGTACAATAAATATCTACTGCTCTATTCTAATATATGTTTAGATTTATTTATGATTGAAATACCTTTTGAGACTTTAGTTTGTATGTGTCTGATGTGTTGCTTCCAATTTAATATGTCATCGTTGAAAACCCCTAAGAATTTGATTTCTGTAACACTTTCAATTAGGATATTATTTATTTCAATTGAGAGCTCGGTATTGGCTTTGTAGTTACCAAAAAACATCACTTTGGTTTTATCTAGGTTCAAAGATAATTTGTTGTCATCCATCCATAATTTTATTTTGTTTAACTCTGTGTTTACCACATTGATAAGTTCCCTATGATTGTCTGTAGAATAGAATATGTTTGTGTCATCAGCAAGTAATGAGTTTCATGAGCTTTGAAACATTGAATAGATCATTTATGTAAATATTGAATAGCAGCGGGCCCAGAATTGATCCTTGTGGGACACCACAACTTATCTCTATGGTTTCTGATGTAAATTCATCAATCTTGAAAAATTATTTTCTTCCTGTTAAATAGCTTTTGACCCAAGTTAGCGCTAGTCCTCTTATCCAATATACTTCCAGTTTGTCAAGTAGGATGTCATGATTGAGAGTGTCAAATGCTTTTTTTTAAGTCAATGGAAATTCCAGCTGCATATTTCTTTTCATCCAGAGCATTTGTGATTTCCTCTACAGCATCAATGATAGCCAATCGGTTGATCTGTTTTCTCTAAAACCATATTGGTCTTCATTTATAATGTCATATTTATCAATAAATGTAACTAATTTATCATTGAATATTTTTCTACAATTTCTGAGAATTGCGGAAGAAGAAAAACAGGTCTGTAGGTTGTAAATCACTTTTGCAATTTTCATTTGTAATGATAAGTCACATATGTACATTAGAGGCTTTGAGATACTATTAAAGTATCTACATTAAGAAGAAGATAGAAAAGAAATAAAGTCCCACTGGACAGAGTATTTCTTAATGCAAATCGCAGTGAATCAGGAGAAGACCAAAAAAAGTGTTGTTTGAGAAATCTTGTTGGCGTTAGGGTTGTGCCGATGGACGATACCATCGTCCATCGTGATGGGTGACTGACATCCCGATGGAGAGACACCATTGTGATGCCACGCCCCCGCCACGCTGCGAGTCGACACCATAAGCCGCAGTTACATGTGAAAAATATCTTGACCGGATCAATGGTCGGAGTAGAATCCAATCGTGTACATGGTTCCAGAAAAATGTTTTCAGAATATAACAAACGTTCACATGGCTCACACTTTTGGTCGGAATAAATCATTCGCACATGCGCAGTAGGGTTTGAAAACTGGAAGCACATATCAGTTCCGCCGAGCGGCTATTTTTTTCTCAAACTTTATTGAATGTAACAATTCAATACAAAACAATGTTGCCGAGCGACTTTATACATTGACATGTCAGCTCGGTAATATACAAGACGATCTTCTAAACGTGCTTTTAATAATGTTACGATTATTATGAAACGCCTGTTCGCTCATCGTTTTATTTTTAATCCGTGTGGTCAGTGCTTTTTCTGTTAATAATAATAATAATGGATTGGATTTATCTGCGCTTTTCAAGACACTCAAAGTGCTTACAGTGTGTCCATTATTCATTCACTCCTCATTCATACTTGGTGACGGTAAGCTACGGTTGTAGCCACAGCTGCCTTGGGGCAGACTGACAGTTGAAAACTGAGCCGGAAAGAAGCCAGAATTAGCAGAATGCTAACACGGTCTAACAACATTAGCTTTGGGTGGTGCTGCAATCTGCATCCTGGCTGCATTTAAAGATGTGGGAATAACATCAGCCTTTATTTAGTCGGGACACGACTCGAAACACAAATCCACGTGATTGTTTGAACGATTTCTAAGGACTGAGCGGCCTTTCTGCTTTGAAGCTTACACCGCCCCAAAGCGCTGTGTGTGTGCTCACGATCCTCTGCTCAGACACACACTTTTAGACCCGGTTCTGAGTTCGGTAGCCCGTTCCCCTAGAGCTGCGGAACGGATCGCAGTTCTAAAACTCAAAGCACCCCCCCCCCCACTTCCACTCAAACACAATGCTGTAAGTCCGCGCTCCGCCGGTCCACTTGACTAGTTAAGTGCGGGAGCGGACCATTTCTTTTCTAGTTTGTTTGTTACTTCCCTCAGTTTATACTGGATAATCGCGGATGAGTCATTAGTTGGGAATTAAAATAAATAAAGTAATAAAGTAAAATAACGAATAGCAATTATATAAGACCGAAATATTAAAAAAGCCCCCCCCCCACGACGATATCATCGTCCATTCCGATGGTTGACAGCAAACATCGTCAACGGCCAATTTAAGGGACATCGCCCAACCCTAGTAGGCGTCACATAGGAGATACAACAGCAAGCCAAAAGCTCCCTGCATTCTTATGCATCCGCTTGTAGACAACTAAATCCAAGCACGTCTTCCCTATCCTGGGATCTGGCTCAAAAATATACGGCCGGATAGCTCCAACATTGCTCACCGTTTTAAATTATATTAGATTAGGGGTGAACGTTAGCAGGAGAAAGCAGGGGTGGGGTTGCTCTGCCAACGGTCCTACCCACAACTCAGAGGGGAATTTCTAATAACCTACTGCCACTCTGCAGAAATTAGGTCCAAGAAAATTACGTATTTTTTGTAATTTGGCTAAAAATGCCATAACCATAATTAAAAGAACCCTGGGAAGGCTTTGAACATAGATAGAAATGTGATTCAAGAAGGACATCAACAGATTTTTAATGCTGGAAACAGGTGAAGAACACTTACATCGAGTTCTGTAAGAGAGAGGAAATTGCTCCAGTCAATATCAGGAGTGGGAAAAGGTGGATGGCAACGCCCTGGATTGGACAGTGTAGTGCTGCCTTCAAGTAAACTCTGTGAAAGAGAAAAACACAAAATATATAACAAAGCTGGCTTTGTTGCCCATTTCTAAAGAATCAAATTATGAATCAATTCAGGAAGAATTTTCAGCTTTAAGCAGGATTTGCATAATTCATTCGGTTCATTTTGCTGCTAATGTTTTAATAGAAATGTATGTTTTAAGTACTCTTGGTTTAATAACAAACCAAGAAAAAAACAGCTTAAATAATAATGCATTTCTGAAACGGTCAACCCGATATTTTGGGGGAAAAAAGAAAAAGAACGGTACCTCCTGTTCAAGAAAGGAACTGTGAGCAAGCTGTGCAGGGGCAACTGGATCCTCCTCTGTGACTTGAGCTTCATCTTCCTGGATTGGCAAAGAAAGGCAGAAGGACACACTAAGATTACAAAACTGTGAAAGTGCTTAAACAAAACTGATAACAGGAAGAAGGGGAAAGGGGAAACTAACTTGTAAGCTGATATAGAAAAACCTTCAATTGTCTTTGCATTTATAATCCCTTTCCTTTTTAAAGCAAGTCATTTCAAGACCCCTTCTGTTGTGCTGCCAAAATGTTTGGTGTTGCTATACCATATCCTTCCTGATTCTGATTCATCAACACATGATGCCTGCAATCAACGTCCTCTTTGGAGAATAAGGAAAAACATTGCTATCACTACAATGATTAGACTTTGATACATTTTTCAAGAAAAGGTATGTTTAAGTAGAGGTGTGACCCCACGTTTCTTTTTTTTAAAGTTTTTTTTTTAAAGTTCGGCATATGGTGCGTGATTGGAACTATATTAAACACATTAAACACATTCATCTTTGCTGATAATTTACTTTTTCTGCTAGACCTGTGTTCAGACTTCAAGGGCTTCTGGGGGAAACCTTTTATTACTGTTCTCCTTCACTCCGTACGCCACGCCTCCCACTCCCTCTACGCTGCACACGCTCCCTCTACTTACACACACACGTGCGGTTTCAGCAGCGCATACACATCCCCATTCTACAACAGAAGTTCACGTCTCGCGAGGAAATACAACACATTTACTGCGTTCTAATTATTAATTTCCATTGTACTCATTTCCATTACAAGCTGCGTGCGTTCTTGAGTTCGCGACACAGCCGCCCGCCGGAAGATTTTGTGTTGGGGGGGGGGGGGGGGGGGGGGGGGTCGCAAGAGTCCCGACATCACAGCGGTGATCAAAAATCCCTTCACTGTTGTGGAAGGAGTCGCCGAGGCGCTCGCGCCGCGCAGAGCCACGTAGAACGTGTGCCGTGCGCGCTTATAAGTCACTGCTGCTCTCTTTTACTGGCGTTTTTTTTTAACCAGCCCTGTTATTTCCACATTGCTGCCGTGTTACTGCCAGAAGGAGGGGAGAGCTGCTCTCGCGTTCCGCTGCCGCTCCCTGCTCCTTCTTAAACACACACACGGTTTCAGCACATATACATCCTCAATCTACAACACAGTGTGGTGAACCGGGGGTTAGCACCGCCTTAAACCCCTAAGACTCATGGGAAGTAGGGAATCTGAGCGTGAAGTTCCACAACACAACTGAGGGAGCCGTTAGCTGAAGTGAGATCCATGCCGTTTGGCAGATATGGGTGTGTTCAAATAAATAGGCTAAACTACTGGTTACTCCTCCCTCTCTGAGACTGCTGTGGTCTCTCAGTATTCAGGTCAAGGTAATCAGTGACGTACCAACTGAGTCGCCATAACATGCGGCTTGTAATTAGGTGCGCTCTATAGCCCGGAAATTCCGTTACAGGTTTTGTTTGGGAACTGTTTTTTACGTGTCGGTATAAACAAAGGCAGAGCCTCCTGCCCCGTGTTCTTCATGGGTGTCAGGCTTCATGGCTACCGGAAAGGTGACAAAGTGTCTGCAGTCTTGTTTATTACTGAGCAATACATAATATTCTGAGAAGATGTCTGTACCAGAGAGCACAGGTGAAACTCGCGTGCAGCTCGAGAGCGGTCCGCTGCAGAAGAATCAACACACACCCCCAACACACTTGTGCGCCCTCCTTCCTCCTACACACTGCGCGCTGACACACACATACAGTCATTCTACAACACCTATATAGTTAGTTCATTAGTTAGATAGTTAGTCGTCACTGTTATTTGTTAATAAAGAATACTGCGACACCGCGCCCCCTGCTGGTTCATCACAGCGGTGATCAAAAATCCCACACCATCACACCTCTATGTTTAAGCTGGCAGGTGGAACAGTTGTGCCAGAGATAACATCAAATACATCCAGTAAGAATGGCAGCTAGTTCTTTATAAATGCCTTTCTACAAAAACAAGAGAGGAAAAGTGGGCTATTGGGAGTAGACCCTTTTATTTATAGTTTGCCCTTCTTTCACGGCTGCTTTCTTCACAGCTTTTATTAAACTTTTTTTTTTTTTTGGTTAGAATTACAGGTAGCAGCACGACTACTGACCACTCGCTTGAGATAGCGAATTTCCACAAGTCACAGCAATCTTTAAACACGACTTGTCCAAAATTTGGTAGCAATAGAGGTTTTAAGAGCCAACAAAGGTGTGGACCTGAGCTTATTACTCAACTTCACAAGGCCCACAGCTAAAGGATAACTCAACCGAAGCACATACCCATAATTATAAAATAACCCCAGGACAAAACGTCAAGCATGCTGACATTTCTACTTTAGGTTAGACAACTGGATTTTTAAGATAATTAGAAAGAAAAGGTAGTAGAGTCAGTCTTCTGGCTCCGGAAAACACTTTTACTCGTCTTTAACTTTTTACATGAAAGGAGCTACAATATTTATTTATTTTTAATTCACTTAAGTGAAAAGAATAAAAGGTCATGCAGCTTCCTGGTCAGCAAATGTTCTGAGGTAACTCAATGGTCACCACTATTGGTTGCTTTAATGTAGGAAGTGAACAGGTGCACATGGAAATTTACCTGAACACCTGTGGTGCCAAAGTGCATTTTTAACTGACTTTTTGTTTTGGTTTTTTAAACTAGTGCTTTGACCGGTTAGGTAAGATGTGGTTGAGGCTTAAAGGTGGCGAATTAAAAAAATAAATAAAAAAAACTTAAATGTTATTAATAAAAAACAAACAAGGTGTTTGCAAGTTGTTAAAAAAATATGAGTCGGTGCCAGACCTAATGGGAAATTTCACCTTTTGCACACAACTTATCATGTTTATCATGTAACTTCAGTTGTTTCCTGGTTCACAGGGAATCAAACACTAGCTGGCTGAATCCAATTTAAGGTCAGTAATATTTGTCAGTTAGAATGACCACACCAATTTTACTACTAGGTGATCCAGCATTGTGTGATGTGTTTGCTTTCTATGTGATTATTATACACACTTGCCTCTGTGTGACAAGGCCCTTGTCCCAGTTCAGGGTTCGCCCTTCTTCGCACTTCCTGTCCACTTTCCGAAAGGTGTTCGCCTGAGTCTCCGGAACTTTCCAACACACTGTCGGTGTCCGTTCCGCTGCTGGTGGAAGGCCCATGCTCGGCCTCGTCGGTGGCAGACACCTGGTGCACCAGCCACGCGTTCAGCTGGGTGTGAAACCGCGGCGAGCCTAGAGTCCTCACCTCCTCCAGAAGCCGACGACTTGCGAAGAAATAGTCCAACTCGGGACATTTTGGATGAACGCCGTACCCGTCAAGAGTGTCTCTCAAAATGTGGAAGGGTGTTTGGGTGTAAGCTGAGCTAGGACCCAAGTTGATTTCTGTCAGAGGCGGATAGTAGCCACTTAGGTAGCTGTCGACGTCTACTCGAACTCCTATAAAACTAAGCAGGATCGTTAACTGAATTAGGCCTTCTGTTAAGTATTTTTTCCCGATCTGCATTTTCCAAAAACGCTCAGAATTGCAGATATCAGTGAAAATAGAACCCGATAAATGCTGTTTTCTGAGTGGGGAAAAGGCTAACAAAAGAGCACGCCTTCTCCTGTCAGACAAAGAGGCTCGCCTGTACCGGCGAAAAGCTCTGAGCTAACGCTTAGCAGTTAGCTACTAGCTTCAATTACCGGCTAATAGGAATCTTGGGACTGAACCATAGCTGACGAGTTCCTCTTCGTTACCTTGTGAGCCAAATGTGACTTGTTCACGAGACCAAGCTATCCAATAATTCAGACTTTAGGATCTAAAGTGAAAATGAAACACGCCAAGAAATAAATGCTGTCACCGCACAATGCTGGTACTCTTTTTGGAATTGACATAGTTCTTTAACATTGGATCAACAGTCTGGGACAGTAGAATATGATTGGTCGATGTGACTGTCACTCAAAATACTAACCAATCAGAAAAGAAAAACGGACACAGGCAGCCTCCACCCCAACCACAACGGTCAAATGAGTTTCCTTTAAGAACAGCAAGAGAAGAAAAAAAACGTCAGCTGTTTCTGAGGTGAAACTCGCTAAGAATGTCAGACATTTGGAAGAGATTTAAAAACAACGTGGCCAATTCTACATAAAATAAATGACATTTGTCAGATGATAGTTAAATTGTGATCTAAATTCAAATTTTTGTGGATAACTTCATTTGCAATCCAACTCTGTATTAATCTTGCCTTGAGATTCATTTTAACCTTTTTTTTCTACAAACGTATCTTCTTTTGCTAATACATCAGTTGTCAATATTTCACATTCCAAATACCCTGTCAACACTGTCTGCACATTTGAGAATGGAAATACTTTCAGATCCAAACACGATTATTGTAATTTTGGGCATCTTCAATGTTCTTAAATGTATTTCTTCTGTTCTGAGTAAGCTAATTTTGAGTGCCATCAACGTGACTTTCCCCCCACATACAATTAATGAAAGTGTTGAAACAAAAAATGTTTTTCAAAAAGTTAGTCCAGACTACTTTGTTTCAACCTGTACAAGGTCAACAAAACAGCATTTTATGTGGAAACGTTTTAACAATCATTTCACCATGCATCAGATCTAAAATACTGTGTATCCAGAGCAAAACAAGAAAAAAAGTTTTATTTTGTCTCTTTTTAAGAGATTTACTTGCACCAGAAAAACATCTATTATATACCTGGTGTAGTATGAAGTGGCAAGCTGCTTTTACTCCATTTGGGAAAATTAGTGTTGCGAAAGCAAGTGTTGACTGCCAGTCAATGTAAAACTTATTTTAATCCCAGAGAGGTCTCTTACATGGTGGCAGTGTGAATGTCATATTATGGTATTCGTATTCTCTAGGATTTAACTCATGAAGAAAAAATCTGAAGTATGTCAAAAATACCAGTAATAAAATCCCGTTTTAGGATGACATTATTAGTTTAGGAACCATGTTCTGGTGCCCAGTCATTGCAAGTCCTTTAAGATGATTACCCAGAGGGATGCAAAGGTTCACTTTCCCCACAATTTGGTTAAAATCTAGATTTTTTTGGATGCAGTTTTGTTTTGGTTTAACATATGATTTGTGTATTACAAAAAAGTAACAAAAAAACGAAAAATTTGGAAAAATCCTTTTTGAATTTGCTGATAGGGAAGTTACACTAAAGACAAATATTTCCAGTGGCTCATACTATGACTGGTGCAATGTAGTAAAACAATAGATAATAAATCCTCCTTAAATTTAGCACAACAGTTGTTTGACACATTCATTGTAGGCGTAATGTTATCCGATAGGGATGCAGCGGTTCACTTTCCCCATGATTGGGTTTATATATTGCTATAACATAATGTTCAGTTTTTGATTGAGAATGGCGGCATCTCTACTTACCTAAAAAAATATATAAAAAGACAATTATTTATTTATTCAAAAAAAGTTAGGAAATAGTGAAGTTCTTCTAGCCTGATTGTGAAACCTTTCAATAAGTTGCTATGTCTGTCATAAACAGGACATGTGACAAACAAAGTCTTTCACATTGTTTTTGGGACAATAATAAACTTTTGTATAATTCTTGATATGCAAAGAGACACTCAGTCTAGTCAGAGTCACACTTGCTCATGGACACTGCCTTATCCAAGGCCAAACCAGGCCTGTGTGAGCATTCTGTCCAGAAACGGCCTTCAGAGAGTTTAACAAACAGTATTGAGTAAAACGGAAACTGCAACTTAAGATTTTACTCACCAATGAACCTACAAGAATGTTTCTGTTGTTGGTTGTTTTATTAATGATGTCTTATTAATAATGGTTCTTGGTATGTTAAATGAAGTGTATAGCTGAGGTTAATTTGAATGTGTCATGGACGTGGAAATGTTAATAGCATCAAGTTGTTCCAAAAGCATGCAGAATACAGTGGGGGAAATAACTGGCAGTCACTGATTCTGCAAGTTGTCCAACTGAAAAAGGGGACATTTGTAATTCATCATAGATACACTTCAACTGTGAGAGACAGGATATGAAAAAAAATCCAAAAAATCACATTGTATGATTTAAAAAATTGCTTAATGGTGCAGAAAATAATTATTTAGCACCAATGTTTAATCAAGAATTATGTGCTTCACAGACCTGTTACTTCTTCTTTAAAGATCAAACTTCATCAAATCAAACTTTATTTTTGAAACACTTTTTGTACTCATGTTACACAAATTTCTTTACACATTTGTTGAAAGCTCTTCAACCCTCCACTCCTTATGTATTAATGTCACCTGTTTAAACTGTCCACACCCTTAAACAGTCAGACTGCAACCTCTCCACCATGACCAAGACCAAAGAGCTGTCAAAGGACACCAGGGACAAGAATGTAGAACTGAACAAGACTGGAATGAACCAGGCAACACTTAGCATGCAGCTTGGAGAGAAGAGACCAATTATTAGAGAAATTATTAGAAAACGGAAGAAATACAAGATCACTGACAATCTCCTTCCAGCTAGAGTTTTATGTGAGATCTCACCAGATGGAACAAATGATCTTGAGAACGGTGAGAAAATGGTCCAAGCCTACTTGTGGGGAAACTGGTCAATGACCTGAAGAGAGCTCGGACCATAGTAACGAAAGTAACACACTACATCGTCGAGGATTCACAACCCGCAGAGCCCCAAAGGTCCGTCTGCTTAAACCAGTACATGACAGAACTGTTTTAAGTTCTCCAGAGACCACCTGGAGGATCCAGAGGAGGGTTGGGAGAATATCATGTGACCAGATAAAGCCAAAACAGAACTCTTTGGTATAAATGCCACTTGCCATGGTTGGAGGGGGGGAGAATTATATCCGAAGACCACCACACTGTGAAGGATAGGGGTGGAAACATCATATTTTAAGACTAAATTCCTGCAATGGCAACAAGACGACTTACCTGGATTAAGAAACGGAGGAACCAAATAGCACCTACAGTGTTTGGAAACCTGCAGAAGACATTTGACCTCTGTCATTGTCAACCAGGCTCGCTATATGTAGTCATGTGAACGTTTAAAATTGACCATAAACTAATTTTCTGCAGCATTATAAAAAAGTAATTTTTTAAAGATAAATTAATGGGATTTCCTGGATTTTTTTTAACATTCTGTCTCTCACAGGTCGAGTGTAGACTATGATGAAAATCACAGAACTAATCCTTATAAGAAGGACAACTTGCAGAATCTGTGACTGACAGACACTTCTTTTGGCATAGAGAACTTATTTGTTCAAAAAAGATGCAGAAGGCAACTAAGTGTTTGATCTGTGTGACATGTTATTTAAAATATTTGGAAAATTACACATTTGTTTATTTTTGTCCTTTTGTCATTTCTGAAAAATCTGTGCTACTTAAATTAAATGATGCTTCATTTGTCTCATCTATTTATTGACCAGCTGCAGGGATTTCATTGTACTCTCAGTCACTTTTAAGCTGCACTTTTCAATATTTAAATTTTAGTATAATGTGATGTTCAAAAGTCATGTTAAATAGAATTATGTGTCGTCTAAAATGTTGATCAATTTACAAAAATGGAAACATTGTTATGTTTTCCCTTTTTCTTTTAAACACTATCAAAGCAAGAGAATGAAACTTGTAAATCATTTGTATTAATGCAGATTCAATTTCTTTTTGTAAAGCAACTCTAGCTGCCGGAGATGTTTTTCACAGCCTCTCGTGACAACTACCCCTGGCTGCAGTGTGCAGACTGGCAGGAAGTCCTTTTTTAATCACACTGCGACACCTGCTGGTGTAAAGTGGTAATGCTCGATGATTCTTTCACTTTCACACACATTTTAATAAAAGCGAAGCAATTCACAACAAATCATAAATATAAAAATTAAGTGCAGAAGAAATAAAACAATTATATTAGACAACAAAATACATTTTTACCATGTGTTGTTTATTATAATTATATTTAGTTCAAACATAATGCACAAACTAAACTTACGTAAAGCTAAGAAAAATTAAAAAAAAAAAAAGTGAGGCATAAATGAAAATTAACTATTTTAATACAAAGCTTACTTGTTTGAATGTAGAATTTCTGAATAGACTCTTAAAAGACATTGTGTGAGAACAAATTAATCCATCAAGTCATTGTGAGCTGGATTTAAAATTTTCTTCAATTTAAAAAATCTGTGCTTTTCATCATGGACACGTTTTACTGCTAAATCAAAGAAAACAAAGGAAGGACAAAAGAAGAAAACAAAGAAAAACACTGTTTGACTAAATGTAGACTAACAAAAAAAATTAGATTATCCAAGAAAAACAATTGTTTTATTCATAACAGCTTTTCTGAAAGAGTAAACACACACCGCTGGCCACTCGATTGGTTATGTCGTAAAAAAAATCCTGACAATGAACTGTTTACAACAAACCATTGCAGAGACATAGCATCCAGCCTAGGCAGCATTTGTTATTCAATCCTATAAACTGAAAATTAGGTTAGCTAGAGTGCAAACAGAACAAATGTAAAAACAAAGATGATTGCGTTGCTGTTCCCTCACACGGAAACGTTACTAACCAAGTCCGAAAGTCCCCAAATCTTCGAATATTTATTTAAAAAAAATAAAAAATAGTCAACTCCAGTTGAACCAATTCTAAAGTGAAGTCAAGTCTTAAATCCCTAAATAGTGTAAACACCTGAAACGATTTTAAATGTACTTTGTGACGTTCTGACAGATTCACTGTGGGGGATCCCTTAAATCATCCCTCAACTCCTTAACGAGAGAGCTGATTGGACGAGAGATCAGTGACGTATGATAAACCAGTGCGCATGCGGAAAACCGTCATCCTGAGAATGGAGCAAATGAAGAAGCAGCGAGAGCTCCATGTGCCGTTTCTGTGCTTTCTCTGCGAAAAGCCTCTGAACTTCTGTCAAATTTTCACGTTTTATGAGCGCGAGACGTTTGAATTATTGGTTTTACAATTTCCAAATGGAGACTAAAAGTAAAGCAAAAAAAAAAAAAGTAATAATAATATTAATTAAAGGATATTTAATTGTTTGGTATGAGCTGTACTTTTGCAGCAATAGTTGTTTGAGACTTGATATAGTTTTCTTACTTAAAAAGTTATAATCTACTGCTGTAAACGTTCAACATACAGTAGTACATCATTCTATAGGCTTAGTAAGTATTCAATTTACCATTTTCTTTTTATATCTTTTCAAAGCACACATTAGTCCCCCCTTTCCTATATTTAATTTAATAAACAAAATATTTTATTAAACCAGTGTCTAATGAAATGACAGAAATAATTATAAAAATAAATGTCTTTGTAGTAATAAATGAAACACACACAAACATAACAATACAATGTAACAAAAATCTGCCCACACACAATTTTATTTTTAAGCTATTAAAATAACATATTTTATACTTAAGGACATTCATGTAGGATATTTTTCTGCTGTTTTCTTTTATTAATTATTTTCTTGAATAACGTGTGTGTCTATGTGTGTGTATGTACGTGCCGCTAACGTGTGTTAGATGATCTCCCTGGCGGAGCTCCGTCCTCCAGAGAGCAAAACAACCGACTGACGGGCTGGCGCTTCCAGTCCTACTCTGAGATTGATTGACACCTCGTCTTGTCCAATCAATGTAGCACTACAATATTCTGGTTTTCTATTGGTCGACTTTTGAAACGTCATCGGCCAATCACGACGCCTGAACCCAACCCGTGGCTGCGGACATATTTTTTAATTGCACATTTGCACAATACAATACAAAAATACGACATTTATAACAATACAACACAGTTCTGAATACAGAATAAAAATTGTTTTGACCTTTTGAAAATAATACTTCATAAGAATAAAATATAAATAAGACTCTGGACAGTTGTTGCGGTGTCTGTGGCGCCACTCAGTGGGGACACATGGAAAGAATTTCATTCTTGGGGCAGTTTGCAGACGGAGTCGTTTTGACTGAAGAATGCGTTTCTTTGTCCATGTTTTTATTTCTTCCTCCTTTCAATGCATGTTCTGTGTTAATGTTGACAGGCTTACCAGACTGTTTTAAATAATGTGTCCCTCTGGTTATGGAGCTGCAACTGCTTTCCGTTTAGAAGTGGTCCCTTACCAGCGGTAATACATCTTTTATTGATAGTATTATGGGACTGCCGTTGCACATTTATTATTTAAAAAACGTGAGTCAAATAATTCTCAATTGTTAACACTTTCTTCAAAGATGTTGATTTCTGTTTTTATATCGTGGAAAATAATATTGACCACGAGAGGGCGCTGCTGACAACGTTTTCTTGCTCTTGAAGTATTTACCGAGTGTGGCTCAGTTTTCACTTCAACAGCTGATAAAAACTACTTTGCTACATTGAAAGTTAAAACCCCAAATATTGAAAAACTCATAATAAACAAATAAATATATAGTTTTTTTATTTGTTTGATTTATGTCCACATGTGTATCTTCTCGTTTTATGAGTCTCACCACTTCTTCAGAGTCCAGAGACTCAGAGGCCGGTGGAAGGGTGAGGCGCTGACAGTTTTTTTCATGTCCTTTCAGCATGAAGCACAGTTGCGGATTTGATGTCAGAGTCTGAGATGGCTGCTTTGATAAAGTTGGTCTGGCTGGCTGAGATTGGCATCCTCCTTCTTGGAAAAGAAAACAAAAAGGCCCAACATAAATAGAAGAAAATGGCCGTGGCCCCGTTCAAAAAACACCCCTGTATGAGTCGACATGGAAATTCTTGAACAGGATTAGCTCTGATGCATGTTAAAGAAACACATGTACATCTTTATGGGCTAAGACTCAAAGATGTGCATTTTTAAGATCCACTTACGGAAAACATGTTTTTTGTGGCATTTATCTCAGGATGGAGGACATATATAACGAAAATGAAGCCTCAAATTACATTTCTGAGTTTTTCTTTATTGAAATTGTTGTGACTTCATGGGAGACAAAGAATGCTGTTGGAAAAAGCTTGAAGAAGTGATTTAGAAACGACTACGGCAAGCCCCAAGCCCCCTGCTCTGCCCTATTCTGATGCATCCACCTGTAGTCAAATAGATCCATGAATGTCTTTGCTTTCCTCGTCTGAGCTGGAATCTGGATCTGAACTGTTATGGGGGGTTATTTTATGTTTTATTTCACCAGTAATGTTCAAATTGGGTTGTACGGGGGTTTAAGCTAGGAGTAGAGACCGTAAACAAAAGGATGATGGGAAGTGACGCGGGCTTCCTCAATCAGTCCTTGCCACAACTCAGAGGAAAATTTCTGATGAACACTTGCCGCTCCACAGAAATGACAGGAAATGACAGGTTTTTTGGTTTTGGCTAAAAACGGTACAAACAAAAACCACTGGGGACACTTTTACCACGGATCAAAAGATGTTTGAAATGTGTCTTCAAGGCATCTCTGAAAACCTAAAGAATGTCTTGCATGTTTTGGCCAGTGTTTGTGTGAAACATTTTTCTGTCGGTTCATTTTCTTTTTTGGAGCTATTGTGTCTGCTTCACTAATGGACTCCTCTCACCCGGTCTCCTTTCCCTTCTTTTTCTCCCATATCATATCCATGTATCCCCACGGGGGCTGATTAAAAGGCTTTCTAGTTGAGCTGAGGGGGGAGAAAGAGAGGAGAGGTGGGGTAGCATGGAAGAGTGGTCCTCATTACCCCATATGTCTGAACAGGAGTGGCTGGAGTGGAGGTCCTTTCTGAGTGAATCAATAGAGATACCATCCACGTGCTGCCTCAGTGTGCCTCCCCTCCCCTGCTCCCTCTGATTTACCCATTAGAGATAATGTGTCTGATATTGATACCACGGAGTCTAGAATCTGCGATAGAAACACAGCTCTTCTTTGCTTTGCAAGGAGAATTTCATGTCAAAAGTCAATTGTCAACAAATCGATCCAAGCCATTAATTTGCTGTTTATTGTAACTGTTTGTGCGATGCAGACTTTGACTGCTGGCCTTTCATGGGGAGATCAGGAAGACTCTGACAATGTTCTCCTCATTTAGTGTTTGGTTTGATCAGGGGCCATTCTAAAGGGATTCAGCAGGATGTGCTCTTTAAGTATTGTTAACACCCAAACACCAGTGTAGATATATTTTCCCTTCGGTATAAACACTATTTTCTTCAAGCAACTCCAGTTTGAATTCTAATGTGACATTCTAAACTGATGTAAATCTCTTTGCCAATCAGAAAAGAAATATAATTATGTTACATTAAAAAAAACAACTGAACCCTTTTAAAGATTTGCTTTAAAACGTTTGTACTAACTCATTATATTATAAGTACTAGTTAATAATTTAATTTAATTGCACAATTTAGTCCACTTTAATGTGTGGATTTAACATTTCAAAGATAATGTTTTTCTTTGAATATAAAAACAGTTTTTGTGCCTGTGAAACAACAGAAAACAAGAATCAATATTTCATTTGAACAATGTTTAAAAAAAATAAAAGAAAAACGCAGAATTGAATTACTGGTTTCAAATATAAAATTTTATGTTTCCCAATAATAAAAATCAGAGAAATGCCACCAAATCACTGTAAATCATAAAAAAAATCAATAAATGTTTGCCAACTTATAACTTAAGATCATTAAAAAAATTGATGTGTGGCACAGAGATGAAACAAAAAAAGCCAATAATCTATTAGTTTAATGCAGAACTTAAAAACACAGAAATATTTCCCTTTTTTTTAATTAAATTGACATCACCTTGATGAACTTGTATGATTCCAGTCAAAACAAGCAGGACCAAACTTTTAACAAATACATTTTTATAGAATGTGGATTAAACTGAAAAAAATCAGTTTGGCTTTAGTTCTGTTAAACCTCAGTTTGGGTAAAAATCCTCCAAGATATATGAATGTTGTATATCTTAATACAAACCTTGCGATTGACAGACAAAGACAACAACTGAACCCAAAAAGCGCTGAAGTGATTTGCTCACTAATCACAAACGACTGGGCCTTTTCTGGTTCCCCTGATTGGATGGGCTTCAGCCGCAGGGCTGTGGACGTGAAGGCTGGAAACTTCTGAGAGATGCCTGGGTTAGCAGTGGGGTGAGTGACCTCTGCCTTCCCGACTGGGTAACCCTGGGGGGTCATAGATCTGTGGCCTGCGGGGGCTGCTGGGAGCCCGGTTTGGAAGGCACCAAAGGGGATCCTACAGGGTGACAGTGGGGAGAAGAACCATTTCACACAATTATTTATTTGATTTAAAGTGGTCATACAAATCATGGTGATTCTGATCTGTGCGACGTGGAAGTTAGAGTGGTTGTTGTGATGTTAGATCTCAGATTTAACTGCGCAAACTGCATGAAAAGTTGGTCAAACTGGTTAAATGAACAGGAAAAAGCAAAACAAAATTGTGTTCACATGTGCATTGAAGAATTAAATAATGCCTCAGTCATAATGGGCAAACAGGTATTCCTGTCTGTGTCAACAATTTGGGGCATTTTGTGAAGTATTTAAACAGTTGAAAAGGCCAAACCACCTCAGGGGTTTTTCATTTTGCAGCATTCTGCTGTAATCAGCTCTCATCCAGCTGTAGTCTCTTAAGTCCTCTTTCCTGAGCTTTGAATCATGAGCCAAACAAGTAACACTATTATGATAACAGAGATTTCTCCATATACAGCCATGCAGCTAAATCTTTCTCCCATTTTGAGGTAGTTGTCAAATAACTGAAGGCTTTGCTAGATTTCTGGCAGAAAGTCACAGTTGTTCTTTCTTCTGCTGGGGGTCAGAGGGCAGGCTGAACTGCTAGGGCATGAAGAGGAGGGGTGAAAGTAGGGAGGCAATGGCTGACAGATGTGTACAGAGGCATGGCTGGACTTTAGTGACCATGAGAAGACAGCAGAATTTTGCCTCCATTTAGAAAAGCATCCTACATTTGACTGATGTCACTACAAATCACATTAGTTGCTGGTTTTTTTTTCAGTTTTTGCTGCCCTGCTCCCATGAGTCTGTGCTTTCAGCAGCATTGGTTGATTCATTTTTCGCACGGATTCCTCACTCCTCTTCGTCCGCTCTCGTGTTACTGGCAGTGCGGCACAGATCGTGTCAAAGCTGTTTTCTTAGTGAACTGGGTGAGAAGAGGGGAAAATGTGTACAATGTTTATGAGGGAGAAAGTTCCAGGCTTCCCCGTCAACATCACGGCACTCTTGAGGATTTCAGCCCTGTCAGACATAAATATGTCCGCTCTTTGCTATAAGTACACGGTCAAGGCAAATACTTTGGAGGTGTAAGTGAACCTTTTTGCGTGGCTGATCCTCCTTGGAAATCGTGAGTGGAAAAAAAAAATACCTCAATTCTTTCAAGAGTTGAAAACTCGCATTTTACTAAATGGTTTTTCCTTCTCCATGCACTATGTATGGTGGCCTTGAAGTGCAAATCACATCAACAAATCACTCAATGCAAAAACATACTAATGATCATGACAATTTAAAAAGCAAAGCAATTGATAAAAATACATTATATTTTAGAAATCAAAACAAAAATTCCAGAAACCAAAACACAATTCCAAAAAAAAGAAATAAAACTAAAACTATTAAAAAAATCAAAAGTTATTTCCAGAAATCAAAAAAGTGTTCGAAAATGAAAAACAATAAGAAACTGGAAAAGGTAGGCACTATGGGACATCACTGCTTAGATGATGACGTTTGTCCATTATTTCAACCACAAGTTCTTTGGCATGAAGTGATTCTGGATGTGCTGTAAACTAATGAAACTTTTATAAGTATGTGGACAATGAATATGCATTTTTTTAAAATGCATAAAAAGGCCAAAAATCAAACACCATCATCCAATCAGGCATGTCACATAGTATCTGTTTTTTTTTAAACATTTCGTTTTACTTTCTTGAAATTTCTTGTGTTTTCTAAAAAGTTTCATTTTAATTTTGTGTCATTTTTTTAAATTGGGCTTTGTTCTCTAAATTGTAGAATTGTCTTTTTTTATTAATTGTATTTCTTTTTTAATCTTTAATGTTTTTTCCATTGAGTGATTTGTTAGTGTGATTTGCACTTCAGGCTCACAGTAAAAATGTCTACACTTTGACAGCTGACAGACTGCTTTAACATTCACCACAGTTACTTTTCACACTGATGGAATAATATCTTACAGTGGATCATAGCTGGATTTAGCAAACGCAGACTTTAATGATGATGAGGCCTGATCTTTCAAGCTAATCTGGGAGAACACAGTTGGTGATTTAAGAGAGAAATAGTTTAGTTCACAGACCGATCAGGGCTTATTTTGACAGCTCAGATATTTTCCACTTGGGTGGGAACACAGCAAAGTAAAAAAGAAAACAGCATATGACTGGAAAAATAACCCCAACCCTTAAGCCAGATTTGCTTAATACTCTGTTGTCATTGGTGTTTTGTTCTGTGCATTCACAAACTGATTTAATTTCCCTTCCCAGAGATGGTAAAACAGCACCCCACAGGATATGCTGTAAAGTGAAATGAAGTGAAGAGAACACGTTACATCCAGACAGAGTGATGAAACCTGCGATAAAAAATGAAACATAGCTGTGATATAGAACTGGAGAGGATTGAAATGTATGAAAATGGGGGGCGGGGATGTAGCACACAGCCAGCTACATAATTGCCTCTGCAAAGCAATTCCAAAGAGAAGTCAATCTGGTGAATATAAACTTCCTATGTGTTTACCTGCAGTTGTTATATGATAGGCGAAAAAAGCAAACCCCACATCTCCTGGTAAAAGCAACTGATCTCCATGGCTAATGCCCGTGATGGAGCATGCCGTCTCCCTGCGACCTTCACCAGATAAACCACCGCAAAAGGGGGGGGGGGGGGGGGGGGGGGGGGGGGGCAGGGTGTGTTGGGGGTTAGGGCAGGGTGCTGGTTTCACAGGACTGTGACTGAAAGAGCTTAACGCCGATGAGGACTTCATCCAGTGCTGTGTTTACGACAGCAGAGAGCAAACACTCCCAGACTTTACCAGCTATCATTTGGTCTTTTTTATTATTACCCATAATCTTTGTCTCCTATGATGTCTGCTGTGGTTTCTCCATAATTTAGGAAATTCATTGTTTAAAAAGACAAAATATACAACAATAAATACATCCAATCTGGAAAAGAACGAAGAGATTTCAGCCTTTCACCCTTTTGCGTGATTTCTATAACTTCTTTATATCAATTAAATAAATACGTTAAATGTACTACTTTGTTCTAAGTAATTTGTGTTTGGAGGCGGCTGCTTTAAGCTCTGAATATGTGGTTAAGGAAATGTGTCAGAATGAAATATCGAGATCATCAAAAAAAATGACAAAAGTTACAAATACTTTTTTGAAATGATCTCAGTAAACAGAAAAAATGTTTTTTTTCCCCTTTTAACTGTCATGCCTGTGATCATAATGTTTAATTACAAGTAATTCAAGGTAAATATTTTCCTTATCATTTAAAAACAAATCTTTAAAATAACAGAGGCTTTATTATTTCTGAAATTTAGAATTCTGAATTACCATGATCCTTTCTTTTATTTCAAAATGTCATTAGGAAAAAAGGATAAAATCTGTGCTCGAAGAGTTATGAACATAATAAACTGTAAGAAAACTGTAACAACAGGAATAAAAAGATTTGTTTTTTGGAGCATTTGTTTTGGAGCAGTGTCATCTGTGAAACATGTGGAAGCACAGCAGTGCATGTCCTGCATGGCTTCCCCTGACTGGGTCAATGGTTTTATGGACAGTCAGACAGAAAACAGATACAGGCAGACTCATTTAGAAATGTACAGGGCCACTGTAAGTCAAGACAGGAGTTAAATGAATGAAAGCTAATGAAATGTAGTGTAAAATCTTAACCACCTGATCTCAGCTCAGCAGAGATTTCACAGGGAGAAAATTAAAAACACGGCCAAACAGTCAAGAGACCAGAAAGCTTGAAGAGAGCTGCAGATAACAAAGCATCAGAAAAGAGGAAATCTGTGAAAATTACAAAATTGTGAAGACTGGTCTGTGTGCTTTAAAAAAAAAAAAAGACATACAAATGAACAATTTTTTACATTTTTTGTGAGTTTCCATTTGAGCTATTTCAAAAATGACAGCACACCTTCAAGCGGTTTCCCACAGAAATCGCGTTAGCATCACAGAACAGCCATGCAACACTGGGCTGTCTGACTTTCTGCCACAGAGAGTATTTCAGGCCCTCTTTGTTTGTGAACAGTAATGGAAGAGCTCCTAAAGGGAGATGGAGAGGGAATAAATGGAGGATTTTCAGCTTGTTAAACGGGGCATTACAGGGCTTGTGACTGGGAGTTGTTGGCTATAAAACCAAACAGTTCGGCTGTATTCATGTTTTAGTGCATCGGCTCACGGGCTGACAGCTTTGCTGTTGGGGCGTTGTTTCGAGGACACTGGAGGCAGATTTAGGGAAATCCACGCAGTGCTGTGCAGACTGACTATCTGTTTGAGTGAAACAAAACTGTTGAAATAGCAGGAATATAAAACTTATATCACTTGTCTTCTTCCTATTTCCATCTTCAGACACCGAGTCTCAGCTTGTTGTGTGCTCATGTGGTCTTGCTTTTAGACCAGATGTAACACAAATTGGATTAGTGCTAGATACAATTTCCCATTGATGTTTCTAAAAAAAAAAAATATTGACATGTGTTTGAAATCTGCACATCTAAGATCTGCACGAAGGCAGAGGCATTCATGTGGAGCCTTTATGCATGAACACACAGATGTATTATTGTTCTCTCGGCCAGGATGCTTTTGGTGAAGCTTGAAAGATCTGAGCAGATTTAATGATGTCCGCATGCTGACTCATTTTCATTATTTTCCACTAAAAAGCATTTTTGAGGTATTTAGAAATGCTCTACAAGTCAAAAACAAAAAGAATAAAACAGCCGGTCACTATAGAGTACAGAAGAAAGTCTGCACCACCAGATTTCTATTTAATAATTTTTAGCCAAAATTGTGAGTTCTGTAAAAGTTTCACAGGCTTCCAGGAAAAAAGTAACATGATCATACCATAGCAATTCTTTTTTTTTTGTTTTTTTAAAGAATAGTTGCAAGAACTGACAACCAAAATTTACATTTTCTAAAGGAAGAGTTAAAAAAAAATCACATTCCTTTGATTACGGCCTACAAAGCATTTTGAACCTAATGTGACAAATAATTATAAGTTTCCCTTTCCCCCATCAGATTCCCTCTGATGACAATCATGTTCTTGTGGGATTTTCTCATCATGGAGAAAATATATGAAGAAAATTAAGGTTTAAATTCCATGTCTGAGTATTTGTTTTTTTAAATCGTTCCAGGAGCAGACGAAAAAATGCTTTTGTAAAAGATTGTAGTAGTGACATAGAAAATAGGCTGGGCAGGCCACAAGCTTTCTTATGCATCCACTTGCCAACAAATAGATCCATGTTGTCTTTGTTTTCTGAACTGGCATCTGGCTCGAAACTGTACGGCTGGATAGCTGCAATATTGCTCGCAATTTTTGTTGCACCGTTTATGTTAGATTGGGGGTGTGAGGGGCTGTAAGCTAGCAGGACAGAGCGTGAAAAGAGGGACAATGGGAAATGGGGGCTGGCTGACTTCATGCCAACAATTCTGCCCACTATTGAGAGGTACATTCCCGATGAACTTAACGCTTCTGTCATAGATCCAAAGATGAATGATCTAATTCGTTTTTATGCAGTTTGTCTTAGCTATTTAAATTCTGTAGATAAACACAAATATTATTTATTTAATTGGGTAAGTTCATAAGAACATCTCTGAGATGTGACCTGATTTCACCTAAACTTGCCCTGAAGACATTTTCCTCCTTTTATAAAAAACAAAGAGAAAAAAACCCTCCACTTTGTGAAACTGAGTCGTACGGTGATTTGTCAATATTTATCGTGATGAGAAAACAAAACTTGAGTCTTCAACCCATTCATGGCTGACTTCATTTCCAATCATTTAAAAAAAGCCTGTTTTTTCCATTCAAGATTATTAATTAAGTAGAGTCCTGGATTAAATGATAAGCAGTGAAAAAGCAACATTTGAAATGAAGGGGTTAAAGGCATGCTCTTCTTCTTCCCAATATATTCTGAAAATAGAGCAAATTAACACGAGAAAATTCAGAAGATAAAAGATATATAAAGAAGAAAAAAAGTAACATCATCATAAAGGAAGAAAAATACTGTTTGTTGTTTAAAAAAATAGAGACAAACACTTGTGAAAAGAACAAAGTGCAGTACCTAGAACAAAAGATGTCTGCTACCCTGTTGGAAATCACAATCTTGAAGTCTAAGAAATGCATGATATTCTTTTGTGCTGAGCTGGTGTCTAATTCCTCCTGAGACTGCAAGAATGCCTCAAACAACAGAAACACAACAATCAGACATTATGTGTTTGACTTGATTTTTTCCTTAATTTGTTTAGTGCTGACATTCATATCACTTAAGCACATTGAAAACAGTACACAAAATTAATATTTGCCATTCACGCTTGTGCCAGGAGTTATCAATGTTCGATGTTGTTGTTGACCTTTCTGCATATTCCTTCAGGGATCACCACAGGTGGTTTTGGAGAGAGTTTTTTCCTGGATGTCCTTCCTGAGGCTACCCTGTATCCGGGCTGGGGACCGGTACAGGGGAACACAGGCTGAAGCTTACATAGTTAGGCAGTGGCGTGAAGGGTCTTGCCTAAGGACCCACATTGGATGAAGCTCATTGCGCCCCCTGGGAATCAAACTCTGGTTTCCCAGCGCTTAACCAACTGAGCTTTCCAGCCACTACATTCATTGTTTGATGTGTTGGTTTGTTGATCGCAAACAATGTTTCCTAGTAACAGTTGCAATATTTTTAAGTTACCAGAGCTAGTTAATTGGTAGTTGATTGAATATATGATTCAGCTCCTTCTGCTCCTAACATTACTGATGTGGGTTTTTTAGAATTCCATACATCTAAATAAACCTTTAACTCCATTCACTGTGTTAAAAACAGAGACAACCGTCACAGAATTACATGTAAGCGTGTCACATAAATGTAACCAACATCACACTAATTATGGACGGCCACAGACGCCGTAGCATGAAATGAATAGGTACTAACAAACATCCCTTCCTTACTTGAAATAGCAGAAGCAAATTAGCAGCCAGAGTGCTTCTTCCTGAGCAACAGCTCAGTCACATCTCAGTGACATGTAACTGAGAGCAACCATTCTGGGCTGTCTGAGCACTGGTGCAAGGCACTCGAGGAATCTGTGGACTGTCATGGTGTATGAACAGCCTCCTGCTTGTTTTGCCAATGGATAAAGCTGTCAGCAGGAAACGCATCAAAGACGCATGCGGGGCCATTCAGCAGACTTCGTCGGTGTCAATAAAGAATGTCTGCATGCTCAGGTTGATGGTGCAAACTTGGTGGGGTTACACAAAGACAATATTTATACTTTTATGTCACTAGGGCAAGTATAATACAGTGACAAATGTTTTTTTTTCTATTTCCTTTTACCATTTATTCCAGATCATTAAAGGGTTTTTAAAAAGTAACAAAAAAAACTGAAACTCATCAATGTGATAATTTTAAAAGAGTATGTTTAAATCTGTTTTTCTTCCACAATCTCTAAAAAAGTTGCCTTTTGACCTCAATAAAGAAAAACACGCACAATCCATTACATGTGGGAAGAACTGAAGAGAAATGGATTTCCTTTCTGAGATGATACAGTCATCTGTCATAATAGCTGTCACAGTGACATGGTTCAAGAGTTCCCATTCCCCATTTGCTTTGTGTGTGTTTCCACAGAAGATGTAAGCCTGCCTTTGTGTACACAATTCGGATTTTATGGCTGCAAAGAAAAAAGCTTGTAACTTATTTAGAGAATAAATTGTTATTTCAACAATGGGAAATTTATAAAAACCTAATGTACCTTCAAAAAACCTAAGATACAAACATCAATTTATGTTTTTACATTTTTCTCAGCCGCCTTTAATGTTTTGTTGTTTATCCAGATCACCTTACTGCACAGTCTGCTGAAGTTCATCTTAATTCTATTAGTCTTATAAATCATGTTACAGTTTTCAATCTATAATTGAAGATGATTTTCTAAAAACGGCATATACTGAAACGAAAGTGTAACAGAAATTAATCTTCTTTTAAATTCTGGTGATTCATGTACAATAGGGTGTGTATATATTTTGATTTGATATGCATCTGATACATGGTCCACGAATCAAAACAAAAAATTCACCTAATTTTGTGGCAATACGATACAGTCCAATTCTTTTACCTAAATGGTTATTATCTACATATTTGTCATTCATTTGGCATTTTAACTATTTTTTTTCTTATTTGAACTTTTAAGTTTACGCAGCAAAAATTAAAATTTCAAAGAAGCTTCAAACATTAAACCTGCATTTTAGCTCTCTTTGACTGTTTCTTCTTTGTGGTTAAAAAAGTGTGTTATTTTAATTTATTCAGGTGTTGTTTGAAATTCTGGGAAAAACACAACAGTGCACACATCTCTCACTGGGGTTCTCCATCCATCCATCCATCCATCCATCCATCCATCCATCCATCCATCCATCCATCCATCCATCCATCCATCCATCCATCCATCCATCCATTTTCTTAACCCTCTCTATCCCTTTCGGGGTCATGGGGTTCCCAAAGTCTGCGGTTCTCCCTCCGGCAATTGTAATTTACCCAATTTGGAAAAGCAAGCTTGTGATTGGACGCCTTTTTGTTTTCATCCTATGTACATAAATAGTAAATTGATAGTACAATGTCACATGATAGAGGAAGAATTTGATTTAGTGTACCTGTTCACCTGCAGGTTTTGTCTTTGAATTTTGTATGGAGACGTCAGGCAGGTCAAGGTGATTTTTTACTGCTTCATTTTACTCAATCACCTGGAATGATTTTGAAACTTTAAAAAAAGTACGCTTTTTTTTGTTACATATTTTTTTTAGCTCAAGAATAAGCACAAGAGCTTTGTTGGCCATTGAGTATTTTGTTTTCATTAGGATACAGGAAAAAAGGTTGTTCTTTATGGATATTCCTCCAAAAGTACATCATATTGGGCATTTAAACTGCCTAGAGAAAATTCATCCAATAGACTAGATTATCAACTAGATTGATAAAATGGTCAAAATTGATCCTCCATAGTATATCTTCGTTTATTGCAGAAATGGCATATGTTCCCTAGAACTTTAAGTCTCACTCCAATCCTGTTTTGATCTATTTTAAAAGCATTCTCAGAGGTCTTCTAATTATTATTATTCTGTTTTCAGCCATAATAAAAAAAAAATCTGTGTTGCTTTCTGGGACATAATTTCTGCAGAGTGGCGGGAGTTCATAGATACTCACATCTGAGTTGTGGGCGGAACTGTTACTGTGGAGGAAGCCTGTCCCATTTTCCATCATCCCTCTGTTTACGTGTTCTATTACAGCCCCTCACAATCCAAAATTACAGGTGCAACAAAAATGGTGAGCAATATTGGAGCTATCCAACTGTACAGTTGGACAGCTTTGAAGCAGATTTCAGCTCAGATGAGAAAAACAGAGACATACATGGATCTAGTCATCTACAAGTGGATGCATAAGAATGGAGTGGAGCAGAGAGCTTGATGGCAACACATTTTTCCGACTGCATTTTTTCGTCTGCTCCTGATTCACAGTGTTATGAATAAAGAAAAACTAGGAAACGCAAGTTTAAGCTTAATTTTCTTTATATGTGTCCCTTATTGTGGGAAAAATGATACAAGATATGTTGAAACCATCAAAAGCACAATTTCATTCGAGTGGGTATTTAGCTACATGTAATGGGTTTTAAACCTACATGTACAGCATGAAGTATAAAAGAGGTGGAATGTAATATAGCAATGATGTACATAAAAATGTAACCTCAAGTAAACTATCTCACCTGTAAGTATTGTTAAATTCACAACTTTTTGCAAAAAAAAAGTCAAATTCTTCTTAAATTAATTTTATCTTAGTTCTCATTTTTTCTCATGTGGCACAAAAACTATGTCGAAATGGATCAAACATCCCTGAGTCACGATTGTGCTGCATGAAGGTTTCTGTCTGCTCTCTTTCTTCCAATGCATTAAAGATTGTGCCGTGCTAAGGAAACCTCTTTCTAAACATGAAACAAATTTTATGCCAGACATATACAAAGTTTTGTATTTAGAAGTATATGCCGCTTGGAAAACAATCATCAGAATGTAGAAGTTAACAGCCTTGTGCTTTCATGTCTGGTTTTTGCCCAAAGAAAGGGGTGACATCTGACTGATTCTCAGGTGTTTCAGGCATTTTTGCAAAGACGATAACAAAAAGGTTCCATTGAACTTTATAGACCAATTGAAACAGACACAGTAAACCATACACAGAAGAGCCAGAAGTGTTTTTCAGCTGATAGTCACTCCATCAGTATTAACAGGGCAGAGACATTGTCTTTTTTGTCTGGGAGACCATGTTAAATTAGTTGTAAACAGATGGAGACTGTCTTGTTGCCAAGCAGTCTCTGTGCGAGCTATGTGTGTGCCAAGGTAAACCAGACAGGGTTTATTCCTGCAGGCCTACTTATCTTCATCTCTGTTGTTTATGTGTGTGCTTAATTGCAGCCAAGATGTATGCTCAAATCTGCCTTTCCTCTTTAGCTGTCTGTCTGTCATATGTTCTGATGAATATGAGTGTGTGTGTGCTCTGCTGTGCAGATGTCCCTAGGTTGTTTCTTTGCCAGAAAAAAGGTGACTTTTGTGGTGCAAAGTGGAGGGGAGGAGAGCCAAAAGGCTGACAAAGCTGGTGTGTGCAGTTCACAGGGAGTCATGTTGCGACTCTCAAAGTTCTGATGTTGTGCTGGCTCCACAGTCCAAATTTCCACATTGAACTTGCATGTGTGTATGTTCTTTGTCATATGAACAGTTTTGCCTGATCTCAGATGATGTCATTTACAGCTGCTGCATGGCTGACAGACAGCTTCCGCACCACAACATGGGGCCCTATGGTTTGCCTGTCAGGCAGATTGACAGGTGAATGACACCAATGAGAGCCAGCCGTCCCTCCCCACTAGGAGCCAAGCACTGACTGACAGCCAGTAAACAGCCAAAAAGAGCACCTCTGAACCTGAAAGTAATCTCTTTAACTTGCTCTTTTTTCCTTTTTCATCACTGCAATTTTCTTTTTCTTCTTTCCCCTCAGCCTCCCATGCTCTGTTGCTCTCTGACTTTTTTTCTCTTCTTGCCCTCTTTTGAAAATGCCTTTTTCTTTCTCTCAGTGGGTACTTTTCCACTTTTTTTAACAGCGCACCCTGTTCTTTTTCCCCTTCCCCTCCGTCTGTCACAGTTCTATGCTGCTTTCTGTCACTCTGTCACTAACTCTAAAAGAAGCGGCTTCGTTGGCCCTCATTGGAGTCTCTCAGTCAGAACTTGGATGGAAAACTTCTTGAGACTCAGTTGAAATGGGCACAGTGCTGTGTGAGAAGCACCGTTCTCTCTGGAAAGATTGTCAGGTGAACTCACTTTTAAAAAAGCATTACATGGGTTGATTACTTTAGTGCTTAGCTGGCAGGAAATTTGCCTGGCCCTATCTACAGTTTTTCTCCCAGTAGATTTAGTTTGAGCCCACCCAAGTGCCTTTCAGCCTGGCATTCTGCCTCAGGCCCACACTCCCTTTTTGACCCATGTGCACAGGACCCATTGCCCTGGCCTCTTTTGCGCCCACTGACCCATCACCTCTTGACCCACTGTCCCACGCTCCCTCTGGCTTTTCTGTTTGCCACCTCAGTCACCGCTCAAAAAATGTGCAAAACGTCTATATTGAAAATAAATCGTATATTTTCATGTTGTGTATATCATCAGAAATCAGTTTAAGTAACACTCTGGTCATCTTGTGAGCTCTTTTAAAAGCATTCCGGTTGGTCTTTAATTATTATTAATTGTTTTATTTTTAAAACTGTTCTTTTCTAGGACATAGTTTATGTTGAGCGGCAGTAGTTCATTAGAAATTAGCCTCTGAGTTGTGGGCAGAACTGTTGGTGTGGACTAAGCCCCCATTTTCCATCATCCCTCTGTTTACCTGTTCTCCTATTAGCTCAAAACACCTCATAACCACAACCTAACATTACCGGTGCAACAAAAATGGCGAGCAATATTTGAGCTATCCAGCCAAGCAATTTTAGGCCAGGTGTCAGCTTGGATGACAAAAATAAAGACCTATGAGGATCTAGTCATTGACAAGTGGATGCATCAGAAAAGAGTGAGCAGATAGCTTGTGGCACAATTACGATGCTTTTTCCAACAGCATTTTTTTGTCTGCTCCTGATTCAAATTGATTTCAATAAATAGATACTCAGAAATGCAATTCAAGCTTACTTTTGTTTATATTTGTCCTCCATCATGAGAAAACTGCCACAAGAACATGTTATAAACACCAAAAACATAATTTTCATCAGAGTGCGCCTTTAATAAATCTGCCTGCTATCTCTGTTTTGCTTCTATCATCTCAATGCCAACTCTCCTTCAGTCCTCCTTATCGGAGTATGTTTCTGTCTCATTTGTCCATCACATCCATTCAATCTGTCCTCATATGTGTGGTGTCTCACTCGCTCAGTCAGTCAATCTCTTTGCCTCGTGAGTGTCGATGTTGTCTCCCAGTAAATCTCATGCTGTCTGTTTCTGTCTTCTTCTTTGTTGTTTTTCTCTGTGTGCCTTCCTTTTCGCCTTGTGAGAAACTCTTAAAGGTCTTTGTTGGAAGCTAAAGACACCTCCATGGTGACCAGCACTGAGTGACAGCTCTTAAAGAAGTCTCTTCATTGCAGGGGCCAGGAAAGGCATGGAGGAATGCATGTCTGTGTGTGTGGGTGCCTGTGTGTGGATGCGTTTATCAACTTCTAGAAGGATTTGAGCAAGTTACACATGAAAGCATGTGCAAATCTACATGCGAGAGTGCTCTCTGCTCACCAGTGTCCATCTTCTTGTGGGTTCATTTTTCATGACAAAACTTTAGCGTGATGTTTATCTCAGGGACATACACAAATAAACCGGGGCAAAGTCAACCAAGCCCCGCAATCACCGCTGAGCCGTCCACGGTTCAACAGCTTTGTTTGTTTACCTCCCATGTTTCCTTTGAACCCTCCTCCCCAAACATACTCAGACACACACTACAGGAACTTATATAACCCACGAGAGACAGAACCACAGGGGAGGGAAAAAAAATCCTCCAAAACTTTCATCTGATGGTCAGTGAAGGGTTTCATCCAGAGTTATGTCACCTTGTAGTTTTTTGCGGTCAAATTTATTTTGGTTCTTTTTTTGCTCAAATCCCCAAATCCTGCAGGCTCTATCTGATAGAGTCAAACAGAGGGAAGCTTTTATGTGAGCACTTTGTTGCAATTATTTCAAAGCTCAAAATGCTCAAAAGAGTAAAAGACTATGCTACGTACCTCGTGCACTTTATCTTGGCAGGACTTTTTCTGAAAGCGGCCCTCATTACTCTGTCAGCTATTAGAGGGGAATATCTGAGCAGTGATTTTAATCAAAAAGATAACATCAACCGCCTTGTGGAATGAAAAACGAAGCTAAGAAGAAATAAAAAGCGAAGCTTGAACTACTTCTGTGGTAACAAGAAGTGGGACAACACATGGTCAGAGGTTGACTTCTGGACAGACTGTTTTTTTTTTTTTTTTGATAGAGCCATGAGAATGACAGCCAGAGTCTAGTCTTCATTTTCCAGGTTACCAGAGCGGCTTTTGAAAGATGGAAATGTGTGTCCAGCAACCCAGCATAAACCCAAGTCAAACACCAACACCCATGCAGTCCGAAACTCAAAGCCATACAATAACATGGCCCATAAACATTCCACAGCACCCAGTGAGAGGGCTTGAACTGTTGCAAAAACACAGGACGAGGGAACTCCAGAAAATACAGCAGTATGGCATGGATACTTTTCAGAACAGTACTTTGGAAGTGATCTGAAATAGGGAATGAAAGCCTTTGGTTTCTTCCACTCATGACTTGTAGACCACATTACCAAAATACCCAAGTGCCAAAAGGGAAGATTGTTCTGTGGTAAGTGACTGACTATCAAAGTGATTATGTGTCACAGACAAGCAGGAGGGAAAACCATCTTGAGCTTGCAGTGGTTGCAGCAAGACTTGTGGTTATTCTATCCAGTTTTTCCCTTTTCAGCAGTCAATCCCTGAGTCTTGATTGCAGCTAAGGCCTGTTGTCATGTGTATATTAAAGCTACGCTCACACTGCCCTCGGCAATGCATGTTCAGACAGCCAGTTTCATTGAAAATCTATATAATCAAATGCTCATTTTGGGCTTCCATGTTCAAAGCCCCAACTTTCACACGTGACTATGCAAGTTTCAATTAAGGTTTTTTGGCTTTATGTACGAGACATGTGACCATTGAACACGCATTAAAATCAAACCAGGTCGAACTTAGACCAGTCAGGGACTTGGATTCTGTAGTGATGTATAAATGGCGTCCTTTTAATTCATAGAAGTGCCAACCGCTTGAACAGTGATCACGAAGGTGAATTGTCTAATTGAGGTCTGTGCTAGACCGGAATCATATGACACAGAGTCTTTCATATATTAGAATAGAGCTGTGAAAGAAAAAGCCTGCAGCCAAATTCACCAGATTGGCACCACTTCAATATTTCGCACCAAGCCTCTTCCAACTGTAGGTGGCGGGCATGTGGTGGTAAACAGCAGAAAAAAGAAGAAGAAGAAGACCCTCCCTGCTTGTCCAGTGTGAACACCGTGGACTAAATGCGTGTTCAAGAATGTGAATCACATTCTCAGTGTGTCTGTAGCTTAAGACTCAAGGCTTATCTAGAAGTCTTTTTTAAGTCTGCAGGCTTCCTCTGAAATGACCCAACACAATGATTTGGACTGTGATGGAGTGAAAGGCCAGTGACAATTTTTCCAAAAGTGACACCCTCATGCCCCATCCCTCTGAGCTATCAATCTCCAAGGCATTCTAATTATGCATAATTGGCCATAATTGGCTTTAATTGGCTGTGATTGGCTGTAATTGGGCCAATGGACTAATCTGATTAAAGATCAGAGAGCTGGGGGTCCTGTGTGGTTTCACAGTGAGTATTCCCTCGCCCCCTCACTGACCCAATATGTACACATCAAACGTATCTGTTTGCAACACACATGATTGCTGCCGGTCATTGCTGTGGAATTTGGGTATCAAATTTTGAAATAATCTCAACTGAAGTTTACTAAAAAAAATCCCTGATGATGCAACTTGATTTTAAAATGTTTTTTTTCTGTTTTGCGTAAAAGCACTTCTACACCATGAATCTGCTGTTTACGGATGTTCACTGGCGAGGCAATCTGTATGAGATGGAAGGAGAGCTCACGAGTAAGCAGTAATGTAATACAGCTCTAATGTGAATCACATTTTCTTGCCTAAAGCAGCTGAATTCTTAATTGTGCATTAAACTGTCCAGAAGTCTTGCTAAATTATAATATCCAAGACAGAAAGAGAAAAGTGACGCTGCATCGTTTTGGTTTGTTCTGATGAGAGACTTTGAGAGGAGAGCAGAGGGAGGAGATGTGTTTGTGTTGGAGAGTAAATCCCTCCTTCTTGCTCCTGCTCTTTTGTTCCCGTTCTCCCTCTGCCCGGTGGCTTGACTGGCAGATGGAAGCGATTACGCTGTAATAATAAACCATGGGAGAGACGGAGGGATGACGGAAAAGGCGGCTGCAGAGGACTCACGGGCCAGCACATGTGTCAATCGGGCCTGTGGATCAGCGCCTGTGCTCATTTCCATCACCATGACAGCTCAGACCTACATCAAATCCCCAGGAAAGAAACCAGGAATATGTTCTCTTTACCTCGAAACATGTAGTTGCATTTTTTTTTACAGATCTCTGATTGCAGCTTGATTAGGCTTGATTCAGCTTGCAGATGTTTGTCACTTTGAGGTCTAAACTTGAAGGATGACCTGTGTTCTTTTGAGACAACAAAATCCTTTCTCAACACTTTTCTTTCTTTGTGTTTAATTTGTAACAGCCATCAGGAATGTCAGGTTCTGACAGTAGTCTTGAGCTCTGTCTGCCCTGATTCACAGTGTGTTTAACATCCGCCCCACCTCTACCTCTTCCACCCTTTCAGCAGCAACTGCATCTCCACGGTGCCCTGTCAACATAACAAACAGCCACTTTCAGCTGCGGCAAGAACCAAACCTGTTCTGTGTTTCTTCTCCATCAAACACAGGCCCGTGCTCTTTTAAAACATGTCAGCCATCAGTGAAAGCTTTCCACGCTGGTTAAATGTCAAACTCTGACCCGAGGACAGATCTGGCAAAAAACATGAAGCACCTGCACGAAACAGGGAGAATAATTCTGGCTTTAAAGCCTTTGTTGAAAATAATGAGCGGAGGGTGGTGGTGGTCTTTGAGTGTGTTAAATGTGAAGAGTGTGTTTATGCATGAATGTCAGCATGTGTGTGTGCGCGCTTCGTAGGCAGCTGGTGTGCGGATGAGGGAGAGAGCTGTCATCCAGAGGCAAGCCACCCTCCCTGCCTTGCAGCCTTCCCCTTCGCCTCTAACCTATCACCCCTCACCCTAACAGCAGCATAATGCGTCTGTTGAGAGACCAAAGCAGGCAAGGTTGCTTTCTGCTCACATCAGCATCCTTTCTGTCCTCCAAATTGCCTTTGGAGGCAATGATTGCCATGAGTGGGTGGTTGGTAAGCCGCCCACATGTGTCTGTCTTTTCATAGCTGCAGCATTTGCTGTGCTTTGTAATAATTTCAGGATAAATATGTACTGTTAAATTTTGTAGGTAAGTTTGTTATTTTATAGGCAAAGAAGAAAAAGAACGACAACCAATTTTGTTAATTTACTTAAAGCCAAGTAAACTGTCACTGTGCTGCAACCTCGTCAAACACCAATGTGAAGCATTTTAACAGCTGCTTGACACTCAAAAGTAATATTTCTTAAGCATGCAGTTACTCCTCAATGATGTCAAAGTTATTTACATGTTGCAGCTGGTCACTGAGAGTAACATTTGAGCTTCTATTGAACTACTGCCTCTCTGCAGAAATTATGTCCTAGAATACTGCACAATTTTCCTTTTTTTTAATTTTAGATAAAAAACACCATAAATATAATTAACTCTGGGAACTCTTTCACAACAGACCAAAAAATAATCGGAGTGGAATCCCAAATTCCTTTATTCATGTGGAGTCAAACGAATAAAACAGCACAGTTTTGGCAAGGCATTCTATCTCCCAACAGTGGCACTTGAGTAACTGGGGCCACTATTTGATCTTGTTCTGAATTGAATTTCCCCTTATAGAATTAGAAAAGTTATATTCTATTCTATTCTATTCTATTCTATTCTATTCTATTCTATTCTATTCTAATCTAATCTAATCTAATCTAATCTAATCTAATCTATTCTATTCTATTCTATTCTATTCTATTCTATTCTATTCTATTCTATTCTATTCTATTCTATTCTATTCTATTCTATTCTTCTCTAGGGTGTTTATGTTTCCAGCACTGAAAAATGCTCACAGAATGTGTCACGGTATGTACTGAGCATTCTTGTAACAACAGAAAAAACACATTTAAACCAAAATGTAAAGTTTCCTGTCATGGGTTTTGATGAATTGGGCATCAAATCAGAAAAGGGAGCATCACATCTGTGATCCAGTAAGTCATCTTGAAAATGGGTTAAGATACAAAAGGTGAATGCAGGCTTGTTATACTCCATTGTACTCTAACACCTTGTCTCCCTTTTCTTGTCCTTGTTAAGGTTATCACCTGGAAAATGCCCTTTATATACAGCCTGCACTCACATAGTCTTTGTCAGATTTTCCTAATTTCTGAACCATTGAGGCCAGGGGCTGTTGCACTCAAACCTAATATTCTGTTACTAAAGCTGCCTGTTTACCTGTTGCTGCCTCCTTGCCTTTAAAACTTTAAATTACAAACTGGATTCTTGCTGTGTTTGGATGAATGTTATGACCCCAGGCAGGGACGTAACAGGATTTTAAAAGGGGGACGGGCTCAAAGTCCGAAAAAAGACAGTTGAAAGCACCTTTTTTGTCCTGTAAACAATATGGAAATTAAGTAAAATTATGGACAACTGCTCAGCTACTGTAGGTGCAAGTGATACAACTGTCTTTTATTTTATGTAAACAAATTATTGTCAACATGAGTTTGTTAACTTGATCGCAGACTTGGAAGACATCAAAGCTAAAAAACACTGGAGGCTATTTATGTTGGCACAATGTGCTGCAGGCATAATCAACATGAACAAAGTTTATTACAGATGGCAATACTTTAAACACAGACATCCTACAACTTTTATCACCAGAATGCAGAAATCATTAGTATTTTATGTTATTCTCATACTCTAGCTGTGAGGATTCAGCATTTAAGTTCAGTCTTTCAGTGGTGTTTTTGGTCATATCCCCTGTCAATTACTCCTGGTTAATGTTAATCCTCCACAGCTGTCTTCATTTCTGTTCATTGTTTTCAGTGAGTAGAACTGTCTGGTTTTCAGTTCTACATTGTCAGGTCATCTGCTTTTTGTTTTCCAATTTTTTTTTTAGGTTTATTTATATTTGCCATAAAAAGTCCAGTTGCCTGCATTTTGGCTCCTCTCTGTAGTACCTGACAGGAGGTATCCAATGTGACTCTTGTTGGGATTCACAGCTAAATTCTCTTTTGAATCTGATCCTCCAAACACAGGCTTTTGTTGTGATTGGAAATATTTTAATACAAAAGATTGTTAAACGGAATGATACAGAGTTTAAAGGAGATTTTAATCAGAAAACATTATGTTAAACAGATACATTTAGTGTCAGACTCATAGTGGGAAATCTATGAACAAACCATAAATGCGGTTCATTTATTTTGAAATTCCCTCAGTGTTTTCTTTTGAACATAGTACCCAGCTTCCTGTCTCTGCTCGTGTTGAATTGATGTGCTATGTTCAGATGTCTGGCTAAAGTGAAAGGTGACTCTTTGACTAATAGAAAGCATTTTTCTAATATATGAACCATATTTAAGCTTATTAAATCAGTGGACAGCGACTGTCCCTGGGTGTCCCTGACTCTCTGGCATCTCTGAATTAAGCGGAGATGCAAAGACATAAGCAGCAGCTCAAAACCACCGTATTACAAGAAAATAAGTTCATTGGAAAACCAGGGGATTTTGTGGCCACATTTTTTCTTGTATCTCTAACAAAAATGTATTAATGTTAATACAAAAACAAAAAAACAGAGGGCACTAGGGCGCTTTTTATTACTAGGCAAAAAAGGAGGGTGCTGAAGAAAAATAAACTTCCTGGTTGAATGAATGTCAAAATGAAAACAAACAACAACAACAAAAAAACAGCTGCTACCTTTGTTTTTGTTTTTTTTTAGGAAGAGAGAAATATAAATACGTTTTCTGGACCATGATTTGGACTCTGATTCCCTTGTTCCTGCTTGATCCAGGATTTCTCTCCCAGTCTCCTCAAAATACTGATTTCTAAGTTCTACCTGTTTCCCATCAGTAAGAACTTTCATGCCACCAGCATTTTTGGTGCTTCATACTTTATCATTGACAAAGTTTTGTTGTTTTGATTCAGTGACTGCTTTGGCTAGTACCTCATGCTCCTGGAAAAAGTGCACCAGGGTCATTGATAAACCTTTTAAAATTCTAACTGTGTTTGTCTTTTTGGGGGGATGAAACATGCAGGAAATGCGCTTTACTTTATATTTAAGCTTACTGCACCATGAAAGTAATTGCACCAGGAAATTTTTACGGATTAAACCATTAAGTTCTGGGTCATAAACTTTCATAGGTATTTGCTAAAGCTAATAAAAAACCAAAGCAACAAAATCCAATGTGAATATGCGTAATCCTAAAACATCTGGACTTCAAATAATGTGTTTAGTTTTAAGTTGGCTTTAGCGTTGCTATGTACATTTTTATTTTCTTGAGCTTTAAGGTTTATTGAGGTTAAAAGTTTAAAAATATATTTTTTTTAAAAACAACTAAAGGCTCAATATTTAAATATTCACACAACTATAAACAAGCAAATGTTAGTCCAAGTATTGAAGGCACAGAACCAAATGTGTTGCTACTGACAGTCATGTAAGCTGACAGTAGTGGACCGCTTTGCCTTCTATGTTCAGGCAGTTACAACAGTCATCAGAGTAAAACAACCCTGATTTCTCCTAATAGGCCTGTCATGTTTCAACAAGCTGCTTATTAAAACCCTTCAGCCAGCCAGGAACTGCGTTGCTAGATGCAGCAGTTCTCAGAAAACCTTCACATCCCGACTAATCCTTTTGTTTTTTTCTCTTTCCCCTTTTTGCTGTCTCAGAGGTTGTTTCCTGAGTATGGCAGCCTCAATCAGCGCCTGAGGGAGGACTCAGTGACCCACGATGCACTTCAGCATCATGGAGTCACAGGAGTTTGACTAGTTGGAAGAGAAAATTAAACATTCAGAGAAGTTTTTGTGGTCGTGTTGAGTCATGGACAGTAGCTTGTGTGTATTTCTGTTCCATTCCATCTTTTAACAAGCTGTCTTTTACCAATTTCACAACAGTTAGGACAGGATTCAGACTTGGGTTCTGGAAGAACAGATGATTGTCATTTTTCTTAGTTAAATATACACCCATCTGGCACAAACGCCAAAGAAGGAGGCAACAGCGCAGCATCCGACCGCCACTTCCTGGAACAGGGTTTCCTTCCGGCTATGGCAGGAGCCCCAACTCTGATTAAAGAACTGGAGGATGAGGGACACCTGAAAGAAACAGGAGCTAATCAGACTGGAGACGTGCACACCAACACACACAAGCACAGGCCCAACAAGGAAAAGGTTACATGTTCATACATGATGACAACACTGGCAAATTTGAATGTCAACAGCAGCAACATACATCAAACATACAGGCTTTAATCAAGATGGCTACAACTCCAGTGGATTGTTTGTATAATAATTATGGATGTGAGAGGGTTGAACATGAGTTTCCAATCCTCAAGACACCACAAGAGCATGCCACTGTTTCTATTGTCTTCTTCCGAAGGAATTGCCAACCTCTCCCATTGCTTGATTAGCACACCACAATTGCTTGGGAACATTTCCTGCTTTGCAAGAAAGCTCAGTCTGAAATTAAAAATGTAGGAACATGAAATCATTGTATTTTTCCTCCATCTGTCCTCATGTTAAACTGTAGAAAATGTCAAATGAGAATGATCGCAGACCTGGACTGAAGTTGAATGCTTGCAATGATGCATGGGCAGAAACATATGTCCACACTGTGGCATTAAATACATGATTTCCACGCCGCTATGTAACAACAATGTACCAAGCAGCTAAGCACATGTGTCTCAGTGGGATTCCACTATGGAAAAGCTTAGCTGTGGATCCTCTCCACTTCTTTGCAGTCCTAGGTTCTTCTGGCATTTTTTTTTTTTTCACTAATTATGATTTACACTTCTCCCTTTCAACTTTCAATCGTTCCATTCCACCAGCCATCTGGTGCTCCTTCCCCACAGAGCTGAGTTCATTGCTAACAATCCACAGCTGGGCTAACACACACAGTTAGACACATTCATTCATTGTAAAGTTAGTAGAAATCGCCAGCAGCAAGCGATCCCCAAGTCTGTCTCTCACATGTTAAACTCAGAAGACGAGATGACCGGATGGTTTTTGTGGGTAATGTTGTCCCACCGTAACGTTAGGCTTGTAGGAGTTTGATCACTGGCAGATGCTGTTTGTGTAATGGCAGGAGGTCAGAGCAGGGTAAACCAGAGGCGACAGGCGCTTCACAGATCTGCAGAATGTAGAGTAGACATTACAAGACTCAGGTCCAGAACAAACTGAGGACACAGAGCAGATCTTTCAGCCCTGAGCTAAGGTTCGAACCCTGGTTCTTTCTGCTGTCAGGATCTGAGGTCTGGATATTGTTAGGAATCAAGGGCACACACCAACTGCGCGTCTTAGCTTGATTGAGTTCCTGTTCAAGTACCATGGCACCTCTTTGTGCCATTTGGACACATCACAATCTACAGTGTCACGAGGCCAAAGGATTAATTGTTAATCTTAACAGCCCTCATTATCTGGGATCAATCTAAATTCTTTCTTTCTTACTTTTCTCACACATGTATCCCATCTGTTTAACTGCTGAGGAGATCCAGAGCACTCTCTTCCTCCCTTTTTCTTACCTACCCATTTTTTTCTTTTTGCATTTCTTTAGGACTCTGTCTTCCTCTTCTTGCTTCCTGGAGCTAATTTTCTGAGTGATTTCATGGCCGCAGAATGTCCTAATTATAGTGAGCTGGTCTTTTTCGCTGCGGGGTGACTTTTTAGGCCTGGTAAGATTTTTTTTCTATGTGTGTGTGCTTCTGTGAGTTTGTGTGTCTGCTAAAAGGAGGGAAACTAGGTTTTGGGGTGGGTCAGAGTTTTAAGACAGGGGTACCTGTCAATTTGATGGACGTCTGAGGGACCTGGCTGCCCTTGCGCCCCTGACCTCCTTCACCAGCCTTCCACCATGCCAAAATCTCACTCTGTCAAACAGTTAAACCCAGGTGGGGGACGAGATGTGTGCAAGAGTGTGTGCCAAAGAGACATGGAACAGGGGCTCCTTCATAGAAAGACCCCAAAAGGATGAAATAACATACTTGAAGCCTGTTCATAATGTCTTAGTTGGGCCAAAAAAGCAACACAGAGCTCTTTTTGCTTGACTTACTGATTTTTTTCACTTCATAAGACGGAATACTAAAACTTTCTATCATTTGTATAATTATGTTAGTCAAAGGAAAGCTTAAGTAGTCACTTTATTATTCAGATCTCATTGATTGAAGGTAATGAGTTTTGTCTCGTAGCTTATGCAATACAGTAAAGTCATATTTGTATGTTTGTTCATGTGTGTGCTCTCCGTGTTACACACCATTATTTACAGATGCTCTTTCTAATTTCACACTTCATACGCTTTCTGTCATTGGCTGGGAATGGAAAAATGAAAGAACGGGCTGCAGCGGCTGATGAGAGTGAAATTGAAAAATGGAAAGAAGTCAGGTCGCAGGAAAAGAGGGAGTGCTGTCGATGGTTTGGCGCTCAGACGCGTGATGGAAACCAATCACCGTGGAAACAGCACAAATCAGCAGACCGCATCATCACCCTCGCAAGTGCACGCATAGAGCGTCGACACATTCTCACACATTAACTTCGGCATTGCTTTTTCCTGAGATCTGTGCTGTTAAATGAACACGATGGGTTTCCCCAGCCGCTTGAGCTTCCATTAAGCACCCACAGTCAATCTGACAAAGAGGCATGCACAAACACGAAACTGGCACACCGCATCAAGCGCTTCACTCTGCATGAGTCTTTCATGTGTCTCCCTGTGTAATAATCTTTGGCTGCCTTTTCTCTTTCTCAAACTCAAATCTGCTTGAATTGTTCTTCCACTTTACTCTTCCTCTTCTCCCTGTCCTTCCCTTCCTCCTCCCTATTCAACGTTTGCTTGTCAGATGGCTGCAGCAGGGACTTAGTCTCTAATGGTTGGGGTCCTGAGCAGAAAGAAAGGCAGGAGCTGTCCATGACTTTTCCCTGACAGAAGTGGGGCTGCCTATACACTGTCCGAACGGGTCTAGCCGTCACTCCTCATTAGGTTTTGCGCTGCACAGAGCCGGGGAGTCAGGGATCTCTGGAAGCCATTACTCAGCCTGTGAGTGAGTGCCCTGTTCCCTCCCCTCACCCTTCCACCCCACCGCCGCTTTCCCTTCAACTTAATCACTCACAGCTGAGGACTGAGAGCAGGAGGAGGCAGAGGTAGGAGCTTGGACTCGGGTCTTAATCAGCAACAAGTGCGATTGATTCCACTTTGAGTTCATAACTTTTCATTCCCATTGTTCAAAGACACACACACACATACTCCTTCATAACACACTCATTTGGCCCCCCAATCGGGCATTGCCATGTTTTGAGAGGAAAGTCTGCCTCACAGGAACAGGAAATGAAGAAGTAGACACTCATACTAGCTGCCTTGTGTCACCACGGCTGCCAGCCTAAACACACACTGATACTCACACTGTCAACCCTCAGCTGGAGCTTGTTAAAACGAAGACCGAGGGGCCAGCTTGTCTTTGTCAGAACCCTGATGTCACATTCTCAATCTGATAGCTTGGACATTCCCACACGTGTGTGTGTGTGCATGTTAGCACGGCCGGGCCTGTAGAACACTGAACAAAGGTGACTCACAGGCCCCAGGCTCCCATGTTTTTCCACTATTCCGCTCTTCCGCCAGCAGCTACCCATGATGCCAGCTGGGTGGGCAATAGGTCAGAGACAGAAACTTTAGCTTTCATGAGACGTGCACTAATCAGCGAGACTGTCACAAACAAATTCACAATTAATGTGGATCAACACCTAATGAAAAGAGCTGGGTGATGGCCAGGTGCAGGTGACTGTGAAATTGACTCCAGAGCCGCTCCAGTAGTTTGCCTTTCTACCTTTTTTGACACTGTTTGTGCCAAAAAGTTTTTACGTTAAAATGCTTTTATTTATCCTCTGCTCTATGTTTTCAATGAGGCAGAAGCATTTTTCTTGTCTTTAATCCATGATTTAAGTTTAGTTTGGCCCCGGAATCACACAGACAGTGTAACTAGAGACATTTTCTGTAGGAAGCATCACGATTTGAAGAAAGTCAAAAAGACAAACTCTCAAGAAACAGGCAAATGTATTCATTTTGCAAAAATCACAAAAGGTAAATATCCCCTTGTTGCCTGCATTTATTTCCAGCAATGAAAAAAAAAAAAAATTGGTTTTGCTTTCAAGAAGATGCTAAATTAAATACATTTGTTGCGGAAGGGGTTTGATGCACATTTGCATCATTAGGCTTCACAGATTTATTCTCATTCCTGGACATAACTGGGGAAGCTAACATGATGAATCGAGCAGGGATTGGTTTGTGTTGTTGAGTGGCTGATAACACATACAAAGCCAGAAACAAACTGAAGATCAGCAGAAGAAAGGAGCAGATAAAAAAAATAACAGGAAATGGAGGAATGCAGAAGGATGGAAACCAACGAAATTAAAATAGGTGTAAATTACTATTTAAGCTACATTGACACACCCCTCGGTAATGCCTGCTCAAGCAGCCACTTTTAATATATTCCTAGTCAACTCGCATAAATGCACGTTTAGGGCTTCTGCATTCAAATCTCTTGCATTTATGCATTGCCACACAATTTTCTACGACTGTTTTTTGGGCTTTACGTAAAAAAAAGCACAAACGCACCAAGTCAAACCAGGTTAAACTTTGACCAATCAGGGACTTGGTAACGACAAACTGAAGCCGCCCTCTTTAATTTACAGAAGTGCCATCAGTTTGAAAATTGATGATGGAGTAGAAATTAATTATTGCAATTAGCCGGGTGGAATTATATGACCCCAAGCCTTTAATATACAGGAATAGAACTTTGAAAGAAAAAGCTTGGAGCAAGATTTGTGAGATTTTTTCCGCTTTGATATTTTTCCCCAAGCCTCTTTCAGATGTAGTAAACAGTAGCAAAAGAAAAAGATGAAGAAAAAGAAAAAGATGAAGCCCCCCCCCCCTGCGTGTCCAGTGTGAACACCATAGGCTGAAAATGCACATTCAACAATGCGAGTTTGGCACCTTCTTGAACTCACCTCACACATTCATCTTCTAACCGTTTGTTCACTGGGCTGCTGGGGCCTATCCTGACCACTTGTGGGTGAAGGCTGGTGACATCCTGGACAGGTCTCCAGTCACAGGGCCACAATCACACACCACGCTCATCACATTCACACCTAGGGACAACTTAGAATAACCACTTAACCTATGAAGCATGTTTTTGGGTGGTGGGAGGAAGCCAGAGTCCCCAGAAAAAACCCACGCATGCGCAGGGAGAACATGCAAACTCCACACAGAAAGGTCCCCCATTTGGGTTCTGTTTCAGGTCCCCCAGCCGGGATTTGAACCAGGGGCCTTCTGGCTGTGAGGCAAGAGCACTAACCACTGAGCCACCGTGCAGCCAGTAACATGCATCAGATACAAAACTGAATCGAATATTAAATTTGAACCCATTTACATGGTTAAACCTTTATGAGACCATGTAATATAAAGTGAGAGACAAGAGCCATGTCTTTGCATAAAAAGCACATTTTGACAAAATGAGCTTTTTTGTCCTTATAGGCTACAAATGATCAAAACAAGTTTCAACTTAAGGTTTTATCTGAAGCTCAGAAAGTTCCATATTGCTTTGACTTCTATCAGAACAGATGTCTTAGATCATATATGACTTTAAGGTCAATTTTTTATGTGAAACACCAATTTATGTGTTCGTTTTTAAGTAAAGAATGAGACATTATTATGTGGTTTGTCTTACAAGATACAGAAGTAAATGTGCCAAAAAACAGAACAATCAATTAATCAAACGCCAAGCAAAACACTTAAAATGACACCCTGACCTTTTCTTAAACCTCAAAGAAACATCTGTGAGACCTTAAGATAACCAGTGTTACTTTACCACATAAGTAAAGTTTATCTGTTACTTCTCTTTTTCATGAACTAAATAACTCTCACACATTGTGGGAGTGAAGGTGCAGGCAGGTCACCGGGGTCTTCAGGTAGGCATTCTTTCAATGATTGCTTTGAGTTCATAACTCTCCATACTTTCAAGTTAAGCCCAAGTCACCGAAAAGGTCTGACAGTTTGTTCCAGTGGTTCAGAACATCTCTGTCCACACCTCATCAAGCTTTGTCCAATAGTTTCAAATCAATGATGCAATCAATATATCTAAAAGTAGAAGAAACCTTATGGGCAATGTAGACTCTGAGACCAGCTCCCATATTATCAGTCCTAGTATAAATGACCACTTTGTTAATGATGCCTTACAAGCCCTCAGGAGTACACTCGATGTTGTTGCCCCCTTGAAACCTAAGTTCGTCAGACAAAACCGAGTAGCACCGTGGTTTAACGCTGAAACTCGTTCTCTTAAACGAGAAACCCGTAAGTTGGAAAGAGAATGGCGCCGCTCCGGTTCAGAGCAGTCTCTGGATATCTGGAAACATAGCCTATTAAATTATAAAAAAGCTCTGCGTAGAGCTAGAAGCCAGTACTATTCAACCTTAATATCAGAGAATGGAAACAATCCAAGATTTCTTTTTAGCACTATAGCTAAATTAACTCGCAGTCAGAGCTCAGTAGAACCACATGTTCCTGTTTCTCTCAGCTCTGATGATTTTCTTACATTTTTCGATAGTAAAATCTCAAATATTAGACATAAGTTAAATCAAGTTATTCCTACTATCAGCCCAGAGCAGGCCGAAGCGGTAGAAATGGAGGCATCCATAGAAACCTCTGTAACATTGGACTGCTTCACTGCTGTGGATCAAGCGGAAATAACATCAATTATTACGTCCTCCAAATCCTCAACGTGTCTGTTAGACCCAATTCCCACTAGACTTTTTAAAGAAACTTTTCCCCTAATTAATGATCCCATATTAACAATGATAAATGCCTCTCTGGAAACGGGTTACGTGCCACAGTCTTTTAAATATGCAGTTGTTAAACCTCTTCTGAAAAAGCCCAGTTTGGATCCTAGCATCTTGGCCAACTATAGACCGATATCAAACCTGCCCTTTATTTCTAAAATCCTAGAAAGAGTTGTAGTTAAGCAGCTTTACTGCCACCTACAGGACAACAGCCACTTTGAAGACTTTCAGTCGGGGTTTAGACCTCACCACAGTACGGAAACTGCACTAGTTAGAGTCTCTAATGACTTGTTATTGGCCTCAGAAAAGGGACTACTTTCTATTCTGGTCCTGTTGGACCTCAGTGCTGCCTTTGACACTATCGACCACGGTATTTTACTCCATAGATTAGAGCAGGACATAGGGATCAGAGGATCTGCTCTCCAGTGGTTTAAATCCTATCTGTCTGATAGGTATCAGTTCGTTAATGTAAATGGCCATTCCTCTCAGTGCACTCGAGTCAACTATGGAGTCCCACAGGGCTCAGTCTTGGGACCGATCCTGTTTACGCTTTATATGTTACCCCTAGGAAACATAATCAGGAAACACAGCATTAATTTTCATTGTTATGCCGACGATACGCAGTTGTATTTATCCATGAAGCCTGACCAGAATGACCAGATAGAGAAACTGAACGCCTGCATCAGTGACATCAAGACCTGGATGACAATTAATTACCTCCTCTTGAACCCAGAAAAAACTGAGGTCATTATACTTGGTCCTAAAAACCTCAGAGATGCTCTGTCTGCTCAGATAGTCTCCCTGGATGGTATAAGTATAGCCCCCAATTCCACAGTTAGAAACCTTGGGGTTTTACTTGACCAGGATTTATCATTTAAGGCTCACATATCTCAGGCATGTAGAACTGCCTTTTTTCACCTGCGGAATATTGCTAAGATCAGAAATATACTTTCTAAGAGTGATGCTGAAAAACTCATCCATGCATTTGTTACGTCGAGGCTGGATTACTGTAACTCCTTGTTAGCAGCGTGTCCTAAGAGTTCCTTAAGAAGTCTCCAGCTTGTTCAGAACGCAGCTGCTAGATTGTTAGCTGGAACCAGCAGAAGAGATCACATCACTCCTGTGTTAGTTTCGCTCCATTGGCTCCCAGTTGATTCTAGAATTAAGTTCAAGATCCTCCTGTTAACCTATAAGGCCTTACATGGAATGGCCCCGTCCTATATTAAGGACCTCATAGTCCCTTACCAACCAATCAGAACACTTCGCTCGCAAAATGCAGGACTGCTTGTGGTTCCTAGAATTAGTAAAAGTACGGTTGGAGGTAGAGCGTTTAGCCACCAAGCCCCTGTCTTATGGAATAAACTCCCAGCTCATGTAAGAGAGGCCGACACAGTTTCTACATTCAAAGCTAGACTGAAAACGTTCCTCTTTGGACAGGCTTATTGTCAGACTAGTTAGTATTCAGAGATTATTTAACTTAATGTTAGTTTGTTTAAATTAAACTTAATAAAAACTATTTCTTTTAAAAGGCTGCTAGAAGTTGAAGCTGGGGTAACTATGGTGCACTGGGGTTCTGTCCTCTTTCCTTTTTTACTTCTACCCTTCCTCTCCTCTATTCTTGATCATAATTTATTATTTAGTTCTCCATGCCTCTGTTTGGTGCAGTGCGATTCATGTATTGTCCCTCTTTTCCTCTCCCCTCCTGGGGAGTGGGAGTGCTTCCAGACTCCAGTTGTTTCATCCGTGCTCCAGTTCCTGACCGTTTACCTCGCCTTTGCTCCCGCTCCTACACCTGGCTGTGGATCCTGCCTCTGGCTCATCTCTGGCTCGTCTCTGCTCTGTACCTGACCGAGTACCTCGTCTCTGCTCCTGCTCCTACACCTGGCTGTGGTTCCTGTCTCCGGCTCGACTCGCGCCTTTGACTGTCCCCACAACCACGGCTGGATGAAGCTCGTCTGCTGGACTTTTATATATGTAGTTGTAGATTTAGATAAGTTAATTCTTCTCTAAGAGTTCTGGTAAATCGCCTGTCCGTCCTGGGGGAGGATCCCTCCTTCATGTGGGCACCCCTGAGGTTTCTTCGTTTTTTCCGGAATCCGGTTTTTTTGGGAGTTTTTCCTTACCGCGAAGGGGGGTCTAAGGGCAGGGATGCCAGTATAGCTTAGTCAGTTTGTTAGTTCATTTTAGTATTTTTCTATTGAACTCTTTGTATTCGTGATCCTTTTGATTTCATGTTTTACTTCGAAGCCCATCGAGACGACTGTTGTTGTGATTTTGGGCTATACAAATAAAATTGAATTGAATTGAATTGAATAAATGATGATTTTCTTTTAGGTTTAAAGTAACCAAAGACTTGGAGATGCGGCTTGCTTTGATTTCGGGAACATCCCACAGGAGGCAGGAGGATGTTACTCAGCAGCTGAGAAGAAAAAACTGATGGATCAAGTTCACCTTGCTTCTCAACTTCTCGTGTGTCGACCCAAAGGTTGTGATTTATCTTTTTCCTCAGGAGTTCTGAGCCGAGGTGCAGAGACAACCCACTTATATGTGGATGGGAGAAAGGGAGGCATCCACACAGATGCAGATGGATGAATGAGGGCAATCCTCACCTGAAAACACTGAGCACACGTGCGCTGAATTCAGATCACGTTGGTGCTCCATGGAGAAACGGTGCAGCAGCCAAAGAACTGGGAACCATAAACCTCAAAGAGGGAGTAAACAAAGGGAGTCAGGACCGATGCAAAAAAGGAGGTGATGATGGCACTTTCTATATTGCAGTTTTGATAATTGAAAAGTCATGACTGCATCACCTTGTTTTATGAGTTGCAATTCATTTTTTTTAGTACCTAATCACATCAGAATCCATTTAGAATCCATCTGGAACCTTCTCGACAACAGCAATTGTGAACTTGACATATGTATGTAAATTTTATGCCCTCACTGCTTTTTTCTTTTATTGAGTTTTATCTTTTGAATGAATACTAAGTTTCATGTTTGAGCTAAAAGAAGAAATAGCTCTTTTTACATGATGCAGAATTTCTCAGAAGCATGCAAAATCACATCATAAAAGCACTTTTTTTTAAAACAAAGTGAAAAAATAAAAGTGTCTTGCTCTGCTTCTTTCAGTAAGGGTGACCGTGCAGACAAGGTCCCTGCTCGCCATGAGACCCGCCGGCCAATTAGTGCAGAATTTGAGCGTCGTAACGAGTCTGAGGGGAATAAAAGGAGTTTCATTACAACACCAAAAGCTTCCTGTCACCCCCAGCCAGCGGCCCAAATGTCTCACTGACAGCCAAGTCACAGCTGGAGACATGGGAAGGGAGAACTACAGGCTACAGTGCTCTGTCTGTACACCATAATTTATAAAAAAAAAAAAAAAAAGCCAAGCCAGAAAACAGGAGGAACTATTTGTCTGACATTTTTAAAATATTGTTCAATGCAGGGGCTGAAAGTATCTTTCAGAATCTAAAATTTACTGATGGAGAGAGAAGGAAAGTAGGAGAAGTAAATATACAAAGCACAAGTGCCTGGTTTTCCCTGCTTGCCTGTTCGTGCTCAGACCTTCATTTGGAATTCATGGCATAAAAACCAAAATAAACGCTGGGATTGAATCATTCAGCAGCACTGATTTGCTTGGTCAAACGCATGCTGGGAGTTTATTTATTTCTGTTTTAGAGAATCAGGGGCCAGGGGATGACTGGATTCATTCATCCTTGTTAGAAAAGAAAAGTTCAAACAAACATTAAGCACTGTATTTGGACATCTTAAAAAATAACATGAAAGTTGAGAGTATTTTGACTTTTTGTGTGAGGGCTTTATTTACATTTTTTTCACCCTAGACATGCCTGCAGATGTCCGGAAGCTTCTTTCTTAGAAACCTTTGCTAAATGAGCTGTTTAGTCGAAAGACTAACCATTTGCATGAACATGCTCTGTCTCTTTATTTTAGGATGTATATGCTAAAAGCACACAAACATCATAACATCTCCTGAATTGGATCAGGACCCCGAAAGGTCCAAAAAAAGATTCATTTGGGATCATTGGGAACGCTCCGCCGTGGAAACGAACAGACCCAGCCACCTTAGATGTCATCATGCTCCACTGTAATCTCAATGTGATACCGGCACCAAAGGATTCTGTTGATGCCAATATTATCCTCTGTGTCAGCTCAGATCTGCCATCAGCCTGCTTCTAATGCACAGTGACAAGAGCCCCGCTGTGAGGACTCCACTCTGCCTTCTGATCGAGCAACTAGACGGACAGCTCAGCACCAGGGGGGGATCTGATATCGGTGTCAGCAATCAGATCTCACCCACAGAGAACTTGCTTATGTGTGTACGTGGGGTAGAGAAAGTGCACAGTGCGAAGTGATTGTTGGGAGCATATGTGCTGATGGCAGCCGGAGTGTGTGTTGAAATGAAGATTAATGAATAAGCGAGCTGAATAAGTGTGTGTGGATGAAACTGAAGGGTCAGCCAGCATGTGTCAAACCCAAACTTGTGCACACCTGTGTGTGTGTGCTGGTTTATCCGTGCACGCCAGATAATATCACATATTTGGACTTTTCAGCACTTCTTGTCCCACAGCTGCTCAGCGCAGAGTGACACAGGAGACTATAAGGCGTTGCTAAAAGTGAACAATTCAACAAGTTTAAAAGGTTTTTCTTTTGTTGTGAGCAGAAAGGATAAAAACTTGAAATAACAAATTTTAATTCATGACAATTTAATATGACTAGATAGATTCTGGTTGCATTGAAAATAGTTTAAAATCATTGGTTTAAAAAAGATTTGTTATTTTGGTAATCGTTGGACACTATTGATTGAAAAAAAAAGAAGAAATTGGACACTGCTAAAATCAAAAGTTTGCTCTCCCAAAGTTTTATTAGAACAGTGGAGAGGGAATGTTTGATGTGGATTAAGAAGCATAAACATGGTGATTTTCATGAGAATTTTTAAACAACTTTAGTCAAACATCTACCACCTTTTTACCTTAAAAATAGGTGGCCAAGCCCCACAAATCCTAAAGAAATCTTTCTGCTTTCAAAAAAAAGTGCTGTACATGCTAAAACTTCTTCCCTTGATTTATGCAAATGACAGAAGTATTTAAAAAAAATCTAATTATGCAATTGACCATAAATACATATTGCAGCTGTTAATAAATAATTTATGTCAGTTTGTGATACTTAGGCAGAGAGAAGAAAAAACAAACTGCATTTTTCCATCTTATATTTAATCTGACTCTGAAGGAATTTTGTTTGCCCTTCCTATTAAAACATGTAAAGGTTTATTATAATTAACTTTTAGGCCTTGTAAAAATGTAAAAAAAATTAAAAAAAAATATTTGCCTCTAACTGCAAAGGCAAATTTTGTCAAAGCCTTCATTTTTTAATGGAACACACACAACTTATTTTTCCCAATGTGCGAAGTAGATCAACATGTATGTGTCTTAAATACAAATGATATATATATATACTGTAAGATATCCATGTATCCAAGTATATAGATATGCAGACTTTTCAAATGCCTAAATCAGGCGAGTCTGGGGTTTTTAGTCTACAGTTGCATATTTTCAATAGTCCATAAAGGTCTTTGCATGAAGGCAAAGCAGCATATCAGATTATCCTGATCCTGTAGGTCTGTTAAGGATTAAGAAAAATGAATTTGGATTGGATGAGACTTGAAAACAAACTCAAAGAGATCCTAAAGAAAATTTTTGAGTCTCAGAGGACAAAAAAAATAAAACTATTCAACATAATTTAAACATATTTAGAGTTATGAACGAGAAGTAATGTTTTTTTTTTTTTTTACATAATATGGTTTGAATGCTGCTTTAGATGTTTTTAGAACAGCTAGACCAGTGTTTTTCAACCTTTTCTGAGCCACGGCACACTTTAACCTTAAAAAAAATCCCGCGGCACACCAGCATCCAAAAATTTAAAAGAAAGGAGAAACTCATAGTCTGTATTGATCTACAGCCCCTGCACAATCTCACATGCATTTTTGAGATAATTGTTACAGAAAAAGCTGGAAACTGCAGCTTTTTTTTTTCTAAAAGATGCAATAAAAGTTAAGTTAGAAGATTTAAAAACAGTTTGTGTGTTCGTTAGTTTCAAGACGTTTAACAACAGATCTCCTTTTGCGCCGTCACTCTCACAACCCAATGCATCATGGGAAATGTAGTGCATAAAACGGCCGAAGATCGGTTTTCGGAGCTTCATTGTTTTGTTCACTTGTTCCACGGTCTGATACCGGATTCTGTGGAAAGCTACACCGCTAAAGACGAGCTTTAGCTGGTATTTCTGTTAGAACTGAGCGACTTTACGAGCTAAATCGGGACAAGGAAGTGAAGACTTTAAGCACTTCTGATTGGTCAGACCGATGACATGTGATTAACCCCCCCAACACGGGACTTTTCCAAAATACAGCCGAAGGTGCAGCTGAATCACGGTACGTCATTCTTATCAAAATGTCTTTAATAAAATAAAATAAACGCAAAGAAAAGGTATTTTACGATCTTTTATATTCCTAACTCCTCAGTGTTTTATCAGGATGTTTGGATGAACAGAGAGCTAAAATCCTGGAGATGGGAAATGTTTTTAGATCAGTTAATGAGGGCAATTTCCCACGGCACACTTGGCCATCTCCCACGGCTCACTAGTGTGCCGCGGCACACTGGTTGAAAAACACTGAGCTAGACCACAAAATGTGAACGAAAAAATCACTTCCAGATAGATTTTGAGTTAATGTCTCAATGGTTGAACATAATATCTTCTGCCAATCGATGCGTTAATTTGTCTTTCTTTCATGTTTCTGTCTCTTTACATCTCAGTGGATCTATCTGCTGCACTATATATCTGTCAGTCCATCCATTAATGCAGCAACATTTGTCATGTCTCTTGTCATGTAAATCATCAATCCATTAGGCCATCGGTGTTTCAAGCAACAAATTCAACAGACTTCTTACCTATTCATCTTTCCACTCTTTCTTTGTGCACTGGAGCTTTGTTTTGGCTGCAAATGCAAACAGAATTTCTTGTTGCTAAAATGCCACTACTTTGCACACAGAAGGTGAAGTGTTGCACGCATAACTTCCATGCAATGAGTCTAAGCTGAATGAAGGAGGGCCACAAATTTGCTTAGAATGCAAGATGGTTTGTGGGGTTATGCGCTTGAGAGCTGTGTTGGCCTATACAGAGCCTCGACAGGGACATAGAAGTTGTGGTGGGGGTCTCTCTTTTTCATGGGTGAGTGAAATACAGGGCTGGTTGTCAAGGTGACAAGTCCTGACAGAACCCTCCAAGCAAACCATCAACAGCCTCTCACCATGAAAAAAGCACACACACAGAACTTTTTTTCTTGTGCATTCCCTCCACATCGAAATCATCTTTTTTTTAACTGAAAGCTCACTCTGTGCTCACTTCCAAAAACCCCGTCTGTGTTTGACACATGCATCTTTTGACTGCAAGTTCAAACTAGCAGCTGAGTCAAAACATAGCCCAACCTCCCCCCATGCTTAGACTTGCAGTAACACTCAGCACTTCAGAAGTGCTTGAATGTGCATGTGTGAAGTAAATTGTAACTGCAATTTCATCACTGGTCCAGGTGAGGGCTGAGTGCTACGAGATCACAGCAGCTATGGGTGAAAGGTTTTAAGAACTGGGGATGTAAAGAAATTGGGAAGTGAATAATGCTTTTGGTTGTTTTTTTGCTTTTGCCCAAAAGTACATGCAGCTCCCACTTATTCTGCTTTTTCTGTTTTTAGATTTGTTTGGTTGGTCTGTGAGTTTAATAGCTTGTCTGTCTCCATACCCATTCGCATTCAAACAAACCAAATCATCAGGTGTATTTGATTCCCTTGAGTTGTTCAGAATAATCCAGCAGTTAATGCTTTGAACATGTGCCTTTCACAAAGTTGATGGGATATTTGTCCTCTTCCTTAAGCAGCCTTTGCTTCAGTTAGGCAGGTTAGTCACCCTGTCAGAAGGCACATTGGCGCAAGCCGCGGAACATTAGGATTTATTCCCATTTATTCTCGGGACAATTCAATTAAACAACTTTTTAAAAAAATAGATTTTTGTACTAAAGTATTTCTACTGAAAACGTTTCCACATCACACTAACACCTTAGTATTCAATAGCTAGAGTACAAACATTGGAAAAAGGTAAGAAACCAGAATTCCTCCCACCCCTGGCTGTGTAATTCAGTCCATAAAGATAATGAATAGAACGGGTGATAGAGGGTGGCTCTGCAAGAGACCAACATGCACCAAGAGCAGGTCCAACTCACTGGCGACTATCAAACCAAGGTGAGACCATACAGCCCTCATTAAGGCTCCCTGGACCTCATACTAAAGGCCTGTTCACACCGGGACGAATTTCGCCGGCGATTTTCGCCGACGTTTAACGCCTCGTGACTAAACAAAGGGCACCAATGAGAGTGTGCACACCGAGGCGAAAAAACGCCAAGCGCCAAAGCGTCAAAAAAAAAAAAACGCCTCTGGTTTTTCTTTTTTTTTTTTCGACGCGTCGCGTCGAAATCTATTCGACCAATGAGAATGGCGCTTTTGCACACGTGTCTGGAGCTTCTGAAGTTACAGTAAAACACAACTTGGGGGCGCTCCAACACAAAACTGCCTTGCTGAGCACACATACCAGCGAAGAAGTTAGACGCCAAGTAGCGTCTACACTGCCGCGAAGAAATAATGACGGACATTCTTAAATATCCCCTTACCAAGTACCAGTTGGAGCTACTGATGCTTGAAATATTCATGTTTTCTTTGTATGATTCTGACAAGCGCGTAAATACTTGCTCTCTTCTTCTGAGTGAAAAGCGACTTTAAGAATCGTAAAGTTGCGCAGCGCCACCTTGTGTACAGGAGTATTTCTGTTTACATTAAGCGCCATCTAATGTCAGGGAAGGAAATTGCATGTTCGCTCGGCTCATCGTCAGCGAAAATCGCCTGGGTGTGAACACAAAAGACGTGGCGAAAAACGCTGGCGAATAACGCCTGGCGAATATTCGTCCCGGTGTGTACGGGCCTTTACAGAGCACAATGGGGGACATGGTCAAATTCCTTCTCCAAATTAACAAAAAACATACATATGGACTTTATATGCAAACTCTTTTGAACATTCTTGCACCCTATGGAGAGTGAGCTAGTCCACAGTACTACGACTACTATGAGAACTGCACTGTTTTCCTAAATCTGAAGATTAACTTCTGAAGTTTAACTATCAGCCAAACCTTCCTCTCCAGTACTCTGAAACAGACTTTCCCAGGGAAGTTGAGGATTGTAAGTGGGTTGATTACAATGCACCTTCCAATTCTCCTTCATGAAAAGCAGACCCACCAGCCCACTATACTAATCCAGTTGTACCGGTCCCAACTGCCACATGATGCAGCTTGGACATGTCGGCCAAGACAGCCCCACAGCATCCAGAGACTTGAGGTACTTTATTAACCCCTGGTGACTTTCTATTGTGAGGCTCCTTAACAACCTTGGTGACTTCCACTTAGGCAATAGACAAACCCAACTTGGAGTCTCCAGCCTCTGCTTCCTCCACAGAAGATGTGTCACTAGGGTTGAGGATATCTTAAAAGACTTTACTTCACCGCTCAATAATATCTCCAGCCAAAGTCAACAACTCCCCACCAACACTAAAAAAAGACTCACAGCATTTCTTAATTTTGGTGTCCATCAGCAGGTGCATGGATTATCACTGCAACAGGCTACAGAGACCTTATTGCCACAGCTCTGAATAGCTGCTTAGATAACATGGGTAAACAACATGGTACACTGAACATAGTTATTTCAATTATGATTAAACCAATTTTAGCCTAAATCAAAAATACCTGTGTTGTTTTCTTGGACATAGTTTCTGCAGAGTGGCCTAAAATTTTGAGAATGACAAAAATATTAGTTTTCACAAAATTTGCTGCTAAACTGCTTTTAGATTTTTGTTTCAGGAGTTTCTGTGATGTACTGAAATATAATTACAAGCACTTCATACGTTTCAAAGGCTTTTATCGACAATTACGTGAAATTTATGCAGAGTCAGTATATGCAGTGTTGGCCCTTCTTTTTCAGGACCTCTGCAGTTTGACTGGGAATGCTTTCAATCAACTTTTTGGCCAAATCCTGACTGATAGCAACCCATTCTTTCATAAATCACTTCTTGGAGTTTGTCAGAATTAGAGGGTTTTTGATTGTCCATCTGCCTCTTGAGGATTGAGCACAAGTTATCAATGGGATTAGGATCAGGGGAGTTTCCAGGCCATGGACCCAAAATTTAAATTTTTTGGTCTCCAAGCCACATAGTTATCACTTTTGCCTCATGGCACGGTGCTCCATCGTGCTGGTAAACGCATTGTTCGTCACCAAACTGTTGTTGGATTGTTGGAAGAAGTTGCGGTTGGAGGGTGTTTTGGTAACATTCTATATTCATGGCGTTGTTTTTGGTCAAAATCGTGAGGGAGTCACTCCCTTGGATGAGAAGCAACCCCACACCTGAATGGTCTCAGGATGCTTTACTGTTGGCATGACACAGGACTGATGTTAGTGTTCACCTTTTCTTTTCCGGACAAGCCTTTTTCCAGATGCCCCAAACAATCGGAAAGAGGCTTCATGGAAGAATATGACTTTGCCCCCAGTCCTCAGCCATACTTTTTGTAGAAGATCAATCTGTCCCTGATGGGTTTTTTTTTTTTTTGAGAGAGAGAAGTGGCTTCTTTGCTGCCCTCTTGACACCGGGCCATCTTCCAAAAGTCTATGCCTCACTGTGTGTGCAGATGTGCTGAGACCTGCCTGCTTCCACTCCTGAGCAAGCTCTGCACTGGTGGCACTCTTGTCCCGCAGATGAATCCTCTTTAGGAGACAATTCTAGTACTTGCTGGACTTTCTTGGACGCCTTGAAGCCATCTAAACAAGAATTGAACCTCTTTCCTTGATGTTCCTGATGATCCAATAAATTGTTGATTTAGGTCAGGGGTCAGCAACCCATGGCTCCGGAGCCACATGTGGCTCTTTCATCCTTCTGTTGTGGCTCCCTGTGACTGGAAAATAATGAGTATTTTATAAAAATTAAATTTTATTTTAGTTTGTTCATTTTTCATGGCATTTCAAAGGTGCTGATGGCTCCGTACGAAGCGCGTGCCACGTAAAAAACAGCTTTGTAATGAGCTCGTATATATCGGGCGAGACTTGCAGAGCTGATAGCAGGAGGACACACGCGGGGCGGCTTCAATAAACACTCCGATCTTCTGCCGGGAACTTGACGTGCCGCAGGGCAGAGACCAACTCGCTGATGACAGAGAGTTCGCGCCAGTGTTGCCAGATAGAGTCACAGTTTTCCAGCCCAAAAGTTATCTGAAAACCGCCAGGCCCAGCCAAAAACCACCCAACACAAATTTTTGTTGATGTTTTTTTTCGTACTGGACTGATTTAGCAAAATAAAAGATTTTTTTTAAATAAAAGATAGTACAGACTAATAATAAAATGTGTACAATATTGAATATTTCTTCAGCGGGCCGCCTTCTTCCATTCATTTGCTTGACCTGTTCTATCCCCGCTATAACCTGCGTCTGGCTCTCTCATCCTTGTGCTGCGCTGGAGCGCCCCGACTATCGTGTCAACCTATGATGACCGTATTTTGCGCTCTCTGTGTAGGACACACTGAGGAGCGCAGGGGAGAACAACTCTCAGCTGCAGAGGATGTGAACAGGTGGACAGGTAGAGAGGAAAAGCAGGTGGAGAGGCGGAGGAGGGGCTTTGGCTTCAAACTCTGTCAGAGATGGAAACACGGGCGTCAGATGACGCAGCTTTCCCTGCGGGAGTTGAAGCAGAGACTTTCTCAGTGATGATTTCATGAACTCAAACATGGAAACATGATTACCAAGTAGAACTCTTCAAAATAATAAACCTGATCTCTCCACATTCTCAGTGTCTACCATGCATTGATAAACACATCGCTCCATGCAGCGATCAGACCAGAACTAGTAGCTCCTCCCACAAGCGGCCACGGTATCATCCTTTAAAGAACACAATGTGCATTTGCAGCGACGTATGCTTCAGACGATGTCCAATTGCCCAATCTACATGTCAATCAAGTCCCGTACTTCTCAGTGAGGATTTTGATAGTCTGGTGGATTTAAAAGAAGTACTTTTTTTTTTATTATCTTTTCTGGCCCGCGATCTACACTCATGTCATTGAAGATCGACCGGTCGATCGCGATCGACGTAATGAGCACCTTTGAATAATATATACATGCATAATATATATAATGATATCAAAACGGGTTGTGGCTCCGGGTGCTTTCTTTTCATTAGGGGCGGTTCCAAATGGCTCTTTGAGAAAAAAGGTTGCCGACCCCTGATTTAGGTGCAATCTTGGTGATCAAAATATCCTTGCCTGTGAAGCCATTTTTACGCAACCCAATGATGGCTGCACACATTTCTTTGCAGGTCACAATGGTTAAGAACAGAAGAACAATGGTTTCAAGCATCAACATCCTTTCAACATGTCAAGTCTGCCATTCTAACCCAATCACCCTGACATACTGATCTCCAGCCTTGTGTCCATCAACATTCTCACCTGATTTAACAAGACAATCACTGAAATAATCTCAGGGTGTCCTTTAATGACAGTGATAAAATGCAGTGTAAAGTTTTTTTCAGGATTAAGTAAATTTTCATGGCAAAGAAGGACTATGCAATTCATCTGATCACTCTTCAAAACATTATGGAATATACAAATTGCAATTATAAAACTTAAGCAGTAACTTTTCCAGTTTCCAATATTTACGTAATTCTCATAACAACTGTGGGTGTTTGTCTCTGAGTTGTGGTGCGAGACTATTGGTGCGGTACAACCCCTCCCCTTTTCCCTCTCTGAGAGATGGGAGCAGAGAGCTTGTAGTCCGCCCTGCATATTATCCTTATCACAGTTATACTCTCTTTCAAACTGAATATTTTTTCTGCTCCTGATTTAAAAAGATTAGATGAATTAAATACTCAGAAATGGAATTTAAAGCTTAATTTTCTTTATATATGTACTCCATCATTAGAAAAATGCCACATGTCAAAAACACAATTTTCATCAGAGTGGGTCTTTAAGACATCATTTCATTCTCAAAAATCCTACAGTTGATGCCAGAAATAATTGGTCCAATGATATATATCTCTGAACCTGTGGGTGGCTTCACTTGAGATCCAGTTTTACTTTGTCCCACCCAATCTGCCATTTTCAGTTGTTGGGAGGAACAAAACTCAGCGAAAGTTTTTTCACACTTCAGGCATTATTTCCCTTTGTCCAGAATCTTTAACATCAGAGATTATCTGTCAAGTGTAAAAATGCCTATTTTTGACTCATATTAGTAACAGATTGGATACAGTCTTGTCACTGAAATTTTGTAAAACCAGAAAACTTCTAATTTCTCAGCAGTCAATCCAATATTTGTGTAGCTCAAAAAGAATTGAAAGTAAAAATTGTCACTATCCACTATTTTGGTACATGTTTGTCTGCAAGCAGTCATACGCTGTCAGTACATTAAGACTCGGCCCCTAATTTCAACAGGTCATTTTCCAGCAAATAGCAAAGTTTTGTTTCACTTGGATTTAAACTCTTAGAAGATATTTTTTGGACCACCTAAACCTGAAGGCTGAGCTACTTTAAGCCTAACTTTTAAAAGATATTTCCATTTATCTGAGATTTGTGACAAATGTCTCTCAGCAAGGAGAGTTCCACACTTTCATTGTGTGGTGGCAAGCTGCTCGTTATCCCAAAGAGGTCAATGCTGCCACAAAATCTCTCGTCAGTTCCTGTCTCTGCATCAGGCCTGCGGGAAAACTCGAGTGCTTTTCCTGTCTGGTTGTTATGCGCTGACACTAAACACAAAAACACAGTGGCATGCTTTCACAGTCCCATCCATGAGGAACACAATTGGTGCTAAATCGCTTTAAAATCTCGCCTTAAAAGCTACTAACCTGTCTGCACAATCTGCACTGTGTAAACAGTGTGTCAGTGAAGAGTGGGTACACAAAAGCTTTTAGCTGAAGCTGTTGACACTACATCTGCAAATACCAACTGATGACAGCTTGCCATTGTGTGGGATATGGTTGAACAATAGCTGCTGATGACAAGCGATGGTTGGGACAACTCTGTAGGTTTGACTGGGGATGCATTGTTGTGTCTCGTGCCTTTGATGGCAACAGATGAAACCACTGACTGATCATGACTAGAATCTGTCAAGCAGTCATGTATTTTTTTCAATCCTAAAATAAACAAGTATTTTTATTTGTTACAATTTTTGGATTGATCTAAAAGACACATGAGTGTAGCTCAACAGTCTGTGGAAACATAATGACTTGTGATCAAAGCTTTTGCTCACTGTTATTGTTCAATAGCACATTGTTAAAACAAACCACACTGCAAACTATTAGATACTTGCAAATATTTTAAACCTTGTTTTTAGAAACTATTTTTCCAGGTTTGAAGTTGTTTCAACTTCTCTTTGCTCTACACCTTTCCAAGCTTTTCTCTAAAGCAGCACAGTCGAGAATTTTCTAGATTATTAAGAGCAGGGATCTAGAAATAAGGGAACTGTTGTTAAATGGAGTCTAAATTCATTTAGTCCAAACTCTTTGACAAAAGAAAAACTTGATCTAATACTCAAAAAACGTTGTTTTTTTTTTTTTTCAATTTAAAGGATGTTATTTTAAAATGTAATAAATGTTGACGGGTTAGACTGGCGTTAATGGACATTATTGTGGAAACAGAAAATTTAGATTAATGTTTCGACAATAAGTGCTACTTTACTTTTAATAAGATGGGCCACCTTAGATGGGACTGGTTTTTTATTCTTTTACATTTTGTTCTAAAATTAGTCGTTTCCACTTTATACAGACTTTTCTTTGTCAATGTAATCAAAATTGCCTACGATTAGGTTGGATACAAATACACTAAAAAAAATACAAACCTTTTGTGTAGAATTAGCCAAATTCAATTCAATTCAATTCAATTTTATTTGTATAGCCCAAAATCACAACAACAGTCGTCTCGATGGGCTTCGAAGTAAAACATGAAATCAAAAGGATCACGAATACAAAGAGTTCAATAGAAAAATACTAAAATGAACTAACAAACTGACTAAGCTATATTGGCATCCCTGCCCTTAGACCCCCCTTCGCGGTAAGGAAAAACTCCCAAAAAAAACGGATTCCGGAAAAAACGAAGAAACCTCAGGGGTGCCCACATGAAGGAGGGATCCTCCCCCAGGACGGACAGGCGATTTACCAGAAATCTTAGAGAAGAATTAACTTATCTAAATCTACAACTACATATATAAAAGTCCAGCAGACGAGCTTCATCCAGCCGTGGTTATCGGGACAGTCAAAGGCGCGAGTCGAGCCGGAGACAGGAACCACAGCCAGGTGTAGGAGCAGGAGCAGAGACGAGGTACTCGGTCAGGTACAGAGCAGAGACGAGCCAGAGATGAGCCAGAGGCAGGATCCACAGCCAGGTGTAGGAGCGCGAGCAAAGGTGAGGTAAACGGTCAGGAACAGGAGCACGGATGAAACAACTGGAGTCTAGAAGCACTCCCACTCCCCAGGAGGGGAGAGGAAAAGAGGGACAATACATGAATCGCACTGCACCAAACAGAGGCATGGAGAACTAAATGATAAATTATGATCAAGAATAGAGGAGAGGAAGGGTAGAAGTAAAAACAGGAAAGAGGACAGAACCCCAGTGCACCATAGTTACCCCAGCTTCAACTTCTAGCAGCCTTTTAAAAGAAATAGTTATTATTAAGTTTAATTTAAACAAACTAACATTAAGTTAAATAATCTCTGAATACTAACTAGTCTGACAATAAGCCTGTCCAAAGAGCAATGTTTTCAGTCTAGCTTTGAATGTAGAAACTGAGTCGGCCTCTCTTACATGAGCTGGGAGTTTATTCCATAAGACAGGGGCTTGGTGGCTAAACGCTCTACCTCCAACCGTACTTTTACTAATTCTAGGAACCACAAGCAGTCCTGCATTTTGCGAGCGAAGTGTTCTGATTGGTTGGTAAGGGACTATGAGGTCCTTAATATAGGACGGGGCCATTCCATGTAAGGCCTTATAGGTTAACAGGAGGATTTTGAACTTAATTCTAGAATCAACTGGGAGCCAATGGAGCGAAACTAACACAGGAGTGATGTGATCTCTTCTGCTGGTTCCAGCTAACAATCTAGCAGCTGCGTTCTGAACAAGCTGGAGACTTATTAAGGAACTATTAGGACACGCTGCTAACAAGGAGTTACAGTAATCCAGCCTCGACGTAACAAATGCATGCAAATAAATACCTGTATGACTGTATGACATTCCATTTGATGTAATTGTAAAAGTTTTGTTTTTCTTTTCCCTTTTTGAATGCTTTTGTGGAACTCCTTGTTTCTAAATTCTGAAGAATTCTTGTTAAGTAAAAATTACTGGTTGCATGAACAGATCATGTTAGTACTTTCTAGTGATGAATAAGTGTTCTCCAATTTTAGGCTACATCTTGCTGCAGTGTAATGATTAGCCTTGGTCTGATCTGTCCAACATTTGGTGAAGGAGGAAGAACTTGCCCTTAATGCTCCAGATCTTGGTTTGTAAGCTATAAAATGAAAAAAAGCTCTGCAAAAAACAGAGAACAAAAAAAACATTTTCTCACACATCAATCAGGTCACCAAAGCCACAACAAACCTTATAAGACATTCCTAAAATCATAGGTAACCCCTTTGCCACCTTTGTTTTCCCTGTGACAAAATAAACCCATCCTTGCACCTAAAGTCTGCGTATTTGTTTGTGATGTTGGCTTACAACAGTTTTCTTTCAGAGTTCTAAGAAATGAAAGTAAAAGAATTGGAAATTCCCAGGCTTAATGCTGCAGGACTGACTACATTTACGCCCTTTACATAGCTGCTCATGTGTGTGTGTGTGTGTGTGTGTGTGTAGGTGTGTGTGTGTGTGTGCGTGTGTGTGTGTGTCAGCACCCAACTTTTGGGTTTGTGTGCATTAGCTGTACAACTCAATCCTAAATGTTCAAGCTGTTATTGCGTGACATGAATTCATTTTTTGTACTTTTTCTCAACACCAAAAAGGTCACTAACACTTTATAGCTTCAGGGAGATCTGTATATCTGCACACATCGATCATGCTTATGAGCTCAAGCTATGCAAGATAAAAAAGTTACAAATTAGATGAAACAAAAGTCAAAGGCTTTTGCTCTCCTCTTTATCTTGCCATTTACTTCTCTTTGTTTCTTTTTCCCCATGTGTGATGAATGACTGCTGTTATGCTCCAGACTGTGTACGTGCATCTGTGCTTATCCATTCAACGTGTGGATTTTTGCATACATCCACACTTCTTTTCTAACTCTCTACATCCCGCTGTTGTAACAGTTGTTCTCTTTTCATTTGTTGTTAGGCCAGAGACTCACACGTGTTCTCATTCCCAAAATATGAGACTTGACGCAGCGGGACTGCATCCGTCATCACTTCCATTGTGGAAACCTATGTTGTGATCTGCCTTCTCTTCATTCATATTTTTATACAACTTGTCCAATATGCTGATTTCAGACTGCCCTGCTGCTGAATTTTCAAGCTCAGGGGGTTTTGGAGCAGTTGTGTCCCTTCGCCCACTCACTCTCACCAAGAGCAGATGGCCCTGACTGGGCTGGACTGTGTGAATGAGCCCCTATTGTCTTTGGATGTAGCGTAGCCGCCTAGCCCAGATGGCTTTTGTACCTTTTGTGTCTAAGCTGACTTTCTGCAGAGTGAGACAGGGTGTGCTGTCTGCTCCAGTGGGTGGTAGCCCTCCTCTCGCTTTCATTAGATATACCCTGTCTCCCTGTCTTTGTCATTTGATCCTTTGCTTTTCACCCAGTCAATTCAGTTCTCTACAATATATAGTCATGTCAGTGGAATAACACTACGTAAAACATTTTTGTTTTTAAATCAAATAACCATATAAATGTCAAACATGGGTGGACAGCGCAGTAGAGCACAGGATTTGAGTCAACATTTCTGACTAAATCAAATATATTACAAACATGCAAAAATTCAAGGTACATTTATATCTTTTTGTAATATAATTTAAGATTTTTACATTAACATTTTCAAGATGTTCATGTTTTTTTTTCTCATATTCCTAACTTTCTAATTATAATGTACTGTGGTTAGGGTTATTATTGCACAACAACGTCAGTAACTATGAGGCATATGTGGAAGACAACAGAAAATGTGAACGTCTGACCACAATTTAATTGCTCAGATCCAAAAAATAGATAGAATGAGATTGTTTGTGGCGCATTTGATGGTGTCATTTTCCAAATTCCTAATGTTGTCTACTTACCAACTAGTCTGCTTTCACTGAAGAAACTAAAGGTTTTCAATTATGTAAAAACTAAATAAAAAATAAAATTTTAATGGCATAAAGGTTATTTAGAATGGTAAAGTAAGAAGATTTTACAAATATAGAGCTAAATAAAAGTGCTAAATAGATCTCTGCTTTTGAAGCTTACTAATGTCCAACATTGCAGATCAGACAACCAGAATTCTTGAGCCCTTCTCCACAGACCGCTGTCAAATGGGAAGATGTGGTGGACCAAGCAGTATAAGACAAGGACAGCAAACAATTTTATCAAAAACTTTCACATTTATTTTCAAAACGTGTAAATGGGCAAAAATGGGCTCTTAAAAGAGGTCAAAGTAACAAAATTAACTCAAGCTTTAAGTTAACAGAAAACAACTGAACAGACAAACAAACTTACTTAAACTGACCTAACTAATTGAAAACACAAGGGAACATACAGTCAGGATCATATTTGGTTACAATCTGGATAAATGCATTTCTTCACATAGGTCTGCTCTGAAGCACAGAGTTTTACACTTAAATGTATTGACTTTCTATTTTTGCATGACTTTTTAAAGTTAAAAAACCAATGGTATGTTTTTTCTGTGCGCTGGCAGCTATGCGCTAACGTAGATGACCGGCAACTTATGATGACATCATCAAGCAGTAGTAATATACAAATTTATCAACTATTTTTTCCATATTTCTCTGCTTGGATGGACAAATGTAGGGATAGGGAGAAGCCGTAAAGTATGGAAGCAATTTAAATTATGCCATTCTTGCTAAATTGTAACTTTGGTGCCAAACCTGCTTTAACCCCTTCATGTTTCAATTTATTTTCAGTTATACAAGGCATTCTTCTGTGATTTTCCTGTTCAAGGTGATGCTAAATTAAGTGGCGTCTTGAATTTAATGCTACATTGCAACTTAGTGACACATTGCGTGAAGGGTTAGTTTCGGTTACATTAGAGTAGCCAGCAACAAGGCAATTTCCGATTCACATCATAGTCTCATCTCCAGCTGTTCTCTGGAAAAGTTTTAATCGTCTAATTAACATCTCCAGTTTTGCATATAGAAGTCCCAGCATGTGTCCTTTCCCACACAGTGCCGCCCCAACATGTTGCTGTGTTTAAGGGGTTTTTAGGAAATATGTGGCAGTGCTTACTTAAACATTCCTTTTCTTCATGCTTCAGAAAGCCTTGTCGTACAAAGTTAGACGTGTACTCAAGTAAAATTTTCTGTTTGCTTGTCTACTTGTGAGCTGAGAAGTCTTTAAAGATCCACTCCTATAAAAATGTGTTTTGTTGTTTTTAACATGTTCTTGTGGCATTTTTCTGAGGATGGAGAACATATAAAAAGATAATTATGCTTAAAATTTAATTTCTGAGTAAAAAGAAAACTGTATGGCTGGATTGTTCCAATTTTGTTCACCATTTTTGTTGCTAATTTTTGGTAGGGGTTGTGAGGAGCTGTAAGCTACGGGGAGAGCATGTAAACCAGGGTTGCCTAATCCTGGCCCTCGAGATCTACCACCCTGCCTGTTTTCCAGCTCTGACCGGCACTTCTTACTTCTGATTACCTGGACCAGGTGTGTTTAGTCAAGAGACCAGAGTCAGCACATCAGCAGAAAGCAGAGTAGAGAGAACTGGAAAACAGGGCGGTAGATCTTGAGGACCAGGATTGGGGTTCCCTGGTGTGAACAGGTCGGTGACGGGAAGTAGGGGCAGGGATGCTCTGCCCAAATAGTCCTGTCCACAATTCAGAGTTGAACTGCCACTCTGCAGAAACTATGTCCTTGAAAACGATACAGTTTTTTTTTTAATTTTGACTAAAAAGCAGCATAATCATCATTAAAAGACCTCAGAAAAAGCTTTTACAATAGATCAAAAGATGATCGGAGTGGGACTGTATCTCCACTCCATAGGCAGGGTGAATGTTTCTATGTTGCTCTGTGAATGTTCCCTGTGCAGCCATTTGCACCAAACTGCCAAAACTCACATCAGGGCATGACCTCTCTGATCATGACATTTCTACGCAACAGATAATTTACAGATGAAATCAAGTTATGACTCTAATGAGCGTTTTCACGCACTAATATAGACCTCATGGGGCAGTCCCAACATGCACACATCCATGCACATCAGTGCTAGTATGAGCTGGTCTCATCACACGGAGACATCGAATTCTCCGCTGGGCCTCCTGGGAGCCTTCACAGCACGATGGCTGGGGTTGGCCAAATCCCTGCCAGAGACAGCCAGCCTGTCTGCCCGGGAGGCTGGCAGACCAGCAGACTGTATTTACAGCAACCTCTGGAAGAAAAGGATTTGATTACCACATGGAATATACACAACTCATCAGTCAGCGGGGGATTCCGGCAGTCAGGGAGACAACAAGAGGTGTACGGTTCGCTGTTGTGGTTTTATCGCTGCTCTTATGTCTCCCAGACACACTCATTTAAAAACACACACACAGTTTTCTGAGATGGACCGTGGGTCGAGAAAACGGCGTGGTGTTTAAGTTTCAGTCCTCTCCGGCCAGATCAAACACATGAGGCAGCAGCTAAAGATGATGTCACCATCCCACAGCTGTCCCTACCACTCAGTGCTTCACTCAAACCCTGGGTGTGTGTGTGGGAAAGAGGAAGAGAAAGCCTGTGTGCACGAAAAAGCTCCAACGAGGTCAAATCTCTGGCTGTCTCCTTCCCTTTATTTCTGTCTTCTCTCAAAACTCTGGGGATCCTGCACACTGCGCTAAAAGCAGTGGTGTGGATCATGTTCCCCTCTCTATGCATGAGAGCCACGCATGCACACAAACCCAAGCACACACATGCACACAGGCGCTGTATACTTCAATTCATGCTGACGGGAATAGCATCGGTGGGAGAGTGGGAAAGGGAGGGCAAGAAAAGAAAAAGTATAGGGACGCATTTACAACAGCACCACTGCAAGTGATCCAATGTGAAAAAAGGAATTCACAGAAAACAGGCCACACACATTACTGCATGAAGGATTGTGTGGCTGTGCAAAATACCTCTTCACTCTAGACTAATTTTTCTGTCAAACGGAAAATTCTTAGAACTTTCCCTCCAGTAGGTTTATCAATATTTCAACAGAATCTTCTTTAGAAATAATGGGATGGTGAATGTAATACCTGATATGTGACTGCCTTTTCAAAAATGCAACTAGAATTAAATTTGTGTAACATTACTTTTAAATCTTGATGGCTGTTTTGTTTTACAAAACATTATCTTTTCATACAGTTTTTAAAATTTACAATTGGGGCATGTGTTTATTATTCTAAAGACATAAAGCATCTTGGGTATGCGTGATGCATGATGGGATATTGCTCATATCCTTGTTTGTAATGCTAGGAGCTAAGAGCTAAGTCCGGTAGGCGAAGCAGCCAGCCCAATCCTATGATATTTTTCTGATTTCCATCGAGACAATAATAGATCAATCATTCTTGCTTTTATTTTTACCCCTATTAAAAGCTCACAGAGACACGGCAGTAGCGGCAGGAAGCGGCTTTTGCAGCAAGATGGACGGAGAGCGTATCAGGATGTGAATGAACGTGATAACCGATGCTTTTGTGCTTCTTAAAATACAATAATTTGATCTCTAAATATCCTCCGTGTCTTCAATGCAATGTAATGAGACACACACAGCCAGAAATGTGAAAGTATCTGCTGTAAATCTATGACGTGAATAACAGGATAAATGATCGGCTAGTTAGCATGTAGCCTACTAGCCTTCAAATGTAAAGCCACTGCTAAAGAGTATGTTAATAAAAGACATGTCCTGAATATTATTATTCTTATTCGACCCTAAACTACAATATCAGCTGGCTGTCTGTCTACCAGCCAGCTGCCCGAATGCCGGCATGACAAGCAAAAGAGCTCTGCGGCGGAGCTATGTCCGGTGAATCGTGTGGCAAAGCAGCAAGCCTAGGTATCCTCAATCTTATGATATTTTTCTTATATTCATTGAGACAATAATAAATTGATCATTCTTGTTTTTCTTTTTCCTTTCTTGAACGAATGTGGGTCCCAGAGACATGGAAGTACCACTGAAAGCGGCTTTTGCAGCCGGATGAGAGCATATCCGTATGTATGAATGACTTATGACGTGAATGACTATTCAGTTCGCACGAATTAAAAATTTGAGGAAACAAAATAGTATTTTGAGGGAACGGAATATCATCTTGTGGGAACAGAATATTATCTTTTGGGAACGAGATATATTGTAGTTTTCTAATGTCATGACACGGGCTCCGTAGGATGGCGCCAATATTGCTTGCCATTTTGGTTGCAACGCTTATGTTATGTTGGGGGTGTGAAGAGCTGTAAGCTAGCACAATACCATGATGGGTAACGGGAAGTGTTGGCGGGCTTACTTTGCGCCAACAGTCGCGACCACAACTAAAGAGCTAATGCTGCTCTGCAGAAACTATGTCCAAGAAAAAGTTCTAGGATTTTGGCTAAAAATTGCATAATCCTGAACAAAAGACTCATGGGAACTAATAAATCAAAAGAGAATTGGAGTGGGACTTTAAACAATCAATTTAGAATATATTCACCTTTTTACACCACAAATATTATAGACCAATATTATATTTTATATTATGTAACTTGGGAGCAGGAACTGTCTTGACGCTGTTCTTCCTTTTAAGTTATTAATTATCTTGCACTTTCTTGAACTGGGAAAAATACAAAGTACAAAACACAAAAATTATGTTTCAAAGGCATTAACACATCCTCATTAAGAGACTAATACAAAATAACACAGTTTAAGATTGATGTGCTGCTGTGCTTCCCCAGTTCCAAATCCAAAAAGGAAGATGCCAATAAAAAGAAAGGGCAGCTCCCAAAATGCCTCTGACCAATAGGGGGCCAGAACAGCCACATGACCAAAGAATGGCAGGCGCATGTATGCATGAAATATAAGAAACAATCTAATTTCAGCCAAATGGCTTCCAAATATTATTATTTTAGAGAGCATGTAACTTTCATTAAATGAGGAAAAAAAGAGTTACACAAAAGAAAAATGGTAATCGCGGCATTAACTGCTGTCTGTATCTCCAGTTGAAGAAGCAGAGCGTACCAGAGGTGGAGAGCTTCCTGTAAGTGAAACACGAATCCTCGGACTGTAACAGCTTGCAGCCTCAGTAAGTGCTCGGACGTCAACACTTGGGTTTAAGCAGTTTTGTGAATGGTGGTCCTGGGAGAGCTGCTACATTATCTGCATTGATTTGATCAAGGATTTTGGGTGTGTTTCCCATCATTGCTGCGGAAGTCAGCACACATTGGTCACAGAATGGCAGACGTCAGCTACAGTCAGCATTACCTTGCAATACTTTTTTTAATAGGTCAAGGAGAGAGCTTGACAAATTTAACTTAAAAATAAGAGATTGAATTTTTTACTGTAACATTTGAGATCTGTGATATTTTAATGTGATATGCATTGAAAGTATCTCAGGAATTTAACGACTTAGCAAAAAGTAGTTCACTTGAAGTTTCTTTTATTAGGTATACTTGAGTAGACGTACAGCAAGTATACTACAGACCATGTAGTAGTGTGGGAAGTATACCAAGTACGTCTTCAAACTAAAGTGGAACATTTTAAGTTTACAATATAGATAGCATATAAAAAGTAAACTTCAAGTACACTGTCTCCTCACTTTTATCAAAAACTAAGTATACTTGTAATACACTTAATTTGATTACTAAATTGCTTAGGGAACACTTAAATAAATATATTTTTAACATTTTGGGGATTTTCTGCCTTGAAATCTTTTTTCAAACCATTATTTGAGTCCCACTATTTAATTATATTATGTCAAATTAATAAATGCAGCGCTCTTGCCTGCTCTGCTTGTAAAGTTGCCTGTGTAGCACTTAGGGAGAGGGTTGAAGGTCGCAGTGTAGCTTTCGGTGTGGGTGTCTTTGGACCTTTTGACCCCTCACGATCCCCTGAACAGCAGCCAAACCACCCATCCAACTGGGAGCAGTGAAGAGGCCCATAGGTCAAGAGAAAACAATCAGCAAAAGAGCTTTTTCTCTGCTGTGTTTTTCTGGTCACATTTGCCTTAATTCTCACTTTTTTCCTCAAACCCCGTAGCGGTAAAAACATATAAAATGCTGGAGGTTTTATTTAAGCAGAAATAAGGGAGAAAGGGTGTTTATTTTCCTTTTTGACATTAGTGTGTCAGAATTTATGTCAGTTTTTATGTTCTAAGGATCGTGAAAGTCATTCAACAGATAAACGACCATGTAAACATTCAGATCAAGTGAGAGCAAGGAAAGCAATAAAATGACTTGTTTACGTTCCACCCAAAACAGCAGGCATTTCTAAACCTCATTGAACATCAATCTCTCATCAGCAAATCAGCTATCATTCTTCTTTTATTTCATTAACTTCTGTTTTATTTTTGTGATTTACTATTTCCAACATTTTTTGTATTTCTTTGTCTTTCTTTATATATTATTATTTTGCACACTCTAAACCAACTAAAGTCTATTTATTCTGATTGAAACACACATCTGTAAGAAATATTTCTAATATCTAAATTTGTTAAAGACATTGAAATCAATATGAGAGTTTTTTCCTTTTTAACCAAGCATTCACTTTTTCACACAAACCCACACATGTGCCTTTCCCAGGGCCCCTTCCTCCCCCTTTATCCTTCCCATCTTCTTCCTCCTCCTCTTTCTCATCAAGAGGCATTTGCTCAGCTTCCTGCCCTCCCAGCTTTTTTGCTGCATTTCTATTGGTTCTTTCCAGTTTTTTCTCTCTAAACTCTGGTTGGTCAGTGGTATTGCTCCACCCTACTGTTTTTCGTCATCTGTCTATCAAGGTGCCACCTCCATCTCCTACTCCGCCTATTTGTTGAGGCTCCGCCCCCTTTCCACACTCGGATTTAGTGTGTCAGATTGCCACCTGGTGGTGAGGTGTACTTCTGCTATTAAAATTAATCAAACTGTATTTTAATTTAAAAAATATTTTTTTACTATCGTCTATGATAATTTATTCATAAGTAAACATGCACAGATAGATATAATATCGGTTTTTAACAGTTATATGTTAATGCGAATAAAGAACATATGTTTAATCATGTTAAATGTGTTCGATTCATTAACAAAAACATTAAAAACTGAAAAGGAGTTTGTTTTTTTCAAGTTTGTAATCAATAAGTTGGATAAATGTGTTATGATCTATTTTAATTTTTTTAAAGTATTCTGCTCTTTCTAAAGGTTTTCTAGATTATCTAAATAAATTCCTACTATTCATCTTGATTTGAATGAACTTTTACTGCTTTTAAAAATGTCAAATAGTCCAACTAGAATAGTTCATTTCGGAGATGTTCAAAGGGAAAGAAAGTGTCCTCTGATTTTGCCTTTGACCTCTGCAAAAATGTTAACATCGGAGTGGATAAATAAATAAAAGTTCCACTTAGAATCTGTTTCTGTGTCAATAATCTTGACAATCTGAGTTATAGGACAGCAAGGACCACACAGGCAGTAGCACATGCCCGGCATTGGAGAGTCAAAGCATATGTTGTAGTGCAATGATCCAACAGAAATGGATTTGATCATTGATAAAATCCTAACCAGTCACATTCACATGCAGTTGATGAATGGGTCTCCTCACAGAGTGTGCAAGCATGAGAAGTGTTGTGATGTCTAAGTGGAGGGGAAGATAAAACTCCACATAAATCAGCTTGACGTGAGGGATAGGAGCTCATTCCCACAAATCATAGCAGGAATCTGAGGGTGTCCCAGTCCGAGTGAGGAATTCTGGGACTGTTGCCAAATTTCGGGGTAGACTGAAAGATGGGTAGGGAGTGTGGGTCCATATGCTCCTCTTCTTATTTTTTTTATTTTTTGTTTTTTAAAGTGTGTCATGTGGACAGTTTCTTTATTCTCTGCCATTTTGTGTAAACACAATATTTTCAAAGCAAGCAAAAACTGAGACTTATTATTTTTATTTCAACTTTCGTTTTTTTTTCACAAAAAAAAAACATTCAATTAAATAGTGTTATACTTGGATTTGGTTTCCTACTTCCTTAGAAAATGTTATGGTTGAAAGTAAGTGAAAGTTAGGACGTTTTTCATTAATTTTTAAAAAGGTTAATTAAATTAACGTTTAATAGGAATTGTAATCTAATGTTTTTGCTTGGCAGACAATTGACATGCTGTTGATAATAGTTTGCACCAACGTCTAGATTGAAACTTTAATTTTCTTAAGATATACAATCCAATGTAATATTCAGAGTGTTTCCATTAGACGGTTATTTCCAGATTTAAGAAAGCTTAATCTTCTTGGCCCTCTTCCATGTTGAACTATCATGATGTGGACAGGAAGAGACAACACAGCAAAGACCCTTTCAAATTAGCATACAGTGGACTTTTTTAAGCCTTCTGGCTATTGTTGGAAGCAGATGCTCTGGTCTGGTTGGTGTGACACATGGTGGTATTTCAATAATAAAGAAATATTAAGCTATTTGAGTCAATCAGGAAGAAAATTCAACACAACTCAAGAAAACAAAAACAAAAAAAGAAGTGTTAAAAAAAGGACTCGCCTTCCTGTAGATAATAAAAAAATAATAATCAGGAAATTAAAGTTAATTTATATCCTTGTCAATAACTTATTTAACAAATAAAAAGTCGTAATAAATTGATAACTGATATTAGTTTAAAAACATTTTCTATAACACATTTACATCATAATTAGTATTTTTAACAACTGGAAAAAAATGGAAGGAAATGAAAAATAAAAGCAATTTAGTTAAATCCGTCTTTTATATAGAATTAAAGAGATTATAGACTCAAAAATAACACATTTCCCATTTGTTTTGCATCCTAAAATGTATGTGTGATTAATTTTGACATGTTCTGGCTTGATTTTATCACCTTGTCATTTTGATCTCATTTTGATCTTACATAGTCATAATAAACATATCTCACATAATCATAAATAACCTTTTTTTTTTCTATGTATTTACTGTTCTTGCTATGTTTGACTGACCGGTTATTGCCAAAGTTCTGATGTCGTAGCAGAACAAAAATCCCCTCTGATGAGAACTGTGTTTTGGTGTTTTTAGTACGTTCTTTTTTTTTCTATGATGGTTAACATATTATTGATTATTGTTATTAATTAATAATTTCTTATTATTGTCATTATTGTTATTATTATTATTTTATTGATTAATTATTATCAATATATGAAGAAAATTAAGCTTAAATTAGCATTTTTGAGAATTTCTATATACGAATCGTTAGGAAGCAGGAGCAGATGAAATGAACTGTTTGAAAAAGACTGTATTTTTGAAGTAGAAAATACGCTGAGTGGGCAAAAACGCTTGCTGCTCAGGGCTGTCAGCAATGGCGAGGGGAAAGGGGGGGCGGTGTTGTTCCGTTGTCCGGTCCACAACTCAGAGGTAAATTTCTAATGAACCACAGTCGCTTTGCAGAAACTATGTCCTAGAAAATGACACAAGTTTTCTTTTTTATTATTTGGACTAAAATAATAATTAAAACACAAGTAGAAACGCTTTTAAAATTGATTAAAAAATGATCGTTGGCCTTAAAGTGGTCAACACACAGTTCAGCAAAGTAAGTTGACCCCAGTTTATTGTAACTACTGTAGCAAATAGACAAGAGGTTTTTAACTGCAGCATGAGAGTAAAACAGTTGTAAATCTGTTGGTTCTTCAGGATAACTGCAGGGATTTTTTTCAAACTTAAGTGTCTAAAACTGCCTCCACTTGTCGTGAGTTCATTGTGATGATCACTTCTTGAGCCACTAGATGTCACTAATTCAGCAAAGAGAAAAAGAAATTCGGCACTCAACACTTTTACTGCCTAATTTCAAATCCATTTGAACAACATACACAAGCTAGCGCAGATATATATCACAGTTAAAACAATTATAGACCAGAATCTACAAGTGTTATAAAACAAGGTGCTGAGATTTGTCCAAAGCAGATGTTATTCATTGCAGACAGAGGTGTTGTAAATCAAAGCGGGGCATATTTCTATCAAGCCTGCAGCATCTGTTTTCAAGCATGTAGGAGGAGAGAGAGGACGAGGGAGGCCCAGGAGCATGTAAGTGGAAAGATGAAAAGACTGTCAGGGTGGTGAAGGATGAACATTAGCAAGAAAGAATTACAGTGGCAGAGTACAAGGTCCTCAATGAAGTACTCAGTCGGCTCTGTGAAAGAACAAAGAGAGGGCTTGCAGATAGGCTGCTGGATAAATATTGGATGTATGATCGTAAATCCGAAACCCCAGAGTCTGCAAGCTGGGTCAACGAGAGGGAAGCACGAAGACAGGGAATGAGGAGAGGTGGACATGCAATCAATAGGACTAAAAAAGTAACGTTTTTTTTCTCCTAAAATGTGTTTTAGACAAAAGGTCTAAAGGTCTTTTTATAATGCAAAAAAAATCATTAGCACAATTGACGCACAGCTGATGTTGCTGCTGATTTCCTCTGTTCATCAGAGAACCTGCAAAAGCCACAAAGTCTGGGTCGGCCTGCTCTAGTCATGTTGATGAATGGAGGCAGTAATCCTGCTGGGGTCATAATTTGTGACGGTTTTGCCAAACTGGGTGGGTTACTTACAGCCCAACTGGTTTCTTGTATGCTGGGCTGAATACCAAAGCCTCAGAGGATTTGATTAAATTTGGTTTAGTTTCAGAGGTTTCAGAAGTTTCAGAACAGATTAAGCTGGAGAAAATATTTGCAAAAGTTGCAAATATGGTAAACCTGTTTTTGTTTTGTTTTTTACCAATGAATGGCTGTTTCCTCTTACCAATACTGTAATACATTTTTTTATAAAAGGAAAAAGTGATTACTTAAAGATCAAAATTGTGTTTTAGGTGTTTTAAGCATGTTCTTGTGGCATTTTTCTGATGATGGATGACATACATAAAGAAAATTAAGATTAAAATTGCATTTAAGTTTCGTTATTCAAATCACTGTCAAGCAGGAGCAGACAAAAAAACTTGGTTAGAAAAAGCTTGTAAGTGGGATGTAGGAGCTACAATTGTTGGGCCACAAGCTCCCTCCTCTCCATTCTGTTGCATGTGACTAGATCCCTGTACGTCTTTGTTTTCCTCGTCCGAGCTGGCATCTGGCTCCAGCTCGGACGAGGACAGCCTGGACCCTGGACAGCTTGCCAGGGCCCATTGTAAAACAACAGAGTTCATACTATGTACATTCAGGTAAATAGAGCTAAACGACAGCGCCTGTTGTGAAACCATTACAAACTGTAGATCTTTTCATGACAGTGCAGGTTCATTTTTGCATCCAGCATCTACAGTATTTGCCTGTCTGCACATCATCACCTTTCTTCTTGTGCATTTACAATACATGCCTTTGAACCATTACAATGTGAAAACTAAAATCAACAGAATAAATCATTCGAGGAAATAAAATGCACAGGGATAAAACAATGTGAAAGAAAAACAAAAACAGGCAAATCAAAGTACATCTTTTCCATTTGTCCGAAAAAAAAGTGTCCTAATGTCCAAGGTGTTACATTTGCAGTTTGTTCTTTGTACTTCCTACAAAATGAAAGACTAAAAATCTTGTGAGATTAATCATATATATCTGAACATATTTTAACTGATTTTCACAGTATAATTTTAGGAAATATAAATCAAATTTAATTTGACCAATTCCACAACTTATGAACAACAACAACAAAAACATGTAGTTTTAAATCTGTGGACTTGTTGACGTGCGGCAACAACAGCAATGAGTGTCTGAAGCTAGCAGAAAGTAGGAGGAGGAGCTTTTTTTGGCATCATTCTTGTTTTAGTTCATAGTACAAAGATCTCAGAGGTTGTGGTTGGCACAACAACCACAATTATTCTGTTAACTACAACAGAAACATAACTACATTTGCACAACTATTTCTAAAATATAGATGTGTTTGAAACAGTTTCTTTTATTTCTTTTTTGTTGTTGTTGCTGCTGCTTTTTTTACGCAAATAACTGGAAGGAATCCAGTTGCTGTCATAAAAAGTAAACAAGAGAACAGTGTCTTGGTGTTTGGATGTTACATTTCAAGACCTGGATGACAATTAATGACCTCCCCCTAAAGCCAGAAAAAACTGAGGTCATCATACTGGGTCCTAAAAACCTCAAAGATGCTCTGTGTGATCAGTGGATGGCGTAAGTATAGCCTCCAATTCCACAGTTGGAAACCTATAGGGTTTTATTTGACCAGGAATGATCATTTAAGGCTCACAGGCGCGTAAAGGCCCGTACACACCGGGACGAATATTCGCCAGGCGTTACTCGCCAGCGTTTTTCGCCACGTTTTTTGTGTTCACACCCAGGCAATTTTTGCTGACGATGAGCCGAGCAGACATGCAATTTCATTCCCTGACGTTAGATGGCGCTTAATGTAAAACAGAAATACCCCCTGTACACAAGGTGGCGCTGCGCAACTTTACGCTTCTTAAAGTCGCTTTTCACTCAGAAGAAGAGAGCAAGTATTTACGCGCTTGTCAGAATCAAACAAAGAAAACATGAATATTTCATGGTCCGGGGATAATTTAGAACGTCCGTCATTATTTCTTCGCGGCAGTGTAGACGCTACTTGGCGTCTATCTTCTTTGCTGGTATATGTGCTCAGAAAGGCAGTTTTGTGTTTGAGCGCCCCCAAGTTGTGTTTTACTGTAACTTCAGAAGCTCCAGACACGTGTGCAAAAGCGCCATTCTCATTGGTCGTATAGTTTTCGACCCGTTGCGTCAAACCAAAAAAACGAACCCAAGGCGTTTTTTAAAAAGTGACGCTTTGTGGCGTTTTTTCCCGTCGGTGTGCACACTCACATTGGTGCCCTTTGTTTAGTCACGAGGCGTTAAACGTCGGCGAATATCGCGGGCGAAATTCGTCCCGGTGTGTACGGGCCTTTAAAACTGCATTTTTTTCACCTGAGCAATAGAGCTAAGATTAGAGATATACTCTCTAAAGGTGATGCTGACAAAGTCATCCATGCATTTGTTACGTCCAGACTGGATCGTTAGCAGGAACTAGCAGAAGAGATCACATCACTCCTGTGTTAGTTTCACTTCACTGGCTCATAGTTGATTCTAGAATTAAGTTCAAAATTCTCACACATTATTATTACCATCCGCTATAAATACCACAGTGCATGCAGCTTACTATTAACATTTTTGAATTAAATGTAATAACAATAATAATTAATTGTTAGTCGGCTGCTAGAAGTTAGAAGCTGGGGAACGTGTGGTGCACTGGGGTTCTGTCCTCTATTTTCATTTACTTCTCCACTCCTCTATTCTTGATCATTTATTTATCATTTCAGTTCTCCGTGCCTCTGTTTGATACAGTGCCATTCATATATTGTCCGTCTTTCCCACTCTCCTCCGGGGGACTGGGAGTGATTCCAGATTCCAGTTGGTTCGTCCGTGCTCCTGTACCTGGCCGTGTACAGTGATCCCTCGCTATATCACGGTTTACTTTTCACGGTTTCGCTACTTCACGGATTTGGATTGTGCATTGTGTTCTGCATTCTGATTGGCTAAAAAGTCACACAGCGAGTAGCTCAAGAATGGGACCCTTTGATGAGCCGTTCATTACAGTTCTCCAACATAATCGATGGGGGCATGTCGGTGTATAAGGATCTTATAGCAAAGAAGAAAAAAGAGCGACAACAACTGCCTATCACTATGTTCCTCTCCCGAACAATCACACCTGCAGCTGCACCGCGGGCTTCAAAAGGAAAAAACGCTGCAGAGGATGCAGCGGCTCAGTAGGAAGAGCAGTGAAAAAGAAGACCGGAGTCACTATCTGTCCCACTGTACTTTTTTATTTTTTCCATAATCATTTTAAATTTTCTTCCGTTTAATCCACTCGGGTCACGGTGGGCGGGGCTAATCTCCGCAATTTAAAGCCTACTGTTCTTATCGATGATTGAAATTATTATTTGACAGCACACTACAGAAGTTATTTGTTGAAAAAACGTTTCTAAAGTACTTTTATTTGTTAAAAAAAAACAATTGATTTAGCCTGTTAAATGGTTTGTTCTTTCTTTTCAATGTATAAAAGTGTATTTCATTGTACAATAATTGTAAAAAAAATAAAGGTTTCTACTTCACGGGTTTTGTTTATCACGGGTTCTATTTGGAACGTAACCCCCGCGATAATCAAGGGATCACTGTACCTCGCCTCTGGATGCTGCTGTGCTGCTGCTCCAACACTTCCCTTTGGACCCTGCTTTCCCCCAACTCCATCTGGATGAAGCCCATCCGCTGTAATATTTAAACATGTAGTTGTAGTGTTAGATAAGTTAATTCTTCTCTAAGAGTTCTGGTACATCGCCTGTCTGTCCTCGAGGGAGGATCCTTCTTTCATGTGGACATCTCTGAGGTTTCCACAAATTTTTCCGGAATCCGTTTCTTAGGAGTTTTTCCTTACCGAGAAGGAGGGTCTAAGGGCAGGGATGCCCACTTTAGCCTAGTCTGTTTAGTTTAGCCATTACTTATTGAATTCTAAGACTTCATGTTCATTGTACAATTACCGGTATGAAGCCCATTGAGACGACATGTTGTAATATTGGGCTATATAAATAAAAGTGAATGGAATTTAAGTTTTTATGGATACAAAAACATATTGTGGTGCAAAGTTCCAGGATGTAGAGGTGCACCTATAAAGTCAAATAATAGAACTGTTCCCTCCACTTGTTTGAAATCTACTTTCTGAGAATTCACATGCTAAAACACAGCCTTAAGAGATATGATAACAATTTATTTGATCCCGAAAATACATGCTGCAACTTTTTGGGAGGAAAATAAACGCTAAATCAATTGTATCTTTGAATAAAACTTTGCAAAAATGAAATAAATAAAAAACAAAAATAAATTACTTCAATCTTTCTTGGTCTTCCTTTTTGTGTGTCATTATTCTACTTATTTTGTATAAAGATTTTAGTACTTGAGTCTCAGCAGACCATTTTATTGGAGGACGACTATAAAAAAACAAGTAAAGTATTTTCTTCCGTTCAAAACCTAAAAACTCTTGTCATAAATTGCTGACAACATTACAGCTGTTTGCAAAGGCAGAATCAGATGATTTTAGCTCTGGTATACACCAAAGAGGAACATGGCAGCATGAAGATAATGTCAGCGTCATGATCAAATTAAAACTCTTTGCCAGTTGTCAGCGTCAGCCTTTCTCAACAAGCATTCCTTCCATTCAGCTCTGTATTAACTCTGCAGTTCCAAAGCGTCATCGGTGCAACTCTAAGCTCTGCTGATTCCTAAAAGAAACAAAGGATGCTTCTTTGAATAGACTAGACTAAACTAGACTAGACAAGACTAGAATAGAACTGAGGAGAAATAAAAAGGACACTTTAAATAAAGGAAACACTGCTGGAAAAAAAAAAAAGAAATGATGGCGCAAATAAAAGACACACTACAAATAAAAAGAAATGCTGCTCCAAAACAAAACCAAAATGATGCAAACAACAAAAGCCACTACGGAAGCACCGCTGTGATAAGGAGAATAAGATCAGGAATTGGAACACAAACGAGACAGTGAGTGAAGATGTTAGTGTCTAATGTCGCCGTGTGTGCCTTCTAATGTGTTGTTTGGTTAGGCCATAGCCCCAGGTTTTAAGGTAAACTGAAGGATGCCGGTTTCTTGTTGGCTTCACCTAACATGGAAAATCCAGTGTGTAGAGAGACCATTAAGGAGAGGAGAATCGAGTTATTTAGCTTTACTTCAACATGCAACGAAGCACGGTTACATGAACCACAGCACAGACTCAAAGCAGAGTGTACCACAGACATACACAACTCACAACAATTACTGAGCCTGGAACAAAAACACAAACGAGTGGAAACAATTGACAGATAAATACTTCCAGCAGCCTATTAACCCACCACAATACTTTTTCCTTTCATGGGCAAGTGGTTTTTTTTCTTACAATCTAAAAGAAATTACAATCATCTGACATTTATTTGATCATTTTTATCCTTTTTTTACACACACTTTTTTCATTTTTCCTATTCATACATTTACATTTATTTGTTTAAGTATGCGTTGAAACATTTTCATTTAAAATTGCATAAAGTTTGTGTAAAAATAATTACAAAAATGTTGCATTTATTGTAAGAAGAAGAAAAAAACACCAACAAGGAGAACTTTCTAGTCAAAGAGGCTCAAGGTTATAATTTTAAAACATTTGTTGGTGTTTTTTCTGTTCTGATAGATGACTCCTATCTGGTAAACCTGGATACTACAGTTTACGCTAAATATCTCTTAGTTTTCTTTTGACTCAAACTAATTGAGGTTACAGATTCATTTAGGAGTCTAATTAGTAAATACCTTCTTGGAGCTATTCTTCTGAACTGCATGGTACAGGATTGGTTGAGAATTTGCCTTATTTTAATGAGGCTCAGGAGGTGGGTGCATCTTCTTTTCTTGCATGTGTAGCATTGCTTTGATGAAAGGCCGCTGGTGACGTGTGTTTACAGCGGTTCTTAAATATCAGGTGAAACAGTGCAGGGCGTTGTAAACAAGGCATGAGTCCTGCAGAAGTTGGAAGAAGCTGTCAGACACTGATGTTAACATGTTGACAATGATGATGTTGTCAGTGCTTCTGGTGCTGGGAGGTCTGGGGGGGGCAGCAGCGTCCGACCTTCATGTGTTTGGGAAGTCCTTCCACGGTGATGACCCCTTGGAGAGCAGCCATGACAGCCAACTGAACATGCTGAGGAAGCAGCTGCACCAACAGGTGAGAAGCAAACAGGAACTCCTTCATTGTTCCATCAAACGTATTGACGGTTTTCTGCTCTGAACTGGTCTGTAATAAATGCTCTCAAACGTATAAATTGTAAATTAGACTGTAAATTAAACTGTTTGTTTTTTTGTAATTCAGCTGCTTCAAACAGCAAAAAATGAACTTCCTATGTTCACATTAGGGAGGTGACAAGGTTAAAATCAAAACAACTTTTTTACTCAGCACTTAAGTCAAAGTTGGAAACCAAATTTACTTTTGCTTTTGTGTTTAAGTCACTTGAGATGAGGTTATTATTGCACCTAAACTAAACTAAGCTAAAATGTCTTAAAACTAAAAGATCTTTCCATTTAAATCATATTTAACTTTAACAGAACTTTTTTTTACAGTCTTCACTGTTAAATTTTACCAAACAGCATTTTATTTTGAAAATTGATTAAAATTATATGTCATAGTTGGTGTACATAGGCAAAATGCTTCGAACTTGCTTGAAAAGCACATAAAGCAATCTTTATCAAGTGGCTAAAACAATCCACAGTAAATTAAACTGAAAATAACATATATAATATAATACGCAGCCTGGTAAAAATCCATCTCCTTTCCTGGTCTCCCTTAATCTTTTGGTTTAATGATGTTTTTGGTTTACTAACCTTTTTTTTTTTAGACAAAAAGGGGAATCCGCAGGAGTTTGGATCTGGAGAGCTTCAATATTCGTGTGACCCCCACATCCAGCAAACTCAACCTACCAACCATCATAAAGCTGTATCCACCCACAGCCAAACCTCTTCACATGCACGCCAACATGCCGCTCCGCTTCGGGAGGGAGAGCAGTGCCAGTGATGACAGGGTGTCAAACTCTTCCCCCAACATGCCGCAAAGGTTCGGGCGGGCCTGGGAGGTCCTTCGCATGTGTGGCGGCTGCCGGAGTGTCCGTGAAGCACCAAGCCCTGTGCTGCCGCAGAGATTTGGTAGAAACACTCCTCACTGGGGCTTTCTGAACACTCTGGCCAATGAACAGCTGTTGAACCCTGAATTGCGCTGGTAAGTGATTAATCCAACATGATGACTTATATGAACTTGCCTCATGGAGGAGCAGGAATTCCCTGACATGCTTTGAATTTTCCATTTCTGTGCATCTCCCTTCAAACAGGAACAAAGACATTGACCTTCCAATCAGCTCAGAAGAAGAGGAAATGGAAGGAAAAGACATTTACAACATGAAGTGATCTTTTTAAGTTTACCTTGACGTTAAAAACAGCCAATTCATATTTAGATTGTTTGTTTGCTGTATTGACAAAAATGTTCTGCCAATACATTTAAGCCTATTTATAGACCATTATTAAAGGTACTTATGCTGGAAAACGTGTCTTAAACGTGCAAATAAAGAATAAAAATATTATAAAATAAACCTTTAAGCATTGAGACAAAAAAAGAAATCTCTGTTTTCCCCCTAATTTCACCTTAACCTCACTTTCATAGCCTAACTAAAGGCATTTTTGCTTTATCAGACACAGAATTTGGTTTTATATTTTTACCAATAAAGATTATTTCAAAGATTATAGTTATTTCAAAGTAAGCAAGACCAGACCTGTCTGGTTAAAAAAAAAAAAAAAAAGTCTGTGCCTTTACTTCCAGTAGATGGCCACTAGGAGGAGACAAACACGCAGATGTGATCTAAAAGAGTTTTCTTTTCAGACTTTCACAAAAACATGAGAATTATTTTTTAACCCTTGTGCTATCCTCTGACCACACTCTTCCATTGACGTGTTCTCCCTACCATGACAAAGGTGGATAAAGGTGAAGAGGATTTCATGTAATGCATGAACATCAGTGAAGATCACAATTCATCCAAAAAAAAAATTGTTAAAACTATAAAAGCACAGCAGACTATGGTGGATGCCTGAAAATGCCCCACAATAATAGACTGTCACACTTTCAGTGGAGGAAGGATTCCTACAACAGGACATTTCTGTCTGAAGGCTTTAAATTACATCACCACAGCAGATTATGTCTTATTTAACTCCTCGCATCAGTGAAGCCTTTGTGAGTTAGAATTTGATTTTACAAACCAGTGTGCGGCATGACATTGTTTTTTCTCTGATTAACAGTCCATAAGTCTGAAGATTTTGTTATCAATATTGTGTTATTTTTCCTTACATCTAAAACGTTTTTAAGCTAAAATGTAACTGATTGTGTGGCTTATCTGAGCCATCACCTCCACTCAGGACAGCTGGTCATGACAAACATTCAGAGGAAAATAAGGAGTCTGGACAAAAATCATGAAGATGGAAGATGTGTCTTCTAATCATTAACATGATCTGTAAGGAAACAAACAAAAATATATGTGAAATACAGACACTTAAAGGATCCAGAAACAATTCTAGAGCCTTAAACCAATGATAACATTTTTCTTTTTTAGTATACCCAACCTTCAGTTTTTTGCATTTTACTAGGAAAACAAATGTTAGCTTGTATTGTGTTTCGTAGCACTTCTTTTAAAATGGTAATCAGAGATCTTAACTTCAATACGTCCTCTTTTGTATATTACTGTGGAAGTAATTAAGGTGTGGGAAAAGGTGTTGGAAATTCTATTAAACAACAATCGTTTAAATGAGTTTGAACGTTTTGAAGTAACAGAGATGAAAGTTGAACTAGCAATATTAACCAGACTGGAGGACATTTGAATCAAAAGCCTTAGGGATTGCTTTCAGCAAATTATTATATTATTTTCTATCATTTAATTTAAACTTACTGGAAGAAGCTTCAAATGAGATCATCATTAACTCGATACCCCCTAAATGAGAAAAAGGTTTGGAAGGTATATGAAACCAAACATTTCTCCCATTTTTAGAAGAGACCCAAGGCCATTTAATTTGAATTATACCATCCAAACTTTTAAACTCTATGGCTTAAAGTACACCTTCACTGTAATCCTGAATTATTGTTCCTTTTTTTAAGTAATGAGTCTTGTTTTTCCATATGAAGTTGACTCTGACCAGGTTTATTGCTTTTTCCGCATACTTAGAAATTGACAGTGAATGCTGGATAAATTAATCTTGATAAACATTCCAGTTTGGTGAGAAGCACTCTGTCCAGAACAGAAATGTTATGCCGTGACCACATGTTTAAATTGACTTTACACTTTTCTAAAGTTTTACCTAAGTTTATTTCCTCCATTGTGTTGCTATCTTTGGTAATGTGAACACCAAAATATTTCATTAGCTGTAAAAGGTATGTTATGACTGACGAGAATGTTGTATTGGAGCCATTCATTCATCTTCTAAACCCGTTTTATCCTTTTCGGGGTCAGGGGGCTCCCGGTCACTTGTGGGCGGAGGCAGGGGACACTCTGGACAGGTGGCCAGTCTGTCACAGGGCCACAAATCACACACGCATGAACTCTCACATTCTCATCTATGGACAATTTACAGTATCAAATTAACCTATGAAGCATGTTTTTGGACGGTGGGAGGAAGCTGGAGTCCCCGGAGAGTACCCACGCATGCACAGGGAGAACAAACAAACTCCACTCAGAAAGGTCCCCCATTGGTGTTCTGTGTCCACCCAGCTGGGACTTGAACCGGGGACCTTCTACTCACTGTGTGCAGCGTATTGCAGCACTTTGTAAAATGATCAGGAAGAGCTCTTCTACTGCTCCTAGTTGAGTGACGATGTACTACATGGTAGAAACTAAAGCATGGACCAAGTTTATGCCATCAAGTTTAAATTTTGGATCATGCTAATGAGATAAGGGTTTTAGAAATATATGTATCCAATATGATATGAGTAATCATTTAGGGTTAAAATAGAAACGCATGTTCAGAGGTCTGGCGTTTATTTATTTTGAAAAATAAAAATACAACTCTTGCAATATTTGTTGTTGCTACAAAGGTCCAACAGGCGGAGCCATTTCTCCTCCAGAGAGGCCATAAGGATTCAGCACGTTTATGATCACAGATCCGACAGCAGTCCTGAAGTTGATCCACGTGACCGGGGGGGGGGGGGGGGGGGGGGGGGGTGAACCGCTGATCCATTTGACCGGCTGAGGTTGAAGCATCCTTGCTGAGCTGCCTCGGTTCTGCTGTCTCTGTTCAGCATCGAAGGGGGAAAAAAAGATTTCAGGGGATACAGACAGATCTGCAGAGACGCCAGCCTGTCTGTCTGCACCTGCACATTCCAAGAGGGAGGTGAGAAAAATCCTGATGGTGTTTTTTAATTCGTTTATATCTGCAGAAATATAACAAGAAAGGAGAGGATCTTTGATCATAAAGGGGCTGGGTCAGCATCTTTTAGCACCTCTGACTGGACATGACCAATGTTAAAATCTCTCATTATTGCTGACGTGACTTGTGTCAGTCGATGCACTTCTGGCAAGCTGCAGCACGACTGAAAATGCAGCTGCAGCGCATAGCTTCAACAAGTTCATTCTAACAAGAGAGAAAGATGGAGCACAGACTCCAGAGACACTCTCAAGAAGTGATACTCTGTCCATCCAGGTGCAGAAACATAGGTTTTCTGCATCACCCTGTGATTTATGCAAATTCACAGAATGGAGCTGGTAAAAATTGCTGTGTCCGTCCAACTCCTGCTGTGTCCTGCATGGGGCCTTTTCCATCACTCGTACATGGACAGCTTCCTCTCGGCCCGCTCAGGTAAGACCTGCAGCTTTGAACCTGCAGCAGATCTGAGTGTTACAGGGGGGAAACATGTTGCCCTGGCTGTGAAACCGCAGGGGTGCAGAGGGGCACACTGCCAGTGATGTATGTCCCAGATGAGCTGTCGAGGTTTGACCCATGTTGTCTCACGGCGCCTCCTCCACCACCACTCTTCCCTCCCCCACCTAAACTTTGGAAACGGGGCAGTCCTGTAAGTATTCCTATAATCCATATGTCTACTGTCATGCAACAAAACTGTTTATCTCTGGTTTTGGTTTGAAGGACATTATAAGCCTGTTAGAACCAAGCATTGAAGGAGAAGAGGTCCAGAAAAAAGAAAAGGATGTGTCACATGGTTGTCCACCAGGACCACCAGGTCCTCCAGGACCACACGGACCTGAGGTGAAATTCATGTGATTTTTTTTACAGTCTGATTATCAGTGGATGGAAATGTGGTTCATACAACAGCAAAAAACCTACAATAGTCTGTGCAATGTTGGAGAAATGAGTATGAATATGGTGAAATATGTTTTAGGGTCAAACTGGATTACCTGGCATAAGAGGGCCAAAAGGGGAGATGGTGTGTGCTTTTAGGATTCATCTTTTTTTAAATATTGTATTTTGATAGTGCTTTCAACCTTGTCCTCATCCCTTTTTCCTCTATTCATTTGTGCTTCTTAAGGGAGAAATTGGACGTCCAGGAACAAAGGTGTGCAGCACTTCCTGTCTGTCTGGAACCCCATTTCAGATGTCTTTGGAATAACAGGACCTGGATTTTTCTACCCTGTGCAAACATTTCAAATCTTTAGAATTTGATTTGTCTATTGGTGCACTCTGAAAATCTAGTGTTGAGCTGTGGCGTTTTTGTCTAAGGACACTGTTACTGCAAACATCTCTAAATGTTGTCGTTCTTTATGTTTTCTTTAGCCCTTTTTCTTCTTTAGTTCATCTCTGCTCCTTTTTTTCTCTGGTTTCAATTCTTTTGGCCTGGTTCCATGGGTCCCTCATGCTGGACATGAGACTTGCTGATCCAGCCTCTCCAGCATTGCACTGCATTTTAATCTCTCTAAGTGCTTTTGCTCACTGATAAATCACTGCCTTCATACAGAAGGTTCACAGTGCCTCTAGAAGAAGCCGTTTTAATGACAGACAGCGAAATGAGAGCATGCCACACTTCAAGCACGAACGTTGTTAAAGTGTCACTGAGATGTAAAGCTGCTTCCTCCCTGTTGATTTTCGAGGAATTTTTGTAGTTGAGTGTATTTCAAAATATAAGTTATTACTTTTCCACCTATCTTTAGTACTGTTATAAAAAACTTTTGTCGGAGACCCTTTTTTATGATTATGATCAGTGATCAGTGTAGAAGAAACATATCAATGAAAAGAAAGAAAACATACAGTAGAAAACAATGCTGAATCAATTTTGTGATTGCACTGGTGTTTGTTTTTCCACAGGGTCGTACTGGAGCTCCAGGCCTTCCAGGAAAGCAAGGACTTCCAGGACTGCCTGGTCCAGAGGGTCCTAAAGTAGCTATCATGACATTCCCTCCCGGCAGATATTTTAAAAAGCAACTGAAGCTTGATTTGGGATACAAAAGTCGTTATAGTCAGTTACATAACTAATTCATTTTATGAGAAGTGACAGTGGATTTCCTTTCTGTCATTTAAGGGTGAGAAGGGGGACCCTGGACTTATGGGTTTACCAGGACTGCGAGGTCCACCAGGGATGAAGGTCAGTCAAGTCTATGTGACACAAACATACAAATGCAGAGGAGGTGTTGGTCTCTAACTGTTCCTGTCTTTTTAGGGTTTACAGGGTTACAAAGGTGACAAGGTGAGCTTAAAATACAATGTCCTCATTATTTATTGTTGTTGTTTTTGTTCTGACAGAAAGTTTGAATGCTGTACATAGAAGAAAAACATAGTTTGGGTTGATTTTAGTTATATCATATCAGTGAAAATGTTACTTGCTCAGTATATTTTTCTGTTACTTTCCAACCTGATTGCACAGTTACTGTATGAAAAGGACATTTCCCTTTACGTTTTATTTACAAACAACAAATTTACAAAACGTACATTGTAAATATAAGTACGTAATGTAATGTCATGTATGGGTACCTTTAATGTAGGCAAACTCATTAAGGTTTGGAGAGATCTTTAATTTGATCCAAACCACAGGCAAACTTTAGCAGGACGTTGCAAAAGTCTTGGTTGCTGTTCAGACCATTTTACACATGTGTGCAAACATTTAAGAGTTAGTTTTTTTTTCTATTTCAAAAGCTTTTTTCTTTTTGGGATAATTTTAATGCGTTTTCTGCTATCATTCATTTATTCGTGTGTTTTACAAGGGGGCCCGCGGAGACACTGGCTTCACAGGACCAAAAGGAGAGAAGGTTTGACAAAAATGTTTTTTTTGGTTTGATACCAGGTCATTTGAGATAAATCTGTAGTACTTATGTTTGATAAAACTTGGAGCACCTTGTATCTTTTTCAAAGACTATATATTTGTTGTTGTTCAGATACAAAATCTCTTTGAGTAATTTTAGTTTGAGCATTTATGCTTCTTTTTTTTTTTTAGCCTTGATTTGAGTGTTTTCTTGTCTGATAAAGGCCATCGTGGATATATTCACAAACAGTGTAGCATCAATGATCTTGATGATGCCATTGACTTGTTTTCCAAAAATAAAAGACGACAGTCAAACATTTTACCAGCCTCTGTTTTGTCTTTAACCCTTGTGCTATCCTAGGCACTTTGAAATTGGGAGTTGGGTCATCTAGACCCACTAGACAGTGCTCTGAACCTTTTTTCTTCAATGATTGGTGATCTTCACTGGTGTCCATGGATTACATGAAATCTTTCCACATTTATCCACCTTTTCATGGTAGGAAGAACATGTCAATGTAAGGGTGGGGTCATCTAAGATAGCACAAGGGTTAAACAAGAGCCTAAAGTATGGAAGGTTTTAAGAATCGTAATTCAATGTAACATCCAATTCTCAATTGACAATTAAATTTGCAATTTGATCATCTGCATTAGGATTTACACTCTGCAAAATGCTTTTCAAAATGAATGGTCAATTGCATGTTGAATTGTAAATCGCAAAATGCATTGTCATTTGAATCATGACTTTTTTTTAAAAAACAAAACAATTTAGAATGCAATTGATTTTGTTTTTACTTAGTATTTTATTTTTAAAAGTGTCATATTGAATTCTAAATGGCAAAATGTATTTTTATATTCCAAGCCTGGATTGCATATTGAAACGTCAATTAAAAAAATGCATTTTCAAATTGCATGATCAGATTTCAAATAGAATTGTCAATCAACCAGTTTTTCTGTCTGCTCAGGGTTCCATTGGTTTGCCAGGGATGTTTGGACAGAAGGTAAGACTAATAACAAAGACTCAGTCAGAAAACTAGTTTCTTATTTATTTACTGTTTAATATCCCTCACCTTTGGTCTTTTTCAAGGGTGAGATGGGACCTAAAGGAGCGCAAGGTTCTCCAGGCAGGAGAGGACCAACGGGGCGTCCGGGAAAACGTGGGAAACAAGTAAAAAAAAAGACAGACAAGGATTTGTTTCTGAGAAGCTTTGTTTATTTCATGTTCCAAACACTTGGTGGCATCACTTTTACATCAAATTCAGTTGATGTTTACAGATTTAGAAATTTAGTGCAAAAGGCTGAAGGTTTATGGAGCGATTCTTTTCTTTATTTGCTAGACACAGATATAAACACATGAGCAGTCTGATCACACAAGGATCTAAAAAGAAAACAAGTTTGTGTTTAAAATTATCAGCACACATGTAGACGCATGCAACCTTTCCCAAGACCGTAATTGAAAATGAGTTTCAATTACAGTAATACTTGAGTATTTAGTATTAACATACTAAAGTTTATAAATGTTTTAAGTACTTTAAGTAAGTATTTATTAAGTATTACGTATTTTGTTTTTAACATACAGTAGGCCTATTTTAAAAGCTTTTTTTTCTAATCACCGGGGAGTGTAATAGTGGAGAATTAAGAAACTGGGCTAATATCCTCGTCGCTGTAGTGCTAAAGTAATTGTAGTAGTTTAATTACAGCTTGTGCATTCTGTGCTTACTTTTTTAGATTTGTTTTTTTAATCTGGAAACAAATACATAAAGTCTTTTGAGTCTTAACTATAAATCAGATCAGATCATCTTTTATGTTTACTCCTCTGATTTTTACAGGGCATGAAGGGCCATACTGGAGCCCCAGGACTCATGGGACCCCCAGGACCTTCAGGTCCCATTGGGCATCCAGGACCACCTGGACCTCCTGCTTCAGGTAAAGCATAGTCATCCACCTCTCCTCTAATCACACTCATTCTGAACAGGGGTAAATGTGTAAACTTCCCTGCCATCCTTATCGCGGGCAGTAGTCAAAGCAAAGACTGCCCAGGCTTCTCTCCACAGACTTTCTCTGGTACTGTTGGGGGAACCCTGGGTGGCAGTGGCTCAGGTGAAAGAGCAGGTCGTCGGCGGTTCGATCCCCGCTCCCCCCCTGCCAGCTGTTGTTGTGTCCTTGGGCAAGACACTTCACCCTCCCTGCCTCCAGTGTGGCTCCACTGGTGTGTGAATGTGCATGAATGATCCCGGTGATGGTCAGAGGGTCCGTAGGCGCAAACTGGCAGCCACTCCTCTGTCAGTCTGTCCCAGGGTAGCTGAGTCTACAACAGTAGCTTACCATCACCAAGTATGAATGAGGAGTGAGTGAATAATGGACACACTGTAAGCGCTTTGAGGAACAAGAAAAAGCGCAGATAAATCTAATCCATTATTATTATTATTAACCCTAAGGGGCTCCCAAGGCAGCCGAGAGACATTGTTCCTCCAGCACCCTGGGTCTGCCTAAGGTCTCTTCCTGGAATACCTTTCCAGGGAGGCGTCCAGGAGACATTTAAAAGAGATGCCCGAGCCACCCCCTCAGAGTGCAGAAACAGTGGTTCTATGCTGAGCTTATCTTGGGTGACCAAGTACTTCACCCCATCTCTGAGAGAATGCCCAGCAACTCTGCTGAGAAAACTCATTTTCAGCTGCTTGAATCCAGGATATTTTCCTTTTCCATGAACTCCATAAAATAGCTCATGAACATAGGTAAGGGTTGGAAAATAAATAGACCACTAAATTAAGAACCTTCCCTTTTGTCTCAGCTCCATTACAACGACAGATCGATATTTCAGCTGCTGTATTTATCCACCTGTCAATTGCACGGTAAATCCTTTGCTTACGTGTGAATAAGAACAAAAGATACTTAAACTCCTCCACTTGGTTTCAGAAGCTTTTTTTTAATCAAGAGCCATGGCCTCCAACTAGGAGGCGCTAATTCTCATTCCAACTGCTTTACACTTGACAGCAAACCGACTCAGTGGAAACTTAAAGGTTCTGGTTTGACAAAGCCAATAAAGCATAATCTTCACATCAAGTACATCATCTTTACATCATGGACTGGCAAACAGGGGTGATGGTCCACCTGGACGAGTAGAGGGTGTGCCCCAACTACTCCTTGGGTAAGAGTACTTCAGGGTACAGGAGGGCAGGACTTGTCTGATAGTTAAACGTCTGATATGCAAGGGAACAGTGTGGTTTTGCTACTGGAACAGCGCACCAACTCCACTCTTTACACAGAGTATTCGAGGATTAATGGAAATTTCCCTTCTTAGTTTACATGTACTTTGTGGATTTGTAGAAAGCATTAAACCAAACCCTCTGGTTGTTCTCTGGGAGGTAGGATGATGGGGTCCAGTGCCCCCTGCTAATGGTTGTCCACTCCCGGTATAACTAGAGCAGGAGTTTGGTTTGTATTGATGGCAGTAAATTGGACCTTTTGCCTGAGCATTCCTGCCATTCCATCTGGCAGGAATGGCCGTTGTGGAATCCTTACACACAAAATTTTAAAACACATTCATATAAACTAAAATGTAACATTTGTGTGTGTCTTGCAGGTGTCTTCCTCGTGGGTGAGAAGGGGGAGAAGGGCCTTCCAGGTCCACCAGGCCTTTGTGACTGTGGTGGTGCTGTTAGACCACATAATGCCCCTTTTGGCAGCTACACTCAGCGTGACTCTAATAAAGTCACCACTGTAAGACCATAGATTTTCATTGAACCCAATAAACCTATATCCTCTATCAGTTTATGTTTTATTTTTTTGTACAGATATTTGTGCTGAGCAGTGAGGAAGAGATGAACCGTCTACATCAAGACAATGCAATAGCATTAAGGAAAGATCAAGGGATACTGTATTTTAAAGACAAAGATGGATGGAATCCATTGCAGGTGATGTCTAAGTTGTATTCCAAAAGTTAGATATTACATGGTATGTAGGAAGACAAACCAAAGTTTAAGGAGTTTGCATTGGCCTGTCAGTCTGGACTGTAGCTGAGTGAAAACTCTTAAAACTTTTTCACTTCTCAAAACTCTTTCAGCCTTTTCAGCCCTTCCAGTCTACTGAAACAATCCCAGAAAGAGTGGGTGCTTGTGGAGATGGAAAGGTACAGGCCCAGCATGGAGAGGAGTGTGACGATGGAAACCAAATTCCCACAGACTCATGTCTCAGTAAGTTTGCATTGGACTGGATCCTGATGCTATTATTTTAAGTATACAGAACCAGTTTTTTTTTTTTTTGCTGAATAACACCAGAAGGTACCTTGTAGTAGAAATTAACTGCACCTCTTGATCTTTCAGGCATCTCCTCCTTTACCTTTCGCTGCCAGCTTTTCAATTTTTTTCTGCTTCTGTTCAATTAAATTAGTGGAAAAATGCTGTACTGGCATCACTGAAAAGGACTACAGTGCCAAAAAAGTTAGTAATGTCTTATGTCTCCCCTCCCTACATCTCTGCTGCATTCATCACCTTCTTCTGGGGACTGCAGACTGCAAGTGGGCCTACTGCGGTGATGGTTACCGACACGAGGGTATGGAAGAGTGCGACGGAAAGGACTTTGGTTATCTATCCTGTAAATCTTATCTTCCTGGGTATGTTCACTGCCTATCACTCTAGATGTGCATGTAATATTTACATTTTTAGCATAACATAGTCAGACAGCACAGATATCACAATGATTCTTCAATGATTGATCTTGTTTACTGCTAATTTAATTGATTTCTATTGCCTAGTGTTGTAACACACTGGAGAAATTGTTTAAATGCATCAAGTGTGAGGGGCAAACAAACGAGCATCTCTTTTGTTCCTCATCTGACATCATCACATGAAATTTCTTAGATGACCTTTTGTATCAGATTTTTTTTGTGAGTTAGGTCATAGAGATTATTAAAAATGTAAATTGACCAGATGAAAGACAGAGGGCAGAATATATTTTTTATATTGATCTTCTGCATCTCCTTTTACATTACTTGTACCTGGAGACAAGACTGCAGTTATAGATGATTGGATCAAATTAGGGTTACAAAAGGTATCCAGAGTGGGATTACACTAAATACTCTAAAAAAAATGGGACATAATGACTCCCTGCTTGACTCTCAGCATCCTCCAATCAAGTGTCACACTAACTGGCTTCAGCTTGGACACATGAAGCACAGGGTGAACCCGCAGGGTGGTAGAAAGAGCCAGTTAAACCACCACAGTATTAATGATCCTGGAGACAGAGAAATGTCCCAGCTTTTAGGACTGCGGTTCACTGGTATCCAGCCTTGAGTGGCAGGTCAGTGGGGGACAGCCAAACCTTGTCCCCCACGCAATACACAGGAGAGGAGGACCAGCAATTATTGGCTACCAACGCAAGTCTTCCCAGGTTGTGAAGGAATGGATAAACCTGTGAAAGGGTATAACACGGGGGGGGAGAGATAACATGGGGGGGGGGGGGGGGGGGGGGTAAAACTCAACCTGGTCATTGGGTTGGGGATATAAACCTAAAGATAAAATAATGGCCATCTCCAGGATTTTGCAAAAGTCTGTCCAGAAGGCAATGAAAAATATGCCAATTTCCACTCCTCCTGGAAGTAGTGGCTGTCACTGTTGACTTTTTTTATCTACAATTGACATTTTAAAAATGAGGTAGACGGTGTTACAGCCATTCACAACGGCTTGAAACGTAATTTAGTTAACCACAATAAAGAAATTGTACACATAGATTTTAGGAAATGCTGGGGGCCGTGTATTATGCAGGCCGGTTGAAATTTTAAACACAGGCCACATTTGGCCCATGGGCCCGGACTTTGAACTGCTTTAAACAATGTACTCAATTCCATTAATTCCTCTAAATTGTGAGCTTAATTAAAAATATTAATAGTAATATCATTTCAAATGAAAGTACACATAAATTAATTTTTGACGAGAACAGTTGTTTACAGATGGGTTTTGTAGCAAATACCAGTAAGATTTTACAAAATTTTGCTCTCTTGCACTAGAATTTGCAGGGATTAACTCATTTAGAAAAGTGGTTTTGTATTTTTGCTAAGACAACAGAGTCAGAGATTTCAAGTTCAGGTATTTCAAAATGTATATCACAGTGGTAATAACTGTCTGCTTACAAGTTGTACTGCTTAAATACACTCAATATTTGTGTTTCTTTTTAAGATCATTTGGACAACTGAGATGTTCTGACTCATGTGTCATTGATTCAACTGGCTGCAAGTACTTCACCTGAAGTGAAATGACACAAAGGTGGCTGCGTTGGATCGTTTTTGCATTACGCTACTCTGATCGTGGGGGATAATCTTCAGATTTCTTCTGTATTTCTCCACCTTTGATGACCTGCTTGGAGCCATGCATCAGTCACAGGGGTCAGTTTTAAAATCAGCTTGGGTTTAATCTTCAACTGTCACACCACTGGCTTCAGCACTGTTACAGACTGTGGAGACAGAGCAAATGAATAAACCAGTTAATGATTGTATCATGAAAAAGTTACAATGCTTATGACTTGATGACTGTTAATGCAGAAATAAGCTATGTCTTCTTGAATGCAAGACACAAAAAACTACACATTATACTGTATAGATCTAAGTACTGTTGTATGCACATCAGGGATGTATGAATGTATTTAGTCCTGTGCAATGTCTTACAAAACATAATTGTCAAGTGCAATGTTGTGATATTGCACGTAAAGATGTTTCAGTGACCTGAGTCTTATTATCAGATGAGTTGAAGTAAATTTATGAACACCTCGATGGTTTGGTGCAAATAATTTAGTGAAAAGAACGCATGTATTTTAGAAAAAAACATTTTTATCATTGTACAAACAGCATGCACTAAATATGTTGTTGCATGACAGTTAATTTAATAAAGCTGATATAAAGAACCAGTCTGATGAAAATCGTGTTTTTAACCAGTTCCTGCTGCATTTTTCTCACAATGGAGAACATATTTTAAGATAATTAGGCTTCAATTGGCATTTCTGAGTATTTCATCAATCAAATCGTTGTGAATCCCAAACAGACGTAAACATGCTGTTTGAAAAAGATCGTATTTGTTATGAAGAAAATACGTGCCACAAACTCCCTCCTCCGCTCCATTCTGATGCATCGCCTTGCAAACAAATACATCCATCAACGTCTTTGTTTTCCTCGTCCGAGCTGACATATGGATCAAAACCATATGGCTGGAAAGCTCTAATATTGCTCGCCATTTTTGTTGCACTTTTAATGTTAAGTTGGGGTTAGAAGGGGCTGTAGGAGGAGAGCATGTAAACCATTGACTGTATAATAGATCTGGACAGAGCGATTCCTACCCCCTCACGTTTCAAGGAAGTACCCGCGAGCTGGCTTCCTTATCGCGTGTTTAAAAGTTATAAACCTACCAATCAGATGCCTCAGTAAAAGCGGTGCCCACTGGGCCCCCCTCATACGTTTGACAGATTCTCCTAAAGCTGATTTCAGTGGAAGGGGGTGTGGACTTCGAACATGCCAGAAACGCTGAATCAGACCACTCGGACCAATCACTGTCGAATGGCTCCAACATGCCGACGTCTGTATCACGGATAAATAGAGACTGAATTGGCTTCATTTTGCTGGAGCCGAAAGTAAGGCATTTTCTATGAGTGACGTCACAGCCGCTCAGTCCAGTTTTCTCTTTTTCAGTCCATGGTGTAAACAGAGGGCTCTCAGCATTGGGGAGGCGAAGTGGGGGCGGGGTTGCTCGGTGCCAACAGTCCCGCCTTCAACTCACAACTCAACTCAACTCAACTTTATTTATAAAGCGCTTTTAACAGAACAAGTGCTGAACAAAACAAAAATTAATAAAATCACATGACAATATAAAGATCTCCATCCGGACGGACCTAAGGTTAAGAACTCATGCAAACGGACAAACGACAAACGTGATATGTATTTGCGGAAAGCTGTGCAAGAATCATCGAGGCCTAAAAATCCATCAGGCCAGAATGAAATGCTTGGAGCGGGAAAGTGAGGTGCAACGCACAGGTCTTGAACCTGGTGAGACGCAGGAGGAGCCCGGCCAGGAGGCAACCCACAGAGCCCAGTCCCTCCACGTACCAAAGCCTCCCAACCCCAGCAGAGTAGTTCTGCAGCAGCGGATTAAGTGGCCCCCAGCCAAAAAACTGAGTGAGTGGCGCCAGTTTGATGAGGATGTGTCCAACATCATCCAAGCCGCAGCCAAAGGAGATGCTGAGAGCCGACTCCAAACGATGACTACCATCATAGTTAGCTATGCTTCAGAGAGATTTGGCCACATAGAGAAAGGACAGACCAAGCATACCCCCTACACCAGGAACCGCAGGGCTACTAAGATACATCACCTGCGTCAGGAGCTGCGCACCCTCAAGAAACACCACAAGAAAGCTACTGAGGAGGAAAAACAATCATTATCAGAGCTGAAAAACATCCTGCGAAAGCAGCTGACGAGCCTACGCAGAGCTGAGTGGCACCGGAGACGGGGTAGAGAGAGAGCCAGGAAGCGTGCAGCCTTCATCGCCAATCCCTTCGGCTTCACAAAGAAACTGCTTGGGGACAAGCGCAGTGGTCAGCTTGAGTGCTCAACAGAGGAAGTGAACCAATTCCTCCAGGACACATTGAGTGATCCCCTGAGAGAGCAAGAACTGGAGCCCAACAAAGCTCTAATTAAGCCAGCCCCACCTACAATTGAGTTCAATCTGAAGGAGCCAAGCCTGAAGGAGGTTGAGGAGATCATCAAGGCAGCTCGCTCGGCATCTACCCCAGGCCCCAGTGGTGTACCTTACGTAGCATATAAACGCTGTCCACAACTTCTCAGACACCTGTGGAAGATCCTAAGGGTGATTTGGCGGAGAGGAAGAGTTCCTGACCAGTGGAGGTGGGCTGAGGGAGTGTGGATCCCCAAAGAGGAGAACTCGAAAAACATCAACCAGTTTCGAACCATTTCGTTGCTGAGTGTTGAAGGGAAGGTGTTTTTCAGCATCGTTTCACGCAGACTGACAGAGTTCCTCCTCAAAAATGACTACATCGACCCTTCGGTGCAGAAGGGGGGGATTCCTGGAGCACCCGGCTGCTTGGAGCATACTGGTGTAGTTACACAACTCATCAGAGAAGCACATGAGAACAAAGGTGACCTAGCTGTTTTGTGGTTGGACCTGGCCAATGCCTATGGATCAATTCCACACAAGCTGGTTGAGCTCGCCTTACACCTCCATCATGTTCCCAGTAAGATCAAGGACCTGATCGTGGATTATTACAATAACTTCAGGATGCGGGTCACTTCTGGTTCAGGAAAATCTGACTGGCATCGAATTGGGAAAGGAATAATCACAGGCTGTACCATCTCTGTTATCCTTTTCGCTCTTGCCATGAACATGGTGGTTAAGGCAGCTGAGGTGGAATGCAGAGGGCCCCTAACCAAGTCAGGTGTACGACAGCCCCCCATAAGAGCCTATATGGATGACCTTACCATCACAACGTCATCGGTCCCAGGGAGCAGGTGGATCTTAAAAGGTCTGGAGAAACTCATCACCTGGGCAAGGATGAGTTTTAAGCCTTCAAAGTCAAGGTCCATGGTGCTGAAGAGGGGGAAAGTGGTTGACAAGTTCCGGTTTTCCATCTCAGGGACGGCCATCCCGACCATCACTGAACAACCAGTTAAGAGTTTGGGGAAGTTTTTCGACTCAAGCCTAAAAGATGCTGCTGCCATCCAGAAGTCCAACAAAGAACTTGGAGTATGGCTCACTAAGGTAGACAAGTCTGGTCTGCCGGGTAGATTTAAAGCTTGGATCTATCAGCATTCCATCCTGCCTAGAGTCTTGTGGCCCTTGCTGGTCTATGCAGTCCCAATGACAACAGTAGAGTCCCTAGAAAAGAAGATCAGTGGCTTTCTTCGGAGGTGGCTGGGCCTTCCACGGTGTCTTACCAGCTCGGCGTTGTATGGGACAAGTAATGTCCTGCAATTGCCCTTCAGTGGCCTCACAGAAGAATTTATGGTGGTACGCACCAGGGAAGTCCTACATTATAGAGACTCCAGAGATGGCAAGGTGTCAGCAGCGGGCATTGAAGTGAGGACAGGAAGAAAATGGAAGGCTGGAAAAGCAGTGGAGGAGGCAGAGTCACGTCTGAGACAAAAGGCACTGGTGGGCACCGTGGCAACAGGCAGAGCGGGCTTGGGCTACCTCCCAAAGACTGTGGTCAGCCAGGCCCATGGCAAGGAAAGACACCGTCTACTCCAAGAAGAGGTCAGAGCAGGTGTGGAGGAAGAGCGAGCGAGCAGGTTGACGGGTCTTCGGCAGCAGGGAGCATGGACTAGGTGGGAGAGTACACTGCAGCGCAGGATTAGCTGGGCAGACATCTTGCAGGCAGACTTCCATCGGGTCCGTTTCCTGGTACAAGCTGTCTATGATGTCCTGCCAAGCCCAGCAAACCTCCATGTCTGGGGAAAGAGTGAAATGCCATCCTGCCTCCTTTGCTCTGGGAGGGGCTCATTAGAACATCTCCTTAGCAGCTGCCCAAGGGCTCTGGCTGATGGTCGCTACCGCTGGCGCCATGACCAGGTGCTTAAAGCACTTGCTGAGAGTTTAGCCTCAGCCATAAAAAGCCAGCAAAAACCAGCGCGCTCCAAAGAAGGCAGTACCCTTCATCAAAGCTGGGGAAAAACCTCATGTGCGAAAACAATTACCGACAAGCCTTCTCCACAGAGCCTTGGACTGGCAGCTGCAGGTTGACCTAGAAAAACAGCTAAGGTTCCCTCAGCACATTGTGAGAACAAATCTCCGCCCAGATATGTTATTAATCTCGGAGACTTCAAAACATCTGATCATGCTGGAACTCACGGTGCCCTGGGAAGAGCGTATGGAGGAAGCAAACGAGAGGAAACGCGCTAAGTACCAGGAACTGGTTGAGGGGTGCAGGGAAAGAGGCTGGAAAACATTCTATGAGCCTGTAGAAGTTGGCTGTAGAGGCTTTGCGGGACGTTCCCTTTGTAAAGTCCTCTGCCGTTTAGGCATCACAGGGGCGGCCAAAAAGAGGGCCATTCAATCTGTGTGCGAAGCCGCAGAGAAGGCCACGAGGTGGCTGTGGATGAAGAGGGCTGATCCGTGGTCTGCTGCTGGGACGCAAGTCGGGGTCTGATCAACCCCGGCTGGGTCGCCTGGGTGAGGGTGTATGATGTTGTGAGACCCGAAACACCCGATGACCTCAGGATACATCACTGAGGATGCGTCCCAGTGCATCCATGAGATGTTTCATGTACAAGCATAAAACACATAAAATAGGTCCGGATTCCAACTCAATTAAAAGCCAAAGTGAAAAAATATGTTTTAAGAGCAGATTTAAAAATACAGAGTGAGTCTTTCTGTCTGAGGTACAGGGGCAATTCATTCCAGATTTTTGTACCGAAGACTGAGAAGGCTTAGTCACCTCTCACAAGTGAATTTTTAACGAACTCCTGCTTCTCTGCTGAGACTATGTCCTAGAAACTGACACAGATGTTTTTCTATTTAGGTCCTACATGGAATAATCATAATTAAAAGACCACTGGGAGCAATTTGAAAATGAAAGATGACCAGAGTGGGACTTTAAAAGGGACGCAACCTAAATCAAACGTGAGTGTTTGTGGGTGGAGCTAAGGAATGATGTAACCAATTAAAATAAAGCGACCTGCAGCAACACGCAGAAAGGGGGCGGGGCGTCTCTGCCACGTAGATGCCTAACTGTGCTTGATTCTATCGGTTTACTTTCGGACTTTTGGGTATTAAGGAGCCGCGTTTTCATACATGTTGCTGTCCGTGTTGAGCTGGTGGTGCAGCTGGCTGTTGGTGTCCGTCAGCGGGGCGGGAGCGCCCGAAGCGGAGATGAAAATGGAAGTTCTGCACAAACCTTTCATCTGTCACCGGAAGTCCAAAAACGGAGACCTTCTCCTTCTGCACCATGAAGCATACTTTGAGAACGGGACGTTGTTGCTCTCCAGGTAACGGATTTTGTAGACTAACACTCTGAGTAATGGTTATTAAATGTTTTCCTTTCGCTAATGGTGTTGGTGCTGTTGCTCCAAAAAAAAAAAAAAAAAAAAAAGCGTCTGTTGGTTGGTGTCACGTGACACAAGTCTAAGCGCGAGTCCAGAAACCCCAACAAACCTTTTTAAACATCATCCAGAATGAATCACAAAGACAAGGTTAGAGAGGTACGTTTGAAATCAAGCAAATATAATATTTTGAATTTTAATATTTTTCACACTATGCTGAAATAGTTGTTTGTAGGATACTTCTAAAATTTTCTTTTATTTTACTTTTTTTGGGGTCTTTTCTGTCATTTTTATTTCTTTAGTAAATTGTGGACTTTTGTGGTTCACCACATTTGTAGGGGGCATTGCACCCCCTTGCCAGTGCCTGTATAGACCATACAGTCCATGATCTAGGCCTCGAGTGCTGGTCATGTTAAAATAATTCTCCAAAATCTACACAGGCTATGAAAAATTACTTGAGTGATCCCTGTGCCCCCTTTAGTGTTTAATCAGCATAACAAACATTCTATTTTTGCATCAATTTGTTTGTGTTTCCCACCAGTCGAACTATTGGTGACAAACAGCCAGTGTGGTTCACGCTGGGCATCAAAGAAGGAATAAAAGGCTGGGATCTGGGCCTGAGGGACATGTGCGCTGGAGAGCAGAGGAAGCTGGTAATCCCACCATCTCTGGCCTATGGGGAGGAAGGGAAAGGTACTCATTTCTCTTTTCTACAGACTTTGCTCTACTGCATGAGGATGGACTTATCGGTCACATCAACTACTTGAAAATGCTCCTTCTCCCCAAACCAAACTCAACACGTGAGGCATTAAATGGACGTGAAGCATGTCAAAAGTGTTTGTTTTGTTTCGAATGGCATCATGGGAGTTCTACACTGAATGAAAAGTGACTTTAGTCTGCTTGGAGCATGGGAGCTTTGTTGTTCTCTACTCTGGTAAGCACCACCATCTCTAAAAATCTTTCAATTTCTGTTCCAAGTAGGTTGTGTTAGCCAGAACAAAGATAGCTGCTCTTATTTGGGGCAAAACATTGTTGAAAATGTACATGTAACACTCCCACGGATCTCTGGCAGCTTGGTTTTATTTGAATGTTTGACTTGTTGACTTGCATTGTCTGCCATCAGGTAAAATTCCTCCAAAGACTACGCTGACTTTCAAAATAGAACTGGTTGAAATCAGAAATGGACCAAGATCGCACGAGTCCTTCCAAGAGATGGACCTGAACGATGACTGGAGACTCTCCAAACATGAGGTGAAGTCCATGTAAACTAGGTCGAGAACAACTGATCGTTTTTCCAGTAAAACTATAGGTATCCATTATAACATGCTGGGATTTCTTGTTATCCTGTTGTATTTGAATAAAACAGAGGTTAACAGTTATTGTATAGTAGATTTCTATCCTTTTTGAATGTGTCTACTGTACATGAAAGTACCTCACCTTTCATGTCTTCCAGGTTAAAGAATATCTGAAGAAGGAGTTTGAGCGTCATGGCCACCCTCCCAATGATACTCTTCATGAAGAGATGGCCAATGACATTTTCATCAGAGAGGATAAGAACAAGGATGGCTTTATATCCTCCAGAGAATTCACATACAAACATGATGAACTGTAAAGAATGAGTGTGTGACGCTGGCTGTACAGTTACGTTTTTCAAGATTTGTTTTTGGTCTCTACTAATACTCCAGAGTCACACTTAAATGAATGTGATTGAAATATTAGTACATCATTTGTATTATCTGCGGATGTCCATGCATTATTAATGCCAGTGCAACCTGTTAAATCTTTTGTTAAAAAAACTTGCTACTAAAAATGTTAAAAGCTTTGTTTAATGTGTTTCTTTTATAAAAAAACAAAAAAAACAATGTACAATTCATTTTATTACATTTACATATCACAGCTGTATTTTCTTTTTACAAAAATGCATATTTCTCATAGCCAGAACAAATGTCTTTCTTCACATAATGTGACAATAATACACCTATCAGATTGAGTGTTGATGGTTGTGGACTGTAAAAAAAAAAAAAACTTTTTTTTATTAACACTTGGATTTATGCAGTTGTTATACTAAAATTTAACCAGCAGGGTGCAGCACATGACCATAAGAAAACAACTGCACCATGTTATTGAAAGAATAAACTCCATTGATGATCCAGATAAATTCTAAGACTAAAAAATAACAAAAAACAGGGAGGCACCACTATAGCATTTCACAAATATTTTAGAATACAAACTGCATTTTCTGTTGGATTTTCATAGGTTAATTACACATTGGCCAACACTGTTTCAGAGTCTAACATTTCAAAAACTCTTAAATATTTTTCTGTGAAAATCTTAGGTATCAAAAATTAAACCAAAAAAAAATGTAATGCATTTTAACTGAAATATAGATGGATTTTAAAGAATATGTACCAAACTTCATGTTTGCAAATTGGTTTTAATGTTGCTTCAAAAACACATCACAAAAAAATATAGTTTAAAAAAGTATTGTATGGGTTTTCTGCAGTTCATGAAATAATCACAGACACTTTGATTTTGTCTTCTCGTTTAGTCTATATGTGGCTCATGACGCTGACAAGCCCTCCTCCTCCTCAGACAAATTCCGCACTGGAAAAGGTTAGAGGTCAGAAAGGCAGAATGAGGCGGGACGCTGTCTTCACACTTGCAAAGAGGCATTCAGGCCCAATGTATGAAAGGTAAACGCACACAGTCTTGTGGCAGTAAAGCTGTGTGAGTCTAACACAAAAATTTCTGTTGGAAAGAAACAGTTGGTTCATTTTAAGTCCATGATTCATCTGAGGTGTGTTCGTATCCCAGGTGGTTTGGGGTTGACTATAAGAGGAAGCATTAAGGAAAAATGAAAACATGAAAACTGCAGCATTTGGGGGAAAAATGGAAAAATAGATATCGTACCTCTGTTTTCTTTGCTTGGGTAGATGCGAGGAAAAGGCTTGAATTCATCAGGTGGTGGTAAGTCTTCCACAGGGTGGAACTGGAACTTTGATTCAAAGTCGTCTGCACAAAGAAAGAAATTAATTTCTTCAATGCTTTTTTTTAGTTGACAGTGAACACTGTAAAACCCTTAATGCTCAGCTTTCTCTTTCAAGCTTTAATGTTTATTATAGATACACTTAAATAGTGGGAGGAAGAATGTAAAAAAAAAAATACAGTTCAGGAAATCACATTTTCCAATTTTAAAGAATGTATTTGTATTAGGGTGCAGAAAATATGCATTTGCTGAATAACTAAAGTCCACCTCAATACCTTGTAATGTAACCCAGTTGTCTATGACAGTAGGTTTTCACACACTGTAGCTGCTATTTTGGCCTATTATTCCATGCAGATCCTCTGTGCAGCTGCAATGTTTTGGGGCTCTCACTTCCCTCCACAGATTATCTATGGATTGAGGTCCAAAGACTTGATCCAACCACATTTCATCCTCACTGATGGAAGGTTTTTTTTGTCTAGAATCTCACCATAAGGCCCCATTCATCCTTTCTGCCATACGGATCAGTCCTCTTGTCCTGCCTGTAGAAAAGCAGCCCCAAACCATGATGTTTTCACCCCCATGCTTTACAGTGGGTTTGGTTTTCTTGTGATGCAGCTCAGCATTCTTCCTCCTTCAGACACGGCGAGTGTAGTTTATGCCAAAAAGTTCTACTGTGACCACATGACCCTCTCCCAATCCTCCACTGGATCATCCAGAGGAGAGCTTTAGATGGACCTGGACATGTGCTGGCTTCGGCAGGATTTGAAATGCCATCTTACTAATAGTAACCTTTGTTACTGTGGTCCAGCTGTCTTCAGGCCATTGACCAGTTCTCTGTGTTGTAAATGGAGCTCCAGATGGTGGGAGATTGTCAGATATCTTGAATTTCTGCGATTTTCTAATAATTGATCCAATGGTTGATCTCTTCTCATCAAGCTGTTTGCTTATTGTAGATTAGTTCATCCCAGTCTTGGTCAGTATGGAGTGTATAAATGTACCAAATTCTTTAAGCAATTCCTTTTTCGTCTGTCAATCAAAAGTTAAAAGTTGTAAAAGAAAAATCTCAAGTGGCTCTGAGAATAATTGTTTATGCACTTTGATTCGCACAAAGGAAAAGATTTTTAGTTTCTTTCCAACAAAATCGGATTTGTTCCGGCTTCCCTGGTTTTGATTTCACAGCTCAAACTTGCCCTCAGGTTTTTCTGTTGCGGTTCTCACTTGCAAATCCTGGTTGACGCAGGGGAATTGCAGTGTTTGGTTGTGATATACCTGACCAGAACCAGGAAGTATAATCACATTAGTCCTGTGCTCAGGTCTCTGCACTGGCTCCCTGTACCTCAAAGAATAGACTTCAAAGCAGCTCTGCTTGTGTACAAGTCTCTCCATGGCCGCGCACCAAAGTACATCTCTGACATGTTAGTGCCATATGAAACATCTCGTACTCTGAGGACCTCAGGGACCGGCCTCCTGTTGATTCCCAGAGTCAGAACTAAACAAGGGGAATCAGCGTTTCAATATTCTGCAGCTAAAATCTGGAACAGCCTCCCTGAAGTCGTAAGACAGGCCTCTTCTGTGTTCATGTTCAAATCTAGACTTAAAACATTTCTGTTTAGCCGTGTATATGACTGAAAAGTCCTATCTGCACTTTTCTTTCTTTTCCTTCCTTTATTTTTAAATCAATTTTCAATTTTTTTTCTTTTTTTTAAAGTAAATTTTACGTTGATTATTTCTATGATGTATTGTGATTTTAATGCATTTTTCTGTTTTGTGAAGCACCTTGAATTACTTTGTGTACGAATTGTGCTATACAAATAAACTTGCCTTGCCTTGCCTTTGTTACCACTAGCTAAATATGTTTAAGTAAATGACATACTCTGGTCCCGTTATGCGACACATATTGGCTTTTTTCTGAAAGTCATGTGTGTCGGCTGCAGCAGAAGCATTCGGAGCAGAGCCCATGCTACATATCATAATTAGCAGTTTTGTCTTGATATAAATAAAGTTGGAAACAAAAATAAGCAACACAAATGGCTGTTAGAAAAAAGGCGAGTGAGTGCCGCGCAAACAGGGCCAGAGTATGTCCAGGTCTGACATCTCCCACTCAAAAACATTTTCCCCAGGTAAGCTACAGAAACCGCTCTGATTAGCTCTGCAAGAATGAGGATTTGCAAATAGGAGAGCAGGTAACACAACTGCAACATATGCAATTTTATGGCAAGTTTGAGGGATTCAAATAAAACCAGAGAAGCTGAAAGTAAATTATATTTTGCTGAAAGGAAACAAAACAGCTGTTCTTTATAAAAAAGGTGCACAATTCATGTTTGCAACTGGAAGGGTTGCATTTGCAGAAACAATGATTCTTAAGAATCACTAGAGATTTTAACTCTTGCAACTTCTTGCTTTTGATTGATATACCTAAAGAATTGCTTAAACGGTTTGACATATTGTGAAGGAAATTGTTTTATTATTATCATTGCTTAAATGTATTTGGTTAAATGTATGTTTAAATGTTAACTCAGATTGATCTTTTTACCTCTTCTGAAAACAGTTGTGTGTTTGTTCATCTGCTTCTCATCCCCCACCCAGGATGAGGGGTTTACGACACACTGTCCTCAGCTGATAAGGGATACTGTTTGAAGTTAGAATCCAACCAAAAGGGTCATTTGACGACACCCCCTAATGAACTTTTCCTCTTTGTCTTGAAAATGTTACCTCCTTCTTGTGTTCTTAATAAAAGGTGCACAGGGAGAGGCAGACCTTTGAGAAGAGAAACGTGGTGGACCTTTTCCAACACATTTGCTCCTCTCCCTCGTGCATGAGAAACTTGATTCTTGTTGTGGTTTGTTGTTTATAATTGTGTTTTTCTTTAATGTCTAGATGCATTTATCTGACATTCTTTGGTCCTTCGAGCCGGATGACAACATATCTGCGTCCTTGGGGGAGGACCATGCCGATTGAAGTCTGTGCACAGCCCGTGAGACTAGGTCTCCGGAGGAAAGTCCGTCGTAGTGAATTCTACGCCGGCCAATCGACTGGTCTGATCCCTGGGTCCGGATTGACGTTATTCGTTAACCAGTCAGACCACAACGACAAGGCAAGTAAAAGCGCTTTTTCAGGGGTTCGAGTCCCCGAAGTGGCCCAGAATTCTGAGGGACAGGTTCAAGTCCTGTTGCCTAAAACACGTGTGGGTTTGGAGTCCCGGAAAAGTCCAGAATTCTGTATAAAAGTGTAGGTTCGAGTCCTGCAGCCTAAAACGCGTAAGAGGGCTCAAGTCCCTAAAAGGCCTAGAATAACAACAAAAATAAAATAAAAAAAGTTTTTTTTTGGTGTGAATGTATGTGCATGTGTAAATGGAGTGAACTTGTTCGAAGCAGTGAGCAGCTGGAAACCTTGCGGTGTTAACACAAGGCTGCTTGTTGGAGTAGAACAAGATTTCATCTCATTAGGCTTTAGGTGAAAAGAACTCAGAGTCTAAAACGGGTTTTGCTCCTGGGAGGACCCTAAACGTGTGACCGGATCAGACAATAGGTCTGACCTAGAAGCTTGTTGCACGGGGAGTGAAATTCGGTCCTGAGAGAAATTCTCTGTTGGTTCTGATCACACTCTGTGACTAACGTAAATTAAAAAAAAAATTAAAACATGGGGAATTCAAATAAAAAAGTTGAATTGACATGAGATTAAAAATATATGGAAAGGGTTCATCCAGGTTCAACTACATTCTTGGTAAAATGGGATAAAACTACAATTTTAAGGGGAATGTACTGAATTAGTTCAACAGTTACCAATTCAAACCAGAATAAAAACTAAAAAAGAAACAAAAAAATAGTGACAAATTAATTTGTGCAAAACTGTGCTTAAATGAAGCAATGAAAAATAAAGAATGGCATTCAGAAAAGTAAAACTAGAGAAGCATGTCTGATTGCTAAAAAAAGGAGGATAAATCAGTTGTGAGACTCAGACCCCTGCAACAGCAGGCTGCAGCAGGCTGCAGACCGAGCAGGAGCAGGAAGAAAGGGGGGGAGAGCAGAAACCAGCTGATTTCTCACCTCCTCCCTACCAGGGGACAAATGCTCCTCTGTTGACGGGTTTTTACCCACCAGTGACTGATTTAAATACACCAGAAAAAGAAAAAATAATGTTAGGAGGAAAAGGGAAAAAACTTGAATGGAGAAAAAACTATGGGGGTTGGTTTGGAAGAAGCTGGAGAGTCATCTAAAGTTGCATAGACATTTACAATCATTGAAGTGCCCAATCCCAGAGCTGGAGAAGATGGCCAGAGAACTACACTTCTTTTGTTTAGCACCTGGACATTAGAGGATGTTAGGAAGGCAGTGAGGGGAGTTATCTCTCACAGGGAAAATCCACAGGATTTTCACGGGCAAATGATGGAAGTTCAGAGAGCTTATCATCTGAATGGCATTAAATGTCAGCAAGCATGTATGACTGCTATGAAAGCAGACTGGGCAAAAGTAAAGGGAAAAAGGAATCCTATGAATGATGATGATCCACCCAGACCTTTTCCGCATAACAGTCTAAGATTTGATTCAAAGTCTTACACTTTTAGGACAAAGAATTAGAGAAGCCTTTCCAATGAGACCTGATTATGGAAAGATTAGTCAAACTAAACAAAAAGATGGAGAGGTAGTGTCTGATTTTAGAGTCAGATTCGAAGAAGTTTTAAAGCTAATAGTGGACTCAGAGATGATGATAATGATGAAAGTCCCTATAGACAGCAGCTGAAACAAGCTTTACTGCAAGCTATGAGACCAGAGATTGCAGACTAGATAAGGAAACTTTACTTTGATCTACCAACAGGAGCACTACAACAGTTTATGAATTGTGCTGTTCATGCAGAAAAATTGATGGTGAATAGAAAGAAATTTAGGAATCAAGGTGTAGATACATTTTGGCAAGAGGAAAGTCGTGATGTGTTTTTTGGAAGGAATGTGAAGAGAAGAAGAAATCGTGGTCGTGGTAAAGGAAATTTGTGAAGAAGGTTTAGAGGAAGTAGCAACAGAGGGTCAGAGCAAGTTGATGATGGATGTTGGATTTGTGGACAGAGAGATCATTGGCTGAGAGAGAGATTGTCCTGAAAGGAAGAAATCAGATTGATTAGATGGTAAAAGAAATGACAAGATAAAAGATGAATCTGAACCAGAAATTCAACCAATTGGTGATGAATTTTTAGATCTCACTGAAAGAGAAATAGTTTTTGTTGATGGGTCAGCAAAGAAAGATGAAACAGGCAGAAACAAAGTGGGTTTTGCTGTTGTAACTGAAGATAAGGTTCTGAAGGCAGGACCCCTGTGTGGAAATTACTCAGCACAATCAGCAGAGTTGACAGCTTTAATTGAAGCATGCAAACTGTTTAAAGATAAGCCAGTTACGATCTATACTGATAGCCAATATGCGTTTGCTACAGTGCATTTGTTTTGTCAACAGTGGAAGAACTGAGGATTAAAACGTCAACAGGAAAACCAGTAACGCATGTAGACTTACTGAAAGAATTATTGACTGCTGTGATGTTACCATCTAAAGTGGCAATATGTAAATATGAGGGACACACACGAAGAACAGATGATATTTCTAAAGGAAATGCCTTTGCAGATGCAACAGAAAAGCAAGCTGCAACAAAAGATGTAGAAATATGCACAAATGAGGATGTGACTGCAGATGCACCCGCTGATGTTTTAAAAGAAATGCAACACAGTGCACCAAAACAAGAAAAAAAATTTGGTTGAAAAAGGGAGCAAAGTTAGAACAAGGTTTTTATGTCAGCACAGAAGGAAAACCTATTTTACCAAAATCCATGAACAAATGGGCAGCAATTTTGAGTCATGGGCTTTGCCATGATTCAACAGGGGGGAGGATGAACTTATTAGAGAAATATTAAACAACTTACGGATTTATGCTCTATAAACTCTATAAAAAAAATTTGTAAACAATGTGTTACATGTATGCGTCATAATCCCCAAGACAATTTTAGAGAGGAAAATTTCCTGAATCAACTTTTCCTTTCCATACAATCAATATGGATTTTATTGAATTAAGTAAAAGCAAAAAAATTGAAATATTGTTTAGTGATTGTTGATGCATTTTTCAAATGGGTTGAAATGTTTCCATGTGCAACACAAGATGCTATTATAGTAGCTAAAGCTATTTGTAAAATAATAATCCCAACTTTTGGCATACCACAAGTGATAAGAAGTGATAATGGTACACATTTTGTAAATCAAGTGATAGACAAAATGGCTCAACATCTTTGTTTTGATCTAAAGAGACATTGTAGTTATCACCCACAGAGTGCAGGATTAGTTGAGAGAACTAATGGCACTATCAAATCAAAGTTAAAGAATTGCATGGAAGAGACAAACAGAATGTGGCATGACTGCATAGACTTAGTTCAACTAAGCATGCGTATCACACGCACAGCAGGTCAACCTTTATCGCCTTTTGTAATGTTTAATGGACGTTCTTATAGGTTACCAGACATTGATCCTACACAGCAACATTCTCCAGATGATGATGCAAATTTAGTGGATTATTTGAGAAAAATGTTTACCACTAAAGATGTGCAAAGGACAAATCAAGTGCCAGATTCCTTTTTATCTTCACAGGACACTTCACCAGTGCAGGTTGGTGACTGGGTGTTTGTGGAGGCCATAAAAAGGAAGTGTTGGTCCAGCCCACGGGGGGAAGGGCCATTCCAAGTCCTGCTGACTACACCAACAGCTGTAAAGATTGCTGAAAGGACGTCTTGGATCCATCTATCACACTGCAAGAAAAAGCATCTGGGTGAGGCTAATTCCAACTGCTAGGTGGGGAAGTCTGACTACAAAGGGAGGCAGCCGTATAGAAGCTGCTTGTCTCAACGTCAGCGAAGCCGAGACATCCACCTAGTCTTAGGGAAGAAAGCACACCAGAACTCTTTTGCACTACACGGATCCTACACTGTTAGAGGACTTGAGGAGGTGATGTGCTAGTAACCTCTCCCTCCCGAAGATAGGTACATATCCACCATGGCGTGTCCAACTGGGCTAAGAGACAGTTTATTTTGTTTACTGTTACTGCTATTCCTGACAGGAGCCACCACAAGGATTTGGTTCTTTTGGAATCATTATCCACCTGCAAGAAGAACCACCAACGAGGAAAGACTAAACATTTCTCGACGATGGCTGAGTATTGATGAACATGATGTTTTGAATAGTCCAAAAATGAACATAACTCACCTGTATATGACAAATTCTTGGTATAGGTATGTTATGTTACTGGCTAAGGAAAAGAATAGATCGGATTGCTATGTTTGTTCTGTAATTGAAGCTTCATCCCTACATCCTAATTTGCAGGCAAAGCAATTTTCTGAGTGGAAAAGCGACTGTGTTATTGAATATAGTACCAGAGGGTATATAGTACTGGAGCCGTCACCACTTCAAATGGTACTCTTGTAAGACCGAGTTGTAAGAGTTTGTATCAGTTTAAAAAACTGAAATTGACAAAATCATTAGCTCCATATGGTAGTGTGGAACCAGGAACTGTGTTTCCACATTGTGTAACTAACGATGGCACAGAGTTTTTAGGAACTTTGCCGACGAAGATGTGTCATGAACTTCTTGTTCCCTTCACAGTCCAGATAATCAATGACAGAGTTTCCCATGGTTATGCTGTTCCCTGCCCCAGAGGACGTTGTGTTGGATCTAATCCAGATTTAATTCCAGGTAACAATGGTACTTATGTGGTTGATCAAATGTTTTGGTTATGTGGGCAGGCCCTCTACCTCAGTCTGCCTAGAGACTGGAGTGGGATTTGTGTTTCTGTAAAGGTCACAGGTCACACTTTCATAGTTTCTGCAGTCCATGAGCCTCACCTGCGTCACAGACGTAACCTTATTGATGTCAAGCCACATGATTACATTTGGGGATCAGATGTTCCCGAAGACCATAAATACTGGAATACTGGGGAAAAGGTAACTATGGCAATGTTTCCCTAGGTGGGAAATGCTAAAAACGCTCTCAGAATTGAGACCATTGATTATAGATTAGGTTTATTTTTGAACGCTACAATTAAAGCATTTAAAGGCTATAATGAAGAAATGTCAAGCATGAAACTTATGGTTCTACAGAACAGATTGGTTTTGGACTTATTGGTTGCTCAGGAGGGAGGTGTTTGTAAAATGTTAAATGATACCTGTTGTACATTTATTCCTGACAACATCGATGAAGGTCACAGCACCACAGAAGCATTACATCAACTTGAAAAGGTTCAGCAGGCAATTCAGGATGACAGGAAACCCCAATCTTGGGATTTCTTCTCCTGGCTTGCTTTTGGTTCCTGGTAGCAACTTTTGTTAAAAATAGTGACACCTATTCTTATGGTACTGATCACATGTTGTGTGTTCACTATGTGCATTTTTCCTTGTATTCAATCTATGATTTCCAGAGCAGTGAATGGTGGAGTACAAAGTGTTCTTATGAGTCAAGAATACAACTTGTTATTAAAGGGAGAACAAGATGACTGTAATGATTTTGAAATTGAAATTACTTGAAAAAAAAAAAAGAACTTCTCATCTGAGTGTAAATTGAAAGTTTTATGAAAATGAAGATGTCACAGAAAACTGAAAAGAGATGTGATATTGGATGTGAGATTTTGACATTTATCAATGATAAAAAGGAGGGAGTATGTGAAGGAAATTGTTTTATTATTATCATTGCTTAAATGTATTTGGTTAAATGTATGTTTAAATGTTAACTCAGATTGATCTTTTTACCTCTTCTGAAAACAGTTGTGTGTTTGTTCATCTGCTTCTCATCCCCCACCCAGGATGAGGGGTTTACGACACACTGTCCTCAGCTGATAAGGGATACTGTTTGAAGTTAGAATCCAACCAAAAGGGTCATTTGACGACACCCCCTAATGAGCTTTTCCTCTTTGTCTTGAAAATGTTACCTCCTTCTTGTGTTCTTAATAAAAGGTGCACAGGGAGACGCAGACCTTTGAGAAGAGAAACGTGGTGGACCTTTTCCAACACATTTGCTCCTCTCCCTCGTGCATGAGAAACTTGATTCTTGTTGTGGTTTGTTGTTTATAATTGTGTTTTTCTTTAATGTCTAGATGCATTTATCTGACACATATATATAACGTCATAGTTCAGGTCTGGCCCTGGTGTACTTTGACAGCTCTTTGGCCTTGTACATGGTGGAGATGTTGCAGTCTGACTGTTAAAGGGTGTAGACAGGTATCTTTATAACCAGTTCTATCAAGTGTCAACATTAAAGATAACTAGTGGAGCATTGAAAACCTTCTTAAAGAAGAAGCAACGGGTCTATGAGGAGCAGAATTTTTGCTTGTTTGTCAGATATAAATACTTATTTTCTTCACCATTATAAAAATACATTTTTTTTTAAATCCTACAATGTGACTTCCTGGAATCTTTTTTTTAACATTCTGTCTCTCACTGTTAAAGTGAAGAATCTGTGACTGAAAAATATATTTTTTAACTTCTGTCATTCAAAGAATTGTTTTTAATAACATTTCAGGTAACTGGACTCAGGTTTTACTTCCTCTTCATTAGTCACAGAAATATTGCTCTGATTCATCTCCCACCTTCACACTACCCCACCAGTTTACAACCCTTTTGTAAAGACTCTTATTCATCCAATAAGGTTCACAGGCAAACAGAGCTTTTATAAAAAGATTTTTACCTTTGTAAAACAAGATACTTTTTTAAAGCCTCCTGGGCAAGAGGTGAAACATGTTCATCTTCAAAAAGATAAGCACAGACGATCTTTTCCTAACCATGTGGTAAAATGTCTCACCTAAGCCATGAAGGTGTCCGTTCCTGAGACTGAATGGGGGCAGAGGTGGGGGAGGCGGAGGAATGCGACAGGACAACTCTGTGGTGGGTGACCTTGCCGGAGGAGCTGGGGGAGGAGCAAGTCGACTGGCACCTGTTGCAAAATGATTCTTTAAAATCTGTTTTCAATGCCAGTGGATATTAAAAATGTTACGGGGTCAAATCAGGATCACCATAACGGGAATGAAAAATCTGATTATAAGTTTGAAAAAAATAAAAAAATAAATTTTTTGAACCCAAAAGTACTCAATGTAAATGATTTTTTTTAAATAAAGTTGACGAATAAAATTGTAAATAAAAAAACTTGAAAAAATGAAAAATTTAGAAATCAAATTATGCATTTGAAAAAAAAGTTTAAAAACTTAGAAAAAATTATTAAAAAGGAAAAAAGATTTGTTTATATATGTTTATGTATTATAATATTATATATTTGTTTTTAAAAATTATAAACCTAAAATTGTTACCTAATTAAAAAAATAATGTTCATTTTTAACAGCTGATGTTTTAAATTTTACAACTTTTGTTTTTTTGTTTCTCTCCCTCTTTGCTTCAGTTCTCAATTTATAGTTTCAATTGAGACTTTTTCCCTTTGCATCTGACCCTAGTTTTACCTCAGGTAATATGAGCCTATTAGCTACTGGGACATGATTGACATCAGCGGACAAAGACTATATTGATATCATTTCCACTACAGAACATTGTTTTTGCCGCCTGTGTCATTCCTCTTTTTATAAGTCACGTTTCAAATTTACATTTTTCTTTTTCACATTCCAAAATTTCTTATAAGTTGACCTTTTTTCAGATTGACAATCTGATTTTTCATTCAGCTGATTCTGATTTAAGGCAATAAAAGTTGTATTTCTTCAATGCTCAGAACAGAATAGAGGGCTCTGTGCTTTGAATAAATCTCAAACATATTTATGAATCAAAGGTTAATAATCATTTAATCTGCACAATCGCGTTGTTAGATTGGGAATCTTTGTCTAACTTTATTCATTTGTAAATATTTTCTGGAAAAATATTATAAGCATATTCATCTCGGTGGACCTCAGCAGTTCAGACAGGATGTGATTATTGTCTTTAAATGAACACAGCTCAGATAGAATAAAACATCTGCATTTGTGTCCACATACCTGCACTTCTGGGCACAGCAGGAGGCCGTCGAGTGGGAGGGTTGCAGGGGTATGATGGAGGTAACGAGCGCACAGACAGCGACGGCGCTGAGGGGGCTTTAGGTGGTGGTGGAGGGAGTGTGGATGGCCAACTTGGAGAGATGGAAGCTGGAAGGGGAGGAGCAGGAGGTGGAGGAGGAGGTCCTAAGGGGCTGTCGCGCAGTATAGGGAACCTGGATGGCTCAGAGTAGACTACAGAGGCAGGAGGAGAGTAAAAGCAGCCTGAGGACCGGTCTGCTTGGACAGGCGGAGGAGGTGGAGGTGGGATAGAGGGCTGGGACACAGAGTGGGAATGATGAACAGGGAGCCATGTCGGTTTGGTAACCTGGTATGGAGGGGGAGGTGGGGGGCAGGAGGGAAGAGGCGGAGGCTTGTTGGCTGGACGGTCCTGGAAAGCTGGAGGAGGGGTCGTCGGAGGTGTGGAGGGAGATGTAGTAGGAAAAGGGGGTGGGTGCTTGCTGCCGTGGGAGGGCGAGGGAGGAGCAGAGGAAGAGCCGAGCAGTCGCTGAAAGGAGCTTTGGATCTCCCCTGTCCTGTGAAGGTCTACAATGCTGACCGGGACAGCTGAAGCAGGGGGGTTCCACAGTGGCCTCAGGGTGGACGACGAGTTTGATCTAGAAACTTTAGACAGACATCAGCTGAAGTCCCTTTGATAGTTACCATGGCAGCAGATGGGTTACCGCAGTGATGGATCAGGACACAGGAGACTGCACAAACCTGAGGTCTTGCCTGCTAAGTCTCTTTGTGCTATCGGCCTGAGAGTGGGAAACCCCGCAGCAAACAGCCCACCCAAAGAGGGTCCCATAGACACCTTCCCACCTGAGGTGTCTCCAGTGGTAACCTTAGGTTCTATAAAACAACAGATATGCATATTCTTTGGATAGTTTTTGTGTTTTCTCCTTTTATGGCAAAAAAATACTTTAACCAAATATGAAGTCTGAAAATAATCACAGTTGAAAAATACTACAACATGTGACTGACGTGGTGAGGAGTTAAACCAGCAAGCCTTCAGAGACGACAGCTCTACCTCTGAGCCACAGTCAACACAACATCCTCACCTAATCCATCTGCCATCACTTGTGCATCCCTCGGATACTTCTCCTAGTAAACTGTAATATTTTGACACTTACTGTCCACAATGGGAGCACTGCGGTCGTTGATCTGTGCGACTTTCCTGAGCTTGGCTCCTCTCTGGATGTCAGCCAGCAAGGCACTCCGTCCACCTCCTTTGTCTCCTGATTGGAGCCCTACAGGATCTGAAGGCCACTGTCACAGGCCACAAATGTCAAAAAAACTAAACACAACAAGAATAATAAGATTTTTATGATTAGTACAGAGTATATCCTTTATCGCTGACAAACGTCATCATACAATCAGCTGTGGGGGAAAAATAATACAGCCTTTTAAACATAAAATCTTTTTTTCTTCAGCTTTGGAATAACACAAATAAAAAAAACAAGAAACACAATAAAAATAACAAGAAACACAATAAAAAAACAAGAAACACAATAAAAAAACAAGAAACACAATAAAAAAACAAGAAACACGATAAAAAAAAACAAGAAACACAATGAATAAAATGCATTCTGAACCATTTCTTTTTATTGTTTTTTGAGGGGCTGAAAAAAAGTATTTGTAGGTATCTTTAAGAGATGCCACAATTGTCAGTTTAAAACTAAACCACTTGTTGCACTATTGAACCAAATAAATCAGATATGTTTGCATATATTTACATTGAAAGTGTCAAACATGTGTTGTGTTATATTTAATATGGGTTTTTTACATTACACCTGGGTTAGTATAAGCCAACTAAAAGATTTTTCTCTATTGTTACTTGCTTATTAGCCAATTTAAAAAAATGATATATTTTTTCTGAATGTGTGAAAGAAAAAACACACAAATCTAACCGAAACAAAATCATGACCCAAAAATGATATATTTAAATATTTATTGCATTGTTTCTAAATTTAGTTATAAAACACACACATATATGTGATTTTTTTGCCTGAAAATGGACATAGAAGTAAAAAAAAAAAATAGTCCTGGTTTCTCACGAGCACCACTTTTTTTCTCATGCACACGAGAAAGCTGTACTATTTTTTTTCTAATTCCACGTCCCTTTAGGGGCTCTGTAGATTAGGTTCCTTTTATTTTTCAAAAGCAACTTTACTGAGTTTTCACTCTTGAGTTAGGATTTGGTTCGACATTTGTGTCGATGCAGTTTTAGTTTTTTAAACTTTGAATCTGTAGTTCCTGCTGTATTCCGAGGTGAAGTGTGCCTTCCTGTTTGCTGGCTGCAGCAGCTTATTTAGCATGAGGACACTGTGAACCTGCAGTGGAAACATAACACCCTGCTGCCACTGAGACTCTGCTCTCTGTCCTGCTGTCTGCGTGGAAGAGGGCAGCTGTGTCTGTGTTTGTGTGTGTCTCCATAAATAATGCAAATAACCTCCAGGTGTTTGGTTCATCCGAGTTAGTGTTCACAAATGCATTAGACGGACTTGGAGACTCACCTGTGGTGGGGCAGCGCTAGGTGGGGGTGGGGGTGGAGGGCCTGAGGGAGGTGGAGGAGGTGGAGGAGGTGGCGGCGGCGGCATCGGCATGCTTATGTTTCAGATACCTGCAAAGCGTGCTCTGTTACAACCAGCATAGCCTTTATTCCTCCTCAGCCCAAGCCAAACTGTTTAAAGGGGCACATGATGACACCCCCCTGCCCTGAACAGGAAGAGTCTTCAGCAACGTTCAGCACAAAACAGGAAACAGCAACTCCATCCTCTGCTCAGAAATGTGACACAATCCCCCACCATACCCCTGTTGCCCCCCCCTCCCATAATGCACTGCAGCAAGACTTGGGATGAGAACAATGGTGAGTGTTGTTTGAAAATAATGAATCCCAACCCTTTAGTCACTCTCAGTTTCCAAAAGGTCTATGGAGAGAAAAATGCAAGGAAAATCTAGAGGAAAACGCCACAACCCGCACACATTCTTCTTTTTTTTTCCACTTAAGGAACACACACATGCTATTACAATCAGAATGTCTTCTTTAATCAAAGGAAATTTTCAGGAACTGTTCATGTCCGGGACTGTGGGATGCTTCTGCAACAGGCCGTGTCCGAGGTCAAATCTCAGTCCAGGGAAAATCACAAGGACCTCCACCCACTATCACACATTTCACACACACAGTTATCTGCTGCTTAGAGACAGGAACCACCCTGATGTTTGTGCACATTCAGCTCTCTGTGGAATGTGCACATGCTCCTTCTAGGCAATTTAATAAAAACACACCACAGGTATGGCTCTTGTTGAGTCTCCCTTCTCTTCTGTATGTTGGCACTTTATCCATCCATCTATATTCTGCTCTTACTGTCTCCCATGAAGGATCACAAACGCAGCAGGAGCCGATCCCAGCTTTAGGATGAAGTCAAGAAAAACCCTCTGGACAGGTTGTCAGTTTACAACAGGGCTGCAGTCAGACAAACACACTCACATTCCCGCGTAAGAATCAACAATCCACTTATGAGGAATATTTTTGACTGTGGGAGGAAGCCATCCAGTGTACAAAGAAAACCCACGCACGCAAAGGGAGAACACGCAAACTCCACACAAAATTAGAGCCAGAATTCCAAACCAGGCCTTCTCACTGTGAGGCCTCAGTGAGAACCACCACACCGCCATCCAACCCCATTTCACGTTCCCCCTGGTTTATATCTGGCAGGCTGTCCTGTGTTACTATTTCTATCTTCCTATCTGTGACAAGTAGCCACTGTAGATCCTTAAAGGGGCAAATCTGGACATTGGATAGGTGAGCTTTTGGGAATCGGAAGGGACAAAGAACAGAAATGTGCCTTTAGTTGCTGTTTGTCTCCATAGAACATATTAATCCTCTTAAGTGGATTTATTGTGTCACAGACACTCAACTGGAGGTGCTATATATGTTTCCTCAAAAACATTTCTTTTCCATTTTCTATGTGAAAGACACTGAGACGGAGGATGTTTTCAATGCGTAACATATTTCCATCACATTCAAAACCACTTGAAAATCATAGTGCCGTATAGTGGATCAGACATTTAACTCCACTTCGCCTTCATGTTTAAAAAGCTTTCACTTAATGACAAAATGCAAAAAATCATTGATAGTGGTGGGAAAATGCATGTGATAGGTTGTGCAACAGTTATGAAATTTATTCTAAACAAGTGCAAAAGTCAGTCAGACTATTACTATACTGAAAACTCTTAAAACTTGATTGCCTTATAATCTGGGCCACCATTTATTGACCCAGAAATGATTTCCAGTTACAGGTGTGCAGATCTTTAGAAAAGACTTGACAGTTGACAGTGGCTTCACACTTTTAACTGATAAAGCAGGAGCTGTGAGTTTTCATCAAAGCTTATCTAAGTTTAAATTTGGAAAACCGCAAGCAAATCTCCAACTATGTATTCATTTTGCAGCCACTGTGTGAACCGAAGCAACAGGTAATGTTACGTGTGTCATTTTTGTGGCACCTTGGATCCTTTTCCCAAAGCAAGTGTGTGTAGCTCATTAAAAAACAAGTACACAATCTAAAAATGTTCAAAAAGTTTACCCCTTTACTTTTTGTTTGATATTAGAAATTTAATATAAAAAATAAAAACAATGAGAATGAAATGCATGTTTTCTGTCATTCAAATATTTGTCACATACTGTATTTGAGTTTCTCTTCCTTTAATCATCTCGACACAAAGATCATTTTAAGTTCTTAATTTACCTTAAAAGTGTTGAAAAATCCACCTGTTTGCAGAAACAGCTAATGGATGAAGCGCAGGAGCTCACAGGCGGTGGGGGACCCAAAGAGTGATGTTTGGGTCAAACCACGCAGCCACTTATGATTGACCTGTGGATAACAGAAGTTCTGCAAGCAGAGAAAGACGTATTCGAGTCTGCGTCCAAACGCTGGAGGCTTGGTCAACAACTCCGGTTTCGGCTGCGCGCGGCGCGCATTTCTGTGAGGGCGCACTACAGGAGGCGAGCGCTGCCAAGCCACACCTCACCGCCCCCCTCAGCCAACCCAGGACCAGTGGTGGAGAGGAGGGGGTGACCCTCCAGCTCAGTGTCTTCACTCCATTTCAGTTTGTGTCCCATATTAGACATCTATACTTTGAAAGTGTGGATAATTTTAAATTTTAATTTGTGTCCCAACATTTGCATCCAATCCGCTATGATAATCAATGTTTCTGCACTGAGACAGCACCTTACGCCCTCTTGTGTTAGCGCTAAGGTATTACATCCCTCACACTCTGTCCTGGCTACTTTTGGAAGGAAGGGTACACAATTACTCCCACACATACTCACACACCTGGACACTTTAGAGTAACCAATAAACATATGAAGCATGTTTTTGGACTGTGAGAGGAACCCAGTTGTCAGAGAAAACCCACACATGCACAGAAGAACACGCCAACTCTCAAGCAAAATGACTTCGATCAACCTGTTATTACTCCCGTGATTAATTGCAGAAAAAGTCTGAATGTGAGACGTAGAAAGAGACGTAATAAGTCAAACACACCTTAACTTTGAAGTGAGACAAAGGAATGTGGTGACACAGGCAAGCCTCTCCCTTCCCTTGACAGTATTTTTAGGATTTTGGCTCCTCGGGTGACAGGCACTCGTGCGTAAACACTTTTTTCAGAATTGGTTTCAGACGCTCAGGAGTACTTACTTATTCGACATCTGGACAAAAGCAGAACTCCCTAAAAGCTCTTATTAATGCTGCTTGTAGTTTTCACTCTCATCCAGGACTAAAGTTCCCTAAACATCTACATTTCCTACAATCCAGGTAAAACATTGATAGCACATTAAAGGGCAGAGAAGTATTCAGATGTAGTAGATTTATTGCTCAAAATATTACTTCATTTAGGTATTCACAGGCTATCAAAATACAGTAGTGTTCCCATCAGTAGTGTTCCCACTTTACCAAAGACCTGATAAAACGTGCCCCATTTAATCCTTCATGAAAAAAAACATTAATGTCTCTGTTTCTGCTGGCAAGTGTTGCACATCTGACTCAAAGCTGCTTCATCATTCTGGGGCATAGTCATCAATTACATCCTTCAAACCCTTTAGAATTAACATGTTTGTAAAAGTATTGAAAATATCCTTCATAGCTAAATATTCATAATCATCTACAGAATGTATACATAGCTTTAGCAACAGTGTTGTGAAGCACATCACCCACCTGGAGAGAAAATGGCATTGCATGATTGTGCTTCTTTAATTAAAAAAATTAAGAGACTATAATTTATGAGCTGTTCAGTTTCCTGAACTGAACTGGGTTCATAAGTGCTCACAGGCTTCCCCATTATCAGTCTTTAGCTTTGACTTGTGATTGATGCTTACAAAATGGTTTGAGATTTCATTTGGCATTCCTTCTGTGACCCTTCAGGCAGGTCAAACTATAAAAGTCCAAAAAACATATATTAATTTATTGCACCACATAATCCTGTTCCTGTATGATTGGGGTAAAACCTGAATATCATCATCACCCTCAAAACCAGCACTCTATACAGTACACCAGCCTCAATATTATGAGGCGTCATCAATTTAAATCCCTCTCAGTCCTGGCAAGCATCTCTTCAAAGCAGTCTTTGATTACATCCACCTCCTCATCACCGCTTGTCCTCCTTCCCTGCTGGAACATTTTCAGTCCCTTTCTCCTCTATCGGGAGGGTTGAACGCGGCCTTCTTTTCTCTTTGAATCGACCTGAGCGAGACACCTTCATGTGCCTGCGACACGTTTGTTCGTTGAAGACAGGTTCCAGCGCGGAGTCATCAAAAGTTTCGTCGCTGAGGAGGTTGGAGCTCTTGCTGGACTCATGCACGGTCAAGGTCTGGTCATCAGATGGCTTGGAACCTACTGCAGTTGGGTTGTTCTGCTTCTCTGCGAATGGGTTAAAGTCTGGGCCAACTGAGGCTGGGCCTAAGTCTTTTGAGCCACCGCTCTTCTTCTTTGGCAGGAATGCTTTCCACCATGGGGTCCTGTCTGTCATGTTGGACTAGTGGGAGGGGCCTGTAAATTAAGAACGAATTTGATTACATGTTGATTTGTTTATGTTCTTGTTCTCTTTAGTCTTTGCACCATCTATTGATTGCTATAACTCAGCTTTCCTTTGTAAAACAACTTCTCTAAAACATTTACGATGTTGATGTCCTTTGGACCTCCATCCCACCACCTTGAAATATAAGTCATGTTAAATCTATTTTAAAACGTTTTTGTGTCCCCGTCTAGATGTCCCTGCAGGTGAGACTAAAACCTCTCAATCTGATCTCATGAATAACCACTGCAACCATATTTAGCTTCTCTGCAAAACTGGTTTAATCAGTTGCGAGTACACACAAAAGCAAATCACAGCTAGAATCAAAGATGAGCAGTCAAAAGGAAAAGAAAAGCTCCTAGCAAAAACCGACCTTTGCTGCAACAGGAAGTGTTGACAGCTAGAACGATCCAAATAAAGGTGAGACAAAGTGCCAGGCCTTTGATGGTGCTGCGATATATCCGAGTATTATATCCAGAACATTCAGTGTTTTCTTTAAACTTGGAGTAAAAACTGATCCCGTCAAAACGTCGCGAAAGTGTCCATTTTACGCACAGACTTGGTGCCTCGGTTCTTTATATTTCATCTTATTTTTTATGTCAAAAAATGTCTTCTGTTGCTCATAGGTTCTCCAGAGGATCCCTTATGAACTGATACATTTATAAGGAGCGGCTTGTCTAGTGAACAAGCAGGTTTCCGCCTCCGAAACTCTCATCTCGAAGTACCTGTCCTGAATCGTGATTGGATGGACCTTCTGAGCACGTCACGTGGGCCCAACTCAGGTAAATGCACCTCAGTGGGTGGGTGGAGTTAATGGTTGCGTGGTAACATACCTCAAGAGAGTGTCCGTCTCTTCCGTAACAGATTACAAAAAACAAGAAAAAAAAACTCTTTTGTGTGAACCAAACCAAGCCCATGTCAGAGAGCCATATTATGTTTAGGCTTTTGATACCGATACAAAGGAGCTCAACGGGCTGCTGAGACCTTTGTTTGTCATTTGCAGTGCTGTTTTACCCAGTAAAATGTAGCTGCGCTGCTTTTAATTAGGCCCAAAGTCAAACTCACTAGATCACCTCGTGCGTCAGGAGCGCATGAAAGCTGCTCCTGCGCTACGCAGAAGAATCTGGTCCTTCTGGATGTTTTGTCTTCTCTTTCTGTTTTTTAAATCCACCACTTACTTTACAAATTTCTGTCATGACTTCCTATCTGAAAGCCCCCCTCCTGACAGGTACACCTTCATGGCACTGATGACGTACTTTATCTGCATTGTCTGAGAGCGTTTGAAACTCGGCTTCCTGCTGATAAGGTTTTGTAAACGATTAAAGCCTCAGACACCACAGTCCAACACAGTGTAAAAGGAAGGTTTTATTGGTGCTCAGTAATCTTATGTCAAACATCAATCCACCCTCCTTTCCTGATAAGATCATGTCGCACAATAAAGTAAAACTTATTTGCTTAATGGCACTTCTCAAATGACAAAGGTCAACTGAACACTATACTCTGTATTTCAGAATTACTTACTAATTTATGAATGTCACTGTTAAATACAGACAGCATGTTGTGCATTTTAACTAGCTGTGGGGGTAAAATTAACTACCACAAACAATCGCAATCATGATCAAACAATTGAGTCAAACAGTCAAACCACATAAAAGCATAATTTTAGCATCATTTTGGAAGCACTTTTGGAATTTTTATAAGGACTTTGCTCTTCAGTGTTTTCATGAAGACTGGTGTTTAAAGACCCAGTCTGATCATCTTTTGATCTATTAGTTCCCAGTGTTTTTTTGTAATTCTGATTATGCTGTTTTTAGGCACACAAAAAAACTGTTCCTTTATAGGTCATAGTTACTGCAGAGCAGGAGGTGTTCATTAGAAATTCCCCTCTGAGTTGTGGGCGAGACTGTTTCATAGAGTAAGCCTGCCCCAACTTTCCATCATCCATCTGTTTAAAGCTTAAAGCCCCTCATAGCACCAAGCATACATAAATAGGGGAAACAAAAATAGCCAGCACTATTAGAGCTATCCAGCCATAAACCAGATTCCAGCTCAGACGAGGAAAACAAAGACGCACATGGATCTAGCCGCCTGCAAGTGGATGCATCCGTATCAGGGAGCTTTTAGCCTGCTGGTTGTAGCTCCCATGTCACAGCTTAAATAAGAAATAAATACTCAGCAAGGCAATTTTAATTTTCTTTACATCCTCTCTCATGAGAAAACCACCATAAGAACTTGTTAAAAACACAATTTTCACCAGAGTGGGTCATTAAGTCAGAAACTAATCATGTGGAAGGGCTAAGAAGTAAAATTCTGAAGCACATTTTAAGGCAGCTGGATGGTCGGGTGTTGGACCTGGGTTTGCTTCTCTGTGCGTGCAATGAACTAACATCCAGTGTGGATAGGCCAGACCCTTTGTGCTGCTGCCTATCTGGGTTTCACTGGACCTTGAAAATACAGGACTCTGTCAGAAAAGGGCATCCGGCGTGAAAACTCTATGCCAAACCTGTGCATATAAGTTAAAGCTGATTTGCTGTAGCTAACCCTGACGGGATGTGCTGAAAAGTGAACAACAATGTATAGTGATAAGGATGTCATTAAAGGTGGTATAAGAATGAAGTAAAAACTGAAAACATAAATATTATATGCATGTTTGAAATAGAGTGATATGTATAAACAGTTTAGAGGGCAGAAAATTATCATGAAAGCAGGTCATAAATCCTAAAACTAACCAGTAGTAAAACACCAAGCCTTGTTACATGTCTAGAGAAAAAAAGATAAGGTATTGATTAACTGGTCTTTAGACCATAATATTACTGTTTAAAAGTGACTGTGTTGTCCTGAGCTATGGGCTGCTCCAAAGATCAGGAAAGCAGCAGAAAAGGCTCCCCCCCTTTCAGGGTTTTGTTTTCCTTCTGAAAATTTCCTCAAAATATCAGGCTATTGGTCAGTGGACAAAAAAAATAGCAAAGATAAGCTTTGTCTTTAACCCCTAGAAAAGTGAATTTATTTACAGCTTTGGAAAAAATCCTTTGTTTTTGCTTTCTAATAGATTTTAAATGAAGTTAATATTGGAGCAGAAGTGGTTTAACCCTTGTGCTATCTTAGATGACCCCACCCTTACATTGATGTGTTCTCCCTACCATGACAAAGGTGGATAAAGGTGGAAAGATTTCATGTAATCCATGGACACCAGTGAAGATCACAAATCATTGAAGAAAAAAGGTTCAGAACACTGTCTAGTGCAGGGGTGGCCAACCCTGGTCCTCAAGAGCCTCAACCCTGCCAGTTTTCCAGCTCTCCCTGGACTGCTTGATGCTGATAACCTAAATCAGGTGTGTTCAGTCAATCAGGATGTGAAATCATTTGAGTCAGCTAATCAACAGTAAGCTGGTGAGGGGGAGCTGGAAAACCGGCAGGGTTGAGGCTCTTGAGGACCATGGTTGGCCACCCCTGGTCTAGTGGCTCTAGATGACCCAACTCCCAATGTTGAAGTGCCTAAGATAACACAAGGGTTACTGCGTATTTGCATCAATAGGCGTCAAGGGGTTAAAATGCATGAAGGTTGTGGACACATTTTGTAAAGATTTCAAGTGAAAGACCAGGTTTCGGGATATATCCTTATTTCCTTTACTGAATGACAGTTCCTGTGTGATTTTATGTCAGCAAGAGTGTTTCTTCTGCTGGTCCAGGAATCCCTGAATGGTTTCTGTCTAGTTTGTTGCCAACAGGAAAGAAACAGCGAGTGGAGGGGTTGAATTACAGAATGCCTGCTGACTCCTTCCTGCTCTCAGTCTCACTGCTACTAAAGTCAGTGGCCTGCATACCTGGGGACTCCCTCCTCCGCCTTTTTCCATACTCCAGTGACTCTCCTCCTCTGTTTCTCTTTTGCACACAGATGGGAAAACATTATTTAACCCCAAGCACTTGACTAGAAATTAAAAACTCCATTTATTATTTGGTAGTTTCATAAATGTGCATGCATTCAGGAAAATTGAGCCTTTGAACTCTATTTTTTATTAGTGTTACACATTTTCTGTTTTGAAGTTTTGTCCTCAGACTTCACAAGGTGAGAGTTTCTCTGTTTTGCCATTTTTTGCAACTTTATTAACAGTAACATGACTCCTGAAAAACATCAGAAGTATATGATCACTTGTTTTATTGGTTCTCAGTTTTAAGTAGCAGCTTGCACCCTGTCCCATGTCTCCTAATCTCCTTTCTTTGAATTTTTCAGCAGGTAGCCTTTCTGTGTGATGAGCTAGGTCCGATAAGTGCATATTTGTGCACACACTATTTTTTTTTCCGATAGAGATAGTTAGAATAACCATTAGTCTCTTCACTCTGTCTTCTAGATGAAAATAAAGGAAAAGAGGCTTTTAAACTAGAAAAACAAACAAGAGAAGTATGTGTGTTGAAACCTGAATGATCCCAATGAAAGTTATTGGAACAATGCTAGGAGTTGCGTAACGATTTCCCTCTCCCTGTTTCTGTATCTGCAACAGCTCTGACACAGTGAAATGCAAGACTTCCCTTTGACACAACAATGGGGCAGGAGGTCGCATGCACGGATGGGAAAAAAATACCTTTAAAATGCTACATCTAAGATTCTGCCAAATACAAAAGCTCTATGAAGTGTATTTATTGTGAATTAATACAGCCATGAATCTAAAAAACAGCCTTATTTTAAGTTAATAAACTAAAACCTTCCATTTTTATGTTAAAAAAAGACTATTATTTTTTGAAAAATAAAATGTGATAGAATAAAAAAAATGCCACTGGGTTGAATTTTTTCAACTGTTTTTTCCTCAGGGCTGTTTTGGAAGTCATCGTCTACTCCAACTTTGTCAGTCTTGGGATCATATGGGTTAACAGATTCTATCTGTGCTGTCTTTGGGCGAAGGCAGGGTTCACCCCAAGCAGGTCATCAATCCAGCACAGAAAAGCACAGAGACAGCCGAGTCTCACTCAGTTTTCTCTGTTTTGTTTGATATTTCATTGCAGTAGTGCTTTCTTTGGTATCAAAGGTGCAGAACCATCAACACACTACCATTAATTCTTGCTTTTCTGCATTTTGAATGGTCGACATAGTTACTATATAGTTATAGACACACTATCACCCCTCTTCTCCTTGGGTATATTACTGGGGCAAATATTATTCCAGAGTACATCATCAGACTTCCAAGCATTGCTTTCTGGAGGGAGCTTGATCATCTGCGAACCACTTTAGGTCCATTTGTCACTGCAGCCTGAGGGCCTGCAGATAATGTCCATTCATAAATGTTTTTTTAGTATTGTCCCTGCCCAAAGCAAAGATTTACTTTATGTGACTTAATCCTATAAATATCCCATGAGCAATGCTCAATTTAATCCCCCACTTGTTCGCAAATCTATTTTAAGAAAATGTTTTTTGAAGTGTTAAACTGTTTGCTCACACAGTCTTAGTGTGTCAAATCCTTTTCACTCACTGGTTGTTACACAGTGAAAAATAAAAATAAAGTCTGAAATCTTTTTGAAACTTTTTTAGATCACCTCAATGGCGTCAGATTCACACCAATTATACACTCAAAGTCACACACAAGCAAGTAGAAATATTTATTACAAGCTCTTTGCCTTTATGTTAAGCTTAATCAAATGTGGTAAACGGCCACTTTCATCATTCAGTTTTCTGGTTATTTAGGAGCGGACACTTCAAAGTATGTCTGCGTTTGCTTTGGGATGACAGTAATGTTTCGGTCTCATACATGTGCCTGTTACAGGAGCAAGTCATTGTCAAAAGATAAATCTTGAAAAAAAATTGTCACTGTGTTGCATTGACTAACAGGTTGAACAAAGGTGTGCTAACCATGGGAAAGACAGCAGGAAGGCAGCCAGTCAAACTGGTAGAGTCAGCTAGGAAAAGAACAAACCCTGCAGAGGAAGGGAGCAGCTCCAGTATCTAAGAATTGTAAACACTGAATTGTCCTCAAATAAATGACAAGGTTTGTTGGATTCTTTAAATTCTGCCAATTTTTTTAAACGACCCTCCCTATAGTCCTCAACTTTCAACAAAATAATTCATGGGTGCCTTACGGGTGGAGCAGAGAACTTCCATGGAATGAGTTTCGATTGGTTCCATTATGATTTTAATGTGAGGATTGTATTGTTTGGCTGCTCCTCCACTCAGCAGGGAAGTGTGATTCACGCAAGACAAGGAAGACGGAAACTTGCAGGAATGCAGACAGAAAGCTATTGCAGTTTTCGGTTTTTGGCGACGCGTTTGTTAGCAGTTACACAAAAGATGAAACACAAACAGGATGCAGGGACCACTGAAAACAAAACAGTAGACCCAGAAGCTGGAATTTAAAAATCCACAGTGTTTCTTTCTGTTATTTTAGTTGTGTACAGATTTGTATTATTATCAAAGGAGCAGGAGTGGTTTTTCTCCAAAACCTTTCCTGCTTTCTATAACATTATAATTAGTTTTACATTATTCACTTAATATGCTTTAGGAGAAATCTTACTCATGTTTCATTGTTGATCCATCAACTTTTATATTTTGACTAAATATGGGGTGGGGTCAAAGACATTGCTTCTGAAGTAGGTGACTGTTCTCACTCATCCTGACACTGAGTAATGGCATCTGGAACAAAAATCTTGCCTTAAAGACACGGCTTCTAAATGTCATGTACTAATCTAAAAGTCAAATCAAAGACATAGTTGCTAATTATCATAATTGAAGTCAGATTAACTGTCTTCAAACCACTAATAGATGCTGAACCTGTTTTCAGTAAAAGAATTTTAAAAGCTCTGCCCGTCTCATTAAGTGTGCCTCATCAAAAATGTTTATATATAAACTTCTAATGCAGTTAGATGTTGAGAAAGCAAGAGGTTCATTGGTGGTTCTAAATTGTCCCTATAAGTGTGAATGTGAGTGGTTGTCTGTCTTTGGTGGACTGATTATGTTTCCACTTTTACCAGACGGTAGCTTTGTAGGCTCCTGCAAAACTTCAGGGTCACTTCTGTGAAAACCCACTTCTGTGATCCTGAAGTGGGTTTAGAAGATAGTTAGGTGGGAGGTTCCAAACCACTTCAATCATCACTGGATTCAGAATAATCACAAATCAAACCCTTGTTGTTACCATTTTATTTATTGCATGTCTTTGCTATTTATGTTTTCACAAAGTACAACAAGCTGTTTTCCTTGAAAATCCGCTGAATGCTTCTTTTCTGACTTTGAAGCGGCAGCGCGGCTTTGTCTGAAGTGATGCCAACAGAGAGCACACGAAGAAACAGAGGGAGGAGGGAGGACTCTCGTTCTCAAACACACCCAAAGTAAATGGCTAAGAAACTCTGTAGAAGACCATTTACAGATTCCAAACTCAGAAGTCACATTTCAATGAGTTGTTGCTCAGCAACAAGTGCCTAATTCATTCAAACACCCAAAATGAACTTATGATGAAACCACGATCACAGAAATTACAGAAAAGGAAATCTTTTTCCTCCAAATCCAAGTAATGGCAAAAACGCAAACTTTTATTTCAATTTTTATAGTTTATAAGTAGTTCACTACAGTTGGGACCAATCAGCTGTAACTTTGAAATTAAGAGCTCTCTTTACAACAGATGGGATATTTCTTCAAAAAGAAGACACACAAATATATATTTGTAATTTCTTTTTAATCTGCAGATGTTGGTAAATAAAATTTCACACTATTTCCACACATTAATGGTAAAGTGCAGAGAAAGATGTCGGCTAAACATCCCAGAAGCTTCTGATAAAGACATGAATCCCCTCTAGAAGTGTCTGTGAAAGCGTTCTGAGATCAAAACAGGAGTCTGGAGAGATATTAAAAATGCATCCATATCCAGAACAACACCGTCCATTATGAAGCACTGTTTTATAATCATTTTTGATGTGAGCAACTTCAAAAACCAAAGTTTTTCCTGTAAAAAATAAAGAAGTAAAAATAATACGCTAGAAAATGTTCAAGGTATACTTGGTTAACTCATAAGGTGCCTTTAACCAGTTGCAGCCATGAAAAACTTTTATAATCCCACAAATCTAAAATCTATAATTTATTAACAAAAGGGAAGCTAAAAAGATGTAAGCTTGGCTTTAAAATAATTTGCACAAGTACTAGAATAGTTGGTCTTAAAGAAACTGGTTTCCATATTTATACTATTTGTTTCCATATAAAATGACTGTATTTTGAATGTGTCACTTCAAATTGTTTATCACCTTAAAGCACCTAATAATGTGTGTATTGATGAGTTGGTACAAAACCACAATAATACATTACTTTAGAATTGTTGAAGATTTTTAAAATACCTGGGTTTTAAGCAAACTTTTCCTATTATCACCCAATAATCAGTAATAAAAACAATGGATCTTTGGACATTACACTTAAGTCAATAAAGGTAATCTCTATTTATCAACACAATTGATAAAATGAGTAACATCTAAGATCTACATGTATTAGGTATATTTTTAAAATGTCCTGACGATCACAGATTTATTGCCGGTACATAAATATTTGTACATATAGGCTACTGTAATTGTTAGTGTTTAAGATTTTTTTGGTTTTTTTTTTTGATGATTAACAATTATGGAAATCAGAGTATCAAAAACTGGTTCAAAAATACTCTTGGTAAAGAAAGTAATTAATATAAACTTGTCAGACAAAGATAGAGCTACAAAATGGCTACATCTCACTTTTCCCAGTCAGACCTATTGTTTAATTGCTTTGCTATTATGACTGATTTTAAAGAACAAACGAGATTTGAGAGGACTTAATGCCACTTTCAGGGTTAGCTTATTTCAAAGATGAAAAGTTTGTTGCTCACACTGTACCTAAAAGTTATTTATGTAGTTTTATGAAGTGATTCACCCAATTTATTAATTTCTTCAAAAGGATTTTAGCTGCTGTGTAACATTTAGATGTCCCCTGGCATGGAAGATATGTTTGTTTAAACATTTAGTCTGTAAACTCGTGAACTTTCTTTTTTTTACATATTGTTACACGCCACACACCCCTTTTTTAATTTTATGTTGTTTTTTTTTTAATAGAGTTTATTACCGGTACAAACTGAAGTTGAGTTCTACAGCACGGAGAATATAGCTGTAGTTCTGAAAAGCTCCAAAGGAGGGCGCTAATGAGACCAAATAAGTAAAAAATACTGGCCGCCGTAAATATTCCACGAAGAAAAAGAAAAATAAGGAGTGCTATGGGGGGGATCAACCATTAAGTCTCAGAATTAAACAACTGCTGCTTAATTATTGGGTTAAAATACAGGGTTGTGTAGATACACACATGGTTAGGGGAGCTACTTCTCCTTGTAGGGAAAGAGGTAGTGGGACAAACAAAAGTGTTGCTTGGAAATTAGCCTATTAATGAGAGAAACAAACAATAATGGTGGTAAACCCCTGGTTAAGACGTTTTTGTACCCGGCCACTCATTTCTGGGTTTTTCCAACCGTACAAGTGGATTTGTATCTCCACATGAAGATGGATGGTAGCAAAGGGAAGGGAAACTGGGATGAAATAACAGCAGACAGGTTAGACACAGTCCATGCTTCATTTATTCCCATATATACAAATGGATATAACGACCCAGACACAATGAGAACTGGTTTTTCTTTCTGTATCCCTTCATTGGGAAAATATGTCGGAGTTAAGACGTCAAAGGATCTTTCAGTTTTTGCAGTTGAAATGTTGACAATATATAGTTTACACTGGTTAGAACAGAATAGAATTGGAGATGTCATAATTTGTTCACACTCATTGTCAGCTTTATTGTCTCTGAAGTCTTATTCTTCTGACAGCAGATCAGATATATTGTATATCAGATTTATGTGGGTACCAGCACATAAGGGGGTGGAGGGAAAGGAAATGGTTGATTTTCTGGCAAAAAGGGCGTTGAAACGGGCTATAGAGATGAAAATTCCATTAGGTGGAACAGAATTTAGGGCGATTATTAGAAGGCGTATTATGGAAGAATGGCAGACACAATGGGAAAGGGAGATGAAAGGTCCACATTTATTTAGTATTCAAGACAAAGTAGGGAGAGGTATGAATGTCAGAGTAAACACCAGAGATCACGGCATAATATCACGGTTGAGGATGGGACACACTGGTTGAAATAATACATTGCATATGATAGGGAAACACCCAACTGGTTTGTGTGATAGCGGGAAAGGGGAAGAGTCAGTGGAGCACCTTCTGTTTCATTGAGAATGTTGTGATTATAGGTTTTTTGAGCAGGACCAGGTTTTTTTTTTTGGTGGCCCTAATACTCCGTCGTAATGAGGAGAATTTGGGGCTTTTTTTTTTTTTAGGTAGTCCCCACTCTGACCCTGAGGTGGCGGTAATGCAGCTTCACGTTGGTGCCTCCCGCCAATAAACCACAAGAAGAAGAAGAAGAACAAGGAAGAAGTGCTCTGGTCATGTAATGGCAACATAACGAAGGTTAGTTATACTGACACGCGACAATCTTAAATGAACATTATTTACTTTAAAAAATAATAATAATTAGGTAGGAGATAGAGTTTGTGTTACGTCTGTTTTAACTTATTGTTAAAACAAAGCTTTGGGTTGAAGCTATTTTAGCTAACCTACCTAGCAGGAGGCTAAAGAAATGGATTTTTTGAGTTTATTTCTTCATTCATCATGACCCTACAGATGTTTCGGTGTCGACTGTCCTCTATCGTTTGATATTTATATACTCGACAATTAGCGGTGCTTAACTAACACGGAAACGGTCTGCGAAGACTGAGGAGCTTTTTCTGGATCATGTACAGTACAGACTGTACTGAATGTGTTCGAGCCACTAAGAAAATAAACTGTTTGTGTTTTTGGTTTGACAGCTTCCAGATGCCGGTTTGACCGTTACTCTAGCAGAGATGAGCGTTCCCTGTTTAGCATCCGCCGCTGCCCGAAGTTTCTGTCTGCCGGGCCCCGCAGCAGCAGCCGGTCTGATCTGCTGGCGGTTTCTAGGGTCCAGTTCTACCCACAGGTGGGATTTTCTGGATTATCATGCAGGGGGATTGCGCCGATTTCCTGGGTTGGGACAGTGGTCTCCAAAATAAAAGCTCACATGACCCTTGGTGTTCTGTTAGAGTAGTAAGGGAAATTCCTATTAAACCAATACTATCTCAGGTGAAGTTAATAAATATTATTTAATCATTAGAGTTCAGAGTATCCACAACAATACTGTAGCTATAACCTGTCAAACAATTTTAAAACATTAAAACACAGATTGTAAAGCTATGTTTTATCTTTTACTCTTCCTGTTGCTTAGGTTTAGGAAAGTTTTGATGCATAAGTGAAAGGTGACAAAACTTTCTTGTCTTTTTAGAAGAACTATGTCCTCCAAAAGACAAATGGACCACCTAGAAAGAACATCGAGTAACTACAGACAAAATGTAAGTTTGTACTTTGTTCCTAAATCACTCAGCTTTGGCGCTTTTAAACATTTCCTTTTGATTTTTGTTGTAAATCCTTACTTTACTTAAAAAGTGTTTCATTTCGACACGTTTTGTTTCTCACAGGCCCTGTATCCAGCTCAGGTGTGTGGAATTACAAGCGAGTCAGAAACAGTGAAAAGACTAAGAATAGCCGTCCCACCAGACTTTGTCTTCAAAGCAGGACAGTGGTGAGTCGATGCATCTCAAGTTTTGAAGTACTCCTAAAACCTTCTTGCAAGTGTTGAGATGACTTACTTTAAAATTGATGTAGAACTTAGAGTATAGGGAAAAAATGAAACAAATCAAAATTCTTTCATCAGATGAGTTACCAACTCGTAATGCCATGTCATAGTTAGTTGTGGCAAAAACAAATCCCTTTGTTGGGAATTGCAAATTGAAACTGTAGTTCTAATTAGGTAAAGATGAAAACAAGCAAACACAGGACTACATGAGTCAACACTCATCAGTTTTACTCAGATCTTCGTTTGCTCGACAATCTCCAATCCCAAAACAAACATGTCATATGCTTGCAGTGCCAATAATGGCCACTTGGAGGCAGTGAAGCACCAGCTAGGTCAAATCAAATCAAACTTTATTTCCAACTCATGCTACCCAAAGTGTTTCAATTAAAACCAAATCACAAAAAGTCAAGACGCTAAACAGATATTTTGTTTAAAACCCATATACAATGCCCCCCCCCCCCCCCTCCACACACACACACAGACCATGATAAGAAAAATGATGCAGTGTAGAAATCTGACTTTGTACTGAAGTGGGGAAAAGATATTTTGGTGACATGTACACATCGGTAACCCCCCCCCCCCCCACTCAAGTTCACTTAATACACTACCACGGGGCCCCCCAGATCTAGGTTTAAGAGCCAGACCTGGGAGATCCCATTGCAGCGACCCCATTCACTGAGAAGGGTCAGTCCCTGATGTGGAGGATCCCTCTGAGGAAAACACTGGAGCTACGAATAAAATGTGAAAGAAATCAAATGAAAATTTAAATAACCAAATAAACCTTAATAGACAGATATAAAATGGTAAATGTGAATAAAATTTTATATATATATATATATATATATATATATATATATATATATATATATATAATATGCGCAGACCAAAAGTTCGGACACACCGTCTCATTCGAAGAGTTTTCTTTATTTTCATGACTATGAAAGTTGTAGATTCACACTGAAGGCTTCAAAACTGTGAATTAACACATGTGGAATTATATACATAACAAAAAAGTGTGAAACAACTGAAAATTTGTCATATTGTAGATTCTTCATAGTAGCCACCTTTGGCTTTGATTACTGCTTTGCACACTGTTGGCATTCTTGCAGCGTTTATGGCGCATGACTGACAGATTCCCCCGATCTCACTTTCAACTGGTAGGGTTGTGTTCATCCAACAAACTCACTCCTGATTGGCGAGAGTGGTTGCCATAGAAATGCTGACTTATTCAGTATACAGTCAATGGTTGTAACAATGTCATATCTGCAATTATGAAGATAATTAAAGCCTGAAGCAGCATTGTATGGCCCGCAGTTGCTACCCACCACCACCCACACTAGCTGAGCGACTGCTTCAGGCCCTTCCCCATCGCCCTCTGCCTCTGTCCCCCTGACCCGATCTACTTGGCCCGAAAATTAGTTTCCACTAGTGATGGGTCTGGCAACACCGACGTGTCGGCTCACTTGTCGAGCTCATAAAGGGAAACCCCGTGTCAGTGCACGTATCACTTCAGGAGAAGTCAGGTGACCGATACAGCCACTATGTCACAGTTGAGCCAAACAAGGAAGCCCGTCTACCAGCAGTGTTGCCAGATTCTGCGGTTTTCCATCTAATTGGGTGGGTTTGATTTTGCGTGTAGAAAATGTAATTGGGGTGGTTTTTTATTTGGCGGATTTTAGTTAATTTTATTATGAGTCTAAGCTATCTTTTATATTGAAAGATATTTTATTTAAAAAAAATTACCAGATCTATTTGGTTACATGACTGTCACTTGGGTGCTAAATCAGTCCAGCGGTGAGTTTAATAGAGTCGGGGGGGGGGTCCATTTTTGATGCCTCGGATGCGCCCAGCTTGAATGTTTCTCGCGCTCGCGCGCCCCCGTTTTCCCCGCCTGCCTGTGTTTGACGTTTTATTTTACTGAAGGAGTTGAATGTGGTGTTTTAATGAGGTTTGTGGAATTATTTTGTTTTTGGCTTTTTGTCCCCCCAGTTCATCTCAGTGTCCGCTTGATGTAGCAGAATACAATTCCACTTCAAACAGACTCCTATTTGTAATGAATCATTTTCTGTTTTGGAGGTTAAATGTGGCATTTGTTCAGCAGAACTGTTAAACTTAAAAGCACTTCCCCAATGCTGGAGCATTATAGAGTGAGACCTGGGAATGAGGGACTACAATGACAAATATTGTGTTTAGATTAAATTAATACGTAAATCAGCAAAGTTTCTTAGCTTGGTTGCCTGCAATGCCATTTTTGGTCCAGCAGAAGTCAGTATTAAGTGACACAGTATCAACACAGTTTGGGCAATGTGCTGAAACGATTCACGAGGCCTGATCAACCCATCACTACTTTCCACCATTTACTAGGTACATACAAATTAGAGTATGTGGTTTGGGTGACATTTTTTGCTCAAAGGCGCAATAAGAAACAAGAACTGCAAAAACGATGTGGTCCTTGGAGCCCAGGACTTCTGCGGGACATCATTAGGGGTCAGCATGCTGGTCTGCTGGCAGCTTTTATTTGACAGAAGGATTTCTTATCAAAAGTTTAAGGTCACTTTTAAAATAACCTCATCAAATAACCATTTATCTCCTATGAGTCTTGGACCTCGGCATGAGTTGCCAATATTAATTAGTGCAACATGCACATGTAGTTTGTACATGCTGCCCATATTTTTGGTGGGCGGTGGTAAGACGGCCAGTTGCTCTGCGCTGACTGATAATGAATGTAAATGGATAAAAATCCTCGAGCTTGAGTGTTTACCAGAAACAGAAAGACCCAGTCCTTCATCTCCAGGTGGGAGAGGGAAGAGGCGGTGGAAGGAACATGTGTGTGTGCGTTTATGTGCTCATTCTGTTGTGTGTGTGTGTGAGGATGGCGGTTGTCTGCTGCTTTCCAGGCTGGCCTCGTCACGCCGGTCTGTAAAGCAACGTTTTTTAATGAAACTTTATTGGTGATTTGAGCGTTTCGCCTAAATGCTGAATTTATGTTGCCAGCATGGAAAGAAAAAGTCTCATAGTTGCAAAGCAAAAAATCAAGCAGTTGTACAAGTTGAAGATGAAGAGTGTGTAGATGTACCAGGCTGCATGATGGCACACAGAACTGTACTGCACCCCCATGCAGTGTCTTAAAAGGGCATCGCTATGATCACAGTGTTTCCTCCATCCTGCCTTCTGTGCCTGGATAGACGCCCGTTCTGGAAATGTTCTCTTGTTGTTTTTTTAAAGAAAATTGGACTTAGCGGTGCATCCATCCCTTTTAGTGTGGAATACATTAGGAATGAATGGTCACGTTGCTGCAGCACCAGCTCAGCTGCTGTGCTTGTTGATGTGTTCAGGCTGTTCGGAACTGCGCTCTGAGTTTTGGATTATTAGAAAATCAGGAAACTTGTCTGCAGAGGTCAAAGTGTTCCTACATTAAGCCTCTGACTTTCACTTCAATAATACCATATTTACGTCTTGAAGACCCACTCTAATTAAAATCACAGTTTGGTGTTTTTCACATGTTCTTGTGGCATTTTTCTGATGATGAATGGCCTAAAGAAAATTAAGATTAAATTGTATTTATTTATTTAAATCCTGAATCCGGAGCAGAGAGAAAAATCCAGTTTGAAAAAGATTGTAGTTGTGACGTAGAAAATCTGTTGTGCGTGCTACAAGCTCCCGGTTTCTCTCCATTCTGATGGATCTACTTCTAGACAACTGGATCCACGAACGACTTCGTGGATCAACCTCGTCTGAGCTGGCATCTGGATTTAAACTGTACGGCTGGATATGTTCAATATTCATCATCATTTTGGTTGGACAGGTAATGATAGGTTGGGGGTGTGAGGGGCTGTAAGCTAGCAGGAGGGAATGTAAAGGGATGGATGACAGGAAGTGGGAGTAGGCTCACTCAGATGTGAATTTCTAACAAATTTTTTGCACAAACTGTTTTAGACAAAAGCCCAGTTTTTTGGTTTTGTTTTGTTTTTTTGGCTAAAAATGGTATAATCATAATCAAGACCACTGAGAAAGTTAAATTAAATACATCAAATATGATCAGAGTGAGACTTAAATTATAATACATGCATGAATTTAGAAACAAGTGTGAGGCTGAAGGAGGTTAGACATCCCTAATACATTTCTCTACTCATTAATCAACTTAAAGATTTGTTTTGCTTTTTTCTGTGAGTTTTGTGTGTAATATCTGATTGAAATCCTGTGTGCAGGGTGGACTTTTTCATCCCAGGTGTGGAGAAGGTTGGAGGATTTTCCATGTGCTCCAGTCCGGCTTTACTGCACAGGGAGGGGGTCATTGAACTGGCTATCAAATACACAAAACACCCCCCAGCACACTGGGTCCACACCATGGTGAGAAATGACTGTAAAGGATGAGAGGAGAGTTAGTTGCTTAAAGAAGATGTTTTTTGATCTGCTTATAGTCATAGGGCTTATGTAGAATCACTGCCTTAAAACAAATGATTTTTTTTGAAACAATTTTAACCCAATTGATATATTGATTCATTTTTTATAGATATTTTTTAGTAGAAATAATACTGACATACAGTGATTTTCTACTGATCGCATTCAATAAGATTATTGAAATTGGATTGGAATTGGTTTATTTCAAGCAATCAAATACTAAAGAAGACAAAATAAATGTGAATTTATTCATAAATATATCAAACTTTAATCATGATTGATTGGAAAAATTAAAAAAAATTCAAAGTTGCAGAAGTTGCAGTTCCTTCTATACGCATACGATCCATGTTAAGGATGTCATTATAATTACCTTTAATCATAAATAGACATATTTGTATTAATGCAGAACATGACATATTGAATCCATTAAATGTGAAGTTTGTCAGAAAGAGTTATGCTGATGTTATTGATTCATTGCTGCATTTCTTAGATGAAAATTGTCTAAATAATTGAAACAGAAAGAAATACCTCATAGCTGTGATGAATCCATGTTTGTTTTCCAAAGTGAACTTTAACTTTATTTGTATGTTTGGGGACTATAATAAAAATATTGGATACTGGATCATTTACGACAAACTAGAAGCCACACTGTCAAAAGTTTAAGTTAATCCTTGATTTTAAGTATCAAAGCATTCTAGAAGTCAGCTTCAAACATATTTAAGGTGTAGTAAATGTTATTTTTGGTTCCCTTTATGAAAATGACTGCATTTTCTCAGCATATTTAGCTTCTATTGTGTTTTTCAGTTTGCATGATTCAGAATCAGCAGTTTGTAAAGGGGTTGTGCTTGGAGCAGACCCACACAGGAGAAACGTTACAACTTTTGTCATAGAAATGCGTATTTCTGCGTCTTGTGTTAGGAGCTGAAGCACCATGCGCTGGCAGTCTGACAGCAACCTGCTTCTCAAGTTTTGCTCTTCCATATAGTAATCCACCGGTGCAGGTTTTTGCATGAATATGGATGATGTGTTCCTGCAGCCCCTCACCCCATCCTCTGCCTGCTCATTTCTGCCCGTGTGTGATAATGAGCTGTAGTAAACAGCTTTGAAATACGGCGCCGTGCGTAAATAAGCAAGAGAAAGCTGCGTGCATTAGTGTTCTGAGCCTTTCAGTTCTGGGATCTTCGCTTGATCCCTTTGTTTGATTTGGTGCATCGGGAGTAGTGTTGGGATCATCCTCAGCCTCGTGTGAGTGCTTTGTGGTGGTGTGCAGATGAAAGTCTATGACAGCACAAACCCCTTTGACTACAAAAGACTGTTGAAACGTGTAAACGCTGCGGTAGCTGGCATTCACATGTATTCATTTCAATACATTTGAAGGTCTTTCTTTAACTTTTTTCTCCTTTTACTCTGCAGTGTGCTGTGGGTTCCCGCGTGGCAGTGCGCGTCGGTGGGGACTTCTTCTTTGACCCGTCACCGTCCGACCCTCCTGTAGATCTGCTGTTGGTGGCTGGTGGTGTAGGAATCAACCCTCTTTATTCCATTCTGTTGCACGCAAAAGACCTGCTGCATCTCAGCCAAGCGTCAGCCGATCGGGGCTGCAACATCGGCTCCACTCACCTCTGCTACAGCGCCAAGAACACACAGGAACTGCTCTTCAAGGTGAGAAGATGGATGATCGGGTAGCCATGACACACACTGTAGGACGGAAAGAAAGTTCCTTTCCCGGTTTATATGGGTCGTAAGGCCATCGGAGGGGAACTGCCACCATTGCTCCGAAATGTGACGCAAGTTGATGACATCATCCACAATTGGAATTTTATCCCCGTTGTACAATCACGTGCACATCGTGCCATTATTGTGAGCGATTAGAATAAACAATGGCGGAGCAAACTCAATTCAGATCATTTCCACAACCAAAGATTTGGAAGACAAGTCAGCCATTACTGCAGCCTGAATACAAGAGTGGATAGACGTTATTTCATTCTGACTCAGTCCCCAAAAATACAGACATGACATTTTCACTGTATATTTACTTTCTAATGCAACTATAACTTCAGCTATATTTATTAAGATACAGAGCACGTGGCAAATCAGTTCATTTTCAATAAAAGTATATTTATTTGGTATATTGAGGCTTTAAAAGTACAAAACAAACTTGATGTACCTACTATGTACCTTGTCTTGTCTGCATCATTCATTGAACATAAACTTATTAACGTATATAGAAGTAAGCATCTTTAGAAAAACTTTGCATGTAAAAAACATAAAAACAGGATCTCAAAGATCCCTATATACCACTCTAAAAGAAAACCCAAACCACTGAAACACTGGAGACGATCGCGTCATAAGGCTTGAAAAGGAAGAAACGCCATTCAGAAGTTTATCAGTTATCACAGACAGTCGCAAGTGAAACCGACTTGCTAGACCGTACAACTGCAGTAGGGACGCAGTACGATTGATGCAATAGCCGATCGCTATGAACTATAAACCAGCTTCACAACCCAACTCATTTTTTTAGACCTCCATCATTGAGGCGTGCAGGGAGTTTCCTGACAAGATCTCCTGCAGCTTCCATGTCACGCAACAGAGCGCCGACGTGGACCCACATCTTCAGCCATTTGTCAAAAGTAAGTCATTCAAATCTGTATGAGCATGACTGAATGTCACCCACTTCCACTCTGCCTCCCTGATTTATCTGCATCATCTCAAGTAGAAGTTACTAGCTCAGCACTGTGTGTTTAATGAAAACATTTGCTTCCCGTCCCTTCAGGTGGAAGAATCACAGAGGAGGAGCTTGAAGCTTCTGTGGACCCACAAAGGACTTTGTGTTATTTGTGTGGACCCCCACCCATGATCGAGGCCATTTCTGAAACCCTCACAGACCTCGGACTTCCAAAAAACCGGATCCTGTATGAGAAGTGGTGGTAGAGGCGCAGGTTATGTAGCTTTTTAAGTTGTCAGGATATTTAGGAAATGGGGAAAATTGTCGAAATTTCTCCCCCACTGCCCAACTAACCCACCAACTACTTCACTTTTTATTCAACTGAAACAAATGCATCCTTGTGAAGAATATATGATTTGTTTGCACGCTGCTACACCTTCAGACGGAAGGCTTCTCCTGATGATTACCAACAAATAAAATTGTAGTTTCTGAATGATAAAAATGCAAGTGTTTTTATGAAGGGTTGTGTGTTAAGAAAAAGTTGCATTTGGATGGAAAATACTAAATGTAAGCTTAGTAGAGATGAAGAACTTATTTTAATCTGATTAAATGTATTTATATTAAATATAGTGACATGTCAACTTACTTGTGCAAAAGCAACAAATGTTCACTCTTTAAAAAACAGTTTTGATCACTCATTTTAGTATTTCGGTTATATGAACACACAGTGCTTATCTTCAGTACAGGTTGTTTGTTACACCAACCTACATTCCAACAAACAGTTTCTCATCCCGGGGTGGAGCAAGTATCCCATGGTGCCCTGTAATGGAACCTCCAGGAGGTCTCTGATTGGCTTGGATCACTGAACATCCCTTGGAGACGACTGCGAGCTCCGTGTCGTCTTCTCTCGGCAGGCGCTTTGCCGATGAGTCCCGTCTCATCATTTCGTCTTGAGATGAAAACTCTTCATGATTCAACAGGAAATTGAAATAAACGTTCAAACAACCTCTTTTTTTTTTCTTTCCAACACTTTATTGACTTTTTTTTTCCCTCTCTCTCATATCAATATCTACACTACTTATACATGTAGTTCATCACGGATAAATGGCTTGCTTCTACATTACTAGTTGTGTCAGGAATGTACTGACTAGTTAAGCACATTTACAAAACAGTAACTTCTTATTTGGTCAGCGATGAAAACCTAAAATTTCCAGTAAAATTCTGATCTTAAACACAACAGCAAAGCAGTTTAAAATCTCTGATGGAAATCTAATGAATTCTTATTAAAAACCAAAACATTTGAGAATTGAAACCAGCTCACAGTTTTAGAAGTAGCCAAGTGCAGACTAATTACCAGGAGGTTACCCACATCTGAGCTGCTCCAGGTTAATAACACACAAACAGATTATATTTCAACGTCTGAATGAGCATAAAAGTGTAGTCTGGGCGACCATGAGTTCACTCTTATGGCTTTTTACTGTCAAGCAGCTTCATTAAAGGGAGATGAAGTGACTAAACCAATAACTACTGCTGGTTTACATGTCCATCTACTGAAAACTCAAACCAAAAAAATGTATACTGAATTGATCTTTACTTAAAAGTTTGATTCAACAAGTTCAACAATTTTCTTTAAAATAATTTCCATTACAAAACCATTACAATCACACCGGATTTAACCCTTGTGCTATTCTAGGCATTTTAACATTGGGAGTTGGGTCATCTAGACCCCACAAGACAGTACGCTGAACCTTTTTTCTTCAATGATTTGTGATCTTCACTGGTGTCCATGGATTACATGAAATCTTTCCACCTTTATCCACCTTTGTCATGGTAGGGAGAACACGTCAATGTAAGGGTGGGGTCATCTAAGATAGCACAAGGGTTAAATGGAAACTTCAGAAATATTTCAGGTTTTATTCAAATCGTATCCAACCATAAACTTGTGAATGAAAATGTTATTGGTTCAGTGACACCAGGGTCACTTGTTTCACCGATGAGATACTGATTTGATTTTGTTCAATATATCATTCAACTGAATTTGGTTTAATATAATTAAAAATTCTTTCCAAAACAAATCTTGATTGGTTCTGAAAAGCTTTTTTCCACAGCAAAAACAGACTCTTAAGAAATAAAAAGACCCTTGTTTGAAGAAAAGTTGACCTATTTTCTGTCCTGAGAGAAAAATAATCTAATTAAAAAAGGTTTTTCAATAAGTTCAGTTTGAGAAAACATGTTTTAGTGACTAAACTTTGAAGAATTCTTGACAGGACAATTTTTTTACTCTTTTTTTTTTCTCTCTTTTTTATTTAAAGAAAAGATGTAAATGGGGTAAGAATTTTTGACATTTTTTTTGCAATGCAGATAACCATTGAATTAAACTAAGGAAAGGTGTAATACTCAACAATAAAAAATGGGAATTTTTACCATAATATCTAGCAAAAATTTGTTTTTAATGTCAAAATAAATTCAAGACATATAATTAAAAAAAAGTTGATTGATCAATCGATACTGCATTTTCTAATTAAACATCAATGGTATTTGATCCCTTTATTTTTTAGCACTCAGCCAAAATTTTGAATTGATCCTGTTGTCAGCAGCTTTTTAAAGGCTAATTATGCAGTTCTGCAAGAAATTCTTTATTCCCAGTGTGTCCAAAAATGTTTCCTGTCATGCAATTTCACATTTTTATGCCATATTTTTTCCAGTCTGTTACAGACTGATTTCTGTGAGTTCTTTTTGCCTTCAGTCTAGTCAAATGTGTTCTTCTTTTCTCAGCTTTCCTATTCGGTTTGCTCCAGTATGTTCTCTTGAAGTCAGACAACAGTCCGTGCTGGACAGCGTTCTTCATGGTGAACACTTGATCAAGAAGCTGCGATGGTCTGACTCTAGTACTCAGTCGATTTCTGAGATTTACAATTTCTGAGTTCTCCATTGTATCACTGTTGCTGTGACCACTCTTTACGATACTGTTTTGATGGCTTTGTTGTTTTTGTTTTGCTTTTAGTTTTACACTTTCAATTTCACAGCAGGAGCTTGCAAACAGAAAGGCCTCCCGTGGAACCAGCCCCAGTCTTCTTAGCTTTAGCAGATGAAGGAACACTGGAAGAAAAACCCACAACAAAGCAACAAACAGCGTGTGAGACTGGTTTGATCCAGTTCCAATGCAGAATTCTCCACAGAAAACTTCAACTATCTTGTAATTAGCAGTTAGAATAGTAAAAACACGTGTCCAGACATGTTTGTATTAATCCACCTCCACTTGAAGCCTCTATGTGTTTTCAAAGCCGTTATACTTTTTTTAAAATATGTGGTTCACAAATATATATATATTTAATTACAGCGGCATGTAATGTTGTCTAATGTTGTTTGAAGGTGCATCTAATAGTAGACAGAAAGCTGTGACATGTTCTCCATTTTTCAGAGAAAAGCTGTAAAACAAAAGACAAAGCAGAGACCAGATGCGCTAAAAGGCTTTTTTCTTCTTTATGCTATTCAGGTTTTTAACCCTCACTTCAGGCTATGTGCCAAAACTGTTAACAAACCCCTGAAAATAGCTGCTGTTTAATCCTCTCCTCCACTCTCACCTCCTCTTTCACCCCTCCATCACATTTCTGACAGAAATCCGTCCATCTAACTGATTTCTCTAGCTTGGACAGGGGGCTCTCGTCAATGTCAGTTTCCTCTTCCTGGTCTTCAGCCGAAGCCCTGCGCTCAAACAGGAAGCTCCTTTGATGCTGCACATCTTCGCGTCTCTGAAGGCTCGCTCTGCTCCCGCTTCCTTCGTCTTCTTCCTCCTCTTCGGCGCCAAGTCTCAGCCTGTCCATCTCAGTCTCCATCACAAGGGACCTGTTTTCCTGCTCGTCGAGAGCCTCTCCAGCAGAGCTTTTCTTTGCCTTGCTGCGACCCCTGAGGTTCAGCTTCTGAAATCAAACAAACATGATTGAAAGAGTTTGGTGCCTTGTGTCTTGTCTTTGTCTTTCTGTCTCTGCAGGCACCTGACAAATCACAACAAAGCCTTGTTTATTGATGCCTCTTTCCTGAACAGTTTCAGGCCAACTACTTGTCTATTATTAGACAACTTCAGAGAGGGGTTTATATTTGCTATAACTCCCATATTTAGCAACATAACTTTTTAATGGCACCTTCTATGCCCTGAAGGCACAACAGAGACAAGTGACAGATTTTTTTGTGGCTAAGATGGAAAACGAGGGGACAAACCTTGAAGTCTTTTCTCTTGCGCTGCAAAACGGGTCTCTGAAGGAAAAGGATTTGCTTAGTCGACAAACTTCCATCGCTGCACAAAGAAAAGAGGAGAGCTTTCATGTCTGTCAGGGACTATGTTATAATTTAAGAGGCTTGTGTATCTCTGCTTGCATTGAAATCCAGCGTCTGCTCTGCTCGAGTTTAGTAACGTGACGGGTTACACGACATCAGTCATGATGTTTTTGTTCGCAACGGTGACAGCTTTCAAAAGCGGTTTCATGTTGAGATGAGCACATAATCACAATATGTCAGATCAGGAACCATCTGTCCAGCAAGTCCACACCTCACTGTCAGGCTTAATCCCAAAAAGAATGAGCCGTGCAACATCTCCGACAGCACAATCAACAAGGCAGTAATTAGTCTTTGCTGAGTTCAGCTTCTAGAGAAGCTGTAGACCAGTTTGAGTGTTCTCCTAAGCTTTACTGGCAGTTCAGTACCTGTTTGTCTTGACAATAGGTGTGGGTAACACGCACATCAGTCTCCATCCATACAGAGCCAAAGACTGGAGCAGTGGAATGTAGTCGGTCTTCACCACAACACCCTGGAGAGTGGACACAGAAAAGAGTGTGATCAATACATAGGGAACAGGTCTGCAGTATTCCTCCCGGTCCATTAACAACCCACATCAACAAGAGTCCACTGCTCAACCACGATGGCATCGTAGCTGACACCCGAGGTCTCCTCTGCAGACCTCTGGAAGATGAAGACACTGTCCACAGAGGAAACTCCATTATCTGCAGAGACAAAGTCAGTGAAGCAGTCAGAAACACCGGAGGATGCGTGTGATACAGAGCAGCAAATATAAATATATCTCACTACTGGTCCAAGTTCCCTGTGGATTAAGTCTGCTTTATTCCGTGGATGGCTGCACGGTGACTTGGTGCGGCATAAGCTGTGGACTTTTGGCTTATGACACCATGCATATCATGGATTACGCAGCAGGGAGGCAGGGATCTGCACCATTTGAAAAGCTTTTCCCATCTTGTTAAACCCTGCTGCTACTCAGCTTGTGGAAACTCTCAGGTTGGAGCCAGGTGGTTAAAAGCTTTTACTTTCCAGCTGCAGTGATCAATCATCAGCAATAAAAAACACGTCACCACCATGCATTGTTAAATCAGGGAGGTGTGGGTGTTGGTACCACGTGGCTTTGATTTAAATTGCCTGCTGTATTAAACCTGTCTAGTCTTTAACAAAAATAACTACACCAGAAATAATCTTTGCATCGCTTCAGTAAAGAGAAATATTTATCCTCTCTCCTTCTCTTTTTTTAAAACTTTTGATTGATAAAAAGCCTCTCAGATTGAGGTCAGGTAAACAAGAAGAGAAAACAAAGTTGAACACTTTAATGAGTTACTGCATCATGGTGAGAGGGCTTTAAGGGCACCAGCATCTCATGAATGCAGAGAAGCATGCACAGACAGGGCAAATGTGTAAACATCATAGCAGGGTTCTTGATTTTCAAGTGAAACTAATCCATCTTTGCAAAAACTGCAAGTACAGATACAAAAAATTGTTATTCCACAACAAAACCTGTTTTTATATAAGAAAAGTACCGCAATACAGAGAAAGCATGGTTTCCTGGACGTCTGTATACCAGGTCTAAAGGAAATGCAGAACTACAAAACACCACAAATTGCACACCGCTGTGTGTAGGTTTTGTACCGTTCTGTATTTGCAGATAAGACACTCATGCTCACCTTTTTTTTTTGACCAACTCCTGATCATTTAGGTGATTTTAACTACTTGGCTTAAGAAGCAGCACTATATCTATTATTAGTCATATAGATTTTTTGTCTATCAAGCTGTCCTTCAAGAAGACGTTCAAACAAAACTTCAACAGGCACATTTCTATCCAAGTAAGAAATAAACCGCATCCACTGCTCTCCAGTGAAACTATCTTTTCTGCTATGTTCCAATCGCCCTTGACAAGAAGCGTTCAAGAGACCACTTCTAATGAAAACTACTTCTGCATTCACACGTCGCCACGCCCGTTTGTAAGTCCGTTCAAAATGCACTGCCATTGAATTTACTTTGAAAGTTAAACCAGTTAAACTTTGACCAATTGGGGACTTAGCTTTGGTAGTGACGTATGGGTAGCGCATCTTTTATTCACGGAAGTGCCAACCGTTTGGACGTTGATCACAAAAGAAACATTAATAATTGCGGTTCGTGTCCGGCTCGAATTATATGACACCATGTTTTTATATATTGGAAAAGTAAACCTGAAGCATGATTCACGAGATTTGTGCTGCTTTGACAATTCGCACCAAGTCTTTTCCAACTGTAGGTGAGCTAAGATTGGGTAGCGACAGTTCAGCGTGAACACCACATGCTAAAAACACATCAGCGCATTCTTTACCACATGTCTGATATGTACTAAGCATCAGAAACAAGAAGCAACCTCTATCCTTCATCGTCTGAAACACACTTCTTGGGCATCTTTAGAAATCTAAAAAGTTGTGTGGAACTGCATCCAACAAGTACGCAAATTTTTTTTAAACAACTAGTTATTGTCATGCGGTGGACTGACTAATAGGCAAAGAATTGCTTGGACTGGAAAGTTTAAAAATGGTCTAAAATCATTTCCATGCATGGCCATGGAAATGATTTTAGACATTTTTTATATTTAATCCTACAAACCCAAATCACTGAAAGGGCAAAAGACTGCGCATGTGAAAGTGTTTTGTTCTCCCCCGTTCCTCTGCAGAAATGGACTTTTCCATCAACAGCAAGCAGGGAGAATTAAAGAGACTTAAAAAGAAAAAGAGGGTGAGATGAAGCATAGTTTTCCGAACGTTAGTGAAAATGATCATTATCATTTTACTGTTTATGCAATTAATGGAAAGAAAACAAAGGAAAACCACCTCACACAAAATTCTAACAATTTAGGTTAATCCTTAATAAAACCATTGAGCAGGAAAACAGGAAAACAGGAAAAAGAACAACAGAATTAAAGGAACTTAGAATGAAGATAAAAAAATCAAGAATAAGAAAGAAAAGGCAAACTGAGGTGCAGAAAATGGTCCTTTTTGAGAAATTTTATTACTGACGCCACTCCATAGTGTAGTGTTTTGTTCTGTTGTTTACGTTTTTTTTGCCTTCCTCAGTAAAAACTGACAAATTAAAGAAAAGACAGAAAACTCTGATTTGTTCTTACTACAAAGAGAGTTAGTTCATTCAATAGATATTTTTTTCCATGTAAAATTAATCTATATTAAATACATTTGCTTAATATTTAAATGTGATTTCAGTTTTTAGACGCCAATCAAAACATTTGGATCCTTCACATTGATGCTGTCTAAAACTGAACCAGTGAAAAAGTTATCTTACCCTAGCTAAGGATTAAAAAAACTGCTGCAGAGGGCCCCATATTACTGCTTTCCCGGGGCCCCCAAACTGCTAAGTCCGCCACTGGTTATCACCCATGGTTAACCTCATTAGAATTTTAATATTATGATCTTTTTTCTGGTAAAAAAAAAAAAAAACACATTATGGAAATGTCTGAAACTGCAGAAAATAAAGCATGTTTTTTTTTTTAGCATAATGCAGCAAATTAAAAACAAACCATTATCATCCGGGAGGTGAAAGAACCCATCGATGAGGCGTGCTCCACTGGAAAAATGCTGAGTCATGTGGTCGAGCCAGTTGGCGTCCACTTCTGTGATTAGCCCTGCATCCTTCTGCACTCTGAGTGGCACTCGGAGAGCATAGAACCTCAGAGAGGAGTTTAGTTTCTCCGAGTGGTTGTACAGTGCAAACAGCTGCATTCCTGCACACACAGAAATGAGCAGGAGCATTTACGAGGATCATGAAACAAAGGGAAAACAGGACTTCCATACTTACTGTTCTGTGGCTGTGGGGAATTTGCACTTTTGTCTCTGTGAGAACTCTTCATCCTGATGTGGTTGTTGTTGTTGTGCGTCGTCACACTGCTTTGCCCATCTGCATTCATCGATTTTCTGTCTCGGCTGCGATCCAGTTCAGGAGAGCTCACCCAGCTATCTGAGCTTGAACACCTTCGTTGTCTTTCATTGGAAAAGTTCAAATATGTTTCTGTGGCTTCAGGAAGGTTTTGTTTGCCTTCTGACCGCTGCCATTCCTGCTGCCTTAAAGTTACAGTTTTTTCCGGCAGACTTAACCCATCATTGTCTTTCAGTGAGCCTGAATCTGGTTCACTTTGGACATGTTTGTTGGAATCTTCTTTGTTTAGCTCTAAAACGTGAGTGTATTTAAAAAAGGTTTGCTCTCTTGGAACCAAAGTGTTCTGGTCTTGTTTGTTGAGTTTTAGAGCGTCAGGATCTAAGTTTTCAGACTCACAGCAGGAAAAATCGGCATCTATTCCATTTGGGTGTGTTTCGTCAGGATCCGTTGGGCTGGCGTTGGAGCTAAAAGGGTGTCGATGTATAGGGGAGGGGCTTGAATGTAAGGACGACAGCTCCTCGGGTTCCCAGTGTCCTGAGATGTATAGTCCTCCACCTGGCTGCTGGAGAAATCCCACAAATGTCACCCCCTGTTCCGCTACATCCTGGATCTGCAAGACAAAAAGTCTTATCATCCATCGCTGCCTCATATGTGAGTGACATATAAAGGATGTCTTTCATAAATATGCTCAGTCTCTACAATAGTTGTACAAACAAAGCCTAATTTACACACAAACAAAGGCTGACAGACGCAGAATGGATACTGTGCAGAATAACACCCTACCTAATCATCTGCAAAGATCAAATATTCAAATGACAAAGGGACCTCATTATCTTAACACATTCATGTGTGCACGTGTGTCAGCGTGTGTACTGCTCCCAGCCCCCCCTCCTCCAAGCTCCAGTGCTTAATTGTCAGCTGATATTTGGGCTGACAGTTTTCAGAATGGCTCGATGGCGGAGAAATCAGATCTTAACCAAGCCCACAACCATAATGAGACACATCGTCTCCCGTTACCCTCCATTTCTGACACTTCACTCAAAGAAACAGGCATATTGGCATGTTTAAAGCCCCCCTCCTATTACCAACAAACACACACTTTAATCTGATCGCAGTGTCCAGAACGGCTGTGGACCAACTTGTAAAAAATGTGGAATTTCAGAACTGAACACAGATCCAGTCCTGTCAGTCTGTATGTAGCTTTCAGCTCCTTATCTCCAACTCGCTCTGGCACCTCGAGGTCTGATTGGTTATTCATGTCACGCTGCTGGAGCCTATCAGGTTATGCTCAGTGATGTGCATTTCCATCCAATCAGGTTTTCCTTTGTGCTCTCTGGGTGTTCAGATGCAAATCAATTCAATAGAGCACATTTTCATTTCCCAGTGTAGGACTGTTGGCTAATTCATGAGCGGAGAGAATGAAAGTGAGTTTAACAGAAGATAAATGTCAGTGGTGATGCTCCCGACGGCAAGGAAACTCCAGATTACCTCTCATTACCGTTAACCAAACTTCTTTTAGCTATCATTTGTTATTTATTCTCAACTCACATCTACTTTGGTTTTCTATTTGATATTTCTCAAGTCTTAAAAAATGTTTAGCAATTTTATGTTAAATCCTAAAAATGTAATGGCACCAATAAAGTTGGCCAATTGGTACAGACTTAAAAAATATATTTTCTACAAACCTGGATTGATCTGAAAACACAGAGTGACTAAAAAAGTATTAAGATCCTTAAAGCTACCTTTCTTTAATTACATTAAAATAATTTTGTTTTAAAATCTGTCACCACTATTGTAAACATGACATCATTTGAATTTCTTACAGCCTTCTGCTATGGTGCCATAATAATGTCAACGCATTGTAGTCAAACTCATTTGTGATTTTTTTTTTTTTGTAGGTTTTTTTTAAAGACTCACTCTGATGAAATGTGTTCATTTTTCTCATAGTGGACGACATAAAAATAAAATTAACATTAAAATGCGTTTTTGAGTATTTCTTTTTTTCAATTTTTGTGAAACAGGAGGAGATGAAAAAATACTGTTTGAAAAGAGCGTATTTGTGATGAAGAAAATTCATTGGGTAGGCTTCACTTCATTCAGATGAATCCACTTACAGACAAAAACAGTAGATCCAAGTACGTCTTTGTTTTTCCTCGTCCTCGCCGGCATCTGTCTCAGAACTGTACGTCTGGATAGCTCAAATATTGCTCGCCATTTTTTGTGGCACCACTAAAGTTAGGTTGGGGTTGTGAGGGGTTGTAACCTAGCGAGAGAGATTGTTTATGGGCAATGGAAGGAGGGTGTTGCTCCGCGCCAATGGTCCCGCCCACAACTCAGAGGCGAATTTCTAATGACTAACGCCGCTCTGCAAAAAATATGTCCAAGAAAATGAAAGATTCTTTTTATTTTGGCTAAAAACGACATAATCCTAATTAAAAGATTACTAAGAATACTTTTAAAATAGATTAAAAGATGATTGGAGCGAGACTATAAATCTTCAGGAGTCACAGTTATTAGCAATAATGTAGCAAAAATGTAAATTCCACTAGGAAACAAAATGTTGTTTCTTTTTTGTGAGACATTGAGCCCTGCCCTCTGACTCACCCTCTTCACATAACTTTGGATCGCCTCCGGGTCTGCAGCTTGTTGACCCGCGACACAGATGTCCGTCTCCAAGCGACTTCTGGACCATCTCCATTGCTTTTTCTCTAAACTGTAATAGGAGACACAGAAAAGAAGCGGAGTGAATCATCAGTTAAGCCGTTCCATTTTTCTTTTGTTCACATCAATTGTGGTTTGGAGAAGCAGGACATTTTTTTTAAAAGACGGCACTCTTCAGTTGGAGAAGGATTATTTCTTTGAGCTTTTTGTTGCAGTTCAGAATGAGCACAGATGCTTAACCGAATCAACCTGTACGGCTGCAGTCAGAAGGACGCTTGGCAGTAATGAGTTTGGCAGACATGTTCATGTTCACGAGGACTTGTTCACCCAGAATGATCACTGTGGAGACAAAGTGTCAAATCTGATGGGGAGGGAATTTTCCATTTAAGGCAAGCAGGCTTTCACCAGGGCCTCAAAAAAAAAAGTATTAGATGGAGAAAAAGCTCTGAATTTCCTTCCTCTCCCTTTGAAAAGCCCCATCATAAAAGGCAAATTTAGATACACCTCCTCAGATTCTGATCGAGGTCAGCGAGAAGGCCGTGCTAATATCTAGTGCTATGAAGCGTGACAGACGTTCACAGCTAGATTTGAAACAGTAGATCCACCGTAGCCCCCCCCCAGACACACTTTTATTTGTATGGTATTTGATGAAAGGGTTGCCAATGATGGGGAGATAAAAGGCAAAGTAAAGGGTGACGGGGGGGGGGGGGGGTGACTAGGACAAAAGAAAAACAAAGAGGGGTGGGGGGACAGTCATTGCAGAAGAAGGTAGATAAAAGGATGGAGAGATGGTTTCTGAGCTTCAGCATGCCGTTTACTCCTGACAAGCGATGATGATGCAATCAAGCGTCTCCACGGTGACAGGTGCCAGGAAGCAGCAGGAGGAGCATCAAAAGAACAACCGGGCACCTGTTTGTGTTTTTCATGTGTGTATACACAATCACCTATGAAAGCATTGAAAGAATAGCAGGAATGCTTAGTCCGTTAACAATATCCATTACTATGACACATTTTTATCCAAAAACAATCAGCTACACCTTTAACAAATAAAAGAATTTTATTTCTAGACCAAATTTATTGACATTTAAAGCAGTGAACTCATTTTTTCTTGGTTTGATTTGGTGAGAGGAGCCTCTAATATTTTAGGTCTTTCTTTGATGGACTATGTGCCAAAAGTACCAAACCCCATGGAACCATTGTATCATTACATCTGCTCACTTAAGCAGAGGAGGGGAGGAAACCTGTAACAAACATATTTAAGAAATTACAAACATTCGGAAGAAAGCCAGCTGTACGTGCTATTTCTCTGACAATCATAGAAAAACTTTAAAGTCCCCTCTACAACAGTTGTCTCCAACATTTTTCAGGCCCCGGACAGGTTTAATGGGCAATATTGTCACAGACCGGCCTGCACGAGGCAAAAGTGGGCATCCAATGTTTTTTTTAAGCATCCAATTCTGCTAAACTTTTCAGGGGGGAGGGAGTTTATGTTCATCCTCTTATATCTGTAGTGGTCTAAACTTAGCCATTAAAATAGGATTTTTCCTCAACCTATAAATGTCAAAGTAGAAGCTAAAAAAATCAGACGCCAACTGCAGCTTTGTCCAACGGATAAATACAAAAAAAATAAAATAATAATTATTATTAGGGTTTGTGGGTTCAACTGTGGCAATAAATCCATATTTGGAGTAAAGACTCCTGGTTTTTGTCTGTTAAATGCAAATTTCTTGAAGTTGAAGGTTTTTCTTCTGTTTCCCTTTTTTCTGCAGAAAAAAAAAAAGACTTTCCACGTACAATTGTTTGTTGTTAACTTTGCTAGCTTGGGGGTTTTCATTTAGGTAAGTAGCCAATTGATTTTTGAAGAATGAGTTGAAGGTGGTGAAGAGCGTTGAGTAGTTTTCCAAAATAAATCTCCTTTCGGAATCAGATATATCAGAATATTTTGTCCTTTTTTTTGTATTAGCACTTTGGATTGTGTTTTTTTTCCCAACTGCAAATGCTAACCTTTTATGTTACTCATTATTCTTGGTTTACATGCTTTAATTAGTGAAAAGTCCAGTTGAAACTGGTGCTTTTGCTCTGGAGTTTTTACTCTCTCCTCTGTCATCTTTTGCTTTCTTGATAATAGAATTACACCAAAAACCCTTCAGTGTAATCTTTTGGTCACTTACTTAAACCATTTGTATATAATTAAGACAAACTGTCTATATTGTATTGACTTGGACTGAATTGGATTACTAAAGTTTGGTATGGATAGGATTAAAACAATAGTCACTAACAAAGTTCAGTTGGATCTCTCTTTTGCCTTATGTAGCACTTTGAGGAAACTTTGGTTGTGATCTGACACTTAATGGAATTGAACTGAAATTGAACCAAGATCCCAGTTTTCAGATTTTGGTCATTGTTCAGGTGAACTTTCCCTAAGGTGCTGAACCATCCGACAAAAAAGAAACTGCAGTGAGAAAGTGACCTAAATCAGTTTAGAGAAAATTACATTTGGAGACCTAAAAACCGAATAGGAAAGACTTCTAGATTGGTATAAAACAGAAGTATTCAGTGGTGACATTTGAAGGCTCTGCTTTATGTGGTAATAAACACTAATATTGGTTTCCAACTTCCATGGATGACACACTGTAAAACATCAAGACTAAAAGGATTGTGTGAGTGAGCTAAACTTAGCTGTTTGACTGACTCATCTGCAGGATCTTTAGCGTTAAAAGACAGAAGTGAGGAGGCTGTGATAATGATTCTCAGCAGGTCTTTGTGTCAACGCTATGAGGTCACACGGGAACCTAACTGTTGGCTGCAAGTTTAACACTTTCTCCCTTTCATTAGCCTGACACAGACTGTAATCAGAGAATGTGAGATGAAAGGCGTTTTATTTTGATCCGCTTACCTCTGGGTTTCTCGGACCAACACGGCACGGTGGAGCTGCCGCTGGATGTGTGCGTGGCGAGGGCCACAGGGGTGAACAAAGGGGTGGACGGCAACCAAGACAAAGCCTTGAGCATAAAGCTCCCTGACTTGGACTGGCAGTTCCCTGACCGACGATAGACAAAGCACAGACGACACCGGAACCTCTGGAGAGAAAATAGACAAGAAGGGTTCATAGCAAATATTACAGCGTTGCTGTGTTAGTTCAGGGGTCTGCAATGCAACCTGAGGCTCCAAAGCCATCCATCCATCCATTTTTGCATTATTTATTTATTTAGATTATATACTCATGTTGTGATGTTTATAATTAATAGTTAAAGGGCTAAAAAACATATGATGTCATATTCATAGAAGAATGCCATGTTTGACTGTCTTGCATTTTAAAATCAAATAAATCCGCTGCAGGAGGATCTTCTTTGACACAGGGTGTATTTCATTTTGAGAGGAACTAGCAAGTGCTGCAGTCAAAATTAAAATACGTTGAAATTATTACATATAGAAAAATATGACTTTATCATAATCTAGTAAATATTAAAAATAAAAAAAATACTTAAAAGGTATACATATTGTAAATAAAGTGGATTTTTGAACAGGAAAGTGGAACTTGGCTCCCATCTCTGGGTTTTGGTCCACATCAAACAGGCCCAAATGGCTCTTCTAGAGTTAAAGGTTGCAGACCTCTGGGTCAGTTCATAAAAAGGAAAAGGACACAAAAGAACAAAAACCAAGCAATTTCAATATGTTAATACCCACTGAAGAACAACACATGGCATCTTCACGCTAAATCTAAAAAGCAATTACACCAGATTTATTAGCCTGTGTGCCCACTGTTACCAGCACAGTCAAGCAGACGCACACACACCCTTCTGCAGATACTGAGAGGCAGATACTGGCAGGAATGTACTCACCTGAGCACAAACCAGCATATTTCACCAGTGAACTCCCGTGACTCGATTTCACAGGCATGCATCAAAATGACTGAGAGACAATGCTATCTCACTGTTTGTTTGGATGTGTGGCATTAGCAGATATTCCCATATTACCAAACACAATGGACAGAAACAAATGTCACTTGAGTGGAAATGGTTAGCAAAGCTTATCTTATGCAGGCAAATTGTCAGTGTGAAGCCACCAGGGGAGAGCACTGCAGCGTTGGTGACGTTGGCCCTCTTTCTGTAGAAAGGCTTTGATATAGACACAGGCCTGAAGAATACATGTATGGATGTGTGTGTGTGTGTGTGTGTGTATAAAATCAGGTGTGTGCACAGATGAGAACAAAAGGCAAGGGGTGAGAGAAAAAAAGAGACAGAGGCCGTTAGTAGGAAAGGCAGAGATGAGGCTGTCTGTTTGGGCTTGAATGCTTGTCATCCATTTCCATTCCATCTCATTTGCATGGGTCTGGAGAGGAGAAAATAACCTGCATAAATTAACTACACACACATCCACACATGGAGAGAGGAAAAAAATGTGAAAGCCATCTCATTTTCAATTTGTTCTTCATCATCTGGTGTGTTCACACACACACACATGGGAAGCTGGCGCTGCCATACGAGCGCAGGAACATGCACACCTCACTGGCTCCTGTCTCAGTTAAAACAACGAGGAAACAGAAAGATGACAGAGCTCCTCTGAACCTCGAGAGCCTTTTATCAAGCAAACACTTATTGAGTGTCTGCAGAGACTAATCAAAAGTGGGACAGTGAGACTAGTAAAAGAAAAACAGGAGGAGACTGAGGTGAGGACAACAATGCTTCACTGTAAACAATCTCTAGTTGCCATTAACTGGGCTCGACTGGCGCTCACTCACAAACCAGACTCAGAGGCAAAGCATGCAGAAAGTTACGAGTGTCTTACACGCTGCTCGAGGCTGGAGAGCAACTTCATTTTTACTGTCTGCCACTGTTGGATATAAAAGCAGGTTCTGAAATGGAAACATGGGAACAGCTTAGGGGCAGAAAAGCCAGCAGGAGTTTTGTAGTGCCAACTCCAGGGAAAGGAAGGAAGGTGGAGGTACTGCGCTGTTGAAAGCATGGGACGTGGTTCATTTCTTCAGAGTGCAACTGAGATGGGAAAGTCTTAGACACACACAGTTAGCTGAAGTGCCTGCAGATGGATGGAAACTACCGTATTCTTTGGAGTATAAGTTGTGGTGTTTTGTATAGTTTAGCCAGGGGAAGGAATTGTATGTGATTTTTTTTTTAACCCTTGTGTTTCCTATGACCCCACCCTTAAATTGACGTGTTCTCCCTACCATGACAAAAGTGGATAAAGGTGAAAAGTTTTCATGTAATCCATGGACACCAGTGGAGATCACAAATCATTGAAGAAAAAAAGTTCAGTGCACTGTCTAGTGGGTCTAGATGACCCAACTCCCAATGTTAAAGTGCCTAGGATAGCACAAGGGATAGATGTGTATATCAGTATTTGCTACTGAAAGCAATGCAGAAGAAGAACCGCTGTCCAAAACAAACATGGATGAGAATCGGATTGTTCTCCCCCTGAACTTTATGATATTTTTCTTATTTGTATCAACAGTTATTATTAATTATTTTTGTTTTTATTTTGGTCTATTGCAGGACAGCAAGTCATCAAACTGGATTAGAGAGACACAGAAATACCTCTGAAAGGTCCATTTGATGCTGGCTCCTGCAATAAAAAAGGTAACATTTGCTGAAAAATGATCTCATGAGCCCAGACATGAAGACATGATTACTGATGCTTTGGTAGAGATCTTCAAAATAAAGACACCTGATTTCTCAACATCATCTGTGTCGCATGCACACACACACCCTCTCAAACACACATACACGCACACACATTTTGCAAGGAAGGGGGGGACCTGGGTCCATCTGTCCCCTACCCCTTCCCTGGTGGGGGGTGCGGGCCCCTTGGCGATGGCGGGCGTGTCCCTTGGGTGCCGGCTCCCTGGGCCCGGCGGTGCTCTCTCCGCACGGTGGGGGGGTTCATATTACACCTGAGCCGGGGGTGTTCGTGTCCCTGGGGGGTGGGTCCTGGTCCTTGCCCCTGAGCGCTGGGCCCCGCCAAACTTCCAACATGGCCGAGCCTGGTCGGGCCATATTTATAACACCCCTTGTGGGCCACCCTTTTTTCCCCGGGGTTCCCCCCTCCTGGGCGGGGGCGGCGGGCCCCTGCCTTGCTCCTCCCTGGACCAACCGTGGGCCGGGTGGGTGGCTGCCTGGAGTGCGGAGCGGGTCTCCCTTGGGGGGTCCTGGCTCGTACCTGGGGTTGGGGCGGGGGGATGCCCGGAACTCCATGGTGGTGGTGGGGTGCTCGTCTGGGGCTGTGGGCGTCCTTCTCCGGTGGGGCCCTGCGTTGGGCTCTTCCGGCGCGGCGGGGGGGCTGCTTTCCTGGCTGGGCTGGGGCGGCGCTCTCTTTCCCTCCGCGCCTCCCTGCTCTCTGGCTCTGGGGGCCTCGCGGCGGTCCTGCTGGCCCTGGCCTGGGTGGCGGTCTTGGTCGCCCGGGGGGCGGTTGTTCCCTGCCTGTTCCCGTGTGGCGTTGGGGGAATTCCGGCTGCCGCTGCTGCTGCGGCGGGGGTCTGGGTGTGGGGGTGGCTGGGCGCTCCTCCTCCTTTTCACATTCCACCATCCATTTTAGAAGAACATAAACACTCACCTGAGCACAGGTGTTAGCTCACCTTTGCACTTATAGTTTGCATGATTGAATGAATGAAAGATTTCACACTAGTTGGTTTAAAGGCATAAGTATGCGTGTGTGAACACTATCTGTTTTGTGTACATGTTGACATGTGAACATTTCTTGCAGCTAGCAGGTGTGTTGATAACATTTGAGTGTGTGTGAACAGGCCCCGCCCTTTTTGTACTACATTGGAACTGTACCGTAACGATAAACAACCAGTAAACCTGTCTGCTCTATGCTGCTTCATGGTCTTACCCCCCCCTCTCACTATCATCACCCCCCCCCCCCCCCCCTCTGACATCCCTCCCTCTTCTTCCCTTCTTTTCTTTTCCGTCCGGTCCAACACCAAGATTTTCAATCATGGTTGAAATGAATAAAGTTTGACAGTCAAAGCTTCCATGTAGTCAAGAGGCTAAAAACGTAACGGTAGCTTCCCTCACACACAACGGGTGCATCTAGATTATAAAAAACATTTTTGGACATGCATGGAGTACGGAATTTGATGGGTGTCGGAAAAGAGGCAGCGGATGCAAATTTGTTGTGTGAATCACATTTGGTGCAAATGCAGATTATGTCTGGCTTGCCTGATTTGTTCAAAAGTGTTGCACTTTTCTCCCAAAAGTGGGACTTATGCTCCAGTGCAACTTATAGATATATATATGTATATTTTTCTTCTTTATTGTGCAATTTTTTTGCTGCCGCCACTTATACTCTGGAGCGATTTATAGTCCAAAAACTATGGTAATCCTGGAGTACATTGTTTGACAGACACTAGAAGAGACCGAGCAGCTGTTCAGCTGTTGATTCTCACTGCTATTTCTGTCTCACCCAGCAGCTTTGACCTCATCACAGCTGCTGTGTGTCGAGATCAATGCATTACCTTTTGACCCTGAATTTTACAGAGTATTTGAGGAGCCCCTCACCCCTCCTGTAGCTGTTTGAAAGGTCCTATCAGCTCCTTGTACTGTACAAATCCCCAGCAAAGTCAGCACACATGTGGAGCTCCCTCTCATGTAAAGGTGAGTGTGCATGAAAAAGGCAGAGTTTCAACTAAGCCTCCTCAGTGATGTATGAGGATTAGTACACACAGCCACCCTTTGAGGCTTATCCTAGAGTTTCACATTTATTTAAAACAGCCTTCTAATGGCTTCCAGAGGTTCTCGGGGAGGATATTTGCCAAACAGTGTCTATAAAATAATCAACATCCTGGAGCCAGGAGCTCCTTGCTGTTTCAGGAATGAAGAAGCTAGTTTCTGGAAAATCTCTTGGAAAAGTCAAAGGAGTGTTGAGGTAAGAACAATCACATTTAAAAGCAGAAACTTCCACGCCAGCTCCCGGCGCCTCCTCCCCATCATCCCCAGGTGAAGTTTTGTCAGAACGAGTAAAACTCCATGAAAAATCATCCATGAAAAATCATCCACAAACATATGAACGACTTTTATGAAAAATGCTGATGTCCTGTGCTCGCCTTGAAAAGCAAGCGATGAAGATGTCTAAAAAAAAAAAGAAAGAAAGAGCGCCTGCTCTCTGAGCCGAATCCTTTGCGCTCAAACAGCAGGCATATTTCATGTTAGGGGATGTGAACATATGTGTGCGTACACAAACTGAAAATACAGATCGCAAAACGAGTTGTGTACCTCATGTACAAATGCTTGCTCTGCAGGCGTTGAACTGTATGAACTTCTTTGCTGTGGAAAGAGCTCCTTAAGCAGACATGGCAGCAAACGCACAGCGGAGCTTTAGACATTTCTTATAGGTTTTAATGAGCTGAGCGGGTCTCCGTCTCTGCAGGGCAGCAGAAAGCCATCAGCAGAGTTCAGCTCCTCACTGCTTCGGAGACCAGCGTTTGTCACACTGCATCACACCTAGCTTACTTCCTCACACATCCCGAGTCCTGACTCCCACTTGCTCCTCCTCACACCTCCTCTTCTCCTTTTCACTCCCCTCCCGGCCCTAAACAACTGCAATGTTTCTCATTTGTTATCCTCCATCCCTCTTGCATCCGTTCCTCTTCTTCTTCTGCACCTTTCTGACTCATTCAGACTGTTTATATTGTGTCCTTTGTTCATGCTTTCCCAGCTATCCGTTGTTCATCACAGCGCTTCAGGAATGGGGGGTGGGGGTGGAGTTGAAGTGCGACACCTGACTGTTGGGCCTGAGACTTTGCATTTAAGCTGGCATGTCAGGGTGGAGGGGGAACAGTGTTGATCATATGGCTGAGGGTGGATCATCTGGGAACGATGGCACCCCTGACGTGCAGGATATCACATTTCAGAATAACACTTAAAAAAAAAGTGACATTTCTCAGCAAAAACGGAAAACATTGTTCTGTCATGTTTTGTGAAAGTTGAATCCACTAAAATACTATTGTAGTTTAAGTAGAGATGTTTCATTGTTTTTGATAGAGGCTAAAATGTATACTTTTGTTCTTTTTTTCCCCCCTATTTTAACAGAACTGTCTTTTATTTTTATGACATTTTGTACAATTATTTGTTCTTAATAAATGCATATTTGGTGCAATTTTCATTGGGAAACTACTTGGGATACCATGTTGGTTTTAAAGTTTGTAGATTTTGATTGCTGTTAGCGTGGCGAGCTCGCAAAAGTGGCATTTCCCAATTGCTCGCATATTTAAAATGGGAATGATGTGATAAATATATACATAAATCTGTGGCTCCAGTTGATTGAAAATTTATAATATGAATATTACTTTCCACCCTAACCCCTAAATACTAAAAAAAACTATATAGTGCGGGACGATGTAGTGCCCTGGATTTTAAAAGCAATTCGGACACCATGCTCACTACTTTCTTTTTTTTTAAAGGGCAAATATGGCATCATCAATTTCACGAAGTTAAAATCTAATTGATATCAGCATTCTGCGACCATCATTTATGAGTTTACTGTGTTCTGAAGATAAAAAATGTTGATGGTTTATTAAAAAAAAATCATTTAAATACATTTCTTTGCAAAAATTGTTTAAACGCAATGCATTGTGGTCTATATTCGTCAATCTCGTGAGCATCAATGCACACTGGTTTTTTGCGGAGACTTCTGGGAAATTTCTAGGGCACTGGATTTAAGAATTGCAGATTCAGACAGCACTAGAAAGTGGCGAACACGCTATAAAGTCCACTATGTAGTGAGTGGTGAAGGAATTCGGACAAAGCCTTAGAAATATATATTAGGAATGTGGGCATGGTCAACAAAAAACCTCCGTTGTTATGTAAATCCAAAAGTCTACTTTTGCTAGCCAGCCCAAAAGCAAAATGGTTGCTAAGGAGTTAAAACCAACAAACAAGTCGCCATTTTCAAAAAAAGTTTTTCTTTTTTAATCAATTTATCACGTGCAGCTCTGAACCAGGGTGGCAAGGTGAGGGGGTGTGTAGTAGTCATCGGCCAATGAGGGTGGATCAAAAGGGGCGGCGAGGGCGGTGGTGGGTAGCGGGCCTTACAATGCTGGTCGCAGCCTTAATTTTCTTTTGTTTTTCATTTTGATGAGTTTTTTGAGAGTTATCTTTCGTAAATCTGCCATTTCCTACTATTCTGGTGTCTTGGGTTTCTTTTGTCCGATGCTGCTATATAGCATGCTCCTTTGGGTCACTTTAGTAAATGTACACCAGAGTGGGGATTTCAAAGTAATAAATCAGTTGAGGTAAAGGAGACTGACCACAACCAAAGATTGCCTCTGACAAAAGAAATTGGCCACTTGAAGACATTTCTCTGCCTCCATCCTTACTTCCCACAGGGTCACACTGACCCAGCAAAGTGAGCGGGGCTTAGTCACACTGAAAAAATTTCCGCTCAAGCCCTTTTGGACACCATTTCATCAGCAGCATTGTTCATTTGCAGGTTGGAGAAAGCTCCAGACAGAAAGTTGATTGTGCTCCTCTTTCTGGGAACTCAACTTGGTTTGATAAACAGCATCTTGTCTCCCATATTTCACAGAGGCGCCTGCAAATATATTTGTTTTTCATTAGTCTGTAGGAGTCATCAAGGCAAGCAGGCAAGGAAACAATATCATTAAAGAAAGCCAAATTGAATTAAAGCATGGATTTGACCGTGGGTTTTCTCAATGTCATGGAGTGACAGAGACTCCTCTATCTGCCTCCTACACAAACACACACAGAAATACAAATAAATCCCTTTGCTGGGAATGAGGTCTCTCAATCTCCACAAACAATCAGATAATCCTTTAGGAATCCTTTACTTCTCCTGGTCTCTCTATCAAAAACGTAAGAGAGGGAAAGAGGCAGACACAAACCACCAGCAATCTCTCACACACAAAATCCATTCATAGTAGCAGCGTTTATCCTAAAAATAGAGTCTACCTATCTTAAGCAGCTCAGGTGGCATCAGTGAGTTTACCATATAAATGGCCTGCCTGTCTGTCGAAAGATAACACTAACTCTGTTGACTAAGTGCTATAAAATGTTTTGTGCAAGAGAGAATTAGCTGTTTGGATGAACGCTGTCAGAGTGTGTGGTCGCTATTTCTTGACTCTTGGCCTGCTGAACATGTGATCAGACAATTTATCTGCTGCAGCCTTTTCTAACAAATAAAAAAAAAGACAAGTCAACCTCATGTCTATTGTCTGTTTTGGTCACCGCCATCCTCTTGAGCCAGATTTCTTTCTGCCAACTGAAGTTTTCTGCCAAAAACAACAAGACTGGCTTGAAGTGAAGCTGCCTGGCAACCGGACCACTGCCACTTGGACATGAACTTGAGCCTGCTGCCTGTTACAGTGTTGGATTTATGACTCCTCCCTCCTGTCAGGTGATACTGTGCAAAGCCAGGGCTTGCAGGCGCAGTCACTTTTGAAGAAAAAAGGGAGAACTTGTGAATTAATTTAAAACAGCTGAACACATTTTGATTCTCCTCGTCTATCCTTTTTTCACTTCTTCTGTCACCCTCAGACACATTCGAATTAGCATTTTTAGAAACAGATCCCATGAGGATTCTTGTCAAATATGACACATATAACGTCACCACACAAGCTTTCACATTCCCAAACAAACACACACCAAGTCTCGAAGTAAGCACTTTGCGTCTTCGTGTTGCTGTGTCCAGGCCACAGGGCTGAACTTGAAAATAAGAAGCCTTTTGAATTTTTACATCAAGAGCGACACAAAGACACAACTTTCTCCCCTGAAGACGTTTGTGGTATGAACATAAGGGTTGGTTTGCAGACCCAACGATCTGATTAAATTTCCCTGAAACAGCCATTGTAGATTTTTTTTTAATGGTATAATTATAAAAATCACAATAACCAGTGAAGCTCACTCCTTTTTTTAAAAAATGTAAAAAAAACTCCTGCCTGGAAAAACTGAAACAGATCAGAATGAAGGTCGGGCCAATTTTTGTTCTTGCTTGAAATGTCCAAAATACTAGCTCTTTCAATTAAAAATGATTATTATATGACAATCATACAAGAGTAAAAGAGAGCACTAACATTGGGACATCTGCAGAAGAGCGGCCTTCCTTTTTTTAATTAACATTTATTGTGCTTTGGGTACAATTTTTCAAATATCTTTGCTGATTAATTATTTATATAAAAATTTACCTGACCAGAACATTGCTAGATTGTTTTGGAAAATTTGATGACAAAATTAACGTACTGATAATTTTCTTAAAAATATAAATAATGTCTTCATTCTACCTTTACCAATAAGGCTACAGTTGTGTTTTTCTAGCCTGATGCTTATCAAAAAAAGGTTTGAGAAATGCAGATCTATTGCACCTATTCATAATAGAATAAACCTTTTATGTTATTCATGAAATCTTGTTGCTTATGCCTGTAGAATATACAAGAACATTGAATGATTTTAGATACTTTTCACAAAATAGCTAGGGTCTAAAATCTTTGCCAAATCAAATATCAAATATGTTGATCAAGAGTAAATTTTTGAATAATTTATGTACAGTGTTACATAATTTTACATCAATTCTACTGTGCATGAAAAAAACTGTACTGACTTCTGTAGTTGAAGCATGTAATTAGGGTATTGCATGATAATAAAATGTTCTTTGAAATCCTGAATGTGTTCAGAGTGGTTGTTGTGTGCAGATCCTTGAACCTCAATGTTTGGACAAATAGCACTGCCCCCCCGTTGTGACCACCATTCCAAGAGGGAACGACATTAGCAATGATCCTAGGAAAGCAATTTTGTCCTCACAGCAGTCTGGAAAAGGATATTGAACCATTACCAAACAATCTCCAGAAACATAAATCATAAGCCGAAACCGCTCCATAACGGTCCCATTTTTCGGGAGCGTTCATACAGCAACTAATTTAACCCAAGGTTTCAATTATCAGCGCAAACCCAAAGAAAAACAGACCATACCGGCTTTAATGAGCATTTTAAATGTTACGTTTTGTCACAGCACCTTTAGAAGAACTCAACAAGATTGGTTTGTTATGTTTGACTGAGATTCATGAACAAACCACAAAACCCCTGAAACAAAAAGACACAAGACAATAGCTCAACTGAAGAAATTATAGAGCTAAAGATTTTAGAATGTCAGTCCAAACCTAATCCCAAAATGTAGATATGTGAACACTGGACAGATAATCTCTGATATCATCTATAGAGACACGTGTTGACCTTTGCTTTCTCAGCCTGCATCCACAGCTTTCTAACCTGTGGGAATCGGACACAGGAAACTGAGAGTTTTGTCCACCTGCCAATCTAAAAACACAACCCAGAAATGCAAAAAATTGAACTCTAGCAAATCCAAAACTAAGGATTTATGCTCAACAACCCCCACAAATGCAGTGAATTGAAAACAAAACATCAAAGTAGTCTTTACAACAAGACTGAAAATAAGTTACTTGTTGCTGTATAATTGCACTTTCTAACATTGCAGTAAATGGAAAACAGCTCACTTCTGACACCAACCTGTAGTGGTCTTTTGAGGTACTGCAACATTAAGAAGATCTTTTTGAGAAAATTTGAGAATGAAGAGAGCTTGGTCTGTGCCCTTCCATTAACGTTAAATATCACTGCTTGATTTCTAATCCAGACAAAACCAAATCTTTAATCAAACCTTTGTCCTAACCAGCACAGAAATGACCTCCCGCCACTTTAGAATCTGTCTTTAGCCTCACTGTTTTAAAGAAGTTTAGCTTATACAAATGAAAAAAAATATATACATAGCATAAATACAAAATAGAGAGTAATTGCTTTTTGCAATACAATACATTATTATAAATGAAATTTGCATTGATTTTGTTCTTTTTAAACTAAATATGTTTGTCTCCCTGATTTGTATTTATTTCTCTTAAACAAAAAAGTTTAACAAAACTAAACAGCAAGACTAAACCGTATGGAAGTGTGGGAGTCAAAGAGTGGAAAATGTTGTGTACGACAAAGTTTTTAGAGGCTCTCAGGAATGCAGATTCATCTGTGCACACATGTGAGGTTTTGTGAAATATTAAGTGCTCACTGGAGAGCATTTCTTTCTGACAGAGATGACTGCCAGCACATGAGAAACTCATCTTCATACCTTCTTTCCCCAACAGGAAATCCAGGAAGTGGTAGGTGTAGGCCACTCCAACTTTGGTCTCAACCTGAGGTCTTCGGAGAGTCGAGTAGATGTTGCCCGGGCTGTGCCTGTCTTCTGTCTTCCTCAGCTTTGGGAGCCGACACCCCATTTTCCTGGGAGGGGCGAGGTGAGGAAAGAGGATTGAAGCATTTAAAAAATGTGAGACAAAAAGAGAACCCGCGGGAGGGAACAAAATAAGACACAGGAAATCTGTGAATCTCTAAATATAAGCCAAGAGTGCGGTAGTCACATGCTGATATTAATGATGCTGGAAACAATGTGTGAATCCAACACTGAGACATGGGAACTGCACACAGCAATAACACATCAACATGGGTATGTCAGGCATTACCTGCTTGGTGGGTTGTGATACCAGCATCTCCTAATCAAAATTGGCTGATTGAGAGCGACATGTTTGATCAGAACGAATTAAGGCAGAAATGAGACCCATTTCCTGCCCTGTCAAGCAGAGCGACATGAGACTAGACAGACAGAGAGCCGAAACACTGGGCATGTCGTACTGCTAACCCATTTTCATGCTGATTCAAAGCTTGCCCAAAGGCAGAAAGAAATCAAGACAAGGGTTACACGTATATGTTCCTTAAAGTCCCACTCCGATGATCTTTTAATCTATTGTAAAAGACTTCCCATTGGTCTTTTAATTATGATTATGCCATTTTTAGCTAAAAGGTTTTTTAAAACTGCCGTTTTCTAGGACATAGTTTCTGCAGAGCGGCAGCAGTTCGTTAGAAACTCACCTCTATGTTGTGGCCGATACTATTGTTGCGGAGTAAGCCGGCCCAACTTCCCATCATCCATCTGTCCACATGCTCACAGCCCCCCACAACCCTAACCTAACGTTACCGGTGCAACAAACTGGTGATCAATACTGGAGCTATCCAGTTTTACAGTTTTGAATGAGATACCAGCTGAGACGAGGAAAATAAAAACATACATGTCGTCTACAAGTGAATGCATCAGAATGGAGAGGCGCATGGAGCTTGTAGCTAGACGTAGTAACTTGTATATCACATTTACATGCTTTTTCAAATGGTTCATTTGTTAGCTTAATTTTCTTTATATATGTTCTCTAATCAGAAAATTGCCACAAGAAGATGTTGAAAACACCAAAAAAAAAACACTATTTTCATCAGATTGGGACTTGAAAAATCAGAGAACAACCTCAGAAAAGTGTTGTTCTGAAATCCTATTCTTCTGATGTTCAATGAGGATAAAAAAATCCACCAACCAGGGCTGCATAATGTCCCATAGAACAAAAAGAGTGAGGGGATGAGGTGGAAAGTAGAAGATTAGGACAAAAAGAAACAGAAGACAAAACACAAGAGTAAAAATGGCTGTGTCCAAAAAAACATCAAGCTAATCTGATGTGACAGCAAAGGTACCCTCAAACCATCCTCACAGATACGCCTAATAATCCCCTCTGCCACGGCTTACGGGAGCCTCGGCGCGAGGAGGTGCACATCCACATATCCATGTGTGTGAGTGTGTTCTTGTGTGAGCATGTTTGCCTTCTCCCGGGGGCATTTATCTGTGTATCTGTATCTGTTTGTGGAGCATGGAGAATGACACAGTAACTCCTATCAGGCCAAATGCATGGACATTAACTCAGCTAACGATCCTAACAGACCACATTATGCCTTGTGTGTGTGTGTGTGCATGTGTCTGTGTGTGTGTGTGTGTGTGTGTGTGTGTGTGTGTGTGTGTATGTATGAGGGAGTAATGGTCGTTTGGCGACTCACAGCTCGGACTTGCATTTTTTAAAAGGTCAAAAGTTCTGAAAATGCTGATTGTTTCATATACTTTTGTAGCTCATCTGTCTTGAGCGCGTACTCGTTTTGCAAAGTAAAACAATTAAATCATTAATCATTTGATACAATGATGAGAACAAATGAGGAGAGATGGAAGGACGGGAAAGGGAGGGGGCGTCAGAACGTCAGAACAGCATTGAGCTGGCCTCTTGATCTGCCTGGTCTTAAATCCCAATACCATTAGCTCGTCAGCTTGTCTTGCCAAGGATTTTAAAACTGATTGTCTGCCCCATGCCTTAATCTGCATTTTTTTTTTCCTTTTCAAGCTCTTTACTGTTTCTGTCCACCATCTTTGATTGGGCTCACTGCCTGCAATCTGTTGGCACAATGTTCTTGATTGGTCTTCCAGAAAACCCCTTTTTGTGTCTGATTACAAGACCTTAGAATTTCACGGATACTCTTCATCCAAAGCTAATTCTGACCTTCACATTAAATCTTGCAACCGAATGATCTCCTATAGGCTCCTTGAATTCTAACTCTTTTTTTTTTTATCACCATTGTGCCATCCGATGTTTAACATAAATATAAAAATAAAAATAAAATTGGCAGAGCCTCCTGTGACTAATTTATGATTTTTGCAAGGTTTTCAAGACTCTGCACATCTCAGGTGGATCACTTCTGATGATGAGCGCCAGTGGCTTCAGACTTGATACATTTGGTCCGCTTTAAGTGAACCAGAGTTCATTTTTCCTGATAATCAGGAACAAATTTTCAGTCTGAACACACCCTGGCCCGGGAACAGGAACCACTCTCAGACCCATGAAGATGGTCTCTGTTTGTTTCCAATTGGACTGAGCTTTGGTTCACTCTGAGATTCCTCAGTCTGAATACAATCCGTTCCTGCAGCGGAACAACTGAACCAAAATGTCCACCATAGCCGACGTAAACAGAGGAAATGTAAAGCAACGATTGCTGTGTTATCAAACAGAAAAAAAGGATCCAACTGTTTAAATGTCTGAAATTTTATTTCAACACTTCTTCCATGCTTTTTTGTGTTTCTTTACGCGGCATGCGCTGCTGTGACGTCATCTTAAAAGCTACCTTCAGTTTCCTTAATAGAATTCTCCTAAAATAATGCCATACAACTACAACAATGACACAGCAACTCTATGTGGTCAGATGAATGCAGGCTCATTACTTCCCTTCTCACACTGTTTTCCTGACAATCTATATGTTATAAACACTTAGCAGTGTACCTTCGTACCTGACGTCTCCTCATCACTGCAGTTACTAGCATCCTCTGAGTTAAAGCACACACGACATGACTGCAGCATGCCTCCGCCGTATCAAAGTAAAAAATAAAAAGATTTGTTCCCAACGTCCAAAATTGTTAATCAAAATATGCACAGAATGTTGTTTTGACCCCGCCCTTGTAGTTCCCGGCCAATGACTGAAGATCTGTTTAGTCACATTGTTTTGTTTTGGTCCGTAGCAGAATGTGCCGTTCCATGCCAGTCTGAATACAGACCAAATGCAAGGTTCAGGACTCGATCCAGAACAAATTAAGCAGACTCGAATCGAAACAAAGAATTTTCCCAGTCTGAATACTCCCTTAAAGTCCCACTCCTGTCATCTTTTGATCTATTTGAAAAGCATTCTCAGTTGTCTTTTAATTACGATTATGCAATTTTTTGGGGCTAAAATCAAAGAATCTCTGATGTTTTTTTAAGACATAGTTTCTGTAGAGCGGCAGGAGTTCATTGGAAATTCGCCTCTGAAATGTGGATGGGACCGTTGGCTCAGAGTAAGCCCACCCCCACTTCCCATCATCCACCTATCCAGCTGTGCAGTTTTTTAGCCTTAGCTCAGACGAGGAAAACAAAGACGTTCATGGGTGTATTCGTATGCAAGTGGATGCATCCGAATTTTTTCCCGTCTGCTCTTGATTCACAACGATTTGAATAAAGAAATACTTAGAAATGCCATTTAAATCTTAATTATCTTTATATATGACCTCCATCATCAGAAAAATGCTACAAGAACATGTAAAAAAACACCATTATAATCAGAGTGGGTCTTTAGGGTCTATAAAACTAACTAGGGCGTACATTGAAAGATAAATATTTACAACAGTTTTGTTTTATACAAGAAACACCAAGACCAGCCTAATATTTACTTTCTGCTATATTCTTAGCACTCTAAATGATAAAGTTTACAGCAACAACCAAAACGATGCAGAGAATACGCATTTTCAAAGTATGAGCCAAATTTTAATATTACTTTTATGACCCTCTCCATCCATCTTCAGCCTCTTGCTGAATTTGCACGGCAAAACTACCCCCCACTGAGTTCATTCAGTCTCCAACGACCTACCACAAGCAAACCTGAGCTTATGACCATGTTAGAGGATGTAAATCCACCCCCTGCATAGCTCCTCAAGGACGGCACTTTAACTACTTTAACTTTGTCTGCAAAGAGTGGAAAGGTGCAACGTGGGAATGTTTAGCGGGTTTCATCTTCTCCTGGTTAGGGAAAAGGGATTTTGCTATGAGACTTGGGGTCAAGATCAGCAAAGAGGAGGAGGAGGAGTAACACAGTTACGCTGCCACATCTCATCCCCTCAAAATCAACTTCTTTCTTTTCCTTCTGGTGAGCCTTAATCCAGTTTCACCCCCAAATCTAACCCAATGCATCTACATTTGTTTTGATGAAAACTTCTTTGTGCTCAAAACCATTAGACACCACTAAACGCAAGTGTACGTCTCTGTGTTGCTAGTGGGTTTTTATCACTCAAATGCTTCATTCTGCCTCCTGATTAGCAAGGTCTTCTTAATATCTTTAGTGTATGATGAATGATGACAGTTCTGCTTCAAAACTAAGGTCGTATTTAGACCTTGAACTCCGTTAAGGAGGTTTAGAAGCAGAAAACTCTAATTGGACACAGCAGAAAAAGAAAATCCAAGGTTGTAATGCCAGAGAAACTTATTGGAGTTAAAGACTCGGGGCCTTTCTGCTCCATACGAGGCCTTTCTCTTTACAAGTTGACTTCAAACAGAATCTTTCACTTGCTGCCTCACAAACACAGACACAAAAAAGACATTGACAGCAAGAAGAAAAAGTCATACCGAACGGGGAGACAGAAAAAGATGGATAAAAGGAGTGAAGTGGAAGACTGAAGTGACAGACAGGGAGAGGCAGCAAGCTTCTCATTACAGAATCTCTTGTAACAGAGTTGTGAAATGGCAGCAGATTTACGTGAGAGCATAATCTGTCTGCACTATGCCGCAGCTATGACGCATCCTTTGACACTCCAGGGCTTTACAGGACGTAAAGTTCATCCAAAGCTGTCCAACATAGGATGTTTTCCCCTTTGATGTAAGCCAAATATTTCTTTTCATTTCTGTTCTTGACAAATAAACTTTGCTAATTCTTAATCTTTTTTTTTTAAACAAAAATTTGTATGTAAATTAAAAATGTGTGTAACTATAAGCAAAGCTTCCACAGTATCTCATAAGATCCATGACATAAAGGGAAACAATACTGATAGTAAATGTTGTAATTCATGAACTGAAATATTTACTGAACAACTAAAACTGGTTTCAGGCAAACTTAACACAAAAAGTAAAATAATTGTGCAGATGTAGCATTTCATTAGTTAAATAACAATGAAAAGTAGTGAAAAGTCTGATTTAAATTTTGAAGAGTTATTTCTTTGAATGGCTTATTTCATGCTGTTTTTAAGCCTCTTAGAGTAAAGGATATTCATATATATGATAATAAATTACCTTTAGCACACTACAGAATGATTTTTTATTGAATATGATTTATTTTCCCCAAGTTAATTTTCCTACTTAGCAGTAAGACGACTCTGTCTCTGAAGCTCCGCCTTTCTCTCCGTACGGGTGCCGCCCATTTCATGACATCATCCTACAGTCGGCCTCGGCAGTGTGTCTGCGTTTCTCTCACAAAAACAAACAACGTCCAAACTTTTGCAAAGATAGATGTGCATATTGGAAATATAAAAGGAAAGAGTTTAGCCGATTACCGATACCTCTGTGGAGAAAGTGGGCGTGTCTGTGTTAGCCTGGGGGCCGTGCTGACAGTACAGACTCTTCCTGGAAGGGCAGGTCTCACTTATCTACATCACAAGGTGAGAACCCGCCCGTTTTCGTGGGTTGGGAGGGGCTGGTGCTCAGAGCGCAGGTTTTTCGAGTAATACTCAGAAATGCGTGAACGGATGAAAATACCGCTTTGGGGTTGTTTTTTGTGAGGAATGAACACTATAAAAGCTCAAAAAGTGGATTTGGCATGATCAGGGCCCTTTAGGTAAACCTTTCTTTACTGTAGGAGGGATCACTTTAGCACTAGTTTTATTTCAATTTAAAAAAAGATGTATTTTTGTGCTCAAAAGCAAATGAGGAGGGCTGGTGCCTCATGAAATAAAATATTGTTTTGTATTTACTTCAACAAAATGCACAAGTAATGATTGTAGTTACATAAAAGGGGATCATTCAGACATAATGTGTAAGTGTTTCATTTTTGAGTTGAAAAAGAAAAGTGTTTAAGCTCTTCCATCCACTACACGTATTTTTATACATTTGAAATTCAGATGTGGCTTCCCTCCCACCGGATTCAACTCCGTCTCAAATGAAGATGCTGCTGGTGATCAAGAGTAAAAAGGAGAGCAGAAGGATCAGGAGAAAGACATAAGGAGGAGGAAATGGAGAGAAAGACAGTCTGAGCAGAGTGGGAGCATGTCAAGCCGCCTGCAGGGAGGTGGGACTCCTCAAAGCAACAAAGTAGTCACCTCATACTGTGTTTTAATGAGGCTGCATGGGGAGGATGGAAACTAATTATGACATTGATGTATTGGTCCTTTCACAGCTTCTTGCTCAACTTATATTTCACTAAACAGAACAGTTTATGAACAAAAGAAGGCTGGATTATAGGTTTGCGCGCAAGTCTTGAGATTTTCCCTTCAGTTGTGATTAATAGAAAGCAGGAATCACTGGTGATCTGAATAACAGAGTGGGTGTCAGTCGCCAGTGATGTCTGGATGATTAGTGGCCACTCAGCTCTGTCACTAAATGATGTCCCACGAATTACCCAGGGGCAGCCTTGCTTGAAATTGCACTGGATTTCCCTTTTTCATCCTCAGCACGTGGGTTTAGCTGCTGTTGCAGCGGGAAAAAAATGACACATGGTTCGGTCTGAGCGCAGCACAAACACGTGCGCTTGGTTGGGTTCACTCCATCAGCATATCTGGAGTTTACATCAACGTTCGTTTGTCCACAGTGAGTGTTACTCTGCATCCACAGACTTCTGGTGCGTAATTCCAGCATTAAACAATACTAATTCTTCCAAAAAAAAAAAACATTTTCCAGACGCACGTGGCGCGCAAAAGCAAAGTCAAACTATAATCTATTCTAGTGTCATTCTAATCTCATTAAAATCTTCTAAATGAGTGTTCATCACATTTCCATAACTGCGTAAACTTACCAATAAAGCTGGCACCGGTCAAGCCTCGCGTTCAGCTCTGCGTCCGTCTCTTCTCGCGGCTGCTGCGCAAAGACAACAACCTGACAGACAAGACCCACCGACAGGAATATGTGAATCCTTCATTCACAAACTACACGCTCGTGACGATCGACGCGCGCGCGGATCTCCTGTCGTGAGCGGAGTGTAGAAGAAGCAGAGGGGCGGTTTACGCGCTCCTCTCCCTCCTCTTCCTCAGCCTGGAGCGCTCTAGGAAAAGCTCAGACCCTATCAGAGGCTTGGAAAATTTCTGGAAGAAGACCACAACCTCATGGAACTGAGAACGTTAACATATATGAATAAAGTTTGGAGAATTTGAACATGGTCTCCCTCCAACCCACTTACCAAATTAAGTTAGTTTGCACCACCTTATAAAAATGTATATTTAATAAGGTGCTACCCGGGCAGATTAATAATTCAGAAACGTCTGACTGGTAGGAGGGTGTGGGGTCTGGTCAAGGGCTTGAAGAGGGCTCTCTGGGGACACCATCAGACTGTGACAAAAACAAAGCTGGGACCAGAAGATGATGGGCTTGTTGCCAGGCGAAGTGGGCCAATCCCATCCCGCCGCCAGACAAAATCTGGACCGCTTTGCCCACCTTGGAGATCAACACCTCAAATGTGACCCAACCAGCTTCCTCTTATGGACGAAATGAGGAGTTCAAAATGAAAATACAAATTCCAACCTTTATTCAACAGAAAGCCTACACAACAAAAACAAACAATGCTCAGGCTCTCAACAAATATCTTGACACAATTGCTTCCATTTACCTCAAAGACAGTGCCAATTAAAAACTGCATCCATGTGGTTTGGAGACATAAACTGTGCATCCTCTATAACACCTCACTGCATCTAAAAGTTATTCCGACATGTAAGGTTTTCATCTAAAATCCTCCAAGTTGTGCTTCTGCATTAAAAGACGAGACAGTGTAATGGATGTACAGTGAACTACAGTGATGTGAAAAAAAGAAAAACATCTCCCTTATTCCTTCACTACAGAAAGCTTCTCATTCCTCCAAAATTCAATTGATTTGAGTGCTGAAACCCAAAGTTTAGCTGTGGCGGTCTCTGAACGTCTGGAACCAGTAGACCAACTAAGAACCCAAATAACAATGAGGTGAAACCCAATCAAGTACAAAAACCAACAGTGCTTTAAAATAATCATAGTTTTAAATGGTATTAAAGCTTATGACGGTACAAAGTGAAGGAACGTTTGACCTAAAGTGATGCTTTGAAATGAAAACAAAATTGCAGTCAAGGTTTTGTTACAATATACACACATATGTACAGAGAACCTTTATATTATTAATACCCAAACCAAAGAAACTTTTATAATAAATCCAGAAAAAACATATATAAAATATAAATAAGCACAAAAGTGAGCTTAAAAGTCTTTTCATCTTTTGTCTCAAAAGAAAGTGATCCTTTGTTGTGGTTGGTACAATCTTTGATGAAGTGGGAAAAAAAAAAAAAAAAAAGCTGGTGCTAAAATGGCTCTTGAAGTTTTGAGGTGAGGATGATGAAGGTATTCTGAAAACCACCAGAAGAGCTGGGTTCCTGATGTCCAGAACCTCAAGGTGGCATTTTTAAGTATCCGACTCCTTTAAATAAAAAACACCTGTGGAAAAAATGAAATATGTAAATAATCACACTTTTTTTTCTTCTTAATCTAGTCACTCTTTCAAAGATTCTAATCTAAGAGGGCCTACCACAAAACTGGCCATTAAAACAAATATCTAAAGCTGCGTTCACACCAGACACCAGTCAGGGGCATCGAGTTTCAATGTCAAGTCATTATACAGACGCGATCTGAGGTCCTGCGGCGCGATTTGGGTGTCAGGCGTGGCGAGATCAGGGACTCAGCTTTGGGGACTCGGCGTTCTCAGTGACTTGATCAAAGGGTAGAAAAATGAATCCAATATGGCCACTCGATGCGAGGATTTCCTAAATTTCCATTCATTTACTTATCCCGGTGGGGCCACGGCGTTACCGGAGGCTGTCCTGGTTACTGGGATACACCCTGGACTAACAAGTGAAGTCCAGAAAAACGTTGGCGGTTGCTCTGCGGCCAGGGCGTCTGGCTGTAAAGTTGACGCGCGTCAGGAGAGGCAGCAGACAGGAATTGGACGCACGGATTGCGTCTGGTGTGAATGTAGCATAAAACCTTTGCTGTATGCTACTAATGCCGTATGTGTGGCACGTTCAAGAATGCACTGAATGCGGGTTTTTGAACACGCTTTTAGCATAACGTGTTCACACTGGACTGTCGCTACAAAAATGCTAACCCACTAACTGTACCTACAGTTGGAAGAGGCTTGGTGTGAAATGTTAAAGTGGTACAAGTCTCGTGAATCTTCCTTTTTTTTTTTACAGATCCATTCTAATATATATGAAAACTTGGTGTCGTATAATTACGTTATGATAATGTTCAAGGAAAACAGTAATAAAAGGTTTCCCCCAGAAGCCCTTGAAGTCTGAACACAGGACTAGCAGAAAAAGTAAATTATCTGCAAAGATGAATGTGTTTATTATAGTTCCAATCATATACAGAACTTTCAAAAGAAAAGAAAAAAAAAACGTGTGGTGATGAGGTTATCGTCACACCCCTAATTGAGATGCATACCGAATCATGGACAGGGAAAAATACACACCTCTAATAATCAGTGATGTAAGGTGAAAGGGTCTGTAACCAACAATGCTGTTCTTAGTGAGAAGCTGAAACCTAATGTGATGGTTTTACCTAGAACAGGAGCCCAGAGGCTGCTACTACAGCACCGTTCGCATAGTCTGGACCCCACAGTCCACAAAGCTCTGCAGAAAAGAAAATACTCCACTTTGAGAAAATATTTTACAGTGCGTTCCAAATCATTATGCAAATTGTATTTAAGTGTCAACAAAATACAATTCTTTGTTTTTTAATTAAACTCATGGATGATATTGTGTCTAAGGGCTCTTTGGATCACTGACAAGCATGATCCTTGTACTATCAAAAGATGTGTGGCTGATTCAGAAGACACAGGGGTTCCTCAGATAAAGGCAGAATAAGGAACGTTTCTGACAGAAAAATGCATCAGATGAAGAAAGCAGTGAATATAATACCACAGCAAGCACATATTTGAAGCTGCTGGTTTCTCTGGAGTCCCACAAACATTTAGGTGTAGGATCCTCCAGCAGCTGGTAGTTATACGTCAACCTTCTATTCAACCAACCTCTAACAGCACCCACAAGCTGAAACGGCTGCAGTGGGCCCAGACATACATGAAGACTCATTTTCAAATAGTCTTGTTCACTGATGAATGATGTGCAATCATAGATGGTTCAGATGGATAGAGTAGTGGTTGGCCACCATGTCCCAACAAGGCTATGACGTCAGCAAGGAGGGGGCGGAGTCATGTTTTGGGCTGAAATCACAGGGATAGAGCTGGTGTGGTCCCTGAAGGTGTGAAAATGACCTCTGAAAAGTTATGTGGAGTTTCTGACTGATCAATTTCTCCAGTGGTAGATAAAAAACCATGTTTCCCGTAGCAAAGTCATCTTCATGCTTGACAATTCACCACCTTATGCAGCATGGCATGACTGTACATCATTGGCTTCTATGGGCATAAAATGAGAGAAACTGGTGGTGTGGCCCACATCCTCCCCTGACCTTAACCCTATTGAGAACCTTTGAAGCATCCTCAAGCAAAATATCTGAGGTCGGGAGGTGTTCACATCCAAACAGCAGCTCTGGGAGGCTTTTCTGACATCCTGTTAAGAAATTCAAGCAGAAAAACTCCCCCAAAACTCAAAAAGGTTTAATGGATGCAAGACTAGTGAAGCTGCTACAAAATAAGCGGATTGTGTGGAAAAGTGCATTTTAAAGTTTTTATTTTTGAAAAAGAATGTACTGTTATATTTAGGAGGTTTGTTCAATAACATTTAATGTATATTCAAATGATTACTGACTTGAAAATGATGCTGTTGTTTGCATTGAATATTTAAAAAAAATCATAGAAAAATATCATTTGCATTATAATTTGGAACGCACTATACAAATATGCATATATGCAATTAACAGGGAACAGGTAGAATAAAAAAAAAACACTGCAAACTAAATAAAGATTTGTTGTTGTCAGACAACACCATCTAGTGGTACAAATGTAGACTGCAGTCTGAAAAAATACCTGCAAGAACAGAATATTGAGTTTGACTTTTTCATAGACATAATTGGAAATGGACACATTTGTTTCAAAATCTAAAAAACAAGAATGCCAACAATGATTGCTGGTTTGCAGATATTTGGAAGTTCGTTTTTCTTTTTATGCAAAAAGGTGTAAGTTTGCGTGTGTATAATTAATTAGCACATATAGTCATTAAGTGTTTGTTTACCTGATGTAAAGGGTGTGTCCGCTGGTCTGGGGTCCATGCTGGTGTGCTGTACTGTGTGTGGGGTGTAAAAGATGAGTTAGCTTACACACAGAGGGCTCAAAATCAATACCAGACTTAGTTTTGAAAAGATTAGCTTGCTGGCAGATGAACATATGCAAGCTTCAACTAAGGTTGTGACGATGGACGATGGAATCATCCATCGCGATGGCTGACTGACATCACGATGGAAAGACACTATTGTAATGCCACGCCCCCGCCACGCTGCGACTCGACACCATAAGCCGCGGTTACATGTGCAAAATATCTTGATCGGATCAATGGTCAGATTAGAATTCAACCGTGCACATGGGCCCAGAAAATCTTTTTCCGATTATAACCATCGTTCAAATGGGTCACACTTTCGGTCGGATTAAATCATTCGCACATGTGCAGTAGTGTTTGAAATACCGGAAAAAGAAATGAGTTCTGCTGAGAGGCATGCATAGATATCTGGCAGCTCCGTAATATCCTAGATGATCTTCTAAACGTGCTTTTATTAATTTTACGGTTATTATGAAGCGCCTGTTTGCTCATCATTTTAATTTGAATCCGTGTGGTCAGTGCTTTTTTTGTGGAAGAACGAAGCCGGAGGAAGGCAGCCAGGGCTAGGAGAGGCTAAAGGCCCGTACACACCGGGACGAATATTCGCCAGGCGTTATTCGCCAGCGTTTTTCGCCACGTTTTTTGTGTTCACACCCAGGCGATTTTCGCTGACGATGAGCCGAGCGAACATGCAATTTCATTCCCTGACATTAGATGGCGCTTAATGTAAACAGAAATACTCCTGTACACAAATTGGCGCTGCGCAACTTTACGCTTCTTAAACTCGCTTTTCCCTCAGAAGAAGAGAGCAAGTATTTACGCGCTTGTCAGAATCATACAAAGAAAACATGAATATTTCAAGCACCCGAACCAACTGGTGCTTGGTTCGGGGATATTTTAGGATGTCCGTCATTATTTCTTCGCGGCTGTGTAGATGCAACTCGGCGTCTATCTTCTTCGCTGGTATGTGTGCTCAGCAAGGCAGTTTTGTGTTTGAGCGCCCCCAAGTGGTGTTTTACTGTAACTTCAGAAGCTCCAGACACGTGAGCAAAAGCGGCGTTCTCATTGGTCAAATAGATTTCGACGCGACAAAAAAAAAAAAACGAGGCGTTTTTTTTTTTTTGACGCCTTGACGCGTGGCGTTTTTTTGCGACGGTGTGCACACTCTCATTGGTGCCCTTTGTTTAGTCACGAGGCGTGAAACGTCGGCGAATATCGCGCGCGAAATTCGTCCCGGTGTGTACGGGCCTTAACACGCGCTAACAACATTTAGCCTTTGATGAGCACAAAATCCATGCGGGAAACGCTGCAATCTGCATCTTGGCTGAACGTAAATATGTGGGAACAACATCAGCCTTTATTTTGTCGGGACACGACTGGAAACACAAATCCACGTGATTGTTTGAAAGGTTTCTAAGGACTGAGCGAGATTTCTGCTTTGAACAGCTCACACACACCGCCCCAAAGCCGCTGTGTGAGCCGACGGTCCGAGCTCTGCCTGGACACACACTTCTACCGGAAGACCCGGTTCTCCTGAGTTCGGTAGCTCGTTCACGTAGAGCTGCGGGACGGATCGCAGTCCACAGTCTCCCACACGTAGCGCACACGTTACAAAGCATCCCCCCTTCCCCTCAAACACAAAGTCCGTCTGCTCAGAGACACGGTCGCTCAGTCCACCGGTCCACTTGACTAATCAAGTGCAGGAGCGGACTACTTCTTTTCTATTTTGTTTGTCATTTTTGTTTTTTTGTTAAAGTCACTTCCCTCAGTTTATACTGGATCATCGCGGATGATTCATTAGTTGGGAAATAAAATAAATGAAGTAATTAAGTAAAATAACGAATAATAATTATATAATAACGAAAAATTAACCCCCCCACGATATCATCGTCCATCCCGATGGTTTACTGCAGACATCGTCAACTGCCAATTTAAGGGACTTCGTCCAACCCTAGCTTCAACCAGAAAAAAAAAAACAAATGAATAAAAGCTATGGGCTTTCACATAACCATCCCACAAATGTGCCTCTAACAGCAAAGCAAATCACACAAGCTAAACAACATGAATGAAGTTCAAATGTTGCAGTCAAAACGCTGTTTCACTGATTTTTTTTCTGTGCAAATCTGCATGCTTTTATTTGACAACATTAAGGCATTTTTGTGTGTTCCATCTCCCGATTGACTGTTGAACTTGTCTGCAGAAACAATAGCCGCGGTTACATGGGCAGAATATCTTGATCGGATCAATGATTGGGTTAAAATTCACCCGTGCACATGGGGTCAGAAAACCTTTTTCCGATTAGAACAAACGTTCCCATGGCTCACACTTTCGGTCGGAATGAATCATTTGGGCATGCGCAGTAGTGCTAAAAACTCCCGGATGAGGAAATAGGTCCCGTTCTAAACAAACAGCTGCCACAGACATTTATTTTATGCAGCAGCTCGGTAATATACGAGACGATCTTCCAAACGTGCTTTTATTAATGTCATGAATAGTATGAAGCGCCTGTTCGCTCATCATTTTATTTAATCCGTGTGATCAGTGCTGGAAGAAGGGTTGGGACAGGCTATAAACACAGGCTAACAACATTAGCCTGATGGACAAAATCCTGGACCATGAAACCCAGCAATCTGTATCTTGGCTGCACGTAAATGTCTGGGAATAACAAATTTTGTCGGGACACAACTGGAAACACAAATCCACGTCATTGTTTGAGCAGTTTCTAAGGATTGAGCAACATTTATTTCTGCTTCCCCAAACTCGCTGCGTGAGCTGGCGGCTCTCTTGAGTCCTGCAGCCGCTAACCCAAAGCGGCGGGACAGCTCGCAGTCTGAATTCTCCCACACATAACAAAACAACAAACCGCACACGTAAAAAAGCATTCTCCCCTCCTCAGACACAAAATTATTAATCCGGCTGCTCTGCTCACTCGGGTGCCAGTGGACCGAGTGAGCGTCGGGGGGCACGAAGCGCTCCTGCCCCGCATCTCCCTCGTGAGGGGTGTAAGAGAGGGGAGAGCCAGCGGGGCGAGAGCGGAGCGTCCGCAGAGCAGCTGGTCGGTCCCGTATGCGCTCCAAAGCTTTCTCTCAGCGAAACACCATCTATGCATGACGTAACCCAGAGCAGCAGTGACACACGATCGGAATGACTGTTTACATGCTCCACGATTGGATAAACGATCAGTATAACCCACCTATCTCGATCGGAAAGAAATTTTGATCCGAACGAGTCTGACCGGGGCAGAGTATTCCGAACGGCGCGTTTACATGACGCATTTGCTTTCCGATCAGGCGTTCTTTCCGATTACTTTTGCCCATGTAAACAAGGCTATTGTCACAGTTCTCCCACTTAAAAAGATGAGAGGCCTGTAATGTTCATTATTCCTCCACTATGAGAGACAAAAGGAGAGGAAAAAATCCAGAAAACCACATTGTGTCATTTTTAAAAAATTAATTTGTAAATTATGATGGAAAATAAGTATTTGGCCACCTACAAACAACATTTCTGGCTCTCACAGACCTGTAGCTTCTTCTGTAAGAGGATCCTCTGTCCTCCACTCATTACCTGTATTCATGTCACCTGTTTGCCAGACGTTTCCCCCTAAAGTTTGCTAGAGAACATTTGGATGATCCAGTAGAGGATTGGGAGAATGTCCTATGGTCAGATGAAACCAAGATAGAACTTTTTGATAAGAGCTCTACTCATCATGTTTGGAGGAGAAAGAATGCAGAGTTGCATCCCAAGAAGACCATCCCTACTGTAAAGCATGGGGGTGGAAACATTACAATTTGGGGCTGTTTTCAGCAAAGGGACCAAGACAACTTATCCGTGTAAAGGAAAGAATGAATGGGACAGTGTATCATCAGATTTGAAGTAAAACCTCCTTCCATCAGCAAGAGCACTGAAGATGAAACATGGCTGGGTCTTTCAGCATGACAGAAATCCCAACCACACTGCTATTGAAGGAGTGGCTTCATAAGAAGCATTTCAAGGTCCTGGAGTGGCCCAGCCAGTCTCCAGATCTCAACCCCATAGAAAATCTTTGGAGGGAGCTGAAAGTGTGTTGCCCAGCGAAAGCCCCAAAACATCACCGCTTTAGAGGAGATCTGCATGGAGGAATGGGCCAAAATACCAGCAACAGTTTGTAAAAACTTGTGAAGACTTACAGAAAACCTTTGGCTGATGTCATTGCCAACAAAGAGTATATAACAAAGTATTGAATTGAACTTTTCTTACTGACAAAATACTTATTTCCATCATAATTTTTAAGTACATTCTTTAAAAATCAGACAATGAGAATTTCTGTATGTTTTTTCTCGTTTTGTCTCTCATAGATGAGATAAACCTATGATGAAAATTACAGACCTCTTATCTTTTTAAGTGGGAGAACTTGCACAATTGTTGGCTGAGTAAATACTTTCTTGCCTCACTGTACAAGCCTCCCAATGTGAACTACGGTAGCTTTTTCTCTTTTTGTAACTGTATCTACAAAAAGTAGATAGAAGGACAAGTTTGAGCTAAATTACCTGGTAAGTGTAGGCGTTCTGAGGATAGCTCACTGGCATCTGTGGAATCACTATCCCACCAAAGTTGGAGTATGAATACGGCTGCAAAGAAGGTCAAAAAATACTTTAAAAAGGGTGGGACCTGAGATGAAAACTAGCTAGAAAGAAATTCATCATATCATGCTAACAAAAAAACTCTTATAAAAAGTGGCACGCTTTGATTATCTCACAAACATACAGATTTAAAATACACATAATGCACATACTAATGCTAATACGCATCCAAGGGTTTTAGGACCAAAACCATCAAAGTAAACTTCCAAAAACACCAGGGCTACCTGATTATATGGAGTGCCTCCACTGACAATGGGTGAGGGTTGTGTCACCCCTCCTCCTAAAGGGGGACAGCAAGCACAGTAAAAGTACTGGGTGGGATTCATCCAGGCACCATTGCCAACAAAGCCAGGCGGAATAGACCCTAAATGGGAACAAAACAGACAAATGATCAGTAAGTCATGCCCAAAACGATTCAATCCAAAACCTTGAATTTTAAAAGCTTGCTTTAAAAAGGACTGAATTGGCCAGGAAGATTTTGGTTTATACAGTAAGAGATTACGTCAGGGTTAAGGTCTGAGCATTTTCTGTGAATAAAAAATGAATATCAAAGATTACATGTCCAGTGGCTATGGGGGGAAAGGCAAATCTGCATGTAAAAAATATCATAAATAGTTAAAAACACCTGTGCAATAAACATGCAAAATCACACCTAATCCAGAGGATGAGTCTAATGGTAACACATTCTGACAGTATAACCAAAACAGAAACAAACAAAAAAAGACTTACGAGGCCTCTTTTCTTTCAAAATAGCAGGGCCCAGCTTCAGTTTCCGACCCATAAAAATGATTTGTTGCTATAGAAAAGAAACACAATTAACGAGTGATGGTCAGCCTTTACATCTTGGTAAAAGAAAACATTACAGACATCCACTGACCTCAATGATTGACTGAATGTCTACATCTTCATTGAAGTACACGAACCCGTATCTGAAAAGACACATTTTTCAACATAGTTGGCAAACCAGGTTGACATTTAAGACATTCCTATCCTTCATTAGACAAAAAAAGCAGCATATAGTGACAGCAACACTCACCCTTTGCAGAGCCCACCGCGGTACCTGATGATCTTTACTTCCCTGACGGAACCATATCTGGCAAAGAACTCCTTTATTTCATTTTCATCCACCTGAAAAGGTCAATAGCATACAAAACAATTCAATTCAACTAAAACCTTTTGGAATATTTTAGCATGTGAATGCCTTTTCTGAAATTACAAAAAGCCTCAGAGGAGAAACTGAGGCATTTGTTTTTTTTGTAGAAATGTTCTCAGCCCAGTTTGCTGGATGAGTTTTTCCTCGTTAGTACTTTATATTTCCTTTAAGTTTTAACTGAATTTTCCTGCAATAACTGGTATAACTGTTTTCAATCCTAAATGTGAGTTTCTAATTATCACTATTTCTTAAATTTTCACAGTTTATTTATGATAAAGTCGAAAAGCAAAAAAAAAAAGAAAAGGTCTTAAAAAGCACATGTAAGCACAAGCTCACTTATTTGGAATATTATTTTTATATAGGCTCCCTTCGTCCCACTCCTTCAAGCAATAAATCAAGCTCTACATGACTTTAGTTAATGATTACTATATTAAATTTAGCATATGAGATTTAAGTGTCTTTTTTGTCTGTTTTATTGTCTTTTTCTTTTATTTGTGCACTTCAGCATTTCTGTAATGAGCTTGATAAATCTGTGTACATTATTGCTTTGACTACAATGCTTGAAATAAATAAAATAGATAAATAACTAAATACATTTTTAATGAGATAATGGGAGTAAAATGTTTTGGGTGCTGTGTTTTTTGTTTTTTTTACTTTTCATATAAATCCAACAGAAGTTTAAATAAAATTTGCAGGTAGGTGATTCCCTTTCTAAGCAAAGATGTGAGCATTTCCACAAACAACTGTTTTCTGTTTAAAAAAAAGAAAGTATCTTTGTTCATTTACTACAGTATTACATGCAGAATACATGTAACTTTGAGTGAAACCAAACTGACCTTCATGTCGATCCCTCCAACAAAAAGGCTGTTGGGCGTCAGTTTGCCCTCAGGCAAAATGAATCCATTAGCCAACTTATAGGGAGAGACTGTCTGATTAATACTTCTGGGTCTGTTCAGATCCTTCAAGGAGAGAAAAAGAATTAGGGTTAGTTTTAAATGTTAAAGTAAAACCTCACAATAACCCCGCTAAAGTACAAATTTCCCACAATTCACAGAGCTTTACGCTTTGGAAAAGATGAAGTTGAAATAGTTAGTCAAACAAACCATGTGCTGAGCAATAGCCAACCACTGAACCGAGTTATAAGGTTTTTATGAAATGTAAATCACAATATTTTGTAAGCGTATTCCATTAAATTGAACTTTTTTCAAACGGGTGTCATTTTACATGTATTAAAAAAAATAAAATACAGAGAATCTTTGTTCAAACCTTTCCGTAATTTTTGTTCTAATATTTTAAAGAACTAAAAAAGCAAAGAGCTACAAACAGGCGGGGAACCAACCTCATCTGCTCATAAAAAGTACAAGTTGATCTGCAATGACACGTTGAAAAGCCATAATTTGTCATAGACATGATCCGTTTGGTTTATGTGCTTATCACAATATCACCAGTCTGTTTTGTTCTTCCTAGTTACAGAGCAAAACATTGGGGAAGTACTAAATATTGACCAGGGTGAACGGTTTATTTTTTTGTTAGTCAATCTGAAATTTGCTTTAATTGTCTTTGCATTCACTAAAATTTTTTCCGATTTCTCCCTAATTTTTTTAGGACTCCAATAGTTGTAGGCCTAGTCCTAATTTCCGTTACTCAAACATGTGGGTTCACTCTATATGAGAAAAAACATTATATTAGGGATTTCTGTGGAGTTTGTTTTAACAGAAATGAGAACTTGTGATGTTTTAGAGACTATTTACGGTCAGTCACTGAGAAACTATGAAGGTAAATATGGTCCAAAAAGAACACACTTGTAGATATGATCTGAGAACTTGTAATATAGAATGTGACACACCAAAAACCTGCATCTGTGTGTAAAAATCTTCTGCTGATTTATAATAAAGGTGCTCAATAGCCCTGACCCTGTTGTCCTGCTACAAGAAACAGGATTTTCCTGCTGACGGTACGTTGGCCGCCGTCTCGCTGCATGTCTGCATTTAAAGCACAAAGAAATCATTTCTCATTAAAATGCAGGAAAAAACTGACATTTTTCTTCAGAAATGCATTTGTAGTTCACTCTGTGTCAATGCAAAATGACTGAGAGACTTGCTGTCACATTTGAACGTTTATCAGAAGAGTTATTGAAGCAGGAAGTCTTAATCTGTGAAGATCTTTCTAACTTTACCAAATCCTCTGCGTGCTGCGCTCTGATTGGTTGACTCCGCCTCCTCTAACCCCCCCCCCCCCCCCCTTCCATTTTCGGACACAGATTCGAGCACACGCAGAAGCACATTTGAGCAGTTGCGATCACAGATTTTAAGTTGTAACTCTAAATCAGTGCATCTCAAATAGTGTGTGTGTGTGGGGGGGCATGGTGCGATGCCAGGGGGGGCGCGCGGTAGTGGCGGTTTTAGGCACAGGGAACACGGGCAATTGTCGGCTGCACAAATTAAACGTGGGGGAAACGTGGGGGTGGTGGTGACAGCGGCTCAGTGCTTGGGAAAAAAATCTGCGCCACTATTCCTATTGTCTGTTAAATCGCAGAGTTTATGACAGCCTGAAACCTGTGAATCCCCGTCCGTGCAGCTGCTCTCCTGTCACACGTGTGTGAGAACGAAAGGGGAGGGGTAGTGTGGGCTCAGGTTGCCAGGTGAAACGGGGCACGAAGAGAGCTGCAAGCGCTGCCTGTTGCCCAATACCAGGATCATGGCGTGCCTTTAGATCAGTGTTTTTCAACCTTTTCTGAGCCACGGCACACTTTAACCTTAAAAAAAAATCCCGCGGCACACCAGCATCCAAAAATTAAAAAAAAAAAGGATAAACTCATAGTCTGTATTGATCTACAGCCCCTCCACAATCTCACATGCATTTTGGAGATAATTGTTGCAGAAAAAGCTGGAAACTGCAGCTGTTTTTTTCTAAAAGATTCAATAAAAGTTAAGTTAGAAGATTTAAAAATAGTTTGATGTGTGTTCGTTGGTTTCAAGACGTCTAACGACAGATCTCCTTGTGCCCTGTCACTCTCACAACCCAATGCATCATGGGAGATGTAGTGCATAAAACGGCCGGAGATCGGTTTTCGGAGCTTCATTGTTTTGTTCACTTGTTCCACGGTCTGATACCGGATTCTGTGGAAAGCTACAGCGCTAAAGACGAGCTTTAGCTGGTATTTTTGTTAGAACTGAGCGACTTTACGAGCTAAATCGGGACAAGGAAGTGAAGACTTTAACCACTTCTGATTGGTCAGACTGATGACATGTGATTAAGCCCCTCAAGAATGATTGGTGGAGACAGTCAAAGGGACGGGACTTTTCCCAAATACAGCCGGAGCTGCAGCTGAATCGCGGTACGGTCATTCTTATCAAAATGTCTTTAATAAAATAAAATAAACGCAAAGAAAAAGTATTTTACGATCTTTTATATTCCTAACTCCTCAGTGTTTTATCAGGGCCTGTTTGGATGAACACAGAGCTGAAATCCTGGAGATGGGAAATGTTTTTAGATCAGTTAATGAGGGCAATTTTCCACGGCACACTTGACCATCTCCCACGGCACACTAGTGTGCCGCGGCACACTGGTTGAAAAACACTGCTTTAGATGACTTAGCTCATACTAATAATGTCATTTTTTATTAAGTATTGAAGACATTTTGATGACGTGTCTTTGTTTTCCATAAATGTATTCTTTGTCTGCCTGTCGTTTAGTTGGTGTCAGTATTTGACAGAAATAAAGCAGGTAGTGAAGTAAACTGCTGCACTTTTTGAGATGATAAATAAACAATCATCATTTAGAAAAAGGAAAAATCAGCACAATGTTTTTTTGACTTATTTCTTCAGACTAAAAACGTTAAATGTATTGGTGCTGCTGTGTTAATGTTTCAGAACAATTTACATTTAATATTATTTATTGATTGAATTATTTTTCTCAGCATCAAATGGGTCAGTTGGTCAAAATGTTTCTAGTTTAAATAACGAATTTTTATTTCAGGCACTTTAAGCTTCTTTTCTGTTTAAGACTAGAACAGGGCTTCTGTGTGGCTAAATAAAGTTAATATTTGTTGAAAGTGGATTTACATTCCTTTTTTTTATTTGTTAATGTTAAAAGATACTATTTTAGGTATATTTACACATTTTTTTATAGATACTTCCTCAATATATTGTCACAGCGCGTTTGTGTGTGGTGGTGGTGGTGGGGGGTCTCTCTGTAATGTTTGAGGTTAACACAGTAAGTAAGAACAAATCAGAATGGTGCTATTGTAACGACCCCGCTAATAAGTCACTCATAGCGGGGTAAATGAAAGCCGAGCTGTCATTCAAGTGGCTGCGCTGGAGAGCTGTCCGTCTCTCATACACCACCCCACTCCGAACAGTCTCAGAGAGGACGAGGCTTCAAGCCCATTTATTTTGGACTCACAACACTGAACATTGCACATGGGTCATCACCCTCTCCCCCTTCCACACTCATAGTGCAACAAAAAGAAACAAACATAACAGGAAGAATTAACTAAGGGTGGAACAACAAAACAGCCATATGAAAAGAAACGTGGGCAAAAAAAAAAAAAAAAAACACCCATGCCATGCTCAGCCCTATTTTGACCAGGGGATCGCATCCCACAATCCCCTGCTGCCAGCAGACCCAACGTGCACGTGGCCGCCACTAGTGTAAACAAAACGGATCAAGTCTGTGACACGGACACATGAGTTTTCAACTTAGAGGTCATCTTATCGTTTTATTTCAGGAGCAGATGAGGTTAGTTCCCAGCCTGTTTTAGTTCTTAAAAATATCAGAAACGAAACAAAAATCCCCCGTAATACGATTCCGTATGTATTTGCTAAAGCAAGGCAAGCAGACACGTGAATGTTAGCTTAAAAGTTTTAGCGACATTACGTTAAGTAGCCAACTATAATAGACCCCGTGAAAAAATTCCACGATTTACTTAAAACTTTACTTTAGTCCAAACGCTGTAAACACGAAAACACTGAAAGTCCTTGAGAAATCGGTTGATATTTTAGCTGTAGAAGTGATCCGGCTGAAGTTGAACCGACGTTGGCCTCTATCATACTCGGCGCCATTTTCATCGAGTCTTCCCGCTAGTTCACCTCAAGCTAAGCGCGATCGCACCAATTACTTGACACAAAACGCAAATTAACGCAACAACATTCTCAGTAAATAAACATCTCGTACACGCACATAAAATAACAGAAAAACTTACCATTTCTAAAATGATTAAAACCAAGAATTTGGCCAGAAACCCAAGCCGCGGATCTTCAAGGCTCTGCTCAGCAATCGAGAATGATCCGAAACCACGCCCATCACGTCCGGCGTGACCCCACTCCGCCGAGACAGATCCACTGCATGGTCAACCAGGGAGGACCGGGAGGACGCACTCTTCTTTTAAAATGTAATTTATTCCAGAAGAAAGGCAACTCCTAATTAATTAGTATATTTATCAGTTTTAATTTGCTTTTATTAATATTAACTTTTTTTACACGGAGGCATTTCAAAGTACTTTTTTTATTTTTATTTTTTAGCAAACAGGAAAATTCAATCATCTTATGTGGTGTGACAAAACATTTATGAGTTGTTAAATTATTTTCATAAGCTTATTTGTTTGGAAAAAACATGAAAGTTTTTTTGTGTTTTGACAATTATTTATTTATTTTTAAATTAACATGATGCAACTAGCCCACATGTTTATTTGTGTGCTGGATTAATTAAAGATGTTGTTTGCTGACCAATATGTGTATTTCTTTCAGATTTTGTCAATTTTTTTGTAATTGAAAACGTTAAATGGTTAGTGTAAGAAACAAAAGTTAAATAAATACTCACTGAAAAGCACAGAAGGACACACAATATGTATGGATGTCAATTCTGATCAGTTTTGCTCAATTGTTCCATCATTCAAACACACTAATATTCTATTACGATATGCTTTTCAATGCAACAACCTCTCATTTTTCTGCCTAATTCATCACCAGAGCTTCTAGAGTAACTTTGTTATTTTTTGTAAGCAATTGTAAACCACCAAAGCCTGAAAACAAAAGATGGATGCACTGCATCACAGGCAGCATAAGCCCTGTAATCTTTGAAGTTCCTTTAATATGAAGGCTGTCTGTACCCTAAATGATTGCAATGCTTTACCATGGTCCTTTTTCCAGTTTTTCTCAGTCGCTTTGGTACAATTCTCAGATCAGAATTGAAGTTTGCAAATACGTGTGTGCATTTCTCAAAACAATTTGTACAAACAGCAAAACACTATGGATTTCTTGCAAAAGCCTGTAACGTGCTCAAAATCTTTAGTTCATCTCTGAAAACTAAGTCTTTATGTCATTGAACATGTCAGTGCCATCAGAATGTCAAGTCCTTGTGTCATTGTCTACGAACAAGACAGTCGAATTACTTAGTCATGTTGTCAGTATAACTGTGTACTTTAGAGGGAGGTTCTGATGTAAACTATGGCTAAAGTTTGGATGACAATGACAATTATTGTAAAATGTAAGTTACACCTTTTATGTTTGATTGCAAGAGACTGGACAAGATTCACATTAACACTTTTATCGTTCATATTGTAATTTGTTGACAGACCATGTCATACCAACATAGAAAAAACCCACTGCAAACAGTAACACAAAGGGAAAAAAAAGATAGGACAATATTCTGTACAACAGTACAGGCAGTGCAGTAGGAATTGGTGTGGTCTTCCTACACCTCTTGTCGTTCCTGTATGTTAGGCCACAAATTCTCATCCACATCACAGCGAATATCCTCTCTTGCAATGCAGCGAAATATTTTTGTCACATTATGACAACTTAGTCAACCATTTTGCAGTTAATGACTTATACGATGAACTAATGACTAGGAGTTTTGAGGAGTAAGACTATTGCACAGTGAACTACATAATACATTTTGATCAACATGACATAAACAATTGATAATGTAGCAAAGAGCAGAGAATTGTACATAATCATTTGCATGGATGTACCAAAACAATTGCAACTTGTTCAAAGAAGTGAGAAACTGCTTACATGATGTGCACAAGTGACATCATGATGTGAAGATTGAACAAATAGTTTTGGGAATTTCATTCTGATCTGAGAATTGTACTAAAGCGACTGAGAAGAACTGTAATATTTCTCAAGGAACTACTGAAGCCTATAATACTGACAGAACGTGACCGACCTACATTTGAGTCCTGATGAGTCGTCCACAAGCGAGAAGAGCTGAGGGTTTCTCATTTATTCTGTTGTTCACAAAATAAAAGCTGTGCCAGAACATTTTCATTTCTAATGAATGATTTCTCACAAATCCAATCTATCCAGCAAAGGATGATTACAAAAGAAAAAGGGAACCTTAAGAAATTATTTCATTTATTACTTGATTGTCACCAACATATAACATCATAATACATTTTCTCACAGTTTCAGGTTCGTAAATGTTTTGAAGAATACAAGAGTTAAAATAATTTGAGGTTTAAACAATCTGGTAAACTGGGAATGAATGAAACCACAAGGGGGCGCAAGAAGGCTTTTGTGTGCTAGTCCCAAATCCAGGCAAATGCAGAGGGTTGTGCCAGGAAGGGCATCCAAGTCTAAGAGGTAGAGGAGGGAAGAGTTTGGTGTTCAGGGCGAGATGCAGAATGACAGATGGTGGTGGACTTTGCTAAAAGAATTAGAAAAGGCAGTGGTGAAGACATTTTTTCAGAAAAGAGAGGAGCATATGGGAGAGATACAAGAGTGGAGGCAGGAGCACACAAGTTAATTACATCTTGTGCAGATGTAATCTGCAATAGATCAGCAAATGCAAAGTCATGATTGTGGAATGTATAACCACACAGCACGGGAGGGTGGTTGGAGGAGGAATCTGGTGGCAAGGAAGATGAAGAGGACAGGGGTAGAGCAAAGGACCAAATGTGGGAAGCTGTAATAAGGACGAGGGCTGTTTGGCTTTTAGGGAGGAGTTAAAACAGGCTTTAAGAGATTGGAAAGTTCTAGATGACTGGACAGCAATAGCAAAAGTAATTATGGAGGCTTAGGGGAAGGTAGAAGACTGAAGACAACAGACGTATGTACAGTGAAATGCAGCAGAAGGTGAAAGAGGAGATGGCAAAGGGTAAACAAAGAGTGTTTGAGGATTATGACATGAGATAGGTTAAACACAAAGGTTCAGGTGAGGCAGAGAGACAAAGATAGGAAGGAATTAATGCAGGTTAGGGTGATCAAAGATGCAAAAACATTTACATAACGGCATTTCTAAGACTCCGAGGATTAATAAAACTCTATTTATATGTTTAGAATTTCTCTTTTCTGAATATACAAAGGAGTTATTGTCACTCAGTTACTAAAAGCAACAATATAACCAAAAGAGAGCAACTGCTGAAACAACAGGTCAGCACCTATTAGACACTGGCCTGTATGCCTTCTCAAATTTTTCATATTATTAACAATACTTGTTAAAAAATGCACAAATCCACCAAAATTATTGCCACTTTTACTCAGTTATTAAATAACTGCCATTGTTTAACAACCAGTGACTTTAAACTGAACAATTGTGTTTTGCAGTGCCCCACACTGAGCTTGCAGACAGTAAAAGATGATTTACTGTTAAAATCGATCAAACAAAATCTCATTTCAAGTCAAGTTGAAAGGTCAAATGCTTCAATCCATTACACACTACTAACCTTCAAGCCCCCACGGAAAGATTGCTTTATTACTCTGCTGCTGTGCTACTTTCATTCTACTCTGCAAATGAAAATCCATTTGAGAAAAGGATTATGGTGTAGTTATTATCCCAGACAAACATTGTTTAGTTTCCACTTTTATCATCTGCCTTATTTTAAAGGAAAACAATGTAGTGAAGGGAAGGAGAAAAGATAACTCAGATTAAGAGATAGTTTACAGGGAGTGAGATTAAGTGAGATTAAGGTAAATACAGTTTAATAAAAACAAATTTAAGAATCTTTTTTGTCTTCTTATGACACTTTGAAAAGTGTGGTCATTGCCTGCAAATTATTAACTTTTTATATTTAAGCAGACTCATAATAAAGAAGATGCTGAGTTGGTTCAGCATTTTAAACTTATAACTGAACATTCTCATTACTTTTTTTTATTATGGATCATTCCAATCAGGATGTTTTAGACCACAGAGTAAAACAGGTAAATTCACTAGAAAAAGTCTAACTACATAATCCAATTCCAACACTGGATGGCAGCAAAGGAAAACTAGCAGCTGCTTCAAGCAAACTCGTGAGCTTCCACACTGTTGAATAATAAATTTTTTTTTTTTTTTTTTTTTTTATACACTGTATTTTATCCCACGAAGGGAAATTCTTTCTCCGCATTTGACCCATCCCCTTGGGGAGCGGTGAGCTGCAGCCAAAACCGCGCTCGGGAGGCAGTAGCGTTAAGGGTCTTGCCTAAGGACCCTCACTGGGTGATGTTAACTGCTCGCCATTGATATGGTAATTGCCCCCAGTACCATTGCTCATTCCCCTCCGGGAATCGAACAAAATACAAAATTGTGCAGATTAAACTCGTACTTATAGTATATGCATTTCCTTTAGAGCATTTCCATGTTTGGCATCTATATTTGGTGTGGCTGGTGCAGAGGTAGAACGGTCGACCTCAGATTAAAGTGTCCTTGGGCAAAACGGTGGTGGTTATAGGTTGGAGCCAGTGTTCGGCTGCAGAGCTGCCATCAGTGTGTGAATGTGTGAATGGGACTGGGACAGCAAAGCACTTTGGGCCTTCTAAATAAGGCATAATGGCAGACGAAGTATGCATTATCAGAAATGAATGCACGCCATTGAAGCCTGCACTATCCAACGTGATTTTGTCATACAAAATGTATACCATGCTAATATAACGTGAAATGTAATCAGTACTTTATGTTGGGACACAAGGTTTTGTTTTTTAAAGAGAAACGTGTTTACTATATTATACTTTGCAATTTGTCATACAAAATGTATACCATGTGCTAATGTAACGTGGAATATAATGTGGACTTGGAAGAATCTGTCAACCAAACACTTTGATGGTTTGATGCAAGGCAACCTATTTTTAGGCATCTGACTGGTCAGTTTATAACTTGAATTACTTACAATACAGAAAAAATACCACGTAAGAAATTAGGATTAGCAAGAACAACAGAATAAAAGGTAGTATATAGTAAAAATGTCAGCTTTTTGGGACAGTGAGTACTTCCTGTTTGGAATACAATGGGCGAGGGGTCACTCAATCCGGTTCTCAATTCATTTCATTTTTTCATTTATTTCATTTATCACTTATCAAAAAAAAAGTAAACAAAAACAGAATATACAACAATGCTAGATGTGGTGGATGGTTGCCAAAAACCCGCAAAGGGCTTAACATGTGGCAACCCCCATAAAATGTCTATAAGCTAAAAAATAATACAGTGAATTAAAAACAATACATATAAATCAATACATATTTAATTCATGCACTTACATACTTATATGAAACTAAAAAAGACATACCATATGGAAAAGTCCCATTGTTAAGAAGAAACCTTTTAAAAGAGCTTTTTTAAACCGAGTTTGTGAAAGTTCTTTGAAAGAAGAAGGAAGACGGCTCCAAATTTTACATCCTCTGTATAAGACACTAAACTGTGACTGAGTTATGCAAGAGAAAGGTGCTCTGATTAGACAGGCACCCCGAGTCGGGTATTCATGAAATTCATCATTAAAATTGAACATGTTGGTGAAATGTTGTTTTCCAATAGAATTGACAACAAACAGACCAGTTTGAAGTTGGTCAACTTGATAGACACTCAGGACACTGGCCTGAAAAAATAAAGGTTGAGATAAATGTCGATGTCCTACATTAGATATTATTCTCAGAGGTCGTTTTTGTAGACGCAGAATAGGTTCAAGTTTAGTTTGGTGTTTGCTAGCCCAAGCAATATTACAGTAACTATTATATGGATATATCATTAAATAGTAAAACATAATTGCAACCTTTGTATTCATCAAATGATGAGTTTTACCTAGGATACCCACAGTTTTGGCAATTTTTGTACTAATAAAACCAACATTAGATTTCCAGGACAAGGATTCATCCACTAGTACACCAAGGAAACGAACACAGCTACATTCCTAATTGGAATTGGAAAGTTTAAACCAAGTAGATATCTTGTCAAGTTCATCATTTACAACGTTTTTAAGAGTATCTAAATCCTTATGGGAATAGAATACATTGGTGTCATCTGCAAATAATATTTTAGAAAGTTTAACTGATGTGTTGGGTAGATCATTAACCTATAATAAAAATAACAGAGGACCCAAAATGGAACCTTGAGATGAACCACATAGAGGAAGGAGTGAGGACTCTAGTCCATTGCAGTTTTCAAGTTAAAGAACTTGTAAACCAAAGTAAAGAGTTGTTTTTGATGCCAAGAAGAGCAAGCTTGTCCAAAAGAACTCATAAAAAGCCAGTGGTTTGTACACACATTTAATTAACACTTGATTATCTTGTAAGAAATATTAGGAATCTGGAAAACCTTATATGCACCGTTTAGTACCCAGGTATTTATTTCTGAGTCACACTGGTTGACTTTTAGGCTAAAGATGTTCTGGATCGATTTTAGGTCAGTGAACTGGCTTAAATCGAATTGTTCAATACGAAACAATATCTACTCCAAATGGTATTTTAAATATAGGACTGGCTCTTCTTCCTCTGACTGCTTGAATGCCTTTTGACTCACTACTGCCTCCGCAGGTGATGGACGGAATTTATGTTATTTTAATACTTCAGTTCTGTCACGTCGCGTCAAGCTTCCTGTTGTCTCGTGTGGGGTTTCCTGTTTTGTTTTGAAAGTCTAACCTACCTCTCGTTCCAGACCTTCCCCTTCCTGCTGTGTCTGCTCCCCCCACCTGAGTCTGCCTCATCATCCCTGATCATTCCCACCTGTGCTTCCCCTCCTCATGTATTTATAGCCTGTGTTTCCCTTTGTCCTGTGCCTGTTTGTCATGTGCTTTCACCTGCCAAAGCAAGCTCCTCTCTTGTATCAAGAAATTAAAACCTTAAGCTCTGCATCTGAGTCCAGTCCTGTGTATTCTGCCTTGTCAAGTTTTTTTATATTTTATATTAATTTTTTTGTGTGTCATCTAGACACAAAGTTGATATGAAGTTTTTTTTTATCAGTGTTAGTTTATAAATCAGACTGTATGTTTTTCATGATTCACTCAGACTTTCAACACATTTACCTGGAATCAGAGAAATGCAAAAATTTCAGAAAAACGAAGATTTGAAATCATTTCAAAATGAGTGGGTTAATTTGAGTTATTTTAACATATTTGCAGATTAAAATCAAACTTATCAAACTATTATTAAAACAAAAATAAAACATACATTTTTCTTGGGAAACCAGACCCACTGAATCAAGTGACAGAGTTTCTGCAATTTTCTAGTCCAGGGGTGGGCAACACTTTTGGGGCCCTGAGCAGAACCCTTAAAAATATCTAAAATAATTTCCACACACATTATTAATAAAAAAAGAAGAGAAAAAAGAAAAAGAAAAACCAACTCTGAAATGGCATTAGACTGCTCACGTGAAAGTGTTTTGCCCTCCTCCATCTCTCTTCAGCAACTGAATAATATTCCATAAACAGCAAGTTAACCAGCAGAGAGATTCTTGAAAGAGATTTTAAAAAAGCGGTAAATGGAAGCATACCGGTAGATATCTAAATGCCATGAATAAAAGAAGGAAAAGGCAATGAGAAAGCAAGAAATTTGTTGCCTTACTTCCAAAAGTGCACGAAAACAGGAAAAGATAACAACAGAATCAAAGGAACTTAAAGTGAAGATAAAGAAGGTGTAGAATTAAAAAAGGAAGGAAAGGCAGAGGGAGAAGCAGAAAATGATCATTTTTAGAATGTCTTTATTTTTTTTATGGACTCCATCCCAGTGTTTAGTACTATAATTTAAGTATTTTGTTTATTTTGCTTTCTATCGTAAAACCTGCCAATTTGTATAAAAGGTCAGAAGACTGTCATTTGTTCGTAGAAAGTGTGGGTAACAAATTAGCACATTCAAGAAATTCAATGTTTTTTGTCCAAGTAAAAATAATGTGTTCAACTATTTCTTTACATGTACTGCAAGTCTATATAAAGTGAGACAGTATACTTGAATTTTGCTTTTTATATGCTATCTATGTATTGTAAACTTAAAATTCTCCAATTTAGTCTGACAAGGTATTCAGTTGTATTATGTATGTGTCGCAATGGGGAACATTAGTATACTTACCAGTATACCTGCTATGTTAATACTTATACTCAAGTATATGAATTTAATTTTAAGACCACTACTTTTTGCTAAGGGTATTTTAATGTGATTTCAGGTCTTTGATCCATTCTTTATATTTCTTTATATTGATTCTTTATATTGATGCTGTCTAAAATTCTAAAAAGAAGTTATTCCTATGTAAGGATAAAAAAAAGATTAATACAACTGCTGCAGAGGGCCCCTCTTATTGTTTGCCTGAAGCCCCCAAACTGCTAGGTCCGCCACTGTTGAACTCTATACCGCTTCTTTATGTGCGCAACAGCTGATTTAAAGCTGCTGCGAAGCTTTTGGTTGCCCTGCCAGAAAATAGGAAATCAAAATGTTGCTTGGAAATGCTGTACCGGCTGCAGTGGATCCACAGGGTCACTGACAGATGATTTCATTTCACAGCCTGTCGCCACGCTCTAAACGGATTGTGGAGTTTGCAGCGGTGGGGGGCGACAGGAGGAAGTGTTGAAGTCGTGGTGGTTTGAACATTTCACGGAGCGGTGAGGCAGTAATCTGCTGTGAGGAGGAGGAGGAGCAGCAGCACAGCTGTTTTGAACGCAAGCGCACAACCAGCCGCGGCCGAGAGACGAAGTGTTGTTGGCGGTCTCCGAGTCAAAGGTGTGACGGTCATTTCTCGAGCTCCTCGGTCTCTTCCTGCCGTCTCCCCTCCCTCTCGCATGTGTGAAACACAGAAGTTTCCACCGCGTCTGGCGCACTGATCTCTCACTCCGCACAATGGCGCGCCCGTGTCAGCGCGCAGCGTCGTCGCTTCGGAGCTCCGGTGCCTATGAGACAGGAGACGTCTGAAAGTGTCACCATGGCTGAACGCGCAGCGAAGAAGAGCCTGATGGCTCCACCGGTTGCAGACTGGAGAGCCGCGCCGCAGGCGGGAGGCGGATTGAGCGCGGACCTACCCCGAGGAGAGACCGTGTCAAACGGAAACTGCAGCGTGCCAGACGCCGCGAAGAGGGCTCAGACCGACGCCAGCTGTGAGTCCCCGACGTGGGAGAACGCGGGACCAGACTCTGCTCTCAAACCGATCCCACGACGCAGCAGCCTTATCAAGGTAAGGGTGCTGCCATCAACAGATGTCAGTCCATCACACATATAGCGCAGATGTTATGAAGTAAACACCCTGAAGTTGTGTCAGGCTGCATGGAATATGATGAAGATTGAGAGTTAAATTTAGACCAAATAATTAAGAAGCAGCACATGAAGTCACTAATTGGCTTGCAGATGTTGGCCTATCACAGCTGATCTCCAAATCTCCAACACTGCATGGTTAAGATGCCGCCTGTGAAGAAGCAGTTATACGTCTGTCCTTTATTTGCATCCCTGGCCTTTGGTGCCAGAGCTGTGGAGAGACAGGGCAGCTTATTACGATGCATAACAGATCAAGGAGCAAATAAAATATTTATTTCAATCAATACTTTCTGTTGGGACACAAGGTTTTGTTTTTTTAAGAGAAACCTGTTTACTAAATTATACTTTGCAATTATAATAGAGGCAGATTACTGAGTCGTCAGCATAAAAATGCACACCTGTATCAGTAAGATTATAATCCAAGTCGGAACTAAATCTGACCATTTAGACCTTTGGAGTTATTAAAAAAACATGTCTGATCATTAAGCGGACAGCTTTTGACAGGAATAAAGTTATTTGAGGCTGCAACAGACTGGTGACCTGTTCAGGGTATACCCCACCTTCCCCCAGGAGTGGCTGGGTTGGCTAAGCAACCCCAGTGACCCTGAAAGGGATACAGCGGGTTCTGAAGATGGATGGATGGAAAAAAATTTTAAGACTAACACAGAACCAAGTCAGTAAATGTCCAAAAGCTGCAAAACGGTCTTACAAACCATTACTCTCGTTTTGAAGGTTTTATCCGTGTTATTATTGCAGGCCAGCTCCTTTATCTGTGCTCCTTGAGAAAAACCAACATGGTAAACCACCCGCTGGAGGTCTTGGCTAGAACTAAGTAACATTCATTCGTCCTTCATTGGCTCACTTAAAGACTTCTATGCTTTCAGACTCATTGACTGGGCCTACATGTGTGCAGATGTCCAGCTTATTGGCTGGACAGACATCTGTATTTTTACATCATGTCACGTTGGAAAATCAGCAGTAAAACGAGCATCTATCAATAGTGTCTAATCAATAAAGCATCCTTTGACGTTGTCTTTTTATGGCTTTAGGCCTATGACATGTGGGAGGTCCACTATTGATCCACAGTCGCTCATTGTCCATGAACCTGCTGCCTGCGAGGACATGATTATCTGAACTTGCTTTGATCTGTGTGCGACTGGTCCCCCAATTAGACAAAACAGGAAGTCAGTCAGTTAGCCAATTTCCTCACATCTGTCATGTTGCAATATTGCTGTAAAGTCACAAACAGTTGGTGGTGACAAACCACTTTCAAATGAATGTGCACAGTCACTCACAAACAGGCAAATGTTTCTCACCTCTTTTTCCACACACAGCAGACCAGTCCTGATTCTCCTGTTGCAGCCAATTTATCACGGACAGCCTGAACCGGATCCTTGTGCTTCAAGTTCTGGGATCCTGGATGTAACCAGAAATGTCTTTTAATTCGTCCTGGTTGAGTAGTCCTTATCAAGTTATAGTCCATGATTTAGAAAATATTATAGAAAATACACTTTTTGAAATTCATTAAGGCAATTTATTTTTTAGACCAAGTTGACTGAAAACATAGGAATTTTAGTGAAAGGAACAAACGATGAGATAAGCTTCCACTTTGCTCTTCTAAAATTAGCATGATTCTGAATTTACAGTCTTGAGAAGGTTTAGAGATCCGAGTGAGATCAGGCGAAAACACTTTCATCACTTTCAATGCTGCTCTTGAAAAAATGTCAAATTGTTAGTCGATTGTGTGATAGGGGCACAAACAAAATGTTCAAAAGGTAGATAAACAAAGCTAGTATGAAACCAGTTTGTGTCTAAGTTGATAGAAAAAAGGGTTGCTCACAGAAAGCAATTGGAAAAACCAAAAAAGGGGCAAAAAAAAGCAATTAAGACTGGACTATTAAAAAAAAAACCCTGATGCACCAACGCTCATTTCCCATTAACCATTTTTTACTCTCTCTTCTGCTAGCTTACAGCCCCTCACAACCCCAACCTGACAATAAAGGGGCAACAAAAATGGTGAGCAGGCCCGTACACACCGGGACGAATATTCGCCAGGCGTTATCCGCCAGCGTTTTTCGCCACGTTTTTGTGTTCACACCCAGGCGATTTTCGCTAACGATGAGCCGAGTTAACATGCAACTTCATTCCCTGACATTAGATGGCGCTTAATATAAAACAGAAATACTCCTGTACACAAGGTGGCGCTGCGCAACTTTATGCTTCTTAAAGTCGCTTTTCGCTCAGAAGAAGAGAGCAAATATTTACGCGCTTGTCAGAATCATACAAAGAAAACATGAATATTTCCAGCACCAGTAGCTCCAACTGGTGCTTGGTTCGAGGATTTTTTAAAATGTCCTTCATTATTTCGTCGTGGCAGTGTAGACGCTACTTGGCGTCTATCTTCTTCGCTGGTATGTGTGCTCAGAAAGGCAGTTTGATGTTTGAGCGCCCCCAAGTTGTGTTTTACTGTAACTTCAGAAGCTCCAGACACGTGTGCAAAAGCGCTGTTCTCATTGGTCGTATAGTTTTCGACGCGGCGCGTCGAACCAAAAAAACGAACTTGAGGCGATTTTTAAAAAGTGACGCTTTGACGCGTGGCGTTTTTTCGCGTCGGTGTGCACACTCACATTGGTGCCCTTTGTTTAGTCACGAGGCGTTAAACGTCGGCGAAAATCGCGGGCGAAATTCGTCCCGGTGTGAACAGGCCTTTAGGCTATATAACTGTACAGTTTGAGCAGGATGCCAACTTGGAAGAGTAAAAGTGGGTCTTTAATGCTAGACTTTAATGGAGTCATTTCAATTTATCACAGTAACATGTGGCAGAAACAGGAAACAAAATTACAGTCCATCCCAGCTTGTTATTCCATTTCTTTCTGGGACAGATTTTTTCTATTTACATTATTGATCATGAAATGAATAGTAACAGCTCTAGTCTAAACCCTCTTTTGCTGCATGAAGGATTTTTCCAACAACATGTAGTCTTTTGTATTTGCTTACTTTAAAGACCCATTTCAATAACAATAATGTTTTTGGTGGTTCTTGTGGTTGATTATGGTGGACTTGTATAAAGAAAACTAAGCTTAAAATTGCATTTCTGAGTATCTCAACGAAAAAGCATTTCTGGTTTGACTGTTATTTTTAATTATGCTACAGATTCGCTTCCATAAATTTCTACTGAACTACGGCTGCTCTGTAGAAACGATGTCCTAGAAAATGTCAGTTATTTATTTATTTATTTTAAATTTTGGCTAAAAACACCATAATCATTATTAAAAGACCACAGGGAATTGATGATTGGAGTTGGACTTTAAATTCAGTTCTATTTACCTGGGTTTACAGTTCTATTCTAAATGATCACCCCTTTAATATTTCTTTTAAATATTTCCTCTGAAGCACTTTGAGTTATTTTTGTGCACAAAATGTGCTATACAAATACATTTGTCTTGCCATATCTACTAAAAACACTTAATTTGCTTAAAAAGGAACAAGTATCATCAGCTTTAAAATAGGCTTTTTACAAAACTTTTAACCTAAAACCAAAACACTTTGTAACATTTCCGATAAAAGATGATTGTTGGTTCCAGTAGAGAAGCTTGAACAGTCAAAAAGCTGCCATCTGTTCTGAACTCTGACACCTGTGGGAGACCACAAGAGCGGTCATTCTGTGAGCTTAGAGCGGTCATTCTATGAGTTTGGGTATATCAAGTTATCTCGTAGTTAAAATAATATTCAAACGTACACTAATTCAAATTTGCAGCTAGCGCACAGAGGTTATCACTGAACAGGTTTTCCTGAGCACGCCAGTCAAGACTTTATTCTAGAGACAAAGAAAAAGAGGACAAATCAGTAACTTTGCATCCCCTAAAAGCAGAATTTCTATATGATATTTTTGGGTATGGATCATTTGCAGTATCATATCAAATTGCCACATATCCTGCAATTATTTCTTCCCTTGTAACTCAACAGCATGGTCAACAAACAGACTGGATTTCAATCGATGTGAAAACTCCTTGTGGGAGAAATTAATTTTTCATAAGTGAAGTCCTTGTCTCGGAAAGTTCAAGCTGTGATATTAGCTGGAGGACGTTTAATAAACTTTACTGATTGTGATGGGTTGTCTAATCAAATAAAATGTTTTTGTTTGATTCATTTTTTTTTTTAGTTCTACTACATAAAAATGCTTTGCGATTCAGGGAACTTTTATTATCTTACCAAATCAAATTTACATGCTTATGGTTCGAAATTAGGACAGTTTAAAGCCACAACAAATAGCAACAGTATCAAAAAAGAATTAGATAATAAAAATAAATTTAAATCCAAATGTACCGGTAGATTCTCCAAGAGAAGGATTATTATAGTTTTGTTTTTCTTTTCAATGTCAGGAATATAATGTGCCTGCATGCATTTAGATGATTGGAGCTCAACCATCCAAACCCGAATCTGAAGATATAAAACACATTTGCCAATGCAACAGCAGATTCTTCTGTTTACCAGACAACCTCTACAACTCAGCTCGGGATTCCACACAATGGTACTTTGGATAAACAGGAAACATGACATTCCAGAGTGGTTTTAACAGGAGTCAGGGGTTCATGTCCAGCATGGTATTTGTGTGTGTGTTTGCTTCTTCCTCTCAGCTGATTTAATGAGAGCATTTCATTAGTATTTACCTCATGCTCTTATCTCTTCTGTCTCCTTTTGCGGAGTAAAGGAGAAGCAATAGAGTGGCTGCTGACTTAAAATTGTTTCAAGTGGGTCTGGACAAACAATTGATTTTATTAATTAGTTTTAAATTTGTAGTTTAGGAAAAATAATTAAAGGAAAAAGCAGAATCTTCCATTTTCCCAGCACTCTGCTCTCTTGGTTGTTCTTCTGGGTAAGTCAGCCTGTCCGTCTCTTCCAACCATTGACTGTATGTGAGAACTGGACTGAATGACCCCTCCACCTGGCATTCCAAATAGGAAGTACCAGCCGGTCCAAAAAAGCCGAAATTCCATAGACTTCTACTGTATTGAGGGTTAGTCAGTCAGTCATTATGTTCGTCAGAATTCTTACTTTGATATCTTTTTTTACTTTTTTTCTCAATGATCCCACTTTATTCATGCTATTTTTGCTGTAGCGTAAGTTATTCAAGTTATAAACTGACCAATCAGATGAAACAATAGAAATATGTGGTCTGGCGTCAAACGTTTGAAGTGTTTGACAGATTCTCCCAAGCCCACTTTCAGTGGAAGGGGTGGGGTCTTCTAACATCCTCACTCACTCCTGACCGGAGAGAGTAGTTGCCATAGAAACGTTGATCAATCACTGCTTATTGACGATTTCTGGTTCCAACATGGTGACGTTCGTGTTGTAAAAGAATGGCGACCAAATTGATTTAACTTTACTTGGTCCAGTTCTCTTATCCAGTCAATGCTTTATTTAGTCGCACTTTGATGGCAGGTCAACTCCCAAAGGAATTATTAAAAATAACAGTTTTAATGAAAAATGTTCTGTCTGTTTTTGTTGAAGACAGAATATAAATTGATTAAAATTGGAAATCAAATTTGGTGTGGAAAAAAACAGAGATTTTATTAATAGACCATTTTACCCAGCCCTAGTTTCAAGTTAATATATGATGTAGATGACAATCAGGCTTCTTCTTTCACTTTCAGTTGGTTTTACATACCGACACGTCAAGCTGCAGAAACGGCACACACTTGCACAGACCTGCCTTCTAGTAAAGTAGCTCCTTCCAGCTCTTTCGTTAGTCTTGCAACACACTCACAATTCATGTGTGATTTAGCATTCCAAAAATCTCAAATTGCTTTTCTCATAATCTCCAGTTTGAAAATGTGGTTCTGCCGGACTGTTGGTACATTGCCAGAAAGCAAAATGCAGATAGAACAGTTAGAGAAATATAACCATACTAGCTTTTGCACCTTCTCTTTTTTTCTTCTTCTGTTTTTTAACTTGTTCTCTCCAACAACTGAGCAAACAGATGAGCGCTGAAGGCCTTTTGTGTTGGACAGATTTGTATAAACCCTTTTCTGTTTTCTTTTTATTATTTTTATTTATTTTGTACATTTTGTGTTTTAAGTATATATACACATTCTTTTTCTTAAAGGGGAGGGAGAGGGGGAAAACACACCTTCTCTGATATGCATGTTGGAAGGATGTACAGTATGATGTCTGCATCCTGGATGTCTCATTATTTGTTCGTCTGACTGTGGAAGTAGTGTTGGCCAGGGGTGTTAGCAGGCGGCTTGGGATGATAGTGGTTTGAGTCAGAGCAGCCCTGAGCAGTTGCAGTTGAAATCAGCATTTTTATGCCTTAAACAGCTTGCATCTGCAAAGAGCATGGTTCTGGACAAACAGGGAGGAGATCAGCTTCCAGCCGTAATGAGGCCGAGACCCGGAAGGTGTTTCTGGAAAGAGCATCAGGCGGATTTTACTAAGTTATATATATTTAAAAACAACAACAACTGAAAATAGAGATACATGTTGCAACTTTATCCCAAATACATCAAGGAATAGTTCTTAAAAAAAGAGGAATCCACACTTTGAAGCTGCGGTTAGCTGTCCTGAGTTACCTCTATATTCAAATTTAGTTAAAAGCCTAAGGGAATTTGCATAATTTCTTGGTGCCTGAGCGGCCCAATTTTCCACAGTCCAATGCTGTGCATTTTGGGATAACTGGCGTTTCTAAATTGACGGTTGTTAGGAGTCTGTTTGGTTTCCTCGCTTTCTGCAAGCCCTTTCCATCCTGTAGCCATCTCTGTTTGATATGACGATGCAAACCTCAAGTACCTGGAATGGAAGACTAATAAACAAATCAATAAAATATACAGACACAAAAAACTTAGGGGTGTAACGATTAGTCGACGTGGTCGATGAATCGATACCTACAATCCAACCAGATAGATCTGTCTTTGGCAAGTTTTTAATCAAATCGACCTATACCATTATAAAATTATTTCAAAATGAAATAAATCCACTATATCAATACTGAGAAATATCATTTGGATTGAAGCAAGGTAGGTTTATTGTACTAGAACGTAAAAATGACCAAGTCACAGCAGACAACACACGTGATGCAGCAAAAAATGATCAGTCCATCATTCCAATCCAATGTGTGGAGATACTTTGAATTTAGCAAAGATGTGACCATGCAGTTCTCTAGAATGTTCTAATAATATTCCCCTTGGATTATTTTGATGTGGAAAAAACAGTAGGCTGAACTTTAGGTTTGCCATTATTTCTTGTTTACTTCTTTTTTGTTCACATGTTTAATTTACAATTGATTATCTTGCAAGAATATAACATCAAAATAACGTCATAAATAAACTGAAAAGCTTTTTTGTTGGAAATGATGACTTGCTTTTACCTGAGGAAGCCCCGGACAGTTTTGACTTAGTTGAAGCTGCAACACTTTGTCGAGTTTTCAATCCAACGACCAGTTTTTTTAGATCCCATCCCCACATCACTTTTTAAATTGCTCTACGGGTCATTTGAGAGCGAGATTTTAAATTTCATGAACTGCTCTCTAGAGCTGGATATTTTTCCTGGTGCCTTTACAACTGCAGAAGTAAAACCGTTACTCAAGAAAACCAATTTAGATCCCAAGGTTTTTAATAACGACAGACCTGTGTCCAACTTGCCATTTAAGCAAGGTTTTAAAAAAACTTGTTTTCATTCAGCTGAATGAGTTTCTCTTACAAAATATTATCTTTGAGATAAACCAGTCTGGCTTTAGACAGATTGGTTTATCTCAAAGATAATATTTTGTACCGAGACAGCCTTGTTAAACACAGGTAATGATATCAAGTGTGCCTTGGATTCAGGTCAGATCTCAATATTAGTTCTACTAGATCTAAGTGCTGCTTTTGATACTGTTGATCACCTTTATCCCCCATATTAAGCAGGTGATTAAAATTGTTTTTATTTTTATTTTCATACTGCTGTGATTGTTTTATTTGTTTGTTCTTGTGTTAAGCACTTTGTGTTATGTTCTATATGCAAAGTGCTACATAAATAAAGATTTATTTGATTTAAAGAAATGCATGGACTGGGGAAAACCTTTCCTGCACTGTTTAATCAGTGAATTGGATCGAATCGGATTGTTCAAAATGAAACACAATCGACCAGGAATTATGATATGAATCGAATTGTTGTTGAAAGGAGTCGTCAGAGCCCTAAATAAAATGTTTAAAGTCATCTATCCAAAACATTTTATAAGGATGCACAGTAAAATTTACACAAATATCAAAAGATATTTGCACAAAACCGCGATTATCCACCTCATGATCAAAACTTTGAGCCTTTGCATGCTTGAATTTAAAATGGAGTAACTTAAATAATTAAAGCCATAATAAATATTTCTCTATTATGATTAGCTTTAGCTCAAAAGGTCTGTTGCAGTCATGACATGCATATAAATCTTTATGCTTGTTTTGAAAGTCTGTGAATAGAGTTTTTTTCTGTGCTTCCCATCAAAGTGATTTCTGAAGCAGATACCCCCCCCCCCAAGTTATGATTTTGCATATCTCCATGGTTGACACAGTTGACTGCTCTTGATGTCGGCAGCAGCTGCATTGTCTTCAGTTTGTACATTAGTGACGTTTGTTGGCTAAAACCGTGGGTGCCTATGTTCCAAGATGGCCTTTTCAAACAGCGTCCTTTGCACGTTTCATTTGCGTGGTGTGTGTTAGATAAGTTGCATGTATGCGTGCATTTGAGACTTCAAAGGTCTGAAGCGTCATAGCATCTGCTACTCTGCTAGCCACAAGGGCATGGGTTTATAATTTGACAGAGCAGTTGAGACCCCCGTGAATGCTCACCAGATTTTCCCTTCAACCTAATTCCCTTACACTGAGCTGCTTACAGGCTGACTTGACCACACAGTGCTTTGTCTGCTCTATTTATCTTTAATGCGCCGACATCTGCAGCACAACAAACAACTGTGAATGTGACATTCAACGCTCAGAGATTAGATTTAGCCACATAGAAACAGCTTCAACATTTGTCAACCATTTTGATTAAATTTAATTAAAGGAAGCACCTGGTGATGTTAACCTTTAGATTAAGTCAGAATTGTTACTGCCAAAATATATTCTTCTTCTTTATTTCTTTGTGAAAAAGACAGTATTGCCTTTATTATTGGAAATTCCTTTTGTGAGATGTGCGGCTCAGCTGATGTAAGCCTGGGTTTCACTCATAACGAAACTCATTTGGTGTTAGGGCTGCAGGATATGAGGAAAACTTGCGATTAGTGATCAATATTGCGATGATGATATAACTTATGATACATGAACAAATGGCAAAACAACTAAATACATAATTTCCCTTTCATTGCAACAGTTTAATTTAAATAAGACTCAAAATACATAAAGTGCTGAGCAGGACTAACTACAGGTGTGGGTAATCAGCGCAGCATAAGGTGACCGATAATCCAGAAGCACGCAACGGTGAACGTAGATCTGCAGGGAAAAAGACGTGGTGGGATGAGGATGGATTTAAAGAAATATGGAGCAAATATTACTTTTGATGGAAAGAACATCTTTATACTTGGCAGACCTTTTACACCTCCCTTAATTATGAACTCTCATTGTAGATGGATGAGTAGAAGTAGAAGTAATTGTTTGTTCGCTGCCCGATTGACCTCAGTTGAAGGTCAAACCATGACTCAGAATTAATTGGTGTGGTACTCTGGAGGATCACAGCTGTTTCCATGGCATTCTGCAGACCTGTCCAGTGTTCCACAGCAGCCTAATGTTGTCTGTTTGACACAACATTTTATGGAAAATTCCTTCATCATTTAGTGTCCTTCTGCAAAATAAATCACTCATATTTCTGAATAAATGACCCCCTAACCTTGGTAGTGTTGGGCTCCAGATTAAGAGGCTCTATCCCGTTTGAATAAATCATCTGCTGCTGTTCAGTGACAAGGCCTCAGGCTATGCTCTTTTCACTTTCAGATTTTTGGACCATTTCTTCTTTTCTCTCACCCAGCAACAGTTTATTTTTGTGCCAACAATTTAAAAAATGTCAATTACGTCTCCACAAAGCGCCAGTTTGTGTTTGTGCCTTCACACTCAGCGCTTAGCAGGTCGGTTTGAGGCACAGAGACGATCCTTATCATTTATCCCGAATTTCAGTTTCTGTAAACTACTATGGCTCTGTCAACAGCAACCTCGCTCTGTTTGTGTTGTTTCAAAGGGCGCCCGAGTCTGGATCACAGGTTCTCGCCTTCTTTTTTTTAAAAACTTCCTGGGCTTTGCTGTCTCATTCCATACATCTGTTGAGGTTTGGATGGTCGATCAGCTGCTTCCAAATATAAAAAAACAATTTGTCCCCCCCCCAACCTTAAATATCAGTGTATGTGGTTTAAGCATCACACTGTGAGAAACAAAATAAACTAAACTCTGTAGAAAACCAAACAAACTACACTTCTAAACCAATAATTCACAATATTCCTCTTCCTCCAGCGGTGTTGATCTTAATTTCCATCTGTTTATTGCACTTTGCATTTTGAAGGCAGTAGCGTGTGGTGTTTTCACTCAATCTTTTTTCTTCACTCTTTATCCATCAACACATTTCTTCATTTATTTATTATTGAAGTGCTGCTGCAACTAAAAAAAAAAAAAACTTCACAAATAAACCATCTATAGGCTTATCAGCCGCTTTGATAATAGACCCACTCCACCTAACGTTATGCTTTTCTTGTTTTTAACATGTTCTTGTTAAAAAAAAAAAATTCCAAAGATGGAGCACATGAAATCTTTTGTTATTTCTTTAGTCAAATCGTTGTAAATCAGGAGCAGACGAAAACATGAGGTCAGAAAAAGGGCGTATTTATGATGTAGAAAATACACTGGGGGGGGGGGGGGGGGGGGGGACCACAAGCTCCCAAAAGGGGCGGGGTTGCTCCATGCCAACAGTCTCACCCCAACTCGGAGATGAATTTCTAATATTCTACAGCAGCTCTGCGAATAAACTATGTCCTGAAATAACAACACAGGTTTATTGATTGTTGGTTAAAAACAGCACAATCATATTAAAAGACCACTGGAAACACTTTTGAGCTTTAAGACGTTTCAAAATTAACTATTCAAAACTAAAATGATTGACACAACTTTAGTATATATAGTGTGGTGTAAACTCAATATTTTATGAGATAGATTCTTAATTTAATGTAACTAAAGATGAACCTTTTTAAAGGATGGAAAACCTCTTATTTTTCTTATTTAGCTAAATCTAAAGGCCATTGTTGTTATCAAATAATTTAAATAATTGCTAAAGAAGGTTATTTTTCATGTGCACCCTGATCCTTGTTGACGGCATTATGTATGCATTTCTCATGCATAGCTGCTTTTGCCAAGCTTCAAACATCTACTTAACACTCACCTTCATAAAAACATCTCTTTTCCTCTACTTTCATGACTTTTTTTTTAACCTTGAAAGAAATGAGAACATGATAACCAAGTAGTAGGAACATATCATCAAAGACGTGATGATGGCACGAAGTTGTTTTTACTAAGCCAAAGCTGCAGCAAAATCCAACAGTGTGAATGCTTGGAGACTGAGCTGAAAGTGGTCATTAAATCATTTTTTGGCAGAAAAAAGCAAAGGGAAGCATAAATTGGTAAAGCTTACAGAAAGATAGAATTCTTAAATATTCTGTCTAACTCAAATTTAACCACATGCATTTTGCTCTGCCCACATAAAATGAAAATTTATCTCAATTCTAGTTATTTCTTTTCTCCACCTTTTCTTTTGCATATTTGTTGCTAAAAACTGACTGGAAAGTTTTATTAAACCTTTTTTTTGTTTTGAATCATACCCTGAGGTCTGTTTCATACCATCAAATAACCCATACTAAATGAAGAGTTTTTGAATGATGTGGGTTTCACACAACGTTTTTCTCTCCCCTCCCTCTAATTGCTGTTCTCGGCTCTGAACTAACTTACAGGAAACTCTGCTATGGGCTGATGAGCTGCTTCCTGTTTTTGAAGAGCAGTGGTGGTTTGGAGACCCTCCTTTCTCAGATTTACAAAAAAACCCGCCTCTTTGACAGACAAATGCACCACCGAAATTAAATGAAGTAGATGTGATAGGCAAATTAGCTGTTACTTCATGTGTGTGAGGCTTATCTAATGTTTTTTCTTTACAGTGACTTTGTTGTTTTTGTCGCAAAACAACAATCAAAACTCTATTTTTGCACTGAGGCAGTAACCCACCTGTGACTTATTGGGTGCCATCTAGTTTTATCTTGTCAATAGTATTTGTTCAGAGTCCACAAGAAAACATTGACGTAGGTGTTGCTTGGTGGTGTGTCTGAGCTTTCTCACACTCCAGCAGTAATTTATGCTGCAGGCCAACATAGGTGGCCTCCACTCCTGAAAACTAAATCCTGCCTGCAGAGTGAGCATCCCAAAGGATCATGGTGTTGGACTGTTACTAAAACAGCTTCTGACGCGTTCTCACATGAATGAATACATAGACAGAACCAACTGCTATATTGCTAGACTTCTTCCTATTGCTTGCCTCTTGCAGTATAAGTTTTCCCAACCTGCATACATCCCAATAGTATAGTGATGGATGGGAAGGGATTGTGTTGCCAATGCAAGAATGTGGATGTGTATTTTTTAGACGAAGAGTTTTATGTATTCTGTTTGACACTGCACTAAAAAAGTGTAAACTGAATATAAGTGATGGGTGGTATTACATTCTACTTTTCAACCCTCACCACTTATGTATGTTGTACATTGATTTAAGGCAGGGTTGTCAAACTAGGGGTTTCAAAATCCAAAACACAGCTAAAGTCACGCGCCAAACAGGATAAACATTTATTCAACACACTAAAACTAAATTTTTTTTAACTTTACAACTTGTAAAATGTAACTTTTTAAACATAAATATGAATAAAAAGCGGATAGGAAAATCTTCCAGAATAAATAAACTTAAACCTTAAGTAACTTTCAATATTTTGCTCTCCATAAAAATATATTCTTTCAAAATTATACAAGTTAGAAATAAAGTAAACATTAAAAAAGCAAAACACTAAAATTTCTTTACTTTTATGTCATTTTAAATAAACAAATGAACTGAGTGAGGGTATGAATGGTTGTGTGATTGTGGCCCTGCGACAGACTGGCGACCTGTCCAGGGTGTCCCCTGCCATCGCCTGCAAGGGGCCGGGATAGGCTCCAGCAGCTCCGTGACCCAGAAAGGGTAAAACGAATTAGAAGATGAATGAATGAATGAATGAATGAACTTAAAAGATTTTGCTTTTCACAAAAATATATCCTGACAAAACCCTGACTCACCTGCCTCCCCTGACCGCATGTCCCTGCTGAGACGTGTTTCAACAAGGAACCACTGAACCGAACTCAAACCCACCCAAAACTATTTTTGCCCTCAATGAAATCGTCCATTCTGGCAACACTGGTGTTCGGCAAGGGAGCTGACGCACTGCACGATGGGATTTAAATTTCCAATAATATATGTATAGCCCAAATTTACAACAACAGTCGTCTCAATGGGATTCGTATCAGTAATTGAAAAACTGAAACATGAACTCAAAAGGATCATGAATACATAGAGTTAAAAAAAAATACTAAAATGAACTAACAAACTGACCAAGCTATACTGGCATCCCTGCCCTTAGACCCCCCTTCGCGGTAAGGAAAAACTCCTAAAAAAAACGGATTCCGGAAAAAACAAAGAAAACTTAGGGGTGCCCACATGAAGGAGGGATCCTCCCCCAGGACGGACAGGCGATTTACCAGAACTCTTAGAGAAGAAATAACTTATCTAACTCTAACTACATATTTAAAGTCCAGCAGACGAGCTTCATCCAGCCGGAGTTGTGGGGACAGTCAGGGGCGCGAGTCGACGCGAGTCGAGACGGAGACAGGATCCACAGCCAGGTGTAGGAGCAGGAGCAAAGATGAGGTAAACGGTCAGGAACAGGAGCACGGATGAGCCAACTGGAGTCTGGAAGCACTCCCACTCCCCAGGAGGGGAGAGGGAAAGAATGACAATACATGAATCGCACTGCACCAAACAGAGGCATGGAGAACTAAATGATGAATAATGATCAAGAATAGAGAAGAGAGGGAGGGTAGAAGTAGATGAGAAAAGAGGACAGAACCCCAGTGCACCATAGGTACCCCAGCTTCAACTTCTTATTAAGTTATTAATTTATATTTAAACACATTAACATTAAGTTAAAAAATATCTGAATACTAACTAGTCTGACAATAAGCCTGTCCAAAGAGCAATGTTTTAAGTCTAACTTTGAATGTAGAAACTGTGTCGGCCTCTCTTACATGAGCTGGGAGTTTATTCCATAAGACAGGGGCTTGGTGGCTAAACGCTCTACCTCCAACCGTACTTTTACTAATTCTAGGAACCACAAGCAGTCCTGCATTTTGCGAGCGAAGTGTTCTTATTGGATGGTAAGGGACTATGAGGTCCTTAATATAGGACGGGGCCATTCCATGTAAGGCCTTATAGGTTAACAGGAGGATCTTGAACTTGATTCTAGAATCAACTGGGAGCCAATGGAGCAAAACTAACACAGGAGTGATGTGATCTCTTCTGCTAGTTCCTGCTAACAATCTAGTTGAAGCATTCCGAACAAGCTGGAGACTTCTAAAGGAACTCTTAGGACACGCTGCTAACAAGGAGTTACAGTAATCCAGCCTCGACGTAACAAATGCATGGATGAGTTTTTCAGCATCACTCTTAGAAAGTATATTTCTGATCTTAGCAATATTCCGCAGGTGAAAAAAGGCAGTTCTACACGCCTGACTGATATGTGAGACTTAAATGATAAATCCTGGTCAAATAAAACCCCAAGGTTTCTAACTGTGGAATTGGAGGCAATACTTATGCCATCCAGGGAGACTATCTGATCAGACAGAGCATCTCTCAGGTTTTTAGGACCTAGTATAATGACCTCAGTTTTTTCTGGGTTCAAGAGGAGGTAATAAATTGTCATCCAGGTCTTGATGTCTCTGATGCAGGCATTCAGTTTCTCTATATTGTCATTCTGGTGAGGTTTCATAGATAAATACAACTGCATCGTCGGCATAACAATGAAAATTAATGCTGTGTTTCCTGATTATGTATTTGTAGCTAATATTCCAGTGAAGGTCACAGACACATTAGGATTGGGCTACCATTAGGATGGTATACCATTATATATTGCTAAGATATATTACCAGTGTGAGAAATTACTGGGCCATTATTATCAATAATTTAAAATGATCTGATGCCAGGTGGGCCGGAAATAATTACTTGGCGGGCCGGATGCAGTCCGCGGGCCTTAACTTTGACACGTGTTTTAAGACAATAAAAATTATCTATTAACTTGAGGTAAATAAAATTAGTTGAGCAATAGTTTTTTTTTTATTAATTTAGCTTTCATTAAAGACCCACTCCAAAGATATTTGTGTTTTGGTGTTTTTAACATGCTCTCGTGATGTTTTTCTCTCTTGATGGAGGACGTCTAAAGAAATTAGGCTTAAAATTGCATCTCTATACTCAAATCGTTGTGAATCAGGAGCACACGGAAAAAGGCTGTTTGGAAAAAAAAGCTTATTTGTGACATAGAAGCTACACTCAGCAGGCCACAAGCCTCCTGCTCTGCTCCATTTGTATGCATTCACCTGTAGATGACAAGATCCATCTACGTCTTTGTTTTCCTAGTCTGAGCTGACATCTGGCTCAAAACTGTACGGCTGGATAGCTCCAATTTTGCTTGCCGAATTGCTCGCATCACTAATGTTAAGTTGGGGTTGTGGGGGGCGGTAAGCTAGCGGCAGAGGGCATAAACGGAGAGCTTTCAGTAATGGAAATGGGGGTGCGGTTGCCTGCGGCAACAGTATTGTCCACAACTCAGAGGTGAATTTCTAATAAACTCTTGGAGGCCTGCAGAAACTATGTTCTAGAAAACGCCACAGGTTTTTAGATTTAGTCTAAAAATGGCGTAATCATAACTGGGAATGCGCTGAAAATAGATTAAAAGATGATCAGAGTGGGTCTTAAGTCCTTCACTTGCTTTAAAAGTTGACTGCAGAGCTGTTGCCAAAGATTTTCACCAATATACTGTTTCAGTAAACAGTATAAACTAGACTTGTTTAAACAGCTGTTTTGCAAGGTTAATAGATTCTTAAGGGTCCAGAACTGACAAAATACTTCCCGCTGTTTTTCTTCCAGCAGTTTAAGGGAAAGGCACACTTGTCCGCACCCTCGGTGTCTCCACTTCTCAATCACGCCTTGAGGCAGCAGGGATATTTTTAGAGCACTCCCATCACACTGTGCAAAAAGACTTGTTATGGAAAGGAACGCTTCTCCGTCCTAATGAGGCGGCTGATTCTGGGAGGGTTTGTGATGATGAGGCTCTCTGTGGCTCCACACTTTTATCCTTTCTGATTATAAATGATGCTGCTTGTCTTTCACGTGTTAATTCATATTCTTTAGAAGTACAGTAGCTCTGGCCTCTTTCTATTTCCCCGCTCGTCTTTATTAGCCTTTCATATTAGACACGTATCTTTAATTTGGACGGTTCCCTCCTCTCATCTTCTATTAAGGATGCAAGCGCTTTTGAAGATCCAATTGAGGCTTTTATTAAATGGATCTGCATGAGGCTACAAAGTGCAGGCTAATAGGTTACTGATCAGTGTTCACCCCCTCTTCAGTTGTCACCAATAGATGTAACATTGACTTAGTCAACAGTATTTGGGAGTCTTGACGGGTAAAAATGAGTTTTGAGCACTTTACAGCTGTTAAGCAGCAAATGTTGGATTTTTCCCAACTAAGCTTCCTATTGTGCTCATTTCAATCTGACTAACTGAATGGGGCGGGATAGTTTGCAGGTGTAGTGTGACCTTTTGATGATAAGGACTGAGGTGCCCATGTGACCCCACACATTATGAATTGTATTGGAGACAATACAGTTCAAAACAAGATTTTTTATTTGCAATCACTGATTGGCTGTTGTAGACACGTTTTTTCTCATGTTTAGGGCAAGTAGTAAATTGTCTAATCTGAATTTTTGCCTCTAAAGACTTTTGGGAATGTGATTGCTTTTTCAATTACTTTGTGTGGGATTTGGAAAATCTGTAATCGTGTTATTTAGCTTGTTCTGCCTAGAACCAGCTTCAGTTAGGTCTCTGACTTGATTGTTATCAGGACTAATACATCCATAATCAAATAACTTTGCCCACATAATATTTCCTCTTATCTGGTATCTTAGCGTTCTTTGTGGGGGTGACAGCCAATTGGTCAATAAATCAAATGGATGAGCTACGATGGTGCGCTCAGATAAACTGATAGAGCCTGCCAGTGTCGCCATTGAGGGGCACAATTAGAATGCCGCAGCCAGCTGCCTCTGTCTAGTCAGGTATGATTAATGGTGTAGAGTTGAAGGGCAAGGGCAAGCAAAGGCTTTTAGCTTGCTATCAGGAAAAAACAAAACAATAACAGATTGGGAAGAGGAGGCTAAACATTGTAGACCATATAATCTATTGTGATAAAAGGTCATGGCTTTTAATCCCTTGAGATCTAACTATTCTGAGCTGTAGCAAAGAATACAGTGTTTTGCGTCTGTGATCTCTCTTGCATATTTTTCATCCTATTAAATCTCTTCCATCATCTCTTTTATCTGTTCCAACCTGTTCTCCTTCTGTTTCAGGACGGCTCTCGGTCTGGTCGAGACAGGAAGAAGACGGTTTCTTTCAGTAGCACTTTAACAGAGAAGAAGATCAGCAGTGCTGCCGACTGTATCCACGCCATGGTGGGTCAGTTGCCATGTGACTCTTTGTGCTAAAACTTTATTTATAAATGATGTCCCCTTAAGGGTTTCAGGCACTTTAAAGAACACCCAGCTTTGGAGGCATTGTGGCTTTGGCTTATCCGGTTCTTGTTTTTGAGGTTGAGGGGAGCGAGCTGAAGAAAGTCCGGCCAAACTCGCGGGTCTACCAGCGATACTACCTTATGGATGCCGGCCTACAGGCTCTATTCTGGGAGCCGTCAAAGAAAGAATCAGACAAAGCCCGCATCGCTCTCGCCTCCATACGTGAGGTGAGTGTCAGGAAGAAAAAAGATTTACTTCAGTTCGATTTATGGGATTCTTTTTGTTCTTGGAGGAGATCATCCCAGACGGGCATCCCGAATCTGATTAAAACCTAGCATAAGCTGAATTACAGAGGCAATCAAAATCAGGAAATGAGGATGAAACACCAGGAACTGGGATGAGGAGACATTCATGTCACCCATATGGGATGCCCTCCTTCAAGGACGGCGATAAGCTGTAGGGGAGTGGCCGTTCCAATAGACATGACAGGTCTGTTCAGATGACCACGCCCAGGACAAACGGTGTGCATTTAACCCCTTTGGGGAAAGACTGCAGTCAGATGGAACATGACAAGGTCAAATAAAAACAGATGTTATTTTTTGCCTTAAAAGAGTTTTACAAAAAAAGAATCAAATATGTTTGATAAGTAAAAGGCAAGAAATACATTCTTGTCCACTTCAGGCTCTACCGAGTCTCTACCTCAAAAAATAATTTACAACCTTCATTATGACTTTGCAGTAATGTATCTTAAGTGACATCTGTGTATTTTGCATCTCTTCTGGTCATTTATTCAAGGTACGAACAGGTCGTAACACGGAAACCTTCCGCACCAGTGGAGTTTATGAGCAGATTTCAGAGGACTGTGCGTTCTCCATTATCTACGGAGAGATGTATGAAAGCCTGGACTTGGTTGCCAACTCTGCTGAAGTGGCTAACATTTGGGTTACTGGCCTCAGGTAAAAAAACACATGTAATAAAGAGGGTTTTTTAACATTATTATATATGCAAATCATATTATTTTCCACAAAGCAATCACTCTAATCCTCTTTATTTAAGGATCTTCCAAAAATCCAATTTATGGCATGAGATAGCTGAATTGGACTGTAGGCTGCTGATTTAAAATAAACCACTGTTATCTTCCTTGTCTTAAGACTGTTATGCCTTATTCACAACTGCCCTTAAGGGTGGATATGTGCTTTCTGCTGGCCAAAAATGGGCAAAACTTTACAAAGTGGCCAGCTGGAAACATCAAAATGTTCATGCACATTTTTTCTTTGGGCATGCTGCGGGTATCAGGTCATAACGAACATTTATACAACACACAATAGTGTAGGGGTAAAGTAGGTGAGACACAGGCACTTCATATGGATTTTTGTAATTTTTATACCCTCCCAAAACCTGTAGTTTGTGTAGGGATCCTATGGACACTTGCATATCACCTGCACACCCTGTATGTGCAGCATTTGCACGTGATCAGTAAGGAACCAGTGCACGCATCTTACGGTGTAAAGACGCCGTAGCATCACTTGTACGTCATTGGTACGTGAAACTTACACTATCCTTATCCGTCACGATACACCTACATAGACAACAATGGTACGTTCCATTATTATGAAGTCCCTTAAGGTGGCCACATGAGCCTTGAGGGAACTGCAAGACACACCTGCGCTCCTTTGAAGATGCAACCTTGCCCAAGCCCTATCTACGACCCTCTACCCTGTATGGGTCATCCTCTTGTACAGGTGCATGTGACTAAGGCATTAGGCTTTGGTTTAATCTCAAAGCCCTAAAATCTGTCTCTTATGGGTAAAATTCATGTTAGCCTAATGTTTTATATTGTATCATAAAAGCGAGGCATTTGTTCCTAAAATGGGACAAAGCACTTTTGACATAGTTGACAAATTATTTTTGCAAGTGTCATCTTTAACATCACGTTGAAACAGTAATGACAGAATTTTAATTTGAAATAATGTTGGGTCATGTGTAGAGGTCTTTTCAACAATTTATAGTTTGGCTGTCACTGTCTTTTTTACATTTTTGATTACCTCAAAAAAATTGTAAGATTTAAAATTTACCTAGATAAAATGTATTTAGTTTCTTTGTCTATAAAAGCTGTTCCAAAAAACACGACTGATGTTCATTTCAATGACTGCAAACAATCACAAAAAATAAATAAAATGAAATGTATTACATAACTTTTCATCCCTCGTCTGCCTTTAGGTATTTAATGCAGTACGGAAAACATGCCTTTGACATGCTTGCCAGCAGCCGGGACAGCCTTCGTCTTCGCTGGCTGGAACGCTTGTTCTCCTCTGCGAACTTGGAAGGAGAGGACGATGCGAAGGAAGGAATTCCCTTGCAGCTTGCCATTAAACTTATACAAAGTGTGAATCCGGGGGTGAGCAGTGCAAAAGTGGAGCTCAGGTTTAAGGAGATTCAAAGAGTCCGAGAGAAGTCGTGTGGGTCTGTGACAGATGATGGGTGTGAAATTAAAGATCATAGTGAAAGCAAGAAGCTTGGTGAAAGAGTCTGCAAGCAGGAGTTTGTCGAGGTGTTCCATGACTTCTGCACTCGTCCAGAGATCTACTTTCTCTTGGTGCAATTCTCTAGCAACAAGGAGTTTCTGGATGCCAAAGACCTGATGAAGTTCATCGAGGCCGAGCAGGGCATGGCTCAAGTGAGTAATCTATAAATTCAGATTATCAGATTCACATCAATCTCTCCTGAAATAAAACCACCCTGTGCATGGATTGGTTGTTCTTACTGAATGGAAGCCCACAGTTGTTAGTTTTTCTTTCAAAACACAGCAGACTGAGCTTCCTTACTTGGGCATATTATTTGGGCTAATTTCTCCTTCATCTTTTAGTCTGCTCTTGTTTTTTTCACCTAGGTGTGTGAGGAAACCAGCCTCAAACTCATCCAGTCTCATGAGCCGTCAGAGGAGGGGCGGCAGCAAGGCCACCTGTCACTGGATGGTTTCACCAGCTACCTCACTTCAGCAGAGTGCCGCCTCTTTGACCCAGAGCACGACAATGTTTGCCAGGACATGTCCCAGCCTTTGTCTCACTACTACATCAACTCTTCCCATAACACCTACCTCATTGAGGACCAATTCCGTGGCCCGTCCGATATCTCTGGCTACATTCGCGCTCTCAAGATGGGCTGTCGATGCGTGGAGATCGACGTCTGGGATGGCCCTGATGAGGAGCCGGTGGTGTGTACAGGCCACACTCTGTCCCCACCGCTGGTCCTGCGTTGCGTGTTAGAAGCGATTGGAAGGTTTGCATTCGTGGCCTCAGAATATCCCTTAATTCTGTGTATTGAAAACCACTGTTCTCTGCATCAGCAGCATGTGTTGTTGCAACACCTCACAAGAACATTGGGCCGATGGCTGTACACCGATCCCCCAGCGGAAGGCATTTTATACTTACCATCACCTGAAACCCTAAGGCATCGAATCCTAATAAAGGGTAAAAAGCTAAAGCCAGATTTTGATGGGGAGGATGGGGATGTAAGTGAAGAGGATGAAGGAGCAGAAATGTGTCACAAGATGAAGGTTGTGAACAGTGGCAGTGCTGCTCCTGGAGGAACTGAGAGTGATGTGATGCAGAGATCTGTTATAGCTGTCACTCAACCCAATCCTCCCCATCTTCCTCTGCAACGTTTTCAGCTACTAAGGGAATTTTCTGACCTGGTAACTCTGTGTCAATCCATCAGTTTCATAGACTTTCCAACGTCCTCCAAAAGCCAAAAGCCATGGGAACTGGTTTCTTTTCATGAATCTTTAGCTGTGCGTCTCGCTGGCGACAGCCCTGGTGATTTTGTCAACCACAACAAACGTTTCCTCTCACGGGTGTACCCGAGTCCCGCACGAATTGACTCCAGCAACATGAACCCCCAGGACCTGTGGAAGTGCGGTTGCCAGATCGTAGCAATGAATTTTCAGACGGCGGGATTGATGATGGACCTAAACACGGCCTGGTTCCGGCAGAATGGAAACTGTGGTTATGTTCTGCGACCGGCCATAATGCGACAGGAGGTGTCTTACTTCTGTGCCGACACCAGAGATACTGTGCCCGGCGTTTCGCCCCAGCTGCTGCATGTGAAGGTATGAAAAGACACAACTGACTGTCTCCTCAAAATTGTAAAATCCTTCTCCGATCATTTTTCAATCTATTCTCACAGCGTTCACAGTGGTCTTTTAAGTGTGATTTTGGCGTTTTTAGGCAAAATAATAAATTAAAAAAAGTGTTGTTTTCTAGGACATATTTTCTGCAGAGCTACAGTAGTTTATTAGAAATTCACCTCTGAATTGTGGGTGGGACTGTTGTCAGAGTAAGCATGGCACCACTTCCCGTCATCCGTCTGTTTACATGCTCTAGCTTACAGCTCCTCGTAACCCTTGTGCTATCCTAGGCACTTTAACGTTGGGAGTTGGGTCATTTAGACCCACTAGACAGTGTGCTGAACCTTTTTTCTTCAATGATTTGTGATCTTCACTGGTGTCCATGGATTACATGAAATCTTTCCACCTTTATCCACCTTTGTCATGGTAGGGAGAACACATCAAAGTAAGGGTGGGAACATCTAAGATAGCACAAGGGTTAACCCCTACCTAACATTACTGGTGCAACAAAAAAGTCAGCAATATTGGAGCTATCTAATTGTACAGTTTTGAGCCAGATACCAGCTCCGACGAGGAAAATAAAGACGAACATGGATCAATCTGTCAAAAGGTCTGTCAGACTTACGAAGAATGTTAGCCTTCTTAGTCTGTTGGAATATCAGTTTATTTGTATAGGAGACCTAAAAAACACAGATTTCTAATAAACTATCATTACGTGTAAAGGAAAAAAAAATCCCCAATAAAGACTTCAACTTTTATAACTATTGTGTAATAAAAGTCAACAAAGAGTGACAGACTTTCTTCTTCCAGGTGATCAGTGGTCAGAACCTGCCCAAACCCAAAGGCTCTGGGGCCAAAGGTGACGTGGTGGACCCATATGTGTACATGGAGATTCATGGAATCCCAGCTGACTGCGCAGAGCGCCGCACCAGGACTGTCATCCAGAATGGAGACAATCCCATCTTCGATGAGAGCTTTGAGTTCCAGATTAACCTGCCCGAGCTTGCCATGGTCCGCTTTGTGGTGCTGGATGATGACTTCATCGGAGATGAGTTTATTGGTCAGTGAGTCCAAATTTATTCAGTAAAAAAACACATTTATTAGCTGATGAAATGGTTGATCTGCATATTTAACATTTATTTAACTATATGAGTCAATTGAAAACCCATTGTCGTTTACAATAATTTTTACCCTTCTCTTCAGGTCAGTATACCATACCGCTGGAGTGTCTCCAACCGGGCTACCGACACGTACCCCTCCAGTCTCTCACGGGAGAAGAGCTTCTGCACGCTCAGCTGTTCGTTCATGTGGCTCTCACCAATCGGAGAGGAGGGGGAAAGCCTCATAAGAGGGGGCTTTCTGTACGAAAGGCTCGAAGGGGGAGGGACTACACAGCCCTGAGGGTCCTAGGACTTCGAGCTGTGGATGATGTTTTCAAGATGGCTTCCCCCCTGCTGAGAGAAGCCACTGACTTGAGGGGAAACATGCAGGTCAGGAGATGTCTTTTTACCATAATTCTCCGGACAAAAGAGCGCACCTGATTATAAGCCGGAACCATTACATTTTTAAAGGATAAAACATTTTGTACATACAAAAGCCCCACCTGTCTATAAGCCGCATGTGCCCACATTGAAACGTACATGTGATGTACCGGTAAAAGTCACTGAGAGTAGTAGTAACTTATAGGCGCGCCTCTGCATGGCATGCGCCTCCTGTGCACTGAAACCATGGAAGTCTTCCTCCTCAGTGTGGAGTGTAGGAATAGCGTCAGATATTCCTCACCACACACTCTCTCCTTCGTTGTCGCTGTCGGTGTTACTCTCATCCTGAGTCAAATTCTCACCTGAGCTTGCGCTGTCCTCTCCGTCACGCAGCAGACCGGCTTTTCCAAACCCATTGGTGATGGGGGATTTTTTCACACTGCTTTTAACGATTGCTTTTAACTTGAAAGCTGCGTCATGTGCATTTCTTCTTGCATTTTCCATGATGAGGGTCTGTTTGTACTATTCATTCACAAAACAGGAATTTACATTAAACTTGCGTCTTCCTCGACACATATACCATATTCCCCCTGTGTCACTCTTACCTTTTCTGCTCGAGCGCCCCTAGCAGCCGTTAGAAAAAGTGCATATAAAAAAAAGAAAAAATGCATAAATTAACAGCATCATTGAATAAGCCGCAGGGTTGAAAGCGTGTGACAAAAGTAGCGGTTTATAATCCGGAAATTACGGTAGTTATCTTTATTCAACAAGTCCCAACATTAAAAAAAAACAGCAGAATGCGTTTAGTTCATAGTTTGTTGATTTTAGGCAACTTTGATCAGATTTATAATAACTGTGCCTAAGTTAAAATACAGAAAAGATTAGTTGTCTATGTGACAAAAGTTGTTTTGGATCAAAACCCGAGGCTGCTTTTATGTTTGTCTTTTGTTTTTAGCTAAATTTTTCCACCCAAAAAAGAAAAAAAAACATGAAATGGGAAAATGCCGTAAACAGTGTTCCCTCGTTTATTATGGAAAATACGTTCCATAAATAACCCCCGATAAGTGAAATCTGTGAAGTAGGATTACAGTTTTTTAAGGCTGTAAAACCCCTAACTACACACTATCCACATTTCTCGGACAGACATGAACATTTTTATACTTTTCTCTCTTGTTTAATTAAACCCTCAAAGTTCAAACCTTCATAATCTAGAATTATAGAATCAAAACAAAGATCTGATTGTGATAAAAGATTTATGAAGGTTTTGAGAGCTGTACGTATCTGTAAAGGAGACACAGATGAGAGATTGATTGGCCAGACTTCCAGCTAATCAGAATGCAGAACACACAAAAAAAGGTTTAAGCCCTCTAAATAGTATATTTCTTTGGGAAAAAGGATAATTATGTATGGAGGTATTTTACTTTAAATATATAAAACTTCTTTGAGCAATACATGGTGATTTTAAGACATCCGATTATGAGAGAAATCTAACTAAATATAAGTGTTTATAGCTCATTTCTAGAGGGAAGATGTCACCGGCGGGAACTGAGTAAGGCTCAGTCCGAAGCATTGTTTGTGCTACTCTGCCCTCATTACTGAGCATTATATCCAGACCTGATTTTCTGATTTCCGGACCCTGTTTCATCTTTGACTCCATTTGCCTGCCGCCTGCCCCGACTCACATCTGGATCCTGACTATTCTCGGTGTTTCTCTGATGCTCCCCTGCTTGTTATTGACCCCTGCCTGCCTGACCCTGATTTAGCTTTGTGGACTCTAATTAAACCTCCTGCAATTGTAATCAGCCGTCTGCCTGTTTTGTGACAACAGATATTTTTATTTTAAGACATCTTAGCGAACAAATTCTACTAGTTCTATTGGCAGATTATTTTCACTTCTAACAAGGAAAAAGCATTTTGTATTATAACTTTTTTTAAAACTTTTTTTGAGGGCATTTTTGCCAGTGTGGGACTTTTGGCTGTACACAGACATTTTATTATGGTACATGATTGCAAAGAGCATGTTAACAGGTCTCTACTAGAGAAGTTAGTCATTTTTGTAGCAGGCTTGCTAACATAGATGTTATCAACTTCCTATTAATCATGTCCCAGTACGATGCTCTCGTAATCAAGAGATTAAAGTAATAACAGCCTGGCTGCTGAAGCGAGTACAAGATCATCTCAAGGTTTTTCGCTCCATAACTAGTAATTTTATGAGGCTTTTACATAGTGTTTAGAGTACAGTCTTGTTTGCGTTCGGCTGGGTTAATGTTTAGTCCGCCGTGACTATAAATATTAATTATATCATGAAAAAGCAAATCTGGATGACGCAAGCGGTAAACTTGATCGGTGTATGCTTGCACCACCTTTTTCAGTAAAACGGTGATGACATGTTTTTGCAATGTCGTGGGATTGCCTGGATTTACTGTCAAACTGATGCAAGAGAAAACATCACTGTGTTGTGTGACTCAGGTTTGAATACCTGTGTGGGTTTGTGGGTTTGATGGTGAGCAACAGTACATGATGCCATCCTAGGAGTGTTCAAGAGATTTCATAAATATCCCAATACATTTTGCCATTCTTTTGCTTTGATTTTATTTGTGTGTTGTTTTTTTTCCCCAACAGAACTCTGTGTCGGTGTTCAGAGAGCTGTGTGGAGTGTCAGCTGTGGCTAACCTCATGCAGTGTGTGCTGGCTTTGAGCTCCAGAGTGACAGGACCAGAAGGAACACCTTTACTGCTGTTTGATCTACAGGACAACTACCCCACCCTGGAGGCTCAGGGGCCCCTACCAGATGTCCTTCGCCGAGTTGTCTCTACTTATGAAGCGGTAAGACATAGATTGGCAACAAAATCTTGTTGGTGGGGGTAAAAGCTTGCATAGCTGAAAAAAAGTGCTCTGTCCACATTTACTTGGAAGCCATTACGGGGCAGATACAATCAGCATTAGTTCTGATCTAATTCCCTTATGACTCATGTTGGGTTACAGTCTCTGAAAGTTTGTACCCAAACAAACCCCAGACGTTCACTGACCAACAAGGAGGTTACTCACCAGACTTGACCTATCCAATGTTTAGAAAATTAGGCATAATTTGGATTTCTGAGTATTTCTTTATTCAACTGTGATGTAGGTTTCTTCTTCCTTGTCAATTTCCATGCGGGAACCTCCCAAATGGATAAATAAAGTTGTCTATCTATCTGAACTGGTATCTGGCTTAAAACTGTACTGCTGGATAGCTTCAATATTGCTCACAATTTTTGTTGCACCGCTAATGTTAAGTTGTGGTTGTGATGGGCTGTAAGCTAGCAGGAGAGCATGTAAACAGATGGGATGGATTTTTGATTTTGGCAAAAACTTTCTTAATCATAATTTAAAGAACACTGGGGACACTTTGAAAATAGATCAAAAGTTGATTGGATTGGTATTTAACAAGGTTTGTATTTTTTTCCCATTTTTATAACTAGGTTTTAATATATTTATGTCCTCACAGTCTTATCTTTGTCCTTCCATTTGGTGTCAGTTATTGTCCATTTATGTCTACTTTAAAGCTAACAAATCGCTCCATGTTTTTGCCTGCTCCTTTTACTGCAATCAAGCTAAAACAATTGGATTTTGTTCCATCTTTGAAGTAAAATGTAGAATAACAGAGATCTTTTGCATTGGTTTGTAAAGCTGTGTGTAGTCCAATACTTCAGAAGAACCTCCTGGTTGAGCTGATGTAGTTACCATATATAAAACGTGGAGGATTTTTGCATGTAAACAGGCAGAGAGAAATGAGTCTCTCTAGTCCCATTGGCTTTCATTAAGGTTTAGGTGCATAATCCGTGACACCTCGATTTAACCACGGCTGTTTGTCACTGCTATGCATCTCGCATCTGTGACTGCTTATTTGCGCACCGTGGGTCTAAATTAGAACGTGCATGGGACTTACTTTGTGTCTCCAACCACTTTGAACCCAGTGGAGCGGATCGGTTGAAAATCTTGCCCCAGTGCTCAAACCTATTAGCATAGATTTGAATGCTGCTTGGCTTAATGAATTCCACTCCTCAGTCCTCACACATGAAGGGAGGAACGGGGAGCTGTCAAATGTCTGTGTGAATCTGTGTTCTATCAGAAGTGGCTTTTTAAAAATATGTGTGGAAAGCATTTTTTTGTCCATAGGGTCAGGTCCCAATAGGGACTGTTTAAACTGTTTACAGTTTGAATGGTTCTGTGTGTCCTAATTAAAAAGACAGGGATGGATATAGTCCATTATATTTTCTGTGTTTGACATGCTTTAGTCAAGTCATTTATTCAACCCTTTTTTATTTAGTATTGAAGGGATCCAGTTTGATCTCTATCCTTTCTTTGACAGTGTCAGATCTCATTTCAGAATATTATTTTAGCATAACCATGAAAAATGAGCGTGAGTTTAAAAAGTCGTTTTTTGACGCTTATTTATTAATAAATCGACTGGTGACTAGGGCTGCACGATATGAGGAAAACTCGCGATATGCGATATTGGTAATTAATATTGTGATAACGATATAAATTGTGGTATATAAACAAATAGCAAAAAAAAAAAAAAAACATAATTTCCATTTCACTGCAACAGTTTAAAAATTATACTCCAAATGACCCTTGTCGACGTAGGAGGCAAACATCAAACATAAAAGGGCTCATCTGATTGATCAACAACGTAAACGGGTCCTTCTGATTGGTTAAATGCATAAAGGGATTTATTTCATTTGTTCAATATTTCAAGCTGCCATGAGTTTGTTTTAGCACATTTAAGGTAATCATTTATTGCGATTTTTGCCATCTTTTGCGGTATGCATATTGCACAGCTTGATTTCGCGATAACGATAAATTTGCGGTATATTGTGCAGGCCTACTGGTGACCTAAACTTTGCCTCTCATCTGTGACAGCTTTAAATTGGGACCTTTAAAAAAGGATCAGTTGGCTACAGACAAATAGCACGTCATGAAATAAATGGAAAATAGAAATTAGGATGGGGTTGAAAATGGTTCACTCAAGTGAAAGAAAAATCACATCACATCAACTGTCTTCCAATGATGCAGGAATCTTTCACTCCGTATGTGGACAGATTTGGATATGTACTCAGCCTGTTGTGTTCCATGCCCATATTTGTTTGCTGTGCTAAAACACTTCCTGCTTCCTGTTTTTCCGCCCACAGATGGTTAATGCCAGCAAAGCAGTGATGGAGCTGTCTGATGGAATCCATGACAAGATACTGCATATCCAGTCAACTGGTGTGTAGCTGTTTCATGTTGATGTGCTAGTGTGTTTATTTCCTGGTTTGTTTGTCTCACACTGCTATATTTTCCTGTTCCACTATATTTTATTCACTGCCATTACCCTGTCCTTCTTCAAGTATAACATTTTTATATTTATGATTTTGAAGGGCAAACTATCTGATCTGCTCCCGTGGTTTCTGGCAGAGCTTTGTTTACATGAGTACTTTGAGTCATCTGACTTTAGTTTTCCCAGTAGCAATAAAAAAAATCCCCTGGAACCCACCTTCACTTCATTTGCTGTGATTCAGCACAACCCTGTTTGTCCTTGCACAGGTTTAAAAGCATTTGTGTTCAATCATAGGGAGCAGAATTTTGCCAGCTGCACATCATCTAAATAAGAAGCATTATAAATTTAAACAGAAAGATGGTGGTTCAAACGGGGACACGAGTGTGCATTTCAGAGATAAATGATGCTCACAAATTTGCAGACAGCCCTACTTTGCTCCCAGGCGACTCCATGAATCCTCGATACAACTTTAACGATATTTGTGTGTCTCCGTTCCATTCGGGCACACAGCTTGATGTGTTTTAGAGCAAAGATTGAAGGAAATTACCAAAAGGAATTAACCAGCCATGTATTGTTTCACATCTTATTCTTGTCTTTCATGTGTTCTCAAATGCAAATCTGATTTTCGAATGTTATATTTTTGGCTGGATGCAAGTAGTAGTAAGTTGATCTGATTAAAAAAAAAGAAGGAAAAAAAGGCCTTCAGGCTTCATGAACAGGGTTCACAGGGTTCTTCCTGTGTGCTCAGGGTAAAGATGGTGATCAGGTGATCCCAAGATGGAGGACCACCAATTGGGATGTGAAGGAGGCATAAATGGGTCACAATGAAGGAAACATGGGACAGTTGGTGGTAGACAGGAAATGCAGAGGGAGAGGAAAGGCATTGGAAGATAAATGGCAAGAAAAAATAGCTAGAGGCAACACTGCAAGGATGACAGGAGCACCAAGGGAGAGGGAAGTGTCCCATGATGTGCTGCTTAGCTGGTGGGCTAGTGTTTTTTTATTTAAGACTTTTTTTGTGATTTTTACGCAAGCAACACACTGTTGAAAAATGAGGTAATTGTCTGCAGTGGGAATGCTGTCAGTAGTCAGGTTTGCAATGCAGTAAAAACCAAAAGTAAGCAAAAGCATTAAGAGAGGGAACAGCAAAATCCTGCAGAGAAGAGGGTTTGCATTTAGAAGAGACATTTCAACCTTTGCTAAATATAGCAGTGTGCGTGCACATATGGTTTTTAGATTTACTGTTTGAAATGAAACTGTTATGTTTAGAACAGCCCCAAAATTCCCTGCTTTCTGAAAGTATTAAACAACACAAAGCAAGAACAGCGTTTCTGACAGATGAAACTCAAAACAAACGGTATTTTCTGATTAGATCTGACATAAAAGGTATGGATCAGATTTAAAAACAAAAACATAGGATTGGTTTAAGTTTTTCCTCTGTTTTCATTGATTTTCATTTAAGAAGGAATTCAGTTTAAGCCAAACACTTTCTGCAATTCCATCCTTCATGAAGGTCTTTTGCTAAATCGGATAATTATGTTTTAATACGCATTGGCATACAGAATAGAGCAGGGGTGGCGAACAAGTTTGACACCAAGAGCAGAATTTATTCACTGTGAGAGTCGAAGAGCCACACCACACATTGACCTGCCAAGACGTACACACACAAACACGCAATTAAAGTCATATTATTTTCCATAAAACACTCCTCTCCTTACAATACAACAGCAAGTATTGTACTTGTGTTTATTTCGAGAAAAGTGTCCACCCTCAATACACACATCAAATGCAGCTTAGCCAGAGTTACTACGACTACCCTGGGGGTCAGATACCCCCTCCAGACACAGACACATCTCTCTCATCTCACACACACACACACACACACACACACACACACCCACACACCCCCACACACACACAAACACACACACTGTAGCAGGGAAACAAGCAATGAGCTGCCTATTCACTAGGGATGGATGTCGTTAATACTGCTTATCGATCCGGTATTTTAACGATACTCTTATCGATACTTTTTGAGGACGAAAAATAAATGTATAAAAAAAAACAAATTAAGAACATAGTATTTATTTCCTCATTATGCAACAATGTTTTTTTAACAAAACATTTTACTTTATACGTTTTTCCAACTTGAAAAGTAAAATACATGAAAAAATGAGAAAGAAGAAAAAAAAAGAAAAATAAACATCAATGTTTTGACATATTGCTGTTATGATATAAATATAAAACAAATTAAATAAATGTTTGAGTTCATGAGATCATCAGCTTCAACTCCTGCAGTGAAAGCTGTGTCTAAATATGATGCCTGTGTTTCCATCTCTCTGATAGTTTGAAATCAAAGACCCTCCCCCGCCTCTCTACCTGCTTTTCCTCTCTACCTGTTCACCTGTTCATATCCTCTGCAAATGAGAATTGTTCCCCCGCACCCCTCCAGTGTATTCTACACAGAGAGCGCAAAATACGGTCATCGTAGCAGCAGGTTGACATGATAGTTGGGTCGCTCTGGCGCAGATTTCATTAATTTTATGCGCGCGCCGCGTACTGTCTGAAAAACAGCACCGCCCCCCGTGCACACAAATAGCCAGACAGACCTCTCCTCTTCAGCGAGAATAGCAAAATTAATATTATCATTAATTAACAGAAGATTGACTGACTTGGTGAGTTAAATATGGCAGATAACGTTTATGTCTTGTGGGACACAAAAAAAGCGACTTCTCCAGTACCAACAGCAGAACCGTTGAGGTCAGATCTTACTAACACTTCGGTCTTGAAGACTGTGCCTCGGGGCTCGTTCAATACCAGGGCTCAGTACCCATCCCTACTATTCACTGGCTGTGTTGGCAAGCTGTCTGTGCCCCACCCTTCCCGTTGTTAACCGTACTCCTTTAAATACACCAACAAATTCCCAAAAAGCATAGACCTCATTTCTGCTCATAGCCCCCTCACTCATGCTTTTACACCCAAGATTCCCCACTTACCATGAGTCTTGGGGGCTGAAGGCGGGGCTAACCCCCCAGTCCGCACACTATTCACACAAGCATGCTTAGTCAGGTGTGTGTTGTGTGCTTTGAAAAGTTTCAACTTATTAATAAGGGAGACAATTTGTGTCAGATCAGGAAGAATTTTCATTTTCTCCGGGATACGTTTTGTTCTTTTCTGCCATGAACAATTTTACTGCTTCCAAAAGCTCATAATAAACAGAGTGACTTGCCATTCCGTTCAGTAAACAAGAATCCTCCGATTCTTCCAGAAACGTCCTGTGTTCATCTTTATACTCTGAATTTTGCCATTTTGACCACGAGGGTAACGGTCTGCACACACATCAAATGTTTAGTAAGTTTTCCCGGAAGTGGGCGTAACTCGCACAAATGATGCAGCATCAACACAAGCACTGCCAAATTTCTATTACTATAGTTTATTATTTATTTTTAAAGCCCTCTGATGGATTTGAGTGTGGTTTAAGAGGACATAAACTATAAAATGAGGCATAGAATTAAGATGTTATTGTTAAGAAAAACCAAACACAAAAGTAGATTTCATACTTTCCTTTCCAGTATCATTGCCCAGTTTTTTAACATGCACACAAACAGCATGGGCATCACTTCTGCTCACAGCCACCTCAGTCATGGTGAGGAACTTTACACCCACAATTCCCCACTTCCCATGAGTCTTAGGGGCTGAAGGCAGGGATAATCCCCGGGTTGCCACAATATGATGAGACGCAAAGGGCCGCGTGCTTATTAGCCGAGAGCAGCGTGTTTCGCCACCCCTAAGAGCGTGGTCTGATTGTACTGTACACACACACACACACACACATATATATATATATATATATATATATATATATATATATATATATATATATATATATATATATATATATATATATATATATATATATATATATATATATATATGTACAGTATAGTCAGTTGCCACATGTGAGAAAAAACCTTCATGTTCAGAAGACAAGAAGCATCCCTTCATCACTGCCACACCGTAAAGAATAATATAAAAAAAAAGTTTGACTGTGTGTCACCAGTTTGGAAGTAAACTGAACTTCAGTGCTGCCCAAATTTGGAACTCCAAATTTGCTGCTGTTTAAATGCTGAGAAGCGGGTTTGGGCGATTTCAGGTTCAAAAAAATTCATCAACCCCAAATTCAAATGGTTTTTAGCAGATATGGCAATGATTACTTAATAAAAAATAATTAGGTTGGTAGATCTTGTAAAACCAGAATTGAGAAATCGTCTGGTATTTCATTAAAACTGTTGTTTTGATTGTCCTTTTCCAAACCGTCATATAATATATTACTTTGCTATGATCTTTTTGATCAACATATGTGTCAAAAGGGCCTCAAATCATTTAGTTTTTATTTTGTTAGTCTTGTATTTTATCATTCACCATTTTCTGGTTATGTATCGCTTTAATCCATGCCTCAATGGCAAGGATAAAACACAAGAAGAAGCCAAAATGCTGCAATAAAGCCAAGTCTGTACATTTAGTCTGAGCTCTAAATTTTAGGTTATGGGGATACAGAAAAAAAAACATTTACCTCAAGTAAAACAGTTACCAGTAAGACAGGATATATAAGAAAAGCCAAAAGATGAAATTCATCTGTCAAAGCTGGGAAATTAGACATGGTTTTAAGCTGGGAGACAGAATCTATGCTGCTGTTTTTTTTCCTTTTTTTTTCTTATAACTCAACTTACTTTTTATATCTCTTGCCTCTCTGATGCTTTTGGAATGAATAAACCTGTTTTTTATCGACCTGGGACGATCAGCTGCTTTGGCCCCAGGCTTTGGATGTGTTCCTCTAAATTTAACCTTCACGAAAACTTTGTATCTAGATTAAAAGTAAGACTTCCAAACTTAGCTGTTCTCAGTTCTGTCATAGTTTGGGTTTCTTTGTATTGATTTTTGCTTTCTGTCTTGTTTCTGTCATGTTTGAGTTCTGTTTCCTGTTTTATTTTGAAATGTTCCCTGTTTTGTCATGCTTTTGAGTTTTGCTTCCCTGGTCCCAATCTGTTCTGATCATGTTCACCTGTGTCTTGTCAGTCCTTTTTGTATTTAAGTCTTGTCTCTGCCTTCCTCTTGTGCTGGTCCATTAACGTCTCTCCCCTGGCTCCCTTCTGCCATGTGTTCATGCTAAGACCACAGTGAGTTTTAGTTTTGTTTCACTGCTCTGCAGCACTTTTTGTTACGTTAATAAACCCCTTGCCCTGGAACCGTGTGCCCCCGTCTCTGCATTTTGGGTCCTTCATGGTCACCAGCCCTCCCTACCTGACAAGTTCAGATGGAGGGCAGGATGGGAAAGTGAAGCAAGATGTGTTAGATCCTGATTCTTTTGTTTTTTGGTATTCTGACCTCTGGTTCTGGTTGGGTTTTTTTTTTTTTATTGCATCCACACTCCCAGTGTTGGCTTTAGGACATTTCCTTTAGTGGATCTGCTTCAAAAGGGTGCAGACAGATGCACAGACACTACACTAGCATGTATTATTTGAGTTGCCTAGCAACCGTGTGGGAAAAGGTTGTTATTGAGGCAACTTGTGCATGTGTGTAAATGTAGAGCAAGGCCTACATCTCTGCTTGCACATGGGTACCATCATTCACAGATGTTTACTGCCTGATTGATGTGCCAGGACCTGCGCAGGCAGCCGTTCTGCTTACCTCTGTGTGTGTGTTTGTGCAAGATCACCTCTTGGAATGTCAGACATTTGGCTTCTTGTCGATGGCTTATGGTGAGGTTTGCCCCATGTTAACCCACTTCCGGGTTTCCATGGTAACAGTGGAACAGTGGCCAAGGGCAACCAGAGGAAGCCAGACACACAAAACATCTCGCTGCACACACTCATGTACAGATTATTTCCACTTTGTTTGTTTTTTTCATTTTGTCTCTGATTCTCCTTTCACTTCACAAATGATTTTCTTTGCAGTACTTTTATTTATTGACATTTTTCTTATTTTTCTTCAGCTATGGAGTTTCATGAAAAGCTGCAAATTCTGGCAGCAAAGGAGGGACTGAAAGGTTCCAAGGTGTGCCGAGCTGTGGAGAGTTTTAGCTGGAACGTGACCATTCTGAAGGTCTGTGACCTATTTTTTGCCCTTTTATTTTTATGCTACGTTCACACCGATCATGTGATGTGCGTTGAACAACACGTTGAACGAGAGTTCTTGAACACGCTTTCAGCATACGGTGTTCACACTGGACTGCCGCTATACCTGATATTAACAGGTATCACAGTCGGAAAAGGTTTGGTGTGAAATGTCTATCCGTTGCAAATCTGGTGAATCTTCATCCAGGCTTTTTCATTGACTGCTCTATTCTGATATATGAAAGACCTGGTGTCATATCATTCTGGCCGAGCACAAACCACGATTATCAATTTCTCCTCCATGATCAATTTTTAAACGGTTGACACTTCTGTGAATTAAAATGGACGCTATCCATGCACCACTACCAAATCCGAGTCCCTGATTGGTCAAAGTTCAACTGGTTTAGCTTTTGACCTACATTCAGTGGATACAGAGCCAGAAAACAGACTTAAAAACGTGCATACCGATGCATGAGCACAAGAGTGTTGAATGCAAAAGCTTGAAACACGCATTTATGCATGTTTACATGGACTTTTCATCCGAAGTGGTAGCTAAACGCATGTTGCTGAGGTCTGTGTGAATGTAGCTTTTGAGGCTAAGACAACCTTTGTCCTTTAGCTGCTCTTCTTCTTTGCATTACTTTTTCCATCTCTTGCCTCACTCTTTTCTATCATTTCCCTTCTTTTCTCCCCAGGGTCAAGCTGATCTGCTCAAACACGCCAAAGCTGAAGTTCAGGAGAACATGAAGCAGGTGCATGACTCCGCTCTGACAGGAAACCTCACCAAGGACGGAGTAGGGCTGAGAAGAGTCCGCTCGCAAACTCGTCAAAACCACGGTGACAACACAAGTGCTAGAAGTCGCCCGGTATAGCAAGCAGATGACCAAATTTACATCCTACTTCTACAAAATCCAGACCTAATAGAAAAAGCATTACAGTAAAAGATTTTTACAAAGGCAGGATTGTTCATGAATGTCATCTCAACACTGGAGATATAAGAATCAGGATGCTGATAAGATGAATGTAGTAGGACTTAAAGCCAAGGTTCAGCCTATACTGATTTAAGATGTAAATACACCAAATGTTGATCATTTCCATCTCACGCGCATTTTCCTTCTTTAGATTTGAGGGCGGTTTCACTGTTGTGCTGGTTAACTGACACCTCAAATAAAATCTTTTTCCAACTGTGTGACTTCTGCAAATTGCAATATCGAGTCAAACTGTCAAGAAGATTTTGACTTAACGATCAAAGAAACCGGCTGTTCTCCTGTTTTGTGAACCGGCGCAACTTCTGTCTCTTCAGCTTATTTGTTTTTGTATTAAGATCTTTTGTGTGAGACTGCCTTTGCCTTCCCCAAAGTCCCTATCCTCACCGTCTGAATATTGTCTTGCAGAAAGGGTTTTATTTTTATATTTTTCCGAAAGCCCTACTCTGATCGAGCCCCTGTTAATTGCCATACTGATCAACTCTAGAGGTGCAGATGTCTCCAAGGAGGCGGTACTGTTAATGATGAAAGTGCTTACTTTGTGTGCAAAACACTGTACTGTGTTTTATGTAATTCCATCCTTTTGCTGTTAAAAAAAAAAAGTTTTATGTAAGTTATTTATGCTAAATGAAGACATTCCAGATATACTTTATTGTTGGAGTAGATAAAACTTGTCCAGAAACAGCCAGGATGAAAATAAACACATTTTGTAGATGACTGCTTGTCCTTTTTTTTTGTTTTGTTTCATTGAATTCCTGCCGGGCCTTTTATTTCAATGGCCATTCATTCATGTGAGGCATGAAAAAAAGATAACAGCGGGGGACAACATCCCAGCTCTTTTGAGAAGCAGACACGAGTTTCTGCACTCAAGGCTTAATGTGTGCATATATCATAATGTCCTACACTTTGAATAAAAAAACTATTTTGTTGAAATAAGCATTGCAATTTTGTTTTTTAATTTCCAGTCTCGTTTTGCTCATTTGTGTAGCAGGAACACCAAGAGCCATGAACTATTGAAGCTAGGAGGGTAGATATGTTATAAAATAGTTTATTTTTGAAATTCTCCTTAATACCAGAACATTGACTTTTATGTACTCTATCTTTAAGCAATAAAAGTCACAATTTAAATCATTTGAAAGTTTTTTTTCTACTTATTTTATGTAATTGCAGGTCTAAAACAGAAATCACACCAGACTGAAGAGTGTCCTTTTTAATCCTTGTGCTATCCTAGGCACTTTAAAGTTGGGAGTCGGGTCATCTACACCCACTAGACATTGTGTTGAATTTTTCTTCTTCCATGATTTGTGATCTTCACTGGTGACCATGGATTACATGAAATCTTTCCACCTTTGTCATGGTAGGAATAACACGTCAGTGTAAGGGGGGGGGGGTCATAGGATAGCACAAGGGTGAATTTCTGATGACTTCAAGAATCTTTGCACTTGTACTATTAGGATGATGTGGTTTTGGGGTCGAACAGAATTTCGTTTGCATGCGCTCCACAGTTTATCAAATCTTGCAGTGTGCAGCTGTCAGTTGGGACTGAATCCTAGAACATTTTAAAGCAATCTTTAGATTTATTTAATTGTGAGTTGAATGATGAAATATTTCTAATTTTGGGCCAATCTGGCCATTCCAATTATTGCTTTGTGTCATAAGTTTACACTTATGCTGTGTTACTGTGTGTTAAACTCAACTTCAAAAAGAAAGCCTCCTTTTAACTCCTTACACTCACATTTTCAAACTTTGTAGTCAGCACGTTATTTGCAGTGTTTCTCATGAGCCACAAGGTGACAAAACATTTGTGACAATGTCCTCTAATCCAGTGTTTTTCAACCATTTTTGAGCAAAGGCACACTTTATCCTTGACAAAAAAACTTTAAACCTATGCATCATGGGAGATGTAGTGCAAATACTGCCGCAGATGGCAAACAGACTTGCATCTCTGAGCTTCATGGTTTTGTTCACTTGTTCCACGGTCTGACACCGGATTCTGTGGAAAACTACACCGCTAAAGACGAGCTTTAGTTGGTAATTTTGTTGAAACAGAGACTGTACGAGCAGAATCTGAACAAGGAAGTGAAGACTTTAACCACTTCTGATTGGTCAGACTGATGACGTGTGATTGAGCCTCCAAGAATGACTGGTGGAGACAGTTAAAGGGGCGGGACTTTTCCGAAAATAGCTGAAGCTGCGGCTAAATCGCCATTCTTATCAAAATGTCTTTAATAGAATCAAATAAACACAAAGAAAAAAGTATTTTATGATCTTTCATATTCCTAACTACTCAGTGTTTTATCAGGGCCTGTTTGGATGAACACAGAGCTGATATCCTGGAGATGGTAAATGTTTTTAGATCAGTGAAAATGGGTAATTTCCCATGGCACACCTGACCATCTCCCACGGCACACTGGTTGAAAAACACTGTTCTAATCAGCCAGTATGCTAATTGGAATAGTCCACTTTGACTAATAGTCTGTCAGTTCTGTTCACAGGATGTGATATTGTCCTTAAGTTTGATCAACACCTGTTGCATCAAGGTGAATAACCTCAACTTCAAAAGTTTTGTATTTATTTTTAAAACAAATACCTATTTTATAGCAAATATGTATTTCTCATAAACAACACACTTATGTATTCTGTTTTTTTTATTTTTTTTTAGAGTAACTGTCAAAACCGGTGATGCATTGCAGCATCTAAAGGCTGTACCCTTGGTCCCAGGTTCAAATAGTCATTAAGAACACACAAAAGGCTTAAAGGTGGCTGGAGGTCCATAGGGGGACCTGTAGAGCAACGTCACCACCTGGACACCAGTCAGGAATTGATCACCCCAACTGAGAGTGTATGATGATCATTGTGGCAGTCAGCTCCGATCAAAGCAATGACTGGGAGGGAGGGGAATCAAGGGAGGGGCACGGAGATCAGAAGAGCCAACGTCCCACCCAAAAATCACAGGGGAATTTCTAATGAACTACTGCTGACTGCAGAAACTACAGTCAGGACCATAAATATTTGGACAGAGACACATTTATTCTAATTTAGTTTCTGTACATTACCACAGTGAATTTTAAATAAAACAACTCAGGTGCCATTGAAGTGCAGACTTTCAGCTTTTATTCCATGGGTTGAACAAAAAGATTGCATAAAATGTGAAAAACGAAAGTATGTTTTAAACACAATCCCTTCATTTCATGGGCTCGTAAATAATTGGACAATTGACTTCCATGCTATTGCATGGGCAGGTGTGGGCAATTCCCTCGTTATGTCATTATGAGTGAAGCAGATAAAAGGCCTGGAGTTGATTATAGGACTCGTGCTTGCATTTTGAAGATTTTGCTGTGAACAACAACATGAGGTCAAAGGAGGTCTCCATGCAGGTGAAAGGAGCCATCATTAAGCTGAAAAAATAGAAAAAAACATGCCAGAAATTGCTACAGTATTAGGAGTGGCAAAATCAACAGTGTAGTACATCCTGTGAAAGAAAGAAAGAACTGGTGAACTCAGCAACGCAAAAAGACCTGGACGTTCACGGAAGACAACAGTGGTGGATGATGGCAGAATCATTTCCATGGTGAAGAGGAACCCGTTCACAACAGCCAACCAAGTGAACAAGACTCTCCAGGAGGTAGACGTATCAATATCCAAGTCTACCATAAGAAGAAGACTGCATGAAAGTGGATACAGAGGGTACACTGCAAGATGCAGGCCACTCATAAGCCTCAAGAATAGGAAGGCTAGATTGGACTTTACATCCACAGTAAAACACTGTGGAGGCAGTGTGATGATCTGGGCGTGCATGGCTGCTAGTGGCACTGGGACACTAGTGTTTATTGATGACATGACACAGGACAGAAGCCCAATGAATTCTGAGGTGTTCAGAGACATACTGTCTGAGCAGATCCAGGTGAATGCAGCCAAACTGATTGGGCGGCGTTTCATAATACAGATGGACAACGACCCAAAACATACAGCCAAAGCAACTCAGGAGTTTAGTAAAGCATAGAAGTGGAATATTCTTGAATGGCCAAGTCAGTCACCTGATCTGAACCCAATTGAGTAGCATTTCACTTGTTGAAGACTAAACTTCAGACAGAAAGGCCCACAAACAAACAGCAACTGAAAGCCACTGCAGTAAAGGCCTGACAGAGCATTCAGAAGGAGAAAACCCAGCATCTGGTGATGTCCATGAGTTCAAGACTTCAGGCTGTCAGTGCCAACAAAGGGTTTTCAACCAAATATTAGTAATGACCATTTTGTTTTCAGTTATTTCATTTGTCCAATTACTTACGAGCCCATAAAATGAAGGGATAGTGTTTAAAAAGTGCTTTAGTTTTTCACATTTGTATGCAATCTTGTTGTGCAATCCATGGAATAAAAGCTGAAAGTCTACACTTCAATGGCATCTGAGTGGTTTTATTTAAAATTCGGGTCATCTACACCCACTAGACATTGTGTTGAATAACTAACTAAAGTTAGAAAAATGTGATCTGTATGTCCTAAAAAATGAGTTTTTTTTTTAGCTAAAAATTGCATAATCATAATTAAAGACCACTGGGAATGCTTTGACAGGTCGAAAGATGATTGGAGAGGGACTTTAATGTATAAATTGTTTTGTAAATTAAACACCCTGTTGAAATGCACTCTGCAGAATGAACAATAGGAGTAGCAGCAACATTTGTAAGTATAAAGATGACTTTTGTTCATGGAATAAATCAATAAAATTGCATAATCGGCATTATTCAGTAGCTCAGGCAGGTTCAGGGGATAATTTATGCCATTTGCAGAATTTGCAGTCAATAAAATCTAATGAAAAGCAATAATGGAAAACATGTTAAGACAAATATAAAGTACTTTATATTCTTAATTCCAAAGGGTTTAATTGTATATGCTGACAGGATTAAAAAAATAACTAATCCAAATAAAGCAACAAAAATCTACATTTAAATCTTTCCTCTGTACAGTTTAAAAAAAAATACAATGTTTAAACAATAATCAAATTGCTGTAATTTATGTACAGTTAACGCAGCAACTTGACTGATGTCTAAAAATACTTTTAACAGGGAGAAGAGGAAAAAAAAGCAGGAAAACAGAAGCATAGGATATTATCCTTGTAAAACAGACACCCAAAACACACAGCAGGTAGCAGGAGCAATGAATTTTTATTGATCTAGGATTATTTATGCTAAATGAACAGCTTGAGGAACATTCTTTGAGTGCTGCCTCACATCATTTCCACAAAACAACATCTTACTTTCAAAGTGAGGATGAAATTATCACATAAAAATGTCCACAGAGGGAATAATCTTTACACTAAAACAGTTACTCCTCAGTTTAATCATTTTTGTCTGGTTAATTAAGGTCATAGAGGATAAAAACATGATTCTCTTAAAATAAACAGCTTACAGGAAGAAACGAACAAGATCACAGAATTAGGTTTTTGAATCAGAGGCACTGGTTTTGAAGGAGAACGCTGCCCTCTGAAGGTGACAGCAGGACACGACCGCTCTTTAACAAGAGGAGAGATCTCCACGGTTACGACGGACGGTCACATTCCAAATCCGTACAGTAAGAGGCCTTCCCTGAAGCAAACCCGCAGTTTGATGTTCTCTTTGAAGCAGTAAACAGTTTGGTGACATATGTCTGCAGAGCAGGAAACTTTAGCAGACATCTAGGGTTTAAGGAACGGTTAGATCCCAGCATGTTGATGAGGCAGGCATTACATAGATGAGAAAGCTTATGGCATCAGCTCGACCTGGACTGAAGTCACACAGATGATAACTAAAGACAGTAGAAGGTTTTTGTGACATCAAGTGTCACAGTTCGGATGTGCAATCTTTAAAGGCTGACAGTTCTGGAGGAGCTCCACCCAAACCTGCTCCACCTTTCTCTTTAGCTAACCGTAACAGCATCAGAGAGGCGGAAACCTTACACGTGCTCTCATTCACAAGTCGTTAGGGTTAACTATGGTAAAGTCGGAGTCCTTGCTGTTGGTGGAGCCCTCATCCGGGCTGGAAGAGCCAGAGGTGGTGCCGACCATCAGGGGGTTATGAAAAGTCCCAGAAGCCCCCTCGGGCTCTATTCGCACCCTACCGCGCTCTCGCCTAATTGAAGGAGAGCGCTCAGATGCACCCTTACCTCCACCTTCTGCCTGCAGATCTCCATCCTGAGACACCAGGATGTAGTCGTCCCAGTTCTTACCCTCCTGGGGCATCTGCACATGGACCAAACATGTAAAAAGAGTGCTTCAAACTTCCTAAAACCTCAAAAAAAGGGACTAAAGCTGTGAACCTCCTGCTCCGGCGGGGTTGCCGTCGGCTCTTCGGCGCCTACGCCCTGATCCAGGTCGGAGTTTCGGCTTCTCCCCCCATCACCTCCTTGCTGCTGTTGGCTGTTGTAGTTGATAGTGTTCTGAGCAGTTTCTGCCGCTGCTGCAGTGGTGGTATAGTGGTCATCAGCGATGGTGATCTCTTCATTCTCCTCAGCCTCCAGCTGGCTCTGGTTAAAGCGCAGCGACCCCTTCAGGATGTCTTTGATCTGACAATAGGAAAGGCTCATAAATTTGCTATTAAAGGACATAGAAGGGGTGAGAAAAACCGCAGTTGTGATGCAAACGTATAGACACACCTGTTTAAGTCCAGCCAGTGACACCAAGACTTCATCTTCTCTCTGCAAGTGTTCTTGAAGGATGACGTCCTGGATTTTACCTACAGAAAAGGTTAGACTTTTGGTCTTTTTTCATTTTCTTTTTAGCTCCTTCTATTTTCAGCCCCGGAGCATACCCACAAGTGCGTGACCGACCGAATGCAGCCAAACTTACAGATGTGTGAGTTCATCATCTTGGCACAGTATTTGCTCATGGCCTCAAGATCATTAATTTGGCCTTGAAGAAACGATATCTGGGCTTCAAAGTCCTCGTCCTGCTAGGGGGACAAGTATCCAAACAAAGCAGCAGAATTAGAAGAAGGGATTCAAGAGGAAACTGCAAAGATGTCAGGCAACTCACCGTCTCCTTCCTGCCCATTGTTTTGCTGTGGGAGCGGGAGCGAGTGATGTTAAAGAAAGAGTCCTTCTTGGTGGCGGAAGGGGGGGGTGATGAGGTGCTAACATCACTCCCTCTGGACAGAGGTAAAGGAGGGGAGGCGGTAGACTGTCCACGCCCACCAGGGAGGCTTTCTATGCTGGGGGAGGAGCTTATCGCCATTGGGTTTTGGCCTATTTGAGATAAGAATGTGGAAAAATTTAGAACTCGTAGGTTCAGTGATGGCATAGTAGAAAGATTTGATTATAGATCACAGTTACAGACATTTTCCAAAGCTTCATTTTTAAAGTCCCACTCCATTCATCTTATGATCTATTTTTAAAGGCGTTCCCAGTGGTCTTTTAATCACAATGATGCAGGTTTTTAACCAAAATACATTTTCTAGGACATAGTTTCAGTGACAAATACAATATTTTTCAAACATCATTTTTCAAAAAAGAAATAGACAGAAATGCAATTTTAAGCTTAATTTTCTTTATACATATCTTCCATAATTAGAAATCGCCACAATAAGATGTTAAAAACACCAAACACATAATTTTTGGATAGATCAGCACTTGAGCATAGATCCTTGCTTTTTTGTGTGAAAGGCTGAGGAAAAAAAACAGCAGCAACATTCCCATATTTTAATAAAGGGAAAAGAACTACTTTAAAATCTTCAGTTTCTAAATGTAATAATTATATACCTAACCAGGGTAAAGCTGAAATGTTATTTACATTTAGTTTAAGTAATAGATAAAAATAAATAAATAAAACTTTCAATGTTAAGGTATTTTTTGTAATTATTAAACAACTTAAATGAACATCTTTTAATCTTATTAGTCCACATCAATTACACTTAAAAAAGATCTAATTCCTTTTTAGGATAGATAGTCCGATGATCCATCCACAATTTACACTTGCAGCATAGGTTTCAATAAATCATGACTTTCCTCCCTGTGCAAAGCTTCAACAAAAGAGAGGTGACATCTCCCTCTGCTGGGCAAGGGTGAGTGTTACATGCAAGTGGATTTTCATCTCTGTATCTTATATGTTCCCATCATGTCCCCGCAATAATGAAAGAGGGAATAATTCCCATAGCACATGAACATGCAATGGTGGTTACAAAAGCAGATATGAAAAAGAGGCAGGTCACACTAGCAGTTGCCATGGCAGCGGTTACCTTGTGTGTCAGTGTAAGCTTGTGCTGGGAGAGAGCCCTGAAACACTCCACCTGAAACTCCATCTGACAGACAGAAGAGTCAATGCTGATGCTGCCACACGCAGGTTATACTAAACATGCCAACAGTTAGTCAGTTACAAAACAGCCAAATTAATGAAGAAAATACACTGGTGGATAGAAACGATGGGCTTTCTGTTGTTGAGCCAACCTAAAGCAGTTGTACTTCGTGGCCTGCTGCTCACCTTTGCTAAGGTGGACCGGCATGCTTTCAGACTTGAGCAGGCGGTAGTGTTGACCCTGGGCCGGGTTCTGTGTCTGTACCAGGGCGGGTGGCTCAGCCAGAGGGTGGGGCAGCACAGGGGGAGGCACCGGGGCAGGCGACACAGAGGAGGACGATGAGGGGGAGGGGACCTCACTGTTGATGGGGGAAATGCCTGTAGATCCACCCGTCATGGCTGGAGAGATGAGCTTTCTGCCCAAGTTCAGCAGGCTGCTGGACACCTTGTTGATGTTGAGAGGAGGTTTTGCACTGGAATTTGATCTAGAAGGATTACAGGTAATTGTCTGCATCACATTTTTGCTCTGATGTTAATGAGACTAAGTGCAACAAATATGTGTACTTCACATATACATAGCAAATAAAAAAACACTTTATTTTTAGAACATTTTAGTTCCAGAGTGAGAAAGCACTAACGAATCCAACTTCGCACACAGTAGTCTTTTAAAAAGGGATTTCAAATTGTCTGGTTAATTGCAATAATCTAATATTTAATCAATGAATATTAACAATTACGAAAGCAATAATGCCTGACGAGGTGTCCGTTATCAGAAGTTAATGGACAACGCAGAGGCCGTACCGCGTCCGACAGTTGATAATGGACACTTTAAAGGGTGCCATCCCACTCATACCATGGTCACTTACAATAAAAATAAATATTAAATAAATAATAAGTATTTTAATCTTCTTATTTGTATTTCCAACGTTTCCTGTCCAACAGCTGAGCAAACAGATTCGAGCTGAGGCTCTTGTGTTGGACATATTTTACTTTTACAGTAGGGGTTTATCAATGTTCTGACACACAAAGTGTATTTGAATAAACCCCTTTTCTAATTTATGCTAAACTTTATTTATATTCACTAAATTTGTATCCGTTTTTTGTTGGACCGGATGTAAAAGAAGAAGAGGCAAGGAGAGAGAGGGATGTTGGAGAGGAGGGGGGGGATAAGGGCACAAAAGGGGGGGGAGGGTTAGGGAAATAGGAGGATGATTATAGAATGGGTGGTTGAATCGTAAAGCAATTATCAACAAGTTGCTGGAAGTTTATAATCATCTCAGTCAGGTGTAATCGTGCTCTAAAAGGGGCGGGGCCTGTCCACACAAACAAGCCCTGGGAGCACCAGCCCCAGACGAGCAGCCCACCACCCAGGAGTTTTGAGCATCCCCCCCACCACAGTCACGAGCCAGGGCCCCCTCAAAGAGAGACCCGGCCTTATGCTCCAAGCAGCCACCCACACACCCTGTGGGAGGTCCAGGAGAGAGCAAGGCAGGGGCTGCGCACCCCTGACAGAAGTGAGGGTCCCTGAAAAGTGCTGTGAACGTGAACATGGCTCGACCAGGTTGTTGGAATTTTTTGGAGGAGGACCGCTGGGCCCAGGAAGCAAGCACCCTAGGGACATGGTTCCCCCACAAGGGATGGGGGACAAGCTTGAACGTATATTCTCCCAAAAGAGCTTTTTTCATCTGTTCCATGAAGGAACTTATCCTATGAGCAACCTGACAAAATTTAAAATCAGATCAAACAGCCTAAGTAAATTTGAACAGATCTATGCTAGAATGTTGTGGCCGTTGAGAGAAGATGAACCATACCATCATACTGATATATCCTTGTTAAATATGTCTGCAAATAGATTTCTTCTTTGTACGTTATAAATTACAATCTGATTTGACATTTTTAAATTTCTTTTAGTGCATATTTTTAAACCCCTCATCTATCTTTCTGCTTCTTAAAAGATACTTAGAAATTGATCTAAACAAGCAAATTATAGCTTAAATTGTAGTGCAAGAAAAATGTCAGAATTCTCTGAGATTAAAACAATCAAAAATTCAGGGGCACCTGAAGGAGCAAAAAACTTGATCTGTACAGTAAAAACAAAAGACAGAGTTCTAAAACTAAGAGTTGACGGATATTTCAGGTGATATCAAACCATTTAACTCTCATGTTGTCCAATTCAGATGAATGAATGAATAAAGAAAAGTAATTGAAAGAGACAGAACATGATCAGCAGTGCAAAGGAAGACAATAACTGGCCAACACTCAAGTCACGTTTTTGGATTTTTTTTCTTTTCTTTTATCTATTTTTAACTTATAACCAATTGCATGTTCTTTTCTTTTAAGTATGTCCTGATTGAAATAAAATTGGCATCTTTAAATGTACTTGAGAAAAAGAGCACCTGGTTTTGTTCATCAGATCAGTGCCTCTTGTTTTGTAGTAATCCAGGTTCTGCTGGAACTGGTAGTTCACAGGCCGTTGATTGTTCTGCAAAATGAGGAACATAAAAAGAAAACGTGATCGTTTCGGTTTGCATGATGCCCTGCAATGGAGTGGTGACCTGTCTAGGGTGTACCCTGCCTTCACCCAACAGTAGCTGGGACAGGCTCCTGTGGTCACAGGGTTGCCTGTGACCCCTGTGACCTCAAAAGGGATTCAGTGAGATTTGAAAATGGATGGATGAGCTTGCAATTTTGCAAGAAGTTTAAAAAAAAAAACCTCTTATCTGAAGCCTCAGTAAAAAATGTTATTTTTAATTGTTAGTTATTGATAAACCATCAGTAAGATTTTTGAATCCATGCTCTAAAGAAGTATTTTGTGGTTATGAGAGAATAATCATCCTAAAGTCCTTTTTCACATTTTCATACAGTGAAAACTATGTCTCCTGCTGTTGAAATAAAAATCTACACATTTTAAAAATAAAAAAAAAGATATTGAATATTTTACGAGGGTAGCATAAGTGAAAAATGTCAAACTATTAAGAAATAGTTCTTTTTGTGTTTACTGATGGGTTGAGGCTCAAGAAAAAGGAACAGAACATTTGCTTAATTTAGATTTGTAGATAAATGCTGCTTGACAGTGTCACAGCACTGCAAGACAAACTGTTTATGCTTTGATGGTCACTTGAGGATTCCAGCATTTACCCGTGGGAAGGGTTTCCATTTAGGGAACAAGAAAATTAGGAAATTTACACTGAAGAATGACATTTTACTGAGTAAATATTTGCAGAAGCAAAGTCAGACACAGCAAAACTGTCAATCCAGGACAAGTTGGTTGTAGTAAAATTCCTCACTCTTCCATTTAACCTTTTGGAAAGGGGGGGGTGATTGCTTACTTTGGGATCTCTGAGGAAAAGTGCCTTTTGCAGCAAGGCATTGATATCTTCTACTGGAGGGTAGTGCATCAAAAGGCCCAAGCAGGTCTGGAAGTTATTAGCAGTTACTGGTAAAGAAAAACAAAGGAAGAAAGGGATCTTTTTAAATGTAAAAAACAAAAACATCATGGAAGGACTAGAGCAGATGAGATTTCTAGTGGGAATCAATTTCATCTAATAGAAAAAAACAGCACAGCATTAACCCACAACTTGACTACAGAAATAAAAAACGGTTAAAATTTAGAATTCGATTTTTATATCTTTAAGAGGACAAAGGCTACGTTCACACTGCAGGGCTTAATGCTCAATGAATTGTTTGCTAGACCGTTCACATTTCCAAGTAAATCCGAACTTTTGTGATCTCCAGTGTGACCGTGACACGACCCAAACGAGACCCGCATGCGCAGAAGCCAGAAGAATACTCAACGGTGAACGACGTCACTTGTTTCCGGAGCAGATGTCAACAACAGTGTTGTCAAAAGCGGAGCTCTTTTTGTAATATTAAATTTATTTTCACGAAGGAGCAGCACAATTACAATCTTCTCATTTTAAGAAGGCATTGGAGTCGGGATCGTCAGTACCCACTGTTGTGGAATGGGGATGTGAATGTGTTGGGGCCGCGCGCCCGCGTGTGCAAGCGCGTGCCGCGATAGAGAATAGGGGGGGGGGGGGGGGGCAGTGTGTGCGCGCATTCATGTTGTGTGTTACGGAGGACGGTAATAAAAGAAGGTTTCCCCCAAAATAAATGCTATGGACTCTTTATCAACCCGGTCTGGAGAATCTAAGGATCAGAACAGGGAGGAGGAGGAGGATCGCCTCGGGTCCCCTGCGCTTCTGAGCACGGTGACGGTCGGAAGGAGAGAAAGAAAAAAAAGTCATCGCGGGAAAGGTTCAACACCACGCTCTGCCATTTAGCTGGAAAATTTTTCAAAAACCGCCCAGTTGCAATAAGAGCCCTGGAGTTTGGCCTGAAAAGAGCGATCAGCCCAAATATTAATCCAATCGGGGATCTCGCTTCCCTTCCACTGACTGATCTCAGCAGCATCGTCCACCATGGTTGATGTTTACGTTCTCGTTCCCGCCTACTTTAACGCAAAATGATGACGTTTGTTGCGTGTCGATGACGTACGATTCGGAATCAAGTCGCCTGGCCGGTCAGACGGCGGTCGCAATTGAAAAGAACGGCTACAATTCGGATTCAGGACTGCAAACCCACGGGGCCTGGGTCGCAATTGAAAAGATCGGATCTGTGTCATTCAGACTGTCATGAAAAGATCGGAATTGGGCCACTTAGGGGCAAAAAATTCGGAATTGGGTCGTTTCAGCCTGCAGTGTGAACGTAGCCAAAGTGAAGCTTAAAAGAAAACAATGATTCAATAAACTTTCTTTGAACTGCTGCATGGAATTATGTCAACAAAGTTGGGATCGCATTGCCTTTACTACTTTTAATCCAAAATAGCAAACTATTAAAAAACAAAAACAAAAAAAAAACGTACAAGCATTTCGTATGTAGAGCAGCATGGCCACAAAGACATAGTCCACCAGATCCAGAGTGATGCTGTCGGCAAACAAGGCATCCCACACCACCAGAAGATCCTGCAGTGGAAACTCTCGTCCAAACAGCAGACGAACCCACCGGCTGAGGACAACAAACAGAACTTCTGAGTACAGCTGAGGACTCGGAAGAAACCACACAAGCTAAAAGAAGATACACTTACATGCCATAGATCTGGGGGGCGATCTCCAGTCGGTTTAGGTGCATGTGCAGTTCTGTGTCGTGCTTTTTCACCAGCTGGTCCTGGATACGATTGACTTTGGTCACTATGGCAACGGAAGGCCCAGCGTCTTGGGGGCGAGCGAACGGGATGCTGGATAGCATTTCTTCCTTACCCTATTAGATATGAAAAATATTTAAAAAATTTTTTTTTTTTTTTTTAAACAAAACTTGTGGTTATTTAGCGTACAAATATGTAGTTACATGAGATTTCTGGTGTAATTTAAAAAGTATAAAATCAGAAATTCCTCACATACTGTTTTTTTTTTTGTCCATTCTAAAATAGATTACTCCTTCATGTTCAGTACAGATACATTCAGACTAAGAGAGTACAATATTAAGACAACTAACTTTTCTAATCAGTGTTCAAACCTAACTATAAATCTGGCTAAACAATTTAGGATACTTTGGAAACTTCTTTCAAAATACATCGAGTGATGCAAAACTTAGGGAGGAAATTCAGAGAAAAATGAAAGATTTTTCAGAAATTAATGACAATAGTAAAGTGTCCCAGACCATCTTTTGGGACATGTTAAAAGATGAGGGGAAAATAATTTCCAAAACCTCGCCTCAGAGTGTATTATCCCGCTTATACCATGGTCACGTACAAAAGAAAGAAATGATAAATCAAATATTAGTACTTTAATCTTTCAATATTTTACATGAAGTGGGCTTTTTGAGACTCAGTGCGACATGTCATGGAAACAGCCACAGAGCCTGCACCGACCTCAATCTGCCGCAGCAAAAGAAAGATGTATATGTGCTAAATGTAATGTTAAGTGATGCAAAACATCATTTCAGAGGAAACCGCTTGTTTTTGACCAGAAGATAAAGCAAAAGTTTGTTTTAAAGAAACAAAATCCTAAACTAATTTCCTACATTGCTTTGATTGAATAAATATCCACCATTAACTCTGATCATTGAATGTGTATTACCAAAGAAACCATTTTATTCATTAATTAATAATAAAACTATTTATAAACAAGCATTCACTCTGTATCAAGCTATAAAGTAATCAAACAGAAAGACAGACAACAAACTATTCTAAATTAAAGATAACATTACCAGAGATACTGGCATGTCCCTCATAGAGCCATTTGAAGAACATTGATCTTTTCACTGTGGGATAACGTATGTCCCCTTTATGTCCCAAGTTTCTTACCTAAATTGGCGTTTAGGACAGCTCTATAATTTCGGACTTTCAGGCTACGTGACTGGAACGTTTTTTTTAATTGTCCATTATCACTTTTTAATGGAAAATCTGCAGCCAATCCGAATTAAGTATTCTCCCAGACCATGGTATAAAAAGTGAGATATTGCACTTTGAGGTGTCCAATATCAGAAATTAATGGACTTTGCGGAAGCAACCGTCTGTCGCCTGTTCACGCCTCCACGTCGCCCAATAATATCTGATATTGGACACCTCTTATTTTATTAATCTTTAAAATAAAAACTATAAGCAGTTTAGCAGTTTTATAAGTAGTTTGTGTGTTTGGTTACTCTTTTATTAACATTTATTGGTAAATGGATAAAAAACAGAAAGGAATTGCCATGACTGCTAGATTTTATTGAAAAGGTAAGATACTGGTAATTACTTTTTTTTTGACAAAGGTACAAGAGTAAAAGAATGCAAATCTGCATTTTATGTCTGGATTAGTTGAGAGTCGTTGAAATGAATAAATAATCTTTAATACTGAACAAAGGGTCCAGAATATTATAGCAGTGGTTAAGCAACAGTTTAAGGTCGCACACCATCAGCTCCAGCTGTAACCTTAGTTCCTACCTTGCTGTTAATAAAAAAAAAAACTATGTGCAGCAGAGAAGCAGAAACAGGTTGGTGTTATTTATTTTTCTGACATCCTCATTAAAACTGCATTTATCTGCAAGTACCAGATATTTATTCTCATGGACCAATGCAATATTTATAACAATGTTCACCGTGTTTGCCACGGTATAAAACTGCAGCCTGTTGCTATGGTAACCAGCAAAGTGTACCGGTACCTGAAACTTTCAAGATTATTTAATTTAGGTCTAACATTAGGCAGCACAGTTTGCAGACTATTAAAAACACAATTATAGAGAACAATATTATTTTTCTTCCCCCAATATGAAACTGACCTTTCTCACTTCTCTCTCAAAGCTGGAGAACCATGGCTCTGCTGTCTCCATCAGTTGTGAAAACATGGCGCTACATTGTGAGGTGCGAGAGGGTATTCATATGCACAAGTGGCCGGAAGAATAATGAAGAAAAAATAATAATAACAAGAATGTTATACTTTAAATGTGGAAGTAAGTTTGCTGTAATAAAAGTTTGCTATAAAATGTGTGTACTTACTAGGCATCATGCTCAAGGTACATTGGGTTTAACAGGCATTTCATCTCCTCACTGCAGAAAAATAAGTTCAAATTCATTTTTTCCCCAATCGTGTATTCTGATTCAGAGGGTGGGCTGAGATGGTTGTCTATTAAGCTCTTACTGACCTGGGGCTGGCTGTCTCACTGGCATGCTGGAAGGTTTGATGGTCACAGTGTAATACAAATACGATGGGGGCCAGGAGCTCGTGCATGCCCTGCAGAAACAGTGGCAAAGGGGGGCACAAAGAGTCTAAGAATATGGGTGGAGACAAACTACGGTTCATTTGTGTGGAGCCTTCCTTAATAATGATGCATGAGGTTTCTAATTTGTAATGACAGGTTAAATTTAGATATTGTTAACTACCAATTGTGTGTCACTTCCAGTTTACTAAGGAGATGCTGCACCAGCCATGTGTGCAATCACTGGCACCTGTTACAATTAGCTTATGAAGGCATTTTGTTCTCACGGATACTGTGACGACCAGACTAAACGTCCTGAGATACGGTTCTAACAAACTAGCCACAAAGAACCTACCTGTTTATACAGTAACTGCTCATTTTCTCTGGCATAGCAGAAGAGAATATCTGTCAGTTTGGTCCTGACGCCATCGTCCTGAAAGTATCGGATCTCAGGGAATCTTATGGGGGATAGAGAGCAGGGGCTTACTTAAAGACGACTGCCAAAAACAAAAACGGAGAACAGTGTGATGGAGATAAAGTTACGTTCTAAACACATCCTGCTTGATCATCCCCTTCAGCTCTTTATCCTGGAAGAACTTGTTCCACAGGCTCTGTTAAACCCAGAAAAAAAGAGAAGGTTGGGGCGTTTAAGGAAAACAGGAATGAATGCTTGTCAATTTAAAGCCATTTGACTACATAGTTGAGCTCTGTATATCAAAAAGATTTCAGTATCAGCTGTGTGATTAAAAGCAGAAGCCCATTTCCCACCACAACTTTGTATTTTTCTGCTAAAACATAAATTAGTAATTTATTTCTGTGGCTTGACTGAGTTTGTAAATATGAAGGAATAGCCCGAGTAAAAAGCACGGTTTTATTTCATCTGTAAACTAGGAACAACTGAAAAAAACGACTTACTTACCCCCTCATCCTGGGACAGAGGATTGTTGACCACCAGATCCTGCTGGCCTGCAGCCTTCCGGGGATTAATGATGTGCTGTGACAGAAACCAAGAGTTATCAATACTTCAGCAATAAAAAGATCAATTGTTTTATACCTTTACATATTAGTTAGATGTTGTGACCCAGTCTGCCCAGAGAGGGTTCAGTACTTTAACTGCCCCCACAAAGACAAGTAATGGAGTTAAATTGAGCCTCTCTTATTAAATACTTAAAGGCTCAGTCACATGCACCTGTACAGGAGTTGACCTGTACGGGTGCTGCGACGTTTTGGATTATCCGGGCCCCTAGAGGGTCATAGAGAGGAGCAGCTTCATCTTTGAGGGAGAGCTGGTGTGCGCTTCAGTTCCCTTGAGGCCACCTCAAGAGACGTCATGAAAAGGAAACGTGCCATTGTCGTGCGTGCGGTAAGTGTATTGTGAAGTGTTTCTTATGCTACGTTCACACTGGGCTCGGCAAAGTGCGTTCAAGCAACCACTTCCAATGAGAAGTTTATTGAAAAGTTTTAATCTCAGAATTCTTATTGGACCGATCACAAAGGACGGCATTACCATCTCTTTGATCTTCTCATACTGTGCCCGAAGCTCATTGGTCTTGTTGATCCACTGCCCCTTATCTTCTGGAAGAACCTCTAGGTACAACTGCAGTCACACAAAGCACAGATTGCTCTGTTACACAAAATTCCTTTTCAGAAGTCCCAAACATGCAGAAAAACAGCAGAACTAAACTCTAAGCTTTTGTCTTGACCAAACTAAGACAACCACCCTCTGCCAACATTCGATCCATCTGGCGTTTACCTTCCAGCAGACGCTCCGAAAGCGGCTGCTCCTCAGTCGGCCACTGATGCCGGCCTGCCGGATCCTGGCCAGGTAATTACTGTGGAGGAACAAGTCATTCCATTCTTTCCTGCACAAGGGAAAGAAGATTTATGAGCTTTTCAACTCAGACTGGGCACAGCTTCCATAAAATATGTCTTCCAGCAGTAGACTGAAAAGGCGGAAGCAGTGAGCTGTGGGAGAAAATACTCGTGATAAGCTCTGACAGGAAGAAGAACTTACTTGTAAGAGAGGAAAGTTGACTGAGACTGTGAGGAAGTGCTGCTGTCAAGAGATCCTCCTGATTGAAAAAAGGACAAATGACCACAAGAGGGAGACGTTTAGGCAAATGAGCCAAATCCCAAATCTTATAAATACTTATTAAAACCTGAAAATGGGAGGTACAAACAAAACTCCGACCCTTTAAACCAAGCATAACCCAAAAAAGGAACTGGCCCTTTCACTTCCTGTAGAAGGCCCATAGGTTCTTTGGGGAGGCTTATTTACAAACGATTTGATGGAGCAGAAAGTGCCAGAAGCAAGAAAAGTGATGACAAAAGTCATGCCTCTTACTGCTCCTCTTCTTTATTGGTGGTAATAAGACTAATTTAGCCTGCAGGTGAACATGCATTCCAGTCAGAGAGCTGTCTGTCAGCATTAGCTACAGGAGTAGATCATTCCACAGGGACACTCAACATGAATATTCATCAGTTCCACAACATGCCAGCCCATAATATTTATTTCTCTCACAAGTAAATATAAAGCTTCAAGAGCCTAAAGACTTTTCTTGCTAAGCTGGTGACTCACATAGTCGGATCTAAATTTATTTCCTTTAGAAGCCTAAACTTTTAATAACTCTGCTCCTCTATGCCTCATGTGTTGGTCTGATTCTCCATTAGATGCCCATCAGGGTGATGTAACGTCTCGTCTTTACATTAAATCTACAGATGAGGTGACTAAGAGAAAACGACTATCATTAATAAATGTTGCCGGACTGAATATATTGGATGATTTTCTTATATTGGTTTGCTTCAGCTTTGGTTTAGCATCATATCATTTATCAAATATCAATTCTAAGAATACTTTTGCTTGATGCTGTAGCACAGATTTACATTGTTGTTATTTTAAATCTAACAAAGGTTACAGGTGAAATTGTCAAAAGCATTGACGTGGCTTTGGCTCCAGTGTTTAGGGTTGTTTCGGTTAAAACCTCATTTTTTGAGTCACGGTTTTTATTTTATTTTCTGTTGACAAGCAAGTAACAATTAGGAAAAAACTTTTCAGTTGGCTCATACTTTTCCTAGTGTAACCTAATAAAACAATAAATACTTGATCTTTTTTAACTTGTAACAACAATCGCCTGACGCTTTCAACCTAAACATACTAGTATGCAGCAGTAGGAAGGCAACAATTCATTTTCAGAGTCGGTTTAATGGTGTAACGTGTTGTTGTCGTTCACCTTTCACAGGATGTCCTTCCTGACACAACCCTGTATTTTATGTGGAATGGGGACCGGCACAGGGAGACCTAAACCCGGGCCTCCTGGTGGGTACATAGTTACCAACACATTACTTAGGTAAAGTGTTGCATATTGATGCAAAGCCAATAAGAAAAGCTGCTTTTCTCTGCGACAGAACCAGCTGATTCACATTGCTCGGATGAACGGTCGAGAAGTTACAGTAGGTCTAGGAGTGCATGTTTTTAAGTGGTAGCCAGTGACATCTCTAGCGTTAAAGTGTTAAACCCATAACTGGATTTATATTTCATATTGATTTTTTGGCAAAGGCATGAACAATAAGAATAGTCACTTTGTAATCTGTTAGACTGATTGGGTGGATAACTGTATATTGTTATTTGAGTTATGTGATGGCCATTTTCTGTATTCTGTCTTGTAGTGTCATATAAGCCAATGAGGGCTGGGCACAGGAGTGCATGACACTTAACTAAAATCAAACAAACTCTATTGCTGACTCAAAATCTGTCATGGAGGCCTGACATACTGCTGCGGTTCTTGTTAAATGCGTGAAGCGGATCAAAGCCCGTCTCCTGCTGCTCCTCAGTCTGGAGTGGGTGACAGGTCTCAAAATTGAGGTGCTGCATGACCGTGACCCAGAAGAACCTGCAGAATAAAAATGTAGGTCAGATATGAGACAAGTGCTGAAACAGAACTCAAAAATGAAATCAGAGTAAGCAAATTCAGTAAATCAAGGCCTGTGATGGAGTCTTTGGTAGGAGTATTTTTTACAGATCTGATCCTGACCACAGAAGATGAATTCTTCTCCTTTCCTGACTGCCTTTCCTCTAGATCAGCATTTCTCAAACCTGGTCTTCGGGGCAAACTGTCCCCGTTTGTTCACAATGCCAATCGGCTAAAAAACCATGTGATTCAGCTCGACCTCTCCAGAAACCTTACAATGACAGTTTTTAAAGCCAGGCAAGTTTCAGCAGAGTAAGATACAAAACATGCAGAAGAGAGTGTCCGAGAACAGAGGCAGAGAAACACGAATCTTTATGACTGATAGGTCAAAGGCAGCCAAACAAAAGTCACATTTATTTAACACCATCTCCTTTGTTTTATCCATTTAACAGTTCAGGAAAAACCAACTCTAAAATAAAAAAAATCCCCTAATAAACACAAGAGTTCCCTTAAGCTGTTTGATCTTACAACTTACTGTGGGAGCCTTGTGATTCTTCTCAGTCAAGACTCAGAAGAAAAGGATGTTTCTGCAAGAAGTCACAACAATGACACCAAAACACTTGGGAATGGAAGATAAAACTTTTACAAGGTTAAGCTAGAATAAACACATTAAATTAAGAAGACCAGCAGAAAAAACAAAACTATTTGATAAAAGAAAGAATTTACCACATGCATTAACCAATATTAAGTCAAATGAATACATTTGAAAACATTTCTGATAGAAACACAAAGAGTATGACTATATTGAGATATAGATATGCTCTAGTTGGCATCAACTTTTAAAAAAAAAAAAACACATTTTGTAACACTAAGTCAAAATATTGCTTCTAAGGAATAGCTATAAATTAGGGGTGTCCCGATCAGGGTTTTTTTTGGGTCAATTGCTTTTGACAATCTGATGAAACAGAGTCCCGGTTTGATGCCTTTGTAACTGCTAAAGCCAGTACGTGTGCAGCCCTGTCTAAAGTTTGCTTCGGAAGAGGATTGGGAGAATGTCATATGGTCAGTCAAGAAAGAATGCAGAGTTGCATCCAAAGAAAATCATACCTAATGAAATGCATTGGGGTGGAAACATCATGGTTTGGGGCTGTTTTTCATTAAAGGGACCAGGACGACTGATCCGTGTAAAGGAAAGAATGAATGGGGCCACGTATAGTCAGATTTTGAGTGAAAAACTCCGTCCATCAGCAAGGCCATGGAAGATGAAATATGGCTCAGTCTTTCACCATGACAACGATCCCAAACCTACTGCCCAGGTGACGAAGGAGTGGCTTCATAAGAAGCATTTCAAGGTCCTGGAGTGGCGTAGCCAGTATCCAGATCTCAATCCCAAATAAAATCTTCGGAGGTACTTTTTGTCCAGCGACAGCCCCAAAGCATCACTGCTCTAGAGGAGATCTGCATGGAAGAATGGGCCAAAATACCAATAACAGTTTGTGAAAACCTTGTGAAGACTGACAAGAAGCATCTGACTGCTGTCATTACCAACAAAGGGTGTTTAACAAAGTATCAAGTTCAAATTTTATTGACCAAATTACTAATTTTCCACCATAATTTACAGATAACTTTTTTTGTAAATTATGCTGGGATTTTCTGGATTGTTTTTCCTCATTTTTTCTCTTTCATAGTTGAGGTTTACTTATGATGAAAATTGCAGGCCTCTTTCATTTTTTGTGGTGGAGGAACTTGAACTAATTGGTGGCTGACAAAATACTTTTTTGCTACACTGTATCTGTAATAACAAGCTTGAAAAATATGGTGATGATCATGAGGAGAAGAAAAATATGTGATCCCGGACTGGGATGCAACATCTGAAGGCCCGTACACACCGGGACGAATATTCGCCAGGCGTTATTCGCCAGCGTTTTTCGCCACGTTTTTTGTGTTCACACCCAGGCGATTTTCGCTGACGGTGAGCCGAGCGAACATGCAATTTCATTCCCTGACATTAGATGGCGCTTAATGTAAACAGAAATACTCCTGTACACAAGGTGGCGCTGCGCAACTTTACGCTTCTTAAAGTCGCTTTTCACTCAGAAGAAGATAGCAAGTATTTACGCGCTTGTCAGAATAATACAAAAAAACATGAATATTTCAAGCATCAGTAGCTCCAACTGGTACTTGGTAAGGGGATATTTAAGAATGTCCGTCATTATTTCTTTGCGGCAGTGTTGACGCTACTTGGCGTCTGTCTTCTTCGCTGGTATGTGTGCTCAGCAAGGCAGTTTTGTGTTTGAGCGCCCCCAAGTTGTGTTTTACTGTAACTTCAGAAGCTCCAGACACGTGTGCAAAAGCGCCATTCTCATTGGTCGAATAGATTTCGACACGACGCGTCGAAAAAAAAAAACGAACCCGAGGCGTTTTTTTTTTTACGCTTTGTCGCGTGGCGTTTTTTCGCGTCGGTGTGCACACTCTCATTGGTGCCCTTTGTTTAGTCACGAGGCGTTAAACGTCGGCGAATATCGCCGGCGAAATTCGTCCCGGTGTGAACAGGCCTTGATTTTGATAGATTCTGAAACTAGAGGATTGGGCCTGATTTCCAACGGTTTGATCAAATAGGAACATCCCTACTGAAGATATAGATTTTTAAAATCAAAAAGTACAAATTCCTTTGCAACTCGAACACAGTCGTGTCTCCCTCATCTAGCGTCCTTCAAAAAGAGAAAAAATAACCTTGCTGTTGCAGCTAAATATCGAAATGAAAACCACCAAAGAGGAGAACTGGACTATTCCGTCCTTTTTCAACAATGGGCATGTCCCAGTCCTCCTAACAGTTTTCACAATGAAAATCGCTGCTTTTCTTAATCTATTGACGTGAAAAGTGACAAAAGCTGGTAATACTTTGGTCTTGAAATGAAATTATGTTTTATTTAGCATATTACAAAGTAGGGCTATTTGACAAATCTGGCAGCCAAATTATGCAAGGGAAAGTATAATTAAGATCTGGCTTCAGAAAAGAGTTTAACTTTCTCTGTGAGACACTGCAAACTAGGTTAACCAGTTCTGCCTTCAGCCCTTATTCAAACTGGGATTATTCCATGTTTATAAATTTGGTTTGTTTAATGCACAAGCTGATGAAACATTACCAATCCACAGTGCATGGAGTGTTCTTTCCATTTAATAATTGTGGAAATAACCCAACAAAGGCATCTTTTAAACCTATTAACTGTATGAATGAAACATTGCTTGATCAATTAGCTCAACGCTCCATGAAAATAGAAATTATCTTATATGAATAATGCATGCTGTTTTCTGGGGAAACATCTGTTCCACTCAAAGACTAATGCTCCCCTTCAATGAGTGTTTTTTTTTTCCCTCACATTGCTCATGATTATGGCATAATCCCAGCGAAATTTCAGAAGTAATCTGCAACTTTTACAAACAAAAGGAAAGCCGTGAAGAGGTGTCTGCCCGTTTCCCTATGACAGTGTTCTCTTTTCAATTATCCCTTAAAAGTGGCAGATGTAATCCTTGGTTTGTTAGCGCGATCCTGACCAACACAGCAGTCCACTAGCTTTCGGACAATTTTATCTTTCACCAGAAACAAAAGAAAAAGGAAGGAAAAAAACAAACAAACTCTGATTTTCCCCACATACTTATCAAGCAAATTACCTTATGAATGATCTAATACAGCAGACTAGGCTCCTCTCAATAATGGACAACACAAATCTTTTATAAAAATAATAAAAATGGCATAAATAAATCATTAGATGAGATACAGGGGGTCAGTTTTTCTCAAACATATCTACTCTTGCTTGTTAGCAAATGCTTTGGATGCTAAACAAATTGCATTAGTTCAAAGCCATTTTTAAGATTTTCTGGCTATTTTTCCTGTTTTGGCTAATTTAATTACTAATCACTGATAATAATATTTCACAAGTGGGATATTTTGCTTCAGTGAAAAACAAAGAAAGTCTTATAGCTAAACTCAATAGAAACCCTTTCAATAAAGATACAAATCTTTGAATTAAGCACAACTTTTTTTTAATTTATGTTCAATTTCAACAGTCAGTATTATTCTTGGCTCAAAGCTTCTCTTTCTTTCTTGGAGAAAAATCCTGGCAGTAACACATTCCTTTAATGTCAAGAGAGCTTTCCAAAGCAGAAGCCGAATAATACCTCTAAAAAGCTTGACTAATTAAATGTCACTTTCCGTAAAACTTAAAAACAAAATTCACCTTATTAGAACCCCAATCACTCAAAAACGAAGCTAAAAGAAGGCCAGCTACAATGGAAAAAAAAGTTTACACAGGATGCGTATGTAAAGAACAGCAGTGAAAGGGATGATCCATCTCTGCCGGCTGCAGCTGCAGACTGCAGTTTAGTCAGAGAGGAACACTGGAGCTAAATAAACTCACATGCCTCAGCACACAGAGAGAACTCAAAAACCTACACAGTCACATGCACTGCAAGAAGATGAGAACATGCAGGGAACCAAAAGCTCCGCAAACTACTGGGAATTTTCTCGGGCCTTTGAGATTTCACAACCACACACCTGCCCATCTTCAAGAGCGCAAGCAGAAGTTGACGAGGCGCAAGTAAAACCTGGCAAATGTGGACATTCACAGAGAGTCACATGGTGACTTTTGAGAGGGATATTTTTAGCTCCAGTCAAAACCATTCTTTATTGTCAACTGGGTTAACCTAATCTCACAGGGTTTTAAAAACGATTAAAAATAAAACAATAAAAAAAGAAGAGAAGAAAACATTATGAAACGCTTAGAAATTCACAGAGCCTGCAGCTGAAACTAAAGTGTGACGAGGATTAAGTGAAGCTAAAGTACACATGCATAGTATGAAATGTTTTTTAATTCAAACCCTAAAACGTTTATCTGAACTGACATTCTTTTCAAAGAGAAATTCCATAATTGATCTGAGTGATGCAGTGATTTTTGGTTTTGTCATCACTATCACTATCTCCAGCAATCTGAATAAATAAAGGGCCCTGCAGCAGACTGACCACCTGTTCAGGGTCCTTGCTGGGTTGGCTCCAGCGACCCTGTGACCTCAAAAGGGATTCAGTCAGTCCTGAATGAATGGATGGATGGATGGATGGATGGATGGATGGATGGATGGATGGATGGATGGATGGAATTTGAAGAATAACCAATAAATTAGTCCACATAAGTAATGCACAAAAGTCAAAGATTGAACCAAGAACCTCGGATGAATTTAAACAATTTGAATAAGAGCTGGGTAATAAAGTGACTGGATTGGCATCTAGCTCAGTTACCAGTTAGAAATATGATTTAGTTTTTTAAAATAAATAACTACCGGTAGTTAAACTCGAGAAATGCAAAAATGGTCATTGAAGTTATGAATTCATAAAGTAAAATGCTATTTTTGTCATGAAAATATGAAAAATCTACTTTATAGGACAATTCAATGCATGATTTTCATCAACTAAGGTGTAATTCTTTTTTTAAACTTTAAATATTTACTTTAGTTGGTTGTGATGATATGACCAGTCTGAAAACTGGAAACACTATGCAAGTAAAAGCTTATCTTTAACAAACCAAATCTGAGAACGTAACTTCAATAGTTTTGAAGCACGCGCGCGCGCACACAAACCGCATCATTAAAATTAATACATACAGAATTGTTGTAGCCAGCGGGAATAATGTAGAGAAAAACACCAAGCAGTTTCTCTCGTCTTTGAATAATAAATTAAAGCTACACCAGTTAAGCAGGTTGGATGATACTAGTTTTGGGAGTCTGTAAACTGAACGTGACCAAATGACAGGAAGCAAATATAAGCTAGCTTACAGTTAGCCTGAGCATTAGCACTTATCCAACCCAGTAAGGCCCGTTCTCACGTCCGACACCGCTACAGCCGTCACAAAAAAGTTGCAATAAGCACGCGCACAAACCAGCTCGAGTGTAACAAACAGCAGAGTGCAAATTATGAGTACTTATCGTCTTTCTGTGTATGTTAAATACCTGCCAAGATCATGGCAGAATCCTCATTCTGCTGTTGGACTCTACCGACTTGTAAACAGAAGCTGGTCAGGCGGATGTGCTGAAGATCAGCTGACTGGTCACGTGACCACAGAACTGAAGCTTTGCAAGAGCCGATGGAGGTAGATGGTCAATTAAATTATTTAGGGTGGAACACCAAATGACTGTTCACGTGATAACTGGTCTTTAATGCGACACATTTACCCCCTAATTTAAGACAAGATTTTATTTTTTTAGTTGACAAATAACTGAATTTTTAAAAAGCTTGATTTTTAGGCTAAAATATCTGTTTCAAGATTCAGATTGTAGTTTTTCTTTTTTTGTTTTTTAATATATTTACCAAACCTAGATTAAATTAAAAAAAAAAAGCAATAGTGAGACTCAAAAGTAATGGTGTGGCCCCTGAAGCGAACAGCCCACTCAAAGGCACCAACTGGGCTGCGACCATGTTACATTGAAACTCTAATGAGTTTAGGGGCCACTTGCACTTTTGTGTTCTCATTGGAGAGACACATCAGTGTTCATATAGTCCATTAGCAAAAAGGAGGACACCCAAAATTTATTTTATTAAGTATACATGAGTATAAGTATGGCAAGTCTCCTGTAGACCATGTTCTTGTAGTGTAGGATGTACTAACCCAATACTTCTTTAGACTAAATTGGAGCATTTAAAGTTAACAATATATCATATATAAAAAGTAAACTTCAAGTATATTGGGTAACGTTTAGTATACTTGTAGTACCGATACACTAATATAGAGTATTTTTTGCTAAGATGTCTGATACATTAATCAAAATGAATGGTTACATTTTTTTTAATAATAACTAAAGACAAAGCAAATATTAATTCATTTGTCTCCAAAACCTGTTTAGTCATGAGTTCATTTTCCAGTCCATCACAGGGCAACAAAAACAGACAACCACATGCATACCTAAAGACCAATTTAAAGTCTCCAATTAACCTGATAACAAACATTTTTTTGACCCTGTGAGGAACCTGGAAAGAACGTAGCCAGGACTTGAACCAGGGCTTCCTTACTTCCCAAAAAGTTCCCAAAAAAAAAAGACCACACGTTTCATATATGCACCGAAGATGCAAGGATTTTTCAAGGGTTATCTGTCTTTCAGTATTGCTATTTTTGATTTAGTTTATCCTTTATCACAAGATAAATTATAATTTGGAAGTGCTATCATGAGTGTTTTTGACAAGACAAAATAAACAAAATTCAGTTGGCCTAGAGTTATGCTTTTAACTTTTTTATTTTTATATTGTCAGATTGTAACTTGTTGTCAAGATTAAAGTTTTTTTTAAATCCTTTTTTCAATGTTGTGCATGTCTGTCTCTAGAATAAAAAATGCTAGGTAGCCATTGTAGACTTCTGACTAGAAAAACCTTCACAATGATATTTAAATATTCAAACATTAACATTTAAATTTGGGTTGTCAAATTATCACATTAATCATGATCAATTATTACAGACAAATCAGTGCATTTTTATCGCATTCATCTAATTTTTAATCTCTAACTATTACCTTTTATGCAAAGGATTGTGCCAGGCGAGGGATATGTTATCAGAAATTAACGATGTGGAGGTCTGATTTTGTTGGACAGTTGCTTTGGCGAAGTCCATTTATTTTGGCAGTATCCCGCTTCTACCACTTATAAAATAGATACATTTTAAAACAGTTATCAGTACTTTATTCTTGTTATTTTTTAACATTTAAATTGCTTTTCACAAGAAATGGACTACTTGAAACGTGGTACGACGTGTTGTCATGGTAACAGCTACAAAGCCTGCACTGACCTTACTCTGCAGCAGCGGAGGGAAGTGGTATATATGATGAACACCACGGCAAGTTAAACAGAGCATAATTTCACTTCTTACCACTTGTTTTTGTTAGTCCAAAATCTAAATAGTTAAAAATCTCTGTCGTCACCTCCTTGTGTCTCATCCTACTTAGATAATCTTCTGCTGCATCCCAGTCTTCAAAATGATCAAAATCACCAAAAATGTTAAAGGAAATCATTTGTCTTCTCTTCTATCTTGCTGTTTTGATGAAACTATAGAATAAGGTATGTATTATGGTATTAATAAGAACTTAGTTGTCAATTTTTTTGGATTGCTCAGAAAGTGTTTCTACAGTTTTTTGATGTGTTAAATTAGTGAACTGTGGACCTTTTCTTTTGGTCTGTGTTTTTTGTAATTGTTTGAGACAGAAATAAAAAAAAATCCGCCTCGGTGGTGTAAAAGTAAGAGGTCTGTTGAAAAAAAAAACTTAATCAAGGCACATTTTTTCTTTTGTATTCTGATATTGAAATTAAAATGAAAATACCTCAAAATGAGGCTTTTCACAGCCATCATTAGGTTAGATTACAAATAGATTAACTAGATTAATTAATTATAGGTCATAATTAATTAATTGTGCAAATAAAATATTGCATGACAGCACTCATTTAAAACTGTCTTAATATGTTGCTGCAATTATAATATGTAATATTGTCACCTTAATATGTGCTTGAGAAACATTCTCTGAAATAAGGTGTTTTAATAGTTTAGTACTTTTAAGATTACTGGGGGGGTTCAACATACAACCTAAAAGCTTTTTAGCCTGTATCTATATCATTCTATTTATTCCTAATGCAGTCAGTTCATCTGGAAGTTTGTAAAAGCTCCTTTGGCAGATGTTGGTGGTGGTTGCAGCCTTGGGTTTTTTGTGGATGATCCTACAAACTTAGCCAACTTCTGCTTTCCAAGCTACTCCTAATCTCCTTGGCAGAGTTGCTCAACCTCCACATGAAGGCATGTGAAGCATCGCTGAGCATCCATTTTCACATCTGCCCTGAAAGGCTGCACTGGGCCCCTTTCCAGAACAATTTTCTGCTGCCCAACTGAACCCCATCACCATCATAGTATTCTTGATATCTTCCTGTAGACCCTAGCCTAGACACTGAGCTACTCAAAAGGGGTTTCCTTCAAATTTGTCAGTATTTTTCTGCATTAATTTGTCATCTCATCTCGTATAAGTCTTCTTTCAAAACAATGTCAAAACGTTTACAAAGATTGTATGACTGAGATGGCACTTCCATGCTATTAGAAACCGGAGACAGACAGATTTTATCAGGGAGTCTTAATTATAACTGACCAAGAGAATTAAAGTCTTGTCTTATCTCATCTTATCTTCTTTAACTTCCAAATTGCATGCTATGTAAGACTGAGACTAATTTTTCTTTCTACAAAAAAATCTGCTTATTGGTCATCTTTCTCCTCTAATCCCAAAAGTGTAAATTACTCAATTTGGTGAGAATAAGGGTGTCAAATAGTACTTTTTCTTGGTTAAAGTTTTGAAGATTGGAGCCTTGGTGCTCTTACTTTTGGTATCCCTGATTTTAGCAACAGAGCAGTCTGATCATCTCGTCTCTACAGCTGGTACTAATTCCAAATAAACTAATTAAATAAATTGCAGAAGTTGCTTCTTGGGAGTTCAAGTACTTTAGATTACACAACAAAATTGCAACAACAGCACTGACTAGTTAAGTTATAATTGCAAGGATCACAACTTTCAAGATTCATCATTCCAGTATAGAACATTTTTTGACAGAGATTTCAGTAAAAGCAAAAAAAGAGGGACAAAGATTATGCCAATTTGCATAAGAAATGTTCAAGGTTACAGTAGTTCAGTATCAAGAAAAGAGGAAGACAGCCCGAAGAGGCTTCACTGCATGAAACCTGATTGAAACCGTTTTATGGTGACTTAATTACAGCAATTTCTGCGATCAGACAAGTCAAGATGATCTGTGCAGGCCTTTTAACAAACAGCTGAATCACAACATTTCACCCACAGACACTCACAAACAGCAAAAGGGTCTAAAAGCAGACATCCTTGGAAAAGTATACACTGATGGAGACATTAGCTAACATTACTGATTTAAATGTTGGCATTAGTGTTGTTGTGTACAAGTGTGGTGTTGGGGGGGGTTAACACAAAGCAGGAATCATGGCCACCATTGCTATTACCATCATTATCACAGGCACAGCATTTCAAGAGGGCCATTATCATCATTATTATAGGTAATATTACTGATGATGAGGCTTTCATGGCCCCTTCTTGGCCCTGACTAAAGTATTGTCATGGAAACAGATGACAGTAAAGAGCACAGCTTTATTGAACTACTCTGTGAAGCTATTCTGACCAAAATGGGCTTGAATGTTGTGCTCTTTGTATAGAAAGGTGGCTGTAAAGTGAAGAGTCTGGAAGAGAGAAACAAAGAGAGTCAGATGAAGTAACAGAAGAAAAAAAATGTTGAAGTTAATGAAAGCAAAGCATTTAAGAGGTAAAAGACAGACAACACTGGCAGCAGTAGGAGACATGTGATCGGAAAGAAACAGATAAACAGATACACGGCTGATCAAAACAATGGACCATTGTTGTGCTGGCAACGGTGACACTAATTCACCCAGTCATGTACTATAAGAGACTCTTCAGAATTAAAACACAGACAAAGACTGTCTAATTCAGTTAGTACAGCTTTTTTTGCAGCTGTTTTAAAATAGTGCCCTGACAAATGTTGGTTTTGACTCTGCTCTTCTTTCTAGGTCACATAGATTGCCATTATAATTAGTTCTTTAAACTATTAATACATGTCTGTTAAGTATACCCAAAATCACAAAATAGTCTAGATTTCCTTTTAAGACCGAAACTGTTATTTGTTTGTGTGCGTGAACATTTCGGGCCTTCTAGCTATGTTAGCCTACCATGACATGAACCTCTTGGCAACCACTGCAAATTGTCAGTTCAATTTCCCTTTCCTTCGGAGTTTAACAAAAACAGTATTTTTTGTTAAAAAAAATCAGATCCCTTGCACAGACAAAAGATAAGACATTTAAACCATTTTGTCCATTTATCCACAATTTTTATTTTGTTAAGAAATGTGATTATCTTGCATCATCCAAAACCAGTTTAATGCTTTAAAATCAAAAAGGTTTAAAGGATATAGTATATGTGTTTAACTAAATTTGGTTGTGTCAGAAATTTACATTTGCATGCATGGTTACAACTACTTAAGATAACTATAACAAAGAATACATTTTGTTCTTTATTAAGCTCAACAAAACAAGATTTGTTTTGAACAAACTTGGGAAAAAGGGGTGTTTGATTGACTTAGATGATTAATACTTTGTCTTTCTTTCATTTTCCTTTTTTTAAATACAGCACAACTTTTTATTTCTTGCATTATTTTTACACATACACAATTTCAGAGGTTACTTCTATAAATAGGAGCAGTTTTTGTGTCAGTAGATATGATGAACACAAATACTAAATTGGAGATAAATGAGAAAATCCTTTTTCCGACTGAAAAAAAACAGAGCCCAAAAAATATTTACAAGAAAAATATGAAGATGGATCGTATTTGAAAAAAAAGTCTGGCAGTGCCATTGTTTACAAGGCATTTCTGGCATAGAAGGTTTTGGAAAACTTACTGAAGAAATGTAAGCTAATTAATCTGAGGCTGATTGTATTGGTTCCCACTACTTGTCACATGTACCTATACAGGAACTATACAATAACAAATTTCGTTTTTATCACAGTTGATTCTGTCAAGTGCATTGAGGATCCTTGAATAACGGAAGAGTTTTTTTAAGTAAATACATAATACTACAGCGACTTTCACACGCACTGCACCTGGGTGGTAGTATCAGCCTTTTACAAAAAGTAGTCTAATTAAGTTTACAGCAAGTACACTATACTAAAAGCAAGGCAGTGTACCTAGAGTTTACTTTTTGTGTACTAACTATATATTGTGCCAATTTAGTCTGAGGAAGTATCCAGTTAGTCCCACACTACCAGAGCATAGTCTGCAGTAGACTTACTAAACTCATACTCAAGTATACTTAATAAAATAAACTTAAAGTGTACTGCTTTTTGCTAAGGATGGTGCCTATTCAATTTCCTTTTCCTTGTTTTTGTATTTTAGTCAGGTTTTGTGTTTAGGTCATGCATATGAGTGTTTTTGTGTATATGTGCTTTCATGTGTACACACCAGATCATAGTTTTTGCCCATCGCAGCTGCATAGGTACCGTAGCCTTTTAGGTACCGTAATTACCCCTCTGCAAATTTGTCCTTGCTTGATCCCCTGTTGTTCTTCCTCTTAGTCATGGTTCAGTCTTTTGCTTAGTCACATTTGAGTGACTAAGCAAAAGACTGATCTCTGATATGTTCAGGTTTAATTTTATAGGTTTATGTGCAGAAGACTGCTTCCTGCCTTTGGGTACTTGTAATTCCTGATGGTGGAAATACTGATGCTGGGATGACTACATGTGTCAAAAAACCTCAATGGTGCTAACAGGAATTCCAGCCTTCTTGCAGGCTTTACTATTCCAGTATTGATGGAAAATATCATGTACTCTTTAAACATTTTTATTAAAACACCTCAATATAAACACAGATCAAAACCACAACTTTTATGCCGAATCCTTTCGAAAATTCTTTGATTAGAATATAGTTTTCGGTGGAACAAAACATTAGCAAGACAAATTTTTGATATCCTCTGGTTTTCATTTTTGCAAATTAGCTAAGTCTGGCTTTAAAAGATTGAGGGTAACACATGCTTGTCACCATATTTTTACAAAAGCACAGTGAATCTCTACTAAAGGATTAAGTTTGAATTGCATTCAGACGGTTTGTGTGAAGAAGAGTGTGTTGGTGTCAATGAAAATGTTTTGGAGAATCAGATGCCACTCTCCTGCTCTTCTTTTATTTGGGGAACAGTCTGAGTGCTGACGTCTGATTCTCTGACACCAATAATCTGACCATTTTGCTTTGTTGCATTTCCATCCCTTTTCAGTTCAGGAGTAGGCAAGTCAGCACGTGAGAGGTCAGCTTTAGTCCAGCCTTTCTGGTCTTCTTGGCCACATGTTGGACTGTGGTAGTAATGTTGGCGTTGTCCTTGGTCCTGGCTGTTGAAGAAGTTAAGGATGGTGTGTTTGGGCAGGCCCAGCTGTGCAGCAAGGGTGTGAACTGCTTCCTCATCTGGATTGAGGCCCACATCTTGGATGAAGCTCTGCAGGATTACTAGGGCATCACTAGACACGTTAAGCTCATCCAGTTGGATATCCTCTTTAAAATGTGTCTTGGAACAACCAACTGCTTCGCCCTTCTCGTCACTCCTCATTCGGGTGAGTTTTGCGTAAAGTTTTTCCTTAATATTTACAATTTTCCTGTCTCCAGTGATCTCACCAGTGTCTCCCTTTACATTTACATCACCCCACTGCGCACCGCCCTTATCTCTCACTGTTCCAATGCCGCCCCAGTCCCCACCCATGTTCTCAATATCCATTGGTGACCCATCAATCCAGTCTTTGGTATCCCCTCTTTCAACACTGCAACTGCTTCTGCGCTGCAAACGTACTCGGAAATGCCCCCAGGTGGCCCCAGCCTCAGACTCAGCTGGTGATGCAGCACACGGTTGCCGTGGAGACAGGTGAGGTGATGTTTCTGGCTGAAGGGGTTGCAGGGGTTGGAGGTGGTGTTGCTGTGGCATCACAGAGTTGCGCTGGTACTGAAAAGAGAAGTAGAATTTGAGTAAAATCCAGATGTTCTAATATATGGTCTGTTAATTGTGGGCATGACTGTTCCATCATAAAAGTTTAAAAATTAATTTCATGCAAAACACTTTTGTATGTTCAAGACAAACATTTCTACAGGCAGTTATTTAATATATTATGTACTATTTCTTACATTATAAATTTGAATAATTTAAATTTGTGATTTAATTAATGAGAACTTTTATTGAATTTATATTTCTTTTTTTTAAATGTTTTTTATAATTTTATTTTATTTCATTTGTTATTCCTGTGGTTTTTCCTCAGGGAGTGTCCACAGGGAAAACATCATTGTCTTCTTACCAGTGTGTTGTCATTGTTGAGTAGTGTGAGCTTGTCAGTGCAATGCTGCTGTGAAGTCATGTTGTTGCTCTCTTGCTCATAAATAGCATCCCTTTCAGTCTGGGGTAGGCTGAGAAATCGGCGAATCATGCACAGGTTCTCCCATAAAGTGCGGTTTTCTGGGCAGGGGTCCTCTTTCCAGCGCAGAAGCTCACACAGCCAGCCCTACCGGAAGTACATGACATAGAACAGGAGTGGTTAAGATGGTTGAACGGGTTTCATCCAGACAGTTAAGGGTTTCAATCTATGCAGCAATGTATAGATTTTTTTAAAGTTATCTCTGCTACATGCAATGTTTATGGAAAAAGCTTAAGGGGGTATGGTGTAATTGATAGTAAAATACATAAAAAAGTTGGGCTTGGGGGCACTGCAAAAATCACATTTTTAATGGGTTTCTCTCAAACTCTCCATAATATTTTCTCTGAAAGGCAACATAGATTTAATCCAAATAGTGAGCACAGAATGTGAAATTATTTAAAATCAGAGCATGATCATAGTACCTGTAACTATTTTCCAGCAGGACCATCTGTTCAAGTCAATAATTAAGTAGCTTTTCAAATTACTCTCAGCCTTCATAACACTTTGAACGTTTTCTGCCATTGGATAGCAGACATGAAAAAAGCTAAACAACATAATTTTGTGTGTAATTTTAAGGAAAGGCATAACCACATTAATGCCTTTATATGTTGCCAATAGAACAAACAGAAAAAAAATTGATAATATCAATGAAATCAGTTCATATAACTGTCTTCCTGCTGAAACTTACCAATCTGTACTAGGTCCTTCAAAAATATAGTCCCTAAACTAGTTTATACTTTCATCAGTAAGCAAATTAGGTTGTTTTAAAACTATCCATCCGTCTTCAATACCCGCCGAATCCCTTTCGGGGTCACAGAGTTGCTGGAGCCAACCCCTGCTACTGCTGGGTAAAGGCGGGGTACACCCAAAACGGGTCACCAGTCTGTTGCAGGGTCACACACTCACACCTAGAGACATTTTAAAATCACCAATTAACCTGTGAAACTTTTTTTGGACTGTAGGAGGAAACCAGAGTCCTCAGAAAAAACGTACACATAAACAGGGGGAACATGCAAACACCACACAGAGAGGACCCAGTTGGGATTTGAACCTTCTAGCTGAGAGGCTCCACCGTGCTGCCTGTTTTAAAGTTATGTAGAAATTATTCGTACTTTCTCAAGAAATTATTTAATAAAAATTACTATTTTTAAGAACAAAAATAACTGCAAAACAAAAATGAAGATGAATAGGATTTTTGACCTTACAGTAGTTTTACTACTGTTAGTTACTGTTAACTAATTTTTTATCATCCCATTCTTTAACCCCTTCATGCCAAAAATTATTTTGAAATATGTAAAAAATAATTAGTGTTTTTTCCATTCAAGGTGATGCCAAACTAAGTGAAGTCCTGGATTTAATGATGCATTGCCAATTAGTGACATACAATGTGAAGGGGTTAATATATCTAATAACATATCATTGTTTTTTTGCCAATACTCTAAAACTGGTTCTAACTGTAAAGTTTGAGTCGTGATATAGAAAGGACAAATCCACTGTATCTAAAATTAGGGGTGTCAAATTATTGCATTAATCGCGATCAGTTAATGACAAATTAGTGCATTTTTTTAATAGTGTTCATCTAATTTTTAATCCATAACGTTTATCTATTATGTAAGGAATAATGCCCTTTGAGGTGTCCATTATCATAAACTGAGAAACAAAAGTATAGCCCTGATAGTGTCAGATGGTTGCTTCCACAAAGTCCATTCATTTCTGAGAATGGACACCTCAAAAGGACATTATTCCACTAATACCAATTAAAAAAATAAAATAAAATATTAGTACTTTAATCTAGTTATTATTTAGGTTTAAATTGTTATTCACAAAAAGCGGACTTGATATACGGTGCAGCGTGTTGTCGTGGTAACGACTAAAAAGCCTACATTGACCTCACTCAGCAGCAGCAGTAGAAAGTGGTATATATATTCTAGAGGTGCATGATATGAGGAAAACTATTTCGATATTAGTGATCAATATTGCGATGACGACATAACTTGCGATAAATGAACAAACAGCAAAAACAACAAAAACACTTCCATTTCACAGCAAAAGTTTGATTTAAATAAGAGTCAAAATACCTTAAATTATTTTAAGATATTTAAGGGGAACATCTAACATAAAAGCTCCATTTGATTGGTCAACAACGTTAAGGGCTCCATCTGATTGGTCAAATGCATGAAGGGATTTATTCAATTCATGAAATAGTTCAAGTTGCCTTAAGATTGTTTTAGCACATGTAAGGTTTACCGTTTATTGCAATTTTTGGCGACTTTTGCGATATGCATATTGCACGGCTTGATATCGCGATAACGATAACTTTGTGATTACTTGTGCAGACCTAATATATTCTAATGATAAGTTAAACCAAGCATAATTTCAGAGGGAAAAGTTCACCTCTTATCTTTTGTTTTTGTCCAGTCACAACAAATAAAGTCCAAAGGCTAAATAGTTTAATTCCTTCGGTATCACCTCCTCATGTCTCATCTCCTCCTTCTAATGTATTATGTTAGTGTTAATAAGTTTGTTGTCAAAATTCTTTTGGACTGATCAGACAAGTGTTCCTACTGTTTTGTGATGTATTGAAGCAGGGCACTCTGGACCTGATTTACACCTTTGTGGTGTAAATGTAAAGGTTGGAAGTCAGTTAAAATAAACTTCGTCAAGCCACTGTTTTAGTTGAATTTTGATTTTTTTACTGCGCCATAATGTCACACAATGTGACATGAAAGTCCCTGAAAATGAGGCTTTTTCACAGCAATTATTAGGTTAGATTAAAAATACATTAATGAGATTCATTAATTACAGGTTGTAATTAATTAATCGCTCAAAAAAATTAATCGCTTGACAGCCCTATCTAAAATAGCTTTTTATTTTAGTAGCCTTGGTTCAAGTGTTAAAAGATGAAGTTGGTAACACTGTACTTTCTTATCTTAAAATTTGTCTTTTTTCAGCATAAATCTTTTGGCATCATAGGAGAGAAAAAAGTTGTTCGTACTGGATAGAGGAACATTAACAAGTTATATGCATGAACTGTAACAAGATTTCACACACATATCGCACAGATGAGCACACACCTGGCCAAAACCCAACTTGAGCACACAATGCCATCCAGATGCATGGTGCAGATAGAGCAGATAGATCCAGCATGGCTCTGACTGCCAAATAACTTGGTAATGCAGAGATGGAGAGAAAGCAGGAGGGACGGAAACAGAGGATGCGTGTGGGTGTGGGGGGATGGTAAAGCACCGTACGGGAGGTTATAAAGGCTTTTTAAACGGCATGAAAAATGTGAGGTTTGCCAAAACCCAACAAAATAACCTGATGGGTTTTGGACCAGCTGTTTGCGCTAGAATGGCTATCGAAGGACCCCTGTAAGTGTTGATGTAGAGGGATATTACAGGGAAAAAACAAGTCTAAAATTGTAGATGTGCTCAAGAGGAGGAGGAAAAAAAAGAGTCGACTAAAATCCCCCCATTTCATGAAGGGAAATTATCTTCAAAACAAAAGGCAATAACAGGCTTATGGGGCTGCCATAAAAATGAGAACAATAAACACTCAAATCATGCTTTTGTGTGTTTTTGTGTTGGTGGATTTGTGCATCTGTGCACGTTTGTGTAAATTGTGTGTGCTACCATGCACTCGTACAGAACATCTGCATGTGTAAGTAAGCAGTGTGCATGTGTGTATGGCGACTATTAGAGCGATAATTTAGGCCACAATAGCAGTCTGATGCACTGATAATAGTCTTCTACAAAGTACAGCTGCTGGTTGATTATCTGGGCTTTTCTCCATACACGCACACAAACACACAACTACACCCCCACACCCCCACACACACACACATCTATCTGTTTCAGCTGTTGGGAGATAATCACAAAAACTAAATGTTAAGATTAGTTTTTTTTGGGTCTGTGAGTTTTATTTGGTTCTTGTCTTTGCCAGTTTTTTCAGTTTTAGTACCTATTTTCCTGCTCTTTTGTCATGTAAGGATTTAGATGAGAACATTTGTGATATACCATCATCAATATCTACTACGTTTATGTTTCTGGTTTTCTTCGTTCAGCGTTTCATTGTCTTCTTCAAACCTCAGACCCTTTTTGTTTCCTTGAGGATTTTAAATTCCTAATTGTTGATGATTGTTTTTGGTTCAATTCCTAAATAAATACTGATTCACACAGAATTTCATTTATCTTCCATAAGCTGCCTACTCTACTTCTGGAGCAAACTTCTACAAAATTAGTTCTGATGTGGACAAAAGTAGTATCTAATGCAATACCTGACTCTTGGAAGCAGCGACCTTTGCAAACAAAGCCTGAGACACTTTGGCTCTCTTCATTTCATGCTGAATCTCCTCGTATATGGAGCCATTGACATGGAGAACGCAGCTGTCTGTCCTCAACCCTCTCTCAGATGTAACTGGGGAAAGTCTTGCCTAAAAAAAGAGAAAAAATGTTTTGGAATATTGCAGTGTATGCAGAGGGAGGAGTCAAGAACAGCAGCTTAGACACAAGTTTGAAAAATGTTGAATACATTTAATGTAATTTTTGGATAAATTAAAATCCCCAGAAGAAACTTTTGTCCCCAGAAGAGACAAAACTTTTGTAAGACAGCCTAGTTAAATCACTATTTCTTTCTAGGTTTATAAGATCTCGTTGACACCACTGGAAAAGAAAATGACAAAATATGGGCTTTCTTTTCAATCTTATTTTTAATTGGTGGAGAATGACGGTAAACTTTGCTATAATTGTGCAATAAAATGTTTGCTTTCTAAAACTAACATCAGTGCTAACAATTGTGCAGATTTATCTCTGTACATTTGGATACCATGTTTTGTGCATCAAGTGCATTGTTTCTAGATTCACTTTTCTGGGTCAAAGATCATTGCTGCAACTGCAGAGCACTCAGGTCTGGAGGAAATATACTTTCTAGTGTATTAAGCTCTATATTCAGTGTAATTTTAGTCTAAAATTTTGTTTACATTTTTTTGGACTAATGATTATGTTTTATGACATTTAAATGTCATTAATGTCCCGGTTTAAAATGGAAGAGGCTTTTACAGATGCTTTGTAAAGCACGGTGCAGCAGAAGGCATCGTTCACTGCCAGATGCTGCTGTCTCTACCTGCTCTGCTTAGCCTGACTCTCAGACCTAATAAAGAGTGCCACAGCATCCTATTTTTACTGTACTAAGATAAAGTCGGAAAAAAACCTAAATTGTGATATTCATTTTTTATGCTAAAGCATGCAAAAATATTGAAATAGATAATGATTTGAATGCTCCCTAATGCGAATAAAAAGAAATACAAAAAGACAAACTTGACATTCTGTGAATTGCCGTCTCGCTGATGCTGGCTGACCTGTGTGGACAGTGGGGGTGTGTTATTGCAGCTGGGTGTATATCCAGTCAAACTCCGCTCCTTTTCCTCCTGGTATATGCGCTCCCTCTCAGCCTCTGGGAGCTGTAGAAAGCTGTGCATGGCTCGCAGGTTGACCAGCAGAGACTGGGAGGCATGCTTTGGATCCTCCTCTTTTCGCAAGATCTCAGACAGCAAGCCCTGGAAAACACACCCAATGTAATACTCTTGACGTGTCAAAGCATATTCAACAGAGTCCTGGAGTAACTTTTTCAAAGCATATAGAATTAAGATCTCAAGAAAATTCAAGTTTTAGCCCTTTCCTTTAAGATTGCATGTATACATTCTTTCCAGAATGTTAAAGAAGTTACTTTTGGTGCAGAACTTAGTATAGCTCCTCCAACCAAAGGTGACCCAAAAAGGATGAAAAATAAAAGTGAGAATTACAAGAATTACAAATTGAAGGAAGGAGAACGCTGTCAGAGGTGAAAAGAAGGAAGGACGCTGAGATGGAACAAGAGGTAGAGGGAAAAACAGCATTTCTCCAAGGGTTTGTGATTAGTTGGCCAAGCAGCTGCTTCAGTGCTGGCACCAGATTTATACTGCAGAGAGCTGGCACAAACATACATGCACACTCTCATACACAGGGGGGAGGGGGCACTGCGGCACAGCCAATGCCAACGTGCCAACCATCACTACCAGAAGAAAAACTACACATGGAAATAACTATAAGGAGTTGCAAGGCTTGAATTTTAAAGGCCCTTTTTCCAACCGCAGTTCCATACCTGAGTCCTGTTAAAAGCTACTCGGGCAAAAATGGCTTGAGAGATGCCCGCTCGCTTCAGCTCCTCCCTCACACACTGGTAGATGTCAGCTGGTACGTCTGCTGAGCCGACAGAAGACCCAGTTGGTGTCTGACTTTGCAGCCCTGTGGATGAACCTCCTCCAAGGCCACACTGTGGCTGCTGTGAGGTTTGGGAATCAGGGGCTTTAGAAAATACTTTGGCAGGCGTCCTTCCCACAGGAGGGTGGTTGAGATACTGCTGTGGTGCGGATGGGAGGCCCTGGCCAGCTAACATGCGGCTCACAGCAAACTGCTGGTTGAGATACTGCACCATCACCAGCTGCTGTTTGGCCATTTGGGGACTGAGGGGCTGAGTTACCAACCCAGGAGGGTGCAAACCAAGGCCAGAATGACCACAAATGTTCGTCATTGCTCCACGAGGGAAAAGCAGAGAGGTCTGGTCAGCTGGGCTACCCGTTACTGGCTGTGGCGTTAGCGTGAGGTGTGTGGACTGCTCGGAAAAACTGTCAATCTCTGGTAAGAGGAAAGACAAAGAAATGTCTGTTATTGACAGAAATGATAACTAACACATGAGTTGTGAGAGAATTTGTTTAGTAAACATGCAAACAGGGAAAATTTGAAAACTGATCAAATCTCTAAAGCTTATATGATTTTTTTAAGGATACAATTGAGTGAAAACACAATGTAATGGAATGTAGCCGCAAAATATTTACTCTGAAGTTACAGAAGTCAGATTCCATCTTTGGTACCTTTTGAGAACGATTGAGAAATGCAAATGATTTTCTGTTTATTTAATGGACAATTTTCAAAAGTGAGTTTAGCTCGGGAAGCTCATTTGCTCTGGATTTACCAGGTGATCTGCATTGCTTGGTCATAACATCTCAGAGTCTCCATCCAAACACAAGTGGAGATAAGCACAGTGTGGTTAAGCTAGGCTGTCTTTGCTTAAAGTCAAGAATGAAACTTTAGGATCTTTATCCATTCACAAAAGTCACTGTGTTGTGTATGTGTAGTCCTTTCTAATATTTAATGCAATTCCTTTTTTTCTATCATTGAAATACTACAATTACTGGCTGCAACACTAACCTAAAGCATGATCATGCTAATGCTGTGCTTAACCCTTAACATGACTCTGCCCATAGTTTTTGTAACATTCTTTTCTCTAAAGATGCGTGTTATGATTACAGCTCAAATGAAGGAAAATGTTGCTAAACACACCTATCTTTTTATTTGCAAGAATTCATATTTAACCCCTTCGTGCTGTATGTCGCTAATTCGCAACGTATCATAAAATATAGGACTCTACTCAATGTAGCATTGACTTGAATAGAAACTGTATTGCAATAACTTTTATATAATTGGAAGTAAAGTCAGCATAAGGGGGTATAAAGGAAAATTGAAATCAAATGTAAAAAATTAGTCTAAAATCATATTTGCCAGCGATAATGGTGTCAAAGCTAGATCATCACTGAAGGTGTTTGAATCTCTTCTCTGCTTTTAAAAGTGGCACCTTACTTCTATGATGCTCACAATGAAATTGCAATGCAGGGACAATGCTGGCCAAAGGCTGGCAAGATAAACTTCCATTAAAAAAGAAGACCTCTTTTGAAGATAGGTAACACTGGAGTGATCGATATCTGTATCAATGAAGTTCCTTTCATATGAACAATTCTATTTGTGACATGGGCTCCATGTAATCTGTTTCAAACAGTAAATTTAGAATGTCAGACTGCTTTTTCAAGTGCGTAACACTCAATCTTGGTTTATTGGAAGAACCTCAGGTTTACTGACATTTGTTATCTTTAGTTTATTGCGTCATATTTGTACTTTTTCTAAACCCTAAACCCCTGGCATGCAAAATACAATGGACAAAATTTAGGAGTCAGAATTATTCATATTTATACTATCATATAAATGCATAAAAATAGATTATTTCAGAAGTTTAATCTATCAAGATCACATTTACTTTTGTGAAGGATGAATTAGCATGCACAATAAAACTCAAAAGCACGCTTTATAATTAAAATTCCTCACCCTTGAAGTATTTGGACTTCTTGAAGTGCTTGTACCATCGGCCAAACTCGTGACACTTGGCAGCTGAGACGTTTGCATAGTAAGTGCTATTTACAATTGATGATATCATGCTCTGAAACAGAGGAGAAGAGCCTCTGGAAATTCATTGTTTTCTGGGTGCCTGCAAAAGGCAGTTCGGGTGCCTCAGCTGTTCTCATGTCTGATGTTAATGAACTCAGATCTGTGTTATTAAAAAGACCCCCAGGTAAATAAGATAATAAAGACAGATGAGTGTGTCAGGATGCATACGTGCATGTGTGTGTGTTAATAAAAAGCACTAGAGGTCATCGGGGACTACGGTTGTCTCTCACCCACTGACACACACTCACACTCTCACAGCTTTTCCCTGAAGACCATCATGTGCAATCTTTACATCTGATTACACCTTTCATCTTCTCATATTTATTTTAATCTGCTTCCCACAAACAAGCAAGGGGGGGTTGGGAGGGATTGATGGAATAGACGAGGGAGGAGGGACCAGCTTATATCAGATCCTAACTCTGCACAGAGGGAAGGAATTTTTAAATTTGAGACAAGCAAAGTGAGTTTTTTTTTCTGTAGATGTCCAACTTTCCCTCAGGCAAAAATAAAATACAAACTAAGTTGATAACTATGAATATTCATAAAGAGCCGCTTTCCCAATTGCTGCATGATTAATGAAAACTATTGCTTCCATTGTGTCTTTATTTGCTTAATTAAATGCATAACATGTGAAAAAAAAAGCAGACATGAAAGAGATGTACAGACAGTCTGAGACAGACAGGCTGGTGATGGAGCCAGAATGATGGCAGCCAAGACAGTGAAGCTTTTTAAGAGATATCCATCTCTCTTTAATTCTGTCTCCTGTGATCCGCTCCCACACCTTATCTACTGCAGCATCTGGTCATCTTGTGCGACTACTGGACCATATACTTGATCATAAACACTCCTACACAAACACGTGCAGAACAAAGACACACATTTTCTCCTTTTCTTTTCCCTCTTGTAAGTGCATGCTGGCTTTATTCGTGTCTGCTGTACCTGTGACAGTGGACACTCCTTGGCCAGAGAGCTCTGGTTCATTTCCTTCAGAAGCTCCTTCAGAGCATTTCTAACAGTGGAGTGACTCCACTGCTCAGGCGGCAAGTCTTCCAGTTTAGGACAGCTGGTTATAAAATCAAAGACAAAAACAAAACCCCAAATCAATTTTAGAATCTCTTATATAACACAACTCGACTACATCTTCCATTGCACCCCCTTATAAATCCAGATTATTTCCCATGTCTTTAAACTGCAACAGATCCATCAACACAATTGCTTTTTTAGTCTAACAATTTCCAATGTGACAAGCAAACTCGGCTTATTGTGTTTGATTAACAAGAAAATTGTATATAAAAATTATATGTACAATCCATGTTAAGCTGCATCTAAATCCGAACAAAAGAACTGTTGTAAATTTATGGACTAACAACACATAAACCTATACTCCCACTAGAGAACTAACAAATGAACAATACATAACTTTACAATGAAAGTGCACACTGAGGATTTAAAAGGAAAATACATGAAAAGCCCATCTGGTTTTATTAATTTTTTTCATATAGAAAATGTAAAATTTGAAAGACAAGTGTTACTTATGGCGGACCGGAAGAGACCAATTGAAATAAATATATACGCAACACTGAACCATGGAATAAATAAATATGTCATGAAATATTTAAATGTGCTTTTTAAAGGAATATTTTAATGCCACACATATATATTAAACATTTATTTATTGATTTTCAATTTTATTTATTTAATGACAATTTAAAAAAAGGAATGATACATTTATTCAGTAATTTAATGGCGTATATATTTATTTGAATGTGTCTCTTCCGGTCCTCCACAGTTAATAATCTTCTGCTTCACTCCCATCTCATATAAAAGACAACAAGGACCTAAAGATTGTATTTTCCTGAAGTACTCAGATTGAGAAGTGGGTTTATTCATTGTTTCTGGTCTGTGTGAAATTCATAAAAATAAAAACACAACTGGTTGCTTTGAGCTTCATCAGAAACAGTTGTTTTATTCTAAGATTAATGCAATTTAGCTATAGGAAACTAAAAGAAATTGAAAATTCCCTGAAATATGTTAATTTTAAAGCTTAATTTATGTTGTGTAGTAACAGATCTAAGTTTGCCTTGGAATGGCAGTTCATACATTCTTCTCTGATCTCTTCTCAACAAAGCATTTTCATCCAGATAACTATCACTCACTAGATATACTCTCTGTAAACCCTTCTTCTACAAAAAGTGGATAAGAAGTTTATTCAATAAGTTTGTCTGGCACCAGCAGTCCTTTCTCTGATGCTACTTCCTCTCCATCAGGTCATCTTGATCATCAATGCATGTCTACATTAATTGAGCTGCTGCCATGTGATTGCTTAACAAGATGTTAACATCAATCAACATTATCTGGTGGTGAGAAAGAGGTTGAATTGAGCTTTTCTACCTGTGCAGCTGTATTTTCAGGGTGATAACATGGTGAACATCCTGCAGCATGTCAGCCACCGTAGCATCCGGAGCGTCTGTTACACAGGACAGAGGTACTGGGTTCCACCTGCCAACCTGGATCAGACCTGCCAAAGGGGGAAAGCAAAGCTGAGAACAATTCAATGTTTGTGTGTGTGTAACTGTGTTTGCAGAGTGTTGTGTACCTTTAGCCTGTGCTGCAGAGCTGTGAGAATATCCCAGCGTCAATAAGGCCATCTCAATCAGCTGATTGAACAGCAGGTCTCTTTTGACCAACACAAACTCTGCATGTTCTTCATTTTTCTCGACTTCCAAAACAGTCTCCCTGTGTTCTACCACACAGAATACTGGCAGCAGGCTTCCTACGATGAAATACATAAAATATCAGAAGGTTCTCCAAAGCCACATTTTGATAATTAAATACTGACTAGACATACTTTTTTCCTCTGAGTATCATTTGTGTTTTTAAGCTTCCGAACTTTCCAAATCCATTTTTATAGCTGACTAAATTAAACTTCTAGTCTTCATGCATTACATGGGTATGTACAGTTCTGACTAAAAACAAAAACAAAAAAATTCTAAGCATTCTAAGCAAAATTCTAACTATTTAAGTATTTTTTTTTCATTCTTTAAGGTCTTAGTACCTTTGGTGTGCCAGTTTCTGCCTGTCGACCTTGCTGTGGCGGGTTTTTGTGCAATACCGGGGGTTTTGGCCACAGGACTGCCCTGCCTGCTCCACTCTGGTGTGGAGGGTCCCATCTCGTGTTGTTCCAGTCGAGCCAGCTTATTTGGACGGGGTCCAGGGTCTACAGCTAGCTCACCTCCCTCTGCTTTCTTGATTTCATTGCACAGTGGATCCATCTGTGAGCTTACACTTATGCACAGACAATCACAGATTTAAAACAAAGACCTTGACATGCCAACGGAACATTTACAATTTTACTTGATCGATTTTAACTTTTGCAGAAAAACAGTTGGTTGCTTAATTGGTCATTAAATACACAGAGCGCACGTCGCAGCCTGTTGGAAGAAATAGGGTAATATTTTTCATTTTAAAGGTAAACCTTACAAATAAACCTTGAAAACCATGAATGGGAATGACCTTCAATCCGATGCAGAACTTAGAATAACCCCCTAAATCCAGTTAATATCCCGTGAATACTGCAATCAGTTCCCCCTTACAAACCAGCTGTCACCAGCAGGCGCGCCGCCGAAAGCGACAGGATTTCTTTTCCATTTTCAGCACCTTGATGAGTGCTAATTGTCCCACGTCTGCTTGGGTTGAAGTTTGATCGAGGTTAGACCAACCTGTTTGTGCGCACCGCGAATTTCTCTCATCAATCAGCAGTCCATCCCTGCAGACAGCGGCTGGATCCATGTGTTGTGTTCGCAATCCGCTCCTCCTGGCTGTCTGCGCGCGTAACGCTCCTCCGGTGCGTCCTTTTCTTTCTTCTGAAGAACCGCTGCTGGCATCAAAAGATTGATCTCGAGCTTAATGGATGGGTGTTTGTGTCTGTATCGTTCCCTGCTTGTGGACAGCGCTGCGCTCCCCGCTAAAGCGAAAAATTGGCCTCGGCGCAAGTTCACAGCGACCACCCATCATCTCTCCGGAGCGCCGTGGCGAGCCGCGTCTGTGGATCAGGCTGCATGGAGAACAATGCGCGGACCGCTCCTGCTGGAGTGCATTTCCGACCATGCAGTAGGCTGCACCACTGACTCCGGGACAGCAGTTGTTGGTTACACTTCAAGGCGCTGAGGAGAGTGAGGCAGAGGAGGGTCCCTCCCCTCCCCCGCCTTCCTCACTCTAACACAACACACACTCATGTCTGTAGTCTCACAAACACACAGCCCCAGCTGCATTAACATATGGTGTAATAATGAATTCACTCGCGCGCTCTGCAAATGTATTAAATGTGACAATTGCGCATAAATCTATTTATTACGTTCTGCCGCATGCTGTGTACGCGCTTGTTATTGTCTTTAGGGTATTGGAGCTCTCTATGGCAACAAAGTGGAAGCAGGACAAGGTGGATGAGTCTGAATTATATTAACTTATAAGCGCACACTGGCTCACATTTGACCCAGACAGCTTTCACTATATGAGGTAAACAAGATTTCAGGTTAAAATCAGAATAGTTATATCAAAACTTGACTGCTCTGTTGGTATGTAGATACTATTTAATTTAGTTTTTAATCACTTCAATATGTACTAATAGGTTAAGCTTATAATGGGATTATGATATTAAAATTACACAAAAGTGGATAATGAAACAGAATACTACTCAAAGATACTTCTTCAAATTCAATAGACTACAGATTAGCACTGCAGCCGGAGTCCAAGTAGATAGAAGCTTAATTTAATAATAAGCTTAAAACATGACAAAGATACAAAAAAAAAGAAAACATGCGAAATGGTAAAGGGATGGAGAACAAATAGAAACCATGGACTTAAAGTTACTTAAAAGTAAATAAACAAAAATAGAAGAAGATGGTTAATTGCAAACTTAAAGCAGGTGTGTTGTGGCGTAGGGGGAAAAAAATCATAAAATAAAATAACACAATTAAATACAAAACACAACTAAAAATTAACTTGATCTATTGTAAAAGTGGTCTCCCAGCGGTATTTTAATTATGATTATGTTGTTTTAGCCAAAATTTAAAAAACAGTTTTGTTTTCTGGGACATAGTTTCTGCAGAGCAGCAGTAGTTCATTACAAATTCAACTCTGAGTTGTGGGCAAGACTGTTGGTGTGGAGCAACCGTGCCTCCACATCCTCTCCCCTTTGCTGAGAGTTCTCTGTTTACATGATCCCCCGATAGTTCATGACCAGCTACGTCAAAAATGATCTCTTTTTCTAATTGCATTCTTTCGTCTGGTCCTGATTTGAATACAGAAATTCTCAGAAATGCCATTTTGAGCTTAATGCTATTAATATATGTCCTCCACAATCAGAAAAATGCCACAAGAATTTTTAAAAACACAATTTTCTTTTCTTTTCTCATTTCAAGCTTTTCTTTTCACCTATCATCATAACAGTGGTTGACAGCAATACAGAAAATAACATTTTATAAAGAACATAGTCGATCATTTGGTGGATCATGGGTAACTTATATGACTGGTTAACAGTCTGTAGTGCTTTTTGCTGCTATCAGTTTGAAACAAACTTAAAAAAGAACATTGAAAATGTGAGGTGACATTTCTGAAAGTTGCATCCAAGCATCAGACGTGTAGATCAAATACTATATCTTCAAACTGTGTCAGGGAACTTTTTGAAGATCTCACAAGGCTAAGAGTGGTGTTGGTGCTTGAGTGAAATGGAGGCAAACGCAGTCCTGGAAGATACGACTTATAGACTCACGATTTTAGGTCTATCTTTGCTACCGGCACGTATCTGTTTGGATCCTGAGAAGTGAAAGTGAATGATTGGAGAGAGGGAGCAGCCTCTGCTGTACTACTTTTGACTAATTAAACAAAGTGAATTAGCTATCTCCCCAGCCAGAAAGAGTCACGGCTGGTTAGACATAACTCATCGTGACTAATTCAGAGAGAGATGTCACTCAGCTGGGTGAAGATGTGTCTTTGCATCATCCCACTTACACCTCTGGGTATGTTGCTGTGAGTTTTGGAAATGTTGACTTAAAGTTTAAGAAAGGGTAAAATCCTCTATTTCCTAAACATGATGTAGTCTTCACAGCATTTCTAAAGACCCATTTGGATGACAATTTTGTTTTACCACACAGAATGTGTGGTAAAACACATTAACACGATCATGTGGCATCTTTCTGATAATGGAGGGTATGTATAAAGAAAATTAAGCTTAAAATTACATTTCCGAGTATTATGTTATTTAAATTGTTATGAATCAGGAGCAGATGAAAAACTGCTGTTTGAAAAAGCTTGTAGGTGACGTTAAACCTACTACGGCAGCCACAAGCTCCCTGCTCCGCTCCCTTTTGATGCATCCACTTGTTACACGGCTTGATAGCTCCAATATTGCTTGTCATTTTTGTTGCATTAATGTTAAGTTTTGGGTGTGAGAGGCTGTAAGTTAGTGGGAGAGAATGTAAACCGACAAATGATGGGAAGGGGGCAAGCAAACTCTGAGCAAACAGTCCCACTCACAACTCAGAGGGGAATTTCTGATGAACTCCTGCCGCTCTGCAGAAACTATGTCCTAGAAAACAACACAGGTTTTTTTGTTTTTGCCTAAAAACAGCATAATTAAAATTAAATGACCACTGGGAATGCTTTTACAAAAGATGACTGGTGTAGGACTATAAGTGAGGGAAACTCGAGTATATAAGGAGAATATATAAGACTGTTTTGTTTTTAATAATCAAATATTGTGCCAAAAACTAAATGAGAAACAGTACACCCATCGTTCAGTAACATTACAGAACCATGCTTAGCCTGGAAGTAATCTCGTGTGCATCATCTGGTCTTCATAACACTGTGAACCATTAGGCCCATGGAATACACAGCTGAAGCTTCTCCATCTTGTACTGCTATACAAACATTTTATTAGTCTGTATGTGGGTTGAACTTCATCAGAACCAAAAACAACTTTCTTTTTTGAAGCCATTCAGATGTAGTTTCTCTTCTGTGCTTATAATAATGCATTCATTTTGGCCATGCTAGCTGCAGGACAGATGGTCTCCCATTTAGCTCAAGAAAGTACTTTATAATCAAATCTAATATGACTCAAAGCTGAAAAAGACCCCTAATGATCAATCTTCTACCCCCATGCTTGACATGTGTTCATGCTCACTCGATACTGTAGCTGCTTTTGCAAATTGGAGAGTATACTGTATATTCTGTTACTTTTTTGTTTCCACATTTAATCCTTCAAAAAAAATTGAATTTGTCATCATTTAAAACATTTTAGCATGCTAACTGGAACCTGTAGAATCAAACACAAATGAGGATTGTTACCCACTTTTGTTTTAGAAACATAGAAGCTAACTGTCTCACATCAAAACTCTTAAATTATTCAGGGACAGTTTAAAACCCAAACCGCACTTGTCAGGAGCAACATCTGTTCCCGTATGATTATCGCTGACGTCTCCTCTCCTCTGTGCAGAGCTTACACACACCTGAATGCTCCAGACCAGCAAACTGCCCTAACCTCAGCTTTTACAGAGTTACTCACACCTAATGATGATCACTTAATGAAGAGCACTTGATCAGCAGCACCTGGCTGCTGCTTCTCTTTCAATTGCCATAAAAGCACTAAATGTATCTTTTGATTTCCATGCAGTGTTTCTGAATAATGTCTGTTTATGACAAAACAATGCTGTGTCACACATTGTTTTATTTCTATGTCAATGGATGACTTGATTTTTTAAAAACTTCATCTTTACAGATGAGAAAAAAATTACACCTGACTTGGGGAAACAGAGAAATGTTTTTAAACAGAATCACAGGAGTGGATCAGTGAATATTCTAGGTATGCCGTCAAGTCTGTGTGAACACGTGGCTTCCCCTCTGTCACCTCCTGAACTGCTGTTTTATCACTGGCTTAGTACTCCGTCGATGAGGCTGGCATGCTAAATGATAATTAAGACCATTACACGGTCACAGAGCATGCGAGCGGTGCAGGGCACGGCTCCCTCAATTGGAGCCCTATCTCAAGGGACACCCTATTACTTGCGCAGTCGTGTATCTCTCCAAATTAGGTTAGAGTTTCATTCCACCTCATTCGCCACAGATGTGATGTGGTTATTATAAACTCATGATATGGTTAGTGAGTCTGCAGCCATTAGACGAGCAGGCATCGCAGGGAAATGGCTTCCCAACACTCAGAATGATATATTTCTGTCTGATCTCAAGTACATTCATGCACACATGTTTCCAGACAACACAAGACAGTGCAGAATTCATAAAGGACCAAAAAAATGAAGATTAATACTTGTTTGGACTGATTACAGGAGCAAGGCTGAGCACAAACTATATAGATATACTTTTTATTGTAACGGAAGAGTAAAAGAAACAAAAAGGAAAAGACATCTTCAACTTAACCTATAAAAGCCAAGACTTATATTCCTCAAATGAAAATTATGTGGGACGAACTACAGATCAAGTGGACCGCAAAACACATTTCTGATATTTTTCTGTTACACTGGTTCTTTTTGAGTTAAAATAAATATTTATTCAACTTCTTTAAGGTGAGCATTTTCCATCTCAAATTGGAGAAGAAAATCATTTATATTATTAACCCACGGATTTTGATATTCTCTCTTATGGAAGACTGGAAGAGACAAATTTTGAAATATACACGCTATTAAATTATTAAATAAATGTGTCATTATTATTTAAAATTGTCATTAAATAAATAAAACTGGAAATCAACAAATAAATGTTTAAATATATGTGGGATTCGAATATTAAAATAGGAATTATAAAGCACAGTTAAATATTTCATGACATATTTCATTATTTCATGGTCCATTGTGGGCTGGAAGCGACAAATTGAAGTAAATTTATTTATTATGAAATTATTAAATAAAGGTTATTAATTATTTGAAATAGTCATTAACTAAATCATATTGGATATCTATTAATAAATGTGTAATTATAAATGGCATTAAAATATTAAAATAGCCTCTAAAAACACATTTCAATATTTTACGACATATTTAATTATTTCATGGTACAGTGTGGGCTGGAAGGGACTAATTAAAACAATATATTTAATCTGAAATGATCAAATAAATGTGTTCTTAAGTTTATTAAAGTGTTATTAAATGTGCCATTCTTTCATAAAAAATTCCATTTTAAATGATTTAAGAAACACGTATTTATTTAAGTTTTTCAAAAATAATTTGTCGATTTAAGTAATAATTTTAAGGTCCGGTTTGCAGCATTTCTTTATTTTATTTGATAAACTGTCCCATCAAACTCAGTGGGGGGGCTGAATTCAGATCATCTCTACTTCAATGCTTTGCGGTTTTTATTCCTCATCAAAATACTTTTCAGGGACAATTGATCAGGGGAGGCACGTGAGTCAGTACCACACATTGCCTCAACCCCAGGTACGAGCCAGGACCCACTCCAACCCCGACCCCCCCCCCCCCCCCCCCCCCCCCCCACCACCACCACCACACACACCCACACCCAAGCCCAGAAAACCGCGCAGCACCCCAGCCCTCCCCACCCAGGCACTGGACCCGACCCCCCGACCCACAGAGCCCCCATCGCCCCCCACCGGGCACCGGAGGCCCCGACCCCCACCCCGAACCACGGCAGTAAGCCAAGGAGCAGCGACGACCAGGCCCCCCACCCCCTAAGTCATGGAGTTAGCTTTGGGAGACCAGAGAGACTGAATTCTTTCAAAGTTACTTGAACTCAGGTGAGCGTTTATGTTCTTCTAAAATGGATGGTGGAATGTAAAAAGAAGGAAGGAGAGTGCCCAGCCATCCCCAGACCAAGACCCCAACCAAGAGAGTAGCCCCCCCGCCAAAGTTACTTGAACTTTGGGCTGACATTTTTTCCAAGCTTATATGATCAAACAGCAGATTTCTGTATTGACTTATATTTATATTTTTCTTGTTTTTCCAATTTATTAAAATAATTTTTTTAGCAATACAAAGTTATGAAAATGATAGATACTAATCCTCCTCCTATATCGATGGCACTCATGTCACCAAGCGCACAAAGTGACGGTGAAGCCGTGATTGAAACCCTAAGCCAGACTGATAGATCGGCACATACCTGCTGCCAGAGAGCCTGGACAGGCGTGCAGAACCACAATGCATGCATGTAACTGTCGGGTAGATTACTATCACAGTGCTCACAAATGTCTGAGTTACTGAGACCCATCTTGAACATCCTCTGTCCAGTGTAGTAAATTCTGTGTAGAGTTTTGAAATGGATTAGCTGCAGATTTGGACTTTTTGTCAGTTTAAAGGTGTTTAGACAAAGTTCTGACCAGAAGCTTTCATCTGTGCTGATGCTTAAATCTGCATCCCATTTTGTTGTCGGAAGTGAAATATTATTATCTAATTTACATAAAAGTTTGTATATATTGGAGAGAGTTTTATCCATTTCTAAAATTAATCAGAGAGGTAACTGCTTCTGGTAGCTTTAAATCAATGTCTTTGTATTTAAACTTTTTAGTAATAATTGATTTAAGTTGAGCCGGTTTAGCTCGTGCTGGTTTACGGTGCCTTCCGTCCATGAAACCAGGGTTTGACTCCGGGCTGCTCCCTGTTCCCTTCTCTGCTTCTGTGCCGGTCCCAAGCCTGCTTTGAGAGGGTTGCGTCAGGAAGGGCATCCGGCGTAAAACATTGCCAAGTTTACCATGCGACTCATTTGCTGTGGTGACCCCTGATGGGAAAAGCTGAAAGGGAAACAGTAATAATTGATTTAAGTTGCTGATATTCCAAGAAGTTACTTATTCCATGTTTGTCTTGTAATTCCTGGGGAGTTATGAATCTTCTATCAATAATTACGTGCTGTAGTTGTTTTACGCCCCTGCTTGCCAAGCTGGGAAGAGTATTTTCTTTTGTTTATAAGGATGTCCGGGTTGTTCCAGATAGGTGTCATTTTGCACGGTTCAATGGATGATTTTGATATTTTGAGAAATTCCCACCAGGCTGTTAAAGTAGCTGTCACGAACTGGTGGTGGAGGACCCAAATGCAGGAGACCAAGCTTGATGACAGGAACTAAAACATTTAATTAGCAAACTGAAACATGACAAAAATATGAGGGGAAACAAAACTGTGACAAAACAGAGCAGATGACCTGACAAGGATGAACAGAAACCAAGACACTTAAATAGGCTGAGGGTAATTAACTGAACTGAAGACAGCTGTGGATCATGAACCTGAAGGTGTGACTGACAAGGAAACCAAAAACATGACAAAGAAAACCAAACCACTAAATCCTTACAGTAGCATTTATATTAATACTTTAAAAACAATCCTGTTTTTCAACTGTTTGGCTAATAAACGGTAGATCTGACAAGTTGATCTTTTCACATAACCCCTGTTCCAAGTCTAACCATGAGTTGGTTTCTGGATTATTTTTTAACCATTTTAAGATGTATTGTAATCTATTTACAAGAAAGTATTTGTGGAAGTTAGGTAATTCTAAGCCTCCACAGCTTTTTACAGATTTTAAAGTTTTTAGACTAATTCTTACAGGTTTTTTGTTCCATAAAAAGGTGTATATGAGTCTAATGTTTTGAACCATTTTAGTGGCGGTTGTGTGGGTATCATTGAGAATAGATAATTAACTTTAGGTAAGATTTTAATTTTAACCGTGGCTACCTTGCCTATAAGGGACAGAGGCAGGTTGGTCCAGCGTGTTAGATCGTCCTGTATGATTTTCAGTAATGGCGTGTGGTTAAGCTGCACCTGTTCTGATAATTTGGGGGGAAAATAGATACCTAGATATTTGATATTTCCTGATCTGACTGGGATCGTGAGTCTTTGCTCCGCATTACTGTTCAGTGGTAATAAAACAGACTTATTCCAATTAATGGAGTAGTCTGATATGGAGGAGAATTCATTAATGATTGTTGCTGTTTCATTTACAGAATGTAAATTACTTAAAAACAGTAATATGTCATCTGCATAGAGACTAATTTTATGATGGCTGTGTTTGGTTTTAATTCCTTTAATGCTCTCATTCTGTCTTATTGCTTCAGCTGGAGGCTCAATAGATATAGCAAAAAGAGAAGGAGAGAGTGGGCAACCCAGTCTGGTTCCTCTTCCGAGAAAAAACCTGTTGGAAGTCTGTCTATTAGTTCTAACTGATTTCAAGTGATTGGTCAGCCTGATAACGTATTGCGTAAACCTCCAGGAATGATTGGTGACGAGAGGGGCGGGACTTTTCAAAAACAGCTATCGGCTAAATCGCTGTACCGTCATTCTCATCAAAATGTCTTTAGCAGGATCAAATAAACACATAGAAAAACATTTCATGAACTTTCATATCCCAACCATTCAGTGCTTTATCGGGGCCTTTTGCATGAAGGCAGAGCTGATATCCCAGCGATGGTAAATCTTTTTACATCGGTGATGAACAATTCTCCACATAATGTTACACCGCTTTTTATGTCTAGGGGGGCTTAGATGAACATGACATAAAAGTAATGTTTTTTCAAACAAAAACACCAATGGACTGTCTCCATAAAATAACTGATTTATTTACAAATTAATAAATATCAAATGATAATAACCTCTTAAGGTGAAGCAAAAAGGCTTCAGGGGAACTGTCACACTGTGATGTGACAAGAGTGGCCTGGTGTACATAGGAGGCAGATGACTCTTAAGTTCAGGAACAGGTTTTATTCTCTGGTCTCACACTCTGGCTGCACAGCTCACACCTCCCCTCCACACTGAGCTCCTTCTCTTTTATGGGCTCCAGTTAATTGGCTGGCCACACCCAGGAAGGAAGTCACATTTAAACAAACATTTCAAATAACAAAAGATAGAAATGTCTTGTAAATAATACAGTTAAAGTCCTGCAAATAAAGACATACATAAATAAACAAACTGAAATCATTACAACAAAATGTATATACAAAGAAATCCAAATTCTTTCCACTTCCTGTGCCCAACTATTAAACAGGAAGTAAGGCCTTGGCCACCATTTTGTTCCTTGGGCAACAGGAAGAGAAGGTGAGAAACATTACAAAAATCAAAGAGGTGATTATGCATTATGTGTTTAAAGGTGATGAGTTATGACAGACGGGTGACAAGTAGAAAACGACTTTGTCACAGGAACTAAGGCCAAAAAATAACTAACAAAACCCCATCTAATGGAAATCTGAAATCTTACCTGTGAATGAAAGAAAAGGGAAATAAATGATATAACACAAACCTCCCTAAACTAACATAAACAGGAGAAAACATGAAAGAAAATGGCAGTTCACCCCTACAGCCTCACCTTAACATAACTACAAACAAAAGACTGCTCTGAGTGGCCCTGAACACAAAACCACAAAGTGCAACATAAAATAAAGAGTACCAGAAAAACTGCAACATGTCAAAATCTACAAAACTGGTGGCAAAGAACACCAAGCTGCAGTGGAGACAGGTTGCAGCAAAGCTCCCTTCTCACAGGCTGGAGGTCCACGTGGTGCTTTTAAAGGCTGCCTCCATCAGCTTGGGTCCAATGGAATCCACACACTTTCCAGCACCACATCTGAAAATAATCAGACACAGAGACACAAAGATCCACCAAAACAACGAAGTGCCACTATGATACAGAAAAAAATACTCAACACAGGAAAAAAAAGAACGAACAAAACCAAATACGACCACAGCCATACCACAGAACAGCTGACCATCTTCCCCAGCAGTGAAAAACACTGGAATAGAAACAGTTTTTTGGCCTTTGAGTTTCTTATTGCCATGTCTTTTCATATGTAGTTTCATTGAGGTATGAGAAAACCAAATTATGAATATAACACATTCCACTGCCCATTTTGCCATTACAAGGGTGCAAAGCATGCTGTGGACTACCATATGGACAACCATTCATCCGTGAAACACAAAGGTACACTTAGTCTTAGTTATGAATCTTAAGTATGTAAGTCAGAAGTAATTAAATATGTTCATTTCATTCCTAGAATTCACAGTCTTCAAATGTGGTTTAGGTTGCCAGGGAACATCCCACTTTCACCGTTGCTATTGTCTGGCAACATTTTTGATTTGATTTGATTATTTCAAGCATTAATAGTAGTCAATACAATAAAATGACAGATTAATCAAACTCATTACAGAAATGATGAAATGCATAAATTAAAAAAACAAACAAGACACACTTAAGCTATTTGATTCGTTACAAATAGGGATCATTGACTAAAGTCAAGTAGAGCTTCATTGATTGCTTGACTTGCTTGAGTAAGTCACAGTTTTTAAAGAAAAGACAACAGGGGATCACAGCACCCACTGGCCCCAACACAGCCTTCAGAGCCCCCATTGCAGTCCTTAGAGCCTCCATTGCATCAAAAATGTTAAAAGAAAGGTGTAGGATGCAAAAAATGAGTTGTCCTTACTGCAAATTGGATTCAAAAAAAACTTAAAAAACGCACTGCAGGAGGAAACAAACAGATAATTGACAGATCGAGTCAGTTTGTGGATGTAAAAAATAGTGTGTTTGCAGCCTTGTCTGTACATGTTGTGAAGAAAACCTGAGGCTGAGTTATAAAATTGTGCATGAGGTTGACCTGGCTCAATAGAGGATTTGCCCACAGAAGCGGATTGCAACCCATAAGTGACACCATGTCAAATATCTACTGTACTGCCCACGAGCTGTCAACCAAAATGTCACTCTGTCTGAGGAGGCATTGGAAATTCAGCCTCTCTTCTGTTCTGATAGGTCTTTTGTGGTTGGAAACGTTTGATGTTGTTTTCCATCTACTGAAGCTAAATTATTCAGCATTTGTGTTAAATAGTTTCGTTTTTACAATAATGACATGGTAAGACAATATCTAGAGTCTTTTCAATTTTTCTCAAGGTAAGCAGTGCTTCTGTCAAGCCTCTGTTTGCCATCAGTCTATTATTCTCAACAACACTTCCACAGCTTCTGTATAAGATTCAATAGCATCATTTACAGAAACTCCTGTACCTTGGGGACTGACATAGTGCCAGCATCAGCATCATAGTGCCAGCATCAGAATTGTTAGGTCCATTCTAGTCAATACCATAGCCTTCATCAGTCTGAATAGAAAAATAGCAAAAACATTTACTTCATGAAGCTACAATTGTCTGTTGGCTGTCTGTTGGCTGTCAAAAAGCTCTGTAACACTGCACTGGCTCGGTTGTTCTCAGCCAAGCGGCTAAATCCATCTACACCACCATGAACACCAAATCTCCACCTGTCAGGGACGTGTGAACATGGAGAACAGCACAATTCTATAGTCAATTATATAGATACATTGTTTATCTTCTAATATCACTGACCTGATTAACTTATGGTTGACATCTACCACATGTGATAGATGAAAGAGCCGCAACCAGGGACAGAATTTTGCCATGGTCTTACAACATGGAGCCCGAGACGTCTCATGTAGACTCCCTCTGCATCAACTCTATGTATAGAGCCTTGCAGCCTTGAAACTTAGGGCTATAAAATGAAATATATGTAAATACAATGGCAACTTATTTTTTTATTTACAAGACCATCCACTGAAGCAATTCCTTCAACATTTCCTTATTTGAATTTAAAAAACTGTCACAACAAAACACAATGTAGTGACTTGTGTCCAACTGCTCCAGTTAAAAATCACTATGCACATGTACATAGTTTACATAGTTTGAATACATACATATACAAATATATGTGCAAAAAAAAACAGTCCTTTTACTCTCCTTGAGTGGCGTCTCTCTAGAGCTCGGGTTCTCTATCAGCAGTCTGGGAGCTTGAGGATCTGTGCAGTCCCTATCACTGCACCTCTCATGCATGTTCCCTGAGAACATGCATGAGATGTTCTCAGGGATCTGCTGGAGCCACTCCTAGTTTCCAGGTTAGTGTTAGATCAATGGCAAAATTCAACTTTACCACCACTGCTCAACCACAAGAGGCAGCACACACACAGTTTTAGACTAATTTCAAGAATTAAACAAGTTTATATCAAAAAGTCAAAAGTTTGCGAAAGACCAACAAACAGCACTGTTGAATCCCCATTATGATGTGAGCTAACATGGGTGGATCGGCCACTCAGTTCAAAACACACACCAGCTTCAACATACTACACAACTTACTTATTGCATAAAAATGTAACGATAATTAAGTTGTTAGTTTCGGTTAAGGCAAATGCATGAATAAAAGTAGTCTCATACCTTAAACTGAATTGTCGCATGCGTCTGGTAATGGGCCTCCTTGATACCACGAACATCACAGCGATTTCGACAGCTGTCATCCTACAAAAAAACCAGGCACTTCAGAAATGTAAATAGGATTTCAAAACGCTAAACACCCTGTTCATGGTGTGCCTTTTGCCTGTCGAACCCTGTGACGAGAGAGACAGTGTAACACTTCTGCTACATTTTCAGTCACTGCTGGGTCAGTGTCCACGTCAGAAACTGCAGAAGTTATTCCAAAAACCTCAAACAATTCATCCATCTAGCATAATATGTGTTCTAGGTTTGGGGACTCTGATTCCACATAGTCTGCAAGTTCAAAAATGTCTTTAACCAAGTTGCTATGAATATCATGGAAATACATTGAAACCACCGTGATAAGGTTTACAGTGCTGTGGAGTAGAGATGATGATGCCCACTGAGATTGATGGGACAGTTTGACGGATAAAATAAAGAACTGCTGCAAATCGGACCCTGAAATTATTTATAAAAATCATATAATTAATAAAAAATAAAACACTAAATATATGCATGTTTCTTAAATAATTTGAAATTTAAATTTAATTAAATGTTGAAAAATTTAATGACACCTTTAATTATTTATTTCCAGTTTATAATAATTAATTGCACATTTATTTAATAATTTCATGTTAAATATATTTATTTCAAGTAGTCCCTTCCAAGCCACACAGGACCATGAAATAATGAAACATGTCATTAAATATTTAAATGTGGCTATTTTAATCCCACATGTATTTAAACATTTATTTGTTGATTTCCAATTTTATTTATCTAATTACATTTTTAAATAGTTAATGACAGATTGATTTAATAATTTAATGGGCGTATATATTTATTTCAATTGCTCCCTTCCGATCTTCCATTCTGTCTTGTCTGCTTGATATTTGGTAGACTAAACTTGAAGAATGTGCTGATGGGACATCGTCAGTCATTTGTAAATTTGCTGTCCACTTTAAAAATATCTTCATCCATCCATCCAATGTATCCATTCTCCGAACCTGCTGATTCCCTTTCAGAGTCATGGAGTTGCAAATTTCAAAATTCAATGACCTGTAAATTTCTCTGTGAAAAACCAGTGTGGCACAATACTCACTGGATGGGCAAACATATACCATAATGCATTGTGTTTGCACGGTTTATTATGAAATATGTATGGAATGCGTTAGTGTATCGGTATGCACAAGTATGTGTGTGTAAATTAGCTTATATATGTGGTGTTCAGCTGTCTGTGTGGATCTGTATGTACAGTATTAAGAACATTTGTAGGTTTATGCAGACAGGGGCTGTTCTATCTATTCATTCCTGTTTGCATGGATTTGAGTGTGTAGATGTGTATACCGGTAATTGTCCACAAAAATGCAGCCCTTTTTAAAATGGCTGCTTCCATGAAATCTTAAGAAATACTTTTGGTAGGAATAGTTTTACTAATTTATGGGTTGGGTAACTTTTGTCATATGTTTATGTTTTCTTTCTTTATATTCAATGTTTTTTTTCTGCTGCACTCTAAAACCTCTATTGCTTCCCCACTTTATCCTATCTTAATTCCTTTCTTCTTATTTGCCTCACTCCCTCTTCTTTTACTAAGTCAAAAATGACTGAATACAATTTGTTGTTCCAAATATAAAAGGGGAGTAAAACAGAGAATAAAACAGAACCCCGAATGCCACAATAAAAACTGTCCAAAAAAAAAAGAAAGCCCTCGGAGTCTGTTTGTTCAGCTGCTGGACTGGACGAATAGAAAAGAAATATGTTTGTGTATGGACAGTTTATGGTCACATCTGAAATCTGTTAGATGTTTCATGCATTAGTCAAACATGCAACAATATTCTACCTCAACAATAATCGAATTGATCAAATCTGTTTACTTTAATAAATTCAAACTGAATAAAAATATCCCTAGGGCACCATCCTTAATTGTGAGAAGAAAATATTTATTCATTAATATAATTAATTATTAGATAATTGGATACCAACTTCAATAATAGACTTTTTATGGATTTATTCATGTCAAACTGAGGGTCATTTTTACTACCTTAAGGGATTTTACTACCAAGAAAGAAGTCTCAATAAAACTGTCCTTTGAATATCTATCATGACAAGAAACAAGACAGTCACATCAAGGATAAAATATTTGACATGATGGAGGACTACATGTATTAGCAAGCAATCAAATGTATTGATTAACAGTGAGTATTCCAGTATTAGGCTATCTTGGTCTGACAGTGGAGCAGGAACTGCTGTAAACTTGTCACTGAAGGCCAGAAGGGTTCATGAGAAGGAAATCGGAAATATTCTTTTACAGAAATCACATCTATTTTGGTCCCCAAACGCACCTTAAAAAGCTAAATGTAAATTAATTTTTGGGGCATAACGATATTTGTTCCAGCATTTTTCTAATGATGATCCTTTTTTTTTTAAAAAGACATCTCAGGAAAATATGAAATTTCTCATTGACTGACAATCTAAACACTTAGTCTGGTCCAGTGCTGGAGCTAGAACATTTGATATGGGGGGAGGGTGGGGACATAAAGTTGGAAAATGTGTTTTTCTGTTTAGTCATTGATTCATTTACTTTTGTTGTAGTTGTTGTTTTTCAATTTTAAATTGTTTTTTGTTCCTGAACAGTTGTTTGTTTTTGTTTTTGGTGTGAACTTCATTAGTTATTTCTGTATTTAGAAAAAATTTGTAATGTTTTTTTATAGTTTACATGTTTTGCAGACCGCATGTTTTTTACACTTTTGCAGCTGTATTTATTTAATATTTAATATTTATTTTTTTATTTAATAAGAATCTAATTTCGATAATAATTTTTCATAATAATTTTAGTAATATTTTTAATTATCTAATATAAATGTCAATTGTGATGTCCTTTATTGATGTTATATAGATTATTTCTGAATGTCGTGTTGCTGCCACAGAAATGAAATTTCCCCATTGTGGGATTAATAAAGTCATCTATCTATCTATCTATCTATCTATCTATCTATCTATCTATCTATCTATCTATCTATCTATCTATCTATCTATCTATCTATCTATCTATCTATCTATCTATCTATCTATCTATCTATCTATCTATCTATCTATCTATCTATCTATCTATCTATCTATCTATCTATCTATCTATCTATCTATCTATCTATCTATCTATCTATCTATCTATCTATCTATCTATCTAAAATGAGAACATCAGAGTTTCAAAATGTTTTAGTATTGAGACAAATAATTTGAAGGGCAATTTAACGACTGATTTAGTTATTTTTGCAATGCCCAAAGAAGCTTGTATTGATGATTTCTTAATCTGTGTCAATAAAGATACTATTACTCAAGGATTGTGGGGGCAAAGCTTGTTGGTGGGTGGGGGGAATCTTGTCCCCCTGCAGAGATATCTACATAGGAACTTAGATGCTGATTTCTGCAAATAAGTAAGCAGTTTCTGAAGATGCAACATCACTTCATGCGGTCAGTTTGTAGTAAGCCTTAATCTCCACGAGAGGGCAGCAAAGTAAAAAAGGTGCGCTTGTTCAACGTTCTGAGCTGTTCCTTCAAGAAAACTCAAAATTAGGAAAAAAGAAAACAAATCCTGGAAAGTTTTGGAACAAACAAGAAAGCTGCAATGGACCTAATTACACTAAAGCATATTTTTTAGGGTGAATTAAAAAATATAAAAATTCTAATTTGAAGAGACACATAATTTTACACTTGATTCAAACATTAATAAATGCATATGTTTTTGAGAAATTTTATCATTTTTCTGGGCTGAATTGGATTACGTTATATTTTAATGATAAAATAAAAATAAAACAAAATACCACTAGATGACGCTAAAACGTGTTTTCCATACAATCGTCGGTCTATTGTCATTAAATTTTGTTGCTCTGTGACAAAGTGCGCATTCGTTTACTTTATTATGATCATTATTTTCGCTTGTTTTTTTAATTAACATTTTGAAGTCTGTATAGTTTCTGCATTAATGTTACTTCTTGCTGTTGCTCTCTGCCTCTCCGTCCTTTCTCTTTGTTCAGGTGTAGCGGTCTGTCTCTTTTGAATCCTTTTTTCCCATCTCAACTTTCTTTTCACTTTCATAGATCACAGAAGAGGAACTGTCTACCCTGTATTATAATGCAAATCTGCAAAGAGAATGATTTATACAAAGCAGAGGGAGTGGGGAGAACAGGAAAAGCAAGTTTATTCGTCTTCTTGGTGAGAAACTCACTGTAGTCGCAGATGCAGTTCAGACAGCTGTGCAGAGACGCTCCCACAGTGATGCCACAACATCAGCAGCTCTGAAAATCTCACGTGTTCACCGCTTTTTACCTGAACTGCAACTCTGGGCTTCCTCTCACCCTGTTTCTCACACGCGCGACAGACGCACGGCTGCGCGCATCACGCACATCCATCTACAGCCCGGGTTTGCTTTGTGCTGAGTTGACTGGGGAGCTGGTCTCACAGAGCCTCGGCGTCTTCACGGAGCAGCTCACGTATATGGACGACTTACACCCTTTTTTCCCGGCAACTTTAATGGGGACTTCCACGATCAGCAAGGAACATGCCTGTGATGAAGGGATTATTAGCGCCACAGAACACGTTTCTGGACACTATAGCCACACGGTTTGATGGCACTCGTAAGTTTTTATTCAACTATTTCATTGAATTTTCTATTTTTAAAATTTGTATGTTTCAAAATTTACCCTAAAGCCTATATAATTAAAATGGCATACTTAATGGCTTTCATGTCTTTGTTCTCCAGAATTTCCTTTTATAAAATGTGCAAATACATTTCAGTTTAGCGCTTAAATCAACATTTTCCCATTGTTTCAATGAACTTAATAGTTTGGCATTCATTCTGGGCCTGAAACAACAAAAACCAAGGCGCTTGGTATGGAGCTGTCCATGGTTCCTCAGCTTTCAGGACCACGGACAGCGACAAAGGAACCTTTGCGCGCTCATGCCGTCTGCAGATGTGCAGAACTTGTTTACAAGTTTTGTCCGGTAATAAATGCTCGTCTTCCACCTGCTCAGCAAGTTTGAGCAGCCATTAATGTCTCTGCTCGTTGACTGGCAAATCCCATTGATCACATAGGGTTACCACCCCATTCATTGAGAGTCATATTAATTAACGATAAATGGTTTGAGAGAGACTCTCTAGCCAAACTGAGAGAACACTGACATTTTGTAGTGTGGTTTAAACTCAATTCCAAGGAGGATTTATCACAAAATGGGACAGCTTCTCTTGTTGTTACAGCTGACATTTGCTGCAGGTTCAGAACACCTAAAGGCTTTCCAGTGTTACATCAAAGAAGTTGCAGTTGTTTGTTCTGCCCAAAGATATTCTGTAAAGCACAGCTAGATTTTAACGTCACATGTTGTGCTCTTTATTTCAGAACTGGTGAACTAAATTTCATCAAACCATACTCAGATACTTCAACTATTCATTTCTTTTTTCATTAGAACACAAAAGTCCAGCCATTGACTCTCACCTGCATGAAAACACCACATGGTATTGCAGCAGAATTGCATTCACACTTTTTTGTTCATCACATTTTTCCTGGTTGGGCAGAGTACAAAAAGTACAAACAGGCTATATTTGGATAAAAATAAAAAGTAAATAGACTGCCTAGCCTGAAGCTTTGTCCTTACAAAGACAATCCCTCTAGATTTGTAGTTAGTCAAGCTCCAAAGAACGAAGTGCTGTCCTTGACTGGAGGAAGGAAATTAAGGTTGGGCTTGAAGTGTAAGATGGAGAGGACTGGAAGCAACAGAGCCTGACGAGACAAATTAGGTCCGTTGGCCTGGTCAGGAGGAACTGTAAGAGAAGAGACAGTGTTTACTCCTGTGAAAGTCCATCTAACACAATCGGAAACTGATAAGTCCTGGAGACAGTGATGAATGAGGAACTCTTTATCGTCACCGGATGTGAGAGAAGGCTTGGATATTTAAAGTCAACTCTTTCACAGATTTCAATTGTTCTTCCCCTTTAAAAACATGATAATGTCGTTGATCCTTCCAGAATTTATAATGTTTATGGTTAAAAAAATGTATTCTGTTTTACAGAATAAATACTTTCCAATGTCGTTTTGAGAAGTGTGCATTTTCTTTTGGCTCCATTAATCCAAAGGTTTTTATGAGTTAGTTTTGATTTTTATAAGGTATTAGGAATAGATTAATGTTGCACTTAACAAACAGTTGCACACTTTTCACAAGTACATTTACTAAGTATTATTGTTATTTCATTACAAACTTTGGGCAATATTTGTTAATAATCAGTGGTTTCAATGCATCCCTAAATCGAAAAAAGGACAGAAAAGTGGATACAAAGAAACGATTCCACTTTGAATCAAAACAGTCTTTTACACTTATTTTGAGGATCGTCGCATTTCCAGAGATATCTTGAAAGTGTGATTGAAAGATTCTATATTGAAACAGAAATTTGTGCATGAAATGGTCAATAATCTTTGGCAGTTAGGCTCTGGGCCCGAAACATCTTGCATTTTTGTGATGACCTTGGACCATGTGAAGAGACCCCAGATCCTAGACTCTGATGGTAATTTGGAGCCCAGACCGCTCCGAATCGAGGAGGCAGGAAGAGAACAGGGCGGAGATGGATCAGCAACGTTTCTGGAATTCGGATAAACAAACCTCTAAAGGCAGGAATTTTGTTTGTGATTCTCTGTGAAGAAAGTGAGGACATTGGCTATTGGCTCAGAGTGAGGACTAGTTGATGAGTGACGAGTGAAGTGAAGAAACAACAACCCAGCGTACCTGAAGATGAGGTCGATCTTCCCTATTGAAATTGCGCCAAAGCTCCACTTACATGAAAGAAAAAAATCTTTTTTAGTAACATGATCAAAGCAAAATAAATCATGTTTCTAGTTATGTTTTTTTTATTTTAATTTTTATCTTTTTTTATTTTACTGTAAACAATGTCACATTTTGTTTTAATAAATTGAATTTATATTTGGAAATTAATTTTTGTAATTACATTTTTACCCCACAAAAAAAGTCATTGTTGACCTGTCCACCCATCCCTTCAAGGGTTGCCACAATGAATTAGCTTTCACTGATTCACACAGGTGGTTTGTGTGAGAGTTTGTTACACCGGATGCTGTAACCCTGTATTTTATCCAGACTGGGGACCAGCACAATAACCCAGTTTCCCAAACATCAACCAGTTATTTTAACTCCTAAACCTTTTTAATCCTCTAATTGTTTGTTTCTATTTGTTTATAATTCAAATTGGATAAAAACAGAAATTAAGAATTGAAAGATTTTTTTTTAAGATGAGGAAATTAATCTATTCAGGACCAAACTATATAATTGAAACGTTGCGTTGTAGAGATGGAGAAGATATGAACGCAACTGTGCATTAACATGCACGCCAAAAACGTCAAAGATAAATGTCCCAAATTGTTTCAAAATTATGTGAAAGACATAATTTGCAGTTTTACAGTAAATGATGCTAGTTCCACAACCCATTTTGATGGAATGTATTTTGCTTTGTTTAGATGCTGCTTTAGCACTTTGTCCTGATGTTATATAAAAAAAACAAGATGCCATGAATTTTTATTAATTATTTATTTGGGGTTTTTGCACCCTACAGTCAATCATTCTGTCACAGATAATGTTTTGGTAGAATAACTAGCTTTTACTACATGGTTTGTTCCCCTAAGAGCTGACCAATAGAAAACCTTCTGACTGACCATCTTGTGTCGTTAAATGTCAGAGAATCTGGTAACCCTGATAATCTTATATTTTCTAAGACAGAACAGATTATGTGAGATGGTTTCGTAAGAATGCTGCAACACCTTCTGTCAGCTTTACAACCGTGTGCCATCCATATGACGAATCTAACCGTCTGTCCATCACTGCTTTTGAAAATCAAGCATGATGCTTTTTACATTAGCACGTTGTAACCAGGCCACAGCATTTCCAAATACAGTCTCTTCAACTGGAAATGGAATTTGCTTAATTGATAGGGAAGATGCAAAATACAATTGAGTAATCACTGAAAAACTGGCTTAATACTGTAGAAGTTACTGATTACATAATTTGGTCATTTGTGATCTCAGATTCCAGTTTGAATTGCTTTGTGGCTTAAATACAGTTTTAAGGTATTTGTATTCATTTTTGCAAAATTAACATTTAAAACTAAATCATTGAACATCCTTTGTGCCTTTAAAGCAGTAATTTATTAGCTTTTATGCTGGTCAGTAGTAACAATTACATTTATGCAGTTACCGTTTTTTTTTTACAAATTTAATTCTAAAGAACAGTTTTACTGCACAATGTCTTTAATTAATTAATTCATCTTCTAATCCGTCTTTTGTCCCTTTCGGGGTCACTGTTCTGCCCGAGCCTATCCCGGCCACTTGCTGGTGAAGGCAGGGAACATCCAGGTTTCCAGTCTGTCGCAGGGTCACAATCACACACCCATGCACACTCACATTCATACCTATGGACAATTTAGAGTAACCAATTATTGTTATTGAAAGGTGGGAGGAAGCCGGAGTCCCCTGACAAAACCTACGCATGGAGAACATGCAAACTCAACACAGAAAGGTTTCAGGACCCCCAGCCAGGACTTGAACTTGGGGATTTCTTGCCTCGAGGCAAGAGCGCTAACCACTGTGCCACTATGCAGCCCATTTACAATGTCTTTTACTTTTTAAAAATATCTTAAATATATTCAAAATTAACTCTAACTTTGTACAAGAAGAAAAATGAAATGAGTCTACATCTTAAATGAGGAGAAAAAAGATTGAAATGTTAAATTTTGATAATTCAAACATGCATTTAAAGGGCATATATTACGCCTTTCTTAAGCCTTTCAGAATAAACTACATTCATATGATAATTTATTACCTTTGGCACACTAAAGAATGATTTATTTTTATTAAAGTAGGTGTGTGTTAGATGGTGGTGCTGGCAGCACAGACTCTTCCTGGAAGGGGCTGTTCTTCACTTTTCTACGTCACAATGTGAGAACCCGCCTGCTTTCGTGGGCTAGGAAAAGGTTTGGAAATTAACATTATAATAGACTTAAAAGCTCAAAAGGTTTATTTTGCATAATATAGACCCTTTCAAAAAATCAGAATTTCTGAATTTGACAAAAACAAAAAAAAAATATACTCAAAGAATTCTGAATTTATTCTTCAAATCAGTGAGAGCCTTATTGTTGCCAAGGAGACCGTGAGCATTTTGAGACTTCATTAACCCTTTAATAATGGAGCTTTAACGTACTGTATCTCTTCAACTGTTTTTACGTAATCAATGTGAATAAGCTGATTATGCTTTTCACTATTTCAGAAGAAAATTGGATCAACAGTTGAAGAGTTACAGTAGTCCAAAGAGTTAGAGCTAAAGCTATATTATAAAAGTACTTGACTTTTATTGTTTTGCAAAAAGTCTTCTCTCACTCATCCATTTTTTGGATATTCTGTCTGTCTTTACTCCAAACCAATTATGACAGTTATGAGACGTCTGAGAAGTGAGAGGACATGCAGCAAAAGACCACAGGCCAGGAGTCTGACCTTTTCCCACATGGTCTTTTAGCTCTTTGTAGATGGAGTAACTGCCAACCAGCTGATAACTAGTGCCATTAAACTAAAAGGGAAACCTTTCTGTTTGAACAAAATACTTGCTGACTGAGCCATTTCTGTCAGCCACTGATACCCCCCTCTATGAGATAAGGGTACCACATTGAGCTGTCTACTAATTTAAACAGACAGTGAAACATTCGTAAACAAAGGATAGTGTGAAAAGGTGCTGTCTGCTCCCCGTCCTACACCATTCATCCAGATTGCAATTTTCGTTGTCTCATCACAGTCTAGTTCCACCTCCACTATAGGTAATTACCATTGCTATTCCTCATGGCAAGACTTGGTGCACACAAGACGGCTGTTTAAATATCTCACAGTAAAAGTGAAAGAAAACTGTTTAAAAAAAAAAAAGATAAGACGACAGAGGAAAACAGTGCACTGCAAAAAAAGCCCCCAAGATATAAGTCAAAAAAATCCTTTCAATTAAAAGGAAATCTTCAAGTAAGGAAACAAATCTAATCAATGAGACACGTTAATTAAACTACAATTATTTTGCCATTAAAAAACTTTCTTTATAAGATTATATTTCAAACAAGAGAGAAAATGAGACAATTTTTCTTGAAACAAGGGGTCTTTTTACTTTTATTAAGTTTCATTCTGACCATTTTTTGATATATTTTCAAAGCGTTACAGGTGGTCTTTTAATTCTGGTGATGCCATTTTAAAAAAAATTTAAAATTTAAAAAAATGTTTTTTCTAGGATATAGTTTCTGCAGAGCAGCTGTAGTTTATTAGAAATTCAATTCTGAGTTGTGGGTGTTACTGTTGGTGCAGAGTAAACCATCCTTCATTTCCCATCATCTATCTGCTTATGTGCTCTACCCCTGGTAGTTGCCCAGTGCAACCCCAACATAACATTACGAGTGCAACAATTTAAGGGCAGCAATATTGGAACCATACAGCCATACAGTTTTGAGCCAGAGACCAGCTCAGAAAAGGAAAACAAAGATTTACTGTAAGCGGATGCATCAGAATAGAGTGGAGAAGGGAGCTTGTGGCTTACCAGATGTAGCTCTTTTAAATGGCATTTTTTTCATTTACTCCTGATTCATAGCAATTTGAAAACAAAAATACTCAGATGCAATTTGAAGCTTAAGTTCTTATAAATGTCCCCCATGATCAGAAAAATGCCACAGAACATGTTAAAAACACCAATTAACACAATTTTCTTTGTGCTAAGCGGTAAAACTGCTTGAGAATATTTTAAATTCTGCAATTAGTGTATTAGAATAAAAACAGACATTTACATCCTACTAATTAAATTCCTTTATAGTCCTCCCATGAAATTTTTTAAATAAAAACGTTCCCAGTGGTTTACTTAAAATCCCACAACCTAAATGTGATATTTCATGTTTATCTGAAGCCTCTGTTTCTAAAAATCTCCTCTACATGGGCATGGCCATTGGTACTGAGCTGAGTAGCTCCGTCCTTGATCCCCCCTTTCTGCAAGCTGGGTCTTGCATGAATAAAGAACTTTACACAACGGGAGGGGTACAAAAAGAGACTGAACGTCTCTGTTCTCAAAAGTTTATCTTTAGGGATAAAGAAACTGTGAAAAGTGACATAATCTTGGTTCCAAACAAATGTGTGTACAAGACCCTGCTGTTAATAAAATTACACTTGAAAAAGAACTTTGATAAGCGCGCAAAAAAATGCTTTAAAATGACATGATAACTTAGGCTACATTTCAGCAGCAAGCAGCACTGGCTGCAGCTCAGAACTGATTTGATGCTAGCACATGCAGATTGTTAAATTCCCTTGCACAGCAAATAGAATGAAAAGCCATAAAGAAAGTGACTTTAAATGCTAATTATATTTAAGAGTAGTAAACATCTCTCATTGTCATCAATACACACAGCCACAAGAATAAAAAAAAAAAACAATTACAGTAAACCCTAAAGAATTGGATGCTGGGAATTCAGAGAAGAACATTGCTCTCCCTTGGCTCAGTCAATCCACAAACCCTTTGACCTGCTATAAGACTGAGGCATCTAATTGCAGAGGATGAAAGACTGCAGAACAAACTGCTGCACTAAAAAAATATTTAGCAAAGTTTACTGCTGTGGAAGACAACCTGGACTAAAACTGTAAGAACCCTTAAGTAGAGGGCTACCAGCTATATTTTTCATTATAATTTTAAAAACTTGAGGTTTTTCCTCACACAGAGGCTTAAACTGAAAGAAATAATGAGTGCAGTTATGAGACTGTGACGGAGTAATCAATCATTATTGACTGCAGGGGTGGAGTGTGCAGACAGCGTCTCATCACTACACTGGCTCTACAGTGTCGGTTTTGTCCAAAGTATTCTTCGTGTATATTTTTCAACTCTGTAAGAAAACAAAAGAGTCTGGCATCAGTCTTGCAGAAGCTGAGGCTACCTTCTGTATGATCCAAAGAAGGTCAACCCAATTATTGTTGAGAAACAAAAGGCAATTTATTTCTCCATATACTAAATCATGTAATATTAAAGCTTCATACATTGTATAACATGGAATAAATAGCCTGATGCTTGATGATGCTGTTATCCGCTAGAGATGGTGAAGTAATCTCTATAGCTACGTTCACATCGTCCTTGGCAATGCACGTTCAAGCGGCCACTTCTAAAGAAAGGTCTATGTAAACATGTGTATATGCGCTTTTCAGGCTTCCGCATTCAAAACTCTTGTGCTGCACAAGTACGACTGTTTTCGAGCTTTACATACAAAATGCACGGCCATTGAACAGGTGTGGAATATAAAACCAGGTGTGACTTTGACCACTTGGGGACTTGGATTTGGTAGTGATGTAAGGATGGTGTCCCATTTAATTCACAAAAGTGCCAACTATTTGAAAATTGAACATGAAGAAGAAATCAATAATTGCAGTTTGTGCCCAGCTGGAAATTTATGTGAGCTGTCATATTTCGGAATAAAGCTGAGAAAGAAAATACCTGGAGCAAGGTTTGTGAGATTTGCACCGCTTCAACATTATTCAGCAAGCCTCTTCCAACTCTAGGTGACAGACATGAGCTAATAGAGAGCAGAAAAAGAAAAGAAGAAGAAAACCCCTCCCTGCTTGTCCAGTGTGAACACCATGGGCTGAATGCGTGTTCAAGAACCTGCATACAGTGGGGCAAAGAAGTATTTAGTCAGCCACCAGTTGTGCAAGTTTTCCTACCTAAAAAGACAAGGGGGACCTAGTGAATGACCTGCAGAGAATTGGGACCAAAGTAACAAAGGCTACCATCAGTAACACACAAGAATGCTGAATTGCATCTAAAGAACACCATACCTACTTTAAAGCATTGGGGTGGAAAAATCTTGTTTGGGGATTTTTTTCGGAAAACGGACCTGGAAGACTGATCCGTGTAAAGGAAAGAATAAATGGGACATGTATGGACAGATTTTGAGTGAAAACCTACTTCCCTCAGCAAGAACTTGAAGATGAAACATGGCAGGGTCTTTCAGCATGACAACAATCCCCAACACACTGCTGGGGTATCGAAGGAGGGGCTTTATAAGAAGCATTTCAAGGTCCTGGAGTGGCCCAGCCAGTCTCCAGATCTCAACCCCACAGAAAGTCTTTGGAGGGAGCTGAAAGTCTGTGTTGCCCAGCGAAAGCCCCAAAACATCACTGCTCTAGAGGAAATCTGCATGCAGGAATGGGCCAAAATACCAGCAACAGTTTGTAAAAACCTTAACACAGAATATTTTTGACTGCTGTCATTGCCAATAGAGGGGAATATAACAAAGTATTGAGTTGAACTTTTGTTATTGACCAAATATTAATTTTCCACTATAATTTACAAATACATTCTTTAAAAAATAGACAATGTTAATTTCTGGATTGATTTTTTTCCCCAAATTTGTCTCTCATATTTGAAGTATACCTATGATGAAAATTACAGGCCTCTCTCATCTTTTTAAGTGAGAGAACTTGCACAATTTGTGGCTGACTAAATACTTTTTTGCCCCACTCTACGCGGGTTCAAAGACAAAACCAAAAGCTCAGTTTATTTAAAACAGAAGAAAATATGTTTATTTAAAAAATGGTGTTCATCCCCACAACACCTGAATTTATCTCCAGCTTTAATACAACAATTTCCTGTTTTGATGAAGGCGTCAAGGCCTTAATCATTCTTCTTTTGCAACCATAGGGGTTTGCCTGTATAATTTTTTTACAAGACAAAGGTTTTGTTTTAATTCTTTAATAAGAACCCATTTTCAAATACTACACACAGTAGCAGCAATTCAGCAGAGAACTCTTTGGCTTTAAGTGCTTTTGATCAAGTATTTCATGAAAATGGTACAGAATAGCCCCAGCAGAAAAATGTGCTGTAAGGTCCCCTGACTTCAATGTTACTGTGAATGTTACTGTGAGCCCGTTGGCTTTTCAATCAGACATGGACCAGATCCAAACGATAGGCTTGGCATAACAGAAGATGTTCTGCCTTGTTAAGCCACCTAATTAGCGAGATTCTTCTCCTAATCACTGTGTCTAATGGACTGTCCTCAGCAATCGACAAACCGGGTTTCTCCAGGGGAAGTCCAGGCTTGTATGTTCATTTTTAGACTCAGTTCATTTTTTGAAGTTTAACTTCAGGGAAGCCACACGACAGACGGTTTTTTGTAATTGATACGAGGAAACGACAGACAGACTTCCAATGAAAAATGGAGGGAGTGTAAATTGCGAGCTCTAATGGCTGGTGTAATCTTTCTTTTTGCAGGAGCTGGGGGAATGTATGATGAACAGCCACAGCGGTGATTAAGGCTGTGGATTTGTGTAATGATTTTCTCTCTTAATCTGTATGATGTGAAAGGACGGTGGCGCGGGTTTGCGCTCCTTTATCAACCTATGTGCTCTCATACAGATCGTCAATACGGACTCTACAGTTTGTTAAAAACTGAGGAAGATTGAAGTATGTGACAATATCTTACAATTCTATGCGGCTCTGTCTCCACAAGACAACTGTACGGTTGTAACCTTGGTTGCTATGGTGTGTGTGAGTGGTTACTGTGGCAACTGCAGAAAGACTTTTTTTGTGGTTATGTAACAGATGAAGCAGTTTTTTAGAGGCCTGCATAAATTCAGGCAAAAAGGGTGAGGAGGTCTCTCCATCCATCTCCCCACTTCTGCACCGATTTTCACCACACTCTGTCTTTCATCATTTGACTTTTCACGGGTCTATCTTACTTGCTTTCAGCTTTACACTTCCTCCCCTCACCCTCCGCCCTCCAAACCCATCATCCCTCTGTGACAGTTATTCTCTATACATTTATATCTCATCTGCTTTCTCATCCATCTGCTCCTCTTCCGGGGTGTGTAGTTGTGCCTGTCAGTTGCTTTTTCCCCTGCTTGGTCACCCATCACAAAAATTGTTGCTGTACCTTAAATAGCACTGGGGTGAGCTTCAGAAAGTGACTGAGGCAGGTGAATGTGCACACTGGGCATTTTGTGAGCTCTTCATACACCAGTTTCTCAAGTCAGGGGTGTGAAGGAGAATCATTAAAGATCTAAAGTTGGGAAAAAGTCTTCAGCACACAGCTCCAGCTAGGAGAAAGGTGCAATGCTTTCTTTCACAGAAAATAAAGTGGCAATAAAAAAACCCTAATCCCACTTTTCTTGGGTTCCAGCATCTTCCATGAAGTCACAAAATTAAAAACGTTTTAAGCAGAAAGAAGAAAAAAGATATAAGTATGGTTTTATTTTGTTTTTATCTTTTTCTTTTTATCATCTATATGTTTACTTAAAAGAGTTATCTAAAGATTAAACTGGCCTTTCTTAAAACAATTCAATAGAATACATGATGTGTTTTTTTCCTTGCTATCAGTGAAGAATATCTGTGACCAGGAGTATTTGACTTGGTAACATTTCTTTAAATAAGTGTGATGTATTGCCCTTTTGAGACAAATTTAAAGACCTTCTCCAATGAAATTCGTGTTGTTGGTGCTTTTCTCATGATGTAGGTCACATGCAAAGAAAATGCTTAAAATTGCATTTCTGAGTATTTCTTTTTTCAAATTATTGTGAATCAGGAGCAGACACGAAAATGTAGTTGGAAAAAGCTTGTAGCTTTTACGTAGACTAGAGGCTACAATGGCCGGGCCCCAAGGTCCCTGCTCCATTCTGATTCATCCACTTGTAGACAAATAGATCCATAAACGCCTTTGTGTTCCTCGTCTGAGCTGGCATCTGGCTCAAAACTGTATGCTGGATAGCTTCAGTATCGCTCACTATTGCTGTTGCATCGCTAATGTTAGGTTGGGGGTGTGAGGGGCGGTAAGCTTGCAGGAGAGAGTGTGAACGGAGGAATGATAGGACGTGAGGGCTGGCTTAGACCACGCCAATAGCCACGCCCACAGCAGGTAAATTTCCAATGAACTGCTGCTGCTCTGCCAAGGAGTTGTAAACTGCTGCTCTGTGCCCGGGTCTCACCTCTATGTTGCCAGGCAGCACAACTGATGCTAGCAGAAATGTTCGAAGAAAGAAGAGTGGCTCCGTCCAACGTGGGATGGATGCCATCTCGCCGCATGAGTCCGGGCTTTCCTGAAAATGCACTCCAATTGTCCATAAAGCCAACGCCATTTTCTGGGCACTATCTAGCTAACCAGAGGTTAAATGATGAAAAGTGGCTGTACATTTCATCACTGACTAAGTTCGGCAGGAGACCAGAGAAAATTACAGTGTCTGACATCGACTTAGCCAGGTTACACACTGATTCTACTTTTAATTTGAGAACCTCTGATTGTCTCCGTCGGGCGTCGTTACCTGCGTGAATCACGACTCGACGGAATCTGGACTTACAACTGGGCTAACATTAGAAAGTTTCCCTCTATGTCACCAATTCTAGCCTCCGGATAACACCTAACTGTAGCAGCTGGGAGCTTTACGTGTCTAACCATAGAAGAGCAGATAGAGACGGCTCAGCGGGTGTGCCACTGAAGGGAGAGAACCTAATTGAGCAAGTCTCAAAAATTGGGGGCAAAGCTTTTTGCTGAAGGGGTATCAGCCCCCCTCCCTCCCATTACCCTGCCCCTGTGTTCACACATGGTGGGCTCAGTTGCAGTGCTGTGACAGGTGAAGTATGTGCTGAACAGTTGCTATTGTAGATCTGTGATCACACAGAACATGTGTTTTTGCTTTTCTGAGGGGCCCCAAAAGCAGGACTGATCCAAAAGCCCAAACATGTATGAGGAGAACATGCAAACCTCACAAAAAGAACACAGCCAGGATTAGAACTAGGGCCGTGCTGTGAGGCAAGAGTGCTAACCACTACACCACTGTGCTAGATCTTCTTTAATTTTCACTTAATTTGTAACCAATGTTTAAATGCCACCTGAGGTTTATTTGGTTTTGGCGTTAGAGTGTGGGTTTGTTTGTCCGTGGTTGTTAGTGTATTTTAAATGGTTCTGTTCAATTTTCTCAATCTCTCGCACTTCTGATGACCTTTTTTGAAATCTTCCCCCCTAAATTAGCATCCTTCTTTAACCCTTTTGCGTTACACACAGATTTATTTGTGTTTTTGGGTTGCCTAGTTTTACATCTCAGAGAAAAAACTAGATTTTTTTCTTTTCCTTTTCTCCTTTTTGTTCTGTAAAAAACTGTCTGACACAAGCTCTCAATTCCTCCTGTTGTTGGTAAAACTATCATGCAATCCTAAAAAGAAGCATTGCTGTAACAAGCTTCTACGCCACAGTGCATTAGTGTAGCTGTACCCATTAAAGTGTGTGAAGGGTGTAGCTTTGACCCATTTAGTGGAGTGGTACTTACCTACTGAGATTTAAATTGTTCTTGTGACTGAAATAACACAGTGTTGTTGTTTTTTCTTGTTGTTGTTCCCGTGACAATTTCTTGACCTGACACCTTTATTGCACAAAAAATATATATAATTTTACACAATGTAAATAACAATAATGTAAATAACAAGTGTTTTTACTTTAATAATATTTACATAAATGTCTGTCGTGTGACCTAATAAATCCATTTCTGATGTGTTTACAGCAGTCAAGCATTAACTTTCTGTTCAAAGTGTTTCTGCTGCCAACTCTGACAAACTCCTAATTAAAAATAGTTTTTACCAGTTCAAACACTTAATCTGACACATCTTAAATTCAAGTTGACAATCTCAATTTATGTAAGTGTTTCTTTGTAATATTTCTATTGTTTTCTAAACTTGGTCTTAAAAGTAATTCATTAAGCTTTGCAGCATCTTCCATCTCTGTGTTCTTTTTTGTTTTGTTTTTTGTTTTCTGGATCCTTTCTTCTGCCCTCTACTCTCTCCATGCCTGTGGGATTTCTCCAGCTGCTGTCATGCAGCACTGTGAGCACAACTTGAGATGATCTATGGGTTTCTACATGCAAGCAATTAGCCAGAAAAAAATCAGAAGTACCTGAAATAAGTGGAGATGAAAAGGACAAAACAGAAAAAAAATGAGAAAAATGTGTTTTTGAAAAAAGAGGCAAAGGATATTTTTAAAAACACAAAATCTGAAATGTAGCTTTGTTTTGGTTTGTAGTAAATAAAAAAACAGACGTTGTAGAGACCTTTCTAGCGAGCATAGGGGGAGTAAACAGTAAAGAAAAGAGATGGATCCTGGTGAGGAAAGAAGTCTGGGTTGAATCCAAGTATGGATAGATGAAGAGTAATTAGATAGAGGGATGGAAGGTAAAACATGGCTAACAGTGGAAGGGAGGGGAAAGAAGGGGAGAAGGTTGATGGGTTAAGGATGGAGCTAGAATGAAGGGAAATTGGTGGAGGGAGAGAGGGAAGAGATGGAGAGATAAGAGGTACAGCAAGGTCATATCTAATGCTGGTGGGAGTGCAAAGGAGAGATGGAGAGAGGGAAAGTAGGACACCAGCAGGGATGGGGACAATATAGCATGGATAATAATGGTTCTATATCACTTATGATGACCCAATAAAGTAGCAGTCTTATAGAATTCAACATATGTGTAAAAATATATTTACATTAGTATTTTACATTTAAAAGTAACTGGATTTCAAAGTAATCTGAGTATTTCGTCTGGTTATTAATGATATAGAGAAATTATGTGAGCAGCTTTTAAACAGAAAGTAGGACGGCCATTTTTACACAAATGACTATGTTACAGTCTCTAAAGACCCACTCCAATGAAAAATGTAAAAAATTTCATTCTTATGATCATGGTACACACACACACACACCCCCATATATTTATATATATATATATATATATATACACACACAAACACTGAGCATTTCTTTGCCTTCACTCTGTGGTCCAGCTCACCCCAAACCATCTCCATTGGGTTCAGGTCCGGTGACTCTGGAGGCCAGGTCATCTGGTGCAGCACCCCATCACTCTCCTTCTTGGTCAAATAGCCCTTACACAGCCTGGAGGTGTGTTTGGGGTCATTGTCCTGTTGAAAAATAAATGATGGTCCAACTAAACGCAAACCAGATGGAATAGCATGCTGCTGTAAGATGGTGTGGTAGCCATGCTGGTTCAGTATGCCTTCAATTTGGAATAAATCCCCAACAGTGTCACCAGCAAAACACCCCACACCATCACACCTCCTCCTCCATGCTTCACGGTGGGAACCAGGCATGTAGGGTCCATCCGTTCACCTTTTCTGCGTCGCACAAAGACATGGTGGTTGGAACCAAAAATCTCCAATTTGGACTCATCAGACCAAAGCACAGATTTCCACTGATCTAATGTCCATTCCTTGTGTTCTTTAGCCCAAACAAGTCTCTTCTGCTTGTTGCCTTTCTTTAGCTGTGGTTTCTTAGCAGATATTCTACCATGAAGGCCTGATTGACACAGTCTCTTGTAACAGTTGTAGAGATGTGTCTGCTACTAGAACTCCTGCCATGTCTGAGGCTGGTGACTCGGATGAATTTATCCACTGCAGCAGAGGTGGCTCTTGGTCTTCCTTTCCAGGGGCGGTCCACATGTGAGCCAGTTTCTTTGTAGCTCTTGATGGTTTTTCTGACTGCCACTCGTTTTTCTGTACTTCGCTGCTTTTTTCTTGCCATAATACAAATTCTAACAGTCTATTCAGTAGGACTATCAGTTGTGTATCCACCTGACTTCTGCACAACACAACTGATGTGTGGAGGTGGTGGAGGACCCAAAATGCAGGAGACCAAGCTTGGTGACAGGAAATAAAAAATTTAATAAACAAACTGGAACATGACAAAACTATGGGGAGAAACAAACCAGTGAGAAAACAGAGCAGATGACCTGACAAGGATGAACAGAAACCAAGACACTTATATAGGCTGAGGGTAATTAACTGAACTGAACACAGCTGTGGATCATGAAACTGAAGGTGGAGTGACTGACAAAAAGTAAAACTAAAACATGACCAACAACAAAACCAAACCACTGAATCCTTACATGATGGTCCCAACCCCATTTATAAGGCAAGAAATCACACTTATGAAACCTGACAGGGCACACCTGTGAAGAGAAAAACATTTCACATGACTAGTCATGAAAATAAAGAAAACTCTTTGAATGAGAAGGTGTGTCCAAACTTTTGGTCTGTAGTGTAGATCAAAAGATGATTGGAGTGGGACTTTAAATGGCTCAGTTTCTAAATGTCCATACAGCATTACATTCTTTGGACAAATGGTGCAGAGACCTATATGAGTGTGAGGATCTGTCAGAGTGTACAAGAACTTTGCTGTACCTTCTCTTCTCACCCAACATGGACACCACAAGCAGTATCAGCTCTTTGAAGATTTCTGTTTAAGCTTAACTTAGTTCTAATTCCAACATTGTTCGGTGGCACTCTGGGAACTTCAGTCAGTAGACAGGCTATTGTTAGGGGTCACTGACACCCCAGCAGTCCTGCTGGTACCTCTGTCCATCTTGCCTGAGCCAAACATTTTGGGCTTCACATCTGACAGCCAGTCCCAAAGCTGAGACCTGCATCCCCATCTGTTTGAGCCATTTAGTGAGCGCACTACTGCTGACTAGACATGCTTTTTTGTCCTACGCTGTCAAGTAGGAATACCACTGTTTCAGTTCCACGGTCCTCCTTGCTTACTGGAAAAAATAGCATGCATTTTTAATCTATTTTCAACATAAAATAATTTAAATAAAATGAATTAAAGCAGCCATTTTATTAGATTTACAAAAAGGGTTCGCATTCAGCTATTGTGTGGCTTCTGGTCATGCTTTCATGAGTGATTACACCTGGTTCTAGTATAAATTATCTAAATGCGTAATGTAGTTTGGGGGTTTGCATGATTCCCGGGATAGGGGTTTAAATCCCGGTTGAGTTCTTTCTGTACATTATCTCTTTTTATAAATATGTGGGTCATCTCTCATCATTTGCTGTTCAAAAACGTGTTTCTTGGATTCTATGGTGACTCTAAATTTGAAGTGAGAATGCATATTTGTGGCCCTGCGATGGATTCATGTCCTGTTGAGACTGTTCCCAGTAGACACCATTGTGGTGTCAGTTACTCCCATTAACTGTAAAAAAAGCACTGGACTGAGTGACTCCTCCCCTTTGCGTTTCAAACCGGAAGTACCCACTGGCTCTAAGAAGCCACAATCCCATGGACCTCTATTGAGAAATAAACAGATATTTCTCAGTCACTATATGTGTCAGAATAACCATTCTCTTATATCTTTATTTAAGATGTTCTTGTCAATTATAGTTTTTATGATATTTTTTTCTGTAGTTCAAGTTATTCAAATTATAAACTGGCCAATCAGATGCCTCAGTGAAAGTATGCGACCTCATGTCGAACGTTTGGAGTGTTTGATTGACAGATTCTCACAAAATGGCTATGAAGTGGTGGGGGTGTGGACTTTCAACAAGCTCAATCCTGGCGAAAGTGATTGCCACAGAAACGTTGACTCAGACCGATTTAGACCAATCTCTGCTTACTGACAATTTTTGGGCTCCAACATGGAAATGTCCATATTAAGAAAAAATGATGACTGAATTGACTTCTTTCGTTTGAACTGGAATTAGTTAAATTTTCATAGGTGACATCACACTCACTCGGTCCAGTTCTCGTATACAGTCAGAGGTTGCTCCCATAGACTGTAAATAAAGATGAACAAATGACATCACCCATAGAAAATGCCTTACCTCCAGCTCAAGCAAAACGAAGCCAGTTCAGTCGCCATTTTTCCACAATGGCTCCGCATTTGGGGCCAGACGACAGTGTGTCAGTATGAGTTGGACTGAGTCACTTTTTAATGGCATCTACTGTTGCCAGTCATGAGTGAGCATGTTCGGATTCCACAGCCCTTCCACTAAAAGCGGCTCTGGAGAATCTGTCAAACAATAGATGTGGGGGCCAGCGGGCACCACATGCTTTCACTGAGGCATCTGATTGGTAAGTTTATAATTTGAATAACTTGTAATAAAGAAAAAATACAATGAAAAGAAAAAATTTAGAATTGGCAAAAAGATGTTAAAAATAAAGTAGCAGAGCAAGAAGGGTTATTCTGACAAATAGAATGACTGAGTAATAGCTGTTTATTTCTCTCTAGAAATCAATGGGATTTGGGCTTCTTGGAGCCAGCAGGTACTTCCTGTTTGGAATGCAAGGGGGGAGGGGTCAAGCTGTCCAGTGATATACTGTCTATGGTTTCTCCCTTTCAGATCATTTTGTCAGTTTTGTTTTGTCTACCTGTAATGTTTTAGCTCTGTCTAGTTTTAGTCTTCATTAATCATTATCTATCATTTCTGATAAATAAAATGTATTTAAAAAAAATTGGAAAACGGATGGAGCTGTCAAAATTGTTATCATAGCTAACTACTGTGCAGTACCGGTAGTTAGGATTTCACAGAAATGATGTCCATCAGTATTTGTTGAACATTTTCCAAAAACTGGACAGCTGTTTTAAAGGTTTTAGTGTTTATTTGTGTGCATGGAATCAAAATGAAAGCCATTAACTCCAAACCTAAGTGAAGCGTTCAGCTCTACTTCATTTATTTTACCAGAAGTGAAGTAAAAGTAATAAAAGAAAATTAATTAGAAAGTTTTGGTGACTAAAAACGACAAAGAGAGGACCCTTTCAGGTCCTGTTTTGGAGTCCCTATAAAAAGACAGCTCATTTCTGGGGTGAAACACACAATTTATTTTTTTTCTTTTCTTTGCAGTTACGTTCTCAGAGCAAGTCGGATGTTTCAACAAACATTCAACAAAGCTTGACAAGCTACATGAAACAATTAAACGTCCAGGATGTCAGAAAGTGGAGCTGTTGGTGTATAAAATTGATTTTGGTAATGCAGCATAATTGATACAAGTGCCTTTGCAGCATCATTGAAAAGGTTATTGGTGAGCTTATGTAAGCTTTTATGTCTTACACAAATTTTTTTTCATTTCAGTACTTCTGTTTGTGTTTTTTTAATATCAAATCCTCAATTGTGGTGGTTCACTAGTGTGCAGAGGGAAGCACACGCCCTACACACCCACATCTGTACACACGTATCAGTCACATAATTTATCAGACCACAATTGTCCACTCTCTGTTAACAATGGGCACCTCACGGAAAAAAAAAATTAACTGTCCATCAGCAATGTGCACAACGCTGTCTGTAAGTGCTTGCTTATGGTGGGTGCATTTGTTTGCCAGAATTGATGGATTAGGGCAAAAACAGCTGGTGTGCTTCATCCAGGAATTTAGAGCTACAGGCAAATAGGCTGAATAACTGTGATAAACGTCAGAGCTTGTGTGATTATTTTTCCTCCATCTCATGGAACAACACAAGGTAGCATCAACAAATCTCACACCCAGATGTGGAAGGCTTTGGCAGCTAAACGACACATTAAAACGCAAAAACCAAAACACATGTAAGGAGAAATGAAAATATAGATGTCACCGTGAGGAAAGACACCAGAAAAAAATGTAACATTCTTCTCATTTCAAAGTTAGTTCCATCTATGTGGCACTTGACAGCTTTAGCAGCTTCACGCAGTTTGGTTTTGACCTCAGGATCACAGGCTGACTGATTCCTGTAGATTTTGAGCCCTGCTTGGATAGCAGACCACAAAGGAGATCTGTCAAGTCTTAAGGCTTTACACTGCTTCATAATTTATAATCTGACAGTGTAATTTTTGAAGACTTTTTGTCTTTATAGGATCTGAAGTCTTGCAAATTGACTGAAATGGTAAAAAGCTGATTTGTTGTCTGTAATGCGAGTCTTTAAACTCAGTTCTGTCTTTTGTGACCCTGACTTTACTTCTTTTTTAATTCCATTAGAGTTAGTAACTTCAGATTTTTTTTTTAATTACTAAGATAATTATTTTTTTCTCATTCCTGTTCAAGTGAAGTTAAGAGTCTAAGAGGCAGGAAAAAAACACTTTAGCTGTTATAACAATAGCTTCTGTGGTAGTTTTTATTTCCAATTTACAAACTCGTTTTCTTTCCAACATGCATAACATTTTTTTAAACATTTTGAATTCAGGGTCAGTTTCTTCAAGGGATTTTTTTTGTCAAGGATTTTTGTTTTCAAGAGCTGGATTTTTTTCTTCAGGTAAATGAGTTTCATTCATTCAGCCTACACAGGCCTTTTATCTGCCAGACTGAAGAACTGAAGATCCCATCTGTTTTCATACCTGCATGCTTGAAAGCATTGTGATCACCCCAAATGGCGCAGAGAGTGGTTCATCCAAGGTGCTACAGAGAAGCTTCTTGACCAATTTTTCTGTGCATTGGTTAAAAAAAAAGTTAATTATGAGGTGAATGCACACCAAGACCGTTTACGGAATGAACAGGCTAAATTTTATTACATGCAGCTTATGGGGTAGTCCCAACTGCACATATGGGTGGATACAGGCTGTCTGTAGGCACCAAATGAGTCACACGAAATTTAGGGTTTATGCACATTTTTTATGGGCAAGCTGCCAGAGACAGATCGTAGTGAACACTTATACAACACGTAAGGGTAAGTAAGGGTGACGTAGGTGAGATGCAGGCATGTCATACGGATTACTCATTTTTTCAACCATGCACACAGTGCAAGGAGCCCGTTAGTGCTATTCAAGTGATAAGTGCATGCTCCTTCCATGCAGCTTGACTGTTAGAAATGACAATAAGAGGGTAGTTTGTGTTGACATCCTACGGGCTTTTAATTATCACCGACACACACCGTATGTGCACCACTTGTGTACGGACAATACGGGCCATTGCATTGACCTCACTAATGACTAGTGCGGTACAAGTGCAGCATATGACAGCCTCACTTGTACGTCATAAATGTGTGTAACTTACACTATCCTGACAAATACTTCCCGATACACCTACCTCATGCACAAAAATCTTACGTTCCATTTTCATGACCTCCTTTGAGGTGGCCACACGAATTAGACAGGGGATCAGATGGGGATTCATGTGATTAAGGCTTCACAACTTTGCTGAAGAGCACAGATCACAGTAGCTGCTGATATTATGGCAGACAGTGTATCAGTTGTGTCAAGCATAGAGATCTATTCAGATAGATAGATAAGTTAAACATTACTGTGCTGCCTTTTCAGCTCTTCTGTTTATCTATCAACACACCTTCTTTATTTCTTTATTTTGGCTAAATGCAGCATATTTTGCTTTCGACATTTGGAAAAATTGTACAAGCGTGAATCCAAACCAAAAAAGGCAACAGCAAAGTGCTATGAAGTACCTTGAATTTGTTGCTACCACTAAATTTTAGCTATGGTCTGTAAAATTCAATGTTGAAAAGAACAACTTTACACAAGCATTTTCAATACATTTAAAGTCCTTTTCACAAATGATTTTGGAGATTTACCTTTAACTCTTTTTTTCTTTGACCCCATTCCAGAGGTATTAATCACATTCCAAAGCTTGTGCTTGGTCACAAGCTCCAGGCAATATAAGACAGAATGAGATTGCACATCTCCTTTGGGACAGGGCAAGGAGCTCCCTCATCTGAGGGAATCTGAAAGAAGACTTATTCTTTTTATCCAAAAAAACAGTAGGTTGTGCATCTAAGGTCTCTTCTGGGTGCTTTACAGTGGAGGTGTTTCAGGCACTGCAAACAGCCTTGAGATACACACTTTAGAATTTGACAGATTAATGAAAAAAGTACTAACCCTCTTGCACAATTTAGATAATTTGTGTTTACCTAAAATTGTGTTTGTAAGACTTTATGTGCATCTATCGGTCAAAAAGTTTCAAATGTGAGTAACATTAATGTCACTAACTGAGCCTAACAAGTCTCTGTGTTTTACATGCTTTGGCTTTAAACGTTTCTTTCTCTAAGACCCCATATTTTCAACAGTCCTACCTACAATAATTATTTTCTCCACCAATTAAGTTTGTTTTGATCAAATTATTTGCAATTAAAAAGAAGGGGTGCCCATTGTGATAACTGAATAAGAGAAATAGCTCAAAAGGAGGTTTTTTACACAATGTCCAGCATTCTAAAGAAATACCAATCAATACGTTTAGCTTACTGCACGGTTGCTTCACAGCAAGAAGGACCCCGGATAAAGTCCTGTCTGGGGGATCTGAAACAGAACACCAATTGGGGACCTTTCTGTGTGGAGTTTGCATGTTCTCCCTGTACATGCGTGGGTTTTCTCCAGGGACTCCGGCTTCCTCCCACTGTCCAAAAACATGCTTCATAGGTTAACAGGTCACTCTAAATTGTCTCTGGGTGTGAACCTAGGGTGTCCCCTGCCTTCACCCACGAGTGGCCGGGATAGGCTCCTGCAACCCCGTGCCCCCGAAAGGGACGAGACGGGTTTAGAAGATGAATGAATGTTTAGCTTAAAACTACATTTATCCTGTTAAAACCATCTCATAATAAAGAATACGTCTATATTTGAACTAACAGATTTATAAATAAGAATAAATAGAACAAATAGATGATAAAACTTAGATCCTCTGTCTTTTTCTTCTTCTGCAGACAGTAACTTCATCCTAGCCAATGCTCAGGTGTCAAAGGGATTTCCCATTGTCTACTGCTCGGATGGCTTCTGCGAGCTCACAGGCTTCTCCAGGGCTGAGGTCATGCAGAAGAGCTGTGCCTGTAAGTTCCTGTATGGACCTGAGACCAGTGAAAGCATCATTCTCAGCATTGATGAAGCCTTGGAGGAGCGCAAAGAGTTTAAAGATGAGATCATGTTCTACTCAAAGACAGGTAAACACAAAATGCTTCTTTTTTGTGTTGGATGGATTGTTGTAACTTCTGCTTTTTGTTCTCCTTTTGTGAAAACTCCTGCTCTTTGCCAGATTAGCCCTTCAACCACAGTGAGAGGATGAGCAGAAATATTCTATGAGAAAATGTGCAGACAAAGTCAGTATCATGCACAATTTCCCTTTTTATATTGTAATAAATTTGTTCTCTGTGACTATTTCTGGGGAAACTCCATTTAAATTGGCATATGGGCCACTGCATGGAAGAAATAATTACTAGAGGAAGGGATATAAAACTTATTTTATTGATCTGTGCTCATTAAACGGTGATTAAACAAATCCATCAGTGAAAATTGTCATGCACTTGTTATTTAACTTTGAGCCTCATTAAACTTTAATAGCTGTCAGCTAATAGCCGCATAACCCTGTCTCCATCAGTTTAGCTGAGCCCAGTTGTGGCATGGAGTGTGCCATAATGATTAGGAAGCTGGCCAGTGAACAAAGGGGGGGAAATAACAAGGACACAAAGAGATCAAAAGAAGGATGCCTTGACTTGATATGATAATGTTTTGATTTAAGTTTCCTGACTTATTTTTTTATTGTCATTTTAACCCCTTGACACCTATTAATGCAAAAATGCATCAATCCACTTCTGCTCCAAACTTACTCTAATTTAGCTTTTACTTAAAAGACATGAAAAGTGCATTTTCCAGAAACAAAAAACACAAGTAATTTTTTTTCATCTTTGGAATTAAACTCTAGAGACAAGAGTTTGATCAAATTTGAACGTTTTTTGTACAGTCGGTTCGAATACATGGGAAAAAAAAGTTCTTTAAATTTTCTGCTTTTTAGGTACAATTGCTTGTGGCCTGCTGTTTTCAGTTTCTGCATTACACCCACAAGCTTTTTCCAAAAGCCTTTTTTAAATCTGTTCCTAACTTTCCTCGAATAAAGAAGCATTCAGAAAAGCAGTTCAACTTACAGTTTTTCTCAGTCGCTTTAGTACAATTCTCAGATCAGAATGAAATTCCAAAAACTTTTTGTTCAATCTTCACATCATGATGTCACTTGTGCACATCATATAAGCAGTTTCTCACTTCTTTGAACAAGTTGCAATTGCTTTGGTACATCCATGCAAATGCTTATGTACAATTCTCTGCTCTTTGCTACATTATCAATTCTTTATGTCATATGGATCAAAATGTATTATGTAGTTCACTGTGCAATAGTCTTACTCCTCAAAACTCCTAGTCATTAGTTCATCGTATAAGTCATTAACTGCAAAATGGTTGACCAAGTTGTCATAATGTGACAAAAATATTTCGCTGCATTGCAAGAGAGGATATTCGCTGTGATGTGGATGAGAATTTGTGGCCTAACATACAGGAACGACAAGAGGTGTAGGAAGACCACACCAATTCCTACTGCACTGCCTGTACTGTTGTACAGAATATTGTCCTATCTTTTTTTTCCCTTTATGTTACTGTTTGCAGTGGGTTTTTTCTATGTTGGTATGACATGGTCTGTCAACAAATTACAATATGAACAATAAAAGTGTTAATGTGAATCTTGTCCAGTCTCTTGCAATCAAACATAAAAGGTGTAACTTACATTTTACAATAATTGTCATCCAAACTTTAGCCATAGTTTACATCAGAACCTCCCTCTAAAGTACACAGTTATATTGACAACATGACTAAGTCATTTGACTGTCTTGTTCGTAGACAATGACACAAGGACTTGACATTCTGATGGCACTGACATGTTCAATGACATAAAGACTTAGTTTTCAGAGATGAACTAAAGATTTTGAGCACGTTACAGGCTTTTGCAAGAAATCCATAGTGTTTTGCTGTTTGTACAAATTGTTTTGAGAAATGCACACACGTATTTGCAAACTTCAATTCTGATCTGAGAATTGTACTAAAGCGACTGAGAAAAACTGTAACTTTGTTAAATGCCCTCCGTCATCAGAAAAATTCTACAAGAATCTGTGAAAAACAGCAAAAACACAATTTTGTGGTTCTTTCAGACATTTACGTGTAAAACTTCCAAACATTGCATTTTTCATGAGGGAAACTTTTGTTTAGAGAAGATATTTACCTCCTAAACTGGGTGCTGGATCTTTAACAGAGGAGCCTGATGGCTGAAGGCTCTGAAAATAGAATGTAAACAGTGTGATACACCATTCAAATTTACAGCTTTTTCTTTGATTGATTGAAGTAGATATAGCAGACAGCTCAGTTCAGATGCACACACATATGCTTGATAATACCCTCACAGATGCAGCTCTCCCTCTCTGATATCTCACATCACAGTCATTCATCTTCTTTTTTTGTCTTTCAATTGCCTTTAGTCCCTTTCCTCCAAATATGTCTCTGTTTGGTCTTGCTTTCAGTTTTTTTCTGCATGTGCCAAACACACCTACAGCTCTGGTGCTGCCAGTTTCTCAGTACGTTGTTGGCTTTCACCCCTGCTCAGCTCTTTGGTTCTATTATCTCTCCTTTCCTCCTTTTTCCTCTCTTTCCGTCTGTCACAGCGGAGTCCTGAAAGTAAACAAGGCTGATTGACTCAGTTTGTCCTCCGTCTGTCTGCCTGAGAACAGAGAACGCTGCAGGCTCGCAATCAGGAATACTCCTCTTCACTCTGGGTGCCTGATAGTGGCATCTTGCTTCTCAGCCGTTCAGCTGTTCACTCAGACACGCACTCAAGCAAAGACAAAAACACTGAGATTGGGGTAACAAACAGGCAAGGAAAGCTTACAGAGTGAGGGTGATGGAAGGAAACTCCATGGGAAATCCCTCTTGATCAAAAATCCATATAGTAGGTTGCGAGCCTTCATCATGAGACTATATATGCTGCAGACTAAACAATTTTTACTTAAAATCTTTTTAAAAATTGTGTTTTTGGTGTTTTTAACATGTTCTTGTGTCATTTTTTCTGATGATGGATGGATGTATAAAGACAATTAGGTTCAGAATTGCATTTCTGAGTATTTCGTTATTCAAATTGTTGTGAATCTGGAGCAGATGAAAAAACGCTGTTGGAAATTATGCTGGACAGGCGACGATCTCCCTGCTCCAGGAGCTCACCAACAGGGAGGGGAAGGGGGGTGGGGTTGCTTTGCGCCAAAAATCCAGCCCACAATTCAGAAGAAGAAAACCTAGATTTTTAACCTTTGGCCATAAACAGCATAATCATAATTAGAAGACCCCTGGGAACACTTTAAAATTGATCAAAAGATGATCAGAGTGGGACTTTAAGTTGTGGCAAAAATATGTCACGCAAATTTGACTGCATAGCTACCAAGGTGTGTGTGTGTGTGTGGGGGGGGGCTCTTCATCTCACACACTTGGATTTTTATTACTAACTATAATATACTATTATTTACTATTATACTACTATTTGCCAACTAGCCATGTCGAATTTCCCAAACTATTCCAGACAAATGTAGGCTTCAGAAAAAATAAACAGATGTTATTTTCTCATTTATTTATGAAAGACGTCTTGAATAAGTTAAAGCACCAAGATAACTGTTGTGGAGTTTAAATCAAAGCAGAAAAGAAAACATTTCCCCACAAACCTGTGGAGGACTGCACATGGGTCTAAATTCATGTAAAAAAATTATTATTTTTTTTACCATTACCTATTTTTCTTGCAGAGAAAATCTTTTGAAAGGCTTTTATTTAAAAGGAAACAAGACTTCAAAGATTTGTTCATCCCTTGTTGTGCTTGGGGAATGGTTAGCCCGGTCTATTTAAAGCCTCTGCTCTCCCCCATCCCCTTGTGACCCCTAAGGGTTAGAAAGCCCACTGATGAGTTGAGGAGTCGATGGAACCGTTTATTCACTCCCAGCGCAAACAAAGCCAACATACAGTACAGACCAAAAGTTTGCACACACCTTCCCAATCAAATGAATGGGAAGGTGTGTCCAAACTTTTGGTCTGTACTGTATACACATTCCAAATCAACCTAGAAAATTTCCAAAAGTTGCATTTGATGGCATTAAAAAAATGTCTCTTTGTACTTTCAGCTGTGCTGTTCTGGTGCCTGTTGGACATAGTTCCAATCAAAAACGAGAAGGGAGATGTGGTGCTCTTTCTGGCTTCCTTTAAGGACATTACTGACACTAAAGCCAAAGCCATCCACGAGGACCGGAGGGAAGGTAATACTAATCATGCAATATGGTTATCTTTTCTCTCAGTCAGATGTAAAATTCCTCAAAGAAAGATTAACTTTTATAACAAAAATCTGGTAATCTTTCAAAAAATATCATAATTATTAAATATCAGAATGGGGGGTGGGGGGTGGGTGTATTTGCATTTACTCCGCACTTGAGGCGTCTAAATCTTAAACATCATGCTCTTGTTGGGAAATTTGTTTCAACAGTCACCCATTAACTATCCTGACACATCAGATATATGAATGTTAAAAATAATTTGTTTTGTTGGAGCTCCTTCATTGATTATAAGAATCACATAAAAAAGTTCTAGTGGTAAAGAACTTTAGTCAAAACCTATGCGTTTGTCATAACTGCCTTTACATGTGGAAATGGGTTGTCTGCGGATGAACTCTGTGCAAACCTGCAGGGCATGCAGATTGGCCTCAGGAATTATAATCAAGGTTGTGTACCACTTGGTGAACTCGCAGGGCAAAAATGTTCATGAACATTTTTGTCTATAACCATGCTGTGAGTGACAGGTCATAGCAAACACTTTGGGTCTATTCAGACTGGAAAAATTAGTTAGTCCAGACCAAGGGATCTTATTTTGGTCCGGATTGAGTCCTGAACCTTGCCTTTGGTTTGTATTCAGACTACTGTCAACCTGACATTTCTGTTTCGAACCAAAGAAAAAAAAAAAAAAAAGAAAAAAAAAAGCACTATAGATCCTTTCAGTCATTGTTCAGGAATTACGAGGGCGGGGCAAAGCAACCAGAGAAAGAAAATGGCGTATGGCGTATACTTATGTATCGCCTTTCTTCCTACAAGGACAAAGCGCTTTACAGTCACAGACCCATTCACCCAGTCACACACACATTCACACACTGGTGGCATAATGGAAGTCCTATGCTTTGCAATCCCTGTCTGGATAGTTCACTTCAACCTTCAACCTTTTATATTTTGCTCACCAATTATGACTCCATGCCTGACTCCCCAGCTGACTGCTGGCCTGACCCGCCTGCCCTCTTGGCGGACAACTTGACCAACCCTGACGACTTGCCCGACCCGCTGGAGCTCGAGGACTGGCCGAACCCATGCCAGTCCCAGACTCCATGCCTGAACCATCAGCCAACCACTGGCCTGACCCGCCAGCCGATTGCTGGCCTGATCCGCCAGTTGATTGTTGGCTTGACCCGCCTGCCCCAGACTTCATGCCTGACCTGCCTGCCCTATGGACTGATTACTCTACCGAATCTGACGACTGGCCCAACCCGCCGGCACCTGACTACTGGCCCGAGCCGCCGGCACCTGACTACTGCCCGGCCCGCCGGTGCACCCTGCCACACTGGCCCTGAACTCTGTGCCTGATCCAACACCGATTTTGGACTCCCCGCTGGCACCTGAACGGCCAAGGCACCCTGACTTAGCCAGACCCGCCTCGTCTGCCTCGCTGGGCAGTGCGGCCTCCCGGCCGTCCTCCGGACCTGCCTCGCCGTTCAGCGCGGCCTCCGGACCGTCCTCCGGACTCATCGTCTCGGCCTCGCTGGTATGCCCAGCCCTGCCTCCATTTGACCGTCAAAGTTCGTCCTCCGGGCCCCCTCCTCCTTAGTTGACCTTTGGAACCTCGATGCCTTTCCTTGAGGGGGGGTACTGTCATGGTTTGGGTGTCTTTGCATAAGTTTTTGCTTCCTTTTGTTTCTGTCATGTTTGAGTTCTGTTTCCTGTCTTATTTTGGAAGGTTTCCTGTTTTGTGGTGCTTTTGAGTTTTACTTCCCTGATCCCAATCTCTCCTGATCATGTTCACCTGTGTTTTGTCAGTCTTGTTTTTATTTAAGTCTTGTCTCTGCCTTGTGCTGGTCCATACCGTCTCTTCCCTGTCTGTCTTCTGCCATGTTTTCATGTTTAGGCCACAGTAAGCTTAGTTTTGTTTCCCTGCTCTGCAGCGCTTTGTGTTAGTTTAATAAACACCTTGCCCTGCACTGTGTGCCTCCCGTCTCTGTCGTCACGCTCACCAGCCCTCCTTACCTGACAGCAAGCTCCTTTCGTGTCTCTTGCGTGCAGTTTGGCTGTTAGAAATGAGGAAATGACCATCCAAAAACAGGCATATGTGACTAGGGCATAAGAACTAGCATCAAAAAGTCACTCAGTAATCACTGTGACACATTAAATATATGAAATTTAAAAGCAATTTATTTTGTCTGAGTTCTTTTATTGCTTATAAGAATGAATAAAGAGTTATTTTTGTCCACAAGGGCATGGAAAATTTTAGTTATAGCTTAAGAAGTCTTTTAAGTCTGATGGGACCCACAAAGACTCTCTTTTCCTGGATATCATGAGTAAATTGTGGAAGAACCCAATGTGTGGGGTGAACACTTTCCGACTTTCTCTGTTTCCTTTTCTGTCAAAAGTTTTACCTTTACTAAAAACATAGTCTACACTATGTCCCTAGTTTTTAGTGTCATTCGTCCATTTCTCGGCTCCTCCATCACCTCGATTTGTCATTACACCCTGCTGTTTTTTACCATAACTCACCATTCTCACATCTCCTGTCTATTCTACAAGTGCCCCTCCACCACCACCTCCTTCTCAAATAGACTCTCACCTCACTAGTGCTTCCCTGACACCCCCCCAATAATGGCTGAACAACCGAAGGGAAATTCATTAGATCTAAAAATAAGCCCCACACTGTTTTATGGATGGGCCCTGTCTGTCCACCTTGTGGGGTTCATGTGAGCACGTTTTCAAAAGGACACTCAAAAGGAGTTTCACTTCTACTCCCCAACTGTGTTACTGTCTTTGACGTCACTTATACCACAAAAAAACAAGTTTTTTACCTTTGAAATTTCCAAAAACTTACTACAAAAACAAAGCTTTGTCCCAGCTTTGAATTTCTCAGTCTGCACTCATCCCATCTGAACAGTCTGCCTCAACAATATACTCAAAGAAACACAGAACTGTGCTTGCTGCAGTGTTCACTTCAGCTGCAATCCACAACCACTTAACTTTCTTAAAACCGCCACCCTGCCAAAGTAGTAAAGAGTTCTTTTTTTGGATACAATACACAATACTCCCCATTATGACAGAATGACCAAAACCTGCTTTTGAACAATGCCAAAATAGACAGCGAAGGTTTTTTTTTTCAACTATAATTTTAATATCATGTTTAAACAAATGGGACAGATTGCTCAAAAATGGTACAATTTTTTTTTAATTCTTATTTTTATATGTATTCTCTTTTCCTATTCAGGACAGAACGTTGGGCATTTGATCAAACGTAATGACAGTTTTATACGTCGGGAGCAAACCCTATGGGAGTAAAGAGTTGTTGATGGGTGTGCATCAACCCGTGTGTGTGTGCTTACAGAGCGGCGGCGTGGAAGGGTGAAAACAGGCTCTCCCTTCAGCACAGCTCGGCTGCGGAGCGGCACTGTTCTCTATCACATCTCTGGTCACTTGCACAGCAGGGAGAAGAGCAAGATTAAACTCAACAAGGTATTACTCCACAAATGGGGACTTTGTAAAAAAGAAAAAGAAAAAATATATTTTACTACAACTTACAAAAAAATTAATGATAAATAAATGAGACAAATGACAGGAAGGATTCTAATTGGTTTGCCTAATCCCCTGTAGACTAAAATAGAAATCTGGTTTGTGCTTTGAAAAACTGGTAATTAAGAAAAGTACACACAGTAACAAAAATTAACTAAATAAATGTATCTGTTCCATTTTTGAAGCCAGCATTGCATGAAGTTAGCAGCACTTTCAAAAGTAACATCTTAAAAAAGTACCGTATTCTTTTTGCGGTTTGATAACAGCAGATGGATTGCTCAGAGTTAAAGTAAATAGCAAAGATATCCTCAAATGTATCTCAAGTAACCATCCCTTACTAGAAATAGAAGGGATTGAGAAGCATCATTAGGTACAGCTTTTTAAAATGAAGTGTATGATCATCTCATTAAGAGAAAATCTTTTTTGAAGCAACAAGTGCAACAATATTCAAAATTTGCTATCAACAACCACCACCTAATTCCTGAAATCAAATTATTTTAACGACACGCAGTGGACAAGGATCACATGTTGTCAAGCATCTAAATAAAGTCACTGGCTGCGTGCCTTTGAACATATAAGTTCATTTTAACTGAAAAGCAGCCGAATGTCTCTGACCTGCAAAATTGTTAAATTAACATACTCCGAAATATGTCTTGGTATTGATGTATTTACACTGATTTAAAAAAAAATCTGCTTACATTTGAATTCATTACTTGTAAAAAGTCATATATGTATTTTGATTAAGTGGTTAAATAGTTAAAATATTCATTAATCCTACTCTTTCTGTTTTTTTAAAGGGTGTACAGAGAAACAAGGTCCGCGCCCCTTTATTCCCTATATACCAGCTACTATAAATGTGTGAGCTTTTTTGTCAGACACTTAGGAAAGTTCAAAAACATATTTAAATAACGTATATACATTTAATTAGGTTTTAAATAGCCAAATAACTTATCTTTCTTAAAATCAGTTCTGTTCCCTTCATAAGGACTGCAATTTAGCTTTTTAGCTCAAAGCTTTCTGAATGAACTAAAAGAATACTGCTGTATGTATACTCCTTTGTCTTCATTCATTCATAAGAAGTTATCTAAACAATGTTCTCAGACATTCTTGGCTTCCGTTTGTTTATTTTTTGAAGCAGACTACTTTTCTTATCTGTCCAGAATGTGTTTGGTGACCCACCTGCTCTGCCTGAGTATAAGGTAGCAGATGCCAAGAAGTCCAAATTCATCCTTCTACACTACAGCACTTTTAAAGCAGGATGGGACTGGCTGATCCTGCTAGCCACATTCTATGTTGCTGTGACGGTTCCCTATAACGTCTGCTTCATTGGTGATGATGATGACCTGACACGCAGCACGACTGTGAGCGATATTGCTGTGGAGATCCTTTTCATTATAGGTATGTTCTTGCTAGGAAACAGTTTTCCTTGATTTGAAGAATTGACTCTGTGGGAAAACCCACACCTTAAAAACAAACTGTTGTTTTTCTATCTTTCAGATATTATTTTCAATTTTCGCACTACTTATGTCAGCAAGTCCGGTCAGGTAATCTTTGACGCTCGTCAGATATGCATCCATTACCTGACCACATGGTTTATCATCGATCTGGTGGCTGCATTGCCTTTTGATCTGCTCTATGCTGTCAGAGTGAGCGTGGTAAGTAGATTGGATATTACTTTCACAGAATATATTTCTCTCTTTTTAAAAATCATTTTGTACATAAATCTTTAAATACATTTTTAGCTTGGACTGCATAGGCAAAATGTGGGGAGGGGGAAGGTATGTCATATATTTTTCAAGCTGTAGTAATAAAAATAACTGTGGAAATCTAACACATTCAATAAATTCAAAAAAATCTACTCCAGAGTTTTATTAATGAATAATATGGCGAACGCCAAAGTGTAAATCATTGCATCAAATTTTAAAATATGTAATTTCTAACATTTTTTTTAAATAAAATATTTACAAAATCTAAAAAAAAAACACAGGCACAAAACCTAAAAATTTTTTTTATTTTAAAATAATTCTTTATGTCTCCATAAGTGGATGTAACAAGTACCAAGACCTGTTTAGAACTGCTTAATAAAGCAGCTCTACTCAAAGCTTTAACTAAACTCACCAAGTATTGGGGGTTTTTTTTCGAAAAAGGGACTGGCATGTTGCTCCAAAACAGCCTATTAATTTGTTGTTCTTTAAAGAGCGGCAAGCATAGCAAAAATCATTTGGATTGTTTCCAGAGCTCCAGTATGGCTTTAATTTGGTGTGGATTCCATCTTCAGTACAAAATAATCAGGCCTGTATCATTAAAATCTTTGTTTCTACTACAGGAGTCGAATACAAAGCCTCATAAAAACAGTTGTGAGGAAAAAAAAGTATAGATCTCAAGCAATTAGGAAGACTTTCTTGACATTTTCCTGTTTGAATGATACAACCAATCGTAAGGCTACATACACTATAGGGAGTCTTTTTTTTCTATTCTATCATAAAAGTTTGTGCTGTCTGGGCCCTAATGTACAGAAAGTGAATACTCTGTATTCGATGGCCTATTAGACTGGAGCACACACATTCAGCCTAACATATTAAAGGAACTGAAGGATTTACAAGCAAGTCATACTACTCACGTCTGAAACTCTTTGCTTACCAAGAGTTGAAACCTACCTTTTTTATTCCTACAATGAATGCATAAATAGAAAGGGGGACCATCTGGTTTGTTAGAATATGGTTTGTTGATATAAAACCAATCTCTGTGATTGTGTGGGAGTGCATTTGTGCTCAGTGCATCATTGGAAGGGCAACTTGCACATCTGTAAAGATATTATTAAAAGTGAGGACCCAAACTTTTCTCTACAAAAACTGTATGTGCTTTTCACCACTTCTACATAGTTCCACACATAAATGTTTTTAGGTTTTATGTACCGTATATGTGGCTGGATAGCTGAGTCGGTTAAGTGCAGGACTTGTGCATGTGAAATCAAGGTTTGTTTCCCAGGGGGTGCAATGAGCTTCATCTAGTTTGGGTCCTTGAGCAAGACCCTTCACCCTACTGCCTAACTGTGCAGTCGCAAGAGGGGCCACAATTCTGGACCTCCCTCTGCTGCCCAGATAAAAACAGGGTTGTGTCAGGAAGGGCATCCGGCATTAAAATCTCTGCCAAAACCACCTGTGGTTTCAAAACACTTTCCAATGAGTTACACGCATTGCTGCTTCAATGTGAAAAAAATGAAAAAACATGACAGAATATGATAAACAATTGGAACGTCCCTCTTCAAAAAATGTAAGACATTTTTTCCAACTGTTCTGTACATTGAAATTATAAAATTTGGTCAGGAAAATGTTGAAATCATAAAATCAATTATAAAAGTAACTAAAAAACTAACTTTTTTTCCTATCAAAGTATAAAGGTGGCGAGCTGTGACAGGCTGCCCCAGGTAAAGACACCAGTTTGGTTCCAAAAGTCTATAAATGGAAATACCAAGGAATCCCAGTGGATCAGGCTTTAGGCATAGGTCTACTGGGCCATAGATTCTTTACTGCCACTGGGGAGAGGTAGAATAGCTGGTATAACTGCAGCACGTTCTGCTTGATACCCCCTCTGAGGACAGAGCATTCAGAAAGTCTGCTTCCAGGGCAAAAACCATCGTTCACCAAAATGAGCCTGGAGGCCTCAGCAGTGGTCGTCCCTTATGTCTTTAGTCATACGTCTTTGTCAGTTTTCTCTTTCTGGCAAGCTTAATTGTGTTTCAAGGGACATTTCTGTGGTAGTTTGGAGTCTTGGAAGATTCTTGGGGTCAACATCTTTTTGCTGAATTATGTCTTAAAAGATTTCAAACCTATGACTGAATGACCATAACAGCTTTGCAAAAACGGAAACCTGAATTTTTTATTGTTTTAGCTACTGAAAGTCATTGCATGCTTTGAAGATCGAAGCCTTCTTGGTTTAATACCATTTATGTTTTTGAGCCGACTGGTACTGCCACTAAAATAAATAAAAATCAACTGACCTGTCATGTTGTTGTGATGCGGTTGTAGGGCTAAAGGCATTGCTGGAGGCAGAGAAATAATTGCCATTTCTGCTACATTACAACCTTTCTAGTTTACATGCTGCTTTAAAAAGGATGCAATAATTTAGCCGAATGCCCATTTCCCACCTGATAAGCGGAGGGAAAAAAAACACAGTATATATAAGGAAAAGAAAGGCAGCAGGAGCTGGATGTGTAAGGGGGGCTGATATATGCTGGAGAAAAGATGGAGCTTCTCCCCAGGGCTCAGTAGGCGGCTTCATTACCCCTCATGCTCCACCATCTTTATTTCTCATAGCAAGGGTGTGCAAAAACCACCATAAAGCATGTTAAAGATGTGTGCAAGAGCATATCTGCCCGCCCCAACACCATCCTCTTGCCTGTTTTTACAGATTGTCACAAATGTGCACATGCAGAGTTTTATACCTTTAAAGACTTAATATGATAAAAATTGTGTTTTTTGTGTGTTTTTAACATATTCTTTTGGCATTTTTCCTCATGATTTAAGTCATATGTAAGTAAAATTAAGCTCAAAATTGTGTTTCTGAAGATTAAAGGACCTGAAGCACAAACATGTTAGTTTAAGGACCCAGACAACACAAACTTTCATGATAGGATCAAACAAAGACTCCCTAAAGTGTAGTCTTAGGATTATTGTATCATTCAGATAGGAACATGTCAAGAAAGTCTTCCCATTGGCTTAAACCAGAGCTGCTTCACCAACAATAAGAATTAATACACCGCACATAAAAATAGACATAGAGCATTTGACATTAGAAACAAACAAGCAAATCATTCCTTCTTGATTGATCTAATTTGAATTCCTGTATTTAAGAACCATTCATTACATCTTTCTAAAAATTATACTTAAGGGAGTTTTCAGCCTTTAACAGTTCTAATCATTACATTTGAGAGACCCTTAAGAATAAAAAAAATAATTTTTGTTGTGAAAAGTCTCTTTTTTTAACTGAACGTAGGAACTTTTTACTGTCAATATGATTTCATTCATTAGTTGTGTTGCTCAGAACTACCAACGTCTGGTTTATACAGAAGTGTCTTCATGCACTCAGGCTGTAACTAGGTAAGCTAAAGTTAGGTGTATTTTCTTTTAAATAATGGACAGCAAGGTGGAGAAGTAGCATGTTTAATTGTGAGAATCGTTCATCCAAAGCCAGTCATTCCCTGTTGTTTTTATTGTTTGCACTTTTCACCAACCCTGGAATAAGCAGGTAAAACAAATGTATTTGTGTTTCAAGATTGAGGAATATGTGGGTTATTTCCAAGGACAGCCAGGAGGCTTGTCAGACAGCTTTGTGACTGCAGAGAACTGAGTCGACAGACAGTAGCTGGCCTGGCTGTTTGAGGAGTATTCCACAGTAATATTCCTCACAGCAGTTTGTTCTGTATGATAGGGCATGAGATCTCTGAAAGCAGGGTAGGCAGACTGGACTCCATTGTGTCCAACAAAATGTTGCTGCAAATAGCTGCCAGGACCTGAAGCAAACACAAGAACTCACAGGGAATTCAGACTTCTAGAGAAACTTTTTGGGTGAATTTAAAACCTCGACCATAACCTTAGGCCTAAGGGTTTACCAGTTCTCATTTAGACATACTGAGAGAGGGAAGGGAAGGGGAGGACTACACAGCTATTCCACTATAGGGCTCTTAAACAGCCATGCTTTGGACTGATGACCTGTCCAGGTTGAACCGCACCAGGACAGGCTCTGGCATCCCCATGACCCAAAAAGGGATGTAGCAGGTTAAAAAAGTGGATGGATGAATAGGCTCTTGAAGATCCCCCAAAAAGTGATTTTCATTGAACTTTCATTCTTCATCAAACTGATTTAGAAAATATAATCTGTAAAAATTTTCTTAAATTCAGTTTTGTATTAGTGTGCATTTTTTATTTTTTTTTTCTAAAATATTTTTTAAATTGTATTGCTGGGTCATTTGTTTTCTAGATTATTGGTGGCATTCTTAACCTTAATCAGTATCTTTCATAGACCCACTCTGACCATCTTTGGATCTATTGTAAAAGCGTCATAGAAGTCTTTATTTATGATTATGCAGTTTGGTGTCTGAGTTGTGGGTAAAACTTTTAGGGGGGAGCAACCCCCCCTTCTCCCATAACTAAGCTATCTGTTTACACGCTCTGCTGCTCGATTACAACTCCTCAAACCCTCAACCTAACATTACTGGTGCAATAACAACAGCGATCAATATTGGAGCATTTTTTTTGTCACAAATGAGCTATTTTTTTCATCTGCTTCTGATTCACAACAATTTGAATAAAGAATTACTCAAACTGCTATATTAATCTTGATAAAAGATAAAAATCCAACAAACGTGTCAGTGTTTTCTCATTTTCTAATTTGTACATTTGTATTTTTCTGTTTGCTGTTTTTTCCAGGTGTCCGTGGTGCACCTTTTAAAAACAGTCCGCCTGCTTCGTCTGCTCAGACTCCTGCAGAAGATGGACCGATACTCACAGCACAGCACTGTCGTCCTGACTCTGCTCATGTCCATGTTTGCCCTCCTGGCCCACTGGATGGCCTGCATCTGGTATATTATTGGCAAGATGGAGATAGAGGCCAACAGCTACAACTGGGATATTGGTGAGTTGAGAGCAAATAACGCCAGGCGTTATTTTTAATCTGAGAGCACCTGTGACCTTCCTTTATGGTAAAACTTGATTTGTTGTTTGTTCGCCTTGTTCCTTTAAGCACAGCAGGTGTTCTGCTGCAAACAGAAGTAATTCAGCAGATTACTTTGTGCTTCAATATAATACAATCGAAAGAATAAGGCAGGCAAAAGATAGAATAGAATAGAATAGAATCTTTATTTCTATAGCACTTTTCACAGAGCAAGTCACAAAGTGCTTTACAAAGAGCATAAAAGTAAATAATAGTAAAATAAAACACAGTAAAACGTGGTAAAACTAGGACTAAATCAACTAAAAGCTCTCCTAAATAAAAACGTCTTGACCTGAGATTTAAAACACTCAACGGAATCGATCTGACGCAACGACAATGGGAGGGAGTTCCAAAGAACAGCTTGAAATGACAGATCTCCTCTAGTCTTATAGCGGGTTTTTGGAACGCTTAAAAGATTCTGGTTGGAAGACCTCAGTGATCGGGCCGAAGAGTATGGGGTTAAAAGGTCAGATAAGTATGTCGGAGCTTGACCATGCAAGGCTCTAAAAACTAAAAGTAGAATTTTAAAATCAATTCGAAATTTGACAGGTAACCAATGTAAAGCAGACAAGAGAGGAGTGATGTGTGTCCATTTACTTGTTCCTGTTAAAAGCCTCGCTGCAGAGTTTTGGACAAGCTGAAAACGGTTTAGGGAACGTTTGTTAAAACAGGTAAAAAGAGAGTTGCAGTAATCTAAACGAGAGGAAATAAAAGCGTGGATAATTGTTTCCAGGTCTGATCAAGACAAGATACTTTTTAATTTTGCCACGTTCCTCAGATGATAAAAACAGTTTTTCACTATCTGTTTTGAGTGACTCTCCAGAGACATAGACTTGTCGAACAACACCCCAAGATTTCTGAGGCTTGACTGGACAGAAGAGCTCAGACACCCAAGGCGTTGACTGATGGACGGGATTTTATGTTCAGGGGCAAAAATAAGTGTCTCGGTTTTCTGAGTATTTAGGACTAAATGGTTACTGTTCAACCATGTTTTAATGCTCGTTAAGCAATTCAGCAAATTTTGTAGTTTTTAGTAATCATTTTCCGTGAAAGAACAGTAGAGCTGGATGTCGTCTGCATATAAATGATATGAGATGTGGCTAAATTGATTAATAAGTTTCCCAAAAGGAATCATATATAAAATAAATAAAATAGGGCCTAGTACAGAACCCTGGGGAACGCTACAAGTTATTTCTCTAATTTCAGAGCTTGAAGAACCGACAGCCACATTAAATGTTATTCCATTAAGACACGATATAAACCAATTTAAAACTGACCCAGAGAGACCATAGTCATTGTGAAGACGTTCAATTAAAATGTGAATTGATATGATTGGAAATGTTATACAGAATTGTATATAAACATTAAGATTATAAAAATATGCAGTATGTCCTATAGTTGAGTAGAAATTCCAAAAGCAACTGAACAAGTCTTTTTCAACAAAAGAAGAATAGAATTATAATTTGAAATGCATACAGTATACATTTTTCAAAATAAAGCAGAACTCCAGAATAAATGTCAGCAGAACTTATTTTGGTGAGGGTAGGGCAGATTTTGGTTTTACACGCACCCCTGCTCTTGATGAGCTGCAATCTTTTTTACTGTTTTCTTTAACCCTGAAATTGCAGTCCAGCTCAGATAAAGCAAGAAAGATTCCTTTCTAATATCACCGCCTTTCATTGTCACAAAACAGCATTCTGACACAGGATCAATGTTTTGTGTCCTAATTATTCATTTCTAATGCTGAGGTGAGTTTTGAATCCTAGCACCCATGAAGTGTTTCCATCCAATTACCATTCATCAGTGTCTGCAAGAGACTCATGGGATGAACTTCATGTCTCCACACAGTGTTGGGTATGAGCTCCTGCTATCATGCATCTGCTCTGCTTTCCGTGTTGAAGCTCAGAAGTTCCTCTGAGTATAGCATGAACGAGAGACAAACGAAATGTCCAGACTTTGAAAACTGTCTGGTAAAGTCACAATTAAATTGATTTTTAAAAAACCTACGCAAGATTAAAATGACACACCAGGAAAGTTTTAAGACTCCGATGATCATCATATTTCACAAGTTCTTGTGCCATTTTTCTGATGAAGGAGGACATATATAGAGAAAATTTAGCTTAATATCGCATTTCTAAGTTTTTCTTTATTTAAATCATTGTGAATCAGGAGTTTGAAAAGAGCTTTGCCTTTCAGTAACTATGTCCTAGAAAACAACTTTTTTTTTGTTTTGGCTAAAAAGGACATACCGGTAATTATAATTAAAAGACCTAGGGAAACACTTTTACAATAGATCAAAAGATGATCGGAGTGGGTCTGCAAGGTTTTCATTTGCTTTGGTTAGCCATCTAAGACTGTGAGACCGTTTACCTTGCATTGATGTCCTTTTGAAACAGGATGGCTCCATGAGTTGGGTAAACGTTTGGAATCGCCGTATCACGCCATGGCTGAAGTTAATGGGACCACCAGCGGTCCCTCAATCCGGAGTGTGTACATCGCATCGCTGTACTTCACCCTCAGCAGTTTAACCAGTGTGGGCTTTGGGAACGTGTCGGCCAACACTGATGCAGAGAAGATCTTCTCAATTTGTGTCATGCTAATAGGAGGTAAACAAACATAACAGACTTTTAAAAGTAAATACAACTGATTTATAAACATTTAGTAACATTAATGTGCTCTGAAAATGGTATTGTCACTCATTACCTCCCACCATTATATAAGGTAATCCAAAAAGCCAGAAAACATAATAAAAAGTTAAATTTGTTTGGTAATAAAATGTTAATAATCATTGTAGATTCGGACAAAAACTAAATTTTTTTAACCAGCTCCAGGGTGTCAGAAGCCACAGACACATCACATGTAAGAATGCAAACTTAAAAAAAAATCCAAAGTATCATTTGATAAACAAATCTTTTTTCCCTTTCCATTATTATTTTTTGTAGGAACCCCCTTTTTATTGCTATAAATTAATTACAACAGTTGAGTTTCATTTTGTAAGTATTAAATTCTGTTCATATTTACATTAAATTATTAATAATTTTAGTTTATTTGGTTTAAGTTCTTACTGTTTAATAACCCCTCGTGTTTGATTGTTTTGTTTTGTTTTAATCTAGCATTGTTTTATTTTTGCTAGTTTTATTCTAATCATGTTGTAATGGAATTTTCCAGCTGTCATAATTCCACCTGTTTTCACAAATCATCATCAGAACTTTATGTTAATAATTATTTTATCAGTCAGAATATTAAACTCTTTCAGTTACAGCCTGCAATCTTTGCTTGCCAACACTGCTTCAGTTCATTCAGATTTCAATTTTTTATGTGTTTTATTTTGCTGTTACAGTTCAGTTTTGTTAGTAGTTTTTTCTTTAATTGTGACTTCAGTTTATGTAATATTTATTTTGTTTTTCTATCAACCCTTTTCTGGTCTTCTGTATTGAGATCCTCCTCAAACCATAGACCTTTTTTTTTCTAGAAAACTTCTTTTTACATTTTGTGAAGATTTTGGAATCCCCAAATATTTTCTTTTTGGAACTGGTTCTTGGCAAAGAAGAAAATTATTAGCATCACTTCAGCACATTTAATGAATGCTAAGCTGTGGACTTTGTTATGAATTATTGTTTTGTTTTTTTGACAGTAAGGAGATGTTTTTCTATGTGAAAATGTCTAATAATGTTTTTCCATGAAGCCTGTTTTTTAAAATATATTGCAAAAAATTACTAGGAGTGGATAGACTTGATGTAATAAAGTCAACAAAATGCTTCCTGAAAGAGTCTCATAAGTTGATTTATTAATGTACTAAACAGAAACACCACTCAAAAAAATCTGAAAGTAGAGAAGTAAAAAATACTCTGTTATCAATGATGACCTTGCTGAAACATGATGTGAATGATTTGGGCAGATAGTTTAGATTGCATTAAAGAAACCTACAGTAAGATAACATTTACTGAACTATCATGATTTCTTCTTTATGGTCTTTTTATGCATCATTTATGTTAGGAGGATATATTTACATGGCTTGCATTTGTAAAACTCACCAAAGGTATTTTTAGATTTAGCTTTTTTCACAGCCGTTAAGTCCCTTTCTCTTATATGAGAAACAGCAGGGTGTGTTCTTATGTAAATCTGATGCTAATGAGGAACAAGAGACGAATCTTTTTGATTAAAAAATATCCAGGTTTATACGTCCTTTAAAGGGGCCAACAAATCTGTAATAACGCATCCGGAATATTTCAGGAAAATGGTACTAAAATCTTTTTAAGACATTTATGAAGAAGTCCCACTGAGTTAAAAGAGCTGCAAAGTTCCTTTCATTTCTGAACTAACCCTTAACTTCACACTTCTACATGATTTCCTTTCCTAAAATTCTTTTTTTTTTTTGTCTCGAACTGAGAGTTGAAAAGAGTGATCACTGGTGTAGCAGCCACGCTTTCATGTATAGCAGTGTGTGACGCAGCTGTGGCACTGCTGAACACTGAATGGGATTAAGAGAATACATTATGTGTGGCTGTGGAAAGGGCAGCTTTCTCAAACTAATCAAATAAAATCCAGTCGGTCCTGACACTGATGTTCTTTTCTGGGTAGAGCAGAACTACCAGACATACATTTAATTGAAACATGTTCACCTTGTTTTATCAGAAGAATCAAATAAAGGCAGTGATGCATGACAAAAATTATTGTTATTCTATTATTCCTAATTGATAATACTGAACCAGTTTGTGTGACTTAAATCTCTAAAAGAGTTCTTTTTTTCTACATTTCTCTTAGTTTTCCTACAGCAGTAGGTGTTGTAAAGCCCTATCTCGTTTTTTTTCACTTGTTGAGATCCCTAATGATAACACATAAATATATTTTTTCTATGCCAGAATTGCATTTGTGTATTTTTTTGTTTTTGTTTATTTTACTCTTCCACTATTTTATCCATTTTTTATTCCACCATCTTTTTCCTGTCTAACCTTTCAGCACCTTTACTTTAGCTCTCTTCTTCCTCCTCTTCCCTGCAGCACTGATGCACGCCTTGGTTTTTGGAAACGTAACAGCCATCATCCAGAGAATGTATTCCCGCTGGTCCCAGTATCACACTAGGACTAAAGACCTCAAGGACTTCATACGTATCCATCACCTGCCTCAGAGCCTCAAGCAGCGAATGCTGGAGTACTTTCAGACCACCTGGTCAGTCAACAACGGCATTGACTGCAACGAGGTAGAGAAATGAAATCATCTAATCTCTTTTATCTTTTAAATGTGGGTGTTTGGTGTGCTTTTAAGGTAAGATATGATAAGATAAGAAAGGACTATATTGATCCCCGGAGGGAAATTCAGTTGTCACGGCAGCCAAAAACAAGAAATATAGCTGTTAGAAAAAAACAAAGTAGCACTGAGTAAGAATAAAATAGTAATAATAGAAAGTGGAAGTAAAAGTACACGTCATAAATAACAAGTTAAATAATTAGATAAATAACAGCAGCGGTTTCAGTCCCAGAATGTGTCATTGTATAGTCTGACTGCTGTTGGGACGAAGGACCTCCGGTATCGTTCCTTTTTGCACTGGATGTGCAGCAATCTTTGGCTGAACGAGCTACTCATGGTCCTCACCATTACATACCGAGGGTGAGAGGGGTTGTTAAGAATGCTGGACAGCTTGGTCAGCATCCTCCTCTCACCTACAGAGTCCACTGAGTCCAGGGGACAGCCCAGGACAGAGCTAGCTCTCTTCACCAGCTTGTCCAGTTTATTTTAGTCCCTTTCATTCATTCCTCCACACCAGCAGACCACAACATAGAAAGTTGCTGTCGCAACGACAGTTTCATAGAAGGTCTTGAGTGTAGCCTACACACACCAAAGGACCTCAGTCTCCTCAGGAGGTGGAGGCGACTCTAGCCCTTCTTATGCAGGACCCTTGTGTTATCTGACCAGTCCAGTTTATTGTTGATGTGAACACCCAGGTACTTGCACACATCCATCCTCTTGATGTCCAGTCCCTGAATGACCACTGGAAGAGACTGAGAAGCCTTTTTGCGGAAGTCAACCACCAATCTCCTTCGTTTTGGTGGCATTGATGTGAAGGTGATTGAGTTCACGCCTGTCCACAAAGTCCTTGATCACCTTCTTATATTCCAGATCGTTTCCCTCTGACACGCGTCCAACAATGGCTGTGTCATCGGAGAACTTCTGGAATGGCAGCTGTTTGAGTCATAGTGGAAGCCAGATGTGTAGAGTGTCAAAAAGAAAAGGAGAGAGCACTGTCCCTTGTGGAGCCCCCGTGCTGCAGACCACCTGGGCAGACACACAGTCTAGGAGCCTCACATACTGAGCTTTTACGTCACTTTGCTTATTAGCCATCATTTAATAGGGTTTATCTTTGTAAGAAGTTAAGTACAGGATCAGTCATCCATGATTTGTTGCAGGAAATTCTGCAGAACCAAACTCCACTTAAAAATGTCAGCAGTGGCAGCGTTAAAGACAATTTAAGCTTCCCCTTGTGTTTTTTAAATTATAAAAGTTCAGCATCCACAAAATTTTTAGCAAAAAACGGGATTAATATGAAAGGGAAATGTACTGGATGTTCCTAGGTTTTGACAAAGTGAATCCCATTAATTTTCACACAATAGTGCAATATTGCCTCTTCTCATTTGACCTGGGATCCACCTGGGGGAGCAGTGAGCTGCAATCACAACCATACTTGATGGTCAAACCCCTCCAATCCAACTGCTTAATCCTGAATATCAAACAGGGAGGTACTGTGTCCCATTTTTAAAAGTTTGGCCCAACCTGGGATTTGATCTTTCAGGCTTAGGGCCAAAATTCTACCATGAGGTCACTAGTGTCATAATAAGAAGATATTCCCAATATCATTTGCTCATCCATCTAAATGATAAGGTGTCCTTAACACTTGGCCTGGTCACAGCTGCATAAAATCAAGCACTGCAGACTGTTTTTACAAACATTTATGAAGGAATGGGCTGCTCAGTGAATTCCAGCGTGGAACTGCCATAGGATGCCTCCTGTGCAACAAATCCAGTCGGGAAATTTACTCACTCCTAATTATTCCACAGTCAAGTGTCAGCTGTATCACAACAAAATGGAGGAGTTAGGGAACAACAGCAACTCAGCCATGAAAGCGGTAGGCCAGGTAAATGACGGAGAGGGGTCAGTGAATGTCGAAGCGCATAGTGCATAAAGGTTCTTCATAGTCAATTGCTACACAGCTCCAAACTTCATGTGGCCTTCAGATTAGCCCAAGTACAGCAAGCAGAGAGCTTCATGGCAGTTTCCATGGCTGAGCCGCTGCATCCAAGCCACGAATCACCAAGTGCAATTCAAAGCGTCAGATGCAGTGGTATAAAGCACGCCGCAACTGGACTCTAGAGCAGCAGAGACATGAGTGAATCACACTTTTCCATCTGACAATCTGATGGACAAGTCTGGATTTGGAGGTTGCGGGGGGGGACGGTATATTTTAGACTGCATTGTGCCAAGTGTGAAATTTGGTGGAGGAGGAATTATGGTGAGGGGTTGTTTTTCAGGACTTGGGCTTGGCCCCTGAGTTCCAGTGAAAGCAACTCTGAATGGGATACCAAAACATTTGGACAATTCCATGCTACCAACCTTGTGGGAACAGTTTGGAGTAGGCCCCTTCCACTTCCAACATGAGAAAGCAAAGTAAGGTCCATTAAGACATGGTTGACAGAATCTGGTATGGATGAACTTGACTGGCCTGCACAGAGTCCTGACCTGAAGCCGATAGAACACCTTTGGGATGAATTAGAGCGGCGATTGAGAGCCAGGCCTCCACCAACATCAGTGTGTGACCTCACCAATGCGCTTTTGGAAGAATGGTCAAAAATTCCTAGAAACACACTCCTCACTCTTGTGGACAGCCTTCCCAGAAGGGTTGAAGCTGTAAGTTGATATATGAGTCAAGGCAGGTGAGCCAATACTTTTGGTAATATAGTGTAAGTTCATCAATGGAAATGCACTGTTCAATGCGGCTTTCCCCCAAAAAACGTGTTCACTAAAAAGTGCCTCAGGAATACACCAAATGATATTTCCCAAAACAAAAAAGGGAACAATGAATCAGATGGCAGTCACTGTAACAGACCAGCCTGGCCAGTTTACAGCTGAGAATCCCACAGGTCGCATAAGGTCACATCTCATTAGCACACATGATGTTGTTTGCCTTCATTACACCCCAACATAAGAGGAAGACATCACTTTTCCCACATTCTTGATAAATCATGTATAATTGTGTTCTTGACACACAAATATTTGTGAAATCTTGTGCATAACATTTAGCTATCATGGCTGAAGTGCCTTAGCCACATTAGAACAAAACCTGACTTTTGGATTTTTGAGAATAAGGAAGGATTAGTGTGTGAAGTACACCACACAGGCAGTCAAACTGAAGTCAACTGTAAAATAAAACTAGTTTGCACAAGCAAAATGCAGGATGAACAGCACCTTTCTTTGACAAGCTCAGAGAAACTGTCACTTGAGTGGTGGCTCATCCTTCCAGGGTGTCCATGCCTGTGAGACAGCTGTCAGAACTCAGACCCAGGCCAAGATGGAGTGAAGATGACGAATCCCAGACAGATGAATTATAGATGGGTTGTTGATTAAAGTCAGCCTAGCCCTGATGCCACAGTACAAGTCTTTGTGACCGTGAGCTCCAGGTTTTTGTCTTTTCAAAGTGATCAACAGATTAACAACTGGCAATGTTTTGCCTTTTTTCCAGCTTTGACAGGAAAATTTCACTTGGTACGTTTCACAGCTGTATTCACAGGTTAGAACACAAAACAGGGGCAGTGAATGCTGGAAATTAAATTACTGAGTTTCAGAGTGGTGTTTTCACACCTGTCATGCTTCCAACACTCCTTTCTCCTTTCTCTTTCTTCATCCCTCGATTTCATTCTCTGCTTCCCCCCACGCCATCTCCACAGCTGCTGAAGGACTTTCCAGATGAGTTGCGATCCGATATCACCATGCATCTTAACAAGGAGATCCTGGAGCTGTCGTTATTTGCCTCTGCCAGTCGCGGCTGCCTGCGCTCCTTGTCACTGCACATCAAGACCTCCTTTTGCGCCCCTGGAGAGTACCTGCTTCGACAGGGTGATGCTCTCCAGGCCATCTTTTTTGTCTGCTCTGGCTCAATGGAAGTGCTGAAGGATGACATGGTGTTGGCCATTCTGGGTAGGTTAAAGGGATAAGGAGGGGATTATCGTTTTTTATAGCAAAACTCTTTGGTTCATGACAAATGTCATTCTTGCAGACCTATGTCTAGTATAATACCAGACCTTTTTTTACTTGTACATACAGAGATTAATGGATCACTTGAACCGCTAACTCGCCCACACATGTCCAGTTTATTAATCTATTAACATGCTCTTTCTCCCACAACATTATAACTCTCTGCTCTGTTTGTTTAACTGTCGAAGTTGAATGGTTTTAGTTTCAATGAGTTTTTAATTTACTTTTTCAAAAATTTTTGGTTGTAGAGCTGCACAATGTGAGGAAACCTCATAGGGCAACAATAAGTGATCAGTGTCGCGATGACGTTATAGCTTGCGTGACTTTAACAAATAGCAGCGCAAAAAACAAATCATCCAATATTTCCATTTTTCGCCAACCCTTTCATTTAAATAAAAGACAGCATATTTTAAATTAAACTTGTAATGACTCACATCTACATGGGAGGTGAGCATCTAACACAAAAGGGCTCCATTCGATTATTTAGTGACTGAAGGGGTGCAAATGCATAAAGGGGTTTATTAGATATTTAATGCTTCAAGCTGCCATGAGATTGTTTAAGCGTGTGTGTAAACATTTAAGGTCACCATTTAACGCAGTTTACTCTATCTTTTGCGATACGCATAAAGCACAAGCTGACACCGTGATAGCAATTTAAATTTTTTATATATTGTGCAGGCCTAATTGCTTGTGTCAGAACTCTCTTGCTAGTTATCATTTAGTAAACTACATGGGGCATTTGCCGTTTTTTTGTGGTGTCTAAATGTACAATTCCAAAATCCAGTGCCCCGGAACTTTCCCAGTGTCTGCAGAAAACTAGTGTGAATTAATTGGCAAATAAAGACCGCAATGTATTGCGCCGCAACACTTTGTCATTTGAAAAAAACGTATTTAAATTTTTTTGTATATATCATCAGTTTTTTTGTCATCAGAACACAGTGAATTCATTTGTAAACTGTTCATACTTATTAGGTTTTTACTTCAGCAATTGCATAATGAATGCGTTGAAAAAAAGAGGGTGCATTTGTCCAAATTGCATTCAAATTCCCTTGATTGACCTGCACCATAGTCTTTTAGGGGTTAAGGAGTAGTAGAGGAATTCAGACATAGGCATTTACTTTATTTTAAAAAACATTTGCATGAAAGGACAAAATATGTGGATAAATTGAGGAACCAAAACTGATATTTTTGCATTTGTTATTTGGTAAACATTGAAATTATGAATTAGGATGATGCACATGGGAACCTTTTTTCCCCTCATTTTTGTGATTGTGCTTTTTAGCTGTTTCATTCCAGAAAACCAACCAGTCTGAAAACTTTGATATTACTCAATATTTCTCAGGTAGGTTTTAGGTTTAAACCCAAAACAGCAAATTGTTAATAAAAACAACGTGGAAAAAGAGTTGTAGAAATTGCTGTGCATAAAATTTCAAACTGTGTTTGATTTTGCAAAAGACTGCAGTCTTAGGTGCAGGCTCATGACAGAATATGCATTTTGCATCACCAGATAAATTAGACTGAAAATGTTCTCACCGAGCATGAAATGTCAAAAAAACAACTTTTTTTTTCCTTCTGCTAAAGACACAGAAGTCATTCCTGTAGGACAGGGTTGTAATAGTATTCAGAAGTACAGGGGGGCACAAAGTATCAGGTAAGTCATCAATTTTGCAAGACGACCCACTTAAAAAGATAAGATAGGTTTCATCATAGATACACTTCAACTGTGAGAGACAAAATGTAAAAAAAGCAATCCAGTGAATCACTTTGCTTGATTTCTTAATATGTTGTTTGTATAATTATGCAGAAAAATACCTATTTGGTAACTAAAAATAAATAAATAGCAACATTACAGGCCTTTCTCATCTTTAGAAGTGGGACAATTTGAGGGATGGATGACTGACAAATACCGTTTTGCCCCACTGTGACTTCTATTTTTGTTATAACATTCAAACATTGTATATTGTCACAATATACCAAAACGTACACTAGACCTATAAAAGCACAAGGAAATCATGAGACCACATATTAAAATCCATAAAAAAGGTTGTAAGCTTTTAATGTTTACACATTTAAACAACCACTTGGTATATTCACCATTAAATATTTCTTTCTAAATTTTTACATGTCTTCTTACGTTACTTTGTTATGTACATTAAATTACTTTTAGGAGCGGTGTGCTACTAATTTTTCTAATCTTTGTCATTTTATTCCATAAACCCTAGGTGGACAGATGTAAGCATTTACTTTTTTCACCACCTTAGCACTTATGGGTGCTGTTTCTGCCTTGCTTTGTAGAATTTTCCACGCTGACAGATGAAAAGAGTTTTGAAGTCTAACATTCTGACTGTCACTAATGGCTTTTGCTCTCTGACCTTCATGACGCTGAGCTGTACTGCAATCTGGTAGCAGTGTGAATGCCAGTTTTTGACACAAAACTCCATCTGTCACTTATTCTTTTTTTGACTTGCTAATTCTAATAATCTTTGCTTTTTTAGAGTACATTCCTGTTCCCTACTTTTATCAAAATGCAAAGGGTGTGTGGAATGCATGAAGATGTGTGTGTGTGTGTGGACATCAGGGGATTTGGCAGGTGGAAAGTCTTTCTATGTGTCTGCTTGCTGACTGTGTGTATAAGGTGTGGCTGATATTGAAAATTTCTCCCAAAAGAAAAACTTCCTGGATAGAGATCAGTGGAAATAGACAAATATGACAGATATAAGATATGATTGGGAAAAATCTGAGAGAAGGTGGCCTTCTCTAAGGCAGACTGTGTTGTGTTAAATCTTAAAGAAAGTTAAACTGTGTGTGAAGAGATAGTTTTGTAAATTGCCAGAATGAGAAACAACAACAATTACTGAATATATGAAAGGGAAAAAGATGCTTGATCGCACCTTACCCAGCATAGTTTCCAGGTCACAAATAAGCTCTTTTTCAAACAGCATTTTTTTCTTCTGCTCTTGATTCACAACAATTTCAATAAAGAAATACACAGAAGTACATTTTTAATCTTTATTTTCTTAATAGATATGTAAAGAAGTTAAGCGCCAAATAAAATGGCGGAAGAGACTATAATAAAGAAATGAATAAAGAGAAACAGGAAAACAATGGGTTAAATGTTTCATAGCAATTAACCCATCGTCTTTAAAACTATCATATTTAAGCTTTGTCTCCTTGAGATACATCAAATGATGACTTTACATTTCAAGGTTTATGAATTCCTTGACAATAATTAGGATTTATTTAACTCAATTGCCCATCAACACTACATCATACTATTTTTAATTAAACATTTATTTCATTCAATAACAATACAAAACATCAATACAGTACAGATTAGGAGTTAGGATCAGGATCAGAAAGACGGAAAATGAACTGTATATTATCTGCCGCTATCACTCATCAACAAAAGTAAATCAAAGCACATCAATGAAAATGAAACTGATCTTAACATGAATGTTAAGCCCAGTCTACATTTTAAATAAACATTAATACATACAAATGTATCAACACAAACCCTCATTTACACAAAGGTTCATTGGCATCATCTAATTAAAGTTGTATAAATTATATTTGCTTGATAAATACTTGTACATACTATTTATAATATTTGTTTAGCATCTCATTTTAATAAGACTCGTAAACGCAGCAATTTATTTTGTATTTTTAGTTTCTTTGTCCAATTTAATCCAAACGATAGGTCTGTATACTGAAACAGACCTCTTCAATGCCTTGGTTCTAAATCTATTTTATGTTATTTTATGTAAATTTGAATTTGTCTTAATTTGTGTGCTTTGTTCATACATTTGAGAATGTTGAAATCAACTAGGTCACTAAATTTAGATTTTTTTCGTATTGCTGAATAGTGTTCCTGATGGGTCTATATATTTACTTCGTGTAACATTTCTTGTTGCTTTTTTTTGTAATGTTAAGATTAAGGGCTAAGTATGTTTTATAAGTAGTACCCCAAATCTCTATACAGTATTGCAGGTGTGGAGCAATCAGAGAGTTTTACAGTACATGCAATGCATTATGGTTAAGGGACCATCTCAGCTTGTGTGAAAATGGCAAATCCTTTGGCTATTTTTGTTTTTATACTACTACTGTGAGGTTTCCAAGAAAAATATTCATCAATTACAACCAGAAACTTTATTTTATTTACCGTATTAATGTTAGTGCCCCCTATATTTACAGAAATATTATTGTTTTTATTTCTATCACTGAATAGCATAAAATATGAATTTTCACAGTTTAAATATCAAAACATTATTTTATCTTTAGTACCTCTGTTTGTTTCACTTTAGTTACTTTGCATTGTAATGACATCACAACAGGTAATCTGCAAAAAAATATACATTTTAATAATTTAAATGTGCTGGCAATATAATTTATGTAAAAAGAATAATAACAATTATAACAATAATAACAAATAATAAATGATTTGGGACCTAAGACTGATCTCTGAGGTTCCCCAAACATTATGTTTCATAAACTAGACTTTATATCATCTATTTGTACATACTGCTGCATCTTTAAATAACTAGAATTTTATTGAGTGCCAATCCTCTAATACCATACAAGCTAAGTTTTCTTAAAATAATTTATGGTCAGTGGTGTCAAACGCTTTTATGAGATCAGGAAAACGTTGACTAGTTTTCATTTTTTTGTCATTACTGCTACCTGCAGTAATGCCACTCTTTATTTGGGATTAGATGATGATTCAAATAATACACAAAACAGAGGATTCGGATTACAAAAGTTTACTTTGTATTTGAGGTATCATTTTTTTCATTTTTTTTGGTCTTTTGTTTTGTGTACAACAAAATTTTCCTGGAAAATATTACTTTTAATTTAAACATAAAGATAAATAATATTAGCAATGCCTTTAAAAATGACGATAAAGCTTCCAGACTGGGTTTTCTTTTAGATAAATAGCATTTCTAGCTCCCAAATGATTCATAGATTGGCAAATAGTCACTTATTATTCAAAATTCGTATTTCTGTGAACAGGGAGTGAAGAAAATTGTCTGTTTTTAACGGAACACTTTGAAAGGCCTTTAATAAGCAGGGTAAACTATTGCTGAAGACCCTTTTTTAAAGAGAGAGAAGAGGGTTTTAGATCCCAGGAACATGAAGAAATGACAGATGAATAAAATTCTTTCCAGTGATTTGCATAATAATGAATTTCTTACTAACTAGTGCTTTTGAGAGCTGAGAGCCACATGCATTTTAACACAAGGCCTTGAGCCAAGTGTTGAAGGGATAAGAGGTTTTCATGATGTCCCAGCATTATTCTACTCTAAAACCTCTCACACCTTCCACCATGAGTGTCCCCTCAAAAACCCATCATCAAATGGAAATTGTGAATCATGAGTGTCTGCATTAGAAAATGTGTCTCCAACTACTATTACCATGAAAACATCATGCACTAAACCCTTTTCTAACCCACCTTCTGTGTCTTTCTCTGAGCAGGTAAAGGGGACCTCATTGGGGCAAACCTGTCCTTAGATAACCGAGTAATAAAAACCAACGCAGATGTAAAAGCCCTGACCTACTGTGACCTGCAGTGCATCAACCTGAAAGGGCTCTACGAGGTTTTGGATCTCTATCCCGAATATTCTCACCATTTTGTCCAAGACATCCAACAGGATCTCACATACAACCTGAGGGAGGGACATGAGACGCAGGCGAGTCCTTCCACTGAGTGTTATTGTTTAACTACAGTGTAGGTAGTGATCTAAAGAATCTGTTACGAAAGACTTTATTACCTTACTTTTGTTAGAAGATTTAAGGGAAATACATTACAATAAATTAAAATATAAAATGGTTTTTATGTTTAAAGCCCCTGCAATCTGAAAACCTAAGTCTACTTTTAGACATCCATTGATTTTTTACCACTTGTGTAGAATTGGGTGGTGGGGGCAGGATCCTAAGCAGAGATGCCAGACCACCCTCTCCACAGACACCAATCAACCTATGAAACATGTTTTTGAACTGTGGGAAGAAACCAAAGTGCTTGGACAGAACCCAATGATGCTCGTAGAGAACATACAAACTCCACACAGAAAGGTCCCATCCCAGTTTCACACAAATAATTCATGGCTAGAGTCACCATTAGGTGTGAAATCTGTTTAGACTTAGAAGAATAGAATAGAATAGAATAGAATAGAATAGAATAGAATAGAATAGAATAGAATAGAATAGAATAGAACAGTCTAAATATGTGTATATAAAGTATGTTATGGCTTGTCAGGGCTTGGTGAAGAGTTGGATACAAATAGCTATCTGTGTGCTTGTGAATATGTGTTTGTGTGTGTACCTGTGTGTTTGTGTGCGCAAAAGTGTAAGTTGTCGGTGTAAGAGATGCAGAAACACCTGACTGTAATTACAGTGGCAGAGCCTCTGCAATTGCCCTTGCTAGTTTGCCCTCTCCCTGGCTGTAATGCTCTCTTTTTCTCACACATGAACGCACTCACACACCCCAACACCTACACACACACACACACACATATGTGATAAATGCTCCTGGCTTTGAGGAGAAGCTAATGTGTCGAGAGTTCTCTCCAAGTGGAGTTTTAAATAAAGATTGGTGAAGATTGGTTCAGGACTGAAGGATGTTTTGAGCTTAGATGTTGAATTTGCTCTGTTTGTTCTTTGATACTCTATCATTTTACCCTTTTTTGTTGTTTTGCTTTTTCCGCCTCACTGTACAAAATATCCTTTAAAGAGCAGCTTTTTCTCGCTTCAGAATGTGATTTATAGTGGAAGCTTGTGTAATTACATTGCTGTAAAATTGAAGCAGCGAAGAGAAGGGCTGCATGTGGAATCTGCTTTTTACATGTTGTATTGTTAATCCTCTGTTTGGCTGCATTCCAGGTTAAAGTCAGACTACCAACAACAACAACAACACCAGAAACTCAGGTAAGAGCACTAAATTGATTTTTGACATCATGAAGCCTCTGTGTTTGTAGAGAATGCAGCAATTTATCTCTTCTTTTCATTTGTTTTTAAAGTCTCTTTATATTACTTTTAACATTGAAAAACAGAACAAAGGGAAAATTTATTTAGTAGAATTTTTTTTTCTTTCTAAAAGACCTTCAGTGTGCCCTGCAGCAGACATCTATCATTGATAATAGACACTATCACGCTTTTACCCCCTAATAACTTTTTGTGAAAGTTGAGAGGAAAATGATAAATTCCTCCCAAAATTAGCTGCAGTCATTAAAGCGTGGTTGCAGTAGAATAGAAGGCAACTAAAGGTTTTATATGCTGTCAAACTGCTCAGATATTTTACAGCAAAATCGATGAATCTGTGCGAGCCATTAACCTCACACGGCGGTGTTTTTGGGTCGGTGACAGATGGGTCACAGGCCAGTAACCACCGATCAATTGGTGAATGTGGATCTTAACTGCTCTTATGAGCTGAATGGATCATTGTCTCACTGTTGATCACTCCCTGACACTATAGCCATATCAAAATACAAATTACTGACAAGTAGATTATGTTTTTTGTGTTTATTATGACAGTGTGACACTTAAACTCTGTGACTTCGGCTCACAGCAATGAACTGAACTGAATTTTATGCCTTTTGGAAAGGTTTTCTTGCCTTTCACTGGAAATACTGTAGCACAAAAACAGCCTTTGCTTCTTAAAACCCCCCAAAAACCAAAGCAATAGAAAACAATGGATTAAGGATGACCAGTTATCAGTTAAACGACTGTAGTTTACTGAAATACTGATACATATTTCTGATACAAATATGCATCCAACTACATCAGCTCCAAAATTACCTTCATGCAGCATCTACCCGAAAGCAAAAACATTGGTCATTTTTTTTAAAGCTGAAAATAAATTCAGCCAACAAGAACAAGGGGTTACATTTGTTGCACAGCTCTGTAGGTAAATGTTCTATTTTTAAATCCACATGATTCATTTTTTTAATTTTGATATTTTTTCAGTTACGAGTGAGCAAGAATGGGAGAGCAGTTCAGGGTCACATCACTGAGACTCAGGATGAAGAAGATGCAGATATGGAGGAACGCCATCAGGTTCAAAGTCCTTCAGCTATACGTTGTATATGTTGTATATAAGTACTACCGGTACACTGATCTGTGATTTAAAGGGAAGTAATGCTAGCTCTATGTCTATGTTGATGAGGCAGACAGGTGCAGCAAGTCCCCGGTACACAGGTGAGAAGTCCCCACTAACTTCCTCCAGCCAGACGACAATGGCACAGATCTTAAGCAAGTCTCAGAAGAAAATTCAAGAAAGTACCTTCACCACTTTGGACCCATGCAACCTCAGTCCCAGGTTACTTTTTTCCAGTCTGCTCTTTCCATGCCTGAATCTGTTTTTGTCTTTTTCAATTAAAAGAAACTTAAGTCAAATAAAAGAGGACTCAATGGCAAATGAAAAAGGAACTTGTCTAACTCCATATTCCTGCTTGGGCTCCTGTTATACTGACTGTTGTTTTTTGTTTTTTTCAATCTTATTCACAGATATAATTAAGATATAATGGTTTGGAGAAAATAAAAATAATTTTCATCAATACTAAAATAAAATTGGTTAGTTTTTAGGTTGTGACAATAAAATTGCTTGATTTAAATTATAAAGTGTAATTAATTGCAATTTGGTTTCTCTGTAATTATGATATAGAAAAATCTAAAATTGCAGATAGAAATGGACAGACCATGGTCATATGAACGTTTTGTTTGTTTGCTTGTTTTAGACCTTCTAACAACCAATTTTGAGCCATGTAGTTGTCTCTGTCTGGGCAGGATATGATATCACTTTTCCCAAATAACAATCCTAATTTTTTTTAACTTTTCACACAAAAAAGGGCATGATGGATGGAGAGGACAGAATTAGAAAGGTTATTATACAGCTGAAGATAGTTGCTGCCAAAAGAGCTTAAGGTTGTTGGTTTTTTTGGGATTCATTATTCTAAAATACAAAATGAGATGTTCGGGTTTAATTAAAAAAAATCCAGTATGTCTGTCTTGGACTTTAAATCTCACTACAGAGATTTAAAATGTGTGTTTAGTGGGATCTTTCTAATTAGAATAAAACCTATGTGTAAAGCTCTCTAGCTTTTAGCTGTAAAGCTCACCTGGTTTTAAAGCTTGTGGTCAAACCTGCTTAAAACAGAATAGTGGTACCCAGAGTTGTGCTGGGTCACTCCAAACCCTCAAAACTGAAGTGAGCCCGTTTGATGTCTGTGATTCAGGTGAAATAAGCTTTGATCCCAACCAGCAACTGATGAAATGGTTTTTGATTTAGATTGCTTCCCAATTTTTTTAATCAAATGTTTAGCATAAAACAATTTTGCATCTTCACTGCTGCTGCTGTCCTGTTTGGTTAAAGTTTTTTCCTGGAAAAACACTAGTCTACAGGTTTTCATGGCATTAATTATGTCTTTTTACTTATACCAGCAAACCAGGATGTCATAACCTCTTTTGTCCACCTACTTTTCTCTGTTGTGTCCTGAGTTTAGTAGCATTTATTATGCAAATGTGCACTTAAAGCAGAAAAATACCGTAGAAAATAGATTTCTTTGTATTTGTACCCCGCTAAAGCGACTCAGTTTTGCAATTTATATGACATTTAAGAAACTAGATGCCTTTAGAATGCCAACTTGGAGTCTTAAACCATGTAAACACAACCACAGTCTTGAATCAAGAGAATATTTTTTAGTTTAGGAGTTGTTTTACTCTGAAAAGAATAGTTTTTTTTTTCCGGATGTCATGAAAAGCCACTTAATTTGCTCACGGACGCTTTTCTTTCAGGAAGGAGTGCTCATTTTAAGCACAGCCATTTGTGCACAATTAAAGAGAAACACACTGAAGTTATTAGTTATTATCAAATAAAGTTTGATTTGATTATAAAATAAAGTTTGATTAAAATAGAATTTTGGTTCCAGATGTCTTTGAAATCTTATTTTGTTTCTGTGGCTTGAAAAACATTTGTTTCTCTGCAGGATAGTGGATGGCACTGAAGACAGCGAGGATAAGGAGAGTTTTCATACGTTCTCCTTCTCTACCAGCCGAGGTTGTCCTGTCAACACACCGACTCGTGCAACTGCAGGTCCTTTCATCCAAACTTCATCATATTTTAAATATTTTCGGGGCTGCAGACCATTTAAAAAATGTTAACATGAAAAACCCTGCAGTGTTTTAGAGTAATGAGGCAGATCACGGTAATATACTGAATGTCACCACCTCCAGGGTCTTTAATCTGCTTCTTTTTTTGTTTTGTTTTTTGCCTTAACTTTGTGGTAGATATTGAAGTTAAATATAACTTGCAAATTTGCCACAGATACGCTGCACATCAGCACAGTAGAGTTAGCAGCTAAAGCAGAGGAGACCAGAGGACAGCTGCACAACCTGGACCAGCAGGTAACTGTCACTGCGTACTTTCTGCCATCTTCACTGCATGTTACTTTAATAATGTGACTTACAAGTACATGATGTGGACCAGCAGTAGTACTTATGAGAATCAAAGATAAGTCCTACTAGAAAGTCTTTATTTAAATCAGGTGTTACATTCCTGCTCAAACTTGAAAACTAAATTAATTTCCAAGTGTGGATTTATGCAGAATCCAGAATGCAGAACTGGCTTCTAAGAAACTGCACATTGACATGAATGTGAAACTAAGTACAGCAGAATTTAAAAATTTAATCCAAGGAAAAATAATACAATTATGGCAAAATGGTGGGAGGAAGAAAGGGAGGGAAGATATGGGATGCCGAGGACAGTGGGGAACAATGTGTGTGAAGGAACAGGGAAGATCAATTAATACACAGATTGGGACACACTTTTTCTGAACCAACATTTCAGGACATGGGACAAGTATGCAGAACAATGGAGAATATGGACAATATTTAAAGATTAAATTGGAAAAATGAAGATATTTGCTGTAATATACACAACATATATTGCAAAGAAAAAGAGTTGCTTTTTAATCTCTACCCTTGTTTCTGAAAAAAACAAAGATGTTAAGATAAAACGTAGGTGGTACTAAGGGAGGGCAGAGAAAGAGTTGGGGGGGGGAAAATATCCTGATTCACTCTCCAGACTGGATTGTGGTGGTTAAAAAGCTATTTGCCAACCTGCCAATAAACCACAGAAGAAGAAGAGGAGGAAGAGGAAATGTGGAACAAAAAAAAAACCAGCACTCTGTGGCATAGTCACTTATTCAAAAATTGGACACTATCCTTAGAAAAACGTAGAACTCTTGAAGTTTATTTCATTAAGTGTGCTTGACTGTAGGAATGAGTATAGCAAGTATACTTTAGACCAGCCTTCAACACTCAACAAGCTATTCGGGTTGCTTTCTCACTAACCACAACGCAATAGGAGCCACAAAGTCTTATTTAACCCTTAACAAAAGTACTGATTTGCATTTATGTTAACGATACTGTTATGATCAATTTAAATGAACTATTTTTTTTTGGCACAAGTATAACATGAACATAATGAAAAAAAAATGTTTTTTTCAAAGTATGAAATAGTTTATAACTTTTGACAGAGGTTCATGACTTTCTTTCAAAATGAAAGACACCCTGTACCATATAGGATCATCTCGATGCAGCAAGTTCAGTAGTAGGTAGTGTAATGTCAGCAGTGAAAAAGAAATATGCTTAGTTTGTTTTACCAGTGTTGGTGCATCTCAGCCAGAAATTTGAAAACCAGAACTAGCTGAAAATGCATGATAAAGAAGAAAAAAAGTCATATGTGAGTTCTGAAGTATAAGTTGCACTTTTGGGAGAAAAGTGTAGCGCTTCTGAGCAAGTCCGCCAAGCCCAACATAATGCTGCTGCATTCAGTACTTTACTGATAGACACATCTACAGTGTCCCATCATCACCAAACGAGTGGAAGAGTCTTTGCTTACATTGTTGCTGTGGTCACATTTCTTTATAAATAAGGGGGAAAAACTTGAGGCAGTTTTGTAGAACATTTCATTTATTGACATTTGCAGTCAGACATTTATCCACACATTCATAGGTCAACATTCACTGTTGTCTTTTATGAAATTTAGTATTTTAAACATCGAATTTATATTTTTAACTTATCTTGCAAATAAAAAGTAGTGGTCTCTCCATCACTATGCTAAACCGTCATGAATAGGTTGATGAAAAAGACAAAACCAAAATAAAATAGTTCACAAATACTTTTAAACATGACAAGTCCAGCAGATGACGTGAAAACCAAACACTTAAATACAGAGAACTAACTAAAATGAAAACAGCTGTGAATAGTTGACAACCTGATCCTGGGGGGTATTCCAAAAAGCAGGTTATGTGAGTTGCCACGGTAAGTTTGAGGCTAAGGAAGCGGATAACCTCACCTTTTGTTCCAAAAACAGAGATATGTTTCAGGGTATGATTTGTTCCCATAGCAACTCATGCTCTGAACATAACCTGGTCTGGAACACGTTTAGTTGAAGGTTAGTTTATTTTCAGAGAAGTGAAGCAGCACGATGTGTCCATTTGAAGATGATTTAGTGGATGAAGAAGCTCAGATAATACTTTTTCCACCATGAGAGGGTGATAAGACCACGTATGGATGTTGGAAAGATAAACTTTTTTACATTGATCTAACTTAATTATTTGCTTCAGTTAAGATAAATATATTTTTTTTTAGTTCAGTCAACTTAAAAATAACACGTACTCATCAGACATTTATTTTACTTTGATTCAAATTGATTAAATTAAGTAGGTGTAACTTTGGTGCTGCTGTTAGATCGGGAGCGCTAGGAATTGTGGGATACCATTCCATTTGCCTGTCTGGACAGATTTGTGTTTAAGTGTGGGTTTTTGACCAAATGTCTTTAGTTGTAGCTGTTTTACTGTGTATTGCTGAGTTATTTTACCCTGTTATGTTTAATTCTTTCTGCACCATTAATGAGAGGGAGGGAGAGGATGATGAGGTTATTTAGCACCACTAGTGCAATAATGTGATATAAGAACTGAAGTTAAAGTCAGTCATGAAAACTAAATGCAAAGTATGTCTTGTAAATGCACATTGTGTCAATTATTTTAATTTTATAAAAATGAAAATATCTGCGGCCTCAAACTTAAACATATGAGAGTTCAAGAAGTACAATAAATTAATATGGAAAAACTTTACTTGAATTGGAGTGATATGACATTTAGTTAGATAAATATGTAAATTTGAGTTGTATTAACAACTATTGAGTCGGATAGACATAAGAAATTAGGTTGAATAAATGTAACTCATTGATTCATTTAAGTTTTATATATATATATATATATATATATATATATATATATATATATATATATATATATATATATATATATATATATATATATATATATATATACATCACAATGTAATTGGAAATAAGATCAGAAACTTGTGTGTTTACTCTGTCTGTTCTTTTTCTCCAAGCAGAAACTCTTTCTTTTGCTGATGATGCAGCCGTATTACTTTTTTGATGGGTGTATAATCTGCATACGTCGTCATTAAAATCTCAGACTCCGTCTCACTGAAGTATAGTGCTCTCTTTTGTTCTCCACGTGTTTCCATGGTGACTCGAGTCACCATGGACCATTCCATTAAGAATGTCTTTATGTTCTTGCCGTGCACACGCATTAACCCAGGGTTACAAACTCATACCCGGTCTTTTGGAACCGACATACCCAGAGTAACCAAGTTCAGGCGGACTTCAGCCAGAGTTCAGGGTTAAAGTCAGGGTAGTTTAAACGTGCTTTCTGGAATACCTCCCAGGTGTGACTGACAGTTGAACCAACTAAACCACAAAGCAGAAGACGGCAAGAATTAAGAAATCATAATGGACATCAAACAAAGCAAGATATAGGACACAATCTTCACCGTAAACAATAATCATGTCTTCGTATATCTTGCACATTTGTACAGAAAGCTCCAGATTGTAGGGATTTATACATGAAATCAAGGGTGTTTGCACACACGTGTTGCAGTACACAGTTTGACAGGCAGGGAGGTACAATGACATTAAACCTGACAAGTGAGGAGGAGTGTTGATGTCTTCCTGCCACAAATATGGGTTCATGTCACTGGATGAGTTGACTGTTCCACGCAAAAATAGAAGACAAAATTGATAGAAATAAAGTCTTCTTTTGCCTTTCTTTCCCCTTTTTGTCCAAAGCAGACGGCATAAATAAAGAGATAGAAGACAGGATGGAAAAAACAACATGATCACTCTTAAAAAGATTTGCCCTGATGTGCTTTCTCTGTCTCTGTGGGTTACCAGTGTTCGACAGGAAGTCCCTCAGCATGTTTTTTGGTAAATCCACATTTAGATCTAACTACAATCAGCACCACAGGAGGTGAAAAGTGGTGTTTGATTTGAGCCCCATCAGTGCCTCATGCAAAAACATACACAAACATGACGAATGAGGACAGTGAACATTCAACAGCAGTGGGGTGCCAGATGTAATCGGTTCCGAAAAGATTTTAAAAGTCCTTTATCTTCTTGGTGTGAAAAAATAGCTTTAAAAAATGTATCACATTTATGCAATCATTTTAAATCAATCTCCGTCTATGTTCACACACAGCCGTATTCCTTCAAACAGCAAAAAGCTTTAGGTTTCTTGAAAAACACCCATTCTCTGAGTGCCAAGAGTGAGATTTCTGGTTATTAGAAAAACAGATTATATTTTTCTTAAAACATTGTTATTGTATTTGCTAATTTTACTTGTGTGGCAGGAAAAAAAAACGTTGATTGATTGATTGATTTATTGCTTTATGCATTTTTGTGGCAATATTCAGGGTAAATCCCTTTGCCCTCCAACCTGAAAATGAAGTGTTGCATTTTATAATTGTGGCATTAAAAGGCCATTTGGGCAACACAGGAGAATAAAGCTGGTGCTTTATCCTGTAAAGACAATAACGTTTTAGTACAGCATACCATATTTCTCAGAGTAAATATCAGGGTTTTCTGCATAGTTTGGCAAGGGAGGCGACTTACTCAGGCCCAACTTAAATGTAATTCATTTAGTGTTCTTTTTTTGCTATGCATTTTTTTTGCTGCTGTGACTCAAACTCTGGAGCGACTTGTAGTCAGAAAACTGAAATTAAACTAAATTAAATTATTTGTCTCACTATAGATTGCTACAGAGTATAATTTTCTTTGACCCAGTTTGAAGACTTGCTGTCCTGCAGTACTCCGAGGAGGGAAAAAATAAAAATACCAAAATGTCTCCATTTAAATGAGAAAAATACCGTAGACTTCAGGGGGGTATTTACAGAAAGCAGGTTATGCTAGCTCCCACGGTAAGTTTGAGGCTAAGGAAGTTGATAACCTCAGCTTTCGGTTCCAGAAATGGAGGTATGTTTCAGGGTAGGTCAAGTTGCCATGGCAACTCATGCTCTGAACATAACCTGGTCTGGAGCAGGTTTAGTTGAAGGTTACTTTGTTTACAGAGAGGTGAAGCAGCGTGCCGTGTCCATTTGAAGATGATTTAGTGGATGAAGAAGCTCAGATACTTTTTCCACCATGAGAGGGTGATAAGACCACATATGGATGTTGGAAAAATAAACTTTTTTACTTTGATCTAACTTAATTATTTGCTTCAGTTAATATAATTAAAAATCTTTTTTTTGTTAAGTCAGTTTAAAAATAACAGGTAGTTTTCAGACAGTTATTTTGCTTTCATTCAAATTAATTCAATTAAACTTGTAGGTGTAACTTTGGTGCTACTGTTAGATCGGCACCGCAAGGGATTGTGGGATATCATTCCCTTTGCCTGTCTGGACTGATTTGGGTTTAACTGTGGCTTTTTGACCAAATGTGTTTAGTTGTTTAGCTGTTTTACTGTGTTTTACCGTGTTATTTTGCTCTCCTTTACTCAGGTCTCTGCACCATGAGGGAGAGGGAGGGAGAGGATGATGAGTTTATATAGCACCCATACAGTGAAGTTATACATTAACAATGTTGGTGAATTCCTAAATGAATATGCGCACACATTACAAACTGTTTTGTTCTTTTTATTGTTATAAAAATGAGGATCTGCCAGCTCAAACTTAGACATATGAAAGTTCAAGAATTTTAATTCATTACGGTGGAAAAGAAATTACTTGAATTGGAGTAATATGACATTTAGTTAAATAAATATGTAAATTTGAGTTGTATTAACAACTACTGAGTTTTAATTACTTCTTATCAATAGAAGTAATTCATTTAAGTTGGCAAAATTGGATAAGTTTTATATATATATATATATATATATATATATATATATATATATATATATATATATATATATATATATATATATATATATATATATATATATATATATATTTATATACATATATATATATATATATATATATATATATGTGTGTGTGTCACATGAAGATGGAAATAAGATCAGAAACTCATGCGTTTACTTTGTCTGTTCTTCTACTACAAGCAGAAACTCTTTCTTTTGATGATGCAGCCATGTTACTTTTTTGATGGACGTATAATCTTCATACGCCGTCATTAAAACCTCAGACTCCGTCTGAAGTATAGCGCTTTCTTTTTTTTCACCACGCATTTCCATGGTGACTCCGGAAATCGGCGATCTATTGAGAATGTCTTTATGTACCTGCTGTGCACGAGCATTAACCCAGGGTTACCAAGTCGAGCGTAATTACGCTAACTCATATCTGGTCTTTTGGAACCGACATACCCCGAGTAAGCAAGTTCAGGCGGATTTCAGCCAGAGTTCAGGCTTAAAGTCAGGCTAGTTTAAACACGCTTCCTGGAATACCCCCCAGGAGGAGATTGTCCAGATTCTTCACGTTTGTTTGGACTCTAGCTTCTTCTTCTGTGTTGCTTTCAGTAGTAAATGCTGATACACACCTACAGTGCCCTCTAGCAGTTGCTTGTGGGAAAACAAGGAACCAATGAGCATCTTTTTTTCTTTTTTTAAATCACATATAAGTCGCACCCCCTGGCCTTACTATATAAAGAACCACGACTTATAATCCGTTAAAACAGTTGAAAAAAGTAATGCTACCCCACCAAGTAATATAAAGCGAATGAGAGCAGTTTCTCAATAGCCTCACTTATAATTACAAGAGGAAACAGAAGATACACACTGAGAGGGATCCACACTTGCATTCACAGCAATAGTGACCCACTTTTTTAAGGAGCAGTAGCTTACGTAGCAAAAGCAAATACTCCTACATTATTCTGAGTATAAACTTGAAGCTTTTATGATCTTTTTTTTGTTGTTGTCTTGATTAGTTGTGCTGCAGCAGAAGTCTGGGTTTTGACGTTTTTGTATGAAAACCACACTGAAATAATGAAATGTAAATACTCTCTCAAGCTGTTCAAATTTGATTAAACACATGCAAAGAAACACATAAAACCCTGATTTATTTGGTGAACATTCACATAGTTCAGAAACATCAGGATGCCAGCGCAGTGAAAGGAACAAAACGTTATTTGATGAGATTTTTACAAGTGACAGAGCTTGTCATAACACAGGCAAAACACAGCAGGAAGTTTGATGATGGATCTTCTCCACCACTTGTAACCTACTGCCTCAATATTAGAGTGGAGCCAGTTATTATAATAATCATGCATTTTGTGGTACAAGAACCAAATTTGGCACCTTAGGATCTCCTCTTTTAGAAAAGCTCAATAGTCACAAAAATTCAAGATTTAAAAAAGTATATACAGTATGTGATTTAAATAAAATGTTATTCTGTTGGTAAGGTTTAAAGACTGCGCATGACCAGCCCATATTCTTGAGACTAAGGCAAATAGACAATTTATTATTACCATAGCAATTGAGCGTATGGCTGCCATCTTTACAAATGGCCACCATTCTTGATTTTTCTAATGGCTCTTCTGAAAGAGAAACTGGACTAACAACCCATTCATTAAAAACAATTATGGTACATCAAGCACAAATTGGGTAATATTTGCTGTAAACTTTGACAATGCATATGTTCTTGCTAAAATGATAAATGCATACTGGATGGTGTTTAATTGCACGAATCGTTTCCAAACACCAAATTTCCAATACATATTTATTTAGAAAGTAGCACTTTTACTTCAGAAAGGGTTTTCACTTTATTCAATAAAACAGGACTGGCAAACTCTGCCTTTTTTAATCTCTCCCTGACCTGCTTGCTGCTGATTGGCTGACTCAAGAGATTCCACATCCTGAGTGACTGAACACACCTGATCCAGTTAATCAGCAGCAAAACGTCCAGGGAGAACTGGAGGCTGGCCAGCCCTGTAAAGGATTGCGCCTTTTTTTTCTACAGTTACTGTGATTTTATAGAAATAATTAGACGCTCTAAGTTGGAAGCTTTAGAAAACATGTTGTGATGGGAAAAACAAGCTCCTAGCAAGATCAACTTTTCAAACACCTCCTGTAAAGTGGAAGAATGTGTTTTGTAAAAAAAAAATCCAACAAGCCTTAGGTCCCAATATAGTTGCAGCTTTTGTGAAAATAAAATTGTCACAATACTGTTATATTAGTGAATTTGTTTTTTGATGCTTGTCATTTGTTTGCCCTTTTTTCTCTTAGTGGTTGAATTTGGATGATAATACTTCAACTGAGGTATTATGTTGGTTTTCTAGTTGTGCTGCAGGAATTACTTAACTCTAATTAGTTTGGAACTGGCATCACTTTATTTTTTAGTTTTTCTAAGCTTATTGGAATTTGGCATTGCATTTGGCCACAGTCATTTTGGGCCGAGCAGTAGGGAACAAAATGAGAAAGGGAAAATCACAGTAACCAAAAAAGCGATTTACAGAGTTACTGCTCCTTCCCATCAAAACAAGTCAGCTGAGGTCCCTGAAGGTACATTCACACTTGGACCAGGAACCTATTCCTGAGATAATTTTTAGTACATGCAAACCTGCACCTTGACTTGAGTGTCTTGGTTTTCCTGAATGTGACTCTGATATGGTGAGTGAGCCAGAGCTGTACATTTCAATCACATACACCCTTAGTCATCCTTACAAATACTCAAAGATAGACTTACTACATGTCAATGAAGGTGATATGAGCCTCAAAGTAACTGCAATCCTTTAAAGGCTGAAAGTAGCTCTTACTCTTGTAACTGAAATACTTTTCCAGGTGCCTTGATCCACTCCTTTCTTCTTTCATGCCTGATATGTCAAATGAATGTTTTCAGACTTTCCTGTCAAATTTAAAGAGTCTGTCAGCCCTTTCCTTAGTCTGAAAACACCCTGAGTGAGGGACAACATTCAACTGAAAAATACACTGATGTGGAAATCAAAGACTGGGGAGACCTGAGAACAACTTATAGTGTTCTCTGTTGAGGAATTGGAGCATGTGGATCAAAATCCCTGCTTCAAGACCATTACTGGTATATTAATGATCAAGTATAACAATTATTGGAAGTTCTACCTGTAGCGGCAGTTGTCTGGGGGCTGCTTTGTCTGAGCATGACCACAAGGAGTTGAGTCAAAAGTGTGAGGCCAAGAGTTGTGATGACAGCAGCTCACTGTCCTGCAATACTCAGCTTTTCTATTTATATCACAGCTATTTTGGACTGATTTAAAAAAAAAAACATTTTACAGCAGAAACAAGGCACTTAAGGCCTTTGTTATTTAGACTTTGTTGTTTCATGCTATGTGTTATTTATAAAAGCTGTAGTCATGTTTGAGAAAATTGACACTCTAGTGGTGAGTTGGCTTAGAGCAACCACATTGATTGACCACTATGATCCCCTTTTGTTATCCTCATCCAGCAGCTGGAGCACTTTGCATTTGTTACTGTGCACTCCTCCAGGGGCTGATGTGCCTCAAGTTTTAAAGGTCAACGTCATCAGACACATGCATGTACGAGGGGAAAGGTGAACAGAAGCAGATGGTTGGCAGGGCTTCATGATCATGTCCTTACAGAACATGACACAGACAGAAACCAATCTTTTTTGTGGCTAAATAGAAGATTATTTTTAATGGAAAATATCAAAAATCTCTCATTTTGAGAGCGTTTTCAACAGCTTCACAGTGGTTTCGCCTCACAGCAAGAAAGCCCTGGTTCAAATTCTGACAGGGACCTTTCTGAGTGGAGTTTCTGAGTGCATCTTCTTGTATGGGTTCAAAACCAGGTTTTCCTCCCACATGCTTCACACGTTAATTGGTGTCCCTAAATTGTCCAAAGGTGTGCATGTGAGTGTAAGGCCTTGCAACAGACTGGTGACCTGTTCAGGGTGTACCCTGCCTTCAACCAACAGTAACTAAGTTGGCTCTAGCAGCCACTTGAGCTTTAAAGAGCTTCAGCAGGATCTGAAGATGGATTTCCACAAACAGAGAAGCTTGTCAATCTATAAAGCCACATGCACCCGTATGGGTCAATCCCTAAATGGGTGCTGCAAGTTTTTGGGTTGTCCAGGCATGTAGAGAGTTGTAAAAAGGAGTGGCAGGATCTTAAGAGTGTTGCAGATGTCTCTTGCAGGTGCTTGAGACTAGTGGGACCACCTCGTAAAAGTGGAACGTACCATTGTTGTGTTTGATATGTGTATTTGTGAAGTATTTGTACAGTAGTGTAAGTTACACACACTTTACTTTAATTCAATTCCATTTTATTTATATTACCCAATATTACAACACAGTTGTCTCAACGCGCTACACAGGTTATTGTACAAAACATAAAATCCGTCATAAAATACAAAAGCTGATTGCTAAACTAAACTAAGCTAAACTAAGCTAAACTAAGCTAAACCTTAGACCCTCCTTTTAAAAAAAACTGCTAAAAAAATGCTCTGTGTGATGCTGTCACACAGCACCCTGTACGTAGTACTCCAGTCATTAGGGAGGTGCTCACTGCTTCTTACTGACCCCGTGCAAATACTGTGTGCATGTGATACAGAAGTGTCTGTAAGATGTTTGTATGTCATCACAATCTAAAGTTTGATTGTCCAATTTCCTCATTTCTAACAGTCAGGGTGAATGCAACAGATGTGCGAGGACCACATGCTTACAGTTTTTCTCAGTCGCTTTAGTACAATTCTCAGATCAGAATTGAAGTTTGCAAATACATGTGTGCATTTCTCAAAAAAATTTGCACAAACAGCAAAACGCTACGGATTTCTTGCAAAAGCCTGTAATGTGCTCAAAATCTTTAGTTCATCTCTCAAAACTAAGTCTTTATGTCATTGAACATGTCAGTGCCATCAGAATGTCAAGTCTTTGTGTCATTGTCTACGAACAAGACAGTCGAATTACTTTGTCATGTTGTCAATATAACTGTGTACTTTAGAGGGAGGTTCTGATGTAAACTATGGCTAAAGTTTGGATGACAATTATTGTAAAATGTAAGTTTCACCTTTTTTGTTTGATTGCAAGAGACTGGACAAGATTCACATTTACACTTTTATTGTTCATATTGTAATTTGTTGACAGACCATGTCATACCAACATAGAAAAAACCCACTGCAAACAGTAACACAAAGGGAAAAAAAAGATAGGACAATATTCTGTACAACAGTACAGGCAGTGCAGTAGGAATTTGTGCGGTCTTCCTACACCTCTTGTCGTTCCTGTATGTTAGGCCACAAATTCTCATCCACATCACAGCGAATATCCTCTCTTGCAATGCAGCGAAATATTTTTGTCATATCATGACAACTTGGTCAACCATTTTGCAGTTAATGACTTATACGATGAACTAATGACTAGGAGTTTTGAGGAGTAAGACCATTACACAGTGAACTATATAATACATTTTGATCAACATGATATAAACAATTGATAATGTAGCAAAGAGCAGAGAATTGTACATAATCATTTGCATGGATGTACCAAAACAATTGCAACTTATTCAAAGAAGTGAGAAACTGCTTACATGATGTGCACAAGTGACATCATGATGTGAAGATTGAACAAATAGTTTTGGGAATTTCATTCTGATCTGACAATTGTACTAAAGCGACTGAGAAGAACTGTAACACCTGAACAGTACAAACAAGCTTCCGAAGGAGTGCACAGGATTCAGAGGGGTCGAAAAAAAAGGAAATATCTTTGGGACATGCCTGTATCTCACTTACTTCCATCTCACCTTACTTACCATAACGCGTGTCTTATGTGTTCACTACAACCTGATGCCAGCAGCATTAAGTAGACAAAACTGTGCTTATACATTTTTGCCTTACAGTTTCACTGGGTTACAATCCTTAAAGTTTCTACTGGCAACCTGCATTCGCCGCACAGATTTGCTAATTTTTCTCTCCAGACATCCCATATCTACCCATATGTACAGTTGTGACTTAGACTTAGAATTTAATAGCGCAGGTCAGAAAAGTAATAGCGCAATTACTATAGAATGCAAAGACTGATCACAAACGTAAACTCAACTTTATAAAGAATCATACAAAGACAAGGTAAATACATGAAAGACCCTGCTTGTTTTTCAGAAATCCCTGCCTCACTTTCTGAGGCAGGGCACCTGTCTGAATCAAGTGTCTTTTACCAATAAGAAGCAGCAGAGGCAGGGGTGGATGGAAAAGAATCAAGACATAAGCCCTGGAAGACTTTGGGTTTAAACACCACTAGATCAGAGATGCGTGCTGTTGTATAATAGTAAAAAAAACTTCCATCACTTTTTAGCATTTATGCAATTGAAGACACATTTTTGTTGCTTTCATGGACTTGCCACAACAGATAATAATAATTTGAATTATTGTAAAAGGAACTCAAAAGATAGAGAAGAGCAATGAGGTCCAGGGATACATGATTTTAATCCCAATAATGTAAAAAAGGAAAAAGTATATGTTTTTTCTGTTCAAAGTGATGCTGGAGTCCTGGATTTAAAGACCCACTCTGATGAAAATTTTATTTTTGGTGTTTTTGACATGTTCTTGTTGCATCTTTCTGATGATGGAGAACATAAATTGTAAAAAATAAGCTTAAAATTGCATTTCTAAATTTTTCTTGATTCAATTTATTGTGCATCAGGAGCAAATGAAAAAAATGCAGTTGGAAAAAGATCACATTTGTGACGTAGAAAATACAGTGGGTGGGCTACAAGCTCCAAGCTCTAATCAACAGGGAAGGGAGCACTGGGTCTCCTCTGAAGATAAAAAAACCATGATTGGAGTGGGTCTTTAGATAGATAGACAGACAGACGGACGGGCGGACGGACGGGCGGGCAGAAAGATAGATAGATGGATAGATAGATAGATAGATAGATAGATAGATAGATAGATAGATAGATAGATAGATAGATAGATAGATAGATAGATAGATAGATAGATAGATAGATAGATAGATAGATAGATAGATAGATAGATAGATAGATAGATAGATAGATAGATAGATAGATAGATAGATAGATAGATAGATAGATAGATAGATAGATAGATAGATAGATAGATAGATAGATAGATAGATAGATAGATAGATAGATAGATAGATAGATAGATAGATAGATAGATGACTTTATTAATCCCACAATGGGGAAATTTCATTTAATGGTATGTTGTAGTCAAAAATGTGAATTGTGATATAAAAAATCTAAATTTGCCTTGACAAATGTGACATTAGGATGTTTTACAGAAATTGTTGCTAATAATTAATTTTAAAAAGTATCACCATGAATTGACGAAGTTTGCCATTACAGTATTTAACATATTTGTGAAAATGAAACATGTTTTTCTCTTTTTACTTTTCTCTTTTTACTTTATTTTATTAGCGTGTACATATGAGATTTTCCATTAAAACATATCAGTAGATCTTTAACATGAGGCCATGAAAAAAATTGTGAGGTCTTCTGAGAGATCATCTGTTTGTCTCTGCAGGTGGGGACCCTGCGGAAAGAAGTAGCCGACCTTGGACAGGTCATGAAGAGAATGGCCCAACTCATGGAGACCCTAATTCCATCAGTACAGCCGCCTACAATAGTGTGTCCTGCACATTATTCTCCGGCACACCACATGTGCTTGCGGCCTGCCACACCGACTCGGTCTTGCCCTTCACCATCCCCCTCTAAAACTGCCTCCATTTGGACAGAAGCACCAATGCCACTAACTTCTCCATCCCTCGCGGCCGCACAGCAGCATAGTGTGATGTGCCACACAGACTTTTTAATACATAGACCACAGAGCCTCCAAGCTGCATGTCCCGCCATGCCTAGCTCAGCTTCACCTTTAACTCCTGACTCTTATCAGCTCCAGCCGGCCTCTGTCATCTCAGAGCTTCCTATGCCTTCATCGTCCTGCAGTTTGCATGATATCCCATGCTGCGAGGTTCAGGCTCCTACCCCTATAATGTCAAGTGTGGACAGTTCACCTCCGCAGGACGGAGGACAAAGGGGGCTTTATCACAGTTCTGGATCCTCTCCTCAAACTGGACTTGGATTGGTTCATCGCTGCCCAAACCAAGGTTTGTAGCAGACCTTTAAAAAGTTTCCTAAGGACATTTCCAATAAAATCTTTGGAAACACACTCAGCTCAGAACTTTAATATCACTGCAAGACATGGCAGAGATGCAATGAACATTTCTGTTTTTTTTTAAAGGCACGCTTTTCAAAATGTATTTGCATGAAAGAGGGTTTAGGTGTTAGCTTTACCTTGTAGAGGCTTAGTTTTAATATAAGAAAAGATTTGGGAGCAGTATATTGAGGCTCCTTCAGAGAAAGCACTCTGCCCTGATGGAGAATGAGACAGAAACTTTGAAAGAAAAAGTAGTTTTTGAGCACTCCTTCTTGCTTCCTTCCGACCCTCTTCTTCTCCTTCCTTTTACCCCTTCTTTCCTTGCTTATCTAACCAATGTCGGATGCTCTGGACACCGCGGAACAGTGCACAACTTGTTAAAGTGGGTTCGCAAGTCAATGTGAGGAGAGAAATGGGGCGTACTGTGCTATTTACTGCTGGACCTGCAGGCAGAATGGGTAAAGGATGGAGGAAGCTGGCTGTGGAGGTGGCGGTGGGGCACTTTAAGCCTTGGGCATCGCAACCATGCTGTCGTCTGTCAAGCTGAACACAGGGGTTCGTTTTCCCTCTCTGTCTCTGTTTTGCAGTTGTTCTCCCCATGCACCTCACATTGGTTCTCCACTCTCTGTGCATGCCTTTCGAGTAGTGCCTGTAGCCCCACATTGACATGCTGCATGTCAGCCCGTGGAGATTCAGCTTGCCATTTACCTGTCTATTTAAAGGAAACGTGGTTCAATATTTTAATGGTTGAACTTGGAATTTACAGATGCCTACTTATTGAATGTGAGCTCCGTTTAAACAGTGCTGCTATTTTAGGCACACAGGAGTTTCCCCCCCTCTGATGTAAAGTGGCCTGGAGCAAATATTACTGATGCTAAATTGGTCCACGTTGCAAGCTGTTACCCTGATAATCATCCTGGGTTACGATCTCCTGGATCGATTTTGTTAGCTGTTAAGAATAAAGGCAATATTCCCACATAAAAAGCACAACAGGGAAATAAAGACACTTTTATATTTCTATGAATGTATCAATACTAAAGATGTATTTTTTATTTTTTACCTCAAAGAATGCAGTAGTGTGATGTCGGCAAAAATATTGCAGCTGTAAAAGAATTTATGGCCGGTGTGTTAGCTGTTGGCATTGAATGCAGTCAAACCTTTTGTCCAGCAGATCTACTCTTCTCTTTTGAATTCCTGTAGATTTGAGCCTTTTACTCTGCTAATGGAATGTACTGTAATCAACCTTCTTTTCCCCTTTTTGATATTTATTAGATACAAAAATTGATATGCTAATAAACAAGAAATATGACTCTTCTGGTGGCTTCTTTATTCATCATAGGTTGACATAACCTTGTGTATATTTTTCTTATTTTTATATTAAATCCACTTCTAATATTTCACACATGTGCAATGGAAATGGTTTTATCAACAAATTGTAGAATATTATGACTAGAAAAAAACTAGATTAGTTTCAGGAAGGGAGACAGATATGAACACATTTTGAACATTTGATTTGTTTTCGTTTTTGTCACAGGCTCATTTTATTTAAAATTCTGTTTTTGCAATTGATGAAAAAATCCTGAACCAAAAGACCCAAAAGGATCATTGCATAAAGGTAATAATCAAGCCCTCGAGCAGCACTGAACACATTATATGAACTATGTAACTGTTTTGTAATCTGTTAACTATTCATTATATTATGTTTAATAGTCCACCATCTGCTATCTGACTGGGTCCTGTGAAGCAATTAACCCTTGTGCCATCCTAGGGGGTCCAGATGACCCCACCCTTCCATTGACGTGTTCTCCCTACCATGACAAAGGTGGATAAAGGTGAAGGATTTCATGTAATCCATGGACACCAGTGAAGATCACAAATCATTGAAGAAAAAAGGTTCAGTGCACTGTCAAGTGGGTCTAGATGACCCAACTCCCAACGTTAAAGTGCCTAGGATAACACAAGAGTTAAAGACCCACTCCGATAAAAATTGTGTTTTTGGTGGTTTTAACATGTTCTTGTGGCATTTTTCTGATGAAGGAGGACATCCAGGAAGAAAATAAAGCTCACAGTTGTATTTCTGAGTGTTTCTCCATTCCAGTCATTTAAATCAGGGGCAGATGAAAAAATGCAGTTTAAAATAAGATTGTATTTGTTTTGTAGAATACATTGAGCAGACCTCAAGCTCCCTGCTCCACTTCATTCTGATCCATCCACTATTAGACCACTAGATCCATGTACTTCTTGGTTTTAACTGACATCTTGCTCAAATGGTAAATGGCGTATACTTATATGGCGCGTTTCTACCTTCTTAGAAGGCCCAAAATGCTTTACAGTCCCAGTACCATTCACCCATGCACGCACACATACAGTATTCACACACTGTCAGGCGCCTTTGCAGCCTGACATTTTTTTTGCTCGCCATTTTTGTTGCACCGGTAATGTTAGAATGGGGGTGTGAGGGGCTGAAAGCTAGCATGAAGTAGGGCTTGTAAACAGATGGGTCACAGGAAGCGGGGTAGGGTTGTTTCTCACCAATAGACCCGCCCACCACTCAAAGGCTAATTTTAACCTTTGTGCTATCCGAGGCACTTTAACATTGGGAGTTGGGTCATCTAGACCCACTAGACAGTGCTCTGAACCTTTTTTCTTCAGTGATTTCTGATCTTCACTGGTGTCCATGGATTACATGAAATCTTTCCACCTTCATCCACCTTTGTCATGGTAGGAATAACACGTCGATGTAAGGGTGGGTTCATCTACGATAGCACAAGGGTTAATGAACTACTCTGCTGCTCTGCAGAAACTATTTCGTAGAAAACAACACAAGTTTTTCTTTTATTTTGGGTAAAAACTGCATCATAATAATTAAAAGATCATTGGAAATGCTTTAAATAGATCAAAACATGATCAAAGTGGGTCTTTAAAAGTATTTAGAAAGAAAAAGACAACCAGGCTGAGGTTGCCTTAGCTCCGTTAGTAACAGGCCTCTTTTAGAAGTAATATTAATAAAAATTTGATCAATTTGATCAATCTAATTAAAAGAAACTTTTAGCTTGCTGTGTAATTCTAAAACTAGCATTAAAATGTTTTTTAAGTAACTCATAAGTATTAGTTCTGGTACACATTTTTTATTCCTTTTATAAAGGTTGAAACAGCTACATATACATAGAATTATTTAATCTTTTTCTCTTTTTTCATAACTGCTATCCATTTTTACGCTACAGTACACTAGTGTTGCTGATTTCTTAACAAAAGGGTGTTAAATTGACTGTGTGTCCTCCACCTTGCATTTGGGCTGTGTTTTTCTGTATAATGGTAAATTTGCTTTGTCTCTGTGTGGTTGTCTGGTGTTGTCTGCTGCAGCTTAGGGAAAAGTACCATGTTCTTGTAAGCAGGACTTGAAAGCTGGCAGAGGAAGTGTGCTGGGGAAGAGCCTGGTCCACCTATCAGTGGTTCAACTGTTCTCTCCTGCTGTCATCCCCTGTGTTTTTGACGTTTCGTCTCTGATGCTGAGTGAGATTGCTACATTTGATCAATCATAATCCTCATAACAGCTCAATCGTGTGTTTATTGTGTGCTAGTGTTTAGTGTTTTTTTTTTACAGAAAATGCAGGCCAGAACAGCTGAAAATTAACTTCCAGGTGGCTGTTTCCACTAAGAAGGATTGTTTGTGTATTTAGCTGCACATCTGTGGGAATGCTGTAATTTATCCTATGGTCTGGAGACCCTTCCTTCTTTAATGGTGTGCAGACAATCCCAACCATGACCGTTTATGCATCGTTTTATCCACCTGCTCGCAAACTCATCTTTTATTCACCGCTTTGCTACTTTTTCTGTCATTAGCAATCTGAAGGCCGTCTGGCATCCTGCCTTGCACTCTGCTTCTTTTATCTGGAAATTTTTACGAGAAGTGTTCGGATCCAATAGATTTTTAAGAAGCGCTCATCTTTCAACCAAACACAAACTTGACTTTCCGTTTTATATCCCATACATCACTGTGAGTTTCAATTGGACTCCCTCTGCATTGTTTGGCGATGGCCCTGACCCAAATACAGCAACAATTCATCCCCGTCCCCCGCATTCACAGGGATACAGAGCACACACATGAATTCATTCTTCTATTCAAATGAGCACATCGACCCAGTGAAAAGAATCTCTTCCATCGACCCAGATTTTCCCTTTAAAAAAACCAACAACAACACAATTTGTTGGAGTGAGAACTTTTCTTTCAGGTAATAACTAGTTGTGTTTTTGTCCAAGCATTCAGCAGACCTTCTTGCTCCTAGGGGCTAAAAACACATCATTGTTTTGGTTCTGTTGGTTTTTCACCGAGCATGTGGTGCATTTATGTGTTTTACATAAATATATATATAAAATGATTTAGTACTGTACCATCAATCTTGTTAGCGCTGATGTAAAGCAGGAAGGCAGGGGGAAGCTGCTGGACATTCAGTGTGTTGTGATGAATGAGTCTCGTCTGCTTCTGGGGTTGGTATGACTGGTTGGAGGGGTGGCAAAACAGAACGTGTCAGAAGTAGAGATTAATGGCGGTGTCTGCCTTTCGAGGTGCACTCTTGGCTGTGCCAATCAGCAAAGGTTGTTGGGACACATGTTGAAATGCTAAAGGCAAAAGCTACATTCACATCACCCTCAGCAATGCTTGTTCAAGCTACCACTTCCAATAAAAAGTCAATGTAAATCCGGGTATATACATGTTTCGGGCTTCACCATTCAAAACTCACCTGAAGTTGCGCATATTTTTAAGCCCGTTTTTAGGCTCTGCATATGTGTGGCCATCAAACACGCGTTGCAAGTTGAGCTAGTTGAACTTTAACCAATCAGGGACTTGGATGTGGTAGTGACATTTGGGTAGGGTCCCTTTTCTTTCATGGAAGTGCCAACCATTTATAAAGTTTATCATGGACGAGTAATTAATTATTGTGATTTGTCCCCTGTTGGGATTATATGACACAAAGTCAGTCACATATCGAAATAGAGCTGTGAAAGAAAAAGCTTGAAGCAAGATTTAAGGGAGTTGCACCAGTCTGACATTTCGCACAAAGCCTTTTCCAACAGTAGGTACATGCACTAGTATTGGGTAACGACAGTCCAGCATCTTATATATTATATATATGCTAAAAGCACGTTCAAGAACCCGTGATCAGCGCATTCTTGAAGGCGCAACACAAGCTTGTTGTTTACGTTGCATAAAAAAAAATCCAGATTTTCTATGTAAAGGCCGGAAAGTGATCAGTGGCTGTCAGTCATTGTAAATGTAACATTCATAAACGGTATATTTCTACTTTTAAGTTGGTGGAATGGAGCACTTTTCAAACATTTGTTATTTATTATTAATTGTTTTTTTGTTTATCGATCCAAATCCAATTCCATTTTATGAAATTGCAGCACTTGTTTTATGAATTTAAATATTTCTTATTGCAATAAGCTTCACTGTCAGGGGCCAGATTGAATGGACATAATTGCCAGGTAACAAGAACTGTGTTTTCCCTGATCGTGTAATAAGTTTGTATTGCTTACGCATACAATCTTACAAACTGTGAGAAGAACGACCAAGAGAGTCTTTCACTTGCAGACTTTACTAAGACATGTTACAGCTGGCTAGACAGCTTAAATAACCCACAAGAAGATACGTATTATGACTATTGACTTCCTTTTATCGTCTAACTAAATAGTGTTTTTTCTGTTTTTAACAGAAAATGTTTTGTTTATTTTTCCAAGTATCCTATCTGTTCAAGGGATGCCATCTATTTTTGAAAAAGATCACTGCTGTACCTCGTCATATAAAATACAACAATTTAGAAAGTCTTATTTTTTTACCAATAAATGAAGCGTTCACATGCGTTCACATTGTCCTCGGCAAGCCACATTCAAGCGTCTGCTTTCAAATGAAAAGTCTATGTAAACGTGCGTAGATGAACATTTTGGGCTTCTACAGTCAAAACTCTTGCGTTCACAGTCACAAAATTCACCCACACACCCATGAACACACTGATCGGAGCTCTGTTGCTTCATAATGGTGCCAATGTGTAACCACTATAAGAGAGAAAGATTGAAAGAAGATTATTTTACTGTAATTTCCTGGCAGTCAAGCTGTGATTATTGTTGTTCTTTTTACTATCTTTTATTTGGAAAATCATTTTCACATGTTGGAGGTATTTAGATGTTGCAGCTTTCCTTGTTTCTTGCTCCAGGTTGCCATTTGCCTGCGAAATTCCAAGGTACTTGTAACTGTCCTCAATGTCTGCTATTGGACCTTCTGGGAGTGAGACCCCTCCTGTGTGGACTACCTTGCCTCTCTTTGTCACCATCCGGCTTCATTTCTCGAGCCCGAATGACATCCCAATGTCAGTACATTAGATCCTGAGGGTGTGGATCAGAGAGTCAGTGTCATCATCAGTCACCTATAGATAGATAGATAGATAGATAGATAGATAGATAGATAGATAGATAGATAGATAGATAGATAGATAGATAGATAGATAGATAGATAGATAGATAGATAGATAGATAGATAGATAGATAGATAGATAGATAGATAGATAGATAGATAGATAGATAGATAGATAGATAGATAGATAGATAGATAGATAGATAGATAGATAGATAGATAGATAGATAGATAGATAGATAGATAGATAGATAGATAGATAGATAGATAGATAGATAGATGGATAGATTAGTGATCATGTAAATTTGCATACAGACCAATGGCAATAAACAATTAATAAACATGACGTTCTGAAAGGGCTGATGTTTCTCTGCAAATGCTGGAACTTTTAACACTAATATGGAGATTTGTCTGATTCTGACAATGCTAGTTGCTTTTTAAAAATTCTATTTTTGTTTTTTTCATGAGGCTTATTAATCATCATTCAGCATGCCTGTACAATCCACACACCCAATATTATTTTTCTCAGTTCATTATCCGGAAAAGCCTTTTTTTTTTTAGCATTTGGTGTTTGACAGCATCCTTGCTGAACTTGGAGTCTTTTTTTTTAATTGCTGCCAGTTTCTGTCATATTTTAATGCACTTGGTTTCCTTTTTTATTTGTCAACCCTGCTCCACAAAGGCCTAATTGCTCTTTACAGATCATTTGAATCAACGAGGTCTGTGTAAGCCTCTCTGAGGTTTGCACTTTGCACAAGTGCAGACACCTCTTTTCTGATACAACAGATCCATGGATTTTGGTGAAGAAGACCCTGCTTCCTCTCAACCACAGCAGCTGATGCTCATCTGAGTCACTGTGGTTCTCCGGAAGATGTTTGCAGTGTGGAGAGAGTATGACATGCCCAGCAGCCAGCTGCATTTGATGTGGGTGTTTACTGTGTTTATCACACTCATCCTGAGCATGAAGAGGAGATGGAAAATGCAGAGGGGGGCATGCAAAAGGTCAGACAGCATCAGCGAGGGACAGTTTCAGGGCTGAAGGGAGATGAATTAAGGGGTGGAAAGAAGGAAAATATTTGCTTTTAAGTGCGGGAGAAAAATTCTACAAGACCAGAAAATATTTATTACCTCCTGCAGCTTTCTGCTTGTCAGATCAATGAAAGACTTCACTGGGATCCACCACGATGTAAGTGTGCCATGGCTACTTTTTTTTTTAAACTTTTTCTCTCATTTTAACTTATCTCTACAACCTTTCTCTACAACCTTTTTAACTTGTTATAATGTAGAAATGAACATAAAAAGGTGTTTTAAGGCATAATTTGAGCTTTATTTTTGACAAAAATCCACCAAAAGAGGAACTAAAGAAAAACCCTGGCTTATATTGGATTTAGGTTAAGAAATTTTACAATGATATCTCAAAAGGGCACACATATAGCTACGCTGAACAGAGTTAGTTAACATTCAATCTATTCATTTTCTGTACTTGCTTCATGCTGTTCAGGGTCAAGTGGGAGGGGGGAGTGCTGGAGCCGCTCCAAGCTGTTGTCAGGCGAGAGGTGGCGCACGGAGACAAACAACCGAGCATGCTCACTCTCAGTTCTGATTTAAAATCACCAGACAACCTAATCTGCTTGTTTTTGGGACTCCAGTAGAAACTGCACACAGAAAATCAGAGAAAGAAAAAGCTGGAGTCTGAACCTGGAGCATTGTGTTTGCAGGCAAATGCCTCATCATTCAGCCCTTATCATGTCTCACTGCAGAGCAGTTTTTACTCAACCTTTCATTTGTTACATCCTCCATAAATTTTTCGTATAAAAAAAGTTACTGGAGTTATCTTCCAGAGTACAAATACACAGAGATCTGGATTTACAGATCTGGGAGAGGTTTATTTCCACAGAGTAGCATTTCTAATCGAGGAGGCGGTTTCCAGACACAGCTGTAAAGGTCAAACTGGTCACGTTTTACTGAACACTTCATCTTAAAGTGAGGCTGTTTCATTTAAATACCCTACAAATTTTCCTACTCTTGGAAATTGTGATTTCATCTATAAAGTCATGTCTGTTTTCAATTTTGCCCAATTATCAAAGCTCACAATCATCAAATGTAGATTTTCTGTCTTGTTTTCTTGCACACAAAGATTAATCTTTTGGGGCAATAATATCATGCAGAAAGTGGGACTTTCTTTATTCCATGTTTTTATTTTAGTAACTTGAAAAAAAACATAATCTTAATTATTTTGATTAAACTGTTAAATGTATCAAATTATTTCTTTTTTTTCTGCTTAAAAATATGGAATTTTGAGGCTAAAAAGGTCACTGCAGCCTGTTTAAAGTGTTAATTTTCTCAAAAATACAGATGTTTCAAAGAAATGATTTAACTTTATGAACAAAATCTTATAATATGAAATTAAAAAAATGTTTAAAACCCGGTTGTAATAATCAATTATGCTCTTTTGAGCACTAAAAACATTTACATATAGATGATATTTTTAAATGTCTGATTTAATGTCTAATCAGTTTCTAAATCCTTAGGGTCACATGGTTGCTGGAGCCTATCCCAACCACTGTTGGGTTAGGGTTGGATGCACCCTGGTACACCCTGGACGGTTCGTTGGTCCATTTGGCTATTTGACAGTCAATATTTTCTAATTTAACAAACAAACAAATGGTAACTCTAGAGGGTGAGGTAATATAAATGCTTAGATGTTGTAATTCTTGATTTGTTTTATCTGTATCCATACAAGTTGTAATTGTGAAAGGAATAGCAGTTATGATGCTGTATGCAAAAGCACGGGCTCCGGGCAAAGTGCAAATTTTATTGATTTTTGAAGAACAGTTCTTGTCTGGTTGGTCTTCTTCAGTGAAATGTGGTATGCTTTGAGAGAAATTCCTCCCCTCCTTTGTGGCAGCCCAAACTTAAATACATGGGCTGCTGACATAATAGAAGACGACCTTCAATATGATCAGATTCTGCCTCGAAGCTGCAGACACTCCATGAGAATTGAAACGTTTTTGTGCTTGTTTGTGTATTTAACTGGACTAAGAGCTCCATGGGGCTCAGAAGCATTTATGTGGGACAAACAGGGGGACATACTGCTACAATCTGGGGCCTTTAGAATACCAGGAAGGCCAGTTGATAATCACAGATTTAAATTGTTGTGAGAAAGCTGGTTTAGATCATTTAGATTTGATTTTTGAAAATTGTGTTATGTTCACAATAAGGCTTAGTGTGGTTGCTGGTGAAACTTGAGACAAAATGAGCTAAATCAGCTGTTACAGTGAAAGGTGTTGAAGGATGATGGCTCCCTCTGCTGTCTTTGCTTTAAATTACAAATCATTTTTAAAATTCTACTTCAATGTTTTTTAGTTTGTAACAGCCTTATATACTAAAGTATGGCATTACATTATAGATGAAATCTGAAAAAGATCTTCAAGGGATACTAGTTTCTGATGTAGCTGTCATGTTTTCAGATCTCTGACACAACAGAAGTCAATATATAAGTCACAAACATTATCATTCATGCTTTAAAATCTCCTATTCAATATCACTTACATGGAATCATGCAGATAATTTCTTTATGCTGATTTATGCATTAGACACAAAGATGGTTTGTGCATAGCCAGACTCCACTGTGTGAGGAAGCTCAGGTTCTTGTGGCTATAGCTCTATTTGCAGTTAAAGATGTTGAACTGTTTCAGAAAGCAGAAAAAACTGATTTACCACTTCAAGAAAAACATCCCTGACTTCCAGTTATTCTGTGTAGCATTTTTGGTGACATATATACTGATGTTGACCACATCTCTAAAAATTTGCTAAAGTAACGACGCCCGACGGAGTTCTCAAATTAAACATAGAATCGGTGGGTAAACCTGCTAAGTCAATGGCAGACACTGTAATTTTCTCTGGTCCCCGGCAGAACCTAGTCAGTGGCTACACACCTTATCATTCAAAGAATTTTCTTTATTTTCATGACTTTGAAAATTGTAGATTCACACTGAAGGCATCAAAACTATGAATTAACACATGTGGAATTATATACATTACAAAAAAAGTGTGAAACAACTGAAAATATGTCATTTGTAGGTTCTTCAAAGTAGACACCTTTTGCTGTGATTACTGGTTTGCACACTTGATGAGCTTCTAGAGGTAGTCACCTGAAATGTTTTTCACTTCACAGGTGTGCCCTGTCAGGTTTAATAAGTGTGATTTCTTGCCTTATAAATGGGGTTGTGACCATCAGTTGTGTTGTGAAGAAGTCAGGTGGATACACAGTCCTACTGAATAGACTGTTAGAATGTGTATTATGGCGAGAGAAAAAAGTAGCGAAGTACAGAAAAACGAGTGGCCATCATTACTTTAAGAAATGAAGATCAGTCAGTCGGAAAAATTGGGAAAACTTTGAAAGTTTCCCCAAGTGCAGTCACAAAAACCATCAAGAGCTACAAAGAAACTGGCTCACATGTGGACCGCCCCAGGAAAGGAAGACCAAGAGTCACCTCTGCTGCGGAGGATAAGTTCATCTGAGTCACCAGCCTCAGAAAGGGCAGGTTAACAGCAGCTCAGATTAGAGAGCAGGTCAATGGCACACAGAGTTCTAGCAGCAGACACATCTCTACAACAACTGTTAAAAGGAGACTGTGTCAATAAGGGCTTCATGGTAGAATATCTGCTAGAAAACCACTGCTAAAGAAAGGCAACAAGCAGAAGAGACTTGTTTGGGCTAAAGAACACAAGGAATGGACATTAGATCAGTGGAAATCTGTGCTTTGGTCTGATGAGTCCAAATTGGAGATTTTTGGTTCCAACCACCATGTCTTTGTGCGACGCAGAAAAGGTGAATGGATGGACTCTACATGCCTGGTTCCCACCATGAAGCATGGAGGAGGAGGTGTGATGGTGTGGGGGTGCTTTGCTGGTGACAGTGTTGGGGATTTATTCCAAATTGAAGGCATACTGAACCAGCATGGCTACCACAACATCTTGCAGCGGCATGCTATTCCATCCGGTTTGCGTTTAGTTGGACCATCATTTAATTTTCAACAGGACAATGACCCTAAACACACCTCCAGGCTGTGTATTTGACCAAGAAGGAGAGTGATAGGGTGCTGCATCAGATGACCTGGCCTCCACAGTCAACAGACCTGAACCCAGTGGAGATGGTTTGGGGTGAGCTGGACCACAGAGTGAAGGCAAAAGGCCCAACAAGTGATAAGCATCTCTGAGAAATCCTTCAAGTCTGTTGGAGACCATTTCAGGTGACTACCTCTTGAAGCTCATCAAGAGAATGCAAAGAGTGTGCCACTCGAAGTGAGTTAAAAAGTGTCATAGTCATAAAAATAAAGAAAACTCTTTGAATGAGAAGGTGTGTCCAAATTTTTGGTCAGTACATTATATATTTAACTGAGTAGTAAAGTATAAGGTGAATCTGGCAGCATTTCACTCCACCCATTTCTAAAATTTTTCAAAAACTGGAACAGGGTGGGTCAAAGTAAAGTTTAAAACTCTGTCACCAATAGGCTTCTTTACCTGCCAATCAAAAAGACAATCTCCAAAATCATGCACTCGAAGGAAATAATAATGATTTGGTTGTTTATTGTTTATCCACTCACTCTGCAGTTGACATGAATAGAAACAAAGCTATATTGATTGTAATGGGTACTTATGATCGAACTGTAAATACCTTAATTTTCAGCATGAAATGTGACTTTTTAACATGGAGGATCACTCCGTTTTTCGAAAACCCTCCAGTGGTTTTAGTGGTACTACAACACTGAATACATAATGGTTTGTGTCAAATTTGGAAACACAGGGTGAAGACTTGAGTTTTACCCAAAAACACAAAATCAGATCTTTAACCATTTTTATTGTAAATATAGAGGATCATGGCAAAAATATTTAGTTCAACAAACAGAACAAATCTCAAGTTTTTCCTTTCACGTGATTGACAATGGTTTTTTCTGGTTTATAAAACTGGTTGATAACTTTATTAGTAAACTCTATCAGTTACCTTTGGGGGCAACTAACTGCTCAAAGTGCCACTGTTGTCTGGGGTGACGTGTACACGGTTTCAAGTAGAGTCCACCTGCAGTGGGTTTATGTACTTCTCCTGTTTTGCTCTGCAGCAGGCCTGCTTGTTGAACAGCCTCCACACACATCTGAGACTGCTGGTGAACGAGCTGTCCGCTCAGCTGATGGTGTAAAACATAAATAGTGAGTCATTGAAGCCATAAAATCTTTGCAGCTATAAAGCTTTTCCTGCCTTGCCTTTATGAATTTCCACTTGAGTCCCCTGTTGGTTGGTTGGTGGGCAGAGCATGGAGAGAGGACCACTTTGTTTCCTTTAACATGCATGCACAAGGACCCCATGCTCCCCCATCTAACTTCCCCCTCAGAGTTAAACTCACAGTGCTGCAACACAAGCACACATTACCTTTATATGTGTCAGCGTTGCTTCCTGCATCACAGATAAACGTGTTGTCCTGATTACCTGGCTGCCCGTCCCGCTGCACGGTGCTATGTTCATGCCGGCCCCCTGCTGTTGTTCCTCCCTGGCGTAGTCTGCACAGTTGCCAGTGCCCACATTGTACAACTGTAACAGAAGCACAGAAGAGTAGAACTGCACAAGCTGAAACAAACATGACAAATGTGTGTGTGTCGTACCTCGCCGGACAAAGCCAGTTTGTCCTGGGGAACATAGAGCTGTGGGTAAACTGTTGACAGGAACCAGTGAAAATTCCTACAACCCAGACTTCTCTTTAGCCGCAGCCGTTCTGCAATGTTTGGGCTCTCCGACTGCAAATCCAGTTAAGACCTTTACCTTTTTGTCATTTTCACCACTAATTAAATCAATTCCCACCTTCTGGCCCACACACCTGTTTGATTAAATGAGCAAGTGTGTCCCTCCTGTAGTAGATCTTCTTGTAGGCATCCATCCAAATGTCAGCAACCCGAATTTTGTTTCTCCTGAGCATCTCCTGATCTGGGAAGATGTAGGGTAAGTGATGTCGACTGAGATGGGCCACACGGGAACAGGGCACCACTTCCATGGATCCTCCACAGGACCACACCTGACAATAAAATTCAAGAAGTTGTTCCAAATTCACAGTAAAGACTTGAATAATTACTAAAAAGTGATGAATAAAATACAAATGTGTCTCGTTTACAGGGTTTCTCATTTTCTACAGGTTGATCCTTGCTTTTAAATTGCTGTAATTTGAAAGCATAATAGTTTTTTTTTTTCCCACTGAATACAGCCACAGTTGTCGTGGTAAAAGGACTCCTCTACACCTCTTTTGAATTTGTCAGCACAAGTTCGGATAGGATTGAGGTTTATGGTTTTTTTTGTTGTACTGTTGCGTGTTGCCAGGTTGTCAGTGTTTACGGATCCACTCCGTTGATAACTGTGTTCTTAACATTTTATTCCGGTGTGGGTACCGGATGTTCTCGGGTTGCCGGATGTTCTCGGGGTCCTTCGGGGTCCTTCGACCAATGATGACGTCACACTATTTGATTGGCTGTAAGTTGCCACGACCAATGAGTTAACGTCGCTAAGTTTTTTAAAAAACTTTATTGACAATTGCGGTATCATACATTAACAATGACATTAACGTTAACAACGAACAATAACGATGTAATCAATATTGCCTCGAAGATCAGTCACCATTGCCAAATATAAAATATTGACATAGAAAATAAAGAATAGAGGGGAAAAAAGAAACAATGAACATAACACACAAATAAATAAAAACATAAGTAAAATAAAATAAAGGAACATAGAAAAAATCTAAGTAGTCTAATACTAGTTAAGTTAGGGGTACTCGTGAAGTTTGTATTTCTAAACAAAACTAAGCAATTTCAAGCCATTCTTCTTTTTCATATAATGAAGTGATTGAAAGCAAAAACAGAGCTCTTTATTAAATGTTATAAAAGTGATTTGGTCTTCAAAACTTGACCTCACCAAGATGGCGGTGCTCTCCTCCCATGAGGAACCACGTGATGTCTCCTCTAGTGATACAACTCATTTGAAGGACCCTGAAGGACCCCGAGAACATCCGGCAACCCGAGAACATCCGGTACCTACACCGGCATTTTTCTGATGTTGGAGGACATCAGATGTTGAAGGGGCGGCAGTTTAGCTCAGGCAGTAGAGCAGGTCGTCCAACAACCAAAAGGTTGGCAGATCAATCCCCCCTGAGCGCAGCTAACCGGCAGCTCAGCGCTCCCCCCAGGGGATGGGCCAATGCAGTGAAGAATTTCCCCATTGTGGGATAAATAAAGTATCAATTATTATTTTTTATTATTGTACATAAGGTAAAAGAATCTCAAAACTGCATTTTCTTTGTATTTTGTATTTCGTTAATCAAATCGTTGTGTCAGGAGCAGACAAAAAAAACTGCTTGAAAAACAGCTAATTTGTGATGTAGATATCTGACTTAACCCTTGTGCTATCTTAGATGACCCCACCCTTAGATGACCCCACCCTTACATTGACGTGTTCTCCCTACCATGACAAAGGTGGATAAAGGTGGAAAGATTTCATGTAATCCATGGACACCAGTGAAGATCACAAATCATTGAAGAAAAAAGGTTCAGCGCACTTTCTAGTGGGTCTAGATCAGTGTTTTTCAACCTTTTTTGAGCCACGGCACACTTCAACCTTGACAAAAATCCCGCGGCACACCAGCATTGAAAAAAAAAAAAAAAAAGGAGAAACTCCGTCTGTATTGATCCACAGTCCCTCCATGATCTCACATGCATTTTTGTGATAATTGTGGCAGAAAAAGCTGGAAGCTGCAGCTGTTTTTTTTTAGATGTGATCAAAGTTAAGTTAAAAGAATTAAAAACTGTTTGATTTGTGGTCGTTGTGGTTTCACTACGTTAAGAGGAGAGAGTCGTGCGCCCAGACGCTCACACACGCTTTAACCAAATGCATCATGGGAGATGTAGTTTAATAATCCGCCGAACTCAGAGAGACTAGCGTCTCTGAGCTTCATTGTTTTGTTCACTTGATCCACGGTCTGACACCGGATTCTGTGGAAAGCTACACCGCTACAGACGAGCTTTAGCTGGTATTTTTGTTAGAACTGAGAGACTTTTCCAGTAGAATTCAGAACAAGGAAGTGAAGACTTTAACCATTTCTGATTGGTCAGACCGATGACATGTGATTAAAATCCCAAGACTGATTGGTGGAGACAGTTAAAGGGGCGGAAATTTTCCTAACACAGCGGAAGCTGCGGCTAAATCGCGGTACTGTCATCCTTATAAAATATATTTTATAGAATCAAATAAACACAAAGAAAAAAAGTATTTTACGATCTTTCATCTTTCATTCCCAATTTCTTAGTGTTTTATCAGGGCCTGTAGGGATGAACAGAGAACTGAAATCCTGGAGATGGAAAATGTTGTTAAATCAGTTAATGAGGGCAATTTCCCACGGCACACTTGACCATCTCCCACGGCACACTAGTGTGCCGCGGCACACTGGTTGAAAAACACTGGTCTAGATGACCCAACTCCCAATGTTAAAGTGCCTAGGATAGCACAAGGGTTATAACTATATATAGCTTGATAGCTCCAATATTGCTCACTATTATCGTTGTACCGCTTATGTAAGGATGGGCTTAGAGCCAGAGGGAGAGCATGTGAACAGAGAGCTCAGTTGTGGGTGATGGAAATTGGGGGTCAAGGTTGCTCCATCCCAATGGTCCCGCCTACAACTCAAAAGGTGACTTTCTAATGAACTACTACCGCTCTGCAGAAACTATAACAGCCCTTTTTTATATTTTGACTAAAAAAACAGCGTAATCATAATTAAAAGACCCCTGGGAACGTTTTTATGATAGTTTAAAACATGATTCAAGAGAGACTTTAATCCCATTCTAACACTAACTCAATGACATTCATATAAAGGTCACTGAAAAAAAACCATTGATATTTGGGTTTATTATACCCTCATATTTCTTTCCTGCAGTGCCCATTTAAAATTTAAACATAAAATTAGCATTTTTAGCATTTTGTTATAAAACTAAATCCAAAATAAAGTGTTTCTATGATAAGAATAGTTGCCAGTACAAATAAATTTAAAATAATCTCATATTTGATAGTGATTCCTCTGGTGTGTCAGCATAAGGGAGTAAATACTCCATAATGCAGCAAATTATTTATTTCATGTTCAAAGTTTTTTGATGAAATCTCTGTTCAGAAAAACAGAAGAAATTCTCTTCATAAACTTAAGGTGATACCTTCAGTTTCTTCCGAGGTAAAAAGTCTCAAATTAGCTTTTATTTTTTTACTATTTTAGCAGGGTCAATGGCTTATTTTTAAGTTGTAATGTTGATATACTCGCTGGATTGATTGCTTCATGAAAATCTCACAGAAATTAAAATACTGCAGGTGCATAAAGATTAACCTCAAATCCAAAGAAAAAAATGATTGTAAACAGTATAAAGTCTTTACAAATTTCCTCTTTGTGTGTTTTAACCTTTTGTTTTAAAATATGTTGTTTTGTATGAAATTTGACAGATTTTGTGAACTGCTGTGCAGTTTTACGTGTTTTTTTTTCTAAAAGTCTGTTTTTCTGTCTTTCCAGAAAAAGAACTGAACATTGTTTCATGACAAACATCTCAGTTTGGACCCTATATGGTAATCGTGTTTTGTATAACATTTTATTTTCAGTTTGCATTCATCGCTGAGCCAAAACCACACACAAGGACCACGGCATTTTTGAGGCCATGCAAAAATGCCTCACACTGTCTGCGGATTCCGTTTGTGCATCTCTGTGAGCTGCAGGAGCCCCCGGTGCTGTCATCAGATCAGCTGGTAATTACCCTGATTGACAGCTCGATTTGTTCCGCCCCCCACAGCAGCATCCCAGGGTCATAGGCTCCCACGCTTTGAAAGAAATTTCTGTCAATGGCCAAAACTCCGCCTCCCAAAGCTGGGCTCCTGGACAAAAATCAAACCTTATCAAATCTACAACATGATCTATTGAAAACTTCATCAAGATTTGTTCCTGATAACTTGACTCAGGAAGCTGCTCTGTTATAACCGCAGGATAAGGCAGCTGTAAACTCACTGTAACGGTAAAACAGCCTCTTCTGGAGGAATTTCTTGCAGCGGAGGATTTAATTCCCAGTAGAAGTCAAGTCTCCAGTCAAAAACTCCCCTCACAGGCCACTGGGTAGCATTATACTGAAACGTCTTCCAGTCTATTACGTCCATAACTGGAGACACCACTCTGCTCCTATAAAGACAACACTTTCAGATCGTCGGCATGAAAAACTTTTTAACATCTGTGTGCAGCATGGACTAAAAACTGATCTTTTTTATGTATTAGCAACAGTCTGAGTGTGTGTAAAGGCTTTGAACTCAAACTGTGGTCCACACGTGCCTTTTTGAAGTTTTTCCTCCAACTAATATGGGTTATGATGGGATGCTAACAGAAAACAGGATGAAGAGATTAGAAAAGGAAACAGCGGAGTCTCAGACAGAAGGGAGCTGCAACAGATTCCAAGCCTCAGAGTTCAGCCTAATTACCTGCTCTAATTAGAACCACGCTGCAGGCAGCCCAAGATCCAGGCCACAGACAAATCATGAAAGTAAAGGATTGAAGGCTTCACGTCTCAACTCTCCTGATTTGCTACTCGACAACAGAGGGAGACCTACTGAGATCACCTCACTTCTCGCAGAAGTGGTTGTCTACAGCTTCATTCACACTGCCCTTTGCAATTTGCGAATTCAAGCAATCACTTCCAATAAAAAGTCTATGTAAACGTGTGTATATGTGCTTTTTGGGCTTCCGAGTTCAACACTAAGCATGTTTTACAACCATTTTCAGGCTCCACGTGCAAAATGTGCAGCCATTGCAGTTAAACAAGGATAATTGAGGTTTATGTTTTTTTTGTTGTGCTGTTGCGTGTTGTCAGGTTGTCAGTGTTTAAGGATCCACTCATTTGATAACTGTGTTCTTAACATTTTCTTCCGGCATTTTCAACACTGAGCATGTTTTACAACCATTTTCAGGCTCCACATGCAAAATGTGCAGCCATTGCAGTTAAACAAGTTCAACTTTGACCAAACTGGGACTCCGATTTGGAATGGATGACATCCCCTTTATTTCATGGAAGTGCCAACTATTTGGAAATTGATCATGGAGGAGAAATTGATCATTGTGGTTTGTGCCCAATCAAAATAATAGTAATAATAATGGATTGGATTTATCTGCGCCTTTCCAGACGCTCAAAGCGCTTACAATGTGTCCATTGTTCATTCACTCCTCATTCATACTTGGTGATGGAAACTACTGATGTAGCCAAGCCAAGTCTTTCATATGTCGGAACACATGTTTATGAGATTTGTACTGCTTTGACATTTGCACCAAGTCTCTTGTAACTGTAGGGGGAAGATATGGGCTAGTAAACAGTAGCAAAAGAAAAGAAGAAGAAGCCCCTCCCTGCTCGTCCACTATGGGCTAAACACTCATTCAAGAACCAGCTTTTAGCACATTCTTGAACGTATATAAGATATACTTGATGGACAGTATCTGCAGGTCTGTCTGACCCAATTATCTTGATTTGAAGTATTTTACGTCACATAGCTCTAGATTTCTTATTGTATTTAAATGATCGATTAGTGTAAATAGCTCAAAAATGTTGCATTGGGATAACAAGGATCCTTTACAAGCTGTGTATTAATGAAAAACTCACCTGTCCTGTGAAACTCTTTCCAGCAAAGGCTCCAGCCAACCCTCATGGCACTCACAGTGGGAATCCATGAACACCAGAACCTGCCCTTTGGCCTTTGCGGCCGCCATCGTACGGCAACCGCCTACACCCAGGCGCCTGGTGCTATGAATCAAACGAACCCCATCAAGTCCAGACACATAGCTGCCTAGTCTGGCCTTCAGGTGACCTATGAGGAGGCAGAAAAACGTTTAGTGATGGATGGATGGATGGATGGATGGATGGATGGATGGATGGATGGATGGATGGATGGATGGATGGATGGATGGATGGATGGATGGATGGATGGATGGATGGATGGATGGATGGACATACGATTCTGGCTTAGGTCGTCCACCAGCAGGACTTCCTGCAGATACTGTCTGGGAGAGGTGTCCAGCACGCTGTGGACAGTGCGCATGAGCGTGGACCAGGGCTCCTCGTGGAAACAGATGACAACGCTGGCAGAAGGCAATATTTCGCTGTATTTCTCCCCAAAACATCTGTGCAATTGTAAACCAGTCTAAGTTAAATGCATATATTTGTATGGGAAAAAAACTTTTTGCAGACATGCGCTCTCACGCGCTCACTCAGGATGGCGAGCCTCTGGGGGCCTCCGATGCAGTGAGATTGTCTCGCTGAGCGCTTCGTTGAAGCCGTGCCTCTGAACCGAAGCCTGTTCCATCTCCATCTGTATACTCCCCGTGCGCCCCCGGACTGACCCCAGCGGTCCTGCCGCGGTTGCGTCCTTGAAAGTTCCGCGCTTGAACATCTTGTAACTCCGCTTCCTCTCCTGCTGCGTCCAGGTGCCCTGCGCGGAGGGGAACACGAACAACAGCTGGTCCTCTTGAAGGGATTTTAGCGGAGCCGTGTCGACGCCAAGCTCCATAGCAGGGTCCAGAGAGTCCACGATGACTTCCAGCTCTGGTGGACTGGGGAGCCACTGGAGGGGACGGCGGGAAGGGTCGGCTGCGTGAAGATCCTTGTGATTTAAAAAATCGGACATCCCCAGCATTGCCAGAGAAAGCCCCAGGAGCAAAAGCCAGAGGCAGAGCATCCTCCTGCGGACAGCTGCAACCTTTCTGCGGAGCTTCATGCTGAAAGGTCGCCGTGTTCAATATTTCACTTGAAATTTTTGTTTTGGCCTAATGTGGGAGTCGATTGCATTTCACCAAAGTGAAGACACCCAGCAAGGATGATCCAATACAGAGGAAAAACAAACCCTAGTAGTTGCTGTTACGCATGCGTCCTCTGGACTCCATCATCATCATGGCTCAAAATAACAACTTAGGCGCGCAAAGCAGGTTTTTGAGTATTTGTGGTGCTTGAGGTTTTCCTGACACATAGATCCACCCGCGGTCCTAAAGCCTGCGCTAATTTTCACTTTGGCTGAGAGGAGCTTCTGGTCCATCCACCTAACCTGCCATTCCGTGTGCGGAAGCATCACCAGCACCACAGCATAAACTCTGTTTTATTCCAACTCTTGTTGATGTTTGTGCTGCTTGGATGTGCATGAAAAGACTTTAGACTCCACAAATTGCATGCTTTTAACAAAAGAAATGTCCCAGCGGCAAAAACATGTTTTACATAAGTCAGACGCCAGATTTTTCTTTACAGATTTCCTGCGGTTCGTGTTGACGCAGGCGGGTCAAATACGAAGGCGCTCCTCTTTTTGGCCAGCTGGCGGCGATCCTCGTCTTTTCTTTCTGACACCTTGGTTCCATTCCACTCTGTACAACTCTGTGAAACAGCTTCTGAGTCGTCAAATTCCAGTTTCCAAACTGGTCAGGGACAGACTTTGCTGTTCTAAGCGGTTGTTATGCCCCCCATTGAGCGTTTAGAAGCTCTCCTCCCTTCTCTGGATAACAGGGAGGACCGGTCTTTGATCATTGTGATTATGCTCTGCAGAGTAAAGGGGATCGGGAGGCCTGAAGAGACAATGAGAAGTTAAAGGAGAGGTGGAGGAAAGGTGGAAATGAAAGAGGGGCGCAAGAGATGAGAGAGAAGTTCATGTGTTGCAGTGAAGATTTTTGGGAGATTGTTGCTGCGTGCGCGCTCCTCGCGTGTTTCAGTGCGCAGCCAAAACACAGACATAGCTGTTTCCAGCGCACGTTTGAAAAAAATCATGGACTCACGCGTCCGTGCCAGCGCGCGCACACAAATATTCCGGGAAATCTTTTTTTGCAGAGGTGCAACAAGTTACTCCAAGCCAGAACTTTGAACTAGAAGGCAGGACAGCGCAGCAGACAGCTCAACCGAGGGAAGAATGTGGCTGCGCAAAGATCTTCTCTTCTCCATTCATTTCTTCTGTTTTCCACGATGTCCGGAAACCGCTACATTTCTAAAATAAAATTGAATTAAATTAAATTCATGAACGCCTCATGAGAGGATGTCCAAAGAAGTTGTGGCATTTTTCAATTCCAAGAAAATAACAGAGAACAAAACGGAAACAGAAACTTCGCCAAACATAATTTTAAATGTTTTTCAAAAAGTGTTTGTTTTGGCCTCTGCGTCTTTGGGTGTCTGCTTCTCTGTTGTGATGTTTCTCCATTTGGTAAGTTGTGTTGCTGGCGCCTCTGTTTACACTCCACACTTACACCAACTTGAGAAATCCTTTCATGTGGTTAAATATATCAGCAAACATAATACAAATAGCTTGAGATTATTGAGATGTTTGAAACTGCAAACTTTGGAATTCTTTATGGTGCTGTGTGTGGTTCTATCAAAGCTGCACCCAGCGGAGGAGTGCTTCCCTCTAGTGGATTCATGGGAAATTGCAGCTCCCCGATATGGTCACGCACAACGTGTAGTGTGTTCAATAAACTTCTTCAGTAGACATAAACAGTGTTTGACACAGATGGAACCCCATAGACCTACACAAGGCCTACAGACTGTGAGAGTAGTAAGACACTATGAGATCTTCAAAATAGGATGGGTTCATACCATTCAAGGCGTTGTTGGTTAGCAGGAGGATTTTGAACTTGATTCTAGAATCAACTGGGAGCCAGGGAAGTGAAACTAACAGTGATGTGATCTCTTCTGCTAGTTCCTGCTAACAATCTTTATGCCGGATTCTGGACAAGCTGGAGACTTCTTAAGGAATTTGTTGTTGAAGGGCTCTACCTGACCTCAAACCCAAAAAATTAGAAAGAACAAACAGCTAAAGAATTTACTAATCAAACTTTGACTTAAAATCAAATATGTCTGCTTTACTTACAAAAACTCATAATGTCATATTTTTTAAACTCAGGGTGATTCTTATTCCTAAACAGGTCTATCGACTTTTGTTTCTGTTTATTCTGCAGATATTTACTCTTGGATCTAAACAATATTAACTGCACTGCATTCAATTGCATTGTGTGTGTGTTTATGACTGATTGACAGAAATAAAATCTATCTATCTATCTATCTATCTATCTATCTATCTATCGATCGATCGATCGATCGATCGATCGATCGATCGATTGATCGATCCATCCATCCATCCATCCATCCATCCATCCATCCATCCATCCATCCATCCATCCATCCATCCATCTATCTATCTATCTATCTATCTATCTATCTATCTATCTATCTATCTATCTATCTATCTATCTATCTATCTATCTATCTATCTATCTATCTATCTATCTATCTAAGATGCCGTCCATCACTTTAATGAAATTCTTCCTATTTTTATGTATTTATTTACTTGTAATTTTTTGTCTCTCTCTCAGATGTTTGGGTTCAGTTTGTTTCCAAACGCCCTTGTGACACTAAGAGCCAGCAATCACATGCTGGATGGTGTTGAAAACGATCTGACCCTCGTTGCACACCCTATGCCTTCCTTCTGCTTCTGGCCTGCGCACATTGCGCAACCGGCACCTCTGAGTCCGTGCGCAGATGGTCGTGACCGCTGGTCCACGCGGGGGCAAAAACGCCTAATCATTCAGACGTGTCATCTGCTGTCTGTCACGCTTCGACATCTGAAATGTGGGCATAACAATCGCGAAAAATGTTGCAAAGGTCAAATAATCACAGTTATTGTAATCCTTTTCAAACTTAGGTCATATCTTTTATATGTTAGGGGTTGCCAAAAAAAGAATATTCAGCAACTAGTTATTAAAAATGTTAGAGACTCAATAGTTAATTTGACAGGGACAGAGAGAAAATAGTCAAATGAGCATGCGCGTCAGCTTTGTATCCAGGAGTCTAATAGGTGACCAGACGCTTCTCGTTTGGAGGCATCACATGTTTGTGCGCACAGCGGAGTCTCGATACATTTAAGGCAGAGGGTTGGGGATAGGACAAGCTGTTGAGAGAAGAAGAGGTTCGAGCTCAGTTAGTCTATTTTCCTCAACAATTTTCCTCTTGGAGCTGCGAACATGCGCGTCATTTTAACTGTTTTTGTTCTGGTCTGCGCCTGCATCACTCATCCAACCGATGGACGCAAAAGTAAGTGATGCTTCCACACACTAGAAACTCCATAGTTCAAAATAGGGCATGTGGGATTTTTTAATCCAACTCCGAGATTAAAGGGGACTACCTTTGTTGCTGGATTATTTTAACTCAGGAAATAAAAAAAATAAATAAAATAAAAAGGCTAAAAAAAACATAAATTGTGTTCAAATGAAATCACTATAACCACAAAAAATGAGTATTACTCCAAAAGTAACCAAAAAAGATATCCCAATATGAATGACGCAAAAATTGTGTTGAATCCAAGTGTTTTACTTGAGCAGTAACTTTAGGCGTGTGATATTAACAGTCTATTAATTACTGCAATCTCTCCAGGACAAAAATGTTTTGACGGTTATTGCATTGATAGTTTGCAATAGAAAGTCATAAGCTGCCTCTAGTCAGAGTCCCATGAACCTAATTAAAGGGGTGAGGTGAAGCTGCCATCCACCCTCCAAACAGGACATTCTCCTATTTGGATTGACAGAAAATCATTTTTAATGAAGTTCTAAAAACAGGGAAAATTTTGATTTATTTGTATAAATAAAATAATGTCCGAAATCAGGTTAAACGTGAATTAAGCAAAACAGAATACATTACATTACTATATGCCTTATATACATGAGCTAAACTATTTTTAGATTTCACTTTAATCAAATTAGTTTTTTGGAATTTGTTGTTTTCTTCCTCTGGATTCCACTAAAAGAATGATACAAAGTCATGTGGTTAGACAATAAGATAAGAGTGAACATTTTAAATGTAAGGTTTATGTATTTTTATGCCAGAAAGTATTCCCACTAACAACTCTCAGCTATTTTGTTACAAATGTTAATGCTTTAATTTATGAAACACTTCTTGTTTTTTATATTTATCCAGAGTAGGGTTCAAACAGGATACCTGTTTTTAGCCAAACAGAATAGGAATAGAACAGAATAGAACTTTATTGATCCCACAAAGGGGAAAAAAGGGGAAAATACCAAATTTAATAACAATAATAAAATTGAGGAATTTTTATGATGCATACCTTTTTTAAATAGCTGCCTGTTTTCTCTTCTTACAGCATATGGAGATATGTTTTCCCATAAGCATTCTTTAACAAGGAAGCTTCCGTTTCCAATTCCTCCAATTCCCGGATGGGACCCAGACAGCAACCCATGGGACGATTACCTCTATCCACCACTGGACTCAAAGCTGAGAGAGCTCACACATCACAGAGGTAACCGAGTCCGTTCAAGTCCTTGCTGCACCTGCTGGCCTGTTTTCACTCATTAGTAGTTTGTGCCTCTTTGATGAAGGTAAACCCAAAGTCCGCCTGACCAGTGACAGTCCGGCTCTCAATGGCTCATGCATCACCTTCACAGCCAAGCTGGAGTATCCTCCCTGCCAGAAGGAGGATGATAATGGAGACCTCGTGTGGGATGAGCACTGTGAGGATGGTACGGAGCTGGAGGCTTCAGGTGCTGCCAGGAAGTTAGGCTAGAAAACCCCCCCTGTCATTCTAAATAATAAATACACGCTGGCTCCAAGACACCAAAATCCCATTGACTTCTATTGAGAAATAAACAGCTGTTACTCAGTCATTATATTTGTTAGAACAACCGTTTTTGCTCTGCCACGTTTTTAACATGTTCTTGATAATTCTATTTTTTTTCGTGATATTTTTTCCTTTGTGAAAATTATTTATGTTATAAACAAACCAATCAGATGCCTCGATAAAAGTAGGTGGTGTCACCTCGAAGTATTTGGTCTGGTGTTGAACATTCACAATTCTTGATTGACAGATTTTGTGTAACACGCTTTCAAGTGGAATGGGTATAGCCTTCCAACAAGCTCACTCCTGATTAGGGTGAGAGGTTGCTATAGAAACAATGACTCAGACTGACGCAGACCAATCACTGTTTACTGACGTCGTCTGGCTCCAACATGGCATCCATATCAATCCATATCACATGAATTTACTTCATTTCAAGAATCACCATATCGGCTTTGTTCTTTAGTAACAACACTTTTTTCTTTGGTACAGCTAATGGACAAGTTCGCTCTGGTTACGTCTACAACTGGACATCCTGGTTGGACGACTATGGCTTTGGGAAGTGCATTGACAAAACTAAATGTAATGTATTCCCTGATGGCAAGCCCTTCCCCCAGAGCAACGACTGGAGGCACAAGAGTTACGTCTACGTCTGGCACACAATGGGTTAGTAAAGAGGTGCACAGGCAGGCAAACATAAAGGAAAAGTAAAGCCTACAGATTCATCTGTTTGTCTTCTTTTTGGCTCCAGGACAGTACTATGAAACGTGTGATGGCTCCTCATCCAGTGTGACCATAAACACCACCAACATCCCTCTGGGAGCTGAAGTCATGGAGGTCTTGGTCTACAGGCAGCGGGAGCGCAGGAAATACAGCCCCCTCACTACCGACAACAGTGTCTACTTCGTAACAGGTAACGGCAAACATGTTCACCACCTACGCTTAAAGACAAGAAAGAGAATTGTTAATTTATTCCTTCTCAAACACTGATTCAGATAAGATCCCAGTAGTAGTCGACATCTTCCAGAAGTCTGCGGTTAACCAGTCTGCAAATGTGTTCATCCGTGGCGAGGACGTGGTCTTCACGGTTCACCTTCATGACCCTAGCAACTACCTGAAAACTGCAGCAGCCATTGACTACATCTGGGACTTCAGAGACGGCAACCAGCTGGTAACGCACAGAGACCTGACCACACACACCTACACATCGCTGGGGAAGATGAGTGTAAAGTTGGTGGTGGAGGCAGCGTTCCCTGTTGAGTGTCCCCCAGCGTCTGCCACCTCATCTCCACCTCACACAGGTACTGAGCTTAAAGTTCCACAAAGACAGACACATACAATTCATTCAAAGCTGTTCTGTTTGGAGGTTGTTAGAATCAGACAAAAAAGGAACTTTTTTTCTCAAGTCTTTGCAAAAACAGTCACATGTCAGCGGGACAGATAATACTTCTTCTTCTCTTGCTATCTGTCTTACATTGACACCTAGTGGTCAGAATAAGTGAGTGAAAGAAGTGCAAGTGTATATTCAGAAGGAATAACAATGAAAGAAAAAGATGATTATCTTTTATAGCTCAGGAAACGTCAGACAAAACCTTTTCTCCTTCCAAAAAAAATCTCATTTTGCACAACTTCAACTTAATCTTGTAAGATTCTAATGAACTACTGCCTTTCAGCAGAAACTATGTCTTAGAAAACAACAGTTTTTATTTTGTCTTATTTTTTTAATTTTGGTTAAAAATAGCCACTGGGAACGCTTTTACAAAAGATCTAAAGACGATTTAACTTAACTGTTCTGAATTACATTGTCACCACCAGCACTTTTCTGTCTCTGGTTTTCTGAAACTGTGACTGTGCAAATCCTGAGAAAATCCAACCACTTCTGAACCAAATTTATCGGTTTTACAAAGATTGACTTAAAACTATACTGTCTGAACTGATCTGAAAACTGTCTATTTATTCTAGACACTCCAACCCCGGCTCCTGCCAGTCACGTTGTAACAACTAAGATAAGGACCACAACAGGTGAGCTTTTTAACCGTAATGTAGGCAGTTTGTTAAAATCAAGTTTAAACATAGAGCTTATCCCTTTCAGCTCCACTAAGCACCAGCCAGCCCTTTCTGTCATCCTCCACCACCTCCATGACCACTGGGTTGCCGAGCACAGAGCCCCTACCCCCCACTGAGTCCATCTCCACCACCACCATGCCATGGCTGCGCACCAAGCGACTCAACTCCAATCAGTGTTTACGGTACGCCTATGGGACCTTCACAGGAAACATTACCATTGTTGGTAAGTGGATGTTTCTATTCTATGTCCTGCTGTTTGAAAATAGCATTTGGTTTCAAATCATGCCTCCTGGTGCATGTTGGGCACTTTTAGGTTGGAGAAATTTTTATGGCAGCAAACTTAGTCGGTGTGTGGGGGAGAGCAGTATCTACAAAAGTTTGTGATTTGACATCTTAACCAGTTTCTCATTCTGTTTCTGGTCATTTAGACATTTTAGTAGTTTCATTATTATGAGGAACCTTGTAAGATCTTGATCACAGTTCTGCAGGAAAAACATTAAAAAGTGATGATTACGTTGGAATGCCACAATGACTTATTGCGGCAAATTCTTTTATTTTATAAATATATTCTGTAAATATATCCATATCACTCTATAATCAGAAATCACACTCTTTAAAACAAATATTTCAAACATAAGCTGCAGTTTACTAATGGATTTTGACATTTGACATGGTGTGCCAGGAGGGGTCCTGCTATCACACTATCTTATATTAGAAAAGATCCTCCTTTTTAACATGATAATCAAACAAATAATTTATTTCATTTATTTTATATTTATGTTTTATTTTATTTGTATTTATTTTTGCTTTTATATATTTAAATATATTTTATATTTTGAAATTTCTTTTTATTGGGATTGATTCACTCAGTGCTTCCAAATGGGAATTCTTTGTAACAGGGCTTGCCTGTTTTGTCTAGGGCTGTCGCCGTGGTGCTCACCCTTGCTGGGGCGGCTGGGGTCCAGCATTACAGCCTCTTGGCTGTGGAGTGGACCCTGTTGCTCACTGCTGTGGGTGGGCACTGTGGCCAATGTTCTGAGGCTGTGCTGGCTCCTGGTATAAATGGATTCCCATATACTGTCTCCTCACAGCAAAACCAAGCCATATGTCTCTTTTTGAATTAAAGTCATGTTTAAGCCTGTATGCATTGTGTATGCGGTCACAGGGTGTATGTGGGAATGGACAGGAGGGCGAAGGGATGGGTTGGTTTTCATTTACACTTTTTCTTTTTTTCTTTTGTTGTCTGTTTTTTTATGCTGCATGAAAAGTGCTTTTTTTAATATATATTATGCTTGACTGATTGATAAAGGGACTCAGATAAATTTGGCTTTAGGGCCTTGAGTTGAAAAAAAGACCAATCTGTGGTTCACAGAGCCAAAGCACCCACTGAAGAGCTGGCCAAACAGTCGCATTGTGGACGTGTCTGCTGCAAGAGTGACCAACACTGAGGTCAACTTTGTGGTAAAATGTTTGGGCAGGTGGGTATTATTTTATAAAATTGACATATTTCTCCAGATTTTTGTGCAAAAAAAAAAAAGAATCAGTTAGTTCAAAAGGGGCCCAAGTGCAAGAGGTTTGTTTTTCCAGGAAATGATTTTAATTGCATAGCTTAAAAGGAGGGTACACCAAATGATTAATACTTTACTCAGATTTAGCACCAGTTCATAGCTTACAAATGCTATAATATGAAGCACCTCACTTTGATCATTTCAGAGGACTAGCAAACTAAAGTCTCTGGACTTAGGCCCTTCTTGAAATAAACAGGGGCGCTGCCATATAGGATAACTAGTGCTGCCATCTATGGGATAAAGCAAAACCCATGCAAGAGAGGCCCAAATCCAGGAATTTTGCACTTACGTAATGCATTTTAAAAGTCAAGCATAGTCAATACATTACAACGGACTTGAGACTTTTTTGCACATAATCAGATAGCTTTTCCCTTGAAGACCATAGAACATATAATATCTCTATTTTGAAAAAATGTGGACTTGGGCCCCTTTTGAACTAACCGATTCAATTGTTTTGAGAGTTAATGTCCAGATGCATTGTGTGTAAGAAGAAGAGTAAAAATTTTGTTGTATTTGTGCTCTATTCAGTATTTTATATTTGTACTGAATCTGAATCTTTTTTTACATTCTTGTTTCATAAAACTGAGGCTGGTTGTTGTGTTTTTAAAGATTCACTCTGATGACAATCATGTTTTTGGTGTCAAAGCAATTTTTCTGTTTATCGAGGATATATAAATAGATAGAGAGAGAGAGAGAGAGAGAGAGAGAGAGAGATAGAGATAGATAGATATATTTATATAGAAAAATAAGCTTAAAGTTTCATTTTCTCAATATTTATCTTTTCAAATCATTGTAAATCAGGAGCAGACTAAAAGTGCAGTATGGAAAGCTTGTAGATGTGACATAGGACCTACAAAATAAGTCACAAACTCCCTGTTCCGCTTCATGCTGATGCATCAACTTGTAGACGTAGAGTTTTTCTTTAAGCCACAGTTATACGTTTCTGTTCAGGGCTATGTTGGGGGAACTGGGTGGGTGGAGGGAGGAATATGGTGAGCGAGGGGTGTCAATTTTTGATTCTCTTCAATTATCTTCATATTTTATGACTATTTTGTTTTCTTTTATGTACAGAGTTTTGTGTTGTGTACTGATGTGAAAGGCACCACACAATTAAACAAAGTTTGAGTTTGAGTTTAGACAACTAGATCCATGTACGTCATTGTTTTCCTCCTCTGACCTGGTAGCTTGTTAAAACTGTACGGCTGGATAGCTCCAGTACTGCTCACCATTTTTGTTGCACCGGTAATATTAGGTTGGGAGTGTTTTAGGCTGTAAGCCAGCTAGAAAGAAGGGATGATGGGAAGTGGGGCCATGCTTCCTCCATAGCAATGGTCCCTACAACTCAGAGGCAAACTTCTAATGAACTACTGCAGAAACTATGGTCCAGGAAACCACAATGCTATTATTATGCCATTTATTTTGGCTAAAAATGGCATAATCATAATTAAAAGACCACTGGGATCACTTTGAAAATAGATCCAAAGATGATTGGAGTGGGACTTTTGAAAAGAAAATGAAGGCAAAAATCTTAATTTCTCCTAAGCTTTCATCTAGCAACGCCACTAAAGGGTAGTGAACATTTTGACTTTGTCAGGCAGCCTTCATCTCTCCATTCCTCATCCTCAGCATCCCCACCTCAGCCTGCACCATCGTCTCCGACCCCAGCTGCACCCAGGTGCGTAACATCATGTGTGATGATGTGCCGCCTTCGTCAGATTGCCAGGTGAATTTGAGGCGGCGGTTTCTGGAACCTGGCACCTACTGTGTTAACATCACCCTGGAGAACTCCAGCAGCATGGCGCTCGCTAGCACCATCGTCACCATCAGCAAGGCCCAGGACCCGCCCGGTTAGTGACACAAACCTACCTGCTGAGTGTCTGGCCAGTGGTCTGTTTTCTCACTTTTGACCCGTGCACCTTAAAGCTCACAAGCCTGCGAGTTCTGCTGGGGCGGTTCTTTCATCAGCCGCTGTGTTATTGGCCATCTTTGGATTTGTTGCATATCTAATCTACAAGTGAGTGGTTCTTACGTCTTAAAGCTACAAACAGAAATATCATATCAAGCTTATTAGATCAGAACAGACCAGGCTCATTAAATCAGCCTATTAGATCAGAATGTTGTTGTTTTTAATTTCCTTCTTTCAAACGTTTTTTTCCCCCTTTTCCTGTAAGGCGTCACAAAGTCTACCGGCCCATCCGAAGGACACAGGTGGAGGAGAACTGTGGCCACGCCGGAGCAGCAGGTCACATGGTCCGGCTGAGAGAAGCTCTCTTCCCCTCCAGTGAAGAGAGCCGTCACCTGCTGACAGAGAGACACCCTGCGTAACACTGTTAACAAGGTTGTCTATAAAAAGACAACATTGCAATGCTGAACGTGGCATAGTAAAGGCAACTCCTAAATCAATAGGAATAATTTTTCAGAAATTATACTAATATCCCAATTGTATCTGGAGTTGCGGGTTCAAGTGAAAGTCTTTAACGCTACAGTCATGTGATTTTTCGGATGATTTGTTCGAGACTCTTAAATTTGTGACCATTCTAACTGATTTTATGTAGAGATCTAACATACTTGTCTAATTATAACTTTTTCTTCCCTTTTTTTGTGTTAAGAGTATTTTGCAGTAGGTTGTTCTCCTTGTCTTGCCTTTATAGCAGTAGGACCAATTATGAGTCCACATTAATTATGATATCTGCAATATTTTTTAGATCAGTATCTCAAGACTAATTATAAACAAGCATTTCATAGTTTGATGAGCTGTCTTTAATAAAGATTGAACTAACAGACTTTGTCGTGGTTTGTTTAATGACCCGCTCCAATGAAAGTTGGGTTTTTGGTGTTTTTAACATCCTCTTGTGGCATTTTTCTGATGATGGAAGACACAAAAAAATATGCCTTAAAATTTAATTTTAGAGTATTTTTAGCAGAAGAAAAATTGCAGATGGAAAGCGTCTGTAGCAGCAATCTAGGTGTTACAGTCGGCAGGTCACAAGCTCCCTGCTCCACTCCATTCTGATGCATCTTGTAGATTAAGAGATCCGTGTACGGCTTTGTTTTCCTCGTCTGAGCTGCATCTGGCTCAGAACTGTACGGCTGGACACAGTAGCTCCAATGTTGTATGGTTGGGGTTGTAAAAGAGGTTTAAGCTAGCAGAAGACAGTGTAAACAAAGTGATGATGGGAAATGAGGGACTCTCCCATAGTTTCGCCCAGAACTCAGGTGAATTTCTAATGAACTACTGTTGCTCCCCTCAAACTATGTCCTAGAAAAAAAAAACTTTTTGTGATTTTGGCATGAAATGGTACAATCATAATTAAAACAACCACTGGGAATGCTTTTAAAATAGATGAAACAATGATTGGAGCGGGGCTTTCAGGTTTAAAATTCCTCTGGGAATTCTTCTGAAGCCAAAAATTTTGGGTATTTAAAATATGCTATGTATAATTGTTCTTATGAAAAGGCCTATTGACACTTAAAGTTCAATTCTCTAATAAGACGTGATGTTTTCATCAAAAAGTCTTGTTGCATGAGAAAGCAAAGCCACTGGACAACTATGTTTCTCAGCAGGAGCTTAATTTCCCTGCCCTCATTAGAAAATCTGATCAGGAAGAGCTGAAAGCATTTTTTTCCTTTTTCCTTATTTTGATGGTTTAAAGATAACTTTGCTAATCCAATGGGGTCAGTGGTTGTGTGTTCTTAGAGTTTTTACATGGAAACCTTCATAGTGTGAATACCAGAGTATTTTTGATAACCTGCCTTCCCAGGAATCTAGTGGCAGACATTAACAGCTTCCCCCTCACTGTTGTTTTGACTTTACACTTGAAAACTGTGCTTCCAGCCGTAGCTTCAAATACCTTTTAATGCCTCTGCCGTCTCTTTGTATCGTCTTCCTTCTTCCATCTGGGGAGTAATCTCACAAACACGAGCACTTTCCTAGCCTCATGCAGTGACAGTTCATTTCACTTCCACTTCCAAATGCTTTTCTTAGTCAACTAATTACCTTCATTTGAACGGGTTTATAGTTTTACTTCCTTTGGTTTCTCCCCCCCCTGTTACCTCCACGTCATCCAAAGGTGCAGCTTGAACAAACTGTCCTATAATCATTTTAACACAATCTCATCTAGAAATAAAATCCATTTGACAAATACATTAAATATTATAAACAGTTACTACTCATTACTACTAAACACTACTAAACTCATTGAAAGTTAACCCTCTGCTTTGGCAAAAAAAAATTTTTTATTTATATATATATACACACATACATACATACATACACACACACACACACACACACACACACGCACGCTAGTTATTTAAATTTAGTCATTTAAGTTAATTTATGGCTGGGGTGCTTCTAAAGCAGTAAAATTGCTTTTTTCACCACTGTTGACATTACACTAAACCAAGAACCTTAAATATATTTCAAAAACTCAGCAAAACTTTGGTAAATGGATGAACTTCCATAATCTTTGCTTGTAACTGAAAAATTGAGACCACACATTTTATTCTGCTGGATGTTTTTGAATAGATGCATTTGTACATACCTAATAAATGTTTCTATTGGATCATAAACCAATTAAGCCTTCTTCATATTCAGGTTAACAGCACTATTTAAACAGGAAAACTGACAGCACCCAAAGGTAGACTTAAGGTATAACCAGGAAAGAAAGAAGCTGTTTAACTTTTGTTTTAGAAGTTGTTATTGGATTACATGTCCTGTAGCCGGATGGTCTTTTGCTGATTTAAAAAAGAATTTATGTCCATTTGTCAAGAGTAAAAGGCAATTTTATATTTAGAAAAACATATTTCCTCCACACTTCAGTTTTTATTAGTGACAAAAATGAACAGTTCATAAATATGTGGCATAAAAGTAGCAGCAATGTAGGGAAAAATTAAATTTATGGATTAGTAAGACTTTGTGGTTCCTATAGAGTTTCGGTCGGAGAGAAATTGGCCCAAATGGCATTGTTGATGTTGACGGTTGCAGACCCTAATCTAGATCAGAGATTTTTTTCAAAAATTGAAATTTGAGATCATTAATAGTGTTTATGCAACTTTTTCCTCTGTATTGCATTGCCATTGTGACGAGTCCTTTACAGATTAGTTTCGTCAGTCTCACCAATTAACTGTTGAGTTAAGAGAGGTAATCTTTTATTGATTGATTATTTTTTAATTTGGTTAAAAAAAAATATGGTACATGTGTGCAAGCACACACATTTGAACTACCCTGACATAGAAAAAGCAGTTACCGTTATGTGACTTTTGTGGGGAGAAAGTGGTGAGGGTATAACCATTCCGCAGATTCCAATTTTAATTTTTGTATATGCTTCAAGGACCATCTTGCGCAAAGTGGCAACTTATTAAATAAAAAAAATAAAAACTTGTACTGGGCACATAAGTGTACAGGATTTTAGATTTAACCCCCAGCAATGGATCAGGCAAAGTATACTGCAGGATTAAAAATAACTAGCCAAGAAACTATTTTCCTGTCAACTAGAATGTTCCAACCAAGCAAACACCACATAGTTTAAAAATGAACAATACACATCTGACTTAATTTTAGGAGCTGCCTGAAGGTGGCATCCTCACTATAGACAACATGACTTCAGTTTGCAAAGTATAAAAGAAAACATCTTACTTTTCTTTTCAAATATGATTTAGAAATGAAAGACAATCCAATAAACTAAAACTAAACATTGAAGCATGGGGGTGGAAGGACAATGATTTGGTTTAATTGAAATGATTGTTTAAAAGGGGGGGGTCCTCTTGCTTTGGATGTTCTGTTTACCTTGTAGAATGTGGAGAAAATAAAACCTTCAAAAAAAACTTTAATTTCTCTTTTTATTCAGAGGCATTTGACAAGTGGAGCTGTGTGTGATGGGGGTGGGGCACAAGCATGGTCGGAGGGGGAAATATCATGCTAAACTTTGTTTTTCCTTAAAAAAAAAAAAAAAAAAAAAAAAGATATTCAGTCCCTTAAATCTGACCCAAAAACAAGGATTTTCCACTTTACAAAGCCAAGAAATGCTAAAAGATGAAAAGAAAAAAAGAGCAATCAAATTGACATGTAAAGTAGTATCTGAGGGAAAAAAAACGGAAAAAAAACAAAGACATCTGCAATCATTCTGGGGGTAAAAACAAGAATCAGAAACAAAAAGGCAGGCCGTTTAAATCAAATGTATTTTCTTATGTTTACTATTTGGGGAAAAAAAAAAAAACATCCATGACCATTTACCATAAAAATGAAGCAAAAGCTCTACTACACGGAAGCCACACCAAAAGTAGAAAGCAGAAAGAAGGAACCAATGCTGAGGATACCAAAGCCAAAAAGGAATATATATATTTTTACATAAACATTGAAAAAAATTTTTTTGATCACTTTTCTCTCAATTCTAAACAGTTCATGATTTTTAGTTAATCAGAAACACAGGATACATCATTGTGGGAGGAGGGACTAACCAATAGAAGAATGCCTCCATTTCAAATTCAAAATGTCTAAAGAGGTAGATCAAAACAAACTGGAGGGGGGGGGGGGGGGGGGGGGGTCATGTTAAGTATCACTTGAGCCCCCTCAGTTAAGCGTGGTGTTAGGAAGGCGCGCCCAGGTAGGAAGAGGTGTTCGGGGGAGAAGGGAGGGGGCTGAGGTATTGGTGCGCGCTGGCGCTCAGTGGGGGTGGGGTGGCGTGCCTGGTGCTGCAATAACCCCCTCCACCCCCTAAGCTGAGGTAGACTTACTACTGTGGAAGCATGGATAGAGACATATACCACAACATATTTACATTCGGCATAGAAAACGGAAAAAAAAAAAAGACTTTTACTTTTTTTAATGTTTGATTTTCTTCTCACTCCCCCAAAGTCAAGATTCTTCATCGTTTTGTGCCTTTTGTTGTCTGTTATCCCTATATGAGCAACATTATGAAACATCTGCTTACATTTGAGGGTAACAGAATGCCAAATCACTTTCCTAATGCACAAAAATAAAAAAAATTTAAACTATGCATCACTGTGACTTCCCCCTTCCACACCATGCATGCAGTGACTGACACCATGTGGACTTTATGGACAGACTACAGGAGGCCACCCTGCAACAACAAAGCCTATTTTATGAAAATGAAATGAGAAACCAGCGATGTGATGAGGGTGGCGAGTGACCTGGAGACAGATGAAGGTGGGGCATAAAGAAGGAAAAACAAAAAGCTCTGCTCACAGCTACGGTGAGGACTTATCACAGTCTGTGCTGCAACACAAGACTGCAGCCCTCGCAGGAAGGCGGAAAAGACATTGACGTGTTAAAGTAGCATTATCAATAATCCCAAAACTAAATGGCATTGCTGCAAATATGTACGGTTGGCATTATTTGCATGTCTTAGGTTGTATTCTATTTTTTCCTTCAAGAAGATGGACCCTCAGGGGAAAAAACTGAGGCGATTTTCTCTATATTGTCGTCAGCCGCCAGCTGAGGAGGCGCCAACTCTTGCTCTGGGGCTGCTAATGTACAAATAGACTTTATGTACAAGGTCATCTCGGGTCACACACACATGTACAATGCCGCCTGAAGCACCAGAGTTGAAGGCAAGGTCAGATGGCAGCTGACCCAGTTTTAAATTTTCATAAAAAAATAAAAAATGTTCAAAGACCATCAGCTTTATAAAGTATACAAAATACCACCAAAAAAAAAAAAAAAAAAACTTTAATATATATATATACGCTTTCTCTTTTGAGGTACTAGATCCTGAGGTAGTTAAGTAAAATGCATAATATATTGATTTTTCTGGGCACCTCATAATTCAGCACCCTACTTTTAAGTGTCAGCCGTAGTGCTGCCCTCTCTTAATAGATCTATTTATATAGGTCTATCTATAAAATGCATCCAATTTTTTCTTTAAAATGCCACTATCTTTATACAGGCAGAACGCCTCATACAACCCACCCTTTCAGGGTTCCTTTTGCCTAAACATGGCCCTCCCAACTGGGGCCGACCCTCCCTCCCCCCCACAAAAAAACCTCTGATGGTCGACTAGGACCAAGCAATGCCTTTTCCCTTCCACAGGAAACTCATGAGAAAGCTTTACCACCAATAAACACCAGGACAACTACATCTGAAGTCAACCAAAACATCTTGTCACGTTTAAAGTACCACACCGAGGAGGTGATAGTAAAAGGGGAGGGGAGGGGCACTTCTTCTAGTGTAAAATGAAAATAAAAACAAACGCACCCGTGGGGGGAGGAGAGCGGTCCAAGGATTGTACATGTGAGGGCCGGTGACAGTGGGAGCCCTCAGACATACATTCTCACAGGAGATGCTGAGGTTGAGTGGGTGGAGCTTCCAAAGGCAAAAGGGTCTTATTTGCCACACTCAACAGTTCAAGTCAGCGAGGGGTGCAAGTCCGATTCGGATCAGATAGCCTCCGACCCCTGAGATGAGCGTTAGGACCGTCTGTCGTCATCTTCCTCCCCTTACACTCTTCTGCATCCGGCCGTCTTTTGAGTCTTCTGACAGACCGAGTCGCCATTTCTCTGAAACCAGCAGATCATTTCCTACGAGGCATGGGAGGCTGGCCTCCAGGCTGGGGTTTTAACTGCTGCTGCTGCTGCTGCCTCCTCACCTGGGCCAGGATTTCCTGAATCTTCCTCTGGGCAAGCTGAACCACAAAAAAAAAAAAAAGGTTAGGCACAGTTTTAATCAAACACCTAAAAGCATGTCTTTTTTTAAAGACTGCTCATCGGAATTCGCTTTTGGGTTGTGGGCGGGTCTGTTGGTGAAGAAACTCTGCAGTGATATATCCCAGAATGCTTTTGTTTACACTTAGCTCATCACCACACCAAGGTAACATTAGCATAACAAAAAAGGGTGAAAATTTCAGAGCCATCCAGCCGTACAGTTTTGAGCCAGATAGTAGAAAATGAAGACTTGCATGAATATAATCGTCTTCAAGTGGAAAACTAAAAAAAACATGGCTTTTCATTTGCACCCGCCTGATCATTACGATTTGAATTAAGAAAATCAGAAAGTTTTTTTTTTTAAATATCCTCCGTGAGAAAAATGCAATAGGAAAATATCAACAGAAAAACGCCATTTCCATTTGAGTGGGTCTTGAAATGGATTTTTCCTTTTTCATTTGTTTTTTGGTTTCAATTCAAGCGAAAACATTAAGGATGTTTTAACACTGAGCACTCATTCCACACCAGAATGTGTTAACCCAAATATCTAATTTGTTTTAAATCTCTGCTGACATTACACTGTAGTACTACTTAAGATGAACCTATAGGGGCGTCTTATTTTGAAAGGAAGTAATGTGAACCTCTGTCAAGTTATTGATAAACCACTTCAAATAATAATAAATAAATAAAAAACGACAATTTTCTCCATTTTTAGTGTCTTATTTGTCTATAGGGTGAAGTCAGACTTTGTGGCTCCTACTGGGTTGTGGTCAGTGAGAACTTAACCAGAATGGCTCCTTAAGTATTGAAGGTTGCAGACCCCTGCTGTAAAGCAAAGTGACATTTAAGCTGTTGATTACAGGTGCAGAAATAGAGGCCAACAAATCTGAGGAACCATGAACCACAAAGTTTGGAAAATAGCTGGGTGGTGAGCATGATGTGACGAGTTGCAGGCGATTATCAGTAAATGGCAGCTTAAACTGTTCAGTTTTTTGGAAAGGGCTCAATTTAAGGAATACCAACCGCAAACTAGTAGTCGTTATAACGTTGAGGATTTCAGGGAGTTTAGTTCATTCAAATAAGAGACGATCAATTTCATTTTTTGTGCACATTTAAACAGTCAACTACCTAAATGCGAAAGCATGATGTCTGACAAAATGTGTCCCACTTATTAAACATTTTTTATTCAAAATAAGATGAACCCGTTTGTAAGCTTTGATTTAATGACACACCTGACATGCAAAGAAGTGCCCACTGATCTTTACGATGACCTGGTCGTTCTCGTCAGGCGTCTGGTCCCTGGGCACCACCACTTCTGCACATGTCAAGTTCTGCAGCTCATTGACCTGTAACAAAGAGCAATTTATCCTCTGAAAAAGTCTCAGGATTTGTAGATTTACCAGGGGGGTTTGCAGAATCAGTCCTTTCATTACCGTCTTTCCACCTTTTCCAATGACTCTTCCGGCAGCAAAAGAAGGAACCTTGATGTGGGCCTCCAGCTTTACCTCTTCTTTGGGTCCAAAGAAATTCTCTTCCTTCAATTTTCCAAAGATGCGACACTGGGCCTATAAAGATTTGACCATTGTTGCCTTTTAGACATAGAACACTTCAGTTTTGTGACCATCCCCGTTTCAGGAGAATCCCAATTTTTTTCTTTGCCATTTAAAAAAGAAAGAAAAAAAAAGCTCTAATATGATCAAATTTTTATTTTAAAAAGGTGAACATGAAGCTTCAGAACCTTAAATTGAGCTTCTGGTGGTCCAACGATAATGACCATCCTCTGCTTGGCATCCATTCCTTCTGCAGGAGCAATCTGAAAGCAGGAAAAGCACATCAGTAAAGAGCTGCTCCAACCAAACCTTTTAAGTCCTCCCCCCTAACCAGACAAGAGGCAGGTGGAGTAATCCCATCCCTCCTTCACCATCTGTCAGGTACTCACCTTGATGGAGGCTCCTGCAAAGTGAGACAGCTGTTTAATGTGTTGACCCTGTTTGCCAATGATGGCTCCCACTGCAAGCGCAGGAATGAACAGGTGAACCGTCTCCGACTCCGGCTGTCCCTGCTGGGTACAAAACACTGCATTACTGCCCCAACCAGATGACAGCTGCACAGTGGTAGCAGACCATCTACTCCGCTCCAGCACTGGTGTGTCAACAAAACAGCAAATTGAGTAAAAGCTGCTCGCTTCCTAAAACTTCATTGATTAATTACCCCCTCATGTGAGTATGAAGGAAGTGATCATTTCATTTCTGAAGCAAAGGTTTGTGTTAATGCATTCTAAAAAGAGATGCATTGATTATGTTGCATGCAATTTATAATGGAATTTCAATGACTCAATAAAGACAAAATACAATTGTGCGTCATTACAAAACTGAAGCTTGCCGTTGCAAAGACCCACTCCGGTGCATTTCTGAGTATTAAAATTCTTCTGAATCAAGAGTAGACAAAGAATTAAAAAAAAAAGCCATTTGAAAGTTTGTAGGCGTGACGTAGAACCCCACCCCCCCCCCAAGCTCCCTGCTGTGCTCCATTCTGATGTATCAGCTTGCAGACAAATAGATCCATGGACACCTTTGTTTTCCTTGTCTGAGCTGGAATCTGGATCAAAACTGTACAGCTGGATAGCTGCAATATTGATTACCATTTTTGTTACACTGGTAGTGTTAACAAGGCTGTGAGGGGCTGTAAGCTAGCCGGAGAGAGTGTAGACAAAGGAATGATGAAAAAGGGGGAAAGCTTACTCAGCGGCAACAGTCCCGCCCACAAGTCAGAGGCTAATTTGTAGTGAAATACCACTGCTCTCAGACAACAGGGTTTCAGATTTTTGCTTAAAACCATATAATCATAATTTAAAGACCACTGGTAGCACTTTAAAATAGATTTTTTGAAATGACAGGAGTGGGACTTTACAGGGTTAAAATCTCTAATAAAATGAGCAAATGAAATAAATGCATAAAAATACAACACCCGATAAAAAAAAAATAAGAGCTGCAGAAGCACAGACATCCAGAAATTTACAATTTATCCACTTTTCAGCAAAACAGCCTTGAAGAATAAAATAAAATTAAAAAAGTCCTCAACTCCAAAGATTTTTAACCTAAAATTGTTCAATTTTGCTTTTTTTCCTGGTAAAACATCTGTCTGGCTTTCGTAAAAACTCAGTAAACAACTAAAGAGATTTTCCCCATTTAACTTTGCGTGGTCACCACCAACACCCATGGGTCAAGCAGATCAAATACAGAAAAGCTTTATGAATTATTCCATACTGCAGAAGTAAGGCATGCTGTTAGGCAAAAGGTAATATCAGGGTTTTTCCAATGCCACCAATTACTGCTCTGCAAGAAGCTGTGGGACAAAATAATGTTAGAGTGACCAATTAAAAGACTAAGAGCTCTAAAAAAGCTTTAGGAGCAAAAAAAATAAAGAAAATCCAGAAAAAGGAGGGCTTTTGCAGCAGATCCTGCAGCAGCAGACTTGAGCCGTGCAAAGCACTTTGGGACAGGTGACTTACAGCGAGGGGCTGGCTGCTCGCCGAAAGCATAGAAGCCCAAAATGGCCCCTCAGTCGCATAAAGACTGCACTAGAAGGAAAAGGAAACATGAAACGGAGTCTACTTCACTTTCCATTTCCAAAAGTTTAATTCACATCTTTTTCCTTCAACCGGACGACAACTAACCCACTATCACGGGTTAATGCAAACAAAACGGAACAAAAGCAACACACAAAGATGTGCAGCCTTCGCTTCATCTGTACTTGGAATTACTCTTTCCAAAAATAAAAAACACACAAAAAAGCTTTGAGTTGATCAAATTTTTGCTGTGGGTCTTAGGTGTACAAGTAAATACAAAGTACAAAAAAAAAAAAAAACTTTTTTTTATTAGCTCCAAAGTTTTCTGGGGCACAATAACTTCACTTTGGTCAAAACCTTGCATAGATGTTAATTAATTTCATTTATAGTCGGGCTGAGGTCGAAAAATAATGGATTGACAGTGGAAAAATTAGGTTTTTGGGGATTTGATTATCACATTCTGCCTATCTTGCCAGTTTATTGCTTCACCTCTGCAGGGGAAAGAGAACTAGAAGAAAAAACCCAAAGCAGCTCTTCCAAGAGCTCCCATGCAGAAACAACATTCAAGTTTCACTGGTCCAAATAACCTAATTTCTAAAAAAAAAAAAAACACACACACACACACACAAACTAATAGTTTCTGCTTTAATAGCACCATAAAAGTTTAAAAGTATAAAATTAATACGAAAAACATCACTTACTCCGAATGACGAGCATCCACCGTGGGCTCCTGAAGGCGGGAAATTGGACATGGAGGGGCCCATTCCTGGAGTTCCACTGGGAAACAATCCCAAAGCATTCAGATTTAAGCCAGGAATCAGGTTAGACTGGAGCTGGAGAGACATTGAAAGACTTGATGAAATATGAATACCAACCTCATGACCTTACACAGTATAAAAATGTTTTTATTTTTATTGTTTTTAAAAGCCCACACTTTGAGGATTTTCCAGCCTGACTCAGGGAAAATACAGCCATAAAGTATTTTATTGTGCAAAATGCTTTTCATTTGCAAACTACTAAACCCCGTGTATGTTTAGTGCATTTCCCTGCACCACCGTTCGAATTCATCTACATGTTTAAACCTTACAATGAGTTTTTTTATTCATGAAAACATTCCTGTGTGATAGTTTTCCAAATGTGGTTTCTGTCCATTTTAAAATGAGCTTAACCACACCCCCCACCCCAAAAAATAAGAAAAAAAAACAGTCACCCCTGATAATTAAGGAACTGTAGACAGAAGTTGTCAATTTTTTACATTTTATAATAGTGATTATTCTGCATTGGAAACAAAAAAATAGATTAATACACATTTCCCCTTTTGCCAATTAAGTGATGCATATACTCACATTCATAGCAGCCATGTCACTTTCATACGCCTCCCTGACCTTCTTCATCACCTCCTCCTCCGCCCTAGAGCACGCTTCAATGGAGCCTTTCACTGTGATGGTTCGCTCTGGGTTGTACAGCGTGAGGTCCTGAAGACTGCACAGAACAAGTCAGAGCCATCAGGATGGCCTTCTCCTCTTGGAGTGTCATAATAGGACACAACAGCAAAACATTCAGAATTAAAAATGAACACAGGAACAACCAACGTGGACACGGTGCAAGAAAATCCTCTTACGGTGAGATTGTGATCTTGGTCCCCGTATCCTGCTCAATTTTCTTTAGGTTGCGGCCTTCTTTCCCTATTAATCTTCCTACAAAGTTGTTATGTGCAAGGATTTTCAGTGGGATTTCCTCAGTGCTGCAGAAGAGAGATAAAATGTTAAACCTTTTGCATCAAGTAGAAACATTCTGATTATACCTTTTATGAATAGACAAATGCATAATAAATTTGGGGAAAGTGTTAACTCTTCAAAATAAAGAATAAAAATGCTCCGAGGCCTGAAAGTCTAATAAATATGCAAAGCCAGCAGAAAGAAATCAATTATTCAATCCGAGCCTCACTTGCTCCAACTTTTATTTCCAAAACCTGCACAGGGGGTTTAAGAAACTTCACTTCATACATTTGTGAGTCCTCACTGAACGGGCGATTGTATATATATTTACCAATCAGAAGAGGCAGAGTATTCTGAGCTTTGCTTTGAAACAAACCAGTTTTCAGCAACGGGAAGAAAAAAAAATTACACCAAAGAAAAAGCTTTTGATTACTATCAAACAATCAAGGACTAAAGCCTTCAGCTGTTGAGTTCATCTGAACAAAACTCTCATTTCAACATATAGCTAGTAAGAAAGTAAAACAAGCTTTGCAGCATCAAGGCCACCTCCCAACCTTTAGATGTCAGAAAAAACTAGTCAAAAGTCAATGTCAGCTGTATTGTCAAATATGCTGCATACACAAGACTTACAGAACAGATGAAATTACTTTCCTCTCGCCCGACAGTGTAAGCAACTCAACTAACTAAATTGGTTGACTTTACAGGACTGTGAGATGAAACCACAGTTACTTTTATATTTCAAAATAAATATACATCGTCAGTTTCCCCATCTTTAATTAAGTTGTACTAAATGTAGGAATCTAATTTTCCACGGTTACAGTCAAACGACAGGTCAGTGCAGAAAAAGCTTTTTGGCCTCCTATTGCCTTTGGTAACCTTCATGGTTTTAAAGCCTGAAGAATCTTTTCAGAACGCAGCAGGATTCAGTCATTAAAGACCCATTGTGGTGAAAATTGAGTTTTTGATGGTTTTTTTACATTTTCTTGTAGCATTTTTCTGACAATTGAAGACATGTATAAAGAAAATCAAGTTAAAAATTGCATTTCTGAGTATCTCTTTATTCAATTTGTGAATCTGATGAATAAATGCTGTTTGAAAAGAGCTTATCTTTGGTGTAGAAAATACATTGGGAGGGCCACAACCTCCCTGATCCGCTTCATCCTGAAGCATCCACATGTAGACAAATAGATCCACGTAGGTCTTTGTTTTCCTCATCTGAGCTGGCATGATTTAAAAACTGTACAGCTGGATAGCTCCAAAATTGCTTGCCATCTCTGTGGCATCAGTAATGTTAGGTTGGGGTTGTGAGGGACTGTAAGTTAGTGGGTGGGCATATAAACAAATGATGGGAAATAAGCGTAGCCAACAGTTCAGCCCACAACCTGGAGGGGAATTTCTAATGAACTGCTGGTTGCCCTGTAGAAACTATGTCCAAGGAAATGACAGTTTTATTGTTTTGACTAAAAACGGCTATTGAAAGACCACTCGGAACACTTTTACAACAGATCAAAATATGAATGGGGTGGATCTTTAAAAATGGTTGCTGTCAAAATTATTTTGTGTTGCAGCAGGTTTTTTTATTTTTATTTTTTCAAAAGACTTCTGATTCAAACACTGCGGCTCATTATCAGGTCTGTGGAGAGTTCGGGAGCTCAATTAAGTGTGTTGGATCAAGAAAGCAAAATAAATAAAATTAAGGTCCAAGTAAGTAGAAAGACCGAAAATGATTAAGTTCTGCTTCATGTCTTTTGGTTTTGAACTCACAACTTCGTGTCGAGGGCTTCCTTCTGCATGATCTCCATAATGGTTGTACAAGCTTTGGAGCAGCCTTCAGGAGTTGAGTGAATGGTGATGGGTTTCTCTGCTGCACCGGCATTTTCTTTTCTATGAATATCAATTCTGCAGTTGGAGAGAAAATAAAAAGCCAAATCAGTCCAATGCAACACTGACTTACACACCAAAGACCAAATATATTTAGTTCTCATCTTAAAAACTTACTTTGAATGAGTTTGTTTGGTTATGTTGCGAATAGTGGCGCCCTCCTTCCCGATTATTGCACCAACAAACTGCGTTGGAACAAGCACGCGCAGCGGGATGTCTGACTGCACCTTGGGCCGTGCACCCATACCCGGGGAGCCGGAGCGAGGGGGACCGCGAGCATTAAAGCCTCTCCTGCCTCCAACTCCAGGACCTTCTGGAGCCGCCGTCTCGTCTGGTATATAAGACACCTTTAAGGCATAGTTCTCCATCATATATCCATTCAGCTTCTCCATCACCCTGCAGAGACCACAAATCAGTTTGTGTAGAAAACGAAACAAAAAAATCTTTTTCAAATCATGCATTAAGTCCTCATGTTGGTTTCAAACCTTTATTTAGACAAATCAATAATACTCGTTCTATTTGAGGGCAACATTGTGGTATGATCACCATACACTAGGGGGCACCAGATAGATAATTTAACCCCTTTAAACATAGAGCTTCACATTTCAAAGTTCTAGATATGAAATCAGACCAAATGAAAAAAGAAAAAAAACAAAGTTAAAGACATTATTCTAGAGGCAGGTGTGTACTCACAGTCTGGCCTGGTCTTTGGCTGCATATCGAACATTTACTACTGCAGTCTCTGTGTCAGTGTTTACTGTGGGGAAAAAGAAAACAGTTTCTATACATTTGACCGTCTCAATATGAAATTTTGCTTATTGGAACGTGTTTAATTGATAAAGTAAAAATGACATATGGTTATTGTTACAGATTAAGCAAATGACTAAAAGTAAATTTTGTTGGGATAGACATTGAACACCTTTATGAAACAAAGCTCTTTGGATGAGTCATTATTGACCAACAGTTTAGTTGGAAACTACATGATATATATAATAAAAACCAAATATCTGAAGCGATTAGTATAATCCACAAAACCAAAAGAACAGAGTTAAAAAAAAAACACCTTGCAAATCCAAAATTCAACATTAATTCTTCTATACTTTCAATATTGTAGTAGAATTTTGGGTAATAAATATAATTACAAATCCAAAATATGAATACATTAAAATTTCTGAATATTGTGCATGTAAGAATGTTTTGAACAAGGTTGAACAAATGTAAAATGTTGATGTTCTAATTTTAGGACAAACTTGGGAATTTTCTACGATACGAATCTTTTTATTAGTAACAATGTATTCATCTATACGTCATTATGAATATGCATTTAAGTATTTTGATTTTATGTTTTGTGCCACATTTGATGTCAACTTTTGTTTACATTCTTTTTCTTGTTTTTTCTTTTGGATGGGCTTTGATACCCATGATAATCTTTTGTCCCTTTATATTAATGTTGATTATTGTTTAAAAAGATGCAAGAATGTTACCTTTGAGGAACCAAATCAACTTCAGAACTTGTGAAAAAAATACAAAAAGAAAAAAAACGGCACATTTCTGCAGATGGTACCAGGTAAAGAACGTCAAAACTTTGCATCTTTTTACCTTGTTCACAGCTCTCTACGGTCCCATATTGAGCCAGCATACTGTCCAAAACCTGAAGGGCAAAAACCAACAGTGTAATGATGGACCAGAACCTGTTGATCAACAGAAGGCTCTCTACTTTCTACCGAGATGAAATTAAATTCTGAAATTTTTACTGTAATGTGGAGCTTAAAATGCAGTTTTATTGTTAAAATCTCTAATAAAAAGAAAATTCAAATGTGCACTTTGCCTGATTGCTTCTAAGAAAACCCAAGCAAAATATTGTCTTTTTGAGAAACAAATGATGTCAGGCGTTTACCCAACACCATACAGGCTTTGAAACCAGGTTCAGGGGGGCGAGCGGGCTTCTTAGGTGGACCTCTGACCATCCTCAGCTGAACCTGAAGCCACACCCCCAAGAGCTCAACCCCACTTTCCAGCCAACAAGACAACCTGCACCCACCCCCACTCCACTAAACCACCAACCAAGCAACCTCCCGCCTTCCTGCTCTCCTCGCTCTCCATCATTGGCTGCTCCAAGCCTCCCTGCCCGCTGGTTGGCTTTTCTACCTCGTTAGCTACCACTTCTAACCAATGGGAATCCAGGCCATTCAGGAAAGGGTGGGGTACATTCCAGCAGGAAGCAGCAGCTGGGGGGGAGGGGTACGAGTTCATGCTACACATTCTGTGAATCGGTGCACATGGAGGGGAAGAGAAGGAGTCCAGGCCCACCCACCCACCCACAACTGCCTCTGAACACGCCACCACTCTAGTTCCATTCTTAAGCCTATGAGGCTAACAGCATGGCCAGTCAACTTGTCCGTTACATGAGAGGCCTTTGCACCTAAAGAGCCCATTTTATTTTGTCAATTTTTCTGACCCCACCATCTGAGGAGGAGAAAGCTACAAGTCATCTGTAGCCAAAAATAATGAAAAAATACACACAAACATGGAGAATCTGGCTCATCACATGCTTGGAACATGGCTGGATCTGGAGCTGCAGTTAACGGACATGCACACGCAAAGCAAGCACACCATTACAAAATTCTGAGCTACTCTAGAGCCATGTGACTTGTTTTTGCAATCAATTTCAAATATGATAAATTCACCTGAAGTGTAGAGATAAAAACACTTGGATAATCCACATTCTTGATTTGGAAAAAGCAAAAATGTTGCTCTGCAAGCACGCGTTATGGCAGCTAATGCTCTGAAGGAGGAGGGGTGTTGGAGTCAAAGCTGCATGAAAGTACACTTACAAGCCAACAACAGGGCTGACTTAAAAAAAAAAAAAAAAAAAACTATTTCTCAGTTTTGAATAGACATGTTTCCAGATTTGTTTTCTTTTTTGTTTAAATAAAACATTTTTAAAAAAATCTGCAAGACTTTAAATTTGAAATTTCTGCACCACATTTACTCTTTTTTTACATGTCAACCCTTCAAAGACAAAAGCAGATTGCAGTTTTTACAAACATTTACTTTTGCTTATTTTAAATTCTAGATCCCAGAAGAATGCTTAACAATAAAATATTAAGTATGTTCTGAATGAATGTTTCAAGATCAAGTTAAAAACATTTATGAAGGTTTTTCTTTTTAATTTAAAGATTTGCTTCCACGTCTAATGAAAAACACCAAAACTCACATGGAGCTGAAGTCATTTCAAAATTAGTTCCCTGAAAGCAAAACTATTTAATAACACAAGCAAAACTCCAAATGTTACAGCATTACAAACCCATAACCACTAAAACAGGCTTCACAATCTTTTTGTATTTAGATCTATATTTATACATAAAAGCATTAAAAATATAGAGTCCTACTATATAAAACTGTATCTTCAAGTGTCACTGCTTCAGTCCTTCGGAAAAAAGACGCAGATTTTTTTTTAAATGAATCTGTAAACCATTTTTTCGCTTCAAAAAAAAAAATTGTAATAAAATAAAAACTTTAAAAATGTATTTGACATGGAACAAAAAATATATATCTACTCGCAGAAAAAACAAAAGTAGTCAAATCTAGGATTGTCATTCTTGAACCACTGGGGTCAAACATTCCTCCCCAGATCTAACCAACCCATGTCACATGAATGTTTCACGAGCCTTTACATTTATAAGAAAGAAAAGAAAAGAAAAAAAAAGGGTATTTTTGCAGTAGCATCAAGGAGATAAATTTGAAGCATTTGCAGCAGGCTGAAGAAAAAAAAAAAGAAGCAATGGAAACAGTGGTTGAAAAACTCTTAATTGAATCTTCTGACACTGATGTTACCTATGTACTCCCCATACTCTTACATTAAACCACTTTTCCACAGCAAAACACTGTTGAGATCCGCTAAACAATGGTTCAGACATGTTCCACTTCAGACATAAGCTACAAGGGCCTCAGTCTTCTGAATCAAACGTATGCTCAGATGAAATCTGAACAGACGAAGGGTAACTCCACATGTCACTGAAAAGAGCCTACGGTCAAGTTGCTCCATGACTCCTTGCCCTGGAAGCAGTTAGCAGCCCGTTAACACTCACCTCCCACTGCATGTGAGGCGGGATGTTCCTGATCTGCAGCTTACAGCTCCTGGACGAAGAGGAGAGGACAGACAATTAAACCTTTACAACGAGAGGACAATGACAAAAGAAAATAATGTCCTCATTGCCGTCTACTCAATGAAGCTATATAAAAAAAAAGGGATTTAAAAACCTAGAAAATACAATTGGTTGACTAAACTGTTCAGAATTTGGATCAACTACCACACCCTTCTCCCACATTACCCAGAGCACAAACAATGACATTAGTAGGAAAACAAGAACATGGAAATGAGAGAAACCAGTAGCAAGAATCAAAAAAAGCAAAAATCCCACTTATTAACCACCGTTACACACTTTTGAGTGAAGCCTGTGCCCTGCAGTGCTAAAGTGTGAACTTTAAAACACTGCAAAGCTTGCTTTTTCCAGACTAGACACTTCTGCAGGAACATCCAGCTGTTGTACCAAAATCGGGGGGGGGGGGGGGGGGGGGGGGGGGGCACAGAAAACAACAGGAAGCTCTGCTGGCCGAGGCACGGAGATCCAGCCGAAGTGGAGACTGGCAGCTACAATGGCACTGCTGTGCTCCGTCACCACAAACGGGGACAGCTATCCCCAACTCATTCATTCATTTACCATCAGGGTTCCCCATTGGTTTTGTGTTGTGTTGCAGACAATGGAACCTGTGAATCAATGAGTCAGAGTTTCACAAGTGTTCGTCTGCATGTGGTGGTTGAATAACCATGTGGGAAAAGTGCAGGCCACTCATCAACACCTGGCTAAAAAGAAAAAAGTCCATAAAATCTTCAGACGTAAAACAACTTACAGATATTTTTGCTACCTTATTTACAAATAATGAAAATAAAAAAGGGATCAAAAATATTCCGCAGTGGGACATCCGAAAGGGGCTTATCTGCCAACTTCCGCTGTGTCAGGGAAACCTTGGAACACGCGGCATTTATGAAATTCCCACAAGACAAGGACAAAAGCAGCCAGGCAATAAAAAAAATATTAAAATTCCACACAAAAAGTGCATTTAACTCCATCGCTACACAGGTGACGGGATCTTCTCACCTGAACTACCACAAACCCATTCATTCGTCACTGGTGTATCAGTTGACGAATAGGAAAAAAGACAAGTAAAAATAGTAAAATATATTTAAAATCCAGAGCAACTTTGTGCTAGACAAAACCGTCTCCATGTTCAGCACTGTAGCAGCAACACCCTTAGTCAAATGTGCAAACGCACAAAGTACTTCCAGTTGGATTAACCTATAGCTCGACAGTTACACAGAGAAGAAGCCAGCCAGGGTGTAGAGCGGGGGGGGTTGTGGGTGGTATACATTCCTGGCCCCGGCCTTTGATTTGAAGAGGTGCGTGTGTGTGTACATGTGGGGTGTGAAATGGAGGGTTGGGGTAGCCTTGTTTCAGGCAAGGGTAACAAGGTTCCTCTCTGCCCCTGTGGGGGTGGAGCCCTGTTGCCATGGACACAGACAAGACCACTGACAGGAACATGTAGAGTAGGGTCAAAAGTGGGAGGGAAAAGGATAGAAGGGGAGGCCCAGGAGTGACTGAAGCTGGCCTGTCATTTGACGGCCAGGACAGGAGACGGGTCCCATTATTTACCTTCAAAAACAGTCCAACGTTTCAACACATTTACGACTCCTCTGGCCGCCATGATGGGACCAGCTGAGCGCAGACGGTGCGTGTACAGAGGTAATAGTGTGAGCTAACTGACGAAGATCACAAGAAGATTTAAAAAGCAACAAGAATCACGCAAACCTGTGAATATCCAAACATCTTAAAAAAGGCTGAAATACATAATAATCCTAAATCTTGGTTAGGCTTAATGCCTATCTACAACCACTGACAGTGTAGTGAATATTTTCTGAATGCAACTGTTCCCTCATGTGATCCCTGAGCACCAGGTTTTTATTTTTAGTTGTTGGGTTACAGTTTTACAGCAACAAAAACCCAAAATGATACATGGGGGGTTAATACAACCACTGACACATGCATGGAACAAATTTTTTATTTATGGTACTACTAATCCCAAAACCAACATATTTATATTCTCATTAAGACCAGATAATGTCAAATTCATGCAACACCTGAGGATTTTCATGCAAAACTAATTTTCATAGTTTATACTAAACTAATTAAAAAACGAATTTGTCACTATGGCACAAAAAAAAAGAAAAGAAAAGTCTTACAGTTCTGAACAAAGTTTGAATGGCTTCCTTCTCGCTCACACATGGGGCCACCCCTCTGAACATGACCCCCCCACACACACACACAGTTTACGTCTCATATACATGTGAGAAAAAGTAAGCTAACAATTTTCACTGTTCTGACTTTATTCAAGCTATAATATTCTAAATTGGAAGCCAACTTGAACAAGTGCTGAAGCTTACTAGGTAGCTACTAGACACTATGGTTCCACCACACACACACACTCACACACACACACACACACACACAAATAAAATAAAACTTCCATTGTACCAGCTGGACATTAATAAAAAGGCTTAAATTAATTAAAGAAAAACTTGCTGAGAAAAATATATGCTTTCTTCCACACAGTGCACACAGATTGTTTTTCACAACTTATTTGGGTTTCTATACATAACAGCCTCAAGCATAATTTTCTAAACTTATTTAAAAAAAACACTCAACGTTTATTTCCATTTACACTAATTTTATCTGAATTTCATTAAAAAAAATGAAAAAATTTGAAAACAATAAATTGCCTAATTGTATACAGTGCATTCTGGGGGGTATTATCTGGAGGGGCTGGTTTATCACATTTACACAACTGAAGAGAATCAACCACTATTAGGAGCCAGTGAAACATCGCCATGCTGCTCATTCCTCCAAGTTTTTTTTATTTTCTTTTTTTTTTTTTTCTAAATGTCCCCACCCTATTTTGATTCCTGACTGCTGCAGCACTTCCTCTTCCTGTGGAGTTCAAAGGTTAAGCAATGCTGATTGGCCAACCCTCCTGTTGAAATATACAGGCTGTAATGCAAAAAGAGTGCCCCCCAAGCTTACAAGGGTGTGGGTTCCCTCTTTTTTCATTGAGTATGATTATGTTCCATGTTCTACAGAGAGAGGGGGAGCTCAATTTACTCCAGCCCCAGTGTGGCTGAAACCCCCCCCCCACTATAAAACAACCTGAATATACAAAACATTAAATTCAAGAATCAAATCCTTCCCCTCTCTATTTTCTTATTAAAAGCTGTGTCAAACAATGTGTGTGGTTTTGTCTTTGTGATCTTTTTAAAAGCTATTCCATAAAAACCTCTTGGTATACAATTTAACCAATAGTTTGTCTTTATTTAACCTTTAAAGGGAAATTCTATAAAAACAGACTCATTGATATTTTTTTAGTTTAAAAAAAGGGATATATTTTAGGTGTAAACACGCAAACATGCTTCGTGATTCAACTTAGTACAAATAAAATATGTTAAATTTGGATCTAATAGTTTTAACCCCAATTCGACATCAATGCAAGCAGAATTACGCCAACACCAGGAATACGCACCACACGTCCAGATTTGGTGGAGCACTAAAGATTTTTTGTTTGTTTGTTTTTTGAAAGCCTGAAAACGCTCCACCTCTCACACAGACATTTCGCGAGTTGGGCCCTAAGCCTCCCATTCCACCCGCGATTTGAGGAGTCCATCTCATGCAAACAGCAGCACAACATGCTGAAGAGGGCGAAAGCGCAGGGCAGACAGGGAGAATGACGGGCAGATCCTTCTCAAATGGACGACTCCACAAGGCCTGCACGCCACAAATCCAGCCTGCGTTCACGTTTGCTCCTTTCGCCGTGCGCTCTGAGAGGGTTACAAGCCGCCATGAGCTTGGAGCTCATATATTGGGCACTACATGCGAAAACAAGGGTGGATGTGTAAACAGGAGAGCCAAAAGAGAGCATGTGAAAGCCAAAAGCACAACGGTTTAGGAGCAAAGCGGAGAGAAGGGAGTACAGTAATCCTCCACACGCCCCTTGTGTTTGACCCCTGAGCTTTCAGGGAGAGGAAATACTATTTTACGCAAAATAAAAAATTGAACAATGCACTGAATTTACTATGCTGGGAACCAAATAAAAACTGAAACTGCCATTTTGGATTTTTTTTATTTAAAAAAAAAAAGGCAAAATATGATTTAAACCTACCTTTGACGCTTAGGGACAGAATGCTCCACTTCCAGAAGTTTCCCGTGGAGTTCAACTTTACCTAAAACACAAAAAAGCAACTTCAGAAACATCCTGACCTTCCGGTAGAAAATTCACTCTTTATGGGAAGTTTCTCTCTCAAAAAAAAACATGAGCGTATTTTCTCCATTAAGCTAAACGCATAAAGACGACAGCAATTCCCATCTACAATCTATTTGAGGTCACCTGAACCTGTGCGTTAAAGGCATATTTTACGAGAAAACAAGTGAAAGAAGAACCAAACGTGTTTGTTGGCTTCATTCAGTTGGCCTACATTTGACCAACACAATTAAACCACCTGGTGTGTCAGCAACATGGCTTCACCACGCAGACGGAGGGCCCGTGTTTTGAAACCCGGGGAAACTGAAACTTCGTGGGTGGAAAGGTAGAAACACACCGCTGTCAGTGAACCTCCAACAAGGTCCACTTCTCAAGGCGTCTGCGCCCCAGCTGCCCTGAACGCCACACGAAGCCATTGTATTCATGTCGTTTTGTTTACTTCTGCTTTTTAAAATCAAGGAAAGCCAAAAGACTTTCCACCTAAACCCATATGTTTAAACCCCTGGAGTCTAAAGGCCACGTAAAGGTTGTGTGATAGAAGAAAAAAGGCACCCCCGCCCTTCGTGCATGCATGCATGCATTTCTGGGGGCAATGAACGAAGTAAGACGATCCTAAATGGAGGCTCTTTGTGAATTTGTTGAAAATGTCTCACCTGAAAGAACATCGATGGCCTTCATCGCTGCCTTCTCGTCCGGGCAATCCACAAACGCATAGCCACTTTTGACCAGAAACGGACCACTGTGCGGAATCTTCCACTGCTCAAAGATACTTTCGAAGTCCTCCTCGCTCGCCTCTGCGCTCACGTTGCCAATGTAAAGCTTATTCATGTTCCACGCCGAGAGGGGACAATCTTTACGCGGAGGGAGAGTCAGTTACCTACTCCCGTGGATGTGCAAGTGCGGTGTGCGTGGAGTAGCCCGCGTCGCCGTTACTACTACGGACTGAGCGGCTGTGGCGTGCTTCCCGGTCGTTCAAGCCTCAGAATTTAAACTGGCAGCCTAGGTGTGCGTTCGCTCTCTGTCGCGCAATAAATAAACGCTCAATTATTAATCTCCAAACGTTGGCGGGCCGGGAGAAAAGGAGGAGAAACTACTTTGTGTCTTCTTCCAAACCCCTTGGCAAAGAGACAGAGAATGTCACACACGGTGAGGCTGGCGCCCGCCTCTAAGTCTACAGCCCAGAATAAGAAGAAAGGAGGAGGAAAAAAAAAAACTCTGCTATTCCGGCTTTTTTGAATGAGCCACGTGTTCAAACTACAAATCAGCCCACACGTGAGGATTCCCAATTGCTCAATTAAGTATTTGGGGGAAATTGCACGGGAATCTGGGGTGGGGACAGCAATGGGGAGTGAAGAAAAAAGGAGGGGAAGAGTGGATTGGTGTTGGGAAAATCTTGTGCGTAAAGGGATTCCATGAGAAAGTAGTGCATCTTAACTGGATTCACAATCGTTGCCTTTCTCTGCAAAACTTTGATTGTCATTGGTCAACAGGGGAACATTAAATCGACTGCGCGTTCACGCGCACTCCATAGCAGGGAGACAGAAAATTGCTGGTGCTCGTCCGCGCGGGTGCGCCGTGCCCTAAACTGATGACACAGTTGAGGGAGAAGGGGGTGTGGCCATTCATAAATAATGTTACACTGTATTGTTAAATTGCATATCGGATGTATTTAATTGCAGGTATGTGTGGAGCGTTGGCAGAACCCCGCGCGCACTCTTCGGACCCTCGCACTCAAGTGGAAATGACAACCTGATGACGGCGTCCATCTTCTCTAGCAGGCGTAGAGCCATGCTTCTCTGAGTCTGATCCACGGCTCAAAGTCCAACAGGGGGCCATTTTTTTCTCGTGTTTACATAAATTGAACATTTAAGATCGTATACTTTAATGTGAAATCTGATTTTTCTGCTTTTTACTTTCATATGTTTAGGCATCTGTGCACAACCCCCAGCCATGTGGCGCAAACGCACATGGCGAATCTTGTCTGGCATGGATTTACTAAAGAGGGAGGGGTCTCCTCTACTACTGGTAGTATGTCCCGAGCGACCTATGTAACGCATAGCCCAGCTCAATCACGTGTGCAATACATGACTGCAACATTACACAACTGTCAATAGGATCTTAAGTAAATTATAAGCAGGGGTTAAACTTTTACGTCCACGTCAGACAGAATCCAAACCTGTTGGTAGTGAAAAAAGTCATCTTTTAATCTAGTTCCAACCAAATTTTCTACTTGTTATAAACAAAACAAAAAAAGTTATTGGAAACCTCTTAACATAAAGTAGCTCAGTTGAAGTTTATTTCATTGTGTGCTTGAGCATAAGTATAGGCTACTATACTTGCTACCATCATGTAGTGTAGCGTAGAGTATACTAACTGCATACTTATTCAGACTAAATTGGAACATTTTAAGTGTACGATCTATTCAAGTATGCTACAACAGCTAAAGAAATTAGTTTTTGCAATAGTGGCCAACTAAAAGGTACAAATAAACTAATTAAGTCGATTCCTGAGGTACATTTAAAATTGTTTTTGATTGCTGGAGGTATGAGGAGTTTTGTTTTACCATAAACTTCTGTAAAACCTAAAGAACTTGCTCCAAACACACAACAATTAAGAAGTTTGCATACTTTGTGTCAGCTACTTTACTTTTGTTTTGTTCTTTTTAAAGCAACATTTGATACGCACAACATTATTTGGCTACAAAGAACTTCAACAATGTGCTTTGTTAAAGAGTTTAAATGCTTCATACTATTTAAAAAAAATGTAAATGATAAATAAAACGTGTTTAAAAACAAATTTGACCTTTAACATAGTTTGTGTTTTTTAGTAATTAATTAGCTCAATTGAAAAGTGTGGCTGTGTGTAAAGCAGGTTCCAGAGGCACCGTTGGCTCAGTGGGCCCTTCATTCACCGCTCCAGACTGGGGCCATGGTTGTCTGTCTGTGTGGGTTTACTCCTCTGCTGTTGAGCAAACACACCGAGCTGTCTGATTGGTCAGATCTCTGGGCCAATCAGAGAGGCGCACACCCTCTCTGAACTACAGGCTTTGGCTCGGCCTCAGCGCGCTCATTCATTGGCTCCCCGGCTTGACAAATTCCATATGAATCAGCGCGCCAATTACGCAGTTCTGCCCTACCATTTCTGTTTCCTCTGCTGGGCTTTGTCATAAAGCATAAAGATGTAACCAAACACCCGTCGATTGGCAAATCCGACACACTTGTTCTAACGGTTCTCAGCTTTTTCAGGAAGTTTGCGCTCGACGTAAACGTATGTGCCACCCGAGAGAGTAGATCAAATGAAAAGAGAAGAAACTATAGAGCTTAGAACAACTTTTAGAATAAATGCAAACTCAATTTCGATTGTCTTAAAAATGTCCCCGAAATCCTGAAAAGTTTAAAGGAACTTTTATTTTTTAATATCAATGGCAAATTCAAAATAATCCATTCAGGGTGGATATAGCGCGTGGGCGAGTTCTTTTGGCCAATTGAGATCATACAATTATTATTTTTCTTACAGCACATTGCTTTAAGACTTCTATGATTTCCACAAGAAGTTCTGAACGAAACGCGCACATGTGCAGGTTGTAAATATCCCGCTGCGTGTTTGAACGCGAGCGTCAAAAGTTTGGATGTGGACATATAGAGGCAGCAACCATGTGTGTCCTTATGCTGCTCTGTCGGTTTAAATGAACTGATGCATGGCTGCAGCCTTGCCGTGTGTGAGACTCCTTTGAATGTGTGTGTGTGTGTGTGTGTGTGTGTGTGTGTTTGTGCGCGCGCAGGCTCTGCGGGAGGAGAAGTGAATGTATCGCTGAGGAATGTACAGAAAGTCTCCCCGCCCCCAGCTGCGGGACTTCTTGTTATGGACAAATTCCATAGGGGGGCAAACTGACATAAAGTTTCAGTCTAGACTTCATCCTATGTGGGAAGATATACGCGCGTAATTAATGTAATTAGAAGGGGGGAATTGATCAAATTGATCAGGTTACATTTACTTTGGAAGTTCCTAACATTGTTTAAGTTAAACGCAGCTTATAGCCCAACTTTGCTGGCCTCACTCCAAGAGACAATCTACAGCGCCTCTTTCACAAACCCTGTTAGGAAAATACTGAACCCAGGGACTCAGATTTCTGGTGAGATCGCTTTTTTTTTCATTTGTCGTTCTGTGATTCCGAAACACATTCCGATTTTTGCTTAGAAACTACAGTTTTAGTCATTATATCCAGTGACTGACCGCTCCGGACAGACAGGAGGAACACTGTGAACGCCATGTTGAGGAGAGCCTCACACCAACAATATCCACGTTTCTGGCTCTGTTATTGTTCCAAACACCTGTTTTTCTGTTTGAAACACTTTTTTTTAAATAAAAAATTCAAGAAAAAAACATCCTGGTTATAGATGAGGAAGAGGAGGAGGTAATCGTCTCAGAATGTGGTGTGGGGTGACACTTCATCTCATCAGAAAATGGCGGTTTTTGTCTTCAAAACACATCCAAGAGATTTCTTTTCTTTATTGTGGCCTTACAAATAAATATCAATTTGTTGTTGTTGCTTGGAAAAAATAATCTAAATAAGGGCATTCCAGATTAAATTTTTGGAAAGCAAGTTGATTGAATAAATGTGTACATTTTCTTCCCTTTTCCTGTTTTTCTGTTTCTTCTTCAACTCATTTTTCCTCCAAAAACATTGCAAAAATAGTTGAAATTATTGTAAAAGTTAAAATACAGAAACAGATTCTAACTTGAAATTCTACAGGTATGTTAAATTTAGTCAAAATTTCACATTTCTTTTATTTTTTTAACTTAAATGGCCACAAGATCAACAAATGTTTTTCTTTTTCCGTTTGAGTATTTTTTAATAGTTTGGAATTCAATGATATCCTAATTATATTCTTTTTCTTATAAGGTGTGCCTTTAATATGTTTAAAAATGCTTTGATATATTTTTATTAACATGAAACTACTTGTCCATCTTTGTGTATTTATTTTATTTTTTAGCTTTTTCACTTTTGTTACTATGTGTTCGTGTTGCACAGAAGTTTCATAAAACTAGGTTTTCACACTCATTGTCATTTGTTGCAGCTCAACTGTTGGGCCATGAACTACCCTGCAGCTTTGTTCTTCTGCTGCTGGAAACTTCTGCTTGAAAGCCTGTTGTTTACTGTAATCTTCTCTCATCTGTTAGGAACATTTCTTCCTCATTCATTTATAGGTAAATCAGATAGTAGTTAGTTATGTTTTTAAACCTAATATAAAAATAAAGTATCCTTTGTTGGATTTGAAATAGGCCACAATCTATATTCTCTTTTCAAAGTAGACATTTTCAGTAAAGGCCAATACTTTTTTGTAGTACAAGTTTTTCCAATTGATTAATTTACCTATGGTTCTATTCAATAAAAAAAGTAGATATTTATTTATTAGTTTCCAATTAACTGAGTTACTGCTTTTAACTAAAAATATCAGATTATTTACATATTTCCAAAACAAATAAAAGTTCTAAAAAGCTCTTAAATGTGTAACAAGTAATTTAGTTTAGCACAGTTTACATTTTAGTTTAAAATGTTATTAGAGCTTAAACCCAAATAAAGATTTTGTGTGTGTAAAGCACAAAGAAAAGTTTAAAAAAAAAAACATCTTGATAAAAAACTGGTTTTGTGCTTCTTGATAAGCAACATTTTACACTCAAGTGCTTAGAAAAAGCAGACAGAGGCTCAGTTTTGCCATTTGGTTAAGAGGAAAAGTATTCAAGGCTCTCTCCTCCAACCCCCTTTGGTGTGTCCAAACCACAATTTATGAACATGTAGCTCCAGGTCAACCTGTCGGTTCCACATTCTCCCTTCCAGTTGGACTTCTTAGGACTTGTAGATAAGAAAGCTCCATGTTTACCTCATGAGCATGGGCGAGGGGGTCAAACTATTCGTGGGAGATTGTTCAAATATGATGATTTACAGATTTGATTCATTTTAAAAATTAAGCTTGAACCTGAAATCAGTGCAATGTTTCTTTTCTTTGTGAATGTTTGGAACAAAAGCAGAGACTTAGAAACTAGTCTGTCTGCATGCTTGGAGACTTTTGTGAATCATTTCAGTTCCCATGTAAAGATAATGTCTGTTGTTTTTTTAATAACCCTTTTTGAAACAATAAACAACACTGTTTAACTAGATTTCCCATTGGTTCAGGTACAGCAAAGACTTGTTTCATGAAATGTCAGCAGTATAACCGAAAAAAGCATGTATGAACAAGTATGTAGTAAAGTGAAAAGACATAAAGACGAGCTAACAGCGCTAAATCTTTAAGTGGACCTTTGTGTCTTTCCAGCTAGTCTTTACCATGTAACCTTTGGAATCACCTCGGGATGAAGAAACACATAACCCGGAGAGGCCCCATGACATGTCAGCAGTGATTATTGAGCTCGTTTGAATGCAGAACCTTATTATCTGGACCAAGGTTTACAGATAAAGAGCCCTTCATTCGTTCAGGCTCGCTTTGTGATTAGCTGTTCATTTTCAGAGATAGTGCTCCTTTTCTAGTCAATAGATCCAAAACTTTGGTGATGTACTCAAGATTCTTTTTTTTTTAAGATTAAGCCTTAGTTCTTTCACAGTTTTGGAACATTAGTTATTCTACTAGTAAGAAACTATTGTTAACCAGTCATTTTGTTTGTACACTTTATGTTTGATAGAGAAAATAATAAAGAAAAAGAAAACAATTTTTTTGTTGGCTTATTGAGAGGAAAGTAAAGAAAAGTAACTGTGGCTTCACACCTTTAAACATTTATCATGCAGAATATGGGTTTTATTGGTTTGTTAAACTTCATTTTTTTTCCATTTTAAACAACCTTTTGGTCATTTTACAATCTACTAATACCAATGAACACCAATTTGAATATGCATGGATGAAAAGTCAGAACAGCCAAGAGTTTTGATAGAACTGTATTATACAAACACAAAGAAAAGTCACATATTACCTGGGAGATGAAACTACAACTTCCTCAACAAAGAAAAAAAAATGTAATGTGAGCAAGAACGTAGATCAGTTCAATTGACAAAGATACATTTGTGGGGTTTTTCTAGGCAAAGGTTGAAAACCAAGGATCACAATCTTATGCATTACCAGCAACCACGATACCAATTTTGATTAATAATAACAGATCAGGCAATCTATGTTGCACGAAAAACAAAAAGAGAAGGAAGGCTGCAGACGGAAGAATGAAGAGACGAGATCTTAGCTACTCCCTCTTGTCATGCTTGCATCAAAATGTCAAAAATAGAAGATATCTAGTACTTGTACACGAGAACCACCTCAAAATGATGAGTTTGCTAGTAAAGGTCTGCCAATTTAAAATGTTCCTCGATGAAGAATCACACACCAGCTACGCCTGAAGGGAAGTTGATGTTAAAAGGAGGCAATTTAGAATCTCCCTGCAAAAAAGAAAACATTTGCATTTAGTAGGAAAACACAAACAGCGGGAAATTTACCAGAAGGAACACAAAGTTAATCATGTCAGAGAAAACCGTTTTTTAATTTATTGCATTGTTCTTGTCTCACTTACTCGGGCTGTAGGAACGAGAACGGGACCTGTATCGACTGTAGTAGGGCGACGGCGAGCGCCTGCGACTGAAATAGAGCCAAGAATGTGACAAACTCTCTCTGGTACAACAGTCAAACTTTGAAGTTCAGTCTGTACTCACCTATACCTGTAGTCATACTCATCACATCTTTCATATCTGTCGTATCTGTCATAACTGCGATCATAGTAGGAGTCCCTTCGCTTTCTGGTACCGCCGCCCCCGCCGCCGCCGCCTCCATTGCTGCAAAATGACAAAGAACTCTCAACACCCAGCGACAAGTCATAGATCAGGACTCTACAACCTGAGGCTTTGAAGTCCCGTGCAGGTCTTTTGTCCTTCCATTGAGGATCTCTGGCTTTGAAGAAGAATGTTAACATTTTGAATAAATAATAGGTTTGGTAGTTACCTTGTGTTATATATTTTTACATCTTTAAACTGAGGTGATCTTTTTAAACCACTGCTGACATTACACTAAATCAACTATGTAATCTGATCCGCCAAACGGAAATAAATGATATTGATAATCCTTATTGTTTCATTTTTCCTGTAATTCTGCTGTGTCTCCCCATAGATGGTGCACCAAAAAATAAATGGACCTTTGTTTAGGTGCAGAACGTTCTTATACATTCATGTGGCGTTGGAAGATTTCTTGTTTTTTTTAAACGTTCATGTGTTTTCCCAGTCGGACGGCCATTTTTCCAATCATTTCAACACAACATGAACGCAGCATTTCCATTTAGTGCAACTGGCACTAAACTGACAACTAAAGTCACAGTTTTGAAATGCAAACTTCAAAATGCTCTGTTTTACATATATTTATTAATTTTGAATGAAAATGAAAGCATTTTTTTGTCCAGATTTCTCTTATGAGGTGGATTACTAAATCATTCCATGTGTCGGCTCCTGGTCCAGCCCAAATGTTAGAACACTAGTGGTCAAAAACCCTGATCTACTGTCAGAATGGTTTATTCTTATTATTAGAACAAGCTTAAACTCTTATTTTTTATCTAATGTCTAGTTGCTGCTCAGAAGCAAAGTTCTTAAAATAGAATTGCAAGTAAATGTATTGCAGCAGGATCTAACTTGACACATTTTACTTTTGAAAGGAACTCGTCTGTACTGCTGTCAAAAGTACCGGTAATATAATTGAAACATAACACTGTTATAATTCAATTACTGGAAATATTATAAGCTTCATTTTATATAACAATGGCTTAATGGCCACACAAAAAAATCAATTTTTCTAAACAGTGTGGTGGCTCTCAGTCAGTAATAAAACTGGACCAAATGGCTCTTTTAGCATTAAAGCGTGCAGACCCTTGTCATAGACCCTTCAGGCTCAAATTTCATATTTAGCTGAAATCAAATATGTCAATGAGGAAATGTAAAGGTAGTATTTGGTTGTGTTGTTGATCTTACTAAGTTGGCCTTCCCATGTAGATTCCCGGTGTGGGGGTGTGGGGGCGTTTGGTAATTGAATAATCCACTCGGATCTGCCTTCCATCCATGTTCATGCCGTTGGTGTGCTCTATTGCCTGAAGGAAGTGAACGAGTAAAGAAGAGGAGCTCGTTACCAGACGCTTGAGATAAAGTCATAAAAAAAAAACCATCCATGACTCAATACAATGACTTGATTTGAGACAATAGGCATGTTTTAGGAATCTGAGGCAAGTCTGACCTCTAGTGGTGAATCTATGTAATCACAGCACTGTGCTTTCAATTTTAAAAAATGATGTAAAAAAACAAAACATAACAAAAACACACATTTACAGACAGCACTTTAGACATGAAAACATAGAAAATGTTCTTCTAGAAGACTTATTTTCCATACCTCCCTCGCATCACAGAGCCTCTCAAAGTAAATAAAAGCAAAGCCGCGGGAGCGACCAGTGCGCTGGTCATGCACCATATTGATCCCAGTCAGACGTCCATAGCGTGAAAACACCTCCCTCAGGTCACGCTCAGTAGTGGACAAGTTCAAGCCAAAGACCCCTAGACAAGTGCTGGGATCAGGGTTCTCCTGTAAAAGTCAACCATAGGAAGAAGTTAGAGATACTTGCACAACAAATTCATATCCAGCAAATGATAAATAATTATTCACAGAATTAGTACGCAAAAATTACTTCCTTTATTCATTTAGGGTTTTTTGTTAAAACTTTGTTTTTTTGTTTTCCACTTAAATAAGGGTTTTTTAATGCAGGTTTTTTTCACATTAAATTAAATTATTATTTAAAAAGGTGCTTTTGGTTAGATCCTAATTCCCTCACAACTCACTACTTAGTGCATCTTAAAGGGTGGCGTTCGCCATTTTTCAGGGTGTCCAAATCTACAACTTTTAAAATCCAATGTCCGGGAATTTCCCAGAAGCCTTTGCAAAAAATTATCAATGCCCACTAGATTGGGGACAGTCGACCATAATGCTTTGCTTTTGCACAATTTTTCATAAAAAAAAGATGCATGTAAACACATTTTTTGGAATCACCCAAGTTTTCATCATGAGAACACAGTGGATTCCTAAATGGTCTTCGTAAAATGTTCACGTCTACTAGCTATGGAAACAGTAAACTTTTGAGGACACAATTGTCACCAAGCTATCAGTTCCGGTAACAAAAAATGAACAAGTACAAAGAAAATTCCTTAGGTTTATCTTTATATTTTGAAATATCAAAAAGATCATGTGATTGTAAAGCTTCAGTCATTAGCGTTTTTCACAGATGAAAGATATTAAATACTGCCTATTTAATATCAGATTTTGTGAGACAATATTAGTTTATTTTAGTACTAGACAACAGAAAGATGAAAAATCAGATTAATCACAATAAAAACAGCGGAACACAAACACCTCAAACCTTCAGACAGAAGCGAACTAAAAACGAACACTGAAGCGCTGAACAACCTTTCTGAAGTGAGCAAAGCCTACTCTGAACAAAGGAGATGGCTTCAGGTTTCACCTCTGGAACATTTACAACGCAGCTTCGACTCTCCTCCCTCTGCATTCACACACAGACTCCTGGGATCAGAAGATGCCGTATGCTGCCACGGCAAACAACTCCCCACTTCAGAACAATAGTAGCAATGGGAAGAGAGACTGACCCAGGAAAGTCACTGAACTGCACCTCAGACCAAACATGGCGAATGTTAGTCCAACTGGACAACCCAAACTGGTAATTTGGGTTTGTTGACATTCATTTGATAGTTGACAATTGACAAACACAAATCCACATCACAATGGAGAAAGAATGATAAGAACATGTGTTTTGGGAGGACGCAACGTAAAGTCCAGACTTCAAATCAGTGAAACTCATAGTAAGACATCAAATTCCTGCATTACTGTGTTCTGAAAACAGCCAATTATTTGTGTATTGATGGTTCTCCTTGCAGTGTGGCACTACACTGCACTCTTGTGGTTCATTTATACAGCAACAATGAGAGACCTTTACTTTTCAGGATACGTTATTCTCTTCATGCCCACAAATAAAGACATTTTCACTTAGAGTAAATCCTACATGTAAAGTACGAATCACTTATATCTGTAAAAAGAGTCATTTTGTTTTATAACTTCATAGATGTTTAGTTTCCTTTGGACATGCTTAGCCACCAAAAACAGCTTTTTGAAAACAGAATGATTTACAAATAATGAGGAATTGTTTTTATTTTCTATTATTTTAAAAATGTACAGGATGAAATTATTATATTTATCTAATATAATAAGCTATATTGATATTTTCAGAAAAAGACTGTTGCTTTGCAACTTTAAACCGGTTTCCTTTACGGTAAATCCTCGTCCTTGCTCACACCAACACCATCCTCTTCCTCTACGTCTATGAACCTCCCCTTTGGTCTTCCTCTCTCTGGCATCTCCAAAATCCACCCCGTCCCTCCTTTCAACATCTCCATCTGTTTTCCTGCATGAGTTGTTCCTCTAATGGATTCATTCCCGGTCTTCGTCGTCTTCGTCCCTCCCAAAGAGAATCTTAACATCTTCATCTCTGCTACCTCCAGCCTCCTGTCTCTTTCTCGGTCTCCAAACCAACAACATGGCTGCTTTCACCACAATGTTCTACGCCTTTCTTTTCATGTTTGCTGACACACTTGTCACACATCACACCTGAAACCTTCCTCCACTCATTCCAACCTGCTTGCACACCCCTCTTCACCTCTGACCCCTGTACCCCCTCCCATTCCTCTTGAGTTCCTATCATTTACACTAATACTTTGCTTTGCTACAGCTGACCTTTATTCATTTCCTTTTCAGAGCAAACCTCCACCTCTCTAGATGTTTCTGTCAGTCTGTTCCTCAAAGCTGATCCTTGGTGCAGCCTCACCTCCACCTCCTCCGTCACACCTCCAGCACATCTCTCCATTGTCTTCCAGCTTTTAAACGCGTCTGGCATGACTAACAATTTTTCTGCCACTTCACACTTCTTCTGCTTTTCTTTTTGTATTCTGTCAAATAGATCTACAACATCAGAATGTAGCTCCTCCTGACCTTCTCTGTTCTTCTCCAGTAGCATCTTCATAGCCGTTCTTTTTTGACACAATAGGGAATTCAGGAATTTATTTAGGTTACATCTACACTGTTATCTACATACAAGTGTCCAATGATTTAGAAACTATACAGTTGTCTATTGCATAATTGTTTTCCATCAGAGACTGTGATGCTCTATTTAGTGCTTCTGGAGATAAAACAACTTGAAGATCCACTCCAATGAAAACTGTGTTTTTGTTGGTTTTCACATGTTCTTTCAGTCTTTTTTTCATGATGGAGAAAATATAGAGAGAAAATTAAGATGAAAACTGCATTTCTGAGTCTTTTATTCAAATTGTGATAATTCAGTAGCAGACAAAAAATGTTTTTGTAGAAAAAGAACTTGTAGTCGTCTCAATGAGCTTCACACCAATAATTGTAAAAAATACCTTTTTTATGAAAGCAAAATGAGATACCTTGAAAAAAGACTTTACACTTACTCTGGTACCAGTATGGCGGCGGCGGCTGGACATTGGGGATGCGTTTTGGCTCCTCCTACGGCGATGGTCAGGGCTGTAGGACGGAGTGCGGGACCTCCTCTGAGGAGAGCAGGATCGAGAATTCGAGCGGTGCGGGTTCGATTGCCTCCGAGAGCGAGACCTGAAAAAACAAGAGCTGCTGCATTAACTCATACAGACATAACAAAACATGAACAAAAAGGCACACCTAGGTAAAATAGCAACTTACCTGACTTTTGAATGGGAGTGGGATCTAGATTCAGAGCGAATACACGCCTGAGATGGGCTTTGGGAGCCAGACTTGCTCTGCGACTTGGTCCGGGCTGGACTCCCATGGCCCTGTAAATGGAAGTAAAATGACCCGTTACCACATTAACATGTTAAAACAGAAAATGCTTTCTTTACTTATATATCTTTGTAGACTTTTGTGAAGCACTTTTGATCAAAGGATAAAAGACACAGTAAGTACACAGACATGTGAAGTTCACAAAGTTCCCCTCATCTGTCATGTTCTGTAAATATTTCTAATGAACCATCTCTTAAAAATTTCCCTTCTGTTGATAACACAAGCCAACAAATGCACTTTTTTTTTTTAAATAAATCCAACAGCACAAGTTGTACACTTTTCAGACAATATATTTACTTTATTTTCAAAGGGAAACTTTGCAAAGTTTCAAGACAGAAAACATCACAGTTACAAAGCATTTGTTCAGAATTTTGAAAAGTGGATGAAGTTTTGCTGCTTTTGGATTTGTTTGTGTACAATAATCTCCCTTGTGTTCAGCTTCTGCTTCCACAAATATGCTTTTCCCTAAAAGCAGCCAAACACCTATATTCTCACATGATCTGCCTTTTTCCACCTGGAGTTTATGAATGTTAGGGTCTGCGGACCACCAGCATTAAAGGACCTAAAACAAATAATCTGGCATCCTAGTATAGCTACTAACTGTACTGTTTAAAATGACCCAGTTTACTTTAGTTAGCAGCATAAAGACAATTTTGTTCCACAAAATAACTGCTGTGGTTGGGGTTGCCACCTGGTCATTGTTTTAATCAATAATTGATGGAATCTGTTTTATTTTGTTGCATTAACATGATGCCTTTTTTGGACATTAACAGGAACTATCTAACAAGAAGAGGAAAATGTTACATCAATACAGTCATAAGAAGTATTTAAAGGAAAAAAAAATGGCCCTCTGCCTGCCACAGTGGCTTTAAAACATATTCTAGGAATAAAATGATGTACGCTTCTTAGTTTAGTTGCACAAACCTGGATGTTAGTCAGTTTCCCCCAGCAGCTAAACTCTTTAAAATCCCACTCACATCATCTTTTGATGTATTGAAAAGGTGTTCCCAGTGCTCTTTTAATTATGATTATGTCGTTTTTAGCCAAGATTATAGTCTCTGCACAGCACCAGTAGTTCCTAAGTAATTTACCTCTTAATTGTGAGCCGGACTCTTGGCGCAGTGTAAGCCTGCCAACACCTCCTGTCATCCCTTTGTTTACATGCTCTTCTGCTATCTTACAGCCCAAACCAAACAAAATTTTAAGCTTAATTTTCTTTATATATGTAATCCATAATGAGAAAAAAATGATACAAGAACATTTTAAAAAAACATTACAAAAACAAATTTTCTCTTTTTTTGCAAAGGGTCTTTAAAAGAAAGTTCCGAGGGTCAACTTCACAAAAGAAAGGTTTAAGCTACAGTTTGTTTTTCATAGGCACAATTATGATTATTCTTCTTCTGGACTATTTGTGCTAAATTGATATATACAAGAAATTGGTATGTGTAAAACATTTTTTTAGCATCCTTAATATGTTTTAAGAAAACATAAATTAAAATGATATATTTTGTTAAATATATAGAGTTTACTATTGCAGTATTTCAATTAAGATCACTAGTGTAAAAAGGCCACATATGACGGTTAAAAGTTGATCATTTTGGCTCATGGTGACAACCTGTGAAACCAGGACAGGCTCTTTGATAGATTTACATCATCATAAACCTTCATTTTAGTCAATTTAAATATATAGATGCCATAAAGAAATCATGTAAAGATCAAACTTCTTCAGTGGAAACAAATGATTTTCACCTTGGACATAGACAAATACATCATCATGTATGGCCAAAATTTAATATAATCATTACATTTCACCATATATTAATCTATATTTAGTGTGAAAATAAATGTCTTAAATGCACTGGCAGAAACTTAAGTATCAGCATATGATTGGGCATTTCTCGCCCAATGCATCTTTCAATCAGCTAGTTTAAGTGTTGTAGCAACAGCTAATTAGGCTAAATCATCGAGAGCAAACAGACAGAGTGGCCTGGGACAACATCTGATAAATGCTAAAGCATGCTAAGGACTGGCAGTGGCTTCAGCGACAACCATGCGGGCCCGAGGCTCTTATGCGAACATTACAGACGTTCCGAAAAATCTTAAAACGCTAAAAACGTGTGAAGGGAAAAAAAACAAACCGTCGACTCGAACATTCTGTTGCTTTTTTTCCTTAGCAAGGAAGAGCTAGCTTAAAGGCTATATTCTGAGGAGCGTCAAAGACAATGCGCTGTATCGACGTCTTACTTAGTAGAAGCAAATCTATTATCCGTCGATTATGTAAATCAACGTAGTTATATTTGAACATTCCAACAATTGAATAGCAGTAGCATTTATTAGAGGCAACACAAAAAGAAAGAAAAACTGTGCTAATGCATAAATAGCCCAAACAACATACCCCTCTGTTGTAGTTTCCGTCCTCGCTGCCACTCATTGTTTAGTAGAGTTACAATCTTCTTCACAGCGATAAATTGAATGCTTTTGTTTTATGTTATTACAGATAAATTCCGCTTAACGTTAAGTGGTTGCCTCGAACAGACTACCTTGTAATTTACGAGTGTAAATAAAGTTATGACAAACCAAAATCCGCGACTATCGGTTTCTGCCACCGTAGGGGGCGCTGTGTGGATCCACGAGTCTGCGCAGTACCTGCTTCTTCTTCAGAGGCAGATTTGGTTTTTTATTTTCATTTTTTAAGAATAACTACGCCTCCTCAGGTCATTGGGTTATACAGGTATATAGCTCATTGATTAAACCCCACCATACTACATTTTTATATGCAACAACCGTAGATATATTTATAAACATTACAATGAACAGCGCCCCCCTGTGGTCACTAAACATAACAGCTAAACCTGACGAAACTCGTTCTTGTGTTCATTTAAACCTGTTTTGCAACATTTGACACAGAAAAGAAAGAACATTTATATCCTCATTGCAAAGAAATTTCGGTTAGTAATTTGGGCTAACTAGTGAAGTTAAATCTATGCTTTATGTAGTTTTTTTTTTCTAGTTGAAGTCTTATATGAAAGGTCCACCTTAAGCCACATGCTGACTTCTGCACACAGAGAAATATTTAGAATATCAGTGGATCTTTTTCTTGCCCTGTTATTTCAAGTACTTCATGAACATGACATAATCATAGTTAATATGACAATTGAATACACTTATGATTTTAACTTTGAGTATCTTCAATACCAAGTCACTGTACAATCTTAAATGGCAGTTTAGAACAATAAAAGTGGGAGAAAAGACACCAGTATCATCCATCCACCATCATCCAATGCCTGAGATGGTAATAGGAAGAAATGGCGAAGACATTGACAATTTATGAAACAAACTACCGGTAACTAATTACCAGAAGACGAAAAATACAATCAAACATGAATGTGCAGATGTCTGATTGCCCAAGCTTGAAAAACCCTTAGGGTCAAATTTGGCTGAACCTTTTATTATTTGTTAAATTTTGCTTTTTTCCTTCAATTAAAAAAAAGATTTTTTGGGGGTTGCTTTTGAATACATTTGAATGCTGCTACCCAAAATGAAAAAAAAAAAAAAAAAAACAGACAAAAGTTCAAATTACCTTTAAAAGCCCAGTAAAAAAATATATATTCTAAGGTTCTCCAGAGTTTACCACCTGCAGAAATTTTAAAGATGACTTCCCGTTTTGTTAAAAAAAAAGATGGGGTTTTCTCTAAGACATGCAAGATTTAAAAAATACTTTTTAGCATTTTTTTATTTTTAGCAATAGAAGTGGACTTGGATATTTTTTTAGAGGTAAATCCACAATTTGCTCTAGAATTCACTTTTTCCTAAAAACTAGAAAAAAAATTGTGCACAAACAAAAGACAATTCGAACCTTAAAATGTAGGATTAACGTCTTGTTTGTGGCCTTTTTGGGGCTACTACTGGTACTTTTACAGCATTAAAGAGACAAACAAAGAGGCAGGAACACAGACACACACACACTTTGTGACGTCAATCAGCTAAAAAAACTTCCATCATCAAACAGATGGCAAGAATACACGGTGGAACCTGAAAAGCTTCTCACCTGTCACAGCAATATTCTTCCAATAAAAAAATGTGTCTTGCTACATTGGAATATGAAAGGACTTTTGCATGTAAACAACAGATAAACTCATATAACAGTTTACATAAGAGACCGGCTGATTGAAAATCTGTCTGTGGAAAAATCAGGTTATTTGACAAGCAAGCTTTAAAATCTGCAGTTATTTACTCAATGACAGCATAAACTGTAGCTGTTTATAGCTAGATAGCTGAAGCTCCATTTCTACGTAATTTTTTATTAAATGTATGAATTAACAACAAAGGACACTTTTTGTTCATATGCTTTAAAAAAATAGTTTAACCTGTCAAGAATAAACAAGTCAAACAGGGCGGCAGTGGAGCAGAGGTAGAGCGGTCAACCCTTGAATGGAATGTTCAGTTCCCGCCCTTCCCACCCGTGTGTCGAAGTGTCTTTGGGCAAGGCACTGAACACCACATTGCTCCTGGTGGTTATTGGTTGGTGCCAGTATTCGGCAGCGGAGCCGCCATCAGTGTGTTAATGTATCTGTGTGTAAATGGAACTGTACTTTTGAAAGTAGTAAGGCGATATACATGCCTTTTTACTTTTTCCACAGTTCAGCACCAACTGCTGCTCTATTATGAAGATATATGTACGGAGACATATGTATATGTACACTCAGCATAAAATACAAATTAAAAAAAAAAAATTACAGCATAAACACCAACACAGGACAAACAATTTGAGTACAACTTCCATAAACGTTGAATGTTAATTTGATGTCCCTCATGCCTACTGATGCATATATAGATCAAACCACTTTGGCTCCAAATTGGTTTTCATTTAGCATCAACATGAATGCAAGAACAGGCTGCACGGTGGCAGTGGTTAGCACTCTTGCTTCATACCAAGAAGGGGACCTAAAACACAACATCAATAGGGGACCTTTCTGTGTGGGACTTGCATGTTCTCCCTGTGCATGCGTGGGTTTTCCAGGGACTCTGGCTACCTCCGACCGTCCAAAAAAACAAGCTTCAAAGGTTAATTGGTTAGCCTAAATTGTCCATATGTGTGAGTGTGCACGGGTGCGTGACTTGTGGCCCTGCAACAGACATACAACCTGTCCAAAGTGTCCCCAGCCCTCGCTGGCTTAGAAGCTTAATGAATGAATGCAGAGTGCTGGAAATAAATCAGGTGTCTAGGGGGTTAAGGTCTAAAAAATGAGGTGAAAAACCCCTTTATTTTGTGGCATATTCAAGGTCAGGTTGTCTGAAATAAGTTCTTTCTCAAAAGGGAAAACTAAGCGTATATGCACCATGTAAATAGGTCATGGTGCCAACACTTTAGCATGTTTTGTTAATCTTGTTCCACCTTAAAATGTTGGTACTTTTGATTGGAACAGTGTAAATGATAACTTTTGATTTGAAAATATGAAACTGGTTTATTTTAGGGTTGCACTTCCTCCAGAATCTTTTTTCAGGTTGAAGTTTCTTCAGACTTAATGATCTTTACCCTCACTTGTCTTTAGAAAAAAAAAAAAAAAAAAGCTCATTATTTGATTTAAAATTAATACTATTGTTAAAATGACTGGTCTAGGGTGTATTCCACCTTTGTTGAACAGCTGGGTGGGCTCCAGCACCCTTGTGACCCTGTAAGGTATTCAGCAGCTTCTGAAGATAGATCAATGAATGGATGGATGGTTGAAATCAAAATGGAAATTGTTTCAGTGAAGAAAAATTTATTAGTAAGGCTATTTTAAAGCCAGTTATAATACATCACTTGAACATAGCAAAGGAAGTACATTCACAGTTGAGACTCTTTCATACCAATGACGGCCGTCGTTCAGAGGACCCGAGACACAGTGAAGTTTCTGACCCACGTCGTAAGGCAAAGTTTCAAAGCTTGTCCAGCCAGGACTGGGTTTGTAGCAGTTTGTGTGTTTGATCACTGCCCATCTTTGGAATAGGAGAAAGTCCACTGTGCTTCACAACATCGTAACAAAATGATGCTGCTTTCTCTAGAGGGGATATGTGGAGGTGTTATAGCAAACTAGGCATTATGCAAACAAACATAATGACCATGCACAAAATGATTCCCAAAAAAACACCACCACAAGTATGTGAGCATGTCTGTGCTCCTCAAAAAAAGTAGGCATGTGGGGTTAAATCAGGATCAGCTTGAAGTCGATGTAAATTAGAAAAATAAAATCTGAACAGTTAGAAAACTTCATCTGAGCTGTTGGGATAAAGCAACCCCCACCTTAAACTGAAAAGTACACATTGTAAACGGCATTGAACAATTATACAGTTTAATTTGAAATATATGAATTTTTAACTTAAAAGAAATATCAACATTTGGAAAATAAATTGAAATTTTAAACTTGAATTGAAAAAAACTCAAAAAAGTATAACTGTTACCAAATGAAAAAGTTTATTTGTAAAAGCTGCCATTTCTCTGACTCTTTGGTCCTAAATGTACAATTTCAATGTAGACTTTCCATTTTCTCGAGTTGATCTTGATTTTATGTGGGGGTGGAGCTTTGAGCCCATAGGCTACTGGGACATGATTGACAGCGAGTGACTTTCTTTTATATTTTCAATATTTCTTTCAAGTCTTAAATATATTTTTTCAAATTGAGTTTTATTTTTGAAATTTTCAATATTTCCTTCAAGTTTACAATGTGTACTTTTGAGTTTTACACTGTTTTCAATTGTTTTTTCCATTTATGATCAGATTCTTCATTTACATTTAGCTGATCCCAATTTAACACCAAACAGGGAGAAATGGCACAAAACCCCCCACCAGATATGAACCTCTACCCGTATCGAGCTTGCGGCTCTAAACGGGTGACGTGTCCTTCCTTTCAGCTCTACAGCAATAGCAAGGACATTTATATTGCCTTTAATGAAGTGCAAACATGTTCCTCGGGTTACATCTGTTGAATGATTTGAACAGCTAAAGTGAACCCGGCTAATTCTTCATCTATGTGCCAATTCTAACCAGCAAGACTTAATTTAGCTTTAGAATTGTAGCAAATTTATCAAATGATGAAAACTAATATAACGTTTTGCTGTAGGCCTTTTATTTGTTTGACTTCCAGTCTCTAGTAAAATTAAAAAAAAAGATAATAAAAGCAAAGGAAATTAAGCAGTCAAATGTAAAAAAAAAAAAATAAGAGTTCAGAGTGACGATTAGCAGTAAAACAAAAGGAGTTCCTCTTTCATTTTTAACTTTTTTTTTCAATTTAACGGATTATTTCTTAGATGAGTCCCAGATTTGAAGAGTCTGGATTTCAATAAATATCTATATTGCTTATTTTATATATTTGCCTTCATATAAAACCTTAATGCGGTCGAGGCCTGTTGCGGATCGGCTGGTTAAGGTGCAACGTCTCAGGCGCTTCCGGCTTCGCCGCTTTCTGCAAGGCCTCAGGAGCAGGGGCAAGGACGCCTCCAGCTGCGTGGGAGGAGTTTGTGGAGGAGGCATTAACCACCAGTTCAAGTTTGCCCTCCAGCCTGACCAAACGTGTCAGAATGTCATCCAACAATACAGCTATAGTCCTCTTCAGATCGGCTGTTGGGAGATTGCAAGGGCAAAGATGGAAGAAAAAATAAGGGAGATGAGTTAAACATTTCTATAACTGGAAAAAAAAATTCATTTGTACTTTTTAAAGTCCCACTCCGATCATCTTGTGATCTATTTTCAAAGTGTTTCCAACAATCTTTTAATTATGACAATTTTAGCCAAAATAAAAAAAAAAAAAAAAAACAGTGTCATTTTCTTGGAAAGGTTTTGCAGAGCAGCAGAAGTTCAATAGAAATTCCCAGCTGAGTTGTGGGCAGGATCGCTGGTATGGAGCAACCCCGCCGACTGTTTAAGTGGAGCAGGGAGCTTAGTGTATTTTTAAAGCAACAAATACGGTCTTCTTCAAACAGCATTTATATATTTATTTATATATATATATATATATATATATATATATACACACACACACACACACACACACACACACACACACACACACACACACACACACACACACACACACACACACACACACACACACACACACACATATACATAAATACATATGTATACACACACACTATATATATACACACACGCACAAGTGTCCATCAAAGGTGGGTGATGCTCTGTCCCCACTGCTGTTCTGCATAGGTCTGAACCCCCTCAGCCAAATAATCACCAAGACTGGCTATGGATACCGACTCAGAAATGGGGCCAACATCAGTCACCTCCTCTACATGGATGACATCAAGCTATATGCTAAGAGCGAGCGTGACATTGACTCCCTGATCCACACCACCAGGATCTACAGTACTGACATTGGGATGTCATTCGGGCTCGAGAAATGCAGCCGGATGGTGACAAAGAGAGGCAAGGTAGTCCACACAGGAGGGGTCTCACTCCCAGAAGGAACAATAACAGACATCGAGGACAGTTACAAGTACCTTGGAATGCCGCAGGCAAATGGGAACCTGGAGCAGGCAACAAGGAAAGCTGCAACATCTAAATACCTCCAACGAGTAAGGCAAGTCCTGAGAAGCCCGCTCAATGGCAAAAATAAGACCCGGGCAATAAACAGCTACGCACTGCCCGTCATCAGATACCCTGCAGGAATAATAAGATGGCCAAAGGAAGAGATGCAGACCACGGATGTTAAAACACGAAAGCTCCTCACCATGCATGGAGGGTTCCATCCCAAATCCAGCACCCTGAGACTGTATCCTAGCTGCAAGGAAGGAGGCAGAGGACTAGTGAGCGTGGAAGCCACTATCCAGGATGAAACATCCAAGATGCATGAGTACATCAAGCTCAAGGCCCCAACTGACAGTGTGCTCAGTGAATGTCTCAGGCAATGGAGAGCAGAGAGGATACAGAGCTGGAGGACAGATCCTCATGGGAGGACAAACCCCTGCATGGGATGTACCACCGGACCATAACTGAAGTGGCTGATATCAAGAAGTCCTACCAATGGCTAGAAAGGGCTGGCCTACAGGACAGCACTGAAGCGCTCATCCTGGCAGCTCAGGAACAAGCCCTGAGCACCAGAGCAATAGAGGCTCAGATCTACCACACCAGACAAGACCCAAGGTGTAGGCTGTGCAAAGAGGCCCCTGAAACAATCCAGCACATAACTGCAAGGTGTAAGATGCTGGCCGGGAAAAGCATACATGGAGCGCCACAATCAAGTGGCTGGAATAATGTACAGGATCATGTGTGCAGAATATGGACTGGAAACCCCAAGGTCAAAATGGGAAACACCCCCCAAAGGTCATAGAGAATGAAAGTGCAAAGATCTGATAGGGATGGTAATGGTGAACCAACCAGACATTGTAGTGGTGGATAAAGAACAGAGGAAAGCCGTTGTGGTGGATGTGGCAGTGCCAAGCGATGGGAACATCAGGAAGAAGGAACATGAGAAACTGGAGAAATACCAGGGACTCAGAGAAGAACTGGAGAAAGCCTGGAAAGTGAAGGTGACAGTGGTGCCTGTGGTAATTGGAGCACTCGGGGCAGTAACCCCCAAGCTGGAGGATTGGCTACAACAGATACCTGGAAAGACCTCAGACCTCTCAGTCCAGAAAAGGGTGAGAGGGGCGTTTATTTATTTATTTTTATATATATATATATATATATATAAAAACACACACACACACACAGACACATCAGAAGAAATGCTGCAAGAACATGTTAAAAACACCATTTTCATTGGAGTGGGTCTATAAATGTTTGGGGAACATGCTTACCATAACCAGACATGGAGTTTCCCTGCGGTCCGCCAGGAGCATTCTGGTTTTCCTCAGTAAGCACTCGGACATATCGCTGGCTGAGCTCCAGTATTTGCTCGCGTAACTCTGCACTGCTTTGGCGGCGAGGCTGCTGCACCGTGTAGCGCAGCAGCATGAGTCCCCAGACCAAACCGAACACCAGCAGGAGCGCACCTAACTTCTGGGACATGTTTCTTTTCAGCATAAGAGCACCAAGCATGGTACTGGGACAGGGAAGGAAAAAGGCACCTGGTTGTAGGCTGAAGGCTTGATACAAGACCTGATACTTTTTTTTTTTTCTAATTAGCCCTTTACTGGATGAAAAGCTCTCCTACATGGCAGTCCTAAGACTTTATGCTCTTAAAACGAAACGACCATTAAGGATTTTTGGAAATTTTCTTTAGCAGCAAGAAGTTTAGAGCAGTGTAATCCACACGGGCAGGACACTCGGGCAGCAGGTCCACAGGCATTGTTCACTAGAAAGCAAAGAAAATAGAGTAAGGTTAACCCAAACAGAACTAGTCATTCTGTATTCCACATGTGTCAAACTCAAAGGCCCGCGGGCCAAATGTGGCCCTCCATGTCATTTTATGTGGCCCGCGAGAGCATACAAGTTTTTAATTTCTTAAAATAAAAATAAAAAATTGGTGTGTATTTATTCATATCTAGGGGGAATCGGACTTGAAATATCAGATTGGGAAACTACACAATAGGACTTGAACACTGTCCATATAACCTAACCTGACAGAATCAATGAGTTATTTAACATTAAGGAGTAAGTACATATTTTCTCTATTACATTTACTTACATGTATAAGTTATACCTGGCCCTTTGAGGACAACCACTATGCTGATGTGGCCCTCAGTGAAAATGAGTTTGACACCCCTGATGTATTCTAATCAAACCCTGTGTACATCATCCAAGTGGTCTTTACAGCAAGTACGTTTTCAGCAGAACATTTTTTTAAGTGGGCAAACTTAAAAAAACCTGGGATCAGCAATGGATCAAATACTTATTTCCTCCACTGTACATCAAAGTGGCATCCTGAAAGTTTTAGCTGTTATTTGTGAGATTTCTCTAATGCACAATGATTTCCTCCAATCTGTCTCAGCCCCCTTTTTGACCAAAAACCAAATTAACAGTTTAGATTTCATGGGACCCAATTTTACAGCTCTAAATAAGAGAGCAAGAAACAGACAATTATGGAGGGCATTCATTGTGAAACCCCATCCTTATCATAGCTGATAGTCTGATAAACAGAACAGAGAGGGCACTGTGGTGACAGAGAGAAAATTAGCTGTCAATTTCTCAGTTTTCACACATTTGTCTCCGTGTTCCTTCTCCGCAGGCTCTCTTGGGTGAAGTCCCACTTCTGATTGAGGCCAAAAACAGGGGCAGTTACTGAGTGAATAAATTATGAAAAGAAAGGTAACTCAATATTTCCTCTCCCACGCACAAACACGTCCTTTCTCTGCCCTGGGCATAAACAAGTATCAGAAAATGAATAGCTGGGAGGCTTGAACTCACAATTGTAACAGTTAAAAATGGCTCGGACGTTTAAAGTTAGAATACAAGTGAGCCCATTTGGAAAAATGTAATTATTTGCAGGCTTTGCCTCAACTTCTTTTTGGGAAGGTTTTTATTTAACCTTTATTTTACCAGGAGGAAGATTTGAGAACAAAGTCTGATTTGCATTACAAAACAAAAACAGACAGAAAGAAGAATGCATATTAATCCATGACAAACACGTAAAATCAGACAATAATGACAGTGGCATTACAACGGCTTATACACACAACTAGCCAGGAGGAAGGGATCAACAAGTTCAGCAATTGACTAGGGACTGTTGCAGTTTTGCTTAACAGTTGAATGGCAAGTTTAAGGGAGTTTTGAGAGAGTTCCAGTCATTTGCTGCAGCAAAATAAAAGGAATGATGGGTATTTGTTATGAGACTGGTGCAGGAGGCTGGAGAGGTATTGCAGTGTCTTCCCCAGTAGAGTTTTTGAGCGTTAAAATGTGATTTATCATGACAAAAAAAAAGACATTTTATCTCAAATTCTCTTAAAGTTTGATTAAACCAACTGGCAAAAACACCAAACTAAGTTAAACTCGTAAGTAAAGCATGTGTCTTGACCTTAGACGTAAATGCAAATACATTGTTAGTGTCACAAGTTCCACTCCGATCATCTTTTGAGCTATTGTAAAAGTGTTCCCAGTGGTCTTTTAATTATGGTTATGCCATTTTAGCCTAAATAGAAAAATAAAACAAAAAACAACTGTGTTGTTTTGTAGGACATAGTTTCTAAAGAGCAGCAGTAGTTCCTTAGAAATTTGCCTCTGAGTCTGAAATTACAAGGCATGCTTAGCTACACTAATCAAAATCATCAAACAAAGCTTAAAACTAGAAACAGCCAGGGAACATGTGATTGTCACAGCTAACAGGATAAGTAAGATACTGATTTGGTTAACTGTGGATCCTACAATAACGTCAATAATAGTGGAAAAAGTGGGGTTAAACTGAGCTTACTGACATGATAATTGAGGTCAAGTGTCCATGAAACTGCCTGTTGAAACAAGCTTTTTTCCAGCTAAAGCCTTGGGCAGATATTATATAACCCTAATACGCAATAAGTACGTTTTAAATAAGCTGTAGAACAATTTTCCAGACTTTATTGACTTGCTGAATATATTTCGAAGGTCTAGCCTAAGCTAAAGCTGTTTTAGCTCGATAAGCTAGCTCCCTGCAGAGAAGACACCACAGCAAACAACCTGATCGGAAACTCACTTAGAAACCAAACAAAACCACGATCGTAGAAAAAACAAAAAACTTCTTTACCGGAAATCCAGCAGCTGCAGATTGACGACCTCCAGGCAGCGGATCCTTCAGGCTGTCACTGCTGCCTGTGATTCGCAGCAGCTGCGCCGCCGCAAGACAGTCGCCTGGATCCGCGCGCAGCTTCCGTTACACAACAGAGAAAAGGGTTGAGGCGTTGAAGCTTCCGGTTAGGTTTTCGTTTCGACGTCTTACTCTGTACAGTTCAGCTCGTCAACGCTACCAATGTCGTTGGACTTTAGGTTCAGCAGCTACGCTGCTGAGAGCTGGTAACTATGCTGCTGTCATGGTTCCCATGAATGCTTTCGGTTTGCGTCAACAGCGCTGAATTCTGGGATATGTAGTTTAGATGACACAACCATGCCGTTTCAAACTTAAATTGTTTACAACGAAGTTGGAAGCAATGTTTAGACGTAGCCCAATGGAAAAAATAAAATATATGTAAAAGATAAAAGTTATTGGATTTCTTAATGAATGTGAGGATTTAAGGAATTCTACTTATTTACTACAATCAGATTGTTTTAAAAGTTCATATAGCACACAGACTGTAATTTTGGTTTTTACTTGTTTTTTTTTATGTCTCTTGTTCCCAGCAGTTTTATACGCTCTCTATGTTATGGTACCTTTTTATAAAGGCTGGTTCTTTCTGTTTGTTTTTATGACCTTTCATTTGGACCTTGAGCCCGTAATAAAGTAATCATTCGTTCATTTATTCATTCATATGATATTTTTCTCTTTTGTTTAAAAGAAAACAAGGAAAGTTAAGCATCATAAGTCCCTTTTTTATTATTGATACACTTTCCTGTTACCATATGGAGTTTACTTTAAAGTTTTAGTGTCAGAATTTGGGTCCAATCTGCATCTTGTACCGTGCCTTGCGAAAGTATTCGGCCCCCTTGAACTTTTCAAGCTTTTGCCACAATTCAGACTTCAAACATAAAGATATAAAACAATTTTTTTTTGAAGAAACAAATAGTACACAATCATGAAGTGGAACAAAATTTATTGGATATTTCAAACTTTTTTGACAAATAAAAAACTGAGGCATTGGGTGTGCAAAATTATTTGGCCCCTTTACTTTCAGTGCAGCAAACTGTCTCCAGATGTTCAGGGAGGATCTTTGAATAATCTAATGTTGACCTAAATGACTAATGATAATAAATAGAATCCGCCTGTATGTAATCAAGTCTCCATGTAAATGCACCTGCTCTGTGATGGTCTTAGAGGTCCATTTAAAGTGCAGAGAGCATCATGAAGAACAAGGTACACACCATGCAGGTCCGAGATACTGTTGTAAAGAAGTAAAATTGGAACAAAAAGATCTCCCAAGCTTTAAACATCCCAAGGAGCGCTGTGCATTAACAGTGAAATGGAAGGAGTATAAGACCACTGCAAATCTACAAAGACCCGGCCGTCCATCTAAACTTTCAGCTCAAACAAGGAGAAACCTGTTCAGAGATGCAGCCAAGAGGCCCATGATCACTCTGGATGAACTGCAGAGATCTACAGCTGAGGTGGGAGAGTCTGTCCATAGGACAACAATCAGTGGTATACTGCACAGATCTGGCCTATATGGAAGAGTGGCAAGAAGAAAGCCATTTCTTAAATATATCCATTGAAAAGTGTTGTTTAGAGTTTGCCACAAGCCACCTGGGAGACACACCAAACATGTGGAAGAAGGTGCTCTGGTCGGATGAAACCAAAATCGAGCTTTTTGGCAACAATGCAAAATGTTATGTTTGGCGTTAAAGCAACACAGCTCATCACCCTGAACACAGCATCTTCACTGTGAAATATGGTGGTAGCAGCATCATGGTTTGGACCTGCTTCTCTTTAGCAGGGACAGGGAGGATGCTTAGAAATTGATGGGAAGATGGATGGAGGCAAATACAGATTGCGTTCTGGAGGAAAACCTGATGGAGTCTGCAAAAGACCTGAGACTGGGACAGAGATTTGTCTTCCAATAAGACAATAATCCAAAACATAAATCAAAATCTACAATGGAATTGTTCACAAATAAACATATCCAGGTGTTGGTACATACAAGTCAAAGTCCAGACCTGAATCCAATCGAAGATTTGTGGAAAGAACTGAAAACTGCTGTTCACAAATGCTCTCCATCCAACCTTGCTTAGCTTGAGCTGTTTTGCAAGGAGGAATGGGCAAAAATTTCAGTTTCTCCATGTGCAAAAATGATAGACATACCCCAAGAGACTTACAGCTGTAATCACAGCAAAAGGTGGCGCTACAAAGTATTAACTTAAAGGGACTGAATACTTTGGCACGCCCAATATTTCCTTTTTTTATTTTAAAAAAATGTTTGAAATGTCCAATAAAATTAGTTCCACTTTATGATTGTGTCCAACTTGTTGTTGATTCTTCACAAAACATTACAGTTTTATATATTTGTTTGCAGCCTGAAATGTGGCAAAAGGTTGAAAAGTTCAAGGGGGCTTTTTGCAAGGCACTGTATAATCCAGTGGGGCTTTAAGATGTCTAAACCTACAGATGAATTTGTTTTATTAGTTTATACAGTATTCATTTAAAACTACCACACGAAGGTCCTGTTTTCTTACTGCAAAATTCCAGTTTCTGACCTTCAATAAAAAAAAAATCCTCGTCTTCATTGTGTTAATTTAGGGTATCATGATTTGTTTTTTCTTCAATATATATTTATTATATATGCTGTATTCCTGCAAGGCACCAGTGTGTGTAACCATAAAAAAATCTTGAGTATTCAAATACTTTTTTGAAAAGTTGTAGGAGATGATGATGATGATGGTGAAAGGCTCAGAACCACAGAACCCAGACCATTTTTGCAAGAGGTATAATTAAAAATTGACATTAATCGAATTATTCTTTCAAATATATCTAAAATACTAGCAGAATTTCAGTGTTTGCAGTCTCCTGCTTATAACACATAAGGTAAAGCCAGCTCTGGATTCCAGAGTCCATACCTCTGGCCTACCCTCCTCTGCACAGAAGACCCTAATAGGCAGTGTTAGACGTTCAATTGAAAAAAGACTTAGTCGAAAAAAACAAAAACAAATAAAAAAACCTAGAAGTATGTGTATTTTGGAAACAATATTTTATGTTGAGTCAAGTAATTGTAATGCTGAGCAGAATATACCTTAGGCTGGTGGCTTGGAAGAACTTAAAACATATTTGTCATGTGGGACAACTTTTACACATTCAATTTTTGCATTTTGTTAAAGTAATGTTGCTGGAAACAGATTTTTTTTTCTGGATATATTCTTGATTTTACCTGTTTAAACCCAAAGGGAATGCTTCCTCTTATAAGAGAGAAATGTTCCACTGTAGGACATGAGAGGGCAGCAAAGAACAGAAAAGTGTGGAATGATAAGTGCCTGCATTTGGGAAAAATTCACCAAATGTGTCAGGTATTTTTTAATAAAGATGCATGAACACAAAATAAACATTTTTGGAACCCTGAGAAGTGGCATTTTTCCTAAACAGGTGATGGAATCTTGTGAAATGTCTTAGTTTAAAGTTTTTAACCTAACAATAATGTCTCCTTTAAATTCAGAGTGATGTGAAAAAAATGGTAACAAATGGCCGCATGATGCATATTAATTACTAAATATCTCTAAATGAGTTCTGTGTTTGCTTCCTGATAATTCCAGAATTTAGCTTTGGCTTTATTCACAAACATAAATTAACCTCTTTGATTCAGCACATCATCCCTTGTTACCTGTCACATTTAATTTCCGTGAGCGCTGCACTATCTTCTTTAGATGAAAGCAGAGATGATGGCTGCCTGCTGGGACACCCAGCATTGAGGAACAATCACACATCTGCTAAGGCATCTATAACCCATCTCTGCAACTGACACAACAGCAAATGCTCAAATGAAATGTTTTCTCCGGCAAATCTGCCATTAAAAAATAACCTAAATGAAGTATTAGCATTTAGAATTTTATTCTAGCCCTCAGTACTGTGTGCTCTTATTGTAAGCATATTTTACTACTTTACTGTTTTCTGCCTGACAGCTTTTTTTTTTTACATTTATCTTTTTGATTATTGTACACAATAATTTCACAATTAACCTGAACCTGTCAAAAAAAAAAAAAAAAACTCAATTCCAAGTGGTAAATCTAGTCTTTTTTTCTGCAAAAATGGCAAAAATTGAGATCAAAGACTTTTTATGTTTTATAGCAAAAGATCAAACGTTTAGGGACAAAATAAAAAAATTGGGAATCCACCAACAAAGCAAAGACACAGTCATGACAACATGAAAAATGTCTAAAAAAAACAGGCATTTCACCTGTGAGTTCAAGGAGTATTTGCAGCTTGATTCTGTACATCAAGATTTTAAACTTGGATCTTTTACAGCTATAGACTTTTTTATGTTTAACTATGGGTTAAAGTTGTCAATTGAAGATCTAATTTGTACAATTATAATAAAAAAGGGGGGGGCAATTAAATGGACTACAAAGAGACTCAAGACAGTGTCAGCAGATCACTCCATGATTTAACATTTATTTTATTCATATACAAATGTTTAAAAAACATTTTCCTTCTGTTGATTCAATAGAATAGAATAAAATTGTATTGATCCCACAAAGGGGAAATTACCTTGTTATCATAGCTATATTAAAAACAGCAATAGATAATAAATAACACTAAAAATACCATACCAATATACCATTATTTTAGTTTTGTAGAGCCTTTGCTGCATTAGTATATAATTACATTTTTTGTAAAACCTATCAACAAACCTTAATTAGTTTACATTGGATTCTTTTATTTCTACAATTAAGGTTGATTAAAGTTATAAGAAAATTTTAAGTTTTTATTCAGTTGAAATTTTTTTAAGATATAAGAAATTCTTGAATCCAAGTGTGACTGGATATAAAACCAAGATCAACTGTGGAAACATCCATGTTATCATCAGGGTTCAAATTTTGTAGATTAATGGATACGTCCTGGATGTATGTCACATTTGCTTTTCAGTCCCACCGAGTGGTCAATTTATTTATGTAGGTGTGTTAGATTGATGTTCACTTAAAGTCTCCCACTCAATACGTCACCAAAAGTAGCAGCAGAACCACCGAGCTATGCATTCAATGACGACCATTCTCGTTTTTTTTTTTTTTTAAACTTTGTGGTTAGATGTGCAGTCTACAATTGATTAATCCCATTACTCACAGTGGATCAGCAATGATGAGAGCTGATTTGTTCCACACTGGGAATGATGATTGAAGTAGGCCATGTTTTCTCCACTGGTGCCCCATTTTCCAATGTCTTTCAAAGAGAAACTTAATTAACAAAGATTTACTCCCACTCAGACTTCCCCACTGTGCAGATGGAAAGTAAGAATAGATAGCCGTGATGCTGCTGGCGAGTGCATCTCATGTCACCTTTGAGGTAATGTTAGTATTATCTGAAAGAACTGGCTCTGTTTGTGTGTGTTGCTGAGCTGAGCAGGTGGTCTTTAGGTAAAGGAGGAAGTGCTTTGCTCTAAGGATGGCACGATTGCACCTGGGTCTCAGAAGCTCAATGCTGAACAGGAAATACATCTGAAAAGTGACACTTTAGATTCTGTTTATGTCCATGATGCCCAGAGAATCAGGCTGCTGCTGGCCAAGGCAGTCGTTCTCAAAAAGAGGCCTGTGAATCCTGGGTGAACCTCAATACTTCAAATTTAAATTAATAACAATAATTCGACAATCAAATCCTTAGAAATGTTATAAAACACATATGTAGCTTAAACAAGATCACAACCCAAACACATGTTCAGTTTTTACTTCCACCTGGAGAGCTCTAACAAAGCTGTCACAATTATTCTGTTGTCCTTTATTTATCTACAGTATTTGCATCTTCATGAACATACCTACTCATTCCTCAGCAATATGTCTCTTTGATTTTGTATGTAACCCTTGTGCTATCCTAGGCACTTTAACGTTGGGAGTTGGGTCATCTAGACCCACTAGACAGTGCTCTGAACCTTTTTTCTTCAATGATTTGTGATCTTCACTGGTGTCCATGGATTACATGAAATCTTTTCACCTTTATCCACCTTTGTCATGGTAGGGAGAACACGTCAAAGTAAGGGTGGGGTCATCTATGGGGTGCTTTATCGATATCTTATGATTTTTAATTCTGTCTGATAAAAACTGGGAACCGGATATTGATAAATCATGTAATAAAATGGTTATAGTATAACGGGGTGGGATTATATAAGTTCGCTTCCTTCCACTCCCTTTCAAGCAATATTTATTAATATGTCTAATTATCCTAAGTTTGATTAGTTACTGTACGAATGTATAACTGATGATTATATTGCTGTTGTGTATTATTTCTACTTAATTGCTTGAAATAAACCATTTCAAATCAAAAAATCTAAGACAGTACAAGGGTTAAAGTGGGCAAAGCAGTACTTGTCAGTCACAGATTCTGCTAGTGGTCCTCATAAATAAAATGAGTTTTGTCTGTAATGTTCATCATAGACCCACTTCAACTGAGATAGACGGAATGCAAAACAAAGAATCCAGGAAATCACATTTTGTGATTTTTAAATGATTTATTAATATAACGTTGCCGTCAGACTGCAACCTCTCCACCATGACCACAACCAAAGAGCTTTCAAAAAACACCAGAAACAAGACTGAACACTGAGATGAAACAATCTGCAATATGCAAGCAAAAAAGAGATCAACTGTTGGAGCAATTATTAGAAAATGCAAGAAATACAAGACCACTGGCAGGCCCTTCCATCTGGAGCTTTAAGCAAGATCTCACCTGGTGGGAACAAATGATCTTGAGAATGGTCAGGAAACAGCCCAGAACCACACAGGAGAAAAGGTCAAGGACCTTAAGAGAGCTGGGACCACGGTAACATAAGTTACCATAGTAATGCATGACATCGTCATGGATTAAAATCCTGCAGAGCTCCAAAGATCCTGCTGCTTCAACCAGCACATGCCCAGAACCGTTCAAAGTTATCCAGAGACCATCTGGATGATATAGAGGAGGACTGGGAGAATGTCATGTGATCAGATGAGACCAAAAGGGGAGTCTTTGGTATGAACACCACTCGATGTGTTTTGAAGGACAAGAATGCAGAGTGGCATCCCAGAATCACCATTCCCATTGTAAAGCATGACGTTGGAAACATCATGCTTTGGGGATACTTTTCTCACCTACAGGAAATATTTGACCTCTGCCATAGAAACCACTAGGTTAGATTACAAAACATTAAGGGGGACTTTTGTTTTTGAACAAAGACTTACTTTCTGCAGCATTATACAAATACATTCTATAAAAATCCCACATTGGAATGTCCTGGATTTTATATTCTGTTCCTCACAGTTGAAGTTTATCTATTATCAACATAAACAGACTTTTTTCAAATTTTTAACAAGTACAACTTAAGTATTGATGACTGCCACATAACTAATTTATGAAAAACCTTCTGAATTAAATATATTTATAAGGTTAATGAATTAAAAAAATTTTTTTTTCCTTTAACCAAAAGGCCTTGCACTTTTTTTTATTAAAAAATAAACAAAAAAAAACTGGTTAAAAATGAAGGCAAAAAAATTGTATCAGAAATGATTTTCTTTACCTTGAAGTGTTGATTTTCCACAGCTGATTGAAGAGCTTTAAAGATGTATGATTTGTGGCTGGGTTGAACCATGTCTCAGATGACAGTTTTTATGAGTGGTTTTTTTCACTCAAATCACAAGTAATTCCCCACCAAATTGTAGTGGTGGTGTAGTGGTCAGCACCATTGAGTGACAGCCAAGAACGTCTGTCTGTGTGCATCCTGCATGCAAGTTTTAATGGATCTGTAGCCTGGCATTGTGCACTCTACTTCTCATCCCACGATGGATGTCAGCCTTTCAACAAGCCAAAACAGGATGCAGATGCAAAGTAAAAGAGGATGTCTTTGGTTGGACTGTGCTCACTTACTTCTTCTTTAAATTCCAAAACATTCTTGCATTAAATAATGCTTAAGGCATGTCACACACAGAGGGCTGACCATCAAACAGAGAGCAGGGAAGGTAGCAAAGAGAAAGAGTAAAAAGTTCAATTAAATTAAGAGCTGGCACATTAGTTTGGGCCAATCACAATTAAGGTTCATTTCTCTCCATAGCAACCCTTCAAAGCAGGGTGCAGGTAATTTGCTTTGCCACCTGTTAAAAGGAATACTTACCACACTTGCTACTTATCACCATGGAAACCACATTTAGTTTGACTGACAGATTCCTCTCTAGATCTTCCTTAATTAAGACACAACCATAAAAGATGAAATTGTCAATTAGTACACAATGAAACAATTAATTACTCATATTGTAGTGTGAGCGGAGTGGAGAGATCTTTTCCCCTAATTCACTCACAGACAAGAAGGGAGCCTTAAAACGTCCGGGTGGCCACAGACTATGAAAACATGGTTGCAAATCTCCTGGAAATTCATACACATTCTCAGCCACACCACAGAGACAGAATTTTTCACGAGATTCAAGAAAGAAAGCCGGAGAATGCTATAATTTCTACAACTGTGTACAAGTTTTTGAGCAATAGACCCTTTTCAGGTGACATCATTTATAAAATAAATATTGCAAAAATTTCTGTTACAATTGGTCAGGTTACCTTGTGTTATTTATGTAGAACTATTTAAATAGCACCCAATTGTCAGCTTTCAATGGTCTAGACCTGGGGTTCTCAAAGTTTTTGTAGCGGAGGGCGAAATTAAGAACTCAACATTAGACTGGGGGCCAATTTTGGTGAAAAAAATGGATAAACAGAAAAATTTGTTTTTAATAACTTTAATGACCAAGTGTCATTTTTACGATTAACCAGGCCCTCCAGATGTTTCTCCAGTTGCTGTTTGAGGTTTTCCTTTTGCTCTGGACAAACAATGTCCGCTACTTTCAGCATACATTCTTTTTACAAACTCCCCGTCATTTAAGGGCTACGCCAGGCCTTCCAAAGCCACAACATAGCTAGCTTCTGTCAAAGCTTCACTGGATTTAGCCATTTCTGTAAACATTATCTGCTGTGCAGCATAGCCTTGATGTAGCTATTGGAGCTCATTGTTGGGCTCCTCGCCAGTAAATTTGTCATAGTTTTTATGTTTTGTAACATAGTTACGATTTATATTGTATACTTTGAGCATTTCATTTACCTGCTTGCAAATAAGGCACATGACTTCATCCAGCCCTTGTGGTGCGACAAAGTAAAAATTTCTGCACAACACAATGTTTTTTCCTCTGGCTCACTTATATTGAGGGCCCCACAAAATCTTCCCGCGTGCCGCCATTGGCCCCCGGACCGCACTTTGAAAACCCCTGCTCTACTCTAGACCCATAGAACGGAAGTAACAATATATAGTGACGAAGGTGTCGCCATTTCATCTGAGATCACTGTGAAAACGGTCAATAAGAGGTAAGAATGTTTTTGGCACAACACAGATTTCAAAGTGTTATTAGAAGTCATCGAAAAGGTACTTTGACACTGTCCTCGCCAACGGTTGTTGGCGCCAAAGTCCATGGAAATGCACGTAAGCGTCCGTATTGGGCATTTACTTTCAAAACACAATGTACAAAACGCGGTGCCATTGCAAGTTCAAACTTTGATCAATCTGGGACTCGGATTTGGTAGTGACGTATGGATGGCTACCCTTTAAAATGATGAAAGTGCCAACCGTGTGAAATCTAATCATGGCGGAGAAATTCATGATTGCGGTTTGTGCCCGACCAGAATTATATGACACCAAGTCTTTCATATATCCGAATAGAGCTGTGAAAGAAAAAGGCTGAAGCAACATTCACCAGACTTGCACCACTTCGACATTTCGCAGCAAGACTCTTCAGCGGACAGCGGCAGCGGACATGCGGTTGTAAACAGTAGAAACAGGAAGAGAAGAAGAAGCCCCTCCCTGCTTGTCCAGTGTAAACACCATGGGCTAAACGCACGTGTAGCGTGCTCTTGAACGCGCTTCAAGTGCCAGAGAGGCTCGGTGTGAGCAGAAGTTCTCCTGAGTACAATTATACATAGCTTAGAATTCAACTTAGAAGTTATTTATACAATTTTTTTTCCTCACAAATCATTTTTCATTGTCTGCTTACGTTACGGCTGCAAAATGGTTCAAGACTGATCTCCACGGCGAGAAGAGTAGTTTCAGGTATCTAAAAGACCTGTGGTTAGGCTCAGCTAGCCCTGAGAAACCTTTTGCTTTGTTTAGATCACTTTAGTAATCAGCACAACCTTTGATAAAAAACTAGACACACCTCTTTCATAAAGACAGTTCTAATAGTTTCATTGTTTCCTGTGGACAAATGTGTGAAATCAGTAATAAAGCCCATTTATTAGTGATAAATGAAAACACATCAGAATGTGTACTCGTTCTGTCTCCTGCTGCATCAAATGTAGTACATCTGAAGAATATTAAAACCTTGATGAATTATTGGAGAGTCTTCACTTCCTTTTTATAGTTATTTTTGACTACATTAGTGCACTTATAACACATTTCTTTGCTTTTCCACTGCTGCTGCAGCATGAAATCATTATGCGTGGTTCTTTAGATGCCATCTGTCTTCACAGAAAGTCATCTATTATGCGCACTTGTACCAGATAATTGATTAGTAACATTAAATTTGCTAATATACAAAAGAATGTTTCAGTGCAATCCATGTCTGACTGTCATGAATGCAGTAAACTCTTGAGAGTTACTGCTTTCAAATTCTTTCTAATGCTTTTTCATGTGCATTAGCTAGCGTGCGTTTACCCTCCATTATAAGGCCTGTTCTTGAATATATTACAAACTTACCATGAATTTGATGTGTAACCAATTAAGGTTTCTTTACCTTCCATATTTGACTTATTAATATCATTGCTTTACCCTTCAAATCTAATATTTTTATACTTTTTTTCTTGATGTCATGTTAGATAAGGCCATGATTTAAGTCTTGAACCTTTTTAGGGCCCAGAAATGTCAGCACTAGGTCTACAACTTCGTTTTTGTTCTTTACATCTTAAAAAATATACATTTTTCAAATGTCACTAAATGAAAACATGACTCATAAGATCAAGCACCGATGACGCATTATAACTGCTGCGGTCACAGCATCTCCTTGACTAAACCTGACCACTTGACGTGGTTGGAACTTCCATCAAGCTTCTTAATATCAACGCTCAAGACTCTGATCTACACACCTGAGCCAATCCAACCTGACACAGCTTGGTAGTCTGTCCATCAAAGCATCCCGTGAAACATTTCTCTTGATGTGACATTTGTACTGCTTTCACCCCAAGAAACAGATGGGACACATTTCCGAACACGTGTACAGACAAACACGTGCAAATCAGAAGAGACAGCAAGGAACACAGAAAGTAGAGGTGGAAATACGTATTATGATGCAGAGACAAAGACATCGTGACTCTATCAGGAGTGGGCGTTTAATTAGAAAAAGAGGAAAAATGATTGAGGGAATTTAATTTCTTCATTGAACTTTCATTTATCAAATAAAATCTTTGATAGTTTTTTATCAAAACACATGCAGTGGGGAAAATTATTATTTGTCCGTCAATGACAACGCAAGTTGTCCCACTTAAAAGATAATCCTCCTCATTCATGGTTGGTGATGGTGAGCTACTGACGTAGCCAAAGCTGCCCTGGGGCAGACTGACAGAGGCGTGGATGCCAGAATGCGCCTCTGACCATCACCGGGACATCCATGCACATTCACACACCAGTGGAGCAACACTGGAGGCAGGGGGGGTGAGGTGTCTTGCCCAAGGACACAACGACAGCTGGCTGGAGGGAGCGGGGATCAAACAGCCGAACCTTCGATCTTTAGCCGACCTGCCCAACCGCCTGAGCCACTGCAGCCCACTTCAACTGTGAGAGACAGTATGTAAAAAAAATCCAGGAGATCACATTGTATGAATATTTTTTGGCAGATTTTAATGGTATAATGGAGCAGAAAATGAGTATTTCACTCCCACAAACAACCACGAAGTCTGTCCCTCACATGCCTTTTATTTCTTATTTTAGACACTCTTCTATCCTCCATTCACTCACATTTCCTATTACAGCTGCAAAAGGAAAAAGAGGAAAACTGCTCTCCCTGTTTCTTCCAGTAAAAACACCACACCAGATTGAAAGCAGCAGCTAACATGATGGAGGCTGGAAATAAAGGAGATAAGCTTCATTTTTCTGGTGACAATAACATGAACTACAGTGAAAATTCTTACTTGAGCTTTAGCTGACATAAAGTAATGTCTCTTACTGCCTGTGTTTCCATAAAGTTTCCATAAAGTGAGAAGAGGGTCAAGGAAACCTAGCCAGAAGTGAAATAGAGTCTGTAGTCCAAATGTGATAACAAATCATTTAAAAACATGTGTTCTTTTGTAATCTGTATTTCTGATTACAAAAACCAAAGAAGTCGTTTTTAACATGATCCAGTTCCATCCCTCCATCCATCTTCTTAACCTGCTGGATCCCTTTTGGGGTCATGGGGCTGCTGGAGCCTGTTCCAGCTTCTGTTGGGCAACAAGTTGCCAGCCTGTTGAAGGGCTACGCAATCACAGACACATACATGTTCATGTCTAGGGGCAATTTAGAGTAACCAATTAACCCGTGAAGCATGTTTTTGGATGGTGGGAGGAAGCCAGTGTTTTCAGAGAAAACCCAAACATGCACAGGAAGAACATGCAAATTCCACACGGAAAGGGCCCAGCTGGGGTCTGAACTAGGAACTTCTTGGTGTAAGGTATTTCTTGCTAACCACAATGCCACCGTGTAGCCCGTCATCCAGGTCCAGTATCTCAAAACCAGTAAATACATATAGGCAGAAACAGGCAGGGTAGATAGGCCATGGTAGGGGACAGAAAATGAGGTCTTGACCTGAAAACTTGACTTGAGGAAAACGGTACGTACACCATTAGCATTAAATTGTGCAAGACATTCATAAACCAGGAGAGGACCAAAATAAAAGGATGATTTATGCAGAAATATTAATCATCATGCTTCTGAAAAGTGATCTAAGAGAGCCAAATCTCCCAAGACGCAGATTCAGATGCCCTCTTTGTGTCTCAGGACTGTTGCAGTCATCCCCTCATTGTTTCCTTTTCCTCAGTGGGCTATCTGGTATTTTCTCTGTGGATTTTAGCAAAGACATTCACATTTAGGATAATGAAGGGTGACAAAGTAATTGGAAAACAAGAACATTTGCAGATGCAGAGCAGCTTGGCAGAGTCTCCCTGTAATTTGATTAGTCTGTGAAGAGTCAGTGGAGCAGATGTAAACAGCTGGCTGGCACACTACTTGACTATGAAATATGCTAACAGGAGCAACCTAACTTTGTGGATGTTGTTGGCAGCTGAGTGATCAGTGCTGCCATACATTCAGTACATGTTTGCAGGTTTATGGAGGTTTAGCTTTGCAAATCTGTTGGCAGGCATACTGTGCTGTTAACCTGTCTTTTGGGACAAGAAATAGTCCTTCACAAACTTTTACCTCCTCTTTGCAGTCTGGTACATTTAGATACTAGTTAGCCAGCAGGGGAGAAAAGTATGAATGTTACGGGATCCCTCCTTTACCTTATTGGTGCTGGCAACCAAGTGAAAAGTCAAAGCACCTCAGAAGAACTCTGATTCTTTGAAGTTCTTGCAACATTTTTCTTATGATGGAGGACATATATAATAAAAAATCATCTTAAAAACGCTTTTTTGAGTATTTATTTATTCAAATTGTTGTGAATCAGGAACAGATGCAAAAATGCTGTTGGAAAAAGCTTTTAAGTTTGACGTACAAGCTTCTACACAAGCTCCCTGCTCCGCTTCATTCTGATGAATCCACTTGTAAACGACTCGATCCATGTAGGCACATCTTTGGTTTCCTCGTCTGAGCTGGCATTATGACATAGATTGTACATAGAGATGAACGTAACCCATACAAAATGCCTTACCACTCTCACCAGTGACACGAAGCCGATTCAGTCGCCATTTTTCTGTGATACGGGCGCCGTCATTTGGAGCCAGTCGACAGTGATTGTCTCAGACCGAGTCAGTCCAAGTCAACATTTCTAAGGGCAACTACTGTCACCAATGAAGAGGAAGCATGTTCAAAGTCCACACCCCTTCAGCTGAAAGTGCCTTGGGAAAATCTGTCAATCATATGTCCGAGGTGGGGGCCAGCAGGTACCACATGCTTTTATTGAAGCATCTGATTGGTCAGTTTATAACTTGAACAACTTGCGATAGAGAAAAATATAATGAAAAAATAGGCTTAGCAAGAAGATGTTAAAAAAAAAGGCATCAGACCGAGAAGGGTTATTATGACAAATAGAATGACTGAGTAACAGTTGTTTTTTCTCCTTATTGAAGTCTATTGGATTTTGGCTCTTGGAGCCAGCGGGCACTTCCTGTTTGGAATGCGAGGAGGGAGGGGTCAGTTAGTCAAGTTCCTATTTACAGTCAATGCATCTGGCTCAAAGCTGTATGACTGAATATCTCCAATGTTGTTCGCCATTTTTGTTGTTTGTAATTTTAGGTTGGGATTGTGAGGGTCTGTAGGCTAGCGGGAGAGCACATAAACAGATGAATGACCACTCCATGCAAACCCATGAACTTCTGCTGCTCTGCAAAAGCTATGTCTTAGTCAACACACATTTTTTGAATTTTGGCTAAAAATAACAATAACAAATTGAAAGACCAATATGATGCTTTTACAATCAAAATATGATTAGAGTGGAACTAAACAACCCCCCAAAGTATTTTAAGTGTCTAGTTTCCAGGTTTTCATTGTCAGGTGATCTGTTTGGTCACCTTTTGTTTTCCCTTTAGTTGATGGTATTTGTCATGTTAAAGTTTATACATTAAATGTCCAAGAGTAAAGTCTAAACTTGGTCTCCTGCATGTTGGGTCCTTTATAATGATAATAATGGATTAGATTTATCTGCACTTTTCCAGACGCTCAAAGTGCTTACATTGTGGCCATTATTCATTCACTCCTCATTTGTACTGGTAATGGTAAGCTATGGTTGTAGCCACAGCTGCCCTGGGGCAGACTGACAGAGGCGTGGCTGCCATTTCGTGCCTACGGCCCCTCTGACCATCACCGGGATCAACATACACATTCACACACCAGTGGAGCCACACTGGAGGCAAGGAGGGTGAAGTGTCTTGCCCAAGGACACAACAACATTTGGCTGGTGGGAGTGGGGAATCGAACCGCCAACCCTTTGATCATTGGATGACCCGCTCAACCACCTGAGCCACTGCCGCCCTCCACTGGTTTGTGATACTTTTAAGTGCATCACAAAAATATAAAGGAGAAAAACAGGATAAGGCAAAAGAGTTGACAGCAACACAAAATCGCAAAGCTTCCTAAATGTTAAAAAAATTAGGGGAAAAAAGGCAAGATGTTTTTATTACATTTTTTCATCCGCCCAAGTGTTTTTCGATGTCTTAAATAGGTGGTTTGGTCATTTGAATCTAATCCACGAAAATAATTACAATAATTACAGTAAAGGGCAAAAATTGCAAATACAATTCTGAATCTCCTATCTAGTCCAGGTCTTGGAATGCAACTCTTCCTTTCCATAAAGCTTGTAAGAAGAAATAAACAAATGTCTGTGGTACTAAAGAACAAAAAGATGTCAAAGGTAAAAATCGTGTGACAAACACACAGTTATTGACCTTTTTCTTGTGTCTTCCTCGTCTGTTTGCCTCCATCTGTCTAGTAAAGTTGATGCACGCAGCCTCCTTTTTGGTATTTGATTTACACTTCTTCACACTGTAAATTTGAAAAGTATGATTCACTGCAGCTGAAAATTACAGGCCCTTTCATCTTGACAAATCTTGAGAAGAACTTATTGTGCAAACCAGGAGGCTGATGAGAGGAAGAGAAAACTAATTTGCATTTAAAAGGCCCACTCTCTTAAGAAGTCAATCTCTACAGAACTGAATTCTGATAAGGACAAAATATCCAATAAAGGATTCTGTGCATCATTTACCTAAAGAGGCTGCATCTAGAGCATCAATATGTCAGCGTAAAATTAGGGAATTGAATTTTTATTAGTCTAATTAGCTCGGTATTGGGGATGATTGCTGGCAGCCTTTGTGAAAGTGCAGATATTATTAGTGCTAATGCAAACTAAAATTGATAATCATATTTCCTCTGAATTCTCTTTCCCTCAAAGTATAACCAGTTCCCTACCAAACCACTCCTTTTTGACACAAGAATTATGAACATTCTCAGCAAAAACAGGTTTTAAAGTCATTTGTAGCTTTAGGACGGCTAACTCGTTCATCTTTTTTACACCCCATTCTTGACAGGTCATCAATCCATCACTGAGACAGACCACAAGGCACTTTTACTCTTATGATCGGTTGAGAACTGGATTTTATTTCGTGTGTCACTTTTGTTCAGGATTCATCAAAGCTTTATTCCCACACAGTGCCAAACTGGAATGAAATGTCACAGAAAACTGACGATGGTCAGTTGGCACTAATGTCATTATGCTGTCTGCACCAGGGCAGGGTTTCATGAAGGAAACAGAGATTAATCCATCTTGCACAGTAAATCTGTGAAATTCCATTTCTAATGCTGTTTCTTGGTAATATTCCATCCTTATTCTTCACCTATGGTGGCAGAGCATCTCGTTATAGTGGCTCATTTTGTCTTACAGGGTGATCCAGGCACAGATGATCTTGTAATTTTCCTTCTCGTGTGGCGTTTAAAAAGGACCTTTCGCTTGTATGTTGTGCAACCGTACTACACGTACACACATTTAGTTCTACTTGTCAGAAAGTTAAACCCCTTTATTTAAAAGCTCAATAGACAGGCGATTTGTGGACTAGAATGTGTTTTTCAGAAGAATCATAATATATTTATTAACTGACTATCAAATTTGTGTTTGTTAAACATTTATTCAGTGTTATCAACAGAATGTGTGTGATTTAGAAGCATTGCAACAGACTGGGTTCAGGGTGTACCTCAACAGTAGCTGGGTTGGCTCCAGTGTTCCCGTGACTCCAAAAGGAATTTAGCAGGCTCAGAAAATGGATGGATGGATGGATGGCATCAACCGACTTTAACCTTAATGAAGCTGTATTATTTGGGCAATTGCTTCCAAAAAAATTCACATTACAAACCTGATCTCACATCACATCTGTAGTATAGTAAAGTCAATGAATATTACAGTATATATACAACAGAGTCTGTCTGGTAATTTGGCGATTGTCAAGCCCTGCGGTTGCCTTTAAGCCGTCCTTTATTTTGGCTAATGCTTGTCCTCCATCGCCAGGGATTTTCTGACGCACCCAGTTTGCTGAACAGCTGCTGCTTTACTCATACTGATTTTTCTAACAACTTGACTTGCCTTTCACTGCTTGTGTGTGCCTTATCACGTTTGAACTACGGAAGAGGGTGGCGGCTGCCAAAGCCAAGGCAGGCATAAGGAGGACTGATCGGGACATTTGTGCCCGGATTCGCCCTGAGAAACAAATAAAAGGGATTGGCAGCACCCTCAACACCGAGCAGCACCAGACTTACTGGCTAACCCTTGTTTATGTAGCTCATCTGTGTTTAATGAGTGTGTGTGTGTGTGTGGTGTGAGTTTTCTTGTGTTGTAGGTTTGAATTTGTTCTGGGTCGGGGAAACTGTTGGGACCTGCTCCTATAAGATTTCTTTTTGCTTTTTTTGCCCTTCATTCTTTAGATCATTTTGCTTTGTGGGAATTTCATTAAACCTTCTTTGCCCCCCTCCCTCAGCGCTGAGGACCCCGGTGTCAGTCCCGTGCTTATGGTGAGGCCTTCCCTGTTTGGAGTGACGTGTCCTTGGGTTGAAGGGTTCATGAGTGTGTGTGATCTGCATCACGTGAGTGGGGTGATTTATACTTTTGTCTTCTTTGGGAACCTCCACCTGCCTTACCCATTCAGGTCCTCAGCATACTGAACGTTTTTATTTTATTTTAGGTGTACATGTATTTTAACACTTCTTTCTTAATTATGGTTTTAGGATCTTTTAATAAAAATTGGTAAACTCTGGTCTCCTGCCTTTGTGTGCATCCATCTATTGTCTTCGTACCACATTCACATGAAGTACCATCTAGATTACTTTTTTGTGTGAACTGACATTAATCCGAATGTTGTTTTTTTTACTGTGATCAGGCAAACCTGAATTTAATCAATGGTTTCAATTAAGGTTGCACCTCATGTGGAATCTATTAACAAGACTAGAAGTGAAGCATGTACTGCCTCCCTGTTTGTATTTGATCATGACTGTTTGGCTTTGTCATGTCTTTTCAAGATGGAGATTGTCTGAAATCTTCAAATCCGCTCCAAAGAACAGTGTGTGAAGTAAATACCCCTTTTATTTACGGTGTGTACACGTTAATGGAAGCAATAAAAGCAGCCAAGCTTGTAATCACGAAGTTAAAATACAAACCTATATTCAGACTTAACGAGTATCATTTATCCACCTTATCACTCATGGGGGATTTAGGCAGGGGCACTGAGGGCAATTCCCCAAGGCAGCCTTTACTCCCCAGTGAAGCTACTGTTTTGAAGCCTGCTCTTTTGCATTTAAATATGATGTGCATTTAAGAAGAATAAACCGAAAGCAGCTGAGGTGCTGTTTAGGATTTCTGGATATGGGACTGTGCTAATATTGTTATGGGAACAAAAAAGGAGCTTAACCACAGGAAGCTCAAATTAGGACAAAAGAGGAACTAATAAGAGGAGAAACATGCCCAACATCAAGAAAAAGACCATAATAAATTACATATGTTGGTAAGTATATGAGCCCACTATGAAAGAAGCTAATAAATTATTATAGGTGTCTCACTTTGCTCTTTTATTGCTCATAAAGCTAAATGTACTTATAAGTATGCATTTATTTACACAAAATATACAATGTTGAAACAATTAATAACCTATTTTAATTACCTGCAATAATATTTGGGTTAACTTACAGTATATTCCAGTTCAATGTGTGGAAACACTTTGAGATTTGCAAAGACATGTGACCATACAGTGTTCTAGAATGTTCTAATAATAATCCCTTTGGATTATTTTGATGTAGAAAAACAACAGTGGAAAGAACTCTACGAAACTAAAATTGAAGTAACAGGAACTTCTAAAACATTTTGTTGCTCCTTTTGTCTATGAGTCTTTGCACACACACGCAGTTGTGCAGTGATAACCACTACACCACCATGCAGCCAAATACCTACTATTTTGATCCCCATAAATAAAATCATTTGTAAGGCAACTCTACATTTAGAACTGTTTGAAGGCGCTCCACAAAAAAAGCAAGAAACATCAAACCAAGAATCAAGTTTTTCTCCACATGTTGAAATCAAAGTCATTTCAGATCATGTCAAAAAGGCCAAACTGAATTGAAATAAAGTAAGCACAACACGACTTTAGTCCCATCTGTCATACAATGATGCAGCATCATCAAACCCCTGATGTACCTGTGGGTCTCTGACTGCTCGTGCCCTCTCTGAACAGAAATAAAGTGTCTAATTCCTTCTTGTGATCAGGCTGATTAGGTCATGGCTTTGTGTGACACATCTTCAGCTCTGTGTCACATTCCTCGCCTCCCCTTTTGCATCCTGTGTTATACAAAAAGCACTTATGACATCCTCTGAGCAACTTATAAGGGAGCGCCGCTAAAGAATGCTTATTTTGACAAATTACATAGCTGTGAGATGCTACACAAAAGGATTGTGAATGGGAGGCAAATGAAGACACTCTGGGGTACAAATTCATTTGAAGTGCTATTTGGAGGCTCTTATTAAGAGGGTTTCTTGGAGATTAGGCTCTTCTTTGGGTGGCACGTCTTGACGTTCACATTCAGGGCTTTTGTCGGCATTGAGAGTTACGGTTTCTTTTTCCATCTGATGGAGAGAGCTACTAAATGGAATTAGCGGACTAATTCAGTCTCATAAATGTCAGTCGGTTTGAGATCTTTTAATTCGAGATCAGCTGGTGCATCATGCATGGAGCTTTTTGAAGGAGAGGAGGCTGTGTATTGTGGAGAAGTACGAAGTTCACCCACATCTTACATTACTTCCATTCTTGCATGACTTCAGATGGGGTTACTGATCCTATTATGGAAAAGAAACCCTTCTTGATTTTGAAATATTTTCCAACTTGCTTCCGAAACAGTGGAAATGCTGTAAACATCATAACACCACACTTGTAGCACATTTATTTGTTAGGTTTGTTGTCTTTTCAAGTTAGATATTACGTTTTGTTTTCTATTATCAACAAACTAAGTTAATTTAGGCAAAAGAAATGTAACTGAAAGTCAGATATTAAACGGCCTTTATATTGTGATCTTCCATGCACTATTGTCCTATGTGAGTTTTCTCAATAAAAGAAAACTGCATAAGCTGGACAGCGTTGTCCCATAAAAAGCTAATTTGTCTCGGTATCATTGAGGAAAAATAGATACATATATTAACAGATTACATTGTTACACTAAATTAGGAGAAACCTACTTTTAAAGCGCAATCGGGCTTACACCAATGAAAGCGCCATCAGTGACGTTCACGTGAAAAAAAGCCAAAGAACAGTGCGAGACGCGCCGAAGCTCTGACGCGGTTTTCTGCGGCGCCTCATGGCGCGCGCAGATATAAACCCGAGCGCGCACTGTGCGCTCAGAAGAACAGAGGACACGGCACAGGAGGGCGCGCAAAACTCTGCTCAAATCATTGGAAATGTAAGTACACTGACTGAAATACTCTTCTGAAATTTCCAATCAGTGCAAATGATCTGTAATTTTTGTTTTTGTTAAGCAACTTTGTGTTTTTAACAATGAATTTCCTCTTAAGTTGGGAAACTTTTACGTTTGGATGACTGAAATGAAGGAGACCAAGAGTGTTTGTGAAAATGTTTCTGCTTCGTGTTGTGCCAGATGCATCCTAACTTGGTCAGCTGGCTGGGGACCCTGGGGTTCCTGCTGTGGGCGCTGCTCTGCCTTGGAGCCTTAACAGAGGGGTATCCAATGAAGCCAGAGAACCCAGGAGAGGACGCTCCTGCGGAGGAGCTGGCCAAATACTACTCAGCTCTGAGACACTACATCAATCTCATCACAAGACAGAGGTGGGAGCATGAGTTTTCTCAAAATCAAACAAACAAAAAAGAAAGTTTTAATAAAAGTAAATATTTGCTTTAACTTTTATGATCAAGTAAGAAATACAGTTTGTCACTGTTGCTGATTAAGTGACCGTGATGGCTTATTGGGGACTGGTTTCAACAGGTTTCACGTTTATCTTTATTGAGGTATTCACATTCCTTCTCAAAGATAAACCGTCATTGCCAGCAAGCTTTGTCACATTACAGTTTTGAGCTTCTCTCTGAATGTCGGGGATTTGGATGCCTCTGCAGGCATTTAGCCGCGGGGAGACCAGTTGTCAGATATATAACTTATCATCTGAAGCCCAGAAAGAGAAATGCGACCACCTGCCACGCGTCACATCTGTGTCTCATGGCCTGACATCTGGCTTCAACATAAAACGATGCATAGAAATAAAAAGCCTTTGAAACTCTAATTTTCTGTCTTGTCTGCTTGTGTGTCTCAGGTATGGGAAGAGGTCCAGTCCTGAGATTCTGGACACACTGGTGTCAGAGCTGCTGTTAAAAGAAAGCAAAGACACACTTCCACAGTCAAGGTGTGTATGTTTCTTTGAGTTTAAGCGTCCGTCTTTTTGTCCCCTCAAGCTCATATAGACTCTTGCGTCTCTCTGCAGTTACAACCCATATTTGTGGTGATGTAATCACCAGTGTCGGCCCTCACTCTACCCTCATGCCTTCAATAACTACTCTGACCTGCCCCTGTCACTTCTCCGAGTGGTCGACCATTCGTCCTTGCAGATCAACTATACCGTCAGCACTGCTCATACACTGACACGTGCCATTCTACTGTAAATAACTTCTTCTAATTCATTTTCAGTGACGGAGAATTGAGGAGAGGCGTGTTGATTGTATTGTATAGTTGTGTTATTAAAAGCTCACTGTTTGAACCAAAGTTTGGACCACTTATTGATGGCTTGAGTTTATTGCTTAAGGGAAAAATTCAAGACATTGCACTGTTGGGTCATGTGTGGAAATAGTGTGACCAAAGAGCACTGATGGGCACGGGTTTATGTGACCTGTAGAGTATTTTCGCCCCTGAAATATAATAAAAAAAAACATGATGTATAAACAGAATTTAACAACAACAGCAAAATTAATTAAAAATGAAAAATAAAACAGATTTTATAAAATCAAACCATGTCACGATTCCGAGTAAGTGTAAAACACTTTTTAGGAAACACCAGTGTTCAAAAGCTCTTTGACCTGCCCTTCTGTATGAAAGATGCTTTACAAACAAAGCTGTCTGGCCTGAAGTGTAACTGTGTGAAATAAAGTTCTTGCAATATTCATAAAGATGTCGTGTCTATTCTTTGTGGTTATGTGGGCATATAAAAACATTTGTATTTATCTATTTAGTAGACTTTCTTTGGTTTGCTATGATACAGAAGCTCATTAAACTTTGAACAAAAGCAAGAGAACAGGTCAAATGTGGATAAGATGGCATATAACCACACATATTCACTCCAAAAACAAATTTAGAATTTAGAATTCAGCTATTAGAGATAATTTGAACTGTTGGAGGAAGAGAATCCACACCCTCACATGCAAAGAATGGAATAAAAAAACCTTGCTGAAGCTGAACCATGACCTCCCTGACTGCAAAAACAATACACCTTTATGCAGCCCTAAACTGTTTGGGCCACATTTATTTATGAATTTGAATGATTTACAAGTATTTTTATTAACACTATGATTATACGCTTCCTCATGCACACAGTGCAGAAATGGTTGATTACTGTGTGCTAAACCGTATGAGCTGAAGCTGCTGTTGCTGTCCTGCTCTGAATCTGCAAGTACATTCATGCACTTTCTTGAGTCTTTGTGAGAGTGCACATGACAGGCGGTCACATAAAATAAATCTAATCTAACATTGAATCTAGTAAAAGGATGGCTAATGGCGCTCTCTTGTGGCCATGTGGATAAACACCTGGCATCAGAATGCTACAATAAAAAGGAGACACTCAGTTTTAGTCTAGGGCACTAATTCGATTAAAAAACTACGGTAGATATAGCAGCCACAAAATCACATTCATAATATAAAAGGAAGACAGAAAACTAAAAACTGAAGATTTATCCACCAAGAGGCAAATACTAGGAGGTGAGGGGTTGGTAGGTTCATGGAATTTATTTTTAACATTATTGGTTAAAAGGTTTCTCCACCATCTGCTTTAATATATTTGATAGGAGCTCCACTTCTGACTGGCAAAATTATGAATTTGATCATATATGGGACACATTGAGGATCAATAATGAGGTCAAATGAAAATATTACGTTTCATCACATAAGAGCTCCATGATCCATTTAATTTATTGAATTGACATTATGTAATTCATTGCTTTTTTTTTTTTGCTTAAGGCTAAATATGAGCAGTGTTTTGGAGTTTTTATTATCATTAATGCTTTAAAGGGATCAATTTAAAAATTTATTGTTAGCTTGATTTTGTGACACTTTAACACTGGCAGTTGATTTGTTTTTAGACCTTTAACTTATTGTTTACTTTTTGTATGAAAAGAACAAAAAAAAGTCAGTTTTGAACACAAGCATTAATCAGAAAGAATTACATGAAACAAAAGTGGGAAAATCCAAATGCTGCCAGTCATGTTTTTGTTAAGAAAAAATACATAATCCAATCATGTGATCAGCAAAAGAGCTATTTGCTTTGACATTAAAATTGAAGTGCCATTTTAAGCCAATTTATTTGGTAACAATAAAATATGTGTCCACCTTTATTCCACAAATCTGTGACAACCAGATAGTAAAAAGCAAAATTTTAATTTAGTTAAAACAATCTCACAGTGGTTTATACAAATCGTTTGTACTACATAATCATGCAAAACACTCAGTCTTTATTTCATTTTATTTAACCGTTATTTAACTTTTATGTAATTTAATTGTCTGATTACTGAAAGAAATCAGAGTATGTTATTGTAATTCTGGATTATATTTATTATTATTATTATAATTATTATTATTATACGTTTTGCCTGCCTTTTTTTTGGTCGCTTCTCCTCTTATAATTTTAAAAATATTACATTGATTTCAAATATAGTTTGTGAAGCTCCATTAGGAATAGTGTGCCATTACTTTCAGTACAAATCTATTGTAAGGATCATTCATTATTAATATTTCTATGGAATCCTTCTCTCGTAGAAAATGAATAGGGCCAAATTTTTAAGTGTAATGTCTCACGAAGTAATAATACTATTGTATTGTAGCTTAGTCGGAATTAACTTTGGAATTTTCTCTCCAAGCTATAGTAAGGTTGGCCCATTTGCACCATCATGTGGTCAGATGTGGTACAAAACACGTTGATCCTATGCTACATTGTAAGTAAAAATAAGAAAATTCTTTTTGCCTCTTATTCCTTTTGGAAAAATAGGACCGCCCACTTCTGCCTATCTAGATTTTCCGCAATTTACAATTGTTCGTAAAAATTGGTTTTTGGCTCCCTCCCTATACAATATATTTTCACCAATCTTCACAATATTCTATAGGTACCCTATTTGGACCACCCCAAATCCAATGGTATCACTCATCCTTATGCGCAATTCTTTACTGTTTTTGTATTAAACGTAATGCTAATGAAAGGGGGTCTGGTTCTAAACTTTGAAATGCTCCAAATCGTTAACATAGATGGACCTACCCTCATCAAATTTTTAAAAAGACTTACTTTTACAGAGATTAATAAAAATCAGAATTACAAGAATATTCCTATAGGTGCCACTGTAAATTATGATATTGTGTTTACACCTATATCTCAACAACTACTTAACCTTAACAAATAAAATCCAACATGTTCATTATTTGAGAGGTCTTGTATAGCATAGTAGTAGCTATATTTGAAGCAGCACCTGATGGTGACTGCTATATCTTGCTTTAGCAGTGGATAATGTATTGCCTCAACTAAACTAACGTAGATAACATGCAAACACTAGTAGTTTGTAAAGGTCTTTGGGAAGATCTTTGGTTTAATATTTAGTATTATTCGGTGTTATGGCTGATTTTATATTCATTTAAAAATAAATGTTTTTTGCCATAGGTAAAGAACGACACCCAAATTTGAAGACCTTTATCTCAAAAAGTACTGCACCTAATGGTATGCAATTTAGTGAGCAATTGAGACGGTTAGTTCAAAAGGGGCCCAAGTCCTCAATTTTTCAAAATAGAGATATGATATGTTCTATGGTCTTCAAGGGAAAAGCTATCTGATTATGTACATTAATGTCCCAAGTCCGTTGTAATGTATTGACTATGCTTGACATTTAAAATGCATTAAGTGCAAAATTCCTGGATTTGGGCCTCTCTTGCATGGGTTTAGCTTTATCCCATAGATGGCAGAACTAGTTATCCTATATGGCAGCGCCCCTGTTTAATTCAAGAAGGGCCCAAGTCCAGAGAGTTTAGTTTGCTAGTCCTCTGAAATGATCAAAATGAGGTGCTTCATATTATAGCATTTGTAAGCTATAACCTGGTGCTAAATCTGGGTAAAGTATTAATCATTTGGTGTAGCCTTCCTGTAAGCTATGCAATTAAATCATTTCCTGGAAAAACAAACCTCTTGGACTTGGGCCCCTTTTGAACTAACCGATTCAATTACTTCAGAGTAATCTGTCCATGCTATGTTAATTCTGGGCTCTATTGCGCCAGCAGGTGGTAAGTTTTAGCACAAAACTATTTGGGCCTTGGGCAATAGTTATAGGAACACGCTTATAATCCCCTGTGGTTCATTTGATAGTAGAAAAATAGCAAATATGAGGCTGCCATCTCTACCTAACTAGATTTTTCGCAATTCACGATTTTTTTGCGAAAAACGCTTCTTTGATTCCCAATGCCACATATTTTCACCAATCCTTGCATATTTCTCAACATACCCTACTTTGATTACCACAAATCCTGTGGTACCACCGTTTTTGCATAATTCTACACTGTTTCTGTAGAACCCGTAATGAGTGGTTGTAAACTTTGTAGCCCTGCAGCTCCTCAAACAATCAACATAGCGTCACCTATTTTTAAAGACTGCTTTCTCAATTTAAGATAAGTTAACAAAACAACCTTTTAATATATTCCCCTTTATATCTCCAAAAATAATTGACCAACATGAAAGAATCTTGACATGCAGTTTGGACGGAAGGTCTTTAATGGCAACAGCTTTAAAATGCTAAAAGAACAGCATTGCTTTTTGTAATCAAATGCAATTTCTTTAAAGACTTGCAAATCTAGTTTACAAGAATGACCTTGGATTTTTCTTGATTAAGAAAACAATGGAAACCAATGTTATCTGTTAAACCTGGTGATAGTTTTTTTTATTAGCTACTCATTTATAGGTTATGTTAATTTTCTGTTACTAACCTAAAAATGTACTTTTAAATTGGCTAATACTGTAAATCAGAGATGGAATTGTTAGATCTGGCTATGAAATGTATTTCTAGAGAAAAATGATCATTTCAAAGTCCCAATCATCCTTTGATCTATTTTCAAAATGCTCACAGTGGTCTTTCAATTACTAATTTTAATTCCTGTGTCGTTTTCTAGGGCAAAGTTTCTCAGAGCGGCAGTAGTTCATTAGAAATCTACCTCTGACTTGTGGGCGGGACCCTTAGGAAGCCCATCCCCCAGTTCCCATCATCCATAGCTGATAGGTCTCTATGTCCTCCAAAGGCCTAACCTAACATCACCAGTGCAACAAAAATGGTGATCAATATATCTACAAGTGGATCCATCAGAATGGAGTGGATCAGAGAGCTTCTGGCCTGCCGACTGTAGCAACAAGCTTTATCAAATGGCATTTTTTATCTGCTCCTGATTCACAAAGATTTGAATAAATAAATATTCATGAATGCAATGGTAATCTTAATTTAAGCATGATACCTTTTTATATGTCCTCCATGATCCTCAGAAAATGACACAAGAACATGTTCATAACACCAAAGAATTAAGAAAGCACTTTTTACATATTTGCTTCCTAGTCAAATTAAAATTTACCACTGACAAATATAACTACTTTGAGCACAATATGATACTCAGGATGCACAATCCAAAGTTTCAGGTTAGCTATTCTTTAACACATTATTAAATCAAACGTTACAATAAACTCTAACGTATCATAATTTTAGATTCTTTATCAGATACATTTTCTATGAACTTTTGTGTGTTTTAATGTAAAGGTTTTGGATGAATGGGCGGGTACCTCTCTTTGATAAAGGAAAGAAAAAACATCCAGTTTGAAGGGGTTGTATCATGTCGCCACATGTTATTGGTCAGTCTGAGTGTGTCGTCACAGAGAAGGCGGGACCTTACGATTTGATTGGCATCGTGTTCGCTGGTAGTCTGATGCTGGACCAGGACCGACAGCTGAGCGGACTCTGAACATCCAACCGGGACGGCCGGCGTAGCACCGCGAACTCCTGCCCGTTATTTTGGGGTAAGTCACGCCTAGTGGTCATATGTAAAACACGGGACTCTGAATTCACGCGTTGACTGTTTTGCTGGTTGGACAAAGACGTCCGGCCGTTTGTGAGGCAGAGTTTGACAGAAGGAGGTTCGTCCCCTCAGTGGAGCCCGCTCTGCAGTCAGGACGAGTCCCATGCAGGCACGTTGGCTTCACGCGCATCTTTTCTTTCGTTACGTTTATTGTGGCGGGCGGCTTTGTAGTCGTAGGTGGGGTGTGTGTGGACGCTTCGGTATCTCGGAAGGGGATGAAAAAAATGGCCGCACGTGTGGAGCGCGAGCTCGTTGTGGATGAGTCCCACTCCTCGGGTGAACCAGCGCGGTTAAGGCGCGCGGCTAAGGCGCGCGGCTCTTGTACCTGGACTAGGGACGGGGAGGGGGGAAAGCTCCCGCTGTGTCTGAAAGGCTCGTGGCGGAGCGCCAACATCCCCACGCGGCTGAAGAGACAGTTTTGCAAGGTCAAGAAAGATACATAAATCCTTTACTCAGAAAACTTTCACACGGGGGTTTCAGAGGCTTTTAGAGAAGTATTGTACTGTAGTGAGAGTATTGTTAATTTACAATATTATTATTCAAGCAGCACTTTAAAAAACAGCCATTTATTTAGGTAAGAGTACTTAAACAATTACTATGTTTGAAAATACCCGATGAAAACTCAAAAAACTTAGGTGCCAAAGTTTTCTAAAGCACAAGACTTAGCAGCAAAATATCAAATCACACACAAATAAATAAACACACCAAAATAATAAACCAGGTTACTAGTAATTAAAAATATAAGAACGGCTATATTCCCATTGTGTCTAGAAGGTACCAATAAGAGAACATTTTTGTATGAAAATTAAATGTGTGCATTTTGTCATTTTTATCCCCTATTGATGTAAAAAAAATACATCAAACCACTTTGGCTCAAAAATTACTTTAATTTAGAATCTATGCGAAAACAAAACAAAAATACAAGGGATTTTTTTTCCTCATAGCTGGAAACTAATTCAGACTTTTGAGGGGTTAAAAATAATCGACTGATGAATTGGTTTATAAAGGAACATTTCCTTGTTTATTGCCTTTTTTGTCAACAGTAAAGATTTTGTTGATGTTCAGAACAAATTCTATGTGATTTATTGCAAAAAAGTTTTATGAATAAAGCCCAGTGAGGCCAATTAAATAAACACAAGTCTTCTCTCCTTCTTTCTTTTTTCCACTTTAAAACATCCAAGATCAAAGCTCTGCATCTGAAGCTCTTCATGAAGGAACCTCCAAATGCAGCTCAATATACTTCAGCTCTCAGTGAACCTCCAGATTCTTGCTTTTGGCAAGCTTTATAAGCAGTTTAGCTATGCACACGTGACGGGGGAGGCCCATGACCTGCAAAGACCCCCGGGGGGGGGGGGGGGGGGGGGGGGTAAAGGTTATATGAAGGGGCTTGCTATCTTTGTGTTTTATGTCATTTCTGTTGCCGGATCTACAGGGCACACAAAAGTAGGATGTGAAGATCAAGACACTCCAGTTTATTAACATGTCCGTACAGTTCCCGGGCGGGGAATATCCAGTTTTGACCCAGTATCCAGGGTGACTTCTGCTTGAGAAGAGCAGGACTTCCCAAGTTCTCCTGTGCGTTTCCTTCCTGGAAAGTAGAGGAAAACATGATTTTCAAGTTTGACGTATGCCCTCAACATCCGAACACGCAGGAGTTGTGAGAGCTGTGCAGAGATCATATTCTGCTCCCTTTTCTATTATTAATACTCAGCTATGGGAGTGGTGCTAAGATAGAAAGAGGCGGAGAAGCTGTCTGAAGAAAGTGGAGTAACTCAAAGCTCGCAGCTATGAGCAACACATGTTTGGGGAGTGGTTATCTATAGTCAACCCTCCCTTCCTTGCTCTGTGCTGCAGTGTTGACCCAAAACTGCTGACCTGCATTCTGCAGCAACCAAATGTCCAGCTCTATACATTATGTTATAGGAGAAACTGAGCAGTTTAGATCCAGATTCCAGCTCAGACGAGGAAAACAGAGAAATTCATGGATCTATTTGTCTGCAAGTGGATGCATCAGAATGGAGCGCAGCAGGAAACTTGTGGCCCGCCCAGAGAATGTTCTACGTCATAAATACCATCGTCTTCAAGCAACATTTTATTTTACAATTATTTAAAGAAATACTCAGACATTTTCTTTACATATGTTCTCCATCATGAGAACATATATAAACACATGTTAAAAACACCCAAAACCTCATTTTAATCAGAATAGTTTAATGGGATAAATCTAAATTAAACCTTATGCTACATTTAACACAGAAAATGCTCCAACTTGAAAAAAAGAAAAACAAAACCCTCTGTTCTCCATTCAAATGCAACAAAAGTTGTACTAAAGAGGGTAAATATCATCTGCTGGACAGACCTTTCTTTATTTCAAACCCTTTTTCAAACAGCTTGGATAGTTTATTTCTTTTTACTTCAGAAGCTTCACTCTCCCACAGGCTGTCCAATAAAATCATGTTTACATGAAGTTGTTAGAGGTATTCAAAGATTGGATGTGGCAGATTATCTTACTTCCTTTTTCTTCCATTATCTCCATCTTACCCAACAAAGTATGTTTTTTCTTTACTGCTCAACGTCACGCAACATCAGTTTCCTCGGCTTCAAACTTTGCAGTCATGGTTAGAGCTTGCATCAGTGTCCCTCATCCCCCTTCATACTAATGCTCAATAACGCGCCGCTGGGCTGAAGGACTAGAGAAGACGCAGCGACGGCGATGTGGCAGGTCAGGTTAGATCCCGGGCTGCTCATTATTACAATTGCCGTGCGGTCAAAGCTGAAAAGTTTGACAAGCTGCAAAACAGCGTGGCTTCAGGCTGTTTGCCAACGCTGAGACATCCCACCAGCCAGAGGAGGAAATTGAGCTCATTTTTTTTTATTTATGTGGGAAACCTGCAAAAGGAGAAAGAAAATATGAATGATGTGAATTTTGATTTTAGTTTCTGGTGAAAGAGTAGACTAAAAGCATGAATCTGTACAATGTAAGATGTAGTGAAAACTCAGCAGTTTGATGAGCAGGTTTAGTTAGATGTTTCTTCAGCAGCAAATCTGCAGGAATATCCTGCAGGTATCGATCTGCTAAGATGACCATCTTCAGGGGAACAGTGTAATCCTCTTATTGAACGGCTGTGGCAACACATGCGATGACCTACATAGGGTTTTGTGTTGAGGCAGAGCGTGATGCGTGTGACGGGATGGCTTTAGTTATGGGAGAATAGGATGAGCGAAAAACTAGCCTTGAGCATGGCATGAACAGCCGTCCTGGATTGAGATTTGTTTCAAATGTTGCAGTCATGCTGGAGCTGTTCTTTGGAAGCTCCTCAGCTCGGGTGGGTCAAGGAAGTTTACTTTCATTTTTCTTTTCTTGTTATTCTCAATCACTTAGAGTGATGGATGGAGCATTTCTAAGCCTAGAGTACACAGTGAGGACATATGAACACAAACTGAAGAGTTCTTCCAGAACAAGTGCCTTCTAGTTCTCGGTTTGTGGAGTTTCTATCTCTGTCATATTGTCAAGATGTTCAGTTGTGCGGTACAGGCTCTCCAAATGTGACTAATTTCCCACTACAGTGACAGCAGACATGTTATTGTACAAAAACAAAGCCCTGCTACTCTTCTAGCTGTCTTATTCCCCTTGTCCATCATTTGAACGCTTGGCAACGGGGAACACCCAGAGCTTTCATTGGTGCATCTTTTGAAACAGAAATGGCCAATGAGTTTTCTCCATCTGGGCGTTTTTGTTTAGATCGATTCATTTATTTGAGAACTAGAATTGGACAAGATGGCATGCCTATTCATGCAAATAACTCCTCAAATGAGATCTTCTGCATTTGTCCTATCTATGCAAATCTAATTTTCTCTCAAACTGAAATGAGATATGGGATACTAACAAATTTAAAAAGAAATTGGTTTTCACCAGAAAGGCTTCAGTTACTTGCTTTTAGACACGGAGGAGAAAATTGCCGGGAGATTGCTCCTACGACGGTTTGCTCTTTCAAGACTGTGGTCTGCTCGCTCCCATGCTCCCATGACTTTAGAGGCTTTTTCTGCTGCACAGTCTAATCTTTAAAGATTTTTTTCTTGGCTTTGAGAAGACTGTCTTTTATCTGCTTCTGTCTCTCATGTTCTTAGTGTATCCCTGGACTCATTCGTACTCCCTGCCTGTTTTTAAACATTCCTCTGAAGTTGGTCAGGCTTTCTGTTTGCTCCTCCTCTCTTAGTCGGACTTCTGATTGGTACGTTTTAGCATTGGCTCTGCAGAGTGGATGATTGGGGGAGGAAATAATTTCATTAACATTCCTTCAAGGGATATCTTTCACTTCCAATGAGGATTTTGGAGTGACTGTAATCTGTGTTGCATAATGGCTTGACCCCTTAACCCCTCTTTTTCTGTAAACGCTGATACAACAGGGGGCCGTCTGCTTCTTTCAAGATCAATAAAAAAAAAAGACCACACGATAATGTACGATAACAAATGACAGTTAACCTATCTCCTGTATTGATTATATTTGCGCTCCAGAGAGGCTCCATAGTCAAAGGGTAAATGGGGAGTTTTGTCAGCGTTGATGGCTTTAGTCTGAGAAAGAGGAGAAGTAAAAAAAAAATTAAATGAAGTGTTTAAAAAGATAATGTAATGTTTGGCAAGTGACTAAAGTCACATTTTTTTCTGTTTCTTGTTGGCTTACAACAGAAGAGTCCGTTACAGATATGCACTGTAGGAAGAATGGGCTTTGTGCCAGTGGACTCTGTAGTTTTATCAAACAAATGTTTTAAACATCACAGTCTGGCAGTGAAGGTCACAGGGAGACTTGTAGTTCTGGCTTCATTTCATTCATTCAGTGAACATGCAAGAAAAAGAGGCGGAAAACTGAGTTTGAACTGAGGTTTTTATATTGATGGTGTGTTACACATCAAATACTTTTAACAGTTTGGTAAATTCATAGATGCACATAGTATAATCTGAGACAGACTTGAGAGGTTAGAAGATAATTTGGGTAAAAGATATTGATTTTCAAATAAATTGTTGTTTTTTAAAGTTTTTTTCCCTCCAGTAAATCATTTTGTAGCTTTTTGTACAACATCACTCATGCTGCCTTGGCTTGATGCTAGGTTCAGACTCGTAGGTTCAGACTGGGCACGTGATGAGCATTCTTGAACACGCGTTTAGCATATGGTGTTCACACTGACTGGACTGTCACTATCTGATACAAGTTGGAAGATGCTTGGTACGAAATGTTGAAGCAGTGGAAATCTAGCAGATCTTGCTCCAGGTTTTTCTTTTCTTCACAGCTCTATTCCAATTTATAAAAGACTTGGATTCATATAATTCCAGCTGGACATAAACAACAATTATTATTGTCAGTTGATCAATTTTCAAATGGTTGGCACTTCCATGAATTAAAAAAGGATGCCATCTATTCATCACTACTAAATCAGAGTCCTGGGTTATTGTCCAACCTGGTTTAACTTTCAGCGCGGATTCAGTGGGCATGCATTTTATACGTAGAGCCCAACAATGGTCTTAAACATGTGCGTAGCAACGTGTGAACACGAGACTTTTGATCGCGAAAGCCCGAAACTCGCATATGCGCAGGTTTAAATAGACTTTTCATTGAAAGTGGTGGCTTGGATGTGCGTTTCTGTGGGCGGTGAAAACGTTGTACTTCACAGAAGGAACATTTGACTATCTCTATAGTTGTAGTAGTTTGGGAGTAGATGCAGAAGATCAAAGTAACTGACACATTTTATAGATTTTTGTTTCAGTCCTGTATTAGCAAACATTGTTGTCTGTGGAGTTTTCCTAAAAGTTCCCTAGAAGCAACCTTATAGCAATAGCTCTGGAAACTATGGAAACTAATGTGCTTTGTCTATTCTTGGTATTATAATCGTATTTCTTTTTATTTATTTATTTATATATATATATTTTTTAATTATAATCATATTTCTTGTAACACTTTTTGTATCCTAATGATTTTTTTTCTCTTTAAAAGGATGTAGCAGTTTTGTAGATTGGAAGATATACTTTTTCTTCATGGATGCTTTATCATAATCGATGTGAAAAATATTGATTTTTACATGTTATTTGAGCACATGCATGCTGATAGAGACAGATCCCACAAGATGACTTGAGGGAGACTGTAAGGCATGTTTGTGTTTGCCACAGAAAAGGAAAAGAGAGTTCTCTGGAGTGAAAGCACTCTGCTTTGTCAATAGTTACAGAAAATACCGGTTCTTTATTAAGTCAACGGTTTAGAGCCAGCTGATGATGCAAGAACGCTTGATTGGCTGAGTACTACTGGTTGTCCATGATTGTACACAGCGTGGAAGAACAACTGTTTCAGTGTGCAGAAAAGGTTCCTGCGCTGCAAGAAGCAGCAGCGCCGTTGATCGATGAAACAGGAGGGAAACCTTCTGTGTTTGTGCATGGAAGGAATGATCAATGCAAGTTGAGCTGAAACCTCACGGCTCAGAACCCTCTGCCTCTCTGTCTGCAGGTCTTCACTGCTGACTGATGAGCAGACAATAGTACTCCCCCTCTACCAAGTCCCTCAGGTAAACAACCTCCACAGCACACCATGGGGTAAAACTGTCAGCTGTAGAAGCATGAACTCACTGAAGTCTGTTGGTTTAAGAAGCATGGAAGCAGTTGGTTTTCTGTTGTGTATGCATGCACTCTGATCTCTACGGTTTGGTAAACAGCACATCTGTAGCAAGTATTTATTCTCCTTTCAGACAGACATAGATGGTCATCCTCTATAGTTCACACTTCACATTTACTAAGTGTTTCTAATGAACTCCACATTTACTTCCTGAGTTAATCTCTTAGAGAAACTCCATCTTTGGGATGAAGTTTTCATTTTTAGATTCTCTCCTTACGTCTTAGTCATAACTAACCTTATGGGTAATTAATGAAACCGGACAAAAAATGGGCAAATCTCTACGGGGCATGCAGGTTTTAAAATATCAAAGTCATAGACCGCTCAGTGAGCCCTTATACCAGGGGTCCCCAAATCCAGGCTTCGAAAGCCAGAGTCCTACGTATTTTCCAACTAACCTGCCATTGAAGCTCCTTATTGGCTAATCACACCTGATCAAGGTCATCAGCAGCAAATTTGGTTTTTAAATTTTGTAGATTTTGAACGGCGTTAGCGTGACAGGCTCGATGCTGGCCCTTTTTTACTGGAATATTGTGAAAATTTGATGCATTTCCTGGTTTAAGATAAACAAAAACAAAATGATAGGATACAAATTTATGACAAATGTGGGTGTGTTTAACAAAAAACCTCAGTTACCAAGACAATCCAAAAATGTACATTTTTGTTCCCTGACAAACCAGACCAAATGGGTCTTTCAGGATTAAAGGTTGCAGACCCCAGTCATAGACGATCAATGAGTTCAGGAGAACATTACTGTAACACTGTACTCATGTCTATATTTCATCTACACTTGTAAACAAAAAATAAGCAATGTTTTCAAATGAGAGACATTCCAGCATCAGATAATGGTCCAAGTGGTGGATCCTGTAATCCCGTGTTTTTCGTGGCCGGATTAAAATCCAGTTTCTAAAAATGGGGGAGGGGTTGACGTGTAGGGTTAAGGATGGCTGGGCAGTGGGGATTAAAGTCTGCAGATCTCTTTGCACAGCTGTGTTGATGTGGGAGGAGCTAGATAGATACTAAAGGGGAGGAGCCTGAGAACCTTCAGCATATGGGGTTTACACCTCTGGCTTTTCATGGGTTTAAATATTTTGGTCTAGTCTTCTTTTTATTAACTTTCTCTGAAGCAAAAAATTACATTCCAACTAACTTGTCATAGCAAGCATTGCATTTGATAGAGATAAATAACTGTTGAATTATGCAACAGTCTTTGTGCTCTCTGCAGTTACAACAAAACTGTTCATTTCTACATCTTACTTTAGATTTTTGGTCGTTTCTCTATTATATTTACGATTAAGGTAGAAGCAGTTTCCACATTCAAGTAATGTTTGAAAGACATTTTATATATTAATGTGACAGACGAGAACTTGTAAGAAACTAGTAAGAAGCCACAAGGAGAAGAAAGAAAACTGTTAGGAAATATCAAAAGGAAGGCTTCTATCAGACTCTCACCACAGGAGACTGTATTCAACCTGAAGCAGTCATAAGAAGTCAAGACTCAGGCAGAATGCACTTAAATGAGATTCGGAAGGGGGGGGGACATAAGAATTTGGGGTCAGGCTGTCTTCAGTAACATTTATGTAAGGTCACTTACATAATGACACATTCGGCTGGTGAATGTGCACGCCCCTGTCTAGACAACGGGGGTAACTTGACTTTGGGTGAAGCTGGGGATACAAAAAAAAGAGGAGGGGTTTTCAAGCAATCCCAGCAGGAGAGGATTGTGGGATTATATGTGTGATCAACAAAAAAATGGGGGGGAGGGGGGGCTATGGAAGGTATTAAAGTCGGAGAGGAGGGAGGGTACAGAATAGCAATTGTGTATGCAATCTGGCTCTCTCTGTTTCATTTCATGCTTGTCTTTCCAGACTTGTTCATATATCTGTTTTTCTTTTTGCTTCCTGCGCTCCTCTTTTCTCTCCTGTTTTACTTGCTTGTCTTAATATCCTTTAATCTCAATCCCATTCTTGTTACTTTTTATCTCTTATCCTTTGCACTTTATTCTTCCCTTCTGTATTATCTCTGTGATCTTTTCCATCTGTGTTTTTTGATTTTTGTTTTTCTTTTCTCTTTTTTTTTTGCATGTTTTGGTTTCAATCCCATCAACTCTACCAGAAAAGACAAGCCTAGCGGACAGAAGATAGTCGCTACTGGTGGTTACCTATTGGGTAGCCTTAGCATACTTGTGGCATCAGGGAGGAAGGAAGTGGCGATGGTCACAACCATGGACGATCCCTGTCCCAATGGGGCACAGGAGGAGGAAGAGGAGGTGAAACCCTCGGGACAACCTGGCGTAAAGAGCCCCCCAACTGTGCAGTCCTCCCAGGGGACAGATGGAGGTGAGGAAATGAGAGCAAAATAATAGTTTGTGTCCACAGAGAGATGCTGCATGTATGTTTGTTTTTACACGTTTTCTGTTTATTTCTGATGCAAGGAGCCATTGAAGTGCCTTAATACATATTTATTGATGTAAAGTAGCATCACTTCCAAGGTTGTTCTGGCTAAGTAGTGAAATGTATGCATTTTTAATTTATTGTAAGATCCGTTTATCTGGAAAATCAAAAGCGGTTGGCACCTGTCCCTGAATTCCTTATGACTTTACACTAGATGAAACATGTTTTAGGTGAGAATTCTGGAAAATGTCCAATTAACATTTAAGTGGAAGAAGCAGTAGGAGCCACTTGAAAAAGAAAAGGTTATTTAATAGAGCTCAAAGTGGTTTTGAGTGGGTGGGGCTTAAAATTCACCTTCAGTCTGTTTTAGTACAGAGCTTTGGGCTTTATTGAGAAGATGACAATTGTGCACACAGGAACGGAATGAGACCGGTTTGTATTGAATAAACGTTCCTGTGGTGGAGTACACATTTACATAATGAGCTCAGAGCAGGTAAAGGTCACATGTCAGTCAGATGAGCAAACAGCGGCCTCTAGGTCTGATCTGTTTGTAGCTGAAATGGGTCTTAGGATGGGAAACGTGGTAGGTGCAGATCATAGTGTGTTTGGGTAAACTCTGCCTGGAAAGCAGGTTTCATAGGATTGTACCATGACTAATTCAAGGTGGAGGGTCAGTGGTTGTTTATGGTTTTGTGTGTGTGGTTCCTACAGGAATTATAGCTCTCTCCTAAGCAACTGTGTGTGGTCCTGTCTGGAACTAGACTTCCTGGTAAATCCATAAAAAATACTTGGAAAAACAAACTTATGCATATTATTTATTGTGCTTGTGTGTTTGTATAGATATAGAGTTAAATGACGCTTTAATGCCCCCGACATTATTCGTTTCTAATAAATATTTCTTGCTTTTGCATTGAGGCCTGTTGTTTATACTCAAGTTTTTCTAAATGATATGAATTGATATATTTTCCTTTTTCAACATATTAAAAACATATAAAAAAGAGAATGTGTTCCTCCTGAAACATTAGCAGTACTCTTTAATGCTGTCTACTGTATATTCCACATGATAAATCTAATGTGGTTGTTATCATCTCTTGACATTGTTTTGTTTATGTTTATCCACATAGGACATTTTTTTTTCTTATTAAAGGGTTGCAGTTTTGAGTGTGGCTTGATGACAAGGAAAATGACCAAGAGTTCAAACCCTAATTGTGTGTTACCAGAAGCTAAAGGGTGTGTCTGTGTGGAAGTGCTGACTGAGCATACTAATCATCCATCTTGGTGAATTATGTCACAAAACACACGGTTTGACAAACACATTCTCTGCACTTTGAGTGCCTTAACTGTGCTTACATGGGCTTTTGGACCCTGGTATTATGCCACTGGGTGAGTGATGTCAACAGTCTGCACCCCCCCTCATCTATTTGTGAGGACAAAAACAACACTGAACAGTTGGCCTACAAAATAAATCCCAAATTTATCGTTATCGCAATATCAAGTTGTGCAATATGCATGACGCAAAAGACGGCGAAAATTACAAGAAATGGTTTCCTTAAATGTGTTAAAACAATCTTATGGCAGCTTGAAGTATTTAACAAATCAAATAAATCAATTTATGCACTTGACCAATCAGATGGACGCTTTCACGTTGTTGACCAATCAGATGGAGCCCTTTGATGTTAGATGTACGCCTCCTATGTAGACGAGGGTCATATGGAGTATAATTTGAGTTATTTTGACTCTTATTTAAATTAAACTGTTGCAGAAATGGAAATTATGTTTTTAAATGTTTTGCTATTTAGTCATGAATGGCAAGTTAAATCGTCATTGCAATATTAATCACTAATATTGTATATCGCAAGTTGTCTTCATATCGTGCAGCCCTACTTAACAGCCAGGAGTTCTCTTCCCAAAACGTAACCGCTAATTCTGACTGTTTTTGTCCCTTAAAGTCCCACTTCAATCATCTTTTATTGTAAAAGTGTTCCCAGTGTCTTTTAATCATGATTATGCCATTTTCTAGGACATAGTTTCTGCAGAGTGGCAGTAGTTCATTTGAAATTCATCTCTTAGTTATGGGCAGGATCATTCGTGTGGCGCAAGGCTACCCCCACTTCCTGTGACCCGTCTGTTAACAGGTTCCTCACACCCACAACCCAACATTACTGGTACAACCAAAATACAACCAAAATATCAGAGCTATCCAGCTGTAAAGTTTAGATCCAGATTCCAGCTCAGATGAGGAAAACAGAGACATACGTGGATCTATTTGTCTGTTTCAGAATGGAGCAAAGCAGGGAGCTAATGGCCCTCCCATTGTAGCTTCTACATCACAAATACGTTCTTTTTCAAACTGTTTTATTTTTGTCTGCTCCTGATGCACATCAATTTCGAAAAAGAAATACTCAGAAATGCAATTTTAAGCGGACATTTCTTTATCTATGTCCTCTATCGTCAAAAAATGCTACAAGAACATGGCAAAAACACCAAGAACACCATTTTCACTGGAGTGAGGCTTTAAGATGTTAAAACAGGGAGGCATTAGCATTTGAAGGTTTATGTGAGCCGATTGGTTTTGTCTGTGTCTCTACAGCCATGCAGCAGGTGATGGATAATGCAGGTGAGCCGCCCACCTCCACGGCTGTGAAAGACATTGACCTGCTCTTCCTGCGGGGCATCATGGAAAGCCCCACTGTAAGTTCCCTAGTGAAGTTAGCACACATGTAGAGAGTAGACCTGTCTCCATCCACTGCTGTTCGCTCATCTGACTTATACTCAGACAGATGACTTTTGTAACAGGAAGCAGCCAGAGACTTGTCTGCAGAGTATAATTACATTATTACATCAGGAATACAAAATAAAAATAAAAACAGTGCCAGCAATCATTACTATTCAGTTTCCACAAAATCAAGATGTCTTCTACCCACTAAACCTGCTTCACTCCCACCTGGTTGTCTCCTCACAGGCTCATGAGCAGATGGAGGAAGTGAAGTTAGAAGCAGTGCAGGACAACAATATGGAGCTGGTGACAGAGATCCTGGGTGACATCAGCAACCTGAAGGTGAAAGACGACAGCGCCGCTGAACTGTCCAAGATCCTCCAGGAGCCACACTTTCAGGTAAAACAGCAGAACAGAGTCGCCAACAAACAAGATCTTTAAACCTTTAACACTGGAGATGTCGCCGGCGACGTCTAGATAACAAACGCTCTGTGACATACCTGTGACTTCTAACATAAAGTATTGCAGAACAGTGCAAAACCGTTTTCTCCGTTTTTTAAATTTTGCTGTAAAAGCTTTAGGCCTCACTTCTAAATGTGTTCAAATTGTCGTGATAATAGCATCTAGTTTTATTTATGCATGAAGTCAAAGAAACATGACTTAGTGGTGGTACATTCTGAAACATTGAATGTCATTTAAGTAGTTTGATTCACTTTTTGTGAAACATTTTCTCCATCCCCGTAAGGGGCACTAACACATGTTCTGACCCTTGACTGTGTGTGATAACTGGACTGAGTGACCCCCTCCCCCCTCGCGTTCCATACAGGAGGTACCTGCTGGCACCAAGAAGCCAAAATCCAAAAGACTTCTATAGAGAAATAAACAGCTGTTACTCAGTCACTATATTTGTCAGAATAACCATCCTTGCTCTGGTGCTGTTGTAGACATGTTCTTCTTCATTTTAATTTTTTTCATGATTTCTTTGTTGCAAGTTATTCAAGTTATTAACTGACCAATCAGATGCCTCTACAGAAGTATGTGGTCTCAAATTGAACATTCAAAACAAATTCTCCCACAGAAAAATGTTGACTTGGACCAATCACTGCTTACCGACGCCGTCTGGCTCCAACATGGTGGCGTCTGTATTGTGAAAAAATGTCGACTGAATTGGCTTCATTTTGTTGGAGCCAGAATCAAGCCCTTTTCTATGGGTGACGTCACACTCACTGAGTCCAGTTTTCATGGACAGTCAATGGTTCTGACCTAAATCCAAGCTTAAAATGTATATATCCATATATCAGATTCTTAGAAACACCTGTTTTACTAACTGTACGTCAGATAACATCAAACATTGGCATTTTATAGTGATTTTCATGAAACGACAACCGTCCACAATATTTATATATCTATATAAATATTGTGGACGGTTGTCTTAAACAAAAATTCTTTAATGACTAACTGCGATGCAACTAAAGTGTTGCTGCAGAATAGGAATATGTAGTTTATGAAACAAAGAAGTGCTTCTGGATAACTGCTGCACACAAAGCTTAAGAATGGAAACGTTTGACGGAAAAGGATGAAGGCGTTCTATCTCTGATGGGTTTAATGTTATATAAATGTCAAACAAAACTTAAAACGTGTATTGTTGCTTTTGAAGACATTAGATCAACATTCTGCTGCTCTGCAAAGATACTGAATGCTAATGTCAGGATTCAGAGGCTGTGTCTTGAATGTATTTGCAGCAGCGCATCATCTGCATCAATAGAACACTAACCTCGATCCCCGGACCTTTCAGTAGCTTGCATCAAGCGGACCAATAGGAGTTTAGTTTCATAGTCTAGCTCAGCTGCTCCTCCAATTGGAGGCCGTTGTGCTGTAAGCTGAAGGATAAGTCCCAGATGACCTACTGAGGATGACTGACAGCGAGAGGAAAAGGAAACAAGGAAACCGAGATTACATCACTTACTGAGGGCGTAAGTCAGCACACTCTTAGCTTTTGGACAGAAACGCCGTTGTACTGGATGAGTGGAACCACAGCACCTAAATCTGGATGAGTAAGGCCAGTTTTTACTGCCTTCAGGTGTGTTAACACTTCCTTTCCTGTGTCTCCTCTCTTTCAGTCTCTTATGGAAGCTCATGACATGGTGGCCTCCAAATGTTATGAAGTCCCTCCTCCTGCCGAGCTGTCCAATGAGGCAGCAGTGAACAGCGCGCTCATGCAGGCCGACGCGGTGCGCATGATCGGCATCCGAAAGAAGGCCGGGGAGCCACTGGTGAGCAGGCGCCAGGGTTGACTGAAGGAGCTCATGCATGTCGCTGGAGGGCTGTTGCTGTGTGCACGAACAGCTATAAATGATTAAGAAGTGAGAACAAATGTGGGTGAAATGTTCTGTTCTGCTTCTCAGGGCGTCACGTTTCGAGTGGAGAAAGACGAACTGGTCATCGCCAGAATCCTTCACGGCGGAATGATAGACAGGCAGGGCCTGCTCCACGTCGGAGACATCATTAAGGAAGTGAACGGGAAGGATGTCGGCAACAATCCGACTGAGCTCCAGGAGATGCTCAAAGACTGCAGCGGGGGCATCACGCTAAAAATCCTGCCCAGCTACAGAGACGCCCCCGCACCTCCACAGGTGAACACACAAGGTGGCAAACAAAACAAACACGTAGTGAGCGCCAGATGTGAGGTGGAAGAACAAGCCTTCCCACAATGCCCTGCACATGAATGTGAACCCTGGGAGCCCTATTAATAACACTCCATATGCTATCTAGGTCAACATGCTTGCTGCAGTTACATGCTCTCTCATATGGAAAGTACAGTGCAACATAATATCTAGATTTTTTTCCCTCAGGTCAGGAGTCTAAATGTCCGTCTTGAGCAAACAGACCTAAAGCTGCAAAATCTTAAAGACTTGGATCGAATGGAAGGCAGTAAAAGTAAAAGAGAATTAAGTCAGAATCACATCCTGCCCTGTGGCTCTGAGTACTGCACACTGTATTTCACTGGCTCCCTTTTATTGCTTCCTTTGGCTTCTTGTTTTAATCTAATACATCAGCCAGAGCGCTGAAGCCCGCTGGCCCGCCTCCACTGTTGGCTCAGCACAGAGGTACCGGCTGGGTTCACTGCTGTGATGATCAACTTTGGGTTCTCCCAGCTTTTCTTCAAAGACCCACTATCATGACAATGGTGTTTTGGGGTTTTTGACATGGTCTTGTAGTATTTTTCTGATGATGGAGGACGTATTTAAAAAAATAAAATAAAAACGCGTTTCTGAGTATTGCTTTATTGCAATTGTCGTGAATCAGTAACAGACAAAAGAATGCCATTTGAAAAATATTGTAGTTGTGACGTATCAAATACACCATGTGGGTCACAAGCTCCCTGCTCCGCTCCCTTCTGATGCATCCACAGACAAATAGATCCATGATCGTTTTGTTTTCCTCGTCTGAGCTGACATCTGACTCAAAACTGTACGGCTGGATAGCTCCAATGTTGCTTGACATTTTTGTCGCACAGGGTAATGTTGGGTTAGGGGTGTGAGGGGCTGTAAGATAGCACATAAACAGATGGGTGACGGGAAGGGGAGGTGAGGTTCCTTCCCGCCAACAGTTCCGCCCAAAACTCAGAGGTACATTTCTAAGAACCCCTGGCGCTCTGCAGGAATTAGATCCTAGAAAATGACACGTTTCTTGATTTTTGTTAAAACGGCATAATCATAACTAAAAGACCACTGAGAAAACTTTTCACATTAGATCAAAAGATGATTGGAGTAGATTTTTAAATTAAAAGGGAGCTATCTGATCCTCACAGGTGTACGTGCGACCATACTTTGATTACGACCCAGCCAATGACAACCTGATCCCCTGTCGTGAGGCTGGAATGGCCTTCAAAAAAGGCGACATCCTTCAGATTGTCAACAGAGAGGATCCAAACTGGTGGCAGGTGAGCTCCTGTGGCATCTTCGTGCATTTAGGACCAGAGTGGATTACAGTTAACGGTTCTGTCGTCGGTAACAGGCTTGCCATGTAGTGGGGGGTGCCACAGGGCTGATTCCCAGTCAGTTCCTGGAGGAGAAGAGGAAAGCGTTTGTCCCCAGAGACCTGGATGGGTCAGGTGAGCCTTCAGGAGCCTGACTGCCTGATGGGATGGATCACTGCTTTTGGCCCAAACTGTCTCCCATACATGTTGGGACAGAAGCCGCATCAGACATGATAGCAACGTGTCATGCTTTTACATGAAAGCTGTCATTTTCAAAAAGTAGTCCACACCTGCCCTCATCTGGCCAAATACTGAACAGCAAGTTGTACAATTGTTCATGTCCTGCCTTGCTTTGTCTTCCAGGAATCCTTTGTGGGACTTTAGCTGGAAAAAAGAAGAAGAAGATGATGTATCTAACGGCGAAGAATGCAGGTGAGAACATTCCCTTCTGGTTTTGTTCTTGGCAGACATTTTTTATAGGTTGGCTCACACTTTAAAATGTGTTTAAAAAGAATTTGACAGACACGAGCTTCAGATCTACGAGGAAGTAGCAAAGGTTCCGCCCTTCCAGAGAAAGACGCTGGTTCTGATTGGAGCTCAGGGAGTGGGCCGACGCAGCCTGAAGAACAGGCTGATGGTGCTCCATCCCACACGCTTTGGCACCACCATACCATGTATGTCATGTTTTGATTTATTCCCAAACTTCACACTTAAGCTTAGAGCAAGAACGGCTACAGAGAGGCACAAACACATCTGAATCGGCTCCTTTGTTAGACACCTCACGGAGGCCTCGTGACGATGAGCTGGACGGCAACTCCTACCACTTTACCTCAAGGACGGAGATGGAGGCGGACGTGAAGGCCGGTCGCTTCCTGGAGCACGGAGAGTACGACGGGAACCTGTACGGGACAAAGATAGACTCCATCCATGAGGTGGTGGCCACTGGACGCACATGCATCCTGGATGTGAACCCACAGGTGCCATGAAGAATTCCTCTTCCTGTCCGACACAAACCCCGAAGAACAGGTGGTAACTGTGTCCCGTACGCATTTGTCTGCAGGCTCTGAAGGTACTGAAGACGGCAGAGTTCATGCCCTATGTGGTGTTCATCGCTGCGCCTGACTTTGACACCCTCAAAGCCATGCACAAAGCGGTGGTGGACGCAGGCCTCACAACCAAGCAGCTCACGGTAAGAAAACAGACCCTACAGAGCACTGCGAGGCCCCGCCCCCATACCGGCATCCCAAAATATTTACACCTGATTTATTTAAGAATTTATCTAAATGATGACTGCTCATACTTACTGGCAGCGGTTCAACCTTTTCATAGCTGGGTTAAAAAAAAGAATATATAGATTTACACAGATGTTTAACAAGCCAAAACAACTCTTCTCTTTGTTTTTAATAAAATTGAGTATTTTCTTGTTTAAGTTTAAATCTCTAATGAATATTTTCTATAAACAATTAAAATTGGCTTTAGAATGGAAACGGGCTGCAGAGAACAAAAAACACAGCCTTTTTTTTTTCAGTTATTTCTACTCCGATTCTGAAGGAAGTTATATTTTGAAAAACTACTGAATTCTTCCCACCACATCCGACTCCGTGACGCAAGTCGAGTTGCTCAGTCACATAATGAAAATCCATCTGCTACTTACTTAACCCTTGTTCTATCCTAGGCACTTTAACGTTGGGAGTTGGGTCATCTAGACCCACTAGACAGTGCTCTGAACCTTTTCTCTTCAATGATTTGTGATCTTCACTGGTGTCCATGGATTACATGAAATCTTTCCACCTTTATCCACCTTTGTCATGGTAGGGAGAACACGTCAATGGAAGGGTGGGGTCATCTGGACCCCATATAATATCACAAGAGTCCACTAAAACTGGCTTTAACCCCTAAGAACCCATGGGGACATCAGTGTCAGACAAGATCAGAAATGGGTTTTATGGTAAAAAACACAATTTTATTTAGAAACAATAGGTCTGGGTTTTTCTGGGTTAAGTCCACATCGTAACATTTACTTCCACAACTGCCGTTACCTGATCAGCTCCATGTTGCTACGGCAACAGATTAGTTCATTGGTGAGGAAGCTGCAACAGGGTTTTCCCATTTGTCCTCCCTGTTCTGAAATTCGTCTGATCTGCGGTTTGTCTCTCCTGTTCCGCACGTTTTGGCAGGATGTGGATCTACGGAAGACGGTGGATGAGAGTGCCCGCATCCAGAGAGCCTATGCCCACTACTTTGACCTGACCATCGTCAACGACAACCTGGACAAGGCCTTTGAGACATTACAGGCCGCTGTGGACAAACTCTGCTCTGAATCCCAGTGGGTCCCTGTCAATTGGGTGTACTGAGGACCGGCGTCGGTGCTGCTCTTCATGGGTCACAATGACCCCACCCCTTCCAGTGTGTGCGCAAAAGTGATTCTGACCAAAGGATCCAAAAAGAAAAGGAGAAAACTCAAAACTATTGAGAAAAACAAAAATCAAAGTCAATCTGATGGCTCCCATCTCTTCCCAGGCCTACACACTGTGCAACTTCTTTTGTACTCAAATGAAAAGAGTGCTTATTTATTTTATAGCTTTTTATGGAAGATCTATTTGTTGTTGGATTTCTTTGAAAAGACAAAAAGTACTTTGGTCACATTTCAGGATTAATTTATTGTTGTTCCACATCCTTCTGATTTTCCTCAATGTTTAGATTTGTCAATCTGCCTTTCTTCACGCAGGACTCATGGTTGCTGCCAAAGCTGCACAATGAAATGACAGCTGCGGCCCGTCGATGCCATTTCTGCATTTCCTCAACCCTTCCGAGAAAAGCAAACACTTTAGTGATTCGCTCCCTTGTTGTTAGAGTCCTTGTAGCCGTTTGGAACCACACCCTCTCAGTGTTTCATCCTTCCAATCCTCACCGGTCCAGTGTGTTTGCTTTTAGTGAAGGTGACAAGCCTCACCCCGTCCCCGTGTTCAGTGTTGCAGCACGCCAAAGTCACGGCTGAACCCCAGAAACAGGATGAGTCTACATGTAAACAGACAAACCTGAACTCAAATGGAAACGTTTCTGTCTTTGGTTTAGTTTTGTGTTGCAGTTTTTGTTTTGCGTCTGTTTTTTCACTTTGGGGAGGAAAAAAAAAAATCATGAACTGTGGCAAACCTGCTGCCTGTTTCCACATCAACCCTGTCGACAAAATCGTTTTGACATTTTTACTAGTAGAAATACAATAAAGTTGAAAAACAAATGTTTGATTTGTTCATTTGGGATCTCTAAAGGTTATTCTGTGTTGAACACAAATACAAAATGATTTTACATTTCTTACTTTGAACATAAATTTGAACATTTAGAGGCCACTTTTTGCTAAAACCTGTTTTTACATTAGTCATTTATATTGGACAAAGGGGGGGCATTATTCAGTCATTCCTGGAACGGTCCTGTTCAGGTTTTGAACTGGTTCAGACTCTGTGGAGAAGCTTCTGACAAAATGAGACCAATGACCTACTTTTTATTTTTTACTAACCTACATTTTACTGGGAGATGAGAGCTTTCTGTGGACTTGGTTTTTTCCAATCTTTGACAAACTAATTTTTTTTACTCATTTCTAGGTGCAGAAGATTTTTTTTCCTTCAGTTTTATCAAAACAGTGTTGTTGTTTTTAAAAGACAGACCAGAGTGAATGACAAAAACCCAACAACCAAAGCTTATTTGAAACATTTTTATTTAACGCAACTTACAGTCAAGCCAAAGAGTGAGCTATATGAAGTGATACGTATTCACATTATGGTCTAAAAGGGTTTACAGCATATCTTGTGTTCTGTAAGCAAAAGTGTTACCAAAAAAAAATATTAAAAGAAAAAGACAAGCTTACAGGTTCACACACAAGAGGATCAAGGAGCTTTTGCAGTGGATACGAAGAAAAGAATTCAGCAACATGAAGACCCTCACCAACACAGGAATGACAACCAAATCAGTTTTGGCATTTTACGGCTTAAATTAGGGAGAAAAGATGACGTGAATGGAGGGAGGCTTGAACTCATTCAGCTTTGTGCAGTAGGTTTTGCAAATAGACTTCAATCGCTTCCCTTTTCCATGACTCAAAGAGGATGTATTTTCAGAAAGGATGTTTAATCAACTTGAGAGTTCATGAATGATTGTCTTTTCAAAATAAAAGCTCGGTAGTGGACTACAATTCCAGGACAGACTCTACATTCATAAGAGGTAGATGGCATGGCGCTGACGACCAACCATGTGTCCGAGCTGCGTTTCTTCCACGCTTAAGGCTAAATAGAAAGCTCAGCTGTGGTCTGGAGCTCATGTTAGGACAGAAGCGTGGGGGCAGGGTTGGGAACAAGTGCAGATGCAGCATTTTTTTTTTTTTCAATGGCGGCAGAGTCAACAGCTGACTCCGCCCAATAATACATGTCTTCAGAACGAGTGATGGCACCTCACTAGTGAAGAATAAAGGTGTTGCTGTGTGCACAAAGCTGATTGTGACATCCAAACCTCCCTAAAATGGAAACAAATCAAAATGTGTGCGGAGATTATGAAGTACACCGAAGAGGAAAAACGTCAATGCAGCATATATCAGGCTTATGAGGTACTTCATGAATATATATACTTAGATATATAGATAGATATATCAACTTTTATTTTTTTTAGAAAAGCTTTCTAAACTTATTTAATTCTTATACTCCTATTAATAGCACAGAATACCTCGTCAGTTATTTGAATTTTTGCCCAAACCTTAAACGGGCTTTTTTTTTTTTTTACTTTTTTTTTTTTTATTCCTGTCAGGCTGCTTTGAAAGTGCAAAACAAAAATACTGATCGTTAAATGCAGCATCTACACACCAGGTTGCATAACAATAAAAACCATGACTTTTTTTTTCTGTTAAACTGGGTTCGATTTCGTCTGAAGTTGAAAACTTTTGGGCAAACGGAGATATCTGACAATACAGGCACATGTGAAGGAACTGCAAACTCAGTCTGGACTCAATCTGCAGTTTTGTGACCAAAAAAATACAAACCAAAACCTCCCATGACCTTTAGTCGACTGATCTGATGAGTATGATGGGTTTGTTCAAACCTGTATATTCCCTTTGTTAGTCATCCCCGATATAAATGGAGTCTACTGGTAAGAAAAGCAGAACTGAAAAGAGATTTATTGCGAACGGAAAAAAAGCATTTTCAACACTACACTAAAAAACAAAACAGGAAAAGCTGCGTCTACCTTGAACCTCATTTGTGCTGCCAGCCTTTGTACTGTTCCAAACCCAAACGTCAGCCTAATATTATAGTCCTCTTCCATTCAAACCTCCACATCAGCGCCAAGTCAATGACTATTCCGATGGCACATTAAAAACACATCCAGTCATGAAAATGGTGTAAATCCTAAATGATCCACTAAAACATTCTAGTTGTGAAAGATTTGGTCCCCTAAAACTAACCAACTAAAGTGACCAACCACTCCTCCTCCAACAAAAACTGGGCTCTCCAACGATGGCTTGTACTGGTTTGGTCACTACAACAGGGAATTTGCAGCCTTTTCTTAAAAACTTGGGGTATAGTTTAGCACCCAATCATGCTCTGAGGTAGTTAGAATTCTTACCCTTGTAAATGAAAAGCTAGTCATTCTGAGACTTGCTTTAAGAAGGGAAGAAATCTGGCTTGTGTGTTTGGATTCTGTAGGATCTGGTTGCTGGCGTTGGTTTGAAGCTTTGTAACAGTGAGGAGCTCATTTTCCCAAAAAACAAACAAAAACATTCTAACTTTCTTTGACCTGCTGGAGTCTCTGAGGCTTCACTCTGATCATCAACTACTACGTCGTCTTTATTTAATAATGAACTAACCTGGATCGACATTTCTACCTGCATCAAGCTACAGCCACACAGGAAAAGGTGGATTCACCAACATGAAACAACTCGGAACAAATAGGTTTAGAAAAAAACTAGAACGGAAACAAAAAGGATGTTAGCCCATTTTTACAGAGATGCTGCAGGTTCTAGGTAGTTAAGACAATCCAGACGTTCAAAAGCTTCATCTGGTAAAACCAATAACTAGGGGCTCTCCTCAGACATGTTGATATCCTGCTTGAATTTGTGCTCCATAAGGAATAACTAAAGTATGGAGACATGGACATAACATTAAAAAAAAAAAATCCCTCAAAATTAGTCATTTGTGGCAACAAATGTCTTTTTTGCACGTAAATTGGCATCATGTGGCCACAATTTTGTATTTCGTCGCCACAATTTAGCATTTTATTAGCATTTTGAGTGCAAAGGTTAGCATTTGTACGCAAAAACTTGCATTGGATGATAGTAAAACAGTCATTTGTGTGCACAAAATGCTAATTTGAGCACACAAATGATTCATTTGAACAAATCTTTTTAACTGTCATGTCTGGGGCTCCGTAGTGTAGCAATGCAAGTGAGCCTTTTGCACCCCACACTACTGCTAAACACTGGCGGTTATAAATATCATCCATCGAGTGCCACAGCAACACACACACACACACACAAAAAGATCTACAAGAACAAAAGTAATGATGTCAAATTAAGCTATACAAAAATGATGGATGCTTATTGGACGAGCAAAATTACAGCTGACTACAGGAACACGCTTTTTTTAATGGGTTTAAAAAGCCGAGCCTAGGAAAGGGCTTTACAGGACAACGCAGAGGCTGAAGCAAAAACAAACACACTGCTACACAATCATCACATCTATATCATTAGATATAGATTCTACACACAGCTTCTCTCTATAACACTGTGCACAAGAGGGATGCCAGAGCCAGAAAAACAAAGGCTCCTTTGTGCACACGTGAGAAATATTTGAGTGAATCAATTAGCAACGTCAGCTGTAATGTGTCAATTCAGGAATTATTTGAGGAAAACAAATAAAAATGGCAAATTAAAAAAAAAAGTAAAAAGAAGAAGGTAATATACACAAAACACAAAGTTGAGAGTAAATGTACTGGACAGCTAGCTTTTCAAATATTAAACAACCTAAAAAGACAACTTACATTCATATAATCTGAAGCTGGGAAAACAGGCTTAGCTCTACAAACTTTTCTATTTTATTCCTTTTGAAACAAGCTAAAGATTCTCTACAAGAGATGGATAAGCAGCAGACATAAAACGCGCTTAAACAGACCGGAACGTTCAGAGGGGTTGTTCTTTGTTCCTGGTTGAGTCTGAATCACACCAAGAACAACCGCAAAACACTTTGGAAATTTAGCGCCAGGTTCTTTCATAGCATTAGAAATGTAACGAGCAGAAAAGCTGCTCTGAAACATCAGGATAGACAAATTTAGTTTGCCCAGAGTGGAACCTACAGATTTTGGCCAAATGTTAAAAATAAAAATAAAATAAAATCCCAAAAGAGATGTGGATTTTGTCTAAAGGCTCGTTGGAGAGCCAGTTTTCCATAAGGACTTCCACAAACAAACGTATTTGCACAGCCTGGAGCCACATTCATCTCGGCTGCAGTAGAAGATTTTTCTGTAAACATAAAGCCTCTGCTGGCTCTCGATATGTAGGATCTGTGGCATTGGACTCTGGAGGCTTTTACCGAACTAGCATTACATCAAACCTCATCACTTTGCAGGCCGTCAAGAGCCCAAAAACCAAAGCAAATGTTGAGCTCAGGATAGAATTACCCCCATCAAGGTCCTGACAGGACGTCAGTTTGCGCTGAAGCTTTCTTAGCTCAGAAATGGGGAACAATCTGCATGGATATTTACTTCCAGCATCTCAACGCCCCGTTCAAACGGCTGTTTCCATCACATCCATAGCTGCCAGTTTACACAAGCTCAAACAGTTCGTCAACTTTGATCCTCAAACAGGAAAACAGTAGGAAAATAATCTCTTGGATCAGGCCTGGAGCCGGCGCTTTGGCGTTTAAACTGAAAGAACTGGTAATTTTTTTTTAGACCAGAATCACTTTGGTATGAAGAAGAAAACGCAGGACTGCGGTCTGTTGTATCTCACTTTGAAAAACAGTTTAAAGTTAAAAAGAAATGTCTTTAAATTAAAAAAAAATTTAAATTAAAAAAATGGCAGTGAGTTTGTCCACTTAATGTTGTAAATGCATGAATTGCTACAATTCTATGCTTGTTTGTTTAGTGCAAAAGCAACATTGTCAAAAGTTTCATTGCCAAAAAAAAAGAGCATCTGGTACTATATAAGGTGCTGGTGTAAGTAATGTAAAGCAAGAACAACAAACTCTTCCACCTATTAAAATCCACATCAAACTTTACAAGGCATTGTGTTCAATTAGTTTGGGTAAACGGCGTGCGCCACAAATGAAAGAAATCCTTTTGAGAGACAGAAGGTTGCAGGAATTACAAGGATTGGGCTCAACGTCTGCACGGGCCGAGCCGAACAGTGTCATGACGCTAAACATACAACACAACAGTCCTGAATTAGGTTGTTTTTGAACGATCCGCCTAACGGGCATTCCAGGACATTTTGGTGGGAAAGGAACCCGTCACTGGTGGGATACATCAGCTCTGCTTCTGCTCTTAAACTGCTCAGACCCAAAAGGGAGGTCTAATGTTAGTGTGCATAAGAGAAAGAAAAACAAGCAGGGAAAGCACACTTTTCAACACACAATCCTTTTCAAAGAAAAACACACACTTGGTAATCAGTTTTTGGGATAAAAGACAAAAAAAAATAAAATAAAATAAAACATTCAAGGAAATATGAAACCAAGAAAATGCAAATACCATGAAGCGTTTCAAACCCCTACTGTCAACGCGAGACTCAAACCTCGCCAGTCGGATAGCAGGAGTAATTATACAGAAATGGCCAGCGGTGTGATGTTACCATAACACTTAGAACAGGTAACAAGAGGTAGAACACACAACCATTTCCATGCAATTACACCAGCGTCTCACAACAGGGCCGAGCCTCCTGTTAAAAACACACATCGATAAGAACTATACCAAAAATTCTGCAATCAAAAGTGCATCCAATTGTACATGTTGTGACACCAGCACCGATACGAAATATATTTGACATCATAACAGTAAATATCAAGTACACGATTTTCAGAATGCCCCGCAAACACAGTCAGTCGGATTTCTTGTTGCTTTCCAAGTAATGAGTAGAAAGGAGACCTAGAAGTCCCGGGGGCGAAGGGTCCTCCAAATGATGAAGAGTCATTTACACACCCTTGAAGCCCTGTGAGCTAGTCCAGTGAGGAATCAAGGTGGTTTACAGTGAAAACTTTTAGCACCAAAGTTCTTGTTTGTTTTGTTTTTTTAAATGTCCTTTTGTGCTTCTACATGGTTTCCATATTCATCAGGTTTATAATCTTGTTTTGGCTAGGAAAGATTCTGTGTTACAAAAGGATACGCCAAAGCGTTTGGCTAGAAAATCCAAAGTTACCAATGGCCACATAAATACTTCATCTTGTAAGAAAGCCTCAAAGATGCAGAGAAGACAAACTACTAAAACGCTAAAAGAAAGACTGCAACACAGAAAGCCCTGATGTTCTACACCTATTTTACTTTGAAAAATGCGGGATGCTTCACATCAAAATCTCCTCGTTAGAAACGGTGCATAGTGAGAAAATAGACTACTCGCCTTCAACCAAAACTAGTCTCCAGCTTAGTAATAAAACTAATGCAGAATGCACAACATTAATTCGATCACTGAGACTGTAACAGTCTTAGATGACTAGATAGTTGCATTTTATATACAAATAGATCATTTAGATTACGTGGGCAAGTCTCTTAAAAAAGTACTAAAATTTTTCAACAGCCTCCATGGAAAGCTTATTCAAAATATACCTTATCTGCATCATGACTACATAGCAAAAGGATTCAGAAAAAGGTCATTTTTTTGTTTGTTTTTTTGCATAAACCTCAACCCTTTGTGCGATGACCGCAAACTCCAGTCCAGAGGTTGATTTCAAGATTATCGGTCAGTTCAGATCTAAAAACGTTGCAACTCCACCGTACCAAACTGCCTGGATACCGAGAAGCCACACCATTATCCTACCGTGAGATTGCAGAACTTTTTGTTTTTAACTTCTATATACATGATTAGAAGTAGGGTTGAAAAGAAAAACACATGAAAAATGTCTAAAGCAAAAGTCAGCTACATGCATAATCACTTAAAACAAAAGGTTTATATAAAAAAAAAAAAAAAAAAAAAGACTAAAAAGTAAAAGGGAGGCAAAAAGATTTCATCGCATTTCCCTCAGTCAGTTATTTTACATCTCATCAACACTGCTAAAAATATGCGTGTCGCTGTTGGGAACCGGTCCCGGTGAGAATCACTGGTGCATCGTGTTCAGTTCAAAATGATTAAAACAGGAAAAAAAACTGCTGCTTTGTCAGCCGGTGGAACATACCAACTAAAGGTTCTTTCATCGTGTTCGGCTTTAACTGTCCACTGGTACAAGCGCTGAAAACTCAGCCAATCAATTCATAAAGTGAAACAGATGTGACAAAAGAAGGATGGTCTTGATTGGCACACTTCCACACATAATGCCCTACAGAGGAAAACCCTAAAGAAGTCTCATTGCAGTAAGTACTTGTGTTCTAGCTGAAGTACCCATCTTGGTCAGTGCACTTCCATTTGATTGGCTGTCAGAGCTCAAGACCGTCCATTAACACCCTCATTTATTGATTTTTCTTTTCTTTCAAAGCACTAACAACTTAGAGAACCAAATCAGGAAGATTGTGGTGAGTAGCTACACCTATCAGTTCAATAACTACTTTAGCATCCTTTAAGATTCCTTGGTGTCTAGTTTGGCGACTAATAAAAGAATGCAGTCATTCTGAACGTGTGAACTCGTCTGTATCCCGCTACGTGCACCGTAGCAGCCGGCTTGATTTTGGTCAAAGGAAGCGACAGGTCTGGAGGGTGAGAGGATCGGAAACTGAACATGGCAGCGAAGGGAAGTGTGTTCCAGCACTCACAGACCCAGGCTGCGTCCTCTTAGGCAAAGTACATGGTGCGCAGCGTGTCCTGGTGGATCTGAACAGCCTTTGCCAGAGCTTGGTGGTCACGTCCGTTGCTCTGGCCTGATGTATGGCTGCCCTCAGCGCTGAAAGGAAAACACATTTATACAAACTCCATAAGGTTTGTGCACAGATGCGGCCGACAATAGGTCACAAATATGAAATATTTGTGTGTACCTGTCGTGCTCTTTGTCCACCAAATGATAGCGAGCTCGGAAAGCCACCAAATGGGCGTAGTAGGCTGGTGCTGGGATGGAAACCGAGCGAGTGCAGCGCACGTAGGTGTGGCACAGCTGATAAGTGAGGACCTGCAGTTCATCTGATGAGAAGTGGTTGTCGTCCCAAAGCACATGGTAGTGAGACGGCCTACTGGTTCCCTGCAAATAGAGCGCATTGATGAAGGCCTTCCCTCCATCAAACCATGCAGAAACGGAGAGAGCACAGGAAGGGCTTTCATTCAGTTCAGCCATTTTCCGTTGGTCTCTGACCTGAATGCCAGCATGACTGCAAAGGTAGAAGTCAAACTCTGATGGGTGAGTGATTTTGGTGTCCACCGTGGTCCCAGCAGGGATGTTGCCACTTTTCCCAACCTGCAAAACAATCAAAGGATACTTTGCTGAGCTGCAATCACAAAGAATGAAGGGTTCCATTCCAACATCCATCAATACCCTGAGGACTTTTTGGAAACTTGATAAAAGCAAAAACACCTCTTCATTGCAAACACCAGCAAAACTCTACAACACCTTGTGTTTGGGGAAATACTTCCTCAATGTTATTCAAAGGATTTTTGAATCAAACGGACCCTCTCATTCCTGTCCATACAGAAGAGCCGTGTGTGGTGTCTCTTCTGCACAACCACAAAGGTAATACCGGGCTGGTAATCCTTCTCCAGTTTGATGCAAGCCTCTCGGATGGCCAGCAGCTCATGCTGAAGAACCTAAAACAGATGAATGAAAAACATCACAAAGATACTATAAGCAGACACAGTAGAGCTGGGCGATAGGGCCAAAACATATTAAAATCTCTGATTTTTTTTTCATTCCAAGTTCCAAGTTCAAAAATTACACATGACAAATGTTTAACAAAAACTATTTTATTTTAACTTGCTCAAATATGCTCAAACACAGAGTTCTACTAAATACAAGCTGTAAGCATGTTTGTAGATCAATGCAGCTTTGCTCTCTGCTTTTGGCATTTTCCCATTGTCCATTAAGTGTTTTATTCTCTGTGATAAATGCGTTTTTTCTTCTCTTCAGCACAGCTGAAAAATAAAAAAAATGTACCCCCTGTACCCCATGAGTAGAGGGGTGTCAGTCTGACGAGAAGGGAAAGTTGTTGCTTAATTAAAAGTAAATTACAAAGGGTACAGACACCTCTTTAATGTCATCTAACTGTAAACTCAAATTTAAAGGACAGATTTACTAAGCAGAACCGTTGACGTCAGATCTTGAAGAATTTTGCCCCGGGGCTCGTTTAATACCGGGGCTCGGTACCCATCCCTAGGAAAGGGGCACGGTGGAGAACAATCACCAAAGCGGTTGCTTTGCATACAGCCAAAGACATGGTACCCATGTATACCGGGGAGAAGTTGGGGTTTGTTAATTTAATTAAAACCTTAGACCCCAGATATGAGCTGTATTGTTAATCCTTTAGAAAATGCTGCTACTCTCAAGGTGAATGTTTGTCTACTTTTAGTCTAGACTACAAAGTGTGACTGAAAATACAGCTGGGACTTTGATTCCAAGAGTGTGTTCATTTATTTACTATTCATCCCAGAAATGGAGGTTACATTTGTCTTCCGTTTCATTAAATAAAAGCAAAATTTGCTTTAAGTTAGGCCTGGGTAGAAAAAATTGATTGAATGAATTACTTCAAATTTTTTGTTACGGGCGATTTCAAAAATAACTAAATTGAGTTTTGTGTAATGGCGCATTTTTGGCTCCCCAGAGCTTCCGTAGCGTTAGTTTCACACAGCGGTATGGCCAGCGACAAACAACATCATACCACCAGAAAACAGCAAGCGACAACATGGCTAGCGGTGAGAGTGGAACGTTTGTTCCCAAGAAAGGAATAAAATCATCTGTTGCTTGGAACTGGTTAGTTTGCTGCCACAGACGTGTGGCAGCAACATCTGTGCCCCCCCACGCTGCAACATTTGCCTAAAGCCCATCGCAGTCAAAGGCTCTCACTCACTTTAGCGAGGCACGCCTATACAGTTAGTTCATTAGTTAGATAGTTAGTTGTTACTGTTATTTGTTAATAAAGAATACTGCGTTGTAATTATTACTTGTACTGGTCTTCATTTGAGACACGGCTGCCAGAGGATTTTTGGGAAAAGAAAATCTGGATTTTCCCAAAAATAAATCGTCCATAACAACAAATTTGAAAAAATCAATAAAATCAATTTATCGCCCAGCCCTAAGACACAAAATTCAAAGTTTTATGGTCAATCCTTTACAAGCATTACCTGGTTGAACTGGCCCTCAGAGATGCCATCTCGATAGTAAATGATCCGAGTGGGCTTGAAGCGTGTGGACTTGTAGAACTGGATCAGCAGCTCCCTCACCATGTTGGCCAGGTCTTGGATGATATCTTGGCGGTGCTGCTGCACTCGCACTGTGGCACAGTATCGACTGGGATGAGCATCCATGCTACCAACCACCTACAGAGCAGGAAAATAAGCTTTAAACGTCAATTTAAGCAGTGTACTGTAGATTATTCATGGAACTACAGACAACAACTTCAATAAATACGCTTTCAAAGCTGCTGTACAATTATAGTTGGTCAAGCAGGAGCAAACTACTGGTCACCTTGGAGCAACAGTCATTTTGGACATAATTATGAAAGGGAAAAACTAATAATAGCAGTGACATTTACATGATCTAGTAAATTAGTAAAAGATGAATTTGAATGTCACCCACAGCAGCAATGGAAGGTTTCTTTCCATCTCCAGCAGGGGGATGAGTCACATCTGAACCCAGGAAAATCACAGGCTGCTGGAAAACCATGGGCCTGGAAACGGAGGAGGCAAAAGCTCCAAACATTAAAACACAGCATGGAGTATTTTTAAGCCTCAAAAGAGTAAGAACAAAAGGCAAAATACACATTTTACTGAGGAACGAGTTAAAATGAGTCGTCACTTTACCTGCCCTGAGGGAGGAGGATGTTGTTGACTCCACCCAGCTTGACATTGATCTTCAAGCAGAGGTTGGAGAGAGTCTGGGGTGTGGTCTTCTGCACATTTTTGACCTGCACACACTGAGTCGCCATTCCAAGTACTGTATCCCCGACACGCTTCACCTCAGCTAGGAAATACACAACGTCAGAAAGATGTAAGGAATACTTTTTTTTTGCATCATAATTAGTGTACACCTGTTTAATGATCCCTTTAGAAAGACACACACCATGAGGGGCTCCACCTTTTCTTTTTACATCATAGTCCATTTAAACTAATATTAACTCATTTTAGCTTGTTAATTCCAGTAAGTTAAAAAATATATATTTTTCCATGGGGAATTCTACCACTTTAAATCCATAACATTACTTTTAACCACAAATCTTCTCTTTCATGTTGAACTGAACAGTTACATTAATAAAAAAAACCTGATCTTTTTAAAATACAAATCTACCTTTGACCAATTATGCATCGTTATAATCTTACACAAAACCGGATGTAAGAAAATTGCATCCATGTCCAACTCAGTGGGAGTGAAGAGAGTTCGCTCTGAGACTGGAGGGTCGTGAGTTCAATTCTCCTCTAAAAGATGGGACCCAATGCCTCCCTGCACCACATTCAGCATTAAAAGAGTTGGATTGGGGGGTTTAACCAACAAATGGTTCTGTCTGGGGCTCACTGCTCCCCCAGGGGATGGATCAAATGCAGGGAACAGATAAGCGGGACTTTAACTTACCATAGACGGGTGTCTTTCCAGGGAGGATGACCACCACCAGCTGAAGTCCCTGGTAAGTGTACTTGAGGTGTCTGAACATGGGCTCCACGCTGTCTGCTCCCTGGGCGTACTTGCAGAAGCATGGCTGACCTTGGATGGGCATCCCAGCATCGCGAGAGATCTTCCTTAGCTGATCAGTAAAAGCTCTGAGGAATAAAGACAGAAAATGGTTCAATATTTAAAAAGCCTTTGGACTCCGTTAAGCTTCAAATGAGAATCTACCTCGTCCAGCAAAGAAAAACATTTACTGTCAACAAAAACTTGAGCGTTTTAACCTCAAAAACTCTTCTTGTTTTTTTTGTTGTTAATTTAAAATTTTAAAGATTTCCATAACTTAAGACTACATAAAATAAATAAACCCCTTGATGCCTGAATTAATGTCCTGCTATGGAAAAAATAAAAAATAATTTTGCTTTCATGCAAATGCTCGATTAAAGTAGATTTGGAGCCGAAGTATCCTTATTATCAGTATCTTGATCCATATTTGCATCAATAGGCGTCAAGGGATTAAAGGGTCATTACCAATCAGTGCACTGTGAGAATCAGCTACACAAATCCTACAAGCACTCCCACTCCCACAAAGCCTCACAGACAGAACTGGACTGGATGCACAAGCAAAAACTGACTAACAGGACTTTTCTTAAAGCTCCAGAGTTTTGGGATTTGTTTCAGAAATCTCCGATAAAACAAAGATTTTGAGCTTTGTGCATTTCAAATCCGGCTGCAGAATATTTTGAGAAAAAATTTTTTTTAATCTCATTTTGAAAGTTTTAATTATTCTTTTTAAAACGTATAGCAGTAACTTTTGCTCCATATTGTTCCGCATTCACATCTTCGAGTGTTGGAGCTTAAAGTGCACCACATCATCTCGACCACACATGCTCCAATCGTGTTTATGAGTGGATTTTCATCAAACCAGTTTGGTGGGACACAAACATGACTTTTGAAGAGGATGCAGACACATCGTGAGAATGCGACTCACTTGAGTAGGAGTTCAGTGCACTGTCTCTGTGGGGCAAAGCAGGCGATGGCCCACACTTTGATCTCGATGCCAGTGTGGAACTGCTTGTTCCTCATGTCCCACACCCCCTGAATCGGTGTGGCGATTGCCTTGTTCTGCAAATTTAACAGCAGCATGTTTTTATTTTTCAGTGCTCAAAAAAAATGAAGACCACAACACAGACGTGCAGATCATCAGACGTACCCTGCCGCCGTACAGTATTGAAGGTGCTTGCAGGACGCGGCCGTTCACTTCAGTCATTTCATCTCGAACCATCACTCCAAACTCACGAACGTATGGGTCAGTGTTAAAGTTGGCGCTCCTCATCTAGAGACAAAAGAAAAAGGGATAATAAGTATCTCACTAAATGCCTTTATCAGGTTAACCATGAGCTGCAATTCATTTACAACTTCTATAGATTTATTGAAATGCAATATTTGGAAAAGGACCGATAGAGTAGATATTTTAACCCTCGTCATCTGGACCCCACAAGATAGCACAAGGGTTAAAAGGCAGCGTTCTTAAAGAAGCTGTTACACTTTGACAAATAACTTTTACTTCAGGAACACTCAGATGTATTTGCATCTGACAAACTCATTTGCCATTTGGGTTTTTGGTTAGATTGCATTTTATTTCTGCCAACATTTTGTTTTTCAAACTGTCATGACTGAATTAAATTTCCATCTTGGCATAGTTTCTTCAGACAAAAAATTTGAAAGGCATATGAAACTTTCAATTTTCTCAAGATGATGCTAAAGTGGCTTAATAGCTTCAAACTTTTGTTTTTTTTAGATCTGTTTCAATTTATGATATTTTTCAGGAACACAGATGTTTGTGTTGGTATTTCTCACCAGTTTGCTGATCTCATCCTGGCGGTCTGGTGCTGACCGGGCTGTGGCACGGATCATAGTGGAAGTCTGATTGTCTGTCAGCTTTTTGATGCAGCGCTGCCCTGCCACAATGTTACAAACCTAAACAGAGAATCCATTGTCATGTTTCTTGAAATGTTTCTTGGGTTTCAGAAAGTGAAACAGCAAAGACCAAAGGTAGATCTTACCTCTAGGGGGAGGTAGGTGTGCTTTTGCTCTTGTCCCACCTGTAAACATGGAAGGTGGGGATATCGCAGAATGAGCTTGTATTTGTCTTTAAAATACTGGGCTACTGTGCATTCGATTGTTTGGCCATTCTCCTGTTGCAAGGGGAACCTAGTGAGTAGGAGGAGAAAAACACAGCATTTGTTTTTATTAGCACTAGGAGACTTCTTTGCTGGATTCAAAAGTTCCATCTTATTTCTGTTTTTACAGGTGCAAGTTTTTCTGTTCATCCTGTCCTGTTATTCTCCTACACATGGTGCTCTAAGCACAACAGAGCAGCTTAAATGTCTGGGTTCAAATGATGGAAAAAGTACAGAGAATTTACGTTTGGTGGCTGGCTGGTCTTCTGGTAACGTTGCAAACTCTGTACTTCCTCTTCATCTGTCCACAGTGAGTTATCTCAACCTTGAGGCCTAAAAATGAGAAAAGCATTTAAAAACTGATAAATAATTGAAATGCTGATTATTTAAGTTTGTTTTAATAATGCTTTTTAGTTTATAACAAGAAAATAAGAAACGGATTAACTAATGAATTTAGCAAACATGAACTGAACGTTTTTTGGATTATAACTGAAGCTTTCTTACCTTTAATTTCTTTAGTAAATTTGACTCGTTGAGAGTCTGTTAAAGGCTTCTGTTGTTCTTCAATGCTCTTAAAATCCAAAACTTCACACATGAACTCGATTACAGGCTGAGCTTTGTAGAAAGCTGTGGCTGAAACTGCAAAAAAAAAATAAAGCAACCATACCGATGTAAGACAAACAGAAACAACTTTACTAAGCAGCTTTTGTCAAAGTGATATGATGCAGACTTTACCGTCGATGTTGAGCATCATTTTCCACAGGGAGGGCCTGACCGACTGATGGAAACCAAACCACACTTCTCTGCCACCTCCCAGAGGGTTTGAGCAAGCTTCTGAAGGAGTAAAGAAAGACCGCCCAACAGGGGTATACCTAAAAGACAACAGTCGGTGATAAGACGTCTGGTAAGGAGAGGTTTAAAGTCCCACTCTGATCATCTCCGTTTTCAAACGGTTCTGAACCAAGATGGAAACGGTTTCCTTTCAAAAGGCTTGTTGCATAGAACTGAAGTGCACCATGTGGCGCTCAGTGTGCCGTCACTGCTTCAGCAGCTCTTTGAGCACGGCTCTTTAAATTAGGATTGTGCCGTTTTCAGTTAAAATCAATAAACCTGTATGGTTTTCTAGGACAGTTTCTCCAGAGAAGCAGGAGTTGATTAGAAATGTGCCTCTCTGACGTGACTGGGACTATTGGCGTGGAGCAACCCCGCCTCCATTTTCCCTCCCGGTTGCTGAGAGCTCTCTGTTTTCAGGCTCTCCTGCCACCTGCTCCTCCCCCATTTGAGCTTACTATTATTTATACATTTTCTCAATCATCAGAAAATGTTAAAAACACCAGTTTCATCAGATTGGGTCTTGAACACAAACTCATGGCACATTATTTAAAAAAACTAAATTCAGATTTGATATATTCAGCTGACTTTCCTGTAGTGTGCTTGTGGCATCTTGTTTAATCCTAATCAAGAAGTGATAATCTTAACTAATTCCATGAGGAAACAGGCAGCGGCTGTGCACTGCTTAGGCATCATTTGGCCACATAAGAGAGCTAGACCAAAACAGGAAATGGCGATCCTTCCAACAACAATTAGAGACCTACCTCATAGAAGGCAAATGTCTCATGACCACATCCAAGGCTTGGATAGTCTCAAAGGGAACACTGGGAAGCCGCCCTGACAGAGCTTCGTGCAGAGCTTGCAGGCTAACGCAAGACACCCATTTGATGGCAACTTTAAAACTGCGGTCTTTGCCTTCGCCTGGAATAGTCACCTCCAGCTCCACCTACATGGTTCATACAAAATGCCACTGCTGAGACATTTTAACATTGAGAGGAAATCGTTTCAACTATAATGTAAACAACAAACCTTTTCTCTGCCTATGGGCAAAGCCATGGCAGTGTAGAGGTTCTTTCGCCCGTCGTACACCGGCTTCCGGTCCCCAAAGATCTGAGTTTTAAAGTGCTGGACCATGTGCTCCACAATTTCTCTGCAGACAAATTAGGCGAGTCAAGACAATCCCCATAAAATTACACACAATTCTGATGAGAGTTTAAAAAAAAGCAGACTTTGAACTCACCGATTCACCCTTCTGGGGCATTTTTCAGGTTTGATGTCTATGTCGTAATGGTAAACCTCCAATTTTGGGATTTCCATCTCAAAGAAATTGGCCTGGAGCTTGATTGTCCTGCCCATGGTGCCAAAGTCTGGCCGTGATGGCGGCTTGAACACATATTCTGGCACTGGGGAAGATGGGGGCTCTACAAAAAACAACAACAACAACAACAACAAAAAACGCAACAGTTGAAACAACATTATTACTACACACACAAAGTGAAAATGTGCTTTACGGCCCTGAGGTAAGTTTGCAAGAACCAGTTTGAAAGCAGGAACAAGCAACGGCTTGCATCTGCATGCATGTAAACATTTTGTGACCATAAGACTCCAGAGGAAATGGGAGCTTGACGTTGCATACCAAATCAAAAAACGGCCAACAACAGGTCAATCATAAACTTTAAAAGCTCTCGTACACCAGACAGTGTCACAAAAATATGTTAAATGCTCAAAAGAAACACAAAATAAATGCCTTTTAGAACATTTAGAAAAGAACACTGTCCTGTTTTTTTCCCGAGGTGGATTCTAGGAGTGTTGTCTAGTGCCGTGTTTTTCAACCAGTGTGCTGGGAAATTGCCCCCATTAACTGATCTAAAAACATTTCCCATCTCCAGGATATCAGCTCTGGGTTCATCCAGACAGGCCCTGATAAAACACTGAGTAGTTAGGAATATGAAAGATCATATAATACTTTTTTCTTTGTGTTTATTTAATTAAGACATTTTGATAAGAATAACGGTATCGCGATTTAGCTGCAGCTAAAGCTGTTTTAGGAAAAGTCCCGCCCCTTTAACTGTCTCCACCAATCATTCTTGGAGGCTCAATCACACGTCATCAGTCTGACCAATCAAAAGTGGTTAAAGGCTTCACTTCCTTGTTCCAATTCTGCTCATAAAGTTGCTCAGTTCTAACAAAAAATACCAGCTAAATCTCGTCTTTATCAGTGTAGCTTTCCACAGAATCCGGTATCAGACCGTGGAACAAGTGAGCAAAACTATGAAGCTCAGAGACGCTAGTCTGTCTGGGTTCGGCGGCTATTTGCACTACATCTCCCATGATCCATTGGGTTAAAGTGACAGCATCTCAGCGTACAATGAGTCTTACCTGTTACACGTCTTGAAAACCACAACGAACACACAAACAGTTTTTAAATCTTGTAACTTAACTTTTATTACATCTTTTAGAAGCTGCAACTTCCTGCTTTTTCTGCCACAATTATCATAAAAATGCATGTGAGATAGCGGAGGGGCTATAGATCAATACTGACTATGAGTTTCTCCTTTTTTTTTTGGATGCTGGTGTGCCGCGGGATTTTTGTCAAGGTTAACGTGTGCCGTGGCTCAAAAAAGCTTGAAAAACACTGGTCTAGTGATCAGTACCTGTAAAGTTATTATCAAAACAGGAGTATCTTGTATAGCCTTGCCTTTTTGGTGTCAATTTGACGCATTATGTTGTTAAACCCAAATCCCTAAACAGTTTTTGTAGGAGAAGCATTTGACTTTATTTATGGAGAGATAATACTTCAGTGCCTAAAGAAAACATTTGCAGTACGAACGTTCAAAACCCTATGAGATGTGAAAATGTCCCTTTTTAGAAACTGTACTTAATTAATGTCATGAACACCACTGCAAAAGTAACAATAATCATGTTTTGCAGTGAAATTCAAAAGAATTCACTTGGTTCATTTTAGGAGGTCTCACTTGCTTATCACTTTTACAGTACCACAGCCCATAATCAAGGAAGTCTTATCAACTTACACACAGAAGGTATTAAACAAGCTGGCAATCTCACACAACAGAAGACACCCAAACCCCTGTAAATAGCCCCCCACTGCAGCATTTTTTCCTAAAGTTTTAGCTTACCGCCAAAAACCTGTTCTATGAGCTTCGCTCATCTACCAGCTTGATAGGTTTTCCCCCCTCCTGACTATGTAAACAAAAAAAACATTTAGATATATTTGTTTTCTACATGAGAAAATTAATGATTAAAAAACAACCATTTAGCTTTGACAAATAGCTTTTATTCTGATAAGAACTCATTTATTTAGACGAGATCTACATTCTTTTCCTCATTCCTTCTCTCTCCAAACTACCAGAAGCACATGAACGACGATTGGTGACAAATTCTGAATCTTCTGCAGCATCTCTAAATATTTAAGTATTATTATAACAAATTGGGAGCTTAAAACTTAAAATATTACGATCCAGGAGGCTACTGGGTTTGTTAGAATCAAACACTTTGTAATACGTTTTAAATATTAAAATGTTAAATACAAACAATTATATATACTTGGTTCTAAACGGTTAATGAAATAAATTTGAACTTGATAAACACAAGATTGAGTGATCTGTTATTTTAACCTTCGATGGCAACGTTTTTGTTCAACAACGTCAGTGTCATTTCAGTTAAATAAAATAGTTATTTTTATATCTAAATTTACATCAAGTGTAATAAGTATAGTGTTAGATTGAGGAACAGATCATGGCGTGGCCACCCGTTATCACGTTAATTTTAATAGAGACGAATATAAATAGACATTTTTTTCTATTTATCACTACCCAAACAAACGTGTGCTTTGCTAAATGGTTGTTAAACTTAAAAAATATATATATTCACGAAGGTATTAGTAGAATTTTTGTGGGAAACCAAAGCGCCATGCAAGCTAACCCGGCTAGCAGTTGCTGTAATTTAGCTAAGCTCGTTGAGCGAGTGAGGATTCTTTGTCACAACATATGTGGGTATTTATTAACAATTTTTCAAATAAAACAAAACTGAATGGTTTTTCACTAACTGTTGTTGCCATGTGTTACAACAATGCAGAGAACGCGTCTGTTTTTGTCATTTTCTTAAGCCGCATCTTTTAGCCGATGCTAACGGTAGCTTACCTCCTCCAGCAGGATACATTTTGTCGACTTTTTGTAGCGTTTGTTGTGGACGTACAGATGCTCCACTTTACAAAGGCGGAGCTGTGGCCAAACTCATGCGTAGACAACAAGTATCTATGCGCCCAATAAAAAAATGAGAAAACTAAGGTAAAAAATAAAGCTTTTTAGTCAGCCCAGTGGTAAATATTTGGAGTCGCTCATCCTCGGCAGGACCCCATCCCCCTACCACACAAACGGGAGAAGCAGAGAGTAAACAGAAATCAGAAGCGCGGACCAAGAGAACTCCCTGCCGTGTACTTCCGCTTTAAGCCGCATTGGCCAGCTCAAACATGGGACATTCTTTGCTTTGGCTCTACAAAACGCACAATTAAACCTAATTCCAGGTTATGTAAATGTTATATGTTTAAAAATGTGTTTTACTGCGATCATTTCACATGAGGTAAATTTATCAAAATAAACGTAGCAAGGCAATGAAAAAAAGTCGACGAAGATTCTTTGATGCCTTTATATCCATAGATATGACTAATTACCGACAGTTAGTCTTTCTTTACAGACATAAAGAGTAAGAAAAAAAGATATAAAGAAAACAGAAACTTTTTATAGTAAGTTCAAAGAGTTAAAGTATGATCAGTAAATATCAGTAAACATATCTTAAAGTTATTTTTGGTGTTTTGTTATTTTTGTTTATTTATTTATACTAAAAACAATTATTTATTTAACTGAGTGAACGACTTCCAGTCATATTATGACCATGAATGAGTGAGAGTTATAACATTATCTGTGAAACTGCGATCGAAAGATTCATGTCGATTAAATTAGAGTATGTCGATCTTTAGTGACGTCAGAGGTCAATTCAAATTCTCTGCTTCAAAATTTCGATTTGTATTTGCAGTCTAAAGAACGACAAATTACCAAACATATGTCACTATTAACTTATTCTTTTTTTTTTTTATAAAAGCACAGAGGCTACATTTTGCTACAGGCAAAAAAAGAAGGAAAAAAGGGGGAATAAACCGGAAACAGATAAGTAAAGATGGGTAAGTATTTCCGGGGTATTTGTAGCTGATTTTTTTTTTTTACTACGAACATTTTTTTTCTTTGTTTTGTTTTTTCAAAGTTATTTATTTATATATAAACAAAGTTAGGGTAAGCACACGTTTTAAATGCGCATACAAGAAAACAACTAGAATAAAATCAAGATAATAAAATTACAAGAGTTTTGAAATATTTAGATAAATTTCTGTAATTTTCTTTTTTTTTGTTTCAAATGCATTTAGGACACTTAAAATAAACAGAAAAAAGAATTTAAAAAAGATACTAAACAAAGGGCTGTTTTCCCTTTACAGAAATAGACCTAACAATAACATTTTTGTTTGTAATATGAGGGTCTATGTACTACATGCCTTGCTTTTAACAAAAAGCTAAACCATTTGCTGGAATCACAATGTTGGCCTTGAACAGCTTAGTAAAAAGCAATTTTTTTTTTTTGGAATTGACGTTGAAGCAAAAATTTAAGAACATTACAATACAAATGCAGCTAAAATAAAATAGTATTGTATAAATTCAACAGGTCTCCTTTAACCCTGCAAAGCAATATATTTCTCCCATTTTTTTTGTTTCTTCATCTTGTATGTTTGTATATTGCGTTATTATAGCACCAGTACTTGCTGTGAGTGAAGGCCGCCCTCCCTCGGTGACTTGACGTTTGAGTTCGTGCTTCAGTAGATTATAAGGGTTACAACCGTGAGTGTATTTTACCCACGCACAGAAAAGAGAAGTCAGATGATGAGAAGGTTTTTTTGTTTTTGTTTTGTTAGTGATCAGTAGATTGCAGTACCCGGGTTTCTCCATTTGTGTGCGCTGTTCACCACTGAAAGGGGGTTAATGCCCGACCATAGATCTGCCTTATTCATTTTAACGTTAAGAATACATTTTTTTTGTTCAGCAAATTTATGTTTATTTGTTGAATAAATGGTTCGACTATATTAATTTTTCAGAAAATCTTCCGGGAAAATAATATTTAAGCAGTGAAACGTTTTTATTAAATAAAGACAAAGAAAACAAACATGTATTGTTTTTTTTAAGGATAAACAAAATGAAAAAATTCTAAATAAGTGCATTTGACTATGAATAAATGAACAGAATAATGTTTTGTTTGTTTAAATAACATGCATCAATAAAAGTCGGTTAACATAATCGGTTTTATCTTCTGCAGGAGCATTTTTGATAACCTCTGATGAATTTACAACACTTTAATTGCTCTGCTTGATTGAAAGAATTAAAATCATAACAATGTAGACCCGAACCCGTATGGTTTCCCCCTTCTTAAGGAAGCTGGCTGAGGACATTGGGTGTAGCTGTGTGTGCGCGCACCCTGGCCAATGGAACCAGATCCTCCCTGCAGTGCGTAAGAGCGCGATTTAGGATTTAACCAAGTCTTTGCTGCAGGGTTGGTTGCAGTCTTTAGCAGAGCCCGTCGGCCTGAGAGCCTCTTAGCACAATGACAGTGTAGTCTTGGAGAGTCCTGATTGCCTTTTTTTTATTAATTCAAAGAAAAAAAGAAGAAGAACTCACATTTTGCCTCACTTAAGCATGACCGGAGTTTTCGATCGGAGGATCCCGAGTGTGAAACCTGCAGATTTCCAGAGCTCTTTTCAACTCTCCGCCATGCATCATCCGTCTCAGGAATCTCCTACTCTACCCGAGTCCTCAGCCACGGATTCTGGCTATTACAGTCCAGCCGGTGGAGTCGCTCACGGCTACTGCTCCCCCAGCTCCACTTCATACGGGAAGTCTCTCAACGCTTATCAGTACCAGTACCCGGGTGTCAACGGATCTGCTGGAAATTACTCCACCAAGTCTTACAGTGATTACAGTTCGTACACGACCCCCGCGTACCACCAGTATGCCGGGACTTACAACAGAATACAACCCCAGCCAAGTCCACAAGGTGCGGGCCCGAACGCCTTACTGACGCTTGGTAAAATTTCACGTTTTGTGACAGAATTTCTATCAAAAAACTGATAAACGTTTGAGATTTCATTGTTGATCCTTTCTTATTTTTATTGAAAAAAGATTCTAAAAAAACAGGCTACCCTTTTCAAATATGTTTTTATTTTTGGATTAATTTGGAGCATCCTAATCCACATAAAAGCTTTTTTTTTTTTTTTTTTTTACAAAATAACTTGGCAAATTGACTGACGCTCATGCTTTTTTTTTTTAAATTGCTTTAGCAGAAAAGGAGATTAGTGAACCAGAGGTGAGGATGGTGAACGGCAAACCGAAGAAAGTGAGAAAACCCCGAACAATTTACTCCAGCTTCCAACTGGCCGCCCTGCAGAGGAGGTTCCAGAACACGCAGTACCTGGCATTGCCGGAAAGAGCCGAGCTGGCTGCGTCGCTGGGACTTACTCAAACACAGGTGATTGATTTATTTGTTAAAAGAAATCTCTAAAGTATGGGCGTTTTAAATTAGAAATTGTGTTTTTTGTTTGTTTTTTTGTCCATGATGTGTGCGTTTTTACGCATCGTGCGCCTTTTTGGAGCTCCATGTGCCAAAATACTAATTGTCTTTCTTCTTCTTTTTTTGTTTTTGTTTTTTATTTGTTTGTTTGCTTATGTTTGCATTTCCAAGGTGAAAATTTGGTTCCAGAACAGAAGATCAAAAATGAAGAAGATCATGAAAAACGGCGAGCTTCCACCGGAGCACAGCCCCAGCTCCAGCGACCCCATGGCCTGCAACTCCCCACAATCCCCGGCTGTTTGGGACACGCAGGGCCCCTCCAGGTCGCACAACCTTCAGCCACAAAGCCTCAACACAGCGCCTTCTAATTTTTTGGAAAGCACGGGCTCGTGGTACACCCCCACCGGCGCCTCAATGACTTCTCATCTTCAGACCCACAACTCGTTACAGCACTCGTTGGCTCTTGGAGCTGGGACGTTATATTGAAAAAAATGGGGGGAAAATCCTGTTGTTCATTTCAAATATTCCCCTTCTCCTTCTGTTGGACTTGTGTTCACATTTCAGAGGAATATGCAATGTATTTGATGACAGTCATAGAGGAAACGTGTAAAATGTGTAAATGTGTGCATGTAATTTATTGCATTTTGGAAGTCTATTAAACGTTTAAATGGACAGTGCTTTGAAAGCTTCAGTGTCCTTCAGTGACTTTGCTGCTCCAGCCTCTGGAAACGTAAAACTCAGACCAATGATGCTCTTGCGCTTCTTGTTGGTTGTAAATCACAGCCGAATAGAGCCGTCAGTCTTTAACATCCCATTTTTTTTGTCTCACTAAGGCTTAACTGTTGCTAATTTTCGCAGAAAAACAAAAAAATCTTTTTACTTTTGCATTATAATTTCGTCTCATCTCCTTCAATCAAGGTGAAATAAATGTTACCAAGAAAGAGAATGCATTTACAGATGTGAATACATTTTAGAAAATAAAATAAGGACAAATGCTCCACTTTTCTTGCAAGAATCGTGGCATTTTATTCAGCTTAATAAAAGAATAGGCTATTGGGGACATTTTGTTGGTTTGTATTTTTCCTATGTTTATTATCATTATTATTATTGTTGTTGATGATATAGCCCATATAAAAAAAACATTTTTAAATACATTCCTGTGACTGGGCGCTTTCCCGCTCGTCTCCATAGAAAAAAGCCTGCTTTTCACAGCAGACAGTCTGCTGGCGTTCTCGCTCTGCCTCCCCTACAATTAGCAGCTTTGAATGGCAGAAAGAGGCGAGGGGGGCGGCCCACACATCTGAGACAATCCGCATTCCTGTGGGGGTAGACCGGCTCCACAGCTCTGCCACTCCTGCGGCCGCAGCCCACCTTTCAGGTAAATTGAAAAGGTAGAAAGAACGAGGCAGAGAAAGGTTGGGGTACATTTTCCTTTGTGTTTGTAGTGACGCTCCAAAGGCGCGTTTCCACTTCAAAAATGCGCTGGGGATTTGAAACTAATTAAATTTACCAGAACATATTCGAGGGGAAGATAACGCGTTGTGCGTAAAAGGAAAAAAAATATAGAAGCAAAAAAAAAAAAAAAACATGTCCTGCCTGTCTTTATGAATCACGTAGGTTCAGTCACGCTGCTTCTGCTGACCCGCACACTGACCCATGTCACCATTTCCACCTGACAGAGTGGCCCCTCTGCGCGCATGCGGACGGGCGTGATGATGATAAAATGCAACAGACCTCACTTTTCTTCAGCTGCAACCCCCCCCCCCCCCCTCCTCATCCATCGCTCCCCCCACAGCGCCTTTTGTTGTCGTCAGCCAATTTATGCTGCAGTGTAAACTCCAGCCCCGTCATTACAATGCGAGCAGGTCACCCCAGAAATTTACATCTCATGCGCAAACGATTTAAAACATTTGTTTGCTACCATATGTCTCCCTCCATCCCTCCTCACGACTACACACACGCACCCCATCACACAAACACTGGTAGTGCCATTATATTGAGAGAGCCCCCCGTTTATTTCCAACCGAATATTTTCCACTCAGCTAGTTTCCCCCTGTTTTGCAAATCGAGTCTAAATAATGACGGTTAGCTTTACTGGACAGCTTCAACTGTAACACTCCACAATAATTATTCTCCAGGATTAGGGCCTCCATTATCATAATCTGGACATTGACAATTACCTATAATTTGCAAAGATGCGCTCGGTTCTTGATTGCAGAGGGCTTTTTTTTTTCCAAGCTCGCCATCACTAAACAGTGACAGTAATAACAGCTAATTTTGCAGGCAATATATAAGAGCTTACTGCGGTGTGCAAACACTTTCCCACCTGGATTTGCTTATTTAACCATCAGCAAGAAAGCCGTGCTGGCGCTTTTTGGTTATATTCTGTGTTGGAGAAGCAGGAAAAAGGTAAGGATGAGACTAACACTTGGACCATTTTAGAGGTTGTGCTTTAACTTTCCTGTAAGGGATTAAGATTTGGATAAAGTAGATGTTCCCTGAAGCCAGGTTAATGAAAATATATGGTGATTTGGCTGAATAATTTGTGTTATAGGACTGCAAAGAGTGATGCGTAAATCTAGTGATCTTGGGTGAAATGATGGGAGATGCAGTCTGACACGATCCTTTCCTGCAACCACACCCCCATCCTCTGCACCTCTATCTATCTATCTATCTATCTATCTATCTATCTATCTATCTATCTATCTATCTATCTATCTATCTATCTATCTATCTATCTATCTATCTATCTATCTATCTATCTATCTATCTATCTATCTATCTATCTATCTATCTATCTATCTATCTATCTATCTATCTATCTATCTATCTATCTATCTATCTATCTATCTATCAAATTGGAAACTTTTTAACAAGGCGCATCAAAGCTTTCTGCAGTCTTTATGATGTTTAGTCCTGTTTGGGTCTCCTTAAAAGGATACCCCCCACCCCAACCCCCAGCCTGACGGGGGCCCCAGGTAGCAGGGGTGCATGTACACCAGTGGGGCATCAGTGATTTGACAGCTGCACCCCCCCCCCCTTTTTTTTTTTTCAAGCGTCATTTAATTTCAGCTAATATCCCGAACGCTCAGTCTCCTAAGCAATTTGTATATGAATAACGGAATAATTTCCCCTTTTGTTCCATCTGTGCTACCTCAAATCCAAATAAAGATGCCTTTTAGTATTAAAAGTGGTAGAAAATTACAGGTAATTATCTTTGACGGTAAAAACGCTGTAATCAGCGGGCTACATCAAAAACTTACCCTAATTATGCCTGCATTTATGAGAATGGGGAAGGGGAAAAAAAGCCTCACTTGGATAAAAACCCCTTAAATTGTCCCAAATATCTCCTTCATATTGAACGCCACTGCAGCTGGCTGCTTTGTTCAGCATCGATCCCGTGGAGCTTGGCATTTAACCGCCCGCATTAGGACGGAGAGAAGGGAGAAAACATTTTGTCAATACTTCTAATAGCTGAGAGTGAAATGACAAGATAAGCTGGACCTGGAGCAAATGTCTTCCGAGGTGAATGGAGACATGGTAAGTTGATTTCCTCTGCTTGGTCTTCATTTGATAAATCTATACAGGCCAATGTGAGAGATCTTCATCACCCACTGGGTTTATTTGAAATGTTTCATGAAAACTGGCTTTCATTGAGCAATGTGTCATCAACTTATGCTCACATTGTCTGATATAAGCTTGCATGCGGGAAGTAGGCCTGCTCTGATGTGATGTTGGCCCAATAAGAGGCATAAAAAAGGCTGGAAAATGAATACTGTTTTTCGAGGGGAAAATCACGCAACAGCAGGCGCATGTTTTAGGCACGGTTTACTCAATCTGACAAAACATAAAAAGTGTATGTACAGCTAAAATCGCAGATCATATTTACAGACAGATCATACTCTTGCATGTCGGAGAGGGAAAAAAAGGTATAAGGCAGCCAGGTGCCCACCAAAAAAAGGTAACCAGAGCGCACGGAGAGCATTACGCAGTCTTTGCTCCATAGGTCAAAAACGTCAGTGTTAATATTTGGTATATTAATGTTCAGATGTTGACATGAATGAAAGCTTAACAGATGCAAGCCCACGGGACAGCCATCTATAAAAAAAATCAAAAAAAGGGGTAAGTCCTCTCGTTTGTGGGGGCTGTGGCTGATCCTGCAGCAGAGCAGGAGCGCGGCCATCGCTCCTGCAGCATCCAGTCTCTGCGTGCAGTCAAAATGTGCAGCTTGTAGATCAGGAAACCTCTTGACAAGTCTGCCTATCTCTGCATTGAGTCTTGATGTGGGGAGGAATACCAGTGAGAGTAACCGGGCATGTAGCTGTTGGCCGGCATGTTAACTCCTTTGGAAGAGGCAGAGACGTCCCAAATTGGGGGAATAGTCGGGGAGCGCGGGGATAAAGACATGGAGCCCTGGATGGGGTCACTCTCGTGGGGGTTGCTGCCTTGTTTCAGCAGCTTCTTGAACTTTGACCTTTTATTCTGGAACCAAATCTTTACCTACAGGAAAAAAAAACGGATGATTGGTTACATTTAGAAAGAATAAAATGAAAAAAAAGAGACAAAATATCGTGCAATTGTGATTTCAATCGATTAAATCGATGATGAAAAATGCATGAACGCAAAGCAGGACATGCCTCTCCCTCCATACCTGCGTTTGGGTCAGTCCCAGAGAGGCTGCCAGCTCGGCGCGCTCCGGTAAAGCGAGGTACTGTGTTTGCTGGAAACGATGGTTCAGTGCTTGAAGCTGCAAACTGGAATAAATTGTCCGTGGTTTGCGGATTTTCTTGCCTTTTCCGTTAAAACGAATCTCCCCATTTTCGATCACTGTCGTTTTCTGCTGCTCTGCAACAAAAACAAACAAGGTTATTTATCAAAAGCGGCGTATAGTCAGACTGCGCTCCTTTTTTGCGCACGAGCGAAATGCAACGTTTCAAGCTGAGCGAAAAATCTCTGTGAGAGCAAAATCTGTGGAAAATAGAAAGGACAAAAAATAAAATAAAGTGTGGAAATGTTCAATCAAGTGCTGCATTTCAAGCCCCTTGCAGCTACAGTCCTCTTACGTTGTCATATTTCGAATATTGCCGGTAATGATATGTCAATTAAATGCTAATTACAACATTCAAGGCGTGCGGCTGCCTAATTTTCAGAGGTAGTTGGTGAGGATTGCACGGCAGAGACGATCACATATCGAGATTTTTTTTGTGTACAAGTTTTAGGGTTGCTAAACAGCAAGGCTGTTAAAAAAGAAGTCTGGATTTCCAAACATCCGGTGCCATTGATTTACGCACACTTTTCTTCAGCGTTTGCGAAGATCACTTCCAAATCTGGGGCGGTTGTGCTGCGACGTGGATATGACAGCGATATTGGCAAAGAGAAAGCTTTGATCCGGTGGTGTTATGCGCCGGGGATGGACGCGCAAAATGGGGTTGCTTACCTGCGCCATCTAACCTTGTCTGTCCGCCCGTGTTGTTGTGATAGGATGGCAAGTAGGGGCTGTGGTGCGGATGGCTCACGTAAGGGTAGGGTAACGACCTGTTGTAGGTGTTGCTCCCGGGATAGGGGCTGTTGTCGTGCTGGTGGTGCGCGTGTGAGCCGGAGTGAAGACAGTGCAGCGGGTAGTGGCCGCCGGCCATCGACGGGGAGCTCTGCTGTGAGTGCGACTGCTGCCCAAACTCCATGAAAGCCGACTTGGAGGAGTCCTGAGTCTCCAGACCGTCAGCCATCGTAGTCATGGTCATCATCGAATTTTTCTGCCTTGAGAGCACTCACCCCCCTCTCTCTCAAGACCAAATCGGGCTCCTCTCTCTCGCTGTGCTCTTGTCTCTCCCCCTCTCCTCCGCGAGCAGATGTTCTCCTGTTAACACACGATTTTCCCAGACGCGTCTTTAATGCCCCCACCCACCTCCCCTCCACCTTGTCCCGTGATATTCGCAAACTGAATCTTGGAAGGTAGGCATAAGTTAAGGGAGTGTTTTTAAGGTAGATTCTGTTAAAATTGAGCCCTTGCTTCCAGACTTGATGCAGACACTACAAGTAAAATGGTTTGTCTCCAAAGGGCAGTGCTTGCCGATTGGTCATCCAGGCCAACGTCATCAGAGCGCTACGTTTCACAGAGACTTGAGCTGGAGTTAACCCACCTAACCAGCTCCCACCACAACTACAGGGGGAAATAATATGTGGTGGGAAATACGCCTAATTCCTACAGACAAGTTTCGCGCGTAAAACCAGGTTCTTTGGAGGTGCCTGTTTTTTTTTCTTTATCACAAAACTCAAAATTACGCACGATGCGCAACACGGTGACTGAGATTGATGGGCCAGCAGTCTTTTTTCTTCCCCCCAGGCTTCAAGGAAGTAATTACACAGCGGAGCCTAAACATTAGACAAAACTCTACACAAAGGTTAAGTTTCGAAACGATTTTTTCCCCCGGATTTAGAAGAATAAAATACAATATTTGGAAAATTTCACCAAATTTGCATTAACGTTCTTGTTATATACTTTAGAAATCAAAACTAAATCGAATGATTTTTGCTTTACTTTATACAATTGCTTAAATGGATTCTTTAGAAAAACATGTTCAGAAATATTTTTTTAGTATTGGATGTGACCTAATGAGAGGGCCCCTCCCCCAGCTTCCCAAAAAATAACACATATCATATAAGTTGGGTTGATTGACCATATGATTAAAAGATCCTCAGACAATTCATATTATCGCGCGCCTGACACAACCAACAACGATATGCCTGAAGGACAATAGGTTATTTTGCAGGAAAAGGGGGGACACCCAGCTAAAATGACAGTGTCTTTCATCCGCGTTGTACGAGGCCTCCATATGTGTAAATTACCCCGTTTGTGTGCAATGTTCGATTCCAAAAATCAAAATTTAGACGTTATTTCAACCCCTAGAATCTTCATTTCACAACTTGAAGAGTTTTCAAGGAAAAAAAAAGGATGTGCGTTGGAAAATAATTATGGCTGCAATCAAGTTACTATGAAAACCTATTTGATTAGCGGCCACACTTTACTCAAATTGCAGCTATAAAATTAAGAACAATTCGCCTGTAATGATTATGGACTGGATTTTATTTTGGGAGGGTGGAATAAAAGTGGATATAGCATAAATTATCCCGTAATTATACACCAGTGTGGCCTCAATTATCCTCTTATCAAAAATGGTTGTCTAAATGCAGCGTTTAGTTTCAATTTTCTCCTTTTCTGAAACAAGAACTTGGTACCTTGCTATTATCGTCAGCTTACGGTTGTTATTTACTTTGTGGGATTTAAAAGTGCACAACCCAGCAGGATAATCATTTTACAGCAGCGGACCCGGAGAGGAGCACTGAGGCGGGGATGAGAGCAGAAGACTCCCAGACGGATTGGTTCACGCGCTTATTTGTCACTTTTTATTTGGGAATATTACATTTTCGGGAGAGCAAAGGATGTTGCAGGTAGGAGTTTGGTTTTATTGCCTGTGTTTTAAAGCTCGCAGTGGCCTTGCATGAGTCTAGACACCTCGGTCACCCTTCAGTGATCTAACACAGTGGCCAGTTCCCATGCATGCCCGCGTTCCACTTGGACACGCAGCGGAGAAACCAGATCCTTTACCTTTTCTAATCGCCTTTGAGTTCCTCTACAAAGACACACATGCTTTGCAGGGATTCTGGCCGTTTCCCTGCGGAGGGGCTCGATTAAGCGATACACATCCTCCTCTTTTTTTCCCTCCTTTGCATCATGCGTGCGCCACTGCGGGAGAAGTTGCGGGACGAAGGGGTGCAGATGGATGAGAGAGGGGCGTGTTGGTGGTTCGTCTGCGCGCAGGCATCGGTGGACATGAAGTGTTGAAAGCACGGATTTGCTTCACACTGATGCTTTAAAAAATGTCAAATGTGGCCTGCACGCGAGCAAAAACCGCATCTTAAATACATTAAAAAATTAAAATCAAACATTTTATTACAGGCAAAAAGCACGTTTTTGTTTTAAAATCAGGTAAATGAAACCTATAAAATATGGTTTCTTATGATATTTAGCGCTGTGACCAATAATCTCGCATTATATTAGTTCATAACCTCATACTGAGAAGAATTCATTTTACATTTGGGATCGTCAAAATGTCAATCACAAAATGAACAGTTGCAAATCCAGAAATCACTTTGTCCCTAAGTAGATGATTGACCTTCAGCTCAATCAATGGCTGTGGTGGTTTAACAGAAGTGGTCTTTATTTCCTGCTGTCTTATAAACGCTGATGAATGACTCTCTAAAATCACTCCAGTGTCCCACCGCTGGGGCCGCGCAAGTCTGGGGTTTCCCCCGTCTGGGATGCATGAAAACGGAGAATATTTCGCTCTTAAATTACAGATGAAAGTTTGTTCCATGGTGTGACTGATAAATTAGATGGAATAGGCTTCATTAAATTATGTGTACACATGTATTCGTATTATAGGATTTGATTTTCAATGCCTCATTTCTGTTCTTCATTGAAGTCATTTTTTGACGTTTTATTTACGCCTTAAGGAAGTTCTGGTCCATGAACACGTGTTCAAGTGGAAGCCTCTTCCTCTGCTTTTCTGGGGTTGACACTGCAGACAGAGATCCAGAAGTTCTTGATCAGCATGCCTTCTTTTTTTCATAGCTTCCTGTTTGGTCAGGCGCCGACTGCAGCTCTCCGGTTTCGCCATTTGTGGTGAAGTGGCAGAACAAGTGCAACAAATGCACCTGTCAAAATAACACGGTCATTTGTGGACATGTTCTTTTCTGTTTAACACAGACATCCCCATAAAAAATATCCATCAAAATTCATTTAAATGACGGCGCTGCGCCTTTACGCAGACAAATTGCGCACAGTTTATAATGTAAACCCAGTCGTATCGGGCTTTGATGTGATTTGCAAAAGGGTGTGAGTAAACCAAGAAGAATTATTATGGTTTTGTCATAAAGAAAACCATGCGCTATCAGACGGGAGGGGCTGTTTACAATAGGTTCTGCATGATAAATAAGCGCATTATCCACCGTGTAAAAAGCGACATTGGCATATGCATGGCTCCAGCCAGGTGCAGGCGAAAGGGCCTTCAGATGGACCCAGAGTAGCGTGCTGGTAGAGGAGCTAAATGGCCATAAACAAGCAGAGCTGTGCAAGGTGAGTCCTCACAGCCTCTCGTGGACTAATGGATTTAATTTGTTGCAGCTGAAGCCGCACTGGTCCATCTCGAGGCTCCTGTCTTAATTAGGACTGCTTGTTTCTCTTGTCGCCCCTATTTTTATTGGATATAGCCACACCTGACCTAACGGACTACTTCTCCTTCTAGTGCCACGTGGTGTTTGCACCCTCGTTTGTTCCTTAAAAGAAAACAAACGCAGGAGAGACGGCATGGAACAATGTAAACGACGAGTAATTACTGGGAAATTACTCAGGGAAAAGATAAATGTTTGGGACATTTGTTGCGCACCATTACGCTCATATTATTTTAGTTATATTAGTTTATAATTCTGGCCCCGATCAGAGTCGATTTGCTCAAACCCAATCATTTTGCGCACAATCATAAAAGGTCCACATAGAAAAATATATGAATCAGAATTTGTGACTATATCTCCAGAGAGGGCCAGGGTTCAGTACAGTTCCCCTCTTTTCCTCTTTCGACTTAATACGCAGCATTATTAGGTCTGACAGCACAGTGGTCGGTCTTGAAGGAGAGGATTTGGTCGGTAGATGACAGACAGGAAGGCCAGCAATCATGCCCCCTCCCCCTTTTTTTTTATCAGAATGTACTGTTCGATGCCGTTTATCCCTGATGATAGAAAATTGCTCTGTTGCCAGGACGCTACCGCCCAAATAGAGGGCAGGAGCAACATTTCCATTTTCCAGTTTGAAAGCCATTGAAACGAATTAGTAAAAAAAAAAAAAAAAGGAGTAAAGTGAAAAAAATCTCCCAGTAAACAAAAGAGAACAAACAAAGTAAACTCTTGAATCCACCCTTCTGGGGTTTTTTCCCTGCAAGAGCGAGTAGCTTCAACAGTTGCAAATAGTCCAAAGCTCGGGCCTGTACTTCAAAGACAATCATTTATTTCCCGACCTCCAGGAATAATTAGAGCGCCTTTTCATCTGAGAGGAAGAAAAAGATGCATGGAAGGAAAGAGCACGAGAGCGGGGGTGGTGAGGTGGTGTGGCAGAAATCAAGAGAGAATACTTGACAACGAGGAGCATTAAGCAAACTCGTGAAATGTTTAACCATTCGGCACAAATGAACAGATAGCTGTCACAGCGGGGGAAAGAGCAAAGCATCACAGAGAGGAGTTTACTGCCATCAGCACCAGCCGTAACCACAGTAACAGGTTAAACATCGGGTTAATCAATACAGAGTACTACTGTCTGAAATATTAATTATTGTGCTGGACATTTTAATAATTTAAAACCGTCCAAAAAATTTCCATGGAAATATTTTTGTTGATCTGTCAAATAAGAAAAAATAAACAATTACAAAATGTAAGGTTTGTTGCTTTGTAAAAAATACTGGTTTTTATTCATGTTATCTTTATTTTTTTTTTCAATTTTTGCCTCTTTCATTATAATCTTTAGTGTATTTTCTTGCCTAAAGCCTAAAGAAATCAGGGCACACTGGATAAAAAAGGACTAAATCCGTTTTAAGCGCTCAATACTGTTAAGATAAGATATTCATTTATTAGTCCCACGATGGGGAAATTTCCATGTTAACATATGCGTTGCAGTGCCTGCAAACCCAGAAGAAAGCCCAATAAAAATAATTCTGTTATTCTGTATATCTTTTTTTTTAATAAATGAAACACTGAAGACTCAAGTTCCAGAGAAAAATGCGCAAATTATTTATCAGAGCGCAAAGTTCGTTCTCATTCGTAAAATGAAGGCCCTGCTGCAGGAGGAAGAGCTGCACAGTCACTGCCTGCAAAGTAAAAGGGCTTGAAATTTAAGAGCTCCGCGTGAAATGAAGTGGAAGAAAAGCGAAGAAAAAGGAGTAGTCACACCTGTGCGCAGAGAAAGGCTGCGTCTTTCTCACGCGCTGCCGCACATCGCAGGAGCTGATCAGGTGGTTGTTGCGCACCTTTGAGGCACACCTTGAGGAAAATTCTGTCGGAAACGGAGGCTCAAACCAGACTGGACGGTTTGTTCTTCCAGGTTAAACTGTATTACACGTTTTGTTTTCGTTGCAGGAGCTTTTATTTAAACTATACTTTTATTTCTTCCTCATGGATGACATGTTAAAGCGCAAAGACTAGGAAAGAAGTCCATTCTGAATGGAAAACCTGGGATCATATCCCCAGAATATATAAAAAATATTATATTAAACTAGGATTTGTTTCAGAAATACCACCAAATAAATGAATACAATGTTCACAATTTTCTTAAGATTCAGTTTGTTAAAAGCAGCATTAAATAACAATGGCAGTTTTTAAGCTCAGAAAAAACTAAATAATGACCTGCACGTCTGCCACATATATACATTTAATTTACAGGACAGTCAATATAAAGCAGCTCTATGGAGGCTTTTGATCATTTGATTTATCTTATTTTGCTTTAATAGATCTGTGTGTATAGGCGTTCATTTTGAAATATTTCTATTTTTATGTTTTAAGTCATTCTGGTGAAGTAAAGGTAGATGCTGACACCACCACCCTTTAAAATGCATTAGGCCTCACCTCCATCAAAGAGGCTGGCTTTAACAGAGGACCCCTGAGCTTTAATCTTCTACAAAAAAACATTACAAAGGGCCCAGACAGCAAATAATATTTTCAGGCTCTGCAACATATTTAAATATTAACAAAGGTGCACATATTTGTTTGAATATTTCGATGTGAGTGTAGCACAGAACTAATACTTTTTATTACCAGCAGTTACAAATCTATTTAACAGTTGAATTGCTCATTGTGTCAAATGTTTCCTTTGAGTTAATGCCACTTTGTTAGTTCAGATGTATTAATTATACCAGCTCACAGAGGAATACGTAAGTCTTATCAAAAAACAATACTGAAAATATCCTTTTTTAGAAGCACCCATGCTCCAATTTGAATTTAAAGCAGACTGTTTTTACCTTTTTTTGCCTAAAATATCTAGAACTATAGTATTTGATTGTTTTTCTATCACGTTTGTCATGATTGGTTTTCTCCTGTGTGGTAGAACGCATTAAAAAAATTCAAATCTGTGTTTATTTTTCTGATAGATAACCGACATGCTCATAATAACTCATGTCCCTTTCTCTTTGTCCCCCATGACTCTGGGTTTTCATCTCACCCACCTTGCTCCTCATCCTCGCCCCTGTCCTCCATCCCTGTTTCTCCTCTCCATCTTCAACCCCCCCCCCCCCCCCGCCCCCCTTCAAACCCTAACCCCAACTCTCTGGCTCCCACTTCTTCAACTCACCCCCTCCCCACCCATTAGGTACACCTCCATCCCCTCTTGGCAGCTCCATCTCCTGCTCCCCCGTCTCCTTACCCTCTCTCCGTTGGTTGGTTTCCACAGCTGTGGTGAGTGAGGGGCAGATGACCGGAGAATTGGCCCCTGGGAGAGCGCTGAGCCATCCTGGTGCTATTAGGCTCGTGGCTAATAATAGGTGTTTCAGACCGGGGGAAGATCAATCAGGGGGGGAATCATGGGGAATGTTCTGAGCAGTGCTTTTTACACATCGGCCCAGATGGATGAAATTACACTTGTCAGTTTTTAGTTGCATTACTCCCAAATTGGTTGTCTACTCTTTTTTTTCCCTCATCTCCCTCCCTCAGACCCTCTCCTCTCTTTTCTCTCACTTTGCCCCATTCATGTGTCAGTGGCCTGTTAAAAGGATTCTTTGGTGAAATCCCTGTCATTTTTGTCTTTTCCCTGTTTAGCCCTCAGCCAGCAACTTTATTGCCGGCTTGCATGCACTTAGAAGAAAGTCTTAAGGCTGGCTCAATTTTCATGTTAACAGCGAGTTGCAGCTGACATTCTGTATGTGTTCTGTGTGCATAATGAAGCTACTGGATTTTTTTTATAGTCAAATTCTGAGAGAAAGGCTGGAGAAAGTGGTGGATCCTCAAAGAGAAACACTACATGATGTATTGGTTAAAGCAGTAATCACTCTGTACGATGCAGCACTCACCAAAGTGTTTATAAAATATTGAAGACTTAGCCACTACTGTGTGCTTTCTGTCATCATTAAGGCACCAGAGAACCAAGACTACATGTTAGGTAATTGTTAATTAAAGAGTGATTACATACATTTGACATTAACTAATTGTGATTTAAATTGACACAAATAAAATTGAGTTTATTGTTATTTTTTTGTAATAATGTCCTGATTATATTTCCTCAATTAAAGTGTTTCAAAACAATGATTTGAAGAGTCATTTTTGAATTGTTTTATGAAATATGTTTTTGCTATTTGCTATGGGAAAGAAAATCATGCATCATGATCAATGAAGTTTTTGATTGTGAACAAAAAATATCAAAGATGTTACATAAAGCAAGAAGGGAATTGAAGAATACATTTTTTAACTGGTATTTGCAGTTTTTTATGAATTTTTGGTTTACATTTTCGTTTTTAAAAAGGCTTATTGTTTAGTGTCCAGAATTTGTAGTTTAAATCATGAAAGATATATATGTTTAAAGTAAACATTGAAGCATTCAGACTGCACCACAGCGTTTAGAAATACTAAATAAAATGTATTTTCTTATTTCAAACCTGTATGCCAGAAATTGCTTATTTGCAAAGTACCGTATTATCAAGAACTCCATTTTATTTAGCGTCACTGAATTGAAAAACATTAAAGAATGTTTTTTTAATATAGTTGAAAATAAATGTAGGCATGAAGGGTTTACATTTGTATAATTGATGTATTATTTAAATATTTCAAGCATTTAATTTGTTAAATTTTGGGTTTAAAATGAGAGATAGAATTGGTTGAACTGACACACTTCCTTGGTTCTGACTAAAAGTGTTAAAAAAACAAAATGTTTTACCAATACCATTGCATTTGAAGGTAGTGGTAACTGGATGACCTGAGCATTTTGTGTAATTGCGGTGAAGGCTCAGGAAGGTTAGGAAGGTGTTTTATGTGGCCGTACACACTGACCATGCAGCTTATCATCAAAACCTTCAAAGCTCCTGAAGTGTTGGATGATAAACAGTGCAGAGGCAGCTGCAAAGGTGACAATGGCGGCTCTTTTCCCTTAGGAGACACTGATTTCCTTGTGAAACCAAACTTAAACATTTCATTTTTCCTTAACAGCTGTGTCCGTTTTTTCATCTTGAAGTGGTTTATCAAAGTGATTGTTTTGTCTCACAACCTTCCCTTCTACAACCTGACATCAGAAATCTATGGCATGATAATCACAGTGGAAGATTGGCTGTGTGCTAGATAAGCGTTTTTTCCCCCCTCAGTGGAAATCAATACAGTCCCCAGATGTTGGGGTCTCCTGGTCCCTCGATCCAGAGATGTTCCTCAGTGTCTGATTGCACGAGGGAGACGGCTGGAAACAGAAAGGCTTCTTTGACTGAAAGCGTGGTGACCATGGGGGAGGAAACCGAGCCCTCTGTGAGAGAAAGAGTCTCCTTAGCAACGGCAAGAAAATTAACATTGACATCCTGACTTCCCAGCTAAACTCCTCTCAGGGCTTCTGCTGGATATTTCCATGAGGAGAGTATTAAAAAAAAAAGTTCAAATGCTGATATGAAGGCACACACTCCCCGCTTGTCTTCCATTTATATTGAAATGAGCTCTCCTCTCTTCTCTGTTTGTGTGCAGTGAATACAGAGAGTCCTAATATATGTATTTTGCTCATTTTACTGTGTGCGCTGTTTCCGCGCCTCTCCTCTGTAACTCTGTGTTTGCCTCCCGCTGTGGTAAACACAACACAGCCATGATAGCACATGCATTTCAGAAAGCTCAAAACACTGTAGAGGAGCCGAAACATTCTCAGTTTCTTCCCCTCTCCCTCCCTTTCAGCCAAGGCATTCAGCTCCCATGACTGCAAACATGCATAATGACAGCATCTCCCGGGGGCCAGCGGAGGTACCCCACTGATGTCGAGACACTCTATCCTGTCGTCACATCGGCAGTGCAAGCCAGAGCCTGGTGAGCTTTGGCAAGGCCCTACCAGAAGCTGGGCTGGGTTTTTTTTTCCCGAGTTAATAAAATGAAGTGCAAATTGGACCAGGCTTTTTGGAGCAGCTCACTGCTTCCTCCCATTACGAGGCCAGGGCGAGCGCCATGGAAGCATAAGCGTGAATACATTATAAAGTAATGAGGAAACATCCAGGAGAGGGTCATGGGGGGCCTCGAGCTGCTCCAGGTCCCTTCCGAAGAGCTTTCAGTGTGCTCCGTGATAGATTAGTCATTCACGTTTGAAGAGCCAGCGAGAGGTTGAGTTCAACAACATTACACATAGCAACAGTTGCTAAGAGTTGCAGCCAGGGAGGCCCGTTCATTTATATGTACAGTTGCTGCGGAGCAGGAATATAGATGAAAAGGATGGAGCTGTTTTTTTGCATCGCTGTTGATGACGGTGACATTTCCAACAATGCAGAACAATATTCTCCAACACAGAGAAAGTGGTTGGAACCATGGAGGAGAAAGTAATCATATCAAAGCACCACAAGAGAGACGAAATGCCACTGATATTTGTCAAAATTACATCAGTGGATTTGGCTGGATTAAAAACTCCTGCTGTTGCTGAAAAATCAACGGCAAAAGGAACGATTAAAGCAGCTCACGTGTGAGTGACAGGACTGCATCACAAACAGCTCTACGCGTTCCCTTCAGGGTGGGACAGGTGGGTGGCAGCCAGTTTAAGCCCGATACTTTCCAGTCATTCTCAGGGCAAACGCCCTTGGTCACCGATGAGGCCACGACCAGTTGCCTGATGGAACGCCATGGCAACAGCCCACACCTGCCAAGAGTTCCCCCCCATCTCTATGGTGGCCCTGAAGTGCAAATCACATCAACAAATCACTCAAGGGAAACCAAAGGAAACCAAAACACAACCCCCCCCCCCCCCAAAAAAAAAAAAAAAAAAAAAAAAAAAGAAAGAAAAAATTAACGTTTGGGAAAAGTAATTTCCTGATATAAGAATAAAATGTCAAAAAATTAAACACAATGATAAATCAGAAAAGGTAGGTACTAAGGTACTATAGGAAATCCCTATTGGATGATGACGTTTGTCCATTATTTTAACTCAAAGTTATTTAGCATGAAGCGATACTGCAGCTCTGTACTAATAAAACTTTTATCGTATATGTTTACATTGAAGACGCATTAGAAAAGGCTCAAACGTCATAATCTAATCAGTGATGTCCCACAGTACCTACCACTTCTGGTTTCTTATTGTGTTTCATTTTTTAACATTTTATATTGATTTATATTCCTTTTTTTTAAATAGTGTTTTTTTGTTTCTGAATTTTGTTTTGATTTCTGAAAAACAATGTTTTCTTTCTCATTTGTTTTGCTCTTTTGATTGTCATTGCCATGTTTAGTATGTTTTTGCATTGAGTAAATTGTTGATAGTATTTGAACTTCAGGGCCACAGTACATCTCTCCTCCTGTACCCCCTCTCCTCCTCAGTCACTTCTATGTTTCCTGAAAGAAAGCCTCTGCGAACAAATAGTGGGTGCATGCCACTGCCACTCTAAATAAAGGGCAATTTTTGCGTTGTGTCTCCTTGTGCCTCCTCCTTTCTTTACTCTTTTAATATTTTTGCATAAAAAAAACAATTGCCAACATTTTTTCCTCTCCTTCTGCAGGGTGACTGCACACGTTTTCATCCTCCTCTCACATAAAACAGTGAGGAATAAAAAAACTTTGGGTGGGAAAGACAAGCGAACATGTTCCTTTGTCATTTTTCAGCTCCAGTTTTTCTGTTGTTAAACCACAGCGTTGAATAAATCCTCTGTTGAGAGCTTCAACTCAGCTGTGTTATCAATTAATCAAATTAATCAAGACTGGAGGAAGTTCTGCAGGATCCAGCCGACTAAGAGGCTGCATAAATGTTCAAGTGAACTGCTGCTTGATGGAAACCCCACAAGTAATAATCACAAAGAACAAACACAGCAGTGATGGAAGATCCTGCAGAGCTGCTTCATGTTTCCCTGCGCTTACATTAAGTTCCAGTGTTTGCTATGTTAAAAATTCAGTTTAACATTCATGGAATCAAAAAGACAAATGTTTTTAGCCTGACGATTACATGGAGCGGTGTCTGTGTGGATCTCATTCACAGTGCATGAAGGATGCTGTTAAGAGATCAGGTTTATTTATTCTAAAAAGAAAAGAAAGAAAATGGGTAAGGGTTCAGGAGGAGAGCTATCGGATCCATCCACCATATTGCATCTGTATTCTACCCGCTGATCAAGTCACTGAAAACGCCACGTGACCAAAGTTGAGTCCCTGTTGACGCGACGACCCCTCGACAAAGTTGAAATTTTTAATCTCTAGCCGTGCCGCATAAATTGCCCTGCTGCCAGACTGCCGCTCCATGCCCATCAATTAATTTGCACCACAGTGCCTCAGGTGGTTTCTGTACCATTGACTCAGCATTGAAACTGGTTGCGGGAATCGCCTTTGGTATGAACGCAGCTTAACATTTGTTTTAGTGGTATCTGTCTTTTTGTAAGTCACAAACAAGGGTGAGAGGTTACAGGTATTGTAAATATTGCTGTTTTTTGTGCCACAAACGAGTTAGAGTTACTGTAAACACAGTTAATAAAGTCTGACCGAATGACTTATCCCTGACTCTTTTGTCTTGCTTATGCACCTTATAGTTTGGTGCACCTTATACATGACATGAGGTCAAAAATAGACCATTCATTCACAGTGCACCGTATGATCCTTTAGTGAGAAAAATCACTATTTTGGCAATCCCAACTAACTTTTTCTATAAACAGCTTTTGATAAACATTTGTACCCCTGCTAGCAAAGAAACTGACATATATTGGATGTTAATGCTAAGTTGCTATTTATAGTTAGTCCATTGGTGTTGTTGCATAGTAATGACCATACCTATTAATGACCATACCTATTAGGAATATCTTATCCTATCTTATCTTATCTTATCTTATCTTATCTTATCTTATCTTATCTTATCTTATCTTATCTTATCTTATCTTATCTTATCTTATCTTATCTTATCTTATCTTATCTTATCTTATCTTATCTTATCTTATCTTATCTTATCTTATCTTATTTGGTTGTATGGCTGGATTTATAAACCTACATTAGATCTCCTAAAACGATAAACAAGGGGGTCAAGGCACAACAAAAGACAAATGAAGATGCTTACTGAGGTAAAATGTGGCAAAAAGCTAGAATCCTGTAGAAGACGAACCCTTACAAACACATTTTCAGATGTAATGTCTGCTTTTAGAACTATTCCGGTCGAGCATGACCAAATTATTAATGCTAAGCTGCCAAAGCTATGGGAGGTATGGAATAAAGGGCGAAGAGAAAAACACCAATGAATGGTGGCTGAAAAACTCATTGACAGAGCAGGGATTAGTAAAGCTATGTTTAAGTTCAGCAGGATATCATGCTGCTCTCTTAGTGATCATATTAATCCATGCATGCAAGGAGAAAAACACATATTCCTGTGACAATTACAAAAGTACTGCAACAAACACTGCACGAGACAGAAAACAACAACTTTTAAAAACAAAAACAGCTTTAAAAGAACTTTGCAGCTGGTGTCACAACAGAAATTGGTCATACGTGAATACACGTGAAAAAACTGAGGAAAGTTGTTGTCTTAACGTGAAATTTTCACAGATGTATCACGAATGAACCACGTTAAAACAACGAAAGAAGTATGAACAAAATACGCAACTAACACGTAAATTATTATTATTAATGATTATTGTGCTGTTTCTATGTAATTTCTTAGGGATTTGTGTGTCAGTTTTGTAATTTTACCGTGATATGTGCGCCATTTATGCAATAATAAAGTTATACATAAGTGAAAAGTTATACATGGAATGGTTGCGTATGTATCTCGCAAAACAAAACACAGTTGCATGAGAAGAGTATCAATTAGCATATAACCTCCTCTAACCAATCCCCGCTATCATCTTGTCTTGTATATGTGTTTATGTTCATACATTTGTCTGATTTGGATTGTTTTATCGCTAATTTACTTTTAGGTTAACTGCTAATTTTACTGACTGTATTCTTTAAAATGTACGTAATGTTATGTAAGTATGTCATCTTATTTGGATCTTTTAGGGTGATTTTAACACCCAGCTAGAGACTGCCGATGAAAAATAGCCCTTTGGCTAACTCTGGCATATTGACAGGAATGCTTATTAATATGCGCTGTCCCTGTATTGAATAAATAAAAAATAAAAAAACAATTTGCACGTAAACTACGCATGAACTGCATACTTTTAACCGAACCAAGAACTTTGAACAGCACAAAACCGAATTCACGTAAAGACCCGTCGGCCGAAACCCTCACCGGACATCAATGAATGACAAACACAAGAAACACTTGTGTATTACGTGTATCACGCATGTATCACGAAAGACCAAAATTTGAAAAAAAACTGTGCAAATTCGCAAAATGTAAGTAGTGGCTGCTTGACATGGCCTTTAGACTGTCCACAGACAGAAACTGCCTGAGAACAGAAATCCCTTATAAACCGTCCTCTTTGGGAGCAAACTGTAGACAGACCTTTGTGTAAACAAGAAAACCACAGTGCCTGTTCGCTGGGAAAATTATCACAGCTCACAGAAAGAAAACGTCTCCTCTTTCACAAAGCTGAATGGACATTGTAAGATGGATGTGAATGACAGGTGTGAAGTGGCCAAAACATCAAAGTCAGAAACAACAGTCTTCGTGTGTTCACAGGAGGAAAGCAAACAGATGACAAGAAATATCATACAATAAAGAGTTAGAAAAGATACAGCAGGCATTTTTTTGGTCAAACTATTAGAGCAAGGAGATCAGCTGGTTTTTATTTCTATTAAAAAATGCAGACACATGGTGGGATTTAATACAGAAATGTACTTTGATGAAAGTGTTACAGATAGTTGTTGTTTGGATCAAGCAGAAGGACAATATTTTTAAGATAAACATGTCCACCTTTTTTTTCAAACAACAAAGCTTTATTGTAATAAAAGTGAGCATGTTCAAAAGAAGCAGGAGCAGACTTACATGAACCTGATGCCTGTTGGCTCCCAAGAAAGTGGTCACAGCAAGAGAGCTGTCAGATGACAAGAGTGTGAAAAACTCAAAACTCTCTCACTCTAGTAATTCAGCAACAATCCTTCAAAAAATGTGGTTCTCTGTCAGCTGTGGAACTGGGTAAAAAAGTATTTAGTCAGTCGCCGATTGTGCAAGTTGTCCCACTTAAAAAGATGAGAGAGGCCAGTAATTTCCATCATATGTATACTTCAATTATGAGCGACAAGATGACAAAAAAATCCATAAAATTCCACTGTCTGATTTCTAAGAATTAATTTGTAAATTATTGTGGAAAATAAGTATTTGGTCACCTACAAACAAACAAGATTTCTGGCTCTCACAGACCTGTAACTTATTCTGTAAGAGGATCCTCTGTCCTCCACTTGTTACCTGTATTAATGAAATCTGTTTGAACTGGTTATCTATATAAAAGACACCTGTCCACAACTTCTAAGAGTCACACTCCAAACTCCACTATGGCCAAGACCAAAGAGCTGTCTGAGGACACCAATAAGTAAATTTTGACCTGCACCAGGCTGGGAAAACTGAATCTGCAACAGTTAAAAAGCTTGGTGTGAAGAAATCAACTGTGGGAGCAATTATTAGGAAATGGAAGACATACCAGACAACTGATAATCTCCCTCCATCTGGGGCTCCCTGCAAGATCTCACCCTGTGGGGTCAAAATGAATACAAGAACGGAGCAAAAATCCCAGAACCAGACGGGGGACCTAGTGAATGACCTGGAGAGAGCTGGGGCCAAAGTATCAAAGGCTACCATCAGTAACACACTACACCACTACAGATATATATAAAAAAAATCCAAACTAAATGACAAAAGGAAAAATGCAGGGGGGCAAGTAATGTGCCTTGAAAGCAAAACACAGACATATAAAATATAAATAATCAAGCAAGCAGCCAATGTCTTCAACTAACCATGACAAGTAACTTTATACTTGAGAGTTTTTGGTTTTTGGGTTGTCTGGACCCAAAGTAGTGGCTGCATCTTCCAGGGAGCACAGTTGTGTCCTGAGGCTCGTACAGCAACCTAAACGAACACAATGAAACTGGAATGTACAATTGTTATGCACATTGGGAGGAATTTGTAAGGATAATGCAACTTACACACACCCATGACGTACAGTGTGCTCACACTACACTCTAATCATTGGTAAGTCGTGCGTATGACACCTGTAGGATGCTGAAAAACAACACTCTGATTGTTTCCTAAATTCTAATAGTTGGGCTGAACGCAAGGAGTGCACACCTACCGGTAATTGAGAAGCCCTAACGGGCTTTTTTTGGAGTGGGCAGGATTTGGTGGGGTGAAAAATCCGTGCGACACTCCTGTGTATCACCCACTTCACCCTGATGAGTGTTCACTGCGACTTGTCATCTACAGCATGGCCATAGAGAAACTTTTTTCATTTTTAGCCCACAGTCACCCCGTATCCACCTGTAAGGACAGTTGTGACTAAGGCAAAATATAAACCCCTCTTAATGCATAAATGGATAAACTGCTATTAAAAATGGAAAATAGAAAATAAATCGGTTTCCATTGACTGGCTTGAATTAATTGGTGTAATTACATACATGAAGAACAAACATAAAGTACAGCTAACTAAAAGTTTTTTCTTTAAATTGTCATGTATTTGTAAATGCTTTTAATAATCATGTGCCTGTAAATTAGCATTGTGCAAATGATGCTAGCATCCTATTTGTGCATTAATGCTCTACCTAACCTCAAAGGTAGCAAGACAACTTTAACTTAAGTTATAACAGATCTAGTGATGACAGATCTGTAATTTGATCACTCGGTCTGACCCAGATCTCATTGTCACTGTCTTTTAGAGATATTAAATTAACAAATCAGCCGCTAATTTATAGTTTTCTTTATTTAAATTTACACTCCAAATGTCCATTTTGGAAACTACATTATTTTGTTTTCCTCCTCTGCTGCTCCTGAGGCCGTCCTATTCACAGTTTAGCGTGCTGAGGAATGTTTGTTCAAGTTCAAGCAGATATACTGTGCTGATGAAGGGTCAGCGAGGGCAGTCCAGTCCAAAAGAGGCCAACAAAAACAACTCATGGGCCTTGTTTGGGCAAAATATTCTATGGTGTCTGGCTAATGTCTCCCGTTGAAATAATCAGAATTATATAAAGCATTTTTTTCTTTTTCAGTTTTCTGTTAAAATAACACATTTTTATACGAAGGAGCCATTAAGTTGCACATGGGATTTCTAAGGGTCCCAAATGAAGAGATGCAGAAACTAGAAGAGACATTTTTACATGCATTAATCTAAACCCAATAAAGGAAACTGTCCCTGTGTTTGCGTTTAAACTTTTTTTGGGGGCAACTGGTTTATTTAAATAAACATAAACTGGACTTAAAGTAAAAGAACTCAAAACCAACACGTCAAAAGACAAAACTCGTGGAGTGAAAGGTGATAAAACGTGGTTAAAAAAATGGTGACAAAACAAAAGATCTGGTAACGAACAGCAGGAATGCAAGAACACAAACCAAAGACGAAGAAGATCTGGACACTAATCCTAGAGAACTGACCTGCACATGCTGATTCTCACTCACAATAGTGCATTTCCCCAAAAAATATTTTTAGCAAATCATTCACAAATAAATTAATGAAAACTATCTTATCAAATCCTCGATTAACTGTTATAACTGATGTAGGTAAAAGCAACATAGTCATAATTTTATCAGATGAATTTCAGAGTACTACAATTTCTTTTTTATTTTATTTTTGTATTCAGCTTTCTTTAAGGGAGATACATTGCATTTCATTCCAACACAAAACTTAAAGACCCACTCTGATGAAAATAGTGTTTTGAACATGTTCTTGTGACATTTTTCTCAGGATGGAAACAATATATAAAGAAAATTAAGCTTAACATTGCATTTCTGAGTATTTCTTTATTTAAATTGTAAGGAATCAGGAGTAGACTAAAAAAACAGTTTTAAAAAAGATTGTTTTTGTTATCTGGAAAATACGCTTGGCGGGGCCACAAGCTTCCTGCTCTGCTCCATTCTGCTGCATTTACTTTCAAATAAATAGATCCACGAATGTCTTTGCTTTCCTCTTTTGAGCTCCAATAGTGCTCGTGATTTTTGTGGCACCGCCAATGTTAGGTTGGGGTTGTGAGGGGCTGTAAGCTAGCTGGAGAGCGTAAAAACAGATGGACGATAGGAACTAGGGATGATCACACTCTACACCAACAGTCCCGCCCACAACTCAAAGGCAAATTTCTAATGAACTCTTGCTGCTCTGCAGAAACTGTCATAGAAAAACGACTCAGGTTTTAAAAACAACTTGGTCTAAAAATTGCATAATCCTAACTAAAAGACCACTGGGAACACTTCCACAATAGATCGTGAGATGATCGGAGTGAGACTTTTAGTGTTACTGGTTGATGGTTCAACAGTTGGGACTAAACATACAGTAGATTCGAGAAAAAAAATGGGACCCAATGCCTTAAAACTTAGCATCAAGGGTTGGCTTCAGGGGTTAAACTGAGTGAGGTCTGTACTCAGCTCACTGCTCCCACAGGAGATGGTCAAAACTGGGAGAACGCTTGTACTGTGAGTACAATTTTTACAAACCCAACACTGAGATAAAATTTATTTGGAGTTTGAACTCACAACCAACTCTGCCATTTCTCTGCAGAAGCCTCAGCTCGGCTAAACCTTTTTCAACTATGACTTCATGCTTACAAGAATTGAATGTTTTAGCAGATTTATGCTAAATTTGTGATCAACTGTGATTACAAACAACAATTACTAGACAGTCTCAGATCTCAGACTGTATAGATCCACTGAACGTCTGCATGAGGACTGCACAATTTTGTTCCATTTTTCTCGTTTGGTACATCAGATAAACAGCATCTTCAAAATAAATGGCATCAGCATGGATCATCTAAACAGTGATAATAAATGGACAAGAGAGTGAATTTGTCAGCATGTACAGAAATTGTCCATACATGAGCAACATTTGCATCCTTTTTTTATGATCATCAAGCTAGACACACATTATAACAGGAACACTGTCCACGCAAAAACAAATCACAGCCTACTAAAGGGATAAAAATGCTCAGACTAATCAGAACAGTATGATTTTAGCATATATTTATCATCCATCAACACCTCAAGGCTGCCTTTGGTTTCATCCCTGCAACTACATTAACACTAACCTGTGCTGTCTCTGGATTTATTAGCCTTCAGTGCAAAAAAACATAAAAAAGGCAGTTTCATCATAACCACTTTAAAACGGCCATCGTAAATAATCACCCTGCACGATCTGACTCATGTGACGTCTAGAGTCGTGTCAAGAAAGCACTGTGGCACAAACATTGCTCTGTTCACATTACAAATTAAAATTAAAGAGGAGGAATATGTCACTCATGAGCGTGCATAAGAAGAAAGCATCACCGCTCCAGTTTTGTGAAAAAAAGAAAAAAACAAATGTCAGTCTCTCCATGAGCAGAGGAGTAGCCATGGTTGGTAATAATTCTTGGCACACATATTTAAACTTTGTTTTACAGCTTTGACACGGCCTCATGACAAGCTACTAAACTGCTGCCTAATAAATATCGCCTCCGTTTTTATGCCAGCTTTGAGGTAGCCCTAATTAGGGAGGTACAACACATGCTCCCCAGTGACATTCGTTCTCACACAAGCCAAAAATAACACCATGAGGGAGGAAAAGGTGAGGGCCTTGTTGCGTGTTGAATTGTTGCATACTTAGTATTTCATGGTGTTTGCACGTCTCTCAGGTTTGTTCATTTCTTTTTTGTAGAGGAAAGATCTGCAGACCTGAGTCTAAGGTGGAATCTCAAAGGGACTTCAGGGGATGAGAGGAGTCTACCATGAATGAGATGTTCTGTGACAAGGTGAGGAGGTGGAAAGGAGGCAAATTCAATTAAGGATAACTAAAATACACAATATACAATAAAAGAAATAATCCCAAACACAAGTATGACTGTGCAGAAAGGTAAAACTCAACACCCACTTCTACTCTAAAGTCTCCCTAGGTGTGCTTTTGTGAGTTTTTGTGGGAGGGATTGTGTGACCTGGGACAGACTGGCAACCTGTCCAGGGTGTACCCCGCCTTCGCCCGACTGGCCCGGACAGGCTCTGGCAACCCTGTGACCCCGGAAGGGATGCAGCGGGTTAAGCAAATGGATGGTTGAATGGATAAATTACACCCACTTCTGTCAAGCAAAGCCCAAATATAAGGAGTGAAATGTTTTGCTAAAAACTTTAACTATAATCTTTAATCTGTTTTAAGGCTTTTTCTATGACAGTTTCTGCAGAGCAGCAGTTTGTTTGAAATTCACCTTTGAGTTGTGCGCGGGACTGTTGGTGTAGAGTGAAAACGTCCCTAGTTCTTATCGTCCATCTGTTTTTACGCTCTCCAGCTAGCTTACAGCCCCTCACAACCCCAACCTAACATTAGCGGTGCAACAAAAATGATGAGACATATTGGAGCTAACCAACCGTACAATTTTTTACCTAAATGCTAGCTCAGACAACGAAAACAAAGACGTACAGGAATCTATTTTTCTATAAGTGGCCACATCAGAATGTGGCCCGCCCATTGTAGGTTCTACATAACACCTCTAAGCGTTTTCAAATGGCATTTTTGTCATCTGCTCCTGATTCACAATGATTTGAATAAAGAAATACTCAGAAATGATATGGTAAGCTTAGTTTTCTTTATATATTTCCTCCCTCATGAGAAAAATGTCACAAGAACATGTTTTAAACACCAAAACACTATTTTCGTCAGAGTGGCCTGTAAAATGTATAATGTTTGCTGTACAAAATTAGTTGCAACATGAAAATGTTAAAAAGGGGATAGGGAAACGATTTCTAATGGAAATTGTTCTGATATATTTAAATGGAATTTAATATTGATCTTTTATTTTCTGAGGGTGCTTTGAACAACAGCAGGGATCCCCAACCCTGGGCCGCGGACTGCTACCGGTCAGTGGGTCATTTGGGATCGGGCCAGAAAGAAAGAATAGATAACTTCCATTACTTCAGTTTTATGTATTCCGGAATCTGAAAGATGATTTATTTTGAAAAATTGCCCTATTCTCTGTTACATCTGTCTATGTTACTCTTAACGCAGGCCAAGGCGCCGTTCTCAGTCATGTGATAGGTTACCGTTAAAAGAAATCCCAGGAGCTAGCAAAATGAATAAAAAACAAACGTCTTTGGAAAGTTTCTTTGGCAAGGGGAAAACGCCCAGCCAGGAGACAGAGGAGGAGCCTTCCACTCCCCCCAAAAAACAAAAGCTACATTTAATAGACAGGACTTCGTTTTTGCACCATGAGTGTGGGAAGGGGAGAGGATGATGACATCTGTACAATGTACAATGTCATTCGTGTCAAAGCAATAGCTCAGGGTTTGTCGTGCTATGTCTCTGTTTCTCCTTCTTCGTAGCATTGCTATAATAATTATCTGCCTACATCTTAAAGAACAGCCCGTTAAAACTTGACATCATACCGGTCCGTATTTCGGGTTGTTCTCATGAGTTGGACCAAACCACACGACAGTTGGAACAGACTTGCTTTGGGTAATGTTAACCAAAAACTTATTTGGTCTGGAATCTACTTATCCTTCCATCTTCCAAATATGTTGAATCCCCTTTGGGGTCATGGGGCTGCTGGAGCCTATCTCAGCTACTGTTGGTTGAAGATGGGGTTCACCCTGGACAGGTCGCCAGTCGTGTCATAGGGCAATCTGGAGTCTAAAATAAGGGTTATCTGACCTGCTTTATTTGCATGGCTACCTGTTTTTTAAGTGTTGGAAAGTCAGTTTGCTTTTACACCATGGTGAATCAAACCAGGGTTCACTTGCAAGGACAGTACACCAAAACTTTCACAAATTTCACAAATGACCAAAGAATGTTTGTTTGATCTCCTGCAGATTTCACAATTGATGGTTGATGAAAAATTCTTCAGGATACACTGTTTTCTAAAATAAAATCTGAAAATGGCATAAATCATTTCAGAAATCTTAATCTGTACTTTTTCAAATGTATTTAACTAATTACTTTCCGGTTTTTAATTATCTATTTATTTGGGAATCTGTGAAATAAATTAGGAGTCCATAAAGTTGCATTCATCTTACTTTTGTAAAGGTTCTACATATGAGCTGTTTTGCAAACTTCTTCAATGTCATAAATCTGTTATTTTTATGGAGCTGATGGTATTAATAAAGTTGACAAGAATATCAAATATAGGAAAATGACTCAAACGTGGTTTACATGAATTCAGATGCACACACTGCTTATAAATCACAGTAATGCTTTTAGATTAATAAAACATCCACCGCACACCCCAGAGCCAAGAAATAAATTGCTGATCCTTTTAATCCAACTGTGATAATTGCTTTCTCCAAGTCTCTACTGAGGGTGGTTTCAAGAAACAGCTGTTTTTATGCATTTCCAACTGAAAGAGAGAGAAAAAAAGAACTTTTGCAACTACACGTGCTTCTTAATGCTCAGTAAAAGAGACCAAACTTCACATCCAGAGCATAAGCCACTTTTTTGTTGCCAACAACTAATTGATATTTTTCCACAAACAGCTCCAGTACCTTTAAATCTTAATCATGGCAGTCGGTCTAGACTAGACATGACATCATTGCAACAGGTAGCCCAGTTTGTTCCACGGGTCTTTAATCATCAAGATTGCCATCATAATGGGTGAGTGAACCAATGGCTCATAAAAGAAGGGCCCTCTGTGCCGACGAGTCAGATAAGGTGTGTCTATGCTTCAAACGGTCTGGAGACAGACAGGAGAACAGTGTTTCCTTTATTTCACCATCTGATGGGAGATGAAGCACCCAACTGCAGGCAACTTGAGACTATGAAGAACTGGAAGGTGCAAAAATCAATCAAAATGACGTTTGGGAAAAAAATGACCTTAAGTTATAGCAAAGGTATTTTCTAATACGCTGGAACGGGGGTTCAAGACATTCACATAGGCACAGACAAGGGGAGGCAATGGCGGCCAGTGTGATGGTCTGAAAAATTCCACAATTAACTAAAGAAATAAAAATTGTAATAAACAGAAAGATGGACAATTAGAAAGGCATTGAAATATGTAAAAGCAGCCTCAACAAGCACAAACCGGTTGTGCCGGTCCCAAGCCCGGTAAACCAGAGGGTAGTGTCAGGAAGAGCATTCAACCTAAAACGTATAGGACATGGTAAATAGATCAAAGGAGAAGATAGACATACAGATAAACTGATGTGAAGATAACATGATCATCAATGCATTTTAGGGGCTTGGAGGGATATAAAACCCAAAATTCTCAACACTCCCACAGTTGCCCTCCTTCCCCCTGATACACTGCTCCACACAGTGGGGCAGATTAAATCCAGGCCTGGATATTCAGCATGTTATTGTATAGGCATAAACAATAACCCGAGCTCTGCCAAACCACATTCAGCTCCCTGTCATTGCATGTCTTCCTCTTTTCTCTCCTTCTTTCTCTAACTCTGCATGTTGGGTGCCTCTTTGTCAGCCACACCAGTTATTCCCTTAATCCTAAACAGATTGGCTCCCGCCGCAGAAGAACACCCTCAGTCTGGCTGTCTCCTTGGCCCTTGCTCTGCAGAAACTCCATTAATCTGCAGCACATGGCGATAAGTTATGGAATGGATTGTGGGCCCTGCGACGTATGTGGTCCGCTTGCTTTTCTGATGGGGGGTGGGGGGGGGGCACACCCCCCCAAAAAGAGAATACAAATTTTTCTTGCTGTTCTCGCTTTCAGAACTTCTTGGACCAAAGGGGGAGGAGGACAGTTGTCAGTCATTCGTAATAGCTGCTCCCCTCAACAGCGGAGTCAGTGGCTTTCTCCCTGATGCGAACACTGCATAGAAACTCAAGCGGCACTCTGAACGTGTAATTATCAAACTTGGAGCTGCTTATTAAGATGAGAGAGGGGACAAGGCGATTGTGTTTTCTTTCTCTCTTTCACCCTTTTTTTTTGTTTCCCTGCACAATGGAGTAAGTGGAGGCCTGTGAAACAATGGTGAGGAAGAAGGATCTGAGAGGAGGAGGAGGACATGGGGAGAAGAGTCAGGGGGAGAATGAGATAAAGGAGAAAGAGACAATCAAGCACACACACTCACAAGCACAAAGTTTACACACACGATGATGCAGTACATTTCTTTTTCCTGCCTGTGTGTGTCCATGTGCATACATTGTGTTTCTTTCTGGGGGTGGGTTGGATCTCAGAGACGCAGCTGCAAGGCTCTGACTCTAGCTCTATCATTTGTGCAAGGCTGGTGTGCCAAGGGTGAAAAGTGACAAAAATGATCCAAGAATTCAATTGTATATGTGTGTGCGTGGGGGTGCAGGTAGGGGTTAGTGTGGTTGGGAGGAGGTGTGTTGTTGTATATGCATCCTGGGTGTCCTAGTGTAGGAAGAAGGGGGAAAATTACACTTCTGTCCCAGATGTCCTGAAAGAGAACCAAATTGAACAAAACCCTCTAAAATCAGTGACCCATTGCATTTTAAAAACATAAAATGACTGAATCTTAGCATAAAGCAATGCATGTACACAACATGATTAAACTTTACCATTCTGTTCTAAATGAGACATGCATAACATTACTGCAGATACAGCAAATATAGCAAACTGCAAAGCAATAATTGCTATTTGTTCAAATCCTGACTGTGTGGAAAGTTAGCATCTGCCTGCATCAGGAGTGTTCATTTCGTCGATCAACTGGATGTGATGGTAGACGCAGGCCTTCAAAGATAAAAAACAAAAAAAAGCATATGATTACAAAAAATTCTGTTAGCAAATTATCATACTCACCATGTAATATGCCACTTGATTGACATGCAGATCGGCCAATCAAACATCGTCTGAAACATCAATGTGTTTAACTATAATGTTCTTTTTTCTTTCTCCATAACGGGCTGGCAAAAGCCCCGCTGCGTGCCGGGTCCCCGACAGAGGTTTGATTTGGCAAACTTGTTTAGCAGTTTTAGAGAGGAACAGTCCTTTAGGAAGAATAGGGCATCCAAGAGCATCCCGATGAGAGGCAAACAAGGTCAGTTGGCCGAGGAAAAATCTACAGTCTACCAGACGGAAACTAAACTAAAATTGTAATGATTACCAGCATGTTTTATGCTTTGTTTGAAAGAGAATTATATTTTTTATATCAGGCAAACACCACAAGTGTCCGGAAGTGGTGGTGGTGCAGGAGACCTTGGTGACAGGAAATAAAACATTCAATAAACAAACTGAAAAAGACAAAACCCATGGAGCAACAAAAAGGTGACACAACGGAGCAGAGCAGATGACCTGACAAGGATGGACTGAAAACCAGGCACTTAAATAGGCTGCGGGCAATTAACCAAAACGACAGTATTACGTTCACAAACGAACAGGTCTAGGGCGGAGGTGTACGTAACATAAACACACACAATGAGGAACTTTTAAAGATTTTATTGGACGTGGAGATGGGGAGGTAGGGACCAAGGTTGGGCCAAAGGAATGAAATTAATAGAACAAAACTCAGCCTGGCTATCAAAGCGCTAAAACTAAAACAAGAAAAGAAAAGACTCACTGCCTTATCTATAAAGTGATGATAAAACGTACAAGGGGTGGCACCAACCAACTTACCTAGTGTGTCTAACAGAACGCAAGCTGCATGAGGTGTACAGGGTACCCTGTCTTACCTGTCCACAAACCTCCCACAATCTCCAACACAGCAAGCTCAAAACATTCATCTGGTAGTGATCCAGGAAGAGCTTCCTCCTCCAGTGGTTCACAGGAGCTTATATGCAGGCCTGGTGGCTGGCTTTGGGGCCTGATTGTGCAGCTGGTCAGGTCTCCACCAGGTGTCTTCACTCAGCTCGTTAAGCACATGCAGAGGAAAGAAACAAAAGAAAGACATGAAAAACCCCTGCATGTAACACCCCCACCCATACAAGACCAAACATGTTTGGTACAATGCAAGAGGGAAAAAAAAGAATTCTCATTCCAGGACTGCTCTGGACAAAGCATCAGCCATCACATTTTCAGAGCCCTTTTTATGTTGTATGTCCAAGTTGTAGTCTTGACAAATTAGGGACCACCTCATAAGACGCTGGTTGTTGTTGTACATTTGGGAGAGAAAAACTAAAGGGTTGTGGTCTGTAAACACCTTTATCGGTACACAACTAGAGCCTAAATACACTTCGAAGTGTTGCAGGGCTAACAACAGTGCAAGTGTCTCCTTTTCTATAGTTGAATAGTGTAGTTGGTGTTTGTTGAACTTGCGGGAGAAGTACGCAACAGGATGGTCAATGTTGTCCTCATCTTCTTGCAATAGGACCGCACCTGCTCCCACAGAACTAGCGTCAACTTCAAGCTTGAAAGGCCTGGAAGAGTCGGGAGCAGACAAGACAGGATTGCAGCACAGGATGCCTTTGAGGTTGTTGAAAGCCTGCTGGCATTCGTTAGACCACACAAAAGGCACAGAAGGACTAGTCATCGATGTTAAGGGTGCAGCAACAGAAGAAAAGTTCCTACAGAACCGACGATAATAACCAGCCATCCCCAGAAAGCGACGGAGTTCTCTCCTGGTGGTAGGTATTGGAAAGTCCTTGATGGCCAGCACCTTAGTATTAGCTGGACATATCTTCCCACTGCCAACCTGTTGTCCAAGGTAAAGGACTGTGCCTTTCCCAAACTCACATTTTGCGAGGTTCAACGTTAATGAGGCTGCTGACAAACGCGTGAAGACTTTCCTCAGAGATGACACATGGCTGTTCCAGTCATCCGAGTACACCACAATGTCATCAAGATATGACCTACAATTTCTAACATCCCCCAGTACTTTACTCACCAGCCTTTGGAAGGTTGCAGGTGCGTTGCACATCCCGAAAGGCATGACTGTATACTGGAGAAAGTAGTCAGGTGTAACAAAAGCTGAAATATCAGAAGCACGCTTAGTCAGAGGAACCTGCCAATACCCTTTTAGCATATCCAGCTTGGTCACAAATTTTGCGGGACCGATCTCATCTATACAGTCATCAATAAGTGGTAACGGATGGGCATCTGGTACTGTAATCGCGTTCACTTTACGATAATCGGTACAGAACCGAGGGCTTCCATTTTTTTTAACCTCCAAAAGACAAGGGGAGCTCCAAGGACTACTACTTGGAATGGCTAAACCATGCTGCAAGAGGTACTCCACCTCTTCTCTCATCAGGCTTCTCTTTACCGGGTTAATCCGGTATGCATTCTGCTTGATTGGGGAAGCGGTAGTAAGAACAATGTCATGTTCAATATATGTTGTCTGAGAGGGTACATCACCAAAAAGACATTGAAAGTCCCTAATCAATGCCTCTAAATCTCTAAACTGACTTTCTGATAGGTGAGCTAGGTGGAAAGGCAAGTTAGACATTATGTCACTATTACACAATTTAATCCCCTGAGTTCCAATGTCGGACAACAAAAAGTCATTGTCTTCAGGTGGAGATGCAGTCAAGGCTAAAGCCACAGGCAAACTATCTGTGTTGGCATCTTGAGATTGCTCCTGATTTTGCATCTCACGAGTGTAGTACGGTTTGAGCATGTTAACATGACACACTCTTGTACTGCGACGCCTTTCAGGGGTTCGAATGAGGTAATCTGTTGCACTTAACTTCTTCTCCACAATGTAAGGTCCAGAAAACTTGGTAGACAAGGCTGATCCAGGTTTGGGCAAAAAAACCAATACCTTGTCACCGCACTCAAATGACCTTACTATGGCCTGCTGATCGTAATGTCGCTTCATCTTCTCCTGAGAGAAAACTAAGTTGTTCCTTGCCAGAGAACAAGCCTGCTGGAGTCTGGCCCTTAGTTTGGCAACATACTCTGGAACGCTCTTAAGTTCCTTTGTCTGAGAAACAAGAGTTTCTTTTAACATTTTAAGTGGACCCCTGACGTCATGTCCAAACACCAACTCTGAAGGACTGAATCCAAGAGAGTCTTGTACAGCCTCACGAGCAGCAAACAAAACAAAGGGAATGCTTTCATCCCATGTCTTCTCTGAGTCATAACAGTGCTTCCGTAACATAGCCTTAAGAGTCTGATGAAACCGCTCCAGAGCTCCCTGACTCTCAGGGTGATATGGGCTGGAAGTCACGTGTTTGATCCCAAGACACTCTAATGCTCGGGCAAAGGTTCTTGATTTAAAATTCGTTCCTTGATCCGATTGGATTTCTGTTGGGAGTCCGAACACTGTAAAAAATTTCACCAATGCTTTGGTGATTACTGGGGCTGTAATCTTTCTCAAAGGGATGGCCTCAGGAAACCTAGTAGCAGCACACATTATAGTTAATAGGAATTGGTTCCCCATTTTTGTTTTTGGCAATGGCCCCACACAATCTATTATTACTCTTCCGAATGGCTCTCCTATTGCAGGGATGGGATGGAGTGGAGCAGGTCGTATCACCTGATTTGGTTTACCTGCCACCTGACATTTATGACATGTTTTACAAAACCTTACAACATCTGCCCTGAGGCCAGGCCAGAAAAAATGCCTCAGGATCCTGTTATAGGTCTTGTTAACCCCCAAGTGTCCAGACCAGGGGTGGTCATGGGCCAAGGACAGAACCTTGTTACGGTAATCTGTGGGCACCACAACCTGATACACATCCCTGCCTCCGGTTTCCAATCCATCTGACCATCGTCGCATCAGCAGATTATTGTCAAGGAAGTAAGCAGTTGTTTTTCTCCTAGCCTCCTCCTTCAAGACAACAGAAGACAAACACCTGGAAAGGGTTACATCATTTCTTTGAGCCATGATAAAGTCTTTACGACTAGCAGGATTTGGATCGGCAATGCTGGTGAGAGGAGGCACAACTTGTTTCACTTCCTTTGTGCGCTCTTCTCCGTCAGACGACTCATCTGTGGCAAGAAATGAGTCAGACAGGTCAATTTCACCCTTCTTGGATTGGGCCCTGGTCACAACGCATGATGGAAAAAGAACATCATCCATCAATTTATCTGGCACATCATCCATGCTAGGGCTTTCGAGTAACTCAGGGACTGGGGTGACTTTCCCCCCAGCCAAATCATTACCTAAAATGAGGTCAACGCCGTTGATAGGCAGAGCTGAAAGAACTGCTACTTTAACCATTCCGGTTACAAGTGATGACTTCAGGTAGATCGTGTGCAAAGGAGCAGAAACCAGGTTTGCTCCAATTCCCTGAATCATGACAAAGGAACCACATGATGACGCCTCTGTTAAGGGCAGAACACCGTCACGGACTATAGACTGTGACCCTCCAGTGTCTCTTAAGATTCTCACAGGACACTGGACAGCCGTGTCATCAGTAAGAGACACAACACCAGTTGAGACAAATGGCTTGAAACAGGGGTCCATGTTGATACCCTCCTGTTGACGTGGGAGATCAGAACATGTAGCCTGCATCAATCCCATTCCCTTTGGTTGACTAGAAGAGGTTGACTTCTTCTTCAGGGCATAGCAGTCAGCAATAAGATGTCCCCTTTTGTGGCAGTAAAAACATGAGCGAGGGGGTGACAATGGTGGCTTTGGTTTATCTGAATGGCTAAGGCGAGTTAATAGAGGATCAGAGTGGCTTTGAGAGTGAAGTGCCCCAAATACATTTTTGTGTGTCAACACAAACTCGTCAGCTAGGACAGCCGCCTTAGACAGAGAAGACACTTTTTGTTCATTTAAGAACACCACAAGCTTTTCTGGCAAAGCTCTCTTGAAGTCTTCTAGCAAGACCAGCTGACGTAGTGCTTCAAAGTCATCTTTGACATTACTAGAAGCACACCACTTGTCAAAGAGATTCCCCTTTTCACGTGCAAACTCCACAAAAGTCTGCTCACTGGACTTTTTGTGGTTCCGATATCTCTGCCTGTATGCCTCAGGCACTAGTTCATATGCACGTAGTATAGCTTCTTTGAGGACACTGTAATCCAAGCTTTCCTGTAAAGACAAAGCAGACACAACTTCTTGGGCCTTTCCAACCAATTTGCAATAGAGCAAAATAGGCCACATGTCTTTTGGCCAGTCTAGTGCACTAGCAACCCTTTCAAATGCATTGAAGTACGAGTCAACTTCTGACTCCCTGAATGCTGGTACAAGTGCAATATTTCTACTGACATCAAAACTGTGCTTTGTTAAAACGTCCCCCGATTTTTCAGATAGTGAGGGTTGAAACTGTCCTGAGGAAATTTTCATGGCTTCGAGTTCTATCTGGCGGAGCCTAATCTCTTTTTCGGCTTCAATTTCTAATTTTTTCACCTGGAGACGTAGGTCGTACTCTGCTTTTCTCACCCTCTCCTTCTCTTCTGCTTCCAAATGGAGTCGAGTTAGCCGTACTTTAAGTTTGGCACCGGAACCAGAAACATGAGGAGAGGATGCATCAAAGCGGGGCAAGGTGACAGGCATTGCAGGAACACCCTCTGGTGGACGAATGGGTGTGATATGGTCCTTCACATCTGAAACAGAAACACCAGGAGAAACAGCCTCTCCCAGAACAGCATGGCCAGCATCCATAGGCTCTCCCAGAACACCAATCTGAATTAACTTCCCCACCACATGGTTTTTAATTTCTCTTTTCAGGCTTTGCTTAGAAACACTAATGCCAAAATGAGCAGCAATAAGCAAAAGATCATCCTTGCGACACAAGTCAACTTTAAGATGACTAGGGTGATCCAGAAAGTCCTGTAAATCAAACATTGTGTGAAAACAAACGTAAATGTCAAACACAGGTTAACAGTATCCCGGACGAGCCCCCAATTATATTACGTTCACAAACGAACAGGTCTAGGGCGGAGGTGTACGTAACATAAACACACACAATGAGGAACTTTTAAAGATTTTATTGGACGTGGAGATGGGGAGGTAGGGACCAAGGTTGGGCCAAAGGAATGAAATTAATAGAACAAAACTCAGCCTGGCTATCAAAGCGCTAAAACTAAAACAAGAAAAGAAAAGACTCACTGCCTTATCTATAAAGTGATGATAAAACGTACAAGGGGTGGCACCAACCAACTTACCTAGTGTGTCTAACAGAACGCAAGCTGCATGAGGTGTACAGGGTACCCTGTCTTACCTGTCCACAAACCTCCCACAATCTCCAACACAGCAAGCTCAAAACATTCATCTGGTAGTGATCCAGGAAGAGCTTCCTCCTCCAGTGGTTCACAGGAGCTTATATGCAGGCCTGGTGGCTGGCTTTGGGGCCTGATTGTGCAGCTGGTCAGGTCTCCACCAGGTGTCTTCACTCAGCTCGTTAAGCACATGCAGAGGAAAGAAACAAAAGAAAGACATGAAAAACCCCTGCATGTAACAGACAGCAGCTGGGGATCATGTTGGACTCATCAAGGCTCTTGTGGGGGGGGCGATGCCCCTTCCCGGTGCGTAGAGCCGACCAAAAAAACAAGGGTCTCCCAAGCTTTCCGGTCTTGTGCCAGAAGCTCAGTATCCTTCATAGCAACCCCATAAGGTTTAACATCCCCTGCAATAACATCTGTTCACCGAGTACGGGGTTTGCCTCGAGGTCGTTTCCAGCCCGCAGCCCCTGCGTTAAACTCCAAGATGGCCCGCGTCGGATGGTAAGAGGGAGAACGGAGAACATGGCCGAACCATCTGATGCGTCGTTGCGCAGCAAGGCAAGAGGCTTGGGGCTGGCAGGTTTGAGTTCTTAAGGCTTTGACAGAGACATGTTGGGGCCACTTGATGTTCTCAATGGTCCTGAGAGCCCGGCTGTCGAAGTCATCTATTCTTGCGGCTAAGCTCTTATTTAAGGGCCATGTCTCAGAACCATAAAGCAGAATGGGAAGTACAGCTAGGTTGTAGATCCGGCGCGAGATGTTTTGATGACGCCACAGTGGTTTTTTGAGAGACTGCAGGGCTGATGTTGTACTGGGAAACAGTATGACTGAGTGCAACTCAGAACTTGACCAAAAACCACATAACCCAATCAAAACCACATAACACTTGCAACAAGCCTTTATTTTGATATTGCCACAAGAGCAGATGTTTTTTTATTTTTAAAAGATAGTTATGTTGTTATAAAAAAAGGAGCTCTACCATGAAACTTTAAGAGACAATGTGTTTTGGAAGGTACAGAGCTAAAAATTAAAAGATGATTACGGACTTTAGCACCAGTCGAAAGTGGTAATGAGGTAAACAAAAAGGTTGATTTGACTCCTCTGTAAAATTAGAGATAAGCGGTGATTCAATATTAATAATTTAGAGCTGGATATGAACTGGTTAAAGTTAAAATGCATAAAAACCATTCTCGTTGCAATGTCCTCGTAAGGATAGTTGTACAAGTTTGTGTGTGTGAACGTGTGCATGTGCATGCCAGGCGCAAACAATGAGACTAGTTCATAGATATCACTAGGCTTCCACAAAGACACCAGCTCAACAACAGCCCTCACAGACAAACTCCTTGCCCCCATGCCTCCAACCAAACAGCAAGAACCATTTAGTGTCCAGTGGCTCATATCAAGCACTGGTGACCAAACTTAGAAAACAAAAAGCAACACAGTGAGACCTTCAAGATCATTTTTGAGTCTACTATACTGTGTCAAAAATTTTAATTCTACATTCTATATTCACAATAAGAAATTCTTTCAAGTCGGTAAATTATTTAAATGTGTATTAGCACATCTTAATCATTTTTTACTGTTATGATAGTCTTCAATTCAAGTCTTAAAGAATGCACATAATGTTTTCCCATTATTGCAGGACTGGATTGCAGTCTAATTAGCTGGTCACTCAGGTTTTACAACAGTCACAATGATGTAACATGTTAGAAATATTGTTTTGTGTTGTCTTGCTAAAACAAAACAACCTCTGCTTTAAAAAAAGACTTGAAGACCATGCTCAGAAACTGTCATACAGTATCCTTCATGAATGGGACCTTTACATACATGTGCAGATTAAGCCATGTGCTCTGGTGCTGTCTACTTTTAACTCTTTAACACCGGAGATGTCGGCAACAACAATAACACACACGCTTTGACATCCCGTAACTCTTTGACTGTTAATGCGATCAACGTTATCAGCTGATTCTTGAGACGAGAGAAAAGTAAAGAAAACCTAAAGTGTTGCATAACGGGGAAAAGCTGCTCAGATTTCTCAGCTTCAGAAACTGCTGGAATTACAATAATTGCATAAATGGTGACAGAGTTACGGTAGTCCAAAGAATGTAAACACTGAAACTAAAGCCCTGGTCTTAAAGTGTTCCACAGTTTTCAGATCACTTCATCATTTCTTTTAGTTTTTTTTTCCTGACAACTTACTACTTCAAAAAGGAACTCCTTCAAGTTTAAGTTATACTTGCCATGGACTCCATCCTCCTGAAAATGTCTGAGACTTTTAGTTTTTTTTTGTTTAAGCTGCAGGCAGGCACTGTAGGCAGTTGAGTGTCGCTATAGATCAAAGTTTCTGATTCATCGACTTGATGGGTCAATCAACGCTCCCTATACTTGCATGTAAAGCTGGTTTGCCTATATAAAGCTGCATTTATTGATCTTGACACTTGATTTTATCCAGGACTCTCCTCCATGCGTATTGAGAGGTGTGATTCCCCATCTGGTTAGAGGTGGTATCCTTTTTCAAAAAGGCACAACACCCCAAAATGATGAAACTCTGAACCACCTAACATGCCTCTGGAGTCCTGTGAAGTAACCGAGCACCGTAAATCCTGCTCTGAGCAGTCACTGCCAATTTGCAACAAATCAACTATAAGCTAGCTGTAAAAAAAAAAAAAATTGAGCACAATCTGAAGTAGAAGGATTTTTTTTTCTGCAGTGATTTTAGAGGCCTACAGTGCTGAGCTGCCCTGTGTTTCCCCCTTTGCGTGTGTTGAGATCTGAGGACCTCCTACACAATCTCAGACTTCCTTGTTCTTGATCAAAGGTAGCTTGTATTGTTCAGCGAAACTATGATAAAGGGGGTCCTGTTACAATTAGGGGGAGCTTGTACTTATTTCATCACCCTTGACTTGTTGGTGCATTGGTCAGATACTGTGAACATGAGAGCCCCGGCTCTGACCTCTGCTTGACAGTAATGATTGCACCTTAACCCTTAGGCTTTTTTGTGTGAGTGTTGATAACCCTGCACACATTTTTTGAGACATGACGGAAAGCTGTCTCTGGGACTTGCTTGGATAAAACACATGATGTACAATATGTCACTTGCTCAACCAGCAAGCATAACATTTTCAACCACCCTCACCCTCAATTAAAATACTCGTGTAATTTACTGTATAAACTTTATTTTAGTTGATTAGACTCAGCAGTTGTTTGAAATGCTCAAAAGCTGTACATATGCATGGGAACGTGTCCTTTTTCCCTTGCATTCAGTCCCCCCCACTCCTCATTTACCCCATTCACTTCCTGCTATCTCTAGGGCCAATCTAAAGCTGCGCTATTACAAGTCCTGTACTCGCCGTGTTGGCGGCCGATTTAGAACATCAACACCATCAATCAACCGGCTGATGGGGCCAACCAGCTGGCTGAACCGTCCTGTCCCGGCACTGGACAATTTGTCATCCGACGAGGCCAACTTGCGTTCACAAAACAACACAAAACCTTCCTTTGCTCTGTCCCTCCTCGTAGTAAAAACCTCCTTTGATGACTTTTTGACTTTTCAACTACTTCCTTAAAGTCCTCAAATCCACTCCCCTTTGCCAAAAATTGTACTCTTGCCTTCCATTTGTCTGTCCATATGAGAATAATTGAACAGCACTAAATGGCCATGAAAAAAGCCAAGTTTGGTCCTTTTTGACTGATGTTTTTGTGGCTTCATAGTGAAAGGAGCCAGTTTTTGCGACACTGGGCATTTTCTAGAATTATTAATAGTTTATTTTTATTTATATTTGTCACAGAGACATAATATCTCTCCAACAAATAAAGAAACAAATGAAGATGTAAAGGCCAAAACTTTATTAAATGCCTCTAAAAATTCAACATGCTTGTTAAACCTTTGTAAACACTTTACTCTATGGCGGCTCCCTGTAAAATTAATAACGAAATAGGAAAGCCTTTGAATGACCATGAAAATCACAGACATGTAAACAATTATTAGCGAGGGGAGATTTATGATCCAAATCCATGCACTTTCTTAAAAGAGCTTAGCAAACTGAAAAGGTTCACTTTAAAGGAAAGTGTAATTGTAATAGTCGTCAGATACAACAATCCAAGTGTTGATTGGCTCTTGAGGAGAAATTGTATCTCATACATGTGTCAACCAAGTTTCAGAAATTTCAAAACCAGTGTTTTCATGGATACCCTAACAGCATACACACTTACAGAAACACTCCTTCTTCTAATTGCTCAGCCCTCACTGCCTTACCATTTTTTTCAACCTCATTCTCCAGGCCAGCTGAGAGGCCCCTGAGGGCACAGATGGGGCCTTAGAGTTGTCCAAACACCCCAAAAGAAGGTCTGGGGAAGTTCCTAGCTGCTTTGTTGCTGCCATTTCAGCAGCAGGAACAAGTGCAGCACAGTGTGCTGAGTGGGGAGTGTGTCTGCTGGGGTCACAAAGTGGCAGCCAAGCAGTCCCTTGTAGTCACGCTCCTATTCCCCTCCTACTCAATAGTCTGAGACTCTGGATACTAAGACAGTAGAGCCCAGCTGCACAACTGGCTGCCCTTTACCAGCTCAATCAACTAAGGTCACCCACAATCAAGCAGTGATGATGCACATCTGTGTTTATGGGCAGGGGGTGTGTTATACATTCTGTAAAATAGTGAAAACATTTTTGTCCATCACAAACTAACACAAACAATTGCAAACACATGCAAAAAGATGGTTGTGTCTTAAAATTAGAATGCCAACTTTTAAGTTTGTATAAGAGATTACCAATAATCTCCAGCAAATCATAGCTGACTTCCAAATTTCAGAGTGAAAAGGATTTCTGGTGAAAAAGAACCATGCATCAAAAGCCGGGCGGCCTTTCAGATGGTTGCACGCAACTTTATTTGCCTATAAATAATTTTCCAACATCCCATTCGGTGACTGGAACGTTTGATTTGAGTTTTATGGGAACATGTTTAACAAATGCAATGCGGGCCAAGAGAAACTGTACCTGGCAGCCAGACTGAAAAAGGCTTTCCTCACCTTTGCACCTCTGCATTAATGAGCCCAGAAACAGCTCAGATTCAAATCCAGAAGAGAAGAAAAAATACAGACGGAGGGAGGCAAATGCCAAGCGCAGAGCACAACAAAGGGTATTTTAAAAACCTAAAAGAAGAGGCTGCAAACGGCGACTTGTTATGCAGCTTTCATACACTTCTCTGAAAAAGAAAAACATTGCTGCCATTGTGGGGCTTTTAATTGAAGACTGAATCTGATTGTCTTTAGATGCCTGGAGAAAGAATGTGTTTATGGTCATGGGGGAGCGATTGGGTGAAATTATATCAAGCATAAATTGGACTCTTAGCTTTGGCCTTTCTTAGAAAAGTCATGGTAAATCACTACTTTCCCTTTCACCTCCTAGTGTTTCATCAGGGCTCTACCCAGGTTGCTGTGCTCCAATCCTGCAGCAGCACATCAGCGCCTGAGCTGCTTCAGCCTCTCCCACGGAGACGGCCATTTTTGTGATTGTACTCCTTCTTAGGTTCTTGTGCCAAACTGACGTTTTGGTGTTACCATTAGCTGTTACTGTAATTTCAAAGTGCAGACTGAAGTTTTTCTTTCTTTCTAATGCAAAATATGATTCGCAAGTGTCTCTGCAAAAGTCTGGCTTGAATTATACAAATAAATCATTCAAGTTTTAAATTGTTTTGACCTTATTTGATTGAATAGTTTATTGTGTTCTCCTTGTCTGCTTACTGTGAGATGTTCTTTTAATTCCTAATGTCCTTTCAAACTCGATTATAAAGGTGATGACTACTGGTGGAAAATGAATAGCTGTAGGGGTTCAAACAACACTGTAGCTCAAATGTGGGGGAACAGATCTCTTGAAGCGAATGTAGAGTAAAAAGCTGCAGCAAAATGAAATGTTCAACTTAACTTTGGTCTAAAAGTGTTGTAACATGAAAAAATGGGGCTCTGCACACGAATAAACACTTTAAATCACATCCATTTATTCTGAAGACTAAAGAATATCAAAACTATGCCCAAGCCAAGGTGACCACCAACGATCCCCGTCTGCAGGCTGGTTTAGAGGATCTAACTACTTAATAACTAGCTGTCCAAAATTTCCGGGACATAGTCCAGACCAGCAGAGGTCCCATTCAAATGGACGTCCAACAGCACGAGGAAGGCTTCATTTATCAATCAGACCAATCAGAGCCTTTTCCGGGACTAGGGACAGCCACATGTTGGGGATTAGGTGCATGAAATTCAGTACACCTAAATTGCAGAGTTGGACAGTCAGAGATTACCTCAAATCAGCAGCTATAAAAGCCAGACTTCACATCAGCTGCAGCTGGACAGATGGACCGTTTGTAGCTCAAGACACCTTTAGGTCAAAATCAAAAGGCAATCGACATAAACCTAAGAAATACTGTTATATCTAAACTTGTGTAAGATTAGTTACCGGTAATAGAAATAATTACATTTTGAGTGAATGAATTGAACCTCTTTTATCAAAACACATTTTAGGGATCTGTAAACGCACACAAGTACAAAAGAGTCCAAACGGCACTTTATCCACAGTTGCAGCCTAAGATGGTAAAATGGTTAATTGAGCTGACAGACATTCATCTTGCCTATATCCAATCCCATGTCTTTAGTGTTGCAACTAAAAAGTGGAAGCATTGTGTCATCCCTGCATTGGAAATGAAGTTCATGTGATGGCTTCAAACATGTAATTACTGTTACCCAGCCGGCACACAAGCTGTGATCTGTGCAACAGATTTAGAAGCTGATGGAGAGAGGTGAGCTGTCACCATCACCTCTGGCATGTTGTGTCACTCCTGCTCATTTCCATCTCTGCACACGGACGACAGCCGAGGCACTGACAGGTGTCAAAGATGAGTGCAGCAGGTCTCGTCGGAGATCCACCGAACCCCTCGCTGTGTGGGACACACACTCTTTGACATAGCATGCCTATAACTTGAGGGGGAGGGAGGTGTGTCTCGATCTCTCTGATAGATGGAGGAGTGAAAACTAACTGAGGAATGGGAGAGGATGAGGGAAAAGAGACATTAATAATAAGAAACAGTGCAAACCACAATTTATTCATAAAGAGAGGATTATTTTTTCTAGAAATTGGCTGAAAATGACCCTTTTGAGCACAAAGGTTAATAAAGTCTTTCCACATTCTTTCAAATCTTATTTGTTGTGTTGATCCTGAAGCATTTCAGACCTAAATTAGTTAGCAAAAATGAAAGATGCTATCGCAAGAAATTATAAAATCTGGTGTTTTTAAGGTACTGTTCAAAACAGCTTTCGAAACATGGCGCCTTTACATAAACATGTATTCATTTTGTTGTTGCCGGATAGAAAAACTGTTTCCATTCATAATAAATCCAAAGAAACGAACTGTGGTTTTACACAGAGGACAGCTTAAGCTAATGACTTTGTGTCAGCATGAGCACAGACTTTGCAGATAATGGGTACTTCCAATAAGAGTGCTTTTCACAGAGGGGGTCATCACCTATGGTAAGAGTGTGTAAGTGCTTTTCACATGCGCTATAGGTCCACGGCATTGGACCACAGACACGAAGGTAGCGTAGTGTTAGAGCACATTACTGGAAATAAATTAGCGTGTAATTTTTTGAATTTATTAAATGATATTTTGGGGGTCCAAAAGTAAAGCTGCTGCTCTGTAATTGGAGTTTCAAGTGGGATTATCATGCTTTCATGCAAGGAAACTCAACTTTATGAAATGATTTGCGAAAACTAGCTTTTTCAATTATTTCATCATTTATTTTTGTGCATTAACCTGCAAGTAATATGTTGAATTCTGCTTTAGAACTTCAATAGAGGTGTCATTGTTCCTAACTTCTCTGTTTCTGAAAAGGGGCTCAGGCCCAATGAAGGTGGACCCCCCATATTTCATTTCTCACCCGCTGATAGCATTAATCAGCAGAGTCCAGATAAAAACAAAATATGCAACTTAAGCCTGAACACGGCTTAGCTGCCGAGGTGGACAGGATTACCTGCAGGCTAGCCAGGACAGGCATCAGATTGTACTGTCATAAAGGACTATTAGCCTCTTGGCAAACTGTACCTCAAGCCCAAGATGACAGAGCTTTTCAAGACAGACAGGGGGTAAAATATGAAACTTAAATTCGTCATGACAGACGTCTGAGTGAATGAAACCCCGGAAAATGGATTTGTAAAGGAAAACAAGCACAAAAAGCTCTTTAGTTTGCCTTTTTTTTTTTAATATCGTCTTTTGATTCCTGTGGGAGTTTGATTGATTTTTCCTATCAAGATTCTTCACAAAAAAAATGAAGATTTGTTGTTGTGTTCTGGTGGGATCATTTCTAAGAAAAGAGAGGCAGGATCTCCACACAACACACAAAGGCATAGACTCACTGACTGGCTGGGATTAGATTTAATACAGAATCTTGACAGACATATCCTGGACACACGCCTCTCTCACCGCACATTTCCTATCGGAGCACCGCTTCCATGTTTTTTCCTGGATTTGCCTTATTAATAGGCTGCTTAAGTCCCTTTAATCCACCATGATCACTTATTTGAATGTGTTAAGGCAATTTTTAGGATCATATGTCTTATTATCTTTGTTAAATCAAATGTAATGTGGTAGCTGGTGAAGTTGTGAGTTCCACCAGATTAAGAATGATTTCAAATGCACAGAAAAAGTGGGATAGAATGTGCAAAAAGAGGTTCCAAGCACCCACAGAGAAAGTATGCACACAACTTTAAACAGCAGACGGCATCATTCAAGGGATACAAACTTCCTCTGACGTGTGCAAGAGAGAGGTTTGCATTGTTTCTTTTTCACTTTTTACTTTTAGAATTCATTCTTTCACAATGTGAATTGCCTGGGGGCCAAATCATGAGCCAGACCTGTGATAAAGTAAACTGTAATAGTGGAAGAGCAGGCTTCAGCCGGAGTCTTCCTCTGTCTCTCTGTGCACTTATTGCGGCTGCCGACCTGTCTTTTCCCAGAGGGCTTCGTGAAAGGACAGAAATGTGATGCTGCTACACAGACACAAGTCATGGTAGTCAGTCTGCAGCAGTCATGCTGTATTCCCCCCCACCCTCCCTTTTTTTTGTTTTCAGCAAAGAGACTCCAGGCGCCAGGCGCTGTGTAACTGCAGTCTCAGGTATGCTAGGCGGACGTAGCGGCCACTTCCCAGGACTTCAACTGCACCTGAGACTGAGTGACACGGGAACCAGAATCAGCGGTTCCTCAGGGAGGGCAGCTCAACACAACACAGAACATCATTCATAAATCCGGCACCCCATAACTGGATATGTGAATGAAACTGCCTTGTTTTGCAGCTTGTGGAAAATTTGAACCTAGAATTTCAATCTCCTGGGCATTTAAACTGAAAACAAAGGCCCAAATATTCACCAATATTTTAGTTAAAAGTAATACACAAATGATGTACATATAGGAACTATGTTTTCCTATAATCAGTAATGTTACATAAAATTTTCATAAAAATGAGAATTTGGTGTTTTCAAACTTTCAGAAATATGTTTAAGACTTTTAAAAGTAAAAGAAAAACGGCAGCTTTACAATGAAGATTTAAAGATTCACTCCAACAAAAAATGTTGTTTTGGTATTTTTCTGATGATGCAAGACAAAAGAAAATGAGGCTCAAAATTGCAATATTGAGTGTTTCTTTAGTACAATCGTTGTCATTAAGAAGCAGACAAAAAAATGCTGTTTAAAGAATAGCTTGTTTGTGAGGTAGAAAGTACGCTGGGCGGGCCACAAGCTCCCTGCTCTGGGGTTGTGCAGCGCAAACAGTCCCAGCCACAACTTAAGAGGTGAATTTCTGATGAACTCCTGCCGCTCTGCAGCGACAATGTCAGAGAAAAACCACTCAGTTTTAAAACATTTTCTTTAAAACGGCATTATCATAATTAAAAGACCACTGGGAACGCTTAGAAAATAGATCAAAAGATGATCAGAGTGCGTCTTCAAATGTTTACAAAAAGTTTTTATCTAATTGTTGACTTTTTCTGCGCAAAAATACTTTTCTTGAGATGCAGAATGCTTACTAATCCTGGTTTGAAATGTATAAACCCATATTTGGAAAAAGCTGTAATGTGTTAAAATAGTAGGAAATAATTGCCGCTCATCAAAATACTGTAAAGGTCAAGTCAAATTATTTGAAGAAAATGTTGGTTTTCCTAAAATAAAATAAAAACTTTTGCAACTAAAGAACATTTCAGTATATTTTTTAAATAAAATTTACATAAGAAAAGTGTCGTATTGGATCTACTGAGAGGCCTAATCCTGCAGAAGAATTTCTTCCCTCCTCGTCCCGACTGTTGTGGCATCAAGTAAAGGCTTAAGATGATTACAAAATAATTTGAAAATAGAATAAGTATGACATGCTTAAGTTGAGGCTTGCTCTGTCTGTCAACATATGACAGACAGAACAAGCCTCAGCCTCAATTTTCATTGTGCCAGCAGTTTTGTGGTGAGTGTACGCTCTCATTTATCTAAAATACATCCTAAGCTGTGGCTGTTGCTTCATTATTAGAGCGGGCTGCATGAGTTGAAATCTGTATTTGTTCTCAAAAGGAAACATCTTTGGCTAAATTGGAATAACTTGAGTGCATGTGTTTTGAGGAGAGAGGCTTTTGTGGTGTTCTGGCAGAAAGAATGAATGTGTGGGGGACAGAGAGAGAAACATGCAGGGAGGGACTTGGGAGGAAGAAAAAGACTCAAATATTCTGCCTTTTGCCCCAATTTGATTAAAGTTTTAAAAGTCTAACTCCATTGCCTAAATATCAATCATGTTTTAAGAAACTGTGGTTAGCTTTAGATCACATGAGTTACATATTTCTGTTAGGTATTTTATAAATCTTAAATAATAGTTATGAAGGTTTTTTGTTAAAGTGGGAAATAACACTAATAGATTTAAAAGTTGTCATCTGGACTTGGTTTTTAAAGTTGAAAATGTTTCACCTCTTATCCAAAAGGCTTTGTCAATTCAGAATTGAATTCAATTTTGAATTCTGAATTGACAAAGCCTTAAATATAAAAGTTGAAACGTTCAACTTTAAAAACTAAGTCCAGATGACAACTTTTGAACCTATTACTGCGATGGAATCAACCTGGATGAAAGAGAGTCTTCACAGACTTAAAGTGGGAAAATTAAACCAAAAGCATGAAAATTTTAAAATCTAAAAAATGGAAAATAGAAGTTAGAGCACAAACTAAAAAACAAGACATCAATACTTATTGAGGAAACATCTTATTTAAATCAATAATATTTTTTAATTTTTCACCTAACGTGAAAATTCATGTAAAAGTAGATTGATTTTGGTCTGAACAGTCAGACTGATATTTGTACTTGATCAAAAAAGTATTGAACAACTATTAAAAACAAATTTTCATGCTTGCTGTTTCAAAGCTGGAAGGTAAAAGTGAGGTTTTGAGTTCATCCCAGCAGAAAGTTCACAAGTCAGAGGCACGTGGTCACCCGTTCATCTCTGGGATTTCACAGGCTCTGTCTCTTGCCTTTCCCATGATTCTATTTATCTCAATACATGGTCCACGAATCTATTATTAAAAGACTATACTAACTTTATGGCAATCCCATATAGTCCAATTCTTTAACTTAAATGGAAACAATGCAGACATTATTATTATTTATTTAAAACTAAAACTAAAAATACAGTTTAACAGAGAAACTCAATGTCTTTCTTACTCTCATGACTCTAAAAAAAGTTTTTCCAGTCAAAACTATTTTATAAGTTTGAATAATTCTAAAACGTTTTAATTTATTAGAAATCCATCAAAACTACAATTCCCAGAGTCCCACCCCACATTTGATGTCATTGGAAGGCGCAAAATGTCCTCTGTAGATACCATAAGGAGTTAATTCAGTTGCATGTAGTGGTTGGAAGATATTCACTTTAAAAATGTCTTCTACACAAAACGTATTGTTGATGGTCAGGAGGTTACTGGCAGTTTTTATCTTAACTAAAACAAAAGGTTTTTAGGGCATGATAGCTTCAAACAGTAAAACCTGCCATTTTGGATATTTTAGTTTTGTTCTTTATGGTTAAAAAAACGTGTCTTATTGATTCATTCGGATATCGTTTGAGGTGCTGTGAAAAAAGGGTTACCATATATGTATTGCAACAACAAACTAACTGTGGTTCACCTTCAGCCAACTGTAATTGACCCAATTTGGTTGAAGCAACCTCGTGAATGGACATCTTTTTGTTTGCATTCCATGTACGAAAAGGCAAAAACGGCAGGGACACAACAGGAAGAGAAACTGACAAAGTTTGACAGAAACCGATTGTTGATAAATAATAAAATGAAAATAAAAAATAACCGATTGTTGACTTACTTATTAATATTACACCTTTTTACCAACATGATCTTGCTCTTATCTGTGGTTTCCAACCAATACTGTTGTTACTCTCAGCATCACCGGTAGATGTCCATTGATTTTTTAATATGTATCTGTATTTTTTTTACATCCCTACAGAGAAACTGTTGAGTGCTTTCTCTGTCACTGTGCATGAGCAACCATTCAACAAATTACTGTGTGCCAGATTTTTTTGGTTAGTGCGACTGAACCAAATCACCTGAATAAAAGAATAAAATGGAAACTCCAGACAAGCCTCAATATAGATTTAACTTGAAAATGTTCCTCTTATGAGATAAAAGTCCCAACAACCAAAACGTACGAGCTCTCATTATATAAGAACTGATCAAATAGATTTTCAAATTAATTATTTACTTCCGCTAAATTAGAGATTTCACAGAAAAATACTCTTGGTTGCTTCTTTTGTTGTTCTTGCTGCCATGGGCTGCTCAGGACATTCCTTTAGTCACATGAAACGTCTTTGGGCAGGACACAGAACTCTCAGGTGCTTTCGAAGTGTTAGTTCCTCCTCCCCCATTGGTGGATGCATATTTGTTTGACCAAGCATTTCTAAAAAAAAAAAAAAAAGTAGAATCAGGTAAATCAGAGCTGTAGAAGTCTTTTTTTTTATTTTTACCATCCCTTAGAGGGTTCAGCGGCCTACTGGATCCGGATGATACAAGCTGAAAAAACAAGCATAACTTGGACAGCTACCACACAAAACTGTAAATTAAAGTACTACTTAATTTGAAATTGCATTTCATGAGAGTATTTGTGTATGATATCAGCTACAGCTTGTCACTGGAGATGCCACTATGAAAGGAGGAAATAACTGCGAAAAAACATTCATATCAATTGCTTAACTTGAAGTTGAAGTTGAAGAACACAACTTAATGATAAATTCTGTTAATAACTGTAACACGTAAATAAGGTAGGCTGAATTAGCTAAAATGGGAGCAAGTTTATTCGGACAGAAATAATGGTAAATAATTCCACAAATGTGAAATTCAAAAACAAAGGTTTGATAATGGCTACATTAACTTAAAACACTTGGATTTTAGCATATCCCAAAAAGATACAAAAAAGAGAGGCTTTGTAATTCCGTGAAACTAGAAAAAAAGACTTTAGTTTTTAAAGTTGTTGTGAGGAATTCTTGAGTCAAAATCCTTTGAAAAAATGACTGAAGTAGTTGACATAGTGCTGAACATTTTACATGCAAAGGATCTCAACAAAACAAAAAATCATTAAACAGCTAATCGTCCAAGACAACATCAATAAGAGGATATGTTTGTGTGATGGTATGTTCAGCTTCTACCTTTACTTTCATAGATGTTGCTCTTCATCTTAGACTTTTTATGATTTAAACTTCCTTATGAATGAAACTACAATATTCACAGACACAATTGTTTTTTGTCGCCATAGATGTAGTATATATCATACAGTCCATAATCCAATACCTTAAGGCGATTTTATGAATTTGAATTTTAAAAAATGAGGTGACATGCACACTTCTGTTTATTTTATTGCCTTCATTGGTTGAATGCCACCAAAAACAGTAAACATAAGAGCAGCATTAAACCAAAAAGAATGTTAAACTAGAAATAGAAAAAAATACTTATCACCAAGGACTAAAAAAGGAAAAAGTGAAAGATCTAAAGTACTGTGCAACAGTTTGAGAGTTTTCTAGTTTCTAGTCAAAGACTCGTTCGTTTCAGTTTCGGTTACTAAGTGTCTCCAGATGTTACAGAATGCAAGAAAAACATCAACCATGCAAAACAATGAAACTATTAACAGCTGTCATAATCCAATTTATTAAAAAACAAACAAACAAAAACTTAAGATTAGTAGGCTATAGTCAATTTTGGACTACATCATAATATGTATTGTGATTACAATGCTATACTGTTATTTAGTTAAGTTATTTTACTTAAAGAAAAAATAATTTGTGCAAATGCTGTTTTTTTTTTCAAATACTTAAGAAAGAATAACTCAGTGCCAATAAAGGACATCAGTTTGTAGGCAGCCCCTAATAGTTTAGTAACTGATTAACAGGTTGTCATTTTCTATTTCCCTTTCATTCAAATGTTTCAAAACTAAACATTTTGGTTGAAAATACTAATACAGTAATGTTTTCTGTGTTCATGTTTCTTTTCAGTTGGGCTTTTAAGCATTCAAAAGCTTGGGGGTCTCCCTTTTTGTAGTCTTTGTTTTTGGATCGCTTTATTTAAAGGACTCCGTTCTTCTATATACTCCAGAGACAAAGACAAGCAAGTACCAAATAAACGAAGTGACATTTCACTTTGCCTCAGAGCGTGGTGACGTATGCGTTTTCTTTGCGCAGAAACAGCCCGCTTCAAGATCCTAAATTTCCCACAATGCCTTTGGTGAGTGACGTAGACTGACCTGTAGCGACAACAGACGACAGCAACGAGCTAACATGACAGACAAAAAGCAGACCGTCGACTTGGGTTTGCTGGAAGAGGATGACGAATTTGAAGAATTTCCAGCCGAAGGTTAGTGACGTATATTTATAGCCAAACTCAGATGGTTTCTCCCATTTTTACTTATTATTCCTGGCGGATAACACACTTCATCGAGCCGTGCTACATGACTCAGCTAACTGGTTTAGCTAGGTTAGCTTAAGCTAAATCTACAACTTGGGAGTTCTTGAATATCCGCTTGCAAGCTTTTATTTGCTACTTTAGATAAACCTGTTATATTGTCGATCATCATCATCATGTTGCTGTAACTTTAACATAATGAAGTGGTGATGCTTTGCCTGGCAGACTGGACGGGCCTGGATGAGGATGAGGATGCTCATGTGTGGGAAGACAACTGGGATGATGATAACGTTGAGGATGATTTCTCAAATCAGCTGAGGTGAGCCTGGCCATGCTGTAAAATATTGAACTACATTCATCTGAGAATTTCTGTTAAATCCTAGAAAGACCAGCCAGGTTAAACATAAAAAACAATATGAATTATTATAATAATGCATGATGATGCATTTTTTACAACTGTTTCAAATATGTTTTGTTAAAAAAAAATCATAAGCAAATTTAAATATATCACATTAGATAATTATAAACCTCTCTGATCCATAGGTTGAGTTGCCAAGTGGTTTGGTTATAAATACCAGTTTTGACATTGATTTAATTGATAGGAAACCTTTTAAGTTGATCGATTCCTAAAGAACTAAATACAAAATTAAAAACTTGGAAAAGACGTACAAGATTTTCTTATTAAAATGTGAAAGTTTACCTTTTTTGAATGTCATTTCTTTTGTACATGGACAAATGAAATATGAAAGCTTGGCAGATGCAGTGGAATTGATTTATTCATTTTTGAGGTCTAAAATTTTATTTGATTTCTAAAAGAAAGCTATTATTCTAATAAAAACATTGTTCTTTTAAAATATTTAAAAATACTGATATAAAGGTAAACTGTACACGTAACTAATAATTAATAATTTTTTGTGATAACAATATTGCACAATAAAGTACTTTTTAGGATTCCTATTAAATATTTCTTAATTTTTGTTTAACTAAACATTTTTTGCCCAGCTGTATGATATTTAAATGTAATAGATTCTTTTTTTAGTGTACTGACTGCATATTGTTTTTTATTTTGCTTTATTTTAACAGTTCTAGCAAACAATTCAACAGAAATGACAGAGGGTCTTTAAATGAAAGTTAGATAGGGCATTTTATAAAAATAGTTTTCTAAAAGTTAAAGTTGGATTAAAAACTATGGGAAACTAAAAAGGCAAATGCATTTGTCTAAAGTTCTTTACTATTACAAAACCCATTTGCAGCATTTGCCGTACACTTGCCATTGAACATTACATATTTAATATTCATCCACATTATTATTCCGATAGATGCAGGAATGTCCACAAGAACCTTCAGTTATTGATTTAACGGGGTTAGATGAAGTTCTGCATTTTTAAAAAGTCATCAACTGTTTAAGGCTTTCAGCTTTTCCACTGACACACTTCATCTCAGGAGAAGTGGAAACTGGTTTCAATTGAGCACACTTCCAGCAGTAATATGCTGTTATTTTATTTAGAACAATTCCAGTAGCCTTGCTATTAAGTTCTCTCTTAAAAGATATCATTATCGTGCAAGGGCACAGCTGCCACATGCATGTATAATCATCTAATCTATAGTTGCATTTGTTATGTAATATTTATATATTTTCCACTCCCATCTCTTAATGCTTCTCTCAATCAATAGCAGAGGGTACTTATGCCTCTGCTGCCCACCTGTAATCATCTCTGCTGACTTGATCTCTCCTTTTTTTTTTTTCTCTTTCTGTCCTCACTGAAGAGCGGAACTGGAGAAACATGGTTACAAGATGGAGACTTCCTAGTGGTTTTTGAGATCTTCCAACGCTCGTTGGCATGGACATTCATGTTTCCGTATTGGTTTATGACTCATCCCACGAAAACATTAGAGTTTATCGATTCCTGTTTTGTTGTAAGTAATATTGATTAAAGAAAGGAGTGAAAACACATTTCTAGTGCTGTTTATTTAACGCTGTAGTTCCAGATTGTGGCATCCATCCTGATTAAAATCTCACTCCAATCATTTTTAATCTCTCCTAAAAGCGTTTTCAGAGTTCTCTTAATTATAATTATGCCGTTTTTAGCCAAGATTAAAAAAAAACAGTGTCATTTTCCAGGACATAGTTTCTGCAGACCAGCAGAAGTCCAGTAGAAATTCACCTCTGAGTTATGGGCGGACCCTTATAGCTATCCAGCCGTACAGTTCAGGTCCAGATTCCTGGTCAGACGAGGAAAACAAAGACATTCATGGATCTATTTGTCTGCAAGTGGATGATCAGAATGGAGCGGAGCAGGAAACCTATGGCCCGTCCAGCATCTTTTCTATGTCACAACTACAATCTTTTTCAAACAGCTTTTTTCATCTGTTCCTGATTCACAATGATTTGAAAAAATAAATACTTAGAAATACAGTTTTAAGCTTTCTTTATGTTCTCCATCATGAGAAACATTGCACAAGAACATGTTAAAAACACCAAAAACATTATTTTCATCAGAGTGGATCTTTAAAGTCCTATTTGGATCTATTGGAAAAGCGTTCCCAGTGGTCTTCTAATTAGGATTAAACCAACCAAAAAGCTTGTGTCCATTTTTTAAGACATTTTCTGCAGAGCGGCAGTAATTTATCAGAAAGTCACGTCTGAGTTGTAGGCGAGACTGTTGATGCGGAAGTAAGCCTCTGCCAAAATCCCATCATGCCTTTGTATACTTTCTCTTGCTAGCTTACATCCCATCAGAACAACAATCTTTTATTAATCCTTGTGTTATCTTAGATGACCCCACCCTTACTTTGACGTGTTCTCCCTACCATGAAAAAGGTGGATAAAGGTGGAAAGATTTCATGTAATCCATGGACACCAGTGAAGATCACAAATCATTGAAGAAAAAAGGTTCAGAGCACTGTCTAGTGGGTCTAGATGACCCAATTCCCAATGTTAATGTGCCTAGGATGGCACAAGAGTTATTAGTGCAACAAAAATAGCGAATAGTATTAAAGTTATCCAGCCGTACAGTTTTGATCGAGATTCCAGCTCAGACGAGGAAGATGAAGACCTTAATGGATCTACAACTGGATGCATCAGAATGGACCGGAGCAGGGAGGCTTTGGCCGCCCATTTCAGTTGCTGCGTAAAAACTGGGAGCTTTTTTAAACAGCATTTTTATGTCTGCTCCTGATTCATCTAGATTTAAATAAAGAAATACTCAGACACATAGTTTTATTCATAATTTTCTTTATATATGTTCTCCATCATCAGAAAAATGTCACAAGAACACATTAAAACCAGCATTTTCTTCGGCGTGGGTCCTTAATATATTGGTCGGATGGCAGGACTGTGGTGCAAATGTTATGAGGAAATAACGATAATTCTGATTCTTTCAAAATATTTTGAATTGTTATTGCAGTGTAACAGCTAAATAATGCTTTTATATAAAACAATAATATACATATATCTTAATTTGCTCAAAGCCCAGGTTGATCGGAGAGCTTGTAGTCTCCTTGTACGCACACTTGTCCAGTATCTGTTAATACTAAAATTTTTTTTTTTTTTTTTTAACCGTCCACGTGATCTCTGTATGTCCGATAGCAGAGCAAACAACAGTGGAGACGAGAGAAAATGGAGCCGCATAGAAACACACAATGTGTCAAAGTGTGCTTGTACACGCCACACATAAGCCAGTTCTCCTCCACTGGGCTGCACAACGGCCCCCCCTTCCTTCTGACCCCACAGCGCTGGGCCGAGTCCCCGAAGGAGAGATTATCCACTGCCGTGTTTGTCAGAGGCAGGGAGGGGGTCTCAGCATGGGGCCGGCCATGCCTGGGCCTGCCCTTACTGCCAGCCAGGCCCTTCTCTTCCGTTCCACACAGCAGGAACTCTTGTACTCAACCAGAGGCCAATTTATCCCTGCCATACTCCTCCAGCAAAATGATTTCTTTCAGTGTTTCGTCGACTCTTGGTCCCAGGGTCCTAATGAGGTGAAATGGATGCCAGTAAGACCAATGCGTCAAGAGCCAGCCAGCTCCATCCGGAAACCGTATCCCTTCACACACGGAGGTGGAAGAACAACCTGAAAACATATAGATTATTTACTTTTTTAAAGCCATTTGTGTGGTTTTGTGCAATACACTATTATGAAATGGAGTTAAATTTGTTACCGGTGAATCACAGAAAAAAAACACGGTGCATCTGTAGTAGAAGAAAAGCATATCGACATGAATGTTTTCACCTGGAAAGAATATGTAAAAATACCTAAAGAAATGGTTGAAGTGTATTCATACAAGCTCGAAAATTGAGTCTCCCTATATGCCACTGAGAACTGTCTCAGTCATCTGCATTTCCCAGATCAACAGTTCCATTGAATTTACAGCTCATGTTGTCCATACATATCAATAAAAAAACCTCTAATTTGCTCTGGCTGCAGGAGATAAAGGAAGGTCTCACAATTGAGGGCTTGGATTCAGTCAAACCAGATCTGCAGACCTGTTTATGTTCTTGAAACTAAGGGCCCTGAGCGGGATCATTATTCCAAAGGCTGAGAAGTCAGTCTAGTGGAAGAATCGGTAAGTGAGAGAAACAGAGGAGGACCTGTGACCATTTTGTTTGTGCTGAGAGCGTAAGATTGCTCCCTTGTGTTTGGCGCTGTGAGGGCCTCGACGGGTCCTCAATAGTCTCTGTTCCAGTTCTACCTCAATCCCATCTGATCCTGACTTTATTTGTGCATTCATTTTCTTGTTGTTCTTTCTCTGTGACCCACATGATTTACCCTGCTGGTGATGCTTCTTTGTGTGTGGGCGTGTGTGTGTGTGTGTGTGTGTGTTATTGACATATGGAGAATCAATGATAGTCTACTGTTGAGGTATTTCTACAATGCTGAAAGGTGACTGTTGGAAAAGTTGTCGTTTTTTCAGCGTATTGAAGTGAGAAAATCCAGCTCATGCTGCATTCATGCTCTTCTTTCGGATTCTTCAAAACACACGTTTTTACCCAAATCGTTTTACCCACGCAGTCCTGACACCGCGTGTAAGAGAGCAGCCAATGGAGCCGTGGCGAGGACTTTTTCATAACGCTTCACGTTGGGAGATGGCAGATCCATTGTTCTCATGGCCCACCAGCCTGTGGGCGAGAGAGTCCCTGCTGTGTCTCCACTGCAGAAACGCACACACCAGCCTCCCAGGCTATATTTTCCTCTCTTTTCCGTGGCGGGTACTGTGACCATTTCAGTTCCATCTCTCCCGCAGCTCCGGGCCCCGCTCCCTCTGCCTCTCCCCTCCACGTTCCCCCTCGCTGGTTGAGCCGGGCTGAGGGCGAAGCTGTCTCCGCACAGCCAGGAAGCATGCAGCTGCTACCATAATAGCCCTAATTGCAGCACATTTCTTTTGTTGGGATGAAATCAACTGTTGTGCTACAACACTACCGAAACCCCAAAACCTCCAAGTAAAGATGGCGGGTTGAAAGTAAAAAAAAACATTGAAAAAAATGACACACTCAGGGGTGCATTTACTAGAGAGACTGCTAACCTACTCCCAAATAGCCCACACCTGCGTGCTCACACCCCCGCTAAAATAAACACAGATAATAAGGCATAATTACTTTTGAAAATAATAACGAGGGAGAACCCTCCAGACCCCCTCCTTCTCACAGTGACAAAGGGCTCCCTGTTTATTGTGTGTGTGTGTGGTGGGGGTCTCCCCAAAGGACGCAGGCGAGTGCCCTATCTAAAGACCCGAGGGTCCTACTGAGGGTCCCTTACAGGACAGCCGTCAGTGTCAAGGGGGACTCCAGCTTTCAAGTCTCTTCTCCCTTAACTGCCTCAATTAATCAGTGTGGAATGACCACAAGACCCATTTCAATTTTTTTTCAAACCTATAAGTATATTCTTTGTAGTTTTGAATGGGTTATAACCCTTTTGTGGGAACAAAAGACAAGAAATTATCCAGAAAATCATTTTGTAGATAAAAAAAAAAGGTTTAGGAGTTTCAAATAAGAGCAAAGGGTAAACAATTCTCCAGAATATAGGGTCATTTGAAAGGATTTGAATTATTACTGTTCTACAAAGAATTATAGGAGTGGATCTGTTTGCACTGAACAGTTAGAAATACACTTTTTGTTTATTCTCATTAAAGTAGATTGTGGAAGCTGCCATGCCAGGTTGTTTAGAATATAATAGGAGATGGTAAAACTCACCAGCTTGAAAACACTGAAGATCAAAAGTTCGCAAGTCATTTTCGGTACGTTTGAAGTGCTGCTGCCTGTTTGTAACATGGTTTTTCAGTTGCCAGCTCTTTGCAGGTTTGACTTTATAGACAACACAAAAGCAAGGAAGTTGTGACTTTTTTCAGCCATAAATTTATTATAATAACATTGTTGTTTCCCTTTTGGCTTTTCCCATCAGGGGTTGCCACAGCGAACGAGTCGCATGGTAAACTTGGCAATGTTTTATGCCGGATGCCCTCCCTGATGCAACCCTCACAAAGCAACCGGGCTTGGGACCAGCACAGAAGTAGAGAAGGGAACAGGGAGCAGCCCAGAGTCGAGCCCTGGTTTCACGAACGGAAGGCGCTGCAAACCAGCACGAGCTAAACCGGCTCCCTATTATAATAATATTGTGTTTTAGGCTAAATATTAGGGATGCAATGATTCTCTTACCCCACAATTGGGTTAACACGTCTGCGTTTGGGGCCCGGTTTTGTTTCAGTTTGATAGATGATGTGTGCATTACATAATTATAAAAAACTACAAATTCAGAAAAAAACAGTAATTATTTTAATAAGCAAGGAACAATGACGAAAAACCTTTCATGTGGCTCTAATTAAGCCTGTTATAACATAACATAAATTCTAAATCCTTCTTAAATTTGGCACAATAATTGTTTGAAACCTTTAATGTAAAGATGCTGCTATGCAGGGATGCAACAATTCACTTTCTATACCATTTGGTTCAGTGGTGTGACATATGATTTGGTTTTAAACTGAGAATTTTATCACCTCTATTAAATATTTGGACCACTGAAAAAACATGTCATTTTTGAATCTTTTAATAAGATTTGAGAGATTTTTGGCCAATAATTGGATCATTACCTGCTAATTTGTGCTTCACTCTGCCCATTATACCCGGAGAGATGATACTCATGACACAAAAAAGCAAAAGTGTATAATAAAAAAGTGTATAATAAAAATAACCAGTAGTTTTGCAATAAAGTGTATCCCCCATTGTGAAAAAATGATTTTGCACGCATTTGCAATAACCTTTGTGCTAAGTTCTCACCGGGTGCGGAAACGAGCATTCGAGCGACCACTTCCATGAAGAGTCTATGTAAATGCGGATAAATACAAGTTTTGGGTTTCTGTGTTTAAAACTCTCACATTCACACATTAGGCAAGTTTTTAAGTCAGCTTTGGGGTTCAACATACATTACAAAAAAAACAATTATCGAAAGTTAAACCAGCAGAGACTTGATAGTGACATTTGGATGTCGTCTGTTTTAATTCATGGATGTGCCAACCGTTCATAAATTGATCATGAAAGAAAAATTAATAATCGGAGCTTGTTCCCGGCCGGAATGTTATGACACCAAGTCTTTCACATGTTCATATAGAGCTGGGATAGAAAAAGCCTTGAGCAAGATTCACCAGATTTGCACCACACGTTTTGGTATTTCGGACCAAGCCTCTTCCAAGTGCAGGTACAGGCGATAGTATCGGGTAGCAACAGACCAGTGTGAATACAAAAATGCTCAAAGCTTGTTCAAGAACCTTGAATTCGCCACACGTGCACCTTGTGAACGTAGCATCAGATGCTTATCTGTGTCTTCCATTGTCAAAAAATTCCGTTGTGCTGCAAAAAAAGGCAAATATTCATCTGTATTTAGATAATTTGAGTAATTTCTAATCAGTTTCTTATAAAAGATCATGAGTTTTCCAGAAAAGTATTGAATGACACAGAAAGGTGGACCCATGGCTTCCCTTCTATAGCCATGAACAGCACAGAAGTTTAAATTTTGGTGGTTATACATGCAGGATTTAGCTCACTGCTGCAGTGACTTGTCGCTGCATCTTATGAGAGTGATGGAAAGAAGAGGCTGTGCGAGTCTGGGGCACATCTGTTAAAGTGTGTAAAATTTGGCTTTGGTCTGATCTTTAAAAAAAACTTTCCATGTGTAGCCTTTGGTGCTGAGATTCTGTAGTCTGAGGATCCCAAAGCAGATCCAAGCTGACCGTAAGAAGGACACAAGCAGATTTCCTTCATAGCTTCACTTTTGATTTACTGTTGCATTAACTGTCATATCTAGGAAGGATGCAGCTAATATAGCAGATACAGCACAGACGCTGCTTTGTCACTTAGATGTTGGGTTAATCCAGACGGAAGCCACAAGGAGCAAACGACAATTTATTAAAGAAGTATTATCATAAGCTGCCAAAATTCAGAGGATTGTTATACTGAGAGGTATTCATGAGTGATGAATTCTGAGAAACTCTTGGCTCCAATGGCTGTGGTTGACGGAAACATCTGAAATGGAAAGATCTGACTCCACCTAGTAACACATACAACCCAAAGATACTAAATCTGTCTTTTAGTTTTTGCTTTGCACCAGCACCCTTGGTGAGTTTTGATGAGCGCCATCTCGGCTCAACTGAAAACGTGGGTAAATTCATCCAAGCTTTTGAACATGACACTGGGCAATTCAGACAGTGTGGGATCACGCCACCGCCTCACTGCCACTTAAATCAATTCCGATTTAAACCGGATCAGACGTGTGGGCACACAAAAAGAAACACATGGGCATGTTTCAGTTTAACGACATCCCCGCAAAAATACTGGATCTTTGGTTTGAAGTCAGGATGGATTATGGATGGGCTGTCTCTGCTGTCCAGTTTATGACATGATCTGACAGATAAGTGCAGCATTTTTTTTTAAAGGTTAAAAAACAGAAATCTGAGTCAGGCAGAAAAGTTTCTAACATTTTATTCTCGGTGTATGCACATTATCCTTAGCATCTTAGACTGTAACTATGTAATGTAAAGCAGCTTGTGTGAAGTTTTTGGAGATGAAAGAAAATATCTTGGGGATTATATAAGATTTTATTAGGATAAGTAATGACAGACATCCATCAGTACTTAAAGCTCATTTGAGCCTACAAATAAAATATTTACCGTATTATAAGTATAAAGTTTGAAAAAACCCCAGCATATCTGGAATTTAGCTCATCTCTTAGTTTTTGCTCAGGATAATTTTTGTTTTAACAAACAAAGATTTACAGTTTTAGAAATTGCCTAACTGTGTGGTCATGAATCTAAATAGCCCACGTCCAGATTATCTGGGAAAGTTAAAATTAATAACAGTAAGTGTCATGAAATCATTACATAATACCTTCTCATTTACCTTTTAAGTATTTAATTTTGGGAAAAGTGTTTGAACGCATACCCAACCTTTTTCCAACAGTGGCTGGGATAGGCTCCAGCATCCCTGTGACCCCACAAGGGATTGATCATGTTTAGACTGCACGTTCTCCAAATGCATGGGATGGTTCTCTCTGGGCATCCAGGCTTCCTCCCACAGTCATCGGCTTCATAGGTTAACTGGTTATTCTAAATTGTGTTCTAAACCTGTTCAGGGTGTATCCCCCCTTCACCCAACAGAAACAAGGTTCTAGTACAGTAGCTCCGTAGCGTCAAAAGGGAAGATGGAAGGGTTTATGATGCATTAGAGTGAAAGATAAAAAATTCCTAACATGGAAGCTAAAGCAGGTCCAGACTGGAGCAGAAACTTTTCATCACTGTCTACCTTGTTGGCTACTCCTCCATTTGTTCAATTTAAACTTGAATGAATTCTGTTGAGATGATCAAAATAAGAATTTATTTGAATTCGACACCAAGATGAGGAAAAATTGTAGATTTTTGGTGATCAAAACTAATCACAATAAAACAAAAACTAGTTCCTTAACTTAGTCTGGTGTTTATGTGTCGGATTAACTCAAATAAATACATCCAAATATGATATTTGGAAAATAGTCTACCGTACTCTCTTTTTTTTGCAGTCAAACAAATTTGTCATTTTAAAAATTGTATTTTGAAGCCTAAACTTAAATAAAGGCAAATGCTTGGAAAAGGACTTGTGCTTATAACCTCGTGTTTGACTTAAGTCCAGTAGAGTGTCGTACTTCTTGAATGCAAAGGTGGATAATAGCTGCAGTAATTAAAGCTCTAATCTAAGGTGAATCGGTTGCGTGTGAGTCATTCTCATGCCGTCATTAAACCATAATGTTCAACCGTGCTGAAAGGCTGTGGCGAAGATGGCAGATTGTTTTTGAAGGTGACCACCCTAACAACAACCCCCCCTGCTGGGTTTCTTTCCCAAACGGCCATGATACCTGGCAATTACACAGATTTTTACCTTTTTTTTTTATTTTATTTTTTTACTACTACATTTTTTGCCTGGTCCCTTTCCAATATTTAGCCACACAGGTTCAGCCATCTACCTGTCCTGCTGCACTTAAAAGCAGTGGACAGTGAAGGAGGAGAAATTAACAGAGGGGGCAATTTAGACACCACAGAGGCTTTTTCCACCAGAGCAGTAAAGCACACTTGATGGTATTATCATCTGCAGTGAATCATCACAGCTCCACTAATTGTAATTAATTGATCATGAGGCTCACTCGTGGCTTTTCAATGGAACCCAACATCACTGTTCAACCGTAGAAGAGCTGACCTTCGAGAAACCAGTGTGCTGTTATGAATCGTAGAGCTTTTTCAGCTAGATCCGATCAATGAAGCAGGGCTCACTAAAAATGTTTGTAGAAGAAAGCGAAATGGAATCCATTACAGGTTTATAGCAAACGCCATCAAGTTGAGGTATTTGTAGATTTAGCCCCCCTACTTTGACTACATTTGATACATACGTTTGATACACTTAGTTTATCAAGACGGAACTATACAAAGACCATATCATTGTGAGTTTGTTTCTGCGTTTTTGCCCCTAATCGTTTTCCCTCCATGTTTAACACATGTCTGGAAATGCCTGGTGGGAGGCCTTGGCCCAGGAACAATCGACTGGTCCCGGTCCTAACAAGGAAACAATTAATCTTGTGTGAGCGCCTGTCTGAGTGTCTGCTCTCTGGACAACAACAACACTCAGCCATTAATCTCCCCTCAAGGCAAGACAGCTCGCCAGCACACCATGCAGGCATGCACTCTCCCATCCTCACACACACAGATGTGGGCGAGGAACAAAGATGCACTCTTGGATCTGAAGCCTGTTGCTGTGACGTAACGCTCACTCGCGGAATGAGAGGAAATATTACATTAATGCAAGTGCATGGACATGCTGGGTGGCAGATGGGAGCTACATTTAGCAACACAGATGCAGCTACTCGACACATGCTTAGGTGCTTTGTTCTTTCTCATCCTAATCAGATAAATGTCAGCACTTTCTAATGGCTGAGCTGAAATATGCGCAGGCTGCCAGTTCACCTCAAACCTGCTCCGTGAAACAGCTCAATTTTCTTTTGCCAGTTTGTCACGTTGATGTTTTAAACCGCAAACTTTGCATATCACATACACAAAAAAATAGAAAAGGCTGCAACCATTTTAAGATTAAATTAAAATGAAGTAGCGAAGTTGAGTCTTTTCTTTTTCTGAAAAGCTATAAAAGAACACAAAAAATTCAACTTTGATGCTCAGACCTCACTGCTTCTTTTTTCTCAGCTCTTTGTTATTAATGTTTGTGGCAAATGACGCAGTTTGTTTGTCTCTTTGGATGTGTGTCTCTGTTTCTGCATGCCCCACTTGATGGCGAAGGAAAAAGAAATTGTCGAAACTTGAGTGAAGCAAACAAAGAAGCCGGTGTGTGTTTCAGGAGGGGAGATCTGGATGGAATCAGGAGAACTCGCCTGATTAAGTCTGACACAGGTTACTCCTAAGGTCCCCGGTGAGATACATATTGTTGCAGTGTGCGGCGCAAAAGACACTTTGAAGTGCTCCTGCATTAAAAACGAGAACTTCATCAGAACCTTTTGATTGTTTTTGTTTTTTTGTAACTTTCAACACTTGACACACCTCTGCTTTAGGGTTGCACTTTAGCCAATAGATCAAAAAGGCTTGAAAAAGGGCCAAAAAATGTTTGCATCTAAAATATGACAAAGGACATCCTTCCTCCTTTTGGCAGTGTGCTTGACCACAGATTGGACATGCTTGCAAAGCGGAAAACAAGTTTGTACCAGCTAATTCAATTGACTAGACAGTTTAAATTCATAGAGTGAAGACATTCTGTAGACGTTTTTCTGCTCTAGGGAACTTTTGGCCGAGGGAAAAACTGACTTTGAACATATAATTCACGAAATTCAAGTTTACATTTTAGCTGAAAATATTTACCTAAACCTTTTCAAGTGCGTAAACTCCTGCATGAGATTTGTGACAAGACAAAAAAAAGCCCAGGAACTTTCCAGTGTATACTACTATAGTGATTCGTTAGTCTGCAAAGAAAGTAAATTAATTTATTTTGAAGTCAATTCAAAGTTATACATTTATCCTTTTGGGCAAAACACAGGAATGCCACAGTAAATAATTGCAATTTTTCTCCCTGCACTACAGGGCACACTGGGATATTAGGCACATCAGTGAATGGTCTATTTTAACACCTACAGGGGCAGACATACCATTAGGCAAAGGCAGGCGATCACTTTGGGGTCCCAACTCTCCAGGTTCCCCGACCTAAACACTCAACAGTAATGTCTAAAGTAAATTTTGATGTCCATCATTATTTAACTCTGTCATGAAAAAACACGCCAAATCACTGAACTGGCATAAAATTGATCATGTAAAAGTGTCTGGTCCTTCCCCATCCTTCTGCAGCAATGGTATATTCCAGTCAACAGCAACTTGAGTGGGAAGTTTTCGGGCAGTTTTTATTCTGACTTTAGGTAGATAGTGGTTTGTTTTTAAAAGCAATTCGGAGACCATGCTTACTATTGTTTTCTTTAAACGGCGAAAAGGCGTCCCTAATTTCCCCAAATAAAAACCTAATAAGTATTTTAACTTTGCGAAGACCTTAAATCCACTGTGTTCAAATGATTACAACTGTGTTTCGGATGATGAAAACCACAATGATTGAAATGCCTTGTGGTCTATATTCGCCAATCCGGTGACCATCGATGCCCACTAATTTTTCATTGAGACATTTGGGATATTTCTAGGGCACTCGATATTGAAATGGAAGACAGCACTGGTGAACGTGCGCTGTAGTGCACTCAGTAGTGAGGAATACGGACACATCCTAGAACTTGTTTGTAAGACGCTAGACATTGGCGGCTTCAGAAGCATTGGCTGCATTTGCGCATTCAGCTCCCATTGTTGTTTGGAACACGTGAAAAACTAAAACCAATAACAACTAAAACAATAACAATAGCCGCAATAACACCCAACCAAACATTTAGACATAATGCCGTGTACCTCTCCAAATCTCTTTGACATCATTAACACCAACCAGAATGAATCCATACATAAAGTGCTCTTGATTTTAAGGTTGTCTTTCATTTTTAGAATAGAATTAGGGCTTTTATGTGTGCTTTATACTTTGCAAAAATATGGCCATTTAATTTACTTGGATTAAATTACTTTAATTTAATGTACTTGTAATTTAGGGTACTTTTCCCTTTGCAGGATCAATACAGTTGTATTCTATTCTATTCTGTTCTATTCTATTCAATTCTGAATGCTGGTATTTGCTAAGCTTAGCTTGTTGGCCAAGTTTGATCATTTTCTTGACTCGCCTAACTGGGAGTTTTTGTGAATGGCTTGTACTAAAATGATAATAACTCAGAAGCATTAAATGGCAAAAATGACATTGGATTTCAAAACTACCTGAGTTAATTTAAACTTCCCCCCTGTCCTGCAGACAAATGCGATCATCACTCTTTTACTCCCTCCGTCTTCAGTCCAGGTGGCAGCTTGACAGGAAGAGGAACAGGAAAGGACTTAAAGATTTGCTCCTGCTCTCATTCTCCTTCAAAGACAAACAGCCCTTGGATAATTTCCCACAATGCTCCTTTGCACAGAGGCCTCTGTGATCAGTTGTTATGAGAAAACGCAGGGATCTGACAGACAGCTGCCTCAACTATGGTGAGCAGAAAAAAGTAGTGAGTCTCTTTTTTCTTTTTTTCTTTTGGTAGCACTCATTGCTCTGGCTGCGGGAAGCATCTGGGTTCATTTATCTCAATCCAGGCACTCTGGAGGACCCTGTTGCCCTCTCAGGTTGCAGGGTATGAGCATGCTCCAATGTGGGTCCTCACCCTGCCCACTGCTCAGTCTGGACCATCTCAAAGCTCCAATCTAGCCGCTCGCTTGATTCACCCATCCAAGATGCCCTGAAGCACGGTTACCGTGGCGCTTCACATGCACAAGAGATGGAAAACAGATTCATTGCAACGCTGCAGAGACGAGTCACGGGAGACTCTCGACAGATTGAGAAGATGCTGCTATTAAACATCTGTGTCATCCGTTTGTCAGCACGTGCACAGCGAGACAAGTGGAGAGCATATTCTTCTGAAAACCTGCCTGCAGGTGAAACGACTGCAATGCAGCGAAGCTCCAGACTGCCGTCCACATTCCAGCCCATGCTCAATGTCAGAGCAGGTTATCCGGCCGCGCGGCTGAATGGAAGCAGAGCGAGTCTGGCTTCTTACTTTAAGTCACTGAGACGTTATTCAAACACCCAGTTATTATGGTTTAAACAAAGGCCGCTTGTCACACGCTATTATAGCTATGGTGTTTACAATAGTGCCACTTTAATGTAGTGCATGTTATGGATGATGATTAAGAATAATGTTTGACAACCTGATTGAAGTAAAGTAAGTAGATTATAAAGACACTTTTTTTTGCATAAGTCAGGCATCACAGCATACAGGAAACTGTCTATTGTCTTGTTATAACACTTTGGATTGATAAAGTACACATAAGAGTACTTTAAAAAAATCTTAATGATAAACTAATATAATCACAAGGATACACAAAGATAAGATATTTAGCTTGACTGTCAATCAGAGGTGGATTTCATAAAAAATTGTATCATTTATTTTTATTTATGCTTATCAGAATTGTTTACTTAGTGGTTTTGGTGATGTTTAATCTAGAATTATAACTCATTATGAGCAGATTTTTTCATATGTATCTTAGAGAAATTACTTTTTAACTGACTTGCATGCCTGTTGCAGTATTAGTTTGAAGTTTGCAGCCATTCTCTATCTGAACAGCCCAAACATATCAGATGTTTGACATATTAATCAAGGGAAAAAAGCAAAACATTCTAACTTCTCAGAATTTTTACTTAACTCTAAGAATTAGAGTTATATTCTCTTAATTCAAGGAAGTCAGATGTTTAAAATAAAGTTGCAATTAAAAAACTGTATTTCATGTCTTGCTTGTTTTTTGTTTCACTTGTACAAATAATAATTTTTTTTCTGAAAATAAATTAACGCATCTTTTGAAACTGCTTAGCACTTTTGAAAACCACCACTGCCAGTGTTTTTGCTGATTTTGCTGAGTAATCATCAGTCCTATAGCTTGAATTACATTTTCTTATAAATAAATCTACTTGAATAAATGTCCAGGATATTTGGACACAACATTTGGTGACTAATTGTTAAAAGTAATAAATACACAATGTTGGAATGACTACAAAAACAAAATAATTGATATTAGAGCAGGGAAATGTTCAGCCTGTGAATATCTATAATGATGACGTAGCTCCGTTTTCTGGAAAACTCTTTGTGCCTTTAAAAAAAAGAGAGCCTTTTAGTTATAACTTTGGATTTAAAGTTCGTTCAAACTATAATTCTTTGGACTATTTCTTTAACTGTAATGTATAGTTGAAAAATTAAGACAAGACTCTTTTTTTCAGCTTTAAATGTGTTTTTTTAACGTCCTTCTAAGACTGTAATCTGGTTCTTTTGAGTGCGTTTAAAGTGCTTTAAATGCCTTATGCATGGGGGAAAACAACAGCATTTTCACCTCACAAACAACACATTGGAAATAATACAGAACAGCAACAATGCTCTCCTGCTGCTGAGACGAGCTTTGTTTTGACAGATGAGCACATTTCTCAGGCTGGTCCACATTCAGACTCTTTTGTTCTGCAAGTCCATCACATACATTTCGACAACTCGAAGTAAAGTGACAGCAGAAACTGTACACTTGACCTGTGGAAAACAGGACAAAGCCACTGTCATGAGTTGCCTGTTTCTTCAGGTAAAAATGTCTGACAAATTGGAATCTCATTACCATGTCATGAATACATCTTTGGGAATCCATTAGGCATTTCCTGCTTAAAAACACAATAAGAATTCACATTCAACAAAAAAAGGAGGCGAAGGAGAGTGGAAGGAGAATAAAGCCCCAGCTTGAGCAGTGCTGTAACGCTGTTTTAGCTCTTTCAGTCCACTTACAAAGAGACAAGAAAAAAAATGTGATTGACTGACAGATGATAGCAATAAAAGTAAGAACAAACTGGCCATTTCTCTGTGGTTGGGCTATTTGAGAAGGGACTATTAACTTGTCAGCATTTCAAACTGAGACAAAACTTTTTCTTCTCAACACATCCCCATGTCTCTGTTACTTTTATTAGAAAGTCTTTAAACCTTTTGACCCCTGAGGGCCTCTGTTATTGGCTGTTAGAAGGACTCACGGGTCAATGGCAAGGCCCTAAGTGGCCTAATAATCATTTGTTTACAACTTGAACCTATTTTGGAAGCTTTGTGTTTAGTGTGGGGTAAAAATAGGAGAGGGCGACGAGCGTCCGTCCGCCACTCATCGCTCAAGCTGTCAAGACCTGTGGGCCCTTGGGGAGCTGAGCAGGAGACCCCTCAAGCCATGGAAGTTCAAAGGTTGCAAGGCTTATAAGCACCAACCTATTTTTTTTTCTTTTGGGGAGGTTGACGCCGGCTTTGTTGATGTCCTAAAAATAGCAGACTGCATAGTTGTTTGTGGAATCTTCTATTCAAATAGAATTTAAAATCCAATCTGCTAGTTTCTGTTGTTTATAAACCTCAAGTAAACTTTCTACTTCAAAAATATAAAAGAAGTGTCCTCTGCTGCATGCTTTCTACGCTAAATGCCACAAGCAAGACAGTTGTTTGCCACCAGATTGACAGTAATGGGAAATAAATGCCACAGGATCAAATAATTAATCCTGTCAAATATTGTCATATGACAGGAGTAAATACAGGTGTGCAGACTGCATCGGCTGATAAAACATTACTTACAGCCATTTTTCCAATAAGCGATGGACCTGGTGCTGTCAATATTTGGAGGGGATGCAAGGTATGCCCTGGTGAAGGCCATTTTGCGAGGAGCAGAGAGCCTGCTGGGAAAAATACAGTGGTTCATGCTGGGTCTCCGGGAAGCTGAAAAGCCACCGGCAAAAAGCTATGAATTATTTTGAGCGCAAAATACATTTTCTTTGAAGACTGTCGGGCCATTAGAGCCCTTTTGCTCCCTTTTAAATTGTTTTTATGCTGTGAGTAATGTTAACCTTTGCTTTTGTAGTCATGAAATTCTTTCTGTACCTTTTTTTCCTTTTGTGCTCAAAGCAAAGATAGCCTGCAGAAGCTGGGGGAAAAAGTACAGGAACCATTTACTGTGCGGAAAAAAGGAGACCAGAGGGAAGGCAGAGACTTTTGTGCAGACCTCTTTTTCTTTGCACAGAAACATAAATTAAATGCATGGAGGAAAAGGCCTAGAAAATTCACCATTTTTGAATCAGAAGTTTTTAGTTTGGTTTTTAAATTTTAAATAAATGTTATTTAATAAGAAAATGAAATAATTCACATTCCTTTCCTTTTTTGCAGTGCAGCTACCAGGAAATCAAGGAAACTCTCATTTTAACTGCATTTTTAATACCATTAGCAAAAAGAAGTCGAGTATCAGATGGCAAACATCAAAGGTTTGAGTATTTTACCCTCTCCATGAAAAATTGGACAATTCATGAGAATGGATTTATGCATATTTGCATTTTTTTTCTTATTTCAGGAGCTGATTTCCTGTCAACTGATCACCTGGCCTGTATCAGGTTTTGGGTTGTTTATATGCATATTTTATTCTTTTAAATCAGATTATTTATTCCTAGTTTAAAAATAATTGATTTTTTTTTTTTTTAATTTGCCTATCATTAATAATTCGGCAGGAAATCAAAGTCCTTTCCATTTTAAATGTGCAATAAAGTGTTTTTGTTGGACACGTGGAGAATGCAAGTCTTTACAGGACACACATAATTCAAATGTTGTCGCACAAACTTTCAAACTCATATACAGAATTTGTGTGATGAATTATGTATCATATGGTGACTGATAGCAGAGCTTGACATGTCCCAATCAACACAGCTCACAGTGTCGGTGACTTTTGATTGCTGAATGCGATACAGCCTTGTCAGGTACCTGAACCACATCCTTGCATTGAAAACAATGCTTATTCTGCAATGATTTTTCAAAAGTGTTTCACTATTCACCTGTACTGAGTTCACCTGTTGGTTCGGAGTCTTTGTGTAAAGCTTCTCTTCTGACTAAACTTTTAAATCCCGCCCCTAAATGTGTTTTTGAGTTATTCAGTTTCACATTCTTTGCCTGCATTAGTTAAACCGGTAACACTTTATATTAAGATTCCTTAACAAGCTCTGTTAACACATTAACAAGCATTATAAATGAATTTATAGGGTGTTAGTAAGACATTTATTAGTACAATAAGTCTAATAAGGTTTATTAAATTACTTGGTTAACACATTTACAAGCATTATTATTAGGATGTTTTCAAGATGCTAATGATGCATTTACTGATATTATAAGTGCTTAACAAATGTGTCAGTGTTAATAAGCTTAATAAGATTTATTAACAACCTTTGTTAACAAATTAAGAAGTATTATTATTGTTTGGGGTTCTAGTAAGATATTTATTAGCATTATAGATGTCTTGCAAATATCTGAAAGTGTTAATAAGACATATTAACATCTAAAGTCAGACCATTGTCTTCTAAATCCATATTACTAAACTGCTTATAAGCTTTACAAATGTATTAATTAACTTTGTTAATAGTTTATTAATTGTTTTGCAGCACCTCATCTAAAGTGTGGACGTATTTTAGCACAAACAACCACAAAGCATAAAGATTGTAAAAAGAACTTTATGACATTAAAACAGACTAAACATACACAAATCGTTCTGTAAAAGATATATAATAATTTAATTCAGACAAATATTTTTTTTTAAAACATATATACTGGTGTTGGATGACTCTAGCATCATAGCTAATAAGGATAAAGTATTAGCATCTATCCTGAGTGAAACATTCATTGCAAATCCCATCACCAGGAGACAATTCTCTGCATTCAATGCCAACTGCATTCAACCACTGTTGCCTTGCTTCAAAGTCCACTAGAAAGTAAGTTGCACAAGCCAGTCATTTTTGAAGAACGAAGACAATAAACCTACAGGAGCCATGCTAAAGCTAACACGCTAACGACCGACCGGTACAGAATCAAAGATGGGCGGGGCTTTTTTCGTCACCTGTGTGAAAGCAAAGTCTAAGAGGCCATTCAATTGGCTGAAAGCGAGCATGCCTGTTTTGCTGATGAGTTTGATTGACAGATTCATTAGCCAATGGTGACATTGGTTAACCTGCCCATCTTTGATTCATAGATGGGCAGGTTAGCGTGTTAGCTTTAGCATGGCTCCTGTACGTTTATTGTCTTCGTTCTTCAAAAATGACTGGCTTGTGCAACTTACTTTCTAGTGGACTTTGAAGCAAGGCAACAGTGGTTGAATGCAGTTGGCATTGAATGCAGAGAACTGTCTCCTGGTGATGGGATTTGCAATGAATGTTTCACTCAGGATAGATGCTAATACTTTATCCTTATTAGCTATGATGCTAGAGTCATCCAACACCAGTATATATGTTTTAAAAAAAAATATTTGTCTGAATTAAATTATTATATATCTTTTACAGAACGATTTGTGTATGTTTAGTCTGTTTTAATGTCATAAAGTTCTTTTTACAATCTTTATGCTTTGTGGTTGTTTGTGCTAAAATACGTCCACACTTTAGATGAGGTGCTGCAAAACAATTAATAAACTATTAACAAAGTTAATTAATACATTTGTAAAGCTTATAAGTAGTTTAGTAATATGGATTTAGAAGACAATGGTCTGACTGTAGATGTTAATAAATCTTATTAACACTTTCAGATATTTGCAAGACATCTATAATGCTAATAAATATCTTACTAGCATCTGACACATTAATAAAGCCTATTAATTTGTTAAGTTAGTTAATAAAACTTATTAAACTTATGAACACTTCGGCTTGTGTCAGGCATCTATAATGCTAATAAATATCTTACTAGAACCCCAAACAATAATAATACTTCTTAATTTGTTAACAAAGGTTGTTAATTAAGCTTATTAACACTGACACATTTGTTAGGCACCTATAATATCAATAAATGCATCATTAGCATCTTGAAAACATCCTAATAATAATGCTTGTAAATGTGTTAACTAAGTAATTTAATAAACCTTATTAGACTTATTGTACTAATAAATGTCTTACTAACACCCTATAAATTCATTTATAATGCTTGTTAATGTGTTAACAAAGCTTGTTAAGGAATCTTAATATAAAGTGTTACCGTTAAACCTAATAAAAATGCATCACATAACAGATTTAAATGACAGTGCTACATGCATGGAAGTATTATCTTAAAGACCTACTCCAATAAAAATTGTGCATTTGCTTTTTTTTCATGTTCTTGTGGCATTTTTCTGATGATTGAGGACATAACAAAAAAAAAACAAGCTGAAAAATACATTTCTTAGTATTTTGTTATTCAAATCAATGAAAAAGAGCTTATTTGTTATGGAGAAAAGAGCCACAAGCTCCCAATGCAGATGGGAAGGGGGGGTGGGGTTGCTCCGCACCAGTGGTCCCGTCCCCAACTCAGAGGGGAATTTCTAGTAAACTACTGCAGCTCTGCAGAAAATACGTCCGAGAAAACAACACTGTGTTGTTGAAGTTTTTTTTTTATTTAGGCTAAAAACTGCAAAATCATAATTAAATCATAATTAAATAATCATAATTGGGAACATTTTGATAATAGATCAAAAGATGATTGCAGTTGGTTTTCAAATGACTCAATATATCTGTGTTCTCTCTGTGTTGGCCTTCTGTCAGTCAAACTTTTCATTCAGTTTGATTTCCATTTTTATTTAATCAGTTATCTGAACCAAATGAAAGATAACTTTGTGTTCAGACTTTTCCTCTTCACAGACCCAAATGTCCAACTGTCTGATGATGGCAGAACGTTGCTGGATGGAGTGATGGACCAAAGATGCATTGCTTTGTAAATTACTTTTCAACAATACCACAGGGTGGAAAAAAATAATGTGTTATTAATTTATTATCCTGAAATTGTAAGTCTATCAACACAGTGCCTCATTGGAAACATCATCAAAGAGGATCCTTTCTAGGAGTTTTTTTTTTTTTGTCCCTACTATGAAAGCTATTAAACCTGTGCTTGTCCATACTAATATAAAGCCATCTTCAAAGTACTAAGCTTGTGGAAGTCTCTAATTAAAGCTATCAGTGCATTGATTATGTATCCCTTTGATCTTGTGTCTCTGCTCTTCCAGTGTAATTTTGCATTTTATAAGCAAATCATGACTTAATGCTTCAGTATAAAAATGCACAGAGGGATAGTCATGCATGCAAAGAGACATCAAACCACCAAAACCCCTTTCAGTTGCCTCTCTCTATGTAGATGCACCCCTGTTTTCACTTTTACTCCACCTCCCTCATCCCCAAACCCCTGTTTTTTTTTTTTTTTTTACATTAATATGTATGTATTTAATGATACATAATGATAGGTAATAAAATGTGAGGGTAAGTTGAAAAAAAAAACACGTTGCCATGGTAACCACCTTGGCTTCTACAAAGAGCAAAGTGCACATGGCTACGCAGTTTTGTGTTATTACATCTGCTTTAAGGTGTGTGTGTGCGCTGGGTGTGTTCGCCTAGATACGTGCAATAGATGCTGAGATTGGTGTAGTGGGGGTTTGAAAAGTGGCAAAGGGAGAAAGGAAAGTGCTCACACACAAACGCACACGTGCACGCACTGTAATTGCCCATGTTATTCAGGAGCACTCCATTGCATTGTGTGGCTTTGGAGCAGGATAAATGGCTGCTGTGGCATCAGGGTAAATCTATTAGGAACCCATGGCCCTGGCTTTGTATCTAAACCTCATTTTGGTTTTGTGGAGAGGAATGAAAATGATGTGAGGGCAAAAAAGGAAAAGAAGTCATTTTACTTCCCTCCCGCTAAATAATGTTTAGACTATGTCTTCATTTTTGATCACTCTTTTTTTTGTCTTTTTGTTATTTCAAATTACTTTATTTATAATGCACAAAGTTCTGCCCTTGTTAATCCCGAGGGCACACAATTGTTGCATCTTATGTGTTCAGAACAAAAATGAAAAGATCTTGAATACATCACATTTGGCTGAAAACAAAAAACGTCTTGAGTTCTTCTGTTGCTCCCTTCATGACGAGAGCGAGGATTCAGGGAAAAACAACACTTGCCGTTATATTTTCATCCAGCCACGTCGCATCCAAATTCATTTGCGTACAATACATTTCGGTTGAGTGCAGTGTGTTTGGAGACCGCGTCTGCTGCTGTTTTTGCCAGGCGGGACTCCATTTCAGCAAGATGAGTCTGGGGTAATAGATTTCGCAGGGGGTCGGATGGCAGGCAGCCCGCTTGCTTACCTTTGTGTTGGAGTCTATCAGTGTGGAGGAAATTTGGCTTGGATACCAGTGTGTTTTACTGTGCATGTGTGCGTTTGAGAATGTGGGGCGATGTAATAAGTGAAAAACGCATCTGTCTGCTTCTCCCCTTTGCAACTGTGTAAATCAGGAGATATAGTGACAGTCCTAACAATCTGTTATGTTGAAATCACTTTTCTTCCACTTATTGTCAGTGAGACAGAAAGAAAAATGGATCAAGAGAGTGACAGTGAGGCAGGTTTTTGAAGGGAGAGTCACAAAAAGACGAGAAGCTATCAGCTGATTCTTCTTTTTCACTCATTAAAGACTCGTGACGATCGGGTAACATATTTAATTACCGTAATTAACATATTAAATTACGGTAGGCTTAAAATTGCATTTCTGTGTATATTTTTATTCAAAATGTTTTGAATCAGGAGGAGACACAAAAATGTTGTTGGAAAAAGCTTGTAGGTGTGATGTAGAAGCTACTACAGCAAGCCACAAGCTTCTTGCTCCACTGCTTGGAGACGACCGGATCCGTGCACGTCTATGTTTTCCTCGTGCGAGCTGGCATCTGCCTCAAAACTGTACGGCTGGATAGCTCCAATGTTGCTTGACATATTGATGGCACTGGTAATGTTAGGTTGGGGGTATGAGGGGCTATTAGTGCGTAAAAAGATGGATGATAGGAAGGGGGCGGGCTTACTCCGCACCCACAGTCCCGCCCACAACTCAGAGGTAATTTTCTAACGAACTACTGCCGCTCTGCAGAAACTATGTCCTAGAAAATGACAGGTTTTTGGGTTTTGTCTACAACGGCATAATCATAATTAAAAGTTGATTTCTATTCTGTTCTAATTCTGAAAGACCTCTGGAATGACTTTTAAAGAGATCAAACATGAACGGATAAGGTCTTTAATAACTTGTCCTCTTTTCGCTCATAACTTGATATTCCTTGGGTTCCTGTAACACCCCTCCATTTGTGCTTCAGTATTTCTCACATTTCTGTTCAAATGTGAGAAAAACACACTTTCCTCTTAAACCTTGGAGGTTTAAAAAGAGAGCATGCTGGGAAAATAGCAGTCTGCCAGATGCCTTGGGCATCCTGTATCTGGACCAGCACATGCGAGCAAAGAGATACTGACAGCCAGAACTCACCTGAGTGTGTTTTGGTGTGTGTGCGAGTACACTGCTGGTGGGTGGAAGGCTGTCAGAGACTGTGCTTGCATGCCAGGGACAGGGGATTATTGAAACCCCTCTAGACCCCTCTCTTCCACTACCATCAGGGCAGGAGAGCTGTCTTTCTATCAGGCGTACCAAACCAACACCATGCATTTATGTTACTTGTAAATAGCGCTTCAAAGGCTGGTTTGGGCTCAGAGAAATATACTTGGAAACATCCTGTCTGAAAGAAGAAGGTGAGATCAAACAATTTTGGGGAATTTTTCTGTCAGGCAGGGGAAACCTGAGGTTATTTACATCACAATTTATTCCTGTCAGAAGAAAAGCATCCACGGGGTTGTAGTTAAAATGAACCAACCTTTTTGGTTATTTGTGTTTCCCGAGGTCCCTGGCTCTCTCAACAAAAACATGGTTACGAATGTCAGTGGTGTAATGCAAGAAAACAAAGAGAACTCAAAAGCATTGTCTTCAAAGAGCAGACAAGAGTAAGGACAAGTGGAGAGATGCACCAAATGATGCCTAGAAGGTGCTTGTATGAGTTTACAACTTACATGGACCGTTGTTGTATTTTGTTACCATTTTGTTTCAAACCAAGCTTCACCTTCGCACTGAGAGAACGTTTTTGTCAAACAGTGTCCCTAAAAGAGAATGACCGGCATGCAACAAAGCTAATACATGTGAAAAATGAAACCTGAAGCTGAATTTCAGAGCTAACTTTAGACGTGTCATGAAGAATTGACTGTTTGGTAATAAAGAGTTTGTGTTTTGCAGGAAAAGGCTCCGTTTAGAACTGTGGATCAATGATCCCAGCGCTCTGCTTTTATGCACCCCCCCTACCCATCATCAACAGGGACCTGCTCAGAAGAAGCACCTGTTTAGTTAATAAAACAATTGGTGTCACGTTTAATATAATGACAGCCAATTTCATTCTCTGCTGAGCTGTGAGCTCATAGTTTACACAACATTTTTTTACTTACCAGGAGGATCATGATCAATTTGATTTTACTGAGAGCAGGAGATATTCTTAATAACTTTTTTCCACACTATAGGGCACACCGGATTATAAAGTGCACTGCTAAAGAATTGTCTATTTTGTAATTTATGTCATACATAAGGCACACCTAACTATAAAGTTAGAGTCAGAGTCAGTTAAGCTTTACTTGCAGAACTTTGCAACAAAAAATAGACTGATGAAACAAACATTACTATGACAACGCTAACTCTCAACCTTGTTAGTAGGCTAACATGTAAAAAAAAAAGAAGTTCCGGTCACATAGCTTAAATGTTCTATATGACTGCGCTGGCTTCTTTTAAACGACCTTTAGCTTCATCATCCAGACAAAAACAAGCAGTAGGAGGAGAACTTTCTTTCTGAACTGATGCTTTATTTACCCTGTCGTGACAATCATCACATAGATATTGCTTTCTTTTGCTGCTGCACTTGGGGTTCGCGCCAGGCGAAGCTAGTAATAAATAGTCCGCTTTTTGGGAAAAAAGCATTTCAAACGAAAAAAAAAACAAGAATAAATGACTAAAAACTGGTTGAATATTCATTTCTTTTGTAAGTGACCATGGTATAAGCGAGATAATTTCTTCTAAGTGTCTATCATTAGAAATTAACGCACTGGTTTAATACTAAAGGATTTGAGTATTTTTATACTCACTTTAAGGCTACCTTTCCTACAAACTACTTTTGAAAATAACTAAATCCATGTGAGGAGTGCAGATTAGTACTCATATGCAAACGCTAAAACAAATGCCTCTAAATTTTATTAGCAGCCTAACTAATTACAACCAGGAAAATGTAATCATAGAACCCCCACCCCCTACTCCAACATCCAGACTCCCTCCATGAAACTGAAATAGGTTTAATAGTTGGATGCTTGGGGACCATTCATTAACTCTGACCCTTCCTATAATTATCAGATCCATTAGTGAAATTCATAATGGACTTATGAGAACTGTGAACCGGGGCCTTAATAAAGGTTCGATTGCGTGGTCCAGTTCCCTGCAGTGGGACTCTCCCAAACAGCTTCTGTGATTTTCTCATGGCACAATATTTATATTCACTTTCAAACGCTGATAATGTATGCTGACATTTGTGTTACTGAGGAGAAGCAGTTGTATTCAAACAGAAATTAAAGGTGGCATCATTAGAAGATTCTGGCATGAATCAGGTTTCCTTTAATTCCATTGTGTTTCCTTAACAGCCTCTGGGCTCCCTTCAGCTCTGTCTGCTTGTTTAAAGGGAAGCAGTAAAAAGTAAAACTTCACACTCAGGGTTTTTTTTGTGTGTACGGTGTTGAGCTGACCCACGCTGTACTTGCTGCCAGCTCAGATCGCGAACACACACAGAGCTTTTTATAAAATTTTATTTTCTGCCTGTCACACTCAGCAAGTTTATGGCATTACATATGGAATAACAGACTTCTGAATAAAAGGGAGCTTGAATTACGTGTAGCGAGGATTAATTGGTTGTCTTAATGTGCTGGTTTTCCACTGTGTGGCGACAATTAAAACTCTGCAGTACGGCACAACGTTAAAACTTGTTATTTAAACTTCATTTTTAATTGTATTACAACAATTTAAGTTTCAGTCTGTCTCAGACCATTGAGTTTTTTTAAGCATTTATTAAATTTGAATACAAATATGAAAATCTAAGCTAAAATCTTAGAGAAAAACATGATAAAAATAACATGTTTTTCACTGTGTTTGAAGATTCCCTCAATTCATTTTTGATGGGGGCTGCAGTGGCTAACGCTCTCACCTCCCAGCGAGAAGGTGTTGGTTCAAATCCCATCTGGGACCTTTCTGTGCGGAGTTTGCATGTTCTCTGTGGGTTTTCTCTGGACACTCCGACTTCCTCCCACCGTTCAAAAACATGCTTCATAGGTTAATTGGTTGCTCTGGTGTCCCTTGATGTGCAACCTGAATCACCCTTGGGGTCACAGCGTTGCTGAAGCCTATCCTACCAACTGCTGAGTGAAGGTGGGATGCACCAGGAACAGGTCGCCAGGTTCAATCGCCAGGCCACACACTCACACCTATATGGGGATAATTTAGTCACCAGTAAACCCATGAAGCATGTTTTTGGACTGTGGAAGGAAACCGGAGTGTCCAAAGGAAACCCACGCATGCATGAGTAGAATCTGAAAACTCTACACAGAAAAGTCCCAGCTGGGATTTGAACCAGCACCTTGCTGTGGGGCAAAGGTGCTAACCACTACCCCACCATGCAGCCCCGTTAGTTTCCAAGAATTAAATGAAAGTAAATGGTGGTGATGAAAAAGTAAAATGGCTTTCTGGCAAAAAAGTATGAAGCTACAACAAGAATAGTTCCTTTATTTCACCAAGTCAGTGTTGTTTCTGCTTCTAAAGAGCATTGTCACCACACACACAACCATTACGAGAAGGTGCATTTCTCAGGCTCACACTGAGACGTTACTTAAAAATGTCATTATCTCACTGGTGAGTCAGAGATTGGATTTCAGGATAAAAGCCCCGTGACTTAGTCAACCACCCCTCCTGCCTTTTTCTGCAGCCTTAGTTGGTGGTTAATGATGTTTATTGGAGACGTGTCCCACATTAGGAAATTATGAGGGCGCTAAAATATTAGAAGTCCTTTCAAATGCATCTCTCTACAATATTTCAGCAGCTGCTATAATCTGTGTAATGAATATGAAGTAGAATAGTCACAGCATTAACAAAAGATGAAATTACAGTAAATGGTTTTTGAGGATGGATTTGACGTGTGGGGCTGCTGTGTTGCATCTGGACTTTTCTGGTTTTCTTCCTGACTGAAAAAAGCAGAATTTCAAATCTGAAACGACAAAAGGTAACAAGGGAAAAAAAATAAAAGAGGTTGTTTTTTTCATGAAAAAATAGGAGGGAAAAGGTCCATCTATCTTCAGAGAAGTGAGGACTTCTTCAATAATTTTCTCCAGTAATTTTAATATTTACACTAGGGAGTTAAAACCTCAGCACTCTCACCTCGGTGTTTGTGGCTGACATTTAAAAAACCCTCATTCAAAAAGAGCACAGTGAGTGTTCCTCTCAAATGTGGCCCTAAAGATGTTTTCAGAAAGTCCTCTTTTGTTTATGTGGGGGGGGTTCACCTCGACTCATCTACTCCTTTTCAGCCGCATCCATAAAACAAAGCTGCTGTAGCTGCAGAGGTTAGATTTGGAGGTGGAGGGGCGACGAGAGGATGCAGATGAAGATGGAAGAGAGGGTGGGCTGACTTCTGTGTGTGTGTGGGTGTGTGTGTGTGTGTGTGTGTGTGTGTGTGTGCATGATTGGCACCATTACTCCAATGCCTGGAAGCACTGAGGTGAAATGGGAAGACATTTGTACTCGTTGCTCATTTCACATTTGCCTAATTGATTTAAACAAGCCTAATGTCAGCGTTCTGTAGGTGTGCAAAGCGTTAGAGCATTAGTCTTTATTTAAGATGCAGCGCACACATCCTGCAAGCAAACAGGGCAGAGTAAGCATATCTCCTTTTAATTGTTGCCATTGACAGGGGTGCAAGATCATTGCAGGGGATTATGTATGCACCTATGTAGATTTTCATATTTAAAAGGATCAATTAGAGTGACGTTGTCTTGGTGGCAATTAAAAGGTCTGCAGTTTTTCTTTTCTCTTTTTTTTTTTTTTGCATCCCTCAAAGGTTAATGAATATCCTGGAGCATGTGATGTGTCATGGGAGTCGCACACAAGTGGAAAACTGTACAAAAAACACATCATGTGATGCATAAACACTGACTGCAGAGTTAGGGTTTCACCAAATCAGTTATGAGCAAGATAATAAACTTGTCAAAGTTACTTCACTGTAGGATTTCAGAGAGTTCTCCCCTTTTTCTGTTTTATGTTGAGATGTTTTCAACTGAACCTCATAACAAGCATGAAAAAAAGATAAATCTTTTATATTAAATTAATAAATATGAAATAATGACCGCGTTTTTAAAAAAAATTCAGTCACTTCTAATTCTGGTTATTTTGTCCTTCAGGAAAGCTTTTTTTTATATAAAAATAACAGTTTGGGTTAAGTGCAGGTAGCAAAGTGAATTTTGACCACGTAAACCAAATGCTGAGTTAATAAAATATGCAATGTAACTTTGCAGATGACATGTAATTGTAGCTCAGCCAGAAAGACAAAAGAAAGGGAAAAAATCCTTAAGAGGGCTGAGTGTTGACAGGTCCATAAAAGTCCAAAATATACACGTCACATTCTTTGGCAGCTTGTCTTTTAAAGAATTAAAGCCGTATATTTATTGCCTCATTAAACTGTGGGGAAAAAAACAACAACAGTGTGTTTTTTTCCTTCAGAGAACGTAGGGCTGAGCTGCAGTAAATATCACCTTTCTCTCCTTCTCTGTTAAAAAGAAAAAAGCTGTTTCTTTCTCCCCTTTTTCTTTTCTCCACTCCTTCAGCCTGTTTGGTAATAAGAAACAGGTCTCTCTATTGGTTTGTTTTTGTTTCTTTAGTAAGGCTGTAATTTAGGACTCATGTTCAGTGTCTGTGCGCTACACCGGCTGCAGAGGCTTAGAGGGCTCAGGCAGAGGAACATGGGGGAGAAGAAAAAGGTTTCCTTCTCAACGTGGAGCCTCCACAGCTCAAGCTGGCTCTGCCATGTGTCATTCAAGTCTAATTTAGAGGAACTGGAGTCTCAATCAGAGCAGAATTGTGCTCTGGATATTGGCGTTGACAATTTGTCAGAAACAATCTAAGACTTTTTTTTTGTGTTTTTGTTTCAAAAATGAAATAATTACTAATGTTGACTTTAAGACTTAAGACGTCTCATTTGTTAAGAGCTTTTTATGTTTTAATTGGGACAAATTAAAACTATAAAGCAAGAAGAAGTGTCTGAGAATGGCTTGTTTTAAAGACCGAATTTTTGTGGCCATTGAGGCCAAAACAGAACTGATTGGTGATTTTTAACAAATTAAAGGAAAGTTGGCTTGTTTTAGTCTCGTTGCTTGTTAATTTAATCTTTAACAATCTCTGTTTGCCATTTGTTCGCACAAAACATCAGTTACATAGTAAAATACATTTACTAAGGCTTTGCAGTAAATTGTACTTCATTTTCTTTTGATTCTGACCTGCAAAGACATTTTAAAAGAAAGGATTTTGTCAGTGTTTCCTTGTTTTCAGCGGATGTAAAATGTTGCACATTACATTTCCATGGTCAGATAACATTACAAAAAACTAAAATGATCTCTAATATAATTAATTTTGAGGAACATAATGACCGTCAAGATCGACTCCCTATTCTGTTAGGATACTTTAGACTCTGCGGCTCAGCGAACCACACGAAAAGCTGTTTTATTCCATGTCCCATTTTTCTCGTGTTTGAACTGTTAAATCTGTCACATGATGGGTTACTTGTATTTTGGCAAAATGCTTTTATTAAGCAAGACAATTAAAAAAATACCAATTGTTTAATGGAGGAACAAAAAACATGGCTTTTATTTTGAAATATACCTTTTCTTTTCATATTAAAGTCTTATGCTTGGTTAATATAATTTTTTTTTTAAGTTAAAAAAAGAAGTTCGTAAGTAGTTGAATTACTGTAAAACTGGTTACTGGTAACTGGAATTACTGCAAAATGGGTTTATATTCAACAGTTAGCCCTGATTAATAATAACAAAATACCAATTAAGTGTATATCAGCACTATGTATGCGCTTTTTTTTGGATAAAAATAATTTTATTTTTAAAATGTAATACTGCCCAGTAATCATTACATTCCAGCTGAAAGTAAAGCAGATCTTTAGCCAAACAACCAGCACGTCCCCTCCAGCTGGGGCTGGGACTTCATCCATCTGCACCGCAGCTCACAGCAGCAGCCAGTTCAACCAGTTTCCTGAGAAGTTTTTCAACCCGATCCTCTTCACTTATTTGAGGCCCCTGAACTCTTTCCCTCATCCTGGGGTGTGGCAATTCATTTTAACAATTCAAATTCATATCATATTTGTGGTTGTCGATCTGATTCATAGTCAATTTTGGTTCATATTGACTGATGATTCACTGACCTAAAGTGGATCCAGGACAACTTTAGCCAAAAAAAAAATCAACCAGTGTGACTCAGAGATGAATACCTGATACTGAACAGTGCAGGTGAAGTTTTCCACATTCCTTGTATTTCTTGCAAGATAATCAAATGTAAATTAAAAATGTGTATTAACAAACAAGTAAAGTAGAATGAATGTCAAACCCATTCACATTTTATTTTCCTAAAGTTGAGCCCACTGTTGTTTTTCCACATTAAAATAATCCAAATAGAACATTTTTAGAATATCTACCACACTGTAGGTCACATATCTTTGCTAAATTCAGTGTTTCTACACACTGGAGTGGAATGACTTTTTTTGCTGTCATCACTTGTTTTGTCAGCTGTGATGCACTTGGTTGTTTTTGTTATAGTAAAATAAACCTACCATGTCTCAATCCAAATGGAAATTTTCATTATAGATTATAACTAAATATTTTCAATTTCAGAGGATTTTATAATCTTACAGGTTGATTAACAACTTGCCTCAGACAGATCAATCTGGTTGGATTGTAGGATTATAAATTAATTAATAGTAGTTAATATTCTCTAGATCAGACATTATTGAAAAAAATAAAGTTGTGTGTTTTGAGATATTTTTGCAGTTTTTTTTCCGTTAATTGAGGTGTACGTAGCATTTCTTTTCATCTGAAGCAGGTACAGACACATTTCTACCTCTATAAATAGCAGAGTTGGAATATTCCTGGTGTATTTGTGGCATGTGAACCATTTTCCAATATGACGTCTAGACTTAAATCAAGGAGAGGTGATGGAGTGGAGGAGGGAAAGGGGTCGAGCCGTGCCAAGTTTGCATCCAGCATGTATCTGAAAAAGCTTTTTATATTACACTTAACTTAGACCAGATGGTTTGCACACAGTGGGCAGCCACTTCTTGGTATTGGGGCATTGTTATAAGTGTCTTTACATATGCGTGGTAGTTACAAGCTTTTGTGTGTTTGTAGCCACATTTGTGTATATGCATGCGTTTTGTGAGGCACTTTGTACAGTGGATGCTTAGCATTGGTAGCGTGCTCGTTTCTCCCACAGCTTCTCACATTAGCGGGCCTGCAGCCATCATTGCTCCGCTGCAAAATGCTCATTTTCTGCTGTGGCTCGCTATATTTATACGTCATTTAATTGCTTTAGTAATGTTACCAAAAAGCTGGTAACATTTAATTGCTAAATGCTTTTCGGCAAGAGTTCTTACTGTAGATACCATACTTTAAATAGCTTCAGTTTAAAATATTATTTACTGCAAAATTAAATCAAACTTTACCAGCAGCAAACCTGGGGAGATCCTTAACTCTCAAGATTTAAGTCCCTCAAACGTCTCCCCAAACGGCCCACATCTTTTGTCTCCGTCTGTGTACATGCATGCATTTATTGTTTTTCTGCCATTGTGGCCATGCCATTGCCAGATGCTCGCAAGATGGGATTATCGGGGAAAACGTTTGCGCCGCATATTTCTCACAAGGGCTCTCTCTGGCCAATTACTGTCTTGATGGAAGCCAGAGATTCTCACCAATTACATGCATTTTTTCCCATCTCATTCATGGACTCCGGCCAAGCTCGCACTGTCAGTGTAGTGCCGTCTGTGGTGATGGCATTGCCCGTGTCCACAGGAGTGGTACATAGTAGCTCGCACTCTAAAATCTGACATCTAAAGGGCTTGGATTGCATGGAGGGGGCATTACATGTCCTACTTCTTTCCAAAAGTGAACTGTTGGCATTACGTTGATTTTAAAAGCCCTAATTATAACCGCGACTCTACCCAGAATCAGTTTCCAGCCCTTAACATCTCTGGCACACGTGGAGAGGGCCAGTTGTGTTTGTAACTTGAGCCCGTCATTGATGACAAGCAAAAATTGGGGAAAATAGAGGCAACCCCGCTGCACTCATCTTTTGTTTAAGTTTTGATGAGAGAAGGAAAAAGAATCGCAGCTGTTGAAAACACAGCTTGCTCGTGGTGTTTTTTTTTATTCCTGCCTCAGTACCTTGGTGGTCTCTGGCTGGCTGTCTTCTAGTCACCCAGTGTTAAGTCTCCTGCCTCCCTCGTTCCCCTCCTAAATAAGAACCATGCTCTAGAAACACACATACAGTCGCAACAAGTTAAGGCTTTAAGAGGCTGAGGCTATAAACTTCTCCTGGACCATAGTTGTGTTGTTGTTGTGTGTGGTTGCTTTGTGGCTATGCAGACTTTTGACTCGTCCAGAAAAGTGGGATTCCTTTTGGGTTTTTTTGTTCCTTCGCGGATGGACACAAACATCTAGAAATATGCTAACGGTCACATTTTGCACACAGACTGCTTCCCCCTCTGTTTTCTCAATCATTATGACTTGAATTTGAGGATATTAGTCTTCTAACCTGCTCGCCACCTTCTAGAAGAATGACTCCAAACTACTGGAAGTGTTTCCATGTGTCAGTGTTTCTTCATTTGCTTCCTTTCCCCGACTCGTCCTCTTTCACAGAGCCCCCGCTGTGCTCATAGGTGATCCATGCTTGCGACATTTTCTGTTTTTTCAAATCTGCCTCCTTTGTTGTAAAGTCTTGTTCCTGCTTCCCTCCGGTCTCCACTTAGCTTTGTGTAAATGTCACTCTTCTCGAGTCGTTTTCTCCGGGGAGCCTTGGATTTAGAGTTCGATCAGTGATGTTGTCATTGAAATATCACTCAAATTTAGCACAACAATGATAAGGTTTTGTGTTGTCGTTGAACCACTTTTTAAGAGTTCTGTTAACAAACAATAACAACCATCGGAATAAGTCAATTAAATAATGTCATGCTTGCTCAGGATTTGATCAGCGTTGATCATTGTGTTTTCCGAATTGTTGGGAAGCGAAAAAAAAAAGTGTTGGACAGTTTGGCAAACATTTTAAAAAGTTTCAAAAGCCCTACCCAGGTGTCATCTGTATCCCCGGGATTTCTGTGCATCTTTATCACTCTTTTTGTCAATATTATGCACACTTTTAAAATGAACAAATTCATGATTTGGTTTAGACCAAGCATGTCCAAAGTCCGGCTCGAGGGTTGAATGCAGCCTGCAAGCTCCGATCACAAATCAATAATATGCGTCCCCCCCGCACTTCCTAAAAACGATTTGTGATTGGCAAAATTCTGTTTAGACTCATCCCCGGCACTTTTGGCAATACAGTCGCTGGACCCTTCTGTGACACTTTCTAGCTAATTTCTAAAATGTCAACTATTAATGAAAAGGAAAGTTGACAGCAAGAGCCACCAAGACAAGTGGAAATTGGAAAATATAGAGACTTTATGGGAATGCAGAACAATTGTGTCTTTGATTTTTACTTTTGATTAAGATAACCATTTATTTCTTGTTCAGAGGATTTAAATGTGTAAGTTAACAGGGTGCATTTTACGTAACAGTTCATGTGAAGCTAGATTTAAGGCTGATTAAAGTTTTTTAAATTTTATTTCTGGTCTTCAAACACAAAATTCACAGTAATTTTGAGAAAAATGTATTTAGACATATTTTTGTTTCTTTGGGAGAAAAGAATCCCATTGGAATAGAATTTTCCAAATAAAGTTCATTTACATTTCATTTCAGTTTAAGGCTTCAGATAATGCAGGCCAGTTGGTTTGGCCCTCACACAATTTCACCTCACCAGTTCTGGCCCAGTTTGCAAAAAAAAAAGGACACCACTTTTTTAGACCTAATTTTTAATCGCCCAAATTTATGCAACTATTTTGGATCAAAGCTAATTCATTGAAGGATCTGAAACTTGAAAGAAAAAAACAAATTTATTAGTATTTCTTTGTGCCCTGAAACCTTCCTAAATACTAATTAATTTCACAATGACTGCCAAAAAAAATGCCTGTTACTTATAGTTTCTATGCCAAGAGCAGCAGCGCATGGCGGCGGTTTGTTTCCAGACTTGTGGTTGCAGGTATGGATAATGGCTACTAATTTCAAAGGCCTTGTGGGATCTGTCTTCCCAGCCACAGCTTGCTGTTATCCCTGTGGACCTTTTGTGCGAGCAAGAAGATGGACGAAAAACAAAAAAAAAAAGTGAGCAGTGGGGCGATTAGCTGTGTTTTGCCTGTGTGTGCTCGTCTGCACGTGTTTATATGTTTCCCCATCAAGTGGGTTTAATGTGGATTTGTGGAGCGTGTGAAAAGCAACGCCTCACAGCGAGCATGCCGCTGTTGGAAGAAGGTCGAAGGCTGCCAGACGCCGGCATCACTCAACAGAGAGGAGGCCCAACGAAAACACGATTTTATGTGCAGCTTTTTGTGAATTCTTAATCATAAATGGATCTCAAAAAGTTATATGAGACTTTTTTTTTTAAATCTTTTTCAGCAGGATGCAGCAGAAACGAAATCCAGCAGGATGGAGCATGGACTTCATGGTCACCATTCAGCCATACACGCTCCCTCCTTATGTAGAGGAATGCCTCGTGGCGGTGGTTTTTTTTTTGTTTGGATCTGTCTTTTTTTTATCCATTTGTTTTACTATTTTGAGGCAGAGTTTGTGGCCACTGCTGGAGCTGAGGGACTTGGCTGTGACACAAAGAGAAAAAACATTCGCTGGGGTTTTGCAGACTGTTTTCATAACACTTCTGGTGTTTTTTTTTTGTCTAAAGTAAGGATGCGTTATCAATGCCGATGCGTAATGAAATGCACAAAAAAAGTTTTTTGCTGTATGCAGGGATGCAAAGATGACAAAAACGTTAAAATTTCCGACACAAAGCAGCGTAGGAAACACCTCCGTCTGCAGAGATTCTATATTCTCGTTTGGATGATGAAGCTAACACGTCTAACAGCGTGTTATTATAGTGACTTTTCCATAAAAGAAGTAGTCAAGATAGTTTTCCACCCACCTCACTACCTAATCTTTTTCCTCTCTTGTTATCTGTCGATCCTCTTCCCCTCTTTGATATTTTCCTCCTCTCTGTCAGCCTGCCTCCCTCCTTCCTCGGGTCTCTGTCTCTCCCAGCATGTCGTTAAGTCTAACCTTTCTGCCGGTGTCAAAGCCAAGCAGAATGTGGAGATGGAGACGGAGATAGATGCAGGCTGGAGCTTTGCAAGCCATCATGTGTGAATGCGTGTGCACCCGAGCGCCCATGTTCTTTTGAACTCAGACGTTTGTCTTTTTTTGTGTGTGTCTTTTTCTTTCTGTTTTCCTTGAACATGTGGGCCTTCTCCCCGTTTCATAAACACTTCATACGGACTCTGTCATTTTCTCCGTTTTGTTTACCTCACCGATCAGACATTTTGTTGTGCTGTTTGTAAAATCCTCGGAGGCGCCCACACTCATGCTCGGATGTATCGAAAAACTTCAGAAACACAACAATAATTGGAGCATAAGCTGGTAAAACCCTCACCAAACATAGGAAGCCATTTACCCATTTTTTTTCTTCCTGCTCAAACATTTTGCTCCTTTTTCTTCTGGTGAAAGGCTTTCTGTTGGGCATCGTGGGAAGATCCCCGCACAGGCTAAGAGATATGAACAAATACAAAGTAGTCTGTAAATGTTACCCAAGCTTTTCTCTGCCGTTGTTGCAGGCAAAGGGGGGGAAAAGCAGGTTCTCTGGAGGTGTCTGCAAAGCAAACAGTGCCATCTAGCGTTGGGAAGATCAGCAGTTTGAATTAAGCCTTTTAGAAAATCAAAACCTTAAGGCGCATCTGATACGCTCACATTAACTACCAAAACAGCATTCATAAAAACACACGTTTTCCTCAGAGACAACAAGAACTGCTCCTCGAAAAGTGAGAGATCCTCATTTTGATACAGATCGGGAGTCTGTGGTCTGACTGGAATTTCCTTGCAAGCCCAGTATCTATTTATAATTTGTTACCTTTTTTCTATTTTTTGATCTTTTACCGCTTCCTCCAGCTCATAAAGACAGTTAATTAACCTCCCTGAGAGAGCACATTGTGTGATGGAAAAAAAGTAGTTCTTGAAAAACATTTATGTCTCCCTGTGGAGAAAATAAAACGCAGCTCATTAAGCTCCGCCGTTTGTCAGGATTTCCACTTTGACCTCTCCAGATTCGTTTACACGATGTGTTGATTCATGATTGTGTGACAAAGTCTACCTGATGATTCTGTCCCTTGATATTCCTAGTTTATCTCATCTAGGTCTCATCAGGTCAGGCTCTTTCTGCTCCTCGATGGCCTCGACTTGCGGCTCAACAACATAGAGCTGATTAGAAAATGACGAACAGCCCTCCGGCTGGCCAACGCTGGGATGCAGGGGTTGTAACAGTTACAAAAATAACATTTAAAAGACAATTTGATGACGCTCTGCGCATGACTATAATTGTCTAAAAAATACAGTAGGCCACACTCAAATGTGAACATTTCTGGTCATTTTTCTTTCTAACATAGATTTATACATGACAAGGGGTCAAAATTAGGTTTTTATTTTAACCATCTTCCATTCTTTGCATCCCTATGCTAAGTTCTTACTGGCCTTTGCAAGTCCTGTAAATCATGAGATTTACAGGACTTTAACATCTTTCACCAAGTCTCTTCCAACTGTGAGTACATGTGCTAGTATTGGGTAGTGACAAGCCACTGTGAACACCATATATTAAAAGTGCCTTCAAGAATGCCTGTTTAGCGCCTTTTTGACTGCGCATTAAGCTACGCTATGAAAGGCCGCATGAGACAAGAACGCTTTTTCTTGAACGCTTGTCAAATACCTGGTGTGCACTTTAATCTGAGCCAGAACTAATTTGCTTCTTTTTCTCTCCTAACAGTAAACTAAGGATTGGCAATAAGTTTGTTTTGTTTGTTTTTGTGAGGTCAGTTATGATGGCTTTCATATTTGAAAAACAGTAGAAATTGTATTTTTTATTTTAAATTTTCATTAGTGAAACTATATATTTTTAAGTCACTTAATATTTAATACATGTTGCATAACTGTCACTTTAACTGCACAAACATCTTAATTTGAGGAAGTTACACATGGTCTACAAGTCCTTAATAAAATTATCTGGTCACATTTAGAGCTCTGGATAACATGCTGATGTATTAAAAACCATCAAAATGAGAGATAAACATTGCTTGGAAGGCAGTGTTGTTGTTAAATTTGGTGTTAGGGTCTCAAAAACTTCAAATCTTTATGAATTAAATTAAGGAGTTCTTATAACAAAAAGTTCTAATTAGGCTTTGTATCCACCAGGCATGTGTTGTGCGTTCAAGAACGTGCTGAACATGGGATCTTAAAGCCCCTTTTAACACATGGTGTTCACACTGGACTGTCACTGCTCAATACTGCATGTACCTGCAGTTAAAAGAGGCCTGGTTTGAATCTAATGAATCTTGCTTTAGGCTTTTTCTTTCACAACTCTATTTTGATATATGGAATCATAGAGTTCTACTTCATGTTCAATTTTCAAACGGTTGGCACTTCCATATTTTGTAAAGGACGGTACCCATACATCACTACCAAATCGGAGTCAAATTTTGACCTGGTCAAACAGCATTCAATGGCCGCGCGTTGTGGACGTGAATTGAAACTTACGCAGAGATGTGTGGGCGCGAGACTTTAGAAATGCGCACATAGAGTGTTTAAAGGCGTCACTTGAATGCACGTTTCTGAGCGTGGTGTGACACAGGATTGAGAATTGATTGAAATAGCTGAAAAATAGCAGAAAACTCCAGATGGTGGGATCAGCAGAGAGCATGCATTGGTACATTCTCTTTTTTAGCAGTGATTAACCATTTTTGTCTTTTCTAAAGCCTCCTCCTACAATCTCTTAAAATATTCTCTCTGCTATTCTTTTCTGATATGTTTTTTTCTTTAAGAAAAAGCACTATATATGTCTTTTTGTCCTTCTTAAATTTGAGGATTAGTTGCTTTAATCTTTCATTTATCTACATTTAAGTTTTCCTATCGAATATTTAGGCCCTTTCTAGAGTTAAGTTGTTGTTTTTTTTTTTTTTTTTTTTTTTTTTAACTTGTCCTGTCCAACAGCTGGGCAGACAGATGAGAGCTGAGGGCCTCTTGTGTTGGACAGATTTTACTTTAACAAGAGGGGTTATTAATCTTCAGACAAACCAAAGGTATGTCTGGATAAACCCCTTTTGTAATTGAGGCCAAACTTTATTAATTTCAATCATGTCTGAAAATCTTTGGTGTTGGACCGGACGGAAAAGGAAAGAGGGGAAGAAGAGAGAGGGACGATAGAGAGAGGGGGGGTAGGGGGTGATAATAGGAGGGGAAGGGGGATAAGACCATGAAGCAGCATAAAGCAACAAGTTTACTGGTTGTTAATCATTATGGTAACGTTCAAATGTAGTACAATAAGGGCGGAGCCTGTCCACACACACACTCAAATGTTATAAACACACCTGCTAGCTGCAAAAAATGTCCACCTGTCGACATATATACAAAACAGATAGTGTTCACACGCATACTTATGCCTTAAAACCAACTAGTGTGAAATATTTCAGTCATTCAGTCATGCAAACTGTAAGTGCAAAGGTGAGCTAACACCTGTGCTCAGGTGAGTGTTTATGTTCTTCTAAAATGGATGGTGGAACGTGGAAAGAAGGAGGGAGAGTGCCCAGCCATCCCTACCCCAAGACCCCCACCGCAGCAGCAGCGGCAGCCGGAATCCCCCCAACGCCACACGGGAACCGGCAGGGAACAACCGCCGCCCGGGCGACCAAGCCCGCCACCCAGGCCAGGGCCAGCAGGACCGCCGCAAGGCCCCCAGAGCCAGAGAGCAGGGAAGCACGGAGGGAGAGAGAGCGCCGCCCCAGCCCAACCAGGAGAGCAGCCCCCCCGCCGCGCCGGGAGAACCCAACGCAGGGCCCCACCGGAGACGGACGCCCACAGCCCCAGACGAGCACCCCACCACCACCCAGGAGTTCCGGGCATCCCCCCGCCCCAACCCCAGGTACAAGCCAGGACCCCCCAAGGGAGACCCGCTCCGCGCTCCAGGCAGCCACCCGCCCGGCCCGCGGCTGGTCCAGGGAGGAGCGGGGCAGGGGCCCGCCGCCCCCGCCCAAGAGGGGGGGAACCCCGGGGAAAAAAAGAGGGCCCACAAGGGGTGTTGTAAATATGGCCCGACCAGGCTCGGCCACAGTTGGAAATATGGCGGGGCCCAGCGCCCAGGAGCAAGGACCAGAACCCACCCCCCAGGGACACGAACACTCCCGGCTCAGATGTAATGTGAACCCCCCCGCCGCGCGGAGAGAGCACCGCCGGGCCCAGGAAGCCGGCACCCCGGGGACACGGCCGCCGTTGCAAAGGGGCCCGTACCCCCCACCAGGGAAGAGGCAGGGGACAGATGGTCCTAGGTCCCACCTTCCTTGCAAAATGTGTATGTGTGTTTGAGAGGGTGTGTGTGTGCATGTGTGTGTGTTTATGTTGGAATGTATATATTGAGGGGGGAGGGGTGTGTGTGCTAAGGGGGGTGCAGTTAAAATTGGCGGGTAGGGCACTGAGGGGACATCTCCTGATTACTCACAGTGACGTCCCCTCACCCTCCCCACCAAGGGACCCTAAATGTCTAAGGTGTGGTTAAAATTGGCGGGTAGGGTGCCAGGAGGACATCCGCTGCTTGCTGGCAGTGATGTCCAAGCACCCCCCCTACCAAGGGCCCTACATGTCTAAGGTGCAAATAAAACCGAAAGAGGGGGGGCCCACTCCATACGGCAACCATGGGAGGGGGGCCACTGCCTAGTAAACCCCCCCCCCCCAAGGCTCATCGCAGGCTAAGCCCCCCACCCCCTCACCCTATTATGAGGTTATATGAGGAAGGGGGTAAGTTGGGGACAGCTGGTAGACTGTCCCCCGGTGGTCAGACAGCTGCCCCCCCCCCCCCCAGCAAGGGGGCCAGGCCCACCCAGCCCAGGGGCCCCACCCCCGGAGGCGCCGACACCCCAGGCCCAGCACCACCCCCCCCCACACAGAGAGAGAGGAGCCAGAAAGCGTCGGCCCCCCCCAGGAGCAAGCCCAGGCCCCCACCCCCAAACGCCGGCCCTGGAAGAGCTCTGGTCAGGCCTCGACGGGACCGAGGCAGCCGACCGGCCGGGGAAACCGCCGATGGCCTGAGCGTGGTGTGACACAGGATTGAGAATTGATTGAAATAGCTGAAAAATAGCAGAAAACTCCAGATGGTGGGATCAGCAGAGAGCATGCATTGGTACATTCTCTTTTTTAGCAGTGATTAACCATTTTTGTCTTTTCTAAAGCCTCCTCCTACAATCTCTTAAAATATTCTCTCTGCTATTCTTTTCTGATATGTTTTTTTCTTTAAGAAAAAGCACTATATATGTCTTTTTGTCCTTCTTAAATTTGAGGATTAGTTGCTTTAATCTTTCATTTATCTACATTTAAGTTTTCCTATCGAATATTTAGGCCCTTTCTAGAGTTAAGTTGTTGTTTTTTACTCCGTTCCCCTCTGTGGTGTCTTGGAGAAACCATTATGGCCTCTCCTCATGGCTCAGGGCCCTTATGATGCTATCTGCAGCCTTATCAGGGGTGTGGACCATTCATGACCCAGGCAGGGAGCCTGTGCACTCTGCAGGGTGTTCCCACCAAGAGTATACCAAGCATTGGCTTGGCTCAATCTGTAGTGGCCAAAAGCCAGCCAGACCTCCACAGCCACCACCCATCAACTCTCCACTCCCAAATCATTAAGCTCTCCTGGGGGACTGCAAGAGCTCGCCTGAGCCACAAAATCAGAGTGTGCACACGTTCGCACACATCAAGTGTGTGTGTATTGTGCAATGCACTGCTCCCTAACAGTACAGCCCCGTGTGCATCCAGATACATTAACACAGCCAAGCATGCACATGTGTAATAATGCAGATTGATTCCTTATGTGCAACAAGGCCACTGTTTTACCTTGGAGACATCATTACAGTTCCTAACACCCGGCACAAAGTGCCACGGACATTTATATCTGTCAGGAATGTTGCATTTCTGAATAGGGTTAATACCAAACACTGTTTTTATGGAAACTCATAAAAATGGTTTAATGAAGACAAGAGAATAATATTAGATCCAACACATCCAAGTAGGTTTTGGCTTTAGGTTCTACTAAAGACAAATTTGAACACAGAGAAATAAAACTTTATTGAATAAATGCTGGACAGTTTATTACAAAAAATACTCCAGCTGAAAGACAGTAAAGTTTATAAAATATTTTCGTTTAACTGATCTTGCGAATACACACCGGGACTATGACAGCTTCAGCGGAAAAAAAAAATGTTTGACGAATTTTACCGAGCATGCTTTTTAAAGCGGCTGGGTAGCTCAGTTGGTAAGGTGCCACGCAGGAATTCAGGGTTTGATTCCCGGAGGGGAATAAACAATGGTACTGGGGCAGTTACCATGTCATGGCGAGCAATTAAAATCACCCAGTGAGGGCCTTTGGGCAAGACCCTTAACGCTAGTGCCTACCAGCGTGAATGTGCATGAACGATCCCAGTGATTGTCAGAGGGGCCGTAGGCGCAAACTGGCAGCCATGCCTCCACCATCACCAAGTATGAATGAAGAGTGAATGAATAATGGACACAATGGAAGCGCTTTGAGCATCTGGAAAAGCGCAGATAAATCCAATCCATTATTATTATTATTATTATTAAGTGTTAGGGGTGTGGCCTTTCAACAAGCTCATGATTAGCAAGAGTTATTGAAACATAAAGGATTACTGAGACCAACTCAGACCAATCACTGCCCACCGACGACATCTGCCCTAACATGGCGACGTTCGTATCACAACAAAACTGCGACTAAATTGACTTTATTTGGTTGGAGCCGGTCCAGTTCACATATACAGTCGATGCTTCTTATCTTTGTCTTTGAGGTGCTTCCAATAAACCATATTAAGCTCTCATTTTAAAGATTGTTATATGAAATTCACGCATTTTCCTCTTATAAATTGATGGCTTTTCAATCATTTTTTATTTTCTTGTTTAGTGACTATAAGCCCAATAAAAATGTAAATCTATTTTGCTTTTTTAACATACATTCCACATAGAAAACAAATTAAAACACATATTCTGCAACTCTAATTACTGAAATATAGAATTGTTATTGATATAATTTTGAAAAGTTTTATTTTGCCTTTTTTTCCATAATTATCAAAAAAATTTATCAAAAAAACAACAACAAAAAACTGCTACGATTTCACAGATTTACTATCTCTGTGTTTTTATGTGCGCAAGTTTATAAAAAAGAACGGCTGCGTGTATGTCTTCGTGCATGTGTGTATGTCTTCGTGCATGTGTGTGTGTCTTCGTGCATGTGTATGTGTCTTCGTGCATGTGTGTGTGTCTTAGTGCATGTGTGTGTGTCTTAGTGCATGTGTGTGAGATAGAAAGCGAACATGCCTCAGGGGTAAACTGAGCTTTGGCGGGGTGAATGGCTCCAGTGTTGCACGACCTTGTCACAATCCCAGCCTGTCGCTCTTGGGATAAAGCGCATCAAACAATGCTGACTCCTCCACTGTAAGCCAGTCAACCTGTTCATCTTTCAACCAACAAAAGACGGAGTCTTCAGTTACAACTCGCAGAATCTGCCACTTCAAATGCATAACTCTTCTGTGACATATTTTCATATTTTTTCAAGAAATGCCTGAGCGGCTTTTGCTTAAGAACAAAATGATCAGAAGGTGCTGATGTTTGAAAGGGAAAATCCAAAACAAAACATTAGAAAGTGGAGAAAAATTCTATTGTGTGCCAATCAATCTCATTTCCTCCCAGCTTAGTGTCTGTGTGCCTCTTTAGGGGTAAGAGGAACAGGATAATAACGCAATGCAACATTTTCAAAAGCCTTTGGATTAAACATTCAATTATTCACCCACTTCTTTTTATTAGAGGCAATAATGCTGTAGTAAAAAGCAGTGCGGTAGTCCACACATTCCATACTAACATGCTCTTTTGGTTTCTCCCACTCATCACACTGTTTGTGTTGAAGTAGAGGGGCCTGTTTAGTATCAGGTGGGTTATTGAATTTCTTTGTTTGCCTGTTTTGCTTCTCTCCAGAAGTTATTATTATTATTATTTTCTCAATTTTAGTTTTTGCAGACAGAGATGAGAGGATCCAGAGATATTCCACTTTTTAAATTTAACTTTTTTTGTTTTAATTCAATTAAACCAACAAAACCAAAATCTTATACAACTAAAAACTTCTCCACAAATATGATGATGTTACCACATCCCATTAACAAAAATAACAGTTATCCATATATCTAACAACAAATGAGAAACAAAAAAGGACAAGGACTCTAAAACCTTTTATTTTTGCCGTTTGTTGTTCATGTTGACTTTGATCCATCAGGACTGTCAGTGGCGAACAGAATGGTTTGCATCCACTTTGTATGGCTTTTTAACTTTTACTTGTTTTGTTTGCTCCTTAAAAAGTACCTGGTACTTGAACATACGTGTAACATATATACATATATGTTATCTCTGCTGACCGAATAAAGCCCATGCCAAGTAGGTCATCACTTTTCCTTAATTATGCAATAAAAACTGAAACAGTTAAAGTCCAAAACTGATTCAAACCATGCACTGTAAATTTGTGCATCAACTGGTAACACTCCAGGATTTCTGTCCTAAATATGGAGGCACTATTTAGAGTCTTTATGCAGCCCAAAAGCTGCTAATTTGTGTCATTTTTCCATTTTTTGTTTTACAGCTTAAGGTTTCCCTGGAATCCCAAGAATCCGTTGAACCCCTTCATAATTGCTTGTTCCCAACGTATCAATCCTTTTTTTTAAACACTTATAAAAGCAGGAGCAACCGAAGTGCTGAACAAGAAGTCAAATATAAATAAAATCACTGAACTGTAAAATACAATAACAATATAAGACTGTGTTTCAATAATTACATCCAGGACTTCACGTAATTTAACATCACCTTGTAAAAGCAAAAAAAATAATAGAAATTTAGATTTTTTTTCTTTTGGGAAATAAATTCAGGTAATGGTAAAGCTGGTCAATCTTAAATTGTGCCGTTTCCTTGCTGAACTCATAAACAGATTTTGATGTTTGGCTGTTTGTTGTCGTCACACTGAGTCACCCCTGGTTTGCCTTTAGTTTTACAGCAGAACGCAGTTCTGACCAAACTCTCTGCCTTTATCTGGACTTTGGTCAGCCATGTGGTAACACTGGAAAGTGCCTCCATGTGGTTGCAGTAACTTTAAAAAAAATTAGGATTTGTACACTTTGGTTTTAAGCAGATGACATATAACAATGCTCATATAAATAAAATAAAAAAGGTTGGTTATAAATTTGGTTTTGACCAACTGGGTATCAAAGTGGTGGCTCCTCTTCTGTTTTAGCACAAACACCAAACACGTTTAGGTTTATAGACTTAATTGCAGATGATGTCCACATCAAAACTTAAATCCTGTGAAAACAACATTAAGGAACATTTAAAGTAAGTACATACTCAGATAACCTTTTAGCTCCAATGTTTACATTCCTTCTTTACTGTAACTCTTCAAGCGTTTACACAACTCCAGTAGATTCTGTAGTAGAGAAACAGCCTTGCGCTGATTTGCAATCATTGTTAATCCACTGATTGTGACGCGGAGAAAAGCCGACATAAATAGCCACTGTTCTCCGAGTCCAGCTGATTCACACTGATCGCGTAAACGGTTGAAGAGTTACTGTAAATCAAATAGTGTGTGGGATTAAGGGTTACATCTCTGGTGTTAAAGGGCTAAGAGGCAAAAAAAGAAACATTCAAACAGAGAATAGTCTGTTAGTAATACAAATCACTTTAATACACTTCATAATAAAGTCCACTTATGTATTCAAAGTGCCAAAAATACACAGGTTATCATTTCATTTTCTCATGTCTAAATTAAGCTGTTGGAGTTGGCGTGCAGAAAAAGCAAACAATGAAGTGCACTTCATTGCATAGTTTCCTCAAAGGGAGTTAAAAAAAACACTCATCTTGAAGTCTTTGATTTCTTTGGAATAAAATTCTTTTTACATTTTAATCGCTGGACGAGCATCTTTAACCATCTGGGGCGTGTGCCTGTGTGGAGTGCTGGTAACACTGACCAGGCTAAACAGAGAAAATTGAAACCGTCATTTTAAAACAGTTCTACATGAATGATCGTTTCATTCCTTTTTCTTCTACTTAGAATACGAAGATTTTTGCTATTCATGATGCTCAAAATGATAAGGCTGAATAGAATGACAGTTATGAACGTTTTCTGTCAGAACAAGTGGGAATAATTTCCAAACCTTAATTACAAAAAACAGCTTACATGAAGGTTATTTAGCAACAGATTTTCATGTGGCTCCTTGGTAATTGACACACAGCGTTGTCGATTATGGAATTTACACTGATTGTAAATAAGACATCTTGAATGTTGTACCATCAAGTTTTACGTCTGACATTTTAGAAAACTATTGTTAAGAAAAGATTAAAGTCACATCATCAAGCTGTCAACTCACAAAATGTTCGCTTAAGCTTTTATTTTATTTTCACAGCGAGTCAACACATTGCTTTTTCATTCACAACTCCGGCTTTTCATTTGACAGGCCAGTCAATATTGGCACCAATATGCCACGCCCACTTGGTAGCCTCAGTTTCAACCTCAACACAACATGTATTAGTACTTCAAAGACTTTTTGGAACGTTTCTGCAATCATTTCAAATACTTTTCTCCAAACTACATTGGAGAATCTTCCTCCAATCCAAACCTCATCTAGATTTTAATTTATTAAAAAAAAAGCCTTTTGAGATCCTTCAGCAAGCAACTGTACAGGTCTCACATTCCCTCCACTTCCTTTGCGTCTGCTTTGCGGCCTGACCAGGTTGCCCGTAATTTCTAGGCCTGGCCTTAGACACCACCTGATTATTATTCCTGAGCAATGGGATACTTTAATAGCCCTCTCCACCGGCCTTGATTGGAGATGAGAGATAATAACTCCAATATTCCTATGAAAGGGGGGTGGGGAGGGTCATGGATTCGTCATTCCCGGTGAGCCCGGGAATGTTTGGTGTGTCTAAAGGAAAAGGTTTTTAAAAAGAAGTTTCTTTGTTACTTGAGGAAAAAGCAAGCATGAGCCACACAAGTCTGGATTATGATCTGTCATGGCAACATGTCTATCGTAGCTTCAAACAGCACAGCAGTCACGTAGAAGTCATGGCTGTGGTGATCCAATACTGTAAGCCCAGAATAACTCAAATGTTGGTCTGTCTTTTGCTGGTTGTCTTTACCAAACTGTTGGTTCAGACTGCAGTTCAGAGTCCCATGTGGCACATAGACACCTGTTGATGTTATTCCATAAGGACGAATGGCTCCTTTTCCATCTTTCTTTGGCTAAGTGAAAAAAAAAAAGGTCATCCTTCTTTGTGAACATTTGACCAACAGTTTTGTCAGATGTTTACAGCACAAAAAACAAGAAACGTACTTAGACTTAGGACAAACTGAAATAAAGAAAAGCAGGAGATCTAGATCTAAGCCAATGCCATGACTTCTGCCAAATGTCCTGTTCACTCATGAAAGTTCAAACCAAGATTCTGGCAAAGTTTTGCTCAAGTAACTTTCCATCAAGCGACAGACTGGCGACCTGTCCAGGGCGTCAGGCTCCGGCAGCCCCGTCACCCCGAAGAAGACAAAAACGAGTTCAGAAAATGAACAAATTTACTTTCCATCCCAAACTTCAAACAACGATCTAAAAATGAGGATAAAAAATCACTTGATCCTGTTTTGACAGACGTTACTGCGTGAAAAAAATCATGAACTGTTGAAAATACGGACCAGCAGATTCTTTCTTGAGAATATCTAATGGAAACAAACATGCATGAGAAGGTGAACTAAGAAGAACCTTTTTTCACGAGTAAGGAGAAGGAATGGAAAGGCGGAGGAGTTTTTCTTTCTCAGGCTTTCTGGTCATAGTTGTGCTGCAGTGAAAACTTAGCCAGGCCATACTGGAGCAGGCTGGGGCCAAAGGGGAGAAAGCAAAGGGGCCCAGAACTACACAGACGCCAGTCCAACCACAATGAGCCACTTTAGGCCCTTGTGGTTTGGGATTAGGGGCTAGCCGCCAGTGAATAGGAGCTCTTCCTTCATCTTCTTCTGCTGCTTTGCTCCATTTCTTGCTTTTTTTTTAAAAAAAAAAGAAGAAGCATATTCTTTTTTCCACACCTCTTGACATCACGGTTTGTTTTTGTTATTATTTAATTCTGCTAAAACTTGTACAAGCTCTCTTCTTACCTGGCAGTATTTTAATATGTATATATGTCTGTGAATTCTTTTTTAAATTGAGAAAGATGATGAGGAGGAAGTCATAAAGAGAGCAGGCACAGTTTTGATTTCTCTGACTTGATATTGACATTATTGTCACATTAGACTATTTTAAATTTTAGAATATTAAAAATGTTTTCCATTTCAAATGTAGGTTTATTATCTGATTCTTTATTTCCTCAATATAACCTGGCACTGCGTCGTCCAGATTTACCACAGAGAACTTTTAACTTCCATTCTGATCATCTTTTGTGAAAATCATTTCCAGTGGTCTTTTAATTTGGATTATCCCGTTTTTTAGCCACCATTTTTTTAAAAAACGTAGTCGTTTTCTGGAACATAGTTTCTGCAGAGCGGCAGGAGTTGGGTTGTGGGCGCAGAGGAACCCTGTCCCCACTTGCTGTCGTCCATCTGTTTTCACTCTCCCCCACTAGCTTAGAGCCAGATTCAAGCTCAGACGAGGATAACAAAGACGTACGTGGATCTAGTCGTCTAAGGTTGCATCAGAATGGAGCAGAGCAGTGATCTTGGGGCCGCTCAGTGAATACTGAAACACTCAGAAATACATTTTTTAATCTTAATGTTCTTTATTTTTTCTTTTATGTGTGTCCTTCATCATGCGTTTAACAGCAGTCTTGTTTATGGGGGGGGGTTGATAGAGTCTGTGTCCATGTATTGTGTCTTCGGGTTGTGTGGGGGGTTGGGGGTAATCCTTGGATCTTTTTGCAGAGTGGAGTTTGTGAGAGCATGAATGCATGAGGGGGACAGTCCGTTCAGCAGCCTCACGGCTTGTGGGAAGAAGCTTTTTAGCATCCTGCTGGATCTGCAGCTGATACTCCTGAACTTCTTCCCAGATGGCATGAGGGAGAACAGTCCATGAGAGGGGTGCTGGGGGTCCCTGATGATGGAGGCTGCGCTGCTCATACAGCTCCTCTCGGATCGGGAGAGGTGAACCAACAAGCTTGCAGTACTGACAATCCTGCAGAGCCGTTGTTGACCTGAACATTGCAGCAGCCAAACAAGGATGTGAAGCTCTGTGTCAGAATGTTCTCAATGGTGCCCTTGTAGAAGGTGATGAGGTGAGGTGTTGGAATTCCTACCTTTCGGAGTCTCAGGAGGGGATGGAGCCACTTTTGTGCTTTCCTGATGACCATTGTGGAGTTGGTGGAGGAGGACAGGTCGTTAGTGAGGTGCACCCCCAGGAACTTGACGCCGTCGACCTTCTTCACAACAGCACCGTTTATGGTTAGATGTGAGTGGGGGTGATTGCCAGATGTCCTGAAGTTCCTTTAGTGTTGTCAACGTTGATCTGGAGGTTATGGGATTGACACCACACTGCTAGCTGCTCCACCTCCATTCTGTAAGCAGACTCGTCATTGTCGCTTATGAGAGCGATCACTGTTGTGTCGTCTGCAAACTGTCCTCCGTCCAAGAAGTCCTCCGTCTTGGACGTGCAGAATCCCGTAGAGCAACTTTCACATGTGGCGTACCTCAGGGCTCTGTTCTGAGGCCTCTCCTTTTTTCATTGTACCTGCTTCCACTTGGGTTCTATTCTCCGCAAACATGGGATTTCATTCCACCTCTATGCTGATGACAGTCAGATTTACATACCGTTAAAACAGGAAGAAGCATATTCTGCTCACCAGTTATTAGAATGTCTTGATAACATTAAGACATGGATGTCATGTAACTTCTTGCACTTAAACCAGGAAAAAACAGAGGTTCTGCTATTTGGTCCAAGTGACGTCTCTAAAGCACATGTCGACTTAGGCGTTTTAAATGATCACCTGAAACAGACAGCAACAAGTCTAGGTGTGAAACTGGATAGCAATTTAACTTTTAATGCTCATATCAACTCAGTGGTGAAATCCAGTTTTTTTCACCTGAGACAACTGGCCAAGGTTAAACCTCTCCTCTCTCGCCATGACTTTGAGATTTTAATCCATGCTTTTATTTCAACACGTTTGGACGACTGTAATGCTCTCTATGTTGGGCTTTCCCAGAAATTACTTGCTCGTTTGCAGTTAGTCCAAAATGCTGCTGCCCGTCTTCTAACTGGTACACGGAAACAAGAGCATATCACTCCCATTTTAGCATCTCTTCATTGGCTCCCAGTTCGCTTACGCATTGATTTTAAAATTCTCCTATTTGCTTTTAAAAGTCTCCATGGACTCGCTCCAAAATATCTGTCTGACCTGATTCAGGTGTACACTCCCTTAGGTCAACAAATCAGACACAGCTGGTCGTCTCGAAGACCAGGAGAAAACTGAGAGGTGACCGAGCCTTCTCGGTCTTCGGACCAAAAATCTGGAACGAATTGCCCCTGTACTTCAGACAGATAGACTCACTTAGTATTTTTAAATCTGCTCTTAAAACACATTTTTTCACTTTGGTTTTTAACTGAGTTGGAATCCGGACCTATTTTATGTGTTTCATGCTTTATATTTTCATGTCTTCTTCCACTTTCGGCTTCTCCCATCAGGGGTCGCCACAGCGAACAAGTCGCATGGTAAATTTGGCAATGTTTTACGCCGGATGCCCTTCCTGACGCAACCTTCTCAAACCGGGCTTGGAACCGGCAGAGGTAGAGAGGGGAACAGGGAGCAGCCCGGAGTCGAACCCGGGTTTCACGGACGGAAGGCGCCGCAAACCAGCACGAGCTAAACTGGCTCCATGCTTTATATTTTCATGTGCTTTTATTAATTTTTGTGTTGTTCAGCACTTTGGTGAACCTTGTTCTGTTTAAAGTGCTTTATAAATAAAGTTGAGTTGAGTTGAGTTGAGTTAACAATGTGGTTGGTGCTGTATCGAGCTGCGCAGTCATGCGTGAGCAGACTGAACAGACTGGGCTTAGGACACACCCCTGTGGTGTGCCCCGTGCTCACTGAGATGGGCCTGGATGGATGAGCCATATATTGTTTTGGTTTTACGTCAAAAAAAAAAATTTTTTATCTGTATTCATGTAAATTTCATGTATACATACATTTTTCTACTTTTTTACAACCTTTTGTTAATTAAAAAATTATCTTGAATCAGCAACAGTATTTAATCACATGTGCACCCTGCTGTGAAATTCTGAAATTTGGACCTGCAATCAAAACCTGTGCAGCAGGTGAGACCAGTGACTGATTTGGAAGGTCGTTATTACTGCGCTCGGTGCAATCATATGTGCAGCGGTCTGGTGGTGGTGAACTAATGCAACCATAGTCTGAAACAGTGGCTCAGCAATAGATCCTCCTTTCAGTTACTGCGTTCAACTATAAAGTTGTCATCCACTGAAGTCTGGATTGCCTCATTGTCGATGTTCTGACAGCAGCTGGAGGGTAATAGCCCCCACTTGATGCAGGTGGCAGAGTCCATCTACAAATTCAGTCTTGGCTCAGGAGTCATGCCCCATTGGCTCTCTGCATGCCTTCACTCCACGGGGCACCTACCTGCCTTCTTTCCCCCTCCCCTCCATTTGCTGTCCTCATAAGAGAAGGGTGAAAGAATGAGGACAATGGCCCTTCTGTTGCCCTTTCTCCTCAAGATGAACGCTCACTGCCCGGATTTAAGAAAAGTGTTCCCTCTGTCTTCTCTGTCTCCTCTCTGCTCCATAGGTGAACTGTCATGTCTTTGTACCTGTGGGAACCATCAGAAGATGCTCCATGACAGTGAAGGGTGGAGACTTGCCTTGTGTTTGGCTCCAGACACCCCACTGTTTTCTTACGCCTCTTCCTCCTCCCTTCACTCATTCCTCCCTTCTCCTCCTTTTTCCATCCAAAGCAAGACAGCTTAATAAGGAGGTGTGGGTCTGCCATCCCTTCTTCTTTTTTGGCCTGTCTCTAATTAAGTCTGTCGCCTTGGGTCGATTCTTATTGTTTGTGTCCATGTGACAGGCTGAAGACACTGCAAGTCAAAACACATCTTTCTTTGCCTTACTGACTTCACCTTCTTCCTCATCCTCCTCCTCCCATTTTTTTCTCTCTCTAAAGCTGTCGGCTCCCCCGTTTACCAAAATATCCTAAGGCACAGGTAAAGTTTCATCGTACAGAACAATGAGAGCTAAACTCAGTCGTGTTTATTCCAGCCACTGACAGACATTCTTGAACATTTTTTCTCAAAGTCACATATTTCTTGTAAATTGCCTGTTCTGGATGGAGCGTAAATCCGTCTTATTGATATGAGGATGTTAGTACACATGACAACTTTCTATATGCTTCATTATGCTTAACCCTTTTATTAATGTCAAGAACTGACAGGTTGACAGGTCTTGATAATAATGGTTTTTTTCTGTATTGCAGCTTGGAAAGACAGATTTCAAATATGTTTCTTTTTTTTTCATTTTAAATAACTTGCTTTAGCCAGTAAACTAACATTTTCAGAGGTGATATTTCCACTTTGACTCATATTTATGCCTTTTTCGATCAGGGATAAAAGAGACCAAGAAGAACAATACAAGATAATTCATCCAAAAAAGAAGAAAAAAATCTAGACCTGCAAAAAAGTCAACAAGGGGTATAACACTCGGTCAGAATTAAAGCTGTGAAAAAAAACTTTCTCCACATTTGTTACTCGTGATTTTTTTAATTCGAACAAACTTGGGGTTTTGGTAGGAATATTCAAGAACTGAAAATTATAAAATAAAAGCTAAACTTTTGTTGTTGTTGTTTGTTAACACACGTGTACCCGCACCAGCTGTAGATGTACTGAGAAGAACAAAAATGGATGCAGTCTTCATTAAACGTCTCTAGTGAACCTTTAAACCTTTAAAATTCCCTAGGTTAGAATTTTTTCCAATTTCATTAAGCCGCGTGAGTACTGTGACCGAAGACATGTTATCTATAGTATTCGTCTGAGTAAAAGTACAAAGGAAATACCAGCTAAATGTGAGACTTGTATTTTCTGTATTTGACCCAGTTCCTAAGCTGAAGTTGCAAATTAATAGTTAACCCGTGTGCTATCTTAGATGACCCCACCCTTACATTGACGTGTTCTCCCTACCATGACAAAGGTGGATAAAGGTGGAAAGATTTCATGTAATCCATGGACACCAGTGAAGATCACAAATCATTGAAGAAAAAAGGTTCAGAGCACTGTCTAGTGGGTCTAGATGACCCAACTCCCAATGTTAAAGTGCCTAGGATAGCACAAGGGCTAGGCTTAGGCATGGCTCCTATTCTCAGTCTCTGGCTTGACCTGCTAGAAGAATCGATCCCGTCATCTCCAAGAACTTAAAGCTGCTCAAAGTGTTGCATGACGCAGAACCTATAACCGCAGACAGCCATGTTCATTCAGGTGGTACTGCATCACAAAGTTTAAAACTGGAGCTTGAGAGGGAGCTGTCAGGTGGATAATTGCTGCTCACAGACACCCTTCATTGCACTCAGCAGGAATCTGATTAGTCAGCAGAAATCCTGTGATACTAAAATAGTGTTTTAAAAAGAAATGGTTAGTAACTTTTACACTGTAGTTTGTAGCTACAATCCTGCATCTCTCTGTGCATCTCCTGTCTTTTCTCCTTTTCAATCATTCTTTTGTGTCATTTAAAGTCAGAGAATAGATTTTGCAGGGTAAATGTGAGGATTATAGTTTTGGTTAAGTTTTCCTGTGTATATGTATTCGGTTTTAGATCATTTTTGGTTGATTATTTTACCTGTTCCGCTGATATTCTGTTCTATATATTGTATATCCTTCGGTTTCTTGTTCCTTGAGCCATAGCCACACCAGGGTGAAGTTAGTAATCCCTGTTTCAGTTTCAATTAATCCTCCAAGCAGTATTTTTAACTCCATGGTTTTAACTAACTCCTACCAGATGCTGTTTGTTTACCTTTTTGCCTTTCCACATTTCAAATTTATGTTTTTTCCTTAAATTTTCTGTCCTCCAGTCTTCTATTTTTGAGTTTCCTAGAACAATTGTCATGACTACAATGTATTAAAAACCAACATTGTTCAATTGTTTTCGTAACCCTTGTGCTATCCAAGGCACTTGGATAACATTGGGAGTTGGGTCATCTAGACCCACTAGACAGTGCTCTTAACCTTTTTTCTTCAATGATTTGTGATCTTCACTGGTGTCCGTGGATTACATGAAATCTTTCCACCTTTATCCACCTTTGTCATGGTAGGGAGAACACGTCAAAGTAAGGGGGGGTCATCTAAGATAGCACAAGGGATAAAATGTTCTTGTGACATTGGATTTATGTGTCTGCAAGTGGGTGCATCATGCACCCACTTGCAGACAAATAGATCCATGTACGGCCTTGTTTTCCTTGTCTGAGCTGGCTTTTGGCTCAAAACCGTACAGCTGGATAGCGCCAAAAATGCTCGCCCTTTTTGTTGCACCGCTCAGGGTGGGCGTGTTAGGGGGCTGTAAGCTGTGGGAAGAGGGTAAACAGATGGTTGATGGGAAGTGGGTGCTGGGTTACTTTACGCCAGCAGTCCCACCCATAACTCAGAGGGAAATTTCTAAAGAAATCTTGCTGCTCTGCAGAAAATATGTCCTAGAAAACAACATAGAATTTTGTGAATTTGGCTGAACACAGCACAATCAACATTAAAAGACCACTGGAAAAGCTTTTACAACAGATAAAAAGATGATCAAAGTAGAGCTTTCAATGCAATCTTTTTATTTTTTTAGAGCAGAGTTTAAAAATATGTGGTTTATTCATTTGGTTTAAGAAATATTTATTTTAGTTTTCTACATTTTTAAAAAATGTATTTTTTTCATAATTATTTTCATCCATTTTGTGTAAATACAAATAGAATCTGACTTGTTTTGAAATAAAAAGACCATAAAATTTGCTGTGAATACATTAAGTGTTGTTACAGTGATGTTCGATCCCAAGAGTGTAACTGATTGTTAGCCAACAAATGAGTAGCATCGTTTATATCTAGCGGTGGCTAAGCCACTTTAGCATAAAAACTAGGGGTGTAAGAATCGCTGAATCGATTTCTATTGATGGGATTAAATCAGATCGATCTTTCTGAGACCAAATGGAATAATACCATGAAAAAAAACATTTCAAATTAGATAAATCAATTATCATATCAAATCAACATTTAGATTGAGAAATGGTAGGTTTATTTTAATATAACTTAAAAATGACAAAGTGCATCACAGTGAACAACACAGGTGATGATAGAAAACATTATCTATCTATCCTTACAGTCCAATGTGTAGAAACACTGAATTTAGTAAAAACATGTGACCAAACAGTGTGGTAGACTGTTCTAATAAAGTTCTATTTGGATTATTTTGATGTGGAAAAACAACTGTGGGCTGAACTTTAGAAAACTTAAATGGGTTTACCACTATTTCCTGTTTACTTTTTTATACAAATTTAATTTACACTCGATTACTTTGCAGGAAATTCAAGGAATCTGGAAATTTTCACCTGCACCTACCCCGGTATATCTGAGTTACACTGGTTGAAGTTTTGGCTAAAGATGTCCGGGATCGATTTTAGGTCAATGAATCGGATTAAATCGGATCGTTCAAAATGAAAAACAAGTGAATTGAACTGGCAACCACAAATATTGAATCGAATCAATGTTAAAAAAAGAATCGTTACCCTCCTAATGAAAGCACATCAGGAACCCACTGATTGAAGCTCCATCTAGTGGGAAAATATCACACTTTTATTTGAAAGTTTGAAGTGGCTAAAATAAGAACTGGTTTTTGTTCTTTATGAGTTCAACATCATTGTGTAGGAAACCCTTATTGATAAGGTTAGTGGGTTTTTGTTTTGCAACTTTTACAAAACAACTTTTTTATATGGAAAATGAATTGAGAAAAGAAAGAAGAAGAAAGAATGGAGATGAGAGAACAAAGAAAAAAGGTGGAGAGGGATGAGAGGAAAAGTGCAGGGGTGGAGAGGAGGGCGACGGCAGCTCACCTCCGTTGACCCGTTTTCTTTGAAGTGATTACCGGCTGGCTGGAGACTTTGAAAGTGGGACAATGAACGTCACATGCAGCGCCACATACCTTCAAGCCTGTCACATATGCAGTGAAGTCTGTCGCAGACTCACACACGAGCCTGTGGGCATTACGGGAATGTTTTTGCCGTGTAGGTTCCGTACATACCAGAGAAAGACATGTGTAATGACTACCTGCCATGTGCTTAGATCCTGGTTTGTCTGCATCTGAATTATCAGGGTCATATTAACGGAAAAGGTGCCAAGGAATGAAGCTTTTGATAGACAGAACCAAGTTCCCAAGAGGAAACTTGAATTATTGAATTTCTGTGGGAAACACAAAGGCTTTCAGGAGCAACAAGAGACTGAGAAAGACAGGTCGACTCCACTTAGACGAGCAGAAAAGTAACCTTTCAGCCAAACATTATTTCTGTAGAATGAGCTAAACTAGTTGAAAAAAAAAAATCTGATTCAGGGTAGTTTTTACGATGGAGTTTTAGGGCCAGTTTACAAACAAAGATTATTTTTTTTTAATTACAACTTTGAAGTCGTGAATTTACAAGATAAAAGTTATAGCTGTTATATTATGAGAATAAAGTAATACATTTACGACTTTAAATCTCGTAAATGTACGAGAAAAAAGTCATATATTTATGACTTTAAATCTCGTCATTTTACTTTTTTTTGGTGGCCATAAAACGCAGTCGTAAATTTTTGTAATCTTAAACTAGGATTTCTAATTAGAGATCCTATCCTGTAAAATGTGCCTGTAATATATATTTATATGACATTTATTAGACAAATGAATGCTTTAGGACCTAAAACTGATGCAAGCAAACAGCAGCTTCATAACATGGAATTTATGAAAAGCGGGATTTCAACAGACTGATTTTACTAATCCTGTCAACTCTCTGGTTAGAGCTGTCAATCAAGAATAAAATTCAGCTGGGAGGAGCCAACTGTTTAGTCTCTAGAAATATGGTCCACAACAAGAACGTTAGAGCTGAGTTTAAGGCAAGTCTTTATAGAAACATCAAATAATTCATGTTTGGGATGTAAAAAAAATGTTTGGATTTTTTTTAATAAATAAAGGTTTGTTTTATTCAGGTTTAAGTTTTTACATTGAAAAAGAAAATTGATAAATGTTTTTTTGGTTTGCTTGTTCGTCCTTTATAAGGAGTTGTTTGTTTGTGGTTCGCCCAGCACATTTTCTACAATCTTTTTCAAACAGTGTTTTTTTGTCGGCTCCTGATTCACAAAAAGAACAATATTCAGAAATATTTCTTCATGTATGTCCTTCATCATTGTCAGAAAAATGCCACAAGAAAATGTTAAAAACACCATTTTCATTGGAGTGGGTCTTTGAGCTTATGATTGCATTTGTATATCCTACAACCCTCCAGCTGTCAAAGACTAACGGGTTTGGGGGGGTCGTGCCTGCCTTTCAGCTGGGTGGGGGGCCGAATTTCTTCAAGCTCTGTTAAGATTATCTTGTTTATTTATTCCAAACTCTGGGTTGTAATTGAGGTCTGCGTAAACTTTTGGTTTGTTTTGAATTCTGCTTTTCTTTTTCTTTTTTCAGAAGAGTAGAGCTTGCTGGATTGGACTTTAACTCTTGTTCACATCTCCTCCATGTTGCTGCTCTGATGTGCCCGCATCCCACATCAATGGTTTGTGTAGAGTCTGGGGCATCTTGCAGGGTCAGACGCATGCAGCAGAAAACCACAGTTGATGTGGAGACTGTGGAGGTGGCACATCTGTATATATATATGTGCATGTCTGCAAGGAGTTGGGCCGTGGGGGTACCACAGCACTCTTTTTTTCTAATGATTTTGTTGTTTTTTAATGATATGTTTCTTACCGCAGCTACTGGGTGTGGCACACTTGAAAGTCACAAAGCTCACATAAGGCGCTGGGTCAAAAAATGTGCAGACACATGCAGTCACTCATGTCACAAAGTTCTAGCTTATTTTAAGATTCTGGGACAATTTCCTTTTTCTTTTTCTCAAAAATTATTTTCAAAATCATACACCTGCTTAACGGCCCTCTACTGTAGAAAAATACAGGTTTTATTAAAGGTTTTGACTACAGAGCTGCAGTCACTACCACTAGTGTCGCCACTGCTCAACATAGCCTTTTAGATATATAGCTAAATTTCATAGTGTAGTGTGTTTATTTATGTCTTTGTAATTTCCACTGATTGACTGTGTCCAGAGCTGCGTTCTTCCAGGGCTGCATTCATTTGAAGGCTACTTAACATCACAGCGCCACGACAAGTGCTGTCCAAATTCAACGAGTCCTTCGAATGCGACCAGCAAATAAGGCTCTTTTTTAACCAATTTCAAGGACTGGTCGGTGTTTTATATGTATTATGCTGTCCATATCCCAAGATGCATTGTGGCCAAACTCTGATATTTTCTGACAGCATGGCGCACTGTGAAGCGGGACACGGAGTTGGAGATAATTTCACCTTTTTATAATTACACCTCCAAGATTAAAAGTCTGGTAATAATAAATAAGCCAGGAACATTTTGAGCTCCATGTCTGGTTCACTACTCCCCTCTGTTCGGGACTTACGATTGCTAGGCGACAGGACATTTGCCAGTGCAACGGCTGGAATTAGCTAAAGGCTAGACTCGTCCAAATTCACAGCCGTTAACATCCGGCCTACCCGCCTGACGAAGGACCCGGCCAACGTTGACCGGGAAGGCCGCGGCCATTGAAGGACGCAGGCATTGAATTTGGACACACCCAGGGATTTTTCGGTGCATCTGGATCCTGGTGTATTTAACCCTTGTGCTATCTTACATGACCCCACCCTTACTTTGACGTGTTCTCCCTACCATGACAAAGGTGGATAAAGGTGGAAAGATTTCATGTAATCCATGGACACCAGTGAAGATCACAAATCATTGAAGAAAAAAGGTTCAGAGCACTGTCTAGTGGGTCTAGATGACCCAACTCCCAACGTTTAAGTGCCTAGGATAGCACAAGAGTTACGCTCCATACCTTCACCTACACCCTGCCAGTTCATTGTGTTCTCTACCCTCGAGCAAGCCATGTCAAGTTGATGTTTCTGCCTGCTGATCCCAGTTCTGTTTTTAGATGTTGAGTCAAGTTGCCCCCTTCTAGCTGTGTTGCCTTAGTTTGGATTTTGAATAGAATTTCATGTGCATGACCCTGGACTGGATTTTTCACGGATTCTCTGGTGCTCCAGTCTCTGTCTCCAGTGTGCATCTCAACACACGAGGCTGTTTCCTGGAGACTCCCCTGTGCATCTGACATTGTCATTGTTCCATTACCACCTGAGTTTCAATAAACTGCATTCATCTTACCCTCTATGTGCTCCTCCTTGGATTGTCTGATACCTCCTCACCGGACAGCACTGAAGCGCTCATCCTGGCAGCTCAGGAACAAGCCCTGAGCACCAAAGCGATAGAGGCTCAGATCTACCACACCAGACAAGACCCAAGGTGTAGGCTGTGCAAAGAGGCGCCTGAAACAATCCAGCACATAACTGCAGGATGTAAGATGCTGGCCGGGAAAAGCATACATGGAGCGCCACAATCAAGTGGCTGGAATAATATACAGGATCATGTGTGCAGAATATGAACTGGAAACCCCAAGGTCAAAATGGGAAACATCTCCGAAGGTGGTAGAGAATGAGAGGGCAAAGATCCTGTGGGACTTCCAGATCCAGACTGATAGGATGGTAATGGTGAACCAACTAGACATTGTAGTGGTGGATAAAGAACAGAGGAAAGCCGTTGTGGTGGATGTGGCAGTGCCAACCGATGGGAACATCAGGAAGAAGGAACATGAGAAACTGGAGAAATACCAGAGAAAAACTGGAGAAAGCCTGGAAAGTGAAGGTGACAGTGGTGCCTGTGGTAATTGGAGCACTCGGGGCAGTAACCCCCAAGCTGGAGGAGTGGCTACAAAAGATACCTGGAAAGACCTCAGACCTCTCAGTCCAGAAAAGCGCAGTGTTAGGAACAAGACTATATATAAATACGTGTGCAAAACATAAAAACATTGTGAAGGCTTTGTATGATTAAGCTTTTATCTGTTGTGCAATAATAAGCATTTGTGGATAACAATAACATTGCCATGTTTTGAATTCAACTACCATTTAGTATCACAATCCAAACTGTAACAAATAACTCCTGCAAGCGTCAAAACTCAATACATAAACATCTTTTTGTGGCTTTTTGTAGTTCTGTGGAAGAATTATCATTTTCAGTAGCAGATGAATGTTTGGACACAAGAGAGGAATGCAAACTGCATTTCATTGTTCTCTTTTTGTTCTTCAAATATACACTCCAAGTGTCTTTTATTTGTGACATTGTGACAGATATTTTAATCCAGCACAGTATTATAGTGTTTATCCCAGGCAGTGTGTGTGATTTTCCACCTGTGCAGATCTCTGGATTAATGCATGTTGACTTGCTCTCTGAGTGCAGCTCCTGTGACACTCTGGCAGACAGACAAGGGCTTGTTGTTAGGCAAGTTGCAGTTTTTTTTGCTGTAAAGTTCACACTTACAAAAAAGCAAAGGTGCACCCTGCGTGCTTTAGAAAACCCATTTCGATGAGAATCATATTTTTGGTGATTTTTTAGATGTTCTTGTAGCATTTATTTTATGATGGAGGACATAGAGAAAGAAAATTAAGCTTTATGAGGATTTCTTTACCTAAATTGTTGTGAATAAGGGGCAGATGAAAAAATGCAGTTGGGAAAAGATCGTATTTGTGATGTAGAAACTACAATTGGTGGGCCACAAGCTCCCTTCTCTACCTCTCTGATGCATCCACTTGTGGACAAAGAGATTCATGTACATCTTTGATTTCCTCATCTGAGCTGGAATCTGGATTTTAAACTGTACAGCTGGATTACGTAAGGGTTAATGGCCGACGAAGTGTGTATCATCACTTTTTAACGCACGCCGTGGAAGCCTGAACAGTTGCTTCGGCGAAGTGAGTTAAAAAGTGATAATGCATTATTCAAAGGCCATTAACCCGCTTATATCATGGTCACTTACAAAAGAAATAAATATTAACTAGTTTTTAGTTCTTAATTCTTCTATTTTTTCCGATTTGGATCGCCTTTTTTTTTTACAAAAAGCGGACTATTTGTTATGTGGTACTGCGCCTTGTCATGTAAATGTGACAAGGCGCCGCACCACCGCTGCAGTCAAGATTCAGCGATATAAAGCGATATATATACAGTAGGTGCTGATCGTCCCTCTTACCGCTTGTTTTTGTCCAAATGATGAAGCAAAAGGTTGTTTTTAAGAAGCCGGCGCAGTGATAACAGAAGATTTGAGATAGGTCACCGGAACTTCTTTTTGGGGCGTGAGGTTATCACTATGCGTTATCACTTTTTAATGGACACCCAGCAGCCAATCAGAATCGAGTATTCACCCGAACCATGGTATAAATCTGATATTGTCACCATTTTTGTAGCACACAATGGGTTGGAGGAATGAGGGGCTGTAAGCTAGTGGAAAAGAGTGTAAACAGATGGATGACGGTGGAGGGCGGGGTCGCTCTGCGTCAACGGTTCCACCAACAACCCAACAACTCTAACAAACTACTGCCGTTTGCAGAAACTATGTTCAAGACAACGACGCCGTTTTTTTTTTTTTAAATTTAGCCTAAAAATGACATAAAGACCACTAGGAATGCTTCTAAAATCAAAAGATGGTCAGAGTGGGACTTTAAAAAACCTGCTCAAGTGTTTCAGCAAACACTTTATACAGCAGATCGTTACCTCACTGCACCCTCATCTGTCTTCTGTTTTTCTATGCCATCCTAGGTTTTGATCACTCTCACGTCACAATTCAACCCCAAAGCAAGCACTGCCACTCATGCACATTCTCACATATAACAGCAAGTCTCCCCAAAGGTTGGCAGCTTAGCATGAGCGACTGAAAGAAGCTCTTTCATTCAGCATCTTTTGATGCTGGTCACTAAAGCAGAGTATTTCACCATACACAAGTCATTATGGCTTTAGCTCCACTCGGGCACATTCAGTTTACATGTTTGGTTCTGAGGACATGTCCTGGATACAGTTGAGTACTCTGCAGCTGCTGTGACTCCAAGACTTTGAATGCAATCAGAAGGAAGCTTTGAGAGCAAACTGTTTTGCACTGTCCAAAGTAGAACCGCACAGCTTAAAAATGTATGTATAGAATGCATTCAGATTCAAAAGCAACAGCAGACACAGAAAAAGTGAATGCGGAGGAGTGGAGACGGATGGATTTCCCTCTGTCCCTCCGCAGACGGTCATGACAGCTCCTTTCATCCTGGCTGAGGCCTCGGTGTTAGTGCTGGCACTGCTCTCTGCCTGACACTTTATCATACACACAAACACACACAAAGCTCTCCTGAACTGCCCCAGCTTCGCCACATGAATTCTGTTCATGCCATTCAATAAATGTGAACGTGTCGGTTTGGCCTTGAATCTGCAGTGTTTGAGGGAAAAGGAAGAGAATTGTTCCTGTTTGAAAAGTTAATTTACATTGTTTTATACATTTTTTAAGATACTGTTTTTTTTAGGCTTCAAGACCCAGAAATACTAAGCTCCAGCTTGGGTTGCCAGTTTCAAATGGTTATTTGGTAAGAATGGCATGCTCCGTTTACTAAGCTGGCTGGATCCTACCTGGCAGCCAAAACGTTGAGCTGAACCCTTACTGGATCATTACTGAGAGCAGAAAAGGGCACAAGACCATCATTTTAGTATAGTAACACTTTGTTTGGACTTATTGCAAGTTTTTTTTGGGCTTCCCGTTCATGCTTGACATCAATTACAAAACTTTATCAGTGCATCTAAAACACCCACACCCAGCTTAAAAATGCAAGTGTGAGCTTTATTTATGGATAACGATTATGGTTTGAACTGGTGCAAATCGTGGCAGGCTTGTGTTTGCGTTGGGAGGCAATGTTAAACTTTACTAAGTTGTTTTTTGATTTTCTTTCAAAGCCAGCAGCTGTGATACGTGTGTGAGGTGCTGACGTCCCAGGTTTCCAAGGATCACCTTGCCCTGTAATTACCTGGGAATCATAAGAGGACCGCCGACGCTGTCACTCCATAATCACAAGCCTCAGCCTCGCTGCCTCAGTTGTGACCTTGTCTCACTCCTCTTGTTTTGTTTCTTTTCTGTCAGAAAAATCACAGATGTTTTTTAAATTTGATTCTGTATTTTATCCTCGTCTGTCTCCATATCCGTGTCCGTTTAAATGGTTTACAACAAATGTTTTAACATGGCGTAATGCTTTCTTGTACCTATTCAAACTGAATGAAAAATAATCTGAAAGGCAAGATTTTAACCTACAATTATGCATGGGCAGTTAAATAAAAAAAAATTTTTTTTGACTGTTTTTGATGAAAAAATATGGAAATGTTGACACAAGTGGTGTAGCACACGTTTTTTTTTAGTGAGGATGCTTTAGGTCAAAGAACCTTGTAAAATGAGTGTGTTTTACTACATAAATCAATAAGAGCAGCACAGAAATGAACAAATGTTAAACAAATTACTCTTAAAATCTGTCACTCAATTAGAAATCATCAGCTTATTTTGTATTTCAGGAGGTTTTGGACAGACTGTCCCTCCCTTAATGCTAGTTTCTAGGCGTACAGTTCTGTTTTTTGTAGCCCTCAGAGCTCTGCGTACAAACACGCTACTTGTTAATCACCTTGTTTAGTGGGTTTTTCCATGTTTAAAAGTGCTACTTTTGGTTCAGGTTTTTAGATGCTACTCTTTACCCTGCCTGAACCCCTTTCAAGAAAAAGACACCACCTGCATTTAACTGACAAAATAGGTGAGAGCCACCCATTGGAAAAGTACTGCAAAGTTTTTCTGTTTCAGCAAGCAGATGGACATTTTGTTTCTTCATATTTAGGAAAGGAATCAAGCAAGACCAAGTTTTAGTTTCTGTTAGGTTCAGAAGTTGGGCTACGTCCGAATTCCCTCCCTACTCCCTAATTATTAAAAAATAAACTGTGAGACTTAAAAGAAAATCAGACATTGTTCTCATTATTTATTTGTGCAATTTTTTCAACTGCAACAATGTCGTCAATAATAAAGTAAAACCAAACAAATATGAACATTTTACAAATCCACTGTATTGTGATGATGAAAACTTGGATGTTTCATAAAAAAATTAATCTAAACACGTTTTTTTCACATAAAACATCTCTAAAACGCAATTTCGCCAATCTAATGAGCCTCGATGCACGCTGGTTTTCGCAAAGACTTCTGGGAAATTTCTAGGCCATTGGATTTTGGACTAATAGGTTCAGACAGCTCTACAAAATGGTGAACAGCCTACAAGTGGACTAAGTGGTGAGTGAATTTGGACACAACCTTAATGATTGAGTTGCTGCAGGAAAAACCTGTAACCCTTGTGCTATCCTAGGCACTTTAACATTGAGAGTTGGGTCATCTAGACCCACTAGACAGTGCTCTGAACCTTTTTTCTTCAATGATTTGTGATCTTCACTGGTGTCCATGGATAACATGAAATCTTTCCACCTCTATCCACCTTTGTCATGGTAGGGAGAACACGTCGATGTAAGGGTGGGGTCATTTATGATAGCACTGAAGGCAGCCTGCAAGACAGCATGAGAAATAATCTGACACAAAAAATGTGGAAGAAATCAGACAAAAAAAATGTAATTAATTAAGCAGAAACTTAAATAGTGGCAAAAATCAACCAAAACTACGGAGCTAATAAGATACTAAGGTGCCAGTGGTTAAAAAAAAACCTGATAAACCGTGCGCAAGGATTGATCAATTGGGCTCGTACTGTTGCGCAATCATGCGCGCGCACACATTGTGCATGCCTCGGAGCAGACCAGCCGGACTCGTAGCTCTCTCCGCAGTCTGATCTACCACACCGCAGTCTGTCCGCCTGTGAGGCGTGAGCGGGCTGCCGGACTCAGGACAACCATGTCTCTCTGGAGATTTTTATCTCCAAGCAGTGGACCGGCTTTTGAATAAACAGTCCTGAGAAACTGTCCAAACAATCATGTGAACTTGTGTTACCAGTCGGGTCCAGACCAAATAAAGGCTGATGTTATTCCAGTGTAAATTCATCCACGGCTAAATGTTGTTGGCACTTATTAAACTGATCCCGTCTTCTGGTTCTGTTCGGCCAAGAAAAGAGGACTGGCCACACGGATTAAAAAACTACAAGTGAACATGCACTGTAATAATCAAAACTATGATAAAAGCCTGTTGAGAAGATCATCTCGCTCTATGTCGGAGCTTTGATTAGAACGGGTCTCCAATTTATTTTTCTACTGTCATACCGTGATTTATCCAGAGCAATCACTATCATACACGTCATCAGACCAACGTACAACCAAATAGTGTGACGTCATCATCAGTCGCAGGCCGTGTTCTGGCGCCTGTTTATCAGATTTTTTTTTTTAACCACTGGCACCTGGAGGGGTCCGTACAAAGCAAAAAACAAATAAAAAAAAAAGATTGAATATTTTTGTACATCAATAAAAAACTTATGAAAAAAGTAAGGTTGTGTGTCTTTCCTTTTCACATGATTCGATATACATCTCAATACAATGAATCAATACGTGAAAAATTAAACTAACTTTGGGGCGATTCAACAACGTCCAATTCTTTAACCTAAATAGTTACAATTTAGGTAATTAATATTCTTTCTAAACTAGATAAAAAGTGCCTTTTAAAAGAGAAATTGTGTTTTTTTCCTTACTGAAATCAACTAAAACAAAATGTCTAAAGTACAACTTCAAACATCAAAACCTTGCATTTTGATTTTTTTTCAGACAGTTTATTCTTTTAAATAAAACGTGTACATTAATTTATTCAGGTATTGTTTGAAGTGCTGTGAAGAAAAAGGTTCATCATATGTTTAGTGAACACAACACACATCTGTGGTTCACCTGGAAGCAAGCCTGTGCTTGGACGTCTTTGTTTGTATCAAATCTGCATAAAAAGGCAAAGACAGTCGAGACACAGCAGTGTTCGACAGGAATTGATTACTTTGATACTTTTTTACCAATATAATCTTAGTTGGATCTGGGGTTTTAAACCGATATTGGTATTGCTCCCAGTACCAGATCGATTTTTTGATACAAAACAGCATTTTTTACCTTTTGCAAATGGAGAAACTAATAAAATTAAATTAAAAAAGCATGTAAAGAAAGTGAAATGATTGACAGGCTTTTAAGGTTGACCTTCTGGAGGCCTTGTAAATCCTAAGATGGACCCTAAGCATCTGCCGCGCCTGCCTACTGGAATTGTGGTGAATTTACATACTACCATGAGAAATACTGTAACAGAATTGTTTTAAGACTCAAAAGTTACCAAATGAATCCACTGAGAGCAATGTATGAAACCATGTGTGTGTGTGATTTTTAGCTTACGACTGTAAATCTGCCAGCAGAATGTGGGATGATAAAATCCATTTCTTCTCCCTCATATTGTTGTTTCTCATTTTTAGCTTGTCTGTGTGTTTGTCAGATGTCCTCCTGTGTAAACAACATCTCCTTTTCTGCTCCCATTTGAGCCCAGTTGAAGAAGCCATCACTGTCAGGGACCAGAGCCAACAGTCTCATGCTGTATTAGTCCGCATGTAATCAGCTAGATCATTTCCATAAACAAGTCTTTAAGAGTTTTCTGCGGCATTCGGCTGTTTGGAGCTGCAGTTTTCTCTGCTGTTCGCTGCCTGTCTGGCATAAGTATAGCCCCTAATTCCACAGTTAGAAACCTTGGGGTTTTATTTGACCAGGATTTATCATTTAAGTCTCACATATGTCAGGCGTGTAGAACTGCCTTTTTTCACCTGCGGAATATTGCTAAGATCAGAAATATACTTTCTAAGAGTGATGCTGAAAAACTCATCCATGCATTTGTTACGTCGAGGCTGGATTACTGTAACTCTTTGTTAGCAGCGTGTCCTAAGAGTTCCTTCAAAAGTCTCCAGCTTGTTCAGAACGCAGCAGCTAGATTGTTAACAGGAACTAGCAGAAGAGATCACATCACTCCTGTGTTAGTTTCGCTCCATTGGCTCCCAGTTGATTCTAGAATCAAGTTCAAGATCCTCCTGTTAACCTATAAGGCCTTACATGGAATGGCCCTGTCCTATAGTAACCCTTGTGCTATCCTAGCCACTTTAACATTGGGAGTTGGGTCATCTAGACCCACTAGACAGTGCTCTGAACCTTTTTTCTTCAATGATTTGTGATCTTCACTGGTGTCCATGGATTACATGAAATCTTTCCACCTTTATCCACCTTTATCATGGTAGGGAGAACACGTCAATGGAAGGGGGGGGGGGGGGGGTCATCTAAGATAGCACAGGGGTTACGGACCTCATTGTCCCTTACCATCCAATAAGAACACTTCGCTCGCAAAATGCAGGACTGCTTGTGGTTCCTAGAATTAGTAAAAGTACGGTTGGAGGTAGAGCGTTTAGCCACCAAGCCCCTGTCTTATGGAATAAGCTCCCAGCTCATGTAAGAGAGGCCGACTCAGTTTCTACATTCAAAGTTAGACTGAAAACATTCCTCTATGGACTGGCTTATTGTCAGACTAGCTAGTATTCAGAGATTTTTTAACTTAATGTTAATGTGTTTAAATATAAATTAATAACTATTTGTTTTTTAGTAGGCTGCTAGAAGTTGAAGCTGGGGTACCTATGGTGCACTGGGGTTCTGTCCTCTTTTCTCATCTACTTCTACCCTTCCTCTCCTCTATTCTTGATCATTATTCATCATTTAGTTCTCCATGCCTCTGTTTGGTACAGTGCGAGTCATGTATTGTCCCTCTTTCCCTCTCCCCTCCTGGGGAGTGGGAGTGCTTCCAGACTCCAGTTGGCTCATCCGTGCTCCTGTTCCTGACCGTTTACCTCGCCTTTGCTCCTGCTCCTACACTTGGCTGTGGATCCTGTCTCTTGCTCATCTCTGGCTCGTCTCTGCTCTGTACCTGACCGAGTACCTCGTCTCTGCTCCTGCTCCTACACCTCCTACAGCTGGACGAAGCTCGTCTGCTGGACTTTATATATGTAGTTATAGATTTAGATAAGTTAATTCTTCTCTAAGAGTTCTGGTAAATCGCCTGTCCGTCCTGGCGGAGGATCCCTCCTTCATGTGGGCACCCCTGAGGTTCCTTCGTTTTTTCCGGAATCCGGTTTTTTTGGGAGTTTTTCCTTACCGCGAAGGGGGGTCTAAGGGCAGGGATGCCTTAGTCAGTTTGTTAGTTCATTTTAGTATTTTCCTATTGAACTCTTTGTATTCGTGATTCTTTTGAGTTCATGTTTTACTTTGAAGCCCATCGAGACGACTGTTGTTGTGATTTTGGGCTATACAAATAAAATTGAATTGAATTGAATTGTCTGGAAGAGCCATGACCTGCTGCACTCCGTGCTGTTTAAAAAGGTAGCTGTACACCTTCAATGATTACAGCCTGAAATCTCAGGGAATTTTTACAGATTGAAGCTTAAAGCCTTCCAGTAAGGCAGGAGGCAACAAGTACAATCCATCTTTCATAAAGAAGTAAATGACAGAGGGGCACAGAATGAGAGCAACGACAACAAACAGACCAGGCCTATTTAAGACAGGAACGGTGTCAAGGCAACCATGTAGCTATCTAATTGCAATGTGCCGCCCTTTTGCGTGTAGCTACAGTTACCACTAGCAACTGCAGGGAGAGACAGACAATATTCGAGATGAGAGAGATGCTTTGAGAGGAGGTCAGAGCTGCAGAAAAGGACAGATAATTACGTTCAGAAGATGAAAGGAGATGGTGCGATGAAAATCCTCACACTTTCTGCACCTCTCAGCGTTAGGACATGCTCCGCGAGTGCAGTTATGCATTAGGCGTTTGTCTTTCTGCTACTTTAAAACCCCAGATGTCAGAAATCTAAAGCCCAGCTGACCACAGGAGGTGAAAGAAGGCAGTCAGAGCAGGCTGCAGTGCATCTGCCCCCCCCCCTCCCTTCTCAAGTTCAGGTTTGGAGAGGATGTGGATGGAGAGGTTAGAACGAAATGACTCTCCAGGTTCCCTGCAGGGTCTGTGAGAGAAAGACAAACAGCTGGAACAGTTTTCTGCATCCTCCGGCTTCACCGCCGCTTCCTCTAAAGTCCACCTCTGTGTGAATCCATTCCGAGAGATTCTTTAACCTTTAGAGTTTTTCAGAGAACCCAGACATCCCTAATGTTCCTACATTCCTGGCCAGACCTTACCTTGATGTTTTTAAAGTCCAACTCCAACATCTTTTGACCTATCATGTGCTGTGGTCTTTTAGTTATGATTATACCATGGTCTGGGTGAATACTCGATTCTGATTGGCTGCTGGGTGTGCGTTAAAAAGTGATATACCACAGGATAACCGCACGGTGAAAAAAGGAGTTCCAGTCACCTAGCTTAAATGTTCCCTATCACTGTGCCGGCATCTTAAAAACAACCTTTTGCTTCATCATTTGGACAAAAACAAACGGTAAGCGGTGGTGCTACAAGACGCAGACTATTTGTGAGAAAAGCTATCCAAATAGAAAAAAAACAAAAATGAAGGACTAAAAAAGGGTCACTATATTTTTCTTTTGTAAGTGACCATGGTATAAGCGAGTTAATGGCCTTCGAAGTATGCATTATCACTTTTTTAACGCACTTCACGGAAGCAACCGTTCAGGCTTCCACGGCGTGTATTTAAAAGTGATAATGCATACTTCGTCAGCCACTAACCCTTACTGCTGCCATTTTTTTGCCTAAATCCCAACCCTGGTCCTTGGAGCACACTGTCCTGCATTTTTTCAATCCAATCCTGCTCAATACACCTGCCTTTGATGACTGTCATTGTCAGGTTTCTGCAGAGCCTGATGATGAGCTGAATCAGGTGCATAAGCAGGGCAAAGTGGAAAACATCCATGACAGTGTGCCCCGAGTATCAGGGTTGGAAAACACTGTTTCTGCACAGCGGCAGGAGTTCATTTGAAATTTCCTTCTGAGTTGTGGGCGGGACCATTGGCTGTGACAGTTCTCTATTTACGTGCTATCCCACTAACTTACGGCCCCTCACAACCCCAACCTAACATTACCGGTGCAGTAAAAAGGGCGAGCATTATCGAAGCTATCAAGCCGTACCGTTTTGAGCCAGATGTCAGCTCAGACGAAGGAAACAAAGACGTTTGTAGTTTCTACATCACATATATAATCTTTGTGAAATCTTCAATTTCCTGAAGTAGGTAAAACACTCATTTTTTGTTTGTATTGCTTTAGAAGTTACATTTACATGCAGCTCTGAACTTGCGAACAAATACCCCAATAAAAAAACACCTATGTTTGAACACTTTGAACGCTTGAAGGGACAGAATACAGTTCTTACTCATTTTAAAATCCTGAGAGCCACATGGTACATTCCCACACTTTGTTCTGTTTTTTTCTACTTGGAAAAATAACTATATGTTCAGTATGTCAATGAAGACTCTCATTCATCCAGGTTGGTTCCATTGTAGTAGGTTTAGGGGATGTCATCTGTTCTGTGCTCTATCCACTGCATAGAGAACTGCAAGGAACAGTATATAGGAGAAACCAAACAACCTCTACACAAGCGGCATGACCAACATCACAGAGCCAACCCAAGTGGACCTGAATCTGCAGTGCATCTCCACCTGAAGGCCACAAACAACTCGTTCGAGGACAGTGAAGTCCGAATTCTAGCCAGAGAGAAAGGATGGTTTGAGCGACGAGTAAAAGAAGCCATCTTTGTCAAGAAGGATAAACCTTCTCTTAATAAGAATGGTGGTCTCAGGTTTATTCTTCCATCCATCTACGGCAGTGTTTTGAAACCTAAACAAACCAAACCAGTTCCACCTGGGTCGTCAATGGCTGAAAGGGATGACCAGTTTGGGGAGGGAGTCGCTGGCTCCCCAACCCCCAGCTGAGGACAAAGGACTCTTAACGACCCGAAACCATGTAGGCTAAGTTGACAATCCCATCCAGTTTCAGGTCTGACCCCTCCCCCATGAGCGCATATAGACCAGCTCTCCGACCAGCTAATTCAGAATTGACAAAGCCTCTTGGATAAGAGGTGAAACGTCTTCTAACTTTAAAACCAAATCCAGATGACATGCCCTAAACCTACTACAATATATCTCCAGTATCTCTTCTATTCCTTAATTCAATAATGTTAAAAGCTGTCATGTCTCTGAAGATTTCCTTTCTATTTGTTAACACACTACAGCTAGCTTACAGCCCCTCCACAACCACAAACTAACCAGGTGCAACAAAAATGGCGAGCAATGTTAGGGCTATCCAGCCGTACAGTTTTGAGGCAAATACCGGCTCAGACGATGAAAACAACCACATCAATGAATGTATTTGTCTGCAAGTGGACGAATGGGAATAGAGCTGAGCTTGTGACCCGCTCAGTGTATTTTCTATGTAACAAATACTATCTATTTCAAACTAAACCTTTTCTTCTGCTCCTGATTCACAAAAATCTGAATAATAAAAATGAACATGGTAAAAACACAATTTTCCTCTAATTGGGTCTTTAAGCTTTTTAATCAGAATTTAATGCATTAAAAGGTCCCAACTGCATAGCAAAAACTGTTATCATTAAACTCTAAAATGACTAAGAAACATCAAATCGTTATCATGACAAGGTTGCACTGTAGAAACAACAGGGTGGCAAAAACACAGAAAAGGCGTTTCTTTTTCCAGCAAGAAAAGATCAAAGTATAATTCTGCAACATCACAAATCTGTTGTACAGATCAACATTTTTTACTTGTTTTATCAAAAAGAATAGCTTGTAGTTATCTTGAAATTATTTGCAGTTTTTCACCACAATTATTGCAAGTTATTGAATAAATCCACATCATGCTCAGGAAACTGTCAGATTACAAACTCTACGTTCAATTATATGAATTGGCGAATAGCTGCAAACAGCCTCTTTTTTTCATTTATTTTCAGATCTCACAACAATCCATTATTTCCCATTACTGTTATGATTAAGTCATATGCAATTCTTGTATTAACTCTTGTACAATTATACATATTGGCTTACTCCATCGACTATCATTTAAATCAACAATTCCATGTGGTCTGTTGGAGAACAAGAAAAGGCACAATTTATGCTAAAAGCTGTATTTAACCTTAATTGCTGTAATTGGTGTTTTTCAATGGCTAGAAATTACAGCGTTCTGTTTGAACATATTAGATTTGTGTGATATTGCACGTATTATTACCCAACACATTGTTGTGTTTTAAATATTATACCCATTATTTCTGCAAATCTCTACCTCCATCATGTTCGTCTACTTTGCATTGGAGCGTCGCCTTTTTGGATGAGGCGATAAGAGAAAGGATTTGTCAATTAAAGAAGCGGCAGAGCTTATTGAATAAGAACTTCAGCCCTGCGGGAAAATGGGACAGTCGGATTGCATAAACATGCCCTGATGGGGCTTGGCAGGAGAGTTTCCGCCTCACATCAAAACTTAATCAACGAATAATGCCAATCCATTACCTGCTGTTATATTAGCATGTCTTGTTTTATTTATTCAGAAGATTTTAAAGGGTTTTTTGTGTTGTTTTGAGGTAATACATTAGTAAAAATTAGACTGAAGTGTTGCTTTTAACTCCTCCCAGGTGTAAAACCAGGAGTGGTGTTGCTTTGTGATGTTGCCACCTGTCAGCACTGACAACCTGCCTCTAAATCTTTCAGTTGTGTTACGGTTGTCAAAGAATGCAGAACCTCCTATTAGATCCCACTGAGCATTTTGTGGCCATCTTGGATGGCACACCATCACCGTTCTGCCGCTGTCTCCACGCAGTAGAGGTAAATGTGCTGAAGCCAGTGCTTTGTTACACAGAGAGGAGACACAGCGCTTTGTGAAAGCAGTGGTGGTGCTTTCGGCAGTGGAGGGGAGGTGGGGAGGAAGACGAGCTCCAGCCTGCAAGCCCCAGACGGGCTGGCTCCAGAGGGGCTGAACCCAGGCACAGAGCTGCCTTTGTCAGGGTAATTATCCTGACGCTCAGCCTTCGCTGGTGGAGCTACATGGTCGCTGGTGTGGTTAAGGCTCTAGTGCCACCTCTCACCGCTGGGGAGAGGCTGTCACTGTACCCTATTGATGCTTCATGCACATGAAGTCACAAAACATTTGCATTTTTACCAAAGTAAGACATAAATGAATCCTCAGCATCGATCACCACGCCACCAGTCTTGACGGCGCTGCGTGGCTGATAGAATCTTCCAGCTTTCAGCAGCCGCTCGGCCCCCAGCCAGGAGGGGACAGGCCCACTAGAAAACGAGGAAGGAGACAGCCCAGGTATCTGCCAGTCCTCCACGCATGTTTGTGTGTGTGTGTGTGGAGGAACCAAAGGATTATCCTGCAGGAGTTAAGTGAAGCCTGTCCAAAACAAGGAGCTCTACCCAGCTGTTGAAACGCCCTGCGTTGACTGCAGTCGCTGTGTCAGAAAGGTGGCAGTTTGCCAGGGGGTTAGAAGCAGGAACTCTGTAGGTTTAATGATTTAGTGTTGTTTCTGATGACAGACACGGAGCCACCTTTTTCAGACCGTCTGTCTGTTTCTGGTTGTCTTTTTCTTTGAGACGCCCATTCACCTGCTGCAGAAGGCCCCAGGTGTTTGAAGGGGAGAAGCAGGATGTACACTGCAGAAACACAATCTTGAGAATGTAAAATGACTTTGTTTCAAGAAAAAATGTCTTATTTTCTATATAATGTTATCAATAAAGTTAATCGTATTTTAAGATAACACGTCTCATTTACTAGGATTTTTCTCTCAAAAGGATTCTTGGGTTAGATAGACCATCTTTCTTGGCAGATTGTTCTGCTTAAAGAAAATTTTCTAATGTATTAATCACTTTTGACTTATTTCAAAACCCATCTCCTTTGGATGAATGAAAATATTGCTAATATACTAATATTCTCACGTGACGTATTTGTTTTTTAATAGACACTTACAGACAAAACAAAAAAGCAACTGATCATGAAATTTCAAATTCCTCTTTGATGAAGTTGTTTCTGCCATTTTCCAAACTTTGGTCTCATTGTTTCCTCAAAGGGAATGCTGGGTACTTTTGCTCTTAAGACAAATAAACCAATTACATCTGTTTTTGTAGTTTTTTTACATGAAAATATTTCTCTTATCTGCTCTTCCTTGTGTTTTTCCCCAACTAAAAAGTAGTGTATTATAGAGTACTACAAGTATACTTAATCTATATTAAAAGGGGGGGCAGGATACTTGAAGTTTACTTTTAATATACTAACTGTTTGTTGTAAAGTTAAAATGATCCAATTTAGTCTGAAGAAGTATTCAGCTAGTATACTTCCTTCACTCCATGAACTATGGTAGACTTGTTATACTTATACTCAAGTGTACTTAATGAAATAAACTTTAAGTGATATATGTTTTGCTAAAGGTTTGATAGAATATCAACCTGCTAAGGAAAAACAATGAGGGTGAAACAAAACAGATTTATTCAGTAAAAGTAAGTGCAAGACCTCCAAACCTCTGCAACTAACCTCTTTTACATGCAGGTTGTGTGACTATTGTGTAATTGTTGGTTCTTTTCAAGAAGTTTGCAGAATCCGTCAAACTTAACAGCAATTCACGTTGCTCCATTTAAATGTTTTTTGACACTTTCAAATTATCTTCTGTCTTTGAGTGCATAGTTACTGTTTGTCCATAACTTTTATCCTTTCAGACTGTAAAGTCTGAACACCTTAACCGTGTCCCGACGAGTAAAAGGGCTTTCCACATTCAGCGCCACGACAATCCTGAAATTACATCTTTAGTCAAGTTTCGTTTGAACTAAGTGTGCAAGCAGGTCTCACTCTGCTTCAGCCTCATCTTGCAGCGACAGTAGCAAAGCTCTGAGTTTGGAAGCGAGACGGCTCCTGACCGCAGGCTCCATGGCGGTAGCAGCTAATTAGAGCGCTGCTCGGTGAGTGGGGACTGGGGTTTTGGAGCTGTGAGCAGGGAAGCGCCTCAGATGCTTGCCAGCCAGGCCGGCAGGAATGTTTTCCAATCCCTATGTACACACACCAGCACGCATGAGCATTCTTTCATGTTTCAGTCACTCTGCAAGAAAGTAAAGGAACCATTTCTACATGTGCATGCGAAGCACTCCTGATGGCTGTCATCTACCAAAGCAGGTGGAGCAACATCTTCTTAAAAACTCAAGAGTCAAGTTCAACAACCTTTTTTTATGTGTTTCAATCCTGGATTTCACTGAAAATTGCAAGTTCTTTCCTCCACTATGCATTTGAAACAAAACTTTATTTTTCCAATTTAAGCACACATTTATCATCCTTCTTGCACTTATTTCAGGCAAATCTGGCAAATATGTTTTACAGTCAGGACAGGAAATTGAATTACACGCTCAGTTTGTGCAGCAATTTTTCTTTTTTAGCTGAGCTTTACGCTGTTCTGTGAAAAGCAGAGCTTTGCTTTCTCCAATTCACATTAGTTACATTACTAATAAAGGAGAAATGCATTTCTTCTCTCCTTTGCTCAGTGCAGGTGGTCAGTCCGTCTCGGCGGGTGTCACCATGCCGCCTAATGCCGAGTTGATCAGGCTCGCTGAATAGCTCGTTTGGCCGCTGCAAAAACTAAGAAGTCAGAGTAAATCGTCAAGAGGGCAGTTGATGGTAATGACCGAGCCATCAATGATTGGGCCCATTCATGGCTGAAGTGGCTGGTGTGGGGGCCTTGCAGGCACTCCCTTCAGACAGCCTGTCACTTTCCGTGGCACACGGGGCACAGTGTGCATTGCTCTCATTACCGGCCATTGTCTGGTTCTTTGAAATGGCTCTAAGAAAAGTGGAGGAGAGAGGAAAGTAAGAAAAAAGGCAGAGATTAAATAATGGCTTGGATTGGTAGATGGTGAAGTGATAGGAGCTGGCCCCTTCTGGTGTGTTGTCGCCGTGCATGGCGCAGACTTACTGCAAGATGGTCAAGATTCAACTTGATGTGTATTTAAGGGGAACAAAGAGCGTCGAAGCCCTCTTTTAGGCTTGTATGCACGTTTGCACTAGATTGCACATGGCTTCTCTTCACATCATTTATTGCAGCTGATTTCAAATCGGTGTTTTATTTAGAATCAAACACATTCAGTTCCCCCAAAAGTACCTCCTGTATTTTCCTGCTGGTGGTCTCTCTGCTGACCCCAGCAGATGTGATCAAGGCCGGCTAAAAGTGCACACAACAGCCGGGTGACAGCTTCTGGAAGATTTTGACAGAATATGAGAGGAAGCTGAACGATAAAAGGAGGAGTTGTTGAAAGGATTAAAGACCCTCTCAGATAAAAAAAAAAGGGGTTTTGTTGTTTTAAACATGTTCTTGTGGCATTTTCTGGTGATGGAGGACATATATATAAAGCTTAAATTGCCTTTCTGAGTATTTCTTTTTACAAATCATTGCAATCAGGAGCAGACGATAAAATGCAGTTTAAAAAAAGGGCGCATTTGTTTTGTAAAATCTACGATCGGCGGTCCGCAAACTCCCTGCTCCATTCTGATGCATTCACCAGCAGACAAATAGATCCCTGTACGTCTCTGTTTTTCCTCATCTGAGCTGGAATCTGGCTGAATAGCGCCAGCATTGCTCGCCATTTTTGTTGCACATTAGGTTAAGGGTGTGAGGGGCTGTGAGCTAGCAGGAGAGAATGTAAACAAATGGATGAAAGGAAATGAAGGCACCCAAAAGTCCCACCCACAATTTCAATTGAACTCCGCTCTGCAGTTATTATGTTCTAGAAAACAACACCGATTTTTTTGTTTTAGCTAAAAATGATTAAAAGACACTGGAAACACTTTTAAAATGTTGCACAACATGGTGCACTGGATTGAAAGGCACGCCGACAAGTTTTATTATTAAACTTCTGTCATATATAAGGGAGACAAAAATATCAGTTCAGTCCGTCAGACTTTACTAACTTTGTTCACTGTAACTCTAGAATTTGTTTGTAACACGTTCGCCACGTTAGAAGTGTTAGCCGCGTTAGCGTTTTACAACATCTGTAACTCCCAACCTTGTTTTCAACGAGTAAAAAAACAGACTGACACCACTAAAACAAACGTTTAGTGTGAGGATGCTAAGTCCCAGGCTTGTTAGTAACACATTAAACACCCACTGCTACATGTTAGCCGTGTTAGTGTATTCCCAATAACACCCAACCAAGCATTTAGCTGTGTACCTCTCCAAATCGCCTCAACATCAGTAAACACAACCAGAATTATTCTGTGTATAAGGTTCTCTGGATTACAAGGCGCACTGTCGTTTTTTGAATCAAATGAAAGCTTTTTGAGTGCGCCATCTTCTGATCTACAGAATATTGGGTAGATCAGAAGATGATCGGAGCGGGACTTTAAGGTTCGAACAGTTGAATAAAACAAACCCTGAAAATACCACAGACCTAAATAAAATCTGGTGAGTGAACGCTGACAGACTGAAGCTCGGGATGTGAAAACCGTATCCAGCTGGAGTTTTCCTGCACCATCATCAGAGCAGATAGCTCTCATTTGAGTCAGGGACTTTCTCTCAGCTTGTGGGACCGGGTTGCTTTTCACAGCTCGGAACGGGTCACTGAAGGCAATAATTCACCTTTTCCTTCTGTAAAGTTAAGAAGCTGCAGTGGAAAACAGAGCCGCCCGCTCCTTTTAATGGACAGTTGACATTGTGTTGCACATGCACACATCCCACTGCATATTACTTTTACATATAGCACCCTCTCTGCCAAAGGCTCCCAGCAGCATAAAATCAACTGCAGATCCAGTCTGTGCTCAGTGTGGTCTGGACCGGGTTCCTGTGTGCTCCTTTGTTGGCAGCCAACCCAAAATCTCAGCGTGAAATCTGTGATGGATTTCATTTAGTTTTGCTCTCATGGAAAATTGTTAAAATGCTCCACTTTTTATTGTCTATTACGATGTTTATTTCTGTGGGGAACTAAGTTAAATTCAAGGATATTCATTTGAGATTCAATAATGCTTATAAGTCCCATCTGTTCACACTTTGCACCCCCCCCCCTCCCTTTTTTTTTCTTTTACCCTCCCACCTTTTAACGTGAAGTGCTCCTGGCTTCCTCCTGCCCCCCCCTTTCTATTCGCCGCAGAAACCCGGCTGGCTTTGAGCCCACCTCAAGTCTAGCATCAGCCTGCCGGCGCCCAACCTCAACCACACTGGAGGCTACAGGTTGGCAGTGGCCACATATGCTGGCATGGAAACTACACTTGGACTCCATCTCCCACGGTTCATGAGCGCTGAGCGCGTGTAAAGGCGAGGGCCTCTTCACACACGCACCTCATCTCATTCATTGTTTTCTCAGTGTTGGGACTCATTTATTGAAAGCTGAACGCTGTCTGGAGTCCTCCCCAAACTGCTGGTGATCTAGCTAAGCTTGATCTGATGAAATCCAGTTCTGGTGCAGGAGGATTTGATTTGCAATCAGTTCATCTGGTCAGAAGATTGATTTGGAAATTCCTCTGCACTGCAAACTAATGATACTTGAAAAGATTTTTAGACATTCAAGATATTTGACCAGGTTTGAATTGGTTAACTTTACTCCTTTCCAAGCTTTTCTCTAAATCAGCAGCGAGAATGTTTTTGTCTCACTAAGAGCTAGGATCTAGAAATAAGGAAATTATTCATGAAATGAGTCAAAATAATTTTGCTCAATTCTCTTAACACTAGAAAAACTTGATTAAAGACTCAAAAAACTCAAATTGCTGAAGGTAATAAGAAAAACTGTTATTTCTTTGTTCAATTTCAATGCTTTAATTTTCCTAGGTTAAATAAATTTGACAAGATTCATTGTCAATATTTTGAAAACACTAATTCACTTTTATGTTTTAAGAATAAGTGTTAGCTTTAAATTTGATGAGGATTTTTAAGATGGGCCACCTGTACTAAGAATTATTCATTCATCTTCTAATCCGTTTTTCCCATTCGGGGTCACATGCTGCTGGAGCCTATCCCAGCTATTGAGATCATATTCTCATTTTGTTCACATTTAATTCTAAAATGAGTCACTTCTCGTTGTTACACTAGTTTTGTGTCACTGTGATTAAAAATTAACTACAAAAGGTAAAAAAAAAAAGAAAAAACATTTGCTTAGAACTAGCAAAAAAATACTTTTTATTGGGCTGCATATTCTATTTGATGTAATTCTATCAAACGTTTTGCTTGTTAGCTTATTTTTCCCTTTTTGAATGCTTGTGTGAAATTCCTTTTTTCTACATCTGAAAAACTTACAAGATTTATGGTTAAGTAAAAATGACTTACTTGCTACATGGACAGATAATATAACATTATTTTTTGTGATTTTCTTAAGATTATTTTTCCTTTCCTATTTTTACGCCACCTCTTTTTGTAGTGTACTTACTCCTGCATCTTTTTTCCTTTGAAAATGTTTTAGGTAAGTGAGGTATTTTTGAGAAATCCAGAGAAATACGTTCAATTCTGTGTCATTTCTTCAGAGGACCTCCTCTAACTACTTAAAACATTGGTTTGCAACCTGAGGCTCTAGAGCCATGTGTGTCTCTTTGATTCCTCTATTGTGGCTCCTTGGCTTTAAAGAAACATGCAAATGCTTTTAGTAAATAATAGATTATGTATAAGTGTTGTCATTTATGTTTGCATTTTTTAACTGAGGTGATCTTATATTAGTAAAATAACTTGTTTTTTCTGTACCACTGCTGACTTACACTAAAATCAAGAGGAAATATTATTTTTGCTGCATAATAGTGTCTAGTTGCTATTTAGAGGTGACATTCTTCAAGTTGATTAATCCACTTACAGTTTTTTTAATAGGTTTTTCTTTAAATTGGATTGAAGAAAAATGATGCACTAACGTTTTAATCACAGAAAAAGCTACGTTTGACTTTTAACTTTCAAGTAAATCTGCTGCAGCGGGAGGATCTTATTGGTCACAGGGTGTATTATTTTGAAAGAAACTACCATTTAAATTAAAAATAAAATGTGTAATATATAGAAAATTTAAATCCCTCTTGTAATTCAATAGTTGTAAATATTTAAAAAGCTACATCTTGTAAATAAATGGCTTGATTGCTACAAAAACATAAATAAAGTGTGTTTTTCTAAACAGTATAGTGGGACTATGCTGGGTTTGGGTCAGTAAGGAACTGGGTCAAATGGCACTTTTAGTGTCTAAAACCGGAAGGTAATCAGTTAAACATGAATATGTTCTGAATGCATAATATCATGTTATTAGAATGTTTACTGTTGTAAGATGTTTTTTTAAGTCTATGACGCAGATGCACGTGTTTCTGAGGGAGTTTTGTGGTGGAAACGGCATTTAAGAACGTTTAGATGTATGGCAGCAACGTGTGACGCTTACGTGTGACTGTGAGCCCGTTTTATTGCGTAGATGAATGCAGCCAAAACATGCAAGGAGGCAGTTTTTTTGGCTTCTGCTTTAATAGGAAACAGCCAAGGTAAACAGCGACACTGTTGAGTTACAATATAGCTCTTTTCCATAGAGTTTCTTACAGTTGTAGCTCCAGTCAGCAAACAAATGAACTCTTGATTCCTGAAACGTGACAGTGATGACGTCTGCAGCTGGATTTTCTTTGACGAGGTGTGCGGCATGCAGGCGACACAAAGAAGAAGCGCAACATAAGGGGGGTGTAAACAATGAACGACAGGTCTGGGACACCAGCTTGTTTTAGCATTAGTGCAAAGCTTTGTAACAGTACACAGATCCTTCTAAGGCAATACGACTCATTATGCTATATGCTGTCTGTTTGCTGACATTATTACATAAAGGAGGACACAAAACTAAACAGTTACTCTGCACACTTAAAGAGAACAAACGCCTCATTACAGCTTCCTGTCTACCTCTAGGAGAAACAGACACGCCTGCTGTGGTCTATGAAGCCAGCTCCATAGGTCCTTCTTCTTCGCCGTCCGCCCGGTTGGCACGGATCTCCATCAGGGTGCAAGCGAAGCGTGTCCAGTCATCCGTGTGAGCCACTGAGAGCTGCAGGGATCACAGAGAAACCCAGATGTAGTCATCTACTCCAGGAATATGAGGAGAAGCTAAAAACTGTAGTTGAGAACAGAGTATTACTGTGAAAAAATACTTTTCTCAAATAATAGTGAAAGATATTTATCTGAGTATTAAATTGACTAAAAGTTATTATTATTATTATTTTTTTTAATCTGCTCATAAGTTGAGTTGGAGTTGAAACCTAACGTTTGATATTTCATTTAGGGTACATGAACAAAAAAAGGAAGTGGGATTTTACATTACCAAAAAACAAAAACAAAAACAAACTGTAATGCAAATGAAGCCCAATGATGTCAAGGAGCAGTTCTTTATCCCAAATCTAAAAAAGAAAATGTTACAGACATTAACAAAATCTTTTTTTTCTTCATAAAAACTAAGACTAATTTACTAAAGTAAATATAGTTGGCTCACCTTTTACAAACCCTTGTTTAAAGAGACAAAGCCCATACTGAACCTTTTTCCCCCCAAAAATGTTGAATATAAAAAAAGAGTTTTTTGGACATCAAAACTACAGTCGTCAGGCCACGAGCTTCCTGCTCTGCTCCATTCTGATGCATCCTCTTGTACGTCTCAGCTGGTATCTGGACCAAAGCTGTACGGCTGGATGGCTCCAATATTGCTCCACATTTATGTTGCACTGGAATGCTAGGTTGGGGATGTGAGGGGCTGTAAGCTAGCATGTGAGATAACGGGGAGGAGGGGTGGGCTTACTCCCCGCCAACTGTCCCGCCCACAATTTAGAGGGAAACTTTCTAATGATCTACTGCCGCTCTGCAGAAACTATGTCCTTGAAAACAAGACAGATTTTTAAAATTTGGCTAAAAATGGGATAATCCTAATTAAAAGACTTTAAAAATAGATAAAAAATGATCGGAGTGGGTCTTTAACACCTAAAAAAAACCAAAGTGGTACTGAATTTATGATTTCCTGCATGTGTTTTTGATCTCAGAGCCTCAGCAGAACCGGGCCGTGCTACAGCAGATCCAGGATGTAGGAGTGTTCCTGTCTTTAGCTGAGCTCAGTGGGAGTCAGAGTGAAGCTGACAGAGACTGCAGCCGCAACCCCACATGTTTGGACCAGCTCACTGTGAATAATCACGGACCAACAACTCACTGCCGCCTGGCCTTAGCAGGGGGCCTCGACCAGAACCTCATCTATACGGCGCTGAAGAGCAACTTAAACATCACAGTAACAGAGTTCAGAAGGGCCCCAGAGTATTATCATAGCACTGAACCCTGATGCTCCGAGCTTTGATCAGAGAGAGCAAACACCAACAGGGCACTCATGACAACACTTCTAATCTCGGCTTCAATGCTACAACGATTCGTTTAGAGTAAAATAAAAGAGCAAAAGTCAATTTTGAGGTTTTCCTCCAGAGAAAAAGTCCTGAGGTTTGACTTTTTCCCAGGACTCCTCTTCTGTGCTCACATTCCGCTCCTGGTTTTGGCCACATGGGCGAGTCTGCAGTGAGTTCCCGCCTCCACCACACCAACACTGCAGTCGTAAAAGCTTTCAGCCCCGCTACGTTTTATTGATGACTCTTCCTTACCAGCGACGAGGCCACCAGCTCTGCTGAGCCTCTTTACCGTCACCGCACCACCAAGAGACGCTAAAATTAGCCAGACAGCTAGGCTAGCGCACTGTCATATGGGGATTCTAACCAGGGACGTTTAAATATGGGAGAATATGGAAGCGGAGGACGGGCGACCACATTTTACAGGAACATGAGAGACAGAGGGAAACAAATCCAATGTAGATTCATGGAAAAGCTGGCAGTTTGGTTAAAAGACAGAGCCAAAGGCGGTTTTAATGTAAAAAAAAAAGAACAGCTTTTTTAGGACGTACAGAGATGCCAGCTGAGCAAATATATATAAAAAAACCAACTGACATTCATCCAGATTTTTAAATGTGACTAAAAATAATAACAAAAACTCTGCGACTTCTTTCCTTTGATTGACAGACAACTGCAAGAACTTGTTTTCTAACATTTTAATAAAATATTTTAGAATCTGACCTCATTTTGACTGCATAGATGAAGGGAAATTTACTTTTTTCAAACAGCCTGATGATTCATTTTTATTATATACAATGAGGTACAGTACAACTATGATATAGTTTGTTGTTTTTTTTTTGCAAGTAAACAGATCATCTCAGCTGCACAGCAGTGAAACAGAAGACAGTGGACCTTGTCTGTCAGCACTAACGATAGTGGAAGATCCAAATGCAGGAAAGAAAGACTTATGGAGAGGAACTGAAGTTTAAAAATGTTCTTAACCCATAAGAACCCAGACCCATTTCTCCTGGAAAATGAAATAATGTAGAATACACAACAAACAAAGTGGACACCTAAACACATTTTTTTGTTGTTGCACTGATGTCACCATGGGTTCCTAGGAGTTAAATATGACAAAAGCCTTAAACATAAACTACAACGTACTGGGAACAACAAGAAAGAATGTGACCATAAAAGACCCACTCTAAGGAAAATCACGTTTTTGGTGTTTTTATCGTGTTCTTGTGGTGTTTTTTTTATGATTCAATTAAGACAAAAGTTTTTTTTTTCACATCGTTGTGCATCAGAAGCAAGCGAGAAAATACATTTGGAAACAGCTTGTAGCAATGACTTCATACGGTGGCCCAGAAGGGTCACAACACAACACACTAACTTTATACACAACACACTAACTTTACACACAACACATTAACTTTACACACAACACATTAACTTTACACACAACACATTAACTTTATACACAACACACTAACTTTACACACAACACACTAACTTTACACACAACATATTAACTTTACACACAACACATTAACTTTACACACAACACATTAACTTTACACACAACACATTAACTTAACACACAACACATTAACTTAACACACAACACATTAACTTAACACACAACACATTAACTCACAACACAACACAATAGCTCACAACACAATACATTAACTCACAACACAACACATTAACTCACAACACAACACATTAACTCACAACACAACACAATAACTCACAGCACAACACATTAACTCACAACACATTAACTCATGGCCCAGAAAGGTCACAACACAACACATTAACTTACCTCACAACACATTAACTCACAACGGAAGTAAAGCAGCAATTGAAGTGCTTTTATTCTGAAATTTCTACTGGGCTGAGCAGCTAACTACCTAACAGAAAGTAATGTCACAGTGAGCTGTGGAGGGAGCATGTTATTGCTACAAGAGAAGCTAGCAGCAGTGTTGCCAGAAACTTTGTCTTTACTACGGTTCTCCTTCCTCTAAACACACACAATATGAACACACACTCCTCCCTCCGCTCTGACACCCCCCTCTGTCGCTGCACGCGCGCTCCTCTCCTCTCCTTTTTTCCGCTCCGTCCTGTGTGTGCGTGTGTGTTGGGGACTGCACGTGCCTGTGTGAGAGGACGGAGCGGAAAAAAGGAGAGGAGAGGAGCGCGCGTGCAGCTCCCTCCACAGCTCACTGTGACATTACTTTCTGTTAGGTAGTTAGCTGCTCAGCCCAGTAGAAATTTCAGAATAAAAGCACTTCAATTGCTGCTTTACTTCCGTTGTGAGTTAATGTGTTGTGAGGTAAGTTAATGTGTTGTGTTGTGACCCTTCTGGGCCATGAGTTAATGTGTTGTGTTGTGAGTTAATGTGTTGTGTTGTGAGTTATTGTGTTGTGAGTTAATGTGTTGTGTTGTGAGTTATTGTGTTGTGTTGTGAGTTAATGTGTTGTGTGTTAAGTTAATCTGTTGTGTGTAAAGTTAGTGTGTTGTGTGTAAAGTTAGTGGGTTGTGTGTAAAGTTAGTGTGTTGTGTGTAAAGTTAGTGTGTTGTGTGTAAAGTTAGTGTGTTGTGTGTAAAGTTAATGTGTTGTGTTGTGACCCTTCTGGGCCACCGTAACTTCAGAGCTACAATCGGCAGGCTGTAAACTGGTAGCTTAGAGCCCCTCAAACCCACAATCTAACATTACCGATGTAACAATAGTGACCAAATATGGAGCTATCCAGCTGTACAGTTCTGAGCCAGCTCAGACGAGAAACTTTTCCCTTTAGTCGTCTGCAAGTGGATGCATCAGAATGGAGCAGAGCAGGGTGCTTGTAGCTGCCCCAGCGTATTTTAGTTTTGTCAGATTCACCACGGTTTAGATAAAGAAACACTTAGAAATGCAACTTTATGCTTAATTATTTTACACGTCCTCCATCATCAGGAAAAACGCCACAAGAACATGTTAAAATCACAATTTTCGGTGGGTCTTTAAACTAAACATTACATAAAAATGTATTGAATTAAATTTTGTAGCAAAATAAATCTTCTTATGCTATGCACCCATAACACTGTAAAGCCGGTGACATTCATACCTCGCCAGTGTCATAGATCCAGACTCGACCTTCTGAGTCGCCCACCGCCACCTCCTTCCCTCCAGACGACCAGCGAACCCTGTTGAGAGCAGACGCCCCTTCGATGGTCACGCTTGCAGTTGGTACCTCAAAAGTAGAAAAAAGGTTTAGTCAGAGGGGTTTGATGCATTAGTGCACACCAAAAACTCTGCTCCTCAAAGGCTCTTTTTATCATATTTGTGGCTCATACTTAAAGATACTTATTGTATCTCTGATGTTTTTTTTTTGATGCACAAAACAACAAAAAGGAGACAAAAGAAACATATACATAAAAAAAGTAGAGTTTTGAACACCAACTCCGCCAAGAAAACATTTTATGGACAATTATGCACCTGCAAATATCCTGGGGGTTCGTAAATAGATGTACACAGTGAGAAGTCCTAAAATCCCGTTCTCATTGAAGGCATCACACGGTAAAAATTGTGTTTATTATTCAGCACATGGAGATAATGAGCTGGAACAAAGATCCGCTTTCAAGAAGAATTAAATCTTTTCAGAAACGAGTGGAAATACCACCAGAACCATAAGTGGGGCTCACAAATGTGTATAAAGCCCTCCGATGAAGCCGTAAAAACAAACAGGAGAAATGTTGGAAATGTACAATTACAAATGAGGCTAATAATAAAGTGAAAGGTTGGCAATTTAGGCCAGCTTGATTTACTAAAGAATGCCCACAAGATGGGAAAATATGTATATTTTTAAAAGTTTTTTTTAAATTAAATGGGTGAAGTTAAGATGTGAACAACAGCTTTCACTGATGGACCCTAACTGAAATTCTTTTCAATGTTCCATGAAGAAAGAAGCACTAAAGCCATTTTTTAGAAGCAAATCTACCACATAAAGAGCACAAATTCGTTGGAATCTATTGTAAGTTACAAAACAAAGCCATCACATTACATACGCTCCATCAACTGGACACACACAGGGCTATTCTTTTTATAATAACCATGTTTGCTGGAGCTGATGCTCTGTTCAGCGCTCATGTTGCATCTCTAAAAACTTAAAACCATCTGCAGTGTTTCCATAAACTGTTCCTGACATGTGGCAGGCGGGTCTGACACATGTCACTAGTGGAGACAGAGGCCTTGGCATACTGAGTCCTCGCACACCAAGCCTCCGTGCATTTAAAGCAGCGCTAACCACAGACTCGCTGCCATTAGCCCGCTAGCTTCCACAGCTCTGCAAGAGTGCATCTGCACGGAGCGCCTTCAATTGCTTGTGTGTTTCTGCGTGTGTGGTGGAAATGAGAACCAGGCGCGCTGCACGTCTCCGTTAATGTTGTTATGACTGTGTGTTTTTAATATGATGGCAACAATGAAAGCCTGTTGCTATTAGACTGACTGTGTGCGAGCGTGTGCATGTGTTTGTTGCATCCGCTTGCGTGAGCGTGTGTCTGAGCAAATGTTTCCCATAAAGCACATTGTTAGCCGGGGGAAGGCCGCCAATAATGAACTCTTCATCTGTCTGAAATAGGCTGCTGTTGAGGGAACCATGGGAAAGACGGCATCCGCGCTGCAAAACGAGAACTTGGAGGGGAAATGCATCTTTGAATTTGTTCTGAATTATTTTACCTCTGCAGTGCGGAGAAAATGACATCAGTGAGAGGATATTATGAGAGCGGCTGTGGGGGGGTGTATCTGTAAAGATTCAGACTTGTATTAAAGTGTAAGTCCCTGTGGGTGTTGTCTCCATGGTAACCGAGGGAGAAGAGGATTGAAAGTATCCTTTCTACTTTTACCTGACTGATCAAAGATGCCAACACAGTGACAAAGTATGATGTTCATAATCCTAGAATGTGACATTTCTGTTTACACAGACTTTTTATAAAAATGAAATTATCAAGTAAAATTAAGTCACAACTATGATATTGGGCAAAACTCAGGTCTGTGTTTCTTTAAAAAAGGAGAAAACTTGGTTAAGTTTAAGCAGAAATAATACAACAATTATTACAAAAAGACCCTCTTCTATGTAATTCACATTTATATTATTATCAATAGTTATGTTATTATTATAACAGCAAAAAATGAAAATTTAGAAAGTAAAAAGAGAAATGATCCTTTTTCTGACTTGTAAGAAAAAAATGTATAATTTAAGAAAACATGTCATTTTTCTTGCCTCACTGGCAGATTTCTTTAGTCTTTTTAACAAAAATGGTCAGAATTCAAGAATTTTGTTTACTTATATCTAGGGGACCTGTTTTTGGAGTTTGTATACATGTTTATATATTTACAGTTAAAATACACCTTAAAGGGAAAAACAAAAAAACAACACTGCAAAACCTCTAATGAAACTGTGTTTTTTTTTTACTGAAGAGAACTTTACTGAAACAACTACAACTTTGTAGATCAATAAAATTATGTGAGTTGAATTGATTTCAATTTTTTTTCAGTGAAGGAGGATTCAAGCCCTGGCACGATATGCCGAAAGGCGAACAAATATGATTCCATATTTGAAAAGTAATCTCCCAGTAATTCTACAGGAGAAAACAGAACTGTGTTAGCAGGAGAAGATTAAACTCACGTTAGAGTAAAACATTCTTTTTAACCCTTAAGGCCCGTACACATACGGACGAATATTCGCCAGGCGTTATTCGCCAGCGTTTTTCGCCACGTTTTTTGTGTTCACACCCAGGCGATTTTCGCTGACAATGAGCCGAGCGAACATGCAATTTCATTCCCTGACGTTAGATGGCGCTTAATGTAAAACAGAAATACCCCCTGTACACAAGGTGGCGCTGCGCAACTTTACGCTTCTTAAAGTCGCTTTTCACTCAGAAGAAGAGAGCAAGTATTTACGCGCTTGTCAGAATCATACAAAGAAAACATGAATATTTCAAGCACCAGTAGCTCCAACTGGTGCTTGGTTCGGGGATATTTTAGAATGTCCGTCATTATTTCTTCGCGGCTGTGTAGATGCAACTCGGCGTCTATCTTCTTCGCTGGTATGTGTGCTCAGCAAGGCAGTTTTGTGTTTGAGCGCCCCCAAGTAGTGTTTTACTGTAACTTCAGAAGCTCCAGACACTTGTGCAAAAGCGCCGTTCTCATTGGTCGAATAGATTTCGACGCGACGCGTCAAACCAAAAAAATGAACCCGAGGCGTTTTTTAAAAAGTGACGCTTTGACACGTGGCGTTTTTCCGCTTCGGTGTGCAAACTCACATTGGTGCCCTTTGTTTAGTCACGAGGCGTTAAACGTCGGCGAAAATCGCGGGCGAAATTCGTCCTGATGTGAACAGGCCTTTATAGAGGTTTTCTACTGAAGGCGCTAACGGCCTACCTTGCTTTTTTGTTATTTTTACCCATTTTATCGATATCCATTATCTGGTGATCACAAGAAAACACTTTCTATCTTGTGATCACGGGTCCACGAGATAGTATTTCTCGTTCACACCAGAACACACAATATTGGATTTCCATTGATGATCCACTTGTAGACTCATCTGCGCCAACCTCCACCTCACACGACAAAGACTGATTTAGACATTGTTTATGACCAACAACATCAACACAATCACCGCCTGAGTTACAACACGATTAAAGTAGTCTGTTATAAATTGATCATTCTTCTGGTGTTCAAAATTTTCTATGACAAACTGCTACGGATTGTAGATAGATGATCAAAATATATTCTTCGTCATATTGTTATTACGACATGACAACATTTTTTATCTCGTGATTTTATCTACTATCTTGTTATTATGAAAAATAAACTTCTTGTGATGATATCATAGTAGATGTCGTTTTCACAGGAAATCGGGCAAAAAAAGAGTTTTCTGTGTTTTGAGATGTCTTTTTTATTTATAAGACCATTTTTAATCATGTTTGACATAAAGTTAAAAAGAAAATGTGGTCAGCCATCAATGACCTTAAATGCACTCATCCCAAAATAAAAATGTAGCCTCAACTCTGCAAAAGTCAAGCCTTGGCCTGAACTCTCTTCTTTTTTTCATGGGACTGTGGCCTGAGGGTTGGGTCTCGCAGCTTTGCGGTCTTCAGCACATCTGTGCAGTCCTCTGATGGGACGTAGTGTGGGAGGAAGATGGGCTGAGGTGGTGGGGACCTGAGGTTGCCTGAACGTTACACAGAGGTTGTAGAAATGTTAGTGGGATCGCTGGGTGGGAGCCAGAATGAGGAGATGTCACCCAGGCTGATTTAAAGCAAGAACTGTGGGAAACGCCTACAGGGGAATCTTGAAGCTGGCGTGTGTGTGTGTGTGTGTCGCGGGAGACTTGGTTGTTTGGTTGTGCGGTTCGGGCTTAGCCCCATAAACAGACCCTGAGGATGCCAAACACACACAAACACACTGCAAAGTCAATGCAGCCAGCACAGCCTCGACATCAACATGCACACACCTCTGTGTCGTTGTTGAGGTTCCACAGGTCCAGGCGGCCCATGCCATCCACGGCGGCAAACGTGGCGGGGTGCACAGGCGACCACATGACGTCATACACATAGTCTGCATTGTCTTCAAATGAGTACAGGGGTTTGTTGTGCTGAAACAGAGAAAAACAAGAAGTCGTGAAAAGGTACTGCGGGGAAAGACAGAGCAAACTTCGGCAGGAGATGACACACTGGAGATAGACAGAGTGAAAAGGAATGGAGAGACGGAGTGAGTTAGCTTCAGACAGAGTGGCGCTGCCTCAGCCTTGGGGCCTGTCTGGGTGCAGAGCCTAATTAAAAAGACTCGCACATTCACACAGCGCCATAAAACCACTGTGAAAGATGAAAGAGAAGGCCCCTCCACAAGGTGTACTGTAACCTTTACACAACAGCTGTCGGAGAGATGGGAGAGATAGGGAACGGGAGGAGCAGGAGGGGTGGACAAAGAACGGGAGGAAGACACAACAGAATTAAGGATGTAGAAGAGGTCCAATTGCATGAATGCAGAAGGACGTTTATGGTTTTTGGAACCGAAGTCATAATTTAGGAAGACTGCGATCAATATCTCCTTCATTTCAACATAAACTAGCTGATGAGGATTTATATCTACATCCTGTGCAGGATGTTGCACATTTAAATAGAAAACTTGTCAGTGCTCTCTAGTGGACAAATGGATAACTACTTTTAATGTACATGTTTTCCATTTTCTTTGAGCAAAGAATAAATACTTCAAGCTGTTTCTATGTTTTTAGATATTTTTGTATTTAAATTTTATGTTTTGTTGCCATTTTCTATTAGTAGTTCATTGCGAGCTTTAAATAAATTTGACTACATTGTGTTAAATTAATATCATTTATATTTTTATGTCTCCTAAAAATGAATTTATGACAGTTTAAACAAATATTTACAGGAATAAAACCAAACTAATCTTCCTGATTTAAAATGAAACAGAGTGCTTACTCCACCTGTAATAAGTGTAACCCTGGTAACTAACGAAACAAGAAATTTTACGAAAATACTTTATCACTGTTAGTTTTTATAATTTTAATATTTGGTGCAGATATTTAAAATATGATAAAAAATAAATATATATATTGTGCACTAAACATGTTTGCATTTCTAATCCCAGCAAATCTTTAGACAGTTCTGTTTTCAAGTCACCTGGTAAACTGAATGGCTCACGGACAAAACAGTTTATCTTATGTTTCCACATCTATCCATCCATTATCTACACCCTAACTACTATTGCAGGGTTGCTGGAGCCTATCCAGGTACTGTTGGTCAACGACGGAGTCCACAGTGGTCATTTCGCCAGTTTATCACAGGGCCACACAGACTAACAACTACACACACAATAACATCATGCACCTCTACGGGGGGTTGACCCGTAAGGGTGCAGCAGAGTTTTTGGGTTGTCCGTCCTCGTGGAGGGTCGTAGTAAAGAGAGACTACATCTTAAGGGGGAGCACAGTTGTTTTTACGGCCACCTCAAAGGACATCATGAAAATTAAACATGCAATTGTCATGCAGGTGGAAGGTCTATCCTAAAAATGTGTAAGGTCAATGGAAGTTACACGCACTTATGACATGATATGTACTCTTAGGCTACAAGGTAAGATGCATGTGCTGGCTTCTTACTGACAAATGCTGCACGCACAGGGCATGCAGGTGATACATAAGTGCCCGGAGGACATCCACAAATGCCCACACAAACTTCACTCCGATTGTCTAGTATCTTATATTCTAACAATCAAGTTTCAAGCACACCCTTATCATGTGAGTAGAAGTACTGGGTTGAAAAAAAACAAAAATCCATCAAATACACCTCACTTACTTTATCCTTACATGTTGTTGGTTAACTGTGACCCGTCGCCCGCAGCATGCCAGTAGAAAAAACGTGCACTAACATTTTCACTCTACGGGCTCAGCAGACAGTCTATGACCTCAATAGTTTGTAACAGTCAAGGGGGTGGAGTAGCTCTTTTGAGACTTTAATGATGAGGTAATCCTTTTTCCCCCCACGAGACTGAGGCTCACACTCAGGGCTTGTGCACTACCTCTTTTTCTTTTTTGATGATTGTGACACTCGGGCTGTACAGCTTCTGTTTTATATTTGTATATTTTGAAACAGTAGCCGTCCAACCGAGCCTTATAAGGTTGATGATCATTATTAATAAAGTGAAGAACACTTTTGGAGTCCCAGAATCTGCGTATTCGTGAGTTTTTTTGTTTCCATCTTGACTTTTTCTCTCTGCTGAGCTCCAGTGGTCTTTGGTGCAACCTGTGAACGTTACAATTTCATGGGGGCCACTTGTGTGCCCCAGACAGGTTTGCCCAGACAGACCATATCCACCCGTAAGGGCAGTTGCGACTAAGGCCTATAGGACAATGCAATGCAGAGTCACCAATGTCTTTAAGCTTTAAGAATCTTTGTCCAATTCTTATCAAATTATTCCGATTGCCAAAAAAAAACAAAGCATAAACGTTTTTTAATCTTTTTTTTATATTTGTGCATCAGTGAGGTGTGTTACAGCCCACACTGAATTATGCTAAACTGTGTTTGTTGAACTTTAACTATGCGCAGAACTGACCTCTGTGAGAAAGGTTAATAGCGGAAGGTTTCAGCTTGTGCAGAAGTTAAAGATGGAGAATAATTAAGTATGGTGGGCGGTACGCTTTATAGAGGATGAAAAAATTCATAATTATGTTGATGATACAGAGGACCTACATGTTCTCAGCTTACAGGTTCAAATATGAAAAAGTCTCCTGGAGTGTGACCCATTATTTCAATAATATAAACACTGCCAATATCTGGGTACTTTTGTAAAGTATTTGTAGTAACTTAACTCCAACGAATCCCTGCAAGTGTTTGCATGTTGTAAACCAATAATCCTTTATTAAACGATGGATTCCAGAAGACTAAAACCTGTTTTCCTCACAGGCAGAAGGAAAAGGTCACAGAGGGTTAATCAGTTGGCTGAAGGAGCAAAAATGAAAGAAGGTGAGGTGCCTCTCTTGCTGATGTTTGCTCTATTTTTCTGCAGGCTTAAACCTTTTCTCTCCACAGTTGTTCTTAACGCACACACTCAGAAACACAAACATACCGAGACAATTTCAAGCTTGGATTGAACTTGTTCTCTCGCTGGTCAGATGGCAGCAGAGGTCACTTTTTTATGCATCTTGCAGTTTCTACACTCAATAAACTGGCTAAAGTCTGTTTATTTTCTCATTTTGTTGTTCTATTGTAATCATTACACAACACGGTAACTTTTACATCCCTTTTTTCATATTTTTATTTCAAATAAATAAGCTTTTTGTCCCAGAATTTGTTTAAGACTAGAGTGACACATCAATTAAAAGATACAACAAAATAATTACTCCGAATGTCAACCACTTTTAGCTGTTTTTGTCTGATTTCAAAGAATGTGATTTGGGCAAATAGGTTATAAAACTAATCTCAAAATTGAGTTAAATCCAGGTGGCGCCGTACATGAAGAAACCGATCCCATTATATTTTCTGTACTGAGGAGCCTGCGGCTCGATTCAGCTGGAAAACTATTACATGGCAAAGGGTTGCACAAAAATACTGACTAAATTGGTTTGCATTGACTGTTCTAGGGTTTTCTGAAATTTTAGAAAATTCTACTGTTAGGCATCAAAACTTGTTTAAATGTTTATTTTTTTCCCGCAGCTCTAGATTTGTGACTGCGGCGCTGCTTTTGAATACTAAAAACCTTTTTGTTTCAACTGTTTCAACAGGAAATTAGTGTTTTGAGCAGGAGTTGATTGTGCCGATTTCATGACACTGACCTTTCATTTTTATTCGCTCAATGACGCGCCAGTACTGAGTGTTTTTAATGTCTAATGAGGAACAAGTGGCTAAATTGGGGCATCCCAAACACGGATGTAATAGTGAGACTGTGGGAAAAACAGTGATTTTTTAAACGAGATAGAGGGAAGCAAGTGGGACGAAAACAACTAAAATGACATTTTATCAGACTGAATGACATGCTTTAGATTTAAACCCGGAATACCCTATAATTACAGGACATAACTTCTGAGTTCATATTCTTAAAAAAGTACTGTAGCCCTATTTTAGAGGTTTAAAGTAGGTTGTTTTTCTAACATGCACAACTGCAGTGTCAAGACGACCCAGCTCCAATTGAACCTTTGGTGGATGAATTTGAGATTTTGGGTCCATCTTGCCATTTTATAAGTATTCGGTGGTCACATCTGGGGTTTATGGAAGCATTTCATAAACCCCACATTTAGAAGATAATTTCCTGCAGTTTTGCACTGATTTTGCTGTTCGATGACAGCTGGAGCCCCATCAACAGCTCTAGCAGATTTCGTAAACGTTTGCTGGTTGCACCAACACGAATCTTCTAAATGTGCTTTTATTACTGTTATGATTTTTATTAAGGGCCTGCTCGCTCATAATTGTTTAAATCCATGCGGTCAGTGCTAGTCCGGAAATTACGGTAAATGCGTGGGAATTACATCAGCCTTTATTCTGTTCTGGACATCACTGGAAACACCAATTCATATGATGGTTTAAAGTTTCTCAGGTCTGCATAGCAGCATTTCCTCTTTCGAAGCTTCCCCGGACTAGCTTTGTCTCCGGGCTAGCGGGCGGGGTTTAGCTCCGTCCAAAGACAAAGCTAGTCTGAGGGAGAAGCTTCGAACCGTGGGCCCAGGCTGCAGGCCGCAGGCTTCCGAAGGAGGCTGTGGTCCCAAACTCCGGACCGCAGAATGCGGAAATCCTGCTACGTAGTCCCGAGAAGATGTGTACAATCATCAGGAGTTCACAACCATCACAAAGTCCTCTCTCCTGCCGCTAACACTGCTGCACTGATCCTAGCATGTCTATGTCTCATAGCAGCCGGACAGATGGAGATAGCAGTGATGTCATCGCCCCGCCTCCCCGCTGGAAATGCTAAGTGGAACTGAATAATGTGACATTATTCGCAGGGAGGATGTGAAAATGAAAATACAATCCCCTCTTTGCATTTTCGTTTCAACTATGAGACAGAATAAGCGGTTTTTAAGTGGAAAATGAAAAAGCATTTTGAAGTATTGATTTTTCATTTTCATTTTGAGTCATTTGATGCAGTTACATTTTGAAAATGAAAACGCATTTCTGTTTCTTTTCAATTGTCAAATTAGATATTTCTAAATGAATTTTGCTACACATTCACCAGAGAACTTTTTGAAAATGAAATGTCAACTACCATTTTTCTTAATCATTTAATTAAGTGACAGAATAAACGGTGTTGAAGTAGAAAATGAAAAAGTATTTTGAAGTATTGCTTTTTCATTTTAATCTTGAGTCAAAAAATGCAGCTTGATTTTGAAAATGAAAAAGCATTTCTGGTTTTGACTTTTATTTTTAATCATGCTACACAAATGCTTTTATAGGGGTTAACTGGTGAACCACTTGTTATGTTCTTCAAAGCTTAGCTGAATCCCATCTTTGACCCTGAAATCTTTGCAGACAGCTTGGCTGAAGTGTTGATAGGAGAGTCTACGCTAATTAGAGTGGAAGGATAAGTTCAAATGTTTGTGTTTTTACATACTAGGTATTTCACTGTGGGCTAAAAAGTTATTAACACGTTTATTTCATGATGTTACAAGCTAAGGATGCATTTTTTACCTAGCCTCTCTCAGGCTTGACAGATGCTTTTAAAAAGTATTCTGGAAATAGTGTGTTTTGACTTGATTTTAGCCCACTACTACTGTAAAATGATCATGTGTAATATTGCTGTTCTTAAATCTTAACATTGAATTTCATAACATATTCACAACTTAGTTCCTTTAACCATTTAGCAATTCAGACCAGTTGTGGAGCTAGAGGAGCCGCTTAGGTTTATATTTCAGACGATTAAGCATTTTGTGGTACGACTTCTATTTTTGTGGTACAAAATGTCTGAAATGGTGACTTCTTTGGTATAAGCACCAAATTTGGCATGGATGTACCTTACGATACCCTCTTTCAAAAAAGCACGTTAGCCACAAGAAAAAAACCAAACTGGCGGCCATTTATGAAGATAGTGGCCATACACTCAATTGCTACAAAAATATTCAATGTCTATTTGCCTCAGTCTCAAAAATATGGGCTGTTCATGTACAAAATCCAGTCTTTATAAGAATATCTATAAATAATGGTTTATTTTCAAACTTTTGTCATATACAAGGCGCACCAAACTATAAGACACATTAGGAGAGACAAAAGACTAAGAGATAAGTCTGTCATTCAGATTTTAGTAACACAATTCCAGAACGTGTTTGTAATACGCTACAAGTTAGCCTCAATAGGCCTACCTGTAACTCCAACAACCTTCGTTGCAACACATAAAAAAGCCAACTGATGCCACTATAACTAACGTTACTTTGACTACGCTAACTCCCAACCTTGTTAGTAACACGTAAAAATAACTAGTTTGACAGCTACACATTAGCCACGTTAGCTAATTCACAATAACTGTTACTCCGACCTTGTTTGCAACACGTAAAAAACAGATCAATAGTGAAAAAAAAACATTACTGTGACAATTTTAACTCCCAACTTTGTTAGCAACACATTAAAAAAGAAAGAAAAAACAGTCAGACAACGCAACATGTTAACCAGGTTAGAGTATTCACAACACCAAACTAACCGTTTTGACAGAGCACCATGTACCTCTCCAAATCGCTTTGACATCAGTAACCACAACCAGAATTAATCCATGTATAAGGCAACCTGTTGTGTTTTAAAGACAATTCAGGCCTTAGAATGGAAAATATGGTATAGTTGGTTATAAAGTCATTTTTAAATATCTCTTTCAACTAGTCTGATATTGTTCTAGGTCATTAACAATCACCTGCACTGACACTGACCCAGACCTTGAATTAACTTCCTCAGAGAGCAGATGTGAACCAAGTGGGCTTCATCCAATCACCCGAAGAGTTTTTAGGGTTAGGGTCAAAAGAGCAAAAACGTTGAAGTTATGCACAATCATAGACCCACTCCCAGCTGTCACGACATCTTCACACTTCTGGCTGCCCCTGAAAGGTTTGGCTAACCACAATATTTTCACCGCTAAGAGTAAAAACATTAGCAGGCCTCTGTTTGATGGCCTTCACAAGCGTTTCTGAAGGGAAACACTTGTGAAGGCGAAAAAAAGAAAATGCAGCAAACCTGTGTTATTTTGTGTCAGGCTGTTGGAAGGGAAACCTTGAGGGTGTTTCAGACAAGTAAAGACAGCTTGCTTTAGGTGAATGTCAGGCATGTGTGGTGCATCTGTATTTACCCACACACATCCACAACCAGGTAGTTGCCTGCACCCACAAATATGGATTATGTGGGAAAAGAGACAGACACACATTCCTGCGGTGCCCCTCAAAGGAAAGTGAATTCCCAAATCCTGAAAAATAACACACTCTGCTGATGAAAATCCACAGAAATGTTTTTATATGCTTTTCAGAACTCTTTTCGCAAGAGACCTCTGGTCTGGCTGAATGCATACATGAACAGTCATTTATTTGGGTGTCTCACTGCCATATAGACACATAGGAAACCTCTGAGAGGATTTTGTATGACGCTACAGAATTGACGCAACCCAAATTATATCATTTCTTAAACTTAGCAATTTTGCATTTGAATCGTTAAATAAACATAAGCTGAACTTCTGTCTCGCCACCCAAAACATGTCTTTTCAGGGTTTTAGTTTACATCTCTATCCTTCATTGTGACTGACTCAGAAGCTGTTTGGGTTTCCTGCCATTGAATGTTGCCAAGTAGAATTTATTACAATGATTTGAAAGGGGAAAAAAAAGTCTTACTGAGTCGACAACGTCACTATAAACCACAACAAATAAAAGCGCCCACGTTTAAAGGATTTAGTATTTACACATTAGTGTAACAGACATCATTTTCCAGTCAGTGCATTCAGGGTTTTTGCACATCTTAAGTTGGTAAATATACAATCTAAAAATGATTATTAGGCAGTGATAATTTTTCTAAAGTTAAGACAGCTATCGATCTGTAAAAAACATATGTTCACACACTTTATCAAAGTACACCACAACTCTTGTGCTTAAAGTTCCAAAGTTCTTCCACTTTACCAAGCAACTATCCCCCAACCATGGTGCTACCACCTCCATGCTTTGCAGCAGAAATTCAATTTCCTTTGACAGATGAACCCCAAACATTCTGTTTTCTTTTGAATTAACTGGGAAACATGTCAGAAAAAGCTCTTTGCTGTTTAATGTGCTTCATCACAGACTCTGAGGCCAATTGCTGCTAGTGCATGTTGCTGAATCTATAGAAAACGTAAGAGTGCTAACTGTTGAACTAAAATGTATCCATTTGATGACATCTTAAACAAAACAGAAGCAAATGAATTACAATATTCAACTGAAGCAAAACTAAAAAAAAGAAGCCGTGAGCAAAAGTTTATGCTTCAACATTGCTTTGACACTAAAAGTTAAATTGAAATGTTTTTTTTTCTTTTTTAGAACGTGTTTAAAAAAATTGTATATATATGTACATGTATTTTATTGTCAGCAAATGTATGTTAGATTGTAGAAAGTGAGTATGCTTATTTCTGTAGCACTTTTGACAGATGAAATCACAATTGAAACAATAGAGGTCCTCCTGCACACACCCTGTGTCCGAATTACCACCCTAACCCCTACATAGTGCACTACATAGGACGTTCGCCATTTTGTAGTGCTGTCCAAATCTACAATTCCAAAACTGAGTGCCCTGGAAATTTCACAGAAGTCTCTGCGAAAAGCCAGTGTGCACAGATGCGTATGGAGTTATTTCAGTCTCAATAATCAGAAATGCACACAACCGGTTTTACAAATACACACGCTCCGATTCACAAATGTCATTTTATGCAAACGTGAAAAATAAATTCGGAAATACACACCCTGTGTTTCACAAACACACAGATTATGTTTCACAAATGCACACTAAATGTTTTACAAATGCACAATAAGTGTTTCTCACAAATGTGCACACTGTTTTTCACATAAACATTTTAGGAATTCACAATAAATGTATCAGAAATGCACAGTAAGTGCTTCACAAACGTGACTTTTAGGTACACATGTGATGTGAACTCACAGATCATTCGAACTGCAGACTGTGCATTCAAAATCCCGTTCTCGTTTGTGAATCTCCCCGTGTGTGTGAGAGATTTTTCTACGGTGAATATTGAGACTCATCTGACGGAGCGGGTCAACTAATGTCACCATTGGCTAGTGAATCTGTCAATCAAACTCATCGGCAAAGCAGGCGGGTTCGCTTTTAGCCAATCGAATGGCCCCTTACACTCTTCACTCTCAACTGACGAGGGAGGGAGCTGTTCAGCACAGCAGTTGGGAGGACGCGGGCGGCAAACATGGCGGAGAGGTCTTCTGAACGGGAACAGTCTCAGCCCGTAAGTAATGCACTTATTTGATTATTATTCCCTCGTTGTACATCTTGTAATGTTATTGAATACTAAGTTGAAGCGGTCTCCTTAGCCAAGTGACATGTGTGAATGCTTTATGAACACTGCAGCCGAGTCGTTTGCAGAGTACCCCCACCGCAAATTAGCTTAGCTTAGCCTGTGCGGTCATATTTTTTATGAAAGCGGGGGAGGACTTATGATGGTTTTGTCAAGTTTTATACTTGGCATACCAGCTCTTCACACAACACGAGTAACTACAACCAACCAGGGGCCTCGAAACTAGCCGGCTTTCGACTCAAATTGTGTCTGCCTGCCCTGTGTGAGTGTGAGGGAAGTTTAAGCTAGCGCGTCGGTTCAAGCTAGATATACAGCCAATGTAGGTTCTTAACATGATTCATAAGGAGCCAAGGGGAAAACATGCCGGATTTACAGCAGCACAGAAAGTTTAATAAAAAGTATTGATTTAGAGACGGGGATTTGTTTAAACACTGATGCTATGCTAACTAGCTAGTAAGTTAGCTGTCCCGTGTGCTGCCTTTATGTAAACGCGATCCGGGTTAAAGTTAGACAGTCTTTTCACAACCCAGACTTTAAGACGGGGTGGATATGTGCAACAAAGTTAATTCATATGACATTCATGAAAACGGCATTTTTTAAACATAACATACATGAATCCACTGAGAATGAAAGAAGCCTCATTAACGTTTCTAACGTTAGAACCCGTATTCATTGTGATGACCAGCCCTATGAGATTGTGTCAGAGTGACAGCCACTAAATTCCCCGTATCTTTACTTCCAATGACAAAATGACAAGAATCCCAAACATTGTGTTTTTAGGCTGTTTTGTAGTCAATAAGTAGTCACAGAAAGGGCGGATGGGAGAAATCTGCTGTCAACAGTGATTTGAGTAGAAGTTACTGTAAGTATTACACACAGGCTTCCTGTGATCAGTGTCTTGTCTCTGATATTTTTTTAAAGCTGTTCTTTACTACAAGCTCAAGTTATCATAGCAAGAGTGTTTTAAAAAATTCCCCTTTCTAATATTTGAAAATTATGTAATTTAATCTCAGACAGCTAAATGATCCATCCATGTTTGTTGTGTTTTTATTTATTCTCTAGGAATTGCTGAAGCGTGACATCCTAAATACCTTTCTATTCTATTCTATTTCATATTTTATCATCCTATTGTATTACTGTTTTACTTGTCAATTGGGAATTTAGCATTTTTGCCCCTGTAAATATCTGTCAGTTGAAAGTATTTGTACTTGTATTCCATAGATCTTGTACCTGAGAAGATAGCAGAGAACAACTGTGCAGACACCCACTTGGCCTTCTTCAGTGACGCTGTGAACGTTTATGGCTTACCTCTGAGGTATTCATGTTTTTCATAAAGAAATCTTTTATTCACATATCAGGCAGTATAAGTACTTGGTTTTTTGTACAAAAATAAAATAACTTTTTTTAGACTCCTCTGAAAACAAAGCCAACTCTAAAACTTTCCCCTCGTGAATAACATTTTACCCCCCCTTAACAGTCTCTCTCACCTCATTTTTTTCCCCAGTGATACATGTAACCCACTCCTGCAATTTATCTAACCTAGAAATTCTACTTATTGGCATCATACATAAGAACATTACATTTTAAGTTGATGTGTACCGTATTGGCGATGCATTTGTAATTATGTGTTTGAGACTTGATTTTCATGTTATTGTCAGGGTGAGAGGAGATCACGGAGGAGAAAACGTGGGCATAGCCGAGTTAATGCTCACAGTACGTACAACTGACACAAACGGCTTCATTGTGGGAAAAGTGTACACACAATCAACGGTGAGTTGAACCTAGTTTTAGATGCTTTAATATATACATAAAAGTGAATGATGTATTAAAAATAAATCTGACAATATAATATTTCTTTTTGCTTTTTTCCAAATACAGGATTGAGCTCCTCTGGTGTGATGTCTTCATGACTGTTACTGGTTTATATTACAACATCCTGCACTCTCCTGAGGACCAAGACTTGCTCAATATCAGTAACATCACGTATTCTGCTGCCATTACATCTTCCTACCACGCATTCAGGCCAGTTTGGATGTCTTTAGTGACGCGTGGGACAGCCAATCAGGACGGAGCAAAGCATGACACCAAATCAGCTGTGGCATTTGGGCTTGACCCAGAACCCTGTTTCTGATCCCCGGGTAAGTGCTTTATTTCAGTGTTTTTCAACCTTTGTTCTCTTGTTCCACGGTCTGACACCGGACTCTGTGGAAAGTTACACCGCTAAAGACAAGCTTTAGCTGGTATTTTTGTTATAACTGAGCGACTTTATCAGCAGAATTAAAAACAAGGAAGTGAAGACTTTAACCACTTCTCATTGGTCAGACTGATGACATGTGATTAAGCCTTCAAGAATGATTGGTGGAGACAGTTAAAGGGGCGGAACTTTTCCTTACAAGGTTATAGCTGCAGCTAAATCACGGTACTGTCAACCTTATCAAAATGTATTTTATAGAATTAAATAAACACAAAGAAAAAGTCATTTTAAGATCTTTTATATTCCTAACTACTCAGTGTTTTATCAGTGCCTGTTTGGATTAACAAAGAGCTGATTTCCTGGAGATGGAAAATGATTTCAGATCAGTGAAGTAGGGCAATTCCCCACGGCACACTTGACCATCTCCCGCGGCACACACACTGGTTGAAAAACCCTGCTTTATTTAATCTCACTGTACTGGACAACTGATTTGTGTGCAGTTCGACTAAAGTGGAAAGTATCAAGAACAGTATGATGAAATCACAATGACTACAAGGAATTTTCATCAAAAATGAATGAAAAGTATTATTGTTGTGTGGTGCAAACTATTTCCCTAAATTGTTTGGTTTTTTAAATCAAGTAGGAAGAATAGCACATCTGCAAGTTCAAAATACATCACAATGTTTGGCATTATGAGCCATCAGCTGTACTAATCTCACTACTTTGTTAAGAGTCACTTATTTGCAAATTATAAACAGTTATGGAGATATGAGGTCTGCCTGCTAGAAACAATATAAGTCATTATTAGTGGGTCTCTGTTCCTACATAATCTAAAACATTAAAAAAAACAGTGCTGTTCATAAACAGTATCTTTATTTTTTTTTTTTTTGTCAGGGTATGCTGGTTCCAGAGATTGAATGGGAGGAGAGTGGATCCATGGCTGAACCTCATCCTGGGATCAATGTCCTGGAATGGGACAGTCACCTTTTGGGTCCACAAATGTTGGAACTGCAAGACGACATCAATCCATTGTTTAATTCAGACCGTGTGGGAGTGGACCTACATCTTTACTGTCCCGTTTGTTTAGAACTTAATTTAGGCGACATAATTACATACAGAAGAAGAGAGACTGAGGGGAGTAAGACAGAGTTCAAATCAATACTGCTGTATTGTTCAAGGGACTTCATTGTATGTAAGGAAGTTATGAAAATTAGTTCCACTTTAAATAAAATTCAAATCAGTAGAGATCCCACATTTGCTTAAATTTTGATGTTTTAATCTGTCCATGTTTTCACTGAATTTTACTCTGCAATAAAGGGTGAATGTTTGCACTTTGTTGTTCTATGACCATCTTTTGTTGTGTAGTATTTAACCAGCTATAAAACCCAGAGAGAAGAGGATCTTTTTTGCAAGGGTGACCTGGCCAAGAGGTGTATATGTATATGGTTACAATATAAAATCAATGACATTTGAGTTATTAAAAAAATAAAATTAAGGTCCATCAAAGTGACTTTGGGCTGAGCAGGGGAGGTGTATATTGGGCGTCTGTGATTGACAGTGAGATGAACTTGAGGTAATGTAGTCCCACTGCGTGGTACGGAGCAAAGTGATGCCAGTTTCTCCACAAAACCTTCTGTGGAAGTTAAAGATTTTTCTCCTCCACCTTCAGATGATCACGACCGAAGGGAACCGTGTCTGAGTGTTGAATTGACGCTAGCATGAAAGCTAAGAGAATAACGTACAAACAATCCCGAGTGAAACATTCATTTTAAATCTCATGACCAGTACAGAGTTCGATGGATTCTATGTCAACTGCATTCAACCACTGTTGCCTTGCTCCCAGGTCCACTGAAAAGTTGCACAAGCCAGTAATTTTTGACAACCCAAGGCAAATAAACCGACAAGCCATGCTAAGGCTAACACGCTAACGACCGACTGGTACAGAATCAAATATGGGCGGAGCTTTTGCCACCTGCAGAAAGCGTAGAGAAAGTGTAAGGGGCCATTCGATTGGCTAAAAGCGAACCCGCCTGCTTTGCCGATGAGTTTGATTGACAGATTCACTAGCCAATGGTGACATTAGTTGACCCGCTCCGTCAGATGAGTCTCAATATTCACCGTAGAAAAATCTCTCACACACACGGGGAGATTCACAAACGAGAACGGGATTTTGAATGCACAGTCTGCAATTCGAATGATCTGTGAGTTCACATCACATGTGTAACTAAAAATCACGTTTGTGAAGCACTTACTGTGTATTTCTGATACATTTATTGTGAATTTCTAAAATGTTTTTGTGAAAAACAGTGTGCACATTTGTGAGAAACACTTATTGTGCATTTGTAAAACATTTAGTGTGCATTTGTGAAACACAATCTGTGTGTTTGTGAAACACAGGGTGTGTATTTCCGAATTTATTTTTCACGTTTGCATAAAATGACATTTGTGAATCGGAGCGTGTGTATTTGTAAAACCGGTTGTGTGCATTTCTGATTATTGAGACTGAAATAACTCCATAGATGCTCACTAGATTGGCGAAAATAGACCACAATGCATTGTGTCAAAATTTTTGCCAAAAAAATGTATTTAAATGTATGTCTTCAATAAAAAATCAACATTTTTATCTTTAGAAGACAGTGGACTCATAAATAAGCGTCACAAAATGCTAATTTTAATTAGATTTTAACTTTGTGAAATAGATGACGTTTAAAAAAAAAAAGTAGTGAGCATGGTGTCTGAATTGTTTTTAAAATTCAGGGCACTGTATAGTGCCACACTATGTAGTTTATTTAGTAGTTAGGGGTTAGGGTGAGAATGCGTACAGAGCAACAGACAGATAAGTTTTGTACCTTAGTGCTCCAGAGTTTGACCGTCCAGTCAAAAGATGATGTGATGAAGAGATGAGAAAAGTCTACGGGACCCACAGCACTGTGGCAGCTGATGCCAGTCACCGGCCCCTGATGGCCTTCAAACATGTCACAGATGCCTGCCTTACTGGAGAAGGAGGACACACATGTTATTCAGAATATCTTTGTTTACAATGAAATGGACTGTAGCCCTATGTTAGAGGTTTCAAGTAAGTTATTTTTCTAACATGGCTTCCTGCTAACATCAGTGTCAGACGACCCAGCTCCAATTGAACCTTTGGTGGATGAATTTGAGATTTTGGGTCCATCTTGCCATTTTATAAGTTTTCGGTGGTCACAGCTGGGGTTAACTAGTAAACCACTTGTTATGTTCTTCAAAGCTTAGCTGAATCCCATCTTTGACCCTGAAATCTTTGCAGACAGCTTGGCTGAAGTGTTGATAGGAGAGTCTACGCAAATTAAAGTGGAAGGATAGGTTCAAATGTTTGTGTTTTTAAATACTAGGCATTTCACTGTGGAGTAAAAAGTAATTGACACGTTTATTTCATGATGTTACAAGCTTACCTAGCCCCTCTCAGGCTTGACAGATGCTTTTAAAAAGTAATCTGGAAATAGTGTGTTTTGATTTGATTTTAGTCCACTCCTAAAATGATCGCATGCAATATTGCTGTTCTTAACTCTTAACAGTGAATTTCATGACACTGCCTGCCTGGAGAAGGAGGACACACATGTCATTCAGAACATCTTTGTTTACAATGATTGTTGTTCACTTCTTAACTGATCCTGTGAATTGATAATCATATTGATTGTGAGAAAAAAATGAATGGATAAATAGAAATTGTAATTTGTTTTTACCTTTTCACCTATATAGTAACTGTAAATTCACATGTAAAAAAAACAACAAGTGTGCTTGAGACACAAATGATCCACCCACTAACCTCCCATGCCTGGATGCGTTGTACACAGAACCATCTTCACTTCCTACCACATAGTTGTTAACGTCTCCAGTTGGGAAGGCCATGCCGGTCACAGCCACCGGCTTGGATTTACTGTAAACCAGCTCCATGGTTTCCTACAAGCACAAGAGTTAAGGTAGTTTTATTTCATAATTAAACAAAAACACAAATCTATGCATAGCAGCCTGACATTTACAGGGAATTGTTTAAGTCTGGAATATATAAAATACCTTTCATTGCTAACAGTTATATCACGCAAACCGGAAAAAAATTCAGACAAGAGGGACAAAAACGTTTAGAATAATTTATTATGACCCAATCTGAACTATATTTATTTTAATTTGTCTGGTAATCATTCCTGGTAGCAGATCCTTGTAAATATTTGGAGACAAAATCTTTGTAAAATGTAAACATAAAGATTTTTTTGGATTAAACAATTCAGAGTTAATGTTTGTCATAAGTCACTTGTCTTGCCATCTCATCTCTTTGTTTCTGTACCTGAGGCTGGGAGAGCATGTCCAGACTCCAAGAACACATCTTGCCGTCTGTAGACAGAGTGATCAAATTGTTGGCGTTTTGGGTGCCGACAACGTTCACGCAGTATACAGGGTGCTAAAAAGATAGACACAAAATTATGGAAGGTTGAAGAGCTGTTGCATCCTGTCTCGATAAACCACGTGCTTTTTGTTTACTGACAAATCTCAGTGAAAAAAAATCTTATCAGCAGTAATAATTCTTAGACTTTCTGGAACATTTATTATTGTGTGTATAAATTCCTCTGATAATTGACCTCTGTCAGGGTAATGTAAAGTGCCAGAAATTGTAATTGTTCAAAGGAAAATTAGAGCTGACACAATTCTGTTATAATGCTGTAATTCTACCCTGAACACACTACGAGATCCTAGCTCATGAGACGCAGCAGGGTTACAAGCAGTTTGCATGCTGGAGCGCAGTTGTCTTGGAACATGTGCTGCTGTTCAAATCTACAAGAGTGTGAAGCCATTATATCATTACTGGGCAGTAATTGATTTGGCTGGTGGGCCACACAAAGACTCTATTCAGTAATCAGCACTGTGGCCAGTAAGCGAGACTGACTAGGTGGAGAGAACTCCATTACTTCATTACCTTAGACGCCTTTAACCTACATCACAGGTAGAATGCAGTGTCTGCATGATTTCTTTAGCTCAGAATATTTAGGAAATTGGATCCTAAAATGTCTTTGTCTTTGTTGGTTTTTCGTTGAGGGTCAGGAAGCTCACTAAAACTAAACTGAGCTTGGTAACTGCTCCAATGAAGTTCAAAGGTGTTCAAACTCTGGTTTTGGGGTATGAGCTTTTCAATTTTTACACAAATCATAAATACACAGAAAACTAGAAGGAGCTGAATGAAAATGAAACTTAAAGGGTAATAATTGACAAAAAGAAAGATAGTAATGATCACAGTTGTCCATAAATAAAGTCAAAACAGCACAATAACTTTATAGCATTCAACCAATAAAAGTAGAATCAGAAAATAATACTGCCGTGCTTGTTTACATAACCTATTAAATGAAATAGAAAAAAAAGGTAACTTTTTAAAGTCGCATACAAAACCCAGCATTAGATAAAATAAGAATACCGGATTATATTGAGCTCAGCTGAAAAAATAAATAGCTGTTTTCCCAAAAAAAATCTTTCTGTTAAGTTCTGATACAAATGATTAATCCCAACAAGATCTTAAATGTACTTGTTCTATATTTTCTAAATTAAGCACTTGACTCACAGACAGTACGATTCTGGGGGGTTAAGGCTTCCAAAAGTGGGATTGAAGGAAGAGTCCAGCCATAAGTTTATTGTTTGGGCCCCACATTTTAAATTAGACTGAAAAGTTTCTCCTTTGATTAGGTTTATTATTAGGACGGGACCCCAAGACGTATCATCAGTTATGGTATCATAATGAGGGACCTTCCATGAGTTCCGTACGCTGCTCTGTGCATCCAAATTTGTGCCACTTATTTGATCTTTTTTCTCTTCTAGTCAATTTATTTCAAAAATACTTTCAAAAATACCTGGTAGTAGAAAGTGTCTACAGTTAACTTTTTTTCTTTTCTGTTGTTTTGTGAAAAAAATTTTTTTATTTTGTATTGGAAAGTCACACAGTTTTTCAGGGTATTGTTATATCAGTTTGAGAAACATTGTATTTTCTTCTTTTTGCTAAACTCTCAATTGTGTAAATAAACACCTTAGCATTCCTTTTCTGTTCGTTTTTCACTGATGGTGTGAACCGGTCTTACAGTGTGTGCAGCAGCAGATAGGGGGGTCCTCTGGACTGGCGTTCGACGGTGACTGCGGTTGTCCCACAGGACGATCTGTCCAGAGTAAGTCCCACCCACTAACAGGTTAGGATGAAATCTGGCAAAACCAACAGAAACCACCGGGGACTAAAGAGAGAAGAGAAATATAAGAGAATATAAGAGAAGGAAACTATTTCATACCGATCAGGGGCTGTTTTAAGGTATAAGACATTTAAAAATAAAGTGTGTCAAGGCGTCAGTAATACTGCATAAAAATCAATGTAAAATTTTAAGAAAAGTGTTAGACGAGTTTGGCTTTGCGGGCCGTAGAATGGAGTCTAAGTAACTAACTGTTCTGTTCAAAAGTGGGGGAAGGATGAAGCACAATATCGATTGATGGATTGGTGCGTTTTTTGCTGTAACATGGACTTTGTAAATAGTCTGTTTTTCCTGAAGAGAGTTGATTCAGAATACATACTTCAATCACAGATAAATCTGTGTTCCTATCATCACCTATGGCCATGGGCTGTTGCGGTAAGGAAATGGTTGAGATTAAAACTCCAAGTGTTAGAAAAGAGTTTCCAATATATGGTATAGGGCTTTATTTTAAAAATAGGGTCTGAAGGTCAGAGTACAGCCTCCCCATTGAAAAGAGTAAATTAAATGGATTTGGACTCTGACACTGCGACTAGAGAGACTTTATGGATATGTCAACTGTCCTTGGAGACTTGGATGAGGGTTCTCTGTTTTTTTTTCATTTTGTATGAAATCCTGGATTGTAGCTTAACTTTTAAAATAAAGTGAAGGAGAAGGTGTCAATATTTCTACGTATTTTAATTTTTTATTTAAGTAGTAATGTTTTGATTTAGTGAAATGAGAAAAAAAGAACAGCCTTGGTGCAACTTATGACATGCCATCAAGGCATCACGATGGGTGGCAGACATGAGGACACAAAAGGAGATGAAGATGATGAGTCTGGCCACAGTAAGACTCTGCTGAGGAGACGAGAGATGGCCGACTACAGGGTGAAGAAGAAACAAAGAGAGGAATTGTACTCTTCTTTCCCCCGTTCGTTTCACATTACAGCATCAAACCCAAGCAGCCACTGGAGCGCTCACTATAGCCTCCATCATGACAAGCGAACCCTTGAACTCCTTGTCCCCCTTCAGTGCCATGTTTATTGAGTTTTGGTTCCTCTTCAGTGCTCGTCCCATAAGAGTTCCCGCGTGCAACAGTCCCTAGCCTCTCCTGACCCAGAGCCACTGAAGCATCCATGCGTCTGAGTTATGAGAAAATATTTCATGGTGTGGTGTTGTGCTTCAGAGGGGTAAGTGGTGTTATGCATTAACAAATTGAGAGGGGGAATTGTTTAAAGGCAATAGAGGGCCAAGAGGGAATCAAAATTGAAGCTTTCAAACATGAGTCACAATTAAAAACAGTAAACCAACAACATACAGGGTGCATTTCGCAAAATGATTGTTGCTTAATATAGTCGTAGATTTGTTTTGAAGAAACGCTGCTGGCAGTTTTATTTTTCCTGAAATCTCAATGCCAATCTGTGTTGAAGCAGCTTTAGGAGCGTGTTTGGAGGCCAGATTTGTCAATTATTCTGAGAATCCCACCAGAACATAAATTTACTGGATCTTGAGAGAAAACCAAGATGTAGAAATCCATGGTGACAAATATAACACTGCAAACAATCACAATGAGAAAAATACAAAATAATCTGCAATGACATTTTACAGTATTTTCTAAAATCCTTTAAGTTCTGTCATTTCCATTTTGTCCTCCATTCCCACTGTGTCATGGGCAAAGCAGTCAAACTATTTTCCTTTTTTAAAAAGTATTAAAAACAAACACTTTGTACTCTTTACTTTCCTTTTTTGTGAGATCTCAGAGGCATCAAAGGTTCCAGAGAAAAGCCTTTTGCTTCCGATTTCAAGACTCAAAATAAGCCTGACCTTGAAGATAAAAATAAAGTCAGTAATTTGCTGTCTTCTTTCTAATGTTTTTATTTTGACTGACAAAATATGAAAGAATGTTTGGGCTTAATAATCAAGATTTGATGGCATGACCAGAGACATCTAAAGCTTTACAGTCCCACTCCAATCATCTTTTGATCTATTCGAATCACGTTGCCAGTGATCTTTTAATTATGATTACGCCATTTTAGGGCAAAACCAATAAATCTTTTCTGTTGTTTTCTAGGACATAGTTTCGGCATAGCGGCAGGCGTTCATCAGAAACTTCCCAATCCAATCCCATTTAAAAAAAATCTCAAAATGTCTCACTATAACAAAACCATAACATTTTAACAGTGAATTACGGTGTAATTAATTTAGCAGGTTGCGGTTACATAACCCATCGGCTACTGTCAAATTTCTTTTAGAAATCACCATTCTTTGTGCAACTTTAAGTGTTGGGTGAAGTTGGACGTTATCGAGTCTCCGTCCATTATCTTTGAACTGCTTGATTTTTTTGACAACCTTAAAAATATCATACCCAAATTTAATAAACTTGGGAATCATTTTTTCAAACAGATACTGACCTCATGTTTGAGATGCACACATACAAAAAGAGAAAGAGCGGGGTCTATGTCAGCATACCTTTTAATCTTTGGCTGATGGGAAAAGGTAGCCAGTCTTTTTGTGTCAAATGGTTCACGTCCAAGTGAAGACACAAGCTACTGGTGTTAAAGTCCAAGTTGAATTGCAAGTCTTTTTACATTGTGTCATCTATGGTCTAAAGTCATAAAATGAATGACTCGAGTCCAAGTTATGTGACTAGAGTCCACACCTCTGCCAAAATTACATGTCTACAAAACACAACAAATGATACAGAAAATCTAAATCTGTGAGAAAAAGATCTATTTTTTTAAACTTGTAAAAGTCATATCCTTTGATCTAAAGAAGAGAGGTAATATGTGACATGTTATCAACATTCAGTTTTAAAGCTACTATCCTTGTGGTGTGGAGGAATATTCATGCCTGTGGAATGGGAAGCCTCCACATCTGGAAGGGAAACATCAGAGCTGAAAGTTGTATACATAAGTGCCTAACAAAAACCAGCTCAGTGGCCAAATGGTAGTTTCAACTCTAAGACTGGGAGGCTGTATGTTTGAATCCACAATTGGGTCATATTAAAGACACTAAATATTGGACCCAAACCTTCCTGTTGATACTCAATATCAAAAGTTGAATCGGAGGGTTATGCAGCTGATCGGGATGTGATTGCAGCTCACTCTTCCCTCAGTGGATGGATCAAATGAATATAAAATAAACAACTTTTACATACTTAGTAATGTGATAAAAGAGATTTAAACATTACTTTACAGTATAGCAAAGCATTCAAGCTGGCCTATCCTCTAGCTTAAACCTAAAAAGCTTGAAAAAACAGCTCAAATTCTATTGTCAGAGCAAGTTTTGCTGTATTTCTTTCGACAAAGTCAAGATTCTCAAAAAATATTATTATTCAACACACATGTAGAATAGCTGATTAAAAATGACAGCTAGGAACTATTTTGCAATTTTTATAGGAGTAAAGGGAAAAAAAAGCAAAAGGTGGGAAATCTATTTTCTGTCCTTTTCTGGAAATCTATTTGATGTATTTTACTTTTTTGATGGACAACAAAGTATTGTCTATCTTAGGGAACAATAAACTGAGTGCCATACTTGAAAAAGAAACATAGAGGCCAGATAGAGCACGCTCTACAATATATCATCCCAATCTCAATGCTGTATCCCCCAATCTCTTACCGCAGTCATCTGTTTTCCACTCTGCATTATCAGGACCAGATGGATCCAACTGTCTCTTCCTGCATCCAGGCTTTGCAACCCCCCTTCCCTCCAACCACCTTTCTCCCTTTGGCTTCACTCGTTTATGACACCCCACAGATTTTGTCACTCTGTGGTTTCTGGCAAGGAAAGAGAAAACCAAGCCAAAGTCTCCATTTCAACAGACAAACAATGGAGTTAGAGCATAAGGAAGAGGCTCTGGGAGCACAAACAGGTCGTTCTTTGCCTCCTTGAACTGCTATTAGTAAATTTTCTACATCTTGTATGTTTGTTTGCTTGGCTCACATCTTCAGTTTTATTTGTGTCTGTACAGAATGTGCATTGTAAATCAAATATCATGCCGTAAAACATTCAGTTAGTTCTTTTTCTTAACTAAAGAAATACACAACTTCAGGATTGCCATGAGGTTGACGGGCCACCTGCACTTTGACTTTATTTGAGATGTAAGTTCCCTTGGGCCCTAATTAGGAAGAAATAGATTTGTATGAATTATAGATGGATAATTACAAGTTTGTTCAGCAGTTTGTACCAATTATTTTAAGACTCTGAGTTTTGTATGCAAAACTCATGTTTTGAGAACATGTAAAATATTTGCTTTCTTACAACTGTTGGTGTAATTGTGAAGCCACCTAAATAAGATATGAGTCTATGCACTTTTTAATCAACGTTTAAAATTAATAGCATTTGACTGAACAGCAGACAATAAGCTGGAATTTGAAGTTAATCTTTTCCTTTTTTGTGGTAAAACTTTGCCCACTTGAGAAGTGGACACGATTAGACCCAACTGCGACAATGTGCTGATAGGTCCAACCGTCACGACTAAGGGAGGCATGGCAGGACAAGAATCCACAAAAGTGGCAACTCTTTCCCAAAATGGTCCAAGCCCAACCTATGATCTGGTTGATTACATGCACGTTTCTTTAACTATATTTTTGACTAATGATGTCTAAAGTTTACGTCAACGAATGTATTCTTTATACTCACTTAAAAAATGTTAGCTGACATGTGAAGAGTTTACAATACAAACAAACGACAGTTTTGGGTATTTTATTAGAGATCAAAATTACCTTTTCAAGTTAGGTACAAAATAAAGTTATTCCCAAAGTTCCAAGTTTCAAAACTTCTGGAGGTCTACGGTAAACATGGGGTTGTACCATTGCATTTGCTAATGTAGGAAATTACAAAGAGCTTTATCGCTAGAGGAGACATCACGTGATTCCTCATGGGAGGAGAGCACCGCCATCTTGGTGAGGTCAAGCCAATTTTTGGAAAATGCCAGTTCATTCTGCAGGTTCCAACTTCCAAAATCAGAGAAATGAGTCCACAAACGAGGAAAGCATAACATTTGACAGGTAAGTAAGTACTATTATGTTTTTCTTTTAATGCTGCAGGGGCATCATTAATAGTACACATGTTGACATGCATGATGCTGCAGTGCTATTATCAGCATGCTGCATGATGTACGTATAATTTGCTGTCGACATAAATGTAAACTTTATTTTGTTAAATCTACATACAGCATACTAGGACTAGGCTATTATTGTAATATTTATACATTTATGACTCAGAAGCTGAACTTTTCTTGCAGGTTTCCAATGTATTGAGAATTAATGAAAAAGTGGAACTTAGCAATAAAAAGAGCTAACCCACACGGATCACTGTGGTTACCAACTAGCAATACAGTCTGGCTTTGACATTTTGTGGAACCAGATTTTGATAAGACTGGCCAGACTGTTTGCTTGAAACCTGGCACCATACCATCTGTGTTACACAAATTGATCACTCACATGAATCACTAGGGTAGATATATTGTTGACTTTTGGACTTTTTTTAAACTTATTTTTTATTATTATTATTATTATTTACTATTAGTTACTTATTATTTATTTATTGTTATTATTCATTATTAGTATTGACCTAATATTAATTTGTTATTATTTATTATTATTATTGAATTAATATTGATTTATTATTATTTTTATTATTGACTTATTGTTGGGCTTTTCTAAATACTTTAAATTATATGTCAAAGAGGTCTAACACTTCAAAATGTCTAGAAATTATTTTTAAGAATTCTTTGCAATAATTTTTTTTATTTGTAAGAAGTCCTGCAACTATGCATTTTTCATTAAAGTTTGAGCTTTTAAGGCTGACTGTTTCTCTTATTTAACAACAACAAATTATATATATATATATATATATATATATATATATATATATATATATATATATATATATATATATATATATATATATATATATATATATATATATACATACATACATACATACATACATATATATATATATATATATATATATATATATATATATATATATATATATATATATATATATATATATATATATATATATACATATATAATATTAAATTATATATATAAAAAGCATTGTCGTGTGGGCGCCGATGACCTCACCAAGAGGTCAACAATTGTATGTTCCATTGTCATGGTGTCCCGTGAGGTGGTCATGCGAGCCTCAAGTGTTGCTCCTCTCTGCAACCTTCCACAGGCAAGATGGCTAAAACACCAGCAGCTTCTACAGTATATGGGTAAACCCCCTATAGGTGCTGTAGGAGTGAGTTTTAAGGACTGTTCTCTGTTACAGTTTGTGTGCTGTAGCTGGAATTAGCTCATTCTACTGGCTCATGAAATTTTAGGATGTATCAAACTTGCATTGTGCATAGGAATAGGCAGAGGAACAGAGGAACTTTAAAGACCTTAAAAAAATAATTAACCAAGTAAATGCATGCCTTTTTTAATTTAGGTGGGATTTTACCTTCTTTTTGGTAAATTCACCTGATCTGAGTAATCACAGCTGGTAGGGCTGGATTTATGAAAAACCAGCAGGATTCTGGCCCTTAATGGTTCAAAACCACAGCAATGCAGTGATAGTTAAACAAATTGTCTTGTTTGAAATGTTGGTTTGTCAAATGAGGGCCTGAATAAAAAAAAGAAAAAGAAAAAATGCATCATTTCACTCTGCGACAATTTACCAAAATAATTTTTGCAAGAAGCCCAGATCGTCCTTCCCTAAATGCCACAAACAACAAAACTAAAGCTGTTTTTGAATGACCTTTAATTACGCTGATAGTTCAGATGCAAAACCAAGAAAAGCTTAGCGTATTTACTTTTAGGGTGAAAACTTTGTCATTGCAAATGAGATCACATTGATGATATAATAAATCTGGTTCTACTCTCTGTAGTATTTTTAGAGGTCAAAACACTGCATTTTTGTTTGTTTCTGTAGCTGTTTTCTAATTTCTATCTACAAAGTTCTACATAACTAAACAACAGAAAGTCTGACTTCAATAAAATTCCAAGTCCTTAAAAAAAAAGAAACCCACAGCCTTCAACAATAAAGGATCATGCTGAATCCAATCTAGACCACAAACCCCAACCCTGCAATATCAACCTGCAAAGTCATTCTTTCTCATAAACGTGCACATTCACCACAGCAGCACATATGGCTGCAACAGGCACATGCATACACAAGCCATCTACCTATCCATCTACTAGATGAAAGCGGCTTCTGTGGGCAAATCTTAAAAACCAAAATGGCTGAAGTGATGTTAAACACTGCCTTCCAACTGCAGCAGCATGTGCCAACCCAAAGTGCAATATGTGCATGTGAGGGCTGTATGCGTATGTAGTGTGTGATTACAGATCCAGAGAGGAAACATGTGGCTGCCCTCTATTAGTCTTGCTCGGGACAGAAGATTGGAGCCAAGAAGCATCAGAGAAAGTAGTAAAAGAAGAGGAGGCACCAGTCCTTGTAGTTCAGCGGGCTTCAGGAGAAGAACGTGCTTACATCCATCTTACCTGCAGCGTGCTCAAAAACTAACTCTTAGACAGAACAGGCTCTTGGGTAGAAAGTTCTTTTCTGCTATTTCAGTATTTCTTAAGTGTTTACTTGTCAGAGTTGGCATGAAGATCAGTTTAAAACACAGAGTTCTAGCCCAAGGTCAGTCGCTAACTTCACTGTCAACACGTGATTTTGTTTCATCTCTGCTCCCAATAGCCAGACAGAACCATCAGCAAAGCATTAATAATAACCTGTAGCAAACTCTTAGAAGAATTGAAACAGGCACGTTTCAGAGGAAATCAACCAATCAGCATAACCTGGGCAGACACAAGAACCAATCAGAGCAGTGACAGTTAACACTACACACTCAGCAACACCCGGTTTAAAGAAACCCTTAAAAATCCCACTTCGATCATCTTTCTGTTTATTATAAAAGCGTTCCCAGTGGGGTTTTACTTATGATTATGCTGGGTTTTTTTCATCCAAACTCAAATAGCCCGAGTTGTTTTCTAGAACGTATTATCTGCAGAGCGGCAATAGCTCATTAGAAACAAAATTGGAGCTATCTGGCCGTACAGTTTCGAACCAGATGCCAGCTCAGTTGAGGAAAACAAGGATGTTAATGGATCAATTTGTCAGCAACCTGAGGTGTCAGAAGCGGAGCAGGGGGCTTGTGGCTTCCCATTGTAGATTCTAAGTCTCACCTACAAGCCTTTTCCAACGGCATGTTTAGTCTGCTGGACAATGATTGTTATAAAGAAATATTCAATTGCAATTTTGAGATTGATATTCCCCGTCCTTCATTATAAGAAAAATACCACAAGAAAATGTTTAAAATGTCAAAAACACCTTTTTCATGAGTGGAAATATAAACTTCTGTTTCTCCTGTAAGCTTTTTGTCATTTGTAAATCAGAAATCAGACATTATACCTTTAATAATACGGGAAAAGATCCCTGCAGGAAAGCAAAATAAATAAACTTTACAACCTACAAAAACTTTAGTTTTTCTTTATTGAGTGGTCTATAAAAGAACTTGACTAAGTAAAAAAAAAGGATGTGAAAGCTGAATGAAACCAAATTAGCTAAGGAAATTATAGTAAGTCCTGACACAAAACGCTAAAGTGTGACTATATAGGGGAAATTGCTATAATTTGTTTCTTTTTCTTTGAAAAAAAAGTGTTTCCTCAGAAACAACAATTTCTCATCAGCCCACAACTAAAGCCACAATATTTTACTCTCATGTACATGCATCATGCAGATTTAATGTGAAAACCACATGGAAATTCTCCATTCCAAATAAAAGGAATTTTTTTATCTGCTTGTGCAACCACATGAATTTGAGCATGAACATAAAGTATAGTGTTTACAGAGATTAGTACTTAAAAATTTCACTGGGAAATAAGTCTAACTAATAACATTTCATGTTGTTGTTGTGAAAATTCTCAATAAAAACGCACATTTACAACATTGATTTACTTGAGTTTATTTAAACAGAAAGATCTATTTGTTGCTTTAAGGGGGGCATCTGTGTGCTGTGTCATAAAAACACACAAAATCACACGTGTGGCGTTTCTTAATATGTTAATGTTACAATGTTTATGTTGTCTCTTTATCGTGCAGACTAACCAAGTCAGTCTAAAGGTTGTTACCTTTAAAATTTGTTTTTTATTTCTTCCATTTTTGCTTTTAAAGATTTTGTATAAATATTCATTTATAAGAACCGCCCTGCAACGGGCTGGCAACCTGTCCAGGGTGTACCCCCCCCCCCCCCCCCCCCCCCCCCTTTGCCCAACAGTAGGCGGGGTAGGCTCTAGTAGCCACATGACCTTGAATGGAATAAAGTGGGTAAAGAAAATGGACGAATGGCTGGATCTAAAAGAATCTTTAATAGACTATATACAACAACACTATTTACTAAATCATAATTCTGAAGAGATAACATTCTTTTCACTTCTCGTTTACACTCAAGTTACCACTCATGTTTTAATGACTGAACAATTTATTCCATCTTTTTTCCCATAATTTGGCACTTTACATTCTAAAATTCTAAACATAAAAAGTCAATTTTTGTACAAATATTCTAATAATATTAAAATTTGTCCAAAATAAAGTAAATTCATACTTTAGTTAAAGCACGCTCAAAATCCCTTATTTTTTCAAAAGTGTGCCTTGTAATTTGGTGCAACCCAAGGATGAATTCTTGTTGTGCTTGTTGACATTGAACTATTTTTCTGTGGTACAGGGCACTCTGAAATCTGTAACAGTCTTTTAGTACAGCTATGTAAACTGGATTGTGGGGTCATTATGGCTGCCATAGTCAGGAGCCTCGTGGAGTGAGCTTTAACATAATGAACTGACAAAGTGAGTGTATCATTTTGTATTTTATGAGTTACAACTGAACAATGCTGAGAGTTTTTGTGAATTAATTGAACAACGTTTGACCCGTCTTTAGTGTGGAAATCTCAACTTGTTGCAGACAAAAAGAGGACACAGTTCTTTGGAAAGTATACATAACTTCCCACTGAGCCCTCTGAACAATCCCCTGCTGCCTCTTGGACCCTCTAAGCATTCTGGGTTGTGTAGTCATATTACATTATATTTTTGTTTTGTTTTGCACCCTACAGTCCAGTGTCCCAAAAAACTGACTGATTGCAAGGTAAAGGGAGGGTAAAGTAAATGTAAAAAGGCATCAATATTCATAAAAATGTTGAGCAAAAATACAATGATAAAGGGAACAAAAATACTTAAAAGATTTAATGTTACCTGACAATGAAATATGTATTCAGGTGTGGCTTTTTTAAATTTGATATTCCACACCAGAGCAACACCGTCTGGTTCATGGGGGGCTTCTTCATTGTTGTTATAGGAAGCAACCAACAACTCTGGATACTGGTAACCAGAACAAAACGTACACAGACAAATATTAATAATAGAGGAATCTAAATAAAAACAAGTCTTCATTTCTTCATCAAAGCAAATAAAATATTGGAAAAAATTGTGAGTTTATACCCTCACCTGAGGAGACCAATCAAGACAGGTGATAACACGGCGTTTGGACCAGTGCTCGTCATAGAAGACTCTGCTAAGGGACAGTCTGGAACCGCTACCCACATCTCTAAAAACAGACCCAAGGTATGTCATCAATTTGGAGTGTTATTTTCAAATTGACTGAGCTCTGTTTCAATTTGTGGGTACAATTCTTAACTGAAGAGGGCAGTTAATGGATTCAAGTCAGTATAAAGTAGCAAATAAAGCTTAGATAGTCCAATTTCAAAACAAAAATTACATTAGTTTTTGTCTCATCTCTTCCCTGTTAAAATTACACATGAAACTTTCTCTAAGAAAAACAATGCACATACAAATTTATATTAAAAAAAACGTTAAAAATACATGACTGCATTAACTTGTATGTTGTTTGTTATAAGTTTTTAAAGCTGGTGAAAAGTCATTTTATTGTTGATGTGGTTGCAAATCATTTTAAAAAGCTGCAACACAACAGTTTTAAGTTTGTATTTGTGTAAACTGAGGGTAAAGATTTTTTGACTGCACATAATCCATAAGTCCTCCTAACTACCAAGCATCCACGGGAGCTTGATTGCATTAACATCTCAAATAAATGTGAAACTGTCAGGAAAATGTTAGCCACAAAGAAGGTCTTCAGGGAGTAGAAACCAGATTCGAGCAGTGGGCTGGGACCTGTTTTGAGCATAAAATGTATTTACCATTGGTTTCATGCTTTCTTACTGCATTGGTCAAAAGCTGGAATGAGATTTCCACAGCATCCTAAAGCGGCTTGGCATGTCTGACTCTCACAGCTTCAGCCAAGACTTTGATAACCTCCATCTGACTGACACAGGCAGTGCCTCAGATGTTAACACAATGCTCTCAAAGCTGGGATGTTTATCAGTTCACAGGGGTCTTCAACCCTCAAAGAGTGTGACTTCATTATGAAGACATCCTTCTAAAAGATCAAACAAAGGATCCCAGGCCCCAAGAGTTGCTCAGTAGCATGATTCACTTTTAGCACAGTTAAAGATGCATAATAAAGTGTGTGCTCCCATATCAAAACCACCACTTCCACAGACTAGGGGGGGAAAAGCCAAACCTACTGTTCCTAGATTTGATCAATTTGACTTCTGTATTTTATAAAGAAGGAAAAGCGACCCAAACCATAACTTAATAGCTCACCCTTCCTTGTCCTCGAGGTTTCGGCCGCTGTAGTCAAAATAGATATCGCTGTCTTCAGCGAGGGCTCTTTCAATCACTCGGATGCTGCATTCAAAGAAACTTTGAAACTCAGATGAATGCAGGACCTGTTGTCTTTCCTCCTCTGTCAGCTCCCGCAGCACCGGAAATGAGCCTGTTAGAACAACAACTGATTAAAGAAAAACATGTCTTCATACACATTTTATCTAGAGGTGTAGGAAAATACACGTTTTGTAAAATATTGTGGCAATACTGTTATTGATTTCGAATGTTGTCAAAAAAGGTTTTTAATTCATTATTTATTATTTATTCTCACAAGAACTATCTTGTGGTAGATCCTCACTTATTAATCTCGTGTTGTAGCACAACTCAAAGACATCAATACAACTCAGTTTTAACTGAAATTGGTGTGATGGTTATTACTTTTCCAGCAGCTATGCTACGTCATAAAGTACATTGAAGCAATGTTGGAAATACATTGCACATTTTATCCTACTTTAAGAACCTGACTGGTTAAGGCATATTTTAAACATTGTTTTTTTTAATACTGAACGTAGAGTGTTGATAAATGTTTTTTTAATTTTTAACAAAAGAAAAGTACTTTCACTTTGCTTTGGGTTAAAGCAACTTGTATCTTAGATCCAGATGAGGTGCTTAATGTTCTGATAGTTAAATGAAATGTATTTTGTTCAAATGAACGGTGTTTTGGTATTTAAAGCCAAACATCCATAGGCTCAAATATAAAACATAAAAATACAATGAACGGAAAATATATTTATACATACATGGATTCTTTTCATTATAATTGAACCTAAAAATGTTCAACGCAAGTGAAAAAGAGGTTTAACCATCTTTCGTTCAGTTTGTTGTTACAACACTGATTGAAACATTTTTAACCAGCTGGGAGTTGTCCAGTGCAAGGATTTCTATCGGTAATTCTGACACATTTTGACATTTGTTATGATGAGTAACCATGACAATTGGAAAACTGTTTACATTTGGGAACAGCTACTTCAGAAAGCCAAGTCATGACTACAATGGAGCCCAGATCCAGATGAGTTGCTGAGGAAACATCAAGGCTTTAAGCCAAAAGCAAAAAACGGCATTAGGAGGAAGTTGAAACCAGTTCTTCCGCTGATCGTTTGGGAGAATGTGAGATTTTTGGCACATAAACTAAATACACCTGGAGAACAGCCAAGGACACAGCTGGACTGTCACATATGGAGTACGAATACAACAGAGAAACCACTCTGTCCAGCTTTCAGTCAATGAAAGGCATACAAACCACTGATAGAGCAGTACAGATAGAAAGTCTGCAATTCCTCACAATAAATGGTGTAATCGTGAACCTGCTATAGTTCAGAATCAACTCTGCAAATGGAATATTGATCTATAGGCAAGGCGTTTTCTTCAAATTATCTACTAAAAGAAGTCAAACATCTTACTATGGATTCACATGTACACTTTGGGAGCATCAGTGGCGTTTCTTCATATCAAATTTGCTCGCAGTGTCTTCGATCATCATTGAACTGAATTCTGGGACTTTTTGTGTTGCTTTGAAAGCAGGCTATGTTACAGAAAAGAATTTTGTTCAGTTTTCAAGCTTCAACTTGAAGCTCAGCCAATCAAACTGAAGTTCACCAAAGGAGGAGGCAGCCAATACAAATGTACGTAGAAGGCCGACTTATGAAAAACAAAGGAAATACCAGCAACAGCTGTGTGCAATCCTTTATTTTCACATGTTTACCTCGATATTGAACTCAAAAACAAAATCTGAAAATAGTTAGCAAAGATATTTAATGAATAGGATTATTTTTACAAATACCATCAGAAGATTCTTAACGGTGTGGTGAGTTATGGGGTTACTTACAATCTGCCAAAACTCTTCTCATAGAGTGCTGGAATTTCATAACAACAAAAAACAATAGCAGAGCTCTCTAGGAAAATATGTTTTCCAATATTTACACCAACTATTTTTTTATTATTTTTATTGGGTGACCTATGTAACAGTATATTCAATGGCACATGGAAACTGATCACATGTGCAAAGCACACATTACTGGCAGGTCAACAAATGTAAACCTATTTTAACCCATAAAATGTGTACATTAAAAAAATAATAATAACTATAAATTCAAATTTTGTGCCTGGTTACATGAGTTGTGAACCCAGTCTTTCAGAACTGCCCTTATTAAGTTGTTGATCAATTTTTCCCCCTCTATTGTGTCTTTTTCCTTTAAATAATGCCTTTACTTTGAGAGATGAAGAAACCTTTCTTAACTCAGTTTATTTCGTTTTATTTCTTTACCTGTTTCTGGGTCTTTGTGTTTAGTGTCAAGGCAACTTTTCTTAACTTTTTCACGGTAAACTTTAGCAACTCCTCCACTTTTGGTTTTTCTAATTTGCACAGTGTTCTGCGTCCTGATTGGCTGTTGAGCCACCATGTCACTCAATCTTCTGCCATGTCTCCTCAACAGAATGCATTCAGTTTGACACATTTGTATACATTTTCAATCACGATCAAATCTTTGTATTCTATTATTTATCTATGAAGGTTTTGAACTCTGCGACTTAAAAAGAGAGAAGAGTGTGAAAATGTTCATGTCTGAGAAAAGTGTAATGAGGAGTTCTACTACCTTAAAAACACAGATTTTACCTATTGCAGGTTATCTATGAAACGTTTCCCCAGCAAAAAACAAGAAAACACTGTATTTTAATCTTGGATTTATGATCATCTGTGATAATACAATGGAATACAATTTCTTTTAAAATTCTACGAATGTAATCACAAAAAAAAGAAATAAAGTGTAGAAGGACTAATAAACTATCTTTACTTTACATTCCTCTTATGTATTTGTTATATTACAAATATATATATATTATATATATATAATAGAGAAATCACATATTTACAAAGGAAGGCATGCATGGATGTCACAATGTGTGCTTTTAAACGCACACATTGTGCAGCTGTGAGATTCCCTTCATCTTCAAGAAATGCAGAATCACATGCAGGACACAATAAACTACAAACACTTCCTAATACATCTTTTCCAGTAAAGTCCCAAAGCAAAAACTTCATAAACATGAGTAAAAACAAAGCCTCTCTGAGCAGCTTGTCTGCCTTTGAACATAATGGCAGCACAGCATGGAATCCGGTTTTTAATGTCACCGTCCCTAAGCGCACATGTGATATTACACACACACACACATGCAGACAAACAGTACATATAGAGACCTTTACCCTGTCTCTTGACTTTGATCCCCCATCCCTTTGTATTTCTTACAAGTTGTCAGAAAAGACTAAGTGAATCGAGTGGCAAAGATCAAAGACCAGACATCCTAATAAGCCAGGATGGAAAAGAGACAGATGGATGTGTGTGTTTATGGGAGTATTTGTGCTTCAATGTGTGTGTTCACTCGATTTTGAGTTGGATCCGCGCTTAATCTGCTTAGATACAAATATTTCTATCAATCTGTATAAGTGTGTGTTTTTTTTGTTTTAATTTAACCTTAAACCCTTTCTTGAATGATCTACTCTTCCACATGGACCCTTGACATGCACATGAATGAGACACACGCATGCACACTTCTTCATTGCTCCTCTCTTTGAAATGTGACCAGGGGGTCAAGTGAGAGATTTTTAATCAGCGCTGACCTCCACATGCCATAGAGCTGATATGGTGACCCCAACTGTAACCTTCCCCCACCCTCCGATCTGATACACCCACTGACTGGCAGAGGGTGTCACACATGAGTGGCCATAGTTCATGACGGATTGACCATCGACATGAGAGAAGTGGTGGGAGGAAAGAAGCTCAGGGATAAAGAAAGTGAAGTTTTGTGTTTTGCAACAACTGATGGCATAGCTTTTACAGCCCATCTGCCACAGCAAGCATTAGGACCTAATTCAGCCTGTCTTTGCATAACCAACATTGTGCTATACATGTATGCAAAATATAGTGTAATAGATAAAATAACTGTTGCAACATGATAGCAAAAATATTGACTTATAAGCTCAAAGGATCCTGGATTTCTTTGTTTTCTGTGAAGTTTGCTTGCATCAATTAGTCATAGCTAATGTTTGCCCATAAATATCTGACTTTGATGGGGGTTTCTGGCAGTTTATAAATTTAGAGGTAGTTTTTCTCACCACAGTTTCCCAAAGGAATACCTTGGGCAACTGTAATAATACAGAATTGGAATTCTTTAGAGAAATTACTAATACGAAACATTATAAAAATGTCTTTAAAATTGTTTGGTCTAATTGGAATGGCTCAGATTAGTAAAGCAATCTTAAATTGTTTTAATGATTAAATTACAACATTTGAAAAAAAAAAAACAACTTTGTGCATGTTTTGTTGTTTTTCCTGAACTCTGCTAAACAGCCTTAGTCACATGCAGTCAGACGGGATAGAGCCGTATGGGTTTTTGGGTGGTCCGGGGCGTAGAGTGTTGTAGAAAGGAGCGGCTGCATCCTAGGAGGTGCCCAGGTGTGTCTTGTAGTTCCTTTGAGGCTCGTACGGCCACCTTAAGGGACGTCATGAAAATGGAACTAATGGAAATAATTAGTGAATCGTGATGTTTTCATAATGATAATTTATACCATGGTCCGGGTGCATACTTGATTCTGATTAGCTGCTGGATGTGGTTTAAAAAGTGACAATCAACAGTAATCCCAGTGAATCCACATGCCTAAAAAGGAAGTTCCGGTCACATAGCTTCTGTTCTATATCACTGCGCTGTTTTCATTAAAACAACCTTAAGCTTCATTATTTGGACAAAAACAAGCGGTAAGAGATGAACTTTCTCTCAGAACTGATGCTTTACTTCACCTTTCACGACAATTAGCATATATATCACTTTCCTTTGTCGCTGTAGTCGAAGTCGTGTTGGCTCGGCCGGCCATGCAGCCCATTATCATGTTACCGTGACAATGCCCCGTATCACATGACAAATACTCTGCTTTTGTGAAAAAAGCAATCTAAACTGAAAAAATAACAGGAATAAAGTACTAAAAACTGCTTGAGTATTTATACCTTTTAAAAATGACCATGGTATAAACGAGATAATGGCCTTCGAAGAGTGCATTTTTAGAAATTAACACTTTATGCGGTCGGCTCAGGCTACCCTAGCCTACGTCAAGTAAGGGTTAATGGCAGACGAACTGTGCATCATCACTTTTTAACCTACGCCGTGGAAGCCTGCACTGTCTTCCGCGGTTGCTTCCGCGAAGTGCATTAAAAAGTGATAATGCTCACTTCGTCGGCCGTTAACCCGCTTATACCATGGTCACTTACAAAATAAATAAATATTAACCAGTCTTTAGTCCAATTTGGATCACTTTTTTTACGAAAAGCAGACTACTTCTTAAGTGGCGCTGCGCTTTGTCATGGTAACGTGACAAGACGCCGTACCACCGCTGCAGTCAAGATTCGGCGACATAAAGCAATATATATATGCTGATTGTCCCGATGGGTTAAATAAAGCATCAGTTCAAAGAGAAATTTCACCTCTTACCGCTTGTTTTTTCCAAATGATGAAGCTAAAGGTTGTTTTTAAAGAAGCGGCCCAGTGATAACAGAAGATTTGAGATAGGTGACCTGAACTTATTTTTAGGGCGTGCGGTCATCACCATGCGTCATCACTTTTTAATGCACACCCAGAAGCAATCAGAATCGAGTATTCACCCGGACCATGGTATAATTTCTGATAATGCATACTTTGTCGGCCCTTACATGACTTACATGAACTTATGACATACGGGTGATGAAGTTGTAGTGGTGCCATTTATGCAGCACTCCAGTCATTAGTGAGGTGCGCACACCGGCTCTTTACTGACCGTAAATATTGCATGCACTGGGTAGGCACAATATACGTAAGTAACGTATAATGTGAGTAAGTAACGTAAGTAACACAACGAGGAAGCACAAATCCCGTGAATGGCACTCATAGGTGGTCCCTTGCGTAGTCTTCCTCTTTACCCTAGCCTGTACCATAATGTGTTCGCTACGACCTGTTGCTTACAGCATGCCCATAGAAAAAATATGCATGAACATTTTTGTTCTCTGGGCTCACAAACCTTGATTTGCCATTTGGTCCACCCGCGTGACTCATGCAGGTTTTTTGTATCTAGTTGCAGGAGCAATTCTGACTGAATAAACAAAGAAAGCAAACAAAACCATTGACCAATGCTGATACCACAAAAACATTAGCAAAAAAAGTATTCTACACATTTTCAGCATTTGATTTGGTTTTTTTTGTAGTTTTTAATAAAAAAAAATTGGCGACCACACTCTAAGTTTTTATTTTCATTTTTTATACTTTCAGGCTGTCTTTTTACCTTCTTTAGTTTCGTTGGTTTCATCTTCATTTTGCTGGTCTGACTCTGAAGCCGGCTTTGTTTCCATCATCTCTTCATCTTCCTCTTCTTCTTCTTCCACTACAAGAGACAAAAAAATAAAAGAAAATGGAGAGAAAGAGAGAACCCTTGTGTTAATTAACAGCTGTTCCAATTTTCCTCAGCCTCCTGCTGCTAGCCTCCCTCCCATCCGTCTTACCAAAATAATCATTCCCAGACATGGACACCTGAATAACATGCACTCAGATTGGGTTTAATTTACAATTTTTTTTTCTTTTGACCAAACTTAAAAACCTGATTCTTTAAATCCACTTCCAGTTGCATAGATACATAATGCCTGTTGTGCTGGAAATAGATCATATTTGAGTGGAACTACTGGCAAGGTCACAAACACACACAGCCCCAGCAGTAAGTGTGCACTTTCCTCTGTCTTTCACCTTTGACTTCATGAAAACAGATCCTGTGTGTGTTTGTGTGTAACAGGGGATTCCCCCTGCATTCACTCCAATCAGTGTCTTCAGCTTCTAAGCATTTATGTAAAAGAGTGTGCAGTGTGAGTCTGGGGTTCAAGCATGTCGGGTTGCTGTCAACACAGGCACCTGCTTGTCAGCTACTGCCCCACCATGCCTCAGGGGTATGTGTTGGTAACCCTTGCAAACCTCTCCCCCTGAAACAGATGATGAGAGTCATGGGCCTCTGGGAAGACCTCTTAACACCCTGACACCATGAGCAGACACCTGTGGTCTGCCAGCACACATGCTACACACACACAATCTGTCTTTCTCCTCCTCCCAAACACACACAACCGAGGCCCTCGCCCGCCGTGCCGGTGATGGCGAGAGGTTAACCAGCAGGGTCAAGCTCACAACTGCGGCTCAGTCCGCTGGGAGGAAGTGACTACATCACATCCACTGAAATGTCAAGTCTCCTTCTCACACAAACAGAAACGCACATAGGGTGTGTTTAACTCGGCTGGCGTATGGCCTGGGGCACCTTAAAACCACTCGCTCGCCCTTTCGACACTCGCATAAGCTTCTGATGAACTCAGCACATCTCTTCACAGAGTTACAATTACACACTGTGCTCACGCTAATGATTTTACCATTATCCAATGATCATTTAGCCAATGAATTTCAGCTTTGCTGCACATCCTTCCCAATTTATATCTTTTTTTCTTGTAATTGCACTTCTTAAAAACATGCTTGATATACGACTTTAACCTTCATGCTCTGCTTTCATAACAAATCACTAAACTTAATCAAATGCATGGTGTTGGGGCCCTATCCAACTCAGTGGTTAACTGCCAGCTGTAGCGATCCAAACACCAGTAACCCACTAGAGAAGCCAGAGACGACCAGACATGCAAACTGCCGAGCTAACTCCATCTCCAAGCTGCCAAAAGAGACATGCTGCAAGCGGAAACAACCGGGAAACTGTTTTTCCAGCTCTTTCTGTCTCCATGCCTTTATTTTTAGAAACAAAACGTCTTTCCAAAGTTGTGTCTGTAGTCATCTATCAGACATTCCCCTTTTCACCGACTCTGGCCATTAATTTGCAAAGCTAAAGAATGCACAAAAGAAAGCAGCGCTTTATTTTTCCTGACCTGACATGACTGGTCCGGTGGTTGGAATGTGTGGTGATGGGAATGGGAGGAGCGTGAGGAGTGGAGGGAGACCACAGAGAGAAGCGGTCAAACTGTCAACCCGTTGGACCGCACAAGTCTAGAGAAAAGCACCGTAATTAATGGCCTTTGGGTTACCTCACTAGGGGGAGATGATCCAATTCCCATATGAAGATGCTGCTGATGTTTTTCGCCAGTGGTCATGCATCAAGTTATTCTGTCATAATCCTGCACCCCAAATATCTGTACTATTTCCTAAGATTGATCCTAAGATTGAAAGTGCGTTGGGTTTTTTTTTTATGTGACAAAATGTGACTGTAAACACATTAGATACTAAACATTTTTAAGTATAAAAAAGCCAACTAAAGGTGATGAAATTACTTAACACTGTGTTTTAGAAAAAGAGAACTTCTCAGTGTGAGTTTTCCAGCTTCTCTAGGTATTTCAACACATACTTGTTTCCACCTCATTCCATTCACGGGATGCTTTCTCTTTCCACCAACCGCTTAATACCTCTGCTCACTGCAGGATGACCGTTTAACAGGTATCCACCCCCTCAACACAGACGGGGGTCCACCTTGATGAAACTCTGCTTGGGGGCGCCCGTTTTGGCCAGCTTCACGCCCCGGGTAATGATATCCTCGGTAGCCCCAGTTGCCGCATCTGGCTGCTTCAATCTTCCCCCTTTGCTGCTTTCTGGCGCTGACCAGGTCCAGTCAATTCAGAGCAGCACAGCAGGTATGCAGGTGCAGCACAGAGATTTATAGAGCACACGAAAAATGTGTAAAAGTGTAAATGCAGAAAGAGCTGTGCGCCGCACACAACTGCAGCTGTGTCAAACTGTGACAACAGATAAACACAGACATAAACCAAATTTTGTGTTTTTGCACGAGCAGCTGAAATGTGAGCCCTAGAATGTCATGAAAATCTGTGAATTAGTGTGACTTGACATCGGTGCTGTCACCCTTTTCCTGATCCCATCCATCACTAGCTGAAAGCACAATAATAAGCATGAATGCCGGAAAGATTCAGAGAGATCCAACAGCTCAAACCAAATCAAAGGGACTGTGGGACACAGAAGGTCACACTTTATTGTGATTGCAAATGTCCTGTGGGGTCAGATTTCAGCATCTAATTTCAGGCAACTACCATGAATGCTGCAGGTAAAAAAAGAAAGAAAATTTAAGAAACGCCCCCACAGCAAAAGTCCTAGCTATTTTGGACAAATATATTTATATTACATATTTAACTAACATGTTTATCAAACCACCGGTTAGAACAAACTTTAAACTCCATTGCATCTCCACAAAAGGGGTGCAGTTATGGAATAATCAAAAATTGTGATATAATTAATAATATGAAGACGCTAATAAAACACTTTGATAGTTGTAGATATATATACTTTGGATATTCTGTATGTATGTTTATATTAATAATGTACAAATATGCTATTTTGCTGTCCTTTTTATCATATCGATTGTGTTCTGTGTTCGTATCACTCTGTGTTTAGATCTAAAGGCCTCTATGTATGTTTAGTTTGGGCTGAAAAAGACAGGGGGTGTTGGACTTGAGAAGCTTTTAGCTTCATTCAAAGCCCTTTTTCGAACTTTGAACATTCTGAGTATTTCTGTGATGTGACTATTTGTGGGATATCTTGCATTGTTATTTTTGGTTCAAACAAACAAACACATAAATAAATGAATAAAATCTTATAACCCTAAAAATCATTTCTAAAAATAGCAGATTATTATGTTTGTTTGTTTTTTATTACTACCGGTACATAAACTGTTTCAAAACAGTGAGTACTTTTTCTAATTTTAAGAGAAATATTTGAAATTGTAGTTTTTTTAAATAAATTAATTTACCATTTACCCATTTACCCTTTTAAATGGGTTACATAAAGAAAAACCTATGTTAGTAATTATGAACTCTTGAATTTTGAGTTTACGTCCTTTTTCATAAAAAACTAGTATAAAGTAACTAACTCCTCTGATTGGCACTTGAATTGTTAAATACATATAGGGCTAATGTTAGCCAACAATCACTCTATCACTGATCTGATTTATGAAATAAAGCAAAGTGATGTTTAGGGATGCCAAGGTTTGTACACTTTTTAGAAAAGGTTTTCCATTATCTTTCACATAATTTCCAAAACCAAGAATTAAACACATTTCATACTATTGTACTCAGTGCCGCTTAATCAAACAAGACACATATTGATACACTCTAGTTTGTCTGTCTTGTTGTTAATATTGCAGCCACTATATCATGGCCAGGTATAAAGGGAACTGCAGTAAAGCATGGAAGCTTACTGCATTTAATAATTTAAAAAAAAACCTTGTTATCTTCATTCTAATTTTTTTCAGGATTTTTGTTCTTATAATTTTAAGAACCCACTGATTCTTGATAGTCAGGACAAAAGACCCTCAGAAAATCTGACATACTGTTAAAAAAATATTTTGATTTTCAATATATTCATTGTTTTATACATTTTTAACCGTCATCTTCTATTTGATTGTTAAATGTTTTACAGTTATAAAGACTTAATGTTTTTCAATGCTGTGACTATTGTGATCAAATCAAGGACAAGAGAAATAACACAGGGCGTCTAACAACTAGTAGTCATACATTTGAGCAAATACGGTATATCTTTAAAAGAGTAATTATCTATAATTACCAGTCTTCACAATTCATTTAGATCTAACATAGTAAGCCAATATATTTAAAAAATATATATTTTTATCCATAAAAATACATTTTTTAGGAGGGACATGTTTTGTCCTGATTCTTAAAAATGAGTGAACCACAAAACCAAAGAACTAAAAACTAAAGTCATCTGCTCATGAAAACTATAAAATGAGCTCCAATTGGAAGTTGAAAAGCCACAAGGTGTCCATGTCATTGACATGATCAGAAGATTGTAGGTGTAATTCCCGCCTTGTCTGACCATATGTGGAAGTGTCCTTGGGCAAGACACTGAACCCCACCTTGCCTCTGGTGGAAGGTTGGCGTCAGTGTTCAGCAGCAGAGCCGTCATCAGTGTGTGAATGTGTGTGTGTGAATAGCACTGTGACTGTAAAGTGCTCTCCGCCTTTCAGGAAGGTAGAAAAGCGCTATACAAATTATGGCATTTATCATGATCCATTTTGTTTATGTGCTCGTCAAGATATCACCAGTCTGTTTTGCTCTTCCTAATGACTTTAACCCCCCCTCCCCATATCTCTCTCCTTTTCCCTCCTCTTCATTTCCGTCCAGTCCAACAAAAAACAAATACAATTAATATAAATAAAGTTTAGTCTAAGCTACAAGAAGGGTTTATTCAAATATACACCTTGTGTGTCAGGAGATTCATAACCCCTTTTGTAACAGTAAAATATGTCCAACATAGGAGCTCTTCAGCTATCATCTGTTTGCTCAACTGTTGGACAGGACAAGAAAAAATAAATAAATAAAAGAAAAAGAACTCGTTAAAGCCCAATTTCCTGGTATTTCAAAGCATTTCCCAATAGCAAGCTGAAAGCGGCAACTCAAACTGCATTTACGGCAACATAAATTCCCATCACCGATAGCGTGAGATGGAACTTCTGCCACAATTTTAATTTGAATCTCATGTTAAACTAATACATTTTTAATGTTTAACGCATCCAAAATATTTAAAATTGCATTACTTTGCCAAAACTTTACAGACAATTTCACTTTTTACAAACTTTTTAAGGACGTAGAAATTGCAATTTCCATTTCCAAAACTTTTCCAGGTTTTTCATGATTCCGTATGAACCCTGGGATGCAAACTAACTGCTGAGACTATTTTTGCTCAAGCATTTGCATTACTTCACTGCTTATAGCTCCAACATGGAGGAATAGAGAGTAACGGCATATTTAGATCACCATCACCTGCTATATGAAATCACAATAGTATGGAGTGTCAGGCATGCATTGGATTTTAGTGAGGAACAAAGCATCAACAAACCTTTTTTTTTCTGAACCCAATCCACAATAAGTACTAGTGTGCCATAATGTGTTAGTGCATGCTTGGAGTGATTGGCATAGTTATCAAAGAGACGTGGGTGTTTGTGGGGTGGGGTGGGGGGATGATAATAGGCCCCAGGTTTGTCATCAGTTAATTTATGGGGGAAGATCGGCAAACTTCTGTCGGAAGTCTGGAGGTGACTACTTAACTGTCACACCCCATCCAGCGCTTGCAGAAGTCATATTTTTTAAAAACACCAATAAGAAAAAAAAAATAGACTTGAGAGAGAAGAGTTGACAGATGTAGGGTAAGGGACTTGAAACCAAAATCTTTTAGGATTTTAAGGCATCCCACGCACTGGGAATAACCCCAAAACGTGATGTAGACATTCGCGTGGAGACACACGCTCAAAGTTTTCAGAGGCTCTGGAGTACCGCCAGTTAAAAAGACCACAATATAAGCTCTTTGTGCTGAAGAAGGAGGAGCCCAGACAGACATGAAAGGCTTCTCTAATGTGGCCCTAGCACGACACACGCTCACACATATTTATATACACGTGTCAACAAAATTGTAGGTCCTCTAAAGTTAATGAAAGAAAAACCCACCATGATCACTGAAATAATGTAAAAATGACAAAAGTAATAAGAAATAAAATGCATGTTAAATTTACCGTCAGACCTTATTTAAAATTTAATATTACAACAGTTTTAGGCCACCAAAAAAAAAGGAAAATTCTGAGATTTGAAGTACGTTTTTTAAAGAAAAAAACTTGTAAATTTAAGAGATTAAAGTCGAAGTGAGCATACAATGCAATAAGTGAACGCAGCACAGCAGAGCAGACCAAGCAAACTCAGTTCAACAGGTGAGCGGAATGATTATGGATAACGTTCCAAATGTTTGGAAGCTCCTTGGTTTCATTTACGACTTATTGATGTTTCATTCATTGATGGGTGGTTTGCAGGATCTCTGCAGCCAGTTGATGTAGATGTCAGTATCCCTGCAGATGTCTACTTCAATCCTTTCTTCCTCCACCAAAGACCACTAAGATCACTAAGCCTGTGTGACGCTTCCATTAGAGGAGGCGCACTTTTTGGCATTTTCATCGTTCTAAGGCAAATATAACATACTATTTCATTCATCTTTGTTGTTTTATGTTGAAACGAGATGTTTCAACTGGAGAAGGGGATGTATGTAACCCTTTTTTCCTTCCTCTTTGGTGTTCTGTGTGGGAATGACAGGTTTAAGACGTAAGGTTACAAATTGACTTCTGGGTATGTAAATTAAAAGGAAAATAAAGTCCTCTACACCCAAACGTGTCTCTGAGCTCCTTATTTTACATATGAAACTCTGCTTTACCAACACCGAACCCCGGAACCCCGGCTCCACTGACAAATTGATTTTGAGTCTCCAAAAGGCTCAAAATTTCTATTTTTTCTAAACCTATTCGGAAATAGAGCTTCACAAAATGCTCCACATCTTTCATCTTTGAGCAAGGCTCCAATAAACAGACAACTTTTGTGTTTGGTGTTTTTTCTCGTTAATGTATGAACTTTTTTCATAACTTTATGACTATTAAGTAGTAAATTTACGACTTTACTCTCGTAATTCAACAATTATGACTTTTATTCTTAGTAAATTTATAACTTTAAAGTCTTGATTAAAAAAACAAAAAATCTTTGTAAACTGGCTCTAAAACTCCATTGTATACAATGTTTTTAATAGAATTATTTAATAAATAAACCAATTAAAGTCACCGAAAATTAAAACAACTGCATATCTAGAAAATATTTAAAATTATTGATTTAATTATTCCTCGTATAATCTAATGACAAGATGTGTATGACAGTAAACATGGACCACAAAAGGGGAAGAAGAAGAGAGTTTTCTTAGAAGGTTAGAAATTAAAAGTTCAAGTGGTTTGTTGTCCCTGTGACAATAGCTACACATATTATTCAGAAGTTGAAGGTCCATTAGTGAGAATAGAAAATAGTAAGGATGCTGGATATCCCATTTCAGATCAAGACATCTGCAGGTTGCTAGAAAGCCTATGACTCAATGCCACACACTTGGATTACTGAATGGTTGGAGCTGTACAACATCAACAGGACTCTCAGGGCTCTCATTCCCAGAAGGAACGATAGCAGACACTGAGGACGGTTACAAGTACTTTGAAAACACAGGCAAATGGTAACATGGAACAGGCAACAAGGAAAGGTGCAACAGTCAAATACCTCCAATGAATAAGGTAAGTCCTGAGAAGTCAGCTCAATGGCAAAAACAAGACCCGGGCAATAAACAGCTATGCACTGCCAGTTATCAGATACCGTGCAGGAATAATAAGATACACAGATATACAGACCACAGATGTTAAGACACTGAAGCTCCTCGCTATACATAAGATAAAGACAAAGTCCCACTATCTGTCACTATCTTGACCCATTCCCTGGGGGAGTGGTGAGCTGCAGATGAGCTGCGCTTGGGAGGCAGGTCCCCCAAGGGCCCTCAGTGGGTGATGTTAATTGCTTGCCCTTGATATGCCCCCCCATTACCATTGCCCCCATTACCATTGTTCATTCTTTCATTACCCTCTGGGAATCAAACCCTGGATTGCTGCATGGTAGCCTTTCACCTTACCAACTGAGCTACCCAGCCGTGGAGGGTTCTATCACAAATCTAGCACCATGAGACTGTATGCTAGCCGAGGACTAGTGAGCATGGAAGCCACTATCCAGGATGAAACATCCAGGATGCATGAATACATCAAGCTCAAGGCCCCAACTGACAGTGTGCTCAGCTTCACTTTATAGCCTCTTACCGATGGCTAGAAAGGGCTGGCCTACAGGACAGCACTGAGCACCAGAGCCATAGAGGCTCAGATCTACCACACCAGACAAGACCCAAGGTGTGGGCTGTGCAAAGAGGCACCTGAAACAATCCAGCACATAACTGCAGGATGTAAGATGCTGGCAGGGAAAGCATACATGGAGCGCCACAATTAAGTGGCTGAAATAATATTCAGGAACATGTGTGCAGAATATGGACTGGAAACCCCAAGGTCAAAATGGAAAACACCTCTGAAGGTGGTAGAGAATGAGAGGGCAAAGATCCTGTGGGACTTCCAGATCCAGACTGATAGAATTGTAATAGCGAACCAACCAGACATAGTAGTGGTGGATAAAGATGGAAGTGATGGAAACATCAAGAAGGAACATGACAAACTGAAGAAATACCAGGGACTCAGAGAAGAACTGGAGAAAGCATGGAAAGTGAAGGTGACAGTGGTGCCTGTGGTAATTGGAGCACTCGGGGCAGTAACCCCCAAGCTGGAGGAGTGGCTACAACAGATACCTGGAAAGACCTCAGTCCAGAAACGTGCAGTACTAGGAACAGCTGAGATACTGCACAGGACCCTAAAGCAACAAGTCCTCTGGTAGAGGACCATAGCTTGGATGAGAAACCACCCGCAGAGAGTGAAAGTTTTTTGTTTTTTTTTAGGTATATTTATGGCCAAAAGCCTATGCAATCTGTTAAAGCAGAATACCAACAAACATAATTCTGGTCTAGCAGGCTAATTTACGGTTGCAATGGTAGTTTCATTTTCTTTGTTGAAATGTTCCTCTTTAAAATAATCTATTCAAAAAATCCTATTGGACGTGTTAAGAAACCACTAAAACTCCAAACAGTTTGTGCACTTTCATCTAATTTAGTGTCAACAACTTTGTTTAGTTATTAGTAAAAGAAAAAAATTCTAAATGCATAAAACATCCAACTTTATTAGAACTTCAAACCCAGTTTGCTAATTTGACAGAGTCCCCTCCCTCCTTTCCATTTGTTCTAATAAAAAATAATGTTAAACTTCATCATGGTTCATCAAGTCATGATTGTCACAGCAGGAGTAAAAATATTCCCCACACAACAGCACATTAGCAGCAGGACCTAATGTAAAACTGCTAAAGCTAAAACCACAGCATGATTTAGATTAAATCATTTCTTTACCACACTTCCCCACACACATCAAATATTGGAAGTTTGTGTGTGCGTGTGTGTGCGTGTGTGTGTGAGTGCTGTGAAGGAGACATAGGTCTGTGGAAAACTTTGAGTGCTGTGGACTCATAGAGTTTCTTTCTGTGGTTTTTTCTCTCATGATGCTCAGGCTGCCCCTTAAAAGTAGGGTCTGCCAACCAGACCATGGCATGATCGGAGCCCAACCGCAGCTTCTTGATTGAAGCCAAAGACTTTCAACTTTCCAAACTCCTAAAAAAAAACGGCAAAAAAGAAATGTAAAACAAAGAGGGAGGGAATTAGAATAAGATGGACCTAAAAGTTACTTTAGTAACTACATTTTTAAGCACTGTGTGTCATTGAAGGACCATTAGCGATTACGGCCTGTATTTACCAACCTGATGACAATATAGTTCTATTATTAAATAAGGGGTTAAAAGTTGAATTTTTAGATGTGCAACTCATTTATCTATGAAGCAACAACAGCACCGCCATCCAGTCTTGTTCCATTTTTTCAATGAATTAAAAGCTGGAAAAGCAGCTTATGTTGAAGATTAATTGTGTGATAATTATGTTACTATTATTCAATTTCACTTTATACTGAAACCTCGTCGAACCTCTGTCACCTCTGCTTGTTGGACTGGGGGAGGTTAAATACTACATGCGTCAAGAGTGCCCCCTTCTGGAGAAATAGGAAAGCACAGGAATGCTCCAGACCATCTCCAGTACACTTGATCTAAAATTGACTGTTAGATTGTAAAATGTGATAATCGTATAAAAATATAATATTTAGGTTAGTTTGGATCAAATTACAGAAAAAGGTGGTAGCCCAATTTGTTAGTCATTGGCAAAAATAAACATTTTTGTAGACCCATTAATCTTTAAATTTGATATAATGTCAGCAGATTTTGCTTTTAACGCAATGCCATATGAAAAAAAATTAACAAAATGTCTAAGTGGTGCAGGGGCGGGTTGTTGGAACAAACTACCACCTTTCAAATGGAAACCTCTGGAGGGTTGAAAGGATCTTGGAGAGCAGGAGAGACCACCCAGGCAAATGTTAAAGGCCCAGCATTATTTTACACGTGGATCAAAAAATGCAACACGGGGCGGGGTGGGGCAGGGATTCCAAAAAGTCAAGTTCAACAAAATACCAACCAAAGAAGAATAAAAGGGATGGGTTGAAAGAACAGGAGGAAACATGAAACTGTATTTTTGCTCATCTTAAGAACTCTTTTTTTTTTCTTCAATTTTACTGAAGGGAGACAAAGTCAGAGCGAGATGAAGAGCGGGTTCAGATGCCCTGCGTGGTGGTCGTGGGAGAAAATTGCAATCAGATGTGACTGACTTGGAAAAGCTAACACACACTGAAAAAGTTTTTTTTCCAATGTTATTCTGTGTTTTTCTGGGCTTGGAGAACTAGACCATTTGACAAAAATTGCTTTGGACTGTGTATCAATTGTACTGTGAAACAGGTGTAAAGGCTCGAGCTTGTGAGAGCAATAGAACATGAAACTACGCTTTAGAAGGTTTAAAAAAGAGAGAAGTAGAAGATGATGAGTTGTGTTTGGAGGAAAAACAGTAACAGAGATTGAAATAGCAGAACCTCATGTCCGTGTGCATGTCAAGCAGAAATCCAACAGTGCTAGTGTCAAAAACGTTTTCAGAAGAATGAAAATAAGCCAACATAAAAACAGTTCTTATAATAAACATCCAACACAAAAAACTCTAAATACATTTATGTCAGGTTCTTGTAGGGATTCTGGATTGGACAAACACTCACACACACACACAACAACCCGATCTGTTTGGACTCTTCTGGTCGTCTGGCTGAAACAATATATGAGACGAGTGCTTCCATATGTGGGTGCTTATACACATATTCACACCTTCATAGATGCAAAAAGGAGCGCATGAGTGTTGATCTTTACCAAATACAGATTTTCTCCAAAACTTAGATTAGATTAGATTAGATTAGCTTTATTATCATTGTGCTTAGTACAATGAGATTTAAGCATCGCCATCAGTGCAAGAACAGCAAGGAAGGGAAAAATAATTAAAAAAAACATCGTAACACAATAAAATCAAACAAACAGTATATACAAGTGTGCAAATATAAACTGTAAACTGTAATGAAGAGTAATGAAGAGTGCCGAAATAATTGTGCAAAATTGCGTATGAAAACTGTGTGTGAACATGTCAAAAGTGCAAGAGGTGGTAATGAGGTAGAGAGTTGACACTGTGGACAGAGAAGTAAACAGGAATATGGATTTTATCTGTGCAATTTGGAACTGAGGATTGTTATTGCTTTTGGAAAGAAGCTATTTTTAGTCTTTTAGTCTTTAGTCAAAACAAACTTAAAACAACAGAATTGATTATCCTGTATTGCAGAAAATGTCACTGAGTGACATAAAACTAATTGTTTAACACCTGCCAATAACTGAGGGCATAAGACTGGAATACTAACCCAAACATGTCAAATGAACTTCTTTAATTACACTTTGTCAAATCCTGAGTTTATGGATCTTAAGGCAGATTCTACTAAAAAACCCTAAAAAGTGCATCTTTCAGCAGCTGAAGATAAGAGCATAGATTTCATATGAGAACTGGACGGAGTGAGTGGGAGGTCTCCTATAGCAAATGGCTAACTTCCAAACAAAGTCAATTTTTTGACAATACTGATGCCGCCATGTTGGAGCCAGATGTCATCAGTGAGCAGTGATTGGTCTAAGTTGGGATGAGTCAACATTTCTACTGCAACCACTCTCGCCAATCAGGAGTGAGCTTGTTAAAAGGCCACACCCCTATCAACTGAAAGCAAGATTGGGAGAGCGTGTTATTAAAACGTTTCAAACGTTCGACGTAAGACCGCGTTGGAGGCACTTGATTGGTCAGTTTATAACGTGAAGGAAAAATATGAAAAAAACAATTAGGATTATCAAGAACATGTTATGACAGGTATCAGAGCAAGAAAGGTTATTCTGACAGACAGAATGACTGAGTAATAACTGTTTATTTCTCTATAGACGTCTATGGGCCTTTTCAGTGGGTCCTTACTGTTTGGAACACCACAGGGAAGGGGGCCGCTCAGTCCAGATCCTAACAATTTGGCTGGGTTTGGTCATAGTTTTTAATTGAGGATTTTGCCGTACAAAGAAAGTTAGCTTTAGCATTATTGAGTATTGCTAATATAGTATTGAAGAAATATAGATCTATCAAAAAGAACTGCAACCTCTTTAAAATATAGGATCAGTAACAAGTTGACAAATGATGTCGGGAAAACACCAGTGGCTACACAGTTAATCCACAAATATGTTGTCAGTGGTCACCAATTAGTTAATTTAAAGTTTGTTTTTTAATTGCTTCCATAAGGAAAATGTGAGACTTGTGTATTTCAGTGTGTCAGAGTGCACCTCTCTATGGGTGTGTGTCTGTTTACTTTAGTGCACAGAAGCATGTTTACCAGTCTGAAAGCAGTGTGTCTTTTCAAAGTTGTTGACACTAGAGCCAGCACACGATGCTTAGCATTAAACGCCATTAACAGTCAACTAAATGTGAAAAACTACAGCCAATATACCTAAGCAGCAACACTGATGCCATACTGAGAGTGAAAACTAATGAGGCAGAAAATACTGCAGAGGCAGAAAAGAGAGGCTCGGACAAACAACGTCAACTCTCAACCTCCTGAACTTTTCACCCCAAACAGGGGTTTTCCAATGTGGTACAATCAAATTATACATAATTGCACAAAAAGATTTACCTCTGAAGCATTCATTTCAATTGACTGCAGACAAGCATTGCATACTAGAACAACCTCTAAGCTCCTCTGTTGATTCGAAGAAGCCACTCATTTCTGCTCAGCTTTTTGTAGTCTTTAGTTATTTGTTTCTCATATTTACTTTCGCCATCCAAGTTTCACAGATTTATTTCACAGACTTTTTAGAGGAAAACTAATTTAAATCAAAAGTCAATATTGCAGCTATAGACTGTATAGAACATACCGGTAACAAGAGTTATCAGCAGAACTGAAAAACAAAAAAGCTGAGTCAAAGAACCAACACTTAACAGTGTTTATGTCAAAGCAGTGGATCTAAAAGAATAGAACTGGACCAGTTCTTTTTCTGTTCAATGCTGCTGTTACATTTTAGTTCAAAGATGCTATAATATAAAAAGATGTTCCTCTCCTTATTTCAAAATAACGATGAAACTATCAGCATAAGCTACAATTGTGCTCATAAGTTTACATACGCTGAAAGAAATGATTAATTCTGGGCTATTTTCAGAGAATATGAACGATAACACAAAATGTTTGGAATAAGCCATTTACTGTTAAACAACAGTGTTGATTCTTTTTAAATCATGACAAACTTTACAAAGGGCAAAAATCAAAAGTTTACATCCATCCCTCTTCTTCCTCTATCTGGGACTGGGTCATGGGGGCAGCAGTCTAAGCAGAGATGCCCAGTCTTCCTTCGCCCGAGTCACTTCTTCCAGCTCCTCTTGGCGGACCCCGAGGCGTTCCCAGGCCAGCCGACAGACATAGTCTCTCCAGCGTGTCCTGGGGCCTCCGCCCAGTGGGACATGCCCGGAACACCTCCCCAGGGAGGCGTCCAGTCGGCATCCGGACTAGCCATCAACTGGCTCCTCTTGATGTGGAGGAGAAGCGGTTCTACTCTGAGCTCTCCGCGGGTGACCGAGCTTCTCCCCTTATCTCTAAGGGAGCGCCCAGCCACCCTACGGCGGAAACTCATTTCAGCCGCTTGTATTTGGGACCTCATGACCCGTAGCTCACGGCCATAGGTGAGTATTGGATTGAAGATCGACCGGTAAATTGACCACAACGGACCGATACAGCGACCGCATAACTACGGACGCCGCTCTGATCCGCCTGTCAATCGCACGCTCCGGTCTTCCCTCATTCGTGAACAAGACCACAGGATATTTAAACTCCTCCACCTGGGGCAAGAACACTCCACCCACCGAGAGATGGCAAACTACCTTTCAGTTTACATCCCCCAGTTTTTACAGTATATGTCCTCCATCATGAGAAAAATGCTAGAAGAACATGCTAAGAACACCAAAAATTAAATCGTCACTATAGTGGGTCTTAAATTTTTCTCTAAAAGCAAAATTCAGAGCACAGTATTTTTTCTACAACTATACTAGTAGATCATATTATGAAACAAAATCAGAGGAAATTTGAATTTTGTCTTTGAAAAATGTTATTATTATCTAACTTATGGGTTGAATTAAAATGCTGTTTGCTTTTCTGCAATGTTTTGTACTGAACACACATTCATTATCCTATACTGAGCTGAACATGCTTAATTGACAGAATTAGGATGTTACATAAGTATACCAGTGCCAGAGTAGAAATAAGGAGAAATTTTTTAATAAAAGGTCATCTAAAAGTGCATTTACTCGACATAAACTATACGGAGAAGCAGAACTCCTGAGTCATCTATTTGTGTCATTGTCCCATCTTATCTACACTGTGTATGACCGCACTCTTCTGTAACCAGATTCAGATGTTTTCTCCCTGCTTTTTCAAACAAACCCTTTACTACCAACAGCACATCCATTCATCCCAGCTAAAGCATCAATAAATAGCTGGAGCCAATGTTGACTGGCCCTAATCAGATTGCCTGTCACAATGGGAACCTGGAACAGGCAGATCAGTGAGCATCCAATGGAGAAACAAAAACTCAGATGAACTGCAACAGGTCACAATCACAGGACAACAAATGTGTCCCGGAAATGAAAAGCCTCATCATTAACTCAATTTAACAAGTCACAAACATTAAAACACAACTGCTTGTGTGAGAACACAAACCAATCCAAATTGATCAAATCTGCCTTCAGGCTTCGACGTACACACTCCATAATCAGCGTGTTCATCTCACAGATACGGGCATGACAGCTACAACTGAGCGTGACGACAGATAGGAAAGTCTTTTAGGTCATGACTTCATGAACCCACAGGAACATCAAAAGGCAGTTCTTGAGAAAATATCTTTATCATACAAAAATGGTCACATATCATTGTTGCCCCGCCCACAACTCAGAGGTGAATTTTCTAATCTTCTGCTTTGCAGAAACTATGTCCTAGAAACAGTTTTTTCATTTACCGTAATTTCCGGACTACAAGCCGCTACTTTTTTCCTGCGCTTACAGCCTTGCGGCTTATTCAGTGACGTGGCTAATTTATGGATTTAATTGGCGGCCGCCATGTACATACTTTCGAACTCAGTGAATAGTTTGAATTCTAGCACAAGGCATTTATATTCAACACACCTCTTAGCAGCCAAACAGCATGGACTTGACTTCAGGTCTTAGACACTTCAGTCATGGTTCAACAAAATGAAACACGCATGCCCGGCCGCATCCCAGAATCCTTTGGGGCCATTAGACCCAACTTGCATGTGATCGCCGCTACAATATGATGAAGCTTTCAAGTTAAAAGCAATCGTTAAAAGCAGCGTAAAAAAGTCCACCGTCACCAACGGGTTTGGAAAAGCCGGTTTGCTGCGTAACGGAGAGAACAGCGCATGGAGTGAATTTACACTCCATTTTAAAAGCGGAATTTTGCTTTGAAAAACTCACAGCCTCCGTGTGAGCTGGAGACATCTTCTCCTGCTGATTGAGCTGCGGGGCCGATGGCAGTCTGATGGCTCCCACACGTAACAACGCATCCGCCCCTCATACACAAAACGTACAGTTTTAAGTCCGATTGCTCTGCACAGAAACTATTTGCTCCTTACACCGGCGCAATGGGGACGAAGTGCTCCTCCTTGAAGCCGCCCTGGCCAGAGGTGTCGCAGTAGATAGGAAGGGGAGACAAGGAGCGCGCGGGGCGGGAGCGGAGCGCAGAGGCGTCCGCGGAGTGCAGAGGCTTCTGAATTCTGACGCACGCGCCGCACTGAGGCGCGCGCTTTTCAGTCGCCGCTGCTGTATTTTACCGGTGTGTTTTTTAACCAGTCCTGTTACTCCCATAACGCTGCTGCGACACAAGCGGAAGGAGAGCTTTACCCGTTCACCCCTCCATGCACTGCTGATACTTGCTCATTCTTAAACACGTACAACAGTATGGCGAGCCGGGCATTGGCCGCGCCTTTAGCCCCTAAGACTCATGGGAAATGTGGAATCGCGGATGTAAATTTCCTCATTATAACTGAGGGATGTAATGTTGATTATATGGTTACTGTTTGTAATTTTATGTGTGATACCTAGATTGTCAATAAGTAAAAAAAAATGAAATAAAAACACCATAACTGAGGAACTTGTGAACAGAATATAGGTCCATGCTGTTTGACAGATGTCGATACACTCAAATACGTGAGCCAGAGGCAAAGCTGGCACCACCCACAATGTGCTAATAAATTGCACTCACTCTGGGATGCTGGCCTTGATCTGTCAGGATGACAATATCGCCTAACACATGCGCGGCTTGTACTCTGACACGGCTTGTGTATGTATAAAAGCAGTCAAACACGTGAAAATGGGTGGGTGCGGCTTGTAATCGGGTGCGCTTTGTAGTCCGGAATTTACAGTAATTAAAACACTTTGAAATAAAGATGATGGAGATGTCCTTAATGCAAAATTGGAACATAATTCACTCTTGACTTTTAAACAGCCAATTCCAAAAGTATAAAATACAGCATTATGTACATTATTAGGGACCAACTATCATAAAGTATTACTGCTTCTGGTTTCAGCTTAACAAGTTTTAACACAAAGACAAAAGTTATTGGTTTATTTAAACCACAAAGCAACAAAAGAAGAAGAGTAGAGAGAACATATGGTGGCTGATGGATACTTAGTTTGTCAGAAAAGAGACTAAACACAAACAGTTGGATTCCTTGGGTCAAGTAAAAGCAGAAGAAAAAAAAAGGGCAGAACATTTCAAAAAGTGGATAGGCTCCAGCAACCCCATGACCCTAAAAGGGATTCAGCAAGCTCTGAAAATGGATAATGGATGGATGGATGGATGGATGGATGGATGGATGGATGGATGGATGGATGGACGGATGGACCAATGGATGGATGGATGGATAAATGGAGGGATGGATGGACGGATCACATGGGTCACACTTTCGGTCGGAATAAATCATTCGCACATGTGCAGTAGGGTTTGAAAAACCAGAAGAGGATGCGAGTTCCGCCGAGCAGATATTTTTTTTCTTCAAACTTTATTGAATGTAACAATTCAATACAAAACAATGTTAAACAGTGCCGAGCGGCTATATACATTGACGTGTCAGCTCGGTAATATACGAGACGATCTTCTAAACGTGCTTTTAATAATGTTACGGTTATTATGAAACACCTGTTCGCTCATCATTTGAATTTTAACCCGTTTGGTCAGTGCTTTTTCTGAACGGAGCCGGAAAGAAGCCAGGATTAGCAGTATGCTAACATGGGCTAACAGCATTAGCTTTGGGTGGCGCTGCAATCTGAATCCTGGCTGCACGTAGACATGTGGGAATAACCTCAGCCTTTATTTAGTCGGGACACGACTGGAAACACAAATCCACGTGATTGTTTGAACGGTTTCTAAGGACTGAGCAACATTTCTGCTTTAAAGATTACAACGCCCCAAAGCGCTGTGTGTGTGCTGACGATCCGAGCTCTGCTCAGACACACACTTTTAGACCCGGTTCTGAGTTCGGTAGCTGGTACCCCAAGAACTGCGGGACGGATCGCAGTCTTAAATCTCCCAAACATAGCACTCATTTAACAGAGCACCCCCCCCCCCCTTCCCCTCAAACACAAAGCTGTAAGTCCGCGCTCCGCCGGTCCACTTGTCTAGTTAACGGCGGGAGCGGACTACTTCAATAAAATTCAATAATCAATCAAATAAAATAAATAAAGTAAAAAAGTAAAATAACGAATAGAAATTATATAAGAACAAAAATTTTAAAAATAGCACCTCCGACGATATCATCGTGGTTGACAGCAAACATCGTCCACGGCCAATTTAGGGGACATCGCCACAACCCTAATGGACTGATGGATGGACTGATGGATAGATGGATGGATGGATGGATGGATGGATGGACCGATGGATGCATGCACCGATGGATGGATGCACCGATGTATGGATGGATGGATGGACCCATGGATGGATGGATGGATGGATAGACCGATGGATGGACAGATGGATGGATGGATGGATGGATGGATGGATGGATGGATGGACCGATGGATGGATGCACCGATGGATGGATGCACCGATGGATGGATGGATGGATGGATGGATGGACCTATGGATGGATGGATGGATGGATGGATGGATGGATGGATGGATGGATGGATGGATGGATGGATGGATGGATGGATGGATGGATTGATGGATGGGTGGGCGGATGGATGGACGGATGGATGGACGGATGGATGGACCGATGGATGGATGGACTGATGGATGGATGGATGCACCAATGGATGGACGGATGGATGGATGGATCGGTGGATGGACCAATGGATGGATGCACCAATGGATGGATGGACCCATGGATGGACGGATGGATGCACCAATGGATGGATGGATGGATGGATGGTTGGATGGATGGATGCACCAATGGATGGATGGATGGATGGATGGATGATTGATGGATGGGCGGATGGACCGATTGATGGACCGATGGATGGATGCACCGATGGATGGATGCACCGATGGATGGATGGATGGATGGATGGATGGATGGATGGATGGATGGATGGACCAATGGATGGATGGATGGATGGATGGATGATTGATGGATGGGCGGATGGACCGATGGATGGACCGATGGATGGATGCACCGATGGATGGATGCACCGATGGATGGATGGATGGACCCATGGATGGACGGATGGATGCCCCAATGGATGGATGGATGGATGGATGGATTGATGGATGGGCGGATGGATGGACGGATGGATGCCCCAATGGATGGATGGATGGATGGATGGATTGATGGATGGGCGGATGGATGGACGGATGGATGCACCAATGGATGGATGGACAGATGATGGACCGATGGATGGATGGACGGATGGATGGACCGATGGATGGATGGACGGATGGAGGGATAGTTGGATGGAAATTTCAGACAGAATTTTACACTATATAATTTAACTTAGAAGTTTTCGAAATGCCGACTGTTTCCACAAAAAAGATCCCAGCTTTTCTTTCTCAGCTTGTTCACAAACAAGTGGTAGGCGAAAAACAAAACCAGCGGGTAGCTGCAACCAGAAAATGAGACTCTTGCAAGATGGAGTCGGTAATCAACAAAAGGAACTGGCCTGAACAAACACGCAACTTCAAATGCTGGCAGGTGCAACCATCTGACTCTGTCTTCTTTTTGCAGACACACAAGCTTTGTGGTAGCCTGCGAAGGAAGGGTCTCCTGAGGCCGAGGTCACCTCCTATTAGACCACCACAGTTCTGCTCTGGTTTCCAGATGTGCTCACACTTGCACACACACACCTACACACACACACACACACCCACCTGCACACACAAACCTCCTGAACATGCTCTTGGAGGCAGAAAACACAAACAAACCTAAACGGAGCCACGTATAGCCTTGCTGCAGGCACTAACCAGTCACAGCGTGCATATTTATTTATTCGTGTGGAGTGTGCACAGACCGTCTGACCTCTAGAAAGCGCATTGTTAGTCTTGTCATGTACATTTTGCAACAGCTGGTTGTTGGTTTGTTAGGTCATCAAACAAGTGAACAACTGTGACCAAGACCAATCACATTTGAGCTAAATGCTAGCACATATATGTGTTTGTGTGTCTGACAACCCACAATGCACTTGATGAATACATGATCTATTCCTGGGCATTTTGAGGAAATGGGGGAGTTGAAGCAGGTCGTTTGGAGGCAGATCAGAAAAGATGCGTGTGTGTGTGTGCGGGTGTATGTGTGCGTCGTGGTTGCGGGTGGTGGAAGGAGGCAGAGGAATCCACACCAGACCATCTATTATAATGACACGAAGCAGGAAGTACAACCCCTTTCACAGTCACATGGCTGCCAGCTGTCTTGGCAGCTAATGGAGGGGAAGATAAAGCAAGTAATCGTGTGAGTGTGTGCTTGGACGTTTGGATGGACGCTGTGTAAGTGGAGAATTATTCCTCCTTACATTCTAACATGTGAAGAAGACAATTCTGAATAAAGGGTTTGCATTTGCCAGGAGCAAAGCATTAAAGCTCAATTACAATTCCAGCTGTCCTTCATCCAAGTATTCATTTACTTCCAGTAAAGAAATCCTCAAATCTACATGTTCTAAACCACCAGTGGTTCTAATGCAGGAATAAAGCTCAGCTCCAGTTTGGCAAAACTACACACAACCCATCCTTCCATTTTCTTAACCTGCACTATCTTTTTTAGGGTCATGGGGTTGCTGGAGCCTATTCTGGCTACTGTTGGACGAAGGCAGGACACCCTGGACAGGTTGCTAGTCTGTCGCCATCAGTCCCACACAACTGAACAACAGTTTAGAGAAACCGGTTAACCTTTGAGGCACGTTTTTGGACTGTGGGAGGAAGTGCCAGTAGAAAACACACACATGCACGGAAGAGATGCAAGATCCACACAGAAAGGTCCCAGCTGGGGTTCAAACCACAGCCTTATCGCTCTGAGGCGAGAGCGCTAACCACTACACCGACGTGCAGCCCCAGCTACACATGGTGCATAAAATCAGTGAATTAGCATAAATGCTACTTCTTGTACCTCTGCTTACATTTTTTAATTTAACGTTAGCACAATTACTAAAGAAACCGACCCCCTTTGTTTGTTTAAAGCGCTAGTTAAATAAAAATCATGTCTTTTCGGCCCCGATCCGATTCAGAGTCATTTGATTTTGAGAATCTGCTGCCGAGTCCAGATCTGATACTTTTGTAATGCATTTGAAAAAACAAACTAATCTAGGTTGTTCCCTATTTTTATTTTATTTACCTTATTTTATCATTGAACACTTCTGTGAAGTAGCTTGAACAAAAAAGTACAATTATTAATAACTACAAAAATAGTTAACTAGTAAAAAATGTGCAAATGTAACCATAAAACTGAATTAAATAAATGCAGCAGCTTGACTTAAAATATCTATCAGGCATGTAAACAAATAAAGGAAATAAAAGTTCAACAGTGTCATAAAGCATAGTCAGCTTTTTAAAAGTGAACTCTTAATGCTTACTATCGTTCTCTGGCCTAAAGTCTAAAAGAATATTGTATTTGATCAAAGTTTCTCCATGAAATAATATCGACCTCATCATTGCAAATGCAGCAATAACAGCCCAGTAGATCATAAACGTGTCTGAATTCACTTCAGTGTAACCATGTAAACTTGTACCTTCAGACAGGTGAGTGTTGACTGGTGTTTGTGTCTCCTTGCAGTAAAAAACCATCTCTTTGGGGGGGAAGTCCACCAGTGTGATTTTAGAAGCTCCCAACCTCTGCATTCTGCGCCTAGAAGTGACAGAAGATCAGCTCATTACCATGTTTGTCTTATTCAAAGGAGAAAAAAACAAGATTTTCAAATGCAGTAAAAAACGTTTGTACTATTTACTTAAAGTCAGATATCCTGAATTAAACATCCAATGACAAATCAGATGATCTGCAGGTTTGGGAACAAAAGGAGAAAGCTGTACCCGAGCTCAGAATCAGCCTGCAGCTGCAGCACAGAGGGGTCTGTGTCCCACTGCAGTGTCCTGATGTCACCAGCAGGGGGGGCAAGAGAGGACATGCATGTTTACAAGCATGATAACAAACTTGTTACAAACACACAAAGGGTGGAACACCTCTGAGCACAAAAACATGTTATCACAAGAATGCAGACACACAAACACACTCACTTGTAGTCTAAAGAAAAATTTCAATCTTTCATTTTTACAGACTGCTTAAGGGACACTTCAATTTGACTACATCTCAACACATTTTGTTTTTTCAAGATTTCACACATTTATGATGTGCATCTAATGAATCCTGACTTAAGGAAAACAGTTTTTTTATTTCTATTTACTGTACATATATATGGTAAACTAATGTGCTCGTTTCCAAAACATATTTGAGGTCAAAAATCTTTAACGGTAATTTACAAAAACTCTAAAACTCAAATGATTTTCATGTTTTCAACTGAGAATAATAACTGCATTTTACAACTACAATTCAACTAAAACAAAATTTTAATACATTTAAAGTCTCACTCCAATTACTTTATGAAGCTGTTATAAAAGAATTATGATTAAAACTCAAAATTCTGTATATGTAGTTTTCTAGGTAGCAAGTAAGTATTTGGGCTTTACATGGTGGGGAATTAAAGTCTGACATGGCACCTGTCGACAAGTGCCATGTCAGAGACAAAGGGATGTTTATCACACAAACACATGGCGCACAGGTGAGAATGCCGAGTCATTTCTGTCAGGAGGGCTGTCTGACAGTAACACAGGTGACACTTTAAGCAGCACTGTCCACAGCCTGTGACAGCTGAAATGACCTCTGTGACCCAGCTCATGCGGGGGGAAATCTTTCAAGCTGCCGTTAACCGGAGGCTTCAGGGCTTCAGACAACAGCAGAGATGAAAATAGATGGGGGCATCGGGACTGTTTCAATGGAGGAAACACCTCCAGGAGACCACCTCCACTAAGGAGAGGTAAAAGAGGGGGTTTGATGTGAAAATGCTTACCTTGAGCTCTGTGCTTGGGACTTGTTTTTAGAGTAACCTGACCTATGAGGGGACACACACACACACACACACACACAGACACACAACTACAAATGGAGAAGCTCAAAATGGCAAGATGTAATCCAAGGTGGATTTGATGGCCGGGTGTTTTAATCCAGGCATAAACTGTTATTTGTAAAATACTATAGGTAAAAAGAAAAAGAGAAGCTTCTGCTTCAAACTGGGTTGACTTTGTCATGTTCTTCAGCCACAAGTCCACCTCTGGCCACACCAGAAGATCGAGGCTAATGATCCCTGAAGGCACCACCCACACGTCAACCTCACAAGACAAAAGCAGGAAGCTTTTGATGACCACTCTTTGCCTTCTAGAATTCACCTCAGAACCCACCACATGGGTCCACAAGGATGACATTACCACGCTACCCCACGTACAATACATTTACATATGCAATATAAATATTAGATTTCTAGTTTTTATGCAGGACAGCGGCTAATAAAAGGCAAGACAGAGGTCATCAAAATGTTGATGATATAAATACGTGACAATTTCACTTCATTCATGATCTGAGGTGGTAAATGATCCATCCTTACCTAAACCTGTTTTTCCAGAAATTAAAGAAAAAAATAGAAGTCACAGTCAGGAGCCAGTTTTTCTTTCCATTATGTTGAGCCTTATTTGCCTACGATTCGTATGTTAATACCCCTAATATTTTGCTTCCAATCACTATATTTTTTCTTGGCTAAATTCAAAAATATGACATTTTTAGCTTCCAAAAACAAGTGATCAAAACTCCAGCAAGGCGACAGGAATTCCTTGAAGTTGTGGTTAAGTGTTTGAATTCTACCGACCTTCCTGCTGCGCCTCCATCAGCTGAGTCCTGGCTTCCTGTCTCACTGGGCGTACTCACGGATTTGCAGGGTGAAATAGGAGTCGGGACTAAAAGACAAGAAATAAAAAAAAAAGTATATTCACTTGAAAAGAGCATTTAAAAGCCGAGGTAAAACTTGTAGTAACATTTTAAAGTATATCAAAACGTAAAACTAAAGCATAATTTAACTAATTTAAAGACCCACATGATAAAAAAGAAAAACCTGTGTTTTGGGTGTTTTTAACATGTTCATGTTCTGGAGTACATACAGTATATAAAGAAATTTAAGCTCAAAATTGCAGTTCTCAATATTTCTTTATTCAAATTGCTGTGAATCAGGAGCAGATGAAAAAAAGCAGTTTGAAAGAGAGCTTATTGGAGACAGAAAAACTAAAGGCGAGCCACAAGTTCACTGCAACGGGGAGGGGAAGAGGGGCGGCAAAGCTCCCCACCAACGGTCCAGCCAACAACTCAGAGGTGAATGTTTGATGACCTATTGCCGCTCTGCAGAAACTATATCCTAGAAGAAAATCAAAGACTTTTGGATTTTTTGCGCAAAATAATCATAATTATACTCGGAGTTGGACTTGTTGTTTTTTTTTAAATATGGTAAAAGCCATAAACCTCTATATCGCTTTTGTACTTCTACACACATTTGCACACTAAAGGCAGCTCCGCTGGCTTACATGACGCAAACCTCGACCACCAGGAGCAAGGGGGGGCTCCGTGTCTTCCCCAAGGATACCTAACACAAGGTAGGAACCAAAACCTTCAGTCAGAGGTCAGCCGCTCTCCTTCTGAACCACGGCCACAGCTATATTTTAAATAAATTGAGCTAATACAGAACAAATGTAACTGTAACCCTGTTGCGCTCCAGCTCAGCCTTTAGGTCACGTGCTGTTTAAGTGTGCTGTGCTGCTAATGTAATGTAAAATTGTTAGAGAGCCCCTGTTTTTTCAGAATTTACCAGTGAAAGGAAGCATTGTATGGTAAGGCCACAGGATTGTGATATTTTTAATCAAAGTGAAAGTGATTTCTTTTCTTTTTTGGCATGAGACTACATCATGGTACCTAGTGGAGGTTCTGGAGAGATGCCAATACTCTGTAGCAGAGCCTCCGTCTCCCTGCGCTTGCGATCCAAGTCGGAATCTTCAGGGGTCACTTCTGTTTTTTGCTGGCTCTCTATCTGTGAAAAATAAATACCAAAAAATAATTTTAGCGCGGCTTATTGACACTCCCAAACAAACTCAGCCTTATCGGTGTCACAGCTAGAATGCAACAAGTTATTCACACAAAGTTCAAACATTGCAGAGACACACTCGACTGTTGGGGTGAGACTCACTTTTTTCCTTACCTCTTTCTTCTTCCTCTCCTCCTCCTTTCTCTTTTTTTCCTCCCTAATCTGGGCCAGGCGTTGTTTCTTGCGCTCCAGCTCAGCCTTTAGGTCACTTTTGTCTGACATGTTGTGCTGGAAAACTTTGATAGTGAGCCCACTGTCACAATATGCCCTGCATTAAAAAGCCAAAAGGGTTATTGGCTTGTCCTTTAGGCCCAACTAAGTGTTATCCATCTCTATGTACGCCAAAAACCACTATTTCAGCAGTTTTTTAAAAAGTTATAACCCAAAAAGCATGTAGACAATCTAAAAAGACCTTTTAATGGTAAATATAGACCAGGGGTCTGAAACCTGTAACACTAAAAGAGCCAAAAACTCAGCGAGAGCCACTTAACCTTTTAGAAAAAGACACTGTGTATTTATGTATCGCAGCTAAACTATAAAACTTTCGAATATTTCCAATAATTAAATTGTAAAAGTGCTATATTTTTCTACTACTCTAACTTCTAAACAAGTTCCTTTCAAACTAAAGGAATAGGATTGAATAGGATCCTCTTGCTGCAGCAGATTGAGTCGAATTAAAAATACAAGAAAAGTATGTCAATTATGGCATCATAATGACAAAAACTAGACACTGTTGGGCAGCATAGTTAGAATATATGTCTAATTTAACTAACTCATTTAAAATAAATTCAAATTATTTCCATTTTCCTTTAACGTCAAACAGCTGCAATGAAGGGATAAAAAGATCTGCTCAGGTTGCAGACCCCTGATATAGACTGTAGTTAGGGTAAAAATGGGTTACATGTCTTTATTCAAGATGATTATATTAGAAAGTGCAAAATAATGTTGTAATATACATTTAAAAACTGTTGTAAAACATGTTAAGGTCTAATTTTCTGTGCTAATGTGTAGCTATCATAATTAAAGGAAAACTGTAGACACTAGCATTGGTGCGAAAAAATATGGTTGTTTTTCTCATTTTTAAAAAGTTAGGAATAAAGGAAAATCTCAAGAAGATGCAGCTACACACATCAAATGAAATATAGAATTAACACAGGACAGAATTAAAGAATTTTGACAGGATAATGCAATCACAGCTAGCTAATTATTCCAATGTGACGGCGTTTGGACTCTAAGGCAATTCCAAAGAACATTTTTCTGACAAAAGCTTAAACATTATGATTGTAGTAACGCAAAAAAACCAAAAATACACGTAACATGACTGTCTTTAATTATACCTTAGCTACCTCGTAATGCTAATGATGTCTCACCGAGAAAGATGCTGTCTCACTGCTGGAACCCGAGATGAATCCTCTGACGTTGCATTCAAGCACACTTCATCGAGGTCGTTTCTTTCACGAACGAAAATGGCTCCTTTGAGCTATCAGTGTTAGCTAGTGTTAAAGCAGGGCTTGTCATAAAATGACGGTGGAGCTTAAAGCAGGTGCAGCCCACGCCGATGCATCCCTGGAAGAAGCTGGAGGATGACACCGAGGACAAGGGGGAGGAAATTCCTCCTTTTTGATGACACTTTTCGTGATGGTCAATGTCGCCATCTTGAGGCTGTTCAGAGAAATCGGAGCATCAAAGAAATATAGCCTTCAACAAATACATTTCAGTATAGTAAAATATAGAGCATCTTTATTTGTCTAACATATAGTATAAAATTGTTAGTTTGTGGTTTTAACTGAAATTGAATGTATTGTCAATTAATCAGGGTAAAACACTGCTGTAAATGTGTTCATGTAATTTATAAGGTTGCATGAAAGCATCATTTCAGAAATGTTGTACATGACATCTGTCAATCAGTTCCGTTACTATGACATCAGGGACCAGCTGTGATTGGCGGAAAGTTCGATGAGCTGTTCTAGCAGGTGCCTGCCTAGAATTGTTGTTATCGCCTACACTACATAATTGCGCTTTTGAATTTGTTCATGTGTATTTTTCTTTGAATATAAGTACTATATTATTATTATTATCACTTATGGTTACATGCTATTTTAGCCAATAATAAAGAGAAAAGCATATTGGATGAAGATATTCTTTAGGTACTCTGTCTGACGAACAACTGGAGGTCCCAAAGCCTTTACTAAATTGAAGAAAAGTCATTCAGACATTAAATTTCATGACCTTAAGCTTTTTATGCATTTTGTCCATGATTTCCTCGGTAGGGGATGCTGCTAAGAAAGGGAGTCAGGAGTTGTTTTGTACAGCAAAAACGTTTAGGTCCACCCCATCCAACAAACCCCGCCCACAATGAAAGAAATCTAAAATCTGATTGGCTCCCTTCAACTTCTGTCGTTTTTTCGTTTGTTTGTTTTTTCCCCTACACGATAACCTACCAGTATTTTTGCAAGTTGAATTCAAACGGGCCACGAGCATTTCCAGAGATGAGAGAAAGTGCTCGGGAAAAGTAATCAGAATGGCGAGCGAAAGCTCCCGCGCGACGCCGAGCTGCAGCCGGGCCTGCTAACGCGTCTTGAGTGGATGGTTGTGCTGGAGGGGAGAAAGGACAGGCTGTCCCTGCTTCAATGACAGTTGTTGTTGGGCTCTGTTGACGGGAATAACAATGAAGTTTGCTCAGTTTTGGCGGTCGAAAGGCTCCTTTTCCGGCATACTAAAGCAGGTGGAGAGGTTTTCTAAATTCTCCCCTTCTCCTTTATCTATGAAGCAGTTCATTGACTTTGGTAAGTGTGCTCACGTGACGTTACCTCTGCATGCATGCAGTCACATTTGTGTCAATAAACTCACAAAAACACATGACATGAGAAGACATTTATTACATTTATTTATTTTTTATTTATTCAAAATTGTTGGTACCCATCAGTTAAAGAAAGAAAGTCCACAATGCTCACTGAAACGACTTGAAACGTTCAAAAGTAACACTAAATTAGATTTTATTGAAAATTAAATAATCAAAATCAGCCATTACTTTTGAGTTGTTGATTAACAGAATTATTTAAAAAAACAAACTAAAGAAATAGGGCTGGACAAAAATGATGGTACCCATAACTTAATATTTTGTTGCACAACCTTTGAGGCAATCACTGCAATTAAACGGTTTCTGTATTTGTCAATGAGCCTTCTGCACCTGTCCACAGGTATTCTGGCCCACTCCTCATGAGCAAACTGATGTGCCTTACCAAAAAGCTCCAGTTTTGTCTCATCTGTCCAAAGGACATTTTCCCAGAAGCTTTGTGGCTTGTCAACATGCATTTTTGTAAATTCCAGTCTGGATTTTTATGATTTCCTTTCAACAGTGATGTCCTCCTTGGTCGTCTCCCATGAAGTCCACTCTGGCTCAAACAACAACGAATGGTGCGATCTGACACTGATGTACCTTGATCTAGGAGTTCACCTTTAATGTCTTTGGAGGTTGTTCTGGGCTCTTTGGATACAGTTCCAACTATCTGTCTCCTCATTTTGTCATCAATTTTCCTCTTCCGGTCACGTCCAGTGAGGTTAGCTACTGTCCCGTGGGTCTTAAACGTCTGAATAATATGTGCCACTGTCGTCACAGGGACTTCAAGCTGCTTAGAGATGGTTTTATAGCCTTTACCTTTACCATGTTTGTCTATAATTTTGTTTCTAATGTCCTGGGACAATTCTCTCCTTCTGTTGTCCATGTTCAGTGTGGTACACACCTTTTCACCAAACAGCAACGTGACTATTTGTCTCCATTTAAATAGGCAGACTGACTGATTATGGCTTTGAAAACAGCTGTGATGTCAATTAAAGGACATACCTGAGTTCATCATGACACCCTGGGCAATTAGTTCTCAGTCTTTTATGGAAGTACCATCATTTTTGTCCAGCCCTATTTCATTAGTTTTTTTTTTAAAATAATTATGTTAATCAACAAATCCAAAGTACTGGCTGATTTTGATTTATTTAATTTTCAGTACATTTTAATTTATTGTTACTTTTGAACGTTTCAAGTCATTTCAGTGAGCATTGTGGACTTTCTTTCTTTAACTGATGGGTACCAACAATTATGTCCATATATATATATATATATATATATATATATATATATACATATATATATATATATATATATATATATATATATATATATATATATATATATATATATATATATATATATATATATATATATATATATATATACATACATATAATGATGTTTCTACAGCTTGTTTATAGATTTGTTGTAATGTTTTCTCACTTTCTCAATGGCTTCTTCCTTTTCCTCTTTGCTTTCACTCAGGCTCGACCAATGCCTGTGAAAAGACCTCCTTTGTGTTCCTGCGACAGGAGCTTCCTGTGAGACTGGCCAACATCATGAAGGAAATTGATTACCTCCCAGACAAGCTGCTCAGCACTCCATCTGTGAAGCTCCTCAACAGCTGGTAGGCTTTCTACATGCGATTTATTCATTTAAAAACACGTGTTGTTACAACCCGTAACACCATAAAGTGACATTTCTTCCTCACGTTTTTATGGTGACCTCCACACCCACCACTGTGGATTCTAACTCGTAACCTTTCAGTGTCAGGGTGGACACTCTACCACAGGGCCGTCGACCTTGTAAAGGTTATAAAACTTGAGCTTAAACCATTAAGCACTTATTTTTCTAGCAAGCTTGTTGTAATTACTGCAATCCTCGGTTTAAAACCAAACCGTATGGTACACCATTGAACCAAGTCGTAGGCATAGTGAATTGGTGCAGCCCTCCTGCAAATGTTTGAAAATGTATGTGTTAAACGCATGGATTTATTATTTATTATATTATTATTCTACCCCACACTGCAGAAACAGACCCCTCAGAAACAGGGCAAGAATTCTTAAAGGAATAAAAAGTATTTAAATTAGCAAAAAAAGATTGCCAGTTGGGGAAAAATGTTTCTTTTATTTTAAGAAAAATACTGTAGTTACTAAGACATGTTTTCTTAAGCTAAGATTATTTTGCTATTGAAAAACTTCTTTGATTAGAATATATGTTTTCTTGTAAGACAGAAAAGATGATATTTTTCTTGAAACAAGAGTCCTTTTTACTTTCTAACATGAACTCTCAAGCATGTGGCATCCCTTCTAGTTACCTTATTTTGCCTGTTTTCTTCTATTCAGACCATAGATTTTTACTGTAACAGCCCAGATGCTGCAGCAGTCTCCTTCATTGTGTTAAGATTACAGTGTTATAGGTAAAGTATCAGTCAGTATCTCTGTTTTTCCTTTGGATCTGCTGCCACTCAGACTCATGTTGAAGGAGGCAGCTACAACACAAGTGTGTTGAATTCTGTCATGTAGAACTCCTACAGTTGTAAACATGTTATAATGTACAACAGAAGTGATCTGGATCAAATTGGAGAAAAACTCGCTTGGTTTGATTTTTACCTCAGGATTCTTTGTGCAGCGCCTTGAGACAACTTTGGTTTTAAGCTGAAGTAACTATTTATTTTGAGTTTTTTGTCTTGCTCTTTGGTTTTTTAATTTGGAAAATGTTTTTTTTTTATGTGAAGCACTTTGAGCTACATTTGTTGGGAAAGAGTTGTATAAATAAAGTTTTGATTTGATAGATAACATTTAAACAACACCATTGTTTTTGTTTGTTTTATCTTGAAGAACTTTGTGAAGACTGTACCTTTTTTTTAAAGTTTAAAGAAATCAAAAGTACATATTATTTGAAAGATTTTAAAGCAGCACCATGGGGTGGACAACAATGCAGTTTTGATTTTAAAATGTGTATCAATCACTGAAGATCAGTTTCCGTTTACATGGTTTCCACACCTGGGGGGTATTCCAGAAAGCACGTTTAACTACCCTGACTTTAACCCTGAACTCTGGCTGAAATGTGCCTGAACTCGCTCACTCTGGGTATGTCGGTTCCTAAAGACCGGATATGAGTTAGAGTAATTACGCTTGACTTGGTAACCCTGGGTTAATGCGCGGGCATGGCAATACATTTCTGATAACTATGTGTTATTTTTAAGTTGACTGAACTCAACAAAAGATTCATCTTAACTGAAGCAAATAATTAAGTTAGATCAAAGTAAAAAGGTTTATCTTTAAACATCCATACGTGGTCTTATCACCCTCTCATGGTGGAAAAAGTATTATCTGAGCTTCTTCATCCACTAAATCATCTTCAAATGGACACGCCATGCTGCTTCACCTCTCTGAAAGCAAACTAACCTTCAACTAAACCTGCTCCATGTTCAGAGCATGAGCTGCTATGGGAACTAAGCATACCCTGAAACATACCTCTGTTTTTGAAACCGAAAGCTGAGGTTATCCGCTTCCTTAGCCTCAAACTTACCGCGGAAACTCAAACTTTATTTATTTATATAGCGCCTTTCATTTCAGTTAAAAACACAAAGCGCTTAACATAATAGCAGATAAAACAGTCATAAAAAAATTAAAATTGTTAAAAACAGATAACAAAGGACAATCACACAAAGATGGGACCCCTCCCTCAACACCCCCACCCCCACCCCACCCCACTCACCCAGTTACCCCAGTAGAACCCTAAACAGAAACAAAGAACTGCAGCTTATAGAAGGTCTGGTTTGGTTCTGCTATGAGGAAACAATATCATGGGGATCCATTTATTCCAAGGCCCAGCCGGACCACAGGGGTCACCACCACAGTGCCCGCCCAGCACAGAGCAGCCCAGGGCCCACTCCATGGCTATTAGACCACAGAGCGGGACCCTAGCCGCCCAACGCAACAGCCCCCCTACAGGTCAAGCTGGTGGTGCCCCAGAACAATGGATCCCCAAGAGGAAACACTGGAGTAAAAAACATCAGAATAAAAATTATCATAAAATAACAACAATAAAAATAGAAAAAGATATAACAATGTTAGTAATTAAAAAATAAAATACGTAAACTGATTAAAACATAACCTAAGTAACATTGGTAAAATAACAATAAAAAGAATGGCATATTAAAAACAGAGATAATAATAGTCCTTACAAATAAATAAATGAATAAATACGTAAATAAATAGATAAATAATAAGAGACACAAGAAATTATCAAAGTCGTGTAAAAGCCAGACTTAAAAGGTGGGTCTTCTTAAAAACCTCTACAGTCTCTCTGGCAGGCCGTTCCACAGGCGAGGACTGTAATGGCAGAACGAAGCCTCACCATAAGTTTCGGTCCTCACCTCAGGGACAACCAAGAGACCAGTGCCAGAGGACCTCAGGGTTCGCGAGGGCTCATATTTTAAAATAATATCATTTAAGTAAGAAGGCCCAAGACCATTAAAACATTTATAAACCATTAAAAGAACTTTAAAATCAATCCTGAAACGCAGAGGGAGCCAATGCAGCGACTTTAAAACCGGTGTAATGTGTTCCCGCCCTCTGGTCCTCGTCAGAACTCGTGCCGCTGAGTTCTGCAATAGTTGTAGATTTGAGATCGACTTTTTGGGTAAACCAGAGAGCAGGGCATTACAATAATCTAAACGACTAAAAATAAAAGCATGCATTAGCACCTCTGTGCTGGTAAGAAAGAGGAACGGGTGGACTCTGGCAATGTTCTTAAGATGATAAAATCCTGTTTTCACAACATTTCTGATGTGGGGAATAAAACACAGCTCAGAGTCAAAAAGTACGCCCAGGTTGAAGGTTAGATCTAATAGCATTGACTTTCCTCCTGAAGTGGTCAGCAAAGTCCTCACATGTGGTTTGTGAGTGAGGCATGATAGATTTATTAAAATCTTTGTTTAATAAAAAATCATTAGTCGTAAAAAGAAACCGGGGGTTGTGTTTATTGTCTGTGATGAGATTTGAAAAATAAAGTGTTCATGCCTGCTTGGCAGCGTGATTGTAGGTTTTTAGTTGATCCTTTAAAAAGTCATAGTCGACTGTTAAATTAGTTTTTCTAAATTTTCTCTCTGCCCTCCTACAAATTCTCTAGCATAACCTGCTTTCTGGAATACCCCCCTGTATACTCTCACTTGTAAATTGTCAACACAATAAAACACAATGAGGTGGAGTTTATAGTAGATTCTCCTTTCTTCCCCAGTAATCTACCTCTATTTTCTACTGTTTACATAACAGATACTTTCACTACAGTTTAAAGTTCTCCTGCATGACTGAGGAGCTCAGCAGTGTTTGTTTTTTTTGTTTTACCTGAAATGGAAAGTTGTGTATCTGGGTGCTGTTTGTATCTCAGCAGCAGCAGAAAAATAAAGTGCATAACATTTTTCCTGGTGTTCAAAACAAGCTGCACAATAAATCATAAAATGGATCGTTATCCTGATATTAAGCTGTGCAAGACGTATATCGTAATAGTCGGCAAAAATTGCAATAAATGGTTTCCTTAAATGTGCTAAATCAATCTTTTGGCAGCTTGAAGAATTTAGCGAATCCAATAAATCCTTTTTTGCATTTGACCAATCATTTGTTGACTCTCATTTCAATTAAACTGTTGGAGTGAAATGGAAATGATGTGTTTGTATGTTCTACTATTTGTTCATGTGTCAAAAGTTATATTGTCATCACAATATTGATCACTAATATCGCAAATTGCAAGCTTTCCTTATATCGTGCAGCCCTAATCAAAAAGAAAAGTGATTCTATGTAAGCTGCTTCTGAAGGAGACAGAGCAGCATTTGCAGAGCTTTCCAACTCTCTGTCTGGTCTGAGGTAAAAAAAAAAATAGACATAGGGGTTACATGAGGACGTTCTCTGTTAAGAGATTGTGAAATAACCTTTAAAGTCAGTCTGAGGGAGCTCAGATCGAAGCGTCTTTTGCTTAGAGGACAAAGCTGAACCGGGAGCCACCTACGACCCAGAGACTGAGCCGTCCTAAAGCAAGTCTTTAATATCACCAACAGCCATTGATGTAAAAGATCATCACGAAGCCCTGAATGGCAACATGGTTTTCTTTAATCCCACAGTGTTTTTTTTGTCTATGATTTATATATATATTTTTTGTAATTGTACTCTATGAATATAACCTTGTGTTGTGTCCATCAGGTACTCACGGAGTTTGATGGAGCTTGTTGATTTTCTAGAAAAAGATCCAGATGACAAGGATGTCTTGAAAAAGTAAGACATTCACACATTTATTCTATTGATGATAGTTTTTTTTTTTTCCTGTTACCAGTCAGGTAAGTAAACACTACTTTCTTGGTCAATAGCAGGGGTGGGCAAACGTTTTGCCACAAAGGGTTCTAAGTTTTGACAGAAGGGCCAGACCAAGAGCAGATTAATGGCGTGTTTTGGTAATTCTCTTCATACAAGAAAGAAAAAATGCTTTAATTTTTGACTGAAATTAAATGTAAATAAATTTAGAAACAGAACATTTTGGAGTTTTTATTTCAAAACGGTGGCTTCTGTTCTCATTTTGCACCAATGTCTTGATGTCCCTCAGGGAACAATGCAAAATAGAGGAATGCATGTGGTGTTGGAATGATCAGAAACATGACTGTCCGACTCGGCAAACACACATGAACGTTAAAAAAAAAAACAAATCTTTCAACACCACATAAATGGAGAGTTCTTTGGTCCATTTCTTTGTAGTACACCATCTCTGGGGACACACCAGACAGTAAAACAGTAATAACGATTATCAATATCAATCAATCAATCAAACTTGATTTAAAAAATAGCTCTTCTCATGCATTTGTGCAGCTCGAAGCGCTTTAACATTTAAAACAGAAAACACAATATTACAGTAAAAACCCAACCCACCTTTCACCCTTCCCACTCCCCTCTGTTAAAACATATGACCCATGGCCCCGACGTACAATGAATAATGACTATGTAATAGGCCTGCACAATATACCGCAAATTTATCGTTATCGCGAAATCAAGCTGTGCAATATGCATACCGCAAAAGACGGAAAAAATCGCAATAAATGGTTACCTTAAATGTGCTAAAACAAACTCATGGCAGCTTGAAATATTGAACAAATGAAATAAATCCCTTTAAGCATTTAACCAATCAGAAGGACCCGTTTACGTTTTTGATCAATCAGATGAGCCGTTTTATGTTTGATGTTTGCCTCCTACGTCGACAAGGGTCATTTGGAGTATAATTTTTAAACTGTTGCAGTGAAATGGAAATGATGTTTTTGTTTTTTTTGCTATTTGTTTATATACCGCAATTTATATCGTTATCGCAATATTAATTACCAATATCGCATATCGCGAGTTTTCCTCATATCGTGCAGCCCTACTATGTAACTGTAAAAATAAATAAACAATAAATAAAGAAACAAACAAACAAACAAGTAAGGCTCTGCTCTGCTGTGAGGAAACAGTATTTGGGAAACTTTTCATACCAGGAGGCCATTGGAACATCGCCACAGCGCCCACCCAGACTGGGACAGCACTGGGGTCCACTTCACAGCCGTGAAGCTGCAAAGTTAAACTCCACCTGCCCCAGCAAGGGCGACAACTGCTGCAACAACCACCGACCAAGCCGGCAAGCCCTGGAAAAATAGATCCCCACAAGAAATACTTGGGCTAAAATCACAATAAGATACTAAAATTAAAGACATAAGATGTTTATAAAAACATAACATTGAGAATAAGATGCATGAAATGAAATTAAATACATAAAATAGCCTATACTAAAACCAATAGAATAAATTAGCAGTTAAAATCAACTAAAAGCCAAATTAAAAAGTTGGGTCTTGAGCCTCTTCTTAAAAACCTCTACAGTCTCTGCAGCCCTGAGGTTCTCCGGCAGACTGTTCCACAGACGAGGACCGTAATGGCCGAACGAAGCCTCACCATAAGTTTTGGTCCTCACCTTAGGAACAACTAAGAGGCCAGCACCGGAGGACCTCAGGGTCCGCAAGGGCTCATACTTTAAAAGAATATCATTTAAATAAGAAGGCCCAAGACCATAAAAACATTTATAAACCATTAAAAGAATTTGAAAATATGATTTATTCCAGTTTGGCGGTTCAGAATAAATAGTTTTATGCGCCGTAGTTTGCCCACTCCTGTTCAATAGGGTTTTTCGAGGAAATTTGCATTAATAATGTCAGAAATAACATTACTGCTGAAGCACATATTCATGTTCAGGATGCAACTAGATAAAATAAATAAAAAAAATGGTGATTTTATCACAAATTATCAGTTGTAAAAACACCAATTTACTGATTTTGATCAGACTCACGAGTACAGAAGGAGTTCAGCTGCTTTGGAAACGGTTGTGGTCATGTCTTTATGTCTACTTCACCTCTTACACACACAAGTTCAAGATCAACAGTTTTTTAATGTTCAAAGGTTATTTTGTAGTTTTTATAAAACATCCTTTATCGTTACTTTCATCTAGAGCAGCTTCTGCAACCTGAAACTCCAGAGATACATGTTCTTTTATTCCTCCATCGTGCTTCCTGGCTTTGAATGAAAACACTAATACTTTAAATAATTCATAGGTTTTTGGTTTAGTTTTTTAGTTTTTTAATTAAGTTAAGTTTAATTCGTTTTTATCTATACAATTTTTGTATTGTGTTTGAATATTTAAAAAAATGGATTCTACACCAATGCTGTGATGTTTATGATTGATAGTAAAAGGATGACGGTGCACCAAAGTCAGATTCCTAGGACCATGTTTAACTTTCTTACCCTTTTCATTTTATTAAATCTGTTGCAGCAGGAGGATCATATTTTGACACAGGGTGTATTTTATTTTGAAAAGAGCTATCATGTGCTGCTGTCAAAAGTAAAGGAGGTTAAAATGGTTATACACAGAAAAATATAACTTTGTTATAATTCAGGAAATACTAAAAATAGAATACTTGATTTTATATATGACTGGCCATAAACACATAAATAACATGTATTTTCTGAATGGTGAAGAGGCACCTGGCGGCTCTGTCTGGGTTATATGGTCCATAAGAAACAGGCTCTTGTAGTTTTAAAGGTTGCAGACCCCTGCTCTAGGAAAATAGTTCAATCAGTAGGAAGTGGAATTCATCACAGTTTTAAATCCTCACTGAAAAATCAGTTCTTGCACTAACGATCAATAAAGTTGATGCATTTTCTTCAAAACCTGCTGGAAATTTCAAATGAATAATAAAATCTGTTTTATTTAGAACCCTGAGACTTGGTGCAGCTAAAGCTCATTTGCTTTCATCGTCCATATCATGGTGTTCCCTGAAGTGTTTATGCATGCTTTCTGCTGTCTCCATCAGCTTCACAAAGACTCTGGTAAACGTCCGGAACCGGCACAACAACGTGGTACCCACCATGGCTCAGGGTGTCCTGGAGTACAAGGATGCTTTTGGCGTGGACCCCGTCACGAACCAGAACGTCCAGTACTTCCTGGACCGCTTCTACATGAGCCGCATCTCCACACGCATGCTCATGAACCAGCACAGTCAGTATAGCACTCTGTCATTGACTGTGAGTTAATCATCTCAGTAAGCAACAGAATCCATAACTATTATGGTTGTGAGTTGTGAGTACTCTGTCACATGCATGCATTCTTCTTTTTTATTTAGTGATTGTTCTGCATAAACCAAAACAACCCATGTCATAATATCACACATAAGTTAGTTTATCTCATTGCAAATTTTATGAGAATTTTTGTATAAATGGAAACCAAAACTAAATCTACCTGTGTTTTATGTGCCACAAAGACAATTTAGATGATGCATTTATTTTGAAGTCCCACTCCGATCATCTTTTGATCTATTTTAAAAGTATTCCCAGTGGTCTTTTAATGATGATTGTGCTGTTTTTAGCCCAAATCTCCTCTGTGGTAACGCCAGATGCAGGTCACCCTCACTGCGGAGGGATACGGAGCCCTCTGCCGCGAGGGTTTACCATTCAAAAAAACTATTTTGACCTGCTCTATCCCTCCAAATGGCCCCACAATTGGAGGGATAGGGAAAAGCTGGAGGGTTAGGGAAAGAATTCAGATTCAGCCTTGGGTTATGTGAGTTGGGGTATATTTTTTATTACGTTTTACAGCAATACACCTTTTTTGGGTTATAGTGGTTTCATTTGAACCAATTGAAAAAAAAAGTTTCTTGTGTCTTAAGTTAAAAATAACGCAGTAAAATGTTAGTCCTTCTGTAACCTCACAGTTGGGTTAAAAACAACCCACTTATGTAGTCTTTATAGCGTTAGATAATTCTCTCTGAGTTGTCGGCGTGACTGTTGGTGTGGAGCAACCCCTTCCGCACTTCCCATCACCCATCTGTTTACACGCTCTCCCACTAGCTTAAAGGCCCTCATACCCTGAAACTAACATTATGGGTGCAACAAAAGTGGCGAGAGGGCCCTTGCTGCGGACAAGATGGCGCCGGACCTCTTCAGCTGGCAGCAGAAAACATACAACTTACCCTAACCCTAACCCAAAAGTGTCCAGATCTGTAGAAATGAACTGTAATCAAAGCTGAACACAGGAAAAAATCCTAACTTCCTAACTGTAAGGGTCACCAGTTAAAAGAAAAAAAAAATGATTGATATGGCGGTACTTCCAGTTCCAGAAGAGGACGTCCGGTCCTGGACATTGATTGTCCTCTTGAAAAGCAATATTGGAGCTACGCAGCGTTACTGTTTGAACCAGATACCAGCTCGGGCGAAGAAAACAAAGACATACATTTATCTAGTCGTATACAAGTGGATGCATCAGAATATATCAGAGTATTTACTACGTCTCAAATACAATCTTTTTCGTCAATGCAATTTTAAGCCTAATTTTTTTTCATGCATGTCCTCCAACATTAAAAGTGTTGGAGGGGCCCTCAATGGGTAGATATAAACATCTTCCCAGGGAATGCAGATGAAAAATAGCCCTTTGGCTAACTCTGGAATATTGACAGAAATGTTTATTCATATGCGCTGTCCCTATATTAAGCATATACATAAAAATTAATCAGAAAAATGCCACAAAAACACATTAAAAACACACATAAAACGTGTTTTCATTGGAGTTGGTCTTTACATTTGTTTTTTTTTTGGCTTCCTGTAGCGTTGATCTTTGACGGCAGCGTGAACCCGGCACATCCCAAACACATCGGCAGCATTGACCCCAGCTGTGATGTCGTCGAGGTTGTAAAAGGTAAAGGATCATAGTCCAACACTTCATATTCACGCAGACTCATATACAGTAGTGTTATCCACATGTTTGCACTAAAAATTGATGATGTAATCTTCTAGAATTATATGATCGAATCAATGAAATGTTATCTTGACTTGTGCCGTCTGAACAGCTTTAGCTTTGATCGTCAGAAGTTAGAAAACAGGATCCCTTGTGGTTAACTTTCCTAGTAAAGCTGAACTTGAAGCATATTATGTATTTTTTCTCTTTACAGATGCCTTTGAGACTTCAAAAATGCTGTGTGAACAGTATTACCTGACCTCTCCTGACATGGAGATAACAGAAGTCAACTGTAAGTCATTCACTTGTTCTGGTTTTCTGTTTATCTGGATATTTCCTGCTGAAGACGCATTTGTGAGACGATAGTTGTTCTGGTTGGCAGACTGTCTGCTTCCTGTCTGCTGACTCATGAAAACTCCTGGACATTCCTCTACAGGTTACTGATTACAGAAAGTGAAAACCGTAACAGCTGGATTTTTCTGGACAGAACATGTTTTTAGTAGACTAGGGCTGAATAGTGGATTAAACCGTCGTAATGTTGGAAATAGTTTTTTACCTATAATAGGCATAGTGTTAGCATATGCCTATTATAGGCTTACGGCCTATATTATAGGCTTACAGAAAGCTTACGGCTGTAAGCTTTTAGTGGTTTGAACGTTTTTAAGCAAGTATTAAGTCTTCATTTTGAGATGTTCTCAATCAACTTGCAAACTTGGTCATTCTGGGATGTGAGGAAAAAATGCCTAGACAACAATACCCCCCCCCCCCCTTTTTTTCCCCTCAACAAATGCCAGGCCTTTGCACCCGGACTTTGCCTGACACTAAATGTTTTCAGAGCATTCCTATGGGCTTCTCTGTGCATGCCGAAGTCAGAGGATCTGAGAATGGAAGACGCTGTTATTCTAGGGTTATTATAAAGAGAGTATAATATTAAATGCATACATACTTGAGGATATTGTGACAGGATTACGCATTTGTCTCCTGGATTAGCAGACATTGATGAAGGCCGAACTTTCAAAGCAAGTGTTAGGAAAGTGTTTTACAGTGAATCACTCTAATAAACCATAAAGAAGATTAACATGTATTGAAGAGAAGTCTATCTACGGCCTATGCCTTCGTCACAACTGGCCTTACGGGTGGATACAGGCGGTCTGTAGGTAAAAAATACACAAACCTGTATGGGTGACTTGGACAAAATATCAAAGCTGTAGACGCTTCTGTGAGCCCATGGAGCAAAAAGATTCATGCACATGTTTTTCTATGGGCATGGTGCAAGTGGCAGGCTTTGCATCTACTTACTCAGTCATTCATTCATTCATTTATTCATTCATTCATTTAAAAAGCACCTATCACCACCAGCCAAGGAGGCCCAAAGTGCTGTACCCAGGGAGAACAAAACATAAAAGAATAAAAAGCACAAAACTTTTGGTTTTATAGTAAAAAATTTGGTTTTATGCAGCACGTTAATGTAAGTAAGGGTGAAAGGGGTGAGATGCAGGCATGTCGTACAGATTTTCATTTTATTTTTTACACTCTCTCCCCGAACACAGCATGCTGTATTTCTGCACAGTCAGTAAGGAGCCAGTATGTGCTCCTTACTGACTGTTGTGGCGTAAGAGTGCCGTACAGCAGCATCATAACTGCGTGTAATTTACCTTACTGGTAACGCTTTCTTTTACAGTACAGTACTTACAGTGTACTTAAGTGGTATTTACATGGTACTTATAGTGTAACTACTGGGTACTTTCAGGGTACTTTTTATGGAATTTACTGGGTACTTACAGTGTGTTTACATGGTACTTTCTATGGGACTTTACTGGGTACTTACATGGTACTTTTTGTGTCTACTCTGTACTTACATGGTACTTACTGTGTATTTATATGGTACTATTTGGTTCATACCTATGTGGTACATACTGGGTATTTATAATATTCCTACTGGGTATTTACATGTTGTGCAAAGGTGTCTTTTATGGTACTTACCACATGTAAGAACAAGGTAAGTACAAATAAAGTACCTTGACCTTTAGGTCTGCACTCGCTGCATGTTTCATGGTATTTACCATGAATTTACCACAGAAACTACCCCTTAAGTACACTGAAACTGTAACTGTAAAAGAAAGTCAGCCCTATTTCCACTCTATTACATGGTACTTTCATTACTAAATACTGGATATGTTCACTTGAATATTACTTGGTACTTACCCCTTAAGTACAATGAAACTGTAACTGTAAAAGAAAGTCAGCCCTATTTCCACTCAACTACATGGTACTTTCAGTAGTAAATGCTGGGTATGTTCACTTGAATATTACTTGGTACTTAACCCTTAAGTACAATGAAACTGTACCTGTAAAAGAAAGTCAGCCCTATTTCCACTCTATTACATGGTACTTTCAGTAGTAAATGCTGGGTATGTACACGTATTACCTTCCTGTGCAGTGTACATACACACTTGGTCTTCTGACCTCACCAAATGAGACAATGCTTACATGTTGGTAAGGGTAAAGTAACTACATTGTAAAAAAAATATACTGGCCTGATTACTTCTTGTAACATGAGGCAAGTTTAAAGAGAAACAAGACAGCAGTGAAAACAACAATCTTTAATATGATACGTGTCTGCAGCATACAAAGTGTCATCACAATGAAATAGGTTTTAAGTACAAAACAGTTCAAAGGAGAAATCTAAAAAACACATTATTGGCCTGAGGGTCGTGCTTTTTGTCCATCAAAATTCTTTCAGCAGAGTTTGGTAACGGTGCAGGACTTCTTCAGGGTTTGTAACTGCAAGAAAATTCACAATATGAGCTAAAATGAACATAAAAAGCATAACGACTTTGATGAAATACAAAATATATTTTACTTATTTAATCATTTCTGTAATGAGTTTGATAAATTTCTGTGAATTCTTTATCGCTTTGACTGTAATGCTTGAAATTAATCAATTATCCTCATTTATGAACATGATAATAAATTATTCACAACTTTATATTTTAGTTACATAAACAAGAACAACAAAAAAGAAATCAAAGAAAAAAAATCATTATTGCCATAAAAAAATCTAATTTGTTTAGACAAAGAATGACAAAAGCAATGTTTTAATTGGCAATTACTGTGTGTATTTCTTCTTTATAAATATTATTCGCACCTACAATTTGCATTAGCATGAAAAACATTGCAGGGTAAAAGAAAAGGAAAAAAGAAATAAATAGGCAATTTCAAATTCAACACAGTTATTCACAAAAATATGTTTTAATTTTCAAACAGTTACATTCACTGTGTTGGGTGGTATTGTTGTCTCTATCATATTTGAAAATAAATAAATAAATAAAAATAAAATAAAAACGGCGAAAGAAAAGAAAATGGGGAAAAGGCAGTTAAACTCTTCATTAATGTAAATAATATGTCCACTTGGTGGATTTAACTTACTTTAGCTTACTCTCCTGTGGCTTCACAGATTCGTCTGGAATGTCTTCTTCACCATAGCTGATCTAAAGCGGTAAAAAGACGGAAGTACGTCATCATTATTTTAAATAAACGCCTTTCATTGTTTTTCCCAGAAAGACGTGCGCTCAGTCAAACGAGCACAGAACAACAGACGTTATCATTTAGGCTACGTGCTTGTTTTACAGGTGCCCCTCTCCTGGTAAGTAACAACAATGTTTGTAGATTTTCATTACAAACTTTGAAAATGTATACATGAAATAACTGAAATTATTGCAGTAAGGTAGACATGCTCTTACGTCACGTTTCAAACACAGAGATAGTGGCTTTAAATCACGAAGTTAGCTTCTTTATAAAGTTTGATCAGTTTAAATATTTACATGTAATTTATCCAATATTTAGAAAAAAAACACTGGCTTACCTGCCAGATGAAGAGAAATTCAAACTGTTGCGCGCGCCTCGAGGCTCTCCGGATTAATCTGCACGTTCACTTTGGGGGTAGTTGTGCTGCATTCAAGTGCGCTGGGAATTTGCAACTTTACTTGCCCCGACCTATTTAACAAAAACACACACTTGGGGTGTTTTTAGTATTAAAAGTAAATATTTTGCCTTGTTGTTTTACATATTTTCCTGACATTATATAATATATATTAAAACAAGTTCATTTTTAGAACAATATTTAAAAAAAGTTAAGTTTTGAATAATTTATTATCATGTTTTTAAATGAGGATACTTGATTAATTTCAAGCATTACAGTCAGAGCGATAAAAAAATTCATAGAGATTTATCAAACTCATTACAGAAATGATTAAATAAGTAAAATATATTTTGTATTTCATCAAAGTCGTTATGCTTTTTATGTTCATTTTAGCTCATATTGTGAATTTTCTTGCAGTTACAAACCCTGAAGAAGTCCTGCACCGTTACCAAACTCTGCTGAAAGAATTTTGATGGACAAAAAGCACGACCCTCAGGCCAATGTGTTTTTTAGATTTCTCCTTTGAACCGTTTTGTACTTAAAACCTATTTCATTGTGATGACACTTTGTATGCTGCAGACACGTATCATATTAAAGATTGTTGTTTTCACTGCTGTCTTGTTTCTCTTTAAACTTGCTTCATGTTACAAGAAGTAATCAGGCCAGTATATTTTTTTACAATGTAGTTACTTTACCCTTACCAACATGTAAGCATTGTCTCATTTGGTGAGGTCAGAAGACCAAGTGTGTATGTACACTGTACGGGAAGGTAATACGTGTACATACCCAGCATTTACTACTGAAAGTACCATGTAATAGAGTGGAAATAGGGCTGACTTTCTTTTACAGTTACAGTTTCATTGTACTTAAGGGGTAAGTACCAAGTAATATTCAAGTGAACATATCCAGTATTTAGTAATGAAAGTACCATGTAGTTGAGTGGAAATAGGGCTGACTTTCTTTTACAGTTACAGTTTCACTGTACTTAAGGGGTAAGTACCAAGTAATATTCAAGTGAACATACCCGGTATTTAGTAATGAAAGTACCATGTAATAGAGTGGAAATAGGGCTGACTTTCTTTTACAGTTACAGTTTCATTGTACTTAAGGGGTAAGTACCAAGTACAGTGATGAAAGTCTTCCGGGAATTCCCGGAAATCCGGGTTTTTGAGCAAACCGAACGTACTTTCCGGGAAATAAAGACCTGATCTCTACGGACAAATCGCTTTCCGGATTAGAAAATGGTCTGAAATCAGCTAATTTTAGCTTTATTTTCTATATTTCTCCGCAGATCGCTTCCTCTATGGTCGTGGCCATCTTTCGTCTTCCCGGCCTAATTGACCAATGACGGGACGTTTTAGTTGCTTTCGGATGCGTCGACGGGTCTGATTGGCTCTGTCTGCACCACGTGGTCAGCGTGACTTGCTTCCCTAGAGACCAAAACTGGCGGACCCACGCTAAACTTTCACAAACACATCTGAAGAGTTTGCGATCAAATTTGTGTTAAAATAATGGCAGGCATCGTCATTATTGAGCGTGGTCACGACCTCAGTTGTGAGAAGACGATAAAAAACAAATTGAAGTGGTCTTGGCTGGAAAAAAAAAAAAGATTTTTAAGGTAGTGTAGGTCAAATACTTTTTTGTGTAAAATAATCTCAAAACCACATTTTGAAATAATTTCAATTTTAGTTTTGAGTTTCAGTTTTTATTTTGAATACATTTCTCTATCTAATTTATTTGTATTTCCTAATTACCATGATTTAGTTCAGTATAGTTAACATTAATTATAAGTATTTGATGGTTTGGACCCGCACTCCCTTAAAAAATAATGTTTACAATGTTTAGTTTAGTTTGTATGTTTGTTTTGATATTTCCCAGATTACTTAGTATTGGTGTTAAAGAATTGATGTATTATGTTATAGAATTATAGTTTAAAGCAGATCCCATATTTTGATGTAATTATAGTTTGAGAAAACAGTGCAAGTGGATGTTGTACATCAGTCATTTCTAAAGCAGAAATAATGTATAAATAACTGAGGTATTTTCATAGAATATCATAGTTACTGGTGTTCTTTTTGCCATTTGGGGCTTTGATGTTACTATATTTTAGCAATTGTATGTTTTGCAGCTTTAAGGAAAAGCGTAGATTGTAGGATTGTGTTACTTTGAGCAATTTTCCAAATTCTTTTTTAGGACAAGCAAGTCCTTAATGGAGAGTCAAACTAGGGGTTTGAATGACAAATCATGATGCTCCAATTAGTCTTAGTTTCTTGATAAAGAAGTGAATAACTAGCTGCCAGAATGCATCTAAGACCACGTATTTTTCCAAAATTTCGCTCTGTGCCCGCCATATCGCTCAAAGAAAAGTTCAGGGATTTTTTCCTTGCCTGACTTTCATCACTGCAAGTAATATTCAAGTGAACATACCCGGTATTTAGTAATGAAAGTACCATGTAGTTGAGTGGAAATAGGGCTGACTTTCTTTTACAGTTACAGTTTCAGTGTACTTAAGGGGTAGTTTCTGTGGTAAATTCATGGTAAATACCATGAAACATGCAGCGAGTGCAGACCTAAAGGTCAAGGTACTTTATTTGTACTTACCTTGTTCTTACATGTGGTAAGTACCATAAAAGACACCTTTGCACAACATGTAAATACCCAGTAGGAATATTATAAATACCCAGTATGTACCACATAGGTATGAACCAAATAGTACCATATAAATACACAGTAAGTACCATGTAAGTACAGAGTAGACACAAAAAGTACCATGTAAGTACCCAGTAAAGTCCCATAGAAAGTACCATGTAAACACACTGTAAGTACCCAGTAAATTCCATAAAAAGTACCATGTAAGTACCCTGAAAGTACCCAGTAGTTACACTATAAGTACCATGTAAATACCACTTAAGTACACTGTAAGTACTGTACTGTAAAAGAAAGCGTTACCATTACTTTATACAATACATTTACCGCTAGTACCATAATGGTATTTTCCATTTTCATGACGTCCTTGGAGGTGGTAGCACGAGCCTAAAGGGAAGTGGAACCACACCTGTGCTCCCCTTAAGATGCAGCCTCTCTATGACCCTCCACGAGTCCAGACGACCCGACACCCATACGGGTCAACCCTCTATATGGGTGCATGTGACAAAGGATTGACAAAGCTTGTGAAGCATCTTTTAGATCTAAATCTAGAGGCCGTGTCACAAAGCCTCTACATACATTTGGCGCATTTTTCACATATGAAATTTCAGTCTTTCACGATACATGCCTGATATCCGTAACACATAAGAGCTTCTTGGGATCGTCGATGTGAGCAGATGTCCGTCGAGCGTTTTGGCCGACAGGTCTTTACATGAATTCAGTTTTGAGCTGTTCAAAGATTTTGGTCAGTTGAGATTTACGCAGTTTATGCGAATTTGACATAGTTTATACACAATTATTATGTAAATCTTACGCAATTGTGCGTGATTTTTTGCAAGACGCATACGCAAATTTCATGGCTTTCCACAACCGTATAGATATTGTGTGTCACCAATCTATAAAATTCATATCCCACAAATGGCGCACGTGTCTTGATAAAATGATGTAATTGACGCACAAATCACTCATGAATTGCATATGAATATCACAGACGGCTATGTTCTACGTAGATTTACGTGTTCTTTGCATGGTTTATTTTTACTACTTCTGTGGTTTTAACGTGGTTCATTCGTGATACATCTGTGAAAATGTCAAAACGTAAAAACCACAACTTTCCTCCCTTTTTCCCCGTATATTCACGTGTGACCAATTTAATCCGTGCAACATGTGCAAAATGTTCGTAGTGGATGTGTGACTCTGCCTTAAGTTATGAAACATTTTGGAGAAACTGACAGTCAAACATCTTTATCCTTAATTATTTCCTGTCTTCCACCTTAAAGGTTTTTGCTGATAAACCCCTTTTTTCCAGTCAGTAGTTGTTAGGAGCTTGTTCCTAGAGAAGCAAATGACTTTTATGGGGTGTTGATGTCGTAATCTGCGTGTTGAGGATGTTTGACGCCGTGTGACTAGTGGACGAGATCTGGATAGAAAGTTGTGTTTTTTATTTCACTGTTGTAACACAAACATTTCTTTAAAACTATCTCCGTGTTGGAAACGTTTAACAGCTAAAAACCCGGACCAACCTCTCCACATTGTGTACGTGCCATCCCACCTCTACCATATGCTATTTGAACTGTTCAAGGTAAAAACAAATTTTTAAAAAGCCCAGAAAGTTTGTACCATGTCTTCAGCCATATCATGACCTTTGTACTTCATCAGAATGCAATGAGAGCCACGGTGGAGACCCATGAGACGAGCCCAACACTGCCGCCCATCAAAGTGCGCATTTCACTGGGGAGTGAGGACCTCACTATTAAGGTGAGAGTTGTCATGAATGATGTGAATCAGCTCAGAGTTTCTTTTAAATTTGGTGTGTTAGAGACAAAAAAAATTTAAATCAGTCAGGGAAGGGGTAACAAACCCCTGTACTTCAGTATACATGATAACTAGAACCAAAACCTTAATTTTCAGATGTCTGACAAAGGAGGAGGGGTTCCCCTCAGGAAAATTGAGCGCCTCTTCAGCTACATGTACTCTACAGCTCCCAGTCCCGTCCACATGGACAACTCGCGCAATGCTCCTCTGGTGAGACTGAACTTCTGGCATTTGTCTGATGATGGTGGACATACAGTAAAAAAAACAACAAATTAAGCTCAAAATTGCATTTCTGCATACCGGTACTTCTTATTCAAAATGATGTGAATTAGGAGCAGATAAAAAAAAGCTTATTTTGTGACAGAAAATACACTGGGGGAGCCATGAGCTCTTATTCCAACCACAACCATGTACGTCTTTGGGAAGGGGAACGGGGGTGGGTGGGTTGCGCTACGTACAACAGTCCCACCAACAGCTTAGAGGTGCATTTCTAAAATTAACTATTTTCGCAGAAACTGTGTCCAAGACAATGACAGGAATTTAGAGTTTGGCTAAAAATCCCCATTGAACAACCACTTTGAGTGGGTCTTTAATGTCGAGCTACATTTAAATTTTACCTCACTTTGTAAGTGAAAATAGGCAACCCTGCAACTCTGTGTGGACTAAACAGAGGCTTAAATGCCTAAACGTGCTTACAAATCAGCTTTTACACAATGGAATGAAGCCAGCAGATTTCTGCTGGCTTAAATTGGAAGCACAGGAGACGTGCTGAATATAAAACTGTCAGGATCCAGTTCATAGCCAAACAGGCTGATCGGTGACCCTCTAATTTCCACACTTTCCTCTCCTTCCTTCAGGCTGGGTTTGGGTACGGTCTGCCCATCTCCCGCCTGTACGCCAAGTATTTCCAGGGAGACCTGCAGCTCTACTCCATGGAGGGCTATGGCACCTCAGCTGTCATATACTTGAAGGTGAGAAGCGCCTGTTCTCGTACACAAACTGTCACACCAAAGGTGAACTTTATGGGCAGCAATATATTACAGACAATGTGCGAATCACTGTATTTTATGGCGCAGTTACACATGAATGTACCAGGTTTTATTCAAGGAGTGGGCAGCTTAATCAACCAGAAAAAATACATATATATATATATATATATATATATATATATATATATATATATATATATATATATATATATATATATATATATATATATATATATATATATATATATATATATATATATATATATATATATATATATATATATATATATATATATATATATATATATATATATATATATATATATATATATATATATATATATATATATATATATATATATATATATATAGCTGGAAAAACAAATAAAACCAACCTGGACTTGTCATCGTCATCAGAGTGCAGAGTGATTTCTTCCCCTCTGTCTGGCGTGTTTAGGCCCTGTCATCAGAATCAGTGGAGAGGCTTCCTGTTTTCAATAAGTCGGCGTTACGGCATTACCAGACCAGCATGGAGGCTGATGACTGGTGCATGCCCAGCAAGGACCCAAAGAAACTCGGCAAGAATGAGATGACGCAGTGATGAAGGACTGAGGAACAGTTGGTGGGGGTTGGTCAAAAAGAATTTGAAGTAGACTTGTAAATCACCTAAAAATGTTTTCGAAACAAAAAAACAAGCTGTTAAACATGAATATGGTGTTCATAACAGACAAAAAGACGTAACGTGAACTAAAGCTAATTTTAGAGCAGCTTTAATGAAGATACAATGTTGTTTGTATTGATGTGCTGCTAATAAAACGGAACCTAGGCAAGTATTAAGTTCTTTTGAAAAAAAAAAAAAACTTTTAGTAGATTTTTTTTAGGGTTTGCTCTTTCAAGATGTATTTCAGGACTTGAAAAATGTTTTTGTTTTTTTCTAAATTCCGTATCTTGAGTTTTCGGTTTGGACTCATTGCGTTTGAAACCTTTTGCAAGACCTTTTTTAAAGGACCTATATCATGCAAAATCAACTTTTTAAGCTTTTAAGTGTATTATAATGTTTATTCCTCACGATAAACAACCCCAAAGCTGTACTTTGATCCATACATGCATTTCTGAGTATTCCTCTAAAAACCTGCACTCAGAGCATCAAGTATTAATTAAAACATGGTTCTTTAGTGTGCCAAAGGTTAAATATTATCAAATATATGGTTATAGTTTACTCTGAAAGGCTTAAGAATAGCATGAAATAAGTCCTTTAAGCATCAGTCCATCATGTTATGCCCCTGAAAGTGACAATATCCTTTAAAATGTTAAAAAGTTTAACTTGTTTAATTTTTTTTTGTTTGTTTCTTTCTAGAATTTTTCTCACTAAGATTTAAAAAAGAAACCGACATTTGGGGAAAATTGATTTTTGACTTTTTTAAAAACAAGGCCTTGAGTTAGAATGTGTTTAACCTCAATGGGGGCAGATTTGATGACTCCAAGTTAAATATAAAAGGAGCAAAGTCTGCTTTTTTAAGCTCTCCTCATCTGAAAAAAACTACAGAACCACACTTCCATTGATGTTGAATGATATATACAAAGCTTCTGAGCAAAATGTAACAAAAACCAGATGGTTTTTTTTCTGGGGGAAACCGTCTTCCAGGTGTTTGTTCCTTGGTTTGTGTGCAATTCAAAACTGTGGCTCTTTTTAAAATAAAAACATTTTAAAAGTGTGGAGCTAATGACATTCTCGTTGAAGAAACCCTGGGAACAAATTTAGTTTGAAACATTTGATGTTTGTATTTTCTCAAAGGAACAGCTTTTTAAATACATTTTAATATCTGCACAAATAAAAGCTTTAAAAGAACAAAAACTTTTCTGTTAAATAAGCTTGTTATCACAATTATACCAACACCCACCTGACTACATTAGGTTGCGGTTCACAAACTGCATTTATCTTATTGGTAGGTTGTGGTGGTACATGTTGCAGTAACGTCCTCGATGCACAATGGTTGAAGACTTTTGTTTTTAATGTCTGTATTTGTCATTGCCGCCATGTGTATTTGTATCAGTTGCCTTGAACTCATAAAGACACCTGTTGTTCACTCGTTGAGCTCTTAGCATCACTTAAAGGCCAAGTGCCCTGAGTTTGCTAAAAGGACCAGTGAAAGTTGGCAATAAAAATCAGATGTTATCTGTGCATGTCTATTTTTTTCTGGCTTTCTAAATGTTCTTTGAGGTTGGGTTGGTAGGCAATAAATAATGTCATATAAGGTAAAAAGTACAACGTTTTGTGACTGAATTTGTTCCTACAGTGTTTGTTGTTCATTACAAAAAAAGTAGTCTATTTTAGAGTACTACACGTAGTTTATACTAAAACAATAATACTAATTAATAATTTATTTATCCCACAATGGGGAAATTCTTCTCTGCATTTTGACGCCTCCCTTGGGGGGAGTGGTGAGCTGCAGACTAGCCAGGGGCAATAGCTGGCTGGGGAGAGCGGGGATCGATTTGCCAACCTTTCAGTTGTTGGACAACCTGCTCTACCGCTTAACTACACTGCCACCCAAAAGTGAGGAGATATACCTTTTTTTTTTTTTTAACTTGTCCTGTCCAACAGCTGGGCAGGCAGATGAGAGCTGAGGGCCTCTTGTGTTGGACATATTTTACTTTAACAATAGGGGTTATTAATCTTCAGACAAACCAGAGGTATGTCTGAATAAACCCTTTTTGTAATTGAGGCCAAACTTTATTTATTTCAACCATGTTTGAAAATTTTGGGTGTTGGACCGGACAGAAAAGGAAAGAAGGGAAGAAAAAGGGAGGGATGTTAGAGAGAGAGGGGGGTAGGAGGGTGATAATGGGAGGGGAGGGGTGAGGAGATATACTTGAGATTTATTTTATGTATGCTAAATATATATTTGAACTTAACTTTGAACCAATTAAGTCTGAAAAAATATTCAATTCCTGCACTACTCATACATAGTCTATAGACTGGCTGTTTCAAATGTACTACATTTGAAACAGCCACATGTTTCATCCTCAAGCTCCCATAATGGGTCAAGACTACCTTTTCTTTCTCATCAGTCATATACCGTGTTTAGGAAAGCTGGATTATAAAGCGCTCCATTAATGAATGGTCTATTGTTTTACTTATTTCATATGTAAGGCAAAATATTATTCGCATTAGGCAAGACCAAAGAGTCTGAGAGAAGTCAATCAGTCAAACTGAGGCGTTGGCGTCTTCATAATAACTGTAACTCCCAACCATATTTGGATCATTAACCCTTGTGCTATCTAAGATGACCCCCCCCTTACATTGACGTGTTCTCCCTACCATGACAAAGGTGGAAAGATTTCGTATAATCCATGGACACCAGTGAAGATCACAAATCATTGAAGAAAAAAGGTTCAGAGCACTGTCTAGTGGGTCTAGATGACCCAACTCCAAATGTTAAGGTGCCTAGAATAGCACAAGGGTTAGAAAAACGGACTGAGACAATTAAAACAAACATTATTGTGACTACGCTAACTCCCAACCTTGTTAGTAACAAGTAAATGTTAAAACATAGTCCAACACCGCTACACACTAGCCTCATTAACATATTCACAATAACATCTAACCACCATAAGCACAACTAGAATTAATACATTAATTAATATAATTATTAAATAGGATTATATAAGGCAGAATACAGTTTTTTTTTGTTTATTTTTTTATTAAGTCTTAAGTGTGCCTTATAGTGTGGAAAACACTATAATATCAATTAGAAATAAAAAGAAAAAAAATTACACCAGTTTTACTTTAAAATGTAAACGGTGTACCGTCTCTAGAAAAAAGAAATGACTTAGCTCCACTGGTTTATTTTAAGTTTGACCCTTTAGTCATCCAGACAATGTCCTACATCCACATGCCTGGTTTATATGCAGAACTACAACACACTCTTTTTAGATCGTTCTTTGTTCTGAGTTTACAAATGTTTTTAGGGTAAAAATTGGAACTTTTCTAAAATCTTTTCTCAAGTAGTACTTGATTTTTGCCCCTTTTGTTAGGTGGATGGTTGGCTTTTCATTGAACCGCTCTCTGCAGGACAGAAACAGCTCACAACTCGCTGGTGTTGACATTGCAAGTTTATCTAATAGGCTGAGACTTGTTTGCTTTCAAGCTGTCAAGATTGAAACTTAACTCGGCCAGTTTGTTCAGGCTCTGCAGATTAAAATTAGAACAAAGATTAAAAGTCAAAGACACGCCTGTCTCAGAGAAGTTAAAAAGTCTCTAAAATTAAACATTCAGCTAGGAAACGGCTGTTTTCTGCAGATTTAGAATGTTTTTGTCAGATTCAGTAATTGTATAAAATATTAAATATGTTGTAAAATACAATAGTTGATTGCTAAACTAAGCTGGGCATCTCCTCCTTCTTGGAAAAGAAAAACTCCTAACAAACCTGATTCCAGGAAAAAAAAGACAAAACCTCAGGGGTGCCCACTTGAAGGAGGGATGCTCGCAGGACGGACAGGTGATGTACCACGACTCTTAGAGAAGAATTAACTTATTTAACTGTACAACTACATGTTTAAATAGTCCATCAGATGGGCTTCATCCAGATGGAATTGGGGGACGCCTGGTGGCGCGAGACAAGCCAGAGGCAGGATCCACAACCAAGTGTAGGAGCAGAGACGAGGTACACGTTCAGGTACTGGAGCACAGACAAGCCAACTGGAATCTAGAAGCATTCCTGCTCCACCGGGAAAGAGGGACCAAACATGAAATGCACTGCACCAAACAGAAGCATGAAGAACTAAATGATAATGAAATGTTTAAGAATAGAGGAGAGAAAGAGATGAGACTAGAGGACAGAACCCCAGTGCACCAGACTTTCCCCAGCTTCAAACTTCTAGAAGCCTACTAACAACTAATTGTTATTGTTATTGAAATTGAATTCAAACATGTTAGTTGTATGTTGCATGGACTATGGCACCTATAGCAACTGTATTAATAATAACAATAATAGAAAATCTACATTTTTAGCATATCAATATTAATACAATATAGTATTAATCTAAGCAGGGGAAATGGCCGCCCTAGCCCTGTTTATGAAACCGTCTTCCCTCTGCTTAGATCCACAGAGAAATCTGTATAATGGATGTGTTAAAAAATTTTATTATTCCTCCAAACTTCATTACATTAGGTGAGGTAGGGGAGCAGTAAGTTACCATAAATGTTCTCTGATTACTAGCTAGTCTGGCAATAAGCCTGTCCAAAGATAAATGTTTTAAGTTTAACTTTGAATGTAGAAACTGTGTCGGCCTCTCTTACATGAGGAGTTTGTTCCATAAACAGGGGCTTGGTGGCTAAAGGCTCTACCTCCAACTGTACTTTCACAAATTCTAGGAACCACAAGCAGTCCTGCATAAACACGACAAAAACCCATAGGGAAACAAAAAAGGTGAAAAGGCATGATAAGAATAAACTGAAACTCTGAGAATAATTCATAGAAATATAGACAGTTGTGGATGATTATTAGCATGAATGAACCTGGAGTGACCGACGGGGGACAACCCAAAACAAAACACGACCAAAAATACAACTGAAACGCCAAACTAGAGGGCAAAACCATCACAGTTTCAGACTTGGAGTTAGTGTAAATGCAATTTCCAAATGTAAAAATTTTCAGTAACATTTGAGATGCAGTAATAATAGCTCTCATCTGACTGCCCAGCTGTTGGACAGGACAAGTTAAAAAGAAAGAAAAAAAAAAAAATGAGATGCAGTAATAACGGGAAAGTCTTATTTTCTGTCTTGCAAGAAAAACAATCTTAAGAAAGTTTTTCAATACCAAAGTAATCTTTGAGAAAATATGTCTTAGAGACTTTTTTTCTTAAATGAGAATTCTTGGTAAGACCATTTTTCTCACCCCACTGGCTATTTTGTGTGCGTGTGTGTGTGTGTGTGTGCGTGCGTGTGCGTGTGTGTGTGTGTCTAATTTAAACAATCTCTGCAAATGGTGTAAAACATTTTGATTTATTTCTTAGGGTCATTTTTTCCAGTGAGGACAAGCATATGGTGTAATGAAGTGAACTGGAAAAGTCAGTACTTGTTCTGGAGTGGTTGTCAAGTTTGTGTTTTATAAAAATAGTCACATCCCTTCTGATGTTGCCCTGGTTCCAAACACAAAAGCAAACCTTTAAATTTGCTCTTCACGCTGCAGCTAAAGGCTTTTAAACTCTGTCTGTTAAGGCCCCTGGGCTGTGTGGCTGTGTTCCTGGTGCCTGCCCTTTTTCTCCTCCTCCTGCACAGGTGCAGGTATTTTGGAATCAGAGGAGGGAAATAAAAGATTAGGAGCTCTTCGGACGGTGGTCCTCCAACTGTGCTGATTTTAGCTGCGCCGCTACTCCGGGTCATCAGACGTCTCACTCCCCTGCATTCACTCTTGTGTTTGGCTTATGTTTGTTTTCTAGATTTACAGCATACACTTACAGTCCCAGACACTCATGCAACACCACACCTTCATGTTTCAGGTTACTTTGTTGTTTATTGTTTGTTTTACTTTTTCAATACTTAGTGAGTGATAAAACTGGTTTCGTCTTCTTTGTTATGGTGAAGAGCCAGTCATAACACTCTGTCAGTAGAGGATTCTCTCGGGTTCTAAGAGTAAGTATTTCTTCATGGGAGTTGGCAGAGGAAGCTGTGGGACTCCTCTTTGACAACACCCACCCAGACTCCTCCTGATGGTGCATCTGGTGAGGTGAAGCAGACTTCGAGGAGTGTTGGTGCAAATGGCAAACAGCGAGTCATAGAAGTCTCTGTGTTGCTAAACACAACAAAACAACAACAAAAATCAATTTTCATAGTGCAAGAAGATACACTCACCGGCCACTTTATGAAGCACACCTGTCCAACTGCTTGTTAACACAAATTTTTAATCAGCCCATCACATGGCAGCAACCCAATGCATTTAGGCACGTAGACATGATCAAGACGATCTGATCAAACCAAGCATCAGGATGGGGAGGAACCACATTGTGGAAGAGAGTAGTCTCCATTTCTGCTCCTACATTCGGATGGTAGGGTCAGAATTTGGCATCAGCAACATGAAAGGATGGAAACCATCATGCCTTGTATCAGCAGTTCAGGCTGGTGGTGGTGGTACAATGGTGTGGGGGAGATTTTCTTGGCACACTTTGGCCCCTTTGTACGAACTCAGCATTATAACAACACCCCACTTTATTGTTGCTAACCATGTCCATCCCTTTACCATTACAGTGTACCCATATTCTGATGGCTACGTCCACCAGGATAATGTCATAAACTTCAGCAATCTCAGACAGGTTTTTAGAACATGTGGTGGAACAGGAGATTGGCATCATGGACGTGAAAACAATAAATCTGCAGCAACTGTGCGATCCTATCATGTCAATATGAGCCAACATCTCTGAAGAATGTTTCCAGTACCTTGTTGATCGAAGAAAGAGGGGAGGCAGAAGGGTCCGTGGCCAGAGAGAAAAGGGAAAAGGCAGGAACATAGGTTTGAGAATAGGGACTCTTAACGTTGGCACAATGACAGGGAAAGGCAGAGAGCTGGCAGACATGATGGAGAGAAGGAAGGTAGATGTACTGTGTGTGCAGGAGACAAGGTGGAAGGGCAGCAAGGCACGTAGTATTGGAGGAGGATACAAACTGTTCTATCATGGTGTTGATAGGAAGAGAAACGGGGTAGGTGTGATTCTGAAGGGGGAGTTTGTAAACAGTGTTCTAGAGGTGAAAAGAGTCTCAGACAGGATGATGAGCCTAAAGTTAGAAATTGAAGGGGTGATGGTGAATGTAGTCAGTGGGTATGCGCCACAGGTTGGCTGTGAGTTAGAAGTGAAAGAGAGATTCTGGAGTGAGTTGGATGAGGTCATAGAGAGTATCCCCAGAGGAGAGAGAGTTGTTATTGGAGCAGACTTTAATGGACATGTTGGTGAGGGCAATAGAGGTGATGAGGAGGTGATGGGCAGGTTTGGTGTGAAGGAAAGGAATCTGGAGGGACAGATGGTGGTGGACTTTGCGAAGAGGATGGAAATGGCTGTAGTCAACACTTACTTCCAGAAGAGAGAGGAACATAGAGTGACATACAGAAGTGGAGGTAGGAGTACTCAGGTGGACTACTTCCTATGCAGACGAGGTCATTTGAGAGAGGTTATTGACTGCAAAGTGGTGGCAGGAGAGAGTGTAGCCAGACAGCACCGCATGGTGGTGTGTAAGATGACTCTGGAGGTCAGGAAGAAGAAGAGAGGGAAAACAGAAAAGAAGACCAAGTGGTGGAAGCTACAGAATGAAGAAACTTGTGAGGAATTTAGGCAGAAGTTGAGACAGGTCCTGGGTGGTCAGGATGAGCTTCCAGATGACTGGGAAACTACAGCAGAAACTATCAGGGAAACAGGTAGGAAGGTGCTAGGTGTGTCATCTGGAAAGAGGAAAGACGGTAAAGACACTTGGTGGTGGAATGAGGAAGTACAGGACTGCGTCCAGAGGAAGAGGTTGGCTAAAAGGAAGTGGGATGTAGAAAGGACTGAGGAAGGTAGACAGGAGTACAAGGAAGCGCAGCGTAGAGTGAAAAGAGAGGTGGCAAAGGCCAAACAGAAAGCTTACGATGAACTATATGACAGGTTAGACACAAAGGAAGGAGAGAAGGACTTGTACAGACTAGCCAGACAGAGAGACAGAGATGGGAAGGACGTGCAACAGATAAGGGTGATTAAGGACAGAGATGGAAAGGTGCTAACAACTCAGGAGAGTGTACAGAAAAGATGGAAGGAGTATTTTGAGGAGCTGATGAACGTGGAAAATGACAGGGAAAGAAGGGAGGAAGATGTGGTTGTTGTGGAGCAGGAAGTAGCAGAGATTGGAAAGGATGAGGTTAGGAAGGCTCTGAAAAGGATGAAGAGCGGAAAGGCCGTTGGTCCTGATGACGTACCTGTGGAGGTATGGAAGTGCTTAGGAGAGACAGCAGTGGAATTTCTAACGAGGTTGTTCAATAGGATTTTAGAGAGTGAGAAGATGGCTGAGGAATGGAGGAGAAGCGTTCTGGTTCCGATCTTTAAGAACAAGGGTGACACGCAGAACTGCAGCAACTATAGAGGAATAAAGTTGATGAGCCACACAATGAAGCTGTGGGAAAGAGTAGTGGAAGCCAGGCTTAGGAAGAAGGTGGAGATTTGTGAGCAGCAGTATGGTTTCATGCCCCGTAAGAGCACCACTGATGCCATTTTTGCTTTGAGAATGTTGATGGAAAAGTACAGAGAAGGTCAGAAGGAGCTGCATTGTGTGTTCGTAGATTTAGAGAAGGCGTATGACAGGGTGCCGAGGGAGGAGCTGTGGTACTGTATGAGGTCGTCTGGAGTGGCAGAGAAGTATGTCAGAGTAGTTCAGGACATGTATGAAAGAAGTATGACGGTGGTGAGATGTGCTGTAGGTCAGACAGAGGAGTTCAAGGTGGAGGTGGGACTACACCAAGGATCAGCTTTGAGTCCTTTTTTGTTTGCTATGCTGATGGACAGGCTGACAGACAGGGTAAGACAGGAATCTCCCTGGACAATGATGTTTGCGGATGACATTGTAATTTGCAGTGAGAGTAGAGAGCAGGTGGAGGAACAGCTAGAGAGGTGGAGGTTTGCTCTGGAAAGAAGAGGCATGAAGGTCAGTCGTAGTAAGACAGAATACATGTGTCTGAACGAGAAGGATCAAGGTAGAAGCGTTAGGTTACAGGGGGCTGAGGTGAAGAAGGTGCAGGAGTTTAAGTACTTGGGGTCAACAGTTCAGTGTGATGGGGAGTGTGGAAAAGAGGTGAAGAGGCGAGTGCAGGCAGGTTGGAGCGGGTGGAGGAAAGTGTCAGGAGTGTTGTGTGACAGAAGAGTGCCAGCAAGACTCAAAGGAAAGGTGTACAAGACAGTGGTGAGACCAGCTCTGCTCTATGGGTTAGAGACGGTAGCAGTGAGACAGAGACAAGAGGCTGAGATGGAGGTAGCGGAGATGAAGATGTTGAGGTTCTCCTTAGGAGTGACCAGGTTAGACAGGATAAGGAACGAGTACATCAGAGGGACGGCTCATGTTGCCTGTGTTAGCGACAAAGTCAGAGAAGCCAGACTGAGATGGTTTGGACATGTTCAGAGGAGGGATAGTGGATATATTGGTAGAAGGATGTTGGAGATGGAGCTGCCTGGCAGGAGGGCAAGAGGACGGCCAAAGAGGAGATACATGGATGTCTTAACAGAGGACATGAAGTTGGCTAATGTTAGGGTAGAAGATGTCCATGATAGAGTGAGGTGGAAAAGGATGATTCGCTGTGGCGACCCCTGATGGGAAAAGCCGAAAGAGAAAGAAGACCTTGTTGAATCGATGCCAAGGGGGTCCAACCAGGTACCAGCAAGGCGTACCTAACACAGTGGCCCGTGAGTGTATTTTGCCACTTGGGGCTAACTGACTTGAAGTGCATATTTTTTAAGATTACCTGGTAGCACTCATCGGGAAGAGCAGCCCTCCACTTCTTTGTAGGCTTTAAGTGTTCATAGGAGTTCACAACGATTTCCACAACTCTGGGATAATCATGACAGGACTGCAACAACTGCTAGGAACATTTCAGAAAATGTTAGATTTGCAAAAACATATGTAAAGTTCTTCACACAGTGCATTCTTCTGGACCTTGTGGAATTGTGGTGGGTAGATGCGAGCTGCGTTGTAGTTGAGCAGCAGCTGATAGCAGAGCTCAGGAATGGCCAACGGCCGGAGATCCGTCACTTTGAGGAGGTACTGAATGGGAGCACATCCATTGATGTCCATGGCTCTCGGGTCCGCTCCTGCCTCCAACAGCATATGCATCAGGACGTGATCGCAGTTCCAGGCGGCCTTGTGAAGAGCTGTTTTGTGGTCCTCCTCCTTCATGTTAGGATCTGCATCAAAAAGCAAGTTTTCAACAGAATACAGAAATTGACATTTTGAGTCTTCATAAAATATTTTTCACCATGAAAGCAAGAAATTGATCCGCAACCTCTAACCAGCTTGGTGGTCCAGTAGGAGACGACATACAATGTGGTGATCTTGGCTGTAGGTTTGTTCCTTTGAATCAAAGGACCAGAAGACTGCCGTCATCAGAGGTGTCTCTTGGAGGATGTTGACAGCATTTACAGAAGCTCCGTGGGCCAAAAACAAAGCCACCAGTTCCGGAACACCGAATCTCGCTGCTGTGTGTAAAGGGGTGTCCTCCTCATTATTGTTACTCGTCATGTTTATTTTTGCACCTGCACAAAAGGAAGAAAAGATTAATTTATTAGTAGTAATAGTATTTGTTGTCATTTTCATTGTAATCGTAGGGTCAAAGTGAAAGATAATAACAAAGAAAATCAAGGCTTCAACTGTTCACATTTCTATGAGGGAAATGAGTATTTGAACCCTCTTTCCGGAAAGACTAAGTACTTTGTGGCAAAACCCTTATTTGCAGCACAGAGGTCAGACGTTTTTGTACTGTGGTTAATGATCAGGTTTCTTGACATATCAAGAGGAACTTGGTTTGGCTCCACTCTTCTTCATAAATGACTTCTAAATCATTCAGATTTTATGCCTGTCATTTGGCAACTCTGAGATTCAGCTCACTTTATAGGTTTTCGAAAGGACTGAGGTCCAGAGACTGGCTGGGTCACTCCATGACTTTGATATGCTTCTTGTTCAGCCAAGGAACAGCTGAACAAGAAGCCTTGTTTTGGGTCATTATCCTGTTGGATGACCCATCCATCCACCACCCATTTTAATCCTTGTGCTATCCTATGACCCCACCCTTACTTTGACGTGTTCTCCCTACCATGACAAAGGTGGATAAAGGTGGAAAGATTTCATGAAATCCATGGACACCAGTGAAGATCACAAATCATCGAAGAAAAAAGGTTCAGCGCAATGTCTAGTGGGGTCTAGATGACCCAACTCCCAATGTTAATGTGCCTAGGATAGTTACAATAGTTACGACTCTTGGTGGAGGGAAGGAGATTCTCACTCAGGATCTGATGGTACATGGCTCCATTCACCCTCTCATCCACACAGGAGGTAGCCCTGTGCAGAAAAAAACATCCCCCAAACCATAATCTTTCCACCCCAATGGTTTACAGTGGGGATGGTGTTCTTGGGGTCATGGGCAGCATTTTGCTACCTCCAAACATGAGTTGATGTCAAAAAGCTGAATTTTGGTCTCATCTGACACCTTCTCCCAGTCACTCTCCAAATCATGAAGATGTTCACTGGCACACTTCAATGTGTCTTCTTAAGCAGGGCTACTTAGAGAAACCCTGCAATATGTTTAGGCATTGGCGTAAAGTATTCCCAATGGTTTTCTTGGTGACTGTAGTTCCAGCTGCTTCGAGATCATCGACTAACTCCTTCCGTGTCGTCTTAAGCCAATTTCTCTTAGTTCTCATGATCATGGAAACCCCACCAGGTCAGATCTCGTTTGGTCATGTTCTTGTATTTAAGCACAACTGCATCAACAATTGTCACTTTTTTAGTCTGATTGATGGACGGATTCTGTAGATGTCTTTAAGATGATTAGTTCAAACAGGTGTCTACAATTCAGGTAATAGGTCGACTGTGAGAGTTTAACTGCTCATTATGGTTATGAAGGGATCAAACACTTATTTCCCTTAGTTGCAGATATTTTCCTCTGTGCAAATAAATGTAAATAAATTATTTAATCGGTCAAGCTTACAAAAACCGCAAGGGATCAAATACTTATTTCCTCCATTGTATACACTTTGTATACCATTATCCTCACCTTTGAGGATGAGCTGTTTGGCGCAATCCACAGACTCCCTAGCGATGCAGTAGTGCAGAGGCGCATGGCCACTAAGAGACAGACAGTTGACCTTTGCCCCGTGAGCCAAAAGCAAGGCCACACAGTCGCTGTTGGAGACTTCACAGGCTACATGCAGCGGCGTTTTCCCATTCGGCATCCGATTTATCGCTGCACCTTTCTGGAGGAGCACCAGAGCTGTTTCCACTGCATTGTACATCACGCACACATGGATCGCCATCGCCCAGGATTTCTCCAGCTTGTAGCCTGGAAGCCAGTATCCTGACGAGCGCAGATGCATTTAGACGACACACTTTCAACAACAATAAAAAATTAATAAATGCATCTTTTTTAAATTATAATAATGTTTTCACAAGCCAGAACTAAAATTTCTGAAGGCTTACTACCAGTTAGAGGTTTGCCCAGCTTTGGAGCTGAAATTAATATTAGTGCAAAATTAGTGCAAAAATACTCTTTTCTTTCCTTCTCACCTTGTTTATATGAGGCCAGCACCATGCTGGGATCATCCACTTCCAGCACAGTATCAATGTCTAGATTGCCAGTGTGCAGAATCTTCAGGACCTCTGCTGCATTGTTGGCCTTTAAGGCCTGAACGAAATGTTCCTTCAGCTGCTTCACAGCCAGATTTCGGGAGCTCAATTCCTCCATGAATTCATAGCCGGTCGGGTCTTGCATTGATTCTAAGGCTGTCCGCAGAGCATGGAGGAGGTTAGAAACGAATACACAGATAAATGAGATAAACGAATATAGCATTTCTTGCATTGCAAGATCTCCATTGGCCTAACCCTTTGAGTAGTGTAAAGGGGAGGACGAAAATAAGGAAGAGGGGTGGAGGTGTCATAAGGGAGTCAACTGAGGATGAAAATAGATCAGTGTGCAACTAGATTGAATATAAATAGAAGACATAGGGGTGGGCAGCAAACTGTGCCAAGTCTGAGCCAGCTGTTCCTCTGAGAGATCCAAGGTCAAATATTCAAACAGCTTTAGAATAACTCTTAAAAGCTGCAGGGAGTTAACCCTATATAACATTTGTATCATATTTAATACATTATTTTCCTAGACCCCTATCTCATTAGCATGACCAAAACCTTTTAAAACCCATTGGATAATTTGGTCATTCTTTTTCCACCCTGTAGTTCATTATCATTCCACTAGGAGCACTAAAGAGGCTATTCCTACTCATTTCAAAATGGCTGCCTCCATAAAGTCTCAGAAATGACTTTTTGCAGAAAAAAAGTTTAACACATTTCCAAAACTTTATGATTAGACCAAGTCATTTATTGTCATTCAACTTGCAGCATTGTTAGAATATAAAACTTGTTAATAAATTCTTTATAATACAATTACACATTGTTAAAAAAAATATATATATATATGAATAAAATTGAGACACTATAATGAAATGATGGTGTTTTTTTCCTGAACACTCATGTCAATATTTTTGCATCTTAAAGTTAAAATTGAATGAATGACTACAGAAAAAAAAGGTTTAAACCCGCTGAGCTAAAGGTTTAACTATAAACATCTGGGCAAACTTCAGATCTTTGTTTGGATGCAGTCATTTTTTTCAGGTCTTGCTTCAAATTTCCGTTAAACAATCGCTCAAAATTACTCATCTAAGCTTAAAATTGATAGATGACATGCAGCCAAGAACATGTGAAAACTTCATATTATTGATGGAGTTTGTAACAAATACATATCTACGATTTTAGAACATTTGTCACTGATTATAACAGATAAACACATTTTTTTCTGTCATCAAAGTAAACAAGTCTTTATTGTCCACGTAACTAAAATAGCAGCCATGAAGGCACAACAGAGGCTGTTTGTCCGGGAATGAAATGACATGAAAATTGGGACCATCCTCTGTTAAAACAGTCTATTAAGATGACACAGGGGTCCCTTTACATCAACAGAGGGGTCATCATTTCATTCAAGTGGATCTGCTCAGATATCCAAAGTTAAAGTTGTGCCAGCAATCATTTCTGCCAATAAGATTAGGCCTTGTGGGTTGTTTTTAATATTTTTCATTCTTACGTTGTTGTGAGCAAAAAATTACCCAATGTACCATAACTTTATCTCATTCAAAAACCATTTGGTAAAAGTAATAAAAACCTCTTAATCTAAAGAACACTGATTTTTTTCGGTCAATTGTTTGATGTTGTGGCTTTACAGGGTTAAAATACTGTGAATTAATGCAAGAAACAGAAACCAAATGGACAGTGACTGCACATTTTATTCAGTGACAGTTGGCTGACCTTTAAAATATTTCTGATTGCGAAAAAGACAGCAAGGCAGAATGACAGGAGGAGGAAGAGGAAGAAGAGGAGGAGTTAGAAAAGCTTTTGAAAAGTGAAAGCATGGCTAGAAGTTGGTGGCATTTAGCATTCGCTCTTTTTACACAAAATTTGACCTTGTTTCCACATGACTCGAAAGGTGTGCCTTTGTCAGATGCTCACACACACACTTACACTCACACACACACACCCACACACTGGTAAGCATAAGGGAAGTAGGATACAACACCTAAAGAAAAACAGTGGAATCTCTATTAGTCTCTGCAAACACCCGATAAAAAACAAGGCTTTTGGAGGGTTCGTACAGCATATTGCTCTGTGTTTACATACAAAAGAGTGCAGTCCTCTGACTGTGACGGGTTATTCACAGGGAGTTACAAAATATTTCAGAAGAACACATCTGGAGCAGTTTATTGGAGTTACATGGAAGCAGTGCAAGGATGGAATTATATGGAAAAAACATGTGATGGGGCAAAAGTTCTCTCTAAACTAACATTACATCCTTCATAACATCCACATGAATTAATAAATGAAAGGATTATATTGTTTTTTTGGCAAATAAATTATTAAAGTCAATAAAACTCTTAATTTCAATACGTTACAATAAACAATTGTCAGTTGCTTTGAAAAATATAGTAAAAATGACATATTTCTGATCAGGTACACTTGTTGTGCTGCATGGTATTTATTGAGAAGTAAACTGTAGTTGTTTACTTACCAGCAGCTTAACAGCAGGGCTTCTTAAGACAAATAAGGACTTAAAAAAGGTAACCTCATTTCTGTGACGGTGACTGGTATTTCTACACAAATTATAAACCGATCAGATCATAAATATGGGTTGTGCACCTCTCACTTATTTAAAGAACTCTTAAGCAAAAAAAAAGTCTTTAAAACAGTCAAAAAAAAGGTAATTAGAATAATTAAAGTCTTAAATTAAGCAATAAAACAATTAGATTAAAGTACTCTGCATTAATAGTGAGCGTTTTTTCATTATTAAACGATCTGGTACAATAAATTTTTTTACACTATTGCCTCTTTATCATCCCACAAAAGCTGTCTTTCAGCGAAAAAACAAAAAACACCTAAATCGCTAAATTTGTGTTTCAATGCACAGAACACTAAGAAGCAGGCAGAGCTCAGGTTGGTACAACTCCATTTCCTAAAGGCAGCAGCAGGGTTTACATTTTTTTTATAAAACGATCTCTATTGCAGGTTACAAGTTAAGCAAAAGCAACATCATTGATTATAAGAAGAGGATGTTGAATTTTAGGAGCTTTTTTTTCCTTTGTTTTTGTTTTGCATTATTGGTTAGACAAGTTAGAAATGACATAGTACCCGAAAATCCCCACGAGACCCAGTTCAGTAAATTCAGAATCCCTATTAATACTGTAGGAGAAGCTTCATCCTGCACGGACATTTACAGGATTTTTGCGCTCCCAGTCTTCTCACTGAGTCCCAGAGATGTTTCCTTCAGGGATGAAACTAAGCAGCATGAGGACATCTAGTGGTGGGAGATGAAAACTGCCCCCTAATCTGCACCACACAGGGCTGACCTATCCTTGTGGTGTTAAAGCAATAGGTCAGCGCTTCATCTGTATGTACAAACACCTACTGACATGGCACGTCATCTTTCATCATTTGTATTTATCCCTGTAGATTTTCACGTCCACTGCTGCTGAGGTGGCTAACAGAAATGTCTCTGACGATGATATGGAAAAAAGGATGAGCTTTTCTTATATTTAATCTGGATATGAGAATAAATAAACCCAATTTACAGCTATAAACAGCAAAATAAATAAACCACAAAGTTCAGAGGCGGTTAAAAACACAGGGGGCTTAACATGAGGCCAGATGACGGGCAGCATTCTATTGTCCAAAGTCTTATTTTGGTATAACTTGCTGGGTGAACAGGATATTCACAACTTCTGACTGTCGCAGGTGCAGCTCCAACAGTAGGAGGTTCATTCCCGGGACCTGCTGTCTTTTTCTTCAGAAAGATGCTACTAGGTTTGGTGCTACAGAAAAGGGAGAGGATTCTCCTCACTCTGTCGCATTTCCTTTTTCACCATCTTTCTGTTGCTGCTCCAGCTCTTTCTTCCGTTGCTTCTCACGCTGCTTCTCCATTTTCTCCTGGTTCCTTCTGGCTTTCTCCATGAGAACTTTAAGATCTTTGATCTTTTTCTTTATGACAGTACGATCCTGGGAGGAAGACACTCCAAGGGCCTAAAAAAACCAAAATACATGTATGTGTTCAAATAAAACTGACTTTGAATGTTCATCATTAGTAATTAGTATTTACTCATTAATTAGGAATGAGTATCCAAATAACTGGATATTTGCAATCCCCAGGTAACTTAATTATCACTCCGAAATGCAAAATAATATTACATTTTATGTGTATAAACTAAATAAATCGAATGCGCTACTGTCACTGGAAGTAAATAAAATTCAAAATAAAGTGTCAGTGAAACTTCTCATTTTCAAAATAAAACTATTGAGGGATGAAGAAAAATGAGACTAGAATTCCGTTTTCTAAACAACGGACCTTTAAATTAATAAACAATTTGAGTAAAAAACATATAATGACTATGAATGTATGAATATTACGAAAATCTCGTGATCAATTATGTGACGTCATGTGACTATCTGTTGACATGACGCTGTACCTGAAAACATCTGTACAATGTCCATCTAAAGTTTTGGGGAGTTTTTTGGTATTTCGACTAAAGATAAAAAAATGTCCGTTCATAAAACGTGTCTGTTGGAAACACTGTTGTAAGTTTAGATGAAAGGACTTTGAGTGTTTTCTATGGCCGCAGACAACGACCTACCTTGCTTTTTTTTTGCCTGTTTTCTCACAATAACAACATTTACTATCTTGTTATCACAAGAAGCATTTTTTTTTTCAACTTCATAACGAGATAGTAAATGTTATCACAAACTGACAAATTTCGTTTTTCTGTGACAACGATACTTTTTTCATTTTTCTACAATCCAAAGCAAAACAAAGGAGTTGGCCAGGGAAAATGTCGAACGCTGAAAGAACTGATAACTATAACTGATTACTGTAATGGCAGTCTAACTGGAGTTTGTGCACATGTTGTCGATCACAAACAACTTCCAATTCAGTCACTGTCATTTGAGATCCTGTGGTTGTTGTCACTTTCATTGCTGACCAGGGGAGAGGTTACACGATGATGCAAGAGAGGTGCAAGACGGAAGAACTGCGAGCCACGCAGGACCTCGTCTGTGATTAACGAGAGAAAAACCTCTTTTCTCGTGATAAAAAGAAAGTAGGTGTTGTTCTCAGGAGAAAAACTGTGCAGAATATTTTCAGGATTTGTTGTATCATCAAACGAAGCAACAGTAAAGTTTATGTTTTGTTTACTGCTGACCAGGAAGTTGACTTTTGAGGGGGACAGTGTTCAACGTGATAAATACCATAAAATGAGTTTTTATCTTTTATGCTTTGTTGATTCCTATCTTTTCTAAATAAAGGTATGAATGAGGGTATTTAAATACATCTTATTTTAATTTTCGTGCATCCGTTTAAAAGACACACATATAGCAACCATAATACATGAAATAGTAAGAATCGTGGTTTGATCTGCAAATCGCCACCTAAGTAAGGATCGACAGCCCATTTCATCATCAATGTGTTGAGTCAAAGTACCTTAAGCTCCGAGCTGTCCAGCTGCAAAAGCTGTTCTCCGTCCACATTTTTGGCAGTGAATTCTGGAACCAAATGCTCTAAGCAGAGGCCCATGAGCCAGCGGGCCACCTCCTGTGAAGTCCAGTCTGAAACGCTGCGGTTCTGCCACTGAGGCTGCTTTGAAAACTGCAGCTCGTCTAAGAGCTGAACATTATAAAGCAGATAAGGAGAGAAAAAAGACAATGAAGCCGTCTACAAACATGGCAGATCTACATGCAGTTTATGAAAGATGTTGCAGAAATAGGAGATTAAGTGCATTCCAGCTTGCAAAGAGACAGATGTACAGCAGCCCTGAGGCAGAAAATACAAAATGATGGAAAACAATTGATACTAAAATCCCCCAAACTGCTGAGAAAAACAGAACGTTTTTTGGGGATTTGCTATTATTTTTATATTGTTTACTTCTTTGTTCTTTTTTTTCTTATGATTGTGTTTCCATAAAGAGTTTTGTGTTTTTGAATGCTTGCATGTTGTGCATCAGGGCTACCGCACGCTCTTCCTGTCAAAAAAGCACAAACAATCCTTTTGAATCATATCCATGGTGTGCAGCAATGAGACCCAGACAAACAGCTCATGCTGACAAACACGAAAACACACACAGTCTCACCTCGTCATCTATCATATCCAGACTCTGAACGGAGCAGCATAGAAAACAGCAGAGAAGGAACGGGTTGGTGACAGCAGAAAGGAAAAGGCTTTTCTAAATTTACATTTGAGGTCAGCAAAAATCTGTACCAAGGCCAATAGGTGCTGTTTTTACTAAAAAAAATGTATTGGGTTTTTTATTTTATTTTACAACATTTTAACCCTAAAATTCAAAAGAAACTGTTTTTTTCTGGTGATTTCTTTCTATTTTTTTATTTTGAACTGATAGAAAAAAAATCACAATCAGACATATAACAATAATATTCAATGTTTAAAAAAAGTATTTTCAATTGAGTTCAAACTTAAAATTAAACAAAATGTTTTTATAGAATTAAAAGAAACCACAAATTATGGTCAAAAGAAAAACAAAAATCAATATTAATTAATTCTGCTGAGTCCCTTAAATCTAGTTATTATATCAGCTTTTATAACTGCTTTGAATTTTTTTATGGATTGTCATTTTTTTAATGTCTTCCCTGCAACTATTCCATGTGTGAACTCTTCCTGTGGAGATAATATGAAGCAGGAGTTTCCAAACTTCAAACTTCCCCTCTTTTTTATCTTAGTTTTCAGATGACTCATGTTTTTCATACTTTAATATAATATAAAAAATAATTTTGTTAAACAGTAATAAATGGAACCAGATCCGTTTACCAGGTAACAATAGGTTGCCTACAAAAAAAACTAGTCCGTCTCTATTCATTTTAATGTCAAAACAGACAGAAATATTGATTTACAGCCAGGCTCAAAAAACATTTTCATCTTCTTTGTTTAGTTTTAATATTCATTCCAACTATATTGCTATTGAATTTAGAATTTCATTTGTCAAACACAAACATTTTTGCCTTTTTATAAATGTATTTCAAACCCAAAATGAAAATAACCAGAAGAGCTTTAAAAAGACAGATAAAAACAAGACAGGATGCTTGTATAGGAGCGGGTGGATCCCACCCCTTTTCACAACAACTTATGTTCAGCATATTTTTATTTACTATCACTATTATTGACTATTATTACTATTTCTTTTTAAACATTCACACCTTCTGTATAGCACCTATGCAGAGGTGACATTTGCTCCTTTATTTTATGTATTTTCCAAAACTTATCAGATTTGTTTATCGGTCTTTTGCAAAGATCAAGGCTTGAAGATGTTATATTCCGGCCGAGTTTGTGACCAGATAAAAAACTGGACTTTATCCCTCATAAAAATCCTGACCTTTTGGAGTTTGGACTTGAATGTAGCCAACGTCTGTGAATTTAATATGCCTGTTTTATTACTTTAAAAAAAGTGTTGGTGGACATTTAATGAAGTTTTATTATTTTCAATTATTATTATCATTACAGTTTTTCTACAGCCTTCAAATATACAATTTTTGAATATGACATTTTTCAAAAGCTGCAAGGAAATCAGACAAAAAAGAGAAAGGAAGCTGAATACATCACCTAAGGATTGGCCCACCCTCTAATTTCATTTTGCCTACTCGGTCCTCAGTAAGACAAATATGAACAAAACTAGATTGCCTAAACTAATCATTTTTGGATCCACCATAACTGTTTTGTGGTTTGAGTACCTCGTCAGAGGAGAGCTGCAGGCCACGTGACCTCCTGGCCTCACTGAGCAAACCGCTGATCTCCACCGAGCTGCTGCTGCTGCTCGCGCTCACATCTTCGCTCAAACTTGGCGCCTGAGAAATCAAAGCCAAACAGGAGCCAGCTGGCTTTGAGACAAACTCGACTTTATTAGTAGGAGTGCTTATTGACGGTTCTGTGAGGATTTATCGATTAAAATCAGTGTGATCCTGCTTTTTTCTACCATGCAATGTGGTGATAATGTTAAATCAAAATCGCTCATTCAAAGCCCAGCTACCTAAAACACTCAAAATGTTAGACTGCCTGTAAAAGGGAGGTGATGATCAAGAGGGACAAAACTGGAGGATGTCCAAACCAGGCTATCTTAAAAAGTGTGAGACGCTGCAGACATAAAGATAAGTACACAAGCCTGAGTCATCAGTAGATGAAGGCTGTTGTTTTTTCTTGGTTAGCACTCAATGATTCACAAAGTAAGTGAGATTTTAAAGCCGTATGGTACTACAATAGCCTTTTAGCTTATTGAATTCTCATCTAAAAGCTTCAGATTACTTGTGTGCATACATTCCATGTTGATTTATCTTCAGCTAAGCTCATCCTCAGAGACAGAAAAAGACTTAACGGGACTTTCCAAAATAATCTTTTTAGTCCTTTGGTAACCACATCTGATATTACTCTCAATTAAAAACTGTGTTCAGGCAAATTTTTGTACCAAAAGAGAATCTTTCATCCTAGTGCAGCAGATAAACTGATGCACACACCGCATTCGGGACAAGAGTTATTTACAATTATATTCAATCTAATCATTATAATCACTTTTAATTAGGCAATTACAGCGCCTGGTTATAATGATGCATTTCTGTGAATGTGGCAAGACAATTTCCAGTCAAAGTAGTCGTCATTTACGTCGCAGAGTGCAAGCTAATTTTCTCTTTTACTGATTATGTTAAAAAAAATAAAAAGTGAAGAGAATACAATTCCACAAAATATGAATAGGAGAAGAACTGAGGCCGCATTAGTGAGTTCTGTTCAGCAAAAATAAAAGAGCACCACAAAATATGAAGGAAGTATAGCGCTTTCTTCACAAATGAAACTCCATCTCCATCATATAAGAGAGGTTTCAATGTATTTACTATTTTCACAGCTTTATACGACAAATCTGGTACCTTTGCTTTGAGCTTCTGTGGACTTTTCTCCGCTGATGGCTCTGCGGAGCTGCGAGAGAAAAAAGTGAAATCGATGCTACCAATCACTGCATGACTCACAAAAACACACTTAAAGGTCCAGCAATCATAGCGGTAGGTACAAGAAATCTATACCTGCTTGAAAAACAGATTCTACACTTTACAGTGCCTTAATGTGGGCTAGAGGAGCAAGTCTATCAGAGAACACCCGAGAAAGGCTGTTTTTATCATCAGGGAAACAGTCAGAAGAAAACAATCTGCATCAAAAATGCATCCAGTCACCATGACAACATGCAACCCTCCCCACAAAAGGGCCCCGACCACATGCTTGAATCAGAAAACTTCATGATAAATGCACGAAACCAAAGGGAACTAATTCATTACATGACAAAGATGTGGGAGTTATTTTACCTGTTTGCAGATCTGGAGTCCTTGTCTTTGGTTTTCCTGAGGGAGGAGCTAAAGGAAAAGAGAAAATGTTTAGTAAACTAGACAAGCTTCGAGTTGCACCACCCAAAAATCTTTAGTGCTTTGGTACCAATCATTAGTCTGCCGGTCTCCTCCATAAACCTTTAAATAGCACGGCAGGTTTTCTTTTGGTAAACTTTTCAACAAAACCTTTTTTTTTCTTTAAAGTTTTGCCCAGAAATCTTGTTTTGCAGTTATTTAAATTTTGTATTTATTTCATTTATTTCATGGTGCTGCTACTACAACTGAATTTCCCTACTGGGATTAATAAAAGTTGATCTTGAATCTTGAAATAAATATAGCATTTTGGTCCATTTAAAATGTAAACCAAAAAATATTTCAAAAATGTCGCAATTAAAAATGTTTGAGTGCTTCTTCATCAAGCACTCCACTTATTATTGATTTTGAAACTGGATCACATAATAATTTGTGGAATATTGTAATAATCTTCTCTGATGACAGCTGTTGATACATATCAGTATTTCTGAAATAACACAATGTTTTGATTAGATGGTGCCACCCCTAATAAAATATGATTTACATGTAAAGAATAATAGGGATGGGATTATATCAGTTTTTTTTCTTTTGACAAACTAAACAATTCATGGATTCAATGTGTCATGTACTGCATATATATGTACGAATGTGTATTTTTATGAGTAATTATGACGGCATAATGTGTATGTGAATGTATATTTAAATCATTTCTGGAGTTTTGCTGCTATTTACTGTTTTTTTTTGGTCATATATTCCTGTCTCATCAGCTATTAAGCTTCAGCTTTGCCAGATATCTAGTATTTACTGGATACATAAGCTGTTATTGTCTATCATTATTATTAATGCTAGAGTGGATTTTTGGCCACTATTTTTCTCCTCCTTGGTAAAATGAGTGTTTCATCACTCATTTTTCATCACTGAACTTTCACTTCCTCAATAACCCATAAAGGGCTTCATTTTCCAAAACATTAAATGACTGAGAGATTATCCGACAGAGATCCATTTAAAATAGAAAAAGGGGAAAAAAGTATGTTTTTGAAAACTTACTCTGGTTCCAGCCCCTGTTTGTGAGAGGGGTTTAACATGACTGAAGTCTGGAAACCTGTTAATAGAAAAAACACATGAATAAATTAACATTACTCTTATTTGAGACAAAATAAAACATTCATCCTATTAATTGAAATATCAGTTTGAAACTGAGGTTGTCTCAATTATGTCGATCGCCTACTGAGCTCATTTACTTATGATTGTAACAATCTAATGTACTCCAAATAAACTCCAGAATATAATCTAATTCAGTCCAGATGATTCCATTTTGATTTTAAATTCCAACTTTTATCCTTTTTTAATCTATTGTAAAAGTCAAAATCTTAACAGCTGTGTCATTTTCTAGGACGTATTTTCTGCAGAGCAGCAGGAGTTCTTTAGAAAATTTACCTGTATATTGTGACTGTTGCCACAGAGCAACCCTACCCCCCTTCCCGTCACCCATAACAGAGCTATCTGTTTACAAGCTCTCCTGCTAGCCTACAGCCCGTCACATCCCAGAGCTAACATTACAAAACAAAAATTGTGAGCAACGTTGTAGCTATCCAGTCGTACAGTTTAGATCCAGATTCCAGCTCAGACCAGGAAAACAAAAATGTTCATGGATCTATTTGTGTACAAGTGGATGCATCAGAATGGAGCAGAGCAGGGAGCTTGTTGCAGGTTTGCTACACACAAATAATCTCTTTTTCAAACTACATATTTTGGTCTGCTGCTGATTCACAACAATTTGAATAAAGAGATATTCAGAGATGCAATTTTGAGCTTGATTTTCTTATGATGACAAGAAAAATGCCTGAAAAACATTTTAAAAACACCATTTTCATAGAAGTGGGTCTTTAAAGCCAGTTGTATGACTTCATTTACATAATAGCCTTTATAGGTACTAAGAGTTTGCACTAAAGAGTTTTCAGTGTACAGAAAAGGTAAACATCAAAAGATGGTCTTTTGGTGGACATAAATGACCAACTAAGAGCGAGACACACACCCAGGCCTGATCAACCTGTGGGGGGGCCACCTCAGCAGAGGGTGCATTGTTATAAATGGCCGAAACACCCTAAGATGTTTAGGTAAACAACTCATGATGTGTCTCGCAGGCGAAGACCAAGAGATTTTGAAGTTAAAGTGGTAATTGTAATGACTGTAACACCCAGTCCTTTCTAGAACATTGATGAGGCTAAAGGAAAGTGTGTTAACCCTCACAGCCATTATAAAGCACCAACCATGCAGTGTATTTTGTGGGGAGCCCTCTGCACTGCCAGGCGGTCTGCAGCCTGCTGCTCCTGCATCAATGTGACTCCCTTTGTAGCCCTGAAGACAGACAGACAGACAGCAGAAAATATAAATATATATTTCAGTAACAAAAATGTAGCACAGGAAACAATGTTAACACAATAAGAGATGAGGGAAAATGAGGAATAAAGACAGTCTGATTGAAAGAAGTAAAGCCGCAGACTAATCTGACACAAGTCCACTGACATACTTTAGCTTCTTCTAATTCCTCGGCCTCTTTTCAGCTGGAGTGGCCACACCGCCTTCTTCCTGTCTGTTTTCCTGCCAGCTCTGATCCCCACTTCCTCTAATCTGAGCCCCGTCCCGCTCTGGTCGAGTTAAGTGACAGTATTAACCAGATTTAAGCCTTTCATCAAGAAAAAGTCCCTGCTTGTAATTATCACGCAGGGAGAGACAATGAGTTGTGGAAGCACTCAAAGCGGTAAACCAGCACACAGCGCCAAAGATCCAAGATCTCAAGAGCAGGCACAATACAAACCTCTCCTTCTGTGGAACTGCAGCCCTTTTTGCTTGGTGAGTTTGGAGAGCCCCCCTGCAGATCTATGGCCACACAAACAGAAAATGGTTATGCTTCTCCACTGCAGTGGGAGCCTTCAGCAAAATCACACAAACATGAACGCTTTCATTTTAAATGTCCTCTTCTAGGCTGCTTCAAAACCAAACTCTAACAAGATCCCCTCCGTTAAATAGTGAGTCTTCAGCCCATATGTCGCAGACATATCCTGCTATCTTATTGAAATACTAAATCATGCAAAAATACAATTTTTTATCAGCAAATCTCTCCTCCCACATGTTTTTATCATCTGTTTATTTCATTCCGGCACAGACTGTAGTCATTTTGAATATTGAATACGGTCTTCTCTGAACATCAAAAATAAGACTGCAGAGCTTCAGAGGGGGGGGGGGGGGTCATTTTAGGTAAAAAAAAAGTCAGACAGACGCCCTCAAAATACTTTTTGTTTCACATTTTATCTGCAAAATGATGCAAGAATCTCAAAAAGGAGATTTGATTTCAAGCTGCTTTAAGGGGACCGAAGCATAAATTAGATTTGAGATCTGCATGCAAATGCCTGAATTATAGTCTGTTGGGACAATTCTTCCTAAAGACCACTCCAATAAAAACAGTGTTTTTAACATGTTCGTGTGACATTTTTCTAAAGATGGAGGACATATATACAGAAAATGTTGTTAAAAATTGCATTTCTGAGTATTTCTTTATTCAAATGGTAATGAATCAGGAGCAGAAAAAAATGCAGTTTGAGATTGTGATGTGAGCTGGTATCTGGCTAAAAAACTGTGTGGCTGAATAGCTCGCTGTTAATGTAAGGGTGGGGGTGTGAGGGGCTGTAAGCTAGTGGGACAGCATGTAAACAGATGGGTGATGGGAAGTGGGGGCGGGTATGTGGTCCAGCCTGAAACTTGAAGGAAAATTTCTAATGAAGAAACTATGTCCTTAAAAACACCACACAGGTTTTTTTTTATTAACTAAAAGAGTCATAATCATAATTAAAAGACCACTGAGAACGATTTTACAAAAGATGATCACAGTGGGACTTGAAGCTATATTTCTACCAAATGTCCAGTGTTTAACTTTGGACTCTTCAGTAAACGGCAGGAGAAATGCAGAGACATGCGTCCCAAACAGAATAGGACCCAGATCTGTGGCTTGTGTTGCACCTCTGCTGGGGCTGTGCTGCTGAGTCCGCAGCCTCTCAGAACTGTTGCTGTTGTTGTTGTTGACCTGGATGCCATTCTGTTTCATCAGCTGCATCAGCTCCGACTCCAGTGCTGCAATCTGTAGAGAGGAACCAATCAATGCTGAAGTGGTGGAAGCGTTTACCTCTCAAAGCGGCACTGTTCTGCAGGACTAGCAGAGCCAGTGCCTATACAACAACGCAGATCATATTTGTATAGTAGCTGAATTTCTAATGAAGCATAACAGGAAGCACAGGTTAGTGGTTTGTCTGAGAAAGACGGGAGAGAAATAGGAAACAAGAGGAGGAGCCTGCGTAGGAATGATGTCACTGCTTTTATAGTCTATATCCTCATTAGTATCCTCTCTAACTGTTATGTTGTAAAGAAATAAAGTCCAAAATAACCATTGCCAAGATAAACAGAGGAAGCGACCTTGCTTTAGAAACTTGTAAGTGCCCTCTAACCATCTGTTCATCATGTCAGCCAAACTCTAAATTCCTATTTCATCGATGACTGCGTGACATTGCACTTTAGAGTCATTTCTTTGATTTTAACATTATAAGGCATCAAATGCTTCCAGAGAAAAGTGTGGACAGATGATCAAAGATGCTTTACCCTCACTTGAAGTCCCTGGATTTCAGCCAGATGAGCTTTTTCCGCCTCCTCCAGCCGCCTCCTTTCTGCATCCTCTTTCTGGATGAACTCCACCTCCCTAGATTACAGAGGGGCACAGCAGAGTGGAGATGTGATGTGATGTGATGAGAAAATGAGATACATTTAGAACATGCACCGCCTTGCGGGAGAGGCTACAGTGTGATCAGCACGTTTCATCCTGACTGTTTTGCTCACAGTGAAAAGCAAACACCCAAAGTCTGTTTGAATACAAATGCAGCTTTTTTTCCTCCTTCATCAGTGGAGTCCCCGCCTCTCCTCTGTGGCGCCGGACTCAGCTACCGATAAGTATGGAGGGTTAGTTTGCTCACTTTGGTTTAATTTACTCCGCAGGGGCAGAGCCAATTATATGCTGTCAGGCTGGAAGTGAACGGCAGCGGTTGTGAAGGGAATGACCAAAAGAATCACATCACAGAAAAAGCAGAGATCTGCACTGCGTTACTCTACAAATATAGAGCTGATGCTTAGAATGAAATACAATTTGAACGTTGTTTAAATCTAAACAGGTTGGATGTTTTCCCTTCTTGCATGATGTCCTGCGTGACAGTCCTACACCCAGCCGACAAAGCTATCGACTCTCCACAAAAAACAATCAGCAGCAAAGTCGTGAAAAGTAAGCAAGATGGCAGCATTATCAGAAATTAACAAACGCCGTGGAAGCCTGAACTGTCCGACAATCTGATAATGTACACTTCGAAAGACCGTTAACCCACTTATACCATGGTCACTTACAAAAGAAAGAAATATTCAACCAGTTTTTGGTACTTTATTCTTGCTATTTGTTCGGTTGAGATAGCTTTTTTCACCAAAAGTGGACTACCGCTAGTTTTTGTCCAGATGATGAAGCAAAAGTTTGTTTTAAAGAATCCAGCGCAAGTGATATACTTCTTTTTTTTCTTCTTTTTTTTTAGGCGTTTATTATCCCTGTGGATTATCACTTTTTAATCAGTACCCAACAGCCAATCAGAATCGAGAATTCACCCAGACTATAGTATAAAAAATGCCATATGCTGGAAAGGTTTAAAGTACAAGTAACCTAAGCCAGAACAAATATGCTGAGGATCTACCTCTTCTCAGGACGTTTTTTAAATGTTGACCTTTTTACTCTGGCGCTTTTAGCTGCAGTGTTTACATTCTTTTGACCACCGTTAATCTTCAACTTTTGATGCAAGTACTGTCATCTCAGTGGATTCTGAAGCAGAGAAAAGCAGTCTTGCGCTGATGTGCAACACTTTACAGTAGTAAAGTGTTTATGCAATCATTGTAAATCAGCTGATTCTGTTGAGGAGAAATTCAGCCGCTGACATATGCTGCATGCACGGGGTGAGCAGGTGATACATAAGGATGACAGCACAAAACTGCAATATATGATTGTCTAATTTCCTAAACAGTCAGGCTGCATGCAAGGCGGGCACTTATCACTTGAACAGTACTACAATGTTCAGTGAACAGGGTTCACATCACTGAACATCACCCGCTTCACCTTATGTGTTGTATTCGTGTTCACTACAACCTCACGCATAAATATTTTTGCTCTACGGGCAACCTGCGGGCCCCCCACATACCAGTACAGGTTTGACCATTTTTCAGACAGAGAGGGTAGTTGTGACTAAGGCATGATCTCAAAACTACAGAAACTACAGAAAGTCTCACTCCAGTCATCTTTTTATCTATTTTTAAAGCGTTTCCAGTGATCTTTTCCTTATGGTTATGGCATTTTTAGCCAAAATAAAAAAAACTGTCATTCTCTAGGGCACAGTTTCTGCAGAGCAGCATTAGTTCGTTAGAAATACGCCTCTGAGTTGTGAGCAGAACTGCTGGAGTAGAATCAAGCCTCCACTTACAGCCCCTCACAACCCCACGCTTCCATCAGCGGTACAACAAAAATGGCGACCAATACTGGAGCTATCCAGCTGTACATTTCCCATCCAAATGCCAGCTAAGACTAGAAAACAAAGATGTACTGTACATGGATCTATTTGTCTGCAATTGGGTGCATCAGAATGGAGGGAGCAGGGAGACTTTGACTTGCTTGTCTTAGTTCCTGCTCTAAAAAAATAGCTTTTCAAACGGCTTTAATCTTAAATTATTTTGTATATGACCTCCATCATGAGAAAAGTGCTACACAAACATGTTAAAAACACCTAAAGCACCATTTTTATTCTTTGTATTGCAAAAAATGCCAGTTGTTAGGATTTCTCCGGCAGCAAAGCTAACCAATCCATTCAAAACAACCCATGTATCAGAGCTCAAATCTAGAGAATAAACATCTTAAAGAGGCTGCTGACTCACTTCTGCTGGAAGTCTTTGATGAGTTTCTTTGCTTTGTTGTACTTCTTCTCCAGGGTCTGGTACTGGGCCTGGGCCTCCTTTAAGTGCTCGTTCACGGTGTGGCAGAGCGTCTGTGCCTCAATCCAGTAGCTCTCCAACTTCAGCATCCTCTCCTTGTTCTCCTCAATGCTGGCTTTCAGCTGGCTCTTCTCCTTCTCCCAGCGCTGCTTTTCCCTCTCCACTGATGCAAGCTGGAACAGGGTTTTAATATGCAAACACAGAGTAAGATCGCTTTTAGAAACATGATTTTTTCTCACATTAAATGATAGGTTCTAGGTTTTATTGTCCATTACATAAAAGTCTCTGTTTTTAAATCTTGACTTTTTTTCTTTCTTAAAAAGTGGAGTTATGGCTAATCCTGTAATGGACAGCTATAGATTCAGTCATATCTGCATCAATCTTATAAATGTATCAAATTAGGCCGTTAACATTTGATGAAGCGCCTGCACTATGCATTTCAGACATGCAGCTAATCTCAGCATAAATGCACATGTGCATTAAGGCTACAGTAAGTTAGACATGAGAAATCTTTTGAGCAGGAGGATATTTTTTTTCAATAAAAGTATGAAATACACTGGGTTTATACTTTTTTTCAGCTTTTTTGTTTAATCCCAAAACTATTTTTAAAGATAGGAAAATCTCTGTTGGTACACAACCTTCAGCCGTCGAGGTGGACAGGAGTTCTGCTCCGCGATGGTTCTGATCTCTTACCTTGCTCTTGAGCTTCTGGATCTCAGCCTCGGTCACTGTGTGTTTGATCTGGAGCTGTTGAGAGCAGAGGCGGGGGAAAGTGAAACCAGAAGAGAGGACGGCCTGATCATCAAACGCATGGCTGCACAGCCTCTCTGCTGTCGATACGGCGTGAGTGACAGAGGCAACCGACCCCGTCCTGCCCTTGACAACATCCTAACTCCCACACTGACATTTACCCACATGGGGTAAAACTACATTAAAGACAGAGCAGTTTTTAAAGTTTTTAAGTGACAGTCAGAATATATTTCCCCTATTTTCCAATCCAGTGGCAGAAAATATACAGATCCAGCATGGAAAAATAAGACTCATGACAAGTGATGCCAGAAAGAAAAAGGTTTGCATTTATCCCCGGCTATGAAAAAGAGAAATTTCACTTATTTTTTGCTTTCAAGTAGATGAGAAATTAGGTTTAGTAGATTATATTAAATTAGTAATTTTGGAGCAAAAGTGGTTTGATGCATAATTCTAATGATTTAAATCATAGAAGAAGATTGAATTTCAAGTAGCTCGTGCTTTTCTTTTATTGGTGTTAAACTTTGGAATTCACAACAGAGAGGTTTGAAACGATAAACAAATATTGATGAACATGTATTCTTCAGTTTAAAAAATGTGTAGACAGATCAGTCTATAATAAAGGTTATTCATGTATGTTACTTTTTTTTGTACTTCACTGTCTATTTTTCTTTATTCTTTCTCTTTATTGTGTGGGTAGGGAATAATATCATCTCAAGATATGTCTTCATGTATATTTAAATAGACATATATATACTGTATAGACATAAAATAAGAATTCATGAAGTTGTAAGATTGAAAATGTATTAGAATCGTTGATGCTTCATGAAAGATAAAAAGAAAGAAAGATGTCGGAATCTGTGGAAAAAAATCAAAAACTTGAAGTCAGACTAAACAGAGAAAGACAATAGATGTGAAAGAGTAAATGTGTTTGCCTGCCCTTAAACAAGGGATTACATTTTTACTGGATAAAGGCTGCAGCGCCTGCAGGAAAAGCCGTCACTTAATCAAGTTGCACAGTGAGGAGCTCTGCAGGCACAAAGTGCAACACAGACCAGTACGGCCAGCCGCTCAGCAATTTAAAACATCAGAACTGAGGCTAATGTCCGAGCGTTTGTTCTTTACAGGAATTTGATTTTTGGGCAAGATAATTTCATTTTAATTTTTGCTAATTCAGAAAGAATAATACAATAATACAAAGATGTAGGTTTTTTTATTCAAAGCTAATTAGGGGAAAACTCAGGAAAAACAGCCGAAAGTGCTGACTGATTCAACTACACAGCAGTTAGGAGTAAAGAGTTCAAAGCCTTGCTTAAACTCTCATCCAGAATAAGCATTAAAGACAGTGAAAAGCTCCTACATCTTTAAAAAAGAGCTACATTTAGCAGTAATGTTGGAGCGTATTCTGTTTGCATCACTTGAACCAAAAATATTTAAGTGTTTAACTTGTTCTCATGAAGCTCACAGACTTCATTCTTCTGGTCAAAGCACAATTATACCTTTAGGATATTCAAAAAGAAGAACACCAACAAGTATCTGAGCTTACCTCTCTGAACTTCTGGTAGAGTTTTGTGGCGTCTAACTCAGACGGGGACAGGATGTCTTCGGTTTCTGGTAAGTCAAACACCTCGATGTTCTTCTCTGCGCTGGCAGTTGTTGCTCCCGTCTCCTCGTCATCTGTGGCGTACTCTCCCGTCTGCTTCAGTCAGAATCATAGGTCAGAACCAGCAAATGTGCAAATGGGAGGGTTATGCATTATACATTAGTGTTAGAAAAGTTAATTAATACTTTATTTTTCATGATGTGGAAAGTAGTTTTTTTAAACAAAATGGCAGTTTTGTCTTTTTTCAGCCTTTTGTTTCTGAGAAAATTAGCATAAACACACTGTTTCTAAATCCATTATTCCCCCTTTTTTCAGACAAGCCTGTTTCCATGAGCTCAGTGAAGTCCAGAAACTAGATATGACAATAATAAAAAATAAAAGCATATATGTTACAATCATCATCTATGCTCGCAGAGACTTTTTTTGGGCATTTCAAAAGTACCAACAAATTTTAGGAATTATTAGCTAATGATTCAAATGTTTAGCTAAAATCCAAATATTAAATATTATATTAAAAGAAAACCCCTACATGGAGCAGAAACAAAGTGCTGTTTGTCACCTCTTACTTCCTTTTCCATTTCTCCTTAAATCAAGTCCACATCCTGCTGCCCCGCCAGGCCCCATTCTGCTTATCAAGCACCACCAGCGCCCCATCTTCACCCTGAGCACCTCTCCTTTCACTCTGTTTTATCCAAGTGTTCCATTTTAATATTACATGTTGCTTAAGCCCACTTAGTTGCCAAAACTTCGCTGAAAAGAAATGGATTTGACAGCCTGGTGAGGCGAAAAGAGCCAAACACCTTTTAGTAAAAATAGATCCAATAGGATTTACGCTGACAAATGTTAATATCCTGGTTTTCTTCTAATCTACTGTAACTTCTCAGTTCAAGTGGTTTGTTTCAAAATAAAAGCCTGTAAATTCAGAAAGTTAAGGATTGGAAAATAATCTATGTCAACTTCAAATTCAAAATATCACAAACCAAATGATATTTTCATAGAACATGACTTTTAAAATCCTGTTGTCATGCATGACAAATCCTGTTGTCATGAAGTCAGGAAATGCGACATGCATTTCCTGACTTCATCTCCGATGCACATTCCCATCTCTGGTTCCATCTCCACTCTTATTATGTTGGCCTACATCCTCATTGCTCTGCCTGAATTCCCTTTCATCCATCTCTCCCATAACACTGCTTGGACCTGATTTGTTTGCATGGGTGGCCCACACACATGGTCCCCTTTCCATAATAGGCCTGCTTGTTGCCATGGTATCGCTCTCCTACTTTGAGGTCTATCCTACTTTGAGGTCCCATTAAGGGAGGAGTTACAGATCAACGTGGTAGTAAAGCACCAATTTCAGCAGCAACATAGATCATAGGGAAAGGAAAGGAGAATTTTAGGAGGAATGATGTTCCTTTTAGAGGAGGCTCAGCGTGTGACCGTCTGTACCATGAATGTCTGATTGTCAAAGGAGGAAGTTTTACTTTGATTGTGTTTGAGTTAAGATGTTTATGAACAAAAGAATTGTTGTTGTTGTAAAGTTGGATTTTATTGACTTAACGGCACATTTAGAGGCTTTATAAACCATTAAGTTCATTCAGTTTAATCTTTTATTTTTTCAGGTTTAGTTTTCTTTTATATTTTAACAGTTTTATCAATGACATCTTGCTGATGAAATCCTGCAAATGAACTTTATTGAAACTTCGCTTTAAATGAAGACCAGAGAAAAAAATGAAAACTTTATAACTTATGCCTCACATCAATTTAATCTAATGCAAGACAGACAATATTTTATTCAAAAGTGTTTTGGTAAGCCCAAATTATTACTCTCAGGTGAAATGTTTTAATTAACTTTGACTACATTTTTATTCAAATTATTTTTAAAAATCACATCACTTCCTGGGCTTTATTAAATGTTGAAATATTTTTTCACAATAAAACAATATTTACTACACTGTATGAATCCTTTATAAACATAACTAGAAGTAACAATATGATAAAATGGCACCATTGATTCTACGTACAGCCTATTTAAAGCCCCACTGCCATCATCATTAGATCCATTCTAAAAGTGTTCCCAGTGGTCATTTTTAGCCTAATTTTAAAAAAGTACGGTGTCGTTTTCTAGGACATAGTTTCGGGAGAGCGGCAGCAGTGTGGGCGGAACCATTGCCGTGGAGTAAGGCTGCCCCCACTTCCCATTATCCATCTGTTTACGCGTTCTCTCACTGGCTAACAGCCCCTCACAACCCCAACTTAAAATTAGAGGTGCACCAAAAATGGCGAGCAATGTTGGAGCTATCCAGCTGTACAGTTTTCAGTCAGACGCCAGCTCAGACGAGGAAAACAAAGACGTCCATGGATCTATTTGTCTGCAAGTGGGTGTATCAGAATGGAGCGGAGCAGGAAGCTTGTGGCCCTCCCAGCAACATTTTTAACTCACAAAGAAGCTTTTTTTCCAAACAGCATTTTTGCATCTGCTCCTGATTCACAACGATTTGAATAAAGCAATATTCAGAAATGCACATTAGAGATTAATTTTCTTTTATGTGTCCTTTTGCTACAATAACATGTTCAAAACACCAAAACAAACCAATTTTGTGGGAGTGTGTCTTTAAATATTGACTTATTTAGGCTTTAACAGGGCTTTTTATCAGCTCCCCATGTGCTTGAGTTTGACTATAGACAGATGGGCGTGAATGTGTTTTCTCCAATTCACAGTCAAGCAGCCAGATGAGCCCGACCAATGCCTTTTGTTAGGTGAGAAAGTCCTCTTCCCTCCTGGGATTTTCTGTCACATCAAGCCGTGAGAAATAACAAAGAGCCACAATGAAGACTCTATGGAATATTTATGAAGATATTAATATGGATGAACTCTTTTCACTGTCCCGTGCAGCTTTTTATGCTTTTGTCAGAGTTTATCCTCTCAGCGTTTCTCAGGGATTTCAAACATGCTTCAGGACTTTACAGTCAGATCTGAGGTCTATTTTTACAGGAAGGTAATAGTTATCAGTGATTTATTGAGTTACTATTTGCACTACCCTGTTGATTGAAATTAAAAACCAGAGATCATAAATTATTACAGAAAAAAAAAACAAGTGAATAAGGATTTATTTTTAGTTTTCTGCCAATGACAAGCACTTTGTTAAGACATTTTTTAGGGATTTACTAAGACCTGAGGATGCATAATTCCTTCATGAAGACCTGCAGAAAACCCTTTCAGTTTACTAGCTAACAGAAGGAAAAACACCATCTTGGGAGCACAAACAAAAACAAAGCGAATGGAAGCCTGAATGAGGCTAAATCCAACTAAATGACATTTTCCAGTCCATGCAAATGACTGCAAAGATGTGTCTCAGCACAGTGTGGAGATAGCATGTGTTGCAGGGCTTTGAAGCGGTGCTTGTTGGATTAAAGCCGCTGTAAGTAAAGCAGCACAGTCAGAGAAGGAAATGCTGAGTGATCAGCTTTTACGGCATCCTCTTAATGTGGCTGTGAGAGATAGCGTTTGTATTAGCCCGCTTGTCACTCAGTTTTATGGAGTTAACTTCCAGTCAGCTGTCATAAGAGGAGTGCTGATTTACATTAATCAGCAAAAACTGTTTGTTTTTTTCGCCCCTCCATAAGAAATGTGACAGAAGATGAAGGTGCATTTAAGACTGCAGCACTGGGCGCTTATTATTACCTCGTCATCGTCAGCATCATATTGGGCGTACTGTTGCTCCAGCAGCTCCCTCTGTCTTCTCTCCTGCTCCAAGGTCTGCTGGATGAGCGTGGCCACCTCACTCTGCTGACCTGGACGCTCTCGGCCAATCACGAACCTGCAACAAGGATTCTTCCTTAACAAGGAAAGGTCATCTGAAAAAATGCATCATGAGAGGCTGTTAATGGATTATTTCAACCAAACTAAAATGCTAAAATAAAAAGGGATTTGGTTTGCATCATAACACACTCAGCACAAATAAAAAGTGGAAAAGCTTTTAGAGGACTTAGTAATTCAAAGTAGACTTTTAGAAAAAAGATATAAATGTAGAAATAAATCCATGTTGACGTAATGTTTTATTAAAAACAAAGTTTGCCCAAATTATCTTTAGGCTGCTCGGATAATTTGAACGTCTGATATTAAGAGGACAATAGTGCACAAAGACAGCCACCAAACACAGAGAGTCACAGAGATCTAGAGCCACACAGTAATCAAAGTGATATTTGCTGACGTATCACAGCAGGGCTGGGAGACTGCACATGCATCATAATGAGGAAAGGTCAGGCAGGCTGCCATCAGCCTGGCAGAGGACAAGACCGAGAAAACCTCAAGCTAGGCCTTCAAGCGACTGATCATTCATTACTGGAGTTACACTCAGGAACAAAAGATGTCACATTTATGAATAGGACAGGACATAAGGTGATTAGTTTTCATTAAGAGTTACATTTGTCCTGGAATTAGTCATAACTATGTTTTACTGAGAACTTTACCATAACGGGATCTTGTTGTAAGATAAATGCCAATAATCACATATTTAAAAGACGTTAAAACTAGAACAATTTCAAATTTACTATCTATATGATTTTTTTCAATGTGACACTTTATTGATACTACATGGGAGTTGGACTGAGGGACTCCTCCACCCTCGTGTTTCAAACAGGAAGTACCCGCTGGCTCCAAGAAGCCAAAATCCCATAGACTTCTATAAAGAAATAAACAGCCATCAATCAGACATTCTATTGGTCAGAATAACCATTCCTGATCTGCTTACCTTTTTAAACATGTTCTTGCAAATCCTCTTTTTTTCACAATTTTATTTCAGTAGTTTATGTTATAAACTGACCAATCAGATGCCTTATTAGGTGGTTTCCCGTCAAACGTTTAAAAGGTTTAATTGACAGACTTCGCATTGCCTGCTTTCAAATAGCAGGGGCGTGGCTTTCATACAAACTCATTCCTGATTGGTTAGAGTGGTTGCCATTGAAATGTTGACTCAGAGCGATTTGGACCACTGCTTACTAACGATTTCGAGCTCCAACATGGCGGTGTCCATATCCCAGAAAAATGGCAACTGAATTGACTTCATTTGGTTGGAACCACAAGTAAACCATTTTTAGAGGGGTGATTTCACTTTTTCCAGTTCTCAGACACAGTCAATGAAATTTGTTCATCAGAGCCCCAGCTCTGTTCATCAGAAATACCGGTAGTCCTGTTTTCTGTATTTCTTTGCTCCACAATGAGAGGAGGACAAAGAAAAAAGAATGAAAAAGGCATTAAGATACAAGCTAATTAAGTGAATTCATTTTTCGCTGAGCTCTTTCATGTTTTTATAAAGGCCGAGAAGAAAAATGGCTTTTGCAACAGCAGAGAGCAGTACTTGATCCACATGTGAAGGAACAACTGAGGAGCACCTCACAGAGGGAGAGTTAAAAAAACAAACAGAGGATGGAGAGGGTAAGTGAGGTGCTTCACCAGAACAAGCCTATGGACAGAAAGCAAGGAGGTCAGAGGAGTTGCTGACCTGGAAACAGACTTTCTTCTCACGCAACGGGAGACTGTTTCAAACCAAGACAGCCACATGGGGGGCTGGATCAGCGAAACTGCCGAAGCCTTCAGCCCTGATTTATGCCACTGGCTCCAACTAGAGCAGACATGGTTCTAACATAGTACGCAAAACTGTGACAAGATGAAATCCTGCAATTCTGAGAGATTAGTGACATAAACTTCTAATGCAAGGATGCAGAAAATGATCCTGCAGTCACAGATTGCCTGTCTTTGACGTTGAGTAGCACCAAGCTGACAGGGCTTTGAGGGTGGGAGCAGATGCGTCTGCTTAACCATGTGCAGTCATGTTTTAAAGTTATACAGAGACAACATCCTTCACCCATACTTAAAGTTCAAGTTGGATTCAATTAGATGCACCAAAAGACAATTTCTCTGTTTTATCTGACATTTTGTAACCTTTAAAGTCCCACTCCAATCATCTTTTGATCTACTGTAAAAAGCATTTCCAGTGTTTCTTTTTTATTATTTGAATAAAGACATATTCAGAAAAGCAATTTTGAGTTTCATTTTCTTTAAATATGTCCGCCATAACCAGAAAAATGTCACAAGGACAGGTTAAAAAAACACCAAAAACACAATTTTATTTCAGTGGGTTTTTTAACAAGCAGGGGCTGACTATGACAGTCTCATAGTTACTGTAGTCTTTACCATGGAGGGACACAAATCTCTCCATAGTCATCTTTTGTAAGTCATCAAGCTCACAACTGCGTGAGGAGGCAGCATCAAATTAGTGTTTAAAAACTTTAATAAATGAGAGGCAAAAAGCTGCATTTTCTTAGTATTTGGTTAAGATGACTCAAGCAGAAATAACTGATGCATTTGAAGGGGAATATCTTTGCTCGGGGCTAAATCACATCTAGTCCCCTTATAGATGACTCAAACTAGAGCTGCAGTCCTTCCTGAAAAAAACATGTTACTTGGTACAACGGTTGCTGCATTTTATTATTATCATTTTTTTACAAACTCTGAATAGTTAAACATAACATTGTTCAGTGTGGCTACATGAACAAACACTGGAAACTCAGAGTGTATTTTTTTTATTAAATAACTTTCCAACATTATTATGGCCCGCAGCAGTCATAGACTGCAAGGACCATATTGTAACTGGTACGAGGGTCGAACACTCAAAAAGTCCAAAACGTCAAAAAAACGCGTCAAAACGCCAAAAAATGGGGTCAAAAGTCGCCCAAAGCACACAACGAGACGACAATTGTGTAACGCAACAAAAATACACACACACACGCACAACACCCCCACACAAACGACAAATTTGTAGTCGCAAAAATGACGACAAAAACACAAAAAAGCCCCAAAAAGCCCTCAAAGAACGGGTTTAAAGCCAAAAAGACATGCCCAGCCTATAGTAAAAGACAGGCCGCATTGAAATACATAGGAAATCCTAACCGCAAAAACTTCTATATTGTTTCTGCTTTGTTTCATTATTATGGCCCGCAGCAGTCATAGACTGCAAGGACCATATTGTAACTGGTACGAGGGTCGAACACTCAAAAAGTCCAAAACGTCAAAAAAACGCGTCAAAACGCCAAAAAATGGGGTCAAAAGTCGCCCAAAGCACACAACGACACGACAATTGTGTAACGCAACAAAAATAGACACACACACGCACAACACCTCCGCACAAACGACAAAATTGTAGTCGCAAAAATGATGACAAAAACCCCAAAAAGCCCAAAAAAGCCCTCAAAAGACGGGTTTAAAGCCCAGAAGACATGCCCAGCCTATAGTAAAAGACAGGCCGCATTGAAATACATAGGCCACCTGACTGCAAAAACTTCTATATTGTTTCTGCTTCGTTTCATTATTTGTATTCTTCTTCTTTCTTTCTTCCACTTTGAGTGAAAATTTGACCCCCGCCACATACCCGAAAACTCACCAAAATTGGCACACACCTAGGATAAATTGAAAATGAATTTTCGGCAAAGAGAACGTCACCCCCCCCACGATGATGACATCACGGCGAGCGATCCCGTCAAAAAAATGAATGGGCCGAAATTTGTTTATGGGGCCAAAAAAAAATATTTCAAAATAGACTTATGAAACCTAAACACACGTGTTGAAGATATCCCAAAGACGTTATGAAATCATTATGGGATGGCCACACGACCTACGGCTTGGCGGCCATTTTGTGGCGAACTCAGAGAAATGGCGATTTTCGTGTTTTTTCACAATATGGGAAAACGACACTTTTGTTCAAGCGATTTTCACGAAATTACATACACGTGCCACAAACACGATTCTACAACTGCCAAAAAAGTTTTGTTGACCTTTGACCTTGGGAAGCGGCGGCCATCTTGAATTTTCATAAAAAAGCACCTTTAGTAACGGATACAAACGAAAACTCGTCCTAGGGATTTTTATCGATCTTTTTGAAACTTCTCGGGCATCAATGGCAAGCTACTGTGGACAAAATGTTGGAATTAGAAGTTGTAGAATTTGAAACGCGTGCGCGTGGCGAATTCGCAACTGTCGCCATTTTAGCTAGCTTGCTCATATTATATCGGAATAGCCTGAAACTGAAATATGCGATTCCCTGGCCCACACTGAACAAAATGATGTCACATACGACAAAATCGATAAAGGAATGTGGCCGTGGTAATCAAAAAACGATCGCAAAAAAAAGTGCTGACTCGGCTAAAAAAAAAAATTTCTGATTTTTTTTTTAAGAATTGGCTAACGAAACCCAGATAACTTTGTCGGGTATATCCAAACAAAGTTTTAAAATCATTACGTGATGGCGACCCGACCTACAGTTTGGCGGCCATTTTGTGCCAAAATCTGCCGTTTTGAGTTTTTCGCGTTTTTACAGAATATGGAAAAATGAACTTTTTTTCGAGCGATTTTCACGAAATTTGACGCGCATGTCCGTAGCGTAAGTTTACAATCACCTCTGGAGTTTCGTCGACCTTTGACCTCGAGAAAAGGCGGCCATCTTGAATTTTCTATAAAAAACACCTTTACCACCAGATTCAAACGTAAACTTGTCGTTGGAATTTTCATCGATTGTCTCAAAACTTTTTGGGCATCAATGGCAAGCTACTGTGGAAAAAATGTTGGAATTAGAAGTTGTAGATTTTGAACGCCGTGCGCGTGGCGAGCTAGCAAAGTGGCGCACTGTTATAACTCCCATGCATTTCAATACAATACAGTGAAAATTGAATGCATGCATAAATGCCTGAAACTGAATACATTGAAAAACACTGGATATGGACATATAAGGAATGTGGGCGTGGTTAGCATAAAACCCCTGTTGCTAAGGACAACAAAAATTTTACTTTTACCGATTTGTCCGAAACTGACGTCAATCTGTTCGTCTTCTCAAGGGGACCAAAACATAAAATGGTTGCTATGGAGATAAAATCAACAGAAAAGCCGCCATTTTGGAAAAAGTGGGTTTTTTATCAACTTATGACATATAGGTCTCAGCAATGGAGGAATGTGTTTTTCTGAGTCAGTTGATAATGCTTATCGCTATGCTAGCACTTTTAGCTATGTTAGCATAACTTGCATAGTTAGCATAATTAGCATTTTAGGTAATGTGTTTTTCTGAGTCAGTTGATGCTGATCGCTATGCTAGCAATTTTAGCCACATAAGCATAGCTAGCATAGTTAGCATAATTAGCATTTTAGGTAATGTGTTTTTCTGAGTCAGTTGATGATGCTGATCGCAATACTAGCACTTTTAGCCACATTAGCATAGTTAGCATAGTTAGCATTATTAGCAAATCCAGCCTTGACTAGCTTTTAATTGGTGGTCGGTGAGGTAGGTGGGGGCGGCGGTGGTGCGTAGAGTTAGGCGTGGAAGGCGGGTTGCGTCTGCGGGCCATACAACGCCGCTTGCGGCTTTAATTATTATTATTATTCCGCTTTCTTATCGCGCCTTTGAGCTCAAATTTGACCCCCGCCACATACCCGAAAACTCACCAAAATTGGAACACACCTGGGATAAATTGAAAATGAATTTTCGGCAAAGAGAACGTCACCCCCCCCACGACGATGACATCACGGCGAGCGTTCCCGTAAAAAAAATGAATGGGCCGAAAATCGCTTATGGGGCCAAAAAAAAATATTTTGAAATACAGTTACAAAACCAAAACACGCGTGTTGGAGATATCCCAAAGAAGTTATAAAATCATTATGGGATGGCCACACGACCTACGGCTTGGCGGCCATTTTGTGGCGAACTCAGAGAAATGGCGATTTTCGTGTTTTTTCACAACATGGGAAAACGACACTTTTGTTCAAGCGATTTTCACGAAATCGGACACACATGCCACGACCTTGATTCTACAATAACCAAAGAAGTATCGTTGACCTTTGACCTTGGGAAGGGCCGGCCATCTTGAATTTTCATAAAAAAGCACCTTTAGTAACGGATACAAACGAAAACTCGTCCTAGGGATTTTTATCGATCTTTTTGAAATTTCTCGGGCATCAATGGCAAGCTACTGTGGACAAAATGTTGGAATTAGAAGTTGTAAAATTTGAAACGTGTGCGCGTGGCGAATTCGCAACCGTCGCCATTTTAGCTAGCTCGCACATATTTTATCAGAATAGCCTGAAACTGAAATATGCGATACCCTGGCCCACACTGAACAAAACGATGTCACATACGACAAAATCGATAAAGGAATGTGGCCGTGGTAAACAAAAAACTATCGCAAAAAAAAGTGCTGACTCGGCAAAAAAAGATTTTTTTCGGATTTTATTTTTAAGAATCAGCTAACGAAACCCAGATAACTTTGTCGGGTATATCCAAAGAAAGTTTTGAAATCATTACGTGATGGCAACACGACCTACGATTTGGCGGCCATTTTGTGCCGAAATCTGCCATTTTGAGTTTTTCGCGTTTTTACACAATATGGAAAAATAAACTTTTTTTCGAGCGATTTTCACGAAATTTGACGCGCATGTCCCTAGCGTAAGTCTACAATCACCTCTGGAGTTTCGTCGACCTTTGACCTCGGGAAAAGGCGGCCATCTTGAATTTTCTATAAAAAACACCTTTACCACCAGATTCAAACGTAAACTTGTCGTTGGAATTTTCATCGATTGTCTCGAAACTTTTTGGGCATCAATGGCAGGCTACTGTGGAAAAAATGTTGGAATTAGAAGTTGTAGATTTTAAACGGCGTGCGCGTGGCGAGCTAGCAAAGTGGCGCACTGTTAAAACTCCCATGCATTTCAATACAATACAGTGAAAATTGAATGCATGCATTAATGCCTGAAACTGAATACATTGAAAACCACTGGATATGGATATATAAGGAATGTGGGCGTGGTTACCATAAAACCACTGTTGCTAAGGACAACAAAAAGTTTACTTTTACCGATTTGTCCGAAACTGACGTCAATCGGTTCGTCCTCCAGAGGGGAACAAAACATAAAATGGTTGCTATGGAGATAAAATCAACAGAAAAGCCGCTATTTTGGAAAAAGTGGGTTTTTTAATCAACTTATGACATGTAGCTCTCACCAATGGAGGAATGTGTTTTTCTGAGTCAGTCAATGATGCTGATCGCTATGCTAGCACTTTTAGCCACATTAGCATAGCTAGCATAGTTAGCATAATTAGCATTTTAGGTAATGTGTTTTTTTGGAGTCAGTTGATGATGCTGATCGCAATGCTAGCACTTTTAGCCACCTTAGCATAGCTGGCATAGTTTGCATAATCAGCATTTTGAGAAATTTTGACTAGCCTTTATCAGTGTGGGCGGTGAGGACGGTGGTGCGTAGAGTTGGGCGTGGAAGGCGGGTTGCGTCTGCGGGCCATACAACGCCGCTTGCGGCTTTAATTAGATATTTTTTTTGGTTGGAAAAGTTAGAATCTTCATGATAAGACATTAACAGCTGCAGCAACGTCCTCACAGCTGGGGCTCAACATTAATCGAGTCATGACCAAGGTCCTCACGATGAACGTAGCAAACAATGCTCCAATCAGGGTGGACGGCGAGGCGCTGGAAGAGGTAGAAAACCTCCCCTTTCTCAAGCTAGGAGGAACTGACGCGGACATAAAAGTATGCATCGGTCTGGGGTGGGGTGGGGTGGGGGGCTTGTCGGCCCTGTCCTGTGGGGGGGCGTTCTGGGGGGGAGGGGGGGCCCATTATTGGTACGGGTCGGGGGGGCTGACGGGTCGGGGTCTCCGCTGAGGCAATCAGTGGTTGCCTCGGCCGGTTGGCCTACTCGGCCCCGTCAAGGCCTGACCAGAGCTCTTCTAGGGCCGGCGTCTGGGGGTGGGGGCCTGGGCTTGCTCCGGGGGGGGGCGACGCTTTCTGGCTCCTCTCTCTCTGTGTGGCGCGGGTGGTGCCGGGCCTGGGGTGTCGGCGCCTCCGGGGGTGGGGCCCCTGGGCTGGGTGGCCCTGGCCCCTTTGCTGGGGGGGGGGCTGGGGGACAGCTGTTTGAACACCAGGGGACAGTCTACCAGCTGTCCCCAACTTACCCCCTTCCTCATATAACCTCATATTAGGGTGAGGGGGTGGGGGGTCTAGCCTGCGATGCGCCTTGGGGGGGAGCTTCTTGGCAGTGGCCCCATTCCTATGGTTGCCGTATGGAGTGGGCCCCCCCTCTTTCGGTTTTAGGAGTGGGCCCCCCCTCTTTCGGTTTTATTTGCACCTTAGACATGTAGGGTCCTTGGTAGGGGGGGGGCTTGGACATCACTGCAAGCAAGCAAGCAGCAGATGTCCTCCTGGCACCCTACCCGCCAATTTTAACCGCACCTTAGACATTTAGGGCCCCTTGGTGGGGAGGGTGAGGGGACATCACTGTGAGTAATCAGGAGATGTCCCCTTAGTGCCCTACTCGCCAATTTTAACTGCACCCCCCTTAGTACACACACCCCTCCCCCTTCAATATATACATTCCAACATAAACACACACACATGCACACACACACACCCTCAAACACACATACACGCACACACATTTTGCAAGGAAGGTGGGACCTGGCTCCATCTGTCCCCTACCCCTTCCCTGGTGGGGGGGTGCGGGCCCCTTGGCGACGGCGGCCGTGTCCCCTGGGTGCCGGCTCCCTGGGCCCGGCGGTACTCTCTCCGCACGGTGGGGGGGTTCACATTACACCTGAGCCGGGGGTGTTCGTGTCCCTGGGCGGTGGGTCCTGGTCCTTGCCCCTGAGCGCTGGGCCCCGCCAAACTTCCAACAGTGGCCGAGCCTGGTCGGGCCATATTTACAACGCAACTTTTGGGCCACCCTTTTTTCCCCGGGGTTCCCCCCTTCTGGGCGGGGGCAGCGGGCCCCTGCATTGCTCCTCCCTGGACCAACCGTTGGCCGGGTGGGTGGCTGCCTGGAGTGCGGAGCGGGTCTCCCTTGGGGGGTCCTGGCTCGTACCTGGGGTTGGGGCGGGGGGATGCCCGGAACTCCTGGGTGGTGGTGGGGTGCTCGTCTGGGGCTGTGGGCGTCCTTCTCCGGTGGGGCCCTGCGTTGGGCTCTTCCGGCGCAGCGGGGGGGCTGCTTTCCTGGCTGGGCTGGGGCGGCGCTCTCTTTCCCTCCGCGCCTCCCTGCTCTCTGGCTCTGGGGGCCTCGCGGCGGTCCTGCTGGCCCTGGCCTGGGTGGCGGTCTTGGTCGCCCGGGGGGCGGTTGTTCCCTGCCTGTTCCCGTGTGGCGTTGGGGGAATTCCGGCTGCCGCTGCTGCTGCGGCGGGGGTCTGGGTGTGGGGGTGGCTGGGCGCTCCTCCTCCTTCTTTTCACATTCCACCATCCATTTTAGAAGAACATAAACACTCACCTGAGCACAGGTGTTAGCTCACCTTTGCACTAATAGTTTGCATGATTGAATGAATGAAAGATTTCACACTAGTTGGTTTAAAGGCATAGGTATGCATTCGTGAACACTATCTGTTTTGTGTACATGTTGACATGTGAACATTTTTTGCAGCCAGCAGGTGTGTTGATAACATTTGAGTGTGTGCGGACAGGCCCCGCCCTTTTTGTACTACATTTGAACCGTACCGTAATGATAAACAACCAGTAAACCTGTCTGCTCAATGCTGCTTCATGGTCTTACCCCCCCCCCTCTCACTACACCCCCCCCCCCCCCCCCTCTCTAACATCTCTCTCTCTTCTTCCCTTCTTTCCTTTTCCGTCCGATCCAACACCAAAAAAGTAAAAAAAAAATTAAAAAAAAAAAAAAGTATGCATGGGTAAGGCAAGAGTTAGTCTATCAGCTAAAGAATATATTGGCAGCAGCAGATCTGACTCTCAAGGTCAAGACTAGGATCTTTAACACCATGGTAAAACCCATTCTACTCTATGGTGCTGAGACATGGAGGACTACTGGTAAGCGGATGAAGAAACTCCAGACCTTCATCAACACCTGTCTCAGAAGAATCCTGGGGGTGCGCTGGCCCAACATCATCAGCAACCAAGAGTTATGGGAGAGGATGAAGCAGCAACCAGTTGAAGAAGACGTCTCCAAAAGACGATGGCGATGGATTGGCCACACCCTAAGAAAACCTGCATCCAGCACTACAAGGCACTGACATGGAATCCCCAAGGAAAAAGACAAAGGGGGAGATCTAGAAACACGTGGCGCAGAGAGCTGGAAGCAGAGGTGAAGAGCATGGGTGAAAACATGGGGACAGCTGGTAGAACTGTTGAACTGGTGTAAGTTCAAGAATGCGCTAAACGCAGGCTCTTCAATCTGCATCATGGCGTTCACACTGGACAAGCAGGGAGGTCGCATCTTCTTTTTTTTTTTTGCTACTCTTTATTAGCTCATGTCCTCCACCTACAGTTGGAAGAGCTTGGTGCGAAATGTTGAAGCGGTGCAAATCTTGCAAATCTTGCTCCAGGCCTTTTCTTTTACAGCTCTATTCTGATATATGAAAGACTTGGTGTCATATCATTGCGGCCGGGCACAAACCGCAGTAAATCATTTCTCCTTCATGATCAATTTTCAGACAGTTGGCACTTGCTTAAATATTGTGGACGCCACCATACGGCACTACCAAATCCCAGTCCCTGGTTGGTCAAAGTTGAACCAGGTGTGTTAGTCTGAATGAGGAAGTGTGCACGTGTGAACGGTAGTTAATTTGTGTCCATTTTGACATGTTTATATATGAAGATAGTTTGAACCAACAGGTATGTTTCTAACAGTTGAGTGTGTGTTTGGATAGGCCCCGCCCCTTTTGGATTTATTATACATCTACACCTAACAGTGATAATTATAAACGGCCAGCAACTTGTTGCTTTATGATGCTTTATAATTTTACCCCCCCCCCCCCCCTTCTATAATCACCCTCTCTCTAACAACCCTCTCTCTTCTTCCCTCCTTTTAACTTCCGTCCAGTCCAACAAAAAACAGTTACAAATACAGTTCATATAAATGTACTGTAGTCTAAATTACAAAAGGGGTTTATTCAAATATACACCTTGTGTGCCAGAAGATTTATAACCTCCTGTTGTGAAAGTGAAATATATTCAACACAAGAGGCCTTCAGCTCTCGTCTGTTTGCTCAGCTGTTGGACAGCTTCAATGTTAAATGTTCAACCTTCAGTGGCCGTGTTTTTTGTACGTAGAGACCAAAAAACGTCCAGAAACTTGCGTTGCTATGTGTGAATGCGAGAGTTTTGAAGCCCCAAATATGCATTAATGACCATTTACATAAACTTTTTATTGGAAGTGACCTCTGGAACGCGGGTTTGTCGAGGCCAGTCTGAGCGTAGCTTTAGAGTAAAATCCATGGACATCACAAAAAGATGGAGATCTACCTGTTTATTTTTTTGTGATTACTTTATAAACAGTTCCTGAATTTATTAGAGTGGTGATGGGAGCCTCCTGATTAAAAGCCTGGATGGTTAGCAGCTGAAAGTCATGGTTAAATATAGCTAAAACTGCAAATCTGGGACAGCTGGCCATAAACCTCTGGTGATCAGACAGAGTGGAGGAAGGATTTACCGAAGAGGAGGAGGTGCTGTGAGTGATGGAAGGAGACTGACAGAGTGAAAATGATGGGGGGGGGGATGAGCAGTCAGAGTCACCACCACCTACTAAACCATTCCAAAAAAGTGACACCAACATGCAGCCCATCATTAACTCCACACTTCATGGACTTCTATAATTAATCTCTTTAAACCAGTTAAATATGCAGGCAGGTGACACATGGTATCCGTTCAAGGCCGCGTCTCATACGTTCACATCCTGGCGTGGAAACCTTCCACTGTCAATATTGGCTTAGCAAACAGCATTGGCCACACCTGCAGACTGTGGTGACATTGTTCTACATGCTTATAACTGCCAGCTGTCTTCCAACAAGACATTTCTACTCAAACATTTATCTTTCCACTCCTACGGAAATAAAACGGAGAGATAACTCCGTAATCAATGTGTCCGCATGATTTAATAAAACCATAAAAGGAGACAAAGGGGGAATTACAAGGAGTTTGAACCAACATAGATCTGACCCAAATAAAAAAAATGGAAAAGGTATAGACGAGAATGAGAAATTAGGGAGGAAAAATTAAAACTAAACAGAAAAGGAGTAAAAAAATAAATAAAAAATTGGAGGCTGGGATAGTGAGAGGCTGCCAAGGACAGTTAAAGCTGTACTGCCGAACTTTGAATGTGACAGCATGCGAGCGTATACTGTCTGCTTCCAAATGCTTGGAGCCAACAGAAGCTGCTCAGCTATCAAACACCCAAGGAATCTGTCCGCTTGTCACACTATCATGGGCTCAATGGGCTGCTTTCAACCACTTTTGCATCCTGGCAGCAGCAGCACCAGTTCATGTCAGTTTTCTTAAAATTCATGGATTTAACCCTTTTTTAAAAAGACAGAGGGGTAACATTTTTGGGGTTTTCTTAAAAACCAGAACTAAAAAATGGACATTACTGTAAATCAGTGATTGTGCGATGTTAAGTTTCTTTGAAAATGTAATTAGTTTTTATTTTTTAAATATAATGTACGTTTTTTTTGGAGGCAATTTTTGACCAAATCAGCAAAGAATTTTGGAACATCAGCTTTTGCTGAAAGGGAAAAAAACTCAACAGGTTTTCATCCTTTTCTTAATGTCCGAGTTTCTATATTATCACAGACATGCAGTTTATGTCAAACAGGTGGAACACCCAGACCATCTTATCCAGAAACTACTGAATCCCTTTTGGGGTCACGGAGCTGCTGGAGCCTATCCCAGTCTGTCACAGGGGCACACTCACATTTACGCCTAGGGACAATTTAGAGGCACAAATCAACTTATGAAGCACGTTTTTGGACTACAGGAGAAATACAGAGTGCCTGTGGAAAAAACAAAGCATGCGCGGGGACAATATGCAAACTCCACATAGAAAAAACCCAGCCAGTGTCTTCTCAATGTGCGACAAGAGGGCTAACCACTACACCACTTCGCAGCCTTGAACACCTAGACAAACTTGTTTGGAAGTATCGGTTGCTCCTCATAGATCCATCACTGAAAATGTATACTGCAAAGATTCAGGCATGTATATAACATAAAGGAACTATCGGTCTTATTTGAACCCTAAAAAAGACATTTAAAAACTGTAAAAGAATAAAAAATTTGAACTCGTCACTTTTAGAGAACATTAAAACATTAAATGAAGATCTTGGTCAGCTAAAAGGGCAGTTTTCTGACTCTGAATAGTCTTTCGTTTTTAAATATAAAAGTAAAAAAGCCAAAAACATGAATTGTTCCAAAACAGCTTCAGTACATCAAGAACGCTGCTGCTCGAGTCCTGACTAGAACCAGGAAGTACCATCACATTAGTCCTGTGCTCAGGTCTCTGCAACGGCTTCCTGTAGCTCAAAGAATAGACTTTAAAGCAGCTCTGCTTGTTTTCAAGTCTCTCCATGGCCTTGCACCAAAGTACATCTCTGACATGTTAGGCCCATATGAACCATCTCGGACTCTGAGGACCTCAGGGACCGGCCTCCTGCGGGCGCCCAGAGTCCGGACTAAACAAGGGGAATCAGCGTTTCTACTGTGTTAAGGTTCAAATCTAGGCTCAAAACATTTCTCTTTAGCCATGTATATAACTGAAGTGTATTTTCTTTTCTCTTTCTTTTCTTTTAAAGGAAATTTTATAATGATAATTTATGTTTTTAATCTTTGCACTGTTATGTATTGTACTTTTAAGGCATTTATCTATTTTGTGAAGCACTTTGAATTACTTTGTGTAGAAATTGTGCTATACAAATAAACTTGCCTTACTTTAAGGAACTGGTACTATAGGTACTTGAGGTAAAGCCTGACAAGAAAACTTAGTTTGCTCATGTATAACTGAAAAAACCTGAATTAGAAATTTAAGGCATAAACCTATAAATAATCTAGTTGCTTGAAAAGAGAGGTTTGAGGAGAAAAAGGATGATGATTTTGTGTTTCTGAAATGTTAAAAAAAATTAGATGTTGAGAATCTACTTCCTGCGCAGACGTTTTTCTCACCGAACCACTCCTGATGTGTTTCTGAGGACAGACGCAGCAAAGCTCTGGGTCACTCCCACCAAACTGGTTCCGTCCACCTCCACAATCTGGTCGTTCACCATGATCCTAAACACCAACGAAAAACAAAGTGACAAAGTAGTTCGCATGTGAGCTTGGATCTGGAAATCTTAAAAATTAAAGTGGTGGTGGGGGGGTCCAGGCTACAAAACAGAGAAACAAATATGCCACAATTACACTGATGCGTCACGTAAAACCTCATGGAGTAACATGGGATGTGATGCAAATTCAAATAATTTTCTGAATTACTGCAGACTGTTGTTTCTTTCTGTCACAAATGTCCCTGATGTTAGCTCCAGACCGCTGGCCAACCAAGAAACAGAGCAGACAAGACTCAAAGGGAACCAAGGAGAAGCTCATGAGGACAAGGTGGTGAGCTTTTGCCTCCGGGCCGCAGCCCAGGCGGGGCTTCTCCTGTGATCTGGAAATGATGGGAGGTCACATGAGTTTCCGGCCTAAAATTGAACCGCAGATGAAAAATGTATTCACCACTGAAGCGCAAGCTGTGTAAAAGAAACATTCTTTATGAATATTTATAGTTAAAACTGAGAGAAACATCAAAACTCAGAGCCATTTTAAGTGAAATGTAAATTACTCTTTCATAACACGAAAAATGAAAACGTTTTTGTTTATTTTAGTTTGAATGTTAGTCTGAAAACTTTTTTTCATGTTCTAGCACTTCATACAGTATGTAAACAAAATTATAAAGCTTGAGGACATGTCTTTTTGTTTATTATTGTCAGATTTTTATAAAATCAGCCAATTAAGATTTCCGACAATAAAAAAATAAAGTGGATCAAAAATCTCTGAAGCCAGTGACTGCAACACCTGGATTAGCAATAAAGAAATAACAGCAAGTCATTCTATTTATCACAATAACAATTTTTACCCTGATACCTTTCTTTTAACATGTTCTTGCTAATCCAATTTTTTTTCATGGTATTTTTTTAAAGTGCCAGTTGTTTAAGTTATAAACTGACCAATCAGATGCCTTACTAGAAGTGTGGCGCCTGCTCACCCACACATTCAAAACGTTTGATTGACAGATTTTGTCTAGCCTGCTTTTAGTAGTATGGGTGTGGACTTTCAAAAAGCTCGCTCCTGATTGGTTATAGTGGTTGCCATAGAGGCATTGGCAGTTTTCATCCTGCCATAAACGAGTTAAACGTGGCTAGAAAAACATTAAACCTGGACCACTTCTTATAAATTATGATACTGTGGAAGTTTTCTTCACATTAGTTTTTTATTATTATTATTTCTCTGGTTTTTAACTATTTTAATACATATTGAAGCCCTTTTTACGTAGTTTTATGTAATATTTATTATTTTTAGCAATATGTTTTTTTTTAAGGTATAAATCTTGCACTGACCAGGAGGAGCTTTTAATTTTTATATCCGTGTAACAATGACATAAAGAGATCTATCTATCTACCCAACTTGGACAAATTACTGCTTACTGACAACGTCTGGTTTCAACATGGCTCCATCTGTTTTGCAAATATATATGTCGACTGAATTGACTTAATTTTACTGGAGATGAAAGTAAGTCCTTCTCTATCACACTCGCTCGGTCCAGTTCTTATATACAGTCAATGGGTCCAACCAGGTTATGCATCTTTTCAATGAAAGCTGAACCATTACAAAAGAACAAAAAAAAAAATCTCACACATTCCCATCACTTAATGAACACCATAAACACAGCCAAAGCAGACTACGCCATCCATCTCCTTGCTAGGAAGTGAGAGAGTTAGCAGACCATTAAGCCCAACTCAGGCAGCAGAAGTAATGGCATGAGGAAAATATACATGACCCCTCCTCTGTCTGTGGAGAGCATGAGCTTTTAGAGGTGAATTAATGCGCAAAACTTCTCAAGCAAATAAGGCAGGCAAGACCACAGATGTACATCACTAACTCTATGGGTGCAGACATGAATTGAGGCTGAAAGGCTTTACAGAGATACTAAATTAGAGACAAAATGCCCCCCAAAAAAACAAGATAAAAATGTATAGTTTTAATTATTTTTGATGGTTTAGTTGTCAGACTAAGGTTAGGTAACTTTGGGGCTAAAAACTTAATAAAGTTGAAAAAGGATATTCATTTACAGCTAGACTTTTCAATCAATGCAGACTTCTTTTGTGCCAGAGATGTCATAAAAACATTGATGTTCTTCCACATGTCCAGGTTCCTGTGCTCCTGACAGTGAAAGGCAGCCCCCTGTGGGACCCGTGGACGTGTGCAGTGGCATATTATCCGTTCTGACTTTATCCGTTGCCCCCTTGAGAAATGCATTTTACGTCCTACCTTTCGCCAAATACACTGTAAACAGTTGGATTTAGAAGAGTAGAATTAAGTTCAACTTAAAAGATTTCAAACCTTGTTTTTAGAAAATATTTTCCAAGGTTTCAAGTCATTTCACCTTCTCTTTGCTCTACACCTCTCCAAGCTTTTCTCTAAATCAGACAGTCCAGAATTTTCTAGTCCCATAAGGACGACAGATCTAGAAATAAAGAAATTATTACTAGAGGGAGTCCCTTTAACTCCATTCTCGTGACAATAGAAAAACTTGAATTAGGACTCCAAAAACTAAAGTGACACTGGCATTTTGGGTTAAATTTAAAAAAAAAAATTTTAAAGTTCAGTAAACGTAAGGCTGCCAAAAATTGCCATAGCTTTGGAAACAAAAACATTGATTTATGTTCTGAGAATAAGTGTTAATTTTCGATTTTATGGGGATTTATTATGATGGGCCAACTTGTACTAAGATCATATTCCATTTTTAAGCAAAAATTTGTTCTAAAATGATTCATTTTCACTTATTACACTAGTTTTAAGTAACTGTAATCAAAATAAACTACATTTAAGTATATAAATACTCAAAGAATACAAACCACTTGCTTTGAACCTACTGTAGTAGAAGTAATTCTATCTAACTGCTATCCTTTTTATCGTATTTTTCCCTTTTTGAATGCTTGTGTGGAAAACCTTGCTTTAACTCATCTTTCTTCTCTTTTATTAAAGGAATAAGTTCATCCCAGAAGGAAACACACTGAACGTGCATGAGGCCTGCCGAATCTTTAAAACGCTCACCGCTGTCCCACTGTAGTAAATGGAGCTGCCTGTCAGTGTTTAACTGGGTTTATGGGAAACCTGAACCACACAAACAAACACCTAGTAGCTGGAAGCGTGCGGTTAAAGGGGGCAGAGACCTCAGCTTTCCTGCTGAGAAGCTGTCACATCTTCCAACTGAAGCCCAGCGCTTACTCTGCACCGTTCACACTCCCTAGTCCACCCACACAAAAGGAAACACAGGGAATGGAAAAGTCCTGCACTCACACTCTTACATGGATCACTTTAAACTCCAATTTGATATCACAAGACATAGAGAGACACGTGCAGTCCAGTGTTTTCCCTTGTGTCTCATCCAACACCACTGGTGTTAAATCTGTCAGGACACAGCATGTGTGTGTGTGTGTGTGTTTGTGTGTGTGTACAGGCCACATAAGAAGCAGGCAGGCAGAGAAAAAAATGACATTTTTACCTGAAGGAGAACGTTTTATTGCACTTTTTTTTCCTGTGTATACGACATTTTCTAAGAAAGCAACTCTCACCTGGCGTCTCTCTCCGCAGCTCCCCCCTCAATGACAGTCTTGACAAATATGCCAAGCTTCTCCAAGCCTGCGTCAGCACCCACACCCATGCCAATGATGCTGATCCCAAGGCCTTCTTCATCTAGAAACACAGAATACAGGAAGTTAGAGGACATGGGGGCTGTCACTTTTGCCTCCTTTTGATCCGTTTTGACCCCAATAACTGCAAATCAGAACAAAAAAATTACGAGAAAATGCAGCTGCATGCTAACATGATGGATTTATTTCATGGGAAGAGGAGATATCCTCCTTTAAGATATTAGATGGCCTTCACGTAAATAGAAAATATCCTGGATAGGATCTTCTCATTTTCCATTCTGCTCTGCATTAATTATTCACAAACTGCTGGAATTACATAACAGCAAGCGGCAGGAGGAATTCTATCTATTTTAGGTGCTTGGCAATTTTGATTTGCAACATGGGAAATATCTCAACAGCACAAGAAGAGTAAGAAACGCCAGCATACTGGGAAATCAAGACAAACTGCTCTTTTCCATGCTTTATCGGTGAACTGCCTATAAAAAAAAGAAAGAAATGAACAAAACAACCGTGATACCAAGAGGAAAGCCTTTCATCATAAAAAGAGCGATTTCCTGAGTGGGTGATTCTGCCTCATGGGTGTAACTGATATGACAGCACCACCTAATCTATTTAGGTTTTTTTTCTTTCCCACCTTTCTCCAATTCCACGGGGAAGAGCTCCAGTTTCTCCACCCTCTTCTCCAGCTCGTACTCGGCAGACGAGGCCACCGGATCCACCTCCTCATTCCGGCGGTCGTAATCCTCATTGGAGTAAGTGTTGAACACCTAGAATTTAAAAAGAAATTAAAGGAGGACCAGTAGTTAGGACTTTAGATTCTTACCTAAGATTTACAAAGTTTAAATAGATATAGAAAATAAAAGCCAAATTTAAAAAACATTAAATAGGATGACTCCATTAAACATTAACCCTTTCTTGAAATCCCACTCCAATAAAATTTTTGTTTTTTTGTGTTTTTAACATGTTCTTGTAGTATTTTCTTATGATGGAGGACATTTATAAAGAAAATTAAGATTAAAATTGCATGTCTGAGTATTTCTTCACTCAAATCGCTGTGAATCAGACAAAAAATGAAGAAGAGCTTATTTTTGGCGTAGTAACTACAATCGGCGGGCCAAAAGGTCCTTTCACAAAGAGATCCGTGCACGTCTTTGTTTTGTTTTCCTCGACTGAGCTTAAAATCTGCCTCAAAACTGTACGACTGGATGGCTCCTAGACTGCTCGCCATTTTTGTTGTAATGCTAAACTGGGGTTGTGGGGAGGGTTTAAGGCAGCGGAAAGGCGTGTAAATAGTTGGATGACGGAAAGTGTGGACTTTGCTCCAACAGTCCCACCCACAACTCAGAGGGGAATTTATGATGAACTCCAGTTAGTCTGCAGAAACTGTGTCTTAGAAAACGATAGAAGGTTTTGATATTATCTAAATATGGCATAATCATAATTAAAAGACAGCAGGGAACACTTTGAAAATAGATCAAAAGAGGATCAGAGAGGGACTTTAAAGAATTTTGCAAAGGTAAATGGCAAAAACCTTTATTTTTACAGCTTTAATCGACAAAACAAAATTAGAAACACTGCGGTAGAAATATATGCATAATAGCAAAGCAACAACTACTACCACAAATCCACCCGATGGCCAACAACAAGCTCCAGAAGAAAGATGCACAAGGAGATTGAGGACAGGGAGGCCTGTTCTCCTCCCTGCAAGGGTCAGCTGTCAGTTCACATATCGTCCTAGCCCAGCTCCCTCTCTCTACTCTCTGCACAGAGCAGAGCGTGCAAGAGTGTAAAAAGCTGCAACTAGACTGACTTGAATGTATGGCTCCTTGTTGCATAAAAACATGTTGTTCGGCAAATGAGCACAAAAACAGTATGCAAAGCATTTATGAAGGCATGTCTTTGCTGTCAGATCATTTCAAGGATATAATGCTTTATAAAGAAAAGTTTAATCTGTTTTCAAATGCTTTGTTTCACTGGTGGCTGTAAATTTGATGTCTGAGCAGGATGCAAGAAAACGGTTTTTGACAGATAAAACTGAGTCTTAAGAAAGTAAAAAAAAAAACTTGTTTCAAGAAAAAATGTCTTATTTTCTGTATTGCAAGAAAAAATGGTCCTATTTAGAAAGTTTTTCAGTAGCAAAATAATCTTAGTTTGAGTAAACATGCATTAGTGACAAGAATTTACTTTCCCAAAAAACTAGTTCTTGTTAATAGCATTCTTCTTCCTGAGGTAAGAATTTTTTGCAGTGCACATGAGGACATGTGTCCTCTGTGCACGAGATGCCTGTTTATGAGTTCTCCAGCACACGGTGTTTTCAGATTTTTGCATTATGGACAAAAACAGGCTTCTGTTTTTAGTACTTTAGCTTGCAGGTTCACTGGAAAAAATTGGCATATCTGGGTAATACTGAACACACAGAGACAGCATTAAACTGCATCATTACTTTAAATAAAACACTTTCAGCACCTTTTCTACAATACAATAACACCACACGGTGTAAAGAAGGAACAATTCTAATCAGAAGAAAGGCACTCAGGACTTTTACCTAAATGCCTTTATTTATGTCAACTCCATCAGACATCCCTAAAGGAAAGAATTCTATAATTATAATAGCCCTGCAAGAATCTACAAGTTCTGATTTATGTTGTAACTGAATTTACTCTGACATGCAATACAATGGGATATACTTAAAGCTTCATTTCCTTTGTAAATGTTCTCCATTATCAGAAAAATGCAACAAGAACATGTTAAAAACACCCCAAACACCATGTTTATCTAATGAAAAACACATATGTTTTTTATTTATTTATTTTATTTCTTTTAAAAACGACAGAATCATCAGAATTAAAAGACCCCTGGGAACCCTTAAGGATTAATTTCACACTTTTTTGAAAGCACATTTTTTTCTAACTTTATCTTTTATTGAGAAATAAAAAATCCCCCACAAACATACATCAAACAGGGTTTTTAATAATCTGATGGAGTTAACAAAATTGTCTTTGCATTTCTAATTTATGAAAAAATATTTTTTGAAACAGATGGAGGAAAATCAATAGATTGTGAATTAACAACTTCTTGTCTTGTTTTGAAGAAAACATAAAAACACAGTTATACCCAAAAATATTCAGCTAACCCCTTACTAAAACACACAGACACACACACACGCACACAAGCTGACAAATGCTAACACCAGCAAGTGTGTTGACCTGAACGCCCTGGATCCAATCCTGCCATTGACAGTCAGAGCCTTTCTAATGGCCTCAGTGTGTGTCTGTGTGCAATCTGTGGCTTGTCATCTGAGAAAGGTCATGGATGAGGATAGACCACTGGAGCAAGCAAAGAAGAGACAGGAACTGCAGTGATGGGCAAAAGAGGCAACGCCATAAAACTAAAATATAAATTCACTGAGAAGGAAAGAAGAAAGATGGGAGGAAAAGTGATAGGAAATTTAAAAAAAAGTTTGGGTCAGTCAACTTTTGTTTGACAGCTAAAGAATTGAGAAAAACAGGAAAAATCTTGTTAATGTATAAAAAGAATTTGAACCAAATGAACCTACAAGCATTTTTTACTGCACATACCGTTTTGGAGATTAGAGAATGAAGGCAAAGGAAAACAGAAAATGATTCTGCGAAACTGCTTCCCCTTGACGTCATGAGGATGCTGATGCTGCTGCAAGCTAATTTATTGCTAAAGGAAGTGAAATATGGAGATAAGTACTAGTCTGATGGGAGTTCAGCAGACTGTTACATCAGGTATAGGTCATTATCAAAATGCATATACGATTATTTCCATAGGCTGTTAAATCACCTTTAAGCATTAAACCTTATGTGTGACTGCTTTCCCTAATGCAGCAATTCCTCTTTTTCCCGTGATCTGCAGTCTGCCAGCCAGCATAGCCAAGCTGACACTCTTGACATCTCCTAGACGACAGAGGAATGGATGGAAGAGACTAAACAAAACCTGACAGTTTGAAGCATATCGATTTGTTCACACACAATATTCGATAAAAACTCCTGGAGACAGTCGTTAAAGTCAGAGCATCCCACGGTTACCTGTTAACAACTCTGTGAAACCATGAGTATGAAAATCTACACACTTTTTGCTACAGCGGATGTGCTGTGAGGCTTGTCGCAATGCTCAATTCAGTTTTACTGGAGAACTTTCCCACAATGAGGAGGTCTGCAACCACATGTGGAGCGTCTTTTCAGATTATTAAAAAAGAAAATCTTCTGGGATTTCATCCAAAACACATCCATTTAAATGGAAATATATTCATCTGCGCTTGCTGCAGTTTCTATGCAGCAGTACTTGGAATTTAAAAGCAGTGTACAGTATCTTCACTGTGGAAATGCCAACTTAAAAAAAGGCTTTTTTGAAGCTGTCCAAGTGCTTCTTGTTTAGTAAAAATGAAATCATGTACTCCGTAAATCATGACTGATAAAGTTTAAATGAAAACACCTTTGAAGTTTTTTTCAGCAGGTGCAGAACACCCCTCCTCTCTTACAAATTTCTAGTCTTAATGCAACAAACTGACCAACTCTCTACACAGAGAAAAACACATCATGTCTGTTTGTGAAATGCCACTATCTCTGCCAGCTTTGGAGCTCCACTGTATATGAGCACTGGACTGAATGGGGGTGACATCACCCATAGAAAATAACTGACTTCTGGCTCCAGCAATGTCAATTCCCTTACCATTTTTTTTTGGAAAACAGACGTCGCCATGTTGAAGTCAGATATAGTCAGATATCGCCAGTAAGCAGTCATTGGTCCGAGTTGGTCAATGTTTCTATGGCAACCACTCTCACCAATCGGAAGTGAGCTTCTTGGAAGGCCACATCCCTACCAGTTTAAAGTGGGCTTGGGAGAATCTGTCAATCAAATGTTTGGAACATTCAGTGTGGGATTGCGTACATTTATTGAGGCACCTGATTCTTTCATCTATAACTTGAATAACTTCCAATACAAATAAAATTCAATTTAAAAAAATTGGATTAGTAAGAACATGTTATAAAGGTATCATATCAATAATGGTTATTCTGACAAATAGAATGACTAAGTATCAGCTGTTTATTTCTCAATGAAAGTCTGTGGGATTTTGGCTCTTGGAGCCAGCAGGCACTTCCTGTGTTTGAACGCAAGAGGGGTGGGGAAGTCACTCAGTCCAGGTCTCATATACAGTCAATGGCTCCAACAAACAGATTCAGTGGCAGTGGTTTCCTTGGTTTCAATCACAGCTGAGGTACATCAATTCATTTTTTAAAAAGTGCCTGAGTGTACACACAGACATGCAAGTAGGACAGAAGGCAGAAAATCCAGAGTAAAAAACAAAAGGCTGCTTTGATAGGGGAGCTCACAACCTTTGGATGGAAAGGGAGAAATATCTCTATCCATTAACCAATTCTACATGCACCAGCAGCTCAGTCATCTAACTGATGGACAGATTAACTCTGGAAAGATTCTAAAGTGGGGAAAAAGAGGTAAAGGCTAAACACAAAGGAAAACAGAGAAATGAATGCCAGTAATCTGGGTAAAATATATATATAGAAAACAATATAAACAGTTAGATAGAAATAAAATCTCTCATATTAATTATAAGATTCAAGCAGCAGTAGATGGTGTGGCTATAGCTAAATGAAAACTGGAGTGGCTTGGAGTTAAAGCCCTGAGTCATTTTGTCTAAACAGCCTTGATGATATTATACTGGGACCTTTGCCTTCCAGACGGCGGGCTTTGCCCAGTGCCATAGGCGGTCCACTTTAGTGTACTTTCTTATTTTGGTGTCAGTCCAGCAGAGCCTGCAGCAAATTAACTGCCACCTGGCACAGAGGCATAAGCAGACCTCTGTTTTTTTTTCCTGCTGCAACACCTGAACACATTTGCATTTTGACACCTCTACCTTTGGCCACCCACACACATAACAGCAGGCTGGCGAGCTGAGAGGTGATGAAGAAAAGTGTCCAGATTCTGTCAAGAGGAGTTGTTTGCTGATGATAGCACCAACAAAGATTGACAGGCTTTATGAAGAGAAAAAAAATCTCTACTGCTGTTATAAGAGCAGGAAAATACAGTCAGACTTGACTTTTTTCTTGACACAAATCATCCCAAATGTGAATGTGACACTGACAGGCAATGCAGAGTGGAAGAACGCTGCATGGTGAGCAGAAACAGACCTCCCACGCAGATGGACATTTCCTTTGAGAAACCTTTCTAAAAATGTTTTTTTGGAAGTCTAGCCATCGTGTCCTTGAAGCCTTAGTCACATGCACCCATACACAGTTGACCCTTACGGGTGCTGCAGGTTTTTGGAATGTCCAGGCAGGTGGAGGGTTGTAGAGAAGAACGGCTGCACCTTAGTGGGAGCACAGGTGTGTCCATCAGTTTCCTTGAGGCTCATACAACCACCTCAAGGGAAGTCATGAAAATGGAACGTACCATTGGCATGGATGTGGTAAGTGTATCATGAAGTATTTGTAAAGATAATGTTAGTTACACAACGTTTAAGGTACCAGTGATGGTGTTGTACGTTGTTGGTAAGGTGCTAGTACTGGCTCCACGTATGGAGTGTGCAGGTGATACGCAAGTGTCTGTATAACACCTGTAGAATGTCCACACAATCTACAATCTGATTGTCTAGTTTCCTAAATTCTAACAGTTAGGCTCCACACAAGGAGCACAGGCATCAGCACTAACAGGTCCCTAGCACAGTGGGCAGGGTTTGTTGGAGGTTAAAACAGCAGACTGTATACTCTATTTAAAAGACAGCTGTAATAACTGACGTTGCTTCTAACTTCCCATCATGATGTTTCTACTTAAACTGTTCACGAATGTACGATTGTTTTGTTTTTGTCTTGGTACCGGTATGTACTGTATATTGGATGTTTTAAGTTAATGTCAATTTATTTATTTATTGTGTTTTTAACATTTTGTCAAGTGATTTTATTGTGTTTTACTTTTGAATCTGTACAGTGTCCTTAAGTGTTTTGAAAGGCGCTTTTAAATAAAATGCATTATTATTAATATTATCATTACCAGTTCTGCAGAGCAGGAACCTGCTGAAAACCAGTTTTTAAACTGAGACAGGTCTGATAATTTTTCATCTTTTCCTGTTCAATAAATGAATAAATGAATGAATGAATGGATGAATGAATACAAAATTCCAAAGACAAATCTGTATGACACCCCTGCATCTCCCCTACATCACCCTTGCTTACTCTTAGAGTTTATATTAAGTGTTCAATACGACGTGTCATATACAGGGTGTCAATAGGAAAAAAGGTTGATAAACATTTTCGTCCTTAAGCAAGCAGTCTACGATTTATATTTCCTGCATGACAGCTGCGTACCTTGAACACGCTTGCCCATTTTTCTCCCGCAGACAGCCGGTTACCACCCATAAGGGCAGTTGTGACTAAGACCTACATGCAGAGATGGGAAACCCCAGGCCTCGAGGGCTGACACGTCTACATGATTTCCAGTTACCCAAGTCATACTCATGACTGATTACCTGGATCAGGTGTGTCCAGCCAATTTGAGCCTGCCAGAGCAGGGTATGTTGGAATCCATGTAGAAACGCACCTCTCGAGGCCTGGAGTTACTTATCCTTGAACCAGTGGATGCTTATCTCATCCACAGCAACTTTTAGTTCCCCGTTTGTGCCACATTACTACTGAAAGTCATGACTCCCATATCAACCAAGCTACTGGAGACACTGTCTGACACGGATGAAAACAAAGAAAGTGAGACTATTTTAAATCAAACAGCAAATTATCATAAACGGCGAGTGGGAGGTGGGAATACAAAGTAGAACAACCACCGGTGCTTGTTGCAGCACATGGCCACTTACTACACTATTCACTTATCAGGATGCAAAATAATGACTTCTACTAGAGAAATGCACAACTTTTGGTGTTTACTATTGATACTGTTTACTGGACTGTCTATAAGATTTGGCTGGATTGTGAGTCTGCCTTGACAAATGAGGACATGAGGATGTTGCAGCAGTCGGAAACCCGCGGCAGAAGCTTTGGGAACGCTCATGTGACTTTTAGTCTGTTCTGTTTTCCACCCGCCATAGCGAGCGACTTGTAAATGTGAATAGCACGAGAACAGATTGGGTAAGTGAGTGGGCGCGGGGTGATACTTCATGACACAGACTGGTATGTGGCAACTGACCACCCTCAAAAACCACAAGGCACGGCTCGCCTTTCCCAGAGCATTAAAAATGCATGCTGCAGGGAGGATTGGGTAGCACGAAACAAGCCAAACAAAAACACATCTGCATTCATTATTAAACGAATAAGATACTAATACGCACAGTTTTCAAAGCTGAACCGGTCAGAGATGAATAGAGCAGAAAATGAATGGGAATCTTTAAATTAGTACTGAAAATAATCTGTTGCTTAAAGATGTTTGTGATAGATCGTGGCCATCCTCACACAGAAGGTACCACCGACGAGGAAAACACAGATCACTGTACATGTTTGAACTCCATATTTGTTCACTTCAATGACATTTCTTTAGACTACAGACAAAAGCAAGCACACCACACCTCTTTTCAACGAGGGAGACTAACACTCTCCACAACTTTAAATGACCAAAATTGCATAATGTTGATATAAAATTCTTCAACCATGTATGTTTTTAAATATTCCAACTCCTTTGATGCCCTTTTTTCCACTTCACACATATATTTAATGTGAGGTGCAGAAAAAGGCTACTTTCTGAGTCACTATGGCTTTGTATAAACTGATAGGGGCAGTCCATAAAAGTTCAACAAGTAGCCTCTGCAAGACCTCTGACTCTGCTGAAGGTTTTTGCATGGCGACTATAGCATATGTAACACATTTTTGAAAAACACAAGGAAGAATAAAATTGGTCAACTTTTAGGGATTTCAATTTGTGTTAGTTTAAAAGTTTTCGCAAATTGTCTTTTGGCCCTAAGCTTGCCCAACAGGTATTATTTTTTTGCTTTTACCCATGTGTAGTTATAAATTAAATCATAAATGCAACGTAATGATTGATGTTTTCATTTCGAAACTGAATTTTTAGAGCTCTGTTAACCAGATGTGCATCAATCCATGCATTTTCTGAACCTGAAGAATCCCTCTCAGGGTCACAGAGCTGCTGGAGCTCTGGAGGTGTAGCTAAACTGAGGGGAGCTGTGCCTAAAATGTTTGCTAACATTTTTGATGAATTGATTCAGAAAATTATCTACATTTCAAATTAAAATGTATAACAATATATACTGGGCTACACACTAGTGGGCTACATGCTGGTGGAGACGTGGTTAGCAGTCACAGCGGGAAGGTGCTGGTTGGAATCCTGGGTGGGACCTCTTCGGTGTGCATTTCCTCTACTGTGGACTTTATGCTTTTAGGCCAATTGATGTCTCTGACATTGTCTCTCAGGTGTGCGTGTGTGGTTGTCTGTCTCTGTGTGGCCCTGCAATAGACCAGTGAACCATTCAAGGTGTCCTCCACCTTCACTCAACAGTAGCCAGGATAGGCTCCAGCAACTTCATAAAGGATTTGGAGGGTTTGGAAAATGGATGGATTGATAGATTATGTTTGGCCTTCTGCCAAACATAATTATTAGAAATATTATTTGACAAAACTATTGGAGCTGCAGTTGTTCTAGGTATATTTTTGCTTACTCATTGTACAAAAAAGTAACATTTACATTTTAAAACTGGTTCTGCCAGGAAAAAAAAAATCTTCCTCCTAGACTACACATTGCAACTATAACTATGCTAATAGTTTTGCAGCTATCAATAATTTTTGCAAATACATTTTTCACTTTTGGATTTTTTTGGAACCATTGAGAGCAAAGACGGTTAAAGGCTCCCTGATGTTTTGAAGACCGTCGCCCAGAAAAAGACAAACAGCTGAAATGACCGCGAATTCTCTCTGGAAGAAGGCAGACTTTCTGGCCTCGGGCCATCTCATTTGCTTGTGCTTCACAGTTCTGTGTTAGGTTGTGCTCCAGATGAGGATGCTTTGGAGTCCCACATGTTTACAAGTTGATCTAAGCACACAACAAAATGTCATTTGCAGAAAGAAGAGTCAGGCCAGCCATCCCCCCACCCCCACACATTGAATTAAGGACAAATAAATAAGCTCCCAATCCTCTGGAGAAATAACCATCTCCTGATGCCTAACAAGGAAACTATCAGAGAATGAGCATTGGTAGCTTTCTCCATTTTTTTAGCTTTAACAACTTTATTATCCTTCTTCCTGCATACAGTATGGTTAAAATTAGTCACCATAATTTAAGGACCAAAATAACATTCCCTCTTTCGGTAACCAGCATTGGCCCATCTACTGACATTACCACAAGAAGAGCGACACACATTTATATCATATTGATTATGGCTGTGAGCTCAGATCCATTCAATTCAGCATTCCACTAATGGTTCAGAGATTCTAATGCACACAACCTGCATCTCTATGATGCAGTAACGGACGGCACGCGGGGCGGTGAGGCGGATTACAGGCAGCCAGTCACAAACCATTTAACTGCTGGTGCAACAGTCACAGCTGCTCCGGTTTTTCAAGACAGCGAATCGGCCCGAGTGATGACAACGCCGTTCGTCTACAGTCTGCAGATAAAAAATGTGATTTATGTGGAGGGGTGGAAGACAAGACCACTAACTAACCAACAAGCTAAAAGGACATTAAAATCCAAGCGCTGTCGAGATTAGATCGTCCAAAACTAAAGAAAAGACTAGGGCTGCCCGGTATGAGGAAAACTCTATATAAGTAATCAATATTGCGATGACGATATAACTTGCGATACATGAAAAACAAGGGAGCAAAACAATCAAAAACATGATTTCCATTTCACTGCAACAATTTAATTTGAATAAGAGTCAACATAACTTAAATCATACTCCAAATGACCCTCGTCTACATAGAAGGTGAGCATCTAACATAAAAGAGGTCCATCTGATTGGTCAAATGCATTAAGGGATTTATTTGACTTGTTAAATACTTCAAACTGCCATAAAACATTTTTAGCACGTTTAAGGAAACCATATATCGCGTTTATTTTCCATATTTTGCGATATACATTTTGCACAGCTTGATATTACAATAACGTTAAATTTGCGGTTTATTGTGCAGGCCTAGTGAAGACCAAAACAACATGAATGCTGGCAGAGATCTTTGGCTTTCTAAGTCACATTAAAGATACAACATTTGTAACACACCTTTGAAAAAAGGCAAGTCAGAAGAAAAACCGGTTGTCCTTTTCTCTCCTGGCAATGGCTCCAATTAAAATTCATGTCTTTGGTGTTTCCAACATGTTCTTGTTGCATTTTTCTTATAAAGGAAGACATGTATAAAGAAAATTAAGCTTAAAATTGCATTTTAGAGTATTTCTTCAATCAAATCATTGTGAATCAGGAGCAGACAAAAAAATGGCAGTTGGAAAAAAGTTGTAGGTGTGATGTAGAAACTACCGTTCATCCTGATTCATCCACCTGTGGACGATAAATGCACGTTTTCCTCGTCTGAGCTGGAATTTGGATCAAATCTGTGCGGCTGGATAGCTCCAATATTGCTCAATCGTTTTGTTGTATTTTGGGGGCGTGAGGGGCTAGCGGGAGAGCACGTAAGCAGATGGATGATGGGAAGTGACAGATTTCTAATGAACTACAGCTGCTCTAGATCAAAGGATGATCGGAGTGGGACTATAAGAGTTTATGAAAAAGGATTTAAATTTTTGCTTTTTTCTTAAAAGATATGGGTTTTTTAAATAATAATTGTAATAACTTTAAAAGAATTCTTAAAAGATTTGTTGTTTTTTTTACTTTCTGCTAAAAAACAGCAGTTGCACTGAGCTCTGGTCTGGCTTCTCTGTGGGTCAGCGGCTCCTGGCACCCAGACGGCCTCAGTGTCTGATAGCTCAAAGCCGTCACTTCAGTAATTCTCTTCCAGCCAAGAAGACAACCCCGTCAGCCTGTATTTACTGCAGTCAAACATCTTTGACCAGCATGTTACAAGTATTCTGATACTCAGCAGGACCACTGTTGTTATGAGGGGAGTGCTGATAGATGTCTGGATCAAATTCTTTATGTTTTATTACAGTTTTTCTTAAAGCCGGAATGAAGCTCTTGCATTAAACTCACCAACTAATTGCTGAAATATGTTGCTTTGGACTGGAAAAAAGGCTGAAATTTTCAAAGACAGGTGCTTCTTTTGCACATAATCTCTAAAACGTCTCAAGCAGAACACACAAAGCGGTTGAGAGCAATGGCCATGTTTATACCTGCCAGTTCTCATTATTCACAAAATAAATTACGATAATTTCTGAATTTATTTGGGATTCAAAGCTACCAGCCTGTGAGGATTTTTTTTTTTTTTGCCATTTTACAAGACAAATAAAAGGCCAAAATAACAAGTTTCATAAACAAGTTGTCCAATAAAACAGTAAAGAGTGCTATTATTTTGAAAACCTTCTCTCATCTCCCCCCACAGGGGTCAAGCTGGACTCGTGCTGATCTGAGGGCTTTGTGTCTTTCACTATATAGACAAACAAAAGACAGAACCCCGTTTGTTCCTGGCTGGCTGAGAGGAGAACAGGCTCTGATGAAGAGGTGGGAGGGAAGCATGTCTAATTGGGCGTGAGCTTGTGTGTAACATTGGGGGCAGCTTGCCTACTGAATATTCCATATGATGAATGAGCGTCGGTCCTTTTCATAGAGAACAGAAGCCTTGAAACAGCAGGCACTAGAAAGGAACACACAGTCCCATCTTAATGGAGCAACAAGCGCTGTACTGTTCTTCTGCCATGCAGTAAACAGAACATTTTATTCGCTTAAAAGAATCGGCATTTGTTGAAACTTTAAAATACATATTTGGAGTTGGTTCTTATTGTTTAACACATTTTCTTATTAAAAATGTATGTAAAGATGCTCTTTAATTGTTCTTTTTTTCCGCTTATACTTTTTACAAATCATCTTTTTATCTTAAAATAGATCAAAAGACGTATTTTAATTCTGATTAGGGCAAAATCAAAAAGCCTGTATCATTTTGTAGGATATAGTTTCTGGAGAGAGACTGTGGTTGATCAGAAATTTGCCTCTGAGTTGTGTGGGCGGTACTGAGGGCACCCAGCAACACCGTCCCCCCTTCCCCTCCCCTTTGCTGAGAGATCTCTGTTTAAGCAGAGCGGAGAGCTTGTTGCCCACCCAGCGTGAGTACAGTAAAGAAAATGTATTTATATAGCACTTTTCACAAACAGAAGTCACAAGGTGCTTCACAGGTTAAAAAATATTTTAAAAATATATATAAATATATATACTGTATGTATATATATATATATATATATATATATATAAATATATACAAACATAAAAGACAAAAAGCAAAAAACACATAAAAAATCATCCCAGGCCCAAATAAAAAGAGTTGTAGTTAAATTGCTTTAAAGTCTTTACTTGACTTAGCACAGAGATAAGCTCTATTTCAATTATCGTCTGCTTCTGATATTTGATTTGAATGAAGAAATACTCAGAAATGCAAGTTTAAGATTAATGTTCTTTACACACGTCTTCCATCATCAGAAAAATGCCTCAGAAACATGTAAAGAATACTAAAAACACAATTTTAATTGGAGTGACTCTTAAAGTAGGTCTGAGTTTATTAATCTTGTTTGGAGCTTTTCTAAAAACAAGTTTCTGTTATTGCTTACAAACTTTTTTTCTTGAGAACAAATAATTAGAGCTGAATTTGTAAATATATAATATATATATATATATATATATATATATATATATATATATATATATATATATATATATATATATATATATATATATATCTATCTATCTATCTATATATATCTATCTATATATATATATATATATATATATATATATATATATATATAGATAGATAGATATTATATAGATATATATATATATATAGGCAGTTTTTGTGTGTGAATCAATTTTTTTACTTTTTATCATATTTATATATATATATATATATATATATATATATGATAAAAAGATAAAAAATAGATTTACATACAAAAACTGCCTCATTTTTAATCAAATCCTGGATCAATTTTATTTTTAAAGGGAATTCGTGTATACGTTTTAGGTATATACAGCTTTTTTTTGTTTTTAATCTGAGATTTAATATTTTAAATCTTTTTATTTGAAGGTTTACTCTTATTCAATTTATGAGAACAGTTTTTTGTAATTACCTAACAAAATTGGTTAAAGAATAAAAAATGGAGAACTATATAATTATTTAATTGGGAATCAGAAATGACTTTAAATTGTCAACACTTGTATCGAAATGAAATTGATTCAGTCGCTTGGTATTGGTGCCCAGCCCTACAAACATTTAATTTACCGTAACAGACATTTACATAAGAAAATGTTGATAAGCAAAGCACAGTTTGTTCTTCATCGCTAACCTTTCATAGTCACCTTTCCTGCTAATGTTGTGCTCAATTCAGCATCAAAATACTGCAAAGCAGAAGCAACCTCTACCACTGCATTTGCATGGCAGTAAAAAGCTCCATTAGCTCCTCTGTAATCGTGCTGAGTAACAAAAGACAATTACACAAATGAACTGCAGACTTTCTGCATCCTAAAGATCCCATTTGAGATTCTGTGAAGAATGGGCCAGTGTAGAACATCGTCAAAAACAGGATCCCAGTTTAAAAAAAAATCTGCTGGCGAAACGCGAACACAGTGACTTGTGTGAAAAGTGTGTGGGCGCCAAGGCAGCATGACTAACACATGCACAGATGCGATGCTCACTGACATGTCAAGCTCCCAGAGAGACAAGCTTCATTTTCTGACATACTAAACCCAAAACACATTAAATGGAAAACTGAAATAAGACCATGATGGAGGTCACATTAATTTATCAGGGTAACGAGGCCTTACAGACATGCACGGTACAACTTTAGCAGTTCAATGGCCTCTATTTACTGTACACTACTCTTTCAGGACTGGGTTTGAGTTTTTAGTTTTCAGATTTCTACCAAAAGCATCTTACTGTGATGGGAGCGGTGCTGAAGCGAATCTTCCTCTTCGGAGGGACGTCTTCTTTGCTTTCTTGCGGCAGACCGGGGATCTCTGTCAGATCTGAGCCGGGGTCATAGACTATATCATCCTCCTCATCGTCATCACCGTACAGGTCATCCTCAGGGTCTGTGCAGCTCTCCCCCCAGCCCTGATAGCAGGCGTCTCCATCTGCATTGAAAATCACTCTCTCGTTCCCAGCGTATTCCTCCTCAGGTTCTTCCCTCTGGTTCTTAGGAGATTCGGGTGGTCTGTCTTCCTTTGAATCCGCAGAAGCTGTGGTGTCCAGCAGCTCCCCAGCAGCATTTTCAGATGTTTTATCGGTAATCACAGCACCATGTGAAGGTTTTGAGGCTTTGAGGACCTTTTGGTCCTCTGAATGCTTTGAGTCTGAAGGTTTAACCTCTTCTTCATAAGACCCATTGATCTGGCTTTCACCAATTGTAGTCCCAGGCAAATGTTGCTTGTTTTTCTTCAGGAGCTCGATGTCTCGGGGGACCTCTGTTTTGGATTCCAGACTGTCTGGTCCAGGACTAGGGCTCAGAAGGTCCTCAGAGGATGAGGACATGGGAAACTTTCCTTCCAGCTTGTTTCGGCAGGTTCCATGAACGGGAGACTGTCGTGACTCATCCTCACTGAGGTCGCCCCCGTGGCGATTGGATCCGTCTGGTGAGTAGAGACCTCGTCTGCTGACTCCTCTGTAAGGAGCTCCCTGGTTGTGGTGGTCGGCATTTTCAAAGACGGCACTCAGCTGACTGACAGTTGGCGAAGACGCTTCAGTTCTGGAGCAAAGGGAGTCCAAGGAGTCTGTGCTGCCTCGGTTGGACCTCGCTCCTCGCCAGTCGTCAAGGTGCTCATGGGAGCCCCTCTTGTCCCGTCCGTAGGGAAAGACTGGTGACTGGGACTGATCGCGGGACTGCTGCTCAAACAGCCTCCTGGTTTCTGAGAACTTCGCTCCGGCACCTCCAATCCTCTCCGCTGACGCAGAATGCTGGAGCTTTATCACTGACCCATCAGCTTTGTTGATGAAGTTGGTGGGTTTCATCAGCTTCTGAGGTGAGGACTCGTCCCGACCCCTGGCTTTAGCTGTAGCGTTCTCCGAGCCCATTTGCATGAACATGTCCTTAATGCGGCTGACATGGGCGCCATACTGACGACCCCTCGGCTGTTTCCCTCGCTCGAGGTCTTTGGGCTTTGAGTCTCCATCACTCCGAGGCTGGTCAAAGGCTTTCTTCAGTGCCTGGAACTCAGCACGGTAGGCATTACGGTGAGGGGAGGCACTCCGGAGGCTGGTCCTCTCTCCCGAGGCTTCCATCTTCAGCATGGTGACGTCTTTGGATTCGGGGGGGATGTCAGCATCGCGGTGACCTCATTAAATAGGTGGAGTGAGGACTTACTCCAGTCTTCCAGTTCCAGTCATGCCTGCAAGAAAGAAATATATGTAAATAAACGTATGCAGTCCTGCTCTGGTCTCCCAGAACCTTTTTAATCAAAATAATGGATTGGAAGCTTAAAAAGAGATCGATTTTCTTATTAATAACACTCTTCTGAGGCCAATTTCTTGAACAGTTAGATGAAACCCTGAAGAGCACTATCCATATGTATTGGAAAAGATCTTTTTGAAGATTAAAATTTAAAACATTTACAGAATAAATCATTCAATAAATATCTTTTTCATTTTTCTGCTTTTAACATGATCTGCAAATCCTTATTTATAGAGAAACCTGCAGAATAGGCCTCTGCTAATACTTAACGTCCCACTCCGATCATCTTTTGATCTATTTTGATATATTTCCCAGTGGTCGTTTTAGGCATATTTTCGCTTTCTAGGACTATGTTTCTGCAGAGTAGCAGTAGTTTATTAGAAATTCACCTCTGAGTTGTGGGTGGGAGGGACTGTTGGTATGGCGTAATTCCACCCCTACTTCCCATCATCCATTTGTTTACACACTAGTTTACAGCCCCTCACATCCCCAATCAAACATTACTGGTGCAACAAAAATGTTGTCTGTGCAGCTGCATTTTTATCGTCAACTCCTGAATCACAACAACTAGAATAACGCGGTTTCAGAAATGCAATTTTAAGCTTGGTGAATGCAAAATCTGTCCTCCATTACCATTATCAGAAAAAATTCCAAAGAAGATGTTCAAAACACCAAAAAACATGATTTTCATGAGTTGTTTTGAAGCCGCAGCTCCGGAGGGATGGATGCAGGTGCAACAGCAGCACGAACCCGAAATATCCTGGTTCAGAATTCATGTTTCAGATCTGGTCTGGTAAAAACTATAGTTCAATCAGGAACTTTAGGAGCAAACTGGTTTTGGGTCGTGAGGACAATAAAGGAACGCACATTATTTAAAAAAAAAAAGAGCAAACATCTGACTCAGCTGGATGAGACAAACAAGCGCGCATCAGCCCCGCCGCGCAGGACATGACAGCTCCGCCTGGAACCCTTTCACTTCTTCATTCCTGTTTGCTTCATAAAGCTGCTCTCCAGAGGGCTTCGAGCGATCAAGTTCACTGTTTTTACCATCATGTGTTCACGAAAACAAAAGACTTACAGTCATGGCTCCAGCTTCGTTAAACCGCGTTGTAAAAAGAAGAAATAAAAAATAAACAAGGAACCGTATTCCACTGCAGATCTGGATCGTTGTCTGTAGAAAACACTTCCAGAAATAACATTTCTTTCTCCAGCGCGGGGATAGTCCTGGACTGAATCGCCACTACAGACGGGCTTGAACCCACTCGAGCCGCGTCAACGCCATTGCAGGCAGTGGGTGATGCCGCCCGACGCACAATGGGGGTGTTGGTGCGGTTTGGCAGCTCATCCCCCCCCTAAGAGCTGCGCCGCAGCGGCGTTTGCGGGACGCCGGGGTCCCGTGTGCGTCTGCGGCTGGTGAAGTGGACCGAGTTGCTGCTGCAATGGCCGATGTTTTTGCGCGGACAAGCGTCATGTGACAGGTGCCACAACCTGAACTGCGGCAATGGTTCGGTCCGATAATCTGCTGCGCGGAAGGGGCTCCAGCGAGCTGCATAAATACCAACACACACAGAAACTTCCCTGCCTGCCTGTTGGTGGGAAATTGGGGGGGCTTTGGAGGGGAACCCGGGGTCAGGGGCCACACTGATGCTCTGAGGGTCCTCAAAGAAGGACTTCTCTGAGAGGCATCTGGGACTTTAATGAAAAAAAAATGTTTTGGGTGTTTTTAACTTGCTCTTTTCTGATGATGGAGGGCATACATGAAGACAATTACGCTCAAAATTGCATTTTAAAGAATTTATTTAAATCCATGTGAATCAGGAGCAGACGAAAAACTGTTGTTAAAAAAAGAGCTTATTTGTGACACTGACTACTATACCATGGATGTCTTGGTCAGACCTCATGCGGCTTGATAGCTCCAATATTGCTTCTTGCCATTTTTATTGCACCAGTAATGTTAGGTTAGGAGTGTGAGGGGTTGTAAGCTAGAGAGTGTGAACAGGGAGCTCTCAGGGAGAAGGGAAGGGTGGGTGGGGTTGCTCTGTGCCAACAGTCTAACTCAGGTGAATTTCTAATGAACTACTTCAGAAACTATATAAGTCCTAGAAAACGACATAGGATTTGTATTTTATTTTATTTTATTTACAATTACAAGAGGGGTTTGTTCAAATATACACCTTGTGTGTCAGAAGATTCATACCCCCATGTAGTAAAATATGTCCAACACAAGAGGCCTTCAGCTCTCATCTGTTTGCTCAGCAGTTGGACAGGATAAGTTTAAAAAAAAAAAAAGGATTTTTGATTTTAGCTTAAATCAAATATTAAACCAGTGGGAACGATTTTTTAATAGAGCAAAAGGTGATCGGAATGGGTCTTTAAAATCCAGTGCTGCACAATCAAGGGCTATATTGATGAATTGACATTTTTATAAAGTACAACTTTCTACTCTATATTATTACATTTTTGCTGCAAGATCTTGAAACTTGTAAGTGGAGCACTAAGACTTATGTTTTGACCAAGAATGTTGCAGATTTTTCTTATTGTGTTCTCATTATTATCACGCATTTCAGTTCACTAACAAATAGATATCAATGATAACATTCATTTTAAAAAGGCCTGTACTGTGGTGTAGCAGTTGGCGTTCTCTTCTGATGCTACATTCACACCTGGCATGTGGTTCACGTTAAGAAATGCTCTAAATGTGCGTATTTGAAAGCACGTTTAGCACATGGTGTTCACATTGGACAACCAGGGAGGGACTTCTTCTTTTTCTTTTTACTAGCGCACATTCAGCTCCTGGCTTAATCTTTCACTGCTCTATTTTGATATATTAAAAAAGACGTGGTGTCATAGAATTCCAGCCGAGCACAAACCACAGATATTCATTTTTCCTTTATGATCAATTTTCTAACCGTTTTGGTACTCCTGTAAATTTAAAGGGAAACCACCCATACGTCACTAAATCCGTATCCCTGACGGATCAAAGTTCAACTGGCTTAACTTTCAACGCCTTTAGTACATGAACCACAAAAAAGTTGTTGAAACTTGCGTGTCGACATGTAAACACAAGAATTTAGACCTTGGAGTCACGAAATGCATGTACAGTATACATGTGCTTAAAAAGATGTTTCATTGAAAGTGGCCGCTTGAACCTGCATTGCAGAGGACGAGAATGTAGAGGTACATTCATTCATTCCACCCTTGACAACGGTTTTATAAGCAATGTGGAAACTTTTGGAGCCCCCCCCCAGGGGGCCAGTGGGTAAAAAGAAAAAAAAATCTGATAAACTGTGCGCACGGTTTAGCATTCCGTAAAAGCTTGATGAACATAAAACCTTGTTTTAATGTTTGGGATCACACTATTAAAGTTTTATAAATGTAGAATCTTGAAAATCTAACTTTTAATATTTTTAACAAAAGATTTCTCTGGGTTCTGTCTTATGACAGAGTATTGCCGTGTTTCACTGGTTAAAAGAAAAATTGGATAAAAACAACAACAACAAGACTGCATTCATGTGATGAGTTCAAGAAAAAGAAAGCTTTGTAACACCCAAACGCATGATTATGATCCTAAATAGCTTTGACTTGTTAAAGCACTTTATTGTATTACAGGATTCAGAATAGTTGCTTTAAAACTGTAAGAATGAATGAAGGCAAACTGAATTTTGAAACAAATTTTTAATCAGTACTTTGTCTTTTCCGCATTTAACTTTTCATAGTTTACATTTTTAAGGAAAACTCAAAAGAAAGTTTGAGTAACTGCAAATCTTTCTCTCTCTCTTTCACCTAGTTTTGAAGTTTATTGTTTTTATGATAAGATTTTGCGATAATGCGATAAACATTCGGGTTTTCCCTTCAAACAACAGGGGAATGAGCTGTTATTTTGAACATTTTTAACACTTTTGAAATGACAAAATTATCAAAAAGAAAGTACAGGAAACGTAAATGTACAGAGTCTAGTGATGTGTGTGTACCCAGATCTGGAAAGGAAATTTTAAAAAGAGTAAATGAAACTAATAATTAAGATAAAACACATTTAGCTGCCTGTTTAAAAAAACGCAAGGCTTTCCTTTTGGTTTGTTCTCCTGTTTTACACAAACGTAGTGATTATTCTAAAACACTCACTCCAACTACAGGTTATGCAAGAGGTTGCTACGCAACCTAAAAATAATCTTATGGGTTTGAGAAGGAGCGCAAGAGCAGAAAACAGATATGAAATGCAGAGCACGGAAACACGGCCAGCAATTAAATGAAAATTCTGCAAACGGGAAGCATTGAGTCAGAGTTGTTACATCTACCAGATTTGAGGGTTTTTCTGCAAGATCAAGGAGCTGTAAATTAGCCCCCATTGAGGGGGGAGCGCCGGTCAATTTAAGAGTCCCTAGCCTTTCAGAAGATCTGAGTGGGAGCCAAGGGGGCCAAAACGCAACCATCTGTCTGCACAGAGTGACTCTGCAGGAGGCTTGGACAGATTGAGGAGAATCCCCGAACGTGCCTTTGAGTTCTTACAGCTGTTCAAATAGTCAAAATGTTAAAACTTCATCTGAGTAAAAATAGAAGGAGGATTTCCCAAAGCCTTTGTGGAATGAAAAGGACGTTTCTACAAGGTCTCAAACAGACTCATTGTGTGGGGCTCACTTATGTTACTTAACCATCGATGATCCAACAGAAACATTATAGTTTGAAATGGGTTATTTGATGAGAAGACCTTAAAATGTGTTTACTTACCGTGTTTACCATCAATGTAAACCACACAGTTGTTATGCGCCCTTGTCATCTGGTGAATTCCATTCATTTATTAAAGTGATATTATTTTTATCATAAAAAACTGGGTTTAAATAAATAAAATAAAGTTTTTTTTAATTCTTTATTTCTATTTATCATCTATATCGTTGATATAGATGAAATGGAATTGGTTTATTTCGTGCAGTGAAATAAAAAATACTAAAGAAGACAAACAAAACATAAATATATCAAACTTTTGACTATTAATGATGACTTAAATATAAAACATTAAAGTTAAAACAATATAATTCACATCCACATGTAAGTGCAAATTATGCCATTATAATTTCTATTAATCATTGACACATTTTACTCATTCATTTTACATAGCTATCATAGTTCTATACATAACTTTTAATTAGAGTTATTTATACTTTGTAAGTCCAGGTGCAGATCATTTATCAAATCCAGAAGAAGTAAAAATATCAAATAACACAGGAAATTGGTCAGACTCGCTTAAACAATGCTTTTATTAAAGTAAATAAAATTATTTTAACAAACCACCATAACACCAACAGTTATAGCTGGCTGGTTTGTTTTTAGGAGGGATAAGTTCAAGTACTTAATTTGGGGACTTTTAGCAGTGACCGCACTTTGCTGTACTTGTTTTTGGTTCAAATAAGGCAATTGCTTCCTTTTTTAGCCTGACAACCACCTTTTTCCATCCAGATGTTCAGCCAATGAGAGGCGGCGCTGCTGAATCCAGAGGAGGACGGAGGCGGAGGCAGGAATGCAGCAGGATGCTCAGTATTAGACTGCTTTGAAAATATTCTTTCTTATATTAAATGCACGAGGACAATCTCCACCATGACTGCTGCGGCTGTCGCGGTTTGGCTCGGAACGGGTACGTATCGATTTACGTTGCAAATCAATGGCTGTTTCGGTCGATCAGGTACCCAGGCTAGCTTGTCAGCTAGCTTGTTAGCTAGCTAGCTTGTTGCTAGTTTTTTCCAAAAGCCCGAGAGGAGGAGAAGAGGAAAAATGGCGGCCATAACAAATAGTCAGAGGATGAAAAAACAAAACGGACTCAGTCCTTCTCTGGTTTACCAACAGTTTTATTAACATATGTAACATATTTTAGGTTTTAATTCGTTTGGTTGGTTCAAAATATTAAAGGTGGTTTTGATTCCTCCATAAATCACGCCTTTTTTTACTTGCTAAACAAATAGTTTGCCTACAAATGAAAAGTAAATACATAATAAAAAAATTAACAAAAACGAATAGAGACCCCGCATCGGTGAATGTCTTGTTGCCTAGCAACCGTGAGTCCCGAACAGAGAGGAGTAGTGAACCAGACATGGAGCTCAAAATGTTCCTGGCTTATTTGATCCAACTTTTAATCTTGGAGGTGCAATTATAAAAAGGTGAAATTATCTCCAAGTGCGGGTCCTGCTTCACAGTGCGCCATGTTGTCAGAAAATATCTGAGTTTGGCCGCAATGCATCTTGGGATATGGACAGCTTAGAAGGATACACCAGAGCAGTCCTTGAAATCGGGAAAAGAAGGCCGTATTCGTTGGTCACATTTGAAGGACTCGGTGAATTTGGACAGCACTTGTCGCGGCGCTGTGATGTTAAGTAGCCTTCAAATGCAGCCCTGGAAGAACGCAGCCCTCCAATTTGGACACAGCCATAGAAAGGCACAATTCTGCATTGCATAACTCTATTTGGACCATTGGACCTGCTTCATATGTGATGTAACATAATAAAGATGGTTCAAATGTATATATAACTAACCTTGCTGTACAAAAGTGGGATCTTGGTAACTTTGATTACAGACTTCATGATTCAATCTTCTAAGTGATGATAGGTTTATCTTTTTTTTTTTTTTTTTCTAAATTAATATGCCCTGTGTTAAGTATTTTCAGTTGCATATCTAAATATCTGCAACTGTGTGTTAGCCTCTACAGACAAAAATAGTTCAAGTTGATGTTACTGTTGTGGTTCTGGCACCATGAAAAAAGATTCATGATATTCTGGTGTCACAAAATATTTGGAGGACTTGCTGATTGTCTAAGTACTTAGATCTGTTTTCCCTGTTTCTAGAGATACAATTAACATTTTTATTAGAAACAAGCAGGAATAAAAGAGTTTTATGTTAATTAAATAGATGTAAATGATCTTTCTTTACACTTAAGGCAGCTTCAATATGATAACAGGTCTTTTTGAAGACGGATTTGATGAGGGAAAATGACAAACCTTAAAACTGGAAACGAGTTATCCATTGTTGGAGAAGTTGTTGAAAGACACCCTTGTTTCATGCATGCTACTATTCATTGACCCAATAGTTTACATTGTGCGTGCCTATGATGCAACACGGAGCGCTTCACATGAGAGAAATGCCCGTTTGGAGCCACCCTTGGCCTTGAGGATGAAATCCGTCTTTTTCAAAGATGGTGAGTGTGTTGTCTGGTCTCTTCTGCCATAACACTGACAAACTCAGGTGATTCCCTATTAATACCAGTATTGTTGTTGTGTGTAATACGCCTTTCTTACTCTTAACACACTTCCTTTAGCTGTTCTATCTTGTGAAGCTAGTTCTAGTCTAAAACTGACTGTAGATCTAATCCTACCTGGAAGAGGAGGGAGTGTTTTCTCTGTTTAACAATAGAAAAGCTATACAGAACAAATAAAAAGCGGCATTCTTACCTTCTACGGAGTGTTGGTAGGACTGTAGGGTTTTTCCAATGTCCATCATTGTCCCTGGACACTGTGGTGTGATCGCCGCAGCACCAGCCGCTTTCACTTCCACGTTTGAGCTCAAAATAAACGAGGCTCCAACTCATCGCAGGCAGAACACCAAAGCCATCGTCACAAACAGTGGCGATCCTTGTTGTCTGCTTCCCCGCTGAGCACCAAAAAGCACATGCACTCCTCCTGACCCGCACAGCATGTGCGTATGGAGCTGCCTCCACAGAACCAAAGAATACTTTTTTCTCGTCTCTGCCTCAGCTTTTTGAAGGCCTCCGTTAGATAAAGCATTAGGCTGGTTCTTTCCCTGCTACCAACCGTGTATTTCACCCATTAAGACCTGATGGCATATATGGCCATACCTGCTTACCCTTGTGGAGGCTACCTCAGATCTTAATGGGTTATGCGGCATTGCTCCAACCAGTCCAAGGTCAGTCCAGAAATGCATCAAATCTGGTTAGTTATTTCCACCACTTCCAGTTTCCCTTTGTACTGTGTTAATCTTGTGCTGTGTGCAATGGCTTCAGGAACGGTAGGATTCTGCACAACATTCTTGAACGTATCTGTTATTATGTGAACCCAGTTGTTGGGAAAGTGTTTCTTCTGTTCTCTTCTGTCATTTGACCCAGAGCTGTATCCAGGAGACTAGTGTGCAGTGGACAGTTGAGCATTAACCTTTAATGGGTGATGTATTGTGTGTACGCGGAGGGCGCTAAAAGCTGGTCATCTCGAGAAGGCTTGGCTGAGACTTGAATAAGCAGATTGAATGCTCCTGGCAGATCCTCAGTGGGACTTAGTCACTGATCACTGTTGAATAAACAGGCGGAGAGAAAACAGTTCAACCTGGAATTTAGTTTTCCAGGAGGGTTTGCCCTAAATTATTGATGTTGAGTAAAAGATTAAATATTGAATCTCCCTTCAAGATCCCAATAGCTATTTTTTTTTTACAATTTTCTTTACCTTATTCTAATGACTCCTGAGCACAAAGGGGCAGCCTCTGTTTCACTTTGAAGTGTTCGGAAAAGGTCCTTTGTGTGCTGGCCCAGTGGGTCAGATAACACATGCTTTAGTGTGCATCCACAATACAGATGAACTGAGATCCTGTTGTAAAACTGTTCTGCTGAAACTAAATGAGTTTATTTATTTATTTATTTTTTTACTAATCCTGACGTTGGGGCTATGGAGAGCTCTGGAGTGGATTAGTCGTGCCCAGGTGGCTTCATGAAAAATACGTGAATATTTTCAACCATTTATGGTGTTATAGTATTATCTAAAATTGACCTCAAGTGTCATTTTTAAATCTGGATATATTAGGACAACATGGTAAAAGCTAGAGATTATATCCAATATTTAGTTTTATTTATTGAAAATCCTTTTCACACCTTGAAGTCCCACCCCTTCCTTTCTTCTTCAGCTGTTTGTTCATGGATAATCGAGGCAACAACAAAAAAAAAGCCCAAGGAGTCATGCCCACGTATGTCCTGTTTTAAGGACATGTTCAAGTACTAAAGTATATTGATCTGATCTCTCTGTCATTAAGCCCTTGGGGAAATCAGTCACGCCTTGGTCACCTTCTCTGTTAGGAGCCAAACCCCCAATCATACACATGAGCCTTTTTTTTATGAATGCAGTTGAGCACAGAAAGAATAATCTTTAATCTAGGCTGTCTTTGAAAAAAGGATGCCTTTACAGAGCCACTGAAAATTGTGATTTTTGTGGTTTTTTTGTCAAACTTTATTTGTTTTATGCAGAAATTGTACAAAATCTCCATCAAATCACAGATACCAGTTGAAATAAAGGTACTTTTGCACATGCGATCCTTGTGTTTTTAACATGTTCTTGTGGTTTTTTTTATGATGGAGGATCATAAATAAAGAAAATGTAGCTTAGAACTGCATTTCTCATTATTTCTTTATTCAAATCATTGTGGATTAGGTGCAGATGAAATGATATTTGAAAAAGAATTTTATGGTGATGCAGAAAATACAGTGGTTGGGCCACAAGCTCCATTCTGATGCATCCACTTGTAGACAAATAGATCCATGATGTTTTCCTCGTCTGAGCTGGCGTCTGACTCAAAACTGTACGACCGGATAGCTGAGATATTGCTCGCCATTTTTGTTGCAGCGGTAATGTTAGGTTAGGGTTGTGAGGAGCTGTAAGCTAGCGGGAGAGCGTGTAAAAAGATGGGTAATGGGAAGGGGAGGGCTCTGCACCAGTTGTCCCACCCACAACTCAGAGGTGAGCTTTTACTGAAATACTGTTGCTCTAGAGATGGTCATGTGTGCCGTGGGAAATTGCCCTCATTAACTGGTCTAAGAACATTTTTCATCTCCAGGAAATCAGCTCTGTGTTCATCCAAACAGGCACTGATAAAACACTGAGTAGTTAGGAATATAAAAGATCTTAAAATTACTTTTTCTTTGTGTTTATTTAATTCTATTAAAGACATTTTGATAAGAATGACTGTACCACGATTTACCTGCAGATATGACAGTTTGCGGAAAAGTCCCGCCCCTTTAACTGTCTCCGCCAATCATTCTTGAAGGCTTAATCACATGTCATCAGTCTGACCAATCAGAAGTGCTTAAAGTCTTCACTTCCTTGTTCTTAATTCTGCTGATAAAGTCGCTCAGTTCTAACAAAAGTACCAGCTAAAGCTCGTCTTTAGCGGTGTAGCTTTCCACAGAGTCCGGTGTCAGACCGTGGAACACGTGAACAAAACAATGAAGCTCAGAGACGCGAGTCTTTCTGCAATTTTTCGGCAGTTTTCACACTACATCTCCCGTGATGCATTGGCTTAAAGGGCCAGTGTCCCAGCGCACGAGTTGCAGAATTGTGAAACGTCTTGAAAGCACAACAAACAAACAGTTTCTTAATTTAACTTTCATTTCATCTCTTAGAAAAAACAGCCGTAACCTCCTGCTTTTCCGGCCACAATTATCACAAAAATGCACGTGAGATTGCGGGCGGGGGGGCGGGGGGGGGGGGGGGGGGCTGTCGATCAATACAGACCATGAATTTCTGCTTTTTTTTTTTTTGGATGCTGGTGTGCCACGGGATTTTTGTCAAGGTTAAAGTGTGCCGTGGCTCAAAAAAGGTTGAAAAACACTGCTCTAGAGAAACTAAGCTTACGTTCACACTGCAGGGCTTAATGCTCAATTCCGATTTTTTGAAAAAGTTCGATTTTTTTTGCAAGGCCGTTCACATTTCCAATTAAATGCGAACTTTTGTGATCTCCTGTGTGACCGTGAAATGACCCAGAAGTGACCCACATGCGCAGAATAGTACTCAACGGTGAACGACGTCACTCGTTTGCGGAAGTAGCTAACGTTAACAATGGATGTCAACAACAGTGTTGTCAACAGCTGAGCTCTTTTTGCATTATTAGATTCATTTTCACAAAGGAGCCAGCACAATTACAATCTTCTCATTTTAAGAAGGCATTGGAGCCGGGATCGTCTGTAGCCACTGTTGTGGAATGGGGATGTGTATGTGCTGGGGCCGGGTGTGTGTGTAAGTTGCCATAGCAACTCATTTTCTGAACATAACCTGGTCTGGAGCAGGTTTAGTTGAAGGTTAGTTGGTTTCAGAGAGGTGAAGCAGCATGGCGTGTCCATGTGAAGATGATTTAGTGGATGAAGAAGCTCAGATAAAACTTTTTCCACCGTGAGAGGGTGAAAAGACCACGTATGGATGTTGGAAAAATAAACTTTTTTACTTTGATCGAAGGTAATTATTTGCTTCAGTTAAGATAAATCATTTTTTTGAGTTCAGTCAAATTAAGACTAACACGTAGTTATCAGACATGATTTGACTTTCATTCAAGTTCATTCAATGAAGTAGGTGTAACTTTGGTGCTGCTGTTAGATTGACACCACAAAGAATTGTGGGATACCATTCCCTTTGCCTGTCTGGACGGATTTGGGTTTAAATGGGGCTTTTTGACAAAATGTGCTGAAGCAGCCATATTACCTTTTTGATGATAATCTTCATACGCTGTCATTAAAACCTCAGACTCCGTCTCACTGGAGTATAGCGCTCTTTTTTTCTCCACGCGTTTCAGTGGTGACCCCAGAAATCGGCGATCCATTGAAAATGTCTTTATGTACTTGCAGTGCACGCGCTTTAACCCAGGGTTACCAAGTCGAGCGTGATCACGCTAGCTCATATCCGGTCTTTTGGAACCGACATACCCAGAGTAAGTGTCAGGTTCGCAGAGATACCAAAGGTTCAGAAATGAAAATGCCAGGCAAAAGTATAGTTTAAAAATTTTTATACAGCGAAAAATGTTGTATTAATACAGTTGTCCAGTCTTGATCTTTAAAAAATAGTTAAAACCCAACCCGAGTAAAATGGTTAAAAATACGGCTGGGACAACAGACTAAAATAAATAAAAGAATCGGTCAGAATAAAAACAAAAATACAACTGGGTCAACAGTCAACAAAATAATAAAATCCACCAGGATAAAACAGTTTTAAAAAACGGTAAGGCTGGATCAGCAGTCCAAATAAATAAATTAAAAAGAGCTTTCAATCCCAACTAAGTCTTAAGAGGGAAGAATCTGGTAGGAGCAGAGCTCAGTGTAGACAGGTCCAGCGCAGCTCCTCTAGTTGCAGCCTTTGGCCCTGCGACGTTCACTGAGGATGTAAAGAGACGTCCTTACTCTCAGCACTACAACAATGTCTGGACACACTCTCTCTCCAGAGTTAAAAGTGCCCACGTTCCTTTACTTAGCTGAGAAATCGCGTTGAATAGTTCCTCCCACACAGCGCGTCACGTCCAGGGCTCGTCTTCTTCTCTACCGATCCCGTCAAAGTCCTCACTTGCCTCGGATGTTTGAATTCCTCCAGTGAGCGCGCCTCCGTGTAGCTCTGCTGGGTCTCCGTGCAGTTCCTTCTCTCAGGCTCTTCCTCGTCGGAGCTTTGCCGTTCCCCTGCTCTCGCCTGCCCTCTGGCTTTTAAGAGAGGGCATGACGCCCACAGCCAATCGTATGGGGTTGGGGAGGGGTTTCCCAATTAGTCCTTTTTTTGTCCCTGTAAGTCCTTCCACCCGGTAATAATTGACCAAATCACAGCAAACCAAAACATCACCGCACACAGAAAAACAAAACAAAGAAACAAACAAAGCATGCACCAAATTTGGGAAAAAAAGGTAAACCCTCCGACATAAGCAAGTTCAGGCGGATTTCAGCCAGAGTTCAGGGTTAAAGTCAGGGTAGTTTAAACATGCCTTCTGGAATCCCCCCCCCCCCCTTCCAGGTGTCACTGTAGTTCAGATGCATATATTTTGTGGATTTTCTCTTCTAAGCTCAGATCCTCTATCCTTCTAGCCCTTCGTCATCCTCCTCCTCCTCCTCCACTGCTAGCGGCCTCCCATGGTTATTAGAAATTGAGTTCCCTCCCACTGTGAAAGAGAGAAGGGGGGAGGTAGATGAGTGAAAAATGCAGCATGATAAAGCAACAAGATTAAGGCTGCGTGTGAAAGAGGAAGCAACAGAGGGGGGGAGCAGTAAGGAAGGGGATAATCTGTACATTTGCCCCCTCCAACCCCTCTCCCCCACAGTTTTGCCATGTGTAAGCATTTGTTCTTGATTATCACCTGTAAACCAGAGAGGAGCAAAAATAAAAAGTGGAGGTTGAGAGGCCATCTTTGTCTTCAGTACTTTGAAGTAGAATCTTTGTTTTCTTACATACCAAAGCTAATAAGTGGTGTTTTCCCCTTACACTTCTCTGTTTGAAATGTCCTTAAGCTTTGACTGTAGTACTTAGAAACAAAAGTGACTAATCTAAAAAGCTTGCTTTCCTTATAATACTGATGGTGGGGTATTAATGGGTTAAAAACAGACCTTCAAATGTCAAATGTGCTTAGGCTATGTTCTTGTAAATTTGTGCTCTTAGTGGTAACCATCTTATCGAGGTCCCATGGAGACCGAAATGTGTACCCGTCCGCTGGAGTGCTGTTTGTCCATGTTCTGGAGCGGGAGCACTTTAAAGGAGAGTTTCCACCATACCCCAAATCAGGTACCCCACCTTCGTCTTCACTCTTTATCCAGTCTAATGCAGCAAAAAAAGTGTCCTTATAAGCTGAACCAAGATACACTCAGATTTAAGCATTTTTTTTGCATAACTTATGCACTTTATTAATGTTTTTCAATATGTTTCTAAATCCTGAAATTAAATCGAAAAAAAATCACTGTTTTATGTGCAGGCGACGCTAGCAATGACCCCATCACTTTCAACACCAACCTGATGGGGTACCCGGACAGGCCGGGGTGGCTGCGCTACATCCAAAGAACTCCCTACGGGGATGGCGTTCTCTACGGTTCTCCCACCCCAGAGCACGTTGGCCGGCCTACTGTCATAGAGGTGATGCATCCTTTGCATTGGGGTTTTTGTGCGGACATGTGTTACGTTCGAATTCCCTCACTTCTCACTACTTAGTGGACTCTGTAGGGCATTTGCCATTTTTCCAGGGTGTCCAAATCTACAATTCCAAAATACAGTGCCCTGTCAATTTCTCTGCGAAAAACTAGTGTAGATCAAAGCTCACTGGACTGGCAAATATAGACCACAAGCGTTGGATTTAAATTTGAACTAAAAAATTTGTTTTTAAATAATTATACAGTTTTTCTCTATCAGAACAGTGGATTTAAAATACCATATTTTTGGGGTATGAGTTGTTTTTGTAGGGGTGTAACTTATTAATGGTAAATGACGTATACTTGCATAACACTTTGCTACCTTCATCCAAGGCACAAGGCGCTTTACAGTCCCAGTCCCATGCACACATACATTCACACACCGATGGCGACTCTTCTGACGAACACTGGCGCCAACCTATAACCACCAGAGGCAAGGTGGGGTTCAGTATCTTGCTTTAGAACACTTTGGCGAATGGGTGGGCAAAGCGGTAATTAAGCCTTTGATCTTTAGATCAGAGGTCGACCGCCCTACCTCTGCGTCACGGCCGCCCGATTTACACTCAGGTGCGACTCATTTGTGCTTTAAAAAGAAATAGCAGCAACTGCTAGAGGGCACTAAATATATACATGGAAATGTATTTGCTACTGCAGAACAAGTCTGTCTTTCGCCGGGGTTCCGTTTTTCCAAAGTGACACAGGATGAAGAATTCAATGAACTGAGTGATTTATTGAGTTTAGTTGACTTGTTAGCATGTTCTGTATGATTAACTGAATAGTGTTTATATGTTGCACTAATATATTAGATTCCTTTTATGTTTCATGAAGCTAAATAGAAATCAATGTGCTCGGGTAGTGAAGCGTGCAGGCATTCTGCCTGGAATTGTTATCTATTTAGTTATTATGATTTGCCTTTCAAGATGAAATGTCTGTTTTTGTGTTCAATAAAAGGTAGAAAAGTGTCCAAATTGGTTAAAAACCAGGGGACTAGACACTTCTACACTGTGGTATTGTTATGGGTTATAGCCATAGTGTAGGAAAAAGTATCTGTGACAAAGATGCGTGAATTTATTGGGCCTGGCCAGATTTGTTTGTTTGGAGTTAAAAAGTTGTTTTCTTGTTTACATTTCTTACCAAATGTCTTTATGTGTCCACCGTGGCTCTTTATGGTTCCTCAGCCAAGTACAGACGCTCTGTCTTGCATCTAGCTCTGTTCACAGCATGTTTCCATATAAGCTCCACTGATCTGAGCTTAAACTTTCCCCCTTGTGTGTTACAGATTACGGCTTATAACAGGCGCACGTTCGAGACCGCACGGCACAACTTGGTCATAAACATCATGGCAACAGAAGGTAAGAGATGTTGGCACGACAGATTCCAGCCATCCGAGATCAGTTTTCCTGAGTAAAACGTCAAGGAACATATAATACTTAAAAGGTTTAACCAGCATTTCTTAAGGGAAAAGTTAGCCATGATTATTTATTAAGAAACGCAAATTATTAATTCATTAAAAACCCAGAGGATTATTTATATTATTGAGTTTTTGACTGAAAAGATGACACAGGAAGGACTTCATTTCAATTTCAGCTGATCTAATCATATAATTTTCACGATCTACTGGAGTTCCTCAGAATTTCTTTGTTTTTAGAAAAAAGGGAAATTCCATTTCACAACTTCTGCAAACACACGATTGGAGTAGGAATAAAGAGACAGAAAGCTTCAGAGAAAAGTGGAAAACTGGATGATGGCTGAACAAGACTTATTTCCTTATGAACCACTCACATACATATCCTCTCACTTGCAGATATACTCACTGTAACGTACACATAAATACACTCACTGTTATGCATACATTCTCACTTATAGATAAAATAAGTATATATGTATGTAAGAGAAAGTATTTATGAAAGCATGTCTCGTAATTCAAAATAAAAGTCAGTGCCAGAAATGCTTTTTCATTTTTACAGTAAAGCTGCGTTCATTGACTCAAAAATAAAATGAAAAATCAATCCAGCAAACTGCTTTTTCTTTTTCTACTTCAACACCGCTCAGTCTGTCCCTTAATTAAAATGATAAAGAAAATGGTATTTGACATTTCATTTTCAAAAAGTTCTCTGGTAAATGTGTAGCATAATTCATTTAGAAATGTCTACTTTGACAATTAAAATGGATTAATAGAAATGCGTTTTCATTTTCACAATGTAACTGCATCAAATACCTCAAAAATCAAATGACAAATCAATCTTCCAAAATACTTTTTCACTTTCTTCTTCAACACTGCTACGTAATTTAAGCGATAATGTAAAGAAGGGATTGCAAAAATCCAACACTGGTGGTTGGGAAGGATATAACACTCTGAGTTCAGAACTGTGAACTATGTCCAAATTGCTTCACTACTCCCTAACCCCTTATCTAGACTATCTAGTGGATTCGGATCTAATTCAGACACACACACTACTTTTTTTAAAAAACTCTTAATATGTCGTCACCCATTTTCCAAAGTAAAAAACTCATAAACATCAACATTTTACAAAGTCTAATCATGATTCCATTGTGTTCTGATAATGACAACTTGATTAACTTCTAAAAATACATTTAAAAAGCGCGCTTCAGGCCGTCTGTCTGCGCGCGCGCACACACGCACACTTTTAACCGAACAGGATTTGTAAAAATATATTTAATAATTAAGTTGCACATTACACAAAAGAGGAATGCATGAAAAGATGAGGCTGGAGGAGGGACATGAATCTCTTTAATAATATCAAAATGCGTGTGTTTTTTTTCCTGCGGGACGGGAGACGACACAAAATCAATGCATCTCTATGACTGTGCGGGAATAAATTCTATGAGTTTTGCGGGTGCGGGCGGGGGTGGACATACATATTGCGGGTGCGGGCGGGAGTGTAACGCATACGTTGCGGGAGCGGGCGGGATTGGTCAGAAATTCAGCGGGCGCGGGGGGGAGTGGGATGAAGAAAATAGTCCCGCGCAGGGCTCTAGCCCAAAGGTCTGTTCCACTGTAGCTCACATTTTCTCAGTTTGAGGCGAAAAGCCAGAAGTTGCAATGTTTCCATTCAAATATCTTCAGATGTGTGGAGGCGGAGACACTTGCAGATGTTTTATTTAGCGCCACGTCTCTCCTTCAGCTCCTTGAGCTCTTGATGTGTTTGCACAGATTATGTAACAGCATCATGATTCTGTGGGAGTTGTTGTGTCAGCGTGCTGTCTCATTGTTGGTTTCTCTGTGTTGGATGAATGCATCTGCTCTCACATTGTTTCCCAACATATTCAAATAAAGAACAATGTGAAAGGAGGACAAATGTGTTACGTTAGAAAAAAACGCGTTACAAACAAAATTAAGCTCATTTGACAAAAAATTGAATCCACAGGCAGTTGACTGGACTCTAAAAGTTGTCACTCGTCATCTTGAAGCAGAGAGATGCAAATCATTCTGTTGTGTTCGCACTTGAAGGATTTGGGCTTTTATTTTAGCACTGTTAGTTTATGTTTTATACATTTTTAGCCTTTTGTGTCAATGGTAAAAAAATGTGTTTCTGAAATCCAACATTTTTCTGGTTCATGCATTTCTATTGAAAGTTTCACTCCGATCATCTTTTGATCTATTGTTAAAGCGTTCCCTGTGTCTTTTTATTAGGATTATGCCCTGTTTAGCCAAACGGACATAGTTCCTGCAGAGCAGCAGGAGTTCATCAGAAATTCGCTTCTCAGTTGTGGGCGGGACTGTTGACGCAGAGCAACCCCGCCCCCCTTCCCCTTTTGTCTTGCTTTTTGTCAAACACGCTTTATTCAAACAACAATTTGAATCATTTCAACTCAGAAATGCAATTTTAATCTCAATTATCTCCATTGTGAGAGAAATGCCACAAGAACAGACTAGAACTAATCACTAGTTTGGCTAACTGTGAAGCCATGTGGTCCAGAACAACTACCTAACACCAAACAGCAGAAACACCAGCAAAATACGAGATCAAACTTGTTCTTCTAGTCATTTTAATCCGTTTTCTTCATGGTTTATTTGGATGTTTCTGTTCAGCACGTCAACCGTTTCTTGTTTTCCAGAGTTCCCGCTGCCTTACCAAGCTGAGTTCTACATCAAGAACATGAACGTGGAGGAGATGCTGGTCAGCGAGGTGCTTGGCGACTTCCTGGGCGCAGTGAAGAACGTATGGCAGCCTGAGCGGCTCAACGCCATCAACATCACTTCAGCCCTGGACCGTGGCGGCCGCGTGCCCCTTCCCATCAACAACTTGAAGGAAGGGTAAGCATCTGAACCCATCTTCTAGTACCTCAAAGGTCTTTTCCCTCCAAAGTGAAGACGTGAGGCTTCTCTGTTGTCTGCTCTTCATCGTCACCTTCTTTGTCCAGCGTTTACGTGATGGTTGGCGCCGATGTTCCCTTCTCGTCGTGCCTGAGGGAGGTGGAAAGCCCACATAACCAGCTGCGCTGCAGTCAGGAGATGGAACCCGCCATCAGCTGCGATAAGAAATTCAGAGCTCAGTTTCACATCGACTGGTGTAAAATCTCCCTGGTGAGGACGCGCAGAAAGACTGTCGCATTCAGTTTGTTTTATTTTACTTACTAAATCCTCCTTTACTCGTTTTTTTTAAGGTTGACATCAACAAAGTAGTCCCAGTTTACATTACCCGCCCTGACCCCGGTACAGGGATCCTGCCTGACTTTGGGGAGTACAACCCGCCATCCGAGTCCCTGAAAAGCAGGGACTACTTTTCTGACTTCCTTGTCACCATGGCGATTCCCTCAGCTGTGGCTTTAGTCCTCTTCTTTATCCTTGGCCACATTATGTGCTGCAGGCGGGAAGGGGTGTAAGTTTTGCTTGGATATATCTTTTTCTGCTTTTATTGCAGCTGTTAGTGAAGTAGGCGAGGATTTAAAACGACAGAGAAGGGCCCTTTCTTTTAGAAGCAGCTAAAATCCCCAAATGTCCATCCGAACTGCAGCTTCTCATTATCATGAAGGATGAGAACCATTTCTAAGCAGTTCCATGTTTTATGTTGTCATGACATCCATTCATCGTTTACAGGCTGGGAGAACACGCCCCCTTCTCCACTCACCTTTACGCGACAACCCATTCACCTGTGTGTGTACATGTTGCTTTTTGTATTAATATTAGTATTTAATTCATCCATTTTGTTTTGTTTCTAGGGAAAAAAGAAACATGCAAACATCAGAGTAAGTGTTTTACCTCTCCTGTGTTTGGTTTTGGCTGCTCCCTCCCCCCTCTCGTTTGATTTTTGGTCACTTTTTGTCGTCATAGATGGCTGTTTCATACCCGTTCATGATCATATTTCTGCCATTACATCCAGTCATCCAGTGGGCTGCTCAAAAATCAGCAACTAGCTGTAGAATAATAATAGGAAAAAAGACCTTAAGCCAGACAAATGAAAGAAAACCCTAGGACAGATCAGGTTACATGTCAGATTTGTCTTGCATGCACAATCTGAGTGCAGATCTCCTCAGATAATCGAACTTGTAAAGCTTTGAGGAAGGTGGGGAAATGAAAAAAAAAACAAACAAAAACCAACCTTCTCCATCCTTCAGCATCCAGTTGGTTCATCACAGTGCCATCCAGAAGTCCACAAAGGAGCTGCGGAGCATGTCCAAGAACCGTGAGATCTCCTGGCCTCTCTCCACCCTGCCCGTCTTCAACCCAGTCAGCGGCGAGGTGGTGCCACCCATCCACCCGGACAACTACGAGACCACCAGCATGCCCTTGATGCAGACGCAGTCGTGAGTGAAGGGCTTCGGAGGGATCGACCATTCATGGTCCCAATCGTAACCACGTGTTCATTCATTTTGAACTGAAAAGGAAGTAAAGAGTAAAAAAAAAAACTGCCAGCATTTCAGCTGCAGCTCCTGATTTCAGCTCAGTGGTTTCAGGTCGCCAACGGAAGAAGTTAGTGCCATGAAAACATATTTTAACCAGTTTACCATAATCCTCTTTTTTAATTTTTGGTTTCAGGAACTTGCAAAACCAGATAACCATACCACAGCCACGACCATCAGGTAAGGCTTCAGTTTAATCACGATGAACCAAGAACCGTCTTGAAAGCATGATGATTTGGACGCTGTGACTGCTGCATGTTTGTCTTTCTGTTCTTGTCCTCTTTAACCTGTCAAGCATGTGTGCAGGTTGACTTTTTGTTCTGTCCAAACAACAATCAAACACTTTTTCTAGACCACTTCATCACAGCCACTGCTGGACCAAAGGGCTTCCTAATGGAGACCTTTTAAAATACAGAAAGGAAAAAGTACAAATCAAATCTCAACACATGCGTCTAAAATGTGCAACAGTACTGTAACATAAAAGCCATTTTTTTAAGTTTTAAATCTAAAATCAGAAAATTGTTAGTAATTATTGTAGTAGTTCAGGTTGTTATTATCAATTACATTACTGCATATAAGGAAGCAAGACAGTAAATATTGTTGGTGCTTTGTTCCGCACTGTAAAATCTATAGAGAAGGATAAATATATCAAACATATTAAAAACATGGAAATGGCAAATGAGGGACACTGGGACTTCAAGGAACAGAGAAAAAAGTAGATTTATAACTTTTTTAGACAAATAGATCCATTCATTCACTTTAATTAATTACTTAACAGTAGAATCAAAAATGAATAGAAGCCAAGAGAATCCAAAATGTATGTAAATTAGAACAGAGTTGCTATTCCTCAATTGCACTTGTCCTGTGGGACATTCAGACCATCTTTTCTTAAAAACAACTTTGTACATTTGGATGTTAAATGTCAAGAGGATAATGAAAGAGGCTGAGAGAAATTGTGAAGTTAAAAAGCTGTCATAAAAATAAAAAACTAGTGAACTAAAAGCAAATAACGTCCTTGACATTTTGCTGTTGCAATCAAAACGATTCAACCTCTTTAGCAAACTTGATTCATTTTAAAAGCTATTAAACTTCCATGTAATTAAAATAAAGACAGCTAGATTAGGCACACATGTTGCTCTCTACATGTTTATGTATTTGGGGTCTCTTATGTGCGTGTGAGGTTTTGTTGCGTGTTAGAAATACTGCTAAAAGTCAAGGGTTCTGTTTTAAACCCCCATGGTGGTAATACCACAGCCCCAATTTAAACAGGGTAGGCCTAATAAGGGGTATTTTCTGTGTCTTTAATGTGTTTAATCGAAGTTTTTAACATAATAGCAAGAAAATGTTCAATAGATTTAACAGTAAAAATAGGGAAATCAATCAAAGATTGTTTGCAAGTCCTTCTTTGTAAGACTTGCAGGCTTTTCACATTCAGCCTCCTTTTGATCAATAAAAACATTAGACTGAAGGATGATCCAGAGTTTCCTCAATAACCCTTGTGCTATCCTAGGCACTTTAACGTTGGGAGTTGGGTCATCTTGACCCACTAGACAGTCCTCTGAACCTTTTTTCTTCAATGATTTGTGATCTTCACTGGTGTCCATGGATTACATGAAATCTTTCCACCTTTGTCATGGTAAGGAGAACACGTCAATGTAAGGGGGGGTCATCTAAGATAGCACAGGGGTTAAAGAAAGAAGGTGAGGCACTCGGTGCTTCTTCTTCCACACCAGTTAGCAACATTCCTGCACAAACGCCGACATGAGACGTGGCTCCCCCCAGCAACCGTGTCTGTCAGCTGCATGACGCTCTAACCGACTGCTTTCTGTTCACTGCTAACCAAGGAGATAACTATGTCATGTCCACCTTTCGGCGGCTGGAGGTAGGTCTGCAAATGCATTTTTATATCATTATTTTTCCAGACTGATTGAAGCCCTTTTTTATTGAAATTTCTTTTAGGTAAATGGTATTCCTGAGGAGAGGAAGGTGGCTGAAGCACTAAATCTATGACCAAAAAGCTGACTGTCAGAGTGGCTTTCCCACGTTCCCAGTGTCTGCATGTCTCACCAGGAAGTTTTTATGATCTAGAAATACGTTTCAAGTCTTAAAAGGGATCCAGAAGAATTAGACATTTTCAGAAGACATCTATACTTGTAAAATGATTTGATTTATATGTTCATTTCTGCAAAACAAACACATCAGAATAAAAAGCGAGTTTTGTGGTGTTAATGTTGCAAACAAAATAAAAGCTTTTTAAAAAAAATCTACTTTTTTTGTCGTAAATCAAGCAAAGAAATCACATTTTCAGATTCTGTTTTACTTGAGGTACAATAGAATAAAGGCATTTATAAATATGGGTACATTTCACACTGTAAGACATCACCAAAAAATTATTTTACAAGTTTAGTTTTTCCAACACTTATAAATACCCGTCACTTTTAGATGATTAGATCATTTAAGACCCGAGACAACGGCCTGTAAGATGTTCACCAAAAAGCAGGCCAGGAACCAGAAAGAAGTCCTTGTTTGTACCGACAGGATGGGATTCACAACTCGCAGGTTTTAATGTTTCAGTCTGTAACTCAAAAAAAAAAAATAAAAAATACCTGCGGATCCAGTAACAAAACCTTTTTTTTTTTTGCTTTTATAAAAACAAAGTCACATCAAAATCATTTGGTACCTCTATTTGTTTTTTCTTTACAACCCAGGGACAAAAATAACACACAGCTCTGATTTATCACCACTTTTCTTTTCTTTTTTCTGCACAAATGAACCAAATCTCCAATAAAAAATGTGTCAAAGTGCTTTAAGTATTTACAACTTTAGAATCAAAGTGGAGGGAGAAAATAATAAAAGTGCTCTTTGTTTAAACATACACAGGTGAAGAAACGCAGGCAACAAAATAATGTTTTATAGATCAAACCAACAGTAATGTGTCTTCCTAGCTCAGTCAGTGCATTAGCAGGTTTTTTTATTTAATGTCACTGTGGCCCTGATGTGTCCAAACGTGGATGAGTGGAAACTCAAGACGCTTCTTCTACATGAAAGGGGCGTCACGTATGTTTAGAAAAATTCCTCCTGGATCAACCGCTCAGTCTCAAGTTATGATTGTTGGAAGGCGAAACCGCTGCTTCTATAGTGGTGTTTTTGGAGCCAGTGCTGAGGCGGGGTTTTCATTTAAACTTAAAAAAATAAAAATACTGTACAACACAAACCTGTAACTAAATCGTACCAATAAGCATACATCGAGGAAACTCAGCCACTATGGCGACAGTCGGCTAAAACGCTCAACCATGTCTGTGGCAAGGATGGGTACAAAATTACCTTTTTGCGGTACTTTTTTCACAAACAGCAGTCGTAGGCGCAAAGTACAAAAAACCCCCTCCCCTATAAAATATATGTTTAATTTAAATCATTAAATACTGTACATGCCACACAAGCTACAGCAGATGACCACATTCTTTCTGTGAGGCTTACCTTTTTAAAAAGGACGCACCACTTGCAGCCATTGCACTTTGCTATTTGTTTTGAAGTCATTGGTTCGTATTTCACACAATAGTACTGATGAGAAGACAGCAGATTCAGGCAGCTGCTGAAAAAGAACAGATGTCTGAATATGCTGGTTATGGCGTTTAGCTGCTGCGAAGTGGACGGAGAGAAATCCTCGCCAGACAGGAGTCAACAGGAATGCCACGTGACTGAAGTCAGAAAAAAACAACAACAACAACAAAAAAGCCTTGGTCCGGGCTGACAGAAATGTCTTGAAACAAGACGGCCTCTTCCTCCAGAAGTAGTCATGTAAACAGTTCAGAGTATTTTTGTTTTCCTTTCATCGTCTCTTGTAGATTTCCCTCCTTTTTTTTAAGGCTTTTCCTAAATTCTTTTTCAATTTCAGTGTTTTTGTATCACCAAAGTCCCCAAAAAAATCTTCAAACAGAATCAGAGAACTTATGAGAGAATATCAATCCCCTAAACCTCAGAGCAGAGTCCGGCCTGCATCTGTACCTCACGTTCAGTCCGGGCGGGATGATGGCGAGGTGTTGATCAGGCTCCAGGTGTGAGCTGGTTCCCTCTGGTCAGCAGCAATGCAGTCAGACTGAGGAGACCTAGGAACCCCAGCCTCCTAAGCAGGGCCATGCCGTCTTTAGGGATGACCACCTGGGCCAGGTCGTTGGTGATGAGGGACACCTCATGAGCTACACAGACAAAGATGAAGGTGCTGACTATGATGTTGAGTGAAGGGTTTCCTGGGATGAGAACCAAAACCCCCTTAGTGTCAGCTGCCAGCCAGATGTGATATTGGCAGATAAAAAGCTGGAAACAAGAAAAAAAATGAAGTTAGAACTGGAATTAATATTTTGACTTTCCCTTGAATGTCACTCTTCACATCTGTAGTTTTGCACATTTGCTTGTTTTAGGTTTTTCTTATTTTTTAGTGTTTTCATCAGTTCAGTCGGTTTTACCTCTAAGGAGATCTTTCCAAACCAAGCAAAGAAGGAGCTGTACACAGAGCGGGCGTAGCCGGGAATGTTCCTGATGAGAATGAAGGCCAATATCTGCCAACACAAAAGACAGAACAATGTTTCTTAAAGGACTACTCCAATGAAAATGTGTTTTTGGCATTTTAACACGCATTTTTCTGGTGCTGGAGGACAGAAATTAAGGAAAATTAAGCCTAAGATTGTATATCTGATGAAAAAAAAATTGGATTTGTGACGTAGACAAAAAGCTGGGCGGAGCTTCCTGCTCCGCTGAATTCTGATGAATCCACTTGAACACGAATAGATCCGTCTTTGATTTCCTCATCTGAGCTGGAACCTGGATCAAAACCTTACGGCCGGATAGCTCCAATGGTGCTCAGCCGGTAAAGTTAGGTTGGCAGTGTGAGGGGCTGTAAGCTACCGAGAATGTGTAAACAGAGAGCTCTCAGTAACTGCAAAGGGTTGAATTGATAGCGCCAACAACTCAAAGGTGAATTTCTAACGAACTCCTGCCGCTTTGCAGAAATTAGGTCCTAGAAAACGACATAGGTTTTTTCATTTGACCTAAAAGCAGCATAATCCTAATGACAAAAACCACTGAGAACACTTTTAAAATAGATCAAAAGATGATCGGAGTGGGGTGAGATCTGCATCATTCAACTCTGTTGCCTATTTCTTTTATTATAAAATATAAGAGTTGTTTGCTCCAGAAGGTTTTCTCTAAATGTGACCAAAAAAACTGAAGAAAACTGACAGTCAAATGAGATGTAAAGATGTAAAGAACAGAGAACGTTTTGCAGGATGCTAAACATGGAAAGACGGATGATGCTCAGACTCATCAGGACAGAATAAAATTGTACCTGGACTACAGAAATGTAAGGATGCATCTCATTGCACTCAGTTTTGGTCTTGCAGTTGCTCGCCCATATTGAGTAGGTCTAGAATGATGATGACAAGAAAAATGAAGTTAACATTTTCAATTAAAACACTGAAAGGTTGTAGACATAGCAGAATTTTCCATAATCTTGCAACACATATTTACAGATGTCTAAAATGTTCTGAGAAACATAATCTGGATATCTTACAACGAAGGAGAAAATGGAGAGGGAGAGGAGCAGGTTGGAGATCTTGGGAGGGAGGAGCGGCTCTCCTTTGCTCTCTGACAGAACCTGACACTTCTGCAGCAGCAGGTAGATGAAGGCAAACAGCATGCCGTGAATCACTGCCTGAAGAGCAAACATGTCCAGTTAAAACACCAGAAACCAGAGCAGGGCGTTAGCTGTGGGGTGAGACCTACAAATCTGTCCAGTTTCCATCGGAACCACCACTCGTGGACACTCCCATCCAGCTCAAAGAGCTTGGAGACCGGCCACACGGAGAAAACGCTCTCAAAAAATTCCTGCAGTCAAGGAAGAAGACAGAGTTAAGAAATGTAAAAGAAAATGGAAGCATTTAACCATTTATATCCCATTTGATTTCTGAGGCCCCTAGCTCATGAGCCCCTAGATCAAAACGTCCCTTAAAAAGCCATTGTTGATAACTTTATCCATGTTTTCTGCCCTGTAGTTCATCATCCTTCCACTAGGGGTAGTAGAAGGACTTTTCCTGCTCATTTCAAAATGGCTGCTTATATGACATTTCCAAGTCCTTTTTGCTGGCAAAAATTTAGCTAACTTTCACGTCTTTATGGTGAGAATAAATCATACTTATTAGTCGTTCTTTTTAAATGTCTACTTTTTGTGTTGAAAGAATACAACAGAGTTTTAAGGCCACCATATAAGAAAAAATGTTTTTGTAAATGTAACTTTATTTTTTTTAATAAAATTACAACTTTTTTTTTCAGAGCATGACTTTTTTTCTTTGAAATTTAGGATTTTAAATCACAAATTTACAATGTACTTCTTGTAAATTGTCTGAATTTATTTTCCTAATTGTATTGACATTTTTTCATATTTTGCAATATTATTATAGTAAAAATTTGACACAATTTATAACTTTTTTCCATCATTTTTTGACGTTATACACAGGAGTCTAAATGAACTGTATGTGTGTGTGTGTGTGTGTATATATATATGGAAATATATATATATATATATGAAAAATGGTGGGCCTAATACTCAATCTCAAAACCAAGGCATTTTTTCCCCCTGAACACTCGTGTCAATATTTTTGCATCTTAAACTAACATTGTTTTGAGCAACAACTTACCAAAACCCTCACTGTATCATAATTGATGTTATCGATATCTCATAAAAATGATACTGCTATTTCTTTGTGGATTTTGTCAAAAGGGTTAAACATCTTCTTTCCAAAAATTTGAATCGTCTGTCAATTCTTTGATGGAGTGGGCTTTACAGGGTTAATTTTGCCTTCCAAAATACAAGCCATTTAAAAGTCAATAATATAGTTGCTTTGTTACTGATTTATTACAGTTTCAAATCACCCACCTGTGAGAAAGAAAAAAGACAGATAAAGACCAGGAGACCGAGCAGCTTGGCCAGAACTGCGAGGTGCCACATCCTGTTACCTGTGCAGAGAGAGTTGCTCTGTTCAGTCCATCAGAAAGAACTGTGAAGCACCGAATCATTTGCCGTTCGAAACCTACTGTTGGCTTTCTTTTGAAGGATCTGAGGCCACACTGCCATTGTGCCGTAGATGATGACGAACCAGAAGGTCACCAGGGGAACAAAGTAATAGAACTGATACGGCCTGTCCATCACAACACACAGCACCAACACCAGGAAGTTCAGACGGAACAACACCTGTGAAGGTACAAGACAATTCCACCGTTCAACGACCACCTGAAGAGGAAGTGGCGCTCTGAAGCAAAACACTCAAACACAACTGGCTGTAAACTTACTTGGCACACTCTGTTGAGCCCAAAGTCTCCTTTCAGCCAGAAGAAGGAAAAATGTCCATAACCTGTCTGAAACAGGTAAGCTGCCACCAGCACCCGCACATGCATGTACACTGGAATGAACTGACAGACGGACGCACGATTGGTCAGCTTCTCAGATGCTTGCAGTAGGAAAGACAGTGTGGAGGCAAGTTTCCAGACTCACAGCGCTGGCTCCAGATATGTGATAGATGAGGATGACCAGCTGCATCCAGCCCTTCCACTCATCCGTCTGCTCTCTGTTCAGCAGTTTGGTCTGTGAGGACATTTAAAGATCATTGAGGTCTTTCTAGTCACTAGGTGTGTTTACATACAAAGACATTTTGCACATTTCTGCTTGTGTTTGCAGTTGCAGCAACATGCATGCACATAAACTATGACAAAAAAAGAAAAGAAACAAGGTCTTTGTTCTGGTCCAACTTACCTCCTTACTGTTCTCGCTGTAGAATATTCCCAGCACAAAGATGTAGAAGAGAGGAATGAAGAAAGCTGAATGTGTGTAGAACTTGTGTTCTTTCATGAACACATCTGCTCGGTCACAGAGGTAAAAGTAGCCCATGATGATTCCCATCCTGCAGAGGGCCTGAAAGGGCGCCTTCTGCCCCAGAGGGACGGCGGCGCTTGCTGGCTTCTTCTCCTCCAGGCTCTCCACATCGGTGGGAACGGGCCGGCGATGGCGGTTGTTGCCGAGGACGTGGAGGACAGCAAAGACCACAGCTGAGCCCAGGAAGAAGCAGGCTGTGAGTTTTTGGAGGAGATTCAGCGGCGGTAATGTCTGGCAGCAGGAGCCGTCAATGGGTCTCAGCAGCTTGTTGCACGCAGAGTTCATGAGCAGCATGGCTCCCTGAGGGGAGACGGACAACGTGAGATCCACCCAACAGTACAGACTCAACATGTAATACAATTTTCTCCCAATCGCCCTTCTCATAACCTGAGATGAAATCCGTCTTACCACTTTCCTGGTGCTTTCAGGCAAGTGCAAGCCATCCTCTGATTGGGTGATGGTTTCTAACGCAGCCTGCCGGGAGGCTGCCACCAGCTTGACTCCAGATCTACCATCATGTTTGCTGCCATTGAGCACGCTCACTGCCACATCATTGTAAAGCTCCAGCTGTTGATTGGTGATCATCTTCCTGTTCTCACTCAACGCCTCCTCGTTGACTGGATCTGCAGGATTGACAAACGTGAAGAACGCAGACAAAACAAGGTTTGGTTGAAAAGGTGAGCATTTTTCTGAGACACTGTGTCGTCCGAAAAAATACTCAAGATTCAAATAAAACCTGATAAACCGGTTGACACTGAGCTGTTTGGTCTAGGGTTGGGCGATGTCCCTTAAATTGGCCGTTGACGATGTTTGCTGTCAACCATCGGGATGGACGATGACATCGTCGGGGGGGGGGGGTATTTTTACATTTTTCGTTCTTATATAACTGCTATTCGTTTTTTTGCTTTCTTCATTTTATTTCCCAACTAATGACTAATCCGCGATGATCCAGTATAAACTGAGGGAAGTGACTTTAACAAAAAAGTAACAAACAAAATAGAAAAGAAGTAGTCCGCTCCCGCACTTCACTAGTGAAGTGGACCGGCGGAGCGCGGACTTACAGCTTTGCGTTTGAGGGGAAGGGGGGGGGGGGTGCTTTGTTACATGAGCGCTATGTGTGGGAGATTTAAGACTGCGATCCGTCCCGCAGCTCTAGGGGTACAAGCAACCGAACTCAGAACCGGGTCTAAAAGTGTGTGTCTGAGCACAGCTCGGATCGTCAGCAGACACACAGCGGTGTGAGCTTCAAAGCAGAAATGTCGCTCAGTCCTTAGAAAACATTCAAACAATCACGCGGATTTGTGTTTCCAGTCGTGTCCCGACTAAATAAAGGCTGATGTTATTCTTACATGTTTACGTGCAGCCAGCATGCAGCACCACCCAAAGCTATTGTTGTTAGCCCGTGTTAGCATACTGCTAATCCTGGCTCCGTTCAGAAAAAGCACTGACCACACGGATTAAAATTCAAATGATGAGCGAACAGGTGTTTCATAATAACCGTAACATTATTAAAAGCACGTTTAGAAGATCATCTCGTATTTTACCGAGCTGACATGTCAATGTATATAGCCGCTCGGCGCTGTTTAACATTGTTTTGTATTGAATTGTTACATTCAATAAAGTTTGAAAAAAAAAGCCGCTAGGCGGAATTTATATCCTTCCGGTTTTCAAACCCTACTGCGCATGTGCGAATGATTTATTCCGACGGAAAGTGTGACCTTAGTGAAAGTTTTTATATTCTGAAAACATTTTTCTGGGACCATGTACACGATTGGATTCTAATCCGACCATTGATCCCATCAAGATATTTTGTACATGTAACCGCGGCTTATGGTGTCGACACGCAACGTGGCGGGGGCGTGGCATCACGATGGTGGTCTCTCCATCGGGATGTCAGTCACCCATCACGATGGACGATGATATCGTCCATCGGCACAACCCTAGTTTGGTCCATGTCAGGATTGGCAGTGGTGTAAAAGCTCACCTGAATTGAGGTGCAAGCAAACAACTGAACTTTGATGTGCCTACCCTGCTGTGCTTCACATGGACTCCCTTCAGCAGACAAAAACACCATCGTGAACCAAAGCCAGTGTGAAGCGTGAGTGCTGTACATTTTAATCAAGAGGTACAAAAACAGCCTTCATTTTAAACTCCAGTATAGGCTTAAATAGATAGGTGTTGGGAATGATCTCCGCAAAGAAAATGGTGTGGTAAGGGAGCAAGAGAGCATTTTCCTGCATTTCCTGAAAGATCCACTCTGATGAAAACCATGGGTTTTGGTGTTTTCTTAACATGTTTTTGTGACACTTTTTGACGATGGAGGACATAAATTCATCAAATTAAGCTTAAAACTGCACGTCTGAGTATTTCTGTACTCAAATTGTTGGAAATCAGAGCAGATGGAAAAATTGCTGCTTGAAAAAGAGATTATTTTTGACAGAAAATACGCTGGGCGGGTCCAGGGCTCCAGACTAACTTTTTTCACTAGGAGCACAGTGGCCCCTAACTGAAAAATTTAGGGGCGCAACCAGAAAATTTAGGGGCGCATACCGTAAATCAACATGCTAACCAAATCTACTAATTTCCACTGTATTACTAATAAATACTTTAATAATAGATGCAGAAATTACAATGTGCTGTTTTTAAATTCAGTGTCACATTTTATTCTGCACTTTTGAAGATGCAACAAGGAAGTAAACTGACAGCACCATCGCTGTCATGACAGTACAAATAAGTAAAGAAAACTGATGGAAATTTATCTTTGTGACACCAAATAGGTGCAGCCAAGATGCACAATAAGCGTGTTTGAGATCACCCAGGTGAACTCAACGCTGCGCAGATCACCTGGTGTGTGACGTATATTTTTGTTTTTGCTCCAACATCAACTGTCAATCATCACAAAAATATCGCGAGAAAGGGATGGGAGCAAGGGGCAAACCTACCCGGACACAGCTGGAAACAAGAGACTACAAAACAATGCATTATGGGACATGTGTCCTGATGGTTTTTGTAGTCGAGTGATTAATTAAAATAATTTCAAATACCAATTCATTAAAAAAGGCTACATACATCACAAAACATTAAAATAATCATAAAATATATAATAACACAGATCATACTAAGGGGGAGAATAATATTAAAACTAAATTGAATGTTAAGGACAACTCCAACTGTTCTCCTTCAGTCTTGCTGCAGATTCGCTTTCATCTCACAGCCCCCCCCCCCCCCCCCGCCTGGTCTCCCCAACGATCCAGGCGAGCCGCCGGTTCCTCTCAAACACGTCTATCGTTGCATTTTCCCCACGTATTTTCAGTGTGTCTAAAACTAATGTTTTTGCCCGCACGTGTTTAAAGTACAAGCCCCGTTAGCTGTTACGCATGTAGGTGTGGGACATTTATTCTCCTCAGCTGACCCGACTCCCGCGGGACGGGAGCGGTGTGCTGCCGTAACCCGTTTGATGCGCCGCCGTAACCAAAACCTAAACCTTCCTCCGGGTCTGTGCGGCCCAGAGAAAAGTTCAGCACGGACTGCATGTATTTAGAAAATTACGAGCGAATAAATACGTTTCTAAACGAAAGTAAGGAACTTCTTAATGTGGCCCGGGGAGGGAGGGGGCTGTCAGGTTTCCTGCTTTCAAACCCTGTCATTGTCACGCCCCCAAGAGTCATATACCCCACTGTGATTGGTTGGTCAGCTCCGTGCACGACGATGAAAAAGTGTCATTCATACAAACTGGCGGGCTGCAGTAACATTAAACCTTCATATTAAGGCGGGGACCGCAAAATATCATCTTGGGGGCCGCAAATAGCCTGCGGCCGCGAGTTTGAGACCCCTGCTGTACACTCTGGCACTGGTACACTAGCTGCAGGTCGGAAGAACGAATCAATAGTTCGCTTACCCATAGCTCAGACTCACATATCAGGTTGTGATATTTGTCTCCGTTTCCTTCCCACAGATGTTTACGCGCACTCGATTATCTCTAGGCCCCGCCCCCTACACGCATTTTAGCCACTCACAGTGGCTTTCCCTATTCTTCTCACACGCAGTGGCCGCCTCACACACAGGCATCACGCGAGTGTACGTGCTCGCGTTTCATGAGTATGTGCGCGAGTGTGTCTGCCTGCGTCCGTGTGGCTTGCGTCTCATTAATTATTTCATCGATCATTGACATGCCCCTTCCACGTTTGATGTATAAAAAATACGGAGGGTGGGGGATGCAAATTTACTGGTCGCACATGTGCGACTGGATGTAAAATTCAGTCGCACACTCTCAAATTTTGGTCGCAAAATGGGACCAATTGCTCGCAGTCTGGAGCCCTGGGCGGGTCACAAGCTCCCTGCTCCGCTCCATTCTGATGCATCCACTTTTAGACAAATAGATCCATGAACGTCTTTGTTTTCCTCGTTTGAGCTGACACCTTGTTCAAAACTGTGCGGCTGGATAGCTAAGATATTGCTCGCCATTTTGGTTGCATCAGTAGGTAGGGGTTGTGAGGGGCTTTGAGCTAGCAGGAGAGAGCGTGTAAAAGACCTCTCGGCAAAAGGGAGGAGGGTGGGACTGCTCCACACCAACGATCTCATCCAGGACTATTTTCCAGAAACGATGTCCTAGAAAACAACACTTTTTAAAATTTAGTCTAAAAATGGCATAATAATAATGAAAAGACCACAGGGGAACGCTTTTACAATAGATGAAAAGAAGATCGGCGTGAGACTTTAAAAATTTCAGGTGTCTTTGTCTGCTCTCAAAGGCAAACCCCTCAGACAAATTTAAGAAGATTTAAACTGGTCAAATGTTCTCGTCACTTGGCAAAATGCTTAAATGATATCTTTAACATGGACATAGCAGGTGCCATCACCTTGCAGAATCCAGTAGACTTCGCCATGCTCAGCCAGCCTCTCCAGATGCACAGCAATGGCTGTCAGATTGACTTTATACTGCTGCAAGGTCTCACTGCTGCCACCATGCAGCTTGATGGACCACTGTTGGAAACGGATAAACAGGCAAGATTAGGACTGACGCAATCTAGCAAACACCTTGCACTTGTCCAGCACCAAAATGAGCTGACACCGCAGAGCAAACGGCTTACGGTAGCAGCTCCCAGGATGACCACGTCTGGCTTTGCTGAACCTTCCTGCAACACACAGGAGAAGATTTCCCTGTTGTTTAGGCTTACTACATACAAGATGCTTTCACAGCAAATATGACTCTAGACTCACCTGTATCCAGGAAACCAAGCGTTCCTTCATTGAGTTATTTGCCTCTGGATACCACAGAAAGTCCTAGACAAAAAAGGTTTTGTTTCAACTCCACCAGAGTATATATTTTGTAGAGAAAGACATGGAATGGAACGGTAAAGTCAGAGATAACTCACCACTTTAACCGATGACTTCGCCTCCTCAAAGGAAATGTCTTCGTGCTTCCAAAATGACAAGTAAAAACAGAGAAAAGCAGTTAGAGATGAGAAAGACGTTCCTCTGATGCCCCCTGTCAGTTCAAATCTGCTACACATCACCAGATTTTAGTATTCAGATTAGAATGACAGGTTTTCAGTGTACTGAACCAGTAAAACACAGCCATGGAGAGGACAATAAGAAAACCCGCCTCAACAGAAAAAAAATTACAAATAATATCATTTGTCTAGAGTGATTTGGAAACGGCTCATAAAACATCCATTAAACCTGAACAGAGTCCTTAAAATCTAAATTTTTTGTTTTCAAATCACATCTGATGTATGTAGAGCTGCCTTTTCGTTTTTTGTAGGTTGAAGCTTTGAAGGGGATTTTGTTAAACCAGGTTGGAAAATATATAAACAGATGTACAAAAATGAAAGATAGGTTGACAGTCAAAAAAAAAAAAAAACATTTCTACCTTGTTTCCATCTTCTCTTCTATCCGGTTCAATCACTTTGACAAAGGAGTAAAACAGCTGTCTTATCCGTGAGTCACCGACAAAGGCCACCCGTTTCTCTGCAAGGCATGTTTTGGCTTCACTGAAAATCAAAAGAACAAGTCTTCAATTAATGAAGAACAACAGATTATAATGCCTGTCTACTTAAGGTAAAAAAAGTGATTACATCAATTTATAGATTTTCTATTATGTACTCAGGTGTAACTGACCAATACAAGTGAGATCTATTATGTTGGAAAAGGTTTAAAAACTTATTTAAACAGGAAAATCAAGTTTAATCTTTCATAAGCTCAAAAATATTTTACACAACGTCTACTGAGTTTTGAATCAAGTTTCCATTTTGTTCTCAAAATATACAAATGATAACTCCACTAGTGATGGGAATACAGATGTAAAATATGGTTTCTTAAGCTAAACTAAACTAGAGTAAACCTTGACTATCTATCAAGTAACATGACCCTGAACATGAAGCAGTGTGACTCACGTGCTTTTGTATTTGTGCATCATACAGCCATAAGGCTGCCATACATTCTCTCCCAAGTACCGTCCTGTGGACAGCAGCCATTCACATGAGTCTCCGCCTGGAGGGAGACACACAGAGGCAAACTGTAGGTCCAAACAAAAGACTCTGACTCACGTTTCCGTGCAAAACGACAAAAACCCTTCCTCCAGTCGACCAATGCCAAAGACTTCTTCAATGCACAGTACTGACTGAGACCAAAACTAAAACCATCAGCGGTTTAGCTAAAGCTTAACGGTTGGCTTTTTATGTGTCCATCATGAAAGGAGCCATCTGCAACTGGCTGGCGTTTGTGCAGGCTGGTAGCAACTGGGCTGTCAGAAGCTCCCCTTACCAAACAAAGAAGATCCTCTGTGTATATCTATGCCTCTCATGCTTATCACATTCTTTGTTGGTTGCTGATGATGTTGCTACTTTTAGGTGGAGCATTCAACTGTTGTCCACAAAATAATTCAACAGTATTTATGCACTTTAAGGGAGAAAAACAACATAAAAAACACACAGAAATCTAAACATTTGAGCCCAAAATCCAAATATATATATATATATATATATATATATATATATATATATATATATATATATATATATATATATATATATATATATATATATATATATATATATGTATTGAGAGATTAGCCTTTTGGCATCAAAAGATATTTTAGTCCCTTGCTAAAACAAATGCTGTTATTCATCTTTCAGCGGTCAACTTTCACTGATTGGCACATGTGGTTTGGCAGAGATGTTTCCGCCAGATGCTCTTCCTGTATTGTATCCGGGTCCGGGCTGGGGACCGGCACAGGGACACCCAGACTTGTGGCTACATAGAGTTAATGGTCTTGTCAAAGGAGCCACACTGGATTCAGCTCTTCACGTCTTGATAAAACAATCTTTTCTCAGTTAATCAGACTATTCAAATTATACATTTCTTAAAATTGCTTATTAAACACTTTCTGAATCAAAGAGTTATATAATATATAATAAAACTATATTATTCTCTGATTTGGGCACATTATCCTATTTCAAGTCTAATAATTTTCTGGATGCACACAGCTGCTAACTTTGCCTAGCAACACAAGGCAAAACAACAAGCCACGAGAGCGATTATGATTACGCAACACTAAAGCAAAAGTTTATTGTATCTTATAATCAATAATATGTATGACAGACATCATTGCTGGAGGTTCAGTTTAACCAGACATCTGCCACAGAGTAATAAAGCATTTATTGTGCTAGCATGTAAACACAGCTATTATTAGCAGGGTTAGCTTGGTTCCGCTAGCCATACGTGCCGAGCCAGACATGGCTGTCTGCATTCCCCCTGCTTAGTTTACCTGGCTGTTATTGATATACAACTTTAACCCCAGACTATAACATTTCTGTGCATTGCATTTTAGGAGTGGTCAAGTACAAAAACAATAAAGTCAGGAGGAGCCTACAAAAAAATAAAAATAAAACACGGCGTGCTAGCAACCTTTAGCTTGTGTAGCAACGTCAACCCTCAGCTGACATAACGGAAGAACACTCACCGTCATAATGCCGCAAAGCTCCGTGAAACACCAGCAGCAAAATAACGAGCACAAACGATATCAGTTTGGCATTTTTTATGGTGAAATGTTGGTTTATTTCGCGTTTGCCCAGGCTATAGGCCAGGATCGCCATCTTTGCTGCTCCATGACAACAGGCAGTTGTGTGGTCCGGCTGCGGCGCGCCTTCTGTCTGCTGCGCTTCGAGCGACGCCTCCTCTGGAGCCCCCATCGCCCCAAACTTGCAGGAGGGTGGAGGGATACATCAATACATAATAATGGAAATTTAACTGACTGCACGCCTGAATTACTCACCCTTAAAACTTAGTTTTAAAAGCATTCAAAAAGTATCTCGGTTTTGAGAGCGCCGGTTTCTTCATAAACCCAAGGTTGTTCAGTAATTATGATGCCGCAACCTAGGCAAAGTGCACAGTACCTTGTAAACGCGGGTGGAGCATAAAAACTAAGCAGATCGCTGCTTAACCTGCCAAACAAGAAATGCAAATATTGATCACACAAGTTCCTGAACACAGAAAATTGGAAGTAACAATTTTTCTGATGATGGGGGACATTTATTAGGACGATTAAGATTAAAACTGTATTTCTGAGTATTTTTTTATTCAAATAGTTGAGAATCAGGAGCAGACCAAAAAAAATCTGTTGGGAAAAGCTTGTAGGTGTGACATAGGAGCTACAATCGGCAGGTCAAAAGCTCCCTGCTCCGCTCCATTCTGATCATCCACTTGTAGACAAATAGATCCACGAACGTCTTTGTTTTCCTCGTCCGAGCTCCCATCTGCCTCAAAACTATACAGCTCTAATAATGCTCGCTGGTATTGTGTGTCGAAGCAAGCGGGAGAATGTAAACAGATGGATAATGGGAAGTAGAAGCGGGCTTAAGGCCCGTTCACACCGGGACGAATTTCGCCGGCGATTTTCGCCGACGTTTAACGCTTCGTGACTAAACAAAGGGCACCAATGAGAGTGTGCACACCGACGCGAAAAAACGCCACGCGCCAAAGCGTCAAAAAAAAAACGCCTCGGGTTCGTTTTTTTTCTATTCAACCAATGAGAATGGCGCTTTTGCACACGTGTCTGGAGCTTCTGAAGTTACAGTAAAACACAACTTGGGGGCGCTCAAACACAAAACTGCCTTGCTGAGCACACATACCAGCGAAGAAGATAGACCCCAAGTAGCGTCTACACTGCCGCGAAGAAATAATGACGGACATTCTAAAATATCCCCAAACCAAGCACCAGTTGGAGCTACTGGTGCTTGAAATATTCATGTTTTCTTTGTATGATTCTGACAAGCGCGTAAATACTTGCTCTCTTCTTCTGAGTGAAAAGCGACTTTAAGAAGCGTAAAGTTGCGCAGCGCCACCTTGTGTACAGGAGTATTTCTGTTTACATTAAGCGCCATCTAATGTCAGGGAATGAAATTGCATGTTTGCTCGGCTCATCGTCAGCGAAAATCGCCTGGGTGTGAACACAAAAAACGTGGCGAAAAACGCTGGCGAATAACGCCTGGCGAATATTCGTCCCGGTGTGTACGGGCCTTTACTCCGCACTAACAGTCCCACCCACAACTCAGAGGGGAACTATTGGTTTTGGGCTATTGGTGTGTTCTGAACGTAAAAGTTCATGGTCCTGACCGAGTCTGTTTTATGTGGTCCAGACTGAGTCTTGAACCTTTCAACTGGACATTTCTGTGTCAAACCAAAGCTTGTAAACAAAAGCATGTGACCCAAGATCTCTTCAGTCATTGGCCAGGAATCACAAGGGCGGGGCAAATCAATGAGAGAAATAACAATGGAAGTCCTGTGCTTTGCAGTCCTTGTCGGGATGGTTCACTTATTCAAACTTTATTGTTTGCTGATCAACTTTGAACGTCTGTATCAATGTCAAGTACAACCCTTTGTACTTGCTATCGTAAGCTGGAGGCATGCTGCAGGGCGGTTACTGAGGGGCCAACGGCTAAGATAGTATGCTGATAAGTGTTCATGTCATATAGATTGTTGGGATAACAGTGAGAAGCGATGTGTGTCATGTTAAAAGTAGTTATGATGAGCCTGCGTTCATCCGACCACATTTCAATGAGTTGCTGTGTCTCAGTGTTGCTCCATGTTTGTCTACAACGTATGATTGCTACCTTCCTACTGTGCATCCCATAATGCCCCGCTACGTTGGACATTTGGTCCGGTTTTTCCACTACAAGCATGGAGCCTATTCAGACTGAGGACACTGAAAAGGGAACCGAAGCTCAGTCCAATTGGAAACAAATCGAGACCACCTCAAAAGATGGGTCAGAGAGCGGTTTTTGGTCCCGGGCCAGGGTTCACTTGGATGTATTCAGACTGAAAATTTTTTCTGGATAATCAAGGGAAACAAACTTTGGTTCACTTAGATGAACCAATGTGTCTAGTCTGAATACACCCTTGAAGTCTCATGATTTTAAACAAGTCTGTCACAGCTCAAAGTAATATGCTGCAGAGGAGTACTTCTGTAACGTCTTTTTTGTGTGTTTTCTGTCAGAGTGTCTGATAAGTATGCTGCAAAACCACATTTGTTCTTTCTCCACTGACATAACATGTTTAGAAGTACTGTTGAAAAGAGCACGGTGAACTAAATTATTTGGATCAACCAAATATTTGAAATATTTCAGTCATGCAATGCCTGCTAGTTTTTCGTGTTTTACAAACTGTCTCAGTCATTGCTGTCATTTGTGGCTTTGTAAAAGGATCATATTACTATGAATTTTAAAGCTGTAGAGTTCTTGTGCGTTGAGAATGACTCTGATTGCTTCTGATTTAGTCTGATGTCATGTTTTCTGCCATTCTGTTGGGAAAAATGACAATCAATGATGACGACATTTCAAATGTGTTTTCTATTTTGGTAACAAACTCAAAATTCCCATAAATTTGATTTCATTTGTTCACACTCAAATGAATACATTTTTTGTAACTTACTGTTAATGACTGTTTGATTTGTTTTGATCTTTCATCTTGAATCATTTTTTCACGGCACCATCAGATCATCTTCATAAAGGTAAATGCTTAACCCTTGTGCTATCCTAGGCACTGTAACATTGGGAGTGGGGTCATGTAGACCCACTAGACAGTGCGCTGAACCTTTTTTCTTCAATGATTTGTGATCTTCACTGGTGTCCATGGATTACATGAAATCTTTCCACCTTTATCCACCTTTGTCATGGTAGGGAGAACACGTCAATGTAAGGGTAGGGTTATCTAAGATAGCACAAGGGGACATTGCATGTCTGCAATATTGATTGTACATATTGGTGAACAACCCTCATCTTTATTCTGTGTGGGATTTTTTTGTATTTGCTTTTGCAGTCAAGGAGGACTATCCAACATTACGTTAGGTGTGTTTGATGCCAGCAGAAGATCTGAATTTGTCTATGCCATGTCTTTATTTGGGCTCTGTAAAGAGCTATCTGCTGGAAACAAAAGGGAATCTGCATAACTGTTCAAATGAGTGATCATCTGGGATTATCTACAATAAGTTTTTAATTGCCTTCCTCTTTCCAACTAAGCCTTATCAATTTTAATAGAAAAATAAGGTATTCAATAATATATATATATATATATATATATATATTTTACACATTTAATGACCTTAGATTTTTTAAAGCTTAAATGCCACTGTATGACTGTTGACCCGGTTAGTTGACCTACACAATAAATCTAACATTAAAAAAGACTACAGAACCATTTAAAATAATTTTCTCAATCCCACATCCTTGAAATGTCAAACCTTAAATATTACAACAAGGAATAACCATGAAGTTAGAAAAAAATTTAGCGATGCCATGATCCTCTACATCAAACTTATCTCTAAGTCCCCAAACAAGAGTATTTGCATTTAAGCAACAACACCATCCAGTGACCAACCAAGGTGTTGCAGCAAACACCAACAACAGCTGAAACTCCAGCACCATGATCTATATGTAAAATGGTAAATGGCATATACTTATATAGCGCTTTCTACCCTCTTTTGAAGGCCCAAAGTGCTTTACAGTCACAGTCCCATTCACCCATTCACACACTCACACACTGGTGGCGACTCCACTGCCAAACACTGGCCCCAACCTCCCACCAGAGGCAAGGTGGGGTTCAGTGTCTTGCCCAAGGACACTTTGACACATGGGCATGCAAGGCAGGAATCGCACCTGCAATGTTATGATCATGGGTCGACCGCCCTACCGCTGCACCACAGCCGCCCCTAATATAGCAATACAGTAAAAAGAACAAATGAAGCTAGCTGAAAAGAAGCCTAATCTCCATGGGAAGTGTAATGACCATAATCATGCATCACTGAAAATTATCCCTTGACCCAAACCACAGAAATTTATTTGGATGCAAAAGCTGTATTATGCAAGAAAAAGCAACGTGACAGGATGCATATTTACAAAAATCAATGCACGTTAGTAATCACACATTGGCATGGTCAGTGTAAACAGGAATTCCCTTTACATGGAATTTAATGCATGGTTGAAAGGCGAAACCAGTGGGGAACAAAATTCGAAATATGGCTGTGCCTCCACAATAGGAAGATGTAAAATTCAGTGATGACATTTAAATCATCAGCTGAAGTAAAGCCAGTGAAAAGAAAATGACAGTGACACACCTTCAGCAGTGTCATCAAAACATGAACGCGCTTAAGTCACTTTGTAGTGGGTTTTGGAACATTGGACATGCTTTATTTCAGAACTTTTCACAATTTATTTAAACATCTCACATATACAAAATAGGTACAATAGACTTTGGGGAGTCATTGTTTCAGAGAGAGAAGAGGCCGCCGAAAACTATTTAGAACTCTGTGAAATTATGTGCTGTCAGTATGAACATTGGAAGTGGGACTGGAAGACTAAAAAAGCATGATGGGGGAAAGAAAACAAGCTAGAAAAAGAACAAAAAAACAAAACCAAACAGACATCAACTTTTGAAACATTCCACCTGCTTAAAACGAGGGAGTATCAGCGGGATACAAGCAGGACTCCTCAAAGGTCAATACAAAATAATACAGCAAAAAAAGTGGTTCGTTCCACAGCTGCATAATAGCACCATAGATCCCTGCTTCAAGTAACTGAGCACCTTCCGAAATGGGACAAAACTTGAAGCATCAAAAGTCTTAACATCTCTGTTGTGGACCCAGCTCTCACCAATAGTATTTTCTTTATGCACAGGCATGAGGTAGTTCAAACCTTTTTTTCTTGGAAATTGTGGTTTTAAACCTCCTCTCTGGAAGATATACAAAGACCACAACGTGATGCACACTTCAGCATTTTTATTACACTTGTTTTATTTTTTACAAAAGGATGACATAATGTCCCACAACAAGGTGTTTTCCCGCGTCCCTTTGGGTGGCTGTATTAATTTGAATTGCACAAACGCTCCTTTCAGTCCGTTCAGTCCTCGCCGATAGTTGCCTATTTTTAGCAAGTGGATGTGCAGACGGAAATCAGCATTTAAAAAAAAAAAACACAAAAAGAAGGGCAGAGATTTGGGGATTTCTTTTTTCGTTCTTTCTCTCTTTTTTTTTTCTTTTGCTGTTAATTTATCACAAGTCTATTCATTTGAAACAGACTGGGCCAATGTCCAAACCAAACTCCTGGTCGGCTTCACCAATGTCCAAAGGTGCAATGTCGAGGATGGGGAGGCGAGATGGTTTATTTGTTCTGTACTCAATAACTGTCTTGCTCCATTCACCAGTGTGTCTCTGCAAGAAAGAAAAAAGTGAAATAAAACTGATTTCTTCAAAACCACACAGAACTAAAATAACACACAGTGAAAAGATACTCACAGTGCAGCCGTCCTCCAGCACGGAGAAGATGAAGCGGCTGTTGCCGTCAGCTCTGAGCTCCACGTCGTTGGAACCTTGGAGCAACACAGCCTTCTTCAGGCTGCCGCTTTCACCATCCATGTAGGCAATGCTGTTCTTGCAGTGGTAGGTGATGTTCTGACTGGCCTGATTGGAAAGCAGGCGCATGAAAGCCAGCTGGGTGGCCATGCTCTGGGGGCTCAGGGTCTCGTCATTGTAGGCAAACTACAGAAGGGAAAGAACAGACGTCAGTTCTGTGGAATGAGTGCTTGCTTGGGGGATGCCAAAGAAGCTTTCCCCTCTCACCTCAGTACCACCGTTGATGGTCTCTCCAAACCAGACATGTTTCTTGTTCTCTGTGCTTCTGTACCAGTTCTTGCGGGCGATGCTCTCAGGGTGGGAATAGATGCAGGTCTCGCGGGTGGTGAAGTCGCAGAAGACCTTGATGGCATCATTTATGCAGCCCTGGTTGGGGTCGATCCAGTAAAATCCTGCACATCAGGAGAAAAACTGAACTTAGACTTGTTTTATTGTTTAAAAAAATCCTTCACAATAAATTGATCTCTTTGTTGTTAGTATCTCAGACAAAAAAAAACTCACCGCTGCTCCATTCAGGATGGCCGAGCTTGATGTCACGACAGGTGCGGGCTGGATTTTTCCTTGATCCCTCAGGGGTAAGCAGGTTCTCGATCTGGGTGTTGAGTGACTTGATGGTGGCATCAACCTCGTAATCCTTGGCTCTCAAAGTGGGCTGATCAGCTCTGTACTCATCGTATCCGCCAGAGACATCGTATCCACCGCCAGCAGGGCCAGGTGGTCCAGGGAGACCAGGAGCTCCAGCAGGACCCTAAAGAGAACGAGAGAATGATTCTGTATGCAGATACAGGCTCAAACTATGCAAAAAAAATTCTGAAAAGAAGAAAATAGTGTAGAACTTACAGCTGGTCCACTGAATCCAGGAGGTCCACGAGCACCAGGAGCACCAATAGTACCATGGGCACCAGCTCTGCCATCTTTGCCAGGAGGTCCATGTGGTCCAGCAGGTCCCTGAAGAAGAGATCATCCCAATACATTAATAATAAGTCTGTCAACAATGGGTTTTCTCACACATTCATGGATCTCAAGAATGTCATATTCTCCTAAATCAACTGCAGACAAAAAGAACATTTCTTATATTCAGCATCCTGAATTGATTTTTCTATGAAAGTGTTGTTGTGAGGAAAGAGAAGAATGCATGACAACTTAGTGACATGTAGACTTAAATGAGAAGCTTAAATAAATGAGAGGAATCAGCTGCCTGAAGGAGTGGCACACCACCTCATATAATTATAGACAACAAAATATGTTGTACTTTTCAGTAGGGGAAAAAAGTTATGTTCACTTTTAATTTTTGTGCAGTTTGTACTTTTTTTTCCTTCAAATGTTCTTTTTTGACTCTTTTGGATTCCACTTACTCTGGGTCCAGAAAGTCCATTTGGTCCAGCAGGTCCAGAGTCACCAGCAGGTCCCTGTGGGTGAGAAAACACACTTGAAGTTCTCTGCCAGCAGCGCAAACTTTGGTTTCGCTTCGTTTTTAAATGGGAATTTTGGACACTTACAGATGGTCCAGGCATTCCCTGGAGACCAGGATGTCCACGCAGACCCTTCATGCCTCTCTCACCCTTGTCTCCAGCAACTCCCTTCTCACCACGAGGTCCAGCAGGTCCCTACAACAGAACAAAGACAAAACTGCCATGAATACTGGTGTTTTCATTCGTTAAACGCAGAGAAAATATTTTTACACTCAAGCCTTTTAATAGTACTTACAGCACCGCCTCTGGCTCCAGCAATCCCAGCAGGTCCAGTGGGACCAGCTGGGCCCTAGGGACAAAGGAGAATAAAAGTATGGATGAGCTCTCTAGGTTATGCATATATGCTGCAAATTATGTTACATGAAAATGTAAAAAAAAAAACAAATTACAGCCTCTCCACGGCCTCCAGGTCTGCCAGGGGCTCCAGTGGGTCCAGCAGGTCCAGGGGCGCCGCCAAGTCCCATTGAGCCAGCGGGTCCAGGCTCTCCACGGTCTCCCTAAGCATTGTGGGTCAGAGAAGACCTTGTTTTATGGGTTTTTTCTGCAAATTAACATGTTGGAAAACGTCTGAACAGGCTTTACCTTGAATCCAGCAGCACCAGGACGACCAGGGGGTCCATCGTTACCAGGGTTACCCTGCAGATGGCAGAAGGTTTTGAAGTTTATGCAAAAAAAAACAATTATTTTTAGTTTTAGGCCGCACGGTTTGCATTGCAGGTGAATTTTTGTTCAAATTTCAAATTTGGTAAAACAATAAACAAAGAATCAGTGATTAAGACAAGATTATACACAGATAGCCACAAAACCAGAGCATCTTTGTAGCAAATATGGTGTTTGTGTAAATGTGTTTGTTCCCTAAAGCTGCAACGCTAATGTGGTCAGAGTAGGTCAACAAAAAATGTTATTCACTCAAATCTAAAAAAAACACTTTGCAAGAGACGCTGCCTTTAACAGCACTGTCTCCAGTGGGAAACAAAACGATTGATACGTTTTCTGTTAAAATGTTTTCTAATATAATTTCTCACTACAGTAAATGAAGTAATGTTTACTATGGTATATGTGTACAAATACAAATCTAAACAGCATCTGACATGACTGCGGTTAAAAAAGCTTTTTTCAAAGAGGGACAGAGATTCAGGAAGAACTATGTGTCAAACCTGTGATAGATACAAATTATAGAGTTGATTTAAAGTTTAAGAAATGTGATTGGCTAAAAAACTAAGTGTTATTCATGTTGAAAACTGCTTTGAGGTTTCACATGGGCTGTTTAAATGAATAAGTTTAATGTTCAGGTAGAAATGGCTCTGCACTTCTTCAATGGACACGTTTAAACTTACATCACGTCCTGCTTCTCCCTGAGGTCCGCTCATACCAGGCATACCAATGTTGCCAGGAGGACCACGAGGTCCTGCAGCACCGGGAGGTCCAGCTCTTCCTGGCTCTCCCTGTGGAGTGATAGAGAAAATTAGTGAATTTGACCTTCTTCCAACCAAACCCTACAGTGGTTGTGTTTAAGGAGCTGCCATTTCTCTTTTTTTTGGCTTTTTCTGTTGTCATGGTGATGACAAAGTCTTTTACAGCAGCTACCGAATAAAACAACAGTTTTAAAGTTGAATGATTTCCCCCTGATGACTAATTGCACTTTAATTTTTTCCTGGTTTTAGTTTTCACATACCACAGCACCAGCAGCACCAGGTGTACCACGGTCTCCTCTAGCACCAGATAGACCAACGAATCCCTGAAGTCCAAGAGGACCAGTGGTTCCAGGAGGGCCAGGAGCTCCCTAAAGAAATGGCCAAACACTCATGTTTAATGGGAACATTTGCAGTTTAAAGGAAAATAATCAATCAAACGTCAGTCATTTGTTATCTCATATCACGCACAGCGGGGCCGGGCTCTCCAGGGGATCCTTTTTCTCCAGATACACCAGGTGGTCCTACCATTCCTTGCTCACCAGATGGACCAGCAGGACCAGGGTCACCACGGAGACCACGAGGGCCATCCTTACCAGCTGGACCAGCAAGGCCTGGTGGTCCGACTATACCCTAAAAAACAGAGGAGCAGAACAAGTTTGTTAAAGTACTCATGAGTGTTAATGAATTACTGCACATTCAAAATAGGTACTCACCGCCTGACCAGGAGCACCAACTCTACCAGCAGCACCAGGGAAGCCAGTGAGACCCTGAGAAGAAACGCAAATAGTTCTTTCAGAGGTCACAAATATTATCTGGTAAACTGACACTCATAGTAGGATAAAAATAAAAAGTCATATGAACAAATAAGCTGATAAAAAATGTAAACATTCTTCCTTTTTAATGGGATATGACTTAAAGACTTCAGATGTGTTGGAGTGCATGTGTGAGGGCTGAAGTGGGCTTAAGGTAAATGATGCTTGAAATCAACAAAGAGTGCGTTTTTGTGTGCATACTTACAACAGGACCGGTGTCTCCACGAGCACCAGGGGCTCCAGCGGGGCCAGAAGGACCCTAGATCCCCAGAAAATACATAAAAATCAAAAACTCTAACTTTAAACAGTCTCTATCATGAAAAATCAACTCTTTGAGCTATTAAGTGTATTATAATGTTTATTCAGCACAAAAAACAACCCCAAAGTGGTATTTCGATTAATTTGATTCGTTCATCTCTATAAAAAACCTGCTCTCTGAACGACAGCCCTTCCCAATCCCTGAAAACAAGATTGTGACGTAACAAATCAAGTAACAGCCTCTTCCAGGAAGAGTCTGTGCTGCCAGCACCGCCCCAGGCTAACACAAACACCCACTTTCTATAGGGAGCTAGCGGTGATCGGGAAAAAGATTTTCTAAGGCTCCACAATATGGACATCCATCTTTGCAAAAGTTTGGATGTTGCTTGTTTTCAAGATCGAAATGTAGACACGCTGCAGAGGCCGGCTCTAGGATGACGTCATGAGCTGGGCAGCGGAGCTTTATCCGTATAGATGGATATAGCTTACTCTGAAAGGCTTAGGAATAGCATGGTAGAGGCCCTTTAACCCTTGTGCTATCTTAGATGACCCCACCCTAACATTGACATGTTCTCCCTACCATGATAAAGGTGGATAAAGGTGGAAAGATTTCATGTAATCCATGGACACCAGTGAAGATCACAAATCATTGAAGAAAAAAGGTTCAGAGCACTGTCTAGTGGGTCTAGATGTCCCAACTCCCATTGCTAAAGTGCCTAGGATAGCACAAGGGTTAAGGTGTATTAACATCAATCTGTGAGTTTAGCCATGTAAAAAAAGGTAACACAGCTGTCTTGTTTTGATGTCTTTTCAAAAGATCCCTGTTCTCATGCGATTATATCAAAGTGTTTGGACTTACAGAAGGTCCAGACTGTCCAGCGGGTCCAGCAGGGCCAGAGGGGCCAGTTTCTCCCTTTCCTCCAGAAGGTCCACGCTCTCCTCTTGCTCCAGGCTGACCATCAGCACCCTAAGGAGACCACCAATCATTTCTTTGTAGCATATATCAAGGTTAAAATGTATATTTGGATATTTTTACTATAATGTGGATGTACTTCAACAGGGCCTTACAGGGGGTCCGGCAAATCCGGGAGGTCCAGCAGGTCCGACCTCACCACGCTCTCCCTATGGGCACCAACAAGCCAGTTACAAAAAGTGCTTTGACGACCCAAAAGTACCACCTTTGATTGAATGCTGTTCTAATGGACGTGGTTTAAAAATGTGAATAAAACAAAAAACTCCAGCAGTTACTTACAGATGGTCCACGGGGTCCCGCAGGGCCAGCAGGTCCAAAAGAACCACTCTCACCCTGCAGAAGAATTTAGTGTCTTAGTTTAGATTCAGCCATGTAATGATTGATTAGTTAAAATCCAAATTGAGCGTTCCCAATCACCAACAACGCTTATATTCTATCGAATTTTTCACAATTAATTAGAAAAATATTGTTACATTTCAGTGTGTTTGTTTAATTTGACTTAGTTTAAATATTTTGGCATTCGATGTTTAGCTGAAGACAAGAAAGAATAGTTCTTAAAATGACCATTAGATGGCAGTGTTGAGACTTAAGAGTTATAGATTTGAAGCTACAACTGGAGAAAGTGTCATTTTTCTTCCAAACAAGCGTTAACGATCTAATGACATTTCTTTTTTCTTTTTGTAGCTTTGGGTGACATTTAAATATTGTTCCTGTGAGTTACTTTAGTCGTAAATAGTGCACAGATTTACCTTATCACCATTGGCTCCATTTGGTCCAGGAGGTCCAGCGGGTCCAGGCATACCCTATTTGAGGACAAGGGAGAAAATGATAACACTAAATTTCAAATTTATTGAACTTTTATAAATATTTTGAAGACATTTTGAATAACATTTCAAGCTGAACAGGGAGGTTTAACCTACGCGAGCTCCATCTCTGCCAGAATTTCCATCAGGGCCTTTGTGTCCAGGTTCTCCCTGTATAATGAAGGAAAAACTCATTTTATGGACTGTGACAAAAAAGAAGTAGTGCACAAAAACACCCATCCAATAATCTGATGATCTCAACGTTACCTTTTCTCCTTTAGGTCCGGGGGTACCAGCTGCTCCACGCTCACCAGGCATGCCTCCAGCTCCCTGGTGTCCTTGAGCACCAGCAGCTCCGGCAGCACCAGGCTCTCCCTGAAAACAGGCCAAGCAATGTTGTTTAACTTTTGTTCCTTTCAACATAGTTTTCACTAAAATGGGTTTCCTCAGTCACCTTGCCACCATCAGCTCCAGGGGCTCCAGCAGGGCCACGAGGTCCTATTGGTCCCTGAGGGCCAGTAGCTCCTGGACTGCCATTGGTGCCACGCTCTCCCTGAAGGGTCACCCATTTATTTAGTACTCATTTTTAAATAGTTTAAAATGCTAATCAAAGCATTCTATTTGAACAACAATTTGAGTTCTAAATACACTAAATAAAAAAATGGTATTGCTTTATTGATTAAAAAACACAACTTTGTTTATATTTGAAGCTACAGAGTTAAATGATAAAACATAGACAGGTAATCTCACCTTGGCACCAGCAGGTCCAGAGACTCCCTGATCTCCTGGGATACCCTACAGACACAAGAAGAGTGTGTTAGAAATTTATGTTTGGACCATTTTCATTCCCTTCCACAAATTCTGTAGTTCAGTTGAGTAAAACATACTCTTTCTCCAGGCTTGCCTGCCTCTCCAGCTGGTCCAGCAGGTCCAGGCAGACCCTGAAAAGGTCAAGTAACAGACATCAGAAGGAAAAAGATCCGTTTTGGGAAGTTCAAGAATCTATCCAGAGAATTACAATCAGCATTTTGCGTTTTTGAGTCAATAAGAAATGACATTTTTTAAAACTCTTAAGTGACGTTTTGCTGCAAATCTTCTGGAAATCCATTCAAAATGTCTTGTTGTTATTGAAGTAAGTAAGACATCCAAACCTGGAAACCAGCAGCTCCAGCGGGTCCCTGTTCTCCCTTCTCACCAGGGGCACCCTGCACAGAAAATCCAAGATTAGTTTTGTTTTTTCTTTATGACTTTTGATAAGAAATATAAGTAAAGTCAATAACTCACAACAGCTCCAACGGGACCAGCAGCTCCATTGTTGCCATCAGGTCCAGGAGGTCCCTAAAGATGACAATAGAAGCAGCTGATGAACTGATATGGTCTTCAGTTGAAAATGTTCATGTATTTACAGCATTTATAGTCTTCCAGCTTTGAGTTTGGATTTCTCGTCTTCATGAAGATTTTACTCACTCTCAGTCCAGTAGGACCGGTGGATCCCCTCTCTCCAGGTTTGCCGGGCTCTCCCTGATGTCAGACAGATGGAGCACAGGTTGTGTCAAATTAAAAACGGAGTTTGTCTTGAACTGGAAACCGTTACGGTCTCTCTTGAGATTCACTCACAGATGGTCCCTTGGGTCCAGTGAAACCAGAGTTTCCAGGCTGGCCTCTTGGTCCCGATGGGCCTGGAGGTCCAGGGCGGCCATCTTGTCCAGAAGGACCCTTAAGGGATAAGCAAAACAAAATCATTTCATCAAATTTTGTTACAGGTGTTTTGAAGTTAGGGAGGAGACATGCATGGATGAGCTTTTTACGAAAAATGAGGTTCACTTACAGCAGCTCCCTCCTTTCCTGGAGGACCAGAGCTTCCAGGGCTTCCTGGGAGACCCTGAAGAAAACAAACTGGTTAGCTGTTAAGATAATTTATCATTTCTGAAAAATAAAGCTAGTCAATCCATTTCTAATACTACTTTGTTTCTGTTTCAGTCTGCAGAGTAGCCTGTTGTTACAGCTTTCAATGAACTGTCAGTTTATGTGAGCATCTGTGACTCCTGAAGCAAAATTAGATCCACCACAGGTAAAGACTCACCCTGAGACCAGCTGGGCCAGGCTCACCAGCACGACCAGCATCTCCAGGGGGCCCACGTGGTCCAGCAGAACCAGTGGAACCACGAGCGCCAGGCATCCCCTTAGATGAGGGAAGGGAGAGATCAACATGATAGAGTTTCTCTATTCCACAAACTCTTGCATGTCCTTGGATGTCATACTCACAATGGGGCCAGTTCTTCCTTCAGATCCAGGCAGACCACGGCTTCCAGGAGCCCCCTAAACGACACAACCAATCCCAGTGACCTCCTGCTGCATAATATCACAGATCTATAATACCAATAGAATATTGCTCACTCTTGCTCCACGGTTGCCAGCAGCTCCAGTTGCACCAATCTCACCAGTTGGTCCTCTCTTGCCTTCCTCCCCTTGAGGTCCTGGGGCTCCCTGAGGTCCAGCGTTACCCTGAGTACGGGGACAGAGTAGTTGAGGGTCATAATTGTTTTTTTTCAGATTCTAAATGGTTAATTTCCAACAAATAAGGAACATACAGGCTCTCCTTTGGGACCAGTGTCTCCCTTAGTACCCTGAGGACCAGGATCTCCCTGCAATCAATAAAGAAGGCCTTTATCAGAAGAGCAAACATACACATCATTGTTTCTGATGACTTCTTTTGTAGGACTTACAGAGAGGCCTCTTGGTCCAGCAGCACCCTGAGGTCCCTGAGGTCCAGGTCCTCCTCTTGCACCAGCAAAGCCAGGAGCTCCACCAGGGCCGGGGGTACCCTTAACAACAGGTGAGACACAAGTTCAGCTAATTTAATCTTTCATGCTGCCTGAACTCCATGTAGAAGGAGCAGACGGCTTTGAATTCACATCTGTCACACTGCTAATCTGTGGATTTTTGTGGGTCACCGAAGCCAACTGTGGTTCTGCACACAGCAAATGTGATCACTAAGCCGCTATGAGTTCATGTATGAAGGGTTTACATGTTTGTTGCAACTTCAGGACAATTTAAATTTTTGATTTCTTGAAGTTGAGTCACTGCATCTTCTTGAAGCATTTTGCCACTTGGATGAGTCCAAAATGTTTCAGGAAGAGAAAACAAAAAGACCAGATGTTCTGACTTATCTTCAAGACACTGACACTTGGAGGAAAGAGAATTTTAGATTAGAATCTTCAGCTAGCTTGTTGTGTTTTGGTAAATAGGGTCTAATGTTTTAACTACCGACCTCTTACCATTGTGAGGTTTGCAATCAAAAAATGAGTGTAAAAGAGTGTCTGGTGTGCAAATACATTTTCCTAATGTGTGATCCCGTCATAAAATGTTTATTGTTATCACAGCAGATACTTACAGCAGCTCCCTTAGCTCCATTCAAGCCATTGGCACCAGGGTTACCCTGTAAAGAAGCACCAGAGGTCAGTATATATAATTCAAAGTTTCTCATCTTTATCAAGTGTTGCTGTTTTACTATTTTTACGGCTGTATAAGAATGCAATAAAGATGTATTACTAAGAAAACCTGTCTGGGGTTGGGGTATCTAGTGTTTCTTTGCAAGTATATCAAAAAAAACTAAACCAAAGACATCAAATCAGTAGAACACAAACTTAGCAGAAAAACTGCATTTTCCTATACTTACAGGGGGGCCGACAGGTCCAACAGCACCATTAGACCCAGGCTCTCCTCTGTTGCCCTGAGGTCCAGATGGGCCAGTTGCACCAATAGGTCCAACCTCTCCCTGTTAATAAACAAAAGACGCCAACCATCACTCCTGGGAATTCTTAATACCTGTTTGAATTGGTGCTGTCCTAAAGCGGCATGCAACAGGAAGTGACATAGCACCCACCTTAGGGCCAGGACCACCAGGGAACCCTGGAGGACCGGCAGCACCCATGGGACCCTATTTTTTTTAAGAGAAAAAAAATGCGTCAAGGTAAATGTCAAAAAAGTCAAAGTATTCTACACTTTTAAAACCGTGAACTCACAGCGGGACCAGCAGGTCCAACATTGCCGTCAGCACCACGAGCACCAGCAGGCCCAGCAGGACCGGGACGACCCCTCTCACCAGCCAGACCGCGTTGTCCCTGAAGAAGAGATGTTTGATGCTCTCTTAGGCTCTTTTCATCACATCCTGTGCTCACATGAAGTGATCATTCTGTTGTGTATTTTAAGAAACGTACAGCCAAGCCGGGACTTCCAGCAGCTCCGTGGGCACCGGGTTCACCCTAGAAGACAGACGGATATGAATGAAATAAAGATGCAGGGGGAGTCAAATAAACGAAGACAGCATGCTTCCAGCAGAAATAACCTTACTTTAGCACCAGCAGCACCAGGTTCTCCTTTACGGCCATCCAGACCAGTGTAACCCTAAAACACAGAATCACAGTGATGCTGGAGGATATGTATAGACCATCATATCACAAAAAAATAGAAAGTAAAAGTTGAAAGCATCTCAACAATCTAGGGAATAAGAAAAAATGATGATGCATCTGCTTTTTAACTTCTAGTAACGATGCATCTGTAACAGACCTGTGTTCAGAATCTCCAGTGAGGACACGTTTTTAGTCTTTAGTGTGGTTTTATAGGAAGCTTTTTCTCCCTGCAATCCAGTAATTTTCAAGAAACTAAAAACTTCAAAGGCTGAAGGTTAACTCTGTAATCAAACAGAATGCTGTTCTTGGTAACACAGCAGACTGCTCTGCGGTCTGTTTGGGAGCATGCTGGTGGACTTTGGGAGGTTCATGCCAAACAGAGCAACGAATGGACACTCACTCTGTGTCCCTTCATTCCTGGAAGTCCAGGGGTTCCGGGGAATCCACGAGCTCCCTAAAAACGAGTTACAGAGGTGCTTTAGCTGTCGGCCGTTTTGTACCACAATTCCTTGCTCTGATGAGGATGCCCTACCTGGGGGCCAGGGGCTCCTCTGTCTCCAGGCTTGCCAGGTCTACCATTGTTACCCTACAAGACAACACAGATGACCTTTGAGCACCAACATGCAGAATCCAACAGGAGCTGTGAATAATTCAGAGATAAGGGTTAAAAAAGAGATCAAATCCTTACATCATCTCCAGCTTTGCCAGGGGGTCCAGGGGGGCCACGGGGCCCAACAGCACCCTGTGAAGGAGATATAAAGTTTTAAAGTCTAACCGGTTCAGGATGGCAATGTCTGAGAATTACTTGGAAGATAAACTCACAGCTTGTCCGGGCTCTCCAGGCTCACCAGCGTGTCCTGTGTGTCCCTGAGGCCCCTGAGATGTGGAAACATTGCATTTTTAGTCAAAATGTATATTTAAAGTCTACTTTGATGCAGGTTTGTCATAACTTACAGGGGGTCCAGGAAGTCCTGGGGGTCCTCTGGGACCAGCCAAGCCCTGATAAGGAGAAATACCGTACAATTATCCAAATAAGTCAAATCCAAAACTTGCTATCGTCAGAATGCTGAAACAAACAGAAATGTCAGATATTGGACTTATGAAACAGAATGCAATGTGATTTAAAATCCCAAAAATCATTGTTTAAAATGTTGATATGAGGAGTTTTTGGTTTCTGAAAGTGGGCCAGTTTGAGTTATCGCGCGGGGAGGCAGAGGACGGCCCTCACCATGGGTCCAGGGCCGGGATCAGGGGCTTTTGCGCCATCGTACTGAGCAGCAAAGTTCTGTTGGAAAGACAAGAGTAAGCTTGTAGTTAATACGACTCTTAGACAATAAAAACAGAGAATGGAAAAGCTGCAAGTTACTGTAAAGGTTCCAAAAGGCATTTTTTAGCAGCAGTGCTAACAGCTTATGAGAAAATTTGCAGCTTTTGTAAGAAAAAATGTAGTTTTTCGATCAGGATTTGTGGATTTTGCACTTTTTACTCTCTGTTTGGCAAACTATAGGATGTTTCTGTAGCAGTAAAGCCGGCAGACTTCAATGCATAAAACATTTGGTGCCTAATCAGCCTGATTTGTATTTATTCAAATTTAAGAAATCTTAGCCAAGATGTTTGCTTTACATGACACAGGCCTAAAAAACAACAACAACCAGCCAGGCATTTTTGAGCCACTGTGACACTAAAAACCCTTTTCAGACTTACTCCTCCAAGTCCAGAAGGTCCAGGGGGTCCAGGGGGGCCAGGAGGGCCAGGGAATCCGGGTTTGCCGTCTTTTCCGTCTGGGCCTGGAGGACCCTTAAAAACATGCAGGATAATTGAAATAACCTTGCTTGAAACTGTTTTTCAGCATGAGAACCCTGAAGGCATCTTTACTTAAATTTCACATTTTTTGTTTATTAAGTTTTTTCTTTTTTAAATTGTACTAAGAAGCTAAAAGGAAACAAATTGTTTCCAAAAATAAAAGGGACTATAAGTCATGTCTGCAGCTCACCGCTCCTCCAGAGGACGGGTCAACTGTGCAGAACACATTTCACTCACTTATGTATAGCGACAGCTAATAAGACTTTAACTTTAACGTTAACTTTAATTATGTGCGACCAAAAACCACATTTAGCCTTGGACGCACTAGATATATGTGCAGGCACTGCAGCGATGTGCATCTCTTCCGCACGTATTACACGAGGCCAACTTCAATTTCCATCCGTTTCTGTGCTTGGTCGCACATAAATAAGACTGAACAACATTAACCTTCCCTGGAGTACTTTATCATCATGAGTAATGTAAACAAGGGGGCGGAGCCTAGTGGGGTTAATGGGTCAGTTGACGTCAGCAAAACAGAGGTTTTGTTGAATCCTCATAACTGAACATTTGCTGACACGTGCTTTCAGATCAAAGGCAGCTCAGCTTACCCTGTCACCTCGAGGTCCTTTGTCTCCTCTGGGGCCCTGCAGCACAAAACACACACAAGGTCACACCACAACACACAGCAGATGGCTCGGTTTATTGCTTTGCAGCTCAATCTGTTGCTCCGGCAGAATAGTTTGACTCAATCAGGCGACTTTATAATCGGGTAGCCTCACTGACTTTTCGAGATGGACTCACAGTTTGTAATAAAAAACACAGAAAAAACCTGAGATTACAGGTGTCAAACAGCACACATAAAGCATCACACTGTGCTGAGGTTTCAAAAAGATACATTTACGTTCGGTTTATACAGCAAATTGCTAATTATACTGAGGTTCTCACTATTATTTTTCTTCTGTGACCAACTTTTTTAACAAGCAAATGTGTGCATGCGAATATGTTTGGGACAATAGTCCCAAACATCTATCTCAAAATGAGCAGGATGTGTGTTCGTACACATCAACATCTGCACAGATGTGCCAGAAAACAACAATGGTACCATTCCAGACTAAAGACTCTTGAGATGAATAACGTCCTCGCATGACACAAGACACTAAATGGGGTATTTTAATGATGCTGCCGATAGAACTGCAAACACAAAGTTCCCTTCAATCTCAGTTAAAAGCAGAGTGTTTCAAGCTAAATGTATTAAATGTTTTGTTGGTGTCTTTCTGTGTTTTTCCATTGATCAAATCCTGTTTAAATTGACTGGTCTGAGAACAGATCTTTGACCGTATCTTGTCAAACGGCGGAGCAAAGAGAGATTCCAAACTGACCCAGAACCAGCTGTTCAGGCAAACCCGCCTGCTCTCCCTCTCTGCTGTCCTCAGAAAGGATCCTTTGTGCCAGGGCCCACGGGGGCCTCTGCATCAAGGTTTTAGCTTTCAGACTCCAGCCAATAGGACCCTCACCTATGTGTGCACAGGAAGGGTGAAACTTTGCATGAAATAACTCAGTTCGGACTTAAAAATCCCTGAATGAAACACTCTGCCCTGACTGAGATTGCGGCGACGGGTCATCAGCGACCAAGAATCCTCTTCCTGAGATGTTTTGGAGGAAAATATGGCTTCTAAAAATGGTAAAACTGCTCTTTTTAAAATTGTTTTAATAGTTGCATGCATGTGTACTGACCGTCACTGCAGCATTGTGGAGATGAAGAAGAGGAGGCAGAGGAGAGAAGGGGGGAGAGAAAGAAATAACTTATTATATTTAATAATCACATTTGGGATAAAAGCTGGAAAAAAGTAACACATTTTCAATCTATTTGTAATTTCATTTCTCATCTGAAAGTTATGTTTTTCCCCCTTTTCTTAGTGTTTAGAAAGCACGTGAAGACTGGCTGTATTGTCGTGGCACTCAGCAGAAGTCAGACTGAAAGCATTTTTTATCTAATAAGTTAAAACAAACTGGAGTAAATTAAACATTCCAGCTATCACAATGAATTCACGTTGCAGCGATTTTGGAAAATATATCCATAACTGAAGTAATCCATAATATTTTAGCAAACTCAGAGACACAAAACCCTCCCACTCTGTTCATTTCCTAAAATTCATTTTCTGTCCAACATGTCTCAGCCCAGCTTGAAGTGTTGCTCAGGGCCGTGTCTATTCTGCACTGTAACTTTGGTCAGAGAGCTTCAGTGGATCTCAGCGCTGCAGCATTCCTAATCTTAAGTCTCCATCTACTAACAGGCCTCAACAGGTACCTTATGCCCCTGGGACTAGAATAGTCTGCTTCTACAAACAAGAACCGGATCATCTGTGATCACATTGCACTTTGGGAAAAATGGAAACATTTGTGACTATGTTGGTTTTTATTGTTTGTTTCTGCAGTAATTCTATTGTCTGGTTTCCACAGATGATAAACTTCATCTCACATCTGGACTGTTGCAGACAATCTGTCCTGGATGACTCTGGACTCACAGCTGGGACCTCTCCATGAACTCTCACTTGTTGCTTGTCATCTAGTCCACAAGGTGGCGCACTTTCATCTCTGACTGTCCTGTCATTTAATGTTAAAGATTACATTTATTTTTAACTAAATTTTAATGTCGTGGATTTCAATTTAGTTTAATTTTAATTTTATACTGAAGGTTAAAAGTGAAGAAAGCTACAAAAATGCGATTTAGGAAGATTCAAATGTTTAAATATATTGTTTTCTTATTTGTTGATATATTTATAGTATTGAAGGGGAGAATGAACACTGGATATTGTAAGACAGCTAAAAACGTAAAGAATAACGTGAAAAAGTCAAATTGGTACCAAGTTGATGTTCGCACTCATGGCCACTAGAGGGCGACATCACAGTTTCCTATGATAAAACTCCATTCTTTGGACGTTCAGATGGAACAATGCGTCCAACGCCCCACAAAACTTTTCAAAAATCTTCGTTCTTTGAGAATATCCCAATCTGCCTTAAATGGAAACTACCCAGCATGCATTAATAACCGTGAAAGGGATCAACGTCTCACTGAGAGCGTTTTCCTTCCCCAGCAGCTTCTCTCTCGGCATCTATTCATATCGTGGTTGTATCCTTTGAAAAAAAGTGAATAATCCTCTGCATGAACTTAGTCCACTGAGTTTTATTGAGAGGCGCTAAAAGCCTTCTTCATGTTGATCATCACTGAAGTCCAAAGAGCCAAAATCCTCAAGCTGTGGGATTCGCAAAAAAAGTCAAGAAAAATCCATCAGAGAAAAAAGACATTTGGACTTACATTGACATGATGTTAGGTATGAAGTTACTGCAAGCAGCAACAGAATCCGGGTATCCACAAAGCTGAGCATGTCTATGCAGACATGCAGACTCCTTGTGCCGCTGAGCCCCTGTATCTAAACCACCTTCAAGCAGGCATACAGTTGTGGTGACACGAGTAACTCCAAACTTTGCCGAAACCTGCTGCCGTGATGCTGGAACAATAAAGATGTATCAGGCCTATTTATACGGCAGGAGGGTCCCTGGTCTGCGTGTCAAAAGTCAGCCCACCGACCAATGAGAGAAGAGAAACCCAATCTGACTCCCATCCCTCTGCAGATCGGAGGCAGTCATGTGGTTCTGCGTCTCCCTGCCTTCTCTCCACCAGGACGCGTTTGGCAAAGCTTTTGGCGATGATGACGAGTGCAGCGTTTTAATTAGATCCATTCTTTTTGAGGACGTGGACAGCGTCGAGCTTTAAAAGGAAGATGAAGGCCTACTTTTTTCTCTGTGCGCTACCGTCAGTCTGGATGGAGTGCCATGGCTGAGTCGTGCGTAAAGTGTGCTACACTTTTTGCGCACGACGGTGGGCTTTGTTGGGGACAGAGAGGATGTCATCTTTTTTTTCGGTCCACGTGGGAATTAACGGAAAGCTTCTACTTAGTGGGCTGTTTAAAGTTTAGCGTGCTTCAGTGGAATTACAAAGAAAACAAAACAATGCGCAAAACTTCACCGGAAAAGACGTACGATTTTCCATTGCACTGAAAGACGTTTCAGGGAATTTTTCTCCACTTTTGGGTTGCGTGCGTCTGTCTAGAATCCATTTCACACAACTCAAATGATATTTATTTGGGTTTTGCACCCCAAAAAATAAAATAAAACAGAAAATTCAATAACAGCTTTCAATTATCACTTCCACCACTTTACTTAATAATTCCCCAAATCTGTGAACGTTTAAACAGTCAGAAAAATCCACCCAAAGCAAATTTTAAGTCCTCCGGTGGAATGCAGGGCTTTTGCACAAGAACTGCAGACAGTCATAAGGCAGGTGTGTAGTCACTTCGTCTCTCCCTGAGCTGCTCCTGCCTGTCCACAGGACCAGACATGTCTCCCACTCTACATTCAGAGTGGGCCTCATACTTAATTCATCTTGTATCACAGAGAAGAGCATTAAATGTAGCCCCAACTTGAATGCAAGGATATATACTTAAAGATTTGATCCAGTTGGACAAAAATAGCATCAACATGTGATTTAGATTTCACATCGTTTGGTGCATCCGTCCATCTTCCAAACCCTTTTAATCCCTTTTGGGGTCATGGGGTTGCTGGAGCCTATCCCAGCGACTGTTGGATGAAGGTGGGGTACTTTTTGGTGCAGAGTTGTGTGAAAATGATCCCTTCCTTATGGAGAAAAGGGGCTACATTTTTTATCTATTTTTATTAGGGAACAGGCTAGACCCAGAAAATACCAGTTTACATCCTAGTTCTGTTCTCGGGGAAATCCATCCTCAGGTCGTTCCTTTTGCTTTAACCAACGTATTTCACCCCCTCTCTGTCCCCCTCCCAAAAAAAAAAAAAAAAGACACCGGTGCTGGACACTCCCAACAATTTCACCTCAGCTTTGAACTGAAGTCAAAGTGGTACAGAGAGAGGGGAAACGATGGTGGAAGATGGAAAATTATTGGTGTCACACAGACTATTTGAGCTCCTGCTTAGTGCTGGAGGTGAAGCAGCTGCAGGAGCAGATAGAGTGGTGTAGAAGATCAAAGATGGCTGCCAAGATCCTCCCCATCTTTTTTTCATGATTAAAAGCCATGAGGAGATTTAACACTTCCTATGTTAATTAGTAGTACAAGTAGATGAGAATATCATCAAAAAGTTGTCTTCAGTCCAGACTCTCATTACCTATTTGGTAAGATAATCCAATTTATCCATCAAGTCAAGTCATTTGCTGGTGCTGATTTTTAAGGTCAACAGAGCAGAAGGCGAGCGATTTTATGGTGACATTGTTTTTTTTTTTTTTTTTTTTTTTTTTTGTCAAAGTTGGCTTATGCCCCAAAGTACAAATAAGCACCACATTATAGGCAGCAAAACCTACCTGACCCAAACCCCACAGGGAGTTTATTGTGTACAGTAGAGAGAGATGTGAACCATTTAGGCTGTTATCAAAGCTAAGTTAACACTTGTGCTATCCTAGGCACTTTAACATTGGGAGTTGGGTCATCTAGACCCACTAGACAGTGCACTGAACCTTTTTTCTTCCATGATTTGTGATCCTCACTGGTGTCCATGGATTACATGAAATCTTTCCACCTTTATCCACCTTTGTCATGGTAGGGAGAACACGTCAATGTAAGAGTGGGGTCATCTAAGATAGCACAAGGGTTAAAACATGCGAACCAAGTTAAACTAGATCAAAATTTGACCAATCAGGGACTGGTATTTGGTAGTGACCAATTGATGTCGTTCCTTTCAACTCACGTGAGTACCAATCGTTTGAAAATTGATCACAAAGGAGAAATGATTAATTGCGGTTTGTGCTCGGCTGGAATGATATGGCACCAAGTCTTTTATTTATTGGAATAGAGCTGAGAAAGAAAAAGCCTGGCAAAGATTCATGAGATTCACACAACCTCCACATTTTACCAAGACTAACAAATGTATATATGCTCTACAAAACAGTAGAAAAAGAAAAAGTGTGGTGTCCAGTGTGAACACCACGGGCTACATGCACGTTCAAGAACCCGCGTTTAGTGCGTTTTTGAACCAACGTCAAATCCCCGGTGTGAGCGTAGCTAAACAGTGATGAAGTCTAACAATCTGTAGGAAAACACCTTTGTTCTTTTCTTTTTTTTGATAGATTCATTTAGACTTTTCCGAGACACAAACTTGGACTTGAAATGATTCTAATCTGGGTGATCAATAGTAAAAGTTTTAATTTTTTCTTGCTAACTGAATTAACTTGTAGCTCTGCTGTGTGTTATTTATTACACCTGTAACCCTGATAGATTTCCAAGCTTGACCAAGTTTGCACAACAATCATCACAGAGTCATTACCAGTTTTGGTTGGTCTAAATGTAACTTCTGCAACACCTTTCTTTTGAAAAAGCTCCAGGCAGTTCTCAGAAAAAAGACAGGCTGCATGGTTTAACAGGCATCAACACACAGTAACAGCATTTTTCTCCTTTCTGACTGTGTAGCATGCAGAGCATGAAGCAGGGATTTTGAGAGCTCATTTACTCAAGTGCCTGAAATTATACATCACCTCAGTCCCGTTTGTGACGTGTCTCTGTGTATTTAACCCCCCTCCCTTTGTTCTGTATTTCCCTCTATTGCAAAGTTTTTTTAATGTAATTTCAACATTGTCTCAATCAAATGTTAGACAAAGATTTTGTTTTTGAGAGTTCAGCTGCAGGGAAGAAGGAACTATTCAGCTTATATTCAGTCATTGGTCCAAATAGAAGTGGATCTTACATTCTGAAAAGAAGAAAATGTGTACGTTTTAATTGCCAAACTTATTATTTTACTATCTTTTCATCTAAATCTGAGACAATTTCAAAGCGGAAAGAAGTTAGTTGTCTTCAAAAATCAGTTTTTAGATGAGAAAGAAATGGAGGATCCCAAAGAAAATAAAGGCATAAAGCATGGAATCAAAGCAGGGCGCCTCCCTTTGGCTGGACCCATCCCACAGTCAGATTTGCTTCTGTGTCCACATGACTCACAGTCTGGTCAGCAAAGGCATAATAAACGTGACAGAAATATCCCCAAACAATGTCACCAGAGTGCACAGCAGGCAGTTAATTATAACATAGAGCTAGGCTATGGTTTGAGAGAAAAAGGACAGCCAGTCTAACAGAGAAGCAAGTTTCTGTCGACATTAGATCCTTTTTACTTTTCAGAACTCCCTTCGAATGAATTTGAGGTGTTGGGTAGAGGAACTGACACAGTATCTGCCGTGTCTGCAAGAAACCGAGGAACCTGTCAAGACAGAAAAGTCCACAAACTGTAAGAGCACAAAGAAACTGAAAAAATATGGAGAAGGACATTTTCATGAACTGAAGGAAATGGCTGCACGGTGGAGCAGTGGTTTGTGCTCATGCCTCACAGGTTCAATTCCCGGTTGGGATCTTTCTCCGGTTACGGGTTAATTGGTTTCTCTAAATTGTCCCTAAGTGTGCCTGTACGTGTGTGCTTGTCCCTGCTACAGACTGGAAACCTGTTTAGGGTGCACCCCTCCTTCAGCCAACAGAAGCTGGGATAGGCTCCAGCAACCCCATGACCCAGAAAGGGATTCAGCAGGTTCTGAACATAAATGGATGGATGGATGGGGGGATGGATGGAGGGAGGGAGGGGGGGAGGGAGGGAGGGAGGGAGGGGTGGAGGGATGGATGGAGGGACGGAGGGATGTATGGATGGATGGATGGAGGGAGGGAGGGAGGGAGGGAGGGGTGGATGGAGGGACGGAGGGATGTATGGATGGATGGATGGAGGGAGGGAGGGAGGGAGGGAGTGATGGATGGAGGGATGGATGGATGGATGAATGGATGGATGGAGGGAGGGAGGGAGGGGTGGAGGGATGGATGGATGGAGGGAGGGGTGGAGGGATGGATGGAGGGACGGAGGGATGTATGGATGGATGGATGGAGGGAGGGAGGGAGGGAGGGAGTGATGGATGGAGGGATGGATGGATGGATGAATGGATGGATGGAGGGAGGGAGGGAGGGGTGGAGGGATGGATGGATGGAGGGAGGGGTGGAGGGATGGATGGAGGGACGGAGGGATGTATGGATGGAGGGATGGAGGGATGGATGGAGGGAGGGAGGGAGGGAGGGGGGGATTGAGGGATGGATGGATGGATGGAGGGATGGAGGGATGGAGGAAATGTTGGGTCACATAAAAGCTCTGTCAGATTGGAACAGGCTTGAACATCTTTTATGAAGAATAAATTACACTACGGGATGTTTAGATTCCAAAATAACCGACTAAACTGAAAGGAAGCTCAGTAACGCCAAATATATAATGTTGAGACATTTGCACACAGTTAAAGAGAATGTCAGGCAGTGTTTTGTCACCTCAAAGTTAGTTTAATTGAAAGAAAATTTGAAATTAATCTCAGAATTTACACAGATTAACATTAAACAGATAACTAGATGGATAGAAAACTTTTAATCCAATTTCAAACAGAAACAAAGACATTTTCATGTCTATTATTTTCTTAAACTGGCGCCATGAGGACAGGAGAAAAAGCTTATTGGAAACACCAGGACAATGGTGTGAAACATAGCAGCAGATCTACAAACAACAAACAGAAGAGCAAAAACATAAAAAGTTCTCAACTGAAACCTATGAGAAGACTTTAGAAAACCTTACATCTGTTAAAACAAGCAAACATTAAACATTATAATGTCATCATAAAGAACATGGTCAGGGTTTGTTAACAATAATGAGACATATAAACCATTGAACTGTTGGGGATTAAATGATGTGGAATCTTTGGGAACAAATAGTTTTCTTAATACAAAAAAGAAAAAAAAGAAAAATCAAATACTCTTTTTTTATTCATCATTTAAATGGTCAAGTATTTTAAAAACTTTAAAAGTTAAAGCTTTGAAATGTTTTTTATCTCTCTCCATGTTTGACGGATTACTATTATAAAAGAATTTTGAATTCTGTTAGATTTGCATGTTTGTGTTGGTCCGTCACTACAGATGCTGCTTTGCAACAATGTGAATCTTGATTAGTTGCATGACCACACAGATCCCATATCATTATCACATTAATCTGTAACCCTCATAAACAGCACAAAAGGATGTGAAAACGCTAAAGTGGCTGTGAACGGGTCTAAGCAGTCACCTCTGACAGAAAGTGGGTGGTTTGGAATCAGCTGTGATTGGAAGAAAGGCAAAGGAGCTGCATTTGTGCTCTTCAAAGGGTTAAACTCAGCCGTGGTGTGTTGAGGACAGTGATCCATTCCACATTACAACACACATGAGGAACACATTGAAGGGAGTTCAGCTGTCTGGAGCCCCCCCGCCCCCCACCTCTCTCTCTGAGGCTGGTTTACTGCAGCTGTATATCATTACACATCTGGGGAAATTCACAGTGAAAACATATGAAGAAGATCCAAACTGCCTCGACTTCAGTGGAAAGCAAGGTTTTGGATAAGAATTGACAAAAGAAACATATTTTGCATGAAAATGTTTTCTTTTCTTTTTGAAAGGTGGGGGCATAGAAATCTTGGGTGTAAAATCCAGCGGAGAGTGTTTAGACTTCAGGAGAAAAAGTCATGGTGAAGATGCAGAACGGTGAAACTGTTGCTGCTCCTCCCACCATCCTTCTTCACAAGCTCCACCTCTGAGGTCCTCTGGTTTCTTCAGCTTTGAATGTGTCATGTCGGATTTCAGGAGGAGGAAACCTGCAGTGTTTTCGTTTCCAGCATGGAAAGTGTTCTCTCTTTGTGAACTCAGATCTAGAACCCTGAATTCAATTTCTCTCTGATTTAAGCCCTTTCTTCATTTACTGGTTACGTAAGGACCCACTCTGGGATAATCTTTTGATCTATTTTAATTGTGCTATCTTAGATGACCCCACCCTTACATTGACGTGTTCTCCTTACCATGACAAAGGTGGATAAAGGTGGACAGATTTCATGTAATCCATGGATCCAGGGTTACAAGTGTTCCCAGTAGTGTTTTAATTATGATTATGCAGTTATTAGTAAAGACAAACAACAACAAAAAACAACCTGTGTTATAATTTAGGACATAGATTCTGCAGAGCAGCAGGATTTCATTAGAATTTCCCCTGTTAGTTTTGGATGAGACTGTGGGTGCAGAGTAAGCCTAACCTCTTCCCATCGTTCATCTGTTTATATGCTCTCCTGCAAGCCCCTTACAACCCTAACCCAGCATTACATGTGTAACAAAAATGGTGAGCAATTTCAGAGCTTCCCAGCCGTACAGTATTGATCCAGATTCCAGCTCAGACGAGGAAAACAAAGACATACATGGATCTATTTGTCTGCAAGTGGATGCATCAGAATGGAGCGGCGGTGCCATTGTAGTTTCTACATCACAGCTGCAAGCTTTTCCACATGGCTTTTTTTTCCCTCTGGTCCTGATTCACAACAATTAAAATACTCAGAAATGCAAATTTAATCTGAGTTGTCTTAATATGTGCTCTCTCACCAGAAAAATGCAAATAGAACATGTTAATAACGCCAAAAACACAATATTCACCGCAGTGGGTCAAAGGGCCTTCATCATGCAAAATTAACTTTTTTGTTCCCTCCTCACAAAAGAAACCCCACAGTGATATTTTGATCCATTCACACATTTCTGAGTAATCCTCTAAAAAACCACCCCCTCGCAATCCAAGAAACCAAGTGGGTTCTCACATTGTGACGTAGATAAGTAAAGAACAGCCCCTTCCAGGAAGGTTGGAAAAAAATTCCAGAAAATTACTTATATTTAATAAAACATTTGTTCTTTTGTGAGCCTAAGGTAATATATAATCATATACATTTACTATAAAAGACTTAAGAAAAGCATGATATGGGCCCAATACAATGACAAGAAATGTATCAACAGCTCTACACTTCTACTAAAGGATTTTCCAGATGATAATAGGATCCAAACTGTTTATACACAAAACGAAGAAGTTTTCCAGTTTCATATCAGCAAAATATCAAATTATGTAAAAAACAAAACAAAAAATATTTGGCATTTATTTGTTAAAATTCTGGTGTTACAATGTTGTCAAAGCCAACAACACAAATCAAATCTATTGACAAACTGCAAAAAACCGTTATTAAACTGCAGAGAGATGGTTAACAAACATGTGAAGATACCAACTTTCAGTTAAACTGAAGAAAATAGTAAAGCATTCTTCACAGGATGATGTTATATTGGTAGAAGGGAAAGATAAACATAGAAAAGTTCATTTGGAGAAAATTTGGAATATTATTGTTGATAAATGGTTGGAAAAAGACAATAATAGTTGGTCTTAAGCACATTTACTATAGAAAGGCAAACATGAGGATGCTGTGCATAAAACACTATAAACAAACATCATAGAGTCAGTATTTTTTTATTTAAGTAAACATGTTTTAGCTCATGATTTAGAAGAGCAAGTTGTGTTCCAGTAACAATTTCATTATTTTGCAATCGCTAAGTCCACTGACAGAATTTTACTATACATATTTTGTTTTCTATGTAAAAACCTTTCCTTCCAGATTATATTCTAGTTTTTTGAGCTCCACAACATTATCTCTCCTCCTCTTCCTCCTCCTCCTCCTCCTGTGTTTCTCTTTTCCTCTATCATCTTCTCGTCTTTTTTCCTCTCTGCTGCACAGCCTGTCTGGATCCAAATGTTAGGGCTTGCTGTCCAGAGAAAACACTTCAGAACTGCAGAAAAAAAACAGGAAAATTCAAGGGTGGGAGCACTAGCGTGCCCAGTAAATGAACTTAGAAGCTCTATATTATGAACTTGAAATGAATTTATAAAACCTTCCTTAAAGCGAGGTTCAAAGAGTCAAAGAGTAAGTAAAAGCACTTTACAATTAAAAGCAATTTTTCATCTCTACATTTAATCTTCATTCATTATGCAAATATTATGCAATTACGATGAAAGTTAGCAAAATAATCCCAGAATGACCTTCTGCTTTCTCCTCTTGTTTTAGTGCAGAAAGACCAGGTCAAGTCATTAGGAAACTATCGAGACAGGAGTTACAGCGCATACATTGCCATAAATAGATTTAGCTTAGTGCCTCAGTGTAATATTTGCAAGCCTGTGTTGTTATAGTGGGTTTGGACTAATAAATGTACTTCATTAAGAGTATTAAGTGCACTAATTGAGTAGCATGTGTCGTTATGGAGGTAAGCCCCATTAGGCTCCTGCTGACACCCTGAGCACATGCAGGAAGTTTGTGTGGAAGTCAGCGACTAACCAAGTATGTTTATTACAGCTCTCGCAGACGACAGGGCTTCTCGGTGTCTTGTGGTTTTTGCAAACTCCTGAGCGGAGCAGCTCATGAGAAGAAGAGAAAGACTCAACAAACGATGCAAACGACAAAAGATGGCATTTATTTAGATAATTTTCCTCCAAGTGGCAAATTTGCTCTATCTGTAGTAAGTAGAAGTACCGGAAGCTTAGACAATTCAATGAAGGAAGATGTGACTTTTTATCAGGAGGATTTGTGTTTGTTATGATTGCTCTGCTCAGGAGTTCAGCTCCTTGCACAGCTGTAAAACAGCAAGTTTCCTCTTAGTTTATCAGATTTTTTAAAAACAAGATAAATACCAGGAAATAATAGTAAAAAAATCATTGCATTTCCTCATAGATGATGTTGACAGATAAAGCCTACGTCACAACTGCCCTTACGGGTGGATATGGGCTATCTGTGGGTGAAAATGGCCAAAGCTTTATAGGGCATAAAGAAGACCCAAATCTCAAGGTTGTAGATCAGTCAGTGAGCCTGTGAAGCGAAAATGTTCAGAGACATTTTTTTCGCACAGGTCAACGAGTCGAAGCGAACATTTAACCCTTGTGCTATCTTAGATGACCCCACCCTTACAGTGACGTGTTCTCCCTACCATGACAAAGGTGGATAAAGGTGGAAAGATTTCATGTAATCCATGGACACCAGTGAAGATCACACATCATTGAAGAAAAAAGGTTCAGGGCACTGTCTTGTGGGTCTAAATGACCCAACTCCCAATGTTAAAGTACCTAGGATAGCTCAAGGGTTAACATATAATGCTAAATAATGGTTAAGAAAGTGAGATTCAAGCGTGTCGTATGGGTTTTACGTCTTTTCACTACCTTTTAGTGCTATTTAAGTGATAAGTGTGTAACCTGACTGTGAGGAATGAGCAAACCTGACAATCAGAGTGTTGAGTCAAATTAAGCCGCAGGCTCCATTCATGGTGGTGCCCTTCCATCAATTCCTTTAAGTTTCAGCTTTGCAACCATACTCCCCCCGGAACCCAAAGACTTTGGTTTCCCGGACGCTGCCCGGCGGGTCATGGGAATAACTGTTGTTTGAATACGGAGCCCGTTTTTTAGGAGCTTTTCCTTACCGAGAAGCAAGGTCTAAGGGCAGAAATGCCAAATTCAGCTTAGTCTGTTTAGTTTAGTTTAGCCATTACCTATTAAATTCTATGACTCTATGTTCTTCATGATTTCATGTTCTTATACAATTACCGGTGTGAAGCCCACTGAAGGCCCGTACACGCCGGGACGAATATTCGCCAGGCGTTATTCGCCAGCGTTTTTCGCCACGTCTTTTGTGTTCACACCCAGGCGATTTTCGCTGACAATGAGCCGAGCGAAGATGCAATTTCCTTCCCTGATATTAGATGGCGCTTAATGTAAACAGAAATACTCCTGTACACAAGGTGGCGCTGCGCAACTTTACGATTCTTAAAGTCGCTTTTCACTCAGAAGAAGAGAGCAAGTATTTACGCGCTTGTCAGAATAATACAAAGAAAACATGAATATTTCAAGCATCAGTAGCTCCAACTGGTACTTGGTCCGGGGATATTTAAGAATGTCCGTCATTATTGCTTCGCGGCAGTGTAGACGCTACTTGGCGTCTAACTTCTTCGCTGGTATGTGTGCTCAGCAAGGCAGTTTTGTGTTTGAGCGCCCCCAAGTTGTGTTTTACTGTAACTTCAGAAGCTCCAGACACGTGTGCAAAAGCGCCATTCTCATTGGTCGAATAGATTTCGACGCGACGCGTCGAAAAAAAAAAACGAACCCGAGGCGTTTTTTTTTTTGACGCTTTGGCGCTTGGCGTTTTTTCGCCTCGGTGTGCACACACATTGGTGCCCTTTGTTTAGTCACGAGGCGTTAAACGTCGGCGAAAATCGCCGGCGAAATTCGTCCCGGTGTGAACAGGCCTTGAGACGACTATTGTTGTTATATTATACTATATAAATAAAATTGAATTGAATTGAATCAGTTTGTGTGCACATCCATAAGGGCGTCCTGTGGGCAGTAAGGCGCTAGTCTGCCACAGCTGTTAAACTCCAGGCCTCGAGGGCCGGTGTCCCACATGTTTTCCAACTAATCTCCCATTATAGCTTTTCATTGGAAAAAACACCTGATCCAGGTAATCAGCAGCAGATGAGGCAGGATTCCTGAAAAACCTGTGCAATGCCCGCCCTCAAAGCCCGGAACCTGACATTGCTGCAGTACGGGCAGCATAATAACGACTACTGGAATGTGATGTAAGAACTCCATACGACAGCATCACCCGTACGTCATACTTGTGTGTAACTTATATTATCCATACAAATATATACTTACCATGCGCGGAGCAATGGTACGTTCCATTTTCATGCAGTTCCCTTGAGGTCTTAAGCCTCAAGGGAACTGCAGAACACACCTGCCTCTTCTTAAGATGCAGCAGCTCCTCTCTGCAAACCTCTACGGGCCCAGCCAACCCATAAACCCACAGAACCCCTACAAGTCAACTCCCATCCATACGGGGGCATGTGGCTATGGCCTGAAGTTAGGAGTCTAAAAGTTAAATTGGCTAAAACAGAAGGACACAGCAAAAACTGGATAACAACCTTATGTGAATGTCAAAGTTTGCCAAATTAAAAGCTAAACCTTAAATGACATTTCTCAAGTAAAAACTGTGCTTAATGCTAATATAGCAGACTGCATTCATAAATGTAATACTGATGATTTACACTAAAAAAAACGGTCAAAGTTCCAAAAAAAATATCTTAAGAACATTACATAATGCTAACAAAAATGAAATAATGTTCACCTTTTGGCATATCCCGTCATGGGTCGCCACGATGGATCTGCTTTCACTTTTATCCCTTCCTGACACTGCCCTGTGTTTTATCCAGGCTGGGGACCAGCACAGGGGGACCCAGACTTCGGCCCCCTTGTGGCTACCTAGGTGGGTCGTAGCGCCCCCTGGGAAACGTTTCCCATGCGCCAGTCCTGCAAGCAGCCTACTGCCGTCCTTAAAATTTAATAAAACATTTTGTTTAGTACAAATGTCATTAGCTTCAAGTTTAAACCACCACTACATAGTATAGCTGTGGTTCTGAGTATCTCAAAACGAGTTCTTAAATCTCCATAAGATATTTGTTTTTTGTAGGGATTTAAATTCATTTTTAGGGAGCTCAAAAGTAAACAAACAAGCCAAAATCTGAGCAGAAGCAGGATTCTCCTGATCCCAGAAAAGCTAAAATAACTAAAAGTATACTGAACATCCCAAATGTTTGACCGTTCATCGGTTTGCAGAGGACTTTCTGTCATCAGAATGTCTGATTTCCTGGGTCAAACATGCTAACTTCTGTTCGGTTGTGTGAGTCAACACGCGAAGGCAGCAAAAAGTGTGTTGCTGTATCGCCAGCAATAAAAAGCTTTTACCAGCATCTGGAACTCATTGCATCTTAAAGGAGCCCTGCAACAGGCCTTCAATGGGGGGGGTTGTCTTTCCCACATTACACTCATTAGAAAAGTCTGCCCCCCTGTTGAGCTAAACGCTGACCTGATGACATCATCACGTGGTGTGAGAATAGATTGTCGGATTTATTATATTATTGCCACTTTTCTTTGTCCACCATTTCATTTCAACGTCATCTGAAGTCTTTTGTCCTAAAACAATGGGTTTTAATTTGAAAATATCATTAAAATGTTTTTTTTTTTTTTGCTGCTTCCTGTCAGCCATCAAGTGCAATGAACATATAGATGGCTTTAACAGTAGCTCGTGTAGTTGTGGTTTTGGGACATCTTCTTAATTTGGATATCAGAGTGGGGTTATGTTGTTGGGATGTTGAAAACCAGACGTAGCAGGATCTTCTCCGCTGGTTACATTCAGAGGTCTGGCGGATGATGGAAGAAATTCCATTTGGGAATCACAGATGTTTTTTTTCCAGCGCCTTTTGTCCCGCCTCCCCCACGCTTCCAACTTTAATGGAAAATCACCATCATGGGTTTGTGGGTCTGCTCGCCCAGACAGACACAATCACAGAGCAACACTTTCAAATCAAAGTGTGTTTTGCATCACCGGGAGCAAACAGAATCATCATCTGCAGGCGACAGCGAGACTCAAATGATAGAATCACAGACGAGGACATGGACCAGACGTGGAGAGGGAGACACGAAGAGAAAGAGGGAGGTCTGAAGTGAAAAAGGGGGTAGTAGGGGAAGAGGAGGAGGTTTAAGGCTGGAGCAGGCAGCCATGACATAGCTGAGGCATGAGTGCATGCCTGCTGGCTGACGTCCACTATGAAAGAACTGCATCTGGTTGCTGCCTGCTTCTTGACTTTTCTGCCTCAGTTTTTATCTCTGTCTTTTAGACCCTTCCACTTCTTCATTCCGTTTTGGACCTTCCTTTTTAACTTTCCTTTCATGTTTTTTAATCACACATTCAAAAGACAATTTACCTGTTTGTCTGATTAGGAGACAAAATCTGATTGAAACTTCTGAAAAAAGTAAAGACATATAGACGTATATCTGACAACCAACCAATCATGTTTCAGCTTAGGTTGTTGTCCTCTTCCTAAATCGTAGTGTTCAGTGTCAAGTTCTCTCTCTTTTTCTATAGGTTAAAGTTAAGTTAAAGCGTGTTAATGAAACAGGTTTAAGTTTTCCCTTCCCTGCTCCCAGACTCCTTCCATTTGGTCCACCAGGACCAACTTTCCTGACAAATGTTAAAAGGGATTGGAAACGTCTATTAAAAATTACCACTATTTTCTTTTTTAGTTGGTAAAACAAATAAAAAGTCATCCAAATTTGGAGAAGCTGGTGTTATTACATATTCTAATAAAATACAACAATGTTTGAAGTTTAAGAATTTAGAAACAAAAATTAGTCAAATGTTATTATTCTAACTAAAAAAGGCTTATTACATTTTTGTTTTTTTTCATGTGTAACAAAGACCTGTTCAGGTTGTGCCCCCCTTCGACCAGCCGTAGATAGGTTGGCTCCAGCAGATTGTTGACCCTGAATAGGGATAAAGCAAATACTGAAGATGGATGGATGGATGGATGGATGGATGGATGGATGGATGGATGGATGGATGGATGGATGGATGGATGGATGGATGGATGGGACAACTGAAACAAATGAAAGTAAAGGTAAGCTTATCCTTGAGTGAAATGTAATAGCAGCGGATTTCAAAGCATTCAAATTGGATTTGAAATTTTTTATGCCATGAATTTTGTTTTGATGCTTTGATCCCTTCATTACATGGAAAAGGTTTTGTTTTTGTATGGAATACAGCCACCATGAGCAAAATCCAAGCAATTGCTGCTTCTAATTACAAGTTTTCAGAAGCATTTTGCACTTTATTGTTGGTTCAAACATTCATATCTAAAACTTTATTGAGACAAAAACAGTTAGACATGCAACAATGAGGCCAAAATGAGGCTTTAAATCCTTTTTTGTGGAGTAAGTTTAACAAAATATACAGCAGTAAACAGGATTCACCCAGCTTATTGTTTTTATAATGTAGGCAAATAAATTATTGTTTCATCAAATTTGAAATATTTTTGTAAATCTAGTGTTCAGAATCAGAATCAGAATCACTTTATTTGCCAAGTACAGCGCATGTACAGGGAATTTGACTTCGGTTACTTGTGCTCTCGTGCAAACTAGCAAGGTAGAAGGATAAATAATAAAGGGATAAATATTATAAAAGAAGGTAAGTGTAAGGTAGCTGTATGAATAAATAAACATAACTGAATAAGGAAATAGATTGAAATAACAAGACAAAAAGATAAAAAATGAAAAATGCAGCAGCAGTAATTCCAGTTGGACAGTTTATGTGATTGTACAGTGTCCTTGAGTAGTCTGGAGTCAGGTGTTCATAAGAGTGACAGCTCGGGGGAAGAAGCTGTCTTTGTGGCGAGTGGTTTTGGTTCGCAGTGTCCTAAAGCGTCGCCCTGACGGGAGGAGGCTAAAAAGGCAGTGTCCAGGATGCTGGACTGCTATCTATTGTAAAACTCCAAAGAATGAACCATTATAAATATAAATAGATTTTGATGTTTTCATTCATTTGTCTTGTCAAAAGTAAAATTTTGTTTTAAGGAACACCAACATTTGCTTTGTTGATTAAAAAAAAGGCAAAAAATGTGTCTCTGTTGCCTCATAACTTTTGGAGAGATTTTTATGTTGGAATTAAAGCTAATTCCAAATTTGTTGGGGATTTAGTATTTAACATTTTTTTTCTTTTTGTTCATGAAAGTACTTAATATTTGTGTGTCATCATAATTTTTTTGAAGTCTAACAAGTTGTGACTTCTGCAGCCATTTAGCATCACTTTGATGACAATGAGGTAAAAGTTCTGGGTGATCCCATGTGGTCCAAATACCTCTGTCATTCCAGGGTTTACTCAGGAAAACCGGACGTGCACAGGCTTGTTTTTCTTTCTCCCTTTCACACCAAAACATACACACCCTTTTATTTCCCTATTTGCCAATTATTCTTCTTCTTTTTTTTATTAATTTCAATATTATGGAAAACATAAAATAAAAACATCAGTCTAGTTTTTTATGCATGAAGCAAACCCCTCCAAAAAGCAAAGATTGAGACTTGGATTATAAATTCAGTATTTATTGCCTTGTTTACATATTTTAACTTTGCATTGCTCCACTGTTATTTACTGATATATTGATTATTGATGGCAGGAAATGATTTTTTTTAAACTCAAAATCGTGTAGCAATTAAAAATTTCCACCTTTCCACCACTTCAACCATTCAATAGGCTAGTCTTCTATTGGAAACAAGTCCTTCACAGAATACAGCAGAGCAGCGTTGGTTTATTTTAATGTACGGCAGGATTAAAGAGAGGATGAAAGATGTGTGAACATGTCTTCCACCTCTGTGGCCAGGTCCTTGTGTTTTCTTAGCCTGAGTGGGACAGGATGACCAAACTGAGCAGGAAACAGTGGCGTTTCCTCCAACAGCTCCCCTGAGCTCTGTTGTGTTAACACACACACACAGACTACATACACACACTGAAACACACACATATATGGCCACAATGCAGCAGATTCTTGCAAATAACTGTCATTTTTCATGTGGTACATGTTTTCACTAAGTGGATTCTGTGCTACAAGGAAGTAAAGAATACTCACAATGTTTTCATAAGATACCTAAAATATAGAAGTTGAACCACCATAATGACATTAACGTAAGCAATATGTACTACATGGTACTTTTTAGCACTTCTATCTAAAATGTGGTTATATTTTTGCTTTTAAACAGAATAAAATGGAATGCCTTTATTGTCATGTCCATCCACTAAAATCTTTTGAACCTGCTGAATCCTTTTCAGGGTTGTGGGGTTGCTGGAGCATATCCCAGCAACTCTGGGGTGAAAGCAGAATACATCCTGTTGCAGGGCTTCCACACTCACATACGCACTTAGAGACAATGTAGAGTCACTAAATAACCCATGAGGCATGTTTTTGGACTATAGGAGAAAACCAAAAGTACCAAGAGAAAAGTCACACGTGGACGAAAAGAACATAAAAACTCTACACAGAAAGGATTTAAACCAGAGCCTTCCCATTGTAAGGTGAGAGCACTAACCACTGCTCCACTGTATAGTCTTCATTATATTTAATATTGTGAAATTAAAAATGTAGAGTTCACAGAGGAGCTTCACTTTGGGTTTGCAAAAAGGTTTTTGACAAAAATCTTACATTTTTTGTTAAATTTAAATAATAATAAGCAATACTTTATTTATCCCACAAAGGGGAAATTTTTCTCTGCATTTTGACCCATCCCCTGGGGGGAGCAGTGGGCTGCAGGCTGGCTGCGCTCGGGGGGTGGGGGTAGCTGGGGAGAGTGGGGATCAATCTGCCAACCCTTCGGTTGTTTCACAACCTGCTCCACCGCCTGAGCTAAACTGCCGCCCAGGCATGACACATGCCCCCATGCATGTTACATGATATTTTTGACATGTCTATTTCATATGATGGAGGGACATACATAATGAAAATTAATAATAAAATTATGTTTCTGAGTATTGCTTTAATCAAATCGTTAATCAGGAGTAAATAAAAGAATGCATTTTGAAAGGCGTGTATCAGTGACGTACAGTAGGTACTACAGCTGGTGAGCCATAAGCTCCCTGCTCTGCTCCATTCTGATGCATTCACTTGCAGACAAATAGATCCGTGGACATCTTTGTTTTCCTCGTCTGAGCTGGAATCTGGCTTTAAACTGTACGGCTGGAGAGCTCCAATATTGATCATCATTTTTGTTGCACCAGTAATGGTAGGTTGGGCTTGAGAGGGGTTGTAAGCTAGTGGGAGAGCATGTAAACAAAGGGATGACAGGAAGTCATGGTTACTAGCTGAATCCACGCCAACAGTCCCCGCCCACAAATCAGAGGTGAATTGCTGATGAACTACTGTCGGTCTGCAGAAACTATGTCCACGAAAAAGTTTTTAGATATTTCGGTCAAATTAATCACAATTAAAAGACCACTGGGAACGATTTTACAACAGATCACAAGATGATCAGAGTAAGACTTTAAATGTTTTTTTTTTTATCTAGGATTTATTTCTATTTAGGGTTTGGGTATTCAGTCCTTAATCTGGCTGCCCAACGCCTCTCAGATTTGGTTATCATCTTCTCCTCTCCTCCTCCTCCTCCTCTCATCGGTCCACATCCACGTAAGTGGCCCCTCCCTCTATGACAGTAATGACACTGGAAAGAAAGAAAAAATGTCTTTCCCATTGTCCGTCAGTGTTCTTTTCTGTGGATCGTTTTTTTTTAAGTAAACCTTCAATTAAACTTTTAAAAAATCAGCAGTAATCTATTGAAAGCTGTGTATACATAAAGTGATGGATTTTCTTACTAAAAAGAAAACTCAGTTAAAAAAGTTCTGATTTTTTTTTGGCAGAAAACTGAATTAAAAGCTAAAAATACTGAGCGGGATTTGTGAAATGATCCCCATGACCCTTTAAGTTCGACAATGGGATGCAGAGGTCCTTCTCCGCGTTGATGACGTGGCTGAGCAAAGCTCCAAGCTTTCTGCTGCTCAAGTCTTCATCTCTGATCTACATAAAAATAAGGAGAGAGAAAAAAATGATAATGACAAGCTCTCTCAGCCTGAGTCTTCCTCTGCCTTCGTCTGCCTATGATGGAGGGCTGTTAACGTTTAGGGAGGGGCGTCTGCTTCGGAATAACATGGCATTACCCTCAAAAAACCCAATTCAGAGGCTTCATTTTCTCTTTTTCAGCCCACCTCATTTTGTAAACCTGCTTCCTTCTTTCTGTTCTTTTCTTCCAAAGCCTTCAGTTTGTTGAACAGATTTGTTTCAAACAGATCATAACATTCTTCTTCCTCCTGAAATTCGTGGGTGCATTCTCAGTCCTATTCTTCTCTTTTTTTCTTCTTCCTAACCAGATGTGTTTCTCTTCTGGGTCTCCCTCTGTGCCGGCCCCCATGATTCATTTTCCACAGACACAGGTCCAAAGTTTTCCCTTCCCCCCGCTCCTATTTTTCCCCATTTCTTTGCTCCTCTGCTGAGCTGTGTCAGCAGCAGCAGGTCGTCGGCATTGTGACCAGCGTTTGTGTACGATTCCTGCAGTTTTATGCATCACCACTGATTCCCTCTTGGAGGAACGGACTCATGGGTACTGGTGCAAAGGGTCACTAGATGACACCTTTTGGGGGAGCACACCTGCAGACAGAGGATAGAGACAGCGGTGAAGACGGAGTGATAAAACTGGTGGATTGCTTTTCTTATAAGCCACATTACTTTCACTGGAGGGTGTGGAAATGAGGAGGAGAGGGTGAAACCTGCATTTACAGTCACTCCTCCTTCCTCGTCCAGACCTCTCCTTCATTCCCACCCGTCCCCCATGCCCCAACAGACAATCCCCGTCCCTCCTAACTTGTCTCTATCTGCAGCTTCCTGAGTCGTTTGCGTCTGAAATCTGATTGGTTCTGCAGCTGTCTTCAGGCTAATGCATTTCTGTCTGCCAGACTTAAAGCAGAGGAAGAAAGTGGCTAACAAGAAAACAAAAGATTATCATGCAACTCAAACCTGTCCTATAGATGGAAATAACACTCACAATTGAGTTTGCATCACATTTTTCCCTTTGGAAATACATGAATGAAAACAATGTTAAATGCAGACAATCAGAAAACAGACATTTTTGAGATTCTTGAAAAGTACTGTCTGGGGAATAGAACCACTCACTGTATATGAAACTGGACTGAGTAACCCCTCCTCCATTGCATTCCAAACAGGAAGTACCCACTCCAAGAAACGAAAATCCTATAGAAGTCTAGAGAGAAATAAACAGCTATTGCTCTGTCACTCTATTTGTCAGAATTATCCATCTTGATATTAAATATTTATTAACATGTTCTTACTAATCTTAATTCCTTTTTTCTTTTTTTTTCCTTGTCCTGTCCAACAGCTGGGCAGACAGATAAGAACTGAAGGCTTCTTGTGTTGGACATATTTTACTTTAACAACAGGGGTTATGAATCTTCTGACAAACCAGAGGTATGTCTGAATAAACCCCTTTTGTAATTGAGGCCAAACTTTATTCATTTCAATCATATTTAAAAAATCTTTGTGTTGGACCGGACGGAAAAGAAAAGGAGGGGAGAAGAGAGAGGGATGTTAGAGAGGGGGGAATAGGAGGGTGATCATGGGGGGGGGGTAAATCCATGAAGCAGCTTGGAGCAACAAGCTGCTGGGTGTTTATCATTACGGTAAGGTTCAGATGTAGTACAAATCTCAAAGGAGCTGGGCCTGTCCACACACACTAATCACACTGCTAATCTTAATCCTTTCTTTAATATTTTTTTCTTCGGTGCAAATTATTCAAATTATAAACTGACCAATCAGATGCTTCGATATAGTCTTTGGTGCCTGCTGGGTCTGATTCTGACAGTCTGTCAGATTGACAGATTTTTTGTAGTTTTGTAGCTCCAACAAGCTGACTCCTGATTGGCCAGAATGGCTGCCATGGAAACTTTGACCCAGACCGATTTGGACCGTTCATTGCTTACGGATGACATTCGGCTCCAACATGGAGGCGTCCATATCGCGAAAAAAATGGCAACTTAATTGACTTAATTTGGTTGGAACCGACGTCACACTCACTCGGTCCAGCTTTCATACTCAACTAGAACCCAAACTGGAGTCATTTTCCTGGACTCCCAACATGTTTAACATCAACAACATGTTTAATTCTTTAGTTCTTACACTTTGGTGGAAAAACACAGACATAATTTTTTACTCCATTACTTTTTACTAGTTAAACTATTTTATCACCGATGAATTTGCATGTGCTATCTTAGATGGCCCCACCCTTACTTTGACGTGTTCTCCCTACCATGACAAAGGTGGATAAAGGTGGAAAGATTTCATGTAATCCATGGACACCAGTGAAGATCACAAATCATTGAAGGAAAAAGGTTCTGAGCACTGTCTAGTGGGTCTAGATGACCCAACTCCCAACGTTAAAGTGCCTAGGATAGCACAGGGGTTACAGATGAAGGTATTCATGAATATCCGTTTATTTGAGCTACAATAAATGTAAATAATAATAATAACTGTTACAATGTTAATGTTGCTTTTCATCATCATTTGTGTAAAGCATGTTTTGGGAAAAAGGAAACAAAAAATCATCTACATTATGACATTTTTAATAATGCTTTTTGGAGGATGAGTGACATCTTTACTGCAGAAGAGGAAACTAAAGGAAAAATAGGAACTTCAGTAGTTCTTTAGTTTCTTTAGTTCTTATCTTTTTTTCCATGGTTCCATGGTTTTCCAGGTTTCCATGTATGAGCTCAACTTTGACAGTAAAGCGGTTGTAATAATACCTTTAAACTCCATTGTATGTTACAGTTTACCTGGTTTTTCACAGCATGTGCTGTTTTCTCCTTGTTGATGGGGTTCTCAATGAGCAATTTTGACCAAAAAGAGTTGAAATCCTCTATAACCTGGCTCAGAAGTCCTCCAAAAAGTTTTGTGTAAACTTTTAGGTTTGTGTCTTTTTGATTTATTCTTTGAACAAAAGTTAAAGATGGAATTCCCTATTTTTCCCTTTTACAAGATTTGCTGTTTTCGCAAAACACTTTACACCCAGACGATTGTGGGATAAATTAATGATTTTTGGAAAGAGAAAAATGTAAAAACGGACGGGATTGTATGCAGACAAGAGGGCACAGTGTGTAATTTCTGGATTTGTTTGTGGGGGAAATGCTACATATCTGGAACCACATAGATAGTGAAAACTAAATAGCTCTTAAGGATTAACTGCAAACAGCAGTTAAAGCAGTTTGATGGTTAATAACTGTTTAGTTATAACACACTTATGAGAGGCTGTGCAGAGCGTTCAGCCGGTCTTCATCCTAGGATGAACCCAGACTCCCATCATCCCATCCAATGTCTATATCAGAGGAAACCTCCTGCCACGTTGTCTCTCTGTCCTTTTCTCCTCCCTCACATCTTCGTCAGCCTCTCCTCTTCCTCATTCTCTCGTTTTTCACAGAGATTTTTTATTTCTGTGGGCCTTCTGTTCTTTTTTAAGTTTGTCCTGTCTTGGCCGACTCTCTTACTCTTACTGTAGGATTTGGTCGATGTCTGGAAGAGGGAAGCTGAGTCCACTCAACTTGCTTCCTAAATGCCACCTTGGTGACCACACAGCGGCGCATGAAGGGTGTTGGGATGGTTCAGCTGCTCTAATTCAGGCACAGGCTGTCTTTACAGAGCTCTACTCTCTCATTTCATCAAAACTCTTACTCGGACACACTGGACAGGGATCAGGCTTTAGTTTCCAATCAGGTTTTTCAATAATTTCAGAAAAAAACTATTTTGTTTTTTTTAACTCACAAGAGCAGAAACGTTTCAATTCCAGTTGGAACTTTGCTGTCTGGAGTCAACATAATAAAAGAAATCAGAGACTTCTTTCTGTTTAACATCTAGACTAATGATCCACTGTTGTCAGAACATGCATGTAGAGAAAAATATGTAAATGTGTGTGATTGTTTTTTAGAATTGCTGCTTCCACCTGAATAAAGCTGGAAACCCTTTAAACTGTGACAGAAAGAGGTTTATAGGAAAATGGTGGCATTCTCTTTCAAATTCTCTGTTTACATTTTCCTCTTTTAAACTTGATAACATTATAAAATAGTGGGATACAAAGCTTTTTCCAAGTTTTTTTCTTCCTTTTTTGGGCTTGTGCTCAAATGTCTTTTCTAATGCTGACTGTGTGCAAAAGTGCAATAATAACTGCCCTAAAAACCTCAATAAATGTGCAAATTCTATTTTTAATCATCACAAACAATGAAAGCAAAAGAGACATGCAGGTTTTCCCCACAAAAAAATTCCACTTAAGTTCACTTTCACTCAGATATCTTGGAAAATAAATATGGAAAATAAAATGAACTGCATCCCTAAATGCAATAATTCGTTGTTGGCCTTCTATTTGTCACTGACAGATATGTAGATAAGACTATTTTGGGTTTTTTTGGGATAAAACTTAATAACCATTCCTATTGCAGCCAAAGGTGTAGTACTCCCGGTCAGATCAACATCTTCTCAGAATGACCCGTTCTGTACTTGTAGTCTAGTGAAACAGGGCAGTCATTTTATCTGCTGATTATTCTTTACAGCATTGAAGTCCATTTAAACATGCGCAGCATTTTACTTCAGCTCCCTCTGGCAACAACGTGAGAGGCGTCTGAACACCTCCCACAATCCTTTTGAGGGCCTGCCCCGACCATCTGCTGAAATGAAGAGGGAGGAGAACAGAGTTAACAACTTCTTCAAAACTAAATAAAGACAACACAGAAGTGAACAAAAGATACATGGATTATTTCTATTGTTTTTCTTATTAGTTTGTGCTCTTTTTTTGTAACAAGTCTTCATACGAAGGCATCCCAAAACTTTCTCAAAATGAAAACCTTTTTTGCAGACTTAATCATGGTTCTTCTCTGCTTTAGCTCTTTATGTTGTGGTGAAACACATTGTTTCCACTGACATAAACTGGAAGCCCTCCTTTAACCCTGGCATGGAAACAGCGCTTCTCTCTGCTGCAGCATCGATGGGAGAGCAGCGTCCTCTACTGGCCAAAGGGCTCATGAACTAACAAGACAAACAAATAACTGGCCCTGGGCTGGGCTTTTTCAGTTTTCAAGAGCCATGTAGGTATTTTCTTTTTCCAACTACCGGCTTAGTACTCCAAACGTACAACATTTGCAGCATGAATCATTGCACAACAGCAATTATAAAGTAAAACATCAGAAGACGTGAAAAACCATCAGAAATTTCCACCAGAGGGTACCACTGCATTACAAACAAGGTCAGGTTTCTGTCACTGCACAAAGGAACATCGCTATGACAAATTTAGGATAGATACCGTGAGAGTTTTTAGGTCTAATATAGTGCTTTCAAGATCCATAGCATTTTCTCCCAAAATAATTATGTTTTGAAGTTAGATTCTTAAAAGCAAAAAATTTTATTGCAAGTCTAACAATTTCTTACACGGAACAGATACAACACAAAGATAAAAAAAAAAAAAATCAATAAACAAATCGGATTGATCAAATTAAACCCCTTTAACGGAGACGGCCGTGATGCAGTGGTATGGCAGTCCACTTCTGATTGGAATATTGCAGGTTCGATTCCCTTGCCCGCCCACGTGTCGAAGTGTCCTTGGACAAGACACTAAACCCCACCTTGCCTCTGGTGGGACCAGTGTTCAGCAGCGGAGCCACCATCAGTGTGTGTGAATGTGTGTGGCAAGATCTTTCAACATGTCTGATTACATGTTGAAAGATCTGATTTATTTAAAGCATTAAAAAAATGGAATACTAAATGCAAAACACAGATATATCAAACCCATTTCACAGGTACAATAATACATAATTTGGAAAATAAAGGGAATTAATAATAATTGAGACTGATGCCATCTTCTTGACAGTGTAAATGCTCATCACCATTAACAGACATTTTTGAAGTAATTCATGCAGTACACACTTTACATTCATGTATTAAAATCATCAATTAAAGTCTAGTTTGATTTGTTGCCTGAAAGGGAGTGGGAAGAGGCAAACTTGAACTTTTGAGATCACTCAAAATATGACCAAAGTACCATAAATGTAATCGAATTACACTGATTAATTGGACAGAATTCTTAGACAGACCATGAGATATCCATTATCGCTGTACAAACTGTGTATAGCGAACAAACTTTTCAAATAAGTGTTCCTTGATTAGAACATAAATTATGAGGCTGCATGTAGCTTAAGAGGCTTCTATAAAAAGCTTTTCTCTCCTGTTTTTATTTTAGTATTAGTTCAGAGAAGAGTCATAATTATGTCAATGTATCGAACATTCACCACCAAAATGTGACCCTGAAGTTTCAATGAAAAAAAGGTTGGAATTTCGCATGCCAGCTTAAATTCTATGAACTATTACAATTACAAACTTTTACGCAAGTTTATCAAATAATTAAACTATAGTTATGGTCACAATAATCTGAGATGAACAAAGAAATGATAAATTTGCCCCCCCCCCCCCCCCCCGAAAAAAAGCTTTACTGCAGTATACATTGCAGATTAAAGGAGACACTTGGTTTTTCTATTGGCACCAAATAAACAACCGAAAAAAAAACACATTACGAGAATCCTAAAAATAAAAAATAATAAGTGCAAATATTGTGTCTTTTTCTCAACTGACACTTTAGAAAAATTTTCTTCTTCTTAAACTGCTTTATAATTTAAAGCAGAGCAGAGAGACGAGGCTTGAGAGCCCATTTTGGTACAGAATGAGAAGATTTGCAGAAATGAGCAGACATCCTGTCTGATGTTTTAAGCTAAAGATAATTGTTGGTTTTACCTGTTTTAACCCAGTGATAGTTTGACAATTTATATGTACATGTCAACTTCATTATGTCATCTAGACCCACTAGACAGTGCTCTGAACCTTTTTTCTTCAATGATTTGTGATCTTCACTGGTGTCCATGGATTACATGAAATCTTTCCACCTTTATCCACCTTTGTCATGGTAGGGAGAACACGTCAATGTAAGGGTGGGGTCATCTAAGATAGCACAAGGGGTAAAAAAACAGTAAAATAATTTTACAACAACTTTTTTTAACTTCTCCGGTCCATAGCTGGGCAAACAGATTAGGCCTTTTGTGTTGCACAAATTTTACTGTTAGAGGGTTAGGAGTCTTCGGACACACGAGGTGTATATTTGTATACACCTCTTCTGTATTGTGAGCTATGCTTATTTGTATTTATTATATTTGTATACAAAAAGGGTTGTAATTAGAGGAGCATTTTGGAGGACAGCTTCCAGACTGACACCCCCCCCCCCCCCCCCCAACTTTATAAAAGAATACAGTCACAAGATTCTGCTGTCCAGGCAGAGAACAACCTCCTTTCTATATTTAGTTTTGAAATCATCTGACCTCACAGCTTTACAGGGACATATTACCTGAATCAGAACAACCTGACTCTCCTGCTGATCAGGTCACTGATGATTTCATGCTGTGGTTCGACTCACATTCAATTTCTTTCTCGTCCGAATGACCACAGTCCATGCAATGTCTTTGGTGAGAGTCATTTTCAGATTTTTCTGTCAAGCTCCAATGTTCATACGAAGTACATTGAGGTTTTATAGACGTTGTGAGTGGCCTGACTTCCAGGATTAGCACTTTTCAGTTTCATTTTTGGTTAAGTTCATTTTGGACAAACTGACTGAAATTTAAAAGCAAAAATTTTAAACTCAGTCAGAAATGTTTCTTCAGATATGCATTTTGCTAATTCAAACAGTGTAACCAACAAATGGTTTTAGAGTATTTGCTTTTTATATTCTTATAGCTTCAAAGGTCACCTGTTCTGATGGGAATTTTTCCACCCAAGCATGCAGATTGTCAAAAAGTGATGTAGTTAAATAGCAGAAAGTGTTTCCTTCATGGGAACTTAACATTTTTGCACTATTATTACATTTTTTGTACCTTTACAGTGTCTTTTAAATGTCTTTTATTCTGTTTGGTTTTCTAAAGAACACACAATATTTTTATAAAAATAAAATTTCAGAGGTCTTTCTAAAAACTGATCAAGCAGGTTTATTTATTTATGTTTTTTCAATGTCATGATGAATTTTGGGTTACGAATAAAGAGGAAGATGGAAAAAAGAAACACTCCAAACCAGATGGTATTTGGATTAAAATCTTCAAGGATTTTTACTGTCAATTCGTCACAAAGTGAAATGAAATTTGTATTCCTGGTAAGCCAATTACAACTCAATAAAAATATGATAATAATTTAAGCTTCATTTATACTTTATTTATCCCATGATGGGGAAATTCGTTTGTCTGCAGCAGCAAGTGACATTCAGCAGCAAAGTGACATTCAGTACAGCGTAAAAGGTCAGACAAACATCTGTTACTTACACAACAGAAGTAAAACAAATCAAAATTAAAATAAAAATACACACCAAACAATCTTTGTAGGAACCAGAACAACAGAAACAGCAACAGCAACCACAAATGAAAATACAACGTGTGGGTACATAGTGTGTCACTGCAGCACTGTGTTGTACAGTCTGATGGCTGTGGGGAGGAGTGACCTGTGGTAGCTCCTTCTTGCACTGTGGGTGTAACAGTCTTGTGCTGAAGGAGCTGGTCAGCGCCTCTACAGTTTGCTCCAGGGGGTGGGAGGGGTTATTATTATTCATGATGGATGGATGTTAGCTTAGCCAACATCCTCCTTTCTGCCAATACAATTAAAAATGGAATATTCCGATAGAAAATCCACAGTACGAATATGAACGAATATGAAAAATGATATAGAATGATATGTTGGTCCATAGGGGTCCATGGAGTGGCTGTGGTGTAGAGGTGAACCTCTGATGAGTTAATGGGACTGAAAAGCACTTTGGGACTTGTAAGAAGGTAGTAAAGTGCTATATACGTATGTGCCATTTCCCATAGGTTTCAGATAAAAAGGGGAGGGGACAGGGGCAGGCATACAGGGGGTCAACCTGAGTCAAGCAGTCTTACATCTTCCTCAGTCTGATGGTCCCTCTTGCCTTGCCTTCAGGATGCAGGAGGCCTGATTCCTGCATCTTACAGTGTAGACGTCTGGTGGTCTGTAGGCTGCATCCCACAATCCTCTGTGCAGCTCCAACCACCCTCTGCAGAGGGTGCAGGACCACCACACACCTATAGAATTGGCTGAACACCTCTACAGTTCTGTCATGAGCTTAACGTGCTGATTTGATGTGGCAACCCCTGAGGGGATGTACCAAAAAGGTGACCAACCTACGGTATACAGTTTGTTGGTTCAAAAAGTTTTAATGGAATAACAAAGACGGTTTTCTGAAATCAATGTCCATGTAAGCCTACATCTCAACCATTGTGGTCCCGGTTAGCTCTTATGTTCCTGACTGTTTTCTACAAGTAATACCACCAAAATAAAACTGATTCATTTGTTATCCATTCATCCATTCACAAAGGGCTGAGTTAACGTGTTTGAGCTGTTCGCTAAAAGTCTTTTTCTGTGTTTCTGTGTGTCATTTGTGTGTCTGGATAAAAAAAAGACAAAAAGTAAGAAGTTTGGGCTGCATAGATTAGCTTGTGGCACCAGACAATCACACAGGAAATTAGCTTGAAACCCTGTCAGGACTTCACAGTCCAGTTCAAGGGAGGAGTCCAGCACAGACCAGCAGCTAGAGGCAGATGGACCGAGCAGGACGCACAGATAAATATGCACATGATAATTGGCTCGGTTATCAAAAACGTGCCCTTGAGGAGAAATAAAATGTTTTTGGAGCTGTGACAGTTCATCTGAAGGGCCAGATAACGAGCAGCTTGGAGGGTTTGACTAATTAACAAAAGGGAAATAGCAGTAGAGAGGCCACCATGTCCTCTTCACAGCCCTCCAGGATGTGCTCAACTTAATGGAAGAAATAGACTGTTGTGTTCTACTATCCTTTAGCAGGGTAAAATCAAGGTCAAAGGATTTATCCATCAATGAAACAGACTTAAATTAATTCTAAACCAGTCACATTTATGGTCCAGGTTAAGAACATGCGCATCTAAATTTACTATGAAAAACTAGTGAGGACATTCAAGTGTTCATACATACCCTTCACTATGAGGAAATTGAGCCAACATTTCATTAACATATTGTGGTTTCATGGAACAAACAAGTCTAAAATGATTAGTGTTGGATGGACATGAAAAATCTCTCAGCCTGAGGTTAACAAACATTTTAAAAACACGCTTCAAAACAGATTATTAACACGCCACATGGACAGGTCGATGTTTGATCAAACCAAATTTCTGCATTATCTTTCTCGTCATGACCCCACTTTGTTCATGCATCATCTTGATTTCATAAAAACGAATTTAGAAAGTTGTTTATGAAAGCAGGTTGTTGTGCGCAGGCTCTTTCTAAAAACATTGCTCTGTGCACAGCACAGTTGGGTATCAAAAACAAAAAAAAACCTGGTAGAAGTTTAAAGAAATGGTGTTGTTTTACATCTGAATGTAATGCCAATCAGAGTGGAAATGTGTGAGTCATTTATAAATGCTGCAGCATTTATAGAGCAGAATTCTACATTCATGTATCAAAATAGAGGTAATCTGAGATTGCTGTAAGGTTTGGTTCACTGTACATGTGTAGCTGTAATCTGGCTGTGCACCAAAGATTAGTAACTCTGCTAATGTCCAATGCAAACAAATAACCTCACAAGTTGTCAATAAAATATAAGTTTGACAAAAAATCAGTGTGGCATCTTTTGAACCAGGGTTCAGATTTGTAAAACAAAATCTGTAAACGTGAATCAGAAGATTATGTCGAACAGAAAATCTGCTCTGTGCTGGTTTGCAACACTTTAAATTAATAATGTGTTGCATATTGGTGAAAAGCATGTCAGAAATCTGATCAAAATGATGTTAAAAGGTTGGAGCTACTGTCAGAATTGTTTATTATTAGAATAAAGTTTAAGCTCATGTTGTTCTAATCTGCTGAACAACATAGTCTGTTTACATAATTGCAGTTACATGTATGGATTTTTTTGTTATTATCATTTACATCAATGTTCCCACATTTGAGTTGGCTTTCTTGCTTTCTTAATTTAAGTAACTTCTGCTGCAGCACAAGGATCTTATTTGACACAGTGTGTTTTATTTTGAAAGGAACTTGAACTGCTGTCAAAAGAATTAATAAAAACAATAAAAAAAAAAATAATTACATATAAAACAAAGACAATAATGTTCTAATTCAGTAATCGTAATACCAAAAAGCTACATTTGATAAATAAATGGCTTAATGGCCACAAAAAAAATAACTAAAATGTATTTTTCTACACAGTGAAGTGGAACTTTGTGACTCTCACTGGGTTCTGTTCATTGAGAAACTGACTTAAAAGGCTTATTTTAGTGTGAAAGGTTGCAGATCCCTGGTTTAGGTCAACCAAACTCATGTTCCTCAGAAACAAGCCTTGTAATCTCATTAAATGTAAATTTCATTTTTTTTATGTCGTCACATATATTTGATATTGTTCTAATTACATTTTTATTTTCCGTTTGTGTTGTTATCCTATCTTTTACTTCAAAGCGCGGCCTTTGTGCTCATTTGAATTACAATCCCCTAAAAGAATCCTGAAGTCAGACGTTTAAGATTACACAAAGAGGCTTTGATGTAAATGTGTTGAAGGGGCTTTGGCTGAGCTCTTCAACTCTCCCTTCTGCCAGGACGCTCCAATCTAACACCACCGCCATCCTCGCCAGGACTTGTGCAACCGCAACTCAGACGTGCCACTCACCGCTACTTAAGCATCAAGCCCCCCTGTGACCGTAACCTTCGGTTTGGAGATCTCACAGTGGCATGTTGCCCCATGACAGGACGCGTTTGAGGGAAATATTGAGGCTGACAGGGAGGTAGACGACTGAGGAAAGATGAGATGCAGCAGAACTGACTCAAAAAGAAGCAGCACAAAGAAACCTTCCTTTTCATAGGGGCTCCAAAAAGGCACGAGCTAGTATATGTTTCAACAATAAACTCTGGAGACAGACAAAAACTATCTTAAATGTGTTACCCAATTGTTGTCTCCTTTCTTAATGTGAAACTTGGTATTTTCTGCAACATTTCTTTCGTTTTATTGCAGCAGAGTGCAGATGTTATTTTCTGGGAGTAGAAATTTCACAGACAAGCATCTGTGGGGAGAGGACTGCATCTTCCTCTCCCCACACTTAGCACTTACTTGTGAGGGTTTTGCTTCCTCTGAGTGTTCTTCCATCTGCCTGGATGAGCCTGTTTCCATACAAGCAGAAGAAACCCTCAAAAGCAAACCAAAAAGCAGACTATCATCTGCAGCATAACGATGAAAGATGATAGCCTTTAGATAAAATAACAGCCCTGAAAAAGAGTTCCTGCACTTCAAAAATCCACCACCCTCAAACAAACTGATGCAGCATTAGGATTCAAGTTGTTTTGTTTTCTTTTACTCATTCTTTCAGATACATTTTCCATGTCTGTGAGTGCAAAAGTATCTCTGTGACACTGTAAGCCAGCTGGAAGTTAGGTTTTTCATTCTATTATTCTATTACAGTGATCCCTTGCTATATCACGGTTTACTTTTCACGGTTTCGCTACTTCACGGATTTGGATTGTGCATTGTGTTCTGCATTCTGATTGGCTAAAAAGTCACTCAGCGAGTAGCTCAAGAATGGGACCCTTTGATGAGCCGTTCATTACAGTTCTCCAACATAATCGATGGGGGCATGTCGGTGTATAAGGATCTTATAGCAAAGAAGAAAAAAGAGCGACAACAACTGCCTATCACTATGTTCCTCTCCCGAACAAACACACCTGCAGCTGCACCGCGGGCTTCAAAAGGAAAAAACGCTGCAGAGGATGCAGCGGCTCAGTATGAAGAGCAGTGAAAAAGAAGACCGGAGTCACTATCTGTCCCACTGTACTTTTTTATTTTTTCCATAATCATTTTAAATTTTCTTCCGTTTAATCCACTCGGGTCGCGGTGGGCGGGGCTAATCTCCGCAATTTAAAGCCTTCTGTTCTTATCGATGATTGAAATTATTATTTGACAGCACACTACAGAAGTTATTTGTTGAAAAAACGTTTCTAAAGTACTTTTATTTGTTAAAAAAACAATTGATTTAGCCTGTTAAATGGTTTGTTCTTTCTTTTCAATGTATAAAAGTGTATTTCATTGTATAATAATTGTAAAAAAAATAAAGGTTTCTACTTCACGGATTTTGCTTATCACGGGTTCTATTTGGAACGTAACCCCCGCGATAATCAAGGGATCACTGTACACAGTGACCCAGATAACTCTACATGTTCCACACCAAGGAATGTCAATGTGATTGCTCATTTTTGTAGTTTTGTTTTTGATGCTGTAACTTCTTGCAATTAAATGCAAAATTGGAAAGAGTAAAGAAAAATATCCTCAATTTTTTTGTGTGCAAGGAAACAGTAACAGTTAAATCAAACGTTCATGTATTATATTTTTTTTTATTAATTTATCTATTTTTTTTTTACCAAGTCACAACCAAACAAGTAAACAAAACCCAGAAGCATTAAAAAGTCAGGACCTAAGCTGACTGTATTTTCATCCCAGAATCAAAACCATCTATCAGGAAATATTTAACTTAACCAAAATATTCCCTTTTTCTATATTTTAATGTTAAACTGCCACAACTATTACCTTGGCTGCCTATTTTTTCATCAGTTTTTGAAGTGGAGTTTAAGGGAAAGCTGGGAAAGATCTTTTGAACTTTTTTTTTTAATTTCTTTCATTTAAATTTTATTTGTTTGTCTTGAATTTGAAAATGTTAATCCGATCTGCCCCATGTTTTTCATTTATGAGAAGAAAATCTAGTTAATTTACTGGAAAAAGTCAAACCTTTTGTGGAATTGCTATTTTCATATCCTAAATAAAAGATGCAAAGAGACATCACAAACAGCAAAATAAAAAAAGAGAGAATACACATTTTTAATTTGGTTCCAGAGTTTATTTATCTGCTGTAAACTTCACTTGATGAAGTGGCTCTAAATGTTTGATCACAGCTAAAAATACAGAAAACAAATTGAATGAGATATTAGTTCATTATCATTGTTGACCAATTATATGACCTTATAGTTTGTGAGTGTTAGGATCTTTTTCATTTTTTTTATTTCATATTATAATCCAATTTTCATAAATACAGCATTTTAGACAATAAATGTTAAAACATCAAAATAATTTCTTAACATTTAATGACTGACTTCCTACTTTGACAGCGTATTTAATCTTAAGACAAAATTCAAATGGTTTTACTGCCTTCTTGTTAAAAGATGAGCAAATAATGAGGTGTCAGTTTCTTGTTTCCACTAAAGTGAATTGAGACATGCTCTGTATTCATGTCGGCAGCCTGTTTTTCTTTTCTTACACAAATCAGAATCAGAGAGATGTTTCCAATCACTCTTATTTTGTCCATCCGTCTTGATATAAAGGCCTTAAATTACTCCGGCTGACATCAAAGATGGAAACTCCGCAGAGAAAACTGCTGCTTCACAAAGATGCTGATGCTTGGGATAACTAGGTGGCACTGTTGTTCTGCTTTTGCTCTCACTGCTGCCTAAATCCTCCTGTAAAGTCATTTACTGTTAATTTCATCATTCTTCTTAAAAATGTATATGAGAAGATATCTATGATAACTTTATTAATTTCACAGGGCAGCAAACTGTATTTTATTAAGTTTTTTTTTTTTGTTTTTTTATGGTACGGTTCCATAATTTCACTTTATTCATACTGGCCTTTCTTCTTAAACAGGTCAGCACTAATACCTGAGCTAGGTTTCATAATCTGATTATAGTTTGAATAGGTAAAGTACAATTTCCATGGTGGAAAGTGGGTCAGGATGTTGAAGAATTATAAAAGCAGTATAGGAGCTCCTCTGCTCCTCCTACACTTTCTATCCTTAAGCACACTGATATTTTTTTTTCTTGCAAGATGAGGATGAAACCTTCGATAACAAGAGCTGCACTTCTTCATTCAGATATCCGGGTAAAAGGTTCAACTATAAGACAAAAAGAAAGAAAAAAATAGAGTTTCTGACTGAGACCCGTCTACTCAGAGCAATCAGCATGCAACATTTGTAGATGCTCTCCTCATATTTAATATTAAAATCAACATAAGATTATTTAAATTGTTTATGAAAAAGTGAGAGTCTCATGAGAGTAAAGTTCTGCAGCTCATTTACTGCAGTCCTTATTCATAAACTGGTGTATAATTACATCAGGCGTGTACTTACACACAAACACCAGAGCTAGACAAGAACATTTCTACACATGCGGGCAGAGCAGGAATTAATACTTTTTGATCAGAGTCTAACCCAGGGCAAACTACGGCCAGGGGATCACATGCGACCCTTCAAACTACTGTTTTGAATGTGACCCACCAAACTGGGATAAATTAAATTGTTAGTTAATGCTATTGTTTTATTTTCCCTATAACTCCGGTGTACAAAGAAAAAACTGGCATTGTAGGTGCAGAAGGTTTTTCTGCATTCATGTGGTGTTGAAAGGTTTGTTGTTTTTCTGATGTGTTTTCCGAGTCGGACAGTCATTTTTCCTGATTATTCATGAATGCAGCGTTTCACCAAATTTGCATATTTCTCTGAGGGACATCAGCCCATCAGTGCAATTGACACTAAAATAAGAAGCGAAGCACAAATTATGAAATAAAACCTCCAAAATGTTCTTTTTAAAAAGATGTGTCTTAATTTTTAACCAAAATGTTTTGAGTGTTTTGGCCCAGATTCCATAGTATTTCTTTCTCTTATAAGGGGAATTACCAAAACACCCTCATCTGGTCCTGGTCTGGCCCCTCTGTCAAATTTTAGAACCCATTGTGGGTCACGAGTCAAAAGGATTGCCTACCCCTGGTGTTACCTCTCTACCTTCACTCCCCTTTTTATTTAATTTTTTTATTTTTGTATTTTGTGAGTTTGGAATGAAACCAACAAGTAAATATTTTTCTCTCATGTGATTTTGTCATGCGACTTATTTTAGTAAATGTTATTTGTCATTTTTGGAGATTCTGGTAACTTCATGTAAATTTTAATCAAGCACATTTTAATCATTCTTTTTTTTTTCATCTTCTTCCATTTTGTCCCTTTCAGGGTCAGGGTCACAGAGCCTATCCCAACTACTTATGGGCGAAGGCGGGGGACACCCTGGACAGGTGGCCAATCTGTCGCAGGGCCACAATCACACCCCACTATCTCACATTCACACCTGGGGACAATTTAGATTAACCAATTAACCTATGAAGCATGTTTTGGACGGTGGGAGGAAGCCGGAGACCCCGGAGAAAACCCACGCATGCACGGAGAGAACATGCAAACTCCACACAGAAAGGACCTAACATTACTTGTGCATCAAAAATGGCGATCATTATCAAAGCCATCCAGTCGTACAGTTTTGAGCTAGATGCCAGCTCACACGCGGAAAACAGGCAGAATGGATCTATTTGTCTGTAAGTGGATGTATCAGAATGGAGCAGAGCAGGAAGCGTACTGGTTTTTACACAATCAATACGATCTTTTTTAAATTACCTTTTTTTGTCTGCTCCTGATTCATAGTTATTTGAATAAGAAAACAGTCAGAAATGCAATTTTAATCTTAATTTTCTTTTTATTTGTCCTCGATTATCAGGAGAAAAAAAAAGGCCATAAGAACATGTTGAAACACTAACAACACAATTTATATTGTAGTAAGGTCTTTAACCCTTGTGCTATCCTAGGCACTTTAACATTGGGAGTTGGGTCATCTAGACCCACTAGACAGTGCTCTGAACCTTTTTTCTTCAATGATTTGTGATCTTCACTGGTGTCCATGGATTACATGAAATCTTTCCACCTTCATCCACCTTTGTCATGGTAGGGAGAACACGTCAATGGAAGGGTGGGGTCATCTAAGATAACACGAGGGTTAAAAGGAAATTATTCAAGGATCATTTAGATGAAAATATCGAGCATGAGCACACACTTGCTGGGCTGGTTCATCTTTCCATGAAAGCAGTGACCCTGCTTTGCTCTTCAAATAAAGGACTAACTGCCCTCACAGACTTATCACTCATGTAAGTGCGGCAAACACTGACACGCTTTTCAGCAGAAGCCCATAGCTTTTGCAACTTTTATTAGTATTGTGACCCTTTAAATATACTGATAATTATTTTCAAAGGACTCACGTAATCCCTCCCCCCCTGGAGTTTAGGTCTTCTAATCTCTACCCCAGCTGTTGGCAGAAAAGTCTGTTGTGAATGTATCCGTGTGGCAGAAGCATCAAAAATGCAGGAATTAAAGGGAGACAAAGGAGAAGTTTCTTCTGTGTGATCAACACGCTCAATCCGCTTCCGGCTGGGTTATGACTCACTCAGTTAAATTATGTCTTCCCGCCTTAAATTCTTTTCTCTTTCAAGTGCTTATGTATTAAAAGCCAATTAGTGCTGCTACAATTACTAGAAGAGCCTTTCTGTTATTGTTTCTCTCTACAATAGCGTGAATTGTTCTGTGACCTTGAAGACAAGAGCTGTTTGGATTGGCTTCTCCAAGCTGACAACACGTTTTCTTTTCATCAGACAACAAATTAAGTCACTTCTTTTTATTGGGTTTTTTGCAATTCGTAAATTATTCTTTTACCTGACCCTGATCTTTTCTTGTAAACAATTAAAGCTGAGTTTCGAGGCTCAACCTCTGTCAGGCAATCACACGAAATTGTGTAAACAGTGCACACAATACAAGAGCCTGAGAAAACCAATCTGTGCCATTAATGCCACTCTGAAGCTGTGCAGCTGTGCGCAGAATGCCCAGCAAATCTAACCAACACAGTGGCCACTGTGGGAACAGGCGTGTGCTGCAACCAGTTGTTAAAGTCATACTTTATGAACGTGCGTCTGCATAATGACAAACAAAAGCTGCTGGGAGGAAGATGGTGTATGCTCGACAGTGCCTAAAAACACAAAGGAACTGTGAGGAAGAATGTGGTGAGGAGCTTCAAAAAAGAAAAGGAAAAAAAAAAAGAGTCCAGCCAGCAGCAAAAATGGAAAATCTTTGACAAATGGAGCAATTATTAGCAGCATTTTCCAACTGAGCCTGAATGACTGCAGTGCTGTTTAACAGCTCTGTGGCTGGGAATAAACAAATCTACGTTTTTATAAGATTTTTCCACAGATACTGCTGTGTAAACTTGAACTTTATATCCTGACTTCCAATCCTTGGACATCAGCTTTGCTATGTCTGTCTTTGGGTGTTTGAACATCAGAAGGGTTTCCCAAAACAGATGGAGATATGCAAACATCCCAAGAATAACATTTACTCCAATACAGTAAAAGACGCAGTTTGCTAACATACTGTAGAAAAAGACATGCAGTGAACAGACACTTCAGCAAAAAGGAAATCAGTTTTCATTACAAAATTTGACTTTTTGAAAAACATTTATGATTGGTTGTTTTACAATTTTTGTGTATACTGTATCTGCTTTTATTTGTGCATCTGATTTATTTTACTGCTGTTAGTTGTGGAAATAACTTTTTTTTGGTTGTTTTAAAGGGTAAAGCTATGACTCAACTGAGTTATTTGTAAAACTTTAATCCTGGACATAGTTTTGTAGTTAAAAAGTAAGAATTAACACATTACTTGCTGAAAATCGAGATGGAACATACTTTTTTAATTAAGTTTAGCTTTCTTAAAGAGTGAGAGAACCACAAACTACACCAATCACCCACTTTTTTAGGCACACCTGTCCAACTGTTCATCAACGCAGATTTCTAACCAGTTGATCCCATCGCATCTCAATGAATTTAGACATGAAACATGGTCAAGATGATCTGCTGCAGTACAACTGAGCATCAGAATAGGGAAGAAAGGTGATTTTGAACGTAGTGTGGTTGTTGGTGCCAGATGGACTGGTCTCAGTATCTTAGACTGGACACATTTGGTTCCCTTAAAATGAACCAGAGTTAATTTCCCCCGATAATTCAGAACAAATTTTACATCTGAATACATCCAAGCTGACCCTGGTCCTGGAACCAAACGAACTGTATACTGTATAAACAGAGTAGGAATGTATGGCCGCGGACAAATTTAAAGCAACGGTTGTCGTTTTATCAAACAGAAAAAAGGTTCCAACTGTTTATTTGATAGAATATTAATTTTAACACAACTCAAAATGCTTCTTACATGCTTTTCTGTGTCTAGTTGTGCGGCGCGCGCCTGGCGCTGCTGTGACGTCATCCTAAAAGTGACCTTGTCGTTCCTTACCAGAATTCTCTAAAAACAATGCCATAACACCACAGTGATGAGACACAGCAACTCACTGAAATGTGGTCGGATGAATGAAGGCTGATCAAAACAATTTTGAATGTGATACACATCGCTTTTCACTGTTTTCCCGACAATCTTCATGTCATAAACAATTATCAGCGTACCTTCATAGCCATCGCCTTGCCAGTAACCGCCTAGCAGACCAAAAAAAAGAAAAAAAGAGTAAAAAGTGTTGAGCCTGACGTTGATACAGGCGTTGAAAGTAGAGAGTGAAATAAAAAAAGTTTGAATGAACTATCGTGACAAGGATTGCAAATCGCAAGACTTTAATAATTTCTCCTTCTAGTTACTTTGCCACACCCTCGTAATTCCTGGCCAATGACTGAAGAGATCTTTGTCACATTGTTTTGTTTACAAGCTTTAGTCCGGAAAAGGAAAGTCCGCTAGACTTCAAGTGCTGATAAACTCTGAAAGTGACCTTTATATCAGGACTTGATCTTTCTAACTTTCCATTTGAAGGGACTTCACAATTCTACTTGACTGCACTTCTGACAAGTGGAATGCATCAGTATTTGTTTGCTCCATAAGCTAAACTTTTAAAAATAAAACTCTTGAAAGTGAAACTTTGCTGTAACACTAAGAAACATCTTGCAAAAGTAACATGAAAACCCTTGGAAAATGTATTTTTTTCAGACAAGTGTGCCATAACAAAACCAGAAACGTAAATTCATCTTCAATAGCTCACAAGTGTCCTAAAAAAAGCATCACTGTGCAAATACATATGAACAAGGAGCATGCATGTGCAGGTAAACATAGGAGCATGCATGTGCAGATAAACATAGGAGCATGGATGTGCAGATAAACATAGGAGCATGTATGTGCACATGAACATAGACGCATGCATGTGCAGGTAAACATAGGAGCATGCATGTGCACATGAACATAGAAGCATGTATGTGCAGATGAACATAGGAGCATGCATGGGCAGGTAAACACAGGAGCATGCATGTGTAGATAAACATAGGAGCATGTCTGTGAGATGAACATAGAAGCATGCACGCAAATGCGGATGAACAGAGGAGCATGGATGTGCAGATGAACATAGGAGCATGCATATGCAGATAAACATAGGAGCATGCATGTGCAGAAAAAAACACAAGAGCATGTCTGTGAGATGAACATAGGAGCATGCATGCAAATGTGGATGAACATAGGAGCATGTATGTGCAGATGAACATAGGAGCATGTCTGTGAGATGAACATAGGAGCATGCATGCAAATGTGGATGAACATAGGAGCATGTATGTGCAGATGAACATAGGAGCATGTCTGTGAGATGAACATAGGAGCATGCATGCAAATGTGGATGAACATAGGAGCATGTATGTGCAGATGAACATAGGAGCATGTCTGTGAGATGAACATAGGAGCATGCATGCAAATGTGGATGAACATAGGAGCATGCATGTGCTGATAAACATAAGAGCATGCATGTGCAGATAAACATAAGAGCATGTCTGTGAGATGAACATTGAAGCATGCATGCAAATGTGGATGAACATAGGAGCATGTATGTGCAGATGAACATAGGAGCTTGTCTGTGAGATGAACATAGGAGCATGCATGCAAATGTGGATGAACATAGGAGCATGCATGTGCAGATGAACATAGGAGCATGCATGTGGAGATAAACATAGGAGCATGCATGTGCAGATGAACAAAGAAGCATGTATGTGCAGGTAAACATAGGAGCATGCATGTGCAGATAAACATAGGTGCATGCATGTGCAGATGTTATGTGAAGATACATCAGTGCAGATGTAATTGAAGATGCATGCATGTGAAGATACATGCACATGCAGATGAATATAGAATAATGCATGTAAAAATGTAATACAAAGATCCACACATGCAGATGTTTTGCATGCATGTGCAGATGTGGTATGTTGCATGTCCGTTTCTACTGGTTCTTTCTGACAGGACTTTTTTGAAAGGATCCTTTGATTTGGTTGAAAATGTCTGAATTTGTTAACCAAGAGTTTACATTTTTGGAAAAATGTCACTATATAAAACAGTGGAAATATTAAAAAAAAACTTAACAAACTACATGACAACTTGGAAAATCGTGTAATAAATAAACTATAAAAATCTTTATTGAAATACCACAATTTCTATTAACCATTTTGGATGTCATTCCTCGTGCGTTGAGATTAACATTTTAGAAAATAATTTTTTGAGGTATTATAAAACTTGTACGTTTATAGAATTATTGTTTTCATCTGATGGTCTCTTTTTTTCTGTTCAACTCTGCATTCTCAAGGCGGCTGTACGAGCCTCAAGGGAACAACAAGATACCTGCTCTCCCCTTCAGATGCAGCCACTCCCTTCCATGGCCCTTCATGTTCCCAAAAACCCAAAAGCCTGCAGCACCGTAGAGGTAAACTCCTGTACGAGTGCATACAGATATGTACTATGTAATAATTAAGGCTTATGCCTTAATCATTAAAACAAAGCTAGAAAGCCAATATTCTATCATCAAATGCCTTCACTGAATTATTTGACGTAAATGTTAACTTTAAATGCAGTTTACTTAGCCACAAGTTCATGCTTTGAAGTTGAAAGTCTGCAGTGATACAGTCCATGAAGATTGTATTGGTGTTGCCAGGTGATGTCAGTTGCACACTGTAGTAAAGGTTGGATTGGATTTCTTTTTTTTTTTTTTAAATTGAGCGAAAAAAGAAAACCCTCCAACCAGAAATATGTGGGATTTATATATGGACTTACAAAACCGGAATATCCTTACATGCAATGCATAAGTGTGGAACAGCAAGGGCTCAATGGGCTGACAGCTTTCTTTAGTTTGACTAATAGTCTAGTTCATTAGGAGAGACGGGAATCCCCTGAGGGGGCAGACCAGCATGGGAGAGCTATGAAGTATAAATGGGAGATTTTATAAAACTGAGTTTGAAAAAGTGCCTGACCTTTTCTTTTCATTTTCACCATCAGATTTTAGACTCACTGGTGTTGTATTTGCACGAGTGGCAGCTTAGTGAAAGAAATCAGATGGTATAAAAATAACCATGCATGAAAGTAAATTTTGTAAACCAATATGTAAATGTTGTGCACAGCTAATGTCTGAAACATGCATGGTAGCATGTGAATTACTTAATTTAGTAGTCTTTAAAAAAATAAAAATCAGAAACTAATGATGCTTAACCTCTTCCTCCTGGGACTGTGCATCTTTTGTACATAGATTTACATTTCTAGCCAAAGCTTTAGCAGATTTTGGGAAAGCCAAGAAAATCTTTAAACCAAATCATCCAGTGACTTTGAAAGCAATCTTTTCTGATGAAGAGCCCTTGGACAATTTTGATTCTGGAAGAAGCACTTTTATAAAGTAAATGAAAAAATAGACATGAATGTAATAACTCAGATGAATTTAGCATAGATTTACGGTGACCTCCAGCAAAGGACACATGTCTTCCAGGAACATGTCAGCTATGTTCATCTTTGACATGAATGACATTCTGCTTTTGAGGTTAGATTTAGTTTAGAAGAAAATATTAGGGGAAAACAGAAACAGCTTCTCTATGAATGAAATCCTCAGTTTTATAGTCCCCCTCCGATTATTTTCTGATTTATTGTAAAAGCGCTCTCAGAGTTTTTAATTATGAAGATGTTTTTAGCCAAAACCAAAAAAACCTGTTGTTTTCCAGGATTTAGTTTCTGCGAGAGTTCTGCAGAGCTCATCAAAAGTTATCCTCTGAGTTGTGGGCGGGGACTGTGACCTCCGAGAAAGCCTGTGCTCATTTCCCATCATGCCCTTGTTTACACTCTCTCCTAACATTGGCGGTGCAACAAAAAAAGACAAGCAATACCTCAATATGTGGCTGTTAGAGGCTGTACACTAGCGGGAAACTGTGTAAACAAAGGGATCATGGGATATCAGTGGAGAGTTACTTCCGTGTCAACCGTCTTCGCTCACAACTCAGAGGAAAACTTTTTATAAACTCTTACCGCTTTGCAGAAAATCTAGCTTCAAAAAACGAAAGAGGCTTTCTGACTCTGGCTAAAAACTGCATAATCATAATTTAAAAACCACTGGGAATGATGAAACAATAGATCAAAATATAGTTGGAGTGGAGCTCAGCTTTAACGAGACTTGTAACTGGTGAAAAAAATAGGCGTTGTGTGAAGAGCAAATAAGATGAGCTGTTTAAAATATATAAATACAACCAAAAATACAATTTGCCAAAATTGCCATGTAAGCCCTTTATATCCCAGAATTTTATAATACGTTTTTAAATGAATACATAACGTGGGTTCTCTTCATTTTCATCTGTCTCTTTACCCTAGACCAAGAAAGTAAAGTAAGCCTTTAAGATAGTAAACTGGCGAGAAAATAGCAGTTCTTGCTAAGGTCAGCATTTAACTGGTGTATACAAAGCATTAAGCAGACGTCCTCTCCTCTGAGAAAATTAAGAAGCACAACTGCATCTATAAAATGCTTTCTTCTCCTATCAGCTTGCACTTTCCTTTGTCCTCGTTTGTTATCTTACTCATCCTTTCTCTGGGCTCTGGAAAAAATATGCTAATTAGGGTGAATGAAACATTATGAAGCATCAGTGGAGTTCAGCTCAGATAAAACAGAGCAAGTTTCATTTTCAGCTCATTATTATCCTGCCTCACCAAGTGCCACACAGACTCATTTCCCGTAGTTCCTCATGAGTCACGGGGACAAATCCTCGGGTGAATGGAAGTTATTTGCTTCATGTCGAGCTTTTTGGCCTGTGACCTACAAAAGTGTGCATCTTTTTAATGAAATTTTTCCCATAACTTACAGTTGATCATGAAAATTGGACAGACCTGTTGTTTTGTAGAATTTTTTTTATATACATTGGGTTTTCACAACAGACTGTATGCGAGAACTGGACAGAGTGAGTGTGACTTCCTTCCGGCTCCAGCCAAATGAAGCTGATTCAGTCACCATTTTTCACAACACGGTGCTGCCATGTTGGAGCCAGATGACGTTGGTAAGCAGTGACTGGTTTGAGTTAGTCTGACTATTTAATTTCCATGGCAACCACTCTTGCCAATCAGGAGTGAGCTTGTTGGGAGTCCACAGCCCTACCACAAAATCTGTCAATCAAACATTTGACGGGAGACCACATACTTTTATTGTGGCATCTGATTGGCCAGTTTATAACTGTGTTGTTTTTCCTCTTGCTTGGGTACCCCCAGAGGTCAGTGAACTCGCACACCGAGATTTGTTCTCTCCACAAAACCGGCAGTTTTTGTTAAAAAGGGTGGTCATGACCTTGCTGATCGCATCGCAGAGTTTTTCAACTGTGCTAGCAAACCGTGGCACGGAAGGTGTTTCAGTCTGTTCCGCAGTAAAGGAAGTTTGATCCAAGAACCAATGCAGGACCCAGCGACAGTCCTAATGATGGAGCATACTGTCTCTGGGTGGAGCCTGAGGCCCAAGTGATGTGAAAATACAGCTACATGACATTTTCAGGTGTTTTGCATTTATGGACGTATTTTCTGTAAAACGTAAGCATTGTAGGGTTTGCTGTATTTTAAATCCCTTTTTGGAGAGTCATTAAAAACTTCTAATGAAAGATTCTGCATTTGTAAAATTACAGGATTGGGTCTTCAAAGTTAAAAATGTTTTTTAATCTGTTAGATTATGTGTAGCAACCCCAGTTTATACACATCACAACCATTTAACCAATTACCGTACATCCAAAGTGATGTCGCATTTCAACTTAGATAAAATGAATCACATGATAATTGCAGTGACATTTCAGAGATTTCCAGATAAATAATTTAACAAGACGAACAATGGATATTGGGTTAGTTTTTTATTTATTTTGAAGTGTAAAATTTTCTACCAGCAATAAAACTGTCTGCCCTCCTTTGTGCCTCTTACCCTGTTCACAGGTAATTCCTTCAGCGATTTGCCAGGTTGTGAGTGTACTGTACCCTCCAGGTCGTTCTGGCACGTGCAACAGCTGACACTGGTAGACAACCAACTTTTCCTTCCCCTATCAACCTAAATTCCCCTTGGAAACTCAGATCTGTCCCCTGCGAACAACATGCTCCAAAGGCTATTGTTGCGACATAATTGTATGGTTTCACACATACTAACAGCTTAAATATCAATGATTTGATGTAATGCACAGTAAATTCCAATTTAGCATCTAAAGAACCTTGTAGACGTGTAAAGTCTAATACAAACAAGCAAACAAACCTACTGTGATGTCTTGATCCCCGGAAGGTCCTCAAGAGACTTCTCATTAAGGACAGAAAGCTGACTAAACTTTACAAACAAGCCTGTAACTGTACAAGAAAACCTAATGCGCTCGCAGAGCAGTGATACAACAGCATGGATGCTGAGTGAAGTTTGAAAATAGTTCTTCAATTGAGTGTTTGAGTTGGCCGTTCACTACTCCTCTGCTTCACAGAATTGGTCTCATCCAGGGAAAATGAAGTATGCAGTTGCACATGCAGCACGTCGCAAGCATCAGAAGTCTTAATTTTAACCAAGAAATGTGTCACACAGTGCTGAGTACATTAGAAACTGTGCTGTTCTGCCGAGGCAGAACAGGCACAGAGGCAACAGACGTGTTTGCACGGAGTCTGTTGAGACTTGGGGAGGATTCATTATGCTAGACAGCAGAAGTTAAAATGTGCCCAAAACAGGAAGATTGCTAATTTACAAACTGTAACGTCCTCAAGGCATCTTTGATCTTGATTGTGACATCACAAGTTGATGCAGACTCAGGTTACCGCAGAAACGGCTAGAATCCCACTGCTGCAGGCAGAGCGTACAGATTGCTTGCATTGAGTCTGTCCAGACTAGGGGAGGTCCCTGCACACCTTTCCAGATTTTTCCCTTTTACTAAGAAACAAAAAAACTTTGTCAACTCGTGTACTCCTGACATCCCCTGTTGGACGACTTGAGAAGACTTGATGTTATGAAGACCGCTGCTGTGAAAGAAAAAACGATTTAAGATAAGAAAAGTATGAACAAAACAGCATTTTTTGGATGGTTTACCTTAAAGTCTGTTTGTTTGAGTAGTTCTTTGATACATTTTTGTCTAAGATTTCTTTAAACTTTTGATTTTATCATTTGGCTTGCATGCGGTTTACTTTGCAGACCTTCTTGCTGTTCTGTCTTGCTGCTGCTTGTTAGTTTCAAATGTGTAGTCTCATGTTTAGTTTGATGGTTGCATACATGGGGCAACCGTGGTGCAGAAGTAGAGCAGTCAGCCTCTGATTGGTATATTGCAGGCTCAGTTCCTGCCCCGCCCACCTATGTGTTGAATATCCTTGGACTTTGATGAATCCCACGTTGCTCATTGTGGTTATAGGTTGGCGCCTGTGTAAGGCAGTGCAGCTGACATCAGTATGTACAAATGTGTGTAGACTGGACTGGTCTGGCCTTTTTTTTTTTGGTCAAGTCTTGTCTGGTATTTTTGCCTGGTTTGTATGGTCTGATCTAGTCTCTATGGTCTAATCTTTTGTCAGGTCTCATCTGGTCTGGTATTTTTGTCCAGTGTGCATGGACTGATCCAATCATTATGGTCCCATCTTAATGTCTGGTCCTTATTTGGAAAAGTATGTTTTTTCTCATCTGTCTGGTCTTAAAGGTCTGGTCTTTTGTCTGTTCTGGACTGGTCCGGCCTTTTTATCTGGTCTAGTCTGGTACGGTCTTTTTGTCTGGTCTGACTCGTCTAGTTTAGTCCCCACCCATAGCAAAGCAAAATTGAAGATGAGATCTCGTTTCTGTCACATTTACGTCTCCTAGACATAAATGAGAACTGTTTGAGACTAAACTGCTTTTCTCATTCTTCTCAAACATTTCTCCTGAGAAATAAGTCTCACAGTGAGCACTGTTTGAGATCTCAAAATTCTCTCACAACTGTCTCTTCTCCAGATCTCAATTAAGAGAAAAATGAGCCATATTATGTTGCGCTCAAGTATGTCTCAATTTGATATCCTTACTTCAAATCCCTTTCTCAGTTACGTCTTAGTGAAAGACATAAATGGTTCTGTCTCTCGTTGCTCAATAATTTTGATATTTTGTTTTAGCCTCTTTTTTTATTGTCTCAGCAAAAAGAAAAATGAGAATAGTACAAGCCCTAAAATGAGTCTCATGATGACACCATTACAGTTCATCTCGAGAAAATAATATTTTTTTATTTATTTTATTTATGTTCAACTTAAAAAAGTTGTTTATTGCTTACATATTTATATAACTTAATTACAATTTCAAGAGAAAAAAAGTTAAATCATTAAGACGGTCATGTCCTCAAAAGACATATTTTTGAAACTTTTTAAAAACATGAAATTTCAAGACAATGTTGCAGTGTCGATTTAGAACTTTTTTTTTGACTGCTTAGATAAACATAAATGAACAAGAATGTATGTTGGGTTAATGATGCTAGGTTTAGTTAAACACAAACACACGCATGCACTGGCACACATGCATACACGCACAAGTGCATGTACGCACACTTATATGTTGGTGGGTATTAAACATTTAACACATTGATGTCTGAACTAAATAAAGGACATTTGGGATAAAATTTGGATCACCTTAAAGTGAACAAAAAATAGATTTTACATTTGAAACAAACAAATAAAACACATAAATAAAAATAATCAAATAAATAAATCAACTTTTTAGGGTGGTACAGATTTATGGGGTTCAGTTTGAGTTACTTTATCTTTGTCTTTAAAAATCCCCCTTCATGCAGCCTTACAAGCTGAAAATATTTTCTTTTTTCTTGATTTTAGTCTGCATCATATTGAACAAACAGAAGCCTGGAGTAACCCGACTTGAATTTTAAACTGTATCACAGCCTCACGTGACACAGATTTCTGATTGGTTGATCACAGTGGGAGGGAAAACTCATTGGTTGACGTCACCAACGGGCCGGACTCTGCAAGCGGGAGAAGTGGAGAGAACGAGAGACTTTTGACGAGCGTTTGTCGTATTTTTTTCTGCGTTTTAACAATCCGTTGGATGAATCTCCAACATTTTTTTGCTTGTCTGGAAAAGATTCAAGTAAAATCTTTGAAGTTTGCACGGTAAGTTTGCGATTTCTTTCCTCCAACTCTGAACTCAGTTGAATGCTAAAGGTGTTTTAAGCTAGCTCCGCCAGTACTGCAGACGTCTGGGCTACTCGCGGTGGCTTTGGCTGTATACGTAATTATTACATTTTAAAAAGGTTAACTTGTGCTTTTTTAAATAAAAAAATAGAGACATTGAAGAGTTATTTGCAGTGCAGAGTTTACAGAATGAGCCTCGATATTTTTCCAACCAAACGCGTGCCGTGAGTTCTAAGTGACTGGAGACATTTTGCTCTAAGGGTCTGCAGGGTTCATCCCATTCACAGTGTGACGACACCACAGACCATTTCCATTATTGCAAACTTCAAAATGTGCAGTTTCACTGTATGTTCAATTTTTACGCTGTAAAAACCTTTTATCTTGTTTAAAATATCATCTTGTAGACGTTTGGCCTGGCATGTCATCTTTTGAAACTGGTTATGGACATGTGTTTAAAGTAAAGTCATCATTAACTGCTCACATGTCTAGAAAGCATAATCTGAATATTTAAGTATGCATATTAGGGAAACATGTTCTCAGCCCTCTGTCAGTGGTGAAGATGTTTAGAGAGCACAGATGTAGCTAAGCCAACCATGTCAACACTGATATGTAGGATTTTAGTGAATCATATAAATCATATTTAAAAACCTATCCAGATCTTTTGTGCTGTAAAATGTGTGTACACATTTTTTTCCCCTCTCTGATTCAAGGTGATCTAAATTCTACACGTGAAATGAGTGAATCAGAACCCATGTTCCTCCACACTGCCATTATGGAGGTCCTACCAGAGCCACAAAAGACATCCTGGAAGAACACTTGCAGTCCATTGGAATAAATGGAGTTGTATGAGGATCTAGGATTCATAGAAGAGGCTGACTTGCTGCCAGCTTTGAGACCTGTTCAAACCCGGAAACGTCTTGCTTTCTGGAAATTGAAATGTGAGTCTCAAACATTACAAATGAGTTTTTGTAATGCACGGAAGTGGATATGAATATGAATGGGTAACACACTGACAGTACAGTGTAAACTTTATACACTTATACTGTTTGTTTGTTTGTTTTTTGTTGCAGACCAAACGCCAGAGAACAGCGCATCATCATCTGTTGAGACCTCACCAGCACAATCATCATCACTTTTGTTATTGTCACAGAAAAGTTCATCATCCACATCTTCCAGAAGCTGAGGACTGTACATACATTGACTGGGAGGACAGCTTTGAAATTCCATGGAGTAAGTTTTCTGAGGAATTTGTGCAGAGGGGAAAGGGACCTGGCCCAAGACTAAGGAAGGAAATGGTTTGCACTCTTGTTGCAGAAATGAAGAAAGCAAGACGTTTTTCCAGACTCTAAAAGGCTGCAGATGATGCAAGGAGATTGTATGTGGTAAGTAAAGTTTCAAGTGTTAAATTATTCTAAAGGTTTTGTCATTGTACACTGTACATGAGTGACATGTTTACTTCATCCATTGTTCTGTCTTTAGGTCTTTAGGACAGTCTTGCTTTTCCCCAAGGAGGTTCATGCTGAGTTGGGACCGCTCCATCGTACACAACAACATTGCAGCACTGTGCCTGATGTTCAGAAGCTACTTCTGCTTTAACAGTCATTATCCAACTGAGCTGGCTTCAACCCTGGAGTTTCTGCAAAGGTACATATTTATGAGTGCTGTCATGCGATTGATTTTTGGGTGTGATAGTTAATCATGACTTGCAGTTAATTATTCTAATTAATCTTGTATTAATCTAACTCAGGGCTGCTCATCCCTGGTCCTTGAGATCTACCAGTCTGCCTGTTTTCCAACTCTCCATGAATTGCTTGCTGCTGATTACCTGGACCAGGTGTGTTCATTCAGTCAGAATGTGGAGACATCTGGTTGAGCTGATCAACAGCTAGCAAGGCTTGGAGATCTGGAAAACAGTCAGGGTGATAGATCCCAAGGACCAGGAATGAGCAGCCCTGGCCAACTTAAAATTTAGCTTTGAAAATCTTTATTTTGGGGTAATTTGATTTAAATAGCAAGATTGTGTCACATTAAAAGAAATAAAATACAATTTAAAGGGTGGCTTTATGAAGTTTTCTAAGTATAACAGACTTTTTTCCAATCTTTACTTTTGTACCACTAAGTGGTAATTCTTCAGTCTCAAACAGAACAAAGACCTAAGCCAAAGTGCTCTACTTTAAAAAACTAATGGAAATATTCTGAACAATCCAAAAAAATATTGACCACAAAATTCTTAATCATACCATAATATATATTCGTTGAAATATTTTATTCCACAGTTTGCAGTCTGACACGATCAGCCCTCAGCGTCCCAATTAAGACATGGGTATTATTTTTCCCTTGTTAAGAGCCAACCATGCAAAATGTGAATTTTGATCATTTCTTAAATGTTTGATCTGGACTGTATCATGAAAAATGAAATGAAACAGATTTGAACCTTATTTGTTAAATAGTTAATGCCCATAGTATGCTGCATTTCAATTCTTTTAACTGAAACAGATGTCCTCTCTAGCGACGTGTGGCTGCTTTAAGGGATGACAGAAACGTAATCTTGTGGTAGCATTATGCAGCTGCTTTTATAAAACTACAGTTTGCTTCTAGCTTGAAGTGTTATCTTTGTTTGTTATGTGCTGTCTGTTATCAATTTACTCATGCCAGATTTTAATGTTCTTGTCTTACAGCTTATGTCCTGTGATGTGCCACTCTACCTGGTTGGGAACAAATTGAAGAGGCCAAGCTCAAGAAAGCCTTTGTCAGCAAATGTAGGGCAGAGCAGGTTCTAAGGCCACTGCTATGATCTACAGTATGCGGACTGGTTTCTCTTCCATCTTTTTTCTTATTTTTTATTCTTATTTTTTATCTTAATTTGGTTCTCAAATTGGTTCATGGATTTGGTAGACTGCAAGTTTCAGAGAATGTTTTTATCAGGTACTTTTTTACGTGGTTACATAATCTTGTTTTTTCCTTGTACCTCAGCAGTGATGTCAGTGTGTTTGTTGTTTAAAATCTGGAAGTATTCATGACCAGCATGTCAGCCACATTGAGTACGCCACGGTTCATGTACTAAATGCATTTAATATTTTAAAAAGTGTCTAATACTGCTACCACAATTCAAATGCTGTACTGATGATGGTGCTGCCCAAATAAACTGTAAAGCATTTACATTTCTAGTATTGTTTTTACTGTTACTGTATATCAGTGGTCTCCCATCCTGGTCCTTGAAGGTCACTGTTCTGGATGTTTTAGCTGTTTTCCTGCTCCAACAGATCTGCTGCAGTGGTTGAATTTCCTGTTCAAGTTCTGCAGGAGGTGGTTAATCACCTGTTGATTCACATCTAAATTCTCTTTTCTTTCTCAAATATATCTCAAATATCATTCTCATTAACGGCTTTGGTAAGACATTGAAGAGAAATGATTTAGACATGAAAGAGACATCAGACAGACAACGATGAGATCTCTTTTAGGACTCATTCTTCTCAGATTTGTCTCATGAGCGTCTTAGGTTCGTCTCTCCCACTTCTTAATTATTGCTCTAACAGTTGTCTCAAATCAACCTCATTTGTCTCAGTGATGTCTTTTCTCATTATAGCTGAACTCTTGCTCCTAAGGGACCCTTAGGAGCAAGAGTTCAGAAGCAAATGATCACAGAATGATACAAATATGAGACGCTCAAACTGATCTCAAGAGACGAGATCAAGCAATATATGAGCAACAGATTTTTCCTATGGGCATGGTCTGGTCCCATTCACCCATTCTTTTGTCTGGTCTTCATGATCTGTAAAGTCTGGTCCGGTCTGTAAAGTCCATACTTTTTATTTGGTCTGATTTGGACAGGTCTTTTTGTGTGGTCTTTTCTGGTCTTTATGGGCCAGTCTTTTGCTTGTCAGTTATTTTTGAATGGTCTGGTTTAGTCCCTATGGTCTGGTTTTTAACCTGTCTGATCTGTTCCGATTTAGTCCCTTTGGTCTGGTCTTTTGTCTAGCCCTTGTGCTATTCCAGGCACTCTAACATTGTGAGTTGGGTCATCTAGACCCCACTAGACAGTGTGCTGAACCTTTTTTCTTCATGATTTGTGATCCTTACTGGTATCCATGGATTACATGAAATCCTCTATCCACCTTTGTCATGGTAGGGATAACACATCAATGTAAGGGTGGGGCATGGGGTAGCACAATGGCTAATCTGATATGGTCAGGTATTTTTGCCTGGTCTTCACAGTCTGGTTTAGTCCCTATGGTCTAGTCCTTTGTCTGATCTGATCTAGTCAGGTATTTTTGTCTAGTATGGATCATCTGGTCTGGTTTATATATTCCGTTCATTTTTTTGGGTCTGATTTGGACAGATCTTTTTGTCAGGGCTTTTTGTCTCGTCTAGTCTTTATGGTCTGGTCTTTTGTCGGGGCTGTGTTGTTCTGCCTTTTTTTCCGGTCAGGTCCAGTCATTTTGTCTGGTCTTTCCAGGTCCATTTTTTATGTCTGAACTGAATGGTCTAGTTTAGTTTGTATTTTCAAGTCCTTGGCTGGTGTCTACTTTTTATCTGATGTCTATGGTAGTTTGTATAGTTTGTATATTGTATATTGTATATTTGTCAGGTGCAGCCCTGTTTCTACATTATTTATACAAAAACATTATGCCAACAGATCTACTTTGTTCTCATTAAACAAAGAAGTACTTTGTTAGGTGCAAAACAACTAAATTCTTCCTATTAAACTCTCATCAATGTCTCCTATAAAGTCCCTGGATTATTGTAAACTGCTTGATTAGCAAGTGGAGCTCTACAGAAAACTCTTGACACAATTAATTAATTTTAGAACTGGAGGATATACTACAAGTTAGCCAATTCTAATCGTCCAAGAGCTAATTTAAACGTTTATAGAGTTTCTCAGGGGATGAAAATTACACTCAGAAGTGCTCAAAGATTGTGCACGTTGATCAATAGCAACTTTCAAACAAATACATGCCTTTTCTTACTCTAAAGGCCCTTCCGAAGAAACATTCATCTTCTCCGATCCACAAAGGTGGCCAGGATGCTAGCACACACTTCAATCAATTCCTTATTTTGTTTTGACTCTTTTGTCAAGGTCATCCAAACGGTTGATGCTTTTCAGACTGACATAAAAAAAGATGACTGTCACGACCCTGAAAAACATTATTGCACATCCCAGCTTAAACGTATATTCATCTAGAACATATCGGCTAGAACAAATTAACGTCATGAAAGTCATTTGAATCTCTTAAATCAGATCAGCTGCCTCTAAAAGTGACACAAAGGTGGGTAAATGACAGAGGGTGAGGGTAAAAGAAAGGAAATGACTGCTAAACAGCACCTCTTGGATTCTGGAAATACTGAGAAGTCATTTTCCCCCCAGACGTTGCAAATGGATTTAACTGTCTGCCCTGCTTTTCAACCTGCAAAGAAAATTTGTCTTTATTGCCCTCTGATTGCATTTCAAAAATGTTTAAAGGAAACAATCCATCTGCATCTGGAAAAAGCATTGAAGCAATCCTGTCCTGATAATCCCATGTTCTGCTACCGCAGGAAGATATTCCTCAAAGGTTTTTGCAACTCCTGCATCCATTGTGCCTCAAAGATGATTACAGGATGTAAAGTGGATATGTGGCTTTGCTGTTAATCTGATTTATTTCTTAATTTCATTTCTGTAATGATAGGGTTCAAATGTAAATGAAATGTTGCTCCACAGTTTGCTTGATTTGTCTTCATTTGTTGTTATTTTGGGGTTAAAGGGAGTCATTTGTTTGGGTTTAGAAAACAAAGGAAGGAGAGACGGCAGTCATTAATCTTTTTTTTTGGCATCTTGAAAGTAATTAAACTTAATCTAGCAGATCCACTACATGAGCGCAAAAGTCCTGAAAAAAAATCATCCTGAAAGAATTTGTAAATTTAAGTATTTTAGCAAAACCAAGAACTACTTAAAAATTATAATTATTCACTAAAATCTAAACAAAGGAAACAATGCTTGGGAAGAACTCTATAACTGTTGCCTGATCAAATGATTCTCTCTAATTTCTGATTTGAATGAGGTTAGTAAAAAATGACGGTGTAGGTACAATAACCGTTCGGCCTGGAACTTCCGTTCGGGGTGATGTCACATTATGTTATTGGCTGTCCAATGGTCCCATGACGTATCAGATAGTGATTGGTCTGGACAAATTAGGATACCATAATAGAAGAAGATATTATGAAGTCTGTTGTAAACAAACAGAGCTGTGACATAGAGCGAGATTGTCTTCTAAACGTGCCTTTATTATTGTCATGATTATTATTGAATGCATGTTCGCTTATAGTTTTTTAATCCTTGCGCCCAGTGCTTTATTATTGGCAGAACGGACCCAGAAGAACAACATTTAGCCGTACTAACAACATTTTCAGCCACAGCTGAACTTATACTGGAATAACAAGCTGATTAAGGCAACATGTCTTTATAAAAATTACAAAGAATATTATCAGACACATGAGGGAAAATAACTTTAGGTTACAAAAGGGAACGTGAAATGAAAATTTGTAGAGTCTGTCATAGTTCGTAGGCAAGACAGACCCAGTTGCTGAAACTCAGAATGATCACACAGGTAAGTAGATTGGTAAATTGTTTTTAATCTCAATGGAGAGAACAGGACTTTTGGCTGGTTGACGATCTGGACAGGAGCAAGGCTCGTGACGTGGCTGGAGGTGGTAGCGCGGCTGAACGGATCCATCATCTTCCTGGACAACAGGTGAGTAATAGGCGACTTCCACACGGGTGACCTTCGTGATAGTGAATCCTGAGACGGGAAAATATACAGTTAGTTCGAGGCAAGGCAAGGCAAGGCCAAGCAAAGCATAGACAGACTAGACCAGGCGTGGTCACCGTAAGGGGTAACGAACAGGTGTTGAATACTGGAGCAGGGTTGATGAGTTGGATTGGTCACAGCTGGTGGAGTCAGGAGCAGAGCAGAGAGGGCAGGGGAGGAGAACTGACAGAGGCACCATGACAAAGTTGTTTGTCCTAGTGGGGCTGCCGTAGTGTGTCGTTCCCTTCAGTTAAAAGGACCCCAAATGGATGTTCCAGGCCAAACGGTTATGGTACCTACACCGGATGGTGATGAATTTATTGATGTATAAGTCTGGTTTGCTTCTCATCCATGTTTCTTTTGTGATTCCAGACTTTTTTGTGGAATGTATTTTTTAGACTGAAAGAAAGTATTTTTATCTGAATTCTGTAACTTTTAGTGAACAAAGATTGACCTTTTCTGGCTTTTCTGCATCCAACTGCAGACATACCACTGCAGCTCACAGTACACATCTGATAAACCAATTAGGGTAAGACCCTGCATGTGCAGCGGGGTTCGAACACACTGACAACTGATCCATACAGAGAGACATGCTAAGGGCCATAATGTTAATTTCAGAACTTGCTTTAGCTTCATTTTGTTGAGGTCAATCTTCTCCTGAATAAAAGACCAGCTCTGGACCAGCTCTACACCCTCTTTAGGGTGCTGGAGGGATCGTGAAAGTTTGCACATCCAGTCCAGATGTGCTTTGTGGATTTGGAGAAGGCGCTGGACTGCGTCCTTTGTGATTTTCCGTGGACAGTGCTATGGGGTACTGGGAACCTTACTGAGGGCCGTCCAGTCATACAGAGAAGGTGGCAGTAAGTTGGACCTGTTTCTGATGCATGTTGGACTCCATCAGCGCTGCTATCTATCACCGGTTCTGTTGATAATCTTTATGGACAGCATATCTGTGTGGCAGTTTAGCTCAGGCAGTAGAGCAGGTCGTTCAACAACCAAAGGGTTGGTGGATCAATCCCTGCTCTCCCCAGCCAGCTGTTACTCCCTGAGCGTGGCTAGTCTGCAGCTCACTGCTCCCCCAGAGGATGGGTCAAAATGCAGAGAAGGATTTCCCCATTGTGGGATAAATAAAGTATCAATTATTATTATATCTAGGCACAGCTGGGGGATGGAGGGGGTTTTGGTTAGGGGACCACAGGATTTCCTCTCTCCTTCTCTGGATTGGAGCAGTCTCCGCTGTTATGTGGTCGCTGTAATTAAGTCACTGTACCGGTCTGTTGTGGTGAAGAGAGAGCTGAATCTGAAAGTGAAGCTCTTAATTTACTGCTTGATTTCGTTCCAATACTCACCTAGGTCACAAGCTCTGGGTCATGACTGAAAGAACGAGGTCCCGAATACAAGCAGCCAAATTGAGCTTCCTCCATGTGGGGGCCGGGCCCTTTCTTAACGTTTGTGCTATCCTAGGCACTTTAACATTGGTAGTTGGGTCATCTAGACCCACTAGACAGTTCGCTGAACCTTTTTTCTTCAATGATTTGTGATCTTCACTGGTGTCCATGGATTACATGCAATCTTTCCACCTTTATCCACCTTTGTCATGGTAGAGAGAACACGTCAATGTAAGGGTGGGGTCATCTTTACACTTTTACAGCTGTATTTATTTAATATTTATTTCTTTATTTAATAAGAATCTCATTTTTGATAATAATTTTTCATAATAATTTTAGTAATATTTTTAATTATCTAATATAAATGTAATTTGTGATGTCCTTTATGGATGTTATATTATATAGATTATTTCTGAATGTCGTGTTGCTGCCACAGATAAATGAAATTTCCCCGTTGTGGGATTAATAAAGTCATCTATCTATCTATCTATCTATCTATCTATCTATCTATCTATCTATCTATCTATCTATCTATCTATCTATCTATCTATCTATCTATCTATCTATCTATCTATCTATCTATCTATCTATCTATCTATCTATCTATCTATCTATCTATCTATCTATCTATCTATCTATCTATCTATCTATCTATCTATCTATCTATCTATCTATCTATCTATCTATCTATCTATCTATCTATCTATCTATCTATCTATCTATCTATCTATCTATCTATCTATCTATCTATCTATCTATCTATCTATCTATCTATCTATCTATCTATCTATCTATCTATCTATCTATCTATCTATCTATCTATCTATCTATCTATCTATCTATCTATCTATCTATCTATCTATCTATCTATCTATCTATCTATCTATCTATCTATCTATCTATCTATCTATCTATCTATCTATCTATCTATCTATCTATCTATCTATCTATCTATCTATCTATCTATCTATCTATCTATCTATCTATCTATCTATCTATCTATCTATCTATCTATCTATCTATCTATCTATCTATCTATCTATCTATCTATCTATCTATCTATCTATCTATCTATCTATCTATCTATCTATCTATCTATCTATCTATCTATCTATCTATCTATCTATCTATCTATCTATCTATCTATCTATCTATCTATCTATCTATCTATCTATCTATCTATCTATCTATCTATCTATCTATCTATCTATCTATCTATCTATCTATCTATCTATCTATCTATCTATCTATCTATCTATCTATCTATCTATCTATCTATCTATCTATCTATCTATCTATCTATCTATCTATCTATCTATCTATCTATCTATCTATCTATCTATCTATCTATCTATCTATCTATCTATCTATCTATCTATCTATCTAAGATAGCACAAGGGTTAAAGATAGGGTGAGGAGCTCGGTCACCTGCAGAGAGCTCGGAGTAGAACCGCTGCTCCTCCACATTGTGAGGAGCCAGTTGATGTGGCTCAAGCATCTGGTCCAGATGCAATGGTCACCTCCCTTGGGAGGTGTTCCTTGCATGTCCCACTGGGCAACAAAAATGGCGAGCAATACTGGAGCTATCCAGTTGTCCAGTTTTGATCCAGATGCCAGATCAGACAAGTAAAACAAAGACATACATGAATCCAGTCGACAACAAGTGGATCCATCAGAACTCAGCAGGGAGGTAGGTGCCAGTATTTTTGTCTGCTCCTGATTAACAACAATTGGAATAAAGAAACACTCAGAAACCCAATTTGAAGCCTAAATATCTTAATTAATGTTCGCCATCTTCCAACAAATGCCACAAGAACATGTTAAAACACTAAAAACACAATCTTCATCTGAGTGGGGTTTTAAATGGTGATTCTCTTGAACAATTTTCAAATAAAAGATGAGAAAAAGAACAACATTTTCTTTCTGAAGGCACAGTGACTTTATTCTGATTAGAAAACAGACAATGCAAATAAAGAAAAGTATTAAAGAAATAGCAACAGCAGAATTGCAGCTACAAACATGGTGTTTTAAGAGTGACATAATACTTAAATCCTGTTTCATGTGCGATGATTGGGTCTCGTAATTTAGAATTAAAAGAAGAAAGAAACACAATAGCAAAAATCTGGATTATTTATTCAGTAACAATGTAATTTTAGAAACTACAAAAACAATAAAAATAATAATATTAATTTGTCAAAAGATTATATTATTCAATATACCTTTTCAAAATGTGGAATAATATTTGGGTATTTAGTACCCAAAGGGATAAACGTACACTATTTTAGGAATCATTTACTTGATTTTTTTTTGTGGATTTTTTTTAGCTTTTACATTATTACATAGGATTTGTCCTTCTCGGCCACCGTATGATGTCGTGGCGTTTCCCTATGTGTAGAGACTAGACCTCTGATTATTTTTAAACTTTTCATTGTTTAATTCTTCGGAATATACTGTGGACATTTTCGGCTTCAGTGAGTAAGGATGAGACGCGCTGGTTTGGGTAAGAAACGAGTCTAAAACTGGGAAGTTTCAGATCGCTAGCCAGCTAACATGGTAGCTAGCATTAGCTAATGTTGTTTTCACTGGTGGATGGATGCAACACTCTGAGGCGTAGTTACATTTTTAATAAGGCTCTTGGCTTTATTCTCAGCATTTAATATTGTTTTTTGTTGTCTTGTGTAGGTGAAGGAGGCTCCGGGAATTATGTGGCGAGTGGCTACAGTGTTTATGAGGAGGAAAATGATCATTTACAGGAGGGACTGAGAGCTAAAGTCAGCGCCTTGAAAAGTGTAAGACCAGCTGCGACACAAAACTGTGCCTTCGTCTGTCACTATTCACTTGTTTCTGTTACCAATTTCTAGTTTTAAAAGCTATTTTACAAGTTTTACTTATCTAACAATCAATTCCTGTCTCTTGTCATTCCCAGCTGACTATTGATATTGGAACAGAGGTTAAATACCAGAATAAGATGTTGGAAGATATGGTGGGTTTCTCTTTGTATTTAAATGGCAAAGAAGTACCTTTACAGTTACTCTAAAGTCCTCACTCCTATGAAAAATGGTTTTAACATGTTCTTGTAGCAGCTTTCTCATGATGTATGGCATAAAAAGAAACAAAGATTAAACTTGTGTTTCTGAGTATTTCTTTATTCAAATTGTTTTAAATCGGGAGCAGACAAAAAATAAATCAAGCTTGAAAAAGAGTTTATTTTTGCTGTAGAAAATTGATTCTGGCTAAAAACAGCAGAATCATAATTAAAAGACAGAGGGACAATAGCTCAAAGAGTGGGATTTTAATAGTACCGACTTAGTAAACATTTTCTTGGATTTGAAGCGGTTCCTGATCCCCCCCTCATCTCTTCACAGGACTCGGACTTTGATTCTACAGGCGGACTGTTGGGAGCCACCATTGGCAGAGTAAAGCAGCTGTCCAGAGGGAGCCAGACCAAACTGCTCTGCTACATGCTGCTCTTCTGCCTTTTTGTCTTCTTTGTCCTCTACTGGTTCATCAAGCTGAGGTGATAAGAGCATCTTGTTGGACTTTGCCCCTTAGCTCCACGTCTTCATTCCCATTCACTAGCAGCTCTGACCTAAAAAAACACTTGTTCAATTGGTTAGGTGGGGATTTTTTTCTTTCGAGCATCATTTTGTTTCCTGATGTCCCCTAAATGAGCCATGAAAGGGCTTGAAATAGAAAATAGACAAGAAATAAACTTTGAAAGTGTTCATCTTTAACAAGGCAAATGACCCAGGAAAGCACCTTGTATACCATTTGTATACCTAACACATTAGTATTTGTGTTGCACAGCTACAGCTCAGTTATGATTAAACAAACAGGATCCACAGTCCAAGATACAACAGCTGCTGATGAGTTATTTTTTGTAAATGAGGTTAAGGTGGTTTGAGCTGTGGAATAATTAAACACAATTTGGTGTACTTATGTCAAGGAGGGAGTTGATATGGACAGGTTTGAACACAAGTACGGTAATTACAACTCATGTTGATGAGTTTTGGACAGCCAAATGAATTAAAGGCTGCCGATAGTCCTAAAAACCTAAAATCACAACTAAACAATTCAGTCTTAAATGCTGCCAGAGCAAAGTTTCCATAATAAAACACAATTTCAACATTGTTTTTTGCTATTTTAATTCTTCTGCCACTGATTTACAAACTATGAGCATAAACATTTGTTATACAAAATTATGTCAATCTTATTTCAACTGTTCAGTCCCATAAATGTGGACACACACAGTGCAGCACATAAGGGACACGTCTGTATTACATCACCTGACATTGTAAATCACCACAGAGACCTTCATTCTTGAGTAAAAATGTAAATAAAAACAGATTTTATGGCATCGTTTGTGTTTCCATGCTGGATGTGTTCAAAGCGTTTAACATAACTTCATCAATAAAAGAAGCAAACAATTACAAGAGATTTCCAAACTAATTTTTTTTTTACAAATATCTGAACAGGTCAGGATGGTTTAAAATTGCACTCTTGTATTAATTATCATCGTCTGAGCAGGAATCTGCTGCAAATGACATCACTTCCGGGGTAAAGTGTCCATGAACTTGCAGATTATTCCCAGCATCACCTCATCAGCCCCGGCGCCGATGGACAATAACCTGGAATCCCTGGAGGAGAGAGAAAAAAAGCAACAACACACTTCTGTAATTAACTGTCACTCAGGTGCTCATAAGTCCAGTCTTTGCATGAAAGTTCAACTTCAAGTCTCTAGTCTGTCAAACTTTAAATTAAACCGCAAATCTTAAGACTTGCAGTAAAAAAAATGAACATTTATTTGGTAATTAACTAGTAACCCTTGTGCTATTCTAGGCACTTTAATATTGGGAGTTGGGTCATCTAGACCCACTAGACAGTGCTCTGAACCTTTTTTCTTCAATGATTTGTGATCTTCACTGGTGTCCATGGATTAAATGAAATCTTTCCACCTTTGTCGTGGTAGGGAGAACACGTCAAAGTAAGGGTGGGGTCATCTAAGATAGCACAAGGGTTAAAGCAGACAGCTGGTGTTTCAGTCCAAGAGGCTTTTATTTTTAGACCTAACAATGATTTCCATGTAAACAAATGAACCTTTTTTTATAGGTCTAAAACCTCCAATTCTTGAGGTTGAGTCTTAATTCATGTAAGACCTGAGTTTAAACCCCATCTTTGGTACCACTTGATGCTATAATAGCTTCAAGAGAAGAACTAGTAAGTTAACACATTTCTTCGTTTCTCCATTAGGTTATTGTAACCATAGAAACACCCAATACATTAGCATAATTTACCCTCAGATGTCAGAGTATTTATAATGTTTATTGTTTGATCTTTACCCTTTTTGTAAAATAAACACATCAAAACCGGATGGATTTTCTTAAGTAATCGAAGTCTCACCTGTAAAATCTGCTAACCATCACATCACTGGTGAAGCCCATGCCTCCCCAGTACTGAAGACAGCTGTCACTCAGTTCTCTGGCCAGGCGGCCCCCCTTTAATTTGGCCATGGATGCCAGTTTTGTAACGTCGTTCCCTTTAATGTACAACGCTGCAGGAAAAAACAAGAGAAGCCGACAAAGGAAAGTGAAACAGTAGCTGCAGATGCTTAAAGGTCTGCAGAGGGGATTCTTGTTTTTGTCCCATTCAGACACAGCTCATCAAGCTGAGATGGTTCCCTCACAGAGGGACTGCTGTTGGCCGTGTGCTTATCCACCTGCGCCAAACAGATGCAAAGGCTTTGATTTATGCAGAAACTGCTCTCAAACTGTTACCAGATGGATGTATTCATTCAAACCTGCCGGCTACCGATAATTACCTATGCACGCTCCAGAACGCAACACCCAAATATTCAATAACGAACACTGCAGCATTTGTGAAGGAACTGGGAATGCTGTACATTCTAAAAATCTTACCACTGAAATATTATTTTATTGTAGACCAAATGTTCTGATTTTTTTCCAAAAAACAAAGGTCATTTGTTTGGAATTCAGAACATTCTTGCAGAGCTGAGTCAACTATGGGTTTTGTGTGACTGACCAGGTCATGCAGACGGCTATCATTTTTCTGCAATGCTGCACGTTCAGGTCAAGGAATAAATCACATTCTGGAGATAAGGTTAGTCTGAGATATTCTCCCAAAAATCTTACAGTTTGAGGCAGATCAGTACAGACTAGAGTGAAAAGCTAAAAGGAAAAAAAAAAACGGAATCATTATTTATATTAGTGAACTTTTGTGTTTGTCCAGAAGAACGTTTGAAATCCCGTTAAATTACAGTATCCTTTGACTATAAACAAAGACTAGTCCCTCTCACGAAACATTTTTAGAAGATTTTAAATTTAAGGTTCAATCCAAAAAAGAAAAACACCTTAATGAGGTAATATCATGGGATTTGATTCTCTGAAGTAATCTTGAGGAAATCTGGAAGAAAATGTGTGCAGCAGAAGCTATTGCACTGCCCAGGCGCTGCATTTTTCTCTTATTTTAAAACAGGAAAACCCTTTGTTGTGAAGACTAAAGATCAGGAAATCTGTTCAAACAACTGATTCAGGTGGAAAATGTCAGATCAGAAACTCCTATAATTTAGGAAGATATTATTCTAGTTTAGACAAATAGTATTTAGGGGGGAAAAAGTGGTGAATATTTGATTAAACGTGAAATAAAAGGTGAAGAAAATGTGAGCAGACATGGTTTCCCTCACACTAACAAGCTTCTCCCTCACTACCGGTACTTTTGTCCTGAAAATCCAATGACTCTACCTGTTGCCCGATGCAGGAGGGAGCGAAGCAGCTCCACCTCGGTTTGCAGCTCAGCCAGCCGGAAGTGAACGGTCTGGTGGTAAAGGACGGGGAGCTTGAAGATCTTCCTCTGCCGTGTGTACTGGATGGTCTCCTGGATGATATTTTCCATAGTGGTCACAACTAAAAGAGGAGAAGTCCAAAATGTAAATAATAGAGACATAGTATTAATTTGTATTCCAAATAAACGTCATATGTTTTTTTTTTTTGTTTTTTAACAATTAAATCAATTAATTACTTAAAGTGTTGCATTTGTTTATGCAGCTTTCAGTTAATTTTATCCTTATGGGAACATTTCTTCACGTTTAAATTATATTTACTTCCCATCTGGACTTTCCGGTCGATGCTTGCTTTAGGAGGTTAACAACCTTCCTCAGGACTAGTTAAACAAATACATCCTAAGTATAATACAAGTATTTATATGTTTTTTAAGAATCTGTTTGCTCCACAAATTTAAAAACAGGTCACTTTTACTGAGGTTTGAGTGCTTATCAGACTGGAACTCATTTTCAAGGACTCCAAAACCAAGTAGAAAAAAAAATGATGGGGAAAGAACAGAAGAGGATTCCATCTGATGAGCAAACATGATTGACTTTAGCAAGAAGACTCCTCTCACTGTTGGCCACCGCCCAGAGCCTCTCTTCCTGGAACTGCAGCATCTGATAGGTGAAGCCCATGCCTTCTTCTCCGATGACGTTCTTGCAGGGCACATGGACATCATCAAAAAACACTTCAGCTGTATCTGATGACCACATTCCCATTTTATCAATCTTACGGGCAATGTGGACCCCTATTTTGGGAAAGACAAGAAACAGAGTGAACACCTTCTGGATAAAAAAAGAAAAGTGAAAGTGATTTTAAACAACCCGAAACACAGTCATTCAAATTTAAGAGCCGTTTTTTTATTCATGTTTTTCACTCCCATCCATTAGCATTGCAAAAAAAATGAATATTAAAATGACAGCTACGTCTGACAGTTACCTGGCAGATTCATGGGCAAACAGATGAGAGATTTGTTCTTATGAGGGGGCCCATCACTGGTGTTTGCAAGCAAACACATCCAGTCAGCCTGAGTACCGTTGGTGGTCCACATTTTCCCCCCGTTAATCACATACTCGTCCCCTTTCCTCACAGCCTTGGTCTTGATGCCTGAATCGCAGAGGAGCAGGTGTGCAGAAGATTACAACAACAGTTGTGTGTCATTTTAAGCGGCTGTGGGTATAATATAATGTATTTAATATCAACAAGGTCTACAGGTTCTACATTGGTTTGAACCCTTTTAAAATGTTTATTGATTTTCTGCTTGTGGATGTTCATTTGGCCCCACTGTAAGGGGCCAAAGCAGGCTATAAACCTGATAGGTTCAAACAGTGTGTTTCATGCATCATTCCTAATGGATTTTTTTAAACAGATAGTGGTGATTATTAGCAAAAACAAAATAAAATATCAAAAGGGCCAAAAATCATTCAAAAAACCCGGAGGAGACAAAAGCCAGGACTGCCCTGGTTAAAGAATAGAAGAAGATGGAGGAGCAAAAACACTGTTTAAAAATATAGTATATCTTCCAACAGTGATACAGAGGTTGATGCTGAAAGGGAATCGAAGCGTTCGCTAATCATAACATAATAGAATGTTCTCAGAATTTCAATAAATCCTGAAATGTTTATCCGGTGTTTTTCTCTCCATTTCTTGACCGCATTTTCCCGCAAAATGAACCCATTAGCCATTCTCTCTGTGAAGGAATAAAAGTCGGTTTCCAAAAGACGCCTGTCTCTAACAAAAATGCCTGACCGGCTGCCAAATTATTGGAATAAAAGCCGGGGCTACTACTGGAAGATATATGGTAGATATTTCAGCCACATGCTATTCACAAGAAGGACAACCAGACCAAATTACATTTTATCTTAAAAAGTGTCACATTTAAGTCTCACTCCACTCATCAGCTAGTTTAAAAGTCTTTAAGTTGTGATGATGCCGTTTTTATTCAAAATAAAAAAAAACTGATTTGTTTTCAACAGTAGTTTCATAGAGCGGCAGTAGTTCAAATTTGCCTCTAAGTTGTTGTGGGGTGGCACTGTTGGCGCAGAGCAACCCCGCCCCCCTTTCCTTCCCTGCTGCTGAGAGCTTGGAACAGGGAGTTTGTGGCCCGCCCAGCGTATTTTCTATGTTCCAAATACGCTTTTTATCAAACGACACTTTTAAGAGGCTCCTGATTCACAACAAATTGAATAGAGAAATCCCCAGAAATACAATTTTATGCTTATTTTTCTTTATATTTGTCCATCATCAGAAAAATGTCTCAAGAACATGTTAAAAACACAAAAAACGCCATTTTGATTTGAGTGGGTCTTTAACTAACCACCAACACAATAACAGAAACGCCGTGGAGACACCAGAACTCCAGTGTCGACATGCTTTGACCTACCATAACTCTTCAGCCATTTACACAACTAACACAATTCCATCGGATTCACGATAATTGCGTAAAAGGTTCAAGGAGGCCAAAGAGCGTGTTTTTTTATGTGTCGTCAGTAACGTCTCCACTGTTAAAGGGTTATAGCAGAAACTTATGTAAAGACGACAAAAAATGTGTATGTGCCCTTATCCTAAAAAAATGACACAGAAAAAGGTTAGAATTTGATCAATGATAGGAAATCGGTGAAGAAAAAGACCTACTTGAGACATCAGAGCCAGCTCCAACCTCACTGACCCCAAGACAAGCCACTTTGTCGCCCATGACTGACGGAAGGAGGAACTCTTTCTTGAGCTCATCGGAGCCAAACCTATGTCCAAAAATGCATAGAAATGATCAACCACAACACAACAACTACACAAAAGCCTTTGTTCAATAATTTAACTTTTACTGCTTCTAGTCTGGATATCATTGGCTGGTAAATATTTTGTCCCATTTTGTTCGATAACTTATGCGATCCACAGCCACAGTTACAGGACTGAAGCAATGACAATCCCAGGACAGATAGGGAGGCTCCCATGACACCATTCGCCCTCCTCTGCAGTTTTCTTTAGTCATAAACCTCGTTAAAGGCCATTTTAGATGTCTTAATTAAGCTCTTGAGAGTCCAGCTGTCTATTGCAGTGAATTCTGCCTCGTGTCAAAGCAGCTTTCAAGCAGGAGAACATCTGAAATCCAAGCCAAAGCTCTACATTGATGAGACAAATTATTTCTAAATAAATTCACTGTTCAAAGCGGCAGATGGGGAATTAAAAAGTGCAATGATATTAATAATAAAATCCTTAACATATTCAGTGGTTATGTGTTCGTTTTGTCAATTTCACATCAAAGCGCGTTCACAACTGGGACAAAGAGGCCGTCTCCCTCTGGAGCTCTGCCATCGCTCTGTGGCACCCCGATGTTTTAAACTCAACACGCCATTGTTTGAACAGATGAACCTTGGGGCCTTCAAACATCTGGAAATGATACCCAAAGAGGAAACACAGCTGTAAAGGTCTACAACTATTTGCAGTTTATGAGATGACCAAAAGCAAAAAGAAAATCTTAAAGGCCATAATGTATCTTGTTTTAAAGACTTTTTTCAGAAAAAATAAATAAATAAAAGAAACAAACCCAGCTAAAACATAACAATTTTAAATTTCTTACATTTTTTTTTAAATATTTGCTACATAACTTTAGCTTTCAATATATTATCAGGATTATTCCACAATCAAAATTTACTATTTCTTCAGAAAATGGCCTGTTATATATATAGTGGACCCTGGCTATATTGTGGTTTGTTTTTCACGGTCTCGCTGTTTCACTCTGCTGTTTTGCATACAGAGTAACTGTATGTGTTCTGCATTCTGATTGGCTGTGTCCTATTATCAATCAATCTCCTCTGTGCGGTGTCTCCTGTACAGAATGTTTGTCAAATTTACATAGATCTTTCTTTATGAGCAGATGTGGGTTTTTTTATGGAACAACACTGGACTTATTTTTTCATGAGGGTTTAAATTTTGAGAGTTTAAATGAGAGAGAAGTGGTAAAGCGTTCATGTCCGTCTGAGAAAAGAGTATTAAGTGAGAAGTTTTACAGCCTAAAAAACATCTATAATTCTACTTTGTGGATTTCTCCTGTTGCAGGTTAGTACAGAACTCCTGCGACAAACAAGGGTCCACTGTACTCCTGCATAGCTTTGTCTCACATTATAAGTTTTTATATTCATAATTATCAATGAAAACATTTGCTTTAGTTGTCAGAATAATGTTAGTAAATAGGAAGGCTTGGATTTTTATGATGGTATATAATTTGAAATGGAAGTGAGTGAACATGTAACAATGTCATTGTAAAAAACTGTTTTTTACAATGACAAAATCCTTGACAGTTGGTGCCAACAATACAGTAAAGCCACACATAAGACCTGTAGATGTAGATGATAATACAGACTCTACCGGGCTAATGCTGGAGTTGTCATGTCGGTTTGGACGCCGATCGCCATGGGGATGCCTCCACAGCGGATGTTCCCCAGTTCGTCCGCCATGGCAACACTGTAGCTGAAGTCAAGTCCCAAGCCTCCATACTCTGCACAAGAACAAGAAAAAGTCTACGTTATTTCAGTAAATTCCTTTCCCATAAAGCAAAGAGCCTCCTGGTAACTACCCATCCTCTCCTCCACCTCATTCTCTTTTGTTATCTCTGTGATAACATCTTGGCAGGATATTCTGAAGTGATCTACTGGCACTGATGCAGTCAGATTAATGACTGCTATGTCATCCTTAATTGCAACATCTGTAATTGTGTGTTAAAAGCACTGCTGGGAAACCAGAAGAGTCAGCTCTGTGTTATCTCATCCAATATGTATCATGAGATTAAATGTAAAAGGATATATGCATATATTAAACTATTTTTTTCTTAGATTTGATATAATCTGTTGTATATGAATGTCAAACTAATGGATGTCTCCTTCCTCCACTGTTGGTGCAGGAACGGTTACAGACCTCAGGTCCTTAATGGATTTGTGGAGCACATGTTTACAGATGACGGTTAATCCCTTTACCTCCTTTTTAGCACGTTGTCATTACCTGGACTACCCGTCCATTTTTAATAAGAACAAGACTTTGAGTCTGCTATTCTTTCCTTTTAGATCCATCAAAAACAAACGCTTTCATGATCCACTTTCTATCAGTTTGGTGTAAGAAAGATGTAAATAAAAACAGGACAGAAACAAAATGATTCCTGAAAAGGTTTCTGAGTGGAAGCTTTTTGTTGGACTCGTGTATGGAAAAGCTAGTGGACCATGGATGCCATCAATGGAAAAGAAAAGCACTTGGTCTGAAACCTTTGCAGTTTACTAAACTAAAATATCCACATTGAATGAGATGTACATACAAATAAGAGAGATATCACCAAAAATGTCACTGTCTTGAAATTTTCAATCAGGTTCAAGTTCATAGTTCTATAGTAAAACTATCCATTAAGTAGAATATATGGGAGCTGGTTTACAATATTCCCGGTTTACAACTAAAACATACCTTACACTACTGAATCAAATCATAGGAGAATCGCATCTCTACTGCATTCCAGTATGCCTACATTAAATGTGTCAGACACACAAATTGGGTTAAATTTAAGAAGAATTTATTATATGTATTGTTTTACTACATTGCACCATAGTATGAGACAACGGAAAGCTTTTTCTTCATTTTTACTTGCTCATTAGTAAATAATATTTAGCCTTTTGTATATCAAACCGAAAAAAAACTATGACCCCAAAAATCCAACTGCATTGTGGGGAAAGCGAATCGTTGCATCCCTGCTTGGTATGGAGAAACATCTAATTGGCATGTTCCAGTCAGATTTCATGACAGTACCGTCTTACTTTGAAAGGCTGGCAGGAGAAAGCGCCTTGTGACAAAAGGAGGATTGCAGAAATTAAACAGGACTTCTGGTGTAAGTTCTGTGTAGAAGTGAAACCAAGGGTGAAATGTCTGGGACATCACATCATCACTTTTAAGTTGAAAGAAAATAGCAAATCACATGTTATTTTGCAGTCCTAATAGAAGCTTTTAGAAAGCTCCGTAAAAAGGCAATACTATCATCGTTGTAGGATAGACATCTCAAATGTCAATTGTGAATTACATTCAAAAACGTGCTTTTCCTGATTGCTCTTAGACACAAAATATCGCCACCTCAATACTGTCATGCTCTGATTCCTGAGTTTCAACCTAAAATGACACAGATCTTGTCTTCCCCAACACAGAAAATCTAACCAGTTTATCTCTGACTGCGAGTTCCTGTCTGAGGCAACAAGAAATCATCATTTCCTCATCTGCAGCTGTCATCGAGACTCAAGCGGGAAACCTGGACGACACCATCTGATTACTGCTCAATCAAATGTCGGCTGACAGTTCTTCATTTTGGATAAATGTCTTGATAACATCCAGCCAGTCGAAAGTAACAAGGCTGGGCATGTGTGACCGCTCAGCGCTAAAATGTCCTGTGATTAAACACAGCCTGCCAGCAGCTGAATAATGGATGCGGTGGCTGACTGACAATGAATAATTATGAGAGAATTGACCATATTGAAGTCTCCAACCCTGGCAAAGCGGTCTAATACCACCTGTCAGACTGCTTATGGAATATTGAAAAGCAAAGTCTGGCAGGACGTCAAAGACGGAATGAAAAAAAGTACAGTCCGAAAGAAAGAATTGCAGTGGGACGAGTTAAAAAGGTAATGTTTCCTTCCATAAGAGGAAACAGGTGCAGCCTGTGCAGTGATAAGTGTGGAGTCTGGCAAACCCAGCAGGGGCTCATGTGAACAAAAGGAAGCACCAAGGTTTATCCTACTTGAAACAAAACAGCGGGCTGGCTGCTTGAAAAAGCAAGCAGAGAGAAATAAAACCGTCACACATTTCACCCAAACACACAGAGGTTTGTTCAGAGCTGCAGATGTTCTCCTCCATGTTTATACTTGGGTGGAGCAGCATATATGGTGCAGACTAAAACACACAGATTTGGAGCATATGAAGGGAGGTCCAAAATAAAAACCACAAAATTCACTTTTTTATAGTTTTTAATACTGGGTTGCCCACACCTTGAGAGGTACCACCCTGACTGTTTCACAGTGTCCTCTACCCTGCTTTCTGCTGATCAGCAGCTCAGGTTTCTCCTCCTGGTTGATTTAACACACCTGATTTCGGTTATCAGCAGCAAAAAGTGCAGGGAGAGCTGAGACGCTGTTTTGTTGATATAACAGCTAATAATCTGAGAATCGCTAAAACCGTTTTTTTTAGACAAGATGAGACGTTCAAATCTGTTAAATTAAAAACTATTAGCAGACAATGGCAAAAGCAGAAATGACCGGAAATAGCTGCCTCAAATGTCAGGACATGGCTTCTTTAGCTTAATTTAAACCAAGTCCAATTTATAAATGTCTGCATTCTAGTAACAATGCAAAAATTATTGAATGAATGATATTGGTTTGGTTTTCTAAAGCAATTTTTTAATTAAATTACAAAGCCTTGGATTGAAGACAGAATCTCCCTTCTCGTTAATAAAAGTTCATTAAATTTCATTTGATTTACAGTCAACTTTCTATTGTAAATAACTTTAAAAAATCAATCTGTTTACTTGTAGGCCTGGGCGAAAAATCGATTGAATGAATTAATTCGAATTTTTTGTTACGGGCGATTTCAAAAATAACTAAATCGAGGTTTTGTGTAATGGCGCATTTTTTGGCTCCCCAGAGCTTCCGTAGCGTTATTTTCACACAGCGGTATGGCAAGCGACAAACAACAACATCACACCACCACAAAACAGCAAGCGACAACATGGCTACCGGTGAGAGTGGGACGTTTGTTCCCAAGAAAATCATCTGTCGTTTGGAACTGGTTAGTTTGCTGCCACAGACGTGGAGGAAGAGACCCCACACTGCAACTTGTGTGTCAGTGCGCTGACACACACACATACTCATTCTACAACACCTATATAGTTAGTTCATTAGTTAGTTAGTTCATTAGTTAGTAGTTAGTTGTTAATGTTATTTGTTCATAAAGAATACTGCGTTGTAATTATTACTTGTATTCATTTGCGACGCATCCGCCGGGGGATTTTGTGTTCGGCGGCGGGGCGGGGCAGAAGGGGGAGGGGGGGGGGGGGGGGGGCAGTTGACTGCTGCTTCATCACCGTGGTGATCACAAATCCCACACCGTCACAGCTCTAGTTTTTATCTTGTGGGCCACAAAACAATGCGACTTCTCCAGTACCGATAGCAGAACCATTGAGGTCAGATCTTACAGACACTGCGGTCTTGAAGAATTTTGCCCCGGGGCTGGTTTAATACCGGGGCTCGGTACCCATCCCTAGGAAAGGGGCACGGTGGAGAACAATCACCAAAGCGGTTGCTTTGCATACAGCCAAAGACATGGTACCCATGTATACCGGGGAGAAGTTGGGGTTTGTTAATTTAATTAAAACCTTAGACCCCAGATATGAGCTGTATTGTTAATCCTTTAGAAAATGCTGCTACTCTCAAGGTGAATGTTTGTCTACTTTTAGTCTAGACTACAAAGTGTGACTGAAAACACAGCTGGGACTTTGATTCCAAGAGTGTGTTCATTTATTTACTATTTATCCCAGAAATGGAGGTTACATTTGTCTTCCGTTTTATTACATAAAAGCAAAATTTGCTTTAAGTTGTCTGCCGTTTGCACCTATTGCTTTTGTTTAAGTAGGGGGGGGGAAAAATCAGGGGAAAAAAAATCGAAAATCGAATTAAAATAAAATAAAATCTGAGATTTATATTTTTTTAAATGATAAATCCAATCCATTATTAAATTGGAGATTTTATTGCCCAGCCCTACTTACTTGTATGGCATCTTTACATGATTGGGGTGACAGGCATTTTTACATTTAAACTGTTAAAATCATTAAAGAAAACAAGGAAAACAATGAAGTTTCACTGAAAGTGTATTATTGTAAAACAAAAAAATACAGCCTGTCAAAAGGAAAAAAGTACAAGCTGCCTGGATGTGTGGTTCAGGAAGGGGACAAGGTCATTTTTATGTACTAATCTGCAGAAAGCTCCTTGTCGGAGCTGAAGGAAACCGGCAGTGGGCCAAGGGTCATCATGGTCCTCTCCCTGGAAAAACGTCCTGCTTTTTTATTTAACAATGAATGTTAAGGGGAAAGTGTTCGGCTTAGTCTATAAGCAGCATAGGCAGGGATAAATATCTCTATGTTTTCTCTTCTCTTAGTGATCATAATCAATAATTAGGAAAGAAATAACTCTAAAACCTAGTCTTGCATTCTGAATCAAATGTGTTAAAAGGTTCATTAATACCCTAGGATTGATAGGCGGCTGGGTAGCTCGGTTGGTAATGTGAAGGAAACCAGGGTTCGATTCCCCGGGAGGAATGAGCACACCACCCAGTGAGGGCCCTCGGGCCCTTGACGCATGTGTACATGCTACCTTAACGCTACTGCCTACCTGCATGCTACCTGCATGACTGTGCATGAATGGTCCCGGTGATGGTCAGAGGGACCGTAGGCATGAACTGGCAGCCACGCCTCCACCATCACCAAGTATGAATGAAGAGTGAATAAATAATGGACACATTGTAAGCGCTTTGGGCATCTGGAAAAGCGCTGATAAATCCAATCCATCATTATTACAAAAAAAGATTTACAAGTTACTATGGCAAGCCACAGGCTCCCTGTTTACAGTAAATCAGAAATAAAAAAATACATTGCCCTAGTGGTCTTTTGAGGAACTACAAAATTTGCTATTTCCGTTTATTTTTGCTTTATTTTTCAAGCAAAACTTTCAACCGGTCACGCCAATAACCTAAACCAGCCAGTTCTTTTGCTTATTTTACTTCTAATATATTTTTACATGATAGCACACGTTCTGTTAGCTGATAAAACAGTCTATAAGCCCCCAGTCTACTGCTGGGCTGATCCAAGTCTCTAATCTTGTCAAGTAATGCCTAATGCCTGTGTACTCAGCACTTTTCAGTTCCCTCACCCTCCCTTTTCTCTGACCTACAGATTTGTGGTGCAGTCCTCTGCTGAGCCTTTACATGACACCATGTGTACATGTTTCATTTTCTGCATCACATTTCAGAGCCTGCAGCACAGTTTTTCACCAAATATAGATGAGATCATCTGCTGAAAGTCCATTTTTTCTCTCACAAGCTTTTAGTCATACACAGAAAGCATGGCAATAGAAAAATGCAGAGTACTGTTCTGTGCTTTGTAATATCCTTCCATCAGTTGAGTCGGTAACACAGCTGGGTACACATGTGGGTATAAGATATCAAATAATGGAAAAGAAATTTCACAAAGTGATTTACAATTTGATGCAATTAGATTAAGTAATAATTCATTTTCAAAACTCCATTGGAAAACCAACTTTGATTGATTATAAAAACAGTTTTTGTATGACTCATGAGTTCACTGGGAAAAGGGAAACTAGAAATTCCTACTTTGAAAACTGAAACTGACAAAAAATGTTTTCATTTTAAAAAGGTAAAATAAATGTTCATTGAAAAGAAAATGTTTTCATTGATTTGAAAAACGGATTGCACATTTTCCAAGTCAACATTAATTTGAAAAAAACGTTTTCAATTAAACCAAGCCTTGTTATGAGACAATGGAGGCCCCTTGAATACATCTGGAAAATAAACCAACAGCAAATAGTTCATTCTTTACCAACTGGCTTGTTGACTCCAAGGAAGCCAGCGTTTCCCAAGATCTTGAAGATCTTGTGGGCTGGAAATATCCCATCTGCTTCCCACTGATCCACATAAGGGTTGATCTCCTGGTCGATGATCTACAGCACAAAATTAAATTCATTAGTTGGAACTAATCTTAGCAAATCTTAGGCATGAATGGATGTTCTGTGTTGTTTCTTATCATTTTTCTTTAAACATTTATAACAAAAAACTGAACTTTGCTAGCTTGTTTATTACAAACAGAAATGCAACAACTTTTTTTTCTGCAGACTCCTGGCCAGTTTCAAACAGCACTGGATTTAAGAAGCAGCTTTGTCATAAATCCAGCTCAGTACATTGCTTTGTTTTCTCAAAAACACAACAAATTCTGAGTTTACCCTTTAGATTATGCTTATTTCAAACACATATGGAAGAAGACAAACAATGTCTTCTATAGTGTTACCTTTCCCCCCTTTATTATCTGCCCTAAAGAAAATTAAGTGGGTCTGTTTCTTAAGTTTTATAGCTTAGAGTACAATGAAAGTCCTTGGAAACATTCCAGATTAGAGTGCAGAAAAAAAAAAACAAGCTTGAAACTGAAATTCAAACTTATACTTTCCTCTGGGACAGCAGCCAATCCATCAGCTATCAACAAAGACTCGGTTACAGCTGCCACAAAAGATAAGATTGCAATAATACATACTCCTAGAGTGAATAAAAGACTAAGAGCAGCAGTGCCAAAAGAACAAAATTCATTATTCTGAAGCTACTTTGCCACTAAAAATAGTCATCTAGTTTGGTTTGCATTCACACACAGCTTTCTTAGAAGTGAATCAAATTCTGAGCAGATCAAACTGCCTGGAATAATCCCGTATCGGTAGTTCCATATGGCGCTCACCAGGGTGAAATAGTGCCAGACCAAGATGGGCAAAAAAAACTAGCAAAACCAGCTTCTGGTTATGCCCTTGTAGTAAGGGCTTTTATTTCTTACTCTGACAGACATTCTTTTGGACATTTTACTACTTTTTAATTGGAGCTACTTCTTCCATTTTGCACTGTATGCAGTTTATTTCTCACCTCCTAATATCCGGCCTTAATGCCGTGTACTCCCTTTGCTTAACCTCCCCTCTTTGGTTTACTTTAAAGTTGAATGGGTAACAAATAATTCCAACCGGATTGATCTTTATGAGACAAGTAGTTTATCCAATCAAATCACCTTAAAATCTAAAAAAATTGTTTCAAAATGAGATCATCAATACCATTTGCATTGAAGCATGGTGGGTTTATTTTACTATAACCTAAAAAAGACCAAGTGCATCACAACGGACAACACACACGTAATGGCAAATAAAAATAAATCAGTCCATCATTCCAGTCCAAAAACAACAGTGGAATGAACATTATGAAACTAAAATGTGAATGGATTACCCATTAACTCTTGTTTACAAGTTTGTACACATATTTAATATACGGTACATTGCACGAAAATACAAGGAATCTGGAAAACTTCCCCTGCACTGTTCAGTACCAGGTATTTATCTCTGAGTCACCCTGGTTGAAGTTTTGGCTAAAGATGTCCCGGATCCATTTTAGGTAAGTGAATCTGATCATTCAATATCTACTATGGATCATATCAACAACCACAATTTATGATATGAATCGAATCGTTGTTAAAACGAATCGTTACACCCCTACTTCAAAGAGAAACAAGCTAGTTCATATTTTTGATCCGCACCACATTTCAGGTGAGATTTCACGCTTGTTAAAGGCTGCTGTGATTCCGACCTGCCAATGTAAATCCACCTTAAAGGAAAATGGTCCCGACTGTTTTTCATACGTTATCAAAAGTAAAGACGTAAGATGATCTGTGACTGATTACATATTGATTTTTATCAAAAGAACACACTTTGTGTTGATCTAATAAACATAAATGACTAAAACTGCTCTGGTATGTCTCTCAAGCCCACATTTATGTTGCATCTCTGTCTCCTAAAGTGGGTTAAAACCTGATTCCAAAATAAATGTCGGAATAAGTTAACCTTGATTGTGACTCATGTCGAGCACATGGAAATGGTCCACAGCTGGACAAGCACTTGTGAATTGACAGTCTATTAGGAGTCAATGCCAGTAGAGATTTTTCAAATAGAACAGGCTATTCATCCCATCGCTTTGGTTACAATTCATGTAAGATTTTGTCAGCAATACTATTGAACACACGGGACGCCAATTGTTGCCACAAGGTGATTTTGAGAAAGAAACAGAAATATATTTTCATTGTATAGTATCTGTAAAATGTACCTTTAAAATAAACCTAATATTAACATTGCAGTGTTGCATTAAAATCTAAATGGGTTCTTTGTTTATCTGCACAGAAATAAACTGATAGCTGTTTAGCCAATAGAAATACAATGCCATATATTTCAACTAATTAAAAAACCATAAGTAGAGAAAAGATTTTAAAGCTTTTCTTTAACATTTAAAGATGTGTCAACTTTAACTTCTGCCAAAACAAATGGAACCAAGCCTGCCAAGAGTTTTAGAACAAGGAGTTAAAAAGAAAAGTGAAAAACATCACGATTCACAGAGGACAGGATGTCATCTTTCCACATTTCAAAACAGAAAAAAGGCACTGCTGTTAACAGAAACGCTAAGCATGGAACAAAATCAAGGCTCATGCACCAAAATGGGATTCCAAAACAAACAGTAAAAAAACGAAGCAAGTACTCACTGCCCTTAATCTACAAAGTGTACTCAAAGTTCAAATCGTAAGGAGGAAAAAGGGAGGAAAGATTAATTGTTGGAAAAAATCACGTGGAATAATCCACGTCCTTAAAAAATGTTATTTTGCTCTGCTTGTGTAACTTACCAGAACAGTTTCATAAAACTGAAAGTGCTGAAGCAAATTCAAAAACACTGCACTGCTGAGTAATTTAAAATGTCAAATCCTCAACTTTGATGCCTAAACTTGAACAACAAACTCTAGATTTTTCATCAAGACTAGGGTTCTCTCCTAAATACAGCTGATTTGAAAAACAATGACCTGTAAATACTGATGTTAGGTGTGGCTGGAAAATGTTAAGACTTACTTATGATTCAGCCTGAATTAGATCTAATAAAATAAATATTCATGTGCATTATTTTGACGATAAACTATATTTAAAGTTACAAAATACAATGAATATATTTGAAATATTGAAAGCTTGTAATTTCTTTTTTAAAAATTCCAAATGATTAGCTTTTATTCAAACAGTCATTTTATGACACTTCATTGCAACATGGCAATGATGCAGCACTGTAAGACCACAGGAATCCACCAGGTATTTCATTCAACTCAAATTTTCAAAAGATGCTTTTAAACATTCCTAATTCTAAAGTCTGCAACTCATCTGTGACAACAACCCACTGACATCTCATACTACATTCTGCACCATCAGACCACCTTCCATCCTCCACCACTTACATCGAAGCACTCCCAAAAAGGTCAGATTAAAGGCATGCCTGTAAAGCCTTGAAGTCCCCCATGACAATTGTTTTAATAAAAACATTTCCAGTGGGGTTTTAATTATGATTATGAAGGTGTTCACTAAAATCCCACAACCTAAATGTCTTAAAGAAAACATATTTTATGTTAATCTGAAGCCTCTGTTGCAAAAATCTCCTCTACATGGCCATTGGTGCTGAGCTGAGTAGCCCTGCCCTTGATTTTGTGCAAGCTGTGTCTTGCATAAATAAAGAGCTTTACACAGGTGGGGGCACAAATGACATCAACTGACAGTCTTTATTCTCAACGCCGTTCATGGTAGAGGCGGCCAGTGTCAATGTTAAATCGATGGTACAGGCGCATTCGCCAAATAGTACCCGTCCCGGCTCCTGGTTCCTGGCCAGCCGGCAAAGATAAATCCAATCCATTATTGTTATGTGACCTAGTTTTTCAATAATGTGATCAATAGAAATTTCAGGTCACACCAGAGAACCTAGCAATTTGAGGTATTCAAAACAAAAATTGCAGTGATTTAAAAAGGCAAGTAGCTTACTAATAGGTAGCCACAAATGATGATGAAAGCAGATAATAGGAACGAGTGCCAATTTTTTTTGTTAAGAATGCTCAGGCAAGAAAAGAAAATTGAAAACATGGTCCAGCTGAAGACAATTTCCTTTGGTTGCACAGCAGCATGGACTCCTGGTGGTGTTGCTTTGATTAGAAAACCATTATAATCAATTAAAGCAGGTCCCTAAAAGCCCTGTGGCCCAGAGGTAGCCAGCTGCACTGTGGTGTAGGGATTTGCCGATGGACGATATCATCGTCCATCGTGATGGGTGACTGACATCCCGATGGAGAGACATCATCGTGATGCCACGCCCCCGCCACGTTGCGCGTCGACACCATAAGCCGCGGTTACATGTACAAAATATCTTGATGGGATCAATGGTCGGATTAGAATCCAACCGTGTACATGGAAAGAAAAATGTTTTCAGAATTAAAAAAAGTTCACTAAATTCACACTTTCCGTCGGAATAAATCATTCGCACATGCGCAGTAGGGTTTGAAAACCGGAAGGATATAAATTCCGCCAAGCGGCTTTTTTTTTCAAACTTTATTGAATGTAACAATTCAATACAAAACAATGTTAAACAGCGCCGAGCGGATATATACATTGACATGTCAGCTCGGTAAAATACGAGATGATCTTCTAAACGTGCTTTTAATAATGTTACGGTTATTATGAAACACCTGTTCGCTCATCATTTGAATTTTAATCCGTGTGGTCAGTGCTTTTTCTGAACGAAGCCAGTATTAGCAGTATGCTAACACGGGCTAACAACAATAGCTTTGGGTGGTGCTGCTTGCTGGCTGCACGTAAACATGTAAGAATAACATCAGCCTTTATTTAGTCGGGACACGACTGGAAACACAAATCCGCGTGATTGTTTGAATGTTTTCTAAGGACTGAGCGACATTTCTGCTTTGAAGCTCACACCGCTGTGTGTCTGCTGAGGATCCGAGCTGTGCTCAGACACACACTTTTAGACCCGGTTCTGAGTTCGGTTGCTTGTACCCCTAGAGCTGCGGGACGGATCGCAGTCTTAAATCTCCCACACATAGCGCTCATGTAACAAAGCACCCCCCCCCTTCCCCTCAAACACAAAGCTGTAAGTCCGCACTCCGCCGGTCCACTTCACTAGTGAAGTGCGGGAGCGGACTACTTCTTTTCTATTTTGTTTGTTACTTTTTTTGTTAAAGTCACTTCCCTCAGTTTATACTGGATCATCGCGGATTAGTCATTAGTTGGGAAATAAAATGAAAAAAGCAAAAAAACGAATAGCAGTTATATAAGAACGAAAAATGTAAAAATACCCCCCCCCCCGACGATGTCATCGTCCATCCCGATGGTTGACAGCAAACATCGTCAACGGCCAATTTAAGGGACATCGCCCAACCCTACTGTGGTGCAAGCCATCCGTTGTGGTCCTATTTTGTTAGCATGCTGATTGTGAGAAGATGCACTGTCCCACAAACTTGGTGGCTATTACAAGATCCTATACATAGATAAAACAGCACTGAAGACGTTGTCAGTGGGACTGGACACACTGCAGGGAAAACATGCTGCTTCACGAGCGGGAGACAGCTGTTTGCTTCAGTTACTGTGAGGACAATATGAGCGCCTTTATTATGGAAATACACTCTTTTGATTTCAGCATTAATCAAAAGGAGGGAGTGGTTGAAGAGTAAGCTCGATGACACTCAACTCCATTTATGGTCAGTGGATTCAAATATTTTCAGAACAAACCTGTTTGCTCCTCCCTAAAATATATTCTTTTGCTTTTTACAAACAGAAATGCGTTCACGGGAGTAACATTGTCTGCTCTTAATACTAGAACAACCGGTGCATTATTAAGAGCAGGGAGGGGGGGCAGGGATCATACATTTGGTGACATTTGTGTTTTTGACAACACAAGGAGAGGATTTAAAAAAAAGAAGTGGCTGGGAATGCTGTTTGGGGGTCTGGAATATTGAGTTTATATTACAATAATTACTGCATTTGCCTTTTTTAAGGCAATCAAATAGTTTATATTCAAATTTCACCAAAGAGAGAAAGAAAATAAGATAGGAAAAGACAGATTGAGACTTTGGTGAAGAAAAAAGAAACATCTTTGTGAGGCTGCTGCTTAAACCAAAGTCTAACTTTTTCTTGATAATTTCGTTAACCATATTCAAGCTTTGGGGTAAAATCCTAAAATAAATGTCAAACATTTTATTTTCATTAAATGGTAAATGGGGCGTATCCTTATATAGCGCTTTTCTACCTTCTTCGAAGGCCCAAAGAGCTTTACAGTTACAGTCACATTTACCCATGCACACACACATTCACACACTGGTGACGGCTCCACTGCCGAACACTGGTGCCAACCTTCCACCAGATGCAAGGTGGGGTTCAGTGTCTTGCCCAAGGACACTTCGACACATGGGCATGCAAGGCGGGTATCGAACCTGCAATATTACGATCATGGGTCAACTGCCCTACTACTGCACCACGGCCGCCCGTAACTCATAGTATTACTTTTTTGGCTGGACAAAAGAGAGGTAAAGTAGGGAGGGGTGGCATGGCTAAAAAGGAAGATGGGAAAATATAGTAACACAAAAGAGGAAGGGAGGAAGGAAATTTCAGCAAAAAGTTCCATGAAGTTCATCATTTTTCATTTGCAAGTACTTCCCAGCGGAGAAAGAAGTGTGCACAAACACACATATACACATGCAAACATCCATACAGACAAAACACACAATCCTACTGACTGCACAATTAAAAAAAAAAACACAAATGCAAAATCCAAGAACAGACTGCCTCACACACACACAATAACTATGCCCACCTGTAAAACATATCAATCAAATACTTCATGCATCTAAATGTCTGTGTGCAGGAGGGATCAGAGGAGTGTGTGTTTACTAAACTCTAAAATGTATGATCTAGGTCAGACAAAAATAGGCAGGCGTCCTCCAGACACTCCTGCACCAGGAGGGGGTAGAGTCAGTTCCCCTCAGAACACTGTGCAGTCAGGAGCGGCAGGCAGCCTGAAACCCTGCAGCTTCATCAGAGCTGGAGAGTCCACCACTACAGCTCCTACAGTGGGGCAAAAAAAGTATTTAGTCAGCAACCAATTGTGCAAGTTCTTGCACTTAAAAAGATGAGAGAGGCCAGTAATTTTCATCATTGGTATACTTCAACTATACCTCAACTAAATGGGAAAAGAAAATACAGAAAATAACTGTCTGATTTTTAAAGGATTTATTGTAAATTCTAGTGGAAAATAAGAATTTGGTCAATAACAACAGTTCAACTCCATACTTTGTTATATACCCTTTGTTGGCAATGACAGCAGTCAAACATTTTCTGTAAGTCTTCACAAGGTTTTCACAAACTGTTGCTAGTATTTTGGCCCATTCCTCCATGCAGATCTCCTCTAGAACAGTGATGTGGAAATCGAGTTGAGATTTGGAGACTGGCTAGGTCACTCCAGGACCTAGAAATGCTTCTAACAAAGCCACTCCTTCGTCATCCGGGCAGAGTGTTTAGGATCGTTGTCATGCTGAACAACCCAGCCATGTTTCATTTCAATTTCAATTTTCTTTATTTCAAACACAAAATGAAAATAAACACGAGAGTTTAAAATAGAAGGATAAAACAAGACAGTGTGCTTGAAAAGGAGTGGGTTGAAAAGAAATCTATGATTCCACCTCTTTACACAACACCTAATGTTGTGCGTATTTTTTTGTATCTAAAGTTTTTTTTAAACATTCACATTACCTTCTGTATGCACCTATGCAGAAGAAACATTTGCTTATTTGTTTTTCTGATCATGTTTAGCCTTGTAAAGTTCCATCAGTGACATCTTGTAGGTGTTTTTGAAAACATGTGTACTTTTTGTTTTGTTTCAAACATTCATCTAACCCAGTGCTTCTCAATTGTTTTTTGCAAGGCCCCCCTTAGAAGAAGGAAATATTTCTGCATTTTTTCCCCCTCATTTAGTCTCTCAATACTTAAGGTATACCTATGATGAAAATTATAGGCCTCTCTCATCTTTTTAAGTACAATTGATGGCTGACTAAATACTTTTCAGCCCCAATCAAGCACCAAAGAGTAAAAGGGCATAGGATGCTACAAGCTTCACCCAAAGCAGAGACCAGCCTCTCTGACGTGGTCACGGTCCAGCCCCATCTACCTGAAAGCCCCCCCCCCCCAGCCCCAGACAAAGGGGCTGCACCACCCAGGTGTCCAGAATATTCCTTACCATCATTCCCACACACAAACTAGGGGTACCCAGAAGGCATCCACATAAAACCCCAGGCAATTCTCCAGCCCACCTTGCAAAAAGTCCAATACACACCAGAGGGAGGGGTTTAAAATATACACAAGAGAGGTAATCAGGCCCCCTTTGTTGTGGGGACCATAGAAAAGGGTAGAGAAATTTAGCACACGAGGGTGAGGATCAGAACCAGACCCACAAAGGGCCACAACTTTTCTTAAGGTCACATAAATCTGTTATACATGCCTTGTACAGGTGTTACCTCCCCTTTAGGCAGCAGCAAATCGACAGCAAGTAAATAGCATAAAGTGACCCTGTTAAACTGTGATGTGAGATTCAATCCATCCATATTTGAAACATGTTATATTTCCATTTGAGATCACGGGATCGCTGGAGCCAACCCAGCACCAGGGACAATTTAGATTAACCAATTAACCCAAAGTCCTTGGAGAAAACCCAGTCATGCACGGGAAGAACATGCAACATCCACACCTTTGTTTCCTTAAATGCTCATAAGATACGGGTCATCTCTGCAGATTGCCATTGTTATGTTGTTCTTAGAGGCAACTCCTCCAGCCAGATGCAGGTGATGTAAGGAAAGATTTAGTGTGGCCTTCAGGAACTACACACTCTTTAGATCGATGCAGTGCATCAGGGCCTTAACAGCTTCTATTGATTGCTTTGCAAGGAAAACCAGACCAATGTTGACCCTGAATGCATCCCTCTTTGTTAAGTGTTAGCCACCCTGAACTGCACAGAAGAGATTCACATGAACTGATCATGAAGGCTGTGAACAACTGGGAACATAGCCGCTTGTGCCACAACACCTACAGACAAATAGTGTAATTATTACTTTTTGTAAGAACACCAGTATAACTTAGTGAAGTCAGATATCAATTTCTGATGATAAATAGTGATAAAATACTGCACACTGTACCAACAAAGCCTTCCCACTTTGAGTCCCATGCAAGAAGTATGTTCCTTATACATTTATATGCCTTTCTTAACCCTTCAACACCAGAGAATTTGCCGGCAACACCTAAATAACAAATTGAACTACCGTAACTCATCAACCCGTTACGATTCAAACCGATTCTAACGCAGCAAAAAGCGGCTTTACACTGATATGCAAAGTGTTGCATAACGGGGCAAAGCTGCATTTCTTTGCTGCCGAAACTGCTACAATAACAATGATTGTGTAAACAGTTAAAGAGTTACGGTAGTCCAAAGAATGCCAACTCTGGAGCTGAAGTTCTGGTGTTACATAGTTAAAAAACAAAAGTTACTTTGAAAAAAATTAGCCTTTATGCTATACAGCTGCTTCAAGCGGAACATAATTTCTAGAGTTTGTAAGGTCCTTTGAATCTTTGAACAATATTTGGATCCTACATCTGCTGCCTTGCTTAGTGTTTTTTTTTTTATTAATTTCTTTTTTGTGGAAAGGTCTAGGTTTGGGGTGGTGCAGGAAATCCCAGGCTAAGACAAAGCAGTCTCTTTTAATGTTTGGCATGAGTTTGTTTAATTGTTATAGACGTGTTGATCTGTCACAGAGACTGGCTGTGTGAGAATGTAAAACCAAAGGAATCGAGCAAACACTGGACGGTCCATCCTTGAGCGGTAACGGAGGGATTTCTTTTGGCCCTGTTAAAAACAATTTATAAACACACTGGTGTGCTTTCAATGTGCCTCACAGACTGAGGTTTCCTTTGGGCGCTGTGGACGTATTGTTTAACATTTCCTTTATAGGTACTCATGCTTCCCAAGGTCCAATGCCAGTTATTTTTATCATCTTGGTATGCTTAAAAAAGCTAAATGAACAAAAGATTTCCTCCATTTTTACTGAAATATTTTTGCATCATACCATTTTTTATTGGGGTCCCGCAGCATTTGTTTCATTTGCTTCCTCAATGAGTCAGTGTGATTACTAGAATAAGACGAGTCTTGACAGGGTCTTACCAAGGCTTCCCTATCCCTACGGCTTCTCATTTGTCCCGACATTTATCCCTCCAAGCAGAGAAATATGGAAGAAATAAGCTGTGTCCAAATTCCTTCCCTACTCACTACATAGCGCACTATATAGTGCATTTGCCATTTTGCAGTGCTGTCCGAATCTAAAATTCCAAAATCGAGTGCCCTAGAAATTTCTCAGAAGTCTGTGAAAAACTAGTGTGCATTGATGCTCTCTAGATTGGCAAATATAGACCACAAAGCATTGTGTCAGAACAAAAAAATGTATTTAAATGTATTTTTTAATAAACCATCAATGTTTTTTTCTTCAGAAGACAGTGGATTCATAAATTATCTACGCAAAACGCTCAAATCAATTAGATTTTAACTTTGTGAAATTACTGACGTCATAATTGTAATTGAAAAATAAAAGTACTGAGAATGGTGTCCGAATTGCTTTCAAAATCCAGGGCGCTATGATTTTTTAGTATTAGGAGTTAAGGTGGGAATTTGGCCTTTGACTTCAAATTTGTGTGTTACTACCGCTTGATGATGTCATCAATAGTCGCCAGTCATCTATGTTAGAGCGTAGCTGTCAGCGGTTGAAAAATACACAACGACGCGGACTACCCTACCGGCAGAAGAAAAGCTAGCCCTAAATCGCTACGGTTCCATCTTAAAAAAACAAAAAAACACTTTTGGACATAAGTACAGCTTCAAATGCCTTTACAATTGGAGCCATAGGGAGGAGTCAGAGGGGCGGGGAAGCAATCCGGATTTGGCCCAGGTCTAACTTGATTCTAGAGTCAGAAAGACGCAACCACAAAAAGGAGGATAAATTTGAGATTTTTCTTAATCCAAAGAAAGCAGCCTAACCTCCTCAAACAAAGGCAGTGGTGTGAAACAATGTTTGCAACTATCCTGATTTCATTTCTGACTGCATATTTGTCACACTTGAATATTTCAGTTCAAACCCAATCAAATATTAAAAATGGTAATATTTATGGAAATAATCTAAACCCACTGGGCTCTGTGTGGAATACGTGATAGCCCTCTAAAGCTGATTGGACCAGCAGAGCTGTGGAGGGACAAAACTGATAAAACTGAAATGAGTTTTTCTGAACTTTTTACTTAGCAGTGACTTTATTGTTTACCTGCTATTTGTAAAACAGCTAAAAAAAGAACACAGCAAACAACAGCACATCAGCCAGAGTCAGCACATCTGGACCATTTAAGGTTCTTATCAACATTCTGAATGACAAAAACGTACGCAAAGATAAGCGCACAAAGGTTATACCCAGACGTTTCTTATTAACGGTGTTCTAATGGCTTCAAGGAAATAACTTATTTCACTAAAAAACAAAAACAAAAAACCCAACTTTAGATAAATGTGTCTATTTTGTCTAAGCTATTTTGAACATTGTTCTTTCACAAAAACAACAAATCCATTTAAACTCAAACCAGTTACTCAGAGACTGCAGCCAAAGCAGATTCCCTTTGACTGGAGATCACTCTGAGAAGAGCATTTGAAGGATGACGTCATTTGTTTACACTGGAATGAGCGCGTGGTGGATCTTGATGGACAGAAAGTGTTTTTTTGAGTGAGTGGGAGGAATGGGACAGGTGTGGCGTTGAACACAGCTCGCACAGATTTGGGGAGTCACGAAAACCAACCGGCTGGTGCGTTTGTTACTTTTAACCGCGTTTTCTTTTATTAGCTCCTCCGTTATGTGCGTTAAAGTGTTTATACGCCACCAACTCGCACTGTGACCTCTCACCTACATTCAATTTAAGGTTCACGTGAAGCTAGAACACTGGTGCTGTCTCAAAATATAGCTTTTTTAATTCAACTATCGCTTTTAGAGTGATAACAACTTGTTATTTTGAGCCACTTTAACATCTCTGAGTGTCGGCGGTCCTGCATACCTTTCTCAAGGCCTCCTTTAACGCAAAGTGCTCTGGTGTGTAGATTAGGTGGTCGTCCGCGGTCTCTGAGGCACTGGATTTAGATGAGACATTTTCAGATACCGAGCGGACGCTAACAAACCGAGAGAGCTGGGGTAAATGACGAAGGCGGAACAGCAGCTTTAACCTCCGGGATCCTTCACGCAGCGCCATCTCTGATGACAGCGGTGCGCATGCGCATGTCTCTGTGCGCAGCAAGAGGGCTTCCTGTATTTTAAACCTTAAACTTGGAGGTAATAAAAGCCCGTAGTTTAGTGGATTTCACCCACTGGGAAAATACAAAAAAAAAAAAAAATCGTATAAAGATATTTAAAAACATATATCATAGGCGCTAACGATGTGCATTTAGTTTTAGGAAGAAAAACAACGTTCCATAATTAAGATCATTGCATTTAACTTTTACCATAAAAAACTCTCTTACTGAGGTGCAATAGACTTTTTTCTATTTCATTTTTATGTCTCTCTTTTCTTTCTTTTTTTGTAACATCTGTACCATTTAGTTTGGACATCAACACGTTTATCAACATTTTGGCCCATATTTACAAATTTAGTGGTAATCTTCAGAATCATCCAGTGTAAAAAAAAATATTTGCAATTTTCGTCCTGAAATAAAATGAATTAAGTATGAGAAAAAATATCAAGACACCAAAACATGAATGAAAATGAGCTCTAGAAAGAGAAAGAGATCAAAGACCTTCATCAATCCCTGTTATAAAGAAAGTTTTAGTCAGAAACTATCAAAAAAGAATCATACAAAAATAGTGACATAATTTCACATAACACTTCAAATTATAAATATTGTAATGAGTCCATAGGCATACTTTATTTTGGCAATGAAAATTTTTAAACTTAAACGCAATTATATTTTTCCTAAAGTAGTGATCTTTGTTTCATAATTTGATTTATTTTGTCAAGATTTGCTATAAAAATGAACAAATCAGGAAAATGTTGTTGGTTCATGCAATCTCATTTACTTTATGAATCTTATAAAACAGCATCAGAAAAGACTAAATGAGAAGTTTTGAAAGGAAAAATGCAAAATAATCATACAAAAGTACCTAGTGTTTTTACTTTATGGCTTGTAAGTATAATTTTATTCAAACTCTGAGTATGCCAGCTGCTGGATTTCATTGTGTTTCTTCTACAATATTGTTTAAAAGCTCTGAAAGAATCCCAGAGACAATATAAGTTGTAAACATGCACATTTAATGAGAGTTGCTTCAGTGTGTGAGGCAAGACAGGGGTCCACTCGCTCAGGCTATGTACATCACACAAGAGGGAAGCGTTATCTTACCAAATCAAACCGTTATTTATAATACTCTTCTGAAGAATTTAATTATAAGGCTAAAAACCTGTAGAGAAAATGGGGATCATTTACATGGGAGCATGTGCAGTTTCATAAATTGTATCCAATCTAGTCATCTCCTTGCAAATCCATTTATGAAGAGGAGGGAGAATGTCCTTGGTTGCTAATCTGAGATAGGAGAAGCCCAGGTCCGTTCTAGCAGATGACACAGCCACCTTTCTCTTTGAAGGGGTTCTTCTCCTCTGAAATGCCTTTCACAAGGGTGTCCTCTTCCACTCTTTCCTGAATGTATTCCTTCATTTCCTCACAGCATTTAGATGTCTAAAGATGATGGGATAGATGCAATGAAAGTTCATGTGAAGTCATTTTTATTCACATTCTTGATATGTCGTTTTGAAAATGAAACATTTCCACCATTCGTGTTAAAAAATACAAAGCAAAAGAAAAATACAAAAACTTACCAACCACCTTTCAAGTTTAACCTCCAGTTTGAGTTGGTTTACTTCCATTAAAGCCTTGTCCTTGTCTGTGAGGTCGTCGACATTGATGACCGGCATCCTCTGTTAAAAGAGTTAACTCTTAAGAGAAAATATTCTTTGCATTTTTCAAAAGATTTCAAAGTACCTTAAATTTCACTCAAATAAAAAATGGACTTACGGTTAGTTACCGTTAGCGGTCCTTCACTAATGAAATCTTGCTGAAGAATCCCAGTCCTTTCCTTCAATCCGGGTTATAAAGTAATCCAAACAAACTGATTCTAATCTGGTAATCAGATTAATTCGGGGTACTCTGAATGATCATACCATTATCCCAAGCATGCTATCGAGGGACAGAATGAAGATGTGTGTTTGTTCTGGGTTTCTTTAAGGTTCAAACAAATCAAAAAGCCTTACATGGATTCCAAAGACCCAAACTGGATTAGTGCAATTTTGATTACATGTGTCTCCTGTCATGAACTATGGGTTCAAGCTTTGTGCTTCTCATTTCCTTACAGGTCATTTTGATAATACGGTTAATCTGTATTTAGCTTCCACCTGTCAAGGTGAAGGTGTATCATTTGTCTAAACACGACTGCATGGCACTTTTCCAGTGACATCCACTCCACTGGTTTAAACTGAAGACATTCATGAGATGTTTCAATGAGTTTGGCGAAATTAATTTTGACAACCTTCATGACCAGAGGTTGAGTATGGCTCAAAATCACACTTGAGCAAGAGAAGCGTTGCCTGAAATAAAAGTCAAAATAATTATCCATCCATTCATCTTCCTCCGCTTGTCCAGGACCGGGTCATGGGGGCAGCAGTCTAAGCAGAGATGCCCAGACTTCCCTCCCCCGAGTCACTTCCTCCAGCTCCTCTGGGGGGACCCCGAGGCGTTCCCAGACCAGCCGACAGACATAGTCTCTCCAGCGTGTCCTGGGTCTTTGCCGGGGCCTCCGCCCAGTGGGACATGCCCGGAACACCTCCCCAGGGAGGCATCCGGACTAGATGCTCGAGCCACCTCAACTGGCTCCTCTCGATGTGGAGGAGAAGCGGTTCTACTCCAAGCTCTCCATGGGTGACCGAGCTTCTCCCCTTATCTCTAAGGGAGCGCCCAGCCACCCTGTGGAGGAAGCTCATTTCAGCCGCTTGTATTGGGGACCTTGTTCTTTCGGTCATGACCCAGAGCTCAGGACCATAGGTGAGTATTGGAACGTTCCAACACTCAAAATAATTAATTTTTACGAATTAATCAGTCAAGCCTACATAAATATTATTAATAATTAATTCACATTTGAGTAAACAAAGTAAAAAAATGAAGAAAAAAACATTTAGAAATTAGTGTTTTTCTCTCAACATCCGATTTGTTGTCTTAACCATTGCAATAACTAAATACCGGTAAATAGAAATTTGGTCATTTCAAATATTTTATTTGATATTTGAATAAACTGATAAGCCCTGACCATCTTTTTTATTGCAACATTAGGGGATTTCACTGACTTGCAGAAAACAATTAGACAAACAAAAAGTAAAGCAAATAGACACTTTTGAAAGAGTTTCTTAAGTAAATATAAGCCACTATAGTCATTAGTTTAAATCAAATACCTAAAAGACGTTGTAATCCTGGCATTTCTAACCTGATAAATCATCATTTTGCCAGTAAAAAAACAAAAGACTATTTGAAAAACAGACATAAAGTATGTATCCAGTATTGGATCTCTCTCTGTGTCCTCTTCATCACCTCCATCTCCAAATTCATTAGAAACAGAACAAATGAAGTTAGTCACCCCCCACCAACATCAACACACACACAACTGTCTTCCAAAAATTACAACATAAACATGACTTTTAATGTCACTGCAGGGTGGATCAGATCGAGTAAGGAGATTCCTCGTTCAGTGGAAGTGAGTCACTGCATCCCCGCCCCTGAATGTGGCGATACCGCTGCTATAAAGCTGAAAGTGTCCGCAGGAACAGAGGAACAGCGCTCGCGGGGACTAACACGCGCAACTATGGAGTTTGGGATGTTGACGCTTTTTGCACTTTTCTCCTCGTTACCCGGCGGACTGTCTTTGGTACCTAAAGGTAGCAGTTTAACACCACTTTTCGTTGGTTTACAATGTTAAACCCCCCATAAGAACGGGTTATTTTCTACGTGTTGACCGAGGAAGAGTGACTTTGGTGCGCGTTCATGTATTACTTCTCACATCCTCGTGTCTGTTTTGACTGCAGGCGCGTGCCTTCTTCGCGTGGACGAAGGACCCTGCAGAGGACAAATCGAACGCTATTTCTACAACACGATCACGCAGAAGTGCGAGGTTTTCTACTATGGAGGCTGTCATGGCAACGCAAACAACTTCATGAGTTTCCAAAAGTGTCAGAAAACATGTTTTAGGATCCCAAGTGAGTGTTACTTGCTGAAATGCGATGATCATATTCAACTTTACAATCCAAAACTGCTGGATTTATTTATTTTAGCCAGCCCCACTTTGGGGTGCAGGGAGAAAATCGGGGTGTGCCAAGAGTTTGGGGTGTCACATCCCTCTGAGACTCTAAAATGCACAGAAAAAACATCACATCAGTTCATCTGTGCATATGTCTGTCTTCTCATCTGATCTATTTGAAGTTTTATGTTGAATGCTGAAGCTACCCTCTGCATTTACCAGGCTTGGGACAGTCACAAATAATACACTGTTTTTTTCCCTGTTTACGCTGCATTCATCTTTTTTTATGTCTATTTGTCCATCTGTCAATTTTAATGTTTTTTTTTTGTCTTTTATTCATTTTTTCTGTTTTTTTTAAAACCTGGTATTATTATTTTTTTTTAATATTATTTTTATTTCTTTAGTTAATTGTAAACTTTAATTGGCCATCACATTCTGCACTTAGTTGAATGTGTTCCTCCCTTGTATATATCCTGCCTTGGTTCATATGCATTTTATTTTATTTTTTTAAACATTTGCTTTCATGTTTCTTCACAGAGGTTCCACAAATCTGTAGGTTCCCCAAGGAGGAGGGTCACTGCCGGGCCCTCTTTCCCAGCTACTTCTTCAACATGAGCACCATGCAGTGTGAACCCTTTTCTTACGGAGGCTGCGGGGGAAACTCCAACCGCTTCAGAGATCTTACATCTTGCATGGATTTCTGCAGTCCACAAAAATGTCAGTAGGACGCCAGATCCCCCACTTTTTCTGAAAGTTTTACCTGCAGCATGCTAACCCTGCTTTTTGTGGGTTCCACAGCTGTTCCCATACTCTGTCTGGATCCTCTGGACAAAGGAAAGTGTTCAGCCTCCATGAGGCGGTTCTACTACAACAAAGCAACCAAGACGTGTGAGGAGTTTGCGTACTCAGGCTGTGGAGGGAGCAGCAACAACTTTGTGTCGCGTGAAAGCTGCGAGGACGTTTGTCTTAAAGGTAAAAACGCCGAAAGGAGCGATTTTTATATTTCACAAAAACTTTTAAACTGACAAGAACTTATTTAGTGGTTCCAATTTGGCCAAAAGGAATAAGGAGGAGACAACAGTGTAGTACGATTTCTCTATCAGGGTGGAAAGTCATCCAGTAATGATGTTATGACTAAAATAGGAGTCTGTCTCTGGGAGGAACTGTTTGCTTTACTCTGAAGTTTAACCTTCACTTAAAGTTCAACTTCAGCTAATCTGTTGTTACACTATTTCCTTTCAGGAGCCAAAAAGCACACAGGACTCAAAGGGAGGGATCGTCTCATGAAACGGAATAAAAAGACTCGCTTCATGGCCTTTCGTGGATAGAATGACGTGAAAGTGACGAGTTCTCGCTCCTTCACTGCATGCGACTGAAGAATTGAATTATTGCTGAAATGTTGACAAGGTCGTTTATGACTGTACTGATGCCTTACTTTTCATTAAAAGGGAGATTTTTTTGTGCATTATGAGGGATGTTAGTTCCTGCTAATCTAATGTTTTCACTTTTGTTTTTTTATTCATATTTTGTAAAAAAAAAAAAAAGAAAACTTTTTTCACAATAAAACAATTCAGCTTTTCCTGTGATTTCCTGCGCTAATGAGTATAGCATGACAAGGACTGCAAAGTGTGTGCATTGAAATATCAGTTATCTTATTTTTCCTTTAAAAAAGAAAAAGAAAAGCTCGTCTGGTCTCTTTCCCTTTATCTCATTCGCTCTCACCTTATCTCCAGGCAGCTCTTTGTTCCCTTCTAATGCTTTTGGCTCCCTTCCTTATCAGTTAATGCTCTCCAGCCTATTTCAGCGTAGCCTTCAACTTACATAGAAGTGATCCTAAAAGAGCATAAGGTAACCTCAGCTTCATCATTAATCTTTGGTCAAAAGGCAGTAAGATGCAGATTTTGAAAAACAAAGTGTATGTCAGGACTTTTCATAAATAGTTTCTCATAATATTTGAGAAAAAATTGAATTAATTAGAAATACAATCCAGAAAAAACACGCCTCTTAGAAATAAGTAAAAAATTCTTACCCCGTTGGGAGATTTTTTTTAAATAGGCCCAATTTCCAATGGGATGAGAATTTTTTTTTTTTTTACAAAGAATTCTTATTTTAATAAAATAATTCCGGTAACCAAGACATGTTTTTTTAAACTGAAATTATTGTTCTGTTGAAAAAAAATCTTAATGAGGCAAAACAGAAAAAAAGTTATATTTTCTTCAAAAAAGGAACTTTTTACTTTCTCAAGATTCCATTTTTGCAATGAAAGCTGAATAGAGCCACAGATGCCATCTCAACATCAAGACTACAACAAGAATTTGGCAGTTTATAGTAGTTTTGTTGGTCAAATACTTCTGTCAGATGGCTCATGAAAAGCTCTCAGCGTCCTAACACTGCTAAAGCTGAACAAAGGTTCCATCTCTCAGAATAGAAATGAAGCGCTGTGGGATTTTGCAGACAATAAATATTTATGGCTGATATCAAAGGAAACCACTCACCCACTGGGTCTGGCTAAAAATAGAAGGAAAAAGAAAAGTGCTTCTGGTTAAGCCTTCAAGGAATAGAGTTAAACCAACTCTTTGACAGCAGAATGAATGAGGCTGTCATGTTCTCAGTGTGTTTACATCCCAGCTTCTCTGAGGCCACATGGTCTGGAAGTTTCACAGATGAACAGGCAGGAACATTTTGGTTCGGCTGCTTTTAACTAAGATTATTTTGCCATTAAAAGTTTTTTCTTAAAACAACTTTTACTTTCTTTAAGATTTAGCTTTTACTGTGTAGCATGTTGACAACCGATTTTTACCCACAAGCAAAGCTTGTTTTTAGGATATACGACCAGAAACCAAATGGAAACATCACAAACGGTTGCCTAAAATAAGAAATTTTGCCTAAGTTCGAAAGCAAAACAAGAAATAATTGCTGTTGCTCCATCTTACAATTTAAATCTGCGTGCATTAATGGTTTGATGGGCAGCTTATTACAACTTTTTGATGCATTTTAATTCATTACCTCCAGTTTAGTGGCTCCTGCAGGTTAGAGCATCAACTTAGTCGAGTTGCTATTTCATCATTATTGCAAAAGATTTGCAGTTAGTGAAGGAATCCAAAGTTTTAATAGCTGCACAATATCACACAGATTAACACTTGAATGCCTTTTTTGTTAACACAATTGAGTATCAATTTAAGTCTTGTTTAAAAATGGATTATTGTATGATAATTGTGCAAGTGTGAGGTAAATGCGGGGTAGATAGCTCAGCCGCCCTCTGGTGGTAGGATTAAATACAACATCATCAGGAACCTTGAAAGGGATCTGACTTGGATTTCTGCTTAGAACATGAACAAAGTCATGCATGAAATTGCAAAATAGATAGGTATGCTATGCCATTTCATTTCCCTATAGAACGTTTCATTGCAAAAGTATGTGATCAACACATTTCTGTTATCTCTTTTGGGCACAAACCCTAATCACATCTGTTTTATCTTTGATAAATCCTTTTTGATAAATTATCGTGATGTTATATGCAAGCAGATCCAAGGCATTTAAAGATTTGGGCAGCTTTGTTTTTTCTCATGATTACTCCCTTTCCAGTAACGGAATTAGGGTTAAATTGACATTGGGCATATTTGCCTTTGCCTTCTGCCAGATTCATGGGTCCAGAGTTTCCTTTTCTGTTTAGAAATATAGTGTCCAATCATTAAAATTGTAATTTTTCCCGGAATTTAGGGTAATTTACGTTAAATATCAAATTAGTCAACATGAAAAAATGAAATATGAAAAAAGGGTTTTATTCTTTAAAAATAAAAGGTTGGCCATTTTGTTCTGAGCATTTTGAAGAAGAAAAAAGGAAAAAAAACCTGCAGCAGATGTGACCACAGGAGCTGAACACGTACCTCTATTTTCAGATTTATTTCTTCACTGTCAGTCTGTTTAAAATACAGAGCAAAAGCTGTCAGCCGCACCGACATGGCATCACAGTTTCCCCCACATTCATCACCTTATGTTCCATGAAGTGCAAAGTCTCTTCCTCGCTGGCATTAGCAGATGGTTGTGCCTTGGGATGCAGATTTAGATGATTCCACTGTTTAACACTTGTGCTATCCTAGGCACTTTAACATTGGGAGTGGGGTCATCTAGACCCACTAGACAGTGCTCTGAACCTTTTTTCTTCAATGATTTGTGATCTTCACTGGTGTCCATGGATTACATGAAATCTTTCCACCTTTATCCACCTTTGTCATGGTAGGGAGAACACGTCAATGTAAGGGTGGGGTCATCAAAGATAGCACAAGGGGTAAAAAAGGTTTATATAAGAAAAATTATCATTTGTGGCAATTTGCATTTAATTATTTAGCTAAGTCAAACGTTTTAGGTGTTTGTGAGAGCTTTCGCAGCTAAAATCCACCATCTGGTTTCCAGTGAAATGCCAGCAGAAAGGGATGGGGGAGAGTTGTATGTGGACGTTTAAAAAAGGCAAACACTGGTCTCCTGCTGTTCTCCCTGCTGTGGGTGGGCTGTGCTGCACAAAATGAATTTTTGAGAGGAATTTCTACCTTTCAGAAAAAGGGTCTGAGACCTATCTCAGGCAAAAAATAACTGAAAAAATAAACGAATATTTCACCGGATTACAGTTTTGTATGCAAGCCCTTACAGTAACAGCTGGGCTTTTGTTGGTGGAGAATAGCATCTCTTTTGCAGCAGATGACTCAGGGGCTCTAAATAACTTAGACTCTTCCACTCTACAGCAAATGTGTCACAATCTGTTTCCAGCAAGGGTCAGGAAGATTAAAAATGATTTTAGCCGGAAGGAGAAAATACAGTTGCCCAATTCCCCCCCAAGTCAAGTCAAGTGATAATTTGTCCCTTTTCCTGGCAGAGCTAAAAAGAATTGAAAAAGGAAGGAAAAAAAGAAATGATTTTAATCTGAGCAGGTGGCTCTTTTCCCTCTTTGCCTGTGTGCTTCAATTACCAACTTCCCGAAAGTCAAAGACTTTAAAGTGAGCTTAGGTGCTGGAGTTCTCTGCAGACTCAGCAACTAAACGCATGAGCGTGACTACATTTTCTGCCTAATAATTCCTTCTTTTTACATTAAGCACAGCTGACAAACTGGAGACTCAAAAGAGAGACCAAGAGTAGAGAAGTAAGTATTGTTATTAAGCAGAGTTAGTCATTTCTTATACAAAACAGTATATAAAAAAGACCCATTTTGGTGGTATGATTTAGAAAAAAAAACGTATGTATAAAAAAATGGTGGTAATGAAACTGACGAAAATGATTTTGCTTGGATATGAGGCCAACAAAAGCAGGTAGAGTTAATAAAAATTGTGAATAAGTCAGATCCCCACTGCAGGAGACAGACAGAGTAAACCACCATGTTAACTTTTAAAGTTAAAATGCAAATCACAACTAAAGCACCAAGATGGGAGAAAATGGAAAGAAGCACATGGATTTTTATGTCAGACTTTGCAGGATAACTCAAAGTCAGTCTCCTTCATCAAATTCCTGACTTTAGAAATCTGAATTCAAACCTGAACTGATTAAAATTAAGATATTTTCCAGTGTTAGCCGGATCCTCATGTCAATACCTGACCTGACAGCAAAACAAAATCCATTAGAAACTCCTAACTGTGGTTTTTATTCCACTTGGGGGCACTAGAAACAAGCTGCAAAGTTTTTAATTCTATTACTTGTAAGGTTTAAAGATTCCAATAAATTACTTAAAAACATAAAACTGCAATAACTTTGGATTATTAACAGTCTTTTGTTTATTTAAAACAGGTAAAATACAAATCCACTGCAGTCATTCTACTTCAATTTAGATTTTTTTAAAATTATTTATTTATAATAAAAAACTCCAAAGCATATTTTATGCAATATGCTTTATCAAGCGGGGAGCTCAGTTTTGCTCAAAGTATCCTTCCGCTAAAGCATTCCTTTGGTCACAAAATCTTTAATGGAGTAGACAGACTTTAACAAGTCCAACCAACGCTTTCAGCTTCCCATTCTTTTTTTTTTTTGCAGCTTCTGAGGCCTAAAAGTGGGTTCCCTCATGCACAACGCAATGTAAGGATGTTTCCTTTATTTTTAAATGAAGCATTGACTCTGGCACCGAGTCCACAGGGTCTTTATTTTCACATCATTATCCTCTAGGTTCAGAGCACGGTGGGTCCTGTGAAAAAGGCGTCTCTCCAGCTCCATTTTCCCTCATTCATTCTTCACCATCCATCATCAGCACAGCTGACAGGATTCTCTGCTGGGTGAGCTTTCTTCGTGGAAGTGTCCACTAACCGCAGCTCAGTCGCCAGCCCACCATCCATGTGAATCAGGGAAAGAGGGCATTCTGCCAGGACAGATTTCTTGTACAGTGCTGAGTTTTTAGTGCACTTTGGGGGGAAAAAGCAGGAGGACATTTCAGAGGAAGCAAAATGTGCTTCCTCTAAACCAACAAGCTCAAGTTAGGGTTAGGAATGGCTGCAGCAAACCTACATGAAAGTGCAAGCAAGCAAATAACATGTGGCAGCCAAGGAGAAGATTATTAACATTCCCAAGTAGATTGTGTTTGTCCACTCCTCTCCTCTAGGTGCCTGTCCTGTCTTCACTGCAAGTTTGAACACCTCTTGTTTTTGGGAGATGGCATGGCTTTGGACACGAGAGCTCATGATGACAAAATGTGTTATAAAGATGCAACGCCAAGCCCGCCGAAACGTTGCGGGTGTGTTTTTGCCTGCGTGAACATGGGCGGGATGAAGAGCGATGACTGTCAAATCCAGAGTGACAGAGAATCTGGGAGAAACAGCTGTTTGTGTTGGAATTAAGAATGAAAAAACAAAGTTACAGAATAAAAGACAACAACAGGAGCTTCCTGTGGAGCTGGTTCCCCATAGGTCTTCTGTTTCTAGCATCCCGCTTGCTAAAAGTCAAACCATGACGCCAAAAACAAAGTTAGAAAGGCTTTGAAAGGGAAGGTCCATTTTTTTAGGAATACTCATTAAAATACACCTAAAGATCCATAGTAATAACCCCTTGATGCCTGAATTTATTTCCAGCAAAAGAAATCACTTGTGTTTTTGCTTTCAAGTAGCTGGTAAATTTGGAGCAGAAATGACTTGATGCATATTTTCCTCAATAAGCATTAAGGGGTTAAAAAATCAATTCTGTTGGGTTGGTTGATTGGTCTCCATCAGTTGGGTGAAACCTTCTACTAACAGGAGTTATTAATTTGGTTGCCTAAGCCTAACAAAAAGACTTTCTTTAACATTGACCACAAACACCAAAGGACTATGGGATTTTTTTCCTAAAAAGAGAGAGATGAAACGATGAAATTAAAACATTACTATTGATATTCATTTGATTCTATGTTAAAAAAAATCAAATACCATGCCTGAATACTGATTACAAAGTGCAAAAATTGCCAATGTGCTGCAATTTTTCATTTTGTATTCTATACCTCCTTCATTCTCCTGGGGTTTCAAAAAAATCTGCTGGAGTTAACCCAACTATTATGAGGAGGAAGCCAGAAAACTGAAGACATCACACAGTAGAAGCGCAGCATGCATGAAGCAGAGCAGCGCAGCATCCAGTCACCAATGGGAACATTTGCACATATGATACCAAAACTGCCAGCAAAGTTGAAGATTCATCAACGAATAAAATAATCCAATTAAAAAAAAGACAAAAATCAGACAGAAAATGACCTGTAATGTAACAGCCTCATTGCTTTACCCATGATAAGGCACAATTTTTAAGTTTGAATCCAAATTAGACAAGAAAATAAACAGATTATCTGATAATCATTTATATATATTTTAGAATTTTCACTTAGAGCGTGTTAACTAACTGGCACAGCAAAAAGTGAAATTGCTTGTGCTGCTTGAATGTTCTTAATAAAAGACAACATATAACCTGCAGATAACACAAAACATCAACTATAATTTCATAAGGAACAAATGTGAATCCTCATTTATATGTAAAGTGTTTTCAAAATAGGAACACTGTATCCAGACAACCACCCAATCCGCTGTGAAGAGGTTTCTCACCCTTGTGTGTGTGTGTCAGCCCCCACCTCCCTGAACACGCACATACACGCACACAGCAGAGGTTAGTCGAGGAGGGGCTCCACACTCCGCTGCCTGGACCGCGTAAAGCGGAGTCTGCCCGATGATCTTGGATTACGCGCAGTCAACTGTCAGAGCGCGCACCGGCTGCAGCTCCCTGCCGCGCATCAACTTCTTCCAGACCCGTTTAAAATCCGTAAAAAAGATGGAAACGTGCGCGAACTCGCCTCTATAGTTGTTATTTTTAATTACTGTTTGACTGTGGCTTTATTTTACCTGGATGCAAAAGGAAAAGTTTGTGTCGACGCTGCGTTAAAGAGGAGCACAGGAGCTGGAAAGACTCTTTCTCCTCCTCGTCTATAACCCTTTAAAGGAGCTGCATCCTCTCAAATCTGTAAGTCGTGGTCTTTGCTTTTTCCTTTTTCCTCTCTAAATTTTCGTTGTTTCAGAATCTTGCATAGAAAACGTGACCAGATCATTATGCAAATAGGTGAAGATTTGGGATTTGCAAGTCAAAACTCCCCATTTTGGCATCTTAAAATGTCGCCACTGGGGAAAAGAAACCTGCGGGGATTTGTTCAGCCAGTTGATGCCAAAAGAGCTGATTAGATTTGTTTCCATAAATGTATATTTTAAAATATATCATTTATTATAATTATTTGCAAAAAAAATGTATTTGAAAACATTTAGAGATGATCAAATTATTGATACTCATTTGCTTCTGTGGCTCTGTAAATGATTGAATATCTAATTTTCAGGGATATAACTGATGATTTATGGCAACAACTATAATCAGTAATGTTGGCTTCTTCTGAAAAAATCCTGATTGACAGGGGATATAATTGAGATTAATGCCCAGAAATACCACAAAGTCTGCTATGATGGAGCCCCTTTTCCCCTCCAAATTAAAGCTAATTTAATTGGGGAAATGGTAACATTTAGGCACAAACTGTGCAGACATGAGAATTTGTCTCCATCGACACAGCAGGCGAAGATCAGGATTATTTTGACCTAAATGACCTAAAGGAAAATGGAAAAAGTGGCAAATACACTTCATAGTCTAAATGCTGACTTTATCCATGTCACACAGGTCAGATTAATCTGTGTACATATATTCTATGTACACTGGACTGTTGATCTTAAGCCTTTTTTTCACACAAAAAATACTAAGATGTCCTTTTTTTTGAGTTAAACCACATTTCTGGAGCTCCATGTCAATTTTCAAAGAAAACTCATAGATGGAGGAAAAAAAGAAATTCCTTCATGGATCCATCTGCCACAATCTGGAAACAAATCAATTCAAAAATGTATCTAAATGTTGACCTTTTTCCGTCTCCAAGCAATAGCAGAATTGAACTGTGAAAGATGTCTGCAGCTATGTTGGGATTCTTCTTTCGGGGATTCCTTTTGGGTTTATATAACCGTGTTTGGAGTAATAGCCCATGTCATCGGGGGCTTTTATTAGAGGCTTAAGTGGCATCAGCGAGCTAATATGCCTGCAAGCAACAGCAGCTCCCCCCTGTACATATAGAACTCTGATATATACACATTCCACGCAATGAAGAGGACGACAAGAATAGCAACAAACATAATCGAGCTGTCAGAGGAGGCAAGAGATTCAGAAACAGCCCACGATGAGAGAGGGAGCTGGGAGGGAGGGGATCTGAGCAGGAAGGCAGGCCCACATATGTAAGGTGACTGGGTCTGCTTGCAACGTGTCGAGCTGCTTCCTGAGTCTCCAAGATTAATTTATCATTAATTGCAAGTGTTGTGATTGGCTAGGGGTCGATCTGTCAAGGAGCAGAACCGAGTGGCTATTCATGGTCAGAAGCGAGAGGTCTGTCAGAGGGAGTCCTCTAAAACGCCAGAAAATCTGCCAGATGTGGGTTTGAACTTGCAGAGATGAGGAACAGATGTTTCATAATCATATGCAAAAGATAGATCAATAGCATTGCAAGCTCTTGGACGATTTATTTCTCACTCATTTGTGAATTTGTGGCATTTGGGTCAGCCATCGTGGGAAAACGCTGTGTGTTTGCGGCCGTACACATTATGCACGCCGTTCCTGCTTCCTCCCATGTCCATATTACCTACACGTACAAATGCTTGGCAATAAAAATGAAAGGCGTCTCTCGGGGAAGTTATTACACCTCCACTGCCTGTTTTCATCCCTCTGTATTAACCCAAGTTCATTTTCATGTTCCTGAGAATGCTGTGGATGTCACTCGGCACAGACAGGAGTCTGCTCAATTTACATAGCAGGGCCTTTTATAATGCTTTATTACCAAATCACAGCATGGAAAAAAAATCATGATTAACATCAGTCAAGAATTGTTCATTTTCAGAAAAATCCTCTCGCGCAGTTGAAAGACATTTTTTCTGTCGTGCAATTAATTTCTCCCATTGGTAGTTTTCAAACGTTTGAAGTGGGGGGGCCAGTCTCTTGATTCAAGCTACTAAAAGGTCACCCAGCGTCCCATGTTAGCAGCCCATGCATCAGGCTGAGACAGATCCAAGGGTGTGGTTTAACCTTTCCCTCTGCATAGTAAGTGTGACGGGGTGACAAATATGTCCCGCAGCAGCACACAGCTGGATCTGAGGGAAGCGACAGTCTTCATTTCACAACGATTGTATATAGTCAACTTAAAGACCCAATCCGGTCATCGTTTGATCTATTGTAGAAGCGTTCCCAGTTGTTTTTTTAATTATGATAATGCCGTTTTTAGCCAGAATCAAAGAACTTCTGTCGTTTTCTAGAACATAGTTTCTGTAGAGCGGCAGTAGTTTGTTAGAAATTCTGTATTTGAACGGAGCAACCCTGCCCCACTCCCCATCACCCTTAACTAAGAGCTCTCGTTTTACACACTCTACCTGTAGCTTACAAGTAATACTCAGAAATCCCATTTTAAGCTTAATAATCTTCATATAATTATGCTTTCCATTATCAGGAAAATGCCAAAAGAACATGTTAGAATAAAACAAAAAAACAATTTTCACCAGAGTGGGTCTTTGACTGAAACTAAATGGTTGCAAAAAACGTTTTGTAATGGGTGCAGCCCAACTGCAGCTGCTCTGTGCAACTTTAAACATTTTTTACGTCACTCTACCTAATAGTTATTTCGCACAGATAAAAAATAAAAGCCACATTTATGCGTTTCACTCATCTCCGATCTGTAAAGCAGTCCGTGAAGAATCGGCTGAATGAACACGTGAAGGATTGAAATAACAAACTGGATACCACAAGAAACAAAAGAAAGAAAAATAATTCGACACAGCTTTGCTGTTGCTTGATTTGCTATCAAAAGATTCTAGAGAAGAAGTTTTGACAAGCAGGAAGAGACGAGGCTTTGTGTTTGTGGGGAGATCACATTGACCCGTGATTATTCTGTTTTTCATTTAAATTGAAGCCCAGATGGTCTGGATGCTGCAAGTGCACAGTGGGTGGTCAATCACACTTCTCCAATTTATTGAATGTGGGGCGGTGGATTTAGAGTTGCTTTCTATCACACATTTACCTTCAGCTACAAAGAAGAAAAAAATGACTTCACAGGCTTGATGCCATAATTAGTAATTTGTCAGAATAAAGGAAAATAACCTTTCCTGGGCCTGAAATAACTTAAAGATGTTAATCTCAACTGAATGGTGATCAAAGCTTCTGTTCAGGTGTCAAATTGAGCTTCTACACTTCCACAACTGAACAACAAGAAAGCTGAAAATCCTGCCAAAGGCTCAGAACTTCTTCTTTGCTGCCCTGATGGGAGGAAATGTGCTTCTAGCAGCACTTCACAATTACTTTAGCCTCTTAGTATGAACATTTAGAAACCCCAGAGTCAGAGTTAAAGCACACAGGTGATCAGTTCTTTTCACAGTAAATGATAGTTACATATGAGTTGCTATGGTTTCCTATGTTCAAGCAACTCGTTTTAATATTATTTTATGCATACCATATTTAGCTGAATATCTTCGCCTTCTGTGCCTGTTTGTTTTCTTTTGCTAGTGTCATAGCTGTGTCCTTTCACACTTTGCTTCTTTATTGTATGTCAGTGACTGGCACCCCGGCCTGCCTTGACTTGTTTGGTTTAATTTCCCCCTGTTCTGCTTTCCCTTGTCCTCATTTATGACCTTTTTACTCTTCATCCTCACCGCTGACTGTGTCCTGTCTTTTCCCCATTCTTCTTCTCCGTCCTGCTTCCCTAGTTTCATCCAAATCCTTTCCCCTTTTCGTTTCTGCATGTGAATGAAAAAAACACCCCCAGAGGAGCTCAGTGTCAACCAGCTGTCATTAAAGGAAACTTGCAATCACACATTATAGGGTGTCCGACAAATGACAAAATGTCGAAAAGTTTTCATTAAAAACATGAGTGTTTACAGTTAGAAACTAAAACCCAACCACAACATCTGAGGCGTTAAAAATAATTTTGAAGTCATGCAGGTTTTAACTTATTTTTTCTTCTTCTTCTCCAGTTTTGACAATTTAAAAAACAGAATTACGTTGCAAAATCTTTGTCGTTTCACATGTTAAATTGGTAATGTGCTCTTGGAAAGAAAAAAATCAGACATCAATTCAAAATATAAAATACAGAAGAACTTATATCTCCAAGTCTTCTAAGCTTTCCTCACTTTTACGGCTTTGACAACACGCAGACTGGATTTATTTGCTTCAGTGCGCAGGTAAACAACCTCTTTAAATGTGCAGATGGCTACCGTTTGATGATAAATGAATGCAACCAAATAAAGAAAAAACTGCAATTCATTTTCTCATATAGTTCTGGCTTTAGCTGGACTGGTGTTATTTAAAAAGCGCTTACTTAATTCAAAACCTGTTACAAAAGGTAATTTGTTACCAAAACAGTAGAAAGTACATAAAATGGTTCCATTTTTTTTTTTAGCAAAAGCTCTCATTCATCCACTGTCAATGAACAGAAAGCACCTTAAGAAATGTAGTATTAGGGTCACCATGAAACCAAAGTGATTAAATAATAACACAAGAATAAAGTAATGAAATTTGAGAAAAAAATCATTAAAATATGAGAAAACAGTTGTAAAGTAACAAGCAAACGTCAAAGTTTAATGAAAAGAAGTTGTAAAATTATGGCTAATATTATTCACAGATACTAAAGTGCGACCAAGCACAACAACTGATGGAAATTCACGTTGGCCCCAAGTGATACGTGCAGCTGAAATGTACTTTGCTGCATTGCCCAAACTTATTTGAACCTTTACCCTAACCTTAGCCTTGCCCTAATTACGTGCAAATAGTCTTTATTTAAAATTATTTGAATAAGTCGACATTTTTACGAGAATAAAATTGTAAATTTTGGATCCAAAGTTGTAATTTCACAAGGAAAAAGTTTGGCTTTTTTAAAAATAAAATTATAAATTCATGAAAATAAAATTGTACATTTATAAAAAAGTGAAGAAGATTCAGTGAGATTCTTGAACAGTGTGACGTCCATCTGCTGTCTGTGTATATAACCTAAATTACACAAGTATTGTTCGAGTGTCTTTGTTGAAACATTTGAAAAGCCAAATGTAACATTTTTTAAAAAAAAGGATGACTTTTTCCTTGTAAAGTTACGACTTTTTGAAACATTAATTTACGACTTTATTCCCATAAAACTTTGACTTTTTTCTCGTAGTTGTACGACTTTACTCTTGCAAAGTTTCAACTTCTTTTACAGAATTGTACAACTTCATTCTCGTAAAAAGTTGAATCTCTTTCTCATAAATGTATAACTTTATTCCTGTAAAAACTTGCCTTTTTTCTCATATCTGTACGACTTTAATCTTGCAAAATGTTGACTTTTTTTTTATAATTGTACGACTTTATTCCCTCAAAACTTTGACTTTTTCCGTTTGTCATGGTGGCCGTAATACTCTGTCGTATTTCTGACAACAGTAATAAAAAAATCAGCATGATATTTATGCGACCCATGAGTTTGCCAACATGAAAATGTGTCTAATTATTCAAACATTCAGTGGTATAACAAATTCTCAGCTGCTGCAGATTCTGAATTTATGTGCAGCCTGCAGTTTATCTCCGGGTTAATCTTTTGATTCATGCAGAAAGTGGTTTGGAAGTTTTGCCCAAAAGAGCTGGTTTCTTCGTCTTCTTGAATCCCTTTCTTGGACCCAAAGGGCATCATTTTCCTCTAATTTGACTAGGCATAAAAATAAATGTTTACAAGCTGTGGATCATGTGCCTCAACCAGAAAAAGTTGTATTTTTTTTTCATCTTTGATTTAGGCTCAATTGCTCCTTTAATCGTGTCTGTTTATAATAAGATAAGAAAGATGAGTTTACTGGGAGACATTTTTGTAAATGAAAAAGGTAAAAACGGTGGAATAAGCTGGTCAGATGTTGGGGGAAAAGAAGTCAAGAAAAACAGACAGTTAAACATCTGGCCTAAGAATTTAGAGGATAAATAATTATCTGTCCACTAAGACATTTCTGCCAAAAGTCCGTCTAGAAGTCCTTCAGCATCTCAATTCATGCCCATGGGAACTGAAACTAAAAAGACAATTATTGATCTGGTAATGCTTTTTTTTTTTTTTAATCTCCAAGGAAAACTCTGTCTTTTCTGTGGCAGGCTGGTAAATCCGACTCATTATGATATCCCCAGACTATCAAACCATTTAATAGTTTCCTGAACTGTTGGGCCATTTTTCCTCCTCATTTTCTGCCTGTAGAAGTGGCCATAATCCCCCCCCTATCTAGGTTTTTTTTAGTGATTAATCATGGTATTAAGAGAATGCCATTACATAGACTTCAGAGGTCATGGTTGCCATATTTTTCCTCCGTTGTGAAGCATCCCCAAGGCTGCGCTAAAATCTGAAGAGGAGTTTAAAGCTCTTTGCTTTATAGACGCATCGCATTATTACTGTTCATTTCAGTGCAATATCTGAGCTCATGAGGAGTGTTTGCACATGCTCTCTGCATCACACCTCTGCGGCATCAAATACCCCCTTTTTCAGCCTTCGCTGTGATCTTTTGTACCATCATTCCCCCCTTCTTCCTTCCATCTTCCTCAGCTTTGGTGCTGAGAGTAACACGACTCCCTGAATATGTCCTCCTGTTAATTGAATTTACCTTGTGATGTTAACTCCTCGTTTTCCTTCCCTGTTTTCTGTCATTGCTTCATTAGTGTCCCGCTCTTTTAATTGGTTTCCATTTTTACCCCCGGGGTCAGAGCACTGAAGGACTGGCAGAAAGTTTGATTATATTTCTTGCTGCTGTGTTTGTGCAGGACTGTTTAGATCTCTATCACTCTGCCCATCTCCTTCCTCGCTCTGTTTACAGCTTGTAGCACCCAAACACAACATGCTCCCTGACCCAGCGGAGAATGCCGTCTGCCTCCAGAAAAATCCCTGTCAAAGTATCTTCAGTTTCAATTCACTGCAGGAAAATGCTGTAATTGTTCTTCTTATCTGTTCTTCCTCATCCACAAGCAAGGACAAGTCAGGGATGCTACTCTTGAAAGCTCCTTTTATTTATTATTATTGATTTTATTTTATTTGGACATAATTCAACTCAAGTACACCAAATAACCAGGTAAAGAAAGCTGACTGTTTTGGTATGTGCTCTATGAAAATGGTGTTTTTGGTGTTTTTAACAAATACTTGTGGCATTTTTCTGATGATGGAGCTTAAAACTTTCTTTATTTAAATCATTGTAAATCAGGAACAGAGGGACAAATGTCATTTGAAAAGAGCTTATTTGTGATGTAGAAAATACAAAGCTACCTGCTTCGAGCTCTCAGCGATGGTGAAGGGAAGGGGGACGGGCTAACTCTTTACCAACAGATCTGCCCTCAGAGGCAAATTCTTAATGAATTCCTTCCACTTTGCAGAAGCGATGTCCAAGAAAACAACTCAGAGTTTTTGACTTTCATTAAAAATGACAATCATAATTAAGAGATCACCGGGGACGTTTTGTAAATGGATTACAAATGACCGTGACTTTAAGCTTGTAGCAGTTACAGTATCAACAGAACAGACAATACTTCAACAAATGCAGGCGGCAGAACATTTGAGAGGTTGACTAGAATGAAACCTGAATGCATAAAACTTTACAATAGATAAAAGATCATAAACTTTACTTCTACGGGAAACCAAGAATCTGCAGTCAACACATCAAGCAATTTTCTGATTCAGTCTTCTACTGGTATTCACGGAAAAGATTCTTGATTGTAGTTTGATTCTAAATAAAATAGAAAATATGGCCTCTCACAACTTCACAACACCAGTAAACACATTTATTTTCACCTTTTTGGTAAAACCTTTTTGTAAAACCTGAATATCTCCCAAGATCTGCATATGACTGAACGACATCCTAATGGAATCTACAGAGGACATTTGGGGCTTTTTAATTATACCAAATGTAGATGGGTGAGGCTCTGGGAATTGCGTCTTAGTTTTTGTGGTGGATTTAAAAACTTTCACTGGACAACTTTTTTCCCCCTCTGGTGATCAGGAGGATAGAACACCTTAACTGAGGGTACATTTTTAAAAACCTCTCTATGTTGTTTTTACATTTTACATTAGGCTTTTTTTTACCTCCATATTTGCCCATTTTAGTCCGAATAGAAAGTTCTGAAAAAAATGTTATTATTACATCTACATATTCAGCTCTGCAGTCTTGTTTTATTTATTTATTTTTTCAAATGTGACCTCATTGAAAAGGGAAATAAACAATTTCCATCTGTAAAACACTTTTGCAAAGGAGCAAAAATATTAGAAATATCTATCAAGCAAAAAGTTCATTACATTTTGTAATTTGTTAGTATTTCAAAGCTAAAATAGACAGTCTTCAAACACTTGGGTTATTTCTTCAACCTATTTCTTGGATTTTTCATGTTGGGATATATTTTTGGGTTCACTTTTTGGAGCATTTCCAAAGATTCTATTCTTTTTCCCTGAACTAACTCTGGAAAAAAAGTTAGTACCTTTTTAAACTTGGAGTTAGACTAAAAACAACCCGACTTGGGTTATTTTTAAGTTTTTAGTGTCTACTATGAATGCAGTAATTCAAAGTAGACACCTTAACTTGGCTGACACTGAGTCATTTCTTCAGTTGTTGAGTTGGCAGCCATTCAGTGGATTTCATTTCCATGATAATAAAGATTCTCTGGGTTAAGCGACATGTTGGAAACACTTTGTAGCAACATGTCTTCATGCTAAAACTTGATTTGGATGGTGTTAATGGATTAACGTGACGCTGACTGTAATAGTAACAGGACAGAACACCGGGCGCATCGTTCATCCACTTATTAGCTAATAGTGGGGCAATTTGCTATGTACTTTGCTGGCCATGCACGTATAGGGCTGGAAATGGTTGCCATCAGCATGGCCCAGATAATGGTAATGGCATCAGACAGATTGGAAATGGGAGACAGAGAGACTCTCTTCACCTCTGCAAATGTATTGGAGGTTTTGTGTTTGTGTGTGTTTGTACATGTGGAAGGGGCACGGAGCCAGCAGCGTATAGCCCTCCATATCCATCCCAACCGTGCAATGTACAAAAAGATACTTTCTGCTGCAGTGGATAATGAACGTGCGCTGTCGCTTTGAATTTCAAAGAGCACTAAGAACAAAAATCCAAAAACAAAATGCAAAACAAAAGTTAAATAATTAACTCAAGTTGTATTTAGAGCAGACTTGAATTTGTTTAGGCAGACACACTGGGAACTCCAGCTGAATGACAATGAAGGAGACTACCTGTGCTGCTGTTTTCTTTTGAGACTTTTACCTCGAAGAAACTCTGATTTCAAAGCTCCTTGAAAGAGTTTTCTAACAGAGATCACCAGAAAAGACTGCAAGGCAGACATTTTCATGCACTCTCACCACTTTAATTAATATATGAATATGTGAAATTGAGTTTCTGCATGCATTTTACAAGTTTATCTTATAAAATTAAATGCATTTTAATATTTGAAGCTTCATGGAGGCTTAATGCTGTGCTGTGGACTGTGATGCATGAAATCGAAAGACTAAATGATCAGCTGTTGAGTAAAAACTTTTATTTATTGTTTTTGTAGTTGTTGAAAAAGCACATGACAGATGTGACTTTTCAGAATAAAACATCACTGGCAATGTAATCGATATTACATTCTTTCAGTTTGATTTGTATTCGAGAAGTCACAACTTTCGTTTAAACTAAATTTATGAATGAATGAATAAATGAATGAATTAAGCTTTATTTGTATATCACTTTACAACTCCTTTCGTAGTACTAAAGTGCCTCACAATAGAACGGAGAAAGTTTCAAATTAGGCAAATTGAGAACAAAATTTAAAAAAGCGTAAAATTACAAAAAGCAGTCAGCAATAAAATAAATAAAATAAAAAATAAGAATGCAATAAAACAAAGGAAATAAAATAAAATGCTACCAACTTCTGAGAAGTGAAAGCCCATCTTAAAATGTAAGTTTTTAATTCACGGTTAAAGCTGTTAAGGTCAGATATCATGGGCAGTTCTGGAAGAATGTTATTCCATAACTGAGGGCCGGCAATGGAAACCCCCCCAGTGTTTCTGTCGTGACCTGGGCTCATGAAGCAGATATTGATTAGCAGACCTTAAAACTCTAGAATGGCTGCAGACAGTTAAAAGCTCAGTTAAGTAAATTGGTGCGAAACCATGAAGAGTTTTAAAAACAAACAGTAAAGTTTGAACTGAATTCTGAAATTAACAGGCAGCCAATGAAGTGAACTGAGTACTGGAGTGATGTTTTTCTCGTCTGGATGTTCCAGTTAACAGCCGTGCTGCTGCATTCTGAAATAACTGGAGACGGCTCAGTGTTCGCTGCGTGACACCGAAGTACAGAGAGTCACAATAATCTATGCGGGAGGTAATTATGACCTGGATGGCTGTTTCAAGATCCCTGCGGCTCAGGGAAGGTTTAGCTTAAAGTAAAAGGAGCAACAACAGCTGTCAAAGATAACCTCCAGATTTCTAACAGCAGTAGAGTCAACTGTGGAGGTGTCACCCGAAAGCAATTGTATCCGTTTTGACTCGATCAAATACAGAAAATTCTGGCATTGTGTCTTCAATGCACTCCTTTAAAATGTTTTATGAGCTCTTTTTTTTCTCAAACTGAAGGGAAGATTTATCTTCAGATCATCGCATAACGATGAAAAGAGACATCATGCCATGCAATGACAGAACCAAGAGGCAGCAGATATAAAGAAAAAAAAAGTAGGACCAAGGATAGAACCTTGAGGAACCCCACAGGACAGAGAAGCCACAGATGAGGAGGCCTCACCACGCCTGACTGAAAAACTTCTCCTAGTCGAACAGGACTTATACCAGTCAAGTGTAGTGCCACAAATGCCGACGTGATGTTGTAGTTGAGACAGGCGGACCGTGTGGTCCACCATGTCAAAAGCTGCTGTCAAGTCCAATAGCAACAGAGCAACAGGCTGTTTGGCATCAACGGACATGGCAATGCCATTGTGGACCTTAAGCAGGGCAGACTCTGTGCTGTGCTGAGATCCAAAACCTGACTGAAACTTCTCAAAAATAAAATTGTGTTCTAAAAAGGACAGCAAATGCCTAAAAACAACTTTTTCCAATAAAAACAGGAAACAGCTCTAAAATTAGATAAAAATGAGGTTCCAAGGTGAGAGTTTTTAAGAAGAGGCTTAACCACAGCATGTTTTAAAGCAGATGGAACAAGTCCAGAGCTTAAGGACGCAGCAATGAAATTCAAAAGTCCAGGCCCTACAATATCACAAGCTTCCTTTAGAATTTTTGGAGGAAACACATCAAGACAGCAGTTTGTGGGTTTGAATGAAATCAACTCAAAATGACCAAACACATCAGAAACAACTAAAAAGTCTCTGTTAACAACCGAGTTATGGTCTGTCTGACAGAATTCACTTTATCAATAAAGAAAGTAAGGTCAAGTAAAGTAAAGGTCAATAAATGACAGCACAGAGAACTGGTTCCTCTAAAGATACTCGAAATAACTGCAGTTCAAAAGAGGAGTATGTGTTTGTGGAAGGAAGGTGACAACTCAAACTTGAATTGAAAACAGACGCCAGACCCCCGCTTCAACCACGGGCGCGTGGGGAGATGAAGAACAAACAGCCAGGGGGGAGGAGCTCAGGTTTAATCCACGTTAAAATGGTCGTTCAGGATAAAAGCCTTGTTAGTAACAGATCTAGAGTTCAGCAGGGACGTACAAACAGGAGCTCGATCAGAATGCTGAAAAGCACGACTGACCAGACGGAGGTTTTCCAGAAAGAAATTTATGACTTTCTTTATCTTTTAAGTTGAAATGTCATCCTTTTGTCTAAAATATATTCTGTTTATTTTTCAAATCTAAATTTGAGTTTTTTGGTGCACATCTGACTTTAGTCAGATAAATCACATCCAAAAACATTTACCAAGTGTACGTTCTGTCAGTTCCAGAGATTTCCCAGAGCAGACTGACGACTGGGAAGCCTGCGATGAATCTTCTGTCTGGCAGATTGAACACAGTTTTGTACATTCATTGCATTTGCCACTTATTCTGCCGTTATGTCACTGCCTCACAGCACCATCTGCTCTCCTTTTAATATGTTTCAGCCAACTTATGCAATGAATCCATAATGTTTTTTTAGGTCTTATTGTAATTTTTTAGCTTTTTTCCACACTTGTTGAGTTTTTATTTGTTTCACATAAGTCTGTACACTGCATTCAAAAAGATTTCTTGCTAATGTAACAATTTTTTATATTTATTTTAAATTAAAACTAAAACATGACAAACTGGAAACCCTTTCAAACAGGGAACTTCTCTGCTTCTCATTTTCAAGGATGTTTTCTTAAGGGTTTTTTTTCCCACTTTTTTTTTTCACAGCTGTTGTGTTTAAAATAAACTGAACGTAACTTGAAAAGGCACCTAACTTTGTAAAAAGTCTCACAGATAAAAAGCAGATCAGTTCATGAGGTCAAGGGAACAGCAGATATGCTCAAAGACAGGATTCTTGTTGGTACAAAACGAGAAAAAGTAAAAAAAAAAACTGCAACAAGGAAAAAAGCATAGTGACCCATTTAAGTCTCGTATGGAAAAAGAGTGATACATCTGGAACATGTTTGAGAGATGATTATTCTCTTAAACTGAGCAAATGTGTGAAAGTGGCTTAAAAGAGAAGAGAACAAGAACTTGATCTGAACGTGGTCCAAAGATTCATCTGTTTGTTAGAGCTCTCTGACATAGTGATATAACAAATGTTAAAGGATTCTCAGCCTTTAAGAAACAAGAATCCATAGGCCTTAGGTTCAATTCCCACCTTGCCCACGCATGTGTGAAGTCTCCTTGGCCAAGACACTGAACCCCACATTGCTCCTGGTGGTTATAGGTTGGTGCCAGTGTTTGGCAGCAGAGCCCCCGTCAGTGTGTGAATGGATGAATGGGACTGTGACTTTAACTGTAGTTTGGTAGAACAAAGAGTGATCAGTCTTGCCTCTTGTCTAAGTCATAGCGTGCAGAACATACCATTCAATTTAACAGTGAAACATGGTGGTGGGAGATTCATGCTGTGGGGTTTTTTTTCTCAGCAGCAGGAACTTAAGAAAAAGCCTTGTTTGAATGCACCCAGGCAGGGGCTTGACCCGTTCGGGTGCTGTGGGTTTTTGGGTTGTCTGGGCTTGTGGAGGCTTGTAGAGGAGTGGCCACATCTTAAGGGGAGCCCAGCTGTGTTTTGCAGTTCCTTTTAGGCACATGCAGCATCCTCAAGAGACATGAAAATGGAATGTACGATTGTTGTGTGGGTCGTAAGTGAAGTATTCGTTAGACTAGTTTATGTTACTCGCACTTATGACGTACAGGGTATGCACGTGATATGTAAGTAGGAAGCCCAAACTCGGCTCTGATTGTTTCATTTCCAAATTTCAGGCTCCACACAGGGAGCGGAACAACTTTCGTTTGTTTGACATTCATCATTACAGGTTTCTGGGGGCAGATTACTGTCAAAACACGAACAAAGTTAAACAAAAGTAGCATTATATTGAAATGAAACAAAATAAGATTTTATTGTTTTCTGAATATGATGCAAACTAAAAAATGACTTTCTTTATGCAAAGGCTGAAAGACCGACAATTTAAGTCAATTTGTTCAAACTCCAAAACCTTGCCAGCTTTACTCTCCAGATGAAACCTTTATTTATGCCAGCCATTATAAATGGCGTATACTTGTATAGTGCTTTTCTACCTTCTTCAAAGGCCCAAAGTGCTTTACAGTCACTGTACCACTCACACACTGATGGCGGCTCCGCTGCTGAACACTGGCACAAACCTCAGTGTCTTGGCCAAGGACACTTCGACACATGATCGGACTCGAACCTGCAATCTTCCAATCAGAGGTCAACCGCCCTACAGCTGAACCACGGCTGCATCCTAGGAATTCTGTATTGGAATTTACCTGTATTACAATGAATTAAAAACTGCCATAAATTATCGTTTTTGCCACAGACAGTATTTGAAGAAGACGCCAACTGAACTTTTAAAGCAGCTTTGTGTAAACAACTGTCCAGATTGCAGCCAGTCTCAGTTCAGGCCGTCTTTTTTTGAGCTGTTATTGAAAAGATGCAAATATTTTCTGGGTGCTAAGAAGCTACAGTTTGATGTCAGGTCTAAAAGCAGTCCTACGACTTTCCTCAGCCTTACAGTAATATGTGTTTGAGACCTCTTTTAAGATGTGATGAACATTTAACCACAAAGGATGAAAAAAACTCTACAGCAAAGAAACCTGCGTGTAATGTAGCTCAAAAGGGGGAACCAACTCTGGTGATATGAGTTGGATCTTGGAAAAAATCTAATTTTGCAGTAAACAGAAATATGTGCATCTGAAGCATGTAAATATTCACACCTGGAAAAAGAGTGTAATGCAGAGCAGGTGGACCCTTTCTATTCTTGGTAGATTTAATATTTGGAGACTTAAAAATCAACCCAACAGTCTCTGTATATGATGTGGAAACCTTATGGTTCTTTGCAGTAAATTTTCACCAGGTTTTACCTATAACAGATGAGTTCTTATCAATAAATTTGTAGAGTTTCTGTTACTCAGCATATGCTAGAAAACACACATCTTCCATATTCAGGTGTAAAATTAGATGAAGTTAGTGAAGCATGAAGATAGTCTGTGGATCTGAGAGTGAAGATTCTCTCCAGATAGTCCTACCTTGACCACTTATAAACGATTAGTAAACCTCTCTGATCTCCAGCTGAACATTTATCTTAAGCTAAAAATAACTTGTGTGCATGTGTGACTGATGTACAATAGTTCCTTCTTCATCTTTTGGATGTTGTTGTTCATGTGATTTGTTTTGGTTTCAGTGTTTTAAAATCTTTTGGCTCCCCATACAACTTATTGCAAATTAGTGAGGATAAATACAAATATATCCACTATATGACACAGCACAATTGCCAACAGAGCAATCCTAGGTTATTATAATTGTGACACTTAAGCTGAGGCATTTTAGATGCTTTGTGTGTGTGTGTTTAAAGAACATACTTGACATTTCCTGACATTTTTATTTTTTTTCACTTCATTCAAAGCAATAGGAATGAGGCCATGGACATTTTAATTTCCATGAATCTTTCATGGCCGGAAATAACAGCATTGTGAATCAAAGCTGAGCTGAAATCTTTGTTTCATCCTCGATGTGGTAATCACAGCTGCTACATGGATGTTTGTTCCAGTATAACAGCATAAAACCCACTAAAGGTTATTTTTTATGGCTCTATTAATAAAAACAGGATATTTTACTTTTTTTCAATCATCTTTTGTAAGGAAACTCAGCCATAAATGTTTTAGCTATAGATTTTTACTCTTAAATTTTCTGTAGGGGTATAAGTGCCTAAAGTTGATTCCCAGAGTCAGAACTAAACAAGGGGATTCAGCGTTTCAATATTCTGCAGCTAAAATCTGGAACAGCCTCCCTGAAGTCGTAAGACAGGCCTCTTCTGTGTTCATGTTCAAATCTAGACTTAAAACATTTCTGTTTAGCCGTGTATATGACTGAAAGGTCCTATCTGCACCTTTCTTTCCTTCCTTTCTTTTAAAATCTTTTTTTTTTTTTTTTTTTTTTTTTTTCCTTTTCTTTTAAAGTAAATTTTATGTTGATTATTTCTATGATGTATTGTGATTTTAATGCATTTTTCTGTTTTGTGAAGCACCTTGAATTACTCTGTGTACGAATTGTGCTATACAAATAAACTTGCCTTGCCTTGCCTTGCCTAAATGTGACACTAGTGCTCAAGGCTTGGAAATGTGACGTTTATGTCAGAATTGCTCAAAAAAACAAAGTAAAATAGTCTTGCTCTGGTCCATTACAAGTCAGTACATCAGGGGTGTCAAACTCATTTCCACCGAGGGCCACATCAGTATAGCGGCTGTCCTCAAAGGGCCAGATATAACTTATACATGTAGCTAAATGTAATGAAAAATAAATGTACTTACTCCTTAATGTTAAAGAACTCATTATTTATTTATTATAACTTTTTAATGTGACAATTACAGTTGCATAGAAAACATGTTTGCTTGTTACTCTAGCATAAATCCTTTTAAATGAGATTCTGTCAGGTTAGATTATATGGACAGTCTTTAAGTCCTAATGTATAGTTGCCCAATCCGATATTTCAAGGTAGATTCCCCCAAGATATTAATAAATACACACCAATTTTTATTTTTTATTTTAAGAAATCAAAAACTTTTATGCTCTCGGGGGCCACATAAAATGGCATGGAGGGCCACATTTGGGGTTGAGTTTGACATATGTGCAGTACATGTAAGCCCTGTTTCCACTGAGCAGTACGGTCCGGTCAAGACCAGTCGGGTATTTTATTCTAGTGTTACCAAAGTAGAAATGAATCCATCAAGCCGGACTGAATCGTTCCATTCTTGTATCCACGTTGGTCCACAGAAAAATGGAACAGACAGGTTAAGGCGGAGCTACTGTTGAAACCCGTTGATTGGCTGAAGGTCATTGCGACAAAAGAAAGCACCCAGAAAAGCGGCTGTATTTCTCTTGTCCGCCTGCAAGCTGCTCTCAAACAACATTAAATGCTTTGTATATACCAAATACCAAAGCCAAACGCAAAAGAATGAGATGACCTCCACATGCACCAAGACGGTCCATCTTTGAGTAGAAACACTTACCTGAATTGCCTGGACCATTCTAAAGTCGGTCGGACCGGACTGATTAGTGGAAACAAGGCTGTAGTGTCAGGACTTTTGAAAGAAGATGCACATGCAGAAGTCTGACACAGGAATTAAAGAACAAAACAAAAATTTTGGCCAAATAGTCTAAAGAACAAGAGATGCTGACATATCAGGTGATAAGTTTAGTGGCAAATAAACTGAACAGACTTGAACTCAAACAAACCAAACTTAAAAAAACAACACACAAACCATTACTGCTTCTTATCATTGACTTGTGATGCAAGAACTCACTTTCCCCATGATTGGTTCAAACCTCAATCTTTTATCTTTTATATTATTTATATTCATATATTAATCTTTTAATATATGATTTGTGTACAGTGTTCCCCCGCTTTTTATTATTCGCCGTTTCACGTATTCGCAGATTTTTTTTCAGTAGTGTCCTTGATCAGACTGGCTTCTGATTAAGGACGCACAGATTTTTTGTAAAAAAAATAAATATATATATATATATATATATATATATATATATATATATATATATATATATATATATATATATATATATATATATATATATATATATATATATATATATATATATATATATATATATTCATTATATATATATATATATATATATAATGAATATATATATATATATATGAATAACATATAAAAATGTTATTCATCTTTGATGACCCGCGATTTACCAGCACATCCTTCGCTGTCGACTGGTCGACGTTATGAGCACCCGTGGTCTGGACTAACATATGTAAATATTACTTATATTGACAACCCAATGAGTACATTTACACTTTTGGAAACCAATAAACGACACTGACTTAATAACAGCAGCCCCTGAACAAAGCTGAACATTGATGAAAACGTTGTTGAAACTTTAGATTACATTTCTGTTTATTTCAGTGGAGTACGCTCCGCTGGGAACTAGGCATTAACAACTAACTTAAGACTAATGTTGCAGCCTTTGCTGCTTTTGTTTCTAAGTACATTTCTGTGAAAATGTGCGCGGCTATGGAGCAATGGGTACAACTACAAGACTGTTTTTCTTTGGCAGGAAGAAAAAATTGAATGTCAGGGTTAGAAACCAAGTTAGGATTAATGTTCAGCCAACCACATCCAGTAGCTGATCACATTATTCTTTTTTTTTTTTTTTTTCATTTCTCGGCTCTGTGTAATACGACCATCAGCAGGTTGTAATAGCAATTCATGGACACAGTTTCATTTTACGTTCTTTTTGCTTTTACTAGTATTTGTCCTGAAGGAATTCTTCAATGTTTCCCTGTAACCAAAGGTACCCCAGATGAGATGAATTTGTCCTTTTCTGTTACACTGAACTCGCTGTTCGGGTTTCACCATCTGTCCTCAGCAGTTTGGAAAATGAGACAAACAAATGTCATCGACTAGGATGAAGTGTGAGATATATGTGCTATGGAAAATCGAGAGGAAATGAAAAGGGTACAGAAAGGAAAGTTTGGCTAATGAAAAGGTCCCTGATCCCTTCGAAAAACCCTTCCCTTCAGTGGCAGATGTGCACAATCACCCAAAGCTGTTCGTGCTGCTGCGGACAAACTGATAAAATGACAAGCAAACAAATCTAAAAAAAAAAAAAGGAAGATGCTCATTGCAGCGGAGCTGCATCCTCATTTGGGAGAACAAAGCTTGCATTCATTACACACTTTTTTGCTTGTCAGAATCAGTAGAAGACGGTGTTATTCAACAGATTACATAACCACTTGGAAACTCAATAAAGAAATCTGAGTGGCCTCTGTTATTATTGGAAATCTTGACAGCTTTATTGATGTGTAGTGCAGGTAGATTGTAACGCAGTTCTTCCCCAGAAAACCAGAACGTGATGTAAAACCTGGCCTTTGAGCAAGCTCCATGAGGGCATGAGCTCTTGAGATGTAATGCCATTAGTGGGAATTAATCTCCTCTCTGTAAATCAGCCAAAGCAATCTTCATGGCACGGTTGTTTCTTTGTTTGCATCAATGTTTGCATGACTTAAAATGTTTAATATCTGTTTATCACTTTTATTAAATACGTTGACTTCACTGGTAGATTTGCTACTTTGTTATGAAAGGTGGACATTTCTTTAAAAAAAATAGTTCATTTAGAAAATAAACAATTTTAGGTCTTGAAGCAATTATAGAAATAGAAAAATGTAATTTTGCTGTAATTACTAAAGAATGAGAATTATGTTTTTACACAGGCACTTCATTCAGGTAGTGTGAGTTGGTTACCTGAAAGTGAAAATTTGTCAGATTGGCATATGTGCGGATAGCACACCAACAAGCACATCCTGTTGACATCTGCTATGACAATTGTTGTTTGTCAATTAATGAATTTGTGAATATTTTTTTTAAACTTGAAGAGTTTAAAAAAGAGCTGAAGGACACTTGTGTTGGACATATTTTGCTTTTAAAACGGGGGGTTAGGAATCTTCTGACACACGAAGTGCATATTTGTATAAACCACCTTTTGTAATTTACTGTAGGCTAAACTTTACTTATTTTTATATTGATCATATTTGTAACCGTTTTTGTTGAACTAGATGGAAAAAAGAAGTGGAGGGAGAAAGTGAGAGGGATGTTAGAGAGGGGCGGGGTAAGGGTAGAATCATAAAGCAATAAGCAACAAGTTGCGGGAAGTGTATAATCATTACTGTCAGGTGTAAGTGTTGGTCTAAAAGGGGCGGGGCCTGTCCACACACATATACACACACTCAAATGTTACAAACATACCTGTTGGCTCCAAAAATCTCCACATATAAACATGTCAACATGTACACAACACACCTACAGTCAATACTTTTTACGATATTTTAACTTGATTGTTGAAGCCACTTCACAGAGGTGGTTTGTTAATAATATAATAAGGTTAAAAGAAAAAAGAAAAAAAACAGGGACCCATCTGTGTCTGTTTATTACAATTTTTTCATTTTTAAAATTGGTTTACAAAAGTAAGATATTAAGCACTAAGCAATACATTTTTCTGTTTGCTCTTAGATTTAAGATTACATTTGTTGGTTGGTTTTGGTTTCACCGGAAACATTTGTGCTCAGATGAACCCAGTGACTCACTCTTCCCAGGTTCCTGTTCTGTCCCATCCATTAAACCGTTAGCCCTTTGACTTATGTGCCAAATAGATGTCAAATAAAATAAAGGGAAACTATGTCAAAATGAACAATGGGTTAGCTTGTGCAACTGAAACCTTGGGAAGACAGTTAAAAGCAGGTAAATTGCTCTCAGCGCTCCCCTATTAATATGTGTAGATAATTCCTTATTTCTCCCCCTGTGCTCATTCCATTTCTCCCTCGCCTTGCAGGGGAAGGGTGTAGGATGTCATAGCATTAGAGATCAGGTATAAATCAACTGTTTACATTGGGCCTGGGAGTCTGCTTATTAGGGAAGGCTCATTTTGAACAGCTGGATCATTACACCCCACAGTGTTTACTCGCTTAATCAAAACTAACCACGTTCTTGCTACTTATGTGGAAAATAACGAGCAAGTTCCACTAACATAACAGATAATGCATTCAGATTAGGTAAACTATGAATGTTCTTCTGTCTTGATAAGTAAATTTTAGCAGTGTGCAGTGTTGACCCTAACTGACATAGCTGAACTCTTGAAATATGTCACTGAAAAAAGAAGGTCCAATTAGTTTAGTTTAGCAATTAATTCACCAATCTAATAGATTTACAGTTACAGGGGGGCAAAAAAGTTTTTTTTCAGTCACAGATTCTGCAAGTTGCTGCTCTTAAAAGGATGAAAGGTCTGTGATTTCCATCATACAAGAACTTTAACTGGGAGAGACAGAATGCAAAAAAAAGTCCAGAGAATCACATTTTATGATTTATAAAGAATTTATTTGTATAATGTAGCAGAAAACAAGTATTTAGCTCCTACAAGCAAAAATAATTCTGTCCCTCAAAGACTTGGTTCTTCTGCTTACAAAAGCCCTTTTATCCCCCACTGGTCACCTGACGCCCTGCGACAGGATGGGGACCTGTCTAGGGTGAACCCGGATGGATGGATGGATGGATGGATGGATGGATGGATGGATGGATGGATGGATGGATGGATGGATTTGCATAAAAGATACCAGTCTACACTCTTAAACAGTCAGACGGCAACCACTCCCCAATGAGCAAGACCAAAGAGCTCTCAAAGGACACCAGGGACAGAGTTGTAGACCTGAGCAAGACTGGAATGCAACAATCTACAATAACCAAGCAGGTTGGTGAGAAAAAAATAAACTGTCGGAGTAATTATTAGAAAATGGAAAAAAATACAAGATCACTGACAATTCCCTCCACCTGGTGCTCAATGCATCTCACCTGGTGGGGAATGAATGATCTTAACAGCGGTGAATGAACAGCCCAGAACCACACAGGAGAGCTACTAATGACCCAAAGAGAGCCGGGACTACAGTAACAAAAATTACTATACTGTATGACATCATCATGGATTAAAATTCTGCAGTCCAAAGATCCCCCTTCTAAAACCAGCACATGTCCGCGCGGGTCAGGCCCACCTAGAATGTCATATGATCAGATGAGACCAAAATGAAACTCTTTGGTATAATCACCACTTGACATGTTTGGAGGAGGAAGAATCCTGAGCTGGATCCCAAGAACACTTTAATCTCACTGTGACAGGACGGCTGTTCTTTATTAGGGAAAGGATGATGGGGAAATACATGTTGAGATATTGGGGTAAAACCTCCTTCCATTCGGTGAGAACACTGAGGGTGAACCATGGCTGGATCTTTCACCATATCCATGATCCCAAACACAATGAAGTGCATGAAAAAGCATTTCATGGTTCTGGAATGAGAATCTGTGGAGGGAGATAAAAGGCTGTGTTGTCCAGCAACAGCCCCAAAACATCACAGCTCTTGAGAAGATCTGCATGGAAGAATGGACCAAAATAGCAGCCACAGTGTATATGGACCTGATGGTGATCTCCTGAAAATGTTTGACCTCTGTCGTTGACAACCAGGGTTGCATTAAAACGTATTACAATTGTTTTTTGTTGTTGACCAAATACTAACAGTATTTTCTGTACTATTAACATAATTTAAAGACTCCTCAGTGTGATTCTGTCTCTCATAGTTAGTGTTACTGTGACAAACACTACAGACCAAACTCATCTTTAAGTGGGATGATTTGCAGAATCTGTGACTGACAAATACTTTGCTGCTCTACTTTGTTAGGGTACTGGAAAAAGCGTCTCAACTGCACTGAAGTCGTGTCTGCGGTTGCAAATTCTGCAGTTAATGAAGCTTTTCCCATATATGTTTTTTTTTGTGATAATCATAAACTGAGGTCAAAATTTTACATCTTGTTTTCTCTCATGATCATAAATCTCTTTTTTTAAATCTCAGCTGGACTCTTGGTTGGCTTTCTTACATATTTAAAGTCAAATAAAGAGAAATGCTTTCTGGATGTGCTGCATTTAAAATTATATCAAAAAAATCTTAGTTCTGATTAAAAATTAAATCCCTCATTATGATTACTTTACCTATTACACAACATTTTGTTTGAAAGAACAAAAAAAATCTAAATTTCAATAAAAGCAAGAGGATCTTTTTGTCCATAAAAGGAAATTCTTCACGTGGAATACATAGGTAAAATATACCGGTATCTATATTTGTTACCACGGTGATAAGCTGTAAAATGCATGAAATGATTCTCTATTTGATGAATTATTTGGATCTGACCTGAAAATCAGACAAAAAGCTTTAAAAAAAGCACTGAAAATGGAGGGAAATGGAACAGGAAGGAAGGAAGCACTTTTACAGGGGAGGCTGGGGAGAAAGAAAGGGAGTGCATCTACAAGGGGGTATGAACTGAGAACAGGAAGGAGTGGATGAGAAAGATATAGGAAAAGAGTGAAAGAAAAACAGATTAAAGGAATAAAAGAGATTTGTCAGTAAAAATAGACCAGAGATGAAGCTAGAACACAGAGAAAAGGGGAAATTGGTTGTGGAGAAAAATAAAGCTTATAGAAAAGCAGGACTGTTAAAACCTAACCTTTTTGTTTTTTGTAATAAAAAATGTTTATTGAATCATTTAATCATGTATTTTCCTGTTTTGGTTTCAAATATTGCACATTTACTTAACACTTGTCAGTTCACAATTATCTTTTAACCCTTGTGCTATCTTAGATGACCCCACCCTTACATTGACCTGTTCTCCCTACCATGACAAAGGTGGATAAAGGTGGAAAGATTTCATGTAATCCATGGACACCAGTGAAGATCACACATCATTGAAGAAAAAAGGTTCAGAGCACTGTCTAGTGGGTCTAGATGACCCAACTCCCAATGTCAAAGTGCCTAGGATAGCACAAGGGTTACTACTGACCTTATAGAAAAGAGTCCATTAACTGGCACACCGAAAGCGATCGGCAAGGCAGAGCAGTGGGCGCGGTCTGGCAGCAGCACAATTTGAGCGGTGTGGCGTGATTTGAGAATAGAAAAGCTCAGAGAGTTTCAAAATGTACAGCCAGCCCACCCGATGTGAGAAAGCACATCTGAAGGCTGCAATAAACTATAAATAGGCTTAAATGTTGGGGAAAATTTATTTTTTTCAAGAGAAATTATAAATATCACACAGTAACAGTTGTAAATCAATAAAGACACTCTAATCTTTAATTAGCTTTTTAAAATATTTTTTGTCATAAATTTGCTCCTGTCCATTTACTGAACCATTTATTTGAATCATGTAATATTAATGTAGCTTGAGACAGAACTTTTCAGATTTGTAAGCTTCACAAAGACCTGCCACATCCTCCATCCTTTATCAGAACTCAATCGGTTGTGTTTCCACACCAATGAAGATATTAAGATAAGAAAAGGAGAGACAGATGGTCATGTCTTCTGCTGCTGAAGGACGAAGGAAAGGCTGGGAAAAGTGGAGGGGAATGCCAGAAAGTGTGGATGAGCAGCAGAACAGGACAACATATTAGCAGTCTAAATAAAGTCGATACATTTTAGATTGTGTGTTAATGCTTGAAAAACACACATAGTACATGCCAGGTAATCCATTATTAGAGATTAGGATAAAAAACCAGAGATAATTAGAGAAACATGAAAAAGTCTATCTTAATTGGATTGTTTGACAAAGTGTTCTTGCTGTGTCCAGAGATTTGCTTTGCTGAAAGGGTAGCCTGTGATCAATTAGCAGTGGACGATTAGATTTTTCACATAAACATAGTTTTATTTTTGCAGATTGAGAACAAAAGCCTTTCTTGCGCAGGTTTACCATTTTTTAGTTTCAGAAATAGACACACAAACGTATCTACCAAGAATGGCCACACTTTTTGTGCCAGCTGCATACAATTATAATACATAATGTGTTTCAACCTCATGATATGGACTTCTACTGTATATTTTAGTGTTAAGAAGTCATTATCATTAATGTGTTTCACTAAGATTACTTTGAAAAGCCCTACTTAGTTTTGTATCTGGCATGCTCATTATTCCTTTTATACAAAGTCACATGGTCAAAAGCTCACCCAGAGGTGATTAACTGAATATTAAAGTACCTTAAATGATTTTATTCACTGAACTAAACGTGCTTTTTAAAAAAAAAAAAGTTTTTGTCCTCCCAAAAGTCATGCAGGGGTCTTTTATGCTTTACTCTTCTCTTACCCGGTTGCTCTGAATTGCACTTTTTGTTGTTGTTTTCAAAGCAGTAGTGTTTATCGCCATGACTTTCACAGAGCCTATCAGCATGCTGGACCTACAGAAGAATCCAGGCTCATAAATCTACTTACAGTCAAAAATTCCACGCTGGTTAAAGTGAATGTTAAAGCAGTATATTGTTGTGTTTGCAGAGATGTTGGTTTTTTGATTGCTTAATGTTGGGTTGAGCTGAGCTGGTTGGTTTAATGATTGGGTTCTTCATGCATTAATGACGGTTGAGACCAGGCCAGAATGAAGGGAAATAAAATATAATAATAATAATAATAATAATAATAATAATAATAATAATAATAATAATAATAATAATAATAATAAAGGGTACCCAGAAGCTAGAGTTCTTAGGTATATTAACAGCTCATTTCTCCTTGGTAACGTGGAGAGATAGACCTTCAGCACTAGTTGATTAAATATCACTCCAACAGTTTCTGTCTGCCGCCTTTTTCATAAAACTTTCCATTTTAACTCCATTGTTTTGGTTTTCTGTCTCATCAAAGTGTCACAAGCTGAAGCTCAAATGCTGCGGTGTTTTGCATTTTAGATGAATGATTACTTTTCTCCAGAGAAACTGTAATCCTGAACTGAAACGCTCAAATGTTTGTTCAGTCAGTCACATTCATGGTACACAATTTATTTTTCCTGATGGGCTTAACGCGTTTCTTCTACTTTGTGTTTCTCCAGAGATTTCCCGTTGAGTGGAAAACATGAGGCCAGCTTGGATCATTTTGTTACTTCTGCTGGTAAGCTCTCACTTTTTAATTTACAGACTGTACTGCAAGATAAAGTTCTGAAAGTCCTCACTTTATAAAGCGTGTACATTCGATTCAGTGCGAACTTAATAAACGTGTAGTATGTGATCCATATTTGTCATCAAGAATGTCAATCTTTAATTGCTTTTCTCTGCTTGTTTATTTTTTAATTAGACGTGCTTCTTGGAATAATCAGAGAGATAAATGATCCAGGTGTTCACGTCTGTCTTTGCCACATGGATTTTAACAAAGACGGTGTTCTCAATGCTGCGCTGTTTTAGTTGGTTCAATAATGCATGTGGTTTGCATCGTAAATCGTTTGCAGTTGAGAAATACGGTGGCCCTGAAGTGCAAATCACGCCAACAAATCACTCAACACAAAAACATAGTAAAGATCACAATGACAATTTTAAAAATGCAAAACAAATAATAAAAGACACATTACATTTTAGAAATCAAAACAAAATTCCACAAACCACAACACAATTCCAAAAAAACTAAATAAAATAAAAGTAAAGCGATTTCAGAAATCAAAATGAAATGTGAAAAAAATGAAACCAGAAATTTATGGGTAAATTTAGGAAATGTATGTTTTCTGAAATGTTTTTTTTTTTTTTTTTACAGAAAACCAAAAAATACATTTATTAAAAATCAAACATGATACAATCATTGGTATCCCACAAAACCAGCCTTTTCTGGTTTCTTATTGTTTAGTTTTTTAATATTTCATTTTGTTTTCTGGAAAAAAATTTTGCTTTCTAAAACGTTCCATATTTATTTTGTTTAATTTTTTTTTAAATTATGTCTTGGTTTCTGGAATTTTGCTTTGATTTTTAAATGTAATGTTTTTTCAGTATTTGTTCTGCTTTTTTAATTGTCGTTGTGATCTTTAATATGTTTTTGCGTTGAGTGATTTGTTCATGTGATTTGCACTTCAGGGCCACCGTAAGAAGGGCTACCATTAGCGTCAAAATTGTAGAAGTCAAAATGAGAAATTTGTATCCTAACACCACGAGCAGCAGGATTAATGACAAAAAAATAACTAAAAATGATTATCATGTTTGCAAAAAAGGTTTTTGTTCTTTATCATCTGACAAGAAAATAACCAGTGTAGGGGCTATGATCATTGATCCTGCATGAATGTGGATTAATTTCGCCATTACTCGCATCGCCGGAAGACTGATTGTTTTTAAATCCCATTTAATGTATGGATCCAGACTTAAAGCTGAGCCCATGCATCAAGTCAGGCCGCTGGAAAACGTTGCAGGTGTCTGCAGAGAGGCTCCCTAAAGGCTACACTGCAAAAACAAGCCCCTTAGAAATAAGTAAAAAATGCTTACCCCACTGGTAGATCAGTCAGTAAAGAAGCACATTTTGTTTTAATTTTAAAAATAGTTTTTAAATTGGTGTTAGTCTAGATGCTGATTTAGTTTTCTGTTGCTCAGGCATGAGTGTGTTGCATAGGTGCATGGACAATAAAAGTCAAAATGTGCTTCAGTTAAGAGTTAAACACTTTGGAGCCTGAACTGCCTTCATTTTTACTAAGATTTCAATGGATGATGAAGTGTTTCTGAGGAAATATTCTCTTCATTTAGTCTGCAGAGCATTTAGGATGGTCAAGTACCAATGTGTGATAAAAAGACCTCCCTCACAGTTTCCATTCCAGGTATCTCCAAAGGTGTTCAGTGAAGCTTAGGTCAAGATTTTGTGTCAGTCAGTAGAGTTAGATGGAGAGAAGTCTTTGAAATATTTGTCAAAACTCTAAAAACATAAATTTACCCAGCTCTCCACATAATGACATCTGCATCTAACGCTCTTTTAAGTGTTAAATTTAAAAGTTTTTATCTCATAAATTTATAACTTAAAATCTCGTAAATTTACGAGAAAAAGGTCATAGATTAACGAGGAAAAAACACCAAAGTTTTCAGTTTATCTAAGCCTAGCTTGAAGATGAAATATGTGGAGCCTTTTGTGAAGCTTTGTTTCCAAATAGGTTTAAAAAACAAAGAGATTCTGAACCTTTTGGCGACTCAAAATCAGATTATTGTCAGTGGAGCCGGCTTTGTGGGGTTCGGTGTCGGTAAAGTGGAGTTTTATATGTAAAATAAGGAGCTCAGAGCTCAAGCTCTGGTGCTGCTGTTTATGCTGTTGCTGCGGTTATGTCGTTGTGCTTCGGGTAATGCCGTTGCGTTGTTTCTTTTGTATGTAGTGTGATCCCTGTCGGCCACCATACAAAGCTGCTTTTCTCCTCTACAATTTACCGAAAATATGTTAATTGTGTTAAGGGGTTACAGTTGTCAAAAGAATGTCAAATCTTGAGCTCAAGCTCTGGTGTTAAAAGTGTTCAACAGAAACAGTCAATTTTTTGCCCTGACAACAGCCCGTACCATAATCCAACCTCCACCAAACTTCACAATTGGCACCATGCAGTCAAAGAAATGTGCTCCCAACAGCCGCCAAATTCGTTTTCCAGCCGTCTGTCCGCCAAATACAAACTGTCCTCATGAGGATGATTAAGACCGGGGATCATGTTTGTGCAGCTTTTTGGCTCCTTGTTCGGGAAATGTTTTGCATTATTTTTCCAGTTTCAACAACTTAGCTTGATTTGGAATAAACTGCTTTTGTCACAATTTAAACAGACTTGGAAAGCAACTGGACTGAGGGTGGGTAAAATCTCATGAGCTTGATTTGGCTTTGCGTTGCTTTCTTTGCATCAGCACAAATGAGGAGTACGCTCTCAGCACAGTGTGGGCAACTTTTACCTTTTGGTCGCACCTGCAGCATCGCCGACCAGCTGCTCGGTTGGTCCAGACACAGACGTCTCAGAATGTTCTGGTTGATTTATTGCGCAAAGGGCAATAGCAAATGTTTCTAGCAAAAAAACACAAGATGACATTTTCAGTCTGTAAGGAAGTTACATCAATGCAGCAATATGTAAGAGTCAGACTATCGGGAGATCTTTCCTTCACAAATTGACAGAAGTGGTTGTGATGTTACAGTTCAGCGTGCACACCATGCACACCATGCACCGCAGCGGTTGATGACCCCATGTTGTGACTGTACACAGTTTTCCATGTTCTGGCTGAGCTCATGTTGTTTCTAAATGCTTTAAGGTCAATGCCTCCTTTTAAGAGTTGTGGAACCCTGAGCAGGTTTGTTAGAACAAGCTGTCATCTTGTTATTGGGGCTTTCTGTTGTTATTAGACTTCAAAAATTGAATTCCAAGATAAAGACGTGTCTCATTTTTTTTCTTTTTCTATCATCTGTCAAATGGTAAATGGCGTATACTTAAATAGCGCTTTTTCTACCTACAAGGCCTAAAGTGCTTTACAGTCACATACCCATTCATCCAGTCACACACACATTCACACATACAATGCAAAACAGAAGAACAGAATAAAAAGAAATAATAAAAAATGAATTTTTATTACTTTTTTCTCCTAATCACTGTTCTTCCTGTTGCAGTTCTGCATTCAATCACTCTGTGGCTTTCCAGACAAATGTTTATGCCTGCTACACATGCAGCATGCTTCTCTGTCTTGTGTTTCTGTGTCTGCATCGCTGCTTGACCCTGTCATGTAAAATCAAGAAGAATTAGTGCATGAGATACACGAGGAGGAGGCTTCGGCTCCACAAGCTCAGAGGAAAAGCGACTTTCTTTCCCTCCAGCTCACATGTTGATCTTGGTGGTGGCCTGGTGGTCGTATGTATGACGTCATTTACTTCGATGCTTGGAGTGACATCATATGTACGGCTGCTAAACTGCTACATGGGACATCAGCATTCAGGCTAAAGTCGTGCTTTGTGTTTTGTCTGTCCCACACTGTAATAAAACAGGTAAGATTTACTTGGGTTGATGCAAAGAGGCAAGAAAATGTGGATTTCCCTGCAATTCTGATGAGGCTTGTGGACACAATTTGGTTAGAAATTACTTAAAATGTCTTAAATGATTTATTAAATCTTACTGAAAGTGCTAAACACCACAATATGCTTATTTATCCTCATCCTTCACTGAGCAGCATGATCAGAATTAGTATTTCACGCAGCAGTCTTTCATTTAAATGCTTTATCCAAATACAAACAATAGAGCTTAGATAAGATTCATTTGCAGAAAACCAAATCTCCTACTCACTTTAATGAGGTATTTGCATGGAGGATGACTTGCATCTAAAAGGCGAGTAAAATCATGAGCAGATCAGCTTTGAAGATCTAAAACCTTCTCGCACAAAGAAGATGCACTTTAGGGCATAAAAAATTCAGACATTTTATGCTCATATTACCACAGACATAATGAAATGGCTATGAAGTCCTACATTATGACCAACCAGATGAGCTGTGATCCTCTAATCTGCACTCATTAATGCGCAAGCATATTTGCCAAGTTGAGCATGAGATGAGCGCGTTTTTTTTCCTTCTTCTCTCGACTCTGATGCCCTCTTTTCTTCTCTACAGCACAGGGTGGAGGCAGGCACCGAGCCAATGTCAGGCCCATCACTCAGTCCTGAAGTGAGCACTATCAGGGGACATAGTGAGAAGGCGCTGAGCCGTGGTCGTTACAAATGTCTCGAGCTGTCCAAGAAAAACCACCCAGAAAACCAAACTGGTGAGATGCTTATGGGGGCTGAATCAAACCTCTAAGGGAGTGTCCCAAGTGTGGAAACACAGCAATATTGTCACGAGCTGCTGACAGTGGTAGAACTTCCAACCATTTTCCAAGAACATGTGACCTGAGAGGGTTTTTTTGGGTAGACGCTGTCACTGTAGAAATGATTTTCTTCAGGCAACACACGTCTGAAGACACAGATGAAGTGGGTTGCTAATTATAGTCGTTAAACATTCCTCTTTTTTTTCTCTCTCGAGGTATCTTCTGTGCTCATATGTGGGATGGTTTGCTGTGCTGGGATGAGACACCAGCTGGGACGGCTATTACACAAAACTGTCCAGATCACACTGACCTGAATGCAACTGGTAAGACAGTTTTGCACTTTTCATTAGAGTAGAACAACCAGCTGGCTGAACTAAGAGCTGCAGGAGATTGGTTTTTGGATAACTCGTTGTTTTTTCTTTTCCATCTCTGGGAAATGATTCAAACTTGTATCTGTGTGTGTGAGACCAGAGGAGAAAGTTTGCTTAAGATGTGGCCCTCTTCAGTCTCAGTCCCTGAGTATTTACTGTTGTTGAGCTAGCTGACATTTAAAGTTTACAGACTGGATCAACTCTTTAGCTGCAATTGTCTGCCTCTGATTGTTTACATATTTTACCAGATCCAACTTTTAGATTTTATAGCAACTTTTTACGAACCAGTATGACTCTTACCAGGAACTTGTAACTTGCATTATTTAAAGCAGAATCTCTGTTTATAACTCTGCAGTCTTAAATAAAATCTTAAATCTAAAAGGCCCGTACACACCGGGACGAATATTCGCCAGGCGTTATTCGCCAGCGTTTTTCGCCACGTTTTTTGTGTTCACACCCAGGCGATTTTCGCTGACGATGAGCCGAGTGAACATGCAACTTCATTCCCTGACATTAGATGGCGCTTAATATAAAACAGAAATACTCCTGTACACAAGGTGGCGCTGCGCAACTTTACGCTTCTTAAAGTCGCTTTTCACTCAGAAGAAGAGAGCAAGTATTTACGCGCTTGTCAGAATCATACAAAGAAAACATGAATATTTCAAGCACCAGTAGCTCCAAGTGGTGCTTGGTTCGGGGATATTTTAGAATGTCAGTCATTATTTCTTCGCGGCAGTGTAGACGCTACTTGGCGTCTATCTTCTTCGCTGGTATGTGTGCTCAGCAAGGCAGTTTTGTGTTTGAGCGCCCCCAAGTTGTGTTTTACTGTGACTTCAGAAGCTCCAGACACGTGTGCAAAAGCGCCATTCTCATTGGTCGAATAGATTTCAACACGACGCGTCAAAAAAAAAAAAAAAACGAACCCGAGGCGTTTTTTTTTTTTTGACACTTTGACGCGTGGCGTTTTTTCGCGTCGGTGTGCACACTCTCAGTGGTGCCCTTTGTTTAGTCACGAGGCGTTAAACGTCGGCGAAAATCGCGCGCGAAAGTCGTCCCGGTGTGTAAGACTTAATAAGTCTTAAATCAAAGCAATCTAGGAAAATACTTGATGACTTTGTTTCTTTGAAACAACATTTTTATTCATCGTCTGGACAAAAATAGGCGCTTAGAAGTGACGTTTAGTATACAGTAAACCCTTGTTTTTCTCGGGGGTTACGTTCCAGAAAGAACCCGTGATAGGCAAAATCCGTGAAGTAGAAACCTCTATTTTTTTTAAAACAATTATTATACAATTAAATACTCTGTTATACATAGAAAAGAAAGAACAAACCATTTTACAGGCTCAAGCATTTGTTTCACAAATCAAAGTACTTTAAAAACGTTTTTTTTCAACAAATAACTTCTGTACTGTCAAATAATAATTTGAATCATCGATGTAAACAGAAGGCTTCGAATCGCGGAGATTAGCCCCGCCCACCGCGACCCGAGAGTAATTGAATTAAACGGGAGAAAATTTAAAATGATCATGAAAAAATACAAAGTACAAACGGACAAATAGTGGCTCAGGTGTATTTTAATGCTCTTCAGTCTGAGAAGCTGCAGTGTTTTCTCCTTCTCAAGCCCGCGGTGCAGCTGTGTGTGTTTGTTCGGGAGAAGAACATAGTGATTGACAGTTGGTGTTGCTCTTTTTCTATGGGTTTTAGAGAAACTTGAAATTGCAAGATGATTTGCATGTACGTAATTTGGAAAGCTGATTTACATACTTGTACATATTAAACTGCAACATTATTGACGCACAGGTAGAGAAGAAGCGGAGTGACTTTTTTAGCCAATCAGAATGCAGAACACAATGCACGATGCAAATCCGTGAAGTAGCGAAACCGTGAAAAGTAAACCGCGTTATAGCAAGGGATCACTGTACAGTAAATACCACTTTTCTCCGCTGGTTGGGGCAGAGCAAGCTGCAGGTTACCATGACAACGTGTCCCACCATGTATCTAATATTCGGCTTCTTGTGAAGAACAATTTAAATGTAAAAAAATAAAAACAAGATTGAAGTACTAACACATGATTTCATAATCATTTCCTTTGTAAGTGACCATGGTATAAGTAGAATAATGCCAGACAACTATTAGAAATGAATGGACTTTGCAGAAGCAACCGTCAGACGTGAACAGATCATCCATTACTTTCTTATAATGGACATCTCTTCGGGTTTATCCGTTACTTATGTTTTGGGTTGTCTGACAAACGGCATTGTTAGACCTTTGGTCTGATACATGAAGGAACTGTTTCTGTCCTTCAGTTTTGTTTGGGAGCTGAGTGTTCAGTTCAGACTTTGTCAATGTAACGGTTTTTACCTGGAGATGTGATGTTAAGAGTGGTTCGTGCCTGCACACCTTTACACATGGAAGACTGTAATTCAGACCTCAACGACTGTGTCTGAAAACCCTGGGGTCAGGACCATTTCAGAGATTTCAAATATGTTAGTTTGGTTTATCTTCCCAGCTGTCAAATTCCTGTTAAGTGAGGGTTTCACCTCAGCACAGTTCTTAATCGTTACGGTTTATACTAGAGCTTTTGTTTGTACTTCTTATGCAATACATTAGACTTTATGACTTCTTAGCACGTATTTTTAGACACAGGTTTTATGTGCACTAACACAGTTTGACCAACTAGAATTATGGTGCATCATTTCAACCAGATAAACATACTTTTTTATGTAAGAACAGACTTGACTTCTTTACAAAGACCATTTATTACAACAAAAAGTACTGAAAATTGATTAAAAAACAAATGCTTTGACAAAGGAATATTTGTGAACTGAATATTGCTTTGTGAACTTTGTGAGCTGGAGTGAGAGCAATCACCTGTGTTGAAGTACCAGCAAGACCAAATAGACGGTGATTGACTTCTGAAGATGAAGAACGGTGCTCCACACACAGGTGAACGTCCAGGGAAGTGACATTGACATGGTCGCCAGTTTCAAGTACCTGTGTGTTTACCTCAATAACAAACTGGACTCGTCCCACAACACTGATGACCTGTACAAGAAGGGCCAAAGTGGCCTACATCTCCTAAGGAGACTGAGGTCCTTTGTAGTGTGCAGACATCTGTCTTTTCTTACACTGTTGTCTGCTGGGGAGCGAGCAGCACAGACCGGGACAAGAAGAGACTGAATAATCTGGTCAGGAGGGACAGCTTTGTCCTGGGCTGCTTGCTGGACTCTGTGGAGAAGGTGGGTGAGGAGAAGATGTTGACCGAGCTCAGATCCATCATGGACAACAGCTCTCACCCACTGCTGCCGACTGAAGGACTAAGAAGTTCTTTCAGCGGCAGACTCAGACACCCACAATGTGGAAACGAGCGCTACAGCAGGTCTTTTAATATCACCACCATCAGACTGCAAAACTCATCTGTATGACCAGCCCAGGACAAAATCTGCATAAAATTTGAACAATCATTTATGTATCTATTTACTTATTAGTTTGTTTGATCCAATATCTACTGAGCTGTAATTGTACCATCACTTGTTTTTTTTTTTCTTTGAGTTGCCATGATGAGTGAGTTTTTGCCTGTGAGATAAATACATTTTAGTTCTATTAAATACTAATTTTCTTTTCAAGTAAATGAAAGAACATTTAATGACAGTTTTTTTTTTACATAAAATAATCTACAGTGGTCTGATACTCTAAAACTGTTTAGGTCTTTGCAGCAAAATTTTCATTAATTATATATTATAATCAAAGTCCCACTCCGATCATCTTTTGATTCATTTGAAAAGTGTTACCAATGGTCTTTTAATTATGATTAAGCTGGTTTTGCCAGTATAAAAAAAAGCTGAGTTGTTTTCTAGGACAGTTTCTTGAGAGCGGCAGTGGTTCATTAGAAATTTGCCTCAGAGTTGTGGGCGGGACTGTTCCCATCATCCATCTGGTGACACTATCTTACATCCCCTCACCCTCCCAACCTAACATTGTCCGTGCAACAAAAAAGGCAAGCAACATTGAAGCTATAAAGCTGTAAGGTTTTGAGCCAGATGACAGCTCAAATGAGGAAAATGAAGATCTAGTCGTCTACAAGTGGATGCATCAACATGGGAGAACATCATAGAAGGGAGCTTCTGGCTTGTGACATATTGTCACAAATGCAATTTTAAGATTAATTTGATATAAAGATGAATTATCTTTATATATGTCCTTAAGACATGAGGAAAATGCTCCAATAACATGTTAAAAACACCAAAAACAATTTCCATTGAGTGGGTCTTTAAGTTTATCATCAACAGTTTGTAAATTTTGACAAAACCTCTGCAATTTCATAATGTTTTAATTGTCCCAGGCATAATTAATAATTATATTATATTACTAATTATATTACAAATGTGTTTGTGATTTTTTTTATTTGTTGTGTGTACTTGTTTGTATGCTTCAGACAATGAGATTTAAGACTAAAATGCCTGTCCTGATAATATTAATGATAATGTAATATTAGCATAAAGTATCATAATTTTCCTCAGAGACAGCAAAAGCCTCACGTAAAGGAGAATCAGTCATTTAGTTTAGTTTGGTTTATTTACGTTACAAATTCAAAACTGAGTCAAGTCAAAATGCAAACGATCAAAGTAAGCGAAAATAAATTATATCCATTTCATTCCAAATTCTGTGTAGAAAATGTACAGCGCACCACAAAAACATGCATCAAAGCGCATGGATAAAATATGAGGTGTAATAAACAAACATCCACTGTGTGGATTGCAAATCAATTTTCATTTCCTGCTTTGAATAAACCAACGCTTTGTATTACATTGAGAATATATGACATGGCAATTTTTGCTCTTATTGAAAGGGATAAGCTGAAGCCTCATTTGTAGTTGTGAGTTGCGTTCCAGTCCGGCATTAGTGTGCCTTAAGGTGCAGCTGAAGTGCTGGCATGGCCTCAGATTCTCTAAGAAACCCCAGATGTTTTCCTAAACGCCAGAGGAGGATTTCACGCCAAAGTTCGTAAACAGTAAAGAATAATACATAATCTCCAAGGGGGAAAAAAAAGCAAATTGTGTTCTACAATTCAAAATAGAGACAGAATTTTTGTTTTAATAATTTAAATTGACTTTAACTTTTTTTATATATGTGAGAGAAAGGCAAAATTCAGGGACGTCTGGCTGAAGCTTTCCAGAGTCAAGTAATGTCAGATTGGGGAAATGCATTTTGATTAAGAAAGAGGTTGAAGATGGAGAAAAGAAGAAAAAATGGCTAAAGGAGACCTGGAAGCAGAAGCAGAGAGATGGATGAGGAGTGAGAGTATAAATCAAGAGGCAGAAAGGACGTTTTTGTAAGAAATTGCTCTTGAAATACCTGAGTTAGTCCCCCTATGGCTTCTTAAAAGCAGATGCTGTGGGTATGAAAGGTTGTACAGTTGGAGGGGAGTTTTAGGAGCTGATGAACTGCCAGAAAATACTACTCTAGTTGTTGATGATGTGATGTCCTTATAAGTTCAGCAATGGATCCCATGTGCATGAGGTTTTAAGGTTGACATTTTGAGAATATGATGTAACTACCATCTAAAGATTAAACCAAATCAAACTATTTATTCAATGGTAACATGTTAACATTGAAAACCCTGACATGACAATAACATGGATGTGAAAGTGAGGTTTGGGGGATATGCTCTGTTTATCTGTTACTTTTTCACCACAGAAAAGGTGACCAGATATTGCAATGAAAGGGGTAACTGGGTCCAGACTGGCTCCACCTGTCAGGCAGCTTTAGAAGACAAATTGGAGGTATTTTTTATTAGGTGTTTGTCTGAAATGAATGGAAAAACGAGACAGCTTCCATCATAAACTAACCAAAACGCTGTCTTCCCAAAGGAAAGAATTTTTGTCAGAGGTGCCACAGAAGAGCAGAGCGTTGAGGATGCAGGAGTTCGAACGAAAATGATCATCCTGGAAAAGAAGAAGACATGCCTTGAGAAAATGAAGAGCGATCCGCCTCATAACAAGTCAGGTACAGAAACTTATGAGGTGTCTCACCTTGTGTTTACACGTGCAACGCAGGAACGCACTACACCAGGAAACCGTCGTGAGACATGTTAGTTTTACCCTACTGATGATGTGTTGTTGCAATGGTAATCTGTGTGACTTCACACTGGGAAGTCTGGTCTGCAACACACTTTGCTTCTTTTGACTGGTGTGAAAATTAGCCTGAATTCTGATGTGAGCAAAACAAATGAACCCAGCTTTACAAAAAAAAGGGTATACATAAAGTGTGGTGAGGAGATGAAGATGTATATCAATACATTTTAGTAAGAAAAAAATAATTACATTTACTGAATCAAATGTTTTGTGTGTGACTATATAACTGTAAATACACGTATTTATTATTATGAGTAAATACACTGTCAAAAAGAGGTCATTGTCCCCTTACGCCAGGTTAATTTTCTTTATTTTCTAATCAATATATGACTTAATATCTTAAATAGGTTTGATATGTGTTTTGTCATTTTTTATTATCTTATTCCTTAACTTTTAATGCTTGAAACAAAGCAATAAGTCAAATTAAATCCATCAAATCAACGACAATCGACCAAATTAGTTAGTATCTTCTATCTAATCTTTTGCTGAAGTGTTAAAGGAAACCAAAATCACGTGAAATTTTCTGTATTTTTTTACCGAAATGAAATTAATCTAATGACATGGTGGAAGAGCATCTTTAGACATCAGTTTTAGATGTCAGTGGTAAAAAAAACCCAAGGGAGGTCTGGTGTTGCTCCTGTCCGGCAATAGTCAATAAAAATAGGAATAAAATTAGAGGAACTTTTTATCATTTTCTCCATACAAATAAGAAAACCTTTAGAAAGTTCAGAATTAGAACTATCAGATTCTACTCCATGGTGTCTTTTCTCTTTGCCAAAGTTCAAATTTTTTAACAGTTGACACACCACGATGGCCATATCACTCCACAAACCAAAACTCCGCTACTGACAGACTGGCGCAAAGCGGACCTCTGCTCACATCTGTACATTGACTTAAAATTAAACTGGAATCTGCTGACGCACAAATCCTTTTCAGGATGAACACAGCTCATGGCTTTAATGAGACCTAACAGTCCGAAAACTCATTCATTTTGTGTCATGCCACATAAACCTGTATTGTTTTGTGCAGGCCTGCACTGCAGTCGTAGCTGGGACGGCTGGTTGTGTTGGGACAACACCCCAGCTGGTGTCTATGCATTTCAGAACTGTCCTGATTATTATTCGGACCTTAAACCCACTGGTGAGTCCTGATAGACATTGTTCTTTAAGACTATACATATTAACTATACTTTTGTTAAGACATGTTTTTTTTTTATCCTGATATCTAGAGAAGGCAGCTAAATATTGTGGTGAAGATGGACAGTGGTTTCGGCACCCAAAGAGCAATATGACCTGGACCAACTACACGCTGTGTGTTGACAACAACGACAGGTTGAGGGTAAAGTTCTGCATTATTTATGCCAAAACAGTCCATCAGAAGGATGATAGACCATGCAGGTTGTAGTTATCTAGTTCTAGCAGCAGGGTTGGACGCTTGAACGCTCTTATCTCGTGAACGATCTTAACTTGGCACACAGTCTGATTTTTCCTTCAGAGTTATTGTAGGGGTCACGTCGTTAGACATACCAGACAGAACAGAAAAACATGAACTTGTACCACAGAAATCCCTCTTAGACCCCTCTTAAGACTCTTAAAAAGTGGGTCTGTTATTCTTCCTTGCTGCAACATCTGCAGGTATGTTTTTCCTCTCTTTGCTGTGTGAAGTATGTGTCTGGACTGTAACCCTTGCCCGGGTATGTGCAGCCGATGACAGCTCAAAGCCTTAAGGTCTTTAAGAACCAGAATCAGTTCAAACAATGACGTGTGCGATCTGTTGAGGGGCTTTTACATGTTTGTGTTCAAGAACATGATTGTTGTATTACTTTGTAATCCTCAGATTTCTCTGTCTTGCTCTCATGCTCTATTCAGGTTCAGCTCCAAAATAATTCCAAGCTTCCTGCAGAGGAATAAAACCATCCCGCTTTACTGTAATACTGCATTCTTGGCATTCTAAGTTAAAACTTGACACTTTTTAAATTCTCTGTCTTTTTCCTCCTATTTTTTTTCTTGTCCTCGATATGAACCTATATTTTTTTCAATCATTTTACAATTAAAATATTAACAAAGTGATTTATATAAAGTTGTGTTTATGTTGCAACTTGACCCCTGGTTGTGAGGCTTTGCCTTTTAGTAGAGATGTTTTGGACCAGTTCCACCCACAGCAAGCCTTGGCATGGACCCAAACTCGTTGGGACTGTAACTGGGTTAGAAATGACACTGTGTCCCTTGAAAGATCTGGAACTGTTTGCTTTGAGTTCTGAGGATCTCTGTCTAAACGGTTGCCCCAACAGTCCAGCTTTAACACTGGACAAAGGGGACAAACCTTTCCAACCTTTGACAAGGCATCCCCAGGCAGCTGCAGGTACAGAAGCATAGTGCTTTAGCCCTTCACCATCGAGGATGTCGTCAATGATAAATAACACACTCCCTTTGACATACTCTTATTCTTGGACCGTTCTTGCAATCAATGTGAATCAGCTGATCCTATACCAACATAAACCATTGCATTGAGATCAACACAGATGGCAGAGATTTTGTGCTTTTAACATGTTCTTGTGGGATTTTTCTGATGATGGAGAACATTTATGGAGAAAATTGGGATTAAAATTGCATTTCTGAGTATTTCTTTATTCAAATCATTGTGAATCAGGAGCAGACAAAAAATATAATGTTAGAAAAAGATCGTATTTGTGACATAGAAAGTATGCTGGGAGGACCACAAGGTCCCTGCTCCACTCCATTCTGATGCATCCATTTACAGACAAATAGATCCATTTGTTTTCTTCATCTGAGCTGAAATCTGACTTTAAACTTTACAGCTGGATAGCTCTGATATTGCTCGCCATTTTTGTTGCACCAGTAATGTTGGGGGTATGAGGGGCTGTAAGCTAGTGGGAGAGCGTGTAAGCAGATCAAAAGATGATTGGAGACTTTAAGATTGACGCTATAAAGAGATTCGTTTGAGCCTCATAGTCATCAGTGTTTGTGTTGTTGACTTCATCATATCCAGGTAGTTGCCCAGTTTTCCAGAGACCCTGAGGTGGAGCCCACCAACGAACCAACTGCTTCTCCTGAGGATAATCAGAAGGAAAAGGAGTTAGTCCGGAAAAAAATTCTAGACAACCAGTATAAATGCTTTGAGAAAATGCATCGAGATCCACCTTATAACAAATCAGGTACCTGTCCGTCATTCTGGACTTTTTTCCTCGTTGCTCTCTGAATGCTGAGCTGCATTCTTCCTGCCCTGACTCAGGCCCGTTTTGCAGTCGGAACTGGGATGGCTGGCTGTGCTGGGAGGATACACCAGCGGGAACATTCGCTGCCCAGAACTGCCCTAATTATTTTGATGACTTTGACCCAACGGGTAAGCTGCGAAACTGAAGTATCTGTCTCCCCTGAAGATCCTCTGATTTTGAGCGAACAGATTTATGGCCGAATTTCAGAGAAAGCAACCAAATACTGCGGGGAGGATGGGCAGTGGTTTCGCCACCCGGATACCAACAGGACCTGGTCCAACTACACACTCTGCAATGAAAACACTAAGGCGAAGCTGAAGGTAATTTATAATGAAAAAAGTTTCCAGCATACTAAATCTGCTGCATGGTTGCTTCTATGAGATGAGTCAGCAGAATAGTTTCTTTTGTGCTGCAGGGGCTCTCGCCTTTGGAGTTTGGTCAGAGCAGATTAAATGTAGTTTTTCAAGGCAAATAGTTCCCAGAGATGGAGTATTCTTTGGAATCGATTTGCGAGAAATGCTGGGATATTTATAGAAAAGAAAGATTAGAATCTAAATTGCCAAAAAGTCACAGAGTGCCTGCTTTTATCAGCTTTTTTATATTTATTTACTTTATTTTTTAAGGCGAATACTTATCTCAGTTGCAGGGCAGCCAGGCGCATAGAGGATTGTTTGTCTAGACAAACAGACTTAGTTATTGGAACAGAACAATCAAACTATACTGAGCTTCATGTCCCTCAGGCTACACAGGGGAGTGTCTGAGCTAACACCACTGTGTGGCCAGTGTCACACTTAAACTGTCTTCTTATCACCAACAGCAACAAGCTCAAATAACAAACCACAAACAGAAAATCATCACCTAGAGAAGCCAGAATTTCACCCTTCAGATGGAAATGAGCAATAAAGTAGTTTGATGTACATTACCATAAAAAATTTAAAGGATAAATATGTATTTTTAAGTTATTTAAACTGTTTTTTCTAATTTTACTTTGACATTTTTTTTTTAAACTACATAAGAAAAATATCATCCAAAAATTAGGATTATCAAGAAGATGTAAAAAAAAAGTAAGAAAGAATGGTCATTCTGACAAATATAATGACTAAGTTATAGCTGAGGTGCACACAAGCTCTGACAGAAAGAAGAAAGAAGAGCAACATCTCCGTCAAGCCCTCCAAACCTGTGGATATCCCAACTGGCCATTCACCAGATCCTAACATACAAGAAAACAAGACAAGAGGGAACAAGAGTCGAAAGGGAACAGTATTTCAATTCCCTATATCTCAGGCCTGTCTGAAAAACTTAAAAGGATTTTCAGACAACATAACATCCCAGTTCATCTCAAACCAGTTAATACTCTCAGACAAAACTTGTTCATCCAAAGGACAAAATTCCTAGCCACAAACAGAGTAATGTTGTGCACTCTGTCCACTGCACAAATGAACAGTATATAGGAGAGACCAAACAACCTCTACACAAACGGCTTTACCAACATCACATAGCCAACCCAAGTGGACCTGAGTCTGCAGTGCATCTCCACCTGAAGGCCAAAAACAACTCATTCAAGGACAGTGAAGTCCTAATTCTAGCCAGAGAGAAAGGATGGTTTGAGCGAGGAGTGAAAGAAACCATCTTTGTCAAGAAGGATAAACCGCTTAACAAGAAGGGTGATCTCAGGTTTATTCTTCCATCCATCTACGGCAGTGTTCTGAAACCCAAACAAACCGAACCAGTTTCACCTGGGTCGTTAACAGCTGAAAGATATGGCCATTTTGGGGAGGGAGTCACTGGCTCCCCAACCCCCAGCTGAGGACGAAGGACTCTTAACGACCCGAAACCATGAGGCTAAGTTTCAGGTCCAGTTTCAGGTCTGACTCCTCCACCATGAGCACATATATACCAGCTCTTTTACCAGCTAATTCAGAATTGACAAAGCCTCTTGGATAAGAGGTGAAACGTCTTCTAACTTTAAAAACTAAGTCCAGATGGCAACCCCTAAACCTACTACAATAAGCTACAGCTGTTTATTTCTCTATCGAAGTCTATGGGATTTTGGCTTCTTGAAGCCATCAGGTACTTCCTGTTTGGAACACGAGGGAAATAAGGTCACTTAGTCCAGTTCTTGTACACAGTCAATAGTTCTCCTTGTGGGTTTTCTGCCAGCTCTTTAGCTTCCTCTCACACTCCAAAAACATGCTTTACAGGTTAACGTGAGACTATTAATATGTCTTGTGTTGAACTGGCAAACTGTCAGTATTACCTGCGGTACGGTATTACCTGCCCTTGCCTTAAATTGGTTAGGATAGGCTCCAGCATTGCTGTGAGACTGACCAGGAACAGACAGGACTAGAAAATGGATGGATGCAAATTTTGATATTCATTTGCATTAATCAAATCGATATTTCATGAAAGAAAATGCATGAAAATAGCTTTGTCAATGTAGCCAAAGTCCTAAAAAGCAGTCAGAATTATTGCAGAGCTAGGGTCAAGCATTACAAACCCAAAAAGTTTGAGACACAAACAAAAAAAGAAAACCTGGTCATCGCCCTGTGAAGAGTCAAATGTTTTTGAAGCATCCAATTTCAGAAGGTTGGGATTTTACAGCAGCATACCGGCATAGTATCAGAGAGTCTACCCTAAAAACCAAACACCTCCCAGGTTGATGCAAACAGGTAATGTGTCTGAAGCCAGAAGGAATGATGACACCCACAACCAGTCGGTCTGCAGTCAAATCTGCTAAATGTTAAGCAAAATAAAAGTCCTCATCAAGTCAGAATTTGATAGATATTCACAGACTAGCATTAGTAATCTGATTAAATGAGGACTGACTGATCAATGCAATAAATCTATGAATTAATTAGAGCTTTAAACACTTGCTTTCAACTTGGTAGGCATCAAAAACTAAAGAAATCTCAGGACATTCGCCAAAAAATCAACCAGAAGAGCAGCAGCAAAAGATTTCTGAATTTACTTCTCCTACAAAGTAAAAAACAAAACAAACAAGCATGAACATTCATTACAAAGCTCAATTTCAGGTCACAGCTGAACTCACTAAATGGGTGACTAATCAAAATTTATGATCATGTCCCAGACTTGAGTCACCATGTGAGGTGTGCTGCACTTTAAAGAAGTGCTGTTTTCACTGATGTGAAAGCATTTTTTCTTTTTTTTTGCAGGGAGCTGCAAATAAAATAAACGTTGTTCTGTCAGCACATAATTTTATTCCTAAAACTTGCTTTGTTAAGAAAACAGACACTGAATTCACACATTCAGTGCCACCTCATTTCTTTCACACAAATAGCTGAAAATAAATCAAGCTTGAAGAAATAAATGCTATTTTCTTCCAAAGACTTCAACGAAATGAAATGGTTTCCAAATTTGTTTGTTGCTGCATTTTCTAATCTTTGTGGCATTTTCCAACAAAACTAGCAGTTTTATTTGTTATGTTGCATCTTTAATTTCCTCCTATGGGGATGTATCCCGGTTGCAAAGACTAGAGGTCAAAGCAGCACTGGATCCACATAGAGGACTTTCGGTTTCCCCAACAGCTCCTTTAATGAGAGCTTCGCCTCATTTCCTTATGGTTCAGCCTTTTGAAAACAGCCAGACAAAATGCAGCTCATGAGTGGGATGAGGGATAAAGGATAAAAATGTTACTTTCACATTATACAGGCCACCTTGTCAACCTAAGTGAAACATATGAGAGCTGTGGCTGTAATGAGGACAGCAGGACATGCTCAAGGGCATGAAGGGTGGTGCATGTTCCCTCTTAGGACAAGTGTCAACAAGTATAGTTTATTTAAAAAAAGAAAAGAAAAAAAAGTATAGTTTATTTATTTTTTGACTGTTCTGTTTTAGCTGCTTTATCATTAGTAAATCTGTTTTTCCATTTATCAGTTTGCAGGTCAACTTGTCCAAACTGAAAAAAAACATTTTTTTACAGTTAATCTGGAGTTTTACATTTTTGTCTTTTTCTCGCAGTCCGCCTACATCCTGTTCTACATGGCAATTGTCGGCCACGCTTTGTCCATTGCCTCCCTGCTTATCTCTCTGGCCATCTTCTTCTACTTTAGGTAATGGATTCGCTTTCATCTTCATGTCTTGCATAAATGATGCAATCACAGTTAATTATTTGGCTTTTTCGTCCTTCAAGAGTCAGTCCTGGTTACTGTCAATACAGAGCTGACAGGCCCATGGATGGCGCTTGCTCAACAACAGGGGTGCTCTTATTTGCAGGATTTCCAGTCAGCAAATCTTTTGTAGTACCTCTGTGCAAACAAGAACACCTAAATTTGGTATAAACAGATGACTTCAAGAAACTCTTGAAGACCCACTCCAATGGAAAATCATGTTTTTAATATGTTTTTGTAGCATTTTTCTGATGATGGAGGACATAAATTAATTGCATTTCTGAGTTTTTCTTTGTTCAAATTGTTGTAAAATCAGAAGCAGATGAAAGAACACAGTTTGAAATAGATTGTATTTGTTGTGTAAAAAAAAAACCCCGGCCGAGTCACAAACTCCCTGCTCTGCTCCATTCGAATGGATCCGCTTGTAGACAATGATCTACTGTATGTTGCTCGCCATTTTTGTTGCATTGGTAATGTTATGTTGGGGGTGTGAGACAGTAAGCTAGCGGGAGAGCGTGTAAACATATGGGTGATGTGAAGGGGGTGGGTGTTCCTCAGCATCAAACTATGTCCTAGAAAGCTACACAGTTTTTTTTTGGCTAAAAACAGCACATAAATCATTAAAAGACCACTGGGATGCTTTTACTATAACTCTAAAGGTGATCCTTTTTTCAATGGAGAGTTGCAAAGTGGAATGCTACAAATGTAAATTATTCTGAATTGTGCAAGTATTTCGAAAGGAAAGGTCTGTTTGTTGTACAAACTTAATAGTACTTCAGGTACTACTTATATTTTAAAATATTGTTATTTAAATAAAGAAGACATCTGCCAGAAGGTGTGGAATATTTAGAAATGACACCTCACTGGCTGTGTTATTGCTGGGGTTGTAAATTTTCATGTGGCGAATCCAGCCCTCCTGAAGGCAGCTGCTCTCTAGAACAGATCTTGTAAGAGACCATCAGTGAAGCTGCAAAGTTTTATAGCCTCTCGTAAAATAAAAAGCTGTGCTCATGACAGGTGCGCAACCACAGAGACTGTTACCCCCTGAAAACCAAATCAGTGACGCAGCAAAACAGCTGACTGTTCATGAGAAACGACTTTTTAGGTTAACATTTCCGAAAAATATTCAAGTAATTGTCTAGAATATGTTTATTTAACCAAAGCACAGTGTTATAGTAGTCATAACATTTATGAGATTGACAAATTCATTTTTTCTCATGCGTGCCAGATGGGAAGCTTACAATGGTATGTGATGGTGTATAGCTGCACCAATCGATTATTTACAACTTCAAATCGGCACTGCCAAGAGTCCCAGACAAAAATACTCAGGTTTCCTGTGGAAAAACGGCGGCTAAATGCCTGATCCAAAGACACCAGGACTCAGACAGTCTAAAAAATCATTCATTCTGTTTTGTGTTATCTCTCAATAGATGGAATTAATTAAAATGTGCCTACATTTGCAAAAGTTTCTGCAATTTATCAATGACTTGGAAAATACCATGGACATTTATAATTTTGAAAATGGTTTATTTTTTTCACTTTACATTGGTTTTAAACAATCTACACATATTACTTTTATATATTTGTTGTAATGGGTCAATTTTTATTAACAAGTTTTCTTTACCAGTATGTTTAAACACTTTATGACTTTTTTTTTTATTCCACCTGTGAAAGTAATACTTGAATCATTCTATGGAAGACTGACATAAATAAACTCGGTATTACAGTTATCTTCCACATGTTGCTGTAAAACAATATTTAAGACAATATTTTAAATGTGAAATATGAGATAAAGTTGTATAAAGTGTTAGTTTTAAAGTTCAAACCATTTGATTTACATGTACATTGAAAAACCACTTTGGCTTCAGACTCTGTCAGAGAGATGGAAACATGGGCGTCAGATTCAGACTCAGTTTTCACTGCGGGAGTTGCAGCAGAGACTTTCTCTAGGATGATCTCATGAACTCAAACATTTATTTAATATGTTTTATATTTACATCATGACAGCAATATGTCAAAACATTGCTGTTTATCTTTCTTTAAATAACTTCTTTTTTCATGTATTTTACTTTTCAAGTTGGAAAAATGTATAAAGTAAAATGTTTTGTTAAAATAACACTGTTGCATATTGAGGAAATAAAATACTTTATGTTCTTAATTTGTTATTTATTAATTTTTCGTCCTCAAAAAGTATCAATAAGAGTATCGCTAAAATACCGGAAGGATAAGCAGTATCAATAAGAGTGGTAGTACCGTTAAAACCTTAATGATACCCATGCCTAATGTCATATCATGTGGACTTCCTCAGGGCTCAGTTCTTGCACCCCTGCATTTTAAATATAGATGCTTCCTCTGAATTAGACCAAGAAGACATAAATAGTTGTGCAGATGACACTTAATGTTACACAACTCTGTCACCAAACCAGCACAATCCATTAGACTTTCCGCTGCTCCTTACTTCACCTGAATCCTGGATCTGTTTTATGTTTTCATATGTTACGAATGTCTTTTTATTTGAAACATATTATTAAAAACAGCTACTGAATGCTTTTTACTTGTTAAAACAGTAAAAGAATGTATTAGAAATTAAAGAAAATTATAAATATGATGGAGTTTTTGGGAGTAATATATTGCCTAAATCCCAATACTTGCCACTGCTTTTGTTTTATTGAGTGACATCAGAGTTTGTTGATTCATGCAGGTTGTTTTTTTTTATTTGATCTTTTTTTTTATATTGGCCATGTGGATCTAAAACGATAATGCACTCCAAACATTTGTTGCAATTTTTTTCTGGTGTTTTCAGGATTTACTTGTAGATTTATCGCAGCTGTTCTATCTATTTTATGATTAGTGAACCATAAATAATAATAGTGTATTTTGGCCTACAGGAGTCTGAGCTGCCAGAGGATCACGCTCCACAAGAACCTTTTCTTCTCCTATGTGCTTAATTCTGCCCTCACTATTATCTATCTTGTAACTGTGGTCAACAATCCTGAAGTGGTGGCCAGAAATCCAGTAAGTACACATTTACCACCAAGACAATTTTTGTCTGTTTGGTTTAAATAAATGAGATTTTTATGTAAAAAAAAAAAGGAAAGAAAAAAGGTCTTTTAAAGGCCAAGTGCTCCCTAATGTCTTTTAGTTCTGAGAAGCCATTTAATTTCTAAATGGCAAGACTTCTCCTTTCACTTTAAATCCGACGTTAGCAGAACTGCAGTGTAGTAATGATGCACACAGCTGATAGATGAAGGTTTTATTAAAAACAAAGATGATACTCTGCAGAAACAGACAATCCAATGCAAGTGCTACTCAAGAATTTTCCAGATTGCTTATATAATGCAGAGCTAATTTATAACAAGTGCTATTAACATGAAATATAATGAGAATAACTACGAACAGATGTCTACACAAAATTGTATGATCTGTTTCTCTGTAAATCTCTGAAACACAGTGGTAGGCTGAACACCTGGCAGATTTATTATTCCTTTAGCAATAAACCAAAATAAAACAAAATACACATCTTTCCTTAAAAAAAAAAAAAGTAAGAATAGGTAAATATATGTGAAATGTGTTTATTTTTCTGGGTGAAAGGGCAATAGATTCTGTATTTGTAGACTAGGTTTTTACACTTCTTCTGTGTTTAATCAGAGCAGTATAATGCAATTTCTCTTTTCTAGATGCTTCTATTGGGGGTTTGTGGCCCCACTGAATGTCTGCTTCCAGTTCTTTGAAACTCTGAAGTTGTCTTAGGTAGAGGTCATAAATCTGTCACATAGGTATGCCTCGCTGTGAGGACGGAACATAAATTTCTGTTACTTCAGCCATGCCTGTTAACCAATGGTGTGCTGCTTCTGCATCTTGAAAATGTTTTTTGTAGAATTTGTGCACTTCTAAATAAGGGGTAGACTGGAAAAACTGAGTCTTAGGCAAGTAAAAAAGAAACTTGTTTCAAGAAAACTATCATATTTTCTGTTTTGCATGAAAAAAAATACTTTCTTTTGACTTCTTGCCTCTTATCCAGTGGGATTTTCATTATTTCAATGTGGTGGCTGGGGGTTGGCAGGGAACCCTGACAGAAATGTCCAAAATGTTGACAACTTAACAATGCAGCTCAGAAACACAATAATGATTCTAAATTAGTGTGGAGGTTTATGTAAAATACACAGGTAATTAACATGACAGAGCACAAGCTGAAATATTTTCAGGTGAAATTTTTTTATTATTATTATAGTTAATATTGTTCTTCTTTTGAAAACGTTTTTTGTAGCAATTCTAATTTTCTGTTTGGCAGTCATCAAAGGAATTTTTACTTATTACATACCTACAAGTGTGTTGATGATTATACCATTAGTAGGCTATGCTAAGACAAGATTGACATGATAATAATATGTTATTAAAGTGATGATTTCCCATAATGACTCAATCAAAGGAACTGAATTCCTAATGAGACATGCTGTTATTTAGTCACACAGCAGACAATGCTAAATAAAACGTTTTATAATCCAGTATAAGTAATTTCCCTTGTCTTCTATAAAGCAAAATTATCATTTTCAATGCAATTTATCTCCAAAGGGGGCAAATGAATAAATGAACATTCCTTAGTGCTAAAAGGATAGCAGTGACTGATGACTGTCTGTTGTGAGGGATAAGAGATTATTTTTAATTATTTTATTAGATTATTATTAGTTTTAGTAGAAATTATTTTTCTTTATTTTTTTTCTGAGATGATATCAGCAGGATTTATTCTAATACATATGTTTCTCAAAACTATCCAGCTCAACGAATAACCAATTGCAATTTATTTTCAGGTCGGCTGTAAGGTCTTGCACTTCTTCCACATGTACATGTTGGGTTGCAATTATTTCTGGATGCTCTGCGAAGGAATTTACCTGCACACGCTCATCGTGGTGGCTGTATTTGCAGAGGAGCAGCATCTGCACTGGTACTACCTTCTGGGATGGGGTGAGTTATTAGCCGTATGTTGATCATTTCAAAAGAAATAAACAGTGTGGTTCTCCGTATTCCCGGATTCTACGTATTTGCGGATGTCTCTGGTCCCTAACCCCTGTGAATATGGGGGAATATCTTAATCACAATTAAAAGGCCACTAGGTATATTTTTACAATAGATTAAAAGACGATCAGAGTGGGTCTTTTAAAAGACTAAAACAGATTCTCAATAAACAAATAAATACATAAAACAGCAAAGGTTTTTTACATTAAAATTTTGTATCTGCCCATGTTTTCCTAAAATTAAAAATTAAAATGAGAATGATAATGATGATTCTTTTTTGATGCAGTTGTGAATAAAAGTCTTCTTAAGTGTTTTGAAAGAAAAAAAAGGTAAGCAATTTCTAGAGACTGGAATCTATGTTTATGATTCTAAAGCATCTTAACAACAGGAACATGGGGATACATCCTTTGGCATCGGTAAAGCGTTAACAGAAGACTTAACGCATTACTGTACCCAGCTCTGCAAAAAAAAAAAAAAAAAAAGGAGTCATAGCTGATTTTTTTTTAAATAAATGAATAGTAGATACTTTTCAAATAGCAATTTGAAACAAAGCTACAGAGGGACAAACTACCATCACCACATTGCTTTTCTTGTTCCAGGCTTTCCTCTGGTGCCGGTGTCCATCCACGCGGTGGCCAGGAAAAAGTATTTTGATGACAAGTGAGTAATGCTCCAAAAACATCTGCAAATAAGCAAAAGATATTTACACATGTGCTTGCCTGGCTCTGGTAGAATGAGGGCCCACTGATTCCATTGTGGGTTTTTGTATGAACGTGTATGTGTATCTTGGGTGGCAGACATTACTGACTAATATGTTCTTCCTTCTGTAGCTGTTGGATGAGTGTGGAAACCCATCTGCTCTATGCCGTACATGGTCCTATTGTGGCAGCTCTTCTTGTAAGTCTCAGAAGTAACACTGTTCATTCTTTACAATATTTTATTTTTCTGTTTTTTTGCAAAAATCTTCTGCTGTTTCAACTTTCTGCAGGTGAACTTATTTTTCCTTCTAAATATTATAAGAGTCTTGGTTACCAAATTAAGAGACACGCATCGAGCAGAGTCCAACATGTACATGAAAGCAGTGCGAGCCACCCTCATCTTGGTGCCTTTACTGGGAATACAGTTTGTCATTTTTCCCTGGAGGCCAGAGAATCGGCTGGCCGGTGAAGTCTACGAGTATGTCATGCATATACTTATGCACTACCAGGTGAGCACTACGCTGCAATCTGAATTCCCATGAGGTTTGCTGAGCTCAATAGTAATTTATTTTGTAAATCAGAAAGCAGGGGAGCAAGATTATATTTTTTAATACTTAATTTAGCTGACAGAAGTGAGCAAACTGCTTTGTGTTGGCACTCCAAACATTTGTTAATAAACCTGCCTATGATCAACAAAAGAGGCATTTAAAGCCTTAGTCACAACTGCCCTTATTGATGGATACGAGCTGTCTGCAGGTGAAAAATGGGCAGACCTGTACAGGGCACGCAGGTAGCATGCACAAAATATCAAGGTCACAGACCACTCAGTGAGCCAGTAAAGCAAAAATGTTCATGCACATTTTTTTTCTAAGGACATGCTGCGGCCAACAGGTTTTAGTGAACACTTAGAACACGCATATGGGTGAGTAAGAGTGAAGTAGGTGAGAAGCAAGAATGTCGTATGGGTGGTAGTGCTGTGATAAGTGTGGGCTCCTTTCTAGCTCCTTGCACACAGCCTGGCTATTAGAAATGGGGAAATAGGACAAGAGCATAGTTTGTCTGGGCATCCTATGGGTGTCTTAACAGCCCTTACGTGTCACATACACACAGTAAATAGCCAGTACACACACATTACTAATGATTCGAGTGTGGCGTAAGGGTACCGTATAACACAACTGCGTGCAACTTGTGTTAGCCTTCACAATATACTTACCACACGGACGAAAACTGAACTTTTATCATTTCCCTTATGGTAGCTGTAGGAGCCTCAAGGGAACTACAAGACACACCTGTGCTCACCTAAAACATGACAGCTCCTCTACACAATCCCTCACTGGCCCAGACAACACAAATAACCTACATGATTCTTACGGTGCATGTGGAAAAGGCTTAACCTTGTTGTTGTAGCAGTTTGACTATCTAGGTCAGGGGTGGCGAACACATTTGACACAAAGAGCTGAAATTTTTAACTGTGAGAGTCAAAGAGCCACACTGACCACTGACCTGCCAATAATAGTAATAATAATAATAATAATAATGGCTTAGATTTATCTGCGCTAATTTTTGCTGCTCAAAGTTCTTCCAATGTGTCCATTATTCTTTCATACTTGGTGATTGTAAGCTACTGTTGTAGCCTCAGCTGCCCTGGGACAGGCTGACAGAAGCATGGCTGCCAGTTCGCCCCTACGGCCCCTCTGACCATCACCGGGACATTCATGCACATTCACACACCAGTGGAGCCACACTGGAGGCAGGGAGGGTGAAGTGTCTTGCCCAAGGACACAACGACAGCTGACTGGAGGGAGCGGTGATTGACCCTTCGATCATTGGACGACCCGCTCTAATGCTTGAGCCGCACTTCCGCCATGACACAAACACGCAATTAAAGCCATATTAATTCCCATAACACACTCCTCTCCTTACAGTACAACAGCAAGTATTGCACTCGTGTTTATTTCAAGGAAAGTCTCCACCCTCAATACACACATCAAATGCAGCTTAGCCAGAGTTAACAGAGTTAATCCTGAAGGTCAGATACCCCGGTTGTTTATGTTTTCGTTTCCGCCTCAAGCAGAATTATTATGACCTTTGTAGCGTAACAATGACGTACGGGTCGGATTCATGTGGCCTGGCCAGTCAGACGGCGGTCGCATTTCAAAATTATTTTGTATTTTTTAGTCATCAATCAGCCTTCAAAAATCCATCAAAGTCCTCTTCTTCTGTATCTATAATGAATAGCTGGGCTAAATTTCTATCAAACACACCAGGTTCCCTTTCATCATCGTCGGAGTCCGACTCGTTGCCGTGCGGCTCCTCGTCAATGATGCCGGCTTTTCTGCACTTCAAAAGCAGTGCAAGCGGACACGTTAGAACGAGTTTCTACAATCCATTCAAAGGCTGTGACGTAACTCGCCCGGCGCTGCCTCCCAGTAAAAGGAGCGGAAGATGGACAGCTTGTCATTGTCATCCGCTGGAATTTGCTGCGCGAATACTATTCTCGCCTGGATGGAAAGACTGCCCCGTTTCATAAAACGAAAGCACCAAGAAGGACCTCCTTGAAAATGTTCAGTTTTCATTTCTTCAGCAAGCATTACTGCCTCCAGTCAAGTCGGTCTCGGGCCACCTCGCTTTATTTTTGCGGAAATTTGACTTGTCGGAGTGCATTTCCCAGCTTCCTCTACTTGCGAACCATGGATTCATTCATCTGGAATTCTTTGGCAGCTGCTCTATTCCCATATTCCTCCACGTAGCTCCTACTGTAGCTTGCAGTTTGAACTGTACTTCATAATTGTGTCTCTTTGCAAGCGGCATTTTCAGAGTTTCCAAAACAATGTCGTTCTGTATCATGGACATACATGCATGTTTGTCCTACTCGGGGGGTGTCTTCTTTTACATCCTCACTTCTCTCCTTACCGTTTTCATCCAGTCCTCTCCTGCGTCATCTTTACCGAAGTCATGCAACAGCACATTAGGTGCACCGCACCATTGTCGTTATAATATGGTATATAGAAAATATGGCAAGAGGCAAAGAGCCGCATTCTTATTCGCCGAGAGCCGCAAAGAGCCGCATTTTTATTCGCCAAGAGCCGCGTGTTCCCCACCCCTGATCAAGGTCATTGGCTATACTCCCATACAAACATAGTCTGTGTTGAAAAATGTAACTCTTTACACAAAAATGATTAGAACAACAACAAATGTTAGTGTAAAGTTGTTTTTTTTAGAAATTTCTTCCAGAACTTCTTTACGTCATTTACTCTTTTAAACTTAAATATTATTGATGATGTAATAAAACAGGAGCAATAACTTTCCCTTTTCCTGGTTACAGGGTTTACTGGTGGCAACAATATTCTGCTTCTTCAATGGAGAGGTAAGGACTGTGCATACGTAGAATTTGAACATTGAAGATGTTTGGAACCATTTCCACGTCTGTAAATTAAGAAAACACCTACTTCTAAAAGAGACATACCATAATGTTGTTTTGGAGTTGAATAACTTGAGGAAATTGTGGCATTTGGACCTTTAATATTATGTGTGGATCAGAACCTGTATTTGGGTCATTTTCGTGCCTGACTTTCCAACAAATACTGTACTATCACCTAAAATGTCCTTGATGGAGCGCTTAATGAGGATGACTCTGTACCAATGATATGGCTGTTGATATACAAACCTAGTTGGCTATGTGAAAGGGACTGCACACAGAATGATTGGTTATCTTAGCATTTACCTAGTGACACCTCTAATTGTGTCTACTATTCTGGTTAAAGGTATATCACTGACTCTTTGAACTAATCAAGCTGCTCAGGAAGTGTGTTACTGGCTGTCAAGGATGGGAGACATGTTTTATGTTCACAAAAAAGTATTTTACCCAGGCTGCAGTGAAAGCAGTTTATTTTTCTGGGTGGAAACATGACCCTGAGGCTGTTTTGTTTTATTTGTTTTACCACTCAAACGCTACCACATTGTTAGAAGGTTTTTTGCAAATTTGTCAATCGAGTTAAACACAGATTTAAGATCGCCAAGGGTGGAGCGTCCATTTCACAGTGGAATATTAGGATTAGATAGCCCTAGAATTGCTAGACAACCTCTGTAACCCTTGTGCTATCCTAGGCACTTTAACATTGGGAGTTGGGTCATCTAGACCCACTAGACAGTGCTCTGAACCTTTTTTCTTCAATGATTTGTGATCTTCACTGGTGTCCATGGATTACATGAAATCTTTCCACCTTTATCCACCTTTGTCATGGTAGGAATAACACGTCAAAGTAAGGGTGGGGTCATCTAAGATAGCACAAGGGTTAAAGAACCCTTAGAGCAGTGTCTCCCAACCCTGGTCCTCGGATCACACTGTCCTGCATTTCTCCAATCCAATACCTGCTTTTGATGACTTTCATTGTCAGGCTTCTGCAGAGCCTGATGATGAGCTGAATCAGGTAAGCAGGACAGTGTGCCCCGAGTACCAGGTTTGGGAAACACTGCCTTACAGGACCTGAATGTTGAACATAAACACAGAATACATGACATTTTGAAACACAAAAGAGACTAGAAGATGCTGAAACGGACAAAAGTCAAGAATCAAACAAACTATAAAAAGACAATGTAAGAATTGTATGTATTGCAGAAAACTTGAAAAGTGATCATAAAAAGTCAAAGTTAAGGAAAATATATTTAACCTTTAACACAAACAAAAGGGGCTGAATGTTGTTACAGTTCAATTAAAAAGAAGTTCCTTAATTCTTTTCTAGCTAGTTCAGTAATTCGATGTAAGCATGACTTGAAAGGGACCAGGAAGCATATGTGATCTCTCCTTGGTATTTGTTGTAATACTTAGATCTCTAGTAGACAATTACAAGGTTGTTCTCACTGGATTTTTACAATGCAATAGGGTCTACGAAGCATATTTACACAAAAGTTTTAAAATCGTTTTTGTCAAAGTAGGTTTTAAAATTCAATCCCATTTCTCTCTTTAAAGTAATGTTTTTTTCTTTGTTTTTGTACCTTCATTTTACTCAATTTTATCATAGGTTTGGTAAAGCAATGGACCTTTTACAAAGGTCAGCACGCACATGCCAAACAGCTGTTCAGTCATGGAGCAACAAAGCCGCTCACTGCTTGTGACATTATGTATGAGGCATCACTCTACATAAAGTAAACCATGGTGAAGTTTTACATTGCGGGTCAGATCTTTTTGACGTGCGTTTACCTGACAGCACAACAAGAAGTGACCCGTGAATGTCAAACTTAAAGTCTGGTTTTGTAGCTCTGTTGACATCATTTCGCCTGTTATAGTTTATGAGGCCTTGTTCGGCTCGCCTCTTGAGACCAGTCGTGATTCTGCAGAAAAGCTGATGAGCCGTGTCAGGTGAGAAATAAGACAGAGAACAAATAACTCTGTAGCTGCAAGGCTGGGTCAGAAACTGACTCCTTTAAAGTATTTCTGTCAGCCTCTCTGAATGAATCTGTTGTTGTGCACAATACTAAAAAAATTGACTTTTACCAAAGGGACTCTCGAATATCAACTGTTAGAGCAATTATTGGAAAACTGAAAAAATACTACATCACTGACAATCTCCCTTCACCTGGGGCTCTACATAAGATCTCACCTAAAGAGGTACCAATGATCTTTAAAAACACGAGGAAATAGCCTCTTCATCTTCACTCCCCTCCTCACAAATTCCTGCAGGACCTCCTTCGGACGCAAAAGTATTATGCAAGTGTCTTGAGTTGCCTGGGTTTTTGTGATCAACCGGTGGAGTCACGTGACTGAAAAAAAAATCTGTGAATACGTAAAACTGCAAATATTGAAATGTGAATAAGGGGGGGAACACTGTAACTCAATGCTTTTCAACCTTGATTAAGGCCCAAGTCCTATTCACCCATTTACACACTGATGATGGCAGAGATGTAAGGTACTAATCTAACCACCAGAAGCAATGTGGGCCAAGTACTTGTAACCTACTGCTTTACACCTGGACAACAGCTGCCACAATAGAGCTGGGAACACAGAAACAAAGGTTGTGATCACTAACACATGACATCCTGGATTCAAAGCCTGTAGAGCTCCAAAGGTTCCCCTGCTTGAGCCAGCACATGCCCAGGACTGTCTAAAGTTAACCAGAAACCATCTGGATGATCCATAGGACGTTTAGGAGGAGGTCATGTCGTAGGATGAGACCAAAATTAAATTCTCTAGAGGGGGAAGAATGCTGAGCTGCAACCCAGGAACAATATTTCTACTGTAAAGCATGGAGATGGAAACATTGAGCTTTGATCTGTACTTGAGAAAGGGTGAATGGGACTGTCTTTCACGGAGGAAGTGTACCTATGATGCACACTAAAGACCTTGTATATCTTTTTGAGTAGGAAAATTTGCATAATAAAAAAATACTTTTTTGTTTCACGCACATCAAAATTACTGATGGGTAAATTTTAGTGTGAGTTAAACTGTCACCAGTAACCAGTGTGTTTTTGTGTTTAATTCTGAACAGTCAGCATTGTCTACCTATGACTCAGAGGGTGACCCACAGGCTAGTCTGTGATACGGTTGCACTAACAGTGGCTCCAAAACAAAATTGATGACTGTGTTAGAGTTTTAAATGCGGTTTTTGAGGCATGAAGCCCTCAGGACATGAACATTCTGCTCAAGGCTCTGGCATTGCGGAATCTTGTTCAATCTCTTATTTTTTCCATATACTGTAAGTGTCTCTCAGTCAAATGCTTTGATCAGCTGAATTTCAATAAATGACACCAAGCAGAGCTTGGAGATCTAGGAGGGACTGGTTTTGTCATAATGAACTAAAAAGCTGAGATCTATCTAAAAAGAGATAAACAAAAATCACTCACACCACTAAAAGACACAAGCCCTCCCAGACAAACTCTAACACACTCCCCCTCCACGCCCGTTTTTACTGTCAAGTTTTAAAAGTTAAAAGCCAATTTCCTTAAATTGATAACATATTTTTTCTGTAATACTACTGCAATATACTCATACAAGCAGCTTTAAATATGTTAACATAATAATGCCCTTTGTCAATAGAGGGGTTGGATCTCTTCTCTGACATATAACTTGTAAACTGGTTTTAACTCATTACAGAATCATGAAAATTAGCTAGCCTACCTCGTAAATTCCTAAAACTGACAACTGTGTTCTTAATTTAAGATGTTTTTCATGTATAATTTTAAAAAATTCTATTATTTGATAAGCCAAAAGTGCACTGGTCTATCCAAATTTTGCTAGAGGCTGCAGATATTCATGTTCAGAACTGGAGGTCCTCAGCTGGGACCAGACGTCGTTGTTTAAATCAACAGAATAATGTGTTCACTCCACACTAACAGAAACAACCCTGCTCTGGAAAATTGTCCTAATAATGACCCCAAACATTTTGAAAAGTAGAACATGGAACATTTAGGGCTTTGAAGCTTACCTTAATGGCCCTTAAAAGTTACACATAATGACCAGGGGCTTCAAAGTATCGCGTTAATCACAGTTAATTAATTACAGACAAATGAAAATGTTTTTTTAATCGCATTAATCTCATTTTGAATGTATAGGCAACCTATTGTCGTGTTCTCAAATAAAGCAGGGGTCCAACTGTGTACTTGGATGAATGTTTTGTTTGAACTCAGCTGAAAATGCATCGTGCATCACTCTCTGTGTCCAAGCGAGTTTTTGTTGCTGATGTGACGTCCTTAATGTGGGACTTTGTATTTTTTTTTATTAACCCCAAACAAAGCCATGACGTCACAACTATAATCTATTACGTAAGGGAAAAAGCCCAACGAGGTGTTGGGTTGTCGTAAATTATTGGGGTACCTGGAGGGCTGAGCGCATTTGACGGTAAACTGTGGAATAAAGTACGTATGTCAACTCTCAACACATATATGAATGTACTTAGTGGTCAGTATTTTTTGGATTGCTCAGGAAAGTGTTCCTACTGTTTTAAGTTAAATTGGAGCACTCTGGACCTGATGCTTTGTGTTTTTAATTGTTTGAAGATTGAAAAAAACTAAATGTCACAAATTTAAATGAAAATACCTCAAAATGTAGATAGTTACAGCAATTACTAGATTAGATACAAAATTAGATTAATTTGTCACAGGTCTTGATTAATTAATCACACAAAAATAATCACATGACAGCAATAACAATGACCCTGAGGTCCACCAATGAGCTTTAGCAGATACATAAATACAGATTGTGCTTGAATGGAAACAGGAATGCACCAATTTCTGACAGTGTGGGGTTGTGGAAACTGCATCTTAGACTCGTCATGAAAAATATTGTAAAGTTGACAAACCTTGAACTAGATGATTTTATCTTTCTATTAATATATTTGATTAACTAAAACATAATTAGTTTTTTCAATATTTGTAAAGATGAAAAAAATGAGAAAAAAAATAGTTCAATAAAAATGTGCAGGCAAGAACCTTCATAGGTTTTTATATGTGACTGCATAGTCTGCAAAATAGGTCAGCTTTATGCTCACCAGAGCACACCCACAAGAACCATCCGAAAAGACGTAAACGATTTATGGAATAATAACAATGTGTGGGGCATTTGTTTAAAGGACAACCACACAAACCGTCACAAGAAAGTGAGAGGAGTTTGTTTGCTTCTGCCGCATAATGACCAATTCATGCTCTCTTAATCAGGACACGGGTGTTTGGAGCTGGCCTTCAGTACAGTTTTTTATTTGAGGGCCAAATTGCACAGACCTGCCTTGTTCTTCAACAGATCCATTGTGAAGCGGGGGCAGTGAGACAAACGGCTTTCACGTTGCATTTGTGACATCAGGCAAGTCTTTCTACATGAAGGATGTAAGCCTCAGCTGCTCTTTTGTTTCATTGTGACAATTAGTGGCTGCATTTATATCATGTTTGTTCATGTACCCACAGTAATTACACAAGTATTAGTGTTTAACTAAATACACTGGTTAGTGTTGTACTCCTTCAGAGCTTAAAGTCCTGAGTGGTGTTTAATTACTCCAGAACTGGTGCACATTAAACTGGAATGTGCAATCAATTTGTATATGAAAAAAAGTAATATGTTGCTTCATGTACATTATTTAGCACTTTGGTGACAGGGTGAATACTTACCTCAAACATAGGTACTGAGGGGTTTACAGTTCATGACACAGCTGAGCTCTTCCTCCATCCTTCCAATTTAAGCCTGCAGTGTGACTTTTCTATGCCAGAGCTCATTAGACTGTCATTGGTAATGTTGAGGTTAATGTTAAGGTTGCGCATTAGTTTAGTCTGGCTTTTGCCCTACAGCCCCGCCTCACCGGATCACTCAGGAGAGGCCGACAGCCTGTGCACTCTCTGGACAGGAGCTGTCAGTCCGTCATAACAACCTGCTCTCAGACTAATATCTGTTCTGGTCCAGGTGGCATAAATTCTGTCAACTGATCGTTTCCTCTCGGGGTCCTCACAATTGCGTCAGAGCAGTCTGTGCACAATGCATGCACGCAGAATGTATATGAGCCTGAAAACCAGCTTAAAGGAGTGAATTTAAATCCAGCACACCTGTTCTGACAGCCGGTGTTCACTCTCAAAGCCTCAGACACTGGCTGACATTTAGTCAACAGCTTGATGTGATGGTTTTCAAGGTCCAGGCTGACCCTGAAGGCGCAGGATCTATCAAACCAGTTTCTCTTTGGGGAGATGTTGCCATTCGAATAAGGACAGACCTGGTTCAGCTTTCCTACTATAAATGCATTTCATTATGCATATTATCTGTAAAACTTAAAGACCCACTCCAATAAAAATAGTTTTTTTGGTGTTTTTAACATGTTCTTGTGGGATTTTCTGATGGCGGAGGATATTTATAGACAAATTAGGCATAAAATTGCATTTCTGAGTATTTCTTTATTCAAATTGTTGAAAATCAGGAGCAGATGAAACATTTTCTTTGAACAAGTTAGTATTTGTGTCATAGAAAATACTATAGGCGGACCACAAGCTTGCTGCTCCACAAAAGGGAAAGGAAGAGGATGCTTTGTGCTTTTATTTATTATTTTGTTAATCCTTTTTATTTGTATTTATTTTTATTATATATTTCCTCTTTGCACAGTGATTACCTTTCGTTCTATACATTGATGTCTCTTTGTTTCCTTGTCGTACCTCGCAGTCTTGAGAGCTGCTTTAATTTTGCTACAATTTACAATTGCAATGACTATAAAAAGTATTCCTATTATGATTTTAAACATTTTTCATTTGATTATATGACTAATTATTGGATTATGATTAATCAAGGGGGGAAAGAGGCTAAATAGGTAGTGTTGTAATGGATTAGATGATGATCCTGAATGTGTTTTGTGCGTTAAATGTTTGTCGCATCGTAGCAATGATGGACATTCCTATCAAGCTCTGCTTTGACATCTTTCTTTTTTATCTGTTGCTTATAATTATAGGAGTTGAGTGATAGTCAAGTCTGCATTTGTTCAAATCGCCACTGTAACGAATTTCCCTGTTTGGTTGTTCCATCAACAATGAAGACGTAAGGGTCAAGTGTGTTTGTGAGCCACAGAGAAGAATTTGTGAAGAATTGGTCTTTGTGATGTCATTAACTTGTGCTATCTTAGATGACCCCACCCTTACTTTGACTTGTTCTCCCTACCATAACAAAGGTGGATAAAGGTGGAAAGATTTCATGTAATCCATGGACACCAGTGAAGATCACAAATCATTGAAGAAAAAAGGTTCAGAGCACCGTCTTGTGGGTCTAGATGACCCAACTCCCAATGTTAAAGTGCCTAGGATAGCACAAGGGTTACGTACAGAAATGTGATTTTAGTGTTTGTGCAGTCAACACTTTTTTCAACAGTTAAGATCACTGTGGGTTTGACTAATGTTATCATAAGACGGTGTTCTGCCTTTTTCTCTGTCTGCTGCGACCACATGATGGTTTTTGTGCAAATTTAACATCTGGTGGAATCATTCTGTGGTCAAAGTGGAGAAGATGAACTAATTTGCACACAAAAAAATCCCTCCAAAATGGAACTGACTCCCCATTTTTCTGCTGTGTGACATTCAGGTGCAGGGGGCTCTGAAGAGGCAGTGGATGCAGTATAAGACTCAGTGGGGTCAAAGGAGGAAGGATCACTGCTCCATGCGCTCCACTTCCTACACCGCGACCTCCATCACGGAGGTGCCTGGCTTCATGTACCACCATGACAGCAACACTGAGCACCTGAACGGGCGCCACACGGAGGACTCTGAGCTGGTGGCGCTGAAATCAGGAGACACTTATGCTTAACCCAGAGGACGAGGAGCCATCAGGGGATGTGACCCACAAAGAGCAAAACCTGTCCGCCCGCCATTTCTCAGTGATTGAATCTCAGAGGCAACTGCTGCTTTGTTCAGCGCAGGACAACAATACGGGTTTGAAAGAAAACAGACAAGCTGGGAGGCTTTTTTTTACAAGTTGTTGCTGCTTTTTGTGAACTCTGGTTACTCACGGTACGAGACAAGCGCTGCTTTAGATTCCTCCTGAAGCTGCATTCCTGCAGTGCGGTGACGGGCTGAAATTCCACTAAATGTGACAGCAGTGAGGCAGTTAACAACAGTGAGGATGATCCGAATGAAGAAGAGGATTCAGTCTTTCCTTACCTCACCTATACCAAAGGGTACAAACTGTCACAGAATCGTGAAGGACAAGCACACTACAATAAAACCACAAACCTGAGTTTGGGTTACATGCTGGAGGTCAAATTTCAAAACAAATTGTGCTTAAAAATCTATTATTGTGTACATATGTTGTATTTTCACCACGTTTCATTTCAACATGATTTGGTTGGGTTTTTCGTTGTTGTTGTTATTAGTGATTTATGTTTGCTATTCTCAAAGTTAGTGTATGTTTCTCGCCAAGTGTGTGCTGTTGCCGAAAACTCCATGACTGAGAGGTGACTATCAGAGTTTTATTAGATCGTCCTCAAAAAATGTTTCTTCTTTTTCTTTCAGAATACAGTGTCACCACAATCTTGTTTATTTCAATTTTTTCCTGCACTCATAGAGTTTAGCACTCCACAAGTTCCTTAACTGCAAATTGATGATCAGAACCTTTAAATGCAGCCAGATCAGCTTTTTAATTCTATTCCAGATAAGCAATAGTAATTAAAGACCCACTCCAATTAAAATTGTGCTTTTGGTGTTTTTAAAAGGTTCTTGTGGCATTTTGTAATGAAGAAGGACATAAAGAAAGAATGGAACTACATTTTTGAGTATTTCTTTATTGAAATTGTTGTGAATCAGGAGCAGATGAAAAAATGCCACATGTAAAAGCTTTTAGCACTGACGTAGACTCTACAGTCGGTGGGCCACAAGCTCCCCGCTCCACTCTGATGGATCCACTTGAAGACGACTAGATCCATGTACGTCTTTGTTCCACTCGTCTGATCTGGCTCAGAATTGTACGGCTGGATATCTCCAAAATCGCCATATTTGTTGAACCGGTAGTTTGGGGTTGTTAGTGGCCGTGAGCTGGTGGGAAAGACTGAAAACAGATAGATGATGGGAAATGAGGGTGGGCTGCTCATACACTATTTTGTTTGACTCCTTTTCAAAGCAAAAGTGTGATTTCTGTTATCAGTTTTTTTTTCTTTTTGGTTATAATCTGTATTTTTTAGGCGAAAAAAATGTTGCTAATGTCAAGGAAATTATCTTCTACTTCCCTGTCTAAAGCACTGTGCATTTACTTCATTTGCTTCTAACCGAGATGCAGACTGTTGTAAGCTAATTGTGTTAAGTTTGAGTTAAAAAAAAAAAAAAAAGAAAGAAAGAAAGCAGAGTCATTATTTTCTCATTGACACCCAGACACTGTGGTCTTAAAGAAATGTATTTAAATGTGGTCATTAAATTAAGTTTGGACGCACTTGCAAAGACTCATTTATCTCCTGATTTGTTCTTCTTCTTTTTGCTTTCAAGTCCTGCATTATTAGTCTTTGTGCTGCTGTTGTAACTATGGTAACAGTTGTATTACATATTAAATTTAAGGCAATACATACATTTTTAGGTGATTTAAACAAAGAAAATCAAATTATAAACTTGCAAATTTTTATAGATTTAATGTAGATTTCTCAGTTTGGACGCACTTGAACAGATCCTCAAAATTCCGATAAAAGACTTAAAATTAAGAACAACATTTTTTAATTGCCAACAGTTTTTATTTTTATTTTTTACTTTTTTTTAACAGTGGCATCAAGTTTTCTTCCAGAAAAGTTCTACTTCCGTGAGAGGTCTTGGATGAAGCCTCAGTTCCCAGATTTCTAATATTTAAATTCCGACTTCGTTGCATCATGCAAAAGTTTTAGTTGGAATTTAGCTCCTTATTAGTGATAAATGCGTCAGTCTTTCTTCCTGCCACTGAAAAGTTCAAGTGTTGCTCAGTTTTAAAGAGGACATAGAATGCACATCGTTTGGTCTTTTTTGTTTATGTGTGGGCTTGTGATGGACAGCTGACCTGTCCAGGGCGCCCTGACCTCTCGCCAGATGACAGCTGGGAAAGGCCTTCATGCCATCTCTCATTGCCCCCAACAGAATGATGAGCATAATGAATGTGGTAAAGATGTAATCAATAAGCTATTTATTTATTTGCAACGTTTACAGTTTTGTCCTCGCCTTAGATACATCCATGTATCTTACAGATTGATATATCATAAATATATCATATGATTTTTTTCTCTGATTTAAGAACTTTACTGCCACTTCATATAGTTTATTGTGTGGAATTTTTTTAAAATTTAGAACATATTTTGACAACTTCAGGAGTGCTTGTTGCAGTCCTGTGATTCATACTGAGATTACCCTCCATCTTCTAGACTGGTCACCAGTATGTTCAATGAGGTTACGAAAGACAAAAAATTAAAAAAGTAAGTGTTTCATTTCTGGGATTCAGGACAGCAGTATGGCATAGATAATTTGATTTTATAAAGAAAAAAAACATTAGTTATTCTCAACATCTTGGAATAAACTGATTTCACAATTAATTGTGCAGTTGTTAGAACAGAAATGTATTAAATCCTTTAAAAAAGTATAAAAACAATCCAATTTGTCCCGGAACAGTGTATATCTGTCATGCATGTCTTTTGTCCTGTTTGTTCTAGTATCATTAGTACAGGACAATAGTCACTTTGAAGGCTTTCAGTCAGGGTTCAGACCACACCACAGCACTGAAACTGCAATAGCCAGAGTCTCTAATGACTTATTATTGGCCTCAGATAAGAGGCCACTTTCTATTTCGGTCCTGCTAGACCTCACCGCAGCCTTTGACATTATCGACCACAGTATTTACTCCAAAGATTAGAGCATGACATCGGGATTAGAGGATCAGCCTTCCAGTGGTTTGAATCCTACTTATCCAAATAGACACCAGTTTGTTAATGTAAATGGACAGTCCTCTCACTGCACTAGAGTTAGCTACGGAGTCCCACAGGGCTCAATTTTAGGATCCATTCTTTTTATGACTTATATTCTGTAAATAAACAAACCATTAATTTTCACTGTTATGCAGATGATATGCAGTTGTATTACCCATTAAACCTGACCAGAATGACCATATAGAGAAACTGAATGCCTGCATCAGAGACATCAAGAACTGGATGACAATTAATTACCTCCTCCTGAACCCAGAAAAAAACTAAGGTCATTATACTAGGTCCTAAAAACCTCAGAGATGCTCTGTCTGATCAGACAGAGCATCTCTGGAAGGTGTAAATATATCCTTCAATACCACAGTCAGAAACCGAGGGGTTTTATTTGACCAGGATTTATCAATTGAGGCTCACAGGCGTGTAAAAACTGCATTTTTTCACCTGCGGAATATTGCTAAGATCAGAAATATACTTTCTAAGAGTATAGCTAAAAAAAAACTCATCCATGCATTTGATACGTCTAGAATGGATTACTGTAACTCTCCTAAGAGTTCCTTAAGAAGTCTCCAGCTTGTTCAGAATGCAGCAGCTAGATTGTTAGCTGGAACTAGCAGAAGAGATCACATCACTCCTGTGTTGGTTTCACTTCACTGGCTTCCAGCTGATTCTAGAATAAAGTCCAAAATCCTCCTGTTAACCTATAAGGCCTTACATGGTATGACCCCATCCTATATTAAAGATCTCATAGTGCCTTTCCACCCAAAATGAACACTTCGCTCATAAAATGCAGTTGGAGGTAGAGCGTTTAGCCACCAAGCCCCTGTTTTATGGAAAAAAATCCCAGCTCATGTAAGAGAGGCCGACAGTTTTTACTTTCAAAGTTTGACTTAAAACATTCCTCTTTGGACAGGCTTATTGTCAGACTAGCTAGTAATAGAGAATATTTAACTTACTATTAACATGTCAGAATTAAACGTAATAACAATAACAATTAGTTGTTACCAGGCTGCTCCAGCTCCTGCCTGCATCTTAGCCCATCTACGACCTCACCCGACCAGACCTTTGCACCTCACACACCTCAAGGGATTATCTGATCCCATTGCAACCACATGGATTTTTTTAGGGACCTCCAGATCCCGCCTGCACCACAATGTATCCATGACTGTACCCGGGGGAGTGGGAGTGATTCCAGATTCAAGGTGGCTCGTCCGTGCTCCTGTACTTGTCTGTGTACCTCGTCTCTGCCTCTTCTCTGCTTCTGCTCCTACACTTGATTGTGGACCCTACCTTCGGCTTATATGTGCCTCCGTCCCCCAGATAATCTGGATGAAGCCCATCTGCTGGACTATTCAAACATGTAGTTGTAGAGTTAGATAAGCCAATTCTTCTCTAAGAGTTCTGGTTAATCACCTGTCCGTCCTGGGAGAGGATCCCTCCTTCATGTGGACACCCCTGAGGTTTCTTCTTTTTTTCCAAAATTTGTTTTTTTTTAGACTTTTTCCTTACGAAGGAGGGTCCAAGGCCAGGGATGCCCAGTTTAGTTTAGCCATTTCATATTGAATTCTATGACTAAATGTTCTTTATGATTTCATGTTTATTATGGCATTACATAGGGCTGCACGGTGGCGCAGTGGTTAGCGCTCTTGCCTCACAGCAAGAAGGCCCCCGGTTCAAGTCCCGGCTGGGGGACATGAAAAACACAACATCAATGGGGGACCTTTCTGTGTGGAGTTTGCATGTTCTCCCCGTGCGTCCGTGGGTTTCCTCCGGGATCTCCGGCTTCCTCCCACCGTCCAAAAACATGCTTCATAGGTTGATTGGCAACTCTAAATTGTCCATAGGTGTGAGTGTGAGAGTGAATGGACGTGTGATTGAGGATATTCTACCCTGCGACAGACTGGCGACCAGTCCAGGGCATCCCTTGCCTACGCCCAAGTGGCTGGGATAGGCTCCGGCAACACCGTGACCCCGAAAGGGAAAAACGGTCAAGAAGATGAATGAATGTTTATTATATAATTACTGGTATATAGCCTATTGTTGTAACATTGGGCTATATAAATAGAAGTGAATTGAATCGAATATGTTCATTGCTGTGGTGTAAATAAATACTTATTCTTTATATAATATATTATTTCACTGGAACATTCCTTGTCTAATTGATTTTTTTTTTATCCTCTAAGCAACATCTCAGAAAGTTTCATTATAACAGTTCAAAAACATCCCAACTGGCTGCTTTATTTTTCTACCAAACAAATCCATTGGGAGCTTCAAGGTCGGTTTTATGTATCAGAAGAAGTCACTGCTGATATTTATAAACACAAAAAGACACCAACACTAGTCTGATCAATAGTCCAAGGTCACACGTTTTATACAAAGATATTTCAGGGAAAACAGTCCTTGGTTAACATAACTTAGTATTTTTTGTGCAAAAATTACAATTTTGTGTGCACAGATTAGTATTTTATGAGTACAAATTAGTAATCTAGTATCTTAAATGCATTTCATTTGTGACTAATTTCTGCTTACAAAAGGCTCATTTGAGAGCACTAAATACTATTTTGGTAATTAATTGTCATCCAATCTAGCCACAGGGGTTGCAAGCCAGTAACTTCTGTGCCGGTCCCAAGCCCGGATAAATAGAGAGGGTTGCGTCAGGAAGGGCATCCGGCGTAAAAATTGCCAAAATAACCATGCGAATCATCCACAACACTTTAGACATACCGGATCGGTCGAGGCCCGGGTTAACAACGACCGCCACCAATGCTGTTAACCTACAGGGTGTCGGTGGAAATTTGACTACTGTTGGTGGAAGAAAGAGGGGAGGCAGAAGGGTCCGTTGCCAGAGAGAGAAGGGAAAAGGCAGGAACATAGGTTTGAGAATAGGGACTCTTAACGTTGGCATAATGACAGGGAAAGGCAGAGAGCTGGCAGACATGATGGAGAGAAGGAAGGTAGATGTACTGTGTGTGCAGGAGACAAGGTGGAAGGGCAGCAAGGCACGTAGTATTGGAGGAGGATACAAACTTTTCTATCATGGTGTTGATAGGAAGAGAAACGGGGTAGGAGTGATTCTGAAGGGGGAGTTTGTAAACAGTGTTCTAGAGGTGAAAAGAGTCTCAGACAGGATGATGAGCCTAAAGTTAGAAATTGAAGGGGTGATGGTGAATGTAGTCAGTGGGTATGCGCCACAGGTTGGCTGTGAATTAGAAGTGAAGGAGAGATTCTGGAGTGAGTTGGATGAGGTCATAGAGAGTTTCCCCAGAGGAGAGAGAGTTGTTATTGGAGCAGACTTTAATGGACATGTTGGTGAGGGCAACAGAGGTGATGAGGAGGTGATGGGCAGGTTTGGTGTGAAGGAAAGGAATCTGGAGGGACAGATGGTGGTGGACTTTGCGAAGAGGATGGAAATGGCTGTAGTCAACACTTACTTCCAAAAGAGAGAGGAACATAGAGTAACATACAGAAGTGGAGGTAGGAGTACTCAGGTGGACTACATCCTATGTAGACGAGGTCATTTGAGAGAGGTTAATGACTGCAAAGTGGTGGTAGGAGAGAGTGTAGCCAGACAGCACCGCATGGTGGTGTGTAAGATGACTCTGGAGGTCAGGAAGAAGAAGATAGGGAAAACAGAAAAGAAGACCAAGTGGTGGAAGCTACAGAATGAAGAAACTTGTGAGGAATTTAGGCAGAAGTTGAGACAGGTCCTGGGTGGTCAGGATGAGCTTCCAGAGGACTGGGAAACTACAGCAGAGATTATCAGGGAAACAGGTAGGAAGGTGCTAGGTGTGTCATCTGGAAAGAGGAAAGACGGTAAAGAGACTTGGTGGTGGAATGAGGAAGTACAGGAATGCGTCCGGAGGAAGAGGTTGGCTAAAAGGAAGTGGGTTGTAGAAAGGACTGAGGAAGGTAGACAGGAGTACAAGGAAGCGCAGCGTAGAGTGAAGAGAGAGGTGGCAATGGCCAAACAGAAAGCTTACGATGAGCTTTATGACAGGTTAGACACAAAGGAAGGAGAGAAGGACTTGTACAGGCTAGCCAGACAGAGAGACAGAGATGGGAAGGACGTGCAACAGATAAGGGTGATTAAGGACAGAGATGGAAAGGTGCTAACAACCCAGGAGAGTGTACAGAAAAGATGGAAGGAGTATTTTGAGGAGCTGATGAACGAGGAAAATGACAGGGAAAGAAGGGAGGAAGATGTGGTTGTTGTGGAGCAGGAAGTAGCAGAGATTGGAAAGGATGAGGTTAGGAAGGCTCTGAAAAGGATGAAGAGCGGAAAGGCCGTTGGTCCTGATGACGTACCTGTGGAGGTATGGAAGTGCCTAGGAGAGACAGCAGTGGAATTTCTAACAAGGTTGTTCAATAGGATTTTAGAGAGTGAGAAGATGCCTGAGGAATGGAGGAGAAGCGTTCTGGTCCCGATCTTTAAAAACAAGGGTGACATGCAGAACTGCAGCAACTATAGAGGAATAAAGTTGATGAGCCACACAATGAAGCTGTGGGAAAGAGTAGTGGAAGCCAGGCTTAGGAAGAAGGTGGAGATTTGTGAGCAGCAGTATGGTTTCATGCCCCGTAAGAGCACCACTGATGCCATTTTTGCTTTGAGAATGTTGATGGAAAAGTACAGAGAAGGTCAGAAGGAGCTGCATTGTGTGTTCGTAGATTTAGAGAAGGCGTATGACAGGGTGCCGAGGGAGGAGCTGTGGTACTGTATGAGGTCGTCTGGAGTGGCAGAGAAGTATGTCAGAGTAGTTCAGGACATGTATGAGAGAAGTATGACGGTGGTGAGATGTGCTGTAGGTCAGACAGAGGAGTTCAAGGTGGAGGTGGGACTACACCAAGGATCAGCTTTGAGTCCTTTTTTGTTTGCTATGCTGATGGACAGGCTGACAGACGAGGTAAGACAGGAATCTCCCTGGACAATGATGTTTGCGGATGACATTGTAATTTGCAGTGAGAGTAGAGAGCAGGTGGAGGAACAGCTAGAGAGGTGGAGGTTTGCTCTGGAAAGAAGAGGTATGAAGGTCAGTCGTAGTAAGACAGAATACATGTGTCTGAACGAGAGGGATCAAGGTAGAAGCGTTAGGTTACAGGGGGCTGAGGTGAAGAAGGTGCAGGAGTTTAAGTACTTGGGGTCAACAGTTCAGTGTGATGGGGATTGTGGAAAAGAGGTGAAGAGGCGAGTGCAGGCAGGTTGGAGCGGTTGGAGGAAAGTGTCAGGAGTGTTGTGTGACAGAAGAGTGCCAGCAAGACTCAAAGGAAAGGTGTACAAGACAGTGGTGAGACCAGCTCTGCTCTATGGGTTAGAGACGGTAGCAGTGAGACAGAGACAAGAGGCTGAGATGGAGGTAGCAGAGATGAAGATGTTGAGGTTCTCCTTAGGAGTGACCAGGTTAGACAGGATAAGGAACGAGTACATCAGAGGGACGGCTCATGTTGCCTGTGTTAGCGACAAAGTCAGAGAAGCCAGACTGAGATGGTTTGGACATGTTCAGAGGAGGGATAGTGGATATATTGGTAGAAGGATGTTGGAGATGGAGCTGCCTGGCCAGAGGGCAAGAGGACGGCCAAAGAGGAGATATATGGATGTCTTAACAGAGGACATGAAGTTGGCTAACGTTAGGGTAGAAGATGTTCATGATAGAGTGAGGTGGAAAAGGATGATTCGCTGTGGCGACCCCTGATGGGAAAAGCCGAAAGAGAAAGAAGAATTGTCATCCAAGTGATGTCTCTGATGCAGGCATCAAGTTTCTCTATATGATTGTTCTAGTCAGGTTTAATGGATAAATACAATTGTGTATCATCCCCATAGCAGTGAAAATAACTGCTGTTTCCTGAAGGTAGCATGTAAAGCATAAACATTACAGCACTGAAAGCTAAGAAGTTTTACTTCTTCATAAAAATAGTTGCCTAAAGAATGTAAGGTGACATCCTTTCAAATCTTTGAGAATTTTACAGCAGCTTCTGCGTTTTGCTCTTGTCAACATCTCTCAGCTCCACGGGAGCAGAATCCAGCAGGTTCACTGTCACAGATCATGAAGAAACATGCTTAGATGTAAGCATGAAAGCAGCAGTTGTACCACAATCTGGATATTTTCTCTTTTTCTATTTTTAGCTCACAGTTTGGTACAACTGTGGATCCTCTTTACAGTCATTCACACCTGACTGTCACACTTTTTCCACTTTCTCAGCTTGAAAATCTCATCTTTAGTTGAAACATTTAGTGTGAAACAGCAAGAGTGCAGCTTTAGGTGTTGTTACCATCTCTAAACATCAGCAGCTTTAGCCCAGCTCAGCTTTCATTTTTATTGTTTTCAATATTAAAAAACATTTTAAAAATGGAGAATAGCAAATTCTTAGTAAGCAAATGCACTAAAAAAGTAAAATTGACAAATGGAAATGTTGCACCGAATATGATCACACTTCTTTGTTCTATTGATGATAGTTGTAGAGGTCCCAAATGCTGGAGACTTTCAGATTAAAAGTCCCCTAAATAACTTATAACTTTAACATGGCTTCATATAAACAAAAATTAAGAAAAAAAGGGAAAAAAATGTTTACTAAAATTTACAATCACAGACAGAAAGATTTACAGTCTTAATTAATCTGCAAGTTAACTTGAACAAACCCAATGTAGGTGAGTCGATAGAAAATCGAACCTGGATTGAACATGAATTAATGAAAAAAAAATACTAACACAAAACGTGAGTTAGATAACCTCAAACCTAAAAAAAAACTCATTTATCTGCTGTTCCGATCCCTCTCTGGTGGATCATTGACCACCTCACTGACACACCGCAGTATGTGACACTCCATGAGGTAGTCTAGCGCAGGAGCTCCACAGGGCTCTGTCCTCTCACCCTTTCTCTTCCGCTTGTTTACATCTGACTTCATCTGAAGCTCAGACTGCGGCCACTTGCGGAGATTTATGGAAGCAGGAAAGAGCACTTTGACAGATTGTTCCTCCTTCCATCTAGACTCCACAATTCCTTGTTAACACTGGACAATTGATTATGTTATAAATTGTATTTTGGTGTTACTAATCATCTATTATTATCTGTTTATGCTATTATTGTTTTCATTAGTTTTTTTTAGCCCTGGTGACAAATCAATTGTCTAATTGTGCGATCAAATAAAGTTGTATTCCCTAAAAACTAAAAGAAAAACTAAGCAAAAAAAGCATCAACATTTTGACACTTTGACTCTTTTGCTCTAAATTTCTTCTTGATCAAATTCTCATTAAAAAAAAAATTTGCATTTCTCTGGTGGCCAAAATCTAATTACACTTCTCTTTATTTGATCTGATGTTGAAGTTAGAGCTCGGCTGGACCAGTATTGCTCAATTTTGTTTTCAAACATACGGTAATATTTGAACACGTCTTACCTAAACATTAATGTTTAATTAAAGGTAAATCCTCCCGTCTTTCTTGAAGAGGGGAAATAATATTTTTTAATTGGAAATTGATCGCTTAGACCATTGTTTTATTTGACGCTTTTTTTAAACTTTTGATTAACTTTTTGTTGTTTTAATGGTTTTCTTTGATTAGTTGTAAAAGGTAGTATAGTTGATTTCACTTGACCTTAATCACTTCTAAGGATCTACATTTGAATTACACATCTTTTAAAAGCACAAAGCTTGAGTTTCTGGATAAAGACACGCTCCTCACAATATTAATATGAGGATGAAGCATGCTCAGGAGCTTGCTGATTAACTTTCTACCTTGAAAACAGGGCTAAGTCGTGTCAGTTACTCAGTGGGCACAATATGTCTATAAAATGACTAATACTGTATACTACTCTATTGTACAGGGGGGCCAAAAAGTACAATGCAAACGTTCAAAGTAATTAAATATAATGAGTAGCTAATACTCAAAGTTTTCAAAAAAGCTTTACTAACTCAATCATGTTAAGTTTGTGTAACACATTCCTTGTTTTGAGTATATGTAGCTAAATCAGTTTTATTTAAAATAAAATATGCTTAAATTAAACTTAAATCATAATTTAGTTGTGATTTCTAGAATTAATTATTGTATTCTGGATTTCTTATTTCTGATTTTTCTAATGGACAGAACAAAATCCAGTAACCATCACAGTGGTGATGGGACTCTAAGAGCCTTCATAGGAAACTCAATGAAGCTGTGGAAAACCACCCTTGAAGCCAATGGGAAGCCACTTGCACAAGTGTCCCTCAAATGTGGGAAATACCAAGGTGATGCTCTGTCCCCACTGCTGTTCTGCATAGGTCTGAACCCCCTCAGCCAAATAATCAACAAGACTGGCTATGGATACCGACTCAGAAATGGGGCCAACATCAGTCACCTCCTCTACATGGATGACATCAAGCTATATGCTAAGAGCGAGCGTGACATTGACTCCCTGATCCACACCACCAGGATCTACAGTACTGACATTGGGATGTCATTCGGGCTAGAGAGATGCAGCCGGATGGTGACAAAGAGAGGCAAGGTAGTCCACACAGGAGGGGTCTCACTCCCAGAAGGAACAATAACAGACATCGAGGACAGTTACAAGTACCTTGGAATTCCCCAGGCAAATGGCAACCTGGAGCAGGCAACAAGGAAAGCTGCAACAGCTAAATACCTCCAACGAGTAAGGCAAGTCCTGAGAAGCCCGCTCAATGGCAAAAATAAGACCCGGGCAATAAACAGCTACGCACTGCAGGAATAATAAGATGACCAAAGGAAGAGATACAGACCACAGATGTCAAGACACGAAAGCTCCTCACCATGCATGGAGGGTTCCATCCCAAATCCAGCACCCTGATGGCCTGTTCACACCGGGACGAATTTCGCCGGCGATTTTCGCCGACGTTTAACGCCTCGTGACTAAACAAAGGGCACCAACGAGAGTGTGCACACCGACGCGAAAAAACGCCAGGCGTTAAAGCGTCAAAAAAAAAAAACGCCTCGGGTTCGTTTTTTTTTTTCGACGCGTCGCGTCGAAATCTACTCGACCAATGAGAACGGCGCTTTTGCTCACGTGTCTGGAGCTTCTGAAGTTACAGTAAAACACAACTTGGGGGCGCTCAAACACAAAACTGCCTTGCTGAGCACACATACCAGCGAAGAAGTTAGACGCCAAGTAGCGTCTACACAGCCGCGAAGCAATAATGACGGACATTCTAAAATATCCCCGAACCAAGCACCAGTTGGAGCTACTGGTGCTTGAAATATTCATGTTTTCTTTGTTTGATTCTGACAAGCGTGTAAATACTTGCTCTCTTCTTCTGAGTGAAAAGCGACTTTAAGAAGCGTAAAGTTGCGCAGCGCCACCTTGTGTACAGGAGTATTTCTGTTTTACATTAAGCGCCATCTAATGTCAGGGAATGAAATTGCATGTTCACTCCACTCATCGTCAGCGAAAATCGCCTGGGTGTGAACACTAAAAACGTGGCGAAAAACGCTGGCGAATAACGCCTGGCGAATATTCGTCCCGGTGTGTACGGGCCTTGAGACTGTATCCTAGCTGCAAGGAAGGAGGCCGAGGACTAGTGAGTGTAGAAGCCACTATCCAGGATGAAACATCCAAGATGCATGAGTACATCAAGCTCAAGGCCCCAACTGACAGTGTGCTCAGTGAATGTCTCAGGCAATGGAGAGCAGAGGATACAGAGCTGGAGGACAGATCCTCATGGGAGGACAAACCCCTGCATGGGATGTACCACCGGACCATAACTAAAGTGGCTGATATCAAGAAGTCCTACCAATGGCTAGAAAGGGCTGGCCCACAGGACAGCACTGAAGCACTCATCCTGGCAGCTCAGGAACAAGCCCTGAGCACCAGAGCCATAGAGGCTCAGATCTACCACACCAGACAAGACCCAAGGTGTAGGCTGTGCAAAGAGGCGCCTGAAACAATCCAGCACATAACTGCAGGATGTAAGATGCTGGCAGGTAAAGCATACATAGAGCGCCACAATCAAGTGGCTGGAATAATATACAGGAACATGTGTGCAGAATATGAACTGGAAACCCCAAGGTCAAAATGGGAAACATCTCCGAAGGTGGTAGAGAATGAGAGGGCAAAGATCCTGTGGGACTTCCAGATCCAGACTGATAGGATGGTAATGGCGAACCAACCAGACATTGTAGTGGTGGATAAAGAACAGAGGAAAGCCGTTGTGGTGGATGTGGCAGTGCCAAGCGATGGGAACATCAGGAAGAAGGAACATGAGAAACTGGAGAAATACCAGTGACTCAGAGAAGAACTGGAGAAAGCATGGAAAGTGAAGGTGACAGTGGTGCCTGTGGTAATTGGAGCACTCGGGGCAGTAACCCCCAAGCTGGAGGAGTGGCTACAACAGATACCTGGAAAGACCTCAGACCTGTCAGTCCAGAAAAGCACAGTGCTAGGAACAGCTAAGATACTGCGCAGGACCCTCAAGCTCCCAGGCCTTTGGTAGAGGACCCGAGTTTGGAGGAGAAACCACCGCAGAGGGTGAGAGGGGCGTTTATATATATATATATATATATATATATATATATATATATATATTTGTTTTGTGTTTTTTTTGCATTTGATATATAATGATGTTTTATTTGTAAATATCTTGAAATGGCAGACTCAGGCAGTGAATTTATGTTGTTTTATGTCATATTTGTCAAGTTTGTAGTAGTTTTGGGGCGTTCATTGTGTAGGCTTCGCCTGGACATACATTCCACCCGCCATTGTGCTGCATAACTTGAAATAGTTAAAAACGTATTTTATATTCATTGTACGGATTGTCAGGTCTTTTATTTTGCTTATTTGAGTGTATTTTATGTTGGAATGATAGGCTAGTAGGGCTATGCCGAAGTCGAATGAAAGAGAACAGATTTATTTCGGAGATCCATGTGCAGAATGAAACAAGATGGCGAGCCATCCCTCAACCCTGAACTTGTTAAAGTTATCTTATGGACCAAGCGCCCTCTGCTGGACATTGGACAAGCCGTTTCTAATTAATATTAGCGTTTTACGACGGCTGTTTATGAATCCACTGCGTTCTGAAGGTAAAAAAAAAAATTGGTGGATTAGTAAAAATTGTTCAGATGCAATGCATTGTGGTCTATTTGTCAATGTTGTGAGCATCGATGCACACTGGTTGTATTGTAGGAATTGTAGATTAGAACAGCACTACAAAATGTCGAATGCGCTATCTAGTGATTAGGGTGGCAATTCGGACGCAACCTGGGTTTCTAGAGAGCTTTTTTGATTTTTTTCAGGTTCCAGCAACGTTCTCTCTCTGCTTTTCCTCCCTCCTGCAGTGATGTCCTGTCCACCGGTTATTGAGCTCCTGGACCTGTGGCCTGCTCTGAAGATAGAGTCGGAGGTGATCAGCTCTCCTCTTAACCCTTGTGCTATCCTAGGTACTTTAACATTGGGAGATAGGGTCATCTAGACCCACTAGACAGTGCACTGAACCCTTTTTCCTTCAAAAATTGGTGAACATCACTGGTGTCCATGGATTACATGAAATCCTCTTCACCTTTATTCACCTTTGTCATGGTAGGGAGAACACGTCAATGTAAGGGTGGGGTCATCTAAGCTGGCACTATGGTCTTTCATCTCTGCCATAAAGTGTAAGGGCGTAAACACAAATGAGCGGGCGTATTCAGTGAAACTCACAACCACGCAATTCTAACTGAGCGATCCCGAAAAATTGTTCCTTCTGAAGTGGCCATAATGTTAAAGTTACAAGATAAATCCATTCATTCAGATGGAAAAGCAGCGCCAGTAGCCCTGTTGGACTGGTATGACATAGGCAGAGAAGTCCTCCTGGTCATGGAGAGACCAGTCCCTTGTGAGGACCTATTTCATTACATTGATAGCAAAGGAGGCACACTGCAAGAAGAAGCCAAGGTAGGCCTGTGCGCAGTCTGTGTTGGTTTGAGATGTTCTGTTTCTGCAGAAACTTCCTGAAGCTGAAATGTTTATCCATGTTTCATGAAGTAGTTAAGTGTTCGATGCAAACCCACAAGTAGCTTTCAGTGGGTTCAGAACACTAGAAAGAAGAGTATTTCTAAAGCTACATATGCACTGTGCATGTGATGCGGGGTCAGGAACGTGCTAAACGCAGCTTCTTGAACACGCATTTAGCCCATGCTGTTCACACTGGACAAGCAGGGGCGGGCTTCTTCGCCTTTATCTACTATTTCCCAGTCCATGTCTGCCACCTACAGTTGGAAGAGGCTTGGTACTAAATGTTGAAGCAGTGTAAATCTCACGATTTGGGCGCAAAATCTAAACTTTTGTGAATTGGAGGGAATGTCATCCATACTTTACAACTAAACCCGAGTCCCCCATTGATCAAAATTCAACCTGGTTTGACTTGCAACACATGTTCAATGGCCGTGCGTTCTGTACTTGGAGCTTGAAAACGGCTGTAAAAAGGTGCGTAGCGAGAGTTTTAAAGGTGAAGGCCCAAAACACACATTTCCTTAGACTTTTCATTGGAAGTGAACCTGAACGCATCTTGACGAGGCTGACGTGAATGCTGTTTTAGAAGGAGGCTTGCACTTTGCTGCCTCAGCTTATTACTTCTTTTTTTATTTCTTTCAGATCATAGTGAAACAGCTAATTCACACAGCCATAGACCTGGAGGACAATAATATCTTCCATCAACACATCAAAACTGATAACATCCTCATTCAAACCCACTCAAACACACCACAGGCTCGTCTTATAGACTTTGGAGTGAGCTGCACGGCAGAAAAGGATTCCATTCTTAGAGGATTTTCAGGTAGAAGATCTGCATCTACAAATAAAAACATGTAACATGAGCATGAATATGACTAATGTTTATTTTTGTCCAGGAACTCCCATAAATGCTCCCCCAGAAGCATTTAAAGGTTTTGGTAGCCCTGGATCAACCACAGTGTGGCAGCTTGGAGTAGTTCTGTATGAAACCCTCCATTACCGCAGCGATTTCTCAACAATAGATTTTCTGGAAGGGAATCAGATGATTGACAATGAACTGTCAGATGGTAAGAAATCATCTTTCTCTGCATGGATGCTTGGGTTCTGACCTTATCTGACCTTCATCTTTACTTTACTTTACTTTACTTTCTCCAGAGTGCCAAGACTTTTTCCAAGTATGTTTAAATACTTCCGATGAACAGTGCCCCTACCTGCAGGATCTCCTCCACCATCCATGGCTCAGAGGAATCTAGGACAAAACGGATGAGACATTCAGGATGCTAAGACAAAAAAAACCCCACACACACACACACACACAGGGACAGAGAACTCAAAAGTCTGACATTTTAAAAAGTTTGGAAATTTCAGCAGAAATCATGAACCTAAATTGACATTAGACTATACATGTAGAGTGTAAAGGAAAATGATAAATGCGTCAAAGTTTAGCTGCAAGTCAGATGATGGCAATATTAGAAAATGAAAGTTGGTTCAGTTTTTACTCTTAGTACTATGTAGGCAACTATGCCAGATTTAAAATTGGAATTGGTTTAAAAAGTGGCATTTCCCATGATTACTAGTGTTTACCAACGCTTTTGATAAAGTACCCCAAACTTGCATGATACACTCCTTTTTTTCAGTCTTCTTTTGCTTTGATGTTTGGAAACATGGCACTAGGCAACGTTAAAAAACAGAACGTTAAAAGAAACGCAGTATAGTATAATTGAAAATCCAAAGGGGGTAGAGATACTAGAACTAGTTAAAGGAAAACTGGACAACGGCTCTTCACTGGTGTTAAATGCCTTCTGGGTTCTCTGTCTCCACTGATTGTGCCAATGCTGACTCTCCCGGAAAGACCTGCCTCGTTTTCCTCGTTCCAGTGACCGGGACTCGTCTGTGTTGCTGTGACCTTCGTCGCTGCCGTGTGCGGATCTCCTCCAGAGAGAGTTGGCAGGACCTTCTGAGTCTCAAATTTTGGTGAGTTGTTATCCTAGACAATCACTACAGTCTGTAAAAAAAGTAAATGTCCCCAAAATAAAGCTGTAGATGTTCCAGCAGTGTCATTTCCTGACAGACTGTTCTTCTCTTTTCAACAGGACTCCTTGGCGTGGTGGTGGTGCTGGTGGGGGGGGGTTGTTACAGTGTGCTGCTAGCACACTTTTTCTGCAGCTCCTTTAACCCCCCTGCCGTCTTCTTCATAGAGAGCTTGGGCAGGAGAGGAGCGTGCACCACCCAAACCGGGTGGATTTAATCGGCATAAAGGAAAACATAAAAACTAGGACGGGAAGTGCAAAAACTGGACGAGGGTTTTTAATTCATCTTTAAAAACGTAAAATTTGAAGCTCAAAAACAAAATTCATATTAATGAGAAGCGTACTTAAGTCTAACAAGGTTGCATAGTGTTTAGGGAATCAAAAGATGTTGGGAGGTGGTTGGAGACCACCTCCATTTATTGCGGATGTGATCTGGTCCCTTTACACGTGTGTGGGTTTCCTCCAGGCCCTTTGGCTGTCTCCCACATCTTAAAGACGTGTCTCAAAGTTTATTCAATTCAATTCAATTCAATTCAATTCAATTTTATTTGTATAGCCCAAAATCACAACAACAGTCGTCTCGATGGGCTTCGAAGTAAAACATGAAATCAAAAGGATCACGAATACAAAGAGTTCAATAGAAAAATACTAAAATGAACTAACAAACTGACTAAGCTATACTGGCATCCCTGCCCTTAGACCCCCCTTCGCGGTAAGGAAAAACTCCCAAAAAAACCGGATTCCGGAAAAAACGAAGAAACCTCAGGGGTGCCCACATGAAGGAGGGATCCTCCCCCAGGACGGACAGGCGATTTACCAGAAATCTTAGAGAAGAATTAACTTATCTAAATCTACAACTACATATATAAAAGTCCAGCAGACGAGCTTCATCCAGCCGTGGTTATCGGGACAGTCAAAGGCGCGAGTCGAGCCGGAGACAGGAACCACAGCCAGGTGTAGGAGCAGGAGCAGAGACGAGGTACTCGGTCAGGTACAGAGCAGAGACGAGCCAGAGATGAGCCAGAGGCAGGATCCACAGCCAGGTGTAGGAGGGCGAGCAAAGGCGAGGTAAACAGTCAGGAACTGGAGCACGGATGAGCCAACTGGAGTCTGGAAGCACTCCCACTCCCCAGGAGGGGAGAGGAAAAGAGGGACAATACATGAATCGCACTGTACCAAACAGAGGCATGGAGAACTAAATGATAAATTATGATCAAGAATAGAGGAGAGGAAGGGTAGAAGTAAAAACAGGAAAGAGGACAGAACCCCAGTGTACCATAGTTACCCCAGCTTCAACTTCTAGCAGCCTTTTAAAAGAAATAGTTATTATTAAGTTTAATTTAAACAAACTAACATTAAGTTAAATAATCTCTGAATACTAACTAGTCTGACAATAAGCCTGTCCAAAGAGGAACGTTTTCAGTCTAGCTTTGAATGTAGAAACTGAGTCGGCCTCTCTTACATGAGCTGGGAGTTTATTCCATAAGACAGGGGCTTGGTGGCTAAACGCTCTACCTCCAACCGTACTTTTACTAATTCTAGGAACCACAAGCAGTCCTGCATTTTGCGAGCGAAGTGTTCTGATTGGTTGGTAAGGGACTATGAGGTCCTTAATATAGGACGGGGCCATTCCATGTAAGGCCTTATAGGTTAACAGGAGGATCTTGAACTTAATTCTAGAATCAACTGGGAGCCAATGGAGCGAAACTAACACAGGAGTGATGTGATCTCTTCTGCTGGTTCCAGCTAACAATCTAGCAGCTGCGTTCTGAACAAGCTGGAGACTTCTTAAGGAACTCTTAGGACACGCTGCTAACAAGGAGTTACAGTAATCCAGCCTCGACGTAACAAATGCATGGATGAGTTTTTCAGCATCACTCTTAGAAAGTATATTTCTGATCTTAGCAATATTCCGCAGGTGAAAAAAGGCAGTTCTACATGCCTGAGATATGTGAGCCTTAAATGATAAATCCTGGTCAAGTAAAACCCCAAGGTTTCTAACTGTGGAATTGGGGGCTATACTTATACCATCCAGGGAGACTATCTGAGCAGACAGAGCATCTCTGAGGTTTTTAGGACCAAGTATAATGACCTCAGTTTTTTCTGGGTTCAAGAGGAGGTAATTAATTGTCATCCAGGTCTTGATGTCACTGATGCAGGCGTTCAGTTTCTCTATCTGGTCATTCTGGTCAGGCTTCATGGATAAATACAACTGCGTATCGTCGGCATAACAATGAAAATTAATGCTGTGTTTCCTGATTATGTTTCCTAGGGGTAACATATAAAGCGTAAACAGGATCGGTCCCAAGACTGAGCCCTGTGGGACTCCATAGTTGACTCGAGTGCACTGAGAGGAATGGCCATTTACATTAACGAACTGATACCTATCAGACAGATAGGATTTAAACCACTGGAGAGCAGATCCTCTGATCCCTATGTCCTGCTCTAATCTATGGAGTAAAATACCGTGGTCGATAGTGTCAAAGGCAGCACTGAGGTCCAACAGGACCAGAATAGAAAGTAGTCCCTTTTCTGAGGCCAATAACAAGTCATTAGAGACTCTAACTAGTGCAGTTTCTGTACTGTGGTGAGGTCTAAACCCCGACTGAAAGTCTTCAAAGTGGCTGTTGTCCTGTAGGTGGCAGTAAAGCTGCTTAACTACAACTCTTTCTAGGATTTTAGAAATAAAGGGCAGGTTTGATATCGGTCTATAGTTGGCCAAGATGCTAGGATCCAAACTGGGCTTTTTCAGAAGAGGTTTAACAACTGCATATTTAAAAGACTGTGGCACGTAACCCGTTTCCAGAGAGGTATTTATCATTGTTAATATGGAATCATTAATTAGGGGAAAAGTTTCTATAAAAAGTCTAGTGGGAATTGGGTCTAACAGACACGTTGAGGATTTGGAGGACGTAATAATTGATGCTATTTCCACTTGATCCACAATAGTGAAGCAGTCTAATGTTACAGAGGTTTCTATGGATGCCTCCATTTCTACCGCTTCAGCCTGTTCTGGGCTGATAGTAGGAATAACTTGATTTAACTTATGTCTAATATTTGAGATTTTACTATCGAAAAATGTAAGAAAATCATCAGAGCTGAGAGAAACAGGAACATGTGGTTCTACTGAGCTCTGACTGCGAGTTAATTTAGCTATAGTGCTAAAAAGAAATCTTGGATTGTTTCCATTCTCTGATATTAAGGTTGAATAGTACTGGCTTCTAGCTCTACGCAGAGCTTTTTTATAATTTAATAGGCTATGTTTCCAGATATCCAGAGACTGCTCTGAACCGGAGCGGCGCCATTCTCTTTCCAACTTACGGGTTTCTCGTTTAAGGGAACGAGTTTCAGCGTTAAACCACGGTGCTACTCGGTTTTGTCTGACGAACTTAGGTTTCAAGGGGCCAACAACATCGAGTGTACTCCTGAGGGCTTGTAAGGCATCATTAACAAAGTGGTCATTTATACTAGGACTGATACTATGGGAGCTGGTCTCAGAGTATTTTCTCAGAATATCACTAAGTACTGGCTGAACTGTGTGTTTAAACTCAGACACAGAACGGTCAGTTAAGGTTCTTCTAAGCTGTTTCTTATTCACTGGGGCAGAAGGATGTTCCAGTGTAAGCTGGAAGGTAAATCATAAAGTGATCAGAAATGATGGGGTTAAGAGGAAGGACACTCAGCTGGCTGATCTCTATCCCATGGGTTAGAACAAGGTCCAGGGTGTGCTTATGACAGTGAGTGGGTTCATTCACACTTTGGGTGAAACCAACATCATCTAATAAAGCTGCAAAAGCCTTTCCTAGGCAGTCACTGGGGTCATCAACATGAATATTAAAATCCCCTAATATTATAATTTGATCAGAATCTAAGACAATAGTCGATAGGAAGTCGGAAAACTCAGTTAAAAATTCTGAATATGGGCCGGGGGGGCGATAAATAATTATGAGTAAAACAGGTTTTCGAGTTTTCCTGTTTGGGTGACTTAAAGACAATATGATGCTTTCAAATGAATTATAAGCATTTTTAACTTTAGGGCTGAGAAGTAAGCTAGACTGTGATATTACTGCCAAACCACCTCCTTTCCCTGAAATCCTGGATTTCTGATAGTTAGCATAAGTGGGGGGGGTTGCTTCATTCAATCTAACATAGTCATCCTGATGGAGCCAAGTTTCTGTTAAGGCTAAAAGACTAAGATTGTTATCAGTAATTAACTCGTTGACTAAGAGGGACTTGGAGGAAATGGATCGAATGTTTAATAAACCGCATTTAATGACATCATAATTCTGCTTGTGAGAACTGCTGTCTGTCACTTTAAGGTTTCTATGACGCGCTCCTTTCATTTGTCTTTCAGCACATAAGCTAAAGCTAGGACCTGCTTGACTTTCCCTGCATGGGTTTTGCACCGGCACTAACCCTAAGGGAGGCTCAGAGGAGCGTTTTACACTGCTGCTCTGCGCCCGGGTCTCGTCTCTGGATTGTCAGGTTAACAGACTAAGGCTAGCAGAAATGTTTCTAGAAAGAAGAGCGGCACCGTCCCGAGTGGGATGGACGCCGTCTCTCCACTGGTGTCAAGCCAGCCCTCTCTCGTCGAACGGCTGTCAAGTGAGCCCTCTCTCGAAAACGGTGTGCCGCTTTTTTACATACATCGCGGTAACTGCAAGAAAGCCTTCATTCGAGTAAATGCAAAAAGTAAGAACTGTCATACTCATATGTATATACCATTTACACATAAGCCCCTCCTCCCTGTATATAACTATATATTTATATGTGTATATTTAATTATATGTTTCAGGTGAATTATCAATTAAAGACGAAATTAAAATCAATTGTTGAAGAGGATTTACTGTAATGTTCACTTAATTTTAGGAAAAAAACTCCTAGTTTCCACAGACTCATTTCACTTCTCACTTATAGTATCCCACCTGGTGAGGCCACAAAAAAAGTTTCAGCAGGATCTGATGTGGAATTTCAAAATAAAACCCAAGTGAAATCTGTTATTACAGCATTATCGCCACATGTTGACAGAGCTGTAAATTAAAAACTGCTAGTTTCCACAGGGTAATTTCACTTCTCACTGATAGATACCCACCTGTTGATGCCACAAAAAAAGTTTCAGAGGGATCTGATGTGGAATTTCAAAATAAAACCCAATTAAAATCTGTTATTACAGCGTTATCGCCACATGTTTACAGAGCTGTAAAATGAAAACTCCTAGTTTCCACAAACTCATTTCACTTCTCACTTATAGTATCCCACCTGGTGAGGCCACAAAAAAAGTTTCAGCAGGATCTGATGTGGAATTTCAAAATAAAACCCAATTGAAATCTGTTATTACATCGTTATTGTCACATGTTGACAAAGCTGTAAATTGAAAACTCCTAGTTTCCACAGACTCATTTCACTTCTCACTTATAGTATCCCACCTGGTGAGGCCACAAAAAAAGTTTCAGAGGGATCTGATGTGGAATTTCAAAATAAAACCCAATTGAAATCTGGTATAAATGCGTTATCGCCATATGTTTACAGAGCTGTAAAATGAAAACTGCTAGTTTCCACAGAGTCATTTCACTTCTCACTTATAGTATCCCACCTGGTGAGGCCACAAAAAAAGTTTCAGCAGGATCTGATGTGGAATTTCAAAATAAAACACAAGTGAAATCTGTTATTACAGCATTATCGTCACATGTTCACAGAGCTGTAAATTGAAAACTGCTAGTTTCCACAGAGTCATTTCACTTCACACTTATAGTATCCCACCTGGTGAGGCCACAAAAAAAGTTTCAGCAGGATCTGATGTGGAATTTCAAAATAAAACCCAATTGAAATCTGTTATTACATCGTTATTGTCACATGTTGACAATGGTGTAAATTGAAAACTGCTAGTTTCCACAGACTCATTTCACTTCTCACTTAAAGTATCCCACCTGGTGAGGCCACAAAAAAAGTTTCAGATAGATCTGATCTGGAATTTCAAAATAAAACCCAATTGAAATCTGTTATTACATCGTTATTGTCACATGTTGACAAAGCTGTAAATTGAAAACTCCTAGTTTCCACAGACTCATTTCACTTCTCACTTATAGTATCCCACCTGGTGAGGCCACAAAAAAAGTTTCAGAGGGATCTGATGTGGAATTTCAAAATAAAACCCAATTGAAATCTGGTATAAATGCGTTATCGCCATATGTTTACAGAGTTGTAAAATGAAAACTGCTAGTTTCCACAGAGTCATTTCACTTCTCACTTATATTATCCCACCTGGTGAGGCCACAAAAAAAGTTTCAGAGGGATCTGATGTGGAATTTTAAAATAAAACCCAATTGAAATCTGTTATTACAGCATTATCGCCACATGTTGACAAAGCTGTAAATTGAAAACTCCTAGTTTCCACAGACTCATTTCACTTCTCACTTAAAGTATCCCACCTGGTGAGGCCACAAAAAAAGTTTCAGATAGATCTGATCTGGAATTTCAAAATAAAACCCAATTGAAATCTGTTATTACAGCATTATCGTCACATGTTGACAGAGCTGTAAATTGAAAACTCCTAGTTTCCACAGACTCATTTCACTTCTCACTTAAGGTATCCCACCTAGTGAGGCCACAAAAAAAGTTTCAGAGGGATCTGATGTGGAATTTCAAAATAAAACCCAATTGAAATCTGGTATAAATGCGTTATCGCCATATGTTTACAGAGCTGTAAAATGAAAACTGCTAGTTTCCACAGAGTCATTTCACTTCTCACTTATAGTATCCCACCTGGTGAGGCCACAAAAAAAGTTTCAGCAGGATCTGATGTGGAATTTCAAAATAAAACCCAATTGAAATCTGTTATTACATCGTTATTGTCACATGTTGACAATGGTGTAAATTGAAAACTGCTAGTTTCCACAGACTCATTTCACTTCTCACTTAAAGTATCCCACCTGGTGAGGCCACAAAAAAGTTTCAGCAGGATCTGATGTGGAATTTCAAAATAAAACCCAATTGAAATCTGTTATTACATCGTTATTGTCACATGTTGACAATGGTGTAAATTGAAAACTGCTAGTTTCCACAGACTCATTTCACTTCTCACTTAAAGTATCCCACCTGGTGAGGCCACAAAAAAAGTTTCAGCAGGATCTGATGTGGAATTTCAAAATAAAACCCAATTGAAATCTGTTATTACATCGTTATTGTCACATGTTGACAATGGTGTAAATTGAAAACTCCTAGTTTCCACAGACTCATTTCACTTCTCACTTAAAGTATCCCACCTGGTGAGGCCACAAAAAAAGTTTCAGATAGATCTGATGTGGAATTTCAAAATAAAACACAAGTGAAATCTGTTATTACAGCATTATCGCCACATGTTGACAAAGCTGTAAATTGAAAACTCCTAGTTTCCACAGAATCATTTCACTTCTCACTTAAAGTATCCCACCTAGTGAGGCCACAAAAAAAGTTTCAGAGGGATCTGATGTGGAATTTCAAAATAAAACCCAATTGAAATCTGGTATAAATGCGTTATCGCCATATGTTTACAGAGCTGTGAAATGAAAACTCCTAGTTTCCACAGAGTCATTTCACTTCTCACTTATAGTATCCCACCTGGTGATGCCACAAAAAAAGTTTCAGATAGATCTGATGTGGAATTTCAAAATAAAACACAAGTGAAATCTGTTATTAATTGATTGATATGCAAGCTCATGTCTTCTACAGTTTTTGTAAGTTATTGATTGATAATTACTATCATGTCATGCATATTGATGCATAAAACTTGTTAACATGCTTATTTTTACAATAAATTAATTTTTCTTTGTGTTGACACTTGTGTGCAGGATATTTCTGCATCTTTATAATTATCTATAACTGTATAATACATATTGTAAAATATTATTCATTTATTTTATCACTCAGAATGTTAAGTTGTCTGTGACATGTCATAAAACCTATTTTTGTATTTAAAATTGTATTATTTAAAAAAAGAAGCCTATGACATGTTCACATTATTAAACATAACTCGTAAAAAAAATTATTTTTTTGTTCTTGATTGGGGTGTGGAGGGGACTCATTCTGAGAAACTGTAAGCTTATTTTGTTGCTTTAATTGACCAGACCAGACAAAAGATACTTCAAATTTTATATTTTTTAGTAAAACGAAGACAAAGAAAACTAACATGAATCACACACTTGAAAAAAAGTAAAGATTAGAAAATATAACTAAAGAATATATGCACATACAACAGTGTATTTATATCTATATGACTATGTCATTACTGAAGAGTACTTATGGATTATTCATGAAAGAGGAGGAGGAGGTGATCTGCCTTTGTGCTGTTGGCGCTGTTATGCCAACCAGTCATCCAATGATCGTCCATTTGAAGCCTTGGATCAAATGTGGCATTTTTATAGCGACTATGCCCATATTATTTTGTTTTTGTTTGTCCACATTTGCTGCACGTGTTATAGTTGGCTCCTAGTATCTATTGCCTTTTGTGGACCCCGCTTTCTTCCTCCAAGGCCAGTCTTTGCCTGTTCCTTTGTGTGTAGCGTGACACAGGTGCAGCAGGTGCAGTGGCTAGTGGAATGAAGCCTGCACCTTATGTTGTGGCTCCAGGCAATGCATACGCGGTGGGCACAGTCATAACTGGGTTTAGAATTTTGGTCCCCAACAGTAACCCAGGTGCTGACACAGGTGGAATAATTCCAGTTACACTGGTGGCAGGTGTGATGGCACTTCATACTGTCAGCAGCAGCGGAAGAAACTGTAGCAGCAGCAACAGGCTTGTTACCTGGTCTCAGAATAGGAGCCTCTCCTACTCTATTTAGTGGGAGATTAAATTTGAATTTTGGCCCATATGTGAATGGTGCCTCATCCATTTTTTCCCTTATAGCTGGAAGGTCGCGTGCCGTGCAGCTCCAGCAACTAGCTTGGATGAGTCAATCCATGGGCGAGGACACTCATGTCTTGTTTTTTTCTGCCTCCGCTGAAACCTGAAATAAATCAAAGGTATTATGATAATGTTTTGAAAAACTCTGTGAAATTGAAGAAAATAACGAGCTGTGCTCACCACTGAATGAGTGTTCTCTGTTTGAGCTCAAACAGCTGGATCATAGTTTCTTCCATCAGCCTGCGATTGCTCAGCACTATATCCCGAATATGGTGGTTATCCAGGAGGATTTTGGACCAGCTTGGGGTGATATGTCCAGCCTTTTTGTTAGGAATCTTATGTAAACTGCTAAACTTATGCATATAGCCACCACCAAGCGGCTGGTGCTTGGCCACTGAGCTGGACCCCATAGGATGTCCAATGAGACACCTTTTGACACTTTCTACTCCTGGTGTCACCACGGTGCGTTTTGGTACCTTAAAGCGGCCGTGAGTAAGTTGAGGCTGGTAGTTGACCCACTTTTTGTCCACATCCAGGAGAGCGGTCCATAATTGAATGGCCTCTGTAACAAGTGGGTCAGTGAGGTAAGGAGCCTCACGGAGTCTCACTAAGTAAGAAACCAGCTCCTGGACTTTGTCCCAGCCAGCTATGCCATCGTATCTAACAACAATCAACCAATAAATGCAAAAGAAAGTTAGGAATGCTAAATCAGATGAGACTGAAATGAAAAGATGGTCCTTTAGAACAGGTTAAAACATCTCACCTCTGCCTTGTCTGATTTAAATTGTTTTATTTTGAAAATCCACATCAGATCTATCTGAAACTTTTTGTGTGACATCACCAGGTGGTTATCTATCAGTAAAAAGTGAAATGACTATGTGGAAACTAGGAGTTTTCATTTCACACCATCGTCAACATATGGCAATAATGCATTCATACATGAATTCAATTTGATATTATTTTGAAATTCCACATCAGATCCATCAAAAATTATTTTGTGACTTCACCAGGTTGGTCACTATCAGTGTAAAGTGGAATGAGTTTGTGGAAACTAGGAGTTTTCATTTAACATCTTTGTCAACATATGTCCATAATGCATATATACCAAATTTCAATTGGGTTTTATTTTGAAATTCCACATCAGATCCCTCTGAAACTTATTTCATGGCATCACCAGGTGGAATACTATAAGTGAGAAGTGTAATGAGTCTGTGGAAACTAGGAGTTTTCAATTTACAGCTCTGTCAGTATGTGACGATAATGCTGTAATAACAGATTTCAATTGGGTTTTATTTTGAAATTCCACATCAGATCCCACTGAAACTTTTTTGTGGCATCAACAGGTGGGTATCTATCAGTGAGAAGTGAAATGACTCTGTGGAAACTAAAAGTTTTCATTTTACAGCTCTGTAAACATATGACGATAATGCTGTAATAACAGATTTCAATTGGGTTTACTTTTGAAATTCCACATCAGATCCCTCTGAAACTTATATTGTGACATCACCAGGTGGGATACTATAAGTGAAAAGTGAAATGAGTCTGTGGAAACTAGGAGTTTTCAATTTATAGCTCTGTCAGCATGTGACGATAATGCTGTAATAACAGATTTCAATTGGGTTTTATTTTGAAATTCCACATCAGATCTATCTGACACTTTTTTTGTGCTCTCACCAGGTGGGTATCTATCATTGAGAAGTGAAATGAGTCTGTGGAAACTAAGAGTTTTCAATTTACACCATTGTCAACATGTGACGATAACGATGAAATAACAGATTTCAATTGGGTTTTATTTTGAAATTTCACATCAGATCCCTCTGAAACTTTTTTGTGGCCTCACCAGGTGGGATACTATAAGTGAGAAGTGAAATGAGTCTGTGGAAACTAGGAGTTTTCAATTTACAGCTCTGTCAGTATGTGACGATAATGCTGTAATAACAGATTTCAATTGGGTTTTATTTTGAAATTCCACGTCAGATCTATCTGAAACTTTTTTTGTGGCCTCACCAGGTGGGTATCTATCATTGAGAAGTGAAATGAGTCTGTGGAAACTAGGAGTTTTCAATTTACAGCTTTGTCAACATGTGGCGATAATGCTGTAATAACAGATTTCACTTGTGTTTTATTTTGAAATTCCAGATCAGATCCTGCTGAAACTTTTTTTGTGCTCTCACCAGGTGGGTATCTATCATTGAGAAGTGAAATGAGTCTGTGGAAACCAGGAGTTTTCAATTTACACCATTGTCAACATGTGACAATAACGATGTAATAACAGATTTCAATTGGGTTTTATTTTGAAATTCCACATCAGATCTATCTGAAACTTTTTTTTGTGGCCTCACCAGGTGGGATACTATAAGTGAGAAGTGAAATGACTCTGTGGAAAGTAGGAGTTTTCAATTTACAGCTTTGTCAACATGTGGCGATAATGCTGTAATAACAGATTTCAATTGGGTTTTATTTTGAAATTCCACATCAGATCTATCTGAAACTTTTTTGTGGCCTCACCAGGTGGGATACTTTAAGTGAGAAGTGAAATGAGTCTGTGGAAACTAGGAGTTTTCAATTTACAGCTTTGTCAACATGTGGCGATAATGCTGTAATAACAGATTTCACTTGTATTTTATTTTGAAATTCCACATCAGATCCTGCTGAAACTTTTTTTTTGAACTCACCAGGTGGGATACTATAAGTGAGAAGTGAAATGAGTCTGTGGAAACTAGGAGTTTTCAATTTACAGCTCTGTGAACATGTGACGATAATGCTGTAATAACAGATTTCAATTGGGTTTTATTTTGAAATTCCAGATCAGATCTATCTGAAACTTTTTTTGTGGCCTCACCAGGTGGGATACTTTAAGTGAGAAGCGAAATGAGTCTGTGTAAACTAGGAGTTTTCAATTTACAGCTTTGTCAACACGTGGCGATAATGCAGTAATAACAGATTTCAATTGGGTTTTATTTTGAAATTCCACATCAGATCTATCTGAAACTGTTTTTGTGGCCTCACCAGGTGGGTATCTATCATTGAGAAGTGAAATGAGTCTGTGGAAACTAGGAGTTTTCAATTTACAGCTTTGTCAACATGTGGCGATAATGATGTAATAACAGATTTCACTTGTGTTTTATTTTGAAATTACACATCAGATCCTGCTGAAACTTTTTTTGTGGCCTCACCAGGTGGGATACTTTAAGTGAGAAGTGAAATGAGTCTGTGGAAACTAGGAGTTTTCAATTTACACCATTGTCAACATGTGACAATAACGATGTAATAACAGATTTCAATTGCGTTTTATTTTGAAATTCCACATCAGATCTATCTGAAACTTTTTTTGTGGCCTCACCAGGTGGGATACTTTAAGTGAGAATGGAAATGAGTCTGTGGAAACTAGGAGTTTTCAATTTACAGCTTTGTCAACATGTGGCAATAATGCCCTAATAACAGATTTCACTTGTGTTTTATTTTGAAATTCCACATCAGATCCCTCTGAAACTTCTTTTGTGACATCACCAGGTGGGATACTATAAGTGAGAAGTGAAATGAGTCTGTGGAAACTAGGAGTTTTCAATTTACAGCTCTGTCAGCATGTGACGATAATGCTGTAATAACAGATTTCAATTGGGTTTTATTTTGAAATTCCACATCAGATCTATCTGACACTTTTTTTGTGCTCTCACCAGGTGGGTATCTATCATTGAGAAGTGAAATGAGTCTGTGGAAACCAGGAGTTTTCAATTTACACCATTGTCAACATGTGACAATAACGATGTAATAACAGATTTCAATTGGGTTTTATTTTGAAATTCCACATCAGATCTATCTGAAACTTTTTTGTGGCCTCACCAGGTGGGATACTATAAGTGAGAAGTGAAATGACTCTGTGGAAACTAGGAGTTTTCAATTTACACCATTGTCAACATGTGACGATAACGATGTAATAACAGATTTCAATTGGGTTTTATTTTAAAATTTCACATCAGATCCCTCTGAAGCTTATATTGTGACATCACCAGGTGGGATATTATAAGTGAGAAGTGAAATGAGTCTGTGGAAACCAGGAGTTTTCAATTTACACCATTGTCAACATGTGACAATAACGATGTAATAACAGATTTCAATTGGGTTTTATTTTGAAATTCCACATCAGATCTATCTGAAACTTTTTTGTGGCCTCACCAGGTGGGATACTATAAGTGAGAAGTGAAATGACTCTGTGGAAACTAGGAGTTTTCAATTTACACCATTGTCAACATGTGACGATAACGATGTAATAACAGATTTCAATTGGGTTTTATTTTGAAATTTCACATCAGATCCCTCTGAAACTTATATTGTGACATCACCAGGTGGGATACTATAAGTGAGAAGTGAAATGACTGTGGAAACTAGGAGTTTTCAATTTACACCATTCTCAACATGTGACGATAACGATGTAATAACAGATTTCAATTGGGTTTTATTTTGAAATTTCACATCAGATCCCTCTGAAACTTATATTGTGACATCACCAGGTGGGATACTATAAGTGAGAAGTGAAATGAGTCTGTGGAAACTAGGAGTTTTCAATTTACAGCTTTGTCAACATGTGGCGATAATGCTGTAATAACAGATTTCACTTGTGTTTTATTTTGAAATTCCACATCAGATCTATCTGAAACTTTTTTTGTGGCCTCACCAGGTGGGATACTATAAGTGAGAAGTGAAATGAGTCTGTGGAAAATAGGAGTTTTCAATTTACAGCTTTGTCAACATGTGGCAATAATGCTGTAATAACAGATTTCACTTGTGTTTTATTTTGAAATTCCACATCAGATCCTGCTGAAACTTTTTTTGTGGCCTCACCAGGTGGGATACTATAAGTGAGAAGTGAAATGAGTCTGTGGAAACTAGGAGTTTTCAATTTACAGCTTTGTCAACATGTGGCAATAATGCCCTAATAACAGATTTCACTTGTGTTTTATTTTGAAATTCCACATCAGATCCCTCTGAAACTTCTTTTGTGACATCACCAGGTGGGATACTATAAGTGAGAAGTGAAATGAGTCTGTGGAAACTAGGAGTTTTCAATTTACAGCTTTGTCAACATGTGACAATAACGATGTAATAACAGATTTCAATTGGGTTTTATTTTGAAATTCCACATCAGATCTATCTGAAACTTTTTTTTGTGGCTTCACCAGGTGGGATACTATAAGTGAGAAGTGAAATGAGTCTGTGGAAACTAGGAGTTTTCAATTTACACCATTCTCAACATGTGACGATAACGATGTAATAACAGATTTCAATTGGGTTTTATTTTGAAATTTCACATCAGATACCTCTGAAACTTATATTGTGACATCACCAGGTGGGATACTATAAGTGAGAAGTGAAATGAGTCTGTGGAAACTAGGAGTTTTCAATTTACAGCTTTGTCAACATGTGGCGATAATGCTGTAATAACAGATTTCACTTGGGTTTTATTTTGAAATTCCACATCAGATCCTGCTGAAACCTTTTTTGTGGCCTCACCAGGTGGGATACTATAAGTGAGAAGTGAAATGAGTCTGTGGAAACTAGGAGTTTTCAATTAACAGCTTTGTCAACATGTGACAATAACGATGTAATAACAGATTTCAATTGGGTTTTATTTTGAAATTCCACATCAGATCCCTCTGAAACTTTTTATGTGGCCTCACCAGGTGGGATACTATAAGTGAGAAGTGAAATGACTCTGTGGAAACTAGGAGTTTTCAATTTACAGCTCTGTGAACATGTGACGATAATGCTGTAATAACAGATTTCAATTGTGTTTTATTTTGAAATTCCACATCAGATCCTGCTGAAACTTTTTTTGTGGCCCAACAGGTGGGATACTATAAGTGAGAAGTGAAATGAGTTTGTGGAAACTAGGAGTTTTCAATTTACACCATTTTCAACATCTGACAATAACGCTGTAATAACAGATTTCAATTGGGTTTTATTTTGAAATTCCACATCAGATCCCTCTGAAACTTCTTTTGTGACATCACCAGGTGGGATACTATAAGTGAGAAGTGAAATGAGTCTGTGGAAACTAGGAGTTTTCAATTTACAGCTTTGTCAACATGTGGCGATAATGCTGTAATAACAGATTTCACTTGTGTTTTATTTTGAAATTCCACATCAGATCCTGCTGAAACTTTTTTTGTGCTCTCACCAGGTGGGTATCTATCAATGAGAAGTGAAATGAGTCTGTGGAAACCAGGAGTTTTTAATTTACAGCTTTGTCAACATGTGGCGATAATGCTGTAATAACAGATTTCAATTGTGTTTTATTTTGAAATTCCACATCAGATCCCTCTGAAACTTTTTATGTGGCCTCACCAGGTGGGATACTATAAGTGAGAAGTGAAATGAGTCTGTGGAAACTAGGAGTTTTCAATTTACAGCTTTGTCAACATGTGGCGATAATGCTGTAATAACAGATTTCACTTGTGTTTTATTTTGAAATTCCAGATCAGATCCTGCTGAAACTTTTTTTGTGCTCTCACCAGGTGGGTATCTATCATTGAGAAGTGAAATGAGTCTGTGGAAACCAGGAGTTTTCAATTTACAGCTTTGTCAACATGTGACAATAACGATGTAATAACAGATTTCAATTGGGTTTTATTTTGAAATTCCACATCAGATCTATCTGAAACTTTTTTTTGTGGCCTCACCAGGTGGGATACTATAAGTGAGAAGTGAAATGACTCTGTGGAAAGTAGGAGTTTTCAATTTACAGCTTTGTCAACATGTGGCGATAATGCTGTAATAACAGATTTCAATTGGGTTTTATTTTGAAATTCCACATCAGATCTATCTGAAACTTTTTTGTGGCCTCACCAGGTGGGATACTTTAAGTGAGAAGTGAAATGAGTCTGTGGAAACTAGGAGTTTTCAATTTACAGCTCTGTGAACATGTGACGATAATGCTGTAATAACAGATTTCAATTGGGTTTTATTTTGAAATTCCAGATCAGATCTATCTGAAACTTTTTTTGTGGCCTCACCAGGTGGGATACTTTAAGTGAGAAGCGAAATGAGTCTGTGTAAACTAGGAGTTTTCAATTTACAGCTTTGTCAACACGTGGCGATAATGCAGTAATAACAGATTTCAATTGGGTTTTATTTTGAAATTCCACATCAGATCTATCTGAAACTGTTTTTGTGGCCTCACCAGGTGGGTATCTATCATTGAGAAGTGAAATGAGTCTGTGGAAACTAGGAGTTTTCAATTTACAGCTTTGTCAACATGTGGCGATAATGCTGTAATAACAGATTTCACTTGTGTTTTATTTTGAAATTACACATCAGATCCTGCTGAAACTTTTTTTGTGGCCTCACCAGGTGGGATACTTTAAGTGAGAAGTGAAATGAGTCTGTGGAAACTAGGAGTTTTCAATTTACACCATTGTCAACATGTGACAATAACGATGTAATAACAGATTTCAATTGCGTTTTATTTTGAAATTCCACATCAGATCTATCTGAAACTTTTTTTGTGGCCTCACCAGGTGGGATACTTTAAGTGAGAATGGAAATGAGTCTGTGGAAACTAGGAGTTTTCAATTTACAGCTTTGTCAACATGTGGCAATAATGCCCTAATAACAGATTTCACTTGTGTTTTATTTTGAAATTCCACATCAGATCCCTCTGAAACTTCTTTTGTGACATCACCAGGTGGGATACTATAAGTGAGAAGTGAAATGAGTCTGTGGAAACTAGGAGTTTTCAATTTACAGCTTTGTCAGCATGTGACGATAATGCTGTAATAACAGATTTCAATTGGGTTTTATTTTGAAATTCCACATCAGATCTATCTGACACTTTTTTTGTGCTCTCACCAGGTGGGTATCTATCATTGAGAAGTGAAATGAGTCTGTGGAAACCAGGAGTTTTCAATTTACACCATTGTCAACATGTGACAATAACGATGTAATAACAGATTTCAATTGGGTTTTATTTTGAAATTCCACATCAGATCTATCTGAAACTTTTTTGTGGCCTCACCAGGTGGGATACTATAAGTGAGAAGTGAAATGACTCTGTGGAAACTAGGAGTTTTCAATTTACACCATTGTCAACATGTGACGATAACGATGTAATAACAGATTTCAATTGGGTTTTATTTTAAAATTTCACATCAGATCCCTCTGAAGCTTATATTGTGACATCACCAGGTGGGATACTATAAGTGAGAAGTGAAATGAGTCTGTGGAAACCAGGAGTTTTCAATTTACACCATTGTCAACATGTGACAATAACGATGTAATAACAGATTTCAATTGGGTTTTATTTTGAAATTCCACATCAGATCTATCTGAAACTTTTTTGTGGCCTCACCAGGTGGGATACTATAAGTGAGAAGTGAAATGACTCTGTGGAAACTAGGAGTTTTCAATTTACACCATTGTCAACATGTGACGATAACGATGTAATAACAGATTTCAATTGGGTTTTATTTTGAAATTTCACATCAGATCCCTCTGAAACTTATATTGTGACATCACCAGGTGGGATACTATAAGTGAGAAGTGAAATGACTGTGGAAACTAGGAGTTTTCAATTTACACCATTCTCAACATGTGACGATAACGATGTAATAACAGATTTCAATTGGGTTTTATTTTGAAATTTCACATCAGATCCCTCTGAAACTTATATTGTGACATCACCAGGTGGGATACTATAAGTGAGAAGTGAAATGAGTCTGTGGAAACTAGGAGTTTTCAATTTACAGCTTTGTCAACATGTGGCGATAATGCTGTAATAACAGAGTTCACTTGTGTTTTATTTTGAAATTCCACATCAGATCTATCTGAAACTTTTTTTGTGGCCTCACCAGGTGGGATACTATAAGTGAGAAGTGAAATGAGTCTGTGGAAAATAGGAGTTTTCAATTTACAGCTTTGTCAACATGTGGCAATAATGCTGTAATAACAGATTTCACTTGTGTTTTATTTTGAAATTCCACATCAGATCCTGCTGAAACTTTTTTTGTGGCCTCACCAGGTGGGATACTATAAGTGAGAAGTGAAATGAGTCTGTGGAAACTAGGAGTTTTCAATTTACAGCTTTGTCAACATGTGGCAATAATGCCCTAATAACAGATTTCACTTGTGTTTTATTTTGAAATTTCACATCAGATCCCTCTGAAACTTCTTTTGTGACATCACCAGGTGGGATACTATAAGTGAGAAGTGAAATGAGTCTGTGGAAACTAGGAGTTTTCAATTTACAGCTTTGTCAACATGTGACAATAACGATGTAATAACAGATTTCAATTGGGTTTTATTTTGAAATTCCACATCAGATCTATCTGAAACTTTTTTTTGTGGCTTCACCAGGTGGGATACTATAAGTGAGAAGTGAAATGAGTCTGTGGAAACTAGGACTTTTCAATTTACACCATTCTCAACATGTGACGATAACGATGTAATAACAGATTTCAATTGGGTTTTATTTTGAAATTTCACATCAGATACCTCTGAAACTTATATTGTGACATCACCAGGTGGGATACTATAAGTGAGAAGTGAAATGAGTCTGTGGAAACTAGGAGTTTTCAATTTACAGCTTTGTCAACATGTGGCGATAATGCTGTAATAACAGATTTCACTTGGGTTTTATTTTGAAATTCCACATCAGATCCTGCTGAAACCTTTTTTGTGGCCTCACCAGGTGGGATACTATAAGTGAGAAGTGAAATGAGTCTGTGGAAACTAGGAGTTTTCAATTTACAGCTTTGTCAACATGTGACAATAACGATGTAATAACAGATTTCAATTGGGTTTTATTTTGAAATTCCACATCAGATCCCTCTGAAACTTTTTATGTGGCCTCACCAGGTGGGATACTATAAGTGAGAAGTGAAATGACTCTGTGGAAACTAGGAGTTTTCAATTTACAGCTCTGTGAACATGTGACGATAATGCTGTAATAACAGATTTCAATTGTGTTTTATTTTGAAATTCCACATCAGATCCTGCTGAAACTTTTTTTGTGGCCTCACCAGGTGGGATACTATAAGTGAGAAGTGAAATGAGTTTGTGGAAACTAGGAGTTTTCAATTTACACCATTTTCAACATCTGACAATAACGCTGTAATAACAGATTTCAATTGGGTTTTATTTTGAAATTCCACATCAGATCCCTCTGAAACTTCTTTTGTGACCTCACCAGGTGGGATACTATAAGTGAGAAGTGAAATGAGTCTGTGGAAACTAGGAGTTTTCAATTTACAGCTTTGTCAACATGTGGCGATAATGCTGTAATAACAGATTTCACTTGTGTTTTATTTTGAAATTCCACATCAGATCCTGCTGAAACTTTTTTTGTGCTCTCACCAGGTGGGTATCTATCAATGAGAAGTGAAATGAGTCTGTGGAAACCAGGAGTTTTTAATTTACAGCTTTGTCAACATGTGGCGATAATGCTGTAATAACAGATTTCAATTGTGTTTTATTTTGAAATTCCACATCAGATCCCTCTGAAACTTTTTATGTGGCCTCACCAGGTGGGATACTATAAGTGAGAAGTGAAATGAGTCTGTGGAAACTAGGAGTTTTCAATTTACAGCTTTGTCAACATGTGGCGATAATGCTGTAATAACAGATTTCACTTGTGTTTTATTTTGAAATTCCACATCAGATCCTGCTGAAACTTTTTTTGTGGCCTCACCAGGTGGGATACTTTAAGTGAGAAGTGAAATGACTCTGTGGAAACTAGGAGTTTTCAATTTACACCATTTTCAACATGTGACGATAACGATGTAATAACAGATTTCAATTGGGTTTTATTTTGAAATTCCACATCAGATCTATCTGAAACTTTTTTTGTGGCCTCACCAGGTGGGATACTATAAGTGAGAAGTGAAATGACTCTGTGGAAACTAGGAGTTTTCAATTTACACCATTGTCAACATGTGACGATAACGATGTAATAACAGATTTCAATTGGGTTTTATTTTGAAATTTCACTATAAGTGAGAAGTGAAATGAGTCTGTGGAAAGTAGGAGTTTTCATTTTAAAGCTGTGTCAACATGTGGCAATAACGCATTCATACATGATTTCAATCGGATTTTACTTTGAAATTCCACATTTGACATATAACTATCTAAATCTAATAATATATCTCGGAGGGGGGGGGGGGTATACATTGAAATTTCATGTATGCTTTCACTTTAGAAATAAGTCCTTTTTGCAGTTACCGCGATGTATGTAAAAAAGGGGCACACCGTTTTCGAGAGAGGGCTCACTTGACAGCCGTTCGACGAGACAGGGCTGGCTTGACACCAGTGTCTCTCCGCATGAGACCGGGCTTCCCCCAAAACGCGCTCCAGTTATCCACAAAACCAACGCCGTTTTCTGGGCACCATCTAGAAAGCCAGCGGTTAAATGATGAAAAGCGGCTGTACATTTCATCATTGACTAAGTTCGGCAGGGGACCAGAGAAAATTACAGTGTCGGACATCGTCTTAGCCACTTTACACACCGAAGTTACGTTTAACTTAACCACCTCTGACTGTCTCCGTCGGGCATCATTACCGCCTGCGTGAATCACGACTCGACGGAACCTGGACTTATTCTGAGCTAACATCCTAAGGTTCCCCTCGATGTCACCAACTCTGGCCCCCCGGATAACACCTGACTGTAGCCTGACTGTTTATTTGTTTTATTTCTAATTTTGTTGCCAAAACAAAATCAGCAAGCCGAAACCTACCTTTTCTTGATAATCGGGATTTAAAACTCTTGAAAAGAATCGGTGAAAATAGGACCGTACAAACCTCAAACGGTTTTCGACTTTTTCAACTCGGACAAAGCAAAAACAAAATTAGGGGCCTGCACAAAACCGTACCAGGCCTTTTAAAGCAAAAACAGTGAATGAAAAAACAATTTGCACGTCCTCTTACTGGTTTTTCAAATCTGGCATGACAACTGATGAAATAAAGGAAGTAAAATTGGAAGACTTCTCATGTTTTTTGTTATTGTTTTTTTTTTTTTATTGGTTAAACATAGAAACTTAAAAACAAGGTTTCATAATCTTCCAACAATAAATTAAAAAATGTATTTTTCTTTTTTTTTTTTTTTACAAACGAAGTTAACAGTATTTTAAAGCTTCTTTAACCATTTCTTAAATTACCAGCAATTGTGTTTGAAATAAACTTGAATGAGTTTATTGGTAGTGACAAATGGCAGTAAGAAAATATATTACTTTGTATTTTAAAAAAAATTATATATAAATGTATATTTTTAACTGAAAATAATGTCTTTATAGGATTCTGAACAGTGAAGAAAAGCCTAGCGTGACCACATACTGATTGGAAGAAACATTTTCTTTTAGAAACTGAACAAAACAAAGCTTAGAGTTTGATAACTGGTCTATACATCCAACTGAGTGAATTAGGGCAAAGTTAACAAAAGGAGGGTAATGAACTCCAAACGTGACACTGTTTCACTGGAAATAAAAGTGCCTTTCCTAAAAGACGAGGCAAGTGTAAATGTGCCAAGAACGGAGGAGAAGCGGAACCGGATGGAGGAGACCTGGAACAGAATGGAGGAGAAGCGGAACCGAATAGAGGAGACATGGAACCGGATCGAGGAGACGTGGAACCGGATGGAGGAGGAGTGGACCCGGATGGAGGAAACGTGAAACTGGATGCAGGAGATGTGGAACCGGATGGAGGAGACGTGGAACCGGATGGAGGAGACGTGGAACCGGATGCTGGAGACGTGGAACCGGATGGAGGAGGAGTGAAACCGGATGGAGGAGGAGTGGAACCGGATGGAAGAGACGTGAAACTGGATGGAGGAGACGTGGAACCGGATGCAGCAGGAGACGTGGAACAGGATGGAGGAGACGTGGAACCGGATGGAGGAGACGTGGAACCGGATGGAGGAGACGTGGAACCGGATGCAGGAGACGTAGAACCGGATAAAGGAGGAGTGGAACCGGATGGAGGAGGAGTGGAACCGGATGCAGGAGATGTGGAACTGGATGGAGGAGACGTGGAACCAGATGGATGAGGAGTGGATCTGGATGGAGGAGGCGTGGAACCGGATGGAGGAGGCGTGGAACCGGATGGAGGAGATGTGGAACCGGTTCGAGGAGACGTGGGACCGGATGGAAGAGGAGTGGAACCGGATGGAGGAGATGTGGAACCGGATGGAGGAGACGTGGAACCGGATGCAGGAGACGTGGAAGCGGATGGAGGAGGACTGGAACCGGATGGAGGAGATGTGGAACCGGTTCGAGGAGACGTGGAACCGGATGGAGGAGGAGTGGAACCGGATGGAGGAGGAGTAGAACCGGATGGAGGACGACTGGAACCGGATGAAGGTGACGTGGAACTGGATGGAGGAGAAGTGGAACCGGATGGAAGAGGAGTGGAACCGGATGGAGGAGGAGTGGAACCAGATGGAGGAGGAGTAGAACCGGATGGAGGAGGACTGGAACCGAATGGAGGAGACGTGGAACCGGATGGAGGAGAAGTGGAACCGGATGGAGGAGACGTGGAACCGGATGGAGGAGGAGTGGAACCGGATGGAGGAAGAGTTGAACTGGATGGAGGAGACGTGAAACTGGATGGAGGAGGAGGGAAACCGGATGGAGGAGAGGTGGAACCGGATGGAGGAGACGTGGAACCGGATGGAGGAGACGTGGAACCGGATGCAGGAGATGTGAAACCGGATGCAGGAGACGTGGAACCGGATGGAGGAGGAGTGGAACCGGATGGAGGAGACGTTGAACCGGATGGAGGAGATGTGAAACCGGATGGAGGAGGAGTGGAACCGGATGGAGGAGGAGTGGAACCGGATAGACGAGACGTGGAACCGGATGCAGCAGGAGACGTGGAACAGGATGGAGGAGACGTGGAACCGGATGGAGGAGGAGTGGAACCGGATAGACGAGACGTGGAACCGGATGCAGGAGACGTAGAACCGGAGAGAGGAGGAGTGGAACCGGATGGAGGAGGAGTGGAACCGGATGGAGGAGGAGTGGAACCGGATGCAGGAGATGTGGAACTGGATGGAGGAGACGTGGAACTGGATGGATGAGGAGTGGATCTGGATGGAGGAGGCGTGGAACCGGATGGAGGAGGCGTGGAACCGGATGGAGGAGATGTGGAACCGGTTCGAGGAGACGTGGGACCGGATGGAGGAGACGTGGAACCGGATGCAGGAGACGTGGAAGCGGATGGAGGAGGACTGGAACCGGATGGAGGAGATGTGGAACCGGTTCGAGGAGACGTGGAACCGGATGGAGGAGGAGTGGAACCGGATGGAGGAGGAGTAGAACCGGATGGAGGACGACTGGAACCGGATGAAGGTGACGTGGAACTGGATGGAGGAGAAGTGGAACCGGATGGAAGAGGAGTGGAACCGGATGGAGGAGGAGTGGAACCAGATGGAGGAGGAGTAGAACCGGATGGAGGAGGACTGGAACCGGATGGAGGAGACGTGGAACCGGATGGAGGAGAAGTGGAACCGGATGGAGGAGACGTGGAACCGGATGGAGGAGGAGTGGAACCGGATGGAGGAAGAGTTGAACTGGATGGAGGAGACGTGAAACTGGATGGAGGAGGAGGGAAACCGGATGGAGGAGAGGTGGAACCGGATGGAGGAGACGTGGAACCGGATGGAGGAGACGTGGAACCGGATGCAGGAGATGTGAAACCGGATGCAGGAGACGTGGAACCGGATGGAGGAGGAGTGGAACCGGATGGAGGAGACGTTGAACCGGATGGAGGAGATGTGAAACCGGATGGAGGAGGAGTGGAACCGGATGGAGGAGGAGTGGAACCGGATAGACGAGACGTGGAACCGGATGCAGCAGGAGACGTGGAACAGGATGGAGGAGACGTGGAACCGGATGGAGGAGGAGTGGAACCGGATAGACGAGACGTGGAACCGGATGCAGGAGACGTAGAACCGGAGAGAGGAGGAGTGGAACCGGATGGAGGAGGAGTGGAACCGGATGGAGGAGGAGTGGAACCGGATGCAGGAGATGTGGAACTGGATGGAGGAGACGTGGAACTGGATGGATGAGGAGTGGATCTGGATGGAGGAGGCGTGGAACCGGATGGAGGAGGCGTGGAACCGGATGGAGGAGATGTGGAACCGGTTCGAGGAGACGTGGGACCGGATGGAAGAGGAGTGGAACCGGATGGAGGAGATGTGGAACCGGATGGAGGAGACGTGGAACCGGATGCAGGAGACGTGGAAGCGGATGGAGGAGGAGTGGAACCGGATGGAGGAGATGTGGAACCGGTTCGAGGAGACGTGGAACCGGATGGAGGAGGAGTGGAACCGGATGGAGGAGGAGTAGAACCGGATGGAGGAAGACTGGAACCGGATGAAGGAGACGTGGAACCGGATGGAGGAGAAGTGGAACCGGATGGAAGAGGAGTGGAACCGGATGGAGGAGACATGGAACCGGATCGAGGAGACGTGAAACTGGATGGAGGAGGAGTGGAACCGGATGGAGGAGGAGTGGAACCAGATGGAGGAGGAGTAGAACCGGATGGAGGAGGACTGGAACCGGATGGAGGACAGGTGGAACCCCATGGAAGAGGAGTGGAACCGGATGGAGGAGGAGTGGAACTGGATGGAGGAGACATGGAACCGGATCGAGGAGACGTGAAACCGGATGGAGGAGGAGTGGAACCGGATGGAGGAGGAGTGGAACCAGATGGAAGAGGAGTGGAACCGGATGGAGGAGGAGTGGAACTGGATGGAGGAGATGTGGAACCGGATGGAGGAGACCTGGAACAGAATGGAGGAGAAGCGGAACTGAATGGAGGAGACATGGAACCGGATCGAGGAGACGTGAAACCGGATGGAGGAGGAGTGGAACCGGATGGAGAAGATGTGAAACTGGATGGAGGAGGAGTGGAACCGGATGGAGGAGACGTGGAACCGGATGGAGGAGGAGTGGAACCGGATGGAGGAAGAGTTGAACCGGATGGAGGAGACGTGAAACTGGATGGAGGAGGAGTGAAACCGGATGGAGGAGAGGTGGAACCGGATGGAGGAGACGTGGAACCGGATGGAGGAGACGTGGAACCGGATGCAGGAGATGTGAAACCGGATGCAGGAGACGTGGAACCGGATGGAGGAGGAGTGGAACCGGATGGAGGAGACGTTGAACCGGATGGAGGAGATGTGGAACCGGATGGAGGAGATGTGGAACCGGTTCGAGGAGATGTGGAACCGGATGGAGGAGGAGTGGACCCGGATGGAGGAGACGTGAAACCGGATGCAGGAGATGTGGAACCGGATGGAGAAGGAGTGGAACCGGATGGAGGAGACGTGGAACCGGATGGTGGAGATGTGGAACCGGATGGAAAAGGAATGAAACCGGATGAAGGAGGAGTGGAACCGGATGGAGAAGGAGTGGAACTGGATGGAGGAGACCTGGAACAGAATGGAGGAGAAGCTGAACTGAATGGAGAAGACATGGAACCGGATCGAGGAGACGTGGAACCGGATCGAGGAGACGTGGAACCGGATGGAGGAGAAGTGGAACCGGATGGAAGAGGAGTGGAACAGGATGGAGGAGGAGTGGAACTGGATGGAGGAGATGTGGAACCGGATGGAGGAGACCTGGAACAGAATGGAGGAGAAGCGGAACTGAATGGAGGAGACATGGAACCGGATCGAGGAGACGTGAAACCGGATGGAGGAGGAGTGGAACCGGATGGAGGAGAAGTCGAACCGGATGGAGGAGAAGTGAAACTGGATGGAGGAGGAGTGGAACCGGATGGAGGAGACGTGGAACCGGATGGAGGAGATGTGGAACCGGATGGAGGAGGAGTGGAACCGGATGGAGGAAGAGTGGAACCAGATGGAGGAGACGTGAAACTGGATGGAGGAGACGTGGAACCGGATGCAGCAGGAGACGTGGAACAGGATGGAGGAGACGTGGAACTGGATGGAGGAGACGTGGAACCGGATGCAGGAGACGTGGAACTGGATGTAGGAGGAGTGGAACCGGATGGAGGAGACGTTGAACCGGATGGAGGAGGAGTGGAACCGGATGGAGGAGATGTGGAACCGGTTCGAGGAGATGTGGAACCGGATGGAGGAGAAGTGGAACCGGATGGAGGACGAGTGGAACCGGATGGAGAAGGAGTGGAGCCGGATGGAGGAGACGTGGAACCGGATGGAGGAAACGTGGAACCGGATGGAGGAGGAATGGAACCGGATGGAGGAGGAGTGGAACTGGATGGAGAAGGAGTGGAACCGGATGGAGGAGACGTGCCTCATGGATGGGAACATTTTAACAAACAACTTAAACAAGAACCTCAGAGATGATAAAATATTTGAAATTAGAAAAGAAAAAACAGCAAAATGATTAAGCTGTGAAGAGCTGAAAATATTCAAAATACAAATACTATTAAAATCACCAATAAAAATCACAATGTAACCTAACCAAAAAGTTATACCTTTAATGAAACCAAATCATGTCATGAAGATTTTGTTTTTGAATGACCCAGAAGCAGAAAACCAGAAAAATATGACAAAACTAAACCGTTAAACTGAAATGATCAACACAAATATACTGAGAGTAACTAAATGAAACAGCAGTGCTGTTTTGGAAATACAAAGCTGGTGTGGTGCCGGGAAAAACCTGAACCAAAAGGTAAATAAGGACAAAGCTATAAAACAAAACCTTAGGTCCATTTAGTCCAGCTGTGAGAAGATTGGAGCTGCACATCTGAATTATACAGCCATCAACAAAAAGAAGAAACACTAGACTTTCAGTTACACACAGTTCAATATAAAATAAAAACACAATGAAGACATTGATGAGTGAGACAATCAATACAGAAAAGTACCAAAAAAAAGGTCTAATATAGCAAACATATGGAGTCATTAGCCCAGTGTTTTTCAACCTTTTCTGAGCCACGGCACACTTTAACCCTGACAAAAATCCCGCGGCACACCAGCATCCAAAAAAAAAAAACAGAAATTCATGATCTGTATTGATCGACAGCCCCCCCCCAATCTCACGTGGATTTTTGTGATAATTGTGGCAGAAAAAGCAGGAAGTTGCGGCTGTTTTTTTCTAAGAGATGAACCACCAGCTAAAGACGAGCTTTAGCTGGTATTTTTGTTAGAACTGAGCGACTTTATCAGCAGAATTAAGAACAAAGAAGTGAAGACTTTAACCACTTCTGATTGGTCAGACTGATGACATGTGATTAAGCCTTCAAGAATGATTGGCGGAGACAGTTAAAGGGGCGGGACTTTTCTTTACACACTTATAGCTGCAGCTAAATCGCGGTACCGTGATTATTATCAAAATGTCTTTAATAGAATCAAATAAACACAAAGAAAAAGTAATTTTAAGATATTTTATATTCCTAACTACTCAGTGTTTTATCAGGGCCTGTTTGGATGAACACAGAGCTGATATCCTGGAGATGGAAAATGTTTTTAGATCAGTGAATGAGGGCAATTTCCCACGGCGCACTTGACCATCTCCCACGGCACACGAGTGTGCCGCGGCACACTGGTTGAAAAACACTGCATTAGCCTATCAACTCAAAGCAATAAGTAAAACTTTGATCAAAGAAAAGGTCAAATGAAATGAAGAAATGTTCATGTGCTAAATTAGCTAAAAAAAAGAACATTTTATAAAAGCTAAAAAATATCAGTAAGAATACCGAATGATGTAAATCTGAAGTTTGATTTTATGAATTAATAGAAAATTTCAAACATTGATGACAGTTTGATTCATCTCTTGTGGTGAGTTTGCTGAAGCAGCTCTAAAGGGAATAAATATTGTTAATGAATATATTTTCTACAACTATGCCTCAGCCTTTTCAGTCGTTCAGCTAGTTTTCTAAAAACCTTTATTGTTCACGAATGAATTACCAAAGATAAACAAGAGACAGAATTAATTTACTTTCACAGGATCAGATAACAGTCAATTTGTAATTCCTGACCCCCGAGCTGTGTGATACATTAACAAGTGGGCACATTCAAACACAAAATGAACTTTAAAGACCCACTCTTGAAAATTGTGTTTTTACACGTTCTTGTTGCATTTTTCTCATGATGGAGGACATACATAAATAAAATTGGGATTAACATCGAATTTCTGAGTATTATTTTGTTCAAGTCATTGTGAAACAGGACCAGACCCAATTTTTTTTTTTTTTAATTAATTCAGGAGGAGTCTCATCAGCCAGAGCTCGATGGTGTCGGAGTGGGGCTTCTTACTGTCATCAATGACCATCACACAAGTCCAGTGCACTACGAGCCTATAAAAATCTGTTGTGATTGAAAGTGATGAAGTGGTCAGCCTCCCCAGATTGGGTGATGCCTTCGTGGTAATGTTTGGACTCATCTATGCAATGCACCTCAAATATCCCAAAGCACTGACCAACACGTTTGGATTTACTCAAAAGATTTAACTTGAACTACCATCCAGGTTACAGACCCTCAAAAATGACTTGATAATATATACGTAAATCTAAGTTGAAATAAGCAGGCATAAAGCATTAGTTTTCTCCCTTGGTCTAAATAATGCCTCAAAAATATTGCACTACTCTGCATTTGTTCAGGCAGTAGGCTCAAAGTTCACACTGTCTATTATCAAGTAACACAAATGTTTTACTTGTTTTGACCTTTTTATTAAGTGTAATTTTCTTTAATTTCAACAATGCACAGAAGGGAGTGATCAAATAATATTGTTAGGCAGATGTTTATAACATAGCGCTTTATTTAAGTTACATATTACTCATTGTTTTTTAGGCAATCAGTTGCCTAAAAATATTAAAGTTTTGAAATGCATGGTTTTGAGTTTATTGACTCAAAACATTTGATTACCCCTGTACAAGAAAGTAACTATTAGAGATTAAACTCTGTTAAGATAAAATTATGTTGTTGTGTACTTATTTTCTTAAGGCAGTGTTTTTCAACCAGTGTGCCGCGGCACACTCGTGTGCCGTGGGAGATAGTCAAGTGTGCCATGGGAAATTGCCCTCATTAACTGATCTAAAAACATTTCCCATCTCCAGGATTTCAGCTCTCTGTTCACCTAAACAGGCCCTGATAAAACACTAAGAAATTAGCTATATGAAAGATCATAAAATACTTTTTTCTTTGCGTTTATTTTATTTTATTAAAGACATTTTGATAAGGATGACAGGTACCGCGATTCAGCTGCAGCTCCGGCTGTATTTTGGAAAAGTTCCGCCCCTTTAACTGTCTCCACCAATCATTCTTGAAGGCTTAATCACATGTCATCAGTCTGACCAATCAGAAGTGGTTAAAGTCTTCACTTCCTTGTCCCGATTTAGCTCGTAAAGTCGCTCAGTTCTAACAAAAATACCAGCTAAAGCTCGTCTTTAGCGGTGTAACTTTCCACAGAATCCGGTATCAGACCGTGGAACAAGTGAACAAAACAATGAAGCTCAGAGACGCGATCTCCGCCGGCCGTTTAATGCACTACATCTCCCATGATGCATTGGGTTGTGAGACTGACAGCGCACAAGGAGATCTGTTGTAAAACGTCTTGAATCCAACGAACACACTTCAAACTGTTTTTAAATCTTCTAACTTAACTTTTATTGCATCTTTTAGAAAAAAAACAGCTGCAGCTTCCAGCTTTTTCTGCTACAATTATCTCAAAAATGAACGTGAGATTGTGGAGGGGCTGTAGATCAATACAGACTATGAGTTTCTCCTTTTTTTTTTTTTTCATTTTTGGATGCTGGTGTGCCGCGGGATTTTTTTAAGGTTAAAGTGTGCCGTGGCTCAGAAAAGGTTGAAAAACACTGTCTTAAGGTATGCAAACTTATTCCTGTGGCTAGAAAACTCGAAACTGGTGAGTCGTAGTAACTGATGACCCTTAACCCTTGTGCTATCTTAGATGAACCCTAAGAGGTCAGAGCACTGTCTAGTGGGTCTAGATGACCCAACTCCCAATGATTAACCCTTGTGCTATCCTGGGCACTTTAACATTGGGAGTTGGGTCATCTAGACAGAAATGCTTTTTCATTTTCAAAATGTAACTGCATCAAATGACTCAAAATTAAAAGGAAAAATCAATACTTCAAAATGCTTTTTCATTTTCTACTTAAAAACCGCTTATTCTGTGCCATAATTCAAATCAAATCAAATCTAATTTTATTTATAAAATAGCGCTTCTCATGCATTTGTGCAGCTCGAAGCGCTTTAACATTAAAAACAGAAAACACACAATATCACAGTAAAAACCCAACCCACCCTTCCCACTCCCCTCTGTTAAAACATATGAAAAATAAATAAATAAAAAATATAGAAAGAAATAAACAAACAAGTAGGCCTCTGCTCTGCTGTGAGGAAACGGTATTTGGGAATCCTTTCATACCAGGAGCCGGCCTGGCCATGGGAGCATCGCCACAGCGCCCACCCAGACTGGGACAGCACTGGGGTCCACTTCACAGCCGTGAAGCTGCAAAGTTAAATTCCAGCTGCCCCAGCAATGGCGACAACTGCAGCAACAACGATCGACCAAGCCGGCAAGCCCTGGAAAAATAGATCCCCACAAGAAAAACTTTGGCTAAAACCATGATAAGATACTAAAATTAAAGACATGAGATGTAAATAAAAACATAACATTGAGAATAAGATGCAGAAAATGAAATTAAATACATAAAATAGTCTATGCTACAACCAATAGAATAAATTAGCAGTTAAAATCAACTAAAAGCCAAATTAAAAAGTTGGGTCTTGAGCCTCTTCTTAAAAACCTCTACAGCAGGGGTCTCAAACTCAATTTACCTGGGGGCCACTGAAGGCAGGGTCTAGCTGAGGGAGGGCCGCAACTTCAACGCACACACATGCGCAACTTGAGAGTGTCTGAGAGGCAATAATTTTGTATGGAACATGTACTATACTATTACTATAATATACTCTGTTATTAACTGTTTTCTGTACAAAATGTAATCATAAAACACTCATTCAAATAAAATACATGAATAAAAAAATCAATAAGTAAATAAATTAGTAATACATTTCTGTTAATTCAGTCTTCTATATCTACTGTTTTCTGATTTAAACATCCTTATTAACGCAGTTCAGTTAACACTGTTTAATTATAACTATTAAACACAAAAGATGACTCCAATACTACAGTTCTGTAAATCCAGCAATGGGTTCTTCTGAACACAGATTCTCTTGTCTTCTTACTGCTGGACACTTGGCAGCACTTCCTCCCAAACAGCTGAGATCCTCAGTGTGATTAAAGATGATTGACAGTAAATATGGACTGAACTTGGACTTATTGAAATTTAAGGTGGAGAAGTCAGAGAGTATGTGCTCCCAATTTTGAGTCTGTGTTGAATTTTTTTTTTTTTAAGTTTACTTCTTAAAACACACATCAGTAAAGAAGAAACAAAATTCAGAAACCATTTTTGGATTTTCTTTCTTATGACTTTTTGCACATTTAAACCCCGGTCACAAGTTATTGTAGAGCAGCCGGTCATCAACTACAATACATTTTTATAAAAAAACGGATGGAAATTCATGTTGTTGACACCAAATAAGTGCAGCCAAGATGCACAATAAGCGTGTTTGAGATCACCCAGGTACACAAAACGCTGCGCAGATCACCTGGTGTGTGACGTATGTTTTTGCTTTTGCTCCAACATGACCTGTCAATCATCACAAAAATAACACCAGAAAGGGGCGGAGCAACGCCCCAACCTGAGCTAACGCAGCTGGAAATGTAATACTGCACTGACTGCAGGCCGCCCATGACTACAAAACAATGCATTGTGGGAAATGTGTCCTGACGTTTTTTGTAGTTGAGTGATCAATTAAATTAAAATAATTTAAAATACCTATTGATTAAAAAAACATACATCACAAAACATTCAAATAAATATAAAAGACATAATAACACAGATCGTACTAAGGGGGAGAGGCATATTAAAACTAAATTGAATGTTAAGGACAACTCCAACTTCTTCGCTGCAACTTCGCCTTCATCTAAAAAGTATTGGCCCTAAAAACGACCCCTGGGGAACCCCACAACTTATTTCATGTATTCTTGAAGAGCACGTATCCATACTTACATAAAAGTGTCGCCCTGTAAGGTAAGAGTAAAACCACTTAGGAACATTTCTGTCTAATAGAATCTGGTTGTCTATTGTATCAAAAGCAGCACTGAGATCCAGTAGCACCAGAACAGAAAGTTTCTGGGAGTCGTAGTTTAATCTAAGATCATTGAGTCTTTGTACTATGGTTTGTCCTTAAACCAGACTGATATTTCTCTAAAATTCTTTGGGTAATTAAAAACTGGAGTAGCAACACTTTTTTCTACAAATTTACTTAAAAATGGTGAGTTGGATACAGGTCTATAGTTATCTAGAGTTTTCGGGTCTAAATGAGTTTTCTTCAGAAGGGGCCTCACCACCCCCGTCTTACAGGTAGAGCGGAAGACCCCCGTCTGAAGAGAGCAGTTTACTATATTTAAAAGCTCTGACTCAAAGAATCCATAAAATGTTTTAAAAAGTGAAGTGGGAATGGGAACTAAAAGGCAGGTTGTAATGTTTACTTGGAAGGCGCCGCAAACCAGCACGAGCTAAACCGGCTACCGAATGTAATTCCCACATATTTACAATTATTGTCCTTTGTTAAACTATCATAGGTTTGAAGAATGGCCTCTAAAGTACATAAAACCACCAATTCCAAATTACTATTTCTATGATCTAATTACTCTATTTAATTAACCCTAACCATCGATAAAATGGCAGCTTGTTTACAAAGCACAAAGCATGATGGGACCACGACACGATTAGCTGCGGAAAAGTCGTTTACTAGAGATCTAAACAGCAATGTGCAGTAGACCTCCATGAATGTCTACCAAATGTATAATGAATATCTATAGCTGTAAACATTGAAGTAGCCATGACTTAGATACTTTTTTTTTTTTTCTTTTCTTTTTTTTTTGTCCTGTCCAACAGCTGGGCAGACAGATGAGAGCTGAGGGCCTCTTGTGTTGGACATATTTTACTTTAACAAGAGGGGTTATTAATCTTCATACAAACCAGAGGTATGTCTGAATAAACCCCTTTTGTAATTGAGGCCAAACTTTATAAATTTCAACCGTGTTTGAAAATCTTGGGTGTTGGACCGGACGGAAAAGGAAAGAAGGGAAGAAAAGGGAGGAATGCTAGAGAGAGAGGGGGGCAGGAGGGTGACAACAGGAGGGGAGGGGGGACAAGACCATGAAGCAGCACAAAGCAACAAGTTTACTGGTTGCCCATCGTCACGGCAAGGTTCAAATGTGGTACAAAAAGGGCGGGGCCTGTCCACACACACACTCAAATGTTACCAACACACCTGTTAGCCGCAGAAACGTCCACACGTCGACACGTACACAAAACAGACAGTGCTCACACGCACTCCCACGCCTTCAAACCAACTAGTGTGAAATATTTCAGTCATTAAACCATGCAAACTTTTAGTGCAAAGGTGAGCGAACACCTGTGCTCAGGTGAGCGCCCATGCTCCTCCAAAACGGATGGTGGAACGTGAAAAGAAGGAGGGAGAGTGCCCAGCCATCCCCACCCCAAGACCCCCGCCGCAGCAGCAGCGGCAGCCGGAATCCCCCCAACGCCACACGGGAACAGGCAGGGAACAACCGCCTCCCGGGCGACCAAGACCGCCACCCAGGCCAGGGCCAGCAGGACCGCCGCGAGGCCCCCAGAGCCAGAGAGAAGGGAGGCACGGAGGGAAAGAGAGCGCCGCCCCAGCCCAACCAGGAGAGCAGCCCCCCCGCCGCGCCGGGAGAGCCCAACGCAGGGCCCCACCGGAGAAGGACGCCCACAGCCCCAGACGAGCACCCCACCACCACCCAGGAGTTCCGGGCATCCCATAATCATGACTTAGATACTTAAGAGACTTGTCTGTGCCGAGTGGGTGCAGTCCTCTGATTTAATGAAGCATGTTGCTCTTGTTTGTACAGATGTGATTTTTGAAGGTTTCTTCTCTTTGGAATTTGAGGTCTTGCAAAAAGAAAAAAAATCTTTCAGCAAATGCTCCAGAGTGGTAACCTTTTATTAGTGAGCGGACATTTGAGTCATGATGGGAAACGCCAGCACCGGGAGCATCTAAACACTGTAAATTAAAAACTCTGGATGACTGAAAGCTCATCATTCATAATCATTTCTCCAGTGGAAATAATTTACCTTCTCAACGTGTCGGTTGGTGTTTGGCAGACTATTCCCCAAAGTATCGACGTGTTGACGTTCTCCTCAGGCTCGCCATCTTCAGTGTAACGTGCTCGCAGCCCTGTTGTACATTCAGAAGGGGGTGAGTCAATTTAGTCAGGAAGCCCAGAACAATCAGCAACTTTATTGGATTTTTAAATTCCACTTGATGGAGTTTGGCTCCTCACAGAATGAGCATCCTCCAGATGTCTGTGGAGAGAGGAGCAGAGAGCAGCTAATGCAATAACTCCTCCTTCAAGATAACAGTGCAGCACTTATATATTCTAATCTTTAGTGAAATCTCTATTTTTCAAGCCTGATGTGTTACTGTTGTGATGCTGTATTGATGTACCATGGGGAGAGAATACCCACTGCATGAAACTGTAATTATCTAAGCCCTCTTGATTTAAATCCCTTGATATTAAGTGGAGAAACAAACGCTGAACACTTCTGCATTGCTTTAAGTGAGAAACAGCAGTGATTGATGCAGATGATGATGCTTAAAATAAGAAAGGGTAACATAGCTGTGTCTTCTGCAAAAAGACAGATCATGTTCGTGCATTAAGGATCCCGCTCATTTAACAGCGTGACGGCCCTGAATTGGCCCTGCTGAAAAACAAAGAACCACTTCATGTCCTCTGTGCCACAAATCCTCACAATACCTTTTCAAAACCTGCTTCTTTCTGATAGCACTCATGGAAGTGTTCAGGGTAAAATTCATGCTTAACAAAAAATAAAACCTATCCGAACTTTTGGCTCACTTCAATGTTAGCAGGTTAGTTCAGGGTAGGTTACATATTTTCCAATTGACATTTTACTGTAGTAAGCTAACATTATACACTGTAAATATAATATCATGTTTAAAAAATGCATCGCATGTTTCTAGGGGTTAGCACTCTCACCTCACCTCACCTGTTTGGAATCCCAGCTGCTTCCTTTTTGTGCGAAGTTTGCATGTTCTCCCCGTTCTTGTGAGGGTTCAGATAATAGATGGAACTGCTAATAAAAAACAAACTTGAAGCACTAAAATTAACAGAGTGCAAAATTGGTTATGTACTGTAAACCAAAGCAAAATTAAACAGGGGCCCCCTTTGAAAGGATGTTCAAATGTGAAGCCTTATTGTGAAGTAACTGTGAGGATAATGTTAGAAGCACGCACTTTTGTTGTACAGTTATGTTGTCATACTGTGCCCTTACATCACACTCTAGTTGTTAGTAAGGTGGCTTCTCACTGACCGCTGCTCTGCTGTATCTGGACTTAGGATTTAACTTACTAAATCCAGAACTTTTATTGGTTCACTGCAGCTGTTAAAAAAACCCTGCATATTTATAGATGTACACAAGATAAATATAAAACACTTTAATAAACATATTTTCACCAAAATATGTTTGTCTGCATTTTCTTGTCAAGTACAGAGATTTTTGGGGAGATTTCTTTCACCCTGCTGAAGTTATTTCTGGCAAGAGTCATAATGTCAGACCAATCTTTTCTCAAATATATTTCCAAAACATCTGTCATCAATTCCAGGTTTTGCAGAGTACATGCTGAAGAGATTTTACGTGTTTTTTTTCCTTCTTTCAGTAATATATTTTTGAGCATCCCTCTAAGGCAGGAATGCAGTTCAATGGCAAAATAATCACAGTAACTCAGAAAAAAAAGTAATCCACTTGCTCTTGAAAAGATGGAACACCTATGCACACATTTGTGTTTTCTGTAAACATTTTGTTTATTCTGTGCCAACATCATGAGGAAGCTAATGTCAAATATCACCCAGTCAAGCAGATGGCATGGTCATCCCAAGCCTTTAGCTCAGCTCCTGTCAGAGGGAGACCCCGACCATTTCAAGCATTTTAAATATTTGGATGCAGAATCAAAGTGAAGGACATTGTTAGGTTCAAACATTCTCCTGCTGGGCTCATTCACACAGGTCATTTAGCACATAAAGGATCTTGTCATCAGGATTCTATTGTAGTCAAGTCTTGGCATCAGTTCAAAAAGGGAAGATCATTTTCTTTCTTTATAGCGCCTTAGGCTACCGTCACTTTCACTCTCACGCTTTTATTCCTTCATTATCTACCTCACTGCTTTGGTCCAACAGCTATCTGGCTGCGTTTTCCAGCCATTTCCTTTCCTTTATGTTTCAGCTTGTTTTGTGTCTCTGCATCCCAGGCTGGTGGCCCCCAGGAGATATCAAGATCGAAGACCTCTTGGTGTGCATGGAGATCAAAAAATACTCATGCACATTTTTTGCTTCTGGGATGCTACAGGTCATAGCAAACATTGAAACAACACGTAAGGGCTAAGTAGACGAGACACAGGATCTTTCATTTTTTAAATCCACCCCAATGGCCTAAAGGTGCTTTCTTGAATGCAAATAGCCAATTCTTGCACATGTACCTACAGTTGGAAGAGAGATTGTGGGAAATGTCAAAGTGGTGCAAATCTCGTGAATTTTGCTCCAAACTTTTTCGTTCACAGCTCTAGTTCAATGTATGAAAGACTTGGTGTCATAGAATTCCAGCCAGGCACAAAATGCAATTATCAATTTATCCTCCATGATCACTTTTTAAACAATTGGTGCCTTGGAAAATTGAAAGGGATGCTATTTGTATGTCACTACCATAACCGAGTCTCTGGTCAGTCAAAGTTCGACCTGGTTAAACTTTCAACATGTGTTCAATGGCCGTGCAATTTGGACGTAGAGCCGAAAACAGTTGTAGACACTTGCCTGGCTATGTGTGAATAGGAGAGTTTTGAACACAGAAGCCCAAAATGCAAATCTACGCCAGTGTTCATAGACTTTTCTTTGGAAGTGGCCCCTTGAATGCACATTGCTGAAGGTGGTGTGAACATGGCACTAGAGAGTGAGAAAGTGTAGTTTGTGTTGACATCCTACAGTCGTCCTACGCATCACCTGTACACCCCATGCGTAAAGCATTTGTGCGCAGTCATTTTACTAACAACTAGTAAGGACATTGTATGACAGCATCACTGGTATGTCAAGTGTGTTACATACATTATCTTTACTAATACTTCATGTTACATTTGCCACAAACGTGACAATGGGACATTCCACGTCAAGGTGGAACATACAAGCATCAAGGGAACTACAAGACACGCCTGTGCTCCCCTTAACCCTTGTGCTATCCTAGGCACTTTAACATTGGGAGTTGGGTCATCTAGACCCACTAGACAGTGCTCTGAACCTTTTTTCTTCCATGATTTGTGATCTTCACTGGTGTCCATGGATTACATGAAATCTTTCCACCTTTATCCACCTTTGTCATGGTAGGGAGAACACGTCAACGTAAGGGTGGGGTCATCTAAGATAGCACAAGGGTTAAGATGCAGCCACTCCTCTCCGTGACCCTCCATGGTCCCAAAGATCCACAGCCCTTGAACAAGTCAATACAGGTGCATGTGACCTAAGCTTTAGACTCTGACAGCTCTTTACATATTTTAATTCCTGTATGATCTATCCCTGTTCATCTCAACATGCATTGTGGGTAAAAGGTTCCTCTACCCTTTTTTCGAGCCTGTCGATCGATACCAGCAGCCCAAATCCACATCTGCTTTGAGAAAACACACCCATGCAGTAATGTTGTAATCCTGTTGCAGAAAACCAGCCAAAAAATTCAAAGTACTTAAAGAGAAGGGACCGCAGAGGCTTGTTAAATGCAGTTTTAGCGGCCAATGGTCTTCGTCCACACGCAGATTTTGGATTTTCCAAAGCACTCAACACGTTTTACGAGGGGTCTCGGCACAGCGGGGGTAGCACTAACTTTATACTGTTTTACAATCCCTGCAGAAAGAGGATTTTATAGATTTCATAAACATCAGGAAACAAGTGACGGGTCATTCCAAAACACATGAATCATTTTAGATTCATGCTGTCTGAAGACTGTGAGGAAAACATAATCTGTTGTTCCATCTTTTGACTTTAATCTATTTTATACTTTTTGGCTTAGATAACAACTCAAACTGTTATGGAGCATAAAAATAATTTTAATAAAAATATGTTGAATTTTATTTTTTTTAAAAATTCTTTGCAGTAGGTTGCAAAAGAAATTTGACACATCTTTTCCTCTTATTTTAATGTCATTGCGCTCAATTTAACCCACTTTATTCAGTTGATTTATTGCTCCAAAAAAAGGCAACAAAAGGTTTGATTGTACTATTCCAATTTATTTGATTAAGATTGTATCTGAAAAACCAAATGCATCATCCTCAGCCAAATATAATAGAGTAATTGAGAGAAAATAAATGTGATTTATAGAAACAGAATCAGAAGGATTCAGGTCAAATTCCTGTTTTCTCATTGGAGTGAAGTCACTCCCTCCCCTGAGTGGAGGGAGTGTCTGACACTCACTGAGGCCGAGATAATGTGATAATGAGTCCATCCGGCATTAATCAGCACTGAAAGGTAGCTCCTCGCAGTGTTTGTTTGTGTGTATTGTGGTGTAAACAGATGGACGTTTGACCCTAAAGTTTCTGGAAATTGCACAACCAGGATAAGCACGTAAAGCTGTGCAATTATTTTCTGAATTTCCCATCATTCCTTTCAATGAAACCTATAATCAAGTCTGTTAGGAGTTTGCAACTCGCAGAAAGATGACTTTGGTTTTGAATTAAAACAAAGGAAATCTGAACTTTAACAAAGTGAAACAACTTGATGTCAATTGATTCATTTAGTCCAAAAAGGAGTTAAAAAAATTAGCAAACAGGGATTAAATTATATTATATTATATTATATTATATTATATTATATTATATTATATTATATTATATTATATTATATTATATTATATTATATTATATTATATAAATATTGATCCAGTTAAAGCCTTTATCTTATTGCTGAACTGGGTTTGCATAGAAACTATTGAAAAAACATTGAAATACATTTTTTTAAATCATAATCTGATGGTTTTCAAGTATTTTAGTGAGTAAAATATTAAATCAGAAAAGCACACCTCACTGAACAGTATAAAACTCATTGGCTGAAATGCATGTATAACAGCCTTAAGTTAAAACTGTAAATAAAAACATGCTAATAGGACATTCTAAATTAAACTAAATTTGCTTTTAACTAAATGTTTTTTTTAGTTTTTTTTTAACCTTTTTTCCTCATGCCATGTCAAAACAGAATGAGTTTAGAAAACAATTTTGAAAAAAGCACATCTGTATGGTCTGTTGCTGCAGAAACACAATGAAAATGGGACAGCAGATCTAGATCCAGCTGCTTTTATACATCTGAAGCGGAGGCACAATGAGGGATGCCTGTCAGATGAGTCAAAGCACAACCAGATTGCCCAAATCCCATTAGCTTAATGAGCAGAAGGTGTCTTTTGATGCAATGAAAACGGCCCACTTTTTGGCAAATACGGAAGTTGTCTCTCTTGCCAAGAAGTTAAAAATAATCCAAAGCAAAAACTCAACTGTTGAAGCCTGAGAAAGCTCCTTTTCTTTGTTCAAACAGTGAAACAAAAGTACCGATGTGTGCACACGAGAAACCTTTTTATTGTGTCCAGGAAAGGGCAACTCAAAATACTTCACTAAACTTTAGTAAAGTATCCTGAAGAACACTTTTTTTATGCCAGATGTCTCCAGAAGCGGAATACTAGCATCCCAGAGGACCGAACGTGTAGAAAAATGCAGTGAAAATGATCACAAATAAGTAGTAGAAATACTGGAGTTTGCAGAAAAATAAGAGCAGAAGGATCCATTCAGAGGAACAGGCAGAGGTAAACAGGACTAGATGCTTCTTGCATTTGTGAACAGATTCCTCCTCCCTTTGCTTGAACAGTTTTCCCCGCACATGCAGCCTGCTGGCTTACAGAAGGCCAGACGGAATAATAAATTATGCTCTTGATGATCACTGAATGGAAGAAAAAGGAGGAGCAAAGACACAAGAAAACATGTAACATACCAAGGCTTCCACCTGTGCAAATATTTAGAGAAAATTCAAGCCCGATGGGAGGGACAGATGTGTAACACAGCCCAGACGGAGACCTCAAATCATTCCTGAGGATCATTTCAATATGCAAATGGGTCTGGTTGGAGCCAAAGTCAGATTTGAAGGGAGGATTTCTCTGATGTGGGTATTTGAGCCTCCGTCTGCTGTTGCTGTCATCCTGAAGGTTTCCACAGGGAGACCCTGCAAACCTGACAGCACTTTGTCAGGCAACAATGAGCTCTCCCTGCCGTCTGACCGTAATCCTCAGTCCCAGGGTGAACACCTAAATCCCCTTGATTAACAACACCCAGATCAAAAAGGGCACATTTGGAATGATGCATGAAAAAGGTAATCAAATGGGCTGATGGTCAGCTTCTTCAAAGAGCCTCAAGTCAGGAGGGACTGTGGGAAGAGAGGATGATCCTGTGGGCCTCTGCACACTGAAATGCTTCTCCTGTAAATCTCTCCAAAGCTGTCAGGATGTATTCTGCCAAAAAAAAATGCCAGCTGATTGATTTGAACTGTTTTCAATGGGTGTGTGTTTTTTATCTTTTATCTGTCAACTGGGTTTCCACACAATTTTTGATATTTCTTACTCTTCACTGTTGCATTGATTTCTTCAGAATTTACACCTTTTTTTTATTCTGCCTTTATGAGGGTCAGATTTTATCTTTATCATTCAAGCCTGTCCATGTACTTCCTCATTAAGTGGCCTGCTTTGTGTAAATTAATCTGAAATGATAGAAAGGGAACTTAGAATGATGACCAGGAAGGTGGATTAAAGGATTTTTGACATTAAGTAGTTCCGTTGGTTCATAAGAGAAACTAATGCACACTTGTGTTTACATTATGTTTTCCAATTGCATTCTGGGAAGCATCATGCACTGCTCTGACTAAAGAATGTTTGTTTAGAAAAACCTCAAAAGTGAAATTAAAAGACCCACTCCAATCAAAATACTGTTGTTGTTGTTTTATATTGGCTAAAAACGGCATAACTATCATTAAAAGAGAACTGGGAGTGTTTTTAAGTAGATCAAAAGATGATCAGAGTGGGTCTTGAAATAAAAATAGGGAGATATCATAAAAAAAGAACCCATTTTACAACCAAAAATGTATCATTGCTAATTATAAATTGTAACATTCTGGAAATCCAACTGTTTAAGCAGTAAGTTATTACGACGACTAACCATTTTAGCATGGGTAGTAAAAGTACCATCCTAAACACACAGCAGCTGTCAGTCGACTCAGTCTGGATGATGCATTTTGTCTCGAAAAGAAATAACTTTTTGCTTTTCAAAAATCAATATTTTTTTTCTATATAAAAATACATAAAAGCTGCTACCTCACATCAGAAGAAAGTTAAAACTCATTCCAGAGTGACAGGATAATGTAACCCTGAAACTCTGCCGCCAAACCAAAAACAAATATAGATTTCGTGTTTTGACAAAAATGTCCACGAATTTTATTTTCCACATCTTGATTTTCTTCAAGTTGCAGCCTGAATTGATTTCTCAAACCTCCTTAAAGCCTGGGGCAGCTTTGACTCACTTTGTGTCAGCTGTAAACAGAGACTTCGCCCCTCCTGAAGAGGATTTCCCACTCTGCTCTTGTTTACGACTACACCAAACATTTGTTTCAACTGAGGCACGACTAGTCAAGCAACAAATTAGCAGTAAGCTGTGAAGCCAGCTTCTCAGAGGACCATCATTAAAGTTTCTGCAGCAGATTTAGCGGCTTTCATCCATGATGCCGCTCACTAAGAAAATAAATTGTTGCTACTCAGTTGATGAAATGCATTCCTGTCATTCCCTTTGGAAAGTTTTTTTTTTTTTTTTTTTTATAGATTATTCCCATTTCACTGTGATGTTTTTCTTGTTTTGATCCTGGCATCACAACAATCTGCATGCTCCTTCTAAAGCTCATGAACGTTATGGCGCTTCTCTCCCCGAGGAGCATTAAACGTCTGATGTGTAGCAGATTTGTTAGTGACCAGGTTTATGCAGTGAGTCTCTTTTAATAAAAAGCTTTGCGGGTTTGTCTGAATGGTGAGCCGCTCCTCATGTGCTCTTTGATTTCAATGTTCCTGCAGAGAAATGCTCAGTGTGCAAACAGAAGATCACGGTTATTTTGTGTTGCTACACAAATTGTCAACAGTTGTTGTGAAGGCCACAAGCTGGTTCTTTTTTTTTCTGTGCATTTTATGACTGTAAAAAGTTAGTAAATCTTTGTAAAACAAAAAATAGTTTTGGAAGATTTCTTCAATTTTTGTGCAAAAATGATCTTTGTAACGTGAAAGATTTATGAAAAATGGATGTTTTCTCACTAAAGAATATGAACACGTTTCTCTTTTTTGGTTTGTGTTCAGACTTATGCAGACCAAAAAAGCAGGAATTTTAGGTTTTGATGCATTGTTTTAGTGTTTTAATGTATTTTTAACCAACTGTGGCTGCCTCTTTGCCTGGTAAAAGAGGTTTGTAATCTCAATGGGATTGTCCTTGTTAAATAAAGGTCAGTAATAAATAATAGGAAACATCATGCAGGCTCACTGGGTGCATTTCACCGCAATCACCCAATTTAGAACAAGAATAACTTGCAATGAAATAAAAAACATGATTAAGAATAACATGTAAAAAAAAAAAAGGTACCAGAGCAAGAATAGTTACCAGCAGCTTACGTTCTGTGTGTTTTAAGTAAGAAAAAATGCTTATCTGTGATAATAAATGACTTTTCTTTTTTCGTTCTTTTTCTTCTTATTGTTTCAGTTCACACAGTCTCCATTTAAACAGCTGTTGTGACTCAGAAATATTTCCATGCAGTTTGTTTTGCCCAGATGTGAATTTTGTTTTTTTAATTTTTTTTTGGGGGGGGGGGGGATTTCTGTCCTGTTTGGCTTCCAGTTATCTAATGTAATCTAACAATCCTATAAATTATTTATTTTTATTAAATTATTAAATTATATTTCTAATTATTTCTGCTTTTTCTAAAAAATAACACTTTGGAAGAAGAAAGAATATTTTGTACACCGGCAAAAAAGCGTGTCAGAAGATAGAGCGGAGAAAAGACAATCATGTAATCATCTTTAACCAAAATGAAATGACTCCTGAGAATAAACTGAGATGAATTGGGTTCACCAGAGGAACGAACAACAGAAATCTGGAAGCAAAAAACTCTTTCAATACAATCTAAATGAGATCAAAGAAAGTGGGGTCCTGCACAAAACCTTGATTTAAATGGAGAAATGATTCACTCGAGATGTTTTATCTCAGTTCCAGCACAACAATCAGAAATCACCTGTGTGTGGATTTCAAAACCCACAGTGTGACAGAAAAGTTCTCCAACCCAGAGCTGACAGTCAGCAACACATCAGTGCGTGGAAGTGATCAAATTCTCCTTTAATAAGCTCAGATGTCTCTGTCACTGCTGTCTGTGTCTCGTCTCATGAAGCATCATACGAGGGAAGCAGCTCTAATAGGCTCTGTCGGCGATTGTTCCCAATTAAACGTGTGAATGACCATGAATAAAGTCTGTGTGAACAGCAAAGCAGCGGAGGCCATGTAGGTCACAGACTGTGATTTTTACAGGCTAGGATCCTGGAATTTGGCAGAGGGGGCCCCGACATGCAGGAGCGCTGGGAGCGTGGGCTTTTATCTGCGGGGCTAAGTGGGCCAAAGCTGCAACAAGAGGGGCTACGGTCCATGCGGGCTCCACAACACGTCACACAAGGGCAGTGGGAACAGTCGTGTGGGGCAGGGTCATAAATCACAGAGAGGAGGGGGGAAATGGAGCTCTGCCAGAAATGACTAAACATCACGTGTTTACGGAAATTCCATTGATGCTGGGGAATAAATGAACAACATTGGGTGATTTGACCTCCGTTTATGCACTCTGTTCACTTCCAGCTGAATTCTGTGGTCAGACTGATCCGAAGCATCAGCAGCTCAGGTTTTCTCCCAGATTTTGATCACATGATAAGCAGAAGATGAAACTGAACAAGGTTTCTTTGATGTCGAGACCTTGTGATGCCTGTTAACGAGCAGGACGTCTAACCAGGATAAAATAACTCACAAAATAACATGGAACTCAGTGGATTAGAAAGAATGGATGAAGGTTTTAGGAGAAACTCCAAGCAGCTGGATGTTCCCATGATTCCAGCTGCACGTACTTTTGAGAAGTTTAGGGTCTAAGAAGAGGAACTGAGGAGATGGAAAACATGATTGGTAACCAAAGAGCCGAGAACAATCTCCAAAACCGTTGAAGGTGAACCTCAAGGGTCAAGGTACATCGGTGTGGACAGTGAAATTCATGGGAGGTCAAAGGGGACAGCCCTGTTGTAGGTAAATCATAAGAAAGAACTTAAAAGCACATTAAGAAAAGCAGATGGTCACTACTGCAAAACATGGAGGAGGTGTAGTTATAGTATGGGTTACTTGGCTGCATCTTTTTTGAATCTTTGTACTTTCATAAAATCATGAGACATTCAGTACTTCACTTTGCTGTGGTGTGTATGATGTTTGGTCTTCCACCAGGATAAACACCCGAATTAAAAAAAACAAAAAAACAAGAACGAATAAAGCAGAACATTCAAGTTTTCTGAAGTGTCCTTCTTTGAAAGGAGCTAAAAATCTGCTGTCTGGAGAAGACGCCCTTCAAAACTGACACGGTTGAAGCAGTTTACTTACAAAAGTGAGAAAAGGTCCTTCTGGACAAGTGGGCACGACTCCATGACTGTTGATTGCAGTGATTGATAGGGACCACTTTTATGTATGGTTTCTGTCAAAATAAATAAATAAAAACACAATAGGGGTCGGATTACATAAATTCACTTTTTCCCCACTTCATTTCAAGCAACATGTCAAATTCTGCTTGACTTTATTTGAATCATAATGTTTAATGAATCTAATGTGCAGTGTGTGTGTGTGTGTGTGTGTGTGTGTGTGTACTGTTTGCATTATAGCAAATGTGATTATGAGTAACGGCATCATCTTCCTTAATTTTTCTTATGATCTCAATATCTGATACAGGTTTGATATTTTATTTTTGATATTTCATTAATATTTCAGGTTTGATATTTTTTTTCATCAAGTTTGTCATTTTTTATTTTGTATTAAGATTCATTTGAAAAAAAAACAATGTAAAAGAGGTGGCAAAAATGTTATGGCGGATGTAAAATGAATATTTTAAAGGGACCAAAAGGGTGTAAAGAAATTGTTTACTAATTCATGAGAAAAGATATTTTTTTGTGTCTTAAAAATGATAACATTTTATGGCAGAATAGTTCCTACTAATTTATTAAAGGTAATGTTTTGAATACTTTCCATACTTTCAATAACAAAGCAAGTTAACCTTGAAACCACAAGTAAAAATCAAAGTTTTACTCACAGTTAAGACGTTACGTTAATGGTCAACCTGAAAAGGTATCGTTTCAAGAAGGTGGAGACTGTCTGTAAGCATGCTGCATAAAACACTATCACCTGGTTTCTCATCTTCACTATGTAACCTTAGAAACATGGGAGACAGTGGACATCGGTGATGAGGATTGGCAAAGCGTTTGGAGATGTGACGAACATATTTCAGCTTGTAGCAAAGTCCGATCTTTACGACCTAAAAGGAATCATAGGATGTTTAACCAGACATACCCTTAACTGTAGCTTTTCTCCCTGTTGCATAAAAGGTAAATCAGAAGATGGACCTTTGATACATCGATTTTGATCATGCCAAAGTTGCAGAGGTTTTGGTCTGATAGACTTGGAGAACTACAGAAAAGATTGAGGCTAAATCTGGATTTGGATCTGCTGTCTCTCATTTAGATCTCTCGAGTAAGATATTTACGGCTGAAGAAATAAAATTAAAACATTCCTCTAGCAGAAGGTTTTACTAGACCTGGTTCCACTGGAATGCTTAACATGTTTAATACACTCACAGACTGGAATTTTTCTTACTATTATATTTGGGACCTGACCTGATATCTCAGTTTTTTTGTTAGAGGGATTCTCCTGATTATTATGTCGTCATGCTGGTCTATCTGTTCATCTATTTATTTACTGTGTTGTCTGCAGAGTCTAAGCCAGTGTGTTTGTGTTGTTAGGTTTGTAAAAAGAAAAGAAGAAAAAAAGAAGTATTTCACAATAAAAAAATGGTTTCTTCTTTGAATTGAACAGAAGATCCTTTATTCAGTTTTTTTGCTGATTTTGTTATTTTAGGCCACATCACTTCATTTTGTGCTTCGAAAAAATTGAAAGATGAAACAGAAAAAAACTGCTCCGACACATTCCTCCGTCAGCTTCAATGTTTAATGTACCTCAACACATTCCAAAGATAAGGTGAGTAAATACAGAGAATAAACGTCACGTTTTAGTGTATTTGTGAGAATCAACGTGGTATAACCTACAATTACAGATAATTGCTATAGCGTACTCCACAAGCAACACGTTTGGACGTTTATAACTATTCCATTCAGGTGCTAAGTTACATGTGAGGTGATAAATACCACGGGTTAAAAAAAACAAAAAAACAAGGCAAGAAATAAATGTGAGGTGAAACATTCACATTTGAACTTTCACTTCCATAAACATTTCAAAGCTGCATCAAAACCTGAACATCAGTTTGTTTTGATCATTTATCTGACAGACCGCCACAAAAACTTAATTTAAGTTAAATCCAGAACATTAAAGCCAGAAGAGAATCATTCACTTACATTTAAGTCAGATTTCAGGTGTTATGTTGACAGAAAGTTTTAAACACACCTCATCATTTAAGGAAAGCATGTGTTGGTTTGTTTCAGTTTCAAGATTAACTCAGTTTTTCACATTTTAATTTAACTTTATTTTACTAAAAAAGCAACAAAAAAAAGAACACATTTAAAAAACAATGTTTTTTTAATAATGCAAAATAATATACTATAAAATGTAGCTGCAAACCTTTGATGTTTAGGTTGTTCAGAAAGGAAACAGTTTATCTAAAAAACAAAAAAAAAAGGAAAGAAAAATGAACGTTAGAAGCTTATGTGTTTTTTTAAAAGTAATTATTCCTTTATTTTGTAGGATTAAAGCCAAAATTCCAAATATGACAACTAATTTTTTCAAGTGACAAAACCTTTTATTACCTATTTAGTTGTCTTGAAAGAAGTTTTACCTATTTTTTCATTTATTATGTAGAGATATTTGTGGAATTTGAAATAACTTTTGAAGCATTTTAGTCCATAAATTTACCTAAGGAGGTTGGAAAATGAACATTGGTACTAATTAAACTATAATTTTAATCACTTAAAGCAATATTTATCTCTAAAACTAAACCCCTTTTTGATGAACTAATCTGAACATGAGCATTTCTCTATGGCTTTAGTGTTTGGATTTCACTTTTTACGGAGAGTTCAATTTAATTACAAATCCTGTATTCCAAAAACTAACATCAGAAAGTTACACATTTGACAGAAACCGAAAAACAAAACTGAGACCCATTTACCTTTTCTGGCCAAATGCCAGATTGAAAGATGAGACGTTCTAGAAAAACTCCTCCCAAGATGCAGAACAATTTCCTCCTCAGATGTGACAGATGGCAAACTAACAACAGCAGCTGCTGTGAACATAGACCATGTATTATATTACTGTCTGCATCCTCCTCTTTATATTCAATTTACTTTATTTGTGGACTAAGCAAAACAAAATATTAAGTATCAAGTCAGGCTCAACAAAACACAAACCCCTTCGACCAAAAACAGCAAACGTCATTAGGGTGAAAAACAACGATCCCATGTGTCAATCAAACCTAAAAACAACAGCATTTTCATGAGACATATTTGCCTCAAAGCTAGGAAGTGAACCCACTTTAGGGAGCATGTCGGCTATTTCTTTTGAGTCTCCAGCTGCACAAATCTTTTAGCATAGCGGATGATGCAGTTCATGTAAAAACAGAAAAACCTGATGCTTTGCAGAGAAATGTAATAAATACCACATCAGCTGAGGAGAGCAGGCAATATGATTTATGTGTGCAGCCTATAGAGTGGGTCAAAGGAGCAGCTGATTTAGCCCATAAATGACAGAATTAACATCAACTTCACAACATGTCAGCTTCACTCGACACTGGCTTTTTTTTTTCATACTATCGCTATAAAGGCAGATGAAGACATTCAATGCCGGCCTTCACCACTTGGCTCGTGTCTATTGAGGTGTTCACATGGCATGAGGCGTGATCCCTTCAGTAGTTTATCTCTTGGGTCTGTCAATGTCGTCGATGGCTGCTAGAAGTTTCTGTCGAGCCCTCTTGTTTATATGTGAACCCAGACACACGTTTACCAGGTTGGCAAGCTGTTTCATGGAGTATTCCTGGACAGAGACAAAGGTTATAAACATGTTAAAGTGGCCCAGTAACAACCGGACTGACCGCCCCCCCCGTCCCCCCCTCACCCTGTGGTTCTTGATGAACTGCTCCATGTCGTTTTCAGTCAGGTAATAGGCCTTGATGTAGGTCTCAACAAACTCCTTGTCGGGAATGGGCCGCAGGTCCGTCAGCTTCTCCAGCTTCATCAGGAACTGCTGAAAGTCCAGCTGCATCAGGGCCCGGCCCTCGTTACTGCACTTCTTCACATTCGCATATCTACGAGAGAGCACACCTCAAGAAGATAAGCGCCGGAAAATGACAGAAAGGCTGGAAATGTTTGGATTCCTGAAAATCCCCCTAACTGTTTCTCATGAAGGCCTGAAGGAGCAGAGAACTCTATGTTTACCTTTTATTAAAACTCAAAAGAATTCCAGAAATAGCAGGTCTACATCACAATATTCCAGAAAATAAAGCTAATAATAATAATGCATTTTATTTAGAGCGTCTTTCTTGTCACTCAAGGACACTGTACATTACAGAAAATACCCCCCAAAAAAATGGAAGGAAATACAAAGTTTGTGAAATAACACCATGACCATTCAGTGGTTGATGAATAAACTGACTCACAGCTGTATTATACCAGCGATAACTAAGAATGTGGTCACATATAGAATAAAAAGTAGGGATGTAAAAGATACACTTCTAATTTAATGAAGCACTAGGAGTTAACAGCAGTAAGGGTTGAAAACCACACGAACAAGATCATGAATGTAAAAAGATATATTGATAAGAAGGGAAATAATCAATTTCTGTCAAACTTTATCAGTTTGTCTTGCTGTTGTGTCTCTACCGTCTTTTCATGTACATGTGATGCAAACAAAGAGATGTCCAATCACAAGCTCGCTTCTAGCAGGTCGGTCAATGTAATTGGCTGAAGGTGAACCACAGTGAGGGATGTGTGTTGTGTTCACTAACAACACTTTTTCCCGCAAAGCACTTAGAACAATAAATCAATAAGACACACTTTTTTTTTAACCACTAAGAACAAAACTGTCTAAAACGACCCAAAATGTGACGTTTTGATTTCTGAAATGATTATGTCCTTTAGACCGTTTGCTTTTGTTGATTAAAATTAAAAGTGCCATTCAGAAGAAAAAAAAAATGTTTTTCTTTTTAAATGCATTTTCATTTCAAGTTCATTTTTTAGTTTCAAATGAATGCTAATATGTAAATTTACTCTATTTAAGTAAAGGAATTTGACTGTATTGTATCCCCACATATTCAGCCCAATCTTTTATGTATCAATTCATCAATAATGTGTTACTATGTATTGAATCACGTGAGAGGAAAAGATGCACACCCTTAACAAAAAAAGGTACAGTTTCAGGCTCCTTGTGTTTGTTTTAGAAAGTTTAAAACACCGTGTTCAGCATTTCTCCCCATCTACAATCTACAGTGCTTTGGCACATGCTAACAGCTAATTCCACTGCACTGGTTTTAAAAAAGGAAAATTAGAAGATTTTTACTCAGGCTAGACTAATCCCACATTCTTTTTAACCCCCTTACTTTTTGTATTATAGCGGTCCCTTGCTACATCATGGCTAACCTTTTGCGGTTCCTGCTACTGCCAAACTAGGTAGCCTTGGGTCTCCCTGTGCCGGTCCCCAGCCTGGATAAATAAATACAGGGTTGTGACAGGTAGGACATCCCGTGTCAGACTTTCTGCCAAACCACCTGTGCAGATGAAAAGTCGATTTGCTGTGGCAACCCCTGAAGGCATTGGCCAAAAGATCAACAACAACAACCTTTTGCAGTTTAAACTAGAGAGTTAAATGTGAAAATGTTCACATCTGTAATTCTATGTCGCAGATTTCATCCATCAGATTATTTATAGAACGTGACCCTGCAATAAACAAGGGAAAAGTGTACTAATCATTTATGGACTAGCTAAAAATATAGATTTAAACGGAAGTTTGGTCAAAGACATCTTTTTATTTTATTTGTCACAGAGAAACTAAGAACCTCCTGAAATCTAAGAAGGTAAAAATGGCTGAAAGGTCTCATCCTGAATGTGTCTGGGGGTCAGAGTTCAGCTGCATTTGGAGGGGCACCACTGCTGGTTCCAGTTCGGTGACATCCCAGGTGCATTAACGCTCTGCACACAGGTCTACTTATTCTCACACTTTATTCTACCTCACCCTTTCTTTTTTTCACTTCACCTCTTGTAGTGACATTCTTCCTCTTCTTTTTTTTTAAATCTTTAGACTGTCAGGGCTTTCTTTCTTTTGTACAGAGCGCTTAAGAATTAGCTCTGAAAGCTAGCAGGCACATTTCCCTCTGCCTGAAAGTCATCTTGAGGGCTAGTAAAGAGAAATCTAATAAGAGACTGAGGCAGTGGGAGCACAAACAAGTATAATGACTGAATCTTGGGTGTGGAAGTGGGCTGCGGATCAGCTTCTGCCGAGGAAAGGAGCGTACTGGGGCAGCTCTGCAATGGCGGCTTAAATCGGATGAGCGTTGTACTTGTAATGGCCCATTTGCTCATCAGAGAGGGTTCAAAAGTTCTTCCGCAAAATGAGGGAGATGGTGTTCGGGGGGATAAACATGTTGTCTTTCCTCAGTGGATGATGGTAAACCTTCCACCTACACCTGACACGAGGTGTTTGCCCTCACACAAACACGAAACCATTTAGAGGAGCATTTGTTTGGGACTGAACCCATTATCTGTGGCTGCAATCACACCGACACCGTCTGTGTGAGGCTTTCAAATGAGCAGCTCAGGATGCTTTCAGCAGCATTCCTCCTTACTTCCATTAAAGCGTGTGAAACCTCTGGGTAACCGTCAGCTGCTAACTCATCACTTTGTCACCATCCACAGCTGAGGCCTGAATGATCAGAGGATCGTTAAACTCCGTCTAAAAACCTCCTGCACACGCTCAACCCGGCGTCGGTGTGGACGGACTGAGGGGGAATGAAAGAAATCCAACAAGTAAAGCTGTAATGTTCTGTCGGCTGTAAAAACGTGCGTGTCCCGCTTTCAAGTGGGGAAGAGGTGAACCATTACAAGGGACGTGTCAAGAGCATTCTGCCGCCTCTGAGCGGGAACTGTCAGATGTTTGATGGTGCTTTGCAGTGGACTGAAACAAAGTCTGGAACAATGCAGGGAACTTCAGCCACTCTGAAGTTTAAAGTTTAGAGAATCTAAACCAAAAAAAACAGTTGTAGTTACATGAATACACATGGAATGAGCGTTATCATGCAAACTTAAAGTCTCACTCTGATTATCGTTTGATCTTTTATTAAGTGTTGCCAGTAGTCTTTAATTATGATAATGCCTTTTTAGAAAAAAACTAAAAAAATCGATGTTGTTTTCTATGAAAAAGTTTCTGCAGAGCAGCAGGAATTCATTGGAAACTCCGCTCCGTTGGTATGGATGAGGCCCACCTCCCCCCTTTCGCTTCCCTGTTGCTGAGAGCTCACTGTTTACACCCCATGCATTGGGATGAAGCGGAGCAGGAAACTTGTGGCCCCTCCAGCTTATTTTCTATGTCACAAACAAGATCTTTTTTAAACAGCATTTTTTGTCTGCTCCCGATCCACAACGATTTGAATACAGACATACTCAGAAATGCAAGTTTAGGTCTAAATGTATTTACATAGGTTCTCCATCATCAGAAATATGTCACAAGAGCATATTTCAAAGACCAGAATCAGAATTTTCATCTGGGTGGGTCTTAAAGGTTAGATGGCCTCCAATGGTTTCCAAGCATCCTCGTCTCTGATGGACCCTTGTATAATTTGCAACCTAATATAAGGCAATAATGCGTGTGAGGCAGGGACATGCAGATGAGGCAGTTCCTTACCATTCATCAAAAAATGTATACTGACAATAAATTAAATATGTCCACCAATCTGTGCCAAAAATGCAATTCATATGTATAGCTCATACCGTTTTCTGCATTTTTATCCTCAAAATCTCTGTATTTTGCATATTTCCTGTTAAATCAAAGTGCGAGTTTTAAGGAGAGGCAGCTTTGAGCTCTGCCATCAACTGGATTGATTGTGTGCCTTTAGCTTATTTAGCATTTGCTAATAATTCATTCATTCATCTTCTTAACCGTTTATTCCCTTTCGGGGTCACGGGGTTGTCGGAGCCTATCCCGGGCACTTGGGCGTAGGCAAGGGATGCCCTGGACTGGTCGCAAGTCTGTCGCAGGGCGGAATATCCTCAATCACACACCCATTCACTCTCACACTCACACCTATGGACAATTTAGAGTTGCCAATCAACCTATGTAGCATGTTTTTGGACGGTGGGAGGAAGCCGGAGATCCCGGAGAAAACCCACGCATGCACGGGGAGAACATGCAAACTCCACACAGAAAGGTCCCCCATTGATGTTGTGTTTTTCATGTCCCCCAGCCGGGACTTGAACCGGGGGCCTTCTTGCTGTGAGGCAACAACGCCAAGCCCACATTTGCTAATAATGTGATGCTTTATTTAAACGTGTTTGTTTTTGCATTTGTCCTTAGTGTTCAGATCTGACACTAATTAAGGGTTAATGGCCGACGAAGTGTCCGTTATTACTTTTTTAACGCATGCCGTGGAAGCCTGAACCGTCCGATGCGAAGCGGAAGTGCGTTAAAAAAAAAAAAGTAATAACGCACATTCGAAGGCCATTAACCCGCTTATACCATGGTCACTTACAAAAGCAATACATATTAACCAGTTTTTAGTCCTTAATTCTTGTTTTTCTTTTCCGATTTGGATCGCCTTTCTCACAAAAAGAGGACTATATGTTATGTAGGGCGCCGCATCACGTCACAAATAGTCCGCACCACCGCTGCAGTCAAGATTCGGCGATATATATATGCTGATCTTTCCAATGAGCTGAATAAAGCATCAGTTCAGAGAGAAAGTTCACATCTTACCGCTTGTTTTTGTCCAAATGATGATGCAAAAGGTTGTTTTAAAGAAGACGGCGCCGTGATACAAAAAATTTAATATAGGTGACCGGAACTTCTTTTTTCACCATGCGATATCATATTTTAACGCAGACCCAGCAGCCAATCAGAATGGAGTATTCACCCGGACCATGGTATAAAAAGACGTAAGGCGAGGCGGGCAGTAGCTCTGCATCAATGTACAGGGCCCTTGTGAGCTCACATTTGTTGTTGGGTGGTTGCTAATAAAGTTCAACAACAGTTGTTTTGCTCTGACTGACTGCACAAATGGTGGATATAATATAATTAAAGATGAATCAAAGTTGGACTTTAAATCTAAACGTGAAGTAATAAATAATGGATGACCAACACATCGTCCTTTACATTCTTCTTTGGCTCAAAATGAACCTGCTATGTTCATAAAAAGAATGCTGATGTGAGATATGAAACATAATCAGTAGTAGTTGGTAAATCTATTGAGTGCCTCCCCAGCCACAAACCTCATTGCACCTCACTGGGGCAAGGTCACAGCATCAAGGAGCTACAGTGTTTCTCTAAGAAAGTGAAGGGAGCTGCGTTTAGCAGTAAACATCTACGGGATGAAATAAATGCGGGGTTAAATGTGAACGTTGACGCGGTGTGGTCCCACTTACCCTTCGACCAGTGTCCTGTTGGCCAAGCGGATGCAGTGCTCCCACAGGACGTTGGACACGGGCAGGGGGATGCGCACGTGTCTGGACACCTCCCCCAGCCGCTTGTTAAACTGCTCAAACTCCTGAGGAGGAGGAGACCAGAGCAGAGGTGAAGATACTCAGCAGGTAATGAAGAACTTTCAGGTGCAGTGACAGGTAATTAGTGAATTTATTGAAAGAACAAACTGTCTGGAGTTTTGTTATCCAACTTCATTAATTACTAACACATCAAACCAGCACCAGCAGGCAGACGTAAAAGGTCATGTCAAAACAAGTCTGGGTGACACTAAAACGAAATCAAGACCTTTATAGACCTTTAGAAAAGGCTTCTGGTTATATACAATGACTGCAGAATCTTCATAGATGAAACACCAAATACTTTTCAAAGAACATTTACATTTACTACAGGAACTAAATGACTCCAACGTTCCTTTAGAAGTCACTGAAATATTTTTGAATTATGTATTTGAAGCGTGTCTTTGAAAAGCATGTAGTTTTGCTACCAAGCATAAGGATCTCATTTCCAGGAGGGTCCCATGAACCTGCAGGACACAAACATGAAAAGTGTTTGTGGTTCCAGTAGAGCATCAGCTGCAACGCCGTTTGTTTTGGTTTTGATCAAACGTTCAAGCTATAAAACATTAAATTATGCAGGAACATTCATAACCATCGCATTACGTTGTGTTTATTAGAGCCTGTTTGTAGTGAAACATGACTGGTTACTTTAATTCTCGTCATGTGACTTGAAGAAAAAAAAGAAAAGAAGCTGGAATGTTTAGGCTTACGTTCCACATTCATTCTGAACTAAAGTTCATTCACTAACAGCCTCATAATCATTTCTGACTCTAATACTTTGTCAATAAAGACGTGGTGAGTCTGTCCACTTTATATGCAAATGAACGTGCTGAGAAATGACAGCGATCAAGCTGACTTCATGAATAAAACATTCCTGAAAGAAACAAGCAACAGTTGCTTCAATCACCTAACAATGACTAAGCATGTACGCGTTGAGAGCTTGTGAGGAGTTGACAGAGGGGTTGGTATAAGATGCAGAGGGAGAAAGTACATGTGAGTTATATAGTACTTATGTTGGAGTACTAGCCGGATTGGTTTGGAACGGTTATTTAGACTAGGTCAGTAAGAAACGGCTCCTGTCAGGAACTTTTCTCCAAAAACCAAATAAGCCAAAAGCCGTTGCTGCATATGAGAGGAAAGGCATTCTCTAAAGTTCAGCTCTAATTTTTTTTTTTTAAGATTATGAGCACCTGGGAGAGGAACTGTTGCTGCAACAGATAAGCCAAAAGACAGGATTTTCTGTGTCTTCACAGAAGGAAAAAGTCAAAATTATAGGAACTGCATTTTCTCTGTTTTCATCCAAAGCTCCCACGGTAACAAACACAATCAGTAAAATAATAAACAATGTTAATTGCATTTCTACATTCTAAGTATAATTTAAACAAAAGAAAAACAACAGCTCTAAATTCTGCAAACGCCTGGATTGCAGCTTTGGTTTCTGAAAGATTATTATATTGGTGATCTAGATCAGTGTTTTTCAACCTTTTCTGAGCCACGGCACACTTTAACCTTAAAAAAAATCCCGCGGCACACCAGGATCCAAAAATTAAAAAAAAAAAAACGGAGAAACTCAGTATGTATTGATCTACAGCCCCTCCACAATTGCACATGCATTTTTGAGATAATTGTTGCAGAAAAAGTTGGAAACTGCAGCTGTTTTTTTTTTTCTAAAAGATGCAATAAAAGTTAAGTTAGAAGATTTAAAAACAGTTTGTGTGTTCGTTGGTTTCAAGACGTTTAACAACAGATCTCCTTATGCGCTGTCACTCTCACAACCCAATGCATCATGGGAGATGTAGTGCATAAAACGGCCGGCGGAGATCGCGTTTCTGAGCTTCATGGTTTTGTTCACTTGTTCCACGGTCTGATACCGGATTCTGTGGAAAGCTACACCGATAAAGACGAGATTTAGCTGGTATTTTTGTTAGAACTGAGCGATTTTACGAGCTAAATCGGGACAAGGAAGTGAATACTTTAACCACTTCTGATTGGTCAGACTGATGACATGTGATTAAGTTCCCTAAGAATGATTGGTGGAAACAGTTAAAGGGCCGGGACTTTTCTAAAATACAGCCGGAGCTGCAGCTGAATCGCGGTACGTCATTCTTATCAAAATGTCTTTAATAAAATAAAATAAACGCAAAGAAAAAGTATTTTACGATCTTTTATATTCCTAACTACTCAGTGTTTTATCAGGGCCTGTTTGGATGAACAGAGAGCTGAAATCCCGGAGATGGGAAATGTTTTTAGATCAGTTAATGAGGGTGATTTCCCACGGCACACTTGACCATCTCCCACGGCACACTAGTGTGCCGCGGCACACTGGTTGAAAAACACTGATCTAGATGATGAAACTGACAAAAAATAGATGTATAAAGCCCAACACCTTTTCATTTTCCAAGTAAACGTCTAGATGCAAGAGCATCATTGTTTCTGCAAAAAATAATCTCTGACCTTTCCTAACCCTGGAGAACCCAGGAACAATGTTCTCCAGCCTTTTAAAGTTAATATGGCATTTTTTAATGGTTTGTTTATTAGTGTATTAGCATTTAAAACCAGCTGGGGGGAAAAATAAGTATCAGAATAAATAAATAAAGCAAAAACTGCTGCCAAAATTGACCCTTGTTGGTTTGGGCTACAGGTAAATAATAGGAATAATAACATAACTTTATCATTTTATGCAAGTAAAAATAAAAATTGAAATGAATAAAAAACATTTGGTAATTATATCAGTCTCAAAGGAATCTTTTATACAAGTGTCAGACTAGAACCTAAGTTTAGGGAACTGTTTGGTTTTGTCTTTCATTTGTCCCAAAACACCTCCACACACCACCAAACTTTGTTTTGCTGAATTAATATTTTTTTTAATGATTTCAAACTATGAGAATTTTTTTTTTCCTGTGCAACAGAACCTTTTCAACCCTGGAGAACCCAGGAACAATTTTCTTCAGGCCTACATAAAAGTAAATTTGACATTTCCTTTTTGTTTGTTCATATTGGGTAGCAGCAATAAAAATTAAAATTGATTGAAAAATATTTGGTTACGTCATCAGTCTCACAAGAATCTTTAATATACATGTCTGACTAGAACCTAATTTTGATATTTGTTTTGCTTTGTCTTTCTTTTAACCCAAACACCTCTATTGTTGGCCATTTTTTGCTGAATTTAGGTTTTTTGTATATTAAAACATGAAAATTTATGTGTTTGTTTTTTTGTTGTGACATTGGCTTAAAGTCCCCTGACCCTGCAAACTCTTCAATTTTCACAGAATGGCATAAATTTAAATGAGAGCAGAGGTCATTGAAAAATTTGCAGATTTCTACACGAAGTCTGCAAAAAGATCACTCAGTTATAAGTTTTCCTGCAAGGTTTGGTGTTTTTTTTCCTAGAAACAATTTGGTTGAAAAATCAAAATAGCTGACTTTAAAAACTGTTACAGCGCTTTGCAGAAAAAAACCATCAGATGTTGGAGGGAAGACAAAAAAAAAGTGGAATCTGTACTCAGCTCTTAATACTTGTACTGGAAATTATGTCTAAAATAAACCCTGAAACAGCTTTAATGAAATGTTTGCATAACATCTTCATTAAATCTAATTGAAAATATTACAAAGATGCTCCCAGCTGGTCTTAAACAGAAGCTAGTGTAGCAAAAAAAACAGGAGCAGAAAAAGCATTTCCGCCAATTCTGATCTGCTTTAAAAGCTTCAAGGTGCAGAAATCAATTATTGCAGGGTGAGCTGAAACTTTTTCACAAGGTTTCATTAAAATGAATCCAATTGACAATAATTCCTCCTGCTGGTGATTTAAAGCTCGTCGTGTCGTGTGAAACAGCAGGAGACCGCCAGAAAGTTGACGCATGAACGTCTGTATCAGCATGTGAGAAAAGAGACTCAATGCAAGTAAAACAATGCATGAGGGGGATCATTACTGCACAGGTGGTAAAGGGGTTAAGACAGCTGTCTTCTTCTTGGAAGGAGGGGAAAAGCCCTCGTCTGGATGAAAGAATTTCACATTTCATACCATGTTTAGCACAGAAAGGACTTGGATTTTAAAGAAACAGTTCCTGTCCTTGTGGTGCAAAAAAAAGAAAAAATATTTACTTAAGGCTCATTCACTGATGGATGATGGGGACCTATTAATTGACTGAATGCTCCCCTTCGCTTTTTCAAAGGTAGCTCCACTTTCAGGCCACTCATCATTCACCTTTCCAGACTCACTTTGCTGTTTCAGGTGTAGAAAAATGAAGAGGTGACCACAGTTACCTTCAACAGGACGTCTACGTATATGTTGTGCTGTGACATTATCTCTCTGATGTCCCATTTGACTCCGGCCATCATGAGCAGCATCTGCTCGTAGTCGATGGCCTTGGCTGCCACGACCCAGTAGATTGGCTTCCGCAGCTCGCTGGCTGTAGACACCGTCTGCCAGGGAAAGGGGCGGAAAAATGCAACGTCTTTCAGAGGCAACAGACAGCTTCCATGATGTTATGCAAGGCAGTAATGGGACACACAATCTGAGCCAAGGTCTCTTTTGAGGTGGAAGCACTCTGCAGGTAATATCAGGTCCTGGGTTACGTAAGTCTATTTACACAAACATTTACAAGAGTGAAGTCAGAGGACGAAACAGACATACATGTCAGCTGAATATGTCCAGGATGAAGAGGACATTTAAAGAGCAGCCAAGAAATGTGTGACAGGATTGAGTGTCATTTGTTCGCAGTGCTCTGATAACCTAAGTTCCTAATGTCTTACAGTCAGTCTGTGCGTAAGGATTGCACACATATCACTTGAACAGCACCAACAGGCTCTTTGCACAATGCACAGGATTTGAAGAAAAAAAAAAGCATTAATCATTACGACATGCCTGCATTTCACCTCCTTGTACCTCACTTACGCTTGGGTATTGTTTAAGTGCACTCTATGATGTCGCTTGCATGCCCAAGGAAAACAATGTGCATAAATATTTTCACTCTAGTGGCTCACTGAGCGGTCTATGACTTTTAGATTTCCTAAGGGCCATCTGTGTCCCAGTACAGCTTTGTCAATTTTTCACCTGCAGACTGCCCATAAGCGCCTGTAAGGACAGTTGTGACTTAAGCCACGTTCACACCACGCACGTTCAAGCCTGTAATTCTAATGAAAAGTCTATGACAACGCAAAAATTCCGTCTTTCACGATCAAAACGCTCACGTTCACGTACAGATACGGAGGTTTATACGACCGCTTTCAAGCTCTACATACAAAACGTGTGGCCATTGAAATTTAACCGGTTGAACTTTGACCAGGCAAGGTATGGCGTTTCATCACTGTCATAAAGTGAAAGGGCGTAAAGACAACTGAGCGGGCGTAGTCAGGAACTGAGTGAACCTCACAACCGCGAAGGCGCAATTCTACCCAAGCGACCCCGTATTTTACAACTGCAGGCCTGCAATCCTAACTGAGCGGGAATCTTGCGCAGTCAGTTCCTCTTTGCGCCCTCAGCAGGATTTACGCTCAGTGTTAAGGGGGCGTTTTTGTCACTTGGGGGGCAGTATTCAGGGGTGTGTTTGTCCCTTGGGGGCAGTAACCTTTGTGGTTGATCTGATTGGCTAAAATTTGAATGTCAAGTCCGGCGAGGCAGCGGGGCGGGACTTTCTTTTAGGGGCTTTATTAGAAAAGAATCTGCGGCTGTAACGAGGATTAAAAGGATTAAAACGGTAACAAATGCAGTGATTTTCAGATGAGAAAAATTTACAGCACAAAAAAAACCCGCTGCACTTTCTTACCTTGGTCTTGGGTCATTGGTTAAGGTTTGAATCCACGTTACATTTGTCGTTTTTTTCTATTCAAGCCTCTAACACAAACAGGGTTGGCAAACAAGTTTGAAACAGAGCCAAAATGACCTGTTCATGTAAATATAGACATTTATTCTTTTTTGTGAGATTATTGATTTTTACAGAATGGTGTTTCACAGAGTATACACTTTGTTGACGGTCCCTTTGCAGCGGCTCGCTGCTCTTTCTGCATTCACTGCTTGAAGCAAACAATTCTGATTAAAAGCCAATAAAAACAATCTTTTTTATTTAGAAATGCATTTGTAGTTCACTCTCTGTGTTAATACAAAAGGATAGAGATAACTGCTGACACATTTGAACGTTTATCAGAAGAGTTATTGAGGCCGGAAGTCCGAATCTGTGAAGATCTAACTTAACCGAACTGCAGTTGCTCTATTGTCGTGTTACTCCGTGTAGCTGATAGCTTCCAGTTAAACTGTTTCTTAATCGTGTCTCTTTGCATTTCCAGGGTTTCCAAAACGATTTTGTTCTTCATTATGCACATATCTGCACCTGTACTATGAGGGGGGGGGGGGGGGGGGGTGTCTTCTCTCACGTCCTCTCCTCTCTCCATACCGTTCTCATGCTGTTCTCTCCTAGGTCCTCTTTATCGAAGTCACACAACAACACATTAGGGCCGCTCTGTACATTTTGGAGAAAATGTAAGACTTTTATGTTCACCTTATGGTTATGAAAGTACTGTATATACAAAATATGACAAAGGGCAGATAGTCGCACGCAGCTCAAGAGTTAACCCCCCCGCTCTGAAAAAAGAAAGTCCCGCCCCGCTGCCTCGTCGGACTTGACATGCAAATTTTAGCCAATCAGATCAACCAGAAAGGTTACCGCCCCCCAAGTGACAAAAACACCCCCTTAACTCTGAGCGTAAATCCTGCTGAGGGCGCAAAGAGGAACTGACTGTTTAGGATCCCCGCTCGGTTAGGATTGCAGGCCTGCAGTTGTAAAATACGGGGTCGCTCGGTTGCGCGGTTGTAAGATTCCTCACTTAGTTCCTGAATACGCCCACTCAGTTGTCTTTACACCCTTTCACTTTATGACAGCGATGAAACGCCATACAAGGACTCAGATTTGGTAGTGACGTCCCTTTTAATTTACGGAAATGCCAACCGTTTCAAAACTGACCACGGAGGAAAATTAATAATTGTGGTTTTTGCCTGGCCGGAATTATAACCCAAGTCTGGGAATAGAAAAAAGAAAGAAAAAAAGATTCGAACGAGATTGACAGGATTTGCACCACTTTGACATTGCACAGATGTGAGGATTCTGGGCTCTCTGGGTGTCTGTGGTATTTTTTTGTCATGTTCTTGTCAGTCTCATCGATTTCAAGTTGATCTTCCACAGCTTGTCTTTATTTAGTTAATCAAGTGTCTGGTTTTCCGTTCCTCAGTGTCAGGTCATCTTTTCTGTCGTGTCACCTTTTTGTTGCTCCATAGGATTTTTTGTCTCGTTCAAGTTCATTAAATGTCAGCGTTTCCGCCACTAAGCCTGGTCTCCTGCATTTTTGGGTCCTACACCACCAGCCTTTGACAACACCAAGCACACCAGGCTATTTACCAACCAACTGTGGGTGGAGGACAGGCGCTAGTAAACAGTAGAAACAGAAGAAGAAGCCCCTCCATGCTTATCCAGTGTGAACACCGTGGGCTAAATTCCCACTTGAACATAGCTTAAGGCTTATATTAATGGACTTTAATCAGTACAAATACCTAATCAGTTTAACAATAATATGGTAAATGTACTTAATTTGTGTAAAAAAAGGTCAAAACTCCGTTTTTTGAGCCATTTGCATTTTATCCGAGCAGATGACCTGATCTAACAACAGTAAAACACATTGGGATTCAATGCTCATTAGATTTCAGACATAAAAACCAATAAGGGAGGAAAAGAGACTGCATTTCAAATGCCCTCACAGACCCATGGAACAGCTCTTGTGGCTGAAAGTGTTGTCATGTCAAAAAGCTGCAGGGATTGCTCGGTAAAGTCCGTGCGGATATGAAGACACATGCTCTGAATACTGAGACATACAGTACCTGGGAATAAAACTGCTGCAAGAAGGGCTTCTTGGCTGCAGGCATCATAGCATCCAAATGCGACTGCAGGGACTCGAACAGCTCAGCCAGACACGCTCTGAGGGAGAAAGAAAAGAGTGTTCCCCAGAACCAGTTTTCACGACGGATATAAAACAGTTGACATTGCTGCAGCAAATGAAGGTTTGGCTGCTTTATATACACCTTCAAACTGCATTATTCTTAAATATTTAAACAGATGACCATTTTCAAAAAAGAATTGGCTTAAATTGGTGAAATAGTTTGTCTTTTAAGCAAAGTTTGACGTCTGTACTGATACTGTGGTGAGCAGATGACCTGAACAGGAACAGGGTGTTTTCTCTTTAAGTCCCGACACTGCTTGCACCTTCAGTAGTTAGATGAAACGTTTTACCAAGTATCATCGGGACTTGAATATTTTTGCATTTTCTATCATTTCAGCAGTCGAATGTTTACCGAATATTGTTCAAGTTTGTCATAGAAAGATTTAAATTGAACTATTCAAGAATAAAAGCTACAGTCTGGCTTTTTCATTCTGCAAGTTTAGAGTTTTAAGAATGATGGCAAACATGTAGTCGTTGAGGATTCCCTCCAAACACAAATTAAATCATTTAAAATGTCAAAAAATCAGGCAGGCTGCCTTATAACTTGATATTTTTAGTTATCTTTTTCAAAAACAGCATGAAAATCAAAGTCGACAAATGATAACTAAAGGATGCCGTGGAAAGAAGAAAAATCCCAAACACCAGCAGAAGGACTGTAATACCTCCATTCCTCTGTGTATTCAGACTATATTGCTCTTAAGTATTATTGTGCACAAAAAACTGGGCGAGCAGGTTTGGCCGGTCTTAAGTTCAGCTGAGTTTGGTGTTTCTTAAAGCAAAAAGGATAAAAAGCTGATGAGAGCCATTTCTCAGCAGTTAGAGGTGAGAGGCAGAATGTAAAAAATGCAACTAAGAGAGGGAAAAACACTGAATTAAATCAATACTGAGTTCCCCATCGTCTCCAATCTTAAGGTATGGCTTTAACTTTAAAAAGCAGAACTTAGATTATGTGGCAAAAGCAAACCCACATTTTGCAGTTCAGCCCTCAGATAAATATTACACAGAAGTTGATTTATGCAAGTCCAACGTAGCAGAAGGATCAAGCTCCTTCTGTCCTACATGCTATATTTCAGGCTTCTTTAATTCTGCCAGAAAAAACAAAACAAAACGTTATCTGACCTGTGTTTAACTAAAGAAAACAAATGTTTGAGTCCAAGCCAAGTGAAGACACCAAACGCAAAACATCTACCAAAGAAAATTCCAACATATATCTGAACATATGTGAGCTTAGTGACTTTAAGGACATTTTTAGTAAATTCCCAAAATTAAATCAAAACAAATCCACTAAAATCAAGAGATTAACAAATCCCAAACAGTTTCAAATCTGAAATCAAAATAAAAAAAAATTAAGATCTAAAACTAAAATGCTAAATTATGATAAAAAGTCAGGATTAGAATAAAAATGAAATAGCATTATATAATAAAAGATTACAAAGTTTTTCCTCACCCAAACACATACTATTTAGTAACTGCTCCACAATTGTTGTATCAATATGATGTGTTTTTCTTTTTCCAGGGGAGGGCGTTGACCTGTACAACCTCTTTTTGTAATCCTCCAGTCTTTTTTTTTATAATTACAAAAAACACACTTTGAATACTTATTATTTTAAAGCCTTTAAATCTAAACCAATGCTTCTTAATGAGCCAATCCAATAAACTCATATGCACTCACAAAATCTATAATTAGTGTCTGTGGAGGGCTGCGGAACAGCAGAGGCACCGGTGAACATTTGCTCCTTTCAGTGGAGCAGCAGAGGAAATCACATTACAGTACGCCTCAGCACTGCGTGTTCCCTCAGGTCACCCTCATCTGATCGCACCGGAACAACAGCTGCAAGCTCACTGTGCTGGACTTTAACCTTGATCTTTACTCTGGTTTCTTTTGGGTTATCCATTTAAATAATTAGCTTTTCACAAAAACACCTTTTTCAGTTCAAAATTACACATTATAACAATCTTTTGACTTATCCAGAAATCCATTTTCAGAAGATTGTCCTGTAGTTTTTGCATAAGTAATCAGTTTTATTCTCACCAAACGAGATTTCCTTTTTAAAATCAACTAAAGACATGAACTAGAGTACACTTTAATGATCAACTCTTTAACACCAGAGCTTTAGCTCCAGTCTTGACAGACTTTTGACAACCGTAACTCTTTAACCAGCTTTGCACTTTACTGTGCTGCATATTAGTGCAAAGCTGATATGAAAAGCCAGTTTTCTCTGCATCAGAGTTAGCGGATTCATGTTGATAGCATAAATAGTCATAAAATTACGGTACATCAAGGAGTGTGTGTTATTTCAGTATCACCAGCGACATCTCTGGTGTTAAAGGGTTAAACTCTTGGGTTGTCATTTGTTTACACAGCCTTTAACATAAAAAAGGGAAAAAAAGGTGTTGTGAGATAGTAAAAGCATATTCAGCATTTTTACAGCAGTGCTATTTGAGCTTCAGGCCTTCATTTCAGAGCTGTTGCTGTACAAGTCTAAGGGCTGTCAGCACTGATGATTGTTTAACCCAATTATAGGTGAGGGCGCCACTGTGGCTTCGATTTAAGACGCAAAGACAAAGGGGAGGAGGAACCACTTTGGTAAAACACAAAGAAAATAAATCACAGATGACAACTGATCACAACAACTTAATGGTAAGAGTGCTTTCTGGAGGTGAACCGGCTCCAGGAAGTGAGCGCTCACACCAAACATGCAGGAAAATCTTTGAAGGCTGAACTGGGCAACACTGCTCGACGACAGTGAACACAAACTTGATCAGAGCAAACGCTTGGACGAAGATTACAGTAGAGTTGCATCACACCACCCCGAGAAACAAGTGATGACATTTGAGCCATCACATTCAACAGATGTTACCATTTCTCTCCCCATTCGTTTGAGTAAACTCTTGTAAATGTGCTGCTGCAGGTCACGCATACATGATGATGACACACTGCGCAGATATTTTCCCTATTGGGTAGACTGTACTTACAGAGACTCGGTGGCCACCACCCTCTGAGCCAGGCCATAGAGGGTCTCACTGTTTGTGAGGACCACCAGATGGCTGAGGTGGGGGCTCGGCACCTTTTCTTTCCTGTCCTCTGTCGGGGCGTGGACTCCTGCGTTCTCCCCAACGGGATCCTGAAAAATATTCAGGCAATTTTACTAGTCTGAGGAAGTCACTTCTGCTGGACCGTCAGCAACGATGCAACACCATTCCTCATAGGATCCACACACAAACATGCATCACTTAACAGACTTAACACTTAATTTCACATTAGCTGACTGGCACAGGGCAGTAATGAGTCACAAATATTGATGACAGAACATTTTATTATACAGTAAATGATACGCAGTGGAGGGGGGTAAATGATAAAATGATCATGGTTCCACAAAGTAATATTTTCTCTCTGGCAAAACAAAATATAAGAAAGAAAGAGCAAATGTTTCAATTCAATCAGATTTTTTTTTTAAACGGAAAAGTTAATATGCAATTTTGTGTTCTTCACGGACTCCAGGGTTTGTACAAAGAGGTTGTTGACACCGTTGCCATAGCTACTTGTCTTCTGCTAATAACTCTGTTGTTTTACCTCAACGAATCGGCAAACTGAATGCATTGAGGATCTAATTAAAAAGTAATTGTGAGTAGCTATGTGTGCACAGGCTTTCTTTTACGTGTCTATGCTTGAGCTGAAGTGTTTCAGAATGAAGACTGGTCCACAGTTTCATATTATATCAGACCTTATAGGGGTAAAAAGGCTGGGTTTGCGAAGATGTAAAAAAAAAAGTCAGCAGTTACTCAAAATGTAAGATGAACATAATCATCAATATTACAAATATATTGCATTATAAAAACACATATTGAGTATGCAAACCCATGTTTTTCCAGTAACTGCAACATGTAAATTGGCATCATTTTTGAGTCTTTCAGTGGAATAAATCCAGTCTAATCAATCAATTTGCTGGTTTCATCTTACTGTAGTTTTCCAACAAATGACAAAAGCACAAACTTTCACGTTTTAGGCCTCACAAGGTAATTGCAGTGGAATTGCCCGGGTTTGGCTAAGTGCTTCCTGGGGTGACGTCCTCCGTGATAACGAGTGAGGGGTTCACTGGTGCAGACAGATTCCCAAGACATTACTTCCTCACTTCAACTCCAAGCACGATTTCAGTCTCTTTTTTTTTCTATTTCAAGACATTATATGTTTCACTATGTTGTATGTGTAGAGGTCAGGGATTAGCGCCCTCACCTCACAGTAAGAAGGCACCAGTTCAAATCACTGCTGGGAACCTTTATGTGTGGAGTTTGCATGTTGTCCTCCTGCATATGTGGGTGTTATCTGGGTCCTCCAAAATATGCTTCATGGGTTAATTAGTGTGTCTAAATTGCCACTAGGTGTGAATGTGACTGTGTTGCCCTGCAACAGACTGCCAACCTGTTCAGTGTGTACCCCGCCTTCACCAAACACTAGCTGGGTTGGCTCCAGTGGAATTAGGTGGATGGTTTTTAATATGAAGGTTTTGCTTTTGATTATTACATTTAGAAAAGTGTTTTCTTCTTTTGTGTTGCTGTGGTATTAAAAATTACGACGGAGTTTTAGGGCCTCCAAAAATAAAAAATAAAAAAAGTAAAATTACGACATTTTATCTCGTAAATTTACGAGAAAAAAACTCGTAAATTTACGAGAAAAAAGTCATAGATTAACAAGGAGAAAACACCGAAGTTGTCCGTTTATCGGAGCATCGCTTGAAGATGAAAGATGTGGAGCCTTTTGTGAAGCTTTATTTCCAGGTTTATTATAGGTTTAAAACAAAGAGATTCTGAACCTTTGGCGACTCAAAATCAGATTATTGTCAGTGTAGCCGTCTTTCCGGGGTTCAGTGTCAGTAAAGCGGAGTTTCATATGTAAAATAAGGAGCTCAGAGACACGTTTGAGCGTAGTGGATCGTTGCGGCTTTTATTCTCCTTTTCATTCACAAACCCTGAAGTTCATCTGTCACCTTACGTCATGAACCTGTCATCAGATCCGAACACCAATGCGGAAATAAACGTCCCGTTATATCATCAAACAACAAAGATGAATGAAAATAGTCTATTATATTAGCATTAGAACGTTGAAAATGCCAAAAAAAGTGATCCTCCTCCTCAGACGGAAGCGTCACACAAATGTAAAGATCTTTTTTTTGGTGGAGGAAGAAAGGATTGAAGTGGAAAGCTGCAGGGACACAGATGGCTTCATCGGGCTGCAGGATCCTGCAAACCAACCATCAATAAATAAAACAAATGAGCTTCCAGATATTTGGAATGTTCAAGCTCATTCAGATCACCTGTTCAACTGAGTTTAGTCGGTCTGCTCTGTTGCTGCGCGGCGTTCACCTGCTGCTCTGCATGCTCACTTCCACTTAATATCGTAAATTTACGAGTTTTTTTCTCATAAATTTACGAGTTTTTCTCATCAATTTACGAGTTTTATCTCCTAAATTTACGAGATAAAAACTCGTAATTTTACTTTTTTTTTTTTTTTGGTGGCCCTGATACTCCGTCGTAAAAAATGCTTACGCATGAACATGCTTAAAGTAAACTTTGTTTTGCTATAGATTCATTTGACTAGATTGGTTAGGAGAGGCACATCTTTGGGCAGCTCTGCCTTCCTGCTGGAGAAACCGACATTGAAAGCACTCAAACAATGTTTCTTGGATCAATCTAACCTGCACTTCTGGCAGATTGCAGCAGAAGTTGACTTTTATTGAATAATTTGTGGTAGACATGGACAAATATAAAACGTTTGATTTGACCAAACAGGTAAATGTGCTCTGCCTTTTTTTCCTGGAAATGGACACATGCATGAGTCACTGTGGAACACAGAGTTAAAAATCCATAGCATCATTTTTCTGGTAATGACACAGATAATAAAGAACTTCGGGCTGGGCGATTTGGCCTAAAAATAAAATCACCCATTTAATTTTTTTACATTCGATGTCCGATTTTTCCCCAATTTTTCCCCTCAACGTAAGGAAAGCAATAGGTGCAAACGGCAGAAAACTTAAAGCAAATTTTGCTTTTATTTAATCAAACGCAAGTGTAGCACCTATGCTATTAGGCAGAGGTAGTCAGGCTACTGGACCAAATATAGGTTCGCACGGAGTGGTGTGTATTGAATAAAAGAGCCAAGAGTCAATAAAAAGGTAGAATGGAAAAAGCCGGCAGTTTACTGAACAATTGACAAACAACAATAAACATACAAATTTGGTTCTTAAGTAATGTTAAGACACCTTTTCAACACCCTTTATGTTGTTTTTTCCTTTACTTTTTCTGTTAAAGTTCAAATAAAAGGTTTTGTTCAAGTTAATTTCAGTTTCAATCTATTTTAATTAAAGATGACCGGTCATTTGGTTTAAAGGGATTTTAGTTACAGAACTAAATTTATTTAACTTAAATTTAGTTTAAGCTTTCTTTTGAGTTCACTATATTTACCCTTTTCACTTTTTTGTAAATCAGTTTTGTCACTTTAAATTTACACCAAAAGTATCCTTTAAAGTTACAAAATATCAGATATCAAACAAAAGACAATTCAATATGCAAAGCAAACAAAGAACTGTTTTTCTAAATGTCCAATTGCTTAGCAAAATCCTTTAAAGTTTGTTAGCAGACGTATCCAGTTTTGGTAGTGCTCCTTTAAAGTATATTGGATCCACAGTTAGTGTTCAATCTCCTACCGCGACCTTGGCAGAGATTTTGTAGTAGTGAGGAAAAGTAAAGGACCACGTGATGCTCTACAGGCAGTCCGGATTATCGTGCTCCTTGGGTAGGCTCGCCATCCATGGATCAGGAGAAGTCCAGAACGATCCGGTCCGGAACCGTCTCCCAATTACTCTCGGGGGGACTCAAAAACCTGGCCAAAACTCGTCTGGTAATGGCATGAAATCTTATTTGGCTCACACCCCTCTTCCGGTCTGGCTAGACAACAGGTTTGCACCGTTATTTTAGTTTTTCACCGTAGTTTTTCAGCTAATGGCTACTCTGCTGCGCGTGCTTGCTGTCTCTGCCCTAAACAGGCCTATCTCTCCGCTACGCGCCGCACAGGTTGGGGAGGGCTCTTGAAAAAACTTTAAACTTTATCGACAACAAAAACAATTTCTCTTTTTAAACAAAAATAGTAATAAAACCTATAAATTATTAATGTGAATACTATTTATATTTTTATCCTCACAACTTTTAGCTGTTTTTATCATGTTGTTTATTAATATTTATTGACCTTTTTATATCATTACTGAGTGTATTTGTAACGGGGGTTACATCCTCCCCTCCTTTTCTCATGCACGTCCTCGTACATGTTTCACACAGTTTCTATCTTTAACATCTTGGGAGCATTTAAAGAGTCAGTGAATGCTACTGCTAAGCTGTGAAATAGAGACTGGACTACAGTGACGAGTGGGTTACCTAGTTCAGGATAGGTCAGTCTCTGAGCAGGTTCCCTATGTCTGTTTGAACGTCTTAGGGGATCAGTGATGGTGTCATTAGTGTCAGTGGCTTCTGGGCACTGGTCTGTGTCAGTGACAATCTCTATGGGCATGTCAGAAATGTCTTTGGTTTGGCTGTCTGTTTCAGGGGACTCTTCAGGATCTACTTGAGGTAGGTTTTCTTCTTCAGGGTAAGTATCGACTTGGATATCTCCGTCAGTTTCGATTGGATTCTCTTCAGGTAAGTTTCTTTCTACAGGTTCGGTTAAGGACTCTTCTGGTGGGTTTGTCTCACTTGGTAAGTATGTCTCATCCGATAGTTGTTGACTCTCTTTAGCTTCAGCAGCTTTGGTTGTTTCCACTGGCGTTTGCCCTACAGCGGTTTCAGGGTTCTCTGTGTCAGGTGGGATGTAGGGACTTTTGGCTTCCACTACTAGATCATGATAATCGTAGTAATAGCCAGGATCAGAATCTTCACAATCGGACCCTTGTTCAACACTTTCTGTTTGTTGGCGTGTTTTGGGTCGCCTTGGTTTGTCTTTCACAATTTGTTCTGCTTCCTCTGGGCTAGCAGGAAGGAAACCACATGGCAATAACAGGTCACGATGAAGGGTTCTTTGAGGACCGTATCTTGTCTCTGGTTTAACAACATAGACAGGGAGGTTGTTTGATTGTTTCACAATGATGTAAACTTCAGGTTCCCAGCGGTCGGCTAACTTGTGCTTGCCTCGCATACGAAGGTTTCTCACGAGCACTCTGTCGCCTTCCTTCAAGGTGGACTCAACAATGCATTTATCAAATCTTGCTTTGTTGCAACTGGCCGATTTCTTTGCCATTTCAGTTGCTATTTTGTAGCTGGATTCGAGGCTTGACTTGAGGTTGCGAACGTACTCTGAGTGGGAACTTGGCTGATGGTCAACTGGCAGACCGAACGCGAGGTCGACGGGTAGCCGGGGCTGTCGGCCAAACATTAGTTCATATGGGGTAAACCCCGTCACCTCATTCTTTGTACAATTATAAGCATGTACTAAGGGTCGGACGTGTTCGCGCCAGTGTGTTTTCTTGTGATTCTCCAGTGTGCCAAGCATGCCGAGGAGGGTCCTGTTGAACCGTTCAACAGGGTTCCCTCTCGGATGGTAAGGAGTAGTTCGTACTTTTCGAATACCAGCCAGCTGACAGAGCTCCTTTATCGTGCGAGACTCGAAGTCCGGACCCTGGTCACTATGAAGTCTCTCGGGAAAACCATAGTGAGAGATGAAGTTTTCCCAGAGGAATCGAGCAACTGTGCGCGCCTTTTGGTTTGGAGTTGGCAAGGCGAGCGCATACTTCGTGAAGTGGTCTGTAATCATTAACACATCCTTCGTGTTGCTCGAATCTGGCTCTAGACTTAGAAAGTCGATGCACACCAACTCTAGTGGACGGGTGACGACAATGTTCACGAGAGGTGCGGCTTTTTCTGGTCGGGCTTTGCGACGTGTGCAACGTTCGCAAGTCTTGACCTTGAGCTCAATGTCTGTGGCCATTTTGGGCCAATAGAATCGCTTTCTCACCAGGTCCCATGTCCTCTCGACACCTAAGTGTCCCATGTCGTCGTGTAAACTTTTCAGGACAAGGGGTCTCAACTCTTGTGGTAGCACGAGTTGATACTGCGTTTGTGCACTTTCTTGTCTGGTACGATAGAGGACTCCGTCTTTAAGGACTAACTTGTTCCACTCTCTTAGCAACAAGCCGAGTTCAGGAAGCTCATTTTTTGCAGTGGGTGGGGGTTTTTCTCCCAACGTTATCTGGTTGACTATTTCTCTGATGCTTGTATCAGCATGTTGTTTTTCTTTCAAGTCTGATGTTGTAAAGTGAGGAATGACTGGCAAACCACCAAGCTGGTTCTCCTCTTCATAGCTTTGGGGGACGGCTTGGGGAGTGAGAGCAAAAGACAGAACCAAAGGATTGTCAGTGATGGACTCTGCTAGTTCGTCTGTGGACTGGTGGACAAAGTGCTTTTCACAGATGGCTTTTATTATGCTCTGGTCAACAAGGTTTGAATGGTGTGTGTCAGGTAGGTGCCTTTGTGTGAACTGTTGGATTCTTTCCAGTTCTTTCTTGGACAGCATGTCGTCTGGTTGTGCGCCATGTGGGCGTCGGGATAGTCCGTCCGCGTCCTGATTTTGTTTTCCTGCCCTGTATTGCAGTTGGAAGTCAAAGGTGGACAGCGCAGCTAACCATCTGTAACTTGTAGCGTCAAGTTTTGCGGTGGTCAAGACGTACGTTAAGGGGTTGCTGTCAGTGATCACAAGGAAAGGGCGTCCGTAAAGGTAATCTTGGAATTTTTCGGTAACTGCCCATTTTAGCGCGAGAAATTCTAACTTGTGTGCAGGGTACTTAGCTTCACACTTTGACAACCCGCGGCTTGCGAAGGCGATCACACGTTTCTGACCTTCTTGTGTTTGGTAGAGGGCTGCCCCCAACCCTGAAGTGCTTGCGTCTGTGTGCAAGGTAAAGGGAAGAGTAGGGTCGGCAAACCCGAGCACTGGGGCACTTGTCAATTTTTCGATGATTTCGTCAAATGCTGTTTGACAGTCCACATTCCATCTTGCTCCAAAAGGATCTTTGGGGTTATGATATTGGGCTGTGCCGGCTTTGGCACTTGTCTTTTTATGCAGAGGTGGATATCCGCTTGTGAGTTGGTTGAGAGGTCGCATGATCTTTGAATAATCCTTTATGAATCTGCGATAGTATCCACAGAATCCTAAGAATGTCCGCAATTCCTTCAAAGTGTTTGGTTTTGGCCAGGTTCTGAGTGACAAGATTTTCTCAGGATCAGTCTCAATTCCTTTTTCTGAGATGATGTGGCCAAGGTACTTTACGGAGCTCTGGAAAAACCTGCACTTTTGTGGCGACAGTTTTAGACCATACTCTTTCAAACGACCCAGGACTTGCAAGAGGCGTTCTTCGTGTTCCTCCAAGGTTGAAGAGAACACTATTAGGTCGTCAAGGAACACAAGGGCTTGTTTCAGGTTGAGCTCTCCCACGCAACGCTCCATGAGCCTCTGGAAAGTGCTGGGGGCATTTGTGATTCCTTGAGGCATTCTATTAAACTCAAAGAAACCGAGGGGGCAGACGAAGGCAGTTTTCTGTTTATCGGCCTCCTCCATTTCTATCTGATAGAAGCCTGATTTTAGGTCTAAGACCGAAAACCAGTGTGATCCACTTAAAGCCGAGAAAGACTCCTCGAGATTGGGTAAGGCGTACGAGTCTTTTACAGTCTGCAGATTTAACTTTCTGTAGTCAATGCATAATCTGACATCTCCATTTTTCTTGCGAACGACTACAATCGGGGACGAAAAGGGAGATTCAGACTCGCGAATGACTCCGGCATGGAGGAGCTGTTGCAAGTGGTTGCGTACTGCCTCCAAGTCTTGCGGATGTATCGGCCTGGCCCTGTGTTTGAAAGGTGTAGGGTCGCTGAGAGTGATGTGGTGCTTGATTTTTCCAGTACGACCAAAGTCAAGCTCGTGTTGGGCAAATACCTCTGGCATTGAGTTTAACTTGTCTGTTATTCTTTGTTTCCACTCACTGGAGATGGGGGAATCACCAAAATCAAACTGGAGATTTGACTTGTTCTCAGATTTTGGATTCACTGTTTTATTGTTTGCAGGCTGGACACTTTGGATAGCATGAATCTCTGCAATGATTGTCTTTGGGGTGAGTCTGATGGCATGATCAGATTCGTTCTTGAGGATGACTGGTATGCAGCGAGGGAACTTGGATGGGAGGGTTGCTAACCCATCTTCGACAAAAAGGCCACCAGGTAAAGAGGTGGTTGTTGGCGCCTCAACAGTCACCCATTTTCCAGTTTCTGGTACTCTGCGAGTTATCGATCCTTCCAAAACTTTTGTTTGTCCAGCTCCAATAGTTTCACAATCAGTACTGTGGAGTCTGACTTCACCCAAGCCTGAATTAACGGAGTGTTTTTTTCTGGCTGCAAGTGTTTTGAGAACGACTTTGTACCCATATGGAACTGAATGTTTTTCTTTGGAATCTACAACCAATCCGTACTGCTCATACAAGATGTCCAAGGTGTTAGTACCTATCAGCAGCGAAGGTGAGTTGGAGCTTAAGTTGGGAACGATCAAGGCTAGTGTTGGCACTTCAATGTCCGTACCCAATGAACTCTTGGGGAACGTGATGGCAGTTTCGATAAAGCCAAGGTAGGGGACATTCTGGCCGTTCGCTCCTTCTACCTCCAGCAGGTCGTTTAAGCTGTGGACAGGTAAGTGAGACAGTTTTTCTTCGTAGAAGGATTGGGAAATCGTCGTTACTTGCGAGCCCGTGTCTAATAGACAGCTGCACACATGATCGTCAATGGCTACTTGGGCAGTGCACTTGGCTCCAACAAGACCTTTTGGAAGAGAAAGTGACATTTCAGCTTGTGTGTGGAAGTTCAAGACGCGTTTCTTTTTCTTGGGACTCTTTGTCTTTGGCTCAGCTCCAATTTGTCCCACAACTGGAGCCCTCTTTAGTTTAAAAAAGTAGTTTCTTGTCCATTCACTTTGTCCCATGCCATCTGCTTGTCTCTTAAGAGTTTCCTTTTTTCAGCAACTAGGGGAGAGTTTGGCTCATTTTCACACTGGGGCTTGATGTGCCCGTCCTCCCCACATCTGAAGCAGTACCAGGGCTTTGGACGATTTCTTGGATGAGGTTCTGATTTTTGTTCTGAAGGCTGTGGCTTTGGAGTTTTGAAACTTTCAGGGGTTTTGTTGTATTCAAGTGCTGTTTCATGCGCGACATTTTCGCTGTGCGCCTTTTCTCAGCAGTCCGGAGCATGAGAAGGAGTTCGGAAAAGTTAGGTAGAATTTGCCTTTTCTGTTCGAGTTGGAGCTCTGCTATTAGCTCATTGTCCCAACAGCCTCTTATGAACTGCTTTAACAGCTGCTTGTCTAGTTCACCAGCAGGAACACCACCTCTTATGAACGTGGTGTTCAGCATGACTTGAAGACGCTGGAGGTAAGACGATGGTGCCTCACCATTATTCTGCACAGTGTTCAAGTATTTGGCAAAGAGGTCGTCTCCATCTTCAACCGTACCGAAGGCAGAGTCGAGAATTTTCAAGTAGGTGGAAGGAGGTGACTCGGTAGGTATGTGCTTTACCAGATCGACAGCAGGTGAAGAGAGACTTTCCAAGAGCCTCCTGGATTTGCATGAATCAGGCTGTCTGGGGTCTTTTAAAAGGAGTTCCACACTCGAGCGCCAGCTCTCATAGTCGACTTCGTTGTTTGGGTGGGGACAGCGCCCTGAAAAGGGTCTCAATCTGAAAGGAGTGTTCATCTGAGCATTGAAGTCTTCAGTTCTCAGCACATGTTCCACTATTACTTTCTGAAGCTCTGGTGGGTTTACTTCAGAAGGTTTGAGGGTGGGTGTCTTAACACTGACCTGCACTCGTGGGGGATTCTCAACTGGAGCTTGGATCAGTGGGTGGACTGGTTCAAGAGTTGGTGGGTTCTCTTGCAGAGGACTGAGAGGAGCATTCGTGTCAGGGACTTGGGGTGAGTCCTGGCGGTCACCTGAGTCATTTTCGTCAGGGTTAACTACTTGGCTTATAGAGGAAAGTTCGTCTCTCAGTAAGTCTGCAAAGTCTTTACCTGTCAGTCTTGCAATGTCTCTCAGTTCAGTCAGGTAAGTCTGAGTAGCTGTCTTGCTAACTACGGGGCTGTAAACTGAGCTTAATGCTTCGACAAGGTAAAGTATGTCAGGTTTGTTCTTGGGTGAGAATCTGTATGGCAGTAAGCTAGATAATGCCTGGACTGGTGCACTGGACGCGTACTCAAGAAAGGACTGCTTGCCCTTTTCTGGACACGGGGGATCTACAGGTACCATTGTCTGAATGGACCCATATTGTTTGAGGAAGTCAAAAAGCTCTTCATCAGATTCAGTGTCAGTTAAACCAGTAATAAGAAGTGAGTTCGGTATCTTAACATTAGTTCGTTGCACGGCTTCCATTTTTTGTTCAGTTCTTAGTCAAATTTGAGCTCTGAAAATTATATACGAACCACTCCTGGCTGGCTCGCCAAGAATTTGTAGCACCTATGCTATTAGGCAGAGGTAGTCAGGCTACTGGACCAAATATAGGTTCGCACGGAGTGGTGTGTATTGAATAAAAGAGCCAAGAGTCAATAAAAAGGTAGAATGGAAAAAGCCGGCAGTTTACTGAACAATTGACAAACAACAATAAACATACAAATTTGGTTCTTAAGTAATGTTAAGACACCTTTTCAACACCCTTTATGTTGTTTTTTCCTTTACTTTTTCTGTTAAAGTTCAAATAAAAGGTTTTGTTCAAGTTAATTTCAGTTTCAATCTATTTTAATTAAAGATGACCGGTCATTTGGTTTAAAGGGATTTTAGTTACAGAACTAAATTTATTTAACTTAAATTTAGTTTAAGCTTTCTTTTGAGTTCACTATATTTACCCTTTTCACTTTTTTGTAAATCAGTTTTGTCACTTTAAATTTACACCAAAAGTATCCTTTAAAGTTACAAAATATCAGATATCAAACAAAAGACAATTCAATATGCAAAGCAAACAAAGAACTGTTTTTCTAAATGTCCAATTGCTTAGCAAAATCCTTTAAAGTTTGTTAGCAGACGTATCCAGTTTTGGTAGTGCTCCTTTAAAGTATATTGGATCCACAGTTAGTGTTCAATCTCCTACCGCGACCTTGGCAGAGATTTTGTAGTAGTGAGGAAAAGTAAAGGACCACGTGATGCTCTACAGGCAGTCCGGATTATCGTGCTCCTTGGGTAGGCTCGCCATCCATGGATCAGGAGAAGTCCAGAACGATCCGGTCCGGAACCGTCTCCCAATTACTCTCGGGGGGACTCAAAAACCTGGCCAAAACTCGTCTGGTAATGGCATAAAATCTTATTTGGCTCACACCCCTCTTCCGGTCTGGCTAGACAACAGGTTTGCACCGTTATTTTAGTTTTTCACCGTAGTTTTTCAGCTAATGGCTACTCTGCTGCGCGTGCTTGCTGTCTCTGCCCTAAACAGGCCTATCTCTCCGCTACGCGCCGCACAGGTTGGGGAGGGCTCTTGAAAAAACTTTAAACTTTATCGACAACAAAAACAATTTCTCTTTTTTAACAAAAATAGTAATCTTTCCACTTTCGGCTTCTCCCATCAGGGGTCGCCACAGCGAACGAGTCGCATGGTAAATGTGGCAATGTTTTACGCCGGATGCCCTTCCTGACGCAACCTTCTCAAACCGGGCTTGGAACCGGCAGAGGTAGAGAAGGGAACAGGGAGCAGCCCGGAGTCGAACCCGGGTTTCACGGACGGAAGGCGCCGCAAACCAGCACGAGCTAAACTGGCTCCCTTTAACAAAAATAGTAATAAAACCTATAAATTATTAATGTGAATACTATTTATATTTTTATCCTCACAACTTTTAGCTGTTTTTATCATGTTGTTTATTAATATTTATTGACCTTTTTATATCATTACTGAGTGTATTTGTAACGGGGGTTACACAAGACAAATGTAACCTCCATTTCTGGGATGAATAGTAAATAAATGAACACACTCTTGGAATCAAAGTCCCAGCTGTGTTTTGAGTTACACTTTGTGGTCTAGACTAAAAGTAGACAAACATTCACCTTAAGAGTAGCACCATTTTCTAAAGGATTAACAATACAGCTCATATCTGGGGTCTAAGGTTTTAATTAAATTAAAAAACCCCGTCTTCTCCCCGGTATACATGGGTACCATGTCTTTGGCTGTATGCAAAGCAACCGCACCCCCCGCCGCTGCCGCCACCGAACACAAAATCCTCCGGCGGCCGCATCGCAAATGAATTCATAATTACAACGCAGTATTCTTTATTAACAAATAACAGTAACAGCTAACTACTGACTAACTAACTAGTTGGTATGTGTATGTGTGTCAGCATGCTGTGTGTGTAAGAGTAAGGAGCGCGTGCCGCGCAAGAGTGAGTGAGAGCGTGCACAAGTGTTGGGGGTGCGCGTTCATGTTTGCTATTGCTGGAGAGAAGGAGAACAGTAATAAAAGGTTTCCCCCAGGTGTTGGAACAGGTTTAAGGTGCTGCTGCCTTTCACTGCGATGGGCTTAAGGCAAAAGTTGCAGCGTGGGGGGGGGTCTCTTCCTCCACGTATGTGGCAACAAACTAACCAGCTATACCGCCGTGTGAAACTAACGCTACGGAAGCTCTGGGGAGCCAAAAATGCGCCATTACACAAAAACTCGATTTAGTTATTTTTTTTAAATCGCCCGTAACAAAATATTGGAATTAATTAATTCAGTCAATTTTTCGCCCAGGCCTAAAAGAACTGATGGCCCTCCAGAGAAATCTTTTTCTAAGTACTAACACTAACACTGAGAAATCAAAGACTAAGTATTTTTAGATAGAGATTTATAACAGCCTTATTAAACTACACAATCAAGTTATTAAAGACTCACTTCAATGAAAATTGTGTTTTTGATGTTTTAACATGTTCTAGTGGCATTTCTCGCACAGTGGAGGACATATTAAAAAAAAAAGCTCTAAATTGTATTTTAATTTTATTAAATTCTTTTTCATTAAAATCGTTGTGATTTAGGAGTAGTAGAAAAAAAATGCTGGTTGAAAAAGCCTGTAGCAGTGATTTACTACAGTTGGCACCAAAAGCTCCCTCTTCCATTTCATTCTGATGCATCCCCTTCCAGACAAATAGATCCATGAACGTCTTTGTTTTCCTCGTCTGAGCTGGAATCTGGATCTAAACCCTATGGCTGGATAGCTCCAATATTGCCACTTTTGTTCCACCGCTAATGGTGGGAGTGTGATGGGCTGTAAGCTAGCGGGAGAGCACGGAAACAGCGAGCTATCAACAACAAGGAGGCGAAGTGGGGGTGGGCTTGCTCCACCTCTACAGTCCTGCCCACAACTTAGAGGTGAATTTCTAAAGAACTACTGCCACTCTGCAGAAACTATGTCCTAAAAAATGACAGGTTCTTGGATTTTGGCAAAAAAAAACAGCATAATCATAAAAGACCACTGGGAACGCTTTTTCAAAAGACAATCGGAGAGGGTCTCTAAGAACAAAACAACAAAGCGAACAAAGCCTTAGACTTACAGCACTGCATCTTTCATGCCATTTCTTTCCTAAAATAAGAAAGTATGTGGCTCTATGGACAATTTATGATTCAGACCCACAGTTCTTTCCTCCCCTGTAATAACCCTAACCTTTCTTGAGCCTCCAGCTTATCTCCATGCATCCAATAAAAACCCCTCAGTGTCTCAGAAAACATTATCGGGCTAAATTAAATTGATAAGATTATCACTTGAACTACAATTCTCTTATATACTCCTCTAACAGGGTGAATCATCTCACTTCAGAGAGCAAAAAATACAGCAAAATATATTTTCCCAGGATGAACTCTAGGTAAACCTAAACATTTACAATCTCAAAGCTGATTGTGACGCATGAATTGAACATGAGACAAATAAAGGCTTACGCGTCCACGCAACACATTTTAATCAAATCGTTTTAGTCTTGTGGAGCAGGCTAATAATAGTTCCTCCTCGCATCCTGGACAAGGAATAAAAAAATCTAATTTCTTTATGAATTCTTAAACTTGATTTAGAGCCAGATGTTCAATACATAAATTCATTTCATATTGTTATTATATGATTCACTAAACCTTTTATCCTTTTTTAGGCAATTTATGCATCAACAGCTTAAGGAGCTGCATTTGTTAAAAAAGGGCCCTTTATTATTTTACAAATTACTATTAAAATGTCAAAAATGCCAAAACAGACTGGCAAACAATGCGAGTTGTTTCATTCTAACGCACCACATACAGTCAGAACCATAAATATTTGGACAGAGACACATTATTTCTAATTCAGTTTCTGTACATTACCACAGTGAATTTTAAATAAAACAACTCAGATGCCATTGAAGTGCAGACTTTTAGCTTTTATTCCATGGATTGAACAAAAAGATTACATAACATGTGAAAAACGAAAGCATTTTTTAAACACAATCCCTTCATTTCATGGGCTCGTAAATAATTGGACAATTGACTTCCATGCTATTGCATGGGCAGGTGTGGGCAATTCCATTGTTATGTCATTATGAGTGAAGCAGATAAAAGGTCTGGAGTTGATTAGAGGACTCATGCTTGCATTTTGAAGATTTATTGTGAACAGACAACATGCGGTCAAAGGAGCTCTACATGCAGGTGAAAGGAGCCATCATTAAGCTGAGAAAATAGAAAAAACCATGCAAGAAATTGCTACAGTATTAGGAGTGGCTAAATCAACGGTGTGGTATATCCTGAGAAAGAAAGAAAGCACCGGTGAAGTCAGCAACGCAAAAAGACCTGGACGTTCACGGAAGACAACAGTGGTGGATGATTCCAAATCAAACCAACCAAGTGAACAAGACTCTCCAGGAGGTAGACGTATCAATATCCAAGTCTACCATAAGAAGAAGACTGCATGAAAGTAGATACAGAGGGTACACTGCAAGATGCAAGCCACTCATAAGCCTCAAGAATAGGAAGGCTAGATTGGACTTTGCTAAAAAGTATCTAAAAAAGTTCTGGAAAAACATTCTTTGGACAGATGAAACCAAAATTAACCTCTACCAGAATGATGGCAAGAGAAAAGTATGGAGAAGGCGTGGAGGAGCTCATGATCCAAAGCACACTACTGTACATCATCAGTAAAACACTGTGGAGGCAGTGTGATGGTCTGGGCGTGCATGGCTGCTAGTGGCACTGGGACACTAGTGTTTATTGATGACATGACACAGGACAGAAGCCCAATGAATTCAGAGGTGTTCAGAGAGAGACTGTCTGCGCAGATCCAGGTGAATGCAGCCAAACTGATTGGGCGGCGTTTCATAATACAGATGGACAACGACCCAAAACATACAGCCAAAGCAACTCAGGAGTTTAGTAAAGCATAGAAGTGGAATATTCTTGAATGGCCAAGTCAGTCACCTGATCTTAACCAGTTGAGCATGCATTTCACTTGTTGAAGACTAAACTTCAGACTGAAAGGCCCACAAACAAACAGCAACTGAAAGCCGCTGGAGTAAAGGCCTGGCAGAGCATTCAGAAGGAGAAAACCCAGCATCTGGTGATGTCCATTAGTCCAACACTTCAGGCTGTCATTTCCAACAAAGGGTTTTCAACCAAATATCAGTTATGATCAATTTGTGTTCAGTTATTTCATTTGTCCAATTACTTACGAGCCCATGAAATGAAGGGATTGTGTTTAAAAAATATTTTAGTTTTTCACATTTGTATGCAATATTTTTGTTCAACCCATGGAATAAAAGCTGAAAGTCTGCACTTCAATGGCATCTGAGTTGTTTTATTTAAAATTCACTGTGGTAATGTGCAAAAACTAAATTAGAAAGAATGTGTCTCTGTCCAAATATTTATGGTCCTGACTATACATGTGTTTGCATAAACAATAGCACGGTTCAAAATAAATCTCCTTTATGAAGCAGTAAAAGTGTCAGTTACGTCACCAATTACTGTAAAGGATCAAAACCAGAAAAACAGCAGACAGTCTACAAGCACATAAAGATGACAAACATGCTGTGTTTATGGAGTTAATCCAAAAAGACCATTAGTTCCCCCTTCCAACGACAGAAAAGAACTTAAAACTAATAAAGATGTGGTTGGGAAACAGCATCTTGTGACCATTTGTGAGGATGATGTATCCAAATGAGTTGCACACAAACATTCAGATGGACAAAAGACTAAAGATAGTTTGATTAGAACCAGAGGAAAAAAACATTATTTTAGTTTTGCAAAGGAAGGAGCACCTCAACTTATCACTTACTTTTACTTCCCATTAACTTCTTTTTTAGCTGTTTGTAAAGCAATTATACAACTTAATTACTAAATATGATGAACCAAAGAGAAAAATGTATTAGAAAAGTCACATTTGAATCACGTTATCAAATATAAGAGCGAATTGTTGCAGCAATGCCAGTATTTTCTATCTAGCTCACCTGACTCCAGTCAATTTGATTGAAAAACCGAACACAAAAAGAAGGTCAACGTTTAATATTTCACATAGTCATGTCCACAAGTTATTAATGTGACCACATTGTCAGGCCTCTTTCCACACGGTGTGTCACACCTATGACTTAAAAATCCTTTTAGCTTCTTTTTTAAAACTTTTCATTTGAGACCACTGTAGCTGCGTTTAGTACATAAAGAGCATCCAGAGGGATTCTCTGAATGCAGCAGCGGCGGCATGTTATGGCAGAGAGAAACATCGGACGTCACACGGCAAAGGGCCCCCTAGGGAGAGGAGCAATGTGTTATCAGTTGGCTAAAAATAGCACCCGCTAGTAAAGTTTTATGATTTCAGGAAAAAAAAAAGAAAAAAAAGAGAGAACAGTCTTGAATGTCTCCTGTGAGCGGCCACCTCCGCTCTACACATTTAGCATTTTTACACCACTCGGAAATGGGACGGACAACTATAGGCAAGGAGTGGCGTTAATAGAAAATGTGTTGGAGATGCTGCCATTCACAGGAGTGCAGCTCAAAGAGCAGCGATTTTTATTACCTCAATAACCAAAACCAGGTGCTTTGGTCACGCATATGAGAAAAAATATGGAGAGGACTTCACAGGGAAACATTTCACTGATCTGACAGAAATGTTTCTGGAATGTGCCACAGCAGTTAAAATGTTCAGTCCAATCAGAAATCAGCTTCAACCGTCTGGCATTACAGCAGGGTGAGGCTTGATCTGACATGAAACTTGGCCTTTTATTAATCCTTCTGCATACATATCGGCTTGGACAAGGGGGGAAAAAGGGACTTTTCAAAAATAAAGCATCAACTGTTTGGAGCTTTAGAACAAAACAAAAGAAACTGTTAGAAAAGTAGCACATTAAGAAAAAAATACAGTTTGCCATTTTGAATTCTACAAGTGTGGTGCTTATATCTCTGTGGAGGGAATAGGTATGCAGCTCAATCTTTTACCAATTTGTAGGAGCCAAAATAACTGCTCCAGTTCTGAAAATCCACACTACATCTATTATTTTCTACATACATTTTTTGACAGTAACATCATTGATCTAGGGGCTGTTTAATAAATGCCCCTTTTGTTTGTATTTGGTCATTTTGAGAAAGAATGCAGCGAATCATACTTGTACTGTACCCTGGAATTAGACAGGATTTTTCTCTAAAGCAGAGATGTCTGAGATGATCTTCTTCAATTGTTTAGCCACAGTCAAATTCTACAACAATGCCGACTTGCAAGTAGAAAAATTTGTTGTGTATACTCCTTTGCAATAGTTGTGATGGCTTTTCTAAATGGCTGCAACTAAAATTATTTGATATCCCTAAAGATGAAACTAACATGTGGGTTCATTTTAGACAAAGTGCAGCGACACATGGGCTCTGTTATTAATCAAACAGCTTAAAAATTGACTAGAGTTTCATTACATTTTCAAGTTGAACCAAAAGAGTGTCTGACCATTCCAAAAGTGGACTTTTAGTGTGGAAGTGATTTATACTTTGAAAAAGATGTAAAACCTTTTTCTGGCCTCAAGATAAATTCTAAATCTAAATGTTTGTGCAGTTATTGTTTCTGTGTTTGAGAAAAAACAGAAGCTGATTTCATCTTTGTCCCAGACATGTTTTTCTATTCACTAATTATATATCTCTGATTATATAGATTTCCTTGCAGGGCTGTAGTTAAATTAAAGATGAAATTCAGCATCTGCTAGAATTTATGTATTTATTCACTCACTGATTGACAGAAGAAACACAGGTTGTTTTTTAACAAGGTTTTGCTGATGTGTCAAATTGTCAATCAGAAAAATGTTGTTGCACACAACTCCAACTACATTGAAGTAAACATGAAATGATTTCAGATTTCTGCGATAAAGGTTTCTTAACCCTTACAAAAATTATTTGTAAAAGGGCCAGACACAATTTAAGATCAAGTCAAAGCAACTAATGATTAATATATCTATACAATAAAACAACAAAAATTCCAACTAAATAAATAAAGAGGAAGTTTGTTTAAAACATCCTCAACTGAAGTTTGCCTCACTGCAGCATCAATAGGCTGTACTTTCCATCTGATTATAATTTTTCCCTTTAAACATATATCATTTGATTAGAAGTTAAAAATGCTACAATATTGCAAACATTTGTTTTAAAAACAGCTTTCTGAGGCAGAAAGGATAACCGACATGTAAACATTTAGTCAGTTTTATTACTGGGAAATAAAAACAGTTAGAAAAGTATGCATAATTGGTGACTTTTCAGCAATAACACAGCATTTGACTTGTGTCACAAAGTCCATAGTGGGATTAAAAACAGAAACACGGAATATTTGTCATTGCTAAAAAAGCTCTTTCATCCCTTTGAACATTTTTTCATTCAGTTAAATGTAAAGAAATGTTACTGACACTAAGACAGACAAAGAAAAATCCTTAAAACATAAGTAATAGACTTATAAACCTAACCTTGACCACCACAGATCATTTGTTTGTCAATTTGACAACATATAAAATAAAGTCTTTAGGTTTTGAAAACTCATTTCAATTTAAAATGTGATGGTTTTTGCACATGACTGTACTTTTTTATGGCTAATCCAGGGAGATTGCTATTTATTTTTTTAGATTTCTATCATTTTGGAAATAAATAAATGTGTCCATATCCTGTAGGTTTTTGTGTTATTATTCTTATTTGTGTGTTATTCATATTTACTTGAACTGAAATAACATTTGTTTCACATGTTTTATTAAATCCTACAACAAATGCATTAAATGTAAAGAAACAGTTGTTCTTTTTAACAAAAAAAACACTTTTTTAAAACTAACTGGATAAAGTGACAGAACGAATCTAATAATATGACAACTTTAACTTTTAACAGCCAATTTGAGAGCCTTTGTTTTTGGCTGCTGTCAATTGCTGCAACCAAAAATCAACAAGCAAACAACAACAACAAAAAAAACTCAACTTAACTTTAAAAGCCAAGAATAAAATTGTTCTTAGGTTCTCCAGGGTTGATTAAAAATAGATATAATGTATATTTTAAGGTATATAAATATCAACTAACCTAAAGACAGTTTTATGAATGTAGTAAATTTTTTGCAAAAGAAATATAACTTAACAGCAAATTACACAAGAATCTTTTGTTTTTAAATCTTTTTAACCGTCATGGCTTGTTTTTAAAAAGAAGCACAAAGAGACAAAGAATTTAAGCAGTTCTATTGAAATTAATATGTTCTCATGTTTTTTCAAATTAGTATCACTTCAGACTTGAAGTAGAAAGCAATTTCAAGGACAAACGAACAAAATCTAAAAGAACTTTCAAAGCTCAAAGAGAAAACTGTTAATTGGACGGCTTCAGAAAACTCACAGCTTGGTAATTCTGTAATCACACTCAACTGAAGGAGGCTTTAAGCAGGAAGATAAAAAGTAATCTCAGTCAAAGTGCCTCAATCTATCATGACTGACTGCTCACTCTTTAAATCCATTCCACAGAAATTTATATCCAAGTGAAATGGACTGACTGCAATTACTGTGGAGTGGATCCTATTGCTCCTCTCTGTCACACTGATCCTGGAAATTTTGTTTTCATTAGATAAATGTCAAATTGAATTAGGTCACTCATTTATTGTGCAGCGGTGCTTTACCACTTTGAGCCCATCTCAGGTGACTTTTCTGTCTCCCAGCTGCATGGATGCTCATCTGTTCTGCGACCACAAAACAACAAAGACGCCAAAAGAGAACTCTTTTATCGAGACACTTGTGCTGGGAAAGCTAATCAACAGCAAAGCCAAAAGGATGCACAGAAATGCAGTCAAGAATATACAAAAGAAGATGCTTTTTCACAGCTGTGTGGGAGGTGTGAGGAGTAAACTGCCAGGAGATGACAGGGGGAGTCAGACAGAAGGCTGAGTCACCCTGTTTGTGTTTGTGCGCTTTGGCGAGAACCCTGATAAAATCTCAATTACTGTGGTTTTCTGTCAAGAGCAAAATAAACAGTCAGACTTGCAGTTCATAATGCTCATCGAAAGGTATCCTGCTGCACTACAGAACTCTGCTGAAAGACAATTTACAGCTTTCTTACAGCTCAGGACAATATATGTTCTACAGAACGTCAGACCAACTGATGGGCAAATGGTTGCTCTAAGTTTTATGGGGTTAATAAAATCTATGAATTGATCTGAATTCAAGCTTAATAGATCAATAAGCGATCCATAAAAATAGAGGTTGATATTTCATCCCTGTCCTTTTCCGTTGACCTAACGCTACTCTCGTGAGATTTGGGGAGATCAAGCTTTAAAGCAATCATGGTGTACAACTGTAAAAATGCTAGACAGTTTACCGAATACAATCGGAAGGTTGATGGAACATTACTAATATCCTCTGATACATCAACAGTGTAAGTTTAACAATAACAGCAGTAAAGCCAAAGTCTGTAGCCTGATGCTAAGGTATAATAGAATTTCCCATAGGACGGCTAATGCTAACGTTCGTTTGAACTAAACATGCATTGCTGACTAAATTAACAGATTTATATCCTCGCAGGCCTGAATTTTCCAAACTCTTTTAAGGGAACATTGTTTTTTTGACCAAAGTAAAACGCCCTCCAGGGAAGGCAGAACATTTATTTTTGTAATAAGAGTCAGTTTAAAGCCTTTACAATGCTAAAAATCTGCATGTTTTTGTTGGAGCTTCTTCATTTGAAAAGTCGTGTATCACCGTATGAATGGCGTTAACAATCTCATTGGTATGTGAAACAGTATGTGAAACAAAACAAAAAAAGCAACAGCTGTTAAAATAAACTTTTTCCATATGGTAAGAGATTTATGTTTGTAATTTTTATTTTACTTCAGTTTTCAGTATTTCTTAAAGTTTTTTTTCATTTTTACCCTTTTCCAAAAAACATGTTTACAAAATGTACATATGAGTTTAAACCTCTTTTCATATTTTCTAGGTTTTTTTAATTTACAAATCTGTTTTTTTGTTCTCTTAAATTGGATCCAGATTAGATTCCGCACTCTAATCCCATTTCGACAACCAACTCTGATGCGCTGTGGTTGAACACTGAGAAAAGCAGTCCATCAGAAGGAGACATCTCAGTCACTCACAGGATTTGAGCTTTTTTGTTTGTTTTTTTTGGGACATTTTGACAGTCTTATAGACAGACATCATCTGACCAGATCTGTAATTATCAACACATCAAAAGAAGTGTTGAATAAAAGTGTTTTCACACCACTAATCCTCTCGCCTTTAAACGCATCTATTTGTGCTTATTTCTCACTTCCAGAACACTGCTGCGAACACCAAATCTATATTTGCACGTGGCTTTACTGCCAAACTGATGTACATTTCATAAACAACATACAGGCTCCTTTTAATAGGGTTGATTGTCATAAGCAAGTCCATCTAAGAAAAAATACACACAAATCGAATCAATTCATCACACAACTGGGGGGTGTTGGTACTGTAGAACAGGCGTCAGATAAAATTCTCAGCACACATGATCTTTGAGCTGTCGACAACCCGTGAAGTAAACACAAACAAACTGTTGTCTTTTTAGTCACACACACTGATGACACCAAGCAATACAACAGACTGCTTGTTTAACAAGTTAAGGTGCATGGAAATCACTGGACACACAGCTGCTTTGGAGGAGAAAATAGAGAAGGGAGGGGAAAAAAGGAGAACAGAGATGGAATACGATGGATGGCTGATAAAAAAGGTTAAGAAAAGTTTGATGACGTCTTTGGCTGGTTTAAGGAGCGAGAGGTGAAGGGTGAGTAAGAGCAGCAATCGCCAAGGAAATGAATGGGAGTTTCAACCGGATCACAAATTCTGTCATGGTATGGTAGGCATAGGGTGCCTTGCAAACATGTTTACCCCCATAAATGTTTTACCCATTTTTTGGTTTTGTGAATCACCATTGTAAAAATAAATAAATAAATAAAAAAAGACTTTTTTCACAATTTTTTTTTTTTGAAAAAACCTTTAAAGACCCACTCCGATCACCCTTTGATCTATTACAAAAGTGTTTTGGGTGGTCTTTTAATTAAAATATGCTGTTTTTAGCTAAAAAAAAAAAACCTGCATTGTTTTCTAGGACATAGTTTCTGCAGAGCGGCATGGGGTTCATTAGAAATTCACCTCTGAGTTGTGGGTGTGACAGTTGGCGCAGAGCAACCCTGTCCCCACTTCCCGTCACCCATCTGTTTCCACGCTCTCCCGCTTGATTACAGCCCCTCACTCCCCAAACCTAACATTACCGGTACAAAAAAAAAAAATCATTTAGGAGCTGTCCAGCTGTATAGTTTTGATCCAGATTCCAGCTCAGATGAGGAAAACAAAGACGGACATGGATCTATTAAAGTAGATGCACCAGAATAGAGCAGAATTTTCTACATAACAAATTTAATCTTTTTCCAGCTACATTTTTTCCTCTGCTTCTGATTTACAACAATTAGAATTAAAAAACATTGAGAAATGCTATTTTTAAGCTTAATTTCCTCTATATATGCCCTCCATCTTCAGAAAAATGTTACAAGAACATGTTAAAAACACCAAAAGTACCAACAATATTTCTCAGAGTGGGTCCTTAATGTCAAAGTCAAAACAGATTTCTACTAAGTAATGCCAATAAAATTGTTTGCATAATTATTCATCCCGTTTTTAAATGTACTGGAATGATTCAACAACGGCCCTTCAATTTAATGACAATAGCCTCAAAATGAATGAAGGGAAGATCACCTGAGTGGTGAGGGTGTGTCTCAAGTGGTTGAGGTATAAAACACCAGTGTCAGAAGGGTCCACAGAGCGGTTGAGTGAGATTCCTGCCTGGCAACCATTACACCAGAGGAACACAACAAGAAACTCAGAGAAAAAGTTCTTGAAAAGTACAATTTAGGTTCAAATTAAATACAAATAAATTTGTGTATGAAAAAAAGACACATTTATTGACTCAGGAAGGCAAGAAAAGGGTAAAAGGTCCAAAGGGGTGAATACTTCTGCGAGGCTCTGTGACTGCACCCAGAAACTTCATAAGGGCTTTCCAGCCACATATTGGGATCAAATGAGACATTAGTGCAGACTTGTTTTTTAGGTAAACATCTCTGCCACTCCTCAGGATTTTCCAACCCTGCACATGTAAATAATTTACATGAATTAATCAGTTTCACAGTGCGTGCACTCCAAATGAAAATGTCAAACTCAGTCCAGCGAGAAGGTTTCAGAATGTAATGGAGAATTCGGCACATAAACTGGGGGGTGATCTTCTACTTTTTTCCTTGGGGAGTGGCATGTTCAAGCGGCAGAGTCTGGATGAGATGGAACCTCACCGGCGTTGGCGTGGGACTCTAAGTGATTAGTAGCTCATTGGCTTTAGAGTCCAACAGTTGCGAAAGCAAATCAGAGGAACAAAACCACAAGGAGTCGGCAGCTCCACAGACGAACAGCGTGCAATTAACTTTATAATATGTTTACAAATGAGGTCTTGCGTGTCACTATCTCTGGAGAGTGAGGGGATCTGTATGCAGAGGCTGGATTTACTATAGCCTGCATGCAGACACTGTTTTAAAATACCCAATTCAGCAGACTTCTGATCAGTTTCTGAGAGAGTTACAAAGAAAAAGGAAAAAAATATTTGACTAAAAAATAATACGCAGTCTGCAAGCTACACAAAAGCCTTGAGTAATCACGATTGTTGCCTTTAAGATGAACATTTTTTAATTAGATGCAATAATTTACAACTAGGAAAAGGGGAAATTAAAGGTGATCCATCAAAATTTAAGTTTTTTATGAGGCTGCAAAAGAGCCATGCCCCTGTTGCTGGCATAATCATCTTTTACCAGAGTAATGTGAAAATGTAATAAATGAATTTTTTGGCTCAAGCTGAATGAAATGATGTCATAAGGTATGAACATAACTGGAGTATCCCTTGTGCTATCCTAGGCACTTTAACATTGGGAGTTGGGTCATCTAGACCCACTAGACAGTGCGCTGAACCTTTTTTCTTCAATGATTTGTGATCTTCACTGGTGTCCATGGATTACATGAAATCTTTCCACCTTTATCCACCTTTGTCATGGTAGGGAGAACACGCCAATGTAAGGGTGGGGTCATCTAAGATAGCACAAGGGTTATGGGTGTGGTTAACAAAAAAGAAATCTTTGTTGCCAAGGAAATCCAAAGTCTACTTCGGCAAATTATCCTAAGAATAACATAGACCTGTTCATTGCCCCTAGGCGAACACAAAGGCGGAGGCAGAGGGGGACAGCAAGGGGTGTGTCAAAAGGGGGTGGTGAAGGGCAAGTAGCACCAGCAGGCCCTACAATGCTGCTTGCGGCATTCATTTTATTTTGCATGTTACTAAAATGCCTTTCATCAACAATAGTCTTGAGGTCTGAATACAAAGTCAGAGTGATGACGCTCATATCGTAGTCTCAGAAATGCAAACACCTCTCAGTGCGACCGTCCACGTTTTTTTCTTTTTTTTATCTGCAACTATTTGATGGTTTGAACAACTCAGCAGGCCGTCATCCACTCTAAAGCAGACTGCTGTGCAGCCAGGCGCATCAGCCAGTCTGACAGTCATCTGAAAAGAACTTACAGTCAGTTCCCCTTTAAAGTCACTCAGGTGTAAAAAAAAACACAGGTTACAATAGAAGGCAGTAAAAAAGTTTCAATTATTGATTGTCCTCTAAAAGTTGAAACTCTTTTCGTCAGGCCACCACCTACTAGCTAAGCTAAACACAACAGGAACACGGGGCTATGTTGGTTTGTCTCTTTTTATTTGGCAATTGCAAGGTTATAGATCGTAGAAGTAAAGCCTGCAAGACGGCAGTCAAAATACACCTTTATTCTAAAATGTGTCTGATTAAATAAGAAAAACAGAGCATATCTATTGTAAACGGATGATTTCTCCAGGTATGTGACCAGCTTTTAGAGTGCAATAGCAGTTTCCCATGATGCCAAATGTGAAAATGATGCCGTCTGCTCCCTGCTGTAACAAAGGTGTTGATTGTAGCACCAAGCAAAGGTGATGCTGCTACATGTCTGATGTGCTGCACAACATAATTAAGTAAAACGAACATAAACGGATTCATAGATTGCTGCTCATAGTCTTCAAGTGCATGTATTATTAATTGTGTAAACAAAACAATTGATTCTGGTATAAAATAGCGATGGCTTGCTCCTTTTGTCCATATTTTAAAAACAAACAAACAGATTGTTGATTTTATAACCCTCGCAGCAAAAGGCCAAGAAAATATCCACTCACATTGGTAACTTAAATTGACCTTAAAGGACATATCAACCTTTTTTTCTGACTTAAAAAAAATAAAACCTCTACAATGTTCACAATGCTGAGCAGTAAAACCCTTTCTAATAATCAGAACAAAAGGTTTAGCTTAGAGACAATAGGGCTGGATATCAGTGACAGGCGCTGAACCAGTATGATGTAGATTCACAAATGTAACCCTTGATTTGCAACCAATTAAAATACATTTTTCCGTTTTGAAACTTATATAAAATCAGTGGTATTTACATAGGAAAACCTGTTTTTGCATTAACTAACTTCCATTGACCTCTTCTGACACTAGACTGAGTGACCCCTCCCCCTTGCATTACAAACAGGAAGTAACCACTGGCTCCAGGAAGCCAAAATCCCCGTTATATTTGTCCGAATAACCAGTCTTGTTCTGCCACCTTTTTTCAAATGTTCTTGCTGATTCTAATGGTTTTTTTTCATATTTTTTCTTTAGTGCAAATATTTCCAGTTGCCATAGAAACAATGATTTAGACAGATTCGGACCAATCACTGTTAATTTAAAATGTCTGGCCCTAACACGGCGCCGTCCGTATTGTGAAAAAATGGCAACTGGATTGACTTCATTTCACTGGAGCACAAAGTACGGTAAGTTTTTCTATGGGTGACATCACTCTCAGTCCAGTTCTCATATGCAGCCAATGCTAAAGACTGCAGGTTACAATAGGTAGAACTTTCATTTACAATCAAAATAAACGTTAACTATCAGAAAATCTCGTTTTTGCAAAAAGAACCAGGAGATTGCATGGAAAGAAAATCCATTTGAAGACTTTATGGATCAATAATGCACTTTCTAAGTGAGAATCAATTCAATGAATTGCTTTCTTAATTCTAGCCTTAGTGACATCTTAAACAAAATTAAGAATTAATAGATGCACAAACATACAGTTTATTGGGGAAACCAGACTGAAAATTCGATTTCTGCAGACTGCGTCGCACTAATGTTCCTTGTATAACAGTACAGACAGGAAGAGTACAGCGGCTCATCCCAGACTCTGTCCTGTCCATGACACATGGGGGAGGGGTGTGTGGGTACAGGAGGGGAGAGGTGACAACTGGCCAGATAATGACGGCCCATAATGCATTTTGTGATGACACTATGGACTCTTAACAACATGATTACACACACACAACTGCTTCGGGTAGAGAAAGCTGACAGCCTAGAGCTAAAGAGAGAAGAGCAAACCCAAATGGAGTGAGTGCGCTCACGTCATACAGGTGATGAGGTAACTAGAAATGTAACGGAGAAAGATGGGAGAAGAGCCGACAGGATGAGCAGTTCTGCCTTACCATGTCAATGAGGCTCTCTTGGATCCGGTTCAGTGTGGTTCTCAGTCTGCTGCTGATGAGGCCCAGACCGGATGACTCATACTGTGGAAACACGCACACAAACTCCATGAGAAGCATGAAAAACAACTGGAACATTCCCTCCTTCTGTCACACACAGACAAAACACTCTTGGATTTTTGCTTCCAGATTACTTTTGCTCAAAAAGAGGAGGGAGCGCCTTCAAAAATCAACCACCAAGGTGACATTTTGGGGAGAAACAAAGACAGGGCATGGAGCCATGGAGAGGGTAATAGCAAGCGTAAGATCAAAGAGGATCTAACCCTCCTTGTGAGATGTGTCTGGGGTCACTTGCGAAAGCAAATAACACATCTCAAGGGCACCTATTCTGAAGAGAAGCATTAACACTTCAGAAAACACTCTTACCAGGCAATCAGGGCCCACCACCCTGGCAGTGGCGCCCTCTCTGCCACCACCCGGGGGCAAAGAGGGGCTCGGTACAGGCTATGGGTGGCAAATGAGAAGCAGAAGGGGGAAAAAAAAAGAAAGAATAACTCAACTCAACGTGAAAAGCCATGTGAGTAGAAGGTAGAACAGAACATTAAACCAGAAATGATTAAACAAAAACAGAACAATGGTACCGTAGTTATGACAGTTATACAATAATTGCTACACATTTTAAGCTTTCATTTAGAACTAAATAAGCAACTATTGTATTTTTTATGGTATAAGTCACATTTTTGTTATTGTTTTTTTTGCATAGTTTGACCAAGGGTGTGACTTCTACTCAGGTGTGACTTAAACGTGATTTTAATTTTATTTTTTTACAAATACCGTAGCAACAATCTCTAGAAGGCACTGTAGGTGTGTGTATCAGCATTTGCTACTGCAGAAGAAGAAGCACCGCTCTGACTTTCAACGGGTTTGGCTAAATGTTCCAAAGTGACACAAAGGATGAAGAATTCAATAGATTTAGTGGTTTGTAGAGGCATAAAGTGTTTAGTTGACTTGTTAGCGTGTTCTTAATGCTATTGTTATCCAAGTGATTGTTCATATTTTGTACCAATACACTAGATTCCTTCGATGGTGCATTAAGCTACATAAGCATCAATGTGTTATAGTAGTGAAACGTCCATACATTCAGTCTATTATTGTTATTTATTTTAGGATAAAATGTCTGTCCTTGTTTCTTTATTTGGTTACATTTCTGCTAAATGTGTGACTTACACTTCATTGTAACTTATATATGGAGTTTTTTTCTATTTATTATGCTTTTATTTGGCTGCTGCAACTTAAAACAACAGTAACTAGCAAACTGTAGTCATACAAATAAAATTAAAAAGCTTTTAAAAGGTTTATGATGGACTTTTTAAAATGACCCTCTTAGCTAAAGAATTACACTTTACAAGCTCAGCAGTTGTAGTTGTTGAGGTGTTTCTATTTTGTTTGAGTTTTTCACAGCAAACTGTCACCAGATTGTCTTGAATTTCACATAGATGATCACAAGCTTTGTTGAAATTCAAAGCAGCTTGTCCGGATTTGAAAACACTAACAGAGCTTGGCTGAATGTATAAAAGATTTTTAGAGTAGAGGGCAACATTTTTAGAGAAAAGAAACATCATAAAATATAAAATTCAACCCTAGTAATTTCTTCTAATTTTATGTTAGCTCATAGGTTATTTACTGTATCCAAAACTGGGCATTCATCTTTCTTTTTAAAACAAGCCACATATGACAGACATTTTTGCCGAACTGCTCTCTTTTTTCTGTTTTACTCCCTTTTTTCGCTTCATTTCCCCTCCCCTGTTACTACCACCATATTTCAAAACAGAGTTCCATCCATCCTTCATCCTTACCCCCCCCCCCCCTCCCGACATACACACACCCGCCATATTTTTGGTTTATATCCTTTAACTGTCTCTTCCCAAGCACAGACACCTGAGCAAAAAGATCCAAGTTATTCCCACAGGGTGGAACTTTCCAGAGTTTTCAAACATTAATCACTTTTTCCAAATGTGTGTTGGTAAATCTGCCTCTCTCAGCCCCCGCAGCTGAAAGCGCAGTTATTAATGCTTGTGAAGAATGCGCACGCAATGCGCATAATGCATCTTTAGCATAGGCTTGACACTGACAATAGAGCAGCTTTTTTCACTGATAACTATAGTTGTTTATCCTTTTCCATATTAATGCCATGCCATTAGTCTTCAAGCAGAGAAGTCAAGCGGCTCAATCTTGATTCCGGCAGGGTAAAAAGAGCAAAGTCTGGGTCAAAACACCAGCATATGCGCCGGGGCAATTTCCAGAAGCTCTTCAAAGATTCATGGAGGCATTAGCATTTTACTGTCGGTCTCTCTGAGTGAGATCTATTAATAAAAATGGGGGAGTTAAAGAAATTGTACTTTTAGAGGACTATAGCAGAGTCGGGAGAAAAGAGAAGTGACAGTTATGGAGATATGTTTGTGGGGAGATTGAGGGGTTCACAGAGACAGAGAAGCTTTCAAAGACAAGTGAGGTTGTGTGGAAACAGCAGAGCAAATTAGATTAAGGATGTGGCAGATTAGCATAGAGAAGCAGGAAGGAAAAAAGCTGACAAAATGATGCACAGAATACTTGGTTCAAGATAAAGTATAGACGCGTGCTGATAAATAAAGCCATAAATGTCAACATGCATTTAAACCGTGTGGGTGGAACCAGAACCTTTAGATTGAGACGCATGAGAAACGTGAGTCGCTGACAATTTAACATTTGTCAACCATTCACCGGCTCCCCCTCACGCACGTAAACATGCCAATAATCGGAATTAAAGAGGCCCCCACTGAGGCTTTTTCCTCCTTATCTCTTCATCTTGATGGGACAGAAGTCATTTCCATTTACCCTGGGGCTGGAAACGAAACAAACACTGCTTTTTCCCTCTTTGTGGAACACATATAAATGACATAATCGCCTCTATATTGACTTCTTTTGAGGGGAGGGGGGGGGGGGGGGGGCAGTGATAGACAGAAAATATGGAGGCTCTTATTCAATGTCAGACTAAAATATTCAATAAGCGTACAGACATCCATCTCGAAAGACAATAAAAGCAATTTTCTTAGCAAGGCAGAAGTAATATTATTCGGCTTCAGTCCACAAGTTACAGTCAGTGCCACAAGTGCAAAAAAAAAATTATAAACTAATAAAGCGCTCAGCAACACCATAAAGAGCAGCATCGCAGTCAATAAAAACAAATATCTGAATGGTTTGAGGGCTAAAGCTGACGGAAAGTTACATCTCTAGATTATCTACGCAAAAAGCACAATATGCCACATCATACAAACACCTATTGTTCCGTTTTTGCTCCTTTCTTTGTTTCATGAGGTATTTTTATCTTTTTTTGGGAAAACACAAAGACCTGAACTCCAACATAAGACAAAGATGTTTCCATTATCCTTATTTCAGTCCTATTCTCCTGACCTTTTTGCTGAGGTTTAACTGTTCCAAATGGGATTTTCAGATATATTGCATGGGATTTGTATCAAGTGCTTTAAAAATAAGGTTTATTATGGCCATGCATATTGTTTATATTTAAAACACATGCCCTCGAATCACTGTTTAATGGTTAATAGTAGGGCTGCACGATATGAGGAAAACTCGCGATATGCAATATTAGTGATCAATATTGCGATGACGATATAACTTGCGGTATATGAACAAATAGCAGAACAACAAAAAACATAATTTCTATTTCACTGAAACTTTTTCAAAATTATACTCCAAATGACCCTTGTCTACATAGTACATATGTACATCTAACATAAAAGGGCTCCATTTGATTGGTCAACAAAGTGAAGGGTTGCATCTGATTGTTCAAATGCATAAATGGATTTATCTAATTCGTTAAATACTTCAAGCTGGCATAAGATTGTTTCACCACATTTAAGGAAACCATTTATTGGAATTTTCGCCATCTTTTGCGATATGCGTATTGAACAGCTTGATCTTGCAATAACGATAAAATTGCGATATATTGTGCAGGCCTAGTTGATAGGATAATCAGGCTAAAATTCAGCGATGAGAACTCTAGGTATTAATTTGTATTACAATGTTCTTTTGGTATATTGTTATTCATCTTTCACAGTCACATTTCTACAGGATATTTTGCCAAATACAGTTTTTTTTTTTTTTTACAGCGCACTGTGTTCTGCAACCTGATTGGCTGAAAACCTGGTCAATAAATCTCCACCGTGCCGTGTCTCCTGTACAGAATGCATAAGTTTCCCAAATTGACAGATTTTGGTGGCGAGCAGATCTTGGTCTTCATTCTATAATACTGGACTTGGTTTTCTGCAAAGATTTGAATTCTGAGATTAAACAAGATAGAAACATGCAAAAAGTGTGTAGTGAGGGGTTTTACACAACATTTATTTGGATTTGACCTCACATAACATGCCAACTTTCCTTTTAACGCCAGAGTGTTCTTCCGTTCTCTGCTATACATAGTGCAAATGCTGCTTGTTGTGAAATGCATGAATTATTATTCCTTTTATTTCAGAATGCCAACATTTCTTTTTAGAGTAAGTTGGTAAGTTTAAAGCTTTAGTCACACCTGCCCTTATGGGTGTATACGGGGGGAAAAAAAAGGCAAACCTTTACAGGGTAAGCAGGTGCCCGTACAAAATAACAAGGCCGTAGATCACTCTGTGAGCCCGTAGAGAGAAAATGTTCCAGCACTTTTTTTCTACGGTCATGCTGGGGTCAATGGCTCTGACTAAACACTTTAACAACACACAAGGGTGAGAAAGGGTGATGTAGGTAAGACGCAGGCATGTAGTATGGATTTTTCATTTATTCGACTCCCTCCTAAATCTTACAGAATGTGCACAAAGTGTGTAGCCTCACTGTTAAAAACGAGGAACCTTTAGTGTGGACATCCTATGGGCCCCTATGGGTATTTGCATATTCCCTGTTCACCCTGTGCATGCAGCATTTGCACAGTACTTGCACCTTACTTGCAATTTCAATATCCTGACAGATACTTCACAATACACTTCACCACAAGCGTGACAATGTTACAATTGTATGACATCTAGGGCTGGACGATATGAGGAAAACCCGCAATATGCGATATTAGTGATCAATATTGCGATGACGATATAACTTGCGGTATATGAACAAATAGCAAAACAAACAAAGCAATTCCATTTCACTGCAACAGTTTAATTTATATAAAAGTCAACATAACTATAATTATACTCCAAATGACCATCGTCTACTTAGGAGGCAATCATCTAACATATAAGAGCTCCAAAATAATTAAAAGAGCTCCATCCGACTGGTCAACAACGTGAAGGCGTCCATCTTATTTGCATTAATTTGATACGTTAAATACTTCAAGCTGCCATAAGATTGTTTTAGTACATTTAAGGTTACCATTTATTGCAATTTTCGCCAACTTTTGCAATACGCGTATTGCACAACTTGATATTGCGATAACGATAAATTTGCTATTTATTGTGAAGACAAAGGGAACTGTAGGACACGCCTCCGTCCCCCCTTAAGATGCAGCCCTTCCTCTCTTCACGGGCCCCAAAACAACCCAAAAACCTGCAGCACCCACAAGGGTCAACCCCAAATTGGCTGCATGTGACTAAGGTTTAAGTCATCAAATCAACTAACTTTAACTTATATAAACTTTCAGCCAATTTGTTGGGTTCATAGGTTTGATTCCACGAGTAAAAGGTCACTATGTTGAGTTCAGTAGGTTGAGCAATTCCAGCATTTTTTTAATGCCCTTGAAGATGAAACCTTTAAGGTGTAAAATATCTGATTAACAAACAATAACCAATAATAAGACTGTGGACAAAGAAAAGGCTATAGATACTAAATACTGTACCATATCGTTGCGTCCAAAGAAGGTGTACACAGCGTAAAGGTAGTAGTCAAAGAGCTGCGACACACAGTGGATGACATCGAAGGCAATTGGTTTGAGGATGTTCATCATCTGTATGTATTTGCCTGTGTGGGATGAACACAAAGAAACGCCCGTCAGTTTACTAAACAGCAAAACTTGTGTTCATATAAAACTTTCATCAGTCAATACGAGCTGAACAGGGAGACTGGACCCACAGCCTTCAGGGTGGAACTTCAGCAGAACTGTGTTGCATTTGCATACAAAATGTGAGAATTTAATTTAGCAGACAAGTAATAAAAGTTACATATTCAGGAGAACAGGAGTGTAACAAGGTTACCGATAAAGGGAAATAAGCCAACTACATCTTGAAGCTCTGTGTTTTTCTCACTTTTTACGCCCCTTCGCTTAACTTCTATACCAAGAAGTCAGGGTTCAACCTAACTCCATTGCAGTCCTGCTGAGACGGACTTTAACAGGGAATCAAACTGTGTGTTTTTCTTCTTAAGAGTCTCGCTGCGTGGACCTAAATCAATAGAACCGCCTGTGTTCAATGCTAGAAGATTTATTGATTCCCAAGGAAACGGGGAAAACATAATATTTCTGTTGTTCTGTCTGAAAGTTTAAAAATAAAAGAGGAGAAATGTTTCATTTGAAAATCAGAAACCTTTACTGCTTCCACTGAAGGGCATCAACCAGAGTTTACTGAATCTAAAAAAAAAATGTCAGGCCCCTAAAATCCAAGAGAGGTGTTTCTGAATGACCTCATCTTCACGCCACAAAGCAGCGCATTGGAAATGGAGGTCGGAGCCAGGGTGAAGGCTAACCATTACCACCGCAGCTCAGTCACACAGCTACAGAGCCTCCTGATTGCCATCATTTCCTTAATTGCTGAGTAAATTAAAATCTCTGAGGGCCAGAGGAGATGAGCCTTGGCTCCTGTGAAACATGGGTTGTGTGTGCGAGTGCAGGACCTACCGACAAGCCGAATGACGTTGAGGGTGGTGTTGGTGAGGATTGGAGCATTTGCCTTATTAAGACAGTAGTCAGACTTTCTCTTGCTTCTTATAGTGTCTCGGGATCCACTGGTGCGTGCATGGAGCGACGAAACAAGAGAAAGAAAGCATAATTGAAAAAATAAACAGACTCAGTGATACTTGAAATCATCTCTGAACCCCTGCGAACTCGAGTTCAAAACCTTTAGTTTGGGTCTAAGTGTTCTAATTGGTCAATCAGGACCAGTTACACACAGCAGGACATTCACATGGACCCCCGTGGTGAAGCCTCTGAACTGGTCATTACATCCCTGACACCAAACCTATCTTGAAAAATTAGTTGGTGGTCTTTCTGGATCGGATCATGCAACCTTTTTAATAATCAATCATTATCACCTCTAAGTTATATAGAGTGACTGGAAGGTGATGCATCAAGTGTGTCGGAGGAATGACTAGTAGTATTTAACCATGGGATTTAACCCTTGTGTGGTGTTCATATTGTTGTTACTCAGCCAGTGTTCGTGGGTCTGGTGGACCCGTTGCATGTTGTGGTTTTTAATGCCTCACAATCAAACACTTTGATGTTAAAATACTCGACAGATGTTTACCTTATCCATTTACAATCAGTATATTTGGTTAATTTTTGCCCTTTACCTTTGTTAGATCACATTCATAACTCATTATTTAAAACGTGATAAAGAAAATCAATTAAAGTCAAGATATGAGTGGAAACAAATTTTCAAGTGAAGCAAGGGTTTTCAAAACTACTGACTTTTATTTATTTGAACACAGAAACTGAACCCATTCAGGTGCACAACACAAGCTGAACACATAGAGTAAACCTATTAGTCCAGACAACACATCAGCCCCATTGAACACATGGCCTTCTAGCCACTAGCCTATACAACACATGGTCCTGGCTGCTGACGGCTGGGTGCTGATGGCTTCGTTTTGGAACTGGCTGATGCTCAATCTAAATGGTAAATGGTAAATGGCGTATACTTATATAGCGCCTTTCTTCCAACAAGGACAAAACCCTTTACAATCACAGACCCATTCACCCAGTCACACACATTCACTCACACATTCAGACACTGGTGGCGGCTCCGCTGCCAAACACAGGCGCCCGCCTACCACCAGAGGCAAGGTGGGGTTCAGTGTCTTGCCCAAGGACACTTCGACTCATGGGCGTGCAAGGCGGGAATTGAACCTGCAATCTTACGATCATGGGCCAACCACCCAACCGCTGCTCCACAGCCGCCCCAATCTAATCATCTTCTTCAGAGTCACTGTCAGACTCTGAATTTTCAGAAATGTGATCCTCTAATTCTGAAACCTCCTCTTCTGAATCGTCTCCCTCTACATCATCATCAAAAACGTCACTCTCTTCTAAAATCAATTCCAGGGCCCTCTGCGCAGAAAGCTTTTTGGCCATTTTGATCAGTTGTGATAAGAAACCACACTGGCAAAGCTATATTTAACGTGTCCCGCCTCCAATTTGTAGCAGATAAAGAGCGAAATATTAAAGATTCCCGCAAGAAAGTCAAATGGTTAAATGTCAAATGTGCGGGAGAACGAGAGCAAACAGAGTTGATTCTTGAATTATTCTAACAATGTTGCAACCTTGCGCGGGAACCGCAGGTGCAGAAACAGAACTCACATTTACAGTGAAAATTTCTCTCTCTGCCACTCTCTCTCTCTCTTTCTCACTGGTCACACACACACAGACACACTTACACACACCCACACACACACAGCAGGCCCAGACAGGTGGAGGACAGAGTGTAGGTACATAAAACATCAATTCCCACACTTCTATTAGCCCTGGGTCCAGTGGACCCGAACATCTTATATGTAATATAAATGTGTTGGGGGGGTATACGGTGTGTGGTCATTAAAAATGTATTCTGATATATGTTCTTCACAGAAAATGAGCCAAGGCCAGTGAGTCTGAGTTTGAAAAATTAATTAATTGTATAATTTTTCTTTTGATAAAAAATGAAAACGGGTCCCACAGACCCGAACACCACATAAGGGTTAAAAATGAAGAGTCTGACTAATGCTGCATTAACACAAAACACACTTTGTGCATCAGGGGCGTCAGGTTTTGATGTAAATTCAATGTACTGACATGATCTAAGGTTCTACAGCGTGATCTGGGCATCGGCCGCAGCACGGCAAGAAACTCAGATTTGGGCACGTGGCGTTATCAGTGACTCCATCGAAGGGTAGAAAAATAAATCACACGTGGCTGCTTGATGCAAGCGTTTTCTTCCTGAACTTCCATCCGTTTTTTAACTCGGTGGGGCCGTGCGGGTTGCTGTTGGCTGGCCCTGTTACTGCTGGGCGAAGGCGGCATACACCCTAGACAGCTCGTCAGCGATCGAGGCCGCTTCAACCGGGCCGGTCAGACCCTAAAGCTAGCATTCCCTAGCTCCAGCTTCATTTGACAGGGTAGCGCAGTGGTTAGCGCTCTTGCGAGGGGACCTTTCTGTGTGGAGTTTGCATGTTCTCTCCGTGCATGCGTGGGTTTTCTCCAAAAACTCCAGCTTCCGTACAAAAACATGCGTCATAGGTGAATTGGTTACTCTAAATTGCCGTTAGGTATGAATTTGGGTGTGTGATTTGTGGCCCTGCGACAGACTGGCGACCTGTCCACGACCTTTGGCGACCTTAGCCCACAAATGGCCGGGTTAGGCTCCAGCAGCCTCGTGACTCCGAAAAGGACAAAACGGGTTTAGAAGATGAATGAATGAAAGATTCTGCAAATTGGCCCACTCAAAAGACGAGAAGCCAAATAATTAATTTCTGCCTAGTTCTCTTAATAAATTCTTTAAAAATCAAACAATTTGATTTTCAGGACTTTTTATTTTACAATCTGTCTCCCATAGCTGAAGTGTATCATGATGACCATTACAAACCTCTGTCATCTAACAAATACGTCTATGCTCACTGTATCTTCTGAACATAGATGATCTGACAAGGCCCGAATTTAATAAATGTCATTCTGTGACAGCTTGAGTTAGTACTGACCTCTTCAGAGGGGCGTCACCTGTCTGCTCGTCAACATAATCCTGCTTGAGCTCCTCAGGGACGTCGCTGTCGCTGTCGTATTCCTGATACACGCTCTTCTCCAGCTCATCTGACTCATACTGGAAAAATACGAAAAGAGCGATCAGATTTTTCCCTTGGAGAAAATGTCAAGACACTGAATTCAAATGAAAGTGGAAGCAAAAATCTCCCAAAGAAAAGTATAACAGAGTATTAGGGCCACCATGCAAGAGAAAAATACATTAATATATGAGAAAAAAAGTCAAAAATCTATGAGAATAAACGTGTAAAATAATAAGAAAAATGTCTAAATATCCAAAAGGAAAAATACGCTTTTTCGAGAATAAAGCTGGCTATGAAAGCCTCCATCCACATTACAAGATGGCTACATTCATCAATGCTGCCCTTTATGGTGATGCCATAAGACTTAGGTTTAGGACAGATACCAGTATTTCACCTGATATTTGCTGATACTGATACTTAAGTGTCTACAGCAACACAAAGTTTAGATTTCTTTTTTGTTTCTTATATTTTACCTTTTTAATATACAGCAAAGGATCTCATAGTAACAAGTATCAGTTTAACACTTTACTATAAATATATCTATAAGCATTCAGATCATTCATTGAATATTCGGCATAACTGTAAACTGTAGACTCCCAGTTGCCAGGGATCTTTTAGGAACAACATGTGTCCAAAATAAAAATAACGTTTACCTGAAAACAGTCAATTACTGACTATGACTGTAAACATAAGCGTCCAAATCTATTAGGAACAAGTACACATTTCACAAACTAAAGTGTCTGAAGAATATCAGTAGATTCCTTCTGACAAAATCTCAATCAGTTATGTAAAAATCAGTCCATACCGATACTGGCCCTGATGTATCACTCTTCCCTACTTTAGTTTATCATAGAAATCCATGTGCCATGATCCATTTGGAGCTCTGCGACTATGCTGCCAACAAAGTTAACGCCGCGCCCGCTGGAAATCCACTCCTCGTGGGTCAAAGCCCAGTTTCCAACAAATTCTTTTCGATGACCTTATACTAAAAATTAGTCAATGTTGACTCAATAAAAAACATATTAGTATTTCTTTCTTTATGAAACCAAATCAAAAGTAACCGCTTTCAGTCTCTCATACCAAAACACAACATTGATCTTATTTATCTTAAACATTATTTTGCCTCATAAATGTATGACTTTATTCTAGTAAATTCTCAGATTATAGTTTATGAAATTATAATTGTATTAATGTCAAATATTCACTTCTTTACTCATAGTTCTACAAGTTTATTCTTGTAAAATTTTGACTTTTTTTCTCATTTTTTCACATTTCTGTCCTTTAAATTTTGGATTTTTCTTTTCAAAATGTTACAACTTTATTTTTGTAAAATTATGATTTTTTTCTTTTAATTCTATAACTTTAGTATTGTCAATTTATTTTATTTTTTTATGGAGGCCACCCTATTGTGAAAAGTTCCCATCTTTTTTTTTATTGAATCCTAATTGAATCATGCCTATCCAGAGCCAACACTCTTCCTCATATATCATAGATTGTAGTCAAAATAAATAATACACTATTAGTTTTTAAACTTCTGACAAACAAATGGTTGAGTTCGTTCAGTCAGCTCTACCCCATTAGAGGCCAGCACGTCCTCCGTCTCTTCTTCTTTCTCTTCTATGTGCATCTCAAAGGGGTTCCCGTCCTGGACGTACTGCTGGAACAGAGACTGATCCTCCTGGGCTGCGTAGGAGGTGGAAACAGCCTGTCTGCTTGGGGACACGGATGGAGAGCGACACTGGCCCATGAACTTGAACTCCTGGATCAGAGACAGTGGCAGCAGATGAGGCTCTTAATCATACACGCTGAAAACTTGGTTTCTTTAAAAAAAAAAAAAAAAAAGCTTCAAATGCCGGAAAGTGATCAGACATTTATGAAATTAGACCAAATGAATTATTTTAAAAGTACACGCTAACTGATTTCCTCTGCAATCTTTACATAAAAAGCACATGCAATGGGGGACTTTCCATGGAAAAATGAATGCTTCACATTTACTCACATGGAGCTGGGCGATGTTAAAGTTGGACTTGACTGGACAAAGCTCCCACGTCTCATTTTCCAGAAACATCCTCAACTCCTCCAGACGTGCTCTAAAAGGTTGAGTGGAAGAAAGAAAGAAATCATGTCAGGGAAAAACAAGCATCATGCAGTTTGACATATTTGAACAGACTACAGTAGTTTCTGTGTCCAGAAATATCTAGATTGAACACAGAGACAAACAAAAGTAGCCAGAGTCGCTGATGTTCGGCAGGCATCGTCTTTGAATGTGTTAACAGCACAAACAAATCGTGTTTTTGTTTTAAAGGCTTTAGAAATATATGAAATTACATAATAATAAATACAGGAGGAAGCAGTAGAGACAGTAAAGCATATTTCACTTCAACAGTCAGCATATTCATTCCAAAACCAAAATTAAGTTTAATTTAAGTTGATTGAATTTATTTTATTTGGTTTTTAGTTCACAAAGAATTAAAGCGCTAAAAATGTGGAATAAGTTTTCAATCAATGAAAACTTCCTTTCTTTTTGCAACACTTGGCTGTTTCTAATGGCTAGATTTTGAGAATCCCATCCTCAGGCCAACATTACCCACCCGCTGAGGATTGCACTGCAGCAACTGAGGGACAAATACAGTGAAAGTTCACTTCTGGGTAATGACACAAAATGAATCAAGCTTAATGCACAGTGATCTGCACATTTCCAGCTTCTTCAATGGCGGTGCAGACGTGAGAATCCTCATGTGCTCCTCTCCTCTTCCTCCTCTCCCCTTCAGGTCAATTCCCTCTTACTCTCCTCTTTGGTTACTGGAGCAATTTGTCATCCAGATCACTTCTATCTCATCACATCAAACTCAGAGCTGGATTCCATCATGTCTGATCTGTATCTTCCATCTTTGCCATTTCCCATCACGGGGTTTAAGGCTTAACACAACTCAGACATTTTAGTGCTTTATCAATTACTCTTGACAGATAACCTAAATACTCACTCACGTCATTTATCTCTAATCATATGTAAGATATGCTGATTCTTTTTTTTTTATTGCTAACTGTGTTTTTACTCTAAACAGTGTTACATTAGCATTAGTAAGGTTTCTTTTCTATTTTAAGATTTACTTGGTTCGTTTATCGTCAAAACTACTATTTGTGGCAACGCTCGACATCTATCTCATAAGTATAACCCTAGCTTCTTTTCTTTTACAGATACTTTATATTATATAATACAATAATTCCGTAAAAATCTGAAACTTAAAACTATTCCAAGCTATAAATGTATTTACAGCAAAAATCCCAAACATTGAGATGGAACTTTTTTTGTGTTATAGACCTTCACTGTACATGATAACTGGAATATGTGACCCATCGTTCTAAACAGGAAGTACCCGCTGGCTCCAAGGAGCCAAAATCCCATAGACTTCTATGGAGAAATAAGCAGCTGTTACTCAGTCATTCTATTGGTCAGAATAACCATTCTTGATCTACTTCCTTTGTTTTTACCAGTTCTTGCTAATCCTATATTCTTTCTGTAGTGAAAGTTTTCCAAGTCATAAACTGGTCAATCAGATGTCTTCATAAAAGTAGGTGTTCCACGACAAACGTTCAAATTATTTGTAAGTAAGCCGTTTTCTATGGGTGACGTCACACTCACTCGGTCCAACTTTCATATACAGTCATTGTTTCTACAACACAGAACAAACACGTAGAGTCAATATAAAAATGTATAAATCCTAAAACAAAGTAAAGACAAGGTTAAAACTATGGGATAAAAGACTAAAATATTAGGCAAAGTTCTACTTACTGATATAATGTTCCAAGGTGCCACAATGATGTGTCATAACTCGTATGATTCTTTTAAATCAAAAATTTCAAAGCTAAAACCTTTTTGAAACCTTTACGTAAAATTTTAAATGAAAACTATTACAATAGAGAGGTGGGGTGTCAGTCCTACATCATCCCAAACAGCTGAAACGACTGGCAAACGCAACAGCGAGCTGAGAGACTACTGAGAAAGGAGTTCCAGAGGCATCCAGTGGCCAGGGTTGCAGCCGAATTTTCCTTTAGCAGACGGTGGCTTTGCTCACCTGTGATAGTTTTTAAAGTAGTTAACACTCTGGCGTTTGATTGACTCCTGCAGGACCTCAGACTTGCTGCCACAGAACTCTTCACCAACCTGCATCAACCTGGAACGGGAGGTCGGAGGGACAATAACACAGCAATGATGAAAACCAAAGACTGCATAAACATTTTGATTTTGTAACAGGAATAGAACTTGACACAAAATAGAGCACAAAAAGAAAGAAGGGGAAAATAGAAAGAAAATGTAAAAGAAAGAATAATATTTTTGATAGATCAGTCTCATAAAGCATGGATGGTTTTTTTACAGGACAGGGGATTACAGAAAACAATTTTAGAGTTTAGGTCTTAGAAAAGGAATAAATACATTTTTATTTCACACCTTAAGGGCCTAAATTAGTAAAATACTTCAATTTATGTGTTTTAGTTGAACTTGACTTCCAATAAAGAGGGCAAAAACAAATCCAAACAGCACAAAAATGACTAATTCCTATTTGTTGTTTGTTAAATTAATGACAGATATTTCATTATAATCAGAGCATATTGAATTGGCAAGTTGTTAAATCTGGGTTATATTGTTATATTTTTAAACAGTGTCTCAATGGAGCTGATGGAGCTGTGTTTTTACTGATGTGAGTGCGTTGCTGAGTGTGTGACTGAGCAAATGAGCGATCCGACACAAAGAAGAGGGTGTGGGAAAAGCTCTGGAGCTCATCCAGAAGAACATGACGCAGGAGGCAGGGGGCCGCCAGAGCAAGACAAAGATGGGCAATTAGTGGAAAAAGGCAAAAACGAGGCAGACGGCGAGATGTACCTGCTGATGACGTCCAGAACCACGATGAAATCGTCAAATTTGAAGTTGGACATGTCCGTTCCCAGGATGTAAGACTTCACTTTCAGCTGGACGTCCTGTGGAGAGGGATTAGGGGATGGTGTGATTTGTGCAAGAAGACTTTGTGGAGATGAAATCTGGAGACAAACCTGCCAGATCCGTGAGAGTCCGTGCTCCAACTTCTTTTTGACGTAGCTACGATCCACAATCGACTCATCAGACTTTGATGCTGCAAGCTCATCTACAATGGATGGAGACAAATAAAAAAAAACAAAAAGGGGTCACAGAAAAGTCATTTTTTGTTTGTTTGCTTAATAAAGCAATTCAGTAAAATATGACGAATAAAACCTGGTCCGATTGATCTGGATATTGAAAATTAGTATCGTCAAACGCCCTTCACTTTGAGCTGATGATTCACCAGAGAACAGCTGTCAGGAGCTGTTGCCAGTCAGCATCTGACAAGAGAGAAGGTCAAGCATTCCCAACAGAGAAAGAGACTGACAGCAGCCCAGAGACCAGCAGGACAATGCTGGATGACTGCTCAATAAGCTGTTAGAACCCTGTTCCCTGTCTGACATGATTCCTCCTCCATCATCGGCTCACTGTCCCCTCTCTTGTATGTTTGTTGTCTCTATTCTCCCAGATCAGACAGACTATCATGTGGTGCAGTGTCAAAAGAAAATCAATCCTTACCTTCAGTCGAAAATTGCCTTTATAAATCTCTGGCTGCTTGTGCCGTATTAAATGGATTTTTGGAGAAAAAAGGCAGCACTGAGCCTTAAAGCCGAGAGGGCTGTCAAGCCCACATGCAGTGACTTTACTGGAATCTCATCAGTGGACAGACCAAAGGAATCGTCAATAATTTGCACCTTTGGCAGCAACAATTTACATTTCTAAGGAAAACATTTTATTGACATATTATATCAGGAAATGGGGTTTAACTCTCACAGTGTAAAAATGTAAATCAGTCGATAAGTAAGGGGTCATTTTTTAAGGAAAAAGAAATGATTTTGTTTAGGGTCGACAATATATAATAACTGAATTTTTTCATAAATATTTCAGTGTTATTTTTTGTGGAGAAACATTCCTTTTACTTTGTAAGAATAGAAAAGCCTGAGTAGGACAAAGAGTATATTTGACTAAGATCGTTTGGCTAATCGTGAATCAGAAGCAGAGGAAGAGCGAGCGTCTAAACAGATGAGAGGAAAAGATTATTTCTTTTTCTGTTTGAGTATTTGATTTATGTCTTTGTACCCTGGGCTTGCCACAAAACTTTAAGAAAAGTTTAAACCAAAGGTGGGTCATATCGTGTCCAGCACTAATTAGCATTTGATCCCATTTGCACTCCTTTGGCACAGATCCACCTTTTAATCTGTAGAAGACAACTCATCAAGGTCTTGGCACACAAGTGTTAATAATAATAAAATAAATATAAATAAAATAAATTGGCCTGAATGAGCAAACTTTAAAATATGTGTGTGTTCGATTTATTAAATATATATGCTTTGAAGCTTTTTTTTTTAATTGTAAACTTTTATCTTGTAATTTTGTACTTTTGTTGCCTTTTTTTTTTAAACTTGTCTGAAAAATGATCCAAACCATGACTTTTGTGATCCCACCCTTGAGCTTTAGTGACCAAGATGAGCTTAAAATAGGGCTAAAACGGCAATCATTTTATTGCTTTCAAAACTGTAAAAAAAAAAATAAAAAATAAAAATAAAAGGGGGGCAGTCGTGGTGCAGTGATAGGGGGGGTCGACCACTGATCGAAAAATTGCAGGTTCGATCCTCGCCTTCCCCGCCCATGTGTCGAAGTGTCCTTGGGCAAAACACTGAACACCTCTTTGCCTCTGGTGGAAAGTTGGCATCAGTGTTGGGCAGCGGAGCCGCCACCAGAGTGTGAATGTGTCTGTGAATGTGACTTTAAGGCACTTTGGGCCCTTCGAGGAAGGTAGAAAAGCGCTATATAATAATAATAAGTATACGCCATTTCGCATTTACCATAAAAGCTTAAAACAGGAAAAAACCAAGTGTTAGGGTTGCCAGTTAAAATAACATTTTTTTCTAGCAATTTAGGGGGGCTTCTGGTTCCTGGTTAGGACTTCCGGTTTCAGCCATTGATGTCTAGAGGTCCTCTTGAGACACATAGCTCTCAGTAACGGAGAGGGGGTGTTGCTCCATGCCAACTGTCCTGCCAACAACTCAGAGGCACATTTTCCAATGAGCTACTGCTGCCCTACAGTAACTATGTTCTAGAAAACGCCAAAAAAAATCATTTTATCTAAAAACTGCATAATCATAATTAAAATACCACTGGAAAAGCTTTTAAAACAGATCAATAGATGATCGGAGTGGGTCTTTGTCAGTTAAATGCATCTAGACAAAAAAGAAAAACACAATAAGTTTTACATTACAGTTTGGAAAAGAACCTAACGCACTATGTTTGTAACGTAGCGGTACTTGAACGTCACATTTCTCCATAACTAAATGCGCAGGAAGGCATCGCACAGATCTGATTTGATGGATGATAAATAAAGACTCAAGAATTTGAAGTCTTTTCAGTAAGATTCAGATTTGTGCTGTTACAGTCATAAAAGTAAGCCTGTTATTTGCCCTTAGAACACATTAAATAAATTGAAGGCAATCCACAAGTCAGAAACCAAAACAGGAAATTTACATATACAGAGAACAATATTTCTGCAAAGTTAAGAGGAATCCCTTTAACGTGTGAAGAAATCACAGATTTGAGAGCTCAGAATTTACAGCCTGTGAGAACTTAAACTATTTTAATAAACGGTTCAGTTTCAGAGTCTCTGGAATCTTAAACTATGTCAGAGAGGGTTAGGTTTATTATCACATGCTATATATTATTAAAAGTTGGTATTATTGCAGCATAGTTACAAACCTAGAACTACTTGAAGAGAAGCAGATCTGCTGGAAAAATGCCGTCAGAAATGAGCTAAAAGTACAGAGTGCAGCATTCTGAATCTTTTCTTTTTTTTTTAGTTCCAGGCTCAGTTTTTAAATCACAACCTCATTTTATAAATTAAGAATGTGTTATATTTATTTAGTCCTTTCAAAAGAACTTTACAAAATAAGATCTAACTGTGCAACTGGAAAAAAAAGTGTTTTTTACTGTTTTTTTTTTTAACAATTTATTACCCATTTTGTTTATTTTTGCATCAAATATGTTTAAAATTTTAATCTAAAAAACACATTTTCCTTAATTTTGTTTGAAGGAATTAAAATCACATCAGAAAAAAGAATGTTTTTTATTTTCTACCCAATTATGCAAATAATTTCTCAAAAGAAACGTAAATGTGATTTTGTTAATTCTTTAACCTTCTGTCCCACAGTTAAGTGTGTCTATGGTGAACATTACAGACCTTCCTCATCTTTTATGTTGGAAACTTACAGAATAGGTGACTTACAAATACATTTGTCCGCACTGTAGTGGAAAAAAATGTCTACGTCTTTGTGTCTATGTATGGCATTTCCACTCAATGGTAAACCACTTAAATGCTTTGATAAAAAAATTTGAGCTCTCTCTATAGAGAAAAGTATAAAACTCTTAAAGTACACTGGTCTTACATAGGTGTGCAGGTTATTATTTCAGATAAATCTTATGAAAACGATTCTGTAGCATAATTAAAAATAAAAGTCAAAACCAGAAATGATTTTTTAATTTCCAAAATTAAGCTGCATCAAATAACTCAAAATTAAAATGAAAAAGCAATCCACAAAAATGCTTTTTCATTTTCTTCTTCAACACTGCTGATTCTGTCACTTAATTAAAATGATAATGAAAATGGTATTTGACATTTCATTTTCAAAAAGTTCTCTGGTAAATGTGTGGCAAAAATCTTTTAGAAATGTCTAATTTGACGATTAAAATGGATTAATAGAAATGCTTTTTCATTTTCAAAATGAAGCTGCATCACATGACTCAAAATTAAAATTCAATACTTCAAAATGCTTTTTCATTTCTACTTAAAAAACGCTTATTCTGATTAATAATTAAAATGAAAATGCAAAGAGGGGATTGCATTTTCATTTTAACATCCACCCTACGAACATTGTCACATTATTCAATTCCACTTCCAGAGGGGAGGCGGGGCGATGACGTCAGTGCTGTGTGTGTATGTAGTCAACAAATGCAGCTTCATTTTGAAAATGTAAAAGCATTTCTGGTTTTGACTTTTATTTTTAATCATGCTACACAATCGTTTCCATAAAATCGGGGCAAGATTTAGACACTGAACAATTCAATAACTTGCCAAAAGTAATAGAAAAAAAACACCAATAGAAATAAAACAAATCTTTAATTGGCATTTTTGGCAAAACTACAGTAACTTTAGAATCCTAAAATAAGTCAGATTTAGACTTTAAATTGAACCTTAGTACGAGCAAAAGAAAACACAAGATGTCCCTCTCTTTATCCTAAAAGAAAAAAACAAGGGAGAGAAAGAGTGTTTGAACAAACACCAGCCAAGGGGCCAAACCCCCAAATCCATCTGAACCCTGGATCTATCCCCATTCTAGAGTCAGACAGACTGGTTTTAATGCTCCCGGCATCTGTCACTTCAAAGTTCAGTCAAAGAGATTCAAGCGCTTCCAAATACTGAAATGACGGCAAAAAGCAGAACTACTGATGAAAGAATTCATATCAATTAAATATGACAACAAGTAGCTATAACTACCACAATCAGGCATCACATATGACAAGGAGAACATTTGAAGAATCTGTCAGTGCAGACAAACGTAAAAAAAACATGACACGGCCTCCTCCATCCCAATAAATCTGTTTTGTCAGTTATTTGGAGAAGACACTTCTCCATAAAACTTGTTTTCCTTCATGAACTGACAAGAATGATTAAACAACCTAACACAACAAATTATCTGGCTGGAGTCCCGAAATTCATTGTGATGTCTGTCTCACTGGGGAAATGGCTGCAGGGGCCTTAAACGCATCGAACACTAGGACTCTAATGGTCTCTTGTGTTAAACTGATGTCAGTGTCAACTCAAAGCTCACTTTTACAAGTGTGATAAAGCTCACATGACACACTGCTTCAAAGGAGCCTCACTCATGGAAATGGAGACTAGCAGATAGCCAGGTCACTTCTGTAGACTGAGGACAGAGATGACAATCAAATTATGGGATGACGGATGTGTCTCATACAATAACATCAGAGTGTGTCCTTTCTCCCCGAGAACAATGCCTAAAACAGAATCATTTTAACGCAAAATGTCACCAATCGTTCCAGACACAGTCATTTATCTAATGAACTGGGCACAGTGCAAGAAATATCAACGGAGATGGAAATAGAAGTTCAATTTACATAATATCTACCTAACATGGCAAAAAAAAAGTGCTGCGATGTAAACATACATTAAAGGTAGCATAGATTTGTCAGTCGCCCTGATAAGCTACAACGTATGAACTCTTTACTGTATATACGAACTGGATTGGGTGAGTGTGACGTCTCCCATAGAAAATGGCTTAATTGTAGCTGCAACAAAAATAAATAAAGCCAGTTGCCACTTTTTTGTGATAGTAGTCATGTTGGAAGCAGACGACGCCAGTAAGCAATGACTGGTCTAAAGCGATCTCAGTTAACATTTCTATGGAACCACTCAGGCCAATCAGGAGAGAGCTTATTGGAAGTCCACACCCAAAAGCGAGCTTGGGAGAATCTGCTCAATCTGCTCTTTCAAGCGTTGGATGGGGAACCACCTACTTTTATTGAGGCATCTGATTGGTCAGTTCATAATCTAAATAACTTGCACTACAGAAAAAAAATAGCATGAAAAAAATTAGGATTAGCAAAAATGATAAAGAATAAAGGTAGCAGAGTAAGAATGTTTACTGTGATAGACATCTATGGGATTCCTGGAGCCAGGGGGTGGGGATGACTCAGTCAACAGTTGGGTTCTCATATACGGTCAGTAGTATGAAGTGACAAAAGCTCATGACTCAACAATCTATTTACTACAATTTCTTCTCTTAACTCTCCTTGCAAAAGTCTTATTTTCCAAAAAAAATAAAGCCAGCACTTGACCTAAAAAAAAACAAAAGTTAATTGAAAAGGAAATGTTGTCACTGGACAAAAAGCGTTTTATGAGTGAGACTGAAATATTACTATATAAGAAACAGGTCAGAACTTTCATGAACTTTCACTTGTTCCCATGTGTAACAGTGCGTCTCTGATCAGGACAGGTATCAGATGTGATCAGCAGATTTGTACCACAAAGTCAAAGCAGTACTTAGAAGGTTCCGTAACCTGCACTCAAATCTATTTGCTCACTCATCGAAGCCAAATAAATGGAATATTTACATTCTGAGTAGTAGATAAAGTACAATGTTTTATTCATGAAACTGTAAACTCTACAATTTTAGTATCTCTCATATAAATTCAGCATTATATCAATTTTAAAGATGAGATAAAAGCACAACAAATTAATGTATTCATTTCTCTGGAGAAAAACTAAACGCTTTAAGAAAAATAACTTAATTCAATCATTATAACACTCTCTTTTTGATCATTACAATCCCAGATAGCCTTGTGTACAGGGAAATCAGATATCATTAAAATGCATTTGAAAAATACAAGCAACTTTTGAGGACCGCTGCTCTTTTAATCAGAAGAAGCAGCTTTATTAATCCCAAAGGAAATTAAAAATCAACAATAAAGGAAGCCGATTTTGGTCAATAGCTGCACAAGGAGCCTCTTAACAGATAACTGCAATCATCCTGTAAACATCTGCACATGGTTTAGTGCAACACTGAAAATGCTAGAGGAAATATAAACCAACCTGGAGGGGGTGTGGTCTCCTGTCTGTCTTGCTCCTCGTGCCACTGCATTGTGCGGTGATAGCTTAGCATCACCTCCCACAAAGCTTTGCAAAGATCCATCAGGCAGGGAATGTAGCTGTCAAGCGTGATGTGCTGCAAAAAATAATAATAATAGTATTTAGACATAATTATTTTTATCCAAATCAAATCTCATGCTCTAATATACTACCAGCTTTACCACGGGACTATGGTGTAACTAATCAAATGGACCTAATCACTGATCATTGGAAAGAGGGATCGTCTCTTTAAAAGGATTTAACATTTGTCTTGTCTATTTAGGTGTGCGGTACTATATTACAGGACAGAAACCAGGAATGAAATAAATATTCGCTGTTAGGAAATCTAAGATGGTTGCTGTTCACCTTCTCCACAGCGCATCAGCTTTCACTCATTCGCACAGGTTGTTGGGTAGAGAGTTTTTACGCTGGTTGGTAAATGGTAAATGGCGTATACTTGTATAGCGCCTTTCTTCCTACAAGGACAAAGCGCTTTACAGTCACAGACCCATTCACCCAGTCACACACACATTCACTCACACATTCACACACTGATGGCGGCTCCGCTGCCAAACACAGGCACCTGCCTACCACCAGAGGCAAGGTGGGGTTCGGTGTCTTTTTTTTTTTTTTTTTTTTAACTTGTCCTGTCCAACAGCTAGGCAAACAGATGAGAGCTGAGGGCCTCTTGTGTTGGACATATTTTATTTTAACAAGAGGGGTTATTCATCTTCAGACAAACCAAAGTATGTCTGAATAAACCCCTTTTGTAATTGAGGCCAAACTTTATTAATTTCAATCATGTTTGAAAATCTTTGGTGTTGGACCGGACGGAAAAGGAAAGAGGGGAAGAAGAGAGAGGGACGTTAGAGAGAGGGGGGGGTAGGAGGGTGATAATAGGAGGGGAAGGGGGGTAAGACCATGAAGCAGCATAGAGCAGACAGGTTTACTGGTTGTTTATCGTTACGGTACGGTTCAAATGTAGTACAAAAAGGGCGGGGCCTGTTCACACACACTCAAATATTATCAACACACCTGCTAGCCGCAAAAATGTCCACATGTCAACATGCACACAAAACAGATAGTGTTCACGAACGCATACCTATGCCTTTAAACCAACTAGTGTGAAATCTTTCATTCATTCAATCATGCAAACTATTAGTTCAAAGGTGAGCTAACACCTGTGCTCAGGTGAGTGTTTATGTTCTTCTAAAATGGATGGTGGAATGTGAAAAGAAGGAGGAGGAGCGCCCAGCCACACCCATACCCCCGCCGCAGCAGCCGCGGCAGCCGGAATTCCCCCAACGCCACACGGGAACAGGCAGGGAACAACCGCCCCCCGGGCGACCAAGACCGCCACCCAGGCCAGGGCCAGCAGGACCGCCGCGAGGCCCCCAGAGCCAGAGAGCAGGGAGGCGCAGAGGGAAAGAGAGCGCCGCCCCAGCCCAGCCAGGAAAGCAGCCCCCCGCCGCGCCGGAAGAGCCCAACGCAGGGCCCCACCGGAGAGGGACGCCCACAGCCCCAGACGAGCACCCCACCACCACCCAGGAGTTCCGGGCATCCCCCCGCCCCGACCCCAGGTACGAGCCAGGACCCCCCAAGGGAGACCCGCTCCGCACTCCAGGCAGCCACCCACCCGGCCCACGGTTGGTCCAGGTAGGAGCAAGGCAGGGGCCCGCCGCCCCCGCCCAGGAGGAGGGAACCCCGGGGAAAAAAGGGCGGCCCACAAGGGATGTTATAAATATGGCCCGACCAGGCTCTGCCATGTTGGAAGTTTGGCGGGGCCCAGCGCCCAGGGGCAAGGACCAGGACCCACCCCCCAGGGACACGAACACCCCCGGCTCAGGTGTAATATGAACCCCCCCACCGTGCGGAGAGAGCACCGCCGGGCCCAGGGAGCCGGCACCCAAGGGACACGGCCGCCATCGCCAAGGGGCCCGCACCCCCCACCAGGGAAGGGGTAGGGGACAGATGGACCCAGGTCCCACCTTCCTTGTAAAATGTGTGTGCGTGTATGGGTGTTTGAGAGGGTGTTTGTGTGCATGTGTGTGTGTTTATGTTTGAATGTATATATTGAAGGGGGAGGGGTGTGTGTACTAAGGGGGGTGCAGTTAAAATTGGCGAGTAGGGCACTAAGGGGACATCTCCTGATTACTCACAGTGATGTCCCCTCACCCTCCACACCAAGGGGCCCTAAATGTCTAAGGTGCGGTTAAAATTGGCGGGTAGGGTGCCAGGAGGACATCTGCTGCTTGCTTGCAGTGATGTCTAAGCACCCCCCCTACCAAGGACCCTACATGTCTAAGGTGCAAATAAAACCGAAAGAGGGGGGGCCCACTCCATACGGCAACCATAGGAGGGGGGCCACTCCCAAGTAGCCCCCCCCCAAGGCGCATTGCAGGCTAGACCCCCCACCCCCTCACCCTAATATGAGGTTATATAAGGAAGGGGGTAAGTTGGGGTTCAGTGTCTTGCCCAAGGACACTTCGACTCATGGGCGTGCAAGGCGGGAATCGAACCTGCAATCTTATGATCATGGGTCGACCGCCCTACCACTGCACCACGGCCGCCCCGACACAACCCTGTTTTTAAGGCACAGGGAGACCCAGACAGATAGGCAGCAGCATGAAGGGTCTTGCCTAAGGATCCACACTGCATTAAGCTCATTGCACGCCATGGGAAGGTTTCCTGCACGCCAGTCCTACACCCATCCAGCTGTTAGGAAATGAAATATAGTAATAGGGCAAGAGGTGGATTTTCCAGCAAGTGTATCCAAAAGGTTAAACTATTCAAGACCCGCTTTTCTCTTAGCCATTCTTAGCCCCAAAACAGAACTGAGCCTCCTCCATGTTTCACAGTAGGGACAGTGTTCTTTTCATTGTATGCTTTATTTTTGAGTCTACCAACATACATAGAGCTGATGTGCCTTACCAAAAAGCTCCAGTTTCGTCTCATCTGTTCAAAGGACATTTTCTCAGAAGCTTTGTGGCTTGTCAACATGCATTTTTACAAATTCCAGTCTGGCTTTTTATGATTTCCTTTCAACAGTGGTGTCCTCCTTGGTCGTCTCCCATGAAGTCCACTCTGGCTCAAACAACGACGAATGGTGCCACTGATGTACCTTGATCTAGGAGTTCTCCTTTAATGTTTTTGGAGGTTGTTCTGGGCTCTTTGGATACAGTTCCAACTATCTGTCTCCTCAATTTATCATCAATTTTCCTCTTCCTATTCGTCCAGGGAGGTTGTCTACTGTCCCGTGGGTCTTAAACTTCTGAATAATATGTGCCACTGTCGTCACAGGAACTTCAAGCTGCTTAGAGATGGTTTTATAGCCTTTACCTTTACAATTTTTGTCTATAATTTTGTTTCTAATGTCCTGGGACAATCCTCTCCTTGGCTTTCTGTTGTCCATGTTCAGTGTGGTTCACACCTTTTCACCAAATAGCAACGTGACTATTTGTCTCCCTTTAAATAGGCAGACCACTGTATGATCTAGAAAATGACACAAGCTTTTTCTTTTGGGCTAAAAATGGCAAAATCATAATTAAACAACCAATTGGAACGCTTATAAAAGAAATGAAAAGGTGATCGGGGTGGGACTTTAAAGAGTTAAAAGATGGGTACATGTCAGACTCACAAGCATATGAATGAAAAGTTAGAAAAGAATTGGGCTTTTATGGCCTTTATGGGATGCTCTCAGAAAAAAAACTTTAAAACTTTATATTAATTTAAATATTACACCTTAGGGATATTAAGCCTAAAACCTGTTTAATGCATAATAGTTGTTTAAGACTATAATGGTTAAAAGTGTATGTTTATTATGTGATAATAGTCTTAAACAACTATCGTGTTTAAGAACACGATCTTTCCTTGTTTGATCAGGATAGTTTTTTTTTAACATCCACTGCAAAAATGTGTTCACAGTAATCCAGGACTACAAGAACACTTAAGGAAAAAGCAGCCAGTCTGAATAAAATTAAACACCTGCACATATGTGGCGCTGCTTTTTTTTTCTTGGCACTTCATCGAGATCATGAGTGATTGACTTACAACAGCAAAGGTGAATCCATCACCAGAAGATTTTTCAAAGCGACATCTAAAGAAAGAAAATTACTTTAAGCCCAGGGAGAGAAGTACTTCAGCATTCACTGGCAATCACTGCATTTTATGTTTATCTTAAAACTCCTTCCAAAATCAGCTGACATGCTCAATTGGTAGCAATCCACCCTTATGAAATATGAAATGCATCCCAGTTAGAAATGTTGTTGTAGGAGGAATGAAAAACGTTCAGCATCACATCACTTTAATAATCAAAAAAAGAAAAGGAATTAAATCAAGGAAAAGGTGCATGATCATATGCAATGTGTGTTTAATTTAAAAGAATTAACTGTACAGTTGCACTAATTGATTTTAAAATAATTCACTTTTTTAGTCACTTGGTAACACAGAGAACATCTGGAAGACATCTCTTGAAAACCTTCTTTATTTTGGTCCCTGTTGAGTCTGAATAATTTAAAAGAAGATTAAAAGTTCTCCCCTTATGGATCCACAAAGGCTCTGTATGTCACTTGATTAAGTTTAATTTTTAATCAAGATGAAAATATCAAGAAGAAGAAAAAAGTAGATCAAAAAGAGTCAATTCTCAAATTAAGCAAAACCAAAATTGTGAGAAAAATATGAAGAAGTTCTTTCAGTTCAACGTCACATAGAATGAGCAGTTTTAAGGATTATATGATTATTTTCTTTTATCTATGATAACCTTAGCAGAAAGAGGATTTTGTTTGCAACACATAAAATCCAAGTCTGCAAATCCTGTTGGAACTGAAGGAAACTGAGGATGTTCAGGTGGGACAGAGCTGTGAGGTCATTACAGGTGGGGTCATTATAGGCGAGTGTCAAGATATCAATCTGATGTCACACAAACCCAGAACAGAGCTATGAAGAGGGATGTGATCACTGCCAAAATAAGGAAATGATCATCCATTCAATTTATTTTTGTATAAACTTAGGTGTTAAATGAATGTTATATCTGCAGCATGGACAGCAACTGATCACAAGTGTGTGAAAGTTAATGTGAAATAAAGGAATAGCGATGATGGTAAAAACACGAAGGGCTCCAGACACACCAGTCAGACTGAAGAGTTAATGAGCTAGTTCAGACAAAACCTGTCTTACACTGGCATGTTGTGCTTTCTGACAGCCAACCACAACACAGCAGTTGCTAAGCAACTGGGGTGAGGGGTTGCTGCGAGTGTGTGGATTAAGGTTTTCAGTGTGGTTTAAAGAGAGCAAAAAACCTGAGCTACGCCTACGGAGGACAGCAGTCCTACTGAGTTTGTGCGCGAATGCTGCATGATACGTACTACTGACTGACACGGGTTGTTGGGATCAAACGGTCACTGAAACTGACCGTTAACATTCGTATTTTCGTATTGTGTCCGTCATAAAAGTGCCTGAGAGTGTAAATCTGCAATTATAATTTATAAATGTAAATAGGATCTCAGTTCAAACAAACTGTATCATAAAAAACCATTTTTTTGAGCCAAACCGCATATAAACAAATGAAATTTAAAAATCTCTTACCAAAAATGTTTCGACAAACTTTCCCTTTCTAAATACATCATGCGTTTGTGGCAGGACAATCACCACACAGGACTATTTTCCACGCATAAGATCCTGTTCTGCAGTGAAACAATAGGTTTTTTTCTGCGTTGAAGGAAGCTGCAGCAGCCTGATAAGCTGAACTAAAAAATGAAATGAACGAACAAATGTCCCTGAAACTAGACTCAAAACTGCCTGCAGAGTTTCCAAAGCCATGAAGGAGAGGTTTCAATCGATGTTGGACAACAAGATGCTCAATTAATCAGCTGGGTCTATCAGATATTTATTCAACAGAGGCGTTTTTAGTTATTCTGACTATTACTAAAGTTTAAGCTCCTTAAGGATCTTGTGTGACTCGTGGCAGTAGTAAGGTGTCACATCTGCATCAGAAGCAAAAGCCGCCAGACCTGGGGATGGAAACGAAGTAGGACTATCCATTAATGAGATATTGATGTAAAATTAATAAGGCCCTTCCACAATCAGGAGTGACCTTTCTCAGCGATTCTTTTTCCCCTGAATGTTTAAGTGGGCAACTAAGAGGCAAAAAGAACGTTTACCTAAAGACCCACTTTAATGAAAATGGTCTTTTTGGTGTTTTAAAATTGTGGTATTTTTCTGATAATGGTGAACGTTTATAAAGAAAATTAACCTTAAAATTGCATTTCTAAGAATTCCTTTCTTAAAATTGTTGTGAAAAAGGAGCAGATGCAAAAATTTCTTAAGAAAAAGACTATTTGTGACGTATTTGTCACCGACAGGAAGGCTACAAGCTTCTCAAGAAGGAGGGTCTGAGAGCAGGAATGCCCAGTTGAGTTTATTCTTATTAGTTTAGCATTTAGCTATTGAATTCTATAACTGACTTTATGTTTTGTACAATCAGTTAAGCACATTGAGACAACTGTGTTGTAATATTGGGCTATATACATAAACTGAATTCCTGACCTGCCCCATTCTAATGCAGAATTGTAGACGACTAGATCCTTGTACGTCTTTTCCTCGTCTGAGCTGGAATCTGGATCAAAACTGTACGGCTGGATAGTTCCAATATTGCTTGGCATTTCTGTTAAATGGAAACTGGTTTTGTGAGGGGCTGTAAGCTAGCAGGAGAGCATGTAAACAGAGAGCTCTCGGCTAAGGGAAGGGAAGGGGGGACGGGCTTGCTCTGTGCCAGTAGTCTGATGAAATACTGCTGCTCTGCAAAAACTATGTCTTAAAAAACTGTTATTTTTATTTGGTTTAAAAACAGGATAATCATACTTAAAAGGCCACTGGGACTGCTTTAAAAATGGATTAAAAGATGATTAGAGTGGATCTTTAAGATGCATTTATCTGGAACACAAACTCTGGCATCAAATGTTGTCCACACAAGTGTTTAGTTCACAGAATTCAACCGAATCTGTAAGAAGGAAAGAATTGAAAGTCAATGGGAAGTCAGTTTGCGGCAAAAGAATAAAATTACCCCATCTGGTTTAAGAGCAGAAACTACAGCTCGTTCTCTTGAATAACTTCATGATAGCCTGCTGATTTAAACTTTTTTTCTTGCAGGAGGGACCCTGGAAGCAGTACTTTAAGTGCTTTTATGCCACCAAATGGAACTTCACAGAGAGCCTCAGACAGGCTTTTCAAGTGCCCTGCAATCAGAAAAGACAGATTTCAAGTCGGTGTGAGTCAGCCACACTTAAATCACAAGAGAAAGGGATAGTTTCTTTTTTAAGGAGTTTAACGGCAGGTAAACAAGCCATTTGAAGAAATTATCTCTCGAGAAATTAAAGAGACCAAAAATATCTCCTCGTCTTTCCCATTTAATTTGCTGCAGTCAGACTGCAAACGCTTTCAGTGGCAAGTGTGTTAGTGTTTACATGCCTTTTTTTTGCACCATAAAAATGTCCCCACATTATCTGACAGCACATCTACTTTGTCTTAAGTTTTGTGATTAAACTGTATTAATGTGAAAAAAATGTGTTTCTTTGTGACGGATTTACATGAGCTAAACAGTACATATGAAGGAAATCCAACCAGATTTAACACAAAGATCTGTCAAATAACAATAGAATCAACAGTAAAGCTTAACACATTGCAGTGAATCTGATCAATAACTCCGATTTTTAAAGGGCAGAGGCAAAAAGATTGTGGACTGGAAATCTAAACAGACAGAAGGAAACACTGAAGCCCAAACAAGAGGAGTAAAGACAGAGGCAAATGTGAAAAAAGGCTAATCAGAAAAGAAAAAGCTAGGATACAAGCACTTAAATATGTGGCAACAAATTATACCCAGACCAGCTTGTTCCAGCAGGAAACACAAATCTGCATAAACAAAAAGGGGAAGAGCAACAGATGGGAGGTCATGATGAGAAGAGGTAGCAGAAAGGTAAGAGGTAAAGGATGGGCCATCCCTGACATTTGTGCAGCTGGCAGCGCCACTGGCAAAAGCTGTGCTGTCAGACGGCGAGCTGAGGGTCAGGAGGAAACACACAGGAACAGCGGACACATTTGGAGGAACTGGAAAAAGAACAAAAAAACTCCCAGAGGGGTCGGATAACATTTACCTTTTCATCTATTAGATATAGATTTCTACTCTGGAGGTGCAAGTGTGACATTAGCCTCTGGGGGAGGAACAGTCACTCAAAGCAAGTTCAGGATGAATTGACCACGTTGTGGTTTGCTGGGCATGCTAATCTGACTTATTTTGATTATGGGGGGGGTAGGAAAATCTGAAGTGTGTAGGTCAGTGTAGAAGTGCTGCCGCTAGGACTGAAGCTGTGCTTGGGTTCCATACGGTGAACAAGATTAATGATTTCATCAAGGGTACAATGCCCTCCTCATTCATTCCACGTCACAGAGTAAATCTTGAAAAATTATTCTCCCATAAATCCTTTCGCTACGTTCACTAGAGGCTCGGAAACATGCGTTTGACTGACTGCTTCCTATGAAAAGTCCATGTAAACGCACGCATATGCATGTTTTGGGCTTCCGCAATCGAAACGCTCGCATTAACGCATCACTACGCACGTTTTTAAGTCCAGTTTTTGGCCTCTACATACAAAATGTGCAGCAATTGAATGTGTGCTGAAAGTTAAACCATTTGAACCTTAACCAATCAGGGACTCGGATTTGGTAGCGTCTTTTTCAAAACAAATTGTTTGAAATTAATCATGAAAGACACATTATTCAAAGCGTGTTGTGCCCGGCTGGAATTATATGATACCAACTCTTTTATAGATCGGAATCTATAAAAGCTGTAAAAGAAAGTGCCTGGAGCAAGATTTGCACCGCTCAGATATTTCACAGCAAGCCTCTTCTAACTGTGAGTGAATGTGATATCAGGTAGTGGCAACACTTTATGCTAAAAGCAAGTTCAAAAACCCACGTTCAGCGTGTTCTTGAACACGCCACACATGTCCATTGTGCATAGCATTAGCCACATGCATCCATACAGAGGTTGACTCGTACATGTGCTGCAGGTTTTTGGGTTGTCTGGGCAACAAAGACGATGCAAACTAGTCGATGGTCGTGAGACAGACTCCCAATGCGAGGCATGGAAGATGCACTATAGACGACCTAAAGTAAATTTGTCCTAAAGTAAGCTGCACACACTCATACCGGACAGGTGACGCACGCACAATGTGTGTACTGGCTCCCTACTGACTGCACCCAAACACTGCACACACGGAAGTGCCCAAAGGATGACCACACAAACTACACTCTAGTTGTTGAATTTCCTGATTTTTAACAGTCAGGCTACACGCAAGGAGCATGCACGTTTCACGTGAATAGTACTCACAGGCCCTTTGAGCAGTGTAAAGAACTTTACTTTACTTTACTTTTTTTTTGGAGGGGGTAAAAAAAAAAAGAAAAATCTGTACGACATGACTGCATCTCACCTACTTCCCCCTTACTTACCCTTGCATTATGTATACTGTAAGTGTGTTCACTAGACCTGTCGCCCACAGCATCTCCATATAAAAAAAATGTGGATGAACATTTTTGCTCTCTGGGATCACCGAGTGGTCTACAACTTTGATAAATCATGCGGGTCACCTCTGTGGTCTGTACCGGTTTGCCCACTTTCCCCAGACAGACCATATAATAATGATAATAATAATAAACTTTATTTGCATGGCACCTTTCAAGATATAAATCACAAAGTGCTTCACAGTAAAACACGGAAAAAACAGAATATAAAAAAAGAATTATGAAAGGAAATTTAAAAATGTTGGTTTTTAGCTGCTTTTTAAAAGAAAAGACTGAGTCTGCAGATCTGAGGCTGACAGGAAGGGAGTTCCAGAGGGATGGAGCCACTTCTGCAAAGGCTCTGTCACCTTTAGTTCTCTTAACGACCAGCAGACCCTGGTCACATGATTTCAGGGACCTGCTGGGAGAGTACGGCTGCAAAAGGTTTTTCATATAGACCGGTGCTTGGTTGTTAAGAGCTATGTAGGTTAAAACCAGGTTTTGAAAATATACTGGGAAACGGATGGGGAGCCAGTGCAGCTGAATTAATGACACCCGTAAGGACAGCTGTGAGTCATGCTTAAAACAAAGACACTTATTCGACAATGATGGCCTAAATGAGACACTTTTGGGTGCTAGACTGAAGCTTTTGCAATAAATAAAATGTATGGCAGGTCACTTTATAAACACCTCACAGTCCATGCTGTGGACAATCACGATCAGTCCTCACAATAATGTAGTAGAATTGGTATTTTTCTGTTCAAACAAACAGTTCAAGCATTATATGCATGACTTCTTACCGTGCACAGGTCTTTGTACTGCATCTTCTGGAATTTGGTGTCAGCATTGCCGGCACACAGCTCAACGTACCCCAGCACCACTTGGAACACCGTGTTATGGATGGCTTGGGTGAAGTGCATGTGTAGCTGGTCCATAGCGGTCTGCAGAGAGAGTCCAAAAGACTTTGAGGGAAACCGCTCAGCCAGTTTATGGAAAATCTAACTTTAAGGGACAGATGAGGTTTTTACATGACATTTAGAGTGTGCTGGGCACAGCGTGTTAACTGCACCGCAAGGCTTAAGGGAAATGATGGTTGTCATAAATCTTCAGGTAAACCAAGAGGTTAGATGGAACAGATAAGTTTGTTTTTAAGTTTTTTTAAATAAGGAGGAAATTTGTCCTTTATGATACCCAGCATAAAACAAAATATGACAAAGCGGACATACAATGAACAAACAAAAGGTACACAGTCATATTTGTGACACAAATGCATTTGTAAATGCACATTTTGCATTATTACATAAATAAAGGACAACATAAATACATAAATAAGGACAACTTATTGAAATATAAACAAAAATAAAAACCTTTTAAGAAGTAAATCAACTAATCTTTGGATTTCTGGAGGGAAAAAGGAAGATAAAATAAAAACCTTTTAAGAAGTAAATCAACTAATCTTTGGATTTCTGGAGGGAAAAAGGAAGATGATTTCCACAAGAAAACACAAGTTTAGATCTTACTTTCAACACCACTAACTTTTTTAGGTTTTGTTTTGATAAGATAAGCATCATGATGATAATATGTCACTCAAACGTCACCACCCTCAAATCTAACAAATTCCATTCATCCTGATGTTTCAATTTGCATTTGACACATATCTTTTTAAAAATTAATTTGACTTGAATAAAAAAAAAAAGTTTCCAATGAACAACACCTTCATTCCAGAAAAAACATTTCAAATAAGTCACACGCAACAACCCTGTTGTGGATGTTCTCTCTTATTACCAAAGAGATCTAGTTTCACCATCATTCTGCGTTCTGCACTCTTTTTCCCTCCACTACACTTTGTCACCACTGGACCCTGAAGAAATGAGGACACCAGCGCTGCAGGAGACAAAGGCACAACACTGAGCAATGCCCTCAGAAGCCAGTGCTGCTTTGTAATTAGATTTGTCTTACCATACGCTTATGAGCAAAAAATGTGACTCCCCGCTGACACAAAAGTAATTCATACATTTCTTTCTTTTTCCTCTCGGAGACTGAAAGCATCAGGAAAAATATCTAAAAGGCAAAAGGGGACAAAACTATGGCAACACACATAATAATGATTTGAATCTCCTGCTACCAATCTCTTACAGAGTCTTTAATAAACTACATCATGATTATTCATCCTAATGACATTTCTACCAAACAAGCAGACAGATGGAGAAACGGAAAGTGAACCTTTTAGCTTTTAGGTTCACAGAAAAGTGTGACGTGGGGTTTTGTTCCATCAAGTGCTTAAAAAAAACTAACAGATCTATTGGCAAACATATAATTCAAATTATGTGCACAAAAATACACAACTTGAATTTGATTCTGCAGAAAAATGTGAAGTAAAATAACTAAACATGTTGAGATAAAGATGCAACCCTCAGTGAACATCATTACGTTTTTTTCATTGTTGTCCTACAAAGCCTTTTGTCCCGTTAATGATTAAACATTTTAATTAAAACTCCAAAATGAAAATTTCCTTTAAAACAGCAATGAGGCTAAGGGAATCATTAAAGTATTTCCCAACAAACTATTCAACCATCCCTAAATAAGAAATCTAACCAAGCACAGCAGAAGAAAAAATAAGAGAACTTCAGCCGTGGAGCTTAACCGAGAGCAACCAGACTTTCTTTTTTTGGTCCCAATGCTTTCAATTTAAGATATCGTTGGCCGGATGTATGGGGTTTGGTTTCAAAACCTGTCTGTATGTGTGTGTGTGTGTGTGAGCTGTACGTGCAAACGCCGTAAGGAAGAAGAAAAAAACAAGGGCACCAGCACGTAACGGGTCAGGAGACGGCATCCATGGGAGAAAAACGATGAACATGAAGGAGCTCCACTGATCCACAAACAGAACAGGAGTCCTCATGCGGGCTCTAGCCTGCAACCGTGCACGAATTTGGTCAACAAACACTCCTCACTGCTGGGCTTTTTACAGAACTGGGTGGCAGAACCAGGAAATAATGTGCGCTAGATTCTGATCGGACATGTTCCATTAATGGAAAAATCAATGAATATATTCTGCTACCCAGAGGGAAAAAATGTAAATGTCTCCAGTGTGACAGCATTATTCATTTATGCACATTTATTCCTCATTTGCTATTCATTAGTACACAGACATGAAATACATCACACATAACCTGGGTAAAACATGACAACGGCAACACGCCTCACAAACTCAGACAAGGCACTGTGCAGCAAGGACATTATCAACAACGCAGCATCCTGCTCCTGTTTCCATCACACCACATACCAGTGCAGCATTAATGAATGATGGACCAGGAAACACCCAGCCCAAAATATGTCAAAAGATGAGCTCAAATAAACTCAGAATTTAAACTCAGGTGGATTGAAAAACCTTTTATTGACTAAAACACAGAGGACAGTTCCAGAAACAAAATATTGTTCGACTATATTGCATTTAATTGTTTATGTTTTATATGCATATTAAGCCTTAGTCACTTGCAACCGTTTCCAGGGTTGACCTGTATGGGTTTTGGGATTGTGCGGGCCCAGGGAGGTCATTATCCGTTCCCCTTTTATTTTTACGGCCATCTCAAGGGACATCGTGGAAATAGAACGTTTGATTGTCGAGCGTGTGGTAAGTATCTGTACAGCTAATGTGAGTTAAATGCACCTTACACCATACTCTAGTCAATAGTAAGGTAAGCGTACAGATTCCTTACAGGCGGCACGAAAATGCTGCATGCACACGGTGTGGACCTGGTACGTCGGTGTCCGTAGGATGCTCACACAAACTACGCCCTCATTGTCTAATCTACTCATTTCTAAGTCAGGTTGCACGCAAGGACCATGTGCTTTTCACATAAACAGCACCATCAGGGCAATGCCCATAAGGGCAGTTGAAACTAAGGCTGTAGGTGTTCATGCAAAAAAGTTTTAAAAACAAAAATAATAACGTTAATTTTTTTATGCCTCATTTTATACTACAAGTTTACTAATCAAAAATGAGGTAAACCTGTACATTAAAGCTTCAGCAACCCTTAAAACACAAAACTACTTTCATGGGAAAATGGGGAGGGTAGTGGTTAAGAAGATAACTATCTTCTTAAAAGTGTTTTTTTAAATAGATTTTCACCTTAAAAAGACTCTAATAAAGCTGTACAAAAACAAAACCTCAACACAATAATGTTCGTGACAACGGCATCTTTAATGTTTGACACTGACAAAGCTTTTTTTGTTTTTTTTTCAAGGATTATTTGGAGAACTCTGAATTCTTTTTCTAGGGGATTTCTGTGACTGACAGTTACCATAATTGGAAATAAATAAGGTACACTAGAAACACAAAAGAAAGCATGCATGCTCTGTGGACTTGTTCAAAGTGCCTGAAATATAATTTCCTACCTGAAGAAGCAGCAAAATGTTCTGACTTGAACGAAAACCCTGAGACAAATATAGATATCTAGAAGAACAACTACAGCATTACAAACACAAATGCTGTACATCCAAAGTGTTACTTAACCCAGCAAGTATTCTAATACTATGCTAATTCCTGTTTGTAATTTATGAGCCATTGTTTTTCCATTATTGTTGTATTATCTCTTTTCACATTTGTTCTTAAAGAGTTACATGATCTTTTTTGTCATGTCTTAATTAGATTTAGGAACTTTTTTTGGTCGTTTTGCAAATGATAGACTTTTTTGTGCATAGAATCAATTACATTGAGTTCCCAAATAGGACAAAAAAAAACTCACAAACTTGTAGTGACCATTTAATGTAAAACTGACTAAAATATATTTTAAAAGCAGTCAAGTTTTATAGTCATTTTTAGAAGCCTTAGGTACTTAAGTTTTAAAGTCTATGTTTGAATTTGACAGTTTTTAAATATCTACTAGATTTTCCAGTAATAAGAACTTCCTATGACAGACAATAATAAGAATAGATGAGAAATTTTTAAACCTCTTTGCTACAGTCCTACAACCAAACGAACCCACAATATGACGCAATTAGGACCATCTTGAACTATTTTCAAAAATTCCTCAGTCCAAGAACTAACCTGTGTTTTTCCCAGGAGTGTGTAGGCCATCTGGACCTTGGTGTAGTGCAAAACATCAAAGTGCTTACAAGTCTTCGACAGGGCGACGTCAAGCTGCTCCTGGAGCCAAAAGTAGTCGATGAAGGGAAAGAGGCAGCAAAAAAAACAAAGAGGAGAAAAAAAGCAGGGATTATCAACTTTAAGACCGGGGATTCAGAAGCACACAAATGTTCAGATGTAAAGCAATCAGGTCAAGGGCAGGTAATTAGATCGGGATGCATATGTGAGAAACTGAGAAAAGTTTAGAAGACACTGAGCAGCAGGAGGATGTGTGAAAACGGACACTTTGAGCTCGAAAAGTAAAGCGCTGACAAAGGCCAAGCGATCAAATGTATTGCATTACCCAACAATTTCTAAAGCCTTACAAGTGAGACTACACTTGTGCATTAAGAGTATTAAGTTAAGACTGCAGCTGACACAACATGTAGAAGGTGCCTTAGAGGGAATAACTTTTCTAAATTATGTCAGCGGTAAAGTAAATTAACTAAATATGCACAACTATACTGGTATATTTGCATCATTTATTCTCAGTGGGTTAAAGCCCTGACAGTGAACTCTAAAATCCATTTACAGGACATGGCTCATAAAAGGTGTGACTGAACTTCGTTAACATGTTTACTTGAGAGATTTAGAGGCTTTAGCGCCGCTTGTTCACCATCCCATACAGGCTAATAGATTATATAAGTGTATGTGAGCGTGTACGCATAAACCCATCTCTCCTGAGTACAAACCCAGTAATCAATCAATCGGAGTACAGCAGCAGCAGCAGAGGTAATTGCAACAGCATTACCATTTCTCATATGCAGGCAGAATGACAGTTATAGATCATACAGATGTAATTTAGTTTGCTTGCACTGTCTTATTAATGTATTTTTGATGGTGTCAATGTATAGTAGACCTATGACAAAGCCAAGCTATCAAAAGCTCAAATTTAAGCAAATTAAAGTTTTATAAACAATAACTTTAGGTAAATGTAAGAACAACGTTGATTATCTCATAAGTGTTTCCATAAATATTTCTTTAAGACAGCAGAAGCAGATAAATACATGAGTAACATACCTCTATTTGTTCTAAAGTGTCTTGTAGCTTTGAATTCAGTTCACTGTTGAACAAAAAAAGAACATTAAAAAAAGATTACTGAGAGAAAAAGTAAAATTAATCATTTTAATATCAAGACTGAAATGATAAAATAATATTAACATCCTGCTGGATTCATAATTTATACATTTATGATTCTTTACCAGCATTGTTTTTTCGAATAGAAGAAAAAAGAATATTAGTGTCAGAAGTCAGAGCTCTGTCTCCACCTCTGGTCACTGGTGGGAGCAGTCTCCAGAGTAATGAATGTACTTCATCTCCCAGCAACCCCACCACACTCTTCCTGGATGCTACACACCTGACTCTCATTCACCCAAAAAAAAAAACGAAAAAATTCATGACTTTCTGTTGAGCATCCTTTTTTGTTCAACCAGTTTAACAGGGACACACAACAGGAGGATTTTTTTTAAAAAAAGGTGACATGTTATGCTGTCATTTGGAAATAATCACTTGGGAACTATGTTTTCTGAATTTCTGAGCCTGAGTTGCGACCCTCTCTTGTTGATTTTCTAATAGTCATTCAATTAACCAATTTTCCCCAAACTTTACGTTCCTGCTGTGAGACCAGTGAGTGAGGTAAACGCTTAAATGGAAATTGCCGTCAAACTAATAGTCGAGCAGGAGCTACAGAAATAGTGACCGTGTTAGACATCCCAAGACACGGATTCAGTTCCCTTGTGACTCTTCCACTCCCCAAAAGATCCACTGACAATCCTCCTCTGTTTCAGCGCTCTGGTCCCTGTTTTGTTCAGGGTCTCTTTTAGGTCAGCTTGTTCTTACGTAGTGCCTTGTGAGTCGGCAGTTGCCTCAGGGACACCGTGTCCTTAACAAATTGCTAATTAAGTATCGTGGCTTCAGCTGAGGATGGAGAGCATAGAGGAAGGGAAGAGAGAAACTAAAGACTTTTAGCAATGTTTAACATTTTTTTCTAAAACAGGTAAGAAAAAATGCAGTTTACTTTTTTCCTAAGTGATTTGATATTTATAAATGAATATGTGTTTAAAATGTATATCTATGTACAGATGTCATATGACTTAAATCAATATGGCAAAAAGACATGTTTTACCCATTTTCTACTCATCTAGAAAAAGATCAATTTTGTTCTACCTGTACTTGTTGCAATGGCGATAAAAGCAACTCAGGTTGCCTACTAACTTACAGAAAATTTACAGAAGTTAAATTTAAAGATTTTTGAGACCTTAAAATGTATTTTAAGCACGTATGTACAAAGAAATTGTTGTCTGCAATTTCTTGCAGTACACATGCGCCTTGCTAACCTATAGTTTAGATGTCTTTCGGCAAACCGCGCTGTTTGGTTCAAAAGAATTTCTACTAACCAGGTTTAACCACCAGGTAATCCTGATTTTCAAGCCATTTCTTGGAGAATTTCCCATTTTCCTGCACTAACATCCATGAGGTAATTAGCTAGCGGTTGTTAGACGATTAACGACCACTTCGTGACCCTATGACACCCTGGAAATATTTTTTGTAGTGTCAGGAAATCACATTCATGAGAAAAAGATTTAAGATCCACTCACCTGAATTTAAGACATTTTAATGCTTGTTTAAGGCTTCTTTTAATATAATTAAATTTTAGATGTTTTAATACATTTTAAGGATCAACAAGCACTCTGCAATATTACTAGTTTTAGAGAATAGAGGAAAAGCTTCACATTCAGTGACAGCTCTACTTGCAGTTGTCATTACATTAAATTTTACTAAGGGATTTTATTAGGGCCAAAATTTGTAGGATGAATATAAAAACCGTAATTCAGATAGTGCAGACGAGGTCTAGCCAATATCAGCTGCAGTAAAAACATGATTAGAAGTCAAGGAAAAGAAAGTCCACAAGGTTGTCCCAGAAGCTGGCTGAACTCCAGAGGAGCGAACTGATCAATGTTGTGTCCAGGCAAATGCACAAATACATCTGAATGTTAATAGGCAAAGCCCAAGAGAGTGTAAAGCAAGGTCTTCTGGCACCACCAGAAAAAGGATAAATGCTTGCTCATTATAGAACGTTGCAGTTCGTCCCCAGCTCTGCAGTTAAGAGAGATCGGAGCTTAGTCCCAAACTCAATGGCTGTACTATTGCTTCTTATAGGAAGACAAAAGGAGATGAAATATAATTCATAATTTTTCAATTCCAACCTCTTTGACGTAAAGTATCTTCCAAAGTAAATGCCCCATGAGAGTGGTGCTTTGGAAAAGCACCTTGAAAATTACCTAGAACACTAAATTATCTGCTGTTAATCTTTTATCTTTAATCTTTGTACAGTTCTATACTATGCCACCATGTCTTCATTAATACGTTTACAGATGCTGCACCTCCTAACATACTGGCACCCTTCCATGATCAGAAAGAATACATGAATAAAAAATTAGGTGGGTAAGATCTAATTAACAATCCAATCCCGTTGGGGGCCACAAGGACTGAGTCACATGGAGTTAAACGTTTCTTTTCATTTCCTCTTGAATTTTTTTTAACCAATGATGACTGACAATTTGTATCCAAAGAGCTTTGAGGTGAATGTCTCCATATTGATTTGCTGACTTGTTAAAAAGGTAGTATGAACTATGCTTCAAGGGCTGGGTCAAATTTTCCCTTAAATGAGGATGTCATTTTTTAGTAGATAGCCACTGCTACAGGAAAAGAAGTAAGAAAAGTTCTAAGGCAACGAAAGGCTTCAAAGAGTAAAACATGGTGAGAGGGGACAAAAGTCATTATGCAACTAAGGAAAAGGAGGAAGTTAATGGGGAGAAAAATGCAGAAGAGGGGGAAAAGTATTAATAAGGAAGAAAACATTTATAAAAGAGAAAGTCAACCCTTTAACACCGGAGCTTTAGCTCCAGTGTTGGCGTTCTTTCAACTACAGTAACTCTTCAACTGTTAACACAATTTAAGTTATTCCAGCAGATTATGAAGGGGAGAAAAGCAGCTTTGCGCTGGAATGCAACACTTTACTTTCTTCTAGAGTAGGGCAGCTTTACGCAGTTATGCGCATTGGAGCAAAGCCAATATGCAAAGCTGCTGTTCTTCAAAATCAAATGATTCACGTTGATCGCGTAAAAAATCAAAGAGTTATGGTACATCAAAGAGTGTATTATTTAGACGTCTGCAGCGACATCTCCAGTGTTACAAGGTTAAAGCAATCGTGTCCATCCAACAAACTTTCTTTTGTTTTGTATTCCAATTTTAGAGTAACATTTAATGTAAAATGTAGACGTTTTTAGAAGTTTCTTGGAATTTTTGCCAGTCACATAATCTTCTCTGGAAGTGTCAAGTTTGAGTAAAATACCTTTAGTCTGCATAAGCTGCCAAAGTAAATGAATAGTTCTAAAATAGCAGTTTGTCCTATTGATATATCTTCAAACAAAAACTTGATTTTCATGGTTCAGAACTATATGAGCAAATGAAAGTGGTAGCATAATGATTTGGAGATAGACATCTATCAAAACCATATACAGTTGAGTGATAAAATCTTTGGCATTACCAATTCTGAAAGTTGCCCCACAAAAATGAGAGACAGAGGTAGGGGTGTGATGATAACAGCGGTGATGACCTGATCACCGCACTTTTTTTTTTTTTTTGAAAGTTCTGCATATGGTGCATGATTGGAACTATAATAAACACATTAAACACATTCATCTTTCCTGTGTTCAGACTTCAAGGGTTTCTTGGCGAAACCTTTTATTAGTGTTCTCCTGCACTCCCTCGGCTGCACCTCGGCTCTCACTCCTTAGAGCCGCACGCGGCTCACTCTACTTACACACGTACGCGCGGTTTTAGAAGCACATACACATCCTCACAGAAGTTTCTGTCTTGCGAGGAAACACGACAAATTTACTGCGTTCCAATTCTTCATTTCCATTGTATTCATTTCCATTACAAGCTGCGTGCGTTCTTAAGTGCGCGACACGGCCGCCCCCCGGAGGATTTTGTATTGGGGCGGTTATTACTGTTCTCATTCACTCTGTAACACCAAACATGAACGCGCGCTGTTAGATTTCCATGAATATCACTGCATGTTTTGTTTGGGAACTATTTTGTGCAGCGCAAAGTTACGTGTCTGTATAAATAAAGGCAGAGCCTCCTGCCCCGTGTTCTTCAGGGGTGTCAGGCTAATGGCTACCGGAAGGTGACAAAGTGTCTGCAGTCTCGTTTATTACTCGTTTATTAATATATAATATTCTGAGAAGATGTCTGCACCAGAGAGCACAGAATCAACATGCACCCCCAACACACACACAGTAACAGTCATTCTACAACACCTACATAGTTAGTTCATTAGTTAGATAGGTAGTAGTCAGTTGTTACTGTTATTTGTTAATAAAGAATACTTCTTTGTAATTGTATACATTTGCGACGCTGCCGCAGGGGATTATGTGTTTTTTTTTAAATTTAGTAGTAGTTGCAGCAAAAGTTGTTTCAAAAGAACAAAACTTGTACTTTTTGATTTTAGAAGTGTGAAAAATAGGAAACATTGCAGAAGGCAATATTGGGGGGGGGGGGGGGGGGGGGCTGCGGTTAACCATGACACTGCGCCCCCTGCTGGTTCATCACCGCAGTGATAAAAAATCCCACACCGTCACAGCTCTAGACAGAGGTGGTCGTGGTGATTGGAGCACTCGGGAACATAAACAAAGCATGCAGCACTTCTCTCTCTACATGTACACATCAACAAACACTGAAGGAGCAACGTGGGGGTGTAGCATTTTGCTCTAGGACACTTTATATGGAATGCCTGGGGATGAAACCATCCATCTTCAGAACGGTAGATGAACATTGCCTACCCCCTGAGTCACGCTAGAACCGACATGGAAGGAAAAATACTAGGTTGCATCAAAGTCCTCTGCAAAAACTGCAACATCTAGAAGCAAAATGTCTAAAAGACAACATTTACAAGAAAGGCAACAAGTTTAAGGAGTGGGGCTAAAAGCATGGATACAAAACTCCTTATGTTTAAAAACCAGGTTGAATTTGACAGAAAACTAACCAATCTAAATGTTTCATGATATTCTGGAGCATAATGGAGGGGCCTTATTATTCATAAATGATAACAACCACAGAGTACTTATAATCTGCTAAATGCTTTTTGTATCACATATTTATTCATGGAGAAAACAGTACTTCAAAGACAGTTTCTTCTTCATATGTTTTTACATTTTGTAAATGTATTGGTCTAAAATGCCTTTCTCGGACCGAGTCTAGGATTGTTTACAAGCATTCTAAGGATGTCTGCTAAGCTTAAAGTTTCTAATGGATAAATGCACTGGTAACCAAAATGCAGACACACAATGACGGTGTTAAAATCACACGTTTTACTTTCATGCACACGAAATTCCAATGATAACTTATTCAAGCAAAACACTTCATTAGTAATTGCATGCCTCTAGACAAAATGGTGCAAAAAAAAAGATTCCCTTGCCATCACTCCAATTAATTTAATATGGTAAAATAAAGAAAAAGTGATAATTACCTATGCAATAAGCAGAAATGGAGAGAAAATTTACAAACTATGGTGTTTATCATCTAACACAAATTATGTGCACAATTGTTTCTTTTTGTCTTCAATGCCATTTAACGATCTGTTTTTTTATCTTCAAATATCACTTCATCTCCCCAGTTAGAGACAAATATGATGTGTACTATTGGTATATTATCTTAAAATGTGTTTTGTCTATCATGCTTCCAACTGTTGCTGTGCCCACTGTCTGCCAATGTCTTTTAATCCTGCAATAGGATGTTTTCTCAGTGGAGGATAAGCAGTATAGTGCTCAAGTTAGAAGCTGCCAGATATACTGAACATGCAATGTTGTCTGCAGAGAAAACCGATTTTAGCCAAACACAATTTGCTAGAAATGACAAGAGCAGACTAGATGTGTATTGCTCTGAGCTAAAAGTGTTTGCAGGTACCTCACTTAAAGCAACATACCTATCAAGAAAGACAGAGAATCTCGCCTAAAGTGTGGGTTTTTGACCCTGTAAAGCCGAGTACATTTAAAATACTTGACAGAAAATAGAAATGTTTTAGGATTTAAATGTTTTTAAGCCTTTAAATTAAATCCACAAAACACTTTTGCATTTTTTTTTACGAGATATAGATAGAAACATGGACTTGTGAAACTAGTAACCAAATTAAATGCAGTTTCCTTTTGTAATATTCCTCATGAATTTGGGTCTTTATAAATTAATCCAAACAGTCCCAAAAGACCCAACAAGAAAACCCCAAAAAATGAAAGCTTCTCTTGCCTTTTCGCTCATTAAAAAAAAAAATCCAACATGGAAAATGTCCAGCACAAAAATATCTGTTGATCAAAAACAAAACAAAAAAAGAGTTGCCAGAAAACCTAAAAAAAAAATTCATGGACTCTTGAGAAATTCCTCTGCTGGCTTATAAAAACAAAAGCAGATATTTCTAAAGGTGAGTGATCCAAAACCTTTTGGTTTAAAGCAGCAGAATTTCAGACAAAGAACATGTCAGCAGTCAAAAATGGTAGTTGAAGTGTAAGGGTTTTAGGGCTGATTTGCTAATTCATGACTGGGAAGAGATGCTGCATTAAATTGAATCATGAGTTCAGGCATCTACATAAAACCTGATGAAACCCTAACCTGAATCTGACTGAACTGCTGTGGCATTATATCAGAAAGTACAAAACTAATTATCAAGTTAGGGTGGGAACTGAATAATAGATATATTTATTTAAAAAAAAACAAGATTTGTTTTCAGTTGTGCCTGTCAAACACTTGACTTCTTAAAATCTGACAGACATGCAAACAAATAAGAAGAAAAGTCAGGGACAAACATTTTAAACAATTTTTCAACTGTTTTTTCTTCTTCTAAATAAATAAAAATAGTTTTTCACAGAGCATAGCTGCAATGTAATAACTATAAAATAATGATGTGCATCAATACTCCTCTGATTACGTTTTAAATGTCTTCATTAAACTGCCCAGACACTACCTTATGCAGCTGTAGTGTTTGAAGGTGCTGGCAGCCTTTTGGCATTCCAGGCAGAGCTGGATTGCACCTGGATAGTCTTCCTCCTGAAGGAGGAGGAAAAGGGAAGAAAATCAATATGAAGGTTAAAATGCTGTTAAGAATCATCATGTGAGACATGTAATGTAACAAAAGAGAAAAAAAATGCTAAAAAAATGTTGAAGGTGACAACATTTTTAGAACGAGTGAAAAAATAGATACAGTAATATACAATCACAACTCCCTGATCAATATAACTATTGATTTGCTGTCACCAAATATCAAGTTTTAACAATAAAAACCTTTCGTAAACAGATTTTCCTATTTCCAGCATCCCTACTTTAATGGCAGTGAAGTTGGTAGAAATTGAAAGATAATTGTAGATGCCGGTGATAACAAGCCTCCTGTTAAATTACGATGCATAGAAATCCTAAATGTGGAACCACTTTGACTGCCATTTGATGGTTACCAAGTAACGTATTAGTCATTTCAAAGCAGATCCACACTGTTAATGTGGTAATTAAACAGAAATCATAACATCAGGCAGGAGGATATTGTCCATTGTCCATATTGTCCATGCGTAACTGTATATCTAAGCCACCATCGGTGTGTACATGTGTGTGTGCCTGGGTGAATGGGACTGTGCCTGTAAAGCACTTTGGACCTTTGAGGGAGGTAGAAAAGCGCTATTCAAGCATACCATGATATACCTTTTGGGATTAAAAAGGTATTTTAGAATAAAGTTTGATTTCAAATCACAGTGGCTTTTAAATCTATTCTTTAATGAAACAGATGACAAAAAACATATTTGCACGGAGAATATCTGATGAAACCTGTTTTCTATGAGCGAACAAGAGTAAGTTTTTATAGAGACGACCATACCTCCAGCATCTCACTCAGTCTTACATCTGTTCTTTGCTGTGTGAAGGAGAAAGACAACAGACAAGACCACAATTAACATCAAATAAGATAATAATGCATATGAAACATAAATGATGTCTGTCTGAGTGGTAGATGCTTTACTGATGCCCTTATCTTTTAACGACAACAGCTAAAGCAAATCATCTAAGGAAAAAGGAATTAATTAACCTGATATTTACTTACAGTTCAAATTACAGTGCAACTTTGGTAACACGGCATGCAAGACAATATTTACCCCAACAAATCTCTCCAGTTTACATGAATCCAACTAATGCCTAGAACCAAACCAAACTATCAATTTACGGCTGTACAATGATGATTTAAAATGCGTCTTAAAAACCCACTCCAATGAAAACTGTGCTTTTGGTGTTTTTAACATATATTTGTAGCTTTTTTCAGGTGATGGAGGACATGTATAAAATAATTTAAAGCTCAGTTGTGACGCAGCAGCTGAAAGGGTCGGGCCAAAGACACTCTGCTCCCCTCCATTCGGATACATCCACTTGCAGACAAATACAGTGGGGCAAAAAGTATTTAGTCAGCCACCTATTGTGCAAGTTCTTGCAATTGCAAAAAAATTAAAGAGAGGCCTGTAATTTTCATCATAACTATACCTCAACCTTGAAAGACATAATGGGGGGAATTTATTTGTGAATTATGGTGAATGTAAGTATTTGGTCAATAATGAAAGTTCAGCTCAATACTTTCCTAAATAACCTTTGTTGGCATTGACAGCAGTCTAACATTATCTGTAAGTCTTCACAAAGTTTTCAGAAACTGTTACTGGTATTTTTGCCCATTACATCTTGATCTAGATCTCCTCTAGAGCAGTGATGTTTTGGGGCTGTCGCTCGGCAACACGGACTTTCAACTCCCTCCAAGGATTTTCTATGGGGTTGAGATCATTTTGTGATCATTTTGACCCCACAGGGTGAGATCTTGCAGGGAGCCCCAGATGGAAGGAGATTATCATTTGTCTTGTTTGTCTTCCATTTCCTAATAATTGCTCCTACAGTTGATTTCTTCACACCAAGCTGTTTACCTATTGCAGATTCAGTTTTCCAGCCTGGTGCAGGTCAACAATTTGGTGTCTGGTGTCCTTAGAGAGGTCTTTGGTCTTGGCCATTGAGGAGTTTGGAGTGTGAGTGAGGTTATGGACATGTGTCTTTGATATAGATAACCAGTTCAAACAGATGCCATTAATACAGGTAACAAGTGGAGGACAGAGGATCCTCTTACAGAGGAAATTACAGGTCTGTGAGAGCCAGAAATGTTGAAAAATAAGAATTTATTTGCAATTTAAGTAAAACTCACAATTAAATTCTTTAAAAACCAGACTTTGTGATTTTCTGTGTTTTTTTTAACCTTTTGTCCATCATTGTCGAGGTCTGATATAAGACCTTTATTGTGCTAAACTATATCCACATATATAATGATAAATTACACTAAAAAACAATTTTTTTAACTCAAATATTAGTTATTTTCATAGTGTATTTTCCCACCGAAAGTAAGACGACTCGATTTTTAAAGCACCTGCTGTTGCTCCATTTTGGTGCCGCCCATTTCATGATATCAACCTAGAGTCAGCCTCTGCAGTGTGTCTGCGTTTCATCCACGAAAACAAACAACATCCAAACTTTTGCAAAGATAGATGTCCATATTGTGCATATAAAATGAAAGCATTTTTGACAAACACTGCTAGCTCCATGGAAAAAGTGTGTGTGTGTTAGCCTGGTGCTGGCAGTGCAGACTCTTCCTGGGAGGGGCTGTTCCTCACTTATTTACATCACAACTAAGAACCCACTCATTTTTGTGGATTGGGGGGTGGGGGTGCTCAAAGCACAGGTTTTTAGAGGAATGCTCAGAAATGCGTGAATGGATCAAAATACCACTTAAGGGTTGTGTAAAGTGAGGAATGAACATTATAATACACTTAAAAGCTCCAAAAATTGATTTTGCAGGATATAAGCCCTCCAATCAAGTTTGACAGAAGTAAACATTTCATTAAATAAATACATTTAAGCAAGACACTCAGAAATATTCTAATAGATTAAAATACTCTAAGGCAGGGGTTGGGATCCTTTTTGGCCGAGAGAGCCATAAACGCCACATATTTTTAAAATGTAATTTCATGAGAGCCATACAATAATGTAGCGTCCCTTTCCCACACTGAGGCACTGACATTTAACCACTTTTAAGGTTCTTTATTCTGCTTACTGCAGGCCGTAACCAACACCGTACAACTTGTTCAGCAACTCCTGAATATCTCCAACCGAGAGCGCTTCTCCCAACTTTTTGTTCCACCGCTCCCAGCCAGCCCTCCTATTTCCATTATTCGGCCCATAGATGAACCCCATTGGTCCAAACTCCCCAACAACAGGCTGAGCGACAGAACTGAGGGCCAATCAGCATCTCTGCTTGATGCGTTCAATGAACTCAGAAAACTTAGAACTTAGAACGCGACCAAACAGCCACCCAGTCCTCTACAACAGCGGTCCCCAACCTTTATGCACCACGGACCGGTTTGAAATTTGGCTACAGTCACAAACCAGCGTATAATATGTGGTGTACAAACACTGTTGCAACGCTACAACAGAGGCAGAGACACGTGATAAGCCGTACTCTGCGCTTTTATTTTGACACGCTAGACATTGTACATCGCACAGGTGTCATCATCCTCTCTCCTTACCACACTCATGGTGCTAAAAAGAAGTAAACACAACAGGAAGAAATAACTAAGGGTGAAACAACATAACTGCCAGATGAAAGGACCCATAGGCAAAAAGAAAAACCCATGCTCAACCCTCTTTTGACCAAAGCAGGCAAAGGGGATTGATTCCCATAATTGCCTGTGCTACCAGCTCCGAAAGTAACCCCTGGCTGCAGCCTGGGGGACTCCGACAGCAGGCTAAACATGCACGTGACTGACACTACAGTACAACAAAGTGACATGATATGACCTGCATGAAAACTGTGGTATTTTCTGTACATAACAATAAACACCAATTATGACATGAGCAACGTCCTCTCTGCTCGCAACACTCTCTGATCGCTAATCGTTATGATAACGTTTAAACTTGCCTTCAAAATAAGTGCATGAAAAATCCGACTCACCACAAAGCTGAATGGTGCGGGGGAATCTCCCATTTGGATAAATCTGTATTTTAAGTAGGACTCCTGAAACTGTCTATTAAATGTAGCTTTCTCTTTTTTGGGGAGTGGAGGGCTCCTCTTCTGTCTCCTGGCTGGGCATTTTCCCCTTGGCAAAGAAACTTTCCAAAGACGTTTATTTTTTATTCATTTTGCTAGCTCCTGGGATTTATTTTAGCGGTAACCTATCACATGACTGAGACGAGCGCCTTGGCCTGCGTTAAGAGTGACATAGACGGATGTAACAGAGAATAGGGTCATTTTTCAAAGTAAAACATCTTTCAGATTCCGAAATAAATAAAACGTAAGTAATGTCAGTTATCTATTCTTTCTGGGCGGCCCGATACCAAATGACCCACAGACCGGTACCGGTACCGGTACCGGTCCGCGGGGTTGGGGACTGCTGCGCTACAATATGTTTAAAACTAAAAATACAACTGAATGTGTGCATTTTGTGCAATTTCAACACTTTTAAAGTACAATAAATATGTGGATTCTTCTTAATAACATTGTTATGCTGTTGCTAATAAATGATGAGTATTCCTTAGCATTAATGTGACTTCTGGTGCTGCATGGTGGATTTGCTGATGGTCTTTTCTGGTTGATCCATGGTGAGTTTAAGCTTCATGCGGGCGTTGAGACTTTCATCTGTTACACGTGATCGTAGGTTGGTCTTAATGTTCTTTAGATGTGAGAAGACTACTCACATGCAGACGTGGAGCCAAACACACACTCACACGCTGCAGTGTGTGGAATGCGACGGGCAGCGTGTTCTAAGTTTTGACAATCTGCGCGTTTCACCTCGCTGCCTGTGCCCACTACCCCTCCCCCTTTCCTCCTCACACACCCCAGCAGCTGCGCTCCTTCTAAGAGACGGGAGCGTGCATCTGCAGGGACGGCAATTCGCAGGTTCCCGGCTGCTACAAACTCTGTGAAATAATGGATAATAGTAAACTAATAGTGGCGCAGATTTATTTTTCTCCAAGCACCGCTACTACTGCGCACCCCTCTGGCATCACATCCCGCCCAAGAAAGACTGGTCTGATGAAAAAAAATGTTATGATTAAAGATTTGTCTGCCGGCCAGATGTGGCCATCAAAAGAGCCATAGGTTCCCAACCCCTGCTCTAAGGAGTGAAATAACCTGAATAATAACTGAGAGGAACATGAGTGAGCATCAACTGGAGAAAGGTTAACCTGAGTTTAACAGCTTCCAAATCATCATCATAAAAATTTAACCTGAAAGCAATCAATATAAGGAAGCTACCAATTTTGACCCTACCAATGTTTTGATGGTCCTTAGAGATTTGAGCAAGCCTGTCAGCAGTTGTCGTCTCCTCTGATTGGCTAGCAGACCCAGGCTGGCCTCTGTAAACCCAGCTTTTGCCACGTTGAGTTGCCTTCACAAAAGAAGCTCCATATCAGTATCAAACAAAGAATTTATTACAGAAAATGATCATGGTTCTGATTGGTATGCAGATGGAGGTTTGAATGAGCCTTTTTGAGAAGCTCTTTTGAATCAGGAATAGATAACGGACAAAATGGAAGCATTACCTTCTTGCGTTAGTGCAAATCACTGCTGCCAGCTGCAGGTTGGTCTGTAATGCCGTCACCCTCTCTAGCTCCTGTGAAAACACAAACCCAATAGCTGTAATTAAATTGGCAAATATGTTGAAACAAATAGTATTTAAATTTCAAGAGACGATTACTTCCCGGCACATAACTAAATATATTTTTTTTATAATTGATAGCTGCTAGTAAACTACCCCTCCAACTATGTATTGCTTTGATCACATCGGATTTTAATAAGTAGAAAACAGGAACAAGTCTGTTCTAATTACATATCATCACCATGTCTGTGCAGACAGTCACCCTTTATCTAATCTATTAATTTGCCTTCATTGCTTTTCTTCACACCCTTAAAGATCTACTCCGTTGAAGATCATGTTCTTGTGGCATTTTCCTCAGGAAAGAGGACATATATTAAGAAATTTTAGCTTAAAATTGCATTTTTGAATATTTCTTCAAATTATTGTGATTCAGGAGCAGATAAAAATGGCTGTTTGAAAATAATAGAAAGAAAGTATTTGTGACATAGTAAATATGCTTGGCGGGCCACAAACTCCATTCTGATGCATCCACTTTAGACGTCTGGATACATTAATGTTTTTGTTTTCTTCGTCTGAGCTGGCATCTGGCTCAAAACTGTACAGCTGGATAGCTCCAATATTCCTCACCACTTTTGTCACAACTGTATTGTTGGGTTAGAGGTGTGAGGGGCTGTAAACTAGTGGGAGAGTGTGTAAACAGAAAGCTCTCAGCAATGAGGAGGGAAAGGGGCTCAGGCTTACTCCACGCCAACAGTCCCGCCCACAACTCAGAGGGAAATTTCTGAAAACGACAGCTATTCTGCAGAAACTATGAAAAAGACACCTTTTTTTTTTTTTTTTTGGCTAAAAATCATGATTAAAAGACCACTGGGAACCTAACTAAAAAAAACCTTTTGTTGGTTAGATTTAAAAAAGGATTAGGGCCAGAACTAGCATACACACAGTTCTGGGCCTTCAATGAGAAAATACTAAAATATGAAAAAATACTTGCAGTATTAATGACAGCAGGACCTTTGCTCATATACAGTCTGATACATGCAATAGAGTCTTCAGAATTTTATGGCGAATTTACTGCTCAGATTAGCCATTTAATGCCTTTAAGGACAGGTTAAAATATATATATTTTAAATAATATACTGTATTACCAGTTTTTTCTTCAAAAGTGGCAATAAAAAAGCCCCTCGCAGTAAAATAGCACAAAGTGATCAAATATGTATATTAGTTCTAAAGATTTTTTTAATTGTATATCTACTTTTTTGTATAGACAGTATTCATGCAGAGTATTACATTAAGACATGCTTTTTTGCGAAAACATAATGGAAACCCTTCTGTGCCTACTCTGGAGCCTCAAAAGAGAGTTTTTTGTGAAAATGTAATCTGTTGTGAAGTTTCCAAACACAATAAAACAACAAATGTATAAATCTGAAATCCTTCTAACTGTGGTTTTACTTATTCCTGAATGTTTGCATGTCCTCAGAAAGAATGGCAACAACAAAAAGAGCTACAGCTTTCCTGTCCTCACCTGTACACGGAAAAAGCAACAACGTAAAATGTCAGAAATACAGCAAAAGGCTTAACCTTGTGTTTTCCTTTTTGCATCATCCATACCTTTCAACCTTTTATTATTCGGAGCTGGAAATATAGATCAAAATAACTTTTAGATTGCAAAAAAAAAAAAAAAAAAAATCAAATAAAACCTTCTTCTCCTTCAGAACTTTGACATTTTGAGAAGCATCAATGAGCACTCTGCTTGGAAACCTTAGTTATCCCACTTCAGTGGCCTCTGCTGAGGACAACTTCACCGTGAAACAATGTAAGCCCGGCATTTCATGTCCTTTTACTTTCTTCATCTTCCAGATGTCATGCCTGAGGTAGAAGCATATTACTTATGATGTCCTTTTCTGAACGTTGCTTCACCTCTCTTTCAAAAAAAAAGCTTCATTGTTTGCAAATAAACCCTAATAACACTGTCAGAGAAAATAACATTAACCTTTCAGCAGTAAATAAGGATGTGAGAAAATTCATTTTTAACGGCAGTAAAAAATTAAAAAAACAACCGCAACAACAACAAAGAAGCACTTCAGCTGAGGGCACAACATCAATACTTTCATTCAAACCAATCTGCCCTCATGATCTCCAGCGTTGACGAAGATCTTGATCTTTTCAAAGAACATTAACAAAGCTTACTTAAACTGGGTTTTCTCTGGAGGGACATTCACTGTGTGATGCTTTTCTGGGGAGCTAAAAACGCTTAAACGCCTTAACAATATATGGACACTATAATATAAAAGTGCAACTCCCTAAGGAAGGTAAACATTGAGGAGGCGTTTTATTCTAGTATAAATTGTGAGCCTTAGTCACATGTACATACTTCAGGTTTTTGGGTTGTCGGAGCCCATGGACGATCATACAGAGGATTGGCCGCGTCTTAATGGTAATACAGGTGTGTCTTCCAGTTCCCTTGAGGCTCGTACGGCCATCTCAAGGGACACCATTAAAGTGGAATGTACCATTGTTGTGAGTGTGGTAAGTTTATTGCGAAGTATTTGTAAGGCAAATGTCAGTTGAACACATTGATGCTATCGTACGGTGCCCTTACACCACCCTTAGTGGCCAAATGCGATTGTTGCATGCACACATGGGGTGTGCAGGTGATATGCAAGACCCCCCACTAAGGTGACCTTTGCACAGTCCCATATTTACCCTTACGTGTTGCTTAAGTCTTTGCTACATATATAAAAACGGGAAGAGCTATCAGCTAATGTTTTTAGCCTGATAGCCACATGGAGCAGTTGATTGTGCTTATATCAGTCACAATGCATGGATGCACAATGCACATGGAGAGTGTTAAGATGTCAGAAACGTCATCGCAGGAAAGGTTCAACATTTTCCCTGAGAGGGAAAAATAAAATCAGAGGACCTGATTATAATCAGTGTCTCATTGAAAATAGAAAAATAAGGTTCAGGAGGCATGAGCAGGCTTGTTCCGCTTTGTGTAGCTGCCTGGTCTGATTGTCGGTCCGCCAGCTCACCTCCTGCGAGCCGAGATCAGGCACGATGTGAGCTCTGAGTGAATAGTGTAAGAATGAGGAGTGTTTCAACCGGGGCCTTCAAGAGGTGGACGACCGGAGCTCCTCTGTGGTTTGGTCCACACAAACCCTCAAACTACAAAAACAGAGTCGTTCAAGTTTGCTTCTTCTGCAGCAGACAAATAGTTTGTTTCTATTTGATCTCTAATGTAACCAAAGCCGCACGGATATCACTGAAACATGTAATCTCTCTGACTGGCACACCGCTGAACGGGTATCGAGGAATATGAGTCGATTTCCATGGATGAGCCAATGAGCGTTTAGATCCCGCCCACTTTCACTGATTGACAGAGACTCATTCTCCTGAAAAAGCTCTTCATGAAATAAATAAGCCATTGTGAAAAACAGCAACATGAAATAAAAACAAAGCTACTTAGGAAAATATTGATTTTGAAATACGAGCTTCTGAAAAAAGACAGAATTATAATAATATTCAACATGATTAAAAATGAATATTTTAAAATGCTGTTTTAAAATAATGAACAGGTTTTTAAAGCCGAAATGAAATATATTGGGTAATAAAATGGCTAATTTAAAAATCAGTGTGCAGGTTTTTCACAATTTCATGATCTTTTTATATATTTATGAGAGATTTATTGGTTTATTGTGTATTTGCATGAGGTCATATTTATTTATTTAATTTAATATTTATTTATTTAATTATGAACAGTATAGGACTCCATAGTCTCAGTGGGCTTCATACCAGTAATTGTAAAGTAAACATAACATCATAAGAATCATGAACACATGGAATTCAATAGGTACATTCTAAACTAAACTAACTAAACAGACTAAACTGAATTGGGCATCCTTGCCCTTAGACCCTCCTTTGCGGTAAGGAAAAACTCCTAAAAAACGTAAAGTTATGGGCTACCAGCCTAAACCACGAAGTACAAATAACCTGAGACACAGCCAATATAATCAGCTTACAGGAGTATTCATGCACATTTAATGCAAAAATCCCAAACCAATGGTCATACAGGTTTAAGCAGAAAAATAATACAGTTTGTTGGCTTTGACTACATTCAATTATGGAGTCAAACACAAAGGACATTGTAAGCTCGTGTGCACCACACACCAATTAGATGTCCAACATAAAGTCAGGTCATGTTACTCGTCTCGCACGATGTCTGCAATCGCTGCATCGGGAAGTTTCCAAGGAGGAGGACTTCAGCCGAAATATGTCACAAAGAAGCTTATTTTAAAGGCTTTCGATTTCTGCATAATCATGAGTGTTCTCATCCATCACCTTGCAAAACATTAACTACCCACTGACCTCTTGTTCCACACTTTGCTTTCATATTTTCATTATGCTTCTGATGGGGCTCTCCACTCTGACTTTGGTCTATTAATGGCAGCCAAAGCTCCACAACTCTTAAGGAAAATTGCTGGAAAGTCTGTCCAATTATGTATTCAAAAAAGTTTTATTTTTCAGTTGTTTAATTCAAACACATTTTCTAGGTTTTATATTAATTTTAAAATTTTTCTAAAGGAAAAATCTCTAAAGCAACACCATTACGAGTTTCACAAACAATTTCAACAATCCAAGTGGCAAAATGACATTTTCTCAAACACAAGCTTTGCCACTTCAAATCGTCAATATTTGATCCTATACACATCAATATTTGATTGTATCATTACACCCTCATTGTGTACAGACATGTCCCACTGATCAGACTTTTACATCACTGTTGTCAAAAATCTAAAGTGCAAGAAAGCTTATTGAAAAAATATGATAGGAAGGATCAACAAAACAGAGAAACAATTTTTAGATTTAAGATTTTTTGGGCATAAACAAAGACAAACTTGTAATGGCTAATATGGTTTGTGACATTTAGTGACTTCATTCTGTTCATGTGGAGCACTGAGGCCATTTCACATTCACATTAAGTAAGAGCTGCATTTAAAACATGTACAAATTAAAAAAAAACTGCATTTGATCTCTATTACGACCCCTGGTAGTGTCTGCTTCTTTTGGGTGAGTGTAAGTATTTGTGTTCTAGCTCCTGCAGAAGTCCTGCATTCCTGAGTGGGAATTTGTTCCTTCAGCCTGCCCCTGCCATCTGCCTGGCCTTAGCTTGAGAAAGCCTCTGGTTTCCCCCTTAGTTTGATTCTGGTTTTGTCTTTACGTTACATCTACGTTACATCTTACTCTTGTGGTCTTTTGTTTGCATTTTGAGTAATTTGGAGTTTTGCATTTCTGTCTTTGGTGTCTTGCTATAAAGCCTGAGAATTTAAGTTATACTATTAATTATTCCCCCATTGGCGTGCTGTTAGTTATTTCCCATTACCGGTAGTTCCCTTTGATTTTTATGTGTCACCAAATAAACGGCTGTGTGGCCAACCTTATCCCCGCCCCGTAATCATTATTTTCTTTATGTTGCACATTTCTCCCTCCTCTCTGAAGAAGGACATAACAATCTCAAATAATTTTTACTTTTTCTTTTTACTCTTTTTAGGCAAAACCCAGATGGGAATTCCAGTAACAGAGGCCAAAATGCCATCAAAAAACAAAATCAAAAGCAGAAACTATAAATCGCTTGTTTTCTTCTCCTGGAAATTAAAAAAAAAAATTCAAAAACAAATTCAATTTTGACACAATTATGTTAAGTGGGGGTTGTCGCGGCCACCCAATGCAATTAATATAACTTCAAGCAAAGGGATTTTTTGTTTACAAGTTAAATTCAAGAAAGTTTGAGGATATTGTTTTAATTTCTTAATTTTCAAGTGGAAAATTGATTAATTCACCCAGAATTACCCACCGGTTTAATGTTAGCGCAGTTTAAGTTAGTTACACCTTAAAGTTGTTGAGTTAAATAGTGCAACAGTTTGAAAATGTAGAGGTATTAATAATAGAGAAGAAAGCTGGCAGCTGAATCATACACATTATGAATTAGTAATAAAGCATTCTAAATGAATCAAAAGTCATGGCTCTGGCTTCCGCATCATCTTCCACTTGAGGCAATCAGATCATGTTTCTTAATGCAAGTGTCCCCTGAGGGGTACTGAGACAGCTCACACAGTTATGAATTATATTAGATGCCTAGTGGTCTACAGTTTCAAGCACTAAGAAATACTTGTGTCTGTGTAATTTATGTGTTGTCTGATGTGTTATAACAATACTGGGGCAGAAGGAAATGGCAGTGTGGACCCCATTTGCTCAGTGTTTTCAGCAGAGATGTCTGATTAAATATATTTGTTAAGTTAAATATATGTTAAGGACGAATCTCAAGGATTAATGCCATTTTGGATGTTGCAAAAAAACAGCAGGTATACAATAAGAAATGTTTATAGTTCATTTTTTTCAGGTGCAGAAGGGTCATGTGGGTTGAGGGTATTCTGTGTATTTCATTATTTTGTGTAACACAAAGCGCTTCGAAGCCCTTTATTTCGTTTTTTGGGTAGGAGGATCTTGTTGGTACAGTATGATTTCAGTGTGTTACCAGTTGTTTTCTTGATTAATTTGGTTCAAGCTGGCATGAGATAGTTGAGAAATTATTTTCTGTAGGTTCAAGCAGATTCCTCACAATTCTCCTGTTTACTCAAAGTCTACGAGGTAAAGCCCTGCATGAATAAGCCAAGAGTATAAATAGTTGTTTTGTGAAGCTATCATTTGCATGTAATCGCTCTTCAACTAAGCTTCTTGGCAATGACCTTGAAGCTCTTTCCAGCCTCGTAAAAGTCTATAATTTTGTTCTTAATAATATTGGACAGCTTTTAGTGATTGACCATGCTTAAGACTTTGGAATTGGGATAGGTTGATTTGTTGCTTCTGTGGATGGGATGGATGTCCTCCATATAGGAAAGAAGCTGAGATGAAGTGATTACCATTGAAGAGTGTGCCTAATCTCAGCTAATTTAACCATTTAAAAGAAACCTTGTTGCCACAATCTTGCTGATTTGTAAGGGCTTGAATGCATCAATATAGTTTACAACTTTGTTTTTAGTTCATTTTCTATTGTTATGTGTCTAACTGTTAAAAAAAACACAAATAAAAATTATAGACTAGTCATTTCTTAACCACTGGGAAAACGTACAAAAATCGGTGAATCAAAAAAGTTTCCCCTGACTCTGCGGTTCACAGAAAACTAAATGGTGAACATTAAATGTGGAAAATGGAGTGAACTTCAAACTCTGCATGGCATAAGCAGACAGAGAATGTGGCTTAAGACAGAAAGATCAAGAAAAAATACTTCACAAAACCTAAAAAGTCTGCTAATAGGTTTGGTAATTATCTTCATTTTGAAGAGTTGGCCAAAGGTTCACGAAATTTTAGATCAGTCCCTTTTAGCAGACTGACCTTCAGAAGACTTAACAATTTAAGTAATCTTAGAGCAGTTTCCCTAAACACCACACTTGTTAAAGCTGTCAATCATCAGATGTGAGCTGCTGAGACCTAAACCTCTCTGATGAAACTACCAAAGAAGAGAAGAAACATAACTCTGAAGAGAAAAGTGACATTTTATACAGAATTTAGATGGCCCTGCTCTACTTGTCCTCGATTGCCTGAGTCTGATAAGTTCAATCAGAGTCTAGAATCCTCTGATCCAGTTAAGTCAAAAGTAAAGCAGAGATGACTGGAACACAATGGTGATAAATATAGAGACCTACTGTAGCAAAAAACAAAGGCAGACCTTTGCCTCTGTTTTGAGGTTCCTCAATCAAAAAGAGTATTCATTCAAAAACCATTAATCAAACAAACACATAGGCCCCGTTTCCACTGAGCCATATGATACAGTACGGTCTGATATTTTGAGCGTTTCGATTATAAAATTGACTCATTTTTTTGGGGCCCTGTTGGTTGCAGGTCCAAAGAAAAAATTAACGGAACGACAAAAGAAAGTGCCAAACCATCCAAACCCCTATTTTGGCTGTATCCCTCTTTGCCACTCGCAATCTTCTCTCAAACAACATTAAATGACTTGTATATACAAAGCAGTAGGGCTGCACGATATAAGGAAAATTCGCGACATGCAATGTTAGTGATCAATATTACGATGACGGTATTGCTTGCAGTTGCTTCACCACTCTTTCAAAAAAAAGATTCATTGTTTGCAAATAAACCCTAATAACACTGTCAGAGAAAATAACATTAACCTTTCAGCAGTAAATAAGGATGTGATAAAAATTCATTTATAACGGCAGTAAAAAATTTCAAAAAAACAACCGCAACAACAACAAAGAGGCACTTCAGCTGAGGGCACAACATCAATACTTTCATTCAAGCCAATCTGCCCTCATGATCTCCAGCGTTGACGAAGATCTTGATCTTTTCAAAGAACATTAACAAAGCTTACTTAAACTGGGTTTTCTCTGTAGGGACATTCACTGTGTGATGCTTTTCTGGGGAGCTAAAAACGCTTAAACGCCTTAACAATATATGGACACTATAATATAAAAGTGCAACTCCCTAAGGAAGGTAAACATTGAGGAGGCGTTTTATTCTAGTATAAATTGTGAGCCTTAGTCACATGTACATACTTCAGGTTTTTGGGTTGTCCGGGCCCATGGACGATCATACAGAGGATTGGCCGCGTCTTAATGGTTATACAGGTGTGTCTTCCAGTTCCCTTGAGGCTCGTACGGCCATCTCAAGGGACACCATTAAAGTGGAATGTACCATTGTTGTGAGTGTGGTAAGTTTATTGCGAAGTATTTGTAAGGCAAATGTCAGTTGAACACATTGATGCTATCGTACGGTGTCCTTACACCACCCTTAGTGGCCAAATGCGATTGTTGCATGCACACATGGGGTGTGCAGATGATATGCAAGACCCCCCACTAAGGTGACCTTTGCACAGTCCCATATTTACCCTTACGTGTTGCTAAAGTCTTTGCTATATATATAAAAACGCCCCTCTCACCCTCCGCAGGTGGTTTTTCCTCCAAGTTCGGTCCTCTACCAGAGGCCTGGGAGCTTGAGGGTCCTGCGCAGTATCTTAGCTGTTCCTAGCACTGCGCTTTTCTAAACTGAGAGGTCTGAGGTCTTTCCAGGTATCTGTTGTAGCCACTCCTCCAGCTTGGGGGTTACTGCCCCGAGTGCCCCACTTACCACAGGCACCACTGTCATCTTCACTTTCCAGGCTTTCTCCAATTCTTATCGGAGTTCCTGGTATTTCTCCAGTTTCTCATGTTCCTTCTTCCTTATGTTCCCATCGCTTGGCACTGCCACATCCACCACAACGGCTTTCCTCTGTTCTTTATCCACCACAACAATGTCTGGTTGGTTCGCCATTACCATCCTATCAGTCTGGATCTGGAGGTCCCACAGGATCTTTGCCCTCTCATTCTCTACCACCGTTTCCCATTTTGACCTTGGGGTTTCCAGTCCATATTCTGCACACATGATCCTGTACATTATTCCAGCCACTTGATTGTGGCGCTCCATGTATGCTTTTCCCGGCCAGCATCTTACACCTTGCAGTTATGTGCTGGATTGTTTCAGGCGCCTCTTTGCACAGCCTTCACCTTGGGTCTTGTCTGGAGTGGTAGATCTGAGCCTCTATTGCTCTGGTGCTCAGGGCTTGTTCCTGGGCTGCCAGGATGAGTGCTTCGGTGCTGTCCTGTAGGCCAGCCCTTTCAAGCCATTGATAGGACTTCTTGATATCAGCCACTTCAGTTATGGTCCGGCGGTACATCCCATGCAGGGGTTTGTCCTCCCATGAGGATCTGTCCTCCAGCTCTGTATCCTCTCTGCTCTCCATTGCCTGAGACATTCACTGAGCACACTGTCAGTTGGGGCCTTGAGCTTGATGTACTCATGCATCTTGGATGTTTCATCCTGGATAGTGGCTTCTACTCTCACTAGTCCTCGGCCTCCTTCCTTGCGGCTAGCATACAGTCTCAGGGTGCTGGATTTGGGATGGAATCCTCCATGCATGGTGAGGAGCTTTCGTGTTTTAACATCCGTGGTCTGTATCTCTTCCTTTGGCCATCTTATTATTCCTGCAGGGTATCTGATAACTGGCAGTGCATAGCTGTTTATTGCCCGGGTCTTATTTTTGCCATTGAGCTGGCTTCTTAGGACTTGCCTTACTCGTTGCAGGTATTTAGGTATACCCATATATATATATATATATATATATATATATATACCTATATATATATATATATACATATATACACATACATAGATACATGTGTACATATATATTAGGGCTGGGCGATGTCCCTTAAATTGGCCGTTGACGATGTTTGCTGTCAACCATCGGTATGGACGATGATATCGAAGTAGGGGGGGCTATTTTTAATTTTTCGGTCTTGTAAAATTGCTATTTGTTATTTTACTTTATTACTTTATTTATTTTATTTCCCAACTAATAACTCATCCGCGATGATCCAGTATAAACTGAGGGAAATGACTTTAACAAATAAAAAGTAACAAACAAAATAGAAAAGAAGTGGTCCGCTCCCGCACTTAACAAGTCAAGTGGACCGGCGGAGCGCAGACTTACAGCTTTGTGTTTGAGGGGAAGGGGGGGGGGGGGTGCTTTGTTACATGAGGGGTATGTGTGGGAGATTTAGGACTGCGATCCGTCCCGGAGCTCTAGGGGAACAAGCTACCGAACTCAGAACCGGGTCTAAAAGTGTGTGTCTGCACAGCTCGGATCGTCAGCACACACACAAAGCGGCGGTGTGAGCTTCAAAGCAGAAATGTCGCTCAGTCCTTAGAAACCGTTCAAACAATCACGTGGATTTGTGTTTCGAGTCGCGTCCCGACAAAATAAAGGCTGATGTTATTTCCACATGTTTACGTGCAGCCAGGATGCAGATTGCAGCACCACCCAAAGCTAAAGTTTGTTAGCCTGTGTTAGCATACTGCTAATTCCGGCTTCTTTCCGGCTCCGCTCTTCAACAGAAAAAGCGCTGACCAGACGGATTAAAATTAAAACAGGCGAACAGGTGTTTCATAATAATCGTAACATTATTAAAAGCACGTTTAGAAGATCGTCTCGTATATTACGGAGCTGACATGTCAATGTATATAGCCGCTCGGCGGAAGTCATATCTTCAGTCATTCCGTTTTTTCAAACCCTTCTGCGCATCTGCGAAAGATTTCTTCCGACCGAAAGTGTGACCCATGTGAACGTTTCTTATATTCTGAAAACATTTTTCTGGGCCCATGTACACGGTTGGATTCTAATCCAACCATTGATCCGATCAAGATATTTTGCACATGTCACCGCGGCTTATGGTGTCTACTCGCAGCCTGGCGGGGGCGTGGCATCACGATGGTGTCTCTCCATCGGGATGTCAGTCACCCATCGGCACAACCCTAATATATATATATATATAAAATAACAACTCATCATTTCAGTGTAGAACCAAAGCTACAACACTGAGCCATACAATAAACAGAGGAAATGACAGTCTGCACATCAGTGGAAAATGACTTGCAAAGTCATTTTAAATTACATTTTCTTAAATTAAATCCATTTACTACGTCACAGGTTCAGAGTATAAAGCTCCATCTTCAACTTAAGTACCATTGGTGACTGTAGACCTCAACAATATCTACCATTTCTGACAGGACAAAATTTATTAAAGCATATCCGGTCAAAGGTTCAAAGCAAGGGTGGGCATGCATCATAAGATGAAAGAATTCATCTCACATTTTTGAAAGAAAGAAATTGGAAAGCTTCCTGGTGCTAGAAAAGTGCCTTAAAGTGGCATGTTAAAATTAGTCAATGGCCTGAACTTACAACTGATGTATATAAAGATAAACACATTTATAAGAAGGAAATGAAGAAAACAAGAACATTGAAACATGCAGATTAAACAGAAACGCATCTGTAACCTGTGACCTTTAAGGTAAAGGCTACAACCTGTCATTGTTCAATTCAATTGAATTTTATTTATATAGCCCAATATTACAACAATAGTCGTCTCAGTGGGCTTCATACCAGTAATTGTAAAGTAAACATAACATCATAAAAATCATGAATGCGATGTTAGTGATCGACATTGCAATGACGGTATAACTTGCGGTATATGAACAAATAGAAAAACAACCAAAACCAAACAATGAAACTGTTGCAATTTCCTTTGCAACAGTTTCATTTAAACAAGAGTCAACATAACTTTAATTATACTCCAAATGACTCAAGTCTACATAGTAGGCAAACATCTAACAAAGAAGGAGTCCATCCAATTCGTAAAATGCATAAGTGGATTTATTTGATTTGTTAAATAATTCAAGCTGCCATAAGATTGTTTTGGCAAATTTAAGGAAACCGTTTATTGCAATTTTCTCCATCTTTTGCGATATGCATATTACACAGCTTGATATCGCAATAACAAAAAATTTTCAATATATTGTGCAGACCTACAAAGCACCAAAAGCCAAGTGGGAAAAAAATGAGCTCCTGGCTCCATTGTTGTTGTTATTGATAGCTTTGCTTTTGCTCTAGTCGCACTACTATGACACAAAGGAATTGGTCTACACCCTCACATGCTCCATGAAGATACAACGTTGAGTGAAAACACTCACCTGAATTGCCTGGACCCGTCTAAACTGTACCGTACCGTTACCGTAACATACCATTCAATGGAAAATAGGCTATACATGTACTTTTCTGTAATCTGTACATGTATTTAATTTGTCCCTGTAAGATTTTGTCTGGATTTTTTTACATGCAATTTTTTTTAAGTTACTGTAAATCTAGGACAATTACTTGATAGCGCCATGCTTATTATTTGTATACAAAAATGATATGTATTATATTTGTTAAAAAGTTACATTTTAAATAAAAAGAAACAATGTCTAAGGTTTTAGTAATTCTTCTAATGTTTGAAGCAAAAAAATTCTTTTTAAAAAAGGTTTCAAATATTTCCATGAAATGACTTATTTTAGTTTATGATAGTTTTTAGCTAAATGTGTATATTGTTCAGCAACCCTAAAATTTTTTCCTTTTTTGTATTTGCTAAAATCAAATTCTAACCTCCATTTTTCAAAAATGCTAAGTCTGAACATGAATTTTTCTATTCAATATAGAAAATATTTAAAAACAACTGGTTCAGTTAAAAGACTTGGACTAAACACTTGCATCTCTTTCTGTTTATAAAATAAATTTACTATTTTGTATTTGAATAAATTATAATTTAAGAGCTTTTATTTTTTTTAAAAATCAACCGCTCGGTAGTTCCCTCTATCAAGTGAAAACAGTCTGGCAAAAAAGAGAAAATGAAACTTTCCCTTTACATCTGATAACTATTGAGGTGTATTGCTTTCAATTAAAAAAAACAAACAAAGGTGATCTTTATTCAAATCTTTACTGTGATTTTCGTTCTAATGTTTTTTAAGAGCTAAAAAAGCAAGAAACTAAAAACTAAACTCAGCTGCTCATGAAAACTTTAAGATTAGCTGCAATTGGAAGTTGAAAAGCATCGCAGACATGATCCGTGTCCATTTTGTTTATGTGCTCACCACGATATTGCCCGTCTATTTTGTTCTTTCTAATTACTTTATCAGAAAAAGATTACAAAATAAAACATGGGGGAACTATCAAAAATGTACTCGTTTGAAATTTTATCTCGTTTGTTAGTTAATCTGGCTGACAATATTAGGCACAAAGCAGCAAAGTGAAAGTGTGTCTGACCTGTTGGATGCTCACATAGTGGGTGTGGTCCACTTTGTCAACTCTGCTATCATTTTTTTTCCTAATTCTTGCCAATTTTTTTATTTTTTATTATTGCAATATTTTTTTCTGAAGTTGTTACGATTGCAACAATGCAAAATACTGGAGACTGTTTTATGCACAAAAAGAAAGAACCAACAAAACGTTCCATGCATGTTGATTCCTGGTTGTTTTAAAATGGTATTAAGAAAATATTATAAAACCTGAGTTTTTTAAAGAAAATTCAATTGGATTTATTTTAGCAAATAAATTTGATCAGTAACTATGGTTCAAGATTACACAGAAATCTCACCTTAACATAGGAAGGCTGTTTCTCCAGAATGAGATCGGCAACTCTTTTAGAAACCTACAAAGCAAGAGGACAAATGATGAGACACAACAAAAAAGTAAAAATATATCCCCCCAAAAAAGATTAAAAATATATACCGGTATATATATATCATTGCTATCCCCCTACAGCAGCATGACAACTGCAATTTCACTTTAAAGACAGACAAAGACTAACAAATTAGTAATAATAATTGCATTTAAAAAGAAAAACATCTGCTCGGTTTCATTTCATGTGTAGTCCTCCACAACAGCTTCTACTTTGACGTTTTTGCTCCTATTTTTTTTATTGTGGTAACTGAATATACCTCCTCAACATTGTGCCATTTCAAACACTCTTCTTCTTATACTTGACCTTGTGGCTCACAAATGAAATACCACAAATAAAGCAATTCAGGCAGAGTGACCTGTGACCTCAGAATAACAAACGGGGAAAAAAGAGGTTACGCTGTATGAGATGGAGACCACCCAAGCAGATCTATAGTTCCTATATCCTCTTTTCCTCTGTATCTTCTTTAAAAAATGTAGTCATTTAAGTTAAACAGTTAAGCAGAAGAAGTCAGAGAGCTGTGTTTAAAAGCCATGCCAAATTATCCAGTGTTAATCAAGAATAATCATAATTAACCAAGATATGAAACAGCCTTTCCATCCATTTGAACCGTTTTGCAAATGTGAATAACAGCATCGTGCATACCAATGTTCCAAGAACTGTCTGAAAGAATGCATCCTTTCTCAGTAGTGCTTAAAGCATGGAGAAATGGCTACATTAGACCTGAGCAGCGAGGAAAAGCAGTTTAGCCTAATTCCGCAGTATTCTAAAGTACTTTTGAGTCAGAGGGTGTGTGCTTGTGAATGTTTGACATGAAAAGGTCAAAAGAGTGTCAACGCAAAGGACAGAAAACAGCAAAAACAAAAAAACTCTTGCTGATGCCAAAGGATCAAAGTCATTGCCGTTAACTTGCACCAACCGAAGTAGGTTCATAATGCAAAGTGGGTTGAGAAAGAAACAAAAAGAAAGGTAATAGATCAGCAATAGATCGCCGATTTCCGGAGTCACCATGGAAACACGTGAATAAAAAAGAGAGCGCTACACTTTAGTGAGACGGAGTCGGAGATTTTAATGACGGCGCGTTTCCAGTGTGACTCCGGATATCGGCGATCCATAACGGAAACAACAATCTTTAAAAGTTGGACTTTTATTTCAAATTCTCTCTAATGATAAAAACTGTTGAATTTTATTTTAAGCAAAGTGGAAAAACTTAACAAATTAAAACGTAAAGGATACAGATAACAAAAATTGAAATGGTACTAAGAGAAGCAGCAGTATTGGTTTAAAACCACAGATCCAAACAAGATAATGTTGGCAAATAGTGAATGAATACTCCGTTTCCAGCTAACTTTATTCATTTCTCTTCCTGTTGTGCTCTATGCTGTCCGTCTTTTTATGTGCAAACAAAAAGGCGTCCAATCACGAGGTTGCTTCTATCAAGTTTGGTCAATTACAATTGGCTGAGGGTGAAAATTTGGGTACCCTTTTTTCACAGCACTTCAAACATTATCTGTGTAAATAAAAAGTGACTTTTTTTTAACCACAAAGAACAAAAATAGTCAAAAAAACAACAACAAATGCCCATTTATATGTCTGAAGCTACTGTATTGTGTCAAAGAGTTTTTGTTGATTAAAATAAAAAAGTGCCCATAAGAAAAAAAATTGTCTCTGTTAAAAGGTATTTTCATTTATAGTTTTAAATTCCAAATGAATATTAAACATCTAGATTGTATGGTAATAGAATTGGACTGTATTGAATCACTACAAAATTAGTTGAATCTTTTATGTGTCGGTTTGTGGACCATGTATCAAGATACATATCAAATCATGTGAGGAAAAGATACACAACTCAAACGAAAATCCAGTCTGGAGTAAATTTCAATCAAAACAACTCGGTGGAAACAAACAAAAAATAAATAAAAGAATGATCCTTTTACCGAAGCCATCGAGGCACGGTATTGGAGAAAGACAACGTTGTGCAGGAATGACTGTAGGTCGACTCTAATCAGCTCACTACCAAACTTAACTTTAGATTTTCAGGCAGAAAGCACACCGGACCAATTACCGTGACTCAGCAGAAGCCTGCAGGCTGACAAGCAGAAACACAGAAGCAGAGCAACACCTTCCTTTCTTTTTCAGAGATGACATGTGTGACAGTTCCTGTGTGTTCTTGCAAGGCTAACTTGGAGATTTCAACCGCAGAAGGCAGAAAGTCCACAAAAGTAAACTGGCACCTTGATGGCTACAACAAAAACTGTCAAAACAGGGAGAGTGGACGACAGGCACCACATGAAAAAGGACAAATGTCAGATAGTAGTGGTTCAATGAAGGGGACTAAAAGAGCAAAACGAAAAAGCCTTGAGGGGAGATGAGAGGATTTAAAAAATCAGAAGCTTTAAAAAATAAAAAATAAAAAGCTAGCATGAAAGGGAGGTAAAAGCTACAGTAGACCATTAGGGTTGACAAAAAAGAAACTTAGTCTCCTTAATACATCTAGAAATAGAATATGACTGATCCAACAGGAATTATGGATATGGACCTGCCGAGGAAGGAAACGCAGCAGATAATGTCCTGGGACTCTGCTTGCCACGGAGGTTTTACAACAAAGAACTCAATTCCTGAGTGCAGACTGAAATCTGTAATCTATTTTTCTTTACATCCAGCCTTTATAAGAGAGCAGCATGACTGCTTTGGTGGTCAGAGTGCTGTCAAGCCTCTTACACTCAACAAGGTTCTTTTGGCTTCTTGGAAGCGAAAACTGGGGTGGAGGGGGAACAGCTTTACCGTTTTAAAATAATGAAGCAAAAGAGGACAGAGCCAACGCAACAAAGCGCAAAAACAACAAACCTACCCGATCAAAGGTTTATGATTTAAGAAGCTCTCACCTTAATTAGTTGATCTTGGAACTGAATTTCAAAATAAGCACACTTAAAGGTTAATAATGGATTACTACAATGATTGTAGGCATAAAGGCAGGTCCCAGGATCGGGGTAGGTCTCCTGCAGCGAGTCAAAATTAAAATGGCGCATATGTATAGCACTTTTCTACCTTCCTTGTAGGCCTAACGTGCTTTACAGTCATTGTCCCGATCACCAAAGCACACACACATTCACAGACTGATTGCAGCTCTGTTGTCTAACACCTTGTCCAACCTATAACCACCAGGACCAATATGGAGTTCAGTGTCCTGCCCAAGGATAATTTGAACCAAACCTGCAATCTTCTGATGAGAGGTTGACGTCTCTACCTCTGCACCACAAACGCACTGTGCAGGAAGTCTTTAACTTGATGCATTAACCTGGTTAGAGTCCTTCATTGCTAAGAAAATGTGTGTATCGGTGATATCCCAATGTCCCATTCAGAGTGTCCCACAGGTGTTCCACAACACCTACACTCTTCTCAACCTACAAAGAAAATGTTTTCCAACTTCAGAAATATGCTGATGAATCTCTACTGTTTATGCGTCTTAATATCACAACCATTGACTATGCAATTGTGCAAATCAGATTTGCATTAATAAATTCTCTTAATGGAAACACGTAAATTTAAAAGAAAAAAAATCACATTTATTGAAATAAGTTTTCTGCACTTGGAGAGGGTTGTTTTGAAGCTATTGAAATGGACATATTTCGCAAAACTGCAATTGAAACTTTTTTCATTAAATGAGTCACGTGACCAACAGCTCTGCACAGGTGGCCCGAATGCATCCGTCTTCTTAACCCACTGGGGCTGCTCGGATGGCGGAGACTGTCCCAGCTACTGTTGGGCGAAGGAGGGACACACCCTGGACAGGTCAGCAGCCTGTGACAGGGCCCATGGGGCTGGAGCGATCGTGCTCGCTACACCGGGTGCCCCCCCCTCGTTGGGTGGACAGCAGACAGAAAGCTGCTGCAGGCTGCATAGGCAGCAGGCCGGCATAGCTGGAGCGAGTGCGCTCCAATTGGATTCTGGGTTTCTTTTTTCACTCTCGAACTAATGTGGGTCACAGAGACACGGACGAAGTGGCGAAAAGCGCCTTCATTGCAGGAGTGAAGCTTCCTTTACCGAGAGAGAGTCCAAAGGACCCATGAACCCAGACATGGAGAGGTGCTTACCAATGCTTTTGTAGAGCTTAAAAATAAATAAATCTGAACTCTGAACATTCTTTATGTCTTCAATGCATTTTAAATGTATCTGCTGTAAATCAAAGTACTGCTAACATCCGCGTTTTTGAATAAATTGTCACATGAGTTGGTTTGTGTTTATTCGCAAAGTTATGACTTAATGGAAACAGTGTAATTGCAAGATTTCGATAAAGTTGTTGATATTTTGTAGGGGGCCACCAGCGTGCCCCATACAGGTTTGACCATCTTTCGCCCGCAGACAGCTCAGAACAATCCGTGAGGGCAGTTGTGACGCAATCTAAGAAGGTTGAATCCATTTAACACTTCATACTTTAAAAGCCTGCAGAAACTATTTCTCCTCTGAATTTATAAAGTTGGTCAGAAGGGTTTTTTTTTTTAGTGTGAATATGAGTAAACAAAGACACTTACTGCTGCTTGTTGTCTCTTAAGCTTATCTCTATACTCCTCCAGCTCCTGTAAGTTCAGCTCTGGTGGGAGTTTCTAGAAAAAAATAAAAGTAAAAATCACACCAAAAAAAAAAGCATACCATCAAGAATAGCAATTGTTGATGCCATATTTTCCTACATTGTTAATAGCACTGAAACTTCAAAATCTGATTTAAAAAAAAAAGCTAAATTGAATTTTTTCATGCTCAGTCAGATCCCAAGGAAAAGTCCACAGTGAGACAGCATCACAGTTTTGGGACAAAACATAAAGGAGTCTTTGAGAAGCTTGAACTAGTTTGAAACTTAAGATAGGCATCTTTCATCTTCAGTTCAAAAGAAGTAAACATAAAAAAATAAAAACACAAAGTGACCTATTAATACAGTTTGCCAGATCATGAATCAGATTAGACGAGTCAGTAAACAGAGCACAAAAAACAAACTTTGCAAGCAAAGGAAGATATAAAAAAAAAAAAGCAAGACCCAAAGCATGATAGGTAATTACTTTCCTCTTGACTGGGAGTCTCATTTCAGATGGTGTAGCAATACCAAGATAAATCTAATGAGATTTCACACCTTTCTTCTGTTGAGCAGATGCAATCCATCAATCTAGACCTTAATGATATGCATGCAGCTCAGCAGAAGAGGAAGAGACAGGTGAGGAAGAGCTTTACTCCTGCCAGTCCGATGAGGCTCAATGCACAGTAAGCCATATTTATTCACATCACAAATTCAATGCTGATGTTGTCAAAAGTGCTGAAATGTGGTGAGTTTGATAAAATCGTTATTTATTTATTTTGTTTGTTTTTTTGGGGGGGGTTTAAGACGAACTCTATTAATAATGTTTTAAAATTAAAAGTCTGGTGTTCACGCAGAGTATCTGACCTCCAGTTCATGCTGCACCATGTCGAAGGAGTCATTGGAGAAGTAGACCTCCCCAATGCTGTCGATGATTTCTTGTTCAGCCTGGGGGTCAATGGGCTGCTGCCTCAGCTCCCGCAACTCCTCCTGTGGGACAGATGGCGAGCATAGGGGGTTTCCTTTACGAAAGAATGTACAAGGGACGTTCTAGCATCATTGCATCATCCAAACAAAAGCACAGACGTTCGACCAATCATCTCTCAAGTCACCCGTGAATGGCAAAAATGAAGGCTGAAATAGGTGGGGAGTAAAGATTAGATTTGCCTCTGCTCACCACAACAATGCTCCAAACAAAGTAAGACGCTTTGTGAGTTTGAACGAGTCAATCTATTGATGCACATATTTAAGCGTTAACAATATGAGTACTCTTGATTTAAAAAATACAGTCCCATCACCACACAGACAGGGTTCTCATGAATTATAAGTAAGGTAGTAAAATCAAAGGGTTTTATCCTTGAAACACGCAAGTCAATAGCGAGTGTCTTTCATTTGAAGTCGGCCTCTACCAGTCATTTCAACAAGAGCAACATTGGGCACTTCCAGGTATCAGTCAAGTCTGAAAACAGAAGATAGAGGCTTATGTCCAAAAACAAGAAGAAGAAAAAATGTTAAAACTTCACCAAAAAAAGTTAGCAAAGAGGAGAACAATTAAAACAGTCCTGAAGGTCTTAAGGACAAAGACGAAAAAAGGGTAGAAACCCATGAAACTTTCAAACAAGCAGAGGACGAGTGAAGAGGAAAAAACATTCATCTTAGGGCTCCTGGAGAATTTTGCAACTTGATTAAGTAAGTAGATGTCAAGAGACGGGGGCATCAGGGAATAAAAGAAACACAGATTTCCCACCCCTCTGATTCCATTAAGAAACATTGGAGCTTCGTTGAATAGCATGCCAAGTACCCGTTGAGGCTTATTGGAGGGGAGGATCTTTAAGATGAAGGAGATTTTAAATCCATTTCATCTCATGATTCCTTTAAAGAGTCAAGACATGATCACATGTCAAAACTAAAGTCCAACAGAGATTTTGTTTTGCAGGTTTGGTTACTTATTTACATGAATGTCTGAGCTAAAACGTCCCAATTTCTGAATGAATGTCATCCATTCTCATAGGTAAGGTATCACAACATCAGGCATATATTCGTTCTATATGCAGAGAGAGGAAGGCTTTTATCTTGGGTAATGCTCAGTCCAACTTATGTTTTGAACACAGGATCGACACAGTGCTTCATCCCCACATTGAAGTGTGGTGGCACGGAAAACAGACCATCGGCTTAGGAAGAAGGCGGTCCCCTTAATCCCATATGAAATTATGGGATCAAAGCAATCTGTTCACTTATATATTATGCAAGAAACACCCCTATATGAAGAGAGGAAAATTCTTCTTACCAGCCTTCTAAGCAAAAATAACAACCATCAAGACAATAATGTATACGTATAGGTATACATTATTGTCTGCATGGTGGCTGAGTGGTTAGCGCTCTTGCCTCACAGCAAGAAGGCCCCTGGTTCAAGTCCCAGCTGGGGGACCTGAAACAGAACAACAATGGGGGACCTTTCTGTGTGGAGTTTGCAGGTCCCCCCCGTACATGCGTGGGTTTTCTCCAGGGACTCTGGCTTCCTCCCACCATCCAAAAACGTGCTTCATAGGTTAATTGGTTAATCTAAATCTGTCTAATCTGTCCATAGGTGTGAATGTGAGAGTGCATGGGGTGTGATTGTGGACACTACCCTGCGACAGACTGGCAACCTGTCCAGGGTGTCCCCTGCCTTCGCCAACAAGTGGCCGGGAGAGACTCCGGCAGCCCCGTGACCCAGAAAGGGAATAAACGGAAGAAGATTAATGAAAAATCCAAAAATCTTCTAGGACATAGTTTCTGCAGAACGGCAGTAGTTGATTAGAAATTCACCTCTGAATTGTGGGTGGGTCCCCTTCTCATCATCACTGATCTGTTTCCTCGCTCTCCCGCTAGCTTACAGCCCCTCACACCCACAACTTAACATTACCGGTGCAACAAAAATGTTTAGCATTACTGGAGCTATCCAGTTTTGATCTCGATTCCAGCTCAGACGAGGAAAACAAAAATAAGATCTATTTGTCTAATATTCATTTATTTATTTATTTTCCGGTGCCCCCTCAGTTGGGACCTCTCCCTCTGCTGTTCAGCCACTGCAGCTCTGGATGGGAACCTGCATGACCACTTAGCTGTGGTGGAGCGGTCCCCGCCTGTGATGCTGCATTTAGCTGTCTATGCAGCTGTTCACAGAGAGGGAGGTTCCAATTATCAGCGTTTCCAACATCTTGTTTTCGTGCTCAGCCTATTGCTTATTGTCTTTCCCCAACAGTTAGGGGGTGGGAGATGTGAAAGAAGTGGGGGGTTGTGTATAGGTACAGGGAGGGGGGCCCTATTTTTATTTATTTATTTATTTTTGTGCTTGTTTATTTTAATTTTCATGCTTGTTTTTCTATTATTTATTTTGTTTTGTTTTAATGTAAAACACTTTGTGTTATACTTTTATATGAAAAGTGCTTTATAAATAAAGTTACATTGATTGATTGATTGACAAGTGGATGCATCAGAATGGAGCGGAGCAGGGAGCTTGTGGCCCAGTGAATTTTCGTCATTACAAATACAATCTTTATTAAACTTCTTTTTTTTTAACTGCTCCTGATTGACAGCGATTTAAATATTCAGAAAGGCAATTTTAGGCTTAATTTTCTTTCTATACCTCCTCCATCATCAGAAAAATGACATGAGAACATGTTTAAAACACCATTTTCATTGAAGTGGGTCTTTAGTAGAGATCATGTTTTTTTGGAGTATCTGACGATATTGAGTCCCGATCTGATACTTTCTGAAACACATTTAAAAAATTCTTTTTCTCTTTCGGCTTCTCCCATCAGGAGTCGCCACAGCGAACAAGTCGCATGGTAAACTTGGCAATGTTTTACGCCGGATGCCCTTCCTGACGCAACCTTCTCAAACCGGGCTTGGAACCGGCACAGGGGTAGAGAAGGGAACAGGGAGCAGCCCGGAGTCGAACCCTGGTTTCACGGACGGAAGGCGCTGCAAACCAGCACGAGCTAAACCGGCTCCTCTGAAACACATTTAAAAAATAAACTTATTTAATGAACAGATCCCGTTTTTTTCTATTTTTTAATTAATCTTCTTTTATCATATAACGCTTAATAAGTCCAATTCTGTTAAGTCGCTTTAACAATCTAGTAAGAATAGTGTAACTATATCAACTACTAAAAAATAGTTAACTATTAGCTACTAAAAACTAGTCAAGTAGAGAAAGCTGGTGACTGTTAGCATCTTCATAACTAGTGAACATTTTTGATCAGATGTAAATCCTCTCTCTATTTAAAAAATCTTTAATATGAATAATTGAATGAATGATTTTGTTGTTGCAGCATAAATATGATGACAAGTATTCATGAATAGCTTATATTAATAGAACCATTTATTAGTTCAGGTTTTTTTAGAGAATATGGAAATCTTTATTTAACCTCTTAAGACCTGGCGTCCGAATGGATGGATATCACATTTTGGGTATTATTATTATTATAGTAGTTAATTCTGCTTATACCATGAATACTCGATTCTGATTGGCTGCTGGGTGTGGAAAAGTGATCATGGACAGTGATAATGTAAACCTAAAAAAGAAGTTCTGGTTACATAGCTTAAATATTCTATTTAGATTCTGTATACTGTCAAAGTGAAACAAATAAGGAAAGGGTCATCAGAGGTCAAATCCCCTTCTCCCGCAGTTGCATCTCACTGGGTCTCTTCTGTCAGCAGCACACAGAGAACCAATGTCATTAAAAAGAAACAGAAAAATGATTTTTTTTTTCTGATGAAGTGCCTTTGTAGGTTGTTTGCGTTAAGAAAACCAAATGCAGACACTTGCAGTCAGTTTAAAACATTTTTTAAAAGTTATTGATCCTGGAAGTCCAAATCTGTGAATATCTCACCAGTTTAGATTGGTTTTGCTGTGTTTTTGTGCCCCTCCTTGCAGAAAATAGCGTCACAATAAATTATCCTGAAATGGAGACTTCTAGCAGAATATTTGTCTGAAATAATAAGCTTGAAATATAAGGAGCTGATCGTAATAAGAACAAATTAAATATTGGGACATCCTTAGTCTCTAAGGATAGATTTTTTTTGCACAAACTTTCCGTCAAGCATGAATGTAGACATGCTTAAAAACAAAAACAAAAATGAAGTGCAGCCATAGGAGGGAGGATGTGGAGGTGAATAATGCAGACTGAAAATAGCTACCAAGGTAGGAGATCACGATTTGCCACAAAGAGAGTGGGTGGGAAATCAGCTAAAATATGATATATGGGGTAAAAAAAAAAAATCAAAAAAAAGGAGGGAGGCTGGGATGGATGAGTCACTGGTAGAGAAACTCACGACAGAAAAACCTCATAGGAAGGAGACAGTCAGGGCTGAGTCTCCAGTGAATCCAGCTTAGCTGGAAAGTTAAATCCCCTTGGACTCAAAATTGCAGCCTTTTGTAAAAAATGTTGCAAATCTTGAATTTGACACGTCACACCACATCCTCAGTTGTTGCTCGGGCAAATGCCCACGCAAAACAAACCCAAAACCCGAGCCACCTCCGGGCTTTAATCAAATATTTCTTCAAAGGATGAGGGACAAACAAACCATCCCTCATGCTAAATTAATAAAATTGTCACCTTATTGGAGAAAGTTGCAATTTATTTGCCTCTGAAATACAGAAGTGTTAAGCTCGTTTCAATTTTCATGTGAAGCCCTGATTGAAATGTAAGGCAGAAGAAAAAAAACCCTTGAAACAAAAGTACCAAACAACACATTGTCCTCTGAAAAACAAAGTAGTGCATAAACAGCCATGAAAAATCCTGTGAGACACACCGTGAGCGGAAGCCGAGGAGCCAGAATCATCTCCGCGATGGAAACAGTCATTAGATGAACAAATTAAAAGCCTTCCCGCCGTAATCAGTGTTGAATATGTATGCTAGTTTAACCGGCTGTATGTCCTCATCTGCTTTTGAGAGAAGGTTTAACCCGCTTGTCTTCAGGGAGATACGGACAAATCACAGCCAGCAGTACCGTCTCAGCTTCAGCACCGTCGACAGCTGCTGGGTCAACGCAGAATAACGGAATTCATGGAGGGACGTTTGTGATTACTCCACTTTTCATTCAGCTGCGTCTATCAATGAGGTAAAATCTGCAGCACTGTGCAGCGGTGCTGTCATGCTGTCGATGGATGACTCATTGCACATTCTGGCGTGAATGTATAATTGGACATTAGCCGCTCTGAAAGACCTGGTGGGGGCACTGACAAAGTTTGGCCTCATTATTTCCTGGGTGAACTAAAAAAAGATAATGTCCTAGGATAATATACACAGCACATCAAGGTAGTATGCTAATCACAGTGCTATAATTCTAGATGATACTAAAATATTCGGCTGGAGATGAACTCAACCTGTGAAAATGAATGAGTTCTGTCTTGTGCGATCAGAGTTGAATAAAGAGTGACCCCTGCTGGTGAGAACACAGAATAATGTTTGGAACACAGAAACATTTGTTCTTTTTTTTGGATAACAAAAAATACAATATATGCATTTAATCTGATTTCATTCATGTTGTTACAGATGGGTGGTACAGTGAGAATAAAAGAAATGAAACAGAATAGGGCTGAGTTATCAGAGGCAATTTTCCAAATCAATGATAGTCACATTGAGAAGCTTCATGATTCAGTTTAAGCTATAATTTGTACCGGTTCAATATTAGTCCTTTTCCATTTGAACACAAATTTTGCTGGTTAGAAAAGTGAGTTTTCAACACTTTTAAACTCAACAAAGTCAAACCTGCATTAATAAAACTGTATATGCTTATTTGAGAAAAGTAAAATAGTATTCCAGAGATTCAGGAAATAGCAATAGAGTAAAATAAATTACAACCATTTTTTTAAATCAATTAATTGTGCAAATTAAAAGAAAAAAAAAGAAAAATACAGAATCAGATCATGAATAATGAGTGTGTCTTGAAATTACATCTCATATCTGGTTCCCCATTAAAAATTCAACAAATTAATTAGGTTTATGTATCAAATTTAATTTTATTATTTGTTTATGTACTTTTGATTTCTATACATTTTAAAAAATGATGGATCCCTGTGGCGATTTTCCAGTGACTGGATCCTGGTATAAAGAGATTCCCTGTGTCCTCCATTATGAGAAAAATTCAACAAGAACATGGCAAAAAGACCAAAAAACACCAATTCCATTGGAGTGGGTCTTTGAGTTCATATGAACATCAGGGCAGGGGTAGATTTGAAAACTAGCCGCCAACTGTGAGAGTTCAGGGACTAAAGGGGGTTTACTGGGAGAAAATAAGAGCCCACACAGAAAAGAAGAAAACAAGACCATAATTCAAAGCAGGTGAGTTTAAACAGTGGTTCAGCAGCACAATCTATCAGTTATTCCCCACATCAGTCATTCCCCTCACAGTTTAGCCAGTTGTTGCTGCCAGCAGTGTGCAGAGAGATAAACGACTAGAATTATGTCCGAAACCAATGGAAAGCAGAAAACGCTTCAAATCAGTATGTATCAGTGTGACAATAACAGAGTTAGTCAAGCTCTTCTGCCTCAAGTCTCTTCTGAACAGCAGAACATGAGGTTGCAGTCGCTCCTATAGTGATATTAGTGAATTACGTGGCAACAGGTAGGAGCACAGGGAAGTCGAGTCATTTTCCTGTAAGCGGAGATATCAAGCGGTCGGGTCATAGAGGACAAAGCATCAACAAAAATATTATCCGCTTCGTTTTGGCTAAACACACAGTAGGGAGGCGCATGTATAGACACAAACAGTTAGCATTGACTGTTTATGACAACTGGACTGACAACTGGACTGAGCAAGTCCAGTTCTTATTTACAGTCAATGCTTAATGTTTGTGTCAGAATAGCCATTCTTGCTCTGCTAACGTTTTTCTAACATGTTCTTGCTAATCCTGATTTTATTTAACTGACCAATCAGATGCCTCAATGATAGTATGTAGTGCCTGCTTGAATCTAGGAAACCTTTGACAGATTTTATGTTGCCTGCTTTAAAGTGAAAGGTGTGTGGACTTCCAACAAGCTTACTAAAAGTGACTTCATTTTGTAGGATCCACAAGTCATTTTCTACGGTGTAGTCACACAGACTGGCTGGAGTTCTCCAGACTGCAGGTCTGCAAACTTCAACACGTTAAGAATCATTCAGGTTGATTTCTCACTGCCTACACCTCCACAGGAGCCACAATGTCTTCCTTCACCCTTTAGAAAAATTAGACACTGCATTTATGTTCATGTTACTATTATGAGAAAGATTTTTGAAATATTGGAAGTTTTAGCATAAATAAAACGTAAACATGGAGAAAAAAATAGAATATAAAAGAGTTAATAACTTTTGACAGAGGTTCACAGGACTTGCTTTGAAAATAAAAGACACCTTCTACCGTATTGGTGTCAGAAATCAGAGCTCTGTCTCCCCTTCTGGTCATCGGCGGGAACCATCTCCAGAGATCTCAACACTAGACCTCCCAGAAATTCAGCGCACAGTTTTTGGATGCCACACACTTGACTTTCATTTACAAAACACTCACAGTCTACTTAAGCCCTGTACTGAGCCTCACTCAGTGCGATGTATTGTTTGTGCCACTCTGTTTTCTTTACCGAGTGTTGTATCCTGGCCTGATATTCGGATTTCCTGACCATGTTCTGTATTTGACTCGGTTTGTCTGCCCCGAATGTCGCCTGGATCCTGACTACCCCAATCTCTTCTCTGATGCTCGTTATTGACCCCTGCCTGACCCTTTAGCTTTGTGGACTTTTAGCAGAGCTAATAAACCTGCTGCATTTGAAACCAGCTGTCTGCCTGTTCTGTGACAATAGGATCATGTCAGTGCAGCAAATGTAGAGTGTACAGTATTTATTGGGCCATAAGACACATTTAAAATCCTTAAAATGTTTCTACTATGGGAAATTTGCCTTGTAATCCAGCGCACTTTATGTATAAACTCTGCTTGTACTTGCTAATCTCAAATTTATCTTCTGTGGTACATGGCGCTCCAAAATCTGTCAATTTGTTTTTCTATGACTGCAAAGCCACACCTTTAGATGGATTGCTAATGCATTATGGGTACTGTAGTCTGGGGCCTCGTGAAGTAAAACGTATTGAATGCTTCATCTGTTTGTGAATGAATGAAGTTTGAATTATCTAAAATGTTTTGCTCTGGTTAAAGTGTTTGTAGTCCAAAATAATGTTACATTTTATTTATCTTTAATCAGAGAGCCAAAAGGGAGGTGTAAAAAAAAAGACCATTGTTTTTATACAGCCAATGGTTAAGACGCATCCACTCTCACTAATTTTATGGTATTACTTTATAATGCTTAATGATAAAAGGACAAACAAAGAAGGAGTGGTACCATCATTTATCTTATTGATTTCAATATTGCAAAAAACAAACATTTAAGGTTCAAAACTGAAGTGTTGTTTAATTTGAGGATATCCGCTTTCACCGTGTCACCTGAAACCAAAGCTAAAGGAACTTGTGCTTCTCTAGAAACTCCCAATTGCTTTCATTCAGACCCACGCTTAGGAGCTCAAAAAAGCATTTATAAAGGTTAAAAAAAAAAACTAAAGAGGTTCCTAAAGTGTTTCTCAACAATCTCTACTAAAGATTGTTGACTCTACTAAACTCTACTAAAAAAGAAATTCCCATCACAATCTAGGGTACAAATGAAAGAACAATAAATCCAAGCAAAGGGAAATGCTAAGACTTTAGAGGGCGAGAAATTACATGTCTAGTTCCATTGCTTGGGCTGATTTCACCCAACACTGAGAATAAATTGATCCCGTCACCTTCCAAATTGTCCTCAGACACATTTATAAAAAGGTCAGTGCTAAAAAGCAAAGTGCAGCCACAAGCTGGCAGTGCATTGAAGTGTTAGTGAGTAATTGCAGATTATACAGAGACACTGCACTTCTGTTCAGTCAGCTAATTAAACTTGCACAAGCAGATGGTGACAGTGTTTCCTGTGACAATGCATGACTGGCAACTTCTTTTTTTGAAACGCGCCTTAGAAAAATGTTCAGGCAGAATCTTACCACCCAGAATTTGTGGCCGTTATTGTCATTAAGAATGGCTTACCTGTTTAAATAAAGGTTAAAAAATAAATAAATAATTCAATTTTGAGCCATAACACTAAAAACTAGGAGTAGAGGTACCCATCATAAGTAGTCTTTTTTTCTACTTTAAAAATAAATATTTAAAAATAGTTATTTTTGCTCTATGCAAGTAATCCTTACATATTCTAAACCCACTTAATCCCTTTTGAGGTCATGGGAATGCTGGAGCCTATCCCAACCACGGTCCATTGCAGGGCCACGCAGAGACAACTAAAACACATTCACACATTAAGGTACCAGTTATCTAATGGAAAAATGTTTTTTAATAAAAGTCACACTAGAAATTGTGTAGCTATCATTCATCAGTCCATTATTTTATTTGTATTTATTTTTTCAAAAAAAGACAAATCATATTAACTGAATGAGTTAGTTAAATTAAAAACTATTAGTTTTAAAACAATCCGCTTTTTAAATTTAAGAATAACAATTAACTAACGTAACTAACAAACATTCCAAAAATGCCAGTCGATCAATAGTTAACTAGATTTACTACATTTATTTTAAATCACCAATTATGCAGTTTTTATAACAATAAAGATCTTTGAGAACAGAAGTCTGAAAATTTATTTTATGTTATTTACTCATAACTTGTTAAACTCTCAGTCTTTCAACAGTGATCCCCTTCCCTTCGACTATCTGCTATAATGAGCTCTCATACAATGTGACGGCCTGAAAATCACATTAGTGTCAGAACAGTTTCAGCCTCGAACCTTACCTTGCTTGGGATTCTCAAATTCTCAACAGGACTGAGCTCTGCCATGCTCTCTTGAGGACTTTTCAGGCCCTGTCAAAATAAGACCCACGTTAACCAGAAACGTGACGTAAATTCATCATTTCAGCCCATCATAGCTGCTCTCACGCAGGTTGCTTTTCATCGGAAAAGCGCAAACAAACATTTAGTGAAGAAAAGGGAACTGGTCAAAAGATTTTGTGTAGCGATATGTATGTATGTGATATGCTCTGTTGTGCCTTGTCAACAACTAAGTCTGTGCTTGTGCATCATGCAAATGTTTTAACCAAAGTGACTCAACATTTGCGCTGTAGTTTTATTATAGACTTTAATATCCGAGTGTGAGTCCACAAAATAGCAGCTAATGTTGTCTGGTTGAAAAAAAAACTGTCAAATTAGCTAGGCTAGCTAGCTTAGCTATGCAAAGTTAGCTTCTGCAGCTGTAATAATATCTCATAAAGTCCGTCTTTACTCACCTGACGGGCCATAAGTGACTTGATTTTCTGCATGGTTAGTCCAACTTGTTTGAGTAGACAAATTTAATTATTAAAGTATCGAAAGAGCCTCTTTTTTATCTATTGTACATCATTACGAGAGGGTAGCCATGGTTGACTGTCACGTGACAGGAGTTGTAAAATCCGGAAACATTCTAAAGCATTCTGGGAAATGTAGTGTAGGTATTATCTCCTGTATTTTTCCTAGTCGAATCAGACAAATACTGTACTTAAGTAAGAGGTATAACTGCATTCTAAAACATATTTAATTCAGCAAACAAAAACAAAAGTAAACGTTTACAAAAGTAAACGTTTAAATAGTCAGTTTCCCCTTAGCAAAAAGTAGTACATGTTAAGTTTATTTAATTAAGTGTATGAGTGTCAAAATAGCAAGTACAGTACAGACCACACGTAGTTAGGAACTATTGTAACTGAAGTCTTCTTCAGACTAAATTAGAATATTTTAGGTTCACAATATATAGATGGTATATAAAAATTTCAAGTGTACTGGCTCATTTTCCGTAAAGTTGACTACTTTTTAAAGTTTGAATGAACGTAAATAAATGTGGGAAAAACTTGCTTGCATTCTTTAAAAACATTGTAATCCACATTAAATTATAAAATAACTAATGGAAGAACAATATTCATCCAGCATGAAATTTTAATTAATTCAATATTAAGAAATAATGAGGCTGCATGGAGACAAGGAAGACTACGAAAATGCTGTTTGTTTGTGTCATGTGGTCAAAACAAAATGTAAAATTTTCCCTTATTCATTTATACAAGTGAACTTTTTATATCAATTATATTTTGCTGACAGAAATCTCCTTTACTCAATTAAAAACACCCAAAACACTGTAGTAACAACACTCAAACATGTTTTTCATTTACCGTATTTTCCGGACTATAAGTCGCCCTTTTTTTCATAGTTTGGCAAGGGGTGCGACTTATACTCCGCAGCGACTTATATTAGAAATAAATTGAAATAAATACATTGTTAACGCTCCTGTTATGTTCATTTGTGAGGAACAGAGATGATGTTCCTGGGTCAATTTGATGTATGAGGTATGTTAAGTGTTAAGAGTATGTTAAGTGACTCAGAGAATCAGCAAACTTTTTTACAGTAAGATCTTGAAGGCTAACAACATAATATTCTATTTTCCAATGATTTCATAGATTCAGAAATGCAATAAAAATGACAACTGTTTCTACAAATACAGGATGAAAACAGAGTATTAGTTGGCCAAAGATGCTTCATGAAAGGGATAAATAAATAAGTATGAGAACGATTACTGTGAAATTATGAGATAAACAGTCTGCTATGATTGTGTCATATGAGGTTGTGCAAGTTATTATATCTTGGTCTCAGATTTTGTCAAATAAATTTCACGTCAAGATGTTACTTATAGTCCAGTGCGACTTATCTGTGTTTTTTTCTACTTTTTAATGCATTTTTGGGCTGGTGCGACTTATACTCCGGAGCGAGTCCGGAAAATACGGTATTTAGTTCTCCGGATTTTTTTTTAATGTAATTTAAATCAAATCTAGTTTTAAATTTTAGCAATCAAGACCTAGGGCTTTTATTTATCTATTTTGCAATTCTGTTGACCCAACTCAATCTGCCTTTGACTTTACATTGTAAAATTATTCAAAGTAATGACAACTAATTCATCTTTTTCTGTAAATACTCATGCTCTCAGAGAACAGCACTTGATTGAAAGCATCAATTTGCTGCAGACTCAGTGAGATCCAGTTCCTGGTTCCTCTAGCTATTTCCCAGTCAAATGAAGGTGAGGCCGCTCTCTTCGGTGGATTTACTCCACTGCTGTTTGTGAAGCCGCCCTCAAAGTATACACTTAGACGGAACAGATGGCGTCTCTACCCGGAGATGCCACAATCGAGACTGAGCTCACTCAGTTTTTCAGTTTATGAGCTATAATTAGAGCAAGGTCCGATAAGCCAGTTGTGCCAGGAAGAATTATGACATACCACACTTTATTTTCCACTATGTGGACATCATTTGTATCAATGCATTCATTTCTTTTAGCTGTTAAAATTGGAATGAAATTATTTTCCTGATATGTTTCCTATATAAAAAAAAGCAATATCATAGAAACCAACCTCTGGAATGGTCTATTTTTAGAATAAAGTTATTACATTTTTCAGCCTCGCCTAAATCTATATTTTTCTTTTTTACATGCATTTATGTACATGAAACAAAAAAAAACCTTAACCCATGCATGTGAACTCGTGACAAGGTGTCAGTAGAAGTGGGTGGAGTGCACTCTGCCACATGCCAACCGTCCGTCTGTTGCAGCCAATCTGCACCGTGCCGGCCATGCAGCACACCAACATACCAAATGCTCTCAAACACACACCCTGCTGACATCTCTGAAAAACAAATACAAGTCATTTATTTATGTAAGATGTGATCACTGGTGATAAACCATCAAAACAACAGTTTGCCATATTTAAAGAATAGCAAATTTAAAATAAATCCTGGAAAAACTTTGACAAACCAAAAACAGCAAGACACACAGTATAATAAATAGCTTTGTCTTTAATAAAGTACAAAACAGCATGCAACTGCAAACTGTACGATTTATTCATTTTTTTTAAGTACAATTCATTTTTTTTAAGATATTTTCTTTTACAACGTAAGCAGAGCAGAAAAAATGTGCTACATTTGGGTTCAAGTACAGAAAGCCTTTACTAACAAAAATGTAAAGAAAGGTATGGTGATCTGGAATCTCTTATCTGATTTAAAATTGCTTCTTTTTTTGCAATTTAAATGTAAAACAAGAGATTCAAGTGTTGAGTCACTGTGTTTGGCTCTAGAATGACACCACAGGTATTCCCGGATCAAGTCCTGTCAGTGACATTTACCCTGACTCTGGTCAAAACACAGAAAGGTCTTCATCCCCCAACAACAGAAAGAAACCCAGTTTAACAAACTATGGAGAGTCAGCATCCCAGTGTGGTCATTGCTGCAGATTGGTGGGCATGGCAGGCTATCATTTCTGCTGAAGTTCTGATGATCTGGCTGCAGTTCTGTGAAACCTGAGAATCTCAAGAGTGTGATTCTCTTTTCTTGAGAGTGTACTTTTTATGTCAGCTAAAAAGTTTGTAACAGAACCCAAAGTTTGAACAGAAAATACTTCTTTTCAGCAACCGTTTTTGACGCTGCATAGGCTTTTCATTTTCCCTCTGCTGTTACATTACATACTAAGATCCATACACACATAGAAATGCTCAAAGTCAGCATCCTGAGCAGTTTGGCGTCTCTGAAAGAGTGAGGCCATTTGGAAGAAAAAAAAATTGCAATGAAGCAGAAAGCAGACTTTTGTTACCAAGAAATAGTCTTTCCCTGATTTAAGAGTGTAGAGTAAGTGTCCAAAGTCTGAAAGAATCCTATTTTTTTTATGTCTTTAGCTATCAGTTACTAGATTTCCACATTTAAACAGCCATGGTAAAAAATCATTTGAAGGCATAGCGCCAGGGGGGAAAAAGAGCACTTTAAGCATGAAAACTAAACCCCTGAAAAAAAATGTGTGTATATATATATATATATATATATATATATATATATATATATATATATATATATATATATATATATATATACACATTTATTTATTTATTTATTATTTTATTCATTCATTCATTCATTCGTTTGTTTGTTTGTTTATTTAGTTATTTTTATATTTATTTATTTTAATGTTTTGATTAGTTTTTTCTTCTTTGAGTTCCCCAGCTAGTTTGAAGTATTTTTCAGGACACAAGTCATTAAAATGAAACATACTGATATCACATCACACATAAAGCATTTGTAGAACATTTCATGTACAGAATTTACAGTCAATTAAAATGTTTTTTATACAAGAAACTTCCTTTACTTAACACTTCTCCAGGAGACTATTTCCCTATCTGAGGATTCTGAGATGAGAATTAGAGGATCAAAAATCCCACTTTTGGTTTCAGTAGTTTTCACAGTCTCATCATTCAGATGTACAGAACTCAGTCTTGCTTAATTAAAGTCATTTTTCACCTTTGTGTGAAAAATTTAAAAATATATTATTCGAATCGTGTATATTATATTAGAATTAAATAATAATCTATTTGCTTAATGCATGAACATTAAGTCATTTATTACCACGTAAAACTCACTAAAAACAGTCCTAAATCCAAAACAATAACAGTGCATAGTCTGATTTAGTCTCTTTTACATCATTTACAACTGAAATGGACACAGAACCCCGATGTGGGTCCATTTTAGATAGAAGCTTTTGAAAATAAGGCTACATAGACGTCTATGCCTGGAAGCATTTCATATCCAGCTACTGCTTACATCAACAAACTTTGGCACTGGTTTTCAGGAACATGTCTGATCACGTCGTAGATCGTAGTGTGTGAATCCTGACCGGACTCGAAATGAGAAAGAGATCTACAGGACGCCTGAAAGAAAGGAACAGAAAAGTAAGAATTTAAAAATGTTGCTCCCTCCTATTTAAATTCCGATTAGCATGGTTAAAGACCTGTGTAGAGTCCATTTTTCCTGGTAGGGACACAAACTCATAGATGCCAAAGTCTTCAGTTGCATCTTCATGACCTGTTGATGTAGATTCTAAATGTCAGAGCAACTTTGGCTTTTATTCAGGGAAGTATTATCTCCTCCTAAACTGATTATTAAGAGAGAATTAAAAAGTGTTGAATTGGGAACAATATCAAAGTCTTGTTTCCTTTAATGTCCCTACGTTTTTATATCCTAAACTTTTTTTCCCTCAAGAAAGACTTTTGGTATGTCCGAATTCCCTTCCTACTCACTAACTGCTAAAAAACACTGTATAGTGTGCGACTATCTATTTGGTGCCCTAGTCCTTAAAAATAACTCAGACACCATGTTATCTATATTTTTTTCTTTGAACAGTAAATATGACTTCACAGATTTTCAAAAGTAAGAACTTATTAAATATGGAAACTTTGTGAAGACTGCTTATGAATCCACTCTGCTCTGATATTGCTTGGATGGTTTATAAAAAAATAAATAAAGTAAATATATTTATTTCACAGAAATCGTTAAAATGCAATGCTTTTTGGTCTGTATTCGCCAATCTAGTGAGCATATATGCACACTGGTTTTTTGCAGAGATTTCTGGGAAATTTCTGGATTTTGGAACCGTAGATTCAGACGGCACTACGAATATGCAAGTGCACTATATAGTGCACTATGTAGGGGTCGTGAAGGAATTTGGACACAACCGTTGACTATGACACAAAACATGGACCCAACTGTCCATTAATTTTACATTCTTTAATAAGAAGGTCTATGATATAAATAAATGTTGAAGTGTAAAAACAAGAGCGAGCTCTGTTACACTGGTGATCTTTCTGTTGTCGCCAACTGAAATAGAACAAACAGAAGCTCACCTGAGCGATGAGGTCGATCCTGCTGTGAAAATGGCCTAAAAAAGAGAATCAATCAATCAATCAATGCAAAAAGCATGAAAATGTATATTGATGGTAAAAAAAAAAAAACATATTTGCCCCTTTCCTGATTTAAGATTAATGTGAGTAGTTGTCAAACTTTCATAAAAACGTTATTTTTACACAAAAGTACCTCAAAGACACACAAAATACAGTACATAAACTGTAACTTTAAAAGCAAAGAAAAACAAAGACACCCTTTAATGTGAATGATGTCGTTTGCTTTTAGACAAAAGAAAGACACCTTGGTTAAGTCCATAAGAAGAATTAGAAGTCCATGCATATAAAAAGACCCACAATAAAAAAATAACGTCACCAGAATAAAATCAAATTTTGCAAAATAATCTTTAAGAGGGCAAGTGTTTTCTACATTTTGGAAAACTGAAGTCATGATTACAAGAAAGAACAAAAGAAGAAAGATTCTGTGCTGCTACAATGATTATGCTACGTACCTGTTGTAAATGCTCATAAGCACTGTCAATATTGGAGACACAACGAGAAATTATTATTAACAACCACACAGACCATAAAATTGCCTTCAGTTTATTATAACTTTTTTTTTTAATCGGTAGCTGGTGGAATTTTGACGTTACAGTTCAGTCTGAACTCCCATTTAATAAAGATTAGCTTGTTTGCTTTTTAGAAAAGAAAAATGTGGGTCAAAGTGAAAATGAAGATCTTTTTAACCTCTCTTAGGATGGCAGGTTCTTCTGACAAAGAACAGCAACATGCAGGCGATGATAAACAAACAGCAGACACTGATGGCTGCCAGCGGCAACACAGAGCCAGCCTCCTGGATTTGCTTCCCTCTGTCTGTCAACACAAAAGGAAGTGCAGGGTCTATCGTTTAATCATTAAAACAAAGCTTATGAAGTTATACAGTTTGATCAAAACGCTGATAATGACTAAAAATACTGGATTTGCTGAGAGTTTTAGTATTTTTTCTTCCTTGTTTTTTAGAGGCTGAAACATTGAATGTATAAGGGAACTGGACTGAGGGAGTGTGACATCATCCACAGAATTTTTTTTATTTCCGATTCAAACCACACTTGCATTTTTCTGTGATATGAATGCCGCCATGTTGGAGCAAGATGATATCGGTGAACATAACTGGTCCAAATATGTTTTGTCTTTCGTTTCTGTGGCAACCACCACTCTTACTAATCCGGATTGAGCTTTTTAGAAGTCCACACCCCTGCCACTTAAAAGCAGGCAAAGGAGAATCTTTAAAACATTTCAAATGCTCAAAAAGTGAGACTATTTTATTGAGGCATCTGATTGGCCAATTTATAACTTAAATGACTTGTCTAGAGAAGAAATATAATAAGGGAGAGGTAGAACACGTTAGAGACCGACTCTAATGAAAATCGAGTTGGTGTTTTGAACACATACTATTTTTCTGATGATGGAGAAGATATATAGAAAAAAATTAAGCTTAAATTTATTTTTCAGGGCATTTCTTTATCCAAATCATTGCAAATCAGGATAAGACGGAAAAAGTTTGAAAATGAGTGTATTTGTGACGTAAAATGCAATGGCAAGACACAAGCTCCCTGCTCCGCTCTATTCTGATGCATCCTCTTGTAGAGAAATAGATCCATGTACGTCTTTGTTTTTCCTGTCCACGCTGGAATCTGGCTCTAACTTGTACAGCTGGATAGCTCTGATTCTGCTCGCCATTTTTGTTGCACTGGTAATGTGAGGTTGAGGGGTGTAAAGGAGCTGTAAGTTAGCAGAAGAGTGTGTAAACAGACAGATGATGGGAAGTAGGGGTGTGCTTACTCTGCACCATAACTCAATGAAGTCTCCAATAAACTCTTGCCACCCCTGCAGAAACTTTATCCTAGAAAATGACAGTTTTTTTTTATTTTAGCTAAAAATGGCATAATCATTATTAAAAGACCACTGGGAACACTTTTAAAACAGATCAAAAGATCACCGGAGAGGGACTTTAAGCATGACTTAAGAATATCACTTACCCAATATGTAGAGTACAAAATACTTTTAGTTTCCTGGTATCAGTGTGCACGTTGTTATTTGTAAACATTTCCATGTCGGATCCAAAAAACGGGAAAGGCAAATGTTGTTGACACATTTTTCCCAGGATTTTAAATCATGGCCGGTATCAGCAAAAGTCATCAGTCAGCCTTGCTCAGTATCACCAAGACAACATATCAATGTCAGTACACAGAAACTCTACATGCTATAAACTCAGTCAACAAACACAACAGCTGTCATCCGCCGCTTCTTTCCCAGTCACTGAACTCGAACATAGATGTGAGCTAAAATAAATCAACCCAGATAAAACCTGTTATAATGGCCATCTATGCTTTATTGTATTTTCATGAACTGTTCTCAGTATGTAGCTGCAATGGAAGATCTTTTTTATTGTTCTATTTCTTACCAAAGTGAGTGTAGTTTTCCTCAAAACTCAAAACTGTTTTGCCAGAACAAACTGTTGTCAAAGGATTCCCAAAACCCACCCGCACTCTTTTCCCTCTTGCCATGTTTTACCCACCTGTTCCGAACCTGGCCACCACCAGAGTGAACTGGGCCTCGTCTTGTTTCTTTGTCACATTATTAAAGGCACGGCACAGATAGTCTTCAGCTTGGGCCAACCGGTAGGATAGAACTTCCAGACGCGGGCCCTCCGTAATGATCTGAGTCTCGTTGTGTCTCTTGGAAATCCAAACATAACTGTTTGGTGGGTTTGAGTCGGCCTGGCATTCAAAGAAGACCAGCTCTCCGGGGTTGATGGTGAAAACCCCCCCTGTCCGGAGGCCCTGGTCAGTGTTCACCTCCAAATTGTAAGGACCATCTGCATGACAACATAACATTTCATTATAATTAAAGAGGTTTTTTTTTTTTAAAGAAACCTTAATCAAACCCATTAAAGGACAACATTTATTGTAGAGTTGCATTTAGAAGAATTCAAATTGGCACCAAATGACAAATTAAGAAAGTAATTTTCAAGAGAACAGCTGGCTCACAAAAATGAGTGAGAGATGCACATTTTTTACTGACAAAAAAGGGGTCAAATTGAAACTTAATGCAAATACAACTGTAATAAACTCAGGGACAACCAGCTCTCAAGACGAATTTAGGAACAGAACTTTTTTATTACAATCATTATGCAAGGATTATAATAATGATATAATTATTATATATCATTTTATCATTATTATAATCCTTGCAGAGACGGAGGGTCTAAGGGCAGGGATGCCCAGTTTAGCTTAATCTGTTTAGTTTAGTTTAGCCATTACCTATTGAATTTGATCACTTATTTTATGTTCTTATACAATCACCGGTCTAAAGCCCATTGAGACAGCTATGTTGTAATATGAGGCTATATAAATAAATTTGAATTGAATTGAATCGTGTTTTTGATCAGTTCTGTGTGACACTTTGGACAAAAAATCCTTGAAAAATAACAAAATTGTAAAGAGGACAGGGGCAGAGCTACAAGGGGCTTGGAGGGCTGCCCTCGCCAAAAAGCATTGCCCCCCAATTTTTGAGTAACTATGAGTATCATTATTTTTTTAATTGCAAACTTAAAAAAAGCAATTTGTCTAAAGGAAATCTTTAGTCCCTTAATTTATTTGCTTCGCCCCTGTATTGTGTATGCCGGCCTTTCTGGGCCATCAGCACCCTGAACTTAGCCAAAACCTGCCCTGTTTCCATGCTATGAAAAGGAAAATCATATTTTTGTAAGACTCATGTTTAAAGAAAATAGTCTTGAAAGATGTGGCTAAATGCCGCAGATCATAAGTATTGACGATGAAATTCATTTGTTAGATCAGTAGAATTTCAAGTTCTGCCCAGTCAGTTTAGTTGCACTGTCACTGTCAACACTTTGAGTTCAGCGAAAAAACGATTTTCATTTGCCATCTTTTTTTAAATGTTGTAGCTCCGCCACTGAAAGAAGATAAATGACATGTTTGCTTTTACTTAAAACTCATCAATTTTCACAATTCACTGAAGAGGTGGGAAGCAGTCCAAACACAACAGAAATACGTATCTACTGAAGTGTTTAACCCTTTTTTTCAGTTGAAACATGTATGTTCTAGTTAAACAAAAACCCATTCAAACTTACACAAAAATTTGGCTTTGAATTTAATCTGGATTGGAATGGCCAGCAAGGTTTTGGCATCCAGAGTCCCATGCAAATTCTTCTGCATAAAAGCCTTGTGTTTTCTACTGTCAGCAAACAGAAGGACCTCACAGGAATTTACATATGACCTAATCGTTCAACAGCAATGTGCAAAAGGAAGAAGTCAAAATGTAAAAGGGCACAGCGGGATGTGGTTCAGAAGTAAATTCTTACTTGGAAGGATACTTTTTCCTTTTTTATTTTTCTAAAATAAAACGTATCCTATGTAATTATTTAAGTACTACAGCTACAGTACAGAGAAGGTTGGCATTTTTATGAAATCTGTGTGGAGACCCTGTAGAACGAATAAGACTAAACAATAAAATGTTTTGTCCAGCTTAAACTTAAAAGTGTGCAAGCAGAAGCTCTAAAAGGTCACAACTGAAATCTTGATTTTTATTCCAAATCTTAGCTAAACGTCCACCTCATGCAAACAAGCAGACTGGCGTTTTAACGTTGATCGTCTTAGCATTCAGAAACACGAGTTGTGATCCGTCGTACATTTGACACCATCTAAAGAATTGTGAACTTTCTGTTGGCATCTAAAACAAACCAGCAAAGCCTAAAATATATCAGATTTCTTGAAAATATAATAAAAAAAGCGAGGGCTGAGCTATTGGGTGGGGGAGGGCAGCAAAAAGCTATGACTGCCCCCAATTTTTGAGTGAGTTTTAATATCATTGTTGACTAAAACAAGCTTATTTAAGCTGTTTAAAGAACTGCTTTTTTAATATATTTAAAATATTTTTCCACTCTGCTGTTCTTATTTGCCCCCCTTCCAAAGTCTTTTCTGTCCCCTTCCTGCCCCCTCACATACAATGTTCTAGCTCCGCCACTGTCCAAAAGGTCCAAAAGAACTTCCATTTTATTGGGTCAGAATTGATAAGAGATGCTTGTGAAGCTACTCACAGTACACGTTGAGTTCCACATCCTTGCTCTCCAGAGGTTTGCTCACTGGGTTTTTGACCTTGCATCTGTAAGTTCCCTTGTCCTCCTTTTTCACAGGGCTGATCAGCAGTGCAGATCTGTCCTGAGTGAAGTGATATCTCTCACTGGAAACCAGTTCTGCATTGTCCCTGAACCACCTAAACTCAACTCTGGTTCCAGTATTGACAGAACAAGTCCAAGTTACGTTGGCTTTGTCCTCTATAACTGAGTGAGATGGGCTCTTCTGGATCTCAGGAACGGAGACGGGAACTGTTGGGAGGAAAAAAATGTTGAAGGTGTTTTCAAACAATCCTCATCAGGTTTGCAATGCTGTGATAATCACGACTCTCACCATCCACCGTTACAGCAACCGTTTTCTCCTCCTTGATGACCTGCCCCGTTTGGTTATGAAACTCGATGTTCAGGCTCAGGTGATAATCCCCTTCACTGTCTTTGTTCAAATTCTCGATCCCCAGGGAAATGTTGGGTTCTTTGAAGTTGAGCCAGTTACGGTACCCCATGTTGATGATTGCAGTTTCTTTGGTGAAGGTGACCAAGGTGATCCTGGTGCCACTCGGTTTAGTGTATGACCAGGTTCCCTGGATCTCAGCTTTATCAAGAGGGAAGCGGGTTTCTACTGGTAAAAGCAGGGACTCTCCTCGAATGACATGATGAACAAGCGAGGGGATGTGGATGAGCTCACAGCTGACCCCTGAGTTAGGAGAAACAAGAAACGGGAGATCAGTATTAGATGTCCAACAAACTACCCCTAAACCACTGGAGAAAGTTCCTCTTTTGTATCTGCTACAGTTGATTTCAATTCCCTTATCAGTTTTCAAAGGCTGCTGTTTCAGTTCCTACTTGTAAAAAGCACAAGGACATCAGTTCTCAAGTCAGGGCTACAGCCTTTAGTCAAGGTAAAACAAGGTACACTTATACAGTGTTCTCCTACCTTCTTAGAAGGCCAAAAGGATTTTCCAGTAACCGTCCTATTCAACCATTCACACACTGATGGGTGATCTGCTACTTGCTCCAAACTATAACCACCAGGAGCATTGTGGGGTTCAGCGTCTTGTTCAAGAAAACTTAGACATATGGGCGGGCATGTCTGGTTCAGATTCGGCCAGGAACCGAACCTGTGACATTCTCATCAGAGGTCAATAAAACAAATGCACACTTTTAATGAGATGTGTGCCTTTTATGACTTATTTTCCAATAACAACACAAAGATTCTGAGCTGAGAAGATCTGATATGGGCTCAAAGTACTCATCGTCCACTTCAATCATTTTTCATAGGTCTGTGGTAGATTTAAGCTTTATTTTGTGAAATTAGTAAAAAGAAGTTAAGCACTAGCGTCGTAAAATCTCTCATCAAATTTGTATTCAAGCCAACTAATGACCTTGTTTTAAAAATCAAATCAATTCATAGAATTTGCAGTTTCTCTTGGCTTTTCCTTATTATTTGGAGTTACTTTTTTCTAAATGTTGAACTTCTGTATTTTTTTTATTATTATTTATTGTTATTAAGAAAAACGCAACTCTGTCTCATAAATATGGAGTTTTCTGGCCTAAATAGTTGATTTGTACAGTATTTGTTCGGTCTACCAAACTGCTTGGTATGTTTCTCACACTAAAAATTTGTAAAAACTAATTTAATGTAGGGAAAACACAACAAAAATGATTTTGTCGACTACAAAAGTCAAACATATATGGTAATTTAACAGATTTTTTAAAATTGCATCTTGAACCTATTATCTATGTAGGCTTTGGCTTTGGTTGCACAAGCACTTTTCAATATGGTTGAATTTGAGGTTTGATCCTTGAATGTATATGAGAACTGGACTGAGCAAGTGTGACATCACCCATAGAAAACAGTTTACTTCTGGCTCCAACCAGATATAATCAATTCAGTTGCCATTTTCTTTCAATACGAAACTGCCATGTTGGAGCCAGACAACGTCAGTAAGTAGGCCTAGTGATTGGATCGAGTCTGTCTGAATCCGTTTTTTAATGGCAATTACTCTTGCTATTTAGGAGTGAGCTTGTTGGGAGTCCACACCCCTACCACTTGAAAGTGGGCTCAGTAGAATCAGTAGAAATAAATACTTTTTGCCCGACTATAGACACAAACGACCAATTTCCAGTATTTAGCAACAACAAAAAATGTTTGTCTTTTTCCGCTCTGTCATTACATCATTGACTTCCCCACAGGAAGATGGGAGCATCAAAGAAAAACAAAAGATTTCATTTGTATCCTGCTACTCAATCTGTCCAAGTCCTGAAACTGCTGTGAGTTAATATTGACTAAGCTTAGATGAGGTCATTGTTTTCACAAGTCAGGGGCCTCCCAGATCCCGATTATTTGCAATCCAAACAAGTATCTTTAAATATAGTGATGAGAAAAACATCTTTGACTGTGAAGTCAGTTTGTCCATTGATTGGCAGATCAAAACTGTCAACCTCCCAAGAAAAGTTCTAACTAGCTTTTTCATCGTTCTGCTTTTGTTCTGTCACATAAAGCTAAATTACACTGCCATGTTTGTTTTTACAAATCTGATAGCTGATCTTATCTCTGATCAATACTTAGCTTGTTTGAATAAAAAGACCACATAAAACAGATGGCTGAAAGTTTGCAATAAGCTCAGTGGTCTTTAATAAGTGAAGCAGGTGTAAAAAATTTTGCTCTTAGCTTTTTTTCTGGTGAGTCACACTTCTGTTTGTGTATTCTTTTTCTGATTCAGCACCAGAGAACTGAAAGTAACTCAGACTTTAGTGTAGACGTTTAATTAATTAAACTTCACTATAAAAAGGCTACATGTCTAAACCTAAATTACCTTTTTTTTAAATGAGTAATAGTTTTTCAAAGTCACTTCCTGTTTCCTTGCTGTTCTCATCATTCACATCCCCATCTCTGCTTGCTGTATTTCCTGCTCATGACCTCCCGCCAGAGTCAGACAGGTTTCTGGTGATTGATGCCCATAAAGCTCATCAAAATAGATCCACTGTGCGTTTGGTGTTGTGTTCTAAATGATACATGCTGTGCAAACGCCATTCTGCTTTCAGGCCTGCAGGCCAGTTTCTGAGTGTCTGTGGGAGTGTGTCAGTGTTTACGGCAGCGGAGTGAAGTGTGCTCGGCCCGCTCCTTCACTGTTGTCTCCAAACAGCTTGGGCATTGTTGTAGTGATAGAGAGGAGATTATCATCAACAATAGGCTTTTAGGTGAGAGGATATCTTTGTTTAGCAGGCCTGCCTGCACACACACAGACACTTGGAGGCAGCTACATTCAGAGAACCACTAACACCTGCTCCTTATCACCCACACACACACATCCAAGTTGTTTGGACACTAAACAAAGTCGCCCTCCATCCTTTTGAGCCTCTTTCAGGTAAGACAAGTTGAGCTTTTCAAGGGGGCTTCATGATGCACACATCAAAAGTGGAAACTATTTTGTGCTGTTTTTGAGTCTCTAGTTGTTGTGTTTTCTGTTTGAGTCAGACATGTAGCCGCAGTGGCTTCTTCTTTCCACTGACCTTGTGTTTTTGCCTTCCCTAACACTAACATCAACAGAAAAAGCTAATTCTGTCAAGTCACATTGCAACTGCTATGTAAAGAGCATGCAAAAATATTCACTTCAGAAGAAACAAGGAATCAACTTTGACCACTTCAACTTGACAAAAGAGGATTTTCTTTAAAAACAAATTGACAAAGCTGCTAAGATTAACTACTTTTAAAATAATATAAACACATAGTCCTCCTTACATGACTAGTTCAGATGAAAAAGAAACACTTTTGGGGTATTTGACATGAAATACTGCAACAAAAATCGATTTTGATCTTTTAATTTGTTAAATATCAGCAATTTCACTGGGTTTAAATCCACATTTTCCAAATCTTTTACGCTCGACTTATTTGACACCAGCAAACCCAGTAACTTCCCACCTCCAGCAGTGACCCACAACATCACTTTGAGACTCAGCGCTCACCTGTGACGACAAACAGAACAGAGCAGACGCACAGGGCTGTTCTTCCAGCTGCCTCCATGGCATCTTATCCTTTGGAGATTTGTGAGACTTCTGACAGACACACAGGGAGGGAAGGATGTGATGAAGAGGTGGTGGAGGAGGAGGAGAAAAATGTGACTGGCTGTGGTGACATTATTTGCCAGGGAAATAAGAGGAGCTACAGAAGCCTTCCTGCATGCAGCTTTTGGCCCCGCCCACATGTTTCTGAGAGCAAGAAGAGGTCCACCTGGCAGAGGGAGAGCACAGAGATGACCTCAGGACAAGGGTCTAAATCAGACTGCGAAACAAAGGCTTTCCATGGCAAAGGATTTCGCAATATGAGAACGAAGGCATATAAGATAAAGGAGGGGAAAAAGCTATAAACACGTGAACTGTACATATACTTAAAGTTTTCTTTTGTTTTTTTCATCTTCTTCCGTTTATTCCCTTTCGGGGTCACGGGGCTGCCGGAGCCTATCCCGGCCACTTGTGGACCAAGGCAGTGGATACCCTGGACAGGTTGCCAGTCTGTCGCAGGGTATCTACACACTTTAGGGATTTTTTTTCTAATATATTCACCGACAAAGTGACACAAATGTTTGGAAAAGTTGAAAATTGTGGCTAATTCTTACTTTATGACTTAATTTGAGGGTTAAACCTAAGAAAAATGAGATGATTGACATTGTATTTAGTGAAATAGCTTCCTTAATAAATGACATATTGGCTGCTATTTATAAAAACTCAAGATAAACGTAAAAAATAATCAAATGCATCCCACAGTGACATATCAAAAAAGTTTTTTTTGCACTTGTCATCTGAGTGTAGTTAGTTTGGGACAGAACTGTGCAGAAAAAGAATAACTCCATTGTAGCTGCATTAATAGGTGCCTAGACTCGTGATGGCACCATTGCAAGTCCTTTTTTTCTGCAAACATGTTATCATTGGTGCTTCTGCAGGACCATGAGGACAGTAACAGGATTGAAAATCCTTCCCTTTCAAACAGATTACTAATATATTTCTTGTTCAGATTGCAACCATTTTAATTGAAATGTAATGTAATAAAACGAAAGAAAGAGCACTGAAAAGCACAGAAGTACAGAAACAATATGAACTTAGTTGCTTTACTGAGCCAAAAAGAAGAAAAGTAGAGCTGTAAGGGCGTTGTCTTCAAAAAGCCTTAAAAACAAATAAGTTCTGTTTTAATGGAATATTTTTAGGACAAGATTAGTCAAATGAGTTGAGATCAACCAAAGGAAGCTACTTTTGCTTTAAAGAAATAATAAATATAAAAATTCTATTTCCTGTTTTGTAAAATAATTTTCCTTGCAAATGTTTTCTAAGCCTGTAGGTGGGGTCAGTGCCTTAGTTTTTAACAGAGGAGACCAGTCCGGGGGTCTCCAACCAGACTCTTTTACCCCCATAGTGGCTTTCTGGCTGAAGAAAAATAAAATAATAGTAGCCCTAACTTTTTTAAAGACTTAGTTAGCATTGGTTTAATTTAGATTAGTTAGGTTTATGCAGGCTCAGGTGCTCCAAGAACATTGTTTTACACCCCAGTTTTACACCCCAGCTGACATTACCCTAAATCTATGATATGCTGTTCCATTCATCCAAAATGCACACATTTCAAATACTATCAAAATGTTAATTAACATTTTTATCTTTGATTGCTCTATTTATGTTATGTTGTCAGAAAGTGGTGCACGGCTCAAAATGCAGGAAACTGGACTTGGTGGCAGAAAGTAAAGTCTAATAGTTAGATCAGGACATGACAAAAAACCATCGGAGCAACAAAAGAGGGTGACAAACCAGAGCAGATGACCTGACGATGACAAACTGAAAACCAGACTCTTAATACACTGAGGGTAATTGACTGAAATGAGGACAACTGTGATTCATGATAAACCTGAAACTGGTGTGACTGATAGAGAGACCATTCAAAACAGAACACGACCAAAAACCATGAAAGAACTGTCGAAAACCAAACCCAAGTTCACAATCCTCCCTAACGCACACACTGCTTTATGCAGCACAACTTTGTTTTTAGCTGAAGAGAAGGACGTTGCTCAGAAATCCATTGGTATATTTTCTATACTTCTTCAATTGAATCATAAACCAGTGAAGTCACGTTCAGGTTACCAGCAGAAGTAGTTGGGAAAAGGATGACAGCCCACCAAAGTAGATCAAAGAAATAAGACCCCGGACCTGAAAAACAAATCAGTGAGGTGGAATTAATATTTTTGCTCTGTTACTGGTAATTGGTTTTTGAAACTTCAAATGAATGAAACTTTATGTATATAGAATACATTTATAGCACTTTGCGATGCCATCAGGGTACCAAAGTGCTTTACAATAAAAAGATAGATAAAAAGAAATTTTTAAATTGAAAAGATTAAGAAATAAAATTTAGAAAACAACAGCATAAACTTACAAAAACAATAAAATACATAAAAGACATATTGGAATACAATAAAATGAGTAAGAGTAGAAGGCATTCTAAAAAAGATATGTTTTTAAGTTGATGTTGAAAACGGTTAAGGTCTGACATCACGTGCAGTTCTGCAGTGTTTCCACACATTGGAGGGTAATAAAGGACTGATCAGTGTGTGCTGCATCACATGTGTGTTGTTTGCTGTGATGCATTTGGTCTTTTATGTTATAGTAAAATAAACCAACCATGTCTCCATCCAAACGGCATTTTCCCATATCAATATAATTGAATTGTTTCATTTTGAATTTTTCAATTATTTCATTTTAAAAACCAGATTGATCAGGTTGGATTGTTGAAAAATACAGTAAATGGATTCATCAATTATGTTGATTAATTGTTACACTCCGGTTACAAAGGTAAAGTTGCATTAATAGCTTTAATTAGCTTTCCTGATTTGATCCAACAGAGCCTAAAACAGCAAAAAGCCGACAAACCCAGCTGAGTGGCAAATGTCATGTCCCATTTTCACTCCCTTTGCTTGCTAGTGTTACACATCTGACATCCTGGCCTCATGGGGGAGCTGTTCCTTGAGTTTTGGAGTAAAAATCCTACAGTTGAACTTCATCTCTCCTGTTCAGCATGCGTCCCCTTGATTTTTTTTCCTGCGTTTTCTTCCGACATTCCTCCTCTTTTCCATCAGCCTTGGGCTCCAGCTGTGGACAACCGAAACAGACACAGCACCACATCAAGGCCAAACTACTGGCACGTGTTTGTGTGCATGTGTTGGCATGTTTTTTTGACTGGAGTAGGCACTACAGCGGGGCCTGAGATACACTGCCCATTCCAAAGGGTGTTATTTTTGCCCCTTTGCAGGAGTAGAAAAAGGTAAATATACTGTAGCTAATGTGAAATGCTTTAAGATTGATGACAGGAGGATGTCAAAAAAAGCTGAGGAAGTGCATCACACAAGTCAGTTAAAGGTTTGAGGGGGAAAATGGAATATTTGGCATGCACATTGTGTGTGTGGGTGTGCAAGCATGCGTGTGCATGTGTTTAACAGTATGTTTCCCTCTGGGTGAGAACACCTTTTTGGTTTTTACTGCTGTGCTGTTCAACTCTGTTATCGTTGGGGATCAGACTTTTTGTTGCCTGTGTGGCACTTTTTGTCTTCACAAAGCAACTGCTCCAGAGGTGTGGACCGAGACCGCGTGAATCTTGAAGAATGCTTCACCTGCACTCAGTCAGTCAAAATGGTGTTCGCCGTTCACACAAACATCTCCATGCTGGGACTGAAGGAAATCCTGAAAGTGAGCGTGCATTTGTGTCTGTCACCATCTGGTGACAAGAGCCTCACCCCTTTAACGCATTACACTATCTTAACGCCCACACGCTCACCATGTGACCTCCAGTCAATGACAGGAAACAAGCTAATGTCAAATCCTGCTTCTTGCAACCCAGATCCTCTTCTGCTTCCAAAGACTCTCTGCTCTGTGTGCTCACAAGACAAAACCGATTTCAGGGGAAAGCAGCTGCAACACACTAGAGCTCCGTTCAGTTTGGGTTTATTTCATTCTGAATTTCTACATTAAGGACATAAAATTTGTCTCAAAGGGCAGCGAACTCCTTCACCGTGATATCTGTCAATGGCAGTGCAGTACAGATAAGATCCTGATGACAGTTATGATTACATAATTGTCAATCATTTAAAGCCATGAGAAAAAAAGAGAAGCACGCCCTTTTCAGTTCTAAGTTTTACTTCCAGAATCAAGAGAATCAAAATTGGCACCTATAGCTGGAATAAATTAAAGGGGAATGTTTCCAAATGACAGTATCAGTCAGAGTTTTGGTCCTTTTTTGTGCAATGTTTGCAGACATTCAGATTTCACAAGATCCTAAGACCTTGCATTGCAACACATTTGTGTTTTTTTTAATCCCTTTTCTGAAAAATTTGATAGTTTTGTTTGTCAACATACTACAAAAACAGGCCATTAAGAAATAAGTACAAAATTCTTACCTCATATTTTCTTTAAATAACCAAAGAAATCTGCCAGTTGTGTAAAAAAAGGTCTTACCTCAAATTCTTATTTTTAGAAAAATGCATGTTTCCTCTATCTAAGATTATTTTCCTGTTGAAAAACTTTCTGGATTTGATTATTTTTCTTGCAAGACAGAAAATAAGGCCTTTTTTCATGAAACAAGGATCTTTTTACTTTCTTAATGTTCAGTTTTTGCAGTGAAAGACTAAATTCCAATGGGATTTCACCAAGGTTTTTCTTAAACCTTTATAATGAACAAATGGAATGATAAGTTTGCACTAAAAGTCATTGATTTTTGGGGTCTTATTTCTTAGACGTTTTAATCAGAAATCAAACTTTCTTTATAAGGCACTTCACACCCGAGCAACACAAAGTGAATAAACAACAAAAGCATCTTTAAACTTTAAAACCAAAACTATTGCATTAAAAAAGGAAAAAAGAACTCATAAAACATGCACAGTCCCCTTAATCTACGGAGCCCATGTCCTGACATAGAAAAAATAAAATATATCTCGTTCCCACAAAATAATTTCTTGTTCCCACGAGTTAATATTCCGTTCCCACAAAATATTATTTCGATCCCTCAAATTGTGTCTCTGGCCCACATTCATTCAAGAAAGGAAAGAGAAGAACAAGAATGATCAATTTATTATTGTCTCAATGAATATAAGAAAAATATCATAAGATTTATGCTGCTTTGCCTTACGATTCACCAGACAGTTCCGCCACGGAGCTCTTTTGCTTGTCATGCCGGCATTCGGGCAGCTGGCTGACTAAAGTAAAGCATAAGGAAATTTCATTGAGATCCATATTCCTTTATGCAAAAAAAAGTATTCTGTCTTCAAGGTCACTACTCCTATCATCATGTTGTCATTTTTTTTTAGTTTAAATAAATTTAATTCCATTTTCTAGTTTAGATTTCTTGACAAAAAGACATGTATAAAGAAAATTGAGCTTAAAATTCCCTTTCTGACTTTTAATTAATTTAAATTGTTGTAAATCAGGAGCAGACAAAAAAAATGCTGTCTGAAAAAGAGCGTATTTGTGAGGTACAGAACACTATGGGCAGGCCCAAATCTCCCTGCTGTGCTCCATTCTGATTGTAGGTCACTAGATCCATGTACGTCTTTGTTTTCCTCGTCTGAGAAGGTATCTGCCTCAAAACTGCGTGGTTGGATAGCTTTGATATTGCTCTCCATATTTTTTTCACTGCTAATGTTAGGCTAATGCTAATGACGTGTAAAAAGAGACATGAACTTCTTAAAAAGCAGAAAGAATCCCTTGTAGTATAAGGTTGAAAATTGTGGGTATAAATAACTGAACCCTAATAACCTTTTGTGTGTCTTATTTGAAATCAGTTGATAGTTATTAGAGGGTGTCCCATAACAGACCAAACAGTGAAAGTATTATATTCAAGATTTAAATTTAACTGAATAAGCTTTTTGCTGGGTATCTCAAGGGCTTTTTAAATAGGTGTTTTTTTTAATTTGGTGGTAACTGTTTGTATTGCCCCCTTTCCTCTCCTTTCCAGTGAAGCCCTTAGTTCATTAAATTTTAAATGGACAACTATTTTCAAAGTATAAAAGGAACAAGTGTGCCATTAGAGTCCTGATGTTTTTTTTTTTTTTTTATAACCACATATTTATTTCTTACGTACATTGAAATGGCTGCACGGTGGCATAGTGTTCAGCGCTCTCGCCTCACACAGAGAAGGCCCTGGTTTGAATTCCCTTGTGCATTTGTGGGGTTTCTCTGGGCACTCCAGCTTTCTCCCTCAGTCCAAAATTAGGCTTCATAAGTTAATTGGTTGCTCTTGATAGTGTGCCCTGTGGCAGACTGTCCACCTATTCAGGTTGTACCCTCTCTTTGCCCAACAGTAGCTGGGACAGGTTCCAGCAACCCCATGACCCTGAAAGGGATACAGCAGATTAAGATGTATGAATGAGAAATTTTAGGTTAGCATTCTCTGCCAAAAACCAGTGTGCATTGTCTTTTTTTCTCTCTCTAACTTGTCCTGTCCAACAGCTGAACAGCAATCACATCAGAGCTGAAGACCTCTTGTGTTGGACAGATTTTACTTTTACAATAGGGGTTTATGGATCTTTACAAACCAGGTGTATATTTGCATAAACCCCTTTTGTATTTCAGGCCAAGCTTTATTTATAATAATTATATTTATATGCATTTTTTTGTTGGACCGGATGGAAAAGGAAAGGAGAGGGAGACAGTGGGATGTTACAGATGGGGGTAAGGGGTTAAAAAGGAGAAAAATTTAGGTTGGGGGGGGTTGTCAATAATACAGAGTCATAACATAAGATTGTCATAAGTAAATTGCATGAATTACTTCACACATATACACACGCCAACACACCAACAAATAGTCTGCACACAACTGTTCACAGATTGGAAGTATATTCATACATTCATGAAGGCAGATTTATCTCACAAGACTTACACAGTGCGCACAGACTGAAATTAATTTATGCACACAAAAAGGTACACACGAGATTTCCATAACCAATATTCTTGGAGAGGGGTGTAAAATCATTACCCATACCCATATTCGAGCAAAAGTAAATAAGCAGGTGAGTTGAAGGAATGTGTGCTTCTTATAGTGTACCTTCACATTGAATGCTCCAGTAAAGGCAGGAGGCCCAGCACCCTACTCCCCAGAGCCAGGGGAAGACAGCACAGCAGCCCAGCCAATCCAGGGACCCAAGAGCCCCACCGTCAGACACAGACCCGGCAACAACCACCCTCACGCGCACTGGACCCCCACCACGGAGGCGGAGCCGAAGGCCAAGACCCGGCGGCCCCCCGCCCGACAAGTAGGAGCGTGCAGAGCAGAAGCCAGGGCAGGGGCATCTACCACCCAAAGGTGCTCCTTGCCGAGGACGAACCGGGAGAAGCTGCAAAACCGACCACCCGACTGGGACACAGGCGACAAGCAGAGGCCCCAGACAGGGCCAGGGGACGTTGAGCCTGAAGACCAGGCTCTAGTTGTTGTGATGTTGTGGAACCAACATCGCCCCTGGCCTTGTGGAGCTGCAAGGTCAGGGGCGCAGGAACCCCCAGGACACCACCCATGCCCTGGCAGCAGCCACCGGCCTGCCCCACCCAGTCTGGGGGGTGGGACACATGGAACAATGTAACTGTCACTCTCTCACAGTGTGTTTATGTTTGTGTGTATACAATTTGTCATTTAAAAATCTCGGAAACAAGTCTGGCAAGGCATTTAAAAAATCAAATGTAAGCATATGTCCAGGTTGCACTAAAGACCCACTGTGATGAAAATTGTTTTCTTAATTTTCGTAAATCGTTCTTGTGGCACTTCAAAATGGCATTTCTGAGTATTTCTTTATTCAAATTGTTGTGTCAGGAGCAGACGACAAAATGCCATTGGAAAAATAGTTTTTTAGTGTGACATAAAGGCTACAATGGGAAGGGGGCAAGCTTACTCCAACAGTTCCTAATGAACTTCTGCCGCTCTGCGAAAACTATGTCTTAAAAACGATAGTTTTTTTGTTTTATTTTTAGTTTAGCTACAATGGCATACAATTATAAAATACCACTGGGAATACCAGTTCAAAAACTGATCAGACTGGGAGTTAAAAATCCAGGGCACTAGATAGTCCTGCAGTCTAAAGTCAGTGGGGGATAGCAAGTGAGGGAATTCTGACATGGCGAGTGTTTGAATAGCTAAAACATGGAGTTGAATGGATTCACAAAGATTTAGGCCCTTTAATGATATTGTTTGAATTTACAACTGTTACAGTCTTCATAGTAGAATATGTTTATTGATTTAAATCAAAATCACACCAATTTGGTTTTCCTTGATCCATTAAAATTTTTTTTTACTATTTTTTAATTTTGACCACATGATCATTTCTGCAATTTATTGGTGAAATTGATTATTTCTCATATTTTATTCTCTTCATCTTTAACTCATTTTTATGGGAAATATGGTTTCCAATTTAGATGATTTACAACATTATATCAGAAAAAAATATATATAAATTATTTTTATATTAATAAAAACATAAAAATAGTGAAATAATAGCATTTAACATAAAACTTGATTTTATGTTTCGTGTAGGAAAAAACTAGAAACTTTGACAATAGGAAGGCAATAAGCAAGAAAGAAATGGTTTAACCTGCTCTCTCACTGTTAGATAATTGTTACAATCCAAAATTTCCTTATACCTAAACGTGGTTCTTTAGGAGACCTTAGGTTGTTTGTTATCTAGGACAATTAGAATGCACATATCTCAGCGAAATGTCTTTTAGGTCTTAACTGAATATACAAAGCATATGGTTTAAAAAAAAACTTCCAACAGGGGTGGAGTGGGTTGAATGCATGGTTGAATGGGGGGGAGGGAGTGCTCACACTGAAGTAAAAAGAAGCTCAAAGTTTACAAAAGCAGAGCAGACACTGCAGACAAATATTCCACTGCAGCCACAACTCTTTGATTAATACTTCAGTGTTTAGTTTCACCCACACGTCTTTTCAAAATAGGTGTTTATGCTGCACATGAAGCAAGCCAGATGACTGTGCGTTCATGTGAGAGGGTCGCTACATGTGCATGCATACAGAGGAAAACAGACACAAGCGCTTCTATGTTCTCTAGAGTCGTAAACTGCTGGCTGTCAAGACAGACTGAGGTTCCAGGCTGAAATGTTGCGTTCCGATTGACTCAGGTCTGGGCTCTTTCTATTTGCTTCATGTGGTCAAGAAAATAACTCAAATACATTTATCCAAAATAAATGTTGACTGGATTCATTGCATGAATACCTGCCTTTAATACTGTGGAAAAGTGTTGGCAGTATGTGGAACAAAAGGGACAAATGAGTTACTATGTTTTAAGAAATGCAAAATTCAAAGAAATAAAAATGTTTAAAAATTAACTTTATAGCATGTTTTGATAAATAATTTGATAAGAGTGGCGTAATATTTGCCATGTTAACACCATTTTTATAGACAAAATATGAGTGCATCCAGTTAAATACCAGAAACCACGGTGTTACAACATCAGAACCAAAAGATTTTCTGGCTTTGGTGGTCAGCATCCAGTCCTTTTTGAAGCAGAAAAATCAAAGCTGACCTGTCCAACAGCATCCATTACTGTCAAGGAGCATTCAAGAAGCACTTTATCTGTTTCAGATTTCACCAGGTGATGAACAATCATTGACTGTAGATGAGAACTGGACTGAGTGTGGCATCCCCCATAAAAAAGGACCCACTTCCTCTAACGAAATTAAGTCAAGACAGTTGCTATTTCTACGTGATAGAAACGCCACCATTTTGTCCTCAGTAAGCAGTGATTGGTCCAAGTCGATTAGCGTTTCTATGGCCACCACTCTCACCAATCAGGAGGGAGTTTGTTGGAAGTCCACACCCGTACCACTTGAAAGCTGGCCCAGGAGAATCTGTCAATCAAACATTTTGAACTTTGAACATGAGACCACCTACTTTTAGTGAGGCTTCTGATTGATCAGTTTACAATTTGAATAACTTGCAATAAAAAACATCATGTAAAAAAATTAGGAGTAACAAGAACATGTATCAGATTGAGAACGGTTATTCTGACAAATATATTGACTGAGTAATAGTAAAAGCTCTCATATATTGGAATTTTTCCCATTTGGATTCCAATGGTCTTTTTGGATATAGTTGATGTTCGGAAAAGGCAGCTCAAAATCTTGCCAAATGTATTTGTAGAGTGGATTTCCTTCCACTTCTTTGTTTTTTTGTTGTTCAATCAATTTGTGACTTTTTGAAGCATCGTGGACACAACCCATAGATGTCAAGCTGTCCTTCCGTTCAATGAAGATAAACACAGAACACTTTATTTGGTTCAATTTTGTTCTGTTCTATTATCTACCCCCACAAACTTGTTTTGCATTAGATAAAGCTTAGTTAAACTGTGACCCCATCAGTGACCTTTCAGGCCAAAAGCAAAGCATTTGACACTGCCTGACACAAGAGTAATTATTTCAACAATAAAATAAACCACACTGTCATTTTTCTTAAGCCTGATGGGTGAAACTTTATCAAATAGACAGCAATTTAAAAGTCCAGCCGACTCATCAAAGACCCTAATCAGCAAGTGTCAGTTGAGGTCAGGTGGCAAGCTGAGGCTTCCTGCGTCTTCTTGTTGCATGCAGAATATTCTGGCCAGTGAACCTCTGGTGCCTGGCTGCTGGTCATTAAGAGTATTAATGATTAACTGAGAATGCTATTGTCCCCATAGGGCCAGCTGTCCTTCTGCCGTTGATCGACTCTGGTGCCTCTGGGACTCTGAACCAGCTCCATTCATGTGCTAAAGTGACAGCTGCTCCTCACATTCCACAGAAAATTAACTGCAGGCACCGGAAAACAAGCTGGAGAGACATAAATAACACATGACAGATTTGTCACGTCTGCTTCTCAATGGATGGATCAGTGATGAAAGAGTGGATCGGAAAGATTATTTTAATTTTGCTTGAAAATATTCAAAGAGGTCTTGCTGCTTGATCATCCAAAGTGGTAATCTTGGCAACTTTACCAATGTGGTGAAGGCTGTGGTGTAAATTAATGTTTTTTATATCTTTATGTGTTCTGATGCAGATTCCTTTGATCAAACTAAATAAAGGAAGAGAGGATAACAGAAAAAGGCATTGTGTGTCCGTTTGTCATCCATTAAACCATTTTAACAATATATTTTTATTGTCTCTAACCAAAATAAGGGGCGGTGCTTTTACATGAAAAGGACTTTGACTGGCCCTTGATGGGCTAAAATCCTACTGAACTTACGCCAAGAGTCATTTCTCAGAGTAAGTTGAGGTGAATTCAAAGCTTGTGAATGATAGTGGACATCATTATAATCTTTTAGTGAAATTAAGAGAAGCAAAACTATGCATTTCCTGTTCAAGAGCGTACTGAAAAAGTGAGAATACAGCAAACAATATCAATGATGAAACCAGTTTTATCCTCTATTGTTTTACAACATCTGCTGTTAAGAAATCAAAGTCATTTTATCTACCGGCGGAAGGAACTTTAATTGAGCCTTGAAAGGCCTCCGCTGGTGTTTCATGTGCATCTGCAGCTCTTATATTGCTGTGAACTGTTGCTCTTTCACCTGGGAACAATTATCCCTCCTGTCTTGTCTGTAATCAGTGGAATGGTCTCAGATATACTTCATGTGCATGCAGTGGGAGTGCTGGTCAATGGGCTGTTTTGCTTTGTTTTTTCTTTTTTGCACCCTGTCTTTGGACATACTGAAGGTGGCATCCAATTTTTACTAAGAAAACAATTGTTTTTCTGATTGTTTCAAATGCCTTTTTTTTTCTGTTCGTGCTCGCAGACAAGTAAACACATTCTTTAAATTCCTGCTTGTGCTTTTTTTTTGCATAACACACCCATAGCCACCACAGCAGAACTGCCTCAGAGCTACCAGCACAAAAAGAGAAAAAAAGTTGAGTTTGGTCCATTATCTCGATAATTGTTAAGTCTTGGCATTGAATCCAACACTGTTAAAAAAGGTAGCCTACAATAGGAAAAGAACACTAATCATAAGAAGAAAATCACTTGAAAGTGGTCAAACGATCTGTCCATGCAAGTCACTGATTTAAAATTCATCTTATATCATGATATCAAAGTCTAGAAACGAGGAGTTCCACACAAGCATTCCAAAAGAGAAAAAAAGGCCAAAAGGTCAAAAGTTAAATGAATGTTAGACAGCCCAATAATAAGTATTTTTCCTGCTATTTCTGGACAAATGGCTTGTAATTTTTGAGTTTTTTGTACCTAATTGTAGTTTATTTTGATTAAAGTGACATAAAAACTAGTGTAATTTGTCGAAACGACTCATTTTAGAACAAAATAAGAAAACCATCTTATACCCAGTTGGCTCATCTTCATAAATCCTCCTAAAATCTAACACACTTATTCTTAGAACGTAAATGTATATTTTTGTTTCCAAAGTAATGACAATGAATGTGAGTCTAACTTGTTCACATTTATTGAGCTTTTAAATATCATTCTTAAAAATTTTAAACTGTGCTGACTTTGGGAAAGGTTTGGAAAGAGAAGTAAAAACAAATTCAAACCTGGTAAAATAGCTTGAATGTCTAAAAAACAAGTGTGCCACAGTTGTATGGAATACTGGGGCTGTAGAGTTTGGGTTTTTGGTGGATTAAATCCTTTAAGTTCCAATGAGCAACACATTTTTACCCATTTGTTGATGTACTGACTAGACACACAAGAGCCTCAGTAAGGTGTGGAAGAATCACACATAGTCACAACAACACGACGCAAAAAATGAATGTTATTGAGTTTGTCAAATGTTGCACTCTGCCACTAACATGGCCTTTGTGGTTCTTTATTCATAGCTTAGCAACACAATCAAGACATACAGGTCAAAACGTTTGGTCCTTAATTACTTTTTTGTGAAACTGTCTACCACTACCTTCATTGTGCTGATGTAATCAAGAATTCTTAAAAGGAATGGATTTCTTTTTTACAAATAAATAAAATGTACAGCCAAAAATTCACAAACCAAAGCACCAACTCTGCACTAATTTTTAAGAAGCAAACATAGTGGAGGATTTATGGCCTCTTCACAGTTTGCAGATTTTGACTCATCACTTCCCACTTTATAAACCATACCAATGCCTTTTGAGTAGCGATTTGGTTCAAACCTCGATTTTTGAGTGAAGGTTTTTGCTCAATATGTGATTTCTTTATTACAAAACAATAACAAAAAAATGAGAACTTTTTTTAAAATTTGCTAATAGGCAAGTAATTATAAGAAAACCCTTTTAGTTGACTTAAACCATGTCTGGTTTAATGCAATAAAATAAAAACTAGTCAATTCTTCTTAAATTTAGCCCAATTGTTTTACACTTTCAATGTAAACATTCTTGTATCCAGTGGAGATGCAATGATTCACTCATGATTCCATTCAGTGGTGTAAAATGTGGTTCAGTTTTGAACCAAGAATCGTGGAATCACTAAAAAACTTCTTGGAGAATGTCGGCAAATCCACTTCTGTCTTTCAAAGCAAAGCAGGGAATAGGTAGTAATATGACCAAAGACCAAGCCTCATGCCTCACGAATGCCGTTTCTGCTATGAGAAGAATATGCAAACATACTTTATATTAACCTAAAAAGGTGCAGTCTGATGAAAACGAGATTTTGGTGTTCTTGTGGCATTTTTCTGATGATGGAGGCCATATATATAAAGAAAATGTAGCTTAAAATTGCATTTGTGACTATTTGTTTATCAAAATCGTTGTGAATCAGAAAGAATCCGACTTAGAAAATATACCGATAGCTCTCAGCAACGGGGAGACTGAAAAAGAGGTAAAGTTTCTCCACGCCTGTGATCCCGCCCACAACTCCGAAGTGAAATTCTAATGAACTCCAGCCGCTCTGTAGAAACTTGTTTTGTTTTGTTTTTTTTTTTTTTTAGAAAAGAACAGAATAATCATAATTAAAATAGCACTAGAAAAACTTTTACAATAAATCAAAAGATGATCGGCGTGGGTCTATAACGTTTTTTTGTCAACGACAGCATGAGTGTAAAAAAGGATGCCTTTGACCCAAATTGAGCCTAAATCAATTCTGTATCTAGAGGTATTTTTATTTAAACTATAAAGCTGTTTTCACTGCAGACTTTAGAAGTGATTGGACGATAAACCGACTTCTAAAGGGGAGCAGATGTTAACCAAAGGATTTATTCAAATGTGACACTGGCCCTCTTGTTTACACTTGTGTAAGTGTGCATGTGTCTCTTTGTGTGTTTTGTGACTGCATGAATCTGTATGTGACTGTGTCTGCACGTGGCTGCACGTCAAGCCCAGCCCTCCCCATCAGCCCAGGCGGCAGGTGTTCCTGTGTCCCTTGAAAGTGCAGGTTTTTATGTTGCCTTCTCGTGTTATTGGCTTGGTTGCCATGGGGATGCCCCAACAGAAAGAGGCTTGTGTTTGGGGGCCGGTGGCGGGAAGTAAAGGACGACAGGGGTAGAAAAAGCTAGAAAAGGCTTTACAGTATTTGTCCAAAACACTCCAGACTTCAGCTTAAGGGAAAAAAAAAAGATCAAGTCATTGACACAAAACAGAGTCAGATTGTCTTCTGCCATCACACTGGTTTCTGTCTGTACACACAAAATACTGAGATGTTGATGCATGATCCAACTCACATGAATCACTGCAGACTAAACGATGCTTGCAAATCTGAACAATGGGGAGGGAGACTTTAAAAGGCATCCGATATCACACATCCTATCAGTTTTCTCTGCAGGTGTGACAGCTGTTTGCCTAATGACATCTGCGCTTTATCTCTCCACCCTACACCTTGTGGCATGGACATCCCCCTCCATTGAGGTGAGCCACTCCAGACAGGCCCACACTGAGACTCTCCTCCATCCTCTTACACCCATTCACTGTGGGTGGTGGGTGTAAGGAGATCTGGAAGAGGCTGGAAGTCACCTGTCCCTTGTTGGCACATCTCAGTCCCTGTAATTCTCTTTTTGGCTGAACTGGTCAGCAGCTGCCATATGCTCACACACACACATGTACAGTCCACAATACACAGTCCTTCACACATTTTACAGTGAGATTAAAATATAGATGTGCTTTTATAATTTTTCTGAAGCAAAAGAATGGTACATGTCAGCAATATGTACTCTCAAATGTTTGGATAGTTCTCAACAACTAAGAACTTTGAACACGTTCTTCCCATTGACTGTGCGGGAGAACTGGACTGAATGACTCCTCCCCCCTCCAAACAGGAAGTACCCACTGGATTCAAGAATCCTGTTGACTTCTATTGAGAAAGAACCAGCCATTACTGTTCTATCATTGTATTTGTCAAAATAACCATTGTTGCTCTGATACCTTCTTTTAACATGCTCTTGATAATTCAAATTTTTTTATCATTATATTTTTTTCTTTATTGCAAGTTATTCCAGTTATAAACTAAGCAATCAGATGCCTAAATATAAACAGGCGGTCTCACATTGAATGTTTGACATTTCTGATTGACAGATTGACAAGTGGTAGGGGTGTGGACTTCCAACAAGCTCACTCCTGATTGGCCAGAGTGGTTATTATTATTTCAGGTTTGTTTTTTTTGTTCTGCAGCTACTCTAACATCTAAAGTTTTTTTTATATATTTTCTGTTTGTTTTTGGATCATCTTTTAGTAGCAAAAGTAGGATTATTTTTCCCAAGGAAAATCTGTTTGCAATCCTTTAAACCTATAATCAAAAGTGGTGGACAGATTGTGTAGCATAAAAAATATGTCATGATGATTATAAAAATATGAATAAAGCGTAAAACAAAAAGTGGAAACCAAAAACAAATAAAATATGTCTTCATCATGTCAGTTATAAATAATTATACATTTATAATATTCTAATAATGACTTAGCATAAAAAATGTTCAAAAATATTATTTTGATATGAGTTTTAAACAGGTTTAAAATATATTTTACTAGTATAAACGCTACGCTTGAAAATCTCAAAACCTATTATTTTTATCTCTTTCTCTTAGATTATGAACAAATAAGTTAATTTTCAAGTTGTGCGATTACTTACAGTTCTATCTACTGAAGGTGCAGAATTTTAATATTTATTAATATGTATGTTCCCTTTTTTTTAACACATCCGAGGAATTTTCCATCCTGAGATAAGAGCACCTTCCTACACTTCTGCACATGTTCTCTATATTTATTGTATCTGCATGTTGAAATAATATTAAAGTCAGTTTGTTTGCAGATGATATTGTGATAGTGAGAATAGAGAGCAGGTGGATGAGGAGGATGTTTTTTTCTGGAAAGGAGAGGAATGAAGGTCAGCAACAACAAGACAAGTGTCTGTAAATGAGAGGAAGTGAAGTGGAAGTGGTGAGGTTACAGGGAGCAGAGGTGGAGGACTTTAAGTGTTTAGAGTCAACGGTCCAGAGCAACAAGAGTGTGGAAAAGAGATGGAGAGATGTGTACAAGCAGGTTGAAACGGGTGGAGGAAGGTTTAAGCTGTAATTTATGATTAAAGTGTCAGGAAGATTTAAAGAAATGGTGTAGAAGACTGTGGTGAAAGCAGCCATGTTGACCGATGCAGAGACAGGAGGCAGAGCTGGAGGGAGCAGAGATGAAGATGTTGGGGTTCTTTTTGGGAAGGAAGGGGATGGAAAGGACCAGGAATGATTCCACCAGAGGAGCAGATAATGGAAGATGTTTTGGAGATAAATGCAGGAAAGCAGACTGAGATGGTTTGGATACATTGAGAGGAGGAACAGTGATGATGTTGGTAAAAGGATGAGGTTGAATATAACAGGGAAGAGTCCTGGAGGGAGACCAAAGAGATGGTTAGTGGATGTAAACTGTTATGTTTCATTGTGTTATCAACGTCCGTGATAAAACAAGTAATAGTAAAAAATAAACATAATATTCCAAAAAGAGATAATTAAAAGACAAAGGTGGAAAATAAGACATTATTTTATCTTATACTTTTTTTTCTCACTGTGAAAAACTGGTTTTCTCTTGTCTGTTTAAATTTTTTTTCACAAGGTAGTCTTTTATGGGGGGTTTTCTTAAGTTGCTTAAAAACTGTTCTTGCTTTTTGATATCGTATCTGATCTCATCGTGTCTTGAATGAGCAGTTCTGCCACAAACCCCCCAGCTTTATTATAACAGCAACTACCACACATTCCTAAAAGAGGCTGGCAGCCGTTACTTGACCTGTCCGAACTTGAATAACTGTCTGAAAACTATTTGATTTCCATGTCATCATGCAGTTGACGAATTAATCTGTCTTTCGAAAAGAAAAGTAGACAATGAAAGCTAATTCAGTACAACTTTTATGAGACTGAAGGAGTGTCTTTGTCAAACAGCATTCCAGCTAAATTTTCTGTGAAACTCACTTGAAACACCAGTTGGGGTGCCTGTGGCTTTGCTTGAACATGCATTGTGAGTCTTTGAGTCTGTAACATTCATGGTTGTTGAAGCAGAGAGACTGTTTGAGATTCTTTAGTTAATTGACTGATATTAGTATTAAATATATTTATCTTTAGTATTAAAAACCTTAGGTACCATTTCTGGTGTCTTTCCACTCGTGCTGCAAAATTAAACATAATAGCTTCAACGTTAGACCAATGTATGGCAGTAAAACACACAAATTTACCCACATTATTTTCTGAATCAGAAGTGTAGCAATGACCAAAAGATGTACAATATATTATTTATAAAAATCATCCAAAACTTGTAAAAGTAATTTGAATGTACATCTTTACAAATTAATAAAAAAAATACACAATTTATCCCCCCAAAAACAGCTAATCACCCTGCCATGCATTGCTTTTATATGTTTAAACCTTAGCAACAAACGCCAACAAATGTTCCTTCCATCATCCTGACGCATGATGATTTACTGATTTACTGAATAGTCATATTAGCGTGTGCTTTAGTCGCTTTTTTGTTCTGTTTGTAAAAAACAGTTTAATGATAATGAATTATAATTGGAAGAAGATTTACAGTTACACGGTTTTTGTTTTTAATTTCTGCTCAAATTGGTTTTATATTTCTGCTCACATTTTGCTAGGAGATTTGCAGTTAACTTTTGAACAAATGGCAGTTTAAAACTGTCACATTGTGATCTTTTATCCGTAATGCAGTTTTTAAAAAATAGAGAAACAAATAGATAAATAAATGAATAAATAAATGACTGTAAAAAATGAGATTTTATTGAATTTGCAATGCAGAAATACTTTGCACACAAAATAAATAAATGAGTCAACTTCAAGTAGAACTTCATGACCAAAAGTCTAGATGAACTGATTTGTAGTTTTTCTAAGTTTCTAATTACTTATTTAAGTGGAACTAAATCAGGTGTTTTTGATCGGATTAGTAATGCTTATTAGTCATGAAATGTTTAAAGAATGCTCAGGTGAGTTGAGGTGGAAATCCATGTAGATAAAAACAAAGCAAAAAAGTATTTTAGAATTTTTTTTTAATGTTTTTAATTTTAAACAAACTTGGGCAACTTCAAAATGAAGACATGCTATTTCCACTGAGACAGTTCAACTTTTTGCAACAAAACATTTTGACTGACCTGTAGTTTTTTTGTTTTGTTTTTTGCACAACCCCCCTTAAGGGATCTTTTTGAATGGGAGACACATTTGTGACTGTTTGAGTGATGACTGTGGCAGGAAGCTTTTAAAAACAGTCACTCTTTCAGTATGTGTGTGTGGAAGTTTTTTTTTTATTTTTGAGCATCGCTACTTCTCTCTGTTTGGATTGTTCTTCTGATACATCAAAGTTGAGTCTGTAATGCATTCATTCTGAGTAATGCCTCTCAGAGCTGATTTGACATGAACAATGATGATGTAAAAATGTAAATGTCCCCATTTACAGTAATTGGTCTGGGATTTATTGTCTGCACGATGCCTTTTGTGATGTAAATTCTTTTAAATTTGGGGTAGCCCCTGAAGTTGGGCAATGGGATTGCCATAGATACTTGCATGTCTATATTCCAGTTTGTTTCACCTCCACAATAGAAACAAGCGAATTCCAAGAACACCAAAAGCAGGTTTGTATGGAATTCTCTGCACTTGGGTGAATAAACATCTGTTGAAAGACTCAGGGGAAAATAGACTGACATCAAGTTTAGAGAATATTTTAGTGGATAGAAAAAGTATAAAGATAGCAAAATAGTAGTTCTAAAAATAAAACGATTACAGGATTGAGGACACAAAAAAGTCTTAAACAAACTAATTTAATCTTTCTAAAAAGTCTTTTTTAAGTCTTTAAGTCTTGAAACATTTTTTAAAACATTTTTGTTTCCCATCTTTTTTAGATGTGCTTGATTTAGAAAAAACAAGAATTAAAATTAAAAAAAGCTATATCATTTTATTGTCATATGCATATCAAAAATATAATGCTGTCAAGATGTTAAAAGAATAGACAAGACAATAAATTAAAATACATGTTTAATATAAAATGTCAAATTTGGAAAAATGTGTAGCATAACAAATATTTCACACTACTTATAAAAATATTAAAAAAGTATTATGTGAAAAATGAAACTAAAAATAAAATCAAACGTTTTTTAATCATGTCAGTTATAAATATACATTCCTATCCTTTTTCATTAAGACTGCATCAAAAAACACAATGTTTTTTAATTGTATATGATGCTAAAGTATCTATTCTAAATAATTCTAAACATTTAAGCATAGTTGAGAATATATTTTAGTGCTCTGAAATACTATGTGGGCTAATCTCAAAAACATCTGGATTGATCTTTTTTGTTTTTATTACCACTGTATATTTTCACTTAGAACAAATCGATAAACTATAGTTGTTTTCAAGTATGTAAGTTCCTCTTTGGTTAAGTAATATATTTCTATTTTTATTTTGAATGTTGTTTTCACCTCTGTGTTATGTGCTAGTGGGTTGTAGTTTCTTCTTAAAATCTGTTTTATTTCTTCAATAACACCAACCTGGCAGGGAATTGCAGATATTTACATTTGATATTTAATGTTCAATAATATGCAACTTCCCTTTCTTATAAAAAAAATCGATTTCCTTTGTGCAAAGTCTAAAATATGTACATTCATTGTGACCATGTTCCACTTGGGCATGACCTAAAATTAATATTATATAACCATATTTATAGTTCTCTGTTAAAGTGTATTAACTACATTAAAATGGTATCAAGTTTGGGAATAAACAGACTGAATTTGTCATCCGCTGAAGCGACTTTTGTTTTGAATAATGTCAGGGGTGACAAAGGTGATGCCTGCATAATTTTCCATATTTTTTTTTTTATCAATGAGAATGCCAGCTACGCCTGTTGCAGTGCATTGAAGCCGGCCCCATGACCACCCCCAGCAAGCATAGCGACCACCCCCGCCACAGTTCAAGCCACCGGGCCTTGAACCTGACCCTCCAGGAGCATCTAGGGCGAGCTTGTCACATCGCATTCCCGCTGGCGCATTGTTGCATCGGCAGCTCCTCCAGCCTTTGAGGGCAGATAGATAGTGTGGCCGGTGCGTCCAACCCCCCCACCCCGGTCCCCTGTGGTGCTCCCGGTTTTGACAGAAAGGACAAAACCCGCGGAGGGAGCTATGAATGGCAAAGCACCAAGGAGGCCGAGGGAGAGCAAAAAGGAGGCGGCGTGTCTTTGTAGTCGGAAAAGGAATGCGGAAATGTCCTCGCGCCGTGTCAAACCTCTCTGAAGGGGGTCAGGCCACATTCAGCCGGCGTGGGAAAGCCAGGCAGAGACGGAGCTCACGCGGCCGAGCGCGGCGGCAGCTCCATAGGCCCGTCCGCGCGGATGCATACGAGGGGGGTAGAGAAGAAAGAAAGCGTAATATCGAAAGAGGTGCGTGGCTTTGGAGGATTATATCGCACTTTTTGCCTTTGTCCTATGACCCCCCCTCTCTAAAAAGAAAAAAAAAAACTTATTACACACCCCCTTCCCTCCACATCCACAAGTTAGTTTTGAACAACCCTCCTCCTCCTCCTCCTCCCCCCCGTTTGAGAGGTTCTGCTGGGGCTGGCGCAGTCTGAGAGATGGGGGGGCTAGAGCCTGCACCGTGAACTACCTGTGTGGCCCCCGCATGGAAGACAGTGGGCAGGGATGCGTTTGATGGAGCAGTTTTTATCCGAACCTTGAACGCCTCCTCGCCGTTTTATTCGAGCATGCCGACGTTACGACATTTCACTGACAACATAAAACAAGGTAAACATGGAGTTTTTTTGTTAATTTAAATACAAAAACGCCAGTTTGACGCTTTCATGGTTGATTTATAAAATAAATATTATTTCAAGCGGTGGCACGAGCAATTTACCTTTGTGTTATAATTTATTTTATATTATTATCGACTCTGCCCCCAATTAAATTAGTAAAAAAATCGAGGACGCTTTAATGACTCATGAAAACATCCGTATAATTCAGTTACTACACTGTTCTACACGTTAGCACTGTTTTTAAGCCTCAAAGACGAGTTTTAATGTGTTTTAAATGGACTGTTGGTGTAGGAAGTTCAAACAATGCAACACGTGCTCAACAGTTTAGGTCTCCTCAGAAGGGAGCTCTTGATATAGAGAAAGCAGTTTCGTTATTTTGCAAACTTAAGACAAACTTTTGTTTGATTTTGTTGCTCTTTTTCGTGGTTTTTTCGACTGTTTATTCAATTTACGACATTTACCAGTTCCCGTGAACGCAACTTGAGCATTAATTGCGTATTTTGTTTCTTTTTCCAGAGCCAAATAAATCTATTTATTAGGCGTACATTTTGATTTAAATGTGGCTAATTGAATGATTTTTTTCGTGATTTTTCTGCATGTGGTAGGAGGACATGATTTTTTTATGCGTAATAGGAGGAGGAGGAGTGGAAGCTGGGAGACCACGGGTTTTTTCTGATTGTCGGAATAAAACATGATGACAGTCCTGTTAATGTCTACCTGGAGTGACCTAAAGTGACAAAGATGGTCTCTGTCTTCATCTGTGTCTCCTTGTCATTTAGGCTTGGCGCGTGCCAACTTTTTTCTGTGAAAATGCCTTTGTGAAAAACTCAGGCTCGTCACCCTCGCCGGGATTCCCCGCAATATTTTCACCAAGAGACGAGGAAAAGAAAAAGAAAAAAAATCTGCAAAAATGGACAAAGAATGTATTGGTACCCAGTATGAGCCTGTGGCCGAGATTGGAGAAGGAGCCTATGGAAAAGTGTACAAGGCCAGGGATTTGAAGAACGAGGGACGCTTTGTAGCCCTGAAAAGAGTTCGAGTCCAGACGGAGGAAGAGGGAATGCCGCTCTCCACCATCCGCGAGGTGGCGGTACTGAGGCAGCTGGAGGCCTTTGAGCACCCCAATGTTGTGAGGTAGGTGCAGTGGCAGAGGTGGGCGCCCTGTGTGTCTGCGTGTCTGAATGGAGGGAGCTGGGTTTGCTATGAGACAAGCTTAACATGCAACACAAGAAACACTTCCTTTTTAATGGTTTTTAGCAGCAACAGCAACTCATATGACCTTTGTGGGAGGTTTGCTGTGCAGCTGAGGTTTAGTTCTTTGGTGAAAAAGTACACTTTCAGTTTGCCTTTCTCCACCTTTGTTTCATCTAAATTGGGAGACACTGTTTGTAAATGTGCATTAATCCTTTCTTGCAGGTTTCTCACAAAGTTTAGTGTTGAAAGATAAAGCATAAACTATAATATGAAGCTTTTTATTTTGTTAGCATCGCATGCAAAGAAAGCATGACCTCTGTCTGCTGATGAGGAATTATCTTGAATGGTTAAGGCCTTAGTCACATGCCGGTATGTGGGTTGACCCGGTTTATTGGGTTGTAGTGTCGTAGAGAGGAGCGGCTGCATCTTCAGGGGAGTGGGGGTGTCTTGCAATTCCATTGAGGCTCGTGCGGTCACCTCATGGCAGTGGTCCCCAACGCCTGGACAGTAGACCATTACCACTCCGTGTGACTGTTGGTACTGGGCCTCAGGGTGAAAAAAAAACACATGACTTACATTATTGCTGTTTTATTTACAATCTGTTTCTGAAGGAAGTTTTATTTTGCAAAACTACTGGATTCTCTCTGCCACATCCGACCTGTCAAGTTGCTCGGCCATGTGTCAGAAAATCATCCCCGGCTAGGCAGACCGCTAAATTGAAACCACCAAGCTGGCGAAGTTTACAAAAAAAAAAAGAAGAAAGAGAAAAAAATACAGAAAAAAAGTCAGTGAGGAAACAGAAGAAAATCTTTCCACTTCAAAATAAAATAAATCTGCATTTAACAAACAAAAACAAGGAGTCTTAACTCCAAATAAGGATTTATTGTGACAGTTGTTCCCATACACCATGATAACAACACTTCATATTTAGTAACTGGCTGTCTAATGTTACGAGATTGTTCAAACCGTGAACCAACAGTTATTATATTCATAAAAAATACAAATATTGGCAAGAATCTGGCGATACAATACGTATTGTCATATGCATCTCACGAAACGATTGTATCACCATGCATGTCAAGTTGGCCTGCACAATATATCGCAACTGTATCGTCATCGCAATATTGATCACTAATATCGCATATCGCGAGTTTTCCTCATATCGTGCAGCCCTAATCTCAAGTGTCACTCGTTCATATCTGCAGCCCGCTACAAAACACCACAATCCACGTTTTTATATGATACTGACAGCTAGCTGGCACAGAATTACAGTTCGGTCCCCATCCCAAGCAAAAACTAAGCAGTACATGTCTCATAACAACAAAAACCGCGAGGCTGACTGAACATTTAGCATTTCAGACAGGCTGATTCTTGAGAGATTTTGTTGTTTTGTGTGTTGTAGAGCTGCTCAAAGAGGCTCCGTGTTCTCTGCTGCCAAATAGCCGTCAGGGGTTTAATTGGAAAACAAGAGTCAGACGCTCATAAATAATTAAATATCGTCTTGACAGCATTTTGAATCGACACAAATATCGCCAAAGGAAAAAAATTGCGATATATCGTCAAATCAATTTTTCCCTACACCCATAAACTTTACACTCAAAATTTAGGAGAAACTGGAAGCTAAAAACAAATTTCAGCCTCAGGCCGGTGTGTGAAAATATTGTCTCACAATAAACTGAAAAAGGTTGGAGACCCCTGCCTTAAGAGATATCATCAAAATGACAAATTGTTGCATGAAGTATTTGTAATAGGGTTATAATGATTCACTTTAATAATTTGAATAGTATCATCATTTGTGGTTGCCGATCCTATTCATAGTTGTATGTTGGTTTATTTTAAACGATCTGATTCACTGACCTAAAAATGGATCCAGGACATCTTTAGCCAAAAATTCAACCAGTGTGGCTCAGAGATGAAGACCTGGTACTGAACAGTGCAGGGGAAGTTTTCCAGATTCCTTGCATTTCTTTCAAGATATTCAGATGTAAATTAAATATCTGTACAAACAAAAACAAGAACTAATGTTAAACCCATTTAGTTTCCTAAAGTTCAGCCCACTGTTGTTTTTCCACATCAAAATAATCCAAATCAAACTTTATTAGAACATTCTAGAGAACTGTATGGTCACATGACTTTGCTAAATTCAAAGTGTTTCCACGCATTGACTGGAATGATGGACTGATCAGGTCATCATGTGTGTTGTCCGCTGTGATGGCCCTTGGTCATTTTTACGTTACAGTAAAATAAACCTATCATGTCTCAATCCAAATGGTATTTTTCCAATAGCAATTTGATTTGATTCATTTCTTTTTGAAACACTTTTTTGCCGCAGACACATAAATAGAAATTGATTAGTCGGTTGATCTTTACACCCATAATTTGTGAGGATAAGGTTAGTTGCATGCACTTATGGCGTAGGGGTGATGCTGTCATACATAAGTACATTTTCGCTCTATGACCATGTACTGACCTTTTTTGGCTATTTTTCGCCCGCATCCACCCGCATCCACCCATAAGGGCAGTTGTGTCTAAGGCTTAAGATAATCCCGGGTATCAGTTTTTTTGTATCTCAAAGCCACATGTCTATGTGTCTGAGTCAATAAAATAGCTCAAACCGGTTAGGATTTTATATTTCTTTGATGTTGTGCCCTTCCAAAAGGAGGAATTTATGATGCAAGAATTTGTAACATCACAGACCCAGATCATAGTTGATGTTTTATCCAGCTTCCCCATCTTGTTCTCCACCCATTTTTTTCCACATCTTGCTGGATTTGATGTGTTCCGGAAGTGGGCAATGCAAAGCCATGACACAGATTTTAAAAAAAGGCACAGAAGACAATAATAGAGAGGAATTTGGTTACAAACCTGCTGCCCCGCAGTCAGATGAGCAAGGACACACCTTTTGCATTTCAAGTCCAACAATTTAAGTATGACACTTTATTTTGTGCAGAAAACATTCAAATTGGAGCCTTTGCAGCATCTTGCTTGTCATATGACTACAGACAAAACTAAAATCTTTTTAATGGAGAGGGTTTATTAGATTTGCCATTTATGTTTTAGCTTTCAGATTTTTTTCAAACCTGCAAATAAACCCATGCAGAACAAATAAAAAACATTTTGCCTTGTGTGAAAAAAAGCTTCACGAAGTCACAATGTCATACACTGCGTCATAGATTAGCACAGACGCGAGCCCCCTGACCTTGTCCTTGTATCACAGTGGAAAAATGAGGGATTTGGGATTGAAGAGGGAGCTCTAAATGGATCATTCTGATGCATAAGTCATGTCCTTGTGTGTGTCACAATAAGTCCTCAATTTAATAATGAATTATAATTGTCCTACCTAAATGTGACTTCTGTGGAGTTTGTCTTTAGAAGGACACAGACACATCAGCAAACATTACAGTCTGTTGCATTTGTAGTCCACTATGACCTATTGTATACATATATATTTATATTTACAATAAAACGTTCAGGATAGAAGATTTTAAAAGAAGCAAAATAATTGCATATCCTCGTACAGCCAATCCTGTACAATCAAGCCAGGGGAAGTGCACTGTTAGCCCTCTTTATAACTCCAAGCAACCCCTGTGTGTTTGAAATGAGCTCCCTTATCTACTCCATATGTTCATGATCTGCTGAGAGGGAACTGCTGTCCACCAGTCAACCTGTGGAGGCCATTTAACCCGCACACCTCTGGAGGAGAGTTACTTGTAGCTCTTGAAGGATGCTTTAAACATCCCTTTATGTTCTAACATGTCCAATTCTATGGGCTTTTAAGTGATCACTTGTGGGATACGACCCACCAATCAGGTTTAGTCATTTTAGTCCATGCAATATGTAATAATGAACCAAGTACCTACTGCAATGTTGTTGTATTTTAACAAGTATTACAATTTAATAATAAAAGATTATGTGATAGTTTTTGTTTGAAAGATAATAATTTCCAACTGGAGTAAAAAAATGTTAAGGGCTTTGTCTGAATTCCAGCACTACCTCCTATCTAGATCCTGGATTTTAACGCAATTCACTCACTACTTTTTTTTTACGGCGAATATGACTTCATTCATTTTCTGAAATATAACCCTAATAAAAATGAACATTTTACAAAGACTGGATATGAAAAGTTGGTTGGTATGATTACAGGATTGTGGGTATTGAAAAGTGAATGGTATGTTACACCATTGAACTGAATTGTGGGGAAAGTGAATCATTGCTTCCCTACTTCATACCAGTATGTTTACATTGAAAGTTTCAAACAGTTTTGCTAAATTTAAGAAAGATTTAATTTTCATTGTTTTGTTACAGGCTGCACAGTAGTGCAGTGGTTAGCGCTCTTGCCTCACTGCAAGAAGGCCTCTGGTTCAAGCCCCAGAACATCAATGGGGGACCTTACTGTGTGGAGTTTGCATGCGTGGGTTTTCTTCGGGGACTCCAGCTTCCTCCCATTGTCCAAAAACAGGTTTCATAGGTTAATTGGTTAGTCTAAATTGTCCATGTGTGTGATTGTGACCCTGCAACAGACTGGCGACCTGTCCAGGGTGTCCCTTGCCTTCGCCCGCAATTGGCCTGGATAGGCTCCGGCAGCTCCGTGAGCCCGAAAGGGAAAAATGGATTAGAAGATGAATGAATGATTTGTTACATTACACCAGGCTTAGTAGCCAACAGAATGGTTGTCCTTACTTCTTAGCAAATTTCACAAAAACAAAAATAAAAAAGGATTTTTCCAAATATATTTTTTGCTTTTGTTGTTGTTTTGTAATAAACTTTACTAAGGGTGAACCGAAACAAAACTGTGACCAAACAATTGAGGTTTGAACCAAACCAATGGGAACCCTTCACAATTCCAGTGTTCTGATGGTGAAAACTTGAATGATTTAAAAAAAAAAAAGGCAAATACTTTTTTTTTTAAATTGACAAATTGTTCAAACACAATGCATCGCAACTCTAGTGAGCATTGATGCATACTGGTTTTTAGAGGACCTTTGGGAAATTTCTGGGGCACTGGATTTTGGAATTGTAGATTTGGACACCTCAAAGAAATGGAGAACGTCCTGAATAGTTCACTAAGTAGAGAGGAAACTGGAACACAACCCAAGAAAGGCAGAATTGCGATTTATATAATCAGAGCTGTTCTTATTAATCACATTAGAAAATGTGTTCCTTGTAGAATTTGGAGATGTATGATATTGTGGCTGCCATCCAGGTTTTGTCACCTCTGTTCAAGCACTTCCTGTTAAAAATCTTCAGAAGTTGTCATAGTAGCTGGTGAGGAATGCTGCTTTTAGTGACTGCCTCTTTCAGAAAAACATCCTAAACAGTTTTTTTTTTCGTTTCCTAATCAAAGCTCTTCCTGGAAGGTCCAGCATTATCTGGATTCTTTGTTATTGGGTTGCCTAGTTTTACTGGGGCTTGAGGCTTAATGGTTTAAATAAAGGAAACATGTAGAAAGTAGTCTGTCTTGTTATCTGGGTGGATGTGTTAAATGGAGCGTAAGGGAAGATTGGTCACTTTTTGGCCTCACATTTTCCCTGAAGTTTTTAATTTGCATAGCAGGACACACAAAGTATTGAATTGGTACTAATGTTTCCCCACTTTATCTGGACAATATGGCTGTTTGTGTTAATTTTTAATGTTGTTACAAATGATGACACACAAAGGGAAATTAATTCTTAATGATAAAAGTCTGGTTTAACATAGAAAAGGGGGGTGGGGTGTTTTGAAGGAATCCTTTTCCCTCCTGCAGCAGCAGTGTGTGAACATATGGCCCCTCTTCAGTTCAGATGCATTGATCTTTGTATATCTGTTCTTTCTGCACAGGTTGTTTGATGTGTGCACAGTGTCTCGTACAGACCGGGAAACCAAACTAACGCTCGTCTTTGAACATGTGGACCAGGACCTGACCACATATCTGGAGAAGGTCCCGGATCCTGGAGTTCCGCCTGAGACCATCAAGGTAAACATGACCTTTATATAAATGGACTCAGGTAAGCAAAGGCCTTCTTTAATCAAGTAGATAGGAAGATCAGTTACAGTTAATAAAGTATTTTAAAGGTGTAGAAATGAAAATGTTGCTCAGTTTCTGTTCAAGGTGTAAAGGAAGTTCTAGTTTCTTTTTTCCTGTGGGTTCAGTTTTGGTTGAATGCAGTCATGTCCACTGCAGTTATGAGAGACTTTTGGGGCACTCAGAGAATTGTTGGAGTGGTTCCTCCAACCAAGGAAGTGTTTGGAAGGAAGGCAAACGTGGCAGATGGGTTCCAACTTGGTTGCACGATAAGAGGAAAACTTGCTGTGGGCGATATTAGGGATCAATGTTGTAATGATGATATAACTTGTGATACACGAACAAATAGCAAAACAAAAAACAACGGCAGTGTTCCCCGCTATGTCACGGTTCACCTTTCACAGTCTTGCTGTTTCAATCTCGCATTCTTTTTTTTAAACAGTGCACTGTCTTCTGCATCTTGATCGGATGTTGACCTTGTCAATCAATCTCCTCTGTGCCGTGTCTTTGATACAGAATGCATTCAGTTTGCCAGAGTTACTTAAATCTTTGGTTTCATTCTATAAAACTGTACTTTTTCTAAGTCATTCTAAGGCAAGAAATCTGGACTGTCGATACCCAATGCTAACTTATGTACTCACAGTTGGCTTGGTGCGAAATGTTGAAGCCGCACAAATCTTGCTCCAGACTTTTACTTTCACAGATCTCTTCCAAAATATGAAAGACTTGCATCGTATATTACCAGCCAGACACAAACCGCAATTAATCAATTTTCAAACAGTTGGCACTTGCGTGTTTTGAAAACACGCCCATACGTCACAACCAAATCAGACTCCCTGATTGGTCAAAGTTCCATTGGTTTAACATTCAAAGCGTGGTCAATGGCTGCACGTTTCGTACAAATAGCCCAAAAATGGACTTAAATACTTGCATAGTGTCACGTCAACATAAGAGTATTAAACGCTGAATTGTGCGCATGCAGTATATATGCATATATGTGTATATATATATATATATATATATATATGTACTCACAGTACATATATATATATATATATATATATATATGCACAATTCAGCATTTAATATTCTTATGTATATACACTGACCAAAAATATAAACGCAACACTTTGGTTATTACTCCCATTTTTTATGGTATGAACTCAAGGATATGAAACATTTTCCACATACACAAAATAACCAGTTCTCTGAAATATTCTTCACAAATCTGTTTAAATCTAGTGAGCACTTCTCCTTTGCCAAGACAATCCATCCCACCTCACAGGTGTGCCATATAAAGATGCTGATTAGACAGCATGATTATTGCACAGGTGTGCCTTAGACTGGCCACAAGAAAATGCCACTCTGAAATCTTCAGTTTTGTTTTATTGAGGGGGTCAGGGGACTCAGACAACCAGTCAGTATCTGGTGTGACCACAATTTGCCTCATGAAGTGCGACACATCTCCTTCGCATAGAGTTGATCAGGTTGTCTATTTTTGGTCAGTGCATGTGTGTAGACTTTTCTTCGGAAGTGGTTACTTGAATGAACGTTTCCTGGTCCAATGAGAGAGACTCACTTTTATAAAAGAATATTCATTTTTTGTTTAAAAATTAGGACTATTTGATTTGATCCCATCAACTGGCTTTGGATCAACCCTTTTTCTTGACATTCTACGTCACCACCATCATCAGTTTCCCCTCTGGAAAAAATTATTGAGCATCTACTTACACTCTACCTAAAGGTCGGAAGTGGATGTGTTACAATCTTCTTTCCTCTGTAACCCTCACTTTTTATTTTAACTTTTCCCACACAAATCCCCTTTTGACTATTTCTTGATCAGCTTTCACCCCAAGGTTTGTAAATGTGCCACGAACAATACTGGAAAGGACTACGCCCATTCGGAGGCAGCAGGCTCCGAGTTTGAAGTGTCAGAATTGAAAGTGAGAAGTTCCGGCGCTGCAGCCACAAAAGGTTCTTCACCTGAGGGCTGGGAGCCTGTGTGAAAGATTATGTTTAAACGACACATATAGAAAAAAATAAAACAATACTGGCTTTACGAAGGATTTTGCGTAAGATGATGATGTGACTTTCCTGCCTTAAATCTGTTTTTTCTCCAAGCCTCTGAAAGATCTGTTTTTTTATGACTCCAGTATTCCTGTTCAACTTTTACAGGAACTTAGAAAATAAATTCTGTTTGTTTCAAGAAAAATAAAAAAATTAAATTCTAATAATTGAAAAACAGTATTGTTTCCTTTGATCATTACTGAATCACTAGTAGACCTGTGTATGTTTATTTCTTTTAAATTTAAATTTAAATTATTAAGGCAAAAACAGCCATTACTTAAAGCTTTCAAAGCTGGAATTTTCTTCAGTAAAAAACAGCATTTTCATACTATGCCTAAATGATGCTTGATTTTATGGAAAATAATGTTATCAACATTGTTGGCTTGTTTGTCAAACAAAGTGAAATAATGTTAGTTTTAATATAAAGAACAAAGTCTCATTTCAATGGTACGTTGCTGTTTTGTCATTAGGGACCTCAATACAGCCTTTCATTGGAACCAAAGGCATGTTTTTCCCTTTCTTGAAGTAATGCCACTTTAAGTTTTCAGCAATTAGCCTCCATATTACATCCATCCATTCATTTTCTGAACTCGTTGAGTTCTTTTGGGGGCCCCGGGTTGCTGGAGCCTATCCCAGCTACTATTGGGTAAAGGTGTGGTACATCCTGCACCAATTTGTCGCAGCTACATATTACATTCAAATATATATTCATTCATTCATTCATTTTCTATACCATTTTTCCCTTTCGGGGTCACGGGGCTGCCGGAGCCTATCCCGGCCACTTATGGGCGTAGGCAGGGGATGCCCTGGACTGGTCGCCAGTCTGTCGCAGGGTAGAATATCCACAATCACACATCCATTCACTCTCACAGTCATACCTATGGTCAATTTAGAGTTTCCAATCAACCTATGAAGCATGTTTTTGGACAGTGGGAGGAAGCCATTAAGTAAAATAAATAGTGGTTGCTTCTTTGGTGAAGAAATCCTTCCAAGAAATCCTGGAAGAAATCCTAGTTGTCAACTGAAAGCTGATAATTACTGTTTAGGAAAATAACGTTTGTTGGCACAAGGAAATGTTTTTTGTCTCTGTTTCAATTACATAAAAATATGGATCATTCCAAATCAACTCATTCTAAACTTTGCCAAGTTTGTGTGTTTTTTTTTCTTTATTGTGCAATTCTATGCATTATCTACCACATGAGACTTTGCTTGCTTTTTTTAAGTCTAGACTTACAAGCCAATACTTCGGTTTTGACCTGATTAATGTTAAAATAAGTTGTAATTTTGTCAAATTTAGTGGGTTTGATCTGTGATCCTAATCCCCCATGTATTTCTTTGTCTAACCTCTATTTGCACCACCCAACTTAATCATTTTAAAAAATATTATTTTAAACATTTTGTTGCCTTTTTACACAATCAGCAGTTCATGTTCCTGCCTGCACCCATTCTCAAGCCATACGTCAAAAGTGTGAAAAATCCTGAAACAAATCCAACCCTGCCGCTGTACCCACATTCAGCCTATTTATAATCTGTCAAATCAGAAACAAAATGCAGGTGGTAGGAACTGCAAACTAAAGTTAGTGATACTGATTTGATGAACAATTGGAGGTAAAAAAAATAGTTGATCATAAATCATCTTTACACAAAACTTTTCTAATGTGCAACACATTGTACAAGAATATTATGCTGTCACTCACCTTTCGGCATATCCCGTAAGCGGTCACCAAAGCAAATCAACCTTCACTGAGTCCCACAGGTGGTTACCGGTATGTTGAATGCCCTTCCTGGCATAACCCTTTTTTTATCCGGGGGTTGGCACAGAGGGACTCAGAATTGGGCTACATAGTTCGGCAGTAGCATGAAGGGACTTGCCCGAGTACCAACCCTGGATAAAGCTCATCGCGCCCCCTGGGAAACAATTCCTGGTTACCCCTCGAGCCAGTCCTACACGCAGCCAACTCAACCATGTAGCTCACATGTGTCAAGCCCAAGGCCTGCGGGCCAAATGTGGCCCGCCATGTCATTTTATGTGGCCCGCGAGAACATAAGAGTTTTTAATTTCTTAGAGAAAAAAATAAAAATGGGTGTGTATTTATTCATACTTTGGGGGAATCAGACTTAAAATATGGGATTGGGCAACTATACATTAGGACTTAAACACTGCCAATATATAACCTAACCTGTCAGAGTCACATTTAAAAGGATTTATGTTAGAGTAACAAGCAAACATGTTTTCTATGCAACTCTAATTGTGACTTTAAAAAGTTATAATAAATAAATAATGAGTTATTTAACATTAAGGAGTAGTTACATTTTGTTTCATTATATTCAGTTACATGTATAAATCATATCTGGGCCTTTAAAGACAGCCGCCATGTTGATGTGGCCCTCAGTGAAAATGAGTTTGACACCCTTGATCTAGCTGCTATTCAAGAATATTATGTATATTTATAAATCTAAAATGAAAATAATTTGTTGTGTGTACCAGACTGATCACCGTGATTGCAAATAGATAAGCTGCCTGGACATCCCATTCATTATGGACGTTTGAAAGAATTTGAGTAATTCAAATTGATAATGTTTAAATTTCATAAATAGACATTGTATTTTGTTTTTCAAATAACATTTGATAGTTGGCAACTAGGGCTGCGATTTTCGTTATCAGTTATCAATATTGCGATGACGATATAACTAGCGACACATGAACAAATAACAAAACAAGCAAAAACATCATTTCTATTTTGCTGCAACAGTTTAATTTAAGTAAGAGTCGACATAACTTAAGTTATACTTCAAATGACCCTTGTCTACAAATGAGGCAAGCATCTAACATAAAAGGGGACCATCCGATTGGTCAAATCCATAAAGGGATTTGTTTGATTCGTTGAATAATTCGAGCTACCATAAGATTTTTTAGCACATTTCAGAAAACCATTTATGTTCCTCGTCTTTTGCTATATGCGTATAGCACAGCTTGATATTGCGATAACCATAAATTTGCGATTTATTGTGGAGGGCTATTGGCAATGCACTGAGCTGTTGTCCACTAACAACCAAATTATAAATGTGTTACTTCTACTGTAATCCAGAAAAGCATTTGCTAATCTGTTTTGTTGTTAATAAACTATAATTCGACTTTATTTATACCGAAAAGCCACAGCTGGATATTCTGTGATGGTGGGATCTCTCAGGTCAGCTAAAGCTAGAAAGTCACTTCTTCTTTGCTTTTTTCAAGGTCAGAACAAAGCAGATCACTATTACGGCAAGTTTTCAGAAAATGCATGTTTCTTGGATTTAAGGCATGTGACAGTTTCAACTAATGAGATAATAATAAGAGACAAATAATACACATTTTTTCATATTATTTGAAAACGTTTAATCGTTTTTATATTTTTGAGTAGTACTTAAAATGTCCGATGTATACTTATGTAAAAATAAAATCTAACTCTGGCTTTAGGACTTATGCATAGAAAAATCAAAAACTTTCTATTTCACAACACTGTAGGGAAAATGTTTTTGTTTTATTTCTTTTATTTATTTATTGTGTTGTGTCAAAACAAATGAATTTGAAATTGCTTGCACTTTCAATGTCACTTGTCATGTTTCCTTAAAGACCCACTTCCGTTAAAAATGTGTTTTGCGTGTTTTTAACATGTTTTTGTAACATTTTTCTCATGATGGAGGAGATAAAGAAAATTAATACTGAAATAATTTCTGAGTATTTCTATATTTAAATTGTGGTGAATCAGGAGCAAATGAAAAAACGCTGTTTGTAGTTCTTTACTAAAAACTACAAAAAGAGGTCTGCTCCGCTCCATTTCGATACATCTGCATGATCGAAGTGGGACTCTAAAAGCCTAAAACCGACATTGTGCATCCCTACTGATTTGAAGCAATATCCAATTCATCGTGGAACTATTTTTGGCAGCAACTCGTTACCATTAAAATTTTTTAGTGTTGGGGACGCTACAGTATCTGTCTAATGGTTATCCTGTTTCTTGCTTGATGAAAGTTTTAGATTCTATGAAACTGTGTTTAAAAATTATTGTCTAATCATTGGAACAAAATCTCGAGAAAAAAAGAAGGAAGAAGATAGTTAAATTGTCACGGTTTATCTATGTCAGATTTGAAGGGTTAATAGAATTCTTCCCAACTTTAGCCAAGTTTGAGACATGAGGCTTTCAGCACTGTTTAACAGTTGGATAAGCTCCTCTTTCAATCATGATGCCCCATTAGACCACCCCTCCTCCTTAGGCTTTCTCTTAACATCCGACCAGCTGGAGCCTCAAGGGGACAAAAGGACAAGCAGTGACAACACATCATAGGCACCTTTCCCTGTTATTTCTAGGACACACAGTGACCCAAGTGTGACCCCATTATCCCCGAGCAACTGTCTGTGCTCTCAGCTCCACCTTTATGACAGCAGGTCTAACTTAAACCATCGCTCATCTGAAAAAGGCATCAACATTGTCTTCATCCCAAACCCCATAAGAACCATAAAACGATTCACCCTCAGCTAAATTACCTTACCGCCCAAAGACCTGCTGTCCATACTAAAACCAACCAGTGACAGACACCCCACCGTGGCCCATCTGAACCCTTACCCATGATAAATACTTCAACCCTCCACCCTTCACCACCCACTCTGATTCAAGACCCACCACATGGTCATTGATGAAAGAAGCCCCCCTCCAGGGATCAAATGAGCTGGAAGGACATCAAGCAGCCTGCTTGCCCCAGTCTTAGTGCTACTCAGGCGGGCCAGTGCTTGGGTTCCTCCTCCACCACTATTCACCACTATCCTCCATACTTCCACAGCTCCACTCCGTGGGCCCACGAAGGGGGGAGGTTAATGAAGCATGGGGAGGGAATTACACTAACGCTAACCGGCAGATGTCCTATATTGTTCCATACTACAATAAACAATATGGCTGCCTCTGGTACATTAGCATCAAAAAAGGAGCTGAGCTCAGAAAGCCATGTTTTGACTGCCTCTTGTAGTCAGTCTGTTTTCTCCCATTTTTTCAGGGTTAGATATGTTGCCTTTTTGTTTGGTTTTTCTTTTCTCCACAAGTTGTTTAAAGCACCTTTGGAAAAAAAACCTTCCAACTTCAATTTGGAACTTTTGACTCGTGCAAATCATATAGGCAACCTTGTACTCACATACTGTAAATCTTGCCATTTCTATCTATTTATTAGACACTGCCTCAATTGCCTTTGTTGAGCTTAGTTCTGGAAAAATGCTGAAATGTTTATGACTTTTCGTGTTTGTAATTGATGCTATAGAAAAGGCTAAGAAGGCCAAGATTGTTTGTGTCCAAGAGTCACACGTGAGATAATTAGTGTTTACTAGGAAATGCTGTTGAAAGGAAACATGGTGAAATGACTATTTAAAGCTGAGAGGAACTGATGGGTGGAGGAATACTATTGTGTCAGCCCCCCCCATGCTACACACACACAAACACACACAAAAATGGCTAACTGCCTGCCTCTGTCCTATGGCCCTGTGTGTCTGCTGCCATTCTTCATAGGTCATGGCTGAATGGAGATGTAGAAAGGAAGGACTGTTTATGCATCCTGCCTATGGTCAGAGGGCACCCACATGCTTTTGCATGCTTTCACTCAGTGATGCACCCTTACGCAGGGGTACACATGTACGCAAATATACCCGTTTTACTTTATAACCAAATGTACAGAGCGTTTGTGCCACATCGCTCATCATCCCCACAAAACCGTGTGGGGAGTCTTTTCTATGGCTAGCACACAACCAGGCCCCACGCCATTTGCTAATGTTTTCTGCTTGAATTCACAGGCCTCATTGACTCGCACACCAGCTGGTTGGCCACTTAATAGAGCTGTGGACTCTGGTCCTCTTCACTTGTGGGGTCTTGATAGACTGTTTTGGAGCTGTTTGTTTAAGATATGTGTTTCCTTAAAAAAAAACATGTGTCTTTGTAATTTTAGTTACCATTGTTTTTCCTTGCTCTATGTTACCTACCCTACCTAATTCTTACATGCAAAAACATGAACTGGATGCATTAAGTTGCCTGGATGACAGTTGAGGTAACAAACTGCCTTACCACTATCCCTTGAACTATTTGTTTACAGGTGTAAGACCTGTTTGAGTTTCAAAAGAACAAGTCTAAGCTGGTTTGGAAATAGCTTTTTCCTGCTCACAATAGTTTGCTAGTTTGTCGTAGATGCAGTGCTACTTGAAGTCACTGCTGACGGGCCTGAAAAGCAAGCAAGAAACAGTTAACTATAGCAGGACAGCTGCTCGCCAACACAGATCTGTTCTCGCACAAAGCAGGGGCCTAACTCTGCCGCTGTCATTTGTGTGTGTATGTGTGTGTGTGTGTTATAGTCAGTTATCAAACATCTGCCACAGTCGACAAGAAAAGAGATAGGCTTCTTCTTGTTGACTCCCTCAATACTTCAATGTCTTGTTGCATTTGTATGTTGTTACTTTTTGTTTGGTAACTTTCTGTGCAGATGCATTAATTGAAGTTGTTAGTTTTACTGAATCATATTCATCAGGTCAAACACACCAAGTTAAAAAATTCAGTTTGTAATTTCTTTCTTAAAACCTGTTTTTTTTTTAGGATATGATGTACCAGCTGCTCCAGGGACTGGACTTCCTGCACTCGCACCGTGTGGTTCACCGTGACCTGAAGCCCCAAAACATCCTGGTCACTAGCGGAGGACAGATCAAACTGGCGGACTTTGGGCTAGCTCGCATCTACAGCTTCCAGATGGCTCTGACATCTGTGGTGAGTTAGTGCCTATCAAACCCTATTGGCACAGAGTTTAGCCTCTCTGTCTTTGATGGGGAACTATTCCCTGACCCTGATGCCATGTGGAGCTTTGGCCAACTAAGTGTCATGGCACCTGTCCACTAAGCATCTCCTGAAAACCTCCCAGCTTATTCTAGAGCTTTTTCTTTCATTTTCTCATATGTTCTAAAACTGTTTTCCCCATTTTTAACTAATGCACAAAACACATGGCTTGAACTTTTCTCCCTTCTCCTGAGAATTGGATAAAAAGCATCCAGTGTTTTGTCTGGGCACTTACGGGGCATCAGTTGGTATCTCAAGAGGAGTGCGCCAAATGATAGGATTTCTCTGTGTAAAGTGAGAGCCAAGTCCCCCCTTCATGTAGTGTCTCAGGAACCCCTCAGTGGCTGTCACAGAGCGGGATGGAGCAGACAAGAGGAGACAGATAGGCCTCCCCTCACACTGTCGGTACTTTGATGTTCAACTGTTGAGCTCTGGTATCTGATGACTTGATAATATACAGAGGGAGGCAGAAGGGAAACTTGGGAAGAGCTCAAATTAAGAAGCAACGAAACAATAAATGTGGGCAGCACTAGACACTTGGTGCTTTTTTTTTAATGTAAGCCTTTATGATAAGGTCTTTTGATCTTCTTTGCATTCATGCACACACATGCATTCATGCCTTGTAGCACATTAGCAATTTTCCCAGCCTGAACTTGTTCAATTCATTTGATAAAGTTGTAATGGAATGAAAAACGTGTCGAAGCAAAAATGTAAACAATTAAGAAAAATAGTTTTTTTTTAAAAAGCTTTGGTGTTCTAATCCTATTGAATACATACAGGCATGTAGTTATAACATTTCATAGCTTAATGTAAAGCTATCAAAGATAAGATATTCCTTTATTAGTCCCACGATGGGGAAATGTACTTGTTGCAGCAGCAGTACAGGTACAGAGAGCGATATATAAAGAAAAAAAGAAAAACTATGGAGTCAATATATACACAATATACACACATAAATTTCCAAAAAATTGCACAGGATTAACAAGGCTGCCAATAAACCAGCCGTGATAGCGTCATGGTTAGTAGCTCTGGTTTGATCCCACATGTAACAGAAAGATAGAGGAATAGATGAATTTGTAGTGGCTGGTTTGAGGCACACAAACACCATTTTCCAGTCTTTAGAAGAAGAAAAACGAATTTCATGTTGTTGTCTCACCAAATTTAAAAAATAACACAAATATTGTTACTACTGTACCTTATGTAGTTTGGCAGTAAAAGGGAATTGTTAGTCTTTGGAGTTTAATTATTCTATAAACTGATCAGGATGTCTGATATCAGCTAAACCTAAGGTTTTTATTGTGGAGGTGTTGCAACTCGAGTAACAAGCAGCTAGAACTGACGGACATCTCAATTTGTTCTGTTATTTTAATTCAAAAGTTATGTAAAAATAGTGGATTTGAGTCTTGGATTCAGTGTGTTCACATTTGATGCTTCGTTTAAAAGAGGGACACATTTAAGCTTTAGGAAAGCATTCTCCCAGATTTAGATAGCTAGAAATATACAAAGAAGCAAAATGAATGCAAAGACTGATGTAAATAATACATGATAAATTACAAAAGCAAACAAGTGTCAGATCAGTTGCTTTTGAAGTGGAGTTGCAAAAGGTGAGCAGGCGGCCTCATCTGTGATGACCTTTGGTAGATCATTGACAAGCAAGGAACAACATGTGAGACTAGAGCGTGTTCCAACTTATTATGCAAATGATAGTTTTCTAAATATTCAATGCAAATGACAGTCAGCATAATTTTCAAGTCACCAACCAGTAGGGTAAATATTAAATGTTATTGAAAAAACCTCCTGAAGATAACAGTATTTCTTTTAAATGCACTGTTCCACATTATTACGCACCAGAGAGTTCCACAACATTTTATAGATTCGGAAGAATGAAAAATGGTCATTTGTTGAATTTGCTCCATTTGGAGAAATCAAAATCTATTCCAATCAAAAATATTTTGATTGGTCAAGTTACATTTGACCCCTTATTTTGTAGCAGCTTCATAATTCCTGCATCAACTTGTGAGTTTGTAGGATGACAGAAATGTCTTATTACCGTGACAACGCACCACACCACGTAACAAATAGTCCACTTTTTGTGTAAAAAAAACAATCTAAACCGAACAAATAACAAGAATAAAGTACTAAAATCTGATTGAATATTTATTTCTTTTGCACGTGACCATGGTATAAGCGGGATAGTGGCCTTACAAGTCTGCATTATGTAAGGGTTAATGGCTGACGAAGTATGCATTATCACTTTTTAACGCACACCGTGGTAGCCTGAACTGCTTCCGCGAAGTGCGTTAAAAAGTGATAATGCATACTTCGAAGGCCATTAACCCGCTTATACCATGGTCACTTACTAAAGAAAAGAATAGTAAACCGTTTTTAGTCCTTAATTCTTGTTTTTTTTTTCCAATTTTGATCGCTTTCTCACAAAAAGCAGACTATTTGTCACGTAACAACTAATCCGCGTCGCGCCGATGCAGTCACGACTCTGCGATACAAAGCGATATATATATGCTTATCTTTCCGATGGGTCGAATAAAGCATCAGTTCAGAGAGAAAGTTCTCCTCTTACCGCTTGTTTTTGTCCAAATGATGAAGCAAAAGGTTGTTATAAAGATGCCGGTGCAGTGATACAAAACATTTAAGCTAGGCGACCGGAACTTCTTTTTTCACCGTGGGTTATCCTGTGGTATATCACTTTTTAATACACACCCAGCAGCCAATCAGAATCGAGTATTCACCCGGACCATGGTATAAAAGAAATTAACCAGAAATGATTCGAGCTTCCACGGTATGCGTTAATTTCTGATAATGCACACTTCGTCGCCATTATCCCTAATGGATTTGTCTGGCAGAAATCTTCCTTTTTTGTGTTTATCTGCATGAACCTGTGTGTGCCCTGAATCAACCTCCAGTCTTTTGAATAGTACGATGATCTCGCTCAATTTTTGGTTTTCATACCTTGTCTATGTCATTTAACTATTTCACGCTGTTTTAGAGATTCTTTTTCTTTCCTATATTCCTTGAAAATGTTGGTCTGCTTCATAATGTGGAACGTCCTTCTTTAGTACCGTAGTTCGAACTCACCTGGGAAACTAATTATCTCAGGTCCAAATAGCGCTGATACAAAATATCATCCATGAGTTTAAATTAAAAAACAAAGAATTTCCTTTTTTTTACACTAAAATACAATTTGCATAATAATTTGTACATCCAAGGTTTTGCTTGCTTTGCCTTTGACTGAAGCCCAGCACTGTCTCACGCCCTCATCCAGTCTTATATAACCCCACCCACAATTACTGGAAAGATACAATGATTGGATTGAATTGTACAGAAAAACTGAATAGAATATAAATGACTGACATGTCCAAAAACACCGAAATCTGTGTTCTTATATGGTGTAGCAGATCCATTTACTGTGTGTCGGTACCAAGTGGCACACAGTTTGGGTATCCATCTTTTGAAGTAGCATTAATCAGATCCTAGTTTCTTCTGCCATTATTTATTATTGGATACAACCATTGAGCTAATTGACATACAAATTGCTTTTGTAAATGTAAAAACAACACCATTTGCGAAAAAAAGGTTAGTACATAAAAACAGTTGAGCAACATCACACTGTTCATTTATGCATGAGGCAAAAAAAAACAGAAGAACTATTAAGACTATTTTATGATTTGGACAAGAAATTGCTGAGTTCATTTATGAGATCTATCCTCCTGCTTGTATCATTGCGTCATGTTAGTCAATTTATAGTTTCACTGTGGATTTTTTTCTTTTATGACTAAAAGGGCGAGCTTTTTGTTGAGGTTAGGGTGCCTCTTGGGGAATTACCGGCTATTAACACATCAAGTCCCTAAATCTACTCATGCACCCAAGATATGGTTCAAATACATTCGCACACACATCCATTTCCTTCTTTGGTTGTAAAGGTTGGACCACATAGATTTGAATAACTGCAATTTTTGTTCTTGAATCTGTTTTTCACCAATAGTCTTTATGAAATGCAAAACAATACTGATGAGGTAGAGCATCTCATTACTTCATTTCTGACATGTGGCCATAGTTGGAGCTTAGGTGCTAAATCTATTTAGTGATGGGGATTTGGTTGAGTTATACACAATGCATGTGTCAGTGTACTTGTGTTTGGTGCATACTTTGGTTGTTGAGCTCTGCAACGTGAGGTTGTCGGTTCCAGATGAATGTTCGTGCATCTGGAATCCCCCTGGAATCCCCCCTATCAGGCCAAAACACGCACACAATCTCTTTTCACGCATTCATTGTTTCCTCTTGCTAATTAAAGCACAAAATCTTTCCTGTGTGCAGAACGCGGACACTAAAAACACATTTTCTTTAAGAGGATCTTCCCCTTTGCCCAACAGACCAGCAGTTACTGATTTAGTCACCAGTGCCACTGTAACTGACACAAATGGGCTTTGGAGAACTGCTCTTGCTTAAGCAGACAGGGCAGTTTTTGAAGTGAATCATTTAGAGCTTGTAGAATGAGACGATAGTCGAAGTCAACATTTGCATAAAGCCGTCAAAGAGTCCCTAACTCCCTTTTTTTCCCCCCCAGTCTTGCTAACTGAAAGTAGCACTCTCATACACTAAAGTGATGATTTACCAGCACTGCTTGAACTTCTCTTTTTGTGATGAATCTACTTTCTTGCCCAGCAACACGGTCGGTTGTTGTGTTCGGCCAGTACATACGTTTTAAGAAGAAGTTATGAAATTTGACGTGATACGCATGCCTGCGTTTGACTTGTGGCTCAATCAGCAACACTAACAAATTATGGTCGACTTAAAAGATAAAAAAAGAAGAAGCAAAGGTAGACAAATCACATGGTCTCCGCTGCCGGTGGAGATCCTCACAGCTGTTGGTTTGTTGTTAGTTTTTCTGAATCGGGTCAAGATTGGTGTCTCGTAGTAACACAAAAAGTTAATTGATTGATCAGACCCACCTGATTACCCCAGATCTTCATTTTTTTCATTTGCGTTTTAAACTTTTAAATTACATGTTATGTTAGTCACAAGTTCCCAATTCAATTTTCATTTTAATTGAATTTATATTTTTAGGTAAAATAAATTGACTTTCAAATAATTTTAAGTTTTCACTTAATTAGTAATGTAAAATTATCAAGGTTGCAATGTTTAGTAATAAGATATGACTTATTACCTGGAAAAGTAACCAAAAAGCATGTTTGTGCCATAGTAAAACACGAAATTGCTTTAAATGAAAAAGCAACTCTGTCATTTGCTGAATTATTTTTGTATTTTAAAACTAATTAGATTTAATACAGAATTTTGTTGACCCAGCTCTCTAAAACACAAAATGGTTTAAAAAAAAAGGATTTCGCACTGTCAATCTGAAGTGGGTGATCACCACACGCTCCTAAACTGAGATTTTTGTTTTCCAATAAACTTTATTACACATTTTTCAATTTACAGAAATTCACATTCAGTTGCACAATAAATAAACAATTGTTAATGTCAAACACACATATAAGACCAAACAACAATAATAGTAATATGCCCTGGGTGTGTCTTTTTTCTTCTTAAATTATTTATTTATTTTTTAAATGCTCATTTACAAACCAAGTTAGGGTGAACAAATGTTATAAATGCGCATATAGAAAAAAACTAAACAAAACAAAATTTAAATATAGGCAAAGGCAAGGCAAAAAACAATTAAAGATAACAATACTTTTGATATATTTTGATAAATTACTGTAGTTTTCTTTTTTTTGTTTGGAATGCATTTAAGACACGTATAATAATCAGAAAAATAATTTAAAAAACACTAAACAAAGGGCATGTATTTTTCCATTTACACAAATGAATGAAATGTCTGCATACATCCTAGGCTGAGACGTTCCATCCTAGGTTCTGGATTGGAAGTACAAGTCAAGTACAAGTCAAGATTCAAGTATCAAAAATTATAGGTAAAATAATGGTTATTGTTGCAAATTGTCATCATCCATCTTCAGAACCTGCTGGATCCCTTTCAGGGTCACGGGGTTGCTGGAGCCAACCTAGCTAGCTACTGTTGAGTGAAGGTGGGGTTCACCCTGAACAGGTTACCAGTCTGTTGCAGGGCCACACAGTCGCACACATTCACACCTAGGGCCTATTTAGAATCCCCAATCACCTATAAAACAGGTTTTTGGACAATGGGAGAAAGCCAAAGTGCCCCACACGGGGTAAACAGGCAAACTCCACACAGTTCTCTCTGCTCCTTTTCAGTCATGGAGATGCATGGTGTGCTAAATATATTAATGTCATGTGATATTCTTCATGAAAGGGATAAAAAAGTAAACAAAAGACAAAGCATACAAAAAACAAAAAGACCATGATCGGCCTCTTAACATTGAACTTCGTGTGGTGAATACTTTTAATGAGCAGCTATACAGAATTGGTAAAACAAACAAACAAAAAACCTAAAATCCCATTTTACCACCTTCTTTATTAAACATTGGACATGCTGTTGAAAAATGATTCCCCTTTTGTTCTTGAGTAATATTTGAAGGTCACCTGTCTGATTAAAGGAACTGGTTAAGCTGTAACTGGCTCCACTAAACTGAATGGAAACTTAATGAGTGAGCTGAGATTTTGGAAACACACACTTCAGTAATACTCAGCATTTGTTTCGGTTTATCAGTAAAGGTGTGCTTTTTGGGGAAAGAATGTAAGGCACTGAAAGATCAAAGGAATATTTCGAAAGTTTGATGATGAAACTTACATCTATCTGACATTTGGGAATTTGGGAACGTAAACTACGTGTGACTTGCGTTCAAGTGACCACTTCCATTGAAAAGTCAATGTAAACGCACATAAACGTGCATTTTGCGCTCTAAACTCTAGCATTCATGTGCTGCAACGCAATTTTCCAAGACAGTTTTCAGACTTCATTGCAAGTTAAATCAAGTTGAACTTTGACCTGTCAGGAACGCGGATGTGGTTGTGACTAAGGGATGACGCCACTTTTAATTCACAGAAGTACCAACCATTTGAAAATTGTTAATGGAGGAGAAATTAATAATTGCGATTTGTGTTAGAATTCTACGACACCAAGTCTTTCATTCATCGGAATAGAGCTGTGAGCAAAATTCATGAGATTTGCACCGCTTTGACATTTCGCACCAAGTCTCTTCCAATTGTAGGTGGTGGACATGCGCTAGTAGAAGAAGAAGCCCTTCCTTGCATTCAAACGCGCATTCAAGACACTGCTTGACACTGACCAAATTAATTCGTCCAACTCGATGTGATACAGACCAAATGCAAGGGGTGAGTTTTGACAGAGTTTGGCTTCATGTTGAAGGACTTCCTGTCATTATCTACAACTCCAAAGGTAGCAGAGGATTAGAAGTTACGTTAGATTTTGTTAAGAGAAATAAATCTAAAAGCTGACTGTATGGGGAGTCTATTTTCCATACCATTCACTCAACATCTACTGCAGTACAATGCAGTCTGGATGGTCCCATGAAGCTCATTTGCCTAATCCTTGCATGCATGTCATGTGCATGTTGTTGCCTGTTGAATTGGATTTAGTTAAAAAAGTTTTTCACTTACAAGTAAACAGAAAGTGATGTTATAGTTAACAGATTAGATTTGCCTTTAAGTGTTTGTTTTTTGTCTTTTTATCTTATCTTAAGAACATCACAACACAAAAGCTGAAGGGGGTTTTTGGACTCTGAGTCAAATTGTTCAGTCATGACTAACACAAGGCTCACATTAAAATGACTGAACTACTTACTTTCATGATTTTGTGAGCATAATTTACATCTCCGATTTGGTTTTAGACTCCTAACCTTTATCCCCACAGCCTTCTGTGAACTCTGTCAGTGTTATCTGTGCCGAGAAGTGAAACTGTTACCTGCTCCAAGGTGTTTTCCCTATGTTTCCCCCCAAGTTCCCTTCCGTCTGCCCTTACCAGAATAAGAGACTTCAATACATCTTGAAACCAGATTACCTCTCTATATTCAAGCTCTTAACAAGTTTTTTTAGACTGTTCTTTTTGCCTAAGACAGACAGGAAAAAAGGCAAGCAAGCGTTGGCGGGGGCGTATTGTACTGCACACAGTTGAGCACGTGCGCTCTGGAGATGTTCAAATATCTCCTCAAACAGCTCCACTTGGTCAAAAAAAACAGAAGAAAAGTCAGCCTGAATAGTCTGCAGCATAGCAAAAGACTGGCTCCAGCTTGACTTAAGCAAACATTCATACACTTACATGATATAGAATATATACAAGAATGAATACCAGCACATTTTTAGATCATTGCAGATTTCATACCTTAAAAAAAATGGGAAATTATAGACACGCCACGCAATCGTTACACGTGGATCCACAAACCCTTGGCTTAAGGAAAAACACAGACACCAATAGTCACCTGTATATCAAAACCGAGTCCGTACAAGCAACAGCAAACTGAGCATTAGCAGAAAAAGAGGAAAAATGACAGCATATATCAGGAATTTTCCAGTTAATGATGTGCGGATGTGGTAGCACTGGGGAGAGGGAGCCACTGACTGTGCTGTCTTTGTTTCGTTTGCTGTGGGCCCCGTGCAGCATTCCTGTACGCTGTGCATACTTTGGCAACAGTTGCAGTGCCCCCTTTTTTCCTGTCGTACCGTAGACAGTCTGTGTGCTGCTCTTGCATTTTTCGCTACCAGGTCTTTCAAGCTTCCACCCACGACCCCTCTGGTTGAGTATACCTCACCCCCACTACCGTCAGAACTCCTCGTTCCGGCTTGGCCTCGCGAGGCGTCTGAGTTGTCCTTTTTGCAAAGTATAGGAGAGAAAGTGAGGTAGGAGTGAAATAATGGTGTTTATAACATGGCTGACTGCTGAGGCTTCGAATGGGGCCCCTCTGGAGACACAACATCACAGCCTGTGCCCTACTGTACTTAGAGTGCAGTTCTGTGGTTATTATTAGCACATCCGCTTTGCCTTTCCCATATGTGGTCTACCTACAGACTCTGTATCCTTCTGAGATTCACAGAGGAAGACTTTCATTTATGATAGATTGCTTTTAGGAATGCCGTTAAATCCAGGATTAAAACTCATCCCAGTTGGGCTTTCGGAAGAACAAACTGCACTTTTTATCCCACTTCCTGTTGGAAGGTAAAAGTGCCCATCAAGCCTTTTTTGACCTGCTGAAGTCATGTTTTTGTGTCCTGTGCTTGTGAGTGTGCAGAGGGTGCATGTCTGTTTTCAGGGCTGCTCTTTCATCCTCTGCTTCCTCAGTAAGAGGGAATGTAAACATGGGCTTCTGGCCAAACGCCGCCAATTCCATCACCTCCAGGCCACAAGCTCCTGTCATCTTCAAGGCATTATGTCATTTTGAAGGTCTCCATTAGAATCAGGACACACAGACTCAAGGGAAACTTCAGTCTGTGTGTCCTGATTGGCTGTTGATCTTGTCAATCACTCTCCTCTGTGCCATGTCTCCTGTAAAGAATGCCTTCAGTTTGACAGATTTACTTAAATCTTCAATCACCATCAGATCTTTGTTTTCATTCTATAATACTTGTTTTTTTTATGAAGGTTTGAACTTTGAGAGTTTAATTAAACAAGTGAGAAAAGTGTGAAAAACGTCATGTCTGTCTGAGAAAAGTGAGAAGTTTTACAGCCTTAAAACATCTATAATCCTGCTTTGGATTTCATCTGTCATGTTTAGAACGAGGGATAAACGTTAATAAACGAGGGAACACTGAACAGCTTATGTAGCTTTGGGGAATTCAGAATTAACTTGTTTATATTCTTATTTATATGAATCAGCTCATTTTGATCACTTTTATTCATCCCTTAGATCATTTCATTAATCCATCGATCTATCCATCTTCAGATCTGAATCCTTTTTGGAGTTGCTGGGGCCTATCCCCGCTACTGGAGAGAGAAGGTGGGGTAAACCCTGAACACGTCACCAGTCTGCTGCAGGGCCACACACATTCTCAGCCCAACTCGTCATATATGGACGCATGGGTAGGGACCCCCCTCCATATCATATATTGACACTTTGGGTGAGCCCAACTCGTCGTTGTTTGATGTGCTGTCTCCTCCAGTTAAATGAATTAAGTAAAGTTTTGCAGATTCTAACTTCCACCTTATTAATTACAATAATACAGCAAAAAAAGGAAAATATTTTTCTTTGTCCTCATATAGGCAGAAGCAGCGCTCAATGCATCGCTTTATCTTAAAATAGCCTTCATTTTTGTTGGTATATAAAACAGCAATGAAAGTAAAACAATCATTATAGTTGAAAAGGTAAATCAATCACCAGAGTTTCGGGATGTCCAATTTTCAGTGGGTCGAAAAACGATGTGTTGGGCTCCCTGAGAGCGTCAATATGTGACGCAAGTGTGGGGTGAGAACACATTGCACATACACAACCCATGAAGCATGTTACTGGACTTTTGGAGGGAGGCGGAGTGCATGAGGAGAACATGCCAACTCCACACAGGAAGCACCCAGCTGGGATTTGAACCAGGGCCCAGCTGTGTGATGAGAGCGCTAACCACTGCATCAAGATGCCACCCGAGAACATTTTCTATAACTTTTTTGGTCAGACTCCCAGTTCAGGCTTGTTGGAACCTAAAATTGGTTTCTTTGGGTAAAATTATATATGTTTAATACATACTATCCACTAATAAGCGCCATTTTTGGTATTTGACTCTCCTGTAAAGCCTTAATAATGTTCAGTAGTTATATTGAGCTATATTAACAGCTCCTGAGAAACTTGGTTGATACTCTGCATAATTACAGAGAGCAGTAGTGGCCTGGAAGCGAGTTCAAACATCAGGAACATGCTGTGGATAGCTTGCATACATTTGCACATACAAAAATACTTTCCATTGGAGAACTAAAATCGAAGGGCTTCTCACGTGCACAGAACATAAGTCAGCTGCCCTCACATGCATGCCAATGCCCTTTGTTTTAGTGTTACATGGTGCGTTGGCTTCAGAGATCCAGATGATGCACAGCAGACAGGCTTGGAGGTCTGCCTTGTGTTGTGAAGGTCTTCTGGGGCAGGAGAAGCCATTTCCTCTCTCATGGGAAGTAAGCAAGCGAGATCAACAGAGAAAGCTGTAGAGGATGGTGTTTTGGGGTGGGGGGTGGGGGGTATGCTTTCAGCAGAAAGGAATTCCCAGAATGTTGTCCTTTAATCTGGAGTCAGCCTCACACTCTCCCCCGTCTTTCAGCCTAACTTTTTCACTTTTCCCATTTAGTTAATCTGAAGTTATTTGTTGTTGTCCTTGTTCCAAGGAAGGAAACATCAGGTTTCAAACATCAGCCTAGAAGGTTGAAAGAGTTTATTTATTCTATCTGTGACTCATGTGGTGTACTGTACATGGGAATCTGTATCCTCTTTCATGCCACCATGAAAGAAGAAGGAGAGCAGAGGTTGGAAGTGAATCAAAACAGAGAAAAGTAAAACAACCAGACTAAAAAATTAGGAATCCAAACATGGTGGGAGGAAAAGAAGGCAAAGAGGACACACAAAAAGCTAGATTGGAAGCTTTTCTTTCTTTCTCAGGACAGCAGAAGTGTTGCTGTAATCATCTTTGCTAAAACAGTTGTTGTGCTCATTGTTCAGTGGTGACTCAGAGCAAGTACCTGTTGTAACAGTAAAACTCAGTAACAAACTCGAGACTGGAGCTTTTCAAACAGAGGGTTAAGCTGAATCCATTCATGTGTGTTGTGGGATCTGGTTGATGTCGGCTCTGCTGCATTTCATGCATGTGAGTTTTAAATAACTTGCAGAAAGCAAAGGTTGCAGGAAAAATACTTTTATGGACTCTTTATTTGGCTAAATGGATCAAACTTCATAGTTGGTATCGTATAACCTGTTTATTGGAAGCCAGAGAAACTTGTCATTGGAACAGCCCAAATATTCATTTGTGCTGCTAATCCTACAAAACGCATATTCCGTTGAAGTGTTTCTACCATTTATACATGGAAATAAACAGACTTTGAAATGGTGTAGGACAAGGATCTGCAACCCGAGGCTCAGGAGCCACATGTAGCCCCTCCATTGTGGATATCTGGTTAAAGAAAAATGAAAAATCTTTTACATCAAAAAAGTCATGTATTTTTTGGAGTGCAAGACTCATCATGTAAAAAGAAAATTCAGAAAAGTCAAACTTTACTCAACTTATTCTCAAATATTTTAAGCATTCAGGTACACTTTGAGGCCACCAATTATGGTAGCTATGATGCTCCAACAATCCATCCAGTAATGTCGTTTCATAGCTAACCAAAGTCGTAATAAAACACACTCTGACAGAACGCTGTGCACCAAATCAATTAGATACCAGTAAGCACAACCAGTATTGATACCTAAGGCACGCTGCATTATAAAGCGGATTTCTGAAAAATACGACAAGGGTCACTTACTGTATTTTTTTTAGAGTACAAGTCGTGTTTTTTTCTCATAGTTTAGGCACGGGTGCGACTATTGACTTTATAACTGGATTGACTGACCCCTCCAACCTTAAATTCCAAATAGAAAGTACTCCCTGCCTCAAAAAAAACAATTATCAACTTCTATTGAGGAATAAACAGCTTTTACTCAGTAATTATATTTTTATTAGACTAACCATTCTTGCTCTGCTACCTTTTTACATGTTATTGATAATCCTATTTTTTTAAAATATTTTTTCTGTAGTGCAAGTTATTCAAGTTATAAACTGACTAGTCGGATGCCTCAATAAAAGCATGTGGTCTCATGTTAATCGTTCAAAAGGTTTGATTGACAGACACCCCGCTTTCAACTGTGGACATCCAACAAGGTCATTCCTGATTGGTCAGAGTGGTTGCCATAGAAATGTTGACTCAGACCAACTTAGACCAAATTACTGCTTCTTGACGTCATCTGTATTGTGGAAAGATGGCGACTGAACTGACTTAATTTTGTTGGAGCTGGAAGTAAGTCATTTTCTATGGGTGATGTCACACTCGCTCAGTCCAGTTTGTATATACAGTCAATGGGTGCAACTTATACTTAGGTGAGACTTATATGAATTTTGAAAAAAATAGGATAAATAGGCTCATATGTTCACTATTTTCATACTAACAACTGCAACAGGACACTGTAGATGTGTTTATCAGTATTGGGTATAAGTATTGAACGCAGCAGCATTACGCCGGGCTTAGCAGTGTTATTCAGAAGCGCCACACTTTTCTCCCAAAAGTGCGACTTATACGCTAATTTGTTTTTTTTTTTGTTTCTCTTTAGTTAATGTTTTCCTTTTTTTTTTTTGTTGTGACTTATACTCCTGAGCAACTTATAGTGCAGAAAATACGGCAGTTAGGTCTGATTAAGGCTGCAAAGGAAAACTCACGATATGCAATATTGGTGATTAATAATGCAATAAAGATATAATTTGCGGTATATAAACATATAGCAAAACCACCAAAAACATAATTCCCATTTCATTGCAAAAGTTTAAAAATGATACTCCAAATGATCCTCGTCATCATAGGAGGCGAACATCTAATAATAGGGCTCCATCTGATTGGTCAACAACGTGAAAGGGTCCATCCTAATTACACTACATACTACTGAACTTGCTGCATGGAGATGATCCTACAGACTGTCTTTAATTTTGAAAAAAAGTCATGAACCTCTGTCAAAAGTTATAAACTAATTCATACTTTGAAAAAAAAAAGGCTTTTTTTCATTATGTTTATGTTATACTTTTTCCAAAAACAACAGCTCATTATGTTTATCATATCAATAACATTGATATAAATGCAAATCAGTATCTTATTTTTGTAAAGGGTGAAATAAGAATTTGTGGCTCCTATTGGGTTGTTGTCAGTAAGAAATTGACCTGCATAGCTCTTTGAGTGTTGAAGGTGGGATCATTGCAGAGGAACGATAATGCCAAAAGAAATAATCCACCAATAAGACCTTTACGTATGAATCACTTATTGTTAAACACTAAAAATAGTAAATATGTCGACAAATTTGACTTAGGCATGAACAAATGCACCGGACGCTGCAGAGCAGCTCAGTGAGGTGCAAGAATAGACAGCTAGTTTTTAAAAAAATGCCATAAAGGAAGTGGTGAGGGTGTTATTCTAGGTTGATTTAAACTTCATTTATCTTCATTTGTCTTCCTGTGTCCCTGCTAGTATTTGCATGCATTAAGTATATGCTTTAATCTGTAGTTTGTGGCCACGTTTTCGAATAACTGAGGCGGCTATATGAGGTCTGTGGTTCTTCCTAGAAGGCTTTGTATGTACTCACAGCAGCACACTTTTTTCATGCTGCAGGGTATCAAATATATGCAATAGACTAAAGACGTTTGAGCTGACTGCTGAAATAGCTATAGGAACATGTCAAGTGGTTCGTTTTACAAATAATTCATATTTCAAATATTTTTAACAGCTGCATGTTTTTGCAAAGAAGAAATGAATGATAAACTGCACAAAGTAAAATAAATCCTACTAAATGGAGCACTGCATGATTTTTTTTGTTCTATACTCTAAAAATAAGAACGGCTGAGTCTGGACAGTTATTTTAGTTTCATTCAGGGTTTTTTTTTTCTTTTAAGTTTCGCTCTTCTATAATTTTTCAATGACCCCTAACAGTCATTGTTGTCTCTGAGCGTGTCTTTTTCTGGTCACATGTCTCTGCCTTATTCATCTCAACGGCCTCAACTTCTGCTCCGTTTCAACTGAATCAGGAAGCGGAGCTGAAAGTATCACACATCTGCAAAACGTGTTCTATTATTAGTGTCATCCAGTTTAAAAGAAACGCAGAAAAAACAACTTATTAAAACCAATTTGGATTTGCCTTGGTTATCCATGTAAAGGTTTTGTACATATAAGTATTTTGAAAATGGAAGTTTTTAGGTTTAAATATGAAAGTATTTTTAATACTTTTTAAAATTGTATTTAAAAAATACAATTTCACACCAATTTTCAATTACATCTTTTTGCATCTGAAAGCTTTTTTTGACTGCCTTTTTCATATGTTGTCTTCATTTTTTCTCATCTGCATTGGCTCTGTTTATGGTGAGGGGTTAAATTATACAGTGAAGCCCCCCCTTATTGTGGGAATTATGTACAAAATTATGTATGTATAACCTGCAATTATTAACATCCCTTAATTTTTACAATAATTCTAGATGTATTAAGGCTGAAAAAACCCTCACTTTCCTTGGGCAGACATTAAAATTTTCACACTCATAATGGATTAGATTTATCTGTGCTTTTCCAGACGCTTCATTCAATCCTCATTCTTACTTGGTGATGACAGAGGCGTGGCTGCCAGTTCGCGCCTACGGTCCCTCTGACCATCACCATTCATTACATTCACACACATTCGCCACACTGGATGGCAGGGAGGGTGAAGTCTCTTGCCCAAGGACACAACGACAGTTACACTAGGTTTACACTCAAATTCACAGTGGGCCAAAATAAAGCAGTAAAGTAAAGTCATGTGCCAAATTCAATATTTATTGATAAATTAACTGCAACTGATATGTAAAATTTAACCTTTTTATATAGTATTCCTTTGTTACAGCCACATCAGCTCCACATACAAGACAAACAGGTCTGTCCTTAATATTCGTGAACAGATAATGAAGCTCCTGGTGTCCATCTTTCATTTTCAGGCCATTTTTTGTGTAAAGTGAGATTAATTTGTCAGATGTGACTGGACCATGGCTGTCAGTGACTGTCAACAGAAAAAAGGAGCGCTTGCCGGTTTTGACTGCACGCCAACATACTAGCAAAGCATTGTGGGATGTGTAGTATTAGTGGTACAGTGTATAACGTGGGCCAGCTCTGATGCACATTTGACATGATCTCGCGGGCCAATTATAATTACACTGCGGGCCTTAGTTTGACACGTGTGGTTTACAAGATGAACGTGAACCAGTTGATTCTGACGTGGAGAAATGCGGGTTTTCATATCGACTTTGCACCAATATGCAACACTTTGCTAACATGAAGTGTAACACAATGGCGCTTTTCTGATTCAGCTGATTCATGTTGATTGCTTACAACAGTGTTTTTCAACCAGTGTGCCGCAGCACACTAGTGTGCCGTGGGATATGGTGAGGTCTGCCGTGGGAAGTTACCCTCATTAACATCAAAAACATTTTCCATCTCCAGGAGATCAGCTCTTTGTTCATCCAAACAGGTCCTGATAAAACACTGAGAAATTAGGAATATGGAAGATCGTAAAATACTTTTTTCTTTGTGTTTATTTGATCAAATTAAAGACTTTTTGATAAGAATGACGCTACCGCGATTTAGCTGTAGCTTCAGACGTTTTCTGAAAAGTCCCGCCCCTTTAACTGTCTCCACCAATCATTCTTGGAGGCTTAATCACACGTCATTAGTCTGACCAATCAGAAGTGGTTAAAGTCTTCACTTCCTTGTTCTGATTCTGCTCGTAAAGTCTCTCAGTTTTCCAACAAAAATACCAGCTAAAAGTCGTCTTTTGCGGTGTAGCTTTCCGCGGGATCTGGTGTCAGACCGTGGAACAAGTGAACAAAACAATGAAGCTCAGAGAGATGCGAGTCTGTTTACGTTTGGCGGCTGTTTGCACTACATCTCCCATGATGCATTGGGTTAAAGTGACAGCGTCTCAGCGCACAATGAGTCTTACTTTGACGTCTTTAAACCACAACGAACACACATCAAACAGTTTTTAAATCTTTTAACTTAACTTAACCTAACTTTTATTACATCTTTTAGAAAAACAGCTGCAGCTTCCAGCTTTTTCTGCCACAATTATGACAAAAATGCATGTGAGATTGCGAAGGGGCTGTAGATCAATACAGACTATGAGTTTCTCCTTTTTTATTTTTTATTTTTGGAATAAAAATTGCAGAGATTGCCGCGAGCAAAGGCGAGAATCAACACTTGAATGGCAAAAGAGGAAAGGTCAGGGACTCAACAGAGATCCGCATAGAATATTCTATGCTCAATCAAGAACTGGTGTTGCAACCCCAGCTGCTTCTGTTGCAATTTTCACTGTTAGTCACCAGTCTGTTGCAATTTTTACGAGTTCTACAACCCTTCAGAAAATAACTTTTTAAAATGCTTGTGAAGATACAACTTTGATTGGATCAGGGAAAAGGAAGCTCAAAAACAAGTGTTAAAAATAATTTAGATACATGGTAGCATTTTCCTTTGGATGAAATCACAGGCTTTTGTGAATTCACATTCATAGTTATTTATTATTTGAATATAAATAAAACAAAAATAGTGACACAAAGCAAGTGTGATAGTGATGCACTTTTTTGGTTTCAAAGTGGAGCCATTTCTTGTGTGAGATTTACAAAGAGGTGACTGGTAGTAGAAGTTTCTTGGTGATATGTCTTGTTTTTTATTTTGCAGCATCAGTTTCAGACACAAAAATCCAGATACATGCTCTGCTGTGTCTGAACAGGGAACTGCAGCCAGAAGCTGTTGGGGAGAAAAAAACTCTCGAGCTGAGGAAAGCACCTGGATCCAGTCCATTCTCTTACGAGGGGTCATTGAGTTTTGTCTGGAGGCTTTCCCTACTGTAGCTATAAACAATGCTGATTTCCTGCAGGCCATGCACACTCTCTTTGAGAGGTCCCCGGAGAGTTACAAGGACAAATTTGGAAACCATGCGGGGTGTGAAGTGGCACAAAATGACCGTTGTTATAGGGGTTTGATAGAAGACAAGGTACATGATATCCTTAGTAAATCAATCTGGATGCATTCAACTCAGCAAAAAGGGTCTATAAGTGTAGAGTCGTGTGGGTCTGCTGTGGAAAGACTTTGGGATGTCAGTAGTGGGAACAGAAACATGTCCTGCCAGATATGATTTCATGTGTTACGTAAGACTAAGATGGGGCAAAAAAAAAGTACTTAAACTTCTGTGTGAGAGTGTGTGCAGAGGCCCCCCTTGATGGTGACATTTACCCAGTGCAGCTACAGAGAGAACTGTATTAATGTCTTTGTGCTTTACAATAAATTCCTCACAGTTTTCTGCTGTTTGTCATAGGTGGTGACTCTCTGGTACCGAGCCCCAGAGGTGCTGCTCCAGTCCAGTTATGCTACACCGGTGGACTTGTGGAGTGTTGGCTGCATCTTCGCAGAGATGTTCAGGAGAAGGTGAGGTCTTCACCGCAGAAGCTATATTGGTCCAAATGCCAGTCTGTTTTGCTCTTGGAAATGGTTCTGAGAAAGTCAGATCATTCTGTATTTAGTTGTCAGAACACCTGGAACCCCAACTGTCAAAAAAATACCAGTTTAAAGTCCAACTCTGATCATCTTTTGGTCTATTTCAAAGTGTTTCCATTGGTCCTTTAATTATGATTTTGCCATTTTTATCCAAAATCCAAAACCTGTGAAGTTTTCTAGGACATAGTCTAGACCGGCTGGAGTTCATTAAAAATTAGCCTCTGAGTTGTGGGTGGGACTGTGGGCGTGGAGCAATGCCGCCCTCTATTACCCTCACCGTTACTAAGAGCTGTCTGTTAACACGCTCTCTCATTAAGCTTACAGGCCTTTGCACCCCCAAACTAACATTACCAGTGCAACAAAAATTTCTGAGCTATCCAGCTCAACAGTTTTGAGCCAGATGCCAACTCAGACGAGAAAAACAAAGACGTACACAGGTCTAAACATGGAGCTAAAATGCTTTCTTCGATGCTATTTTTGCCTAAGTTGTTTGTTTCGTGGGCAAGACGCAGACACACTGCCATTGCCGGTTGATGTTATGAAATGTGGAAATGTGTGGCACCGACACAGAGCAAAAACCGGTACCTTAGACGTTGAGACGTCTTACTTCCTGGTTAGAAAATAATTCAGGAAAATAACTCTTATTTAATAAAAAAAATCAGTCATTTGAAACGTATTTAGTCAGCCAATAACTATGCAAGTTCTCCCACTTAAAAAAATTAGAGAGGCCTGTAATCTAATCAAAGGTATACCTCGACAATGAGAGACAAAACGAGAAAGAAATCTAGAAAATCACATCATCTGATTTTTAAAGAATTTATTAGCAAATTATGGTGGAAAATAAGTATTTGGTCAATAACTTAAGTTCAACTAAATACTATATACCTTTTGTTGGCAATGACAGCAGTCAAACATTTTCTGGAAGTCTTCACAAGTTTTCACAAACTGTTTCTAGTATTTTAGCCCATTCCCCCATGCAGATCTCCTCTAGAGCAGTGATGTTTTGGGGCTGTCGCTGGGCACACGGATTTTTACCTCCCTCCAAAGAATTTCGATGGAGTTGATATGACCGGAGACTCCACTCCAGAACCTTGAAATGCTTCTTACGAAGTCACTCCTTCGTTACCCAAGCAGTGTGTTTGGGATTGTTGTCATGCTGAAAAACCCAGCCATGTTTCATCTTCAATGCCCTTGCTAATGAAAGGAGGTTTTACTCAAAACTTGACAATACATCAACCCATTTATTCTTTCCTTTACACTGATCAGTCGTCTTGGTCCCTTTACTGAAAAAAGCCCCAAATCATAATGATTCCACCCCCATACTTTACAGTAGGGATGGTCTTCTTTGGACGCATCTCAGCATTCTTTATCCTCCAAACACGATGAGTAGAGTTTTTACCAAAAAGTTCTATTTTGCTTTCATCTGACCATAGGACATTCTCCCAATCCTCTTCTGGAGCATCCAAATGCTCTCTATCAAACTTTAGACGGGCCTGCACATGTACTGGCTTTAGCAGGGGGACATGTCTGGCACTGCAGGATTTGAGTCCCTTGTGTTGTAGTGTGTTACTGATGGTAGCCGTTGATACTTTGGTCCCAGTTCTCTGCAGGTCATTCACTATGACCCCGTGTGGTTCTGGGATTTTTGCACACTGTTCTTGTGATCATTTTGACCCCACGGGGTGAGATCTTGATGTAAATTACAGACCTCTATTATCTTTTTAAGTAGGAGAACTTGCATAATTGGTAACTAACTAAATACTTCTTTTCCGCACTGTTGTGCGCTTTGTGCTTTCTTAATTTTATTTTTAAGTGTGATCCACTCTACCACCATCTGTTTGTTGTTTGAACACATACGACTGAGTTTTGGGGATAGCATGTGGTTTCTTTTGTTCCAGAAACTTAAAGGGTTAAAGTGGACAAAATATGCATTTTTTTGTTTATTTGGGTATTGTGTTGATTTTGCAAATATATTTCTGAGTAAAACACACAATTTGCAACAAATATAAAGAAATGTTCATTTCTTGTTGTTGTTTGTCCTATTTAAAACTAACTAGTTTCGAATTTGATCTGTTTGAAAGTATTAAATGTGTAGTATTACAAAAAAATCTCTACATGCATTAGGTTCACTTTGGTTGTCTGTCACAGATGTGTCTCAAAAGGAATCATTTGGGGTTTTCTGAAAGGAGTTTTTCTCCTCAAATGACACCTGTCAGATGCATGATGTGTACCATGTGCAGTCATTTTTCAGTTGGCTTATCAAACCATTACAGTAACTCTAGCTGCCTGTTGTGGTTGTAAAGCTTGCCAAGATTCTGCTTCTTAGTAAAGGTATTTGTCAGTTTGTGGTGTAACGAACTTGTAACACACTTAAGAGCTGCTCTAATAACGAGTGAAAAAAATGACTGTCAGTTTGAGGAAGTGTGAAAAGTCCAAGGTGTTTAAAACTTCCATTCATGGATGACGATCTCCTATAGAAGCATGGTCTTAGTGGAGGTGCGTCTGTTAATGGACAGTGAACACAGTTGTATCAGCGAGTGATCATGAATGTTTTAGCAGATAAGAGTAGGGCTTAATGCCATGCGGAACAGCCCTGCTTCCTTCCCCAACCGCCCTAACACCCCGTCACTCACTACAACCCAACTTCTACTTTTGGGACTGAAGAAATGTCAACTTTGCTCTAAGAGTCACTGTGAGAAATGCTTGTATTAACGGTATACCATTAGATCAGTGGTAGATTAGCTAGTGCTGGCAGATCTAACCTTTATGTACCCCCATATGACAGTTCATCAGATGCCAGTCCAGCTACAAATGTATATATTCTAAACATAACTATTAAACAAATGCTTTGGTTCTTTGTTGTTCCTTTCATGAAGAGTTTTTTTCTATTTATGCAGTGTAATGATAACAAGGATCATTTTACTCCTGCATCCTCTCTCTTGTCTTCTCCTTGTATTTTTCTTTCTTCTACTCCTCAGTGTGAGACTTGGTCTTGTCCTCCAGGATCTTCCTGCGATCTTTTATCAGTTTTAGCCTGGTAATAGCCTCCTTGTTAGGGATAATGCTGACGTGGTCTGTGGTTCCATCAGCTTTCTCTCTCTGCACACACCCAATGGCATATTCAGCTTTGTAGTGTCCATTAACATCCTAGATCACATCATCTTTACTGGTGGCCATGGACTTCCCATTGTACTTTACCACAGGTCCTTAGACATCATTAGACATGGGGGAAAGACGGGATCTTTCTGCTGATGGGGATGGGGCCTTTTTCGTTTCTTAAGCTGCATTCACATCGAATACAATTTGCGCGGCGTGGTAGTCCAGTTTTAATGTTTTTAACGGTCATTGTACAGACGGAATCTGAGGTCCTGTTGTGTGAATTGAACATTGGGTGCGGCACGGCAGTCCAAAACAGTGAGATTTGAGTATTGTTACGCAATCTCATAGGTCCAGAGTTTGTACATTTGAAATTTTAGGGGGAAAAGACGCATCAAGTCAACCAATCGGGGACTGAGCTTTGGCTTGTGACGTGATCAGTAACGTGATTAGCAGATGCAGTATAAAGCCAACATGGAGGAGTAGCTGATCATTCTCATCCTGAACTTTAAGATATTTTTCTTATTTGCATTGTGCCAATAGTAAAAAGGTAGCCTGATTTTATAATCTTTCTTCTCGGACAGCAGCTCATCAAACTGGGTCACAGAAAAACAAAAGTACAGCTGAAAGTGGGCGTCATTCAGATGCAGCTCCTGCAGTAGACGGATAACCTCTTTGTATTGCAAGAGTCTCTGAATGATGTCAAGAAGCCAGACACGGTGACGTGATTACCGATGCTTTTGTAGAACTCTTAAACATAAATAAACCTCATCTCTCAACATCATTTGCGTATTCCATGCATTATAAATGAGATACACAAATTTGCCACGCATCCGAATAGAGGAATTTATCCGCACGTCTGACTGGAATTTGAAGCGTGAATCACGTTCGGTGTGAACGCAGCCTTACAGTGAGAAGACGTCACAAATGGATTCAGCTTCATTCTGCCTGCTGTTTATTCTGGGCCTCCGGACGAGAAGCCCTGAATGCATTGCAACATATCCTAGTCTGCAGGTCATTAATATATATTTTTTAAACTACCTAAGTATGTCTTTTGACAGGTCAAGCCCTTTTGGTAAACATCTACATTTCACCATAATAATGATAAACCTCCAACAAGTTGTTGCCTCTTTCCCCCCCTTTTTTCCTTTTTTCTACCCTTAGCCCCCATCTCTAACATCTCCCTCACTCTTCTCTTGATGGTCCAACAAATATAATAAACATAAATGAATATTAGCCCTTGAATACAAAATGAGTTTATATAGATATACCCCTCATGTATCCGAAGACTCATAGCCCCCATTGTAACTGTAAAATGTGTCAAACACAAGTGGCCTTCAGCTCGTATCCATTTGCTCAGCTGCTGGACACAACAAACACACAAAGAAAACCACCTGTCATTTTAGAGGAGACTTGGGTGAAGCTGTAAGTGACAGTAGTGGAAGGATTGACAAGAAAGTGTATAAACTGGTTTGCTAAAGCCAAATTCAAACATTTCCTGAGTGCTTTCAAATGCTGAAGGATGTAGGGTGCTCGTCTTTTGGCACAGAATTTCTTAAAAAGTAGAAGTTTTTCTTGCAATAATTTCCTTCCTTTTCAAAAAGGAAGTTGTGCTTTGCTAAGCTTTAGTGCTTGTTATGCTATGGAAGCAAAGCACAATCTGAGTTTCATTTTATGCTTGTTTGTTAGTTCACAAATAATATGCTTGTGTCCAAATTTCTTCACTTAATACTAATCAGTGCACTTTATAGTGCGTTGGCCATTTTGTCAAAGTGTCTGAATTTACAATTCCAAAAAGTCATTGCCCTGGAAATTTCCCAGAAGTCTCTGCTAAAAACCAATGGCCGTCTTTACTGACTAAATTGGCGAATAGAGACCACAGTGCATTGTATTTGAAGGATTTGTTATTTGAAAGAGAAAAAGAATGTACATTTATAGTTTAAAAATAATCCGTTTTCATCATCAGAAAACAATGGATTAATAAACAGTCTGTATTTATATTTATTAGATTTTTACTTTAAATGGGTTACTTGTGCGAAAGTCCAGGGCACTAGATAGTCCCACACTATGTATTTTAGGGGTTAGTGAGGGAATTCATACAGACCCTATGTGGAGTAAAAAAGCTACCTTATGAAGACTCTTTACCTTTTTCTTTTTAAATTTTTTTTTTTACAGTAATGTGTCTGAATTAAACATCCAACATCCTTAAATCTATGTAGGCTGACCCAACTGACAGGTGCAGCAAAAAAAAAAAAAACTTCCAATAGGCCTGGGCGAAGCTCCGCTATAAGCAAAAAGCCTAATGTTCAGGCAGTCGACTGCTGACCTGATGAGGAAAAACTAAACGACTCTGTTTAGCTATTAGAGTTCAAGCCCTCTGTTTAAATGACATCTGTCATTGTAATATATCTTGAGTAAATGAGTCTAGTGAAAAAAATCAAGAATAAAATATGATGCTACTGCACGACAATCAAATCCAACTTCTTCTTTGGCTAAAAAAAAATCAATTGATGATATTACTTACTTTTATTTTCAAACTTTTAACTATCTCTACATTTGAATAAAAACATCCTGCAGTACAATATTTGAGCTAACATTGATCAACGCTGCGTCTGCATGCTTAGCATAGTGTGTTAAAGACCCACCGAGATGAAAAGCATGTTTTGGGTGTTTTTAACTTGTTTTTGTGTCATTTTTCTGATGATGGAGGACATTCAAGATTTAGGAAAAATTAAGATTTAAAGTTGCACTTCTGAGTATTTCTTGATTCAAATTGTTGTTAATCAGGAGCAGACGCAAAATGCTGTTTGAAAAAGATTGTGTTTGTAGCACAGAAAATACTTTGGGCAAGCCACAAGCTCCCCGCTCCGCTCCATTCTGATGCATCCACTTGTAGAAATCCCTTAAAATGGCATAATCATAATCAATAGACCACTGAGACCGCTTTTACAATAGATCTAGAGACGATCGAAATGGGTCTTTAGGTTAATCAAGTTTTTGTTCTTGATCAAAATATGAATGCGCCAGGAAAGACTTTCTGATAGTTTAAAAACCAATAAAAAATACCAGAGTGTGTGCGTGTGCAGGTGAGCATTCGTATTCACAAAATGTGTACACAAACCCTGAATTTGATGCCTCAAATCTGGCCTGAACACATAAGGAATCCACTCTTCAAACACACACAGCTTTTCTGTCCAGTTTCCACTCAGACGCCGTCACGTGCAAACATGCGCGCACACATGAACACATTCCAGAGGTTGTCTCAGTGGAATGTGGGACAGAGCTGCCCTGGCACTAAAGGAAGTGTGACTCAGCTGCGCTTCCCAGCCCGCTTTCAATCATTGCACTCCCACCGCTGGTTTGTGGGAGAACATGCGTGTACATCTCTGACTGAGAAGTGGTACCGGTCTGCATGGGCACAAACTGCGCCCCTCTGCTTGCGCCCATGCCATTAACCGTTGCATGCCGGTGGCCAGGCTTATGGGAATCATCAGCAAACCACTTCATGTTCAAAAATAGATCTCAGCTGTACTTGTTTTGGCATGATAACTTTGCTGTAGGTGAATTTTTTTGTGTGTGTGTGTGTGCGTGTTTTTTTTCTCTTTTTCTTTCCAACAGTCAAAAACTGGTTTGGTCTGATCTTAAAGAGCTGCCCTAAAAATCGCATGTGCTGCACAGCACAAAGGAAAACCCTGACGGGGTTCAGTTTCTGAAATTCTGAGCTGAATACCTATGAATGGGAAACATCTGAGTGTGTATGAAAAAAAGGAGTTATGGCTTCCTGCATGTAGAACGCAGGGAAGCACGTGGTGGCTGGCTAGTCTGTGTTGACTTCAGTTAAAGGGGCGCTTTGGAGCTTCCATGTGACTTAAAAGACATAGAAGCACATCTAAGTGAATGTATTCTGTCTTGAGCTGTTGGTAATTAATCATCTCTGTGGAAGGTAGCATGAAACCAATTGACTGTTTATGACAGGGATGTCCAAACTTTTGACAAAGATTTGGTGAGGTAAAAATGTGTGAGGGCCAACCATTCAGCCTGAATTCTATGAACCCTTATAATAACATTAAATTCAAATGAACTATTTAGTAAGAATAATAATAATTTTATACTAGCAATTGAATACTTTTATTTCTTAACGTTGAACAGATTATATCTACCATATTTTTCAAATTATAAGTCGCTCTGGAGTCTAAGTCGCAGCAGCTGAAAAGTGCAAATTAAGTAAGAAAAACCAAACTATGCAAAAGCGTGACTTGTTCTCTGAACAATTCCATAAATACATTTTCACCAATAAATCTAGTTTCAGAAGAAGTATTGCATATTATACACTAATAAATGCTCACCGTGAACTTTGTAATTTAACCTATGTAAAGAGGAACACAAATAATTATGTTCTCCAGAAGTACAAACCATTGCTCTTTTGATCAGAGAAACACATAAATCAGTTCTTTTTGTCGCCCCTTAAGGCTCTGACGGTCAAGAAGCCACATATTTAAGACGGTGTATAACAATTCAGCCAATCACAATCAAGAAATCGTAGTTCTCACAAGGTGCTTGAGCTGCATATAGCATTAATTTCTGACAGGGGCCTGCGGACCGGTGGAAATTTAAATGCAAGTTGCATTTAGCCAATGAGCCGCACTTTGGACATGCTTGGTTTATGAGAACCGGACCAAGTGAGTGTGACCTCACCCATAGAAACTGATTTAATAAATGAAGTCAATTTTTCCCGATATGGAGGCCGCAACGGTTGAGCCAGACGGCGTCAAGAATTAGTGATTGTCCAAGTCGGTCTGAGTCATATTTTCTATGGCAACCCCTCTCACCAATAAGAAGTGAGCTTGTTGAAAGTCCACACGCCTACCACTTGAAAGTGGGCTCGGGAGAACCTGTCAATTAAACGTTATAACGTCCAACGTGAGACTATTATCGAGACATCTTATTGGCCAGTTTATAACTTGAATAACAGAATATCAGGAAAAAAATAGAATTAGCTAGATTATGTTAAAAGCAGAGAAGAAAGGCTTTTTTCTGACAAATATATTGTCTGAATATCTATATAGAAGTCTATGGAATTTTGGCATCTTGGAGCCAGCAGGTGCTTCCTGTTTGGAACACAAGTGGGAATGGGTCACTCAGTCCAGTTCTTGTATACAGTCAATGCATGTGAGCGAAGTATTCCCTCATCGATTGTCTTTTTCGGTTAGAATGATCTATTTTTTCACTCGTCCTGTCTCCCACACACATCAACTCTGCTAAAAAGGAAAAAGCAGATGCACATATGAACAAAAAGGCCTTTTCTGGCCTGTGTGGCTAACAGGAGGCTTGTGCTGATGACTTCTGGAATCCGAGTGGATGCCAAGCAAAGCCATGACCGCCCACGGGCATCTGAAGACTGCCCAAAGCCACAGCAACCACCAGCAGCCCCACCATTTTTTTTATTTTTTTATCTCTGTTCCTTCCCTCTCATACTCCTTCAGCGGTTTTTCAATCCTTCTCCACAACCCCGACAACATCTGAACTTCAAATGTTCGCAGAAGACTCACACATTCCTCTTTTGCCCTGAACCAGACATTATAGTGCTCATATACAGTGGGAGAGTGAGCCTTAAAGTTGATGTCCAAAGCAGCAACGGGTCTGTTTTTTTTTTTTAAAAAGCGCCTGCAGTCTGACTAACCTGTTTTTAATTTCTGCTTCCCAGGCCGCTATTTCGAGGAAACTCAGATGTTGATCAGCTGGGAAAGATTTTTGAGTAAGTAACAGGAAGTGCATTTCCTTTTGTTGTCATCTCCAATTATTTTTTTTATCATTTTAAGCCATGAAGTTCTAATGCTGAAGTGTGACTCTTGGTAGAGATCAGTGCATAAAGGTTAAAACTATTAGTCTTTGATTCTGTGGTGTCCAAACATTTAAACGTTCATCCTAAAACTTAGTGCTTAATTCTAATCACTATTGACGTCCTACAGCGTTGTTGGGGTGCCGTCAGCAGAAGACTGGCCCCAGGAAGTCGCCCTCCCTCAGAGTGCCTTCACCCCTCGGCCCCCAAAACCGATAGAAGACCTGGTTCCAGACATAGACGAGCAAGGACAAGCTCTATTGATGGTAGGGGGGGGGCGGCAAATGAATCGGACAGGAATGCATCCTATAAGACCTCAAACTCATCCTCCTCTATCCTTCCTTCCCTGCAGCAATTTCTTGCGTTCAACCCCTCCAGGAGAATATCGGCCTTCACAGCCCTAAGTCACCCCTACTTTCAGAGCCTGGACAGCCACAGCAGAAGCGTGTACGCAGCGCAGCCCATCCCCAGCAACAACCCCACCATGGAGGAAAGGACGGCCTGATCCTCCCCCTTTAGTGGTCCTGTACACTTCCTATAAGAAGTGTTATGTATTCCCTTTTGCTTAGTTGTTCTTTACAACATCAGTTTGATACTGAGAAATATAAAAGACTTCAAATTGAAGACACATCTTTAAAAAAACAAAAAGTTAGTAAGTCTAGAGAGCTTTTACCTTTTGAAAATACTTAAAGAGGCCCTGAGGTCTCGAAACGTCTTCATGCTCACCAAATGTGATTTTTGAGGCCAGTTCTGACTGCATCAGTGATGAATTGTGTCACATGGTAAGCCCTCCTCAGACATGAGATGGAGAACAGTAATGCTAAATCGATCTGTTTTCCGTCATTGGTTGTTTTTTTTAAAGTTTAGATTTGCATGCCATTGTGATGCAAAGAGAGCTGGTTGTGTTAAACAACCTTTCCATGTTTAATCTGATCATCTAGACTCCTTAGTTCTTGTTAAGGTTAGGACTGTCCTTAAGCAGAGGACAGTCCCTTCACTCTTAGTCATTTTGGTTGCTCCAGACTCATTGCTGAAAGCTTGATGTTTGATGTTTTAACAAAAGCTGCTGCGAAAAAGCAAAAACTAAGGAAACAGAAGAGGCAATTACGAACTTTTTATTTGACTTCAGAAACAAAATGATGGAAGGCCATTTTATTAGTTCATTTGATTCCTCTAAACAGCCGAAATGCAGAGTAGTAAAAGCAGGAAATTTGTTATGGAACAATAATTCAAGCAGGTCAAGCCTCCATTAGTGTCTAAAAGGGGCTAAATACTCCACTTCCTGCCAGTGCATATCCACGAATGTCTTTTCCTTGATCCGACAATCATCTTTTCCGTAAAGCTCAGCCTAATTTCCCCATTCTATATTAACATTGTATGGATTTGATGGACCAATTCTTCTTATGGTCAGTGTACAAAGCTTCAGAAAGTGACACTGCAGAGGTGGCGTAAGGGCAGGCCCGCCCTCTTCCCCCCGGAACCGTGCACAACTTTGTCCTATTGTGAACTGATGGTTCGCACATTGCTGCTTTTTTTTTCTTCCAACCTTGTGAAACCGAAATGGACAAAGAAAGATCCGGCAAAAAGGGACTCAGGCAGACTGACGTTGGAGGCGCTGTTTGTGACCAGTGTTGATCCTAAAGACTTGAGGACAGGAGGGCGCAGGTGGACATCATGGACCTCTCCTGCCTTTCTGCTCTCTGTGGGAGTGCGTGGTGTGAATATGAACAATACAAGCACACTCACAGACACACAACCGTTGTGTGTGTTTGCTGCCACAGATATAAGCATATGCTTATCCACCCATCAAGTTATTATAATGACTCCAAAGCAAAACAGTTCCTCCATGTTTCATTTTCGCCTACTATGATGCTGCCACCATGTGGATACCCAGAGTAACTGCAGATCAGCCAGTAGCAGGATTCTAATGGCTGCTGTGATGAAACAGATTATCCTGCCACTTACTTTAAGACTTTGATTTTTTAATACTTGTAGTATTTTATTATGAGCATTTACTAGTGTGAAATCCAGTTATTTAAAATCTGAATTTTACAGCAATGCTCCAGCTTGCAATAGGTGGAAACAGCCACCAGCACTAGTCAATAGAAAAACATTGGGCGAAATACGAATACAAATATTCTGTATTTAATTTTAATAATATTGACAAGCCTTATATGCTTGTTACTTGATTTTTTTTTTTTTAATAATGATGCCGAGGCATACAGTATTCTTACAGCGAGAACACCAGCTCCATAGAGGATCAGAGGAGTTTGTGTATGTAAGGAATGTATAGAGGTTAGGCTTTGGTACTGTACAAAGATACCTGCTAGGGGGACATGATAGATAACTTGATACAGGCATTGTCAAATATGTTCAAATAATTGTAGAGTAGTGAGTGTTTTGCCTTTTTGCAAATGTTTGGGTGGATAAAGGATCTGGATGCGTATGGATTGAGCGATCGTTTTTTTTCAGCGGGGAGACGCTGCACAGTTATTGCGAGCGCTTTCTTTGCCTCCTTGTGCCGTCGTGTTTGTATTAGCAAAGGAAAAAGCAAGTAATGCAGAGTTGTATTTTTGGATGTTGTAGTTCATGCAAAACAGTAACGATTTAACACTGGTTTATGTTTCCTGAGCAGGTAGTGCTGATTACACATATACACACATACAGATTCATTCTCCAACTCTCAGGTTTTATTTAATTCTTATTTTCTGGACGTCCAAACCTCTCGGGCACAGTTTGCACATTTCTGGGCTACTAAATGACCACAGTTCAACTTCTTCAGGTTTTTTTTCTTTTAAGCTGTCTCACAACGGTGTTTTTGGATCACAGGCTACTGTCGTTACTATTTATCCAATAGATGTTACTGTAGTATTTACAGTTTGAAAAGAACCATCTGCAAAGACATTTTAATGCTCAACACAAAAAAAACGCGTAACCATCTGCTCTTCGTAACACTTTGTGAAATGTTTGATGACAACAACTCTGGTGTTAGTGCTGCATAAAACATAATGAAAGCTACAAGTACCTTTGAAATAATGGTTTGCAGTTGAAATATTGACTGCATTTGTCCAATTTCAGTGAATGCAATCACTCTATTCTTTCAAGAATTGTTACACATTTCAGTCTCTTAACAGCTTTGAGTTATGTCAGTGTTTTGGCTTCACTCATATCACTCGGTTTGACAGACTTTTGTATGGATGTCTTATTATTCTGTTGCACCGGCTGAATAAAAGAAACAGCTTTTTATAAATGATGTGAATGTAACTGAATTAATGCCATTTGTCACACAGGTTGCACTGAAATACTCGACTGATCTTTTTTAAATCACCAACTTTTATATTTATATTCATTTGTTTTCTAGATGTGCACTTTTTGTTCTACTATTCATAGCTAAATGAGGCAACGTGCTGTGGAGTGGACCAACAAAAGTATTGGGGGCTTATTATGGGCTTGCTCAAAAATATACTTATATATAGTCCTTTTTGCTTTTAGATGTAGAAATAAAATAAACAAGAAACTACACTCAATATCTTTTAGATCAGCTGGAAATTTTAACCAACCAGGTGGTACACACTAGTTTTGAAAAACTAAAACTGTCAGAAAAAACTTGTCAGGATTATGGTCTGTCTGCAAAGTACTGTTTTCTTGTAGAATATGTCATTTAAATCCAAACAAATGGGCAAAAACATTTATCAGAAATATTGCTCCACATTCAAATTCAGGAGTTGTCAAAGATAGCATGTTTTGGAGCACTGAGAAGGTGCAGGCACGTGGAAAGTCCAAAAACATTTGGTTTATGTGAATTCTGTGGGTAAAAAAACAAAGCTAATATTTTATCAAATAAACTGTAACAAACAAAGAAATTGTAAGAGAATCTACAGTTCATTTTTGACGACTAAACTTGAACAGTGTTTGAAAAGAAATCCAGTCAGAAGTCTGTTTACCTAACCACAAAAATCAAATGACTACAACGTAACAGACAAGTGGAACAATTAGGTACAAATTGACATTTGCACACATTTCAGATACCAGATAACAAAAAAGCCAATTTCTGATTTTTTCTTCTTTAGTTTTTGTAGTAAGAACAGAAGACTTCGACGTTTTGTCATGTCCATTAAACCTATAGTTTAACTTTTTGTTTTGTTTTTAATTAAAGCAATGCCTTCAGTTTCAGACTCGTTCTGTTAAGGTTATAAAACTGCAGGTATACTATTTGGCATTGCAGGTATAAATCTTCCATAAAACTAAATGCTTTAAGTTCTTTACATAAAACATTTTTGAATATGTATCTTGTTAATTCGGGAAAATTGTTTTCTCCAGGTAACTAAAAACTGGTAAAATGTTTATCATTTTGGGCTACCAGATGAAAATGTTATTTTTTTCCAAGAAAACAAAAAAGAAAAACAACGACAAAAAAGCCAAATGTTGTTAAGTTCTCAGAATGACGATTCTTTTAAAAAAAGTTTACATGTGCGGCCTCTATCGGGCTTCCGTAGACATGGAATTTCTGATTCGATACTGATTAAATAATCACTAAAATATAGTTAAGATATCAAAAAAAATTATCTGATTTTTTGATGGAGCTCATTCTTGTTTGCTGTGTAATAATAAAATCCTATATTTAACATTTTTTTAACACATTTTAAGACGCTAGAAAAAAATCTCCATTGCGTTTTGTTGATTTATTCGAAGGCTGTGTTATGACGAGTCGCCAAAAGGGGGCAGAAGAGAGTTTGATCAAGAAGACAAAACATCCGAAGAAGACGAAGTGACGCCGCAGCGCTGCTTATCTTCCGTTAATTATGAAGTAGCTAGGTGGAAGCTAGCAAAGTGTCAATTACCGAGTTGTGTTGGAGTATTTTTTTCTTGATATGGGCAAGAGGGACAATCGTGTGGTAAGTTAATTGCGTAAGTGTGAATTTTTATGAATATATTTTCTCACATTTTGTTTATTTGTATAAGCAACCAAAGAGTTCGATGCATAGCTTAGCGTTGGCTCAGTCATCATAGCTCAGGTTAGCATGTCTATGTATTGATTTGTGCCATGTTTGTGCTATGATGAGCGTTGAGTAAAGCTATGCATTACTTGACCTATAGTGAAATTTGATCTATTTTTTCAAAAGCTGGGATGTATCGCTGCCCCCTGTCCATCAACTTAGAAGAAGATCTGCGCAGTGCAGAAACTAGAAAGTACCAACATTACACCTCAGCTCAGGTGTTTGTTTTGATATATTGCGAATTTGAAAAACAAAAAAACAGTGTCCGTCATAATATTGACATGATATGGCTTCCGGGAGAATGAGAATCATGCAAACTGTAGCACGGAGTGCATTATTTTTAATTGCATCGATATTAGGACTGTGAAAATCGAGGTTTTTTTTCTGTAGGACGTTTGGTTTTAAATATCGAATCAAGTTTAAAATTGTTCAATGATCAATCAGACCTTTTTTTGTTTTTGTTTCAGGCTTACATCAACCCCATTGCAGCTGCTAGAGCTAGGGGGCCAGCGCAGGCCTCAGGACCAACCATACAGGATTACCTGAGCAGACCTCGACCAACATGGTGAGGAGGAGCACTGCCAGATGTCTTTCTGTCTTCTGTTCATTTTCATTGACAGGGGCGCTTTTGCCCGAATGTCTTTTTTACTGAATATTTGACCACAGCTAAATGGAAATTAAAGGCTGTCCTTGCAGGGATTTACAAATGTTTTGAGAATTAACAAAATTTGAGGTTTTTAAGATTTAACTTGCAATTAATTTGTTTTAACATGATTAAACTGCATTTATAGATGAAAACTTTAAATTTTTTTCTTTAAATACTCCAATGACATTTTAACTTGTTCTCTTGGCATTTTTCTGATGATGGAGGACATAAGAAAACTAAACTTACATCTGCATTTGTAAGTATAGCTTTGTTGGAATCATTGTGAATCCGCTCCATCATGAAGGATCCACTTGTAGATGACTAGATCCGTCTTTGTTTTCTGGCTCTAAACTGTACAGCTGGATGGCTCCAGTATTGCTCACCGTTTTTGTTCTACCAGTAATGTTAGGTTGTAGGTTGTGACGAGCTGTAAACTAGAGGGAGAGCGTGTAAACAGAGGGATGACGGGAAGATGGGGAGGGGTTGCTCTCCGCCAACAGTCCCGCCCACAACCTAAATGGGAATTTCCAATGAGCTACTGTCTCTCTGCAAAATCTATGTTCTAGAAAACGACACAGGATTTTGGCTAAAGATGGCATAATTATCAGTAAAAGGCCACTGGGAACATTTATCTAAAATAGATCAAATGATGATCGGAGTCTGTCTTTTAAAAAAATAATGATTTACAGCAAGTACCATAATTTATAACTGAATTATTTTGTTTTTTTGCTGGTAATATATGAGTAAACTTTCTCTTTTGACAATTGAGGGACACAATATTAGAATTGAATATGTGTCCCTCACCTTTTCCTAAGTCTATCTTTAATTATATTTATAAAATTTAAAAAAAAGTTTGTTTTTTTTTGCCAGATAATGTGATGGAAAATAAACTAAAATGTTACATTATAAACCCAACATATGTGTTCATTTTATTACATATTTTGATGGTGTTGCTTTATAAGTGACTTTTTTTTAGAAGATTTACTAAATACTAAATTTGTAGTAATGTATTTTCTTATTTTTTGTAGGTTTATACACTTTTGGTGCCAGTTAATATTTGGTAGTTGTGCTCAAAGTTAATCTGGGTTTACTACATCCAAAACAGCATTTTTTTTAAAAAGCAAACTGGCTTTCACATCTATTTTGACGAATCTCTTTAAAGTAAAGATGTTTCTGTCATCTCAGATGATTACCCCTAAGCAGGTGGGATTGCTTTGCTGTCTGGTTTGAAATGAATGAAATGAAAAATAAAACGTGTGTTTGCTTCAACAGGGAAGAACTAAAAGAGCAACTGGAGAAGAAAAAGAAAGGGTCGAGAGCCCTGGCTGACTTTGAGGATAAAATGAATGAGGTAAAGGATCTTTCAGTCATAGTTCTCTTAAAAAATAATGTGACCAAAGCAATAAGAGTATTAGACACATTTTATTAAACCGTTTTAAATCCAAAGTTTGGATGCAGTGCTTGAATTAATTGCATCATAGCTAAGTACATTTCTCTATTTTAAAAACTAAATAATTCAATTTATAAAATGTTATATCATTTGTTTTAGTGGTAACCTAATACCTAAATCCATTTTTTAACATTAGATTAATTAGATTAGATTAGATAGGGCTTTTGTGGATTAAAAACATACAATCATAGTCAAAAAGACAAAAATATAGAAATGATAGAAGTTAATTCAGACACATTTCATTTGACCCTTATATCGGGAATCAGCTTCCCATAATGTAGGTTTTCTTAAATTCTACTTCCCTTTTTAACAGAGAACTTTCTTTATACTTTCTGGAAATTCTGTTATAGAGACTTTTAAATAGTCCAGCATTTTTTTTTCTTTGTTTAAAAAAAACTATGTTAATTATTTGTGTTTTTAACTTTTTCAGAAATGGCGGAAAGAGCTGGCAAAACACAGAGCAAAATTACTAACTGACAAAGACAGAGACAAAAAATCTGTAGACCGGGAAAAAGAGGACAAAAAAGAAAAGAAAGAGGTATGAAAAGGTGTCGCTTAACCTTATTTTAAATGATTCCAGTTTGAAATCTCTCATTTACACAGTCAAATTCTTCTTTTTTTTCCCGTTGTTGTCTTCTCTAACCAGAAAAAGAAGAAGGAGAAGAAGAAATCCAGCAGGGTGAGGAGAAGCTGAACTACCGTTCTTCACACACACAAAGCCTACTAAACTCTGTTTTCCTTCTGGAACCGTGTAAATGTTTGACACAAGTGTATAACCTCAAATCTAATGAACCCTGCATTCACTGTGTTTTGGTCAAGCATTCTTCATCTTCCTCCTCCTCCTCATCGAGTTCTGATTCCTCCAGCAGCTCCTCTTCAGAGTCTGAAGATGAGGTGGGTGATCTCTTAAGCTACTCTCAATGACGGCCTAAACATTTGGGTGTTCACTCTGGGCGAGCAGTAGAGCGCGTGTCCACCACCTGCAGTTGAAAAAGGCTTGGTGTCAAATGTCAAAGTGGAATCTTTAGGCTGTTTCTTTCACAGCTCTATTCCCATGCATGAAAGACTTGATGTCATTCCAGCCGGCCACAAAGTGCTATTATTCATTTTTCCTCCATGGCTCATTTTTAAACGGTTGGCACTTCCGTCAGTTAAAAGGACGCCATCCCTACCTCACTACCAAATCCAAGTCCCTGATTGGTCAGAGTTTGGCCTGGTTTGACTTTCAACTACACCGAGCCCGAATTTGTCGTAGCAATAAGTGAACGTGAGAATTTTTAATGCTGAAGCCTGAAACACGCATTTACGTGTGTTTACGTGGACTTTTCATGGGAAACGGTCGATTGAACACGTGTTACTGAGGCCGGTGTGAACGTAGCTCAGCAGGTAAAAATCTGCAAATCTCTTATTTGATCTTACTTGCTGACAGCTTTCTTTTAATAATCAATGTATTTTGCCCTCTTTTAAAAAAAATTATTGTTTGCTTCTCTACATTTTAATAAAGTGTAAAAACTTCTAAAGGTACCTTAAAGTCCCATTCCATTCATCTTTGGATTGACTGTAAAAGCGTTCCCAGCACTCTTTTAGAACGATTGTGCAGTGGCGTAAGCCCTCCCCCTCTTCCCATCGCTGAGAGCTCGGAGCAGGGAGCTCGCGGCCCACCCAGCGTATTTTCTACATCGCAAATAAGAAGCTCTTTAAAAAAATACTCCGAAATGCTAATTTAAACATCATTATCTTCATGTATGTCCTCCATCTTTAGAAAAGTTCCACAAGAACATGTTAAAAACATCATTTTTGTCAGACTGGATCTTTTAATGAACAGGAAAAAAGGAAATGGCTATTTATATCTTTTTTGGCAGCCATGCAGAGCATTTTGTTTTTAAAATCCTTAAGTAATTTAGCATGGATATTACCAGAAGGGTGGGATTGTTTGAAAAGGATGCACTTGTTTAGAAACAACGAGACCTTAAGGATGTGGTTCTAGTAATCTTTATCGTTAGCAGCAGAAGACGAGCTGTTAAAGAGGCTTCTATTCATACTTTGGAACTACTTTAGGCTTCTAACAGATAGATATGAATCTATATTTGCATACCATAATCCTACTAAGCACAAAGAGTGGGGAAATGAACTCTAGGAACAGATGCAGGTCAAAGGTCATTCACTTTAAGATGTTTGCTGCTCGCTTAAGTTCAGTTGGCAAATTGGCTCATCAGGAATAAAGTTCTTGATTCACCGATCCGTATTTTAATCACGTCCTGCAAACAAGAGGGACAGATGTCTTGTGCAAGAGTAGTACGTAAGTCAGGATTTTTTTTATTTTGCCCCCACGCAGGACAGAAAGAAAAGCACGAAGAAAAAGAGGAAGAGAAAAAAAACTTCAGCCCGAAGAGCATCTGACAGCCTGGAGGAGGATTCAGAGGTAGAAACCAAGGTTTAGCTGTTTTTCTAATAGCAGTAGTGAGTTGTTGTTTTTTTTTTTTTTTTTTTACACTTGGTGTTGAGATATTCTAAACATGTCTTCTTTACATCATTAAAAGAAAAGGAAACAAATAAAAGAAGAGCTGGACAGAGATGAGGTAATCTAAATCAATTTTATTCTGTGAAGAGTCTTTTTATAATGTGCCCCCCCCCCTCTCCCCCCATTTTAACCAATTTTGACTCTGTCTAGGATGAAAAGGTATTTCGGAAAAAAAGGAAGGCTGAAAGAAGTCACAAATATTCATCCTCAGAGTCTGCTGTAGATTCAGACGGGGAGGAGATGGTACGTATGATGGAAATCAGCTGACGTGGAATACTGAACAAACGGTAACGCTTTCTTTTACAGTACAATACTTGGAGCGTACTTGCGTGGTATTTACATGGTACTTATTTTATAACCACTGGGTATTTGCATGGTACTATTTTGGAATTTACTGCGTACTTGCATGGTACTTTTTTGTGTCAATTCAGTTTTTACATGGTACTTGCTGTGTATTTATGTGGTACTATTTGCTTCATACTTATGTGGTACATAGTGGGTATTTATAAAATACTTACTGGGTATTTACATGTTGTGCAAAGGTGGCTTTTGTAGTACTTACCACATGTAAGAACAAGGTAAGTACAGATAAAGTACCTTGAATTTACGCCTGCACTCATTTTATGTTTCATGGTATTTACCATGTGTAACAAGATAGTAGGTAAGAGAAACTACATTGGAAGTACTATGAAAAATGCCCCGGAATTTACTTTCTACTTACTAAGCAAGTTTATGTGTGTTTTATGGTACTCACCATATGTAAAATGGGTAATTACATAGTACTTATGTGGTACCTTATTAAGTTTTCATGGTACTAACTATTAATGAGAACAGGGCATATGCACACAGGAAGTACTATTTATTATATATGAATTATATATGTTTAATTATAGGGTGTTTTGTGGCACTTACCATTTAAAAGGAGATAGTAGTTGCACAGAAACTAACCCTTAAGTACAATGAAACTGGACTGTAAAAGAAAGTCAGCCCTATTTCTATTTCAGTACATGGTACTTTCAGTACTAAATACTGGAATACTGGGTATGTTCAATTGAATATTACTTGGTACTTACCCCCTAACTACGATGAAACTGGACAGTAAAAGAAAGTCAGCCCTATTTCCATTCAACTACATGGTACTTTTAGTAGTAAATACTGGGTATGTTCACGTATTACCTTCCTATACAGTGTACATACACACTTGGTCTTCTGACCTTACCAAATGAGACAATGCTAACTTGTTGGTTAGGGTGAAGTAACTGCATTGTAAAAACGTATTCTGGCCTGATTACTTCTTGTAACATGAGGCAAGTTTAAAGAGAAACAAGACAGCAGTGAAAACAACAATCTTTAATATGATACACTTCTGCAGCATACAAAGTGTCATCACAATGAAATTTGTTTTAAGTTCTCAACAAAACAGTAAAAAGGAGCATTCCAAAGAACAGATTTTCAGTTTCTGTGCAACTACTATCTCCTTTTAAATGGTAAGTGCCACAAAACACCCTATAACTTAACATATAAAATTCACATACAATAAATAGTACTTCCTGTGTACATACCCTGTTCTCATTAATAGTAAGTACCATGAAAAACACAATAAGGTACCACATAAGTACTATGTAATTACCCATCTTACATATGGTGAGTACCGTGAAACACACATAAACTTGCTTAGTAAGTAGAAAGTAAATTCCGGGGCATTTTTCATAGTACTTCCAATGTAGTTTCTCTTACCTACTATCTTGTTACACCTGGTAAATACCATGAAACATACAATGAGTGCAGGCGTAAATTCAAGGTACTTTATCTGTACTTACATGTGGTAAGTACCACAAAAGACACCTTTGCAAAACATGTAAATACCCAGTAAGTATATTATAAATACCCAGTATGTACCACATAAGTATGAAGCAAATAGTACCACATAAATACACAGCAAGTACCATGTAAAAACTGAGTTGACACAAAAAAGTACCATACAAGTACGCAGTAAATTCCATAGAAAGTACCACGTAAGTACCATGCAAATACCCAGTAGTTATACATTAAGTATCATGTAAATACCACATAAGTACGCTGTAAGTACTGTACTTTAAATGAAAGGGTTACTGAATTATCTAATCTGTTTTCAGTTTTCATTGGCAGTTTTTCATTAATTGCTTTTCTTTTAACTGGTTTATTACACTGTAAGTTTAACATTTTGATTGGGAACTACTTTTTAAGAAAATTCGTTTTTTTTTTTGTTAAAAAAAAAAAGCTCTGTAAGACCTAATATTTGTTTTCTAATGGCACATTTAGACAATAAAAAATAACTATAAAAAGTGACAGTTTTGGTTCACCTTTACAAGGCAGGCTCTGTTTCATTTTCCTCCACAGGTTTAGTAGAGAAGATTAAATCAGCAAACAGACGATCTTTGCATATTTGGTCAGGGTCTTTATTTAGCACTCAACAGTTTTTAAAAGCATTACTCCAAAATAAAAGTCTTCACACATTATAGTTGTGTTTTTTTAAATCTTTTATTAAATATTGGAATTTCAAGCAATCGAAACAAAAATACTAAAGAAGGGATTAATAGATCTATACATAAACATATCAAAGTGTGGATGATTACTGTATTTTCCAGAGTATAAGTTCACCCCTGGTCAAACAAATGCAACTTAAAAAATAAAATAAAATACTGATTTGGAAAAATAAAAATTCGACAGTAAAAGAAAATGCATATACATACACATTTTGCAGATGCATCATAGTCACTGTTGATCATATGTAGACATATTTGCAGTGATACATGCAGTACATGACACACTGAATCAATTAAATGTGAAGTTTTTCAAAAAGGGGTTGATGAATTGCTTTAAAAGGAGTGGAAAGAAGCAAATTTATATATTCCCACCCCTATTATACTATTTTATTTATTTTTTACATATTTATTGTAACCCAGTACATAACTTCTAATCAGAGGCATTTATAATTTGCCTGTCTAAGTACAGATTATTTATCAAATCCATACGTTTTTATAATATCAAAGGACAAAGTGTTTATGGATTACAAAAATAAATATTACATCAATTCAGATATTCACAAATTCCGTAAATCAGCATCGTCTCTCATTCTCTTTCGAGTCAAGTTTACCCTTTGTTTTTTTTTAAAAAGGTCCATTAAGAATCCCATAATCCACAGGAGAGATTTGAAATAGAGAAATAACTGTTGTGAGAGAGAGATTATATGAGTTATGATAATGAGCTTTTTCATGGTTTAAAATTTGTCTTTAGTTGTATGTAATGTGTTGATATTATTTCTTAAAAAATAAAATGTTTAGAAGAATAAATTATGATTTTTTTGAGCAGCAAAAATCTGCTGAAGCTGCATGTTCAAATAAAACATGCAGCTTCAGATTAACTGTTTTCTGTGGTCTCTTGTGTAAATTCCTGCATTGTGTAATGATGTGACCGCCAGGGATTTTTTGTGCGTTGTTCATCATCACACTTTGCTTTTAGGGTGAAGCCAAGAAAAAAAAGAGAAGCAGTGAGGAGGAGAAATTCTCAGTGAGTGTTTAAACTTTTTCTTTTTAAAAAAAAAATATATTTTCAAAATAAGAGCACCCATGAATGTTCTAATGGAAATCAAAGAACTTTAATAAAGTATCTGTTTTGCTCTCACTGACGAGAGATCTCACTGAAAATAAATAGTTGACCAAAAACTTAATAAATATCTCTCAGAAACTAAATCCACTTCTTTGTTGCCAGGAAAAATCTAAGAAGAAGAGGAAAAAGAAGCACAAGAAACACGGCAGGAAAAAGAAAAAGAAAGCAGCGTCTCAGTCGGACTCTGACTTTAGCTAACAGTGCTCTTCTTTTCCTGACAATTTTCATGTCATATAATTTTGAATTTGACTTCCAAACTGGTGAATGAGGAGACGTGATGGTGCAGTCCAAGGATTAAAGTTAGATCAAGCAAGGCCGTTTTGATATGCAGGTACATATTTTATCGACTTTTTTTTGAGAATAACTTTTCATTTGTAGGTTGCATTCAGTAACAGGACTGATAAGAACATCAATATTTTTTTTCTTATATTTGGTCATATTCTGCACCCAGAAACCCCCTCTTTCAGTAAGCGGGTCCTCGGAGAGTTCTTCCCTCTGTTTCTAGGCAGGTTTCTCCTTTCACTGCACAGGGCTTTTTCTGCTGGTGCATGTGTCATGCATGTAGACGATCTGATGTCTTGCCAGCCTCACATTGAAGTTGCATTGTGCTATGAGACATGTTGGCTTTTCAACTAACGTGCAAAGTTGACTTGTTCCAGTAGATGAAATGTTACACTACAGTGTAAATGTATTTACCAGTGACAATAAAGTGTTTCAGCCTTTGTTGCTGAGAGATACAACTGTCAGTGTCCCGGTTATTTTGATATAAAACCTAAAATATTGAGACAAAGTTTCCATTTTGCTGATGTTAAAAAAATATTGTGGCTGAATGAAAACCAGCAAAAATATTCAGATTAGATTGTATGAAGCAGTTTAAAGAAAAAAAAAGTATTATTCTTTTCCTTAAATGACTTTGTAACTTACAGTAAACTTGAGCTTTGACATATTGCTCCTTCCAAAACCACCGCCTAACCATAACCACCACTTCCCTTTTTTTTCCTTTTTTTAAATCGTTTCTCAACAGATTTTTTTTCATTTTTTTTTTTTGCCTTTTTTTTATTTCTCGGTCAATTAAATGGCAGTTTTAGGATTTTTCTTTGAGCAGAATCTTGTATTCAACTTTTGCTAAAGTAACACTTCAACTGTACATTTCTGAAAATGGTCTGAGAGCAGTGGAGGGTTCATCCCCTTTATGCAAAGATCTTAAAAAAAAAAAAAAAAGCATCTGATGTTCAAAATAGACAGAAAATGATAGAAAAAAAGGTGATTTGTGCTGCATGGCCTCAGAAACTGCTGACAGGTTAGTCTTGGAAATAAATGCCTTTATTTTTTGGATATGTAAAAGGTAAATATAAACTACTAAAGTCTGACGTCCTGAAGTTGAAAGGTTGTGTGGGGTTGTGACTTTAGGCAATAATTACTAAACTTAAACCGTCTAAAAGGGGAAGTCGGTTTACGGCAGTCATGAGACTGAGAAATGGACAATCCAGGTTTATTAACTGGGAGTGTCCAATGTGGACTATAAAGAGCGATGCCTGTGTTTCTTAGATATGAGGAAGTGTGAGGCATGTGACAGGAAGACACAGACTCACTACACTTCATGAAGGTAAGCAACAACGAAGCTCAATACCTTTGTTAAAATAGCCACAACGGATTCATTTCAACTGCTAATCTGATTTGTTTGGTGGAAATATAAGATAAAAGGTGAGTTCAGGCAAAATATTTTTTTTGAAAGATAAAGTAGAGGATAGTAAATTTTTACTATCAGTAGCGAGTTATTAAAAAAAAAAACTAGTGAGCACATTTTTTGAGATAGGATACTTTTCATTTCTTGAAAACAAACAAATATATCCAGATACACTTTTACTAAAATTACTGTGAATTTAAAGACCAGAAATAAAACACAGAAAATGTCTGGGGGGGGGGGGGGGGGGGGGGGGGGGGGGGGGAATTGTACACAGTTTTTAGAAACTGCTGGGGGCTGTATATTGTTGATTTTATGACAGGAACCTGCGGGCCAGGCGATTTTTGAATGCAGGCCACATTTGGTCCCATGGGCCGGACTTTGGACATGCATTAGCTAAACAAATCAATCGCAGATGCTCTCCTCTCCAGATGTTGCGAATCTCCTTGTGGCTCTGCGTGGGACTGTCGGTGTGTGGGTTTGCCTTTTGTTCCATCGAATGTCCTGATGGAAAGCTGTGCCCTGATTTATCCACCTGCTGCCTCACTGGGCATGGATTCAGCTGCTGCCCACTTCCAGAGGTAAATTGGACTCATTTAGCATTCCTCACTCTGAAACGTTCATCTGAAAGTGACTCATTGTCCGTCTGCAGGCTGTGTGCTGCTCTGACAAGGCCCACTGCTGCCCCTCGGGGTATCGCTGCAACCTAGCCACGATGATGTGTGAGAAAACAGACCAGCCGTGGGTGAGCCTCCCCATGCTGACGAAGGAGGCTGCAGAGGAACCACCCGCTCTTGATTTGTCTACAAACCTTGTTGAGGAGCTCAAAAACGACAACGGCCTGGCACAGAAGAGTACAGGTGTGCAATGTGACAGCTTTTACATGTGTCCTGATCGAACAACCTGCTGCAGACATCCCAAGGGCGCCTGGTTCTGTTGCCCCTATTATCCTGTGAGTAGATCTTTGTACATACAGTCTCTGTATATAATTCTATTTAATCTTAGTTTTCACCCATCATCTACGAAATTTGATGTATTTTTTAAATGAATGCATTTTCTTGTAGGGAAGGTGTTGTCTGGATGGATTCCATTGTTGCCCGTATGGCTATGACTGTGACTTAACGTACACTCACTGTATAAGGGATGGCTTCAAATATCCATTTTACTACAAACAAGCTCTGACCTCAGTCCCAGCTGCCCTCATTTCACACCCAGAGGAGAACAGCATCCAGTTGGAGGTAAAGAATATTTTAAAGAAAAAAACGTTTGCATTGCTTCATTGAGGTTTTAAACTAATGGGCTTAAATTGTTGCTCAAGATTTACATTTTAAAATAACACTTTCCTCTATATACGATTTCTTTTAAGATCCACTACAATGGAAATTGTGTTTTGGGAGGTTTTAACATGTTCTTAGGGCACTTTTCTGATGAGGGGGGACATATATAAAGAAAATTCAGCTTAAAATTGCATTTCTGAGAATTTTTTGTGAATCAGGAGCAGACAAAAAATTATATTATATTTAGGATATTGAAAAAACAATCTCAATCTTCCCTGCTCCTCTCCCTTCTGGCACATCCACTTGCAGACAACTAGACGATGTACAAAAAAGATGTACATCCATGTACATCGTCTTTTTACTTGTCTGAGCTAGTGGGAGAGAGTGTAAACAGAGAGCTCTCACCAACGGGGTGGGGAAGAGGGGTTGTTTTGTGCCAACGGTCCAGCACACAACTCAGGGGCGAGTATCTGATGAACTCCTGCCGCTCTGCAGAAACTATCTCCTAGAACACGACACAGATTTTTTTGGTTTTTGGCTAAAAACAACACAATCATAATTAAAAGACCACTGGGAACGCTTTCACAATAGATCAAAAGATGATCAGAGTTGGACTTTAAAAGAGCAAACAACCAAAAACCTGAAAGATTCTGATTGTAATAATGCATCCATGTAGTGGCAGTGAACATCTTTACTTTAGTTTGAGAAGTTTTTCAACCTCCACCATCTAAAACAGTTTTATGCAACAGTAGAAATCTGGTTCCGCTGTTCTCTCCTCATCAATTAATAGGTAACTACTTCCTGCAAAAGAAGTTCCGCCAACTGGTAGACAAAAGTAAATATCAGGCAGTAATACTCAACTAAAAGGCAATTTTCCAACCAGAGAGTAAATATTGATCAAAAATCATTGCATGGTTTCTTATGCAACAACTGATATTTCCCATCATTGAAAAGAAATCCAGGTAATTCAGGTCACTAAAAAGTATTTTGGGGTTTTTAGTTCATCTTGAAATAATATTATGGTAGTTAGTTGAACCTTAAGTAGATTTTAAATACACACCTCTACTGCATTCAAATAATGCCTCCTAATAAATAAGCAGGACGTTGGTGATCCTATGCATTTTATAAACTGATTATTATCATTACGGTTAATATGAAAGATATAGACATGGCTTAGAGATAGAGCTTAGTCAGTGTGTTGAAATAGATAAAATGTACATTAAATGCAATGTACATAAAAAAATGACACAAGCTTTGTATAAAACCTTTTCTATTTTGCAGAAATCCCTGACAGCTTTAACAGAAGCTAGCGATGCCCCGTCTGAACATGGAGTCATCCGCTGTGATAGCAAGTTCTTCTGTCCTGCTGGAACTTCTTGCTGCAAGGGAGCTGAAGGCCAGTGGACCTGCTGCCCCTACCCGCTGGTAAAAAATCGTGTCTTTCATGACTTTTTATGTACAAGTTTTGTTTCGAATTATAGAATCATGTTGTTGAAGATATCAAGGGTATAAAAGCTCAAAAATAAGAAGTGAAACTGTTTTACAAAAAAAAAAAATATATATATATGTGTAAATGAAAATAATGCTCATATAATGTTCATATATAATAAAAATGGTGACCATCATTTAATGTTGCATATCTGTGATTTCAGGGGAAATGTTGTGCAGATGGTCGGCACTGCTGTCAGTATGGATACACCTGTGATGCCACATCAGCCACCTGCAGAAAATTGTAGGTCATCTGAGGACCACAAGGATACACTGTAGAGACAGCTTTACAGTGAACCATGTCTGCTTTAGCAAATAATGTCACGTCATGTCTGAAATACATGCAAACATGTTAAAGAAAAAAAGCTGCAAAATGGATAAAAAATTAGCTCAAATTTCTATGCAATCATAAATAAAATCGTTGTGTTTAATTATTTTGATGCTATTACTTTTCAGCAATAAAATAAAGAAAAGTTTTATTCAAAGTTTTTAGTATGTTGCATATTTTTTATTTTACTTTTTCCATGTACATATAAAGATTTTTTTATTTTATTTTCTAGCTAATCATTACTTTTTATTACAAAAGTCTATTCTTTATAGGAGCTATCCAGTCGGATAGTTTGGATCCAGATTCCAGCTCGGATGAGGAAAACAAAGACACGTATATGGATCTATTTGTCTGCAAGTGGATGCATCAGAATAGAGTAAAGCAGGGATATTGTCTTTTCTAAATTACAAATACACTTATTTTCCATCTGAGTTTCGTCTCCTGATTCACAATTTGAAAAAAGAAATACTCAGAAATATTATTTAAAGCTTAACTTTCAAAATGAATGTCCTACATAATAGGAAAATGCAACAAAATCATCTTAAAAAAACACACAAAAATAGTTGTTCTAAGTGAAATTTCATATTTTCATAAATTTTTTTTGTTTAAAAAAAAAAAAGCCAATAATGTCATCCCGTTGACTCATATTTTACACAGAGCACATAATTATGCCGTCATTCTGTTCTCGTGGAGAACTATTAATACACAGTTTAACTTTATAACAGTAAATTAGTAAAGATATATGCATGTATGCTGATGATAATGTATTTAACAGGGGGTTGTCAACAGAGGAAGGATATCCAAGTGGTGGACAAAGAAACGGATGAGAAAAAAAAACTTAACATACACTAGGCTATTTTGCAAAAAAAAGGAGGTTGCCTTTTATTTGTAAAAAAAAAAAAATAAATACGTTTTTCTGTGTTCCAACATTTATGAAGCACATAGATTGAAACAGTACCATAGATTGTGAACCCCCCCCCCCCCCCGGTTTTTTGTAAGGAAAATCAAATCGTGAAGTTATTTCTGTAAATAATTAGACGAAATAAATGAACATAAATCAGCGGAACTGGGATAATGAAATCTGACTGGACGGTTCCTCCAGTCAGCGCCATGAGCTGCCGGTTCACCGATCCCATTATCTGAGCGCAGCATTCCCGGTTAGTCCCCGATAATTATGTGGCTAGTTTACGGTCTTCCTGACAGGAAGGACCCACTCCGCGTCAGACTAGTCCCCCGTCTCCCATTTTCTTCCCGTTAGTTCCTTTCCAGCTACTCCCGGGCGGGTTGCTGTCCTTGTGTGGTCATTTTTCTGGAAATATGGCTGTGCTGAAGATCCAAGAGCAGGTAAGCTCAACGAACACGGCTAGCTAACACACAGCGCCGAAAGCTAACGGGTTGAACTGTTTAACCCGTTAGTTGGACTCGTTTTTGATACTTGTTTTACATTTGCAGTATTTTACTGACACCGACCGTACATTCCTAACAAATACGGGTAAAACATTGACTTAATTAGACCGTTAATTCTAAAATTAAACTCTTAAGGCTAAGCTAACGCCGCATCGCTTGTTTTCCCACCGAGATCTAATGTTAGCCAACTTGCTAACTAACAAGTAAACAATAGTTTCCAACGTAAACAGTCCCACAACGCATTAGTCATTGTTGTGAATTTCACCGACAGAGTTTTTAAAATCTCAAACGTTGACATATTTTGCAGTTTTTCTACTGGATTTTTAGTTGTTTATGGTGCTGGTGGAGGACGCTTGCATCATGAATCAATGAGGCGCACACTGACACTCCTGTGTTTGTTTTCCCCAACAAGTCCGCTATTTAACTGCGTATTGTTGTCATCTGTTCGCATTCACTTAAACCTTTTAAATGAAGAACAAGTGGCACTGGATTCGCTTTGTCAGCTGCCTTCCTCCATCAGCTCCAAGCTGATTCCCCCCCCCCCCCCGTTGGCAGCTTCATTGTCAGTCACCTGTTGCTGCAGATGAAGGCTGTCGCTAAAACAGCAGGTGCTCTTGGATTTTAGAGCAACTGTTAGAAACCATTGGTGAGATCAGCGGCTGTTTACATAGCTGCATGTACAGGCTTTCATTGGGGGATCGAGTTGTGTTGTTTTAGTTGCAACAATTGCAATGTTATTTCTGAGATCCCTGGAATTGGTGTTAACGTTGACCATTGCATGTTTATATACCGGTATTCAATGTGTGCATGATTTTCATTTTTAATCTTTAAATAGACAACTAATACTTAGGGGTGTAAGGATTCATTTTAACGACTGATTTCATATGTGTAATTCATGGTTGCGGATATGATTCATTGCTGATATTAGTTTATTTTCAACAATCTGATTCACTGACCTAAAATGGATCCAGGACATCTTTAGCCAAAACCTCCACCAGTGTGACCCAGAGATAAATACCTGGTACAGAACAGTGCAGGTGAAGTTTTCCAGATTCTTAGTATGTCTGTCAAGGCAATCAAGTGTAAATTAAACATGTGTACAAACTATGGCTGCCCGATATGAGGAAAACTTGAGATATGCGATATTAATGATCAGTATTGTGATGACGATATAACTTGAGATACGTGAACAAATATCAAAACAACTAAAAACATAATTTCCAATTCATTGCAACAGTTTAATTTAAATAAGAATCAGCATAATCTAAATTATACTCTAAATGACCCTCGTTAACATAGGTGAGCATCTAACATAAAAGGGTTCCATCCAATTGGTCAAATGCATAAAGGGATTTATTTGTTTGGTTAAATACTTAAAGCTGTGATAAGATTGACTTTGCACATTTAAGGTAACCATTTATTGAAGTTTTTCACAGACTTTTGCGATATGCATATTGCAGAGCTTGATATCGCGATAACGATAAATTATGATTTATTGTGCAGGTCTATTACAAACAAGTAAACAATAATTAATGGTAAACCCAAGTTTTCTAAAGTTCACCCCACTGTTGTTTTTCCACTTCAAAAAAACCCAAATAGAACATTAATAGAACAGTCTACCACACTGTTTGGTCACATGTCTGGAATGATGATTATTTTTTGCTCCTATCACACGTGTGTTGTCCACTGTGATGCTCTTGGTTGTTTTCATGTTGTAGTAAAATAAACCTACTGTGCTTCAATCCAAATGTGATTTTCCAGGATCGATCATAATCGATTGAATTTATTTTGAAACAGTTTTATGATAGTATAGGTTGCCAGTCTGTCACAGGTCTACAAACTCACACACACAGCAAGATAAAATGTAGAGACTTCACTTCACTCAACCTACGAAGCATGTTTTTGGACAGTGGGAGAAAACCAGAGTTCCCGGAGAAATCTCACATATGCACGAAGAAAACATGCAAACGTCACACAGAAAACAAAACAATCTTATCACTGTAAGGCAAGAGTGCTAACCACCACACAACAATGTAGAGCAATTTCTTTTAACCACCTATATTTATATAAAACTACACTTTACTAGATAAACTTTTTATCCTAATAATTTGATTGAAATGGCTCTACCTGAAGTCGATAGATAGATAGATAGATAGATAGATAGATAGATGGGGTCTTTAATAATCCCTGAAGAAGACGCTATCTATTGTTCCATCGATCTATCGATCGATTCTTCAGGTACAGCCATTTCAATCAAATTATTAGGATTAAAAAATAATCTTGTAAAAGCAAATGATACATTGATTGTTGTTTGCTCATTAGTCAATTTAAAAAAAGGATTTTCCTGAATTTATCAGGGTTTTTTGTTGTTTTGTAATACACAAATCATATATCAACCTTAACAGAACCGTGACCCAAAAATCAAGGTTTGTCCCTATAATTTAGTAGTTTCTAATAGGCTTAAAATATTTATATCCGGATTGATTTGTACCACAGTGGAACTGTAAAAATATGAATTGGAAAAAAAACCCAATCACATTCATGCTGGTTTTGTTTTTCTGTGGCCTTTCCTGGATTTACTAGTCTTCTGGGAAATGAGAAGGCTTGTAACAATTGAAACGTTTGTCATTCGCTATTCTGTATTGTTCTCTGTTCTAGCTCATACAGAAAATAGACCAAAATAGCTCCTTGCTCATGAGGTTATGCAGAGACAGGAATGGATGTCACTTTTGTCAAACCTTTGCATTTGTTTGGTCTCTAGAGGGCGTACTGTTGCTTAGAAACAAACAATACTTTCCTGAGAAAACTATTTGTTTCAAATTTTCTGTTGATACTTGTACTTTAATTGGGTCTAGACTTTAGTTGATTAAATTGAACAAAACCCAACCAGAAATTATTTAGACAAATGGTTAGAACATACATGGCAGCTGTGAAGGCTTTTTTCAATTATTTTTGAATCTCAAGAGTCATTTGAAATTTTGATTTGCAACACTACTGTTTGAACACATCCATCTGACAACCCCATAATGCTAATTAGTCAACAGTGTATCATGCAGTTGATCAATTGATTAACGGAAACTTTTCCTAAAAAGACTTGCTGTTTAGAAAAGATCTATTGAGTATTGTTTTGCGGATTTTTCCTGTTAAAGTTCTCTAAAAAAATCACGTTTTAGAAGCTGTCAAATCTTTTAATGTCTCTGTCGGTTCTTTCTGAAGGAGTGTGTTGTGTGATCATAAAAGTGTGTTTCACCAGACTTGCATGCCAGTGAACACGCGCTGGCATATGTGTCTGTGTTCTCAAATTACTCCACTACTGAGCTGAGTCAGAGTAGAAGACAGACTTTCACATTTCTTGGTCATGTTAGGTTTCTCAAAAAGTACAGTCTTTTTACATTTCTTTTGTGGTAATACTGCTCTTACTTTTTTTTTTCTTTTGTACTAGCAAAATCTATAAGGGTTCTTGTTGAACTGTTGTTCACCTTTTGGCATGTTCCTTCTGTGGACTGATTTGCACAGGTGGTTTGGTAGAGATTTTTTTTTTAACGGCGGATGCTCTTCCTAACACAAAACAGGGGAAAACAGACTTTGGCCCCCTTGTATATTTAGTTAGGCAGTAGCGTGAAGTGTCTTGCCCAAGGACCCCACACTGGATTAAACTCATTGTGCAACCTGGGAATCAAACCTTGATTCCCGGATGTCCCAATGTCATTGCCGTGTCCCAATCCTGCACTTAACCAATTGAGCTATCAAGCCAACTAAAGTACATAAATAGATAAACATCACTTCATTGAAAAGGACTGGGTGTTACTCCCAATATCTTCATGGGGTTTAATCTACATTAATAAGGTCGCAATTCAGCTCATTATGCAATTTGGTCTAGTTAGATTCAAATACAACCACAGGGGGGCACAATCAAATACTTTTTTAAGCCGATATCAAGCTTTGCAGAGGAAGGGCGTCAGACATAAAACCAAAGTCACATCAATTATGCCAATTACGAACAGAATTCTCATACCTGATTGGTCCTGGCTTGGCTTTACATAGACTGGCAGCGGTACTGTTGACTGACAGGGTGCTGAGGGAAATTTGAGTACTGTTGGCCAAAGAAGAGGAGGAACATGTGTTTTTAGGTAAAGAAAAATGGAAAGGCAAGAGCGTAGGAATTAGGGTAGACACTTTGAATGTAGGGACTTTGTTGTGGAAAACAAGAGAGTTGGTCGGTCTGATGGACAGAAGAAAAGGTGGATAGACCTATACTGTAGTTTGGAAGCAGTTTCAAGCTGTTTTTTGATGGAGTGGATGGATAAATGAATGGAATTTAAGTGAGTTTGAAGGACAAGGTTGCTAAGAATATTTGAAGGATAATAGTGCCAGAAATGGTCATAAGTGTGAAGGTGGAAGCTGAAGATGTAATGCTGAATGTTGTCAGTGGTTATGACCCCCAGGTAGAATGTGAGCGAAAGAAGACAGAGAAACTCTGGAGGGAAATTGGTGGGAAGATTTAGGGACAGAGATAGGTGATTGGGGAAGACTTTAATGGACATGCAAGCGAGGGAAGCAAATGAGGAGGAAGTGATGGTTAAGTTTGGTGTTCAGGCCAGCAATGCAGAAGGACACATAGGGGTGGACTTTGCCAATATAGAATGGAAATGATGAAGACATTTTTCCAGAAAACAGGAACATATGGAGGGAGGAGCAGTCACTTTGATTACATATTGTGTAGATGTTGTAATCTAAAAAGATCAGCAACTGCAAAGCGATGGCTTGGTGGTGAGGAATATGAAGAGGACAAGAGCAGAGGACCAAGTGCTGGAAGTTAAAAAGGAAGAATACATTGTAACTTTTAGGAAGGAGTTAAAACAGGCTTTTGGAGATCACGAGGTTCCCCAAGATGACTAGACAACTCCAGACAAAGGGATAAGGGAGAGTAGGAGGAAAGTACTACTTGGTTTATCATCTGGAATGAAGAAAGCAAAGAGGAGACTTGGTAGTAGACTGTGTTGGCTTTAAGGTCCTTAAAACAGTGGGACAAAGAACGGCAGACAGAAGTACAGGGGTGTTGAACCAGGCTTCAAGGGCTGGTGTCCTACATGTTTTCCAATCATCCTGCCATTGAAGCTTGTTATTGACCAAACCCATGCACCTGATCCAGGTGATCAGCAGCAGATGAGACAGGATTTCTGGAAAACCACCAGAAGGCTGGACCTCGATGCCTGGAGTTTGACATCTCTGGTTTAGAGACTCTGAGAAATAAACAGGAGGCAGAGCTGGAGGTAACAGAGGTAAAAATGTTGAGGTTCTCTTTGGCAGTGAAGAGGATGGAAAGGATCAGGAATGAATTGATCAGATCATGGTAGATGTTTTGGAGATAAATGCAGGAAAGCCGATTGAGATGTTTTGAATACGTTGAGTGGAGGAACAGTGATGATGTTGGTAAAAGGATGCTGAGTTTGGAGCTACCAGGAAAAAAGGGTTAGAGGACGAAAGGGTGTTTGTTTGAGGGAGGAGGATGCAGTATACAGAATTGTAGAACCAAACGGCCAAATTTTGATTCTTGCAGTGAAAAACGAGCTTCTCTAGAAAGATTTTGAGAACTTCTAGTCATCTGCTTGTCATTTGTAGACGTTCTTGACTTTCTAATTGTTTCTGGTGGGATCAACATAACGTTTGCTGGGACAAACTTGGGAATACAGAAAGATTCCAATTGACTTCAGGACCCTAGAAAAGACTTCAGGGCAGAGTCCAGGTGTACAAGAGGAGTTTGATTTCTTGGCCGACATGGGATAATAACCCCTACTTCACCAGATAAGCTTTAGACTGTTCCCTTGAGATAAGTAGATCAGATGAGCCCTGTATTTCTAGTTGGTTTGTTCTTTATCTTTTATAATTATTTGCTGATGAGCAATAGAATGTAGATAGATGGATTCAAATTGTAACTCTTACAATGACCCTGTTTACAGGACCATAAAAATCTGATTACGGGGGAGCTGTCAGCTGACTGCAATAACCAGATCTGATGTGATAACATGGACTTGATACTATCTGATAATTCAAAAACACTTTTTAAAATGTTTCAGTCCATTGCCAGATTTCTTAGCATTTTTGTGGTTGACAGCTGATCATATGGTTCAGCGTGGTTGAGATTAGCGATACCTACAGTTTCAAAGCTGTCTCATTGAGGTTATAGGTGTACTACCTTCATTTATACTTAAAAAAGGGAAAATTAGTTAGGTTTCGTTCATCTTTTCCTAATCATGAATTGCTACTTTCATTCCCAATATCTACAATTACTCCTTTAAAATAGACATGCAGCGAGAAATTGGTTAACAATCAGACAATTAAAATCAGAAAATCACCATTAACTGAAAAATACTCATGTTGAATTGGAAAACATATGGAATTGACTAGTTCACAATTCCATTTGATAAATTGTAAATATTTTCTTTTTTTCTCCTATAAAAAACAGTTTTCACATAAACAGTGATTTAACTGAAGTAAAAATAGAACTTTAACAAATAAATGTTTTATTTTTAGCATAATAGCTACTATGCCTGTAGTTGCGCAATTTAGATATTTCAACTTTTTTTTGTGCCAGCCTTAGACCTTACCTCTGGTTTAAACAAACACAAGCACAAAATTGCTGTTTATTTCTGTTTGGGGGTGAAAAAAAGAGAAGAAAAAATCTGCTTTGAATAGAACTTTTTGGTGTTCTCCTGAAAAGAACCCCCTTTTCAATGGGGGGGACATATCAACATATGTAGTGTGTATATATAACTTCCGTCAATGTTTGTGTTCTTCATGCAAATCTTAACTGTCAGGTTAATTGCTTCGAGAGACTCTACGTTGTGTTTCATCATAGATCTCCAAACAGTAAAGCAATTGGACTTTACCATAAGCCTTAAAGTTAACCTCCAATCATCTTTTCTTTTTTATTTCTTCTTTTTTCCCCCCAGTGTCCCTCCCTCTGAGTTAATTGGGTTGTGTGGCCTGGCAAAGTTTCTTATTTTAGAATCTGTGTTGAAAATGAAAGAGATGGAGACACACACACGTACGATGGCGTGCACACACAGACTGGTCTTGTTAGCTACCCTCACATTCTCTGGCAGAGCCAGTTTGTTCCAGTTTTGTAATGAGATGGGGACTTTTGAAGCCATGCCATTGATGCACCATTAAAAATGCTGGAAAACAAATATGTGCACGCACCTATATGGCATCAGTTATGGTTTACATTAAAGGCCACATTTACTTTTATACTTTTGTATCGTCATGGAAACCCATCCACATTTTGCCTTGACTATTTTTAACAATAGTACCACATTGATCTGTACAATGCTTATTTTTCAGTCTGGTTTACACTTTTTCTGATTGATATATAATATTATCAGTGTTTATACTATGGTTTGGGTGAATACTCAGTTCTGATTGGCTCCAGGTGTCCATTAAAAAGTGATTATGGACACCTAAAAACATATGACTGTGCTGGCCTAAACCCCAGTTGGTAACCGGAGCAACAAAAACTTGAAACATAGGTGGACATACGTTATTCCATATGGAAGCAATTCTGTAGCATAATTAAAAATGAAAGTCTAACCAGAAATGCTTTTTCATTTGCAAAAAGAAGCTGCATTTTTTGACTCAAAATTAAAATGAAAAACCAATCCGTTAAAATGCTTTTTCCTTTTTCTACTTCAACACCGCTTATTGTGTCACTCAATTAAAATGATAAAGGAAATGGTATTTGACATTTCATTTTCAAAAAGTTCTCTGGTGAATGTGTAGCGAAATTCATTTAGAAATGTTTACTTTGACAGTTAAAATGAATTAATAGAAATGCTTTTTCATTTTCAAAATGTAGCTGCATCAAATGACTCAAAATTAAAATGAAAAATCAATACTTCAAAATAATTTTTCATTTTCTACTTAAAAACCACTTATTCTGTGTCATAATTCAAAGGAAAATGCAAAGAGGGGATTGCATTTTCATTTTAACATACACCCTGCGAACATTGTCGCATTATTCAATTCCACCTAGCATTTCCAGAGGGGAGGCGGGGCGATGACGTAATTGCTATCTCCGTAGCATTTTGGCGGATTGCTTTTTCATTTTAATTCTGAGTCAAAAAATGCAGCTTCATTTTGGAAATGAAAAAGCATTTCTGGTTTTGACTTTTATTTTTAATTATGCTACAGAATTGCTTCCATACAAACAACCTGCCGCATTGTTCAAAAGAAACTCCCAAAAGATATGTTTAAAGAAAAAAAAAGGTTTGATATTCCCTCCCATCTGTAATTTCTGCTCAGTCCCACTCTAATACTCTTTTTGATCTATTGTAATTATGATTATTCAGATTTTTGGCAATATTTAAGAAATCCCGTAATTTCTGCGGGGTTGCAGAAGTTTATCAGACTTTTGCCTTTGTATTGTGTGCAGGACTGTTGGCGCAGAAGTAAGGCTGTGCTCATTTCCCATTCACCCCTTTGTTTACAATCTGTCCTACTACGTTACAGCCCCTCACAACCTCAAGCTAACATTATATGTGCCACAAAAAGGGCTAGTAAAATCGGAGCTATCTAGCTGTGCAGTTTAGGAGCTTTTGGCCAATCCAGCGTGCCCAACATCCATCTGCTTACACGCTCTCCTGCTAGTTTACAGCCCCACACATCCCTCAACTTAACATTAGCGGGGCAAAAAAAGTGGCGAGCAATATTAGAGCTATCCAGCCATACAATTTTGAGCCAGATGCTAGCGCAAATGAGGAAAACCAAGGCGTACATGGATCTAATTCCCTGCAAGTGAATGGGCAGGGAGCTCGTGGCTTGCCTATCTTAGTTTGTAAGTAACAACTACAGGCTTTTTCAAAAGGCATTTGTTTTGCTTCTCCTGATTCACCACAATTTGACAAAGGAAATGCAGTTTTAATCTTAATTTTCTTTATAGATGTCTTCCATCATGAAGAAAAATGTTACAAGGACATGTTATAACACCAAAAACACTATTTTCATTGGATGTGGGTCCTTAAGAAAGTAAAGGGAGGGGGAAAATAATCTGAAATATAACTAGGTGTGAAGAAAATTGGAGATTTTGTTTTTAGGCCATATCGACTGGTCCTATTTAGCATATATACCAATTTCCACCGCTGGTTAGTCTGTAGCAGAGCAAATTGCAGGTTGCCTTAAATTGTGTCACATCATGTATCAAATAGTCTCCCCTCTCGTGGAAAACAATTTAAATGGTAAATATAACAAGTACTAACAAATGGTTTAATACTTGTTTGTTTTGTAAGTGACCATGGAACATGCAGGATTATTCTCTTCAAGGTATTCATCATCAAAAATTAATGAATTTTGAAGAAGCAACCGTCCAACACAAGCAGAGAACGGTTGCTTCAGTGGTGTCCATTTATTTTTGATAATGGACACCTAACCTAAAATAACATTGATCACTGCTGTGCTTTTAAATTTACATCAAGACTTGTTCAAATGAGTTTTTTATTGTTTACGCAGATTTTCCATTAATTTTTTTTTTCTTTTCCAAATTTTCCCAGCCATAAATGACTTCTGTTCTGTTTTTTCATTGCGCCATTCATCTTAAGTCTTCCCAACTACCTGCCCACAGTAACGCCTGTCGTTCTCCCCCACTTTCGTTTTCTCCCTCTGTCTCCCTTCCCCCTCGCCTCCCCCTCCTGAAAGAGCTGGTTTCAGCAGTCTGCCTGCATTGAGTGATGCATACCCCCTCATACACTGGCTGCTGCTGGCCTGTCTGTGCTAATCACTGGTTCTGTTTGTGCTGCTGGCTGCAGTACAGCAGTGAGGATATGAAGCTTCCTGTGTTCTGCTAGTCATTCTGCTGCATGCGCTTTTACTGCCACCATCACGCGGAGGAATTCCCTGCCGTCTCCACGGCTACATCTGAGAGTGTGAGAGTGGATTAGTGAGAGGACAGAAGAGGAAGCCAGACATGCTTCAAAGCGACAGATAGAGGACAGAGCTGAATCTGAAAGTGGACGTCATATGAAGATGTGCAGCACTTTTTTTTATTTACGTGGGAAACACTTTCTCCTGGATCTTTTTTTAACCTTTGTTTTTATGGGATTGCGTTTATGTGGAAGAGGGAACACTGTGTCTTTATGTGTGTGAGAGGGCGTGCGTGCTGCGTGTGAATGTTTGTTCCTGATGCGGTCAGAACGGGCTAGCCGTGTGTGTATTGTGGTGCTGGAGGAGGTGGAGGAGGATGAGCTCTGTTCTTCATCCCCACCTCCGCGGCCCAAATCCTCCCCTGTTCCTTCATCCCACCATGCCTTTCAGAAGGCTGCTGCTCAGGATGACAAGGTGAGGCAGACCGGCTCCTCTGCTCAGCTCTTTTCTTCTCAGATATGAATGTTCAAGTTGGGGTTATTTGTTGCAAACATACAGTTTTATGTTGGGGGGGGGGGGGGGGGGGGGACGGGACAATAATTTCCTGGTACTGTCAGCATGAGAGTGCACTTCATACCTGATGTGAAGGTGAATCTATGGTTTTCCCTCTGATGTAAAAATAAAAGCACCGCCAACACATGGCAGAAAGGACTAAATATAGCACTGTTATAGTCCAGCCATTTGAACACGTTTAAATACCGGTAGCTTATTGGTAAAGGCTGACATTAAATGGACACTGACTGAGTCAACTTTCTTTGGTCAAATTTGCTCCCTAAAGCATAAACTGTATAAGTGGAAAACGGTTTGACCTCAGGTTTGACCTCGGGGACTTTCTTTAGCTTCCCTGTTATTGTTTCCCTTAGTCATTTTTTTACTCACCTATTTATGTACGGAACATAAAATGTTTTTTTTTTCTCAATCAAATAATAAGTTAGTTTTAATTTGTTGTGTTTAGAACCCGATTTTCAGTAAATTTTAAGTCCCACTCCGGTAATCTTTTGTAAGTGTTCCCAGTGGTTTTAGCCAAAACCTGTGTTTTTTTCTAGATCATAGTTTCTGCAGTAAAGCAGTAGTTCATTAGAAATTGAATCGGTTAGTTCAAAAGGGGCCCAAGTCCACAATTTTTTAATAGAGATATTATATGTTCTATGTGGTCTTCAAGGGAAAAGCTATCTGATTATGTGCAAAAAAGTTCCAAGTCCGTTGTAATGTGTTGACTATGCTTGACAAAATTCCTGGACTTGGGCCTCCCTTGCATGGGTTTTGCTTTATCCCATAGATGGCAGCACTAATTATCCAATATGGCAGCGCCCCTGTTTAATTCAAGAAGGGCCCAAGTCCAGAGAGTTTAGTTTGCTAGTCCTCTGAAATGATCAAAGTGAGGTGCTTCATATTATAGCATTTGTAAGCTATAAACTGGTGCTAAATCTGGGTAAAGTATTAATCATTTGGTGTAGCCTTCCTTTAAGCTATGCAATTAAAATCATTTCCTGGAAAAACAAACCTCTTGGACTTGGGCCCCTTTTGAACTAACCGATTCAATTGTATTTGAGTTGTGGGCAGGACTGTGGCGCGGAGCAACCCAGCTGCACACGTCACGTCACCCATCTGTTTACACGCTCTCCTGCTAGCTTACAGCCCCTCTTACCCCCAGCCTAACATTATCTGTGGATTTTTGTTGCATTGTCGGAGCTATCCAGCCATACAGCTTTGAGCCAGATTCCAGCGCGGACTAGGAAAACAAAGACGTACATGGATCTTGGCGTCCACAAGTGGATGCATCAGAATGGGGTGGAGTTGGGAGCTTGTGGCCCCCCCCCCATTGCAGTTTCTGTGTCACAAATACGATCTTTTTTAAACGGCATTTTTTCGTGTGCTCCTGATTCAGAACAATTTGAATAAGGAAATACCCAGAAAGGCAATCTTAATTTTTATTTTCTTGATATATATCCTCTATCATCAGAAAAATGCCACAACATGTAAAAAAAGGCAACAATTTTTACCCGAGTGTGTCTTTAAAATTAGAATTGCTTATTTGTTTGGTTTTCCTCCAGTATCACAGCCAAGGTTTAATGTGTCTGTAGGTCAACATTGTATAAAAGTCATTTCATTGTGAGGCAACATATTGCTGTCATGCTTTTTCCCCCCGTTTACATTAATGTACAGGACTTTTGCATAAAGTCAAAAACCACACACTTTGTGTGTCTTGCTGATGTTTCTGCATTTTTAGATGAAATCACAGTTTAATTTGTCATTGAGTTGGTGAGGAATATAAAGGTTTCACACATTTATTTAAATTTTGAATCCATTTAAATTTTGAATCCATTTTTCTGAGGCTGCAGATTGTTTCTTGAAACTGCAGTGTTGTGAGTTTAGGATTAGGCTTTTGTTAGTTAATGTCATGGTTACATATCTGTTTTTGTGCCTTTTCCTCAGCTTGGGTTTATCGTACTTGTAACATTTGCTGGTCTCAAAGCTGTGATCACAGATGAAAGTCTTAATATTTCATCTTTTTGTCTATTTTTCCAAAGCCCCACCTTTTAAAAGCGATCTTCAGTGTGGACCCAGATGAAGTGCGCTCCCTCATATTCAAAAAGGAAGATGTAAACATCCAGGTAAGTCACCTTTTTGCTAAAAGTTACAAAGAAAAAATGTATTATAGCTGGTATTTATTGACATTTAATTTGTCCAGAAAGCATCCCAGCAGCTTTTTTTCTACCCTTTCAATGTGGCACATGAACAACAGCAATCAATCTGGCTCATATTGTTTGACTTACATGACTGGGTGGATTTATAGAGGTCATATAGAAGTCACACAGCCTCTATTGTCACATGAGCATTTCAACTCCTCTCAAATATCTCAGTAGGTGACCAATGACTCTTTTCTTCTGTCCCTTTTGGTGTCTTTTTGGTCACACTTTTGGTCACACTTTTTGCACACATTTATTTGCCGTTCTGCTGGGCTTTGTTGTCTTCCTCCTTGGACTTTTGGCTCCATGGGTCTATGTTGCTGGGGTCATCACACCACATCTCCCTGGAGTCAGCAGTGCTGCTCCAGGTCTCTCACAAGTCACATGGCATTTGTTTATAGCTTCACTTTGCTGATTGCTCCCTGCTGCACTGAAAGAGGGAGGCGCAGGGATATTGCAGCAGTGTGTTGGCATGGCAAAGTGGGGTGAAAAACGAAGAGAGGAAAATCCTTTTTCTGTTTGTGGTTTCCAGCTTCTGTTTCCTGTGGTGTGCATGTGTATAGGGGTCTATAGCTTTTGCTCTCATAACAATAAAGAAAAAAAATAATGAGCAACATTTTTTGTGTGTGTGTGGAAAAGGAAGGTGGTAGCAAATCCTTGTAACTTGGTTTTGTCCTTGCAGGACAGTGAGAAGAGGACGCCGCTGCATGCTGCAGCCTACCTGGGAGATGCTGAGATCATTGAACTTCTCATCCTTTCAGGTGCAGGGAGCATTAAAGTCCTGCTTTGCTAGAGGCAGTCTTTTCATTTGTCCACTATCGCATGTCAGTTAATATCCACCCCAATACCCTTTCACATGTAATTTTGTTTTATGAGCTATTTTATCAATTCCCACTGTTAGTAGCTGTTCTTGTGTTCATTCTCTAATACTAATTACTTATAATGTAGTATTTTTGATGGTTATTAATCATCTTCTGAGGTAACAGTCATTGGTAGAAATGGCAAAACAAATGATTTGTTTTATTACATGGATCCACTCTTACCAATTAAAATAAGAACCTTTTTGTAGGTCAGATAAGTCATTTTGTATTCCTTATTTTCAATGAAAACATAATTTGGGTATTGATACATCTGAGTTGTTAACGAGATTCTATTATCTCCAGTATTTATTCATCTCCTCTACCATCTCATTCTACAATTCACTAAAAAATCAAACTTGTCGATTTTTTGAAACTTTCGTCCCCACATCTTGCAAAGTAGTGTATTTTATCAGAGTGGCTGTGGATCTTTTAAAAAGTCTTAAAATGTCAAATACGGAAACTATTTTTTACAGGAAAAGGTTTTAGTAGAAGACCCACTGCGATTTAATGGGGTTTTTAACGTGTCCTTTTGGCATTTTTCTCATAATAGAAGACGGTTATGAAGAATTTTAAGCTTAAAAATGGGTGGGTATTTTTTTTATTCTAATTGTTGTGAATCAAGAGCGGATAAAAAAAAGCGTTTAAAAAAAGCGTTTTTTTGTGACGTGGAATTTGCCATAAGCTCCCTGCTCCGCTCCATTCGGATGCATCCACTTGCAGATCATTAGATCCATGTGCGTCTGCTTTTTCCTGGTCTACGCTGGAATCTGGATCTAAACTGTAGGACTGGATAGCTCCAATACTGATCAACATTTTTGTTGCACCACTAATGTTAAGTTGGGAGCGTGAGGGGCTGTAAGCTAGCGGGTGAGTGTGTAAACACATTGGTGACGGGAAGTGGGTGCGGCTTTGCTCCTTGCCAACAGTCCCGCCCACAACTTAGAGGTTGTAATGAACTCCTGCTGCTCTGCAGAAACTGTGTCCCAGAATACAACAGGTTTTTTTTACTTTGGCTAAAAACAGCATAATCATAATGATAAGACCACTAGGAAAACTTGACAAGCAATCAAAAGATGATCAGAGTGGGAGTTTAATAAAAATAGTGATTGTTTAAAATGGTTTGAGGAATGTTTCAATGTATAGTTTGACTAAAGTGCTTTATCCAAGACTCTTGTTCTGATTATATTTTTAAACATAATTACTCTAAATGGTAGTAATGGTGTTTTTTTTCTTAACATTGATTAGTGTTTATCATTTTTCTTTTTTTATTCCTACCTTATTTTGTGTATGCATCCATGTTTACTGAACTGGACATTTGCTACGTTTCCTTTATGAAATGTAACAATTTCTTGAAAAAGTTTTAAATGGAACTTTTGTAAACACCGTGTTCATTGCTCGGTCAAAGTGTGAGAATTTATGTTTTGAAGTGGAGGAACGTGTATTAATGTGACACAAGAATAGGACAGAGTGACTGCATATCTGTGTCAAGTGTTTCTCAAATGATGTGAAGGGCTTGCAACAGGTGCAGATTCAGGTCTATTTTAACCACCAAGCTGTGCTTAAAGGGGTCATAGTCAATTTATTCCTTTTTTGCCAGTATTGGCTGTCTTCTACCCAAAAGCTAAGCAAAGTTTATTAGCCAGGCTAGTTACTTGGTGATTAATTGTTCTTTTATTTCACATGATATCTCAAATAAAAAATCCAAACTCAACATTACAGCTAGGACTAAACTAAAATACGTTCCTTCCATGTATTTTGACACGCTTCTCTTGTTGTTCTGTCTCAATTTTTTCCGTGATCAAGGTGCAAGAGTTAACGCCAAAGATAACAAGTGGTTGACTCCTCTTCACCGAGCTGTTGCTTCTTGTTGTGAGGTAACATACACGTCTGTGCAACTAGATAACCTTGCCACAAACAAATAAAGTGTTTATCTTTTCAAGCTTTCAAGAAGCCAGTTTAATTTAAAAGGAGTTTGTTTCGTCTGTGTGTTATCTGGCTTTTAAAGTGTTAACCCTTGTGCTATCCTAGGCACTTTAACGTTGGGAGCTGGGTCATCTAGACCCACTAGACAGTGCTCTGAACCTTTTTTCTTCAATGATTTGTGATCTTCACTGGTGTCCATGGATTACATGAAATCTTTCCACCTTTATCCACCTTTGTCATGGTAGGGAGAACACGTCAATGTAAGGGTGGGGTCATCTAAGATAGCACAAGGGTTAAAGGGTAAAGTGACAAAGCCAGTATTTCTTCGAGTAATACTCAAAATTCGGATTTACTACGTTCTTGTGTTTGGGTGAAGCATTCTCAAACCAGCATAGTCCCTTCTGTTCCTTCACTTTCCCTGTGCTATTTCTGTTTTGAAACCCCTCTCAGAATAGTCGAGCTTTTTTTTTTGGAGGGTTCACACAACCCACCTGGAAATACCGCCATGTATTTTGTTTGAGCATGTAGCCTTTCCTGTTTCTGACACTTCCTGTCCTAACCCTGTCAGGATGCTGTGGCAGTGTTGCTAAAGCACAGCGCCGACGTAAACGCTCGCGACAAAAACTGGCAGACTCCGCTGCACGTGGCGGCGAGCAACAAAGCGGTACGGTGTGCTGAAGCTTTGGTCCCGCAGCTCAGCAATGTGAACGTATCTGACCGGGCAGGACGCACTGCCCTGCACCACGCTGCCTTCAGCGGACACACAGAGGTTGGGGCTTTTCTGTTTGAGAAAGACAAATAAACATCAACACCTGCTTAGCTTATGCTTGTTTGGCAGATGGTAAGGCTGCTGCTATCAAGAGGATCCAATATTAACGCGTTTGACAAGAAGGACAGACGAGCCATCCACTGGGCGGCCTACATGGGTACGATTATTTTATTCACTGAGAAGAAAATAACTGGATCTATACATAAAGGAATCTGGCTCCTTCTCCTCTCTTTAAGGTCATCTAGAGGTTGTAAAGCTTCTGGTTGAAAGCGGAGCTGAGGTTGACTGTAAGGACAAGAAGGGCTACTCCCCGCTCCATGCTGCTGCCTCCAGTGGCATGAGTAGCACAGTGCACTACCTGCTCGGCCTGGGTGTCCACGTAAGTTCACACTAACACACAATGTCATGAAACCATGGTTTACTCTCACATTCAAGGGCTTGTTGTAGCTGAAAAGTTTTATGTTTTTCTTTAGGTGAATGAGGCAAACAGCTATGGTAATACACCCCTCCACCTGGCCTGCTACAACGGACAAGATGTTGTAGTTGGTGAGCTCATTCAGGCAGGAGCCAATGTCAACCAGGTACGGGAGCATCACCCTGCAGAGAACAGATTCTCTTTTGATCGATTGTAAAAGCGTTCCCAGTGGTCTTTTTAATTATAAATATGCTGTTAGCCAAAATCAAAGAACCTATCGTTTTCTAGGATGTAGTTTCTGCAGAGGGACAGCGGTTCATTGAAAATTCGCCTCTGAGTTACAGTCGGCACAGGGCAACCCCACCTCTCTTCCCAACAATTTGAATAAGCCTAATTTTCGTAAAATATTTCATCCATTAACAAAATATGCCACAAGAACATGTTAGACTATGTTCGGGCTCTATGGACAAAATGCGTGTCATTTAACGCAGACTCTGACCAATCAGGAACTCCGATTTGGTAGCGACGTACGGATGGCATCCACTTTAATTTTCGGAACGGTTTGAAAATTGATCATGGAGGAGGAATTATAAATTGCAGTTTGTGGAAGGACATGCTCTAGTAAACAGTAGAAAAAGAAGAAGAAGCCCCTCCTTGTTGTTCAGTGTGAACACCACGGGCTAACGCATTCAAGAATCTGCGTTTATTGCGTTCTTGAACTTGCGTCAAATGCTCAGCGTATGTCATGCAATGAGATTTACACTTAACATGATTTCTAAGTGGGAGAACTTGCTAAATCACAGGGTGTTGAAATACTTGGCTGTAAAAACACAATTTTTATTGAAGTAGTTTTTAAAATTGTTAGTGCCAGCATAGAATGTACTTTGCTGTCTTGTTTCAGGTGAATGAAAGGGGATTCTCTGCCCTTCACTTTGCGTCTTCCTCAAGGCAAGGAGCTTTGTGCCAGGAGCTGCTGCTGGCCCATGGAGCCTGCATCAACTCACGGGTGAGCCCACACACTGATTCCAGCATCCTGGAATATTACCATGCTTGCGTAAGATGTCCGATTGATACAAAACCTGCGAAAGAACAGAAAGTTGAAATAAAAGTGTTGTTAACGCTTTGTTGACAGTGATGGAAACTGATATTGCGGTTCTTTCCCAGTCGAGATGCAGGGCCAGATGGAAGATGGAGGGGGAGGCTTGTCCCCCTGAGGCAGCAAGCTGCTCTCTTCCTCTGTGTGTGGGTGTGTGTGGTCTGCGAAGAAAACTGTCTTAGTTTCAGCTTTTCAAATTCTAGAGGGGCAGATTTACAGATGAGCAGCTGCCCACACAACCTGCCTAAATTCTCCTACACTGAATAAAGACACAACTGGTATCGTTTTTCCTCACGGACTCTTTATCCGTCTGCTCAGAGCAAGGATGGGAAGACTCCCCTCCACATGGCGGCTACTCATGGCAGATTCTCCTGCTCCCAGGCTCTCATTCAAAATGGTAGGAGGCTCCCATTGGGCTCTCAGTTTCATGCATCAAGCAGCAGCTACTTTTACTGGTTCCTGCACACTGTATACATGGTTTTCTATATATTTTTTGTTTTTAAAGAACTTTTGAAATGATTTCATGTGTTCATAGGAGCCGAGGTTGACTGTGAAGACAAGAACAGAAACACTGCTCTTCACATCGCTGCCCGCTATGGCCATGAACTCATCATCACAGCTCTTCTTAAACATGGAGCAAACACTGCCAGGTCTGTCCAAACTGCCAGCAATCACTGCTGCGGTGATTTGGCACAAATTACAATTTAATGAGAATATAGTTTATATGGGGCGGCCGTGGTGCAGCGGTAGGGCGGTCGACCCATGATCGTAATATTGCAGGTTCGATTCCCGCCTTGCACGCCCATGTGTCGAAGTGTCCTTGGGCAAGACACTGAAGCCCACCTTGCCTCTGGTGGGAGGTTGGCGCCAGTGTTCAGCAGCGGAGCCGCCATCAGTGTGTGAATGTGTGTGTGCATGTGTGTGTGCATGGGTGAATGGGACTGTGACTGTAAAGCGCTTTGGGCCTTCGTAAGAAGGTAGAAAGCGCTATATAAGTATACGCCATTTACCATATAAATGATCCTCGTAAACTCTCACCACCTTTGTTAGAGCTTCTAATATTTTGATTATTATTTTTTTAGTTGTACTCCCTTCACACCTTTTGATGAGTAAAGATAAACTATTTCCTGTAAACCATCTCATCTTTTTATGGCCTGTCATGGCTGATCTTCCTTCCCTCTCCAGGAGAGGCATTCACGCGATGCTTCCTCTGCATCTGGCTGCTCTCAGCGGCTTCTCGGATTGCTGCCGGAAGCTGCTGTCCTCAGGTATATATTCCTGCTGACACAGAATTTGTCTACTAGATCCTACAGTTGACATCCAAATTGATGCAGATGGCATATTTCTGTCTGCAGGGTTTGTGATAGACACCCCCGATGAATTTGGAAGGACCTGTTTACATGCAGCTGCAGCTGGAGGGTGACTATTGTTGACTATTCTTTCTTTTTTTTAAAGTTTTACTGCTCTTCCTTCGAATCTTTTTTAATGTTTTTATTTTAATCAATATTTTCTAAATATTTCATTCTGATGGGCTGGCATGCAGTGAAATAAAACCCTGCAGGATGTTTAGTACATGGCTCACTGGTTTGTTTACTGTCCTTCCAGAAACCTGGAGTGTCTGAACTTGCTGTTAAATGTAGGAGCAGATTTTAACAGGAAAGATCATTTTGGAAGGTAAAATGCCTAAATGACTTTAAGAAAGTAACAACAGATCTTACGTGACTTGAATAAAAAAATAAATAAAACAATCTCACTCCTTAGGGCTCCACTACACTATGCATCCGCCAACTGCAACTACCAGTCTGTGTTTGCTCTGGTGGGTTCTGGGGCAAGTGTTAATGACCCGGACCAAAGGGGCTGCACCCCCTTACACTATGCTTCTGCTTCTGACACAGATGGAAAGTGAGTTTCACTTTGAGCGTCTAAATGTAAACTCATGTCGCAGTAAAGGGCTTTCTTTCAAAAAATCAAAAAACAAATCTCCTTTGATGATTGATAGATGTGTGGAGTATCTATTGAGAAATGATGCTGATCCGAGAGTGAGAGACAAGCAGGGATACACTGCTGTGCACTACGCTGCAGCCTATGGCCGCACACTCTGCCTGGAGCTGGTAGGTTCAGTTTTATACTGAATGGAAATGTAGAGGAAAAACATGCACTGTAAAACCACATGGTTACAAAAAAATGGTTGTGTTTCTTTCAGATTGCCAGTGAAACCCCCTTTGATGTGGTAAGAAGGCGGTTTTACTCGCCCGTAATCATTGCTCTCTCTTAAAAACTTTTTCTTGGTTGGGGATTAACTGGATTTTGGATTTTTAACTGTCAAAAGAGAACGTCTCCGACGCTGAACATTGGAATATGTTTGATGTTTTAATTTTGAACTGTTTTGCTGTTAAAGTCCGACTCCGGTCTTCGTTTGATCTATTGTAATAGAGTTCTCAGTGTTCTTTTAATTATAATTATGCCATTTTTAGGCAATATCCAAAAACCTGTGTGGTTTTCTAGGACATAGTTTCTGTAGAGCAGCTGTAGTTCATTAAAAATTTGCCTCTGAGTTGTGGATCTATATGTCTGCAAGTGGATGCATCCGAATACAGCGGAGCAGGGAAGCTTGTGGCCCTCGCAGCTGAATCTCTTCATCACAAATATAATCTTTTGCTTTTTTTGCTGCTCCTGATTCCGAATTTGAAAGAAATATTTGGAAAATGCAACTATAAGTTTATTTTTTTATTATATATGTCCTCCATCATCAGAAAAATGCCACAGGAACATGTTCAAAACCCCAAAAATGCAATTTTCATCCAGTTGGGTCTTTAACCACAAAGAATATTTACCCATGTGCTGCCATGAATGCAGGTAGATGCATCTGAGGTCTGATCTTTTAATGGAGTTGCATTCATCTACTTACTTGGGATCATTCATAATAGGATTACTCAGGGCAGGTCAGCGCAGTGTGAAGGTTCACTTTTTTTACAGCACTCCCTTCAAACTGCTGTCTGGTTCTCCTGGTACCACGCAGCTTTGGAGAGGCCTCTTACTCTGCTGCCTTATTGACCTTTTCACTTAGAATAATTTTAGTAACTTGACTGTTTCGTCATGTTTATAAATCTGACTGACTCTTCTTCTCTCTTAAAGTTAATGGAAACATCGGGAACAGAAATCCTGAGGGACTCTGTGAGCCAGCTCCCACTGAGCCCACTCCATCTGGCGGTGAGTTTGACGATCTGACCGCTTTCTTTTCTGTAAAAGTGTATCAGTGTCTTTAATGTAAAATTGTAAATTGATTTCCCAGTGTTTGCTCTCCGTTTATCCAGGCTTTCCATGGACACTGTGGAGCTCTGGAGGTCCTCTTGTCATCTCTGTTGGATGTGGACGTTCGCAGCCCAGAGGGCTGGACCCCCCTCAGTCTGTCCTGCTCCAGGGGTCATCACGAATGCGTCTCCTTGCTGCTTCATCATGGCGCCTCACCCATGATCCACGACTACATGCAAAAAAAGACGGCCTTACATACTGCAGGTACGCAATCACAACACCAAAAGAGGGATCCTTTTAACCCTTCAACATCTGAGATGTAGCCGGTGACTCCTAAATGACACACGCTCTTTGACACACCGTAACTCTTTGACTGTTTACGCCATCAACGTGAATCAGCATCAGAAAAGCCGCTTTTCTCAACGACAGAATCCACTAGAACTTTGTTAATTGCATAAATGGTTGTGTCGGTTGCTGAAAGAACGTTAACACTGGAGTTGAAGCCCTATTGGTAAAAGGCGGGGATGCGGTACTGAAGCGGTACTGGTGCCACGTCATCAATTTTTACCGAACCAATAGGTTTCAGGCCTTAACGGTGTTGGCGTAGGGGCATAGCACCAGCATGCTCTATTCCCCCCTTTTCCCTTTCCTGCCTCAGTGTGAAGGGGGGGGGGGTTGCTGCTCACATGCTCCCATATTCCTCCGCTGAGAAGTGACAACAAACGCACGCGGATGGCAGAGTGGCCACGAGCAAAAATGTCCAATCGCTGTTTAATTTTTTTCTCCTAAGGTAGATGTAACACAACGTGGTTTGTAATGGCGGTAACACCAGTAACCTGTCCAAACTCTGCGCTAAAATACACCAGATTCTAGCAGAATTTGACCATCCACGGCAGACGTTTAGTTGCTATAGTTTCAACGGTGTGCATGCTAGCAGGACACGTGGAGCTCGTGACTGAAGTGTTGTTGATCAAAAATAACTGCAGAAAATTTTAATAAAAATGAGGGGGGAATTGAATGCGACTACCAGCACTGTAAAAAACAAGAATCGTATAAAATTTACAGGCTGAAAGTTCATATTGGGCCCCAATAATCATAAATGAGTCGACATACAATGTAAAACTAATTGAAATAAAATAGTGCAATACACATTTCGCAAAAGTTGGCCAAAATTGAGAAAAATGGTTTCCTTAAATGTGCTAAAACAATCTTATGGCAGCTTGAAGTATTTATTTGGCAAATCAAATAAATTCCTTTTGTTCATTTGACCTATCAGATGGAGCCCTTTTATGTTAGATGTTCGCCTCCTATGTAGACGAGTATATTTTAAGTCATTTTGACTCTTATTTAAATAAAACTATTGCAGTGAAATGGAAATGATGTATTTGCTCATGTATTGCAAATTATATTATCATCGCACTATTGATCACTAATATCACAAATCGTATGTTTTCTTCATCTTACAGCCCTGGTGCCACTGTTATTGTTCTATGAAGTGAGGAAGCTGTTTGATATGATCTGCATTTTGGTTTTTAATTGCACTGTTTTCTTAAGTTGTTACCTTATAACAGGGTTGGCGAACAAGTTTGACACCGAGAGACAAATTTTTTCACTGTAAGAGTCGAAGAGCAACACCACACACTGACCTGCCAAGACGTACACACACCAACACGCAATTAAAACCGTATTATTTTCCCTAAAACACTCCTCTCCCTGATCTCTGATCACACTCAGAGCATCTCCCATTGCACACACTTAAACAGCCAAACAGCATTTAACTGACTTCTGCTCACAGCTCCCTGGCTCATGGTTTTACACCCCAGATTCCCCACTTCCCATGAGACTTAGGGGCTGAAGGCGGGGCTAACGCCCAGGCCAGTTGCAGCATCTCTGATCAGTTCCTTTACGTGAGTGTCGGTCAGAACAGACCGATGCCTTGATTTCATGTGTTTCAAGGTAATAAACAGGGACTGGCAGACATTTATTGAGGAGAACATCAACAGCAGATTGAGAGCAGCTCTTTTACACACGGGGATTTCTCCGTTCTCCAAAACATAACAGGAGCTTCTTTCAAAGAAATTTCAGCTCAATCATCTCCGGTTCGCTCGCTGCCTCATCAGTGACAAGCAAGGATCTCAGGCAGTCAGTCTCTGCATTAAAGGGTCAATGAGAAAAGTGATCTGCGGTCGTTTCTGCTGCAGGTCCTCAAACCACAAAGTATAAAGTTTCCATTCAGCAAGCAGCGTCCCGTCCTGAGCTTTATTCATTTGGATTGCAGCTTTCTGCTGTGAGCTCTTCAAAGAAGGAAAGTGGAATGATGGCTGTTTTGAATGTGCACTTTGTAAAGCTTCAACTTGTTAATAAAGGAGACAATTTGTGTCAGATCAGGAAGAGTTCTGAATTTTCCGCGGGATACGTTTTGTTCTTTTCTGCCATGAACAATTTTACTGCTTCCTAAAGCTCATAATAATAAACATAGTGACCAGTAAAAAAGTAAGAATCTTCCTGTTCTTCACAGATCCAATGTTGACTTATTTTTTCCAGCATTGATTGGGCGTAACCCGCACAAATGATTGGCGGTCACGTATGTGTCGAGAGCAGCATCAAACACACACAAAGCCAAATTACTTTTATTATTATTAGTAAAACCCTCTGATGAATTTGAGTGTGGTTTAAGAGGGAAAATACTATGAAATGAGGCGCAGTATGTAGAAAATATGATGAGACGCCAAGAGCCACACGTTCATTGGCCAAGAGCCGCATGTTCGCCACCCCTGCCTTATAAGGTATGTTATTATTACCAAGAGATAGCAGCATTTTTTGATAATTATATTTTAGTGTTGCGAAGGACATAAAATGAATATATTGTGTTTTTAATTGTTCTAAAATAAAAGGTACACAGTCTATTTGTCTTCTCCCTCCTGGTTTCCACAGGGAACATCCTGGATCGATAAGCAGTGACAATAATAGCAGGATCAAGAGATCCATCCCTTTTAAAATGTTAACACATTTTTTTCACAAACATAATCAAATCCGTACCATGTCTTTCTGTTGATGCAGCTATGAATGGCCATGCAGAGTGCCTGCGACTACTCTTGAGCAACGACAACCAGCACATGAACATAGACACACAAGACTCCAGTGGACAGTGAGTTTGTATATCCACACATAACGCCAAATAGCTCAGGCTGGGGACTTTTCCTAAAGTTTACTGCATGTGACCTTAAGCAGTTTCAGCTAAACATGAAGTAAAAAAAAGGTGAAAATGAAAGATAACTTCCTGCGCACAGGACTCCTCTGATGTTAGCAGTGCTGAGCGGACACATCGAGTGTGTTTACTCTTTGCTCAGTCATGGAGCGAGCGTGGAGTTTCAGGACTGCTGGGGGAGGACAGCTCTGCACCGCGGGGTGAGATACCCTCTTTTAGACTTCTTTATCCATTACAAACCACTTCTGCCACATTTAGAAGCATAATTTTGCGTGGTTCCTTTACTTCTCCCTTATGTATACTATTTTGTTTTCTTAGGACTGTGCCTTGGTCCACACTGCTTTAAGGAAAAATAATTTCCAGGTTTTACGCCTCTATTCATAATAGAAAAAGATTTTTTTTCAGGGGAAAAAGTATTTCCTATAAAATTATTTTGAAAAAGGAAACTCTTTGTTAACATGCTCTCCTGCTAGCTCTCTCAACCCCAGTCCAACATTACTGGTGCAACAAAAATGGCGAGCTTTAGTGGAGCTATCCAGTCGTAGAGCTTTGAGCCAGATGAAGAACAGGGAGCAGCGTCTTTTCTTTGTAACGCCTAAGCTCTTGTTCAAACGGCATTTTTTTAATCTGCTCCAAATTCACAACGACGTGACGTATTCATCATCATCTCCATTTTCATTGGAGTGGATCTTTAAAGCAAATTCCTTTAGACAGAGTTGTTGCTAAATGTGGCAGCGATAGCTATTTAAAAAGCCAGATTTAAACGTGTTGATCCTTAAAAGGTTTTGAAAACTATTGAGCATTGGTGCTTCATTACACTCAGTTTATTCTTTTTTTTCTCTCACTTTTCTTTGTATGTTTGCTAAACTGGACATGATGTGCTTCGTTTTTACTTGAATTATGTAAAAAATGTTTTTTTTTATGTGTAATCAGACCAAAATAAAGATGTGAATTTTTCAAGATGTTAGAGAACAAAATAATGAACATCTGCGGTTAAAGTTTACATGAGTTTTGCTTTTTGTGTGTTTTCTTCCTAGTGTCCTTTTTTAACTGATAATGTGCTTATAATAAATATGAATGAGATTTAATTGTGAAAACAGACCATAATGACATGTCAGCATTCCACACAGTGTGACTGTTGTTTGGTGTGTCGTTGTCGTGTCAGGCGGTGACGGGACAGGAGGACTGTGTGGAGGCGCTGCTCCAGCGTCAGGCTGGAGTGTGTGTGAAGGACACCCGTGGCCGGACGCCTCTGCATTTGGCGTCAGCGTGCGGCCATGTTGGCGTCCTGGGCGCTCTGCTGCAGACCGCCGGCTCTTCTCTCACCCACACGCACCTCACTGACAACCAGGGCTACACCCCCCTGCACTGGGCCTGTTACAACGGTACTGAGCTGCTGTAAATGGACGTGACGGTTCCTGTGGTGTATAAAGCTGGTTAGTAATGGGATTTCTTCTGCTTTGCTCTCTGCCCTGCAGGTTATGATGCCTGTGTGGAGTTATTGCTAGAACAGGAGATGGTCAAGAACATTAAAGGCAACTCCTTCAGCCCGCTCCACTGTGCTGTGTAAGACTCCTGCTTCTTAAACACCTATGTTCAGAGAGACCTGGTTATCTCACAGTGTTGTTGTTTTCACAGCATGAGTGATAATGAGGGGGTGGCAGAGATGTTAATTGACTCTCTAGGAGCAAGTATTGTCAACGCCACAGATGCTAAAGGAAGGTGAGACTTTTTCCCTTTAGTTTAGACATTAGAATTAAATGTCAGCCTGTGTATAATCTCCTGACTACCTGAGAAAAAAATCTTTGTTTTTTTTTTAATCCATCAAAAACTACAATTCCCAGACTCCTGCCGCTCCACATGCAGATGCTAAAAAGAGTTCATTCAGTCGAATGCAGTGGTTGGTTTAGAAGGGGGAGTCAGGAGGATAAACTGACCTCTGCTGGTGACTCTTTGGCAGGATCCCCCTTCATGCTGCAGCCTTTTCGGACCACGTGGAGTGTGTTTCACTCCTCCTGAGCCACGGCGCTCAGGTGAATGTTGGAGACGTACAAATGCACAGGACCCCTCTGATGATGGCAGCCCTGAATGGACAGACCAACACTGTGGGTGAGTGGGAATTTTACCGGCACATAACAGCAAAACCCCGTGCTTTCAGACATTTTCTCTTATTTCCCCGTTTCTGGTTTCCAGAGGTTCTGGTCAGCAGCGGTAAAGCCGATTTGTCTCTGCAGGACACTGAGCGGAACACTGCGTTGCATCTAGCTTGTAGCAAGGTAAAAAAACAAAAACAGTTTTGGTATTTGATTTTTGAAAAATCTGACAGTAAAATGTTTTTTTTTCACAATAAAATGTTGCTGGAAAAATTGCAAGTTTGCAAAATTTGTTCTAAATAGGTTGTGGTTGAAATACGAAATAAAACAGGTTTTTTTGAACGTGCATTTTTAGATTTATAGAATGGTATCTCTACATTGATTGGCCGTAAATTTCTTAAAGAAAGACGAGTTAAATGTTGTTTGAGACAACAGAAATCTTGACAGTAACTATGAAGTTTTGTGTGTAGTTTTTTTTAAACTCACTCTTACCATTTTGTAAAATTGTGCATGTCGATTATGTAAAGAGCAGGATCAACTCATCTATGAGTTATAATCACTGGTTTGTATGTTTTTGTTCATGTGAAAAAGCCGTTGGCATTTAGAATTGACAAGAACAAAATAAAACTTTATTGATCTTGCTTATCTTCCTACCATAGCTCTATTAAAACAGCAGATAGATAATAAAAACCGCTAAAACGATGCTTAAAAAATGAAAAAGAACAGTAATTATTGTTGAGTCTCTATGAGACATTGTAGAGTCTAGAAGAAAAAGATCTGTGGAAGGGCTCCATCCTGCAGCAAGGTGTTAAAGCCCGACTGAAGGAGCTGTGCAGAGCATCCACGGCCTCATGCTGAGGATGAGGATGATGAAGACTGTTGTTCCTGATGGATTTCAGTTTCTGTGACATCCTCCTCTCACCCACCCCCAGAAGAGGTGATGTTGCTTGGCAACGACTGCTGATTGTGTAAATGATGCACCCGCAGAGCGCCCCAGACCCTCAAGCGGTGGAAAATAGTCCCAAAAAGGAGTCACTGTTTGTTAAATGGTCCACATCCTTGAAAAAAAACTGCTTAACAAGAACATAGCAAAACAAAAACAAAGAAAGTAAATTTAAAAAAAACTTCACGTTTACACAGTTTCCCGTCAGGGAAAATAAAGTGAAACTAATCTGAATTCGAAATAAGTAACGACCAACAAAATAATAAGACGTCTGCATGTCTGTGTGAGCTTCCATCTCCTGTCATGTTGCTTTTTGCTCCTTTTAGGGTCATGAAACCAGTGCCTTGTTGATCCTGGAGAAAGTCAGTGACAGGAACCTCGTCAACTGTACAAATGCTGCTCTCCAAACGTATGTAGTCCAGCGTGTCAGGTGTGGTCGAGCTGCTGGATGTTCTGCAACTGCTCGTCTCTGTTTTCCTGTAGGCCGCTGCACATTGCAGCCAGGAGGGGGCTAACGGTTGTGGTCCAGGAGCTGCTCGGAAAAGGCGCCAGTGTTCTGGCAGTGGATGAGAACGGTCAGTGTTTGTGCCACTGCTTTTATTGTCCATCCGTGTTTTACTATGAATGCAGGTTAGTTATAGATATTTTTCTTTTCATACTTTCACAGGTTACACTCCGGCTTTGGCCTGCGCTCCTAACCGTGACGTGGCGGACTGCCTCGCCCTTATTCTCAACTCTATGATGCCCACCACTCCCATGGTTACCATAGCAGCCATCCCCACTCTGTCTCCCACTCAGCCGGTGATCAACCACCACCCCATCTCCAAGCACAAAGGCGTGGCCTTCGACACGCCAGCCCTCCTGCGGGCTGACCACGCCTCTCTCTGCAGGCCAGAGCGGCTCATGCGCTCCGTCTCCACGGACGACGAACTGAACGACTCGGATTCAGAGACGTACTGAGGACAGTCGGACACAACTCTGGCACAGCAGCCAGGCACTCAGGAGACTTGAAAATATAACAACCGAGAGTAAAAAAAACAAAAGTTCAACGTAGATTATTTTAGGTGAACTTCTTCTAACCTAAAAACAAACTAAACTCAAGCAGATATTCGTTTCCTGGAGGTGCAGTCCCAATAATACAAGCTGTAGATAAAAGTGAAGGTCATTAACATTACCAGTGTCTTTGACACTACTAGCAGTATTTTCCTCAACTAAGCCTCATGTGTTTATGGATACTATTTTAAATGGTTCCAAACACTCAAAGGCATATTTTCAACCCTTAAAACAGCTAAACTTTAAGTAAATTGTCTAAAAAAACACAGACACATTAATGGGACCAGCTCAAAGTTTCTTTTTCTTAACCTTTTCTAAACACAGAGCTCCTTTTTGAGCGGCTGTGACCGACACAGAGGACCATCACTGATGAATACAATTAACAAAGAAACACCTTCAGACTTTTTAAAGTGCATTCTGACAGAATGTGGATGTAAAATCTGTTTATTACACAGATTATTCATGTCTCTCCATAATTTAATAGCACTAGATTTCCCCCCAAAGAGCAATAAAGCTTCAACAGATACTCTAAAACCTTTATTTAACAGACACAAATACCAGTTGGTTGCAGTGTTGTCATTGATCCTTTCCACATTTTATTCTGTTACATCACTTTTCCTTTTTATTGAGGCTTTACAGAGTTTAAACTTTATTTTTTAATGTATTCGTGTTAAAAGTGAACCTGCTTTGTCGTGTTCAGGGAAACACACAACAGAGAGACGGAGCGTGAGCATCACATTCCCACGAGGCCACAGTCTGCCTATTTATTTATTTATGCTCTGCTGGACATTTTAATAGAAGACGGATCTGGACTCCTCAAGCACATGATATCTGAAGACAGTAGTGGGAGCTGGTCCTGCAGATCAGCTCTGAGAAGACATCCAGAAAGCTCTCAGCTCAGCACACTCTGATAGGTGGAGAGGACTGTAGTGCTTCCATTTAGCTGGAAATGAGCAAAGGTTTGACGCCTTTGTTTGGTTTGGCTGCTTTCACAACCCAAACCTCTTTTGCGATGTCACACAGTTCCAACAGCTGCTCACTTTACCAGGATTTTTTGTTGTTGTTGTGATCAATGTTTCTTATTTTTTCTGGATTTATGCTGTAAGAGGTATTTCCTCTTTCTCACAGCACACGGTGGTTGTGTCCAAATTCCCTTATTCCTCACTCCCTATATAGCTTTTTTTTTTCAGGATGTCCGAATCTACAATTCCAAATTCCAGTACCCTGGAAATTTCCCAGGAGTCTCTGCGAAAAACTAGTGTGCATCTATGCTCATTAGACTGGCAACTGTAGACCACAATGCATTGCGTTTTAATGATTTTCCATTTTTAAAAATTGTATTTAATTGTATTTTCTTAATAGGCTTTCATCATCGGAACACATTGGTTTCATAAATGGCCTTCTTAAAATGTTCATATTTATTATGTTTTATTTTGGGAAATCAGTGATGTCATATTTGGCAATTAAAAAAAAAGTAAATAGTGAGGATCTGTCTGAATTTCTGCTAAACTCCAGGGGATAGATAGCCCCTCACTATCTGATTTTTCAGTAGTTTTGGGTAGTTGGGGAGTAGTGAGGGAATTCAGACACAGCCAGTCGCTAGTTTTCTTGGGTCAACTACCACTCTTGGTTAGTCTGATTGTCCCTGTGGATAAAATTGGCCTTGAACTAAACCAGAATTCACTTCCAATAGAAACCAGAACCTGATTTTCAGGTAAACCAGAACTGACTTGTTAGGTTTGCACCACTGACTGTAAATGAAAACTGGACTGAGTGACCCATCCCCCCCTCTTGTTTCAAACAGGAAGTCCCCGCTGGTTCCAAGAAGACAAAATCTCATAGACTTCTATAAAGAAATTAACATCTATTACTCATTCATTCTATTTTTTTTAGAATGACTATTCTGGATCTGATACCTTTTTGTAAAAGCTTAAAAATCTGATTTTTTTTTTTGTTGCAAGGTAACCCTTGTGCTATCCTAGGCACTTTACCATTGGGAGTTGGGTCATCTAGACCCACTAGACAGTGCTCTGAACCTTTTTTCTTCAATGATTTGTGATCTTCACAGGTGTCCATGGACTACATGAAATCTTTCCACCTTTATCCACCTTTGTCATGGTAGGGAGAACACGACAATGTAAGGGTGGGGTCATAGGATAGCACAAGGGATATCAGTCTCGTAACTAACGGACCAATCAGATGCCTCAATAAAACTATGTGGTCTCCAGTCAAACTCAGAGCAACTCGAACCAATCACGGGTAACTGATGTCGTCTGGCTCCAACATGGCAGCATCCATACTGCGACAAAGAATGGCGACTAAATTGACTTCATTTGTTTGGAGCTAGAAGTAAACCATTTTATGGGTGACGTCACACTCGCTCGGTCCAGTTTTATCCCTTGTGCTATCCTAGGGGTTCCAGATGACCCCATCCTTACATTGACGTGTTCTCCCTACCATGACAAAGGTGGATAAAGGTGGAAAGATTTCATGTAATCCATGGACACCAGTGAAGATCCCAAATCATTGAAGAAAAAAGGTTCAGAGCACTGTCTAGTGGGTCTAGATGACCCAACTCCCAATGTTATATGACTTGATAAGAACAAACTGACAGAAAAACACTGAAAAGGTTTCTGTTCATCTCCGATCATGTCCAGGAAACTGAATACAGAAGACGGAGGTTCATGTGTCGGTACTTGTGTCTGCTCCTGTCATTGGTTCAAACTAAATATTGAAGTTTTCTGCATTTCTTTTCAAGTTTTCATATTTTCTGGAACCTTTTGGTGTATGTCTGTTTTAGGGAAGTGATGATGTGAATACATTTGTGTGCCTGTGTGTAAATATGTGTCTGTATGAAAGATTGGAGAGATGTAAAAACTAAAAGAAGGCCTTTTTAGAAATATGCAAATGTGTGACAGGATGGATGCTACCAGGTGCAGTATTTGTAAAGAATAATACAGTAATAAACACATTTGTTTTCTGATATTTTATTTGGCTCAGAGGTTTTTCACCGTCTCCGTCACTCTTGTATCAGAGGACAGTTCATTCGTTGTCCAGGTGGTACGCTCGTCCGTACAGACAGGCGGTGATCAGGCCCCCGCTCATGCTGCCGTGTTTCATCGCCACTCTTCCATCCTCCGTTTTCTCCAGCTGCTCGGGCTGCTCCAGAACCATGGGGCTCACCAGAACCGACGGGTACACGTATTTGGTATCAAACCTGCCCTCCAGCACAAAGTCCATCCTAGACTCTGCCTCTTCTACCTTCTGTCCACAGGAGCTGGCGTCCTCACTGGCACAGCGCACAACTGCACAGACCTGCAGAGGAGGAACATGAAGAAAACCACAGAAGCAGCTGAAAGACTCACTCCAATGAGAACTTTGTTTTTGGAGTTTTAGCGAGTTCTTACGGCGTTTTTCTGATGGAGGACATCTGTAAAGAACAGTAACTCTTGTGCTATCCTAGGCACTTTACCATTGGGAGTTGGGTCATCTAGACCCACTAGACAGTGCTCTGAACCTTTTTTCTTCAATGATTTGTGATCCTTACTGGTGTCCATGGGTTACATGAAATCCTCTTCACCTTTGTAATGGTAGAAATAACACGTCAAAGTAAGGGTGGGGTCATCTAAGATAGCACAAGGGTTAAGCTTAAAATTGCATTTCTGAGTATTTTTGTTATTCAAATCCTGATCTGACAAAGAATGTTTGAAAAAGTGCGTAATTGTGACATAGAAAATACGCCGGGCGGGCCACGACCGCTCTGCTCCGCTCCATTCTGATGCATCCACTTGCAAATTATTATTTATTTATATATATATATATATATATATATATATATATATATATATATATATATATATATATATATATATATATATATATATATATATATATATATATATATATATATATATATATATATAAATAAATAAATAAATAAATAAATGCACGCGCGCGCACAAACACATGCATCTGAGCTGGTCCAGGGGGGTATTCCAAAAAGCAGGTTATGCTAGTTACCACGGTAAGTTTAGGCTAAGGGAGAAGATAACCTTAGCTTTCTGTTCCAAAAATAGAGGTATTCTTGAGGGTATGCTTGGTTCCCACACATCAATGTAAGGGTGGGGTCATGGGATAGCACAAGGGTTAATTCTGTCTGCACCATGAGTGAGAGGAAGGGAGAGGATGATCAGGTTAATTAGCACCACTAGTGCAGATTTGAGTGTAAAAATCCTCAAGTTAACATCAGTCATGACAACTGAATAGATTATTCATATTACAATTCCTCTTTAAGTCCTTTATTTTTATGTTATAAAAATGAGTATATCTGCAGGCTCAAACTTAGAAATATGAGAGTTCAAGAATCATAATAAATTAAGATGGAAAAACTTTAATTGAATTGGAATAATATGACATTTAGGTAGATAAATATGTAATTTGAGTTGTATAAACAATTATTGAGTTGGATAGACATAAAAAAATTAGGTTAAATAAATTTAACTCAATTACTTATTAATTGAATTAATTCATTTAAGTTGGAGTATATATATGCGTAACAATGAAAATAGAAATAAAATCAGAAACTCGTGCGTTTACTTTGTCCGTTCTTTTTCTCCGAGCAGAAACTCTTTCTTTTGCTGATGATGCAGCCGTATTACTTTTTTGATGGACATATAATCTTCATACGCCGTCATTAATCTCAGACTCCGTCTCGTTGAAGTACAGCGCTCTCTTTTGTTCTCCACACGTTTCCATGGTGACTCTGGATATCGGTGGTCCATTAAGAATGTCTTTATGAACTTGCCGTGCACACGCATTAACCCAGGGTTACCAAGTCGAGCGTAGTTACGCTAACTCATATCCGGTCTTTTGCCTGAGTTCAGGGTTAATGTCAGGGTACTTTAAACTTGCTTTCTGGAATACCCCCCAGTTATGGGACTTACCTGCAGACTGTAGCGTCCGTTCACTGTGTGCAGCCCTGAAAAAGCTCCAAGTGCATACAGCTCTTTGCTTTGTGCCATCCATTTGTACTGCAGCTGACAGCAAAAAGTGCCGTTGCAGACTTTGACATTGTCCTCCATCTTATTCAGGAGGACGAATGTGAACGGGTCGTGCATCATGTCTGAGATGAAGGATGTGGAAGCAGGGTCAGCAGAGAGGTCAGCACAGCTCTCTTTGGCGCAGTGGTCAGCAACCGCAAAAGACGGAGATGGAACCTTTGCTGCCACATCCGCCCTCTCCTCCAAGACCGGCACTCTGGCCACCAGAAGCCTGCCCTCCTCCGGGTCACCTGGTTGGGCGTGGTGGTAAGTTGCAGAGAACGGAGTAAAGATGCCGCTTCCAGTCATGATGAGGCCGTCGTTGCGGGTGTTGGCGGCCAGCAGGGTGACATTGGCGCCCAGGCTGAAGGCACGCTGAAACTGGATGGAGTCCAGCAGAGGGAGCGCGTTCATCCATGCAGTGGGGAAGATCAGCTGACGGACACCCTGGGGCGAGAGAGAAGGCAAGACGCTGAAGAGAAAAGTCAAATTCCTGCATCCAATCACTTTTTTTTTTTTTAAAGCTTCCTACCCTTTCCACAAGAGTAACTGTCGGGTCATGGAAGAGGATGTCGAAGCAGATGATGAGTCCAAACCTTCCCCCAAAAGGTGTGTCAAATGTAATGATTTCAGGCTGTGGGGGCGTGTCAAAGGAATCCTCAAAGTAGAGGTTTTGTTTATGGTAGCGTGCAACAAGCAGGCCTTCAGAGCTGCGTCAGAGAAAACACTGTAAGCTGGTTTGCAAAGACCAAGAATGGGTTTGTGCCAGTTTGACAGCGTCTGAACCTGAAGACCACATTGGTGTTGAACTGCCAGCGTCCATCAGGGGGGCAGGATGAGGAGGGGTCACTCTGCAGAGGGCAGGGTTGCAGGTCGGGCATGTTGGCCACCACATAGAGCTTGTAACGGCGAGCAATACAGCTTAATCGCTGGAGAACCTAGAACAAACAGAAACAGATGTTGCAGAAGTGAGGGCAAAGTACAGAAAAGTCCTCAAAATAGCAATATAAGGATTCTGTTAATTATTAAGTTTTACTTTTAGAAACTGGGCCAGATTTCATGAAATATGTGATTAAAAATATTACTTTGAGTGGAAAAACACACCAAAAAAAATCCTACATCAGTAAAGTCATTATAAACTAACCAATTGTTATGTAAGTCGTAAAAGTTTATTATGTAATCTATTTAAACAAAAATAACTATTCTAATAATATATTTATGCAGAAGAGACGCGCTAAAATAAACACCGACTGTTTAAATAACAAAATAAATATTTTCAGATATTACATTTTAAATGTACAGAAAGACAACCCTTTATCATATTCTTTTTGTTTTCTCCAAGAACCTCTGTGTTGTTGTGTCTGCCGGGCTCCATGCAGGGGTTCCAGGTCTCCTGCTGGGGATCAGGGACGGTTTCCAGGTATCCAGAGATGGAGGAACGAGTGAAGTTAAAGCCATGAATTCCATCCTCTGGGAAGACCAGGATGTCAACCCCCTGTAAGAAAGCAGGAAAGACGAAAAGACAGAAGTTCTGAAGTTTTTTTTTTTTTTTTTTTCCATCAGTGGATCTTGGCACACTCAAAAGCATTTTGTCGATTAATAAATAAAAAACAAAATCATGATTAATAATGATAAATTCACTCAAATTATTTTTTGTAAACTGTTGTTTGTTGCAGAATGGTAAAGCCGTACCTGCTGCGCGGCGCGCGCGGCCTGTTCCTCGTAAACATCAAGGTTTTTCGTCATGTGCTGAAGGGCCTCCTGGCGGGTCACCGGGACCCGGGGGTCTGGGTTTAAGATGACCCTGTGCTCAAACACGCCTGCAACGTACGAGTTTGCGACAGTCTCTGTTGGAATGGTAAAAACACCGACTAAAAAGAAAAGGCACAGCATTGTGCCTTGGTGGTGAAAATGAAACTTGTGTTCTGGAACTACGACCGATGAGCCGAGGTCATTGACTGAGTGATAAGCGATGGGGGAATATTCCCCTTCAGAGCTAAATGATAGACTTTTACTTTCTGTCATGACCCGAAGCAGCTCAACTACCCCTAAAGCAGCTCGATACTAAGAAAAATATTTTAAAGGGGAAAATTGGTTAAGTGTAAACAAAAACCCCAAAACTCTCAGGTCTGCTTTTATTTTGAAAAGACTAAACGGAAGTGATTGGAATTTAACCCGGAAACAGTTCTTGAAGCTGCTTGTTTTTTATCGCGGTGGACCGATTTTTCATTAATTTGTCGACTCATTCACAACGAAAACATTTTTTCTTCTTTTTGTTGTCTCTTTTATTCCGACATTGTGTATTTTTCAAGTAAAACCCCACTGTGTGCCATTTAATCTTGTCAAACACATGACCGCTGGCGCCCACGTTGCTACAATGTCAACGGAGCCGGAGGTCGCCGGTTCGAAATCCAGTCAATTGTTAAAGAACTGTTGGAGCTGCAGGATCATCTCCGGTGGAGGACTGTGTCTGTCCGGAGCTTACGTCTTCAACGCTGCGCGGAAGGTGATGCGGCAGGGCGCTCCCACCTCCATGGGCACTGTGGCGCAGATTACATTCGCTTTGTGTGAGTGAGGACCCGCTTCGGTTCTGGTTCCGAGCTGCTGCCTGCGGGTCTGAACTGGAATGAACACTGGTTTTCTTTCAGGTTTGGCTTCTTGGGGGATCGTTATCCTGGCTGACCCAGTAGGAAAGGCGCAAAGGAAGACATGAACTGTACGGCATCCGTTAGAGGACATTTGCAAATTTCAAAGTGTCTTTTGGACTGACTGTGGCTGCAGATGAACGAGTCAGGGATCTTTTCCCTTTAAGCTCCAGTGTGTCAACATCTACTCTAATATGATCAAATATAAATTCAACCATGAACTAAAACAGTTGTTGATTTTTTTCTTTTTAACAGTAGAAAAAGTTGATGCATCCTCACAAGAGTTTCCGTAATTACCCCTTGTGCTATCCTAGACACTTTAAAATTGGGAGTTGGGTCATCTAGACCCACTAGACAGTGCTCTGAACCTTTTTTCTTCAATGATTTGTGATCTTCACTGGTGTCCATGGATTACATGAAATCTTTCCACCTTTATCCACCTTTGTCATGGTAGGGAGAACACGTCAAAGTAAGGGGGGGTCATCTAAGATAGCACAAGGGTTAAATAAGTAGAACTGATTTCCTTGTTCGCGAAGTTTTTGCTTCTTTAAGTACCACTCTGATCATCTTTAGATCAATTGTAAAAGAATTCCCAGGGGTCTTTGACATTTTTACCCTAAATCCAATAACTTAACTGAGTTGTGGGCTGATGGTGCAGAGCAACCCCGCCCCCCTTCCCATTAACCATATCTGAGGTTTGGGTTGTGAAGGACTGTAAGACAGCAGAAAATCTCACCGATAATGTTAGAGCAAAACGTTCTAACATTATCAGTGGTACAATATCTGCATGTTGGAGCCAGACGAGGACAATGAAGACGTACCTGGATCTAGTCGTCTGCAGGTCGATGCATAAGCACGGAGCGGAGTAAGGAGCTTGAGGCCCACCCAGTTTATTTTCTACATCAGAAATAAGATCTTCTTAACCCTTGTGCTATCCTATGGGGTCAAGATGACCATTGACATGTTATTCCTACCATGACAAAGGTGGATAAAGGTGAAGAGGATTTCATGTAATCCACCAGTGAAGATCACAAATCATTGAAGAAAAAAGGTTCAGAGCACTGTCTAGTGCAGGGGTCGGGAACCTTTTTGGCCAAGAGAGCCATAAACGCCACATATTTTTAAATGTAATTTCGAAAGAGCCATACAATAATGTAGTGTCTCTTTCCCACACTGAGGCATGGAGACTTAACCTCATTTAAGGTTCTTTATTCTGGTTACTGCAGACCGCAACAAACGCCGTAAAATTAATTCAGCAACTCCTGAATCTCTCCTGTCGACACGAGACGAGAGAGAGCGCTTCTACCAACTTTATATTCCCCTGCTCCCACTCCAGGCCTCCCATTTCCCTTATTCGGCCCATAGCTGAACCCCATTGGTCCAAACTACCTAACAACAGGCTGAGCGACAGAACTGAGAGCCAATCAGATCTCTGCTTGATGCATTCCATGAACTCCAGAACTTTTAACGCGGCCCGACAGCCATCCAACTCAGTCCGCGACAATATGTTTAAAACTAAATATACAAATGAATGTGTGCATTTGATGTAATTTCAACATTTTTAAAGTACAATAAGTCTGTGGATTATTTTTAATAACATTGTTATGCTATTGCTAATAAATGATGAGTATTTCTCGTGGTAGTTTTGCTGATTGTCTAGTCTGGTTGATACGTGGTGAGTTTCTGCTTCGTTCAGGCGTTGAGACTTTAAACGTGATCTTAGGTCTGAATGTTCTGTAGATGTGACAAAGACTGCTCACATGCAGACGGGGAGCCAAACACACACTCACACGCTGCAGTGAGTGACGGGAAGCGGGTTTTACGTTTTTACAATCCCTGCGCGATTCACCTGCAGCCTGTCCCCACAACCCCCACCCTCTGCTTTCTCCCTCACACATCCCGTCTCCGCATCTGCGCGCTCTTTCTCAGAGACGGGAGCGCGAACTTTTAGGCACGGCAATTCACAGGTTTCCAGCTGGTACAAACTCTGTGAAATAATAGATAATAGTAACTGATAGCGCTGGCGCAGATTTTTCTCTCCAAGCACCGCTACTACTGCGCGCCTCTGGCATCGCATCGCGCCCGAGAAGGACTGGACTAATGATAAAAAAAAGTATAATTAAAGATTTGTCTGCGAGCCACATGTGACCATCAAAAGAGCCATATATGGCTCGCGAGCCATAGGTTCCCGACCCCTGGTCTAGTGGGTCTAGATGACCCAACTCCCAATGTTAAAGTGCCTAGGATAGCACGACGGTTAAATCATCTTTTCATGACGAAATTTCAAGCTTACTTTTCTTAATGTACACGGTGGAGCGGTGGTTAGCCCTTTTGCCACACAGCAAGAAGGCCTCGGTTCAAGTCCCGGCTGGGGGACCTGAAACATCAACGGGGGCCTTTCTGTGTGGAGTTTGTATGTTCTCCCCGTGCATGTGTGGGTTTTCTCCGGGGACTCTGGCTTCCTCCCAAAAACATGCTTCATAGGTTAATTGGTTAATCTAAATTGTCCCTAGGTGTGAATGTGAGAGTGCGTGATTGCGGACATTCTACCCCGCGACAGACTGGTGACCTGTTTTGTCCCCTGCCTTCCCCCACAAGTGGCCAGGATAGGCTCCAGCAGCCCCGTGACCCTGAAAGGGAATAAACGGTAGAAGATGAATGCATTTTCGTAATATGTTCTGCATCATCAGAAAAAATGCCACAAGAACATGTTTAAAACACCATTTTCATCAGAGTGGGTCTATAAGAGCACTAATACTCAGAGGAACTAGTACGTCATTACTCAGATGGAAAAATAAACAGTGACTCAACCAGCTGATAACTTGGGAAAAGTGATAAAAAGAAAAGATTAAAATAATGTGAACTAAATAAGTTTGACAACGTTTTATTTTTTTTCTTAAAACATGGAATTAGGTAATAAACATATATTCAAATTCTGATGTTTCAAGAGATGAAAATACACAAATACATACAAAATCACCAAATGAAGTCTTTATGCAAGGAGACTGAATTCTATACAGATGTGTGAAATACGAATGGATGATGCTGATGGACTGAAGCTCAGATTTAACAGGAAAGTGTCTATTGGCACCCAAGTCTTGAAATACGTGCGACTTTTGTCTTGGCCGCACAGAATTAGAGGAAGGTTTAACCCTTGTGCTATCTTAGATGACCCCACCCTTACATTGACGTGTTCTCCCTACCATGACAAAGGTGGAAAGATTTCATTTAATCCATGGACACCAGTGAAAATCACAAATCATGGAAGAAAAAAGGTTCAGAGCACCGTCTAGTGGGTCTAGATGACCCAACTCCCAATGTTAAAGTGTCTAGGATAGCACAAGGGTTAAGGTTTAGATAAAACCACCTGTATCTGCTGTATCTGCAGCTCACCGCTCCTCCAGGGGATGGACCAAATGCGGAGAACACGTCACATGCCTAACTGTATGACATATGATAGGAATTTAAGTTTGATTTTCAATACGTGCGGCCAACAAGTGCAGCCTTGGACGTACGTAAAATACGTGATAACATACTGATAATTTCAAATACCTGGAGGCCAATAGAACACCAATTCTCCCCGAATTTAAAAATTTAATTTTTGCAGAATTCTAAAGATTTTAAAAATTGTAGGGCTATCATAGCAGACACTTTTTAACCTGGCTTGTGATGGCTACAACTAATTTCTATACAAATTGTGCATTATTAGAATCAATAGAAATGTTACAAATATTAGACATTATGTGGAAGGAAGCAGTCCATTATATTGGAGTAAGAATACTTGTAGAACTAGAGCCAAGGGAAAGGTATGCTGCAGTAAAATCCATTAAAAAAAACACAATGTTCATAAATAAAACCTTTACAAATACAAGAAGCAAAGAGGTGAAACTGCAGGATTTCTTGTCCAAGTAGCTTTTTTATTAGTGTTATATTGATCTGAGCTCAGGTGCTCACAAAAAAACAAAAACATGAGCTTTATGCCAAAATAATAAAACCCTGGTCATTTCCAGTTGAGGAAAATGATCATAACATTCTGATTCATTTCTTTTTTTTTTTAGATTAAAGAAAAATATGAAAATAGAGTTGAAGTACAATTAGGCACACTATTAACACATACTGTACACAGATATGCACACATTTTCATTATTACATATTCATATACTGGGGTTAAAAAAAAGACGAGCCTTCCTGTATGGAGAGGTGTGCAGAAGTTTTAAGGTGACATCATGGGATTGGCGATCCTTTAAGTCGATCAGAGTCCACCAGCGCGGCGGGAGCAATGCCGCAGTCCAGGGAGATGCGTCTGAAACCGGCGGAAGTGGGACTCCCACCTTTGCTACAGTAAGTGCTAATCGGCATCGATTCCACCGATCCGAGTCCCTGTGGAGCCGCTGAGCCCATTTTAGAAAGAACTTTGTGTAAACGCGTGAAGGGAGTCGGGGGTTTCCTCGCACTCCGCATGGCGCTCCCAAATTGCCACCAGGGAGACAGGTTCTCAATTCCCGTAGCCCAGTGAGACTAATGAATCCGCCGTGACATGGAACGTCCTCAAGCACTGCTTCAGCAACACCCGAGCATATTCCACCAGAGCGGGCAGTGAAAAACAGAAACCCTGCACTCCAAAAAGGAAACCACAGACTTATAAAACAAGTCGGTAAAAAAAAAATCTATGACAGCGGAATGTCAAGTTCATGGGGAAAGAAGGAACTTTCAGAGACTCCTTTCATGGTTTCTCCAATAAAAATATCATTTTCACTACATGATGGATCAAACTGCACATGCATTAAAGGAACAAAGAATTTATATTGCACCAAAAAAAAACAAACAAACACAAATCTTAAAGTAAAGTTGATGAGGGATCCATCTACTGGATGTATGTTTCCTTAAAAGTTCAGTGGTGTGAAGGAGAGCTCCCCCTGGTGTGCAGGTCAGTAGAAACTGGTTCTAGGTTTAAGGCTGCTACACAGTTTCTGTCTGACTGAAGCCTCTTCATGCTAAACAAGCAAACACACACACACACACACCCCTTTCTACACAAACGCAGTACATTCAAGAGCGGGCCTCCCACAGAGACGCACCTCAGGTTGTCCTTTCAGGGATATTTCTACTGATTGGGAATGACTGGGTTCATGGAACCACTTGGTCATTGTTTCCCTGCTGCTGAAAGAAGTCAAGCAGCTCAAAGGAAAAGTCAATTATTCACCATTTCATACAGCTCTAACCTCAAGACTTTAACTGTTAATCATGAGATCACGGATGCTCGACCATTTTTATCCCTTAAACGTTTAGGTAAAAAATGATATTCAATCCAACAGTGATGTGAAAAAATACTTTAGCCTAATTGGTTAAAAAATAAGTTTTTTTTTTTCTTTTTTAGGATTGAACTGTGTTAAACACCATAAAAGGAACCGGCAGCTTTTAGCCTAAACCATTATTCTGATGAGTCAAAAAGTGAAATATCCCTTTAAAGCTTCACCTTCTCGCAGGTTAAAAGTCTCCTTCAAACACAGTGTCTAAGAGTCAGAACAGAGCAGGATGAGCTTTGGTCGTCACGGGTTACGACAGTAGCTTAAAGGGGATGTGCCCGTTTCTATGGGTTCACTCAGAGGAACCAACAGGAGAAGCTATTAGGATGGAGAAGAAAAATCAGACAAAAAAGGAAAATAAAACACTTTGACGAACATTTCTTTAGACAAGTTTTAGGATGTGAGTGCGATTTTTGGTTGTCCTAAAAAAAAAAACATGAGTAGAGAGCTTCTACAGAAAGAGGCCAAGTTTGATTACAGCTGAGTGGGAGGGAGAATTAACTTGGGAAGATAAGGCAAGGTGTGGATCTACGCAATCTAGCCCTAAAAATAAATCCAAAACATTTGTGTTCTGCTCTTTGGACCACGAAAAAGCAGCAGCGCCTCACCCGGGATAAAGCTCCACTTAAAACAAACAAACGCAAAGAATCTATAAAAACTGAAGACTGCCATGTTCAGTCTTGGTGCAAATGATAGGATTTGTGTTCTTCACAGGGTGACAGACAGCGAGGCAGAGGTGCTCGTCCTTCGACTCCAAAGAAAATATCAGCTGGACGAGTGGAGTGTTTTTGCCGACAGGAATGTGCAAGGAAAGAGGACGGGCGGAGGTCGCACGCACGCACCTCCCTGTTCACGTCAACCCTCCCAGCCTGACCCCCGGCGCCGGGATGACCCCTTTCCCTGTTGCATTGCTTCTCTTCCTGTCACCTCTTCGCAGAAGAGCATTTGAGTTTCTGGTTGTATCTGTGGATGCGCGGAGAACGGGAGTGCAGCTTCACAAAGAGCTCGGGGAATTTGTACTGCGGAAACATGGTCTCCAGGAAGCCCTCCAGGAACACGTACACCAACCGCCGGTTCATGGGTTGGTACTGGAACATGTCGAAGACGCGGAGGATCCCCTTTCTGGTGGTCTCTGCTCCAATGATGTGTTTCAGTTCATCTGAGACAGAATACAGCGTAATCATCAGCTGATGTTAACCCTTTAGCTCCAGCGTCTACAGACTTTGACTACCGTAGCTCTTTAAAAGCAGATGTTATGCAACACTTTACAGTAGTGAAGTGCTAACGCCATCAACATAACTCAGCTGACTCTGACATGGGGCAAAGCTGCAACAGAATCCATTGGGATCAAATGTATCACATAAATGATCAGCGAGTTAGGGTATGTCAAAAAGCACGTGTTGTGTATGGCGGGGACACATAAGCAGTGGACAAATGTGTTGGGTGAGTGAGATGGGACGTGGGTCATAGAGATAAACAGAAAAAAAAAAAAAAACATGGAGTTGGTGAGTGTAATTTCACCTGGCATGATACCCAACAAGCTGGTCTTTGCTGCCACTCGCGTCCTCATGCGGATGCTCTTGTCCCGACGGGGCGGGCTCTCAGCCAGAATGCCATTGGGCCAGTAGGAGTCCCTAATCACAGGGAAACATACTCTGAGTTAACAAGTTGCATTAAACCAACCGGGGAGTTCTGCTCTGAGTGATTACCTGAACTTCTTCACATATTCTGCCACCTGTTCTGGTGACGTCAAGTAGTCTACATGATCTACAATTTTCCTGCAGAGACATATAAATGAGGATCAACAGTGTGCTCTTTTCAAAGTGTTCACTGTATGGCGAGCTGCTGACCTGTTGATAGTGTCTCCATAAGTGGCTCTAATCAGCTGCTGCAGAAGGTTCTTGATGTTCCTGCGCAGCCACTGGTTCTTCTCTTTGAGGTCAAACACCTCATCCATCAGCAGCAGCATCACCCGTAGTGGGATGTTGTCATCCACCTGAACATAAAGAAATCATTCACTGTACAAGAACTGGACTGAGTAACCCCTCCCCTCTGGTGTTCCAAACAGGAAGTACCCGCTGGCTCCAAGAAGCCAAAATCCCATAGACTTCTATTGAGAAATGAACAGCTGTTACTCCGTCATTGTATTGGTCAGAATAACCATTATTCATTTGCTACCTTTTTTTGAACATTTCTTGCAAATTCTCATTTTTTGTAATACTTTTTTTTGTAGTGAAAGTTATTCAAGTTATAAACAGACCAATCAGAGTTGTTGCCATAGAAATGTTGACACGTCTTGATCAATCTGTATCACGGAATTGACTTCATTTGGTTGGAGCCTTGAATTTTGGACCTCAAAAGTATACTATTTTCCCAGTTTATACTTCAAAGCAATTTGGAATTGCTTGGATCGCATTGGTCGCAGGGCCTTCGAGCAGAAGCTGATTCCCAGTCGATTCCCAGCCGAGCGCTGGGAAGAGTCACGCCTGCTGATGACATCATCTGTAACTGGGCAGTCGCGAGCGAATCCAGCCTACGTTGGTACGAACTAGACCGCGCGGTTCTTGATGCGACTGATGCGATGGCTGATCGCTGTGAAGTATAAACCGGCCTTAAGGTGCAATTCAAAGCTGTAATCTTTTTTAAGAACTGACAGTGTGCCTCATCTGTTGATCAATTCTGGTTGTGCTGTTGCAAACAAGGTTGTTTGTTTTTTTTGCAAATATGCTAATGACTCTTCCATACAGCATCTCCTTGTGCAAAGTGCGCTGAATGGTTGAACGATGCACAGTGACACCATCTGCAGCCAGATCACGTCGTAGGTCTTTGGAGCTGGTCTATGGGTTGAGTTTGATTGTTCTCTCCATCCTTCGCCTCTGCCTATCTGAGATTTTTCTGGGCCGGTCACTCCGGGCCTTTGCCTGAACTGTACCTGTGGTCTTTCATTTTCTCACTTTATTCCTCACAGCTGAAATCTCTTAGCAAGCTTTTTGTATCCTTCACCTAAACTATGATGTTGAACAATCTCTGTTTTCAGGTCATCTAACGGCTGTTTTGAGGTTCCCATGTTGACATTCTTCATGGAAGATGCAAAGAGGAGAAAAACTTGCTCTTGGCCACCTTAAACACCTCTTCTCATGATTGGCTTCACATGTGTATGTAGGTCAAGGGGTCAATGAGCTTGTGATACAAGTTTTGTGTTCCAATAATTATTGCTAAAGGTAGTCAAATCAATAAAAAAACAGGGGCGCCCAAATGTACGCACCTGCCTATTTTTGTTTAAGTAATTATTGCACCGTTTCTTTAAATCCAATAAACTTCACTTCACTTCTCAAATAACACTGTGTTCATCTGATATATGATACATTTAACTGAAACTGATGATCCGAACAACCAATGATTTATGAAGAACAATCCTGATAATTATCAGGGGTGCCCAAACTTTCTCATACCAGTGTATGACATCCTTTTGAAAACAGACCATTCATTGCACCTTATGTTCACCCTATAGTGCAGAAAATACGGTAAGCCGGTTTCTATGGGTGAAGCCAAAGGTTGAAGCACACAGACTGGTGACTCACGTTATCGTCAAGCTGAGCAGAGACCCGACAGTGTTCTGGGTCAATGTCCGACTTGGGTAGGAGTGGAGGCACCTGCGGATCAAACCAAACTCAGTTATCTGGTTAGAGGAACCGCGTCAGGAAAAAAAAACAAGCGTTTGCGGCTTTACCTTCAATACTGACTGTTTAAAGTCTTGACCGATTCTTTCAGACATGCGACCCATGTTGTCAGAAACTTTGGTCATTCCCTCAGCCAGACTATCGGGCAGAGATTTCACTGCGCTGGAGACATTCCTTATGGAGCTCCGCAGGGGATTTACAAAGGTGTCTATCTGAAAAAGCAAGAAACAAATACTTTAAAAAAATGTTACAGCAGTAAAAATTGTGACCAGGATTTTTCCAGAAATATTCGTATGTTAAAAAAAAAAAAAAAAAAGTTTAGAGACCTTGCGTGCAAATTCTCCTTTGCCTTTACTGTACGCTTTGTTCTCCAGGAAGTCGTAGACATAAGGAATCAGTGTTGGGCAGGCTTTGACCATCTCTGGGTTTAGCAGCAACTACAACACAAGTTACAGAAAGACTTAACAAAGGGCTACAAGAATAAAAAAGATAAAAAGACACACTAAGTCGTTACCTGAAGATAAGCATTCAGGTCTTTTTTTCTCTTCTCCAAAAAGTCCCTGTCCATGTTGTTGAAGGTTTTCTTTCCTGGAAGTTTGAGGATCGACGCCAAGTTCTCAAACTAAAACAAACATATAAAGGTATTTAACGAGTAACGGTTGCACCCTCTTAAACTAGTTTGGTGGGACCTACTTACCTGTACTATGATTCTCATATGGAAGTCATGGAAATCGGAGTAGCGGCGGTACGTGATCCAGCAGTCCTCATTGCCGTCTGAGTTGCGTCTGAACACAGTGATGGTGTACAGCGCGTAGGTCTTACCGTGATCGTTGCAAACCCCTGCAGCACCCCACAATCCGGGAAAACAAGTATCAGCTAACAACCGTCCGGCCACACATCCAACAAGTGGAGAGAGGAGGGGTTGATGAAGGAAGCAATGTAGGGGGGAAAGAAAAGTGCCAAGTGTGGGGGGGGAAAAAAATCAGCAACAGAAAGAACCAAAAGGCGTTGAAATGTGGTAATAAAGGGGGCAGCGCCGGAAAAAGAAAACCATTACAGAATGAAATGAAGAAGGCAACAGATGTGCGGATGAGTGAAGCTAGCAGGTGAAAAGGAAAACAAGCAGTGAAACACTAAAAGAGGCTTTTGAGTGTTATACAGTTAGCAACATTTTGTGCGAACCGTATATTTCGGAGTATAGGTCGTGGTGTTTAGCATAGTTTGGCTGGGGGTGCGACATTGTAATTTCAAAAAATATATATGTCCACGTGTTCATTACTTCTCCACTAACAACTGCTAGAGGGCGCTGTTTTAAAATCGACTACAGACAACAAGGCAGAAGAAGAGCCAGCCTGGTGGAACACGGTCCATGCAGAATTCAATGTAAATTCTCTGGTCGAAAACCTTGTTTTATTGTATTCTTTTCTTGGCTCAATCTTAATAATCTTCGTAATTCTGAGAAGCAAAACAACAATCCAAACCTTGCCTGAATGTGATAGATTCAACATTTTCACGTAAAGTCTAACCTCCTAGCTTTGTTCTATTTCTATTCTTGTTTTTTTATATATAAGTTGTATTTGATATTTGTAATTGTGTTCTTTTTGCATCCCTGAATGTCAATCACTGTAAAACGGCACAATGTGCAATAAAGTTTGTTAACAACAAAAAAAGGTTCAGAATTCAATGGATTTAGTGAGTTTAAAAGTGATACAAAGACTTGTCACCATGTTTTTTTATCTCATAGTTATCTGAATAATTATTTATATGCTAAGCTATTATAATAATTATTATTATTAGATTCCTCCTATGTTTCATGAAGCTAAGTGTGTTATGGTAGTGAAGTGTGCATAAACTCAGTCTATTATTATCATCTGTTATTACAATTTACCTTTCAAAATAAAATGTCTGTTCTTGGTCCCGAATTTCGTTGCATAAATTTCTACTAAAAGTCCGACTTTTATACATGTTTTTTTTCTTCTTTATTATGCATTTTGCGACTAATACTCTGGAGTGACTTATAGTCCGAAAACTACAGTAACTTCTTAAATTTGAATTAGTTTTAGTAATATTTTAATCCAAAAATTTGCTAACTTAATCAAAGACAAAAGCTATCAACTTAGGAAGGAAAATGTTTTAAATTAGCCAAAATGTCTAGTGAAACGTTTGTACAGTGATGAGGTGTTGAATTTACCCGTGTCAGAGATGAAGGCCTGTAGCTGCAAAAAGTCTTCATGGCAGGAGTTTGAATAGTCGTCTAGACACTAAAAATAAAAATAAAAAAGACCAAATAAACCAACAATGATAAATAGCTAGAACTTAAAATATTGTTGTCTCTGCATCTTAGTTTTACTTTTAATAAAAAGATGATCCATTTTTGAACTTACATTGCAGCAAACAATTCTAAATAGTCAAAAATTAAACCAAAAGCATTTTATATTTAGTTTTTTGACCAGTTCCTGTCTTAAATCTTAAAAGACGTCTTCAAGTTGTACATCTTAAAGTGAAACCTTAAATCTGGATTTGAAAAAACAGCATTTGATCAATTTGTTAGCATTTAGTGAAGTCCATCAGTGACTGTTTTCTGCGTGGAAACAACTGTGTCTCTATTGCTCCTGGAATAATTTTCATTTTACTCAGCCTGACACAAACAAAAATCTGTTTGTTCTGTCCGACTGCAGATCAGAAGAAAAAAATCTGTTGAAGGGATTTTTATGGGTTTGTTTAATAGATGAAACAATGCAACTTCTTCATTCCTCACAAATAAAAACTATCTGTTGTTCCAGGCTTTCACAGCAGTAAATCCTAAACTATGACTGAATCTAACTCCTCTGTAGAAATGCACAAAGACCCTCTGGATTAGGGGTGTTGGAAAAAATCGATTTGGCAATATATCGCGATGTTTTATGTGGCGATATTTGTATAGATTCAAAATGCTGTCAAGACGATATTTATTTAATTATATATTAGCGTTATATATGAGCACACTGAGCCTCTTTGAGCAGCTCTACACCGCACAAGAGCACTACAAGAACTCAGCGAAAAGCATCTTGTTTTGTTGTTATGAGAGATGAACTACTTCGTTTTTACTTAAGATGGGTACCGAACCGAAACTCTGTGCCATGTTGCTGCCAATATCATATAAAAATGCAGATTGCTGTGCTTTTTAGCGGTTCAGACAAAAACGAATGAAGCAATGCAGCAGTGCAGCGGCTAATGTACGGAGCCTCAGGCAAAATGTTGTGCAGAATCTCCCAGCAATAGATTGTAGTTCAGCGACCTGATGGATCAGAGTGATGTGTACAAGGCTCTGAAAAAAGGCCAACGTCGTGGCGATGAGCAGTGAAATCTGCGTTCACTTCCACGTGTGAGAAAGCAGAGCTGCAGCTGCAGAGCAGACTGGAAATAAAGCATCTTTGTCACATTAAAGCAACTGTCCTTCACCCTGTCATCCTGCTTCATCATCAATCTTTAGTATTTCTGGAAATCATTGATGTTGAGTTCCCCCCTTCATTTATTTTTGAACAGTTCGGGCTCCTGAAACGTTTAAAAGTACTGGAGAAGCTACATTAAACAATGTTGAAAATAAAAAGCACTTTATTTCCTCACTTATACTTTTAGAAGCCTCTAAAGGCGCATTCCTTTTATTTTTTTTGTTGCTTATAGTGAAAATATTTTGCTGTGGAAATCAGACAACGTTGACTGTTCCCTTTAAGATCAAATACTTCTTAATTTACCAAAATAAAAGCACTATGAATTTGGTTTGGTAAAAGCAACTTATATAAGAGATACAGTTGCAGTGCTTAACATTGTGATCATTAAATACAATTAATTTTACCATTTTATTACAATATTACAATATTACATATTACAATGAAAGGCGTATTAATTTTTCAGATAGAGTTTTTTCTAAGTCATACTCTTAAAAAAAGAAAAAAAAAGGAAATGTATTCATGTACAACATCGCGTTATGTCTCGGCATATGTATCATATGTAGCGCCAGATTCAAACCCGGGCTCTGGAACATTCCAGAGGTGTTTACACACATTTATTTCTGTGCTTCTTCTCTAGCTGTCAGTGAACAGAATATCTCCCTTTGTAGCCACATATTCAGACTTTGATGCAACCCAGATCAAACCCTAACATTTTTTCACAGTAAGGTTTGTGAGTTTGCACAGAAAATAAGAACAGTGTTGCTAAAATAAATTAAAAAACAGAAAATAAAATGTATTTTTCATCATTTTGTTTTAGACCATCTTGAAATTGCTTTTTTTTTGTCTGTACAACAAATATTCAGCAGTATAAAACAAAATTAAGGCGAGTTGACAACTAACCAGGTTTAAGCTTCCAGTGGGTGAGCCGTTAAAGGATTCTCCCTCGCCGTCATCAGATCCTCTGTAGCTCGGCTCCTTGAGCATGTCCAGCTCTGCCAGCATGCGTACGTACAGAGGGCTCTGCTTGAACGCTGGGTAAAAGCGCTCATCACGTAGCATCATGTCGTACACCTGTCACACGGGGAACACTACTCGTCAGCGCGTACAACAAAAAGTTGGGTGAGTCTATTTTAGTAAAGACCATCTAATGTTTGAACACCTTTCTCTGGATTTCATCAAAGATTTCAGGTGTGGGGTCATCGTTTTGGAGCTTCTCCCCCAGTTTTGTTATTAATGTTTTGTCAACTTGGACCCTGGGAGATGCCTGTTAGCACACAGAGAAGATAGAAACTTTATTTTTTAAAGCAAATATATCTTAAACTGAAAGAAGTTGATTAAAAAAGCACATTTAGTTCGACAGCATTCCATCTCTCCTACCTTTTCAGAGAGGTATTGTTCATAAACACCTAGAGCAGCAGCTTTCAGCAGCCCCTTTGTGGCGCTGGGCTGCTTCTTGCCGTCTTTCTGGCAGCTCAGCATGGCCTCCAGCTGCTGCTGGGCCGTCACCCTGTAGCCCTCAACAGTGAGCCAGAAGAACAGCTCCGCCTGAGCACCCGCCGCCTGCATAAAGTCTGGAAGCACAAACAACGGTCCACGTGGTACTCGTCATCTGAGGTGATGAAGTCAAAGGTCAACAGTTTCTGTTGGCGAACAGCAATTATGGCTGAAGAAACAGATTTTAAACATCTTTTTTGGCAATAGTTCTCAGATTTTTAGTAAGGATGTCCCTATCAGGTTCTTTTCTTTTTAGTCCCAATCTGATTCTGAGTCCTTTGACTTTGAGAATCTGCCGATCCAATTATTTTTTAACACATAAAAAAATGAACAATAAACTGATTAAAATATTTTAAAAAAGCTTTAGTCTCTTCAGAGCTATTGAGTATTTTTGATCATATGTAATTCATATCCCCCTCTAAAAAATCCTATAAAAAAATATTTTCTTTCAAAATTGTTGTTGTGGTATCAGTTTTTTTTTAGGAGTTTTTCTTTACCGAGAAGGAAGGTCTCAGGTTAGTGATGCCCAGTTAATCTTCATTTGTTTAGATAAAGTCTGTTTAGTTCTTCTATGACGGATATCTTATACAATTACCGGCAAAAAGCCCATTGAAATGACTAATGCTGTAATAGTGGGCTATATAAATAAATTGAATTGAATTGCAGGGCTGTACGGTGGGGCAGTGGTTAGCACTTGTGCCTCACGGCAAGAAGGCCCCTGGTTCAAGTCCCGGCTGGGGGACCTGAAACAGAACATCATTTGGGGCACCCAAATATCTATATTTGGTATTTATCTTTATATTAAAAGCCATTTTTTATAGTAAGTAAAATAATTATTTTTGAATTCATTTATTAAAAGTAGTATATGAAAAAAAAGAAAGAAAAGAAAATGGGACTGTATCATGAGTCTGGTAGGCGGAACCTTCGGCCCTCTAGCAGCGCCTCCAGGTGGCTGAAGACGGATCAACTTCCTGTTTCCGTTTAGAAGAACTTTGGAGAACAAAGTGAGCGTTCCTGTGGTTCCTGCTTTTAGACTCCTTTTTATTTTACAGGTTAGTATTTGGTCTAAGACCTAACACATGAAAGCCCTTAGCCCAGATAATTTCCAATTTGCGCTTTTGATGTAAATCCGGAAAGTTTAATTGATTTTCGGCGAGTAACAGCAGGAAAGCCGGCGCTATAGTGTTATTTTGTTTGCAAGACAGACTGTTTATAGCTCGTGTTAAAGGCTCGTGTTTGAGCCTGGAAGTAAGAATCGGCGAATATCTTGCTAACTTTACCGAACTGTTTTTGTGCATTTCCTGTTCAAACCGCTGCTGTATTCTGCAGCATTTTGTTGTGATCCGTTCAGGATCTGCAGACTTCTAGTTGTGCATTATTCGAAATAAGCCTGAAATATACAGCGCTGAAAAAAAAATCCTGTTGGTCAGAGACAACGTCCAATTCCTGAATCTATGTGATCGGTCCTCCTATCATGAGATCATATTGGGACATCCCCTAGATTTTAATAATCCACCCTTTTTTTTAGATTGAAATTGAGAGAAAACAAGAATAAAATAATATCATTATAACTTTAAAGTTGCTGGCTGTTTTCTGAACAAGATCTAAAGCGGCCTGGCTTAGGTTCCAGTATGCGTACAACTACACACACCGTAATCTGATCTGTAAAGTGGAGTTAGCTGTCCTCTTTGGTCACGAGGGACTGAGAAGCATGTCAGGCTGCAATAAAAAGTCTGGATTTTATGGTGATAGTTTTTTTTCTTTTTTTTAAGTTACCCATAAAGAACTGCAGTGCAATGTTATGGACGAGGATGTGTTCCAGAGGGATCACACACAGCTTCCCAAAGTTGGCCGCCAGTTTCAAGGCGTCGACCTCCTACAGAGAAAAGAAGCAGTATGAGATCCAGAGGAGATCCAGCTGCAGCAGCACAGACTGAACAACATTTATTGTGAGAGCATGTTCATCTGGATTCCCCAGTACAAAACCTGTCTCACCTTCCCAGACTGGAGTCTCTGGATCCTGGTCTCACACACCTTCTTCACAAACAGAAGACTGTTAATCTGGTTCTTGATCACATTGATGTCTAACGAACACAGAAAACAAAGAAGACATCAAATCAGGCTATTTTTGCCCAAATCCATCCGTGCTTTTATCTCTAAAAAACACATTTGTGTCGAGGAAAAATTGAAGCTTACCATCTCCAGCAGTGTCCAGAGAGCGCAAGTACTGCAGCTCCTCCAGAACCTTGTCTTTAACTGCCTCCAACTCAGTAGGCTTGTCTGTTAACTTCAGAATGTTCATGAAGGCTTCATAGTTACAGCTGGAGTCCCGAATCTGGATAAATAAATCAACAGCGTGTCTTATTCTGATCTAACTGTTTGGTTTTCTCTGGGTTAAACTGTGGACTTCTTACCATCCAGATGACAAACTGGTTGATGTAATCTGGGTCGCTCAGCTGGTTGATCAGAGGCAGCAGCACACCGCACGCTAGAACTTCCTGAAACAAATCAGGACAAAACTGTTTTATTACGTTTTTTTAAAGCAGCACCAAATTACAGATGCGTTTGTGCACTTACCCTCAAAAAATATCTCATGTTTTTGTTGTGGAAGTCTCCAGGAGGTAGTAAAAGATAGAGAAGCAACTCGCACAAGTCCCGAAGAAAACCTGAGACACACACAGATCATCAATCCTTCAAATCAAAGCCATTGGAACGGCGGGAGAGAGCACCAGTGTTTACCTTCTTCATCTTTGTGTGAGGTGCACACCATGTCTCGACAAACCTTCCTCTCCATCTCCACCTCTGCCTCGAAGAAGGAGTCGACCAGCTCTTCTGTGGTGTCCCCTGGTTAGATGACAATTTATGTTATTATCCGCACCCCTGAAAAACTTCTCAACTGTACGCCGTTTACATGCACTATCCAATCATGATCTGATTTCTAGAGTTTTCAAATGACATGTGGACAGGATAATCCGCCGTCCAATAAGTAAGAGATAATGCCAGATGAGCTGTCCACACGCAAAGGCACATTGAACTCAATACTTTTACCAAAAACATTAAAGACCTCCGCTCATAAAAGTGGCTAAAAGGATAAAAGTGTGCCTACTCCACTCCATTCTGATGCATCCACTCGTAGACAAATAGATCCATATCCGTCTTTGTTTTCCCTCCTCTACGCTGGAATTTGGCTCTAAACTGTACAACTGGATAGCTCCAAAATTGCTCGCCATTTATGTTGCACCGCTAACATTAGGTTGGGGGTGAGAGGGGCTGTGTGGTAGAAAGTGTAAACAAATGGATGATGGGATTTCAGTGGAGGCCTACGCCACGCCAGCAGTCCTGCCCACCATTAAGAGGCAAGTTTCCAAGTTTTTTTTTTTGGGCTAAATGCGGCATAATCAGAATTGAAAGACCACAGGGAACACTTTGAAAATAGATCAAAAGATGATCAGAGTGGGACTTGAATGAGAAACAAAATGGGTTTAGATCTGGACCTTTTCCTCAGTCTGCTCTGAATTGCTCACTTCTAATTTCTCTGGGTAAATCTTTTGTGGTTGGATGTTGTCCCAAGCACCTCTAAGTTGTAAATATGTCCAGTGTGAGTCATTTGGCCTCGAACAACCTAACATTCCCAGTCAGTTATGCGTCAGACAAATGCCAAGCTCAATGTGCTGTCTGCCTGCTTTGAACCACCGGTAGTGGTTGAAACCAGGAGGACTGAATTCATTGTAAACATACAGCCAAACGGTGGCAGTTTTGACTTCAACTGTACGAAGCCCATCGAGACGACTGTTGTTGTGAATTTGGGCTAAACAAATAAAATTGAATTGAATTGGAGACCCTGGAGAAAAATAGCATGTCTGATATTGTCTGATTTACTTTGGAGAGTAAAAACCACCAGCTTCTCATAACCAGACTCATCCTCCGGGTTGCCAACATCCTCTCAGAGATGACAGATGTAGTGTTGGGCAGGAAAAGTCCAAATATTATCAGTGTAACTTCTTAGCTTAGACTACCCTCTTACTGTTGCACACAGCTGAAACAGCACCGCAGTGTTCATTTCACAATAAAAGCAGTTTGATTCTGGTTGGTGCCGCTAGGTAAAAGACCCACTGCCATGAAAATCATGTTTTTTGTGTTCTTAACACAAGAAAATGGGAGATTTTTTTGACAATGGAGAACATGTACAGAAAAAGAAATTTATGAGGGGGTGGGGGGTTTGATCTGCACCAAAAGTCCCACCCACAATTTAGAGGTGAATTTCTGATGAACTACTGCTGCTCTGCAGAAATTATGTCCTAGAAAACGACACAGGTTTTTGGATTTTGGCTAAAAACAGCAAAATCCTAATTAGAACCGCACCGGGAACACTTTCTATTCTATTCAATTCAACTTTATTTATATAGCCCAATATTACAACAATAGTCATCTCAATGGGCTTCATACTGGCAATTGTATAAGAACAGAAAGGAAAAAAATCCCAAAAAAACAGATTCCAGAAAAAAAAACCTCATCGGTGGAGGACACTTCTTTTCATTTTGGAACTCCTGTACTTGGTAAATTCCAGTCAGCTGTGTCCAGCTTCATGACAGTTTCCTGTAATGTAATAAACCAAGTATGCGTAGATGGAGGCATGCCAAAGCAGCGAGTGAGAGAGAAAGCATGTGCGTACTTTGCTTGTCCTCCCGCTCAGCCAGGCGATCCTGCGCTTTTCTGAAGACACGTAGATGTGTGGCAAAGTCGTCCACCAGGCGTGTAGTGAAGTAAGGCTGCCAGTCCACTTCTTTTGAGCTTGACAAATAAAAAGAGGAAGTTTACTTTCTGAAAATCATTCATAAAAAAAAAACGCCAGACCTTAATAAGGTTCTCCTACCGTGTGGAGAACTGGATGAGGGCATTCTGCAGTGTTTGTCTGATCTCCAACAGGAACGACTCATCTTCACTCAGAGTGTAGTACCAGTACTGAATATAGTCTCTCAGTGCAAACTGGATCACCTAAAAACAGTTGGAGGGAACATGCAACGGTGTACTGGTGAATATAAAAAGAAAACTGCTAACATCTCAAATGAGGATCTTGGCAAAAAAAAATCTTTATCCGTTGAAAAACTGGACATGTGGTGCAGTATGAATAAACCCCAACAGTAGAAAAAGAAGTGTGTTCATACAAGCAAATGCAGAGATAAAAATGCAAACACTATGTGCCAGAAAATCAAGGCGTGACGCAGACTGAGTTCCGCTGGTCGACATCTCAAGGTCCACATGCAGCTGCAACAAGCACGCATTCATGGGAAGAGCATGGAGACCGCGGCAGAACAGTCAGCATCATCTGACCCTCACAATCTGCTGTGTCTTCACTTAAAACACTGAGGTCAAAACTCCAAGAGGTTCTAAAGCCACAGAAAAAAAAGGCTAAAACTAGCAAACAAAAGCTACTAAACTCAGATTCCTCATCTGTTTTATTTACCAGTTAATTAACTATTAACTAAAAAACAGCAACGTTTTTCAAAAGTAGGTTATGCTGACGTAACTTCGAGAGAAAATATCTAATCTCTGCAACAGCTGAGATCAAAGACAGGAGCCAAGACAATAACAATCTAGGTTTGGTTTAGTTAAACTTTACACACATAATGCTTAGAATGTGTGCACTGTCACTGGCAGTAAACAAATAAATGTCAAATGTAAGAGGTCAAAGGTGTAAAACCGCTGTGCAAAATAGGTTCTTTTACCACCTTGTCATGATAATTGTTAGATAATTATTAATAAATGCTTGTCATGTTTAATGTTTGGAGCCGGCATATCAGCTCACTAAAACCTATTTACAGATAGCACCTCTTGAAAGAGATTTCTCCACTAGACTTCCAACACTAAACCGTCACCACAGTGAGGGTAAAGAGCGCAAAGAACTCATTGTTGGGGCTGTAGATCGTTACTTGTGTCTTTGTCACAACTGCTCTAATGGGTGGATACGGGCTGGTCATGGCAAACACTTAAACAAAAAGTAGGGGGGCAAATAGGTAAATGCAGGCTCGTGCAGCCACCTTATGGGACATCATGAAAATGGAACGTAGCCCTGTTGTGCGTGTGGTAAGCGTATGGAGAAGTATTTATAAGGATCATTTCAGTTGTACACCCTTAAGACGTACAGGTGATGTTGTCGTATGGTGCCCTTGCGCTACACTCCTGTTGTTAGTAATGAGACAACCTCGCGCAACTACACGCAGTGTGGAGTGTGCAGGTGATGCGTATGTGTAGAACAGTAGGATGTCCACACAAACTACACTCTGATTGTCTAATGTCCTCATTTCTAACAGCCAGGGTGCATGCAAAGGATGTAAAAGGAACACTCACTTCAAACAGCACCAACTGGCTCCCTGCATCTCACCTTCTTCACCCTTACTTTCCCACACGTGTTGTTTAAGTGTTAACTACGACCTATAACCAGCACGCATGTAGAAATGTTTATGAACACTTTGATATTTCCTGCGGGCTACCTGTGTGTCCCCATTCAAGTTTGCCTATTGTCGCCCACTGGCAACCCGTATCCATCTTCAAGGGCAGTCGTGTCTAAGGCATTACTAGACCATCCCAAAACCCGCAGCACTCATAGAGGTCAACCCCCCCACACGGGTGCATATGTATATGGCCTAACTCAGTACTGTTGAAGACGAGTCAAACTCACTCACCTGCTGTAGTGGCTCATCAATGAAACTGGAGCCAGTCAGTCTCCTGTCAATCTTTATAGGCTTCAGCTCCAGCTTCATCTCATCAAGTGTCTGCCAAAGACAGAAGAGCAAACAGGATGGACGGAAATAAACAAAGTAGATGTTTGCCATGCAGATCTATTTTAACATAAAAGGAATTCCGTTTTTTATCTGTGCAAGTGAGCATGCATATTCTTTAATGTGTTCTGTTTTAAAATCCACTAAGTTTCTAAAAAGTCTTCTTACCTTCAGAATACCGGGTTGTGTAGGTGGCAGGTATGAATGTTCGCACTTTTCCAAGTGTTTCTCTGAGTTTATCTTCCCGTAAAGCAATGTAACCGCAAATCCCCTGGGAACAAAAGACGTTTATTGAGAGGAGAAGACATATAGCAGTGTAAAGTGAAGTAGTGCTGCTTACCCTCCAATGAAGCAGAAGATATAAAATGCCAGGTAAAATATGGCGAAAGGTCCAAAGGTGACAAAAAACAGCACAACTCCAAGACCCCCCCATCCCCAGATGGACAGACTGGCCTGAAATGAGCAAAACACCAAAGTGTCGACTTATTTGGAATTCAAAATTAACAAGGAATTGCAAATGTTTAGCTGCCATTGCATGTTTAAATATATTAATATTTTATTTTACCAAAGTTAAATTAATTCACAAGTTGATTTTAAAACAGTTCGCACCTATGTTTCTAAAATAGGGAAGGGAAAACAACTTTGAAAAAATAAAAATCAGATTTAAAAGACAAATTTGATTGCTGCTCTGAACAAGGTTTTTTTTACTGAGACAAAAACGTTTAGAGGTGAATTTCATCAAATTGAAAATAAAAGAAAAATAAGAATAAAAATCACCAAACAGCCTCCAAATATTAACAGAAATTCTTTGTAAAAATACTAACAGAAAACAAACATAACTTCACCAAGAAAGTGAAGTAACTGAGACATAAATGTTTTAATAATTATCTTTATGAGGAGACGTCTCCTTTACCAGTTCGGTCAGTTAATTGAATTATCAACATTTTAAGCCTTTAAAATATTCCAGTGAAAATGTTTTGTGGCATTTTTCTGGTGACAGAAGATATATGTAATTAAAATTAATCCTAAAATTGCATATGAGTATTTCTTCATTCAAATCGTTGGGAATCAGGAGCGGACAACAGAAATGCAGTTTGAAAAAAGCTTGTGGTTGTTAAGTAGAAAGTACGCCCTGAAGCTCCCTGCTCCGCTCCATTATGGTCCTCTTGTAGAGGACTAGATCCATTTGTGTCTTTGTTTTCCTCCTCTGTGAGCTGGAGTCTGGCTAAAGATTATACAGATGGATATCCCCAATATTGCTTGCTATTTCTGTTGCATTGATAATGTTAGGCTGGGGGTGTGATGAGCTGTCGCCAGCAGGAGAGCGTGTAAACAGAAGGGGGGGGGGGTGAATTTCTGATGACCTCCTGCCGCTCTGCAGGAACTATGTCCTAGAAAACGACACAGGTTTTTTGATTCTGAGTAAAAACGGCATGATCATAGTTAAAAGACCACTGGGAATGCTTTGAAAGTACCGTAGATCAAAGAATGATTGGAGTCAGACTTTAACTGTTTTCACAGTTGTTTTTACATTTTTTTCCTTATAAGTTTGCTTGATTTTTCATCAGGGGAGTACATTGTTGAAAAAAGCATGAAAAACCCTGGAGGAGCGAGATCACAAGACTAACTCAATGAGAAACTGTGGTGTTCCACTGTCAGATGAAGAGTCAGACTAGTCTTTTTTGGAAGGGGGATTTGGTTCTTTCTTGTCGTATCCTTTAGTTTTCCTGTTATTGTCAATGCAGGAACCCAAACTCTAGTTTCCAGTCAATCCTCTCTCCGACCAATCTAAGGAAACTGCTTCACTATTTTCTACATGTATTTCTCATTTTTTCCATGCTATCCGATGGAGAGTTAACAAATCTATTCTGTCAAGCTTTTTCTTTTTTTTTCCGTTTAAATATAAACCTGTTACAGCACACCTCCCTGTAACTGGTAAATGGGTGACTCAATCTAGGTCACACACCTAAGCAAGGTATGCCAGTTTCTAATCCAGGTGCTGGCCGCCTGATTATGCACAAAGCCATAATCCAAACACATCTCTTTAGAATTAAAACATGTTACGCATTCTCTACAAAACACTCCCAATTTACCGTACCTGCAAACCCCCAAAAAGTGAAACACTCTGGATCCATTCACGTTCCTTTCTTAAGTAAGAATCTCCAACCAGGAGCCAGAAGGGCAAGACAAGGCCTCCCCAGGACACTTCCTTATTGTTCTCAATGCCACAGGCAGCCGTGGTTAATCTGATAACACACGACACCATCTCCCAGCAATGTCACATTTACACATGATAGGTATGTAAGCTTCAAGATAAAAGCTGATTGTCAACATACTGACAGTCAGTGCTACTCAAATATAAATTAAAACATTTGAAAATGTTAACAGAAATAAGTCAGACTGTTACTTGACAGAAAAAAACAACAAGAAAATACAAAAGAAGATGGCAAACAGTAGAAAACCAAAATTAAAAAGAAATGAACTGATTTTTTTTCATACAGTAAGCAACTTAGATCATTTCATATCAAAGATAAGATTCTAATAAAACTCTACAAATGTGTTACAGCTCATCATTTCCACCTACTGTGGTTTGTTTCACAACACAGGAAAAACTACTACTGCACACCCATCGCTGACTAGACAGATAGCTAGAGAAAGAACAGCAGAACTGGATTTAAAAATGCAGACGGTAGTTAAAATAACAACTAAGCGTTAAATAAAATACAAGATAATGCAACAACTACATAGTCTTTGAAAAGATAAACAGAAAAAAATCAGCATTTATTTTAAAAATATGAGCAAAAACTAACAAATAATTGTACAATTGGAATTATTGGATCTAAATATGATCAAACTATACCAGAAAAGGCAGTATTTCGTTTTGTTTTCCACTTGCAAAAAGGCACACTCTTGTTTTGATTATATAACACATCACAGTTTATTTTTGTCTAATTATCTGGATGACTGCAAGCACACTGAGGTTTTTCTTTTCTTATAGTTTTAACATCTTAGGTGTTTTAGATTGGTTAAGGCACAAGTCAGCAGTGTTTTATAGGTTTGTTTGAAATTCAGCCCAGATGATAACCACAGAATGGTTGTCTTCCATCAAAAATAAAGCCAAATTGATTAGGGCCGAATCTGAATTTCCCCCTACGGCTTTTCTCTACCCCTCCAATTGTAGGGGCATTTGAAATTGTAGTGGTGTCCAAAATGCTTTTTTATGGAGGAGTGGTAGGGACCAGCTTAGGGTTAGTTACCCCACCGCCTGTAGGGTGATCCTCAGCAATTGTGAGAGAAGGAGAAATGAATTTCTTTACTTGTTTCATGATGAGCGATAACTTAGGTTTTCCATATCTCTCCATTTGGAGGGATAAATGTAGGGGTAGGGAGAAGCTGTGGGGGTAGGAGAAGAATTCAGATGTAGTCTGTCTCAACCCCTTTTGACATTAATAAAACAGAATAAAAACACAAAACTATCTGTTAGAAGAAGTCAAACATAATTAGATTAGTCATGATCATATGGTGGGATTAGGTAAAGAAGTTTATTTCATAAAGTTTATTTCTATTGAGAAATAAACAGCTATTACTCAGTCATATTTGTCAGAGTGACTTAACTCGTTCTTGTTAATCCTATTTTTTTCCACAAAATTCTTCTGTAGTGCAGGCAATTCATATTACAAACTGGCCAATTAGATGCCTCAATAAAGGTATGTGGTGCCCGCTGGTGCCAATGTTGAACGTTTAGAACGTTTGACAGATTTTGTGTGGTCTGCTTTGAAGTGGAAGGGTTGTGGACTTTAACAAGCTCACTCCATATTGGCAAGATTGTTGGTTTGCCATAGAAACGACGATTATACCGATTTGGACCAATCACTGGTTACTGATGACGTTTGGCTCTAACATGGTGTCGCAAAAAAAAAGGCGACTAAACTGACATTTAGTTGGGAATTTACGGGAATATGAACTGTTTAGAGACTGTAGTTGATTATTAGAATATATTTTTACTACATTTTCGTGTGTAGTCAAAGGTTTTAGAAAATATTAAATGTGTTTTCTGCACCCTTGTTATCTTTTCAGGTCGTAATATGCCTCACAATTTAATGACGCCTAACTAACCAAGGGACAAATGCAAATTCTGTTATTGACAGTGTTTAAAGGTACATTTTACAAGAAACAGGTGTTAACAGTGTTTTATTTTTTTAATTATCTAAAACTTAAATGATTTTCAGATTTAACATCACATACAAGTAAATAGTTAGTAGTTCTTTTGTTTTTAGCTAAATGTAGTTTTCCAAAAACTAAACAAATCTTATTTCAACAGCTTCTCCAAGCAGAAATCAATGTAAGAGCTTTTAGCAAGGCTGTGCCTATAAGACAGCGAGGTTTGGCTGTGAAGAAACAGATGGTAACTGACACTTCTGAGTCATTACAGCTTACACAGGGTTTAAACCATGAAGCATCTGTTCTGATGATCAACACCCAGGCCCATTGGGGATTCACACATTACAGCATTTTGGCAAATTCCCAATTAACCCAGAACCGAACATAAATAAAAACAAAAGAAAAGAAACAAAACTGTGAATACAACAGAACCAAAGTCTTGTGACATGAACAATGTCTTGAAATGTAAACATGGGACCATGCAGAAGTTGGAATGACTTCAGAAACTTCCATCCTGCTATTGTTATCACTACATTGATCAATAATGTATTTGTTAAGTCCACTTTACTTTAAAAATATTTCTCTTTCTTTGTTCGTAGGTATGCATTAAATTTAGACATGCAAATATGTTGATGAAAAAAGCAAAACAAAATGATCTAGTCTGTTCCTAAATGTGCATTACGCAGTGCAGGAAGAGTTGCTCAAAAATTGATCTATTTTTGTGACACAGTGCAAGCTCATGAAAGCTAAGCTGCAGGCTGGATCACTGACGTGACGGGGTAAAAGGTTAACTTAGTTCACCAAAGTCCTGCTCTCACAAATCCAGGGTTAATGCTCAACAGCAAGAGAAAGTACAAAAGGGCCACCACACCACACTCTTCTAATCTGAAAGGATCTTTAAAAAAAGCACAACATTAAATAAAAAACTAAATATTACTTTCCATATGACAAGATATTTAACCTGTAGTTATTAACAAGCTTTTATCTCAAAGAGTTAGCATATTTCCTAGAATTGAAAGCAATGTGAGAATAAGTATCCTGCCCATAGAAACAATGAGACAGCTCTAGGGCTCAAACCCAATCAGGTAGTTGGGAGCCCAATCCAACGAGCTACAGTAGTGAGCTATAATGTCTTCCATGCAGTATTTAATCTATTTAAATTTGACAAAGCAAGATATTTTTCAAGTATTTTTTAGAAGATTAGGTTGAATTTCATTATGATTTACTGTGGAAAAATATTTTTGAACAAAAAAAAATGTACAGGGCGTAATAGCAGAGATCTGTAATCTCTATAAGTAACAGCCATATTTCTTCAGTCTATCATTAGGCACTTTATGATGCATTGTTTATGCAGCCATTGGCTGAAATCCCAACAGTTTCTTTAATCAAAATCATCATCTAAAATTGGACAGCCTCTCAATGAGAAGGAACTCAAACTGAAGACACATGACAGAAAAGCCAGGTGGGATTCAGGTCTGGTGAGGTTTCTTAAACCCAATATACCGCCTACACTATCACCTGAGATAAAGATGAAGTCAGCCTCATCCCATCTTTAACACACAAACTGGGTTTCTGATGATATAGTTTCGCATTAAAGTTGGAAGCTGCAGACTGAAAATAAATATCTATCTAAACCTAATAGTGCTGCAATGTGTGAACTTCATTTCCATCTCAGCATATCCAAGACGTACCGTAAATACAAATGGACACACTTCCACAAAGAATAAGGTCTCAGCAGACGTTTACAGAGCTTAATTCTTGAGAGCTGTCTGCTTGTTTAGCAGGGCAACTACCTTAAATAACTGGAAGAAAGAAGGAGAGGCGTTCTAGATCTCAAGAAGGCCTTACGTGATGGCATCCTGGCTCCAATGTCAGCCCACATTTGAATCACAGGTCTATGCTACTCTAGAAACCTTGGTCTCTTATTAGATGAGGCCCAACAATTTGTGTCACAACATCATATACTAAAAATGTGTCTCAAAGACTAGGCTTAGAATAGGCTTAGAAACGAAGGTAAAGCAGACCAAGATATAGCACCAATGTTGCATAATGTCTTAGCTGTATAATACCTAAAACACTTACCTCTGGCATAATCATGTACCAAATTTTGCGACGATACGGAACACTAAAAGTCCTGTAATTTATTCAAATATGAATTTGGATTGTGTTAACTGATCCTATATCAAAATGGGGTACACAATGATAAAAGAAAATCTGTCAAATTGTTGTAGTATGACTTAACTAGAAAGCCGCACCAATTGATCTATTGTTAGAGCAAAAAGGCTAGTCAGAGGTCTTGTGGAGTGATATGTACTGGACTTAAGCATAATTGTTGTTTTATATTTACTGTACTACAACTGAACAATGTTGTGAGTTATTGTGAATAAAGATTTATTCCCTCTCCTGTGAATGCCTAGCTGTTGCAAATGAATGAGGTGCACAAAAATAACAATGCAGTTTGCTAGGAAACAGAGAACTTCCCATCAACCCCTCTGACCAATTTTTAAAAACGCAAATAAAATTATGTATTAATTCATCCAATATATTAAAAACTTTTTTGGCAAGAATCTTAAGAGCTTTTTTACTTTTACCCATTCTTTGTCTTTCAACTGCTCCCTTTAAGGGTCACCACAGCAAATTGTCCACCTTTATCTGATCCTATAGTCTTTTCCTTAATGCCCACACCAACCATTGATGGCGTCACCCACCCTTATGTCCTTCTCGACATTCTCTTTGAACTTCCTCTAGTTCCTCTAAGCCTCTTCCCTGTTATATTCAACCTCAGGATCCTTTTATCAACATCGTCTCTATTCCTCCTCTCAATATATCCAAACCATCTCAATCTGATTTCTTGCATTCATCTCCAAAATATCTACCATTATCTGTTCCCCTGATGGATTCAAAACCTATCCTTTCTATCCCTTTTCCATCCCAAAGAGAAACTCAGCATCTTCATCTCTGCTACCTCCAGCTCTGCCTCCAAAACCAACATGGCTGCCCTCACCAAAGTCTACTACTCATTTCCTTTTATTCTTGATGACACTCTTTAGTCACTCATCACACCTGAATCATTTCTCCGCCCTTCCCAACCTGCTTGCAGACGCCTCTTTACCTTTTCCAGAGACGTAATACTGCCTCAACTTTTGTAAATGATAAAACACATAATCGAATAAAGTTATAATCTAATCTAAAATGGGCACAAGATTAGTTTAACTCAATCTATTTTAAAAAAGACTTTGGAGTCTTAGTCTAACAATTTACACCTTCATTCTTGGATTCTGACTCCTACAGAAAAACATAACAAAATATGAAATATTTACGGTTTTGATTCATATTACACTTTAAAAGACTATTGCTTTGCTTTAGGAATTTTGCTACTACTATACAGGTTTGTGAACGCAAATGTTGTCTTTCTTTTAGCTCCCAAAATGACTTTCAAACGATTTAAATTCCAAGCATTCGTTGATGCAACTCATTTACTTGTGGACAAGCTGTCCGAGTTTGTCGGTACTGTGCAATCAATGTTCAGTTGGCCAATTGATCCACAGACAGGACTACCACAACACAATTCTCTTTACAGCTTGATGGATAGGGGATCCCTGTGGCTCATCTTGACTGTACATTGAACAATAGTTTAAAAAAATTGTCCAGAGAACTACTACAATACTCATTGAAAAATACTGTTCTAGGACATAGTTACTGCAGAGCAACAGGAATTCATTAGAAATTTTCCTCTGAATTGTGTGTGTGTGTGGGGGGTTACGGATTATTGGCGTGGCATAAGCGCCACTTTCCATCATCCCTTTTTTTACAGTTTCCCCCTCTAGCTTACAGCCCCTCACAACCCCAAACTAACAATACCGGTGCAACAAAAAGGGCGAGAAATACTGAAGCTAATCAGCCATACAGTTTTCCGCTAGATGCCCGCTCAGACAAGAAAAACAAAAGCCTGGTTTCCACTGACTGGTCTGGTAAGGTCCGGTCCGATATTTTAAGAGGTTTCCATTGTAAAAATAGACCCATTAAACAGTGCTGAACAGTACCTCTTGGGGGCCCCCCCATCGGTTGTGGATCCATTGAAACGGGAACGAAACGGGTGGGGAGGAGCCGCTGTAGGCACCCCTTGATTAGCAGAAAGTGATGACTACATTAGAAAGCGCCAATATAGCGCTCATTTCCAACATTTAAAAGTATTCTTAGTCACCCACAATCTTTTTTCAAATAACACTAAATTCCTGTTATACACGATGTATCAGAAGTAAAGCAATAAAAATATGAGCTGCTGTATGACCTCCTGCTAGGCCTGCACAATATACCGCAAATTTATCGTTATCGGAATATCAAGCAGTGCAATATCCATATCGCAAAAGTTAGCAAAAATCGCAATAAATGGTTACCTTAAATGTGCTAAAACAATCCTATGGCAGCTTGAAGCATTTAACGAATCAAATAAATCCATTTATGCATTTGACCAATTGGATGGACCCTTTCCAATGTTGACCAATCAGATGAGCCCTTTCATGTTAGATGTTTGCCTCCTACATCAACGAGGGTCATTTGGAGTATCATTTTTTTAAACTGTTGCAATGAGATGGTAATGATGTTCTTGGTTGTTTTGCCATTTGTTTATATACCGCAAATTATATCGTTATCGCAATATTGATCACTAATATCGCACATCGCAAGTTTTGCTCATATCGTGCAGCCCTACCTCCTGCTGTTGCTTTTATTGTCATCACACTACAATGACGCTATTACAGGTGGCGGTCTACACCAAGCATTCACCATGAAAACAAACCGCTCAGTGGAAGCGAAGCTTAACTGAGTCGAGACGATCGCCAGAATCAATAGGACCGTATCGTAGCACGCCTTATGGTACCGTACCGCTAAGTGGAAACAAGGCTAAAGATGTACATGGATCTGGTCGTCTTCAAGGTCCGCCTGTATGTATAAGAATGGAGCGGAGCATCGAGCTTGAGATCCACCAACTGTAGCACCTACATCAATACTACAAGCTTTTTCCTGGGAGATTATTTTGTCTGCTCCAGATTTACAATTCGAAAAAATAATTTCTCAGAAATGCAATTTTAATATTAATTTTCTTTATATGCGTCCTTTATCAAGATAGAAAATGCCACAATGAAGCCTCCTAATAGACAAAATGTTATGATTTTCAGAACTCAAAGATGTATGTAAAGCTGTCACATTGATTATTGCAGTCATATGATTACTTCAAGCTATGGAATTTAGTAGTTTTGTCTGCACAAAGTCGGGCGGATAAATCAGCATTGGTCACGTGATGGACGTGGTGAATCAACGTGAATGCAAGGCTGACTTAAAGAAAAAACACACAAAGAATAGCTAAAAACAAAATTTTACTTATACTGCAGAAATGAAACTAGGAATAAGGAATAATAAGATATATGTTATGCTTCGTTTTAGAGAACCTAACTTTTTCTCAAGACGAAAACTAAGAAAAAGTCCTACTAGTAGTAGTTGTATTGTAACCTGCTGCCTATACGACCAACACCTCGGCTTTACGCTTTAACATTGCAGCTTCTAAAGCCCAGCTCACCTGTATGTGTTGTAATAATACAGAAACTCGACACTGCCAGACTTTTATCATCATATGAACACATGATATTACCGACACAGTCAGTGTCCTGCTAATCCAGAACGAACTGTCTGTTGACACAGTGCCGGTATTATCTAAGCCCCTTAGATGTATTATCCGGGACTGACCGCCACTTCTAGCTGACAGGCTCTCTGGAACGCCAGTGGCTAGTTCCGTTCTCTCCCTCGCCTGACAGGCTCTGTTTACCTGTGGGGCTAGCACTCAGGCGCTAGCTGCGTTCTAGCTAACTAGCCTCGATCACCAGTGGAAAACACACGACTGTATCTCAGCCGCGCCAACTTACCTCAGCTAACATGATCTAATGGCTGTGCACGCGGTGGCTCTGGCTAACTCCACCACATTGTAACAAGCCAAGTTGAGGCAATTCTTTCCGCTGAAAGCAGTCTCATTGCAATGCTCCGTACTCTCTCCGGAGCGTCGCCATGTTTGTAAGATTTACATCTTGGGTGTCTCGGCTCTGGAATTCGCCGTGTCATTGGCTGGAAGGCGATGACGCAAAAGGCAGCGATTATCAAGACTGACGGACCTAAAAACGTTTTTATTCATGCAAGTATCGCATCATGGAAGGAGAATTTGATTCTCAAATTTGTCTAATTTGTAAAAGACAAAAATCAAGCTGCAGTTCATTATATGACTTGACCTTTACTGAAATAAGTAAACACAAATAATATGCAAAGAAATGCAATACATACATACATACATACATACATACATACATACATACATACATACATACATACATACATACATACATACATCGAAGGAAGGCAGATACATAAGTACAAACATACATATGTAGACACGTTCATGCATGCATGCATCTATGCATACCTACATACATTAATACAAAAATACATACATACGTTCATGCATGCATATATACATACTTACAGACGAACATAGGTCGGTATTAACATATATATGTACATGTATGCATACATACATACATAAGTAAATTTGTACGTACATGCATTACTTGCATGCATACATACATACATACATACATACATACATACATACATACATACATACATACATACATACATACATACATACATACATACATACATACATACATACATTAGAACATGCGTGTTTGCATCCATTCATACAAACCAACATACGGACACACATAGGTCCAAACCTATGTATGTACGTATATGCAGGCATGCTCAAATGAATATGTTTGTACATATCTACGTACATACATATGTACAAACATATGTACATACATATGTATGTTTTTTACATAGGTACATACATATTTACATACATACAGACAAAATAGAATCTTTAAAATGCTTTAAAAGACTTGTTTATCCCTTTCTAAGAATGACTGAATTTTTTTTATGTCCACATTTTATAAATCTTTTGGGACAGACACTACAGGCCGGTCATTCCAAAAGCATGTTACAGAGTAAATTCTTTTCCTTTGTGAGGTAAATTTGTAAGGCCAGGAGATTTCCTGTTTGTTGGACAGAAATAATGAATTGTGATTATCCTGTTGTAAATAAAGGACTACCAGCTTGATTTTGTTTTTTTAAGAAAGTTATTTTTTTTCACCACCAGAGGTCAGAATCAGACAATGTTTGATCCTGCTGTGTCTAAGTTATGAAATCCCAGTACTGAGGTTCCTTTACTGAGCTAAGTGTATTTTTTCCACTGAAAAGGTTAAACTATAACTTGATACATAAAAAACAGAGAATCTTGAGGAAAGAATCATCACATATTGCCTTTTTTTTATAAGAGGCAACATACTTGAAACAATAAAAATTAATTACGTAGGAGGAAACCTATTTAATAAACATACTTGGACTAAATTTCAACCCACACCTAGGTAAACAAATGGTAATTTTCCTCCTTTTTGATGTTGACACCAGTTACATTCCTTACAGACTTGTCTGTTTTCTCTATACCTTTAAAAAACATGTAACTTCTTTAACACTCACAATTTAATCATCTACCAAATGAAAGAGAGTCAACATTATAAACCCTTCTGCTTATGAAGAGGCAACTAAAGGCCATTTTTCTTGCATAGTACCTCAAAACAAAGTATTTGTGCACTATGTGCATTGTGCACTTTTCAGTACAGTGGGGTTTCTACTGTGTCTGAATTAGTTTGATGCCTCAAACTAACATGCTGACAAAATAATTTTATGTGATTAAAGTAGAAATGGTACATTTTGTTTGGTTGCTGTGCCCTTAGGCAGAAGTGTTCATGATGGTCAGGCCTGAAGCAAGAGGACCTGAGTGTCATAGTTCAGGGTTCAGGAGGTGAGAGGTGAAAATCAAAGGTTAATTTAATGACTAAATAAATCCCTGAGATTGGTTCCACAAAATATGACTATTTAAACAATGTGCTAAAACACCTTAACTCTGTCGATCATAGAGTAACAATGCAAAACTAAGCATTAAAAGGAAATGCAAGCAATCCATCTGTGCTCTAGTATTTTTTTTTAAACTATTTGTTCATTTTAAACAAAATTGGTATATATTTGAGGTCATGGCTTGAAAAGTTTAGAACACTCAACTGGATATTAACATTCTGTCCAAGAAAAAAATGTTATGGAAAAAATTATATAACATGGAGGTGTTTCATTGGTGGAGTCCAAGACAGCATGACTGTGTGTGTTCCCGCGGAGACCGTGGTGGCATGGTGACACAACACAGATTAGAGGTGACATTGGCTAAATGTTTGCAGATGAAAGCTCCCAATATTTAATCACCACAGTTACAAGGGTCACCAGGGTGGGCCAGCGAGCCAAGTTGCCTCGGGGTTTGACCTAGCAAGATGTTTATATCAGAATCTGATTGTGAGCATTTGTGTTAACAGAGTGTCTCCTGAACTGTCTCCTGTTCAATTAATGGAGGGACAAAGTCTGCTTGCTTGTCTGCTTCAGCTACTGCAACCGGGTACCATAAACCTTTTGGAATCATGAGATTCCAAAATGCTGGAAAATTGCCATTTTTGTTGTTACTAAACTTTTCTTGTGGTATTTTTCTGATCATAAAATCATATACATAAATAAAGTTGAGATCAAAATTGCTTTTCTGAATTTTTATTTCTTCAAATATGTTAGACGAAAAAATGCAGTTTGAAAAGAGCTTATTTGTTACGTAGACAATACGCTGGGCGGGCCACCAGTTCCTTGCTCCACTCCATTCTGATGCATTCATCATAAAGATGACTAGATCCATGTACGTCTTAGTGTTCCTTGTTCGGACTGGCATCTGACTCAAAAAGCATGTAAACAGAGAGCTCTCAGCAACTGGGGGCGGGAGTGCTCCATATAATAATTTACACGTGCTTTTCTTCAAAGTCCCATTCCAATCCTCTTTTGATCTTTTGTAAAAGCATTCCCAGTGGTCTTCTAATTAGGATTATGCCAATTTTAGCCAAAATCATAAAACCTGTGTTGTTTTCTAGGACATAGTCTCTGTAGAGCGGCAGTAGGTAATTAGAAATTTGCCTCTGAGTTGTGGGCATATTTTTTCATCTGCTTCAGATTCTCAAAAATTTGAATAAAGAATTACTCAGAAATGCAATTTAAGCTTAATTTTCTTTACATATGTCCTCCATTGTGAATAAAATGCCACAAAAACATGTTAAAAACAGCAAAAACACGATTTTCATTGGAGTGCGTCTTTACCGCATCCATATTTAACTTAACAGTTAAACTAAAGTTTACCTAAAGATTGCAAATACTTGTTTTTTTTCGGTCTGTTAAAATTAATTTAAAAGTAGTTGTAAAATGCAAAGATCTGCCAGAGATAAAATTTAAGCAGTTAAAAAACAATTGACTCCTCTCCTAAAAAGTTCTTGTCATGATGCTTTAGGCAATTCCGTAAAAGGCAACTTGCAATACTGTGAGTGAAAATAATAAATAAACCCTTTAAAAGAATATTTCCTCAAGTTTAGGGCCTCCAAAACTCCTGTAGCAGCTCATATTTTTTACTTATATTCCAGTCATTTTGAGACAACACAGGTAGCAGAGCACTCTGTCTCCCCGAGCCTTCCTCTCTGGAGGAAACGAAATGAAAACAAAGTATGGGAAGAAAAGAAAAGAAGGGAGGAGTATTAAAATATACGAGAAGACGAGAAAAAGTGCATTTTTCAAATGGTGAATAACTTGTCTCCTGACATGATGCAGTGCAGGACCACTTCCTGTGGCTCAGGTTTCACAGTGAGTGTAAATGTGCTGGTGGGGGGAGGGATCCACTTCCTGTTCCAACCTCTGAATTTAGGGGCCTAAAGTTGGTGAAAAAGTTGGACAAAATACAAAGTCAGGAAAGGAGTTTCCTTAGAAATCAGATACATTGATTTGGCCTGTGAGGATTAAAAAAAACAATACAATGAGTTTGAAAAAAGTGCAGAGCAGTTACATCTAATGGAGATAAAGACATATCTCTGATTGTAATTAGAATAAAAAATCAAATGCAAACGTCCTTTTTATTTCATTGTACAGGTAATAAATATCCTTGCATTACTGAAGAATTTGTGTTGTCTTAAATATGCACACGCAAGCTGTGTGTGTATAGGACCATAGAGTCTGTTCTGAGGTTTTTGTGGTTGCAGGTAGCGGACCTTTTCACTTAGACACTGTACCTCTAATATATTCCAGATGATCCAACTATTTATAACTCTCCTGAAAGCATGTGCCACACTAAGGTTACATTGCCTTGTTATAATCCTGGCGACTGACTTGTTTTGTTAATGCCATGAATTTTAAGACTATTTTTCTTGTAAAAACAAAACAAAAAATTCTGCACAATGTTCTGCTATCTGCAGAGTTGCATGTATCTTTGATAGTAAAATTGCAAGAAATTAATTTTTTTATTAATTAAAAATGTGATTTGGTATCAGCCGCAGAGATGAATGAAGTTCTGCCACAGAGAGGGGTGAGTCTAAGGCTGTAATTGATTCTTGGTCTAGTTTGGGTAAATTTATATTATCTAGAAATGATTTAATACTTTTTACTGATGGGTCAATTTGAGATGAATATAAATTCTTGTAAAATTCTTTAAACATGTTTTTTATTTCTTTTGGGTCGTGGGTGATATTTCCTGTTCCTTCCCTAATTGAGAAGATTGCGATTTGTTTCTTTGTTGTTTTTTAATGATTAAATTCAATTTGATTTTATTTTTATGGCCTATTATTAGTCATCTCAATGGGCTCCAAACAGGTAGCTTTGTAATAAACATGAATCATAAAGAATCTAAAGTCATAGAATTATTTAGGTAATGGCTAAACTAAACTAAACTAAACAGACTAAACAGAACTGAGTATCCCTGTCCTTAGAGTGTCCTTCGCGGTTAGTACAAACTCCTAAAAAAAAACAAATTCCCGAAAAAAAGAAGCTTCAGGGATGTCCACATGGTTCCTCCCCAGGATGGACAGGCGATTTACCAGAACACTTAGAGAATTAGCTTATCTAACTCTACAACTACATATTTAGGGAGTCCAGGAGATGAGCTTCATTCCGATGAGTTTGGGGACGGCTGGGAGTGTGAGAAAAGCAAGAAGTAGGGTCCACAACCAAGTACAGGTGCATGGAATCTGGAATCACTCCCACTCCAGGGGATTTAGAAAGAGGGACAATGCATGAATCACACTGCACCAAACATGGAATGAAAAACTAAATGATAAATAAATGATCAAAAATAGAGGAAAGAAAGAGAGGAGAAGTAGATGAGAGTAGAGGACAGAACCCCAGTGCACCATAAATTCCCCAGTTTATGGTAATGGTTAAGCTTAGGGTTCAAATCCCTGTATGAAGTTTGTTCCAGCGCTGGATGGCGAAAGTATTGCCTCCAATTCCACAGTTAGAAACCTAGGGGTTTTATTTGACCAGGATTCATCATTTAAGGCTCACATATCTCAGGTGTGTAGAGCTGCCTTTTTTCACCTGCGGAATATAGCAAAGATCAGAAATATACTTTCTAAGAGTGATGCTGAAAAGCTCATCCATGCGTTTGATACGTCTAGGCTGGATTACTGTAACTCCTTGTTAGCAGCGTGTCCTAAGAGTTCCTTAAGAAGTCTCCAGCTTGTTCAGAACGCAGCAGCTAGATTGTTAGCAGGAACTAGCAGAAGAGATCACATCACTCCTGTGTTAGTTTCACTTCACTGGCTCCCAGTTGATTCTAGAATTGAGTTCAAAATCCTCCTGTTAACCTATAAGGCCTTACATGGCATGAACCCATTCTATATCAAAGATCTCATAGTGCCTTACCACCCAAACAGAGCCCTTTGTTCGCAAAATGCAGGACTGCTTGTAGTTCCCAGAATTTGTAAAAGTAGAGTTGGAGGTAGAGCGTTTAGCCACCAAGCCCCTGTTTTATGGAATAAGCTCCCAGCTCATGTAAGAGAGGCCGACACAGTTTCTACATTTAAAGTTAGGCTTAAAACATTCCTCTTTGGACAGGCTTGTTGTCAGACTAGCTAGTATTCAGAGAATATTTACCTTACTGTTTATTTGTTTAAATTAAACTTAACAATAATAATAAAGTTGTTAGTAGGCTGCCAGTAATTTTAAAGCTGGGGTAGCTATGGTACACATGGGTTCTGTCCTCTATTCTCGCCTACTTCTACTCTCCTTCTCTCCTCTATTCTTGATCATTTGTTTATCATTTAGTTCTCCATGCCTCTGTTTGGTGCAGTGATATTCATGTACTGTCCCCTCTTAAAATTCATAGCATTAACAAAACAAGTTGGTCGCCAGGATTGTAACAAGGCAACGTCACCTTAGTGTGGCACATGCTTTCAGAAATCTACAAAGAATTCTGGGACCTCTTTGCACCAAATATTTATAAAATGGTTTTTATTTTTTAAAGATCACCACTCACTACCAGCTAATATGAACACTGCCAACATCATTCTTCTCCTGAAGCCAGAAAAAGATTCCCCCCCTGCCTTCCAGCTACCATCCCATCTATCTGATCAATGCAGATCTTAAAATCATATGTAAAGCTCTAGCTAGGAGACCAGAGAAGATCACTCCCCAGATAATTCACCCTGATCAAACTGGATTTATTAAAGGAAGACAATCCATAAACAATGTCCGAAGACTTGTTAATCTAATATAATTTACCTCTATTAAACCATAATCTCATTAGATGCTGAAAAAGCATTTGACAGGGTGAATTGGAAGTCTTTGCTTGCTGCTTTACAAGAATCTGGGTTTGGTAAATCGTTTATTAATTGGACTGAAATCCTGTATCAGGTTTGAATGACTCCTTTGTCACACCGAGCAAACTGACACCCATTTGGAACAATCCTGACATCCTAATAAGGTTGTCAGGATTCTGGGTCTAGTCCCTGGGCTCTGTCTCCGGCTCCATCTCCGTGGTGGGGGTCCAGCTCTTGGGTCCCTGGATTGGCCGGGCTGCTCTGCTGTCTTCCCCTGGCTCTGGGGAGTAGGGTGCTGGGCCTCCTGCCTTTACTGGAGCATTCAATGTGATCAAGGTACACTCTAAGAAGCACACATTCCTTCAACCCACCTGCTTATTTACTTTTGCTCAAATATGGGTGTGGGTAATGATTTTACACCCCTCTCTAAGAATATTGGTTATGGAAAACTTTTGTGTACCTGTCTCTGCGCATAAGTCTTGTGAGATAAATCTTCCATCATTAATGTATGAATGTACTTCAAATCTGTAAATAGATGTGTGCAGACTATTTGTTGGTGTGTGTAAGTGTGTGTATGTGAAAACTAAGTCATGCAATTTACTTATAACACTTTTATGTTATGACTCTATATTATTGACCCCCCCATCTCCCCCATCTTAACCCCTTATCCCCCATCTTTAACATCCCACTCTCTCCCTCTTTGTTTTTTTTCCCCATAAACCCCTATTGTAAAAGTAAAATCTGTCCAACACAAGAGGTCTTCAGCTCTGATCTGTTTCCTCGGCTGTTGGACAGGACAATTAAAAGAAAAATGCCATGAGAACATCTTAGGAAAAAACACCATTATCATCGGAGTGGGTCTTTAAAACAAATTCTGGGATGTTTTAACATTGTCCTTGTTATTGTGAAACGTTCAGCATTAGCCGTAAGCTAATTTTCCTTGTGAGCCCAAACTAAGCAACACATTTCTTCAGGTCCAAGAAAAACATGGCAGGTTTTTATTTCTAGAAGCTTTAAATGAGTTTCGAAAAAGTGAAAAACCAATACTTAAAGAGATTTCCAGAATCTCAAGAGAGCATTTGAACAAGTTTTTACTTTCTTTCTGAAATAGCCAAGATTTTCAAAAAAACACTGCCACTCCAGAACATACTTTTGGTCTCAAGAGCCACTGCGTCTTTTTAAAGGGATTGTGTTACTTTACTCTTTTCCTGTCAGCATGCATGCTGTTTGTGTGTGTTGGTACAAAGGAGCCTGGGAGCTGGCATGAACATTTACCAGGCGGCCCGAAGGAAGAGTATTAAGAGGCTTTTGGTCCAGTTTCATAGGAGTTGAGAAAACAAGAGAAGGCTCCAAATGACACCAAATGCCAGGCTTGTAAACTCACACAACCTGGACCTTCAGGGTGGAAAAATGAAAGAGAGAAAAAAAAAAAACATCCAGAAAAGCAAATGGGATGTTCTAATTTTAAACTTTCTGAAATCAGAAAAATAAGGGAAAAAAGGGAGATTCAAAATATTACAGGCCAGAAAAATGCTGGCAGACCGTGTACTGCCTCAGCAATGCTTTGTTTTCTTACAGTCCCAATGTCTCTCTTTGTGATTTTTTTTCTTTCTGACACTCCCACAAAGCAACACAAAGTAAAACAAAGTCATGATGATTTTTTACATGTTTGTGTGTGGAGGTAAACACAAAAAGCAAATAAAGGAGGAAGTTTAAAAGAAGGGGAGGAAATGAGAAGGGGACTATTAAACCGAATGAAAAAGATTATATGATAAATTAAATATGAGAACATGATCAAGGAGAGGGGTTTAGGTTGGGTTGGAAACAAAACAGTAAGAAAGAGACAGACCACCTCAAAGTAATGTGAAAAGGACTGAAAAGATAGAAGTAAAACAGGAGAAAGAAATGGAGAAGGGACCACCCCCATGGGTAACACCAGAGGAACGGCTGCAGATCTCTACTCCTTTACCAGTAGATCCCCTTGGAGCAAAACTGAGACTGGAGCTGCTCTTCCTGCCAAGTCATCCCTCACTCCGCCCTTAAGTGCGTGAGTGTTTGTTCATGCTCACTCTTGACGGGGGCCCCTGGAATGCCAGTAAACTACGGCTGTACTCTCATTTCAGCAGAGAAAAGCCCAAAAGTCCAATAATCGTGAATGATGCAACGCTGAGTGTTTACATTAAAAAACACAACTGTTATGAACAAAGTTTCTTACTGACAAAAAAAAAAGAAAGTCAGACACTTCCCAAAGGGTGGTTGTATTCCCATGCCTTTGCAGAATCAAACAATGATCCCTCTTTGGGAGCAGCACACATCATAACCTGAGGCTTTTCCATGCAGATTGTCTGCAGATTTGCCCGTGATAAGAAACCACTGTGATTTTACAAGGTAAACATACCGAAACCTTTTTAACCTTAATCATCAGCGCTCCTTCAATCCCCCATTTTGAGCCAAAATTAAACATGGAGACAGCTTAAATCCACTAAGGGTTCTTTGTGTGGTGCAAAGTAAATTAAGTTAGAAGAAAGAGCGTGTTTGATTGAGCGGCGTTAGTCTTTGATAAATTGACCATGTTTATATTTGTGAAGCAGGGCCACTATGATAATGTCTGGTATGCGAAGAGCTACACGGGCTTGCATTTAACTCAATCTGGAAGATAAACAGCCTTGGGCCAAAGAGCTCAGAGGATTCATGAAAGTTTTTTTCCATCTTTCTGCGATTTTCTTCTGTTTTAGCCAGACTTAATCCGCACGTTTCACTCTCTCCTCCTCTGTATTAAAAATCTTCTTTTATGCTCTGTAAATACAGCTTAGTGGACTGAATGGGGCTGTTTAATAGAATTGAGAGTGGCGGCTCGTGGTCCAGCTGAGGGTCGCAGGTTTCCGCGGAGAAGGTCAGTCTGAAGTGGTCACAGGTCAAAACCTATGGGCAATGCTGGCACTGACCTAAGGGGATGGAAGCAAAGGAAGGTTCATTATGTCAGTTGGCCGTTGAGCCAACAAGGAAGCTCTTTTGACTTCCCCTGTCACCAAACCTTTATCATCATGACAACAATGCCCTCATTATTAATTCTGTTCAATGACTGTGTTTCCAGAACAGAATGCAAAGAATTACAATTAAAATGAAACTATTCATCTATCTGAAAATCTTACATAAACTCACTTATTCCATTCACTTGCGTATCATTAAAGCTTATCCAAAAAACTGCGAGGCGAGTAGGGGTGACACCCCCCACCCCTACTTGACCAGTTGCCAGTTTATCCCAAGGCCCATTTTCACAGTGTGTCCATTGGGCCCCTAAAACCCCCTTCTCCATCCTGCTGTGCTGCGAATTTCCCAACACAGCGTTTCTTCCCAGCCTCCGTGTCGCCGTGTGAGGTAGTGGTCAGTGGAACGAGTGCCATGTGAATAGGTGTGGTGCAAAGGTGAAACACAAAGCTTTTTACAACGAAGCAGCTGTCGCCTAATTAGTTTCACAAATGCCAGTTTGTGGTATTTAAGTGTCCACTATGCAGATGGTACAGTGCACCGTTTCCCTAAAGAAAAGTTGGAAAGGGTCCTAAAGAAACCAGACTGTACACTTTGGCTCCCGCCCACTGCACGGGTTCTGAGACTCAAGGTTGAGACAGTAAAAGAGGTAATCTCATCTGTGCCATGCGGAGAAATACTTAATATGCCAGATTTAATACCTTTGTTGTAACCAAATGAGAATTTTTAGCTTTTGAATAGCCTTTGTCCTGAAGGATGCCTTTTATTCTTTCACACATTTAGGTATATATTTTTTTAATTAACTAGACAAAAAAAAAAGAATGCGTTTGGCCCATGGGTTCAGAAATAAATTACACGTGCAAGGAACAACTACAAACCTATAAAGCAAATATAAGAACATGAAGTGAAAAAGTAAAAGTACAATAGGTATTGCATTTAGTGTTAGAGCACAAATCCTCAACTAATAATTGTGGCAATGTCTAGTCCAATACAGCAAAGGTTCCCATCTCTTAAAAAAAACTGATCTGTGATGCAGTCAACAAGTCAAATGATCAAGGGAGACATAGTTTAGAACAACTTTCTGCCAGTGTCACAAAATGTCACAAAAAAAACATTACATTACATTTTAGAAAAAACATTTCAGAAACAAAAATGTAAAAAATAAGAAAAAAAAAGCATTTCAGAAAACAATTTCCAGAACACAAAAGGAAATGTTAGAAAAACACTGTGAGAAACCAGAAAAGTAAAGTGTATTGGGACATCACTGATTGGATGACATTTGTCCATCTCAACTAAAAGTTATTTGGCATTCAGTTTTCTATCTTCTTTGCTAACAGGATCAATCTAGACAGTAAAAACAAATGATTAATAAGACAGAATCTTTGCTGTCCTTTGTTTTGCCCCAATTCTCCTTTTGTTAGATTTGCTGTCAGACTGCAGTGAATTGAAAAGTGTTACGAAGCAGCCGTGGGAGCTCAGATGACAAAGAAGCTGAACCTGAAATGTTGCTCTTCACCCTCAATTTTAGTTAATGGTTTGTCTTCAGTTAATCCTCAGTTGTGTCATGGCAAGCTAGGTGAGGCAGACACAGGCGCTGGAACCCGGAAGGAAAACACAGGTGAGTTTAAGAGGCAAGTATAGAGGTTTATTTATCCGGTGAGGCTTGAAGTCTTGACGGGGCTGGTGGCGTCGCTGGAGGTTTGTAATGGCTCATGGCGTGGCTGTAGGTTTGTATTGGCTCATGGCGTGGCTGGAGGATACTTGGACTTCCGTGAGGTACTTTGGCTCAGGTAGACAGGAGACTCAGGTGACCACTCGTGGTTTGTATGTCCTGAAGGCGAGGCATAAGAAGGAGTTAGGCATGAGCAAAAAAATACATGAATTAGAATACCTAAGTGACCAGACTAAGCCCCATCAGGGGCAACAAACTGGCAAAGAATGCTGGAGCTGGATCTCCTCATGAAGAGCAGGTGGTTGATGAGTTGAATGGTCACAGCTGAGTCGAATCAGGAACTAAGCAGAGAGGGGAGGGGGGAGGAGAGCTGCCAGAGGCACCATGACAAGTTGTCTTCAGTTCAGGTTTTGCTTTTGCTCTTGGTTATCATGTTTGATACATGGTAGTGTTTGTCACGGCGAGGTTTGCCACATTTCACCAAGTAAAATTCTTTTACTTCTCTTGCAGTCGATTCCTTCAACACCATTAAGACTTAGTGTAAAGTCAAACAAATATATTTGACACAACCAACATACTGTATTTTCTGCACAACAGCCTTTTTCCCCCCCAAAAAATCCTAGGTCGCCTCATAATCCAGAGCCCCTCATTTAAAGATGTTGAAACCATTTTGAGAGGTACACTGTCCTCTGTCAAAATGTCAGTCTTTTATTTACGAGTTACAACAAGCTTGGGTGTTAATGTAAATACGGCAATACAGCTAACGTGTGGTGGTGATGGGCTTGGGCTAGTTAGTCAGCCTTACCGACGGGTTTATGCCTGACTCGCTTAGTGCGCCTTATATATGACATAAGTTCAAAATATACCATACATTGACTGTGCGCCTTACAATCCGGTGCACCCCTATATAGTGCTTAAAATATAGTACATAACATGCATACATAAACTGTTAAGCATGGTGGTGGGGGTTTCATCATTGGGGCTTGTTTTTTAATGCATTAACTAAATACCTCGCTACCTCTTTGGTCTCTTTTAAATTCATGAAATATTGAACATGGTAATGTGAGGCCTGTCTGTCAAACAGCTGAAGTTTTGCTAAAACTGTGTCAGGTGCTAGGACAATGATCTCACACAAATGAAAAAAGTGTTTTAAGGACTCATAGTCCAGGCTGACATAAAATTAAAAGGTGCAAAGTTACTTTTTTAAGAGGATAAAGCTTACTCTGATGCCTTCAAATGTAGCTACTGAAGGCTAATCTTTTACACTCCAGCTTTAGATCCAGTGTTGACATTCTTTCGACCACCACAACGCTTCAAACATTTATGCCAATGACGTAATTCAAAGCAGAGAAAAGCGGCTTTATGCCGTTGAGCAACCCCTTCCGTTCATAAAATGTTGCATATTGCTGCAAAGCCACTATGAAAAGCCGCTTTTCTCTGAGTCCGAATTAACTGATTCACGTTGATTGTGTGAATGGTCAAATAGGTTTCACCAGTGATATCTACAGTGTTAAAGGATAAAGTAAAACTAGCGAATTAGGCCATTGTTTTATAAGCAACAAAAGATTTTGTTTACATTTTATTTTTGCCTTTCGGATAAATTAGAAGTTTTCACGTCATTAAAACTGTTTAACAAAGTAAATTGGACAGATCTCTGCTCACAAGCTCAAAAACTCTAAGTCCAGTGCATTAATTTTATTCCCCTTTGAGGTAGAGTCATGTAAAAGGAAGGGCTTTATGTGAGCTCACTAACTGGCTTCAGGTATGATTATCAAGAGTTGCACTTGATGGGTAAAAGCCTCTGATCAAACATAAAGAGCGCATATAAACATACATTTTTACACACACTGACACACAAACTGAGATGAAACACAGATAATTAGCTCTAATGGAAACCAGACCTACAAATCAAGCCTTTTCTCCCCCCTTGTCTGTCTCAGTCTGACTTCCTCTCCCCACTGGTCTTCTTATGGTGTTGAGGGTTAATGTAAACCAGGGCTAGCTGCCCCATAATGAGGAACTTCAGACACAGATTGGAAGTGAAGGAGGCACATTGCTGGGAGAAGTAAAAACACACAGGTATGCTTCTGTTAGAGCATTTCAATCACCAAATGAACCTTATGCCGAACTTTCAAAATAAAAAATCAACGTAGCTCTATGGATTATTTAACTCACACTCAATCATCTTTTGAACTATTGTAAAGGCCTTCCTAGTGATCTTTTAATCATAATTATGCTGTTTTTAGTCAAAATAAAAAATAAAAAAACTGTTGTTTCCTAAGATATCGCTTCTTCAGAGCGGCAGTAGTTCAATAAAACTTTGCCTCTGAGTTGTGGGTGTCTGTGTTTACACCTATGGTTTACATGCCCTCCCGCTAGCTTAGAGGGTCTATATCATGCTTTTCTTAAGCTTTCAGAGTAAACTGTACTGATGTATACCGTTGGCACACTGAAGAACGATTTTTTATTAAATAGGAGTTATTTTTGCTGCTCATTTTCCAACCCGGACTGGATCTCTGAGGCTCCGCCTTTCTCTCCCTCTGGGTTCCGCCCATTTCATGACGTTGTAGGTACCGTGACCATTCGGCCTGCAATAACCATTGGGGTCCTTTCGACTGAGGATAACGTCACACTACGCTAACCCCACTTGGACAAACTACGTACCGTCCAGATCTGCTCGGGCTCTACATATTTTCATTTCACATTTCCTTTTGTAACCCAAAGTTCTTTTCCCTCCTAAGTTGTGTCTGACATTATTCTTTGTAGTGTTTATAGAGAGATTTTGCCACAACCCACTTTGTAAAAAGATCTGTGGCTGTTAGAATGAACACGCTGCTTCACACAAGCGAACCACGTCTCTGATCAGAGCAGCTGGAGTCTTGTAGCTTCGTGTTCGCAGGCAGGGAAGATGCTTTGTTATGGTGTGCGGTCCGGAGAAGGGTTCTGACCGTAGTCCGTTCGGCTGCAAATGCACTTAATAATAATCATAACAACAATAAAAGCACATTTAGAGGGTAATCTTGCTCCCTGTTTGAGCTCTGTTTGTTTACAACGGACCACATGATATCTTTTTCTATGGTATAGTAATTTGTCCAGACCAATCACTATCTGATCATCGGACCAACGTACAGCCAATCACATAATGTGACGTCAGCACTATTCGAAGGACCCTGAACGGTTGTTGCAGCCCGAATAGTTATGGTACCCACAACGTCAACTAGAGTCGGCCTCTGCAGGGTGTCTGCGTCTCTCCCACAAAAACATCCAAACTCATGCAAAGATGTATGTGAATTTTTTACATGTAAAATGAAAGCTTTCTAGCCGATCACTGCTAGCTCAGCAGAGAAAGTGGGTGTGTGTGTTAGTCCTTGGGCAGTGCTGGCAGAGCTTAAAGGTTTAAAAAATTTGAATTTTGATTAAGGCCTTTTAAATTTCCTTATACCCCCATCCTAACATTACCTGTGCAACAAAAATGGCGAGCAACATTGGAGCTTTCCTGCCGTATCGTTTTGAACAAATTAAATGAAGATGGATTGTCTACAAGTGGATGCAGCAGAATGGAGTGAAGCTACATAAAAATTTCAAATAAACTCTTTTTCAAACAGCATTGTTGTCTGCTCCTGATTCACAACAATTTGAAAAAAGAAGTACTCACAAATGCAATTTTAAACTTACGTTTTTATACAGGTCCTCCATGACTAGAAAAAGACCAGAAGAACATGCTAAAAACACCAAAAACCCAGTTTTTATTGAAGTGGTTCTTTAAGACGCACGCACTTCTTTACTGTTAATTTAGATAAATTAAGGGACTGCAAAGCATAATTGATGAATTCGTGTGCATGTGTGTGCGTTTGTGTGGCAGTCATCAAAGTCTCTGTAATTCTGAAACTCGTAGAGCCAGATGCCTTCGTACTGATAACAAGTGGTCATCCCACTACTTTCAGACATCAAAGGGGGTGGCAGGAGTTTGGTTGCAGGAGCCTTCGTTCCTCTCTCCTTCCTCCTGTGTGGAATGTATTTTTCCCCATTTCATAGGCGTGAGAAATCTCCTTCTGTGTGTGTATAACCTATATGTGTTTGTGTGTGTGTTTTGAAGCCTCAAAGGTGACATTCCTGCGTGTCAGAGCAACACCCTCAAGTTTAAGATAACACGGTTACGGTGATCTAAGGGTGGGAATCGATTCCCCCTGGCCAGTGGGGGCTTCAGGGTCAGAGCTGATGGCTTTACCTTCCGCACGCAACCCGTGATGCAAAAACACCATAATTCTTCAATAATCATCTCCTAACAACCCCAGAGTAGGGTATGAGGCTCCCTGCAGAGTCTTTCATCTCTGACTGTTCTAATATTGCAGCACTCCAGGTTAATCTTATGTAAACTTCATTGTTTGTGAAAGACGGATGTATCAAATTATTAATGACTTTACTCACTTTTTAATGTAATAAATGCATGTACTTTTTTAGATTTACAGTGAATTTCCATAGACAGAAATGATCTCTATTTAAGGAATTATGTTATTTACCCCACTCCATGCTGCAGTGGAATTATTTTTTTGTAACAAAGCCAGAAGCCTTTCATGTATTTTTGAACTCCCCCTTTCAGCAGTTTTTAACTCCTGTTTCAACAAAAAGGGATATTATAAATATAAAAAAATATTTAACCCCCTTATGCTTAGGGATACAAGTGTGCATCAAACCACTTTTGCTCCAAAGTTACCTCAATTAAGCATCCACACAAAAACACAAGTGGAAATAAATTCAGGTGTCATAGGGTTAAATTTTGGTTTATGGCATGACATGCTCCATTCAATTTGGTGTATGACCCCCACCATTTCTCTGTCAAAACTTCTGAGATCTAGCTGGTATAGCACCTGCAGGTGACTGCAGTGGTGACCTTTGTCTTAGAAGACATCTGGGAATATCGTGCATGCCTCCTACAGCTTGAAATTCACCATGTTCAAACAGACCACCAGCTAATTATGGCTTTCCCAGATCCATGAGCTCATGAAATCACCACAGAATAAGCCAGTGGTATGAAATGTTTTCTTTTGCCCCCTCCTCTCTGGTTTAGTTAACTGGGGATTTGCCAACAAAACAAACTCCCAAAAAAGTACTGAGACAACCAGAGCAAATTCTATTAGATGGAATACAAGGTATATATAACATTTATAACCATTGTTTAGCTGAAAGTCAAGTAGCTGACACTATTTATTCATTGGGAGGTCATGAAGATGAAGATGTTTCCTTTTTTTAATCATCACATTACAAATTTACGCAACACACAAAATTGCTTTCCATTTAGATGTATTTCCCAAAAAAATAAATAGCTTTTATTTCAGAGAAAGGAAAAAAGTTTCATAACTGTACAGAAAAATAAATACAAAATACTTCATTTCGGTGAAATACTGTCACAGGGAATGTGGAATGGATTGTCGTTTCACTCTCATTTTTCAAGACAGAGCACTTTGCCAGAGCTTGTTTTTTTGGTTTTACAACATTCATAGTCGCAGTGGTTTTGGTTCAGTCATGTCCTTCACCTCACTTCTTAAGTGCTCCCTTGTAAACATCACGGTCCATGCAAAGGGAATTAGGAAAAGGTCTCTGTCCTCTGAACCTTGAAGCACAATGGCCGAGTGGGCCTAATCTTGACCTTTTTGAAGGGCTGCCTTGTCCTCTGGCTGTCCAGTCAGCAAAATCTGTAAAAATACATGTTTTTATATTTTCATTAAGGGCACAAATCTTATAGGCTGACACTTTTGTCAGTTCATTTAAAGGGTGCTCTTTAGAAGACAAATGTCTTCATCTCAAATAATAATTAGCAACAAACAGTAGAAAACGAATCCATTGCTGATGGGAAATATTTTACTTTGATTGCGGATCTTGTGGCAAATAGAAAAGAAAGTGATAGGGGCACCAGCCAGGTGCTGCCACCAACACAAATGGTGTTTTGGATGGTGCGTAAAATGCGCGTGTGTTGTTATCACATCTGTGCTTACCCTGCTGTCACTTCTCCAGCAGGATGATCCAGTTAGTGGGATGAAGTAGACAAGGACCACGCGCCCCCCATTCTCCAGACAGAGAACGCGTAACTCAGGCGCTCGTGCGCCACGTAGCTGCAGCTGGTCCCCCGCGCGTCCAGCTCATCACTCTGTAAAACTTGGTACAGAAAGTCGATGTAGCGCGCGGCGAGCTTCAATGTCTGGATCTTGCTGAGTTTGTCCGATGGGAGAGTTGGAATGATCTTCCGCAGAGACGTAAACGCCTCGTTGAGCGACTGCGTCCGTTGCCGCTCGCGGATATTGGCCATGACGCGCTGCGTCTGCAGGTCGTCGAAAGAACGCGCTGGGCTGCTGCTGCTGCTGCTGGCCTCGCTGCCGCTACCCGCGCTCCCACCCCCTTCCTCACAACTTTTCCTGCACTTTTTCTTCCCCGGACAGGTACTACTCTCCATATCTGCCTCGTCGTCTTCATCGGCGCTCCGCCGCGCTATCCGCCTTTTCCGTGCGCCCCTGCGCGGCAGCTGACGCTCGGTCTCCTCCTCGCTGTTGCCAGCGCTGTCCATCGGGGGGGAGTTCTCTTCCCGCATTGCCTTTCTGTGATCCGTTAGACCCCTGATCCGAAGATACGGTTAGAGCATCAACAAGTAGAGATGTTTGGTGGCCTGCATTTAAGTGTTGACTTTGAATATTTTGTACGCAACAGAGAGGAAGAGCTGTCTGCCAGACTGGGATGACCCGAGCTCTTATACTGGGGTGCGGGCAGGAGGATTTTGGGGAGGGCTCTGATTGGATGAGGGGTATGTAACTTAATAGCCCACTTTTGCGCCTACTGCTTCTGGTTTTATTGCCAGCTTTAATCTTTTTTTTTTAAAGAGGGCAGCGTTAAAAATGGTCATGAAAAATTTGCAAATATCTTTGCCTTTCTAAAAATTCAATTCCTTTAAAAACTAATTTGACATTGCACTGTAAATGTAAAGTGTTATAGTTACGTTTTAGTAAAGTTTACTAAGTGTTGTTTTTTTTTTTTTACCTTTATTTGCTTTTTCAATTTTTTTTTTTTTTTGCGTTTAGACCTGCAGTTGAAATGGGAGCAGAGATGGTGGTGATGATGTACCAGCAGGACGTCCCACCTCGTATAAGCAAACCAAGGTGTTTATTTTCAATTTACCAGCACCGGGTTGAGGTAAACGGTGTGAACTCCCCGTGGGGGTCTCGGCACGGCGGCTCAGGTTCAAAGGAGGCTGAGTCTGGGCGGATCCGAGCGCACAGCAGGGTCGCTGAAAGCCTAGACATGGCTGGAGGATGGTTCACAAACAAGACATGGGCTGAACTTGAAAGAATGAGGGTAGCTCATTTTTTTATGAAGGGCTATGTGTCAGAGATGAGCGCGAAAATTTCACAAGTGAACGGAAGGAAGCGTTTGAAATGATGAGAGGAGGAGCTTTTTGGGCCGACAACCCCACGTTTTCCCCATAAGCGTTGCTTTCAGTTTATATTGTTTTACATTGATATATACGGATTTTCAAAGGCAATATATTTCAGAGCAGTTAATTATGTCGTTGAATAACAATGGAAAATCTATGTGAAAAATCCTCTTTCTCTCTTTTTTTGGGTCTCAGTTTCTCACCTGTTCAGTCAAAGGCAGAACAGGTGAGGTGAGCAGCTGGCAGCTCTCCGAGGTGCTGAGACGCATCTGGCTTCGGTTATAGAAGCATTTTATTTATATTTATATATACATATATTAATCAAATCTGGGAAAGTTCGTTATGAAATCCAAGTCACACAATCACAATAGCGGTATTTGAAGTTTATTTATTTCAGGCACAAAATAAAGCTGAAGGGCTAGCACTTCATGGATTTGGTTAATCCGAGAAAACAAGTAAAAACTTGATGATCTTACTTCTTGATTTCAACATATTTTCTACAACAGAAAAAAAGCTAACTTAATGTTAAGTAGTTGTGGTTCTGTGTTAACTAAAGAGATCGCTACCCTTGTATTGTTGAATTAAATGCCTTTTGGGCTTTAAGTAAACATGCGTAACGTCAAGTCATCCAAACGCGGCGAATCTGCTCCTCGATAAATGTCTGTTCTGTTTCTGATCGACCCAACAGCTGGTTTTGTCCCACGAAGATGTGAAAGAAAACACTCAGGTGTTTTCCAGCAAGTCTGTCATGAAGGAGATGTAGACGATGGCCAAGCGCAGAGTCTCGATACGCGAAAGTCTCTTTTCATACGCAAACGTGGGAACCTTCCTCCTCAGCTCGTCGAAGGCCTCGTTCAGGCTGAACATCCGCCTTCTTTCCCGCACGTTTGCCGCCTGCCGCTGGACCACAGTGATGATCCTCCTCCGTCTGGACTTTCCTTGGCTGACTCGGCTGAAGCATCTTGGTGGGTCCGTAAGATGATGCGCAGCGCGGGTCCCAGTCTGGGTACAGGCTGCAGCTTCATTCAGCTCGTTTAGTTCTAAATCTAAATCCACCAGGTTTATGTCACTGACAAACTGTAACAAGGTGGAGTCCTCCAAAGAGCCCTGGATCTCCATGAAGCCTTTGCGGCTACAGAGAAGCAGCTGTGGAGCAAACACAGACTCAAAGATTCAGGCTGATCCAAAACGGTTCACCAAGTTATTCCAAACAGAACTCCCCAGGTTCATCCAACTTTCCTTAAATCCAGTCAGCACACTGCAGGGTGAGATCCTGGTTGGCTCAAGTCCAAAACAGCAGGAAAGTTCCGTTTTTTCCCTGCTGTTTTAATAAGTCACCAACACCACCTCACAGCACCACATCTTTCATGTGTCCTCTGAAAAAATTGAGTTATTTTCTGCCATTACTCCAATCTATAAGTGGGTTTAGACTGGTTTAAAAAGGCCCGGCGAATGCTGGAGGGTCCGGCCAATTGATGCTCTTTCCTCCTGGATGCCCTTAATGAGCTTCTGAAGAAGGGAGGCTCTTGACAGAAGGTCATATAGCCTTGTTTGCACTTTCCTCCAGGCCTCAGAGGCTAAATAATGACACTTTTAACACTTAAACTGGCCAGAAGAAGACCAAACAGAACATTCTCTAACAGTCACTACACACCAGTGGCTTTTCTGTTGCAAATCAAAGCAAATAGCGATCCGTTCCCATGGCAAGCCAATGTCCACATTTGGAGAAACTGCTGAGAAAGCCAGTAGTGTAACCAAGCTTTAGTGCTTGATCATTACAATCCAGAAATGGGAAAGTGGTTACAGGAAACTGCATTTTCTCCAAATTCCAGGTTATCTGAAGTAACATGATAGCAGTTTAATTTAGTGTGAGAGAAAAAAGAGATACAAGTAAAAAAACAAGATTTGACGTTTATTTACATATTCAGAAATAAAAATAATTAGATTTTTTCCTTTTTTTAAAATTAAAAAACACTAACAAAGAGCAACGATACATACCAACATATAAAAACTTCAGATAAATAGTCGTGATTTGATTGGAAAAATAAAAAATTACAATGATAAAAGAAGATGCACATGCATATATTATACATCCACATATACAGGTAAATAAAGCCATTGTAGTCACTCTTCATCATAAATAGACACATTTGTAATTTACAAACAGTACAAGACACACTGAAATACTCCAATAAATGTGAAGTTTGTCAAAAAAGGTTTAACTAATTGCTTGAGAAGGAATGTGAGAAAACTAAATGATATAATCCCACCTCTATATTATGCTTAATTGATTACTTGAAAGGGAAATTATTCATACTGGTCTGATAAAAAAGACCCATGAAACTTTATTTATAAAACAATTTTCAAGCAACAGAAAACTACTACATGAAAAGTTGTTTTCAAATTGTAAAAAACAGAGGCTTTCCCAAAAAATGAAGCACCAAACGCGCAGGAATAGGCACAGATACACAAACCAAGACATTCATTTATGTTTTCTTTATGTTTTATATTTTTTATGATTTTGCATTAATTAGTCATCCCTTTTGCATCCGTCTCATATTCCCCATTCCAACACTGCTCTTCTCTCAGGTTTTCAGAAGCTCACTGGTTGTACTCCTGTTTGATTGATCACGTTTACTGTTTTTTCCATACAAACAGTAGGTTGAACACGTGTTTCACTTTTTGCAAGTGTAACATGTTCTCCACCAGTCTCATCTTTCTTTCTCTCCTAATTTTCTGGCGGCCAGATAAACATGATGAGACATTCTGATGGTTGTCACGGTAACCCTGAGAAAGCACAGCTGGGTGGGAAAACGTGAGGTAATCCCACCCCAGGGCTACTTTGTAAATATTGGTCTTAAATGAGGAGTTCAACCCCAAAAGAGGCTCACAAACACACTCACATCTATAGGGGGAGGGAGAGATATTCCAAATTTAGTGCAGACAGATTTTTACTCAGATGATAATAGTGACTCATTTTAGTTTTCTCATTGCTGTTTATTCAAAATCAAACTAATGATAGTTTGCGGTGTGGCTACAAGTTTATAAGCAAAGAGTAATAAATGGGCTTAAAAAAACTATCATTTTTTAAAGGCTCATTTTCAAGAGAAGGATATTGAAAATGAAAATAATCTTATCAATTGAAAAATAGTTTTAATTTAGGAGCTGACTTGATTCTAATTTTTATAACAAGAATTCTTGGTCAGGCCATTTTTCATGCCTCATTGGCAAATTTTTTGTTGTTGCTTATTTCAAGAAAATCTTTCACACAAAAAAAATTGAAAAAGACTTGTTTCTAGGAGGTCTGTTTTTGCAGTGTGCTAGCACCAAATAATATAATTGACTGTAGACCTAATCTACCCAAAAAATACAAATACTGGCATCTGCTCGGTGGATCAAGCGACCGTTTTCACGTTACATTCCAACTGGTCGCTGGGTCAATGAAACAATACATCTCTAAATATGTTAACAGATAAACCTTAAAGGACCTTTTAGTGTGGGTTTATAGTAATTTATATATATATATTTATTATTTATTTAACATTACTAAGGAAGAGAGAAAAAACAGAATTTTAAGGAAAGAAATAGACTTTTATTTCAAGAAAAAAAAATTCCCTTTTTCTATATTGCCAGAAAAATAATCCTATCTAGAAAGTCTTTTTGTTTTTTTTTAACAAAATAGTCTTAGTTTGGGAAAAGATAATTAGAATTTTTTTTTTGAAAGATTTTTTCCTTACCCCACTGGCAGATTTTATTTGACCTTTTTAGCTTCTTTAAGGAAAATCTTCCATTGGGGTAAGAATGGGCTGTCTTACAGTGTGAACAGTTATATAGTTACACATCAAATTTGTATTTTTCTGATATTTTCAATCAAACCAAATAACACAGATAATTTTTAACGCACACATCGAACAATATCAGGGCATTCAACCGTCTGTTGTGTCATTGCAGCCCATTTTGAATCATTTTTTTCTGAGAGGGTGGGAGTGTAAGAGACACAGAGGGAGTAAAGAAGATGTGTTTAACTTCTGACCCATCAGCCTCTCCTTCATTGTGTCACTCTGACTCTCCTTTTTTCCTTCCTCACCCCAAAGATGACTCACATGTCCCACCCACTCCAGGAAATCTCACCCTCTGATTAGTGGACACATATTTCTCTGCCTGCAGCCCAGTCGTGGGGTGTTTACACAGCTGGGTGGCCATGTGAAAGATGGGGCTCATGAGCTGGACGAAGTCCAATACCACATCATACATCTTCTTAACCCACTCAAACTCACACACACACACACACACACGCACACACACAAATCTTTGCAGAGCTTCAGCTTTTGAATTTTTAAATAACCCTCCAACTTTCAGCCCAACCTCACTGAAATGCCACCGCGAGGCTCTTCTGCACCCTGTCAGCACCTTTCCTCAATCCCAGCCCAACGCCTTTTCTGTCGGAGTGATGTCTGAGTAAGGCCTCTTTAGTTTTTAGTTTTGTTTACTCTATCTGGTCTTTATTTTATAATATTAGGTTGCCCTGTTTCATTTGTCTTTGTCATTGTTTCCTATATGCAGGTTCCTGGTGACACAGATTTTTGCCTCATGGAGTGATTATGAAGAAGAAACTACATAAGTGGAACTTTTTTTTCCTCTGATTTTGTTATGAATCTACTGATTCTTCCTTCTGAACCATTTTCTGTTGCTTTATAATTGGTTTTCTAAATGTACTCTGTAGTTGACTCAGCACAAGAAGTTCTGCAGAACTAATAAGCTGTGAACAATGGAAAGCCCCAAAAAGGGCAGCCACCATTTCTGATTAATGACAGCTCTTTAAAGAGACTGATTACCAGACAAACAAGTGTTGTTTTCAGCTAAACGGTTTATTTTTGCATGGTTCATCACAGAGAAGTGTCTTGAAAACAGCAACTACAGTGAAACCTCCCATAAAGGCAGATAAGATCATTAACTCAGGAATTCATTTGGGCAGAATTGTGTCACCAAATTTAGCCAGAAGGGAACAAATTAACTAATTATTTTTGGGTGCATGTCCATTTTTGGCCAGTAAACTTCAAAATGTACTTTCAGGCTGATTAGATTCCCACTATATAACTACAGAGTGAATTAAATCAGAGCTAGACAGACATTTTAAAAACCAATGGAAGTCTCTGGTCCTTTTATTTTTGACATTTTAAAGCAAAAAAGCTTTATGGAGCAGCATCACAGAATTACTGAATTGATTTGACAAAGTTCAATCTCATAAAATACAATGTTCATTTTCAATAGCCAGAATAATATCACAACAGTAGCATAATGGCTTTAATTCTGGTTACTGTCAAATCAAATCAAATAAAATTGAACCAAATCAAATCAAATCACACTTTATTTGTAAAGCCCTTTTCATACTCATGTAACACAAATCTGCGACAGACTGGCGACCTGTGCAGGGTGTCCCCTGCCTTCGCCCACAAGTGGCCAGGATAGGCTCCAGCAGCCCCGTGACCCCGAAAGGGACAAAACGGAAGAAGATGATGAATGTAACACAAATTGCTTTACATAGCAAAGACATTATTCAAATTAAAATCCAAAACCAAAACACAATTTCAGACACAAAATAAGTAGATAAGAGGCTACAATATTCAAATTCTAAGCATCCGTTTTCAACTTTAAGATTTTTCTAAACCCTTTTTTTTGTGAAAATATTTGGATACAATCTGAATCCTAGTCTGGCCTCAAGATGAATACTGCCAGTCATGTAATGGAGACCAATGTTTCAGATATGAATGGAAAAGATAAAGCCATTACTTTCAGCAATTTTTCTTTTTTGAAAACTGCATCTGTTTTCCTGATTAAATACCAGCACTTCACACTCCCACAGGCCAAAGAAAATCAGTCTAAGCACATGGACATTGCTCAAATTGGGATGTTTTTTGCCCAATCTGGCAACACTGCAGAAAAATAGACACCACACTTGCATGAACTCCATACGTAAACTCTTTACTGTAAAAAACCTGCAAAGAAAGAATCATTCTTATCACGCTAGTATCGATACTTCACCTTGGAATTGATACTATCGATACTCAGCTAACCCACCCCTAAAGAGCTGGCCACAAGCTCCCCGCTTGGCTCCATTCTGATGTATCCACTTGCAGACAGATAAATCCATGTACGTCTTTGTTTTCCTTGTCTGAGCAGGGATCTGACTCCATACCAACAGTTCCACTTTTTGCCACTCCACAAAAATGATGTAAAACAATCCAGATTTTTCTATCATAATTACCGGTAAATGAGCTTTCAAGTGAAAAATGTCTGGTAGCCAAAGAAACTATAAGCTAGAAAAAGGCGCTTTTATTTTTTTTAGTATTCCTAAAGAGTGAGTAGATAAATCACTCACCAGAAATATTTTTTCATCTTTATCCAGACAACTTTATTAAAGCCATTTCAGAAATCATCACGTCCTGGTGGCAGCACCTCTGACCACCCAAGTGTCTTTTCATCATTTTTTTGGTTCTGCTCTTTAGTTTGACAAGGTCATCATTAAAGTTTGATAATAAAATATTTAGCTGTGTCCCGGGTATTGTTCTGCAAAGCTACGTGACTAAATGTGAGATCACTTTTTCCACATCCAGAGATTTTTTTTCTCCCTTCTGTGTATTTATTTTCCTGCGGTTTTGGGAGGTGGTGGCTGCAGGTCCATCAACACACTGTGTAGTTCTCTCCTTACCCACCCTCCTTTTTGCTCTCTGCCTTCTGTTTTGTCTCTTGATTTAGACTTCAAAATATCAATGCACTGATAAATAAAAAGTGTTCTGTTAATGTTTTCCTCACCCGCTCAGTATCAGCCATATCTTCGTGGAGGCTGCTGCTGCTGGGAATAAATCAATAAAATAAAAAGATATAAAAACAAATGTATACTATAAAACCCTTTACAGCTTTCAATGTGTATCTTAAGTATCTTAGATATATTTTATCCTTTTTCCACCACATGTCTGTATTGTTTTGTGGGTAGGAGTTACAGTTTGGTCTGAACTCTGTCTAGACGTATTTTAGCCTCCCAACACATTCTTATTATGGGCGGCACTATTATTTTTATTGTGTTGTTTTGTAGAGAAAAAATGGAAAGCTGAACAAAAATAATTCTTGTTAAAAAGAACAGTCAGTAATAAAAGAAAACCATGTCAAAGCAGCACATTTGGATAGCTAGAAATTAATGGAGCGTTCTAAAAATAAATAAATGATTAAAAAGTAGATTTTAAATGTACATATCGACATGTATCAGCAAAACAGGCTATTTATCTTTATGTTTAACATAATACTTTGTTTTCAGTCTGAAACTGATCAAATAAAGAGAAAGCACAAAAATATGAAGTAGAAAAACACATAAATGATATTTCCTGCTTTGGTTTTCCCATGAAATCAACTCTTTTTATCAAACTAAAAACTTTTTTGTACACATTGTTGGTGATTTGCTCCTACGCCTTCGTCCCTTGCACCTGTATGGGGGTTAACTCAAACGGGTGCTGCAGGTTTTTGGGCTCTCCAAAAGGAGCGGTTGCAACTTAAAGGGAGCGCAGTATTTCCCTTGAGGGTTATACGGCTACCTTAAAGGATGCCATGAGAATGGAACGTACCACTTATAAGCATGTGATAAAAGTATTGTAAAGTATTGGTGAAGATAATGGAAGGTCCCCATTGTACGGATAATGCTGTGGTGTCATTAGTCTAGTCATTGGGAGGTGGGAGTTCTGGCTCCTTTCCAATTGAGCACAAACGCTGCATGCTTGGGTGATACCTAAGTGCCTGTAAGATGCATGTAGGATGCTCACACAAAATACACTCTGATTGTCTAATGTCTTCATTTTCTAACGGTCTGGCTGTGCACGTGAACAGCATGAACAGGCACCTCATGCAGTGTGCAGCAACACAATAGAGCTTTATGCATCAAAAGAGGCAGTTAAGAAAAGCTGCTTCAGTTCAACCAAGTAAAACGTTCCAATGACTCATTAATGGACAGACGGGTTTATATATTAATAGTTAATAAGAAGATGTTGTTATGTTGTTACTCTTTTGGCTTTTCCCATCAGGGGTTGCCACAGCGAACGAGTCGCATGGTAAACTTGACAATGTTTTACGCTGGATGCCCTTCCTGATGCAACCCTCTCAAAGCAACCGGGCTTGGGACCGTCACAGAGGTAGAGAAGGGAACAGGGAGCAGCCTGGAGTTGAACCCAGGTTTCACGGACGGAAGGCGCTGCAAACCAGCACGAGCTAAACCGGCTCCCTAATAGTTAATAAGAAGATAAAAAGTTAAAATGCAGGAAAAAATAGAGTTGCTTGCTGGAGGATGGTGCAATGTAATTCTAAAGCTGCACTGATACTATTTATCAGGGACAGACCTACAGGGGATACGAGGGGTGGCTGTGGCCCCCCCGGCAGAAAACATTGCCTCTCCACTCCCCCAATTATTAAGTCAATAGTAGTATCATTACTGAAGGCGATTGAGAAATAATCAACACAAACTTCTTTAAGCTTTGCAAAAATAACAATAAAAATAAAAATATCATGACACTAAAAAAAATTACCTTTCCACTCTTCCAAAGTCTTCTGCCCCCTTAATAAAATGATATGAGGGCACCAATGCTTTTTATTATAATAAAATGCGGTAGTACAGGATTTCAAATTAATGATCTTTTTTGATTTGTTAAAAATTTACGAGTGCATGTTTTTTTATGTATATTTGTAAATGCGGAGGTGTGTCTACCTTTGTGTTTACAAAAATAAACTACTTCGATGTGTCAAAAAGTGTGTCTACTTTTATTTTTTAAATAAAAAATAAAAAATATATATATATTTATTTATATATATATAAAATGCCTTGACTGAAATGACTTGAAACGTTCAAAAGTACAATAAATTAAAATCTATTGAAAAAAATTAAATAATCAAAATCAGCCAGTACTTTTGAGTTGTGGATTAACAGAATTATTTAAAAAACAAACTAATGAAATAGGGCTGGACAAAAATGATGGTACCTCCATAAAAGACTGAGAACTAATTGCCCAGAGGGTCATGATGAACTAAGGTGTGTCCTTGAATTGACATCACAGCTGTTTTCAAACCCATAATCATTCAGTCTGCCTATTTGTGTTATCTTAGATGACCCCACCCTTACATTGACGTGTTCTCCATACCATAATAAAGGTGGATAAAGGTGGAAAGATTTCATGTAATCCATGGACACCAGTGAAGATCACAAATCATTGAAGAAAAAAGGTTCAGCGCACTGTCTAGTGGGTCTAGATGACCCAAATCCAATGTTAAAGTGCCTAGGATAGCACAAGGGTTAAAGGGAGACAAATAATCACGTTGCTATTTGGTGAAAAGGTGTGTACCACATTAATTGTCAAATACTTCAGAAACACAATCTACTGAGCTTCAACAATATGATTCAACATGCAGATTGCATTTTGGTCTATAAAATCCTTCACGGTCTGGCTCCTCCCCCACTTCAGGACTTTGTCAAAAAAAGACAAAACAGAAGCACCAGAGAAAGTTCAAGAAGCGACTGCATTATTCATTCCAAAGAAGCTTTGGAAAAAGTAGCTTTCGACTCTCTCAAACCTAGAACACAATCCCAGAACGCATTCGAGAGCTCTCCAAACTGCCATCTTTTTCAAAACAATTAAGATCATGGCTGCTGGAAAACCAAACTTGCACTCACAGCTAACTTTAGGGACAATGCCAGAAAACTGTTTGCTAACAAAAGTAAAAATAAATCATTGGGGGTGAAAAAAGTGGTCACAGTTGTCAAAGTATTGTTCTGATTTTGTCGATTTTATTGATGTATACCTTGGGGAACTATGCATTTGAAACTGTTTTAAACATTATCTGAGTTATGTTAATTTTATGTCATTTATATAATGCAATTTTACGTTACCAATGTACTTTTTTACTTTATTTTACTCATTTTATTTTATCTGTAGTCTCTAGGTGGCTGGCCATGGCCAGAGCGGGACAGAGGATGGAAATTACCCTAGGCTACGATCCTGCGTATTTACGGTGTCTCATTACTTTTAGAGTACTCTATGCTGTTTGTTGTATGCATTGTCCCTTAAATAAATAAATACAAATACAAATACACTGAACATTGACAACAGAAAGCCAAGGAGAGAATTGTCCCAGGACATTAGACACAAAATTATAGACAAACATTGTAAAGGTAAAGGCTATAAAACCATCTCTAAGCAGCTTGAAGTTCCTGTGACGACAGTGGCACATATTATTCAGACGTTTAAGACCCACGGGACAGTAGACAACCTCCCTGGACGAAAAGGAAGAGGAAAATTGATGATAAATTGAGGAGAATGATAGTTGGAACTGTATCCAAAGAGCCCAGAACAACCTCCAAAGACATTAAAGGTGAACTCCTAGATCAAGGTATATCAGTGGCACCATTCGTCGTTGTTTGAGCCAGAGTGGACTTCATGGGAGACGACCAAGGAGGACACCACTGTTGAAAGGAAATCATAAAAAAGCCAGACTGGAATTTGCAAAAATGCATGTTGACAAGCCACAAAGCTTCTGAGAAAATGTCCTTTGGACAGATGAGACAAAACTGGAGCTTGGTAAGGCACATCAGCTCTATGTATGTTGGTAGACTCAAAAATAAAGCATACAATGAAAAGAACACTGTCCCTACTGTGAAACATGGAGGAGGCTCAGTTCTGTTTTGGGGCTGCTTTGCTGCATCTGGCAGAGGATGTCTTGAAGTTGTGCAAGGTAAAATGATATCTCCACATTATCAAGGCATTCTGGATAGAAATGTGCTGCCTAGTGTCAGAAAGCTTGGTCTCAGTCGCAGGTCATGGGTCTTCCAACAGGACAAGGATCCAAAACACACAGCCAAAAACCCCGAGAGTTTTTTTTTTAAAGAATTCTGCTAATCAACAACTCAAAAGTAATGGCTGATTACTGTTGAACTTTTTCAAGTTATTTCAATGATATATAAATATATAAATATATATAATTTATATTATATAATTTATATTTACATTAATATAATATATAATGTTAAGCAACTTCCATCTTCAAAAACGTGATTAAACATGACACCAACTTCTTATCTGGATATCCTGATGGATGAGATACAAACGCAAAAAAAAAGAAACATTCCTGAAAGTTCTGTTTGTCACCCTTCCTGTCGTCACCAGGGTTACTGACTGTGGGTGTCGGGTGCAGAGGAAACAAAGTACCGGTATGTGTGGGAATCCGGCTAACTAGCCAAGCTGAATTCAGTCCTGGGGTTACTAGTACACGTATATTTTTACGTGCACGTGCATGCACTGAACTCTTGGCGAAGATTTGAAAGCTTCATCTCATCTCATCATCATCTAACTACATGTGAGCTTGGGTTATTTGTGTGCTTGAATGGAACAAAGATGCAGAAAGGTGCCAGAAAACTCTCTTTGAAGGCTCCTTTAAGAGGTTTCATTGGTGTCGGTTGGCCTGTGAGGGAAACTCTTTGACACAAGTCCGCTCTAGCAAAGCAGTGTTGAGAGGATATATGGCCACAGCTACACAGCTCTGAATGGTGGAACACTTAAGCTTTATGGCCTGCTGCCTTTTGGGGCTCTGAGATCGCAGCGTCGACCACATAACTAATTAGACTTGGCCAACAGCACGTGCATGGACGGGGATTTGTGGATTGGGTCCTCCTGAGTGTGTGAGATGTGTGTGAGTCCTGAATCTGAGGAACTGCTTGGGGACGCAGTGAGTTCTCCACAAAGACTCCATGGGCATTTCCTTGGAGGAAGCCTGGAAACTATGACAGAGACGGAGATCCACAGCCAACGGATACACATTATTAACACACAGACACACAGCAGATCCTGCTTCTATCAATGCAGACGGAGGCTCAACCAAACTCTGTTGTCTCACCTCTAACACCCCCTGCCCCCCTTTTTTGTCTGTCTGTGGAGTAATCATGAAGATAAACGTCAGATATGAGAGTCCAGTTGTGTGTGTGTGTGTGTGTGGGGGGGGGGGGGGGGTCAGAAGTGGAATGCATGTGAACTGCACACTGCCTCCAATAAATCAAGGAGACAAGGAGGAGGAGGAGGAGGAGGAGGAGGAGGTGATTCAGAGCGGAGTGAGTGAAGAAGGACAGCAAGTGTGAGGGAGTCACCAAAGAGAGATGGGAGTTTGTGGTGGGAGGGGGTGCAGGTGTACCAGAGGTGCACCCGGGTTGGGGTTGGGACTGGGCAAATGAGAGCGATAACACCAGGGGGAACAAATTACACTGAAACATCACTGAAACTCTGCAAACTCCTAAATCTCTCCAAGATTAGGAATTTTATCTGGACTTCTGCGTGTGAAAACATTGAAAAAGGATGAGGTCACCCAAAGATGGACTCTCAAACAGGTTTAATCAGATGAAATATTGATATTAGGATGTTTCATTTATTTGCTGTTTCAGCCTGTTAATGCAGGAAAAGCTACCCGACAATCCCTATTGACGTGATCCACATTCATATCTAATTTTTTTTATTTTTCTGTTTAGGTTGATCCAGGAGAATGATGCCTAGAGCTGGATAGCATATAACTCTATTTTTTCCTGTGTTTTAAATTTTTATTCTGTTCATTTTAAAACGGTTGAAAAACATTTTCACTGTACATTTTTGTCAATATGTACGGAAGAGGATTAGGGCCATGGACAAAGAAAAAAAAAAGGCATAGAAAATTTTGACTTTAAACTCAGAATTCTGACTTTATTCTCAGAATTCTGAGATTAAAGTAAGAATTCTGACAATAAAGTCAGAATTCTGACTCTCAGAATTCTGACTCTATTCTCAGAATTTTCTATTGCCCTTTTTTTTTCTTTGTCCATGGCCCTAATCCTCTTCGGTAAATATCAATATTTAGGGATATGGTGAAGGCGAAATGTTCTCAAATAAGAAACAAGAATTTTGAAAACTATCGGGTGTTTTCAGTCCATAAAAATATCAGCTCGTAGACGGGCTCAGGTTTGTGCGTGATTGGAAGAACTTCTGACCAATCAGCATCAACCTTTCTGTCCATGTCTGTGATTGTCTGGCTGTTGTGGCACAATTGTAGCGCGGTGCCCTGCTTTGTTTTGAGCGCAGAAGAGAGAGAATTATTCCTGAGTGAAAATTGTTTTGATTACCCGTGTTTCTGAGTTTCAAGACCGTTTTTCTGTTTTAAGTAACAAATAATTCTTAGAGCACAAAAAATTAAAGTTTTACATTTAAAACAGTGAGAATTGCGCTTGAAATAATGGAACAAAAACCACTACCATAGATAGGAGGCTGAAAGTGCAAAACAGAGCCAAATATTTATATAAATGAAATAAGACTCAAATTAAACTACATGACCTTTGTTAGATTATTTTAAATTATATAGATTTAAAAACAAAATATAAAATTTAGGATCACATTTTCTAACCCTACAGTCTGCATTTAAAAACCTCCATTCATGTTTTCTTTGAAAAAATGAGAATTATTTGTGATGATGTTTGAAAAATTAGACAAGATCAGACTGGGGAATAAAAAATATATATATTGTTTTAACCTAAAAACTAGTGGTATGAATTTGGACTGGACTAAATGCATGTTGAGTGTGGATTTCTAGATATTATTCCGTGTTTGCAGAACGTTTTGGTGATTTAGCAAAAGAAGTTAAAAATAAAATAACAGAAATACTTGTGGTCATTTTTCATAATCAGATTTAGTGATATAAACATCACTAACATTTCTCTGGACTATGTATTGTCTTTTTTTAAACAAGTTTCCTTTTTTTTTTTACATTTTCTTCATTAAAAGAGCTTTCAACAAATTCATGTTAGGCTCAAATAACTTTCTAAAAGAATTATACCTTCTTTAGAGATTTTTAACCTTTTAGATAGTTTTTCTTTTTTTAATGTATATTTTCAACAGTTTTTCTCCTCTTTCCTCTTAAATCTTGCTTATATGGTAAAATTTAAAAGAGTTTAACAAAACACAACCTAAATAGTTTAAATATCTTTAAAGAAAACGTTATTCCTGAAAACAGGATTGCAGATACGAAGGTGAATGAAGTAAAAACCCAGATCATCTCAACGTTTTAGCTTATTTTAGTGAGTTTTATACAGAGTGATAGAGTTGAATGTTTAGAAATGTCCAGTGTTCTGTTTTGTGGTGAATCAGAGACCTTTAATGAAAAATGATGTGCGAGTTTGTCAGAAAAGCACTGTGGGGTGTGACAGAAGTCAAAGCTCCCCATCTGTCCTCATTTAAGCAGCTTTTGATAAGCTGCCCAACACCTAGCAGTAGAAAGCAAATTAGATTTGCCCCTGAAAGTGGGAGGGTGTTTGTGTGTGGAGGTAGGGTAAAGAAAACACTAACCTCTTCAGTGCTGTCCATCAGCACTTTATCAGTCCACACCCACTTGTTAGCACTAAATTGCTTGTAGGGAAAGTTTCCCACAAAGAAAAAACACAACTTTGAGAAAATAATTGAGAAAGTTTTATTTTTGGGGGAATAAAAAGAGTTCTAAAGATTTTTTTGATGCAAGGTATATTCATACATGTACATAAAATGTTTGATTGGGGCAGGAAATTAATAGAAATCCTTAAGTTACCCAAAAAATTGGTCATATCTGTTGACACGGACCATATTATCTCAAAAATTACAGATAATTTCATTTAAAAAAACTGAACAAAAATGTGGGAAGTCTTGAGTCTGGATGCTTTGGCTCCCTCTGCTGGTGACTTTACATTATATTGACGGTTGGTACATTTGCAATAAGGTGGACTCAATCGTCTCGTAGACTTTGGAATCACACGATTTGACTCGAAGGACAGCATCTTATCTGTCCCGACTCCTGTTTTTTGATCTTCAGCTCAGAAGCTCAAAAAGAAGCACGTCAAGCAGAAGTCTTCTCTTAACTGTCAAATCTTTAAGGCACAAAAAAATCATGATCACTTTGATCTTTTTAATAATATATCTGAATTCCCCACAGAAAAGTCTTACTTCAGGCAAACTGCTCACTGTCCGTTTTTTTTCTTCTTCTTAGATTTTGTAGGCGTGATTTCATCTGTGAAAGCCACCGTGCCGTCACTACCACTTTCATGCTTTCTTTTCTTGCTCGGTTTGTCGCTGAGGTAACCGCTGGAGTCGCTGCAGTGGACTTCAGGAGGAGATACCTCAATTTCCTCCACCTCTTCCTTCAGATGTTTTTCTTTTTTCTTTTTCTTCTTCTTCTTTTTGTCCCCAGCTTCTTCATTCTGGATCTCATCTGTTGTTCCATTTGGATGGGGCGTTGAACTACAGTCCACCTGGTTCTGAGGTAACCTTGTTGTTTCCTCTCCTGTCTCCAGCTCTTTGATCTGATCTTTTTTCTTTTTCTTCTTGGGGGGTTCCTCTGGCTCTTGCTGGACTGACTCTGGGTTTGGTTCTGTGTCAGCGGGATGAGTAGACTCTGACATCTCACAGAGGGCCAGCAGCTCCTGGACCCTGAAAAAGACAAAAGAGGAGCGCTAAGTAACATCAAGAGGACATTTCAAATGTTAACATTTGCTTTTTGAACACTAAAATACAAGAAAAGGGAAATATTCATTCAAAAGCAACTAAAAATCAGCACATCTAGTCTTCCAATTGATAGTATTTGAAAGGCTTAGCATTAGCTATATATTAGTCCATCGCAGAATCATGGTTCACCTCTTGAAGTCTTGCTGTTTGCATGCTTTTTTTTTTTATCAGTGCTCTGTGTTTTGCATCCTGATTGGCTGGAAACATGGTCAATCAATCCCCTCTGTCCATGTTTCCTTTAAAGAACTGGAGGATAAACCTGCTGGACTTATAGCAGCAGCAGAAAGTTGAATAAAAAGTGTAGATTTGGAGACGGCGCTGCTGTTAGACACTAGCCGCCGTTACATGCGCAAAATATCTTGATCGGATCAATGGTCGGATTGAAATCCAACCGTGCACATGGGCACAGAAAAACCTTTTTCCGAATATAACAAACGTTCACATGGTCACACTTTCGGTCGGAATAAATCATGTGGGCATGCGCAGTAGTGTTGAAAATACCAGAAGAGGAAATGAGTCCCACAGTAAACAAACCTTGCTGCCATATACATTCAAGAAGCAGCTCTGTAATATACCAGACGATCTTCCAAACGTCGTTTTATTAATGTTATGAATATTATGAAGTGCCTGCTTGTTTTAATGTTAATCCGTGTGGTCAGTAATTTTGTTTGTGGAAGAACGGAGCTGGAAGAAGGGTTAGGCGAGGGCTAACACGTGCTAACAACATTAGCCTTGTTTCATGAACATAAAATCCATGCGGGAAATGCCGCAATCTGCATCTTGGCTGCACGTAAATATGTGGGAATAACATCAGCCTATATTTTGTCGGGACACGACTGGAAACACAAATCCACGTGATTGTTTGAACAGTTTCTAAGGACTGCTTAGTAATATGCTTCAATTCCACGGGTCATTATCCAAAATAACAAAAAAAGATTGGTGGTCCTGCCAGAAAACATGGAAATAGTGCCAAGTCTAGTGCTACCATTGAGTTTGGATAGACTACAAGATCAGCCTAAATGTTCACTAGTCAGAGAAAACTCACTCAGATATTCCTAGAATGCTTTCTACAAGTTCTCCTTTATAAGCTGACAGTAATCATGTCACATTAAAGTCACATCCTTGTTTTTCCAGCTGTTAGTGTAATGGTAGCACACCAGTGAGCTACCATTACACATCCAATATGGCGTCCAACTCTGTGCACGCAACAAGCTAGCGAGGCGACTCTAGCCTAAATATGTCATTAGAAAAAACGTCCACATTTGATACCTGGTCTTGAGCAGACGTCCTCTGATCAGAAGCACCCCAGCAGCGTCCGCATCCAGAGCTGTCACCTCAAACTCCAGCTCCGACCCGATCTTGGGCCCCGCATCCCTCCAGGTTTCCACAGAGACGAGATTTGGTTTTGGGATGCTGGCATTGAAACAGCCGTGCACAAGACAGCCAACATGGCTCACTCCTAGTTTATTTACTTTACCCTGCGGGAAATAGAGCATCTGTTCATGCTGTAGTATGTCTGCATTATTCTCTAAACAAAGCTTCAGCTCCTCTGCAAATATAATAGCTTTTACCAAAGAAAAACAAAAACATACCAGGAGTTTCTGCCCTTTTTTGGGTTGAAATACAACAAAATTGGCCTCTATGTCCATGTGAATGTAGCCGCTGTCATCGTAGATGTCTCCATGTCTGCCCACTATCCGGATGTTGTCATAAGCCAGGGGTACTCCGTTCAGACTGCAAGGCACATGTACACATAGCTGAGAAAAGTTGTGTCACAGCCAGACGAACAAACATCAGCTGACTGGAATAAACTAAACAAGAAGGTAAATACCTAGACAAAATGTTCTGTGTGGTCCTAGTACCTAAAACTGTCCATCCCAAAGAACCCAGAGGGGATCATACTCCACCATCTTAACCCAGTGCCCAACGCTCTTGGAGGATGGCACTCTCCAGGTTCTCTGGACAACATTCAGGGCTCTCAGGTATCTCTTAAATACCGGATTCTTTAAGGTAAACTTAAGGTATGTTAAAGGCATCCCCAACCCCTGGGCGGTAGACCGGTACCAGTTTGTTGGACAAATGGTACCGGGCCGCAGAGAAAAAAACAGGACCTCCATTATTTCTGTTTTATTTAGTTCTGGGTGAAGTTTTATTTTAAAAATCTACTGGATTCTTCACCGCATCCAACTCATTCTTCAAGTCGCTTGGTTGCGTGTTGAAAATCCATCGATACTTTCTTAAAGCGTGCGCAAACTGCAGCCCCGAAGCTAGCACAGTTAGCAAAAAACAAACACATTTGGAAAGTTTCTTTTTGCAGAGAAGAGCCAGTGAGGAAACAGAAGACGATCCTTTGACTTCAAAATAAAAAAACAGCAGCATTTAACAGAAAAAAAAGGATTTATTGTGACAGTTGTTCCCACAGACAATAATAATAATACATAACATTCAACAACCAGCGGTCTAATATTACGAGGATGCTGCTAATAAAGTTGTTCAAATGGTGGATTCCCATTTATAATCATATTTAAAAATAAAACACTTTTTTTTAAATTTATCAATTGCACCATAAAAGTCGGATGAGGGTGAGGTTGGCGCTGACAGCAGCTCCACGGCGGCGGAGTAAGACGGTACCTATGTTCACGTGACTACTGCTGGTTAGTAAGCATAAAGTGGATTTCCATCTTTATGCAGACGACTGCCAAATCTTTGTTGCTATGCGCAAATGTCCCGACTGTTCAGGCAACAACTGGACGGCCAAGTGGATGTCGGCTAACTTCTTTGGGCTTAATGAAACAAAAACTGCAGTAATTATGTTTTCCCGTCGTGGTCGAAAGGATCGCGGTCTTCATCTCCTCTCGCTCGCCCCGTTTCAACAGTCTGTGGTCTATAACCTAGGCGTGAAACTCGATGCTACCTTGAAAGTGGACCTCCAAATAAAGGCTGTAACCAGGTCCTGCTTTTTTCAGCTGCAGCGTTTGGCGAGGATTATGGTTTTTTTATCCAAATTAGATTTTGTAATTGTGTAGCATCTTCTGTGTAGTCAAGGCTAAATTATTGCAGCTCCTTATATGCGGTGTCCCGCAATAGCGAGGCTGCAGCTAGTTCAAAATGCAGCCGGCAGATTTATTCGTGGTACAAAGAAATCTGAGCGCATTACCCCAATCCTGGTCTCCTTAAACTGACTGCCCATGCAATCGTTTTTTTTTTTAAAAAGAAAAAGAAAATTCCTGTTTTTGTTTTTGTCATTAGCAGGTACGGCATCTTCTTACCTAGTCTGCTTTTAAAATATTCTCCCCTCGAGTTCTTGTGCTCTGCTGACCAGTGTGTGTTACTATTGTGAGAACCACATGTAAGTTCTAAAGGGATTGTGCGTTGACTCAACATCCACCGGCTAACAGAGAGGTTACACTCTTGGAGAGCTTTAAAGCCAAACTGTTCCTCCACCATCACGCCGCTGTCTCTGCCTAGCTGCCTTTTTGTTATGTTGGTTTCAATCTCTGTTTTTATACTTATATGATGTATTCTACCTTCCCTGTGTACAGCACTTTGGGTCTACGAGGCTGGGGGTGGAAGGTACTCTAGGAATGAATACATGAAATGTAAATGTCCTTTTCAGCCAAAATGATAATAAAAATAACAAGCTTTTTTCAACAGCATTTTTTCGACAATGCTGAAGTTGGCTTCTGATTCACAGCTTCTGATTCGCGGGAGCACTAAAGAAACATTCCACTGCACTTTTCACACAGCGGTTTCTGAACAGGACCTGGTCTGAGGTGGACTCTGTGCGTAAAATGCGATACAAATCATTCTTTCACATTTTTACAAATCGGAAGAAGGTTTAATAAATCAGAACCTGCGTTTAATGCATTCTTAACTATCTAATGTATAATTTAATCCAGGTTTGAGGGGTCCAGGTCCAGCGGTGTTTTAACAGGGACCGGTTTTAGGTGATCTTAGCCCGAGAAATGCATTGAATGTTTCTTTAGTGCCCTCGCGAATCGGAAGCCAACTTCAGCATCATGTTTTTTCGTCTGCTCCTGATGATTCACAACAATTAGATTAAAAAATACTTAAAAAAGCCGTTTTAATACCAATTTTCCTTAAGATATGTCCTCCAACGTGAGAAAAATGTGACAAGAACATGTTTGAAAAAGAATTTTCATTGGAGTGCGTCTTAATGAATCATCTTAAAATTGATCCGGACACAGACAGATATTTATTGTGTTGTAGTTCATTTGGATGGATGGATAAAGTCTCTTTTTTTTTAACGCGCTTCATCTTCACAGACTCCACTAAAGGATGTCGGGGTACCTCTGGGAGAACTTCAGGAGCTCCGCTTCCAGCTCCTCCTGGATTCCGCTTCTCTTCTTGTGGAGGTAGACCGGCGGGAGGACGACGTGCCTCCTGCGGGGGTTCATCACCAGGCAGGAGTACGGCGCTGACAGCAGCTCCACGGCGGCGGAGTAAGACGGGACCAAACACGGAGCACCGCCCGCAGCTTTTTCTGCAGCTGCGGACGCTGGATCCACCGGAATCGAGCCAGAGACGGCAAGAGGTTCAGCCGACATTTTCACGTGTTTTGGTTCGGCGTGGATCAGGTTCTCCATGCTGCGTGAGAAGACCGGAAAACAAACAAGTCGTAGTTTCCGGAAAGAGGATCGACCTGCCACCAACCGAAGTTTAACATTTATGCGTATGTTGCCCTCTGCTGGTGAGGCGGTGAAACTACAGCATGAAATATGAAGCATGAGCAGAAACGTAGTCTTTTATTTTTATTTTTTATTTTTATAAATAAATGTTTCATTCTTGTTTCATTAATGTGGACTGGAATCATCAAAGCCAAAGTGGGACTATTCCCAAACAGAATGAAAGATGTTTAGAGGCAGGTAACTGAGTGCTGGGAGGAGGCGCATTACCTGGAGGTACACCGCCATTTGGAGACACAGAGTGAATGAACATGCTTCACCCTTCCCGAGGTCGAGCATGCAAGTTGCTTCCAAAGATCTTTATTAGCACCACTGTAGCCCAGACACCAGTGTTTTTTTCTTTATAAAAAAATACTTCTATTTGTTTATTTTGCATGATTGTGTGTTCTTTTAAATCTGCTCATGGATCTCTTTCCTTTCTGCATGGATAGTGGTCCTGAGTGCAGGACTGCATGGCCATTTAAGGACTGTCAGCTGGGATGAGTGGAGAGCACTGGGCAAAATACTAACCATTCACATTTTTCTCTCTTTATTTTTATTCTAGATGTGTTGTTTTCAAATATATTGTTTTATGAAACCATTTCTTTTAGATTAGACCTGTTTTAACCTGTTTTAACATTTTCAAAGTAAAAGGCCTCTGCTGTCTCTGGTCACTCCAGAGACAGCAGAGACTGCAGATCTGCCGCTTCTCGGCAGATCTAATACTTTGTACTGTAGTTCTGGGGCTTCACCCTCTTAATCTTGATGTCTTCTCTTCCTGCAATAGTGGCAATGACAAGACAGTTGTATAAATATAGGAGAATATTGTGTTATTTATTTCTATAGGAAGACTCCAATGGTCATGCCCTCCCATAGTGTTCTGTCCTTTGTTATGTAATCTGTGGAATGTTATGCAATGGAAGCCTGGTAAAGGTTCTCATTGATTCTGGATCCTCTTCTCAGTGGAAGTGTCACATTAAGATCATTAGGGTGACCTAAAGTGTGAATTTGAGCAGCTGATGAACACTCTGTCTTATATTAAACATGCGGTACTTTCAGAAACATAAAGACAGAAGCAAATCTACACTGCAAAAACAAAAACTAGTACAAAAATATATTTTTGTACTTGACATGAGACAAAACTACTTCACAAGTAACTTTTCCGTGTGGTAAAATGACTGGTTTTAAGACAACATATCCTGAACATTTTGTAGAAAATGTTTTGTTTTAAGTAATATCGCTAAAAAAACTATTTTTTGACTCATAATGTTCTTTTAATCTTGACAACTTTATCTTAGAATGTTTGATTCTAGTCTACAGCTCTTAAAGTAGGATTTTTTAGGGGGAGAAGTAGCATGTCCTGTAGGTTTACCCATCAATGTACCTACTTTACAGAAGTGAAAGGGTTTTAAAAGCAACACACGCTTTTTTAAAGACACAATATTTCCAGTTATCAAAGCAATATAACTAATTCAGGACAACATGCCTTATTTTAAGAAATCTTTCCAAGACAAATTCTACCAGTTTCTATTGACAGATTTCACTTATAAAAAAACAAAAAAACATCTTGTATTCTATTTTATTTAACCTGCTTTGAGAAGGATATTAGTTGCAGTGTTTTCTCAAAGAGTACACTCCAAATTATTTGATCCTTGCAGAGATTTAAAACTTAGTTTTTAGACAGTCAAGCTATTTTATCAGGTTTTAATTATTTTAACTTCTCTTTGCTCTTCACCCTTCTAGGTTAATCTTAAAATCAGTACAGAGGAAAATGTTTGTCTCATTAGGAGATAAGATTTAGAAATGAGGAAGGTATTATGAAAGCGAGTCAAAATCCTTTTGCTCCATACGCTCGACAGCAGAAAAACTTGCTTTAAGACAAAAGAAACTCAGATTGACATTCGAATGCATTTTATTTAGATTTTAAAATTTAGATTTATGTTCTAAGATTAATTGCTTATTTTACATTTGATGTATTAAGATGGGCCAACTTTTACTAAAATCTTGTTCTCATTTTTTCCCCCCATTTGCTCTAAAATGAGTCGTTTCCACTAAATGAACCAGTTTTTTTTTACCACTGTAAGTTAAGATGAACTACAATTAGGTACAGAAAAACTCAAAAAATTCAAACCATTTGCTTTGAACTAGCAAAAAATTACTTAATATTGGGCTGTATAATGTTCAATTTGAAGTAATTCTATCAATATTATTATTTTTTTTCCTAGTTTTAGGCCCCTGTTCTAGGTGTTGTGTCACAGGAGGTCACATGATTCAGCATTTCTCCCTGCAGATGTGGTGTTTTGATTTTGTTTTTGGGTGGGGCATGGCCCCACTTCTGTGTGCTGTCAAGGTGATAAATAGAGACGCGGGTTCTTAGTCAGAAATAGACCCCACAGCTTTAAATGCTGGGGGACTTACACTGATGAATGCACACACACACACACACACACACACACACACACACACACACACACACACACACACACACACACACACACACACACACACACACACACACACACACACACACACACACACACACACATAGCCTAGTGCTCAGAGCTTTTTGCAAACTTCACAATTAAGTATTGAGCAGCACGATGCTGTCAAGGCAATCAGCCACTGCTATGTCTGTGAGCATGCAGGCTACATTTTTGCTGCTTATCTCTCTTTCTCCTTTTGCTTCCGGAAGCACTTCTGAAACGTTTGACAGGAGCAATATAAGAGATTTGCTCCTCCAGTTAAATATCCTATGAGTGACGGACCTCTGAACGGAGCCAAAAACCTCATTGTGTTCAGCTGCGGTCCAACGGGGAGTCGGTCTCAAGTCCTGCTCTGCAGTTACAGGATGTGAGCTCATCAGGGAGATTTTTAGTTTGTGAAAGGAACCAAGAGCAATCGTTAAAAATAAAAAAATTACTGTATATGAATTAAAAGGGTAAAAAAATCGCTGTTGTTTGAGGAACAAAAGGATATTGGCTTAGAGAAAATGTGGAGATAATTTAATATATAATTCAATTTAAAGACCCACTCAGATGAAAATTGGGTTTTTAACATCTTCTCGCAGAATTTTTCTAAGAATAGAGGAGATGTTGAAATAATTTAAGATTTTACATGTGATTCTGAGTATTTCGTTATTTAAATCATGATGGATCAGTAGCACCTTTCAGTCGGGTCGCAAGCTTCGTGCTCTGCTCCATTCTGATGCGTCCACTTGCAGAAATGTTTAGATTGTGTTTGGATTGTGTTTAGAGAACAGCAATTAGTGAAACCATGGGGACACCACTGAAATGTGTATTTTAACCTAAATATTTTGATATTTTTTAAAAATTTTCAATTTATATGTGTAAATAGAATTTTGAGTCACTGCAGTCAATGCAGTCAATGGTCAAAAAAAAGGTTATTTTGTGCACGCAAATTAGCATTTTGTGGCTACAATTCGAATTTTGTGCACACAAAAATACTAATTTATGTGCCCAAATTAGCATTTTTTTGGGCACAAGTTACCAATTTATTTGCATTTTGTGTGCATAAGTTGGCAATTTGTGAGCACAAATGAGCATTTTTTTTATTAGCATTTGGAGGTAATAATTGGTATTGGGGCTCGCAGGTGAGCGTCTGGTGGTTTTGTCCACCCCAAAGAGAAAACGTGGGATCTCTGTTCAGCGGGCCCAGCACATGTAGGAGAGCTCAAAAAGGGCTGTGTGGTTCAGGTGGCAGTTGAAGGGGGTGGGGGTGGGGGTGGGGGGGGGGGGGGGGGGGGGGTGGGGGGTGCGCCAGCGGCCAAAGTCCCAGACATGAATTTTGGCTTTTGGAATTATGTTGTTATTGAGTTTAAATGTGTAACCGTTGTGCTATCCAAGGCACTTTACCATTGGGAGTTGGGTCATCTAGACCCACTAGACAGTGCACTGAACCTTTTTTCTTCAATGATTTGTGATCTTCACTGGTGTCCATGGATTACTTGAAATCTTTCCACCTTTATCCACCTTTGTCATGGTAGGGAGAACACGTCAATGCAAGGGTGGGGGGGGGGTCATCTAAGATAGCACAAGGGTTAATATGCAATTTTACACTTGGGATGGAAATTTCCCTCTTTTGGCAGGATCGCCCAAGAGGACCTGGTTGCACACATCAACATCCAGAACCAGAGGTCCTTAACCGGAACTGGAAGTCCCCCCACATCGCTCAAAAAAGTCTTTATTCCAACAGGCGACCATAACAGTTAGGTTTTTTTTCCTGTTTTAATCAAAGTTTTTCTAAAATTCTCAACACTTTTGGATCATGGTTAGGGTCAGGATTAGGATTAGCATAAATTGTATAATTTCCGCTTCCGGCCAATAATGTCAGGCGCCATCTTGTCTGCAGCCAGGTGCCTCTCGACTGGCTTTCATCTTATTTGGATGACAGGACTGTTTCTGAGTGTGAGCATGTCCAGATTCTATTCTTTAAAAGCTCCAATATGTTGATTGGAGTTCCACAGGGCTCTATTGTAGGACCACAAAACCCAGTTTCATTTCATTGCTGCACTGATGATAGTTCTATTACACCACTACTGTCTTGTTTACCAGACATCAAAGATTGGATGGCCCCAAGATTTTTTTAAGTTTGAATTAAAAAAAAACTGAAGTGATGATGTCCGGTCCAAGCAGCTCCTCTAACTCCTCCTCAGTGGAGTTGAGTCTCTTGGCTCCACGTTTAAAACATTATGTGTCAAACCTGGGTTTTAAAATGAACAGTGAATTTAAACTTGAATGTCAAATTAGCTTAGCGGTAAAAACCAGCTTCTTTATTTGAGGCAGTTGGTGAAGCTTTTTTTTAAAATCTTTAAACAATTGTGCACCGTCATTCCTCTCTGAGCTTCAGATGCCTCAGATCAGCTTCTCCTGGAGGTACCAAGGTCCAGGAGGAAGCTCAGAGAGGACTGAGCGTTTTAAGTCTGTGCACCAAAGCTGTGGAACGCTTTACCACTGAGCATCCAGCAGCCGTCTTCACTGTCCATTTTTTTTAAAAACTTCTTAAAATCCATTTTTATTGCAATGCCTTTGACACGACATGAAACTCTGCTGTGCTGGTGTGTTTCACTGCTTTATTGTTTTGATTTGCTTTTATTTGGTGTTTTTACATTTGTATGCCACTTAGTTATTTTTTTAGCTTTAATTGTTTTAACCTTTTAGCTTTAGTTTTTAATGTTTTTTAACATTTAATGTATATCACCTTGTTTGACAGCGGTCATTGTATGGCGCCATATAAATCAATAAAACTTAAACTTGAACTCTTGAAACATTTCATTCACTCTAGTAATCCAGTTCAGGTTATTCATACTTTATTTGAATAAATTTTTTAAGAAGCATTAAAAAAATATGTTTGATTTATAGTTACCTGAAGATATACAGAGCATTTCATAGAGCTTTACTCTATTTTCACATCTATGCGTTCCATTTCCAGATCATACGTACAGTTTACTGTTGGTTATTGCAAGCTGCATTTCATTACTCTTTAGTAGAAGTGAAAGAATGTCAGGTAGAAACATAGAAACTCTTTCAAACATATGGATGAGCTGCATGCTTACATTGTGCTCAGTGCTTTCACAAAGACGTCTTCGTCGTTGGGGTCAGACTCAGATGCAGATGTTTATCTTCTCGTCAGCCTGGCTTTGGTTTGAGTTGAACAGAGGGTCCACGTGAACCCACGTTTGCATAATAATTTAGAAGCACGAAAGCCTTGGTCATGCTGTCTGACTTCCTTTTGGAAGCAAAAAGGAAGTTCCAAGAGAAGAAAAACCTGGTTCGTGTACAGTCAGGGTACAGGACTGTACAGCTGGCTCTACCATCTGACAGCAGGTATTTCAGTAAATGTCTGTTTCAGTGGGAGCAAGTGGCCTCTTGTGACAAATCGTCACGGTGAAGCGGCAATGTGTCCATTATAGGAGATCTGAGGAACGCCGTTACTCGAGCTGTCGAGAACCTCCTGAAATGAACACACACATGTCTGATGTCTTAGCGTGTTCACACCCACACATATGCGGTGCACTGCCATGCTCCCTCTTACCTTCTCTGTCATCTCATGCGAGTGGTGCAGCGAGTGCTCCCTCTCCATGAACATCCTCTGTTGCTCAGAGCTGGCCAGCCGACAGGTCAACCATGTTGATAAGGTACAGGAGGAGATACCTGGAGATGAAGGGCTTTTCACATAAACGCACACAGGAATAGGCTCCAGTCTCACTCCAGTACATGAGACTGACATCCGTACGGACATCTGAGCTTAATTATGTGGTAGAAGAATGATTCGTTCAAGGAAAGGCCACTTTTGTAGGAAAACCAACCTGTCACAGGCACAAAACTTCAGAAATACATGTTCTTTTCTTTAATTAAGAAAGTGTGATGAGCCACCACTGCTTTGCCACAGGGTAGGGGGCAGCCATGGAGTTGTTGCTGCAAATCCTTTAATTAGGACCCCCTGGCTTGTTAACTGACTGAAATCTTTGCTCCAGTTTTCTATTTTTAGACTAATAATGTTGCTGTGATTTCAGCTTGAGAGACACACTCCAATTAAAATGGTGTTTTTAATGCTTGTAACATATTCTTTGGGCATTTTTCTCATAATGGAGGACACATATATAGAAAAGTTACCACCTTACCAACCGACTGGGTAGCTCGGTTGGTAAGGTGGGAAGCTACCACGCAGGAAACCAGGGTTCGATTCCCGGAGGGGAATGAGCAATGGTACTGGGGGCAATTACCATATCAATGGCGAGCAGTTAACATCACCCAGTGAGGGTCCTTGGGCAAGACCCTTAACGCTACTGCCTCCCGAGCGCGGTTTCGGCTGCAGCTCACCGCTCCCCAAGGGGATGGGTCAAATGCGGAGAAAGAATTTCCCTTCGTGGGATAAAATACAGTGTATAAAAAAAAAAAAAAAAAAAAAAAAAAAAAAAAAGTCGCTCTTCATTCAAATCGTTGTGAATCTGGGTAAATGACGAAAAATGACAGGACTAGCTTGTAGCAGTGACGTAGGTGCTACAATTGGTGGGTCACAAGCTCCCCGCTATATGCTGACACATCCACTTGTAGACAAATAGATCCATGAATGTCATTGTTTTCCTCGTATGAGTTGGAACCTGGATCAAAACTGTACGACTGGATAGCTACAATGTTGCTCGCCATTTTTGTTGCACTGGTATTGTTACGTTGGGGGTGTGAGGGACTGTAAGCTATTGGGAAAGCGCAAAGACAGAGAGCTCTCAGCAACAAGGAAGGGAAGGGGGGACTCAAACAGAACAATCAAAACTATGATTGCCTCACATGTAGGAAATCAACACAACACTTGGGACCAATGGGTCAAAGAATTCTGATACGCCATAAACTCTGCATATCAAGAAACAACTGGAAAATCTCCTGCTGAGATAACCTTAGGGAGAGTGTTTAAAGGACCTTTGGAACGAATGATATCATCACCGCCTTTGCCAAATAGCCCAGCCTACACTCTTGTAGAAAGACAAAAGAATCTCACAAATCAAGTCAAGCAGTGAGTGAATAAGTGTCAGTCTAGACAAGCCCGTTGCTACAATACCCGGCGGAGAGATGCGCAGTTCCAGCCGGTCGACGAGGTCTGGATTCGCGCTCATCCTCTTTCTGATGCAGCTAATATTTTTCTCAGCCAACCTTGCGCCCAAGTGGACGGGACCAGGGCATGTGGTGAGATTAGGGCCCCTTAATTATCAAATACAGTGGGAAGAAACTAAGAAAAGTATCACTGTTAATATGGTCAACATGAAACTATTTCAAAGGTAAACCTTCCATGCCGCTGGCTGGAGGGGGGGTATGTGACAATGTCATATTACACTGATGTTGTGCAAAACATAGTGGAGGAAAAATCTTTAGACATGGTACCGTCAGGAATTTATGTTTTGTATAAAAAATGTATGTATGTATGTATTCCTGCTGTGAAAAAAGTGCCTGTTTTTTTTCCAATGTAAATTACTCTTCAAACGGAAAATAATCAAAACTAAATAATTGGAGAACTTCATTAACCCTTGTGCTATCTTAGGCACTTTACCGTTGGTAGTTGGGTCATCTAGACCCACTAGACAGTGTGCTGAACCTTTTTTCTTCAATGATTTGTGATCTTCACTGGTTTCCATGGATTACATGAAATCTTTCCACCTTTATCCACCTTTGTCATGGTAGGGAGAACACGTCAAACACGTCAATGTAAGGGTGGGGTCATAGGATAGCACATTGGTTAAAAGACTATATAAGGGGGTGGTGACGAGACAGACTTCCTCCGAAACGCCGGTGAGGGGTGTGGCGCGAGGATTTCCCCTGTCACACCTGCAGGCCGCGAATGACAGCTCCACAGGTGGATGTTTGGAGTGAGTTTGCTAACTTTTTTGGATGCTGAAGGCGTTAATGGAAAAAGGAAGAAATCCACTAGAGCCGGGTCGTTAGATCAATGGAGGAAGCTTTACCGGGAGGCGCGATTCCCACAGCAAGACGTGCTTTGTGATTGGGAGCAGGAGGGTTTGCTGCGAGAGCCCACGTCAGAGATCCTGGATTTAACGCTGGTGATATCGAACCATATTTTTTTAGTTACTGGTATACCAGAACAAAGTGATCGCTTTAGGGCTACTTTTTCTGTTGTTTTTTGACTCTCCTCCTTTTGTGGAATAACTGAGTTTCCGGATGGAATTGAACTACACTGACTTAAGGCTGAGCAGGCTTCATCTAAATGTTTATTTTTGAACTGAACTATCAATGATCATTTTGTTTGAACTCTACTTTAATTTAAGATGTGGAATTATGTCTGAATATTTCTGTTGTATTTATCTGCAAATTGTTTCTCCGTATTAAGACACTCTTTTGTGTTTAACCCCTTTTCGTGTATTTGTTTTATAGTAACAGGACAAGTTATCCTAGTGAATTGTTACAACGTCACACTCACTCAGTCCAGCTCTAAATGATGCCAACAGTCCCGTTTAAAATAATCTATTTTGATCAATTCCGGTGTTGAAGTAAAATCAAAATTCCTTTTACAATTTTTTTTGCACGCATTCTGAAAAATGTCATTGGCAGATGACATGATGATCTAATGCCTTTTAATGATGTGTATGACCAAAGTCAAGTTTGTAGATAGCATTGGAATAAAATATGACTATGATAACAAACTAAGAAACAAACCAACAAAAAATGTTTGTATGTTCTTAGCTCACCATTTATGTCCAGTTCACTTGAACATGTAGAAAAGTTTGCACCGGTGTCAGGAAACTATAAGTCAGGAACTACTATGAGTATGCCTCTTCTAACAGCATTATTTGTATTAGTAAAATCTTTAAATCTTAGTATATTGGTAAATGTTAACAATGGTGAATGGCGTATACTTGTATAGCACTTTACTACCTTATTTGAAGGCCCAAAGTGCCCTACAGTCAATGTCCCATTCACCCATACACACATTTATTTACAGGCAGTAAAGGCAGTCCGGTGTTTTTAATGTAATTTGGTTTGCACTTAACAGAAAAGTATCTTAATATGTTTTCGTCAGAAAAGTACCCTTTTAGTGAAACGTTTTTATAAATATGCTGTGCATCACTGTGTTCTTTATCCAAAGGAAATCTTTGATCACAAACACATGAGACACATATTCTGCCAACAGTCAGATATATAAGAATGCATCTAAGGATGTTGTGCCCTCCTGCTTCCTTTGTGCTTATTTACCCAGACAGGCCAAAGTCATGGCAGCCAGATGCATTTTGCTGGGCTGTTTGCTCAAAGCCCGGACAAACTGGAAGTTGAGAATCCCTCCAATCAGCCCACAGATGCAGCACGCAGAAAAGAGGATCATCTGAAAGACACACAAAGATACACAGGGAGGGAGTCACAATTGACTTGTATTTAAAGTTTAATCAGCTAAAGAAAAGCCATCCCCTGAACGGAGCATTAGATTATTCCTGGAAGAGCCTAATGGGCAAATTACTGCGCTTCAATTGGTCTACCTCTAAAAGTATAAAATGATTTCTCTCCACTCTGCCTGACTGTGTGTTTGTGTTTGCATTTCAGGCATCCTCTCACCCCTTCCAGTTCAAATGCCGTTAGTGGCTTAACTGAAAGCAAAGGGGGCATCTCTGATTACACTCCTCACTCTGAGAAGTGTAGAAAGCAGCTGGCAGGGGGCCGGAGCTAAACCCACCTAACTCAACCCCCCCCCCCCCCCCCCCCTCGCACACACGCAAAGGAGGAGAGCTGAGGCAGATAAGAAGAAATGAAGATGAGGCTGAATGGAAAAGGCAGATAGATGGAGAGTGATGGGAAGAGGGAAGGCATGAGGAGAACGACAATAGTGAGAAGCATATAGGGAGAGACTGATGGATGTCTCTGTTACAGCAGATTGGACTGACATTGATCCATCATTAGTGCCTTGCCGGCAGGAGACAGAGAGTCAGAAAAAACATGATGGCTTGGAGACACTGGGAGACTGCAAAAAAAGACTGGAAAGAGTGACAGAAATAGAGAAGTGACTGCATGTCTCCTCTGATTCTCACCGGCGTGTCTTTAGAAAACATTGTGTTTTTGCCTGAAGAACATCACATTGTCTTGTATGGACACAAAAATACCAAACAAGAGTGCAGCAACATGCAATCTATGATCCATTACACCTTTAAACATCTATGTATTGAAATATTTACAGGATCCACTCCGATGGAAATAGTGTTTTTGGTGTTTTTAACATACTCCTGTGGCATTTTTCTCATGGTGGAGGAGAACATAAAGAAAATATGAAGACAATTAAGAAGAAAACTGCATTTTTGAGTATGTTTTAATTCAAATTGTTGAAAATCAGGAGCAGACAAAAAAGTATTTTTTCCATGTAGAAAATACACTTGGTTGGCCACAAGCTACTTGCATTGAGTTCTCAGCAAAAGGGAGGGGAAGGGGGGCAGGGTTGCTCTGCACCAATGATTTCACCCACAATTTAGAGGTGAATTTCTAATAAACTACTGCCGCTCTGCAGAAACTATGTCCTATTAAATGACATGTTTTTTTTCTATTTTGTCTATAAGGGGCATGATCATAATTAAAGGACCACTAGGAACGCTGATTGGAGTGGGACAAGAATCGTCAGTGAGAGGTGACGCCACATCACATTATCAGACTTCAGACGGGTGAAAAGAAATATTGCAACTTAAGATGAAGAAAACAGTGTCTGCAGCAGACAATAAACAGAAGCTACTCTAGTTCACATGTCTGCAGTCATCAGAAAGCTGCAGCAAAACTTACTTCCGTTCATTTCTAGCCTGTGGTTGTGTAAAGTAAACAGCTCGTAAGTATAAACTGTGAACTCTGCCTGACCAGTACTAAATTTAAATATGAACATTCCTGCTCCTGCTGATGTGGAGTTAGATGTTTTTGTCTTTAATGTCCTACTCCGATCATCTTTTGATCTATTTTCAGTTTTCCCAGAGGTCTTTTAATTATGGCTATGTCTTTTTATGCTGTTCCAAAAAAGCTGTGTTATTTTCTAGGACAGAGTTTCTGCAGAGCGACAGTAGTTTATTAGAAATTCACCTCCAAGTTGGCAGGGGTTGTGGCCCACCCTTTGCCTTCTCGTTGCAGAGAGCTTGGAGAAGAAAGCAGGTTGTCTTCCCAGTGTATTTTCTACGTCAGAAATGAGCTCTTTTTCAAACTGCATTTTTCTGTCTGCTCCTGATTTACAATGAGTTGAATAAGAACATCTTCAGAAATCTAATTTTGAGATTAATTTTCCTCGCATATGTCCACCATCGACGGGAAAAAAAAAGGCTCAAGAACATGTTAAAAACACCAAAAACACCATTTTCTTTGTCGGAATGGGTCTTTGAGGAGCTTTTCCTTTACTGCACAGGTGTAAACTCATCTGTGTTGAATTTCTGTCCATGAACACTGATATTTATGACAAGGAGGCTGTTTCATTCAACTAATCTTTTGATTGCATAGGACACCCTTAACACTTAAAATTTGAGATTATGAGACACACAAAAATGGTACTGGGGCAACTACCATATCAATGGCGAGCAATTAACAGCACCCAGTGAGGGTCCTTGGGCAAGACCCTTAACGCTACTGCCTCCCGAGCGCGGTTCAGCTGCAGCTCACCGCTCCCACAGGGGATGGGTCAAATGCGGAGAAGAATTTCCCACTGTGGGATAAATAAAGTATCAATTATTATTCTTATTATTATTATTATTATTATTATTATTATCATTTATTCACATTCCATAGTCACTGTTAATCCCAGTAATCGTATGTGTGTTTGAGGATAAAATCTTTAAACGAAGGCTCATTAACCTGCAGATCTTTTTGAGATTTTAGTGGATTTCATCTAATTTCAATCTCTGTCGTTTGGCATTTCTACTACCAGGCTAGGAGATCACAACACTTCTGCATATAAATTGTTCTTCAGGCTATTTGAACTGTTGGTAAATAGCTGTTAAAGTTAAAGTACCATTGGCTGTCTCGCACCTAGGTATGTCAAATTTTTTCTCCACATTTGACCCTTCCCCTGGGGGAGCAGTGAGCAGCAGACACACTTGGGAACCATTTGCTGGTTTAACCCAAACCCCTTAATGCTGAGTGTCGGGCGGGGGGGGGGGGGGGGGGGGGGGGGGGGGGGTCTTTGGTATGACTTACCTTCTTCAGGGTGGACACTCTACCACAAGGCCACTGAGCTGATTGTGACTGTTCTCCCTGTCAACAGACTTTTATTATCAAAGTATGTTTATCAATTATCAGCGTACTTTGATTACCACTCCCAAAAATTGTATCATTTTTCTTCCAGAGGCAAACCGCTTCAAATCTAGACTTGTTTTTGACGTGTAACAGAACTAGTTACAGAAATTAATCTTTTTATCCCCGATTGCTTAAATTCTTGTCAGAACTGTTGACTGTTGTGCCAGAGATCCTTTGAGAAGATCTGAGTTAACCAACTTTTGTGCTTGTTGAGCAGTTCCATGCACCATGAACAGATGCCGGCAGGACACCAACCCCTGAACTCATAGCTGAGTACACACCCCAAAGACCAACAGATGTTTGGGGTGTGAACTATGTTTACGCGTATATTGGACTTTTTCAAAGTTTTTAACAATTTTTTGTGAATTTTTCATCTAACACAAATGTTAAAAGTATCCTTATTCTGTTCATATTGAGCATGATATACATTTTTTCCTTCAGCACCAGGATTTCTAATCGCGTCCTGATTACTGCAATATTTTGTCCCTGTTGTGTGTAATTATTAGTATGCATTACTGCAATTGATGTTTTGTAAATTTTAAGCAAGTAAAATTCTACAAATCAAGGATTTAATGATGTTTGTACAGCTTCAGAAACGTATAAAGATATTTGTTTTTGTCCTTTACATCAAATGTTGCTGACAATTTCTTCTTTAAATGCTGTTAATCTTTAACAAAATTGTCTGAAATACATTACTGGAAGCTGTCTTTTACCCCATAAATGTTGATATTTAATTTAATACAGATAGAAAATCAACAAAATGTTTTCATTGATTGAGAAACAAAATCTCTTACAGTTTGACAATATTCATGTTTACTCACAATAAGACCTGTTCTCCTCCGGGCACAGAGCACTCCACATATCCCACAGACCAGAAACTGTAAAAAAAACAAATGATACAGAGTTAAATACTAGCATTGAAAATCCTGCATTGTCGATCTTCTCCTGTTGCATTATTTGTCTCTTTATGCATATATATATATATATATATTGCTGAGTGGAGCGATCTCAGATGACAGTTTTGCTTACATTTTTTGGAGTTACCAGCTAAAGTAAGTGAGTGTTCAACACTTTGCTTGTCTTGCTATCAATCTTAATTGGTAGGCTATTTTGTGCTTAGTTTTGGCTGCAGTAGTAAAACAAAACTGCAAAAAAGACAATCTGAGCTGACAAAAAAGTTTGGAGGTCTGCTGCATTTGTGAAACATTATTTTAATGCAAACTTCCCACTAACTTACAAGCAAAAAAAAAAACTCTACTTGACTGTAATGGATAATCATGGTATTCAAATACCGTAATCTTCAGTGTGTGTACCGTATGCATTTCTGCAAAAACGTCTATTTCTGACTGTGAGGAATTGCACTGTCGAGGAGATGGAATCCTCCTCGTAACATATTTGTCAATTTTTCTTTATGTTCTAAATAATGTATGACTTCATGTCTGAAATGGGTTTGAATTACCTGTGTTTTGTATTTTTTATTAAATTTTCTCCATAATTTTGATGCCTGAAATAAATAAAACTTTTAGTGCTCTTATGCAGGATAACATTTGTTCACATGATATCAATGTGAGTCAATCCTTCTTATACGGTAGTCTAATTATTACTTATATTTTTACTTTATTTAGTAAAATACTGCATTGTCTCAGCTGAATCACTAAGTACACAAGAAATAACAGAGACATTTCAAAGTTTTGCAACAAAATCAAGACATAGAGGCTGCAAGCTGCTCTGTAACAAGAGGAGAAGCTTGAGAGTATTGGGTGTAAAAGCTTTGACCCTCCCCAGCATGACAAGAAACTCCAACACTGAATAAATCAAAATTGATTTTCTGCCTTAAACTATCATGATGAATTCATATATAGAGCAAAAATCTACTTTTGACATTTACAAGTACTGTAAACTATAGGATTCTCGAAAAGATTTAAAACCTTGTTTTTAAATACTTAAACTATTTTACCAGGTTTTCTGCTGTTTTAACTGATCTTTGCTCTGTACACCTTTCTAAACGTTTCTCAAAATCAACACAGTTGAATCTCATAGAGCTATGATCTGTAAATAAGGAAATTATTATTAAAACGAGTCAAATCCCTTAAGCGCCATACTCTTGACGATAGAAATATTGGTCTAAGATGCAAAAAAACCTCAAATTTAATGTAATTTTTGGTTCATTTTTAGGGAATGTTATTTTAAAGTTGTAGCAACAGTTAGTGTAAATGACTAAAACAAATATCTTTATACATTTCTGAAGTTTTACAAACATTAAATCCTTGATTTGTGGAATTTTACTTGCTTAACTGTCATTATTTTGTCAACAGAAATTTAGTTAGTTAGTTTTAATAGGTGCTAGTTTCAGATTTTATGAGGATTCATAAGATTATATTATATTTTTATTCTGTTCACATTTTGTTGTAAAATGAGTAATTTTGACTTATTATTACAATTACCCTAGTTTAATGTCTCGAATTAAACTATAATTAGGTACATAAAATCTCAAAAAAACCCACAAACCATTTGCCTAGATTTAGCAAAAAAACAAAACAACTTATTAATTGGCTGAATAAATTTCAATTTAAAGACATCCTATCTAACAGATGCTTCTTTTTGTCTTTGTTGTTGCTTATTTATCCTTTTTTGAATGCTTATGTGGAACTCTGTTTCTAGATTTTGATCTTATCAGATTTCCTCTTTTTGCAAAGACAATTTTACAACTTTCTACTTATTTTTTCTTGAGATTAGTGAATTAGTAGTCTTTTCCTATTCACGACCTTTTTAAATGAATTAAAAAATGTTAGACTTTAACATTTGCAATAGTTGAACACATCCTTGTTTTTAATATCTAGTGCAGTTGTAAAAGAATGTTATTCAATAACACAGATCGGATCATTTCCCCAGCTGAGATTGTTTTACACATTTCCCCACTTATCCTGCGTGGACCGTCCGGAGGGAGAAAACGTGGACTAGAGTTTGTCCCAGGACCTACACAGAGTCCACTCCAGACCGGAGACGCGTCGCCCTGCCGCGGCTTGTGCTCCCCTCGAACCCAGCTGATGCCCACGGCGCCCAGGACGATACTCGCTACTCCCAAACCCACTTCCACCAAGGAGAGCACGAGTAAGCTCCATAAGATCTTACGGCTGGAGCACATCCTGCCCCGCGGGGCATCTCTCCAGCTCCTGGAGGAGGAAACAAACACAGGCGACCTCTGTTCTCCAAAAAGACGCGGATCTAATACTCCATGTCCGGTTTAAGAAAAAACTGTTTGGTAAAAAAAGAAGTGATGATCAGGAAAAGATAGAAGAGAATGACAAAGTGGTTCAAGCTGGCAGAGTGGGGAGGCAGGTGGATGTTTTCCAAAAGCGCCAGCGCACAGGTGAACTTCCTCCACCTCAGTTGCGTCTGTTTGTGTGGAGCTATCCAAGGTAGCTGGTGAGCACAGCTGCATGCTCACAGATGCGCACATGCGCACACTGCAGGGCCGTATCCATAGGGGTGAGGGGCTCAGTCTCTGCCCCTTCGTGGAAACTTTTAATGTAGGTGAACGAAATATCTACCAAATTAACCTACAATTGGCCTACAGGTAAATGCCCTAGAAGGCAAAAACACTTTGATTGATGTTTGTGCCATTCGTGACTCTTCAACTAAAGAAGAATTTGTGTCCCAAGCAAAAATTAAAACATGGAAAAATAAAAGCACATTTGTGATCTTTTGTATTGTCAATTTAACTTGATACGAAGAGGAGCTAAGAAAAATAAAAAAATGGATACATTTAGATTTTTATCGTGTAAAATGTATGTGTATTTGCAACCCTGTGACGCTGAGGATACAGCAGGTTAAGAAAATGGATGGATGGATGGATTGTATAGAATATAGTTTTTGTATAAGTTTTGTTTATTTAATTCTTTTTGTCCTTGAGCCAGATTGTGGATTATTCAACCCCCTCTTGACGCTTATGTAAAAACCAGTGTTGCCTATAGTAAAATGTGTCATTTTCTGTGTTGAACGTATATAAAACAATCTTCAAAATGGAAAAAGCACTTGTTTTTTAAATGTTAAATCCAAAAGGCATAAACAACAAATAAAGGAAAATCAATTTATTAGGAGACACTTGAAGTTAGGTTAAACCCATTGGTTGGATTTAAAATCTCACTCTTATCATTTTTTGATCCATTTTAAAATTGTTCTCAGTGCTATTTCAATTATGATTATGTCGTTTTTAGCTAAAAAAAAACATTTTTAAATCGTCATTTTCTAGGACATAGTTTCTGCTGAGTGGCAGGAATTCATCAGAAATTAGCCTCTGAGTGGTGGGGCGGGACTGTTGATGAATAATAAGCCCACACCTACTTCCCGTCATTCATCTGTTTACACGCACTCCTGTTAGCCTACAGCCTCTCACAACCAAAAGCTAACATTAATGGTGCAAAAAAAAAAAATAGTGAGCAATATTGACGCCAATTGCATGCGGCGTCTTGTGAGACGCACAACAATGGTACTGGGGCAACTACCATATCAATGGCGAGCAATTAACAGCACCCAGTGAGGGTCCTTGGGCAAGACCCTTAACGCTACCGCCTCCCGAGCGCGGTTCAGCTGCAGCTCACCGCTCCCCCAGGGGATGGGTCAAATGCGGAGAAGAATTTCCCACTGTGGGATAAATAAAGTATCAATTATTATTATTATTATTGTTATTTATTCACATTCCATAGCCCTAACACTGGGGAACTGTTAATCCCAGTACTCGTATGTGTGTTTGAGGATAAAATCTTTAAACGAAGGCTCATTAACCTGCAGATCTTTTTGAGATTTTAGTGGTTTTCATCTAATTTCAATCTCTGTCGTTTGGCATTTCTACTACCAGGCTAGGAGATCACAACACTTCTGCATATGCTACTAAAGCTACTAAAGTATGCTACTTTACTACGGAACAAAACCTAAAGAAGGAAAACAGACAGTTTCATTTGCCATTATGCCTTAATGTCAGATCAATCGAATTAACATTTATTATTAATGACAACCTAATGCCAACACTGATAAATGCTGCGTGCTTTGTAAAATATTCTCATAACTTCTTCCTTTGAAGTGGATTTCATGTTATAGTTCACCTATTTTTTGACCCGTTTTAAATCTAATTAGTTGGAAAAAAAACACATAGGTGTAAAAATCACACTAAAACTGAAGACTTAATAATGTAATTTTGCTTTTGTAATTTATTCCTAAACAGAGTATTTTACCATTTTTGTTTCAATGGTGGTGAAACAAAACTATACTTCAGCATATTTTCTTATTTGATCCAGTCTAAATGTTTCATTTTAGTGTCTAAAAGCAGATCTATTGAGTGTGATCCATGCAGTTATTTCACAAGACAAAAACATTAAAATGCATTTTTGCTGAAACAATAAGAAAAAAACATTTGGTGCCATTGAATATATTGGGTATTTTACACTGGGATTCCCAAAAACACACAAAAAATGCTTTTCTTCCGTTTGACTTTTTTCCAGAGTGATTCTCTCGTCTGTGCTCCTGTACTTGGCTGTGTACCTCGCCTCTGGCTCGCCTCTGCTCATGCTTCTACACCTGCCGTCAACCTCGCCTCTGGCTCGCCTCTGCTCATGCTCCTACACCTGCTGTCAACCTCGCCTCTGGCTCATCTTACGCCCCCAGCCGTCCCCAAACTTCATATGGATGAAGCTCATCTGCTGGACTATTTAAACATGTAGTTGTAGCGTTAGATAAGCTAATTCTTCTTTAAGAGTTCTGGTACATCGCCTGTCCGTCCTGGGAGAGGATCCCTTCTTCATGTGGACATCCCTGAGGTTTCACTTTTTTCTTTTCCCGGAATCCGTTTTTTTGTAGGAGTTTTTGCATACCGAGAAGGAGGTTCTAACTGCAGGGATGTCCAGTTTAGTTTAGTTTAGCCATTACCCATGGAATTCTATGACTTCACGTTCTTTATGGTTTAATGTTTATGATACAATTACCAGTGTGAAGCCCAATGAGATGACTTTTGTTGTACTATTAGGCTATTTAAATAAAACTGAATTAATTACTCCATACAGAGAGGATTCAAAGACAGCAAATTACATTCTAAAGATGTTTTCTTTTTGTTTAAATTTTTGAGCCTCAACACCAAAATATCAAATATATTATAAAAACTTCCTTCTATTTTAGAAATAATTTATTATTTGATTTGACAAGTTAAAATCTATCTTTGCATTAAAAGGGTAGGAAGATTTTATAATGCCATTGGTCTCTTTGCTGTGGATTCTTTTTTATCCAGTAGCCTAAAATTTGATCAAGTTGATTCTTAATGAATGAATCTAAGACTTTGTATTTAATTCAATTTTATTTATACAGCCCAATATTACAACCATAGTCGTCTCAATGGGCTTCATGGATGATGTTTGATTAGGTCTTCACAGAAATGCCTATCAGTAATATTTATGTGTTAATCCCCCTCAGGTAAGTCTTTGTCAGGTATAAAAGATAAATAAAACTGATCAGGATTAAAGAAAGTTGCCTTTCACACCTCAATGAAGCAAACGGTGTTCAGAGTGAAGCTGCCTTTCAGTGCTCACAGAGATTATCTCAATCAAAGCTGTGGCAGATTTTTCTCAGCTAGATGGTGGTGAGCAATTGTAAGTAGAAATCCTGAGTGTGGCAGAGATTTTATTTGGCTTAAAACGTTTCGTTTTCAGCCTCAACAAAAGAAGCAGCTGACTCAGCCCAGCGGGCTTATACCAGTCTGCAATAAGAAGGTGCCTTCAGTCTCCTCCCTGAGACCTGCTACATTGAATTAATGACAGATTTGATGACACACCAGATTCCCTTGTTTCTTTCCACTGATTTATTGCTCCACTTTCACCATCCTGTCTGTCCTCTTACGGTGTTTTTATCTGAACAGTTTTTTTTTCTGATTGTCTTTGCTTTCCAAACTTTCATATTTTGAAATGAACTTTTAGTTTTTTCCCCCTATTTTTTCTTGCCTTATGAGAGAAACTCCAGATCCAACTAAAACATGAAATTAACTGTTTTGGATTCAAGACTGTTTAGGGGAGACAGCTTACAGAGTGGAGAAAAACAGCCACTGACTCTTTGGATTTGTGTAGATTTGTGTTGTTTGGCTCAGACTGTTACTGGGACACTGTTCCCATAGACAAAAGCATTACTGAATGCTGATGTTTTAACATGTCCTTGTGGAATTTTACTGATGATGCAGGGCACATGTTAAGAAAATTGAGCTAAAAATGGCATGTTTGAATATTTCTTCATTTAAATGGTTGTGAATCAGAAGCAGATGAAAAGAATGTCGTTTGAAAAAGATGGTATTTGTGATGTCAAAAATACAGCCACAAGCTCCCAGCTCAGAGCTATTAGCAACAGGGAGGGGAAGAGAGGGCGGGGTTGCTCTGAGCTAACAGTTCTGCCTACAACTCAAAGTTTAAATTCTGATTAATTCCAGCTCCTCTGCAGAATATCTGTCCTGGAAGATGACGCGTTTTTTTTTTTTTTTTTTTATTTTGGCCAAAAACGGCATAATCAGAATTCAAAGACCACTGGAAACACTTTTACAATAGATCAAGATGATTAGTGTGGGACTTTACGCTAAGTGGCTTGCGTAGCAGCTTTTCATTGGAAGTGGCCACTTAAACTTGCATGGGTGGTGTTAGCGTAGCAATAGAGGGCAGCACTCCAGACAATATTCCATACTGATTTGGCAATGAAAATGAATGACCAGTGATCCAGACTTTATACTTTCACAGAGATATCATCATGTTTGTCAGTTCTACATTTGCAGACAGACAGATAGATAGATTTGAAATGCACGCCTTCATTTATCCTGCATTAAAGTTACTGTTAGTGTGTTTTGAACCACAGATGAGCTTGCAGCTTTGAGTGTCTGTGTGTGTTTGTGTGAAAGAGAGTAGAGAGCAGGGGAGTGAGAAAATACCAAGAACAGTCACTCAGCTGTTCTATATTTAGTCTCTGCTTGGCTCAAGTCCTTTCTGTTGCTCCTTGAACACTGGGGGAGTTCAGAGGTCTGCTTTTGTAAGGCTCATTCAATCCCGCGAGTAATTTTAATTCTTGCCATTCCTTTAATCAGCAGATGGTTTACATATTAAAGAGGCTGAGGCACAGAGAAAAGAACAGCACAAGCCAAACTTGGTATTTAAAAAAAAAATTGTTGACCAAATGTAGAAGGGAAGTGCAGAAACACAAAAACTACAAGTTTCTATGCAGCAAAGAGGGTAAAGACGGAAGCCATCATGATGTGTCTGCAACTGTGTTGTCCTTAGAGGCCTATTATAAGCCTTTCAGTGGTGCCACCCACACTATGCAGCATGTTAGTATGAAGGATACATATGACTGCCAGTCTTTAATGAGAGCAGAACTGGGCAAATGTCAATCTGTCATCACTTGGAGGAGAGAAAATAAGTGACGGAGATCAAAGGTGCCACAGGCCACATGGAGACTGCCTCAAATGATTCAGCCAGGTGAATCTGGGCCATGTTTGACACTTTTTCACCTCCTACTCGCAGTATTCATTCAGATTACTACAGGAAAAGTCCTGGAATAGTTTTTAGCTACACCAGACAAAAAAGGATGCAAGTGTCCAACATTTCATAATATTTCTTTTTTTAGGCTTTAAGATTTTCTCTTTTTTAAGTGCCATTTGTGTTAATGCAGGCCATGCAGATCAGATCCTATACCGTTCATGCAGCTATAATAGTTTACTGCTGTGGAGGTTTGATTAGGCAAAGAATGCATTGCATTCAATTATTAAATTAGAAACTCACAGAAATCTTTTTTTTTTTTTTTGCAGCCTTCCCTTTGAGTTTTTCTATATAAGACCCAGGTTTCCATAAAAGTTTAGGTCAGACAATCAAACATAGATGGAATGAATAGATCTTCATCCGAAAACACAATGAAGCTATCTAAATGTGTGAGAGAATCACCTGGATTAGCAAATCTACAATGAAATGCCAAAATGAAAACAACAACAAAAAAAAACTTTAGGAACAGGATAAAACACTAAGCAGCACCAAACTATTTCAAGTGTATAAAAGTTGTCAAGAAAACTGACATTTCAGGAAAAAAGGGAGATCTCCATCGATGGAGCGTCCGTTGGTTTCATAATACGGTGCATCCACAGGATGTGGCAGTGTGGGCAGATTCCTGAAAGCCTGCCAAGACATCGGAAGCAGCTGAAGCACCTGCTCTAAACATTTCAGCAGAGTGTCAGAAAAAACAACCTCCTTTCTTTCCTTTTTTCTCAATTGTCTCCCCACAAATCAAAACTGATGCTGAAAGTTGCTGATTTTATTATTTTAAATAGAGGAATTAAGGAGATTTAAGAAAGTGTAAAAAAATTATGGAACTGATCATCTGATTGAAAAACACAGCAATCAAAAACAAAACAACCTAATAACAAAGGTGCACAACTGTTGCCAGGATTTGTAGAACATTTGGGGGAGTTTCACAAAATACAAATCTAAATTCTGGATAAATTTATGCAAAAGAAATTCAGTGAGGTTCAAAGTGACTGATTCATGTGTTTTCTCTTAGTTTTGTGTCTGTAGCGGAAGGAACATGAGCTTTAAATTCTTATTCTTCTTTTGAAACAAGGCAAAAAGCTTCTTCCTGTTTTTTTTTTCTTTCTAAATGCTCATCAGTTCTCAGAACATTTCTCAGATGTATCTTATTAAAGACCCATTCTGATTGTCTGTTCATCTATTTTCAAAGCCTTCCCAGTGGTCTTTTAATTATGATTACCATGATCACCATTTCATATATACATGTTTCTGTTCAATCTACAGTTCTGGTTTGTTTGCATTGATCTAGCAATGTTGCTGTAAAGGGTAAATAAAGCGCTGACTACCTTCTTCGAAGGCCCAAAGCGTTTTACAGTTACAGTCCCATTAAACACACATACATCCACACACTGATGGGGGCTCCGCCACCGAACACTGACGCCAACCTGTAACCACCAGGAGCAGTGTTGGGTCCAGTGTGTTACCCTAGGACACGTTTAAAGAAACTCAAACCTCCATGAATGTTTTATTTATTTGTTTCCTACGGTGGCCCTGAAGGGCTAATCACATCAACAAATCATAAATGTTTAAAGACTATTCCAACAATTAAAAAAAACAGCATTTCATTTTAGAAAACAAAACAAAATTTCAAAAACGTAACAAGCAAAAGTGAATAAAACATTTCAGAAAACAACAGTAATTCCCAGAAAACAAAATGAAATGTTAGAAAAACGACGCACAATGACAAACCGGAAAAGGTGGAGACTTGTAACGCCTCTGATTGGATGATAACATGGAGAATAGCTTCTTATCAAATAACCTTTGGTTGAAATCAGAATCAGAATCAGAGATACTTTAATGATCCCACTCGTGGGAAATTTGTTTGTCACCATAGCAACTGACAGCAGAGGGAAAAAAAGACTTAGAAATAAGTAAAAAAAAAAAAAGCAAGAACAAGAAAATGTAGCATAAATACAGACATCAAGGTTTTATAATTTAAAAAGTTATTTACAGAACAGTGCAAGTAAAAAGATGTGCAAAAGAAATGTGCAAAATAGAAAACAACTAAATAAAGAGATAATAAAAAAATGTGCAAAGGTTATCTTTTGCATTGTGTGTTGTTGTACAGGTTTATTGCATTGGGTATGAATGACTTTTGGTACCGGGCAGTTTTGGAGCGGAGCTGTCTGAGCCTCCTAGAGAAGGAGCTCCGCTGTTTGTTCAGAAGAGGGTGGAGAGGATGCTCTGGGTTGTCCATGATTGAAAGGAGTCTGTTCAGTGACCTCCTCTCTGTCACTGCTTCAAATGTGTCCTGTTTGCAGCCAATGACAGAACCCGCCTTCCTGATCAGCTTGTTCAGTCTGTTGGTGTCACTGACCGCAATACTGCTTCCCCAGCAGACCACGGAGGAGAACAGGGTGCTGGCTACCACAGACTGGTAGAAGATCCCCAGCATCTTGCTGCACACATTAAATGACCTCAGCTTCCTTAGGAAGTAGAGTCTGCTGCAGGCCTTCTTGTACACAGCAGTGCTGTGGCTCCTCCAGCTCAGTCTGCTGTCGATAGTCACACCCAGATATTTATACTCCTCGACCGCTTCTACATTCTTACCCAGGATGCAGAGGGGCTGTAAGACAGTCCTTTTCCTCCGGAAGTCGATCACCATCTCCCTGGTCTTGTCCACATTGAGCAGCAGGTGATTCTCTCCAGCCCACTCCACAAATCCGTCCACCAGCCTCCTGTACTCTTCCTCCCGTCCACCGCTTATACACCCCACAACCACAATGATGGACATGATGGACAAACGTCATTGTCCCATCCAAAACTGCGCTTTTCTCACCTGCGCAATATAGCTAAAATCAGAGAAATACTTTCTAAGAGTGATGCTGGAAAACTCATCCATGCATTAGTTAGGTCTAGACTGGATTACTGTAACTCCTTGTTAGCAGCGTGTCCTAAGAGTTCCTTAAGAAGTCTCCAGCTTGTTCAGAACGCAGCAGCTAGATTGTTAGCAGGAACTAGCAGAAGAGATCACATCACTCCTATGTTAGTTTCACTTCACTGGGTCCCAGTTCATTCTAGAATAAAGTTCAAAATCCTCCTGTTAACCTACAAGGCTTTACATGGTATGGCCCCATCCTATATTAAAGATATCATAGTGCCTTACCAACCAAACAGAGCCCTTTGTTCACAAAATGAAGGACTGCTGGTGTTTCCTAAAATTTGTAAAAGTACAGTTGGAGGTAGAGAGTTTAGCCACCAAGCCCCTGTTTTATGGAATAAGCTCCCAGCTCATGAAAGAGAGGTCGACTCAGTTTCTGCATTTAAAGTTAGGCTTAAAACATTCCTCTATGTACAGGCTTGTTGTCAGACTAGCTAGATAGACCCAAGCCTTAAATTTCTTTCAGAAGTTACTTTTATGTATTCATTGTGTGTGGTGACATATCTGTTAACGGAGGGGAGTGGGAAGGGTGGGTTTTTGTTGTAACATTGTGGGGTTTTTTTCATGTTAAAGTGCTTGGAGTTATGTATGGGGTAAAAAGCGCTTTTTTATAACTAAAGTTTGATTTGATTAAAGATGGATTAGTCAGTAAGTAATATTTAACTTATTGTTCTCCCAAACCCCCCCTACTGTAATGAAGTTTGGAGGAATAATTACAACTTTCATTTCTTCCATTATACTCTGTGGATCTAAGCAGAGGGAAGACGGTTTCATAAAAAGGGCTAGGGCGGCCATTTCCCCTGCTTAATTTAATACTGTATTGTATCAACACTAATATTCTAAAAATTTAGATTTTCTATTACTTTTATTATTATTAGCATTACTATTATGCTTGAACACATTTCAATAACAATTAGTTGTTAGTAGGCTGCTAGAAGTTTGAAGCTGGGGAAAGTATGGTGCACTGGGGTTCTGTCCTCTATTCTCAACTCCTTCTCTCCTTTATTCTTAAACATTTATTCATCATTTAGTTCTCCATGCCTCTGTTTGGTTCAGTGCGATTTATGTGTTGTTTCTCCTTCCCACTTCCCTCAGGGGAGCAGGAATGCTTCCAGATTCCAGTTGGCTTGTCTGTGCTCCTGTCCCTGAACGTGTATCTCGTCTCTACTACTGCTCCCACACTTGGTTGTGGATCCTGCCTCTAGCTCGTCCGCCAGGCGTCCCCCAATTCCATCTGGATGAAGCCCATCTGCTCGACTATTTAAACATGTAGTTGCAGAGTTAGATAAAGTAATTATTCGCTAAGAGTTCTGGTACATCGCAGGATCCCTCCTTCATGTGGACATCCTTTGGTTTATTACGTTACAGGAAATCGTCATCTGGACACAGCTGACTGGAATGTGCCAAGTACAGGAGTTCCAAAATGAAAAGAAGTGTCCTATAATTTTCGTTTTTTTAGAATTTTGTTTTGTGTTCTAACATGTACTGTAAACCCTTGTTTTTCGCGGGGGTTACGTTCCTAAAAGAACCCGTGATAGGCAAAATCCGTGAAGTAGATACCTCTATTTTTGTTTAACAAGTATTATATAATTAAAACTCTATTATACATTGAAAAGAAAGAACAAGCCATTTTACAGGCTCAAGTATTTGTTTCACAAATAAAAGTACTTTAGAAAAGTTTTTTCAACAAATAACTTGTGTACTGTACTGTCAAATAATAATTTTAATCATCAATGTGAACAGAAGGCTTCAAATTGCGGAGATTAGCCCCGCCCAACGCGACCCGAGAGTAATTGGATTAAACGGGAGAAAATTTTAAATGATTATAAAAAAAAATACAAAGTACAGTGGGACAAATAGTGACTCAGGTGTATTTCACTGCTCTTCAGACTGAGCCGCTGCATCCTGACTCCGCTCTGCAGTGTTTTCTTCTTTTGAAGCCCACGGTGCAGGTGTGTTTGTTCGGGAGAAGATTATAGTGATTGGCAGTTGTTGCTCTATTTCTATGGGTTTTAGAGAAACTCTAAATTTCAAGATGATTTGCACATAACTAATGTAAATTTGGCAAGCTGTTTTACGTACGTGTACATATTAAACTGCAACGTTATTGACGCACAGGTAGAGAAGATGTGGAGTGACTTTTTAGCCAATCAGAATACAGAACACAATGCACGATGCAAATCCGTGAAGTAGCGAAACTGTGAAAAGTAAACCGTGTTATAGCGAGGGATCACTGTAATGCTGTTTTTTGTGTGTTATTTGTTTTTGTTTTTTTTATTTGTCGTGATCTTTAAAATGCTTTTGTGTTATTACCCATCAAATGACTTCAGCTCCAAAACCACCTGAATTGATCAACCACTTGATAGCAAAAACAAGTGTTTTTTTCATGCATGGAAATAAAGTCAGAGGTCAAGTGGTAAAATGGAAAGAAACCAACTTTTTTGAATTCAAGAAGCAAAGATGATCTGCTTTGCACAGTGCAGAAAAAGCAGGTGCACACAGTGTCCTGCAGGAAATCTTGCACCGGCAGCATCCTGCCGCTTAAGTGACTCGTGCAAAATGTGCCTGTTCCACACATCATTAACTCGGGGTATCAAATGCACACAGACTCATCAAAAAAGGGTCATTTTTCAACACATTTTTGTGATTTGTGCCTCCAACACAGAACAACAGAAGCAAACAAAACCTTATCACAAATCCTTAGTGTTTAAGTTTGGTCATCATTCATCAGTTATGCCTCTCACTGTGGAAATTCCGTTACAGCAATCTGTCCCAACTCTTAGCTGAAGAAGATCGGGGATTTTTACATGTTATTTTTCTATATTTGTTAATATTTCTTCAGAAAATGACTGAGAATTTGGCATCTCTTTGCAAGTATTATTTAGGAAAAGATATTGGAGCCATAAATCTTAGTTTATTTGTTTGTTTCAGGACTTGCAAGAAATGAGACATTTGAGGGAGGTAAATTAGTACAGCAAAGACCTTGACATTTACATTAATGGACAGTACAGAACTGATGCTTGTTCCAAAGAATGAGTACTGATTACAATCCATGTATTTTTTCTTTTTGTGTGCTCTGACAAAATCAACCAACTCTGAAATCAGTAAAGTGAGACTCTACTCTCTGTCTCTATTGTTTTGTCCCCTTATTTTGGTCTTCGTGCAGATGGGATGGAACATTTATTAAAAATCCGCTCTGATAAAAATTGTGATTTTGGTTTCTTAAACATTTTTTGTAGCATTTTTGTCGTGGAGGACATAAGTAGCAAAAATTAGACTCAAAATTGTATTTCCAAGTGTTTCTTTATTTTAGTCATTGTCAATCAAGAGCAGAGGAAAAAAATTCTGTTTGAAAAAGATCGTAGGTGACTTAGAAAATACGCTGGGTGGGCCACAAACTGCCGGGGAGCAGAAAGGGAATCAGAGTTCTTACTTGCCAACAGTCCCGCCCAAAACTCAGAGGTGAATTTCTAATGAACTGTCTAATGAATTTCAACTGAACTATATCTTAGAAAACAACACTGGTTTATAAATTTTGGCTAAAAATGGCATGATTGTAATTAAAAGACCACACTGGGAAAGCTCCCAAAATAGATCAGAAGATGATCGGAGAGGGGCTTTCATGTGAAAATTTGAGTCATAAGATGTTTATGAGGATCTTTCAATAACTGTTTCCATAAAGTGTCAAGATCTTTATTGTTTAACATATTTATCTTCCACGGAGAGTGAAATTCTCTCATAAAACACTAGGAACACAAAACTTCTCTCAAGTTACTTTGATCATGTTGCTAGACTTGCAGTCTTCAAAGGCGGATGTTTGGTTCAAATCAGCTGTGACCATAGGATTCTGTGCAGATGCAGATAAATCTATGCCTTGAATTCTCCCAGAACACTTGATGTGCTGACAACCAGGGAGGGCTGCCTTCGAGGTTCTGTCAAACATTTTACTGAGACTCTATCTTCACTGACTTTTCTGTCACTGCTTAAGTGAGGATCCTATCCAAGTTGAAATGCTGGTCGTCCTCCAGTTCCCCTTTCCTCAAGACCAGGAGTCTGGACTTAGACGAAATGACTGTCATAATCCTTATCTTCCCTCAAAGGAGCCACCTTGCGTCTGTGACAGTCAGATTGTGAATGCAGGTTTGGATCTGAGGTTGAGAAGTGCTGGATTTGGACCAGGGGGCATCGATATCCCACTCCTGACCAGCACTCTCCTTGCAAAAGCAGACAGCATCACAGACGGAGTGCAACCTGTGTGAATTCCTTCTGTCAGGCATTTTTTTTGCAAATGCTGTTAACCCAGCCGTGAATGTATGGGTGAAACTGCTTTGGCAAGCCCAGAGAAGTTCAGTGGGGTTTTCTAGAACACAACAGTGATAAAGCTGTTGCCACAAGCTTGTATTGTATAAATCTGTGCGCATCAGGTCCAGCCAGAGGACAGCAAGGTCACTTCTGTTTTCTTTTGACTTTTGGATCAGATGGATCACAACCATGATGTGGTCTGAACAATCTGGGAGGAATTCCTCAGGAAGTTCTTGGATAAACGGTTGTCATGAGATATGAGTTGGACAGTCAAACAGTGCTGAAACCAAAAAAGTTCATATTTAGTTAGATTAAAGACACTACAGTACAAAAAAATCCAACTGAAATCACATGTCAGTGCTAAAAGCAGTTTACCAGGATTCACAGAAAGTGAATCAGTGTCAGTCAAGGATCAGAAGTAAATCAGACTTAATCAATGCCTCTGTGGTGGCACGTGTTCAAACATCAGCCCGCTCTTATTGACAGGGAACACCCATAGAGTGACTAATTAGCTGGTTTTCATGTCAGCCAACAAATACATGAACCAAAATGACATTTTCACCTCATCACTTAAAGCATGGAAGTTTCCAATTCCTATCTAATTAAGGTGTAATTTGCTGCTTCTTTACCAAAGCAGAATGTTTTTGGATGTCTGTGTATGTGTGTGAGAGAGTGTGTGTGAGTGAGAGCAGGGATTTCTGCTGCAATCAGAGCCAAGGAAGAGGAGGCATGCCCTTGAACTTTGGATGAAAATAACACCCACAGCCAAGCACATCAACAACCACTGATACTGCAAGGCTCCCTTACAATCCAGACGGACTTTTATTTTGAATGCTCTGCCTTTCTGCAGCACTTCCTCCTCAGGGTTGGTAAGGCATCTCAACAAACTTGTTTAAGACCCTCCAGTTTACAGGTGGGCTTCATTTATTTAAAAACTATGTTCTCAATAGCTGTCAAAGGTTCTGCAACAATCTGTAACAATCGAAAAGAGTAACGTCTTATGTTTTTAAAAGGTACTTTTTTTCTTCTTCATCAAATAAACCAGCAAAAAAAACGCTGTTAAGCAAGTTCAAAGGAAATCAAATGGATTTTAAAAAGACCTTTATTGTACCATGTGTATATTTATTAATTTAGGTCTCTTGCATTAATAACTAAAACTGTCCAATGTTGTATACAGTCTTGATTTATTGATCGATTGATTTCCTTTTATTTTCAAACATACAAAAAAATTGTTACATTTATTGGAAAAAATACTCAAAAAAGGACAGAGTAGAAGAAAATTAGTATTTATTCTCCTCCGTAAATTTTACAATATTTCATACTTCCTGCTTTGATTATGTTTTGGTAAACACATTATAAACTACAGACATTTAACAAATTGCAATGTATTTAAGATTTTTTTGTTTAGTTAGTGGCCGGATGGCTCAGTCGGCAGGAATGGCACGTTGGAAATACAGGGTTTGATTCCCTGGGGATGCCATGAGCTTTATCCAGTGTGGGTCCTTGCAGAACCCTTTGCGCTACTGCTATGTAGCCACAAGGGAGCGCACGTCTGTATTATGTTACAAATTCAATCTTTACCAAAAGGCATTTTTTTTGTCTACTCCTGTTTCACAATTTGAAAAGATAAATACTCAGAAATGCAACTTTAACCCTTGTGCTATCTTAGGTGACCCCACCCTTACATTGACGTGTTCTCCCTACCACATGACAAAGGTGGATAAAGATGGAAAGATTTCATGTAATCCATGGACACCAGTGAAGATCACAAATCATTGAAGGAAAAAGGTTCAGAGCACTGTCTAGTGGGTCTAGATGACCCAAATCTCAACGTTAAAGTGCCTAGGATAGCACAAGGGTTACACTTAATTTTCTTTACATAAGTTGTCCTTCATCAGAAAAATGCCACAACAACATTTTAAAAACACAGAAAACACCATTTTCATTGGAGTGGAAGAAGAAGGATCAAAGGTAAGGAAGGAAACAAAATGAGGCAGTGCTGTATTATGTTCTTGGTTATCTAGAAAAATCCAAACTTCAGTTTGGAAAGTTTTATTTTGCATAATTTGTTGGTTTGAAATACATTTGTGTCTTAGACATTTTTATTTCAGCATACTGCTTTAAACTAGGGAAACCTAAACTTTAAAACCTATATGAGATTGGCTTTAACAGGACATGCAAGTTATTTCTTCAATTCTTTAGCTAATATCTGTCATTATATTCCATGCCATAGAAACTGTGAAAGTGACTTCCTTGTATCATAAACTTTCTGAATGAATAATGGTGCTGTTAGCTGCAATGGTGTTAAAATAATATTCTTTGTTTCCTGTGAACTCTCACAATCCTGCAGCTAATAATAGACACAGGTGTAGGTGCAGCCATCATTACAGAAATCAATGTTTTGTCCTTCATCACTAAATGCTGCTTTTAGGTCACGAGTCAGAAAAAAAAGGAGTTCTTGTTAGAGCTGAGATGTGTGTTAAAAAGTCAAAGGTGGAGCCTAATGATGCAGCTGCACTTTCTGAGTGCTCTCTTGTAGTCAATACCATTCTCATGGCTCTGGGGGCTGAAAAAGGGTTTAGCAGACCTAAAAAGTAGAAAAGATGTTTGATATTTGGAACAGTTTAAAGTTTTTTTTGAAAGAAATTGGGCGGCAGTTTAGTTCAGGCGGTAGAGCAGGTCATCCAACAACCGAAGGGTTGGCGGATTGATCCCCGCTCTCCCCAGCCAGTCGTCGCCCCCCCAGCGTGGCCAGCCTGCAGCTCACCGGTCCCCCCAGAGGATGGGTCAAAATGCAGAGAAGAATTTCTCCATTGTGGAATAAATGAAGCATCATTTAAAATCCCATAGTTAGCATTTCAAAGCTGACATGTCTGTTGAATGGAGTGAAGCCTTGTTGTCCTTCAATAAATAGCATGTAAAGTTTAATAAACTGGCCAGATTGTTTCCTCCCATGTCACCCTCAAAGACTCACTCTGCTGAAAATCATGTTTTTAGTGTTTCTAACATGTTCTTGAGGAATTTTTCTGACCATGAGGACATAAATGAAAGATTTAGCTCAAAAATTGTGTTTCTAAGTTTTTCTTGATTCAAATTGTTGTTAATCAGAAGCAGACAAACTTGTTTGAGCTCATTTGTGACATATAAAACACGCTGAGTTAGCCTCAACCACCGTGCGCCACTTCGCAAAGGGAAGGGGGGGTGGGGTTGCTCCGTGCCAGCAGTCCCACGATTCAGCAACTCAGAGGCAAATTTTACTCTTGCTGCTCTGGAGAAACTATGTCCTTAAAAACGACATGTTTTTTGAAAATTGCATAATCAGCATAATCATAATTAAAAGAACAGTAGGAATGCTTTGACAATACTTCAAAAGATGATTAGAGTGATTCTTGACAGAATCAATAAACATCAGAGACATCAAAAGCAAAACAAAAACGACAGGTCTGTTCACCTTTCTTTCTTTTCTTTTTTTTCTCTCCAAAAAGACTCATTCTTGTGATGCTTCTAGCTTTCGATTTATCAGTAACATCATTTGTTGTGACAGTAAAAGGAGGTGAAGTTACTGGGCAGAGCTGAAACAGCAGTTGGTAAAAAAGCTTGTTCTTGACAGAGGAAATCATGACAAATGAAGATGGGCCTTTTTTCATGGATGGTCATTTTTCACTGTATGTGTAGATTTACTGAGAGTTTTGTGCTTCTTTTGGCTTTTTATTTTGTGACTAGTCAGCTTCAGGATGCATCTGCAGGTTCTGTCTGTAGTGTTATATCATGTTGTTGCCGCTAGGGGCAGTGCTTTGGGCACGTGGTTTTATTTTTTTAGGTTTCATTCATAAAATGTATTTCACATTTTGAGAGGGCAATCAAAAGCAAATAGTGGAAACGATTTTTTTCCCACAAGTATAGAATGATTCCAGCTCTAAGCTGTTTTACAGTCCGTTTTGCTTGTGTAAGACTTTGTTTAGACACAAATTAACGTTCTCTGGGTTTGCTTCCTGCTTTTCCTAACTTGTATTTCTCAGCATTTCAGAAGCATCTGCTGAGCTGGCATCAGCTCAGCCAAGTAAACACACTTCTTATGAACTATTAAACACTTCACAGCAGGGACCACACACACCCACCCACACACACATACAAAGATGCACAAATGCATGACGGTTCGAGTGGTAAGTGAGAGTCCCAGAGCACAGTCGGTGGCCTCCTTTTTCCCCCAGCCACAGTGAAATTGGATCTCTTTTCCGTCTTCTGGAAGGAGTTGTAGGTTGAATCGTCGGTCTGGCCATGTCCCCCTTTGCTTTTACTGACTCAGTAAGCAAAGTATGAGCCAACCTGATTCAGCTCTACTATAGACACCCTACACTCTGTGTTAACATGAAGCTATACAAATGGCCGTGGAAAGCCACTTTTAGTTAAATCAGATGCAGAACTACTGTTTTTTTGTGCAAATACAAAATGGTCCCGTTACCAAAGCTATGAGGCACCTGTGTTGTTTTCTATCTGACATCTTATTAACCTTTTTAATACTATAAGAGAATTGAAACATGTAATGTTTAGTGTTGTTGCCTCTGTCATTGACTGCTCTTTACTATATGTCCACAAGAGGGCCCTGCTGAACAATCCAAAAGAACCCCAAAGGATTTTTATGTAAAGTCACCATTTGACAACACTGACCTCATCTGATTTGACGCAGTTTAGTCACAACTTTGTCAGTAAAAGTTCTACTTTACTGCTTTGATTCAAATAAAGTATGACACATTTTCTGTATCGTTTTTTTTATTTTATTTTCTCATAACACAAATGAATGACCTTTTCATTCTCAAATGAGAGTAACCTGACTTTGGTTGTGAATGTGCTCATTCTATCTGCGGGGAATAAGCCTGTTTTGCTGTTTTCTTTCTGAACCAAGGGAGCAGCTTGCTGAATGACAAAAAGAGAGGTTCACCCAGGAAGGAAACTCCCCGTTTCTCCCATAGGACGTCAGTCCAAAGATCAACACAACAGCTGTGTGTCTGTTTCTGAGCCTGGAAGAAGGAAAAAGGAGGGACTGCGTCAACATAGCTGACTCCCTCACATGTAGTGTAAAGCATCAAAGGACTGAGTTTCATTCTGATACTGTACAGCTGAAGCATCCAAGAGAAAATTATCAAAGCATTGTTGTAGGGCTTGTTTTTTTCCCCAAAAGTGTTATGAAAGATGTCAAACAAAATAAGAATTGCGATTGTAGGATGACCTATCTGTGAAAGATGTACTGCTAGGAGGAAGGACACACAAACGGATAAACACCCACTCACCCTCCACCCTTACAAACACACACAAACTAACTAACTCGCAAGGGTGGTGTAGCGCTTTCTTGGAGCTGCTGTTTTCCCAGAGCTCAATACATGTTTCAAACCCCAGCCAACTTTAGGACAGTACATAGAGTGGATTCAAATTAACAAAACATTCACGCCACCCTCAGATCCCCATATATTCCAATTGTGTTGCATCACGTGATCCACTTCTGTCATCTGCTTGCTAGAATCCAAAACAATTTTCTGCAGAGTTTCTGCTTCAAGGAAGACTCTTTGACCCAGTTTTTAAACTTTGTGCTTCTTTTTACCAAATACACATGCATTAATATGCAAAAATGTATCATAAAACACAGGAAATGGTAAGGGGAACCCACGTGGCTTACTTGGCTTGAGCACTTTGGAGGAAGTTTGTCCCGCGGGCTGTTACTGATGAACTTCACCTGGTTAAAAGGTGCACCCTCATTCACTGTGGTCCACTCAGGGAGAAATTGATTGTTTCCTGTTTGGTTACTATGGGGGATTTTACGACTTGCTCTTATTCTGGCCTTTCCCCAAGGACCAAATTGGAATTTCCCCCAACAACATAGCTCCTATGTTTTTACCCTCACCCATGACTACAAGCTTTGAGAAAGGAACCAAAAAGTAAGACTGTGGTTGTGGTCACATGGGGACCTGAATGAGGTGAAGCGTGGTTAGGGACAAGATGACGACCTCAGTCATCTGGGAGAGAGTCAACATCATTCCGCAGGCATCGATGAAGAACAGAAGATCAACAGTTTAAAGGCTTTGACAGCACAAAGGAATTATCTTGAACAAGACATACAGACTCGATGGCTAGGATCACTTAAGTAATTTACCAGGAAAACCTAGCTCTTATATATCTACAGGAGGGCAATCAAGGGCCTTCTGATGGGATGTATCGCAAAGTGGTATGGAGACAGCTATAGTTATAGCTGGAAAACAGTACAGAAGGTTGTTTGTATCACACACACCATCAATAGAAGTAGTTTCTCCTCCCTGTGTTTCCAGCTCAATAACACCAGAAGGAGACAGTTGAGGTTAGTTTTTATGAATTGCTTTAATGACGTCTGTCGGTGAAGGTTCTCATTCACCCAGGTGGCGTTGTCAATGACGTGTTTTACTTGCATCACCAGTTAGTCCTTGGTTGGCCTGTGGTTCAATTTGTCTCTCTACCATCCAGAAATAAATTTTATGGACAGAATGTTTGGTTGCAGTCAGAAAGTGTTGAGCTACGTTCATATCGACTGTCATTTTGTATGCCGGGGTGTCCAGTTTTAATGGTAGGTCAATGTACAGGTGCAATCAGGGATCCTGGGAAGCGATTTGAACACTGGGAGAGGCGCAGCAGTCTGACAGCAATGCGTTTCAGGCATTGCGGTGTATTGCAGGCATTGCGGCTTGTCCAGAGTTCAAATTTCTGAACGTTGGTGTCAAACTGGTGTCAACCAACAGGAACTCAGCTTTGGCCATTGATGTGTTGATGATGTGATCAGCAGGTGGAATCCAAAACCAACATGGAGGAGAATCTGATTGTTCACCTCCTGAGCTCTAAGACATTTTTCTTATTTGCATTGAGACAGATATTCATTTTTATTTTTCTATCCTTAGACTAATGCAGGACAAAAAGTCTTCAAACTAGGTCAAAGGAGAGACAGAAGTACCGCTGAAAGACGCAGCTCCTGCAGTAGATGTTAAACCTCACCGTACTGGGAGAGTCTATGAAGGATCTTATGAACCCAGACATGGAGACATGATTACAGATGCCTTTGTAGAACTCTTCAAAATAATAAAACCTGATCTCACAACATCATTCGTCGCTTTCATGCATTGTAAATGAGAAAAAAACTGTAGCTCCTCCTACACGAGTCTAGAGCGTCAAGTTTATGAACACATTTTTGGACAAGAGTTACGCAATTTGAAATGCAAATACTGTTCGGTGTGAACATTGCATCAGGTAGCTATAGTTTTTTGCAGATGATAGTTATAGTTGCGGTATTGTGTTGTACAGTAGATACCATCAGACAGTAGTAGTCTGCCAAACGTCATCTCCAGTTCTGGAGGGAAACATAGAAAGCAACCCTGTTATTTCAGAAATGAGCTTTAATGACTGAAGTATGTTACGTTCTACGTTCAGTGGGGAATTTCAGACATACAGCTGTAAAGTTAAGATTTTCCATGTTTTAAAAACATAGTCATGAACGAATTGAGGTGCTCATTGATGATTAGATTTAAAACAAGCTGGTGATGAGTGAAGGTAAAACCCAATTTCAGAAATCTGGAGGCAGTGTTGTGATGATTACGAGACATTACAATACAGCTGACTAAATTATTTACAGACACTGACAAGAAAAGGCCAAAGCAACAACAGAAAGTGAAAAAAGACAAAGATAAGCATGCAGAATTTATGCAACAGGCTGTGCCAAACAATGAGACACAAATGCGGTAATAAACACAGACAGGAAGTTAAACTCACAAGAACCACAAACAACAAAACTTTGCAGCAAAAGAGAAAAATCACACAAGTAAACATTCTAACTACAAATTTAGGGGCAAAACAAACAAACTCAATCAGTGGAATATATCTCAACAAACAGGCTTCCAAAAAATACATGTCAAATGTCAGTTTTAATATACACAAAGTTCGTGTTTCCACAGTTTAATCTTCCAAAACTCGCCAGCAAGCAGCTTCAAAGGAACCACCACATGACACAAACTGGATTTTAACATTAATTTCAAAGTGATAAATTTTTTAAAAGTGCCCCACAAAACTGTAAACAAATCTGGACGTACTCCTTCATCACCCCACCGTCTGTATGTGACCTCCTGACCATAAGAGACAAACATTCCTTTCATGATCTAATCTAAAAATACTTTCCTTTGAGCTGTTTTGTTTCATGTATAAGCAAAAAGAAAATAAAGTCTGGAACTGTAGCATTCAAAAAGATAAAGAATGTGGCATAATGAAAGTCTGCTATGATATCTGTTATGCTTTTGGAAATCAGATTATTTTGAAGCTTTCCTATCTCTGGCTTTTCCATACTATAGGAAACGTTGGTTTTACAAGGCACACCCTCAAATAATGGTCTCTTTTCAAAACTTATGTCCACAAACCAAACTATAAGGCGCATTAACCCTTGTGCTATCTGAGATGACCCCACCCTTACATTGACGTGTTCTCCCTACCATGACAAAGGTGGATAAAGGTGGAAAGATTTCATGTAATCCATGGACACCAGTGAAGATCACAAATCATTGAAGAAAAAAGGTTCAGAGCACTGTCTAGTGGGTCTAGATGACCCCACTCCCAATGTTAAAGTGCCTAGGATAGCAAAAGGGTTAAGTGAGACAAAAAGTCTGAGATAAATTTGTCAGTGAACTTTTATTGATTTCTTTCATAGTAGCTCTAGAACCTGTTTGTAACACATTATACATTAGCCACGTTGGCATTTTCACAATACCTGTAACTCCCAACTTTGTTTGTCAACATATAAAAAAAATCTGATATCTCTACACATTAGCCATGTTAGCGTATTCACAATAACACCCAAACTTGTTTGCAACTCATAAAAAACCAAAACAGACTGACATTCTGACAGAGCATTGTAGACCTCTTAAGGGTCGCTTCGACACCAATAAACAACCAGAATTAATCCATGTACTGTACGAGGCGCTCCAGATTAAAAGGCACACTATCGTTTCTTAAAAAAAAGTAAGGCTTTTAAGTGCGCCTAAGCCTATCGTGCGGAAAATAATGATGGGGTTTGACACAAAGAATTTCATTGGTTTAAGACAGCTGCTTCTCACATGGAAGTGAAGTTGAAAATCTGTGAAAACAAAAGAGAAATACAGCCAGAGAGTGAGTGTGCCTCTGCTAAGGTGTTGAATTTGTCATGCTTGATTTCTCGATCTTGCTCTCATCATTTTACTTTCTAAAACCTTTTCCAACAGAAAACTTTAAAATGTTTGATGAAATTAGAGGGCACACTACAGAAAATTGCAGACCTCCTTCTTGATTAAAATGTAGCTCATGTTTTCCCGCCTGTTTCAGTAACTCACAGCTCAACATTCAGGCTTGTTTTTAAATGCTGTATCATCTACAGTGATAAAAACATGTGTCACTTGCTGTCTAATTGTGGCTCCAGTGAATCACTGATGGTGTTACCTGGAAATAAAAGTTAATTTCCTCACAACTGCTGGGTTTGGTGAGTGCACACCACACAGCCACGCAGGGCAATATGATCTGGGTGGGCATTTGGAGAAACCGTTGGGTCTGTTCCTGAAGTTTAGACTACACACAGGACCACAGGATGGTGTATCATGGTTTATCTCCAGCACTCTAGAATATGTTATTTCCCTGAATGCAGACGCTGTGGGTGGAAGTCCTTGAGACTGTTGTGACCTCCCTCCCTTCGTTTTCCCTTTTCATAACAGAGTGATGCTGGCAGTGAGCCTGATGGCGCTGTGGGCACACACAGAGTTACAGTAACAAAGTGTTGGCACCCAGGATGTGGGTGAGAAAACCAGGGACTCTTGTTTCTCTGGTGACAATAAAAGGGAGCAATGTGAGAGAAAACAATACCAAACCTTCGCTGTGGCATTTCACTTTCACATTTTGAAGGTAAATGAATGCAGTTTATGGTTTTCAGGGTAAATAAATTAACGTTTAACTAAATGAAATGTTGGTGGTCAAAGAATATATAAGGATTTATTCTGGAATCCATGGAATATTAACAATGAAACAAAGTTAGTTCCAGCTTCAGTTTATTTTGCATCTTTTATTAGTATTTCTATACACCTAAATCACTGCAAATTAGCCTATTTCAAAATAAAATGTGCTTGTGTTTATCCAATTAAGGCACAAGTGGAAATGTGCGCCTAAACATGTGCAGCTCCACCTAAAACAGGAATCACATAAAAGCATTCATTTCTTGCATGACTTTATCCTTTCTCACATCATTGGGGTGGAACTGTGAGCAACTTTCCTGTGCACAACATTGTTTAATGTCCTTGTGGTTTAGGCCATTTACCTTCTGAAGGTTTCAGTGGAAGTGAGACCTCAGTTCTCACAGGAGCATTTCTGAGCTGAGAACTAATGGTTAAGATGTGAACCCCGTGACTATAATTTCAATGGTTTAAATCCCCCACTTCTTTGACTGTGACCCAGAACTGTTTCAGTGAAGTTGTTAAAGTTCCACTCCAACCACCTTTTGATCTATTATTAAAACAGCTTTTAATCTATTGTAAAAGCATTCCCAGTGGCCTTTTAACTTTGATTTAGTCAAAATACAGACATAGTTTCTGCAGAGCGGCAGTAGTTCATTAGAAATTCTCCTCTGAGTGGTTGGGGGGGGAACTCTGTCCCCTTTTCCCGTCACCCATAACAGAGAGCTCTCTCGCTCACATTACCGTTGCAACAAAAACAGCCCGGATGAGGAAAACAAAGAGGTGCGTGGATCTAGTTGCCAAAAATGCATCAGAATGGAGCAGACCAGTGTATTTTTTACATCACAAATTTTTTTTTTCAAATGGCATTTTTGCGTCTGCTCCTGATTTACAATAATTTGATTAAAGATATACTCATAAATGCAATTTTAAGGTCAATATTCTTTATATATGTCCTTTATATTGAGAAAAATGTTCAGGAGACAAAAAACTTTTTCATCAAAGTGGGTCTAAGTGGCCCAAGCTTAATCTGTAGTGGTTCTGGGCAGTTTCTGGTATGTTACGATGAGAATATCCTTAAGAAAAGGGATATTAGACAACTAAAGTTAAAAGCATTCATTTTCAGCTTTTCTTGCATACTTGCTGTTGTGTCTCAGATCACTAGCTGTGTTACTATTACACATATGTGCAATACTTTATCAAACTTCTACAAATATTCAAAAAATATAATTTCCCAATACAGTGTTTCCATTAAATCATAATTATGTGAATAAACACAAACCATCTCACGCGATAATTCATTCAAAAACATGGCGACAGACACAATGAATACTTTTTTTTTTTTTTTTTTAACAGAAGATACATTTAGATTTCTGCCACAGTACTAACGCTCATCATCATCTATCAAAGGAGACGTCTATGTCTTATTCATGTCATGGAGCGACAATTTCCTTACACATGGGAGCAGCTACGGATGAAGCGATTTGGGGAAATTGTGGTTGGTGATTTTACAGAGGAGTTGTAAATCCAAAAAAACCAGATGACACGCTCCACTTTTGATGAGCTTTGTGATGTTGTGGGACTTCGTTTGGCGTCCGCTGTGCAGTGCCCAAGGCAGCCAGTTGACTGTAAATACAACAGACAGCTCAACCCCTCCCATCTCGTGTTTCCAAATAGGAAGAACCATTTCTTCCTGACACGGGCGCCACCATGTTGAAACCAATCGACAGTGATTGGGTCGAGTCGCTCAGAGTCATTGTTTCCATAAATACAATGTCCCAGAGTGACTCGGACCAATCACTGTCGACTGGTTTCAACATGGCGGTGCTTGTAACAGGAAGCAATGGTGAGGGATTTTGCCTCATTTCACAAGAGCTGGATGTAAGGTATTTTCTATAAGGGGGGTCACACCTCGATTCGTCCATTGTTTTTAAAGTCAATGGTTCCTACAAGAAGCGCATTGTCATCCGGTTCTTGGTCACATGACTCGTGTAATTAGAAAAAAAGTGTTTCCAATTGCAGTATTGCAAATTATGTCAATTTTGAAAAGACTCTAAAACTGCCTCCTCCAAGCGCAAAAACCTTTATGATAAATGCAAGTTTTTTTTTAATTATCATGTTTACGTTAGGTGAAAATCCAATTTGCGCAATTTCACAGTCAATGGAAACTCAGCGAGAGTCTTTTGTGGACTTACCACTATCTGTGTCTATCCGGTATGGCTGAGAAATACATGCATATACATGAAGGGCTTTGTTGTGACTGGTTCCTGTCTGCTTTACTAATGTTAAGTGCTTTCATTGTGTCAGACACTTCCTGTTTCTCCTGGCTCTTATGTTTCATAGTAAGGAAGTCTATGGTTTTTTGCATTGCTTGTGCCAACTACTTTATATTCCTCAGTGTCTAATCATTGAAGATTTGTCTCTGTCCTGGCATTAAACCCTTGACTTAAACAGTCAAAATATTGTGTAAAGCCTTTAAATTTTGAGATTTAATTCTGTTTTTCTGTATTTCATTTAGGCTGGGTTTGCTCCAGCAACCATGTGATCCAAATGGGATTCAGTGGGTTCTGACATTGAATGGATGGATCATTTTTAACTCAATGTTGTTGTTTTTTTGGGATTTAAATTTGACAAAAATTCAATAACACCAGTATGGGAATTGTTAAAAAAAAAAAAAACACGTTTGTGACTGCTTACATTTTTGTTTTCAAACACAGATTTTGGGTGGTTTTTGTAATACGTTGGCGCCAGTGAGCAGTCCAGAATTTGTAACCACAAAGCGAGTACATCTAAACATTTAAACTAATTTTAAACCAATATAACTGACATTTAATTTCTATCCTCTTCTTAGTTTTTGCAATATACAAGTATATTTTCCAAATGACTCATTTGAAACTTTTTTTTAGATTTCATGTTATCCAATTCATCAAATCCTCAAGAAGAGAAGTTGTGGTTGTAGACCTTATCGTCTTTAGTGCTTTCCATCATGGGACACCTTTTCAATACAGAGAAGTAAAAACTGGCTTTTCACTTTCAGGCTACATTCAGGAAACAACACACTTTTTTGTCACTTATTATTTGAATGAATGGATGCAAAGATCTATCACATCTATGATTTAAATGGCCGAAAACACACACGTTAAAAAAATCAAGTATTTATTTCTAAAACATATTTTACAGGTTATTTTACAGGTTTCCTCCAACATTCAAAGTTTTTTTTTTTTTTTTTTTTACTTGTCCTGTCCAACAGCTGGGCAGACAGATGAGAGCTGAGGGCCTCTTGTGTTGGACATATTTTACTTTAACAAGAGGGGTTATTAATCTTCAGACAGACCAAAGGTATGTCTGAATAAACCCCTTTTGTAATTGAGGCCAAACTTTATTAATTTCAATCATGTCTGAAAATCTTTGGTGTTGGACCGGACGGAAAAGGAAAGAGGGGAAGAAGAGAGAGGGACGTTAGAGAGAGGGGGGATAGGGGGTGATAATAGGAGGGGAAGGGGGATAAGACCATGAAGCAGCATAAAGCAACAAGTTTACTGGTTGTTAATCATTATGGTAAGGTTCAAATGTAGAAAAAAGAAAAAAGAAAAAAAAGGGGCGGAGCCTGTCCACACACACACTCAAATGTTATAAACACACCTGCTAGCTGCAAAAATGTCCACCTGTCGACATGTACACAAAACAGATAGTGTTCACACGCATACTTATGCCTTAAAACCAACTAGTGTGAAATATTTCAGTCATTCAGTCATGCAAACTGTTAGTGCAAAGGTGAGCTAACACCAGTGCTCAGGTGAGTGTTTATGTTCTTCTAAAATGGATGGTGGAACGTGAAAAGAAGGAGGGAGAGTGCCCAGCCATCCCCACCCCAAGACCCCCACCGCAGCAGCAGCGGCAGCCGGAATCCCCCCAACGCCACACGGGAACCGGCAGGGAACAACCGTCGCCCGGGCGACCAAGCCCGCCACCCAGGCCAGGGCCAGCAGGGCCGCCGCAGGGCCCCCAGAGCCAGAGGCCAGGGACGCACGGAGGGAAAGAGAGCGCCGCCCCAGGCCAACCAGGAGAGCAGCCCCCCCGCCGCGCCGGGAGAACCCAACGCAGGGCCCCACCGGAGAAGGACGCCCACAGCCCCAAACGAGCACCCCACCACCACCCAGGAGTTCCGGGCATCCCCCCGCCCCAACCCCAGGTACGAGCCAGGACCCCCCAAGGGAGACCCGCTCCGCACTCCAGGCAGCCATCCGCCCGGCCCACGGTTGGTCCAGGGAGGAGCGAGGCAGGGGCCCGCCGCCCCCGCCCAGGAGGGGGGAACCCCGGGGAAAGAAGAGGGCCCACAAGGGGTGTTGTAAATATGGCCCGACCAGGCTCGGCCACAGTTGGAAATTAGGCGGGGCCCAGCACTCAGGAGCAAGGACCAGAACCCACCCCCCAGGGACCAGACACCCCCGGCTCAGATGTAATGTGAACCCCCCCACCGCGCGGAGAGAGCACCGCCGGGCCCAGGAAGCCGGCCAACATTCAAAGTTTGAAGAAAAAAAGAAGAATATAAAAAGAAAATATAGATTTATAAAACCAAGACTATAACAACAAAGTTAATTAAATAGAATAAATTTAAAAAATCTTTTAAAAAAGACAAAAAAACAAATTAGAATTTTTTGATTATTATTTTACAGCAATAAAAGAATTAATAAAGAAATACAATTTTACTATTATTTAAACTTTTCTTTAAATATTGCAAAAAGTCACTGCAGGCATAAAACATTTTTAGGCATTTCAGTAGCCCTGTAATCCTTTGAATGTCTTATGTTTAATTATAGAAGAACTTTTACCAGATCCCAGAATTTATTTCAAGTTATGAAAAAAATCACTATATAGAAGCTAAATTAAAGTAATTTTGGAGTAAAAGTGGATTTATGCGTATTTACATCAAAAGACCTCAAGAGGTTTTGTGTCAAGAAATAAAGAAATAAAAATATTTTAATGCAACAAAAATAGTCTGATAATGAGTTTTCAGTCAGATCTGGAAACTATCTGGGTTGTTATATTTGTTGTCCTGATTCTAAAACATTGATCCGTTTGGGAGATCTCATGTTGTAATCTTTCTCTGACGGTAAGTTTTCAAGGGAGTACAAAATAAATGGTCCACTGTGGTCTTTTAAGGGTGTGTTTGACGATGACAGTCATGCTTGTGGCTGAGGGAATTGTAGATGTGTGCATGTCTGTGTTCACCACAATGCCAGGGATGGTCAACGCAAATCAGCGTCAGCATTGTCATGGGCGGAACCACGGAGTTTCCTTGGTTATGTCAAGGAAGTTATGCAACCATGTCACCTCTGAGAAAATGCATTATTCCTTAAATAAAATGCATTTTTGACTCATCTAGTAATGCCTTTGTGAGAAATTCAATGAAAAAAGTTGATAACATTTTAGGGAGTTTTTAGGAGATGACATTTTCTGGATTAAATGCAGTTGAAATCTTAAAGTGAAAGAACACAAGGGACTTCAAAATAGACAAAGTTAGCAGAGATTGTGTTACTCTGAGATTATTTTCAAGGTCAGAAAGACAACAAAAACTTCCCAATCAAAGCAGGGATGTTGCAATCTGATGATTCATTAGACAAAAACGACAAAAAAGATTTATGTGGAGTAATCTACCATCACCTTACTTTCTGTTTTATTTTGTAATGGTTTTGCTTTTGGGGGAAGTTATTGCTATCTTGATTGCTAAATATTTTATAAAGTATTAGGCTGTAAGTGAAAACAACTTTTTAAGAAAAAAAATGGAAGTGTATTTTTCTTCAACAGACAGATGTAGCTGATGTCAATCTTAGGACCAGCAATGACACAAATCAAAGAGTTAAAGCAAACACTATTTCAAGCTGTTTGTAAATCAATTTTCAAAAAGTTAAAAAAAAATGTGTTGTACTAAATGGTAAGGTTTGCATTAGCATGAAAACAAGAGAGTTTTATTTGAAAGGACCAAAACCTGCATGAAGATGTTGCTGATTGTCTGCTTCCGTTGCTGTTTTCAAGTATTTTTTGTCAGATGATAAAAGTAACTCATTAAGGGTGATTGGAATATGAATACACTACCTTTAGACTATATGGGTATATTGAAAAGTTTTCATTTATACTTAAAGTCTGACTGTAAAAATGTGACATAAGGCCAAATATTTAAAATATCAAAGGTAGGAAAGTGAAAAAAGAAAGAGGAGTTCATCAATACGCCAATTTGATGCATGACTCCCGTTTCTCAGTTTCTTCTATCATGGAAAAAAAATGTATTGTGCATAATTTTTCAATTATTGCATTTTGATTCTACAGTTCAGGTTGAGACTGTGATAAAAAACATGAACGTTGCGATCAATTGAAGTTGTAGAAATACCTTTATAGTCAGATTTCCTATCTTCACACATAATGAATTTTAATGTATTTCTAAAACTTTATTTGTAACTCGGTTTAGTTCAAATCTTTCAAAACGATCAGTTGCCACAAACATGGAGAGATTTGGCCACCTATTCAGATCTCAATATGATATTAAGTCCCACAAATAAAAATGAAGAAAAGCACAAAAGAAGACAAACAGGAGAGAGTTACATCTATGCATAGATATTTCAAACTTAAGGGGATTCGTCGTTATACAAAGAAATGTACAGAAACAGACAACACATCTCCTTGTATATTGATCCACATACCCATGTAAATGATGCCATTTATATGCCACTATAATTATTGTTATTCTTGAAACTTATAGATACAATACATGACACACTGAACCCATAGCATGTAAAGTTTGTCAAAAAACAGTTTGCATGAAAAAGAGTTGGAGGAGGTGGACTAAGATAATCCCTCCCTTCCCTATTATGCTTCACTTTAATATTTCACTTGTTTTTAAACATACATGCCATACTATAGGGTGGCCATGGTGAGGTAGAGTGGTCAACTTCTGACTTGCAGGTTAGGTTCCCACCTTGCCCGTCCAAGAGTCCTTGGGGAAGACACTGAACACTGAAGACACTGAACTGAAGAAGACACTGAACGCTGCTCCTGGCGGTTATAGTTTGGCACCACACCCGTTCAATCAGTGTGTGAATGTGTGTGTGTGGGTGAATGGGGACTGTAGAGCATTCTGGCCTTCAAATAAGGTAGTAAAGTGCCATTCATAAGTGTGCACCTTTTACCGTACATTGTGTCATTTATATGATCTATATGATATTCAGAGACACAGAACAGTAATTGCTTCTGCATTAATCAATCATTCAAACAGCAGGTAAACAAAGAGAAATATAGCAAAGAAATTATAAATAGAAAAGGGACAAAAAGTACACAACATTTAAACCTACTACAAATAAAAATAGACATAAACAAATTGAAAAGAAAAAATCAAAAAAGGTAAATACAGAGCAGTAATGAAACTAACAACTAAACTTTACCCCCAAAATGTATGTGTGTAGGTTGCACTGAATGGTGACAGTTTGGTGGAAGAATTAAAATCTTTTATTTAATAGTAAGTCATTTGTTAAAGAACTTTGTGAAAATAAAACCAAATTTTGATTCTCACATGCCACATATATTTAAGAATCAGAATAAACGTATGCACATCTAATAAAACAACAGTAAATTTCTATCACAAGTTTTAAAAAAAGGGTTACCAATCGGCTCTCCATTGAGAAAATGGAGAAGTGGTTGAAAGAGAAACTCTTCAAACAAGACCAACTGATGGCTTTTGTCACATCAAAAACAGATTTCAGTTCTTTGTTGGATTTCCATGGAAGAAGCTCTCTGTCTTGACTGTTGGACTTAGTTTCCATAAATAACTCAGCATTACAGAAGCAGGTTAACATCTGGGCTATTTTTACTTCTGCCTACATGTTTGTGGTTTGCCTGAGTAATAACTGCGCCTGAGTCTTTATGATGTAGTCTTCAAAAGAGATTGTGACATTTTGTCAGAATAGATTCCCTATCTGTGATTTGCACCTGCTGAGCGTGGGTGAAAAAAAAATCCCCAACACACATTTTGACCAGTAAACTTATAGTTTCTGAACATTCAAAATAGGGTTAGTCAAGTTAAGGGGAAAAAATGCCAAAATTGTCTCAGATGTTGAGTTTTTTAGGTTTAATTCTGGCCAAAAAAAAATTTGCCGTTGATTTGCATGTCTGTATGGGAACCCCCATTCACTTTTACCCTTTACTTTGTCTTCACATCAGCTTACCCAAAGAAGAGGAGGGGGAAAGTAAAGCGGTCCTGAAAAGAGAGAATCCATCATATGAGTGATCTGCATCTGGAGAGGAAAGTTTATACAAATGTTGGGAACCATGTTTGAAAAAGTTGGCATCAACTGTAGCAGCCTGTGTGTGTCTGTGTGTGTTTGGAGAGTGATGAGACCAGACCAGCGTGATGGAAAGCCCAGCCGACTGCTAACACAAACATACCAGGGGGGTGGGGGGTAAGACAGAAGGAGGGGGTGGAGTTGGTGGAGGTTGGAAAGGTGGGGGAGGACTGCTGCAGTGGAAGAGTGGTTTGCGTCAGGTTTACAGCAATGACAGCTGTCATTAATACACTGATCCTAAGCAGCATTGATGGGACAGAGGATGTTTGCACAAGGGTCCATTCCAACGTTTGGCAAAGAACACAGGCAGGTTTTGCTGCCCCCCCAGCCTAGAGAGAAGAAAGTTTTCATACACTCCGTAGACTGTATACAGCTACGTTCACTGCGGTCATGTGACATGCGTTCTTGCTAAATGGAGGTTCTCGAAACCCCATTAAGCCCATGGTGTTCAAACTGGATGAACAGGGAGTTGCTTCTTCTTTTTATTTTTCCACTGTCTACTATTGCATGTCCACCACATACAGGTGGGGCGAAATATTGAAGCGGTGCAAATCTTGCGAATCTTCTGGCTTTTTCTTTCACAGCTCCAGTCCGATATATGAAAGACTTGGTGTCATGTAATTTTGGCCGGGCACAAGTTGCAAATATTAATTTCTCTTTCATGATCAATTTTCAAACAGTTGGCACTTCCATGACTTAAAAAGGATGCCATCCATACATCACTACCAGATTTAAATTTGTCAAAGTCATGGTTTACTTTCCAATGCATGTTTTATACATAGAGCTTGAAAGCACTCGTACAAATGTGCGTAGTTATATGTGTAAACACAAGAATTTTGAACAGTGAAGCCCAAAACGTGCATTTAAGTGCAATTTACATGGACTTTTACTGAAAGTGACCGCTTAAACATGCGTCGCCGAGGGCGGGGTGAACATAGTTTAAGAGAACTGTATTGAATGATTGTGACGTCACACAGGGGAACCTTCCTGACTACACCAACCAAATGAAGTCAACTCAGTTGCTGTTTTTTTGCTATATGGCAGCCGCCATGTTGAAGCCCGATGTCGTCAGTAAGCAGTGATTGGTCTGAGTTGGTCTGAGTCAACGTTTGTATGGCAACCAATCAGGAATGAGCTTGTTGGAAGTCCACACCCCTAACACTTGAAAGCGGGTCAGGAGAATGTCAATCAAACATTTCGAACATGGTTGGTCAGCAGGCACCACCTACTTTGATTGAGGCATCTGATTTGTCAGTTCATAACTTAAATAACTGCACTACAGAAAAAATATTTTAAAAAATTAGGATTTCTCTATTGGATTTTGGCTTCTTGGAGACAGCAGGTACTACTTGTTTGGAACGTGAGGGGGGAGGAGTCCTTCACTCTAGTTCTCACATAAAGTCAATGGTACACTCAGAGCCAACTGTGGCAATTGTTTTCTTAAAGATGTCTCTGGAAATCCTCATTTGGGAAATAAATGAGCGATAATGATGAATGAACAGAGATCTACGATAGATCCCCGAGGGACACACAGGGTCAAACACAGTAGATAATTGGTGAGTATACTGCACTCCTGGCATTAACTCAAAATCTCTGTTTGGGCCTCACGCCAAGCAAGATCTGCTGCCAGAGATGGACAGTCCAGTATGGGTTACTCATTCTGTTTCAGTGTGGTTGTTTGTGAAGAAGCAGCAGTGAGGGGGTGACTCCAAGTCAATGGAAACTGCTTACAATGCATTAAGACCCCCTCTGCTCTTCCTCACCATCTTTTGATCCCCACTGCAGGAGCCCCCCACTCCCGCATAATCCATCTATGCACTTCAGCAAACCCCCCCCCCCCCCCCCCCCTCTTCCTCCTGAGACCTCATTGGGCGTTCTTCAGATATAAACACAAGTGTTCATTTCAAGGCCACGGTTTGGCCGGAATGCACATCACAACTTCTCCTCCTTCCCCCTCCTCCTTGCCCTCTCTCTCTCTCGTTTTTGTCTCTTTAACTCTGATAGCGCGCGGACGGAGCGCGTCGTTGCCATGACATCCGCCTGCCGGAGCCGGCGCACCGGTTAAATAGACGGCCCCTCTCCCAATTCCAATGTGTAATGTGCACAGACCAGCATGCTGGAGGGCGCCGGCTCTGATTGGTACCCGCTCGTGACTCTCCTGTCCCGGGAGGAGACGCTCACCGTCGTCAGCTGTTAGAGGGCATTCTCGGTTACACCTGGAAAATACATGGAGCCGCGCGCGCCCCGGCGATTGCTTCACCTTGCTCTCTCGTAAGCTCATTGGATCCGGGATGTGAAAAGCCTACGTTCCTGGATTAAAGGGGTTGCTGAATGAATGAAAATGTCCCGGGACTCGATCGGACACTCCCGGCTTTTGTTGGCGCGGCGGCGGACGCACGGTGCGCAGATCCCCCCGGTTCATTCCCACTAGCTGCTCGGCTGTGTCCTCGCTGCATCCCACCTTTCAAGCTCCCCGTGTGGATAGGATGACTTCCTGGCTCCGCTCATACGGCAGCGTCCCTCTGTGTGTCCTCCTCGCCTGCATGGTTTGGTGCGCAGAAGCTTCAAGTACCGGTGAGTTCGGGTCCCTTACATAAATCACTGCACAATCAGCTTTTCATGTGATCATCAGGGGTTTTATTAAAGAAATTATTACTATACACCAACAATCGAAACTATTAGACCTCACCTTACAATGGTGTAAAAACCCAGATTGCCATACCTCCTAAACAAATTACTGTAGTCAAGAAAAAAAGACGCACAAATCTGTATAACTGCTGTAATCTGAGCCAATCCTTTCCAAACCTGACAAAACTACGGAACCAGTTCTTGCTTTTGCCTTTAAGTCAGTCACAGTTTTCCCTCAGTCATTCACCTGCACACCTTGAAAACTGCTTATAAGAGATGGGGAATTCCCAAACTTTTCTCTCCTGCACCGTTAAATCACACTGACCTTTTGTTTCAGCCATCAATCTAAGCAAAACTGAAATGGGTCACCATATCCTGCTGCTGTATGACAGGTCAGACTTTTATTTGGGTCAGACAGACATGATAATGGACCTATTAGGGATGCAAAGACCTGCAACCATTCTCTGTACATTCCAACCCAGTGAATCTGCTCCAAAAACCTGGATTTGCTTCAATCACTTTAATATAGCAGGCATATTTCAGCAGTCTGCTTGTGTGTAGGTAGCTTTCACTGATTAAGTAATACTCAGAAATCCTTGGTGTGTGTGGGAGATGATCTGTTTCACCTTCCCAAAAAAATCTCTGTTCCCACAGCTAATCAGTGTAGGATGCTAAGTGGTTCATCAAACACTGGGCATAAAATCTTTAATATCCACATCCTGCACAGCTAATGAGCAATGGCACTTTCTTTCATATGCTAATCACGGATCCCCATTGTCGTCTGCCTGCAGGTGCCAGTGTGTGTTGGTCACCCAGCGTCACCTCCTGCTCAGATTGCCTCAGACGGGGACCACAATGCGCCTGGTGTTTCAAGGAGGTAGGAATGTGTCCGCATATGTGTGCAAAAAAAAAAAAAGTTAGAAAGGAAAGCACAACAGTGGGAACGTGGCAGACTTACAGCAGCATTCCTCAGATGACACGCACCAAAGCGTGCATGGCATCCACAGACGAGAATATAATGTCTATGGTCGAGGTTGGTGGTTTGCATCAAGACCTGTGTGTGAATGTTTCCCTGCTGAGCCACTCTTTCTGCGTGTTTGTTTGTCCGAATCTGTCCTTTCAGCCTGCATGTCCATCTGTCTTTTGAAGAGCTCACCTCTGAATCACACTTTGTTGATGTTTTAAGGCATCCTGGAGCATGCCAGCACACCCTCAAACACACAAACATAAAAAAAAAAGAGAAAAGAAAAAACAGAAAAAAAACATGATAGAAAATTGTGTAACTTCCAGAAAAAAAATGTTTATCTCATTTATTTCTTAAGAATTTTTGAACATTTTTGAGAAACGTTTGAAAACTGAGGACACACAAAAAGTTTGTGTTACCACCATTCAGGTGCTTTCCCACCTTGCTAACTCTGCTGATGTCATCTCAAAGGGCTGGGTTTTAGTGGCTCGGGATTTCAATCGTCTCTGAAATTTTTTAAACACACACAAACTCACAGTCATGCTTGGAAAAGCACTGAAAACAAAGCAGTCTCAGTGCTGGTGATTATGCACGTTCACTGAGGCTGTTAATGTTCAGTGACTGGAGAAGGAAGGAGGGGGTAAGGAAGGGGAGTCCCAGAAAAGCTGTCTGTGTTAGGAGTTATTACAGGGCAGGTTATTACCAGAGGATGACTAAAAATAAAAATAAATCGCTTTCAGGTTGAGGTGACGTTCATTCAGTCATGTAGAGTGTGCTCTGTTGATCTGAAACGAATATAAGTGTCACATGTTTCCGAAATTTTTGTACTTTTCATTATGCTATACAATCCCAGTTTAGGATAAAAAATATCTTGACTTCATTCCAACTCTTTAAGGCATGAGACTCTTCCTGAAGCAGCTGAGAGTAAGCTAAAGCTTGAGAGAGACATTTGACGGAAAGGTTTCAGTTTTCTTCCTGGGAAAGTAAAAGTTAAGACTCCCTCCTGGGATATCTGGACAGCGGATTTGGGTTTAGTAAACACAAACCCTCTTCTGCATGAGTAACATTCAAATCAAATAATAGAACAACCAGGTTTCTGATGTCAGTGTCAATCCATCACAAAGCCAAACAAAAAACAAGCCAACAGAAAATGAAACCAAAGGGAGCAACAGTGAAAGTGGTTTCAGTTGCAGATGACAAGCCAGGTGGTTTCTAACCGGGAGCTGTATCTTTTTCAGAGTCCAAAACCTCAAATTTGATTTGGCTGATACCAATTAACTGCTTTTCGTGCCCACTTTTTATATTACAGATTGTCCACCTGACCTGGATCTTTTTTTAGTCAACCTGCTTTAGATTTGCTCCAGAGAGTTTGATTTCACCCTAAATTAAAATATTTCAGCAGCAAAAGAGCAATTCATTCTATGTTATGTCAATTCTGACCAACAGGCGACATCCCACATTGTTGACGTGATGGGTCAAAAGGTCCATAAACGTCTTTGTTTTCCTCGTCTGAGCTGGCATCTGTCTTAAAACTATGTCTGGATAGTTCCAATGTTGCATGCCGTTTTTTTACCATGTTAGGTTGGGGCTGTAAGGGGCTGTAAGCTGGTGGGAGAGCCTGTAAACAGAGAGGGATTGCTATGTCCTAGAAAACCCAGAAAACTACACATATTTTGATTTTAGGCTAAAATTGGTTAAATCCTAATCAAAAGACCTCTGGGAACGCTTTTAGAATAGATCAACAGATGATTGATCTCTTGATCTGTAGGACTTTCTAGACAAGGTGGGGCCAAGCCATCGCTGTGATCTGCCAGGAAACCTGCAGAAGAGAGGCTGTGGACCAGAATTCCTGGAGCTGTCTGAGATCAAGGTGGAGGTCGGCAGGCTCACCAGGACACAAGTGTCTCCGCAGCACATAAGCATCACTCTCAGACCAGGTGAAGGCCCCTGCGATTCAAAATGTTTTCATGCATCCAGCACCCATGCAACAACTATTTTTCAGTTTTAGAGCAGGGACAAATGTAACTAATAAAATTGTGTGGGTACGTCTCTTCTTAGGTTCAGAGGCCAGTTTCATTGTAGCTGTGACGCAGTTGGAGCGATATCCTGTGGACTTGTACTACCTGGTGGATGTGTCAGCCTCCATGCAGGAAAACCTTGATCACGTAAATGTTACATTTTCGTATTAAGTCAAAGTTCTGCAGTCTGTAATTATCTGTAACTGATGATTATTAGAACAAATTTCAGAATGAACCAAAGAGGTACACTCTCTTTCTCATCTTTCCTGTTGTGTTCTTGTGCATCCTGGATCTCTCCCTATCTGTAATGTAGTTGAAGACGGTGGGTGTGGCCTTGTCTCTTCGTATGATGCAGCACACCTCAGACCTTTGGCTGGGTTTTGGCTCGTTTGTGGATAAACCTGTGTCACCTTACATCAATGTACACCCTTCTAAGATCAACAACCCCTGCAGGTAAGAGGTTGGTTAAAGACGCACTCCAATAAACATTATGTTTTTGGTGTTATTAACATGTTTTTGTCATATTGTTTTGATGATAGAGGGCATATATAAGGGAAATTAAGCTAAATATTACATTTCTAAGTATTTCTTTCTTCAAATCATAAATCAGGAGCAGATAAAAAAATGCAGTTTAAAAAAGCTTGTAGTTGTTAAGTACAAACTACAATCATCAGGTCACAAGCTTCCTGCTCCGCTCCATTCTGATGCATCCAATTGCAAATAGATCCATGTACGTCTTTATTTTACTCGTCTGAGCTGGAATCAGGAACTAAACTGTATGGCTGGATAGCTACAAGATTGCTCACCCTGTGAGGGACTGTAAGCTAGCGGGAGAGAGTGTAAACAAAGGAATGATGGAAAATGAGCGCAGGCTTACTCTGCAACAACAGTCCAGCCCTCTTTTATTATTTGGATACATGAAAAACACATGTAGTATATTTTCTATCTTTTTTGCACTTTACAATTTAAAAAAAATTCTCAGATGTTTTTAAGATACAAAAAATATTAATGTATTAAAAAAAAGAGGAAGTGACAAGGTAGAGATGGTCTTGTGTGGTCAACATAAACTTGGATGCTAGGACAGCATTATGAATACGAGATGTGCATGTAAAGCAGTGCAGCAGCTCTGCATTCCTGACTGTTGCAGCTTAAAACATAAGACTGTTTTGCGTTTCTCGCCAGCGATTATGAGATCCGCTGTCGCCCGGCCCACGGTTTCCACCACGTTCTCAGCATGACTGGGAATATGAGCGAGTTCACGCGTACGATCAAGCGCCAGCGCATCTCTGGTAACATGGACACACCTGAAGGAGGGCTGGACGCCATGCTGCAAGCTGCTGTCTGCCAGGTGAATGGGGCCTTCAGTGTTGTGTCTGCATGACACTGAGAAGGGCTTTTGTTCAGGGACAATGGGTGAACTCTGACTCAGCATTGAACGTTATCTCTGCAATAGCATTAAGCAGAAGACATCAGTGTGGAAGTATGGCACACAAACAGTCACAAATGCTTACACTGGGGCTGAGTCACGCCATGTAAGGGGGCACGAAGCAACCAGTTTTCAGGGAAACATCATGGTGGTCATCAAGGCCAGAAATAGATTCTCCATTAGCTACTTATAAGCTTTCCTCAATTGCTCACGCATTTGCTCTTATTTTCTCACACGGTCTCTGCAGAGGTTAAAGACATAAAGGAGACACTGTCAGCTCGTGGGATTTTAGCTGTTTTAAATTGTTTCTTCTTTACAGAAAAATGTGAACATAACGGCAATAGATCTGATTCCGATGACTGAAAAGTTTGACACTGCATTTTTCTTTTACCGCACTCATAAAACTTCAAAATGGGAAGCATATGGAGTCCTGTGAAAAAGGTCCTGTTAGTTATCAAGCTCCCTATGTTAAGTCCAAAAAAAATCATCAGCACTTTACTTAGACTGAGAGTTTTTAAGAAAAGTTTGAGATGAACGACAAACAGCCTGTCATGCCATTTCATTATTTTTTTACTGTAGGGTATTTACATGTGTGATATTGCAATCCAGTGGGAAAAACTTACATATAACTGTTGTTTTTTTAATCATAACACACTACATAGATAGGTACATACCTTGTTAGCCAACGACACACGTTAGGCCTTCGTCACAACTGCCCTTATGGATGGATATGGGCTCTCTGCGGTGTACATGTACAGGGCACGCAGACTGTCCGCATCCGAGACACAGGCACGTCATACAGATTTTCCTTTTTTCCACCCCCTTAAGTCCTGTGTGCTGTGCAAAGGGCCCTTTAGGGCTGTTCAGGTAAGTGTGCGCTCCTTGCCTGCAGCCTGACTGTTACATATTAGGAAATTAGAGTGTAGTTTGTGCGGGCATCCTACAGGTGTCTTATAGGTGTGTGCAGCATTTGTTTACGGTCAGGGAGGAGCCAGTACCTTACCACCAGCTGAAGTGCTACGTAAAAGGGCATCACACAACAGCATTACTCGTAGGTCATAATTGCGTGTAACTTACAATATTCCTATGCTACGTACACAACAGGCATGTGATGTGTGTTCAAGAATGAGCCAAAGGAAGATTCTTGAAGGCGCTTTTAGCATACAGTGTTCACACTAGACTGTCGCATACTAGCATATGTCCCTACAGTTGGAAGAGGTTTGATGCAAAATGTTGTGAATCTTGCGCCAGACTTTTTCTTTCACTGCTCTATTGCGATTTATGAGAGACTTGGTGCCATAGAATTACGGTAAGACACAAAACGCAATTATTAATTCATCATCCATGATCACTTTGCAAACAGTTGCCACTTCAGAAAATAACAAAGGATGCTGACCATACATCACTAGCAAACCCGAGACTATTATTGGTCAAAGTTCAACTGGTTTAGCTTTCAATGTGCATTCAATGGCCTCGTGTCTTGTACTTAGAGGCCCAAACTAGACTCAAAAACGTGTGTGGTGACGTGTGTAGCGATGTGTGAATGCGAAACGTTTTGAATGTAGAAGCCCAAAATTTGCATTTACGTGCATTAACACAGATTTCTGATTGAATTTAGTCTCTTGATAGCACATTTTTGAGCCTGGTGTGAACGTAGTATGACAAATACTTTATAATCTGCTTATCACACACACAACTGTCATACATTTCCTTTTTATGACAACTCTTAAGGTGGCCGTATAAAACTCAAGGGAACTGCAGAACACACCTGCGTTCCTTTGTAGATGTCGAACCCTCCACAGGCCCGAGCACCCCAAAAACCCACAGCAGTTTCATGGGTCAACCTGAGTGCATGTGATTATGGCATAAAAAAAAGTAGAGTCTTTGCAGCAAATGTCCACATAGTGTGTTGGTTCAAGCACAAATTCTATCTGGAGCAATTCACATGTGTGCTAATTCAAATTAAAACGAAAAACTGTTGTGAAATTGTTGCTTTATTGTCCTAAAGACTTAGGAGCTAACACACCATACCTAAATGTGACTTTTCTATCAAGGATGCAGTTGGTTGGCGATCTGAAGCAAAGCGTCTGCTGCTCCTAATGACTGACCAGCCCTCTCACCTCGCCCTGGACAGCCGGCTGGCAGGGATTGTTGTGCCACATGATGGCCTTTGTCACTTGGAAAACAATGTTTACACAGGAAGCACAAAGATGGTGAGGAGTGAGAAGTAGTTTCAAGATTAAGAGTAGATTGACACATATCTCATCGTTGGGTTTTCTCCTTTATAGGATCATCCCAGTTTGGGACAGTTGTCTGAAAAGCTGCTTGAAAACCATATCTACTCTGTCTTCGCTGTGGATAAACAGCGGTACCAGTGGTATGAGGTAATCTGTCCCTCAGATGCAACCCTTGAACAGATAGTTTTACCTGATGATCCACATTCCAGTGTAACTAAAGTTAAAGTCCCATTAGTTGTCATGCTACGGAGCCCCTAAAGAGACATAGACGTAAGAAGTAAAAAAAGATTTGTACTGGTTTCTCTTGCGCACAAGAAAGTATCTGTGCACACCAGAAAATAAATGGTCATCTGCATATAGGAGACCTTTTCAGTAAGTCATCTGAAAATGACATTATGTGAACTTACTAACTTTTATTTTACCTTCAGACTCGCCTACAAAGACATCGTGGCTTTGCTTGTCCAGCGTCACCATTATGTCATCTCTGAATGTGACCTAAAACAAGTTCTAAAGTCTTTGGTTTGACACTTTTTGGTGCACGAGAAACCAGTACTATTTCTTTTTACGTTTATGTCCCTGTAGGGGTTCCATATCACACATTTGGATGTGTGAAATTATGTTCTGCATTTGACCCATCCCCTGGACGGAGCAGTGTTTTAATCCAGCTCCTTGCTGAGTGTCAAGCAGGCAGGCATTGGGTCCCACCAATCATGGATTTTTAACTCACAACCTTCCACTGTCAGGGTGGATACTCTAGTTTAAGGCCACTAAGTTGCTTACTATTCTTTAAATTCATGTGTTTGTTCCTCTAGGAGCTGGTGCGCCTACTTCCTGGTTCCTACTTGGGAAAGTTAAGCCTCCGTCAAGCACCAAGCCTGGTAGATCTGGTGGTGGATGCATATAAGGTAAGAATATAAGGTATTCTCCCTGTCCTATTGTGTTCCCCTTAGTAAAAGGAATCCTCCAATCAGTTGTGGCAACACAGTTGAACCTTTTCTTTTTACTTATTCCTTTTGCAGCCTTTTTAGTACCATCAGATTAGCAGACAGAGCTCCAGAATTCAATTGAATTTTTTAGCCCAATATTACAACAACAGACATCTAGACTCAAATATGTTAAATTTCTGTGCACGTTTTGTGGTACAACAACACACTTTTTACATCACAGAGAGTTCAACAACCATTACATGAGGTTTTTGAACAATTCAAACAGAAAAACATGGATGAGGACAAGAGGCTAAGGAGGGGTAAGCTTCAGCGTGCTTTTGTGTGCGTGAGACCTTGGGTTAGTTCAGTTGGCAGCAGTCTGCGACTATAATCTTGCCTCCGGCAAAGTGCTCCATTGTTTGCCTTGTGAATCTGCCGAATCCTCAGATTGGGGCATGCATCTACACACATATGTGCACACAAACACACACACACACACACAAACAGAGTCCAAACAGAAGCTGCCATTGTAGCAGTATCAGATCCCCAAGGAAACCATGTGTCCTAATCATGGACGGAGACAAAGATTCTATTTTTGGCTCCACCCCCTCTTACCCATAAACCCCCTGGTATTTGTAAAAGAAGAGTAGGCACAAAGAAAGGAAGTGCTTTCTAGTGATGTTGATGATTGAGCTGCTTTTAGAGAATTTAATCTAAGTCTACCTCAAAATCAGATTAAACTGGACGTTTTAGTGTCATGTAAAGCTAAAATTTAATTCCCCCTCTTTCTTTTGTCCCGCTCAGAGGCTGCTGTCAGAGGTGTTGGTGTCTGTGTCAGTGGAGGACAAAGCAGTCAGCAGATACTGGGTCTCTGTGTCTCCTCTGTGTCCCGATGGATCCACGCCTAAAGGCTGGAGCTGCACAGGAGTGCAGCCAAACCAGACGGTGAGCACTCCTACAGAGTATCAGTTTGTAGAAATTCAATCAAGAGAACTTTTACTTACAGAGAGGTTTCTTAGCCTTTTTTCTCCGTTTCGGATTGTTTGGACGTGCAAGAACACACCTACACAAGCACATTACCTAAAGCTTTCATGACAGAGAAGATTTGTTAAATAATCCAAGTTGAGCGGATTATTGCCTGTATTTAACAGGAAAACATTTCCATGTGATTCCGTGATCTTTTTTGTCCTCAAACCTTTGCCTTGCCTAATATGACTCTCCATCCAAACAAATGAGACATTTGATTTATAACGAAAATAACCTTAAAGACCGACCTGGAGGAAAATTGTGTTTTTGTGGCATTTTTCTCATGATGGAGAAAACATAATTAAACTTAAAATTGCATTTCTTTATTCAATTGTAAACCAGGAGCAGACGAAACAATGCTGTTTGTAAAAGGTTCTATTTGTTAGTAAACACGTTGGGCGGCCCACAAGCTTTCTGCTCCGCTCCATTGCTATGGATTCACTTGTGGACAAATAAATCAATGTATGTCTTTTTTTTCCCTCGTCTGAGCTGGAATCTGGCTCTAAACTTCTCAAAAATTTCTCGCCATTTTTGTTTCACTGCGGATGTTAGGTTGAGTTGTGGGGGGGCTGTGAGATTGTGGGAGAGCACGTAAACAGATGGATGACAGGAAGTACAGGCGGGCTTACTCAGCACCAACAGTCCAGCCCACAGCTCAGAGGCAAATTTTTAATGAACTACTGCCGCTCTGTAGAAACTATGTCCTAGATCATTTGGGCTAAAAATGGGATAATCATTTATAAAAGACCACTGGAAACACTTTAAAATAGAGCAAATGAGGATTAAAGTGGGTTTTTAAAAGTGTTTGTTGTGACTATTTGCTCTGCATGATTAAATATTTCAATTTGAAGGAAAACATAAAAGCACTTGGCTATAAATACATGTAGATGTAGATACACTAGATATGAATACACTGGGAATTGTAGCTTTGGTTTCTCTATTTCACATTCATAAATGTGCTGACATTCTCTTTTCTGTAACCTTTGTGTGATCCTTCTTAAACTCCAAGACACTAAATCATTGCTCTGTAATTGTTTCATTGTGGTGAGAGACAAACGCTCAATCCTTTAATCCTTGGATGGATTAAACTGAATTATGGAAAGAAGTTTTCCGCAGTGGTGATAAATATCAGGAAAAGGTCTTGTTGTGCACAGTTTTCCACATCAATAGGATAATTATTCATGCTGAGTCACTCCAACTATTTAGAACTATTTAGATTTTGCCTATGTACTGTTTAAAATTGAGGTATCGATGTTGTAACCAGGCAAAGAGATGCCATTCATTTACTGTCATTCCTGCAAACAAACAAAGGTTTGAACAGAAAAAGTAAATACTTTCAGTAATGTAGCATCCATCAACATACGATAGAAATTTACCAACTCAAATCCAAATTTAAATATGCCAGATGAGGACAAAAATATAGGGTAACTTTTTCAAACAGCATTTTTTTAATTCACAATGATTTGAATAAAGAAATACACAAAGCGCAAATTTGAGCGTGTTCTCCATCTTGAGAAAATTACTACAAGAACATGTTAAAAACACCAAAACACAATTTTTAAAGAATTTACTGTCCAGAAAGTGTTCTGTCAATGCGAAGCTAAAAATACTGCCCTGTTTTTGTCATGCAGGTCTACTTTAATATCACCATCGGTCAACACTCCTGTGCTGATGATGGCAAAGATGAAGACGTGAGGGTGATCGTTCGCCCTGTGGGTTACAACGAGTCGACGGTTGTTAGGATCCGTTCCAAATGTCACTGCCGATGCGGAACAACAGGGCATTGCCATGAAGACGAACAGTTGCCCTGTCAAGGGCCTCAAGATGGTGCAAAGCAGGAGCATCTTCTGCATGACAACACAGATCCAAGCAGGAGCTGTAGAGCGAGCGGTGCAGATGTGGACTGCAGTGGGCGGGGAATGTGTGTGTGTGGGAGCTGTGTGTGTGACCAAGTTAGACTTGGGACTATACAAGGGAAATATTGTGAAATAGATGACTTCTCCTGTCCATACAAAGGGGGACTAATCTGTGCAGGTAGGGAAAACCCTAATACATCAAAACTAGTTTGTAATAATGAGACTTTTGAAAATTGTTAACACCTGTAAACTAATTTCCCCCTTTTTCCATCTGTCCTTAAGGTCAAGGTGTGTGTGTTTTGGGACAGTGTGTCTGCGAGGATGGGTGGAGCGGTGATGACTGTGGCTGTCCCCTCTCCACAATTACCTGCTTTTCAAATGGTTTACTCTGCAATGGGCAGGGCAAGTGTGTATGTGGAAAGTGTGTGTGTGACGAACCTCAACGGCATGGAGACTTCTGTGAGAAATGTCCTACTTGTCAAAGCACATGGCAATCTTACTGGTACATGAGAAATTCAAATCTTGACATGAAATTAACATGAAAGTCAAGATCTTACCCTTGATTCACTGTGAATGTTTTCTTTTGTTTTTGTTTTTTAGTAAAAGTGGGACTTGCCTACATTCTTTTGGACTCTCGCAAAAAGAGGTGTCAATGGTCAGCTACATGGATAATGCATCAGGTAATCTGAGCCCAACTTTGCTTGATGATAATATGCTTCAATGTGACAAACCCATCATAACCCATTGGTCTTCTTCCTTCCTTCATAGGTTAATTGGCATCTCAAAATTGCCCATAGGTGTAATTGTGTGACCCTGCAACAGACAGGTGTTCAAAGTGTACCCCACCTTGTTCAGTAGCTGGGTTGGCTCCAGCAGCGGGATCCAGTGGGTTCTCAAGATAGATGAATATAAATGTTTCTGTTGTTTGTGTGAAAAAGCAGAGAAGACACAATGATGACATTGTAATTGTTGTTTATCTAAACACAAATGCACAATTTATCAATGTTTCAATCATATTCTAGAGTTGTAATTTGAAAAACTGACACGTAGTGAAAAAGTCGCTGATTTGGAAAACCTTCTAGTAGAGGATTTTTTGTTTTGTTTATATAAGTCTTAAAAGTTGTTCACCCCCAAAAATACTACAATTTAGGAAAAAAGAGATAAATTAAGTTACTCCAAAACATTAATTGTCTTATCTTGCTGAACTTACACTAAATTCAAATATTGTTTAGGCTTTATGTCATCCTACTTACATACATCCATCTTCAGAACCTGCTGAATTCTGGGGTTGCTGGAGCCTATCCCAGCTACACTTGCATAAGGGGGGGGGTACACCCTACATAGGTCATCAGTCTGTTACAGGGCCACACAATAACACACACTCACATGCACACATAGTGGCACTTTAGCCATTTAGCTATTCCACCTATGAAGCATGTTTTTGGACTGTGTGAGAAAGTGGCCGGAGAAAACCGACACATGCACCAGGAGAACACACAAACTCCACACAAAAAGGACCCAGCCAGGATTCGAGGCAGGGATTTCTCACTGTGAAACTTTATGTCATCCTACATGGCATTTTTTTCAAGTTATACGTCGCTCCCGAGTACGAGTCGCAGCACCAGAAAAAATGCATAAAAGAGAATTATGCATGAGTATGCATTAGTATTAGTAATTAAGTCACACTGGAGTATATGTTGAACTTTTGGTAGAAAGGTGTGATGCTATTGAAAAAGATTTGCCAAGCCCAATGTAACGCTGCTTTCACATCAAATTTTCATCAACGAACACATCACATTTGCTGCTCATTGGTTGTCCAAAAATGTGATCACAAACGTTATCGGTTGCGAAACAAACGCTAAAGGGCAACAGGTTGTTAGCGGGAAAATAAAGAATATGTGAGCCAATATTTATTAATCAAAAATCATATATAAATTGCTCCTGAGTATAGGTTGCACCCCCAGCCAAACTATGCAAAAAAAAAATTAAAATAAATGATAAAATAAAATGACTTATCCTCCAAAAAATTTGGTACATATGATAATTTGTTTAAATCCATTTTAGAAGACTCTGCCTTCATTAGGGTCTTGGCAGACCAAGTTTCATAATAACACAAGACTATAGTGTAACACACCTGTGCACACATGCTGTTCTAGTGGCACTTTATTGCTTGCAAAGCTGCACAACTTGTTGTCTTTGAGTCAGTAAGCCAGGTATCACAGTTACAGCTGTGTTTCCCATTTACCTTCAGTTCCAGCTTGATTTCTTCATTTTTTACAAACACACACACCTAAGCTGAATCCCAGCTGAGTCACTCCTGGACTGGATGACACACACACAAACGCGCACACACAGCACTGCACGTCCAAGAGTTACAGTTTTTAACCCTCCTTCCAAATTTTTGAACAGCACTTCTCATTGTGCACAGCCCTCCCAGCACCCAACGGGACACTCTTCCTGCTCACACCCACTCCTCCCCTGGTGCAGCAGGAGCCAGGTCCCCATGGTAACCACGTTAGAAAATGTCAAAGCCTTCTTTGGGCTCTTTGTTTTGACCAATCAGCCCGTCATCCGCACATGCTCACCAGCAGATACACAGCCAGCTGTGTTCAGCATAACTGGCAAAACAACCACTGGCTGCACTCTCCATGTGTGCTACTCTGGCTGAAATTACTTTTCGTATTAGTAGTTAAAAATGTTTAAAAAATATGTGTACTTTTCATCAAAGTATTGCATTTTTTCCTTATTCTCTTTCTTCAGAATTAGGATTTAGCTTGAAAGCATTACATTAAATATGGAAATTCCACTTCTGACATTTTGGAAGTTGAAGACACAAACTTTCTAAAGTTTTTTTTTTTTTTATCAGAGAAATACGGTGGCCCTAAATCATTTTGATTTACTTAGTATTTCAATGTATATTTTACTTAATTGTTTTTTGATGTTTAAATGTAATTTTTTTTTTTTTATTACTGTTTATTTTGCTATTTTAATTGTTGTTGTGATCTTAAATATGTTTTTGCATTAAGTGATTTGTTAGTCTAATTTGGACTTCTGGGCCACCGTAGAAAAATGACTTTTGATGGAATTATTCTTTCCAGAAAAGGTCCTACACTTTTTTTTAAAGAGTTTCTGTCTCCTCTTTCCATCGTTATCTGCTTCATTCTTTTGTAAAATGACAAAAGGACTTTTAAAATGACGAACCAAGTTCGCCTTTTAAGCAAACATTAAAACTAAGGAATTCATGGGGATGTCATTCTTCTTTCTCTTTCGGCTTTTCCCATCAGGGGTCGCCACAGCGAATCATCGTTTTCCACCTCACTCTATCATGGACATCTTCTACCCTAACATTAGCCAACTTCATGTCCTCTGTTAAGACATCCATATATCTCCTCTTAGGCCGTCCTCTGGCCCTTCTGCCAGGCAGTTCCATCTCCAACATCCTTCTACCAATATATCCACTATCCCTCCTCTGAACATGTCCAAACCATCTCAGTCTGGCTTCTCTGACTTTGTCGCTAACACAGGCAACATGAGCCGTCCCTCTGATGTACTCGTTCCTTATCCTGTCTAACCTGGTCACTCCTAAGGAGAACCTCAACATCTTCATCTCCGCTACCTCCATCTCAGCCTCTTGTCTCTGTCTCACTGCTACCGTCTCTAACCCATTCATGGGGATGTCATTAAGTGATGAAATAAAAGTTAGATTACTTATTAAATAAATAATTAAAGTGTCCAAGGGTCTTTGGAGACTTTTTGTTTATCTATTCATCTTCAGCACCCATTGACTCCATTTCGGGATCACAGGGTTGCTGGAGCCTATCCTAACAACCGTTGGGAGTTTAACTAGCATGTTTTGATTACAGTGGAGCAATGATATATTTTTTAATTGTTCATTCTTTTAATATTATTTTATCTATTTAATCTCTAACCTTCAGTTATTTTCTGTTTTGTAAACAAACACATCTCATTTTTGGAACAACTGTTGTCCATTTTTTTGTTGAGAATCTCTTTTGGTCTCCACAGAGTTTCATTTCTGTGCTAATGTGTGTCCACAGAGTCCGCCAGCAGCGGTCAGCTGGTGAGAACTTTCCTCAGCGTCTGCGCGCTGACAGTGCTGTGTGGCCTGATGGTGGTGGCCGTGTCCCGGCTGCTGCTGCTGAAAAGGGGACGGTCCCAGGGGGTCTCCGAGGACGGGGGCTATCGTTGCACTGGAAAGGTGATCTCTCACATGTCATTCGTGGACAAAAGTGAAAAGGGAAAAGAGGGGGGAAATGTCCCTGGAGGCTGCAGTAACATGAGGGGAAAGCGTCATTGTTGAGCATATTTATGGTAATGAAGACCGTTCAGTGAAATGCGTCTGCCCTTGGAGGGACAGCTGCTTTTTACATTTCCTCTTAACTCCCTGATCGCTATCAGCAGTTTTTCTGATTTTTTGACCTTTTAATGACATGCAGCAACTCTGAGAAGGAAATGTGGATAGAAATGTCTTGTTCTGGTGATGTGCATTTTAGAACCCCTTAACATACTAGTTCTTCTTTTTATACGGTTTAATTGACCTTTAAGATAACAAGCACAAATAATTGGTTTATCAGTTGCTATGTATTTGTAACAGCTGGTTAAGCCACAACCAGGGAGGATTTTGAAATTTATCAAGTGTGCTCGTTTTAAGAGGGACCTTTGCTGTTATTAGTGATCTCCAATTTTGACACTGGAAAATTTTCTGCTGTTTTTCCATCAGGAAGTCATTTTGCCAGCCTTATTTGAGACCTTCAGTTCATATTTCTAGGTTTCTGACCACTTACTTAATTGTTTTTAGGCCAAAAGTGTAGATTTTTAGCATATGTGTTAGTGTTACAACCCAGTCCAGGGCATAAAGAATGAAACATTAATCAATGACTCAATAACTACATAGACCCTACAAATTAAAGTAATTTGGGATTTATTTAGCAAAAAAAGCAATTGTTAACACAAAAATACCAAATTTTTCAAGGACCAGAGGATGCTCAGTATTTGAATGTTGCTTTGGACATCCTTACCCCATCAGGTGCTCTGGACAATTAGGCACAAATCTTTCCACCAAAGATGGCAGATGGAAGACCGAAAAAACAGAGACAAAAAATACAATCCAAAAGCATAAAAAACAGAATCATGGACTCAGCCGTAACATCAGTTTCTCTAAAAAAATAAAAAAGTTGTTTTAGCATTAAATTAGTCTTTAGACTTTCTTGAACTCAAGTCCTTGAAAAAATTCATTCTTCCCTGCAAGATCAACCCTTCCTCTGGGTTTAAAGACCCACTCCAGTTATTTTTTAATCTATTTTAAAAGTTTTCCCATTGGTCTTGTAATTGTGATAATGTAACTTTTGGCTTGAATGAAATAAAAACTGTTGTTTTCTTGGACATAAATTCTGTAGAGCAGAAAAGGTTTATTAGAAATTTGCCTCTGAGTTGTGGGTGGTACTGTTTACATGCAGCAACTCCACCCCCCTTCCCCTCCCTGTTGCTGAGAGCTCTCTGTTTGGACGCTCTCCCACTAGCTTACAGCCCCTCACACCCTCAGCAAATACAGCAAACCATATTGGAGTTATCCAGCCGTACAGTTTTGATCCAGATTCCAGCTCAGACGCGGAAAACTAAGATGGACATAGATCTATTTGTCTACAAGTGGATGCATCAGAATGGAGCGGAGCAGGGAGCTTGTGTCCAGCCCATTGTAGCTTCTACGTCACAACTGCAAGCTTTTTCAAATGGAATTACCTTCAACTGTTCCTTATTCACAATGATTTGAATAAAGAAATAGTCAGAAATGCAATTTTAAACCTAAATTTCTTTTATATTGTCCTTAATGAGAAAAATCCCACAATAACATGTTAAAAACACTATTTTCATCGGCGTGGGTCTTCAAACTGATGCTCCAGTATGGATGAAGTGACAGTGGCAGCATTCTCCTTTCCTTTTTTTAGTCTCACACTGTCAGTTGAGCTGGTGCTCTTTACAATCCTGAGGAATCAAAAAGTAAACGAACTGCTTTTCACATGGAAGGATTTTCCGATATGAGATTAGTTTCTTTTTATTTATGAGATTTAACCTTCTGCAGCCTAAGAAATGGCAAAAGAAATAAGAGTGAGAGAATTTCTGATATATTTTTTAAAAACATGGATACCCTGAGGGGAGCAGTGAGCCGCAGACACAGCCAGGCTCAGGAACCATTTGGTGGTTTAGCCGCACCAATCCAACCCCTTAATGCTGAGTGTCAAGCATTGTCCCATTTTTGGAGTCTTTGGTATCACTCGGCTGTTGATTTGCACTCACGACTTTCTAGTCTCACGGTGAACACTCTAGCACAAGGCCATTAAGCTGCTTTACTTGTTTGGAGATTTCAGGATTTGTGCTGATTATTCTGCTTGTTTCTCTTTCTTCAGGATCTATCATACATTCCTACGACCAATGAGAAAACGGTAACCTACAGGAGAGACCGCCCACCCGACCATCCTTTGGAGATGCACATTCAGGTTCCGAAAATGGCCTTTGGTGACCCCTGGCAGTGCTGAGGAGGTCTTCTAACATTTAAAAGAAGCCAGCAGATATGCACAAGAGGGGAGCTGAGTTGCAAACTTGCTTTTGAGTTCCTGGCACATCAACAAAAAAATGCACACAGAGATTGTGATAAAAAAAAAAAAAAAAAACAAAGCTGCGGAACGTCCACAGAATTGTGAAAATAAGTGACTAACTTTGGCCAGTATTGCGGAAACCGAGAAGAAACAAAGAGCACAAGTCCTGCACCTCTTTCTCCTCTGTAGGAGCAAGCGCGCTACAATTTCTACAGGGTAAAGGATGGTTGTTCTTCTTTTTTAGCAGCAGTTACTGTTGTAACAACAGTAAATTGCATATGTGTGTGTGTGTGAGAGAGAAAGAATGAAGTCTGTGCTTTTTTATTTATATTTTAGTGAACACACTACAATTGATGGTATCATTTTAGTGAGAGGGGTCACGCTCCCACTGCACCATCTCTCTCTGTCTTAGTCTGCCCCCTTGTGGTCAAGGTAACGAATGGCATTCTCTCTTGAATATTACACAATAATGACCTCAATCAATTTTCAGGACACACCTGTGATTCCATATGCTTTCAATATCGTCTCTTCTAGTAATCTAAATCTTCATTGTTTTAATACTTTTATTTGCTTTGTGTGGTTTGAAGAATTTACATTACTTTTACTTTTTTTTTTACTGTAATGACAATAATATGAAGACTTGCACTTAATAATGCATCATACTGCTGAAAGTGGGGGGTGTCGCAGCAGAGAGCTGTGACAGTGTATGGTGTATTAGCTACTTAGAAGAAAATCATTCAAACACTGGAATAACAAAGACTGGGATTTGTGTTTTTGAGTTTCAAAATACGCACATTCAATCAAATGTATAACCAAACTCCAAATATTGTGACGTCTGCAGATTCCGAAGATTACAGCTAGTGTTTTTTTTTTTCTTAACAATTGTCGCACACTTAAAGAAATGGTCAGAACCCTTTGAACATTGTGCATGGCATGGATGGACATTTTAGCGCGCTTGATCCTTCTCTTTTTGATTCTTTGTGTTAATCGGTGCTGTTTTCGGCACTTGCTGCTCTACTTTACTGTAAGTTGGAAACACTAATGATTATTTATTTTGGATTCTTTTCGTGAGTTTGGTTGTTGATAAGATTAAAATTCCTAATTTATAAAAGACAGCTAATGTGGTTGGAAATATGAAGAACCACAAGAATTACTCAGCAATAAGGTAGCTTATGATCATCTCATTTAACTTGGTACTGAATTTGGATTTATGAAGGCACTTTTTAAAATATGTTTGCTGTAATTTAATGTGACTCTTCTTAATAACTGGTTTCGTTTCAATAAAAATGTCAGATTTTTAAAAAATATTATATGAGTCCTCAGATCTTTACTTTTACCACAACATAAATTAGAAATATGGCAAAAAATGACAACATTTAAATATTAGAGGAGACTGGAGCTGGTTGTCACAAGACTTATTCTAGAAACCGTGGTGTATTTTTGATATGTTAGTCTTCATAGCTTATTCATTTGCACTTCCAAATTTGTCACAAACATTAAGATGATGGCACAAGTTCACATTTTCACTTTGTTTTTGTGTTAACATCTTGTGGGTTATTAGTAGGAATGCAACTATTCACTTTCCCCACAATGCGGTTAAAACCTTGATTTTGAGGTTTTGTTTTGGTTAAATATATGATTTGTGTCTTACAAAACAACAACAAAAAATAAAAATCAGAAAAATCTTCTTTTGAATTTTAAGAAGAGAATAACAATGAGGAAAAACCTTTTAGGTGGCTCACACTAAACATGGTATAATTTAATAAAACTCTACTAAAATCTTCTTAAATCGATTGTGGACGTTGGAATGTTGGTCCACTCCTCTTCACTTGTCTTCAAGGATATTGGCAGGAACTGGAACACACTGTCGTTTACGTCGATCCAAATTATCCCAAACACGCTCAATGTCCGGTAATTATGCTGTCCATGCAAGAACTGGGATGTTTTTTGCTTCCAGAGAATTGTGTAGGGATCCTTGCAGCATGGAGCTTTGCATTTCATGCCCATTTATGTTCAAAGTTAACATATTTATGACGAAGAAAACAATATAGCACATTCAAGTTCTTATGACATGTTCAACATATGCCACTTGTTCACGTTATGTTGCAAAATTGGGGGCTGTTCTTGGATTTATGGGACATCAATTTGCCTCAGGCTCGTGTTGTGGTATTTGTGTGCATTCAAAATGTCGTCAATGAAATGCATCTGTGTTCTTTACCCATATCATGCGCCACCCCATACCATAACTCCACCGCCACCATGGGAAATAATCGACAACCTGATCATCTCTATATGACGTAGATGTGCTGCACTGCTACCTGATATGGGTAAAAAAAACAACAACTAAAATTCATTCCCATGAAATAATATTCAGATATAGATTTATCCTGTTGTATTTTAATGCACCACAGTTACAGTTTTAATTATTAAGAAGCCATGCGTGAAATTATGCTCAGAATAAATAACCAAATTAATTAGTTTCAACTGTATTGTTTATTTTAACAAGACTCTCCAAAAAGCTTCAAATTACAAATGAGGTATAAGAAGGCAGTGTTCACAGACTAAAATGAAACTAGCTTTAAAGTGCCGTTTGTAATTGCTTTAAAAAAATCCAAATAGAGCAATGTTTTTATGAAGTTCCCAGTATGATCTGCAATTATTCCCCTGCTCTTTGTGTCTCGGATCCCTGCGCGCGCTCGTTCTCGTGCGCTCCCGGAGACTGGCTCGGGCTCCCGGAGCCGCTGATGTCCGTGTCGCTGTTGACGCTCTTCAGTCCCGGTTCCCCGCCATCCTCCGAGCCTTCCGCCGTGTGCGTCCTGACGTGCTTGTTGAGGTGGTCGGAGCGCATGAACCGTTTGTGGCACACGGAGCATTCAAAGCGCTTCTCTCCGGTGTGCGTGCGCAGGTGCCGCTGGAGCTCGTCGGAGCGCGTGAAGCGTTTCCCGCAGAAAAGCCAGTTGCAGACAAACGGTCGCTCCCCAGTGTGCCAGCGAAGGTGGGCCTTCAGGTGGGAAGTCTTTCCGTAGACTTTACCGCAGCCGGGGATGTGGCAGCTGTGCACTCCCCTCCGTCGAGGACTCGAGCCCCCCTGTCCAAGTCTGTCTGCCTCCTGACAGTTGGGGCAGTCGCACGTGGCCTTACCGGAGTGCCTCCGAGAGGAGAGTCGAGAGTTTGCAGGCAAAGAAACCATCGGGCTTGCTGTCAGAGCCGGGGCTGCCGCTGCTGCAGGCTCCGAGTAAGGGGATGGGACAGGTGTCCTGAAGTCGTCGAACAGGTGTTGCGCGGCGGGCAGCAGGTGCTGAGGAGCGCTGGGGCTGAAGGCAGAGCTGTAGTCGCTGCTGTATCCGCTCAGAGGGGACGATAACCCGGCTGGGTTCGGTGGGTCCACCCAGGTGGGCCCCATGTCCCACCAAGCTGAAGAGACGCTCTCTCCAACAGGTTTCAACCACGAATCATATGGATGCATCCTTTGATATATTCCAGTTATGCTCTCCGCGTGGGAGGGAAATTTGGTCAGAAACATTGTGCGCTGAGCGTGCGCCGATTCAAGCACGCTGTCTGAAGGCGGCACGGGGGTTTGGTACATGGAAAAGTCGTTGCATGAAGAGGAGGTAGCTGTCACCGAGAAAGCGGAGGTCTCTGTCATGCCATTACTCCTGGAGGTCCCAGAAGAAACTCCGAGTGAGGTGGGGCAGGTATTGAAAAAGCTGTTGCCTTGAACATGTCCCTTCCACGGGTAGAACCCTTTGCTGAGTCCCGGAGCTTCATCTGAAGGAGAAGGAGCGTAAGAAAGCGTGGGCTCACCGATTCTGCTGCAGGTGGCAGCCAGCATGGCCAGCGGATTACTACTGCTCGCCCGCGGTTCTTCCTGAGGATAACACAAGCACTTTTAGTCATGGATGAGGGCGTGCGTAAATGCGCACAAACATTAATTGTTTAAATCTACTTTTGGGTTAAGCTGGCGTGCGTAAATGCGCACAAACATTAATTGTTTTAATAAAAGTTACAAAGGAGAAAAACAATTTTTAAAATTCAACCGAATAATTTATTCTTTAAAATGAGCTTTCTGTCTGTGTTAAACTTACCCCCAGCAGAGCAGCCATGTACTGTCTAGTGATGCAGCAAACGGTGGAAGTGTGTTTGTGTGTCCTTTGTGCGCACTCTCGGGGACTGCATGCAATCAGTGTGCCTCCTGTCTCACTCCTTTGGTAGTTGTAGCTTCTTCGTGACTTTGAAGTGCCGCTGAGCATCTGATGACCAATCAGAAACCAGACCAGACTGTCTCCAAACGTCTGCGCTCGAGGTCATCATAAATTTTAAACGTCAGGACCAGCTAAAGTGGCATTTAAGGGGGATAATGTAAGAAGTTCAAGACGAAAAAGAGAGGCCATGTTCAAAGCTGATGAAATAAGAACTAAAGAATGTGGCATGGTTTGTAAAATTATTTTTTCACATGCACATGTTATTTAATCCCAGAAAAAGGTCAAATGTTGGCTGAATGTTACAGACTGTTTTCCTTTTCGGTTACTTTAATGTCACAAACAGGCACCACAGGGCTTCTGTTTGTCCCCTTAAATGAGTTTTTCATGTAAATAGGGTCAATTCAAACTTTTAAACCAGGAAAAGGCTTGGAAGTTCGGACGCAAGCTGGCCGGATGTGTCAGAATGTGTTTGAAGTGTTGTCTGATGTATTTGCTGGTGTTGTGAGGTCAAGGATAGGATTCTGATAGATGGGGGTCTGCTCCTCCCCTGTCCCTGGGGCGCTTCCTTCCCTCCAGGGTGACACCGCCACTGCCTCTGCGATTCCATTTCTCCAACACGAGACTAATGTCTTCTTGAGAATCAATCTGTTTCTGTGTCGCGATGATTCTGTAGAGCAACTTTAACGGCAGTCAAGCTCAGACATGTAGGCAGGAGGGGGTTTCACGCCTGTAAACTCAAGTACAGGTACTTTGGCTGATGCAGGATCTCAGAATTAAATAAACAAAAAGAAAAGGTGATACAACAATGACCAATCAGTTTTTTAAACATATAAATCACTTTTTAAATCATGTCAATAAAAATCAAAAAATCATTTGATTCCTTCATCTAATACAGTATATATTTTTAAGACATTTGACATTTGTGTGATCTGTGAAATTCATTTTAATGTTATAACCAGACAAAGAAAGAAAGACACTATAAAAACCAAAAAGAGCTACAATTTTTGTGAAACGTTTAGCCAAAAATAGGTAACTTTATAAAGTTTTACTCTTTGTGACATCAAATTGCAATAAAATAAGAACTAGTTTCTCTTTATAAAAACAAAATTAGAACTTACTTAAAATCCCAATGTTTACATTGGTCTATGTTTTCTGTCCCATAATTCATGATCACTCCACTGTGTGGGGGTGGGGGGGGGGCGCTTTCCTACTTCCATGAAATCTTAAAAAAAAACACTTTTGGAGGGAAATGTTTAGCTACTTTTTACATTTTTGTGGTAAGAATTACTCATCTATTGTTATTCGTTTTAAATTGACTACTTGCTGTAATAAAATAATAAGTTAAATAAAACTTGTCAATAATTAGTTTTTTATAACACAGTTACACCATGTTAAAAATGTGTGGATCAAATTTGAGACAGTGGGTAAATAAGAGTTGTTTATTCCCCCCGAATACTCATGTCAATAATATGCACCTTAAACGAAAAATGTTGTGAACAAAAACTCACCAAATCACCCAACATTTTATAATTGATACGATATCTAATGAAAAAAAAAGTGATATTGCAAATGTCTTTGTGGATATCATTTAAGAGTTTTAGAAACAACTTAATTCCAAAAGAATTTAAATTTTCTTTGGATTTTTTGAGGGGCTTTACAGGGTGAACCCTTGTGCTATCGTAGGCACTTTGACATTGGGAGTTGGGTCATCTAGACCCATTAGACAGTGCGCTAAACCTTTTTTCTTTAATGATTTGTGATCTTCACTGGTGTCCATGGATTAAATTCGAAATCTTTCCACCTTTATCCACCTTTGTCATGGTAGGGAGAACATGTCAATGTAAGGGTGGGGTCATCTAAGATAGCACAAGGCTAAATAAGAAATTTGGAAGCAAAGTACCGATGGGTCATGCCAAAAAAATAAAACATAGTTTATTGTTGAGCAATGTAGGTGTAATGTTTGTGTCTCGGATAGGTAAGGCTGTGAACAAACACACAACTGTTTGTGATTCGTTTGGTTCCCATTTTTCAATCTGTTTTCTTTCTACTGCTAGTCCAAGACAGAGTAAAGGGGTCAACAGTATTTTCAGAGACTCTCAAACCTTTCCTTCCCTGAGTCAGCGTCTTCAGTTCATCCACGGTGATGCTGGGGTGTTTCAAAACATTCAGAAGCAGTAGAATCTCCACACAAAGGTCTGAATCTGATAAAACCCTCTAAGGAGAAGCACCAGATGCTGAGACATTTTCCTTTAGTCTGGATGTTAATTTACTCCAAAAACATCAACTTTATTCTGAAAAATGAAAGTATTTCTTAAACAGTGTATAGGAAGGTTAAAATAACACATTTTAGCAAAGCTTTTCCAAAGTTGAAAATACATTATTTTAGGAGGCACACCTAAGTAAGACAAAATGACAGGCTCCCGTGGGGGTATCTGTTTTCCCACACAGCCTGAGGCATTGCCGTGTGCACAGGTGGACTTTACAGTACATGACCACCCTCCCTTTAACCTGATCGCCATCCTCACACGCCACCCAAACAGCTGTCCCTCTCTTTTAGACGCATTCTTTTCCCACACTGAAAGTGTGTGTGTGTGTGTGTGTGTGTGAGGGGGTCTGTGCGTGTTAAAGGCGCCCAATGAAACCCTGTCTGAGCCTCAACCTGTTCCTTTGGCAAAGATAATGACCACATTATTACGCGCCATCGAACGTCGACAAAAAAAGATTGCCATGTGTTTTCCAAACACTTTGTGGGCATTGAGACAGAAAGAGCAGAATGAAAGGAGTGAAATAACGATCTGGCACTTCTCAGGGAGAGCGAAGGGGGAAGTGTTTTATTTTATTTGAACCCCCCCCTCTTACCCCTGGGTTGTTCTGGTAGCCATATTGGTCAGGAGGCCAATGGAGAAAATAAGCTGGAAATCTAAAGAGATGTTACCAGAACACAAAAAGTTACATTCAGTCATATTATCCCCTGCTCAGTGATATTAAAAACGTTCCATGCAGCCAAGCAGACTTTGAGTGTAAATCTGTTTTGTTTTTTTTTGTTTGTAATTTGTCTTTTCATGGCCTTGAAACTCCTTAACAAGTTTCACAGATGAAGGAAGTAATCCAGGTGAGTGGGTGCCAGGATGTGCCTGGAGCAGCTCCTCCTCTGCTTCCTGTAATTATTGCAGTGAGAGGGCACGTCGTCCGTCTGTCAGCAACAGGCTGATGGATGACAGTGGCAGTGCAGCCAGGAGAATTGTTCAAGCTTTCCTGATTACATTTTTTAGAATCCTGTTTTTCAAGCCACCAATCAAGAACCAGTCAGTTTCTTTGCAAATTCTGGATTTTTCTACTATTTCCATTCCAAAATGTCCCAAAGCAAATAAACTTGTTAGAGTGTAAGACTACAATTTGTAAAAACAACAAAGTCATTCAAAAGTTTGTTTTGCTTGTTAATTTATAAAGATTTTTTTTATGTGATGAAAGGAGATTGACTCTTTTGTATTTTCTTCTACCGGTACATGCAGAAATTTGAGTATTATTGATGTGTAACTATTGAGGGACCTAAAGTCCCTTTCCAATCATCTTTAGATCTATTTTAGAAGCATTCCTTTAGTTATGATGATGCCGTTTTATAAAAAACCTGTCGATTTTCTTGGACATAGTTTCTGCAGAGCGGCAGTAGTTCATCTGACCCTTTTGGCCAGGGCAAACCCTGACCCCTCCCTTTCACTTCTCATTGCTGAGAGCTCTCTATTTACATGCCCTCCTGCTAGCTTACAGCCCCTCACACCCCCAACTAAACATTAGTGGTGCAACAATAAAACATTATTGAAGCTATAGCCATACAGTTTTAATCCTGATGCCAGCTCTGGCGCTGAAAACAAGGACGTAAATGGATCTGTTTGTCCACAGGTGGATGCATCAGAGGGAGTTTGTGGCCAAAAGGAGCTCTTTTTCAAAGGGCGTTTTTTTGTTTGCTTCCGATCCACGATTTGCATAAAGAAAAACTTAATTTTGAGTTTGATCTTGTTCATAGAAATGTTCTCCATCATCAGAAACATCCCACAAGAACATGTTAAAAACACCACAAACCATTTCCATCAGCGAATCTTTGATATGCATTCATACACAGACACATGCACTCACAGGGCTTGAGTTTGAGCACCTGCCTTTTTTGCCTCATAATAAAAAGTGTCCCCATTTTTTTCTTCTTTTTTTCATATTGTATATATTTTTTCTCTTTTTTTATTTAACATGAATACATTTCTATTAAATATACAAGAAAAATAGTGGCTACAAAATCCCCCGGTATTACATCTGTCTTTGTGGTTCCGCTTGGACTCAGAGCCACCAAAGAGCAACTTGAATCTGAGAGTTCTTCATCTTTCCAATCACAACAAAAGTGTTTGGAGCATCAGATGCAAAAGAGAATTTAGCTGCGAGTCCCAACATAGGACAAGATTCTCCATGGATACAACTGTCAGGAACTGGAGGTGAAGGAGCCAAAATGCAGGAAACTGGGTTTGGTGGCAGAACATTTGATAAACAATCTTAAACAGGACAAAATCCGTGGAGAAACAAAAAACAGATGACATGACAATGTAGAACTAAAAAACAAGACATTTCTATACATTGAGGACCATGAATAGAAATGAAGACAGCTGTGGATGATTAACATGAACCTGGAGTGACTGATAGAGGACATGACCAACACACCACTGAAAAACGGAACTAAACTGCTAAATTCCCACAACAGTATAACATTAAATATTATTACTAATTAATAATTGGGGATAAAAGTTGTAGGATGTCTGTCTTTAAAGTACTACCACCTGCATTAAACTTTATTCGTGTTGATTATGCCTGCAGCACATTGTGCCAAAATAAATAGCCTTCAGTGTTTTATGGCTTTGAAATTCTCAAAGACTATGATTAAGCGAACAAACTCATGTTGACAATATTTTGTGAACATAAAATAAATGACAATTGTAGCACTTTCACCAAAGAAATATTTATCTATTAGTTTTTTTTTCAATTTTACTAAATTTTACGTAATATCCATATTGTTTAACAAAAATGTTTCATTTGCTGCCTTTTCTCCGACGTTGAACCCGGAGGAAAACGTTCTCTGCCAAGTCTTCACTTTGCTCATGTGAAAAAGCATCTGCTCCCTCCTGATCCAAAACAGGAAGGATGTCTAAAGAAAAGAGTCACTTTTTGGCCGAATCTGAATTCTTCCAGTACCCCTAACTTTTTCCCTCCAAGCAAAGAGATATGGAAAAACAGTGTCGTTAAATTGGGGCGAAACTACCCCTCGATTATGACATGAATAGTCACCAGTGAGCTCCGTTAGCGCATAGCTGCAAGCGCTCAGAAAATACAAAACAATATGAGTTTTGTAATTTATGCAAAAACAAAAAGTCATGACTTACAAGTAAACTTCTGTGCTTCAGAGCAAACTCACACGAACAAAAACACTTCTCTTTTGCAGCACAGCTTGATGCGGAACACCCTCCATGGACCAAATTATTATGTGATGAGTTTTAAAGGAAAGTTTTGATCATGCTAATGAGATATGGGTTTCAGAAATGCAGTTATCAAATATGGTATGAATGGTTTCATGGGATTAAGCAAGTGCTGAGAAATATTGAAATGGCAGAGAAAAGTGATTTTGAGCAGATACAAAAAAAAAGAACTGTTACATGTTGGGCAACTCAGAAGTCTTCATTGTCGTCTGTTTTTACTTGGACTTGTGTCACGGGGAGTGGGGCTCGAGAGCCGGTAGGACCCAGATGCAGAGACGGGAGGCAAACGGGTTCAGGGCAAGGTGTTTAATGAACAAACAAAAGGCGCTGCAGAGCAGGATAACCAAACAAACCTAAACCTACTGTGGCGTGGCATGAAACATGGCAGAAGACTTACATGGACGAGACGTTACGACGTTAGGACATGAAGACGTTAATGGACCAGCACAAGAGGAAGGCAGAGACAAGACTTATATACAAACAGGGCAGACAAGACACAGGTGAACACGATCAGGGCAGATGGGGACCAAGGAAGTACAACTCAAGACATGAGAAGACAGGAACCCTTTCAAAATAAAACAGGAAACAGAACCAAACAAGACAGAACAAGAACTAAAGCAAAAACCAAGACAAAATAAACTCAAACCATGACAACTTGACTTGAAATCTGGTCGTTTTATAAGTCATACATCACTTTGTCTACCTGCAAACACATCTGCTGTCTCTGCCCTCACAGAGACAGGAAGAGGCGGAGGGCAGCACATGATTTATAAAGAGGAGGAAGAAGAGTCATGCAGATTGAGAGAGACTGTGGTTGTGGTTGGTAAGAGGGGTAAATGAAAGGATTTAATTCAGTGCACATTTACTCCCATCACAGTCTGCACAGTGGAGTTCACTTGAGCCTCTTCATCAATGCTCCATGTGCCATGAACTAATATGCTCTTCCATTATCTGTTAATTACTCTTTCAAAGCTGCTTGTGAGTCCCAAAGAGCTGCTCTGTGGGACACCAAGACACTCCAGGAGGAATATCCTCAATGACAATAAGGAAAGTTCTTTTATTGTTTCTACACATCAGAACAATTACTGTCACGCACTAAGTAAGATGTTGTTTTTGCAAACCTGCAATGACAAAGAGAATTATATCAATCAATCAATCAATAAAGACCTTTGAAGTGACATGATATTGTGTGGAGTTACTGTGATGTCACCCATAGAAAATTAGCTTTTACTCCCAACTCCAAAAAAAAAAGAAGTACATTTAGTAGCATGTTTTTGTGGTATGGACGCCACGCCATGCTGAAACCAGTCAATGTCAGTAAGCAGTGTTTGGTCCGAGTCAACGTTTCTATGACAACCACTCCCACCAATCAGCGGTGAGCTTGGAAGTCCACACCCCTACCACTACCCCTACCAAGTGGGCTAAAGAGAATCTGTTTATCAAACATTTCAAACTTGGTCATGAGACCACATACTTTTATTGAGGATTCTGATTGGTCAGTTTAGAACTTGAATAACTTGCAATAAAGAAAAATATCATGAAGAAAAATAATTATGAAGAACATGTTTAAAAAAAGTAACATGGCAAGCATGGTAATTCTGACTAATAGAATGACTAAGTAATAGCTGTTCATTTCTCACTAGAAGTTCAACAGATTTGGGTTTCTTGGAACCAGCGGGTACTTCCTGTGGGGAAGTGGGGAGGGGTCACTCAGTCCAGTTCTTGTACAGTCAAAGGAGAAAACCAACACGTGAGGAGAACATCCAAACTCCACACACAAACAAACCAGCCAGGATTTTGAATCAGGGCCTCCTCACTAGTGAGGTGAAAGTGCTAGCCTCTACACCGGTGTTTTTCAACCAGTGTGTCGTGGCACACTGGTGTTCCGTGAGAGATGGTCAGGTGTGCCGCGGGAAATCATTAATTTTTACTGATCTAAAAGCATTTATCATCATCAAAAAATCAGAATCAAAATAGGTCCAGGTTTCACACTGAGTTGTTTGTCATCTACAGAGCCCGTGACCTGACGTGGGTTTAAAAAAACGACCAAATGGTTACCACGAAATAGTAATTTGTTCCTTCAATACAATTTTTAATTTTTAAACACACCGTATTTTTAACCGAAAATAAACTTAAATGCTTCCGGTTACATATTAACTGTAAGCAGGATAAGTGGTTTAAAGCAATAATATAAATAACACATTTTTTGCCATTGCTTCATTGATGTTTCCTTTGACTAGCGAGGTGATCGCTACGTTGGGCGGCTCGCTGTACGGCTCGCTGTACGGCAGACAAAGAGCAGCTGCGGGATGGGCTGCCAGCTCAGGCCTCCTAAATCTTATAGTTTTCTTATTTTCATCGAGACAATAATAAAAAGATCCCCTAGTTGGTTTAATTCTTGTTTTTATTTGGAAGTAGCGGTGGAAAGCAGATTTGCAGCGGGAGTGAAGCTCAATATACCATTTGAGACTCTGAATGATCTCATGAACCCAGACATGGAGACATGATCACAGATGCTTCTATATAGGTTTTTGAAATAAGTTAATCTGATCTCTAAACATCTTCCGTGTCTTCCATGCATTGTAATTAGATAAACACAGACACAAATTTAGTCATGTTGCAAAGGGAAACTTGGCAAATCTAACAAGTAGATGAGAAGATTTGCTTCAATTTCCACAATATCGGGGCCAGCCAGAAAAGAGACTGATCATTATCAATGGAATTCCCAACTTACAGTTATAAAATAGCTCCACGTAAATTTACCATCACCATCACCATTTACCTGAAAGAAAAGGCTGTAAACGTTATTAAAAATCCTGTCTCAATGTCTAATTTCCACATCATTAGTGTTGGTTTGCACCACCACTCATTCCCACAAAACACTAAAGTAGATTTGTAAAACAAAAAACAAAAGTTTTTCTTGAAAGTTTTCACATATTTTGTGAATAAAAAACAATCATTGGGATACTTAAAATGAGAGAAGTTTCTTGGTTTTTTTAATTAAAACTGTAAAATCAAAGGCAAATATAGAGTGGGAAAACTTATGAAGCTAAATTACCAAATGTGTATGTGTCTATTTATATGACTAGTATGAAATATGCTTTTGTACTTCTATGAATTTAGTTTATTTCCTTCCTTCATTTGTTTCTTACATTTTTTTCTATTTGTAGTGCTTATTTCAGAAAAACAACTGGTTAATCAGACACATCCTTTTTAGTCAACAACACAATGAAAATCTTATTGTTGGATCGATTTTCTTACTGGACTTATGGACAGGCAACACACATATTGTTGTTCACCACACACATCTCTTCAGAGGAAGCCACTGATTCACATTGAGATTTTTACGCCAGATCTCCTTCCTGATTCAACGCAGTATTTTATCCAGGCTGGGGACCGAGATTTGGATCCCATGTGTCTATATAAAAGGGCAAAGAGCCCACACTGGATGAGGCTTATTGTACCCCTTAGGAATCAAAGCCTGATTTCCCATAAACCAGTCCTGTGCTTCACCAACTGAGCTATCCCGCCGCTAACAGGCAACGCTTATTAGTCTTCCCATTCTCAAAGATGTCTTTTAGGAGGAATGAACAAATGTGATGCATTTACTTCATTGTCCATCACTGTCAACTACTTTACAAACTGAGAAATTCCTTTTTTAGTCACAGGTGTTCTGACAAGTTTCTAACTATAAAGCTAGTTTCATTTTTCTTTCTCAGGTTCATCTCATAACAGATTTTAGTTGTGCCCATGTTTTGATTTGTCAGACTATACCTAATTGTTGTGCTGAGGAATTTAACAGTCGCTTCCTTTACATAATTCAGTGACATTAGCAGCACTGCTGTGGGAAGACAACCCTAATACATTCTGTGAATGCATCATGGTTTGGAGCACGTTCTTTTCACTAACAACACAAATCATCCCTCTGTATCACACACTCACACATTCATACATCTAGCTCTTTGACTTGGAGATTCATTTACTCGTGTTCATTTTTCACGTTTTTGGTGACTTCTCTGTTTAATGCATACGTGTCTGTTGATTGATGCGTGGAAGCCCAGCAGCACAATCATCAACATCCAGGCAACATTTTTCACTTTCATTACTGATGGATGGACTTAGTTCTTCTGATCACAGCTACCTCAGTGATTTGGAAGCTAGATCATCATGTGTGATATAAAGTGTGTGTTTGTATGGAATTGTGTCCAATGGGGCCAAAGTCCATCCGCCTGCATGAGGGAAACAGTGAGTCGACCACACTAGTCAACTTTATTGAGATTTAAATGTGTTTCTGTTTGGAAATGAACTGTTTGGATTCTTCTGAATGAATCTGCTGTTCACTCGTGAAGTTGTATTTATATGATGGATTGTTTGTCACTTTTTAAAGGCTTTCAAACCGAAGCAAAATTGATCAGTTCTTTCTTTGCTTATACATTTCACATTTATGTCAGAAAATGATGCATTTTCTATTTTAATTTTTTTTATTCTTCTTTTAGTTTTTTTTTGGTTATGTGTTCACTCTCATTCCACACATCATGGTAAAAACTGTCTATTACTAGCTTAAGAATAAAATCTATCAGAGTGTATCGCTATATCATCACAATATCATTTTTCATATCATTTAAAAAAAAAAAGAATCTCCGGTCACCTAGCTTAAATGTTCTACCTCACTGCGCTAGCTTCTTTAAAACAAACTTTAGCTTCATCATCTGGACAAAAACAAGCAGTAAGAGGAGAAATTTCTTTCATAACTGATGCTTTACTTCACCTAACGAGGAGATCAGCATAAATATCGGTTTCCTTTACCCATGTTCTTTGCCACGTTTTCCTTTCGCACCACGTAACACATACTCCGCTTTTTGAGAAAAAAGCAATCCAAACCGAATAAACAACAAGCATAACTTACTAAAAACTGGTTGAAAATTTCTTTCTTTTGTAAGTGACCATGGTATAAGCGAGTTAATGGCCTTTGAAGTGTGTATTATCAGCATTAACGCACTTCACGGAAGCAACCGTCCGACGCAAAGCGGAGGATGGATGCTTCCGCAAAGTACACACACCCAGCAGCCAATCAGAAATGAGTGTTTACCTGGACCATGGTATAACAGAAATTAATAGAGTCGTCAGTTAATTTCTGATAATGGAGACTTTGTCAGCCAGTATCCCTTATGTAAATGTAAATTAAATAAACTAGAAATAGTTGATTGAATTCCCAATCCCCAAGAATGTATGCACTAAGATCTAATACTATAAAGTAGATACTAACTGTAAAATTAAAAAAAAAAGTTTTAATAACATTAGAAAGAATGGTTGTTTTATGTGTTTTAGAGGCCATTCTCCAAACTTTTGACAATGCTACAAAGAACAGTAATCATAAAGACCCATTTAACAAGATCCATAATGCTGAAGGACAATCTGATGGTGTCTAAAATCTGGTTCACTTTGTTTAAAGTGACTTTTCAAAGTGTAGTTGTTCAAGGGTTATATATATCTCTAGCAGAGGCTGCAACACCCTGTTTCTGTTGTTATCTGCATTATTTTAGTGGATTTTTGTGTGTTTGAAATGTCTTTAGTTGAATTTTGATTAGTAAAATTGTTGAAAAATTTAAGATGAGCTGTTTGGATTCTTCTGAATAACTGTGTTGTTCAATCGTGAAGTTGTACAAATATGTTGGATGTTGTTTTAAAGAAAATTTCTGAGATCTTTTAACCCCAGGACGATTTTAATGGAAAAGTTTGCTAAATTTTTAAATGCAGAATTATGGGATTACTAGTCATCTGTGAGCAAAATCACGACCAAAACCAGTTGTATAATTGCTATTAAATGTTTAAATAAGTAGTCTTATACACGTTTGAATTATCCCAAGACAGCACTAGTACAGGTAGACATAGGAGACTTTTATATGCAGATATTGTTCAGAAGTCTTTTGGTAGACATCAAATAGACTAACATAGAGGAGTTGTCTGTTCAGTAAACATCTCCAACAGATGTAGTTATTTAATAGATGTCTTGTGCTCAGTGGGTTAGGGATTTATAAATGCAGTTGTTTTGTGTAAACATCTGAAAGCAATCTTTCTGAATTTTGTTTTAACACTAAAACTTTTGTAATGCCTCTACTCATGCATACATGTGAAGGCAATTGCATGCACAGTAACAAACACACTCTCCCTCCAGGCTATGTGTCTGGTAAAGTAGTACTTTTCTCACTCCACAATGCCTGCCCTAAAATTAAGAGGCTGGGAGAGCAGAGGAGGAGAAGAGGCTTAGAAAAGCCCTAAAAGATAGGTTTGATGTTAAATTGACTGGAAAGGATCTGCTTGCTATTCATGCTAATTGCCATGCAACAAATTGGCCATTTATCCTGCCAAGAAATGCAAAACAGAATTGACAAAAATGGGTGGCAAAAACAAAGTTGAAAGCTATATGTTTCTCAAATCTAACAAGAAGAAAGATTGCCATAAAATCAAATTGAATTAAATACAGATTATTATTCTATTCAAGCGTATTTCATTTTCTCTACATTTCTCAATGTGATCATATATTGGTTTATTAGGTGCGTTGTTTTTTTTAATGGATCACATCTAACATAATTTTTTTGTTTTTTTTCACCAAACTACGCACACACATGCACCGCCTCTGGGTTGTCATTCAGGGCATACACAGACAACGAGTAACAAGAGGTTGGCGTCAGCTAAACCAGGTCTGCAAGTTATGTCAAGTCCTCTCAGAGTAACTCACACACACATTTACACACTTATCTTGGATCTTTATAGTGTGCTGCACCCTCCACTTAGTGCTGCTGTAAAGGTCTTCCTCTGCTCATACAAGAGAGCCATCTTCAAAGAGGTCTACACACGCACACACCAACACGCACTGAAGATCCATGCAGACTTCTAAGAGGTCTTAATCATTTCACATTTAGCTTCAAAAAGACTTTTTAATCGCACTCTCTGCAGGGATTCTGCAGCTTAGTTCAGCATCTTTGAGAGGAGATTTCATATAACTATATTTGACTTAATTTATGAAGTTAATACCACAGCAAACAGCATATATCTTGTTACTCTTGCAGCTAATAACTTCTCTGCCTGGCTGCTTACAATTTAAACATCTGTGTAATTTTGGATCAGTCATTTGGTGTTATCAGCAGCATTTAGAACTCCAGCTGAGATGATTAATAAAGTTGCAATCCAACAGTTTATTATTAATTCAAGTTCTTTCCATTGCTTCTTAAAGAAAAGCTCCTTGTGGCCCGTTAATACCGTTTCTAAGTGCTGTGTAAAACATGTAGGCTACTGTCTGCAGATACATGCAGATAAATAGAAGTTCATGTCATCTGCTAATAAACACGTTTGGTTTTTGCCAGTAGATACATTCTGTACATTCTGGTCATTCCGTCGGAGTCTTTGAAGGCATATATTGAATGGCAAGACTTGTAATCACAGATGGTTTTTCTCTGATGGTTAATGTTGGAACAAAGACCTGTGGACAGTGCAGTAAACGCCTGGAATTTTTTTGTTGCTTTGTGCCGTTTTCAAACATGCCGCAGTGTAATTCCAAGACATTACCTGCTGCTGATCACCATTTCACTATAAATCAGGATCTAAATGTCAGCTATAATGGTACAGTCCTGGCATCACACACAATTTAGTTTAAAAAGCATGTGGTTTGAGTCAAGTGATGATCAAAGGGCTGTGGCAAATACTACATTTTGATTAACAGCGGAGAAGACTGAAAAAAAGTCAACATTTTCAGAAACATTTGGACTTTTTGAAAACAACAAGTTATTGACCACATAAGAGTTATGTGAACTAAAAAAAGTCATGCTAAGGAGCAGTGTTTCTCGGGAGAAAGGGTTTGTATAAAGCTCTGGCTTTCCTGTTTCACATGTTGTATAACCTTTTAGCATGACACTAATCATAGGAATGCTGTTGAAGCCTTCATTTATTTTTTTTCTGATTAAAAAATACAGTAGAATGAGTGATTGAGTATGAAATGGATATGAATGGCTCCAATAAATGACCACTCAGTTCCTGCTTTACAGATCTGTTCAATTTACTATTTGAAGAGTGACTCCAATTAAAATGATGTTTTTGGTGTATTCTGATATGTCCTTGAAGCATTTTTCTCATGATGGAGGACATGTATAAAGAATCAATGATAAAACCTGCTGTTCCTTTTTGAGTGATGTTTTATTTCAGTCAAGTTGGATCAGGAGCAAATGAAAACCAGATATTTGATAAAGCTCAGACTTATGACGCAGCTACTGACATTGGCGGGACATATCTCGCTCTCTCCAAATAGATCCATGTACTCGTTTGACCTGCCATCTGGCTCTAAACTGTCCGGCTGAATAGCTCCGATATCGCTTGTTTTATTTTGCTACGCCAATATTAGCTTGGGTTTGTGAGCCACTTGTCGCTAGAAAGAGAGAATGTAAAACAAAGGCATGCTGGGAAATTAGCTAGACGATCTTCAGTCCCAACAGTCCCTCTGTAGGTACCATAACTATTCGGCCTGCAACAACCGTTCGGGGTCCTTTGACTAGTGCTGACGTCACATTATGTGATTGGCTGTCCAATGGTCCTATGACGTGTCAGATAGTGATTGGTCTGGACAAATTACGATACTACCATAGAAGAAGATATTATTCGGTCCATTGTAAACAAACAGAGCTCTGACATGGAGCGAGATTACCTTCTAAATGTGCTTTTATTGTTGTTATGATTATTATTAAGTGCATTTGCAGCTGAACGGACTGCGGTCAGAACCCTTCTCCGGACCGCACACCATAACAAAGCATCTTCCCTGCCTGCGAACACGAAGCTACAAGACTCCAGCTGTTCTGATCAGAGACATGGTGCTTGTGTGAAGCAGCGTGTTCATTCTAACAGCCACAGATCTTTTTACAAAGTGGGTTGATGCAAAATCTCTCTATAAACACCACAAAGAATAATGTCAAACACAACTTAGGAGGGAAAAGAACTTTGGGTTACAAAAGGAAACGTGAAATGAAAATATATAGAGCCCGAGCAGATCTCCGCGCTACGTAGTTTGTCCAAGTGGGGTTACCGTAGTGTGACGTTATCCTCAGTCGAAAGGACCCCAAACAGTTATTGCAGGCCGAATGGTCACGGTACCGCCACCGCCCACAGCCCAAAAGCAAATTTACTTTAATTTAAGCTCCTGCTGCCCTGCAGAAAATATGTCTTTAACCCTTGTGCTTTCTTAGATGACCCCACCCTTCCATTGACGTGTTCTCCCTACCATGACAAAGGTGGATAAAGGTGGAAAGATTTCATGTAATCCATGGACACCAGTGAAGATCACAAATCATTGAAGAAAAAAGGTTCAGTGCCCTGTCTAGTGGGTCTAGATGACCCAACTCCCAATGTTAAAGTGCCTAGAATAGCACAAGGGTTCAAACGACACAGGTTTCTGATTTTAGCTAAAAACTGCATCATCGTAGTTAAAAGATGACTGGGAAAGATTCTACTATAGAAAAAAAAATTACTTGGAGTAGGACTTTAAACGTTTGACAAAAATAGATGACGGTTCAATTAAATAGCAAGGCCAATTAATAAAATTGCTCTTAAACATTTACATAAAACAATAACTGCCCTTATTTTTTTTCAAATGGCAGTGCGCATTATAAGCAGAGCGCCTTATATTAATCAATGAATTCTGGTTGTGCTTAGTGATATACTTACGCAGATAACTGGGTAGTCATGGTAATGTTTGTTTTAGCGGTATCTGTCTTTTTTTTTGTGGCGTGTTGCAAACAAGATTGGGAGTAACAGGTAATGTGATTATAATAACACTTTCGTGGCTACCCTGTAGCATGTTACGAAAAAGTTCAAAAATTACAGTGAACGCAGCTCCTAAAGTCTGAGAGACTGACAGAATTTCTCTGACTTTTGTTCCGTTTACAGTCAGTGTGCCTTATAAATGACAAAGGTTTGAATACACCATTCATTGACTGTGCATCTTGTAGTCCCATAGTGCCCTATAGTTTGGAAAATAAATGAAACCAGACATGTTTACATGCTGGTGATCTGCCGAATAAACTTTTTATCTTAAAGTGTCAGTTTTGGATCAAGCAGCTGATGATACTAATCTCCTGGCGCTTTAAAATAAAAAAAGTTCTAAAGTCTCATTAATCAAACATGTTTTAGGCCATTATAAGAAGCAAAAAAAAAAGGCAGCACAAAACAATGTTTTCAGTGTTTTCCTTCTCTTGTTTCATTCCATGACCTGTTTCATTTAAATTTGGGTAATTGCAAGTTTTTGTTTAATGGGATATGTAATTTAAAAGGTTAAATATAATAACAAAAGGGAAAATTTGGAGAAACGATCATTATTATTAAAAAATTCTGTGAAAAAAAAATCAGAATTTGTGTTATGTTTATGGTTGTGTATCTTTCCTTCTCCCATAATTTATACGCATCTCAATACGTGATCCACGAATTGACAAAAGATTCAACTAACTCACATGAATTCATTTTAATCATGTTTAGTCATACTAATGTATTCAGGAATAAAGTTTTAATTTTTTCAGGTATTGTTGCCAGTGCTTTGAAAAAAGAATTATCATATGTTTAGTGAACAAAACATACATCCCTCACTGTGGGTCACCTTCAGCCGACTTAAATTGACCCAATGTGGTAGAAGCAAGCTTGTAACTGGACGTCTTCACATGTACACGAAAAGGCAAATACAGTAGTGACCCAACAGGAAGAGAAACTAACAAAGATTGACAGAAATGGATTATTTATTCCCTGATTCATTTGATACCTTATTACCAGTGGCGGCTACTGGTCTGTCAGACAGGGGAGGCTCATTTTCGGCCTACATCATAAAATAACTGAATGATCTAAAAAAAAAAAAAATTAAGCTCTGTAAAACTGAAACAAGGGATGTGGTGTATAATTGTGTGAAATGTATGATGAAAATCAAGCAATTTCGCCAAGCAAATATCAAAGAAATAGGTTGCAGCAGTTTTTATTTCGACTGAACTTGAGAAATCCGCGATGGGACTGAGCGCGAATAGCTTCAGTGATTCCTTATAGTACAGAATCGCTGTCAGTCAAAAAGAGATGCAGTCTTTCGACAGACCGTCCAATCATCACGCAGAAGCTCGGAGTCCGAGCCAGCCCACTCCCCATTCACCCCCAGAGACGCTGAGCGCCGTGGGCGGGACATAATCGCAGTGTTTATCCAATGACCATCTAGTTTCGAAGCGCTGAAAAAAAACGTTCAAAGCAGCCCCATTGAAGTCAATGGACACTGGGGTTCAATAGGGAAATGCACTGTGACGCTGCGGGAATGTATGAGAAGGAAATCAAGTCTTTGTGATGAACATTTTCTAACGCATTTTTAGTCAATAAAATGTTAATACAATAGTACATATTTGACCATTAGTTTTGTGGCATTATAAGGGAAGCTGAGCTTCCCTTGCAGTCTTAAAGAAATCGCCACTGCTTATTACCAACAGAATCTTGCTTGTTTCTGTAGTTTTCAACCAATAAAGCTGTTACTCCCAGTGCTATATTGATTTTTGATCCCTTTTCGTCATCCTTACTTACTTTGTTTGTTCTTTAGTAGTTTATTCTCATCCTTTACGATTGATTGCTGTCTACTGACTGAATGTTTCACTTGTTGCAACAATGAAAGCATGTGGTTGACATTCTGCTGCATACGATTGCGAAAGATGATTTTTCTGTGAAACAACAGCACAGGTAAGCAAACTAGCACACTCATGGAAACATATTGACAGCGAAAGACAGTTCTGAGAACACGATCACGCCAGTCATTTTGATTAAAGACTCGAAAATCAGGAAGGGCGTGGCAGTCAGTTTCTGATGTCATAAAAGACATCCACACTTTTACAGTCAGATGTCTTTTCATTCATCCTTTACTGCACAGAGTGAATTAGTCAGAACACTCCCTCATTTCCACCCAACACTAGCGTTATACGTCTGAACTTGTTCAACTGTGTTTGCTTGTTCAACAGGATTGAAAATTTTTTTAGATGCTCGTAATGCCCAATGAAAAACCAAGACAATTTGATGATACATTAAAGTAAATTAAAAGAGATACATCTGTGTTTGATTATGTAGTTTCCTGCACCATAGCATAGCCGAAAATGAGGTCCATTACCAATTTGAAAGGCAACTTTATAAAAACACTCAAAAATGCCTGTCACTGTCTTTGATTTTAACAGAAGAAGCTCAAATGAAGAAGCTGGGATAAAGACAGCGATACAGCCAGGATGGCAATTACCATCCAACTCCTCCTAATTAAAAACTATAATTGACTGATCGGAGACAGTCCAGTTTAGGCTCACGGGAAAGCTGGAACATACTGGTGGCCAAAGGCTGGATACAACCTGGACACCCTGCATCTCAGACAGCTCTTAGGGTGTTTCTGGTAGTGTTGTTACCACAGGGTCAGGGGTCTGCAATCTGGGGCTCCAACGCTGGAGGAAAAATAAATAGTTCTATTTTTCTCATTTTAAAAAGTATCAGAAAGTATAAAAGTAAGAACTAAAAAAAAGTAAAGTCAGACTTTGTTCAATTCATTGACAAACAGTTGAAGAACAGTAAGTATGACTCCACTCCACAAGGTTCTTGGAGTCATCCTACAATTTATTAGGCTAATCCTTCATAGTTTACCAAAATTGTTTCAAAACACTAACAGATTTTTTAACACCATGAACCACAGAAAATCATTTGGAGGTCAGAAAGCACAAAGAGAATTCATAATTAAGATACACTGGGGTTTTAAGGCAGATTTTCTATTTTTGAACAAATTTGAGGATTTTAACCCTTGTGCTATCTTAGATGACCCCACCCTTACATTGACGTGTTCTCCCTACCATGACAAAGGTGGATAAAGGTGGAAAGATTTCATGTAATCCATGGACACCAGTGAAGATCACAAATCATTGAAGAAAAAAGGTTCAGAGCACTGTGTAGTGGGTCTAGATGACCCAACTCCCAATGTTAAAGTGCCTAGGATAGCAGAAGGGTTAAGTGAACCTGATGGTTAAAAAATATAGTAGGGGTCACATAATACGTTCTGAATTAGTTCATTAGATGTATGCATTTCTGACTGAGCTCCACAAATGGTAAAATAAACTGGTTTTGTTTTTATTAGTACTAACATCATCCCAGCTAATACTATATTTTGATGCTTTGAGAAGATCCTGTATGGTCCAGGGTGTATTAAATTTTAGAAGTTGTAATGTAAACCTCATAATCTTAATAACATATATACAAATCAGTGTCCTATTTTTCTAAAGGGTGAAATAAGACTTTGTATTTTCTGCTAGATAGTAGTCACTGAGAAATTGACCTGAACATCAATTTCTGTGTTGAAGGTTGCAGATCTTTGATCTGGGGTAAAGAAGAAAGTCTTCTAAAGTTGTTTTCTATAAGGAACTGGTGCTGCCTAAATGATTATTGGAAAGTGAAAAAATGTAGATACACCCCATGCAGTGTGAAGTTGAAATAAAACAAAAGACAAAAACAAATACAACATCTCAAACTTCATGAGCTGCATTAATTCCCAGCGGTTGTGACTACATGAAGAAAATGAATGACACTACAAGCAGAATAAGTTGAAGGTGAAGCCATTTTTCTCTCAAATCAGTTAACAGAATTGCTTTGGTTTGTTCTGCTTCTTTTCAGGAGTGACGTGGATTGGACTCTTCCATTTTTGAGTCGGCCAGGATATTTTTCACATAGTAATGTCTTATATTCTTGTAAGGAAATGAGTATCACAGCCAAAAACCAGGGTTTTGAAAGCAAACTGTAACCTCAAACCCAAAACAAAATCAACAAAATGTGACAAAAATTGAATCAAAGATGTTGTGCTGATCGTTTAAGGTTTAAAATGACCAAAGCTTTAAAGCAATGGGCAGAAGTACACATGAAAAACACATCTTCAATACTTCATGCCTTACTAAACTTTTGGAATGTTTTAAAATATTTTTTACTCACTCAAATCAAAGTGACATGAACAGAGTCATGTAATGAGTCACACAATGCAACCAAAAAATGTTCTAACAATGTTTTTTTCAGAAAGAATAGAAAACAAGAAGAGGATATGGATGAAAACTAAAAACCTGACATGCACAAAAATGTAGAGGATTTTGAAAGTGGGTTCCACCTTCAATCCTCTCAAATTATTTATTTCCCTTAGAAGTTAGTTCCTGTAAGTTAGGGTTCAAAAAAATAATAACAGAAAGACTGAGAACGGACAACTTTAAAAAACGCAACAATTTTTCAACTGGATTATTTTTGCTTAGAGCTTGAGACATAGAACCATAAAAAATATATATTGATATTTTTTAATTCTTTGTCCATGTAGCCAGTTTATTTATTTATTTATTTATTTATTTATTTATTTATTTATTTATTTATTTATTTATTTATTTATTTATTATTCTGATGATCTTTGAGAAAAATGTCATATAAATAAATATCTTGAAAGTTGAAAATCAAACTCATTGCTTGCATTGCAGGACGTTTTATCGATGTGCATCTGTCATCTGTAAAGCATGTCTTAGCATTGAAACAAACAATGGGACAGACACAATGAACTGGAAGCATTCTACTTTTTAAATATTTATTTCTTTTAAAAGTAAGGGAAAGAAACACATACACACCTGAAGGTCACAGGTTAAGCATCTCAGAAATTCAAATTTTATTTTATTAAAATGGGAATTTTAAGTAACCAAAGTTAATTTTTCTTTTTTTTCCTTCCTCAAGGTTTGACACCCATCCTCCTCACACACCCCAAGCTGACATCTCACCAGCTCAGACAGAGACTGTGTTTCACTCTCAGGAATTTCTCTTCATTCAACACTTAATAAAGTTTCCATTGAAGAGTTTCCTGGAAACATGAGTGGCGCTTTTGTAATTTGCCATGTCTCTGGCAATAAAAAAAGAAAATTTCAAAACAAGCACCCACTCAGCTGTTTAAATTTGTACAACTACCCCCTATAAGACTTTGAAAGACTCCATTTGAGATTTTCCAGGCTAACCCTAACCAGGTGATGCCATTCAACATATAGCCTTAAACCGAACCAGGAGCCTAAAAATGACAAAAGGCCCATATTAGGCCAACAAGACCTCATAAGGCAAGTGTGGCAAAAATGAACAAGGTAACAAAAACAAGAACACGCACACACAAAACCACTCTGAGACACACCGACACACAAGTACTGAGGTAACTGCGAAAACTCAAGTTTTGCAAGTCATAAATCATTCTGTTTACAGTTGAACCTTTAGGGAGCGGAGACATGGTGACGCCAAGGTTGACAAACACATGCGTAGGCATCAGTGTATGCTGAGAGATACACAACGTCAGGTGACCATCAACGGACTCACACCTGCAAATATACAATCATATCATGTTCCAGAGGAAGTGGTATTAAACCCTTAAGCAAATAAAAAAACAGGATTTGTTTTAAAATCACAACTTCCTTCAGCTCTGATTCCTATCAAATGAAGTCACAACAGTTATAAAGTACCAATGCTGTGTTAACTTGCTTAAAAGTATGCTTTGTAACGCAAAGTTCTCCTCCAAGTTGTTAACACACTGATATCTGGCGCCATCTAGTGGTATATATTGGGAAGGAATTATTTTCTAACAAAATGAACCTAATTCAAGATATTTCTTTTTTTCTTTTGTGACTACTCTAAAAATGTTATGAAATTAAAGGTCAAACATTTTGCATATATAAATGGTTAAAATCCCGAGTGACAGAAGGTTTTTTTTTTTGCTTCGTTTCTCAGAAAATCTCCCTCAATTGTTGGAGATTAGAGGAGATTATGCTCATTTAGACGTGTCCACTCCAGAAACACACACAGACTTCTATTTTGTACACCTAGTTCCTTTTACCAGCACACATTCAAAAGCAGACAACTCCCCCTCTTTCAGATAGGGCCTCGTTGCTTAGCAACGACCTACCAAGTGGCCCAGGGGGCGGGAACACCAAGCTCAGCTTCCGCCATGATTACAGCATGTGTGCATGTGTTTCTGGGACAGCACAGGTGTGTGGGTCTGTGTGTGTGGCTGTTGTTTATGCATGACAGAACTCCCGTAAAGAGCTGCCATGTCTCACGCGCTCTCACAAAGATGGAGAGACTTGTTTGCATTTTCTTAAAAAAAAAAAAAAAAAGGGGGGGTAGATTTTAACAGGGTAATTTGCAAATGTGCACAACAAAACTGACTACTTAAACAATACTGAATAAAATAAAGAATTGAAAGTGGAACCTTCATCGCACTGTTTGGGCAAAAGATGGAGCACTGTACTGTAATAGAGCTTCTAACCTTTGTCCTTTGTTTACGGGGAAAGTACCGCTACACGGCATCCAGCACCAGCATCAATCAACACCAATCTAATCTTGCACATATTGACCCACTCCAATGAAAATTGTGTTTTTAACATGGTCTTGTCGCATTTTTCTCATGATGGAAGACATATATTTAAAAAAAAAAATCAGTTTAAACTTGCATTTCTGAGTATTTCTTTATTCAAATTGTTGTGAATCAGGATGAGATGAAAAAATGCCTTTAGAAAAAGATTATATGAATTATTTCGAAAATATAATGGAAAGGCCACAAACATTCTGCTCCGCTTAAACAGAGAGCTCTCTGCAACGGGGAAGAGAAAGGGGGGCGAGGTCGCTCTCCACAGGTTTTTGATTTTTGGCTGAAATCGATATAATCCTTATTGAAAGACTATTACAATAGATCAAAGGATGACTAGAATGGAACTTTAAATATACATCACAAGTTAAGTCATTTTAACTTGGAAAATGTAACAATGGAAAGGAAAACAAATAAATGTATTACTTTTGTTTAAAAAAAAAAAACGTTTTACTGTTTGCTGAAGCAAATGTTCCATGTGTTATTTTTTGTGGAACAGCAGTATATAAGCGGACTGCTTGATGTGGGGGCTGCAGAGTCGAGTAGTGGTTAACCCTCCCGCCTCACGGTGAGAAGGCCCTGGACTGAATTCCAGCTGGGGCCTTTCTGTGTGGAGTTTGCATGTTCTCACTCTGCATGCGTGGGTTCTCTCCAGCTTCCTTCCACCGTCCAAAAACATGCCTCAGGTTAGTTTGTGACTCTAAATTGCCCATAGGTGTGAACTTGTGGTTATATATCTGTGTGGCCTTGCAACGGACAGGCAAAACATGCAGGCTGGATCCCACTTTTGAGCGAAAGCGGATAGCATCACCCTGAAGAGGAACTAGCAGGCATGGTGAAAAACTGTTTTCCAGTAGATTATCTTTTTATTGTTAAATGAGTAAATCTCTCAGGTATTTTTGCTAGTTCACTCTTAAAAAAAAAGGGGTTTTCAACCTTTTAAAACTGAAGAATTTGTATGTATGGAAGAATATTGTGTTTCAATCAAGGTTTTCACATTTGTATGGTATATTCAGCTGAAAATAAATTTGTGAAAGAACATTATCTGCAAAAACCCCATACAAAATGGAAAAGCGGATGTGGATTGTGGATGTTATTCAAATATCCCTAATGGTCGTGTTCCTATGAAGATTACTAACGATGATCATTGTTTTCATAAAATGTTTTGACATTTTTTCCCCACATCATTTTTCCACCATATTCTCCTAAAGCTTTGCCTGTATTCTCAAAGATTTGTTTATGTTATTTTATAAAAAAAAAAAACGCCCCTCTCACCCTCCGTGGGTGGTTTTTCCTCCAAGCTCGGGTCCTCTACCAGAGGCCTGGGAGCTTGAGGGTCCTGCGCAGTATCTTAGCTGTTCCTAGCACTGCGCTCTTCTGGACTGAGAGGTCTGAGGTCTTTCCAGGTATCTGTTGTAGCCACTCCTCCAGCTTGGGGGTTACTGCCCCGAGTGCTCCAATTACCACAGGCACCACTGTCACCTTCACTTTCCATGCTTTCTCCAGTTCTTCTCTGAGTCCCTGGTATTTCTCCAGTTTCTCATGTTCCTTCTTCCTGATGTTTCCATCGCTTGGCACTGCCACATCCACCACAACGGCTTTCCTCTGTTCTTTATCCACCACAACAATGTCTGGTTGGTTTGCCATTACCATCCTATCAGTCTGGATCTGCAAGTCCCACAGGATCTTTGCCTTCTCATTCTCTACCACCTTCGGAGGTGTTTCCCATTTTGACCTTGGGGTTTCCAGTTCATATTCTGCACACATGTTCCTGTATATTATTCCAGCCACTTGATTGTGGCGCTCCATGTATGCTTTACCTGCCAGCATCTTACATCCTGCAGTTATGTGCTGGATTGTTTCAGGGGCCTCTTTGCACAGCCTACATCTTGGGTCTTGTCTGGTGTGGTAGATCTGAGCCTCTATCGCTCTGGTGCTCAGGGCTTGTTCCTGAGCTGCCAGGATGAGTGCTTCAGTGCTGTCCTGTAGGCCAGCCCTTTCTAGCCATTGGTAGGACTTCTTGATATCAGCCACTTCAGTTATGGTCCGGTGGTACATCCCATGCAGGGGTTTGTCCTCCCATGATGATCTGTCCTCCAGCACTGTGTCCTCTGCTCTCCATTGCCTGAGACATTCACTGAGCACACTGTCAGTTGGGGCCTTGAGCTTGATGTACTCATGCATCTTGGATGTTTCATCCTGGATAGTGGCTTCTACACTCACTAGTCCTCGGCCTCCTTCCTTGCGGCTAGCATACAGTCTCAGGGTGCTGGATTTGGGATGGAGCCCTCCATGCATGGTGAGGAGCTTTCGTGTTTTAACATCCGTGGTCTGTATCTCTTCCTTTGGCCATCTTATTATTCCTGCAGGGTATCTGATAACTGGCAGTGCGTAGCTGTTTATTGCCCGGGTCTTATTTTTGCCATTGAGCGGGCTTCTCAGGACTTGCCTTACTCGTTGGAGGTATTTAGCTGTTGCAGCTTTCCTTGTTGCCTGCTCCAGGTTGCCATTTGCCTGGGGAATTCCAAGGTACTTGTAACTGTCCTCGATGTCTGTTATTGTTCCTTCTGGGAGTGAGACCCCTCCTGTGTGGACTACCTTGCCTCTTTTTGTCACCATCCGGCTGCATTTCTCGAGCCCGAATGACATCCCAATGTCAGTACTGTAGATCCTGGTGGTGTGGATCAGGGAATCAATGTCACGCTCGCTCTTAGCATATAGCTTGATGTCATCCATGTAGAGGATCCTGATCCAGAAGGATCCCTCAAAGGGCGCAATCCCATCCAACTACCGGCCAATAACCTGTCTGTCCACAACATGGAAGCTCATGTCAGGCATCATTGCAACCAAGATAAACAGGCACATGGATCAATTCATGAGTAACACACAGAAGAGCATTGGTAGAGACTCCAGAGGAGCCAAACACCAACTCCTGGTCGACAGAACAGTCGCCCAAGACTGCAAGTCACGACACACCAACCTGTGCACATATATATATATATATATATGCACATATATATATATACACACATACACACATACATACATACATACATACATACATACATACATACATACATACATACATACATACATACATACATACATACATACATACATACATACATACATACATACATACATACATACATACATACATACATACGTGTGAAAAAAGAAAAGGAAAATTCATTTTTGAAAACTAGTTGACACAAGAAACAACGTAGTTCCTTCTTGTATTATTGTTGGGTTGTTTTATAGCTGTGGATAACATTCATTAAAATCTAAAATAAATTGAAAAAATCAATTAGCTTAATTGTTTTTTTAATAAAAGAACACTTCCATTCCGCTGATTAGTCTCTTTTAGAGCCCAAATTGAACTTGACCCAGACGCAGCGCACCTCCCTTTCCCGGTCGCCCAACCCCCATAAAACAGAAGTCACCGCCCGCTTCTGTCGCTCTCACACCAACATGACTACCGCTTCAACTCTCAGACAGGCCTGCTGAAGCATTATGGGAAATGTAGTTAAAATGGCTCTAGCTTATTCGAGAAGGCGAGGCTTCACCAAAATACAACTCCCATCTCGACCCTCGCACGCCGAGTCCCGTCATCCAATCTGAATATGTGGGAGGAGCGTATCCGCCCACAAAAGCCACAGCTATCTGCTCGTATCTCCCTCTTAAAAAAACAACAATTGTCCGTGAAAAAAGGGAACACGCTGATAAAATACAAAAACCGGTGACCATTTGTGTTCGGTGCACGGCGGCCGGCGACGAGGCGTCCCCGCGTCGTGTGGGAGAAAACCAGCGGTGACAGGCAGGAGCAGCGAGGAGGGTGTTGTCCTGATGCTTAAATGGAAGTGGGTGGGCCTCTACGGTCACACAGTGCCAACTTCTCTGTGGATATCGATCTGACAGGCATCAATTTGCTCGCGTATGGACTCTCTATCCGCTAACAGAGACGCACGACTGCGCCGCGAGGAGCTTTGAGGCGCGAGGACGGTCACGCGGGGCTCTCCGTTGTTTCCGTTATTTGGGACTGCTTGATTGTGCTCGCGCTTGGCACCGCCCTTCCTGGCCGGTGGGTGGTTTCGTCAAACGAGGAGATCCGCCACGGCTCAGAGCCGAACATATAGGCGTCCTCCGCCTCTTTACCCGGCCGGCCTTCCACCGTGAACTACACCCTCTTCCTCTCGGTATATTAATGCGTTATGAGTGGTAGGTACCCTCCCCCCTTTCCGTCTCCACCCCTCTGTGTATCCGTCTAACAGAAATGAGCCTCCATGCCCCTTTGGTATTGATGATGAGGTTACTGTCTTTTCCCTCTTGTCTTTGTTGATTACCTTTGTTATGCTATATCTAATTCATGCACAAGATTGCATTTTTATTGCCTGTCTCGTGCTACCAATGTATTAAAAGTAAAAGTCTCTCTTTTAACAGACTCGAAGAAGGAATCATCTGGAACTGAAGGAGGGAAAGCATCTAAAAGAGGGAAAAGTTCTGCTTCACAGGTAAAGTCGTGCAGTTTAATACACTTCACTAGTTTGATTTTTGTCTCTTGGCCCAAAAAAAAAAAAAAGTTCCCCCCTCCTCCCTCACAGCAGGCCAGCCAGACACCTCTAGGGGCGTTTCTCCAGTGAATTTCACTTCCTGCTTCTGTAGAGCCCTGCTGAGAGCCAACCCTCATGAATAGACGCTTACATGGTTGTCATGATCCAGCTGTTGTAGTTTTTTTAAATAAACATTTTCAATTATGAACAGAATCCTTTAGTAGCGATACTTTTGATGTCTTTGCAGCACAGGATCTTCAGGTTTTGCATGCATGCAGATCGTTTTTCCGTCATACCATTATCTACTTTTTGTCATTGATGGTTCACCAGAAGCATACTCTCACCTTTTGCAAACGACATTTTTTTTTCTTAAACAAATTTGAGGCTGTTTCCTATTAAGCAGGATTGAAGAAAAAAAAAAAAACTGCTGCGACCTAGTTTTTTCTAAAGGCAAGAGAGGAGGTTGCATTTTCTTCAAGCGTTCTGAGAAAAGAGAAATGTGGTTCTCACACGCCCTCCCACTAGCTTCCTGTAATACCGCCCACTTCCACTGACAGTTCTATGTCTGGTAGCATTTTTTTTTTCAGAGTTCTTTCCCTTGCTTTCTCGTTTTTTCCCCTCATTTTTTAAATTGTTGCCTGTGTAACCCAGCAATCCTTGTGTTTTTATATGCACTAGGGGTGTAACAATTCACTTGAACAACGATTGGATTTATATAATAATTTGTGATTGCTGACACCACTCACAGTCGATTTTGGTTCATATTGAACAATCCGGTGTCGCTCCTATTAAGCACATGATGTTCTTTGTGTGCTCAACAACTCTCTGTCACTCGTGGATGACCGCTTTACCTCCTCATCGTTTTTCACCCAGGATTCCTCTCAGCCCTCGCCCTTGGCTCTGCTGGCGGCCACCTGCAGTAAGATCGGAGGGCAGGGGGGAACAGAGGGGTCCCAGGCCCAGGCGGGTGCCCCACAGATCCAGGTTCAGGCGGGTCAAATCCAGTTGCAGGCCGGTCAGCTCCAGGGTCAGATAGTGGTGGACGCAGCTGGGGGTCAGGCTCTGATGCCCCAGCAGCTGGAACTGATCCCAGCTCAGTTCACGGGGAACGGTTGGCAGATCATTACAGCAGCGCCTGCCATGGCCAAGGAGAACGCCAGTCAGCCCGTCGCGGTATCGGTGGCCACCACTGTGGCCAACGACAGCTCACCTGTTGGACGGAAGGTGAATGGTTTTTTTTTAGCATCAGGGGGTATGTTTGCACTTTTCAGTAATCTGATCGTTTTCTGTTTTCACAGCTAAAAGCAGCAGGTGGGAGCAACAGTGTGACCGCGGGTCAGCCACAGCAGCAGCAATACCAGATCATCCAGGTTCAAAACCTCTCTAATGCTGCTGGCGGTGTCCAATATCAGGTCATCCCCCACCTGCAAACTGCAGATGGACAGCAAGTACACATTAGCCCCCAGCCTGCTTCCATTGGAGCTCTGCCTGAGCAGGTTCAGCTAATTCAGAACCCCAACTCTGGCCAGACTCAGGCTATCCTCCAGCCGGCCAACCAGCAGACTATCCTCCCAAGCACAACCAATCAGACCGTCCCTCTGCAGATCCGTCCAGCACAGTCCTTTCCACTTCAGCTGCAGACTCTACAGGGCTCTCAGCCCCCTGTCATGACCACAGTACCCATAAACCTAGGTGGCATGACCCTGGCTTTACCTGTAATCAATAACGTTGGAGCGGGCGGAGCCGTTCAGCTCATCCAATCAGCGGATGGCACATTTTCTGTTGCTAATGGCAACCAGCTGGTGACAACAGCTGTTTCTGGAGCTGCTCCAGCTGCAACTGGATCCACAGCAGCGGCAGCTGAGGGCGACGGCGTGTCAGACGCGGCTCAAGTGGTTTCTACAGGATCAGCTGACGCTCAGGTACAGAGCAGCGAGGCAGATTCTCAGAACCAAAACCAAGCCAACGGGCTGCAGAATCAGACTGACGCCGTCGGAACCATCCAGCAGGTGATCGTGGGTCAGGTTGGGCATCAGCTGGTCCAGCAGATCCAGTTGCAACCCCAAGCCCAGAGTCAGGGTCAGCCACAGAACCAGCAGCAGCCTCAGCAGATTCAGACCCTTCAGTTGGCGCCAGGACAAACTCTGCAGCCCATCCAGGCCATCCAGAACCCAGCCCAGGTTCTCATTCGCACTCCTACTCTGTCACCTTCTGGGCAAATCACCTGGCAGACGTTGCAACTTCCTGGAGGAGTGTCGCTGCAGGGCGGTCTCGGGGCGGCTGTGCCGCAGCAGCTGACCCTGGCCCCGGTTGCAGGCGGTGCGACGGTGGGGGGTGGGGGGTTGGTCTCCCTGAGCGGCACTCCCTTGACTTTGAGTGCAGCTCAGATCAACCCAGGCTCAGGGGTACAAACGGTCAGCATCGCAGGACTGGGCACTGCTGGGGTTCAGGTGCAGGGGGTTCCTCTCACCATCACCGGTCTGCAGGGTAAGTACACAATAAGTGTAACAGTGTGACTATGAGACACTTTTTTCAGAAGTGATTGACGTTTTTTATAGGACTTTTGAATCAATTTTGGGGCCGGTTCCCAGATTAACCACTTAAAGCAAAATATCAGAAACATCCCTCCTGCTCAGACATTTAGAATTTTCTCCTCTTGCAGTTTTTAGTGTATTTTTTTTCTTCTGCATGTCACATAAAGGTTGACACACTTTTCAAATTCACCTCTAGGTCAAACACAGGGTCAGGATGGGGTCAAAGTTCAGTCCTCTCCTGTGACAGTCACTGTCGGCAACATGGCTTCAGGTTCATCCATGAGTCCAGATCAGCTCGGCTCAGTTCAGAGTTCCTCGGATCAGGAGGGCCAGCCCAGCAAGCGGCTCAGACGCGTCGCCTGCTCCTGTCCCAACTGCAGGGATGGAGAGGGGAGGTATGGAGAGCTTACAAGAAAAACAACCACCAGAAAGCAGTTAATTCAGAAGTACAATAGACATTTTAAAGGGTTGGATACGTTTTAGTCTCTGCAATTTCATAGTTATTGACAAATAGTTAAAGGATTTGAAGTTTTATTTCAAGTCCCACTCCGATCATCTTTTGATCCATTTTAAAAGTGTTCCCAGTGGTCTTTAAAGTATCAACAAAATCTGTGTTGTTTTCTAAAACACATTTTCTGCAGAGTTGCTGGAGTTCGTTGGACTACATTGATCTATTTGTCTGCAAGTGGATCCATCAGAATGGAGCAGAGCAGGAAGCTTTTTCCAACGGCATTTTTCCGTCTGCAACCGATTCACAATTTGCATTAAAAAAAAAAACCCACAGAAGTGCAATTTTAATCTTAAATTATGTTATATATATCCTCCATCATTTCAGAAAATACCACAAGAAAATGTTTTCACTAGAGTGAGTCTTTAAGTTGTGTGCTTTCTTGAAGATTCACTCTTTCAGTGTTTTTTGTTGTTTTTAACACAAAAAACGCAGTTTGAAAAAGTTTGTATTCATGATGTAGAAAATATACTGGGCGGGCCACAAGCTCCTGACTCCGCCCCTTTCTTATGCATCCACTTGCAGACAATGTTTTCTTCGTCTGAGCCGGTATCTTGATCAGAACTGTACGACTGGATCGCTCTGATAATGTTCGCCAAATTTGTTGCACCAGTAATGTGAGGGTGGGGGTTTGAGGGGCTGTAAGCCAGTGGGAGAACGTAGAAACAGATGGGTGATGGGAAGTGGGGTGTGCTTACTTCGCGGCAACAGTCTCGCCCACAATTCAGAGGTGAATTTCTAATTAACTGCTGCTGCTCTGCAGAAACTATGTCCTAGAAAACAACACAGGCTTTAAATCATAGCATCATCAAGATAAAAGACCACTGAGAACACCTTTGAAATGCATCAAAAGATGATCACTTGTCCCAAAAAGCAAATCAAAGTCTGACATCTGATAGACTACAGAATTTTGTAACAACATTTTATTCTAGAACACCTATTGGGTGCCGTTTGCAAAGTGAAAAAATCAGATATTGACAACAATATTTTTGGTTATTTAGCCTGTTTTAGGATAAAAGCAACTGGTTTCATTTTTCAAATGCATATTTTCACTTTTTAATTAATGTATCTATAACTTATACTTTTTTTAACTAAAAATTTAGTTTGGAGCTAAATGTTTCACTCCTAACTAAATTTTTAGCTAACATGCAAATTAACTTGCTGATAAGCGGAAATGGACTATCAAAATAAAAGCTGGATTTTGCGCTGTCTCTGAAATAATTCTCGCCAGACGTGTCCCTCATGCACTTTCTTGTGCCATATTGATGCATGTCCAACATTCTGGCGGAATGCTGCTTTTTTGTAATTAGGCTTCTTCTACCGGAAAACCGAGTTTGTTTGTGATTGTTGTCATGCTGAAAGTTCCAGCCATGTTTCATCTTCAATGTCCTTGCTGATGGAAGGTTTTTACCCAAAATCTGACGATACATGTCCCCATTTATTCTTTCCTTCACACCGATCAGTTGTTTTGGTCCCTTTACTGAAAAACAGCCCCAAATCATGATGTTTCCACACCCATGCTTTACAGTGGGCATGGTGTTCTTTGGATGCAACTCAGCATTCTTTATCCTCCAAACACGACCAGTAGAGTTATTACTAAAAAGTTCTATTTTGGTTTCATCTGACCTTAGGACATTCTCCCAATCCTCTTCTGGATCATCCAAATGCTCTCCAGCAAACTTTAGACGGTTCTGCACATGTACTGGCTTTAGCAGGGGGACACGTCTGGCACTGCAGGATTTGAGTCCCTGGCGGTGTAGTGTGTTACTGATGATAGCCGTTGATACTTTGGCCCATTCTTTTGGGTACCCCGTCTGGTTCTGGGATTTTTCCTCCGTTCTTGTGATCATTTTGACCCCACAGGGTGAGATCTTGCGTGGAGCCCCAGCTCGAGGGAGATTATCATTTGTCTTGTTTGTCTTCTATTTCCTAATAATTGCTCCTACAGTTGATTTCTTCACACCAAGCTTTTTATCTGTTGCAGATTCAGTTTTCCAGCCTGGTGCAGGTCAGCAATTTGGTTTCTGGTGTCCTCAGACAGCTCTTTGGTCTTGATCATAGTGGGGTTTGGAGTGTGACTCTGTGAGGTTGTAGACAGCCGTATTTTATATAGATAACCAGTTCAAACAGGTGACATTAAAACAAGTAACAAGTGGAGGACAGAGGATCTTCTTACAGAAGAAGTTACAGGTCTGTGAGAGCCAGAAATCTTGTTTTCTTATTGGTGGCTGACTAAATACTTTTTTGCCTCATTGTAGATAAGGAAGGGATGGGGAATTGGCATAGGGGCTGTTTATAGACGGTTCTGTTGTAATATTATGGCATTATTCGATTAGCGCCCCCTGCTGTAGTTTAGAAAATAACCCTTTTTTAGATTTGTGTTCAATTATGTGATTAATAAAGCAGACAGAAGTCTGTGAACCAAAATGGCACGGTCATGGACTCTACAAAAGTGAACAGATCGGTCAATCAAACAATTACATTTTAAAAAGGAGAAGTTCCGCTCAGGGTGGAGGTGGCGGGAGGGCGGGGGTGTTCCAGCAGAGGATGTGCCGACAGCTGTCAGAAGTGTGGCGGTGCCCTGAGAAGAAGCCTATTTACAAAAGACAAGCCGTTAAAACGGCTCGTCAAATGTTTTCCGCCAGCAGATTGTAAAGGACATGCATGGATGACAATGTTGGCGAGAATTCAAATGCAGCTTTTATTTTGATAGTCTATTTCCAGTTATCAGCAAGTTCATTTGCATGTTAGCTAAATATTTAGTTAGGAGTTAAACATTTAGCTCCAAACTAAATATTTAGTTAAAAGGCTAAATATTTAATTTGGACTTAAATATTTATTTAATAGATAAATTTAGTTACAAAGCTTTAATGTTTAGTTTTAAAAATAAATATTTAGATAAGATCTAAATATTTAATTTGCAAACTAAAGGTTTAACTTTGTAAAATAAATATTTCGTTTATAAAGTAAACATTTAGTTTCTAAGCTAAATATATAATTATAGAAAATATTTAATCTTAAATGAAATATTTAGCAAGCTAACTACATATTTAGTTAGTAAATGTAAAATTTATAAATACATGAATAAAAAGGTGAAAATATGTTTTTGAAAATTCAAATGTGTTTTATTTCTCCTAAAACAGGCTAAACAACCCAAAATATTGCTGTTAATATTGGTCACTTTACAAACAGCACCTCATATTTAAAAATCATATCAAGTCTTTTAAGTGAATAAACTGATTTGCTTTTTAGAAACAGTGGAGATCCCACAAAGAAGAAGCAGCACATCTGCCACATGGAGGGCTGCGGGAAGGTTTATGGAAAGACGTCCCACTTGAGGGCACACCTGCGCTGGCACACGGGCGAGCGGCCATTTGTATGCAACTGGATCTTCTGCGGCAAAAGATTCACCCGGAGTGACGAGCTGCAGAGACACCGGAGAACACACACAGGTACAACAAAAAAAGCACAAAGACAAATCCTGTCCTTTTAATCAATTTACAAGAATTACCACGTGCTTTTTTGAATCCGCATAGAACCCTAAAATCGTTTTCCTCTGTGTTTTCCAGGAGAAAAGCGCTTCGAGTGTCCCGAATGCTCAAAGCGTTTCATGCGCAGCGACCATCTCTCCAAGCACATCAAGACCCACCAGAACAAGAAGAGTGGCGCAGCCGTGGCAATCATCACCACTGAGGACATGGAGGACGACGCCGCTGAAGGCTTAGGAGACTCCCCTCAGATCGTCTCTGTGGGATCCTGCGACCCCACCACACCCACCACCTCCAACCACTTGGAGGAAGAAGAAGATGAGGAGTTTGAATAGATGATGGACGTCTGTTATTTTGCCGAACTGGCTTCCAGTTTGCTTTTTGTTTTGTTTCAGAGATCTTTGCAGGGACTTCTCGTTTTTTTTTTTTTTTTTTGTAGATTTTACATAATTATCTCGTTTTTGCTCCCTCCTGAACAGAAACTTAAAGAGACGGGATCACCATGGACATAGAAAATATAGAGATCACAGTCTAAAAAATTAATATATAACAAATCAAGTGTATGGAAAAGATGAGTTTGGCATTTCCTAAACGATGGGAAGAAAGAAATTCAAAGAGATTAGCACAAGACGGGGACCTGCTGAATTCCAAACCAACACAGCAGCCTTTTTCTAAAGAATCGAACTCTATGCACACAGTTGCTTTCCTGTTTCTACCTGTCAAACAGTGCTGAGGGTCAATCATGGTACAGGACGGTTGCAGATCAGCTACAGAGCAGTGACAGCTTTGGGAAACTGTGTGTGAGTGTGTGTGAATGTTTTTACAAAGGATGTACCTACCAGAAGTTGAATCTACAGTTCAGGTGAAGTCTTCGGGTTCAAGTAACATGTTTATTTTCTTTGACTAATCAACAAAAATAACCGTTGCTACAGAAAACGGTTGGGGAATAATTTACAGAGACGAAAAAAAAGCACATTTAAAAAGATTTATGATGCATTCCTATTGAGGCGCGATGGCCATTAGAAAGAAACATTTCTATAGAGGAAAAAAGAAAAAAACAATCTAGCTTTCTACAACTTTGGTTGTGTAGTAAAAGCAATACTACAATGACAATCCAACTGAAACCTTGTTTACATTGTCAGAGGAAGTTTTGTTCAGTGGTCTGACCAGATGCTGCCGTCTGATCAGACCTGGTTGCTGAGAGGCTTCACATCTGCAGCAGTCCCGTGAGTCGGCGTGGTTTGAGCGCCACTAAGGGTTTGTCAGATGGTAGCATTGTCGCTGTTGGTACATGTTGGCTCCTGTGCTCCGGTGAAGACCCCACCCCCACCCCACCCCGTCCCTCTTTAACCCCGTCACATGACCCATGTACCACAATTGCCTTAACACAAGCTGTTGTACAGAGGGCACTTCAGAGGGAGCTGGGTAAAGAACGCGGAGAGCACAGGCAGGCCGGGCTGAAGAGAAGCAGGAAGAGCCGGGTTGGGTTGAACCATTTAGATTTTTTGGGGGGTGTAACAAGGGGTTATCTGCTGGTGTTGCTCTGTTAGTTCAACTCTCACCTTCTTTTTAAGAAACAAAACACCATTTTATAGAATTTATTAGCAGTCTTAACACCCAAGTGTGTCAGTACACAAGGCCCGTCTGTTTATGGCTAATTTATTATTTTTATTTTGTCAAATGTGTCTTTTGCTGAAGTTGTATTTGTGTGTGTTGTTTCTAAGGTTGCATGTTTCAGTTTTTTGCACTAGTGCTGCTTCTCTTCTTTACTATTTGTGCTTAAGTTTTGATTTTTTTTTTTTTTTATATATACATCTCACCACTGGGCTTTGCTTATTCTTTTTCTCTGTGCACCATTTGTTTTTGGAGAAAAATAAATAATGAAACAAAAAGAAACAAAAAAAAACCCTTATGTTGCTTCAAGTTGAGATACCAAACAAAATTTAGATGTTTTTGGTAATCTTTTGTGTGACGGCGGATGTTTCTCCTTTTAGTTCGGGTACTTTGTAGTGACATCTCATTTGTAAATCTTTTTCTAAAGATGTTTCTTCGTCTCCATGATGTTTGATAAATGGGTTTTTTGGCAGGTTAGCCTCAAAGGCTCCAATTGATCAATATTTTTAAAACTGGTTTGTACAAATGTGTTGTCAGTAAAAAAAAAAAAGATATCTTCATGCAGAAAATATGCTTTGCCTGCATAAACCTTGACAATAAAGTGAGTCTTACATTTCTTTTGAGGACCTGGTTTTTGTCTGCATTGAGGAAAATACCCGCCCCCGCCCTCATCAATGCCCTTTGACCCCCCGTCATTGGCCAAGCAGCTGCTTCTCGTACTATCGAGCTGCATGTGACAAATTCATTAAAAAAAACAAGTATTTTTTCAAAATTGCAGCTTTTCCATTTTTTTTATCTCCATAGCAACTATTTTATTTTTTGATCGCCTGGGGGCGACATATCGATCTATGTAACCTGTAGACGAATTGGCAAAAGTAGATTTTTGGATTTCCTTGGCAACAGAGGTTTTTTGCTAACCGTGCCCACATGCCTAATATAGTCATGTTAAATCATTCGTTCAGTTCATTTCGTTCAGTTTCCGACAGGGATTCGTAATTTATATCTTCACAACATTACGGTAAAATATGTGCGAGCAACAGGTAATGCCACTTTTACAATTTTGCCATTCTTACAGAGTTTAAAATCTATTATAAACTTCATTTATTTTTTTACCAAGCAGCTTTCCAATGATGGTCGAGGAGTTAAGAGGCAATAGATTAAAATCCATAGCAGATGTTTACATTTGAAGACGATAGTAAAGATGTTTTTTTTTTTAATTTAAGATGCAGGCCTCTTTCTGAGGCCAAAGGTCAACAAAACTTCATTTATGGTAGTAGACTTATCCTGGCGCCGTGTGTATAAAACTTTGTGAAGATTACTTGAACAATTCTTTTTTCCATATGTAAAAATGTGAAAAATCGCACTTTTTGCCCACAACATGCCATGCCGTAGGTCCTGTGGCCATCCCATAATAATTTTAAAACTTCCCTTGGATATCCCTGACATGTTTATTCTGCTTTTATTACTTGATTTTGATACATTTTTACTGTAAATAAGAGATTTTGGGCCCCATTCCTTTTCGTGACGGTTTTGCCCACTGTGATGTCATCATTTTTGGGGGCATTGGGGTGGGGGGTGGTGGGGTATAATTCACTATGCCCAAAATTAATTTCTACCAGGGACTAGGCGTGTGCACATTTCGGGTGACTACTGTACATAAAGCCCTTCTCAACATGAGTGCATGATGGAGAAAGGTCATGCTTTCAGGTCTGCACAAAGCATCAGTTAACAACAACCTCCCTTTGATACAGATTTTCTTTGAAGCACTTTAAATCTAAAAAAAAGAAAGAAATTTGAGACTGAAAGTCAGACCTTCTGCTGTGCAGCAAATTCCAGCATATAAGTCGGACTGAAGACAGAAGACTTTTTCACATCTTTGTTTATGTTAAAGCATCCCAATTTTTTAAAGTCCTGACTGCCAGCGATGCAAATATCTAAACTACTGGATACAACAGAAAAACAATTTTTGGTATCTACTAATGACATTTGGGGTTTTTCAATCATACCAAATGTGAAGGGGGTGGGGATATGGGAATTGTAGTTTTGGCAGATTTAAAAAAACAAAAAAGTTTTTCTGGTAGGAGGTTAGAAGCTGATTATTCTCTTTGTGTACTCATAAGACCTGATAAAATCCTGACATTTTCTTTAATTAAAAAAGGAAATCATTTGTTTGTATTAAGAAAATAAATACACAATAGGAACATTCCATTCAAATTGGCTCATAAAGTTCAAAAATGTGATCTGAGCTTAAAGAATATGATGCTTTAATTTAGTATTTCCTGTTAAACGTAGATTTTTATTCTCCAAACCAAATTATAAAATAAGTTAAGATTTTTAATAAAAAATGTTAAGCTTCTTTAAACAAAAATTAAAATGTAAAAAAAAAATCCATTTAATTTTGAATTGCAAAATTTGAAAAAAAAAGGTTTATTGCACTGAATTCTTGCAAACAACATTTAAAAAAACAGAGGAGCGATAAATTGAAAATGGGACTGTCATTCTGCTGCTATAAAATTTCATAAAGGTGAAAGTGCAAGAAAGATAACTATTTTAAGAGGATATATATATGTGGAACAAAGAAAATGCTATTAAAAATCACTGCCCTGGTAGTCTGAAGAAAAACATGTTAAAGAATTTACCTGCAGGATGCAGCCAAGCAAAATAAATAGCTCAGATTAAATGTACAGTTAAAGGCCATGAATGAAAAGATATGGTAAAAACAAACACATGATTCCTGAAAAACACATCTATTTAAATGCTGATTAAGGTGAATAGTGGGAAAAAAAACAGCTGGGAAAGTCAGCAGATTTTAGACTTCCACCCTTTATTCCACCGAAGTTCAGTTTTTCCTGAGATTCTGATGATGAAAGAATTTAATTCCTGATCAGTTGCCGTTATATTTCAGATTTAAATGGCATATATCTCAAAGCGTCCAGGTATTTTGACTTTATTTTAGCAAACGTGTACAACGTGGTGCTGGGCGGATTAGGACTAGAAAGAGTTGATGTGAATAAGTATTGTTAGAGTTGGTAATGGTTAGTTATCTCTACTTCCTCTTTTGCAAATCATCTGTGTGTCCAAAATAGCAAAATAAACAAAACAAAAAACCTGTTTTTCTAATACAATGGTTGGCAAATGAAAAGCCTCACAAAATGACACATTTGGGAGAAAAAAATAGTTCAACCAAATACTTTATTAACAGTGGGGCAAAGATTTTCAACTTTTAAAAGTATCTTGTTTATAAAGATTCCACTTTTGCAGCTTTTACCCAAAACACAACAATCAGACAAAATATTAGTCCTAGAAAATATGGAAATGTACAACTCAAAAGTTTAAAACAATAAAAGCATCTTAACCTCCTATGGGGCTTTACAAAATGAACAAGTAAAAAAAAAAAAAAAAAGTAAAGGTGCTGTACTTTACAGTGACTTTTTTTAAAGTGTGAAAAAAGGGTTTGATCTAATGCTCCTATGTGCATTCAAACCAGAATCCACTCCACATCACTCCAGCTCCTTCTGAATACTGCAACAGAGATGACGCGAGTTTTAGCTTCTGGGATCAATTACTTAAAATGGTGAAAATGTCTTTTTTTTTTTTTTCTTTCTGAAGCATTAATCTGTGAAAAAAAGCGGCAAGAACCTACCTTTGCAAATACTTGTGGACGTTGTCGTGGCCATTGTAACGGGCGAGACCCACAAGGATACCCGTGGCACAGCGGCCTTCCTTCTTTCGACACAGACTGCAATTGCACACTCCTCTGCAGATGGGACACGACCACGTCTGAAGTAAAAAACACATTTTAAAAGTCAGTTTCAACAAAACTTAAGTACAAAAAAGTTAAGTCGAGGTCAGAATTGTGTTATTTAACATAGAATTGTGTTATTTAACATCCTCCTGACCACCAGCCATGCAAATCTGTCCTGTGGATCAGTGGTCTCCAAACCTCTTATGGCCACAAACCGGTTTAATGTCAGACAATATTTTCACAGACCTGCCTATATGAGGCTGAAGTTGGCATCTGAATTATAATTTAAAAAATAATAATTTAAAAAATTAAACACCAACTTCAGCATTTTTCAACTTTTAAGGTGCAACCGATATTTACAAAAAATGAAGAAGAAAAAAAGAAAAAGAAAAAGGTAAAACTGTTTTTTCTAAATAAAGTAATAAACGTCAATCCACCGTTTGAGCAACTTCATTTGCAGCATTTTCATTAACATAAAGCTACATGTCTGCATGATTTCCAGATATTCAGGTGCGTAAAGCCAATTAGAACATGCCAGAGCAGCATACAATGGACAACATGCACTGCAGGAATGCGCCTTTCGAAGCCTGGAGTTCCCCATCCCTCGTTCAGTCCATGGTCTTCACACTGCACAAACAGGGAGGGGCTTCTTCTCTTTCTACTGTTTACTAGCGCATGTCTGCAGTTGGAAGAGTCTTGGTGTGAAATACTGAAGTGGTGCAAATCTCATGAATCTTGCTCCAGGTATTTTTTTTTTCTTCTTTAACAGCTCCATTCTGATATATGAAAAACTCGGAGTCAGAATTCCGGACGTGCACAAACTACATTTATTAATTTCTTCGTCATGATCAATTTTCAAAGGGTTGGCACTTCTGTAAATTCAAAAGGGCCCCCCAAAAAAATCAATAAATGACAAAAGTCAAATGAGTGGAAATTTGCACTTAAAATAAGAAAATAATAATACATGTTTTGTGAATAGTACAGAGCATATCCAGTATAACCTAATGACCATATCCTAAATTAAACATATTATTTGAGACCAGCTGCTGTGTTTGGCTCAACATTAACATTCATGTTTTTGGTTCAAAGCGCTTCATGCTGCATAACTTTCATTTAAAATGATGGACAAACGTCATTTTCTAATTAGGGATGTTTCTTCTTTGCTTCCTTTTTCCCCCCAAACACTTCATTTCAATTTCTGAGAAATATTCTTGTTTTCTGAAATATACATGTATATTTTGTCTCTTTGTTTGGAATTGTTTTGGTTAGGCGCACCATTGAAAAATCCAGTCCCACTCTAGAGCCCTGAGTTTGTGGAGGGAACCGTCACAATAAATCTATATTTAAAGTAAAAATATGGATTTATTTAAAATACAAATAAATATTTTAGTGATTTTTTCCCTGTTAAATGCAGATCTCTTCTTCCGAGTCAAAATCTTTTCTTCTTTTCTCCAAAACAAATTTTTTAAAATACATTTGTTTTTGTTTTTTGTTAACTGTGATAAGGGTTTCAAGTTAGCGGTCGGTGCAGCAGCTTTAAGAAAATAGCAAATGGATTGAGCGACTTGGCAAGTGTCAAGAATGAGTCTGAAGTGGTGGGGATAACCCAGTAGTTTTCCAAAATAAAACTTCTTTGAGACTCAGATTATAAATGGAAAAAAATGGAAGAAATTGTAGGTTGTAGTTTGTTTGTTTTTTAACTCTGCGACCCAGTATTAACTGCCTGGTACGGGTTCGCAGCCTGGGGATTGGGGACCGCTGCTGTGGACAACGTATCTCCTACTGAATAAACTCCTTTTGTTATCTGTAGAGGATATTTGGGGCTTTTCAATAACACCACATGTGAAGGCGTTAAACGTCGGCGAAAATCGCCGGCGAAATTTGTCCCGGTGTGAACGGGCCTTAAGTCATTTTGATAGTAGGCTAATATAGCTAATATAGATACATATTGCATGTGTTGCCTTCATTATAAGGCTTAAATAGGGCTTTTAATATTTTGCGGCTCCAGACATGTTTGTTTTTTGTTTTTTTCGTCCAATTTAGCTCTTTCAACATTTTGGGTTGCCGACCCCTGACCTAGTTATATGTTTGTGGTACTGTCCTTTTGTGCAGGATTGAAAACTTTAATATATATGTGGTTATGGCATTCCCTAATGTGAGAGTAATGTGAGAGAAAGGCCTTCCTGTTTGAACACTGACCGGGTTGAGCAGCACAGAGCCCACGTCCTCTCCGTATCTGTTCTTTAGGCACGGTCCACAGAACTGACCTTTGCCCCCCACACAGAAACCACTGCGACACACTGTTTTGGTGTCCAGAGTCTTTTGTCTGCACTGGTGGCACGAGCTGCCCTGAAAATAAAAATAAAAAGCAGAGAAAGTGAAGAAAATCCCATCAGACCCACAAATATCTCTGTCAAAAGTTCCCAGAATTCCTCACGTTCTCTTTGTCCCAGATCTTATCTTTGCTGCGGAACGCGATGTTGTCCAGATCCTCTTTGGTGATCTCATCAACGGACTTCACAACGTACGCACTCTTCCTGGAAAACTGGCCCATGATCTTTCTCCGCTTGACACCGACGTGATCCTCATCCACCTGTCCAGCAGCAGCAGGTAATGAAACACAGCATGTCAGGCAAAACAGCTAAGGCTACGTTCACACCGGCCATGTGAAGCGGGTTCTTGAACCAGCAAAGCCATGCGTGAACATGAGAGGTTTGAATGCAGAATCCTAAAATGTTCAGATACATGAGTTTCCATAGACTTTGCAATGGAAGTGCTCACATGAAGGCGAGTTTTCCAGCCCGGTATGAACGTGACATAACAGGAGGTTAAGTCGTGGATGTCGGCTAACTTAACTGCCCTTAATAAAAAGAAAGCTGAGGTGATTGTGTTTACCTCTAGTGGTGGAAAATATCATGGTCTGAATCTCCACTCTTTTGCCCCTTTTTAACTGTCAAGTTTAACACACCTGGGTGTTAAACTTGATGCAACCTTGAAGCTCAACCTCCAAATAAACGCTGTGACCGGCTCCTGCTTTTTTCAGATGTGACGTCTGGCTAGGATTAAGTCTTTTAAATCAACAACAAACCTTGAAATTGTCACCAATGCCTTCGTGTTGTCCAGACTTAATTATTGCAGCTCTTGATATGCTGGCTTACCCAAAGCTTCAATGGTCAGGCTGCAGCAGCCAGATTAATTTGTGGGGCAAAGAAGTTTGACCACACAACGCTGGTCTTGGTCTCTTTGAACGGGCTGCCAGTGCAATACCTGCTTTTTACTCAATTTATTTTATTATTTTAGGTCCCTGGCAGGTACGACACCTTCTTACCTCTCCAGTCTGCTTTTAAAATATTGCCCCCTAACTTAAGTCCTTACGATCCGCTAACCACTTTGTATTCATGGTTCCCAGAACCAAGCGTGAGTTTCAGGGGGTGTAAACCATGGAATCAGCTGCCACTGGCAGTTAGAGAGGTCACACTCTTGGAGAGTTTTATAAAAGAATTGTTCATTTCAGCGCTTTAGCATCAAGCCTAGAGCTGTTCTTATGGTAGTTTTAATCTCTGTTTTAAGTTGCCTTTTATTCTTCATGTTCTGTGTTTGTTCTTCCTGTGTGCAGCAGCACTTTGGGCCTCCTTGACTGGTGGTGGAAGGTGCTTTTTAAATAAATGAATGCAGTGATACATCACCACCAGGTGTTTGCCATACCTCTATCAACCTCTTGATGTCTACATCCCTGTGGCTTCTGCGAAGAACCGGTTCGCTCTTTTCCTCGACAGCAAAGTTCTCAGGAGGACGGGCCTTGCGGGACGGGTTCCTCCTCCCCGACCCGACGTCTGGGTCCAGCCTGCGTTTCTGTGGCGATGTTTTCTGCGGCGTCCGCTTTTTCTTCTGCAAAGAAGGGGTGTCTGGATTTCAGCAAGGCGAGAGGAAAACGTGACGGAGAACAGTTGGTTGCAGCGGCCGCATTTTGTGTGGCGTTTGTCTGCAAGAACTCCACGATTTTTTGTGTTTTTGCTGCTCGATAGAATGTAAGCTAACAGCGTATTGCTTCAGCATTGATGGTTCACCTATAGGAAAAATGCACTAATAAAAGGTTGGTTTAACCACGCTGCTGTACAACATGAAAAATGTTTCTAACATGGTTATTAAGCCCAGATTCATGGTATTCAATTTATCAATTTGTATGCATGGAAAATGGCGAAACTGCAGCAGTGGAGAAAAACTGACTATAAAATAATGACCCATGAAATCTGAAAAAGCTGCTCACAAACCGTCCAATATGCTTAAAATGAATAGAAAATGTGGTTCAACTTTCTGTTTGACCTTTCATGTGATGTTTCAGAAACAAGTGCACATCATGTCTCTACTCTGCTGGGTCCACTTGGAGGAAATCAAGATGCTAAAGTGCAATAAAAAGTCTTTTCATTTAACTCAATTCTTTGAAATTAAGGTCACAGCTCATCATGAAAAAAAACTTTCTTTGATAATGTCTCATCGTCTTTGTCAGTCTTTAAATTCGATGTATGTTGCACGGTGAGCTTTTAGCTAAACCCAGATTAAAATTATTTGCTTAGCACAAATGCATGCATATTATGAAGGAATACTAAGAATTTCAACATAAAAGCAAAAATATTGAAAGGAAGATCTCGGTAGGCAGAGCATGTTTAGATTAGTGTTGCCTTAAAGTTCTAGACTGCACAGGTTTTTTACATGTTCTTTGTAGAATTAATTAATTATTTTAAATTACCTGGTAATTGTTTTGAAAATCAAAGTATGTATTGCCATGAAACAGAACTATGTGTAAAGTAAACTAGAACAATAGTTAACAAAAAACAAGACCTCCAATTTTTATTTTCAAATTTTGCACTATTTTCATAATTTTTGCAAGCCGAGCTGTTGAATTAAAGTTTTTGGAAGACCCACTGGGAAGACTCAGTGGTATCTTAATCATGACTATGCAATTTTTAACTAAAATTTCAAAAACTTGTGTCGTTTATAGGACATAATTTCTGCAGAGCAGCAGGAGTTCATTAGAAATACCCTTGAGTTGTGGGTATGACCGTTGGTTTCCTCACTTCCCGTCATCCATCTGTTTACACGCTCTATCACCAGCTTACAGCCCCTCACACCTCCAACTTAACATTACCGGTGCATGTCATTTCTACATCACAAAGAAGCTATTTTTCAAGCGGCTTATTTTTCATCTGCTCCCAATTTACAACAATTTAATGAAAAAAATACTCGGAAATACAATTTTAAGCTTATTTTTCCTTAGATATGTCCTTCATCATGAAAAAAAAATGCTACAAGAAGATGTTAAAAACAACATTTCAATCATATTGGGTCTTTAATATCAGGTAAGTGTCAGAATCCACTTTTATAGCTGTTTTTCAAGCTATGGTGAGATGAATGTGCTTTCACCTGTTTGGGGCTGGGCAGTGTGAGGTCAGCCATGGAGCTCAGATCAGCAAACAGCTTGGCCAGCTAAAAAAATAAATAAAAAAAGACAACATGGACGTTAGTCTAAAGTGACAAAAAGAGATGGTAAAAAGCTTGGAAAAAACATTTAAGAGTGTGATACCATAGCTTTGTTTTCCTGGATGTTCTTTTTTCGTTTGTTCAGACTTTGAGACAGCGCGTCCGCCTTTTCCTTTCTTGCCTCCTCCTCTTCATCCTTGTCCTGTTTTTCATGCCCCGCTTGTCTTCCTCTGCCTCTACGGGATGGTGTGTCGCCTTTAACTGTTGTTTTACATTTTTCCCCTCGCAGTGTTTGCTGGCGAGAAGATGCTCTTTTCATTGGAAACCTAAGAAATTATTAGCGATTAAAGAACAAATTCTGCGTTAATCTTGACTTTGATTTATTTCTGGAAATATTCGTGTCACACCTTAAAGCAACTAAGAGACTCCTCCTCTTTAGTGGGGAGGCGTCCTCTCCATCAGAATAGAAGCCGGTGTCCACATCACTGCCCTCTGAATCCACTACCTTTCAAGAAACAACATTCTTAGTTTTGTTTTGGTTAAACAACTATACTATTTTCATCCAAACATCAAAGTTGAATACATTTTTATTCCTGTTAAAGCTCAATCGATCCTCTTCATCCTCACTGAAGCCTTCAAACTCCTCCTCAGTGTCTGACTGGCTGAACAGGCGAGCCAGCTCAGCCGTTATAAACTTGGATTTGAAACGTGGAGCCTGTTTGAAGCAGATGGTTTTGTCAGTACAAGTCTGAGCTTCATAAATTCATTCGCTCAAGGTCTCAGGGAGGCTGGAAATGCTCAGAAATTTCCCATCAGTAAACGCCTTGCACCACAAACGGAGGGCGGCGAGAACGGTGAGCGTTCCTCTGCTGGGCCATGAGGAACCTGAGCAGGATCAGCAGAACAAAAAGCCGTCCGTAAATCATTATGTTGAGCTGGAAGCAGCAAGGACCGGCTGAACTGTGAGGAGGCCTTATCACCACAGGAACGTACGTGCTGCTGCATTTCATGACCCATCGGATTAACGACAAGGCGAAGGGGAAAAGGAAAAAACAAAACCCCATACTTCCCCATTGTTGAAGTACCCCAGCTGCATGTTTTTATATTATCTTTTATGAGTGGTCTGCTTTTAATCTTTGAATACTCTTTAATAATTCTTGTTGGTTTTAAAGGACAGGCATGCAATAAAGTATACAGATCATTAAAGTATCTATCTATCTATCTATCTATCTATCTATCTATCTATCTATCTATCTATCTATCTATCTATCTATCTATCTATCTATCTATCTATCTATCTATCTATCTATCTATCTATCTAAGAGTGACTAAAAATGTAACATTTTTATCCACCACAAAATAAGGAGGGAATAGTTTTGTGAATAGGAGTCTGTTAGATCCCAATATTAAGAATTTGATCAGGGTTGTCCCCCAAAAAGGCAATAAATGTTCAATGATCAAAAATAATCTTAATTTTAAATCTTTTTTTTTTAAATGTTTTCTCATGGATGAATACCAAAGCTTCCTGTGGAGACAACAGTCAAGATAACTTTACTTCGACAGTAGAACAAGTCTTTTTAAATCAGTTATATATTAAAAAAAAATCGAATAATAAAATGTGCCATAACCCAGACACACACACACACAAATAATAATGATAATAGTAAATTGCTTTAGGTTACTAACCAATAGGAAAACTGTGCCTTTTTTCCCGATAATCTTAATCTACGGCGAAGCCAGCGTTGTTTTTTATTGATTGCCTGCGATAAAACGGCTACATCACATCGACATTAAATCTAGACGGACTGAATACTTACATTCGGCACGGGGGTCATTCTGAATTATAAATGCAATGTAGTAAACGGTAAACTGTAGTCTGCAGACGTGCACAAAGAGAAGATTTAAAAGTCGACATGCAAACTTTGGTGACCGACACAGACCGAGCCGCTTGATGAGGTGTGTCTTCCTGGTTTAAACATGTATTTTCTTTTACATTATGTTTGCTGTTCGTCTTTATGCAGCACAGAATACAATAAACATGCAATAAAAAACGTATAATTGTTTATTTTTTTCAAAACTCGGTTCATTTTCTCGATTTCATTTAAAACTATATTATTATACACAAAAAACTCCCCTCTATTTGAAATGGTAAAGTCCACCGCTTCGCGCGAAAACACTTCATGGGCGTGGCGAGACAGGACTGAATTTTGGTCACTTTTTTGTTGTTTTTATGTGAACATGACAACAAAAGCTTTTAATCATAAATAATGTATTTTTATTTTAATGTCAAAGGAGTATATAGTCGGAGTGACTTGTGTGCTGACTTTAGTCTACTTTGTCACCACTACAACGTGAGTTTTACTATACTGACATGGCACCTGAGAGGAACTTTTAGCAAAAGTACGCTGTAAGTGTTCTACACATAGTCTATACTAAAAGTGAGGCAATATACTTGAAGTTTACTATTTCTGCACTATCTATATTGTAAACCTAAAATGTTCTATCTTAGTCTAAAGAAGTATTTAGTTACTGTACTTACTACAACTACATGATCATGGTCTACAGTATTAGCTGTTCTTAAATATACACTCAAGTATACTTAAGAAAATAAGCTAAACTTGTACTACTGTGTGCTAAGGGAAATCTTCTAATTGTTAGGAAAAACTTGTAAATATTCAATGCCCTTAGAAAAAAAGTAGTCCTTTTTTAGCGCAGTATACTTAATCTATACTAAAAGTGAGGAAATATAATTGAAGTTTACTTTTCATTTACTATCTATATACTGAAACCTAAAATGTTCCAATTTACTCCAGAGAAGTGTTCAAGTTCAAGTGTACTACTGTTAACTAATGGATATCAAACTTAGGATGATTCATCCTTAGCAAAACCAGTGTATTTAAGTGTACTACAAATAATAAAATAAACTTCAAGTGTACTACTGTTAGCTAAGGATATCTAATTTTGGATGATTAGCCATCCTTAACAAAAAGTAGACTAACTTCCCTATTTCTCTTTCAAATTTAAATACATGCTATTAATTTCTTCCTAAAAGAAATAAAGCATTGTTAAAGATTTATCAACATCCAATCTTTTACGTCAAACTGTATGAGTATAATTTAGACATTTTGTAAATACTGCCATATTCCCTCCTACATTTTAGACCTAACTTGCACCATTCAAATGTTACATATACCGTAGCTCATTCATTCATTCACCTTCGAAACCCGCTTTCTCCCTTTCAGGGTCACTGGGCTGCCGGAGCCTATCCCGGCTACTTGTGGGCAAAGGCAGCGGACATCCTGGACAGGTCGCTAGTCTGTCCCAGGTCGTTACAAATAGCTATTAAACATTTTCAAAAACAGCATGTTACAGGCCCTATTTTGACTACCTAGCTCCTCCCAAGTCAACCCTGCTTCCTTTCTGATATGCACATTTTTGAGCCAACAAATATGTATTATAGTTTGTAAATACTGACCATGAACTCTATGACTACCCACATGTACTATTGATTGGGTTTTAGTCTCCACATGAATGTTTTGGTTCCACCTACGTAGGTGCACTTCCACTGTCCCGTTGCTGGGTGGCAGTGTTACCCAGGAAATCTTGATGTCCTTAAACAAGGTGGAGAACAAGGATTCAGTTGGAGGGCACTGAACATTTTCTTCATAATGATCTCACAGGATGTTAGTTTACATTTTTGGATGTGTGCTGAGAGCAGACGTTTTCATCCGCATGAACCAACCAACAACTAACATTAAACAAAAATACATAGTCATACCATAAAAAGCGAAAATAATTCACAAACTATAGCAAATATTACTCGTCACAGAACTTAATGCATAAAGGTAGTTTACAACAAATTAGCAGATGTTTTTGCAGTTTATCACCAGTGGAAAATGGGATTTCTATAGAGACATCAGTTTAGAAGTTAAGATTTGTGTACTGCAGTAATGGATGATGATCAGGACAGCATAAATCAACAAGTTACAACCAGAATAAGTTCCAATCTACTAACAGTTGAGCTGATAAGAAAAAAACATTGTTATTGTAAAGAATAACAGGGAATAATCTTTTCCAAATGACGGCTGTTAATATTGAACTTTTTTCTCTGGGTTTAAAAAACAACTTCAGCTTTTTAAAGAAATAAAAACCACTAAATCAAAACAAGTAATTTGTCTTCTTGTATTTTAATCTCAATTTTATCATGAAAATGAAATGATATGGAGAATGACTAATTTTCCTATTGTTCCTAAAGTGTATTTCTGTATCTCTTCGGTCAGATATAGTTAATAAAGACATTTCTCTGTTTTACATAGAGAAAAGTTTAAAAAAAACCTCACAGGTCACACAGTTCCAAATGCTGATTCAACTTCAACTAAAATTTAAAGATGTCCAGTTTGAAAAATCTCTTGAAGTAAAGGTCCAGAAAAAGTCTAAATATTTATTGTAAAATGTTTTTAAGTATTCCATTCAATTTTATTTGTATAGCCCAAATTCACAACAGTCGTCTCTATGGACTTTGTGACGGTAATTGAAAAAGTAAAACATAAAATCAAAAGGATCATGAGTGCATAGAATTCAATAGGAAAATACAAAATTAAACTAACTAAACTAAACTAAACTGGCATCCCTGCCCTAAGACCCTCCTACGCTGTAAGGAAAAACTCCAAAAAAAAAACGGATTCCGGAAAAAACCTCAGGGGTGCCCACGGCGGACAAGCGATTTACCAGAAATCATAGAGAAGAATTAACTTGTCTAACTGTACAACTACATATTTAAAGTCTAGCAGATGAGCTTGAGTTTGTAATTAATATCTGTCAAGTCAAATGAATTCAGTACAATTTAAAGTACTTTTGACAGTATTTAATGTCACATTAAATGTGTCATAAAACACCACACACACACACACACATCCATGCACATACTCACACAACAGGAACACTACCAGGACAACTGCTGACATTACCAATAAACTAGATGAAAGGACGGCACCCACACATCATTACCAAATCTGAGTCCCCGATTGGGCACAGTGCAGCTTCGCTGGATATAGCGTGAAAAGGTTCAACTGGTCGAACTGTCAGCGTGCGATCAATGAACACCCAATTTGTACGTAGATAATAATGTTAGTGACAGCCCCATTTGAGGGTCAGTGACTGCAAATTATGCAGAGCGACTAGGTACGTGGAAACGGCTGTCTACATAAATCCATACGTCGAGAAAGACTCCTGGTTTTTCTGTAATGAGCAGCAAGATATCACCAATGATTTTGAAAGATTACTGGTGTTGTTTTCCAAGAACAAAACGTATTGTGTGTTATTTGTGAAATTTATTGTCCCAAAAACATTTTTTGATGTCTTAAAAATGTCTGTTTATGCAAACATTTACAGTTACAAAACATTTAGTTCAGTAAAGAGAAAATCTATGACCATTCAGAGGTTTTTTCTTGGACATTTGAACAGATGATTCATGAACAAAAACTTGTGCATTATTTTACACAATTTGTCTTTTTCCACACAGACTGAAGACAAAAAAAATGATCAGTTTAGTTTTGAACAAGAAACAAAAAGAGACCCTCTTTGTATTAGGAACAATTTTGACGAGACTTACAAACAAAAGGATAGACAGCTGAACATCTAACGTCATTCCATTCCTTTTTTCCCCAATTGTTGGTGGATGCACAGTGTTCATAGCCTTTCCAGTTGTCTGGCTGTTTTGCGGCCCAAGCCTGAAAGTCAATTTTGGTCCCATCAGACCACAGCCACCCTCCTTCCTTCTGAGCATCACTGAGTCCAATCCAGGTCGGAGCCTCAGCAGGGTCGAAGTTTCTGATCAGCATCTTGACAAGGTTGTCTTCTTTAAGACTGTGGACTGACACCAGGTTGGCGTTTTGTGACACACAGTGGAGTTCTGCATCTCCCCAGGTCATTGATGTAGCAACGTATTTGTAGCAACGGCCCCCATAGCTGTACCAGAACATGGGACAATTGCCACGAAGCAGCTTCAGCTCCTGTTCATCTGAAGGATCCACAGCCATCAGAGCAAGACCAAGCAAGATGAGGACCAACATGGTGAAGCTTGTCCTGTTATGTTGAAGATTGAATTTGTCTTTCTGGAGTTTTCTAGCTTAGCTGGAGGCTTCTTGGCATCTTTCAGAAAATGGTTGCTTAAATACAGTTCCTAGACTCCACCCCTGTACACCCACCAAAAAAGTTTATTAAATGAATAACAGCACAGTATCTGATGATGAATCAGCTTTGATAAGCAGGTATCATCTCATCTTACTGTAAATTAAGAAAAAGGCGTTGTTGTTGTTCTGGCATCTAATGTGAACATTTTTATGACATGAAACACTCATGTATTTTGTGAAATTGTTAAATGCAGACAAGTTTTTCTACCTATATGAATCATAAATATAAATAGACATCAGACTATTTCAGAAATCATCATAGCATTTGCAGATCAAGTATCAAAAACATAAATTATGTGCAATTATTTTTTATTAAAAAATCATGAATATCAATCACATTTTGAGAAACCACGTGACGTGATATGATTTAAGATCAATCACTTTAACCATCTCCAATAATTGACTAATTAACTTTATTATTATAACTAGCTGTGGAATTAAAAGGTCCATATTCTGTCCATTGTCCAAGGTTGGTATTCGTTTTTCGGCTGGTAAATTGCATATACTTGTATAGCGCTTTTCTAACTTCCTCAAATGCCCAAAGCGGTTTTACAGTCACAGTCCCATTCACACACTGATGGGGACTCAGCTACCGAACACTGACATCAGCTATAACCACCAGAGGCAATGTGGTGTTCAGTGTCCTACCGAAGGACAGTTTGAAATATAACCAAGGTGAGAATCGAACATAATTATAATCATAATTAAAAAACCACTGGAGATGCTTTTAAAATAGATCAAAAGATGATCAAAGTGGCACTTTCTGTGTCCAACAATTTTGCAGCTGTAGTAAATACGATTTTTAAACAAAACACTGTGTCATGGTTTCAGTTTGTTGTGTCTTGTTTTTCGCTTTAGTTCTTGTTCTGTCTTGTTTGGTTCTGTTTCATGTTTTATTTTGAAAGGTTTCCTGTCTTGTCATGTTTCTTGAGTTTTACTTCCTTTGGTCCCCATCTGCCCTAATCGTGTTCACCTGTGTCTTGTCTGCCTTGTCTGTATATAAGTCTTGTCTCTGCCTTCCTCCTGTGCTGGTCCATTACCTTCTGCTCATGTTGTTCACGTCTTCTTGTCTTGTCTCCATGTTTCATGCCACGCCAAGTAAGTTTTTGTTTTGTAATCCTGCTCTGCAGCGCCTTTTGTTTGTTGTTTTGCATTAAACCCCCTTGTCCCTGAACCGTCTGCCTCCGCCTCTGCTACTGGGTCCAACCGGCTCTCGAGCCTTCCCCCGCACATGACAGAATGGACCAGCCCATTTTTCTGGACCCAGCGGAGCGGGACATGCTTTTTCTTGAGGCCTACTGCCAGGAAGCGGAAAGGACTAGAACCTTTTGGACCTTTGATCAGGCCCAGTTTTCCTCATCTCCCTGGAGTGGGGGTCGCCCGGACTACACTGGGAGCCTTCTCGCCATGAGGGGAGGGTCGACGTCGCCGTCGTCCCCGCCGTCCCCCACAGCCACGTCCAGTGGTGGTCCCGGACGCACCACAGCCACGTCCAGTGGTGGTCCCGGACGCACCACAGCCACGTCCAGTGGTGGTCCCGGACGCACCACAGCCACGTCCAGTGGTGGTCCCGGACGCACCACAGCCACGTCCAGTGGTGGTCCCGGACGCACCACAGCCACGTCCAGTGGTGGTCCCGGACGCACCACAGCCACGTCCAGTGGTGGTCCCGGACGCACCACAGCCACGTCCAGTGGTGGTCCCGGACGCACCCCGACCCGTCCCAGCTCCCAGGGGGGTGCCGCCTGCACCCCGACCCGTCCCAGCTCCCAGGGTGTGCCGCCTGCGCCCCGATTCGTTCCGGCTCCCAGGGGGGTGCCGCCTGCGCCCCAACCCGTTCCAGCTCCCAGGGGGGTGCCGCCTGAACCCCGACCGGTCCCCGCTTCCACTGGCACGCCTGACCCGCCTGAGCTCGGCTCCACGCCTGACCCGCCTGAGCTCGGCTCCACGCCTGACCCGCCTGAGCTCGGCTCCACGCCTGACCCGCCTGAGCTCGGCTCCACGCCTGACCCGCCTGAGCTCGGCTCCACGCCTGACCCGCCTGAGCTCGGCTCCACGCCCGACCCGCCTGAGCCTGACTGCTGGCCCGACCCGCCTGAGCCTGACTGCTGGCCCGACCCGCCTGAGCCTGACTGCTGGCCCGACCCGCCTGAGCCTGACTGCTGGCCCGACCCGCCTGAGCCTGACTGCTGGCCCGACCCGCCTGAGCCTGACTGCTGGCCCGACCCGCCTGAGCCTGACTGCTGGCCCGACCCGCCTGAGCCTGACTGCTGGCCCGACCCGCCAGAGCCTGACTGCTGGCCCGACCCGCCAGAGCCTGACTGCTGGCCCGACCCGCCTCGCCGGACCGCTCGGCCCCCCGGCCGTCCTCCGGACCTGCCTCGCCGGACCGCTCGGCCCCCCGGCCGTCCTCCGGACCTGCCTCGCCGGACCGCTCGGCCCCCCGGCCGTCCTCCGGACCTGCCTCGCCGGACCGCTCGGCCCCCCGGCCGTCCTCCGGACCTGCCTCGCCGGACCGCTCGGCCCCCCGGCCGTCCTCCGGACCTGCCTCGCCGGACGGCGCGGACCCCCGGCCGTCTCTTTGGACTCTTATGCCCGTCGAGGTTGTCCTCCGGGGCCCCCCCCTCAGTTGACTATTGGAACCTCAGAGCGGTTCCTTGACGGGGGGTACTGTCATGGTTTCAGTTTGTGTCTTGTTTTTCGCTTTAGTTCTTGTTCTGTCTTGTTTGGTTCTGTTTCATGTTTTCTTTTGAAAGGTTTCCTGTCTTGTCATGTTTCTTGAGTTTTACTTCCTTTGGTCCCCATCTGCCCTAATCGTGTTCACCTGAGTCTTGTCTGCCCTGTCTGTATATAAGTCTTGTCTCTGCCTTCCTCCTGTGCTGGTCCATTACCTTCTGCTCATGTTGTTCACCTCTTCTTGTCTTGTCTCCATGTTTCATGCCACGCCACGCCAAGTAAGTTTTTGTTTTTGTTTTGTAATCCTGCTCTGCAGCGCCTTTTGTTTGTTTTGCATTAAACCCCCTTGTCCCTGAACCGTCTGCCTCCGCCTCTGCTACTGGGTCCAACCGGCTCTCGAGCCTTCCCCCGCACATGACACACTCAACTATTTCACTTTTGAATTCCCCTTATTAAATATTAACACAGTTCTGTAAAAAATATTGCACATTACTACTTTACAAAAACAATGTCTGGTCTGATCAGAGTACTTTTAAGCAGTCCGTTGTCCATTTCAAATTATTCTCATAGGTGTTGTAATAAAGCATTTAGTGTGAAAAAAGGCAGGGGAAAATAATAAAAATGGGAAAATATGTTACTGCTGAAAGGCCCAAAAAACCTTACTACATAAAAAAACAAGATTTATTATATGATCCAATATTGACTAATAAAAAAGCATCACAATGCATCCTACTACTAAAATGTCAGGCCTGGTTTTAGTTCAAAACAGTATGCAAAGGTTTTCATTCCCATATGCAGTTTCTTTGTGTTGCTGGTGGTATTTCTCCTTTTTGTGATCCTAAACATATTGGAATAACAAACCCATTTGGAAAAATCTCTGCAGGACATCAAAAACATCTACCTTTTTTAAACTATTTTCAAGAATACTTGATGACCAAAAAAAACCCTGTCTTTGGGAGTAAATGTATACATTTTTCAATAAACGTTTAAATTTTATATTGGTTGTATATAAATGTTTTAGTTAAGAAAAAAAGAAGGTGTGGAAAAAACAGACTTAGGCACATCAATGTTCATGTGTGGTTTTTATTTAAATTTGAAAAAATTGAGCTATCCATAGCTTTAATTTTACTATAGACAAATCAAATCTTTTTCTTCCAAAACCCATGAGTACTCACAGAAATATTTTTGTTACATATAATATACAAAAAACAGCAACATATGTACAGAATTCTTTTATTTTCTTTTTCTTAAATGAAACATCCAATTTAAGTGAGTAAAAACATACTGAAATTTGAATTTTTATCCCAAAAATATGTATACTTAGTTGTTCTAAAATTATTTTTTTGTTGATTTTAGACTAGATAAATACTCTGATCTCTCAGCCAGATTGTAAAAACGTCTAAATGTCAATAACCGTTTAAGTACGAAACAAGTTTTGTTTCCTCATTAGGTTCCTGTAAAAACTCATATTTTAGGAGCATTCACGTGTTTTTATGGCATCCAAAGTCAGTGGAACACAGAAAATGTCTCATGGACCAATGAGACACTTTTTGGTTTTACACCAATTTGATGTTGGGCTGTTTATCTTTTTAATGAGGGCAATAATGTTTTACACTTATGTTTAGTTATATTGTTAATGTCATGGAAGATAGATATGCCTCAAGTTCATTCATCTTCTAATCCGTTTTTACCTTTCAGGGTCATGGGGCTACTTATGGGCAAAAGCAGGGGACATCCTGGACAGGTCGCCAGTCTGTCACAGGGCCACAATCACACACCCGTGCACACATAGACAATTTAGAGTAACCAATGAACCTATGAAACATATTTTTGGACAGTAGGAAAAAAGCTGGAGTCCCAGAAGAAAACCCACTCATGCACGGGGAGAACATGCAAACTCCACACAGAAAGGACCCCATTGATATTCTGTTTCAGGTATTAATATATTTGTTATTGCTGTGAGACGAGCGCTAACCACTGCACCACCATATCTCACATGCACATGATAAGTTATGAGAACACATTGAAAGCTCTTGTTTTATTAGGTCCCAGTGCGCTCCAACTTCATTGTGCCGCCCCGAACGGAGACCAACCCACGTACATTGGGTACAAGGGGTCTGCGGCATTGTCGACTACACACCCAACCAGTCTTGAAATAGACCAAGAAGTCCAACAGTTTGTGTGTCACAAAAACAGGCAGACGGCTGGATCCAATTTCAGCAGGTTTATTAGCTCAGCTAAAAGTCCACAAAGCTAAATCAGGGTCAGGCAGGCAGGAGTCAATAACAGACAGAAGTTCATGCAAGGAGAGACAGGATGGTCAAAATTCAGGCGAGAGTCTGGCAGGCAGCAGGCAAACACAAACAGAGTCAGGGTCAGGAGACAGAAGATTAGGTCCAGATATAACGCTCGGTAAGGAAGGCAGGGTGGCACAAACAATACTTCGCACTGAGCTCAGGTCAGTGCAGAGCTTAAGCATGCTGTGGTTGATGAATGAATGAAAGTCAGGTGTGCGGCATCCAGGACGTGTGCGGTTGGGGTGGCTGGGAGTTGTAGTATGGCTAGCACTCTGGGGACAGCTCCTGCCGGTGACCAGAGGGAGAGACGGAATTCTGACTTCTGATAGTGTGAATCTTAGCATTGGGTTTCCTATATAATGACGTATTGTTTTATAGAAAAGCTTGAAATGTCGTTCATGTTGCAACTTATAAAACAAAATTATTACCACAGCTTGGGTCTTATTTTGTGATAATCATAGTTTTTATTATAAATGAAGCATTTTGTGGTCATTTCACTGTATCTACTAAGCCATGTGTCATTGTTTCCTGCCCTTTCCAACATGGCGTCACTCTTGGTGTACGTGAGACAATGGTATCGGGCTGCTGAAGCACCTTTAGGCTTTATAACTTATTGGGAAGAACGTTTCTCATCACAATCTAAACATGTCAATTCTAGAAACTAAATATTTTTCATGTCTCCTATGTCAGGTCAGTAGTGGCATTTGTAAGTACATCAGTGTGGGTAGTTTGGGGGCCTTCAAAGATAAATGAACAAAAAGATAAAAATTCATCCATTCATTCATCTTCTTTACCGTTTATTCCCTTTCGGGGTCACGGGGTTGCCGGAGCCTATCCCGGCCACTTGGGATGCCCTGGACTGGTCGCCAGTCTGTCGCAGGGTAGAATATCCTCAATCACACATCCATTCACTCTCACACTCACACCTATGGACAATTTAGAGTTGCCAATCAACCTATGAAGCATGTTTTTGGATGGTGGGAGGAAGCCAGAGATCCCGGAGAAAACCCACGCATGCACAGGGAGAACATGCAAACTCCACACAGAAAGGTCCCCTGTTGATTTGTTTTTCAGGTCCCCCAGCCAGGACTTGAACCGGGGGCCTTCTTGCTGTGAGGCAAGAGTGCTAACCACTGCGCCACCGTGCAAAGATAAAAATATAATTTAAAAAAAGTCTGTCAGCGAACAATCATCCTCACCATGAAGTACGTCACTTGACTGACATGCAGAACGGCCAATTGAACATCTTCTGATACATACGTCACTAAACATGCCTGTTTAACTACACCAGAGATAGGTTACTCCCGGCCTCGGGGCCCACATTCCTGCATGTTTTCCAACATACCCTGCTCTGACATTTTCCAATTGACATACCAGATCCACTCAGGGCTTGGATATCTGGAAATCATGCAGACACGACAGCTCTTGAAGCCTGCAGTTATCAACCTATCCCTGAACTACACTGAGGGTACATTCTTTGTGCAATCAGAAAGCCTCTGCTGGCCCCACTGTGTGCCGGTGTAGGTACCATAACCATTCAGCCTGCAATAACCATTCGGGGTCTTTTCGACTGAGGATAACCTCACACTACGGTAACCCCACTTTGACAAACTACGTAGCGCCCAGATCTCCTCGGGCTCTATATATTTTCATTTCATGTTTCCTTTTGTAACCCAAAGTTCTTTTCCCTCCTAAGTTGTGTCTGAAATTATTCTTTGTAATGTTTGTAGAGAGATTTTGCCACAACCCACTTTGTAAAAAGATCTGTGGCTGTTAGAATGAACCTGCTGCTCCACGCGAGAGAACAATGTCTCTGATCAGAGCAGCTGGAGTCTCGTAGCCTCGTGTTCGCAAGCAGGGAAGATGCTTTGTTATGGTATGCGGTCCGGAGAAGGGTTCTGACCGCAGTCCGTTCAGCTGCAAAAGCTCTTAATAATAATCATAACAATAATAAAAGCACGTTTAGAAGATAATCTCGCTCTGTGTCGGAGCTCTGTTTGTTAACAACCAGACCACATGATATCTTCTTGATATGATATGGTACCGTAGTATAGTAATTTGTCCAGACCAATCACTATCTGACATGTCATCGAACCAACGGACAGCCAATCACATAATGTGACGTAAACACTTCTCAAAGGACCTCGAACGGTTGTTGCAGGCCGAATGGTTGTGAAACCCACACTGGGTCCCCAGCAGAGGACCACCATATTAAAAAAGATTGGCATCCGTTTTTCTGTTCGTTTAAGTTTCGTTCCGTTTAAGTTTTTGTTTTTTTAAGTTTCCCCTTTTTGTTCCTGCTGAACAAAACTTATCAGCCTCATTACTCAATTTTGTACACATTAGTAAATAGCTGTTGTGCTTTGATTTTTGTCTGTGAAATAGGCAAACTGCCTAATAAATGACTAAATTGTCATGAATGTGATAGTTTAAACTTAATGCAAGAATTTGTCTGAAAGTAAAGTCCAGGACATGTTTGTTGGAGACAGATAAACCTGATAAATATTGACTTCATTGAACCATTATTGTTATGATTTTGTCCACAAGTTTCAAAACAAAAGCAGTTTTCTTATTAATGTCCTGGTCTTTGAAAATGACAAAATCCCTTTTCCATTGACTATATATGAGAACTGTACTAAACAAGTGTGACATCTCAATTTTTTGAGATGATACAGATGCTTTCTTGTTGGAACCAGACAAGCTCAGTAAGCACCAATTGGTCCAAGTTAGTCTGCGTGATCATTTCTATGGCAACTACTTTTGCCATTCAGGAGTGAGCTTGTTGGAAGTCCACACACTTGACAGCTGGCTTGGGAGAATATGTTAATCAAACGTTTTGGATGTTCAGCGATAGACCACATAATATAAATGAGGCCTCTGATTGGTCAGTTTATAACTTCTATAAAATCTGCTTTAAATTCTCTATAAAATGTTTGCACTGGAAACACTTTCACAGAGAATGTATGCGTACAGGGAATGCCATTCCATTCCTTAGTTGTGCCACAGTTGGTTGTTACACAATTTTTGTTTCCATTTTGGTTGTTTGGCTCTTCTGGGACCGAAGTCTGAAAGTTAACTTTCGATCCATCAGACCAAAGCCACCCGCCTTCCTTCTCAGCATCACTGAGTCCAATCCAGGTCGGAGCCTCAGCATGATCGAAGTTTCTAATCAGCATCGTGACAAAGGCGTCCACTTCAAGACGGTGGACTGACACCAGGTTGGCGTTTTGTGACACGCAGTGGAGTTCTGCATCTCCCCAGGTCATTGGTGTAGCAACGGCCCCTATAGCTGTACCAGAACATGGGACAACTGCTACGAAGCAGCTTCAACTGCTGTTCATCTGAAGGATCCACAGCTGTCAGAGCAACACCAACCAAGATGAGGACCAACATGGTAAACTTGTCCAGTTATAGTGTGAAGGTGCTGGGGTTGACAACCAGCTGATCTCGTGGATTGTTGACTACCTCACCAACAGACCACAGTATGTGAGGCTCCAAGACTGTGTGTCTGCCCAGGTGGTCTGCAGCACGAGGGCTCCACAGGGGACAGTGCTCTCTCCTTTTCTTTTCACACTGTACACATCAGACTTCCACCATGACTCAAAAAGTTGCAATATCCAGAAGTTCTCCGATGACACAGCCATCGTTGGATGCGTGTCAGAGGGAAATGATCTGGAATATAAGAAGGTGATCAGGGACTTTGTTGACTGGTGTGAACTCAATCACCTTCACATAAATGCTACCAAAACATGGTGGTCGACTTATGAAAAAAGGCTTCTCAGTCTCCTCCAGTGGTCATTCAGGGACTGGACATCGAGAGGGTGGATGTGTACAAGTACCTGGGTGTTCATATCAACAATAAACTGGACTGGTCAGATAACACAAGGGTCCTGTACAAGAAGGGCCAGAGTCGCCCCCACCTCCTTAGGAGACTGAGGTCCTTTGGTGTGTGAAGGCCACTACTCAAGACCTTCTATGAGACTGTCGTTGCTTCAGCAACTTTCTATGCTGTGGTCTGCTGGTGTGGAGGAATTAATGAAAGGGACAAAAAGAAGCTGGACAAGCTGGTCAAGAGAGCTAACTCTGTCCTGAGCTGTCCCCTGGACTCAGTGGACTCTGTAGGTGAGAGGAGGATGCTGACCAAGCCATCCAGCATCCGGAACAATCCCTTTCACCCACTGTATGCAACGGTGAGGACCATGAGTAGCTCAATACAGCCAGACACTGCTGCACCCCCAGTGCAAAAAAGAACGATACCGGAGGTCCTTCGTCCCAACAGACTATTCAACAACACGGTCTAGGACTACTGAAACTGCTGCTGTTATTTATTTATTTCCTTATTTAACTTGTTATTTATGATGTGTACTTTTACTTCCACTTTGTATTATTACTATTTTATTCTTACTCATTGCTACTTTGTTTCTCGTACTTTTCCAACTGCTATATTTCTTGTTTTGGGCTGCTGTGACAACCGAATTTCCCTCTAGGGATCAATAAATTCCTATCTTATCTTATTTCTTATCCGAAGATTGGATTTGTCCTTCAGAGTGTTTCTTGGACATCTGGTTGTTTCTGAGAAACAACCAGATGAGGAGATGTTTGTTTGTATGCAGTTCAAATGGACTTCACCCCGTAAACCCACCAATAAATTTTACTAAACAACGTCACAGCATCTAAACACAATCCAGCTTTGATAAGCAGTTATTCTATCATTGATTGATTGAGAACACTTGGGTTAAAGGCTGCAGGATTTATGTCAAACCACTCGGTCCACCGGACCGGTCCAAGGTCCTGGTCATTAAGACTATGAAGGACTTTAAGAAGTGTTTGATCTCGGACGTTTGAACCAACATGCAGTAATAAATGAAAGAGACAAATAATTTCAAGAAATATGATGCCTGGATTCATCACTTTCTCCAAAATCTGAAGGACCCTGATTCTCAGCAAAGTTCTGACCTGCAGACAACTTGACCTTGTCGCTGATATCAGCTGAAGAAGGATATGGACCTTAATCTAATGTCTGCAGACATAACATCTAAGAGAACTATACACTCTGTTTAAACCCAGAAGAACAGCTGTTAATCAGCAGAAGAAGAAATACCAACCTTGGTCATTCGACAGATTATGCACCGTTTTTATTTTCCCTTACAGTATTACTACAGGGGCGGCCGTGGTGCAGCGGTAGGGCGGTCGACCCATGATTATAAGATTGTAGGTTCGATTCCCGCCTTGCACGCCCATGTGTCGAAGTGTCCTTGGGCAAGACACTGAACCCCACCTTGCCTCTGGTGGGAGGCTGGCGCCAGTGTTTGGCAGCGGAGCCGCCATCAGTGTATGAATGTGTGTGTGCATGGGTGAATGGGACTGTGACTGTAAAGCGCTTTGGGCCTTCGTAAGAAGGTAGAAAGCGCTATATAAGTATTTACCATTAACCATTACTTTATTATAAAAAATAAATAAAATAAATACAAAAGAATTATAAAACAAATGATTAATCAATTATTGAAAATGGTTAAATTGATTGACTTTTAATGATACTACTTCACTTGCTCCAAAATATTGATAAGTTGATTTATTATTTTCCCTAATTTAACATAATTTTGCACATATTTTTAAATTTTGATACTTGATCACATTTTGCTAGGAAATTTTCTGAAATAGTGTTATGTCTATTTTACTGATATAGTATTATTTTTTAATCATATCAATGACTTTTATATTTAACATAATTTGCATATATTTTGGATACTTCATTGCCATGTTGATTTCTAAAAGTTATTTTTTACAAAATAATTTAAGCAATTTTCTTTGTCATGTGCTTTATTGATACTTCAAGATTCTTAATCCTGTCTGATAAAAGCTAGGAACCGGATATTGATAAATCATGTAATAAAATGGTTACGGTAGAACAGAGGTGGGATTATATAAGTTCGCTTCCTTCCACTCACTTTCAAGCAATATTTATTAATATGTCTAATTATCCTAAGTTTGATTAGTTATTGTATGAATGTTTAACTGATGATTGCATTGTTTTTGTTTATTATTTGTATTTGATTGCTTGAAATAAACCATTTAAAAAAAATCATCTTTCTGGTCACAGGTGAACATTTTTAAATTTATGATATAACATAGTCATAAACAGTTGATTATTCTATGACAGAAAAAGAAAAGTTGTTCTACCTGGATGAACTCTTTACAGAACATGAGCAGGATGTTTCTACGGAGCCCGTGTCCTGACATTAAAAAATTAAAATATATCTCTTTCTCACAGATTAATATCTTGTTCCCACAAATTAATATCTTGTTCGCACAAAAAAATATTCTGTTCCCACAAGATACCATTGCGTTCCTCGAAAGGATTAATTTGTGCAAACGAAATAATTGATTCGTGCGAACGCAATATTTATTCACGTCATAAGTCATTCATAAACACGGATATGCTCTCCGTCCGGCAGCAAAAGCCACTTTCAGTGGTAACTTCCATGTCTCTGTGACCCACATTCGTTCAAGAAAGGTAAAAGAAAAACAAGAATGATCAATTTATTATTGTCTCAATGAGTATAAAAACCATTATCATAATATTTATGATACCTAGGCTTGCTGCTTTGCCATACGATTCACCGGACATAGCTTCTAGCTCCGCTGTGGAGCTCTTTTGCTTGTCATGCCGGCATTCGGGCAGTTGGCTGGCCGGTAGACAGACAGCCAGCTGATATTCTAGTTTAGGGTCGAATAAAGGAATAATAATATTCAGGACTTGTCTTTTATAAACATACTCTTTAGCAGTCGCTTCACGTTCAAAGGCTAGTAGGCTACGTGCTAACTAACTAGCCGATCATTTATCCTGTTATTCACGTCATAGATTTACAGCAGATACCTTCACATTTCTGTCTGTGTGTTTCTCATTACATTTAAGACTCTGAGGATGTTTAGAGATCAGATTTATTTATTTTAAAAAGCGCAAAAGCATCGGTAATCACGTTTATTTACATCCTGGTACGCTCTCCGTCCATCTTGCTGCAAAAGCCGCTTTCTGCCGCTACTTCCGCGTCTCTGTGAGCATTCAATAGGGGTAAAAAATAAAAGCAATAATGATCGATCTATTATTGTCTCTATGAAAATCAGAAAAATATCATAAGATTAGGCTGGCTGCTTCGCCTGCCGAACTTAGCTTTTAGCTCCTAGCATCACAAACATGGCTGTGAGCAATATCCAGTCATGCATCACGCATACCCAAAATGCATTTTGACCAATTACCGTGTCCTTGTAACTAATGTGTCACAACAAGACCAATGATTGACTGGTTGTCTATAAAAAAAGGCAAACTGCATAAGAAATAAACTAACTGTCTTCAATATGATAGTTTAAAGTTTGAATGTAGGACTCTTCTCAGTTAAGTGCAGGACATGGTTTTTGGGAACAGATAGACCGAATAATTACTTTAAACCTAATAAATAATGACTTTATTAAACCATTATTGTTATGATTTTGTCCACAAGTTTCAAAACAAAAGCAGTTTTCTTATAATGTCCTTTGAAAATGACAACATCTCTTTTAAAGCTTCTACAGCTGGCAGTTACGATTACTATTGAATATTTTTTAGAGCTACGGTGAACCACAAGATAGATTCTTTTTGTGAGAACATAACTTGAAAATCTGGCATCCAGTCATGAAAGCAATACTAACTTTCATGTGTTACTTTACACATTTTATCCTTTACAACATTGGTGGTTGTTGAAAAAGAAAATTAAGGAAATGGAGGAAATATGATCATTATGATGAGCATTCTATGAAATATTTTGAAATCATATAAATAAAAACCCACAGTTTTTTCTGAAACATTTTACTTTGTTTAAATTCATTTATTTGATCCTTTGTCAGATGTTTCAGTGTTGAATTAAATGAGGGGACTATTCAACTTAATGTAATTTGTAAAGAAACATTGTGATTTCTCCTGCTCACAGGCTAAATAAAGCACCCCAGACTACAGAGAAACACAGATTGAAAGTGGGTGGAATTGGATCCGATCAACATTCAAAGTTTCCGAGATGCACAAAGAAAAGGGAATTTTTCCGAGCAGTTTATGTCATTCCATCTCCTGAAAAATCCCCAGTTGGTCACTGCGCAGTTTTCTGGACCGTTGAAGTTGTTTGGCTCTCCTCTGTTCCAGTTCTGGTAGTTGTCTATGGTTCTATCAGACCACAGCCACACTCCTTCCTGCTGAGCATCAGTGTAACCGATCCATGTGGCTCTCTCGTTGGCATCAAAGTTTGATATCAAAAATTTGACATATCTCTGCTCGTCTGGACTGTGGATGGACACCAGGTTCAGTCCTTCAGACACACAGTCGCTTTCTGCTTCAGTCCAGGTCCTTTGTGTGGCGAAGTACCTGTAGCAGCGATTTTGAAAGTAGAATGAGAACTCTGGACAGTTTACACGCTCTAGTTCCAATCCATCTGAAGGAGACACAGCCATCAGTGCAAGACCAACCAAGACAAAGACAAACATGTTGGAGCTTCAGGCGTAGATCTACAGAGGGAAGCTTTAACGTCTCTTGTTGGAGTTGATTTGCACGGATTGAGATTCCAGAGATTGATGGATGCAAAGAATGAGCTGCTTCCTTATATTCTTCAGGGAGTCTCTTTACCCATCATTCACACCCCAAAATGTTTCAAAAGCACACAACAGAACATGATCTGATTATAAATTTAGCAAAGATTGTAGAAGTGGCCTATTTTTTTGATGATGCAAAGTCTGTTATCTATCTCTAAAAAACAACCAGAACATCAAACTTTGTTTTCTGCTGACCCACACAATCTTTAACATGATCCAGTATCTTGAAAGGTTCTGTAAGGCTACTATGTAGCAATCAGTAAAAAGGAGGACAGCAGCCATCTGAGAAAGAACAGGCCACTCATGCTGTCCTGAACAAAGAGTCCCTGTTAGAAGTTCAGACCATAGTTTCAGTTACAATCGCTGGTTCCACTAAGTTTGGAAGATTTCTGGCCATGATGGTCAACATCATCATCAACTTTATCTATATCTTCAACAATTAAAATTGAACAAAGCACTGTGCATTAAAAAGTAAACATGATAAAATAAATTTTTAAAAAACGAGTGACATAAAAGCAAAGTAAATGAAAGCATGAAGGTAAGAACATAATAAAAGAGGGTAAAAACAAACTTTAATATAAAACAACAGAGGTAAATCTCATATTTAACTAAAAGCTAGGCAACAAAAATAAATCCTAAGTCGAGTTTTAAAAATGGCCTGGAAAGAGGCTTGTCTTATCTGTAGCGGCAAAGCGTTCATTCAGTGCCAGTGACCTGACATGGGTAAAAGAATTACTAATTTGTTCTTTCAAAATAATTATGACCTTTTACAACACCCAGTATTTTCCACCGGAAATAAAAATAAATTTTCCAGTTACATATTTATTGTAAATAAGACAAGTGGTTTCAAACATATTTTGCGGCGTATCTAAATGGACATATTTCGCAAAACTGCAATAGAAACACTTTTTTGGAATTAAATGAGTCTGAGGACTTCATGTGGCTGACAACTTCTTCTAAAGAGGACAGACTCACAGACTCAAACTGCTCAAGTCCAGCTGAGGGGGAAACAGACTCAGTGCACTTGAAAGTGGGAGTTGAGATGTTTGCTCTAACTGTTATTGACTTGTATCAATAAAATAAAACTTAAATTCTTGCATAATTCAGATCATGCTCCCTGATCAACAGACTGTGGGGTGTTCCATGCTAAGACTAAGGCCTGGGCTTCAGAAACTCTTTCACCGTCTCCCTGGTATTCATCAATCAAGGAAGGCAAGTCCGGCCAGTGGGCCGAATGCAGCAGCCTGCACCTCTTCACCTGCTGTAATCCTCTCCTACAAGTGAATCACACAAGCTGACCTAATATAAGGCTGGCATCTTCTGCTGGACTAAAGACATGATTATTCATTAAACTGACCTCAGATTAACTTAAAAGTAACAATTAGTAGATCAATATAGAATTAATTTTCTTCATTTAATTGGACTTGATTCACATTGAATCAGTTAAGTACACTTGTCCTCAAAAAAACTTAAAGACCCACTCCAATGAGAATTGTGTTTTTTGTGTTTTTAACATGTTCTTGTGGCATCTTACTGAAGATGGACATATTTAAAGAGAATCAGGCTTAAAGGACATTTCTGTTTGGATTTTTTTAATCACTGTGAATCAGGAGCAGACAAAAAAAAGCTCGTAGCAGTATAGATGATGGTCCACATCATCATAAACTTTATCTATATCTTTAACAATTAAAATAGAATAAAGAAGTGTGCATTAAAAACTAAACATAATAAAATTAATTTTTAAAAACGAGTGACATAAAAATCTTGGATTTCTGCTGGTGCATCTTGTTTTTGACTCATTTTTATTTGTATTAAGTTAGAACATATTGACATCTCCATTTTTTGTCAGTTATTGACTTTTTTCCTTGATCACAGGTTTCGCTATTTAAGCTACAATCTGCATATGTTTATTAAAATGAAAAGTGTTATAAGCTTGTCTTCATTGATTTTTTCCCCTCCTCTTTGTTCCTGCCTGAATCAAGCTTATCACCCTTATTACTCATTTATGTACAACATTTTTGTACCCATTTGCACATAAATGTTTTGCTTTGATTATTTTCTATGAAAAAGGCAAACTGCACAAGAAATGAACAAAGTGTCATCAATGTGATAGTTAAAAGTTTGAATGCAGGACTCTTCTAAGTTAAGTGCAGGAGATGATTGTTGGGAACAGATATACCAAATTATTACTATAAACATAACAAATAATTACTTTGTTGAACCATTATTGTTATGATTTTGTCCACCATATTCAAAACAAAAGCAGTTTTCCTATAATGTCCTTTGAAAATGTCAACATTTCTTTTCTATCTTCTACAGCTGGCAGTTACTTTTACTATTGAATATTTTTTATAGCTATGGTGACCCACAACAAGATAGATTCTTGTTGTGAGAACGTAACTTGAAAATCTGGCATCCAGTCATGAAAGCAAGACTAACTTTCATGTGTTACTTTACACATCTTATCTTTTACAACTTAGTGGTTGTTGTAAAGAAAATTAAGGAAATGGTGTAAATATGATCATTATGATGAGCATTCTATGAAATGTTTTGAAATCATATAAATAAAAACCCACAGTTTTTTGTGAAACACTTCAGTTTGTTTAAATTCATTTATTTGATCCTTTGTCAGATGTTTCAGTGTTGAATTAAAGGAGGGGACTATTCAACTTAATGTAATTTGTAAAGAAACATTGTGATTTCTCCTGCTCACAGGCTAAATAAAGCACCCCAGACTACAGAGAAACACAGATTGAAAGTGGATGGAATTGGATCCGATCAAGATTCAAAGTTTCCGAGATGCACAAAGAAAAGGGAATTTTTCCGAGCAGTTTATGTCATTCCATCTCCTGAAAAACCCCCAGTTGGTCACTGCGCAGTTTTCTGGACCGTTGAAGTTGTTTGGCTCTCCTCTGTTCCAGTTCTGGTAGTTGTCTATGGTTCTATCAGACCACAGCCACACTCCTTCCTGCTGAGCATCAGTGTAACCGATCCATGTGGCTCTCTCGTTGGCATCAAAGTTTGATATCAAAAATTTGACATATCTCTGCTCTTCTGGACTGTGGATGGACACCAGGTTCAGTCCTTCAGACACACAGTCGCTTTCTGCTTCAGTCCAGGTCCTTTGTGTGGCGAAGTACCTGTAGCAGCGATTTTGAAAGTAGAATGAGAACTCTGGACAGTTTACACGCTCTAGTTCCAATCCATCTGAAGGAGACACAGCCATCAGTGCAAGACCAACCAAGACAAAGACAAACATGTTGGAGCTTCAGGCGTAGATCTACAGAGGGAAGCTTTAACGTCTCTTGTTGGAGTTGATTTGCACGGATTGAGATTCCAGAGATTGATGGATGCAAAGAATGAGCTGCTTCCTTATATTCTTCAGGGATTCTCTCCACCCATCATCCACACCCCAAAATGTTTCAAAAGCACACAACAGAACATGATCTGATTATAAATTTAGCAAAGATTGTAGAAGTGGCCTATTTTTTTGATGATGCAAAGTCTGTTATCTATCTCTAAAAAACAACCAGAACATCAAACTTTGTTTTCTGCTGACCCACACAATCTTTAACATGATCCAGTATCTTGAAAGGTTCTGTAAGGCTACTATGTAGCAATCAGTAAAAAGGAGGACAGCAGCCATCTGAGAAAGAACAGGCCACTCCTGCTGTCCTGAACAGAGAGTCCCTGTTAGAAGTTCAGACCATAGTTTCAGTTACAATCGCTGGTTCCACTAAGTTTGGAAGATTTCTGGCCATGATGGTCAACATCATCATCAACTTTATCTATATCTTCAACAATTAAAATTGAACAAAGCACTGTGCATTAAAAAGTAAACATGATAAAATAAATTTTTAAAAAACGAGTGACATAAAAGCAAAGTAAATGAAAGCATGAAGGTAAGAACATAATAAAAGAGGGTAAAAACAAACTTTAATATAAAACAACAGAGGTAAATCTCATATTTAACTAAAAGCTAGGCAACAAAAATAAATCCTAAGTCGAGTTTTAAAAATGGCCTGGAAAGAGGCTTGTCTTATCTGTAGCGGCAAAGCGTTCATTCAGTGCCAGTGACCTGACATGGGTAAAAGAATTACTAATTTGTTCTTTCAAAATAATTATGACCTTTTACAACACCCAGTATTTTCCACCGGAAATAAAAATAAATTTTCCAGTTACATATTTATTGTAAATAAGACAAGTGGTTTCAAACATATTTTGCGGCGTATCTAAATGGACATATTTCGCAAAACTGCAATAGAAACACTTTTTTGGAATTAAATGAGTCTGAGGACTTCATGTGGCTGACAACTTCTTCTAAAGAGGACAGACTCACAGACTCAAACTGCTCAAGTCCAGCTGAGGGGGAAACAGACTCAGTGCACTTGAAAGTGGGAGTTGAGATGTTTGCTCTAACTGTTATTGACTTGTATCAATAAAATAAAACTTAAATTCTTGCATAATTCAGATCATGCTCCCTGATCAACAGACTGTGGGGTGTTCCATGCTAAGACTAAGGCCTGGGCTTCAGAAACTCTTTCACCGTCTCCCTGGTATTCATCAATCAAGGAAGGCAAGTCCGGCCAGTGGGCCGAATGCAGCAGCCTGCACCTCTTCACCTGCTGTAATCCTCTCCTAAAAGTGAATCACACAAGCTGACCTAATATAAGGCTGGCATCTTCTGCTGGACTAAAGACATGATGATTCATTAAACTGACCTCAGATTAACTTAAAAGTAACAATTAGTAGATCAATATAGAATTAATTTTCTTCATTTAATTGGACTTGATTCACATTGAATCAGTTAAGTACACTTGTCCTCAAAAAAACTTTAAGACCCACTCCAATGAGAATTGTGTTTTTTGTGTTTTTAACATGTTCTTGTGGCATCTTACTGAAGATGGACATATTTAAAGAGAATCAGGCTTAAAGGACATTTCTGTTTGGATTTTTTTAATCACTGTGAATCAGGAGCAGACAAAAAAAGCTCGTAGCAGTATAGATGATGGTCCACATCATCATAAACTTTATCTATATCTTTAACAATTAAAATGGAATAAAGAAGTGTGCATTAAAAACTAAACAAAATAAAATTAATTTTTAAAAAACGAGTGACATAAAAATCTTGGATTTCTGCTGGTGCATTTTGTTTTTGACTCATTTTTATTTGTATTAAGTTAGAACAGATTGACATCTCCATTTTTTGTCAGTTATTGACTTTTTTCCTTGATCACAGGTTTCGCTATTTAAGCTACAATCTGCATATGTTTATTAAAATGAAAAGTGTTATAAGCTTGTCGTCATTGATTTTTCCCTCCTCTTTGTTCCTGCCTGAATCAAACTTATCACCCTTATTACTCATTTATGTGCAACATTTTTGTACACAATGGCACATAAATGTTTTGCTTTGATTGTTTTCTATGAAAAAGGCAAACTGCACATGAAATAAACAAAGTGTCATCAATGTGATAGTTAAAAGTTTGAATGCAGGACTCTTCTCAGTTAAGTGCAGGGGATGATTGTTGGGAACAGATACACCTAATTATTACTATAAACCTAACAAATAATTACTTTGTTGAACCAATATTGTTATGATTTTGTCCACCATATTCAAAACAAAAGCAGTTTTCTTATAATGTCCTTTGAAAATGTCAACATGTCTTTTCTATCTTCTACAGCTGGCAGTTACTTTTACTATTGAATATTTTTTATAGCTATGGTGACCCACAACAAGATAGATTCTTGTTGTGAGAATGTAACTTGAAAATCTGGCATCCAGTCATGAAAGCAAGACTAACTTTCATGTGTTACTTTACACATCTTATCTTTTACAGCTTAGTGGTTGTTGTAAAGAAAATTAAGGAAATGGTGTAAATATGATCATTATGATGAGCATTCTATGTAATGTTTTAAAATATTATAAATAAAAACCCACAGTTTTTTGTGAAACACTTCAGTTTTTTTAAATTCATTTATTTGATCCTTTGTCAGATGTTTCAGTGTTGAATTAAATGAGGGGACTATTCAACTTAATGCAATTTGTAAAGAAACATTGTGATTTCTCCTGCTCACAGGCTAAATAAAGCACCCCAGACTACAGAGAAACACAGATTGAAAGTGGATGGAATTGGATCCGATCAAGATTCAAAGTTTCCGAGATGCACAAAGAAAAGGGAATTTTTCCGAGCAGTTTATGTCATTCCATCTCCTGAAAAACCCCCAGTTGGTCACTGCGCAGTTTTCTGGACCGTTGTAGTTGTTTGGCTCTCCCCTGTTCCAGTTCTGGTAGTTGTCTATGGTTCTGTCAGACCACAGCCACACTCCTTCCTGCTCAGCATCAGTGTAACCGATCCATGTGGCTCTCTCGTTGGTGTCAAAGTTTGATATTAAAAATTTGACATATCTCTGCTCTTCTGGACTGTGGATGGACACCAGGTTCAGTCCTTCAGACACACAGTCGCTTTCTGCTTCAGTCCAGGTCCTTTGTGTGGCGAAGTACCTGTAGCAGCGATTTTGAAAGTAGAATGAGAACTCTGGACAGTTTCCACTCTCTAGTTCCACTCCATCTGAAGGAGACACAGCCATCAGTGCAAGACCAACCAAGACAAAGACAAACATGTTGGAGCTTCAGGCGTAGATCTACAGAGGGAAGCTTTAACGTCTCTTGTTGGAGTTGATTTGCACGGATTGAGATTCCAGAGATTGATGGATGCAAAGAATGAGCTGCTTCCTTATATTCTTCAGGGAGTCTCTCCACCCATCATTCACACCCCAAAATGTTTCAAAAGCACACAACAGAACATGATCTGATTATAAATTTAGCAAAGATTGTAGAAGTGGCCTATTTTTTTGATGATGCAAAGTCTGTTATCTATCTCTAAAAAACAACCAGAACATCAAACTTTGTTTTCTGCTGACCCACACAATCTTTAACATGATCCAGTATCTTGAAAGGTTCTGTAAGGCTACTATGTAGCAATCAGTAAAAAGGAGGACAGCAGCCATCTGAGAAAGAACAGGCCACTCATGCTGTCCTGAACAAAGAGTCCCTGTTAGAAGTTCAGACCATAGTTTCAGTTACAATCGCTGGTTCCACTAAGTTTGGAAGATTTCTGGCCATGATGGTCAACATCATCATCAACTTTATCTATATCTTCAACAATTAAAATTGAACAAAGCACTGTGCATTAAAAAGTAAACATGATAAAATAAATTTTTAAAAAACGAGTGACATAAAAGCAAAGTAAATGAAAGCATGAAGGTAAGAACATAATAAAAGAGGGTAAAAACAAACTTTAATATAAAACAACAGAGGTAAATCTCATATTTAACTAAAAGCTAGGCAACAAAAATAAATCCTAAGTCGAGTTTTAAAAATGGCCTGGAAAGAGGCTTGTCTTATCTGTAGCGGCAAAGCGTTCATTCAGTGCCAGTGACCTGACATGGGTAAAAGAATAACTAATTTGTTCTTTCAAAATAATTATGACCTTTTACAACACCCAGTATTTTCCACCGGAAATAAAATTAAATTTTCCAGTTACATATTTATTGTAAATAAGACAAGTGGTTTCAAACATATTTTGCGGCGTATCTAAATGGACATATTTCGCAAAACTGCAATAGAAACACTTTTTTGGAATTAAATGAGTCTGAGGACTTCATGTGGCTGACAACTTCTTCTAAAGAGGACAGACTCACAGACTCAAACTGCTCAAGTCCAGCTGAGGGGGAAACAGACTCAGTGCACTTGAAAGTGGGAGTTGAGATGTTTGCTCTAACTGTTATTGACTTGTATCAATAAAATAAAACTTAAATTCTTGCATAATTCAGATCATGCTCCCTGATCAACAGACTGTGGGGTGTTCCATGCTAAGACTAAGGCCTGGGCTTCAGAAACTCTTTCACCGTCTCCCTGGTATTCATCAATCAAGGAAGGCAAGTCCGGCCAGTGGGCCGAATGCAGCAGCCTGCACCTCTTCACCTGCTGTAATCCTCTCCTACAAGTGAATCACACAAGCTGACCTAATATAAGGCTGGCATCTTCTGCTGGACTAAAGACATGATGATTCATTAAACTGGCCTCAGATTAACTTAAAAGTAACAATTAGTAGATCAATATAGAATTAATTTTCTTCATTTAATTGGACTTGATTCACATTGAATCAGTTAAGTACACTTGTCCTCAAAAAAACTTAAAGACCCACTCCAATGAGAATTGTGTTTTTTGTGTTTTTAACATGTTCTTGTGGCATCTTACTGAAGATGGACATATTTAAAGAGAATCAGGCTTAAAGGACATTTCTGTTTGGATTTTTTTAATCACTGTGAATCAGGAGCAGACAAAAAAAAGCTCGTAGCAGTGATGTAGAAGCTATCGGCACGCTACAAGCTCCTTGCTCTACTCCATTCTGATGTGGAGACAAATTTGGGAGACAAAAAGATCTATGTACCTCTTTGTTTTCCTCATCTGACCTGGCATTGCACTGCAAGAACTGGATTTCAAGAAAGTAAAAAATAGGACGGAGTTTTAGAGCCATTTACGAGAAAGAAAGTCATAACCGTTAAATTACGAGGTTTTAAATCTTAAATTTACAAGATAAAAACTTGTAAATTTACGAGGAAAAAAAGACATAGATTAACAAGGAAAAAACACCAAAGTTTTCAGTTTATCGGAGCCTAGCTTGAAGATGGAATGTGTGGAGCCTTTTGTGAAGCTTTGTTTCCAAATAGGTTTAAAAAACAAAGAGATTCTGAACCTTTTGTCGACCATGCATGCACCGGGTGACATGCGTGGTTCCTCCGAGTGCGCCTCTGTAACGCCGGGCCCAAAAGCCCGCAGAGATCCAAAAGGACGGCTCGAGGAAGTCGGAACCGGCTCATAAGCCACTCGTCCTCGTTTGCCAGCAAGTCTTCTTGCTGTCTAAAGATGCGTTCACTCCGAATTCTTCCATTTGCCACATCTTCTAAGAGCGCAAGATCAGCCATTGTGCGTCATTACGCATTGTGATGGAGCATTTTATTTCCCTCCATTTAATTACATCTGACAAGCTACAGATGTCGGGAATAATCCACGTGGAAATGGGAAATTGTTCAGCGCAAATGTAATTTCTTGTGGTTTTCTGAATGGTTGAGACATACGCCATACATTGTTTTATCAAAAATAAAACAAACTAAAGGCATATGCATGAATACCATAATTCCATAGTTTATGGAGAAATGTTTTAATATGAAAACAACTTTCCCCAGTGGACAATTAGTACGTCTGTCCGTCCGTCCGCACGCCCGCACCTATATCTGCTCCGCTAGACGGACACATTAACGGGAATATCAGTTTTGTAAATTATTTTGTTCTGTTAACTATATTATTTATGAGGATGAATTGCACAACATGCCAATATTGCAGAACATATTTCACTTTTCTTTTTCCAAATAAGTGTTATATATGTGAATTTCTGTTGTAATTTTCGTTTGATTTTTTTGTTTGTTTCACTGCTGATCGATCAAACGGGTTTTCTTGTAGGTTAATTGTAAGACTTGCTTTGTGAAGTCTTCATGTTATTTATGAGAGGCAGTATTGTCATTTTCACTTTCACGTGTTTTTTCCTTCTGCCGACGGTGTCGCCGTTTCTCATTTCACCCGTTTTTGTGCGTACGCCTGGGTCAGAGCTTGCGTGAATGACCGCACATTTTCCCGTCAAGTTTGCCTTTTATAAATCTCAACTATTGCATAGAGAGTGGCGTACGCCTTCTTTTGTGCGTACGCAACGTTTATAAATGAGGCCCCTGGTCTTTGGTGGAGGAAGAAAGGATGGAAGTGGACAGCTGCAGGGATACCGATGTCTTCATCATCGGGCTGCAGAGATCCTGTAAACCACTCATCAATAAATAAAACATGAATAAATCGAACAAATGAGCTTCCAAACATTTGGAACTTTATCCATAAACATGCAGCTCACCTGTTCAATTGAGTTTAGTCGGTCAGTCTGCTCTGCTGCTGCTCGGCGGAAGAGAGTGTAAACAGATGGATGTGTGGTTAGTAGGACACACCTAGTAATTATGAGGCTGCAGGCAACACCAACGAGTTATCGCTAGAGGAGACATCACATGATTCCTCATGGGAGGAGAGCACCGCCATGTTGGTGAGGTCAAGTTACTGCTGCAGTGCATGCATGTGACATTTTTTGCAAAATGCCACTTCTTTCTGCGGGTTTCAACTGCCAAAATCAAAGAAATGAGTCCACGAAGGAGGCATAACATTTCTCAGGAAAGTATTATAATGTTTTTCTTCTAATGCTGCAGAGGCATCATTAATAGTATACATGTTGACATGCATGATGCTGCAGGCCTATTATCAACATGTAGGAATGATGTACGTATAATTTGCTGTCGACATAAATGTACATTTTATTTTGTTAAACCTACATACAGTATACTAGGACTAGGCTATTATAGTAATATAGAGTTATACATTTCTGACTCAGTGACTGAACTTTTCTAACAGGTTTCCAATGGATTCAGATTTAAGGAAAAAGTGTAAAAAGAGCTAACCCAGATGGATCACTGTGGTACCAACTAGCAATACAGTCTGACTATGTTCAAAACATTTGTGGAACCAGATTTTGATAAGACTGGCCAGACTGTTCTGGCCATCTGTGTAACACAAATTGATCACTCACATGAATTAGTAGTGTAAATATATTGTTTTCTTTTTCTTCTTCTTTTTTTTAAGGGTAAATCTGTTATTGACTTTTGGACTTATTGTATACATTTTTAAAAATTGTTTTTTTTAACTCTTTATAATAATTTTTTTGTATAAGTCCTGCAAAAATGCATTTTTCATTTTATGTTTGAGCTTTTAAGACTGACTGTTTCTCTTTTTTAACAACAACAAATGATGTGTATGTATAAATTATAAACATACATATTATATATTTATATATATGTATAGATATATATAAACATAAATATATATAAATTATAAAAAAGCTACTTAGATGCCACCAAAGGCTATACAAAGCATTGTCATGTGGGTGCTGTCGACCTCACCAAGATGGCGTCGTTCCGCCTCCGTCGGCCAGGCTTCCCAAGCGGGCGTGTCTCCTGTAGCGATATGACTCATTGCGCAACACACTTGTGTTAATTCGGTGGTGGTGCTTTAAGCCCTCCTCCTCCCTGTTCGAACATAAACTCTTGTGGTTGTCATACATCAAGGTATCAGGAAGTGGAACAGGGTTGGCAGGCTGTTCCCTGGCTGTACACAAACAATCGGCTGGGTTTTTGTGCATCTGTGGCGTGGCGACAGTAGCCTTCAAGTGTGACGTGACTTTTCTCACCTAGATCCGGCCTTCTCTCAGTGACCGGAATGTTAAGCTGGCCTTCCTCCTACACATACTATTTGGCTCCTGCAAACTATTTATTTCCTTTTTTTCAGAAACGTGTTTTGGCTGCATGCCCTTCTTATCTCTCCGCAAATAGGGGTTTAAAGCTGTTGCTTTGCTTTTACTGTTTTTAATTGTGATTCCTGTATGGGTTCCCACCCCCTCCACGACAGAACCGGTTGGAGCAAAACGCTCACCTCACGCAGGAGACCTCTCGTTGCTGTGGCGTCTCACCGGACTGTGGACGGCTCCCACCAGCTGATCGACGGTGGTTGGGCGGCTTACCCAGCGCCCCTGAACATTAATCACCTTTTTATCTTTACTGTTTAATTGTGTGGGTTTTATGGTCATGCTTTATTTTACAGTACAGTACTAACAGTGTACTTAAGTAGTATTTACATGGTACTTAAAGTGTAACTACTGGGTACTTACAGGGTATTTACATGGTACTTTTAATGGAATTTACTGGGTACTTACTGGGTACTTACATGGTACTTTTTTGTCTCTACTCGGTACTTACATGGTACTTGCTTTGTATTTATGTGGTACTGTTTGGTTCATATGTATGTGGTCCATACTGGGTATTTCTATGATTAAATAACTAAAATCTACTTTGTACTTCATCAAAGTCATTATGCTTTTTTTGTTCATTTGAGCTTGTATTGTGATTTTTCTTGTAGTAACAAACCCTGAAGAAGTCCTCCACCGTTACCAAAATCTGCTGAAGGAATTTCCACGGACAAAAAGCAAGAACCCCACATGTCGCCAGTGTAATGGAGAGAAAAATATAATAGATTTGACTGCAACTATTGAAGAAATTACTTTGGCTGGAAAAGGTGAGGATCTGGGGCCATTTCCTGTTTTCACAGTGGGTGACAAACCTATGAGCTATGCAAAGGAGTGTGAATCATTCCTGGAAAAATACAAAACGCTGGAAGAAAAGATAAATTATGTGAAAAATAATCTGTTCTTTGGAATGCTCCTTTTTACTGTTTTGTTGAGAACTTAAAACAAATTTCATTGTGATGACACTTTGTATGCTGCAGAAGTGTATCATATTAAAGATTCTCATTTTCATTGCTGTCTTGTTTCTGTTTAAATTTGCCACATGTTACAAGAAGTAATCATGCCAGAATATGTTTTTACAATGCAGTTACTTCACCCTTACCAACAAGTTAGCATTGTCTCATTTGGTAAGGTCAGAAGACCAAGTGTGTATGTACACTGTACGGGAAGGTGATACGTGAACATACCCAGTATTTACTACTAAAAGTACCATGTAATAGAGTGGAAATGGGGATGACTTTTATTTTACAGTCCAGTTTCATTGTACTTAAGGGGTAGTTTCTGTGGTAAATTCATGGTAAATACCATGAAACATACGAGTGTAGACCTAAAGGTCAAGGGACTTTATTTGTACTTACCTTGTTCTTACATGTGTTAAGTACCACAAAAGACACCTTTGCACAACATGTAAATACCCAGTAAGTATATTAGAAATACCCAGTACGTACCACATAGGTATGAACCAAATAGTACCACATAAAAACACAGTAAGTACCATGTAAGTATGGAGTAGACTCAAAAAAGTACCATGTAAGTACCCAGTAAGTCCCATAATAAGTACCATGTAAACATCCTATAAGTACCCAGTAAATACCATAAAAACCCCATGTAAATACCCTGAAAATACCCAGCAGTTACACAATAAGTACCACGTAAATACCACAAGTACACTGTAAGTACTGTACTGTAAAAGAAAGCGTTACCGTTTTTAAAAAAATCGCCCGGTTGCAATAAGAGCCCTGGAGTTTGGCCTGAATAGAGCTGTCACCCCAAATATTAATCCAATCGGTGACCTTGCTTCCCTTCCACTGACTGGTCTCAGCAACATCGTCCGCCATGGTTGTTGTTTATGTTCTAGTTCCCGCCTACCTCAACGCGGTGCCTAACACACACACACGCCCGTGGCCCCAACACATACACATCCCCATTCCACAACAGTGGGTACAGACGATCCTAGATCAAATGCCTTCTTAAAATGAGAAGATTGTAATTGTACTGGCGCCTTTGAAAATAAATTTAATAATGCAAAAGAGCTCTGCCGTTGACAACGCTGTTGTTGACATCCATTGTAAACGTTAACCACTTCCGCGAGTGACGTAGTTCACCGTTGAGTAATCTTCTGCGCATGCAGGTCACTTCTGTGTAGCCTGTCGAAATCAAGCCTGTACTGGACAAAAAAACTGTCTTTGGGTTCTTTATTCCAAAAAAAAATGTGACTTAATTTCAGATTTAAAAAAAATGGTAATCAGGAAGATAAAAAATAAAACAAACTGTGAATGTATTATGCCATCTGGATTATTCTTTTAGCCAGTCACTTTCCGATCTTCCAAAATCACGAAAGAAACGAGTGTAAACAAAACAAATAAAGAGAAAAAGATCAAATTTAAGGAAAAGAGTACACAAAAATAACTACAGCAGGTGCTCTGTGGCCCGAACTGTAACAGGGGTGATGGCAAAGTTGAACATGGCTTCGTCGAGCACTGCTATAAAATACACGTAAAAGGCAGCGACAGTTGTACAAATCAAATTACTAATTTCATCAAATATCTTAAAACTGAATACTTTTACAAAAATTACAGTGAACACAACTTCTTTCTTACCTTTTTGTGTTTGTTAACCCTCTTCTGCGCATGCAGGTCACTTTTGGGTCATTTCACGGACACACAGGAGATCACAAAAATTCGCATTCAATTCTTTTTTTTTCTTTTTTCTTTTTCTGTCTTACTTCTATTTATTTGTTACATTTAGTGTGTGTGGGGAGGGAGAGGGGAAGAATGTGAGGGGAGGGTGGAAGAGAGTAAAAGGAAGAAAGGTGAAAAGGTGGAGGATACAAGCACTGATTTGAATAAGTTATTATTTTAAGCTGTAACAATTATACCAGATCTGCCGGAAAGACAAATGTTACATCAAAGGTGAAAATTTGACACTAAGATGAGTGAAAAAAAATCTGTCCATCAATACACTGTGGGTAAGGAAGAGGGATGAAGCAGACAGGGAGCAGTGTGCATGTGCACGTGGGGGTGGAGATACATGCATGCTGCCGATGTGAACCATGTGTACATGAGGGGAACCAGATCCTACCCAGCCAGACCAGCCAGACCAGGAGAGGGGAGGAGATCGCCCCAGGCCAGGAGCCCCCCGAGCATCCTGACCCAGGCAGCCCGTGAGGGGAGGAGGAGGGGACCGCCCACCCCACCAGCCAGGCACAGAGAGGGCCCCCCTACAGGGGCCCCCCCAAAACCCAGAGGCACAAGCGAACCCAGTGTCCGGCCCCCAGGCCACAAGACAGGAGCCCTTGGCCGTACCAGGCGGCAGCCATGGGGGCCACCGGGCGCCGGACACCGAGACTAGGGCCAGGGACGAAGCCAGGGCCCCTGGAACCCATGAGCCGTCCACCACCCACCGGCGCCCCGTCTCCGCAAGCCAGCCCAGGCACGCGACCTAAGCAACCCAGGGATCGCCACGCACCCACAGCCAGCCTCCATAACCCTACAACCCTACACACTACAACCCCACCCCCCGCCATAATATCTGAGCCCCCCTCCCCAACCCTCTCAGTGCCCTCCCCTCTCTGTGATGGGGAGGGAAAGCCCCAGAGGGTTCCAGCGAGCCAGCCCCCAGGTCCGTCCTACCCATGCACTCACGCACACATACTCAAAATCATCTGGTTACCCTCCCCACCCCCCGCCGCCACGCAGTAACCCCCCCCCCCCCCCCCCCCCCCCAGCCGGCCGACCCCGCTGCATGACTCGGGCGCTGCATGCCCGACCATTCCCGCAGCCGACAGCATTCCCATAAGCCCGGCCGCCCTGAGAGGACCAGGCGGGTGAAGACCGGCCGCCCCCCCCGACCCCACCCATGTATGGAGGTGTGGGAGTGCTGTGTGTGTGCTGCAGGTAAAATAGGAGGTCCTCAGTGTGGGGGGCCCCACCGCTGCCAAGCCGCAGAGCCCCCCACTCCGGGGTCCTTCTGTGAGTGGTGTGTATTTGCTGTGTGTGTGCTGCTAGCATGCAGTGTGTGTGTCTACAGAGGAGGTTAAAATTTTGGGGGGGGGCAGCGAAAGGTTAGCACGGATGTTTCACCGTGCCCCCCTCCACCAGACCCTCTCCACACGGCCCTAGATGAATCAGAGTGTCTAAAATGCAAGTAAAAAGCGGGGAGGACGGCGGGTGCCAACGAGAACCCAGAGAGGGGCATCCCCAGTGAGCCCCGCCAGCATACCCCTCCCATCCAGTTCCCGGAGCCCTATGTGCCTGTGTGCAATATTTGTTTGGGTGAGAGCGGGGAGGAGCAGGCGGATGGGCAAAACTGGGGGCCCCAGCCGGCCGCGGTAGGCGCCCCCCCTCCCAGAGCGGCCGGGCAGCCAGAAAAGGCAAGCCAACAGCAATTGGAGGCCAGAGCCTCGTAGCGCCGAGAGACAGCCAGCAAGGAAAGGTCCCGGCGCCAGAACGGAGGGGCAGGGGGTCCAGCCCCACCATTCATACCCTGGCCTCCCTAAGGATTAGCACACCGCCCCCCCAGCCCCCCCCCCAAATTTTTTTTAATTAATTAATTAATTAAATAATACTAATAATAAAATAAATTAATAATAATAATAATAATAATAATAATAATAATAATAATAATAATAATAATAATAATAATGAAATAAACCCACCCAAGTGAACCTCTTACTCCCTGCTGTGACTGCGGCGTCGACCCCCGGGGGGCCAGGCCACGCGCCAACTACCGGCCACAGGCGAAACACCGGCCATGGGCAGACGACCCCAGGCCCCAAAGCCCCACCTTAACCACACCTTAGACATTTAGGGCCCCTTGGTGGGGAGGGTGAGGGAACATCACTGTGAGTAATCAGGAGATGTCCCCTTAGTGCCCTACTAGCCAATTTTAACTGCACCCCCCTTAGTACACACACCCCTCCCCCTTCAATATATACATTCCAACATAAACACACACACATGCACACACACACCCTCTCAAACACACATACACGCACACACATTTTGCAAGGAAGGTGGGACCTGGGTCCATCTGTCCCCTACCCCTTCCCTGGTGGGGGGTGCGGGCCCCTTGGCGATGGCGGCCATGTCCCTTGGGTGCCGGCTCCCTGGGCCCGGCGGTGCTCTCTCCGCGCAGTGGGGGGGTTCATATTACACCTGAGCCGGGGGTGTTCGTGTCCCTGGGGGGTGGGTCCTGGTCCTTGCCCCTGAGCGCTGGGCCCCGCCAAACTTCCAACATGGCCGAGCCTGGTCGGGCCATATTTATAACACCCCCTTGTGGGCCGCCCTTTTTTCCCCGGGGTTCCCCCCTCCTGGGCTGGGGCGGCGGGCCCCTGCCTTGCTCCTCCCTGGACCAACCGTGGGCCGGGTGGGTGGCTGCCTGGAGTGCGGAGCGGGTCTCCCTTGGGGGGTCCTGGCTCGTACCTGGGGTTGGGGTGGGGGGATGCCCGGAACTCCTGGGTGGTGGTGGGGTGCTCGTCTGGTGCTGTGGGTGTTCTTCTCCGGTGGGGCCCTGCGTTGGGCTCTTCCGGCGCGGCGGGGGGGCTGCTTTCCTGGCTGGGCTGGGGCGGCGCTCTCTTTCCCTCCGCGCCTCCCTGCTCTCTGGCTCTGGGGGCCTCGCGGCGGTTCAGCTGGCCCTGGCCTGGGTGGCGGTCTTGGTCGCCCGGGGGACGGTTGTTCCCTGCCTGTTCCCGTGTGGCGTTGGGGGAATTCCAGCTGCCGCTGCTGCTGCGGCGGGGGTCTGGGTGTGGGGGTGGCTGGGCGCTCCTCCTCCTTCTTTTCACATTCCACCATCCATTTTAGAAGAACATGAACACTCACCTGAGTACAGATGTTAGCTCACCTTTGCACTTATAGTTTGCATGATTGAATGAATGAAAGATTTCACACTAGTTGGTTTAAAGGCATAGGTATGCGTTCGTGAACATTATCTGTTTTGTGTACATGTTGACATGTGAACATTTTTTGCAGCTAGCAGGTGTGTTGATAGTATTTGAGTGTGTGTGAACAGGCCGCGCCCTTTTTGTACTACATTTGAACCGTACCGTAATGATAAACAACCAGTAAACCTGTCTGCTTTATGCTGCTTCATGTTCTTACCCCCCCCCCCCCTCTCACTATCACCCCCCCCCCCCCCCCCTCTGACATCCCTCCCTCTTCTTCCCTTCTTTCCTTTTCCGTCCGGTCCAACACCAAAGATTTTCAATCATGGTTGAAATGAATAAAGTTTGGCCTCAATTACAAAAGGGGTTTATTCAGACATACCTTTGGTTTGTCTGAAGATTAATAACCCCTCTTGTTAAAGTAAAATATGTCCAACACAAGAGGCCCTCAGCTCTCATCTGCCTGCCTAGCTGTTGGACAGGACAAGTAAAAAAAAAAAAAAACTTAGACCCCAGATATGAGCTGTATTGTTAATCCTCTAGAGCCGGGGTCTCAAACTTGCGGCCCGTGGGCTATTTGCAGCCCCCAAGATGATATTTTGTGGCCCCCACCTTAATATGAAAGTTTAATGTTAATGCGTCCTGCCAGTTTGTATGAATTACACTTTTTCAGTGATGTGGGCGGAGCTGATAAACCAACCAATCACAGTGGGGTATATGACTCTTGGGGGCGTGACATTGACCAGGCTTGAAAGCAGGGGAACATTTAAGGCAGGAAACCTAACAGCCTCCTCCCCAGACGACACTAAGGAGTTCCTTACTTTCTTTTTTAGAATGTATTCATTGGCTCGTAATTTTCTAAAATACATGCAGTCCGCTCTGAACTTTTTTTGTGGGCCACACAGACCCGGAGGAAGGTTAATGTTATGGTTAAAGTTGCAGCGAGACTGAAGGAGAACAGGAAGTTGGAGTTGTCCTTAACATTCAATTTAGTTTTAATATGCCTCTCCCCCTTAGTATGATCTGTGTCATTATTTGTTTTTACATTTATTTTAATGTTTTGTAATGTATGTAGCCTTCTTTTATGAAAAGGTATTTTAAATGATTTCAATTGTTCACTCAACTACAAAACCATCTGGACACATTTCCCATAATGCATTATGTTGTAGTCATTTGGCAGCTTGCAGTCAGCGCAGTACTAAATTTCCAGCTGCATTCTCTCAGGTTGGCGCCTTGTTCCCGCTCCTTTCTGGTGATATTTTGTGATGATTGACAGGTAATGTTGGAGCTAAAACCTACTTCACACACCTGGTGATCCGCGCAACGTTGTCTCCCTGCGTGATGTCAAACACGCTTATTGTGCGTCTTGGCTGCACACATTTGGTGTCACCAACATATATTTCCATCCGTTTTTGAGCTTTACTTTGATCTCAGGTATCAGTAACAATTGTTCTGATATCCAGTGAACGACGCCCGTTCTTTTAGGAACACAGTTTAAATCCAGTATAAAAATATAGGAGTGGCTGACCGGCTGCTCTACAAAAACTTGTGACCAGGGTTTAAATGTGCAAAAAGTCATGAGAAAGAAAATCCAAAAACGGTTACTGAATTTTGCTTCTCCTTTACTGATTTGTGGTTAAAAGAGTAAACTTTTAAAAGAAAATCAACACAGACTCAAAATTGGGAGCACATCCTGTCTGACTTCTCAACCTTGAATTTTAATAAGTCCAAGAACAGTCCAGATTTACAGACAATCATCTTCATCCACACTGAGGGTCTCAGCTGTTTGGGAGGAAGTGCTGCCAAGTGTCCAGCAGTAAGAAGAAGACAAGAGAAGCCGTGTTAAGAAGAACCCATTGATTGAGGTTACAGAACTGTAGAATTTGAGTCATATTTTGTGTTTAATAGTTATAATTCAACAGTGTTAACTGAACTGTGTTAATAAGGACATTTAAATAAGAAAACAGTAAATATAGAAGACTAAACAAACAGAAATGTATTACTGATTTATTTACTTATTGATCTTTTTATTCTCGTATTTCATTTGAATGAGAGTTTTATAAGTACATTTTGTAAAGAAAACGGTTAATAATAAAATATAATTAATAGTATAGTACATGTTCCATACAAATTTATTGGCTCTCAGACACTCACAATTTGCGTGTGTGTGTGTGCGTTGAGGTTGCGGCCCTCCCTCAGCTAGACCCTGCCTTCTGTGGCTGTCAGGTGTTGGGGTCGGCCCCGCACACCTTCTTGAGGATTCGGTCTCTCACACCTGTTCAGCATCCAATCAGTGAACCTATATTACTCCTTCTCGCCCTCCAGCCTTTGTCGGTTCGTCTACTTTCATGAGGGATTCTCCGACCAAAGCCAAGGCCTATGCCAAAGCTCAAGCCAAAGCCAAAGCCACAGAACCAAAGCCACAGAACCAAAGCCAAAAGCCTCAGAACCAAGCCACTAAACCAAAGCTGAAACCACGACAGAACCAGAACCAACGTCAAGGAACCCAAGTCAACACAGAAGAACCAAAACCAACTCCAAAGAACTTAAGCCAAATCTCTCTTCCTCATTCAATAAATCTCACAACTCCAAACTAAATCCCTGACTGCTTTTTGGGTCCTGCTTACACCAAACATAACCGTTGCACCTAAAATGGTGCTACTCTCAAGGTGAATGTTTGTTGGGAAAAAATCCGAAATCGAATTCAAAAAAACAACATCTGAGATTTCATTTTTAGGCCATATCACCCAGCCCTAACAAAAAGTATTCAATAACCACGGTTGTAGCTGTACTATGATTTGAGCCGACCTCTGGATTTATTTGAATATAAGGACAAAGGGCGCTGGCAATCAAATATTTACTTGTGAATATTGAGTTTTAAAAAGTCTTTTAAAAAATCAACAACACAATTCTTTAGCCAAGAAGTCCATCTTTTAAAATCAGAAGGAAGAAAAGGAATTTAGCTCGTTCTCATCTCATTTTTGACCAAAGTACTTGAGGTTACATTTTTATGTAAAAGGAAAAGTTCCTTCTTTTAAATGTTGTAAGTGAATGCTTTATAACATCAGAATTGATGTGGGGACAAACATCCCCAAAGATGTTGACAGATTGGATAGTAAGTGTTGTTTTCCAAGAACAAAACAGGACAATCGTATTGTGTTTCATTTTTTAAATTTATTGCCCTGAAAACAAATTTTGATCCCTTAAAAATGTCTGTTTATGCAAACATTTACAGTTACAAAACATTTAGTTCAGTAAAGAGAAAATCTACGACCATTCAGAGGTTTTTTCTTGGACATTTGAACAGATGATTCATGAACAAAAACTTGAACATTATTTGACACAGTTTGTCTTTTTCCACACAGACTGAACACCAAACATATGATCAGTTTAGTTTTGAACAAGAACCAGAAGAGACCCTCGTGGTTTTAGGAACAATTTTGACGAGACTTACAAACAAAAGAGTATGTGTGCGTACAAGGATAGTCATTCCATTTCTTATTTATGCCATGATTGGTGTGTCCACAGTTTTCAATTTTCTGGTTGTCTGGCTGTGCTAGATCCCAAGCCTGAAAGTCAACTTTGGTCCCATCAGACCACAGCCACCCTCCTTCCTCCTGAGCATCACTGAGTCCAATCCAGGTCGGAGCCTCAGCAGGGTCGAAGTTTTGAATCAGCATCTTGACGAAGGCTTCTTCTTCAACACTGTGGACAGACACCAGGTTGGCATTTTGTGACACACAGTGGAGTTCTGCATTTCCCCAGGTCATTGGTGTAGCGACGTATTTGTAGCAGCGGTCCCCATAGCTGTACCAGAACATGGGACAATTGCCACGAAGCAGCTTCAGCTCCTGTTCATCTGAAGGATCCACAGCCATCAGAGCAAGACCAAGCAAGATGAGGACCAACATGGTGAAGCTTGTCCTGTTATGTTGAAGACTGGATTTGTCTTTCTGGAGTTTTCTGGCTTAGCTGGAGGCTTTTTGGAATCTTTCAGAAAGTCTTTGCTAAAATACAGTTCCACTAGACTCCACCCCTATACAAACACCAAAAAAGGTTATAAAATTAATAACAGCACAGTATTTGATGATGAATCAGCTTTGATAAGCAGATATTATCTCATCTTACTGTAAATTAATAAAAAGGCGTTGTTGTTCTGGCAACTAACGTGAACATTTTTATGACATGAAACAGTCATGAAACTGATAATGTGTTTTTTGTGTGATTGTTAAATGCAGACAAGTTTTGCCATCTATATGAATCGTGAATACAAATAGACATAAAACTATTTCAGAAATCATCACAGCATGTGTGTCAGGAGCTGGTGGTTGAGGACCCCGAAATGCAGGAGACCAGGCTTGGTGAGAGAAAATAAAACATTTAACCCTTGTGCTATCCTAGGCACTTTAACATTGGTAGTGAGGTCATCTAGACCCACTAGACAGTGCTCTGAACCTTTTTTCTTCAATGATTTGTGATCTTCACTGGTGTCCATGGATTACATGAAATCTTTCCACCTTTATCCTCCTTTGTCATGGTAGGGAGAACACGTCAATGGTCATCTTGACCCCATAGGATAGCACAGGGGTTAAATAAAGAACATTGTCCACTATTTGACTTTTGAATTTCCTTTATTAAATATTAACACAGTTCTGTGAAGTGTTTTGCTCATAACAATCTCACCCTCAACACAGACAAGACAAAGGAGATGATAGTGGACAAGAGGAAGGAGAGGAGGAACCCTCGTCAGCTGCTTCTCATCCGGGGTCTGAGAGGGTGAGCAGCTTCAGATATCTGGGGGTCCACCTCAGCCAGGACCTCACCTGGACACTCAACACCTCACAGGTGAAGAAAGCTCATCAGCGGCTGTACTTCCTGAGGAGGCTGAGGAAGTTCTGCATGTCCCCAAAAATCCTCAGCAACTTCTACAGCTGCATGGTTGAGTCCATCCTAACCAGTTGCATCACAGTGTGGTAAGGCAGCTCTACCGCCATGGACCGCAAACGTCTGGAGAGAGTGGTGAAGACTGCATCCAAGATCAGCAGGACTCCTTTGCCCTCACTGCAGAGCATCTACAAGCGTAGGATCCATAGGAGAGTTGCTTCCATCAAGGACCCCACCCACTGGCAACGTGGTTTGTTCACTCTCCTCCCCTCGGGACGGAGGTACAGTAGTGTGAAGTGCAGCAGGACCACCAAACTCCGAAACTCTTTCTTTCCCTCTGCCATCAGACTCCTTAACAGCTGACCCGAGTCTGGAACAACAAACTGTACCTTGCACCTTGCACACCCTCATTGTTCGCTATTGTTTATTGTCACTGTTTTTGCACATTTATAATTTGCAATACATTTTGTGTATTTGTTTGTGTATGTTTTGTGTGAATTTTCAGATGGATTTCCTGTATACTTTTTTGACATTCGGAGCAGACAACAAAGTAACTTTTCCATCACTTACAGACCTGGCAGCAGGAATATCAAACCAGACGCCTTCTCTTGCAAATTCTGTGATTCAGAACATCCTGAGACAGTCACCAGCATCCTTCCTGAAACCTGCGTCATCGGCAATCTGACATGGGATATTGAAAACAAAGTCATTCAGGCTCAAGGTGAGGAACCCAATCATCCTACTCCTCCTAATGGCTTGCTCTATGTTCCCTCATCCGTAAGGTCTGCAGTCATCACCTGCGGCCACACCTCTCGCATCGCCTGTCATGGAGGGGTCACACGTACTCTCAACCTGCTACGTCGAGGTTTCTTCTGGCCCTCCATGAACAAGGACGTCAGAGAGTACATTGCTGCCTGTTCCACCTGTCTACATTCAAAAACCTCCAACTCTCCACCCTCAGGGTTATTGCATCCTCTGTCCACGCCTAATCGTCCCTGGTCCCACATCGCCATCGACTTCGTCACGGGCCTCCCCTTGTCTCAGGGTAACTCAATCATTCTCACCGTGGTTGGCCGATTCTCGAAGTTTGTCCACTTCCACCCTCTCCCTCAGCTGCCCACAGCCATTGAAACGGCAGAGGTCTTGGTTAATCATGTTTTCAGACATCACGGGATTCCATCCGACATTGTGTCCGACCGCCGACCTCAATTTATTTCACAAGTCTGGAAGGCGTTTTGTTCTGCCCTGGGTGCCACCGTCAGCCTAACATCTGGGTATCATCCCCAATCAAACGGACAAGCGGAACGGGCCAATCAGGAGCTGGAAGCTTCCCTCCACTGCCTAGCCGCCCAGAACACCTCCGACTGGTCCAAATATTTGGTCTGGATCGAATACGCCCACAACACAAATCTCTCCTCTGCCACAGGTGTGTCACCTTTTGAGGCTTATCTTGGTTATTTGCCACCTCTGTTCCCATCTCATGAACTAGACCTCACCGTGCCTTCTGTACAAGAACACCTCCAACGTTGCCAGCACATATGGCGCCAAACCCAAGCGGCTCTCCTCCGTTCCAAGGAGAATAACTGCCGTACCGCCAACCGTCACAGGGTGGCAAGTCCCGCCTACCAACCGGGCCAGAGAGTATGGCTGTCTTCCAAGAACATCCCGATCCAGGCTACATCACGCAAGTTGGCTCCCCGTTTTATTGGACCGTTCACCATAGATCGCATCATCAACCCCTCATGTGTCCGTCTTCACCTTCCGGCAGCCCTCAAGGTACATCCATCTTTTCACGTCTCCGAGATCAAGCCTGTTATGGACAGCAGTTTGTGCCCGCCTTCCGCTTCCCCACCACCCGCCCGGCTCATCGACAACGCTCTGGCGTACACCGTCAGCCGCATACTGGACATCCGGCGCCGGGGTCGCGGCTATCAATTCTTGGTGGACTGGGAGGGTTATGGTCCTGAGGAAGGATCCTGGATCTCCCGTTCCCTCATCTTCGAACCCACCCTCATTTCCGACTTCTACCGTGCCCACCCGGATCGTCGGCCTGGACCGCCTAAGGGCGGTCGTTGGGGGGGGGGGGGGGTACTGTCACGGTGCCTCGGTCAGCCCCGCCACCTCAGCTCTGCTCCTGATTCCACCAGCTGTGACCACTTCACCCTCATCAACCTGCCTGCTTTTAAGGAGATCCAGCTCATTCATTCGACGCCAGTTCGTTATCCCTAATGGTGACTACGCATGGTCTGCCTGCTCATGTCTAGCTCCCGTTTGCCTTGCCTTGCCCTCATGCTATGTCTCTCTGTCTCAGGATTCACCAATACGAAGGTCACCTGTGTGGAAGTCTGCTGTCACTCACCTGCAGCCTTGAGGATCCTCGGAGCCGCTCTGCCGCTGAATTACCTCCAGCCTCGCCACGAGCCACGTCTTCATCTGGACCAACATCCTGTTAAAGAATTAATCTTGTCACCTACTCCTGTGATTAAAATCACTAACCAAGCTACTCACCTACCTGATCATTCTGAGTTCCAGCGTCTAGGTCTGTCTTGCCTGAAAACTATGACACATATAGTGTGAAAAAAGCAGATGAAAATCATTAAAATTAGGAAAATATGTTACTGCTAGATAGAATGGCCAAAAAAAACCTTACTAAATACTCTTACTTTGCTCTTTTATATATATTTTTTAATGTTTTTTCACTGTGTGCATGTTTTTATGTATTTTGAATGATTGTTTATGGTACATGTATATTTTGTATTTAATTCATGCTTTGAGGTTTTTAGGTTGACAATTACAACACCTGTCCGTGAACCACAGATGAAAAATAGACCTAGGGCTAATTCTGGTGCATTGCAGCAATGCTTTTAATGTGCACTGTCCCTGTTAAATAAATGAATAAATTAAATAAAAACTAAAAACAAAAAATAACTTTTTTCTATATGATGCAATATTGACTAATAAAAAAATGATACAAGTCATGATATAAAATAAACAAATATAAATAAATGGATAAATACACAACACTCTGTTGTATAAAATGTTTTGTTTGTGAAATGCAATGAGGATATTTTTCCGTGAGTTAACATTTAAAGAAACAATAAAAGTTCAAACCAAAAATAAATCATCTTTCATCACAATGACACAAATGTCAGGCCTGGTTTTAGTTTAAAAGTATTTAGAAAGTTTCTTCCATTAACATATGCAGTTTCCTTGTTATGTTGCTGGTGGTATTATTACTATTTGTCTTCTTTTTGAGATTCTAAACATATTAGAATAACCGAAAAACACGTGGAAAAATCACATCTGCTGGACATCAAAAACATCAGGCTTTTTTAAAGACTAAAACTCTATTTTCATGAACACTTGATGACCCAAAAAGAATGTCTTTTAGGAGCTTTTATTGTAAATGTATGCATTTTTCAATAAACATTTGGATTGTAAAATCTTTATTGGTTGTGTATAAATGCTGTAGTTAAGAAGAAAAGAAAAGCTGTGGGAAAAAAGAGGTAAAAATATACTGAAATTTGAATTTTTAACCTAGAATATGTATATATTCATTTTGTTTTAAAACTATTTTGTTGTTGATGTTAGACAAGATAAATACTCCAATCTCACAGCCAGATGGTAAAAATGTCTAAAGGTCAATAACCGTTTACAGTAAGTACTAAACAATTTTTGTTTCCTCATTTGGTTCCCGTAAAGGCTCTTACATTTTAGGAGCATTCAAGTGTTTTTATGGCATCCAAAGTCAAATTGATTTTAATTCTGCATTAATGCTTTATCTAAGAAACACCCTATATTCTATTATATCAAACATCACAGAGAATCTTGTTTTAGATTTAGATTGCATTAATTTGGTAAGTACTTGAATTAATTTAAATTTTGAATGAATGCATTTCTTTATTTCTTAAATGAGTTTAATACATCTGTGTGATTTTTTTGTTGCTGGATTGTCTACAAATAATGGTTAAATAAACCAAGAGATCAAATCAAATTCTAAGACTTTGTTCTTTTGATTTTTACAGATAACTATAGTTTTAGGTAACATGCAGGTCTGCAGGGCTCTGAAAGCTTAAAGAACTATAGTTCTTGTTTTATCAGTTTGTTTTTTTTAATCAGTTTTTTACAACTTATGCTGAAAACAGAAAATGTCTCATGGACCAATGACCCACTTTGTGGTTTAACACCACTTTGATGTTGGGCTTTTTATCTTTTTAACAAGGTAATAATGTTTTACACTTATATTGTTAATGTAGATATGTTTCACGTGCATTCATCTTCTAATCTGTTCCTGTCCCTTTTTGGGTCATTGGGCTGCTGGAGCCTATCCTGGCGAAGGCAGGGGGCATCCTGGACAAGTCGCCAGTCTGTCACAGGGCCTCAATCACACATCCATACACACTCACATTCACACCTATGGACAATTAGAGTAACAAGCATGTTTTTGGACGGTGGGAGGAAGCCGAAGAAAAAGATTCCCCATTGCTGTTCTGTTTTAGGTCACCCAGCTGGGACCTGAACCAGAGGCCTTCTTGCTGTGAGGCAAGAGCGCTAACCACTGCACCACCGTGCAGCTCCTATACCCCATACAGCACATTTTAACACAAAATGCATATAAACAAACTTAATTAAACTCACACATCGTGAAAAGTAGTTGCACATTATTGTTGCAACCTCCAATGCTTTGAGCTTGAGGTATTATGAGGTATTATGAAGTAACGAAGGCAGAGTGGCACAAACAAACTTCACATTGATCTGAGCTCTGTGCAGAGCTAAAGTAAGCTGTGGTTGATTGAATAACTAAGAGTCAGGTGGGCAGCATCCAGGAAGTGTGGTTAGAACTCTGGAGATGGTTGCTGCTGGTGACCAGAGAGGGAGACAGAACTCTAAATTCTGACAAGCAGCATGTTTCCAATCAGGACTTCAAATGATAAAGTTCATTAAGTTTATCACTGTAGTCATTCTCCAGTTAGCAGGTCTTTTCTTTCAATTACAATTTCATTTTATGAAAGTGTTTTTTTGCTATTATCAGCAGTTTTCTAGCTTTTTTACATCTTGGATTTCTGCTGGTGCATTTTGGTTTTGACTCATTTTTATTTGTATTAAGTTAGAACAGATTGACATCTCCATTTTTTGTCAGTTAATGACTTTTTTTCTTTAATCACAGGTTTCGCTATTTAAGCTACAATCTGCATATGTTTATTAAAATGAAAAGTGTTATAAGCTTGTCGTCATTGATTTTACCCTCCTCTTTGTTCCTGCCTGAATCCAGCTTATCACCCTTATTACTCATTTATGTGCAACATTTTTGTACACATTTGCACATAAATGTTATGCTTTGATTATTTTCTATGAAAAAGGCAAACTGCACAAGAAATGAACAAAGTGTCGTCAATGTGATAGTTTAAAGTTTGAATGCAGGACTCTTCTAAGTTAAGTGCAGGAGATGATTGTTGGGAACAGATACAACTAATAGTTACTATAAACCTAAAAAAATAATTACTTTGTTAAACCATTATTGTTATGATTTTGTCCACCATATTCAAAACAAAAGCAGTTTTCTTATAATGTCCTTTGAAAATGACAACATATCTTTTCTATCTTCTACAGCTGGCTGTTACTTTTACTATTAAATATTTTTTAGAGCTATAGTGACCCACAACAAGATGGATTCCTTTTTGTGAGAACGTAACTTGAAAATCTGGCATCCAGTCATGAAAGCAATACTAACTTTCATGTGTTACTTTACACATTTTATCTTTTACAACTTAGTGGTTGTTGTAAAGAAAATAAATGAAATGGTGTAAATATGATCATTATGATGAGCATTCTATGAAATGTTTTGAAATCATATAAATAAAAACCCACAGTTTTTCTGAAACATTTTAGTTTGTTTAAATTCATTTATTTGATCATTTGTCAGATGTTTCAGTGTTGAATTAAAGGGTGGGACTATTCAACTTAATGTAATTTGTAAAGAAAGATTGTGATTTCTCCTGCTCACAGGCTAAATAAAGCAGCCCAGACTACAGAGAAACACAGATTGAAAGTGGATGGAATTGGATCCGATCAGCATTCAATGTTTCCGAGATGCACAAAGAAAAGGGAATTTTTCCGAGCAGTTTATGTCATTCCATCTCCTGAAAAACCCCCAGTTGGTCACTGCGCAGTTTTCTGGACCGTTGAAGTTGTTTGGCTACTGATATAGTATTATTTTTTAATCATATCAATGACTTTTATAAGTAACATAATTTGCATATATTTTGGATACTTCATTGCCATGTTGATTTCTAAAAGTTATTTTTAACAAAAAATAATTTAAGCAATTTTCTTTGTCATGTGCTTTATTGATACTTCAAGATTCTTAATCCTGTCTGATAAAAGCTAGGAACCGGATATTGATAAATCATGTAATAAAATGGTTACGGTAGAACAGGGGTGGGATTATATAAGTTCGCTTCCTTCCACTCCCTTTCAAGCAATATTTATTAATATGTCTAATTATCCTAAGTTTGATTAGTTATTGTATGAATGTTTAACTGATGATTGCATTGTTTTTGTATATTATTTGTATTTGATTGCTTGAAATAAACCATTTAAAAAAAATCATCTTTCTGGTCAGAGGTGAACATTTTTAAATTTATGATATAACATAGTCATAAACAGTTGATTATTCTATGACAGAAAAAGAAAAGTTGTTCTACCTGGATGAACTCTTTACAGAACATGAGCAGGATGTTTCTACGGAGCCCGTGTCCTGACATTAAAAAATTAAAATATATCTCTTTCTCACAGATTAATATCTTGTTCCCACAAATTAATATCTTGTTCGCACAAAAAAATATTCTGTTCCCACAAGATACCATTGCGTTCCTCGAAAGGATTAATTTGTGCAAACGAAATAATTGATTCGTGCGAACGCAATAATTATTCACGTCATAAGTCATTCATAAACACGGATATGCTCTCCGTCCGGCAGCAAAAGCCACTTTCAGTGGTAACTTCCATGTCTCTGTGACCCACATTCGTTCAAGAAAGGTAAAAGAAAAACAAGAATGATCAATTTATTATTGTCTCAATGAATATAAAAAACATTATCATAATATTTATGATACCTAGGCTTGCTGCTTTGCCATACGATTCACCGGACATAGCTTCTAGCTCCGCTGCGGAGCTCTTTTGCTTGTCATGCCGGCATTCGGGAAGTTGGCTGGCCGGTAGACAGACAGCCAGCTGATATTCTAGTCGAATAAAGGAATAATAATATTCAGGACTTGTCTTTTATAAACATACTCTTTAGCAGTCGCTTCACATTCAAAGGCTAGTAGGCTACGTGCTAACTAACTAGCCGATCATTTATCCTGTTATTCACGTCATAGATTTACAGCAGATACCTTCACATTTCTGTCTGTGTGTTTCTCATTACATTTAAGACTCTGAGGATGTTTAGAGATCAGATTTATTTATTTTAAAAAGCGCAAAAGCATCGGTAATCACGTTTATTTACATCCTGGTACGCTCTCCGTCCATCTTGCTGCAAAGGCCGCTTTCTGCCGCTACTTCCGCGTCTCTGTGAGCATTCAATAGGGGTAAAAAATAAAAGCAATAATGATCGATCTATTATTGTCTCTATGAAAATCAGAAAAATATCATAAGATTAGGCTGGCTGCTTCGCCTGCCGAACTTAGCTCTTAGCTCCTAGCATCACAAACATGGCTGCGAGCAATATCCAGTCATGCATCACGCATACCCAAAATGCATTTTGACCAATTACCGTGTCCTTGTAACTAATGTGTCACAACAAGACCAATGATTGACTGGTTGTCTATAAAAAAGGCAAACTGCACAAGAAATGAACAAAGTGTCTTCAATGTGATAGTTTAAAGTTTGAATGTAGGACTCTTCTCAGTTAAGTGCAGGACATGATTTTTGGGAACAGATAGACTGAATAATTACTTTAAACCTAATAAATAATGACTTTATTAAACCATTATTGTTATGATTTTGTCCACAAGTTTCAAAACAAAAACAGTTTTCTTATAATGTCCTTTGAAAATGACAACATCTCTTTTAAAGCTTCTACAGCTGGCAGTTACGATTACTATTTAATATTTTTTAGAGCTACGGTGAACCACAAGATAGATTCTTTTTGTGAGAACATAACTTGAAAATCTGGCATCCAGTCATGAAAGCAATACTAACTTTCATGTGTTACTTTACACATTTTATCCTTTACAACATTGGTGGTTGTTGTAAAGAAAATAAACGAAATGGTGGAAATATGATCATTATGATGAGCATTCTATGAAATGTTTTGAAATCATATAAATAAAAACCCACAGTTTTTCTGAAACATTTTAGTTTGTTTAAATTCATTTATTTGATCCTTTGTCAGATGTTTCAGTGTTGAATTAAAGGAGGGGACTATTCAACTTAATGTAATTTGTAAAGAAAGATTGTGATTTCTCCTGCTCACAGGCTAAATAAAGCAGCCCAGACTACAGAGAAACACAGATTGAAAGTGGATGGAATTGGATCCGATCAAGATTCAAAGTTTCCGAGATGCACAAAGAAAAGGGAATTTTTCCGAGCAGTTTATGTCATTCCATCTCCTGAAAAACCCCCAGTTGGTCACTGCGCAGTTTTCTGGACCGTTGTAGTTGTTTGGCTCTCCTCTGTTCCAGTTCTGGTAGTTGTCTATGGTTCTGTCAGACCACAGCCACACTCCTTCCTGCTCAGCATCAGTGTAACCGATCCATGTGGCTCTCTCGTTGGTGTCAAAGTTTGATATTAAAAATTTGACATATCTCTGCTCTTCTGGACTGTGGATGGACACCAGGTTCAGTCCTTCAGACACACAGTCGCTTTCTGCTTCAGTCCAGGTCCTTTGTGTGGCGAAGTACCTGTAGCAGCGATTTTGAAAGTAGAATGAGAACTCTGGACAGTTTCCACTCTCTAGTTCCACTCCATCTGAAGGAGACACAGCCATCAGTGCAAGACCAACCAAGAAAAAGACAAACATGTTGGAGCTTCAGGCGTAGATCTACAGAGGGAAGCTTTAACGTCTCTTGTTGGAGTTGATTTGCACGGATTGAGATTCCAAAGATTGATGGATGCAAAGAATGAGCTGCTTCCTTATATTCTTCAGGGAGTCTCTCCACCCATCATCCACACCCCAAAATGTTTCAAAAGCACACAACAGAACATGATCTGATTATAAATTTAGCAAAGATTGTAGAAGTGGCCTATTTTTTTGATGATGCAAAGTCTGTTATCTATCTCTAAAAAACAACCAGAACATCAAACTTTGTTTTCTGCTGACCCACACAATCTTTAACATGATCCAGTATATTGAAAGGTTCTGTAATGCTACGATGTAGCAATCAGTAAAAAGGAGGACAGCAGCCATCTGAGAAAGAACAGGCCACTCCTGCTGTCCTGAACAGAGAGTCCCTGTTAGAAGTTCAGACCATAGTTTCAGTTACAATCGCTGGTTCCACTAAGTTTGGAAGATTTCTGGCAAGTTATAGATGATGGTCAACATCATCATCATCATCCGCTTGATCTATAACTTTAACACAATTCAAATTGAATAAAGCACTGTGCATTAAAAACTACCGGTAAACATAATTTTTTTTTAAGAGTGACGTTAGAGCAAAATACACAAAAGCATGAAGGTCAGAACATAATTAAAGAAAAAAGAAAACATTGAGGGTAAAAACATTAAACACTATAAAACTTTATTATAAAATAACAGATGAAAATATCATATGTAATTAAAACTAGGCAATAAAAATGAGACTTAAATTGAGTTTTAAAATTGGACGGGGAAGATGATTGTTTTATCTGTAGCAGCAATGCGTTCATACGAAGCCCGTGTCCTGACTTGGGTAAAAGAATGACTCCCACAAAATAATTTTGTGACATTTTACACACCCCGTATGTTCCAGCGGAAATAAACTTAAATGCTTCCGGTGATATATTTACTGTAAATAGGACAAGTGAGTATAAGTAATTGTAATAATATTAATAAAACAGCTTTTGCTGAGTATCGTACTGGATATATTTCCCAAAATTGCAATGGAAACACTTTTTTCAAATTAACCCTTGTGCTATCCTAGGCACATTAATGTTGGGAGTGGGGTCATCTAGACCAGTGTTTTTCAACCTTTTTTGATCCACGGCACACTTTAACCTTGACAAAAATCCGGCGGCACACCAGCATCCCAAAAAAAAAAAAAAAGCTCATAGTCTGTTTTGATCTACAGCCCCCCCTCCCGGCAATCTGACGTGCATTTTAGTGATAATTGTGGCAGAAAAAGCAGGAAGTTGCAGATGTTTTTTCTAAAAGATGTAATAAAAGTTAAGTTACATACAAACTGTATGTTCGTTGTGGTTTCAATCCGTGTAACAAGGACGACTCATTGTACGCTGAGGTGCTGTCCCTTTAAGCCAATGCATCACGGGAGATGTAGTGGGAGCCAGTTTAGCTCGTGCTGGTTTGCGGCGCCTTCCGTCCGTGAAACCCGGGTTCGACTCCGGGCTGCTCCCTGTTCCCTTCTCTACCTCTGCCGGTTCCAAGCCCGGTTTGAGAAGGTTGCGTCAGGAAGGGCATCCGGCGTAAAACATTGCCAAATTTACCATGCGACTCGTTCGCTGTGGCGACCCCTGATGGGAGAAGCCGAAAGTGGAAGATCACGGGAGATGTAGTGTGATAACGGCGAGAAAACGGCAGAAAGACTTGCGTCTCTGAGCTTCATTGTTTTGTTCACTTGTTCCACGGTCTGATACCGGATTCTGTGGAAAGCTACACCGCTAAAGACGAGCTTTAGCTGGTGTTTTTGTGGGAAATGAGTGAGTTATGAGCTAAATTGGAACAAGGAAGTGAAGACTTTTAACACTTCTGATTGGTCAGACTGATGACATGTGATTAAGCCTTCAAGAATGATTGGTGGAGTCGTGGAGACAGTAAAAGCTGCGGGACTTTTCAGAAAACAGTTATAGCTGCAGGTAAATCGCGGTGCCGTCATTCTTATCAAAATGTCTTTAATAGAATCAATTAAACACAAAGAAAAAAGTATTTTATGATCTTTCATATTCCTAACTACTCAGTGTTTTATCAGGACCTGTTTGGATGAACAAAAAGCTGATTTCCTGGAGATAGTTAATGTTTTTAGATTAGTTAATGAGGGCAATTTTCCACGGCACACTTGACCATCTTTAGTGTGCCGCGGCACACTGGTTGAAAAACACTGAACTAGACCCACTAGACAGTTCTCTGAACCTTTTTTCTTCAATGATTTGTGATCTTCACTGGTGTCCATGGATTACATGAAATCTTTCCACCTTTATCCACCTTTGTCATGGTAGGGAGAACACGTCAATGTAAGGGTGGGGTCATCTAAGATAGCACAAGGGTTAAATGAGTCTGAGGACTTCATGTGGCTGACAACTTCTTCTAAAGAGGACAGACTCACAGACTCAAACTGCTCTAGTCCAGCTGAGGGGGAAACAGACTCAGTGCACTTGAAAGTGGGAGTTGAGATGTTTGCTCTGTTATTGACTTGTATCAATAAAATAAAACTTAAATTGTTGCATGATCCAGATCATGCTCCCTGATCAACAGACTGTGGGGTGTTCCATGCTAAGACTAAGGCCTGGGCTTCAGAAAATCTTTCACCATCTCCCTGGTATTCATCAATTTGTCTGGCAAGTCCGGCCAGTGGGCCGAATGCAGCCAGCATTCAAATTTCCACCAGTCTGCAGGCTCCTGAGATAAAATCAATAATTTCATATATATCATATCTCCAGCATTTTCTATGTATTGCGTATAATTGTATAATTTCTTGATTTCGTTTGGCTAATTTACGTTTTAATCTGTGGCAACACTGACACTTTCTAGCTCATTTTTAAAATGCAGAAAGTTTGGACTCCACGTAACCCTTGTGCTATCCTAGGCACTTTAACATTGGGAGTTGGGTCATCTAGACCCACTAGACAGTGCTCTGAACCTTTTTTTCCAATGATTTGTGATCTTCACTGGTGTCCATGGATTACATGAAATCTTTCCACCTCTATCCACCTTTGTCATGGTAGGGAGAACACGTCAATGTAAGGGTGGGGTCATCTAAGATAGCACAAGGGTTAGGGGCAGGTGGATGGATCTCCACTTTTTGGTTAAACCCCTAATCAGTCACCTGAGCACTTTGTCTTCCCCATCTGTGATTCAACCCATAATGCAACATTCATCAGGAGATATTAACACATGGCTGGACTCTAACTTTGACATATAGAGTAAACAGGACCAGAGAGAACACAGTTCCTTGGCTTGCAGAAACTCTATTCTGATGATTTCAGCCCAACCTGCAGACTCCAACTCACACTAATAAGTGTCAGACCACCCCTCTGGTACTTTTCCTCAGGCTGGATGGTATAAGAAGGATTTATCCCTTATGCTATCTTAGATGACCCCCCTTACATTTACGTGTTCTCCCTACCATGACAAAGGTGGATAAAGGTGGAAAGATTTCATGTAATCCATGGACACCAGTGAAGATCACAAATCATTGAAGAAAAAAGGTTCAGAGCACTGTCTAGTGGGTCTAGATGACCCAACTCCCAAGGTTAAAGTGCCTAGGATAGCACAAGGGTTAAAAATATGGTCTGGAACCAAGAATCATTTTCCAGTCATTTTAAAACATCTTAATTTTAAAATATCTAATCTATTATTTCTAAAAATGTACATTCAATGTTTACCATGCTGTGGGTGCTGCAGTTTTCAGCGCTGTTGCCTCACTGCTGGGAGACTGTGGTTCAAATCCCAGCTGGGACCTTTCTGTATAGAGTTTGCATGCTCTCCTCAAGCAAATGTGGGTTTTCTACTTCATGCCATAAACTGTTAATGAAGGTTACTAAATGTTTTCAAAGTTTGAGTGGTGACATGTTCAGGGGGTACCCTGCCTTCACACTACAGTAGTTGGGATAGGCTCCAGCAACCCTGTGATCCAAAGAGGGACTCAATGGCTGCTCATGGATGGTACGTAAAGTTGCACCTCTTCACCTGCTGTAATCCTCTGCTTGAAGTGAATTCCGCAAGGTGACATATTAGCCTGGCACCGTCTGCTGGACTAAAGATATGATAATTCATTAAACTGACCTCAGATTACCTTAAAAGTAATAATTAATAAAAAATATATAGAATTGATTTTCTTCATTTAATTTGACTTGATTCACATTTAATCAGTCAAGTAGACTTGTCCTCAAAGACTTAAGGACCCACTCCAATGAAAATAGTTTTTTGTGTTTTTAACATGTTCTTGAGGCATTTTTCTGAACATGGAGGACATATTTAGAGAGAAAAATGTTTCAAAATAATAGTACAAAATACCTTAAAGACAATCAAATTTTTACAATGAATAACCAACACAGAAGCAATCTGTCCTTTTAAACGAACAACCTGACCTTATTTACACACATCCTGTACAACAGAAAAGTGTGGATGACGACAAAAGAGATTAGAACTTGGAACAATCAGCTCCATGCTGAAAGGATACTGAAGTAAAACTACTGGACAAAGGAAAATAGTAATTATGGCCTAACGGTGACATTTCTTTATAACCAAGTCGTGTTCTACCTAAAAGAATTAACGGTAAGTAATAAAATCAGTGGTATGAGGGAAAACTTTCCATAGAAGTTAGTATTTGTAAGTTAAAACCGCAGAAATATAAAATGTCAAGCTTTTCCTTGAAAGTAGATTCAAATGACTGTGATATTTAAATCTAAACGTTGTAAGATATTATACAATCTTTAAATGACAAACTTTAAGTATAAGACTGATCTCCTTTTTGCTTTAATTTTAATTGTTTTTATCTTATTTATCCATTTGTAGTTAATGTATAGATGCTTAGATAGTTTCCCCTTTGTGGGATCAATACAGTTCTGTTCTATTCCATTTTATTTGCTTGGTGTATTTCTAATTGGATGTGCCGCAATTTGTTTTATTCCCGTGGAAGGACAACTGAGAAGCTCACAGAAGTTCCCCAGTTCTTTTAACTAAGTTTTAAATAAATCTTTTGTTCATTTTTAGTGGATAAACCCCTCCGTTGATGGAAATACCAATCAAACACTTCAATATAACCTAAATTCAGTATATAAGCTGGAAATAAATTCAGGCATCAAGGGGTTGTTAAAATGTTTAGAGATATGGAAAACAGCAACAAAAAAAGGCCGCTCCCTTATAAGTGTCACATAAAACCTATAATTTATTCATTTTCAGTAAAATTTCAACATAGTAAAACACAGCTTTAGAAAAGACGAGGGGCTTCAGCGGACTGAAGGCTGGGTGAGGGAGACATATTGCTTCGTGTGTGACCGCATTTTCATTAACAGATGAATTACAACAAACTAAACATGAGCATATATTTACACAACAATATTACAACGCTTTCAACGTGTGTCCTTTCTCCTATTGTGACCTTTTTGTCTAGTCATGCAAAAAATTTTACACAAAATGTTTAAAAAAGAAAAAAGAAAAGAAACAAAGTGCAGTTTTCCTCCGACTTCCAAACTAGAATATGGTCACACTCCATCGCTCTTCTGTTGTCCTCAAGTGGCCATGAAACACAACAACACCTCCACATCTGCTGAATCTTCTTCAAACATGGCACTAAACAAGACATTTGTCACCAAAAAAATAATTTCAATATCTAACTATCAAAACAACTAGTTCATTCTTTAAAAATGATGCCATTTGTGTTTGCACATCATGTACAGTCATTTAGGAACAAATGATAGCTCTAAATATCACCACTGATGTGGCTTTACACCGTATGAGGAGCAAATAAATCATGATTTCCCATAAAACAGAAAAATTTACTTTACATTTATGTTCAATGCATTCCGTTCCAATGCTTAAGGAGGAAAAATGTCAGAATACTTGAGCGATATCCCTCAAAAACCTCTTCAGTTTTGGACTTTTTACTTTTATGAAATATTAAAGGGACTTTTTAAAGGTTAAACAATGCCTGGGAGTGCAAAAGTAAATTTGAACTTTAGCTTTTTATTTTGCTTAATGTAAATCAACGACACTTCCTTGAAGCAGGTCTTCTGTTTAAAACATTGCACTTTATCCCAAAAACCGCCCCATACGCATCGGAAAAACAAAAAGTAGCGGCAGAGAAACACATTGGTAATGAGAGTAGGAAACCAAACACAAATTATTAGCTAAAATTGTAAAAAACTTTACAATGTTTGGCTGAAAATGTATTTATAACAACCTTTTCTGATTTCCAGAATGATCCCCACATTTGTCAAAATGATTAAATTATTATTTCAGACAGATATTGGGCTTTACCATCAGCTATAGGTGGTTATGGACAAAGATTTTAGAAGATATTAGCAGAAATGTGGTAACTAATGACAATGATGCACAGATGAGGAGTGGTTAAGGAATAATGGCTCATACAGGAAACAGGACTGTGTTGTTGTCCTTCCTTTTTCCAGTCCTATTCTGAATGGGGTCTCACAGTTTCTAGAAATCTATTTTTTTTTTCAGTCAGCATATATTTTAAATCTACACACAAACTTTGTGGAACAAAGCTGCTATTAATGTGTATCGAATGAACTCCGTTACACCAACAAAACATTTCAAGGACACACAAAAAACAAAACAGAAGCTGCTTTTTACAGAGGTTGTGTTTCCATAGCAACCACACATGGCATACAATCGAGCGGAGAATCGGATGGACGAGTAGACGTCATTGCAGTGCTTATTCCAAGAAGTCGTACGTGACGATTCCTATGAAAAAAAAAGAGTAGCCGTAGAAAAACACAGCTGTGCTGAGGAAGTCAACGTGACATTTGGCACTGAAAACTGTACAATCCTCGTCTCTCAGCATCTATTCACATTAAGACATCGTAGAGAATCGTGGATAGAGAGTATTTGGCCAAAGGTCGAGCAGGAGAGCTTTAAAAGGGTCAACATGGATCACTCAGCAAACTGTTCCATTAACAAAGGGTTGTTGATCGTGTGGCTGCAGAGATTTTTCTGCAAGGCTCTAAAACAAAAGCTTCTCAGGAAAAGTTACCACTGAAATTATGTAGAAATGATTAAGTCTTTGTTGGCAAAAATAAAGAAACATACCGATCAACAAGTCAATAAATAACAAATCTATTTTTACAAGAACAAAAAATAAGTCTACACTTGGTTTGACAGGTACTGTACCAAAAAAGAAAAGAAAAAGCAAAGCCTCCTCAGGTTCAGTTTGGCAAATCTTCATCTTCCTCCACAGGTCTGTAGAAAGCTCACCGGCTTCACACCACCAATCCTTTACAAGCACATTTTCACTGTGAGACTCTTCATGGCCTTGGTCAGAGCGCCCTCTACTGTCACTGTAGGCTGATCTTGCCAGTGTTTTGATTGTTTGCTGAAAAACGTCACACCTGCTGGCGCAACTGGTGCGCCCGTGCGTGAGCGCGTTTAGGCGCGCGGCTCCAGCTTGTGCGACAGTTTGAAGAGCGTCTGCTGATTGTCGATGATGTGCAGACAGTGCACGCTCGCTCGCACATCTGCACTGTCCACTCCAATCACCTCGTTACCTAGGAGACGAACAGAAAAAAACAAATCAAACGGAACATTTTTCTGGAGGACTGAAGAATTCATCCATCCAACACAAACAGGAAGTAGCACTGCTACTTTGATGAAACACTTTACTGGTATGAATGCAACACAAACTTTAATGCAGATTACTCAGAATAGAATGTAACCAAAATAAAAAATCCAATATTTTTGCTCATTTTCTTTGCAAACTTCAGAACCTCGGAAAACTGAAATTACTGCAATCCAGAGCTTTATCACAATAAAATCATTTGGTCCAGTTTCTTACAGACCAAAATTCAACGAGAGCAACACAGTCCCACCTCAATGTCTACAAAAAATACACAATATTTGTATTTGAGGACCCATTAAGTTGTGCATTTATAATATGTTGCCCTTTAATATGTACAAAAATTGAATTATAACAGATATATATATATATTTTTCCTTGTATGCCTATGATTTAGAATACTTATTATGGTATTATTTTCATGTGTGTGTAGATGTACGTATACATATATGGGGTATTTCTTTATTTGTTTGTCTTCTTTGGGTTTTTTTTGTTCGAAATAAACCAATTTCAATGGCAAATTTTAAAAAATATCTTTTCAACTACACAACAATAAGGGTTTTATGACTGTGGAATTTCAAATTTATCTCCTTTTATAAATGCTTTACTGTTTGAAAAAGTGCAAATAAAAATCATAGAGGGTCGTAAGGAGGAGGAGCCACATCTAAAGGAGAGTTTGTATTTTTTCTTGATGTTCGTGTAGCCACCTTAAGGGACGTCATGAAAATGGAATGTACCATTGTTGTTCATGTCACAACGTTGACAGGTTGTGCAAAAGACCACGGGAGCTCAGCAGAGAGAAAAAGTCAAGATGGCAGCTAGAAAAACTCAAGAATGTTCAGATTCTGGGGCTCCAACAGTGTCCGTCACTTTATTAATGGTTATCAACCTCATACAACCCGGTTGGACGGCTACTGCCTCAAATTATACATAAATAAAACAGAACCTGCACAACCCGATTATCACAATCACCAATAAAAAAGAGCTACAGCACAAGCCCCAAGAGCGCTTCAGTCCCGTGACGCAGAAAACGACTACCTCATCATTAAAGGACACTTGAGAGTCCCAAAAGAGCTACTCTCTGCCTTGACTATTACAATATAGTGAGTGTGTCGTGAAGTATTTGTCTAGGTAATAGAAGATACACGCACGTCGTACGGCGCCCTAATGCCGCACTATAGTTGTTCATGACTGACCGCATGCAACTGCTGCTGCACTCATTGTCTGTTTGATGCCCACACAAATCACGGTCTGATTGTCTAATTTCCCAAATTCTAACAGCCAAGACGTATTTATTACTTGAACAGCACTAACAGGATCCCTGCGCGAGGATTTGGGGGATTGACGACACACCTGCGTCTCACCTACCTTATCCTTACTGACTCTTAAGTGTTGTTTAAGTGTTCTCTATGCGTCGCCTGCAGCATGCCCATAGTATAAATGTGCAGGAACATTTTTGCACTACGGGCTTACCTAGCAGTCTACATTCATCTTAAAATTGCCACCTGTGTGTGCCCCATACAGGTTTGCCCATTTTTTGGCCCGTAGACCACCACCCATAAGGGGAGATGTCACTAAGACCTCCAATAAATCAACTTTGCTCAGATACAACATGGCTCACCTGCTTGATCACTTTGGCAGTGGCGAATATTTCTCACTGTGTCTGCAATCATGTGCTGTCAGTTTGAAAAAGAAAGAAAAAATTGCATCAATAAAACGCTGCCTGAATGTTAAATCGTTAAATCAGCTAAAAACGATTTATACACATTAAAAATGACTAAACAACTTTGACTTGTCTTACCAGTTTTTCAAAGTTGACCAGGTTGTCATGGAAGGTCTTGTTTCCCTCGTGGATAAACGTGATATCTAAAAACAGAAAAGATGCTCAAAATGATCAACTTCCAGACTGACATGTTTAACAGAAACAAGTGAATTTCGGGTTTTTGGAAACCTTTCAGAAGAAGAGGCATAAAGGGGATCTTAGGAGGTTTCATCCTTTTGAAGGCCTCTCTGTACGCTTTGTGGTTAAGAGATGGATCCTAAAGGAGTTTATAAATCAGCTTAAGAACAATGTGGTGCTGAATATGGTATTATTTCGTTTTACATGTATCTGTTCTCACTGTGATGAGCTCCAACTCAGAAAAAAGCTTCTTGAACTTGCCGGGACATTTCTGAAAGAGAAGATTTCACAGCGTTGGAGTGAAAATCCAAACTGTGATTTTAAAGAAACGCATAAAAAGACGTCCTCACCTCCCATGTTTGGTTTAGTCTGCTGACAGCGGCCGTGTTGAGACCCATGATGATGGCAAATGCAGAATTCAGATTTCTTTGGGCTTTACAGCTACATAAAAAAAAAACATTTTGGATGAAACCAAACACATTTTTCTTTTTCTTTCCAGTAATCCTAATTTATGTGTGGATTTTTCTCACTGGGCGGCGATCTTGATGAACTTCTTGAGCAGCTGGACTCTCTTGTTGAGGGACACGCACATGAGCACCTCAGACATGACCCACTGCTGGACCTCGTTGCAGCGCTGCAGCAGTAAAGAGAGCGCCGCTGTGTGGCCGCTGCCAGGAGGGCGGCTGAGAGTGTAGTACACCAGCTCCTGCTGCAAGTCCAAATGCAGACGGAGTGGAAAAAGATTAAAACTAACTGTAAGAGCTGAATCAACAAAATGAAAACATAGAAATAGAAAGAATACTTTTCTTTAACCACAAATATTCTACTTGAGAAATAACGAACCACTGACTGTCAAAGACAATAATAGCAGCGTTCTGAAAAGGGCTGCCATAAGATTTAGTCACATGAACCCCTATGGGTGGTTGATCTGTATGGGTGCTGCAGGTTTTTGGGTTGTCCGGGCCGGGTTGTGGTAGGGGTTCCCTTGAGGCCCTTGCGGCCACCTCAAGGGACATCATGAAAATGGAATGTACCATTGTCATTCATGTGGCAAGTGTAGAGTGAAGGATTTGCAAGGATAATGTCAGTTCCTAGCGATGTAACGATTATTTGATGAATCGATTTCTATTCCTAAGATCCAACCATATTGATCTGTCTGAAACTTAAACGAACAATACCATTACAAAATAAATTCCCGATGAGATAAATCCATAATCAGATCAATATTAGAAAATACCATTAGGACTGAGACATGGTAGGTTTATTTTACCATCAGATCCAACTGGACTGATCTGTCTGAGGCAAGCTGTCATTCGAATGGGCTTATGCCATGATAAAATCCCTTCAAAATGAAATAAATCCATCTATAACTGACAGTAGGTTTGTTTTACTAAAACATAAAAATGACCAATGACAGTGGACAACATACACGTGATGTCAGCAAAAAATGATCAGTCCAGTCCATCATTCCAGTTCAATGTGTGGAAATACTTTGAATTTAGCAAAGATGTGTGTTCAAGTGAGGTAGAATGTTCAAATAATGTTCTATTTGGATTATTTGGATGTGGAAAAACAACATTGGACTGAACTTGAAGAAAATAAAATGTGAATGGATTTGTCATTGATTCTTGTTTTTTTTTGTTTGTTTGTACACATATTTAATTTACACTTGATTATCTTGAAGAAATATACGGAATCTGGAAAACTTCCCCTGCACTGTTCAGTGCCAGGGTATTTATCTCCAAATCACACAGGTTGAGGTTTTGGCTAAAGATGTCCTGGATCCACTTTAGGTCAGTGAATCGGATCCTTGAAAATAAACAAATATCAGCTATGAATCGTATTGTCAACCACAAATTATGATTTGAATTGAATTGTTAAAATGAATCGTTACACACACTTTTGACATACAAGGGGATGCTGTCACACAGTGTCTGTACGCCACATTCTAGTCGTTTTTAAGGTGGTAGCTCCTTATTGACCAGGCGCAAATGCTACACGCACAGGGTGTGAAGGTGATAAGCATTTGCCCGTAGGACACCCATAGGATGTCCACACAAACTACTTCCCTGTTCTTCACCATTCGCCACATCCTTTCAGGGATTGCCAAAGCAAATCAGCTTTCACTGATTCGCACGGTTGGTTTTGGCAAAGATTTTTACCTTGGATGTCCTTCCCAACATAACCCTGTATTTTATCCGGGCTGGGGACCGGCACAGGTCCCCCCTTGATCCCCCTTGTGGCTACATAGTTAGGTGGTAGAGCGAAGGGTCATGGCCAAGGACCCCCACTGGATGAAACTCATTGCGGCCCAAGGGAACCTTGGTTTTCCGTGTGCAAGTCCTGCAATTAATTCACTGAGCCCACCAGCCGCGACACTCGGCCTAATATCCTCATTTCTAACAGCCAATCTGTGCACAAAGAGCACCCATGACCCACCTGCATCTCACCTACTTTTCCCTTACAAGTTGTATAAGTGTTCGCTACAACCTGTCGCCTGCAGCATGCACGTAAAAAAAAATGTGCACAAACATTTGGCTCTTAAAGCTTGGAGTGGTCTACAACCTTTCATGCCCTTTACAGGTTTGCCCATTTTTCACCCACAGACAGGCGGTCTCCCGCCGTAAAGGCAGTTGTGACGAAGGCCTAAGCAACCCAAAGCTTTTACTGAAATTATATCACAAGACGATGGACAATTGTTCTGAAAACAAAAGTAAAAGACTTCTGCAAAGAGATCAATGATGGAAAATGCAATGTGTTTGCAAATGATGAAAAAAATTGTCGCCTTATGCTAAGATTTTGAGGCCAGCAGTTTAATGGCAAAACTCAGATCTTTAAAAATAAAAATAAAAATGATGATTAATACAAGTATTTTTTCTTACTACAAATAAATGCAAAAGAAGCAGTTTAGAAGAGTCAAAATGTTACTTAATCCTTTATATTAATGTTAACTTTATATTGAAGACATTTTAAAAAAGGAATTTTGTTTAGTCTTCAATATATTTTTATTTATTTATCGGATCATGTTTTTTTAGACCTGCAACATCCCTTGTATTTTAGTTTTCTAGTTTAGTTAAATCACATTTTTTAAATCAATATGTCCAATAAGTGAATAAACGAGGACATTTTTAATGCAAGGACACAGTTTCTACTATTTCATAAAAGTGCAGAAACCTCATGGATGGATTTGAAGAGCGTCCAGTCCAGATGTGTGAGCGCCGTTGCCACGTCCCAGGTGTTGATGCCCAAGAGTCGAACCGGCCTCTTGTTTAACTCAGCACTGTCGGCTAAAGGAGGCTGTACACACACAGAAATAAATTATATTACCAAAACTGTTGTTATTATAATGCTTGGGTTTTAGTTACACTGAAGATAAATTGTTACATAAATTAACCTTTTTCAAGATCCTGAGGCAATTATTCTTCTAATGACAAAACAATATATTGCTATTGGAAGAAACATCATGGACTTTTTATCATTTCTCAGACGAAAATAGACATTTTTTGACAGAGTCATGAAAGCTATGAGAAAAAGATTCATAAATACCAAAACTTCATTGAGATCCCTGCGACAGGCCACAAGTTTCCCATTTGGGGTCAGTGACTCTGAATACACACAGTCACTTGGCTGCAGCACCCTTCGCTCTGCAGGAAAGAAGGATGTAGGTAAATAAAATGACCTAAAGGACACATTTTTAGCTGGGAAGTTCTACAAGGATTTGTAGCTGTTCATAATTATTTAATCGTTTTTATGCTCGTTTGTGTTTACCTCCAGTGTGCGACACAACAGCAAGCACCATGTCTTCCTCTGCTCTGTCCATCTTCATCCCCACAATCCGTAGCAGCTCATGCGCCTCCAATGAGGGGTGTGTGTGGACACTTAGGTAGGAATCGGCACTCACATATACGCAACACATGACTGAAAGACAAACATCACATTTTAACACAATAAAAAGAAACAAATAGTAGTTTTCTGGACCAAAAAAATTATAACATAAAATATGACTTCTTTATTAACACAGCAGAATAATGCGAGGACATTTGACAGACGGATTTTGCTTGAGCTTGTATTCTTTACTCACCCTCTTTATGCTCCGTCTGGGGAGTGCGAAGGTGCAAATAGTTTTCTTTCAAACTCAACTGCTGATGCATTTGTTTGCTCTGTAAGAAAAGAAGCAACGATCAGTGAAGATTTGAAAAAGGTCACTTCTAATGGCAATACTGGCACCTGTGAAAAAGATAAAGAGAGTGGAAAATTCTCTTTTCTTTCTTGTGTAATTAAGTCCTACTCCGATTATCTTTTGATCTATTTTCACAGCATTCCGTGATTTTTTTTAAAAGTGATTATGTCGTTTTTAGCCCAAATCAAACAACTGGTGTTGTTTTCTAGGACATATTTTCTGCAGAGCAGCAGGAGTTCATTAGAAATTCACCTCTGAGTTGTGGGTTGGACTGTTACCATGGAGTAACCAAGGCGGCTCCTCCCCCACTCCCCCTTCGGATGTGTCTATTAAGATTGTTAATTCTGAAAAGCAAAGCTTCTTACCTTTTGGTTTGGAGGGCAGTCATCCACGGTGCTGCAAGAAGAATGCACAGCAATAAGAAGAGATGAGGATGTAAAACTATATATAAAAAAAAGAAAAAAGAATGTACAATGTAAAGGTTTTAGCAATTAAAACAAGTCTTCATCAACAAAGACTCTTACTGTCTGCGGCGTAAAAGTTTTTGAAACTCCTTCAGATCTTTCTCCAGCGAGGGAAACTCATAAAGATCCTCCAAAACACACCTGTACAGAGTCTGCAAGACACAGGTTGGGAAGAGTTTATCTAAATATACATTTAGTTTGGGTTAACTCTAATATAGCAGAGTCACACAGATCTGGTTCAGATCAGAACCAGAAGAATGTGCATTATGAATGCTGACACTTTAAAGTACTTTAAACTACTGAGGTGTTTGCCTGATGTCATAAGCGGACAAAACTGTCATTTTCCTGTACAACAAGTCAAGTGATCCATGTAGCAGATAATTGTAGATTTCATTATTTATATCATCTATACATATTCTACTCCCATTCATCCATTATTATACAACAACAGCCATCGAAAACCTTTTAACACTTTGGCAGATTTACACCTGAGGTCAGCCAATCCACTTTGTATTTATAATTAACATCAAAATTTGGCATAGTCACACCTACAGGATTAAATTATCCAATATGGCTCATTCTCAGCCTTTTTGTCAACATCTATGATGCAGACAAGAACAGAAATCCAACAAAAGGGGTTTTACAATCTCATTCTGTACAGTATACTGAAAGCATCAGAGTAAACCATGAATACACCTATCTAAGAAAATTGTCATCTCTATAGAAGATAACTGTTCATCCTTTAATGGTAAATATGAGACTTCTCTGTTCAAAGTTATCTTTTAAAGACCCATTCCGCTGAAAAAAGACCACTGGGACCACTTTTAGAATAGCTCACAAATTAACTGGAGTGGCTCCTGTTTTTCAAAATTAAAATTTTTAGAAACCTACACGACATACTAATATTAAAGAAAGAAAATTGGAGGTTTGTTTATCATGGCAGGCACCCCCCCCCCCAAAAAAAAAATACCTCCTTATTGTAGTCATGACCCTCTGTAGCCTCCATCTACAAGTCCCTCTTCATGCCTCTGTTACTAAGCAACAGTCACCTGGGTTACGCACCCCATACAAGATTATGCCCTTGGCAACCCTACCACTGCGGTTTCCATGGCAACCCACCACGGAGAAACTGAGCCATTAACTCACACTGGGAGGAGTGATTGGTGGCTGTAAGTAAGGGAATGTGCTCATGGGCAACACAAGGAGGAATGATGGATACAACATTATCTGTGATGAGATAACAACTCTTTTTTTAATCCTTCTGTTAAAGGTGTGATGTGAAAGAAAGCTTAACAAAATAATAGCCATGCAGGTTCACTCATTTGTCATCTGGAGCGCCTTAGAAATAAGAAAAGCCTTCTAGACATTTGTTTTAAGAGGAGACAAAAACCCAAATGAGGAGGGAGGCGCCATCTGGTGTTTCTATGAGTTAAAAAACACCCAAGGGCAAATGCAGAGACTTTAAAAATAATATAGGAAGTGGTCATGAAGATTCATTGTGACAAACCTTCATAAAGCTTCTGACGTGCTCCTCTTCTTTCAGGAAGTCCTTATAAAGCCTACTCCAGTGGGAGACCAACTGCAGTACCTTGCGCTTCCTAAAGAGGGCATCTTTGCCCTCCTCTTGGCCTCTGCAGCGGGCACCGCCATAAGTGACTGCAGTCAAGGAACCAGCAGTGTAAAAATCTAGAGGACACATTCCTATTCATTGTGTGAAGGTGAAGGATATTGTCCCAGCAGCGCCTGGCAGAGGTCATGAGTGGACATAAACACCAGGTAGGTCAGCAGGAAGTCATCCAGCAGCATTTCTGGAAAACACAAAACACATCAAGAGTTACTCCTGCCTGGCAAAGAGATGATTTCCTAATTAAGGTTTGGAAAGGTTCTATGTTTGTACCAACAACATTCATTTTGGATTTTCTTGGGTAAATTTAAAGTAAGACTTTGCATATTTTACTACATCAGAAAAAAATTAAATTCATTATTAAAATGCAAAAAAAGCCAAACACTTGGGGTTGACAAAACCCTTTAGAAATGTTTTAAAGAGGGACAGGCTTAATGTGAGTGTTACAGAATAGAGGTCAAATACAAAGTTATGCAGCAATATAGACCAGACCGTTCAATTTCGCTTTTCCCTACAGCATTCATTTACTAAAATGAGATTGTGCAACCTAAACAGTGCAACTTGAAACATCAAAACAAGCTAAATTCATTGAGACTCTGATAATCCAATTCATGTAAATATTCAAGGTCAATGTGATCCTATTCACTTCAGATCATAATTGGGAGGACAAATCATCCAAATTGTATTATTATGATTAAAGACCAACAGAAAACAAAATGTTGTTGGTGTAATCCCTGATGCTGAATGAGCAATAGGAAATTGAATACACTCATATGCGCAATTGCTAGCTTTCTAAAGACCCACTGCAATGAAAACCACTTTTTTAAGATATTCATATGGCATTTTTCTTATGATGGAGGACATATAGAAAAGGAAATTAAGTTTGGATTTTTGAGTATTTCTTTATTTCAATTGTTGCAAATCAGGAGCAGACGAAAAAACTCTGTTGGATAAAGAGATGATTTGGGATGTAAAAGATATGCTGGGCGGGGCCACAAGCTCCCTATTCTGAGCTCTCAGCAACAGAGAGGAAAAGGGGGAAAGGGGCGGACTTGCTCTGCACCAACAGTTCTACCCACAACTTGGAGACAAATTTCTAATGAACTCCCGCTGCTCTGCAGAAACTTTGTCCTAGAAAACAACACAGGCATTTTGATTTTGGCTAAAAAACGGAATAGTCATAATTGAAAGACCACTATAAAAAATACTATAGAGTTTTCAAACAACAGCCACCAAATCTGAATGATTTAAAAGTTATTTATAAAGTAGAGTGGAGCAAAATTCCTCCTGATATGTGCAGAAATCTGATCATCCACTACAATAAACGTCTGACCTGTGCTTGAAAAGGGTTTTGTCACAAAGTACAAAGCCTTTCTGGTAAGAGAGTTTAAATATGTTTTTCCCTCAATGAAATGCAATTGAAGTTCTTGAAAGTCGATATTGTATTTTCTCTCACTGTTCAAATAAACCATTTGGATGCCATACTTCAATTTCCTTTTAGGTGGGCAAATCTGCAAAATCAGAGATCAAATCCTTATTTCCTCCACTGTTTGTGCCAATATTGCTGGATTTTGTTGGAATAAACTGAACAAATAGAGATGACTTCAGTTAGGAACTTAAAACATTATTTGAAATTAAATCCAGTTATTGGAAAGTATGAAGTAATTACAGAAACCTCCTTAAACTAAAAGGTGTTTTGTAACAAACAGCATTGACTGGGGAAGACTACTGTGCAAGTGTGTGTGTGTCTGTGTGTGTGCGTGTGTGTCAAAATCAGCAGGTGATCATTTGGTAAGAATCAAGTTCAAACAGCAAATGGGTAATGAGACGCTGTTGGTGGTGTGCATGTGTGTGTGTGTGTGTGGGTGTGTGTTTGTGTGTGTGTGCGCGTGTGTGTGTGCGTGTGCACATGTCGAACTTATTCTCTGAGAAAATGTGCAGCCCAGGAACGGCGCTGTACGGCGGAGAGCAACCAAATCAATTATAGAAGAGCGAGCACAGTCGGCCGCATGAATATTTCATTAACTGTCGTCTCTTTAATTTTAAAGGCCTACATTCTTGAAAAATCTTTTTGGGCAGATCACCGTGAGCTTGTTGCTTTTTTAAAACATTAGTGACTGACATCTTTGTTATTTAGTCTCTTCTAAGCGTCATTTGAAACAATAAATATGGAACCCAGACCTTTTTTTGGCTTTTGAATCCCCCTCGTTTTCTCTCTGCACTTCAACACCCCCAACCCCCTTTTCATATAGACTCTGTTTTCATTTCTTGGCAATTGCATTTCTCCTGCTACTTCCATCCTCCTACGCTCATTATCTCTGTGATGATAAATATCCATTTTCATCTGAAACATATGCCACTTGCATTTCCACCAGCACACAGAGTCAAACGCTTGTACGCACAGAGAGCGGACACAAACGCCGCCCTGATGAATGACTCTTTCATTTCTGACCTTGGGGACTTTATCTGTTGTGTTAGAGAAGAAAAAACTACAGGAAATGTGTGTGCTGAACTAATCGAAGTAATCTCCCGCTGTGAATTTCTTTTTATATCGTGGCATGAGTGTGTATTTTCTGTGTGCATGCCGCTGGGGTGTTGGGCTAATTGCTGTTTATCCACAAAAAGTTGTGTGCAACACGCTGCATAGCTAAGCCCACTAAAACGGTGCACCCATGCTTAGCACCGCCCCGAGGGGGACTCGCACCAGCAAATCACACTTTATGTACACGTTTCCTCCAGCTACAAAAATGAAAGGACTGTCTGACACAAGCTAACATGGATCTCCACTCAATCCCCACTCCCGCTTGTGTTCCAGCTCTCCCTCTAATACATTTCAGGCGGACTTCCTCGACAAAGGCCATCTCAGTTCTCTCCCACATTTATCACTTCCTCTTTCTTCCTTTGCTTCCTGCAATTCAGTGAAATGGTTCCCTGTGGACGGCTGGGAGCTGGTGGTGCTGAGCCCAGACTTGAAGCATAAAGGCTCCTTGTCTTATGCTACCAGGCTAGAGAGTCTGTTTTTCTAATTTAAGTTGTTTTTTTAAACATCCCAGAGTGATAATTTCTCAATAGACTGAATAATTGTGGACTATTTCATTATAATCCTGAAGCTACGTTCACACCATCATCAGCAACGCACATTCGAGCAACCGCTTCTATTGAACAGTCTATGCAGATCCGCCGTCGGGCTTCCACATTCAAAACTCTTGCGTTCACACATCACCACGCATGTTTTTAGGCTCTACGTTCAAAACATGCATCCATTTGAATTGATCGCGTGTTCATAGTTAAACCAAGTTGAACTTTGACCAACCAGGGCCTCAGATATGGATGGGATCCTTTTTATCTCACGGAAGTGCCAACCGTTAGTTAATTAATGATATAGGAGAAATTGGTAATTGCAGTTTGTGCCCGGTCGGAATTATATGACACCAAGTCTGGAATACAGCTGTGAAAAAAACAAGATTAACGAGATTAGCACCACTTTGAAATGTTGCACATAGGTTTTTCCAACTGTAGGTGGCAGACATGCAGTAGTAAACAGTAGAAAATAAGAAAAAGCCCCTCCCTGCTGGTCCAGTGTTAAAACCATATGCTAAATGCCTGTTCAAGAATGGGCATTTAGCTCTTGAACGGGCGGCACCTGCCCAGTGGGAACGTAGCGTAAGGCATTAGAAATGCATTTTCTCATTTAGTATTATTACATTAAGTCAATGAAAAAGTGAGCTATAAATAATATTAAGAAACAAAAAGACAATTAGAAAATATTCAAAAACATACCGTAATCAAATTGTCTTTCAATAGAATGAACCCAAACATCAAAGCAGAGTATGATGGCTCTCAAAAACATAACACAACAGTAAAATGGGCACAGAATCCATATGTCACTGTGTTCATCCATACGCTCAGCGTTCAACAACACAGAGCGCTACATTTCATTAGTAGATATGGAGGTTTTCATTCCTTCCAACCTTCAGAAAGGTGTGAGCTTTCAGTGTCAAGTCTACTGACTCTTGATGACCCGAGATAAGAACCGCAAACTTATTTATTTAAATCTATCAATTCTATTTGAAATAATGGTCCGATTCACTTCAAAATTAGCTTGTCATTCTATTACGTATGTACGTACGTGCATGCGTGCGTGCGTACGTACGTACACACACATATATACATACATATACACACATATATACATACATACACACACACGTGTATATATATATATATATATATATACATACACACACACATGTGTATATATATATATATACATACATACACACACATGTGTATATATATATATATATATATATATATATATATATATACATACACACACACGTGTATATATATATATATATACATACATACACACACACGTATATATATATATATATATATATATATATATATATGTGGATCTTTTGGAGCTAGTCGTTTCCAAAATAGCTCGCGTGCTACAAAAGTGTAGGCGCCTCTAGTCTACAGCACCCTGAGGTAGTCATTTAACCACTTGATTAGTGCAATTAGTCTCTTAAATATTTGTCATATTTACAGGTAAAGACATGGCTGAATGAATTCACCTGTAGGAGCTGTGTCCACTGCTATATGCAGTTAAGCTCACTGAAAGGGAAGTGCATACCTTCTGGCTTTGTTGGAACTTGTGCAGAAAGAAATACCTTAAACGGAGGTGGGGCGGGCGCTTTGTTCAGATTCCATTGAAGACAGCTGAGGCATGTGCTGCTGGTTTGGTTTTCAGTTAGACTTCATTTGTTTTGCTGAAACCGCTGTCACTGGCATATAGTAAACTTGAATTGTTGTTGTCCTGCTCTTGTTCAAACCCTTTCTATCCACGGTTCTTTGGTTTTCCGTGTGTTGGATATCCTCACATAGTTGTGCATATATGCTTGCGCGTCTTTTTAAACTTACCGCTCTCCCTGTTCTCTTGTGCCCCTCTTTGGTCATCGAGTCGCAGGTCGCTGAGTAGATGCTCCAGAATCTTGAGTGGTGTTCCTGAGACCACCACATACCTGTAAGACGAAGAGTTCCAACAGTCTGTCTTAGGAGAACGGGAATACCAGCGGCAGCCACTTCCATCCACCCAGCTTCCCTCCTTCTCTTCCTCTTTTGAATCATCATCAATGTAACGCAAATGGGGAACATCAAATGTGTCTGAATTTGTCCCATCTTCGTCTTCACTATCAGCTTCATCCTCATCCTCCTCTGCTTCTGCGAGTGTAGCCAGCATAGAGGTCTTCTCCATACCTAAACTCCAACAATCAGCCCTCTTCTAAGCTCTGCATACCCAGCAGTGCTGTCCCTCCGTGGGGCATGCTGCCCTGCCGGCTGCCCAGTTAGTAAACAGCCTCTACAGATAGAACCCTGTGTCTGACAGCTCCTACAGTCGAGCTGGAAGGGAAGCAGATTGGTGCTGCACACAAACACACCTACCTAACCTGCCTGTCACCGACACTCCCTGCTTTGTATTTTAGGTCTTGGCTCATACTTAATCTGACACAGAAAACCCTCTGTGTGCTACCTTTCTATACATTGTATAGAATGTAACACCAAATCGTCTTTTGATCATCTTTTTCTTTCCTCAGCTGAAAACAAAAACCCACTTTTTTCAAGGCATCAACTTCAAAATGCTTACTAGCACTAATAACATTCAGCACTTGCACCCAAAAATGACCTCTCCGCTGTCAAAGATTTAAATTTTACCCTAAAAAACTGAGATAAATACTGTTTTTATGCCTGTTACAACTTCTAGAGTAGTACCTCTTGTTGGAGTCGTCTTGCCTGAGCCCGCCCCCTGACGACGTGGGTGAGGGCCGGTCTGATGGCGACGTCAGGGAAGACGTAACCCGCTGCAACACCAACACGTCTCGTCCTCTCTCTTTAAGACAAACCCTCCCCAGCGCCTCCTAAGAAGGAAGGAGGAAAAAGGCAGAGTGAAGGAGGGCAAACCTGCTTAGACAGCAGTTAAAGAAACCAGGACAGTTAATGTTTCACTACTGGATGGACACGCCACTAACTGGAGCGATGTGGAGCGAGTCATGCAGCCGTCTTAAAATCTCTGTATCAAGATAGCGCACACTTTTATGACTTTATTTGTACATATATTCATTTTTTTTAAAAGAGTGGTATTCTGCAAGTACTACAAGCCTTTTCGAGCAGTATTTTTTTTCCATCTGCTTCTGATTTATTATGATTCGAATAAAGAAATACCCAGAAATGCAATTTTACGCTTAATTTTCTACACATCAGAAAAATGTCCCAAGAACACCAAAAACACAGTTTTCATTGGAGTGAGTCTTTAAATGTTTTGAAACAATCGCACTTGTTGACCAGCAGAGAGTGCTCTTTTTTTTCTTTTTTTACCACTTAGCATTCTTTAACAAAACACAACCACCACCACACATAGTTACAATTGATTAATCCCAGTCATTCGAGGTCCTTTCTAATTCTATATTTTTATATTCTATAAAAAAATGAAAGGTATTATAAACTAATATTAATAAACTTGTACAAAGCCTGTTCTGGCTCTTTAATATAAAAAGGTGGTAATATAATATGTCTTTTAATAGACAGCTCTATGTGACACCAAGGGATCTGGGTTGACTCTGGCGATGATCTCTACAAATGAGCAGCAACTTGATGCGTGACCCTGACATGTACTGCTGGGACACGCTGGTGTAACAAGAACAGGCTTTTTGGGAGGAACAAAGGCTCACAAAAAAAAATGTTTAGATCCTTTTTACAGGTCCACCTGAAGCTCCCCAAGGAGGAGGTGCAGAAGATCTCCTTCCACAGGGTTCACCGCCTCGGAGGAAGAAGGTCCGACCACCAGCGCCCGCGTCCTATTGTGGCTAAATTCGAACATTTCAAACAGAAGGAGATGGTGAAGGGCCGCGGACGGGAACTGAGAGGCACGCATTACAGCGTTAATGACCAGTTCCCGGCAGAAATCCTCCGCAGAAGGAAGATCCTGTTCCCGCTGAGAAGGAAGCATCTTGCTGCTGGTTCGAGAGCGATTGTGGCTGTTGACAAACTTTACGTGGACGGCCGGCTGTTCCGGGACCCGGAGATCACCCCCTGGCTGTGCTGAAGGCTTTCAGATCCGCGCTGAGAACATCTGCGCTGCCCAGAAGAAACCCGCTAAACTTACTTCAATGAATGGAAAACCGGATCATCAATAATCCACACCTCGATCGCAGGAAAACAGTCTTTTTTTTTTTCTTCGTCACCTCAGTCCCACTGATGTTTCTATTGTTGTTTTGTTGTTGTTTTCGTTTTCCCTTCTATCTCTTTTTTTCTTTCCTTTACTCTCCCCCCCCCCTCTCCCCCCTCATTATATGTAAATCACCTGGAAGCAACTCATCCTCGGTAAGTATTTATTTATGCACGGAACGGGCGCGCGCACACACAAGCGCACACAGGGGCGTGCACATGCGATCCCGCACACACACGCCGACATACTGCAATCACCTCACACAGGCTCTCATAGGACGCACGCGACACGCAGCTCACATAGCCAGAAAACGTTCACGCGCACAGCGCTTCTCAATGCGGGCACGCGCACACGGACTGGCACACATGCATCACTTAGCTTTACACCTTTTCAGTCAGAGCAGTTATGAACAGTCTTAACATCGTTAGCTGGAATGTGCGTGGACTTGGCTCTGAGCCAAAGAGACTGAAAGTGTTAAATCACCTGGATGGTCTAAAAGCAGATATAGCTCTACTGCAGGAGACCCATTTATCAAATTCTTTGAATCACCTTATGTGCTGCTTACAATTTCCAGTTATATACTCTGCCAGTTACAACTCCAAACAAAGAGGAGTTGCTGTTTTAATTAATAAAAATCTTAATTTTACTCATAAGGATACAGTTACTGACCCAGAAGGCAGATTTGTAATCATTAATATATCCATTCAGAATAAGGACTATTGTATAGTGAGTATTTATGGTCCCAATGTTGACGACTCTTCCTTCTTTCACAGATTCTTCACCTCACTCTCAGTTCACTCTGACTCCACAATCATTATAGGAGGAGACTTCAACCTTGTTTTGGACCCTGAACTTGACAGACTCAGCACAGCAGCAAACCAGCGTACATGGCGGTCTGCAAGTATTCTAAAGCAGTACATGAATGATCTGGGTCTCTGCGACGCGTGGCGCTCATGTCACCCAAGCACTAAAGGGTTCACCTTTTTTTCTCCAGTTCACTATTCACACTCCCGTTTAGACTATTTATTAATCAGTAACTCTCTTTTAAAAAATATTCAAAGCTCCAATATCCATCCAATTATTATCAGTGATCATGCACCAGTCTCTGTAAACATTTCTAGGGAAAAATCCACACCCTCTGGTACAACCTGGAGGTTTAATACGTCTCTGTTAAAGGACCAGGAATTTCTTGAATTCTTTAAAAAAGAGTGGGCAACCTTCTTAGACTTCAACAATACTCCAGACATCCCACCGTGCGTTCTTTGGGAAACAGCAAAGGCAGTCATGAGAGGGAAAATCATTTCTTATTCAACGCACAAAAAACGCAAAGAGAAAGCAGATTTATTAGAATTAGAAAATAAAATCAAAACCCTGGAGACTGCTTATGCTGCTTCTGCACAGGAACACATTCTGGGAGATCTGAAAAATTTAAAGCTGCAGTTAAATGACATCATTAATAAACAAACACAATTTCAAATACAAAGGCTACGACTTGAAAGATTTGAAAACTCTAATAAATCTGGCAAATTTCTGGCTAATCAGCTTAAAATTAACAGAGAAAAATCATCAATCACCTCTATTATGGACCAAACAGGAAATGTCACCCATGACCCGGTCAAAATTAATAACGAATTTGAAAACTTTTATAAAAACCTGTACACACCGCAGATCAATCCGTCAGAGCAAAGTATTGACTCATTTCTTAATAATGTAAACCTACCCAGGCTAAATGAGGATCAAATCACAAACTTAGATTCTCCGCTCTCGCCGTCTGAACTTCATGAAGCTCTGTTACTAATGCCTAATGGTAAAGCACCAGGGCCTGACGGCTTTCCTGCTGAGTTTTATAAAGAATTCTGGGAACAACTGGCACCAACATTTTATAAAACTGTCACATCTATTAATGAGAGCCAATCAATGCCACATAACATGAACTCAGCCAACATAATTCTTCTTCTAAAACCAGACAAAGATCCCACTAGTCCTTCAAGCTATCGCCCTATTTCTTTAATCAATGCAGATGTAAAAATTATCTGCAAAGCACTAGCACAGAGAATAGAAAAAATCACTCCTCACATAATTCACTTCGACCAGACTGGATTCATCAAAGGCAGACACTCGGATGATAATGTCCGTAGACTAGTTAATATAATAGACTTTGCCACCATTAAAAACCAGGAAATGACGGTACTATCGCTGGATGCTGAAAAAGCCTTTGACAGAGTTAATTGGAAGTTCCTTATTGCTGCCCTCCATAAGTTTGGTTTTGGAGAAGCATTCATCAATTGGATCAAAATATTATATCACAACCCCAATGCATCAGTTAGAACTAATAAACAGACTTCAAACAGGTTTTTTCTTGGAAGAGGAACCAGACAGGGCTGCCCACTCTCCCCTTCTCTTTTTGCTATATTCATTGAGCCTTTAGCTGCAGCAATAAGACAGAATGAGAGCATTATAGGAATAAAAACCAAACACAGCCATCATAAAATTAGTCTTTATGCGGATGACATATTACTGTTTTTAAGGAATTTACATTCTGTAAATGAAACAGCAATGATCATAAATGAATTCTCCTCCATATCAGACTATTCCATTAATTGGAATAAGTCTGTTTTATTACCACTCAACAGGAATATGGAACAAAGACTCACAATTCCAGTTAAAACAGGAAATATCAAATATCTGGGTATCTACTTTTCCCCCAAACTATCAGAACTGGTGCAGCTAAACCACACCCATTACTGAAAAGCATACAGGACGATCTAACACGCTGGACCAACCTGCCTCTGTCCCTTATGGGCAAGGTAGCCACGGTTAAAATGAAAATCTTACCCAAAGTTAATTATCTCTTCTCAATGATTCCCACACAACCGCCATTAAAATGGTTCAAAACATTAGACTCATCCATATCAAGCTTTCTATGGAACAACAAACCTGCAAGAATTAGTCTAAAAACTTTAAAATCTGCAAAAAGCTGTGGAGGATTAGAACTACCTAATTTCCACAAATACTTTCTTGCAAATAGATTACAATATATCTTAAAATGGTTAAAAAATAATCCAGAAACCAACTCATGGTTAGACTTGGAACAGGTGTTATGTGGAAAGATCAACCTGTCACAGCTACCATTTATTAGCCAAATAGTTAAAAAACAGGATTGTTTCAAAACTATTAATATAAATGCCACCTTAACAGCCTGGTGGGAATTTCTCAAAATATCAAAATCATCAATTCAACCGTGCAAAATGACACCCATCTGGAACAACCCGGACATCCTTATTAACAAAAAAATGATTCACTTCCCAGCTTGGCAAGCAGGGGGCATAAAACAACTAGAGCACGTAATTATTGATAGAAGATTCATAACCCCCCAGGAACTTCAAGACAAACATGGAATAAATAACTTCTTGGAATATCAGCAACTTAAATCAAGTATTACTAAAAAGTATAAAATTAAAGACGACGATTTAAAGCTACCAGATGTAGTTACCACTCTGATTAATTTTTCAATGAATAGAACTCTCTCCAAAATATACAAACTTTTATGCAATTTAGATAACAATATTGCCCTTCCAACAAAAAAATGGGATGCAGATTTGAGCATCAGCACAGATGAAAGCTTCTGGTCAGAACTTTGTCTAAACACCTTTAAACTGACAAAAAGTTCAAATCTACAGCTAATCCATCTCAAAACTCTTCACAGAATTTACTACACTGGACAGAGGATGTTCAAGATGGGTCTCAGTAACTCAGACATTTGCGAGCACTGTGATAATAATCTACCCGACAGCTACATGCACGCACTGTGGTTCTGCACTCCTGTCAGGGCTCTCTGGCAGCAGGTATGTGTCGATTTATCAGTCTGGCTTAAGGTTTCAATCACTGCCTCACCGTCACTTTGTGTGCTTGGTGACATGAGTGCCATCGATATAGAAGAAGGATTAGCATCTATCATTTTCATAACTCTTTGTATTGCCAAAAAAACTATTTTAATAAATTGGAAAAACAAGAAAAATATAAACATAAGTCAACACAGAAATCTGCTGTTTGATCATATCAGCTTGGAAAAAATGTCAGCCCAAAGCTCAAGTAACTTTGAAAGAATTCAGTCTCTCTGGTCTCCTGTGGTTGACTCCATGACTTAGGGGGTGGAGGGCTTGGTCGTCGCTGCTCCTTGCCCTTCTGCCGTGGTTTGGGGTGGGGGTCGGGGCTTCCGGTGCCTGGCGGGGGCGGTGGGGGGCTCCGTTGGTCGGGGGGTCGGGTCCGGTGCCTGGGTGGGGCGGGCTGGGGCGCTGCGTGGTCCTCTGGGCTTGGGTGTGGGGGTGCGTGGTGGGGGGGTGGGGTGGTGGTCTGGCTTGGCTTGGGGGGGTGGTCCCTTTGCCTGTGCTGGGGGGGGTTGGCGGGGGGCCCTGCTCGGGTGGGGGGGGCCCAGCGGCGCCGGATGGGCTGCCCATCTGCACCTGGGGCTGGGATCGGCCCTTCCCTGGCTCTGGGACGGGACGGGACAACCCTCTCGGGGCCCCCGGTCGCTCTGGGTATCACCCGCTTCGGCTGCGGGGTCTGGGGTGGGGTGGGGTGGGGGGCTTGTCGGCCCTGTCCTGTGGGGGGGCGTTCTGGGGGGGAGGGGGGGCCCATTATTAGTACGGGTCGGGGGGGCTAGCGGGTCGGGGTCTCCGCTGAGGCAATCAGTGGTTGCCTCGGCCGGTTGGCCTCCTCGGTCCCGTCGAGGCCTGACCAGAGCTCTTCTAGGGCCGGCGTCTGGGGGTGGGGGCCTGGGCTTGCTCCGGGGGGGGGCGACGCTTTCTGGCTCCTCTCTCTCTGTGTGGGGTGGGTGGTGCCGGGCCTGGGGTGTCGGCGCCTCCGGGGGTGGGCCCCTGGGCTGGGTGGCCCTGGCCCCTTTGCTGGGGGTGGGCTGGGGGACGGCTGTTTGACCACCGGGGGACAGTCTACCAGCTGTCCCCAACTTACCCCCTTCCTTATATAACCTCATATTAGGGTGAGGGGGTGGGGGGTTTAGCCTGCGATGCGCCTTGGGGGGGGGCTACTTGGGAGTGGCCCCCCTCCTATGGTTGCCGTATGGAGTGGGCCCCCCCTCTTTCGGTTTTATTTGCACCTTAGACACGTAGGGTCCTTGGTAGGGGGGGTGCTTGGACATCACTGCAAGCAAGCAGCAGATGTCCTCCTGGCACCCTACCCGCCAATTTTAACCGCACCTTAGACATTTAGGGCCCCTTGGTGTGGAGGGTGAGGGGACATCACTGTGAGTAATCAGGAGATGTCCCCTTAGTGCCCTACTCGCCAATTTTAACTGCACCCCCCTTAGTACACACACCCCTCCCCCTTCAATATATACATTCAAACATAAACACACACACATGCACACAAACACCCTCTCAAACACCCATACACGCACACACATTTTACAAGGAAGGTGGGACCTGGGTCCATCTGTCCCCTACCCCGTCCCTGGTGGGGGGTGCGGGCCTCTTGGCGATGGCGGCCGTGTCCCTTGGGTGCCGGCTCCCTGGGCCCGGCGGTGCTCTCTCCGCGCGGTGGGGGGGTTCATATTACACCTGAGCCGGGGGTGTTCGTGTCCCTGGGGGGTGGGTCCTGGTCCTTGCCCCTGGGCGCTGGGCCCCGCCAAACTTCCAACATGGCCGAGCCTGGTCGGGCCATATTTATAACATCCCTTATGGGCCGCCCTTTTTTCCCCGGGGTTCCCCCCTCCTGGGCGGGGGCGGCGGGCCCCTGCCTTGCTCCTACCTGGACCAACCGTGGGCCGGGTGGGTGGCTGCCTGGAGTGCGGAGCGGGTCTCCCTTGGGGGGTCCTGGCTCGTACCTGGGGTCGGGGCGAGGGGATGCCCGGAACTCCTGGGTGGTGGTGGGGTGCTCGTCTGGGGCTGTGGGCGTCCCTCTCCGGTGGGGCCCTGCGTTGGGCTCTTCCGGCGCGGCGGGGGGCTGCTTTCCTGGCTGGGCTGGGGCGGCGCTCTCTTTCCCTCTGCGCCTCCCTGCTCTCTGGCTCTGGGGGCCTCGCGGCGGTCCTGCTGGCCCTGGCCTGGGTGGCGGTCTTGGTCGCCCGGGGGGCGGTTGTTCCCTGCCTGTTCCCGTGTGGCGCTGGGGGAATTCCGGCTGCCGCTGCTGCTGCGGCGGGGGTATGGGTGTGGGGGTGGCTGGGCGCTCCTCCTCCTTCTTTTCACATTCCACCATCCATTTTAGAAGAACATAAACACTCACCTGAGCACAGGTGTTAGCTCACCTTTGCACTAATAGTTTGCATGATTGAATGAATGAAAGATTTCACACTAGTTGGTTTAAAGGCATAGGTATGCGTTCGTGAACACTATCTGTTTTGTGTGCATGCTGACATGTGGACATTTCTGCGGTTAGCAGGTGTGTTGATAATATTTGAGTGTGTGTGAACAGGCCCCGCCCTTTTTGTACTACATTTGAACCGTACCGTAACGATAAACAACCAGTAAACCTGTCTGCTCTATGCTGCTTCATGGTCTTACCCCCCTTCCCCTCCTATTATCACCCTCCTACCCCCCCCTCTCTCTAACGTCCCTCTCTCTTGTTCCCCTCTTTCCTTTTCCGTCCGGTCCAACACCAAAGATTTTCAAACATGATTGAAATTAATAAAGTTTGGCCTCAATTACAAAAGGGGTTTATTCAGACATACCTTTGGTTTGTCTGAAGATGAATAACCCCTCTTGTTAGAATAAAATATGTCCAACACAAGAGGCCCTCAGCTCTCATCTGTTTGCCTAGCTGTTGGACAGGACAAGTTAAAAAAAAAAAAAAAAAAAAAAAAAAAAAAAAAAAAAAAAAAAAAAAAAAAAAAAAATGTTTAAATAAAAACACAGCCTAAGGAGGGCAAAATAGAGGGAAGTGAGGAAGATCAAAGACGGAGGATCAGATATACATAAGACCATCGCTTCACATGCTGTTAAGAACATAACAGCTTAGGAGAAATAGTTAAACCCAAACAGAGTTCTTGCTTTACAGATACATTTATCATGATGCACTTAAAATAAATTCATATTCAAGGAAAAATCATGATTACATTGGGAGAAAAAAAGGATTTTATGAGCCAGAAGATAGTCCTTTGAAATCAAGTCAACACAGATGCAGACACTGTCAAGCAAACAGATGTAATCTCTGGGTCAGCTTGACAAAAGTATCTGAGAGATTGTAGGCATACGAGACAAAACATGCCACTCGACAAACCCTCATGTTGTGTTCTACAACATTAAAGTCCCACTCCAATCAAAATTGTGTTTTTGGTGCTTTTAACACGTTCTTGTGGCATTTTTCTCACGATGGAGGACACACAGAAAGAAAATTAAGCTTAAAATTGCATTTCTGAGTTTTTCTTGATTCAAATTGGTGTAAACTAGGAGCAGACAAAATGCAGTTTCAAAAGGTTTGTATTTTTAACAGAAAATACACTAGCAGTGCCACGTCTCCCTGCTCCGATGTATTCTGATGCATCCACTTGCAGACAAATTGATCCATGCTGTTTTTGCTTTCCTGGGGCCTCATTTATAAACGTTGCGTATGCACAAAAGAAGGCGTACGCCACTCTCTACGTAATAATTGATATTTATAAAAAGTAAATTGACGGGAAAATGTGCGGTCCTTCACGCAAGCTCTGACCCAGGCGTGCGCACAAAAACGAGTGAAATGAGAAACGGCGACACCGTCGGCAGATGGAAGAAACACGTGAAAGTGAAAATGACAATCCTGCCTCTCAGAAATTACATGACGACTTCACAAAGCAAGTCTTACAATTAACAGCCTACACAAAGACCCGTTTGATCGATCAGCAGTGAAACAAACAAAAGAAAGAAAAGTGAAATATGTTCTGCAATATTGGCATGTTTTGCAATTCATCCTCATAAATAATATAGTTAATAGAACAAAATAATGTACAAAACTGATATTCTCGTTAATGTGTCCGTCTGGCGGAGCAGATTTAGGTGCAATTAGACAGACAGACAGACAGACAGACAGACATATTTATTGTCCACTGGGGAAAGTTGTTTTCATAGTAAAACATTTCTTCATAAGCTACGGAATTATAGTATTCATGCCTTTAGTTTGTTTTATTTTTGATAAAACAATTTATGGCGTATGTCTCAACCATTCAGAAAGAAATTACATTTGCGCTGATCAATTTCCCATTTCCACGTCGATTATTCCCGACATCTGTAGCTTGTCAGATGTAATTAAATGGAGGGAAATAAAATGCCCCATCACAATGCGTAATGACGCACAATGGCTGATCTTGCGCTCTTAGAAGATGTGGCAAATGGAAGAATTCGAAGTGAACGCACTTTAAACAGCAAGAAGACTTGCTGGCAAACGAGGACGAGTGGCTTATGAGCCGGTTCCGACTTCCTCGAGCCGTCCTGTTGGACCTTTGCGGGCTTTTGGGGGTGTGTCACCCGGTGCATCTGGCACGTCGGTGTTCCCCCTGCGCCTCAGTCACCACTCCACTTAAAAGGGATTCCCCAATTATTGCCGCCAGTATCTCATCAAGAGGGTCAGCTCTGGTGTCTCCACCCCCCCCCCCCCCCCCCCCCCATATAAGGCGTCTACCACGTGCCTTTTTGGCATTAGTAATGTCCACACTGTGCCCTCCAAACAACATTTTGTCCTCTTTTCCACCTCCCCAACGATAACTTCTACTTCACATTGAGTGAAATTACGTTTTTTTGATTTCCTCTCGGTGTGTGTGCCATGATTTCGCAATCAATGAATGTTCATTTGTGGACGTTTCACTGACTTTTTATGGGCAACTATGGGCGTGTCATGAAGTCGCAAAAGCTGCGCTGCATTTAGGATTGGTTGTGATTTATTAAGGGAAAGATGCGTAGGATGTGCGTGCACACGGTTTTATAAATCCGAAAATTTATGTGTGTACGCACGTCCTATGTTTCATCCGTACGCCACTTCTGACGCAAATCCTACGCAAAGTTTTATAAATGAGGCCCCCGGTCTGAGCTGGAATCTGGATCTGAACTGTACGACTGGTTTGCTCCAATATTGTCCCCTATATTTATTACACTGGTGAGGGGCTGTATCTAGCGAGAGTGTCTGCAAACAGATGGGTAACGGAAAGTGGGGATGGGATTGCTCCATGCCAACAGTTCCGCCCACAACTAAGAGGTGAATTTTCGAATGAACTACTGCCGCTCTGCAGAAACTAAGTTGTAAAAAAACGACACTGTTTTTGTTTTGTTTTTCAGATTTTGGCTAAAAATGGCAAAATCACAATTAGAAGATCACTGGGAACGCTTTAAAAACAGATCAAACAATGATCGCAGTCTTCAAAGTACCAACTCTTAGCAGCCAGCAGATTGCCCTAAAAACATTCATGCACTAGTATATTTTCTGTTTGTTCTCTGTGATTAGGACCAACAAACAAACCCAGCCATTTTTTTGTAAAATTACAAAAAAGACAATGATGTAGACAGTTATGTAGTTTTCAGCAGTAGTTCAACAGGTTTTCTTTGTTTTAGAAACTGCATTTAGACATTACAGTATCTTTCATCCCCATCTCCATGATCGGAAAGACAACAATATACAAGAGGCTCAACTGTGGCTGAAAAATGACAACCCCATTATAAAAAATGGGGTGGAAAAGAACATAAAAATAGTCATTCTTGGACATCTATAGTAGTGAAAACCTTCACCATAGTTTGTTTTCTTTTATGGTATGCTCTGAGGCTTTTTAATGAGCTCTTTGGTAAATCTGAAGCCATTAGTTCAAAATAAACTTCCTCAGGAGTTATCAGTTCCAGGTTGGAGCCATCAAATAAATACTAGACCGTTTGAAATCTGATTTACTAAAGCGTGGCACTTGTTTCAATTCATTAGCTTTTGGAATGACACCAAGTCCACACCCAGCAGCTCAGATGTGAAGTCAAGATAGCAGATTTGCTAAGTGGTCTAAAGGGGACGTACAATTAGAGCATATCATACATGGTTCAAGTACCAGCAAGCTTTATCAAAACTCTCCATCCTCGATCAGAGCAGACGTCTGCTGTCTTTCTGCAAAATCAGTGAAAAACATTCCAGAAAAGCAGCGATAAAAATAAAAGCATTATATAACCTGGGAGAACTGCGGTTATGGAACAGTGGGAGAAAATCTGTTTTGCCCCTGACACAAAAACAAACTGTTGATCTTCCCACCAAACACCTACACTCTTTACTGGAAGTGTGTAGACCAAGAAAAACAAACGCCAAAGTACAATCATACGCAGACCCTTCATAAAAAACCTTAATTTAATTCAAAACAAATATCAATTTAAATATAGTTAGAGTTTAAAATGAACTCTGACAGGAAATCAATCCATCCAATACTCAATTCAGTTTGACAAGGGTCACAGGAGTCATCCCAACCTATCACAGGCCAAAGTTACACACTGCCAGTTCTTGCACATACACGCACACACAGAAACAACAACTACATCTTTGGATTTTCTTCAGGAAAATCCATTGGCTAAAAACTAACTGGAAAAAAAGGGAAAACTTTAAAAAAAAAAGGTTGTTTTTACAAAATGCAAATGATTTAAATCAAATGCAAAGTGATGCTTTGGTGCATACTTTGTAAATCAAGCTTCAAATCAAGATTTAAAAAAAAGTTTATGCTCTGAGCAGCTCAAAGCAATTCACAGTTAAAAAAAATACAAAAATGAAATCAAAACCAACCCACCGCTTTACCCTCCTCCCCTCCCCTCCGTTGACACATACACCCCAAGAACCTCATAAAGCCAAATTTGTTTAAATTTACTTGTGAGTAATCAAATTCATATCCTTTAGATTCTATCAGCCCTTTCTAGCATCCATTCATATTTACCCGACGCTTATATGACATTTTTTTAACAACAAGAAAAACAACACAAGCCTTTTGTGCCAATGACCCACAAAAAATGGCGATTTCAATTAAATCTGAACCATATGAAATAAAGATGTAGTGCACTAAATGCAGATCAGAGTGGCTCTTCCATCTGCAGTCATAATCTAGATGGTACTTTTTCCTTAATTACACAATCACACAATATGACATAATGTTGTTGAGAGGAAAGGTGGGCCTAGGATAGCCTGAAGGAAGCCCCCTCTCTGTTTCCTCTCAGTGTGTGTTTTTGTGTCTAAACTAACACTGATCCTGTCGTGCCTGTTTTGTGACAGAGCTGGGCTGGATTCCAGGAAATAATGGATAAGAGCTTAAAAACACAATGCTTTCAGGTCAGTGGTACACACGCACGCACGCACACAAGCACACACACACACACACACACACACACACACTGTACTGTACAATAGAAAACGTCATACATGTGCATATCAGTGTCGTAAATGCTGTGACCTTAAATAATACTTTATGCTGAAAAACTGATCCATCAAATCTAACAAAGAAAAAGACAAATGCGACTCTGAAGCTGCTGGAGGAACACTGGCACATGAATTATATCGCTATGGGAACGGCTCACATGTGTTTGTCAGACTCCTAAAATGTCATAAGTGAAAAATGAATTTATATATATATATATATATATATATATACAAAAAAATGAAAAAGTCCCTATGACAACCCAGTAAAAAGTAATTTCTGTATTAAACAGAGTAATTACTTTGAATTGTGCTGAATTACATTTGCTGCAAGACAGAATTTTTAGTGTGGTTCTGTAGACCTGAAAAAACATTTGTGTTGTAAGATATTTGAGGAGAATATTACTTTTTTAATACTTTTATTCCCCGCAAGCCAAATAAAACAAAAGGAAAACAGAACCAGCAGAATGTTATTTTGTTCTGTGGGATATTATTTTTAAATATTGCTTTGATCATAGAAATGTCTCTTGAATATTCTTACTTCCTGCTGCCCTTAGTTCACAGATGTCAAAACTGTCACAAATAATACTTTCATATTTACTTTTAAATGTTCTGAAATTTCAAGCAAGAAAATGCACTGAATCCTGAAATGTCTCATTATTTTTCCCTCTTTTTAGATCTGCTCTTTAACAGATCTGCTCTTTATGTCAGAGAATAGGAAAAAAAACTGTTGTTTTTTTTGAGCGAGAAATAGCTTTAATGGGTCTAATTTAAAAGTGAGACTTATGTACAAACTTTACTTTCTTTCGTGAAATTTAATTTAAACATAAACCCCTTTCTGAATGCAATCTAAAAGTCACTGATTACACAAAATAAATGTACTTTTTGGAAATTTGTTGGAAAAGTTAAAACAAAAAAAAGCTTATAAAGAATAAACTAGACTAAATTATGTTTTACGGGTAAAATTGCTCAAAGAAAAGCTAGTTTAACCCTCTCAGTTCTGGATGTTTATTGACTATATGAAACAAAGGCTAAAAAAAGTTCTCACAGTTTTTTACCAACACATCATTGTCAAACTTTGTGTGTTTTATGGGATGGTTCCAACATTAAAACAAGTTGTTGTTCACCTTTCAGCACATCCCGTTAGGGATTGCCACAGCAAATCCGCTTTCACTGATTCACACAGGTGGTTTGGCAGAGATTTTTACACCGTATGCCCTTCCTGACACGGGCCTGTATTTTATCCGGGATAGGGACAAGAACAGGGAAACCCAGACTTTGACCCATTTAAACCCTTAGTCACATGCACCTGTACCGGGTCTGACCCGTATGGCCACCTCGAGGGACATCATGAAAATGGAACTGACCATTGTTGTGTGTGTATTGTGAAGTATTTGTAAGGATAATGCAAGTTACACCCACTTAAGACGTACAGGTGATGACTTTACTATGCAGTCTAGTCATTAATAAGGTACTGGCTTTTTACTGACTGCAATAATGCTGTACGCACGGGGTGTGCACGTGGTATGCAAGTGCCCATAGGATGCCCACAAAACTTACACTGTGATTGCCTCACAGTCGTGCTGCACAAGGAACGTACACTTAACCTAAACAGCACTCATGGGCTCTCAGCGTAGTCCACAGGGTTTGGGGAGAAAAAAAAGGGAAAATTCATACCACACACCTGTGTCTCTTTCACTTCACCCTTACTTACCAATTACCATACGACCTGCCACCCGCAGCATGCTCGTAGAAAAAATGTGTATGAATATTTTCATACTTCTGGATCATCGAGTAGTTTACGACCTTGACTTTTGATTTCGTGTGGGCCACCTGCGTGCCCCCATTTTTCACCCGCAGACAGCTCATATTCACCCGAAAGGGCAGTTGTGACTAAGATTCTCACAAAGTATGACAAGTCTAGCTTAGTTGGATCTCTGCTCCAGCTTTTCCAGCAGTGCATACAAGAGAAAATGTCTCCCTTTGCAGAAAAGGAATCCCCTGCTATTTTTCTAAAAGGCTTTCAGATAAACTCCTGCATGCAGTAACTTTCACAAACATGCATATCATGACGCGGGATGATATCAGATTGCATGTGGCGTGCTTCCTGCTTCAAGTAGCACGGTAGCGCGGATTAAACATCACAAGGCCTCGCGAACACCCCAATCACGATCACTGACTCAGCCTGCCACAGTGCTAGCAGTGCATGAGCAGACACTTTTAAGCCCCTTCTCAGTAATTATAAGCTCGAGCCAGCAAACTGACACACAAGTGATTGTGCAGACATAAACGTCATGACAGCTTGTAGAAAGAGCATGATATCACTTTGCACTAAACCATTATTATTACTACCCACACTAGACATGCAGCAGGAGGGAAATGCTGGTTACTAAATGCAACATTTGTCTGAATAAAGCCAAAATGTGTCTGTGCAAGTTAACAGAGTTTTGTGTTGTGGTGATAAAGTGCTGGACATGTGTCTTAGAGACCGGCATTAATCCAATCATGTCAATCTATTCACAAGATCATAGATGTGAATGCATGAGTAACTCAACAGTAACGACAACATTTACCACATGACTTCCTTTGATCTGCGCTCTGAGGCTACGAGTTATTCTGCAAATTACACTCAAAATGTCCGTTCCGATCAAATATTGCATGAGATTGGGGATTTTTGATTCCACTGACCGCTTGACTCCTGTCAGATATCTGGTAGTTGTGGTTCTGCAGGATCCGACAGCCATCCTTCGCCAGCCGCTGGACCGCCTCCAGCCCCAGTCGGCTGGTGAGTTCTTCGCGGCAGCAAACAGACCCCGTTCCTCCACTACCACCACCACTGCCGCCACTGCTGCTGTCGCCGCTGTCCCGCAACGAACACACCCCACCCAGCTGCAACACAGGAGGCATGAAGACATATTTCAGCCCGCAGTCCCAAGACATGCTGAAAATGCTCACAGGCCCTACAAAAATCTGACAGTCCAGAGGAAAATAAAAGTTGTGATTAAATAAATAATCCCATCGATTTGAGTTGATAGGTCCTGTAGTATTTCTCTTAGTGTCAGCCTGACTGCTGTGCGTCAGAGGACCTCAGAAAAAGAGTGTGATTAGGAGTATAAGTGGGCGGGAAGAGGTGTTAGAGTGTGTGGTTTATGTCTGTCCCCTCCTTGTAACAAGGAGCTCCCTGAGGTGGACACAAAGTCAACAAATAAGAGTAAGAAACATTGATACTGTATGCCACAAAAGGGAAAAAGTAAACTATATATATCTGAATTAAAGGGTGTTGCAAAAAGTTAGTTTCTTTCGAACACACTGCACGGGAAAATCTTTAGTGTTGCTTGTTGTGTGATGGTTTTCACCAGTTGCGGGCAGCCTGATTTGTTTGTTTTCTTTGGAAGACAGGCAGAGAGGCTTGTTTCATTTGGCTGTGACTTGACCAAACCTTCCTGTGAGCTCCAGTATCCCACGGTCCCCCACCACGCTATAGGGTAGCGCACATACACCCTTTATTTACTAGGAAACACCCCCCAAATAGGTCTTATCTTGCAACATGCCCACACAGACACATGAAAACCCTAATGTTCCTCGCAGTTTCTTGAAAAACTGCTTTTGACTTCCTGTCCTAACCTAGCAAGATAAAGCCTGTTGTCTCTGTGCACCTTATTATAGCGAGAAATGTATATAATGTAATCAATATAAATAAAGTTTTGCCTCAAATACAAAAGGGGTTTATACAAATATACACCTCGCATGTCAGAAGATTGATAACACCCTATAGTAACAGTAAAATATGTCATACACAAGAGGCCTTTAGTGCTCATCTGTTTGCTCAGCTGTTGGTAAGGACCAGTTAAATAAAAATAAATAAATAAATAGATAGGTAATCTAAAATCTTTTACATTTTGTTTTTTACATTTACAAGAACTTGAGTTTATTTGGGTAATTGGAACATGTAAATATGGTTACACTGTAAGAAAAATGTTACTCTCAAAACAATTAACAAATATATACAAAACAAGTTTTTTTCCCTTGTAAAGCTACGTTAATACCACTCTCTGTAACGCAAGATGAAGTGGCCACTAACAATGAAAAGTATATGTATGTTTTGTGCTGTTGCGTTTGCACGCCGAAGGCATGCGTCTACGATAAATGACAGCAAGCATCAGCATAGAGCTGTGAAAGAAAAGGCTTGGAGCAAGATTTACGAGATTTGCATCAATTTCACTCCAAGTATTTTCCAACTGTAGATGGCAGTGTGAACACTATAGGCTAAACACGCCTTCAAGAACTCACGCTTAGCATGTTCTTGAACGCGCGTCACATGGCCAGTGTGTACATAGCTTTATAAGTAAAAGGATTTGGTAAAAGTACAAGAAGAATTTGACTATGTAGGATTTCTTAAAATAAGTAGTGCTGTCCTGCTCTTTTAAGATCAGATTTAATCCTGAAATTAACAATAAAAACTAATATTTAGATATATTACTCTGGTGTTGCTAATAATAAGTATTGTTAAAGAAAAGTTTATTATCTTTTAAATTTGTACACATACATGCAGACAAACATTACATACACACATACATGCATGCATGCATGCATGCATACAGTACATACATGTATGCATGCAAATTATGTGAAGGGCAGAATTTCAATAAACTTTTGCACATATGTAATGGAAATCCATCGCAGATAATGAAGTAGATGCCCCTCAGCTGACTCTACTGCTGCATCTCGATTTGATTTGTGACAACTTCTACTAAAAGAGGAACAGTGATGTTCAGCTCACTATTTTTTCAATCTGTGATGTATATCCGCAGTGCAAAAGCAGCTCCAGGCTTAGGAATCATTCATATTTCCCTGCAATCACAAATGCTTATCATGTTCCACCACAGGGGTTGAAGGATTAGTGTTTCCTGCATCCCTTAAAGCAGGCTATGTTGCATAACTGATCAGTTAACACAACGTCTATAAAAGGAAACTCCCGTATGCCTTTAGGGAATATGAAAAACAAATATGGGTCACTACTGAGCAGGTTAAAAGTCAAAGGAGCAAAATATTCCCTCTTTGTGACTTCAGTTTGAGCACTAAAGGCAGAAATAAGCAGATCACTGCTTAAGCATATAAAACATGTCACTAATATTATGCCTTTGGGAATACCTTAATTAATACATGTTGTCTTTGGTGGGTATAGGGGTCCCTCATTTATTGTGGAAATTAGGTTTAAAAAATAACCTGTGGCAGGTGAAATCTAAATTTTTTTTTTTACAATTATTATAGATCTTTTAATGCTGTAAACTCCTCACTACATACTTTATACACGTTTCTCTCTTGATTAAACTCTCAAAGTTCACCCTTTCTAGAAAAGTAAGTCCAGTTCTATAGAAGTGAAAACAACGATCTGAACGCCACCAAAAAATGTGTGTAAATGTGGCTAAATGAACCAACCGCTAAAGTTCCATTTTTTTCCCCATTCTTAATGAAACTGAAACAATTTCATTTTTTCCAAGATTTCTGTATATTGACCTAACAACATACACCACTGCTTTAGTTCTTTTTGATAAACAAGAAGTTTCTTTTGTCCTAAAGGCTCAAATCCTCTGGATAATGGGTGAATAAGGGGTGGTTTCAGGGGTTTACAGGGTGAGTGTACAGGGCTAAAAAATATGTGATTTGGTAAATCTTTACATGAAACTTTCACTTGGTGACCTTTAGCAGAAAGCAACTTAGTGAGAAGCTGTCAACCGTCTCATTTTCAGTGTTGCAATGCAGCTGTGCTTCAGCTGATAAGGTCATACTAAACCTGATCCACTTCTCATCTTTTGTTTCTCATTTTCTAGCTACAAAAGTGTGAAAAAAGTGCAACCTTTGTGTAATGCTACTGTCAGCAAAAAGCTAACTTCAGAACAAAGATCAAACTAATATCAATTATAGTCTTATAGGATGATCTTGCAGCAAACTCAAAATGTTCATCTAAAGAAAACGAGACTACAGAAGTATAAAGAGTCAGATTGCAGTGAGATATATCTGTGTGTGTGTGTTGTGTGTGTGTGTGTCTGTAATACCGGACTGCTCTCTTCACTGGGCGTGCACGACTCCTGCTGACGTGCCTCTGTTGTCTCAGAGTCCTGCTCTGATACTGCAACCAAACACAAGTAAATGACAGCCTTTATTCTTTGCTTGAAACACAGTAATTTCCAGTTTGTGCTCTTTCATCCGTTCATAATGGCCAAGTGTAAAAGAAAAAAGCGGAAATCAAGTGTGAGTAAAGCTCCAACCGTTGCAGGAATATACTTACAAGCTTTACGAGTCTTTCTGGCAAGAGCAGCTGCCAACTCGCTTTGTACCTATGGGAAAATGTGTAAGGATTTAGTTGTTTAAAATAAAATAAAAAGCGCTGTTTTCCACACACACTGACCGTGGAGGTGAGCCTCTCCAGAGCTTTAAGCTGAAGAATCTCACTGCAGATGTCCCTGTTACCCTCAGAGTCTTCCTCTGACCTTGGGGGAGACAAACACAGGTTTCTTTCCAACAGCAGCGTTCAATATTCTGATAACAGTGATGTGAGGCTTCCTGCTGAGCTTTACTGCTCACAACTCTGCCCTCTGGCATCACAAAAAGAACTACAATTTACACAACCCAAAACATTCTATTGATATTGCCACCCCAAAAATGATGCAAACTAATTTATTTGAGTGAATTTCTTTCAAACTTTTGAGTAAAAAAATACCTTCCCTTAACAGCTAAAACAAAATTCTATTTGAGTTAACCCTTTTAAATATGATCCTACATTTTTGTGTAAAAATGACTTTTGTAATGCAAAGATATCATATTTTGCAGACTTTTTTTTAGTTAGTTAGGTTTTTCCATTCAGATATACATAAAACGAGTATTTTCTCATCCTCACACAACTAAAAGCCAAAAAATACCGTAACCTTATAGAAAAAAACAGTTTTTCTATGGAAACAGACATTATGTTCATGTTTCCTCATATAATTCTTAGCTGACTATGTTTAATTGTTGTCCATTTTGTATGAAAAGCTAAGCATTCGGATACATTTTAAATGTTTTTATTATAAGCCATGGGTAAAAGGGCTTATAAATATTATATTATATATAATATTATATTATTATGGGTAAAATTGACCCATAATAATTACGTAAACATTCTGACATGTCTAAGGACACAATTTGATTCTCTCATAATAACACCCTCCAAAATTTTGTTTCAAAACTAAAAGAAATGTAAATAAATCAGTAAACAGAAAAGTGAAGTATTTTTTTCCACACAATTAAATTGCAATGGTATTTTTTTTATTACAATTATTGTATTTACCTAAAATAATTTAGTAATTAGATACTAAAGGTCACACTGCAAAAACAGGCCCGCAATAATTAAGCAATAAAATCTGCCAATGGGGTGTGAAAAATGGTCCTGCCTAAAATTCTTAATTTTGGAAAACATGAAGTTAAGTTTTTGATTGAAAACCCTTCTTGATAAGATACTTTTCTTACAAGACAGAAAAAAGTATGTTTTTTTTTTAAACAAGAGTTTTTACCTTTCACATCGCCCTTGGAAAAGCACATGCGACAACTTCCAGGGAAAAAAAATCGATGTAAAAGCACGCAAATGTGTGTTTTAGGCTCCCATGTTCAAAACTCTTGCATGCACACGTCGCTGAGCAGGTTTCTACAACCATTTTCACGTACAAAACGCGTGGCCATTGAACAGGCGCTGAAAGTTAAACCAGGTCGAACTTTGACCAATCAGGGACTCCGATTTGATAGTGACATACAAATGGTGTCCCTTTTCATTCATGAAAGTGCCAACCCTTTGAAAATTGATAATGGAGGAGAAAATGCTTATTAAGGTTTGCGCCCTGAGGGAACTGTATGCAGTTTGCACCAAACCTCCTCCAACTGTAGGTGGTGGACATGCGCTAGTATCGGAGAGTGACTGTCCAGTGTGAACACCGTACTGTTCAACAAGGCGCTCTTGAATGTGTGTGACATGGCTTTGTAGTGCACAAAGTACTTTGTTAGAAAAAAAACATCCATCAATTTTTTCCCCCACCAATCTATTTTGCACACTTTCCACTTCCAAACAAATCATTTTTCTGTATTAAAAAATTCCCTTAAAATAAACTGAGCAGCTGAAAGATTAATCTAGACAGAAGGCCATCATTTAAACCCAAATTGGGTTATTTTCTATCCAGCCAAGATGACTACTCCCATCCATCTTTCTTGCTTAGTTTTTTTCCAAGTCTTTTGTGTCACACATCCCTCTCAACAGCGCTGTGTCTTTTCATGTGGTTTCCTGTAAAATGGCTTCCAGACACACCTTCTCCATTGATGTTAGGGAAGCTCCTGTGCATGCAGGAACACAGCAGCACCCTCATGGAGGGGTCGCAGTCTCTTCCAAAGCAAGCATGCGCTAATCACATTTGTTTTTATCGGTGTGCACGTTTAGACGTTGCGAGAATGAAATCTAATTGTTTTGGGATGAAATATGCATCGCATTAACGGTTATTAAACGCGACAAAGAACATGCATCTGCCACATCTTTATAAAAGAAGGGGTTGGATTGATTTGTAAAGCTCTGACATAAAGCATATGATCAACAACTCTGCCCTACACACATTTTCCCTCAAGCATCTGCATGCATGTGCAGCTTAGGCTTATTTGCATACAATTTGGATTTTATGCTCAGATCCCAGTGGTACATGTAATAGTTGCAGAGGGAGGAGGATGTAGCCTTGGGCAAATGTGTCTGCACTGTAATCTGATAAGATACAGGGGAGAAGACGATTACACAACAGCCTTTAAGCGTGAGTGCTGGGAGAGACAGTCAAGGTGAAGGTGGTGAGCAACAAAAGCGTCTTTGGTGTTGAAACAATCAGACTTTTTCACAAAATTCTAATAAATCTTTGTGTTTGCTGCTAAACAAATATTCACTTGCAAATAACAAAAAAACGATTATGATCCATTATGAGGAGTTTATTCTCATCTGGATCATTAAGTTTTATTTCCAGACAGCATTCAGTTAGTAATTTGGTGACTCACCATGAGCCTAAATGTATCAGGACTGCAGGAGAGGCACAGTAGGGGGGTGTCACTGATCATTAAGTCCTACACAGCGCCGAAGATAAAAGTGATCTGGGGTTTTCGTGTCCCAGTCACGTCAAGAGCTTCTTGCTGGAGAAGTTTAATGACTTAAAAGATGATCATTCGTAATGCAAATTTAGAAAATCAGTTTTGTGTTTTGTTCTGCTGATAATGTCTTAGAAGTGCATCTTTATATCTGGATGCCGATATTTATAAAACATCAACAAAAAATGATGACACAGATCAACACATGAGAAAGGTGACAGCATTTCGGTGCAGCATGTGCACACAGAAAACCAGAATATCTGAAAAGAAATCAGAGAATGCCAGAAGAAATGCCAGAATGACGTCTCTTAGACTGAGGTGGTATGCAAATCAAATTTCCGCTTCCACAGCATATGTGACATTTTCTTAGTTCCGGTTTTCATGTTCATCCTTTGAAACAAAGAGAATGCTGTATATAGGAAATTATCATCCGTCACTCATGTCACTTTTAATTTTAGTTGGAATTATTGTTAGTTCATACTTATTTAAAGACCCACTCCAATGGAAATTCTGTTTTTGGTGTTTTTAACATGTTCTTGTGACATTTTTCTGATGATGGAGGACACATACAAAGAAAATTAAGGTTTGCAGCAATAAATAAATGAATAAATGAACATTAATGTCAATTAGATTGTGTTCAGTCACACAACTCATTATTTAAAAGTTATTCTAGTATGGGAATAAAGGATAACAAAATGGGAAAAAAAGTACTAAATTATGATGTTCTTAACTAAATAATCTCACAATTCAATTGCTAAAACAGTTGTTTGTAATGTCTAATCAACAATCAGGTTGTGTATGAAGTTATTAGTATTAATTTCCAGCATGTCTGTTCCGATAAAGGAAGCTATCACTCCTGAAGAGCTTAAGTAACAGAAGCTAACAGGCGACAAAATGAATCACCGAAGGGTAATTCATTTTGTCATATCTTTCCTGTTGGTAGCAGTGGAAATATTTTGAATACTTTCTGCTCTGAGCCTCATTTATTCACCTTCAAAGAGAAAGAGAAAGAGAAAGCACAAGGGGGAAAACAGGTGGAAGCATTTAAAGACACAATATTCAAAGTGTCAAAGCCTGAAGCTGAAGAGAAAATTCTATTTATGTTTATCCTAATAAACAAAGAGGCAACCACGAAATATTTGATAAAATAAAGTCCAACACCCATGATTAAAGGAATTAATACATTTAAATATGAAGTTGTTAGACAATTTAAAGACCCGACCCAATAGAAATGTTTTGGGTGTTTTAACATGATCATGTTGCATTTGTCTGATTGAGGATATAAATATTAAGAAATTCAAGATTAAAGTTGCATTTCTGTCAGTTTGTTCTTTATTTTTCTCAGTTACAAACAAATTTGGGTATTGCTATAAATACGCAAACGTGGCTAACATATACTGGTGTCGGCCCGTGCATTTTCCCGTGTTACTAACAAGGTTGGGGGTTCACAAAATCACAGTAAAGTTTGTTTTAGCAATATCAGTTTTTTTTACGTCTTGCAGACAAGGTTGGGAGTTACAGGCAGTCTATTGCGAATATGTCAACGCTTCTAATGTGGCTAATGTGTAGCGTGTCACAAACAAGTTTTAGAAGTAATGTGAACATGGATAATAAAGTCTGACCGACAGACTTATCTTTGACTATTTGGTCTCACTTAATGCACCTTATAGATCAGTTTGCCTAATATGTGACATAAGTTCAAAAACAGACCATTCATTGGCGCTGTGCCCTATAATCTGGTGGGCCGGATAGTGTGGAAAATACCGTATTTCTTTATTCAAATCATTGTCAAATCAGGAGCAGACATAAAAAGCTGTTGGGAAAAGAGCTTATTTGTGACGTAGAAAATACACTGGGCGAGCCATGCTCTGAGCTCTAAGCAGCAGAGAGGGGAATGGGGGCGGGGTTTGCTCCGTGCCAACAGTCCCACCCACAACTCAGAGGCAGAAGTCTAATGAACTCCTGCTCCTCTGCAGAAACTGTCCTAGAAAAACTGTCCAGCCCTTCTGTGTTATATAAAATTACATTTCTAGCTGTCTTTACTGCAAATGGAAGAGCCTCTTAGTGCACATTAGTTTCTTTTACATGTTTAACATCATTCATAAAAACAAAATGTACATACAGTCTTTACAGTTAGAGGCATGGTACATTAAGCCTACATTAGTAAAATAAATGACAATCTTCTCTAAATCTTCTCTAAATCCCCTTTGAAGCATATATATATATATATATATATCCTCCATTTTTCATTACCCCTTCACACACACTCTGATCTCAGTCTCTCCTCATCTCTGAGTGACAGATTGAGTTCAGTCGCAGCCTCAGCAGGAACCGTGCAGAACAGGCGAACACCACTCAGCATGTACATTTAAGTGGGCCTTAGAGACCGTTCCATGTATATAAGAGATCACAGCATGTGTTTGGGTTTTTATTTGCAGAGTGCATTCCTATTTTAGAAAAGTCTAAATGAGTCACCATGTAGCAAAACATCTGGGGCTGAACACACGGATCGGCTTTCTTTCCCAGATTTAATAAAGGTTGTCTGTTTGAAAGTTTCTATCTGCTGGAATTATGTAAAAGTGGGTAACCAGTTGAACAGTTATGATAGTCAAAAGAATGTCTAAACTGGAGCTAAATCTACAGGGTTAAAGGGTTAAAGTTTGATTCCGGTTCCAGGGACAATTAGTTGTTAGTTGGATTATGCTCAGTCAACTATAACAACCAAACTAAAAACAACGGACACTAGCAGCAGCAGCACGTGTGTCCGCTTTGTTACTCACGGGCTATTGGTCCCGCCACCTGAGCGGAACTGGACATAGGGGGCAAGTTGTAGAAGAAGTTTGACAGCCTCTGGCCACTCTGCCTCATTTAGGCGAAACTCACAAGAAGGAGAGTCACACTCCTCAAAACTGAACTGGTAGTAAGAGTTGGAGTCAGAAAACACCACCCTCTGGTCAACTAGAGGAAAAAACAACACAAAGCAGAATAAAAAGTCAAACTTTGAAGCTTTGCATTTACATTAATAAACATCACTTTGAAATGCCTTTTTTTTATTGACTTATTTTCATGTTGGTCAAATAAAACAACCATCAACTTGTAAATCCACTCAAACAAAAAGAGTGTTTTTGGTGATTTTAACATGTTTTTGTGGCATTTTTCTCATGATGGAAATTAAGATAGAAATTGCACGTCTGAGTATTTCTTTGTTCAAATCCTAGTGAATCAGGAGCAAATGAAAAAAATCCCATTTGAAAAAGCTTGTAGTTTTTGTTACGTGCAAACTCAAATTGGTGGGCAACAAGCTCTCTGCTCTGCTCCATTCTGATGCATCCCTTTGCAGACTAAAGTGTTTTTTTTAGCTGCTGAACTTATATGCCAGAGCGATTTATAGTTCATAGTCCAAAATAATACGTCTTCAAGAACCTTAAAGCTATTCCCTCACTGCCTTGTTGCTCGACAGCCAACAAACCCTGAATTTGTCATCTGCACTTTGGAACATTAACCTTTTCATTGCATTCTGTATCTGTACTTCTATGAATCAATATTTTACCTATTTTGCTTTTAAATATTGATTTCTTTTTGTCTGCCCCCCCCCCCCCCCCCGATGATAAATATCTGCCAAATTGGCTTAACCTAATCAGAGATCAAGTCTCACTGTCAACAAACGACATTTGATAAGTAGCCAACAGGATAAAAAACATCCACAATTCCTGTGCCCCTTATTCTGTCTCACAGCCGCAGTCATACACAGGTTCTGTCAGCTGCCAATATTCGATTAACGGACAGCCTTGGCGGTCAGTGTACGAGAAATTGATGTCAACATCATTACAGGAACATTATGGAGAGCGGAGCGAGAGATTGTTTGGGGGCTTTAACCCACGCGGTGAAATGATTCACAGTTTCACACGACAGATCTAAATTAAAACCCGCTATATGTGCTGACGAGGTGACTGCAGCAATAATTGAACCTCTTTAGTGTTCTGAAAATAACCAGCCACTAACATCTTTAAGGGGTCTGGAGATAGGTGCTGATGTGGCTGGAAGGCAGTTATAAATTATGACCCCTCTCCCCCACCACCACCACCACCACATCCACCGTGCATGTAAGTGTGTGTTTTACCAGACAGCAGGACTCCCAGCTCCAGCAGCACCTGCCAGACACGCACAGCAGCAGTCCGATAGCGCACACAGACACACTGCTCGCACAGCCACTGCACCAGCTCCACTCCCACATAGCTGCGCCTGTGAACGTACACACACACATTTGCATTGTCAGATCACAGCGTGGTCACACAAAACCCATGATGAGCAAAAACACTTCTTTGAAGAAGAAAAAAACTATTTTTAAACCACAATAAACATGATATATCTTCACCTGAAACCCTGAATGGGTTCAGTATGGTCTCCCTCAAAGACAAACCCTGCATTGGAGTGGGTGTGTGTACAATGACATGAAATTTCTATTTATATATGAGCTGAAATGGTTTTGGATGGATCTGGGTGTTTAAAATGCTCAGTACATGCAATCCTGGCTTTCTATTTTTGTATCTTTCTCCCAACATAATCAAAGTGGTTAATAAGGACAAAGGCTACATTCAAACCGAATGCAGTTTTAACATCAAGCAGTGCCCTTTGGGCGTCGCGTCCAGAGTTTATATATTCTTGAACTTTGACAAAGAAAATCAATCGGGGACTCGGTTTTGGCCTTTGATATGTTGCTGACGTGATCAGTGGGTGGATGATATTTTTCTTATTTGCATGGAGACAACAATAAAGTAGATGGTGAAACTCATCATACTGGGAGAGTCTCTGAATGATCTCAAGAACACAGACATGGAGAGGCGATTACCAACGCTCTTCAAAACAAATAAATCTAAACTGTAATTATTCTCATCTTCCGTGGATTGTAAAAGATATATACAGTCAATGCCCCCATTTTGCGGTGAGGCTAAGAACTTTAGACATTAGCTCCTCCCACACTCATCTGGAGCGTCACATTTTCAAACATATTTTGGGACAGCATGCGAATTGCATTCGTAGTGAATGCAGCATGAAAAGTTACTGTGCAGTGGCATCTGCTTCACTGGACTCAGTGATTGAGCTCTGCAGGAAAAAAGTGCACAAACAAAAAACAGATAGATGTACCTGATGATTCTGGCTAGATGGATCTTGTCTTTGGCCGGATATGGTCCATGAGAGAGGAAGGCATTCCTCACAGCTCGACCAGCACATGGGAAGCTCTGGGAGCACGACTAACACAGAGAAAATCAGCAATTACTGTACAGTCAAAGGCTTAAACATGTTTACATTTATTCCAACAGTTACATGCAACTACCATGAAGCAGTTCACCAAGTCTCTCCTTCACTGTGTTTGCTCATTCCATCGTCCTGCTGCAAGTTGTTGTTCACCTTTCGCCATACCCCTTGCTGGGGTCGCCACAGGGAAACAGCCTTCACTGATTCACACAGGTTATTTGGCAGAGATTTTTTTGCCAGATGCCTTTCTGACACAACCATGCATTTAACCGAGCAGGGGACTCGTGCCACTAACTTTATTTTAATTACCCCGTTTTGCAGGGCTGTTTTTTACCTGAGATACTTTTTCTTTTAACCATTTAGGGATGGATTTGTTACAGGTTTCATATAACAGGTTGCTTTAGCTCCTCGGTTTTAAATCAAATTTGGATTTGTTTTAAGACCACTAAAGTTTTCTTATTTGTGTAGAGACGAAAATAAAGTAGATGATTTGTTGTACCAGTATTGTTAGTTTGGGGATGTGAGGGGATGTAAGCTAGGGACTCTAAAAGTGTCACTTCTTGTGTTTTACATACAAAAACAATTATTGCTCCAATTTAGGTGGTCCAGTTTTGCATGCATTTAAAAATTATGCATATGGGTTTTCCAATAGGTTATGAAGGGAAAAGGTTGTTGTCCATCATTGTGAGTCCTAATAATATTAGCAGTTTATTCAAGTTGCAACAGCAAAGGAACATGGGAAAAAACATGTCCATAAACAAAAACTTATCTCTTATCTCTTATTGAGGTTGTGGCCTCTATTTTAACTTACATTTCTTCTTTTAGGTCTATAGAAAACCAATATATGATCTATTTAGGACCTTTGGCTTTCCTAGAATACAGTGTTTCCTGGGCGGCCGTGGTGCAGCGGTAGGGCGGTCGACCCATGATCGTAAGATTGCAGGTTCGATTCCCGCCTTGCACACCCATGAGTCGAAGTGTCCTTGGGCAAGACACTGAACCCCACCTTGCCTCTGGGGGTAGGCGGGCGCCTGTGTTTGGCAGCAGAGCCGCCACCAGTGTATGAATGTGTGAGTGAATGTGTGTGTGACTGGGTGAATGGGTCTGTGACTGTAAAGCGCTTTGTCCTTGTAGGAAGAAAGGCGCTATATAAGTATACGCCAAAATGCAGTGGAATGACAAAAAGCTCTGCGTTTGTCCGAGTGGGTTTGTGTGTCTGTCAAGTGTGTAGGTGTAAAAACTGGAAATTTCCCAAGACAATATCCCCACTGATGTCACCTGTGTTAGGGATAAATAAACAAAATGTTTTGCCTCGGGGCAAAACTGAAAGGATGACATCACTTCTAAGTCTTTGTCAGCGTGTGCCTTTTCACCTTGTGTACCGTCGGTCCTGTACTTGGTCCAGGGATGGTGTCAGGTGATTGCTGTGGAAACAAAACGCAACCTATCAAAGGCAATTCATACAAGACGACATACAGAGTAAACACGCTAAACAAACATAGCTGAGAAATGAAAGGACAGTTTTATAAATCCAAAAGCATTATGCAGGTTTGGTTTGAACAAAGTTAGGGTATAGTGCTGTACTTTCAAATACACCTGGGATTTGGGCCTCCACCACATTCAAACGGACAAACATTCTTTTTTATTACTGTGCAGCCATCTTTCTAAAGGAAATTCCTATAAATTACTTGAATTATCACAGTTTTATTTTGCTGCAAAAACTGGTGTCAATACTCAGAATTATAAAAAAAAATCAATAAAAAATATAACACCTATAATGCTTTACAGTGAAAGTCCCAATAACCTAAGAGACATTGGATTCACATACGTGCATTAAATCACGGGTGTCTAAACTTTTTGCCAAAAGGGCCAGATTTGGTGAGGTGAAAGTGTTTGAGGGCAAACCAGGGAGGGTGGAGCAGAAGGCTGACAAAACACCAGGGACATTTTGAAAAACAGGAGCTGCTAGAAGAAATAAGAGATGATTTAGTTGTATAATAGTGAGAATCTGTGTTTTCCGTAGAAGCCAGGCTTTCTTTCCACATATTTTGTCTGAAGACGAAGGCAGCAGGTTCCAGGGAAAATCCATCCTTTTAAGGCACAATCACTGTTTTGATATTTTCTTTGAAGTTTTAAACCTTAATGTGTCATTTTTCAAGTAAGAATTAAATGATAAACATTTTATTTAGTAGGAACTTTGGGCATATAATGACTTTAGTCAAATTTGTCATCAACTAGTTTTTTAAATCACAATACAACGACCAACTGGTTACAAAAACATTTTCATAACTTTAAATGATTATATGTGCAAATTATAAAAGTATGGCATAACAATGATAATTAATATAGTTCTTTAGAAAAAAAGGAATTGACATATACCTCGTAAATCATTCATCTAGTAAAGTCAACCCTCTGTGTAATCAAGAGAACAGCTGACTGTGATGACTAATAAGAGCACTGACTAGATAACTGAATTTACATTCAAAAGTCTTTAGCTACAGACACACCAAGCATTTAGCATGGTGTTCACACTAGACAAGGTCTTAAAAATGTGTGTAGCGATGTGTGAACGCAGGACTTTTCAATGATCAAGCCTGAAACACGTATTTACATGCATTTACATCCATTTTTCATCGGAAGTGACCTCTTGAACATGCGTTGCTGTGGACGGTCTGAACGTAGCTTCACACCATTCTCTCTGGTGATGGTCACAATGGTCATTTTCATTTTAATCACTGGTTTGAATGCGACAAAGAGGGTTATAGAAGGAAGTGTCATAAGTTGGGGTCAATAAAAGCGAAGGATTCGCAATTTTCTGACCCAAGGCTTTTTCTGTAGAAAAGCAAAACAAAAACAACAAAAAAAGTTGTTGTTTTTTTTTAAAAAAGCAAGTTCATTATTCTAATAGTAATGTGAAAATAAAAGAGAATAGAAAGAAACACGAGCTGATGGACTGAAATGTAAAGACCAAATAAAAGAATGACAAATACAGATGAAAATAACAGGTAATCTCCACAGCCCACAACTGTGGATATGACAAAGACAGATGGGGAGGAGATGAGAGGAGGCAGCGAGAAGCAGAGATCATTGTAATTACAACACCGAAGGAGAGGAAGAGGGAGATAAAAATGCTGAAGGAGAAAAAACGCGTGGCAGCAGATTTCCGTCTCAAGTAAATGAAACGGTTATGATAAGAGTCACAGACAGGTTCGGTCCTCCTTATTACACAGATTATCCTATCTGGGGTGTTAAATGATCAAGCACAAGAGCTAATGAAAATGTAAATCACAGGCTTGGGGATCAGTTACTATTTACTTATATGAAAGGAAACCAAACAAAGTTGCCAACACACTAAAGCTAAAGCTTTCATTTATAGTTTGGATGGGAAAGACTCTCACACAAAAGAACCCCAAACTTAATCAATATTGATTAAGTAAAGTCATTTTTTGATCCATCTTAACAGCGTTCCCAGTGGTTTTTTAATATGCCATTTTTAGGCAAAAATCACAAAATTTGTGTTGTTTTCTAGGACATAGTTTCTGCAGAGTAGCAGGAGTTCATTAGTAATTCACCTCTGAGTTGTGGGTGGGACTGTTGGAGCTCAATAAGCCAACCCGAAATTCCCACCTGTGTACGCGATCTCCCACTTGCTTACAGCCCCTTGCACAGCAAACATAACATTACCAGTGCTACAATAATACCGAGCAATATCAAAGCTATTCAGACGTACGGTTAAAATCCAGATTCCAGCTCAGATGAGCAAAACAAAGACATACATGGATCTTTTGTCTGCAAGTGGATGCATCAGAATGGATGCAGGAAGCTTATGACAAGCGGCGTTATGTTAATCTGCTCCTGATTTACGATTTGAATAAAGAAATATTGAGAAATTTGCTTTATATATGTCCTCCATCATCAGAAAAGTGCTACAAGAACATGATAAGAAAAAACAACACAATTTTCATTAGAGTGGGTCTTTTAATCCCTTTTTCAAATGTCCATTAAAAACATATCTTGTATGTTTTTAGTCAAAAATCACTTTTGGTTTGTTTTTTATCTTGATCTTACTAATTAAAGTTACACTTTTGTTAAAACAAAATATTAAAAAATGCAATATGTGTATTTCAAATCAAAATATGTCTGCTTTTTCAATAGAAATTTGAAAGACAAATTGATTTTTAATTCACTTTTTATTGAACTGTAAACCGGAAAATTAAATTTAATCCTTTAGTATTTTTTCAGTAATACCCAAATCTACTCACAAAATTGTTTTAAACCACAGACAAATAATCTACAGGTATAAAGTGAAAGCAAAACGTATTAAAATACAAAGTTGAAACAAAGTATGCTGACATTTTTTAGGCCTGGCTTTCAGCAAACATGCAAATATACTTCACAGAAAATGTAAAATTTTGGTTTATTTTTGGCTAGTAAACCAAATACCCAACATGAAGTTTAGGAACTTTTTTTCCGTCTTAGATTTTGCTCCTGATCAGTTTTACACATAAAGTTGCTTTGTCTAGTGAAGTTTATGTGCAGTGTTCATGTCCTGCAGCTAACCATACAAATGTCATCATTTCTACATCAAAGTGTAAAGAAAACATAGATTCAGAACCAAAAAGAAACAAATTGGGGCAACAGTCTAAACATCTCAGACTAGAACTGTTGAAATTATCTGGTGAATAATTGAGCTTTCTCCAACAGATGAATATGCCCGCTGAACTTGAACTTACCAGGAATCACTTCAACTTTTTAAACAGAAATTTGCATTGTTTATCTTCCTCATCAGCATTTCCGCACTTATTTTTAACTTAGCACAAAAACCAGCGTTATTTTTGGGTTTCAGAACATTGACTGTCCATGACAACTGGACTGAGTGACCCTGCCCCCTTCACATTCCAAACAGGAAGTACCTCGTAGACGTCTATAGAGAAACAAACAGCTATTACTCAGTCATTCCATTTGTCCGATCAACCATTCTTGCTCTGATACCTTTTTTTTTAACATGTTTATAATCCTCATTTTTATTTTTTTATTTTTTTTAAGTTATTCAACTGGCCAATCATTCCTGAAAAAGGTATATGGTCTATAATCAAATGATCAAAATGTTTGATTGACAGTATGGCGGCTTTCAAGTGGAAGGGGATTGGACTTCCAACGAGCTCACTCCTGATCGTCGAGAGTAGTTGCCATAAAAACAAGGACTCAGACCGACTGAAACTGACCCATCTGATTCCAACATGGCGGCATCTTTATCCCAAAAAAATGGCGACTGAATTTACTCCATTTCATCTGAGTCACAAGTGAAACATTTTTATATGTGACATCACACTCACTCGGTCCAGTTCTCATTTACAGTCGATGATTTCAGGGTAACATTAGTGTATCTAGATTTTAAATTAGGTAAACCCAAATTAAACATACCAGATTATTATTTTTTGTCCATAAGCACAGTAGATAAAACATGGAGAAGTCGAGTGCCAAGAGTTGTTTCTGTTTGTACGAGGAGCCGGTTGCTTTGAATCCACAACATGTGTTCAAAGGAACTTGCTGTGAAAGTAAAGCAGGCCAATACTGGCTTGGCTACAGAAGCAAAATAACACCATCACAGGGAGAGATGGGAAAACTAGCAGTTTGAAAAGCAACACTATATTAAGATTTGAAAGAACACACTTAGAAACTAATTAACATAAATGAAATTGATGCCCACACAAGATAAGATCAGACATGCGCAGCTTCCTTTCTGTACTAATGGGAAAAACCCCTTCAAAACATTTGTTTACATTAGAACCACGTGACATCTAAGTGTAATGTAAATAAATCGTATCACATAAATGCTTCCTTGATGATAGCCAGCAGAAATATGCAACCCAGAATTGATTCGTAGCAGCTAAGGACAAACCCCTAATGAGTCAATTAAAAAAATATCCAGTTAATATTGAGGACAGCTGCATGTCTGTAAAACATTAAAAAGGCAAAAAAAAAAAGTTGTCAATTGTTAAAAGGAAACGCCACGTGGTTATGTGGTCACATGTGCGGGAAAGGTTTCTTTTGTTTTTCACTTCAACTACTTAAACTGAATTTGAACTCTGAAGTTTAATGTCGCTTGTAAACAAGTCATTCAATTTCCAATGAAAAAACTTAAAGACCCACTCCAATGAAAATTGCGTTTTTTGCGATTTTTAACATGTTCTTGTGACCTTTTTCTGATAATGGAGGACAGATAATAATAAAATTAAGCTTAAAATTTGCATTTCCGATCATTTCTTAATTCAAATCGTTGTGAATAGGCAGCAGACAAAAAATGCTGTTTGAAAAAGATTGTATTTGTAACGTAGAAAATATGCTGAAAGCTCCCTGCTCTGAACAGAGAACTCTCAGCAATGGGGAGGGGAAGGGCAGTGGGGTATCTCATACAGTGGCTTGCAAAAGTATTCATACCCCTTGAACTTCTACACATTTTCTTACATTATGCCTGCAAACCTTTTTCTTTTTTATTGGAACGGTATGTGAAAGACACAACAGAAAGTGGCACACAATTGTAAAGTGGAAAGAAAATTATACAAGAGTTCTTTTTTTTTTTACAAATAAAAAACTGAAAAGTGCAGTGGGCAAAAGTATTCAGCACCCCTGAGCCGATACTTTGTGGAACCCCCTTTTGCTGCAATTACAGACAGATCCAAGTCCTTTGGGGCATTGGAGCTTTGGCTTTATGTTTAGGGTAGTTGTCCTATTGGACGGTGAATTTCCACCCCAGTCTCAAGTGTTTACAGACTTCTACAGGTTTTCCTCCAATATTGCCAAAATAGCATGATATAAGCCCTTTAACACCTCTTTTTTTTAAAAAAGCACACAAAAAATGCTCCTTCACAACAATTGATATAAGTTTTAAAAAATTGGATTGTAGAAAAACTATAAGCATTTGAAGTCACAGACTTTCTTGATCGTTAGATTTAACAGCAAAAGGAAACTTAAAAGAAAAAAAGCTAAGTTTCTCATTTTAAGAAATGTTTCCTTAGTATAGATGTACTGCAAGTGCAGATTGGACTGGTGGATAAACAGAGCATACTAGCCAGCTAAGCACATATTGTACACACTAAATACAACGTCTTTCTTTCTTTTCCATTTGTGTTTTTTCCCTGTCTTGTTGTCTGGTTATCATCATTCCATCTTCCGATCTCTTCACAAAACCCTCAAAGAACATTTGAATACCAGGTGCTTTCCTTCTGTTTTTAACAAAAGACTGCTTCCGCTGCAGGGATGCAGAAAAGATCATTTATGTGTTGTTATGTGTTGACTTCAAAGTACATATACAGAGAGTCTAGAGACAGGGCAGGAGAGCTGAGGTCATTATCTGAGAGAAATGGATTACTCTTAGATTAGATTGCTGAGCGCAGTGAAGAGCTGTGGCACAGGATGCTTGGCAAGCTCCCTCTTGCATACTCAGGCACACAAACACACATCTGTCGACTCCACGCATCCGTCGCACGCGGACTCAAAATGGAGACATCAAAGCACGCAGGGATCCATGTGCAGATCAGCAGAGCTCCACTGTAACAAAACTCCTCGTCATGTGACCTTTGACTCACCAACACCTACAGCCAGTACTTGTTGAGATATCTATTCACAGACACTAAGACAACCAAAAAAATGACTACTTCCAGTTTGGTCTGGTGACAGATTTAGGTGTTTTTAACGTGTTCTTGCAGCATTTTTCCGATGATGGAGGATATTAATGAAAGAAAATTAATCTTTAAATTGCATTTCTGAGGATTTCTTTAATCAAATAGCTGTAAATCAAGAGCAGATGGAAAAACTCAGTTTGAAAAAGATCGTATTTGTTATCTAGAAGTTACAATGGACGGGCCAAAAACTCCCTGCTCCGCTCCATTTGGATGCATCTACTTGCAGACAAATATATTCATGTACGTCTTTTTTTTATCTCATCTGAGCTGGCGACTGTACGGCTGGATAGCTAGATAGAAACTTTGTCCCAGAAAACAACATAGTTTTTGGTTTTGGGCTAAAAACATCATATTTATAATTAAAAACCACTGGAAACACTTTTCCAATAGATAAAAAGATGATTGGGGTGGGATTTTATTAGTAAACAGGTCATTTGTTTGGCAAATATTTTATTTTAGCAGCAATATTTAATTTCATTTTGACAATATTTTGATTTAAATACAGAAGAAGGTTTGAAAAAAGACACAAATATAGCTTGAAACATATGTAGACTATAAGATTTACAAAAATAGGAGGCTTTTTCTTTTGTCAAAGAATCTATTTGAAAATGTTCTTTTATTTTACATATTTTAAAATATAAGACCAGAAAAGATTTTTGACTAAATTATGATGCAAGCAAAGAAATATACCACCCATTTCATGACAGTCCACCTTAATGTCCTGAGCATCTTATATATGAATTAATTCTTGTTGTGTTTACCTAGGTTGAAGGGATTTTTGAATTTTGATTGCACTGGACTGTGTCTTAGGTATTGTGATTATACTAACACGTCTAACGTTGCTAGCGTGTAACAGATATTACAAACAAGTTCTAGAGTTACTGTGATTGCAGTTAATAAAGTGCGGAAAATATGGGTAACACAGACATAGAACATTTTTAAGACTTCATTTTTAACATGAACATTTTGTGTCATTACGATATCATATTTGATAAACAATAATTTATAGTAAAATACTCTTGAAAAACTGCACAAAGCAACAGAAAACCAGTTAAAGAACACAAATATTCGAGTTCCCTTTATCCAAAGACACAGAATTTGCTGATGTCAGGAGACTCATCACTGACTATCCATGACAACACAGATTAATTACAGTCATAACTTCCCTTTAAAATGTTTTTAAAGAAATAATTGGTTTCTGCCGATCATTTATTTTTACTCCTCCGTAGAGGCAATAGAAAACATATGAAACTAATTTTATGTTAAAATAAATAAAAGATACTCTAAACTCTCTTCTGCACAATGCAACCTCCTGGCATCAGCACTAAAAAAACAATTATCTGCACCATCCTGGAATTGCACCAAGTAAATAGCACAGGTAGTCCCGTATGCAATTACCCCCCATGGCACATGCCCTTCTACGCGCTCTGTGTATGCCCAAAACACAAGCATGCATATGACGTAACCCAGCAGTCGATTCACAATCAACTATCAAACTCTACCAACTGAAAATTATTGCTTTCCTAAGAACAGTTTAGCCATTCAGACTGAGATCAACAGATTAGTCATGAATTCTTCAGATGTAAATAAGAGATACACCCAAAATATATCACAGTTTTAGCTCTATACTTTCAAACTCTTTGGGACAATCAGCTATGAGGTGACCCTGAGGCCCTGTGTCCAAGAGTTTTAGGACAAGAACATTCACAACTTTGGGAAACTGCCTTTAAGTTTCTATATTTTAAGATAAATCTGAATTTTGACCCAATTAAACCCTGAAACTGACACCTCAATGTTGAATCTATACATGTGCACAGAAATTCAGTTGAGTATGTTTCTCTTACCAAAGGTTTCCTTGAAATGTGACACCTTCTAAAGCTCATCTCTCAAGGAAGGAGGAAGACAATGAACCTGTTTTTTTTTGTAGCAAACGATCAAGTTTGACTAGAAAACAATGCACCTTGTAATAAAAGTGTTTAAAGTCAAGTTTCGGGAAATATTGTTGTTGTGGGCAAGACCGTTGGCAAGGAGCAACCCCGACACCCCTTCCTGTTGATGAGAGTTCTCGGTTTACATGCCTTCCGCTAGCTTACAGCTTGGTGCAACAAAAACAGCGAGCAAATATTACAGCTATCCAGCTGTACAGTGTTGAACCAGATACCAGGTTGGACAAGGAAAATGATGTGAAAGGATGTAGTCGGTGCAGGGAACTCAACATGTTTTCTACGTCACATATACAATCTTATTCCAACCGCATTTTGTCGTCTGATGATTTGAATATTGAAATACCTAGAAATGCTATTTTAAGCTCAATTTTTTTTCTCTATGTCCTTCGTCATCAGAAAAATGAACATATTATAAAAACAGCACAAACACATTTTTTTTAATCAGAGCAGATCTTTAAGACTTTGATCACAACATGTAAATATTTATTCAAACTATTTGTATAAAGAAAACATTTTTTGATTGATGATCTGCACATTGTGTAACATGATGAGACTGTAAAAGTACATCCAGCTTTAGGAGGTGGAAGTGGTGTTGCCTTGACTACATGACTGTAAAGGTATGGTGCCCAGCAGACATCCTGAGCATGCGTAAAAAACCATACATACATAAGGGGGTTTCTGCGACAGGGATGCTTGTAGTAAAAGGAAAACACCTGAGTCGTGACGAGAATGTGAAACAGCCCGCGTGGACAGCACTCTGCTGGTTCAAAGACGAGGCCATTGCTTACGTCCACAAAAACACGGAAGGACGGTGCGTTAAAACTCACGCTCTTCTTCCGCAGGTGCAGTCCGTGCTTCAGCAGCCCCGGCAGATCCCGAATTTTGTGTTTCAGCTGAGTTTGGTCTCGCGCGCCTCTGTTCCACCGCAGCCCCGCGAGCACGCCGTCCTCTGCGGGCTCGGTGTCCTCCATGGTTTGCTGCGTCCCCGCCTTTCTCCTCCTCGCGCGGCGCTGCGTGTTTGTGTGCCGCGGCGTCCTACTCCCCGCGTCCTCACCAGGCGCACCGCCTGCGCCTACTTGCCATGTCTCCCCCAACGCCTCGCACTGACACCGATCCGCATCTGCAGCCAAGCCGTGCGCACTGGTGACGCTGCGGCTCCACCCAATGGCTGGCGCTGCGTCCTACTCCGGTACTACTACCAAGTTGATCCGTCTCTTTAGTGAGGTGGGGGGTTACAGGTGCACACAAACATTGCATCACTTCCACCTCTCCTTCAGTCTATTCCAAATCTGACGTCCTGTAATGTATTTGCAAGCTGTTTGGTTGCGCTCGGGGAGGAGGAGTGACGCGCAGTACAGTGGGGGCTTGTTGTAGGAGGGCTTCGCTGCGACATTACCTGGTGGTTCAGATTCCTGCTTCCTAACAAAGAAAAGTCACAGACTGCCTGCATGGGCGCACAACTTCCTGTACGTTTTTGCCTTGAAGGGCTGGGAATGCTGTGAAGCCTGTGGACACTCCCAGTCAAACGTGAGTCGGAATGCAGGTGAGCAACATGACACCTGCGGATCTGAAAATCAGTTAATCAAATACATCCTCAGTGTAAATTAATTAAATCTCTTTAAACAAATTTCCTTTAAATACCCCTTTCCTCCTGAAAAAAAAAAGATTCAGTTTAATCTGTTTAGTTTTAAATCACTTGATTGTGGATTTGTTTCCCCATAAATAAACAAAATTGGTTTTAAATGGAAAATTGACCCCCCCCCCCCCCCCCCCCCCCCAACCCTATATTTGATAGAATCAGATTGCGATTGGGGGATAAGATGTCCTAACCTCCCTGATGCAGGTTGTCAGATGTTGTCTTCTGTGCGACTTTTAAGTTTGTTTTTTTTCATAATTTTATGGTCTGTTTTTAATTAATAATTAGATTAAAGTGACGCCAAAAGTCTCCAAATATTTCAAACTTCAGAGCCCACTGAATCCCTTTTAGGGTTGCTGGAGCCTGTCCCAGCTACCGTTGGGCAAAGGTGGGGTATAACCTGGACAGGTCGGCAGTCTGACAAAAGACGACTCACATGTACACACACACTCACATGCTCACCTACGGGTACTTTAGAATCACCAATTAACCTATAAAGCGTGTTTTTTTGACTGTGGGAGGAAACCAGAGAAAACCTACACATGCACATGCAAACTCCACATAGAAGAGACCCATATGGGATTTGAACCAGGACCCTCTAACTATGAGGCATCAGTACTAACCACAATATCACAGTGCATCATCCATCTATACAGTTTTAAAATTTATTTAGTTTTAAATCTCAAAGATCTAAATAAATAAATAATTGTGAATACTCATCAGTCTGTAATTTTAGATACAATTTTGAGCTGTACTACGTTTACCAAGAAATACTGAATGACATTGTACTTTAAAACATTTTTTGCTGTTGTTTACTTTGATTATGTTTTTTTACTGAGTTATGTTTATTTTACTGATATAGTATTATTTTTATTAATCATATACATGACTTTTATACGTAACATATTCTGCATATATTTTGGATAACTGATCTGCATGTTGATTTCTAAAAGTTATTTTTAAATAATAATTGAAGTAATTCATCTTTGTCATGTTCCTCATTGATACCTAATAATTCTTAATTCTGTCTGATAATAGCCAGGAACCGGATATTGATAAATCATGTAATAAAATGGTTACAGTACAACGGGGTGGGATTACATAAATTCGCTTCCTTCCACTCCCTTTCAAGCAATATTTATTAATATGTCTAAATATCCTAAGTTTGATATGTCATTGTATGAATGGATAACTGATGATTGTATTGTTGTGTATTTTTCTTATTTGATTGCTTGAAATAAACCATTTCAAATCAGATCAAATTCTACGAATTTGGTGCTTCTTTTAGTTAACTTGGACAATGTGTTAACAAATTATTCTCTTAAAGGAGTTTTGAAATGTTAAAGACCATATCCGATAATTTTTTTAAATGTTTTTGACATGCTTTTGTGGCATTTTCTTCATGATGAAGGGCATATAGAAATGAATTTGAGCTTAAAATTTGGATATTAAAATTAATGTCTTTGGTCAAATTGTTTTGAATCAGGAGCAAATGAAAAATGTTTGGAAAAAATTTATATTTGTGACAGAAAAAAGCTGGTTGGGCCACCAGCTCCGTGCTCCACCCCATTCTGAGGCAAACACTTGCAGACTAAAGGATCCATGTACATCTTTGTTATCCTCGTCTTAGCACCTTCTAGATCAAAAAAGCTGGATAGCTCAGATATTCTTTACCATTTTTGTTAGGGTGGGGGTGTGAGGGACTGTAAGCTAGCAGGAGAGCATGTCAACAGAGAGATCTCTGCAATGGGGATGGAGGGAGTGGAGTGGCTTACTCCATGCCAACAGTCCTGCCCACAAGTCAGAGATTAATTTTTAATGACTTTCTGCTTCCCTGCAGAGACTATGTCCAAAATAAAACACATTTTTTTTTAATTATTTGAGCTAAAACAATGTAATCCTAAATAAAAGACCACCAAGAAGGCTTTGATAATAGATCCAAAATGATTGGAGACTCTGAACATAGTATTGACCTTGGATGATCTAATTTGCAAACTTTGGTAATTTGCGACAACAAAATAAGGAAGAAATAATTAATTAATTCACACTAAAACTTCTTTGAGTTCCACTGGTTTAATTAAATGATGTCAACTGGGCTTCTAGATAATGCTTCTAATCTGGGATAATGGGTCTCTGTCAGGGATGTGGATTGTGCCAAACTGTTACTGACAACAGCCATGGAATGTGCAGGAATCTGTAGAAACAGCGGGACCAGTAACATCTTGATTTTAATGCTCCAACTACAATTATTATTATTTTTTGCTTTGTTCATTCTTTCACTTTCATTTTTTTTACTTTGCCAGACAGTAAACACACTAAAAGCTTAAATGGGGGGGGGGGGGGGGGGGGGGGTCAGCAGTAATATGTTTTCTTATCTTTCTTTTTTCTATCTTTTTTAAATATTATTGGAGCATTTTTTCATACCAATATTCACACTATATATGTTTCTTTAATTACTTGAAGTCTCTATAGCTAAAATGAAATAACATAATATCCGATAATTTCAATGCAAACTTGCAATTTTATTCAGAGGTAAATGCACATATTCGAAAAAGAGGCAGATTCTAAATTGACCTGCATCATAGCAAATTAAGAAACTTAACCAATTAACAAAGAATGCGAAGGAAGTAAAATAGAATTGCACACAAACTGTAAAATTTCTTCTAAAAATCTGATGGAAGTTGCAGATTTCAACCTAAAGAGCAGCGTGCGCCTGAAAGTAAAACAAAGGAAAAAAAATACTATATAAATATACAATTTTAAATCTGTAAAGTGCTGAAAAAGCAAAAGAAGTGAAGGGATTTGGGCTCTTTTTTATGTCGAGTCTAGATGATGATGATGTATGCTGCTTTGTGGTCCTTAGGGACCACCTGAAGACTGGCCCATGATGCATGTACACTCTGTTTCATATGCACACCAAGCAAAATCATGGAAAACTAATAGTAGCAGCATGCATGGGGTGAATAAAAGCCCTCACAAGAGGGCATGTGCAGTGTTAGACAGCGCCTGATGACGATGTCATGAGACTGGAGCTGAAAAATGGAAGATGGGGTTGGGGAAGTGAAGTTTAAAAAAATCCAGTGATAGATCACAAAGCCTTAAATCATCTCTCAATACACAGTACCATCCGGTTTTAAGGCCCCTTCATATGTGAATATACATACAATTGTTTGTGAAGACATCTTTCTTTAGACACACATGCAGAGCTCATCTCAAACAAATGCACTCTTGATGAAATATTGAAGAGAGCCTATGGCAAACTGAGGAGATACAATTCCTCCTCTCGCTGCTCTCCATCCAAGGCAAAAGAGGATGGGGGGTGCAAAGGGAAGAAGAACACAGTGACCTGAGAAAAAAAGGCACAAACAGCAGGGGAGGATGAGGAAAAAGATGAGAGGAGGAAGCAGCAAAGCATTCACAGACAGAAGAAGATCAGAGCAGACAAAGAGATGGAGACCAGTTGTGTAACTAGCTCTGTGATGTGAATGGTAAGGTGTGTATGATGCTGCTAGGTGTTCTTCCAATCAATGTTTTTGATCACATCTTGGTAGAAAAGCTACTATAATGACTTCACTGATTATAGACTGGGCTTCATTTGATCTACACAAAGATGTGAGGTAGGTCCCAAGTCATATTCAAAAGTTATTCCCTGAGTTAAACAGGTTAATGAGATGACACTAAAAGCCAGACCCATGGTGGCAGTGTAGTGGTGGGGAATTAGGGAAGTAGTCCCATCTCAAACATGGATATGCATTGTTGGTAGAATTGGGGTCTGTTTGGTATGGTGGCCTTGAAGTGCAAAACAAATCACTCAACCAAAGTATTTATTAAAGATCACTGTTAAGTTTGTTTTATTCTGCCTTATTTTCTATTTTCTTTATTTTGCTCCTGAACATTGATTTGGAGGATTGTTCCAGGTAGGATCAACTCCACAGCTGCAGGGGGCGGTATAAGGAGAATGTGAATCCTAATCTACCAGGCAGGTAGATGGGAAGAGGTATTTAACCAGGTGACAGTGTGCAGGTGGGGGTTTTTGTCTGGCAGTCATGGTGAGCTGAGCAACAAACAAACATTTCAATGCTTGGATGACTTCGGTGATGCCATTGGTATGTTGATTTCAATTTCATTTCTAGTTTGATATTTGTGGGAACATTATTCAACAAGTGAAATAGTTAAATGGCACAATATTTGCAAAAGTTTAAAATAACAGTACATTTCTGACAAACATTTCTGATATCTGTTTAATTATTTTCTGTTTTATTTCAAGGTTATCAAGCTCTCATCCATTCTTTGTTGAAAATAAAAAGAAGTTAAAATGAGTGGAGTTGTCCAGCATCCTCCGTTGTCTCCTGAGCCATTCGAGTTGGGCAGCATTGAAAATGAAAAGAAATAACTCGACACTTGATAACCACGGTGCAGCCAGGAGGAGAAGATAAAAGGCTCCAGAAGATCCTGTGTAAAGCTGCTGACGCAGACGTGGAGAGTTCTCAACACAAAAATGGCATATGAAGGCCCAGGAAAGACTGTTAAGGAACTCAAAAGGGAGAGGACTGCTGCAAAAAGCAGATTCACACGACAGACCAACTTTCTCACTAGAGAAGCTAACTGCATGTCTGAAGTAGAGCTAAAAGAAGAATTTCATAAACTGTCTGACTACTTCAAACATCTTCTGGAAAGCAATGATGAGTACAAAGTTGGACTTTTATTTGAAACAACAGAAGAAGAATCAGAGGACATCCTTGAAAAGGCATTGGATTATGACATTGAAAAGACAGCAGTTGATGCTGAAGAGAAGTTTAAAGAAGTAAAGGAAATAGTTCAAAAGAACTTGTGGTCAAGATATGGTCAGTATGAAGTTGAAGCCTCTATTCTCGAGGCAGAAAAAAATGCTGAAGCAGCAAGTGGCCTACCTATAAAAGGAATGCATCTAGAAGGGTATGAGGTCCATGTAAGTGTCACTGAAAAGGTTACAAGATTTGGGAATTTTTGGTTTAAAGGAAGAAATACCTTTGGTTGAAAATTGTGTTATTAAAATGTGTAAATTGTGTTTTATTTGATTTTTATACTGTTTAGTACTGTTATATTACAATGTTATATGAAGTTGTGTATAACACTAATAACACGAGAGTTCCTGAGAACTCGCGTGATTTGATGTTGGGCTGAGGAGTTTATTCCCACATCATAATAGACTTTGAAAGATCCATGCAAAAAGGCAGCTTGGAAAAGGAGCTAACCAGCTGTGAAAAGTTGAATACAGACTGGTTATTTATCAAAGACCTCCAAAGTGACAGGCAGCCACGAGGTAGTTAACTTGTTATGTATTTTTTGGTGAAATTGTAAATTTCAAGTCTAACGGTATTTGTACAACTCTGTTATGTAGTTTTCACGGCGTTACATGGAGTGAAGACATTAAAATGCGCCTGTTCTCGAGAATACCGTGTCCAGCATTGTCATTGAGGAGGAACAGTGAAGAAAACTCTACAGTGAAAACTCTTCCAGCCAAGCGGCGGTGAGAAGCTCGAGAGACGGACGGCACAACAGTATGGAGTTATTTCAGTCTCAATAATCAGAAATGCACACAACCGGTTTTACAAATACACACGCTCCGATTCACAAATGTCATTTTATGCAAACGTGAAAAATAAATTCGGAAATACACACCCTGTGTTTCACAAACACACAGATTGTGTTTCACAAATGCACACTAAATGTTTTACAAATGCACAATAAGTGTTTCTCACAAATGTGCACACTGTTTTTCACAAAAACATTTTAGAAATTCACAATAAATGTATCAGAAATACACAGTAAGTGCTTCACAAACGTGATTTTTAGTTACACATGTGATGTGAACTCACAGATCATTCGAATTGCAGACTGTGCATTCAAAATCCCGTTCTCGTTTGTGAATCTCCCCGTGTGCGTGAGAGATTTTTCTACGGTGAATATTGAGACTCATCTGACGGAGCGGGTCAACTAATGTCACCATTGGCTAGTGAATCTGTCAATCAAACTCATCGGCAAAGCAGGCGGGTTCGCTTTTAGCCAATCGAATGGCCCCTTACACTTTCTCTACGCTTTCTGCAGGTGGCAAAAGCTCCGCCCATATTTGATTCTGTACCAGTCGGTCGTTAGCGTGTTAGCCTTAGCATGGCTTGTCGGTTTATTTGCCTTGGGTTGTCAAAAATTACTGGCTTGTGCAACTTTTCAGTGGACCTGGGAGCAAGGCAACAGTGGTTGAATGCAGTTGACATAGAATCCATCGAACTCTGTACTGGTCATGAGATTTAAAATGAATGTTTCACTCGGGATTGTTTGTACGTTATTCTCTTAGCTTTCATGCTAGCGTCATTTCAACACTCAGACACGGTTCCCTTCGGTCGTGATCATCTGAAGGTGGAGGAGAAAAATCTTTAACTTCCACAGAAGGTTTTGTGGAGAAACTGGCATCACTTTGCTCCGTACCACGCAGTGGGACTACATTACCTCAAGTTCATCTCACTGTCAATCACAGACGCCCAATATACACCTCCCCTGCTCAGCCCAAAGTCACTTTGATGGACCTTAATTTTATTTTTTTAATAACTCAAATGTCATTGATTTTATATTGTAACCATATACATATACACCTCTTGGCCAGGTCACCCTTGCAAAAAAGATCCTCATCTCTCTGGGTTTTATAGCTGGTTAAATACTACACAACAAAAGATGGTCATAGAACAACAAAGTGCAAACATTCACCCTTTATTGCAGAGTAAAATTCAGTGAAAACATGGACAGATTAAAACATCAAAATTTAAGCAAATGTGGGATCTCTACTGATTTGAATTTTATTTAAAGTGGAACTAATTTTCATAACTTCCTTACATACAATGAAGTCCCTTGAACAATACAGCAGTATTGATTTGAACTCTGTCTTACTCCCCTCAGTCTCTCTTCTTCTGTATGTAATTATGTCGCCTAAATTAAGTTCTAAACAAACGGGACAGTAAAGATGTAGGTCCACTCCCACACGGTCTGAATTAAACAATGGATTGATGTCGTCTTGCAGTTCCAACATTTGTGGACCCAAAAGGTGACTGTCCCATTCCAGGACATTGATCCCAGGATGAGGTTCAGCCATGGATCCACTCTCCTCCCATTCAATCTCTGGAACCAGCATACCCTGACAAAAAAAAAAAAAAAAAAAAAGATACTGTTTATGAACAGCACTGTTTTTTTTAATGTTTTAGATTATGTAGGAACAGAGACCCACTAATAATGACTTATATTGTTTCTAGCAGGCAGACCTCATATCTCCATAACTGTTTATAATTTGCAAATAAGTGACTCTTAACAAAGTAGTGAGATTAGTACAGCTGATGGCTCATAATGCCAAACATTGTGATGCATTTTGAACTTGCAGATGTGCTATTCTTCCTACTTGATTTAAAAAACCAAACAATTTAGGGAAATAGTTTGCACCACACAACAATAATACTTTTCATTCATTTTTGATGAAAATTCCTTGTAGTCATTGTGATTTCATCATACTGTTCTTGATACTTTCCACTTTAGTCGAACTGCACACAAATCAGTTGTCCAGTACAGTGAGATTAAATAAAGCAGGGTTTTTCAACCAGTGTGTGTGCCGCGGGAGATGGTCAAGTGTGCCGTGGGGAATTGCCCTACTTCACTGATCTGAAATCATTTTTCATCTCCAGGAAATCAGCTCTTTGTTAATCCAAACAGGCACTGATAAAACACTGAGTAGTTAGGAATATAAAAGATCTTAAAATGACTTTTTCTTTGTGTTTATTTAATTCTATAAAATACATTTTGATAAGGTTGACAGTACCGTGATTTAGCTGCAGCTATAACCTTGTAAGGAAAAGTCCCGCCCCTTTAACTGTCTCCACCAATCATTCTTGAAGGCTTAATCACATGTCATCAGTCTGACCAATGAGAAGTGGTTAAAGTTTTCACTTCCTTGTTTTTAATTCTGCTGATAAAGTCGCTCAGTTATAACAAAAATACCAGCTAAAGCTTGTCTTTAGCGGTGTAACTTTCCACAGAGTCCGGTGTCAGACCGTGGAACAAGAGAACAAAGGTTGAAAAACACTGAAATAAAGCACTTACCCGGGGATCAGAAACAGGGTTCTGGGTCAAGCCCAAATGCCACAGCTGATTTGGTGTCATGCTTTGCTCCGTCCTGATTGGCTGTCCCACGCGTCACTAAAGACATCCAAACTGGCCTGAATGCGTGGTAGGAAGATGTAATGGCAGCAGAATACGTGATGTTACTGATATTGAGCAAGTCTTGGTCCTCAGGAGAGTGCAGGATGTTGTAATATAAACCAGTAACAGTCATGAAGACATCACACCAGAGGAGCTCAATCCTGTATTTGGAAAAAAGCAAAAAGAAATATTATATTGTCAGATTTATTTTTAATACATCATTCACTTTTATGTATATATTAAAGCATCTAAAACTAGGTTCAACTCACCGTTGATTGTGTGTACACTTTTCCCACAATGAAGCCGTTTGTGTCAGTTGTACGTACTGTGAGCATTAACTCGGCTATGCCCACGTTTTCTCCTCCGTGATCTCCTCTCACCCTGACAATAACATGAAAATCAAGTCTCAAACACATAATTACAAATGCATCGCCAATACGGTACACATCAACTTAAAATGTAATGTTCTTATGTATGATGCCAATAAGTAGAATTTCTAGGTTAGATAAATTGCAGGAGTGGGTTACATGTATCACTGGGGAAAAAAATGAGGTGAGAGAGACTGTTAAGGGGGGGTAAAATGTTATTCACGAGGGGAAAGTTTTAGAGTTGGCTTTGTTTTCAGAGGAGTCTAAAAAAAGTTATTTTATTTTTGTACAAAAAACCAAGTACTTATACTGCCTGATATGTGAATAAAAGATTTCTTTATGAAAAACATGAATACCTCAGAGGTAAGCCATAAACGTTCACAGCGTCACTGAAGAAGGCCAAGTGGGTGTCTGCACAGTTGTTCTCTGCTATCTTCTCAGGTACAAGATCTATGGAATACAAGTACAAATACTTTCAACTGACAGATATTTACAGGGGCAAAAATGCTAAATTCCCAATTGACAGGTAAAACAGTAATACAATAGGATGATAAAATATGAAATAGAATAGAATAGAAAGGTATTTAGGATGTCACGCTTCAGCAATTCCTAGAGAATAAATAAAAACACAACAAACATGGATGGATCATTTAGCTGTCTGAGATTAAATTACATAATTTTCAAATATTAGAAAGGGGAATTTTTTAAAACACTCTTGCTATGATAACTTGAGCTTGTAGTAAAGAACAGCTTTAAAAAAATATCAGAGACAAGACACTGATCACAGGAAGCCTGTGTGTAATACTTACAGTAACTTCTACTCAAATCACTGTTGACAGCAGATTTCTCCCATCCGCCCTTTCTGTGACTACTTATTGACTACAAAACAGCCTAAAAACACAATGTTTGGGATTCTTGTCATTTTGTCATTGGAAGTAAAGATACGGGGAATTTAGTGGCTGTCACTCTGACACAATCTCATAGGGCTGGTCATCACAATGAATACGGGTTCTAACGTTAGAAACGTTAATGAGGCTTCTTTCATTCTCAGTGGATTCATGTATGTTATGTTTAAAAAATGCCGTTTTCATGAATGTCATATGAATTAACTTTGTTGCACATATCCACCCCGTCTTAAAGTCTGGGTTGTGAAAAGACTGTCTAACTTTAACCCGGATCGCGTTTACATAAAGGCAGCACACGGGACAGCTAACTTACTAGCTAGTTAGCATAGCATCAGTGTTTAAACAAATCCCCGTCTCTAAATCAATACTTTTTATTAAACTTTCTGTGCTGCTGTAAATCCGGCATGTTTTCCCCTTGGCTCCTTATGAATCATGTTAAGAACCTACATTGGCTGTATATCTAGCTTGAACCGATGCGCTAGCTTAAACTTCCCTCACACTCACACAGGGCAGGCAGACACAATTTGAGTCGAAAGCCGGCTAGTTTCGAGGCCCCTGGTTGGTTGTAGTTACTCGTGTTGTGTGAAGAGCTGGTATGCCAAGTATAAAACTTGACAAAACCATCATAAGTCCTCCCCCGCTTTCATAAAAAATATGACCGCACAGGCTAAGCTAAGCTAATTTGCGGTGGGGGTACTCTGCAAACGACTCGGCTGCAGTGTTCATAAAGCATTCACACATGTCACTTGGCTAAGGAGACCGCTTCAACTTAGTATTCAATAACATTACAAGATGTACAACGAGGGAATGATAAAATAAGTGCATTACTTACGGGCTGAGACTGTTCCCGTTCTGAAGACCTCTCCGCCATGTTTGCCGCCCGCGTCCTCCCAACTGCTGTGCTGAACAGCTCCCTCCCTCGTCAGTTGAGAGTGAAGAGTGTAAGGGGCCATTCGATTGGCTAAAAGCGAACCCGCCTGCTTTGCCGATGAGTTTGATTGACAGATTCACTAGCCAATGGTGACATTAGTTGACCCGCTCCGTCAGATGAGTCTCAATATTCACCGTAGAAAAATCTCTCACACACACGGGGAGATTCACAAACGAGAACGGGATTTTGAATGCACAGTCTGCAGTTCGAATGATCTGTGAGTTCACATCACATGTGTACCTAAAAGTCACGTTTGTGAAGCACTTACTGTGCATTTCTGATACATTTATTGTGAATTCCTAAAATGTTTATGTGAAAAACAGTGTGCACATTTGTGAGAAACACTTATTGTGCATTTGTAAAACATTTAGTGTGCATTTGTGAAACATAATCTGTGTGTTTGTGAAACACAGGGTGTGTATTTCCGAATTTATTTTTCACGTTTGCATAAAATGACATTTGTGAATCGGAGCGTGTGTATTTGTAAAACCGGTTGTGTGCATTTCTGATTATTGAGACTGAAATAACTCCATACAACAGCGGCAGTTGGTCGATAACCGACGCACACCACAAGAGGGCGCCATTACGCCAGCTCAACGTTCCCCAGCAACAGTGCTTCGTTGATTAAGGACAATTTCATGAAGTAAAGTAGGAAATAAGAAAAGAATTGTGCTCTAAGGAAATAAGGGTGGTTTAAAAGAAGTTAAACTGCACAAAGTTATTTCAGCACATTAAGCCAAAAGCTAATTATGGTCTACTGAACTTTATGGTAATTTGTTTGTTCTAATTACTGAAGTCTCTACATTTTGTTTGAAGTTAAAACCATATTCAAGGTTAATTGAAGTAATATAAGTGAATGTATCCTATTTATGTTGAGAAATTAATTAACTAATGTTATTTACTAAGAAATAACAATTTGAAGGTAATATTTGAGTCATTTGTGATCAGAAGTGAGATTATAACAATAGGACTCGACTCACAAGATGACTGACGTATCTAATGATCCAGATACTCAAACAAATATTCGCAAAAGTGAAAGAACAAGAACATTAACTGAAAAGGGAAAGGAGCTTCAAGAAGAAAATCTCAAAGCTCTGCAACGTAAATACAAAATTTCTTATGAAAAATGGAGATATGAGGCAAGATTAAGCAAAGTAATATTGACTGACACAGCCACTGAGAGTGAGTTAACAGAGTTGATGAACAACATAATATTAACTTGCCAAAATGTTCAAGCTATATACAATGAGATCCGGCAAATACATGCTCCGGATCCAGACATGAGGTGCAAGGTTGATGCATGCACAACCCTTTCAGATTTCATTGTTAAAAGAGCTGAAAGGTGGCTAGAAGGAAAGGCCGAAGAGGACCAAGAGCCATGGCCAGATGTTGGATCGTGTTTGGCTTCAGAAAGATCTAATTCCAGGTCGAAAACACAAAAGTCAAATAGCTCATTGCTGTCATGCGCACAGTCAATCAAAAAGGTTGAAGCAGCAGCTGAGGCAGCCGCATCCCAAGAAATCTTAGCTGTCATGGAAGAACAAGAAAGGCAAAAGAGCAAATTACAAAAACTTGAAGTTGAAACTTTAATAAGACAACAAGCAATGGAGGAACAACGCAGGAAAATAAAACGTTTGGAAGAGATTAAAAAACTTAATGCAGCCAAAGCCAGAGTGAAGATCTATAATGAAGCGGAAAACAGCTACGAAAGTTACAGTTCGACAAGCAGCAACAAACTGGCGGATGAACGTAATGAAATTCCCATCACACCACTTACACTCTTTCAAGGTTCAAACACAGCACAAGTTCTAAATGCAACGAGCCCTGCATTTGTTCCACTTGCTAACACAGTAGTCAAAAGTCAAATAATTCAAGAATCAAGTCCGCAATTTGTTCCTAGAGAAATACAAGTCCCCACAGCTAACACACAACTTCAGCATAATTCTGATTTAGTGAGCATTTTGGCAGAAGCCATATGTGCCAATCGGCTTCCAACTCCAGAACCTGCAGTGTTTACTGGAGACCCTCTAAAGTTTAAAGACTGGCAGTTGTCCTTCAAAACATTAATTGAAAGAAAAAATATTCCCAAAAACGAAAAGCTGTACTACCTTAGAAAGTACATTGGTGGATCTGCAAAAAAGGCAGTCGAAGGATTTCTCCTAATAGGCACAGACGAAGCATACGACTCAGCTCAAGATTTGTTGGAAAGACGATTTGGAGATCCATTCACCATAGCAAAATGTTTTAAAGACAAGCTCCACAGTTGGCCTAAAATAAACTCCAAGGATGGATGTGAATTACGAGAATTTGCAGACTTCCTTAAAAGTTGTGAAGCAGCAATGCCACATATCAAAACTCTGGAAGTTCTCAATGATTGTATGGAGAACCAAAGGATACTGTTAAAACTGCCAGATTGGCTTGTGTCAAGATGGAACCGCAAAGCTAAGGAAATAAGACAAATCAGTGGCTATTACCCATCGTTCCAGATGTTCGTGGAATTCATGTCAGCTAAAGCAGACTTGGCCTGCGACCCCATAACCTCAATACAAGCACTCAAAAGTTTAGAATCAGAAAACCCCAAACACAAAAAAACTCAAGTCATTCAAGCCAAAACTCTAACAACAAACTCAGATAACTCAATTTTCAGTGCCACAACGTGCATATTTTGCAAAAGGTCTGGTCACTCTCTCAATAAGTGTCGCAAGTTTACAGAGAAAACTGTACAAGATCGTGTCAAGTTTGTACAAACAGAGAAACTTTGTTTTGGATGTTTAATGACAGGGCATCACTCCAAGAAGTGCGACAAGAGAAGCACATGTGATAAGTGTCAAAGGAAACATCCAACATGCTTGCACGATGACAAGTTCACAGAACGCAAAAGGACAGTTACTGTGAAAATTGACAGTGAGTCTCAAGAGAAGACAGATGTTCAAGAAGAGACACATACAAGTGACAAAGACATACCTGCAACCGCAACAACCAATAGAGTTTCCCAAGAAATTGTAAGCACTTTGACATCGTCAATACTGCCCGTCTGGGTCTCATCCACAAAGTACCCAGATAAAGAAGTACTCGTGTATACTCTTCTCGACTCACAGAGCGATTCATCTTTCATCTTGGATGACATAGCTCAAGAACTTGAGACAGACAAAAACAAAGCCAGTCTGCGGCTATCGACAATGTCTGCCAAGCTAACAGTTATTCCATGTGAGAAGCTCCTAAACCTTCAAGTAAGAGGATACCAAAGCAAGCAGAGAATTACTCTGCCACCAGTCTTTACAAGAGAGTTTATCCCAGCGAACAAGTCGCACATCCCAACGTCTGAAACCGCTTTAAAGTGGCCTCATCTTGAAAAACTAGCGGATTGCATACCTCCTCTGCTAGAATGTGAAGTTGGCTTACTCATTGGCTATAACTGCCAACAAGCTCTTCTACCAAGAGAAGTCTTGTCTGGTACAGAAAACCAACCGTATGCACAACTGACAGATCTTGGCTGGAGCATTGTAGGCTGTTCATATCAAGTACACAGCCAAAGTGATGTTATTGGCACCAGTCATAGAGTCATTGTGCGTGAAGTAACTTCTAAAGTACATCAAACAGTCAAACTTAAGCAGGAAGTACACTTTGTATGCAGAACCCAAGTGAAAGAAGTCAGCCTACTGGATGTGATAAAAACTCTGGAAGCAGATTTCAATGAGCATGCAACAGATGACAATCCAGTGTCCCAAGAAGACATTCTTTTCATGTCCAAAGTGAAGAATGGTATAAAACAAAAGGAAGATGGTCATTACGAACTTCCACTTCCATTCAAAACAGACAATCCAAATCTCCCTAATAACAAACAATGTGCAGAACAAAGACTTTCTTCATTGGAACGTCGTCTCAAAAAGGATACCAATACTACAAAGATTATGCCAAGTTTATGGCTGATATAATATCTCGTGGAGATGCTGAAAAGGTCCCAGAACAAGAGCTCAACAAAGAAGTAGCATGGTACATACCACACCATGGGGTGTACCACCCCCACAAGCCAGGTAAAATTCGTGTAGTCTTTGATGGTTCAGCTCGCTATCAAGACACGTCCCTCAATGATCACCTCCTGACTGGACCAGATCTCACCAACGCCCTAGTCGGAGTATTGTGGCGATTTAGGAAGGGTCCTATAGCCATAATGTGTGACGTAGAAAGAATGTTCCATCAATTCCATGTGGTCAAGGAACATCAAGACTATCTGAGATTTCTCGGGTGGGACGAAGGCAATCTATGTTCCAAGCCATCAGTGTACAGGATGACAGTTCACCTTTTCGGAGCAGCTTCGTCTCCAGGATGTTGCAATTTTGGACTGAAACACCTCGCAGCACAAAGCAGAGAGAAGTTCAGCAAAGAGACCATTCACTTCATTCAAAGAGGATTTTATGTTGATGATGGACTTGTTAGCGTCACATCAACTGCTGAAGCTATTAAGTTGGTTGAAGAATCAAGAAATCTCTGCAAGACAGGTAATCTCCGCCTTCACAAGTTTGTGTCAAACAGCAAAGAAGTGCTTGCAGCAATACCAGAAGCAGAACAAGTTCAAGCTAAGTCTCAAGACATAACCCTAGGAGAAACCCAAATTGAACGTGCACTTGGAGTACAATGGTGCATTGAAGCGGATGAGTTTCAATTCAGGGTCATAGTCAAAGAAAACCCAACAACACGGAGAGGGGTTCTCTCGACTGTAGCCTCAGTTTATGACCCCCTTGGGTTTGTTGCGCCTTTTGTACTGATCGGAAAGCAAATTCTCAAGACACTGTGCAAAGAGAAAAGCAATTGGAATGACAAACTCCCTGAGCACATCCTACCTCAATGGGAAGTGTGGCTTCAAGACCTACCAAGACTAGTGGCTCTTAAAATTCCATGAAGCTACTCAAAGAACATCGATATTGCAAGATACGAACTACACAGCTTCGCAGATGCAAGTTTTACTGGTTATGGTGCTTGCTCGCATCTTAGAGCAATAAGTAAAGGAGGAAAGATCACATGCTCACTCGTCATGGGTAAAGCAAGGGTAACCCCCGTCAAGCAAACGACCATTCCAAGGCTTGAACTGTCTGCAGCTGTAACCTCAGTTTGCAACGCAGATGTGATCAGAAGAGAGCTTGAAATCACAAACCTTCCAGCATTGTCATTGAGGAGGAACAGTGAAGAAAACTCTACAGTCCACATGACTCTTCTTAGTAAAAAGATGCAAGAGGTGATCAGGATTATGTCTGCCTGGGAGAAATGGATGCCTATGGAAGAAAGGAGGAACCTGGATGGCCGAGTCAGAGGTTTAAAAGCAATCAGCAGTAACCTTGAGCTGAGGAAAGTTGAGTTTGTTACTGCTCGAAGGGTTGTAGAGGAAGTAGTTGGTGGAAGAGACAGAGTACCCTCCACATCATTAACACCTGCTGTACCCATTGTGATGATTAAGCCAACAGCCCTTCCCATTTATCACAGGTAATAAAAGAGACTTTTACAGATGGAGGAAAGACTGGGAGAGCCTACAAAAGCAAGGCGAGCCATCTGGGTCAGCTGAAGTCATGAAAATTTAACTTTTGGATAGTGTTGATGACAAGATTGCCAAGGACCTTAGATTGTCAACTTATAGTACAGCGGATGAGATTTTCAGAGTGTTGAATAACAGGTTTGGAAATAAAGAATCCATCACCATTGAGATACTTGAAGAATTAGAGAAGATCCCTCCTGTGAGGGGAAATCAGCCAAGAAAAGTCATTGACCTAATACAGTCTGTGGAGAAAGCTTTAACAGACCTGACAGAGCTTGGGACGTCTGATGCGATAAAGAATCCATTGGTGACACAAACAATAGAAAGTAAGCTACCTGACTTCATAAAAAGAGACTGGCTAACCTTTTTAATAGAGCCTAAAAATGACATCTCATCAGAAAACCATTTTGATGAACTTTTGCAGTTCCTAAAACATCAGGAAAAAATCCTTGAGAGGCTGGAGCAGTTACAAGCAGTGGATAAAATGGAGAAGTCAGCTCAACGTCCTGCAAGAACATTTGACAAACAGTATGCCTCCACAAGAGTAACAAAGAAAGCACTTCATGATGTTTGAGTTGTGTGTGGTGACGGAGGACATGGTGATAAAATATTCTGCTGTAAAAAGTTCAAGCTACTGAATCTCCATGATAAGCATGCTGCTATAGAAAAACTGAAAGCCTGCAGAAGATGCCTTGGATGTCACGATGGAGACAGTTATTGCACTGATTCTTTTTTATGCAGAAATAAAGACTGCAAAAAGGATGGCATTTCTAACCACCATTATTTCCTCTGTCCAAAAGCAGATACTGTTAAGAACAAGAAGGTCTGTGAGAGGAGTACCAACTGCAAACTGACTGATGAGCAACAGGAGTTCTTATCTCAACTTTCTCCAGGTATGGCAGATAAATGTAGAAAAGCTTTTACAAACAACTCAAGAAAAATGACTAACACAAGTAAAACCCAGTCTGAGCTGCTGAAAAAGAATGGACTTTGTGAACCTACTGTCATCATGCTGTTGATGGAGATTACTTCTAATGCAGGTCAAAAAATCGGGACACTGATAGATCTTGCATCCGATACAAACTATATTACCCACAAAGCTGCTGAAAGATTGAAATTGCAAAGTGAGAAGGTCACACTGGTTGTGCTTGGGGTGGGTGGAATGACCATGAAAGTTTCAACACAAAGATATCTTCTCAGAGTCAGAATTAAAACTCCTAAAGGCACAGTGGCCTCACATGAACTGGTCTGTTATGGGCTTGAGGAAATTGCTAGAGTGTATGATGTCATCACACCTGAGAAATTGAAGACATTCTTTCCTGACATTGATTTGGAGCAACTAAAGAGACCAAAAGAGATTGAGCTTCTCATCAGCCATAGAGAAGGGAGACTGGCTCCACAAAGAATGAAAGTAATTAGAGATCTTGTCTTGTGGGAAAGTCCATTGGGGATAACAGTGGGTGGAGCACATCCTGACCGGGAGTCAAGAACCCACTTTGCCCGATCAATGAGAACAGCTGTTGTAAGATATGAGGAGATTTATAGAGATCCAAAGACTGACTGTAATCCTGATCTCAGAAAACAAGATGTAACTAATGTGAAGTTTACCACTGCCACCAATCATGAATTTCTCAAATGGTGGAGGTGGGAGAGTATTGGGACAGCCTGTGAGCCTAAATGCGGGGGATGTCAATGTGGAAATTGCCAAGCTGGTGGAAAAGAAATGACTCTGGCTGAGGAGAAGGAGCTTGAAATTATGAAAGACGGCCTTACTTATGTGATGGAGGATAGTCATGTAAAGTCTCCACATTGGCATGCAAGATATCCCTGGAAGGAGGATCCTACTATACTCCCCAATAATAAGCATACAGTGGAGTTAACATTCTTGAAAACTGAGAAACAACTGGATCGAGATCCAATGTGGAAAGCTGCATATACAACCCAGATACATGAAATGATTGAGCGGGGAGCAGCTATAGAACTCACTGAGAAGAGCAAAATGAACTGGACAGGACCAGTCTGGTATGTAAGTCATCTGGTGGCACCGAATCCACATTCTGTGACTACTCCTGTACGGCTTGTGTGGAACAGCAGTCAGAGGTTTAAAGGGCTAAGCATGAATGATCTTCTGTTAAAGGGACCAGATGTGTTAAACCCTATAATAGCTGTTTTACTGAGGTTCAGGCGAGGGGTGTATGCTGCCCTGGGCGACATCAAGAAAAATGTACAACTCAGTGTGGTTGGAAGAACGTGAGATGCACTTACACAGATTCGTGTGGAGGGATAAGTTTGAAGAAGAAATAAAAGAGTTTGCCATTACCCGAGTCAACATTGGAAACAGACCAGCCGGCTGCATTGCGCAGTTAGCTATGAGAGAAACGGCTAATCTGCCAATCTTTGCTCACCTAGAAGAGGAACGCAGAGTAATTGAAGAAGACAGTTATGTCGATGACATCCTTACTTCCCACAATAGCCTGAAGCGACTGGATAAAATAACAGAAGGATTAGAGAAAATCTTGCAATCTGGAGGCTTCTCTTTGAAACCATGGGTCCGGTCACAGCAAAGTGGGAGGGAAACGACTTGGAAAAAACCTGACACAAAACAAGACGAAGCCATACCAAGCACAACTATTATTCTTCCGAATCAAATGAGAGATGAAGATAATAAAGCTCTGGGTGTTGGATACGATGTTGAAGAGGATAAACTTTATATGCTGACTTCCATTAACTTCTCCAACAAACAGAAAAAAATGAGACTTGGAAAGGATCTGCTTAAGAAAGAGGTGAGATCTGGAACACCTGACCCACTGACTAGAAGAGAACTGCTGAGCCAAGTAGCTGGACTTTATGGCTACGTTCACACTGCAGGCTGAAACGACCCAATTCCGAATTTTTTGCCCCTAAGCGGCCCAATTCCGATCTTTTCATGACAGTCTGAATGACACAGATCCGATCTTTTCAATTGCGACCCAGGCCCCGTGGGTTTGCCGGCCTGATTCCGAATTGTAGCCGTTCTTTTCAATTGCGACCGCCGTCTGACCGGCCAGGCGACTTGATTCCGAACTGTACGTCATCGACACGCAACAAACGTCATCATTTTGCGTTAAAGTAGGCAGGAACGAGAACGTAAACATCAACCATGGTGGACGATGCTGCTGAGATCAGTCAGTGGAAGGGAAGCGAGATCCCCGATTGGATTAATATTTGGGCTGATCGCTCTTTTCAGGCCAAACTCCAGGGCTCTTATTGCAACTGGGCGGTTTTTGAAAAAATTTCCAGATAAATGGCAGAGCGTGGTGTTGAACCTTTCCCGCGATAACTTTTTTTTTCTTTCTCCCCTTTGACCGTGCTCAAGCGCGGGGGACCCGAGGCGATCCTCCTCCTCCTCCCTGTTCTGATCCTTAGATTCTCCAGAACGGGTTGATAAAGAGTCCATAGCATTTATTTTGGGGGAAACCTTTTATTACCATCCTCCGTAACACACTGCCCCCCCCCCCCCTATTCTCTATCGCGGCACGCGCTTGCACACACGCGGGCGAGCGGCTCCAACACATGCACATTTCCATTCCACAACAGTGGGTACAGACGATCCAGACTCCATTGCCTTCTTAAAATGAGAAGATTGTAATTGTGCTGCTCCTTCGTGAAAATAAATTTAATATTACAAAAAGAGCTCCGCTTTTGACAACACTGTTGTTGACATCTGCTCCGCAAACAAGTGACGTCGTTCACCGTTGAGTATTCTTCTGGCTTCTGCGCATGCGGGTCTCGTTTGGGTCGTGTCACGGTCACACTGGAGATCACAAAAGTTCGGATTTACTTGGAAATGTGAACGGTCTAGCAAACAATTCGGATTTTTTCAAAAAATCCGAATTGAGCATTAAGCCCTGCAGTGTGAACGTAGCCTCTGACCCTATCGGCTTAGTAGCACCTGCTTAACAAAAGGGGGTCTAGCGGGGGGTCTGTGATGACCTTCAGGTGGTTCAGCACCAGTCATTCAAAGGATTTTATGACTACCGAGGTCAGGGTGACTGGTCTGTAGTCATTTAATAATGTGACTGGGGACTTCTTGGGAACTGGGATGATGGTGGAGAGTTTGAGACCAGCAGGGACCACGGACATCTGCAGGGAGCTGATGAAGATCCTGGTGAAGATGGGGGCTAGCTGGTCAGCACAGACTTTCAGGCAGGAGAAATACACTGATCTTCTGCTTCTGGAACTGTTGACACACATCTCGTTCACAGGTCCTCAGTGCAGGTGAGGGGGCAGGTGTGGGGGAGGTTGGGATTGCAGGTGGATCCTGTGTGATGGAAATGGTGGCTGAGGGGGAAGTTCTTTCCAACCTTGAGTAGAAGTCGTTAAGCTCCTCAGCCAGGTGATAACTGTCTGAGGGGCAGGGGGATGGTCTCCGGTAGTTGGTGATGGTCTGCAGGCCTTTCCAAACCGCAATAGGGTTGTTGGCAGAAAACTGGTCTGTCAACTTTGCAGTGTAGGTCTTCTTTGCAGCCTTGGTCTCCTTTGTCAGCTTATTCCTGGCTTCCTTGTACCGGTCCCAATCACCACTCCAGTAGGCCTCATCCTTCTCCTGATGTAGTTGCCTCAGCTTAGCAGTGAACCATGGTTTGTTGTTGTTGAATGTGCAGAAGGTTTTAGTCTGCACACACATGTCCTCACAAAAGCTGATGTAGGATGTCACAGTGTCAGTGAGTTCATCCAGGTCTGAGGCAGCAGCCTCGAAGATTCTCCAATCAGTGCAGTCAAAGCAGGCTTGCAGTTGCATCTTTGACTCATTCGACCATCTCTTCACGGTCTTAGCTGATTTGTACAGCAAAAACGGAATCTTAAAGTCCAAATACATTTATTTCAAGAAAAAATGTCGTATTTTCTGTCTTGCAAGAAAAATAATCTTATCAAGAAACTTTTTTTTTATTAGCAAAATAATGTTAGTTCAGGAAAACATGTCGTAGTCACTAGACACACAAGGTCTTTGAAGACTCTCATTGATCCAGGTTGATTCCATCATAGTAGTGGGTTTAGGGGCTGTCACCTGGACTTAGTTTTTAAAGTTAGAAGACGTTTTCACCTCTTATCCATCCTTGACATAGCCGACAATTCTGCAGTAACTGATGCTGTCTTGTCAATATGGACCAAACTCAATGAAGAATTTTTCCAGTACCTTGTTGAATCTATGCCACCAAGGATTAAGGCAGTTCTGAAGGCAAAAGGGAGTCCAACCCAGTGTGGCAACACGAGCGGTTAGGCACACCAAACAAAACTGAGGACTCAACCAGGTGGAGACGTGGTTCTGGCTTAAAAAATAGTTGTAATATCAATAATTAAAAAAAATGATAAAAAGAGTAAGAGCCTCATATAAATAATTAAAATAGAGTAAAAACATTAAGGGCCTCAAGCCCACCTGTTGATAGCACGGGTACACCAACAACACTGGAACAGAACAAACAATTCCCCGTAACATGCAGGGGTATAGGTGCAAATAAGCAAAACACAGCAAACCAGTGAAGTCCCAGAGCTTGTGTGCCAGAGTCCTTTTGTTACAGGTGGTCAGGAAGCAGTAAGTGTACACACGTCACTATCGGCCTCCAACTCCCAGGAGCACCTGCACAGTCACGTGGTTGGCCGTAGACGAAGTGGGAGGGGGGAGCAGACGCCGCCGTCAGCGACTCCCTCGTTGGACCACCAAAGCAGATGGGGGGGGCGGAGAGAAGGCCGTGTAGAGAACACCTACGGAAACTTCCACAAAAAGGACCAAAACTCTGTACAGCAGCAGCAGCAGGTTCCACCAAACACCCTGTGGAGGCAAACCAGAAAACAGGCAGCAGGGCATTACCTCTGCAACCAGAGGACATGCAGGGTGAAGAGGCACACATCACACACATACCAGTCAGTGGGGGATATCACAAGGAACTGGAGAGATACGCTCCTTTCCCATTTCGCCTCCACCCCAGTCACACACCGACCGGCTGTATGACCTGGAGTGGTGACATCCACAGTACTGCACTTCCAGGTGCAGGAACCCAGGGAGGCAGTCTCAGGCAGGAATGAGCAGAAGCCAGCTCAGGCCCGCTTTATAGGTGGCCTGGTGCTAATTAGCAGCACCAGGACTGGAGTGCCTACACCTGGGAGCCCAATTAAGTCATCCTGCTACAGCAGCAATAGCAAGGTGTGCCTAACGTGCCAATGAGTGTAATTAGTCTATTATTTGCATGATCCTTTCATAAAACAATTGTAAGCCAAACAATAAATTACAGTATAAACACAATAAATGTACCCTCCTCTTTTATCCAGGCTTGGGACTGGCAAAGTGATTAAAAAAATCACCAAGGCAGAGTTACTTTTTTTGTGCTACACAACAACATGTCTCAGCAGTGAAACAATAACACTGATCTATAACTAGCCAATAGCATCTTTTTTGTTTCAGAGGCATCCAGACTGATCACAAAAAATGGGGTCATCTTCACCGTGACTGTTCCCTGTCAAATGTAATAACATATTTTGGTTATCATATTTCTGTATTTATACTTAAAATATTTTATGTTTGGACATTGTTTCAAGCATTTACTGGTTCTGTTCCACAGCTTCCCTCCACGTATGGAAACACAAAATCTTATTTTGTTTGTTCTTGCTTTATGTGAGAAACTTGTTTTTTTCCCCAAAATCGTACTTTTCCTCTCTTTTCATAAATAACCTTTGCTTATACCATGGTCCGGGTGAATACTCGATTCTGATTGGCTGCTGGGTGTGCATTAAAACCTGATAACCGCACGGTGAAAAAAGAAGTTCCGGTCACCTAGCATAAATGTTTTGTATCACTGCGCCGGCTTCGTTAAAACAACCTTTTGCTTCATCATTTGGACAAAAACAAGCGGTAAGAGGAGAACTTTCTCTCTGAACTGATGCTTTATTCAACCCATCGGGACGATCATCATGTATATATCGCCGAATCTTGACTGCAGCGGTGGTGCTGCGCGACGCGGACTATATGTTACGTGATGCGGCACATGACATACAGTCCGCTTTTTGTAAGAAAAGCGATCCAAATCGGAAAAAAACAAGACTTAAGGACCAAAAATTGGTTAATATGTATTGATTTGGTAAGTGACCGTGGTATAAGCGGGTTAAGGGCCTTCGAAGTGTGCGTAACCGTAACCGTCCTCCACTTCACGTTGGACGGTACAGGCTTCCACGGCGTGTGTTAAAAAGTAATAACGCACATTTCGTCGGCCAATAACCCCTACATATTCGTTGGTAATAAATTGTTTTCTGCCACATCATTTGTGTTTTACTTAAATTTAGTGAAAGTTTACTTACATCAAACTATATCTTCAGTTTTCCATCTCCTTCTTAACAATTTCTGTAAGTTACTGTAAATCTTCTCATCAAGAAGTAGTCTGTAGGCTTGTCCAGTGATTGCACTGAACTACCCTCACCACATTAGATGCATTGTTCGTCATAATGCAAACGAGCTGCTGTGTGTTTAGATCCCAGCTGGGAAGTGCCTCTCCAAGCCCAACTGTAATATTTTTCCAGTATGATTGTCAGGGACAAAGGCATTTTGCAAGCAGCGGGCTTTAGGTTTAAAATGATCATGAATGAAATTCCCAGACACTGGAAGCTTTAAGAGGGCTCCATTATGTAGCTTGACCAAAAATCAAGGTGCAGTGGTTAGCGCTCCTGCCTCACAGCAAGAAGGCCCCAGTTCAAGTCCCAGCTGGGGGACCTTAAAAAGAGCATCAATGGGGTCCTTTCTATGTGGAGTTTGCATGTTCTCCCCTTAATGTGCATGGGTGGGTTTTATCTGGGGACCACGGCTTCCTCCCACCGTCCAGAAACATGCTTCATAGGTTAATTGGTTAATCTAAATTGTCCCTAGTTGTGAATGTGGGTGTGCATGGGTGTGTGATTGTGGCCCTGCAAAAAACTGGCGACCTGACCTGACCAGGATGTCACCTGCTTTCGCCCACGAGTGGCCGGGAGAGACTCCGGCAGCTCATTCAGCTCAGCTAAAAAAAACAAAATAACAGAAAAATGTGGCAATTTTTACCAGAAAGCCAGCCAGCTTTCATAAAAAATACAACACAAATTGATGCGTGTTATGTGTGAACTTACTATATCTTAATTGTAAATTCAACTATACGAGTATGTTTTACTTCATTATTTAATTATAAAGTTAAATAAATTATATTTGGTTTTGCCGCTGAAGACAGTACATGTTAAATGAGGTTGAATGAGAAGTGAATAACAAGTGAAAACTTTAAAAACGAGTGAAATAAGGCCGTTCGCCGGAAACATCGGGTATTCCAAAGGGTGTTGCCATGTTTTAATATCTTTAGGAAACTGATCCAAATGGCTCTTTAAATGGTGAAGGTTGCAGACCCCTGGTATAGAGCTATAACTAGCCCATACCTTTTTATTTTTTGTTTCAGAAGCTTCCACACTGATCACAAAAAATGGGACCATCTTCACCTGTGTGCTTATCAGTTTTTTAGAGTGTGGATTTATGGAACGGATTGGATGAAGGTTTAAAACAGAGTAAAAGTTTACATGTATTCAAAAAAACCTACAAGATGTTACTAAATGACCTTACAAGGCCAGAAATGATCAATAAAAACAAAAAAATGTCACTTCTGCATAGGCGCCATGCAGAATGTAATGTGAATGTTTTGAACAAAACTGTAAATAGAAATGCACAGATCATCAGGTGTTATAAAAAAGGGGTGGGATCATACAAGATATCTCTTCAACCAACTCCTTTTCAAGCACACTGTCTTGTTTTATCTGTCTTTTTAAACTCATGTGTTTATTTTCATTTGCGTTTAAAATAAAGAAAACGAATTGAACTTGAAGTGGAATAACCTATTTAGGTTGAGAAATGCAGTTAAATCTTAAATTATTTGAGGAGCAATAACAGAAAGCAATGTTCTTCCCCTCACTTTAACAAAAAGACCAAAAGATTGTCTTCCTACAATATAACAAATGTATTTACAAATTGATAAAGAGCAAACAATAACCTCATAGGTGAAGCAAAAAGGCTTCAGGTTGATGTAAATCCAAAATAACAAAACCCCACCTAACTGAAAGCTAAAATCCTACTTGGGAATGAAAGAAAAGGGAAATCAATGACAACACACTAGCGTCCCGAGACTAATAAACAGAAAATGGCACTTCACCCCTACAGCTTCACTTAAACATAACTAAACTCAACAAAAAGACTACACAGAGTGGGCCTGAACACAGAACCACAACTACAAAGTGCCACACAAACTACAGCACAGGTGGAGAGCACCAAGCTGCAGTTGTGACAGGTTGCAGCCTTGTACTTCCTTCTGGCAGGCTGGAGGTCCACAAAGTGCTTTTAATGGCTTCCTCCATCAGCTTGGGTCCAATTTAAGTCTTTGTCTTTCAAATATTTATATAGATTTATTTTATTAAGGTCCAAATTATTCAAATTAGGCTATTTTTTCCAAATTATGTTTTAATACAGGAAATTTATTTTTTGGAGAATGGCCATAATCTAGAAAACAGTGTCGTAATTCTTGACATGAATGTCTTTTTAGTTTTCGCTTCAAACATAATGTCATTCTCTTTTTTATTTAATATTTTTCCCCTTTTTGCTATATTAGAAAACGCACTGTTGACTATTACATTTTTTGAAGTTTTTATGTTGATCTTACTTCCTATCTTGTGTGATATTCTTTCAATTTCATGATCACTTGGAATATTGGGCTTCACGTTCCGAACAGTTTGTCGAGGGTTCCGTTTTTCTGAAGAGTTTTGCAGCGGTAACTGTACATGAAGCTCAGTCTTTTCCACAGCTGCAGAGCAGGGAACCTTTTTTTTCTTGTATGAGGTTGGCTTTGTTAAAGCTTCCATGTTTTTTCCACCAGAAGAGCTGCTGCTGTCCACGATTCTTTTTGAGGTTTTAATCTTGGTCTCAGTCTCAACTGGAATTTTGGGTTTGACGTGAATAACCATTTCTTGAATCTTTAGTATTTGTGGAAAGTTTCGCACCGGTAACTGTACTTGACGCTCAGTCTTTTCCACAGCTGCAGAGCGGGGAACCTTTTTCTTCTTGTATGGGGTTGGCTTTGTTAACGCTTCAATGTTTTTTCCACCAGAAGAGCTGCTGCTGTACACGATCCTTTTTGAGGCTTTAATGTTGGTCTCAGTCTCAACTGGAATTTTGGGTTTGACGTGAATAACCATTTCTTGAATCTTTAGTATTTGTGGAAAGTTTTGCACCGGTAATTGTACTTGACGCTCAGTCTTTTCCACAGCTGCAGAACAGGGAACCTTTTTCTTTTTGTATGAGGTTGGCTTCGTTAAAGCTTCCATGTTTTTCCCACCAGAAGAGCTGCTGCTGTCCACGATCCTTTTTGAGGCTTTTATGTTGGTCTCAGTCTCCACTTTGTGTGGTCTTTGACATCTAAATGCTGATATTTCTGTCCTAGTTTCCCTACAGACAGTTTTGTTATTTGTAGTTGCAGATTTTCCAACAGTTAGGTTTGCTGCAGTAAATGCTGGAACTATTGTATTAGTTTCCCTACAGACAGTTTTGTTATTTGAAGTTGCAGATTTTCCAACATTTAGCTTTGCTGCAGTAAATGCTGGAACTTTTGTATTAGTTTCCCTACAGACAGTTTTGTTATCTGAAGTTGCAGATTTTCCACTTGCAGTGTCTTGGCAGACAGACATGAGTCTATGTGCTGATCTTACATAAGGATGTTCTTTACTTTTAGAAAGATGATTCATGCTAATAAAATTATGCTTTAGTGCTTCTTCTGGAGTAATTCTGTTCTTTGAATTAACACACAGCATCTGCTTTAATAGGGATTCAAATTCTGTTACATCTTTAAGCTTTAAAGAATCACCGTGGCTAATGGTAGACTGCATTTGGCTGTAATACCGACATTTCTTATGATCGTACAGCACATTATCGATCGTGCCAATAGCCCTGAAAACCCAATCTGTCATTCTCCCTTTATAACCCATATACTCTGTAGGAATCTTGAATTTGAACTTATTTCCAGATGAAGTTTTGTTTTCAGAAAAAAAGTCATGCACTCTTAAACCTTCCCGTAAAACATGATCTGGGGGTGTACCATGCATTCGAACAATGGTTGCAATATATTCATATTCAGAAGTTCTTGGATATAGGTGTTTAAAGAAATACATAAATACCAAAGAACATCCGAGACTCCACATATCCACACTTTCATTCATTGGGAGGCCAAAGACAGCCTCAGGGGCTCTGTACCCCAAAGCCTGAATCTGGCTTGTACGTTTTAAATCAGATATATTTCTTGCCAAACCAAAATCAATTAGCTTTACTTTGAAAGGATGAGTGGCATGATTTACTAACATTAAGTTGTCTGGTTTGATGTCAGTATGAGCAAGACCCATCGACTTTAGAGCGTTTAAAGCCACCAGAATTTGCTGAGCAATTGGCCGTATTTCAGACACTTCCATTGGCTTCCGGTTTCTTTTAGACATGAAATGTAAAACATCTTGGTCTAGTTTTTCAAAAACAATACAATGTTGCAATCCAAGACTAAAATGTTCCACTAATTTCAAAAGATTATTTTTGTCCGGATCGGCGCATTTGATTTTATCTAGCATCTTTGACTCCCTTATTCCATTATTTGTGGCCAAAATTTTCACTGCCACATTTTTAAATGTAGATAATTGTTGATAGTGGATTACTGCCCCAAAGGATCCTTGACCCAAAAAACACATTTGCAGGTAAACGTGTTTGTTACTTTTAAGAATAGCAGGGTATTGAAAGTGAGAACTCTTTAAAAGGTCCATCCTTTGCTATAATCACAAATTTTTAAACAACAAATTAAGGATTCTTATGTCTTGATTTGCTTGTCTTTATGAAACACCTTTCAAAGTCCAAGTTTTTCAAGTGTTACTTATGTACGTTTTTGCAAGACAAGACAATTCATCTGTCATGTTCATGGGATTTAAAACTGTGTAATATGATGACATATGACATCACATCTCAACTATTGACATCACAGTGACGACATATGACATCACAGCTCAACTATTGACATCACAGTGATGACATATGACATCACAGCTCAACCAACTATTGACATCACAGTGATGACATATGACATCACAGCCCAACTATGTTGACATCAGAGTGATGAAATTTGACATCACAGCTCAATTGGCTGGCTGGTGACATCATAGCACCATTTTTTGTGGTTCTTTTTTTAGCACCTAGGCATACGGGGTGAGTGGTGTTGTTGTTGACAATTTTTGTTATACGTTTAGTTTACTCACATAAAATAACGCGTGGACTCGGAGGGAAGACCAAGCTTGACTGCCACAGGGTTGACGACCTTAACAAAAGGTCATCAACCCTGTATGTCTCATATGGTCCGATGTAGCAGGGCATCAGCTTTCTTGAACTGGATATCTGTGGAAGAGAACCAAACTCTATCTCCCACCTTGTAGTCTAGAGCGGCCGTTCTCCTGCGGTTGGCAACTGCAGTAAGCTTCTCCTGGTTCCTTAGCAACCGGTGTCGAAATGTCTCCCAGACACGTCGGGAGATACGTTGTGCAAAAGAATGTTGCCTGCACTTTAATGATAATTTTTACATTATCCCCTGATTTATCAGGCAGTCTGGGAGCAGAAGGTGGAGAGAGGCAATCAATCAAACCTCCTGGGAAAGATTTTTCGGGGAGGAGAGACTCAGAATGAGAAACTTTGACAAGCAGATCAAAAGCTCTGTGCTTGTCTTGCCCACTTGAGCAGATTGCTTGAGACCCCTGAACTTGTGCGGAAGATGGATGCCACCTTGGAGCAAGTTTCTGCCCGGATTTGAGGGAAGACTGGGCTAAATTCATTCACCCACTTCTCATTCGGATTAAACTCTGCCTCACACAAAGCGAAGAGCAAGTCACGGACTTTGCCTGCAGAACAAACAACCTGCTGGCGCCCAAAAGCATTTTATCTAATCAGACTCCCCGAAGGAGCTGTGGACAACTGTCCTTGGCTCCACCAAAACAAAGCCGCTTCTACAGAGTGGACTACAGCAGCTGTTCTTGAGGGTTGATAACTGCAACTCACCCCCTCCCTGCTTGTCCTCGGCTTCCCAACCCCCTCCCTCCCTCCTCTGTGTGCTGCCCGGAAGATGTGCCTGGCTCATGGAGCTGCACCTGATGGACAGACTCATGGGGGGCCCCCCCACTCCCGTCCACCACCGTACCCCCCCTGAGCCTCATGTACTGTGTCTTTGTCTGAATATGTGCTATTTGTGTTTAAACGGTGTAGTTTTTTTCTTGTATCAACACATTGTACGCAGTGTAGGGATACAACTTTTTTTTGTCACCAAACCCAACCCCGGCCCTCTTCGTGGTCCATCTGCATGCTATACAAAAGTGCGCCGGCGCAGGTCATCTAAGGCGCTCGGCTGCATTGACCTCAGTAACCTCTCGAGATGTGTGTGTATCCTGTGTTGTTGTTTGTCTGACCTTCTTCATCGAGATGTACTGGAACTGAGGAACTGAGTTTCTCCTTGTTGGGATTAATAGAGTTTTCATTCATTCATTCATTCAACACACCTGAACCAATCTGGCAACCCAATAATGACGTTACGCCCCTCTTAGCAACAATTGGTCAACATTATTGCATCTGAGCCTGGAACAGTGTGCATTTACGAGCGCATTTTGTCCCATTGATCAAAGCAAAAACAAGAGAACATCATGCCAAAGAGACTTTATCCACCAGGCGCTGAAAAAAGATGGAGAGCTTAAACATCAATCACAAATTTAGGGACTGACCCAACCCCAGACCAGTTCTGATAGGAGTGGAGGAGGTGGAGGTCGTGCAGACCTATAAATATCTTGGGCTGTGGCTGGACAACAAGCTGGACTGGACGAGCAACACGAGGCAGCTGTACAAGAAGGCCCAGAGCAGGATGTACTTCTTGAGGAGGTTAAGATCCTTCAACATCTGCAAGAAGCTCCTGGGGATCTTCTACCAGTCTGTGGTCGCCAGCGCTCTAACCTACGCTGTGGTGTGCTGGGGGGGCAGCACCTCAAAGACAGACTTCTCCAGGCTGAAGAAGCTGATCAGGCGGGCTGGTTCTGTGGTTGGCACAAGGCTGGACCCTCTGGCTACTGTGGCAGAGAGAAGGACACTCAAAAAACTAACGTGTATCCTGGACAATGCCACCTACCCTCTGCACACGACCATCAGTAGCCAGAGAAGCACCTTCAGCAAGAGGGTGCTCCTCCCAAGGTGCAGGACTTATAGACTGAGGAACTCCTTTATCCCCCGTGCCATCAAACTCTTTAACCACCACTTAGGAGGGGGGAGGGGGACAGAAAAGGAAAGGGAAAGGGCCTGAATGACTTTTTTTTTGATGTATATGCTGCTTTGCAGATATTTAAACTGTTTCAAACTATATGTATGTCAAGCAGTGCTGTATGCGATGGAGATGTCAATTTCCATGCGGGAACCTCCCAAATGGATAAATAAAGTTGTCTGTCTGTCTGTCTGTCTGTCTGTCTGTCTGTCTGTCTGTCTGTGTGTCTGTCTGTCTGTGTGTCTGTCTGTCTGTCTGTCTGTCTGTCTGTCTGTCTGTCTGTCTGTCTGTCTGTCTGTCTGTCTGTCTGTCTGTCTGTCTGTCTGTCTGTCTGTCTGTCTGTCTATCTATCTATCTAAGTCTGGAGGATGTTGGGGCTGTATTTTTACATTATCCTGCCTTTCAGTGCAGCTGCGCGATTTATGTAAAATACTAACCCATTCGAGGAAAAGTTTGCTAGCAAATGACCCCACCCCGTTTGTCGTAATTTCCAATGAAAAACTCGAAAATAATTCTGATACAAGTTTCTAAGATGAGTTCGGACATGACCTTCCAAAATGGCTGAGAGCAGAGAAAAGTAAATAATGATAATGGTGTGGTGGCTGACAAATGTTTAACTTATTGTATTGTTTGTTTATTTTTTAACTTGTCCTGTCCAACAGCTGGGCAGACAGATGAGAGCTGAGGGCCTCTTGTGTTGGACATATTTTACTTTAACAACACGGGTTATTAATCTTCATACAAACCAGAGGTATGTCTGAATAAACCCCTTTTGTAATTGAGGCCAAACTTTATTAATTTCAACCATGTTTGAAAATCTTGGGTGTTGGACCGGACGGAAAAGGAAAGAAAAGGGAGGGATGTTAGAGAGAGAGGGGGGTAGGAGGGTGATAATAGGAGGGGAGGGGGGATAAGACCATGAAGCAGCATAAAGCAACAAGTTTACTGGTTGTTTATCGTTACGGTAAGGTTCAAATATAGTACAAAAAGGGCGGGGCCTGTCCACACACACACTCAAATGTTATCAACACACCTGTTAGCTGCAAAAATGTCCACATGTCGACATGTACACAAAACAGATAGTGTTCACATGCATACTTATGCCTTAAAACCAACTAGTGTGAAATATTTCAGTCATTAAACCATGCAAACTGTTAGTGCAAAGGTGAGCTAACACCTGTGCTCAGGTGAGTGTTTATGTTCTACTAAAATGGATGGTGGAACATGAAAAGAAGGAGGGAGAGTGCCCAGCCATCCCCACCCCAAGACCCCGCCGCAGCAGCAGCGGTAGCCAGAATCCCCCCAACGCCACATGGGAACAGGCAGGGAACAACCGCCCCCCCGGGCGACCAAGACCGCCACCCAGGCCAGGGCCAGCAGGACCGCCGCGAGGCCCCCAGAGCCAGAGAGCAGGGAGGCACGGAGGGAAAGAGAGCGCCGCCCCAGCCCAACCAGGAGAGCAGCCCCCTCGCCGCGCCGGGAGAGCCCAACGCAGGGCCCCACCAGAGAAGGACGCCCACAGCCCCAGACGAGCACCCCACCACCACCCAGGAGTTCCGGGCATCCCCCCGCCCCAACCCCAGGTACGAGCCAGGACCCCCCAAGGGAGACCCGCTCCGCACTCCAGGCAGCCACCCACCCGGCCCACGGTTGGTCCAGGGAGGAGCAAGGCAGGGGCCCGCCACCCCCGCCCAGGAGGGGGGAACCCCGGGGGAAAAAGGGGGCCCACAAGGGGTGTTGTAAATATGGCCCGACCAGGCTCGGCCACAGTTGGAAATTTGGCGGGGCCCAGCGCTCAGGGGCAAGGACCAGGACCCACCCCCCAGGGACACGAACACCCCCGGCTCAGATGTAATGTAAACCCCCCCACCGCGGGGAGACAGAACTGCCGGGCCCAGGAAGCCGGCACCCAGGGGACACGGCCTCCGTTGCCAAGGGGCCCGCACCCCCCACCAGGGAAGGGGTAGGGGACAGATGGTCCTAGGTCCCACCTTCCTTGCAAAATGTGTGTGCGTGTATGTGTGTTTGAGAGGGTGTGTGTGTGCATGTGTGTGTGTTTATGTTGAAATGTATATATTGAGGGGGGAGGGGTGTGTGTACTAAGGGGGGTGCAGTTAAAATTGGCGGGTAGGGCACTAAGGGGACATCTCCTGATTACTCACAGTGATGTCCCCTCACCCTCCCCACCAAGGCGCCCTGAATGTCTAAGGTGCGGTTAAAATTGGCGGGTAGGGTGCTAGGAGGACATCTCCTGCTTGCTGGCAGTGATATCCAAGCACCCCCCCTACCAAGGACCCTACATGTCTAAGGTGCAAATAAAACCGAAAGAGGGGGGGCCCACTCCATACGGCAACCATAGGGGGGGGGGCTACTTGGCAGTGGCCCATAGGAGGGGGGCCACTGCCAAGTAGCCCCCCCCCCAAGGCGCATCACAGGCTAAACCCCCCTCACCCTCACCCTAATATGAGGTTATATGAGGAAGGGGGTGAGTTGAGGACAGCTGGTAGACTGTCCCCCGGTGGTCAAACAGCTGTCCCCCAGCCCCCCCCCCCCCCCCAGCAAAGGGGCCAGGCCCACCCAGCCCAGGGGCCCCACCCCCAGAGGTGCCGACACCCCAGGCCCGGCACCACCCACCCCACACAGAGAGAGGAGCCAGAAAGCATCCCCCCCCCCCCCCCCCCCGGAGCAAGCCCAGGCCCCCACCCCCAAACGCCGGCCCTAGAAGAGCTCTGGTCAGGCCTCGACGGGACCGAGGCAGCCAACCGGCTGGGGCAACCGCCGATTGCCTCAGCGGAGACCCCGACCCGTCAACCCCCCCCCGCCCCGTACCAATAGTTGGCCCCCCTCCCCCCCAGAACGCCCCCCCGCAGGACAGGGCCGACAAGCCCCCCACCCCACCCCAGACCCCGCAGCCGTAGCGGATGACACCCAGAGCGACCGGGGGCCCCGAGAGGGTTGTCCCGTCCCGTCCCAGAGCCAGGGAAGGGCCGATCCCAGCCCCAGGTGCAGATGGGCAGCCCATCCAGCGCCGCCGCCCCCCCCCGAGCAGGGCCCCCCGCCAACCCCCCCCAACACAAGCAAAGGGACCACCCCCCCAAGCCAAGCCAGACCACCACCACACCCCCCACCACGCCCCCCCACACCCAAGCCCAGAGGACCACGCAGCTCCCCAGCCCGCCCCACCCAGGCCCCGGACCCGACCCCCAACCAACGGAGCCCCCACCACCCCCCGCCAGGCACCGGAGGCCCCGACCCCCACCCGAACCACGGCAGAAGGGCAAGGAGCAGCGACGACCAGGCCCCCCACCCCCTAAGTCATGGAGTTAGCCATGGTAGACCAGAGAGACTGAATTTTTTCAAAGTTACTTGAACCTTGGGCTGACATTTTTTCCAAGCCGATATGATCAAACAGCAGATTTCTGTGTTGAGTTATATTTATATTTTTCTTGTTTTTACAATTTATTAAAATAGTTTTTTAGCAATACAAAGAGTTATGAAAATGATAGAGCCTAATCTTCCTTCTACATCGATGGCACTCATGTCACCAAGCACACAAAGTGACGGTGAAGCCGTGATTGAAACTTTAAGCCAGACTGATAGATCGGCACATACATGCTGCCAGAGAGCCTGGACAGGCGTGCAGAACCACAGTGCATGCATGTAACTGTCGGGTAGATTACTGTCACAGTGCTGACAAATGTCTGAGTTGCTGAGACCCATCTTGAACATCCTATGTCCAGTGTAGTAAATTCTGTGAAGTGTTTTGAAATGGATTAGCTGCAGATTTGGACTTTTTGTCAGTTTAAAGGTGTTTAGACATAGTTCTGACCAGAAGCTTCCATCTGTGCTGATGTTCAAATCCGCATCCCATTTTGTTGTTGGAAGTGAAATATTATTATCTAAATTACATAAAAGTTTGTATATTTTGGAGAGAGTTTTATTCATTGAGAAATTAATCAGAGTGGTAACTACATCTGGTGGTTTTAAATCGTTGTCTCTGTATTTAAACTTTTTAGTAATAATTGATTTAAGTTGCTGATATTCCAAGAAGTTATTTATTCCATGTTTGTCTTGAAGTTCCTGGGGAGTTATGAATCTTCTATCAATAATTATCTGCTCTAGTTGTTTTATGCCCCCTGCTTGCCAAGCTGGGAAGTGGATCATTTTTTTGTTTATAAGGATGTCTGGGTTGTTCCAGATGGGTGTCATTTTGCATGGTTGAATTGATGATTTTGATATTTCAAGAAATTCCCACCAGGCTGTTAAAGTGGCATTTATATTAATACTTTTGAAACAATCCTGTTTTTTAACTGTTGGCTAATAAATGGAAGATCTGACATGTTGATCTTTCCACATAACGCCTGTTCCAAGTCTAACCATGAGTTGGTTTCTGGATTATTTTTTAACCATTTTAAGATGTATTGTAATCTATTTGCAAGAAAGTAATTGTGGAAGTTAGGTAATTCTAATCCTCCACAGCTTTTTGCAGATTTTAAAGTTTTTAGACTGATTCTTGCAGGTTCATTGTTCCATAAAAAGCTTGATATGGATGAGTCTACTGTTTTGAACCATTTTAATGGCGGTTGTGTGGGAATCATTGAGAATAGATAATTAACTTTGGGTAAGATTTTCATTTTTACCGTGGCTACCTTGCCCATAAGGGACAGAGGCAGGTTGGTCCAGCGTGTTAGATCGTCCTGTATGTCTTCCAGTAATGGGGTGTGGTTTAGCTGCACCAGTTCTGATAGTTTGGGGGGAAAATTGATACCTACATATTTGATATTTCCTGATTTAACTGGTATTGTGAGTCTTTGCTCTGCATTACTGTTCAGTGGTAATAAAACAGACTTATTCCAATCAATGGAATAGTCTGTATTGTATTGTTTATTTGTTTTGCTAACACATATTTAGCGCGTTCTGCATTTTCCAGTTTATGTCAGTATAAAAACTGCTGTTAATCTATTATAGCAAGTCAGGTAATCTGACTTTTTCAACAACCAGTGTTTCTTAAAATCTTGCATTAGCATGAAATATGGAGATTGAAAACTACCAAATACAAATAGGAAATAAATGTTCTTATTTCTAAATGACAAACAAAATCAATATACTAATTTTAGAATAATGAACATACAAAATAATAGATAAAAAAGTGTATAAATGCCTATATTTCCACTTTTACTCAAATTATTGTTCACATTTATCATTCATAAATGGGAAGGTTTATTTCTTTGTATTTTGCAGTTTTGGTTTTACATAATGATGATATTTTGCACCATTTCTGTCATGGTTTGGGTTTGTTTTGTCTTGGTTTTTGCTTTAGTTCTTGTTCTGTCTTGTTTGGTTCTGTTTCCTGTTTTATTTTGAAAAGTTTCCTGTCTTGTCATGTCTTGAGTTTTACTTTCTTGGTCCCCATCTGCCCTGATCATGTTCACCTGTGTCTTGTCTGCCCTGTCTGTATATAAGTCTTGTCTTTGCCTTCCTCTTGTGCGGGTCCATTAACGTCTTCATGTCATAGCGTCTTAACGTCTTCATGTGTCTTCGTCCCTTCTGCCTTGTCCATGTTTCTTGCCACGCCACAGTAAGTTTTGTTTTTGTTTTGTCATCCTGCTCGGCAGCGCCTTTTGTTTACCATTGAACACCTTACCCTGAAACCATTTGCCTCCCGCCTCAGCGTCTGGGTCCTACCTGCTCTCCTGCCCCCCACACCCTGACAATTTCTTCTCAGCCGACAGTTTATTCTGCTCTCAAAAAGTATCAAAAATATTGGAGGTGGTGCAGCATCCACATCCCAAGATGTTCCTGATATCACTGAAGATTTTATCTTCAGTCTGCTCTATGCTGCCATGAAGCAGCATAGAGCAGACAGGTTTACTGGTTGTTTATCATTACGGTACGGTTCAAATGTAGGACATGGTTCATTTTAAATGAACCACTAAACTATTAGTAGTATTCTGCTTTAGTTATTTTATTAGCTTTATCATTAATTATTGTGTAAAATTAATTCTTGTTTTTTTCAGCTGCAGAAGAAACTCCTGTCACCACATCATCTATAGAAAGGGAAAACATTGATGCTGCTGCTGGTAAGTTCAAATCTAGCCAATATGGAATTGATATCAAACTTATTGTTTCATTATTACTTGAAAAATAGTCATACATTTGTGCACACAACAGTGAAGGCACTTCTTTCCAACATGTCCAACAGCGTCACAGCAACTGTTATGTAAATTTGATTGGACTGTTTGACTTTTCACTGTTTGCTTTGGTTAAAGTTATGTATCTGATGTTCCAGAGGCTCCAAGAGAGCCGTGTCTGGAAGAGGAGCCTACTGGATCCAAAATTCCACCCACCTCGAATCCAATTGGTCCAGCTAAATGGCCAACCACACTCTCTGATCCAGTAAGAATAGATTTGGTGCAAAGAGGTCCTTTTCAGACTGACAAAGACTTTGACTTTCCAAAATCATATATATATATATATATATATATATATATATATATATATATATATATATATATATATATATATATATATATATATATATATATATATATATATATATATATATATATATATATATATATATATATATATATATATATATATATATATATGATAGATAGATAGATAGATAGAGAGAGAGAGAAAGAGAGATAGAGAGAGAGATAGAGAGATAGAGAGATAGAGAGAGAGATAGATAGAGAGAGAGATAGAGAGAGATAGAGAGAGAGATAGAGAGAGATAGAGAGAGAGAGATAGAGAGAGATAGAGAGAGATAGAGAGAGAGATAGAGAGAGATAGAGAGAGAGATAGAGAGAGATAGAGAGAGATAGAGAGAGATAGAGAGAGATAGAGAGAGATAGAGAGAGAGATAGAGAGAGATAGAGAGAGATAGAGAGAGAGAGATAGAGAGAGAGATAGAGAGAGATAGAGAGAGATAGAGAGATATAGAGATAGAGAGATATAGAGATAGAGATAGATATATAGATAAAGTCCCGCTCGCCACCATTCTGCGGGAGAGAGATGTCTCAATCCCAGTTACATGGGCTCCGGGGAAGGAGTGGAATCCTGTTGTGGAGCACAGGGGCTTGAACGGAGCGCTGGAACTCCCACAGGAAGCGGCGGGCAGGGAATAAGGTTGCTTTGTTGTTCTCGACCCTGCTCTTGTATCCTCCGATCGATGCGCACTGCCAGGTCGATCAGCTCCTCCAGATTCTCTGAAACCTCCCTCACCGCCAGCTCAACCCTAACCCTCTTTGAGTACCCTGGAGAGGCCCCGAAGAAAGACGTCCACCAGCTCCTCGTCCGACCAGTGGGTGCTGGCAGCCAGAATCCGGAAATCCAAGGCATAATCCGAGATGCTGCGAACTTGCTGGAGATGGAGGAGCTCCGAAGCGGCAGCTCAGTGAGGTGTGGTTGGGTCGAACACCATGAGGAGTCGGGTGAAGAAGTTCCTCTCTTCTCTATTCTTGATCATTATTCATCATTTAGTTCTCCATGCCTCTGTTTGGCGCAGTGCGATTCATGTACTCTCCCTCTTTCCCTCTCCCCTCCTGGGGAGTGGGAGTGCTTCCAGATTCCAGTTGTTTCATCCGTGGTCCTGTTCCTGACCGTGTACCTCGTCTCTGGCTCGACTCTACTACTGCTTCTACACCTGGCTGTGGATCCTGCCTCTAGCTCGTCTCTGCTCTGTACCTGGCCGTGTAACTCGTCTCTGCTCCTGCTCTGACACCTGGCTGTGGATCCTGTCTCCGGCTCGACTTGCACCACTGACTGTCCCCCCAACCACAGCTGGATGAAGGTCGTCTGCTGGACTTTAAATATGTTGTTGTAGAGTTTGATAAGTTAATTCTTCTCTAAGAGTTCTGGTAAATCGCCTGTCCATCCTGGGGGAGGATCCCTCCTTCACGTGGACACCCCTGAGGTTTCTTCGTTTTTTCCGCAATCCATTTTTTTTGGGAGTTTTTCCTTACCGCGAAGGGGGGTCTAAGGGCAGGGATGCCAGTATAGCTTAGTCAGTTATTAGTTTAATTTAGTATTTTCCTATTGAACTCTATGTATTCATGATCCTTTTGAGTTCATGTTTCACTTTTTCAATTACTGATACGAAGCCCATTGAGACGACTGTTGTTGTGAATTTGAGCTATACAGATTAAATTGAGTTGAATTGAGTTGAATTGAATTGAAAGAACGCCCGAAAAGGGTGGCACCGTTCAGCGTAGCAGTCCCACTCTGCCAACCCCCATCGCTTGGCTCGGCTCATCAAAAAGCCCAGAGCAAAGGCCACTTTGCTCTGTTCAGAGCAGAGACAGAGAAGCATGCTCCAATCTAGAGAAGCTGCTGCATACCAGAACTGCAGCCGTGCATCTCCTGAGTCAGGCCCGACAGTTCACCTCCTTGAGCAGAACCTCCTTCGGTGGATGATCCAGGTAAGTCTCTGGAGTGGGAACTTCCCGCTGGGTTTAACATGGTCGCAGTGTAATGTTACGGCTCGTTACTAGAAGGTAACCAGGAGCAGGATGGACTTGAATCCAAGGGATTGGAATGCCAAAAGGTTTAATAACCAAGATCCACCACATATGTGGGACAAAAACATGACACTAACGACAGGACAAAGCTGGAAACTGCGACAACAAAAATCCAAACGACAACTCCATAAATACCTGAAATAATAATTAACAAGCACAAACAGCTGTTAAGGTTGGAGACAGTAAATAAGGGGGAGGTGCAATGCTGCCACACTGCACTAATTGTGACATGTAGTTTGTAAAGAGCCGCGAAGGAGGGTAAGGGCTGGGATGCCCTGTTTAGTTTATTCTGTTTAGTTAAAGTTTAATATATTTTCCTATTGAATTCCATGCATTCATGATCCTTTTGATTGTATTTTTACTTTACAATTACGGGTACAAAGCCCATTGAGGCGACTGTTGTTGGGAATTTGAGCTATACAAATAAAACTGAATTGAATTGAATTGAATAAGGGCATGACAAATACACAAATTTTATGCTTTTGATGTACATTTGGACTTTTCTCTAACACGACTGCAATAAAGTACCCTTTTCTGACCTTTAAAAAAATCTTTAATTGCTCTGTTTAACTCTTATGCTATCTTAGATGACCCCACCCTTGCATTGACGTGTTATTCCTACCATGACAAAGGTGGATAAAGGTGGAAAGATTTCATGTAATACATGGACACCAGTGAAGATCACAAATCATTGAAAAAAAAAGGTTCAGCGCACTGTCTAGTGGGTCTAGATGACCCAACTCCCAATGTTAAAGTGCCTAGGATCGCACAAGGGATAATAAAGAAAGTGCAGCTGCTTGTATCAGTTTTACCTGTAATGCCGGGTTCTCACTGATCGTGATTTGCACATCAAATTCATTTCAGTCAGACAACTCATGCAGTAAAGAAAATTCATTTCCATATTTCTTTTAGTGTGGCATGAGGCTCTGTTCAGATAAATTAAACAAAGATCTCTGTAGAAAACTTTGGGTATTAAACTTCCCCCCCAAAACCAAAAGGAGATCAGCATGAATTTGAAGAGAATGTGAATGTTAAGATCAGTATTATGTGCGTTTAAGTCAGATGAAGTGTGTTTCGGAACCATTCCATATTTGACAGACTTACCCAGTCGGACTGCTATGTGGGACCCAGCACGATTGACCGTAGGGCCACTCCCGTTCGAGTACAGCGCCACGAAGGGAACAAACACACTATCTAGTGAAACTGCTATGTGTGACAGGTGAATAGGTGAGTTGATTAGACTGAACCGCCTGCAGGGAGGAGTAACCAGGTAAACGCACTGCTCTAGTTGCCTGCCTGAAATAATCCCAAGGTCATTCATGTCTGCCACCTGGGTTTTGACACGCAACAAATATGTTGCAAGATGATTATCCAAAAGTGTGTTCATAACTCTGACGCACCCAAAGTGTTTTTTTTGGGGGGGGGGGGGCATCAACTATAAAGGTGTAAGTAGGGCATTGACGCTCTGTGCAATGAAACATTCCAATCGTCCGTCGCACAGAGATGTAGGGTGCCCCTGGAGTAAGGCCGGTACCCCACCCACGACATGGAAACACGCCATGCTTTGGGTTAAAGTTGGGGCCCTTGTACCTCTCGACACACGGACACCTGCGGTGCTCCAGGGGCACCCACCTGCCTGTCTGCTTGCCTGCTCACCAGCCAGCCGGCAAACCCGCAGACTTTCAGCCAGCCATCCTACCCTATAAAATGAAACATTGGCTGGATGAAAGGAAATAAATTACTGTACTGTTACCAACACCAGGAATGCCATCAAAGCAACAAAATAGATTTTAAGTTGAAAACAGAAGAAAATGCCAACAGTAATGAGCACACGATGCTTTTCCTTTGTCGTCCAGGATGCGTGTCTTTAGTCACTTAACATAAAACCTTTTTTTCATATGTGCGAAGTTTTCTTTCAGTATTTTCAAAACTGCAGTCTTTAAACGATAAATGTATACCAGTCCAACATTGAATAAGATCTTAAAATTCTCCAGTTGTGGTCTTCCTATTCTAGTTTAAACTGAAACCGCTTAAAATCCGAGTAACCAGTGTTTAACATTTTGCCAGCATGGTCTTACACGAGGCACACTGACAGCAAAACACATTGCCTGGTAAAAGCTACACGCGCCAGAATCACAGCATAACACAGCGGTAGTTCAGCCAGAGGCCTTTCAGATTGCCATTCACTCCATCCGCTCCGTTAAGCTTCATTACATTTTTCTTTTTCTTTTAAAAGTATTAAAAAATACTATATACTGGAGAAATCTCAAATCAAGGCTGAAAAGAACGTATTTAAGATACACCAACCAGTTGAAAACAGAAGGAAATGCCAACAGCAATGAACACACGATGCTTTTCTTTTGTCGTCTGGATTGCATCTCAGGTGCTCATGCACAAATGCACCGTCTGAAACAACACAGCACCCAACTGTCTGCATTGGTTTTGTTCCTTCCATTCTGCATTCAACAAGATCCAAAATCAAACAAAAAACTAAATTCTGATTTTCACATTTAATTAAAAACAATTTTTTTTAATACTTGAATTAAGTTGGACATTTCAAACCAACAACAGTATTATTTCTGTTTGCCACACACTCCCCTGAAAGCAAAGTGGCTCCCGACAATTGCACATGGCCTCAACATGGATTAATTTTTTTTTGGACCACACCAAAAACTATATCTTTAGAACTCTGAAACATTCAAATTGAAAATATGTACACTGCATCTTTAAACCAAATGTGGTGGACTGTATGGCAAAATGGTAGGTATGTTTGTGAAGTAAAAGTACTAGGCTGAACTGAATAGGAGTGCATTTGTGAGAAATAGCAAGTGTAGGGTGTTTTCCTCTGGACTTTCGTAATGTTAAGCAATTTTGTGTCTTCCAATGTCGGTAAACGTTCTGTTTTTTCTTTCATGTGTATTATTTCTGTCTTTGTAAAAAGAGACACATTACAGTTTCATTGGAGTCATTCTGAAGAAGGACAGGAAGTGAGGTAAGGGAAAGTGTGTATGGAGAAGTAAATTCATTCATATTACAGCCTTTATTTCCGACAGGATTTTCTTTTCTACTACTATTTAATTTTTTAATTGACAGGCAGTTTAAAAGTCACAAATGGTTTTTGATAACTTGTTCCCATTTTACATATAACAGTACACCATTGATCAATAAATGGCAGGTACATTTCATAAGTTAAACTTTATTTCCAAGAGACAACTACTGTCACAGTCAGCAGCTTTGTTCAGTCTGCTTTTTTTTTCTTTCCTGTAGCCATAAAAGGGAGCATTTTTCTAAAAAAAAAATGTAAAAAAAAGAATTCTTAAAGCACTATTGTATATGTCCTAAAGGCGGTTAATTGCATTTATTTACGTGTGATCAAGCACAAAAACCGATGGAAATTCACGTTGACGGCACATAATAAGTGCAGACAAGATGCACATTGCTCTATTCCCCGCATGTATTTTAAGTGCGTCCAAGGCTAAATGTTGTCAGCCACAGATACTTCCTGCAGGTCCGTGTGGCCAAGCTAAAAGTACAACATTGACAACATGTATTTAGAAAATTACGTGTGAACGGTCAATTTCAATCTAACTAACCTCCCAAATTAAAAAAAAAATTAAAAAGTACATGTTGAGCCTTAATTTAATTAACTCCCTAATCTGGTAGGTGGCAATATTGCACATGGAAACTTGCTAATGCAGCAGAAGAAGAAGACGGGCATACAGTTGAGCTCCGCCTCTTTCTGCATACAGCAGCCAGGGGATCGAAGAGCCATGCAGCTCTGGAGCTGCAGGTTGCCGACCCTTGCACTAGAATATTTGCATTTAAGATATTTGTAATACCAGTTTTCTTAACCCATTGGCAATTTAAAAAAATAATTTATTTCTTAATTTTTTGCTTATTCAAAGAAATGTTTGAACAATTTTTTGATTCATTGTTTTTTTTGCAGTGTAGTCAACAAAGTAAAAACTGTCATATTAAAAATACAGTAATGCCAATAATGCAGTGTACTGATAATTCTTTATATTTAGATACAAGTAAAAATATAAATTTAACATATGACCTTTTCTTTAAACCTTTTATACGGATCTCTGTGAAAGCCATGGACTAGTCACCTCAAATGAGATGATTGAACAGTCTTATCAGAGCTATGGCGCCATCTAGTGCTGCAGGAACTGGATATCAGCTATTCGTAGAATAAAGTCCTTCTTCAGGTCAAGCATATTATTTTAATTGTAAAATAAAATACATAACAAATTATGTTTAAAAAAAACAGGGACTGCACATGGGAAAAATCTGACTTTGAAATAAATAAATGTTCTAATTATTTAAATGTTCTCTGATGCAGCGTTTTTTTAAGTAGGTTTTATTTAAGAGTCAAAATAAGATTTGAAGCTTAAAATCTTTAAATTTAGAAAGCTTTTGTGGCAACATGATCAAAATGATTAAATTTAGTACCGGTAGTTTGTAGTTCAGCTTGGTGCTCCTGCAGATCAAATTTTAACCAGTAAACAATCATCCGTGTCAGTTTTTTTCTTTTGTTATGAATTAATTTAAACCCAATGTTTTAGTTTTTTCATTCCCAATCTTTGTCTTTATCTCTTTTTCATGTCACATTTTTTTGTTTTTCAAATTTTGGTCATGTTTCATGTAATTCACTAAACAGACATCAGTCTCAGTCTCCTACAGTCCATCCACAAGAATAACCCCAGACACAATATTAGAATTTGAGGGCTTTTGCATTACATCAGTGGGGCTACCTTGTTTGTTTCATGTTCTTTTACTAGTCAAAAGCAGAGATTCCTTTGATTTATGCTTTGTCAATGTGGTCAGACAGCTATTACTGAAAGTTTCACTGATAGTGGAAAAAGAGAAACAAAAGAGGATCTTACTAATTGTAGACTCTAGACTTGAGTTCCCAGAGTTGTCAGACTTTCTCTAGGGAGGTGCTGAACTAAAGTCAGACTTTTTTCATGGGGCAGTGGGTTTTGGGAGTGGGAGGTAGACCATTTCTCCTCTGAAAAGAGCCCTGCATTTATACATTTCCCTTAGGTCAAAACTATGCAAATTTACTAAGGTTTGAGTGTGCAATGTCATGTATTTCCATAATGTGGTGAACTCAGTCACAGTAGGCCATGCTCAAGGCTGTTCCTGCGAATATGAGTCTTTTCTGAAATGTTCAAATTATTTATTTTTAGATTATTTATGGTGATCTTATTAGGTTTCATTGTTTTAACTCGGAGTTACAGCTGTAAAATATTTACTTGTTATTTTTAGAAAAAATCTCTCAATTTACAATGACAGCACGTTATAAGAATTAGCAATAATCCATCTTCTAAAGCCAATTAATCAATTTCAAGGTTAAAGGGTTGCTGGAGCCTGTCCCAGTCACTGTTGGGTGAAGGCGGTGTACACCCTGAACAGGTCACCTGGTCTATTGCAGGGACACATAACCACATTTACACATGATTTAGAGACACCAATTAACCTATAAAGCATGTTTGTGGACTGTGAGAGGAAGAAAACCCACACATGTACAGGGAGAACATGCAAACTCCACACAGACAGGACTCTGCTGGAATTCAAATTCAAAGCCTTCTCACTGTGAGGCGAGGGCACTAACCACTACACCACCGTGCGGTGCAGCCCTATAATTACAACAATGTTAGCTTTATTACATTTCAAAACACTAACAGCAAAGGAATGAGAACGTTTTACTACCTTTTGAATATGATCTTAAAATAAAAAATAAAAAGATAAAATAAAAAATCTGTGAACATTAGACAGAATAAAAAATGCAAATATTATCGTGTTATTACTATAGCTACAAGTTAGACAAACTAGAGTCAACATGCATGATATTCAGATGCACATCTATTATGTTGACGAGTAAGGATAGATCATCTCTCCTAAATTTTTATCCCTTGTGCTAACTTGTGTGGTCCAGATGACCCCACTCCCAACGTTAACGTGCCTCCTAGGCACTTTCACGTTGGGAGTGGGGTCATCTGGACCCCACAAGACAGTGTGCTGAACCTTTTTTCTTCAATGATTTGTGATCTTCACTGGTGTCCATGGATTACATGAAATCCTCTTCACCTTTATCCACCTCTGTCATGGTAGGGATAACACGTCAATGTCAGGGTAGGGTCATCTGGACCCCACAAGATAGCACAAGGGTTATAAGTCCCACTCCGATCAACTCTTGATCTATTTTTCCCCAGTGGTCTTTTAATTATGATGATGATGACATTTTTAGCCTAAATAAAAAAAATAAACCTGTGTTATTTTCTTGGACATGCAGCGGGGAAAATAAGTATTGAACACGTCAACATTTCTCTCAAACAACACATTTCTAATCGATCTATTGACACGAAATTTTCACCAGATGTCGGCATCAAACCAAGTAATGCACACATAGAAAGAAATCCAAACATTTATGTCCATCTTTCTCTTTCGGCTTTTCCCATCAGGGGTCGCCACAGCGAATCATCCTTTTCCACCTCACTCTATCATGGACATCTTCTACCCTAACATTAGCCAACTTCATGTCCTCTGTTAAGACATCCATGTATCTCCTCTTTGGCCGTCCTCTTGCCCTCCTGCCAGGCAGCTCCATTTCCAACATCCTTCTACCAATATATCCACTATCCCTCCTCTGAACATGTCCAAACCATCTCAGTCTGGCTTCTCTGACTTTGTCGCTAACACAGGCAACATGAGCCGTCCCTCTGATGTACTCGTTCCTTATCCTGTCTAACCTGGTCACTCCTAAGGAGAACCTCAACATCTTCATCTCCGCTACCTCCATCTCAGCCTCTTGTCTCTGTCTCACTGCTACCGTCTCTAACCCATAGAGCAGAGCTGGTCTCACCACTGTCTTGTACACCTTTCCTTTGAGTCTTGCTGGCACTCTTCTGTCACACAACACTCCTGACACTTTCCTCCAACCGCTCCAACCTGCCTGCACTCGCCTCTTCACCTCTTTTCCACAATCCCCATCACACTGAACTGTTGACCCCAAGTACTTAAACTCCTGCACCTTCTTCACCTCAGTCCCCTGTAACCTAACGCTTCTACCTTGATCCCTCTCGTTCAGACACATGTATTCTGTCTTACTACGACTGACCTTCATACCTCTTCTTTCCAGAGCAAACCTCCACCTCTCTAGCTGTTCCTCCACCTGCTCTCTACTCTCACTGCAAATTACAATGTCATCCGCAAACATCATTGTCCAGGGAGATTCCTGTCTTACCTCGTCTGTCAGCCTGTCCATCAGCATAGCAAACAAAAAAGGACTCAAAGCTGATCCTTGGTGTAGTCCCACCTCCACCTTGAACTCCTCTGTCTGACCTACAGCACATCTCACCACCGTCATACTTCTCTCATACATGTCCTGAACTACTCTGACATACTTTTCTGCCACTCCAGACGACCTCATACAGTACCACAGCTCCTCCCTCGGCACCCTGTCATACGCCTTCTCTAAATCTACGAACACACAATGCAGCTCCTTCTGACCTTCTCTGTACTTTTCCATCAACATTCTCAAAGCAAAAATGGCATCAGTGGTGCTCTTACGGGGCATGAAACCATACTGCTGCTCACAAATCTCCACCTTCTTCCTAAGCCTGGCTTCCACTACTCTTTCCCACAGCTTCATTGTGTGGCTCATCAACTTTATTCCTCTATAGTTGCTGCAGTTCTGCGTGTCACCCTTGTTCTTAAAGATTGGGACCAGAACGCTTCTCCTCCATTCCTCAGGCATCTTCTCACTCTCTAAAATCCTATTGAACAACCTTGTTAGAAATTCCACTGCTGTCTCTCCTAGGCACTTCCATACCTCCACAGGTACGTCATCAGGACCAACGGCCTTTCCGCTCTTCATCCTTTTCAGAGCCTTCCTAACCTCATCCTTTCCAATCTCTGCTACTTCCTGCTCCACAACAACCACATCTTCCTCCCTTCTTTCCCTGTCATTTTCCTCGTTCATCAGCTCCTCAAAATACTCCTTCCATCTTTTCTGTACACTCTCTTGGGTTGTTAGCACCTTTCCATCTCTGTCCTTAATCACCCTTATCTGTTGCACGTCCTTCCCATCTCTGTCTCTCTGTCTGGCTAGCCTGTACAAGTCCTTTTCTCCTTCCTTTGTGTCTAACCTGTCATAAAGCTCATCGTAAGCTTTCTGTTTGGCCTTTGCCACCTCTCTCTTCACTCTACGCTGCGCTTCCTTGTACTCCTGTCTACCTTCCTCAGTCCTTTCTACATCCCACTTCCTTTTAGCCAACCTCTTCCTCTGGACGCATTCCTGTACTTCCTCATTCCACCACCAAGTCTCTTTACCGTCTTTCCTCTTTCCAGATGACACACCTAGCACCTTCCTACCTGTTTCCCTGATAATCTCTGCTGTAGTTTCCCAGTCCTCTGGAAGCTCATCCTGACCACCCAGGACCTGCCTCAACTTCTGCCTAAATTCCTCACAAGTTTCTTCATTCTGTAGCTTCCACCACTTGGTCTTCTTTTCTGTTTTCCCTCTCTTCTTCTTCCTGACCTCCAGAGTCATCTTACACACCACCATGCGGTGCTGTCTGGCTACACTCTCTCCTACCACCACTTTGCAGTCATTAACCTCTCTCAAATGACCTCGTCTACATAGGATGTAGTCCACCTGAGTACTCCTACCTCCACTTCTGTATGTCACTCTATGTTCCTCTCTCTTCTGGAAGTAAGTGTTGACTACAGCCATTTCCATCCTCTTCGCAAAGTCCACCACCATCTGTCCCTCCAGATTCCTTTCCTTCACACCAAACCTGCCCATCACCTCCTCATCACCTCTGTTGCCCTCACCAACATGCCCATTAAAGTCTGCTCCAATAACAACTCTCTCTCCTCTGGGAAAACTCTCTATGACCTCATCCAACTCACTCCAGAATCTCTCCTTCACTTCTAACTCACAGCCAACCTGTGGCGCATACCCACTGACTACATTCACCATCACCCCTTCAATTTCTAACTTTAGGCTCATCATCCTGTCTGAGACTCTTTTCACCTCTAGAACACTGTTTACAAACTCCCCCTTCAGAATCACTCCTACCCCGTTTCTCTTCCTATCAACACCATGATAGAACAGTTTGTATCCTCCTCCAATACTACGTGCCTTGCTGCCCTTCCACCTTGTCTCCTGCACACACAGTACATCTACCTTCCTTCTCTCCATCATGTCTGCCAGCTCTCTGCCTTTCCCTGTCATTGTGCCAACGTTAAGAGTCCCTATTCTCAAACCTATGTTCCTGCCTTTTCCCTTCTCTCTCTGGCCACGGACCCTTCTGCCTCCCCTCTTTCTTCCACCAACAGTAGTCAAATTTCCACCGACACCCTGTAGGTTAACAGCATCGGTGGCGGTCGTTGTTAACCCGGGCCTCGACCGATCCGGTATGTCTAAAGTGTTGTGGATGATTCGCATGGTTATTTTGGCAATTTTTTACGCCGGATGCCCTTCCTGACGCAACCCTCTCTATTTATCCGGGCTTGGGACCGGCACAGAAGTTACTGGCTTGCAACCCCTGTGGCTAGATTCCAAACATTTATGTCCATAAATGAAGTTATTTGTAATAAAGTGAAATGGCACAAGGAATAAGTATTGAACACATGAAGAAAAGGAGGGGTAAAAAGGTCTGGCAAGCCAAGAAAGCAGCTGGAGTTTGTCAGTATTCAGAAGGTTAACCTGCCCCCTATCAGTGCAAAGTAATATCAGCTGGTACAGTCCTGACTGATGCCTTTAAAAAAGGTTTCTCACCAGCAAGGTGTTAGACAAGAAGCATTGCATGATGGGTAAAAGCAAAGAGCTGTCCAAAGACCTACGCAACCTTATTGTTGCAAAACACACTGAAGGCATTGGTTACAGGCGCATTTCTAAACTTCTGAAAGTTCCAGTGAGTACCATTGGGGCCATCATCCGGAAGTGGAAAGAACATGGCATTACCATAAACCTGCCACAGCCAGGTGCTCCTCACAAGATTTCAGACAGAGGAGTCAGAACAATCATCAGAAGGGTTCTCCAACAGCCCAGGACCACTCGTGGAGAGCTTCAGAAAGACCCGGAATCAGCAGGTACCGTTGTTTCAAAGAAAACAATAAGTAATGCACTCAACCGCCATGGCCTCCATGCACGCACACCACGCAAGACTCCATTTTTCAAGAAGAAGTATGTTGAAGCTTGTTTGGAGTTTGCGACACAACATTTGGATAAACCCATTATATTCTGGGAGAAGATACTCTGGTCAGATGAGACCAAAATTGAACTCTTCGGATGTCATAAGACACGTTCCTCCAAACAACATGTTTGGAGGAAAAATGGCACCGCACATCACCCCCAAAACACCATACCAACAGACAAGTTTGGAGGTGGGAGCATCATGGTGTGGGGCTGTTTTTCAGCATGTGGTACTGGTAGACTTCATATCATTGAAGGAATAATGACTGGAGAAAAGTATCAAGACATTCTTGATCAGAATCTGCTGTCATCTGCCAGGCTGCTGAAGATGAAAAGAGGGTGGATCTTTCAGCAAGACAACAATCCCAAGCACACAGCCAAGGTAACACTCAACTTTTAGAATGGCCAATTAGAATGGCCCAGTCAATAACCAGACTTGAATCCAATTAAAAATCTTTGGAAAGAACTGAAGATCCGGGTTCACAGAAGAGACCCCCGGAACCTTGAAGATTTGAAGGCAGTTTGTGTGGATGAATGGGCCAAAATCACACCTGAGCAATGTATTCAAATGGTTTCTCCATACAGGAAGCGTCTTGAGGCTGTAATCACCAACAAAGGTTTTTAGTATTAAAGTATTAAAGTATTAAATAAATTTCAGTAAGCGTGTTCAATACTTATTCCCTGTGCCATTTCACTTTATTACGCATAACTTCATTTATGGACATGAATGTTTGGATTTCTTTCTATGTGTCTATTACTTGGGTTGATGCCGACATCTGGTGAAAATTTCATGTCAATAGCTCGATTAGAAATATATTTTTTGAGAGAAATGTTGACGTGTTCAGTACTTATTTTCCCCGCTGTAGTTTCTGCAGAGCGGCAGAAGGTCATAAGAAATTCACTTCTGGGGGGAGCAAGATGGCGCCGTGACAATAGGACGTGGTTGAGTTAGCTTTAGTGAAATTCACATAAATAGCTTAGACGGACTACGTATCTGCGTGGTTAGAAAAGATAACGTTACTCTCCCTGTAGGGGCTAACTTGAGTCTGGTAGAATATTTTTCAAAGAACACAGAGAATATACCCAAGAACAAGAACAGTTCATCTAGGAAGGCTCTGATCAATGTGGAGGGGAGTGAGACGATGGATGCAACACGAGAGGCTGGTGTGGATGCTAACTGTACCGACACAGAGCATAGCATTGTACAAGCACGGGATAGAACGACTAAAAAGCCTTAAAAATGTTGTTGTTCCGCTTTTGGCATGTCCCTTCAATGGTCGCCACACAGGTGGTTTGGCAAAGAGTTTTTTTGCCGGATGCCCTTCCTGACATAACCCTGTATTTTATCCAGGCTGGGAACCGGCACAGGGACACCCAGACTTGGACCCCCTTGTGGCTATACAGTTAAGCAGTAGCGTGAAGGGTCTTGCCCTACGACCCACACTGGATAAAGCTTGTCGCACCCCCTGGGAACCAAACCCTGCTTTCCCATGGACTAGTCCTGCCCTCAACACTTGTGCTATCCAAGGCACTTTACCATTGGGAGTTGGGTCATCTAGACCCACTAGACAGTGCTCTGAACCTTTTTTCTTTAATGATTTGTGATCTTCACTGGTGTCCATAGATTACATGAAATCTTTCCACCGCTATCCACCTTTGTCATGGTAGGGAGAACACATCAATGTAAGGGTGGGGTCATCTAAGATAGCACAAGGGTTAATCATGATGCTACTGAAGTATAAGGATTTACAACCTAAAATTGTAACAGTTACACACTGTCCGCCAAACTGCCCTTCCTGTTCTCGTATGAAAATATTCAACCATTGTGAAATAGAAACTATGATACACACAATATGACTGCTGAGCCACTCTGATCACATGGCAACAAGGACTATCGCCATCCCAGAAACAAAAACAACTTTATTATTCCCATTCACAAAAAACTCAGCAGGGGGGACCAGTGGCAGTTTTTGATATGGGCGGTGGCCCAGGGCGGCACTTCCTAGGGGGCGGCATTTTCCGTGCCCGCAGTGTTACACACAAGGAAATACCTAAGTCAGTGAGGAGACTTTGAGCTTTTGTTTTGACATGCCTGCAGAAACCGGCACTTTGCGCACTTACTTTAGGCCGGCCGTGGTGCAGTGGTAGGGCGGTCAACTCATGATCATAAGATTGCAGGTTCAATTCCCGCCTGCATGCCCATGTGTTGAAGTGTCCTTGGGCAAGACACTGAACCCCACCTTGCCTCTGGTGGGAGGTTGGCACCAGTGTTCGGCAGCGGAGCCACCATCAGTGTGTGAATGTGTGTGTGCATGGGACTGTGACTGTAAAGTGCTTTGGGCCTTCGTAAAAAGGTAGAAAGCGCTATATAAGTATACACCATTTACCATTTACTTTAACACATCTGACTCTTAACATCGCACCTATCTGTTCATCCTCTCCCCTCTCCACACATGTGGTGCAAAAATAAATAGATAAATAAAAAGGATGAAATAACTCAGAGTGAAACAACGTTAAACAGCCACATGAAAAGGAATCAGGCAGGAGAAAAAACCGTGCTAAACCCAATTTCGACCAGAGCAGGCACTGGGGATTATTTCCCACAATACCCCGCTCCGACACAGCAGACCCAACGTGCACGTGACCACCGCCCTCTGCTGCAAGACACTTGCTCCCACACCTCTTTGAGGTAGTCTTTGGAACATAAGTCAAAAAATTCGACTGGGGGGCGCAACTCACCGGTGGCTGGGTGAATCACACTAACACAGGTAATTGGGAGTCTTTTTCATTCTAACATCAACTCTAGTGTAGTTCGTGTAGAACCGCCATTGGGGGGGACATCAGCAAACATGCGCTGCTCATATTTCATTCTATCATTTGTAAATTAGGCAGATATTTTAGAAAACTGACATATTGTTGTAATTTTCTTTTTCTATTTGTGAGTCAGACAAGTTTAGTGACCTGAAAACTTTGAATCTTACTAAAAATGAGATTTGTTTTTTCAGGTTTTCATTTTCAATTTTAGCTGAAATGTTGTTTTAATGAAAGTGGTTCAAATCTTGCTTGTAGGAAATACAAATAAAGCTTTCTACTCCTCTTCAGGTTTCAGGTTTTTTAGTTCAAGCTTAGAATTTTTGAAAATTTAAAAAAAGCAACCTCTGCCACAGGGAAATCCATTCTGCTAAACTGACAGATTGCTCAAAATAACCTAATTTTGAATGCAAAGTTTGCACGGCTCCTGTTATAGTTTGGGGGTTGGAGTGGCAAAAGGGTTTTTTTCTCTGCCGGTGGGATTACTTCATCGTCCCCATGCATGAGGGATTTCTCAGGGTAGTCCTGCTTCCTCCCACGTGCCATGCATCATTGAGATGTTACTATAAATTTATGTGAGGGTACATTTTGGCATGTGGTCCTGTTTTTGGCGGCAAATTCTCTGGTTTGGGCATCTAATATGAAATGTCAGAAGATCAATTTTAAGGGTCTAAGGACAGGGATGCCAGTTTAGTTTAGTAAGTTTGTTAGTTCAATTTAGTATTTTCCTTTTGAATTCTATGTATTCATGATCCTTTTTATTTTATGTTTTACTTTTTCAATTACTGATACGAAGCCCATCGAGACGACTGTTGTTGTGAATTTGGGCTATACAAATAAAATTGAATTGAAGGTAATTACCTTGGAATGGATCCTTCTGATGTATTTATTTGAACTTATTAACAACAAATAGAATGTATTAAATATATGTTATAGGGAGACATGATCAGACTGGTATTAGCAGAAATAGTTAGTCTTTTGATGAAAATAATAATGTTCCTTTATATATATTAAACAGTACATAGTAGACAGAGACATGCATGCCAAATATGGACTGGAAACCCCAAGGTCAATATGGGAAACACCTCCCATGTTGACCTTGGAGTTTCCCATTTTGACCCCAAGGTCAAAATGGGAAACTCCTCCGAAAGTGGCAGAGAATGAGAGAGCACGGATCCTGTGGGACTTTCACATCCAGACTGACAGGATGGTAATGGTGAACCAATCAGACATTGGTGTTGTGGCAATATCATGATGGCAACATCAGGAAGAGGGAACATGAGAAACTGGAGAGGCACTCAGGGAGAAGGCCTGGAAAGGGACAGTGGTCACCATGGTGATCGGATCACTCTGGCAGTGACCGCTACACTGGAGGAGTGGCTACAGCAGATCCCTGGAAAGACCTGAGACCTCTCAGTCCAGAAAAGCGCAGTGCTAGGGACAGCCAAGACACTGTGCAGGAACCTTCAAACTCCCATGTTTCTGTTAAACACTAAACTTTCATCAGAAAAAGCCAAATTTTCACATCTTCGTCTCTTGACACCGACTGCTGGTGCCCACTTCCTCTTTTTTTGTTTTCGCTCGTCAGAGGATGGAAATTCTCCATATCCGTTTATCCTTAAAAGCATGTCTCAGTGTGGATGTCTCCATACAAAAACATCCACTCAAAAAAAAAAAAAACATAAATGTTCAAACTCCAACTGTTTATTGAAGAACTGCTTGTGTTTGATGAGGAACTGAATTTCATGCCTCATTTCCAAAGGTCTGAGTTTAAATTGTAGCAATCAAAACAAACATTTTTAACAGTCAATTTCCCATTTACTGATGAATCTGTTAAGCGTGTGCTCCTGGACCACGGACCATGGTGCTCTCCTGTCATGTCTGTCATCAGGGGACTGCCCTCAAGTGTTTTTTTAGACAAATAAGAGTTGCCAATTGTGACTGACTTTACTTGATTGACTATGTGGTGTTGTTGTTTTTTAATATGCTTTATGAATAACTGGACAATATACAGTATGGTAAAGCATTTTTTTCATTCATTCATCTTCTTCCGTTTGTCCCATTCAGGGTCAGGTGGCTGCTGGAGCCTGTCCCAGCCACTTATGGGTGAAGGCAGGGGACACCCTGGACTGGTCGCTGTCTGTCACGGGGTCACACATATTACACACCCATGGACAATTAGAGTGACCAATTTATCTATGAAGCATGTTTTTGGATGGTGGGAGGAAGCCAGAGTCCCCGGAGAAAACCCACACATGCATGGGGAAAACATGCAAGGTCACCCATTGATGTTCAGGCCATTGAGGTCCCCCAGCCGGGACTTGAACCAGGGGCCTTCTTGCTGTGAGGCAAGAGCGCTAACCACTGTACCACCATGCAACCGGTATGGTATGGTGAAGCTGGCAGATCCAAACTAAACCTTTCAAAACATTGTTTCAGAAAAGAATGAAAACATAATTTGTTGGTCTGATGTGAAACATGCTGTTCAACATAGCCCTTAGTGTCAAAATGTTTCCAACTTTTATTATGTTTTGTTTTTCTGTATGTATGGTAATGCTTACATACTCAAAGTCCCACTCCAATCAAGTTTTTGATCTATTTTAAAAGCGTTCCGGTTTTATTGTGATCATGCAGTTTTTAGCCAAAACCAAAAAACTATTTCCTCAAAAATGACACCGTTTCTGTAGAACGCCAGGAGTTCACAAGAAATTCACCTCTGAGTTATGGGCACAACCATTGGCAGCCCTGCCCGCACGTCCCATCATCAATTTGTTTACAGCTCCTCACACCCCCAACCTCACCTTACTGGTGCAAGAAAAGTGGTGAATGATATTAAATCCAGATCTACAGTTTTGAGCCAGATTCCAGCTCAGACGAGGAAAACAAAAGACACACATGGATCTATTTCTCTACAAGTGGATCCATTAAAATGGAGCGGAGCAGGAAGTTTGTGGCCCACCCAATCATATTTTCTGGTTCACAAATACAAACTTTTTTAAACGCTTCCTCTTGATTCAGAACGATTTGAATGAAGAAATACTCAGAAAAGCTTAATTTTCTTAATATATGTCCTTCATCATCTAAAAAAAAGCAACAAGAACATGATAAAAACACCATTGTCATCAGAGTTGGTCTTTGACTCACTGTTACTGAGCTAAATTTGAGTCTGTATTCACACTGGTTGAGTAAAAGCAGCAACACTGAGCACATCAAGGTGAGTATAGACAACGAGCATGAGTATGCAAATCAAGAAGGAAAACAAACGCAAATCATGAATCAAACGTATTTTGTTCCACCCATTCTTTGTCACAGTTAAAACCCTTTTATATGGACATATCCTGCGGACACACCAGCAGATGATGCACTCGTTCTAATGTGCTGAATCCTCTATTTGTGAACATAACTAGCATTAATGCTGTCTGCCACCCACATTGTGTAAGGGGGGGGCCTCGCTGTGCACTGACATATTAATGTGTGCAATGTGTCCGTGAGATCAGTCATGCTGTCACTTCTGATGAAAGCATGGGTGTGTGCCTGCAGCTTTGGTCTGGCTCTGTGTTCACATTGTTTTCCGGGGAAACAGATGATGCACACTGAGTTATTGACATTTGAGATTTCATGGGCTGTGCACGATTTGTGCAACAATGTTTAAGATGCTAAGCAAATGTTGTTGTTTTTTTCCAATTCTTGCTCAGAAGTACAGAAGGATCAAAAGCTCTTTTATGGGGTGAACTCTGGTGCTTTCAAAGAGAAATGGTCCAGTCCTTTTTGGAGCACCATTTATAGTTCAAGATTTACATAAACAAAATGAAAACTGCGAGACATGTAAATAAAACTTTTGCCAGTCCCTAAATAACACCCTTCATATCAATGATATTATTCTGCGGTGTCAAATGCCATACGTAGCCAGTCCCATCATTGAATCTATGGTGGACAATTTTCCAGGATCCTAAAAGAAAAGACAAAAGTTGCATCAACAGCTGAAACTGTATTATCAAGAAAAAAGTGTGAGTGTTTGGTTTTCATGTGGATCCATCAGCCGGTATGTGAAAAAAATGCTAACATTTTTTCTGCTTCACAGTCTTGCATGAAAACCAGGTTTGTTTGTATTGTTCTGCAGACTTTTTGTTTTCTTTTTGGAACTTTATGATATTAAATGTTCCTGGTTATATAATTATTGCATTAATTCCCCGTACAGCTTCAACTTTTGCTTTGTTTTTCCAGTTTTACTTTCTAAACTAATTCATAATGGCATGCACAATTAGAAATAAAAATTAGAAAATGATTAAGTAGAATAGTACAGTCTTGATTTACTTGCCCAAAAATTCCAAGTACACCACACATGGAATTGGAAGTTCCAGTTAGTTTTGCTCTGATATTCTAGATCATTTTGAAGGGTTTTTTTTTTTTGTCAACAGAGGATTTTCTTTCTACAGTTCTTTTTATAATAAAAAAAAAAAGCTGCTATCCATGGCAGTCTAAAGATCTAGTGTAAATGCTTCTTTTAGAATATTCTGTGGTTTTCAACATGTCAACATAGACAAAATACATTTTCCAAAACATTTCATGCACACTTTTTTTTAAAGAGCTGCCAACACTGCTTGTATGTACAAACGCTTATCTTAAACAAAGCCAGCTCTGGGGAAGCTGGGGACCAATGCTGGCGGGAGGGGGTGGCTGGGGGGACGGTTGCCTCAACAATTGGGGATCAGTCTGCCAGCTGCCCCCGACCTACCCGCCTTCCTCTTACAACCACTTATTAGGGTGGGGTGGGGGTAGGCCTGCACGATTTTAGAAAAATCTGCGATATGCGATATCAGTGTTTGAAACTGCGATGACGGTATGACTTGCGATAAATGGAAAAATAGAAAAGCAAAAATACCAATACATTTTGGTTTCAGTGTGAGTTTTATTCAAATAATTCAACACAACTTAAATTAACGTACAAGTTTTATTCAAAAAGAAGAAAATATATTTACCATAGAACTTGCCAAAACTATGATGAATGATTACAAAAAATTTATATAGATGCCCAGGAATAAAATAGGTTGGTGTCTCCTACATTTCCATTTTACTGCAAGTGTTATTAACCCTTGTGCTGTCCTAGGCACTTTACCATTGGGAATTGGGTCATCTAGACCCACTAGACAGTGCTCTGAACCTTTTTTCTTCAATGATTTGTGATCTTCACTGGTGTCCATGGATTACATGAAATCTTTCCACCTTTATCCACCTTTGTCATGGTAGGAATAACACGTCAATGTAAGGGTGGGGTCATCTAAGATAGCACAAGGGTTAAATAAGTCAACATAAGTTAAAATCCAAGTCTTTTTCAAAAAGGAGAAAAAGTTAAGACCTATAGCTGTGGCCAAAACATAAATGAACAATGAAGAAAAAAGATAGAGGCCCACAACTTAAACGTGACCTAGTATGAACTAGGGCTGCACGATATGAGGAAAACTTGCGATATTAGTGATCAATATTGCGATAACGATATAATTTGCAGTAAATAAACAAATAGAAAAATAAACAAAAACATCATCCCATTTCATTGCAACAGTTTAAAAATTATACTCCAAATGACCCTCGTCGACACGGGGGACAAACATCTAACATAATAGGACTCTATCTGATTGGTCAACAATGGGAAGGCGTCCATCTGATTGGTCAAAGCATAAAGGGATTTATTTGATTCGTTAAATGCTTCAAGCTGCTAGAAGATTGTTTTAACACATTTTGGGTTTGCGATTTATTGCGATATTCGCCGTCTTTTGCGATATGCATATTGCAGAGCTGGATATTACGATAACGATAAATTTGCGGTATATTGTGCAGGCCTAGGTGGGGGGTTAGCCTGCGATGCATTTCGGGTGGGAACTACTTGGCAGTGGCCCCCCTCCCATAGTTGCCGCATGGAATTGGGCCCCTCCCCTCTCGGTTTTAATTGCACCTTAGACATGGTGCAATTCAAGCGAACATCACTGTCCTCTCAGTGTCCAATTTGAACTGCACACTTTGGTACACACACCCCTTTAACCTCAACAATATGCACTCCAACACACACAAACACAAGCAAAGAACACAAACCTTACAAAAGGAAGGTGGGACTTCTGATCAACTGTCCCCTACTCCATCCCTGGTGGGGGGAACCAGGCTCTCGGCAACGGCCGCCATGTCCCTTGGGTGCTGGCCGGGCGGCCCCTTCTCCACGCAAGGGGAAGGATCCCTGAGTTCTCGGGTGGACCATGAACAGATGATCATATTACATCTGAGCCGGGGGTGTCCGTGTCCGTGTGGTGTGGGTTTTGGTCCTTGCCCTCGAGCGTTGGCCCCCTCCAAGATTCCAACTGTGGGTGAGCCTGGTCGGCCAGGGTTAACTACGCTCCTCTGGGACCCCTGCTTCCTTATGGGTGGAAGTGGGCGGCCTCTGCCTTGCTCTCATCCCGTGGGATGGGAAGGCGGTTGCCAGGAGCATGGGGCGGATCTCCCTTGGGGGGCCCTGGCTCGTGCCGGGGTTGGAGAGGGGGGATGCTCAGAACTCTGAGGTGGTGGCAGGTCCATGGCTCGTGTGGGGCTGGGGGGGCTGTCCGGGGGTGGGGTCTCGTGTTGGCCCCCCTGGCTGGGCTGGGGCCTGCACTCTCCATGCTCCTATGCCTCCTACCTCTGTGGCGTTGGGGTCCCCTGTGGCAGTCCTGCTGGCCCTGGTCTGGGTGTCTGGCTGGCCTGCCAGGCGGGCGGATTCCCTCTTTTTGCTTTACCATGCTGATGTCGGGGGTGGGGGTGGGGCTGGGCCCTCTTTCTCTTTTGGCATTCCATCATTAACCTCAGCAGAACATAAACACCCAACTGAGCACAGGTGTCAGCTCACCGTTCCACAAATAGTATGTGTGACAGAATGAAATGCTTCACAATTGTTAGTTTGTATGCATATGTGTGTGTGAACTGTCGGTGTGTGTACATGCTGACATGTTTGTAAATGTAGATTTTTGGAGCCAACAGGTATGTTTGCAACACCTGAGTACGTGTGAGGACAGGCCCCGCCCCTTATGACTAAAATCTACCCCAGACAGTAATGATAATCCTCCAGCATCTTGTGGCTTTATTATTGTACCCCCCCCCCCCCCGGATAACCATCCTCCAGATCTCCTTATCTCCCCTTTTCCCCCTTTCTTCTGTGACCTTAACCCCTGTCTCCAATATCCTTCCCTTCTTTCCTCTTCTTCTTTTCTGTCAGGTCCAACAAAAAAAGGAGACAAATGTGATCAATATAAAAATAAATAAAGTTTAGCCTAAATTACAAAAAGTGGTTTATTCAAATACACATCTGGTGTGTTAGAAGATCCAGAACCCTTGTTGTTACACTAAAATATGTCCCACACAAGAGGCCTTCAGCTACTATCTGTGTGCTCAGCTGTTGGACAGGATAAGTAAAACAAAAATAATCATATTAAATAAATAAATAGAAAATTGCCAGTTCATTTGTAAAAGTTTAAAAAAAACTTTGGTGAAAAAAAGTCTTATTTTAAAAAAAAAAGTTAAATAGGCAAATTTAATGTATTTATTTGTTCATTTTTATTTGTTTTTTTAAATGAACTATTAATGACAAAATCAAAGCAAACAAATAAGGAATAAAAAATAAGGAAATTTATTGACAAAGTTCTTTATGATACAATCATAGCAAAAAAGAAATAATAAAATAAATGTTAAAAAAGAAAGAATGTAAGCTAAGTAGCCATGTTGTTAACAAGGTCAGCGAGGTTGTTAGGTGAACAGGTAGGATGCTTTGGTGTCATTTTCCATATTCTTTAACATACTGTAATTTCAGTTTCCAAAATGAACCAATACAAGTTTTTTTGAGAATGTTATGTAAATGAAAAGGAAGCTTTGGTATGTTTAAGTCTATTTAAGATGCTGTGGGGAAAAAAGCAGAAATAGTTGATTGTCTATATAGATTTGCTCTCACACGACATTTTTATAAAGCAGCGATGTATAAATTTAGTAAACTGAAGCTAAACAAGAAAGATGCCATCTAAGTAATTTATCAAAATTTCTTTAATTTCATTATTTTTTTTTATTTTGTTGTTGATTCTTTCACAGAATTAGACACAACTGTAAAAGTCAAACTTTTTATAGTTAATCAGTTTAAAAAAATCACGTTTAACTACCATCACTGACAAATTGATTTAATTTAGATTCACATGTTTATTAATTGAAATCGGAATCCCAAAGGATTTGATGAAATATTAACTTTTTTAAATAAACGTCAATTCCAAAATAAACTTAGCTTGGATAAGAATAACAGTAGTAATTTCAGCTGATTAAAAGTTAAACTTTTATCAACAAATGGAAAAGTTCATTCATAGGATTTAAAAAAACAACAACAATAAACCTTTTGGTTTATTTATTGTTTATTGTTTATTTGCATGGGGGAAAATGCCTATGAAATTCTTGATTAAAAGGTAAACAAAATACAATCACATAAAATTATAATAATTTGCTTCAAAGGTGGTGTATTGGAGTGCAGTACAACATTTTTCCAGGTGTTGTGAATGAAAGTGAGTGCATTATTCTTATTTTTGCCTTGCCTGTCAAACTCTAAATTCCTCTAGTTTTGCAGAGTTCCTCAGAAATGAGGAGAATGTTTAAGGTTACCACCTAATACGTTTTGACACCCAACTGTGTAACCACTGGGTTATTCTGAAGTCTAAAACTGCCCCCTGGAAGTACCAGAACACTCCCACAAGAAGAAAAACTTACAGCATATTCAGGGAGGACTCCCTGAATATGTCTGTGTTTTCTGTCTGTGTTTACAATTATTTTAAGCACAAACGAAATGATTTTCCACTTTCCTAAAAAAGAAAAAACACAAATGAATCCAATAAATTACAGTTGTAGAGACCTCAGTTCTTCCTTTTTGTGGCATTACTGTAGTCTAGAACTTTTACATTTATCCACCTGAACCTTTGGCAATAATACCTATAAATATAATGAAATATATTATTATTTTACGCTAATTTCCAACATTACGTAAAAATGTTCTGTTTTTTTCTTCCTAGGCCCTTTGTGCCCGTGCTGACATGTCTGAAAATTTGATATTACTTTTAGTAATGACCTCAATCATGGCCCAATAGTGAAAGTATTTCGAAGAAAATTAAACATTTGGTTCTGGTTTAAAAGTTGCCAGTATATCTTTTCCAAAATGCATTTTTTCTTTTCTTTTGAGTTTGTCCTCAAATTCTCTTTTGTCAGCAGATTTTTAAACAACATTTAGAACCAAAACCTGGAGTATTGTTCAAATGTGCTCTGATTTTCTGGTTTAATGGCAAACTGAACATCACACTGTTCAGTTTATTAGAGGTTTAAAGGAAACCTGATGTTTTTTATTCCCTGAAAAAAAAAACAACATTTATGTATCCAGTGAGCCTGTTGTCGGATTAGAACTATAATATTATATCCATTGCAAAAGTGTTCCCAGTGGTCCATTAATTATTAATATGAAGTTTTTAGCAAACATCAAAAAGCTTGTGTCGTTTTGTAAGACATGGTTTCTGCAGAGCAGCAGTTCATCAAATATTTTTCTCTGAATTGTGGGCAGGACTGTTGTCGCAGAAGTAAGCCTCGGCTGATGTCCCATCATCTCTTTGTCTACCCTCTCTCCAATCAGCTTACAGCTCCTCAAAACCCCAAGTTAACAATACTGGTGCAAACAAAACAGCGAGCAATACTGGAGCTATCCAGGTGTACAGTTTTGAGCCTGATGCCTATCTATTTGTTTGCAAGTGGGTGCATCAGAATGGAGCGGAGCAGGGGGACTTTGCCTCGCTCAATTCAGTTGCTACAACTGAGAACTTTTTCAAACAACTAGTTTTCATCTGCTCCCGATCTATCATGATCAGAATCAGAAAATACTCAGAAACATAGTTTTAATCTTCAATTCTTCTATCTATGTCCTGCATCATGAGAAAAATGCTATGAGAACATGTTAAAACCCCTAAAAGGACCATTCTCGTTGGAGTGGGTCTTTAAAGATTCCTCTTTCATGTACGTGGGGGCAGTTAGGTTGACAATTTAGACAAATTGTGCAATTTTGTGGTAAAAGCCCCAAATTTACCATGGATGTACCTTAGGATCCCCTCTTGCAGAAAAGCGGGAGGGGGGGAGGGGGGTGGCAGACAGTTTTAAAGATGGTGGCCTTCAATTCAATGAATTCCCATTCTCCCAGTCTCAACACTGTGGGCTGTTTGTGCACAAAATGCATTCTATTATCTCGAGGGGTACCTACAGAAAACTATAGAACATTTAAAATCTTGCATTTTCTCGTGACTGACGTCCTTTTGTGAAAGAGGGGATCCTAAAGAACATCAACTGAACTGGACCGAGTGAGTGTCACGTCATCCTTAGAAAATGGCTTACTATGGCTCCAACAGAATGAAGTCAATTTAGTCACCATTTCTTTGCTATATGGACACCGCCATGTTGGAACCATTATTAACCAGTGATTGGTCCATATCTGTCTGAGTCAACATTTCTATGGCAACCACTCCCACCACCACCTATTAACCCTTGTGCTATCCTGCACTTTAACATTGGGAGTTGGGTCATCTAGACCCCACTAGACAGTGCTCTGAACCTTTTTTCTTCAATGATTTGTGATTTTCACTGGTGTCCATGGATTACATGAAATCTTTCCACTTTTACCCACCTTTGTCATGGTAGGGAGAACATGTCAATGTAAGGGTGGGGTCATCTAAGACAGCACAAGGGTTAAAAGCGGGCTCAGGGGAATCTGTAAATCAAACATATTTTTATCGAGGCATCTGATTGGTCAATTTAAACCTTGAATAACTTGCAGTACTGAAAAAAATTAGGATGATCAAGAAAATGAAAAAAGATATCAGGGGAAGAATGTTTATTCTGACAAATACAATGACTGTTTACTCCTCAATAAATGTCGATTTGATTTTGGCTTCTTGAAGCCAGCGGCTACTTCCTGTTCGGAAAGCCAGGAGGAGGACTCATTCAGTCCAGTTTTAAAATACAGTCAATGGATACATCGATGCCAAATTTGTGAAAAAAAGAAATAAATAAATTTGTGCTTGTACCACAAATTTGCACAATTATTTTAATGTGTTGTCCTGACTGGCTCACTAGCTGGGCAGGAGAAAAGGGCTTTAAATGCTAAAGTCTTGCATGAAGTGACTTTCAGTTAATGTTTTTATCTAAACATATTTCTTTTTCCTCATTTTTATGGATCTGACTGCTGGTGGATGCATCAGAATGAAGCGCAACAGGAAGCTAATGGCTTGCAGATTTTACCACCTTTTTTAAACATTAATTTACCGTCTGCTCCTGTTTCTCAAGGATTTGAATAAATACTCAGAAATGCAATTTTGAGCTCAATATTCTTAATGTGTGTCTTCCATCATCAGAAAAATGCTACAAGAGAATGTGTTTAAACGTGTCATTAGAGCAAAAAGGGAAAAGAAGAAATAAGTTTCATCTTAAAAACAGCTACGTTTATTTCCCTAGACGTATTACCAGCACAAAAAGGATTCCCTGCTATGCAAATCTTTGAGTTTTAATGAATTTTCCATTTAAATAATTAGGTTAATAATACCAGAGGGATTGCCTCAGTTATTTCAATGTGTTATTTTTATGCTTTTAAAAGAAATGACTTTGTGTGTAGCCCAACTCACATGCCGAATATCTCTCTATACGTATATATCTATATATATGTATTATATGGATGTAAGAAAAAGAACAGGAGGAATATCTCAAGTTGATATTTCACTTTTCTCTTTTAAAAAGTTATTATTCAAATTGCGATGGATGCTTGACGTCACTTGAAGATTGGGAAATCCCTTTCATTGTGAAGGGGGTATAAAATGAGAGCGGGTCTGAACGCCATCCCCAGCCAGCCCTGAGCATCAGCTCAAACCCAGCCCCCCCGTGTTTCCCAGCAGCAAGTCATGCCCTCTACATGCAGTAAGTTATTTGTGGACTGTGGTGCGTTCGCTCTTCCTCTTTTCTCTTCATTCATTTCTGTTCTTCCTCCATGCACAGACCCACGTCTGCTCATTGCAGCTCTGCTGCTGCTCTGCACGTCCGCCGCCGCTGCAGCGGCTGCTGCAGCAGCTCTCACAGATGCACCTCCGGACCTTCTGGCAGGTGAAACTTCAGGTGAGGGGAGCGTGGAGGAAGCCCCTCCCCTCGCTTCCAATATCTGGAGGACCTGGGAAAGGTTGATTGAGGCAACCAAACAGCATCAGAAAGAGGTGAAAGTTATTAAAATATGGAAACTCTTTTGTCAAATTTAAAATCCTTAACGATTTTGACTTTTTTCCCCTCAGTTTGAGCAGGAATTTCAGGGAAATGTGGATTACATTCTTCTGGAAGGCCACAAACGCTCAGCGTTTCCAGTGAAATGCCCAATGTCTAACTACAGTAAGGTAAGCAGTCTAAGACCTAAAGTTTTGTGAAACGGAAAAGGTCCAGACTAACGCCTGCCTGCGGTTGCGCCCCCTGCAGGAGGCCTGTCTGCAGAGGTTGGCGCAGGGCCTGCTCGTCTACACCGTCCTGCTGAAGCAGGTGGAGAAGGAGTACCCGGACAACTCCATCCTCCGTGAGATCAAACCCGGCATCCCGCTGCTGGTCGCACAGATCAAAGAAAAGGTGGGCGCAAAGAGGTGCAAACCCCCACTTTCGTCAGATTAAGATGATGTCATCCAAGTGGACTTTGTGGTCCGCAGATGAAAAGGAGCGAGCGGGTCCCGGCGCCGAGCAGCAGCCAGGAGGAGCAGCTGCTGAAGCAGCTGGACAGCCCCGACACTTTCCAGAGGAGGATGACGGCGCACAGCATCCTCAGCCACCTCCGCTTCTTCCTCATCGACGGCAAAAGAGCATTCCGCAAATGGGAGACGCCCAGGAGGCAGAAGGACAACCCGTCGGCGTGAGCGGAAAGAGGGCCGACTCCGTTCACAAACCTCAGGGAAGCGGGAAAGATTTTCTCCTCAGGGTTTCACCGTCACACTGTGAGCGTCTGGACTGATGACCTCATCCCAGGGTGCTTTATTTATACTATTTATACTTAATGCAATGATTTATTTATTGATAAATTCACAGAGTTGTGGGGTCACTTCAGCTGGAACTTTTAAATGTTGTATGGCAGTTGGATTTGAACATATGGAGCTTGTTCAGTTGTGTGAACGGCCGTCTTAAATGTGTTCTTGAAGGATTCATTTCTGCATTTGCAGAAGCTGAAGTCATTCATACAGCTACTAAATTTAGTATTAGTTCGTTCGTAGGAGGGAATATTCTCTAAATCCTATCAAACAACATTATGGGAAATCTTAGGGAATGTGTGATCATCTAGAAACTATGACAAATATAAAAAATAAATATATTTAGACTAAAGAAAAGTTGTACAGTTGTGAGAATAAAGCTGAAAAATGATTCAAAATAAAGTCAACATTTTATACAAATTTATGTATGTCCTGATTTAAAAAGTGAACTTTAAAAGAAAAAAGTTGTGATTTCTTTCAGAATAAAGTTGTAATTTCATAATAAAAATAAAGTTAATTGTTTACAAAAAGTTGGGAGCCGGTTTAGCTCGTGCTGGTTTGCAGCGCCTTCCGTCCATGAAACCAGGGTTCGACTCAGAGCTGCTCCCTGTTCCCTTCTCTACCTCTGTGCCGGTTCCAAGCCCGGTTTGAGAAGGTTGCGTCAGGAAGGGCATCCGGCGTAAAACATTGCCAAGTTTACCATGCAACTTGTTCGCTGTGGCGACCCCTGATGGGAGAAGCCGAAAGAGGAAGAAGTTTACAAAAAGTTAAAGGTTTGTTGAGGTTCTTGAGCAGAATAGTTGGTTGTTGTTTTTTTTACAAAAAAAACTGACTTTTTCCGTGTAAAATTACAACTTTTTGAAGATAAGAGTTTTTCTTCTTGTAATTGTACGGAAGCCGAAAGCAGCTGGTCCTACTTTTTTTTAATCCGTTTTCTCATGATAACAAGATCCACTATGTCGTTATTTTGAGAAAATGCATTTCTTTTTCTCGTAATAATAAGAACGAAGAATATACAGCAGCGTCCGTCTCTTTTTACCGCACTGAGACACAGAAACGTTGATTTTATTTTGTGCTTACTGTAGGCTGTTACCAACACTGTACAGATTTCACCAATTACCGTATTTTCCGGACTATAAGTCGCCCTTTTTTTCATAGTTTGGCAAGGGGTGCGACTTATACTCCGCAGCGACTTATATTAGAAATAAATTGAAATAAATACATTGTTAACGCTCCTGTTATGTTCATTTGTGAGGAACAGAGATGATGTTCCTGGGTCAATTTGATGTATGAGGTATGTTAAGTGTTAAGGGTATGTTAAGTGACTCAGAGAATCAGCAAACTTTTTTTACAGTAAGATCTTGAAGGCTAAAAACACAATATTCTATTTTCCAATGATTTCCTAGATTCAGAAATGCAATAAAAATGACAACTGTTTCTACAAATACAGGATGAAAACAGAGTATTAGTTGGCCAATGATGCTTCATGAAAAGAATAAATAAATAAGTTTGAGAAAAAATTACTGTGAAATTATTAGATAAACAGTCTGCTATGATTGTGTCATATAAGGTTGTGAAAGTTAAAATGCGACTTATACTCCGGTGCGACTTATAGTCCGGAAAATACGGAAACACTCCCCAAAAGCTGTTTTTATTTTTTTGTATTTATAAGCAGAGCTGCACACTGTGTATGGTGGCCCTGAAGTGCCATTGTAGGGAACAGCATAGGGATTTGGGATCTTTTAGGGAGGTCTCTAGCACCAAGTCATGTGAGATTACAGAACAAACCTCTGTATGATCTTATTCCTTTATAACAGTAACTTGTTATAAATGAGCACTAAATCATAACATATTTTTTCAGAGAAACATTTGCAGTGGAGAAATCAAAAGGTCCAACTTCAATCTTTACAGGTTTTACTGTCAGATGTTTCATTTATAAATTAAGAAAACCAAGACATTATGAAGTCAACGTCACATATTAACAAAAACAGAGTGAGAACAAATATTGTTGTTCAGAGACGTTAGGTCTGAGCCTTTGAGCCACAGTCATTTCATGCATGGTTTGTGAAGCAGGACCTTCTTTTTCGTGCACAGCGATTATGCCCATTTCCTGGCGTTCACAGCGGTTGGTGGCGTGGAGGCGGAGCTCAGCCCCAGAGCAAACTAAAAGACAAAAGGAGAAAAATAAAGATTAAATCACTGCAACCTTTACAATCTAATGTTACCTTTTTATGATACTGGTTCCTCTAAAGTCCCACTCTGATCATCTTCTGATCTATGGAAAGAGTTCCCAGTGGTCTTTCAACCCTGATTCTGCTGTTTTTAGCCAAAATCCAAAAAACCTGTGTCGTTTTCTAGGACATAGTTTCTGCAGAGCAGCAAGAGTTCATTAGAAATTTGCCTCCAAGTTGTGGTTGGGACTGTTGGTGCAGACCCTCTTCCCATCACCCGTGACAGAGCTCTTTATTTTCACTCTCTCCCGCTAGCTTACACCCCCTCACAACCCCCAACTTAACATTAATGGAGCAACAACAATGGCGAGCAATATCTGAGCTATCCAGCCGTAAAGTTTAGATCCAGATTCCAACTCAGACGAGGAAAACTAAGACGTTCATGGATCTACGACACAAATACAATCTCTTCCAAGCAGCATTTTATCATCTGCTATTTGAATAAAAAAATACTCAGAAATTCTATTTTAAGATTAATTTTCTTTGTTATCCTTATTAATCTGAACAATAATGACACAAAAATATGTTTAAGACCCCAAAAACACCACTTTCATCAGAGAGGGTCTTTATTACATGTTTTCATTTTAAAACATTTAAAGTATTTTTTCTCAGGAAAAGCTTTTCTTATTTAAGATTCTTCATGCAAAAATTAAAGATCCACTTTTTCGAGTAAAAAAAAAACTAGCTACTGTAACAAAAGACATTTAGATGGAAAACAACTATTTTTTAAGTCAAATTGTTAGAAACAGAGGAGTGAACTTGTTAATAAATGTAGAATAAATCTAAGAATTTCTCAGTGATACCAGTGAAGTAATTGATTTCACCAATTATTGTAAAAAAAAAAAAAGGGGGGGGAGATTTTGTCTGAATATTGCAGAGCTCTTCATTAATGTTTTGTTCTCAACATAAACTAATGACAAAAATAAACAAAATTCATGTTTTTACAGTTGCAGCCAAATATGATCTTTTCTGTTACTTTAAGGAAAAATCCTCTTGGCAGCCTGAGGACTAAGTCCTCGTTTAAATGTAAGTATATTTTTGTTAACAGATCTATATCAACTTTTTTCAGCTTGTAAATGTATTATAATGTTTATTCCTCACCAAGAATGTTTCATTCACACGTTCCAGAGTATTCCTCTAAAAACCTGTGCTCTGAGCACCAACACTTCCCAATCTACATAAAACGAGCGTGTCCTCACATTGTGACATCACAAAGTGAGGAACAGCCCCTTCTAGGAAGAGTCTGTGCTGAAAGCTCCGCCCCCGAGGCTAACACAGACACGCCCACTTTCTATGTGGAACTAGCGGTGATCTGCAAAAGCGCTTTGCTTAAATGAACAGTATTAACATCCATCTTTACAAAAGTTCGGCTGTTGTTTGTTTTCGTGAAACACAGACACGAGGCTGTCTCTAGGATGACATCATGAAATGGGCGGCACCCACGCAGAGAGAAAGGAGGAGCCTCAGAGATCGAGTCGTCTTACTTCTGGGTTGGAAAATTAACAAATAAAATGACCCCTATTTAATATAAAAAAGGTTCTTTAGTGTGCCAAAGGTAATATATGATCATATTTATGGATATAGTTTACTCTGAAAGGCTTAAGAAAAGCATGATACAGGCCCTTCAAAACAAAATGCCTGAATTCCACACAGTGCTCTTTTGCGTTTCATCAGAAATGTACTTTTTGCCCAGCAGAAAGCCTTTTCTGACCACTTTAAACACTTTCAAACTATGCCCCAGAAGGATTTCTGTTTAGAGAGCGCTTTGATTTGGCTGCTGCTTTTGTTACTAGTAATTCACTCAACTACAAAAAAGAATAAAACAACATTCAACCAAACCTCAAGAATTTGGTTGCTTTCCTAGCTTTATAGATCTTTCAAGTTCTGCCTGTTTTCATGTCAACGTGATGGACAGTGTTTTACATGGACAACAAAGGCACCACAATGCTTGACAGAAGCACATTCCTGAATCATCAACAGTTCCTGTTTTCTCCAGACTTTCCTCCTCAAGCCCTTCGATTTGGGCTGTGTTTGGGGTTCAGAGGTGTTGGCAGTAACTTCACACCACCGAGTCTTTACCTCAGGACAGTAGGCTCAGGCATCCCTGGATCTGCTCCCCGCTTGAAACCTGCAAATAAAAGCCATCTTTAAATACGAAAGGCTATAAACACAGCGGCCTAAAAACAAAAGAAGAGTCCTTGTGGACTTGAAACAAGCCGGGACACCTGGCAGAACAACAGGAAATGCAGAGATCCCTCTGATAAACACTGGAAAGGATTCAAAAACCTCTGGGAGGAGATGATTTAACACAGAATGTTTGGTGGTTCTCATCAGACATCTCTAAAATCTCAAGTACAAGCAAAACGAAGAACAGCGGTGAAGAAACACAGGAATGACAAAACCAAAGAGTCAAGACAGAAAGATAAAAGCAGAGAAACTCCCAAAAGCTGCACGACGGACAGTTTTAGAGACGAAAACAACGAATCAGCTGGATTTTTATTTTAAGACAGCAATTTAAACGTCCACTCTGATCATCATTTGATCTATTTTAAAAGTGTTCCCAGTGGTCTTTTTATTATGGTTATGCCGTTTTAGATAAAATCTAAAAACTGTCGTTTTCCAGGACATAGTATCTGCAGCGTGGCAGTAATTCATTAGAAATTCACCTCTAAGTTGTGGGTATTTTTTTGTCTGCTCCTGATTCATAATGATCTGAATAAAGAAATACTCAGAATTTCTATTCAAAGCTCAATGTTCTTTACATATGTCATCCATTATCAGTAAAATGCTACAAAACACGTTAAAAAGATAAAAAAAAACTATTTTCATCGGAGGTCTTTGAAAGAATTGAAAAAAAAAAAACAACATGAATTTTCTTTATGAAAGCTGGAGTTGGAAGTTTAGTTGGCAGGAATATCAATAGATCAAGTTGACTTCATATAGAAGGTAATTACTTTAGCAGTTAGAGCTCAGCTTACTGGTGATAAACTCATTTACAGGAAAAATGACAAAGATTCTTAACGGGGTTTCTGTGCATGATCTATTGCCTAATTGCATTCCAAGATTGCTTATAATTTACCCAACCGGTCAGCTCTGAAAATTCATATAAAGAGTGCTGACAATAAGTTTCATTTTCTAAATAATTCCAACACAATGCATCTGTAAAATATGAAAAAATAGATTCCTAGAAGCCTTAAAATAGTCTTAAAACTGAAACTGGGACACAATGTTCAAATTTTAATCAAGTTAATGCTGGTCTTCTTTGATTTTAATTTATCTTGCAAAGAAAATATCAAATTAAAGTAGAAGCACCTAACAAAAGGAATACCAACACATGGAGTATTTGTTTCTCCTAAACAAATACAACGACTCATGCTATTCAAAAAGCAGAAAGGATGACATCAGCATTGGTGTTTCCAGCCCGCTGAGGTTACAGATGACTAATGGCAAATCCACAGATATGCGGTGATGCATGCGAAAGTTTCATCTCCCGCCGCCCCACACACACACAGACACACACTTCCCCCACAGCACACCGAGACTCTGACCCCCGAGGAACGAGGTTTGACGCTGTTTTAGACTAATGCTGGAGTTCATTGGGCACTTTTAATTGATGACAGCGCAAAAACAGTCACAAAACAACAACTATGTCGCATTTTAACATTAGGATGTACCCCAAACACACAGGAAATACTGTACACACACTTAACACGCGTGTAGAATTATTACATGAATCCATTATATTAACTTTGACCCGTAATTTTAGTCTGAAGCAGTTTTTCAGGACGATAAATCCTGACATTTTTTTGCAATCAAAAGAAAATGAATTTGTAAAAGATATATATATATTTTTAATTTAGTGTAGCAAAGCACAACTCAAACCATTGCCTGTATAAGAGAATTGGACCGAGTTAGTGTGATGTCATCCATAAAAAAATGGCTTATTTCTAGCCCAAATTAAATTACGTTGGGATCTTCACTAGCCACTACATCAGGGGTGGGCAATTCCAGGCCTCGAGGGCCGGTGTGTCTGCATGATTTCCAGATACTCTTGCCCTACTCATGGCTGATTACCTGGTTCAGGTGTGTCCAGCCAATAATCTTGCCCTACTCATGGCTGATTACCTGGTTCAGGTGTGTCCAGCCAATCAGAACATGCCAGAGCAGGGTATGCTGGAAAACATGCAGGACTGCGGCCCTCAGTGCCCACCTCTGCACTACATAGTACACTATATAGAACGGTGATGGGTCCGCCAACACCGACGCGTCGAGCTCAGAAAGTTAAACACCATGTCGGTGCGCGTATCGCTCCAGGAGAAGTCACGTGACCAATACAGCCCCTGTGTCACAGAGGAGCCAAACAAGGAAGTGCATCTACCACGTTTACAGATTCTGTGGTTTTCCTCCCAGTTGGGTGGTTTTAATTTTGATAGTGGAGAGAAAATTTGCTTTAGGCACATTTCGCGTCAATTTGGGGGGTTTTGGTTACACAAATGCTTTGTGCAGTGCTAAATCTGTTTAACAGTGTCGGGAAAAGAATTGTCATGCCCCAGATGAGCGGCCAGCTCCCAGCTGTTGAACAATACTCGCGCGCCCCCGTTTCCCCCTCCCACCTGTGTTTGACGTTCAGTTTTACCAAATCTCTACTAAAGATGTTTAATGTGCTATTTTAATGAGGTTTGTGGAAATATTTAATAGTGATTTTAGCTTTTTGTCCCATCCGTTCCTCTCAGTTTCCGCTTGATTTTATGTTTCGGAGGTTAAATGTTCAGCAGAACTGCCAAACTTCAAAGCACCTCCTCAGTGTTGGGGCATTATAGAGCGAGACATGGGAAAGAGGAAGCCACAACTACAATGATAAATATTGTCTTTACACTAATTCATTTAATCAGTTTATCAGCAGTTTCTTAACTTGGTTGCCTGCAATGATGTTTTCGGTGCAGCAGGAGTCCGTCTTGAGTGACACGGAATCTATAGCAAAGTACCAAAACACTTCATGAAGCCTCATCTACCCATCACTATTTCCAGGTGTCCCAATCTACCATTCTAGTGCCCTAGAAATTTTCTAAAAGTCTGCAAAAAAAAACTAGTGAGCATCTATGCCCACTGGATTGGCGAAAATAGACCAAAATGCATTGCGTTTGACCTATTTGTCACGTAAAATCCAATAATGTAATTTTTATTTTATATAAAGCATCCAAGTTTTCATCATCAGTACAGGGTGGGTTTATAAAAAGGAGTTTTATAGAATTGAAGATTGAGGTTTTTACTTCTGGAAATGGGTGAGATATTTGTTTTGTTTTTTAAAAATCCCATAGAATTTTCTATGGAAGTCTAAGGGATTTTGGCTTCTTGGAACCAGCAGATACTTCCTGTATTTGGTGGAACACGGGAGTAGAGGAGTCACTCAGTCCAGCTCTTAAGTACAAGTCAATAGTTAAAAAACAAACAAACAAGAATTTCTGAGAATCAGACACACACAGAGCAAATGAGTTAAATCAGATGTGTTAGATATGGAAAATAAATAAAATAGACAAACGTGTGCAAGGTTAACCGTTAGCTAGGCAGTGGAGCTAACTAGCAAAAAATGCTAGGTAACATAAGTCATTCTCCTTGTCGTTTCCATGGTTTTGTTCGGATACTAACCGAGGTACAGCACAGTTGGGATAAACCCCCACCGAATGACAAACTGCCCGCATTGGAACAGCTGCTGAAGCCGCTGCTTGGCCTCCTTACTCAGTTTAGCCATGTGTTTATCCGAGACAGTTTGGTCCTCGAGGGTTCAAAGGACAGGAACAGGAAGTGACGTAGAAGAAGTTGACGATTCTGTCCATCCTTCATCTGTGCGCGGTTGCCACCTAGCGGATTTCCCTATAACTTACCCTGTAAGACGACTCAACTTTGATTACAATTTCTACTCGAGGGAGTAGAAAATGACATCAAAATATTTTTTAAATGCGCTAATTTTTATTTTTTCACGAGTTTCATTGAACTAGAGGACAAACCCATTTTGTCTTCTAAACTACTCAATGTTGCTTTTTTCTGAATCACCATCCTCCCCCCTTTTTTCCATCAGTTTTGTTTGTTGATCTTAAACATTACAAAATAAAAAGTACAAAGAGGCTCTTTACTTATTTTCTAATTTCTTATGTGTATTCACATTTTATTTTTTGAACATTTTCACTGTAAGTAAATAATTCAAGAAGGAAAAGCATCAAAAATGAGAATAAAACTTTGCTAAAGATAGATAAAAGATATATACAGAAGTACTCAGGAATGCAATTTTAAGCTTAATTTTCTTTATGCCATTAGTCTTCAGAAAAAAAGTTAAAAACAAGTTTCATCAGAGTAGTTCTTTAATAGAACTGTTCAGTAAAATCGTGCACTTGATTGATGCATGAACATTTTATTTTAAAACGTTTGACACAAAAGACACATGAACGAGCGTGAAATATAGAAACACTTTATTCCCCATAAGTTGCAGCAGAGAATTACTTTTGTTTTAAACATATAAAGGCCAATATAACCACCTTTAACAGTAAGATGTACAATAGCTTACAATTTTTACTGTAAACCCACATACATAGAAACATAGGTATCGTTCCACCAAAGCTATGGACACAACAGCTACAGCACACGACATGACACAAGTATGCCTCAGGATGACGCAGCATCGCTGCTGGATTTAGAACATCAGTGGGAGCAGATACTTTCAGTTATTTTTTCACTTTTTGATCGTTGCATCTCAGCGAAATGACAAAATTAAACGAAAGAGGACACAGAGACATTTGAAAGGGAGAGTTGATTCAAAGACAGAAAAGATGCCTCGTTGCCCCTGATGTGATGTTCCCAGCACTGAACACTCAACGATTCTTAAAAAAAAAAAAAAAAAAACCTTAAGGCATCACATTTTTTAACCTACAGAAAAAATTAGGACAGTTTTATTCCATGCTGCTCAGGGTGCAAAAAAACTAAATTTGTTTGGAGCATCAAGACATTTTTCCCCAGAAAAATACAATTTGCAATCTGTTTTTATTAAAATACCATGAGGAGAAAAATAACATTTTGCTTTTCCCTTGTGCAAAATTCAATACTTTGCTAATTATACAAATTTATAATTCCCCAAAATATTCTAAAATCAGGTGTCATTTGAAAAGTGAATGTATTTAAATCAGCAAATAGACAGCAATTAACAAAGGTGCTTTGAGAGCAGGCTAGGTAAGTATTGCTTCTCCATTTTGACAAGAATACTGTCTGATTGTAAACAAAAAGAACCTTTTATTCACTTTTATGCTTGATATTGCACAAAGTGTGTTTTTTTAGGAAGAATTTGGACTTTACTTTTAAAAAAAAAACAAATCAAAAGCAAAAATCAGACAAAAAAAATATTAGAAGGGTAGTTGTATTGCTATGAGAAGGTATTTACCATGAATAAAAAAGTAGTAGAAACATTTCCTTCAAACAGTATCATACCGTGTTCACTGTATCAATCAACCAATCAGCAGCCTTGTTTTTAAAAACAGTTACACAAATGCACAATATATACACACACACTCATCTCCAAACACACACACACACATTCAGTTGTGCACAGATACCGTTACAGCTGCCCCTAAACAACAGGGCAACACCAGGATGGATGTACAGAGAAGCCATGCAGAGCAACAAACTCCAGAAGATTTATTTCCCAATGCTAGTGATGCGTTTGTTTTCAGTGCATTCATTCACAACCGTTCAGTCGTGCGGCAACTCTGACTAAATCCAGTGGAACTGAAGGCGTCGTTTTTTTGTATATATAGATATTTTTTTGACGACCGGCGTCTGTCAAGCTCACAAAAGACTGCAGACAAGAAAAGCAGAGGCGGCCATGAGTGTTTGAACGAAGTTTAGAGCCGGTTTACAGCACAGACACGGAAAAATACCGAAAATATTTTAGAAGGGACAAACGGCGGGAAAGGAAAGGCTTCACAATTTTGTGGTCCAGAATTGGCATGGCTTGAAGTTCCAGATCACAGATACGGGGTCACGGGGTCACAGAATCAGAGATAGGGGTCCATACAGTCAGGAGTGCTAAAGGGTTCAAAGGTCAGAGCCAAGGTGAATGCTAATGCTCGGGGAGCGCTGGGTGTGGTTTGGCATGGGACTCAAGTACCCCATCCCATCCTCCTGCAGGCTGCAGGAATAGCGGCCAGCCTCTGAAGCCACGTGGTTGCCGGCGGGGCCGTTGCCACTGTTGACCTGCTCAAAAGAGCGGGAGAAAACGGCGCTGGCAGTGCGGGTCAGGCTGGTCAGAGCCCCGGCCTTCGGGACAGACTGGCTGGAAGTGAGTGTCAGGCGCTTGACAGACAGCTCTGCGCTCTCGCTGGCGGCCCGGACGGCTGTTAGAGGCCCCGCTTCCTTGTCTTTGCTGCTGCGCCCGCCGAGCCGACACTTCTTAATGGCCTTTATGCCGAGGTTTAATGTCGTGACGCTGTTGCTGATGGTGATGGTGGGCGGGGTCATGTCAGAGCCCAGCCCAACGGGCCAATCGCCTTCATCCACCTCAGAGATATCCATCAGCTCATCCGGGGAACCCAGATCCACTGCATCTGGGAGGAAAACAGAGGGAGACAGGAAGGGACTCGCATGAAAAAGATGAATTAAAGCATCAAACAACCTCGTCTGGCATCCAGTTTTCTTTGCTAATCCAGATTCCACAGAGAAAAACAAACATTTTTGTAAAGAGCAATTCAATTGTAACATTTTTGTTGCACTTGAATCTGGATGCCAAAGGAGGTTTAACTATCCAGCAGGTGGCGCTGTCACATTGTTAAGTTAGACCAATGGGATATCTGGCCACTTGACAAGGCAGCACAAGTTGCAATCCATCACACATTAGGATATCAAGCAGAGCTGTGAGTAATTTAGTGACAGAGTACAGCATGTTGTTGCCCAACAGGGGAAAAAAAAACACAGGAACCGGCGCAAGAGGAGAATTCTGGGAAAGACCACAAAGGAAGAGAGAAGGCAGAAAAGGCTGGCACGAACCGTCACACTCTAGACTGGTTACTTCATGTGTTCTAAATACAGACATATTTCTCTATTGCCTTCATAACAAGAACCACACCTACGCGAGGAGCCGTCTTCACAAAAATCCATCTGATCTGATGCTATCACAGGAACACAGCTCTGGCTGGCAGCTGATTGACAGATAGGAAGGTCCTCTCATTCTCATCTCATGCCAAACAGATGAGCAGTGTCGACGTAATCGTCTAGACTTAAACCAAAGACCTTCGTATCCTTCCTCAGCTTCCAGTCACTCACTGACTGCATTGGAGAACTGGACCGAGTGAGTGTGATGTCATCCATAGAGCATGGCTTACTGCAATTGTTTGGACTATAAGCCTCTCTGGAGTAAAATTTGCAGATGTAAAAAAAATAAAAAAACCGCCAAAAAAGCTAGTTGCACTAAGGTTGGAGTCACAAATGTATTTACCAAAATACGGGACCAAGAACAACATCTTGAATGGCAAAGCAGAACAGAATATATCAAATCGAATCAAACTTTATTTATAAAAAGTGCTTCTCATGCTAACAAACTGAATATACCCGTCACTAACCTAACCTTATTTAGCTTCATGAAACCCAGAATAAGTGTTTCTTAGCACACCTTCTAAACAAATGCTGAGATCACCATAGCATAAGAAACATGCTAACAACTCTCTAAATCACTTTAAATGAGTGGTGGGAAAATAATAAACATGAGCTGCTTGTTTTTTTCACACTTAAAAAAACAAAAACACAGTCACACCTGAGTACAGATCCCACCCCTGGCCAAAAAAAACGCAACTTCTCCTCCAAATATATGATAGTTCCAGCTCAAAGCGAATGATTCAGTCAACATTTTTGCGATACAGACTCTGCTATGTTGGAGCCAGACGTCATCAGTAACCAGTGATTGGTTCAAATTGGTCCAAGTCAGAATTTCTATGGCAACCTTTTTCACCAATCAGGAGTGAGCTTGTTGGAAGTCTGCACCCCTTCCACTTGAAAGCTGGCTACAAGAAATCTGTCAATCAAATGTTCGACGTGGGACGACATACTTTAATTGTGGCATCTGATTGGTCAGTTTAGAACTTAAATAACTTGAAATGAAAAAAAAGTATTTATTAAAAAAAAAAAAAAGCAAGAAAGCTTATTCTGACTGATAGAATGACAGAGTAATAGCTGTTTGTTTCTCTACAGAAGTCTATAAGATTTTGGCTTCTTGGAACCAGCGGGTACTTCCTGTTTGGAACACCAGAGGGGAGGGGTTACTCGGTCCAGTTCTCTTATACAGTCAGAATCTGATAATCTGTTTCCACAGGCAACCAAGGTGCAATGTATTGAGGTGTAAAAATGAACCAAAACCAATTAATGAAACCTAATTTTTTTTAGTTTCCTAAAATACCAAGAAAATATCCAGAATGTAAAATTGGACGTTGGCTTATTTTTAGAAACAAGAAGGAGAGAAGTATCATCTAACTGGCTTAATATCCTTTCCTGTTGGATCGATATAAATGAACCAAAACCACCAATTACTACTGAAGACTCAGCCACAGGCTGCTGAAGCATTTCATGAGGTTATTGATCGGTTATCAAATAGCGCGAGAACAGAAAATGCAATCATTTGGCCTGAGGGAATGTCAGAAGCTGATCTTAACGCGGAAGCTTCAGCCGCAAGGAGAGCAAACGGCTGAATGACCATGGAAAGACAGATGAGTGGATAAGTGTGTGAATAGGCAAAGACAGGGTGGTATAGCCCAGTGGAAATGGTAAAGGGAGGAAATCGCCATGCAGCTTTCAGATCACACCCTCCACACATGGTTACCTAGGTTACCCCAGGGGCGGGGAGGAGGAGGGGGGCAGCACCTCAGTGCTGGCTCCTCCCTGTGGAGGCCAACCCAGAACTCTCATTCTCCACCATTCGTCTCAAACTCTTCTGCCTCCTGACCTCCTGACTCCGAGTGCTGCCGGAGTCATGACTGCGAGGGTCCAGGCTGACCTCTGGGGAGGCGCCCGTGTCACCGTCCGTATGGGTGCGGCCGTCGGGGCGTGGCCGCAGGGAGTCTCCATTGGCCATTCGGTCGCCACCTACGCCAGTCACACTGATCTCGGGGATAGCCACGCCCCCTATGGACGCATCACTTTCTACACTCACCTCTGGGGACTCTGGTGACGGGGAGCATGGGAAGGTGGTGGGACAATACACACACACACACGTACACAGATGAACACACATTTCATGCACGCACAAACAAAAAAACGGTCATGTGCACAGGCACACACAACCACACAAACACAAGAAAAACAAGTAAATAATAAATGTAATGACAGAAAAAGATATTTTTGATCAAAACATAACAGACTACACGCTAAATGATCACGACAATGATGATGGTGATGACCAAAGTCCTTGCAGCAAGTGGTAGACCAATCACCACAGGCCCCATTCCCTTCATCACAGCTGCCCCCACAGCCAAGCTGCTGGCATGGTCACTGCCCAAAAGGAGTCAACGGTGCATGCTGGGATTGAAACCCACACATTAGACTAGCTGAAGGCTGTAATTTACCTGACTTTATAACAATGGAAGGAAAGAAAGCTGCTCTACTGCCATTAGTCTATGCCTCAACTGAAACTAATAATCAAAGCAAACACACAAAGACGGGCAGAAAAATGAGAAAAAAATTGACGTATTCTACCCTTTTTCTTTTTTTTTTTTTTTTGGATGTCGTTTCTCAGAATTGAGTTTCGGTTCCTCCTCCTCACTGCTTTATTCCAGCCTGTGCATCTCACCGTGTCTCTTCCAGCGGTGCCCTCGTATAGAGAGGGAAGTGACAGCATTGCGGGAGATCCTAGAGGAGGTGGGGGTGATCTCCACCTGGATGCTCCTTGTGCCCTCCTTGTTGTTGCTCTTCAGAGCTGCTCCGTGCAGCGATGACTTGATGGCATTACCCACCTTCACAGGAAAAAGGCCCAGCAGGAACATTACCGATTCATTATTTTACAAAGTTGTACAGCAAAAAACGTACATAGCTGCAGTAAACCCACACCTGTATCCGAAGTCACAACTGCCCTTACAGGTGTGCTGTCTGCGGGCAAGAAAATGGGAAAACCTGTACGCAGATGTCCCATACAAAATATCAAGGTTGGTGAGCCCGTAGAGCGAAAATGTTCATGGACATTTTTCTACGGGCATGCTGCAGGCGACAGGTCATTGAGAGGTGGAAGACGTGGTGTGAGGACACCATACGACAGCATCACTTATTCGTTGCACGTGCGTGCGACTTATTAGCCTTATGAATACTTAATGATACACTCAACACATGTACCTTAGTGGTACGTCCCATTTTAATGCCATCCCTTGAGGTAGCCAAGGGGACTGCAAGACACACCTGCGCTCTCCTTAAAGACCTGCTCCGATAAAAATACTGTTTTTGGTGTTTCTAACATGTTCTTGTAGAATTTTCCTGATCATGGAGGACATGTAGAAAGAATAATTACCGGTAAGCTTAAAATTGCATTCTTTAAATAAATTCTTTACTCAAATCGTTGCGAATCGGGGCAGAAAAAAATGTTGCTTAATAAAAACCGTATTTGTGATGTTGAAATTACACTAGGCGGGCCACAGGCTCCTCCTGCATAGACGCATAGAGAACGACAGTTTTTTTTTTAAATTTTGGTTAAAAACGTAATCATAACTAAAAAGGCCACTTTAAAAATAGATCAAAAGAAGATCAGAGCGGTAATTTAAGATGCAGCCGCTCCTCTCTACGAGGCTCCACAGACCTGGACAAGCCAAAAAACCTGCAGCACCTGCTCAGACCAAACCCCTGTACAGACGCATGTGACTAATGAACACCTGCAAATACAAAGAAGAGGTGGAATTTTACAGATAAACTTATTTTACAGCTAAACTCAGAGATAATGTCTACCTAAGACATTTAAACGTGTCCCAAACTCCCATCATCTGCAGATTCAGTGGATCTAGTCCTTACATCCCATCATCCAAACACAGAAAGTTATTTTGTTTTGGAGGGGGGGGGGAGGTGTTACGCAAATTATTCATCTGTAACTAAGCCATTATCACCTGATTTGCAGATGAATATCAGACAGCACAGCGGCAACACGTTCGACAGGAAAGGGGTGCGGTCCAAACACAAACGGCTTTTGTGTTTCTCATCGGTTTACATAACGAGGCGATCTTGCTGCAAATTCTCATGTGACACATTAAATCACGCAACCGTTATTACGACATTGGGGTCACAAAACATCTTTTGTCCAATTTTGCAACATGGATCTCATGAGGAGCGCGTCATCAAGTTACATTAAGATAAAAGCCACCTGCTGCTTTGCCAGAAATGCTACAAAAAGCCTTAGATTGAGTTTATCTATGTGCATTTAAGAAGATTATAATAAAAAAATGTCTTCACCCTAGTTAAAGTTCAAATACTGAGTACTTTGATTGTGTTGGAGCAGCACACCTTGACTTTGGCACGAGTAAAGTGAATTTACGAGCTTCAATCCTCCACTCCACGGGTCTTAAGGATTACAGTTTAAGCGAGCAGAGAGGAAAGCATGTAAATAATCTAGAGGGATTACCCTGGGCTAACAGTTGCCGATACGCACAGAGCGACACAATGCGGCGCGCTGTGCTGGGCATGATTCAAGAGCAAAGGTCAGCATGTGCACTTCAATCACATGCCGTTTCCTACACTGATCCAAAAACAGAAAGGAAGAGAAGACGTGATGTTTAGCAGGAAACATATTAAAATAAAAATAAATGTTGCACCCACCAAAAGCGCTTCAGGGAACAACTCCAGCTGGGCTCGATAGAGAACATCATCCAGAGCTTTAGATCCCACTTCAACCTCACCATTGCATCTATATGAAGAAACACACAAAGATGCTCAAAAATAAGAGAAGTTGGATCATTACGTCAGACTTTAGGACAGTTACACTGACAAAGCTAGTTCTGCAATACAAGAAATGCAAGCAGTTTACTATATTTATCAACATTTCCTCCTGTATTTCATAGAGTTTGTGTGCATTTCTTAATAAATACAAATTCTAAAATGTAAGGGATGCTTGAACACAACAAGATCATTGATTTTCTTAGGGAATATATATAATTTATCATTTATATCAAATTAAATCAAAAGAAACACTGCCAAACTATTACATTTTTACAGTATTTTACAGAAATACTGTACAACTATGAAATCCTTAAATTATAAGAGAGCAACAGAAAGAAACCTGTAACAAAAAAGACACTGCACGTTCTCAGAGAGCATGCAGTGAGACAGACGGGCTGCAGTCGCTCTATCTGATTGCAAGTGTAATAAGCATGTGGTCTCACAAGGCATAATGGATTCCTGTGATGAGCTGGACCAGGAACTCTGACGTGACAGTCAGTCGTGTGCTGATGCCTTTGTAGCGCCGCATCTGTTGCCGTGGGTAACCACATATGCACACCCTAAGGTGGTGAAAAACAATAGAACGACTGAAAAAATCAAAGCATCCATCAACATTCCTTATGTGTTATAACACAATTCCATTGGTACCCACTTTTGACAAGCTACATTGGGTTTTTAACATGTTCTTGTAGCTTTTTTTAATGCCGGACATATATTAAGAAAACTGCAGTTCAGAGTATTTCTTTATTCAAATTGTTGTGAATCAGGAGCAGATAAAAATAAAATGCAGTTTAAAAAACAGGTTAGGTTGGGGTTGTGAGGGGCTGTAAACTACTGGGAGATCACATAAAAGGTGAATGAACAGACCCGCACACAACTCAGGGGTCAATTTTTGGTCAACTCCTGCCGCTCTGCAGAAACTATGTCCTAGAAATCAACACAGGTTTTTTGGGTTTCGCCTTAAAACGCTATCATCATAGTTAAAAGCTGCTTTAAAAATAGATTAAAAGATGATCAGAACAGAACTCTAAAAGCAATTTACATTTTCTATTCAAGTACAAACATGAACAGAGCAGGAAAATGACTTTTTTTAAGCTCAGTTTTTGCAGCTGCAGCGTCAAAGAATGGCGCCTCAGTACATTGGAAGGGAGCAGATGAGGAAGTGCTTACACACTGCCATGTATTTGTACACGTGGAAGTAGCCTCATTAATTCTGACAACAGTGTAAAAAACATTCATCCAGTTTAGTGCCAAAGTGAGATGAGTGGTTGTGCATCTCTTACCTGGAGCTGAGCTGGCAGAGGGACTGCAGGGAGGTGGTTGTCATGTAGCTGAGAGCAGCATTGTAGCACAGCAGCAGGAAGGTCAGCACCTCAAACCTCAACGAACACAAACCATTAGAAAGAGACAGAAAACAACCATTTACAACAACAACAAAAATAAATAAAAAAGTCACAGTAAAAAGAAAATTGAAGTAGGAAATCAAACCGAGGAAAGATGACCTCCATCTCTCCTAAGTTGCACTAAAATAAGAATTCTGCATTTTAACTTTAGAGATGCAGAAGAAAAGCTGCGGGCCTTCACGACATCGCAACAGAAAATGATTCACCATGACACCATCTAAACACGTGATCCCCACAGCACACGCACAACCATAAACCTACTTAGGGAAGCTTACATCTACGGTTTAGAAAAGGTTTGTGGCACAAATTTACATTTTTTTTATATATAATAGAGAATTTGCAGATATTACAGTGGTAAAAATTGGTGCTTAAATTTTAATTGCTCAACTGCCAGGCACCACTGGAGCTCACATTACCTGTTCTGTGCGTTAAAGGTTTCTCTCTGGAGGTGCGGCCCGCTGTACACCACCCTGCTTTGTCCGTGATTGGCTAAAGCTCCCTCTGTGAGAGCTATGGAGCCAATGGCTGAAGGCTGATCAGAGGGAACATCAGATTTAAGACAGTGAAGCGGCTAAAGGAATTGACTTTTTCCAGTTTGGATACTCACTCACCTCATGATACACTGAGGGTTTGGAGAGAGATGGGACTGTGAAGGACAGGATTTTACTTTGACCATCTTTATCAACTATTTCCTGTGAAAAGAGCAAAAATGTGTTTGTTTTTTCTCCCGCTGTGACCCAAACAACAATCTTTACTCTTCAAGCATGGGTCATGTTTGTGTGTGAACCTCGCCTCCTCGCCCCCCTGTTGCGTTCATTCGTTTGTGTGGACGCACAAAGACACAAACCCCAGGGTTTTCATGCCCCCTGTGTGCATGTTAATGTCAAACAGATTAATAGGAAGCAGCCGGGATGCTGAGTGACAGCAGACTGACCTATTCTGGTATTCAGAGAGGAAGCTAGGAGACACGCCCCACTTTGCTGATAGAATATTAAGAGCAAATGAAAATGAAAAAGAAAAAAAGCACATTTTGGCAATGACTTGGAGTGGCGCGTCTCTGTGAGGAGATTATGGTCATTTTTAAAGGTGACTTCACTGTTTCTAATTCTGTCCCTGCAGCAGTCCTGGACTGAAAGATCCAGATTGTTTTTACGGCGCATTTATAGCAAAAAACTCGCACGCATGGGCATAGTAAGCATCACCCCTCCCACAAGAAAAGAAAAAAAAAAAAGATAACATTGCAGCGGGAGAGACCATTTGAAAACCCCAAATAAATAAATAAATACACGGAGCAAAAATCTCAGAAAACGTTCAAAATCCACTACTAAAAACGAAAAGTTTTGAAATTATTATGGGATGGCCACAGGACCAAAGCTTGGCTGCCATTTTGCGGCAAAGTGTGAAATTCTGCGATTCTTGCACAGCAAAATAGAACTTTTGTTTGAGCCGTCATTATGACACTTGACATACGAGCTGCCAGGTTACGTCTACTACCACAACCATCGTTTCTTTGACCTTTAACCTTGAGAAGAGGCCACCATCTCGAATTTTCCAAATATCATCACCTGTGATGCATTCTACAGATGTAAACGTCCCCAATAGGGATTTCCATCTATCGCCTCCAAGCTCCTTGAGCATCATTGGGAAGCTAATGGGGGAAAAATGCTGGAATTATTTTATATGTATATATATTTTTAGAATTAGTTTGTCGATTTTGAACGCCAGCGTGGTGAGCTCGCATAGGTGGGTTTCCCAACCTTCTTATCTGAATATTTTGAAAAAACGAGCATATGAATCTTCAGCTCATAGCTGAACGAAATGATTCAACATACAATGCAAACAGTTAAGGAGTGTAGTCAACAAAAACCTAAAAAAAAAGTTTACATTTGCTGATTCTTAAAAAAATGACATACATCTATCTGGTCATCACCCCCAGGCAACTAAAAAAATATAACGCTTGCTATGGAAATTAAACCAGCAGAAAACTGCCATTTAGAAAAGAATGTTTTTTTTTCCATCAATTTGTCACACACAGCTCCGACAAGGGTGGCTGGACGAAGGAGAGAAGCAGGCGCATGTAGCAGCCGCTCAGCCAGTGAGGCCGGGTCAAAGGCGGGTGGTGTCTGTCTGTCTGTCTGTGGGGCCACACAACGCTGCTAGCTGCTTTCATTTTTACTTCTTCACAAACAGCCTCAAGATTTCTGACAAGAAAAGTTATGACGCAAATCCTAGAAATAAGCTGCACAGTTAAAGGCTCAGCTCACACCAAAATGCACAACTGTACCAAAATGGCCACAAAAGCATTCTTTTCAATTACAGTCTGAATGAAGGACACATTTTAATTATAGTCATCAGTCGATGCTTTCCTATAGACCCCCTACCAGGTTGTAAATGCCCAGCAGAAGGGCCTCGATGCAGCCGGAGGTGTGGGGGTCCCTGGCAGCACTGACGGACAGGAAGCTCCACAGGAGTTCTGGCAGGAATTGCAGCGTGAAACGTTGCAGCTGCGGCACACCGCTCCGGTAAAACTCAAACAACTGGTGACAAACCGGCTCCAGCAGCTGGGGGAGGTCAGAAAATGAAAGGAGACAAATAATAATGCAAAAAAAAAAAAAGACAACCAGTCAAGTCAGATCAAACTACAGCTCAAACTGTGGATGGTGCCAAATGATCATAATTTCAAATATAAAATGAGCTTCAAGTGTAAAAGTAATATTAATAGTAAAGCACTGATATGACTTTTATAGTTGTACACACAACTTATAAATGTTTTTTTTGTCATTCAAAACATAATTGATCGTTTACTAAATTAAGTGTGACTCAAATGTGTAAAACTATTTTAAGAAACAACAAATACAAGTATTTATTTTCTAAAATAAGTTATATTTAAAATGTTTTCTTCTCTATTACACAACAAAAAAAATGACAACTTCAATGAAAATATATATACATTCATGCAAATGAGCGTGGATGGCCTTGAGTCAAATTAACAGTCATGTCAACCCAGAAGTGAAAAGCTGGTTAAGACGCGTTTCTTCTAAATATCTGCTCAGACATTCTCGGGGCTGATTGCTTAAAATATAATTTTCCACCCTGTCTGTCTGTCAGTAATGCTTTTATTCCTCTTTAGGGCTAAGCTGGCTAAAAATACAACAGCAGGAAATGACAAGCTCAACATGGGGATGTCTTCAAATCATAAAAGCAGCTCACAAAAATCCATGAGCTCATGTAAGCAGAATCTCTGAAAGCGTGACTCTGTGCTCCATCGGGAGCTGCAGTTGATGCAGATTTGGTTTACAGGTACAAACTAACAAAACCAAAAAAAAGGGGCACAAAAAGGTAAAAATAGCTGTCAGTAAACAGGTTGCCATGTTTTTTAGTAGTAGATGTTTTTTTTTTTTTTATTCTGGTATTCCATTAATGTTTTGGGAGAAAATAAACCTACAGATTTAAAATCAAACTTTCTTTTCTACCATTGCTTGTGAGACATGGAAAAATGACTTCAAATGGATCGAGAACCCGCATGTAGACAGTAGTTTTCAGCTACTTTCACACACTGGACACTGAAGGACAACAGAAGGACGTACATCACTGTAGTTTTCCCGTATAACTTTGTAGAGAGCTGGGACCAGGGCGCCTTTGTCCTTCAGTGAGACAGCATAGGTGGAGATGGCACTGTCAGGGAGAGTCTGGAGAAAAAACAAAAGAAAGAAAAAACAGGCTGTTGATAAGTCCAAAAAAAAGATATTTTTAAAGTTTTATTAAAGAAAAGAAAAAAACTTTCAAAAAACATATCTTTTAAAAAGCAAATTGGTGGGCCACCAAATTTGTCCAGCCACTGCTTTTTTGTGAGCAATTGTATTCTCAGTAAGATGACATCATTTTCTTATTTATTTTCTAATCAATTCATGAATTAGTATCCAAAATAGATTTGATACATCTTGTTATTTTTAATCAATCACCTAATCTGATCATTATCTGATCAAGCTTCCAATCAAAAGGTCATTGCATTGATCACACTTTTTGTTTCCCCCGTATTCGAATTGTTTTTTTTTTTTTTGCATTTAGAAGGAGAAGCATAAACACTGTTTATCTGACAAAGCTTTTTTTTATCTGAGGTCAACAAAAGAGTCCGCAAACACATTTACAAAAGAGGTTAATAAATAGAATAAAGGACACAAACAGTGTTCGTGTTTGAGTGGGAGTAAAGCACTCAGAGAATATTAGCTGTTCATATGGAGCAATGGTGGATGTACAGAATACAAAGCAGAACAGGCACTTGCTTGATTCTACTGATTTTGCATAAAAAAACAACACATGAGAAAGCTTACCTTAAATTCTGACAACCATTCCTCCACCACTCCTTGGTCCATCGCCAACATGTTCCTTCATTTGCAATGCAGCCACAACTACCTGCAAAAAGAACTGCGTTATTACATGGATTTTCATGGGTTTTAAGTGTGCAGATAAATAGACTAAGATTGAATCCCAATTCCTCCCTTACCCCAGCGGTTTCTTCCTACCCCTCCATTTGTAGGGGCGTTTGGAGGACTAAATGTCAGGGAAGGGTAGAAGCCGTAGGGGTAGGAGAAGAATTCGGTTTAGGTCTAAATCTAAGCACAAAGAGAATGACTTCAGATTAGGCAAGTTTTACTTATTAGTGAAATTTTAAAAATGTGTTCTTACAAAAATAGGAAGAAGAGTAGCAATCGTGACAAACAGTGACCCTGTACACGCTAGGTTGCAACACGTCAAAGATGCACGCTTCTATCCTCTTCCTGGGTTTCCAGCAGTGGGACTCATTTCTCTTCAGACACACATCTCTGCAGTAAACACCTTCTCGACTTGTATAGAACTCACCCACACAGACAGCCCTGAGTGACATCAAGTACTCCAGAGGAGAAAAAAACACATTCAGGCTGAACAGGCAGCACGTTTTGAATGAGGAAAAACTGACAAAAACAAACTAACTTCAGTTAGACACAGTAAGATACACCTTTCTGAATGTTTATTCTGATCATCGTCTGTATATGAGAACTGGACTGAGTAACCTTTCTAACTGGCGTTTCAAACAGGAAGTACCCGCTGGTTCCAGTAGGCTAAAATCCCATAGACTTCTACAGAGAAGTTAACATCCGTTACTCAGCCGTTGTATTTGTCAGAATAACCATTCTTGTTCTGCTATCTTTTTTTAACATGATCTTGCTACTCTATAATTTTTTTCATATTTTTTTCCTGTAGTGCAAGTTATTCAAAATAAAAACTGACCAATCAGAAAAGTAGATTGTCTCAGACACTTAGGCTACGTTCGCACTGCAGGGCTTAATGCTCAATTCCGATTTTTTTTAAAAATCCGATATTTTTGCAAGGCTGTTCACATTTCCAATTAATTGCAAACTTTTGTGTGTGACCGTAAAATGACCCAGAAGTGACCCGCATGCGGAGAATAGTACTCAACGGTGAACGACGTCACTGTTGTTTGCGGAAGTAGCTAATGTTAACAATGGATGTCAACAACAGTGTTGTCAACAGCGGAGCTCATTTTGCATTATTAGATTCATTTTCACAAAGGAGCCAGCACAATTACAATCTTCTCATTTAAAGAAGGCATTGGAGCCGGGATCGTCTGTACCCACTGTTGTGGAATGGGGATGTGTATGTGCTGGGGCCGCGTCTGTGTAAGAGACAGGAGAGAGCGTGTCCAGCGAGGTAGGGAATGAGGGGGCCGCATTCATGTTGTGTGTTAGGGAGGAAGGAGAACGATAATAAAAGAAGGCTCCCCCCAGAATAAATGCTATGGACTCTTTATTAACTCGCTCTGGAGAATCACATTGGTGATTGACCTTTCTCAGTGAGCGGGTCAATGCAATGGGATCTGGTTCTTTGTCTAGATCTGGGGGGGTCCTGTGGTAGTGGACTCTGTGAACCTGGGTGGGGTGTCACTGATGTGGACATGTCCCCAAAACTTCATTTCCTCAACCTCAGTACAAAGCCAGGTTTTTTACATTGCATCCTTTGTCTTTTATCACAGTGAATGTGTGTGTGCGTGTGCGTGCGTGTGTGGTTGGCATTGTGCCGGTTTTTAATTAATTACATATGTGTTTGTCTCGTCCTTTGTTTTTGAATTTCATCTTGTAAAGCACTTTGAATGCCTTGGGTTTTAAAGGTGCTATACAAATAAACTTTAATTTGATTTGATTCTGAGGGTCCGAACGGGGAAGTGAACCCCGAAGGAGGATCCGCCTTTGGTCCCCCGTGCTTCTGACAACGGTCAGAGGGGAAAAAAAAGGTTCAACAACACGCTCGGCCATTAACCGGGAAATTTTCTTTAAAAACCGCCCAGTTGCGATAAGAGCCCTGGAGTTTGGCCTGAAAAGAGCTGTCACCCCTCAGACGGAGGTCGCATTTGAAAAGATCGAATACGTATCGGATTCAGGACCACATACCCAAGTGGCCTGGGTTGCATTTGTAAAGATTGGATCTGTATCGTTCAGACTGTCATGAAAATCTCAGATACAGGTCGCATAGGGGAAAAAAATAATAAATAAAAATCGGAATTGGGTCGTTTCAGCCTGTGGTGTGAACGTAGCCTAAGTCCATTTCTCTTATACAGTCAATGATTCTGTCAGATACATTTCTCATTCTCACATACATCAGCATAAAAAGTGAGGAAATGCAAGAAATTATCAGCTGAATTCCAAAATTTGAGGGATATGTGGGCACAAATCTGCATATGAATTTTAATACCAGCTAGGATTCATTAGTTTTAAAATGCAGTACAGTGGTTCATTGAGCTAGTTCAGGGGTCGGCAACCTTTTTTACTCAAAGAGCCATTTGGGGCCGCCCCTAAGAAAAAAGAAAGCACCCGGAGCCACAAACCGTTTTGACATCATTATATATATTATGCATGTATATATTATATCAAGGGTGCTCATTACGTCGATCTTCAAGGACATGAGTGTAGATCGCGGGCCAGAAAAGATAAAAAGAAAAAAAAGTACTTCTTTAAAATCCACCAAAGTCCTCACTGAGAAGTACGGGACTTCATTGACATGTAGATTGGCCAATCGGACATCGTCTGAAGCATACACCGCTGCAAATGCACATTATGTTCTTTAAAGGATGATACCGTGGCCGCGTGTGGGAGGAGCTACTGGTTCTGGTCTGATCGCTGCATGGAGCAATGTGTTTATCAATGTGTGAAGAAGATGTGTTCATGCATGGTAGACACTGACAATGTGGAGAGATCAGGTTTATTACTTTGAAGAGTTCTACTTGGTAATCATGTTTCCATGTTTGAGTTCATAAAATCATCCCAGGGAAAGTCTCTGCTTCAACTCCTGCAGGGAAAGCTGCGTCTGAATCTGACGCCCGTGTTTGCATCTCTCTGACAGAGTTTGAAGCCAAAGCCCCTCCTCTGCCACTTTACCTGCTTTTCCTCTCTACCTGTTCACCTGTTCACATCCTCTGCAGCTGAGATTTGGTTCCCCCGCGCTCCTCAGTGTGTCCTACACAGAGAGCGCAAAATACGATAGTCAGGGCGCTCCAGCGCCGCACAAGGATGAAAGAGCCGGACGCAGGTTATAGCGGGGATAGAGCGGGTTAAGCAAATGAATGGAAGAAGGCGGCCCGCTGAAGAAATATTCAATATTGTACACATTTTATTATTAGTCTGAACTATCTTTTATTTAGTAAAATCTTTTATTTTATCAGTCAAGTACAAAAAAAAAAACATCAACAAAAGCTGTGTTGGGCTGTTTTTGGCTGAGTCTGGCGGTTTTCAGATGACTTTTCGGCTGGAAAACTGTGACTCTGGCAACGCTGGCGCAAACTCTCAGTCTGTCATCAGGGAGTTGGTCTCTGCCCCGCGGCATGTCAAGTTCCCGGCAGAAGATCGGAGTGTTTATTGAAGCCGCCCCACGTGCCTCTCCCTGCTATCAGCTCTGCAGTTCTCGCCTGATAAATGCGAGCTCATTACGAAGCTGTTTTTTTACATGGCTCGCGCTTCGTACGGAGCCATCAGCGGCTTTGAAATGCCATGAAAAATGAACAAACTGAAATAAAATTTAATTATTATAAAATACTCATTATTTTCCAAAGTCACAGGGAGCCACAACAGATGGATGATAGAGCAACATGTGGCTCCGGAGCCATGGGTTGCCGACCCCTGAGCTAGTTGCATAATATTAATTCATGTTACTATGCTGCTCACACCGAGTGGCAGAATTGGCAAAGTTAATATGAAAGTTTAAATAAGTAGCACCACGGCAATTCATCTACTCCAAAGCCCCGTACACCGGGACGAATATTGCCAGGCGTTATTCGCCAGCGTTTTTCGCCACGTTTTTTGTGTTCACACCCAGGCGATTTTCGCTGACGATGAGCCGAGTGAACATGCAAGTTTTTGGGTTTAAAACTGAACCATACGTGAAATCACTGAAGCGAATCATGTGAATGGGTGCTACTGCATACCAGAATGTTTAACCTGAAAGTGGCATGCACGTGTGTAAGGATTTATTATTTAGCCTTTCATTACATGACACCAGGGTTAGTACAAGTCAACTGGAAGGTTTTGTTTTATTGTTGCCCAATTAGCTAATCGAAAAAGAATTTTTCTGAAATTTTAGTTTTTTTTTTTGTTTTTTTTTTGAGGTTTTCAAATACATAAATCATTTATTGGACCAAAACAGAACTGTGACCCCAAAAGAATTCAAGGTCTAAACCAAATTGGGACCAAGTGGTGCATCCCCAAATCTACACCAAATATGTTACACTTTACTCCATACTTGCAAAACTAGGATTTAGAGGATCCCCTACTTCCAAAAACATTTTTTTCTTCATCTTTTCTAGTTTAATTTTACTTTTTGATAAATACCATAAATGAAGTTTTTTTTGTTTTGTTTTTCCACTAGGGCATGTCATCCCGATGTCACATTCAGCTGCGGGCACAGCCACATTTGACATCTAAGTGCAGAAATGAAGTCCATGTTTGGTATGTCTGCTGATAAAATACGCTGAGAAAAAGAAAGTCCTCAGACTTCTATGACCAAAGGCATCATGCGACTTTTCTGTTTAGTTTATTTATATAAAACTATGTTCTGGAAATGGGTTTAGCTAACTAAACACCAACACGAATACAAGGTTTTATAGTATTTTTTCCATTAATTACTCTATATGAATAATAAAAAGTTGAATATAGATTTCCCACTTTCTGTTTTTGCTCTTTGGTTCATTGCTAAAATACTTTGTTTCCTTTCCTAAAGCTCTCGTATCTCTGGATGTTTCAATTTGTCCATTTACATGCTTCCTATAGACGATTCTGCTATTTAGTACCTTCTGTAGCAGCAACAGTCTATTTATGGACTGTACCAATGGCAGGAATGGCAAAGGGGGGAGGGGAGTGAGTGACTCGTGAAACAAGGACGACTAAAAAGCAAAATCCTTTCCATTTAGAGAAATGAGTGCGTGGTAGTAGCCTTTTTGTTCCCTTCCATCACGCAGACAGGTGAGCAGAAAACAGCTAATGCTTTTAGCGAAGAGTTACTTTGGAGACAGAAGGCAGTGATTAGTGAGAGGATGAATCAGTCTACTGAAAGGAAAGCCTTTCCTCCCACTAGTTGCTTTGAACCCAACAGTGCTGCCACTGTGGTATCTAATCAGTAATAACTGTATTAAATTAAAAACACGCAAAAGGCTTGTCTAGAACAAAAGAGTAAGACCTTCATCCCACAAACATTTGTGGCTAAAAACAAAAACGGTAAGGCTGCTATAAAAATGAGAAACAATGAATGAAAAGACAGCAGGGAAGGCTATTAGAGAATTACAAAATTACAGAATGCTTAGTTAACTGTAGCTTTAGAAGTCCTTTTGTAAAATATATAACAAAAGTAAAATTTTAACGAAAAAGAACTTTAACTTCGTCCTGTAAAGGATTTGAACCATTGACTGTATATAAGAACTGGAAATAATTGCCCCCCCCAACACACACACACACACAATTCCAAACAGGAAGTAACTGCTGGCTCCAAGAACCCAAAATCATAACTTTTTTTTTTCGTGATATTATTTCTGTATTAAACTGACCAATCAGATGCCTCAATAAAAGTGTGTGGTTCTTGGTGGCCCCCACGTCAAACGTACGCAACAAATGTTGGACCGATTGCTGCTTACTAAGGACGTCTGGTATTAACATGGCAACATCCGTATAGCCAAAAATTAAATTAAAAAGGCGACTGAATTTGACTTCATTTGGTTGGAGCTGATAGTTTTTATGGGTGACATAACACTCGCTCAGTCCAGTTCTCATATACAGTCAATAGAATGTACTGATGTAGTGACTTTTAAATCTCAAACTTTAGCCGGGTTTGTTTACATCAACGCTGCGTCACTGAAAATTTCTAATAAACAGTTATCCAATGAGTAAGCAGTCTGAAACACGTACCCAGGAGGAAATCCATCGACAAAGTGCAGTGGTCGTTTGTGGTTTTAATGTTACACACTTAGAAACACATTTGAAACTGTGGACATATGTAATAGCTTTACTAAAAGAAAATAACACTACAATTTCTCAGCTATTGTGACACAAAGCAAAAGAAAAAAGCAGTGCAAAAAATACCCACTTCCATTTAGAACACAATTACATTAGCAGCCGCAAGCTTGTCTGATTTAGATCCCGTTTCATGAATCTGCAGTAGATTATAGGATTGACAGATTATGAGAGGAACCAACAGCGTGGCAACACATTTGTTCAGATCACGGAGCAGTCAGTACATTTCTTCCTTGTAGCTCAACTACACTGACTGGCTAATAGATCAGGATGGGAAGTGCTAAAGACAAGTGGCTCAAAAGGCTTCATAAGCACACGCAACAACTCACAAATACATCCATACATTTATCTAGAAAAACGCCGGGGAGATGGAGACAGGCGGACTAGAAAAAGACGAGCTCTGAAGATGACAGACGAGGAAGAAGAATAGAGAAAAGCTTCAGGTTTCTTGTCGAGGTGTCTGAAATCAATTGCAATCTAGCTCCCTCAAGAATATTTTTATGAATCCTCTACATTTACACTTCTCTATATAGTTGAAACGAAGCAAAACCCACTTCACAACTGAATTTTAAAGAGCAATAAAGAGAATTACACGAGGTGAACTTTGAGTGTAAGCTGTTGCAGGAGACTGAGATGACATTTCATAGGTCTATCTGGCAAATGTGGAAGTGTGAGGGTTTTGTAACGTCCCAAAAGGACTGAGACAGAGAGGTGAATAAAAACAGAGTTAATTACTGTTCAGTCAGTTCCAGGCAATCTCCAAAATGAATGAAAGAGAACACCTCCTTTCTTCAGACCCATTTCAGTCTCTTAAGATGTATTTTTGTCATTCAACGGTTTTGTTTTACTAATGCAAAAACTATGTGCCAAGTAGAGAAAGGAGTGATAGAATTGTGCCACCCATTGCACAAGTCTGTGTTTACAAGTGTTGACTCAGTCTCTAGGTTTGGCCAAACCAGTTTCTGTGATGCTGACAGCTTCTTCCCCGTGAACCCACAGCGAGGTCTTAAACTCTGACACACATACATGCTGGATATCCCGTCTAAATGAGCTTACATCTGACTCCTCCTTCTACAGACCTCTCCCATCACAAACAAGTCTGTCTTGAATTTCTAATCCTTGGCGAGTTCCTGACGGGGAGTCACTTGTAGCAATCACAGAAAAGCAGATCCTCCCCCCCTACCTGCATCGTGGAAACATAAAAAAACAAAACTCCCTCTTCTTTCTCTTTCGGCTTTTCCCATCAGGGGTCGCCACAGCGAATCATCCTTTTCCACCTCACTCTATCATGGACATCTTCTACCCTAACATTAGCCAACTTCATGTCCTCTGTTAAGACATCCATGTATCTCCTCTTTGGCCGTCCTCTCGCCCTCCTGCCAGGCAGCTCCATCTCCAACATCCTTCTACCAATATATCCACTATCCCTCCTCTGAACATGTCCAAACCATCTCAGTCTGGCTTCTCTGACTTTGTCCCTAACACAAGCAACATGAGCCGTCCCTCTGATGTACTCGTTCCTTATCCTGTCTAACCTGGTCACTCCTAAGGAGAACCTCAACATCTTCATCTCCGCTACCTCCATCTCAGCCTCTTGTCTCGGTCTCACTGCTACCGTCTCTAACCCATAGAGCAGAGCTGGTCTCACCACTGTCTTGTACACCTTTCCTTTGAGTCTTGCTGACACTCTTCTGTCACACAACACTCCTGACACTTTCCTCCAACCGCTCCAACCTGCCTGCACTCGCCTCTTCACCTCTTTTCCACACTCCCCATCACACTGAACTGTTGACCCCAAGTACTTAAACTCCTGCACCTGAACAAAAAACAAAAAACAAAACTCCCTAATAGGCATCATAAATTTGGAATGACATACCTCTAAAAGTTGGTTATTAGAGAACTGAAGAAAAGCCGAGTGAGAATGAATTGCAGGCCTTCCCGTCCCTGCTGATTATCTCATTTCCTTTTGCACTTTTTAGGAACCTTTTTTTAACTAAGGAAGTGAAAGGACCAATAAGAATAAAGGCTTAAAAGTGGGGAAGGGAAGATAAAAAACAGAGAGATGAAGTGGTTGGTTTTGCTAGTGGCCGAGCTGCCTCGGCTGCTTTTTCCTGTGGTGCAGGGTGCAGCTGCATCGAGCCCCAGGTTCTGGTGACAGTGACAATACAGCTTATAATGAGACGGCTTAAAAAAGTCAAACAAACCCCCTCTTGAATTCACAGATGACTTAAAGACCCATTCCAGTGAAAACTGAGTTTTTTAAACATGTTTCCGATGATGGAGGCTTGACTGCCAAATCTTTCCAACCTTACAGCTAAATAAAAAAAGAATCTGAGCGATTATACCAAAGATTTATGACCTAAACATCTGACCCACATAGGTGTCCTTTTTAACCACCTAAAGAATCTTCTTTGCCCTCGATTAACAATTTATAACACTCCTTTGTCACGTTGTTTACTGACATCTTTATTTAGATCCTCTTGCCCTGAGTTCATGCTGTCCCATACAACTATTTTCCCCCCTTTAAGTACTACACAAAAGCAGGTTGAAGGTACACCAGAAAAATGTGGATGGATAGCATGTTCGTCTCTTCTTTTCTTCTCACAAACAGAAAACTGCCTGCAGCGACAGAGATGAGAGTTGGTGGGTTTTGGTGGTGGGGATGCTAAGAATGGACAAAGTAAAAGTCTTTCAGAAAATCTACTCTCCCTTATACCGATAAGTGAGAGATGCATTTCATCCTTTTCAGTTCCCCGTCTTCCTTAATATGCGCCTGAGGGGGACTCCTTTTAAAATTTGCTTCTCAAAACTTTTTGATTTCCTCCGCTCTCTTTAATCTGCGATTGCTCGTCACGGAAAAATACCTGATAATATGTTTGGCATGCAATGTGACTTTGAATACAGAAAGAAAGAAGTGTTTTAAATATGTTCTGTGAAGCTATTTGCATGATAATGTTCTTTAAAATATAAAACGCACCTTTGTGAAAAGAAATTTAAAAACAAAACAATCGTGTTAAACTGCATTGAGATGTTGATCCATTCATTTTAAAAAATAGGCTACGAGCCCCTAAGCTCTGTGAGCGTCAGGGCTATCTGGTCAAAAACAGCCAGAAAATAATGTAGATAATGATTCCATCTACATTTGTTTGGAGAACAATTACATTTCCTACTAGGTCTGCACAATAAATTGCAAATTTATCGTTATCACGATATCATAGGCAATATGCATAATCACAAAAGACGGCAAAACTGCAGCAAATGGTTACTTCAAATGTGCTAAAACGATCTTATGGCAGCTTGAATCATTCAACGCATAAAATAAATCCCTTTATGCAATCGACCAATCAGATGAAGCCCTTTGATGTTAGACGCTCGCCTCCCATGTAGACTAGTTTTATTTACACTTGTATGCTGACTCTTATTTAAATTGAACTGCAGTGAAATGGAAATTATGTTTTTGGTTGTTTTCCTATTTGTTCATATATCGCAAGTAATAATAGTGATCAATATTGATCACCAAATATCGCGAGTTTCCCTCATTTATTGCAGGCTTATTTCCTACTTGGATTGATGTTATTTAACCTCTAAGACCAGGCGCCCACATGCATGAACATCACATTTTGGGTTGTGTTACCACAATGGTAAATTCTGCTGAAGTGAAGCCCTGTGAACACTTGTTTAGGAGGTTAGCTCACATAATCAGCACATGTCTTAAGAGGTTAAGTATATATGTTTGGGTTTTTCTTTTGGTCTAAGACCTAAGAAAACATATTGTCTCCTAAAGATTGCCTTGTCTTCTTAAAAAATGAAAGCAGTTGTTGTTACCATAGGGGGTACCTTCAGATAATAAAAGCCAATGAAATGATAATAACAGTGATAAGACTTGTTATATAAATGCCCCCCTAACAAATAGTTGGGGGGGGGGGGTCCTGCATAACTTTTACTTTAGCAAAGTAACCATAATTTTGTGTTTGGTTTTATTTATTCATTGATTTTGAATTTTTATCCCTTGCTTAATGTTCTTATTGTATTTTTAATACTTTGCCTTAATGTTTTCAGGATGGATCCAGCCTGCTGGATAAAAAAGGGAAATGTCTTCAATAATAAAAGAATAAGCCAATCTTACTGCTTTTATTTATTTATTTTTACTTTGATTAAATCATTGCAGATGAATGAGCATCCCCAGAAATCTTTAAGATGCCTCAGCACTGAAGTACAGTAGTGCCAAACAAATGAAGCGGTTTTAGGAAGAAGGGGCTTCGAGGTGGAAAAGCATCATCATTGAATGGGTTTCTCTGGAATCCCATTTAAACCAAGCTTTGGGAGGTCAATCTTTTCACAGGTCGCTTTAGAAAACCCCAAACTAGCAGATTAGAGGGAAGAAAAGTCTAATCTTATCACAACTTTTAAAACGAATGATTGAAACCGTTTCGGAACTAGCTTGTAGTCGTTTCACTTCCTCTCACATGTGCATACTCTCAGCATTAAATCATCACAAATATCTCATCAAAACACACCCACAGACAGTGGGTACAAAGTCTCTTATCTGGATTGTGGATATCTGTAGCAAAAATTAAAACAAGCGGATATTAATGACAACTTTTCTGCTCTTTTTAAAATCAATATTAAATAGATTTATTTGGAAATAAATCAAAATAAGGACCTAAATTGCTACCTACCGAGTACACACAGGTTCTCTACAGGAATGTTAAACTCCTCATTAACAAAAGTGTTACTTAAAAAAAACTATGAACAACTCCGGTTGTTCAGTTGGCGTTTTTTCCTCATGGATATTAGCCAAAATGTGTAAATCTATCTTCCGCCGTCATGCGCTTGCTGTTACGGACCGAGCTGTCGCCGCGGCTGCATCCAGATTAGCTAGTTAGCTAGCGCAGCTAAAGCGCTAAGTGAACCAACTTCCTCTTTACTTACTTTCATGCTATCTGCCAGGTTCCTGGTATCAAAGTCCTCTGCTGGTCCGAAGAGGTGAACAAATTGATATCACCCTGCTAATACATACATTTCTTCTTTTCAGCATTGTCGCCTCCTTCCATCTTCACTACTTTCTCCACTAATCAATGGGACACGATCTACGTGGAGTGACAGAGTTTTAAGCCAATCAGTACACAGATCGTCATCAATAGCCACGCCTCCTGGACGCATTGTTCAATCAAATTCGAGCTGCCGTCAGCAAACGAACAGTTACTGCAATCAAGTCTGGTTGTCCATGTCAGCTGCAGTTTTTGACAGTCGAATGGTCCTGCTATATAAAAATCAATACATCAAATGCAATTAATCAAGTAAATTAATTAAAGAAAAATGTTAGACGTTTTTTTAAGGAAAGAACTGTAAAGACTTTATATTGATAACGATTTATGATATAACCACTTCGCTTTAGACTAACCATGACATTTAAACAAATAGTTGGCTTTATTTTTATATCATTTGTTTTTTTCCTTTATTAAATACTTACCTTTGTACATACATAAGTTTATAATATAACACAATAAAAGCCCATTGTTAAATCCCTCGTGGAGCGATTTCAAAATGATTTGTGGAAACGGCAATTTCTTTTTTTTTTATTGAACAATTGCAACATACAGAACCACCAAATGAAAAATTAAAAATAATTACACTTCTGAATACAGACTAAACATGTTACATTCTTAGAAAGATTCTAAATATTAGCAACACATACAAAAAATAAAAAAAGTAAATATAGAAAAAAAAATAGATAAAATAAAAAGAGAAAATGCGAGAGTAAACTTATGTTATCATTCCAAAAGATTTACAAATGTTAATTGTTTTGTGAGCTTTTGTATTTTTTGAAGCTGAAATCAAGTTTAAATATTGCTGCAGTTCCAGTTTGAACACAAAGAAATCAGTTTTTTTATTAGAAAATTTGCTTTTGTGAATTTGGAATTTAGCCATAAATAATAACATGTTTATGCAAAAGAAAGCATCTCGATCTTTGACATCAAAGCTATGAAAACCAAATAGTATGTTTTTATAATAAAGTTGTAAAACAGCAAAAATAGAGTTGGAGATAAATTTGTTAAAGTTTTTCCAAAATTTGTATGTGAATTCACAAGACCAAAATAAATGGGCGCAGGTTTCGGGTTGTTTCTGGCAGAATTGTGGAAACGGCAAATGTCTATTTTATATTGCAACAGTTGCGGTTTCAAATCAGATTTCAAAATAAGAGCTGGAATCTGTCAAACACTACACGTTTACAATCCTTAACCAAGTCAAGCAGGCTTCACTTAACATTCGCCATTTAAATACTGTGATAAGCAGACACATTTTAAGCGATTAATTATTTATCTTAGGGGATTTAGAGATACACAGGCTTGTTTTTTTTTTACATATTAAATGACATCTACTGGTTTGCACTGAGCAGGAATGAATTTTGACAGGAACGTTAAATATTACTCTGGAAAATAGGGCTGTAGTGCCACCTTCTGTTAGTAAATGGAGACACAAAGCCTTTGTCTGAACCAAAAAAACCAGGAACCATCCATAAATAGTAAATTAAAAATTAATAGTGTCATACACTTTAAACATGTACCGGTAATTACTCATATTAGTGTTTATAAGAGAAACATAAAAATATTGTTAGTTAATTTATTAATTTTTCAAACCAAATTTTATATACATGAATGCAGAGTTAAACTATGTTTTATTTTCTGAATTTCATTAATTTTATAACACTCTCAAACATATTAATACTCTCAAAGAGGTTGTAATTTGTACCACCCTGTTAGTTGATTTTTTTTCTCTTATTTTTTTTCATTTTATTTTTATTATTCTTTGTTTAGCATTTGTTAACTTATGCCTTACTTACATGCCCCTTCCTGTAACTATTTTGTGTTGAAATTTCATTGTGTTTTCATGTGTTTGGATGCACCTTGTCTACATGTTATGCAAGTATACTTAAATTCTTTAAATAAAAAAATACATTGGATTAATTGGACGAATTGGACATTCGACAAATTAATTTTTACTTTAATAAAAACCATACAAGAAGGAAACATCAGCAAAAATATGAGAATCAAGTCATGAAATCAAGAGAAAAATATAAAGTTGTAGATTTATGTTTCAAAAAGTAGTTATTTTACCAAAAAAAAAATCACGTTTTTCAAAATAAAATGTTACATTTAGCATTTAAAGTGTTTTAAGAAAGAAGATGAAAATTTTATTTCTTATTGCAGACAATCAAAGCACAGGGATGAATGTCACACTGCTTAAAAATCTCACTTAATCTGTTTTACCTTTTCTGTTAATAAACATTTTAATTTTTATAAAATTACAATATTACTTTTCAAAAAGCTCTGATATTTCCTTGTAAAATTACAACTTTGTAGGTAATACATTTATGAGTATATTCTTGTAAAATGTTGAAATATTTCTCTCATTCTTTTCTTTATTCTCATCTTTGTATTTATTTTATTTCACTCCACCATACAGAACACATTCAAGAGTAATACAATCAGATTAAACTGAATGCTCACAAATAATCAGTGAAAGCATTTTCATTAAAAAATTGATTAATTTAAGAATTGCTATATAAAACACCAAACATATGAGAGTTCTCAAGATTTTTAGAAAAAAATCAACAAACATTAAAACATTTTTATCATTTTTAATAAATAATATCTGAAAATATTGGTGTTATGGAGTTAAAACAGCATAACAGAGTTGAAGATGGTGACAGATTTGAAATGACATACATAATGCTAAATACTGATTTAGAGACCTACTTATTCATTAAATTCTTTTTTAAGACTTTTATGTATGTCATTTTATATCCAAAAGAAAACCAGATACAAATTGAAGCATAGTCTAATAGAGTTTTATTATAATGAGCCAAAACAACCAACAGTATATAAACAACAGCGTGAATCACTCAAGTGCAACATTCTGTAGTGTATGTATGTGTTTGCGAGTAGACATAAAAAGTCCAATGGGAGGTGTGGTAACAGTCACCCCTTTAAGAGACAACTACACTTTAGGAGCAAAATAATAAAATTCAAATGTGAGTTGATTCCGCATCTCTTCTCAGGACTTCCACATGGTGCTTAGTCACATTCAGTGGGGGTGGTATAAGTTCAAGAAATCCAAAAGAACCTATTTGACCCAATAGGATGCACGCATTTGATCTGCACCTGAATGTTTACGATGACACCTGGACACAAGTCATCATCATAGTTTAGAATGCACCATTTACCTATAGACTCCAGACTTCCCCAGTGCATTTTCACTAGCATTTCTTCAATCAAATCTAATCATTCAAATCTTTAGCATGGAACAGAAATCGTATTCAGCATGCATGCAAGTACGATCATTTTGATTGTAATAAATGATCATTTTTACAATAATGAAATAATGAAGGTATAAAAATCTTGACCTCGCCACACTTTTTTAACCCCCCGTACACTAAAACATAACGGGGTTGAGTCTGACAGGTGAGATTTTTTCACACTGCTGCTTCATGTCCTGACACTACGAATAGATCACATGGTATGCATGAAGAACAGAATTTAAATATAATATTCAGTAGAAGTTTTCTAATTTATTGTCATGTTATAGGGGTTGACCAAATCAGTTTCACAACATAGATGACAATAAATACATATAAAGGCAGACCTGACTCCCTCTGATGTCGAGAGGTCCAAAAGACTTTTGGGTTGGCACTTCCTGATGGATATGCACTTATAGATCACACATTTGTATTTAGTAGGGGGGGGGTCATTATATACAGGTTTGTGGTGTTACTCAACACAAAAATGATTTTAATTAATAATTAAATATTAATTTTGACCTCACAAAAAAACATTGCCAGCAAAAAAATACACAAGGAGCTTTAGATTGATGTAAAAGTTATTGAGTTTTTAAAATATTGTTGGTTGTTATTCTTAAAGTACATTTTCATCATAAAGGACATGACAAAATAATGGTGTCTAATGAAAAAAAACATTTCTATTATTATGTTAAACATTAAAATATATACTTTCATAATATTTTTAAAAAAGTATTAAAGAGTTCATATCAATGTATTGACAAATCTGTTTAACTATACATTTTAATGACCAATTAAAAATATATTTGAATAATAAAAGTAGAGACTTAAACTGTGCTATTTCCAAAGAAAGACGGCGATTTTTATAACAATAATGCAGACAGGGGCGCAACTACCCAACTTTATAGGGGTTTGCGATCACATTATAACCCCCACCACCACCACGCACACACAGACATAAATGCACATTATAAAACGCCCCATCCACCCCTCCTAAAGCTAAACACCCCTACAACACTTTCTTTGTTTAAATGTATAAACCGATTTACTCCCTAACTGATCTTAGATGTGGCCCAGAAACTTTTTGAGCCATTTTCAACCATTGTTGCCTCAACGAGTCCCCAGTTTTGTGAGGTGAAGGCCATTCAGAAGGATCTTCTGAGGAAGGAATTCACCAGCCCCCTCCTCTGCACCTCTCTTCTTCTCCCTCTTCATCATCAGCTGATCGTCTCTCTTTCTCGTTATCATCATCATCATCTGAACCTCTCTCCTCGTTCTTCTCTGTTGTGACTGACTTGTCATCTATGCCTGCACTTATTTGCAGAAGGCCACAGTGAAGCGGTGGTCAGCAGAACTTCGAACCAGAAGGAGCATCTGGGTTTTTTTGGCTTCAATAGTTTAATTATTCCTACCTGAAGTCATTACTGCTCTCTTTGATATCAGATGCATCACCAACCTCATGTCTGTGTGCTTCACCTCTTGCCTGTGTTCTTCTCCACTAAATCATATGGCCAAGCAACAATTATTTATTTTAAATGAATTAAACATCTTGCTAATGTATGTTTTCTAAAATGAAGAATACTATTTCAAAATGACTGACTTGGTATGAACTGGGTTTTCCCTGAACGTCCACCATAAGACCAACCTGTTTCTTTTCTCCATCTGTCCTGATTCTTTCTCTCCATCCTCACAGCTGTGTGATATTAACTTTGTGTTAGGAAGATTTTAAAAGAATACAGTGACTAAACTGTAAAAATGTAATGTAAAAATAGATTTTTTTGTTTTATTTTAAATTATATTTTTGTTGGATATCAGTTAGTGGTGGTATAGAATAGCATATATTTATTGTTGTTAAACATCTCCAAATGTTCAGCTAAAATCCAAAGTATCGTTCCGCCATAATGATTTTAAAAGCAATAGGCTGTAAACTAAATAGTCACTCAAAAAACAATAATTATCCAAGCTTTTAACGATATAAAAATAAAAACAAAAGCCCCATCTAAGCCACATCACACATACTCCTCCCTACTTCTTCAATTAGGAGCAGCTTTTATCATTATTTAGTGCTGTTACTATCATGCGATAAAAACCATTTCAGTTTATTGTTAAAGAAGTTATTTATGTCTGTCTGAAACAAAATCTGTACAAACAAGCTCCTTTATTTTCTCTTCATGATTATTGATACTATAAATCCTGCTCAGTATAGTTGCAAAACACTTGTGACCATTTTACTGGTAGCTTTAACCTGAATGTTGACAAGCCTGTTTTTATCACTGCTATAATGTACCTGCTGTCTCTCAACCATTTAGAAGAACTTTTCTTCATTCCCTCTACATCTCTGGCATTTTCTGTTTTGAGCCCTTAATTGTTTGTTTCTTTTGCCTTTCCATCTTTAGCGCACTGTCATCAGATGACTACATGCCGGAGCGCGCTCTCAGTGCACGACTCAAGGGAAGGCAAGGAGGAGCAGCTGAGGCGGGGGCACCCAATCAGTGCTTCTGTTACTGATCACATCATATCTATGTGCACAGCTTTGAAATTAAAAAAATACAAACTATAAATGACTTTCTAAACTTCGGTTTGGCGTCCTCTGTAGGCCTGCGCCCCATATACTGCATTCCCACTTTTTGCGCCCCTGATAGCAGATTCTGTACACTGATTGACAATTGTATTTTGCAGGTTGATATATTTTGGTAAAATTAATACTCAACTTGTGTAGAGGGTTTGCAAAGACTGTGTTGTGTTAGGGTGTAGCACACGTCTCAGATTAACTCCATTAAAGAAAAGATGGCCTACAAATGAGCCTTAGCGATCTTTTCAGCTTCTGTAAGGACTTCACCAGCCCGCTGCTTGTATTCTTGTATTAACCTCTGAGCCCTTCTCACTTCTATCATATTTTCCTTCAGGTTCTCCTTCAATCTTCCTTGCTCTTGGTAATTTTCTGCTGCTTCGTGCACTTGCTCAATCATTGTACTCTGGCTTCGCAGCAGCCAGCTAGTAAGCTCTTGAAGTGTGGTACTCTTTGAGATGGTGGCCTTGGCCCCATCAGAAATATATCTGACTTCATTCTGAGTGTGCTGCAGACCTGGAGGCAGCGGTTCTTCCTCAGTTTCACTCTCCAAACTGACAGGGACAACACTTAGAGAGAAGTCGTACCCTTTTATCCTTAGGGTAACCTTGAATCTTGTATCTGGAGTCAAACAAACACATCTGAATAAGCTTTAGCTGCTATAACATAATATATCTGCATATGTCTTTCACTTACCCCACTCCTGCATGATCTTGCCCACACATTCAGCGAGGCTCATGTGGTCACAGCGTGTGCAGTCGTATCCTTTTTGCAGGTTTCTGATACGCTCGACCATTGTCTCATAGCCTTCTTGATGGTCGTTGAAGGTCTGTGCCAGGTCAGCAAACCTTTCATCCAGCTCTGGGACATTCACCCGCCTCATCAGCAGCCTTCCGTTTTGCTTAGTATAATCAAAATCTAAACACCACAACAAAAACAGGAAAACAGAGAAATTCTTAAGCTACGTTAACAACGCCCAGGGCAACACGTGTTTAAGTCTGTATAATTTTGTGTAATGTGTTTTTCGGGCTTACGCGCTCAAACTCTTGCATTTACGTGTAGCTACGCAGATTTTTACGATCGTTTTGGGCTCTACGTAGACAAACTGCGTGGCACAGTGAAAGTTAAACCAGGTTGAAAATTGACCAATCAGAAACTTGGATGGATGTTTGAAAAATTGATCATGGAGGAAAAAGTAATAGTTGTGGTTTGTGGCCGTATGGAATTACAAGACACCAAGTCTTTCATATATCATATTAAAGCTTAGAAAGAAAAAGCTTGGAGCAAGATCCACCAGGTTTGCACTGCTTTGACATTTTTTGCACCAAGCCTCTTCCAACTGTAGGTGGTGGATATTCTAATTAATTATACACTCAAAGTCATATTTATTTCCATATTTCTTGTGATTATATATTTCTTCTTTGTGGGTATTGGTTGCTTCAAATAAACTAATTTCATGTAAAGCATGAATAAAAGACAAAGAAGAGCCTTACTATGTCCTGGACGGGGCTGTCTGGCCGTTGTTCCAGCTCCATCTTCTCCTTTAACATTGGAGTTCAACAGAGGCTGCCTCTAAAACATTTAAAATAACATATTGTTTGTTACCCTAGGCTTTAAAAATGCAGGATATTTGGACACACGCGCCCATTCCAATGACAGAAGAGCATGGGTACAAAGTTTTAGCTGTGCGTAAACATTAATAGACATAAGCAGTAGCAGTTCATGACGTACACATTAGTTTCTCTTCAGTGAAATGCAAACAGATATGAAGAAAACGATGTCCTTTTTTCTTTACAGACCTCACTGCTGGAGTTTTCGTCTAGGCAGCAGCAACAGCAGCAGAGAAAAGAGGACATTTCCTGCAGCTTTTGTAGTTGGATTTCGGGTCATTTATTCCAAACAATGCGTCGTTCGCCGCCAGCATTCCGTCTGACGTCAACGTCACGCGCCTCTCATCCTGCTGAAATGTCCGGTTATGCTTTAACTATACCTCACAGGTAACTGTGATAAACAGGTTCACCTGCAGGTGAGCTGTCGCATTGGCACGCACACAGCTTTGTCTGTAAGATTTCAAATGTGCATCATGTTTACGTTTTAATATACAAATTATGTAAAAAAATAAAAATAAATTAAAAAAAAACAAGGACAAAAAGCAGAGTAATTACAAATGCAAATTTCAAGAAACCTTAATTTAAAACTATAGTTAACAATATTTTAAACAGGTTATCAGGTTATGGAATGATCTTCTGCCACAGTTTTAAGAGGCCAGATCCAAAAACATATTAAAAAATCAAATACTATGAACAAAAAGAAATGTTGCTTATTTTGTGTATGTAGTTGTGAAATGGGATTAAGCTAATAAATTCACATTTGGTAGTGTTACATGGTGTAGGCATATGTTTTTCTTTCTTTTGGCACAAGGAAAAAGGTGTTTATTAATTGAAGGGGAAGAAAGATGACAACTATAATAATAATAATAATAATACATTTAAAATAAACTGTTTGTGTGTTTTACTGTTAGTTACAAAATAAATATAAACTATTAAATAAAGTATTAGTAGGCTAAATAGTAAAAATGCCACAGAAGTGTAATTTCAAAGGACAAGCAATTTTTAAGAAACCTCAATTACGAACTAAAGCTAAAGACAGATGTGTTAATACAGTTCATCATGGAATGATCTTTGAATTGAAGAGGCAAAATCATTAAACACATTTTTTTTAAATGCAAAAAAAGATATGTCAATATTGTGAACAATAAGAAACGTTAGTTATTGTCCTCTATATTTTATTATTATATGATGAGTACCATTTTACAGATCCCCCAAAATCAGTCAAAAAATTTATAGCTGACTTTTCTGCTATTTTAACTCACCTTTCCACTCTTTCACCCAGAATAATAATTTTAAGGGATTTTAATATTTAAATGGACAATGACACCAACCCCCTCACCAAAGACTTTGTTTCCTGTCTGGACAGCTTCGGTCTCACTCAATATATCAACTTTCCCACCCATATTAAGGGTCACATATTAGACGTTGTTTGCTGCTCGGGTGTTACATCTGTGGACTGTAAACCAGACCCCCTCCTGTATTCTGATCATATGCTGTTATCTTTTCATGTCAACCTCTCTGTTTCTAAATCCAATCTTCCACGCACCATAAGCTTCCGTAAAATTACGGACATTAACCTGGACAATATATCCTCACTCATCCATAGCCTGCCCAGTCCTGACAGTGCTTCCCCTCCAGAGGAACTGATCTCCTATTACAATTATAACCTCCATCATTTTCTAGACATTCTCGCCCCACTCAAAACAAGGTCTATTTCATTCAACGTTTCTGCACCCTGGTTCACTCCAATCCTCACACAACTCAAAGCTAAAGGTCGTCAACTAGAACGACTCTACAAGAAAACTGGGCTCACTATTCACAAGGACATGTCATCCAATACAAAGACTCCATCTCCAAGACCAAAACAGAATATTTCTCCGGTTTGATAAATTCCGCTAAAGGCAACTCAAAGGCCCTATTACCTTAAGACTGGAACTGTTCCTCCTGTTCTCAAAACCGCAGCAGTCACCCCATACTGATAAAAACAGGTTCTGATCTCACCAATCTCAATAACAACCGTCACCTTTCAACTCCACACCCACCTCTGTTCCAATAATTTATATGAACAACGCCAGTCTGGCTTCCATCAATTCCACAGAAACAGTCCTCCTTAAAATTACCAACGACCTTCTTCTCGCCGCTGACTCTGGCTTAGCTTCCATCCTCCTTCTACCCGATCTGACTGCTGCCTTTGATTCAATCTCTCACCCCATCCTTCTGGAAAGACTTCCAACCATTGGCTTCACTGACTTACCCCTCAGCTGGTTCCAGTGCTATCTTTCAGGCCGCACGCAATTCATCCAATTAAAGTCATTCACCCCTCCCACTGTTCCAATTACCACAGGTGTGCCCCAAGGCTCTGTCCTAGGTCCCCTGCTATTCATCATTTACCTTCTCTCCCTTGGTTATATCTTCTGTAAACACAACATCCACTTTCACTGTTATGCAGATGATACCCAGCTCTACCTCTCCTCCAAGCCTAACTCCACTCTTCCACATGCCTCCCTCTCCAAATGCCTTCTTGAAATAAAATCCTGGTTTACGGCAAGCTTCCTTAAGTTAAATAGCAAAAAAACGGAACCTCTCATCGTAGGAACAAAGACCACCCTAAATAAACTCCCTAACTTCTCCATTTCCTTTGATAACTGCTCCAATCTTCCTTCCCCACAAGTTAAGAGTCTGGCTGTCATCCTCAACAGCACTCTCTCCTTTAATGCCCACATAAATAACATCCCCCGGACGGCCTATTTCCACTTTCGAAACATCCGCCGTCTCCGCCCCTCTCTCAGTCATCACTCCACAGCCATCCCAGTCCATAGTTTCATCACCTCTCGTCTGGACTACTGCAACTCCCTTTTATCTGGACTCCCTTACAAAACTATTCACAAGCTACAACTTAAAAAAAACTAACTCTCTTGAACGTCTTCAGAAAGGTGATGCTCGACCATGAAGATGTGTTGTCATGTTAGCCTCCAATCTGCAGGGGGCGGTATAACGCCTTCGCTGTCTTTTGACTGCTAACAGAAACACAAAAAAGATAAATAAAAAATAAATTGGCATTGACAAAACAAAAGAACACCTACATCGTCTTTAGGTGAGCTTTCCACAACCAAATAGGTTTAGACGTATGAGGCTTTTTTGTACCCTTGGTGACAAACAGTTATTTTGAAGGAAAAAAAAGCGTAAACAGAGAAACTGCGGTGGTATTTAAAATTTAAATACTGCTGGTTTATTAGCTCGAAGCTCGAAAACGTTAGCTGCTAAATCTCAACGAGGAGCAGGCAAGGAGAAGTACACGCTGCCTAATGCGTCACACAAAATAAAAAAAATAGTTTGACATGGCAGGAATGGCTTCTCCAGAGAAAGCGTCCAGCTCCAAGAAGAAAGGAGAGAGAAAATGCGCCTCCAAAGAAGAGTACAGGCAGCTGTCCAGCATCATGGGAGTAATGAACAACCTACGGAAACAGGTGTGCAAAGGCGGGGGAAAACCTGTACAGTTACACGTAAATGTTGCGGTCATGTGTGTTTGTGAGTTAATAATAATGCCTCGTGTTTTGTTTCCAGGGGACACTGTGTGATGTGACCCTCGTGGTTCAGGGGAAGCACTTTCCTGCCCACAGAGTAGTGCTCGCCGCCGCCAGTCACGTTTTCAGCCTCATGTTCACCAGTAGGTTTCACACACAAAGCCAAAGTTCTTCATACAAACCTGAGGTTGAACATACGGGATTGTTTTATGGGCCTGTTTGTACAACCCCTAGTAGTCTTTTATTTGCCTATAGTACACAATAATTCCACAACAAACCTAAAACTCTAAAAAATAAACAAACTAAATTTCAAACGGTAAAAATCTTTATTCCCCCTACAAAAATCACAGATATTGACATCAAACAGATTTTTATGTATTACAACAAAGATTAAAGTGTAGAGAAAAAATAAAAATGTATAAATCCCCAAACTAAGCAGAGACCGGGACAAACAATGTGAACACACCTGTTCACCTTTTTGTAACCCTTCCGTTAAATTTTAAACCATAACAGCGGTGTCATCATTCCTATATTATTGTAATCAGCCGATGTGATTGGCAAACTCCCCAGAGATTCAGAGACTTCTCAGGGTTAAAGTCCTGTTGTCCAGAGTAAGCAGATAATTACAACAATTAGATTGTTTTCAAAGTGCAATGTTGTTGGACTTCAGCATGACTACAATCTCAGAGCTGACCTTCCAAGATTATTGATCGTTAAACTTGGAAACGTCTCTCTTCTCTCTCGTTTAAGTTCAATGAAGGGAAAACCACATTTTTATGCAACTGTTCCTTAAAAAATCTTTAGTTTTCCACTCAAGATATTTCTACACCACTTCAGTTTGATCGCATTTGTCTTTCTCTGACTATTTTTTACACAACCTGAGATGTATAAAATAATCCCCAAATAAATTACAAGAAAAATACAAGAAGGGAGAAGTAAGATTAGAAAGACATTATTTTTCGCATAGCTTAAGGTCAAATACCTGTCAATGTCTGACATAGAATGTTAGATATTAGATCTCGCCATAATTTGGTAACTCAAGAAATTAGATTTTGATTAAAATGTTGGTTTTAATTTACCGGTACCTAAGATCAAATATAGTTTGAGAAAATCTCAGACACGACCAGCCATATATGTATAAACATATAATAGCAATGACAGGTAATTATGACGGGGTTTAAGGGCCAGTTTACAAACAAAAATGTATTTTTAAATCACGACTTTAACGTTGTAAATTTACGAGAAAAAACTCAGAACTGTTACATTATGAGAATAAAGTCCTAAAGTTACAATCTTAAAAAGTTGTCTGTTTATCTAAGCCGTGCTTGAAGGTGGAAGATGTGGAGCATTTTGTGAAGCTTAATTTCCAAATAGGTTTAAAAAACAAAGAAATTCTGAACTTCTTGGTGACTCCAAATCAGATTATTGTCAGTGTAGCGGCTTTCCGGGGTTTGGTGTCGGTAAAGCAGAGTTTCATATGTAAAATAAGGAGCTCAGAGACACGTTTGGGTGAAGAGGACCGCTACTTTATTTTCCTTTTCATTCACATACCCAGAAGTCCATTTGTAACCTTAGGTCCTGGTACTGTCATGCGCAGAACACCAATGTGGAAGTAAACAGTGTTACATACGTCACCATCTCCAGATAAAACGTCCCATTTCAGCGTAAAACATCAAGATGAATGAAAATAGTCTGTTATATTAGCATTAGAATGTTGAAAATACCCAAAAGTGCTCCTCCTCAGATGGAGGCATCACACAGACTTAGAGATCTGGTCTTTCATGGAGGAAGAAAGGATTGAAGTGGACATCTGCAGGGACACCGATGTCTTCATCAACGGCTGCAGAGATTCTACAAGCCACCAATCAATGAATAAAACATTAATAAATCAAACAAATGAGCTTCCAAACATTTGTAACGTTATCCATCAACATGCAGCTCACCTGTTCAACTAAGTTTAGTCGGTCTGCCCTGCTGTTGCACGGCGTTCACTTGCTGGTGCACTGTATGCTCACTTCAACTTTAATCTGGTAAATTTACGACTTCAAATCTCGATATTACTTTTTTTTTCCTTTAGTGGCCCTAAAACTCTGTCGTAGTAATGAAAGATAAGATGGAAAAAATGATAAAAAATGTAACTCTCAGGAACTAAGCAAACATGTGTTTTAGCCAGAAAAATAACCATAATACAGAGCTGAATATTGTTTAATAATATTGTTCCCCAATAGGCAGCAGGTTTTTTTTTGTTAATGACCAATTACAGTAATGCATGACTCTTGTTTGTTGTCATGTATTCCACTTTTTCTTTTTCTCGTGGCTTCCAGCTAGGATGATGGAGTCGATGTCACATGAGGTGGAGCTAAGGAGTGCTGAGCCAGAGATTATTGAGCTGCTTATTGACTTTATATACACAGCCAGGTCAGAATTGGTGCCCGTGTCACTCGTACCATTCAGCATGACCATAAAGACATTTTTAATAACTTAATACAAAAAGTCTTCATTTGCCAATTAGGTTAATGATCAAATGTGTGTCTGTGTGTCAGGATCTCCGTGAACAGCAGCAATGTCCAGTCATTGTTGGATGCAGCTAACCAGTACCAGATTGAGCCAGTCAAGAAGATGTGTGTGGAGTTTCTTAAAGGCCAGATAGATCCCACAAACTGCTTGGGTAACAGCAGAAATACAAACAGACGTCATTCGTCATACTCGCCGCTAATCGGTATCTATTTGTTGCAGGCATCTCGGCTCTCGCAGACTGCATGGACTGCCCTGAGCTGAAGTCGGCAGCAGAGGACTTTTTCCAGCTTCATTTTACTGAAGTTTACAAACTGGATGAATTCTTGCAGCTTGATGTTTCACAGCTCACTCACCTGCTGCACCAGGACAAACTCACTGTCCGCTCTGAAGCCCAGGTGCACCTGCCATTTTCAGGCTTTAACGTGTGACACAAAGTAGTTCTAGGATGCGAGAGTCCCAAACTTCTTTTTAAAGAATCTAAAGCTTATAACATATTAGCAATGTGTAATTGATAAAGGGAATTAACTCTTTATAACCATTCGAATCCAAACTTTTCTTAAAAATTCATTGCATACTATTTGGTTCATGTTTTCTGCCCTGTACTTCATCATCATCCCACTAGGGGCAGTAGAGGGCTTTAGTGGTCATTTAAAATGGCTGCTTCCATGAAATCTCTAAAACACTTGACAGGGAAAAGTTTAGTTATGGTAATAATAACTCATCTGTTGTCATTCATTTTTTAAATAGACTACTTTATGTATTGATATAATGCAAAATTTGTTGATAATTTATTTCTCATGATACAATTAAACCATGTTAAAAATGTGTCAATCAAATTCGAGACAGTGGTTAAATAAGGTGCTTTATTCCCTGAACATTCGTGATAAGAATTTTGCATCTTACGTTTGTTGAAGCTAAAACTCACCAAATCACCCAAACAATCATAATTAAAACAATCCTTAACTCTGAAAAAACTTTTATTATGAGTAAATTGTACCAAATGGTTTAAAAAAAAAACTGAATCGTCTTTAATGTAATTGCCTTTTGCAGGATTTACAAGTTTTCATTGAGGAAACAAAGAACTGAAACCCTTACTCCTTGCTTTCAGATTTATGATGCAGCAGTGCGTTGGCTGAAGTATGACGTGTGCAACAGACAACAGTACATGGTGGAGGTTTTGGGATGTGTCCGCTTTCCTCTGGTGTCCAAAACGTTCCTATCAAAGACTGTTCAGGCCGAACCGCTCATCCAGGACAACCCGCAGTGCCTCAAGATGGTCATTAGTGAGTAAGAAGTGACGGGGAAGGGCATTTACAGCTCGGGTTAGAAGACATTCATCTTTAAAGGCCCACTCTGTTCCTCTTTTGATCTATGCCAAGTTCTCCTTGTGGTCTTTTAACTATGATTCTGCCATTTTTATACAAAATTGAAAAAACCTAGGACATAGTTTCTGCAGAGCAGCAGTAGCTCGTTAAAAATCACCTTGTGAGTTGTTGGTGCGGAGCAACCCCCCCCCCCCCTTCCCCTTCCCATTGCTAAGAGATCAGAGCAGGGAGCTTGTTGCCTGCCCAGTGTGTTTTCTACATCACAAATTTTCACAGATTTTCAAGCCGCATTTTTTTCATCTGCTCCTGATTCTCAACAATTTGAATCAAGAAATTCTCAGAAATGCAAAATTTAAGCTAAATTTTCTTTATAAATGTCCTCCATCAATAGAAAAAGGCCCAAAGAACATGTTAGAAACATCATTTTCATTAAAGTGAGTTTTTTAAAAATGTTTGATTTTCATCTGAATCTTTAAGCTTTTTAAAAAAAATAGTAATAGGGAAAATTGGCAAAAGTAAAAGGCTTCTCAGATTGGAGTCTATCAGACTCCAATCTGAGGAGTATATCATGTGAATGTATAGTGTAGTTAGTGTTTTCACAGTCCACATGTTGATTTAAAGAGCTATTTTTCAATTGATCTTGGGTTAATCATATTTATGATAAATTTATTTAACATTTAAACACAAATTCCTACTGATAATCACAATAACTAAGTAAAATATTAGATTAGATAAAAATTCCTGTTCTATAGAATAAAAACAGAGATTTGATCGCATTTGAAGATTTATGTAAAATTGTCAAACTAAACTTAGTCAGTACAAGAGACTCAGCACAGAAAAGATTGTTTGACGATGGTCTACAGCCAATCAGGATGCAGAACACAGCATGCTGCAAAAAAACAAAAACATGCAAAACTGTACAAAAAAAAACTGCAAAAGATGAACCGCTGTATAGCGAAAGACTACTGTACAATAACACATAAACATAAAGTATATTATTTACGTTCATGTCCAGTTTGTAACATACAGAAAATCTATTCTAGAAGGTAAAAAGTTTTCAGTTTTATAAGAGCCAGTACATTTTAGGAATAAAAGGCTTTTGTCATTTTTGTACAAAGTCCACATAAACCATATAAAGCTAATCAGCTTGTTTTAATTCTTTATTTTTTTAAAGGTGGGATGCGTTATCATTTGCTCTCTCTGGAGGACCGAGAAGACCTTGGGGAGAACAGCCGGCCTCGACGCAAAAAGCACGACTATCGCATTGCTCTGTTCGGCGGTTCACAGCCTCAGTCCTGCCGCTACTTTAACCCAAAGGTACCAGGAAGCACACAGTAGGCATGGTTTAGGACCAGACTGATAGATACATAAAGTAAAGTAAAGGAGTTTGACAACATCATTTTCCAAGTGCTTTATTTGTGAGGTAAATGTTCATATGTTAGGGTTAAATGAAATAAAAGTGACATACAGTTATTTTCCATGCAGGATTCCAGCTGGACAGACATCCGCTGCCCCTTTGAGAAGCGCAGAGATGCCACAGCCGTCTTCTGGGACAATGTGGTTTACATCCTTGGGGGTTCCCAGCTGTTCCCCATCAAGCGCATGGACTGCTACAATGTCCTAAAGGACAGCTGGTACTCGAAGCTTGGCCCGCCCACACCTCGCGACAGTCTGGCAGCGTGTGCCTCCCAAGGAAAAATATACACATCTGGAGGATCCGAAGTGGGTAAGGATGAGGAGGCAGCACCCAGGGATGCTACAACAGCGGTGCCATGACACGGTTGTTAGCTTTTACTGAAGTGACATTCATATGTGTCCACAGGTAGTTCAGCCTCAAACCTCTTTGAATGTTACGATACCAGGACAGAGTCATGGCAGGTCAAAACCAGCATGCTGATGGCCCGCTGCAGTCACGGCTCAGTGGAGGCCAACGGACTTGTTTATGTTTGCGGAGGAACGGTGGGAAACAACGTCTCTGGAAGAATTCTAAACAACTGTGAGGTGTATGACCCCAACACACAAAAGTGAGTGACGCTCAGAGCAGCTGCCAGGATTGTTTCCATTGCGCTGTTTGTCGCGCGTTTCATATTTTATAAGCTCAAAGGTGGAAAAATCTGTCGGCTGCTTCCTTACAGTCTAAAAACCTATTGCTGTTAATCTAAAACCTAAAATCTAAAATCTAAAAACCTATTGCTGTTAATGTAATGTATTTAGATCAATTGCTGTCATGGTAGATATAGACTCTAGATCTGTATCCATTTTTGTAACATTTGTAGTGAGTCTGATTTAAGCGGTTTGTCCAGAAAACCGTAATTGGCCATTTTTGCCTTGAATTTTGTCAAGTAATTATTGACTGTATATGAGAACTGGACCGAGTGAGTATGACGTCAGCCGTGCAAAATAACTTCAGCCGTCACGTTTTGGTGATACAGACGCCACCATGTTAGAGCCAGGTGTCGTCGGTAAGCAGTGATTGGTCCAAAATCTGTAAATTAAATGTTTGAAGGGTGGCTCCCCAGACATTACATTCTTTTATAGAGGCATCTGATTGGTCAGTTTAAAACTTTAATAAATTGCAATAAAGAAAAAAATATCATTAAAAAATTATAAAGAACATGTTAAAAAAGTTATTGGATTAAGAATGGTTATTCTGACAGCTGTTTATTTCTCAATAGTTGTCTTTGGGATTTTGGCTTCTTGGTGTCAGCGATGCTTCCTGTTTGGAACGTGAGGGGGAGGGGTCACTCAGTCGAGTTCTCATTTAAAGACAATAAAAGAATTATTTGGATAAGTTGCAATGGATGCCTATTTTAATTTATATCTTCACAAATGTTGCTGCACTACTGCTCTTTTTAAATGTCAGTAATACTAAGACTGAATTTTAACTCTTCAATATAAGATTGGAGGGAAGAAAAATGAATTTAAAACTAAGAAAAAAGGCAGATCTATGTTTAAACCGTGTTAATATTGCAGTAGAACCAAATGCTTCTCATTAGAGGTTAAAAGAGACAAAATGCTGGATAACTACATAAAACTGTAGCAAATTTATGATAAAGTTAAAAAGGCTTTCTTGAAATAAGACCAATGACTGTAAATGAGAACTGGACTGAGTGACCCCTCCCCCCTAGTGTTCCAAACATGAAGTATTGCTGGCTCCAAGAAGCCAAAATCCCATTTCTACTAAGAAATAATCTGCTATTACTCAGTCTAATTTTTTTTAATGCTTTTTTTTGTAGTGCAAGTTATTCAAGTTATAAACCGACCAATCAAATGCCTAAATAAAAGTACATGGTCACACTTTGAAGGTTTGACATATTTCATGTAGCCCGCTCTCAAGTGGTAGGGGTGTGGGCTTCCAACAACCTCACTCCTGATTGGCAAGAGTGGTTGCCATGGCAGCGTTGACTCAGACTAACTCGGACTAATCACTGATGACTGGCATCTGGAGGCGATCGTGTCGTGGAAGAAATGGCGACTGAATTGACTTTGTTTGGTTGGAGCCAGAAGCAAGGCATTTTCTGCGGGTGACGTCACACTCACTCAGTCCAGTTCTCATATACAGTCTAAGACGAAGACTTTTTGAAAGTATTTCTAAATTCAATGCAGCATCCTAAAAACTATACTCATAAGCACAAAAAGAGAAAAGAGGTCAAAATGAGGGTTGTTCCTAATTGCGTCTTTTCAGATGGAGGGAGCTGTGTGGGATGAAAGAAGCCAGAAAGAACCATGGATTAGTGGTTGTCAACAATAGGATCTATGCTGTTGGAGGCCAGGGGCCATTAGGTCAGAAAGCTGTTATTACTGGAGCCCCAACAGTGATTACAACGGTTGGTCTTTTCATGATATGACTCTCTTGCTGTGCTTTTGCAGGTGGACTGGATTCAGTGGAATATTACGACATCGCCACCAATGAGTGGCGCTCTGCAGCTCCGATGCCATGGAGAGGCGTGACAGTCAAGTGTGCTGCTGTGGGTGAAGTCATCTATGTCCTGGCGGGGTTCCAGGGAGTGGGGCGGCTTGGTCACGCCTTGGAGTACCACACAGAAACTGATAGGTTTGTATTTATAAATGTTATGCTGTTACTAATTATCTCTAGACAAAAAACAACCAGCAAAAATGACATTAACCCTTCAACACCAAAGATGACACCTGAATAACACACTCCGTTTACATCAGGGGTGTCAAACTCATTTTCACGGAGGGCCACATCAGTATAGTGGTTGTCTTCAAAGGGCCAGATATAACTAATACATGTAAGTAAATGTAATGAAAAATAAATGTAACTACTCCTTAATGTTAAATAACTCATAACTTTTTAAAGTGACAATTAAAGTTGCATAGAAAACACGTTTGCTTGTTACTCTAGCATAAATCCTTTTTAACCCTTGTGCTATCTTAGATGACCCCCCCCCCCCCCCCTACATTGACGTGTTCTCCCTACCATGTCAAAGGTGGATAAAGGTGGAAAGATTTCATGTAATTCATGGAAACCAGTGAAGATCACAAATCATTGAAGAAAAAAGGTTCAGAGCACTGTCTAGTGGGTCTAGATGACCCAACTCCCAACGTTAAAGTGCCTAGGATAGTACAAGGGTTACATTGATTCTGTCAGGTTAGGTTATATGGACAGTGTTTAAGTCCTAATGTATAGTTGCCCAATCTGACATTTCAAGTCTGATTCCCCTTAGATATGAATGAATATGCACCATTTTTTATTTTTTGACATTAACAACTTGTATGCTCTCGTGGGCCACATAAAATTACATGGGGGGCCACATTTGGCCCACAAGCCTTGAGTTTGACACGTGGTTTACATGATCAACGTGAATCAGCTGAAAAGCGACTTTAGAGGCTTTTCTCTCAACCCTGCATTTTCTTCTGGAATGTTTTCTAATAAAAACATCTTAAGTTTGACAAAGTCCATTTGGCCATGTGTTTATAGGTTTTACTTTAGTGTTTTAACTGCTCATAACATAAAACCATTTCTGTTGCATTGTCTAACCAAATATTGTTCAAATCAAAAGCTGGTGGGCGTTATAGCTTCATTAAAAAACAGTAAGAGTCTCTTTGTTATTTCTGTACTCATGTATGCTTTCCTTCCGTTTAAAGATGGGTGACATACAGCAAAGTGCGAGCATTTCCAGTCACCAACTGCCTGATCTGCGTCGTTGACACATGTGGGGTCAACGAAGATGAAGACGTTGATCTGATAGATTCACAGCCAACTACATCCGCCGCATCCTCCACCTCATCTGCCTCGACTGCCTCAACCTCACAGAAATAAAGGAAGATTTTTAGTGGCCTGGCTTTATATTTTAGTATCGTCTTCATGTCATTTTTGTTTTATTGTAAAAAAGTTTACCTGTACAGTAGTATTTTTATTTCTTAAGTTACATTTTCCAGATTTGTTTAGATCTTGTGGTTGAAGTAACAGTGGGAAAACATTTTAATTGATTTATTGAAAAAGTGAATAAACACTAATAAAATAATGTAAATTCATGTTCTCCTCTTTCCTTTTCATTGAAATGTGTACACATTTCAGTATCAAGCATGCAAATATGGAGATTTTACCTGTTTTACAATTTAAAAAATTCCATACAAAGACAATAAAATTGCATTTTATAAAATTTTCAGCTGCAAATGCTTGCTATATGGCAAAACCCATAGTTGGGTTTGCATTGATTATTAGTGCATCTTTCATGTAAACAAGACAAAACAAATACTTTTGGCGAAATTACAAAAACACTTTTTTTAACTCTTCCTCTAAAATGTATTGACTGTTTTCGCTTGTTCTGTATCTACTTTGGATAAAAGTACTTTCTAAATGTTAAAGGGCCTATTTCATGCTTTAACCCATCATATGTGAATATATTACCTTTGTCACCCTCAAGAACGATTTTTAATGAAATAGTCGTAATTTTCGCAGACAGTTTCCAACCCAGAAGCAGGTCTGTGTTTCATCCCCGAAAACACAGAACTTTGGCAAAGATGGATGTGAATATAAAAGGAAATTGTTTAGCCAATCATTGCTAGCTTGTTGAGAAAGTGGGTGTGTGTTTTAGCCTGGGGGGGGGGGGGGGGGGTGTTGGCAGTACAAGCTGTTCCTGGAAGGGGCTGTTCTTCACTTTGTGACATCACAATGGGAGAACCCAGTCGTTTTCGTGGATTGGGAGGGGCTGGTGCTCAGAGCAGGTTTTTTAAAAATACTCAGGAATGCATGAATTGATCAAAAATACCGCTTTGAGGTTGCTTTTATGAAGAATTAACATTATAATACACTTAAAATCTCAAAATAGTCGATTTTGCATGAAATAGGCCCCTTAAAGTCTTATGAAAAAAAACAAGGTTTCAGAATAAAGGAATGTGAAAAAGGTGCAATACAGAGTTAACATTTAAAAGACATCACTCTCTCCACTGTATAGTAACAGTGGCATTTCCTGAGCATCCAAGATGAAGCCTTTCCGGTTTTGCTTTTCTTAATTTTCATCCTCCTCTTCACTCATCAGGAGAGCAAACCTGTTGCTGATGTCCTCTGCCCCTCTACCTCCACCACGAGCCCCTCTACCAGCTCTCTGTCGTCCTCTTCTGCCTCTTCCTCTCCTGTTGGATGCTGAGGAGCGAGGATTCGCTTTGATGCTGCAGCTCCTCACAGCATCCAGCAGAATGACGTAGAATTGTCTATAAAAGGATCCCTCAGTTAGCAGGGACTCTGCAGGCTTGCCACCTTTCAGGTACCTCAGGAGGCCATGAACCAAAGAACCACTGAAAATCCTGAGGAGGAATAAGAAGCTAGTCAAGTTATTAAAGAGATTGAAATACCTCTCTGTCACTATTCTAATAGATATATTCTAATGTAATCCAATGTCTTAAAATATGCACATATTTATACCCTATACTGTTCCAAGCCCCATTTTTTTTTTTTTAAATAATGTTGTGTCTGAATTTCCTCACTACTTAGTCCACTGTATAGGGTGTTTTTTCCAGGTGTTTGAATCTACAATTCCAAAATCCAGTGCCCTGGAAAGTTCCCAGAAGTCTCTGTGAAAAATCAGTGTACATCAATGCTCACTAGATTGGCAAATCTACACTCACTGGCCACTTTATTAGGCATTTGTCATGTAAAGGCCTGACTTTTGTTCTGCTGTGATCTCTCCTGGAGGTCCTCCCCTTCCTGAGGTCCTGTGAGAATCACAGGTGTGTTTCATTTGATTCATTATCATTTTGTTCTATTTATGGCTCAAGTTTCTGAGGTTCTGTGTCGGATCGTTTTCTTCCTATGTTCTGTTTCGAGTTGCTTTTGCTCTTGGCATTAAAGACTTCTACTGTGTCTTTTCTTCCTGCTCCTGGGTCGTCTCCCCTGATCCCCAGTTACAGCATTATTTATTATTTATTAGGGGACATTCAGATCGTAGCATCAGAATTTGGCGTCAACAACATAAAAGCATGTATCCATCCTGCCTTGTATCAAGCTTTTGGAATGACACACTTGATAGCCCCTGTAAACCTTTTTTTTTCTTTCTTATTTTCTTCAACATGAAAATAATAGAGTATATTACATCCTTATATTTAAGAATGTACAAAATGAACAATTGCAGGTAAGAAGGAATGCATCTATCTGGTGTACATGTTTTACCATGACAGAAGGGGCTGAGGCAGCGGCATCAGCAGCACCTGATTTAGACACAGTGCACTCCAGAGGCAGGCCTGCCATTGGCTGATACTGTGGGCTGCCCCAATATCAACTCCTCGTCTCTCCCCCGGTCTCACTCGTTGTCGATTTATTAAATTTCGCTCTGCAGTACAGTTATGTTGTGGGGCTGGAATACACAGTTCATTAAAGTCTTTTCGCTGTTTTCACTTAGACAAATTGCAAATCAATTTGAAACTTAAAAGAACAAAATTGTCTTAACTAACCAGCATGGCGGCGTTGAGGAGCTCCAGACTGGCTATTTAGTGACAGCTCACCAAAGATCATGCCCAGAAGCAAAGCCTGCAGCATGTGCTGGGAAGGTGGTGGTACTGCCTCCCGTAACCAAAATCCAGTGACTGCCACTGCCAGCCGCAGGTGGGCAGGAACAGGAGCCAGGACGGAGTCATTCACGCCCAGAACATCCAACAGGACGCCGAGCCGCACAGCCTCAGGCGCCTTGATCAAACGAGAATGAGCACAATCAAATAAAGCAAAACCATGCGTCATTTCTTTAACCCAGAACTAATTGGGTAGTAATGATTGACTGTATAAGAGAACTGGACAGAGTGAGCGTGATGTCACCCATAGAAAATCCCTCAATTCCATTTCAATCAGTCTCAATTGTTTCACGATACAGACGCCACCATGCTGGAGCCACATGATAGTAGTAAGTAGGGATTGGTCCGAGTCGGGCTGAGTCATCGTTTCTATGGCAACCACTCTTGCTACTCAGGAGTGAGCTTGTTGGAAACCACACCCCTACAGCTGGAAAGTGGGCCACACCAAATCTGTCAAACGTTTTGCATGTTCGACATGAGACCAAATCCTTTTACTGAGGCATCAGATCAGTTTATCAGACATCAGTTTACAACTGAAATTACTTTCACAACAGAAATATTATCATGAAAAAAACGATTATAAAGAACATGTAAAACAAGGTATCGGAGCAAAATGGTTATTGTGACAAATATAACGACTGAGTAATAGCTGTTTATTTCTCTACGGGATTTTGGCTTCTTGGAGCCAGCAGGTACTTCCTGTTTGGTACTTCCTCTCCAGTTCTCTGTTCCAGTCAATGAGAGTAATCAAATGTTCACCTGGCAGAGTTTGTTTACATGTGCATGGTTCCTGGTGTTGCATGCCTCCACTTGGTTTTTTTTCAGGTTTACGTCCAAACGGTCGTACTCTTCAACCAAAATCAAATCCGTACTTGCCGCCCTAAAGCCCATCTGTTCAGTGCCGGACTGACCGCTGCCTCCCCGCCCTCTTCCTCCTCTAGTTCTTCCCAATGGATTGCCTCCACCTCTTCCTTGAGTTGCACTTTCTTGCTCTTTCTGCAGTAGAAGCTGATATATCGCTTGACGTATGGCTGTAGATGTGGAGTGGCTGCTGGCTAACCTACTATTCTCTACCTGTGGAATAAGAAAGACTCTTTGCATCACCAAAGCATCAAGGGCCAAGGGGCCCAACTGTCCCTGAGTTGCTGCAAGTCTCAGGTATTCTGGCAGACTAAATATCTTTCCTCCAAAAACTGCTTTACCTTCAGAGAACCAGCAAGCCAAAGAGCTTTGAGATTTGATGTTGTAGTCTTGCATGGCTGTCCACAGCTGAGGGCTGAGCCCACCCTTCTTTCCTCTCTTTCCTCCACTGCCTTCCTCCCCCATAACCCTGCTCACCTCTTCAAGAGCCTCTGCCACGCTTGAAAAAGAGGACAGCCAAATGAGGAGACCCTCTATGCGACAACTAGATGAGCCACCTGTACGTCTTCCGCCACTGCTACCTGGGTGTGCGTTTATCAGAGAAAGCAGCATGTCAGTCCCTTTAGGAGCCGCGTAGTCGTTACCACTAAGAACTGCACACAATGGTAACAGCTCCCGGTTCATACCACCAAACCAGCGACACAGGCTGTTGGTGGTGTAGTGGCGAGCTGATATGTAGCGTTGAGGTGGTTTTCCATTGACATTGGTCCACTGGAAATAACGAAGTGGCAGGTAACCAGCTAACGTGAAGAGCAAAGGACACAGACAGCATGTTAAAGGTCATCGCTAGAAACAGCTCATATTAGCAAGCAATACAAATAGAAACAGCTGAATTTAAAGAAAAAACTTATTATAACGCACTCCAATCATCTTTGGATCTATTTTCAAATGTTCCCAGTGGTCTTTTATGATTATGCCGTTTTTAGCCAAAATAAAAAAAGCGGTGTTATTTTCTAGGACAAAGTTTCTGCAGACCGGCAGTAGCTAAACTACTTGGAAGATGCACTATTGATTTAACATTTTTAATGGGATTTCCTGGGGTTTAAAGCATTTTAAAAGAAAAGCTGAATCATCCATTTATCTTCATAGACCCCCGGGCGACAGAGATGCTGAAGGTGGGGTTCTACCAGAACAGGTCACCAGTCTGTTGCAGGGCCACACAACCCCACTCCCAATCATACCTAGACACAATTGAGAGTCATCAACTAACCTATGGAGCATGTTTTAGGACTGTGGGAGGAAGCCGGAGCCCCCGGAGAAAAACCCACACATGCATGAGGAGAACATGCAAACTCCAAACAGGAAAAACTCCAGACGGGATTTGAACCAGGTCGAGAGCGTTAACCACGGTGCCGCCATGCAGCCTCAAAATTGATTCATAAAATTGTGAATTGACAAAACTGCCTTCACATTCCTCACCTGGAAGGTCAAAGACATAAAAGTCACTGTCATTTGTCAGCACTGGACACTTCCAGTTGTATGCCAAGCATGCTATCTCCCAGTCAGCCTCAGCCGGACACTGAACCAGCGGGACTCCTCTCTGGATGAGGACCTGAATGAAGACGTCTCTGGTGAGGAGGGGCAGGACGGAGCCGTTTCGACCGTGACAGATGTGATCTGCGTCTTTGATCTTCGCCTGCATGCGTTCCCGCAACGTAGCAAACTTCTTATCACTGGGGTCCATTCCTTTGTAATAATGAAAACACAAATCTGTGTTACAACCTAACAAACTGCAATTTTTCTACACACGGTAAAAGAAAAACGGTAAAAACGGTGCAAACTGATATTTCATGTGGATTGTTGCTGTTGTTCACCTTTGGGCATATCCATAGCCATCTCTAAATTCACACACAAGTGGTTTAGCAGAGATTTTTTAAACACCGCAAGCCCCTTCCTGACACAACCCCGTGTTGTATCCGGGCTGGGGACCGGCACAGGGACAGAACACACTGCACTGTGCACTTTCTCGTAGAGGACAGTAACATAACAGAACCTTACAGGGGCTGTACAAAGTAAAAAAGGAACAAAAAAATGAAAGGAAAAAAGTAAAACAACAAATTTGCTTTAACAGTTTTCCAGGTTTTCATGGTTTTAACGAGTTTGAATTAATTTAAAAAACATGGGAATGAAGACTTGCTGCCTTTCCATTTACTGCAAGAAATGTGATATTTGCAGAGTAATGAACAATGTCAGTAATATTGGAGAATGAATCAGCTACATTTTCCAAAAATGTTAATACCACTGAAGCACACAAAATGCATTAATCTAATTTCTAATGTTTATCCAGAAAAATTTGGAATATTTACAGGAGAAAAACAAATTTTCTAAAGTTTCATCATTCAATTCCCAAATAATGCAAGGTTCAACACAAAATTTGTTCTAAGAAATTCAGCCATAGAATAGATATAAGTCTATAAATCTAAAATGGGTTTCTTTGACGTTGGGTAAAATAGGCCATTGATTACATTTTGATTAGTGACTGTAAACTGACTTAAAAAAAATGTTTGAAAAGAAGCTTTTCTGTTTTATGTCATCTTTTAGAGACATGTTATTACCATTTAAATGTATGACGCAAAAAATTTGTAATATTGGCAATGAGACAAATACCCTTTGTGACTTATGATTGATTAACTGAATCAGAGCAGTGGGGGGGGGTGCTCAACAAACATTCTTAAAATATTTTAGGCTGCGTGAAAAGAAGGTATTTTTCTATCCAGGCAATGAAGGTCAAAAGGTTATCAGTTAGGTCTTTAACCTGAATAATATTTTTATCAAACCCAATCGTGATTGAATGTAGATTTTCTACAAACTAAAATCGTTGTATAATTTCATCCATGAGGGATGAGGTTGTGGTTGAAAATAAACTTGCAAAACTAGAGGATGTGTCGTTGATCGTAGGATAAAACTCTTGGAATCTCATGGATCTCAAAAAGAAAATTTCAAAAGTAAGTCCGTTCCTCCTGTTACTGTTTAAAGAGGGGTTTTGGAATATGGGACCACATAGAGTTTTCATGTATTTTTCCGTAACTCTGATAACAGCTGCAGAAGAACAAGGACCCTGATAAACACTGTCTGCACACATGACAGCACGGAGAATTTCAAGAACTCTGTTAAACCAGAAGAAAGGCTGTTTATGTGACAGCAAAAGATGGATTACCAACCGTGGAGTCACCCTGGACAATTTACAGAATATGGACCTTTCATTTAACATCATAACCATTTCTGTAACCTGGTGTAGTTGTGACAAGGATGCTGATTTTGACCAAATAATAACAGTCATAATTAAATAAATAAAATGAATAAAATATGAATTATTAAAGCAATAGTATTTTCTAATCATCTCAATAAGCACACAACTTATTTATACAAATGACTCCTTTGTGACTATCTATAATGTGATTTGCAATAACAATTTCTTGTCTATTGCAATAATATTTTAGAGACAAACATGCACTTAATGTTGATACTTTATCTGTGATGTTATAATGATTCCTATAATTATGTCTTCTTATCTAATTAATCTTTTTTTTGTTTGAATTAATTAATACTTGTTTTTTTATTTTATTTATGACCATGCTGGTATAAATAACTGATCAGAAGTTAAGAACCTGATAATGACAGTTTATGTAAAAGTTAAAAAGTCAACTAAAATGTAACAGCGGTGGGATTAAATAGGTCTGCTTCCCTTTCTCCCTTTCAAGCAATTATTAAACTCCTAATATGGGATTTGTTCTGTATGCATAAGAGCTAATAGGTTTATTTATGATGAAGAGTAATTATAACCGAGTTATTTACATGCATGTGTATGTATATACACTTTCCAATCATTTTATGACTAATTATCCTCAGTTCTGTGTATATCTCTGTATAGATCTATTTTTCATGTTTTCATATACATTTTATTTACCTGTGTATGTATTTAAATTGCTGTTGTTTTAACTGTTTATTGTATTTCTTATGCTGTATACATGTTGTGCGGCGACCTTGAGTGCCCAGAAAGGCACCTTATAAATAAAATGTATTCTTATTTATTCTGTTTCTGTTGTTTGTCTATATTTGTTTGGAATAAACCAAATCCAAATTTACTTTAACGCTTTAAGCCATGTCATTTAAAATGTGCTTCAAAATCTGAAGCCTAAAGATAAGACCTACTCTTACCTCCATCAAGTACCACAAATGCTTGGATGTTGCAGGCTGCCAAAGCAGAAAGGAACTGGTTGAGCAGGCAAGCGAAGGCATCATAATCCCCCCCATGCAGTTGGTCCAGTCCATGGTTAAAATAGAGGTAGAAGTACAGGCTGCAGCCATCTACAACCAGGCGGCTGTTCTTGAACTTATGGTTTTGAAGGAAGTTGTGGTTCCCCTCCACAAACGTGGTCAAACCCTTTACACCCATGACATCTCAGAGCCTGAAATGATAGAGTAACAATATGATAAGAGGTTTTTACTCACAAGGAGGAAAGAGCTGTCATCCAGACGACTATTGATTATATTTTAAGTACTTAAGCAATATTTACCAGAAAAGTAAACCTCCCGGAAGTTATTGTCGCAATCTCAATAACCGAACACGACGATTGGTATAAACTATTAGGAATTAAAACAAACTAGCAACATAGACTAGTATTGTTTTTTAAGTGGTGCAATTATATAAAACTGTACTAACGCATTTCTCTTAACACGTTATCTTGTCTGTTCTCGTTAACCATTTCCTAGTATTTCAAAATAAATGTTTTGGATCACATTTCTGTAGTATATTATACTCTATTTTCATTTTCAAAAATAAAATGGTTTGAAAGTTTTTGAAACACGTGATGTTTACAAAAGAAATCGTGCTTAAAAAAGACAAACGAACACTAAGAAAATAAAGCAAACCTTTACGGAGAAATTTCTAAGTAAAATCTCGCGAGAGAAAACGAGAATACAAACGCTAGCGATCGCGCTAGCCAGTTTTGCGTAACGTTTGAAATTAATGTCGTTTTGTTGTGGCCACAATGTCCGGAGTGACAAACTTCGGGTTCTCTGGAAGTAATCAAGGAAACTCTGGAACAGTCGCATACCGGAAAAAGGAATGCAGCCCGTCCGCTTGGTTCTGGGACAGCCCCGACACTTTATCTCAGCTGGAGCTGGTGCGGCAGTGGATCGGGAGGCACTACAAAAAGGTAATTAGCAGACTAGGATGCTAGGAGGAAGGTTAGCCGCCCCCTGCTAAAGCCCTTTGGCTCGCATTGTAAACATCATTGTAGCTAAACTGCCTTCACAGATTTTTCTGGTAAAATCCCAAATATGTCGAACTCAATTAAAGTTCATTTGACATTCTACCTAAGTGTACATATTTGAATTAATGTTGACATTTTAAAAGCAGATGTGCCTCACTTTTTTAGTTGCTTGACGATTGAAAAGACAATAAATGGTTTCGTTTATGTCTAAAACAGTTAGAGATAGATATGTTAATATCTTTTTCTGTCTTCTATCTGGTGTCAGTATGTAGTGGTGGATGCCCCGTCCTGCCAGTCTCTGGCTGCACTCACCATGCAGCTTCTCCAATTTCAAGAGGATGCCTTTGGCAGACATGCTTCCAACCCAGCACTCACAAAACTTCCTGTAAGTTTGTCAAAATATGTTTTCTGAAAGTTTAGCAGTTTAGGCCTCCAACTTTTAATTGCTATTCTTGAATCTTGCTGTTGGAAGTTGATCGTTGAATTGCTTATTTAGATGATGATGATTGCTCCAATATTGCTCACCATTTTTGTTGCACCAGCAATGTTGGGTTGGGGGGTGTAAAGGGGCTGTAAGCTAGCGGGAGAGAGTGTAAACAAAGGGGTGATGGGAAGTCAGGAAAGGGCCACAACTAGGAGGCGAATTTCTAATGAACTCCTGCCGCTCTGCAGAAACTATGTCCTAGATAACACGGTTTTTATTTTTTACATTTGGGCTAAAACAGCGTAATTGCAATCAAAAGACCACTGGGATCAAAACCTGATTGAAGTGGGACTTTAATAAAAGTGTGTTTGTATTGCTTTTACTCTAACAGGCACATTGCTTCGTGGACTTGCGGCCGGGTGGTGGACTCAGTCACATTCTTGGCACTGCTTACAAGTTCAAGGTTGAACAGGGCTGGTGGGTTGCACACTTTTTGTGCTTTTGCCTCTCTAAAGTGTTTTTATTTCACCCTTACAAACGTTTTCTGCCTTTTGTTCTATTCAATGTGTCTGTGTCACCAATTTACTGTTTGACAGGCGAAGATTTGACCTGCAGAATCCATCAAGAACCGAGAGAAACATAGAGATGTTTGCTGTGATTGAAAAGACTCTTCTACAGGTACTAAGGAACCTAATAAACAAAACACAAAAATAAGTACCATATTTTTCGGAGAAGTTGTGTTTTTGTGCATAGTTTGGCTGGGGGGTGCGACTTGTATGTGATTTTTTTGTTTTTGTTTTTCGTCTTTACCATGCAGTTTTGGCTGCTGTGACACTCCATAGTGTCTTATAGTGTGGGAAATACGATACAGCCCAGTTTGTGCAAACGTTTTTGTCTTAGAGTGATCTTTTGTGACTGCAGAACAACTGCATATCCCTGCCGGTGGTGTGTCTTGACTCTTCGCTGGATCCTGACCTGACTAGCAGACTATCTGCCATTATCCTCAGACATCAGGTAAAGGACACACATCAAATAAACGGAAATATGTGTTTAGTTACCTATATAGAATGTGTCTTGCTCTTGTAGCTTTTCTGTTTACTGGTATTACCCTATTTAAGCATTCCTGGCCATGCCACTAGTAGACTGAGCCCAGCTCTTATGCATTAAGAACATTTATGACTAGATGTGCCACAACCTACTTCAGCAAAAGTAAAACCCAACTGAGGTTATTGTCTTTGGTCGCTACAGAGCTTCAATCTATTCATCTAAAAACCACTAAATAGGTCAGAAACTTGGCTGTAGTGATGAACACAGACCTAAATTTTCATAAACACGTTAAGGCTGTCACTAAATCTGACCACTATCATCTTAAAAATATTTCAAGGACCTGAAAAAACTACTACACTAACAGTGTTTTTACAGAACTATCAAAAAACATCAATCAGAAAGCTGCAGCTTATGTAAAACATCGCTTCAGAATCCACTGGAATTACCTTTGTTGCGTAAACCGTTGAAGATGTACGATAGTCGAAGGAATGTAAACACTGGAGCGAAAGCTGCAGTCTTAATGGATTACTACCAAAATACACGATTGACCTCCTGACCCTGGATGTACCAGCCAGACCTCTCCAGTCATCTGGATCCAGTCTTTTGTTAGATCCTAGAGTTTAAACCAAACATTGAGACGCTGCATTCAGCTTCTGTGCTCCATAGATCTTGTCAGACTTCCTGACAGCTTTAGATCACCTGAAACACTCAATTTGGTTTAATCCAGGTTAAAAATCCACCTGTTCTCCGCTGCATTTCATGAGTTTGTATTCAAAAGTTTACATCCACACTGTTATTTTAGGTTTGTTTTAAATTCAGTTCGATTTAACTCAATTTACATTTTTATTTTAATGACCACCCCTTAAAAATTTTTATTAAATGATTTCTTACACTGTTTTATATAAAGCGGTTGACTTGCCTTCTCTTAGGGTTCAATCACAGAAGACAGAGCAATGGCCAGTCATCATGTCTGCGCATCAGCTGCTCCAATTGACGAAGGTCCAATCATCGTTGTTCATATTTGTTCGTACTGTTTTTTAAAATACCTAATTACATTTTTAATTTTACCTTTTCAGATGAGTGGATGCGTCCTGTTATGCGACGAGACAATCACATTCAAGTTCACTGGGGCATGCATCCTGACAGGTAAAACTCAAGAAAACACCCAAATACAGATGCCCCCCCCTTCATCTGCATCCATTTAAACCATTCATTTACTCTCAAAGTATTATAAACAAAACTTTAATTTGAACTAAAACATTATGTATCTATTGAGAATGCACCAGTCTTGTTAGAACCTGAATAGATTGTGTTGCTGCAGTTGCAGAACATTAGTTCACCGTCTGGTCAGTTCTGTTTTTTTCTGCGCAGAACCACATCAGTACATTTTCCTGTTTCCAAAAAAAACCCAAAAACAACACATAGATAGACAGGGTTTATCTATTTGACCTCAAGTGCTCATCTCATCTTTACAGCTATGACCGTTGGCTGTCCTCAAGTGACGTTGAAGGAGACGTTGAGGAGCTGCTACACATCCAAAGGCCTTGGAGGGTTAGTATGGCTGCACACACACAAACAAACAAACAAACAAACAAAAAACTGTATCACACACTCTGCTAATTACATTAGTAACATTTAGTAAATGAAATGTTTGACTTTTTATTAAACACATTGAGGAGACTTTCTTACTGGCTGATGCACTTACTTCTATCAGAATGAGATTCATTTGTTCTTGTGATCCAGGTTCATGCTGGTTGGCTTTTGGATACAGATGTCTTTAATGAGTGGATGAATGAGGAAGACTATTGTTTAAATGAAAAGAACATACCCGTCATTCTCCGCCGGCGGATTCATGTTCAAGAGGAGCCGGTGGGTGTTGTTATATGCTTTTGATCTTTTTTTTTTCTTTTGTTTACACAAAAAAAATGGAAGTTTATATGGTTGCAATTTAAGCAAAGTAAAGTTTATGGGATCTTTTCTCCTTATTTTATTGTTTAAAACAACTATAGAATTAATTAAAAGTATTAACGATCCACGCCGATGGGGTTTTTAGCATGTTTTTGTGGCATTTTTCTGATGATGGAGGACAAATATTAAGAAAATTATTCTTGAAATTGCATTTTGGAGTATTTCTTTATTCTTTATTTATACTGGTTAACTGGACAGGCCATAAGCTGCCTGCTTCACTCTATTCTGATCCTTTTAGACAAATAGATCCATGAATGACTTTGTTTTCCTCATCTGACCTGGAATCTGGATCTAAACTGCACACCTGAATAGCTTCAATATTGCTCACCATCTTTGTTGCACCGGTAATGTTAGGTTGGGGGTGTGAGGGGCTGTAAGCTAGCGAAACAGAGTGTAAACAGATTGGTGATGAGAAATGGGGGCGGGCTTTTCTGCTCCAACAGTCCCACCCTCAATTCAGAGGTGAATTTTTATTGAACTACTGCCGCTCTGCAGAAACTATGTCCTGGAAAATGACACAGATTTTTGATTTTGATAAAAAAAACAACAGGATCATATTTAAAAGACACTTTAAAAACCGATTAAAAGATGATGGGAATGACAATTTTTGTTCTCCTTTTTTGTAAACATTTTACTTTTTTTTCCATTTTCTTCTGAAATCCTATAATAATTCCTTCATCCATTATTTCTACAATCTGTTATTACAGGAATCAAAGTCTGCTCATTCCAAAAAGAGGAGACGCTCACCATCGCCTCCTTTTCCTGAAGGCAAGAAGAAAGGAAAGAAGGGGTGAGATTCATTTTGTCTTTGCTTGCGACACACACACACACACACAAAAACTATATTGTTTATAGTTTGTATGGATTGCCCACATACTCAGGAAAAGACGTGGACAACATGAAGAAGAGCCAGAGGAGGATCTGACCAAAGATATGGAGGACCCAACGCCAGTGCCTAACATGGAGGAAGTTGTACTACCCAAAAATGGTAAAGAAGCTTCATTTCTTAAATTGGCCAAACGTGTGATGCTGCGGACACACCAGGCATTCAAGAACGGACTGAATGGGCATTCTTGAAAACACTTTTAGCGTGCGGTGTTCATACCGGACTGTTGCTACCCGACAATAGCACATGCACCGGAAGAAGCTTGGCGCAAAATGTCAAAGCGGTGCAAATCTTGTCAATGTCGCTCCAAGCTTCGTCTTTCACGCCTCTGTTCTGAAATTTAGAAAAACTTTGTTTCGTATAATTCCAGCCGGGCACAAACTGAAACCTTTAATTTCTCCTCCCAATTTTCAAATTGTTGGCACTTCCGTGAATGAAAAGGAGGCTATTCAAACGTCACTATCAAATCCCTGATTGGTCAAAGTTTGGCCTGATTTAACTTTTAACACGTGTTCAATGGCTGCACGTTTTGAGCCAGTTACTTAGAGCCAGTAAACATTCTTAAAAAACGTGCGTAGCGGCACGTGAGCACGAAATCCCAAAACGTGCAAATACGTGCGTATACATGGACTTTTCATGTAAAGCGACCGCTTGAGTAAACACTGTCGAGCCCGGTGTGAACGTAGCAGAAGAGTTTGATCACACATCTTATAGAGCTTCCTTTTTTTTCATTTTCTTCAGTGAATTTAAAGAAAGACAGTGAGAACACTCCAGTGAAAGGAGGGATTATGGCCGACCTCGGTAAGCATCTAAATCTATATTTTACAAGCATGTTCAGAACCCGAACAGACTTGTAGTTTGGGTGAACGTCCACTTTTATTTTTCTTTGTTTCAGATGATCAAGATGATGATTTTCCTGGAAGGGTAAACTCTTTTATTCTTTTAGCATCCAGTTTAAGTCTGTAGATTCTTGACAATATTTATGGGACATAAAAGTGAGATTTTCAGTCGTGTGTTTTGTTTTTTTTTAGGACGATGACGACGGAAGAGGAGACATTTCTCGTTTGTCAGAGGGAGAGGAAAATATTGTGGAACAAACGCATCATATTATAATACCTAGTTATACATCGTGGTTCAACAACAACAGGTAAACGATTCTAATTCCTCTTTCTAGTCTGCTGAGAGACGTCTTTTGTTATTCAATCCAACATTGTGCATTTTGTTCAGCATCCATTCAATAGAGAAACGAGCATTGCCCGAATTCTTCAATGGAAAAAATAAATCCAAAACTCCTGAAATGTAAGTCCTTTTGACGTCTGTGCATAGATGTGTAACTGGAGGAGGGCCTCTCTTTGACTGGTGTTTTTGTGCCTCAGCTACCTGGCATATCGGAACTTCATGATCGACACGTACCGCCTCAACCCCCAGGAGTACCTCAGCTCCACCACCTGCAGACGCAACCTCACCGGAGACGTCTGCTCGCTCATCAGGTATTTAGTGGCGCCGGGGCTGCAGAGCGACTTTTCAGTGGACGTCTGCAAATAAATGTTGCTGCTTTCCAAGGGTTCATGCCTTTTTGGAGCAGTGGGGTTTAATTAATTACCAAGTGGACGCAGAGAGTCGGCCCCTTCCAATGGGACCCCCACCCACACCTCATTTCAACGTATTAGCCGACACGCCATCTGGGCTCGCTCCTCTTCAACACAAACCCTTACAGGTGTGTGATGCACTCACTGCACAGCAAACACACAGTTGTTTCTTATCTTATGAGGTTGTGTTTTTGTTTTTGTCGTAGGTGTCTGCTTCACAGCACATGCTGTATTTTCCAGAGAGGGGCAGAGAGAAATCTACAGACTGCCAGAACTTTGGGTTGCGCACTGATGTCTATGCCAGAAAACATCCAAAGGTGCCTGCACTACACGCGTACAAAATGTCTTGAAGTTGAGTCGCGGCGAACGGACTCACAATCTTCTTTCTTTGAACGTTTCGCCAGCAGCGTTTCACCTGGAAGAAATTACAAATGATGACTCAACAAAATGACTTTTCAGTATGATTACGCCATTTTTAGCCAATAATTTTTTGCAAACCAGCAGAAATTCAGTAGAAATGTGCCTCTGAGTTGTGGGCAGGACTGTCCTTCCCCTGTTCTGGAGCAGAGCAGGAAACTTTTATTTTCTCCATCAAATAGAAGCCCTATTTAAAGGGCTTTTCCTCTTCTGCTCCTGAATCACATGATTTGAATCACAGAAAAACTCAGAAATACAATTTTGAGCTTAATTTACTCTATAAATGTCCTTTTTTATCAGAAAAACGCCACAAGAACTTGTTAAATTCACAAGTCCGTCTTTAGGGCTGTAAAGCCCCTCACTACACACTTTCTACACTTTTCTTAGACAGACATGAACATTTTCACACTTTTCTCTCTTGTTTAAACTGTCCAAGTTCAAACTTTTAATAGAAGAACAAGTTCAGGATTAAAGTATGAAAGCAAAGATCTGATCGCAATGAAGATTTATGTAATATTTGCAAACTAAACCCATTCTGTACAGAAGGCACAGTCACAGTGGAGATGAATTCACAAGGTGTCCAGTCAATCACAACCCAGGTCATGCAAATTCACACTGAAAAAAACCCTCCGAGACTGGGAAAGGTTAACCGCAATAGAGCAAAGGAAAAGTCATATTTTGCTTTTCTTTTTATCCGTTTACATTTTCTGAAATGATTTATTCTTATTTTGCGTGTGTTTTTCTGTATCAATGATTAGTCTAATGTGACAACATATTCCTGGTTTACAGCAACACTTTCTAAATGGAACACCAGTGGAATAAATAAATCCACCCTTTTGCGATTTAAATCAGATAAAAATGAAAGTATGGCTACATGATTTCAGAGCAACATCAAATAAATTATAATAAATTATAAATTATAGTTTTGAGAGCTTTCTTTTTCATTTTCCAATTTGCAATTATAATTATTAACATGTAATTTCATGAAAAAATAAAAAACAAAGTAAAAAATAAAAATTATTGGTTAAATCTGTAAATATTAATTATTTTATATTTTTTGAATATTTTTTTTTAAAGTCTTTTAAATATTTTTGTTGTTGTCATACTTTAAAAAAATACTCTAATATTGTGTTTAGGCTAAAGGAGCAAATGCAGGAAGAGAATGGACGGAGCAAGAAACACTTTTGCTATTGGAGGTAAAAACAAAGATTATCCTTTTCTAATGTTTGCATTCGATAAGTTTCTTCTTTTTCTGTTTAGACATGTAATTAGTTGCACAAACCCATCACCTTTACAGCCTTGCTTGTCCTCTTTCGTGTCTCCTCCTCTCTCAGGCTTTAGAGGTTTACAGGGACGACTGGAACAAAGTATCGGAGCACGTGGGTTCGAGAACGCAGGATGAATGTATCCTCCACTTTCTCCGTCTGCCAATAGAAGACCCTTACCTGGAGGACTCCTCCTCCTCGCTGGGGCCGCTGGCGTACCAGCCGGTGCCTTTCAGCCAATCGGAAAACCCCGTCATGAGCACAGTGGCCTTTCTAGCGTCCGTGGTAGATCCACGAGTGGCATCTGCTGCAGCCAAAGCTGCACTTGGTAATAGCTTAGGAGGGATATTTGAGAGGAGGACACGTCTGTAGGGTGAAGTGTTCTCACTGAACGCCTGTTTTTCTGTTTTCAGAGGAGTTTTCCAAAGTGCAGGAAGAGTTTGTGGATAAAATTTCTGACCCTTCCCACCAGTCTGAGAAAAAAGGTAAACTCTAAATAACTTTTAACCCTAGAGCACTATCGCCGGGTGATTTTCACCCGAGCAAAACTATTTGCTTGAATTTCAACATGTCGCATGTCATGTTGTCTGTGGCTTCACCAAGTCTCACATGTCCCAGGAATGGACTAAAGACTTAGTTTCTAGAATCATTTTATTATATTTTAGGATTTTTTTTTTGTTGTCAAAGTCCTAATTTTTCGGTGATTTTTGAGCACGTTCTTAGGAACTTCCTATGTTTCTCTTTTTCATTTTGTTACACAAACCACAGCGGAAAATAAAAGAAAACCACTCTAATTAATCATGTTTTGATCTATTTTTTATGACAATCAGGTAAAAATTACCCGGTGAAGGTGATGGTGTACTTTTTATAACTAAAGTGTTCTAGAGTTAATGTTGTTTTCATTTATTTCCCTGTTTCTTTTAGATGTGATGGACCCGGACAAACTAGACTCCAACCCTCATCAGGTAAGTGCAGCGATTCATGTATTTAGTTCAGTCTTAGTAGTTTGGGGCCTTTTTTTGAGAGCTTTTTTTTTTCCATTTTCCAATTTGCAAATAACTCTAAAGGTTTAGTTTTAAAACATTTGATATCCTTCTTATTAAACAGATATTTTTTTCATTATATTACATAATGAACCTGAAACTATACAAAAAACAAAATTCAGAGTAGTACATTTTGTTTTTTTAACTGCAAAAATGAAGGGAAAAAAGGTCATGTTTCAAAATGATCAGTTCAAACATGTATATAACAAATAAAAATGCACCAATTCTGTAGAGTTTAAAAACAAAGTTAAAACATGACAAAGAAGGTTTAAAACAGTTTTGGGTATCGTCTGCTTCACTCTGCTGTCCTTCCTTCTAGTGATGCACGATAATGACTTTTTACAACCAATACCCGATATTTTCCTGCTCATGTATTTTTTAAATACTTAAAAAAATATATAAGTAAGTACAAAATAACAGCGGATGGCTCTTATGTATTCAACAAATTTGCAGAACTAGTTTTACCTGCAAATAAATTTAACAACAGATTGTTCAAACACTTTATTAGCCTTTTCAGTCTGCCATACATCTTTGAACAAAGAACAGTGCATTTCTATGGTCAGAACAAATACTGTAACTTAAATACCAATGTAACTAGGACATTTTTCAATACATATAATACCCGATATAATAACGTGCAAAAGAAATAGTTAAAATTATTGCTTTGTTTGAAAAGTTTAAGCTTTTAGTTATCGGTCCATTTTATCTTCAAATTTTTTTCTTATCGGAAATATTAGCATGACATCATACTGTCCACTATCGGCCGATAATATCGGTATCCGATATTATCGTGCAATCCTACTTTCTTCCTCTTCGCTGCAGGAGCATCTTGTGCATCTATATTGGCAGATATGCAAAAACGTCAATAGAAACTATTGTAGTGACGTAAACGCCAGTCTTTGTGTGCTTATGTATACAGCTTCAGGTTCTTGTGATGGTTGATGGGGTCAAGATGGAACCTGGCGTTTCAAATTTGGAGGAAGACCAAGTCAAAAGAGAACACGGTGAAAATGTACACGCTGAAGAATCGGAAGGTGCGTGTTTACTAGCACTTTACGAACACACGTCATGTGTGTAAACTAATGCACAACTGGATGTAAGGATTTTGTTTTCCAGGAGGGGTTTGTGACGATGGCATAAGACACAGGGAGGTAGAGAGAGATGACGGAGGGAGAGTCATGGAAGTGGAGTTGGTGGAAGGCAGCGTTGCCACGGCAGCAGCAGCAGCACTGTCTTCAGCTGCAACAAAGGCAAAGGTAAAGGCCACACAATGATGTTAGCTGGAGGTTAGACAAATGGAGAATATTGCAAAAAGGCAGAATCACAGATCACAGATGTGAAAGATTTCTTAGAGATTTCAATGATTTCCTGGAAATGAGTCAATAAAAGCTGCAGAAACATAAAATGGCAGCTAAAGAGGTTCTCTTATGTTTCAGTACCAACAATTTGGCTCACTTTTTTTGTTTTTTTTGTAGCACTTGGCAGCTGTAGAAGAACGCAAGATCAAGTCCCTGGTGGCTCTGCTGGTGGAGACACAGATGAAGAAGTTGGAGATCAAGTTGAGACACTTTGAAGAACTGGAGACTATAATGGACAGAGAGAAAGAGGCTGTGAGTGATTACTGCGGTCAGTAACCCAGTTTTAGTTTAATCTGCTCTGAGTAACTGTTGTGTTTCTGTCTTGTACAGCTAGAACAGCAGCGGCAGCAGCTTCTGACGGAAAGACAGACTTTCCACACTGAGCAGCTAAAGCAGGCAGAGCTGAAAGTTCGCCAGCAGAGGGAGCAGCAGCCGGGACAGCCTGGATACCCGGTGCAGAATACAGGTGTGACAAGAAGACCTCTCCTGAGGGATGCATCGCCTTACCCTTTAGAGCACTTCCACTTTGATCTCATTTTCTTTTTTGGTGTCTAATTCTGTGTATCTGCCGTTACACACTAGTCCTCCTCTCTTCAGGTCAGTCTGTAGCCAACCGCGTGCTGCCGGGGGGAGGGAATCCTCAGACCATGGCTCCTCGACATCCAGGAGCTCCCAATGGCATCTGTGAGTGTTTTGTTTCAACTATTTGGTCCACTTGTCTTAGTTTAGAAATAATCCTCTGATCAATTCTGTTGACTTAAAGTCCGACTCTGATCATCTTTTGATCTGTTTCCAAAGCGTTCCCAGTGGTCTTTTAATTAAGGTTAATTTTAGCCAAAATCCAAAAGGCTTGTGTCATTTTCTAGGACATAGTTTCTGCAGAGTGGCGGTAGTTCATTAGAAATTCACCTCTAATGCTGCGTTCACACCAGCCATGTGAGGGGCGTTCATTGTTCACACTGGACTGTCGTGACCTAACACGAGCGCATGGACCTGCAGTTGGGAGAGGCTTGGTGTAAAATGTCAAAGCGGTGCAAATCCCATGACTCTTGTTCCAGGCTTCTTCTTTTCACAGCTCTATTCCGATAAATGAAAGCCTTTGTGTCATCTAATTCTGCCTGGACACAGTCGTTTCTCCTCCACAGTCAATTTTCAAACGGTTGGCACTTCCATGAGTTTATCCACTCCTAGTCATCTAGGAGTGGATGCATCAGAAATGGGCGGAGCAGGACGCTTGTGACCCACCCACTGTATTTTCTACATCACAAACATTTTTGTTGTTTTTCTGTCACAGATCCGTCCTCACAGCCTGATGGTATAGCATCTGCTCAGACTGCCCCCCCACCATCAAGTCACAGCTAAACGGACCACCGAATGGGACACGCGAAGAAAAATGTCTGCTCCTGAAACCCACCAGACCAATGCCTTTCACATTGTTAAAAAACAGCCACTCAGACCCAAGTCTGTAATTCATCCTTAGTTCTGTGTTTTAGACTGAAGGCTTCAAAAACATGTCAAGTTGAAATGTATCTGGTCTAAAGCTCGGCTAGTCTTTCTGTGAACTATCTGTGTTCATGTCATGAGTTGAGAAATCTGTACTTAACTCATTAAACTTGTTTTTCTATTGAACTGAACGTGTTTTCTGTTCCTGTTTGGTGTATGCATGTTACACTATCTGAAGCAAAAAGTAGTACACTTGAAGTTTATTTTATGAAGTATATTTCAGTATCAGTATAAATATAGTAGGTCTATTATAGACCATGTACCAAGTGCAGGAAGTATACTAACTGAATAATTCTTCAGACTAAATTGGAACATTTTAAGTTTACAATATATAGATAGTACCGGTATGGAACCCTTGTGCTATCCTAGGCACTTTACCATTGGGAGTTGGGTCATCTAGACCCACTAGACAGTGCTCTGAACCTTTTTTCTTCAATGATTTGTGATCTTCACTGGTGTCCATGGATTACATGAAATCTTTCCACCTTTGTCATGGTAGGGAGAACACGTCACTGTAAGGGTGGGGTCATCTAAGATAGCACAAGGGTTAAATTCAATTTCTTGAGATGTTTTTTCATCTGCAAGTGTTTTGGATCATTTATCCATAATCTATACCCGCTTGTTCTCTGGGTTCATTCTGGATAGTTTCGGTCCATCACAGGGTCACATGGTGACACATGACTCATACACGTATTCACACCTAAACCTCTGATCAGAAGGTTGCAGGTTCTGTTCCCGCTTCGCTTGTTCATGTGTTGAAGTGTGCTTGGACAGACACTGGAGCCCACATTGCTCCTGATGGTCTTGTTTTCTACCTTTGTAGCTTATTATTGATAAAATGATCCTTGCAATCACTAACGCTAGAGGTATATCTAATAAAGCAGGACACTGGCCAAAAAAAGACCAGAATATGACCCCACCCCCAATGCAAGAAGACTTTTAAACGTCCCCAGAAATTCTAAGAAATATTTCTTGATCACATTATCAAGGAAATTGCAAATATATGAGGAAAAAGAATATACTTTTTCGATGACTTTATTTGTGAAGCAACACCTGAACAGCCTGCTGCACGTTGGCTTTTTATGCATCTGTGCCCAATGCTGCATAATATGGTGCCAGGTTATCACTATAGCAGGGAGTTTATGCAATTGTACACTGTTTTACAGCGCCATGCATGCAGCTGTGTCATCACCTAATGGCAGCCCAGGTTTTAATCTCACACTTCACATTTACTATGGACCAAAGGACAGTTGCATTAAGCCAGAGGAGCAAAAAAAAGAAAGAAAGAATATTGGAAAAAAGTAAATGTTACTTGAAAATAAAACTAGCATAGAGGCGCGAAACCCGGTTAATAGAAATATATCACATTCTAGAAATTAAAAGCCACACAGGACATCTTTGCGCACTGATGTGCATGAACAGAACTTCCTCTGTGCCCTTTCAGCGGCTCTGGTTGGTTTGCCGTCCTCACAGGTGTCTGGATCTCCTCTATTGTCACTTCCTTTGAGTCACAGAGCTTAGCATGTGCTTGGAAGAGATAAGTCCCTGCTGATCTATTAAAACCCTGCAGGTCTTGTGGCAACAGACTGATGCTTTGAGGGCATTTGCTGATTTTCATTTACAGTTTGCATCAACATTGAAATAACAGGTTTTTTTTAAAATCCACACGAAACATCTTTGCCGTCAGCTCAAAAATAGCAATATCATAAAATAAAGTCTGAATTTTGATTTTTGCAAAAATTGGTTAATAACATTTATCAATAATTTGAAAGCATCATTGTTCCATGTAAAAAAATAAGCCAGCCCTAAATAAAATAAAATAAAAAATTGGGAAAAAAGGCTTGTTTAATGGATAAAAGAACAGATTCCTTCTTAGATAAGGAGCTTTGGCTGAAACAAATAACTGCAGCATTGGAAACGCATTATTCTGCCCAGCCTTTGGGATTTATGGTGAAAATTGGTTTATTTTTTACGTTTTCTGTTAAGGCCACATATAGGTAAAGGCAAGCGTGATGGGCTGCTAAGTCCATTCATTATTTTTAGGGGGGCAGGGGGTGGGGTGCGGTATTTCTTTTGTTCATTTTAGATTTTTGCAGGCCATCATGTTTACGGGAACAGTGACTGCATTCAGCCTTGCTAACCCCCCTGATATTCTACCTTCACCCCAACGGTGGGGCGGCCCGTGGGCTGTCTAACCAGTAAAATCCTGCAGTTTTTTTCCACAGCCACTCTTTCTGAGATGGAGAGGTCTTGGACATCCTGTCCACCCCTCACTGTTCAACACAAGAACAGGATGGAAAAACTAGAGGACAGAGCACACACACATACTGAGCTTGGCCTCAAATTAAGTGTCTTCTTTTTTGCAGTCTTTCCCAGTGAGATCCATCTGTTCCTGATGCACAGCAAAGAGCCCCTTCTAACTCTTTAGTCAACAAATATAATCTGTTCATCAAAGATTTCAAAGCATATGCAATGAATAAATGTGAGCATTTGGCATGGATGATGTGAGCAGGGATGTTGTGGATGCAGGTTTGTTCCACTCTGTTTGGCAGCATTTCAGTGAACATTATCCTTCATTTGGAGAACTCTCCCACCCAAATCAACTCTCCTTCTTTGTCTTTTTCATGCATTGGAGGATATCGTAATGATTCAATTCAGATCTCAATTTCTGGTTGACGATCCGATTCCCTGACCTATGATCGATCCAGGACATCTTTAGCCAAAACTTCAACCAGTGTGACTCAGAGATAAATACCTGTCACTGAACAATGCAGGGGAAGTTTTCCAGATTCCTTTCATTTCTTTCAAGATATTTAAATATGTTTACAAACAAGTAAACAAGAATTACTGGCAAACCCATTTAGTTTCCTAAAGTTCAGCCCACTGTTGTTTATCCACATCAAAATAATCCAAATAGAACAATATTAGGACATTCTAGCAAACTGTCCGTCATGTCTTTGCTAAATTCAAAGTATTTCCGCACATTGGACTGGAATGATGGACTGGTCAGTTTTTGCTGCATCATGTGTTGTCTGCTGGGATGACACTTGGTCATTTTTAACTTATAGTAAAATAAACCTACAGTATCTCAATCCAACTAGTGGAAACACCATCATTTATAATAATTTTATTTCATTTTGAAATGTTTTATCATGGTATAGGTCGACCTTGCCTCAGATTGATTTGGTTGGATCATAGGAATAAAAATCGATTATTTGATTAATTGTTATGCCCCTAATAGTCTTTCTAGACCTCTGCTGGCAGTTTTGTGGCTGATTGTCGAGTTCAGACATTTATATATAAAAAAAGGAGAAGGTGTCTTCAGGTCAGCAGTTTTGTGTGAAGAAGCAGCAGCAGATGCTATTGTCTGGATTCTTTATGTCACTAAAGAAGATTATCCAGGCACTTGCACGCACATTAACACCTTCACAGCATTTGCAAACCTTTCTCTGCTTGCCCAAAGGCGACACGCACCCAATAACCCACTGACATACAAAACACCACCCACGGAGAATCACGCTGTGCTGTGAAATGGAGCATATTGACATCTACTGACAACAGAGGTGGCAGTCCAACAGCAGATCTACAAGTTATTCACGGACCGTGCGTGTTTGCACCAGAGCGTTGGCACTTTAGTGTGCGCGCACACCGCGGATGTAGCCGCTTGCGCAAATCGCGCGCAGGCGTTCGGCGTCGATCCCGTGTGGTTTCTGCAGACCCACCGCTGGTCGCGCGCTTTACTACTACAACTCCTCCTGGAGCCGCCGCCGCCGCTGCTGTCAAGCGCAGACTGAAGGAACACGCGCTAAAGGTGCGGAGCAGAGAGCAGCCGCGCGAGGACGTGGGAGAGCCCACGCGTCTTTGAGGTGTTCACGCGTCCGTACAGGCAATAATGGAGGTCTGAACTTCGGGAGGATCTGCGGGGAGGATTAGCTACATCTGACCGGTGAGACGAACTAAGGGAAGGAATCCAGCTTGCATCGATCACCGGGTCACGGAGAGGAAACGTGCGTTATGGCGCGCGGGGACGCTCGTTTGTGGAGCTGGCAGGTGCTTTTGGCCATCTCGATGGTCATCACCTCCCTGTCTGCTCACGGTAAGAACCGACTCAACCTTTGATTGTGTCACACGTGCGAGAATCAGACCGCACCTGCAATTGATGAAAACATTGTCCAAAAGGATTTTTGGGTCATTAAATCAAATCGGCTTTTGGTGACTTTGACTGGGGAAAGATTAGACATAACGTTTTGCACCAGACAGTGTCAATTTACCTGGCAGATTTCCAACGTTTTGCTTAAGTTATTAAAAGAAAAGACAAATGGGTCTGAACCATCAGGTCCTATCAGACTGGCAGGGTGTGATAATGGCTTTTTAATTCAAACATTAATCAATCTAGATTGAATTTTTGTTAAAATGCAGCCAAACGACGAAAAGGCACCCGATAAAAAGAAGGGTCAATGTCTGCACTAAATTCCTCAGGACATTCAAATGATGTCCGGTTTAAAAAAAAAAAAAACCTCACACTACAGCCATATAGTTCGCTTTGTCTGCCTGCTGGTGGGTATGCGCCTGCGCCCAAAGCACCGCTAGAAACCAGGAGGATCTCGGGAATATAAAAATGAGCTTTCTGCCGCTGCCCAGCAACAGGGATGGCCGTCCACGCAAAGGGGTCGCAGGTGTTCCACGCAGCCGCCGAAACCCGCGACGCCTTTGGTCCCCGCAACCCGCGGTCTCCATGCGCAACCAGGCGTAAACGCAGCCACATAATGACCGGCACAACGCGCCTGCCGCCCTCCCTGTCATGATTGAAGGCAGACACCATGTGGAGGGGAGGTCTTAATAATTCCAATTATGGAATTGTTCTTTTTGACCTCATGACTAGTGAATAGGTTTTCTTTCCTTTAATTATATTTAGTGCTTCGAATAAACAGCAGATTACCCACAAAAATGCCACAAAACAAGATTAATTTTGTGATAATGCTGTAACATTCATTTAATGTTCATCCAAACATTTTTTTATTTGATGCATATGTTTTGGTCATTTTTTTTCTGCCTAATTTCAAATTAAAGTATTGCAATAGTTGATTTTTTTTTTTGGTGGATTAGAATACTGTCACTCTATTTTTTGGTCGTTTTTTCAGATGCCTCTAGTATAATCTTTACGAAATGAGCAAATATTCAATTTCTAAATCAAAAGTATCCATCTCTATGGAAAGGGCGTGTCCACAGTTTTAAAGGCTGCATGCTGTGAGGTCCATCTGGCCCCTCTGCCCCAGACAGCTCATGAGATGTCACCATAGATCAGATCATTATTATTTCCCACAGGAGAGGTGGGAAGAAAAGACTATTTATAGTCCGGAAATTTGAAATTCATAGAAGTGAATGGATGACTGTTAGAGGGCTGGCTAGTCGAAGGTGGAAACGATGGCAAACACGACAAAGAAAAAAAAAACAGCAAAAGCACATAAAGGATCAGTTTTGATCTACTGTGATGATTGACACCTGGTGTGGCAGTCAGCAGTTTGAGTTCGAGTCCATCTAAGCATCCTTATATCATTCCATCATGCTCATGTTAAAGCCGCTGGGAGTCTAGCCAATCACAATGACCTCAGGTAAAACCTGTTACTATGGTGACAATGTAGTGCCAGAGGTTATCAGCAAAATCCCAATTAAAAATCCAAATATTGTCATTTTTCTAATGAAAATTCCCCTGAAGGAATGCATTTAGGTTTGGAGTCCTGCTGTTGTGATCCCTGGATGTTCAGACAGACAGCTGCTAAGGATGTGAATCTGAGCGGAACAAAATACCTCAAAATGAAAATTGAATTCCTATTAATGTGTCTGGGTCACTGTGTGTGTCTTTTAGACCTTAGGTGGATTTTTTTTTTTGACAGTTGATTGAAAATCAAGACAGACAGAGCACTAACACTGAATTCTCTGTGTTCACTGCAACTCTCTCGCTCCGCTCTTCCTCTCAACATGGCACCTCTTTGCGTCTCACCATGGCAACCACGCGATGCATGTGTGTCTGAGGAGAATCTCGTGGCGCTTCAGCCTCCGTTAATCTTAGTGACTCCAAGCACGTTCAGGTGTTTTTTTTTTGTACAAGCTCTGAATGAAAGACTAGGTCTTGTAATACAGTGATTCCTGTTTCTCCTGCTTATGACTTAAGTTAATTTTCTCCTGTTCTACTCTCATGATGGAGAGGTTTTTGTGACACCTTCTTATATCATTTCATTGTCAGGAAAAAAATCTGCAGCAAATTTTTATTTAACACTCTTTGTTTAAAAAAAACATGAGTCTGTTTGCTTCTCTGCTTGCAGATTACCACGTGCAGGACATGAGCTTTACCAGTTAGCCTCTATGCTTTAACTCTAAATCCTGACCTGATCAAGGCCTTAGGGTGTATTCAGACTGGGAAAACTGTTTGGTCCTGACCCAGTCCGCTTATTTTGGTCCGGATCGAGTCCTGAACCTTGTGTTTGGTCTGTAGTCAGACTGCCATCATGGGGACTTTCCTGTTCCGGACTAAACCTTGTAAACAAAACAATCTGACTAAAGATCTCTTCCCTCATTGGTCAGGAATTACGAGGGCGGGGTTAAGCAACTAGAAGCAGAAATTATGAAAGTCCTGCTTTTAGTTCATTTAAACTTTATATTTCGTTCACAAATTTTGTCTGTATCAACGTCAGGCTCAAAACGTTTTAGTCGCTTCTTTGGTCCGGTGGAGGCATCGTGCTGCAGGGCACTTACTGACAAAAAGACAGCCAAGAAGTTACTGATGAGTGTTTGACACATAGATTGTCAGGAAAACAGTGAGAAAAGCAATGTCTATCAAATAAAAGTTGTTTTAATGAGTCTGCATTCATCCAACCACATTGCAATGAGTTGCTGTGTCTCATTGCTGTGGTGTTACAGGATTGTTTTAAGAGAATTCTGTTCAGGAACTACAAGGTAACTTTTAGGACGACGTCACAGCAGTGCATGGTGGGTAACAAAACGCAGAAATGCATATAAAACGCATTTTCAGCGGTGTCAAAATAAACGTTTTAACAAGGTGGACCCTTTTTTCCTCTTTGATAACGCGACAAGTGTTGTTTTATATTTGTCCGCAGCTCATCTGTTGCTACATTTTGACTGTGTTCAGATCACGTGACCACCAGCTACAGGGGGCCGTTTCGGTCCAGTTGTTCCGCTCCGAGGACGGGTTGTATTCAGACTGAGGAATCTCAGAGCAAACCGAAGCTCACTCTGATTGTATACAAACCAAGACCACCTCCAAAGATGGGTCTAAGGGCCTGAGAGCAGTTCCTGCTCCCAGACTGGGGTCTGCTTGGGTGTATTCAGACTCAAAATTTGTTCTGGATTATTGGGGGAAACGAACTCTGGTTCACTTTAATTGGACCAAATGTGTCCAGTCTGAATACACCCTTAGATATTAGAACAGATGGATCCATCACTGTGTATCTTGTGCAGCAAAATGCCTTTTTAACACCATCCTCAAGTCCACAGTTTCTAATATAGTTTCTAAAAAAAACAACACATTTTTTAAAATGTGCTAGAACAAATCTATTTCAAATGCCAGAAAAATGTCCTTGAGTCATCTAAATGTTTGTCAGAATTGACATTGTTCAATGCAAAGACTGTAATGTTTTCAGAAAAACCTGCAGGAAGCCTAAAGTATCTGTAAATACATGTGATGCTACAATTCGAGGTTTAAAACGGAACCATTTGTTTCGGCATTGAACCAAATTGTGGCGAATGTGAATCAGTGAATCCCTACTGCTTACAAGTCTGTTGATGAAAATGTGTGATGCTAGGTTCACACCGCACACGTTCAAGCACCACTTTCAATGAAAAATCTATGTAAATGCACGTTTCAGACTTCTGAGTTCAAAACGCTTGTGTTCACGCGTCATTACGCAAGTGTCTATGACTGAATGTGCAAAACGAGTGTCCACTGAACACTTGTTGACTCACATTTAGTAGTGACGTATATGGCGCCCCTTTTAAATCATGGAAGTGCCACCCATTTGAAATTGACCATGGAGTTCTCCTAATAATTGCGGTTTGGAAATGTATGACACCAAGTCTTTCATGTACCGGAACAGAGCTGTGATTTGCACCACTTTGACATTTCCCACCAAGCCTTTTCAACCTGTCGGTGGCTGATATGTGCTAGAATTGGGTAGAATCAGTCCAGTGTGAACACTATTGGCTAAATGTGTGTTCAAGATCATGCGTTCTTGAACACCGTTTGCATGCCTGGAGTGAACGTAGCTTTTAAAGGATTCATTTTTTAAAATATTTATTGCATTACACAAGGTAGGTGTTGAGCCAACTAAAAGATTTTCCTTTATTGTTACTGGCAAATTTAAACAAAAGTATTTTTCTAAATTTATTGTTGTTGCTTTGTAATACACAAGTCAGATATCAACCCAAAACAAAATCGTGACCCAAAAATTGAGGTTTGAACCAAATGGTGGGGAAAGTGAATCGTTACATCTCGACACATTTTAATTTATACTCAATCTCTAAATATCTATTTGCGATTTTAAAAATGTAATAAATTAGACTTTTCAAAGACTGTGCTTTGAAAAATGATTATTCATTTAAAACAAATCTGATGATGCTCCAGCTGCCTGCACAGTAATTTTGTTTTAAAGATCAAAAAAGAAATGGTTCTATGAGGCTCCCACCCACTGGGCCTCATGTAGTGTGTTGTTGTCTGCACTTGTGTAGTTTTTGTCTCCACACATTGTATTAAGCAGTGTTGATATACTTTTTTTGTCACCGATGCCCCCCCCCCACATCGTAATCCATCTACACCCACGCTTAGTAAGGTGCGCCCAACATTGCTGCAACTTTGAACTGTATGTATGCATTTCTGTTGTTTTGTACTGGAGCAACATTTCGTATGTCAGTATAAAAGCTGTGCATATGACAATAAACTACGATTTGATTTGATTTGATTTGAAAGTGGTTTAGTCTTTACAACAGTCTTTGAAGGATAAACTCATAATCAAGACTTTTTCTTTGACAAAGTTAACTCTTTGACACCCGAAGCTTCAGCTCCGGTGTTGACAATCCTTGGACTGTAACTCTTTAACCGCTTACGCAATTAATGTAATTCCAGTGGATTCTAAAACGGGGGAAAAAGCAGCTTTTGCCAATAAGCAAAACTTTACAGCAGTTTACACAATCAACATGAACAGGCTAATTCTGCAGCGGATAAAAATCTGTTTTTCATGATCAGCTGATTCACGTTGATCGTGTAAACGGTCTTTGCGCCAAACGGCGTGTTATTTAGGGTTAGTGTTGATCCAATAGTTTCACATGTCTCCCACCAACAAAGTTTATGTCTGGCTTACAGGAAGACATTCACTCGTCAAGCGCCATCATCACCACAACCACTCGTCTGTCAACAAGGAGGCCTTGGACACCAGGATGGTCCTTAGCGATGACTCGGCAGAAAAGGACCACCTCATTGGAGCAGGACACAGACCAAGCCTTCCACTCCATTCTACCAGACATCACCGCTTTCATAAACACCATTACCTAGATTTTGCTGAAGAGGGCACACCTGTGGCAGAGGAGCTAACTGCCGGCGGGGGACCAGATGCTCATGGGAATTCCTTGTCCGATGATGTAATCCCCGTTAAGTTTCATAGCCCTGCCCCAGACGTTGTGCCCTCTGATGTAGCTTTGGATTGGGCAAAAGTCCCCAAACCGCAAAAGCAGAAAAGTGGGGACTCCACCCAATGGGGACTGTCTGACTTTTACGACGACCCAGCTCCTGACGACGATCTCTCAGCATTAGATTCAACTCCTGCACCCGATCCCACTCCGTCACCTCCACCTGATGTGGATGATGAGAATCCACTCCTGCCCGGAACCCCGGCAGTTTTTAATGAAGTGGGGCCAAAAATGGACACTGGATCATCTCCAGCAGCTGGTCCCATCCCAAGCCCAGACCCAGACCAGGGTTTAGGTGTTGGTGGAGCCATGGGTGCAGATGGTTGTAGGCTGGGCTTTGTACTTTCTGGACCTGGAGTTTGTGTTGCTCAGTGCGACACGGAGCCTAATTTCTGCTTCAACGGAGGAGTGTGCACCGTAGTACCAGGGAGTGGAGCCTTCTGCAGGTGGGAGATGTAAAAACTTTATTCATGTACATTGGAACTGAGCGGCTGAGCTTTTTATTTTCATCTAGCATCTTTCTTTTCCCCTGAATTTGAGCAAATACAAACAAATTTTATATTTTTAGTTAATTGCTTTGGTATGGGATGATAGGTATTTATAGTATTGGGCCCATTTCCAATGTGTTTATCTCCCAACAAAAGAAAAGATTTAGGGCGATGAAGACAAACAGCAGCTGAACAAGCAGACAGAGCCAGACGGCTGGCTTAACGTGTCAGGAGGGCTGGTCAAGAGCGCAACAGGGTCTCTAAAGGATTAGTTTTTGAGGCAGGGGGTAAAGACGGGGTTTGTCTTTGAGCTGCTGACAGACACAATAAGAATGATTGTGCAACAGTGCAGTATCATTAAGAAGGGCATCAGAATCGATTTGCAAAAAGGAGTCCAAACACACACTTCACATCTTTTTTGTATCCGTCTGTCAAATCCTGCAGCTTCATGAGGAGCTTGGAGGTGTTGCAGGTTCTGAATCATATCACATGCACACATATTTTAATGTGTACTTGAAAAAGTAAGCACAGGTAGTAAAAACACAGCTGTGAGCACATGCTCTGATTCCTTGATCTCATTAGGGTCCATGCTGTAGACTGAATCCCTGCTTTGCTAGACAGACGTTAGAACAGGCCATCATGTCACTCAACGCGGTTTGTGAATTAGTCAAATTCACTGAAAATGTGGGAACATATGCTGAAGATAATAGTTTGGCCATTTTAATGAATCAGGTCAGCAAGCTAAAACTGCTAAGGAGATATTAAAGGCTAATGCGGCCCATATGTCCTCTTCCCTATGCATCCAGGTGCAACGTGCAGGAATATATCTGGAACAAAGGCACGCGTTGCGAATGGGCTGTCACGGAGTTCCAGGTGTTGTGCATGGTGGTGGGCGTGGCCTCTGTTGTGCTCCTAATGCTCTTCATGATCATAGTATTTTTTGCCAAAAGACTTTACCAACTCAAGAACGAGAACAGGCGCCTTCGCAAACGCAGGTGGGTGAGAGAGTTCGAAACCATTCTCTACATTTAAAGACCCACTCCGATCATCTTTTAATTTATTTTAAAAGCATTCCCAATGAAGTTTTAATTAAATATGGCTTATTTTTTAGCCAAAAAAAAAAAAAAGGCAGTTCATTAGAAATTCTCCTCTGTGTTGGCCCAACACAAGCTCGCCCTCATTCCCATCATCCATCTGTTCACACGCTCTCCTGCTAGCCTTCAGCTCAGCCTAACATTTATTTTATTTGATTTACCATCAGCTCAAGAATAACATGTACACTCTTTGGCTACACAGTCAGGAAGTATCGCTTTAAAGCCAGTTAGGGAGAGTTGTCCCAGCAGTTGCAGGAACACATCATGCATTCCGGTGCAACAAAATGGCTGGAGCTATCCAGCTGTACAGTTTTGAGCCAGAGGCCAGGATGAGAAGAATGAAGACGTTCGTGGATCTGGTCGTCTACAAGTGGATGCACTAAGCTGTGTTCACACTGAACACAATTTGCACGTCAGGGGTGTCCAGTTTAAACGCACAGATGAGGTCAGAGGTCATGTGGCGCATCTATGATCGTCTGGCAGCAGTGGGTTCTAACTCAAGCAATTAGAGACTTAGCTATGGGACATGACGTGTTGCTAAAGTAATCAACGGATGGAGTCCAAAACCAACATGGAGGAGTTTGTGCCCCGCCTGGTGTATTTTCTTTATAATAATTACGATCAAGTAAAATAGAAAACACTTTGAACAAAGACTAACTCAGAACTGCAATTTTAAGCTTAATTTTTTTCTTATACAGTATGTCCTCCATCATCAGAAAAATGCCCCAAGGACATGTCTAAAACACCAAAAACACCATTTACATCAGAGTGGGTCTTCAAGTTCTAAAAAAATGAACGTTCACAAATGTTTCCGTCAGGAAAAAAAAGTCTTTTTCTGTCCCTGCAGTAAGTACCGCACACAGAGCAGCGAGCCACAGACAGACGGCCTCTCCGTTTCAACTACGGCGGACAGCTCTCAACCAAATGTAAGGAAACTCTGTGACACCCCCCCGCCTGCACCCCAAGCTCATACTCACAACCTGGCGTACTATGACAACATTATCTGTCAGGTATGCCCTTAGCTTCCTCGTGTTTCCTCCGTATTTATTTATTTATTTTTTTCACTTTTTCTCCTCATTGCACGGTTTCTCCTCCATCTCTCCCAATTACTTTTTTTTTTCTTTTCTTTTTTTAAATAACCTGGCATGTCTGTCCCATCTTGTCTTCAACCTTTCTTCTGCTGACCTAAACTCACGACAGAAAATCGGCGGTTTCCATTAGGTGTTCTGCTTGAATTTGTTTGTCTAATGGCTTTCATAATCCTCTCAGAGGCCATCGACAGCCAGCTTTACCTGGGAGTATAAACACAGAAACCCTTATAACCATTTTCAGGTAAGAACAGCAGAGGAACATGCAGCCGTTCCTTTCCCCGGCTTTGCATTAAACCTCCCCGATGTAAAAATGCTGTAGACGAAAACTTCTGGCCCCCCTTTTTTTTATTGCTTCTGGTCCATTCCCTCTCCAGGTGAAATGATTGATCACCTCCTGCGCGTCTTCCTGCAGCACAGATGTTCAGAGATGTTATGACACTGCTGTGTGAATAAATTGCAAGCTCCTTCATCTGCTTCCTCTCTAACCTGAGCCTCTGCAGTTTCCTGGGGGGCTCAGTGACACAGCCGAGGCTCCATTTTGTTCCTGCAGCACAGCCATTTTAGGTCCCTGTGCTGTGAAGTTCTCACCCAGCTCTTTTTTTTTTTTTAATTAATTTGTTTGTTTTGCAGATTCTTCATGAATTTAAAGCTAAATAAATCCACTTAAACCTTTTGAGTTTAAATGTGCTGCATATCTGTTTCCATATTTCCCTGGTTCACCTCATTTCTATTGGGCTACGAAGTCCAAACTTTAACATTGCTGATGCTCTTTATATGACTCCAAGGCTAAAATAGAGGAAATCTCAACGAAAAGCATGGGCAAATACTCCAAACTAAAAGCAAAGGTTTATGAAAACACTGTTGTGTCCTGCAGCCTCTGATGGATCAATTGTGTCCTACATACCGCCTGCTGTGCCCATGACCTTCACACGTCTGTGACACGCCAATAAACAAACATTTACAAACAGACACATTAGCTGGACAGCATCAGGAGAAAAAAAAACAGATCTACAGACATAACCACAGGCAAATGGATTTCCTAAAACTTATTCTCAGCCTATTTGCCACACTTGGTTGCGTAAATAAAAGAGAACATAATCATACTTTTAAGCTCTCTGTGCTCCGCTGACATGTCCTTGCAGCGGTTATGGAGAGTGGTTTTTACTTTTTTGTGTGTGTGTGTGTCTGAGGATGCTCTAAATGTCAGGTCGAAAAGCTAAAAAGTCTGAGCCGTTTCTTTTTAAATGTCATGAGACGTTTTTAAGTGCAGAGTTACAACAGTTGATTAGATCAAGCTTGAGTGTTTGGGTCAAGAATCAGCCTACAAAATGACTCTAATAAAGGAGTTTTTGTACCGTTTTAGTTCATGACGGCAAATTTTAACTGCATGAACAATCTCAGCATGTTTTCCTTCATGAAACATGCTCAGGCGTTGGAGTTCAGGTGCATCACTTCATTTTTTCCTCCAAAAGTCTATTTTGGGGTTGTTGACGCTTCCTGACCTTTCAGCTGCTTTTTCAGAAAGTCGGAATCTTTTGAGGCGTCATTTTGCTTTTTGTCTTTTTTGCACAAGCAGGAAGATTATTGGTAGAAATCTTAACAATTTAGTTTGGAATTCTATATAAATGTTTTGCACAATTTGAACAATTTCAGCAAGTTTTTTTGGGTAATCTGTAAAATTCACATTATTGTGCGAGTTCTATATATTTTAGTCTTCTTTACTGAGCAATGGCTGTATTTTAAATGATCAATCCTGTTGTTGTTTTAAAGCTATTTTAATAATAATAATACATTTTATTTAAAAGCGCCTTTCAGAACACCCAAGGAGACTGTACAGATTCAAAAGAAAACAACATAAAATCACAACATGTTAAAAACAATAAATAAGTTCAAATCATTAATAAAATGAGACAGCAGATGAAATATTGTAATCTGGAAAAGCAAATTTAAACAGATTAAAAATTAAAAATGAGTCATTGTGACGGAGGTCTGGGGGGAGAGAGTTCCAGAGTTGGGGAGACGAGCGGCTGACGCCACGGCTCCCCATAGTGACCATACGGGCCGGAGGGACGGAAAGCTGAAGGGAGGAAGAATGGAGAGAGCGAGAGGGAGGGCTAATAGGGAGGAGATTAGAAATATAAGAGGGAGCCAGGTTATGGCTCCCTCTTATATTTGAACAGTAGCTTTGAACATGTAGAGAAGGAGTTTAAATTGAATCCTGAAAGCTACTGGAAGCCAGTGGAGCTGCTGGAGAACGGGAGTGATGTTATGGAAGGACTGAGTTCTGGTGATGAAGCGGGCCGCTGAATTCTGGACCAATTTTCCAATTTTAATAAATAAAACACATACCACACTTCAACCCAACAGGTGAATTTGGCAAAAAACAAAGAAACTTAGTTTGGTCATTTTCATGAAAATCCAAAATGACTCCAGTTTAAGTTCACAAATTCAATAATTATTTACAAAAAAGGTAAAGCAAATTCAGTGAGATTCCTGAGCAGAAGTGATGTCCACCACACTTTTCTGTCTGCAGCAATAATTATATGTTTGAGAAAATTGAAACAATTTAAAAGATAAATGTAATTTTTTTTTGATGAGGTAAGACTTTTTTTCTTGTGAGACTTTTTGAGACATTTACAACTTTATAGTTGTAAATTGTAGAGTTTGTTTTGCAGAATTGTTTGACTTATTCTTATAATTTTATGACTTGCATGACTGGCTACTTGCAGGGTCACGTAATCACACCTAGAGACAATTTAGAGTAAGAAATCAAGCTATGACATGACTTTGGACAGTGGTGGAAGCCTGGAGAAAACCCACTCATTGCAAGAACCACACAGAAAAGTCCCAGCTTGGATTTGAACCAGGGCCTTCTCACTGTGAGGCAAAAGCCATTGAACCAACATGCAACCCTAAAATGTTGACTTTTTTTCTCCTAGTTTCTACTTTACTCCCCTAAAAGTGTGACTTTCTCTCTCTCTCAATTTTACGACTTTATTCCCATATACTTATCCATTTTTCATGTTTTATGGTGGCCCTTACACTCCATAGAATATCAGAATGTGTTGCAGGTAAAATAAAGTTGCAAACACACCAAGAATTCACCAAACCTAAAGCAACTGTAATCATATTTGTCAAGACGGAAAAAATGAAAACAGAGACACGACAACTACAATAACTGGTATAAAAAAAGACACATGAGGCAAAAGCGAATAGAGGAATGTCAACTCACACATAGAAAACATTCTTTTCAACAATCTGGAAACTAAAACACAAAAGAAAACTGTACAACAGCAGAACACAACATGAATTATCCTTGATATATCAACAAAATGTAAATGATTGCATTATTTTATTAAAATCTCTAAAGCCATTTTCTTTTGCACATTTAAAGTTCATTTGACAATTTTATTTTTGGTTTTTAATCTTGGGTAGCAGCAATTATGTATAGAAGTAAAAAAATAGAAAAATTAAAGAAATAAAATGAAAAAAAGAAGGAAAAACCCCATGGGTTCTCCGGCGTTAATTTGTCATTGACACAGCTGCTCTTTGCTTTCTTGTCCTGAGGTACAAGATTTAAAACCCTTCTCATTGTATAAACTGGAAGGATTTCCTGTAGAACAGACACTGATCTCATATTTTCATGCAGTGAATACATATTTGGCCAGAAATTTAACTCCGTAAAGCCCAATACAGCAAAGAATTGACAGAAAAGTCACGTTTTGGGGAAGATGTCTTTTAAACCCGTTATTGATATCCACAAAAAGAAATTGCAATATAATTTTTGAATGAGATATCAGTATCAATCATGATACATTGGGTGACTTGGTAAGTTTTTGCACAACAATGTGCTGACATGCGTGTTCAGGGGAAGAAAAAAGCACCTTAATTAGGCTACGTTCACACTGCAGGGCTTAATGCTCAATTCAGATTTTTGAAAAAATCCGATATTTTTGCAAGGCCGTTCACATTTCCAATTAAATGCGAACTTTTGTGATCTCCAGTGACCGTAAAATGACCCAGAAGTGACCCGCTTGCGCACGGCGAATGACGTCACTGGTTGTTTGTGGAAGTAGCTAACGTTAACAATAGACCTTTTTCACACTTCCGCATTTTTCGACCGGAAATACGTCAATGACGTGTAAAACAACTTCCTGTTAGCGTAGCAGCAGATATGAAGAATGGCAGAGTCGAAGAGTTGCAGTCTCTGTTGCGTTCCAGGCTGTTCGTCTTCCAACCAAAAACAGCCTTACCTTTCATTTCATTATTTTCCTGTGGATCCAAACCTGAAACCCAAATGGATATAGGCGATCTGAAGAGATGAAGGGCATAGTTTTAATGTAAACACAGGTAGCAACCTCTGCTGCCGGCACTTACTAACTTCGCTCCGGGATTGTGGTGCGGCTGCGTCGTTCGTCGCCTGAAGAGTGGTGTTGCCCCGAGTATTTTCCCTTGGAACAACTTTACTGATCCTTTGAGAAGGGAGTCAGTATATGACAGAACCTCAAACGTCAGGCTATGCAGCTAAGCTGTGAAGATACTAGCGACATGGTGGCTACGCTAAGACAGTAAAGATGGATCACGACTACGTGACACACCCACCTGCAGGTAAGGTTGTTCATAATGTGTTTGGTTAACGTTAGTCAACTATGTGTACCGTTATTGGATAAATGCATTTCTACCTGAACAAATTAATATTTATAATAAAAGATGTTCATGCTCTCACCTATTTTAATTACATGTATTTAATTAATATTGAGTATTTTGTCATTTTGTAATTTCCTTAACAAAAATAAATGAAATGTATTTGTAATTAAATACTTAACATACTTTTCAAAACATGATTACTGTGTTGTGTTGAAAGGTAGCATTAATATATTAAGACTGATTTTTAATTTCTTTATCTTCACAGGTGCTCTGGATGAGGCTTTGGATTACATCCATGACTTAGAAGCCAAGTTCCTTTGCTGGAGCCAGGAGACGATGTCATGGCGGACAAAAGTTCCTCGTTCAAGACCTCCTAACTGACATTGGATCTAAGATCATCATTCGACCTTTTAAGCTTTCAGCTCAATTCAGCAAGGAGGAAACAGAACAAACCGCAGCCATCACCCGCCTCAGAATTATGGTGGAAAGAGTGATCAGTAGGATAAAGTCCTTTCACATCAGGAACACTGATGGGCAGTGTGAATCAGATCTGGCTTAACCGCCGTGTTTTGGCAAATTATCATGGACTTTTTTGTTTTGAAGAGTGAATTAATGTTTGGTATGTAAATAATGTATAATGTGCAAATAGTATGGAAAAATTTAGTGTTTCCACATATTCTTAAAATCTAAATATAATTGTTATATTCGTAATATTTTTCTGTTGAAATGTGACTGACTACACAAAAAAATTAGATGAACAAATAAAACAATTTTGGTCAAAATTGTGCCTCATTTAATTTTTTGGTATGCAAATAACATCAAACATTTACAATAAAAAATAACATTACAGATCAACAGTAAGACAGAAGGCTGAACTGATTGTTAAAGACAAGATAAGTGTAATTTAAGGTATGCATTCATGCATTTGCCACAATATATATCCAAGTTCTCTTTCATTCCATCTCAGAAACCCATCCAACCCAGCCATGAGAGGTTGGGGCTGCACCTGGCATAATCTGCTTCCAGATGCCATCATATGGATCTGGCTGTGGTCCTACACAAGAGAAACACAACACACAAAAGTTAGACATAAGTGCATAACTACATTTCAATTTAATTCATTATATCTGCTGTAACCATAATTTGGTTAGTCATAAGATTAAAAAAAAAAAAAACTTAACTTGCTCACAAAGCAACAAAAAGTTAATCACCTGTATGCCTTGTACAGTGTGGACCTCTGACCGTCCCTGCCAACTGTTTTGGGTTTTTGCACCATCAGCTCACTAACCGGTTCAGGATGGATTCCCTTATAAGTAAAAGGCAGAAAGCAATTAAAGTCTGTAGTAACTACTTGGGGTGTTTTTATAATAATTTAGAGTTGTTATGGATACACATACGTTCTTAAAAAATAATGACAATATGATCACAAACCCACCTGTGCCATCTTTGCAAGCCACTCGTGCAGGCCAGGGGGGTGGAGCAGCCTGCAGACCCAGCTGTGAATAATGTGCGGTCTGGAACAGGATGGCAACTATGTGATTGCAAAATCCTTTAGCAGCCACACAACTGCAGACGAAAGCTTTCAGGTTGGCACTTTCTGCGTCCAGTGATATCTAGACACAATAAATTATATAGGTTAAAATTAGGACATACTTATGTTGCTACATCAATGTTCAGAATGACATGAAACTATAACTGTCAATAGGGTGACCAGATTTGAGTTTGTAAAAAAGAGGAGTGAAGTGAGTTTGTGAGATATTTCATCGAGAGTAATTGGTGTTCAGAGCTGCATACATGAAGCAAATATAATTACATTTCATCTATGTTCAATGTTATTTTATTATATCAGTATCAAAAGAGAGGACATGTCCAGGAAAAGAGGACTTCTGCTCACCATACTTTCAGAAAAATAATACTAGTAAGTGAAGAAAGTGCCGCAACCGCAGCAAAATGAACACGCATACGGGCAACTTAACATTTCTTATTTACAGCTTCACCAAATTTTTGGGTGTTATGTTAATCTCATGCCTTTTCACTTAAACATACACACAACATATTCACTGCGATGCCTTATATTACAAATTAATAACACCAGGATTTACAGTTGACGTAAACACACAGAGTTACCGGTGATGCGGCTATGGCTAAAGCTAGCTGAAGCTTACCTTGGTAATGGTGGATAAACTCTTCGTGGACGAATTTATATCCCATGTCCAATTTGTTTCCTTTAGTGGACGATTGCATCTTCACACTCTTCATCACATCGGTGCTGGTGAACTTCGGAACACAACTCAGGCTCTTCGAAAACACTCTAGGCTCTGCCATTCCTCCGCCAGCGAAGCACAAACCGGAACTAGGTTTACACGTTGATGACGTACTTCCGGTTTTTGCGAAAAAGGACCATTGATGTCAACAACGGTGTTGTCAACAGCGGTGCTCTTTTTGCATTATTGCATTTATTTTCACGAAGGAGCCAGCACAATCACAATCTTCTCTTTTTTAGAAGGCATTGGAGCTAGGATCAACTGTACCCACTGTTGTGGAATGGGGATGTGTATGTGCTGCGGCCACGTGCGTGCGTGTAAGAGAGAGGAGAGAGCGCGTCTAGCGCAGGAGGGAGTGAGGGGGGGGGGCAGCGGAAGTGTGTTGGGGCCGCGCATTCATGTTGTGTGTTAGGGAGGAAGGAGAACGGTAATAAAAGAAGGTTTCCCCCAGAATAAATGCTATTGACTCTTTATTAACCCGTTCTGGAGAATCTGAGGGTCCGAACAGGGAAGTGAACCCCGAAGGAGGATTCGCCTTCGGCCCTGGAGAAGGTCTCCCCCGCGCTTCTGACCACGGTCTGAAAGAGAAAAAAAAAGTAATCGCAGGGAAGGTTCAACACCACGCTCGGCCATTTCGCTGGAAATCTTTTCAAAAACCGCCCGGTTGCGATAAGAGCCCTGGAGTTTGGCCTGAATAGAGCTGTCACCCTAAATATAAATCCAATCGGTGACCTCGCTTCCCTTCCACTGACTGGTCACAGCAGCATCGTCCACCATGGTTGATGTTTATGTTCTCGTTCCCGCCTACTTCAATGCAGAATGATGAAGTTTGTAGCGCATCAATGACGTACGAGTCGGATACATGTGGCCTGGCCGGTCAGACGGCGGTCGCATTTGAAAAGATCGGATACGTATCGGATTCAGGACCACATACCCAAGTGGCCTGGGTCGCATTTGAAAAGATCGGATCTGTGTCGGTCAGACTGTCATGAAAAGATCAAAGCAAAGATAAAAGATCAAAGCAAAAAGATTTGAATTGGGTCGTTTCAGCCTGCAGTGTGAACGTAGCCTAAACCAATTAAAAAAACGAATCACAACATATAACTTATTCCCACCATAAAGTTTTGAAAAATTATCAAAACCTTTTCCACCAGAAGTGTTTTTGAGATTTCATGGAAGCAGCCATTTTGAAATGATCAGGAAAAGACCTTCTGCTGCCCCTAGTGGAATGATAATGAACTACAGGGCAGAAAGCATGAATAAAGTTATAAACAATTGCTTTTTAACCCTTGTGCTATCCTAGGCACTTTAACATTGGGAGTTGGGTCATCTAGACCCACTAGACAGTAGGCTGAACTTTTTTTCTTCAATGATTTGTGAACCTTACTGGTGTCCATGGATTACTTGAAATCTTTCCACCTTTGTCATGGTAGGGAGAACACATCAATGCAAGGGTGGGGTCATCAAAGATAGCACAAGGGTTAAGGAAAGTTTTGATCATGCTAATGAGATAGCGGTGTCAAAGTGATATGAATGGTTAAATATGCCTATATATGGTTAATTTAGACTGCTTTTGAGCACTGTTATGTGATGCACTTAGAAGTTTTGCAAAAGTGGACACACTTTTTAAACAGGAAACTGAAGCACTTATATAGAGAAATGAACAGATAATTCAAGTTTAAGCAAAATAAATATTTGAATCCATGTGTAAAGCGTGGCAACTTCTCCCTGCAGGATGAGCCCCAGAAGAAGGACAACCAAGCTAAGTCCCCTCCATCCAAGGAAGAAGGCTCTATGAACATCCTCAACTCTCATTCTCCAAAGCACGAGAACAACCGCCCTGCTTCCATCATCCATGGAAGCACCCCTAACAGCACAGAAGAAAATGCTGAGGTAAACAAGCTCCAGAACAACCTGGTGTAACGTCGCCGGGCGACAAAGATCGAGATATCAGACGGAAATGTCTACAGCACATTCCAGAGTTCCTACAACATAGTTTACTCCATGCCAAGTGCATACTGTGAGTTTTTAGCGGTTTTAAAACACCTATTGGCAAAAAAAAAAGAGAGCACAACATGAATTATATTGAGACAACTTAAGAAGCACAACAAATCTGTTTACAAGGCTGCCATGTTTATGCTGACCACATGACGGCGCCACTGCCTCATTTCCTTTGTCTATCTGATTCTGACGCTGGACTGAAACCATTAGCTTGGTCCTATTGACTGACAGACTGACTGACTGACTGACTTTTCTCTTTACCGATGCCCTGCCTTGGTCTTTGGCCAATGACCTCCTTCATTGTTTCTCCCCTGCCCCACCCCCCTGCCTGACCCTGCCTTCTCGTCTCTTTCTGCTCGCATGTATTGATGTAAAAAAAAATAAAAGTGTCTGAAAACATAAAATTTGCTTAAGAAATATGTGAAAGTTAAGTGAATCTGTATTTGCGAACTAGTCATGTTTGACATTGCTAATTAGTGGATTTGTCTAGATTACATGAGGTTGAAGTAAATGCTTGGAGTTGATAGTCTATATATGCATATAATTCACACGCTGTGTCTTGGCTTTATTCAGTGTGTTTTTTCTATTACTTTAATGTACTTGAGATTCTTTTGTACTTTTTTGGGTATAAATGGAGGATTACAGTTGACAGTTGTTGGAATAAATCTTTTTCATTTTATCCTGCTTGTCCCTGTGTGTTGCTATGAGCTGTAGTTTCCCTTCAGACTGTCACTCTCTGTCTGGCTCTCACGTCTTCCACCTGTCAGCCCACAGTGAAGCTCACCTCTGCCTATAGCTGCTCTCTAGCTCATGAGAACTAGATGCATGCCTGACCCTGCACTGCAGCTTGCTGCTGCTCACAGACGCAGACTCAAACGTTCACCAAAGCACAATGAGCCAAACGAAGAACCAAAATAACTAAAGAGAACCATGAAAGCCTGGCATTTAAAATATAATAAAACTAATCTTTTTTTTGAAATATCAAATAATTAGCAGGTGCATAAAAATGTCAAAACAATCCGAAATAACTTGAACAGCTTAGTGAAATATGGCCTTTGGTTTATTTCTTTCATGTAAATTGTTTTAAAAACCCCACTCTGATGAAAATTGTGTTTTTCTTGTGGCATTTTTCTGATGATGGAGGACATATAAGAAAAGAAAATTAAGCTAAAATTTTCATTTCTGAATAATTCTTTATTCAAATCGTTGTGAATCAGGAGCAGACAAAAAAAATCTTTTATCGTTTAGTTTAAACAGATAGGTGATGGAAGGGGGAGGTGGGGTTGCTCTGCTAACTATGAGGGGAATTTCTGATGACCTCTTGCCCCCCCTGCAGAAACTTTGTCCAAGAAAACAACACAGGTTTTTGATTTGGGCTAAAAATGGTATCATAATAATTGACAGACAACAGGGAACGCTTTGAAAATAGATCAAAAGAGGATCGGAGTGGGACTTTAACCAGTAAAAGGCCACAAGGTGGGATTATTCTGCTTAATTTAGAAAGCTTGAACGCTTCTATTACTGCCACTTTTCTGTTTTGACTAACTACAGGTGTAGTACAGGTGTGTTTTGCATCAAAGGAGGCGGGGCTTTTCTGCAAAGAACAGATTGTGGTCCTAAATGAGGACAGGCTTTGCTTAAATAAACCTGAATGCGTAGACAGAAAATCCAGCAAAGTATTCTAACTACCACATGAAATTACAAGATGGAGTCCGTGTGAAATCTAAACAGCCTAGAAGTAGAAGTGTACTATGGGCATCATTATACAGAGCAATATTTAAAAAAATAAATTTGATAAATATTTTTTATATAAATAGATTTTATTGTATTTACTGCTACAGCAAATTAATGAAAGGGATTCTGTTGTTTGTAGCTTCTTTCTCTGTTGCATCAGTCATGACTGACTGTTTCCTTTAAATAGGTTACCTCATTTATTCTGACTAAATTCAATTCTGAGTCATGGTTTCTTGGCTCCATCACTTATTTGCCAAAGTTATGAAAGGTCAAAGAAAGTTGAGCCGCAACATTGTAGAGAAACAAGTGTTACATTTGTTGCATTTAAGCATAAAGATATCATTTTTTTGGTTTGATGTTATAAAAAAAGCAGATTGTAACAAGTAATCAATGGGAGGGAGCAATAGTACAGTAGCCCAGAAGTGCAAATCAAACAAATCCCTCAACAAGAAAACATATTGAAGATCACAAAGACAATTAAAAAGCAAAATAAATAAATAAAAAACATTACATAATAATAATTACAACACAACACCCCCCCCCCCCCCAAAAAAAAAGGAAACATAAATGAAACGTTGTGGAAAACAAAAGTAATTTCCATCCAAACAAAATGTTAAAAATAAAACACAATTACAACGCAGAGAAGTTTCCATGGGAGATCGCTGATTGGACGATGATGTTCGTCCATCATTCTAACCCAAAGTTAGGTTTAAGTTGTCCGAAACATTTAATTTATATTTTGTTTCATTTTTTTGGAATTGTGTTTTGGTTTCTGGATTTTGTTTTGATTTCTAAAATGTAGTATTGTGTTTTTTATTATTTGATAAGCTTTTTTAATTGTTGTTTTGATCTTCAACATTTTTGTGTGTTGAGTGATTTGGTGATGTGATTTGCACTGCAGGGCCACCGTACAAAGGTCACACAGCCTCTACGTACATTATGCGCATTTTTCACACGTGTGAGTTCTGTCTTTAATGATACCGTAAGCGTTTCTTGTGTTTGTCGATGTGCGCAGATCTCTGTTTTATATCGCATACATGACAAACATAGCAAATTAAAGTTACATAATTGACACATGAATCAATAATGAATTACATATAAAACGCACAAAAATCACGCATGGTTCATGTTCTATGTTGATTTATATGTTCTTTGCGTGGTTTATTCGTACTACTTCTGTGGTTTTAACGTGGTTCATTCGAGATACATGAGTGAAAATTTCACGTAAAAAACACAATTTTTCTCACTTTTTCTACATATATTGACGATTGACCAATTTTCATTCATTCAATATGCGCAAAATGTACATAGTTGCTGTGTGACACAATCTTTAGTTCCTGCTGCCGTGTTTCCATCCAGAAGGCCACTGTGTCATAACCCATTCTCCTTTTGTATGTGCTTTCATTTGATTGTCTTCTGTCTGTGACTCTCCTACATCACTGCATCTTTACTCCACATCAGGATGCAGTCACTATTGGCCTGGAGGTGCTTCTGCCCAAAGAGGCCAAGCTGCACTCGGAAAACAGCCAGCCGCTTCAGTACGATGTCTTCCTCTACAAGGTTGCCAATAATGGAGACCCTTCATCTCTCTCCTCTTCCTCTCATGCGATTCCCAGATCTCCCAAAACACCAAAGTCTCCCAAAATGCCCAAGTCCCCTAAAAACACCCGGGAGCACCTGTACTGTAGCCGTGAGCCCCTCTGTGGGAGGCACTCCTCCCCTAGCCGTCACTCCTTACCCAGCTGCCACCAGTCTCCAAACCGCCATTCCGCCCCTGGGTGCTACTCCTCCCCTTACTCCCCACACAAATGCATGTCCACCTGCTCCGCCCCCCCACCTCAGCTGAACAGGCCCAGGGCTCAGGCGTCCAGTTCAGACCGCTCTGAGACCTGGAGGGACCACATTCACCCATCGCCCTCCTCACCTCATCTCACCCAGCTGCCTCCATCACCGTCCAAAGTGAAGCATGGCGCAGTCAGCACCCGCTCACTGCCCCCCCTCTCATGACCACACTTGCACTCGTCTCACCAACTTGTAAACTTGAACGCACAAAAGTCTGTGAACCAGTCACCTTTTTGTTTTTGCTTTCCTTCTCCTTGTTTTTTAGTGTCTGGGTTTGTTCCTATTCATTTGTTCTCCCAACCCAGATAAGAACCACCCTTAGACGTACGTCTGCAGGCAAGTTTCAGTGAAAGGAGTACAAAATTGAAATGCAGATCATGATTCCTGCAGCCACACAGTCAAACCTTTATGTAAATAACAGCCTCTTTAAACTCAGGTTTCTGCACGCTCAAAACGGCGGGTCTCTTAGCACGGTGCCAATTTCAGCAGCTGCTGAGGAAATTGTTCTTTGACGTGTTCACAGTATTATCAATGTTTTATATGCATCTGTTCCTTTCTAGAGTCTACTTTATTGATTATTTAAATGTCTGTTTCATGCTTTGAACCCTCAATAAATGGATGATCAATCAGAAAATGCATCATCATCATCATCATCATCATCATGTGTAATAGTTTTTCTCCATTGGTTTGGCTCATTTCTTGAAACAGAAATTATATTCTGAAAATTCTAAGATCATTTGGCAAAAACGTCTTATAGTTCAGCACAACACTATAGCTCACTTGCAAAATCTAATATATCTCCCAAAACTGTTCACTCATGCTTCAAAACTAAATTCCTTTCCCATGTAAAGAGTCTGTGCCACCAAAATGGCAAAGATCCTTCTCAGTTGCTTTGGCTCATTTCTTGATCAGACCGGACGTTCTCAACACTCTTGGTGCTTTTTTCAAAATAATGTGGATGGTTCAGCACAGCGCCATGGTTCACCTGCAAAAGCTCATATCTCTCCCAAAACAATTCACTCATGTGTCAAAACTAAATTTCCTTCTCATGTAACCCTTGTGCTATCCTAGGCACTTTACAGTTTTTCTCAGTCGCTTTAGTACAATTCTCAGATCAGAATGAAATTCCCAAAACTATTTGTTCAATCTTCACATCATGATGTCACTTGTGCACATCATGTAAGCAGTTTCTCACTTCTTTGAACAAGTTGCAATTGCTTTGGTACATCCATGCAAATGATTATGTACAATTCTCTGCTCTTTGCTACATTATCAATTGTTCATGTCATGTTGATCAAAATGTATTATACAGTTAGATGTGCAATAGTCTTACTCCTCAAAACACCTAGTCATTAGTTCATCGTATAAGTCACTAACTGCAAAATGGTTGACCAAGTTGTCAAAATGTGACAAACATATTTCGCTGCTTCGCAAGAGAGGATATTCGCTGTGATGTGGATGAGAATTTGTGGCCTAACATACAGGAATGAAAAGAGGTGTAGGAAGACCGCACAAATTCCTACTGCACTGCCTGTACTGTTGGACAGAATATTGTCCTATCTTTTTTTCCCTTTGTCTTACTGTTTGCAGTGGGTTTTTTCTATGTTGGTATGACATGGTCTGTCAACAAATTACAATATGAAGAATAAAAGTGTAAATGTGAATCTTGTCCAGTCTCTTGCAATCAAACAAAAAAGGTGTAACTTACATTTTACAATAATTGTCATCAAAACTTTAGCCATAGTTTACATCAGAACCTCCCTCTAAAGTACACAGTTATATTGACAACATGACTAAGTCATTTGACTGTCTTGTTCGTAGACAATGACACAAGGACTTGACATTCTGATGGCACTGACATGTTCAATGACATAAAGACTTAGTTTTGAGAGATGAACTAAAGATTTTGAGCAAGTTACAGGCTTTTGCAAGAAATCCATAGTGTTTGGCTGTTTGTACATTTTGTTTTAAAAAATGCACACACGTATTTGCAAACTTCAATTTTGATCTGAGAATTGTACTAAAGCGACTGAGAAAAACTGTAACATTGGGAGTTGGGTCATCTAGACCCACTAGACAGTGCTCTGAACCTTTTTTCTTCAATGATTTGTGATCTTCACTGGTGTCCATGGATTACATGAAATCTTTCCACCTTTATCCACCTTTGTCATGGTAGGAATAAGACGTCAATGTAAGGGTGGGGTCATCTAAGATAGCACAAGCGTTAAACAGTCAGTGCCCCCAAAATACTATGTTCCTTTGTTATTGTTTAGGCACTGCAAGTCAAATGTTCCAAGGGATTCATATATCATATTCATGGTAATATTTTCTTGACTGATTTTGAAAATTGAACAGACTATTGTGCATGTGATGACTTACACAATAAAATGATGCTGACTCATTTTGGAGCAAACAACCATTAGACTGAGAATCAACAATCAGTTTATTTCAACAAGATCTATTCACTTGGAAATTGTGCTAAATGAAGACTATCTGTACTTACAGTTTTTCTCAGTCGCTTTAGATCAGAATTGAAGTTTGCAAATACGTGTGTGCATTTCTCAAAACAATTTGTACAAACAGCCAAACACTATGGATTTCTTGCAAAAGCCTGTAACTTGCTCAAAATCTTTAGTTCATCTCTCAAAGCTAAGTCTTTATGTCATTGAACATGTCAGTGCCATCAGAATGTCAAGTCCTTGTGTCATTGTCTATGAACAAGACAGTCAAATGACTTAGTCATGTTGTCAAAATAACTGTGTACTTTAGAGGGAGGTTCTGATATAAACTATGGCTAAAGTTTTGATGACAATTATTGTAAAATGTAAGTTACACCTTTTTTGTTTGATTGGACAAGATTCACATTTACACTTTTATTGTTCATATTGTAATTTGTTGACAGACCATGTCATACCAACATAGAAAAAACCCACTGCAAACAGTACAGTTTTTCTCAGTCGCTTTAGTACAATTCTCAGATCAGAATTGAAGTTTGCAAATTCGTGTGCATTTCTCAAAACAAAATGTACAAACAGCAAAACACTATGGATTTCTTGCAAAAGCCTTTAACTTGCTCAAAATCTTTAGTTCATCTCTCAAAACTAAGTCTTTATGTCATTGAACATGTCAGTGCCATCAGAATGTCAAGTCCTTGTGTCATTGTCTACGAACAAGACAGTCAAATGACTTAGTCATGTTGTCAATATAACTGTGTACTTTAGAGGGAGGTTCTGATGTAAACTATGGCTAAAGTTTTGATGACAATTATTGTGAAATGTAAGTTACACCTTTTTTGTTTGATTGCAAGAGACTGGACAAAATTTACATTTACACTTTTATTGTTCAGCTCGCCAAATTAACATTACATACGTGCAAATTCTCTAGCAATTTCTAGTTTCTCTAAACCCCATAGAAAAAAGCGCGACAACAACTGCCAATCACTATGTCCTTCTACCGAACAAACACAGCTGCACCGCGGGCTTTAAAAGAAGAAAACACTGCAGAGCGGAGTCAGGATGCAGCGGCTCAGTCTGAAGAGCAGTGAGATACACTTGAGTCACTATTTGTCCCACTGTACTTTGTATTTTTTCATAATCATCATTTTATATTTTCTCCCGTTTAATCCAATTACGCGGGTCGCGGTGGGCGGGGCTAATCTCCGCAATTTGAAGCCTTCTGTTCACATTGATGATTAAAATTATTATTTGACAGTACAGTACACAAGTTATTTGTTGGAAAAAAACGTTTCTAAACTAAAGTACCTTTATTTGTTAAAAAATGCTAGAGCCTGTATAATGGTTTGCTCTTTCTTTTCAATGTATAATAGAGTATTTAATTGTATAATAATTGTAAGAAAAAAATAAAGGTTTCTACTTCACGGATTTTGCCTATCACGGGATCTTTTTGGAACGTAGCCCCCGCGAAAAACAAGGGTTTACTGTATACATAATGTTAGATGAATAGAATGTAAGGCAGACGTTTTAATGACAACATCTTTAATGATAATTTAATCTTTTTGTTGCTTGAATGACATCCTCGAATCTCGTTGTTGCTGACATCTAGTGGTTTCAGGTGTTAAACTTTATCTGATGACTAATAATTTGAACAAACTAACCGAATCAAAATAGTTTTCATCTATAAATATGTTGAAAAACATTCAGATTTGTTTTGTGTTTTTGCTCAAATATATCTCTGCTGGGGTACATTAGAGCATGTGGATAAAATCTCATAGAGTATTTTGATTATTGTTTCTTTTCTAGCTTTAAAATTCTCCATATGTTCATGTTTGACTAATAAAGAGTTTTAAAAATATTTAAAAGTGCAGTTTATCTCCTTGACTTTTAATGAAATTGCAATAAAGTTTTGTTTCCATTAGAAAAACCAGTCATTACTTTATTACATGCAAAAAATTGAACATTAAATGTCAAAAAGAGATAAACTTTCTCAAGATTTAAAATAAAAATAAAAAAGATGTCCTAAAGAAATCTTATAACAGTGCAGATCTCAAAGTTTAGTTTATATATTTTTTGCAGTGCTGCATATTTCTGAGTGGTTTGAATTTCTTTCTCTAAAACAAATTAAGAAAATATCACTTTGATTTGTTTTAACAGTTCTGGCTCTGATTTTGAAAAGAACAAAAAATACTGAAGTGAAATCAGGATGAAAGCCTTTATGTTGCTTGGTGTAAGCGAGAATGGTAATATAAAATCTACAAAACAAGTAACCCTGAAATGGGATGAATTAAAAAAATGTATTTTTTACATGTTTACAGCATAACAGCTGCTTCAATAAAGCTCCTGGGAATATCAGGATTCAGCTGAATGAGCAGATCTAAAGTTCTGCCTGTGAGCAGAAAATCAGACAGTCTTCACAAAGACTATTTTAAAAAATCCTACGATGATGAAACAACCTTTAAAAATTAACTTATGATGTTTGAAATCCAATGAATCATTAGGTATTTATCTTTTTTAATGATACGATTTTGTTTGAATCTTTGTGAAAGCTTCTCACATAAAAAAAATCAAAATTAACTTAGGAAGTTTTACTGCTGTTGTGATACATTAATGAATGCACTGTTCCAAGTCCGGGTTAATCCAGAGGGTTGTGTTCTGAAGGGCATCCGACATAAAACCGACTTCAAACGATCCACCATGGGGATAATGAACAGAACTTTGGGGTTAACAGCAACCACCTCTGGTTCTAATGACTTACAGGGTTCTGTTAAAACCTGGACTGCTGTTGGTTAAAAGAGGAAAAGGATGTAGGGACTCTAACATGAAAAACTACAGAGTTGACTGACATGATTCCAAGAAGAAAGGTGTGTGTTCAAGAGTCCGGACGAAGAGGGAGCAAGGCCTATACATTTGGAGCAGGTTAAAGCGGTTTTATCATGGAGTGGGTGGAAAAGAGGAAAACAGTGGAAGTTTAAGAAGCCAAAAATGCTCTGGGGACGGAGAGGAGTGAGTTTGATGCGTTGACAGTGGGATGTTAGATGATGTCAGAGGTTATGACCTCCTGGTCAAATGTGAGCAAAAGGATACAGGGATAGTCTTAGGGAGGTGGGAGAGGAGTTTCGGGGGCAGAGAGTGGTGACTGGGGCAGCCTTTAGTGGACATGAGGACAACAGGTGAGGAGGGAGTTTAGTGTTCAGGACAGGAATACAGGAGGACAGACACTGGTGGACACTGCCAAATGAATGGAAATGATGAAGATGTTTTTTCCAAAAAAGAGAGAAGCATTAGGGAACATAGAGAGGAAGAAATTGATTACATCTTGAGCAAACATAATCTAAAAGAGATCAGGGACTGGAAAGATGAGGCTGGGAGAGTGTAGACAGACTAAAGAAGATGGAGGAATCTCATGTGAGGAAAATAAACGGCGAGGTTACAGGGGGAGAAGGTGGATGACTTCAAGTAAAACACTCGTAATTGTATTTGGGAAAAAGGAGAAGAGGCATGTGCAAGCAGGTTGAAATGGGTGGAGGGAGGTTTCAGCTGTAATTTGTGACAAAAGTGTCCAGAAGATTGAAATGAAAGGTGTAGAAGACTGTGGTGAAAGCAGCCATGTTGACCGATGCAGAGACAGGAGGCAGAGCTGGAGGAAGCAGAGATACATATGTTGGGGTTCTCTTTGGGAGGGAAGGGGATGGAAAGGACCAGGAATGATTCCATCAGAGGAGCAGATAATGGAAGATGTTTTGGAGATAAATGCAGGAAAGCAGACTGAGATGGTTTGTATACAGTAAGAGGAGGAACAGTGATGATGTTGGTAAAAGGATGAGGTTGAATATAACAGGGAAGAGTCCCGGAGGGAGACCAAAGAGATGGTTAGTGGATGTGATGAAGGAAGACAGGAGGGTGGCGGGTGTGAGGAAAAGGCAGATGCTACCCATAAATGACAGACAGATTGATGGATAGATAGATAGATAGATAGATAGATAGATAGATAGATAGATAGATAGATAGATAGATAGATAGATAGATAGATAGATAGATAGATAGATAGATAGATAGATAGATAGATAGATAGATAGATAGATAGATAGATAGATAGATAGATAGATAGATAGATAGATAGATAGATAGATAGATAGATAGATAGATAGATAGATAGATAGATAGATAGATAGATAGATAGATAGATAGATAGATAGATAGATAGATAGATAGATAGATAGATAGTATTCCAGACTCATAGTCCAATCAATAAAAAGGAGTACACCACTGCATTAAAAAGGACAGTGTCAAGAATACACAAGTTAAGAAGCAGCATATAAAAAATTACAGTAGTTAATAAAAAATTAATTAATTACAAAAAATAGGAATAAAATAAAAAATAAAATAAAAACATTGCTTATACATACCACACCATAAACATTAGCTACAAGGACAAATAAAACGTCAGTCTCTCCTGTGTTTCCATAAATTTGACTGGATCTCTTTGGCTCTAAATCTAATGTTACTTGTAGCCAAGAAGAATTCTTATCTTTTGGCTGCTTAGTTATTTTGTATCTGCCTGTAAATTTTAAAACCCACATATGTAAATATAACACGGTTACAAAAACGTTTTTTTTTTTCAAGAAAAAAAGTTAAACAAAAGCTTAAAAAAGCTTTAAAGTTTTCTTGCAGGACGCCGCATCAAGCCACCTTTACCACTGTTGTCCAGCAGAGTGCAGTGGTGTCCTCTAGTTAAATATATTCATCTTTTATTTTTTTGATGAGCGTACATATTCTGTGGGGAGTGATCACATCTGTCTCAACATCAAACTAGCAAAATAAGTCACCAAACAAAGTGAAGGAAAATAGATGACCTCCAGAGAGACGATAAGATGCTCTCGTGAGAAAACTGATCCCAGAGGAGCTGCTGTTCTCTTCTTTGCCCTGCTGCTCAATCCAGCTGATGCTATGATGATAGTCCTGAATTATACAATGATATATTATTAGCTCACATTAGGCGATACATAAAAATGCTTCTATTTAAAGTATAGAAATGAAATACACATGTGAATATGACTTTCTATTTAACAATCCTGACATGAGATACCCTTCTGACTAACGGTGGAAACATGTTATCCACTCAAAATTCCCACAACCCTGTCACCTGTAATACCATTGAAAAGCCCCAAATGTCATCTGGGTAGGATAACTTCAGAAGTAAAAATGTCTGGAAAAATTACCAATCCCATTCAGGAGGCTATGACAATTGTAAAAATCATAATAATTCCCCAAAACAATCAAATACAGGTTTATGAAAGGATCAACCCTATAGGTGTGGAAGTTTTAGTAAATTAGAACCCAAATGAAGAAGGTTTTGGTAAAATCTTCACTGTTATCTGAAAAGTTTTGTAAACTGATCCAATGTGACACAAGTGTTGGTGAAAGAGAGATTCAGACACGAATGATCTACAGACACTTCTGTTACTATTACTTCAAGCCTACTGCTAAGAGTCACAGGTATTGAAAGAACCGGAAAAAAGAACAATCCAAAGCAGCCCTTAGGACACAAGTGTTTCTGGGTCATCATCCCACACAAAAAATAGTTTTCCAAGGCAGCAATTCAGCCATTGTGGCAATTAAAGAACAGAAAAGTATCCAGTGTATTCTTGTTCATTTACCCAAGTTATGCAACAGATGTTTTGCCAACTTTGCTGTTAGAACATGGCTTTCTGCTGCATAGAACCACTTTTATAGTCTCGTGAGCCATTCAGCTACAGAGTTTGAACAGAAGCTGTAACAAGCTCCCTGCTCCGCTCCATTCTGATGTTTGTTATCGTTTGCCTCGTCTGAGATGGCATCTGTCTCAAAACTGTGCAGCCGGATAGTTCTGGTATTGCTCGCCATTTTTGTTGCACCGCTAATGTTAGGTTGAGGGTTTGAGGGGCTGTAAGCTAGGGGGCGAGCATGTAAACAGAGAGCCCCTCAGTTATGGGTGACATATCATTGCTCTGTGCCGATAGTCCCGCCCACAACTCAGAGGTACATTTCTAATAAACTACTGCCGCTCTGCAGAAACTTTGCACTTGGACTGATAAAGTATAAATAACTATAATTAGAAGTTACAGATCGAATTATGATAAAAATGTAGGAAGAAAAGAAAAAAAAATTAAATAACTAAGTAAAGCTTATTAAGGCTGGTATTGTATTTATGGTTTTCTTCCACCCTCCCTTATTAAAGCAAATAATTGGACTCTTTTTTATTTATTTATTTTTTAACTTGTCCTGTCCAACAGCTGGGCAGGCAGATGAGCACTGAGGGCCTCTTGGGACCCCCGGTCGCCCTGGGTGTCATCCGCTTCGGCTGCGGGGTCTGGAGTGGGGTGGGGTTGGGGGCTTGTCGGCCCTGTCCCGTGGGGGGGCGTTCTGGGGGGGAGGGGGAGCCCAATATTGGTACGGGACATGGGGGGTTGACGGTTCGGGGTCTCCGCTGAGGCAATCGGTGGTTTTCCCGGCCGGTTGGCTGCCTCGGTCCCGTCGAGGCCTGACCAGAGCTCTTCTAGGGCCGGCGTTTGGGGGTGGGGGCCTGGACTTCCTCGGGGGGGGGGGCGACGCCTTCTGGCTCCTCTCTCTCTCTGTGGGGTGGGTGGTGCTGGGCTTGGGGTGTCGGCGCCTCCGGGGATGGGGCTCCTGGGCTGGGTGGACCTGGCCACTATGCTGGGGGGGGGGGGGGGGGGGGGGGGGGCTGGGGGACGGCTGTTTGACCACCGGGGGACAGTCTACCAGCTGTCCCCAACTTACCCCCTTCCTCGTATAACCTCATATTAGGGTGAGGGGTTTAGCCTGCAGTGCGCCTGGGGGGGGGGGGGTCTGGTCCTTGCCCCTGAGCGCTGGGCCCCGCCAAATTTCCAACTGTGGCCGAGCCTGGTCGGGCGATGTTTACAACACCCCTTGTGGGCTGGGTGGGTGGCTGCCTGGAGTGCGGAGCCGGTCTCCCTTGGGGGGTCCTGGCTCGTACCTGGGGTTGGGGCGGGGGGATGCCCGGAACTCCTGGGTGGTGATGGGGTGCTCGTCTGGGGCTGTGGGCGCCCTTCTCCGGTGGGGCCCTGAGTTGGGCTCTCCCGGTGCGGCGGGGGGGCTGCTCTCCTGGTTGGGCTGGGGCGACGCTCTCTTTCCCCCCATGCCTCCCTGCTCTCTGGCTCTGGGGGCCTCGCGGCGGTCCTGCTGGCCCTGGCCTGGGTGGCGGATTTGGTCGCCCGGGGGGCGGTTGTTCCCTGCCTGCTCCCGGGGGGCGGTTGTTCCCTGCCTGCTCCCGTGTGGCGTTGGGGGGGTTCCGGCTGCCGCTGCTGCTGCGGCGGGGGTCTTGGTGTGGGGATGGCTGGGCACTCTCCTTCCTTCTTTTCACATTCCTCCATCCATTTTAGAAGAACATAAACACTCACCTGAGCACAGGTGTTAGCTCACCTTTGCACTAATAGTTTGTGTGATTGAATGAAGGAAATATTTCACACTAGTTGGTTTTAAGGCATAAGTATGCGTGTGTGAACACTATCTGTTTTGTGTACATGTTGACATGTGGACATTTTTGCAGCTAGCAGGTGTGTTGATAACATTTTAGTGTGTGTGTGGACAGGCCCCGCCCTTTTTGTACTACATTTGAACCTTACCATAATGATGAACAACCAGTAAACTTGTTGCTTTATGCTGCTTCATGGTCTTACCCCCCCTCCCTCCTATTATTACCCTCCTATCCCCCCTCTTTAACATCCCTCTCTCTTCTTCCCTTCTTTCCTTTTCCGTCCGGTCCAACACCAAAGATTTTCAAACATGGTTGAAATTAATAAAGTTTGGCCTCATTTACTAAAGGGGTTTATTCAGACATACCTTTGGTTTGTCTGAAGATTAATAACGCCTATTGTTAAAGTAATTGGACTCTTTTTCACAAACTACACATTTGGTGGATTCAGTGTTTTGCATGTTTAAGTGTCTATTTATGATATATGATTGACAGTAATTATTACGCCACCTTTTAAATGTTTATGTGCATATTTGAATATGTATCTTTCTTCTACTTTTTAAAATTTTCCAATCAAGTCCTGATTAATCATCTTAGGTTTGATATATTTATGTATAAATATATATTTTTGTTTGAATGTGTTTGTATTTTTTACTTTGATGGCTTGAAATACACCAATGAAAATTCCATTTTGGGTCATGTTACCCTGCATGACCCGGTTTCATCGTGGGCCTCATGTTTGTGCAGCTCCTTGGCGAACCACTGAGCGGCAGCCTCGGCCTGCAGTGCAGCCTGAGCAACCGGAGAATTCAGGAGCCACCAGCGTTTTGAAAGTGCTGATCTGCATCCTCATTAGCATTCCCTTTGTGTCCACTGAGGGAATGTGTGCTGATTCAACATGATGCTGGGATAAGAGTTTGTTATCTTGCGCATATCTCGAGGATCTCAGGCATTTGAGAGGAGATGACAGTTATAAGATATTGTACATCTGTAGGTGACAGTGAGTGCAGAGAAGATACTGTGTTCTACAGTTTAAACTAAGTCAAGGAGATTATTTCTTGGCACATAGTATATTTAGATTTTTTACATTTTGTCTGCTGTGAGACTATCCATAAGGTACTAAAGGTACTTTTTTGAGTCAATCCCAAAACCAAACTTTTCAGTCCAAAAGTTTTCCGTCTTTCTGTCATCATAATGGAGGAAAAAGGAAAGGTTTTTAAAACTGACACTATCTTTGATAATGTAGTAAAAAGCAGTACATTTGAAGTTAATTTTATTAAGTATAATTGAGTATAAGAATAGCAAGTGTAGTTTACCATAGACCATGTAGGTGTAGCGTAAGAAGCACGCTAAATGAATTCTTCTTTAGACTAAATAGGAACATTTTGAGTTTACAATATATAGATGGTATGTAAAAACTAAAGTAAACTTCAAGTATAGTGCTTCCCTTTTAGTACAGACGAATTATACTTGCAGTACATTTAAACAGATTACTTTCTGCCAAAGGATGACTAATCATCCTAAGTTTGAGATCCCCCAACAAAAAAAAGTAAACTTGAAGTTTATTTTATGAAGTAGAAGTATGGTTAGTGTACTGTAGATTATATACGTGTGGTGTAGGAAGTGTACTACCTGAATACTTCTTCAGACAAAATTGAAGCATAATACATTCAGAACATATAGATAGTGTGTAAAAAGCAAATTTCAAGTATACTGCTTCACGTTTAGACTAGACTAAGTATTCTTGTAGTAGACTACTTTTTGCCACACTCATTCCAACGACACAATAAAAAATGCTGTTTTAATTTAATGTAAGTCCAAAAAGGTGAAAAATCAAAGGCATTTCTCTCAGGTTTGGTTCAGTGAGTTTTAAACTCTATTTCTTCAGTCGCTCTTTCAGAGACAGTTCTGTGTTTTAGAGAAAAGTGTGATGTGATCGGATGCGTTTGTTTATCACTTTTGCCAGGTTTTTGTGTCAAATTCTTTGCTCTAGTTTCATGTTTTGGTCAGCTGGTGAGCCTCTTCTGTGGGGCAGCGACCGTCTCAACAGTAAAACATCAGATTCTGGAAGAGACATCAGGGGTCTCCAACCCATGATTTGGATTTTTCAAATACTCTCGTGAGGAATTTAGAAATCCACTGGTGATTCATGATTGTATCATTCATTCACAGTGATACAAACATGTTTTTTGCACCAAACAGAGCCGGAGAATTCTGCGAGGGGTCAAATTTTGGTTTAAATAGTGAGAGACAGACTGCAAAACCGGAATCTTAAGAAAGTTAAAAGACCCGTGGTTCAAGAGAAATGGCTTTTTTTCTGTCTCGCAAGAAAAATAATTTTATCAAGAAAAGTTTTTCAATAGCAAAATAATCTTAGTTTAGGAAGAAATCTTCCAGTAACTGGAATTTTTTTCTTATTTTAAACATTCTTGGTAAATCAATTTTTCTTACCCCATTTTTTTCCTTATTTTAAGAATACTTTACTTCTTTCAAGGGGTCTTGATATCGTAGCCCATTTTAAAGCTTTTAAACCACAAACCAGCCGATCTTCATGGTCTCATCTTCTCCCTCCTCTTCTTCTTCTTCTGCTATCTTTCTCCCTTTCACATGCAGCAAACACCCCCCCCCCCCCCCCCCCCCCCCCTACTTTCAGCCTCTCCCTCTGCTTTTATATTGATTTACTCGACATCCCGTGGTCACATTCTTGTGGTGAAGGTTTCCGGTTGAAAACCTCTGACATTTACCTCCCAGTCTCAACATGGTTCATTTAAACCCCATGAAAACAGTGCACTTCTCCATGTCAGCACTCTGATGAAAGTTAAGAGATAATAGGAATTGAGTAATGAACCCCAGAGCTTGAAAAGGTGTCAGCTGATGTCCGACTCTGGCCATAAACGTCTTTGTCACTTTTCCTTTTTTTTTCCTTTTCTTCGGAATGTCCTCTCTGACTGCTTTTTGTTCAACTTACTCATTCCTCCTCTGATCCTTGTTACCATGGAGATGTCAGATCTTCTGTGAGCTGTAAATGAGGAGAAAAAAGTGAGGCACAATGAAAAGTAGTAAGGAAGACAGCCTTTGTAAGGTCATGTTGCAGCCAAAAGTGCACGCGCACACACACAAATGCATGAAAAACAAAAAAAACTCTGACAGGAGGGAGAAGAACACCTACAGAGAGTAAAGTCAGGGCCCAAAGGCTGCACCCTGCTCTCACCCAGCGGTGCTGGAAGGAAGGAACCAAAAATTTACCACCACAGGTGGGAGGCACACATTCACACACCCCTGAGACGCAGGTGCGCACACCTGGGAGGGGCTCACCCCAGCGGGATCACTGGCAGAGCAGCTTACACAGATATGTGGTAACAGCTTTACATGAGAAGTAACTCTGTCTGTTTATGACATTTATTCATATTACCAAGCTGGACTCACTGCTTTTGATGCAAAGAGGAAATCATTTATTTCCTTGCGTAAATTAACTTGAAAGCTTACGTAAACAATTCCTAATATAATTGCCCGCCAATACAAGTCAGTGTGAAATTGCATTAGCACTCTCATTCCGCTCTTCTCTTCCTGTCACTGTGTAACTGGCTGCCTGACTGAGGCAGTTAATATGTTCAAGAGCCAGCTGTCCCTCAAATAACACACTCAATAATTCATATCAGGGGGCACACACATTCAACGCCACACAGAAGCACAAATCTGTGTGCGTGTCGACATGCAGGTCAGTTCAGCGGTTTTGAGTGGATCACCGAACCGGGAGAAGTTTATAAAACCACACAGCTCCGTACACTGACCTTTAATTTTATGCCTCTGCTGGCAGAATAGCACAATATTTGATATTTTTAGCACAGATTTTCTAAAGCTGAATGCTCTGATGTGGAGGATACCACGGAGATGTTAGTTTGCCCCAGTATTTGTAAAATTATTTCTTAAGATCAGACCTTTGTGAAGGGATTCGGCAGCAGACTCACTTTTTGACAGGAGAACACGCTTCCATGAAAAAGAGTTTGAGCGCAAATGTATTTTTACTAATTCTCACAGGCACATCTGTGTCCAAAGAATTCCCATGATGCCTTAAAATTAGGTTAGGGTGTCCTTCTTGTGCTAAGTATGATTACAAAACTTTCTTTTGTTGTAACATTTCTGTTTTTAACCAAAGTGGTGATTTCAACTACTTTCTTTCCCACCCTATAAGACGCATTGGATTATAAGGAGCACCAATGAACGTCTGTCATGTTTAACCCTTGTGCTATCCTTGGTACTTTGACATTGGGAGTTGGGTCATCTAGACCCACTAGACAGTGCTCTGAACCTTTTTTCTTCAATGATTTGTGAACCTCACTGGTGTCCTGTAAGGATTCAGTAGTTTGGTTTTCTTTGTCAGTCACTCCACTTTAAGGTTCATAACCCACAGCTGTCTTCAGTTCAGTTAATTGCCCTCAGCCTATTTAAGTGTCTTAGTTTCTGTTCATCCTTGTCAGGTCATCTGTTCTGTTTTGTCACTGGTTTGTTTCTCCCCGTAGTTTTGTCATGTTTCAGTTTGTTTATTTAATGTTTAATTTCCTGTCACCAAGCTTGGTCTCCTGCATTTTGGGTCCTCCACCACCAGTTCCTGACATGTCCATGGATTACATGAAATCTTTCCACCTTTATCCACCTTTGTCATGGTAGGGAGAACACGTCAATGTAAGGGTGGGGTCATCTAAGATAGCACAAGGGTTGAGGTGCATTGAACTGTAAGGAGGTTTAGGCAAAACAAATGAGGCAGAGATAAGTCTGTCAGTCAAGTCAGACTTTATCAATTGTGTTCACAGTAACTCTACAACTTGTTTGGAACATGCTGCATGTTGGCCACATTAGAGGCGTAAGCCGTGTTAGTGTATTCATCATTCATTCCCAACCTTGTTTGGAACACTTAAAGCATTTTGACAGAGCGCTGTGTATCCCCTCCAATTTGTGAGGCGCATTGCTGTTGTTTGACAAAAATGAAGGCGTCAGGTGCGCCTTACAGTGGGGAAAATGCGATATTTGAAAAGCCTCGACTTGAGTGTCTTACAACAGTTGTGTAGCTTTTAAGGTTGAATCTTTCACCTTTTTTAAATTCCTGACTGTCTATGACAATTGGAGCGAGTGAGTGTGACGTCACCCATAGAAAATGACTTAGTTCTGGTTCGGTTCCAATTCAATTCAGTCACCTTTTTTTTCGTATTTTTTTTTGCAATATGTACGTCACCATATTGGTGTCAGACAACATTAATAAGCTGTGATTTGTCGGAGTCAGCCTGAGTCATCAAATCTCACCAATCAGGATTGAGCTCATTGGAAGTCCACACCCCTACCACTTGAAAGTGACCTAAGGAAAATCTGTCAATCAAACTCTTCAAACATTTGACGTGAGAGCATATGTTTTTATTAAAGTATCTGACTGGTCCGTTTATTACTTGCACCATAGAAAATATCAAAAAAGAAAATAAGAATCAGGAAAAATATTTAAAAAAAATATACAGGGTTATTCTGACAAATAGAATGAGAAATAACTGTTTATTTCTCAATAGAAGTCTATGAGATTTTGGCTTCCGGGAACCAGCAGGTACTTCCTGTTTGGAACACGAGGGAGGAGGGGGTCACGCAATCTAGTATTCATATACAGTCAATGATCCTATTAGACAGAGCAGAGTAGGGAAATGTCAAATGTTGTTTAAATGAGAACTCAACACAAACATCAAGAATTTTCCCCTTTTATTTCTAGCAAAGTCTACTTAGAATCTTAAGAATCTAACAGATGCAGCAGAGGCAGACAACCAGGGCAAAAAACAAATCAACATGAAAGAATTTTTATTTAACATGAAAAGCTGACAATGAAGAGGAAATAAGTATTTGAAAATAGACTATACTACATTTAAATAAGGAGATATATTAGAAATGCCAGTAAAGGTTTATTTGTGTTACAGAAAAATGTTCATGAAATAAGTCTGTTATCTTTGGCAGTTACACTTTGGGCCAACGACGTCTTTCGTGCTTGGGATGACCTCCGACCATAGATGTATAAACCCCAGAGCCAGATCCTGATGATGGTTAATCCTCTAATAATGGATTGGATTTTTCTGCGCTTTTCAAGACACCCAAAGCGCTTACATTATGTCCATTATTCATTCACTCCTCATTCATACTTGGTGATGGTAAGCTACGGTTGTAGCCACAGCTGCCCTGGGGCAGACTGACAGAGGCGTGGCTGCCAGTTCGCGCCTACGGCCCCTCTGACCATCACCGGGATCATTCATGCGCATTCACAAACCAGTGGAGCCACACTGGAGGCAAGGAGGGTGAAGTGTCTTGCCCAAGGACACAACGACATTTTGGCTGGTGGGAGCGGGGATCGAACCGCCAACCCTTCGATCATTGGACGACCCGCTCAACCACCTGAGCCACTGTCGCCCCTAAGTCGCCTCTACTATTGGAGGTGTCACCTAAATGACACACGCTCTTTGATCATTTGTGCGACCAACGTGAATCCGCTGATTCTGACGTGGAGAATAACGCTTTATGTTTGGGAAGTGTTGCATACAAAGTCGCTTTTGGGCAACAGAATCAGCTGATGTGCGTTGATTGCGTAAAGACGTCACTACTGTAAAGTGTTGCATATCAGCGCATGGCTGCTTTTCACCCCAACAGACTCTACTGGAATTATGTTAAACAACTGAAGGGTTAAAGTAGTCAAAATAATGTAAACACTGGAGCTAAAGCTCTGGTGTTAAAGGGTTAGAGGCCAGACCATTCCAAAGCATCACTCCAGGTGGAGAAGGTGGGAGAATTTAAAGACAAAATATTGAGTGTGATTGGCTGAGAAGAGAGGCGGACTATTTAGCCAATGGTTCAAAGTGCAGGCCTAATTTATAACGACGTCTACAGAGATGTATCAACCCAGCGTTCCTGTAAGTGAGGTAGATCCCCCTTTTCGAAATTGTGGCTTCATTTAGCTACCAAAATGAAAATACCCTGGGTTATAATTCTTCTGCAGTGAAGTTAAAGTAGGAATAAAGTTTGAGCTTAAGTACTGGATGGAGATTGATGAGGCTGTAAAGAAGGTATGTCTTTCAGAGACAGAGAAAGTCACTGTGAAGTGTGCAATCGTAGCTCTGTGAGTGTGTTTGTGACTGTCCTCCTCACTAATGGAAATCAGATTTCTTATGTGTTGAGCCAGCAAAAGCGGAGAAGTAGATCCATCATGTGGAAACAGGGTCAAAATCACAGGCTGACCCCCTGCCAAACACTCTAAATGATTTCCCAGAAAAGTCTCGAATCAGCCGAAACTTCGACAGCTCTTTAATAAGTGAAAACAAGAGCAATTAAGGATAAGAAAATGGGTGCACAGGTGCATTAGGTGTGTGGTTTTGTTTGTTGCAGTGCTAGAAGTTCCAAACACAAAACTAAGATTGATTCGCTTGGATGTGAACTGTAGTTCAAAGCACATCTCTGCTTTCAAAGTAATGGTTTCAGCTTTTTGATTGGAAAAACACTAAAACTATTTTGAAAGTTCATTAATTTCTGTGAAGCTGGCTTTCTGATCTCTGATCTTCTGATCTCTAAATCATGAAGGTGTTCGTTGGGAAACTTCAGGCGGGTCTCCACATGTGCCTTCGTAAGCAGAGCTACTTTATGAGCACTGCGAGATGTTAAGGTATTGCAGCGCAAAGTATTCCCAATGGTTTTCTTGGTGACTGTGGTTCCAGCTGCTTTGAGATTTGATTTGGATTGTTTTATTTTAAGCATTAATTGAGTCAATACAATAAAAAGAATGATGCAGATTTATCAAACTCATTGCAGAAGTGAGGAAAAACATAGATAAAAAAAAACAGACAAACAAAAGCAAAGACACACTTAAGTCACATTTGCTTACTTAAATAAAGTGATCATAAACTAAAAACATGCTGAGCTTGATTTATTGCTTGAAAAGGAGTGGGAAGAAGCGAGCTTTTATAATCCCGACCCTGCTGAGTTCATTCATTTGATAGTTTTACATTGTTTTGGGCATCCGGTTCTGAAAAATCCAGTGCCTAGTAATGACTGATTATCTTCAGAAAACATTCATTCCTGATTTCAGTAAACAGTGATGTGAATCACACACCATGTAACAGATACATATATGTAGGACTTGTTGATTATAACCAGAATACAATTTCATTCAATCTAGATATTGCAGATCAAGTTGGGGAAGAAGAGAGACAGGTCTATAGTTTGCAAATCTGTTTGTCTTCACTCTTATAAATAGGGATACCTTTTAAAATATTCATTTGGTTAGGGAATCTCCCAGTTTGCAATGATAAGTTATATATGTAGGTTAGAGGCTTAGAGATCTTATTAATGACCTTTTTCACCACTGTCATACCTACATCCTCACAATCTTTTGAGTTTTTACTCTTGAATTTATCTACAATTGATATCAGTTCATTTTCGTTCCCATCAGAGAGAAAGATGGAGTGTGGGACCCGTTTGATTATTGTCTTTGCTGGTTTTGCATTTTGGAATTTCTGCTGCCAACTCTGGACCCACGTTTACAAAATAGTTATTGAGGCCGTTTGCTGCTTCATTGATGTTATAGCCTTGACCGTTTTCATCTGTAAAGTAATCTGGGTATGTACGCTTTTTGTCCCATTTTTAATGATGCTATTTCATATTTCCCAAACTCGCTTCAGAGTAGATTTAGATTATTGAAGTACACTTTTTACTGTGTCAGTTTGTTTATTTTTTGTATGACTTATATCTCTGTTCAGTTTCTATTGACCTTTGTTTTAACAATTTTTTTTAGAGATATTTCTTTCGGTTTATGTTAAACAAACAAACTTAAAAAACCCATCAACATAAGCATTGGATTTATGGCCACGTTCTTGTATTTTGGCTCTCAATAGTTGTCCCCTTAACCTCCAGCTTCTTGCTGATGGTTTTCTAGTCCATTCCAGTTTTCTGCAGGTCTACAATCTTCTCCCTTAAATGCACTGAAAGCTCTTTAGTCTTTCCCATGTTGGAGAGTTTGGAGTCTGACTGATTCTGTGGACAGGTATCTCTTCTACAGGTGATAAGTTCCAAAAGGTGTCTTTTATTTAGGTTGATTAGGACAGTCTAATTGGTCTGTGTGAACCAGAACGCTCGTTGTTCTAATGTACCATTAAGATGACAGACTGTCAATTTCTTTTTAAGTGGGCAAACCTACATAATCAGCAGAGAATCAAATACTTATTTCCTCTTGTCTTATAATGATAGTTATTCAACTGAGTGTAGAACTGCAGGTCTATTTCAAATCAGTGTCAGAGAGCTATAAAAGCATTTTAAGTGTCATTTTTATTCATGGTTCTTTAGAGTGTAAATTCTCCTGTGTGCTGCAGCAGCGATGAAAGTTAGATCCAGGTCAGGGCTGTTGGCCTAATAAAGCTGACACTGATAACAGAAAGCCCTGTGGTGATGCGAAGGATTCGCCAACAAAGGAAACCATGAAAATGAGCTGCTCGCTCAAAAGAATTAAAGTGGATTTCTAACAAAAAGAAAACCCTGCTGATCCATTATTACATAAAGTTATTAAACACCAACAAGAGCGACGTGAAAAGGCAAGACTTTAGTCTCCCTACTCTATTTTTTTTTCTCTTTCTGCTTTAATAAGCAGTGACCCCAGCCCCACCATCTATCTCATCCACCCCCACAGGAGCCTGATGATGTGCAGGCTCCACAGAGCAGGACCTTCAAACGATATCATTATCATTTCAAAGAAGCCGCTGCTGCCTTACAGACCTACGAGCTGTGGCATGCTAAATGGAGCAGGACAAAGGTTGCAACAGACGCACTCATCACTGCACGTCTTTATGGCTTAAAGATGGGCGGTCGTGGTGCGTTCAGGGAGCCAGCATCTGTTTGTTGATTCAATTACAGGCATAGATGCCGTGCATCTGCTGCTGCTGCTGCAGGGATTCTGTGAGGCATCATTGCGTCTTGTCAGCATTTCAAACAAAAGCCTGGTTATTGTTGGTGTCAACTACAAGCCAAACAGAGCCGCAGAGTGAGAGGGGGGGCTCTTACATGTAGACCCCCTAAGGACAGATTTACACAAAACTGAAGCAGTTAGAAGGACATGATTTGTATTCGATTACTTATTGTTAAAAAAAGAAGAGGCTTACACACAGCCAAACGGGAATTGTCAGCCTCTCTTTCATGTAAATACAGACTTGAGCGCCCAGCAGTTCTTCCTGCAACATTTATGTCCCCATTTATCCTTTTTTATTCACAAATGTCAACCTTTGTCAGCCTTCATCCCTGGCTCTTCCTCGCTGCCCTTGTCAGCTGCTCCGCACGCCTTCCGTCCATCAACTCCTTTGTATTTCCTTCCAATTCTTTTCCCCTTTCTTCGTATGCCCCTCACTTTTACCCATTTCTTCCCTCCATCTCCTCCTGCATACATATTGCACATTTTCCCTCCATGTTTTCCTTCCATTGTCTTTTTTTTTCTTTCCCTTTTCCCTTTTTAGCAAGGGGATCCTTTAGTGACATCATCAGTCCAACGGTTACCATGGTTTCAGGGGGGAGAGGCTGAGCAATAATGTTTTTAATCAAACAGACCGTGGTGGTTCTGCTGTATCTCTGTCAGCGACACACAAAAAAACAGCACAACATTTCAAGAGAGAGGAGTTTATTGAAGCCTTCACATACAGAGGAAGGGTTTAGGAAAGACTGACTTTGTATTCAGCTCAAAGTCACTGATGGCTCTGTGTGAACAAACAAGTCGTCATTGTACAGGTCTTCGTCCAGGTCCCCCTCCTCCTCGGTGAAGTAGGTAGGAAAAGGAGGGTTGAGAATGGTGGACCTTCTGGTTGGCAGCACTGTATCTCTGACCTGCATCCCAAAAAACACACTAATGTGAAATAATGAAATGAAAGGGACTGACTTTTATTAATCTACATGTGTTGTAAGTTTGGTTTAAAAAAAAAAGTGATGTAGAAATAATTAGTGATACATTTCCATAATGGATGAGAAATCTTGGGTCACAATCAAAATGTCTCTTGACCTCCAGACAACCAGCAATGGATATTTTATCTCTGTTTTCCTCTGTAGAAAACATAAACCTCCCAATCACTGCATACAACTTGATAATAGTTTATCTTGCACTGTAAGGTTTTAGTATAGAAAACGATTGGAAAAAAAAAAACACTGGCCATAGTTTTAATCCCCCCCCTTTATTCCCCTGACCACCCACGTTGCCCATAGGTAAAACCACCACTGTATCTACCATTGACTGTATATGAGAACTGGACTGAGTGAGTGTGATGTCAGCCATAAAAATGACTTACTTTCAGCTCCTGTGAAATGAAGTCAATTTAGTCGCCATTTTTTGGCAGTAATTTTCTGTCATGACACATGGTTTCTATGGCAACCACTCTTGCCAATCAGGAGTAAGCTTGTTGCAAGTCCAACAAGCTTGACAAAACCTGTCAATCAAACATTTTGAGCGTTCAACGTGAGACTACATAGTTTTGTTGAGGGATCTGATTGGCCAGTTCATAACTTAAATAACTTGCACTATAGAAAAATACCATGACAAAAAAAACTGTACTAGTAAGAACATGTACTTCCTGTTTAGAAAATTAGGGGGGAGGGGTCCCTCACTCCTGTCCCCCAAAACAGTCAATGGTATGTCTCTACAGAGGACATTTGGGGCTTTTTAATGATACTAAAAACTAAAAGGGGTGGGGTTTTGGGAATTGTAGGTTCTGGAGGATTTAAAACATTATTTTTCTGGTAGTCAGAAGAACAATCATCATCCAATCTGTGACCATTTTCTCTTTTGCTCTTTAAACAAATGACTAAATTTACAAAAATGATAGAAACACAATCCTCTTGCCATCGTAATGTCTTGTCATGATCATTTTGTCTTTCAGGAACTTCCCTGTTTCCATGGCACTTGGTAGAAATCAGACTACAACTGTAAATGTGTTCTTAGTATTTTTAGCCCAAAGTCTTAAGTACTACAACTTATAACCGACTAATAACAAAAAAAGACAGGAAAGTAAATTTGCAAGCAGCTGCAAACGCCAACGTTTTTCATCAAGTTTAAACTAAAATAAACGCAAAAGGCTTGAGCGCACAAGGTAGGCTATCGAAATCCAGAGTGGCCTCCCTGCCTTCATGCATCAAGCGCCGTGACGCTTCACAGGTGCAGACTTCCAGGTTCAATAACTCACAGGTGAAACGTTGTTAAAATACAGCTTTTTCCAAGCACGGTTGGCAGTGTGAAACAGTGGCCCTGAGCTGGGCTGTGCGGCTGACAAGCGTGCATGACTGCATCGACAGCAGAGCAGCTGCCTCTGCCTTTTCTACAACTTTTGCTGGAAATTCTATAAACCTTTAAAATGGGTTTCAGTTTAATAAAAATACTCTGTCAGTAAACCACTGAAATATACGCAGCTTTAAATACTTATTACAAATATCCAACAGCTGATTTTAAGTCCCTTTTTAAAAGATAAGACGTTGGTTTGAGTTCCCAGCAGTCCTGGACTCAAAAGACCATATTGTTCTTACAGATCTTTCTTTTTCTGTGCACAAACTCAAAAGTTAACCAAAATTAGCATGCACCTACTACCCTGTATTTTGGCCATAGTAAACGGCCCCCCCCCCCCAAAAAAAAGACATCATAGTGGGTAAAACCATCAAAAATGGGGCCTAAATCTTTTGTAGGGCTTAAAAAATTGCTCAAATCGAGTAACAAAACCAAGATGTTGCAGATATCGAAAGGAAGTTTTGAAATTATTATGGGATGACCAGAGGACCTACGGCTTGCCCTTTTCTGGCAAAGTGTGAAATTTGGCCATTTTTGTGGAAAAGAATACTTTTGTTTGAGTGATCTTCACAAATTTGTACAAATTTAAACACCCCCTAGGGAGGCTTAGACTGGTCACCACCAGTTATGAAAGTCAAGGTCTGCCGAGCTTCTTTTAACACTCTTTTTACTGTTATTGTAATTATTCTTTATTTTAGACGTAGAATACGTAGAAAAGGAGCAGACATTAGCAGCGACGATCGCAGTTAGCTGTCACTTTTAGCTTTCAGGTAACAGTGTTGGCGTGGCGGGTTTACAAAAGTGGCGTTCCCCTGTTGCTCGCTTATTTTTTACCGGAACATTGTGAGAATTTAAGACATAAATCCCCGGTTTGGGCTGAATAAAGTGGTATGACATACAATATGACTATATTAGGAATGTGGGTGTGGTCCACAAAAAACCTGCATTGCCAACGAAAATTTAAAAATGTACTTTTTCCGATTCCTCTAAAAGTGACATAATAAAGTGGTTGCTATGGAAATAAAACTTAACCTCTTTGAAAAACAATTTTTTTATGCAGCTCTGACCAAGGCCTTAGGCAGAGGAGGAGAATAAGGGGCGTGTCGTATCTGCTTAACCAATGAGAGAGGGTCAAAGGACGGTAGCGAGGGGAGGTAGCGCCTGTGGGCCTCGCAACGCTGCTCGGGGCTTTTAGAAACACAAACACTGCACGTTCTGTTTTATATATTATTCTTATATAGCTGCATGCAATACCAGCTAGAGTTAAATGTTAAATAAAAGAGGGGGACATTTTTGAGCCGACATTCACTGGGTATACACATATGTCATGTCTTATATGAATCAAATTATTTTTTTAAGTCACAAACCAAAAGACTAAGACAAACCTACAACACAATCCTTAAAAAGTTTTTAATTTGCTAAAAAGATTTTCAAAATGGAAATCAGCAAAAAAACTGCTGTCGTTGCTCATTTCCATTTTGATATCAGGACATTTATGACACAAAAATAAGCGATATAAGACAATATAAGACGTGTGGTCTGCAGGGGAAAATATTATCGAGGAGTAATCGAGGCCTGTGTGTGTGCGTGTGTGTGTGTGTGTGTGTGAGGCTGAAATGGGTGAAATGCAAAGAACATTTGTATTCATTACTAGTTGTCTCCAAAACAAATAATGGGCCGCGTGCATGTAAACACTCACACACTCGTGAGACAAGCACTACATGCTGAGTATGGAGATGGATGCTGTGGATATTACTAACATCATTACAGCCCACACTCTCATTGCCCCCTGGAAAAAAAACACACAAACACACAGTGCTGATCCAGCACAACGTCAGAGAAGATGAATGGTGCCGTCCTGCAGGTGCGATGGTGTTTTTTTACAGGTGCGATGGTGTTTTTTACAGGTGCAAGGTCACTTGTCATCATCAGAAAACCTCGCCGTCTCCTTTCACACTTTAATTTAGAGTGTGTACGTCTGATTATCCTTACCTTCAGGACACAGTTTGTGTGTCCAGGGACAGAGCCGTGGACATACAGCACGTTGTACTTGGTATTGACCCTCCATATCTGAAACCACAGATGGGGCAAATAAGGGTGTGTTGCACTGAGGCAGGCTGCAAGGTCAAGCAAACTTAAAGCAAGCGTTTGCATCTGCATCTACCTTCAGTCCATAAGCTGTGACAAACACGTTCCCCATTTTGCCAGGCATCTTCTTCCCTTTGAAAACTTTGGCTGGATCCTAAATGTCGTTGGGAAAAAATCTCATTTAAATGACTAATTAGAAGCGACCTGATTTCACAGCGTGTGTGTAAGCTGGATGTCTGACCCCCCCTGGTCCAGAAGCTCCTGGTCTGCGATGAGTTTTTGTTTGACCGTGGCTGGCTGGCTGACCTTTGAATCCCCATCGCTTCATTACACCTTGAAAGCCTTTCCCGATGCTGCACAAAAACACAAGAGAAGCTCACCGATTTGTTGCTTCTATTAAAACTAAACTCCAAACTTTCTATGAATAAATCAAAAAAAAAAAAAAAATGGTGCTGAAAGTCAGACGCATCATGAGCCAAAAACATTCCTCGGAGAGAAAAAAAATGTGGAAACTTTGGAAGAACACAACTTACGATTTGGCTGTGACGTCCACATACTGGCCTGGACGGAAGTGTGCTGCATACAGAGGAGTGCCTTCACACAAGACAAAACACTGCATCACAAACGCTTGTATACGTGAGCTGAAAAAAGAAAATCTCTGTGTGTGGCATGGAAACAGCCATAAAACGAGTAAAGCTACCAACCTGGTTTAATGATGGCGTTGTCAGACACCTTAAAGATGGTCACTTTCTGTTTTGGGGGCACTCCTGCATTCCTGAACAGCTCCATTGCCTTTTCCGACCTCTGTCAGTCATTGAGATAAAAAAAAAAAAAAAAAAAAAAAAGAGGTTGATTGATGCCACCTTGACATTTTGGGGGATTTTTAAATAAACCAGGGGCTTGTTATAACTGTACAGGAGCTAAACGCACTAACTCTCAGAATCACACGAGCGATCTTGGCAGTGAGCTTCCATGACATTTGCTTTCACTCCACTCCGCTCTCGTCTCACCGCCTCTAGTCCCTCCAAACTCTCCCTCTTTCCGTTTGTTGCCTGAGAATCAGGCTGCCAAAGCTTCTCGCTTCAACAAACTCTGCCTCTGAAAAATGACGTGGCTGTGTGAAAGGGCTTCCAAAAAAATAAATAAATAAATAAATAAAAACTCCATCTACGAAATCCTGGCACCAATCTGTCAAACATCAATGAATAAATCACACCTCCATTTTTTTATTCTTGCTCTGTTGTTTCTTCATCTTATCATGCTTGTGGGTTTTCTTAAAAAAGTTTTTTTTTCTAAATATGATATTTTAGCGTTGGTTCACAAAGTGATTGCAGGATCGTAGTTTTACCACAGGTTTGAGTCAATTTGGGGCCATAATAACATAATGGAGAAGACCGTAAGCTTTAAAAACCTGATCCAAAGAAAACTGTTGCTTTAAACGTGTTTTTGTTGTATTTTTCTGATGATGGATCACATATAATAAGAAAATTAACCTCAAAATTGCACTTCAGAGAATTTCTTCATGCAAATTGTTGGGAATCAGGAGCAGATGAAAAACAAATCACTAGTTCCCTTCTCCACTCGATTCTGATGCTTACACTTGTAGACGACTAGATCCATGAACGTCTTTGTTTTGCTCGTCTGAGCTGGCGTCTGACTCAAAACTGTACGACTGCAAAGCTCCAATGTTGTTGCACCGCTAATGTTAGGTTGGGGGTGTGAGGGGCTGTAAGCTAGCGGGGGGAGCATGTAAACAGAGAGGGAGGCGCGGTTGCTCCACACAAACGGTCCCACCCACAACTTAGAGGTGAATTTCTGATGAACTACTGCCGCTCTGCAGAAACTATGTCCTAGAAAACAACACAGGTTTTTGGATTTTGGGCTAAAACGGAATAATCACAATTAAAAGACCACTGGGAACACTTTGACAATAGATCATAAGAGGATTGGGCCGGGACTTTTATAAGACAGTTGTAAGGCATAAACTGTAGGAAAAACACCAAGAACAGTGTGAAATTCTTCAGTGCATAAATAGTTCTATTTTTGTCTTTTTTATGAGGTTTGGTCAAGGTGTAAATAAATGCTTAAAAGTAAGCAAAGTGATTTCTAAAATAAAGCTGTACTAAAACGAAAAGAAGATATGAAAGCAGAGGAGAAGATTTAAGAAAGGGCTGCAATAGATCCACATTCAAGGTGGCGTCTTTTCCCTAAAATAAAATATCTTACAGGGGATAATTCGATTTTATGGAGACTCCCTCTGAGTTTCCGCATGACTTTTGCCTTTTTAAGTAAAATCAAAACTAGTGGTAACCCTGTGGCACATTAGTAATCACAGTAATTACTACTCTACACTTGTTGTGGGCATGAAATCCACTAGGTCTTCTTTTCCTTTGAGCTAGAAGAGCATCAAAAGTCGCAGCCAACAGCAGAACATTTGTCATGCTTTGTTCACCAAGTATACACTTGAGAGAAGAAGCTCTTGCTGGTAATTTACCAAGCAGACATGAAGCACGGTGTGGTCATTTGTTTGGATGCCATGCATGCCTGCGAGCGGGAATTAGATAAATGTTGGGCATAATGATGAGAAAAATCCTAATGAATAAATAAACACATAAATTAATGATTACGTACAAATTTAAAAGAATTAATAAAAAGAAAATCTCGTTTAAAAAATACATTTGCTGCAGCTAAGCTGTTATGTAAAATAGGGTTGCCCGGTCTAGTTTTTTTTTGTTGACCTGATCCAATTCCAAGTCATCCGATAATGAGCATATGTCATATGTCATAAGTCATATGATAATAACTAAATTCCGATCCAATACTTTTATAACGCATTTAAAAATAAATAAATAAATGAACAAACCCAAATTTTCCCCTATAATAATTTTATTTATTGTTTGTTCAACACAAACAGAGCCCATCTGTGAAGCAGCTTGAACAATCAAGCAAAAACGGTGCAACTATCAACTAGAAAAAACTATCAATAAGTAGAAATTGGTGATAATGAGTCATGTGATAAAGTCTTGGGACTGCAGCTTCGGTATCTTCACAGATACTGAACACATGCGATTCAAATCTCCACTAATATTTCCTAAAAACAATAACTAGTATTCATGACTAGTGGGGCTGCACGATAGGAGAAAAACTTGTGATTTGCAATATTACTGATCAATTGACCTGCGATACATGAACAAATAGCAAAACATCTAAATACATAATTTCCATTTGCACCAGTTTAATTTAAATTAAGAGTCAACATAACTTAAATTACTCCAGATGAGCCTCGTCTACATAGGAGGCGGTCATCTAACACAAAAGGAGTCCATCCGATTGGTCAAATCCAGAAATGAATTTATTTGATTTGTTAAATACAAGCTGCCATAAGATTGTTTTAGAATATTTAAGGGAACCATTTATTGGGATTTTCATAGACTTTTGCAAAATGCGTATTGCAGTTTGATACTGCGATAACGATAAATTTGCGATTTATTGTGCAGACCTACCAGTGAAATAATGAAACCATTATTCGTGTCGGTTGTTCTAGTCATCATTGAATTTTTTTTCTATCACTTTTTCCAGAAGTTTGCACTTTGTAGACGGTCCCTTGGCAGCCACCTCACTGCCGTCTCTCCATTTCAGTCTCATTAAAAAGAAAAAAAAACACGTGTATCCATCTATTGAAATGCCTTTTGTAGGTTGAGTTAGAACAAACCAATAGAGACACTTCCTGTCAGTTTAAAACATTTTTAATAAGTGTCATTGAGCCCGGAAGTCCAAATCTTTGAATTTCTCGCTAACGTTATGGAACTGCTGCCGTATTCTGCTGCGCTTTATGCCAATAAAATAATGTGATCAGTTCATGATATTCAGACTATCAGAAGGATTTTTATCTGTAATAATAAGCTTGAAATACACAGCGCTTGATCATAAAATGAGACTAAAATAAATATATGCCACGTCTGATCCTGACCGAGTCTGGAACCACGGGATCGGGCCTGATTTCAGATCCTGTGACTGAATCGGGACATCTCTAATGCAAATACAATAAAACATGAATGAAGAATATTAAGTAATGACCTGTCTATTACTATTTTCATGGTCTGCAGGCCTATTACTTGAAAGCAGAGGCAAAGCAGGCTGTCAGAAACTCTTTAGCAAATCAAACGTAAAAAAGTTATTCTTCACTTTTAATTCTCGTCATACAAAGTCAGCACATTTGATGAAACAGCTGAAACCGTGTTTAATAATCAGGGAAATCACTTACATAGAACGGTGAGACGTTTTTCCCACCCACAGCCAGAGCAGCTGAATGGCCGTCATACTCCTCTTTAGACATGCACCTTATGACATGGCAGTCCTGCACCTGAAGAAAAGTTTAAAAAACAAACAATTACGGTAAATCCATGCTTGACTAAGCGAAGAACACGAGAGCCAGCACTGGTATTAGCATTTAATTGAAAGTCTAATTGCACATTGTCATGCACTTTCTATTTCTCATGAGCAATGATATAGCTAAGCAAGGAGGTAGAAAGGTGGGTGTAAACTATTAATATCCATCCACAGGGTTCATTTGTTGCCACTGAAGTTTGAGACTAAACCCAACTTTAAATAGTCAATATTTTTGAAAAACAACTTGTGGTTTGTTCATTTTTTAAGGTAATGAATTGGGATCCCTTTTCCCCTGACAAGCCTAAATACAAGCTTTTCCAGCTGGAAAAACCATGTTGTTATAGATCTGTCACTGTTAGAGATTGTCAAAAACGATCAATCAAACTGCTCTAGTGTCCTGTCCATCATCTAGAAGCATCACTTACTGAAGTGCTGCTTTCTGTTACAGTTTAAAAATCTCTTGTACGAAGAATTATCATTGCTGCCCTAATGGTCAGGGGTCTGCAACCTTTAACACGGAATCGTATTGCTCCAGTTTCTTTTTGACCAAAACCCAGCGGGAGCCGCTTAGCACCACCTCTCCATTTGGAAAAAAAAACACTTCATCTATGTTTAAGTGGCCATTAAACTGATCATTTATAAAATGTAGCATCTAAATGTTTACACATATTTCTAAAAATATCTATATATATATGAGGATGTAATAGCAGCACAAACAGGTTCCTTTCAAAATAAAATACACCTTTTGTAAAAAAGGAGCCTCCTGCTGCAGCAGAGTTACTTGAATTAAAAAAAAAATCAAGGTGTCAACTAATTTACAGAAGTGAAATTTAAGACAGTACGTACAAAGAAGAGGAAACAACGAGCTAGAGTCTGCCGATTCTTGCTCTGCACATGCGATTTCATCACTTTGATCCCCACCGTGCCCGTTTCATTTTCTTTCAGCAAACTGTACAGTTTATACTTCATAACGATTTCCACTAACCGGTTTTAACCACCACTAGGTACCGTAATCCTTATTTTTGTCCAGTTTCTCCGTGAATTTGCCCCCTCATTTTCCCACACCAACAAGCACAAGTTAAAAAAATAACTAGATGAGGTTAAACGATTTACCACCAGTTATGACACCGCACATCCCGGAAATGTTTTTTTAGTGACATGAAGTCACATTGCATTGGTGAGGAAAAAAATCGAAGTTTAGGACAATGTAATGCTTTTAGGGCCTTATTTGACTAAAGTTCACTTTAAGCCCTTTTAAGACTGTTTTAATCATCCACAGCCATCCTGAAAATGTAAGAACGTGAGACATTTTTCATAATTAAGACTTTGGTGTGCCTTCATCCTTTTCCTCCTTCTACTATCAAATATAAACATGACAACATTGGTGTAGAATCCAATTAAAAATCCATGCATGTCAATGCAATTATAAACTTTAAGAACTGTCTCTGAACAGCAACTAGACACTGGAGAGCTTTAATCTGATTCTTGTGATAAATCAATGGATTTAACCATCTGCCATTATTTATGTTCAGCTATCGAACATGTTGAAAACCTAAACATAAATGACAAAACTTAATTAACTAAAGCAATAGGACCAAGCATCGTCTTCAAAGCCAAAGAGCCTCAATGGAGAGATGAAGGAGCCTCAGACTTCCTCCTACAACCACCATTGAGTGACCTACTTCAATAAGGCAAGTAAAGTATTCTTGCATGTTTGATTACATTTTAAAGACCCACTTTGATGGAAATGGTGTTTTTAACTTGTTTTTATGGTATTTCTGAGTATTACTTTATTCAAATCGTGAATCAGGAGCAGGCGAAAGAATACTGTTTGAAAAAGATATTTGACACATTTGTATTTGTGACGTCGAAAATACACTGGGGGGACCAAAAGCTCCCTCCTCAGAGCTCTCAGCAACGGGAAGGGGAACAGTCCTGCCCACAATTCAGAGGCAAATTTCTAATGAACTTCTTCTCATCTGCAGAAACGGTCGTAGAAAAGGACTCAGGTTTTTAGATTTTGGCTAAAAACAGCACGATTGTAATTAAAAGACCACTGGGAACGATTTGAAAATACAGTGATCCCTTGCTATAACGCGGTTTACTTTTCACGGTTTCGCTACTTCACGGATTTGCATCGTGCATTGTGTTCTGCATTGTGATTGGCTAAAAAGTCACTCCGCTTCTTCTCTACCTGTGCGTCACTAACGTTGCAGTTTAATATTCAATTCAATTCAATTCAATTTTATTTGTACAGCCCAAAATCACAACAACAGTCGTCTCGATGGGCTTCGAAGTAAAACATGAAATCAAAAGGATCACGAATACAAAGAGTTCAATAGAAAAATACTAAAATGAACTAACAAACTGACTAAGCTATACTGGCATCCCTGCCCTTAGACCCCCCTTCGCGGTAAGGAAAAACTCCCAAAAAAACCGGATTCCGGAAAAAACGAAGAAACCTCAGGGGTGCCCACATGAAGGAGGGATCCTCCCCCAGGACGGACAGGCGATTTACCAGAAATCTTAGAGAAGAATTAACTTATCTAAATCTACAACTACATATATAATATGTACAGGTACGTAAAACAGTTTGCCAAATTTAAATTACATACGTGCAAATTCTCTTGCAATTTCGAGTTTCTCTAAAACCCATTGAAAAAAGAGCGACAACAACTGCCTATCACTATGTTCTTCTACCGAACAAACACAGCTGCACCGCGGGCTTTAAAAGAAGAAAACACTGCAGAGCGGAGTCAGGATGCAGCGGCTCAGTCTGAAGAGCAGTGAAATACACCTGAGTCACTATTTGTCCCACTGTACTTTGTATTTTTTCATAACCATTTTAAATTTTCTCCTGTTTAATCCAATTACTCGGGTCGCGGTGGGTGGGGCTAATCTCCGCGATTTGAAGCCTTCTGTTCACATTGATGATTCAAATTATTATTCGACAGTACAGTACAGAAGTTATTTGTTGGAAAAAAACGTTTCTAAAGTACCCTTATTAGTTAAACAAATGCTTGAGCCTGTAAAATGGTTTGTTCTTTCTTTTCAATGTATAATAGAGTATTTAATTGTATATTAATTGTAAGAAAAAAATAAAGGTTTCTAGTTCACGGATTTTGCCTATCACGGGTTCTTTTTGGAACGTAACCCCCGCGAAAAACAAGGGTTTACTCTAGATCGAAACATTATCGGAGTAGGACTTTAAAGGTTCATCTTCTTTACTTTGGCCAAGCTCCTTTGGTTTTTGGATCATTAACTGACACAAGATACTGACACTGGACAAGATCATCGAGATGGTGATTGACTTTAGAAGGAAGGGGACAGTCTGGCAGCCTCTCTGCATCCTGGGAAAGGATGTGGATGTGGAGGTGGTGGAGGAGTACAAATACCTGGGAGTGACTATCGACAGCAAACTGAGCTGGAGGAGCCACAGTACTGCTGTGTACAAGAAGGCCTGCAGCAGACTCTACTTCCTAAGGAAGCTGAGGTCCTTTAACTATGCAGTAAGATGCTGGAGATCTTCTACCAGTCTGTGGTGGCCAGCACCTTGTTCTCCTCTGTGGTCTGCTGGGGAAGCAGCACTGCAGTCATTGATGCCAACAGACTGAACAAGCTGATCAGAAAGGCGTGTTCTGTCATTGGCTGCAAACAGGAAACAGTTGAAGCAGTGTTGGAGAGGAGGTCACTGAACAAGTTCTTATCCATTATGGACAACCCAGACCATCCTCTGCAGCCTGTTCTGGACAAACAGTGGAGCTCCTTCTTTAGGAGGCTCAGACACATCCACTCCAAAACTGTCCGATACCGGAAACCCTTCCTACCAAATACAATAACACTGTACAATAGTTTCCAGGGTAGCAGATAACTTTTGGACATTTGTCTTTTTTTGCTGGTCCTGTCTGTAAATTACTCTTTAAATTATACGACCTTGTTTGTTTACATTCATGTTAAATTCTTTTGTTTTTTATATTCTATTTTCTCTTATGACAACTATTCTTCTTTTACTGCTATGGTAACAAACAAATTTCCCACGTGTGGATCAATAAAGTATTTCTGATTCTGATAACTGTGGTATTTTACTGAAATGGGTTCTTCTTCTGCGTCCAGCTGCAGTAAATCACGATCAATAATGACTGAGGCCAACACAGACAGTGTTCGCTTTAAATGGACTCAGTTGACAGACCATTCAATAAAATTAACTTGTGAAAGGAGTGAACCTGGCACTGCAGTTTACTGCTTTCACCTCACTGAGAAGGAAAGAGTAACATTAGAACAGAAATGCTGGTTTGTTCCCTATAAATATAAAACTTTACTAATTTTATTAACTCTAAAAGATTCCTGGGAAATATTTGCAGTTATACATGATAAATACTACGGATGTGTTTTCTGTGAGCTACCTGTAACATGGTGACTGCGTGTCTTTCTCCGCTTTTGGTCCAGATAGGAGCCATCCCCAACTTGATGGCAACTAACCCGACTCTTCTGCTTCCTGAAAAGGAGACGAATGAAAAGCAGGAGCAACAGCCAAACATAGCTTCCATTAATCACGGCACCAACCTTCTGTCCACTCGTGCCGAGGCCACGGCTCGTCTTTGAGAGGACAGAGCCTTTCAGCTGTCTGTCTTCTGTACTCCTCTGCCATGCTGTGTCTCATGTACTTCTGGTTGTCTTCTGTGAGGTGCTCCTCAAACCATGTTGGGATCTTTACAGTCCTGATACAGCCAACCAACTGGGAGGAGCTAACAGAAATAGAAAGAGAATTCATTCCTAATATCTCAAGGTACATAAAGCTTTCGTCGTATGCACAGGTATAGGGTGCAGATCTGTCTGGGTACTGCGGCTTTTTGGGCTGTTTTGCAGTGCAGGGAGGATTCACCAACTGCTCTTTAAACTATACAAAAAAATTATGAATTATGTCTTTTATTTTTGTTAGCTTTCAAAAGATTGAAGCGTGAAAAGAGTTTAAGATGAAGCACTGATATCACCGATCGGATTTTTGTTTATTTCTTAAAACAGAAAAATCTCACAGTGAAAAGGAAAAAAGAATTTCCATCTTGGGGACGGTCATAGAAATGATCCGTGGTAACGCGGACATGAAAGCCGTCTGTGGAAATGTTGTGGGACATGAGAATCTGCATCAAGGATAGAAAAAATAGGTGGGAGGTGGAGCCGGCACAGAAAAGTGAGTGTTTATGTCTAAGCTGACCAAAACTCTGCCATGAGTACCAATGTGCAATGCATGTTGTACAAAGACCAGCATGCATCAGCACGTTACAAGCAAGCTCTCAAATATCCAAATATCCCTGCAGATGATCTGTTTTCATCTGATAAGAAACATTAAACCCTTATTATTCATCTACATTATTTGTAATATTGTAATGGTAAATTATTATATAATTTATACATGTATATATTCAATATTTTTTATTTTCAATCATTTATTTATGTATTATAATTTATTATTCGTAACATAGATACATATTGATAAACGACTTACTAACTTTTAATTCTTCAAAGAGTTATGTTTAGAATATGACAAACTATAATCTAAAGAAAATGCTGATGATGATTAAATAACTGATCAACAACGGTCAAATGTACATCAAAAATGTCATCATTCTTCAAAATAGCACATCAAATCTGTCTGAATTATTCTTTAAAGTTTGTTGAGAGCAGTGTCTCCAATCGGCTCTTGTTTCGGCACCAAAATACATTTGCACATTTTCTTTTCACAGTCGTCATCGCCAGCAGCAGCCCTCTGTGTGAACACGTCACTGCTGCAGCTGAGAACACACGTTTCCTCATTCAGCACTGAAAAAGCAGAGCTTGGTTCGAACACATCCACAAACCAAACATGACAGGCGTGTACGGTCCCACCTCCCGCCACAGAAATTGTTTCATTGATTATTTTCACAAGACTTTGTTACAAAAAACAAACTATATATCATGATCATATTTTGTTTAACTTGCTCTAAACAATTTAGCTAAACACCTCCTTAAACCAAGGTCTGATATTTTATGCTTTTTTAGTTATTATGTATGACAAATACAAGTTATTCAAGTAACTTATTTAGGGGTTTCCAACATTGTTTACAAAACAGCTTAAAAAAAATCTAATGATTTTTTCACTCCATGTCTAAAAATAACGTTTTGTACTCAACGGAATGTAAAGTACTTTATAGAATAGTCATCTATTTATTCTAGTCCTAAGAGGAAAGACGGGCCGCCCTTAGATCTGCCAGTCTGCTAAGTTATCAGGCGTGCTAATGCATTAGCTGATAGCTCATTTAAATCAGTCAGAAGCAATCAATATGATCAGTTAGCTGTGGGTGCCAAGATGGATATCAAGTTACTTTCTATTATGAACATACCAATCTCTGTAGTGAAGCCCTGCAACCTCTACAGGGCTCCCATGGCGAAGAAATTCCCTCAATGTATTCAATTCCAGCCCTATCAATACTTTTTAAATCAATGTAATTATAATTCATACTATACTTATTAAAAAAAAACATTTCCTAGCATTTGGCTTCTTTGCATTAAGGAGATAATCTTAAAATATCGTTCACGTTTTCATCGCAAAATTATCCTTTTTCTGCTTTCATGTATGTTAAAAATTGTGATTTGTGATTCATTTTTTTGCAATGGAATTAAAAATATCTAAAGATAAAAGTGTCATTTTTTTGTATGTAAAAAAAATGCATAATTTCTAGCCCAAATCCATATTTATTTGAAGTTGTGGAGGGGAGAAAAGTCCAGTGGACATGCGTATCTCATATTATGCTCCCTTATTTGTAAAAGACATGATCAATATTTGACATTTAAATGTATTTACTGCAGCAGAGCCTCTGATCACTTCAAAATATTTTATCTAGTCTCATATCCCATCTCTAAAAGACTAATTTGACACCTAACCATTTCAATTATTTGTTCTAAAAGTCACCATTAAGTCACACTCCAGTTATGTTGAAAATTAACATTTATATGGCTGTTTATCAATACAAAGAAACCCAACATTGTCTTAAAACAAAGTGTTCCCGAGTTTTTATCAACAGTTAAAAACAACCAAATAGAATTATAAGAACAACTTATTGGCAATAGTGTAGACATTATGCACTAAAAGAGCCGTTTGGTCCAGTTTCTTCTTACTGACGGAATTCCAACGAGAGCCACAAACATCACTAACTAATCAGAAAAAAAGAAAAGAAAAACAGGACCAAAAATATTTGTTTTTGGTCATTTCTTTTAAATGTAGCCTATAAAAATGATCCAAAAATTTAATTACAGTTGTGTTGTATTTTTGAATATACAACAATCTATATTTCTCTTGATTTTGACAGCAGCACATACAAGTTCCTTTCAAAATAACATACACCCATGATCCCCTGCTGCAGAAGACTTACTTAAATTGAAAAAGGAAAGAGAAAATGTTCAACATTTTCTCTGTCTATGACTTTGAAAAAATTCTATACAGGAAAATCAAATATAAACTTTAGAATTTTGTCACTGAACAGCAACTAGACTCTGTTGTGAGGCAAAAGATCATATGGGCTTACCTAAACTAACTAACTGGTGTAGACTAGAAGATATATAGTTAGCCATTAGCATTTTTACCTCTCTACTGTTGTTCTTGAAAGAATGAAGCGGCTTCCGCGCTGAAGAACAAACCTCCAGCCCGATGCCGCCATCACGCTCTTTATCCGACTTTACAGAGGTTTAAAACGAGAAGCGAAATACGAAAACTATAATGACATGGTGGTAAATAAATAACTCGAACGCTAACACACGCCTGCAACAAATGTCACCCTCCCTGCTTCCGGTACGTAACGATAAATAGCTCCGCTGAGCGAGGTATCCAAACAAGAGTTCCGCTGAGGCACAACCGCATTTCGATTATTATTATTATTATTATTATTATTATTATTATTATTATTATTATTATTATTATTATTATTATTATTATTATTATTGTTGTTGTTGTTGTTGTTGTTTTTGTTATCATTGTTGTTGTTTTTGTTATCGTTGTTGTTGTTGTCCACCTTTCATTGTATTCCTTCAGGGGTCAAGTGGTAGTGGCATCTTCATTTAAAACTATTGGAATAATGTAGTAATGCACTGTATGTATTTTTTATGTATTTCTTACATATAGGAAATAAAATAAATAAAGATGTAAAGTAAAGACTAATGGGAATACTAAAATAACCAAATAAATTTTTTTTTTATTGTTAATATTAACAACAGTAGCTGCATTTTTCATCAGTGTTATTAGTGTGTATTGGTGCATGAGTTTCCATTTGAAATCTTTGGATATGTTTCTTTTTGTCTATGTAAGATTATGGAAAAACACTTCTTCTCACCTATATGTCTTCCAACCATTAAAATTATGGAAGATTTGGCCAACAACACTGCAGAAGCTGAATCTTAAAAAAAAAAAAAAACTTGTTTGCAGAATGATTGTCCTATTTTCTGAAAATAATCCTTTCAATCACCTTCAAAACTATCAAGTTTTTCAATTGCAAAATAACCTTGGTTTAAGAAAACATTTCTAGGCCACTAGAATTTTTTTCTTGAAAAAAAAATTGTTGAGAAGACAATTTTTCTAACCTCATTGGCAGATTAAAACATGTAAGTGTCACGGTTTTAGTTTCTTAACTTTTTTTTTCTGGTTGTCTTTTGTTTCATCGTGTTTTGAGTTCAATTCCTGTTTTATTTTTCAGAGTTTCCTGTGTTGTGTCGTGTTTTTGAGTTTTACCTTTGGTCCCCATCTGCCCTCATTGTTTCCACCTGTGTCTCGTCGTCCTGTATGTATTTAAGTCCTGTCCTTCCGCTGCTCCATAGTATTAGGTCTCCTCAGTTCTTGTGTAATTGGAATTAAAGACCCTTGGTTACCTGGAATTCCTGCTTCCTCCTCTCTGCGCCTGGTTACTTCCTCAACCCCCATTCTGTAACAGTAAGAAGTTATTACTTCTAGCTGGGGTCAGTCTTTGCACTGAAATACATGAATGCATTTAAAAGTCTTCATTAGTTATACATAAATGCATGTTTTTGAGTTCCTGTGAGTATTTGGGACAAAGAGAGGTCTTGGTTGTTTTTTAAGGAATCACCAAGGTTAAGCTCATGACAGATAACAATGTGACTATGAAATGCAGTGAGTTTCACTGACCCCCCCCCCCCCCCCCCAATTTTCCTTTTCCAGACTGACTCAGTGGAAATAATTAAATTTGCCTTGTTAATTATGTTTTGTTTTGTCTCCATTGGCACACATTTAAAAGACAAAAATAGGTAATTAAAACAGTACATAGGAAAACAAGTGAAACTTGTACACAGCACAGGATGCCAATCAAATTTACTTTATGCTCAAATAGAAATATGGAAAATATAATAAACATAAGAGAGAGAGCAGTTTAGAGGCACTAAGTCTATGCATGCTGTCCATTTTTATGAGCTCTTTAACAGGGCTAGGATGTCTACGGTATTAGGATTATAATCCTTAACATTGGGCCATAACTTGATTTTTCTTAAACAGTGTTCTTGTCTTTACATTAACAATGTCTGATGTTTGAATGTTCTCTCATTGTTTTGCAGCTTCACTTCAGCTCAGACTTCTAAAGGCTGTGTCACACAGTGACTACATACATTTTGTGCACGTTGCACAGATGAAAATTGGTTCTACATCAATATACGTGGGAAAAGTGAGAAAAGTTATGGTTCTTAACGTGAAATGTTTGCAGATGTATTCTCATTACCCACGTTAAAACCACAGAAGTACGAATGAACCACGCAAAGAACATGTAAATTAATGTAGATCATGAACTGTGTGGTTATTTCTTTTTATATGCAGTTCATTAGTGATTTGTGCATCAATTACGTTATTTGAATGTTATATGTGGGCGTTTGCGTGACATAAAAGTCATTCTTTTGTGATAGATGTGTGATAAGTCCATTAGACATACATGGACAAATGTTCAATGGTTGTGGAAAGCCACAAATTTGCAAATGCATCTAGAAGAAATCACAAACAATTGCATATGATTTATGTAATAATTGTGTATAAACTATGTAAAATACGTGTAAACTGCATCATTCTTATTGACCACAAATTTTGAACGGCTCATAGACGAATTCACGTTAAAACCCTCGATGGACATCTCCACACAACGAATGACGAATGCAGGAAACACTGAATTACATAAAGCATGCATGTATCACAAAAGACTCCAGGTACTGCGTTATCCCGTTCTAAATCTGTAATGTTTTAAAAAATATAGGATAGCTTTCTGCTGGAATTAACAGCAGGGATTTCATCTGCCATAAAATCAAGCAGCCTTTTGTCCTTGTAGCCATTCATAGGTGTCAAACCCTCTTCAAAGGTTCACTCCTAAAGCTCTGCCTTTGGCTCCTCCCACTCCTCCGCTTCCACATACAGAAACTGTATTTTGTTTCATTTCACTGTATGTCTGAAAACTACTTAAAGAAGATGTAATGGCGTCTTTTAGGTGAGCTCCACTTCTATGTGAAAAGAACAGTCCATGGCAGCTCAACAGTTGTGGAGTTCCAGTTCACTAATTAGGACCAGCTTTGCATAGGAGGTCCACAGATAACTATGATGTCTAGTTTCAGATAAGATTTTTTATTTTATTTTAAAAAAAAAAGATGGCTAAGAGTTAACTCTTTGAACGATAGGGCAGAAAATAAATATTTGGTAAATACCAGACATTAACCTCAATACTTAATCATGTGACCCTGGTTGACAATTGTAGGTCTTCACCAGGTTTGCACGGTATCTGCTATTTTGGTCTGTTCTTTCATGCAGATATTCTCAAGAGCTGTGATGTTTTGGGGCTGTCACTGGGTTTAACTACCTTCACAGATTCTCTATTTGATTGAGGCTCACAGACTAATAATGCCATTCCAGAACCTTGAAACGCTTGTACGTAGACTTCTTTGCATGGTGATGTGTTTGGGATCATTGCAATGCTGAAAGATTCAGGACAGAGGTCTAGACCAGTGCTTCTCAAATAGTGGGGCGGGCGTGATGCGATGCCAGTAGTAGTGGTTTTAGGCACAGGTAATACGGGCAAATGCCCGGGAATAAATTTTACGGGGATCGGTAGTGACAGCGACTCAGTGGTTGGAAAAAAATCCGGTCCACTATAGACCTTTTACACAAAAACCGGAAACACGTAATCAAAGTGTAAACCAAGTTCTGGTTTGTGCTTTGTTGGCCGGAGAAATGGCAGCTAGAGTATTTTCGAAGAGCCTGTGTTGTGTTCCGAAGTTCACCAGTGCCAATGTGGGGAAGAGTGTGGAGATGCATTCGTCCACTAAAGGAAACAAATTGGACAAGGGATATAAATCAGTCCATGAAGGGTTTATCTACAATTACCAAGGTAAGCTTTAGCTAGCTTTAACCATAGCCTCATCATCACCGGTTATAACTCTGTTTACGTTAACTGCAAATCCTGGTGTTAAGAATTTGTAATATAAGGTATAACACATCGCAGTAAATATGTTATATGTTTAAGTGAGAATGCATGAGATTAACATAACAACCAAAAATTTGGTGAAGCTGTAGGTAAATATGAAATGTTATTGACATTGTCTTGTGTGTAAAGTTGTGTATTTCTATGTGAGATAACACGTAATATTTTGTTGTTGCATCCGGTTATAGTATCAAATATACTCCAGGGACAGGTGGTAGTGAGAGGTAGATGCTTCAGGTCAATGAGAGCGAGGAGCCTCACAAACTGGAGGTTTGTCTATAGACAGAATGCCGGTTGGCAAAAGTTGCCCGTTCTAGCGTGTTCATTCTTCTTGCTGCGGTTGCGGCACTTTCTTCGCTTACTATTAGTATTTTTCTGAAAGTAGGGTGACCAGACGTCCTCTTTTTTCTGGACATGTCCTTTTTTTGATACCTATATAATAAAATATCATTGAAAATAAATGTAATGTAATCATATTTGCTTTATGTACGCAGCTCTGCACACCAATTACTCTCGATGAAATATCTCACAAACTCACTTCACTCCTCTTTTTTACAAACTCAAATCTGGTCACCCTACTGAAAGTTATAGTTTCATGTCATTATGAACATTGATGTAGCAACAAAAGTATGACTTAATTGTAACCTATTTAATTTATTGTATCTAGATATCACTGGATGCAGAAAGTGATAACCTATAAGCTTTCCCCTGCAGTTGTGCGGCTGGTAAAGGATTCTGCAATCACACAGTTGCCATCCTGTTCCAGACCGCACATTATTCACAGCTGGGTCTGCAGGCTGTTCCACCCGCCCTGGCCTGCACAAATGGCTTGCAAAGATGGCACAGACCAAGAGCACAGGTGGGTTTGTGATAAAATTGTCATTATGATTTAAGAACCGATGTGTATCCATAAAAACTGTAAATGATTTTAAAAAACCCCAGTAGTGACTACAGACTGTTATTGCTTTTTGCCCTTAACTTGTAAGGGAATCCATCCTGAACCGTTTAGTGAGCTGGTGGTGCAAAAGCCCAAAACAGTTGGCAGGGACGGTCTGAGGTCCACACTGTACAAGGCATATACAGGTGATTAATTTAACTTTTTGTTGCTTTGTGAGAGCAAGTTGATTTTTTTTTAATGTTATGACTAACCAAATTATGGTTACAGCAGATATAATGAATTAAATTTAAATGCAGTGATGCACTTATGTCTAACTTTTCTTTTGTGTGACCAATAATCTTGTGTTTCTCGCTACAATTTTTCTTTTTCCTAGGGGGGGCCTTGCAAGTATAGAGGAAGACCAAAAAGGTGGTTCATGGATGCAGTGAACACAGATGTAAAGGTAGCTGGTGTTGGAGTAGAAGATGCAGAAGACAGGATTCGATGGAGGAAGCTAATTCGCTGTGGCGACCTTAGAAGGGTAAAGTCTAAAGGAAAAAGAGTTATGCTGAAAGAAGCTGCCATGTTTCATTCTCAATATTCTCACTGATGGAGGGATGTTTTTTACTAAAACCTCACCATCCACAGGCCCATTCATCCTTTCCTTGATACGGATATGTTGTCTTGTCCCCTTTGCAGAAAAGCAGCCCCAAAGCGTGATATAACTCGGTACTCTTGTCCCTAAACACAGTGAGTGGAGTTTATACCAAAGAGTTCCAGTTTGGTCTCATCTGACCACATGACATCCTCCCAATCCTCTTCTGAATCATCCAGATGATCTCTGGAGAGCTTCAAACTGTCCTGGCCATGTTCTGGGTTAAGCCACGTTGTTGTAGATTTAAATTCATGACAAAGTTGTAGTGTGTTACTAATACTGCCCTTTCTTACTGTGGTCCCAGCTCTCTTCAGGTCATTGACCAGTTCCCCTGTTTCCTTGCAGTTCTCAAGATCGTTTGAACTCCATCCGGCGAGATCTTGTATGGAGCTCCAGGTGGAGTTAGATAGTCAGTGATATTGTATTTATTCCATGTTCTAATAATTGCTTCAACAGGAAAGCATTTCTCACCAAAAACTTTGAATATTGTGGATTGGATCATCCCAGTCTTGTGCACAAGACTGTCTACAATCTTGTCCCTGGTGTCCTTTGACAGCTCTATGGTCTCGGTCATAGAGGGGTTGGTGGAAAGGTTGCAGTCTGACTGTTTAAGGATGTCGACGTGTAGCAAGAGGATAGAAGAGCTTTTTAAAGAAGCAGTAAGATGTCTGTGAGGCCAGAATTCTTGTTTGTTTGTTTGGGCTAATTATTTGCTTTTTCACCATTAAACAAATAAGCTTTTTTTTTAAATCAGACAATGGGATTTCCTGGATTGTTATTTATATTCTGTTTCTTACAGTTGAAGTGTATCTAACGCTACCGGGCTTGGCAACGAGTGTTCAAGTGACCATTCCAATGAAAAGTCTGTGAAAACGTGAGATCAGTAAATACGCGCTTTGGGCTTCCGCATTTAAAAACTCTTGTGTTGTAATGGATGTTTTTCAAGACCGTTTTTGTACTCTACGTACAAATTTGGTTATGACATATAGGTAGCATCCCTTTTATTTCATGGACGTTTAAACCATTTGAAAATTGATCATGGAGGAGAAACTAATTATTGTGGTTTGTCCCTGGATGGAATTATGACACAAAGTCTTTCATAGGTTGGAATAGAGCTGTGAAAGAAAAAGCCTGGAGTGTGGGATTTTCATTTCTTCGACATCGACTTCGACTACCTTAGTGTGTTCAAGAAAGCACGTCCAGCTTAGTAGCCTCTGAAGGGATGGACGGAGGTCTATTCTGTGACTTCCCTGAGTTCGAATCCAGGCCGAGTCCTTAAAAATGGGACCCAGTGCCTCCCTGCTTGACACTCAGCATAAAGGGGTTGGATTGGGAGGTTACGCCACCACACCACCTCAAATGGTTACCGAGTTCAGCTGCACCTGCAGCTCATCGCTCCCCCAGGGGACTGGTAAAATGTGGAGAAGAAATTTACACATGCCCAATGTGTATGCAGCACAAGATGAACTTTCCAGACCTCTATCATCTCTCTAGGTTGGACAACTTGCAGAAACAGGTGACTGACAAATATGTTTTGTGCCACTGTGCAGCCTGTCTGAGCCAAACTGTCATCTATGTAAAGCAGTTTAACACCCATACATTCTATGTGGATAGCTCTTCAGAAGACCTGGCATGATTTCAACTTGCGTGACTCTACAAACTTCAGTGTTATGTATTGCTGGTGCTGCAACAATGATGGATTCTTCAAAAGGGTTCCATTTGGGAGACGCGAATCACCAAACTGGAAAGACCAGAACAGATTAATTTTCAATCACAGCAGTTTTGCAAACAACAAATAAAAACAACTTGACACTCACAAAAGAAAAAAACGGATCAGACTAAAATGAGAAAACCAAAGTATCTTTATTATTGTCAACATGCAGAATACAGAAAAAGAGAAACTGTTTTCAGCTCACAGGTTAGAGTCTACCACACACACTTTTCTACCCTCCCAAGGCTCTTCACAATATAAGAAGGTTATTAAGAAATTATTACAATAATTCAGTTTTTAATTTCCATTTAGCAAAAATCACAAACAAAATTGTAGAAAAGAACCCCAAACATCAAAGATGACTCCAGACGCTCACAAATGACAGAGATACTTTATTTTGTAACTAGCAAGCAGCTACTCGAGATTGGATATTTGAGGAAACTGAATTATTCATGCATTTATGCAGGAAACTAACTGAAATCTCTCTACCCTCACTAATAACATTTGCAATGCTAACATTTTCATTTAGGCGTGCTAACATTTAAACTTTCTCTCACATGGATCCTTGGTTTATTTACCTGCTAGTTTACTCAATAAGGTAAGATTGTCATTTCTTTTGTCAAGCTATGGTCAGAGTCAGCATGCTGGTTCAGAAGACTGACAATTTTTCTAGAAATGCCTTGTAAATGTACGTTAAATAGCAATAATTTCCCCGGTGACGTCTTTGTGGCCATACATGCAATAATCGCCAACGGAGAAGATCAAACTATCACCATAACAAGCTATTTCTCTGAGCTAAACTACTTTATGCTGTACTGTTGGGTGTGCTTTTGTATATCTGCTTGTGCTTCAGTGCATGTAAATGTTTTATACAGTACCTAAATATAATTAAATAGTATTTAAATAGTGTCAATGGCAAATGTATGTGGAATTGTGTGTAAATATGCACATAGTCCAATGTCAGGGGCTAAAGGTTCTTGTGGACTCATAGTCTGTCATACATTTGGGTTTAATTCCTTTCGCGTTGTAGTAATCCACCACTTGGTTTGGGACTTCTGCCAGAACACTCTTAGCCAAGGCAGCTGGGGAGGCCTGAAAAAGCACAAGACAGAGAGAAGAGGCGTTAATACAAAAACACAAGAGCTCCCACATTTAAGGTCGACCTTCACTGAGCAACGTAAACCCCCATGAGTATATGGACTGGCCAAGCCCAACCAGCAGCTTCCAAAATGTATTATAGTTATCTCCGGTGTCATTACTGAGTTTGTTTAAAATATTTTTGCCAAAGAAATGTGCCACATCTTTACTATTTATGTTAGAAAGTATAACCCTTGTGCTATCCTATGGGGTCAAGATGACCATTGACGTGTTCTCCCTACCATGACAAAGGTGGATAAAGGTGGAGAGGATTTCATGTAATCCATGGAAACCAGTGAAGATCACAAATCATTGAAGAAAAAAGTTCAGTGCACTGTCTAGTGGGGTCTAGATCAGTGTTTTTCAACCAGTGTGCCACGGCACACTATGGTCAAGTGTGCCGTGAGAAATTACCCTCATTAACTGATCTAAAAACATTTTCCATCTCCAGGAGATCAGCTCTTTGTTCATCCAGACATGCCCTAATAAAACACTGAGAAATTAGGAATATGAAAGATTGTAAAATACTTTTTTCTTTGTATTTATTTGATTCTATTATAGAAATTTTGATAAGAATGACGCTACCGCAATTTAGCTGCAGCTAAAGCTGTTTTGGGAAAAGTCCTGCCCCTTTAACTGTCTCCACCAATCATTCTTGGAGGTTCAATCACACGTCATCGTCACGACCAATCAGAAGTTGTTAAAGTCTTCACTTCCTCTCTCAGTTCCAACAAAAATACCAGCTAAAGCTCGTCTTTAGCGGTGCAGCTTTCCACAGAATCGGTGTCAGAGGATGGAACAAGTGAACAAAATAATGAAGCTCGGAGACGCGAGTCTGTCTGGAGTTTGCGGCAGTTTTCACACTACATCTCCCATGATGCATTGGGTTAAAGTGACAGCGTCTCAGCGCACAATGAGTCCCTGTTAAACGTCTTGAAACCACAACGAACAGGCATCAAACAGTTTTTAAATCTTCTAACTTAACTATTATGACATCTTTTATAAAAAACAGCTGCAGATTCCAGCTTTTTCTGCCACAATCATCACAAAAATGCACATGAGATTGCAGAGGGGCTGTAGATCAATAGACTATGAGTTTCTCCTCTTTTTTTTTTTTTTTGGATGCTGGTGTGCAGCGGGATTTTTGTCAAGGTTAAAGATTCAAGATTCAAAGGGTTTATTATCATATGCACAGTAAGAAACGGGTTTCCCTGCACAATGAAATTCTTTATTTGCTGTCTGCTCCGAATGCCAAAAAGTATAGAGGAAACTGAAACAATTCACACACAACATACACACAAAAACACAAGAGTCCCGTGGCTCAAAAAAGGTTGAAAAACACTGGTCTAGATGACCCAACTCCCAATGTTAAAGTGCCTAGGATAGCACAAGGGATAAAGGAGCGGCTCCCCGTAGTAAAATTGTAGATTTTATATTTGTAGCAGCTTTTTCTGCAATACATGATTTTATATTGGTAAATAATCTTGTTATGCAGTTGCAGGATTAATCTTTTGATATTGCTTTTGGAAAAGTAATTTCTCCAACTTGAGTGGGTAGACAAAGAATAATGGTCTCCAAAAACTGGAACAAAAATGTTGCAAGCACAACTCAGTTGGATTACTGTCACCTTACAAATTTGTCTCTAGAATGGATATTGCATAGTGATATCATTTTTGAACTGCCATAATCTTCTGCCTAATTTTATATATTCGTATGCATTGCATATTTGACCTTGAACAAGATGAATAGAACAAATAAAAATGGTTGATGGATGAGTGTGATGCTGTGGGGGAACTGTCACCTCAAGGTTGAGGAAGTGAAGCCTTCCCTAGTATGTTGTCTCCATCGCTTTGTGGGGTTTTTAAGATTCCAAACCGACGCATTCGGCATTAGATGCAGAACTCCCCATAGCTGGGAGATGTTCCTGCACAACCTGGCCACTTGTGTTTAACAGTCCATCTTTATTACTTTTTGAGCTGGACTGCAAAACTCATCCTTTTTTTTTGTTTTTGTTAAATACATGTTAAAGACCCACTCCAATAATCTATTGATCTATTTTCAAAGTGTCTATTCTCCGGTGGTCTTCTAATCATATTTATGTTGTGTTTAGCCAAAATCTGTTTTCTAGGACATAGTTTCTGCAGAGCGGCAGGAGTTCATTAGAACTTCTCCTCTGAGCTGTGGGGGGGGGGGGGGGGGGGGGTCTGTTGGTGTGAAGCAACCCAGACCCCCCTTCCCCTCCCAGTTCCTGAGAACTTGGAGTAGGGAGCTTGTGGCTCACCCAACATATTTTCTACACCACAAATAAGCTCTTTTTCAAACAGCATTTTTGTGTCTACATTTTGTGACCAAAAACACCATTTTCTTCGGAGTGGATCTTCAATGTTTTATGCAAAGCACTTTGATTTGTCTCTGTGTACACTAAATGTGCAATACAAATTTAATTCAATTTTAGTTCAATAGCCCAATATCACAACACAGTTTTCTCAACAGGCTTTACACTGGTAATTGTGCAAAAACATAAAACCAGTCATAAAAGACCACAGCTGATTGCTCAACTAAATAAACATTGCTTCTTCACCTTGCAGATGATAAATTAATTAGTACTGCAAACAAGGCTAGATCTGTAATAACTTGCAGAGGAATTTCAAAATTAAATTAAATTAATGGTCAAAGTCAGAGTCTGTCGTTCGCCTCACATAAATTCTCTTAGACAATGGATCATCAAAGCGCTTCCACCGCAACCTCTTCAACTGCCCCCCCCCACCTCCTCTTATTTCTCTCACTCTCATCTACCTGTTCCCCCACTCTTTCTGTCATCCAGCAGCTCCGTCCTGCTAATCCCTTCTGAAAAGGAACGACAGAGCAGAAAATCACCTCTCCACCTCTGTCACAAACTCCCTGGCTCCCTTTTGTCTTTAGCTCTGGTTCTCAGCTGAATCCCCCCCATCAGCCCCCCACCACCACCACCACTACTACCAGCTTTCTCTCCTCTTTCCTAAACTTTACTCTCCCTCAACCCTTTCACATTATTTATCACTTCTCTCTGTCCAATTTTCCAGCTTCACATGTTCAACTCGTACTCTTTAGGATGCTGTTTTAATGAGATATAATTTCCAGACCAGTCACAGATCAAACTCACCATAACGGATCCGGGCAAACACATCTGGTCAGAGCCAGGCAAGGCTAATGCAGCCAGAGAAGAAGAACACACACTTGCAGATCCACACCGCAACCAGAGAGGAGAACGCTAATGCTTCATGACGAGCACAGCAAACATATTATGCTCACCCACCCACAAACACACACATCCAAAATCAATGTCATTTCTGAGAGGACAGGCTTACTCGTTTAAACTCACAAAGACAGATATGAATAAATCAAATGTTGAAAAAGAAGTCAAAGTTTGACCTTTTGGCTTTAGTCGAATCGTTTTACTTATTTTCTTATGATATGTCTGGTTTCATGAAACAGTTCTCCTGAAAGCTGTCAAAGTTGCAAGCTCCAGCTGTGAATTTCCAACGTCCATGTTTTCTCAGTGCTGGTTTTTCAATCAGGTAGAAAAAAACAGGTTTTTCACTTAAACTTTGTGTTGTTTTATTGTATTTTTTGACTGTACGTGTGACCTGGTAACCCTAACCCTCCCACCAGCAATCCAAACAGGAGCCCTCTGGCTCCAAGAGGCCAAAATACTATAGACTTCTATTGAGAAATAAACAGTGATTACTCAGTCATTCTATTTGTCGGAATCACCATTCCTGCTTATTTAAAAAGAAATTTTTTCCTTTATTTCAAGTTATTCAAGTTATAAACTGGCCAATCCTATTTGTAAAACTGCCAAATTAATTTAAAAAATAGCTGTGATGATAATATAAGTAATATAATTGTAAAACATTGTCAAACTGTCATAATCATCTAAAACATCTGTACTTTTGGCTCTTAGAGACAGAAAAATAAATACCTCGGCCTCTTTTCCTCACCGTACTTATGCAACACTGATAATAACGTTTTCCCTTTTGACATTTACATTAAGGGAACAAAATGTACCACCTTCCACCTTAGGCATCTTTTACTCATTTTAAACACATTAGTTGCGTCAGTGTTTGCATTTGTTTACTGACCTGGTGGGCATGTGCATGATTTTAATAAGGCTTAGGATCATATAAAAAAGCTCAAAGCAACATCTACTGTTGATCCCAGCCAGCACTCACATGTTTGAAGTCCTTGAAAGGGACAAACTGGACGATGTCTCTAAGGACAGGCTCGCCCTTGGGTGAACGCAGGATTCCATCGTCTCCATCAAGGATCTGCATGTCTGTGAAGTCTGCGTTGCCCACGCCGACAATGATGACAGACATGGGCAGATGAGAGGCATGGACTATGGCCTCCCGCGTGTCAGCCATGTCGGTGATGACTCCATCTGTCAGGATCAGCAAGATGAAGTATTCCTGGTTGTCAGGTTAAAAGGGAAGAAATGAGGAAAAGATGGCCAATGACAATTATCTTATAGCAGTAGCTTCTGATTTAAAGTCCCCACTCCAATCATAATTTGATCTATTTTCAGGGAGTATTCAGACAACCGTTTGGTCCTGACCCAGTCTGCTTCTATTTGGATGGATCGAGTCCTGAACCTTGTGTTTGGTCTGTAGTCAGACTGCCATCATGGGGACTTTCCTGTTCCGGACTAAACCTTGTAAACAAAACAATGTGACTAAAGATCTCTTCTCTCATTGGTCAGTAATTACGAGGGCGAGGCAAAGCAACTAGAAGCAGAAATTATGAAAGTCCTGCTTTTAGTTCATTCAGACTTTATATTTTGTTCACAAATTTTGAACGTCTGTGTCAACGTCAGGCTCAAAACTTTAGAAGCTTCTTTGGTCCGGTGGAGGCATCATGCTGCAGGGCAGTTACTGACAAAAAGACAGCCAAGAAGTTACTGATGAGTGTTTGACACATAGATTGTCAGGAAAACAGTGAGAAAAGCAATGTCTATCACATTAAAAGTTGTTTTAATGAGTCTGCATTCATCCAACCACATTGCAATGAGTTGCTGTGTCTCATTGCTGTTGTGTCATTGTTTTGAGAGAATTCTGTTCAGGAACAACAGGGTAACTTTTAGGATGACGTCACAGCAGCGCCTGTTGGGCGCGTGCCATATGGCGAGACACAAAAAGGATGCAAAAAGCGTTTTCAGCTGTGTAAAAATAAACGTTCTAACAAGTAAACAGTTGGACATTTTTCTTCTTATTGATAAAACGACAATCACTGCTTTACATTTATCCACGACTTATCTGTTGCTTCCTTCCTACTCTGTTTACGTCGGCTACGGTGGCCGCTTTGGTCCAGTTGTTCCGCTCTGAGAACGGATTGTATTCAGACTGAGGAATCTCAGACCGAACCGAAGCTGGATGATTGGAAACAAACTATGACCACCTCCGAAGATGTTTCAGAGAGCAGTTCCTGGTCCCAGACTGGGGTCTGCTTGGGTCTAATTATGATTACACCCAAAATTAAAAACCCTGTGTCGTTTCCTAGGACATAGTTTCTGCTGAGCTGGTGTAGTTCATTAGAAATTGATGGGTGGGACTGTTGGCGTGGTGTGAGCCTGCCAACACTTCCCATCATCTCTTTGTTTACAATCTTTTCTGCTAGCTTACACCTCACACCTCACAATCCCAAGTTAACAATAGCGGTGCAACAAAAATGGTGAGCAATACAGTAAACCCTTGTTTTTCGCGGGGGTTACGTTCCAGAAAGAGCCCGTGATAGTCAAAAACCGTGAAGTAGAAACCTCTATTTTTTTACAATTATGATACAATTAAATCCTCTATTATTCATTGAAAAGAAAGAACAAATCATTTTATAGGCTCAAACATTTGTTTCACAAATCAAAGTACTTTAGAAACGTTTTTTAACAAATAACTTCTGTTCTGTACTGTCAAATAATAATTTTTATTATCAATGTGAACAGAAGGCTTCAAATCGCGGAGATTCGCCCACCGCGACCCGAGTAATTGGATTAAACGGGAGAAAATATAAAATGATGATTATGAAAAAATACAAAGTACAGTCGGACAAATAGTGACTCGGGTGTATTTAACTGCTCTAAATTCAGACTGAGCCGCTGCATCCTGACTCCGCTCTGCAGATTTTTCTTCTTTTAAAGCCCGCGGTGCAGCTGCAGGTGTGTTTGTTCGGGAGAAGAACATAGTGATCGGCAGTTGGTGTTGCTCTTTTTTCTTCTTCGCAAAACATCCTTATACACCGACATGCCAACATCAAGAGAATTTGCAAGTACATAATGTAAATTTGGCAAGCTGTTTTATGTACGTGTACATATTAAACTGCAACGTTATTGACGCACAGGTAGAGAAGAAGCAGAGTGGCTTTTTAGCCAATCAGAATGCAGAACACAATGCACGCTGCAAATCCGTGAAGTAGCGAAACCGTGAAAAGTAAACCGTGTTATAGCGAGGGATCACTGTAATGGAGCTATCTATGGCTTTAAGCCAGATGTCTAAGCAGAGAGTTGGTGGCCTACTGATTGTAGTTTGTATGCAACAACTACAAGCTTTTTCAAACTGCTCCTGATACACAATGATCTGAATAAAGAAAAAACTCAGAAATTTAGTTTTAAGCTTAATTTTCTTCATATGTAAATATTATATAAACAGAAAAACATGATTTTCATTGGAGTGGGTCTTTAAATCAAGCTTGATCTAATCCACAGGAGCTGGAGAGGAGCAGGCATAAAGACAGCAGTGTCTTAAATGTGGGTTAAAATGTCTCAAGTTTAGGACTTGTTTCTTTCAATGTTATTGTTTTTTGCTCATCTTTTCCTTCCTGCGACATCTCACCTTTTGTTTTGCGACATTGTTTCTTGTCTTTTTTTACGTCTGTCTGCCAGAACAAACACCAAAAGTCACGACAACAGTAAAGAAGAGTGTTTTTCTTCCATTTTCTCACTCACCATGGCCTCTTTGGTGTGCATCTCCTCAGAGGCGGAGGAGGCCACTTTCTGGATGATTGGGGCAATGTTAGTCGGCCCGTACAGTTGGATCTTAGGGAGACAATTTTGGTAGGCCTCCACCACACCTTGGATCCCTGCAACCCACACCACCGCAGGGTCTTTACTTGCTTATTTATCTCTGTCGGCCCACATTGCAGCACTGACCTCACAATGTCAAAGTTCTTGTGCTTCCAGAGAAACTTGCTACAATAAATCAGACACTCTACATGTAATTTTACTCCAAGGTGACTGGGCATTTTTAAAATGCATTGCCTCATGCCACACACAAACACAATCCAACGCACATGCACCTTCACGGCAGGCAGTGAAGCTATGTTGGGAGGAGAGCACAGAAGCCTATTTCACACGTGGAGATTAGTGTTGTTTCTCTCTGTGTTGTGCAGCCTCAAATACATCCTGCAGCATTGTGACAATCTCCCCGCTGCATTTAGTGTATGTTTAAGTAGGCCTGCGTGTGCTTTTGTGTGTGTGAGAGGAGGAAAGAGGGGGTTTAGGAAAGGTGGAACAGTAGAAATATGAGGCTGAAGGTCAGGTATAGATGAGACGCACGCACTACAGAGCTGTCTGGTTCTATCTCGTGTCAGTCTTAGGCACTCACCTGCACATTCAGGATTGTCCTCATCGAAGTTCACAGCAAAGTCATGCGAAACCTTAAAGCAAGGCAGAAAACATCATCAGTAGCCACGACATACAGAAAAACATGTCAATCCCAGTTTTAAAAGGTGACAGATTTTGCTTTCATGTTGTTCTAATACAACTGACTCCAAAGGATGCCTGAAACTTTAATCCCAAGCAACTAGAACCCCCCCCCCCCCCCCCCCCCCCCCCCCCGCTCCAGCAAAGACACCCTCAAATGTCCTACCTTGAAGTCAGGTGGAATCAGAGCTCCAAAACCAAATGCAGGGAACATTTTATCACTGAAGAAATGAAGAGAGACATGACTAATTGGAAAACAAGGCAGCAAAGGAAAGAAAAATGATGGACACAAGCCTGACATCTGAATAACTTTATTTCACATATTACGCATACATACTAAATCATCTCTAGGAGACACGATTTGATCCTCAAGGAGAAAAACCGTGCATGCATCTCTGTTCTTTTAGATTGTATGTCAGCATGAGGTGAATGATGATTGATGGAGTGCTCTCTACCTGTCATAGTCTTGGCAGATCTCTCCAACAGCCACTAGAGCTTTGAGGTACTCATTGGGCTGGTAGGGATGGATGTAGTGGAGGGAGCAGCTGTTCCTCGGATCCCCGTTGGATGCTGTAAAGTCTATTGCCACCTAAAATGCGAAAAGAAATTGAAACCGTTTCAGCAAAGTGGGAACGATGAGACAACGGTAATCTGATGCAAATGTATAGTAATTTTAATTTTAGTGTCATATTTACTGTAAACTGAATCTGACAGCCTCCCATGATGTAATCCAAAAAAGAATACATCTTAATGATCTGTCAAGAAAAGGGCATTGGAAGTCAGTTTGGGTTGTCTATGAATCATTGTCTCAGACAATGATAAGAACTTGCTGGTATTTTACTAGAAGTGCAATAACAAAATGAACACATAGTGACACATGGAGGGATACCATCATGGCCTTAAATATGCCATCTGTGTAGCTAGTCCTCAGGGGGAAAGGACCCTCATCATCACGTATCATTTTTTATATGACAAAGGAAAGATAAAAATAAAAAATATCTGTGTATCGTGGGGGGAAACACAATCAAAGACACATCCAATGTGAAATATAGAATTGTTTCTGTTCTTATTTTAGGGCTCTTTTGAAATGTTGGGCTCTATTTAAACGGTTGATGGAAGATCAAAATACCACTTTAAGGTTGTTTATAGTGAGGAATGAACATAATAATACACTTAAAAGCTAAAAAACTGATTTTTCATGTTAAAGGCATGCATATATAGATGAATAGATGTCAATCACCAGTAAATGCGTGTGTGAAAATGTAAAGACACCAACATGTCTTTTGGACAGTTAAGAGGCAGATCTAATAATGCTACCAAAGAGAAAGGATGTGAATGCTTGGGTGGCCTGTGTGTAACATCACCTTGCAGTGGTTGAGAATGACAGTCCCAGAGTTTCTGTAATTCTTTTTCTTCATTTGATATTTAGGGTTGATGCATTCCCATTGGATCTGGATTATAAAACCAAACGCACACCTTTAAACAGCAGCATTAACCTGGAAATTTTTTTTGGCCCACTCCTTCGAAAGGCACGTAAAAACTCACGGCTTGTTTTTTTTAATTACCTGCTTGCCCTCCTGCTCTGCCTTCATCGTCTCTTTATAAGTGGTCTGAAACTCTCCAATAAAGTCATGTTTTCCATTGGAGTCCCAGTCCCAAACTGTACACTGTTGCAGACACAGACAAATGCACTCAGTTAGATAGCATAGATACAACATGGTCACCCCAACACACACACACTTTTACTCGCAAACAAGGAGAGAAATGCCATGGTGAATGATTGATAGAGTGGTGTTGGTGGGGGGGCAATGGAGCAGTGAAATATTAATCTGAAGACGCTGAGAGGGACACAGTTTAAGAGACAGCTTTATGAGCGTGTGTCAGCGTTTAGCCGTAATCCTTGGTTTATCTCTAAGGTGCTACTTGTGATGATAAATGACTTAATTCAAATTGGGGTCAGCAGGCCAAACTTTAATGGCCTGTGAAAAAACAACCAATTACCTCAAAGGAGCGACACGTGGACATGAACATTCCTGAAAAGTGAACAGTAATGCTCAGAAAAGTCTTGCCTGTTCTATACTTTAAACCAATCCAATGGCACCTGACTAAAATAAAGGACCAGCAACAATCTCCTCATTTCCTGTCTCCGACTTGTGCTCCACCCGATGCACCCTGCCCTTTATGTCCCTGTCATTTGTGCTTTTAATAGTGATTCCTGAGCATGAGGAAGCAGGTGCTTACTTTGGAAGCCTTGCCTCCACTTCAAGTTGCTGAGAGGTGTGCTAGAGACTAATGAAAAAATGAAGAAGCTCTGTTCCATTCACTGAATACTAACTGACAGAGAGTGAGAGACCAAGGGAGGGGAGGAAAAGGGGGAGAGGTGGAGATATGAGCAAGGAGAAGTACAATAGGAAAAAAGCTGCTATACTCTGCAGAGGAAGGTTATGCATTTATTCATTGGTCAGTAAAGACCCAGGTAAAAGAAAGTTCCAGCCTGCAGAAAAATCCCTGCCCTTTCATTTCTCACCACAGCCTTGCTGGCTAGCATAGGTTGTAGTTCTGCAAACGATAGTCCGTAGAGTCGTGAGTGTGCGATTGGGAGAGTGCAAGCCCTTTCTCCCGCTGTTAGGAGCCATACAGAGTTAAGAAGCCTCTGAATATTTAATGAACAAGTTCATGTTTATTCATGAGAGGGATAACTGTTCACAGCTGATTTGAAGCCTAGCATACACACACACCAAACACGCATGCAGGTAGATCCAATCTGGCCAGTGAAGGTGACAGTTAAAGATCTTTAGACAACATATCAGGAGACAACACCTACATGGTTTCAAAAGAAAAACCAAGGAACTAATTATGAGTGTTTTTTTTTATCGATTTGTAGAAATTATTTTCATTAATGCGTGTAGGTGCTAACGAAATTAAAAAGGTTCAGATCCTTATCTTTGAAAATAACTTTTACTTAAAGAGGAACATGAGTTGAAATGCATTTTTAATTTGGTAAAATGTCATAAACAGTTTAACCCTACTTTCATTCAACTATCGTAACTCTTCAACCGTTTATGCAGTTAACATAGATCTGCAAATTCTAAAAATGGAGAAGAACCTGCTGATTCACGTTGATCACGGGAACGGTCGAAGAGTTACAGTATGTCAAAGAGCGTGTGTTATTTAGGTGTCGCCGGTGACATCTACAGTGTTGAAGGGCTAAAGCTTTTGAAGGGCCTATATCATGCTATTCTTAAGGCTTTTATAGTAAACAATATCCATGTTTATGATCATTTATTACCGGTGGCACACAAAAGAACAATTTTTTAAATTACATTTTAATAAGTTCCTTGGTGACAATCATAAAGCAAACCATTTGATACATGTGATATGTAAAAAAATAAGTAAAAAAGTTAAAGACCCACTCCAATGAAAATCATGGTTTTGGTGTTTTTAACATGTAGTTGTAGGATTTTTTCCAACGATGGAGGACATATATAAAGTAACATTAAGATTAAAATTGCATTTCTAAGTATTTTTTTATTTGAATCGAGAATCAGCAGCAGAATACAAAATGTGCTTTAAAAAAACCTTGGTTGATATACACACTACAGACAGCGGGCCGCCAGCTCCGTGCTCCTCTCCATTCCGATCTGACATCAAAATTGTACGGCTGGATAGCTCCATTCAATGAGTTATATCACTAGAGGAGACATCACGTGGTTCCTCATGGGAGGAGAGCACCGCCATCTTGGTGAGGTGAAGTTACTACTGCAGTGCATTAATGTGAACACATTTTTTGCATAATACCAGTTCATTGTGCGGGTTTCAAGAGAACTGATTCCATGAAGGAGGAAGGTATATCATTTCACAGGTAAGTACTATAATTTTTTTCTTTTAATGCTGCAGGGGCTTCATTAATCATACACATGTTGACATGCATGATGCTGCAGGGCTGTTATCAACATGCTGCATGATGTACGTATAATTTGCTGTCGACATAAATGTACATTTTATTTTACTAAACTTGTATACAGCATACTAGGCTACTTTAGTAATATAGATTTATACATTTCTGGCTCAGTGACTGAACTTTTCTTGCAGGTTTCCAATGGATTCAGACTTAAGGAAAAAGTGGATCTTAGCAATAAAAAGAGCTAGCCCAGATGGATCACTGTGGTACCAACTAACAATAAAGTCTGGCTATGTTCAAAAGATTTGTGGAAACACATTTAGATAAGAGGCCAGACTGTTTGCCTGAAACCCGACACCATAACATCTGTGTTACACAAATTGATCACTCGCATGGATCGGTATAAATCTATTGTTTTTCTTTGTTGTTGTTGTTTTTTTTAGGGTAAATCTATTGTTCAATTTTGGACTTCTTTTGAATATTTATTTTATTATTATTATTATTATTGTTGTTGTTGTTGTTGTTGTTGTTATTATTAATAATGATATTAATAGACTTATTTTTTATTTTTTATTGACTTATTATTTATGTATTGTTATTATTTATTGTTTATATTGACTTACTATTGATTTATTATTATTATTATTATTATTATTGACTTATTGTTGGGTTTTACTAAATAATTTAAATTACATGTCAAAGAGGTCTAAAACTCCTAAATGTTTACAAATTATTTTTTTGTAAATTCTTTGTAATAATTTTTTTAATTAATTTTTTTCATAAGAAGTCCTGCAACAAAGCATTTTCATTAAAGTTTGAGCTTTAAAGGCTGACTGTTTCTCTTCTTTAACAACAACAAATGATGTATCTGTATATATATTATATATATAAATATAATATATTTACATATATGTGTAAATATATATAAATGTAAAAATATATAAAGTATATAAAAGCTACTTAGACACCTCTAAAATCAATAGAAATCACTGTCATGTGGGCGTCGTCGACCTCACCAAGATGGCGTCGCGCTCTGCCACCGTCGGCGAGGCTTCTAAAACGGGCGTGTCTCCTCTAGTGATATAACTCATTGGCTCCATTATTGCTCGCCATTTTTGTTGTTTTGCTAACATTAGCTTGGGGTTGTGAGTGGCTGTAACCTAGTGGGACAAAGGGTAGACAAATGGGTGATGGGAAATAAGCTCAACAGTCGTGCCCACAACTCTGAGGCTATGCCCTAGGAAAAAACAAAGGTTATTTTTTTTCCCCAAAAACATGTGTATTATTTGTATTCATAATTAGAAGAAATGTTGTATCATTTATGTGGCTGTATATTTATGGAGATGTATCTAGTACTTTTTTTTCTTCCTCGAATCAGGACTAATCATTTTTAGGTTGATGTATAGATGTATTTTATTTGTCTTCTTTATTATTTTTTGATTATTTGAAACAAACGCGTAAATCAATCAAATCAACTTTCTGCTGATAGACACCAAATTCCTTTATCATGAAAAAATCTCCCATTTGAGTCAGTCGGTATGATTTGATTTTTAATTATTCTTCAGTACACAAAAAAAGGTGGATTTTTAGCCCAATCAATCAAGATTTCTTTGGAGAAAAGTTTGTACCTTTGCTCTGCTCTTTTTTTTTAATGCTCAGATACGGTACTTAATATTTTCTCAGCCTTGGACTTCATCCCAAACTGTCAAAACAACAACCCGAAATCACTTATGTAGTAACTAACAGCTTGTGGCTGCTTTGAAGGGAAGATTATTTTCATATTCATCGAGCTGGGGAGCTGCTTAAATCACACAATTTCTGGCAAGGAAACAACAGGCATGTCGGTGCCACTTGGCTTCATTCTTGTTAACAAGCCTGGAGTCTCCTTAAGGGGGTTGCTAAATTGATGGACCTGCGGCCAAGGTTTATAACAGATTAACAGTATATCAAATGTCACCGGCATCATTTTCACATCAGCTGTTGCATTTAACTCACCTTTAACTCCCTGTCGTGGTCTCCACTGCACAATGTGTTCAAGGAAACTTTGAAGGATTTCCACACGGGGCTCAGGTTGTTCATGACCGTCTGCACACATTCAATCACACGTTAATATAAAAAGTTAGTGATAATAAGTGTGTGTGTGTGTGTGTGGGGGGATTACCTCAGTTCTGTGCACGAGCGACTCTGTCCCGTCATCATTTACTCTAAAAATCTCCAGAAAAGGATCCGATTTACTGAAGAAATCCTTTAGAGAGAAAACATTACAGCGTTTACCCAGATATGTTATTTTACCCCATAGATCATTCACGCACTCCCTGAATTGTTATTTGACCTCTTTTCCCGCCCCTTTTTATTTTGTTTCATCTATCCATCTCTCCTGTTCTTTCCAATTTATCCACCACCTCCCTGCAGCTTTCCACAACTCCCTTTGGGCACAACTTGTTTGGATTAGTCATCCATGGCCATGTGCATGAGAGCTAAAAATTAATATGGTTATCTGTTATTGTGGCAGGGTTCTCAAGATTAAATGGGGTTATTGTGGAGGAGGGGTGCCCACCTATCTCAGCGGGCCTCCTCTAAGGTCGGATTGTACAATAAGTATTATGTTAGCTGCTACTTCATCGGATCGCACAACCAGAAAGGCCTGTTCTACACATTTTATTACATCTTATTATCTTAAAAGAAATCTCAAATTTGAATTGATGAACACAGGCAGTCGCACAAACCTTGTCGTCCAGCTTCCGAGCGCTGAATGAGAGCTCGACGTAATCGTCATTTCCAGACAACTCCTCTGCTGTCACCTTATTGAGGAGGAGCGGAAAAAAGATGGAGAGAGTAAGGGGGGGTGCAACAGGAGGAGAAACCAGCATCAGAAGGAGGTGAGGAAAAATTAGATGGAAATGAACAGAACAGACTCTCTGAGTGTGCAGAAAAAAGTGTATGTGATTGATGCACATGCAGGTTATGGACTCTGGAACAAGCGTCGTACCATTATGGAGGACTTTCCAGAGGTGTTTCCCTGCTTGAGCAGAGCTTTGGTCAGCTTCCTTTGTGAGACGATCTGAAGTATACAGTAAGACCAGCAAAGACAGAGAGAAAGTCTTAACTCAAACGTGCAAAAAGGCCATTGTTTTATTTAATATTGTGATGTACAAATCAAGTCATTTTTGTCTGTTTCTATTCTTTTTTGGTGATGGAGTTGCTACATAGTAGTGTTTATAGATCTATGTAAGTTCATGCAATTCAACAGCAATAAAGTCACAAGTTCATACTTTCATTTTCGTATGACCACAATTAAAACGCTAACAACTTTACTAACTTTAATTGCAATTAATCAAACTGTGTTTGAAAAACTTCACACTTAATGAAATCAATGTGTTGTGTCCTGTATGTATAAACACAAATGTCTCTATTTCTCATTAAGACCTAGTGTGGATCCTCTGGGAAGACCCTTCATGTTAGGGGTGTGTATTGGCAAGATTCTGGCAATACGAAATGTATCGCTACATGCGTTTCACCAGACGATGTGTATCGCCCTGCTATCGCACTGCTTCACTCGTTCTCATCTGGAGCCCACTACAAAACACCACAATCCACGTTTTTATATGGTACTGGCAGCAACGTGGCACAGGTACCCATGGGTACACCACTCAGTACTCACCCTAAGCAAAATCAAGCAGAACATCTCTCATAACAAAAATTGCAAGCCTGACTGAACATTAAGCATTTAACCTAAACCGATTTTGGGAAATTGTGTTGTTTTGTGTGGTGTATAGCTGCTCAAAGGGGCTCAGTGTGCTGTTGCTGCCAAAGAGCCATCGGGATTGAAGTGGAAAACAAAAATCAGATGCTAAAGGATGTCTAAATATTGTCCTGTGTGCATTTTAAATCCATACAAGTATTACCAAATGAAATATCACGACATATCATCTCTTCAAATCAATTTTTACTAAGACCTCTACTTTACGCCACTGCATTACTATGTAGCCACAAGGGGCCCAAGTCTGGGTCCCCCTGTGCCGGTCCCCAGCCCGGATTAAATATAGGGTTGTGTCAGGAAGAGCATCTGCCATTAAAATCTCTGCCAAAACCCCCTGAGCAGTTCTTCAAGAAAAAAAAAACACCCATTCCAATGAAAATGAATTATTTGGTGTTTTTTTTGTGACAGTTTTCTGATGATGGAGGACATATATTGAGTATTTCTTTATTCAAATTGTTGTGAATCAGCAGCAGAGAAAAAAGTGCAGTTTGTAAAAGAGCTTATTTTTGACGTAGAAGATACGCTGGACGGGCCACAAGCTCCCTGCTCTGCTCCATTCTGATGCATCGACTTGCAGAAAATTGATCCATGTACGTCTTAGTTTTCCTCATCTCAGCAAGTATATGGATCAAAACTGTACGTCTGGATAGCTCCAATATTGCTTGCTGTTTTTGTTGCATCGGTAATGTTAGTTTGGGCTTGTGAGGGGCTGGAAGCTAGAGTGTAAACGGATAGCTCAGTGATGGGTCTCGTTAGGAGGGTTCCTCTGAGCCAATGGCTCTGCCCACAACTGAAGAAAAAATGTCTTAAAAAACAATGCAAGTTTTATGATTTTGGCTAAAAACAGCATCATCATAACTAAACGACCACCGGGAATTCTTTTACGATGGATCAAAAGATGGTCAAAGTGGGTCTTTAATGAACATCATACCCACATAGTTTTAACTGAATAGGAAAAAATGATAAAAATTATTTAGATTGATAACAATCAGTCATAAGCTCATTATGTGTGACTTTGTGGCCAACTGGCTTATTTACTTATGAATGCAGTGAAAACAATCTGAGGGAGCCTGGAGGCTTTATGTAAATACAAACTCAAGGACACTGAAAGTGCAAATGCAGACAGTGGCAGGAGCTGACCTTAAATCTGCAGATCCACAGCTGAAGCTGCCTCCTTGCACTAATTAAACTACATATTATCTAACTACTGGCTATTTTTGAAAAGGAGTCTTTACCCAATTGTGTAGTTCATTGTGATTCAATTTTATTAAAATATAAAACTCAGATGCACAAGAGCTACCTTAACCCTTCAATTGCCCACTCAACCAAATGGATAACCCTTGTGCTATCCTAGGTACTTTGACATTGGGAGTGGGGTCATCTAGACCCACTAGACAGTGCTCTGAACCTAATTTCTTCAATGATTTGTGATCTTCACTGTTGTCCATGGATTACATGAAATCTTTCCACCTTTATCCACCTTTGTCATGGTAGGGATAACAAGCCAATGGTCATCTTGACCACATAGGATAGCACAAGGGTTAAAGGCATTTTGAAAACATATTATTATTCATACGTAAAATAAATTTTTTTGTATTTTTTATTTTGTTTTGGAGGGGTTGATGAAAACCCACTTACAGTGTGTTTTTGGTGTTTCTAAAATGTTCTTGTGGCATTTTTCCCGATGATGGAGGACATATATGAAGACATTTAAGCTCAAAATTGCATTTCTAAGTATTCCTTTATCCGTATCATTGTAAATCTGGAGAAGACAAAAAAATGAAGTTTAAAAAAAATGTAGAAAGACACTGGGCAGGCCACAATCTCCCTGCTCCATTCCAGAATGGGGAGGGGAAGGGGGGCGGGCTTACGCCACACATACATGCCCCCCGCACATCTCAGAGGTGAATGTCTAATGAAGTCCCCTCGCTTTGCAGAAACTATGTCCTGGAAAGCGACACAGGTTTTTTGATTTTGACTAAAAACAGCGTAATCGTAATCAAAAAGACCTCTGGGAACACTTTTACAATGGATCAAAAGATGATTGAAGTGGGACTTTAAATAGGTTCGGGGATTACAGAAAGGAACCAAAGTAAAGCAAAAACTCTAATAGTCATAATGCATCTATACAGCTTGTTCCTAATGATGCATATTAATGTGTTTTTCCACATTTGTCTCCTGAATATGCTGACATCATAAATCTTCCAAATGTCCAGATGTATATAATATAAACCATATTTACAGGCATTGCTATGTTCCATGTGGCTTGGTTTTGCTAAAGGCTCACACATGCTTATTTTTTCACCCAAACATTTACCTTGTTCTCTCAAGAAACATGCAATTTGCTAGTTTTTTGTGTGTGTCAGTCACACTGACCTGTCCTAAGGTGCACTCCATCGCTCCCAAAAAGTCAGCATCACGGAGGCCATTGTTGCCAGAGCTGATGTCGTGCAGCTCAAACCGAAGCCTCTGAACCTCCTCAAAGTAGTAATCCACCAAGAAGATCTTGGAGAAAACTGGACTGCTGCTGCTGCGGATCACCTCCGTACGGTCCACCTGCAATTACAAACTCGCATGGGTCTATAAGACGAAACCCGGAGGTCTGCACAGCTTATGAAAAAAATTAAAACACATTCAAATCTTTTTTTAAACTACATTTACAGTACAGATCAAAGGTTTGGACACACCAGGTTGACACACAGCTGATAATCCAACTGAATAGACTGTTAGAATTTGTTTTATGGCAAGAAAAAAGCAGCTAAGTACAGAAAAACAAGTGGCCATCAGTACTTTAAGAAGTGAAGGTCAGTCAGTCCAAAAAATTGGGAAAACTTTGAGTCACCAGTCTCAGAAATGGCAGGTTAACAGCAGCTCAGATTAGAGAGCAGGTCAATGGCACACAGAGTTCTAGCAGCAGACACATCTCTACAACAACTGTTAAGAGGAGACTGTGTGAATCAGGCCTTCATGGTAGAATATCTGCTAGTAAACCACTGCTAAAGAAAGGCAACAAGCAGAAGAGACTTGTTTGGGCTAAAGAACACAAGGAATGGACATAAGACCAGTGGAAATCTCTGCTTTGGTCTGATGAGTCCAAATTGGAGATTTTTGGTTCCAACCACCGTGTCTTTGTGCGACGCAGAAAAGGTGAACGGATGGACTCTACATCCCTGGTTCCCACCATGAAGCATGGAGGAAGTGGTGTGGTGGTGTTTTGCTGGTGACACTGTTGGGGATTTATTCCAAATTGAAGGCATACTGAACCAGCATGGCTACCACAGCATCTTCCAGCGGCATGCCTTTCCATCCGGTTTGCGTTTAGTTGGACCATCATTTATCTTTCAACAGGACAATGGCCTCAAACACACCTCCAGGCTGTGTAAGGGCTATTTGACCAAGAAGGAGAGTGATGGGGTGGCTGTACAGAGGACCTGGCCTCCACAGTCACCGGACCTGAACTCAATCGAGATGGTTTGGGGTGAGCTGGACCGCAGAGTGAAGGCAAAAGGGCCAAAAAGTGCTAAGCATCTCTGGGAACTCCTTCATGACTGTTGGAGACCATTTCAGGTGACTACCTCTGGAAGCTCATCAAGAGAATGCCAAGAGGGTGCAAAGCAGTAATCAAAGCAAAAGGTGGCTACTATGAAGAACCTACAATATAACACATTTTCAGTTGTTTCACACTTTTTGTCATGTATATAATTCCATGTGTGTTAATTCATAGTTTTGATGCCTTCAGTGTGAATCTACAATTTTCATAGTCATGAAAATAAAGGAAACTCTTTGAATGAGAAGGTGTGTCCAAACTTTTAGTCTGTACTGTATGTTGTTTAGTTATTTAAATATCAGGGAAAATAACGGCATGAAAATCACATGTACAGTAGATTAAAACTCAACCATGGAAAAGAAAACCTCCCGCTTTGTTATAAAGGAAATTCTTGCATTGTTCAGTTGTAGCTTAAATAAACACATACAAAAGATTGGTTATCACTTCAACCACTTGTTTGCAGTCTCCCTTTAAATTGGGCTCCATGTGTAGCGCTCCAAAGAGTACTGAAGTACGAAAGCCCCAATTCAACACCAAGCTTACTGCTTTTGTGCATTGATTAGCCGCCTCCAAAGTCTCTTCAGTAAAGCAGCAATTACCACAAATAGCCATTAGAAAATTGTTTTACACTTATCAGCTTGACAGCTGCAAACATTGATTTTTTCCCCCCCAATGCAGCCTGAAATTCTCCCAAGCTGTTTGACTACACAGAAATCTGATTATAGCTGTAACATTGATCTCACATTTGATTATCTCTATCATTCTTTCGGACTGCTTGACACAGAAGCCAAAGTCTGCCACAGCATCAGAACATGCTGAACACTGGCGGCAGCAACTGTTTGAAAGGAATCCAACCCATTTAAATTACTGCCTGCAAGAGACTCTCCCACAATCACAGATTTAACACAGATTTTGGGTTAGGGTTTTTGCCACAAAACAAAGATACTAAACAGCCGCAATTCTTTTTTAAGGTACACCACTGTGACACCAAATTTGATGGGTAGTGAAGACATTATATTTGTCCTCATAATTCTCCTCAAAAGGGGCTTATCAAGCCTATTTTTCTTATTGCAAATATTTAATTTACTCATATTTAGCATTTTTACCTAACCTTTCTGAAAAAAGCAAGAAAAAGCTAATCAATTCTGAACCTTCTAAAGTCATTGTTGCATTATTTCTATTAGCTGTTTACAATAATGCAGGTATGAAACCAACCCCCCTACCCCGCTGATACTGTTGTCATTCAAAACCTAACAGGAAGGTTTAAGCCAGGGGTGTCCAAATGTGTGAGGGTCAACCAATCAGCCTGCAATCTCTGAACGACAGAATTTAGCCAATCAAGAAAGAACTGGGCGTCACATTAATTTCATAGGAGGAGCCCGCGGGCCGATGAAAATTTGAATGCGTGCCCATTTGGCCCACAGGCCAAACTTTGGACATGGCTGGGTTAAGCTTCAAAATATTGGATTTAAAACAACCAAAACAAGAGTTATGACGCATAATTGTGAAGCTTGGAAAAATCCTTGGAACTTTGCATATAGCTTAGTGGAGCTTCACCTGTTTATTTAGGCATTTTAAGCTTTGTTTGACCTTTGCTTTGTTTGTGGATGTATACTTTTTTTTGTCTCTACGTGTTCGATCTTTGTTATAAAATGTCAAAACTGTTTAAATCAATATTTTTGGATTTTTCAGTAAAGAAAATGGCAAAATGTACCACTCTGAGTTTTTGGACAATTTCGGTTTTTTGACTTTGTAATGTAATAAAAATGGTGGGGTTGGAGGGATATCAAGCAGTGCAAAAGAACAGTTCTGAAGATAAATTAATCAAATAAATTATAAAATAGGTTAAAAAAAGTTTTAAAAGGCTCTTGACTGAAAAGGTTTAATGTAATACTTCCTCCTTCAAATTAGAAATACATTTAGCAAACTTTTTGAATGTCTGGTGTCCTCATTATGATATGATAGTAAAAAAACAGCTCCCTAGTTTGGTTTTCCAGAGATCTTTCTGTGAAGCCTCCTAATACGGAGTTGCCAAATGCTGCACTACTTTCTGAGCGGTTGATCTTAGGGCCCAGTGGAAAACAGCTGTTAGTGTGTGAGACGGTGTGGGGGCTTTTAGAGTCTGACAGTTTCTGTGTGGTGGTGGTGGTGGTGGCACATTTGGACCTTCATGTGTGTTTTCAGATCTGTGAGACGGCCACTTAGCGTGCAACATGCAGTGATCCACAATGGAAGTTAGTATTTTATCTATTTCTCTAAACCGGTTGATCAGCATGTTATACACCTTTCTTAGAAAGAAAATGAAAATATTGGCCTGTTTCCTTTTTTGTTTCCCTTCATTTTCTGTGGTTCTGTACACATTCTGCATTCAATGTTATTTTGCTTTTCATCCTTATTTGCTTTTTTTCAACAACATACAAGGCTATTATCTCCTGTAAATCTTATGTTGTTGTTTTAACTTTCCTTTCCTTTTATTTCCTCCCAATGCTATGGAGTTTCATTCCCGCAGCTGTTTATTTCTGTGATTTCTCTTCCTTTTTTGCAGCTCTAATGTATTTTTCATGAACATAGCTGAATTACCCTCTTTAGGGAGGACCTTAAGGTGAAACTTTTGCCAAAAATGAAGGCACTCTTATTCTTTTGCCTTGAATTTCTCTGAAAGGGTGTATCAAAGTATCCATTTGACAGACCTGAACACTCCAAGACTTTTCCTTTGAAAAAAACACAGATGCAAGTTGTTCGTTCGATGTTACAAGAGTAGAAGTTAGACTTCCTACTCCAAAACAATATTTTCTCCCCTTTTTTTAAATACTAGTGTATCTTAGAATGAGTTTAATAAAAATGGTTTGTCCAGACTTACTATGGCCCTGAAGGGCAAATCCCATCATTAATTCACTCTATGCAAAAGCACATTAAAGATAATATAAAAGTTTTTAAAAAAAAGAAAACAACAACATTATAGTTTGGAAATCAGAACAAAATTCCAGAAACAAAAATGAAAACAAAAGTAACTTCCAGGAATCAAAATAAAATGTTTAAAAACGAAAAAGACACAATATGGGACATTGCTGAGTGGATGATGACAGTCATTTGAAAAGGCATGAAGTGATATTAGATCTGCTAAAATTTGATAGAAGGGCCGGACCAGACTGTCTTCTGCTCTATTTGACAAGCATTTTGAGAGGGTTTCAGGTTGGAGCACAGACTGCAGAAGGGGGGAATAAAATGTCACGTCTTGATCATGTGGCCAGATTAAAAAATAAATAAACATGGGTCTCTGATATTGTTCAGTGGGCCGGACCAAACATGGAGGCGGGCCGGATCTAGCCCGCGGGCCGCAGTTTGCCCACTCCTGCCATAGTATTAACCTTTCCCAGTTTCTTATTGCGTTGGATTTTTTAAGATTTTATTTTGATTTCTGAATATTACTTTTGTTTTCCGAGATGTTTAATTTTTGTTCCATTCCTTTTTTAGAATTGTGTTATGGTTTCTGAAATGGTGTTTCTAATTTATTTTTCGTTTTTTTTTTTATTACTGTTGTGATCTTTATCGTGTTTTTGTGTTGATTCGATTTGTTGGGTTGTTGGTGTGATTGGCACTTCAGGGCCACCGTACCGACTGTTTCCTTTGGAACCAAATTGAAAAACAGCTTCCATTAAAATAAGACTGGGGCACTTGGATAGATAGTGTCCAAAGACTGCAAATGACAAACTTTCCAAAGATGAAAATTATTAATAACTACTGTTTAATCCTCCAAAAACATGTAGTCACATATTATGTTAGTTTTATGTGGAAAAATATGTAATTCACATACTTTACCACCTAAGGGAATAGTCAAAATGTTTACAAAATCTTGTACAGTTTTTTAGGGAACTTAAATGATTACTAGTTAGATTTCTGATTCAATTCATAAACTCAAAAGGACTTACATGGCTGATGGTGAAGACATTTTGAGGGTTTTGTTCAACCCCTTCATGCCTGACCTTATTTCCAATTTAAAAAATATATAAATATCAATGTTTCTTTCCATTCAAGGGAATGCTAAATTTACGGCATGAATGGGTTAAAGCAATGAATCCCACAAGCATATGTCTGCCCGTCTTGACATAGGCATGTGGTGAACTGTGCTGAGTCGTCAGAAATATCATCTGGTTTCCACTCAGATTTCCGCAGAGTAAATACTGTTCAGAGGACTGAAATAGAAATGTTCCTGTGTACATCCTCAATGTCTGACATTATAAAAATGATCCCTTAATAATTTGTTATATTACAGACCTTAGGAAAATAAGACGTCAGTGCTGTCAGTGTGATGGACACTCTTTGTGTTGTAGCTAGAATTTACAAGGTGTCAGAGTGGATGAATCAGTGTGAGAAAGAACACTTGAGAATGATCAACTTCTGGTTTCCAGCTCTGACTCACCATAATCACTTCATTTAATAATTATGAGAAAGACATTTTCAACAGATGGGCAAATGTACAGATGCAGCCTCTTCCCCCCTCCTGTCACAGTTTCTCTTTAAATGACAGTACCTCAAACCACTGGCCATGCGACTGCATCTTCAGCACCACGCACGGGTCAGGTTTGGAGAGAGCGTCACGATCCGAGATGCCCCGGCAGGCCACTCGCAGCTCCACTTTGGTCAGACATGGAGAGCTGATGAAGCCCAGCGTGGCCTCTGCAGACTCATAGATGTTACTCATTCTGAACACAGTGTCGGGCTGAAAGAAAGAAAGAAAGACACAAGATTAACTACTTCTACTTTACATAGACAGACAGACAGATAGAATAACAAATATCTAAAATTCAGGGGGAAAAAAATCATTTTTTACATTCTGAGTGACCATGAAGACAAAGTTAGGTTGAAACTTAAGTGTTCCTCAAGGTTTGGTTTTAGGGCCCTTACTATTTATCTTGAAAATAAATATTTGTGGAGTTTCTGGTCTGTTGAAAACAATTATATTTGCGGATGATGCAACTCTTTTTTGTTGTGGAGATCATTTGGAAGAGTTTATGGATGCAGTTAGACCAGAACTTACTAAATGTAAGAGATTAATTGATCTGAATAAATTCACATTACATTTTTATGACTTTTATGATTAATGATGGAGAAATTAAAATAGTGTCTGAAATAGGATTCCGTGGTGTAATATTTGATGAATTGTTGAGTTGGAAGAAACATATTCATTGCCGAAAATCTAAAATATCTAAATCAATATCTGTTCTTTATAAATTTAAATATTTACTTCCACACATGATCTGTTATATGATATGGGGAAACATATTAAATTAAAACAGTAAATTGTTTTTCTTTAAAAAAAGAAAGCCAAAGAATAATTATTAGATCATCATATGTAGAGCTGACTAACTCACTGTTTAACAAATTGAAATTAATAAAATTTGAAGACCTGGTTGATTTCAAAATAATTCAAATCATGTTCAAAACAATAATAAACAATTACCAAAAAACACCCAAAGGTTCTTCCATTTTAGCAATAATAAATCCAATCTGAGAGGATCAAATATAAAACCAGCTGTGAAAACAAATGGTAAACTTCACTGGATCTCCAGATATGGAATAGCTGCAGGGAAGACTTTAGAAATTGTCAATCTATAAAAATATTAAAGCAATTTAAAAAAGTGATTTAATAAATAGATATTAGGGCCCTTTAACAAGGTTCATCCATATGTATTATCTTAAATAACTTTTTTTCTTTTGACCATAATTTATTGTTTTCTATGTATGTGTTTATTTCTTGTAATAATGTCAGAATTAATTTAAGTTGGGACTGAATAGAAAAAAGAGGCTTAAATTTTATAAGTTATCGAACTTCATCTGAGGCCTTTTTTCAAACTTTTCATAGTCATTTATACTTTGGGTTATTATGTTTCTTTTATCAGGTTGAAATAAATAAATGAATAAAAAAATATTTAAAAAGAAACATCCCATTTAGCTTATACTATGCCTGGTGTGATGTCATAAAACAAAATGAATATATTCAATTTCACACTGAACATGTGTTTGACACTTTCAGCGTACACATATGCAAACGTAGTGGAGATGCTCCGATTCACTTTCCTCAGGGTTTGGTTCAATGGGGTAACACACTGTTCTGCTTGAAACCGAGAATTGTGGTATCCCTAATAGATGGATAGACAGACAGATCCAATGCAGTGCGTGTACTTTCATGAAAGACACGGCTGAATTAAAGCCGACTTGGCAGGCGGCACTCAAACTGCCAGGTCAAGGTTTAAACCCTAAACCACTTTACACAAAGTGGCCAAACACTCACATGTGCAACATACAGTACCGACACGAATGCGGCTTTTTCCGGTTTCCCGTGACCTTTGCCATCTACTTGTTTGTTGGCTTTTGCAGCATTTTAGATTTTTGCACAAAAAAAGTGAAAGTAATGATCCTCCAGACCTTTCAGCTGTTTATCAAAAACCCCAATGCACACACACGCCTATGTAAATGCAAGAATTTTTTTTTTGCAGATGCACATTAAAGCAAAGAAGCACAAATGCATGCACACATTCAAAGCCCTCTGCTGAGTCTTCAGGAAATGTCATCGGATTGCTACTCAGGTTTCCACCAAGTCTATAATGTCCTTAGCATCTAATAGAAACAGCTTTTTGCCGCGGTAATGAAGAATGGCTTATTAATAATTCATCACATTTTACATTGAACTTCGAAAGAATTAGACACTTGGTTGTGACAAAAGCATTTCAGACGCTACATTGTTTTATTTCTCTAAAAGCATTAAAAATAAAGGCAGCTCCTGCTGTTCTTGAATAAATTCAGGATTTGGATTGATTCTGAGTGCACAAAAGAAACTATATCTAATGCTTTTGCAGTGAAAACTCTTCAAGTCCATCATCGCACACGCAGGTGTGCTCACTTATTCTGCTTATTGGACCTCTATTCAGAACTGTGTGGGTGTACGCAGACTCAGCCTGACACTCTTCTGTACTCCCCTATTAATTTGCTGCACCCACCTGGGTGTTTACGGCCGTTTCTGAACGCGCGCTGACTCTTGTGAGGCGTTTTCTGCATCTCCTCGCATATAGCCCGACAAGAAGGCGAGCGGGGCTTTTAAAGGATTAGTTCAACATGTTGGCAAGACATTGTTCTCTTCCGTGGCCCACCTGTTCTGAATCCTTAAAGTCTACTTGATGAGCTCAGTCTCGTGGCAAAGCGTGAAACGGGCACAAAACGTCAATTCCATTGTACGGAGGGTTTTATTTTTGTTTCTTCTTCTGGTGGTAATCTTTTTCTGTTGTCTGCATCCTGAGTCTAAAGTGTGGCCCTCATGAGAAACATGCAACACTGGAGGATCTATTTTAAGACAAAGTACTGTGTTTTTCTAAACCTTACCAATTAATATTTCATGTCTTAACCTCACTAAAGAGCGAGTAAATGCGAAACTAAGCATTAAATAGTTGTGGGATGGACAGAGAGCAAACTTTACTCTCTTCAGGGATATTAAAGTAAAAATTAATTCATTGGATTTTATTTGTACTTCCTTCGAACAGTTTTTAAAAATGCACAAAAAAGCTGAAATTGTAAAAGACCATGTTTTATAACAAATTAATATTCATACACTCACTGATTTTATATTTAAAAGTAACTTAAAAAGCTAAATTTAAGCAATGAAAATACGAGACAAGTTTCAGGTGTAAAGATAACTTGAAATGGCGGAAATTTACAGTTGTGAGTGGAAAAAAAAGCAAACGATAACAGGGTGTGTGGCTTCAATGAGAGGCAGAATCGTCAAATTATTTGGCAAATGGTCTGGGAGCCAGTGCAGTGACTTAAATCTAATGCAAGAAAAAGACTTACTCATAAGTGCCGGGGCACACTGCATAAGTATGTAAGTACCTGACTGTAATGACTGTAAACATCCAGCAACTTGTTGCTTTTTGCTGCGTGACGGTTCTACCCCCCCCTCCTCTTTACCCCCCCTCCCTTCTTTTCTTTTCCGTCCGGTCCAACAAAAACTGTTACAGATATGAGTAATATGAATAAAGTTTAGCCTAAATTACAAAAGGGGTTTATTCAAATATACACCTAGTGTGTCAAACGTTTCATCACCCCTATTGTAACAGTAAAATATGTCCAACACAAGAGGTTTTCAGCTCTTATCTGTCTGCTCAGCTGTTGGACAGGACAAGTTAAAAGAAAAAGACTCACTCTGATCATCTTTTGATGAGCATTCCCAAAGCATTCCCAGTGGTCTTTTAACTAGGATAATGCCATTTTTACCCAAAATCAAAAAAACCTTTATCATTTTCTATGGTGTAGTTTCTACAGAGCGGTACAGGTTTGTTAGAAATTTGCCTATAAGTTGTAGCTGTTGGTGTGGAGCAACCCCGCCCCCCTTTCTCTTCCACATCGCTGGGAGCTCCCTGTTTAAGTAGAGCAGGGAGCTTGTGGCCCACTCATTGTACAAATATAACTTTTTTAAATAGCATTTTTTTCGTCTGCTCCTGATTCACAACAACTTGAACAAAGAAATACTCAGAAATGTAATTTTGAGCTTCATTTTCTTTGAGGATGTCTTTAGAAAAATGCCACAAGAACATGTTCAAAACACAACTTTCCTTAGAGTGGGTCTTTAGGACACTTTATGATGTTTTATAAATATTCAGCTTTGTGCGTCAGGTTTGAAGCTTGTTTTAATTTAGCCAAAAAATGTCAAATCTGTCATCAGCCAGCATACCAGCAATTATGGTGCACACAAATTAACGAGCAGCATTAAATATATTTAAGCCTCACATATTCAATGGGTGTAGAAATGACAACGTGTTAATTAATGGGCTGCAGAGGTGTTGATGGGCCCGTTTTTAACATTTGGAAGGGGCTGTATCCGGGCAAACCTTCCGAGTCCCCACAGCTATACGCAGTAAGGGTGAGGGATCAATCTGCTGGATAATAAAAGTCTTTTTAAACTCCTAAAATATCCTGATGTTTACTTGAAGTTGGTGATATGTGAATAAAACGTGTGTGAGGCGCACTGCAGTGAGCCTTTATATTACAAGTGTAGCGTAAAGCCGGTGACACTTGGCTAGACTTAGCTGGAGGATTATTGCTGTGTTGGAAACACTGCATCTCATGTATAATTAATCTGAAAATGTACGGCACCGATTTTCCGGCCCATAAATGTGTAGGGCAGAACCCCTGGGTGGCCTCGGGTCCAGTTAGCCGAAAAAGCAGGATGACCGCAGATCTGTGGTTCTAGATGGTACCAGCTGAATATTCATGCAGTGGTCTAGTAGTACCATCCTCGGGGAGTCAAGCTCTTAGAAGTGGGTCTGATTCTGACCTGAATGTCTCTTTCTCTCCCTCTTCCCCTTCTTCCATAATTCATGTTCTAAGGGTGTGTGGGTGATTATTTTTAGCGAAGCTCAGTGAACGGTGTGTTTACAGAGACGTGGACAGAGCCACATGGCAGGTTTGTAACGCGCAGCAGATATGAGTGGGAGTGGCAAAAGTTTTTTTTATTTTTTATTGTGAACTGTTGTTTTGTGTCAGCGTGTGCATGTTCACTAAAGTGTGTGCGTGTGAAGAGCAGCAGATGCCTGTCTGTTCCAGCTGACAGCAGATGACACCAATAATAAAAAGAGATATGGAACATTTCTCTACCCAGAGCTGCTGTGTGCCGAAGCGGCCACGGTGGTTCAGTTAAGCATCAGCTGTCACATGTGTTACACATTGCTGTAGGTGACAATTAATTCTCACTTCACACTTCATCAAAAAAAATCTGGAAACATACAGTTAAAAAAAAACAACCAAAAAATTGCTGTTTTTGAAATGCAAATGATGTAGTTCCCACCAATAAAATGGACAAAAAAACAGGAAATGAAGCTTAACTAATAAAAAATTTCAGATCAAAAGCAAATAATAAACAATACATTTTAAAAAGAAATAAACACATACAATTTATTTTATTTTAGACAACTTTTTTCTGTAATCTTGAATTTGATGATTTGTTATTTGGGTTTTTGTTTTCATTTTTTTCTTATTGCATTTTAAAGACAAATCATGTTTTCGGTGTTTTTTACATGTTCTTGTGGCATTTTTCTGATGGTGGAGGACGTGTGAAAAAAAAACTTAAGATTAAAATTGGTTTTCTGAGTTTTTCTTTATTTAAAACGTTCAATCGCGGGGGGGAAAAGCGTATTTGTGATGTAGAAAATACGCTGTAGAAAGCGCTCTACTCCGCTCCATTCTGATGCATCCACTCGTAGACGACTAGATCCATGTACGTCTTTGTTTTGTTTGTCTGAGCTGGAATCTGGATCAATGCTGAACGCCTGGATAGCGCCAATGTTGCTCGCCATTTTTGTTGCACCAGTAAAGTGCAACAAAGGGTGAGAGGTTGTAGGCTAGTGGAAGAGCCTGTAAACACATAGGTGAGGGGAAGTGGGGACAGTCTTTGTCGCCTATATATCAGAGGCATTTTTTAATTAGCCACTGCTGCTCTGCAGAAACTATGTCTTAAAAAATTACACCGTTCTTTGTTTTTTTCTAAGAACAACATAATCTTAATTAAAAGACCACTGGGAACTCTTTTAAATTAGATCAAAAGATGATCAGAGAACATTAAAAAAATTCATAATTGTGTCAAATATTTGACTGTATTACTCTGAAAATGTTCCGATTCAAAACTTTGTCACTATAAGAGATATACCATTTTGAAATCTGAAAACTACCGTCAAACTGCAAATACCTTCGGAGAGCCTGGAAGTCATAAATAAAAACCAGAAGAGTCCCAGCTGATTGCTGAGGCACGTCTGCATCGTACCACTGCACTTCACTCTCAACCCACTCTCTACACACTGTGACAATCACTGGAGCTTGATTGTTTTGACCCTCCGTCTGTGAACAAGTGTATGTGCAAGTACATGCCAAATCGGTCACGAGGAGTAAAAGGTGGAAGGCAAACTCACCTGTGCTAGTGACTTCCATGACACCTGCTACATATTTCTGTGACCACAAATTCAATTATGAGATTGTAAGAGTCCAACACAAAAGAATCCAAAAGCATAGAGAAATCAACCAGAGGGAAATTTGATGAACTTTTCTGAGCAGACAGAAAGATTACTGAAGAGTTAATATGACACATGATGGATTAGTTAGAAAGTCATGAAAGATATTTGGGAAAGACGGGCAAATAAAATAGAAAGACACAAAGGAGAAAAGAAAGCAGAAACTAATGGAGAAAGATTTACTTTTATAAAACTGCTCCATTGAGGTTGTTCAGAAAAAAAAAAACATGTACCCTAACTGATTTCTTTGAAATGGGGATTTCCTCTTTTGTTTTGTTCTAGAATAACTCGTTTAAGCAATCACACAACATACATTGTTGCTGTTTCTGTGTTGGGCTGCATGTTTTCAGCCTCCACCCATCAGTGGCAGGACAGAAAATTGCGCGAAGCTCCCCCCAACAGTCTTTTACCCCTCGCGCATGATCCTACCTGCAAAGGGGAGACTCACCTATGCGTCCTGGAGAGGGGATCCGAGCGGAGCTGAGGAACTTCGCCACCGGTCACTGGACAATCACGAATACCTCTCCACCTCCGGACCCATCGCAGTGATAGATCTCTGTCCTCGCCTCAACCTACACCCCTCCACCACCACCTACTACTGCAGAGCTCGACCGGCTTGGGCACTGACAGTCCGAGCTGAACTCCAACAGCTAGGAGGATGCGCGCCACACGCCTGGTTGAGTGAAGGCTGAGGGCGAGGAGGAGGAGGACGCTACACCACTCTACTGGAGTTTGCACTACGCGGACTCCGTCAGGGGGCCGCATGGGAGCGCAGAGGACCGGGGGACCCGCGGTTTCTAAGTGCGGTGTTTTGGCGCCATCTTGTGGTGGCAGAGGTGAACTACTGCTCGCAGGGGCTGCTTCTCAGCTTTGATTGGCTGCGACGCGCCTCGCTGCTTCCTGTAATGAGCAGTGACCGCACACCTGTGACCGCCTGACAGCAGGAACCCGCAGTATCCTGCAGGTTCTTAAGCTTGAAATAGAATGATCCAGACGTTTGCAAAGTTGCTTTACAATTGTTTTGGTGGAAAGATACAAGATAGTTTTTAAAGATGAAAAATGTTGGTGTTTTTAACATGTTCTTGTAGCTTTTTTTCTGACATATATATTAAGCTTAAAATTGCATTTCTGAGTATTCTTTTATTCAAATTGCTGTAGATCAGGAGCAGATGAAAAAATTCCATTGAAAATGCTTGTAGATGTGAAGTAGAAAATCCGGGTCACAAACTCTCTGCATTCTGATGCATCAACTCGTGACTAACTAGATCAATTAATGTCTTTGTTTTCCTGGTCTGAGCTGGAATCTGGATCAGAACTCTTATGTTAGGTTGAGGCTACAGGTTAACGGGAGAGTCAACAAGTGGGTGACGGGAAGTGGGGCAGACTTGCTTCATGTCTACGGTCCTAGCCACAACGTAGAGGCAAATTTCTAATGAACTCCTGCTGCTCTGCAGAAACTATGTCCTAAAATACAACTCAAGCTTTTTTGTATTTTGTCCAAAAATGGTATAATCAAAATTAAAAGACCACTTGGAATGTTTTTACAATAGATTTAAAGATGATCAGCTGGTTTTTAATGTGGTTTGTTGTTGTTGCAATTTCTCTAGTAAACCTCACATGAGAGTTATAAAAACGGATCAACTTTTAAGGAAATATGAAGGGGAGCAAATGTATGCATCACAATATCTTTTTTTTACCTCTTTAAAAATCCTAGCCAGATGGCATTTCGTTTACAAATCAAAATACAAAAGCTGAGTATAGGTGGATTTTTGTGGCTTCTATAAATATATTGTCACTGAAAATTAATTTGTATCGTTGTAATAAGGCTATTCTAAATTTCATCCAAAAAATGGTCTTCATCAACTCCTAAACATGCACTCTTCTTGTGGCATTTTTCTGACGATGGAGGACATTTAAAAAGAAAATTAAGTTCAAAATTGCACGGTTGAGTATTTCTTTTTTCAAACCGTTGACAATCAGGAGCAGATGAAAAACAGAAAATATGCTGGGTGTGCCGCAAGCTCCCTGCTCTGCTCCATTCTGATGAATCCACTAGTAGACATATAGATCCATGTAAGTGTTTGTTTTCCACAACCGAGAGGGCATCTGACTCAGGACTGTACGGCTGGATAGCTCTAATATTGCTCACCATTTTTTTTGCACCTGTAATGTTAGGTTGGGAGGCTGAGGTACTGTGATCTATCAGGAGAGTGTGTAAACAGAGAGCTCTCGGTTATGTATGACGGGAAAGGGGGCAGGGTAGCTCTGCTCCAATGGAGCAAATTTCTAATGTACTCCTGCCGCTCTGCAGAAACTATGTCCTATAACATCACAGGTTTTTAGAATTTGCCTAACAACAGCATAATCATAACTAAAAGACCACTGGGAATGCTTTACAATAGATCAAAAGATGATCAGAGAGGGACTTTAAACCACTAATTGAAGACCGGTACATTAAATCTGTTTTTTAAACAATAAAATCATGTATTAGTAAATCTGTTCAGATCTAAATACAATAAAATGATGTGTAATTTAATGTCATAGTTTTTCTGTTATTTGTTTTTCTTCTCAGACATTTCGCATTTTTTTATTTTGGGCATGTATTTTATTTTCTAGGATCTGTTTTCCCCGTCGGGTCGCCTGTTGGATGAGATCACCCCGTGTTTTGTGGCGGAGCTCAGCCTTTGTGCGCGCGGACCACGCCCCGGCCACGGTGGAAGCGCCGCGCGGTACCCTAAGCTAGCTAGCTCCCAGCCGCTGCTACATCCGGGCGCTCCGTTAGGTTTACCCTGCGAAGATGGCGACTTCAGGGAGGAGTGCACTATTATCCTCCACCTCAAGTGGACCTAAGAGCACACTGGAGAATTCCAACCCAGAAGAAGAAGATGGACAGAACCTTTGGTGGGCGATAGGAGATTGAAGCGGGTTCATTGTGCTTACAGTTTGGGGACACTGAGAGCCCACAAAGCTGGAGAAATGATGGTTTGACAGCTAGCATGCTAAAAAAAAAAAGGCTAGCTAGCATCAGGACCAGACTCACTGGTGACACAGTCGAGCTCAGTTTAACTTGTGGCTTCATTGTTTATAAATAAATTCGTATGAATCTACGTCTTGTTTGGCTGTGCTGTAATAATGGAGGCGTGCTGTCTGCAGGTCTACCATCCTGAGTGAAGTGTCCACCCATTCAAGATCAAAGCTTCCGTCTGGGAAAAATGTCCTGGTTATGGGTGGGTATTATTTGCATGTCTGCTGGCTAGCCAGTGGGTACCGTTAGCTCTGGTACAGCCCATGAGTTGGTGATCACCTCCTCTTGCGTCTAATTCTGCGCGGTAGCTAAGCTAGCGGTATTCGCTTTGGAGCTGGAGCATCTCGCACACAGGACAGGTGTATTTCTTGAGCGCCTGCTGCTCGCGCGCGCGCACACACACGCGCCATCGAGCCGCCTCACTTTGAAACCATGCAAGTCATTGTGACATCCAGTGATGCTGCTGTACTGTAGCAGAGCTAGCAAAGATGAAAATAAACACAATGGATGACTGATTTTCTTTTCTTTCGGGCTTTAAATGATTTAAGCAGAGCGACTGCCTGCCTGTACCTTTAAATTAAGACCCACGTATATAAAACATACAAGCACATCTAAGCTAATCTGTGCCTTAAGTCGCCAAGATATAAATGTAAATGTGAACACTTGACTTGTTAGGATGTCCGTGGTGCAAAAACCCCCTATCGGTTCAGGTTAAAATGGCACAAAGAAAAAAAGATACTTGCAGACATGATGACCTTATAAAACACAGATCAAAAACAATGCATGGCAATACCATACCTCATATTCAAATTCAAAGAAATGTACATTATTTATTTAGTTGTAACTTTAATTTAACAGTATTTTATTGTATCAAAGTTGATATGAGAGTTTGAAGGGTTAAGATAAAAATAAAAATCAGAAAATCCACTCAAAAAATGCCATATGGATTTATGAAATCAATGGATCAATATTCCCCTAAAGGAACTTCCTCTCATTTCAAGCATAAATAACATGTATGTTACCTTTTAACCTTACAAATTGTAAATGTAAAACTGTAAATGTCTTCACTTTTGCCTGGTTTAAGTTGCTTGTTCATGAAATAGTTTTTTATTAAAACCAAATAAGGTATTGAATTGAAAAAAAGGAGTCACAATTTAAACTGTATGTGTTAATTGTGAACTAAATTGTAATACATAAAAGAAAGATAAATAGAATAGATTCAATAGATCTATCATAGATTCATTATTTCTTTTAAGGGGGTAGATATAAACTATTTAACACATTTTTTACACATATGATGCTCTTCCTGGTGGTCATTTTAGACAAGACATGAATGGTTTGTTATTTAAATAATTTGTTATTTACTATTTAAGTATTTCTAAACACACGATTTATTTGTATGGATAAATCGGAAAACGTCCAATAAGAATAAAAGATTGAGTTTTTTTTTTAAAGATAGTTACGCTGCAGCATTAGAAACAAAGATTCAGTGAACAACAATGCAAGTTTTTTTTTACAATTCCTTTAGAGATTGAATTCAAAGATTGTATGTCCTATCAGTGTATTTTGTGTAATTCGTGGATTTTCTATGTCTAGGTGAGGTGGGGTCAGGGAAGACCACCTTAGTGGCTAAATTACAGGGTATTGAGGAGTACATGAAGGGGCGTGGCCTAGAATACCTCTACTTCAGTGTTCATGATGACGACATTGATGGTAACCAACTACTGCCTTTCTCTCTTACATATCAACACCACTATATCAGTAGATGTACGATGATGGCATTAACTCTGAAATCTGTTCATGTGGGTTATTTTGTTTAGATCACACTAGATGCAATGCATGGGTGTTGGACGGAGACCTTTACCACAAAGGTCTGCAGGGAGTAGCCGTTCCAGTGGACTCTGTGGAAAACACTCTGCTCCTGATAACAGTTGACATGTCGCGGCCTTGGAATGCCCTGGACTCTCTTCAGAAGTGGGCTGCCGTTGCTAGGGAACACATTGACAAACTCAGAGTTGCCCCGGAAAAGCTGCGGGAGATGGAACACAGAAGTAAGGGACATAGACCCAAAAAAAAAAAAAGATGAAAGCTTTTAAAGAAAGCTTTCATCCTGAAAGAAAATGATCTTCCCTTTCAGAGAAAACAGAAGACTTTTTGCTTTTTTGTCATTGTGGTGTTCATAATTTGGGGAGAAAAGGAAACTTTTGGATTTGTAGAATATCATTGATTACTAAATGAAATGAAAACTGTGAGGAGGAGCTACCTAACCCCGTCGGCCCCTTTTGACCTGCCCTCACCCCTGCCACTCACCCTCTCCATCTTCCCCTGCCACTCTGGTCAAACCTGCAGCTTTTTTATTTTTTTCTTTAAGTTTATCTCCATAGCAACCATTTGATTTTTTTGGTTGCCTGGGGGTGATGAACAGATCTATGTAATTTTTAAAAGAATCAGCTAAAGTACACATTAGGATTTGCTTGGCAATTGATGCTTTTTTCGTTAACCTGGCCCACATTCCTAATATGTTCAGATAATATGACATATACACACATCTTTAACTATGTCCAAAAATGATTTTCTGCAGCTACTAGGCGCGAGGGTGAACTTTTCGCTCAAAGACGCAGTAACACAGTATGGTCTTTGCAGTCTAGGACAGATGCTGGACAAATAATCAGCCTTTTTTTGTCTTCACCAACAATCTCTGACAAAAATATATATTTTTTTCTTCTAGTTGTTAAACAGTTTCAGGAGTACATAGAGCCAGGTAGTGGAGAAGATGGAGTACCTCAAAGGAGAAGTGAAGAGGAGGAGGGTGTACTGCTGCCACTAGGAGACAACACACTGACACACAACCTGGGAATACCAGTCGTGGTGGTCTGCACTAAGGTACACACTGGATACTAAGCAGTTCTTAAGCCTTCATTTTTATCTTTGTTATCTATCGTGTGTTTGAACAAAAGCATCCCCCTACCTGATTGATTTAGAATGACTTCCCTGCTTCTTCTCTCTTAGTGTGATGCTATCAGCACTTTGGAGAAGGAGCATGACTACAGAGACGAGCACTTGGACTTCATCCAGTCCCACATCCGACAGTTCTGTCTACACCGTATCCTTGATCGAACATTATTTGGATTTTACATTTTCTATCTGCGTTTGACCTTTCGTGATCTAAACGTGATACTCTCTAGGTGGAAGTCTGAGCTGAAGCTTCATGCTAATGTGTTCGACCGGCGAGCCGTCGGCAGCAACACCTAAATAGCACGTCCTTTTTGACATTCTGCAACTGTTTGGCCATTGACGCGACCAAACTGAATCAGCTGATTCTGACGCAGAAAAAAACGGCTTTTCATATCGACTCTGTGGACGACAACAGCATATTGACCATAATCAGAATCAGTTGATGTACGTTGATGACGTAATCGGTTGATGAGTTATGGTAATCAAAAGAATGTCAAAACTGAATCTTAACCTCTGATGTTAAAGGGTTAATAACTAGACTATCATATTGAGGATCAGTCTGTTATCTGGCTGTATTTTCTCTAGTTGAAACCAATTGAAAACGCTAAACATACCCACAGGGTTGATGTGTTAAAACTGAGCCAAGATTGCTGTTTTTCTGTGTCCTGGTTTCTGCTAAACCATGTCAGTCAAAAGGAATGGGTAGCTTCGCTGTTGCTACATCAATGATGTATGTCACCACGGTGTGCAGGAATCCTTGACTTCAATGTCAGATGGTGCAACTCTGCTTTACACGTCAGTGAAGGAAATGAAGAACCTGGACATCTTGTACAAATATCTGGTTCACAGACTCTACGGTTTTCCATTCCACTGCGGTGCTCAGGTGGTCGAAAAAGACGCTGTCTTCATGTAAGCCCAATCCCCCCCCCCAATGAAATCAATTCCAGGGACAGGAAAAAAGTAAAGACTCTTATGGTTGTATGTCCCTCTGTCCTCCACTAGTCCATCAGGCTGGGACAACGAGAAGAAGATTGCCATACTTTATGAGAACTTCCAGACGGTGAAAGCAGATGACAACTACGAGGACGTTATAGTCAAACCGCCCGTCAGAAAGGTACAAGCCACTGTACATTTTAGAAATGTTAACTATTTTGTAACATTTTTCAGGCCACAAACCAGTTTGATGTCATGTTTACACGGACCAGCCTGTACGAGGCTGAAACCCGTCTTTTTTTTTTTTTAGCTTCCAGTTTCCCTCATCTTTTGAGGGTAAAGTTTATCTTCATCCTCTGTAAGACAAAAAAAAAATGCAGCTGCTTTAAACTTTATTAATACACTAGATTTTTGTAGAAACCATTAAAATGTGATCTCGATTTGCCCTTAACCCACAACTGTCAAAGTGGAAGATAAAAAATCCGTCGCCAACCTCAGCCTTACGTGATTTTTATGGTGCGACGGTTAAAAATTTTAGAAAGTGGTCGCTAAAACTTCTAAATATAGTTATAAACGTGAATCCACCGTATGAAGGACATTATTAGCAGCATCCTCATAGCATTAGACAGCCAGTTGCTGAAAATGATGCATTATTATTATGGTGTGTGGAACAACTGTGGCAATAAACCCATATTTGGAGTAAAGTCTCCTGGTTTTTGTCTGTCAAATGCAGATTTCTTTTATTTTGAAGTCGAAGGATCTTCTTTTTCCTCGCTGACTTTTTCTGCAAAAAGAAACTTTCCCAAAAAGTTTGTTTTTTTGCTGAATTTGTCAGCTTAAGGGATTCAGTTTAAGTAGTGGATGGATTTTCAACGCATGACTGAGTGACTTGACATGCGTCAAGAATGACCCGGATGTGGTGGGGAGAATCCAGTCGTTTTCCAAAATAAACTTCCTTTAAAATCATATTTAAAAAAAAAGTGGTGCTCATGTTACTTTTTTTCTCTCTACCAAATGTTCCACAGTGCCGGTCTGTAGCCCAAGGTCAGGGGCCACTTCCCATACCACATTTTCACCTCTTGAACTCCTCAAAATATCAAGCAGGCTTTTTTCAGAGCTTCCAAGCTCGCGTCTCTGAAGGGATCAAATTAGCAAATTCACTCCTGATCAGTTGTTGAGCTGCTGAGAAAATGAGCTAATACCTTTGCACTGACTCGACTAGATAAATAATTTTTTGCATCTTTTTAAATTCTGTGACGTGATACTTTGTTTAAATACTTTTGTTGGTGACTGTACTTGTTTTTTTTTCCTTACACTAGATTGTTCATGAAAAGGAGATACAGGCAGAAGACGACCAAGTGTTTCTGGTAAAGCTGCAGGTCAGTTATAAATAACTTTGGGTTTGCACATGAAATCAAGCTTGATGGTTTTGTTATGTAAATTTGTCTCAACTTAGAATAAATGTGCATATTATGCTCTACCATTTGCAGTCACTACTCGCCAAACAGCCCACTGTGACAGCAGGGCGGCCAGTGGTAAGTTTTTCTGTGTGAATGTTGTGGCTAATCAGCAAAGGAAAACGTCCTTTCTGTGTACATATGTGTAAAAAAACCACTACTTCGTTTCACAGGACACCTCTAGCAGGGCACCAACAGGCTCCCCGAGGACGAGTAATCGCTCTGCAGCAGCCAATGTAGCGAACGCCATGCCACAGTCTGGTAGGTACACGACCCTTCGAGCGCACTGCTTTGTTCCTGCATTGAGGATATTTTCACTTTTGTGTCTTGATGCTGCAGGTCAGACCAGTGAAGGTGTGCTGGCCAATTTCTTTAACAGTCTACTGACAAAGAAAGCGGGTACAGGAGCCCCGGGGACACCGGGCGGCGGTAACAATACTCCAGGAACTGTTCGGAAGTCAGGTGAGAAGGAGCTCCCAGTGTCACATAAAAATCCTGGTTCATCCACCTCCCATTGGCTATCCATTGTTGTTTTTACTTTTTCCCCCACTTCTGACATGACATGATGTGCTTTAATAAAATCATAAAAAGATGATGCCCATCCAGGAAAGCCTTAGTCTGAACTGCCCTTACCGGTGCATACGGGCTGCCTGGGGGCTAAGAAATGGGTAAACCTGTACGGGGCAGGCAGGTGGTCCACAAGAAATATGGTCCTAGACCAGTTGGTTCAAACACGACAATCACGCTTTCCTTAAGGTGGCTTCAAATGAAACTGCGAGACACATTTGTGTGCTCCCCTTAAGGTGCAGCTGTCTACAATCCTCCAAGCACCCATTCACCTGTGACTAAGGCTTTCCTTCTATCCCTGTGTTTAGCTCTGTGGGAAATTTTCCTTTTTAAACTATGCTCATGTACCTTTGTGCAGTCTGACTCCTAACCATTCATCATGTGTGTACGTGCTAGTCAGAGGATGCTGGCCACGCTAAGGTGTGAGCATGATATGTCTGTCGTGTCGTCTCTTACTGCCTGTGTATGGTCATCTTTCTTTCAGTCCCCTTTTCCTTTTCCTGAGCCCCCACCTTTTATTCTAAAACTAAAGAGGACCATTGATGAATTCAAGTGTAATTTACTCGTGGACTGTCAAAGTCATGTTTTTCTTTTTGCTTCTTTAAGAGATAAAGTACCGTTTTTTGTAGTACAAGGATAAAGCCATGTACCAGACCTTAATTTGTAGTTAGGGTGAAGCCCCACTTGCCTTGAGTCCAGGTATTTTGGACTCTCCCTTTTGCTGTCTGACTTTTAATTGGCTTCTAATTCTGAAGTTGGTCTGTCTTTTCCAAGCACATCCTTTTACATTTCATTAATTCAAAATTGACGATTAATCAAAACTCTCACTTTTATTAGAATCAGAACTATGACTAAACTATACTCTTGCAACAGTGACTGATTGGATACTCGCCAACTCACTGCTTTTTTATGCTTTCCAGTAGACTTTTAACTTTTCAAAACAATTTCTAATTTAAGAATCAGCTTTTTTTGGACACAGTTCTTTTCATTTTGAATTTTGCTTAAGGAGCTCCCCTCTGTGAAGTAAAATTACCAAAGGAAACTTCCACAGCTGCCTTTCTGACTTACATAATATTAAAGTAAGGCCTACTTTAATTTAAAAAAAAAAAGTCCTACTCAACAGAAAAACACATATCCTGGTCAAGAAGTTGCACAATAAAGGCTCTTGTGAATTTCCCCGGATGGATGGGGTTTTGCATGCCTTCAGACAAAGCAAAATATTTTGCCTAAAAACATTAAAATCCAAAAAGCTCTCCTTTAAATTTGTAGTTTTTTCTTTTTTGCCAATTAAAAAATGTTCTAGATGCATATCTATCAACTTTGTAGTCATGGAAATCTGCACAACACTGTAAAGAATAACCAGCAGAAAGGAAGAACCCCCCCCAAAAAAATCCTACTTGTATTTTTATCAATTATTTTGATTTAATTATCGTTTTATGAATAGTGCTTGCATGCAGCATTGCATTTCTTTTTCTTTTGCACCTCCCATTGTCAGTGCATGTGACTTTAAATAAGACTGGGACGTTAAAAGCACATTCATTCTCTCTTATCTCCCACTATTCAAATTCAAAAGCAAATGCGCATACATTATACACTTGACAGTATGTTTTAAAAGGCACTGACAACATTCATTAAACCATATATATGTTTTTTTCCTTTGATAACTTCTAGATCTTGAGGATTCTAGGTCTTTTTTGCACGTGCTTAACTCTTGATCTGTTTAAGAAGATTTGCATATTTTTAAAAACCCAACCCGATCATCTTTTGATTTATTGTAAAAGTGTTCCCAGTGGTCTTCATCTTCAGAAAAATTCCACAAGGACATCTTAAAAACAGCAACAAAAAAAAGCATGATTTTTTATCGGAGTGGGTCTGTAAGTTAAAATATAATTTTACGTGCATTTTCATTTTGATTAATAAATGACCAACTTTTACCTGAAAGCTGTTGAATTTAATACTCTTTGTACCTTTTGTATTTCCATTTTATAAGAGCATTTCATGTTTCACGTAAAAACGTGAAAAATTATAAATATATAAATTAGTTTATTTACAATTACAGTGCTTAACTAAAACATACTGTAAGAAATGCACCAGTGGCTGTAACATATAATCTAAAAACGAATTTTCCTTTTGGAGTATTGTGCTTCCTCTCTTCAGAGGTGGCTGTGGCTGTTTTTCTGTTTGCAAATTAGTTAGGACACAATGAGAACACGGACGCCTGCTGGAGTGCTTGAATTAGACCAAATCTATATCCATTTCAAAACAAAGGGATAACCACAGTTTGCACCAGCTCTTATTTTAACCATGTGCTCTTTCTTTTGTTTTTACTGCGCCCCCATTGCAGTTCAGAAATGTGCTGTTGTTTGCTGCACTGCTCAGGCTGCTTCTGTGTCGGTTTTTGGCGCGATGCTAATATTTGTTCGTGTGCATCTTCCAACCACCAATGCAGGTTCAAAGCTGGGCCTGGGCGACGTCCAGGCAGAGCTGGACCGCATATCCAGTCGGGAGACTGACTCAGACTTAACCAATGCCAACGACACCCCAGCCACCGACGGCCAGGACACATGAAGCCCATCACACTTCTCCTTGTCTCCTCTCATCACCTGAGTTACGGTCAACCTCCCCCTTCTTCCCGCCATGTTCCTCCTTCCGCTTCATCGTAAAGATGTTAGGGGAAATTAAGGGGTGGATGTTCTTTCCCGCCATCTTTCCATTTTTTTCCTCAAGAAAGAACTTTCTTCATTCCTTCCCTCACCTACACGTCGCTCCCGACGCACCTCGCTTCTTGGCTGTTACACCAAGGAACTAATACTTGTCACTTTTACATGCAAGTCTGTTTGTTACGTGAAAAGGAAGGCGGTAAGAGGGATCTGAAAATGGAGTGAGTGGAAAAGGGAGAAGTGGATTCTGAGAGGTCGACTACAAAAAAAATGAAACTGGATGTTTTATCCATCCGTTTTTTGTGACGGTGCAGTTAGTGTTTTTACTTTAGAAAAAGGCAAGGGTGCATTGGCTTAAAAGGAAGATATTGAGGACAAAAGTGTTCTTGATGAAGGGAAAAACGTGTGTGTGTGTATGTGTGTGTGTGTGTGGGTGTATCAGAGTTGAACAAAACTGTAAAAATGAGCAAGCAGAGCATGACGAGCAAACTTTATTCCATTTCAATATGTTTTATTTATTTATTTTTTGTTATGTTTTTTCTTTTTTCTTTGGCTGTTTGCATTCCAACCAAATCCTAAAGATGCTATCACACTACTGTTGCAGCCTAATTGAAATATAATTTAACTGAATGGAAACGTACTTTAAGCTGGATTCAAAAGCACTACAATTGGTTTTGGTAACTGGTCTCCAACTGGCCATGGAGGATCTGCATCCACTTCAACCCTGTAAATAGAGCACTGAACAGAACGGACGTTTGGGGGTGAGCTTTATTTGTACAAGGAAAAGCACTAGTGATTTAAGTTCCATAGTTACTGCTTATGGGCTGATTAGAAAACGGTAGCGTTGGGGGGGCAGGATGTGGGAAAAATTGCATCAAGAATGTACAGTCATCGCCTCGCTGATTGGTCCTGTTATTTCAGAGCTCCGTGTTGGCGTTTATATAATCTGATCTGTCAATCAGTTAAATAAAAGGTGTATTTATTCGGACCCGAGTGGTTTCTGTCTGTCTTTTCTGTTTTTGCTAGAAGTGAAAATGTGTAGAAAATAGAGTTTAAACTATCCAATATGAGTATAAGTGGAGAGCTTACAAATGTGGGGACCATATATACATATACAGTGGTGTATAAAATAGTTGGTACCCCTCAGTTAAAGAAAGAATGTCAATGCTCACTGAAATGTCTTAAAACGTTCAAAAGTAATAATAAATTTAAAATTTATTGAAAAGGAAATCATCAAAATCAGCCATTACTTTTGAGTTGTTGATTAACAGAATTATTTAAAAAACAAACTAATGAAATAGGGTTGGACAAAAATGATGGTACCCATAACTTAATATTTTGTTGCACAACCTTTTGAGACAATCACTGCAATGAAACGGTTTCTGTATTTGTCAATGAGCCTTCTGCACCTGTCCACAGGTATTTTGGCCCACTCCTCATGAGCAAACTGCTCCAGTTGTCTCAGGTTTGATGGGTGTCTTCTCCAAATGGCATGTTTCAGCTCCTTCCACAGATATTCAATGGGATTCAGATCTGGGCTCATAGAAGGCCAATTCAGAATAGTCCAACGCTTTTCTCTTAGCCATTCTTGGGGTTTTTTGGCTGTGTGTTTTGGATCCTTGTCCTGTTGGAAGACCCATGACCTGCCACTGAGACCAAGCTTTCTGACACTAGGCAGCACATTTCTATCCAGAATGCCTTGATAATCTGGAGATTTCATTTGACCTTGCACAACTTCAAGACACCCTGTGCCAGATGCAGCAAAGCAGCCCCAAAACAGAACTGAGCCTCCTCCATGTTTCACAGTAGGGACAGTGTTCTTTTCATTGTATGCTTCATTTTTGAGTCTACCAACATATAGCTGATGTGCCTTACCAAAAAGCTCCAGTTTTCTCATCTGTTCAAAGGACATTTTCTCAGAAGCTTTGTGGCTTGTCAACATGCATTTTTGCAAATTCCAGTCTGGATTTTTATGATTTCCTTTCGATAGTGATGTCCTCCTTGGTCGTCTCCCATGAAGTCCACTCTGGCTCAAACAACGATGAATGGTGCGATCTGACACTGATGTACCTTGATCTAGGAGTTCACCTTTAATGTCTTTGGAGGTTGTTCTGGGCTCTTTGGATACAGTTCCAACTATCCGTCTCCTCAATTTGTCCTCAATTTTTCTCTTCCGGCCACGTCCAGGGAGGTTGGCTACTGTCCCGTGGGTCTAAAACTTAATATGTGCCACTGTTGTCACATGAACTTTAAGCTGCTTGGAGATGGTTTTATAGCCTTTACCTTTACCATGTTTGTCTATAATTTTGTTTCTAATGTCTTGGGACAATTCTCTCCTTCTCTTTCTGTTGTCCATGTTCAGTGTTCAACTCAAAAGTAATGGCTGTTTTTGATTATTTAATTTTCAATAAATTTTAATTTATTGTTACTTTTGAATGTTTCAAGTCATTTCAGTGAGCATTGTGGATTCTTTTTCTTTCTAGATTTGCCTCCTTAAAAAGAAATTGACACTCTGTCATCCTAATGGTACATTAGAAAGGTAAGAGATAGAAAATTACAAAGACATAGACTTTAAACAATTTAAATACATTTATTTGCATTTCCTTGGGAGAAATAAGTATCTGATACCTTCGGAACATTAAGATTTCTAGTTCCCACAGAGCAGTTAGACTCTTAATCAACCTGTCACCTAAATAAAAGACACCTTTTTGAACTTATCACCTGTAGAAGAGATACTTGTCCACAGAATCAGTCAGACTCCAAACTCTCCAACATGGGAAAGACTAAGGAGCTTTTAGTGCATGTAAGGGAGAAGATGGTAGACATGCAAAAACTGGAATGGACTATAAAACCATCAGCAAGAAGCTGGAGGTTAAGGTGACAACTATTGAGAGCCAAAATACAAGAACGTGACCATAAATCCACCTGTAGGTCTGGGGCTCCAAACAAGATCTGACCTGGTGGGGCTTCTATGGTCATGAGAACAGTGAGAAATTGGCTTAAAACAACACGACAGGAGTTAGTTGATGATCTTAAAGCAGCTGGAACCACAGTCACCAAGAAAACCATTGGGAATACTTGACACCACAATCTTACAAAGTAGCCCTGCTTAAGGAGACATGTACAGGCCAACCTGAAGTTTGCTAATGAACATCATGTTTGAGAGAGTGACTGGGAGAAGATGCTGTGGTGTGATGAAACCAAAATTGAGCTCTTTGACCTGCTGTGTTTGGTGGAAGACAAATGCTGGCCATGACCCCAAGAACACTGTCCCAACTGTCAAGCATGGAGGTGGAAACATTATGGTTTGGGGATGATTTTTTTTCTGCACATGGCTACTTCCTGGGTGGATGAGAGGATGGACGGGGCCATATAGAACCTCCTTCCCTCCACAAAGAGGCTTAAAATGGGTGGTGGATGGATCTTGCAACAGGAGAATGACCCAAAACATCCAGCCAAGGCAGCCAATTATCTTGGGGTCTTACTTGTTGATATCTTAACATTCAAACCCCACATTGAAAACGTTGTGAAGAAACTAAAACTTAAACTGGGTTTTCGTTTTAGAAACAAGCTTTGCTTCTCTTTCGAGGTAAAAAAGCGGCTTGTGACGGCAACATTTTCATTTGTTTTAGACTATGGGGACCTTTTGTACATGAACGCTTCAACTCATTGTCTTTACAAATTAGACTCTGTATCATGCTGCTCTGAGGTTTATCACCAATTGTAGAGCATTAACACATCACTGTGAACTGTATTCTAGTGGGGTGGTCAGCTTTGTCCACAAGAAGGCAAGGACACTGGTACATTTTTATTTACGTACAAGGCCATACTTGGATTGCTTCCCTCCTACATTGGAGATTTACTAACGAGGAGAAATGTTGATTCTTATACATTGCGTTCAAATGATCAACTGTTGCTCAGTGTCCCATTTGTCCGCACAGAACTGGGAAAAAGATCTTTTTCTCACGCTGCTCCCACTTCATGGAACTCACTGCAAAAAACCTGGAAGCTCCCTGAACTTATTTCTTTAAATGATTTTAAAGCTGAGAGCACTTGAGGTCAACTCCTTTAAATGTAACTGTTTTTATAATTGAATGTAATCGTATTTGTTGTCTATGTTTGTAACTTTTTGCTGCCTCTTGGCCAGAACTCCCTTGCAAAAGAGATTTTTAATCTCAATGGGACTTTCCTGGTTAAATAAAGGTTAAATAAAAATAAAAATAAAATAAAAAGGAACAGCTGGAGAAGAAGCATATCAAAGTCATGGAGTGACCCATTCAGTCTCTCGACCTCAATCCTATAGAAAACCTATAGCAGTCATTTATAAAGAAGAGTGGAGCAAAATTCCTCCTTATATGTGCAGAAATCTGCTCAACAACTTTATAAGGGTTTTATTCACAAAGTACTACGCCTTTCTGGCAAGAAGGATCAAATTCCTATTTCCCTCAATAAAATGCAAATATGTGTGTATAAATTCCTTAAAGTTGATTTCTTGATTTTTTTTGTAAAGTTAACTGACCGAATATGTTGACAGACTTTCAGTTTTTTGGAAGTAGGCACACCTGCAAAGTATCAATACTTATTTTCTCTTCTGTAGTCTTTGTTTTTCCTGAAAAATGAGTTCCACTGAAAAGTGTCCGTTGGTAATTATGATACAGTTCCTGGTTGTAAAGTTTCCTTTTGTCTTTACAGCAAAATGCTCCTCTGTGACACTTTGGACCTTGACCTTTAACCTCTAATTTACATTACACACGTCTTCTATTTTATCTTTCAAATTCCTTGTGGAGTTCTCCATTTTTGCATTTTTAAAAATATACTTAATATTCAAAAGACTTGAGCAAATGTACAATTCTACTGTAGCTACTTAGGTTAAATTGTTTGAAAGGAAAGTAGATTTAAATTGCATACAGTGCTTAGAGGAATCCAATAAAGTTTTCATTAATTAAAAAAAAACATTTTAGTCATGTATTGGAGCATAAATTGGTTCATATAAAGCTGTTTAATGTATTTTTAAAAAGATTTTCAAGACAGCTAACATTGTAAATTTTGTATACACACTGGACTACTTTATTTTAAACCTATTATATTGGTTGGTTTACTCATGAATGTTTTTCTCTCCTTCCCTATTAAATACCAAATCTTGTTTTATTTCTAATTTATTTCTAACATTTATGTTAACATGTTTAAACCTCTCAATTTTTGCACATTCATTTGGCCATCTCTCAAATTACAGCAATTTATGACTGCAGTCCTGTCCAGTAATAGCACCAGATATACCCGTTTTAAATCAGTTCTGTTGACAAGTCTTAGAGCTAAAATCACCTGCTGTTGTAAAATAAATTAATACACAAAGACGTGACCGTGGGAAAAAAAGTCTTTTTGGACCGACTTATAGGGTGACGCTCTATTTTTTTCAAGTGCGGCAGAATACAGTATTTTTCCCCTCTTCGCCATCTTAATGTTCAATCGCACAGGCGGAAGCAACATCTTCGGCAGAGCAGCAGCGGGTGTGGTTCGGAGTAGCACGGCTGTCTCACCTAGCAGTTCTTTCCTTATTTTAAGATACGTGAAAAGGGTGGATTTTGTCTGTGGAATCACGGAGGAATTATTCGATTGCGGTAAGAATTGTGTTTTAGTTGTGTTGTACGTCTTAAAGAAAGACATATTTTGGCCAGCAAAGGGGCTCCGGAGGGGTTCTCCGATTTGGCTGGCTGTGTAGAGCAGGTTTTTTTTTTTTTTTTTTTACCGTCTGGAACTACTTTTCATACGTTTTGGTATGCTAAGCTAATCAAACCCATATTGAGGGTAATTTTGGATGTTACTGTTAGCTTATGAAACGTGTACTTAAAACACAACCATTTCAAATATATGTGTATTGGCTTGTGGGGTGTAGTGGGTTAAAGCCCTACGCAGCTTTACGAAGTGGCGAGAAACAAAAATGTTCGAATACAAATTGTTTATTTATTATGTTGGGTGGTTAGCAACCTAGCAAGCTGATTAGCTGCGTCCGTTTTGGCTGCCTCGCCACCAAGGTAAGCTACCAACCTGTTAGCTAGTAGGTGGGGGTCGCTAACGCTTGGTGTTACAGTTGGGAATTACGTGCTAATGGCATTTGGTTAGTGGGGGGCTTTCTGTGGTTGATAAGGCAGCTTGTTATTAGTTGGAACCGGAGCCACCACGCAAAAAATGGGGAGTACTGGAAGTGAATGCGGGCGGAGGGGTAGTTTCATTGGAAATCCAAGCTTCGACTCGAGGTCGGAACTTGGCCGCTGTGGGGGGAGGGAGGGAGGAGGGGGATATGCCTTTGATGTTCCCTGCCGCTGAATGGTGAATTGTGTTCGCGCTGGCCTGGAAATACCCACCGGTTTGCTCTCTCGGTATGAGGTGGAGGCTCGGCATTTCCCCTCACATTTACGGTAGTAAACCGTACATGTATTTGAAGGGCTGGCACAGCCACAGGTAACGAAGCCAGTTACTTAAATGACCCACGTTGGTGAAAACGCCTTAAGGTTATATAACGCATAGAGCCTTGGCAATAGGAAGTTAACTTAATTCGTGATTTGTTTTTTTCTTGTATAATAATGTACATTCTCCCCCCCCCCCCCCCCCCCCCCTCCCAGACATTTTGCTGTGCGGGCTGAGGCTTGGCAAGAACAATGGCTACCCAGTGTGAGTATGTTTAGTTAGTATAACAGCCCCCCGAAAAAAGACATATTGACGAAGAAAAATAATCACAAGTTGCACTTTTGGGAGAAATGTATTTTACAAAATACGGTCACTTGTAGATCACATGCACAATCCCTGAAAAAAGCATTGGACGAGGTCAGTGGGGAGCATGTATACCAGTGTTTTTCAACCAGTGTGCCGCGGCACACTAGTGTGCCGTGGGAGATGGTCAAGTGTGCCGTGGGAAATTGCCCTCATTAACTGAAAAATTAAACATTTCCCATCTCCAGGATTTCAGCTCTCTGTTCATCCAAACAGGCCCTGATAAAACACTGAGGAGTTAGGAATATAAAAGATCGTAAAATACCTTTTCTTTGCGTTTATTTTATTTTATTAAATAAATTTTGATAAGAATGACCGTACCGCGATTCAGCTGCAACTCCGGCTGTATTTTGGAAAAGTCCCGTCCTTTTAACTGTCTCCACCAATCATTCTTGGGGAGCTTAATCACATGTCATCAGTCTGACCAATCAGAAGTGGTTAAAGTCTTCACTTCCTTGTCCCGATTTAGCTCGTAAAGTCGCTCAGTTCTAACAAAAATACCAGCTAAAGCTCGTCTTTATCGGTGCAGCTTTCCACAGAATCCGATGTCAGACCGTGGAACAAGTGAACAAAACAAGGAAGCTCAGAGACGCGATCTCCGCCGGCCGTTTAATGCACTACATCTCCCATGATGCATTGGGTTGTGAGAGTGACAGCGCTCAAGGAGATCTGTTGTTAAACGTCTTGAAATCAACGAACACACATCAAACTGTTAGCTTTTTCTGCCACAATTATCTCAAAAATGCATGTGAGATTGTGGAGGGGCTGTAGATCAATACAGACTGAGTTTCTCCGTTTTTTTTTTGTTTTTTTTTTAATTTTTGGATCCTGGTGTGCCGCGGGATTTTTTTTAAGGTTAAAGTGTGCCGTGGCTCAGAAAAGGTTGAAAAACACTGATGTATACACACTTTACCAACAACTATAGTGTGGCTTTTGGCCACCATATGACAACATCATATGTATGTCTTAAGTTTGTGCAACTTACAGAAAACTTTCAAATACTTCACGTTACAGTTGCCACACCTGCTAAGATTGATTTAAATAAACGATTGAATTACCACAGTGTCCAATGCAGAAAAGGAGACCGGTGCTTTTTAAAATGGAAAGCTGTTTCAGTTCGAGAACATAAACCTTCGCTCCACAGTGACAGTGCAAAGCCTGCTATACCTCAAGGCTGAACGCTAAAAGCAGTGTTTGTTTTACTATGTCATATTCTGTTTTTCTTTGTCTTTGGTGTAGCTGATTTGATGGAGTTAGACATGGCTCTGGGTGATAGTAAGGCTGCTGTGAGTCAGTGGCAGCAGCAGTCTTATTTGGATTCAGGAATCCAGTCTGGGGTCACCACCACTGCACCATCTCTGAGTGGCAAGGGCAATCCTGATATTGAAGAGGAGGACCCAACACTCTATGACTGGGAGTTCAGCCAGCCTTTCACTCCAGAGCCTACAGGTATAAAACAGTTGAACATTAACATGACATGCAGTACAATCAATTTATGCTGCTGTATACGTTGAAATGTTAAATGTTGTATTTTTAAAATCAGAGGTTAACAAATCTGTTACTCCCAGTCTTTGGGACCAGCCGTGTCTTTTACTCTATGGAGGACAGAAGCTTTGAGCTGTATTGACACAGTCACAGACCAACCCTCAGCTACGTAAAATATATTACACTGAGTATTTAGAGTTTTTAGACATGATGTGTTTTTCCAGAATAATCAAGAATGTTTTTCTATTTGGACCTATTCAAATTTTAGATCCCTGTTGTTGGATTTTAATGTTTTGTTAATGACAGGTCATTTAAAAAACTTGCAATAGAGGAACCAAGTATGACTCGTTTAGAAGTCTGAATACAATATGACTTTACCTCAACTGTTTTTTTTTATTCTGTCTTAAATATTTAAATAACGAAGAAGTTTAACAGCTTATTTCCCCCAAATCTTCATTTTCTGGAGTCTCACTGTGTTTATGTTTCACCTCTTTCAGACATCGAGGGTTATGCCATGACGCGAGCTCAACGTGTCCGTGCCGCAATGTTTCCGGAGACTCTGGAAGAGGGACTTCAGATCCCTCCCACCCAGCTGGATGCGGCTCATCCAACAGCAGTGCAGCGTCTGGCTGAACCTTCTCAGATGCTGAAGCATGCCGTGGTCAACCTCATTAACTATCAGGATGATGCTGAGCTGGCCACACGTGCTATACCTGAACTCACTAAACTGCTCAACGACGAAGACCAGGTATGGGAGAAAACTACAGTATCATTACCTATATGTATCCAAGCTAATCGCTTTCATGATCACTTCACTAAGTATTGTAATTGCGCTACTTAATGGCAATAGTATTCTTACATCCTTTGACCGCTCATCTGAAACTAACCTCATTCCCCTCGAAGGTTGTTGTGAATAAAGCAGCTGTCATGGTGCATCAGTTGTCAAAGAAGGAAGCGTCGCGCCATGCCCTCATGCGTTCACCACAAATGGTCTCTGCGGTTGTCCGTGCCATGCAAAATACTGGCGATGTGGAGACTGCTCGTTGCTCTGCCGGCACGTTGCACAACCTTTCCCACCATCGTGAAGGGCTGCTCGCAATCTTCAAGTCTGGTGGCATCCCTGCTCTGGTCAAGATGCTAGGGTAAGAGAGTTTCAAAGAGAGGGCCATAACATTTTGATTTTAAATGCTTTTATTCCTATTCAAAAGGAAAGGAAAATATTGTACAGTAATCTTTAGTCACTGTAGGTGACTATAGCTGTGGACAGGAAGGATCTGCTGCAGCAGTTCAGGGTAACAGGGTCTCTCTTGAGGCCTCTGACTAAAGACACTGTTGTTGTTTAATTGTGTTACAAAGATAATGCTTAAAGATTTGTAAGGATTTAAAACAGTTTGTTTACCTCTTAAAGTGGCTTCATTCATTACTACATATTTGATTACATTTTCTGCAAAGCACTTGTTAGAAATATTAAAAAAAAGCAGGTTTAAGCCTTCTTAAGAAGAAGAATGTTAAATAGTGATGTTCCTCAAGCTTGATATCAGATGGTCAAAAGAAAACAAGAATCTTTGAGCTTTTGTGTGGGTGGAGTCCTTTTATTCCAGTGACAAACTTTTGTTTTCTGATTAGAACTCCAAGAAAATGTCCTGTTGGTCTGAACCATCTCAACACTTAGTCTGAAAACACTTGGGTTCCTTCTTGCTATGGTTTTTTCCTTTGTGATAATCCAAACAATCAACTGGCAAGTAGTGACGACATGGTGGATATCACCTGCATTCACTTGCTGTGTGGAACACAAAGCATATTTTAATCAAGCTAGTTTCTATAATAATGTATCTGGCTTAAGTTATTAAATATGTGATTCACTGTTCTTTCTTTGGTGGTTGTTAATTGTCTTGTTTTTGTGTTTTTTATGCAACCCTGATATTTGGTTGGGTGCCACAATGTTTGATTACTAACTAATCAAACAGGACCCTAGCAGAACAGACTCTCTGCTCTTTCTTACATCTTCTTTAGTTATTGGTGGTGTTTGTTTTAGTTACTTAAAACTGCATTCAAAAAGCATCTCAAGTGTCCCCGTCCCAGAATCTGGGATCTGATCACATTTGTCTTTAGAGGCTTTTCTTTGAGGAAATGGCTGTTCTTATAATGCAAGCTTTTTGGGGGGGTCTTGTTTGTAGCTCACCAGTGGACAGTGTGCTGTTCTATGCCATCACCACTCTCCACAACCTGCTGCTGCACCAAGAAGGGGCAAAGATGGCGGTTCGTCTAGCTGGAGGACTGCAAAAGATGGTGGCCCTCCTGTCAAACACTAATGTCAAGTTTCTGGCAATCACTACTGACTGCCTGCAGATTTTGGCTTATGGCAATCAAGAAAGCAAGGTATCAAATGGTTGTCTTTTTTAATTTTTTCATTGTACATGGCCAGGTTTTTTTTAAATTAGTCCTTTTACATGTTTTTTTAAATTATCAAGCGATTGCAAATATAACTATAAAACTGTCCTTATTTTAGCTGATCATTCTGGCCAGTGGTGGCCCTCAGGCCCTGGTTAACATCATGAGGACTTTCACCTATGAGAAGCTTCTGTGGACTACAAGCAGGGTGCTGAAGGTGCTTTCCGTTTGCTCAAGTAACAAGCCGGCGATTGTTGAAGCTGGTACGTACTCACGCGGGGAACTGAAACATGGTGGGCATGGACATGTAAAATAAGGTCTTGTAGCAGTTTATCAAAGGCCTCTAACTTAAGTCATTTGCCTGTGTAGGAGGCATGCAGGCCTTAGGGCTTCATCTGACAGACCCGAGCCAGCGTCTGGTCCAGAACTGCCTCTGGACTCTGAGAAATCTTTCAGATGCTGCCACTAAGCAGGTAAGTACAATGAAGGGGACATCCCATTTCTTCATGAAGGACTCAAATACCTGCTGAAAAGATGCTTTTTTTTTAAATTTTTGGTATCTTGACCTGCTTTGGCTGCTTCATCACTGTAGGAGGGGATGGAGGGTCTCCTCGGGACTTTGGTTCAGCTCCTCGGCAGTGATGACATCAATGTGGTGACCTGTGCAGCTGGCATTCTCTCCAACTTGACCTGCAACAACTACAGTAACAAGCTCATGGTTTGCCAGGTAAAAACTGGTTCTTTGTGTGTGTTGAGAGTTGGATGTGATCACTGAACATGTCATTCCGATAGGTGGGTGGCATTGAAGCTCTGGTGCGGACGGTGCTTCGTGCCGGTGATAGAGAGGACATCACTGAGCCGGCTGTCTGTGCCCTGCGGCACCTGACCTCCCGCCACCAGGATGCTGAGATGGCTCAGAATGCTGTTCGCCTCCACTATGGTCTGCCTGTGGTGGTCAAACTACTCCACCCTCCATCCCACTGGCCACTAATTAAAGTGAATTTTTCTTTTAATAATCAACCAGTAACAAGGTAACAAAGTCGATTTATTGAATCTTATGATTTTTTTTCCCCCTTTCTATTCAGGCAACAGTTGGTTTAATTCGCAACCTGGCTCTCTGCCCTGCGAATCACAGCGCCCTGCGGGAGCAGGGTGCCATCCCCCGACTGGTCCAACTGCTTGTCAGAGCTCACCAGGACACCCAAAGGCGCACCAGCATGGGAGGCAACCAGCAGCAGTTTGTGGTAACGAGATGTTGGGTTTTCAGTGAGGGGTTTGTTCCTTCCTCCTCTCCTGTACTTGACACATCATCATCTCCTTCAAAAACGCTTTAGGAAGGTGTTCGTATGGAGGAAATCGTGGAAGGTTGCACAGGAGCTCTGCACATTCTAGCCCGGGATGTTCACAACCGAATTGTCATCAGAGGGCTTAACACCATTCCGCTCTTTGTCCAGGTAACTAAATAAGTATCTTTGATAAAACCTCTTTCTTACATCTTCATTTTTAACAAATCTTCTCTGTTCTTCTATCCAGTTGCTGTATTCTCCAGTGGAGAACATCCAGCGTGTTGCAGCAGGTGTTCTGTGTGAACTGGCCCAGGACAAGGAGGCTGCAGAAGCCATTGAAGCTGAAGGAGCCACTGCACCCCTCACCGAGCTGCTCCACTCCCGCAACGAGGGCGTAGGTAAGTCTGTCAAAAACACAGAGCCAGAAAGAAAACAGTTTGTACTTTGCTGAATAGGTTTTTTTTCTAAATCCCCCTCTAGCCACCTACGCTGCAGCCGTCCTGTTCCGTATGTCTGAGGACAAACCCCAGGACTACAAGAAACGTTTGTCCGTGGAGCTGACCAGCTCTTTATTCAGGACGGAGCCAATGGCTTGGAATGATGTGAGTGCACACACTTTTATTTTTTGCACTTTTTTGTAATTCAAAGTGCCAATCAACTTTTGATCCTCTTTTCCACAAAATGGCAAAGAGTATTGGAGCTATCCAGCCGTACAGTTTTGATCCAGATCCAGCTCGGATGAGGAAAACAAAGACGAACATGGATCTATTTGTCTGCAAGTGTATGATCGGAATGGAGCATATACCCCCCCCCCCAAACTACATTTTTTCATGTTCTCCTGATTCACAACAATTTTAATAGAGAAAAACTCAGAAATGCAATTTTGAGTTGAATTTAAATACATCAAAAGAAAATGACACAAGAGCAGGCTAAAAACACAGTTTTTATTGAGGTGGTTTTTGAGTCTCACTAAAGATTTCTTGCGTAAAATTGAATCTCATCGAAATGTTTATGCCAATATTCTTATATTTTTAATTTGTTTGGCTTCTTTGCAGACTGGAGACCTGGGACTGGATATCGGAGCACAGGGAGACCCCCTGGCTTACAGACCAGATGGTGAGTTGATTTTAATTATTTATTTATTTGATTAAATGAAAACGCCTTAAATGTGGTAAAACAATTGCAAAGTTATGCAAAGTGTATTTATTTTTCTTTCCTTCAATAAATAGAAATAACAAAGGTATTAGAATTTTGGAAAGCTGTTGAACGTTGAATTTAATCCCATCTTTTTTTCTTCTTAAGCCTTCACATCTCATGCTGGGTTTGGTCTCAGGATGGCTGGCTTTTTAAAACTGTGACTGAATAATTTCAGATGGAGCATACAGAGCCTACCCAGCCAACTACGGGCCGGACGCCCTGTTGGACCCAATGATGGAAGGTGCGGACTATCACACTGATGCTCTCCCTGACCTGGGTCACCACACTGACCCTCTGCCAGATCTCGGTCACACCCAGGACCTGATGGACAGCAACCAGCTGGCCTGGTTTGACACCGACCTGTAGGATTGGTAAGACGAACTTTTTCAAATCTCTCTCTGCTCATATAAGCAGCTGCATTTGATGACTATTTATTATTATCCTTTTTTTTTTTTTTATCAGTTTCTCCGGATAGAAGCTGCATTATGACTGGCCTGTATTGTTTGAAGCAGCATTATGATTGCCCTGCAGAGTGTTAAAGGTGAAGCGGAACCGGTCTTTGGAAGTGCCTGACACATGAAAACAACAATGGTTGCCACAGGAACGCTGAAGCATGTTGAAATTTGGAGGGAAATGAGACTTAAAGTACCCGATATGGAAACACAGTGGAGGTCTAAGAGCAGGTTAGCTTTCCGAACGAACGCACACGAGGTGAATCTTGAGTTTGAAACACTTGTTTTAGCCTGGCCTGTATTACCAATATATTTTTCTTTCCTTTTTATTTTTTACTCTGAACATTTTAATTTTGTTCTTTTTGTATTATTCATTCTGTCATGGTACTGACCCAGCTTGCCTTCACACTAGCTATATTCTTTTTCTTTTCAGTGCTAACTACCTGTAATTTTATTCTTTTTAAGGAAACGTTCATTACACATAGTGTTAAGTTATAGTGTTATTATACAATGTTCCTTTGCTGACGGTCAAATGTGTAGAACACTAATAATCAGTTGAATTGTACTCTGACTTAAAGTGTAACATTGTGTAGTTTGTTTTTTATAATCTCAAAAATGGAGAATTATGCATTCTTATGTGCTTGTTGAAGCATAAAATATGTCAGTGTCACAAATGTTCTAAAGGGGGCTGGGCAGAAATTGAGGGGGGATCGGGGGACAAATCTAGAGACGAGTGTTTTATATCAAAGTATCACTGGTAGGTTAACTATTTTGTATGCCATCGTTGGATGTCTGATAGAACTCTAACGCTATCTCTTTGGTGGTCGGATAAAACCCAGTTTTATGTGCTATCAGGGGTAGCTACGTTGACAAACAGTTGTAGTCCTGCTGTGATTATTTTCAAGAGGAGTTAATAACACGGCTGAAGAATTAAAAATGGCATTTTATTTCAGTTTGTATCCTGTGTCTTTTGTCCCCCACAGCTTACTTTGGAGAAATGAAATTAACCCTAAGACTCGGGTAGAAAACATATTGGCCAGCAGCTAGTGTTAGCAACAACACCAAACCAATGTGGGCCCTGCCCATATTGAGCCACGCCTCAATGTGCACACTGCAGCCATGTTAGCCGTCTGTTTGGCCACAACCTCCCTGCTCCACTTGCTGTGCCGGTAATGTTAGATTGGAGGTGTGAGGGGCTGTAAGCTAGCAGGAGATGGTGTAAACAGAATTATCAATGGGACAACGCCAAGGGTTGCTCTGCACCAACAGTCCCACCCACAACTCGGGGGACATTTCTAATGAACCACTGCTGCTTTTGCAGGAAACTCCTAGAAATTTAGGCTAAAATAGTCATCATAATTATCCCTTGTGATATCTTAGATGACCCCACCTTTGCATTGACGTGTTCTCCCTACCATGACAAAGGTGGATAAAGGTGGAAACATTTCATATAATCCATGGACACCAGTGAGGTTCACAAATCATGGAAGAAATCAGGTTCAGAGCACTGTCTAGTGGGTCTAGATGACCCAACTCCCAACGTTAACGTGCCTAGGATAGCACAAGGGTTACAAAACAACTGGATACAATTTGAAAATGAATCAAAAGATGACTGGAGTGCGACTTTAAAGCCTCTAATATGAAATAAACCTTGGATCGTGGTGCCGGAAATTTTCAGTAACAAACCAGAAAAAAAAAGTAATTTTTAACAATGGGTAAATCTTGTAAAATGTGAGTAGTAGAACATCTAAAAGAAATCATGTCCTCACTATAAAGGAAAACTATTTTTTTTACAACTAGATTTATGGGTTGTCCTCATCTCGAAAGACTAAGTCCATTTTTATTTACATTCAAGTGGCTTGAAATGATTTTTTTATTTTTCTCTATCGATTTCCAACCATTTTTCTATTTTGTTTAGATCTGAATGGTGATATTAACAACTGTGAAACTAGATAAAATCTTGCATTTTACTTATATAAAAATCAGTACCTTTACATTGTACCAAAACATATAAACCACAAACCTTAAAGGGCTACAACTATTTTACTGTTGACTAAAATAAAAATCAAATTAATTTTAAAACTTAAATGCCCCCCATCAAATCTTATTCATCAAAATTTCCCAGGCAGAGTGGCAAACACGCATGCACTTTTATGGTAGGTTAATGTCATAATCTGTAAAGATCAACAGCAAAACAAACGGCACTGACCATGTCTGTGCAACTGCCCCTCCAACGCATGGAAAAGAAGACGGGGCAGCATCACACATCAGATGAAACAGAATAAAGGCTCTAAATTTGTGTTTTGCCCCCTCAAAAAGATGTATTTGCTCTCGAACAAGCCAAACCCCGCCCTGTGGAGCAGACAGGACGCACAACAAGTGCAATTGGGAGGCTTATGAAGGCAGGATATACATAAAAAGGTCAAAATAAGCACATACCTATTTTTAGGGATAAACAAAGGTAACATTTTAGGAAATGCATTCAACTGTTAAATGTGTTTGTCATGGTTTAAGTTTAGATTTTAAATTCAGCACACATTGCATGCTTGTCTGAATTGCCTAAAACCTTTTTTGTTTTTAAAGGAAAACTACATCACAATTATACCAGAGTTTCCCCACAGATAACTGATATTTAAAGTTGGTAGGACCTTAACTTTTCACTATTGACGACTATTGCTCTATCTATGAAAGTTGCTAGTATCAGTGAAAAATATAAAATCCGGGTCCTTTTCTTTTTATTTAGCCTTTCATTAATTGAGCTCTTAAAAGCTCCTGTATGTGCTCCTCATATGAAGCTGCATTTTGGAAACTCTTTTGCAGATTTTTCTCATTAACATGAAAAGCATCACCTCTCATAAAGTCTGCACAATGTTTTTTTTGCACATTAAAATAATCAGATGAAAACCTCAATTTGAACTTTACTCTTGTGACTTTTGTTTAAAACAAAAAAAAAATCACAAAGAAGCTTGAACATGAAGCTTAATGTTTGTCCTCTTTTGAAATGCTTTGAAATTGTGCCAGTAAAAATATGTAAAACCTTTAAATCTGACTTTATGAATGAGATCCTCCTTTTATTGTTCAGTACAACTGAGTTTTAGGGAGGGAGCTGGTTTAGCTCGTGCTGGTTTGCGGCGCCTTCCGTCCGTGAAACCCGGGTTCGACTCCAGGCTGCTCCCTGTTCCCTTCTCTACCTCTGTGCCGGTCCCAAGCCCGGTTTGAGAAGGTTGCGTCAGGAAGGGCATCCGGCGTAAAACATTGCCAAGTTTACCATGCGACTCATTCGCTGTGGCGACCCCTGATGGGAAAAGCCAAAAGAGAAACAACAACAACTGAGTTTTAGGGCCACCATAAAAAGGTACAATTACAAAATTTACAGTTGTAAATTTATCAGAAAAACTTGTAAATTTATTAAATTTTAAATCACAAATGTATGAGGGGGAAAAAACACGTAAATCAACGAGAGAAAAAATTGTAAATTTACCAGATTAAAATTAAAGTGAGCATACAGTGAAGCAGCAAGTGAACGCAGCACAGCAGCGGAGCAAACACTAAACTTAGTTGAACAGGTGAGCTGCATGTTTGGAAGCTCATTTGTTTGATTCATTAATGTTTTATTCATTGATTGGTGGCTTGTAGGATCTCTGCAGCCGTTGATGAAGACTTCGGTGTCCCTGCAGATGTCCACTTCAATCCTTTCTTCCTCCATAAAAGACAATATCTCTAAGTCTGAGGAGGAGCAGCACCTTCTGTTATTTTCAGGGTTCTAATGCTAATATAACAGACTATATTTTCATTCATCTTTGTTGTTTTGTGTTAAAACGAGACGTTTCCTCTGGAGGAGGGGATGTATGTAACACTTTTCCTTCCTGGAGATTTTTTACATAAAAGATACAAATTTCAATCTGAACCATGCAGATTCTGTTAATCTGAAACTGAAACGTTAGAACATTTCTTTTACAGTTGCAACCAGATACAAATATTTTGGACTGATATTCACAATTGGTTGTCACTCAAAGTTTAAAATATTCCCTTTTTTCTTCACCTGACGTTCTTCTCTTAATGGAAAATCTGGACCTGGGAATTTCTGATGTTATCAATGCTGTTATTATTTTATGCAAACATTTCATTTATTTATGTAAATGGTAAAAATTCATTCCCTTTGTTTGGTATTTTTTTGAATTATTATAAGTGTCTTAAATGAATTCCAAACAAAAACAGAAAAACAATCAAATATATCAAATATCATAAGTATTGTTATTTGAATTGTTTTTTGGCTTGCCTTTGCCTTCTTTTCACATTTTGTTTTGTTTTTTCTATATGTGCATTTACGTTTGTTCACCCTAACTTGGTTTGTATATGAGCATTTATAAAAAAAAAATAATAAAAAAATAAAAGACCTACACTAAAATAGAAACACACAGGGCTTATTACCATTACTGTTATTTGGTCTTTTATGTGTGTTTGATGTTAACAATTGTTTCTTTATTGTGATACTGACTGTGAATTTCTGCAAATTGAAAAATGTGCAATAAAGTTTATCGAAAAAAAACGCCTTTCTTTCCGGTTTGGTGTTTCTTCTGCGCATGACAGGACCATGACGTCAGGTGACAAATGGACTTCTGGGTATGTGAATGAAAAGGAAAATACAGTAAATTACACATATTAAGAAAGAAGTTATCCATCTATTAACTATTTTATTTTTATTTTTGTTGCATTTATACCAAAAAAGATTAATTAATGCAAAATATGTTAAGCACATTTGATCTTATCTTCTAAATTCAATGCATTAAAGTTACAAATGCTCTACAAAATGAGATTTGTAAATATTAGCAGGTTCCTTCAGATACAAGACATGGCATGTATCAATGTTTCAACATGGTAGCATGAAAAAAGTCTCATTTTTGTGTGCTTATTGTTTGCACACTATTATAACAATAACAATGATTTGTTAAAAAGAAAAGCATTGATAAGAATAAAGATATAATAGCCGATATGAACCCAGTGTAGTAAAACTAAAGTGCTCAAAAAGATTTGAACATTTTTCTTATTATTATCCCTTAAACAACCTGCTGACAGTCTGGTGCAATTTTGGCAAATGTGATTAGTAAAAACTGAACATCACCAAACCTTAAGTGGCTTTTTTTTCTTTTTAACTAAAAGTAATTTAAATTTTATTTCAATTTCCATTTTTCTGAAGAAAGATGATGATAATTGTTGAAGGTAAAAGAGGCATTTGAGGCTTCAGATTCCAGGGCAGGACAAGAAAATACTGGTTTAAAGAATACACCCATTTATTCATTTTTTTTTAAACAAAACCTTTAACATGGGCATTGTTAATGTGTAAATCTGAATGGGTTTAAATGATGCAAATAGGTCTCATCATCACACACACAAAAGACAAATGGAATGTAATGGTTGTTCATTGGAATTTCACCCCAGCCTACGACTCCATTTTCAACTTAAAGGTTTTCTTTAAAGGATAATAGGATTAGCTGTTAGGTGAATAAAACCAGCATGAAAAATGTGAATATTTGTGTAAAAGTTGAAAAAAAAAAAAAAACAACAACAGTCCACAATGGAGTGCAGCCTACCTTTGTGATGATGTTAAACCATTTCCACCACGTGCTACAGTTGAACATGAATGGAAATGATCCAAACGTAATGCTGACTCCACATTCTGGGACTTAAACTAGTTTAACGATCTTTCTTTTAAAAGGACTTCTTCTTTGCCATCTGCTCCCTTCAGGGCTCCTCACACCAAATCACCCACTTCCACCTGAAGGAGGGATCTGCAACCTCTTTGACTCCCTCCCTCCTTTGTGGCTCTTTGGTTGAAAAAAACAAACTGGTTAAAAGTTTAAACTGTAACCTTACCTTTTGGACTAAAAGACAAGCAAAACAAAACAGCCAGAAAAGTCAAAACTTAAATCAACTCATTCCTAAACAGATGCAGCACAGAACATCTCACTTCCCAGGGGTCCTGACTACATTACCCACAATGCTCCTACAGTTAATCAAGTCAAACATTATGACAGATTTCTGAGTTCCATGTACCACAGTAAATCAACATGGGGTCAGTGAACCAGAATTCATACTTAAGGAGCACCAGAGCATAAGGTAGACTATCTATTATTGAACAAAATTCAGGCTTTTTTATGGTAAAAAAAAAAAAAGGGTTGCACAATTTACCTGTTATTTGATTTTAGTTTGCTAGATTTACACATTTTTGACTGAGCTGCACCAACTACAATAAAATTACCTGTGTATATAAATATTTTCTCAGTGCTGGCATGACACCACCTGTAACTGCATTTGCTGGGATGATCATAAGTGGTACAGTGAGTCTTTTATTTTGAAAATAAGTCATATGAACCTGTCAAAAGTTATAAACTATTTCATTTTTGGAAAAATGTCTTTATGTGTATGTGTTATTTATAAAAACAATAGCGTTATTTTTTCACATAAATCCAAATCCGTGTCTTGTTTTTGACAAAAGACATTGCAGCTTCTTCTGGCTCCTGAATGGCTCTTTAAGTGTTGAAGGTTTCAGACTCCTGACCTAAATCCCTCCTCATAGCCCCAACCTGAGCATCTTTTATCAATATCATCACTGTCTTCGTGTGTCCATACCATTTAAGATACTTTGCTGCATTAATCTCGTGTCTGAGATCCATCCTTGTTATTCCCGAAGGGAACTTGAACATCTTCAGCTCTGCCACCTCCAGATTTGCCTTTTGCTCACATTTGCACATGTAAAGCTGTTTTTGAAATGACCTTTTCCTGTGATGTCTGGCTCCACCTCCAACATCCATGGGTCATCATCTCATGAAAAGGTGCTTGTTAACCTTTGGGACCCACCCTGTAATCCCCTATTGTACAAATAGGACTTATGTGCAGACTTGAAGGTCCACCAGCTGGAGATCTCAGACCAACACGGATCTGGAAGCCCCTGCAAGGAAGATGGAGAAGTCTGGAGTTCCAGGAACCTTTCATCCAACCAGTGGCACCCGGAGAGAAGTCTATGGGAATGCTTCCACCTACCTGGCAAAGATTGCAGTGGCCCTTCATGATGCTCCGGACCAGATGCTCACCTTCACTCAGGTGAGATGATTCAAATGGAATACTAATTGATTCTTTTTCTATTTATTTATTTATTTCAGCTCAAAATGTTAAAAAAAAGAATAACCCCAATTGAATATCTTGTAGTTGATTCAGAAGATGGAGCCACTGATTTCTGAGGGCAGAAAATCTGTTGAGAACAACATCCGGGTGTGTTTGTCAACGCACAGATGCTTCAGAAAGGTTTGTTTTGGTCTTTAAATGTGCTAGTTTAGCTTAATTTTGCAACTAAAACCTGGATTACAATTACTTTACTAGATTCCAGTGGTGCCAGACCCTGTGACTACCAAGAGAAACTACTGGAAACTGGACTCTAGCCAGATCACAACAAAGATGGTGCGTCGTCACCTCAAAGATCTCCTGCACCTCTTCCCCGAGCTCGCCTCCAAAGTGGAAACAGGGAGCAAAAATCAAAGATCAGGAAAGCAGTCGGTGCTCTGCTCTCCTCAACCTGCTGCCTGTGATGATGCCCGGGTTAACGGGAAGTTCAGCAGCTCCTTTTCCATTGAAAACCTGCTGAAAAAAGACACTACTCCAGCTCGGCCGCTCAGAGCTTTTCCACCGTCCATTTTGCTGGTTAAAGCGGAGCAGCACCTTTGTTCAGATCACAGATCAGCTGGAGAAAAGACGGCTGTTACCTGGGGGTCTGAGCAGCTTTTGTTTAGTCAAACTCCTGCTGGAAGTTTTACATTCTGGTCAACAGGGGGCAGCATATCCCACTGCCTCAATACTGGAGGAATGTCTCAATCAATCTATGACATGCCAGTGATACTTGGGTCACCATCTAACTACTGATCGCTGTAGACACAGCTACATTAAACCAGTGCAATATAGTTTGTATTTTTTAAAATATGTTTTTACTTTTTTTATGTTTCAGAAGTGAGGAGTTTGTTTGATTTGGAAAAAAACATTGTTAGAGATATAAAGTACCATTCTGAAGACGAGCTAAAATCTAAACCGTCTGCCTTTGTTAAAGGTTAACACTCTTGCAGTCATGGCTTAACAAGTGACATAATACATTACAAAGTAGACTAACTGCAGCTGCGAGTTTGACTTGAGCAAATGAGTTAATGTGGTTGGGAAAGGCAACTGAAGTCCTGATAAAGGCTGGCCCAAAGAGGTCAGAGTTAGTTTAGGCTTGAGAATGGGTAGTGAGGGTAATGACCTGATAAACAGGAGGGAATGCTTTGTAAAACATGAAGTTGATGGGGGCTGTTGGAAGCCTTTCAGCTCCTTCCTGACCTAAACTACCTAATATAAGACAGCTGCTGAAAGTCTTAGGAAAGGAGTTCGACGGTCTTCTTTACCAATGGACCTTTCTCCATAAACAATTCCTTCTAAATGTCCATCTAAGGAACAGTTAAGACATTTTGATCCAACAGCTCATTTATACAAGAAATGTTTTTTTCCTTTTTTGTACCCCTATCCCCCATTTATAATATCCCAACTCTCTCTTGCCTTTTCAAAAAAAATGAATGTATGCAAATATAATATAAATAAAGTTTAGTTCCAAATACAAAAGGAGTTTATCCAAGTCTACATTTCATGGGTTGAAAGATTCATGACCCTCTATTGGTACAGTACAATCTGAAAGATTTGCTCAGCTGCTGGAGAGGGGTTAATTATAAAAAAACAAACAAAAAAAAGACAGATCTGTAGTTGTAAAAAACAGATATATTTTATATTAGATATTTTTAGACTATGAAAATTGTAGATTCACACTGAAGGCATCAAAACTGTGATTTAACACACGTGGAATTATATACATAACAAAAAAGTGTGAAACAACTGAAAATATGTAATATTGAAAATTCAAAGTAGCCACCTTTTGCTTTGATTACTGCTTTGATGAGCTTCCAGAGGTAGTCACCTGAAATGGTCTCCAACAGTCATGAAGGAGTTCCCAGAGATGCTTAGCACTTGTTGGCCCTTTTGCCTTCACTCTGCGGTCCAGCTCACCCCAAACCATCTCGATTGAGTTCAGGTCCGGTGACTGTGGAGGCCAGGTCCTCTGTACAGCCACCCCATCACTCTCCTTCTTGGTCAAATAGCCCTTACACAGCCTGGAGGTGTGTTTGAGGCCATTGTCCTGTTGAAAGATAAATGATGGTCCAACTAAACGCAAACCGGATGGAAAGGCATGCCGCTGGAAGATGCTGTGGTAGCCATGCTGGTTCAGGATGCCTTCAATTTGGAATAAATCCCCAACAGTGTCACCAAAAGCACCCCACACCATCACACCTCCTCCTCCATGCTCCACGGTGGGAACCAGGCATGTAGGGTCCATCCGTTCACCTTTTCTGCGTCGCACAAAGACATGGTGGTGGAACCAAAAATCTCCAATTTGGACTCATCAGACCAAAGCAGCCCAAACAAGTCTCTTCTGCTTGTTGCCTTTCTTTAGCAGTGGTTTCCTAGCAGATATTCTACCATGAAGGCCTGATTCACACAGTCTCCTTTAACAGTTGTTGTAGAGATGTGTCTGCTGCTAGAACTCTGTGTGCCATTGACCTGCTCTCTAATCTGAGATGCTGTTAACCTGCCATTTCTGAGGCTGGTGACTCAAAGTTTTCCCAATCTTTTGGACTGACTGACCTTCATTTCTTAAAGTAATGATGGGCACTCGTTTTTCTGTTCTTAGCTGCTTTTTTCTTGCCATAATTCAAATTCTAACAGTCTTTTCAGTTGGACTATCAGCTGTGTGTCCACCTGACTTCTGCACAACACAACTGATGTCCCAACCCCATTTATAAGGCAAGAAATCACACTTATTAAACCTGACTGGGCACACCTGTGACGTGAAAAACATTTCAGGTGAAGCTCATCAAGAGAATGCCAAGAGTGTGTAAAGCAGTAATCAAATCAAAAGGTGGCTACTTTGAAGAACCTACAATATGACATATTTTCAGTTGTTTCACACTTTTTTGTCATGTATATAATTCCACATGTGTTAATTCATAGTTTTGATGCCTTCAGTGTGAATCTACAATTTTCATAGTTATGAAAATAAAGAAAACTCTTTGAATGAGAAGGTGTGTCCAAACTTTTGGTCTGGAATGTATATTTACTAGTAAAGAGAATTTAAAACAATTTTATGAAGAAAAATAAAAAACTTTGTTTTAAGGATTAGTCTTAAGAACAAATTTTCCATGCAGAATTGCTCTGATGCAGCATTTCCTCTTTGCAGGACTTAATTTCCTTTAGGAAAAATGTTTTTACAACTCTTGCTGTGCTTATAAAAACATTTTGCGATGAACTTTTCCATGTTTCTATCTTTTAATTTAATTTCTTGTTCAAATCCTTTAGACAGTAGAACAATTCATGCTACCCCCCCTCACTTGCCTTGATAACCTTACAAAGACCTTGCCAATGACCTTGCTCCTCTTTTTGCTGCGCTCAGCTTTGCCATGATGTTTGACTTGTGACATGAAGCGGTCTTCTGCAACGTGACCTTAGCAACGAAGCGTGAATCCTCCCCTGCCAGTTTTTCAAGCCCCCTTTTCAGCTGACTCCCAAATATTAATAGTTCTTTTTTCTGTTCACTTTGTAAATAATCATCCACGTTTCTAAAAGCAGTTTTAATTCATAGTGTTACACTTATAAGACTATATGCACAAAAAAAACATGCATTTTAGCATTTTTGGGGGGGAATCACGAGTGTTGACATATACATATGAGCATGTTTGCTTGTATTCCTATATATTTACATATAAACACAGAAGCGTTGGCTCCTTTCATGACCTTTAACCTCTTGCACTTTCTTCTGACCCATCTCCCTTCTGCAAAAACTGACTAGCAAACTGAACTTCGAGGTCAAGTAGGACAAAGCCCCATGAAGTAACTGTTAGTTGTCAACAGAGGACATATGGCGCATGCACAGCCATGGCAGTTCTTGCAAAAAGGCTGATGTGTGAGGTCTAAAGTAGAGGTTAAAGCTTTTGTGTAACCATTTTTAATTTATATGTATCTTATTATTGCACTAAGTACCTGAACTGACCTCTTCATGCAGCAGTCGATGCACATCCAAGTTTCCAGTTCAACTGCGGTCACAACATTGGACAATAGTACATAGTTAATAAGTAATTTGTGAATTACTTATCTAATTTTTTTAACAGCCTTACTGTTGTTTAAGAGTGTGTCATATCAGATCAATGAATTGACTTTTAAAAAGCTGTTATAAGTTGAAGAAGTATTTTAGGAATGCTCTCTTTATTACTGGGATTATTACGGCTCTAGGAGGCTTCATGCATGTGTGATTCTCAACTGAGAGGAAACATTTCAATGTCAAGTTGTAAAAAAAACTCACAAACTTTTTTATTATACTAATACGATGTATAAAATGACAAATCAGAAGTTTATATATCATTAAAAACGTAGCCATCTGTGTGTGTTTTTGAGTCAGACAACACTGAAACTGCAAATGAAAATTAACAACCAGAACACACATGAAAACATGAAAACAGTGGAAAATGTGATTGGTCGTGGGGTTTTTTTAAACAAGAGGGAATGTGGCAGGTAACCAGGAAGGAACCATAACAAAAACCACTGTTTAAAATTTAAACTGACAGAAAACACAAACATCCTTCAACCAAAAACATGCAGGGGACCACAATGACGAGCACCGAGTTTAAAACCAGAAATCCAAAGACTGAATTTACACTGAGAGAATATTAACACATTTACTCTTTTGTTTTGTTCTGCTGCTCATTGCAACAGAATACACATAATCAGTGCTTTTGATAATATTTTTCCGAAGTGCTCTACTGTGTGGTTGAGTAGGCAGTTAAAGGGTTAACAACAGCTGACAATTTAAAGTCCCACTTCAATCATCTTTTGATCAATTGCAAAAGTGTTTCCACAGTTTTTTTTAATCCCTTTCTTGTTGCTTAGAGCAGTGGTGAGAAGTATTGGAGTTATCCAGCCGTACAGTTTTGAGTCTAAAACCATCTCAGACGAGGAAAATAAAGACGTTCAGGGATCTATTTGTATGAAGGTAGATGCATCAGAATGTAGCGGAGCATGAAGCTTGTGGCCCGCCGATTGTAGTTTGTACGTAACGACTGCAAGCGTTTTTCAAACTTTTTCGCCTGCCCCTGATTCTCTACGACTTCAATAAATACTCAGAAATGCACTATTATTCCTTGTTGTTTTTTTTTTTCATATCATCAGAAAAATGCTACAAGAACGTGTCAAAAACCCTCAAAACACACATTTCATTGGGGTTGATCTTTTACTATTTTTGCAATAGGTTTGTTTTCTTATTTTGGACTCATTCACCCTTTTACATCCCTTTGACCCAAAGCCCAAAAAGCTTGTTTGTGATGTTCTCTGAATGGTAGTTATGCAATCTTCTGCTGGAAGCAGATGTATTCATGTATCTGATGCTCCTCTAAATTCTAGCAGAGTTCCAAAGAAATCCTTTTGTTTTTGCACACCCACAAGGTGCCTAGTTTGTTTAAAACCTTTAACAAGAACTAGTCAGTGAGTCTCAAGCATCTCCCTGCTCTCCGCCATTTGTGACTGATTAATCAAAGCCAGGAATTTCTAACAGATCCCATCAGATCATGTGAGGGGGAAGACAAAGTCAGGGCTGTCTGTCACAAGGCGACAATTTACCATGCCAACCACAAGAAGGGTTGGGCGAGCTAAACAATTCTCTCCCGACAACATACAGCGCTTCCATCCAAAGGGATTACTGCTGGACGACCTAGATTGCTGTCCTTCTGTCCATCATGCCCCCCCCCCTCCCCCCTAACTGATCAACAGATTACAGTCAGTCAGAGAGTACTGAGCTTGGCACTCAGACAGAAACACTGAGCATGTGACTGAGTGGCACGGAGGGATGGAAACGAAAAAAGCAGCTTGTTTTTCCTCCTAATTGTCACAACTATATATAGATATCTATATTTAGATATAAGTATACATATATGCACATCTGTGCATGCAAATGAACTCTGTGGGTCTTTGGTGAATGTTTATGCCTCCCTGTCGATGTTCCTATAATCTCTGGACAGATGTTCTGCCACTTGTTTACACAGAAGCCGCTCTATTGTACAACTGAGCTAATATTAGCTCTCAAATGCCCGTTTCCTCCCATCTGACCTCAGCGCCTACTGAGTATTGTACAGATATCTTGCTGTCATCTTTGCCATGCGTGATATTTGATCATACGGCTCTGTTGGAAAGAGGCTGTTTGTTTGTTTGTTTGCTTCAGAAGCTAAGCAGCGTGTTGTTCTGAAAGTCAGCGGATCAGCACTCAGAACCCTCTGTTCTCTCGCCTGACTGTCCAAAGCAAAGCACTGGGCGTTTCCTGAAGGCGCGTTTGAGTGACATGAGAAGATAAGAGAGCTACAGGCGGGCCGTCACGTCTCCCACGCATCTGTCTTCTTTGTCCTGATTCCAGTTTTATATTTCTCTTTTTTGATTTCAGCAGAATAACACAGAAACAATATATTTTAATAAAAAAAGAAATACTAACAATTAAAAAAAAAACCAACTAGACCAGGCTGGACAGTATATATATAATCTTTTGGAATGGTAATTATTTATTTATTTATTGCAGTTAGAATACTACAAAAGATTCTATAATAGGTTTTCCTGTTAAAAAAATACTTAATATTTTAACTGGAACACTGTGATGAACCCCTTTGGTGGAAAATACATCATGGAAAGTTCACACAACCCTCAGCAAAAAGTATTTTATTTAAATGTACTACAAGTATACTTAGTCTGTAGTAAAAGTGAGGCAGTATACTTGAAGTTTACTTTTTATTTACTATCTATATATTGCAAACTTAAAATGTACCAATTTAGTCTGAAGAAGTATTCAGTTAGTATACTTTGTACACTAAGCATACATGGTCTATACTTGCCTTACCTATACTCAAATATACGTAGTAAATAAACATCAGGTGTAATACTTTTTGCTGAAAAACATCCAACTATGAGGAAACCCTCAGAAAAAAGTAGTTTATTTAAATGTACTACAACTATAAATAGTCTGTACTCTATATTTTGCAAATTTGAAATGTTCCAATTTGTGAAGTATACAGTTAATATACTTCATACACTAAACATCCATAGTCTATAGTTGCTACTTATACTCAAGTATGCTTAAAGATGAAAATTCAAGTGTACTGTTTTGCTAAAAATGCCAGAAAATGTATTTCCTCAGTATAAACAGAAGGTCAACGACAAGGGCATGTCACTGGAACCCAGCACTTTCTCTGCAACATTGTTTATGATCTTTTAAAGCACTTTTAGTTTAGCATGACTTTATTTATGCTGTGTTTTTGCACCAGAGGAGGGACCTCTGCGTTATCGCAGTCATATCACGGCTTTATTTTATATGCCTTTGAGGCGTGTTGTTTTCTTATCCTCACTACAAGGAAAGACGAGAATCATTAACTCCTGAGCAATTCGAGTCAGCAGCTCCTTCTTAATAACAGACAACAAATCATGCTATAAAGTTGACCGCACAATAAGACTTTCCCACAACAAACAATTTAATCATTAATTATGAAGCCATGCTTGAGCAGTGCTGACTGTTTTAGCTGAGGCTCAGCGTATGAGGGAATTCAGAAGCTGAGGTTAGTCCTTCCAAAACACTGTTTGTCCTCTAGATTCACCTCCAAGATATCATTTAAACACGGATTTGAAGTATTTCATGTTCTTTAAAAGTTTTTTTGAAAACAAGTTTCTTAAAATTTTCATGTTTTGGATTCCTTTTAAGCACTTTAGACTACCGGTAATAAAAGAAGTGCACTTGCTTTTATTTTGACCAGTCATAGTTAATTCATTTACAGCCCCTGCACTTATTTTCAAGCAATCCTATTGATGCCAACTTCCCAATCTAGCCTCCTGTGCTCTTTTTTTGGGGTCAAACAGAGGTTTCTCATCCCACAGGTCACTAACCTGATCGTTCAGACAACTGTACCAACATACTTACGTGAACATCAGCTGATTTTTCTTGGTGAAAGTAAAAGAGAAAACAGAATTATAAGGCAATAGAATTCGATTTTATTTCAGCGTTTTCTTGCTTCTCCTTCTGTTTGTAAGTGTTCCCCCTGTTAGATTCAGTCAGTCAATTTCTCTCCCCCAGCACATTTCTTCTTTGTCAGATCGTCCACTTTCTGTTGATCCTTACATTTTTTTCGAGTTCTAGTTCAATTATTAAATATTGACTTTTCCGCCACCAGGCCTGGTCCTCTTGCGTTTTGCGTCCCACGCCACCTGACAAATATCCGCTGAATGTTGGGTGGATTTGAAGACGTGGTCGGCCTGACCTTACATACCTTCCTGCTGAATCAAAACAAAGGCTGATTGAGTGAGGCTCTATGGGGAAAGACTGAGTCTCCCTGCTTCTGGAATGCTTTCCTCACAGGCAGGGGAAAAAAGGGTTGTATAATAAGTCACTAAAGGAAGTGAGATTCAACTGGACTGAAAAAAGCAACAGTGGATTACCAGGATTCCTGGGTTGGATCCAGCCTGCAAATGCATGACTCTGGGAAAACACACCATGATTCAATATTTGTGTAGCTGTCATTAGTTGTTCGGCCTTGGCATGTTCTTCTTGTCTATACTTGTGTTGAAGGTTTTCCAGCTTTGATTCAGAACTTGACGGGCAGTACCTTGTTCTTGAGAGGATTAGGATTAGTTCAGTTTGTGTGTTTGTGTTGTTGTGCAACAAACAACCAGAATAAATAAACAACCTCACCAGGAAAAAATGAGAACCTTCACCTTCATACCTTTTGGTGTCATCCTTTTTAGTTAAGAGTCATCCACATAGTAATTTTTGTTTTACTCAGCAGGTTGCTTTAACTGTGTCAAAACTGCGATTCTCTTGGTCTTTGCTTGTGTCCACAGTTGAAGTAATTCTGTATAAATGTTTGCGTGTTTTTTAGGAAATATTTTAAGTCATTTTGTGGCATTTCTAAGGTTGTTGTGATTTTTTTAAATGGATTTTTTAAATGCTGTCTGGATGTGCTCGGGTCTGCACCCTGAGGCTCCAGACACTTTGCCGTTTTCCCCCTCAATTGTGGCTCCCTGGTTAAAGAAAAATAGAAAAATAGTAAATGTAAAGTAAAAAGTAGTAAAGTTAAACACGTGCAGTAACGCAAACAGTTGAAGGACAGTACGGATGAGTCCACGAGTTTCCTGACTTAATTCTCCAACAATTCAGTTATCCCTTGTTGACTAATATGGTTTCAAAATACTTTGACAGATTTTTGAGCGCTGTGTACTACAGAAAATCTATTTGAGGTCAGTAAGCATAACCATAAATCATAATTTAACTGCACCGGATTATAGGGCGGGTTTTCTATTTTTGAACAAATTTGAGGATTTTTAAGTGAACCTTTTGGTTTTGAAAAATCTGACAAGAGTCACTTAATTAGCTCCGATTTAATTTTATCTTTATTTTTATTACTGCTTACATTAAACTATCTATTTCTACATGTGATGAAATAAGATGATCCTATATGGAACCGGGGGTCTTTTATTTGAAAGGAAGTCATGTGAACCTCTGTCAAAAGTTCTAAAATATGTTATATTTTGAAAAAAAATGAAGCTATTTTCTCTTAATGTTTGTGAATTATTTATACCAAAACACAATAGTTCATCTATATCCTATATTTTATGTATATGCTAAAATTAACAATAACATCAATACAAATCAGTGTATTTTCTAAAGGGTGAAATAATGTTTCCTACTGGGTTGTAGTCAGTGGGAAATGAACCCAGATGGCTATTTATGTGTTGCAGGCTGCAGATCCTCTGCTAGCTCCAATCAAAATCTAATGGACTTCTTGATTTGTCGTAAGAATCAATAAAACGAGAGCAGGTATCTCAGATTTAAGCTCCAAACCAAAATGCAGTCCTTCAAGTGTTACATTTATTTTAGTTTGAGTAATACAGAGTATCTCAAGCAATATTATGTGTGACACTATTACTTTGAGCGTCCTCAAAGCTTTCAGTTCTATGTGGGTATTGTGTTTTGGTTTGCAGGTTGCTGCTCATGTGGTCACTCGTTTTTGTTTAACTAAGTCAGTCATCCTTTTGCAGGTTTGGACCTTTACTCCTCTGACCCCAGCCAGGGTCAGATTAATTGCATTAATTGTAAACTTTTTTGTTAAAAGTTCGTCTGAAAAACAAACCTTACATTTGCAAAGCTTACGTTTCCAAACCGAATAATCACTTACTCTGATTTAAAGAAATTACAATCTATAAACAAAACTAAAAATAGATTATTATTGGGATTCTTTTGTTTGCTTTTATTGTCTAAACTCAATATGAGAAAACATTTCTCAAGCCTGGTTAATTACTCAGTATCAATATTAGAAGAAAGAGAGCGTTCGTCATACAAGTTACTGTTCCTTTAAAAAAATCTGTATTTAATGAAAGTCAAATTTTCAACAGAGGAATTAACAAAAATCCCTTTTCAGTCAGCAAAAAAGTGTTTTTCTCTTTTTCTTACAATAAGGTGTTGAAATTATCTCCTGCATAAACGCTTTAATATAACTACCAAAGGGAGACCATAATCTGTCAAAGTGAATGTTAATTAATAAATCAGATGGAATTGTTCTGAGTGGATCCTGATCATTTGGATCTAGATGAGGAAGCCCTTCCTCTGTGTTTTCTCAGTCTGCAGACTCTTCACTTTAGGCCCAGAGATACCAGGATTCACTGAAATCACACTCAGTGTGCTAGGTAACAGGATCCCAATCTGTAATAATTCATCAAGTTTTATGTGAAAAGGTTATGTTGTTCACAGATGTTTATAGAGAATTGCTATTGACCTTTACGTCAATCGTCAGCCTCATAAATTTCCTGATGCAATGCAGACGTTTTTTTCCTCTGGCCAAAAAAAACGGAATATCTTATTAGTCACCTTTTACTACGTGACCTACAAACACACTTCAGGTCATGAGCGCCTGAATCACGGCACTTGCAAGTGTGTTGCATCAGCTTCTTCATGACCAGTTGAGACAAGCTCTGAGACACAACCAGGCTGGGTTGGGCTCGATCAACATGAGACTCATTCAGGTGTCGACTGGCAGTACTTAGCAGCTGCAACTGCTCGGACTTTTAGAGCTTTATATCCTGCCTTTTATGTTCCACCTTGTTTGCATTGAACAGCAGAGCACTGCAGTCATTAACTTTGAAGTCCAACACATGAACTTGGAGACCCCAGAAGGCATTGCAAGGGATGGAGGATGCAGACCATGGACACATTTTTACAGTAAAGAGCTAATCATTCATTGTAACGGAAGGTCAACATTCTACATCTCTTATTTAAGTTACGTGAAAAAAAAATCCAAATAACCTATTTAAAACGTCAGCCTCTTTTGCCCAGGTGTGCTCTTTAAACGTGGCCAGCCTCTCCTACAAATACAGTAATCAGGAAGGTGAAAGTCCACTGCCTTTATCAGCTTGCGACCCACAAATGCTGCAATCATTTTCTTGCAGCCTACGAATGCATTGCTTCACAAAGATAAAGCTGCAGAATTGGGCATGCAAACACCAAGGAGCTCCTGCAGGTTGAAAAAATACTGTGGCTGAGGGTCGTGGAGTCGTTGCCCTTTAACCAGGGTCAGCGGTTTGGTCCTCAGCCCGCATAGAAGTTGATGTTTTTATTTTTGGTCAAGCCACTGACCTCCACATAATCCCTGACCTTCTCATCTGAATTTGATGCAGACTTTAGCACCAACTATAGCTATAACTCTTTGCTAAATTAAGATAAGGTTAAAGACACAATAAAAAGTCGACATTTTATTTTAAGGCTTATGGGTATGTTTTCCAAGAAGATATGCGAGATATGAAAGCAGCCTGCTGGCTATACCACCCCCCTGCAATGTGCCTATTGTCCAACATGTTTCTATTGAAGGCTTCACATTACAAGTCCACAGTACAGCCATTGTATCCCAACAAGGAGCTTTCACACACTCATAGCCAATACTCACACTTATTGGCAGATTCACAGTCTTAGTAGTCAGAGCCTTGCAGGTGTGGAATTTTCCATAAAAAGCCTCAGTGCTGTCACCAAGTCAAAGGGATGAGAGAATTTGGGATGTAAACACTACTTTTTGGAAGATGCTGATGTATGCAAAACATCACATTTCTGGTGGGATGTCATGCATCCTGTTGTGTCCACTACCTTAGAGGCTAATCTGGTCAAGAGAACTAGTAGTAGAAAGTTCTGCACGGGTTATGTTAGAATCAGAAGCCGATCAAACACTGCATTGCATTTTTTTTCTTCTTAATTTAAAGATTCATATTACACATTGACGTTAACAGGTGAGCACCCCACCCATCCATCCACATTTAGAGAGAATGAGCCATTTCCTCTCTCCTCGTTAATTGATTAATGATAAGAGTTATGGCAAATGATGTTTTTTTTTAAGAAGTCAAAACAAAACAAAAAATACTAAAGAGGACAAAACAAAGACATTTATATCTATACATAAATATCCCTTAGTAGAAAGTATTTTTTTGGTGTTCTACATCACAGTACTATAGCTTAAAGTGACCTTTACTTTTAAATTCTATCTATGTGTTGTAAACTTAAAATGTTCCAATTTATTCTGAAGAAGTAATCAGTTAGTTTACACTACACAGACATGATCTATAGTATACTTGCTATACTTAAACTGAAGTATACTTAAAATTATCTTAAAGTTTACTACTTTTTCCTAAGAGATATCAAACTTAGTATAATTAGTCATCCATTTGCAAAAATGTACTACAAGAATACTTAGTCTATACTAAAAGTGAGGCAGTATTCATGAAGTTTACTTTTATATAGTATCTGTATTTTCTAAACACAAAAATGTTCCATCTTAGTCTTGAGAAGTATTCAGTTAGTATATTTACTGTAGGAAGCTACACTATGTACATGGTCTGTAGTATACCTGCTATACTAATACTCAAGTATATTTAAAATAAACTTAAAAAGTACTACTTTTTGCTAAGTGATATCAAATTTACTTATATACTAATATACTTAACGTTTCCTTTTTATATACTATTTATATATTGTAAATTCAAAATATTAGAATGTAGTCCGAAGAAGTATTCAGTTATTATACTTCTTACACTACACGTACATGGTATACTTGCAGTACCTGTACTCAAGTATGCAAATTAACTTCAACAGTACTACTACTTTTTCCAAAGGAATGATTTCATGGGAAAAGAAGATGCACATCCATAAAACCTCCACATACACATGTAAAAGATGACAATAATTTATCTTAATCATAAATAGAATTTGCGCGTGCGGGACATAGCCCATGAATTTATTAAAGAATATATTTGTCAAATATTTAGAGTAAATAGAACATCGGAAATAGATACCAGTGAACCTTGATGCAAATTTCTTTAAAAAAAAAGCTTCCTGTTGTCAAAAGTTTTTTGTTTTGTGTCTTGAAAGTGTGGACGTGCTGATTTCCCTCTTTCCCTTCATGAAACCTCTGGAAAACGCAGCGATGCGCAGCTGCTGTCGTCCAATGGTGAGGGCAGAGGCGCAAAGGGGGCCGGGCTGCCCCCTCCCAGCCTTTATAAAGTTCCCTCACACATCCGCCTGGCGCAACGCATGATAAACAAAGAGATCTGTCTCTGCAGACTTTTCACAGAAAAGCTTAGACTGATTAAAAAGAGCTGTAAGGTTTTTAAAGCGTGTAGAACTCAAGACAAGCAGCAGTCGAAGACCAAAGGTGAGTATTTGGCCTAAAATCAACTTATTTCTATTTGTTTTTCTCTCCTTTCCGCGCAGCATGTTCCAGCACGTTGTTATTAGGGAGGAGTTAGGTATTTAAAATGCCCCCAAAAAATTCAAATTATAGGTGAAAAAACCTTTTTTTTTACCTACTCATTTCTATTTAAAACTGATTTGATTTGTAGCAATTGCATGCTTTTGCAGAGGATTTAGGAAATGCATGTCAAAAACAGCAATGCGCAGCCTTTCCGGAGCGAAGGTGCGCAAATATGCTGCAGAGGGACTCTACTACACGTGTTGGAGAAAAAAACTTTTACATCTCTGATATGGTCTGGAAATGTTCCTGAAAATTCCAAATTATTTTCCAAAATTTTCCACATGATATATTCACAATAAAAACATTAGTCTTTTTTAATTTAATTTTATTTTTTTAATAAAAAAGTAGTTTTACTCAGCATTTCATGTTTCCATTTGGATTTCATGTTATTTAACAAGCTGATCACAGTGTGTTGTAGTGACTCAGGAAGATTCATGTCACAATAAACAACAGCTGCTGCTTGAGTAAGCATGCATGATCCCCCCCACATTTCCACATTTATTTTGTTTCTGCAGCCCCTTGTGGCCTCCTTAACCCTCCCCTTACATACTGATGGAGCAAAGAGCCACAAACATAAATGTATACATATATGCAGATATATCTATATTTTGCATGAAAATGTAGGTCTTTGGCAGCTTAATCCAGCGGGCTACTGTGCTGTTATTTCAGAACCAGGGATTTGACAGATTAAACGAGTTTCTAAAGATTAGAGAAGCAATCATTGTTTCTGCAGATGGATGCAGCAAGGCTGTGGGGTTGCAAATCAGAGAACCAGGGCCGGGCTTCGTACTCCCGGCAATTGTCTTAAATTTAATCTGCATATGCTCATGTTCCAGCTAACAGTTTGAGCTCGTGTAGTTTTGTAACGACAAGGATTATGCATAGTCACCATGACATCTATCTGGATTAGCACTGGAAAACTATCTGTAATGTGGTATGCAGCCTCAAAAATGACAGTGTTTTCCTCATCTTTTTTTTTTCTAGGCAGTAAAACTAAAATTTCAAAAAACTTGCACAAGTCGGGTTACTTTTTAAAATGTAATTCACGCTCTTGCTATTTGCATTTGACACCCCATTGCAGATCATCTCAAACAAGCTTTCTGGTTCTTTCCTTGTTTATGATTGCACAACATAGTATCACTTCTGCTGGAACAAAGCTGTTTCAGTAACTTTTTTATTTTTTTTCCCCTTGAAAAGAATCTCCACCCCCAAGTTCCAATAAGAGATCAGCATGAAAGACCTTCTTTGACTTGCTTATGAACAATATCCGCCTGTTGTCAGTGACCTCTGCGATCACTGAAGAAAGTTGAAAGGAAATTCCTTGCTGCAGCAGGGACACATGATACCCTGCAGAAACTTGACAATATTGGTGACTTTTAGATTCTGCCGTTCAGCTTTTTGTTGTCTGCTGCATCAGCCTGAAGTTTAGTGGGTTTGAAAGTCTTAACGCCCCATTTCTGTTTTCCTCACAGCCAGGTGAAACACAAGCTCAGCACAGCGAGCAGTAGGGTGTAAACAACAGGTGACCTACATCTGAGTCATCTGCCAATGTGCTTACAGGTGGCAACAACAGCGCAGAGCAAGGCAATACCTGCTGACTCGCCAAATCTGAAACTTTGGAAGGTCTTACTTGACTGTAAACGTGGTTAAGTGTGGGGGCTTCATCTCTGATGCCTTTAAACAAAACCCCTGCATTTGTCTTCTAATAAAAGGTCTATATAAACAGGTGTTTTGGGTTTCTGCATGCAAAAATCCAGCGTTTGTGTGTATCTATTCACATTTTTAAGACGTTTTTTTTGGGCTCTGCGTACAAAACCACTGCAAAGTTAAACCATGTTGAACTTTGACCGATCAGGGACTTGGATTTGGTCACGTATGGATGGACGCCATCCATACGTGACCATAGTCAGTATGGATGTTGTCACAGTTGTCACGCCATCCATACGTGACAACTGTTTCAAAATAGATCATGAAGGAGAAATGAATATTTCTTGTTTGTGCCCGGCTGGAATTATAGGACACCAAGTGTCTCATAAATTGCAATAGAACTGAGAGAGGAAAGGCCTTGAGCAAGATGAACCAGATTCTTTGACATTTCTGCATCAAGCCTCTTCCAACAGTAGGTGGCGGCGGGCATGTGCTAGTAAGCAGTAGAAAAAGAAGAAGCCCCTCCCTGCTTGTCCAGTGTGGACACCGGTGCGTCACATGCGCGGTGTGTGTCCGTAGCTTCACAGTGACCTTGCTTTTGTGTGGACAAATGAAGCCGTTGTACTCCTCTTCCTCTGCCCCCGTTGTCAGATCTAGCTGGTGCTGGACTCCATCAGAGAAGTGTGTTTGTGTGTGTTGATGATGGCATATTTGGCCAGACAACTGGATTTGGCCTTTCATGAATGACTTCCTGCTCTGGTAAGCTCTAAGCCATTTTGAGGCGGACAGAGACTGATGAGGGATCCAACGATGGCGCCGAAGACATTGTGTTACCTTGGAAATACAAACATGGCGATGGCACCCAGGCAGAAATCAAGACATTGGAAAAAGGGAGGAAAGCAGCATCTGAATAAGAAGCTGGGATGTTTTACTGGGAACCATGGCGTTGGCTGCTCCCTGTGTATACTGATGTGTGTTTTGGTCAATCTCCTCTTCAGCTGCAGAGAGAGGAGGTCAAGCTTCTGGCTTTGGGGCCACTATGGCAGCAAACAAAGAGGCTCTCTTAACTGGCTAATTTGATTAGCATTCCCAGTCACCATCTTCAAGGTCTTCCTCAGCAGAGTGATGTTCAGAGATGGGCATTTGTTTGTGTTACTCAGCATTAGGGCTGCACGATATGAGGAAAACTAATGATCAGTATTGTGATGATGATAAAACTGGCGATACATGAGCAAATAGCAAAACAGCCAAAACATCTTTTCCAATTCACTACAACAGTTTAATTTAAATAAGAGTCAACATAACTTAAATTACCCTCCATATAACCTTCCCCTACTTAAGAGGTGAACATCTAACACAAAAAGGCTCTATCCAATTGGTCAAATGCATAAAGGGATTTATTTGATTAGCTAAATACTTCAAGCTGCCAGTTTTTGCACATTTAAGGTAACCATTAATTGCAATTTTCGCAGGCTTTTGCGATATGCATATTCCACAGATTGATATCGCGACAACGATACATTTGTGATTTATTGTGCAGGCCTCAGCATATTCTTTTCTGTTCTGATTAGATTCCGTTATATTGTCTGATTATGGTCTTTAAGGCAGTGAAAGATAATGTTTTTCCCAGAGGAGTTGGAGAGCCTTGGGTTAGGTTTCCAATTTTCCTAACTGCTTCCCTGTGTGTTAGTGTGTGTGTGTGTGTGTGTGTGTGGTGGGTGGGTGGGTGGGTGGGGGGGGGGGGGGGTTGCACCCTCTCTGGCAGGTTTTGTATCTTCTCTCCTTATGGGGGCGCTTCAGGGATGTAGCTATGAGTCTGTGTTGTCACAGATTTCAACAAGTCTTTGCACGTCTGTGGAAAACTCCCACAGGATCAAAATGAGAGAGTTTTTGGGTTCTTTTTTATCGGTTTAACTGTGAAGTTGGAAATCTGAGAAGAAGAAAAAATTAAAAGTCACTTAAGTTCTTGTCTTTAAAGCTTAATATTTAATTGATTTCAATAACCCATTTTTTTTTATCCTGCTTTGTTTTAAAATTCAGCTTTATTTCCTGACCTTTAGGTTAAACTGTTCTCTCTTTCACTCCCAGGCTCTGAAGCTCACTGAAAATGGACGATATCCAGGTTGTCGAGTCCAAACCCCTGCTGGTCGACAGGGAACTTCCAGTAAGTTGGAGCACTTTTTTGGAAAACAACAACACGTTTGTGCCTCAGAAAACAGTTAAGCACAAAGAATTGGCTTGCTTGTCTTTGCATACTAATATTTTTAGATGCACTCTGCACACTACTGGTCATTGTGGGCGTGGTCAATCTGCTGCACACAGTTTTTCTGTAACATTTTAGGAGTCATCAAAGAATTGCTTTCTGTAAAAGAAAAAAAAAATTTTAATCTACAGTCTGATTATTTGGCCTAACTTGTTCAGTTACAATTATTACTGGTAAACTTAATGACAGCATTAGGTCATTAAAGTCCCACTCTGATTGTCTTTTGATTGATCTTTTATAATGATGCCATTTCTTGCTCAAATCAAAAATCTGTGTTGTTTTAAAGGGCATAGTTATTTGCAGAGGGGCAGGACTTCATTAGAAATTCACCTCTGACTTGTGGGTGGGACTGTTGGCACAGAGCAACCCCACCCCCCCTTCCCCTCCCCATTGCTGAGACCTCAGAAGATGGAGCTTGGTGCCCACCCAGTGTATTTTTTTTGTAGCAAATATGATCATTTCGAATAAAGAAATGCCCAGAAATGCAATTTTAAGCTTAATTTTCTTTATATATTTCCTCTCTCATTAGAAAAATGCCCAAACAACATGTTAAAAACACCAAAAACATCATTTTCATCAAAATGGGTCTTTAAAATATTGATTGGTTGTATGTTATCGGATTTTATTTCTGCTTTCATCACTTTTGTTTTCTCCATTTAGGGCCTGAGAGAAGCTGTGCAGCAGCTTGTTGTCAAGGTATGCTTTCAAAACCACAAAGCTCCACTCGCCGTGCTTTTATGTGATAGTATAGATTTTTCTCATTTAATCATCTTGTCACCAGTTTGGCAAACAGAATTCTCTCACTGCTTTGGATTCATCTGGAGTACGTTTTGTCTTTAGGGCAGAAATGAGGGTACATTTAGTTGATTCCTAGAACTCGTTTTGTAATACATTTTCTTTAAAGACGCTCCCCCACTAACGCCCCACTTGCGCTGCAGAATCTAATTGTGTTTAAGGTGGGTATGGAGATGATGTCCTAATCTGAAAAGGTAAAAGAGAATTTTCCTAGTTGTTGTTTTTGTGTTGCTTCGGGCTATAAGTCTGAGAGGTCACAGGTCATCTGCTCTGGCTGGTGGTTTCTTTTTTTTTTAGTTTGTTCCAACTACAGTTTGCACCTCTACTGCAGTGGGGATGTTTGCAAAAAAAGCTTTGTGAAAATTGATTGAAGTCCCCGGATTCTTATGGATTAATGTACAATCCGCCTGCAGGTGAGCGTCAGGCATGACCTAATCCTGGTCATAGTTGGTCTTTTCTCCAGAATTAGAAGGGACCTTTTCTTTGGTCCTTGTTTCATCAGCTGAACGCGCAGTCATCACATTCTTGGCGACTCCAGCTTGACCCTCGACACCTGACCAAAATAGGCCAACCTTCCCAGGGAGGCCCTGAAAGGGGGGGGGGGGGGGGGGGGGGGTGTAAAATCCCCTTACTGGCCTGCATTGATACTATTTGGTTGCAGAAATTTGAGCTTCTCCAGAACAAGATTTAAAGTTGACAAAATGTGGTTATTTGGTAAATTTCTGAGGTGTTTTGCTGCTCCCAGCATCATTAATGGGCATGAACGTATAGACGCACACGTTGTGAGATTATCTGTCGTGCGTGGTGTACGTGCCTGAGTGTGTCCTGCAAAGTGTGTTAATAGAAGAGTTTCCTTCCACCAAATCATTTTTAAAGAAGTATGTATTTTTTAATTTGGTGAAAAATAACTTGATTCTGCCATGGTGGTCTGCATTTGATTTTTCAGTCGGGTCTTTCCTTCCTGTTGCTAAATAATGGCTCCAGTGTTGCTCTTCTGTGAGCATGCGCCTGTGCTCATCACGTCAATCCAGTAGCTGATGCCTCCCTGCTTGACACCGGCTGATCCAATTTAAGGATGTATTCATCTAGAATTAGCTTGTTTTGAACGGCCTGCAAGGCACCATGGGAGTCTGGAGGGCTTAAGTCGTCCAGTAAGCATGGGGGGTATAAAATGCAGCTCTCGCCACAGAGCTGCATAATTACAAAGCCTTACAGAGCCTCGGTTCTACAAGTCGGACAGTTTTCAGTAGTGAGTGGTGCCTAGCTTCTCTCCTGCAAACATGGTTCTGGAGGATTCTGACGTGGAAATGATTGTAGCTGAGATTGAAGTCAGCGTGAGTAAATTATTGGATTTATTTACGTGTTATGATGATTTTTCTGAACTGCAGCTTCTGTAGAAAGTTGGATTTCTTGATGGTGGAAAAAAAGTAGATTTATATTCTGACGTTTGGATGCAATGTCTTCTTAAACGCAAGTTCTAGCAAAACTGTAGTTTAGATTTTCTTCTTTAGGATTTAAATTTTTTTTTCTTCTTCTTTATAACCTACAGGAGCATGATGTGGAGACTCCTTATGGGAGAATTCACTGCACAATGAAGGGGGTTCCCAAATCGGAGAGGCCGGTCATCCTCACCTACCATGACATTGGACTTAACCGTAAGTCTTAACTCCCTCGTCTGGTGCCATCGGCGTCAAACATCGGTTGTATCTACAGCCTGCACAGTTTTAAGCACCTGTAATAAGTGGTAGGACAACCTTAGAAGGGCTGTAACTGAAAATCTAGCCACCGTATTGTTTTGGACAATAAGTCGCTCTGGAGTATAAGTCACACTTTTAGGAGAAATCCATTGAACAAAATATGTGAACAAGAATGGACATTTTTATTTTGAAAGACATCACGATAACAGAATAAATAAAACGAATAGATTGAATATCTGCACGCTTTACTACTGTTTAAAAGTATTTAATTTAATAAACATGGAAGGATTTGTGTTTATTAGCACAACATACAAACAACTCTTTAGACAACCAAAACATAGAGAACATGCTAACAGATCAACTGATCTCCGTCACTTTAAACCACTAAATCTATTGAATTCCTCATCCTCTGTGTTGCTGTGGAACAATTCTGCCAAGCCTGGCATAAAGCTACGTTCCCATCGGCAACGCTCATTCAAGTGACAACTTTCAAAGAAAAGTCTGTGTAGCTGTGTGTTGCGGGCTTCCGCGATCAAACTTAACATGTTCTCGCATTGCTACGCAAGCCTCTACGACCCTTTTTGGACTCTACATACAAATCCTGCATCAACTGATTAAAAGTTAAACTAGGGACTCGGATTTGGTAGTTACAAGTGGATGGATGGCGTTCTTATAATTCACCGAAGTGCCGACCGTTGGAAAATTGATCATGGAGGAATTCATAATTGTGGTTTGTACCCAGTTGGCATTATATGACACAAAGTCTTTTATATATCGAAATAGAGCTGTGAAAGAATGAGGCTGGAGCAAGATTCAACAGATTTGATCCACTTTGACATTTCACACCAAGACTCTACGGTCGAATCCAAATTCTTCCCCTACAGCTTCTCCCTAACCGTATATTCAGCCATTCAATCCAAGTTATAGAAAAAAGGGGTCATCTAATCCAGACCTCACTCCCACGCGATGACGTCATCAATAGTGACTGGTTATCCATGTTAGTGCAGTGTGGCTAGCGCTCAGAAAATGCACAACATCAGTTTTGTAACTTTGAAAAGTCATGCTAAAACATCCCTATCCCTCCAAATGCCCTTACAATTGGAGGGGTAGGGAGAAGCCGAACGAGTAGGGGTAGATTTCGGATTCGCCCTAACAACTGTAGGTGGCGGACATGCGCTGATCAACATTAGAAAAGGAAGAAGAAGCCCTTCTCTGCTGTGAACACTTTGGGCTAAACGCACGTTCAAGAATGCACATCACATGGTCGGTGTGAACGTAGCGCTTCTTCTTCTGCATTACTTACAGTAGCAAATACTGAAGCCCACACCGACAGTGCACTCTAGCAACTGTTAGAGGAAAATGAACGAACACGAGCCTTTTTACTATTTTTAAATCGCATACAAGTCCCACCTGATTATAAGTCAGGCCAAATTATGCATAAAAAACACACGACTTATACTCCAAAAAACGACACCAAGTTCACAAGCATGATTAATGTCTTATAAGAAACCAAAGTTTGACAGTGAGCAGTGTAGCTAAAGGCTTTCCTTTCTTTGATCTCCTTGTAGATAAAACCTGTTGGGATTCGCTCTTCAACCATGAAGATATGTCAGAAATCATGCAGCACTTTGCAGTGTGTCATGTTGATGCACCGGGGCAACACGAAGGGGCAAACACTTTCTCCACGGGGTGAGTTCAGCTAAAACACAGCATCCACCTGTGAACAAGCAGTGGGGTCAAACGATCACTGCGGATGTACTTGGCACAACCCAATTTAACAAGTGTGTTGCTGGGGCAGGTGTTATCTCAGGCAGCCTAATCTTATGCTCTGATGATGGGACTTTGTCCTGTGGTTATGCGCCCATAGCATCATAAAGGAAACTGTGATAAAGAACAATATGTCTTTGATGAAGCCTGGCCCACAAAAATGTTTTTAACTTTGAATTCTTTCAGATATGAGTATCCATCAATGGACCAGTTATCCGAGACTCTCCCGCTGGTGCTGAAGCACTTTGGGTACGTTGAGTTTTAGTTTTCTTGTTAACCACCTTCCGTAATTCATAGGATCTCTTCTAGCTGGTTAATTTAACAGCCTCCCCTGCTCTTTCTGGCCTGCAGACTGAAGAGTGTGGTTGGAATGGGAATTGGAGCCGGAGCCTACATCCTGGCCAGATTTGCTGTAAGCCGACACCTAGCTCTATCGATCCCACTTAATTACCAGTTTTCATCAATCCTGGATTAGCAGTACCAGCTAAAATGGTTGGCTTATTTTGGCAACAAAATCGTGCTTATTGCTGGAGCCTGCTGAGCCATAAAGGCCTGAAGAATGTAGCAGATCAACACGGTTCTCAATAGGAAGTCTCACATTGTTGGTTCAACTTTTAACTCCTTGATGAAGGAAGTTTTCCCTTCAGCTCTCCTTGTGTTTCAGCTGAACACCTGTGAGAAAACAAATCTCCTTTTAAACATCAGTATTTCTTAAGAAATTTATTTTGAAAAATATCAGGAAGTGGAAAAACATTTTTCTTTATCCGCCTTTTTTGAATTTATTTTAATTTTAGAAAGACTGCAGTTATGGAACGACAGGGACTGCACAATGGTTTGTGCAAAACTTCTAAGCTGGAGAAAAAAAAAGTAATTTGTTTGACAAAAGAAAAAGAAAACATTAGTGGTCATGCCACAGAATTCCTCTCTGTTTGACCCTTTTTTTGGGTGCATATCTAGGTTTTTATTTTCTAGACTTGTTAAATTGTACTGAACTCCATTTTTATAGTTTTATTTTTAATTTTTAGCTGAACTCTCCAAGCATGGTGGAAGGCCTGGTGTTAATCAACATTAACCCTTGTGCTGAAGGATGGATGGACTGGGCTGCACACAAGGTGAACTTTTCATGCTCATTTTAGCAGCTCGGCCCCATATGTATCATTCTTGACAGGAAAACCATTCTTTTCTTTGAGCTCACTCGCAAATCTGAGACTAAATCGAACTTGTTTAACTTTAGATCAGCGGCTGGACCAATGCCATGACTGACTTGGTGATCACTCACCTATTTGGAAAGGTATAATTTCGGCAGGTTTATGAAGTCTAAAAGGTGAACATTTCTGGTTTTTATACTTTTTTGTTTTCTGTATCTGCAGGAGGAGATCAATCACAACCCTGATTTAATCGCGAGATATCGCAACCATATCATCGATATGAACCAGTTTAACCTGCATCTTTTTGTTAAGGCCTATGAAAGGTGAGTGTTGCACAAAAAAAACACTACAACTTTATTAGATTGTTAGTTCATGCTGATGGAATTGTCTTTTCAGCCGGAGAGATCTGGAAATTGAGCGGCCTGTTCCTGGAAGCAATGTAAGAACCCTGAAGTAAGTTCCTCCCACCTCGCTCTGAAACAAAATACAGAATGTCTACTGATGGATCAGCAACTGATTGTTATTTTTGTGGTTTTTTTTTTGCATTTAGGTGTCCTTCTCTGCTGGTGGTTGGTGATAGTTCTCCAGCAGTGGATGCTGTGGTGAGTCCATGTGTTTAAAACAGCTACTGAAACCTTCTAAAGCTATTACCACCACATACCCTCCCTTTAACCTTGTAAAGCCCAATACATTAAATAATTGTCAAAATTTTTTTTTTCTTTTGGAATCAAGATGATTTTTAAACTCTTTGACAAAAAATGCAATATCATTTTGTTAGTGACATATAGATTGTATCAATTGTTATACGTTTGTATGTTTTTGCTCACAACGTTAGTTTAAAATATTATGAGTATTCAGGAAACACCTTATTTACCTACTATTTCAAATTTGATCCACACATTTTTAACAGGGCGTATCTATTATAAATAATTATTGTCAACAAATTTGGACTTTTTCTTAATCCAGTAAATGGTCATTTAAAAATGAACAATAATTGTGTTATTTTCACCATAAAATGTGTAAAATTTGCTAAACCTTTCCTGCCAAAAGTGATTTTGAGATTTAATGGAAGCAGCCATTGTGAAATCATCAGAAAAGCCCTTCTACTGCCCCTAGTGGAATGAGGATGAAGTACAGGGCAGAAATCATGGACCAAGTCCATTACAATGGCTTTTTAAGGAAAGTTTGGATCACAGAATAGGATGGGGGTCTCAAAAATGTATTTCTCAAGTATGATACAACTGGTTGTGTAGGGTTAAGTTGCACTGCTTTCCATGCACGAGTCTTCTGTGTTAAAGCCTGGGAAATAAGCAAGATTACATGCAAAAAAGCAAGCGTTTCAAATGCATTAGCAAGGAAAAAACAAAAATTTGTTGTTGTTTTTTTTGACATTTTGGAGAAACTTTAATTCTTACAACATTCTTGGAAGTGTTTATGAATTTTAACCACTAGTTTGACATTTTACTAAATAATTTACTAAAGTTAGTTTTAATTATTTACCCACAGGTCGAGTGCAACACCAAGCTGGACCCAACAAAGGCCACTCTGCTTAAGGTGAGTCCCCCACACAACCCTGCAGATCCTACCCGCACTCTCCTTTTAAACGAAATGGCCTTGATGGAAACTCTTGAACTGATAAGTTTCCAGCAGTTCAGCATTTACCTGGTGACTTATTAACCAGCGTCTGTGTAATGTTCACCAACTGTCCCACTTTTTTGCAAACTTTTTTGTCCGGCAGAGGGGAAGTATTAGTTGTCTTTAACTCCTCAGTTTATATGCACAGATCTTTGCTCGGCAAGGACAAGGCGTTCAAGTGGTGCATTTTACATGCAGAACAATGCCATGTCTCTGTTACTGTGGCAACGGCAATAGTTAACTTCTGTGCCCTGTTTTTTATGTCTCCAGATGGCTGATTGCGGTGGCATGCCCCAAGTCGACCAGGTGTGTATATCTGAGACTGTGACATTAATTCTGCAGGGTGGCCTTGATGCAGCCTGATAATCGGGACAGTTATTCAGGTTGGAAGTGTGAATAGCGTAAGAAGGTGGCACTTAAGAGCATTAAGTAGAAACAGACGTGGGCCACAGTCATCAGGTTGTAATCCTGAGAAGCACCTGCTCATAGCAGCTGTTGCATCTAGGTAGTAAGCTGTTTGCAGGATGAGAAAAGGAACATCGATGTTAAAAAAAAAATGGTAAGGAAATCCGTTTAACAGAAGTCTGATTGCATCTGTTCTATTCTCTGTGCAGCCTGGCAAACTGACAGAAGCCTTCAAGTACTTCATTCAGGGCATGGGATACAGTAAGTACTCAAAAAAAGTTTGGTTTTTTTATTCCAAATTTTGCAAGATTTCCAAAGCACTATGAACTTCAAATAACCTAATGCAATATTAACTTGATTCTAATAGTGTTCTGCCACCCTGTGGTGGGAATAGAAACTTTACTATGCAGGCCAATTGTCCTTTTTTTTTACTTGCGATTATGCAAATTTTTAGCCAAATAAAAAAAAAAACAACTTGTTTCCTAAGACATAATTTCTGCAGAGCATCAGTAGTTCATCAAAAATTCTGTGCCAAAAAAAGCCCACCCCTGCTTCATATCACCCATCCGTTTACACACTCTCCCACTAGCTTACAGCCCCACACATCCCCAGCCAAACATTACAGGTGCATTTCCGCCATATTGGAGCTATCCAGCCGTACAGTTTAGATCCAGATTCCAATTTTATTTCCACCTGTCCTCCATCTATTAAGAACATGTGAAAAAGCACGAAAAACACTCATTTCTTCATAGTGGGTCTTTAAATAATGTGGTTGAAGTAATTTCAAAATGCAAGATGAGCTAGTTGTTGCAGCGGCACAATATGTGTTTAAAAACGGTTGGTAAAAAATAATCCAGTCAATACAAAAAGTAATCTGTTGCTTTCACTCACTGCTGCTGGAAGTTGATTGAATTGTCCCCCTTCCCTCAGTGCCTTCTGCCAGCATGACCCGCCTGGCTCGCTCTCGTACCGCCTCTGGCTCCAGCATCACTTCTTTCGAGGGCAACCGCTCGCGTTCCCACACCCACGAGGGAAACCGCTCCCGCTCGCACACCAATGAGGGCAACCGCAGCCGCAGCCACACGGCTGACGCCCGCGCTCACGCCGACGGCTCTGCTGACGGCACGGCCACCAACAACATGGACCAGGCAGTGCCTAAGTCCACTGAAGTGTCCTGTTAAGTGATCCGCCGCTCGCCCGACAGAAGAACTACTTGAGGTCCTTTCATTTGTCCTGCGCTGCCTCTAATTCACTCACACACACATAGAAACACTTTAGATTAGACAGTCGGAAATACCAATAGCGCACAATCCCTGGTGACCTCTCAGCTCAGCTGGGATTCCCTTAAAAGCCCGTCTTGACATGGGTTAGGGTTGACGTTGTTCGTTCAGGGGTTCAAACGTCTGTTTCTTAAAGCTCGAGTGCAATTAGAGGCAATGCAGCCGTTCAGGACACTGATGTGGAGAATGTTCAAGAAAGCTGTGGCTTATAGTTCATCATCGTATGTATCTCATGTATAGAGAATCATTTCAGCATTTTCTCATTCTATTTTTCTTTATCCACTCTTATTGAGACAGCTTTCTTTAATCTCTGTAAATGTCTTATTTCCCTTACTGTAATTGTCAGATCATTTGAACTTTTTCTTTTCTGTATCATAAATGTGTTTGGGAGCTGACTTGTAGATTCAGGGTGATGGGATAGGGAAGCAGATGAATGGAATAACTACACATGGCTATGTAGCTTGACAATTTTTCTGGAACTTTGCAAATTAAGTGACAGAATAATAAAAAAAATCCTGTAAATACTCAAAATTAATTTTTTTTTTTGTTTTTTTGCCAATTATCATTTTATATTCTCATTTTTCAACAGTGATGTAAAACAAAGATGTCGGGGAGACAAGTGATCAATTTAAAAATAACATTCCACAGTTGATATATGCTTTAATTAATCTGATTATGCCCCAAGATAAATTCAAAGCTTTTGCATGTTATGTTTTATTGATAAATCTTGGTAAAGCTTCAGTTGTTTGTTTTTTCCCATTGCAATGAAGTGAAATGGAACAAAAAAAAAGTGCCATGGAATTGTTCACTTTTCAAAATGTGACGCTCCTTTATGGTTGTGGATTTGTGGGGTGAGTAAAGAGACAGGAAGTCCACATGCTAACATGAGGATTAGCCCTAGAACGTAACCGGACATATTTTACTCCACTATTTTAATTGCACTACAGCAACGTTCTACTTTTATAGAAGACTCACAGCTTTGTAAAGATGCAATGCACAAACCATCTAATAGTGTAGAAATGCATAAAAAAGGCATACATTTGTATTTATTTAAAAATAAAACAATAAAAACCTGTAACAGATTCATATGCTGTGATTATTGCATACTTGTTTACAAAAATCTGATATTTTGGTAAAAATGTCAAGCAGCATCATCTGGGAAGTTTGGAAATGCAGCAAAAGTGACCTTTTGGTATTAAAAAGCAAAACAAGATGCCTGAAAAAATTAGTTTAGACACAAACATTTAATTTTTTTTTCATGAGGCAGTTATAATCTTATGCCTCATTCATTCATTTTGGAGACATTCGTTTCATATTTACATGTTTTTCCAATAGGAAAAATGTCAAACCAAATAGAAAACGGCACAATTTGACTTCTCGTTAGTCTATAACCTCTGGGTAACCGTAGTAATTCTCCAGCTCAGCAAAGATGTCGTTGGGATTTCTGCAGCTTAGGTTGCAAAAACAGGCCTGGATCCACATCATCTTCCACGTGAATCCAGCCCCATTGGGACACTCGAACTCCACATCGATGGTTTTGGATTTGTAAGGGATGCAGCATCGTTCATCCGTGCAGACGCCGCAGTATTTGGGCCTATATTGCTTCTTGCTGGTGCAGCCGGAGAGCGTAAGGTTCAGGGGTTGGTCTTCTCTGTAGATGTTCAAGCATTTTTTTCCCGGCTAAAGAAAGAAAGCTGTTTCCATCTGGGAGGAATTACTGAGACTTCGTTTGTATAGACCATGCAAATACCTTGATGTGATTGGTGATGTCAACCTCACATGGCCGCAGGTTGCAGAGGCGAGACTCCTTGACCATCTGGCACTGGTCGTTGGCGTTGGAGATCCTCAAAGAGAGGCCGCGGCCGCAGGTCTTAGAGCAGGGGCTCCATGAGGTAGTCTGGGAGATGCAGTTATTGTCCCAGCTCCTGTTCTTGGCTGGCAGAGCTGAATCAGTGCAAATGGAGAAATTGCTATTGTTATTATTGTTAGTAAGACTAAATAACTTAGCTCTTGTGCTATCTTGTGGGGTCAAAATAACCCCACCCTTGCATTGACATGTTCTCCCTACCATGACAAAGGTGGAGAGGATTTCATGTAATCCATGGACACCAGTGAAGATCACATTGGGAGTTGGGTCATCTAGACCCACTAAACAGTGCACTGAACCTTTTTTCTTCAATGATTTGTGATCTTCACTTGTGTCCATGGATTACATGAAATCTTTCCACCTTTGTCATGGTAGGGAGAACGCGTCAATGTCAGGGTGGGGTCATCTAAGATAGCACAAGCGTTAAAAAGGGACAGGGGACTGACCTATGTTTGGAAAGGATAAATAGGGCCATCTATGGATAGATTTTGTTCAAAAGCCTCCTCCCATCAGGGAAAGCATTGAGGGTGAAATTAGGCTGGATCTTCCCGCATGACAGTGATCCCAAACACATCACCAGGGCAACGAAAGAGTTGCTACTTAACCCTTGTGCTATCCTAGGCACTTTAACATTGGGAGTTGGGTCATCTAGACCCACTAGACAGTGCGCTGAACCTTTTTTCTTCAATGATTTGTGATCTTCACTGGTGTCCATGGATTACATGAAATCTTTCCACCTTTATCCACCTTTGTCATGGTAGGGAGAACACGTCAATGTAAGGGTGGGGTCATCTAAGATAGTTCAAGAGTTAAAAATGATTTCAAGGTTCTTGACTGACCAAGCCAGTTTCTAAACCCCAATCCATCAGGAGCCATTACTTTGCCTGTTTCCAGTTCTCCATGACCAGCTTACTGCTGATTACTGACTTAAATGATTCCAGATCCTGAATGACTGAACACACATAATTTAGATAGTCAGCATCAAAGAGTCCAGGAAGATTTGAAAAACAGAAAGAATGGTGGCTCTAGAGGATGACGGTTGACCTGTCCTGAAAAAAAAACAACTTATGTAAGGGAGTTTAAAGTCTGAGTTGCCCAACAACAGCCACAAAACATCACAGCTCTTGAGAAGATCTGCATGGAGGGATGGACCAAAATAGCAGCAACAGTGTGTGTAAACCTGGAGAAGATCTACCATAACATTTGCCCTCTGTTATTGCCAACCAGTTTACATAAAAAATAATTGAAGTGAATCTTTGTCATTGAACAAAAACGTATTTTCTGCACCTTTTATACAAATAAGTTCATTGAAATCATATCAATTGAAATAATTTTTCTTTTTCTTAAACTCTCCTGTCTTGGTTTTCCTTTGTCTCATTTCCATTGCTCCTACATTTCCAATTGATAGAAAAACACTGACCTTTTGCCCTTCATCTGTTTCCAATCCAAACCATTAAACTATGTGTGCTCCTCAGTCTGGATCCTTATGCAACACAGCGATGTCCTGTCTGTCCTGTTGCCACGGCAATGGTGCACTAAATGACTGGAAACTGGATGTGGCTCAAAAACAGTGTCAGGGCTTCCACGGAAAAGGATCTGTCTGCCACTGTGCGCACACACACACTTCATAATGCTGCTGGAGGAAAACGACCTCACACAGCTACTTTTGCCAGGACATCAATCAAACCCAGCTGCTTCGGCTTCACCTCTAGAGATGAAACTGCATCTGGCAACTGCAGATGAAACTACAGACTTCTGGGAAGAACCGTTGAAAGTTTTGAAAAGTTAAGATTTTTCTCTCTCTCATGATGTCATGTACCTTTTCTTTGTTTGCATTACATCTCACACAGCTGGTCATTAGATGTTACCCAGACAGCTCCTCTACAAATTCTATGTCGATTTTTTTATTGCTTGCTTCTTCCCACTCCTTTTCAAGCAATAAATCAAGCTCTACTTGACTTTAATTGTGACATCTCCAAGTTCCTGTTTTTAATCTAGCTGTCTAAAGACCTTACAGAGGTATAAAAATGTGTGTTTACCCTCCACTGCATGTCGCGGTGCGGCCTTGCGCCCCCTTCTGGGCTCGTCACAGATCCACTTTTCGCAGCACTGCCCCCGGACTTTGATGCGCCGTGGGTTTTGGCACCACACTCGAGGAGGCTGGGACTCGGAGCACAGCGCCACGCAGCCAATGGCACCGTTCACGCACACGCACTGGTATTTGCAGCTGGGCTGGAAGCTCTGCCCATTACGGTAGATCACACCATTGTGCTCACAGCCTGTTCCCACCATATCTGACAGAGGTGATCAACAAGTTGATGAATTGGGGAATAAATATGGCAGCTATTAAAAGCAGTAGAACTGAAATTGTAAAGCAACATAAACAACAATCATGAAGGTTACTTTTTGCGGTTTAGCTAAAAACTTCTCCCTCTCAACTGGAGGAACTAGGATTCTTTGGAGCCAGGATTTGGGAGTGGAGCTCAGTAGTAAAACATGGTCTTAAGCTTTTGTATCTGCCAAGACAGTATTCACCTGCAACAGACTTAGAGAAAATCAATATAGAATTCTGCACAGACTTCAATACACTCCACAGCTTCTGCATAGATTTAATCCTCAATGTTCCCCTCTTTGTATAAAATGTGAAACTGGTTTAGGAACATACTATCACTGCATCAGCACTTTGAGTGACATCTGTTGTCGAAAAAGTGCTATATAAATAAAGGTTGATTTGATTTGATTTGATTTGCATCTGGCAATGTCCTTTGATCATTAGATTCTGGAAAAATATTGTAACCGAAGTCAGTTGTATTTTTCACAAAACAATTCTTCTGAACCCGGCGTTATTTCTTCTTGGCGTGTCAGTGGAGAGACCACCTCTATCTGGTCAGGAGAAGGTTTTATTACAGAAGTTTTTACACCTGGCGAGACGATGCATACTGCTGCAGTGGATTCAGGAACAACCTCCTTCTGTCACACAGTGGTACAGAGACGCATTCAAAGTTCTTCCTATGGAACGCCTCAGTGCCCTCTTAAAGGGCAACTCTGATGCTTTTTATAAATTATGGAGGCTTGATCATCTTCCTGGTGATCTAGTCAACATTCTTTATAAAGGCAGTCCAAATGTTGTCCTCTGATTGAACTAATGATGACTAGGTTCACCATGACATAATCTATGTAATGTACTAGTTGTATGTAACTAGCTGATGTGTTGCCTCCGTGCTGTGACTTTGTTGTGCTGGAAATGTTCTTGTTTTTATTTTATTCATTTATTTATTTTATGTTTTTTTTTTGTTTTTTCTGTTTGTTTTTCTCAAAATAACAATAAAAAATGTTAATACTAAAAACTTCTAAAAGGACTTTCCTTGTTCCTTGTTGTACTGTTGATCCAACTGAGATGTGTAATGATGTTTTGACAAAAAGTAAAGATCACATGACAAACTCAATCAGGATTAGGATTTGGGTTTGGTCATAGAAAATAATTAACATGAATACAATGCCAAAATGATCCAGCAATGGAGTAGTGAACTGTTCAGGGTTTACTTCGCCTTCACCCAATAGTAGCTGGTGTAGGGTAGATGGATGGCAAAGCTAATATAAATGTTTAAAAACCCACACTGATTATCTTTTAATCTATAGTAAAAGTGTTCCCAGTGGTCTTCTATTTTAGATTATGCTGTTTTTAGTAAAAAAAAAAAAAAAAAAGTGTTGTTTTCTAGGACATAGTTTCTGCAGAGCAGCAGGAGTTCATTAGAAATTTAACTTTGAGTTTTGTGCGGAACTGTTGGTGCACAGCAAACCCCGCCCCACTTCCTGTCATCCCTTTGGTTACAGGCTCTCCCACTAGCTTTCAGGCCCTCACACCCCCAACCTAACATTGTCAGTGCAACTGACAATGTTAGGTTGGGGGTGTGATGGCGAGCAATAGTGGAGCTACCCAGCCGTACAGTTTAGATCCAGATTCCAGCTCAGACGAGGAAAAATAAGACGTACACAGATCTATTTTCTGTAAGTGGATGTATCGGAATGGAGCAGAGCAGGGAGCTTGTGACCCGCCCAGTGTAATTTCTATGTCACAAAGAAGCTCTTTTTCAAATGCATTTTTAAATGACTCATTCAATGTCAGTGGCTAAAAAAATTACTTTGAAAATTACCATACCAAAATATTGTTTTAATTTAATTAATCAGCCTTAAAATTTGAAGTTAGATTACATTTTTTAAAATCAATTTAAGCATTAATGTTTGGTTAATTCACAAAAAGGTTGGTGTATTTTTACTAAAAGTGGAAAAAAATATAAAAAGCAAATAACCAAGAGCAGATGCTAGTCAAAAGCAGAATGAAAAAAAAAATTACAAACTAGAAATATAGTTTTACTAAAAACGAGGAAAAACAAAGTTCAGCTTGTATAGTTTATTTGAAAAATGGTGGAAAGGACATCTTAAAGACTCTAGTAGGTCTTTATCATTAACAACTTACTACTGTACTTTGTACTTTGCGTATTACTTACTTGCGCCCTTACTTTAACTTTTAACATACTCTTTTATATTCTATTGCTTATTATGTAATAGATAATTTAATATAATATTCTATATTGATACTGATCAAATATGTCCAATTTGCTTTGGACCAACTCTTAAAACATACTATTTGCTTTAATCAAATCACATCAGTTTTCAAAAAATTAAAACACTTTTTTTTTTTTTTTGCAAATTCACACTTAGTTTTATAATTTGATTTTGCTGTTTTTACATGATTTTAACAAGAAATGTTTGAACCCAGACCTCAGGTCTGATCGAATCACTTCCACTATATTCAGTCGATGACACACCCCAATATCATCAGTTTAGCAAATCTATAATTCTGTTGTGCAAAAGCAGGTGTTTTGTTTGGATGAGTGACACTTACATGCACACACTCCCTTTTCGTACCTCGGCTTGTCTGAGCTGTAGTCACAGTACAGCCCCTTGTGGTAGTCGCAGGTGTCGGCCTCATTGCAGACCTCGCCTACCTGTCGGGCGCAGGCCTTGCAGCACTCGCAGCCATCTGTGAGGAGGCTCACGCCTGGTGGACACTTGGGAGGGACCTCTGGACACTCACAGGGCCACTTACAGTACTGTGTGCGGTTATAAGCGTCTGTGGGTGGTGGGGTGAAGGCTGTGGAGAGGGGCATTGCAGTGGAATTCAGGGCGTAGGCCTGAGGAGAGAAGAAGAACTGAGTAAAACAAATCTATTAAAAAAGATTTCAACATCTGAAAGTTGATATATGAGGGACAATGAAGTTTTTTTTTTTTTTTTGCTGCTTTACCTTTTCCTTAAGAAAAACATTAAACATCCACTCTGATAACAAATTATGTTTTGGTGTCTTAAACATGTTTTTGTGGGATTTTTCTGATGCTGAAGCACATATATAAAGAAAAATTACAAGAACAGCTGGATAGCTCCAAAATCCTTCGCCATATTTTGTTGGTCCACTAATGTTAGGGTGGGGGTGTGAGGGGCTGTAAGCTAGTGGGTAAACAGAAAGCACTCAGCAACGGGGAAGGGAAGTGGGGCCGGACTTGCTCTGCGCCAACGGTCCCACCCACAACTAAGAGATGATTTTCTGATAACCTTTTGCAGCTCCACAGGAGCTATGTTCCAGAAAACAACAAAGGTTTTTTTGAATTTTGGCTAAAAACAGCAAAATCCTAATTAAAAGAAAACTGGTAATGCTTTAACTAAAGATGAAAAGATGATTGGAGAAGGTCTGTTCACCTGTTCCATTATAATCTTGATTTCTTATTAGTAACTCTGACCTGGAATGTCATTATTAAAAACAAAAACAAAAAAAACAACACCAACAAAAACTTTTTTTTCATGATTTCATCAGTGCTTGAACAAGAAACTACACCATTTATAGCTTGACCTGTAAACTTACAGCAACAGGAAGCTTTAGCTCCGTAAAGGTTACGCATGAACGCACACTAGCATGAAGCCCTTATCAGCAATAAAATTGTGAGAAATCGTAACCATGTTAAGCTCTGAGAGTCCCGAGTCATTTTCTGGAACTTCCGTGAAATTAGAGTAACCCCGAGAAGAATCCTGAGTGTTGTCCAAAGTTAATGTTGTCAAATGTGTTTCAATCACAGCCGAGCCACTGAGTCACCTCTCCAAAATCATGCTGCCTGAGAAAAACCTTACAAGCTAACTTCTGATCTACTTAAATCCTCGGGTTTGCAAAACTTGACACAGCAGATCTTACAGGAGAGGCGGTGTCCCATGCAGTTAACAAAAACTGAACCAGGGCTGAACCCCCAGAAGACTATTGATGTAAATATGGATCAAACCACTTTGCTACAAACATACCTTAATTTAGCATCTATGTAAAACAAAAACATAAGTAATTTTCATAGTTGGAAATAAATTCAGGTGTCTCCAGGTTAATCATATAGTTGCAGTGTCTTTGTTTATATTGGTAACTAAGAAATATTTTCACTGTGTCAGTAAATTCACACAAGACTAAAGGGATAACATGAAACTAAGTTGATTTAAAGAGTTAAAATACATAAAGATAATTTTTTAAACCTATTAAGGTTGTGTTTTTATTGTACAAATGATTGTAACTGTTAAAACTGAATAAGTGCTTAAATAAATGTATTATTTTTGTTGTTATTATTCAAGCAATAAATTAATCTCCTTTTGACAAAATTAATATTTAATGGTTCCCATATGTCATGTTCTGTATGCATAAGAGCTAATAGGTCTATTTATGACTAAGAGTATATATAATGGAAATACTTCCATGTAAATGTCTGTTTTCCAATCATTACATGACTATATATGCTAAGTTTGATATATGTATGTATAGATACATATTTATATATTATTGATGTTTTTGATAGCTTTTTAAAATTCAAATATTAAATATGCAAATATTGTTATACAAAACAATAACAAATAAATAAATAAATAAAAACAATCCAGTAAAAGCTGAACAGATTTTTAGACGCTTAGGATGCACTTCCCCAACCCACCACAAGGTGGCTCTGACCTCAAACAAATTTCAGATGACAGCCTGAAATTACATTGGAGGTGTAAAAAAATGTTGTCAATTGTGTTCACTTTTTACTGGATGTGTTTGGGCATGTTACACTAAATTTCTAACTAAAGTTACACAATTGTTTCAACATAGGAAGAAAACGTTATATTTAAGTCACTGATTCATAATATTGTTGCATTATTTTTTTTTTTATTTTATCACAGGAAAAAAAGGCTTTTATTTTGTAATAACATCATCTAATGTTAAAAAACAACAACAATTAACCTGCACGTCAAAAGACAGAAAAACGTCTCCTCACTGCTCACCTGTTGAATCCCAGCTGCTGTCAGAATCCACAAAAGCAGCGCCCTCATCACTGGCGCGGAGCTGCTCACGCATCTAAACCGGAATCAAAGCCACGAATCCCGCAACTCGCTGCTCACCGCAGGTGCTCTACATCCTCGTGTCGTCTCTGTCATCCCCACCAAAAGAAAGCTCTGCACGGCTGAACCCTGTTGTTTCTCTGACACTTTCTCCGATTTGTCTTCGCTCCACGTTCGCCTGATCCTCCTCCTCCTCCTCCCCCTCCTCGCGTGGACGGCCTCCGTGGTCAGGGCGTGTCAGGAATATCAACTGGTGGGTTTTCTTCCTCACATTCGTTTTGCTCGTCCATTTTTAAAACGTAAACACACGTCGATGCCCACGCTAGACTAGTTCTGGGAGCAGAGGGGTGCAGAAGGTCCCACTGATCCTGAGAGAAGGGTGCAGAAAAGAAACAACAACAACAAAACGAAAAAACAACAACTTAAACTAGCTTTTAAAAACGCACAAACTGAACAATAACACAACATCATGCTTTAAAATAGATGTATCTTTTTTTTATTGACATAAATAAATTAGGTACAAATTTGCACCTAATTTATTTCATCATATTTGTGAAATATCTTGTGAAAAATACCTTAACTGGACAGCTAAAAATATATATATATTTGAGTTAACTATAGGTAAATATTATTGCACTAATGCCGTTGCATTGTTTCTTTTGTATGTAGAGTGAGCCCTGTCGGCCACCGTACATGGTAAATTCAGAAACCGAGTATTTAGCAAAGGCTTTTCTCAACTATTAAAAAAAAGTGTTTTTTCCAACAGATATACATGACAAATTTTGCCCTATCCTTAAAAAAACAAAAGTCGATATAGGTCATTTATTAACACAGTTACAGTACACGTCTAAACACTTGGATGTATAAACATTTAAATGTTTTTTTTTTTACCATTTAATAACTATTCGCACATGCTCAGCTAATGCTTGACTAATGCTTCATGTATGTCTTCATTATGTAAGGGTTAATGGCCTTCAAAGTATGCATTATCACTTTTTAACGCACGCCGTGGAAGCCTGAACCGTCCGACACGAAGCGCGTTAAAAATTGATTATGCATACTTTGAAGGCCATTAACCCGCTTATACCATGGTCACTTACAAAAGAAATAAATAGTAACCCGTTTTTAGTCCTAAATTCTTGTTTTTTATCCAATTTGGATCGCTTTTCTCACTAAAAGCGAACTATTTGTTACGTGGTGCGGCATAACAAATAGTTTGCGTCGCGCTGCACCACCGCTGCAGTCCAGATTCGGCGATATAAAGCGATATGTATATATGCTGATCGTTCCGATGGGTTGAATAAAGCATCAGTTCAGACAGAAAGTTCATCTCTTACCGCTTTCTTTTGTCCAGATGATGAAGCAAAAGGTTGTTTTAAAGAAGCCGGCGCAGTCATACAAAACATTTAAGCTAGGTGACCGTAACTTCTTTTTTCACCGTTCGGTTATCCTGTGGTATATCACTTTTTAATGCACACCCAGCAGCCAATCAGAATCGAGTATTCACCCGGACCATGGTATAAAAAGTGTTAACTTGTAATCTTGAACAAAACATTCAGGTTTGTATGCAAATATATGTAAGGGTTAATGGCCGACGAAGTGTGCGGTTACTACTTTTTAACGCACGCCGTGGAAGCCTGAACCGTCCGACGCGAAGCGGAGGGTCGTGCAGCACCACCGCTGCAGTCAAGATTCGGCGATATATATATGCTGATCGTCCCGATGGGTTGAATAAAGCATCAATTCAGAGGGAAAGTTAATCGCTTACCGCTTGTTTTTGCCCAGATGATGAAGCAAAAGGTTGTTTTACAGAAGCCGGCGCAGTGATACAAATCATTTAAGCTAGCCGACCGGAACTTCTTTTTTCACCGTGCGGTTATCAGGTTTTAACGCATACCCAGCAGCCAATCAGAATCGAGTATTCAACCGGACCATGGTATAAATTACAATAATGGTTCCTAACTTTTTTTTTTTTTGGTAACTCGGTTTATTTATTACGACGTTTTAGGGTCACCAAAAACTCAGTCGAAGTAAGAAGTAAAATTACCAGATTTTATCTCGTAAATTAAGGAGATAAAAAGTAGTAAATTTACGATTTTTTTATCTCATAAATTTACGATTTAAAATCTCGTAAATTTGCGAGAAAAAAGTCGTAGATTAACAAGGAGAAAATCACAGAAGTTGTCTGTTTATCTGAGCCTTTTGTGAAGCTTTATTTCAGGATTATTATAAGTTTAAAACAAAGATATTCTGAACCTTTTGGCGACTCAAAATCAGATTATTGTCATTGTAGCGGCTTTCCGGGGTTCAGTGTCGGTAAAGCGGAGTTTCATATGTAAAATAAGGAACTCAGAGACACGTTTGGTTAGGGCTGCACGATATGAGGAAAACCCGCGATGTGCGATATTAGAGATTAAAATTGCGATAACGATATAATTTGCGGTATATAAACAAATAGCAAAATAACCAAATAACCATTCCCATTACATTGCAACAGTTAAAGAATTATACTCCAAATGTCACTCGTCGACATAGGTGACAAACATCTAACATAATAGGCCTCCATCCGATTTGTCAAATGCATAAAGGAACTCATTTGATTCGTTAAACGGTTCAAGCTGACATAAGATTGTTTTAGCACATTTAAAGTTTACGATTTATTGCAATATTTTCCGTCTTTTGCGATATGCATATTGCAGAGCTGGATTTTGCGATAACGATAAATTTGCGGTATATTGTGCAGGCCTACGTTTGGTGAAGAGCACCGCTACTATATTTTCCTTTTCATTCACATAACCTGAAGTGAACCTGTCATCCGAACACCAATGCGGAAGTAGACAGTGTTACATACGCCCACTCCTCCAGATGAAGTGTCCCGTTTCAGCATAAAACAATAAAGATGAATGAAAATAGTCTGTTATATTAGCATTAGAACGTTGAAAATGCCAAAAAAGTGATCCTCCTCAGACGGAAGCGTCACACAGACGTAGAGATCTGGGGCCTCATTTATAAACGTTGCGTACGCACAAAAGAAGGCGTACGCCACTCTCTACGCAATAGTTGAGATTTATAAAAAGCAAACTTGACGGGAAAATGTGCGGTCCTTCACGCAAGCTCTGACCCAGGCGTACGCACAAAAACGGGTGAAATGAGAAACGGCGACACCGTCGGCAGATGGAAGAAACACGTGAAACTGCATTGCAGACCATACTGCCTCTCAGAATTAACATGAGGACTTCACAAAGCAAGTCTTACAATTAACAGCTACACCAACACCCGTTGGACCGATCAGCAGTGAAACAAATTAAAAAAAATCAAACGAAAATTACAACAGAAATTCAAATGAACACATATTTGCAAAAAGAAAAGTGAAATATGTTCTGCAATATTGGCATGTTGTGCAATTCATCCTCATAAATAATATAGTTAACAGAACGAAATAATGTACAAAACTGATATTCCCGTCAATGTGTCCGTCTGGTGGAGCAGATATAGGTGCAATTAGACAGACAGATGGATAGATAGAGAGAGATGCATTAATTGTCCACTGGGGAAAGTTGTTTTCATAGTAAAACATTTCTTCATAAGGTACGGAATTATGGTATTCATGCATATGCCTTTAGTTTGTTTTATTTTTGATAAAACAATGTATGGCGTATGTCTCGACCATTCAGAAAGTTACAAGAAATTACATTTGAGCTGATCAATTTCCCATTTCCACGCCGATTATTACCGACATCTGTAGCTTGTCAGATGTAATTAAATGGAGGGAAATAAAATGCCCCATCACAATGAATAATGACGCACAATGGCTGATCTTGCGCTATTAGAAGATGTGGCAAATGGAAGAATTCGGAGTGAACGCATCTTTAGACAGCAAGAAGACTTGCTGGCAAACGAGGACGAGTGGCTTATGAGCCGGTTCCGACTTCCTCTGCGGGCTTTTGGGGGTGTGTCACCGGGTTCATCTGGCGCGTCGGTGTCCCCCCCCCCCCCCCCCCCCCCCGGGTGTTTGTGTGTGTGTGTTGGGGGGGGGGGGGGGGGGGGGGGGTTCAGCGCTAGACGTTTTTTTGCCTTGACTTTGATGTCCGACCTTTTCTTTTTTATTTCGGCCACGGTCCGAGGTTGAGGCTACAGCATTTACGGCGCCGGCCACGTGCCTTTTCGGCATTAGTAATGCCCACACTGTGCCCTCCAAACAACATTATTCTCCTCTTTTCCACCTCGCCAACGATAACTTCTACTTCACATTGAGTGAAGTTACGTTTTTTTGATTTTCTCTCCGTGTTTGGCATGGTTTCGCAATCAATGAATATTCATTTGTGGGCGTTTCACGGACTATTTATGGGCAAATATGGGCGTGTCATGAGGCCGCAAAAGCTGCGTTGCATTTAGAATTGGTTGTGATTTATTAAGGGAAAGATGCGTAGTATGTGCGTGCGCACGGTTTTATAACTCCGAATATTTCTGTGCGTACGCACGTCCTATGTTTCATCCGTACGCCACTTCTGACGCAAATCCTACGCAAAGTTTTATAAATGAGGCCCCTGGTCTTTGGTGGAGGCAGAAAGGATGGAAGTGGACATCTGCAGGGATACCGATGTCTTCGTCCACAGGCTGCAGAGATCCTGCAAACCACCCACCAATAAATAAAACTTTAATAAATCATAAATCAAACAAATGAGTTTCCAGATATTTGGAACGTTATCAATAAACATTCAGCTCACCTGTTCAACTAAGTTTAGTCGGTCTGATCTGTTGCTGCGCGGCGTTCACCTGCTGCTCTGCATGCTCACTTCCACTTTAATCTCGTAAATTTACGAGTTTTTTTCTCATAAATTTATGAGTTTTTATCTCATAAATTTACGAGATAAAATCTCGTAAAGAGATAAAATCTTGTAAATTTACTTTTTTTTTTTTTTGGTGGCCCTGATACTCCGTCGTAATTTATTCATTGACAATTTTCATTAAAAAAAAAGGGAAGCTTTTGAGAAAATCTTACATTTTTTACAAATTGTAAACATTACTATATGAAGATCAACTCCAATGGAAATTGTGTTTTGGGTGTTTTGTAAATGTTCTTGTGGTATTTTTCCGATGATGGAGGACAAATACATTAGGATTCATCATAATTTAATCCTAACTAAAAGATGACTTGGAAAATAGATCAAAAGATGACCGGAATGGGACTTCACAGGGTAGTACAGGTATAATTTATCAGGTAAATTTTAATAAATTTGACCGTCTTGTAAATACACTCCTCCAAATTAATTTTTATTGTGAAGAACAACGATGAATACATATAGAGTGACACTGTGGGAGACATTTTCCAGGTAGTGTTGCGTTTTTTTCTGCTATGTTCAACTCTGTTGCTGCTCCACTGAAAGCTTCCACTGAAAAGTTGCTGTCACTATTCCACACATCCAGATGGCCCACCTATCCTCACACTCTGGTGTGTCTGGCCTCCAGATGTTCACTTCAAGTCCCTGATGTCATCCCAGTCTGCCACTTTTCTTTATTGGTTTTCTTTGAGATGATGAGCATAAAGAGAGAAAAACCTCCACTGTCGTGTGGAGTGGAAATTACCAAACACACTGCTACTGGAGCTGAAAGTCAATCAATCACGTCTGACCTCACCAGAGGTTACAGAGAAAGGAAAAAAGTGATGGATCAGAAATGAAGGCTTTTTAAGCTCTGAGCCTCTGTTATTTACAGGCAGACATGTCATCCTCTGAGCTGCTTTCTCCTCCCCGTTCTGACCAGGACTACCTAGCTCCTCCAGCATGATGTGACCACTTCCTGTCTGGCTGCCATGTGTTTTTAAAAGCAGAATTTTTTACCCTGTTTCAAATCCCAGATAAGGTCCAAATCTGTCTTTTTTATTTTGCATTCATAGAATAAAAAAGTTGTAGTTTTGACTGTATTAAGAGTTTTTCTGCTCACTGAGAATAAAGAAAGAAAATCCTCTTTCAAATGATGATAATTGTTCTGATTTGCAAGATCAGAGCCATTTGGGTGAAGCTCTTCGTTAATAATCTAAGAGACTTAGAAACAAAGTTGAATAGCCTGTACTTGACAAACCTCCCAAATTATAGTAAAGTTTTTAGCGGCACATGCAGAGAGACGCAATACAAAACAATTAGACAAAACTCTATAATCCAATATAAAGCCTATAGCTTCTAAAGCCCTAAAACCGAGTCTAAAACAAACAAACGAAGAACAAAATTAGCCTTTTCAGATTTCGCAAGACTTAATGTGGACACTTTAAGATCATTTTAGCATTATTTAACCCTGTAAAGTTCACTACATCAAAGAATTGATGGAAAAAAATCAAAATTTTTCCTGAATCTAGATGTCCTTTAATCCCTTTGATGACATCCACAAAAATATTTTGCATTGCTATTTTTTAAATTAAAAAAACAAACAGTATTAATTCTGATCCATTAGTCAAATTATGTACGTTTTCGCTCACAACAGTATTAGTTTGAGATGCAAAGGAATATTGTCCTGGGTGTTCAGAAAAAAGCACCTTATTTACCTACTGTATCAAATTTGAAACTCACATTTTTAACATTTATTATTGGCTAATTTACAGCAAGTAGTCATTTAAGATAATGACCCAAAATAGATGAGTTATTTTCAGCACAAAGTTTCAATTTGCTAAACTTTTCCCACCAAAAGTGTTTTTGAGATTTCAGGGAGGCAGACATTTTGAAATGAGCAGAAGAGGCCCTTCTACTGCCCCCAGAGGACTGACAATGAACTACAGGGCAGAAAACATGGACCAAGTGTTATGAACAATGGATAATTAAGGAAAGATTGGATAATGCTATGAGATAGAGGTCTTAAAAATGTGTGTATCAAAAATGACAAGACTAATTACACAGGGTCAAACTTTTAATTGTTCTCTTTTTGGTCCTTTTAAAGATTTCCTGTTTTTATACACAACAAGTCATCCATCCTCCTGATCTTTCTGTGCACACATCTTGGTGTGTGTTTTATTAACATTAAGAAAGTTCATATGTATTTCTGATACTGATTTCACAATAATACATGGATGAAGGAGGTTCTGCTGACCCCTAAAACTAGGTGCTTTAAATGGTGTATACTTGTGTGGCGCTTTTCTACCTTCTTCAAGGCCTAAAGTGCTTTACAGTCACAGTCCCAGTCACACACACATACACACCCTGATGGCGGCTCTGCTCCAGAAGCACTGCAGAGGCAAGGTGGGGTTCAGTGTTTTGGCCATGGACACTTTGACAAATGTAGGGGCAAGGCAGGAATCGAACCTTCAATATTAAGGTTTACCACCTTGCCGCTGCACCATGGCCGCCTCATGAACAGAAATGTTTGAAGAAGCTGGAGAAAAAAAAATACTTGAACACAAAATCCCTAGGTTTCTCAAGCAAAGCAGGTCGCAGTAATACCACAGGAAATTGAGCCAACCTCGGACAAAAAAAGAAAAGAAAAAAGTTGGCTCAATTTGTGCCTCTTAAGGGAAAAAAGATATTGTAAGGCAAGCCTGAGGCCGGAAGTGGACTCAGATTTAAAGCTAGGAATTAAGCAGATTTAACATTAAACTGCTGATCTCTCTCAAGATGGCGGAAACAAAACAAAAAATGCAGAAGCTTCATTAAGTTAGTGCATCGATTCAGTACCCTAACCCATGAAACCATGTCTTGTTCATTGAAATCTACGTTTTTTACTTGATGCAACATCTAATAAATAGAAACAATTATCCTTAATGTTAAATCTTTTAAAATACCCAAATAAAGAGGAGTTTGGTTGAACTTGTGACAGAGGGTGTGAATACTGGAGCTATCCTCCCATTACTAGAGTCCTGCACAGCTGATTGAACAGGAAATCCTCTCATTAAAACTCTCTTGAAGTCAATCTGTGTTTTGGAAAAGTCACAGACAGCTTCAAAGTCAAGTGGGGTGGCTAATCCTCATCAGAATGGGGAAAAGCTTCCGCAACACCTTCAGGCAACCAAAAACTGCTGAGGTGATGCATGAAAAAAGATACTGTGGAGAGTGTTGGAACATTTCCTGAATTTCCCATCTCTGCTTTAAATCCATGAAGCCATCAAACAGGTCGGAAAAGCAAAAAGTATTGCTTATAGTGACTATATTTGCAGAAGAAAAAAATCTTCAAACATTTACTGTACAAATACTTATAAAACTTCCAAATTAGCAGCAATCAAAACAGGAAAACCATCAATCACTGCTTTATTTTTAAACATGTAGATCAACCCTTGTTTAAAGTTAGAGCCTAATTGATTTGCTTTGTAATTTTGAAACCAAAAATCAGTCTGTATTAACCCAATAAATGGATTTTTTTTAAAAGCAAATGTGATGTTTTGCCTTACATATGTGAAAGAGCCAGGGCATGGCAGCCGGAGCTCAGACGGGTCCTATAATTACTACGTCTTTTTCTAGCTGTGGTCAGAGAATTCTGGCCCGACTAAAACATCTGCTGTGAAGAATCTGACATGAACTCGAAACACAAACAATCATTGAGTCTTAAAGATAAAGGCAACTCGTGTGTGTGTAAAGACGGATAAGATACATTCAATGTTACTCCAATCAAACTGCATGCTAAAAAAACAACAACCCACATTTAGAGTAAAAAATATCCTTAAACTGGTGAGATGAGGTCACTTCATGCAACAAAAAAAAAAACATGGTTATCTCTTAAAAAATGTTCACAGATTTGTTGCTGTATTTAGGCTGCAGGAAATTGGGCAAAAGAAAAACACAGGTAATAGATCCTATACAACACCCATAATTACCTTCACATCTGGATAAGTAATTGCAGCCAGATCACATCTCCTAAGGTGAAAACTTGTGTTCCGATCTGACATCCGATCTGATTTCTTGAAATCATGTTTTGGTTTGGTTGCCATCAACCACATTTGTGTTTCCATTCAGTCAAAATCCATAAAAAAAACATTACTTTAACCTAAAATAAGTCAAACATGGAAGAAGGAGGATTTAAGCACAAGATGCTGCGCATGTTGATGATGCTGCATAATTTTGCACTGCTCCATTTTAAGGTTGATTACGATGATAAAAAGTACCAAAAAGGACTGCAGAAGTTTTTAACCAACCTACTAAGTAACTCAGGAACAAGACAGGCAGGTTCTCCCTGCCTGTCTTAGTTGTTTTGAGTTTGACTTCCCTTGTCCCAATCTCCCCTGATCGTCTTCACCTGTGTCTCGTCAGTCCTGTTGGTAAAAATGTCTTGTCACTGCCTTCCTCTTGTGCTGGTCCATACTGTCTGCTTCCCTGTTTGCCTGGTAACCCATGTGCTGTCCTAGGCACTTTACCATTGGGAGTTGGGTCATCTAGACCCACTAGACAGTGCGCTGAACCTTTTTTCTTCAATGATTTGTGATCTTCACTGGTGTCCATGGATTACATGAAATTTTTCCACCTTTATCCACCTTTGTCATGGTAGGGAGAACACGTCAATGTAAGGGTGGGGTCATCTAAGATGGCACAAGGGATAACCCAGACAGTTGGTTTTTTGGTTTCCCTGCTTGGCAGCGGCTTTTGTTTGGTGTGCCTCGAGTCTCTGCATTTTGGGTCCTTCAGCAACCCCCCACTTGACAATAGTTTTTGTTTCCTCTAAACTGATGGGAGGAAACTCTTTACAGTTGGCTTAGCTACACAATAACATGAATGTATGCGGCCAGTACATATAACATGAAGGCTTAATGAATGCAAATAAAAGTTTAAGACTTTAAATATTAAGTTAATCCTTAATGTTTCACATTTGAATGTACTCTTTCTTGTTTGTGTGGTCTTGAGATTTGGGGATTTTGTTTAAGCTGGAATCACACTGTAGCAATAAAAATGCAGTTCTTGTTGAGTCAAAAACTAAACAAAGAATAAACGTTAGTAAAGGACTACTGTAAGCAAATACAGTACTCACAATACATTGGGGATACTGTGAAAAACTCAGTGGAAATTGTATACATAGTATTTGTTTCACTTCATAGATTCTTGGGATTGTATTGGGGTGATGGGCACACTTAATTTAGTGTTTTCCACATTAGGGTCTCAATGTGTTCAGTGTGTCTAACGTATAGGGGCCGAAACAAAAAAGTCTAAAAGAAAACCCATTTCCATGTGGCATCATTGTCAGCATTCTGTGTATATAAAAAGCTAATTTCGTCCGTAAGTCATTTCGAGTTCATAATTCAAACAACCACAAACACATGACGTCGGTTTAAGGACGAGTAGAACCACCTGGCCATGATGCGCCTTCGGGTTGGTAGTAGACAGTCAGATGTTGCAGGTGACCCTGGTGTGTCTCAAAGTGTCATCAGCAGTCTTGAATCCAGACACAGGACTACTGGCAGAGTTTGTGACAGACCCAGGTGTGGAACCTTACCAGTGACAAACCGCAACCATGACCAGTACCTGAGGAGCCCTACACTCTGACATGGTTTAGTTAACGCCATACAGCTGCAGGCCCGTTTACCAGATGTGACGGGTACCAGGGTTTTAAGAAAAACCATTCGGAACCGATTCCACCACCTTGACAGTCGGCCATTACAGGTGACTCCACAAACACCAAAACACATTTGAAGTGGGGATAAGACAACGTGGCATGGACAGTGCAGCAATGGTCTACCGTTCTGTTTACTGATGAGTGTTGGCTCACTTTGCACAGAAATGATGGTTGGTTGCTGGAGAAGCAAAGAGAGCAATACGCTGAAGTCAAGGTGGTCCCCAGGGTTGACTTTGGTGGAGTTGGTGCAACACTCTGGGCAGACCACACCAGTCAGAGCAAAACCGATTTGGTTTTTGTAGATGGTCCATCACTAGAAACCATCATCATCCCCCAACTCCACCAGCAACCCCCAACTTTCTGTTTATGGATGATAATGCTCCACCACATGGTGTCAGAATTGTCACAGCTGGACTTCTGAAAGTGGGAGTGCCTCATATGAAATGACCAGTAATAACTCCTGGTTTGAACCCCATAGAGCATGTCTAGGACCAGCTAAAGCAGACACTGGATGATGGTACCCCACCCCTAGATGATCTGGCAGAAAGGCATGTAGAAATTGTGGAAGAGTGGAACTCGTCGCCTTCTGAACCTCATCATGAGGCTGGTGAGGAGCAGGGGATGACGCTGTCAAGCTGTCATTGTCAAATGGGAGAAATACCCACTATTGATATGGTCAAGTTTTGTTATTTAGGACTATCTTTTTTTCATTTTTGGAGGTAATAATTATCAAACTAATGAAAATGATGTTTCTTTTTTTAATAATATCAAACAAAACATTTACTAATTTCTTTCTGTTTCAGACCAAATAAGAAAAGCACTTATTTAAAAACATAATATCCCTAACTTATTGTGATGACTGTCATTTAAGATTTGTCTTTTGGAATTTTGATGGAATCAAAACACCTGAGTGAGGGAGGTAAAACTGTAGAAATCAACGCTGATCACAAATGAACTGTTTTATTAATCTAGACTTGCAGGACCTGTGTTTTCATTTTTCATAAATATGTGCTCACAAGTGCATGACGCCCATTAGTAGATAGCAGTGTGTGCATGAATGTATCACGGGAAATTAATAAAACACACAGTGAGTTGCACATTGCTGTGATTTTTCATGCAGCAATCAAGGGATACCTACAGCGGTGACTTTTTCTTAGCCCACCCAGCGTTTTTTGAGCTTTGCTCAAGTTGGCCAAAGAATGAGGAGATGCACTCTAAGGGAGGGCTAAAGGATAAGTCAGGGACCGAAATGTTCCTCAGACACTGACTTTTCACAAAAACTGCCTTTCAGTGTGTGCTCACGTGCACAGCAGGAAGCCCATCAACCATGTTCATTTCAACAATGCATGTCAGTAAATCAAACAAAACATCAGCTTGACTTCTGCACTTGAACAATGTAAACATATCCCAACTTTAGGCGATGTCTTGAATATAAATGGTGGATCTGTTCAAGTTCTGGTCTCATGAGAAAGAAAGGCCAAGTCCACATTAGGAATGCTCTGCATTACAGGGCTATGCTGATACTGGTCTCCAAATGGCTAGAGCCTCAGGTTATGCAATTCAGCAGTAAATACAGTTCAAAATATGAGTCAGTTTGCAATCATGTGTGACTGAAGCGCTGGCATGATTTTACTACAAACAAAGGCATGAAGTGCTTAATCAGCATTAAAAAAATATAGACTGGATAACAAATTCTAAATGGAAAATAAACATTAGTACATGACAAGTGCTGTTAAAGCACTATTGTGGTTGATAGTTGATTGCACCTGATTTATACTTTGGTCCCATGAACCCATGCAGTGGTTGACCTGTACAAATGCTGCAGGTTTTTGGGTTGTCCAGGCTCGCAGAGGATTACCTTAAGAGATATCAGGAGAATGGAACATTTGATTGTCGTGCATGTGGCAACGTGAAGTTTGTAAGGATAATGTAAATTACACACAGTCATGAAGTCCAGGTGATGCTGTTGTACGATGCTCTAATGCCTCAGTCTAGTCCTTAGTAAGGTATGTATACAGGTTACTTACTGGCCGCATGCAAATGCTGCACACGTAGGGTGTCCAGGTGACATGTAAGTGCCTGCCAAGCTCAAGGTGAGGAACCCAATCATGCACCCTGCCCACCTGGAACCCTGTTTGTTCCATAATCACTCACACCTCCCGTGTCTCCTGACACCATGCTGTTGTCTACAGGACTCTCACCTTGCTTTGTAGATGATTTTCCTGCCCTTCCATGGAAAAGGATGAGCAAAAACATATTCCTGCCAGATTGAAGTCCTCTTACTCTCCCCCATCTGGGCTGCTCCACCCGTGACCTACGCCTAGCCGACCCTGGTCGCACATTGCTCTGGACAAAGTCATTTAGAACATTTCAGTAAACCTTATAGCACATTACACAATGTAATACTCATTTATTGTAATTAAAAGAGCTTTGATTATTACACCACCATCAAGTTCTCACATGTATTTGGATTTATTTAAACACCTGCTGATCATTAACTCCTCTGATCTTTATATGGTGAAATCAATTCAATTCAATTCAATTTTATTTGTACAGCCCAAAATCACAACAACAGTCGTCTCGATGGGCTTTGAAGTAAAACATGAACTTAAAAGGATCACAAATACAAAAGAGTTCAATAGGAAAATACTAAAATGAACTAACAAACTGACTATGCTATACTGGCATCCCTGCCCGTATGACCCCCGTTTGCGGTAAGGAAGAACTCCCAAAAAAACCGGATTCCGGAAAAAACGAAGAAACCTCAGGGGTGCCCACATGAAGGAGGGATCCTCCCCAAGGAGGGACAGGCGATTTACCAGAACTCTTAGAGAAGAATTAACTTATCTAAATCTACAACTACATATATAAAAGTCCGGCAGACGAGCTTCATCCAGCCGTGGTTGTGGGGACAGTCAAAGGCGCGAGTCGAGCCGGAGACAGGAACCACAGCCAGGTGTAGGAGCAGGAGCAGAGACGAGGTACTCGGTCAGGTACAGAGCAGAGACGAGCCAGAGATGAGCCAGAGGCAGGATCCACAGCCAGGTGTAGGAGCGGGAGCAAAATCAGAGTTTCTTTACACATTTTCTTGAACATTTGGATACTTGAACATTGTTTGAGCTCATTATTTAACCCGTTCCAAAGTGTAGGGCCACACACCGACACACAGAAACTTTTCTTTGTGCTTCTTATCAGTTTGATCTTGAAGGTCCTACATCCCCTCAGTTTGTAGCCTCCTCATTTTCTAAGAACAGTTTTTGGATATTGAATGGTAAAGATTTCCCACTGACTCTGCATAAAGGTTGTGCGGTGTAAAAATCAACAAGGTCATGCAGTTTTAAAAGTCCACAGGACCACAGTTCATCTCCCAAGTTCGGAGAGCTTTTTGCTCTGGTGTTTTTTGCTTTTTCCTCCTCCCAATCTGCTATAATCCAACAGCCACAGATCTCCATTCCAGTTCACCAGTTTACACCTGGAGAATGGAGCTGCCTGTCCTCCGTTCTAGTGTCTGTGGTCTTTCGGGGTTGCTAGCTACTGGGTCTGTTTTTGTTCCATTGTGCTAACATGACATGCAGTATCTACCCGTGAGGGCAGTTGTCATTAAGGTTTTAAATTTTTGTTGTCCCTTTATAGTGATTTCTACTAAACACAGCACTATGTGCAAGAAACATCGGAGGAAAACCATTAATTACAAAAAAGATTATGAAAAAAACACCAAATCAAGTGAAAATGATAAAATGTAGAAAAAAACAAAGCAATATGGTAAAAAAAAAAAGTGTGTACTGCATTGCTGTTCATTTTTTAGTTGAGCATATCATCTCTGACTCGTGATTTATCTTTGCTTTAATTTAGTTGTGCTTTCATCGGCAAAGTAGAAAGTAGAGAAGGGTAGGAGAGGATAATCCGAGTAACTACCCACGCTCCATTATCTCTCTGCTGACACATGTGAACGTTGGGGGGAATCTTGGAGCCGTGGTGGCTGAAAGGATTTTCTCAAAGCAAAGTAAACAGGATTTAGAGCCAAACAGATCTTTGGGGAATCCACCACACCTAAAGCCACACTTTAAATGTCCACTGCTGCACTCAAATATGGGGCCCACAGAACGTGATGAAACAAAACACGGTGTTTTCGAAGTGTATGCTGAAATCTCAGACAAAGCACAACTAAGTGCCAAAACATCTCACAAACACTTACAGTGGTTTTTAGTCCAAACTGGTGTGCTGTAGTTACAAGAGAAGGACCTATATGCTGTAAACATCTTGTCATTCATGTCTACAGCTCTATCTGATAACAGACAATGTTTTTCTATTGTTTCCTTGATGTGCATAAATACTGAATTCTTTGATAATATTAACGTTTTTGTCACCATTGTCATTGTTTTAAAAAAAAAGAAGCGTTTAAAGAATGTTGATAAAGGAATAAAAAATTACAAAGTATTGTAAATTACAACCTCCAAGATTAAAGTGCTAACAGAAAAGGTTTGATACGTTGCTACCTGAAGTTGAAACACACATCTAGAGCGCTAATTGTTGGCCTTTTTTGGAGTGACTGGTTTGCTTATATGGTCTGCATGGTGGTGTAGTGGTTGGCGCTTTTGCCTCACAAGGAGAAGCTCTGGTTCAAATCCCAGCAGGGTCCTTTCTTTGTTGAGTTTGCATGCTTTCATCATGCATGTGTGGGTTTCCTCCCTTGACTCCAGTTTCCTTCTACAGTCCCAAAACTTCCTTCATGGGTTAATAGGTAACTCTAAGTTGTCTTAAGATGTCAGTCTGTGTGTTGTTGTGTGACCCCTACAAGTGTGGGGAACTTCATTTGTTACAACAACTCTAGGGATCAGGAAGAAAAATGCAAAGAAAAGAAAAATTAGAACATTCCCAAAATTCAATTTGAAGGAAAAATAAAATAGAAATAAAATAAAATTAAACTGGTGTTACAAATCTCTCAGGAGATCCACTATAAATACATAGAAAGAAAATAAGAACACCAGAACAAGAAAATTAGAAGTGGATTTTTTTTTCTGTCACTAAACCGTTATTTGCATCTGTCGTTAGACTGTTAAGTTGCAAGGTCCAATAGTGGTTGGAATGAGAGTCCTATGATACGCGGTAAACGTGCCTTCTTGAATGCACGTGTAACCCATAGTTTTCACCCTGTACAAGCAGGGAGGGGCTTCTTCTTCTTTATCTTTGTTACTGTTTACCAGGGCATGTGTGCCATCTACAGTTGGAAGAGACTTGATACGGAGAGTGTTGAAGCAGTTAAAATCTTGTGAATCTTGCTCCAGGCTTTTCCTTTTACAGCTGTATTCCGATATGTGAAAGACTTGGTGTCATAGAAATCTGTCAGGGAACAAATCGCAATTATTCATTTATCTTTTATGATCACATTTCAAACGGTTGTCCTTTCCGGGAATTAAAAGCATTGCTCACTACCAAATCCGAATCCCTGATTGGTCAAAATTCAACAGGTAGAGCGTGAAAATGGACTTCAAACTTGCGTAGCAACGCATGATCATGGAATCATTACATGAACTTTTCATTGGAAGTGGCCCCTTAGATTCACACTGCGGGTTTAACAGTCGGTAACGGAAGATGCAGCTCATCACTTCCACTGTCTGATGTAGTGCATGAGAAGTGTTGTCCATGATGGATTTCAGTTTTACCAACATCTTCCTGTCATCCACCTCCTCAACAGAGTCCTGGACAGAAGTAGTCCCACTGACCAGCTTGTTCAGTTTCTGACCATCCGGTCTGTGCTGCCTGCTCCCCAGCAGACCAGAGCGTGGTGAACTGCAGAGGCTGCCACAGAATTGTGGAAAGTTCTTATAGAGGTCCGCACCCTCCAAAGTCAAAAGGGAGAGATGACATTGGCCCTTCTTGTACAGTTGATTACATTGATATGAACACCAACTCCTACCGCTCTCTTTGAAGCATACCTTTCCAACAAGACAGTCAAGCCTCATGACGTCTTTAGGACACAGTGTGCTTAAAGACTATGATTACATTCCTCATGGTTATACATCACTCATGACTTGCTTCCAGTTAGCAAACACGTGCTTACACCAAAGCTGACAAGCACATTAACATCTTTATCAGCTCTGGCTCTGGGGCTTTTTTTTTTAATGTACACATCTTAGAAGCAGCAGTGCGCCTTCATGTTTGGGTCTGGGTGGAGAACTTTCACAGGTGCATGGTGAAAGCTCAGATCATGAAAATAGCTCTCTGCCCTGTAATGACTGGGTAACACATGATGACGCAGCGATAAACAGTTGGGCTGCTGAAGCGAGCGCGGGAGGACACTTACCAAACTCTCATTACGGGCCTGACAGGGCTGCCTGGCAGGGTAACTGATAGTTAACCTGTCCTGGATGTAAAAGCTGGCATTATGTATGCTTAATGTGCGCTCATGCAGGCATGTGAAGGCTGAGGGTGGCACTGCAAATGCACCCGTGGAACTCATGGGACACTTTCACTGTTTGCTGAGTACTCCATTTGGAAAAGACTGATTACTTTTTAGTAAAACAGGAAAATATCCCTTTCTGTCAGACAACTCATGCAGTAAAATTTATTGAGTTTCACATTTAGTTTGGCATTTACATCTTTTAGTTTGGCATTTACATCTTTTAGCCTGGCATTCACTTTCATAGCTTGGCAATCCCATACTTTGACTTGGCAGTCCCATTCTTTTATTTCACATTCTTTTAGTTTGGCATTTACATCTTTTAGCCTGGCATTCACTTTCATAGCTTGGCAATCCCATACTTTGACTTGGCAGTCCCATTCTTTTATTTCACATTCTTTTAGTTTGGCATTTACATCTTTTAGTTTGGCATTCACATTCTTTTAGTTTGGCATAAGGCTCCGTACAATTCCATGAAACAAAATTTCCTTAAAATTTGTGTGTGATAACTACCCCTAACGGAGTTCACAGGTAGAGGAGGGTGGGGCGATGAACGCAGCGCTGCGGTAAAGAAAGAGAATGAACAACTTGCACACCTGGACTTAAATAGGACGCTGAACAGGTGAGTTGATTAACTGAACCGCCCTAGGGGAGTAACCGCGTAAAACACTGCTAGAGTAATCTGCCTGAAAAGCTCCCAAGGTCGCCCATTTCATATCTGCATTTCAATTGAAACCAAAATTGATGGAGAAAATCAAGATTTATAGACACAATATGGATTTGCTGCAAAGTTTGTTGTAATTTCCTAATGAAGGCAAACAAGGGCCTTACAAAGCAGGAGCTGCATATTTTATTTGAGAATCAAAACAAGTCATCAATAAAACAGCAACAGATAAAGACAGGATTTTGACCGCAAGATCAACCAAACCTAAGATGATCCACAGAGGGAGAGGTAGACTTCCTGATGGAGGCTGACAATTAAGAGAAAGTAGATGGGAAATGTTTATAACTTCTTCACTATGTTTGGTCCAGTCGAAACTTTATTGATATTCACCCAAAAAAACGGAGCCCCACCCCTTCACATTTGGTATCTTTGGAAAGCCTCCAATGTGTAGATACCAAAAGGAGTTCATTTTATAGTATACAGTGGTTAGGAAATATTTAAGTTTAAAGGGAAAATCAACTTTTTTGAGCTTTTAAATATATTATAATGTTAAATCCTCACTATGAAACAACCCCAAAGTGGTATTTAAAATCTGCGCTGGCACCACCGCCCGCAGGCTAAAACACACACACACACTTTCGCCGTGGAACTAGCAGTGATCAGTAAAAACGATTTTATTTTATATGCACAACATGCACATCTATCTTTGTAAAAGTTGGGATACAGTTTGTTTTTGTGGGAGAAACGCAGACACGCTGCTGAGGCCGACTCCAGATGGACGTCATGAAATGGGCGGCACCCACACGGAGCAGAAGGCGGAGCCTCAGAGATCGAGTTGTCTTACTTCTGGGTTGGATAATTTGATGCAAAAATAACTCATATTTTATTTTAAAAAATAGTTATTTAGTATGACAAAGGAAGTATATTATAATATATATGGTAATAGTTTATTCTGAAAGGTTTAATAAAAGCAGGATGTAGGCCCTTTATAAACCCCCTCCACAGAGGACAAATTTGCATTGTTTTGTCAAGTACTGACAGCATGTTTGCAATGGTGGTCAGAGGTCACAGTAATGATACTGATGTCATTCTGGTGGGTAAAACTTTCCTAAGCATCATTTATTGCAGCAGACTGGAATGAAATGTTCTAGGGCTGGAAACATTTTCAGGTTGTTGTTAATTCACTTGAGCACCTTTGCCAGGAAACATTTAGGAGTCATGACCATGCAGAATAGTTATATCCCTATTAAAGTAAAAATTACATTAGAAATAAATTGGAATACTAAAATAAATCCTGTAAGGGCCTGCTTTAGGTTTTCTAGAAAACGAGGGGTTTCAGAAAGCTGTTTTAGATACAGTAGTTGCATAGATTAGTTGTGAATAATTCTATAAATACACATTGTACAATGAGTCTAGGTCACATTAAGAAGGTCCTTGTATATATGTTTGCATGAATAGATTTATTATTATTATTTTTTAAATAAATGTTAGATTGTAATAAAAAGGTGGCACAATAAACAGATATTTACATCAGTAAGGGATTGTTCGTCCAATGGGGTTGGGTATTGATACAGCTTATAGATATAGCTAACCCTGTCAATATGTGGCCAGTCTTGTTCCTTTCATTGTGAGAAAACAAAGAACCCTAAGGAGCTTTCTCATAACTTTTTAATTAATGCTCATCCAAATGTCTTTATATAGACTCTTACAGTTGGTAATTTACTTATTTTAGACAGAGGGTGTGGGACACAGTGGCCTCTGGCAAGCGGCCAGTGTCAGCCACAGGCACAGAGTTTGCGTCTACATGAGAGACGGCTCAAGAGCTGCTCAGAGAAAGTCACCTTAAAAACTGAAAGACTTCAAAGAGTAAAGCACAACCTGTGCAGCACATGTTCCTAGATGTGGGACATCAATCACTCTCATCTTTCTCTGTGAGGAAAGATCCTGGCAGCATAATGCTCACTTTACAGCAACACCCTCCCAAACACCTGTTAGGGTTTTTATGTGGCTTTTTTGAATGAAGACATTTTACTTATAAAAATCAAAAGCGCATTATACATAAACTAAGTTACTTTGATTACACAAACACCTTATCTATACAGTCAAAAGAACTCAACTTTGTGTTTTGGTAGAACACTGAACAGCTTAAATCATATTCAAAGCAGGAAACAGCCTATTACCAAAAACTATACAAAAGTTATTTATCAAATAAAGAGGAAAAATATAATTGTAAGGGAAAAAAAGTACATTTATTTTACATATGGCAAACAAAAAATGATTTTGTGTATCCATATGTTGAGGATGGCTGTGGAACAGAACCAGTTAAAAAAAAGGGCAGTTTATTCAAATTTGTGGTAAGAATTTATTTATCTGTAAAAAGATAGAAAACGTTCAGTGTGAAGATACACTTTTACATGTGCACTTTAAATCATCAGTTGTATATGAAATATGTTTTAATTGTTTACTGTTTTAAGTTTCCTTTAGAAAAGGTTTGGTGAAAAACTACTATGTATCAAAATGCTGATTTAATTTATAATCTTCCGTCTGAAAACACCTCTGATTCAGCTCATCAATCAAGCTCTGCAACTCTGTCCTGGTAACGACCGTCATTACAGTCAGGTGTGTTCAGAAAAACATGTTTAAAAAATGCATGATTGGCCTTAGGGACACGGTGTAGACAACATAAATTTCTCGTAAAGCCGTTTGGATAATCACATTGCCCTGTATGACTTATACTGCCCGCATGTTTCCACGCTTCATTTCATGAGCGCAGATAAACACACAGCTGCCTTCTTTGTCCCTCCACATGTGGAGACGAGGATTCAACAGAATAAAACAGCTCAGTTTCTCCTGCACTTGAGTGAAAAACAGTCGATTACCTGAAGATACTCTGTTAAGATGGTATGAGTTGACATCCCCAAATTTCATCACATTTATGCTTTGGCTTTTCTCCATGTACAAACCAAATGAAAAAAACCCTTCAAAAACTACCCCCCGATTCTATTGAACCTTTTTTTTTATTGTTTAAAAAACTCCATGTTAAGTTATTCTCTCCGGGAAAGTCTTATTCCTTTAAAGTAATTTCATTTCAATTAAAATGAAAAAAAAAATCCTTAACCTTGCATTTGGGGGGAAAAACTAAATAGAAAAACTGAACAAATACATGCAGCTTCTATTTAGAACAATGAAAGAAACTTGACTAAAATCTGTCAGGAAGTGGTGGTGAAAGACCCACTTGGTCGGAAGTTGTCTATTTTTGGTGTTTTTAACATGTTCTTGTGACATTTTTCTGATGATGGAGGACATACGGAAAGAAAATGAAGATCAAAGTAGCTTTTCTGAGTATTTCTTTGTTAAAATTCTCTTGAATCAGGAGCAGATACAAAAGTGCAGTTTGAAATAGATCGTATTTGTGATGTAGAAAATTCGTAGGGTGGGGCACAAGCTCCCTATTCAGTTCAATTCTGATGCCTCCACTTGTAGACAACTCCATGAACGCTTTGAAAAAAGATCAAAAGACGATGAGAGTGGATCTTGAAGGACTCCATACGCAGATAAACAGGCTTGGTGGCAAACATTCAATTCAATTCAATGTTATTTATATAGCCCAGTATTACAACATTAGTTGTCTCAATGGGCTTTATGCCGGTAATTGTCTGAGAACATGAAATCAGTCATTCAATTCAATAGGTAATGCCCAAACTACCGTAATCTTAACAAACAACTGGGCTTCCCTGCCCTTAGACCCTCCTTCTCTGTAAGGAAAAGCTCCTAAAAACGGCACCAAACAGAGGCATGAAGAACTAAATAAGAAATAAATGATCAAGAATAGAGGAGAGAAGGAGTTGAGAATAGAGGACAGAACCCCAGTGCACCATACTTTCTCCAGCTTCTATCTTCTAGCAGCCTACTAACAACTAACTGTTGTGGTTATAGAAATTTAATTCAAACATATAAATAGTACGTTGCATGCACTATGGTACTTATAGCAGATGGTAATAATAATGACAATAACAGAAAATCTACATTTTTAGGATATCAATATTAATACAAATTGGCCGCCCTGGCCCTGTTTGTGAAACCATCTTGCCTCTCTGGGGAAATATGTATAGTGGATGTAATGAAAATTTGACTTATTCCCCCAAAATTCATTACAGTAGGTACGTTAAATATTCTCTATTACTAGCTAGTCTGACACCAGCCTGTCCAAAGAGGAATGTTTTAAGTCTAACTTTGAATGCAGAAACTGTCGACCTCTCTTTCATGAGCTGGGAGTTTATTCCATAAAACAGCGGCTTGGTGGCTAAAGGCTCCACCTCCAACTGCACTTTTACTAATTCGAGGAACCACAAGCAGTCCTGCATTTTGGGATCAAAGTGTTCTATTTGGTTGGTAAGGCACTATGATATCTTTAATATAGGATGGGGCCATGCCATGTAAAGCCTTGTAGGTTAACAGGAGGATTTTGAACTTTATTCTAGAATCAACTGGGATCCAGTGAAGTGAAACTAACACAGGAGTGATGTGATCTCTTCTGCTAGTTCCTGCTAACGATCTAGCTGCTGCGTTCTGAACAAGCTGGGGACTTCTTAACCCTTGTGCTATCCTAGGCACTTCAACATTGGGAGTTGGGTCATCTAGACCCACTAGACAGTGTGTTGAACCTTTTTTCTTCAATGATTTGTGATCTTCACAGGTGTCTATGGATTACATGAAATCTTTCCACCTTTATCCACCTTTGTCATGGTAGGAATAACACGTCAATGTAAGAGTGGGGTCATCTAAGATAGCACAAGGGTTAAGGAACTCTTAGGACACGCTGCTAACAAAGAGTTACAGTAATCCAGTCTAGACGTAACAAACGCATGGATGAGTTTTTCCGCATTACTTTTAGAGAGTATCTCTGATCTTTGCAATATTCCGCAGGTGAAAAAAGTGCAGTTCTACATGCCTGAGATATCCGAGCCTTAAATGATAAATCCTGGTCAAATAAAAAGGTTTCTAACTGTGGAATTGGGGGCTATACTTGCGCCATCCAGAGAGACTATCTGATCAGACAGAGCATCTCTGAGGTTTTTAGGACCTAGTATAATGACCTCACCATTTTCTGGGTTCAGGAGGAGGTAATTAATTGTCATCCAGGTCTAGATGTCTCTGATGTGGGCATGAAGTTTCTCTACATGGTGACTCTGGTCAGGTTAAATGGATAAATACAACTGCGTATTGTCAGCAGAACAATGAAAACTAATGCTATGTTTCCTGATTATGTTTCCTAAGGGCAGTATGTAAAGCATAAACAGCAGAATTGAGCCCTGTGGCACTCCGTAGCTAACACGAGTGCAGTGAGAGGACTGTCCATTTACATTAACAAACTGGTACCTATCGGATAAATAGGATTCAAACCACTGGAAGGCTGATCCTCCAATCTCTGTGTCATGCTCTAATCTTTGGAGTAAATACTGTGGTCGATAGTGTCAAAGGCTGCACTGAGGTCTAATAGGACCAGAATGGAAAGTAGTCCCTTTTCTGAGGCCAATAATAAGTCATTAGAGACTCTAGCTATTGCAGTTTCCGTGCTGTGGTGTGGTCTAAACCCTGACTGAAAACCTTTAAATTGACTATTCTCCTGAAGGTGGCGGTAAAGCTGCTTAACTACAACTCCTTCTAGGATTTTTGAAATAAAGGGTTTTAAATAATATATAAGGTTTAAAACTGCATATTTAAAAGACTTTGGCACTTTACCTGTTTCCAGAAAGGTATTTATTTTTGCTAATATGGATTCATTAATTAGGCGGAATGTTCTTTAAAAAGCTTAGCGGGGATTGAGTATTCGGAACGGTGTGTTTACATGACACACATTTATTCTGATCAGGCATTTATTCCGATTACTTTTGTCCATGTTGCCGCAGCTATTGAGCGTTCTACTGAAGGCTTGAACATGATAAAGGTTGTGTCGTAAGTCCCTCACTACTCACTATTTGGTGCACTGTAAAGGGTGTTCACCTTTTTTTGGAGGTGTCCAAATCTAGAATTGCAAAATCGAGTGCCCTGAAAATTTCCCTAAAGTTTCTAGTGTGCATCGACGCTCATTAAATTAGGGAATATAGGTGAAAACAAAACAACAACTTTAAATACAAATCAACTCGTTCACTGTTGGATAAAGGACGTGCAGTGAAGTCTGAGGTAAGTGATCTCTCTCACCACAAAGAAACATGTTCACTTTGAATTTATTTTCATCTAAAGCTACTGACAACTTCCTTCCTTTGTGGTAACCGCAGCAGTTAGTCTGGGCATCCGAAAATGGCCACCAGTCAGACGATGGTGTGTTTTTAGGCTTGAAAAACACCCAAGTGATTTTCCACTTCTGCTTCTGTATTTTTGCTTTTGACACAACATTAAGCAAATCTCTATGTAACATGACATTTTACTCTTAGAATAGATTTTTAAGTCTTTTACACTACACAAACCAAGAACACAAACAAGGTCCTAAAACTATTAGTATGGCTGGAAATACAGTAATATAAATCTGTTCCTTTGCCCAATTTGCTCAAAGTTTTCAAAGAAGAAGGATTTTACTCTGTCCTCTGAGCTTCAACTGTGAACAAACGTTAAACACAAAAAACATTTTTGACGCAGACTGGATAACTACATCAGTTTAGGATATTTGTTAGCGAGAAAACATTAACTCGCACAAGCTTCAGTTTCTGTACTAGCAAAGCCCTGTGACCTCAAAAAGGTCATGGGGCTGCTAGTGCCAACCCAGCTACTGTAGGGCAATAGTGGTGAGGTACACCCTGAACAGATCACCAGTCACTCAAATGCACACCTTTGGACAATCTAGAAATAAATGAAACTATGAAACATGGTTTTGGACAGTGGAAGAAAACCCACACAAACCCCACATGCAAATTCCGAAAGAACCCACCTGGGATTTGAACCAGCGCCTTCTTGCTGTGAGGTGACAGCACTAACCACTACAGCCCTTAAACACCAGACTGAACAATTTCAGTAAACTAGCCCACTTCAAGGAACGTTTTTTGTCCTTAAACTACACACGGTTGTGGATGAAAAACCCCAATAGATCAGCAGTTCCTGAAACCAGCCTGTCTGGCACCATGCTACCTTCAAAGTCACTTCAATCACCTTTCTTTCCCATTCTGACGTTCTGTTTGAACTGCAGCAGATCGTCTTTACCATGTCTACATGCACAAATGCACTGAGTTGCTGCCATGTGATTGGCCGATTAGAAATTTGCATTAACGAGAGATTGGACAGGTCTGCACCAAGACTTACCTGAGAGGCGTCGCAGTGCAACATGAACGGCTTCTCAAAATCTGGATATCCTATTAAAGAGGAACAAACCAGGAATTCAGTTGGTTCACACAGCACATCTTAAAGTTGCTTGGACAAATTGATTGGTGTGCACGATAGAAACTGATCTGCTTTGTTGCGTTTCCCCTTTTTCTGGCTTGAGATCACTCGTTTAGCATCACTGGATGCTACAGTGGCTTTGTGATGCCTGAGAAGTTTGGAATGTAAGGGCAATAATATGACTAACAGCCCGGCATTTTTCCCGGTCTTAGCTGGATCTGTGCAGTAGCCATCCTGGTTACAATCTTCCCTCAATCTCTAAATACTTCAAATTTGGTCGGCTTTAGCTTTACACCATGTGCCTGCTAGCGACGCAGCACCTCTCTCACCTCATTCCGATGATCTTCAGATGATTTACTATGAACCAGATTATCATCTCGATATGGCTGGCAGGATTCATCCCTTAGTCCTAAAAGACATTCTTCCATACTGCACTGGAACTCTTCTGGTGCTGAGGATAGACAAAAAGGGATCCTGACCCACTCATTTAGTCCCCAGGGGGTAATAAAGGCTGTGAGTGGTCTACTATTCTCCTCTAGGAAGCCCTTTAAAGCGGAGAGTTTTGTGGCTGCTTTCGGTCTTTCCAGCACAATGTATTTTTTCCAATTCAGTATCACTGGGAAGCTGCAACTTTTCTTTAATGACTTGTTTGACTTTTTCCTCTGAATCAGCCCATGATTTTCCTGGTGACTCCCTCAAAGTTAAAATTACTCCTCCTTGATTGCCCTTCAAAATACTCTTGTTTGTCTGAGGCTGTTAAAAAAACTATCACATATTGTTAAAATATAAATTGCATAGTTTGCTATGCTCCCCATGTTTCTTTTTAGGTTGAATTATAGTTCATCAACTTCTTTTTGTATGAAATGGAGGATTGTTTTAATATCATTAGTGTTCACATCTAGTCTAGCTTTAGATGTCTCCATATTGCATTGACAAACCCTGCTAAGCTTGTTAGCTATTGTGGTAGCAGTGATGTACACATTTATTTTTGTTGCTGCAGCATCACAATGAAGATTAACATCACAATGAATTTGAACAATAAAGCCATCACAAAATATAAGTAAGAACAGTTATTTTTGAGGAACTCTGGTCTGTTCAAACTTAAATTGGTTCTAAGACTTGATTTAGAGACCTACTGCCATGGAAATTGTGTTTTTAAAATGTTCTTGTGGCATTTTTCTCATGGTAGAGGACACAAATATGAATAAAATTAACCGTAAGCATTACACTTCTGAGTATTTCTTTATTCAAATCATTGGGAATCAGGAGCATACAAAAAATGTAGTTTGTAATAAATCGCATATGTTATGTAAAAAATATGCTGGTTGGGCCACAAGCTCCTCTGCTCTGCTCCATTCCAATGTATCCACTTGTGGACGACTACATCCATGTGGGTTGTGGGTTGTGAGAGGCTATAAGCTTGCAGGAGAGCACATAAACACATGGGTGACGGGAAGTGGAGGCGGGCTTAGTCTGTGCCAGCAGTCCCGTGCAAAACTCAGCGGCAAATTACTAATGAACTCCTCCCACTCCGCATCCTTGAAAACAACATATTTTTTAGATTTTGGCTAAAAAAAAGCATAATTATAATTAAAAGACCACTGGGAAGGCTTAAAAAAAAAGATGATCGGAGTGGGACTTTTAATAAGTTCCTGGGGATTTGAGAGTTTTAAACTAGTAGTGGATGTTACAGCAGAAAAAAAAGCCCTCATCATCCTGGAGGTTAAATGTTTTACTCATTGTCCTTTATCATCTCCAATATGTTTTTAAGTTGACATTGACGTCTGACCTGTACTCCTAAGTATTATTTTAAGTAAAATACCTATTCATAATTATGGTTGTCTGAAGTCGATACACAAATAAAGACTGAACCAGTACATTATTTTCTATGCATTCACACTTAGAAAACATCAATGTTCCAGTAAAACAATGAAGAAGCATCATTAAGAAGCCCTAGCCTTGTTTAACCCTTGTGCTATTTTAGATGACCCCACCCTTACATTGACGTGTTCTCCCTACCATGACAAAGGTGGATAAAGGTGGAAAGATTTCATGTAATCCATGGACACCAGTGAAGATCACAAATCGTTGAAGAAAAAAGGTTCAGAGCACTGTCTAGTGGGTCTAGATGACCCAACTCCCAACGTTAAAATGCCTAGGATAGCACAAGGGTTACAGGCTCTCAGACATGTAGAGTTCTAATTCTCTTCCTCCAAAAAAGAACATATTTTACCTTTTAATAAGTAAAAATATCAGAAACCATGCATGAGTCCATAAGATTCCTATTTAGATTGGTTACTGTCTGTACGTTCTATAATAATAATATTCCAATAATATTACCCCCCCCCCCCCTCCCTTTTTACAATCAACATAAGTCAATGGAAGTCTTTCCTCCACTCCTTGGAGCATAATGATGGACGGAAGGACCTAACTGCAGCAGCAGCCAAGATAATCACAAATTGTCTCAGCAACACATTTGCCTTCCTTCTTCCTCATTTCATAACAGGAAGTAACATTTCTGTCAGAGACGCGCTGTCACTGTTTGTGGCATGTCATTGCTGTGAAGCGGTGCGGACATGGTGGGTGTCTGGTATCAGACGGCTGCTGCCAACATGCTCCGCTCGGACCATTGACCCTCTCGCCACGTTGGTACCATTACATGCAGCGAGCTTTAAATTCTATGGGTGAGTCTTTCTAATTTGCCTTGTTTACCCCTCATGCAGAGCCATAGACGTCACTTCCCCATTTAACTTAACTGAAATTCAGAGATGGAAACATGTCATCACTTAGAAAAGAAAGTTGATTTTTTTGAATATTTGAAAATGTCCATAATATGAATGTCGCCAGATAACAGGTTTTAGCCGACGGAATCTAACAAAAGATCAATGTGTCAGTGTTGGTCGTCAGTCTGGTGCTACAATGGAAAATTCTGTGTGATTACATCTAGCCTCAGCTTCCCTTTTTTTAATCCACGGCTGCTTTGGGTGGACCATGAGCTTCTTCATAGTGACACAAAAACTTGAAGTTACTGCAACACAAAAAAGTGAAAAGGTTCAAGTCCAATGTCTTTTTTAAATGTTTTCTTTCACTTTTTCTGTCAGCCAGGTGGAGGATGGGTAATATGATGCGAGCTGGGAGCACCAGGAACATAATCCAAAAAGAAAACATCGATGATGGTGATGTGAAAGGTACAAGCACATTGTGAAGACAAATGGCACTTCATGGTCATTTTCGAAATATTTTATGATGCTATTTTAAACACCTCACCCATAAGATAATAGGATGTATGCAAATCAATTGCATGACATGCAACAGAAGTTGGATTTAAAAAATGTATATCACCATTTCATTGTATTTTCACGTGCTTTATCCTTCTGGCAGGTTCAGAAGATGAAATTGTGGTGGTGCTGGAGGACTACCCTTCGGCTGAAATCAGTGAGCCCATCTACAAAATGGGGGAGAAGCTCAGAGTCATTGCGCAGTACGTTTTTGTATTCTGCACATGCATGATGAAGGCTGACAAACAACCCTGACAGAAATAGAAAAGCTAAAGGCTGTGCTTGTCACACAGCCACTACATACTGCATATTGCACATATTGCATAATTGGTCTTACGCGAATATACATGGAAAAAAGGAGAAATGTTTTTCAAAGATGTATCACGAACGAATCAGGTAAAAACCACGGAAGAAGTACGAATAAACCATGCAAAGAACGCGTAAATCAGGGATTATTGCACTGTTTATATGCAATTTATTTGTGGATTTTTATGTCAATTATGTAATTTAAACATGATACTTTTGAATTTAAACGGGATATAAAAGTTAAGCATGGGTGGTACATGTGTGAAAAGTCTATTAGACACATGGAACGGTCATTGAAAGCCACAATATTGTGCATAGTTCTTGCAAAAATCACGCACAATTGTAAAAACTTTACATAATAATTGCATACAAACTACGTAAAATACATACACATAAACTACGCAATTACCAACAGGCCAAAAGTTTTGAAAAGGTCAAAACCAAATTCACGTAAACACCCGTCAGCTGAAACCCTCGACGGACGTTTGGGCACATCGACAAATGACATCGATTACATAAAGTACGCTTATACCATGCTCCGGGTGAATACTAGATTCTGATTGGCTGCTAGGTGTGGATTAAAAAGTGACAATGCACAATTATAATGCACACTTAAAAAAGAAATGTTTTGCATCACTGCGCTGGCTTCTATTAAACAACCTTTAGCTTCATCATCTGGACAAAAACAAGAGGTAAAAGGAGAACTTTGTCTCTGAACTGATGCTTTACGTAACACAGCATGACGATCAGGATAGATATCACTTTCCTTTGCTGTTGCAATTGAGGTTGGCGCCGCCTCAGCTCGGTGTCATGTTACAGTGACAAAGGGATCTAAACCGAACACACAACAAGAAGAAGGTACTAAATACTGGTTGAAAAAAGATATTTATTTCTTTTGTAAGTGACCATGGAATAAGCGGGATATTGGCTCTCGAAGTCTGCATTATCAGAAATTAACGCCCATTGTTTTTTTTACATGTATCAGACCGAAATTACATACGTGGAGAATGCACAGAATGTACGTAGTTAAGTAAGTTGGAAGTTTTAGATTACACTGAGATCTACTGATAATTCCTCTTTGCTTTTGGTGATCAGTGAGGCTTATTGGTGGAAAGTTCGTTCCTTTGCGACTGGAAAGGAGAACTACATACCGGGCAGCCACGTGGCAAAAGTCTACCATGGGTAAGTAACCACATGAGAACAGACTTCCAACACAAAAATGCAAAATTTTTTCTCAGACATTTTATTCTTAATGGATGCTTTTCGTAAATCCACATATAAACAAATACTGAGGTTGTTTTTTTTGTATTCACTATCTGTCTAGATGGCTGTTTGAAGGCTTGGAGAGAAAGAAGGCGGAAGAGCTGCTTCTTCTACCTGAGAACAGGGTGGGCTCTTTTCTGGTGAGGGAGAGCTCCTCAGAAAGAGGTAGGGTCACATGCAAAACAAACAAACAAAAAAAAACTAAGCTTAATTAGTTCGTCAAGCATAAATAAATATAATGTATGGATATAGTGTAAATGTCAAAATTCAAAGTGTTTGCTTTAAAGAAATTTGTGATAACATTGTGAAAATAAAAAGGTCTTTTACGGTGGGAAATGCAAAGCCCTACCTGTTGTCAAGAAAGTCATGGAATTATTTTGAAAGAGGAAAACTACAACAGTTTTAAGTTATTCATTTGTGGTTTTCGCCCACAACTCAGAAACAAATTTCTATTAAACTCCTGCCGCTATGAAACTCTGTCCTTAAAAAAAAACACCTTTTTTGTTGTTGCTGAAAACAGCAAAATTATAATTAAAAGACCATTGGAAATGCTTTGAAAGTAGATCAAAAGATGATCAGAGTGGTTCTTTAACCGTCCCTAGTCTGTGCCAGCCACTTAATTTACAATGTTGACTCTGACTTTGTGGCTTGGAATAAAAACTGCACTGACAACATCTCAGTGCAGGGAAAGTAAATGGTTATAGTGACCACATGCTTCTAAGAAGTCTGTGGTTTGCGTTCAATCTTTTCAGCAAACTTAAACTGGATTTTAAGGCAGTAAATTACAGACAACAGAGAATGGCATATTTATTAATGGTTAAGATTATCCCAATGTCAAAAAAGAATAACTTCATGATTGATTAACATGCAGCCCCATTCACACAGCTCAGAATACAACGTTTTAATCGACAAAAGTAAAACAATTCTGCAGAGATTTAAAAAAATGCTCAAGAAAAGCCATATTTAAGTTTCTTTGTTACGACATTGTAGCATAAGTTGTTAGGACATAAAGCATTTTTGAGGACATTTGACATGATATCAGAATTACTTACATAAGATCAGGCATAGGAAAAAACTGCCTGGTAGCTTCAATTCAGTTTTTAGAACCATACAACCTGAAGAATGTTTCTTTTGAGCCCAATTATTTATTTATTCATGTATTTATTTTTGCTTTTACCTTAATATGGCCATCAGTCTTGCACTTCAAAAACAAAATGAATAAGATTTAAAAGGTTTTCTCTTTCAAAGTATATATTTTAAATATCATGAATAGGTCTGGCGGTTGTTCATCCATACATTTGTCTGCTTTTCGCTTCGATAAAGTTTCATATTGTGTTACATGGCTGCAAGCAAAAAATGTTTGTATTATAATGTATGTAGAAGCAGGTGTTTTGATGTAAAGCAAAAGCTTTAAAGGACAAAAAAGCCAAAGAAAATCAGGGTACGAAAGATTTAAGCTCATATTTAGAGACTGTTACTCTGGGAAACAAAAAGACAGTAACTAATGTACATAGTCAAAGATATTTTATGAGTTTTAAAGATAATTTAGTTATCAATATTGCCTGATTGTTTAATCTTCTAATCAAAGTCAAGGTGTGTCCAAACATTGTTCTTAAACACTGTTTACAATTTCAGAGCTGGGATTTTATTTATTTGTTCTTGTCACGAACTATTTCCTCTTTCACTTTTAGTCCTTTATTTTATTTGTGAGATTAGTAATTAAGTAAAAGAGCACATGTGTCAAACTTAAGGCCCGCGGACCAAATGTGGCCCGCCATGTCATTTTATGTGGCCTAACGGCATAAACGTTTTTAATTTCTTAAAATAATATTTTTCTTTAGTTGATTACACATTATTTATGTGTAGCTGCTGTTGTAATTCTTCAATGTTTGCAGATCTTATGTGTGTATGCAGACAAATTGTTGTCATCAACCCATCAGTTGGATGCAAGGCTGTGTGCAGGCTTTTTTTGTAAAATGTGTCACGTGTAATACATGTTCTTTCTAGCTCAGTTTTATGTTATTTTTCTTTATTCATTCGGACAGTCTGATCCTTCATTAATGGAGTTATGTGGGTTTTAATAAGCGGACAAAATTTTAAAGGATTTATGCTAGCTAGAGAGTAACAAGCTGTGTTTTTTATGCCACTGTAATTGTCACTTAAAGTTATAATTGATAAATGTTGAGTAATTTAACATTAAGAAGTGGCCCTCAGTGTAAATGAGTTTGACACCCCTGTAATATAGTAATGTAGAGAGCTGTCTTCAACAATTTACGATCCATATATAAGTATGTAATGCATCTAAGTGTCAAACGTATCTTATAAATGCTGTCTGTTTGTTTTTTCAGGTGTATACTCACTCTCAGTAAAGCACAGGATGATAAAGCACTATCGTATCTTCAGACTGGACAACAGCTGGTACTACATTTCCCCAAGTCTCACCTTCCAGTGTCTTGAAGACATGATTAACCATTATTCAGGTGAGCAGATGTGAAGGTTTTGTGCGTTGAATAGATGAATGAGTGTCTGTACTCTTACTAACCTCATCTGTGTCACCAGTCATGCGCTTAGAAAACGTTTTTAATGAGAAATACAGTGTGAGCAGTGATAATGACCAGTCATTCAAAGGTATTTTAAATGTTAGGTGAATTTTTTCAGAACAAAATGAACAATTCCCCCTTCAGTAAGTCAGGTTTGTGTGTGCTTAAGCAGTAGAGTGTAGGACTATTTTTATGCAACTCAAACACACATTTATAAAAGTGTTTACCTTCCCTTTTCTTTCTATTTTCAGACTCAGCAGATGGGCTGTGCTGCACGCTAACCTCTCCCTGTCTGTCGGGCAGAAACATTAACCCTGGAACTCCACCCGTGGTCATGCGACGCAACTTTGACTGGAAGAAAGTGGACAGGTTAAAAAAAACTTTTTTTTCTAATTATTGGAAATCACTTTATTTATTTGAACATAACACAAGTTACGTAAGAATTTCAAATAATTTCCACAGGGACATTTAGTAAGTGTCTTGAAAAAAGAAAAAGTTTAAAATTAAAGCTGCGAGCAGCGTTGTCTGGCCTGCAGTCGCTACATGCCCCTCACTCTTCCCCTCTGGCCCAGCCACCCTGGTCAGAGCTGCACGTGACAAATTCACTTTTTTCAGAATGGCCGCTGTCAGATAAATGCATCTAGACATTAAAGAAAAACACAATTATAAACAACAGACCACAACAAGAATCCAGTTTCTCATGGACAAGGGAGAAAAACAAGTGTGACAGAAAACGTCTACCACGCTTCTCTTCTCAAAGGTTCTGCCTCTCCTCGTGCTGCTTTTATTAAGAACACAAGAAGGAGGTAACAATTTCAAGACAAAGAGAAAAAGTTCATTAGGGGGTGTCGTAAAATGACCCCTTTGGTTGGATTCCAACTTCAAACAGTATTCCTTATCAACTCAGGACAGTTTGTTGTAAACCCCCCCCATCCTTGCTGGGGATGGAAGCAGATGAAAAAACACACAACTGTTTTCTAAAAAGGTAAAAAGGTCAATCTGAGTTAATATTTAAACAAATACATTTAAACCAACACATTTAAACAATGATAATAATAAAAATTTTTCCTTCACAGCGGCTTTTCTGTTAGTTGTATCTCCATAGCAACCGTTTCCTCTTTAGGTCGCCTGGAGGTGGCAAACAGGTCTATATATATTTTTAGAAGTAGATATTTAGATTTCCATGGTAACCTCGCCCACCTTTCTAAAATATCCATACCATCACATTGTTTTGTTTAGCTTGAGCCAATGGTTCATGTAATAAATTGTCACAATATTCTGGTCAAAAATTGTACAAAACAACAGGGTAATGCCGCTTTGCCAGCCTGCCACGCCATTAAAAATCTGCAACCTTTAAAACCAATATTTTCTCCCAAGACTGAATGATGCTCAAGGAGTTTGGAGATGATCAATCAAAATCCCTATGGGAGGGGTTTAGATTTGTAGAAGGTGATGTTATTAGAAAATTCAATATGGCTGCCTCTTTTAGAAGTCAAAGGTCAACAACACTTTGGCTGTGGTTGTGTGTGAAATTTTATGAAGTTCGCTCGAAAGTTTTTTGTTATTACACTGCGTGCCAAATTTCATACTATGACACAAGGTTCTGTAGTCATCCCATAATAATTAAAAAAAACCTTTCTAATGAATATTTCTGACACGTTTTTTGGTTTTATTAGCGGATTTTGAAATTTTTTAAAGAGATTTTTGCTTAAATCAGGTTTTTTACCGATTTGTCCTTCCTGCTGTGATGTCATCATATCTTTTTTTTTTAGGGGGGGGGGGTCACTATGTCCAACATTCATTTTTCAGCAGGTACAGGGTGTAGTCAAAATTTGGGAAGTTTTTGAGTCTGTGGAGGTGAAGTTTTCACTCAAATGGTGACAAATTTATACTTAATTAGAAATGCAAGTTTTACACAAAACATATAAGAAACCAAATGTTCAATCTTCACCCTGAAAAATATTTTTTTTAGCAGAACATGTAATCAAAAGGCAATTTTTTTTTTTTTTTCAAAGTTTGTAAATCATTATTCATATCTGGATCTACCTCCTCTTTTGCAGTAAACAACTGGTGGAGAACAGCGATGACAGCATTGTGAGCTACGGAGTAAGGAACAGCATCGCTGCATATCTGTCCTTTACTGCTCCTGATGACTCCTCAGAGAGATTGGACCGTAGGAAGAGGAAATGCAAATCTGTGAATATAAACCATGCAATGGACCACAGACACACTGAAAGCGAGGATTTTTAGAGGCCCGAAAGTGTTGCAGCGGAGGCTGGACCACGGAACCATCCTCTGATGTCTGCTTAAAACCCCTGAAACCTGCAGAATTGCTATGACCTCACATTTGTCCGTGTATGTTAGAAATCAAGGTGTGTATACCGGGAGCACTTTGAAGTATTGTAACAATAATTGCTTGGCATGATTCATGAAAAAAAATGGAGCTGATCTTTATGAGAGTGCAATTATGGCACAGTTTTAGCAGATGCTATGGCAAAAATAGATTGAACTAAACCAGGGCTTTGCATCATAACTGTGTAAAATGTTAAAATATTATATATATTTCGTTGTTGTTTTGCATTACTAGTATTACTGCCTTTAAAATACTTTTTGTTATTGATAAATGTTGCTCAGTGGTCATAATTGAAAGAAAGGTGATTATAGCCCTGACTTAATTATTAATTGTTTTTTTAAGGGGGGTGCAATCTAACCTTTTCATAACACACAAATGCACCAAGAAATTCATTAAAAAGCACAAAAACATAAAATGTGGCATCTTCTTAGGCCACTCCCACAAAGGTCTCCACTAGGGCTGCTCAAACTGTTACCCTCAAAAGACTCAGAGAGTTGAGGGCCAAAAGCTGCCACCCGTGGCAAATTTAGCTGAAATCTCACAAGTTGTTCATGTTGTGTTGTCTTGTGCAGCCAATGGCTGTGAAAAAGCTGACATTTCTTTTTTGTTGAGGGTTGTCCAATTCCCCTCACTACTCCCCAACCCTTAAAAGACAATATTGCACAGGACTGTGCTCTGGATTTTAACGCCATTCAGACACATCCTCACTATTTTTATTTAAACAACATATATGACGCCACCCATTTGCCCATTCACCCCTTTATCCAATCTTCTATTGTCCAGTTTTGATGAGCCTGTGGGAATTGTAGCCTCAGTTTCCTGTTCCTAGCTGATAGGAGTGGCACTAGGTGTGGTCTTCTACTGTAGCCCATCTGCCTCGAGGTTGGACGTGTTGTACATTCAGAGATGTTCTTCTGCAGACCGCGGTAGTAACCAGTGGTTCTTTGAGTTACTGCTGCCTTTCTATCAACTGGAACCAGTCTGGCCGTTCTCATCAGACCTCTGACATCAACAAGGCATTTTCTTGTTCTTACCATTGTCTGTAAACCCTAGAGATATTGTGGATGAAAATCCTAGTAGACCATCAGTTTCTGAAATATTTAGACCAGCCTGTCTGGCACCAACAACCATGTCACGTTCAAAGTCACTTCAATCACCTTTTTTCCCCGTTTTGATGCTCGGTTTGATCTGCAGCAGATCATTTTGGCCATGTCTACATGACTAAATGCATTGAGTTGCTGATTAGAAATCTGCATTAACAAGAAATTGGACAGGTGTGCCAAATAAAGTGGCCAATGAGTGTATATTCTACTGAGCAGCAATGCACAGCAGTTTCCAGGGCAGTGGATTTTGGCATTGTAGATCTGGACAGCCTAACAGAATGGCGGTAACCATTTTGGTTCCAGCAGGTAACCAGCAGAGACTTAAGAACCAGCTAGAAAACACAGACCCTCCTGAACCACGATGAACATGATCTTTTATAAGACCCTGGGTCAGGTTGTTCCACTTTAGCTTAATGATTGAATTTTGGTTAGGCCCTGCAAATGCCTACCAAACCAAGAGTTTGGGTCCTTTGACCCAGGAAGTAAAACTGAAAAGGTAAGCAGACACAAAACATATTAACACAATACATAAACATAATACACCCAAACAAACCACCCAACAGTTGAAAAACTTGTGCATGTCGTGTGTCATCAGGGAACCCGCTCAGATATTTTCATAGTTGAACGTGTGCACCCAACCAACCAGCATGGTCTTGATACTTGAGCATATGATGTGTGTGTGAGTTTCTGTGTGGAGTTTCAGACAGGTGAAACTGCCATAAAGGGGCCTGTTAGTGCTGTGGAATTGATAAGTGTGCACTCCCTGGTGCATCCCTGTAGCACAGCCTGACTGTTAGAAATGAGGAAATTAGACGATCAGAGTGTAATTTTGTGCCAGTGTCCAGCATCACCTGTACGTCATATCATTACAAGTATTTCCTGACACACATACCACACACGACAATGGTACGTTCTATTTTTATGATGTCCCCTGAGCTGGCCATACGAGTCTCAAGGAAAACTGCAAGACACAAACTCATGTAGAACAGCAGCCGACTGATTAAAATTTGGCAGAAAGACCAACATTTTTTTGGAAAAAAAATAGTGTCTTTGTGCAAAGTAACACAAATGTATTCATAAATCTGAGCTCCAACAAGTTTGTAGTTAATTTATAAAGTTGTAATTCTGACCTAAATGTACGCACCAATGTGTTTTCTTTTGTGTCACTGGGGAGCCAATCAAAGTGTGTCAATGACCCAACGTTGATCTCCAAGCCCTACTATTGGTCTTAGTCTACACTAGTTTACATTTTTCACCAAGCAATAAGAGCTCCTTTTAAAAATGTCCAGTCTGTCATTTCCCTGTTATCGAGTTTTTTGTAGACGTAGACAGTAGGAACTAAACCGATCTTTTAACATTAGTGTTTTTGTGTCTGGACATTTGTAAATTCAGCAACAAATGTTGCACTTACCTGAGATATAACTAAACAGTGGTGCAACAGTTTCTGTGTGCAACCAATGACCAGACTACATGTGGAAAATGACTTCCTTCTGCTTTTACACAAGGCTAACCAAATTTTAAGTAAAGTCCCACACTAGAATGCGGAAGTCTTGAGCAAAGAGTTGCCATCTCTAAGTAAAGGTTTAGAAACTATAAAAGCTCAAATAAGGCTGGAGTTATACATGTAAGATCCAAACATATTATTTTTAAGATTGACATGAGCCCTCAAGTTCCTGTTTGTGACAAAAAAAACACACTTTGAAACTCTAAAAAAGAGTGCACCACATAAAAGGACATTCAGTGCTTTAAACCAAAACCTGAATGTTACTGCCCTGAAACTGATGGTGACTCACATAGTAAAAACACATATTTTGAAGTCATCTGAGTGTGAAATATTGTTCCACCAGAAAACAGAAGAAAAAATGTACATGTTTTAAGCCATAGTTTTTGACAGTTAAGTTGGCAATAAGGAATCATTTTCTCTGACTTCAAGTGTTAGTTTGATTGGTTGCAAACGGACAGACAACTGACCTACACTTCATTTCATATAATGAAATCATAAAAAGCATATTAGAAGAAAAAATGATGCAGAGGAAACATTTTTGGGAAAATACACAAATGTGAAAGTGCAAAAAGGAACAAAACAAACATAAGTGCACGTTGAAGTGCAAAGAAATGTATGCTTGCACAGTAAAATGCACCGAAAATTATTGCACTATTGTTTTTCCGTTTGGGCAGCGTAGGTCCCGTCGCTGGGGACCCTCCTGGTCCAGCGCGCCCCCCCCCCCCCCCCCCCCCCCCCCCTGGTCTGGCTGGTCGGGTTGGGTAGGATCTGGTTCCCCTAACGATCAAATGTTTTACTTTGGCAGCATGCATGCATCTCCACCCCCATGTGCATGTGCACACTGGCACACTGCTCCCTGTCTGCTTTATCCCTCCTCCTAACCCACAGTGTATCGATGGACAGATTTCTTCCGCTTATCTTAGTGTCAGAATTTCACGTTTGGATGTAATATTTGTCTTTCTGCAGATCTAGCATCAATGTTTCACAGCTTAAAATCATAACATATTCAAATTAGCAACTCGGCACTTGTCTCCCTTCACTTTTTCCCCCTCTCTCTTTATTTCTTTTTCTTCTGCCCCCCCTCCCAAACACACACACACACACACACACCTTCCCCCTCTCCCTCCCTTTTAATAAAAAGAATATGTATAACTACTTAAAATACAAAATGTAACAAATACATAAAAAATAATTTAAAAAAACAAAAAGGGGTTCATACAAATTTACACCCTGGCTATCTGAAGATTCATAACCCCTTTTTGTAATAGCAAAACCTGTCCAACACAAAAGGCCTTCAGCTGTCATCTGTTTGCTCAGTTGTTGGACAGAACATGTAAAATAAAGTTTTATTTTTAAACTTTATTTATAAAGTTAAATTGCACTGCAAATCTTCAAATTTAACTTAATACTGTTTGTAAAAAGAAGATTAAGCAAAAACTGGAGTCTGCTGTTTCTTGGTCTGCACATGTGATTCGATCACTATGATCCCTATAGTACCAAGTTTAGATGCCTGTCGGCAAACCGTGCAGGTAGAATTCCCTCATAAGGGTTTTTGGGCTCCTATTAAGTAGTGTATTAAACTTTCACTAAAGGAAGTTTCAGGTTTGTGGCTTTGGTTGCAGCACTTTTAGGGGAAAAATTGAGTTGCTTTATTTATTTATTTTAAAGATGTTTTATTAGCATATTGATAAACAATCCAGTTGAGAGATACATTTTACCTTTTTTTTCCCCGTCAAGATTCAACATACGTGAATAGAAAATAAAACATCAAAAAAGGAACATGGAACATACCTAAAATGGAGCTGCTTATGTGCTTTTATGTGCCTTTTTATGTGCAGCTCGAACAGCCTTTTTTTCATGCAGCAGACATGCAATCTTACAAAACTTGCTGACAAAGTCCAACTCCAGGAAGCTTGAGACTCAAAAACATGCACCATAATGTTTCTAGACGTTCCTGTGGGGCAAAGAGATCCGAACTTTCCTTTGTACAAAATTATGATTTAAATAGTTGGCATGTAATTGGCAGGAGTGAAATCAATCAAGTAACCCTTGTGCTATCATAGGCACTTTAACATTGGGAGTTGGGTCATCTAGACCCACTAGACAGTGCTCTGAACCTTTTTTCTTCAATGATTTGTGATCTTCACTGGTGTCCATGGATTACATGAAATCTTTCCACCTTTATCCACCTTTGTCATGGTAGGAATTACACGTCAATGTAAGGCTGGGGTCATCTAAGATAGCATAAGGGTAAACATCAAACACACATCTGGGAGCTTACTTCGTATTACTCAATTTAGAGTCTCTTGATGTCAGCATTAATTGTCTCGCTCAAAAAGCCACCTTTCTGTGAGCAATCAATTAGGAAAATACAGTAAAGAAACCTTGGAGTACAAGTGTTTCCTGTTGGTAAAAGTCTGCTGGACTAACTACTAATAACAGCTGGGAGCAGTGTTGTATGGCCTGCAGGCACTACCCACCTCCACATCCACCACGAGCCTCTACCCGCCCTTGCCACTCGCCTCCAACCAGCCTCACTTCCTAAGCAGCTGCTATGCGCCCCCTTCCTCATGGCCTCCATAGATATTTTACTGACTCCGCCCCTTCTGCCTTTGTCACCCTGGTCAGAGCTGCATGTTAAAAATTGAGTTATAAAAAACCCCCCACTTTTTTCAAAATGGCAGCTGTTCTGTTGGTTTTATCTCCATGGCAACCATTTTATGTTTTGGTAGCCTGGGTATGCCCAACAGATCTATGTAAATTTCAGAAGAATTGGCAAAAGTCAATTTTTTGATTTCCTTAGCAACGATGGTTATTTGCTAACCACACCCACATTTCTAATATGTTTGTATTCTTTATCATACAATCTGTTCAGCTCCAACCAGGGATCCATGCATTGAGTTTTCACAATATCCCGTTAAAAAATATGGGATTTACAGAAGAAAGCCACTTTTGCGAGCTTGCCAAGCGCACAGCGGTTAAATTCTTCAACTTCTAATTTTCCCCAGTTGCTTTCCAATGATGCTTGAGAAGTTAGGAGACGATAGAAGAAAATCCTTAGGACAAGTTTTAATGTTGTAGCTGGTGCTAAAGGTGTTTAATTGAAGATTCAAGATGGCGGCCTCTTTCTGAGGTCAAAGGTGAATGAAACTCCATGGCTGGTTGTATACTTATGGAGGTATGTGTGTACAATTTGGTGAAGATTGCTTGAGCAAAACTTTTCTTTTCCTGGATTGGGGATTAATGTGAAACTTGCCAAATTTTACACGTTGCCACAAAATGGTCTACAACCCATAGTTCCTGTGGCCATCCCATAATATTTTAATGCTTCCCTTGGAGATACCCGATCCGTTTGTTTTGGTTTCATTGGTTGATCTAAAAAAATTAAGTCGAAGAAGAAGAATGAAACGGTAGGATTGTCATATAGCAGTTTTTGTGGCCATATTGGTGTGTGCCTTGTCACTGTTGGTGTCTGTTTGGTCTTAGTCCTTTTTCATTTTTTCTATCATTGTGAAAACAGTACGGTCCTTGCAGTGAGTGACCTCTGTGGGCCATAATTATAGTCAATCATACATCACATTTGGCGTATTCAAAAACATTTTTGATCACTCCTGGCTGGAATTTCACAAAATTAATAATGTGATTGCGTGCTTCATGCAATCACATTGAAGATTTTAATTACAGTAAATAGCATCTTTATGGTAAATGAATTCCAGATGAGTTAAACTGACCTTTTCTCTGCATAGCTTTGATTCTCTTTTTGCATCAGATGTCAGAAGCAAAGAACTCCAGGAATGCACTCTAGTTTGGATTGTTTTTGGTTCAGTAAAAACAAGAAGTGGATGTCTAAATCTGACAGTAGGCTAAAGTGTCAAAGAGTTGCAAACCTTTCCCATAGTTCTTTTATTTAACTTCTTCTAATCTCAACATAACTTCCTGTCTAAACTTTCGACTTCTGATTGTAGTTTTTCTTGCTTGGCCAAAAAAAATGCTCAGACTTTGGAAAAATGGCTTCTTGTCCTCATTTGCTCTTATCATAAAAAGGGGTTTATTCAAAGAGAATTAAAGTAAAATGTTTAATCTGTTGATTCTAAAAACATTATGGATTTTTTTATCTGAGTAAAGTAGCAGGCAGATATTTTCCAGCTAGTAGAGACTGGTTTACTTAAAGCATGATTGTCATTTTTGGTAAAAAACAAAACAAAAACGAAAATACAAAAAATGAATAAAACTGTGTCATTTTCTTGGGCACAGTTCTGCAGAGCAGCAGTAGTCCTTCAGAAAGTTACCTCTATGAGTTGTGGGTGGGACTGTCGGCGTAGAGTGAATCTGTCTTCATTTCCCTTTATCTCTCTTTAACACTTTCTCCCGCTAGCCTACAGCCCCTCACAGGCCCAACTTAACGTTAGTGGTACAAAACAAAAAATGTACGGCTATCCAGCCACGCAGTATTGATCCGGATTCCAGAAAACAGGAAAACAAAGACATTCATGGATCTATTTGTCTGCAAGTGGATGCATCAGAATAGAATGGAGCAGGGAGATTGTGGCCTGCCGATTGAACATTTTCAATGATCCAACAAGAATAGTTTTAAAACTGCATTTTTCCGTTTGCTGCTGTAAAAACAATTTGAATAAAGAAATCCTCAAACTGTCAGTAACTGGTAGTGTATGACCCTATACATGCAGGAGACTGGGCTTGGTGGCAGACACTTTAAACATGACAAACCCAAGGGAGCAACAAAAGAGTGATAAAACAGATGATCTGATCAGGAAGAACTGAAAAGCAGGCACTTGTAAACACTGAGGGTAACTGACAGAAAGGAAAACAGCTGTGACCGATCAACATGAACCTGCAGTGACTACTGGGGGAACAACTCAAAACCTGACCAAAACCAAGGAAATAAGACTGACAACCACATCCAAGAGCACAGTCCTCACAGAAACATAGTTGCAATCTTACTTTTCTTTGAATATGTTCTCCATCATGAGGATAAAGCTACAACAACATGTTAAAACACTAAAAACAAGATTTTCTTTGGAGCGAGTCTTTAATGGTAGTGATGAACACTGTTTTCTCCACACTATAAGGTACATTTAAAAGCCTTAATTTCATCAAAAAAGGACAGTGAGCCTTTTAGTTTAGATTTTTAATCAGTATATGGATTCATTCTGGATGTGCTTACTGATATTGAAGTTATTTTGAGAGGTACATACTCTGTCAAAATGTCAGCCTTGGTTGTATTGTGATTTCGCTAACGCGGCTAACGTGGAGCGGTGCCAGACCGTGTTTTGTTTACAAATTACCAACAAGGTTGGGAGTTACTGTAGTCACAGTAGCGTTTGTTTTAGCGGTATCAGTCTATTTTCCTTACATGTTACAAACATGATTTGGAGTTAGAGGAATAGTGAATATGTTAAAGCAGATAATGTGACATGGTGCCTCTGTCGGCCTCCTCCCCCTCTCCTCTCCGCTTGGCTGCTGATTCTCAACACCTGCGACCACTTACCTCATCACCTCATCCGCCTTCATAAGGAGCCACAGGATCATCAGTCTTCGCCAGTCCGTTGCCCCTGATGGTGCATAGTTGGTCTTCAAGTCAAGCTATAGTTCGTTTGCTACGTCAAGTCCATGACTAAATCTGTCTCTCTCTACTCACCTTCAGGAATCCAGTACCACGAGTGGTCGCCTGAATCAGCTTCCAGCCGGTCTCGCCAATCTGTCCTCCCCTGCGGTCCCACCACGAGCCTCTGCCACCTCAAGGATCCCAACCTTCGCCAGCATCTGCCTACGGAGAAATCCACCAGTGACGCTGCTAACCTCTGTCTCCAGTTTGGAACCGACATCCAGTCCTGCTCACGCTCTGCTCTCTGCTCCTCGAATTAAATCTCTTACCTGCCACGCTCGCCTCCCGCTGTGTTTCTTCTGGGTTCCAGCATCTGGGTTCGAAAAGTGTTCTGTAGCCATGACATAATGTGGATTACTGTCAGTATGTTTTTTTACATGTCACAACAAGGTTACGAGTCAGACGAATGGTAAATATGCTAATGTGGCTATCATATAGCTGTGTCATAGGCTTGGTCCTAGGCTTGGTCAATTCCTATATTCCTATTTTCACAACTCACTATGTAGTGCGTTCGCCGTATTGTAGTCCTGTCTGAATCCACAATTCCAAAATCGAGTGCCTTAAGAATTTCCCACAAGTCTTGGCGAGAAACCAGTGTGCATCGATGCTCACTAGATTTGTGAATATAGACCACAATGCATTGTGTTAGAACAAGTTTTGCCCAAAAAATGTATTTAAATGTATTTTTTAATAAACCACCAACGTTTTCCTCATCAGAATACAGTTAATTCACAAATAGTCGTCGTAAAACGCTCGTATTGGTTTGATTATTACTTCGTGAAATCAGTGACGACATATTCACAGTTTAAAAAAAAAAAGTAGTGAGCATGGTGTCCGAACTACTTTTGAAATCCAGAGCACCAGATGGTTTTTTAGGAATTAGGGTGGGAATTCGGACAAAGCCAGACTGCTTTTTTACGTGTCACGAACAAGGTTGGAAGTAATTGTTGTCACAGTAACATATGTTTTAGAGGTATCAGTCTGTTTTTTTATGCGTTGCTAATAGGTTGGGAATTACGGCTATGGTGATTAAGCTAGTGTAGCTAATGTGTAGCGTGTTACAAACAAGTCTTGGAGTTTCTGTGAATGCTGTTAATAAAGTCGGACTGAGGGACTTTTCTCAGACTCTTTAGTATTGCTTCGTGCGCCTTATACATATGATATACGTTCAAAAATTGACCATTCTGAGAAGGTGCACCTTATAATCTGGTGCGTCCTATAGTGCAGAAAATACAGTACTGCATTTTCATTGGAACTTTAACCACATCCTCAAAGTGTTTTACGGAACAAAGTTAAACTCTCAATCAGGTGAAGAAGAACAAAAAACATGCCAGCAACTTTATAGTTCTTAACAAAACGGCCAGATGTGAACAAAAGACTGAAGCACAATGTTTAAACAAACAGAAGAAAAACACAAAAAAATGCTTCAGTTTGAACAAAATCTGGTAGAAGTCTCCTCCATGGAGCTCTGTCAACAAAACTGGGAAGTGACTGCTGAAACAGTATATGAGGAAATGTTTGTCCAAGAGTCAGAGCCAATACACACAACAAATATTCAGTTCAGCCAAAGAAGAAGAAACCTTGAGAAAACAGTCATGAGAAATGAAAGTTCTAGAGAATCAAGGTCTTTGCTGGGAAATGCGGTGGCTTAAGGTGACCTGCTGGGAACAAACACTAAGTCTGCTCTCATTACAGTAGGCAGAATCAGGCCATGTTGAGAAAATGTTCAAAGAAAATACAACCATTGCAGAACTGACCAGGCTATGGGCACTCACTGATCTTATATTAAAGCAGCTGAATACTGCTGAGATAGCAGCACAAAGCTGGGACCAGTACAAAGAACTACAAACTAGTTTATGTCATTAGATCTCAAAGATGAATGTTTTGTCTTTTTAGTTAGTTCAATGGGAATTATGAGCTTGTACTGATTAACCCTTGTGCTATCGTAGGCACTTTAACATTGGGAGTTGGGTCATCTAGACCCACTAGACAGTGCTCTGAACCTTTTTTCTTCAATGATTTTTGATCTTCACTGGTGTCCATGGATTACATGAAATCTTTCCACCTTTATCCACCTTTGTCATGGTAGGGAGAACACGTCAATGTAAGGGTGTGGTCATCTAAGAAGCTTGAACTGAGTCCCCCGCTTCGCATCAGACGGTTGCTTCCACGCAGTGCGTTAATTCTGATCATGCCATTAACCCGCTTATACAATGGTCACTTACAAAACAAAAATCATTCAACCAGTTTTTAGTACTTTATTCTTGTTATTTTTACTGTTTCGATTAGTTACATGGTGTGGCGCCGTGACAACGTGCCACACCACTTGAACCCCTTAGCCGGCTCATCCGGCGTGGACCTTGAGGGCAGCAGCAAAGAAAAGCGATATCTTTGCTGATCGTCATGATGGGTAAATTAGTTCAGAGAGAAAGTTCTCCTTTCACTGCTTGTTTTTGCTTGATGAAGCTAAAGTTTGTTTATAAGATGCCAGCGCAGTGATATAGAACATTTAAACTATGTGGCCAGCACTTCTTTTTTAGGCGTGCAGTTATCACTGTGGTATAAGTAAGGGTTAAAAACAGACCAGGCCATAAATGGTGAAGTTATTAAGACAATTCTAACACATACAGTCAGGACAATAAATATTTGGACAGAGACACATTCTTTCTTTCTTATTTAGTTCCTGTACATTACCACAGTGAATTTTAAATAAAACAACTCAGGTGCCATTGAAGTGCAGACTTTCAGCTTTAATTCCAAGGGTTGAACAAAAAGATTTCCTTTATATGTGAAAAACTAAAGCCTTTTTTAAACACAATCCCTTCATTTCATGGGCTAATAAGTCATTGGACAATTGACTTCCATGCTATTGCATGGGGAGGTGTGGGCAATTCCCCTGTTATGTCATTATGAGTGAAACAGATAAAAGGCCTGGAGTTGATTAGAGGACTCGTGCTTGCATTTTGAAGATCTTGCTGTGAACAGACAGCATGCGGGTAAAGGAGCTCTCCATGCAGGTGAAAGGAGCTATCATTAAGCTAAGAAAACAGAAAAAAAACATGCCAGAAATTGCTACCGTATTAGGAGTGGCAAAATCAACAGTGAGGTACATCCTGAGAAAGAAAGAAAGAAAGAAAGCACTGGTGAACTAAGCAACGCAAAAAGACCTGGACGTCCACGGAAGACAACAGTGGTGGATGATGACACAATCATTTTCATGGTGAAGAGGAATCCGTTCACAACAGCCAACCAAGTGAACAACACTCTCCAGGAGGTAGGCGTATCAATATCCAAGTCTACCATAAGAAGAAGACTGCATGAAAGTAGATACAGAGGGTACACTGCAAGATGCAAGCCACTCATAAGCCTCAAGAATAGGAAGACTAGATTGGACTTTGCTAAAAAAGCATCTCCAAAAGCCAACACAGTTCTGGAAAAACATTCTTTGGACAGATGAAACCAAAATCAACCTCTACCAGAATGATGGCAAGAGAAAAGTATGGAGAAGGCGTGGAGAAGCTCATGATCCAAAGCACACTACATCATCAGTAAAACACTGTGGAGGCAGTGTGATGGTCTGGGCGTACATGGCTGCTAGTGGCACTGGGACACTAGTGTTTATTGATGACGTGACACAGGACAGAAGCCCAATGAATTCTGAAGTGTTCAGAGACAGACTGTCTGCGCAGATCCAGGTGAATGCAGCCAAAGTGATTGGGCGGCGTTTCATAATACAGATGGACAACGACCTAAAACATACAGCCAAAGCAACTGAGGAGTTTATTAAAGCAAAGAAGTGGAATATTCTTGAATGGCCAAGTCAGTCACCTGATCTTAGCCAAATTGAGCATGCATTTCACTTGTTGAAGACTAAACTTCAGACAGAAAAGCCCACAAACAAACAGCAACTGAAAGCTGCTGCAGTAAAGGCCTGGCAGAGCATTCAGAAGGAGAAAACCCAGCATCTGGTGATGTCCATGAGTTCAAGACTTCAGGCTGTCATTGCCAACAAAGGGTTTTCAACCAAATATTAGTAATGACCATTTTGTTTTCAGTTATTTCATTTGTCCAATTACTTACGACCCCATGAAATGAAGGGATTGTGTTTAAAAATGCTTTTGTTTTTCACATTTTTATGCAATCTTTTTGTTCAACCCATGGAGTAAAAGCTGAAAGTCTGCACTTCAATTGCATCTGAGTTGTTTTATTTAAAATTCACTGTGGTGATGTACAGAAACAAAATTAGAAAGAATTTGTCTCTGTCCAAATATTTATGGTCCTGACTGTAGATCCCATGTTGCACTTTCAAATATAGATCCTTGAAAAAGTATTTTTCATTTTCCAAAAACTTGAAAGTCAGCCCAGCAGTAGCTGGGACAGGCTCCAGAAACCCCGTGACCCCGAAAAGCATCTAAGAAAATGGACGGATGAAAGTCAGCAAAACCAAGATGAAAAACACATTTAGCCGACTAAAAGGAATATACAAAGAGGATCTTAAAACTGTCAATACTACTTTTTAATCCATGCCAAAAAATTGTTTCTTCAATTTAAAGGAACAAATAACATTTTCTAACAGTTTCTGTCATCCCTAGATGTTCAAGAAGCCAAAAGGTTTTAGGTTACCATATCTAAAGTTCAGTGAATACAGTAAGTTCTAAGTGATTAAACTGAGAATAAATATTAGCATTTTTGTATTTCCAGAATCCCAGAATTGACACAGCTGTTACCAAATTATGTTCATCTGTTTCATATATTCTTACAGATGTGTCTTTAGCTATCTATCTTTCTTTTTGTGGCTCACATCCACGCACTTGTCAATGCTTGGAAGGTCAGAAATGAAATAAAAAAGCTCTGACATTATGATATGTATTTCAACCCTCAGCTGCAGAATGCCTATCAGGCCAGTACAGTAATAACACATTGATGTGCTCATTAGAGTTCAATGGTACAGGTGGTAAAAAGCTGCTGGAAAGTTCATGCTGGTGTTTGTCATACAGAAATTTGCCGCACATTAGAGAATTTATCAGTATAAGAGCTGATAGCTAGTAACTTCTCACGGAGTCAAACAGTTTTCCTGTTCAAGTTGCATCGAGAATATGCCGGAAACTTGCACTAACACTTACTCAGCGCCGGTGTGAACTGCTGAGGGGAAGTCAAAAATAAAACACCCACGTAAAAAAATGGCTAGTGTGGTGGTTTCAGCCCACCGCAGAACTGCTCACTGGAGAGACGGGGATTGGGTAAGCACCACAGTGACACCAGCCTCAGAAAGAACCTTTCACAACTCAACTGTCTCCTAATATTTTTACAATCTTTGACTTCTTTTAATAATTATAGAATTTAAAAATGTAGTATTCCAAGTATTCTTTGAACATTTTTTGCTCTGCTTTTGCATAATCAGTTTAAGTTCAGCTTTTTAGCATCATTGATCATGAATTTCAACCAACTCAAAAAAGAATTATTTCATTATTGTTTTTGACAGGGACATTACACATTAAAAAGCATCTCAAATGCACCAGAGTTAGCCAAAAGGCTTTTTTTTTTATCTGTGGTCACTGGACAGGTGCTAAATTTGCCTCCCTAAAACCAAAGGTAAATTAACAACAAAAACTTGTTCAGGGCGTCCACCACCCTCACCCAACAGTAGCCAGGACCGGCTCCGGGAGCCCTGTGACTCCAAAAGGGGTGCAGCAGGATAGAACTGTAGTTTTTTGGTATCTGTGTATGTCTACTGGGCACATCTTTTAAAAAAAATTCAATTGATGATTCTAATTTTTTAAAATAATTTAATGATTGTAATTATTTTAATGATTGTCTGCAATTCTATTACACATTGAAGGGTGTTGGGATTTTTTTCTTGTCCAAATGCCATGTTGAGGAAGGAGATGTCTGAGAAAGCAGAGGGAGTTTGGGATAAGCAAGAATTGTGATCCAACACTCCCATGTCTGCAGCAAGAAGTTTAAACATGTGTATTGTTAACTATACTGACGTTTCATCTCTTAGATTCATGACTCTTTTCTGCAACCAGGGCAACCAATTCTAAATAAAATAGGAGGTCGGACAGGCATTCGCAGAGCTGTTGGAGACAGAGTCTGTTTCAGCTCTCCTCACAAGAAATCTTGGAATCTTGGGCTTTTGCAAAGTTTTTTAATACTGTCTTGACACAGATACAAGTGTATATATATATATATATATATATATATATATATATATATATATATATATATATATATATATATATATATATATATATATATATATATATATATATATATATATATATATATATATATTTACATATATATAAAATCCCTCCAGCCAAACTCAGTATCAATATCTGATTTTAGTCGGATCTAGTCTGCCCCACAGGTCTATTCATGTTAATAGGAAGAAAGTGTCTAGCCTTACAAAGTGCTGCCCATCCTCTTGGCCAGACCTCCGGTATTCCCTTATCATCCTGTCTCCTGGAACAGGGAAACATCAGCAGAAGGAATGTGGACAATGTCCACATGAAGAGTCAGACAGCTGGAACCTAACAGCAGGCCAGAGCAGAGCTGCAGCTTGCTTTAACAGCTGCTGACGTGGATCAACGTGTGAATTCGAAACCCACACACACGCCAAAATCTGCACAGCTGGAAACACTCGCCGTGCCCGAGTGGCAGCCAGCTTGAGGACCTCGCATTCAACCTCAAAAAGTTGAAAAAAGATGGATGTTTAGCGCTTGTTATGTAGTAGTGTGGAATGTAAACAGACTGGCAGATATTTACAGCACATTAGGAAACATTCATCAAGTTAAAAAATGCAGGCAACTAATGATGCTTTTCCTCACGAGTCACCGTGAGTTCTACCAAAAATTAAAATATTCACACACCTAATGCTCCAGGGCCCTAATCAAAACGATTATAAATGTTAAGGTGTTATTTTAAGTTCTGTTGTAAACCGGCTTTACATCCTCGCCGCTGATGCAAGTTTTGTTCTTCATCTGCAAATTAATTGCAGGCAGCAGCTCACCACAGAGGTAATGGAAAAACTCATTAGAAATGATTGTGACGGGAAAACCTTCCAAGTCTTGAGAATGTGTTGTGTGCGCACGGAAAAATCAGCCTTGATCCACGTGTCAGCTGACTCTCTTCCCTCAATTATGCCACAAAGATGAAGTCATCGTCATTTTACCTGTAATCCTGCTGATATCGCACCTTTTTAAAAAGAACGTTTTTATTCAGCAGCGTCCAAAGAGTTAATGTGGAACATTTCATCACCAAATATGTTTGGTATGTTGTTTGAATGGAAAGGACCAGAGGAAGGCACATCCATACTGAAACTAACAGTAGAGTAAGTACAATGATAAACCGTTTAAATATATTTAACTGTGACAGATCAGTGGGTAAACCTAAAATGGTTTAACAATACACTTTCATGAGCAGAAGATGACTGGATGATGTAAGTTTGTTGTTTGCAGCAGCCTGACATCTGGTGGGCATTGTTGAAATGTATTTAGAAATATTTCACAGAGGTTTAACCCTTGTGCTATCTTAGATGACCCCACCCTTACATTGACGTGTTCTCCCTACCATGACAAAGATGGATAAAGGTGGAAAGATTTCATGTAATCCATGGACACCAGTGAAGATCACAAATCATTGAAGAAAAAAGGTTTAGCGCACTGTCTAGTGGGTCTAGATGACCCAACTCCCAATGTTAAAGTGCCTATATACTTGCCTGAATCCTACATTACTCTGGTCAGGGGTCTGCAACCTGTGGGAATACAAGATCCATTTAGTCCCATTTTTTATTGAACCATAGCCCAACGAGAGCCATACTTCCCGGTTTCGTTTTGAATCCGTTATGGTATTCGTTTATAAAATGTAGCTTTTAAACACTTACAATACTAGTATTACATTTTTTTTTTAACCACACCTTCCTTATAAAATAAAATACCCCCTGTGTTAAATAAGATCCTCCTGCTGCAGCAGATCTACTTTACATGTACAGGACTTTGCATCTAAACGGCAACTAGACACTGTTGTGCTGCAGAATATTAGAGGATTTGCGTTAAACTTAATTGAAATCATTCCCACTATAGATTTCACCATCATTTTACTCAGTTATCTGACATCTTAAATTCATGTTCAAATTGTTTGCATTTCTCTGGACTTGTGGGCAATAAAGGGTTCTAAAATTGGACCAAAGGGCCGGCCAGGAGCAGATGCCTGGAGTGTTTTGGTAATCCATCTCATTGGAGAAGGAAATACAATGGAGCGTGGACAAAAACCTGCTTTAATTTTGATTGAAAAAAATGAAAATATGTAAAAGAAAAAAAGCAAAAACATAAAAGAGTTTTTATAGTTGGCCCACCTCTGGTTTAACCCCTTCAAGATGTGTGTCACTAATTTGCATTATGGCATTAATTCCAGGACTTCACTTCATTTAGCATGACCTTGATTGGAAAAAACATTGGAGAATATTTTCTTATTTAGGAAATAAATTCTGGCATGGCAGGATTAAAGCTTTTCCTCTTGTACTGCAGACTAAAAACTGTAACTCTGAACGATCACACAACTTTTGCAAATAATTCTTGTCTCACAAGTGGTGAAAATATGCAGCTCTGTTTTCTTTTCTCTCCTGCTATACCCCTGATCTATTTATGTTGGCATAAAACATTTCATTTCTGTCTACCTTTTAAGCATGTGCAGCAATTTTCCAGCTCACTCCTTGTTTCTATTCTGGAAATCATCCCCACAGAAATGACTCCTAAAGCTCCTCAGACATTTGTCTCCACCTTAAGTTCTCTAAAAGAAAAATAAGATTCATCTAAACCTGATCAGTAAGATTGCCAACAAGTTTTCACAAATGCTATGCTAGTTTGTTTTCATTGGGACATCACCCTGGTACTGGTTGAAAGTATCAACGTATCCATCTGCTCTTAGTTTACATGATGTTTTACTGTTGAAATCTAAGTTATTGCAAATCTATTCAATACTTCCTGTTTGGAACACCATTTATAGTCAGTGGTTCAGATGCTTTCCAGTATCCACAAATGTGTGGCATTATTTCTGTAATATTTAAGACAGTAACACCTGATATTTCTCATTAAAAAGCTTTACTGAACCTTTTCGTTCCAAAATAAGGTAAAAAAAAAAGTCTCCGCTGTCACTTCTGATTAGTTTGCAGTAGTCAGAATATCTGGCATTGAACAGATTTTCTTTCGCAAAATGAACTTATCACGCGAGAAATGATCTGTTACAAATGGAGTTGAACTTGTAAAATACTCGTATGGCCACTAGAAAACATTTAGTTAAAAAGTTCATGTTACCAGGCTGAGATTGCACAAAGGTTGTAGTGATGACTGCATCATGTAGCTTGTGTGTTTTTTTGTCCTTATGTAACTTGTCCAATACATTAACAATACAGCACAAAGCACACAGGTCTGTTACACTGAGGCACATGGTGAAGACAGATGTATGGCTGAAGGGGGGCTTTTATTTCCTGACTTCTGATCATTTTATTAGCTCAGCTAATGACGGTTACTCCAAAATTAGATTTAAGATGACCTCATTTTTCTTGGAAACGCAATACTATGGAGAGAAATTAGACTCAGTCGGATTTGTGCGTGCGTAATTCGTGATTTGTGCGTAAAATTAGGATTTGTGTATGCGTGATTTGTTACTCACATAATACGTTTTGTGTATAAGTTAAAAAAAATATAAAATGAAAAAAATACAAAATTCAATTTACGTATGCACAAATTAAGATTACAACAGCTTGAAACTACTTACACACACATCTTTAAAAAACACGCACGAATCCCTTGTTACGCACACACGAAGCCAAAGTTACGCACGGATCTGACTACCGTGAGACTCTTTTCACGTCTCACAAATTCGTCCGTAAGTGCTGCATTTAAATACCAGTGGAATGCTCGGTCATTAGAATTTTCCTATCAGCCTTCCCTTCTAAACGTATCCAGACAATGACTCAATCAATACATGAAGACAGTAGATGTTAGTGTTGAACATAGAGGCTACTTACTTCGGGGCGCTGACCACCGAGATGCGCCGCCATTCTTCCGGTGTCTCTCTCAGTCTGACTGCCTTTGATTTTTCCGGAAAAAAAAACAGTGCCTCCTACTGGTCGTTCCTGTTACGCATTTTGTATCAATTCGGTGTCTCGGAGAATAATATACTTTTAATATATATATTAGCGTTTAAGAGTGAACGTCATATTCTCAGATAATTATTTTTATTTTCCTTTAAAGTTTTTTTAAGCCCTGCTACACCCACTGAAGGAAATACGTTTAGAAGGGAAGGCTGATAGGAAGATTCTAATGACCGAGCATTCCACTGGTATTTAAACGCAGCACTTACGGACGGATTTGTGAGACGCGAAAAGAGTCTCACGGTAGATCCGTGCGTAACTTTGGGTTCGTGTGTGCGTAACAAGGGATTCGTGCGTGTTTTTTAAAGATGTGTGTGTGTAAGTAGTTTCAAGCTGTTGTAATCTTAATTTGTGCATATGTAAATTGCATTTTGTATTTTTTTCATTTTATATTTTTTTAACTTATACACAAAACGTGTTATGTGAATAACAAATCACGCACAAATCCAAAGTTATGCACAAATCCTAATTTACGCACGCACAAAGCAAGAATATGCATACACAAATCCTAATTTACGCACAAATCAAGAATTACGCACGCACAAATCCGACTGAGTCTAATTTCTCTCCATACAATACTACCGGTAGTTTTGATTGTCGTCCTCTAGTGGACTGGGATGGAACTGTTTCAGATTAACAGTGCATGACTACCTCCAGATTGGGCTTTTATGTTTTTAACTGCAGAATTATTCCACCTAAGGCAAATTCTGTCCAACACGAGTCTGTTTTTACAGCTTCTAGCCACTTTTCTAGTGACTCTTTCTTGGATCAGAAGTGAGGTTGCTTTGCTGATGCGGAGAACAAGATAACATGGAGATCATCTCCTGAATTATTTGCTCTCCAGTAGGTTGAGGCTGGCCATGTGCTCGTCCAAGGACTTGACTCCAAAGCCGTTGCTGTTATTGCCATTCAGGGCCGCGTCTTCTTTAACTGGAGCGGACGTGTGCTGCGTCTCCCTCCAGTCCTGAGGGGAACTGAGGCTTGTACGCTCTGATTTATGCTGCAACAGAGGAGATTCTGATTAGGGGACAAAGACATTTAAACACTGATGCTTTTCCCCCAACTGAGAACTTAATGAAGTGAATGTTGTTCTAGACGGCATCTTTGTGTTTTGGGATATTTTTCATTAGACCCAGTTCTATGAAAATGGTCTTTTTGGTGTTTTTAATATGTTCCTGTGGCATTTTTCTGATGATAAGGGATATATATATATATATATATATATATATATATGTTTGGATGTGCCGCGCCAAAGTGTGTTTATCAGGAAACAAACTGTATCAACATGTCGTGGGTTTGTCGGATGGAGTTCTGCTTGATCCTGGATCGTCCTAGGAAGTGTTCCCCGGTGTGGAATAATTTTGATCTCGTGACGCCATACAAGGTAAATCGTTTTCTCCTTTATATACTATTTTTTACGGTGGCGCATTGCACTCACTTTATCAGTTTATCAAGTGAATGACCCGTGATACATATGATAGTCAGTTAGAGAGCCTTACAGTTGCTTTATTCATGTTATCATGTAATTATGAGATCCTTATCCCTAATCATGAGATAGGGTGTTTATTTTTTTTAACAAGTGAATGCAATGTTCTGGTAAAAGGTTTGAATTGTTTTCAGATAAATAAACTTTTTGTGTTATTGTAGGTGAAGTGTCGGCTCTGCTCCACAGAGCTATCTTATATCAATAAGAGCACTTCATCAATGCTGAGGCATTATAGAGCTACGCATGGCTATGAAGAATTGGCAGATACTCGTGAGAGTACCCCAGGTATTTATTAAATTCTCTCTAAAAATTGTGCTAAAAAAAAAAAACACGCATGCAAACAGACAGGCTCCAGGCCAGGTATCGAACATCCAACCCTCTTGTTGTGAGGCGACAGTGCTAACCACTGCTCCACCACGTCGTATTATGTCTATTTGATATTGTTTGTAAAAATTACAGTCATTTTATTAAGCTTTTGACAAAATAGTTCCTTTTGGCTTGCAGTTCCTAACAAGCAAGCAGTGGATGAGGCAGTGGTCAATATGATCATCAAAGACTGTCAGCCACTCAGCTTTGTTGAAAATGAGGGATTCAGGGAGCTTCTGAAGCTTATTTTACCCTCGTATGCTCTACCAAGCAGGAAGGTATGTTTAAGAATGTTTATTATATGTTTGTACTAACTATATAACTATATTTTATTGGTGTAACAGTATTTGTATGGTTGTTTTCAGACCATCAAGGACTTGGTGAGCCAGAAATATGAGGAGGAAAAGGAGAAAACCAAAAAGGACCTCCAGAGTGCCGTTGCTGTTACTTTAACAGCTGATATGTGGACGTCTATGAATATGGAGGCATATCTAGCCATGAACTCCATTCATCAGTCTTGGCAGTGCAGCATTTTCCTCAGAAACACACTGCAGAAAACATTGCCACGGTTAAAAGGAGCCTCATGGAGGAGTGGGGCATAGCAGGAAAGGTCAGGTGTCTTGTCACTGATGCAGCAGCAAACATGACTGCATGTGCTTGAATGCTGCAAATACGGCATACCATTTGTATAGCCCATTCCCTGAATTTAACTGTGAGAAAATCATGTGATCAAATCCCAACAATAACTGAAATACGCAACAAAACACGACACATTGTGACATACTTTCGATGGAGCATGACTGCTAAAGAGAAGCTCACTCAAATACAGCAACAGCTGGGAACACGGGGCCATAAATGAATAAACGAGGTGCCAACACGACGGAACAGTACCTACATGTTTGAAGGAATGACTGAGCAGAAGGAGGCAGTCTGGGTGTCACTGGCCTCATCAAAACCTGACATCACTCCACTGACTCCAGAAGAATGTCAGATCATTGAAGAGATGCTCAGGGTTCTAGCTCCTTTTGACCAAGCTTCAAGAGGAAAAAAGGGTCTCTGGGTCGAAGGTCATTCCCATGATGAGAATGATCCACATTGAGCTCCAACGTCAGGCCACAACTGTAACAAAAATAGCTGCTCAGCAACTGGCTGAAAACCTGAGGAAGCGGCTAACTAACCCTATTTGCGGCATGGAATCTCTGTGTGATGACTCTGGCAACTCTGTTAGATCCCAGATTTAAAAAGAATGGATTTGTTAGTCAGCAAAAGGCAAGTGAAGCGGTGAAGAGACTGCAGTCAGAATGTGCAGAAGAAATGAGGAGCCAAGAGAAGAAGAGCCTAGCTCTTCACATGGGTCAGAACCCAGTTCAGGTATGAAAATACATTTCAGTGGCACTTTGTGATATGATATATCATGTGATAATAAAGTAATGATTAACTATTTTTTTAGGGCACAATCTCTGGAAAACTTTAGATCTGGAGGTTGCAGAGACCCAGAAGACGAGGAACGCAACAGCTGACTCCATTATTGAAGTCTAACGTTACCTGGCAGAAACAAACACACCCAGAAACCAAGATCCTTTGCAATATTGGAAATGGAACCAGGAAATATACCCACATCTTTATCAACTTGCACTTAAAACCCTCTGCTCACCATCATCGTCTGTACCATGCGGCTGGGGAGCTGGTTTCTCAATAAAAATTCATGAACTAATCACTTTTTGTCTTTTATTTCATATGATTTAAAAGTTAAGATGACAAATGTGCACAAAAGTTAAAAAATTGTAACTCTGAATTTTTACTCTAATTTGCTATATTTTACATACTAACTCAGTTTTAGCATTTACACCAACAAGGAATTTCTTTACCTGCAATGATTTTATAACTACTGCTGGGGTCACTATTGGGTGACCAACACAGTATCAATACAGTGACAACACAGTTTGTTTAGTGTGTCAATACACACCTTGAGGTATCATCGTCCCATCACTAATATATATATATATATATATATATATATATATATATATATATATATATATATATATATATATATATATATATATATATATATATATATATATATATATATATATATATATATATATATATATATATATATATATATATATATATATATATAAACTTAAGATTAAAATTGTGTTTCTGAGTTTTTATTCAAGGTTTTGTGAATCAGGAGCAGACGGAAAAATGCCGTTGGAATAAGACTGTGGTTCACAAGCTTCCTGCTTTGCTCCATTCTGATGCATCCACTTGTAGACAAATTGATCCAAGAAGTGATCATTTGGCAATAATCATTTTAATTAAAAAGTGAGTGTTTATAGGACTTTAAAGTTGGAATTACACAGTTTGTGAAAAAAAATAACATTGATTTAATAAGATTTAACATGGGGAATGTAAACAAAGGGGTAAAAAACACAAACTAGATTAACTGAGTTTTTTAAGAAATGGTAGGGATAAAGAATTGGTGGATTTTAGCTCCCTTTTTTTCCCTTTTCTTTTAACATGTTAAGCTAATTTCGACCAAACTTAGTGGGGAACTACTAAAAATCTTTTGTGTTTTTAAAAGTCCTACTATTCAGTGGAATAAAAAAATAAAAAAGTAATAAAAAAAATTAAAACTCCTTTTTAGGTAGAGGGTGGAACTCTTTAACTCCTGCAGAAGTAGTCGGACGTTTTTAAGGGAGGGACCCAGCGTGTCACGCCCCCAGTTGTCCGTTGAACACACACCAGCGACGCAGTTTTAGGTGTTTAATTTTGTTATTGCATTTAAGATTTAATGGACAGCGAGACGCAGAAAGATACTGAATTAGAGCCGCCATCAATTATCGACCGATACTACACACGGTGGTACAGAGCAGGTAAGAAAGTCTTGATTAATTAATGTCCGTCGATATTTTTATTTAACTGGATAAGTAATATGTTCAAGTATATTGGCTTAAAAATAAGCAATTGTTTCTATATTTTAGATATGAAGGGGCAACCATGCGAGGACCACTGTATTCTCCAGCATTCAAACAGGTGGAGTTAATTAGTAGTTTTCTTTGCTAACGCGTTACGCATGCGCAGTGAGTTGTCTCGGTACCATTGAGAATTCCTTTAGTGTAAAAATCCCAATATATGTTATAGTTGCAACAGAAGACTAAATCCTCTAAATCTAAAACAACTTGAACAGAAAATATTACATTTTTGTTCAAGTTTAGGTGATTTATAGTTGCAGTTAAGTCTGCATTTTATACACACACCAGACAGTTACTTTACTGTCATTTTCCACTCAGCTTATAGTTTATTTACTTCTAGAATAAATATTGTCTAAAGACTTTCATATATATATTTTTTGCTCTCCAGAATATGTGTCGTCACTTTAGCAGAAACCCATCCGGTTCTCCAGAATGGACGCACAATCAAAACCATAAACTACCAGATCAGTAACGGCTGCAGTCGCTTAAACAATAAAGTTTCTGGAAAATCCAAGAGGGTAAACTATTTTTGTGCTCTTATTTCTAGTATCAAAATGTTTCCTTTTTCATGTTTTACTCCCCTCTCCCCAAAACAGGGAGGTCAGTTTCTTACAGATTTTGCACCTTTGTGTAGAATTACATGCACAGATGAGACCAAGTATACAATCTACAGGTGAGATTTCCCGCCCTTTATCCTGGATTCATCTTCCACTTTATGGAACGTTTTTGTAACTTAAACATTTGTCTTCAGCTGCATCCGCGGCCGTCTGCTGGAGGTCAATGAGAATATTTTGGAAAGACCAAATCTGTTACTAGAAAAGGCAAGTTTGTTTACGTCATCAAAGCTGAACATTTATGTCTCTTTAAATGTAGAATTTACCGTCTGGATACCAGAACTACATCAGAACACTTTCAAACCAAAAATCCTGTAATATTTCATCCTTTTTGACACATTTATTCTCTTTTGTTCAATCAGCCGTCAACTGAAGGATACATCGCTGTCATCCTCCCAAAGTTTGAGGAAAGCAAGAGTGTGACAGAAAATCTGTTGAGCAGGAAAGAGTTTGAGAGCATCGTCTCCAAGCGTGATCAGCAGCCACAAGCGTCCTGATGAAGAGTGCCATCTTCAAGCTGGAACAGCAGTTTTTGGGTTTTTTTTCCTCCCCATCAGCTCAAAACACATGGAGTACAGACTGAATGGTGCATTGAAAAATTATGTATTAATCAATACTATTGTTGATTTTGATTCTAACAGGCCTTGCTTTTTTTGTGGTTGTTAAATTACTTTTGGAGAAAATAGTGAGTCGTTCATTTTTTTGTTGTAAAAAAAACAACCGGTGACTTTTTTTTAATTAAAAAAAATATTGTTTATTTCTTCTTTTCTTCACGTTTCAGCTGTCAAAAGAAGAGGTGATCCAAAACTAGATATGATTTTTTTCACATCTTTAACTGCTCTCACACAGTTAAATCATCATCAGACTGCCTCTAGAAATAGCAAAACCATCACTGAATAGGCTTCAAGTACCATAAATACTTAGAAATATATCATATTAATACATGCAGTTGAGTTCAGATCTTTGACTATATATGAGAGCTGGACTGAGTGTGATGTCACCCATAGCAAAGGACTTCTGGCTCCAACGAAGTCGATTCAGTCATTTTTTTGCCTGTTGGAGCCTGAAATTGTCAGTAAGCAAGTGATTGGTCCAAGTCGATCTGAGTCATTGTTTCTATGGCAACCCCTCTAACCAATCAGGAGTGAGCTTATTATACCACCTAAAGCGGGGGTAATCTGTTAAATGTTCCATGTGGGGGGGTTACCTGTTATTGAGGTGTCTGGTCAGTTTATACGTTGAATAACTTGCAAAAAAGAAAAAAACATATAAAATTATCAAGATTATGTAAAAATAAGGTATCAGGGTAAGAAAGATTATTCTGACTAACAAAAATGCTAACTAGTGCTTTATAAAAGGTCTATGAGATTTTGGTTTCTTGGAACCAGTGGATACTTCCTGTTTGGGACGCCAGGGGGAGGGGTTACTCAGTCCAGTCCTCATTTACAGTCAGTGGTTCAGATGCTTCCCAGTATCCACAAATGCGTGGCACTTCTGAATAATTTCTGTAATATTTAAGACGGTAGCATCTGATATAATTTCTCGTTATCCCTTGTGCTATCCTAGGCACTTTACCATTGGGAGTTGGGTCATCTAGACCCACTAGACAGTGCTCTGAACCTTTTTTCTTCAATGATTTGTGATCTTCACTGGTGTCCATGGATTACATGAAATCTTTCCACCTTTATCCACCTTAGTCATGGTAGGGAGAAGACGTCAATGTAAGGGTGGGGTCATCTAAGATAGCACAAGGGTTAAAAAGCTTTACTTAACCTTTTCGTTCCTAAATAAGGTAAAAAAAAAAAGTCTCCGCTGTCACTTCTGATTAGTTTGCAGTAGTCAGAATATTTGGCATTGAACAGATTTTCTTTCGCTAAATGAACTTATCACACGTGAAATGATGACAAATGAAGTTGAACTTGTAAAATACTCGTATGGCCACTATAAAACATTTAGTTAAAAGGTTCATGTTACCAGGCTGAGATTGCACAAAGGTTGTAGTGATGACTGCATCATGTAGCTTGTGTGTTTTTTTGTCCTTATGTAACTTGTCCAATACATTAACAATACAGCACAAAGCACACAGGTCTGTTACACTGAGGCACATGGTGAAGACAGATGTATGGCTGAAGGGGGGCTTTTATTTCCTGACTTCTGATCATTTTATTAGCTCAACTAATGACGGTTACTCCAAAATTAGATTTAAGATGACCTCACTTTTCTTGGAAACGCAATACTACCGGTAGTTTTGATTGTCGTCCTCTAGTGGACTGGGATGGAACTGTTTCAGATTAACAGTGCATGACTACCTCCAGATTGGGCTTTTATGTTTTTAACTGCAGAATTATTCCACCTAAGGCAAATTCTGCCCAACAAAGTCTGTTTTTACAGCTTCTAGCCACTTTTCTAGTGACTCTTTCTTGGATCAGGAGTGCTCCACAGAAGTGAGGTTGCTTTGCTGATGCGGAGAACAAGATAACATGGAGATCATCTCCTGAATTATTTGCTCTCCAGTAGGTTGAGGCTGGCCATGTGCTCGTCCAAGGACTTGACTCCAAAGCCGTTGCTGTTATTGCCATTCAGGGCCGCGTCTTTTTTAACTGGAGCGGACGTGTGCTGCGTCTCCCTCCAGTCCTGAGGGGAACTGAGGCTTGTACGCTCTGATTTATGCTGCAACAGAGGAGATTCTGATTAGGGGACAAAGACATTTAAACACTGATGCTTTTCCCCCAACTGAGAACTTAATGAAGTGAATGTTGTTCTAGACGGCATCTTTGTGTTTTGGGATATTTTTCATTAGACCCAGTTCTATGAAAATGGTCTTTTTGGTGTTTTTAATATGTTCCTGTGGCATTTTTCTGATAATGAGGGACATACATATCTATATATATATCTATATCTATATATATATATATATACATATATATATATAAATCTTCAGATTAAAATTGTATTTCTGAGTTTTTATTCAAGCTTTTGTGAATCAGGAGCAGACGGAAAAATGCCGTTGGAATAAGATTGCGGTTCACAAGCTTCCTGCTTTGCTCCATTCTGATGCATCCACTTGTAGACAAATTGATCCGTGTACGTCTTTGTTTTCCTTGTCCAAAGTGACATCTGGTTCAAAAATGTACGGCTGGATAGCTGGGAGAGAACAGGAAAGACATTCACAGCTATAACTCAGAGGTGAATTCTTAACGCACTCCTTCTGCTCTGCAGAAACTATGTCCTAGAAAACGACACAGGTTTTATGATTTTGTCTAAAAACAACACAACTATAATTAAAAGACCACTGGGAGGGCTTTTAGAATAGATCAAAAGATGGATTTAAAGTGGCACTTTAAAGAGTTTAGTGTTCAGTTTAGTGTCTGGATGTCACCTTTTTGATGAGCTTGTTACAGAGTGGAAGGAGGGAGGCGACCACTGTCATTAGACTTCTGCTTGCTTGAATGGTGGAGTCCACCTGCAGACAAATACAAAGAAAAGACATTTTCGCTTAAAATTAAATGTTTCAGATTGATTGAATTGGGTTCATTTACCCAAGCTTTTACATTAGCAGTTGATATGTTTAAAGGTATTTTTTCTTTCTTTTTTCCCTCTTTTGATGGCGGGCTTTGGTGGGAAATATAAAACGTTAAATATTGTAAAAGTGTTTAAACTGCCAGATCAAATGTCTGTTCATTTGTTTTGCGCCTAATGAAAGTAGATGTTCACACATGCTTTAATTAAGGTCTCTGAATGTTGATTTAGCCTTTCTATGATATTAAAGATATTTACTGCCTCCTATTGAAAGAAAATTGCTACATATTGAAACAGAATTCCATCGGAATTTGGTCTGGGCAGAATATTGTTGCACACTTTAAATGAACAGCACACCACTGCACATTTTGTGAGTTTTACTCACGGGTTTTTCCAAGTAAAGCAGCTTATGCAAGCACATACATGTGGGTTATTTTTTTCTGGAAAAACAAACTCTCAGTGCTCCTCAGATCTCTTTTCTTTCCCTCTCATTCATGCTGCCCTTCGCTCCAGCATGACGTCATTCTTACTCGACGGCGCTAGTTCCACCTGCTGGCCATTTACAGTACTACACGGTTTGTAATGAACCCACAAACACTTGAACAGTTTTAAAACTAAACAATTATAAAATAACTAAAAAATAACTAACAAGGGGGGTAGCTTCTTTTCACTGTCCTTACAATATATAGACTGGAAAAAAAACTTTATTGCTCCTACAAAGGTGGAATTACCTAAAATTCTAGATGAACTTTTTTGGTTACCAGTCGGGACGCCGGTAACATCCAAAGTTTACCGGCCAAATTAGGTTTCTACAAGCCAAACGTTTCTCTGGAAAAATAATTTGTGTATTTCAAAGCAAAACAGTCATTCCCTTTAATTATAAAGTTTCAGTTGATGATTATTCTAATAATAATTGGTTGAATGCTATAAAGCACTGGAAATAACAATAAAATACTTCAGCGGAAAGTCTATTTGACTTGATAAACTAATAACACATTTCTAAAGTTAAAAAAAACAATTTAATTTATTAATTCCCCAAAAACTAGTGAGTGTGTTTATAACATGGAGTGTGTAATTATATTTGCATTTATAAACAAACAGTGGGGAGTTTTAATAAGCAGTGCTTTTTTTTTCAAATTGCTCTCTCTCTCTATAAATATATATAGGTAATAGAATAATACAATTTAAAAAAATTACAAAACCGATATATCAAACTCATTTTAGATATAAAACTCATACATTAATTAGAAAATAAAGACAGATTAACGAGGACTTTAGAAGATGATTTCAGCTAGTGGGACAGTAAGGTATTGATTTGAAATAATCTTTCTGAATAAACACACAAACTATTTTCACCTTGATACACAGCATTTACATGAACAACGATCACATAAAACTCCAGATGAATGAAGCCAAAGATGCAGTTTAGGTACCTTCTGGAAGGGGGCAGTCTTGCCCTGAACAGGGGTCTTGGCCCCCATCTGCAGCTGCTGGCACAGGGCCACCAGCTTCTCATTTTCTGTCAACACCACAGCCTTCTCCTCATCAACCAGCTGGAACAGCAAGAATGACAGATAGGAAGAGACGAGGAAAGGACAGTTTTTCTAAAAAGAGTAGACATTTTCTGCAGGAGGGGGCAGGGCTTTTATGACTATACATTGATTTATTAGACTGGATTTACACTCAGGCAAGTAGTAAACACAGCAAATAATATATCTATATCTATATCTATATCTATATCTATCTATCTATATATATATATATATATATATATAAATATATATATATATATATATAGATATATATATATATATATCTATATCTATATCTATATATCTATCTATATATATATATATATATATATATATCTTCATTAGTAACAATGTGTTTGATGTAAAAAAGTACAAGGCAAGTCCAAGATCCTCCTGAATAGGTTGTGGTCCTGCACATACAACATACATAGTGGCTGATAGAAATGACAAATGACACGTGTTGAAGAGTGTCAGAAAGATTGGTTTAATTAAACTGGGAAGACCTGCAGAAGAAGGGATGAAGGCACCGTCCCTGTTTGATGGATCTAAGCTGCTGAGCGAAGAAAACCTGTGTGACAGCGTTCATTTCCTGTTCTCGCTCTGTGATTGATAAAGCAGACCGCGTAACACGAGATGGCAAAGCTTGTGATAAGGATTGTGAAAAAGTGAGAAGTTTTGAGTCCACATTGCAAGTTTTTTGTGTAACTCTCATCTTATGAAATCAAAAGTCCTTTGCTTTTCAAAGCAACCATATTTAAGATGTCAAAATCTGACTTTTGAGCTTAAAAACACCCTCTAATGAAAATAGTGTTTTCGGTGTTTTAAACATGTCCTTGTGGCCTTTTTCTAATGATAGAAGACAAATACGAAGGAAATTAAACTTAAAATTGTGTTTCTGGCTATTTCTATATTTAAATTGTTGTAAATCAGCAGCAGATGAAAAAAAGGTGAGAGGTGAGGTCCGGGTGGTAGCACACCAGTGAGCTACCATTACACATTCAATATGGCGTCCAACTTTGTGCACGCAACAAGTGGGTGTAGCGACTCTAGCCTATTTTTGGTGCAAATCATATGAATCTTGCTCCAGACTTTCTCCTCCACAGCTCTATTATGATGTATAAAATACTTGATGTCATAGAATTCCAGGCGGGCACAAACCTCAATCATTCATTTCTCCTTTATAATCAATTTACCGACGGTTGGCACTCTGTGAATGAAAAGAGGTCTCCTACCAAATCCAAGTCCCTTATTGGTCAAAGTTAAACCTGATTTAACTTTCAACGTGCGTTCAATGGCTGCGCATTTTGTACGTAGAGCCCAAAAGCGGTCATAGAAACTTGGGTAGCGATGCCTGAACGTTGTAGTGATAGACTTTTCACTGAAAGTGGTCGAGGCTGGTGTGAACGTACTGTAGTTAGATTGACACTTTTGTGATTTGGAACTGCACAGCTGTGGGTGTAAAAAAACCCAACAAATCTCTTTAAATCATCTCAAACTTCACAGCTTTTTTAGCCTCACTTTGTGTGCGTGTGCTAAGACGTAAAGAATTCTTTGCATTTATATTTACCCGAGTAGAAAATGTTTGTAGAGACGAGCACAGCTGCAGTCCCTCTTCAGACAGAACCTTAGGAATGAACCACAGAAAGATTAGGGTTATAAAACTTATATATAAACCTATCTATCTATCTATCGATCGGTCGGTCGGTCGGTCGGTCCGTCCGTCCGTCCGTCCGTCTGTCTGTCAATCCATCTATCTATCTATACATATATGCAAGAAAATATCTTCCTTTGAACTGTTGATAAAAAAAAACTACTTACTAACAAAAAGAGTTGGGTTTCTTTCTCTTTTTTTTTTCGTTCTTCATGTACCTGTCCTGCCTCTAAATGAACAAATCTTCCCAGACATTTTGGGCTCTGACTCTAAGAATGGTTATACTCACCGAAAATGATCAGTTCCCTTCACCCCCCCCCCCCCCCCCCCCCTTAATAGCCAACCAAGCCAGGAAGCTTTTGCACTACATTTTCCACCACATTGACAATTATCAAAACAATGTCAGATCTGCAGATGTGTCGTTCCTAAATGGATGTTGATCCGTCAACCTGAGTACATGTTTGGTTTAATATAAAATACCGCTACATTCATCCTAAACGTCAATAAAACAGAGGCGGATGCTGATACCTCTGCTTGATGAAAAAGATCCAGCGTGGTCTTCAGAACGCCTTCTCCTCTGAGGAATCAATAAGAAAAATGATGAAGAGGGGTAGAAATTTGTAAAAAAAACAAACTAACAAAATAAAAAAAAGTTTGTATTGCTATCCTAGAAACACTAAAAGCTGGAAACATTCCAAATCTCATGAGCGTTAAACCTTTGGAAGATATTCGTAGGAATGCCAAACTGCAAGAGCTCAGCAAGCATGTCAAATCTGATAGGTGTGATGTGCAGCGTGTTACCTGGTGAACAGGTACATGCTGTAGGCTATGCTGGCCAGGCTCTGGCTCTGTCGGATGATGTCGTGCTCCTCTTCGTCCCATTTTTCTAACTCAGCGTCAACATCCGATGAAAGCAACCGCAGTTCAAGACCCAACTTGGCCATACTTGTCTGCTCCTGCACCCTCAGAGATAAAACTGTCATTCTGAAACATGCCACACTGCAAAAACAGAATCTTAGAAAGTAAAAAGAGCCTTGTCTTTATTTTCATTCTTGCAAGGAAAAAAATTCTTATCGAGAAAGTTTGAGAGAACATGTCTTAGTTTTTTTCTTAAAATAAAAATTCTTGATAAGAACTTTTTTTTTACCCCATTGGCAGATTTTTTTTTTTTGCTTATTTAAAGACATTTTTAAATATTAAGAGTGTTTAACCTTTTTCTAGAGGTGCTGTTCTGCAGTGTGGGTGTTTGGCTGACGAAGACTTTGTCATTTGTTTTAACATCATCTTTTTAAATGTTGCTATGTGTAGCAGAATATAATATAATATAAAATTAAAAAAAAACTGCAGCCATGCAAAAGTACCACACAAACCCCATCAATTCCGCTAAAAAAAAGAAAAGAAGATACAAAGTCTCTTGAAAATGAGCTTCCTGCTGACAGAACACAAGCGCAAGATACAGCGTGAATAATTATCCAGGGTAGCTGGTGGCGTACACACTACCTCTGCATCCAACTTGACAGCTTTAGCACTTTTCAGGCTAGCAGAATGCTTCTGTGAGAAAAAAAAGGTTAATTGAAGGAGCAAAAAATCATTGTATTTGGGAAATATGTGACGCTGGATAGTTTGATACATACCCCGGGTCTTGGAAGTGATAAGTATGGTTTTCTATCCCCTAAAAGAGAGCAGTTCTGTCATCACCTTAACGCTGCATGGAAACCGTATAAATAAATCTGCAATGTTGACATGTTTTAAGTAATGCCAATGAAAGTACTTTCAAGTCATTTTTGAAGGGCAGAAGACCTTAAAATGCAATCCAATACAGCAGCTCTGCCACAAATTCGACTTTTCTAAGGTTATAATTAGAACTGATTAACTGCTTAGCTGATTAATCATTGCAGTTATGTAATAATTAAAAAACAGCATGGGGTAATGGCAGTACATTCTAGTTAAAGTAAGCATAATTTTATAAAGGACAAACAAACTAGGCAACTTTACTTCTTTGTGTTGTCACTTCCTGTTCCAGTGCAGTCAAAATCCTCATCCTAACTGTTTAGATGCAGAAGGGTTTTGCAGGACTTTGACCTTTTAGCTAACAAATACAATGTTTCTCACCATTAAATGTAACTATCATCTGCGTTTTGGTCATTTCAAAGATCCAACACTTGGCTGCCTTCTTGAAGAAGTTGACAGAAGGAAGGCAGCCTCCTGTAAGGACCCAAATCGTGTTTTTGGTGTTCTAAACATGTCCTTATGGCTTTTGTTTTTGATGATAAAAGGCATAGTTTTATTTCTGAGTATTTTTTCATTCAAATTGTTGTGAATTAAAAGCAAACGAAAAAATTGTGTTTAAAAAAGAGCTTATTCATTACGAGCTGGCATCTGGCTCAAAACTGCACGGCTGGATAGCTCCAATATTGCTTACCGTTTTTGTTGTATTGGAAAAGTTAGATTTGGGGTGTTAGGGGCTGTAAGCTAGTGGGAGATAGTGTACACAGATAAATGTTTGGAAGTGGGGATGGGTGTAACCCTTGTGCTATCCTAGGCACTTTACCATTGGGAGTTGGGTCATCTAGACCCACTAGACAGTGCGCTGAGCCTTTTTTCTTCAATGATTTGTGATCTTCACTGGTTTCCATGGATTACATGAAATCTTTCCACCTTTATCATGGTAGGAATAACATGTCAAAAAGTAAGGGTGGGGTCATCTAAGATAGCACAAGGGTTAAGTACATGACACTGTCTTGTTGGGTAAAATAAACTATGTAGCTGAGGGATAGCAAGAAACAGCAAAAACAAACGTAAGGAAGGCAAAAAATACATACTTTTAGTTTTTATTTTATTTTAATAATTGGGGATAAGCAAATTACTACACTAGTCAAAAAAGAAATTCTGTAAAATGAATGCAACAAGTTGAATCAGGTGACAAGTGACCACACCTGTCTATGGAAAGAAACCAAAGCACAGCGCTGTGAGTGCACAGGCGTCATGATCTACATGAATCTGATAGTATAACAGTCTATGAATTCAAGTAGACAATGAATGGAGGCAGTGCAGAGGAGGAATGAATGCTCGGGTGTTCAATACCACTGACATCTGTCCCTTGATTGGAAGAAACGTTCTGCAGTCAGCGGTGATTAATTCTCAAAGGATATGTTCACACAGCATGCCTGGCCTCATCATGAACTTTCGATAACGTTTCAGAAATGCTCACAAACAAAATCATTAAGTGAGGCTTTGTACTAGAGTTTGATTCTTTCAGGCTAAGACTCAATGCATGCGAGAACCCATCTGTCTTTGGTAATTTGGTCTGTGGGGGCCAGCAGTCAATGTTTTCAGGCTTTTGATGTAGATATACAAGGCAAAGCAAATTAAAAGCCAGATTGGTTTTAGGTGCTAGTTTTGTTCTAAAAATGGTATTTACCAGCATGAAAATTAAAAAACTCTAGACTGGTTGTGAGTGTGAAGGTCTAAAACAAAATTTGCCTCACATATCTAAGTCTTACTGACTGACAGTCCAAATTTTCTCAAGCATCTACGTATCAGAGTTGTATTTAGGTTTTGGCAACAATGTGTGCACTACAAAACAGACCTCGCCGTCCTTCAAAAACATCATTGATCTCTTTCAGCAGCAGGCCCATGTCACAGAGCTGAGACTCCCACGCCTCACAGAAAACGTCCAGGTTCTCTCTGGCAATTTTACTGGAAGGATGGAGGGCCAGAGTCTGCGCAGCGGAGATGATCTGAACAAAAACAGCGACAGGAAACAAAACCTCAAAATAAAATATTAGGTATGTAATGATTCCTTTTCACAACAATTTGACTTACATCACAATTTGTGGTTTCTGGTACGATTCATAGTCGATATTGGTTCATTTTAAACGATCTGATACACTGACCTAAAATGGACCCAGGACATCTTTAGCCAAAAATTCAACTAGTGTGACTCAGAGAGAAATAGCTGGTACTGAACAGTGCAGGTGAAGTTTTCTTTTTATTTCTTGCAAGATAATCAAGTATAAAATATATTGTGTGCAAACAAACAAGTAAACAAGAACTGGTGGCAAATCTATTCACATTGTTGTTTCATCAAGTTCAGCCCACTGTTTCTGTTCCACATCAAAATAATACAAACCAAACTTTGTTGGAACACTCTACCACACTGTATGGTTGAATCAAATCAAATCAAATCAAATCAGATCAGATCAGATCAGATCAGATCAGATCAAATCAAATCAAATCAAATCAAATCAAATCAAATCAATCTTTATTTATGTTTTCTTTTCATATGTAACATAATACAAAGTACTGTATACCAAAACAAATAATATAGGAATAGGGCTGCACGATATGAGGAAAACTTGCGATATGCGATATTAGTGATCAATATTGCGATAACGATAAATTTGCGGTAAATAAACAAATAGAAAAATAAACAAAAACATCATTCCCATTTCATTGCAACAGTTTAAAAATTATACTCCAAATGACCCTCATCGACATGGGGGACAAACGTCAGGGTGGCCAACCCTGGTCCTCAAGAGCCTCAACCCTGTCTGTTTTCCAATTCTCCCTAGACTGCTCGATAATGATAACCAAAATCAGGTGTGTTCAGTCAATCAGGATGTGAAATCACTCGAGTCAGCCAATCAACAGCAAGCTGGTTAAGGAGAGCTGGAAAACAGGCAGGGTTGAGGCTCTTCAGGACCAGGGTTAACATAATAGGCCTCCATCTGATTGGTCAACAATGGGAAGGCGTCCATCTGATTGGTCAAAGCATAAAGGGATTTATTTGATTCGTTAAATGCTTCAAGCTGCTAGAAGATTGTTTTAACACATTTTGGGTTTGCGATTTATTGCGATATTCGCCGTCTTTTGCGATATGCATATTGCAGAGCTGGATATTGCGATAACGATAAATTTGCGGTATATTGTGCAGGCCTATATAGGAACAAGCAAAAGAATGTTAAAATAGAGCTTGTGCCCTTCCCCCGGACCCACACACAACCCCCAACCCCCCAACCTCCAAACAGTCCAGTTCTCATTTACAATGGCAGGTATTTTTAAATCGGGGGTGATGTGAGCCCACCTACTGGTCTTAGTGAGAAGTTCTGGAGAAGCTGAAGGTTCTAATCACCTGCTTACTATGACGGATAAAAGTTTGCTTACGGTAGCATTGTATGGTAGCTTAACAGCGGACTATGTTCTGCATCCTAATTGGCTGGAGACCATTGTCAATTGATCTCCTCTGTCATGTCTCCTGTACAGACTGCGTCCTGTTTGCCAATTTTAAATACATTTTCGATCGCGATCACATGTTTGCTTTTATTCCATAGAACTGAATAAATTTTTCTATAAAAGGTTTGAACTTTGAGAGTTTAAACAAGACAGAAAAGTGTGAAAATGTTCATGTTCGAGAAAGGTGTATAAAGTGTTGATTTGATTTTACAACTTTAAAACATCTATAATATTTAGTAAAGATGAGTACTTATTTTGGACTACTGTATTCAGGTAGTCAGCTGAACTCATTCTTTGAACTAACCTAAACTTCCGGTCATAGCCCTGCCTCACAGGCCTATAGAGTAGGCACTAGGCATGATGGATGCATCAGTTCATCTGCCTCTCTTCTTATCCAGATGTGTCCATCATTCTAGAACAGGGTAAATCTGGACTCATTGGACCACATGACCTTCTTCCATTGATCCAGTATCCAATATTTAAACTCCATTGCAGCTTGAAGCTTTTTTTCCAATTAGCCTCACTCTCAGAGGTTATCTTAAGGCAACACCTGTTCAGTCCCAGTCCCTTGAGTTTCCTTTGCATTGTATGTGCGGTAATGCTCTTACTTTCACTTTTCTACTGTCATGTCGTCAATTTAATTTCACCAAACATTAAGGGGTTGCCGATCACTAAACTGAACTTTTTCTTTCTTGGAGACGATAGATTCCCACTATCCTTCCAATTTTTGATCTTGCGTTTAACCGTTCCTAACCTAATTCTGGTAACTTCCGTAATCTCCTTAGATGTTTTCTTTACTTGATTTGACACTCAAATATCTTTTCCACGATCACGGGATGTCGTGTTAAATAAAGGTGCCCACCTTTCTTTATTTTGGGTGTGTAGTGTTATATTGATATTTGCAATCGATTCCAATCTATGGACCCAATAAATGGAGAGAAAACGATTAAGAAAATGTGGAAATTATGTATATCTGTACTCACAGCCCTCCCGTGTTCATCCTATGGAGTGTTGTATCTGATTGGCAATTATCCTTTTGGCCTCCCTAATATTACCTGAGCATGTGGAGAGTGAAATCACCTGCAGCACCCTGAATGGCACCTTTCCTGATTGGTTTATCTTTAAACTTAGGAGCTGAGTCATTACTGCAGAGTCGTGTGTGGCCTGACATAAGCACCATGGGACAGGAACATTCTACTCTGCTGGATAATTACTGGTACGGATGGTTTCCGAGAGCAAATATAACTATATGTGAGATGTGAGATTTGGTGGACAACATGTTCTCAAATATTCTGAATGGATGGCAGGAATAGAGGGCAAAGCCAGACACAGAAGAGTTTTTCCCACCCTCTGCACAGGATATAGATCTGCACTCTTTAGGGAATCGTGTCTCATTTTATATCCCAGTTTTGACCCATTAAACTTTACTAATATGCAATAAAATGTTGGAGTTACAGGGGCTTTAAAAATAACTCAAGTCCATCATGTTTTTGTTTGCCACTCAAACAGAAAATTAGGCAGCATTGCTAGTCAGTCTAGATCAGGGGTGCACAAATCCAGGCCTTGAGGGCCGGTGTCCGACATCTTTTCCAACCAACCTGCCATTGAAGTTCCTTATTGGCTAAACCCACCTGATCCAGGTAATCAGCACCAGAGAAGACAGGGTTTTTGGAAAACCAACAGGAGTCTGGCCCTTGAGGCCTGGATTTGGGCACCCCTGTTCCAGATAATAATCAGTGGGTTATACCTGTGGGCCGATAACATGGAAGGTCTCTTCTGCATGAATGCAGGTAATCTCCAGTGGTTCTGTACACGATACATGGCATAACAGTCGGCATGTCTGGATAAAAACACAGGAAATCATAAAAGCTATTATTTTGTGTGTGTGTTTTTTTTATTTTGCTGGTAAAGTATTAACTACAGTTGCACAAAAAAATTAACAATTGAAACTAATATAAATCTCAATTTTTCCTTTTCTCTGTAGCATCTTTTGCGCATCAACCGCTTACCTCCACCAGCTGCTCCTTTTGCTCGGTGAGCTTGCGCGAATAATCGGCTACTGCCTCCAGGTTTCCCTCAGCACCCGCAGCTTTGAGAGCCCTTAGAGGCAGCTGCTCTCCATGAACCTTCAACAAATCCGAGGCCCGGCCCACTGCCACGTTATGCAGCTGAGAGGAGGGCACACAGTTGAATAGCATAAGAAATAAAAGGAGAGGATGCAGAAATGAGAGACGTTTGTGGAACAGGGAGGGTGGCATTGTGACTCTAAAAGAGGCCGCTGCTCACTTCCCGCCTCAGGTCTCCCATGCTGTGACATGTCTTCAGTATGGCCACCTCCAAGTTCTCTGTGGCCTCTTTGGAACTGCCAGACTGCTGCTGCAAGAGGACAATATGCATTTAATATAGTGGATTTGAATGCAAACACAAAATCTAACATATATTCTTCACCGGAATATAAGACGCCCTGTCAATAAATGGTCTATTTTTGAAATGATGTCATATAAAAGGCGCACCGAACTATGAGCCCACATTTAGCAAGAAAAAGGAGGCAAACATAAGTCAGTCAGTCAAACTTTAATAACTGCATTCACAGTATTTCTAGAATTTGTGAAAGGCCACACGTCACAATAGGCTATCTGTAACCTTGTTTAAAAATACTGATACTGCTAAAGCAAACATTACTGTCACTAAGCTAACTCCCAACCTAGGTAGTAACATGAAAAAAAAACACAGTAAAACAGTCTGAATCCACAACACGTCAGCAAATTTGCAATACCTGTGACACACAACTTTGGTTGCAACACGTGAAAAAAAGACTGATACCACTAAAACAAACGTTACTGGGATTTCGCAAAGTCCTGTGTAACTTGTAAGTAACTTGTTAGTAACACGTAAAAACTACATAGTCTTGGGAATGCTAACCACATAAGTGTATTAATAATAGATGTAACTCCCAAACTTGTTAGTAACACATAAAAGAAACCAGACTGATACAGCTAAAAGAAATGTTACTGTGACTTCGCTAACTCTAAACCTTGGTAGTAAGACACAGAGAAAAATACACAGGTTGTGTCCGAATTCCTTCAGTAGTCACTACACAGTGCGTTCGCCATTTTCTAGTGCTGTCTGAATTTACAATTCCAAAATCAAGTGCCCTAGAAATTTCCCAGAAGTCTCTGCGAAAAGCCAGTGTGCATTGATGCTCACTAGATTGGTGAATATAGACCACAATGCATTGCGTCGGAACAATTTTTGCCCAAAAAATGTGTTTTTTTAATAAACATTTAATTAATAAACCATCAAAAAATCATCATATCAATGAGATTTTACCTTCGTGAAATCGATTAGGTCCTAATTACCGTAAGAAAAAAAAAAAAAGTACCGATCATGGTGTCCGAATTGCTTTAAAAATTCAGGGCATTACAAAGTCCCGGACTATATAGTTTTTTAGTTGGTAGGGTGGTAATTCAGACACAGCCACAGTCTGACACTGCACTGCTACATGTAGAAAAAACAGACTGACGGTTTGTAAGAACGCAGTGTGTTTCTCAAAATGGCTTCAACATCAGTAAAGAAAACCAGAATTCATCCATATAAGGCACTCTGAATTATAATACGCACTGTTGTTTTTTGAAAAAATTAAAGCTCTAAAGTGTGCCTTAAAGTGCTGAAAATACGGAATATGGCCATTTTTGAGTCTATACCAATGATCCATTGTAAATGTGTTGCTCTCTATTTTGTCTGCAGATGCAAAGTAAAGTCAATCTGCACAAAGTAAAACAATCAAGCTCAGCTCCTCTCTATAATTTGAACATCATACAACAATTTAGTAAATTTTAGACCAACTTCAATGCGACTGCAATTTAAACAAAGGCAGCATTTTTCTTAAACTCACCACCATATAAGGCCAGATTGACCGGGGAGCAAAATATTTGAAAATTCTTTGTTCTGTTTTAAACACCTTTTCTCCACTAGTACCTTTCATCTTTACACGACCTTCAATTACAAGGAATAGACGAGGCACCGCAGTACAGTCATGCTAAATGTAGGCTTTCTGGACGCTCAGAAACATTCAAACCAAAAAGTTTCAACACAGAAAAAGTAGATACATTACAGGCTTGAGTTTTATAAGTCTGTTATGTTTAAAGGCCAACTAGGCTGGGATGGATGGCAAAAATTGCATTTGAGATGCAGCTGAGGGTAAGATTGTTTTGGGGGACATTCACAAAAAATTAAAGGTTACTGCTTCTCACTGATTATTCTACGGAGCCCCTAAAGGGCCATTGAAGAAAAAAAAATTGAAGTAAAAAACAAAAAACTAACGGGTGCGCACCAGTGAGTTTTTTTTTTTTTTTTTACTTCACAGTTAGTAACGGTGCCTTGTCTAGAAATAGATTGCAGCTTTGCTTGCTTACCGTCACAATTATATAATCTCTGAACGTCATCTTAACCCTTGTGCTATCTTAGATGACCCCACCCTTACATTGATGTGTTTTTCCCTACCATGACAAAGGTGGATAAAGGTGGAAAGATTTCATGTAATGCATGGACACCAGTGAAGATCACAAATCACCGAAGAAAAAAGGCACTGTCTAGTGGGTCTAGATGACCCAACTTGCAATGTTAAAGTGCCTAGGATAGCAGATGGGTTACACGAGTTTTACAGTCATGTGGTTTGTTTCGGCCCAGGAATTACACCAGTTTAGAACAGGTTCAGGAAGAATGAAGATCATCAAGTAAACTCTATTAATATTGGTGGATGCATGCAAAGTGCATTCAAGGTGGGCTGCAAATGGACCCTTTTGGGCTTCCAAAGGGTCCAATTTATATTTGGCATTTGGATTTTTATGACAAACTAAAGCAATGAGGTGTTTATATTAATGGCTATTAGTAACTGGTGAAAAAAAATATTTAAAGTAAAAAAAATAAAAAATAAATAACAGATGCGCACCCGTTAGTTTTTTTTTGTTTTTTTACTTCAATTTCTTTTTTCTTCAATGACCCATTAGGGGCTCTGTATTATTCTTCTAAAACAACAAAACAACAAAAAAAAAAACTTGTTTTTTTTTTTTTTTTAACTTGTCCTGTCCAACAGCTAGGCAAACAGATGAGAGCTGAGGGCCTCTTGTGTTGGACATATTTTATTTTAACAAAAGGGGTTATTCATCTTCAGACAAACCAAAGGTATGTCTGAATAAACCCCTTTTGTAATTGAGGCCAAACTTTATTAATTTCAATCATGTTTGAAAATCTTTGGTGTTGGACCGGACGGAAAAGGAAAGAGGGGAAGAAGAGAGAGGGACGTTAGAGAGAGGGGGGGGTAGGAGGGTGATAATAGGAGGGGAAGGGGGGTAAGACCATGAAGCAGCATAGAGCAGACAGGTTTACTGGTTGTTTATCGTTACGGTACGGTTCAAATGTAGTACAAAAAGGGCGGGGCCTGTTCACACACACTCAAATATTATCAACACACCTGCTAGCCGCAAAAATGTCCACATGTCAACATGCACACAAAACAGATAGTGTTCACGAACGCATACCTATGCCTTTAAACCAACTAGTGTGAAATCTTTCATTCATTCAATCATGCAAACTATTAGTGCAAAGGTGAGCTAACACCTGTGCTCAGGTGAGTGTTTATGTTCTTCTAAAATGGATGGTGGAATGTGAAAAGAAGGAGGAGGAGCGCCCAGCCACCCCCACACCCATACCCCCGCCGCAGCAGCAGCGGCAGCCGGAATTCCCCCAACGCCACACGGGAACAGGCAGGGAACAACCGCCCCCCGGGCGACCAAGACCGCCACCCAGGCCAGGGCCAGCAGGACCGCCGCGAGGCCCCCAGAGCCAGAGAGCAGGGAGGCGCAGAGGGAAAGAGAGCGCCGCCCCAGCCCAGCCAGGAAAGCAGCCCCCCGCCGCGCCGGAAGAGCCCAACGCAGGGCCCCACCGGAGAGGGACGCCCACAGCCCCAGACGAGCACCCCACCACCACCCAGGAGTTCCGGGCATCCCCCCGCCCCGACCCCAGGTACGAGCCAGGACCCCCCAAGGGAGACCCGCTCCGCACTCCAGGCAGCCACCCACCCGGCCCACGGTTGGTCCAGGTAGGAGCAAGGCAGGGGCCCGCCGCCCCCGCCCAGGAGGGGGGAACCCCGGGGAAAAAAGGGCGGCCCACAAGGGATGTTATAAATATGGCCCGACCAGGCTCGGCCATGTTGGAAGTTTGGCGGGGCCCAGCGCCCAGGGGCAAGGACCAGGACCCACCCCCCAGGGACACGAACACCCCTGGCTCAGGTGTAATATGAACCCCCCCACCGTGCGGAGAGAGCACCGCCGGGCCCAGGGAGCCGGCACCCAAGGGACACGGCCGCCATCGCCAAGGGGCCCGCACCCCCCACCAGGGAAGAGGTAGGGGACAGATGGACCCAGGTCCCACCTTCCTTGTAAAATGTGTGTGCGTGTATGGGTGTTTGAGAGGGTGTTTGTGTGCATGTGTGTGTGTTTATGTTTGAATGTATATATTGAAGGGGGAGGGGTGTGTGTACTAAGGGGGGTGCAGTTAAAATTGGCGAGTAGGGCACTAAGGGGACATCTCCTGATTACTCACAGTGATGTCCCCTCACCCTCCACACCAAGGGGCCCTAAATGTCTAAGGTGCGGTTAAAATTGGCGGGTAGGGTGCCAGGAGGACATCTGCTGCTTGCTTGCAGTGATGTCCAAGCACCCCCCCTACCAAGGACCCTACATGTCTAAGGTGCAAATAAAACCGAAAGAGGGGGGGCCCACTCCATACGGCAACCATAGGAGGGGGGCCACTCCCAAGTAGCCCCCCCCCAAGGCGCATCGCAGGCTAGACCCCCCACCCCCTCACCCTAATATGAGGTTATATAAGGAAGGGGGTAAGTTGGGGACAGCTGGTAGACTGTCCCCCGGTGGTCAAACAGCCGTCCCCCAGCCCACCCCCAGCAAAGGGGCCAGGGCCACCCAGCCCAGGGGCCCACCCCCGGAGCCGCTGACACCCCAGGCCCGGCACCACCCACCCCAGGAGCCAGAAAGCGTCGCCCCCCCCCCGGAGCAAGCCCAGGCCCCCACCCCCAGACGCCGGCACTAGAAGAGCTCTGGTCAGGCCTCGACGGGACCGAGGAGGCCAACCGGCCGAGGCAACCACTGATTGCCTCAGCGGAGACCCCGACCCGCTAGCCCCCCCGACCCGTACTAATAAAAAAAACTTGTTAATTAAAATACACATAAACAAAAGCTCGAAGAAAAAAAAAGGAAATTTCCAGAAATTTCCAAACAAGATGAAAGAAGCTGTTATCGCTGCCAAATTACAGGATTGATTAGATTTGGATTGACAGGTTTAAAATTCCATTTGTTTTAAGATTCAATTAAATATTGTGACTATTTATCTATTACACTGACTATTTTCAACTTTTCTGTTTCTCTGGTCACCGGCGGGAGCAGTCTCCAGAGTACTGAAAGTACTTCATCTCCCAGAAACCACAATGAGCACTTCCTGGATGCCACACACCTGACTCTCATTCACTCAATCAACCACAGCCTACTTAAGCACTGCACTGAGCCTCATTCAGTGTGAAGTTTTGTTTGTGCCACTCTGCCTTCATTACTGAGTGGTGTATTTGGCCCTTATCTTCTGTCTCATGGACTCTGTTTGCCTGCCTGCCTGCCTGCCTGCCTGCCTGCCTGCCTGCCTGCCTGCCTGCCTGCCTGCCTGCCTGCCTGCCTGCCTGCCTGCCTGCCTGCCTGCCTGCCTGCCTGCCTGCCTGCCTGCCTGCCTGCCTGACTGACTCTCGCCTGGATCTTGACTACCCCTGTCTCTTCTCTGATGCTCTCATGTAGGGATGAGAACAGAAGCCCCATGAAGCTTCCCTTGGGGTTCATGTAATTGTGCCGGAAAAATGAACCACCCATTCAGGGCTTTGAAACCACACAGAACAGCGGCATCTGGTGGCGGACTGGACGTATACCATACGCTTCAATCACCACTTAGCCATCAGACTAAGTGGGAACACCCGGCCCCGCCCTTATTGTGAAAGGGTCAATGTGTATATAAGTTCCAGGTCAGTGGGTGCACTTCCTGCTTTCTGCTTGCTACTTCTTGCTTCCTGCTCTCAGCTGTTGCTGCTGCTGTGGCCACACCAGGACACCTGATGCATTTGTTGATACAATCATGTTTGGAAACCTCAACGCTTCCATTTCTCTAACTCTAAAGAGCTCATCGGTGAGTCTTTGCGGTTGCGACACCGAAAACAATTGGAAAAAGCTCTATCATAGCCGCAGACCTAAGCTAACGCTGCACTCACCTTTGACGCTTTGCTTTATTTAATGGTTCTTGTTTAAATGTTTTGATTTAGTCGGCTGAATTAAAGCCAAAGCATTTTTGTTGAAATCGCTTTCTTTTGTGTAATTGAACACTTCGAACTGTTTTAGTTACTTTTATTTCCATGATACCAAAATGGCCACTGTTTTTGAATTAGATGATGGATTGAACAACCATGTTGTTCAACATTTGAAATTTGAATGTTTAATTTGTTTATAATTCTACTTTGATTAATGGGATAAAGTTAATTTGTAACTTCAGAGTACATTTTTGATTTAAAACTTTTATCCATTTACCTTGAACCTTGACATTGAATTGTTTGACTTGTGTACACACAATTAGAATTCAACATGAAACAGCTGTTTTTTTGATAAGAATATTGTTTTTGTTTTCTACAATGATGATGGTTAATCTGATCTATATCAGTACACACAGCGAAATGACTGTGGTTTGCTTTTGTTCAACTCTTGATTTCTGTTTTTTCTGACCCTTTCTAGGTCAGGTTTTTTTTTGTGTATTCTTTGATCTGCAACTTGATGGCGAGCTACCCAAATCTGAGATCCTGATACTTCCACCTTCAATAACAACTCCTCAGCTGCAGCAAAACTCAACTACATCATCACCAATAGACTTTTGGAAACAACTCAATAGGACTCAGACCCATATCCAAGTTTAAATGTTTTTCTGTTGATACAATCGATTGCATTTTACTTTCATCGCTGTCCTGTGTTTTCATTTACACACCTTGGGCTCCTTGAGACGAACTCTGATTAATGCGCCTAGTCCCATAATCTGAGAAGCGTTACATAAGCTCCATGTAACACTTCAATGTGGAAATGATAATGAAAAAACGTAAAACAAGACAATGTTGCTAATGAGTAAAACACAACGTGTGATGTTTTCTGTGAGAAGTGCTTGACACAGCAAACACACATCACATGAAGAAAAATAAAAGCAAAGCAAAAAAAAAAAGGAAACCAGTTTTGAACCTAGGACCTCTGATTGCAGACTTGTGATTCCACTGAGCTATCTCTACTGAAGCTGAAAGCCTTCGCCATTATACATTCATAAAAGAATTTTCTTTATAAATAACGTTCATAGTATATTGTCTTATTAGGAGAAACTGAGTTGAAACGATCCTGAGCAACAGTTTTTTTTTTTTTTTTAGTTTTTTTTTACCAGCAGTCATGGTAAAGTGCAATGAACTGACGCTGATTCCAATACAGGGGAAACAATAGAACTGGTCGGGAAATGTTCGGGATTAATTTCGTATTTCTAGAGAATAGCGTGCCCAACTGTTCAAACACAAGTGACCTGAACTGTGGTTCGACCAAACGAAGCATTTGGCGCTTCAAATATCATCAATCACGTGATCTGCGACAGTTGACACACGCCCCGAAACGTGCCAAAAAACTCTGCTTCATGAAGGCAAAACAAGCTTCAAAGCGACCGTGTCCAACGGGACATCCTACTCCCATGCCTGTTATCAACTCCTGCCAGCCTGACCCTAATTTAGCTTTGTGGCCTTTTAGTAGAGCTAATAAACCTATTGCATTTGAATCCAGCAGTCTCCCTGTTCTGTGATACCTGTGCAGTATCTTAGCTGTTCCTAGCACTGTGCTTTTCTGGACTGAAAGGTCTGAGTTCTTTCCAGGTATCTGTTGTAGCCACTCCTCCAGCTTGGGGGTTACTCCTCCAATTACCACAGGCACCACTGTCACCTTCACTTTCCATGCTTTCTCCAGTTCTTCTCTAAGTCCCTGGTATTTCTCAAGCCACCAAACATCCATTGACTTATTTAAACAGCGAGGTAAAGAGAGTGAGACAACGTACCACCCCAACCCAGGTGTGCACCAGCTGCTGGGTGTCCTGGCGTGTCAGCTGACACAGACTCAGAATTCTCTGTCGCTGCTCGTGGCCGGTGTAGGCCGAATCCGTGAAGTCCTCCGTCCGCTCCACCAGTGCCTCCAGCTGGCCGGTCAAGCTCTGCGGTGTCAAAGAGAACAAATCCTCCCGCAGCGACTCCACAGTGTACTGGGGAGGGGCGATTATGGAATTGTGGGAAATGTAAAAACAAACAAAAAGGTTCTGTTAGTAGTTTATGAAAAATGAATAGAAAAATAAAGACCTAAAACTAAAGGCGCAAATTACTTAAGCAAGTAGAACCTTAAGTATAGCAAAATAAAAGCTAATGCTATCCTACACCCCCCTAGATGTTAGAGAAGTAAAGGTGTCTGCTTATAAGCTGTGTGTAAACCATCTAGATGAGCTTTTAGTCAAACATGGCAAGCCTTTTATGAAAGTAACAACTGATCCAGGTCTCTTTTAAAAACACTTTTTTTGTCATTTAGATGAAGTCTCAATGAGGAATTATTACTACAAAACTGACCTGGACTGTACTGAAGTGCAAAGAACAGTTTTTAGAAAAGTTATAAAGTAAAAAGTTTACATACAATACAGTAATATTATGAATATAAACTTCTAAAAACATTTTAAATAACCTTGTCTGATGAAAATAGTATTTTTTGGTGGGTTTAACGTGTTCTCGTGACATTTTTCTGATGATGGATGATGAAGAAAAATACACTTAAAATTGCATTTTTGAGGATTTCTTTTAATCGCTCTAAGTCCGGAGCAGCTAAAAAAAAAGTCATTTGGAAAAGATCATATTAACCCTTGTGCTATCTTAGATGACCCCACCCTTACATTGACGTGTTCTCCCTACCATGATAAAGGTGGAAAGATTTCATGTAATCCATGGACACCAGTGAAGATCACAAATCATTTAAGAAAAAAGGTTCAGAGCACTTTGTAGTGGGTCTAGATGACCCAACTCCCAATGTTAAAGTGCCTAGAATAGCACAAGGGTTACGGTCGAAAATATGCTGAGCAGGCCACAAGCTCCTCCCCCGACTAGGTCTGACTTTGTTTTCTCCATCCGAGCTGACATGTGGCTCAAAACTGTATGGATGGAAAGCGTCTAAAATTGCTAACCATTTTTGTTGCACCGCTAATGTTAGGTTGGGGTTGTGAGAGGCTGTAAGCTAGCAGGAGAGCATGCAAACAGACGGATGGCAGGGATTGTGGGCGTGGTTGCTCCGTGCCAACAGTCCCGCCCACAACTCAGGGGGAGTTTCTAATAAACTCCTGCCGCTCTTCAGGACCTATGTCCTAAAAAACGACACAGGTTTATTAAATTTGTCTCAAAATGGCCTGATCATAATGAAAAGACCACTGGGATCGGTTTACAACAGATCAAAAGATAATCAGAGTGGGACTTTAAAGGATTTTCAGCAGGTTGTCTTGCATTTTCTAAAAATTAAGTTCTCTCACATTTTAGTGAACCCCTCCCCCCTCTCCCTATCAACACCTCTTTTTAAAGTAGGCTTTGAAAAATTGGCATATTTCATTAAAACTTTGGAAAGCTATGTTTATGTTTTGGGATTCTTTTCATGTGAAATCTAGATTTTCTTTTGTGTGATTCTTGTGTTTCTTTGTTGTTGTTTTCTGGTGTTAGTAAAGCCCAAAGCAATATACAGATAATATTAAAACCATTTAAGGATCACATACAGTGCTGCTTTTTCATCTGGCCTGGTACTGAACCTCAAAATGAGGAAAAATGAGGAAAAGAAAATCTCCTGGGATGTATCTGCATATGTAAGACTTTGCTTTGTATTAACCTCGAATGAGTTTAAAGCTGTTTTTTATTTTTAACCTACCTTGAAATCTCTGATGCCGTTGCAGATGCTGGCAGAGAGGATCTTGTTCTCCCCGCTGCTCCGCGCCTCAGTAACTATTTCGATGACCTGCTCCAGGGCGCAGCGCATTCGGTGGAACACGGCGTCTTTGTTGATCCTCGCCGACTCGCAATCCGGATGCCTCAGGCAAGTCTGCAAGAGGAATTCAGTCTGAAATGTCAAAGCTCACCTCTTCATCAATTCTGCTTCTTTTCTGGAATATATATATATATATATTTATTTTTTTTAGATAGAAAAATTATTCCAAACATGCTTAAAAAAACCAGAGGAGGCCTTAAATATGAGGTGTACATCATCTATAACCCTCAGTCAGGGCTTACCTTGGAGGCTGTGAGGAGCATCATGGTACATTTCTCCAGCACAGCCCTGGCTGCTGCCATTCTGGCTTTCTTCTTCTCATCCTTCAAATCCTAATGGAGAAATGAACCGAAAAGACAACAGATGGCACAACTTCCAAAACTCTCACGGTCAAAAATAATTCCAAATAGTAAATAAGTAAGTAACCTTTTTTATTTTGGACAAGTGTAGATTAACAAAATAAGACAAAAACAAGACAAAAATGATATAACACAAAAAAATGATATAAAACAAGACAAAATTATATAAAAACACAAGTCCAAAAGGGAGTGAGAAGAAAAATCTTATAAACTCTCACCCCCTTTACCTTCAGTTCTTACTTTCCTAACTAAACCCAGTACACCCACCATCAAAGTCCAGTGCCCTACTTAAGTTTATATTCCGTTACAGTGCACATGTAATTCTTGTTTTCAAAAAACATGCAAATGAATGACAAAACGTATTTTCTAAGTATGCAGATTTACAAATGCTGATGTTCTGTATTATTTTGTATTTGTACATATTTATCAATGATCATATTTCTGTATTTATACTTAAATTCTTTTATGTTTGGACATTGTTTCAAGCATTTACTGGTTCTGTTCCACAACTTCACTCCACGAATTGAAACACAAAATCATTTTTTATTTGTATGTGCTTTATGTATGAGAAATGTATTTTCCCCCCCCTAAAATTGTATTTTTCCTCTCTTTTAATAAATAACCTTTGGATATTCGTCGGTAATAAATTGTTTTCGGCCTTTAATATTATTTGAGCTGTACAATACTCTACTAGATCATAAAATTTGAGTAATTTTGATTGCATGAATAATTTGTTTGTGTGCTCAAGGTAACTGACTTTGTGTATGATTCGTATTGCTCTCTTCTGAAGTATTGAAAGTGAATGTAACGTTTTATAGTTGTTCCCCAAAACCTCTACATAATAAGAAATATATGGTAAGACCAATGAACAGTATAACATGTGGAGTGATTTGTGGTCCAGAACCAGTTTAGCTTTATTCAAAACAGAAATACTTTTGGATAGTTTAATTTGTAAGTACCTAATATGTGCTTTCCAGGTTAGTTTTTTTGTCAATTATGACCCCAAGAAATGTATTTTCATAAATTCTTTCAAGTTTCACCCCATTTATGTGCATGTCAATATTAATATTTTTACCTTTATGGTGACCAAATAACATCATTTTTGTTTTACTTAAATTTAGTGAAAGTTTATTTACATCAATCCACAGCTTCAGTTTTCCATCTCCTTCATAACAATTTTTATGAGTTGCTGCAGATCATCCCCATCACAAAAAAAACATTTGTGTCGTCAGCAAATAAAACTAACCATAATTTATTAGAAACCTCAAATGACCTGATTCATGTGCTTGTTTACATACATACTCTTGCAAAGGCACAAGGCAGAGTGCACCAGATTATAAAGGAAGATACTACCCAGTGAATTTGTTTGCAACAGAAATAGACAGTAACACAAAAAGCTTGTTTTGTTGTTGTTCTTTCCTTAATCGCAGCTGAATCAACTTTTCTCCAGGCACTTTGCCATAGATTACAAAGCCGATGTGATTATCTGTCGTAATTTTAGCCTGCGCATTCCTCTCCTGCCTTCAGTGGGGAAAGATGGCAGCTTTTCTGTAAAGATGCACGCTTGTACAGGCATGAGAGTGCAGGAGTGAAAACGCACCCACCCAAAAAAAAGAAAGTAGCATGACAAATGAGGAGAGGGAACAACGGCAACAATGAGGAATATGGAGATTTGTGATTAGTGTGCAAAATGCAAGTCCAGGTAAAATTCAGCTATAGCAACAATTGAACACCCCCCCCAACACACACACACACCCCTATCTTCTGGTCCCTGTACAGTTATGGCCGCTGCTGCACTTCCCATGTGTGGGAAGTGTTCCTTAAGTTCCTACCAGAGGTTTAGTTTCTCTGCTTTACTGGTGGGATTCAGAAAGCATGTTTTACTTCCCATCTGAAATGTCAGGAGGGTTGATTGACAGCTAACCTGTGCTTCCTTTCTTAAGGCTCCAAGGACAAATGCACATACACCACTCAAAAACTCAAGTGTATGTCGTAGCCTATACACAGTGTTTGTTTCACAACACAATTTCTTTTGGGATAAGGAGGCAATTGTATTTGGGTGAAAGACTCGCATCATTCCATATACCGTAATGTACAATGAGTCTTAGGGGGTATTCAGACTGGAAAAATCAATCAAATAGCCATTCCATTCGGGCTCGGGCTTGGCTAAGAACGGGGCACATCTTCACCTGCCAGCATGGCCCCTGCCATCCCGCACCGCCAGCTGTGATCCGGCGCTCAAGCAAACCTCTTCGGTAATCACGCTCGCCGATCTCCACAAAACCAGGCACCATCTCAGGACAACTCTCTGCCGGACATCAACAGGTGACAGCGCCTCACTCATGTCTTTCCCCCATCTTCCCCCATACAACATTGATAATAGGAGATTCCATAATAAAAAACATCCGCTTTGCAAAATCCAATACCTGCTGCTATCCTGGGGCAACCGTCTCAGTTATTACCTCCTCCTCCTCCTTCCCAAGCTTTCACAGACAATCCCAAGAATTACTGTTCATGTAGGAGTGAATGAAACACGAAGAGGAAAATCTGAGCACACTAAGAAAGACTTCCTCCTTTTTTTTGACGTTTTGAAGAACACTGACAAATCTATTTATACCTCTGATCCTCTCCCATCCAGAAATCCCCGAGCAGAACGTCTTAGCCGCATCTTTGCTTTTCACCCTTGGCTACAGAACATGGCTGGAAAATATAATTTTACCTTTGTTGATCATTTTTTACTGTTTTTCTGTATTGAATCGACCACAACTCTTTATAAATGATGGCAGACAGCCAAACATTTATAGAGCTCAAATTTTAGCAGCCAACTTACAATATACTGTTCAAATTGCCCCAAATTCATGACTAATAACTAATCACAACCAATTGGTTAAAAAATCTCCAGTTTCCCATTCAAATCCCAATACTGTGACAGGGTCACATTATGACTATGGAATAAAAACCCATTAGCCCTACCTGTTTTTTTTTTATATGGGGGGATAGACGTGTTTTCTGTGTGTGATGACTGTTATTAGATGAAAATGCTGGATGTGGTCTTTTTATGATTTTCACCTTTATTTATTTTATGGACTATTTACCTGACGCATGGCAGAGATGCCCTAAGATTATTAAATTGGGTTGGAAAAGGTGCGCAAAGGAGGAAGAAGGAAGGTGACAGACATGCCGCCGTGCTCTTCTCCCATGACAAAGACTCCAAATATTCATCGTTCGTCGCTTACTGGAATTATCCCACCAAACTCGTTGTGGCATCCAACTGAGTGATGGGAAGAAAGCCGGAGTTTTTTGGCCAAGTGTAGTGACGTGCGCACTAACCGGGGGTGGGTGCACCCTCAAATAAACTGACAAAACAACTGCACAAAACAACACTCTCTCTCTTATAGTGAACCAGCATGTTCAAGTAATGCAAGGTTTAGACGCGTCCTCATGTCCACGCTAAAAATATCAAAGCGAATTCTAAAATAATTTCTAGCAAAAATCAGAAAAAACGATAGCGAAGTTGACAAAGTTGACCACAACGTGAGCGGTCAGCAGCTCACCCACTGACTTTGTTGCTTTTTTCCCAATTTTCACAAATGAAATAAATAAATAAATTGTTCATCTTGGTCATTATTTAATATTTTCCCAACGTTTTGTTATGTAATGATTGTGGATAAAGTAAGTAGGAAGAACAAAACAAAGTGACTATATCACGACTAAACGGATCGTGGTAAATGGGGTATACTTGTATGGCGCTTTTCTACCTTCTTCAAAGGCCCAAAGCACTTTACAGTCACACACACATTCACACACTGATGGCGTCTCCTCTGACGAACACTGGCGCCAACCTTCCACCAGAGGCAAATGGTGTTTATTGTCTTCTCCAAGGACACTTGGGCAAGAACCTGGAATCATCCGATCGACACCCTACCGCTGCACCACAGCTGCCCATGTCAATGGCACGGACGCATTGTGGCTTTTCAACTTTTAATTGTAGCTCAACTTATAGTTTTCATGAGCAGATGAGGTTAGTGGCCAGCCTGTTTGCTGTTCTTTGCTTTTGTAGTTCTTAAAAAATATTAGGTGGCTCTAAAACTCTGTTGTACATAGTCAAGCCATCATTCCATAATAAAAAAATTCTCTGATCGACTAGCTTCTGCAGCTTTCGGCAGCCGTCGCTGTTTCTTCCCTTTCATGTGGCTCACCAGCCCCAGTTCTCTCATGCTGCTCATGTCGAGGGACTCGGAGCAAAGTCATTTAGCACATTTCTGGTCCAAAATGTCTTTCGGGGTCTTTCAGTCGCCACAGTTGACACCTCTCCTTGAAAAGCCACTTGTTGGTAAAGCTACATTTCCGAGGCATTTCATAGCTTTTCACGGTAAAAAGCTGAAAGCGCCACGCGCTGAACTGACGACAACTCAGACTGCTTTACGGTAACGTAAACTCCCATCCACACTAGCGGGAGATTTAACTTCTGCCACAATTTAAATTCCAATCTCATGCTAAACTATTTTACTTTTTATATTTATTGCATCCACAATATTCCAATTTCAGGACTTTTCCAAAACTTTACAGAAGATTTTGTTTTTCATAAACTTTTCAAAGACCTAGAAATTGCATTTTCAATTTCCAAAGACTTACCAGGTTTTTCCACCAACCCTGAAAATGATTTCATGCAACTGCTCTTGTTTAACCTAAAGAGATTTTCAGTACACTGTCAATTATGACAGTCAATTCCAGGAAAACTGTGTCATTGCTACTCACGTTCTGCCTGTCTCCTGTTAGGTGCGCAAACTCAACCATCTCATTGCCAAACTGGCTGAAAATCTGTACAAACTCCTGGAAGGTGCTCACTCTTTCCAGATGGTCGAGGGTTACCAGAACCTGAAATGAGTGAGGGGGGGGGATCACAGTCAAGTAAGGATTAAAACAGGAAAAAGAATCAATGTCTGCATCTGAGAACTTAACATTTACTTTCCAAGATATTTAAAGTTTTGGACCAGAGAGGGTTTTATCAGAATTTTCTTCAGTCAGCGTGTGATGACTGTAAATCCTCCTCCCAGACTACCTTTCAAAAATATGTAATTACAACATAGCTTGGATGAAGCCTTAGATAATGTCTCACTCTGATCATCTTTTACACTATTTTCATAGTGTTCCCAGTTTAACCATGATTATGCTTTTTTAAGCCAACATTTAAAAAAAAATCAGTGTTTTCGAGGATATAGTTTCTGCAGAGCAGCAGAAGTTCATTAGAAATTCACCTCTGAGTTGTGGGCAAAACTGTTTTGGGCGTAGTAACCCTGACCCCCCCTACCCTTCCCCATTATGGAGAGCTTGGAGCAAGAAGCTTGTAGCACGCCCAGCAAATTTTCGACAGCTTTTTCAACTATTTTGAATCTAGAAATACTCGGAAATGAATTCTGTTCTCAAATATATCCTATATCATCAGAAAAATGCAGCAAGAACAGCAGCTTTTATCAGCGATGTACAAAGATGAAGAATGTCTAATTGTGTTCACATGGACACGGTGGACAGTGTGTTATCCTAACAAAAGCCTATCAGTCCTAATTAGGCCTCATCTTCCCTTTCTTGGCTCCCTCTGAAACTACATCCATATCACACTGTTTAGGGGGGGGCCTTCTCAAACACAAACAGGAGAAAGAGAGTTTGCTTTTCTGTGGCTGCTTAAAGAGCTGCTTCCGATCAGAGAGTTCTTTCAGAGAGCTAGTGCTTATCTAGAAAGAAAAAGACTCAGTTCCGCCGGTGAATGAGGATACCTTCAAGCGATGCGTGAGTGCGATTCAATGCTGGTTCTTGCAGCTTAGTGCCTCACCTTGTTGCGTGAGGTGATGATCTGTTTGATTACGATGCGGTCGGCGAGGACTAGGACTTTGGTGACAGACGAAAGCAGCATGCGTGCAGCCTTCACCATTGCTGTCCTGTCACTGAACACTGTGACGCGGTCATCTGAGGGCGCTGGAGTGTCTGATCCCACATCTGTGAGCTGAGCTATAGCATCCCCTACAACAAATGACAGGGAAAAAATTGTTGCGTTATTCAAAATTGGCACTATTTTAGCTGTAATTCTGTCAAAAGTGTTTTAAGGTAGAATTGAAGGTGGGTTAAAAGTAAACTACCCGGAAAAACAAAACCTGAGCTAAACATTGCAACTGTAAAATTATTTGGATATAGCAGGGCGGTCGTGGTGATAAAGCAGAGCGGTCAACCTCTAATCGAAGGATTTTTTCAGTTTGCGCCTTCCCTGTCCGTGTGTTGAAGTGCCCTTGAGCAAACACTGAACCCCATACTGGCCCCGGTGGTTCTAGGTTGGCATCAGTGTTAGGCAGTGGAGACACCATCAGTGTGTGAATGTGTGTGTGCGTGGGTGAATGGGACTGTAGTTGGGTTTTCATTCCACATAAGCGCAAATTTGTATGGAAAGGAGACGTTGGCGTCTTATTCAGGCCACGGAGCGGGAAGTTCCTTACACGTGGGAGCGGGAAATCGTGGTTGGTGATTTTGAAGAGGAGCTGTGGATCCAACAAATCCGCATGACACGCTCAACTTTTGATGAGCTGTGTGATGCTGTGGGACCTCTTGTGGCGCCCGCTGTGCAGTGCCCAAGGCAGCCAGTGGTATCTGGTTGTTGGTCACCTGACTCATTTAACAAAAAAGAGTGTTTCCGTTGTAGTTTTGTGAAATATGTCCATTTCCATACACCTCTAAAACCACCTCCTCCAAGCGCAAAAAACTTTAGTTTGATAAATGCAAGTTTTTATGAAATTACTGTGTTTCCATTAGACAAATTTAGTATCCCAAATCTAATTTGCGCAACTTCAAAGTCAAGGGAAACGCAGTTAGTGACTGTAAACCCTTAGGACATTCAACGAGGGTAATAAAGCGCTGTATAAGTGCACAATATTTACCACAATAGGTTTTATATATTTATTTATCATCTCAAATTTGATGTAGACACTAGGTCTCTATAATATTTTTTTGAGGACTTACAGGTTAATTGAGTTACAGTCCCCTATTTATTATTAAATATCAAAAACCTCAACTTTCAATTGAATTTTAAAACAAATTTGTAGTTTTACAAAAGGTAACTAAATGAAGAAATTTGGCTAACTTTTTATGCTATGGGTTGTTGTTGAGGCTGCTGGTTGACTGCAGAGCTCTGTGATTGTATCCTGTTGGATGAATGTTGGAAACATTGAATTGTACAAACACCACCAGATCATAATTCTTATAAAGAATTCTGTAAAGTTAATTTATACTAACCTGGTTTGTGTTTTTCTACTAACTCTATTGTAAAGGAAAAAAATCACATTAGGAGAGGTAAGAATGATGAAATCTGAGGTGAAATGAAACTAATTGAATTTGTCAGACAATGTAAAAATAATAACTTTCTGAAGTATAATAAGAACAAACTGGATGGCTGTAGCATCTGGACTAAGTCTGGTTTGCGTTACCCACAATGAAATTTGTAATACACGGAAAGAAATCTCTACTGAGAATTAGGCCCAAGCTAAAAAAGTGAAATGCTAAAAGTTGGATATTTAACTTTGGTCAAATCATTCCTTGTAAGAAAACCACAGTTTGACAGGTTCTTGATATCTGAAAGGACATGTGTAGACAAGTAACTGTGAAATACCTCTTTTGTGCTTGTGCTATCCTAGACACTTTACCATTGGGTGTGGTCATCTAGACCCACTAGACAGTGCTCTGAACCTTTTTTCTTCAATGATTTGTGATCTTCACTGGTGTCCATGGATTACATGAAATCTTTCCACCTTTATCCACCTTTGTCAGGAAGAACACGTCAATGTAAGGGTGGGGTCCTCTAAGATAGCACAAGGGGTAAAAAAAGTCCTCTGGAGAACAGTTTGTAAAACAGGGAAGATGCCAGGCACCACTATGCACAGGCCCACAAAGTAAAGTGCTAAAAATAAATGTATTTTTCAATTTTAAAAAATCTATTTTAACAGAAACAGAATTTATTTTGCATCCATCCATCTTCAGAATTTGCTGTATCTCTTTAAGGAGGCATGAGGCGGCTGGAGCTTACTGTTAGGCGAAGGAAGGGTACACCCTGAACAAGTCACCAGTTTGTTGCATGACCAAAACCTCATATTGGATTTGCCACATGTATAAGTAAAATAAAATAAAAAATTATAGGGAAAACATTACCTAAAAACTCAATTAAAAAAGCTGTGAGAGCTGACCATTGTTGTAAATAAACCTGAATATGAGAACAAATGTGTTTCTTCTTGAAAAGTATGGTCCAGTCTGAAACTTATCCTTTTTCCAGAAAGGATGAGAATGTGAGAACAGACAAAAAAGGTCTTTAAGAATGTGTCTTAATGGATTTTCTAACCATTTACTGGATGTGTGGAGCTTAATCAAACCAATGCCTGCTTCTTTTTCAGTCATTCCTTCATTCATAGGATTTAGTCTGGACTGATAAAGCCCTCCCAGTGACTAAAGAATGTCTGTTCTTCCTTAAGTGCTGCTTTACTTTCCCAAGTTCTAAAAATTTATTTTTTTTAAAGATTTCCTTCATTTGAAAACACAGAAAACAAAGGCAAAAAGGAGTGGTTGGTGCTCTGAAAGCCACACATTATCATATGGGTGCCCTCAGATGTACTTTATTTAGGCGAAACAATGCAAACACACATTCACACGCACATTTTCTCCATGGTCTGTTCTCTTCCCACCAGTTCCCTCTTTGAGTTGTAGATATCTTTACAAATCAGGACGCTGCCAGGATTAAATGTTTTGTAATACAAACTAATAGCACAGACAAAGGCCTATTATTACGGAGCAGTGTGTAAGTTTGTATCCAGGGAGATATTGTTTCCAGTTTGCAGTCTAGAAGGTAAAATATTTTCACCCTAATAAGAATAAAAGGTGGCTGACATAAAGAAATTTTTTAAACCAAAATCTGACGTTTTTTTTCATCATGTTTTATTTTTGCTTTAATGAAGAAAAATAGTAACAGTTGAATATGGTTTAGATTAAAGGAAAATCCTTTCTTATGTATATATTTATATATATATATATATATATATATATATATATATATATATAGATATAGATATAGATATAGATAAAGAATCCATCCCAGTACGAAAAACCACCAAGATTCTTCCAGTCCTCTGCAGGACACAGACCATCACAAACTTTAAAATAATGCTCTTATAAAGCAAAGAACGGCTTCTTGGTCTTTGCTAATTCTGATCAACTAGTTCTTTGGAAAGTCTTTTTTCTAGGCTTCAGTTGTCTTGTTGTAATAATTAAGGGATATAAATGAATAGTTTGGGTATTTCTAAGGAAAGATTTCAAAGTTTATTTTGAGAAGGAGCCTCCATGTTGTTGTTCACCCTTCGATATGTCCCCTCAGGGACAGTTTTATTATTTTATCCGGGCTGGGGACCGACAAAGGAAGACCAAGGCTTGGTCCCCCCCTTATGGCTACATACGTGTGTGTGTGTGTGGGGGGGGGGGGGGGGGGGGGTACCATTAGGGGTCTCGCCTAAGAACCAAAGTGGATTCAGCTCATCGTGCCACCAGGGAAACAACCCTGGTTTCCCATTCACCAATACACAGCCAATTGAGCCATCCAGCAACTTGTGAAAGAAACTCCACCCATTGTCTTCAATTAATTTCAGATTTATTTACATAGCACAATATTAAAACACAGTTGTCTCAACGGGCAACCCGTTGTATCCCTTTCAGGGTCGCCGGAGCCTGTCTCGGTTACTGTTGGGCGAAGGTGGGGTACACCCTGTACATGTCGCCAGTGTGTTGCAGAGTTTATGACGGAAACGTCATCGTTTTATTTAGGAAGCACAAAGCTACGGTGGCCCAGAAGGGTCACAACACAACACAATAACTTTCCTTGCAACACATTAACTGTGGGAGTTGAAGCAGAGACTCTCTCTGGGATGATTTTATGAACTCAAACATGGAAACATGATTACCATGCAGAACTCTTCAAAATAATAAACCCGATCCCTCCACATTCTCAGTGTCTACCATGCATTGATATACACAGACACCGCTCCATGTAGCGATCAGACCATACCTTTAGCTGGTAGCTCCTCCCACATGCGGCCGCGGAATCAAGCTTTAGAGAACATAATTTCTAAGAGGCGGGGCGGGGCGTTGCACACCCCCCAACAACAGGTTAGTTGACAGAACCCAAATTATGCATACCCGCCCAAAGCCATTTTTACCCGCAAATTTAGAACCGAAACTGCCCAATCTGGCAACACTGCTGCTAGCTTCTCTTATAGAAAAAATGTGCTCCCTCCACAGCTCACTGTGACGTTACTTTCTGTTAGTTAGCCACTCAGCCCAGTGGAAATTTCAGAATAAAAGCACTTCCATTGCAGCTTTATTTCCATTGATAGTCAATGTGTTGTGTTGTGAGTTAATGTGTTGTGTTGTGAGTTATTGTGTTGTGTTGTGAGTTAATGTATTGTGAGGTAAGTTATTGTGTTGTGTTGTGAGTTAATGTGTTGTGAGGTAAGTTATTGTGTTGTGAACCTTCAAAGCAGACACGAAGGTTTCTAAATCTAATGGGGGAGATTAAGTGGGAAGTGGATTCCTCACTTTCTCTGTATGTCTGACGTAACCTGAATAACAGCAGAGTTCTGACCTGCAGACATCTTGACCTCAACTTTAAACGTCGCTGATATCAGCTGAAGAAGGATATGGACCTGAATCTAATGTCTGCAGTCATAACATCGAAGAGAACTATTAACTCTGTTTTGAACCCAGAAGAACGGCTGTTATCAGTAAAAGAAGAAATACCAACCTTGGACAATCGACAGTTATGGACCCTTTTTAATTTTCCCCTACAGCATTACTTTATTATAAAAAAAAATAAAAATACAAAAAAAATATTAAAAAAAAGTAAAACAAATGATTAATCACTTATTGAAAATTGTTAAATTGATTGACTTTTAATGATATTACTTCACTTTCTCCAAAAATTGATAAATTGATTCAAAATTCTTTCCTAATGTAGCATAATTTTGCACGTTTTTAACTTTTGATACTTGATGAAATTTTTGCTATGAAAATTCCTGAAACAGTGTTGTCTACTTTACTGATAAAGTATTATGTTTTATTCATATGAATGGCTTTTATAAGTAACATAATCTGCATATATTTCAGATGACTGATCTGCATTTGCCATGTTGATTTCTAAAATAGTTATTTTTGACGTAATACTTAAGTAATTCATCTTTGTCATGTGCTTTATTGATATCTTATGATTTTTAATTCTGTCTGATAAAAACTGGGAACCGGATATTGATAAATCATGTAATAAAATGGTTACAGTATAACGGGGTGGGATTATATAAGTTCGCTTCCTTCCACTCCCTTTCAAGCAATATTTATTAATATGTCTAATTATCCTAAGTTTGATAAGTTACTGTACGAATGTATAACTGATGATTATATTGCTGTTGTGTCTTATTTCTACTTAATTGCTTGAAATAAACCATTTCAAATCAAATCAAAAAAATTAATGATTGACTAGGAGAAACATAAACTTGATGCAGTAAAAGTAATGTTTGTGTTTGTCAGAAATCCCTATTGTTTTTAAAGTTATTGCTAAGTTTTTCTTTTTTGTAGGGGTTGGGGAGATTTTACAATTCTTTTAATTTGATCTTTTTACTGTGGAGCTGAGTCTGCAACCTTTTACTAACAGGAATTGAAAAGACAGAGAGGAAACAGCTGATTGATTTTCTGCAATGCTCCAAAGATGTGTCAACAGAAATGAGACATTTTTGCTCAAGATCATTGGTACACATCCCCATAACAGGCAGTTAATTCTGTTGTGAGCCACAAAAGAACTTTCTCAAGGAGAGAAAACTGTCATTTATGCAAAAATATGGAACCAATGAGAGCCAATAATTAGACCAAAAGTAACACTTTTTACAATACATGAACTTTTCAAGTCTGCTGCTTATTCTTTTAGATACTTGCATTTGTCACAGTTTAACAATACTGTACTTTTACTGATGACAACTCATACATATTTTTTGATTGATCACGGATCTCAGAATGTTAGTATCTAGGTGTACTTTAAAAATCGTTTACAATTTTTTAGAACAGCATGGACTTGTGCAATTATACTTTCTTAGCAATGATGACTTGTCAGTTTTGATGAATCTTTCTGAGATCTTAAGGAGACTTTCACTCTGTGGTCAACATCTGTGGAAGCTGCTTGTTTTTTTCCAAGCAAAATGCCAAACCTGCTGAAAGGAATGTCTTAAGATGGCTTTAGGGGGCTTTTGATGGAACACTATTTGACAACTGAGCAGCTTAATTGAAATTTACTAGAAGTTGAAAACACTGCGAGGCCTGAAGTTATTTTTTTTCATCCTTAATTTTTTATTTGTCTTGTCCAGCAGCTGATCAAACAGATTAGACTGAGGGCCTCAGTGTTGTCCTGAAAATGGGGGTTTCATGTAGATCCAAACACACAAGGTGCATATTTGCATAAACCTCTTTTGTATTTGAGGCTAAACGCTATTTTATTAAATGTATGTGCAATTTTTTTGGACGCAAGACAGAGGGGGAATAAATTTATAGAGATGGGGACATAGGTACAAGATAGGGGGGTAAAGAAGTTGAAGGATGATTAACCCTTCAACACTGAAGCTCCACCTACAGTGTTGACACTCTTTGGACTATCGTTAATTCTTCACACAATTAAGGTAATTTGTGCAGATTCTGAAGCAGAGAATAGCAGCTTTGCACCATTTTGCAACACTTGATGTTAATTAAAAACCAGAATCAGCTGATTCATGTTCTTAGAAAACCCCAAAGTGCTTTACAGTCACAGGCCCATTCACCTATGCACACACACATCCACGCATTGATGGTGGCTCTGCCTTCCAACCCCAACCTATTACTGCTGTACCAGGGGCAATGTGGGGCTCAGTGTCTTGCCCAAAAACGCTTCAACACATGGGCGGGTAAGGTGGGAACCGAACCTGCAATCATCCAATCGGAGGTCGACCGCCCTACCTCTGCACCACTGCCACCCTAGGTGAGATGACACTGGTGCTCATTTGAGTGTCAGTGTTCTACTGTGGACAATGATGTTAAAGAATGTAGTGAGTAGAACAAAAGTGGTGGGATATGCGAAACCTATTCTTGGAATCAAGTAATGTTTCGATTGATTTGTGTACATGAATGAGAACTTCATCTTTCCTATTTGAAATTATGGATTATGGATTTCCTGAATAATCTTCGTTAGGTATACCCCTAGAAGCAGCTCTAGAACAAGATAATGAAATTCCTAAGCATTAGATTGAAGATTCCTTAAATTGTTTAAGCTCTGCTTAGTTCTTACCTGCCCTTCGTGCCTCAAAGCAGGCTTGACCCATCTCATCCTTCAGCTCTTGATTCTCTGAAGCGATGGCTTCCCCGACAGCTACAAAGCGTCCAACTGCCACATTCACAGCTTGACCTACCCTGTGAATGGCTGTCAAGGTGCGCTCTGACTTCTTTGGCTTGTCTTTGTGGTTTATTAAAGTGGTAATCTGAAAGGTAAAAGGAGAGCAGGATGGTAATATCAAACAAAAAAACCAACCTAATGGTTTCAAAAAGACAGAGATTCACTGCAGATTAGACAAATGACGAAAAGTCTTTAAAAACAAATCTCTGATAAGTACCGTGGCAAAACTGATTGTAATATGTACAAACTATCTGTGTTGCAAGATTCTAACTTGGGGATACAGAGTCTGCTTTTATTCAGCCATAGGAAAAATAAAGCACAACTTTGTATTTTTCACTCCCCTTTGTTTTAGAGGAGATAAAGTTGTTTAATCAAATGAAACAATAGAAGCCGTATACAAAAAAATAATAAAGGAACAATCTTAAGCCTTTATCACAACTTCCCTTACAGTTAGATATGGGTTGTCTGTGGGAAATAAATGGGCAAACTTGTACAGAGCAGCAGGTGGCACGCTCAAAATATCAGGTCGTAGACCTCTCGGTGAGCCCGCTGCAGACCACTCGGCGAGCCCGTAGAGTAAAACTGTTCATGTACATTTTTTCTATGATCATGCAACGGGGGACAGGTCGTAGTGGACACGTCTACAAATCACAAGGGTAATGGGTGAAGGAGTGATTCAGGCATTTATAACCATTCAAATTTTACATGGTTGGCACTTCAAAGTATGAGAAGGGGACGGCATCCATATGTCACTATCAAATCTGAGTCTGGATTGGTCAAAGTTCAAATGGTCAAACTTTCAACATGCTTTCAATGGCCACATGTTTTGTACATAGAGCCTAAAAACGGTCTTAAAAACTTGTGTACACAGACTTTCATTGGATGTGGTTGATTGAACGTCTGCTGCGGAGGCTGGTGTGAACGTATATATAAGGCTTTAAGGTTGAACCGTGCATCTAAACAAACAAACCACAAAGTTTTGGTGAGACCAAACCTCCACCTTGAATTTGACACTAACAAAAAAGTACCAAATGTACCACAAATACCAATTTCTCAAAAATACCACTGTTGGCAGGTGTCAGAAGGGAACAATTTTCCATTTAATCCAAAACTAAAGTCAGATTTTATGCCAAAAGTAAACCTATTTACAGCCTCCTTTATTTATATTGCCTTTTTTCTATCCATGACCAAACACGGGTCATTTTTTGTTTTGCGAGCATGCCACAAATGTTGGACAAAACATTTTAGGGTTGCGTTTTTTGGAACATTATTGAAAAATGTGGAATAAACTCCAGTCAATGTCCAGTTCCCCTAGGCTTTATTTTTTTCGTTCAGAATCCAATAGAGGAAATTAGTGATCCATCAATCCATTTTCTATTCTCTTTTTTTTTATCCCTTACGAGGTCACGGGGCTGCCAGAGCCCAACCCAGCTACTGTTGGCCGATGGCATTGTACACTCTAGAATGGTTGCCAGTCTGTCACAGGGCCACAATCGGCACACACATTCACACCTAGGGACAATTTAGAGTCGATTGTTTTTGGACTGTCGGAGGAAGCTGGAATCCCCGGAGAAAAGCCACGCAGAAGAGAACATGTAAACTCCACACAGAAAGGTCCCGACCGGGGATTTGCTGTAGAGCAAGAGCGCTAACCCCTGCGCCACAGTGCAGTGCAGGCCTTAGACTTTAGAGACTTTAGAGATGATCTATCTAATATGTAACATTATTTTAGGGACCTAAACTACGGTCATTAGGCTACAGAAACTTAATAAATCATAACAGACAACTTTGAAACATGGTAGAAGAAGTATGATGATTTGCGAAAGTGTTATTGCTGAAGGAAGACTGGTAATATGACCAAAAATTATTTTGTCAAAACAGGTGATACAGTCATGAGGCTGTAACTGTTATCTATCTGGCTGTTAAGCTTAACTAAAAATAATCGCATACAATAATAGACTTGGAAGGGACCCAACCCAAAAAATGAATATCAATAAATATATGGCTGAAGTTATACTTTTTCCAATCAAAAACATTGATGCACTATTTTACTAAATATTACTATTTATATGAATATAATATAATATTACTATTATAGTAATATTACTATATTACTATACTATTCTAATAAAAGAGGAGTTAGCTGAAACATTCATGAAAAAAATATACACATAACTCAGACAGGACCTTTTAGTGATAATTGAAGATATTAATTATGAATAGGTAGAGTTGATCAAATATTTATTAATTGTTTTAACTCTCTCTAGAACCGCCTAGAGGATTTAAGTGAGTGAGTGAGTGTGTGCATGTGTTGGTTCATTGTGGGTGGCTCTTTTAATTGGTCTGAGCCTGTAGGTGGTCCAAGAAAGGAAAATGTTACAGTAAGGGCTTTGGGACACATGTTTCTACTGAGCTCAGATTGTGTCTTCAAGAACTGCATTTTGGCTCATAACTAAAAGAGCTGTTGCTTTCTTCCCAAAAAATAGAGAATTGGTTGTACTTCAACATAATGTAATATCTACATTAGTTCATTTTAAAATTCAGCTTAAAATTCAAAATTAAAATTAAGCTTTGTCTATTTTTAACTCTTGTGTTTATTTTCATTTTGTGTTTAAAATAAAATAAAAAAATCAGCTTACTATCTACAGCTCTATTGGTTTTTGATTCTTTCTCTGAAAATCTATTACTGAATTTAGAATCATGCATCAAAAAATCTTAAAAGTCACTTTCTAGCCATAGCTCTTCCATCCAGGGGGAACTATTCTTGTCCCAGTCCTTTAGCACAGCGGTCCCCAACACAGAAAGAATAAATAACTTGGATTACTTCCGTTGTATTTATTTCGGAATCTGAAAGATGTTTTCTTTTGAAAAATTGCCCGATTCCGTGTTACATCCGTCTATGTCACTTTTGACGCAGGCCAAGGCGCTCTTCTCGGCCACGTGATAGGTTACTGCTAAAATAAAACCCAGGAGCTAGCAAAAAGGATACAAACAAACGTCTTCGCCAAGGGGAAAATGCTCAGCCAGGAGACAGAAGAGGAGCCTTCCACTACCAAAAAAAAGAAAGCTACATTTAATAGACAGCACTTCTTTTTGAGTGTGAGAAGGGCAGAGGATGATGACACCTGTACGATGTACAATGTCATGCTTTTCAAAATAAAAGCTCAGGGTTTGTCTTGTCACGTCCCTATTCATTCTTCATCGTAGTATTGTTACAATAGTTACCGGTATACGCCGACAAGTGTGAAACCGGTCCGTGAAAGTTTTGTGTGACTTCATTCCGTTCCGTGGTGTTAAAAAGGTTGGGGACCACTGGTTTAGCACACATGCATTGTTACTTTGCTGTAGGTTTACCTACAGTTTGTCTTCCTATTTATTTATTTATTGTCTCCTTTAAAGGCCCTATACCATGCTATTCTTAAGTCTTTCAGGGTAAATTGTATCCTTATATATAAGTATATATTACCTTTGGCGCATTAAAGAACACATTATTTATGCAATATAAGTTACTTTCATGAATTCTTTGACCACCCGGAACTAAGACGACTCGATCTCTGAGGCTCCGCCTTTCACTCCTTGTAGGTGCCGCCTATTTCATGACGTCAAGCCAGTGCCGGTCACGGGTTATTGCATTTCTCCCACGAAAACAAAAAACATCTAAACTTTTGCAAAGATGAATGTGCATCCCGTTTATCTTCCTTTAGTAGCCCCGCTTTTTATTTCATCACAGACAGAATGGTGATGGTTAACGGGTTTATTTTACAGTAAAATGTGCTCACAAAATGAAGACAACACCTGATAAACATTTCAGGATTTAGTGAAATGATGAGATCATTGTATTATGCTCCAATTAGCACTAGCTGCGATGATTTCTGTCTCCTGGATCATTTTACTGGAGACATGCACACCGCTCTGTCTCTGCTCAATAATCCATGTTAAAACCTGTTCTTCTAATTCGTCACTCGCTTTCTGTGCTTATCGTTTGCAAATCGTTTGCTCTTCTTAAAGGAGCCCGGCACTATTAGAGACCATTAGCTCGGCAGAGAAAGTGGGAGTGTTTGTTAGTCTGGGGGCGGAGCTGGCAGCACAGACTCTTCCTGGAAGGGGCTGTTCTCATTTGTTTACATCACAATGTGAGGACCCACTTGTTTTTGTGGATTCGGAGGGGCTGGTGCTCCGTGAGCAGGTTTTTAGAGGAATACTCAGAAATGCACGAATGGATCAAAGTACCGCTTTGGGATTGTTTTTTATGAGGAATTAGCATTATAATACACTCAAAAGCTCATAAAAGTCGATTTTGCATGATATAGGCCCTTTAAATTGAGGTGTACCTGTCATTTTCCTATTACAAACAAAATGTCAACACAGATATCACAGCTGTTACCTGTCAAATTGCTATTTTCTGTCTGAATGCTCAACTATTGTTACACGCTAAAATCACCACATAGCCTTAGGTGCTCATTAAGCACTTCTTTTAAAGTGTCACTCATTTTTTTGAACGAGTAGGCCTTCATTATCTCAGTCTTGAAGCTTCTTTCTCGCAAGCTTGGTGTTTCTCACTGACTCATCAACAAAGAGTGGGATAATGCTAAGAAAACCCTACCGCCAGCTGGCTGGACATTGTGCAGCTGCCAAAGGGGAATTGGGGCACTGTGGCTCAAACCTACGTCACACGCAGACACAGTGTTATGCAAGAGACCCGATTAATATTTTTTTGACGTGTGGTATCTGTTTCTGTCTGCAGCATGCACACACATCTCAATGAAACCAAGAAAGAGGAAAAGAGGGGCAATGATTGCAGAAGATACAGTATAAAGGAAAACTTTACACTTTTTGCATGGAAAATCTTTTGTAACTCCAAAAATACCAAAGTTAGTCTAACAAAATGATCACTGTGGCTAGCTATTGTTGTGTTTTCTTACAACCAGTAAGTAAGAAAACCTATCTTGTGATTTTTTTAAGGCACAGCAGAGAACCAGGGGCTGGGATTTCCTCTTTTAAGGTCTAGGAGGTGGTGCATTTACTGGCCTGTGCAAACAGGAACAGAGCAGGGTGGAGAAAGCATAATATTGAAACAGTGGAATCACATAGGAGAACCCTTTGTGAATGAATCAATGGAACTTTTTTTTTGTTTTTGCAAAAAGACAGAGAAAAATGCATAATCTTTTAACAGCTGTCAGAAAAGTAAACTTAGTTTGGTAAAGTTACACTGTAGCGCAATGTTTGTCCAACCTTGCCTCAAAAGGAGCAGAATACCAACGTGTAACCATGCACGTGATATTACTACTGGGACACTGGAAGTAGTCTAATTTTGAAAATATGGTTAAAAAACCCCAACAATTTCATATGTTTCAGTGATGGAAAAACGAATTTCAGGGATTTTTATCAGTAATTTATCACAATCGATTTACTGATCTAAATAGAGTCTAAAAAATATCCCAATGAATGCAAAACAGCCTTTGCAATGACACCAGCAGAGCTTTTCCCTTTGGTATGCAAACCGTACATTTGCTTGACTTTCACTCTCTTGGTGGCGAATAATTAGGGCGACGATTACAAGGCCGATAGAGAGAAAAAAAAACACATAAATGCCCCACTGTGAATAACAAAAATTCTTAACCAAGTCCACTCACTGGTTAGCAGGAAATTCAGACTTGAACCTCAAGGACACAGACTATAAATTAGAAGAACAAAAGCTGGAAGCATGTGTGGCTGCCTCCCATGGAGACACACTTGGTTTGCTGTGAATGGTAAAGCTAGGAGAAATGTTGATGTGATCAGTCCTGTCTGTCTCACCATTAGAGTTTGTTTTTTCGGGCTGTTTGCGTCAATCTTTTCCTAGAAAAACGGAAAAATATTAGTTTTAAAGGTAGCAAGTAGTGACGGAGACATTTATGGGAGAGATTTATGGTTATTTATTGAGCTCTATATGATCCATAAGAAAGGTGGTACACACCGCTCTTCTTTATGAAGCAGAAATCATGAATTCACTCAATCTCTGCATACTTACAGTTTTAGCAAGTGTGAAAATAAGAGTGTGAAGCTTTTTCTCGTCATCTACAGCATCTAATTTAGCTTTGAAAGCAAGTAGTTTTGCATTAGGTTGGCAAATGCAATCATTTGCCGAAATATATTTTAGTGTTTGAGGTAAAAGCCTCACTTTTTTCCAAATAAAAAGAGAAAAAAAAAGATATGAAAGGGTTCCAGTGTGATGATAGAGTCTGAATGCAGGATAAATAAACCCATCGGCATCATTTCATTTAGTTTAAATAGGATTTTGAGTCAGCGCTTGATGAAAATCAGCTCTTGGTTGTCACACAGCTCTTACACAACAGGATCCTGGGTGAAAAAAAGAGAATAAAGAACATTTGCAGGTAAGTTTTAGCTCATGGCACAAAAAAAATCCTTGTCGAACCCACAAAGAATCCTTTACCAAGCTGAGCTTCTTCAGAAATGTTCCTATTATGGTTTGTTGCAGTCCTGGACTGCTACGACCATGTTGTTCTCACAATTTCTCTTTCTTATTTTCTGTTTGAGCAAAGAACTGAGCCCTTTTGACCCCCTGCCCCCTAGAAAAAAATGATGACATTCTGCCGCCCTTTCCAGGATGTCCCCAGCCTTCGGCCATGAGTGGCTGGGATAGGCTCCGGTAGCCCCGTGACCACGAAAGTGAACAAACGGATTAGAAGATGAATGAATTGTAAACATTTCATACACAAATCCCTGACTTGAAACAACATGAACATATTAGAAATGTGGACATGGCTAACAGAAAAAACAACCTCTGTTGCCAAGGAAAAAAATTACGTTTGCCTAATCTTCTAAAATTTGCAGAGATCTGTTCGTCAACCAAAAAAATGTAATGGTTGCTATGGACATAAAACCAACAGAAAAGCCGCCATTTTTGAAACGCTTTTCCTTTTTTTTTTAACAATTTGTCACATGCAGCTTTGACCATGGTGGTGGTTGCGGAAGAATAAGGGATATAGTAAAAATAGTAATTTCTGATTATTAGTTTTGGAAAAAAGCATATAAAAATGAACCTATTTATGTAAGTATGTATATGTATATATGTATATAAACTACAATGCACCTAAGTATATATAGTAGTTTTTTTTTTTTTTTGACAAGACAGTGAAAAGTAGACAAGAGAAACTTTGGAACTTTTAAAGAACAAATTTGGGAGAACTGTAAAATGTGGGATACGCAAGCGAGCACATCTCTCATCATCTTGTCGTAGTTTATTTTTTTCTTGGTTTTTGAAAATCTAGTGGCGTGCTGCTCTTTCAGAATTCATCTTCCCTTGTGACTTCAGCTGTCTGGCTGCATCTCTCCAACATTAATCCTCCTTTTCAGTGTAAAAAAGTGATCTAAGTGTTTCCCAAAGGCTTGACTGCAGCAGAACAGGAACAGCTTGCAGTGTTTAAGCTGCATCCTAAAGGGAACACTATGAATCTTGTGTGCAGGAAAGCAGAAATGTGAAAGAGAAGCGCTAATGTATCATCCAACTTTCACATCAAAAATATACAACTAAGGGGAAAAATATGCCCTTTAAGTCCCCAGTGACTTGAGCAAACCTATCTCTTCTCATTTCAGGTCAAGGGTGAACACACTGACATAAAACTGGGAGGTGCAATGAGTGTGGCAAATTCTTTGAAGCAAAAAAAAGAAAATCACACATGAAATAAAGCAGGCCAATGGCCACTTAACAACATGTCTAACAATGTATGATTTTTAATGTCATCCACAACCGAAATAAAAGTTCCTTAACCAACAGCGGAATGCAAACCCAACTAGAAGGATCTGCATTTCCAGAAGAAAATGCAGTGTTGAATGCTATATTGCTGAATAAAAATGAAACTTAAAGGGTAATAATTGGCAATAAATAAATAAATTATCGAACTTGACCATAAATAAATTGAAAACAGCACAATAACAAAAAAGATATTTTTGTGAAAAATGCCAGCGGCGAGTATCGAACCAGCGAGCTTTAGCACCAAGGATTCCCCATGTATTTCAGTGGAGGCAAAAATCCTGGAAAATCTTGAGAAGTCCAAGGATTTAAAAGAACCAAAAGTCATAGCTGGAAAAAGCTGAAAGATCTGAACATTTTAACAGTTGAATGGTTAAAATAGCTGGAAAATTGTAGATGGAGTTAAGCGGCAAAAAAAGTCGGAAGATGCTATACTAAAGAAAGAGAACCAGGAAAACAATGGGTTAAATGTTTTATAGCAGTCAACCAATTACTTTTTAATTCTCTTCAATCAAAATGACCCAGGAGCAGCTCATTGTATTCCTAAAATGATATCAAATGACATGTGATTTCCTTTGACCATCTTGTCATGTTACTACAACCCAAGGAGTTTCCCCTTCTTGGCAACCACTGACTTTCATCTGGCAAAGTTGCAATCGGCAACTTCCCCTTTAAGACAAAACACTGCTCTGAAGCATTTAGCATGGGACTTGTGCTTAGCTGGTGAATTTTTGAGGAATAATTGTAGGTTATACGGCATCAAAAACTGTGATATAACAGTTTGAAATTACACTACAGTGATAAAGATACAATAACTGTATACACCGCTAATGTTAGCTTGGGTGCACGAGGGGCTGTAAAGAGTGTAAATGACGGATGGCGGGAAGTAGAAGTGCAATGTACTGCAATGGTCCCGCCTAATGATCTACTGCCGCTCTGCAGAAACTATGTCCTAGAAAACGACACATTTTTCTTTTATTTTGGCTAAAACCACTGGGAACATTTTTAAAATAGAGCAAAAGATTATCAGCATGGGACTTGAAACTTCAAAGCTCAAACCTTTATTAAAAAAAAAGTCGAATGTCATAGAACGGAAACAAAGATCTGATCGTGATCAAAGAATTAAGTAAATGTGGCAAACTGATTCTGTACAGGTGACACGGCATGGAGGAGATTGTTTGACAAGGTCTACAGCCAATCCGAATTCAAAATCCAGTGTCTTGCTTAAATGGGTTATATGATGCTATTCTTAAGCCTTTTATAGTAAACAACATGCATGTATATAATAAAATATTACTTATAGCACACAAAATAATGATTTCTTTATTAAACATGAGTTACTTTCCAACTCGAACGTAAGATGATTGATCTCCGAAGCACCAGCTTTTGGGTGCCGCCCATTTCATGATGTTAACCTGAAGGCAGACTCGGCAGCATGTCGGCATCTTGCCCACAAAAACAAACAACATCCAAACTTATGGGAAGATGGCTGTGCATAGTGTGCAGATTACCTTAAAGCGTTTTTGCCCATTACCGCTAGCCCTGCTGAGAAAGTGGGTGTGTTTTAGCCCAGGGGCGGTGCGGCTAGCAAAGACGCCACCTGGAAGGGCCGCTTCTTTACTTATCTACGTCATAATGAATCCGCTCTTCTTTGCGGGTTGGGAGGGGGCTGGTGCTTAGAGATCCGGTTTTTAGAAGAATACTCAGAAATGTGTGAATGGATCAAAATACCACTGTGGGGTTTCTATTTAGTGAGGAATGAACATTACAATACACCTAAAAGCTCAAATAAAAAAGATTTTGGTTTAGGCCGTTTAAAAAAAGATAAAGAAGGCTGCAAACTTTGCACTGAAAAACAATCAGTGAAACAGCAAGACAGCAAAGGTGAACCCCGATATTGTGAGGAAAAACTCTACTAAAAATGTTAAGCTTATATTGTGCTTGTTTATTTCATAAATCATAGATTTAAACAGTTTCAGCTTCTGTTTATAAGGTCTAACATCTCTGACCTTCCATCTGCCTTTACCATCAGTGATTTGTTTTATGTGTTGCATATTATTAGTCGTTTTGCTAACAATGGAGACTTCTTGTAGGATCCAGCTGAATAAAGAACATGGACTGTGCACGAGTCAGCTAGAGAGGAATGGAAAGCAGCATCCCTAAGAGAAGCACACAAAAGGACTCACACATTTCAAAGATAGTCTGAGTGGAAAATAGTTGTATCCACCCTTACCCACCAAAGATGTCTGAGAAAAAGGGCACTGTTTGGCCTTCAACTTGGGTTCAGCAATCAGAGCTGACATTTGAATGCGTGCAGAATGCACGGGCAAGGTTTTATGGAATAATAAATAGCTGAATCCCATTCACTGAGCTTATACCTACCTACCAAGGACAAACGCCTATCAATAGAACTATGCATGTTTCATACTTTTATCTGAATAATTAGAGTTTTCTTTAAAGACTTTTTAATTATTTCACAGAAAAGGGAACTTCTGTGGTCCCAGAAATTCCCTTTCCGGTGTTTTATTACCTAACAAAACTGTTAAAGTTCCCAATGCCTTAACGATAATTATGACTTAAAATAGATCTTTTACTTAATTTACTTCTACATTAGATTTACATTAGTAATCTTGAATTATCTCTTGAATTAACATTTTATATGCCGTTTCATTTTACTTTATTTTAATGGTCACCATAGGCCTACAAGAGCTCAACTCCACTTGCAATATTTTGCAGCTGTAAATTAATAATAATGTTCAGGTAAATATTACATTAAAGCAATCTTAATTGTTACTGTGAATGGGGGTATACTGCTAATAAAGATAAATAAACTTAAAGTAGCACACACTGTTATTGCATACATTTCTTAGTACTGGCAAAATTCCTTTTTTGGCAGAATTCTAAGAATTCTCACAACAAAGCCAAAGTTATTTTTAACTTAAATGACAAAACTCTTGTGGTTTAGAGGTGTTGCAGTTAACAGCTAGGCTTCACGTTGAAAGGATGTAGATAAAATGTTGGTAAAATAGAGAAAAAATTATCCATATGCTAATACCAAATATAAAACTTGACTGGTTGAGGTTCAACTGGTTTAGCTGTTAACACACGTTCAATAGCCACGCCTTGTTTAATCAAATCCTGAAAACGTAAAAATGTGTGTAGCGACGCATGAATGTGAGAGCTTTGAATGCAGATGCGTAAAACGCGCATGTACAAAATCATTTGGTTCAGACCGAGTCCTGAACCTTAAGTTTGGTCTGTATTCAGACTATTCCTGTTTCAAACCATGTGACTAAAGACCTCTTAACTCATTGGCCAGGAATTATGAGGGCGGGGCAAAGCAACTGGAAGTCCTTTGCTTTGCAATCCTTGTTGGAATAGTTTACTCATACAAACTTTATTTTTAAACGTCGGTATAAATGTCAGGCTGAACACTTTTTACTGCTACGTTTGGTATGGCAGGTATGGTACTACTTTTTGGTATGCAAGGCAGCTGCCAGGCAGATGACACATATTTATTACACATAGATTGTTGGTATAACAGTGAGAACCAATGTGTCTACGTTAAAAGTTGCTTTAATGAGCCGGCATTTATCCAACCACATTTCAGTGAGTTGCTGTGTCCCAGTGTTGTGGCGCTATGGCATTTTTTAAACTTAACTCTATTAAAGAGCTACACCGTAGCTTTAAGGGTGACGTCACAGCAGCTCCAGGTGCGTGCCACATAACGAGACACAGAAAGTATGCGAGAGCCATTTTCAGCTGTGTTAAAATAAATGTTCTAACAAATAAAACAGTTGGACTCTTTTTATGTTTGATGCTTTAAATCAATTTAATTTTATATACCGGTTATATGGCCCAATATCACAACAACAGTCGTCTCAGTAGGTTTCAAATGTATCGTAAACACAAAATCACAAGGATCATACAAGTCATACAATTCAATAGGTAAATTCTAAACAGACTAAACTAGACTGGGCATCCCCGCCCTTAGCCCCTTGTTCTCGGTAAGAAATCCCCCCCCAAAAAAACAGAATACGGGAAAAAAAAAAGAAAAAACTCAAGGATGTCCACATGAAGGAGGGATCCTCCCCCAGAACGGGCAGGCGATGTACCGGAACTCTTAGAGAAGATTTAGCTCATCTAACTCTACAACTACATGTTTGAATATTCCAGCAGATGAGCTTCACCCAGATGACACGACATTCATTTGTCTGCGGCGCATTGGTTCTTACTCTGTTTACATCAGTGACGATCGGTTACGGTGGCCGTTTTGGTTCAATTGTTCCCCTCTGGGAATGGATTGCATTTAGAGGAGGAATCTCAGAGCGAACCAAAGCTCAGTCCTATTGGAAATGAACCAAGGCCACCTCCAAAGATGGGTCAGAGTGGGTTCCTGGTCCCGGACCACGGTCCACTTAGATGTATTCAGACTGAAAATTTGTTTCAGAATATCAGGGAAAATGAACTCTAGTTCACTTTACGCTAACCAGTATAAATACACCCTTAACTCAAAAAGGACAATCTTTTTTTTTTAGCAATTTGAATATTTTATGGTTATGATAATATATATTTTCTGATCCATACCTATAATGTAGAGGCTAAACTGTCCTCTGTTCTCAATTAAATCTTTGTCAATGATACCATTTCTCAAGTTTACCTAAAATGCCATCTAACCCTTGAATGGACAACACAAGCGTTTCTTTTAGTGCACGTGTGTCAAACTCAGGCCCCCTGTGTTGGCCCACAACATCATGTCAGATGTGCATTAGAGCTAGCCTGCGGTAGATACTGTTCCGCTAATACTACTACTCCCACAATGCTTTGCTAGTATTTTGGCGCGCAGTCAAAACCGGCAAGCGCTCCTTTTTTCTGTTGACAGTCACTGACAGGCATGCTCCAGTATATCGGACAAATTATTGTCAACCTCAACAAAAATGGCCAAACGAAAGATGGACGACATGAGACATCATTTCTCATGTGTTTGTAATATCAAGCTTTTGTTGTTCCAGATTCTGTGTTTATGCAAAACTAAAGTTTGTTTCCATTTGAAAAGGTTAAACATCACATATCAATTGCAGTTAATTTTTCAATAAGTATTAAGTTTGGCCCATGACTTTACTTCACTGCTTCTTTTTCGCCCACTGTGAATTTGAGTCTGACACCCCTGTTTTAGTGGCTCAGCATTGCAATGTGTCAGACTGAGCTTTTTCTCCTCATGCTACAGCATTTGTTTGTTACGGGAGCCAGTTTAGCTCGTGCTGGTTTGCGGCGCCTTCCGTCCGTGAAACTCGGGTTCGACTCCGGGCTGCTCCCTGTTCCCTTCTCTACCTCTGCCGGTTCCAAGCCCGGTTTGAGAAGGTTGTGTCAGGAAGGGCATCCGGCGTAAAACATTGCCAAATTTACCATGCGACTCGTTCGCTGTGGCGACCCCTGATGGGAGAAGCCGAAAGTGGAAGATCTACAGCATTTGTTACACCGCAGCACAACACCAGAGTTGTTGCAGAGTGCATCATCGCTTCTGCATTAATGAGCTCCGTCTTAGCCAGATAAGCAGACTCAATGCAAATATCTTTCAGTTCACTTAAAAAAAAACACTCAAACACAAAAATGACACATTTTATGTTAAAAATGGATTAAAGGCAAAATAGAGAACCTTGTCTGCCAAAATGCATGTATTCTTTGAGTCAGACATCTAGAAATAAAAGCAAAAATATTTGCTAGATTATAAAATTCTCTATATAAACATCTTGAATTTGGTTCGGTGGGTAATCCTACAACTATGAAAGGAACCTACCTCAGTAAGTGCAAACAGAAGAAAGCAACACAAAAATATTAAAATGCTTTGAAAATTTGGCACATAGGAGAAAAAGAAAATTTTAACTTGTGTTTTCCAGGAGCGTTTTGATTGTCAGAACAACAAATATAATGCAACTTTTTTTCTTGCATTACCACTTGGCATCAATCCTCAGTAATCTATTGCAGTTGGGTCGCTATCTAGAGACATTTTTAAGCAGCAGAGAGGAATTATGACTGTTAGGGATTAAATGTTGTGACTATTTCACATAAAGAGGTATTAATCTTTGGGGTTTTGCAGCAGCTTGTTTTAATCTGTCAAAGTTTTAAAGTTTTCACTCAACAAGTTCAAAGAAGAAGCAGAGAGAGAGATGCAAGCTACCTGGTACTCTATCACTGCTGTCTAAAAATAATTGAAAATCTATCAGGTCTTAAGTGGCCCCTTTCAGTGTAAAGGGCAGAAAGCTCTCCAGAGTCACTCTGACTTGAGGTTAGGGCAGTTTTTATGAGTGACGAACTCTGGCATGGCTAATCAAAGGAATGGTAAAACTGACATTTTTAGCCATTCTCTAACATACCAGGTTTTTTTAGAGTAAAAGTTGCAGTTTTTGCATAGTTTGGCCAGAAGATCGACTTTTAATCAGTAGCATCTTATTTAACCCTTGTGCTATCCTAGGCACTTTGACATTGGGAGTTGGGTCATCTAGACCCACTAGACAGTGCGCTGAACCTTTTTTCTTCGATGATTTGTGATATTCACTGGTGTCCACGGATTACATGAAATCTTTCCACCTTTATCCACCTTTGTCATGGTAGGGAGAACACGTCAATGTAAGGGTGGGTCATAGGATAGCACAAGGGTTAAAAAAAAAATTGGCTCATATATTCGTCATTTTTCCACCAATTACAGGTTGCCCGTCTGCGGTTGTTTCCCACTAACAGCCAATAGGGGGCAATGAAGGTGTGTTTATCAGTATATGATACTGATAAACACACCAGGAAGAGGCGCTGTCCAAAACAATTTTATCATATTTTTGGACTAATGCGGGACAGCACGTCACCAAACTGGGTTACAGAGACAGTAAGTATCGCTGAAAGCGCCGTCATTCAGATGCAGCTCCTACAGTAGAAGGTAAAACTTCTCCCGAAAAAAACAAAAAACAAAACTAAATGATCTCGTAAACCCAGACACAGAGATGTGCCTTCAAACGCTTTTGTAGAGCTCTTCAAAACAAATAAACCTGATCTTTCGACCATATAGTCAATGCTTCCATGTAGAGATGAGGCTAAAAACTTGACGTTAGCTTCTCCTACATGCAACAGGAGCATCTAATTTATGAACGCATTTTGTGTCAAAAGAGGCAGCATATGCGAATTTTAAGCGTAAATCGTAAATGAATGCAGCATTACACCAGGTATGGTGGATTTGTTCAGAAGAATTGGACTTTTCTCCCAAAAGTGTGAATTATATATGGCTTTTTCTTCTTTATTGTGCTTTTTTTTTTGGCTCCTGTGATTTATACTCTGGAAAGTACAAGGTTTTAAAAAGATGCAAATCTAAAGAATGAGAAACAAACACACTCTTTAAGACTGTTAGCACAGATCCAAATGTAAACATATGTTTTCTTGTGACAGTAAAGCGCTGCCACAGTGTAATCATTCAGGATGAAATGAGGTACAGGAAGAGTAGGGGAACCAGAAGCTGATAAGAGTGAATGATAAACCAGGGACAAAAGCAGATGGGCAGCCATGATGAAGAGATAGATATACAGAAGTATGGCAGAGGACATACAGTAAAAAAAGGGTTGGTCACAGAGGCCAAGAATAATAAAGCACATCTGCCAGGAGCTGCTATGGCAACGAATCAACAAACCAACAGTCTGTCTTATCTAGAAACCTTTTTATGATATTGTTGGAAGTGACGCTGCAGTCAGACGCTGTGAGACAGCGAGAGGGAAACGACACTTTCATTGACGTTGAACAAACACGGCTGTGCACCAATCCGTGTTCTCTAGACCGCAGTTCAAGATAACCGACTTTCAAAGAGATCAAGAGAAAAATCAAGACATTTTGTTTACAAAGGAACACACTGAAATACAAGCCAGCAATATGATTGAGATGTATTTGCACTATTCTGTTCTGAATGGTAAATGGTGTATATATAGCGCTTTCCACCCTCTTTCAAAGGCCCAAAGTGCTTTACAGTCACAGAACCATTCACCCAGTCACATTCACACACTGATGGTGGCTCTGCTCCTGAACACTGGCGCCAACCTCCCACCAGAGACAAGGCGGGGTTCAGTGTCTTACCCAAGGACACTTTGACACATTGGTGTGCAAGGCAGGAATCGAACCTGCAATCTTATGATCATGGGTCGACTGCCCTACCGTTCTCCATGCCTCTGTTTGGTTAGGTGGGATTCATGTAATCTCCCTCTTTCCCACTTCCCTCCGGGAAAAAGGAATGCTTCCAGATTCCAGTTGGCTCGTTCGTGCTCCAGTACCTGACCGTGTACCTCGTCTCTACTACTGCTCCAACACTTGGTTGTGGATCCTGCCTCTGGCTCATCTCGTGCCCCCAGTTGTCCCCAAACTTCATCTGGATGAAGCTCATCTGCTGGACTATTTAAACATGTAGTTGTAGAGTTAGATAAGCTAATTCTTCTCTAAGAGTTCAGGTACATCGCCCGTTCATCCTTCTCCGTTTTTTTTCCGGAATACATTTTTTTGGAGTTTTTCCTTACCATGAAGGAGGGTCTAAGAGCAGGGATACCCAGTTTAGTTTAGTCTATTTAGTTAGTTCACTTTAGTATTTTTCTAATGAATTCTATGTATTCATGACCCTTTGGTTTTATGTTTATTTTACGATTACCGGTACAAAGCCCATTGAGTCGACTGTTGTTGTGATTTTGGGCTATACAAATATAATCGAATTGAATTGTTTATTTTAAAAGGTTATTGTTCACCTTTCGGCATATCCCTTCAGGGATATGCCTCAGCGAATCAGCTTTTAACTGATTCACACAGGTGGTTTGGCAGAAATACTTACGCCAAATGCCCTTCCAGACACAACCTTGTATTTAAAAAATGCAATTTACATCCAGATCAAATTTTTATACAATTTTATTTATTTAATCTTTTGTTAGAAAATGAAAATATACCAAGCAGTCAATTACTAACTGCTATTAGTCTGTAGTATAAAACAAAACAAGTCCCTGCTTTCCTGCAGGCCAATTTTTATCTTTTCATATATTATTTAATGCATAAACTAAAATGCATAAAGCAATTTACTAGATCTTATCTTGCATTGTAAACTTACACCCTTACCTGCAGTGTTTCAATGACTCATTAAAAAACAGGCCTTACAACTTGGCTATTCATAAAGTTTTAGTTTTCTTTTAAAGCACTGACACAAATTTTTAAATCAAATTTTTTTATAGCATTCAAGATTTACATAAAAGACATATTTTATAATCGTTTGAGATCTGACCCACAGGCCTCTTTAGGGTCTCCTTTTTGGGGTAGTTAGGTCGTTATTCTGCCTAAGAAAACTTCAAAATGAACAAGAACAACCCAACAAAACAATCAAAAGTAACTAAAGCATGGGGATTCCAAAGCAAAACATTACGTCTGTCATCTGCTTTGAAGAATACTGATAATATTCATGACATAGTCTGCCGCAGTACTTTGTTTCACTGCAAAGACAAGAGTCTCTTTTCATTTCAAAAGGATTGAAGACTGAAATAATTTAGAATGTGACTTTTAACTTATAAAAAGACAAAAAATATGCAACAAATAAGTAGCAAACAAACTAAGAGCAGAAAAGCAGCTCAAAGTCAAACCCTGGATTTAAGTCTACAGTAAATCTTTTAGAGCTCGAATTCGAAGCATTATTTGCCATTAATCTCCTTTGTAGTAAATCTAGCAGAAGAAAAATAGCACAAGTTGTAACATATCATTTTGTCTGGAACCATACGATCTGGAAAAGGACACTATGGCCAAAGGCACTCTTTGCTCTTTCAACCTGAACATTGATTGTACACACCCATGTCTCCTTTGTTATGTTGAAATTTAAGTGCACAAGACAGGGTTCTTTTATATTTTTACGCTGTTCTCTACTTATTTCAAAAATCCTAATCAGAACATGCAAAACCTTTAAAGACAAGATAAATATTCACAAAAACATTTATAGTGTCCAAAAATTCTTGACTCATTATCTATGTTTGTTCTTTATAAATTTTCTACTTTTCAGAATTTTACTTTTTGTACATTTGCCTTTTTTTTCTCTCTTTTTTGATAGCTATCAGTGTATTACCATTGCTTTATTGTAACTCTATAGATGTTAGACATCAATTTCCCTGTAGGTCATCCCAAAAGGATCAGTAAAGTTTGGTTTCAATATTAAAGCAAACCTAACAAAAGCAGCGTTTCTGTTGACTATGAAATTGGGCAAATAGGATTTGCAATCATAAATTTGACAAATTGGAAACACAACAATTTTGAAAAAAACTTGCATTTCTTGAAAAAATGCAAGTGCATTTAATGCATGTATTGGAAATGCTTTTTACAAATTCAATGAGTCACATGACCAACAACCGGTTGGCAATGCGCCTCTTGGTGGGAACTGGCTCCCTTGGGCACTGCACAGCAGGCGCCAGACGACGGCCCACAGCATCACACAGCTCATCAAAAGTGGAGCGTGTCTATGGTGTCAATTCAGTGCCTAATGTATTGCGCATCAAAACCGAAAAGACGCGAATCAAAACTCCAAATCCGCGAATCAAAATGCTATTTTGAGAACCAAAACCCACAATTTGCAACCAAAAGATATAACCCAAAGCACAATCATATTTCTCAGCTGCCAATTTGTCTTCTCACCATTCTGAATTCGTTGTTTTGAGTTGTACAGTTGTTGCGCAGAATTGTTGGATCCACAGCTCCTCTGTAAAATCACCAACCACGATATCCCAAAATTGCTTCATCTATAGCCCCTCCCACGTGTAAGGAGCCTGCCCCTCCATGGCCTGAATAAGACGCCGATGTCTCCTTTGATAGATGATGATGAGCGCTAGTGCTGTGGCAGAAATTTGGATAAATCTGTTGTAAATCAAAGTATTGTTCACATCCATTGCCATATTTTTTAATGGCTTATCGCTTAAGTTGGTTTGTGTTTATTCACATAAGTACGATTTAATGGAAACAATGTAATTGTGAATTATTGCTTTTTGACCTTTCTAGAATTTCTATAAAGCTTTGCACATACACTGTGTGTGAAATGGAAACACAGATATAGACACTTCATTTGAGTAAAACGTCATATTGGAGATTCTGAAACTCCCTTTAACTGCTTGCTACATGCAGTCAGGACCATGAATATTTTCTACAGAGACACATTCTTTCTAATTTAGTTTCTGTACATTACCACAGTGAATTATAAATAAAACAACTCAGATGCCGTTGAAGTGCAGACTTTCAGGTTTCATTCCATGGGTTGATCAAAAAGATTGCATAAATATGTGAAAAACTAAAGCATTTTTAAACACAATCCCTTCATTTCATGGGCTCGTAAGTAATTGGACAATTGACTTCCATGCTATTGCATGGGCAGGTGTGGGCAATTCCCTTGTTATGTCATTATGAGTGAAGCAGATAAAAGGCCTGGAGTTGATTAGAGGACTCGTGCTTGCATTTTGAAGATTTTGCTGTGAACAGACATGCGGTCAAAGGAGCTCTCCATGCAGGTGAAAGGAGCCATCATTGAGCTGAGAAAACAGAAAAAAACTGGCAGAAATTGCTACAGTATTAGGAGTGGCAAAATCAACAGTGAGGTACATCCTGAGAAAGAAAGAAAGAAAGAAAGAAAGCACTGGTGAACTAAGCAACGCAAAAAGACCTGGACGTCCACGGAAGACAACAGTGGTGGATGATGACACAATCATTTTCATGGTGTCCATGATGTCACAACAGCCAACCAAGTGAAAAACACTCTCCAGGAGGTAGGCGTATCAATATCCAAGTCTACCATAAAAAGAAGACTGCATGAAAGTAGATACAGAGGATACATTGCAAGATGCAAGCCACTCATAAGCCTAAAGAATAGGAAGGCTAGATTGGACTTTGCTAAAAAAGCATGTCCAAAAGCCAACACAGTTCTGGAAAAACATTCTTTGGACAGATGAAACCAAAATCAACCTATACCAGAATGATGGCAAAGAAAAGTATGGAGAAGGCGTGGAGAAGCTCATGATCCAAAGCACACTACATCATCAGTAAAACACGGTGGAGGCAGTGTGATGGCCTGGGCGTACATGGCTGCTAGTGGCACTGGGACACTGGTGTTTATTGATGACGTGACACAGGACAGAAGCAGCCCAATGAATTCTGAGGAGTTCAGAGACATACTGTTTGCACAGATCCAGGTGAATGCAGCCAAACTGATTGGGCGGCGTTTCATAATACAACGACCCAAAACATACAGCCAAAGCAACTAAGGAGTTTATTAAAGCAAAGAAGTGAAATATTCTTGAATGGCCAAGTCAGTCACATGATCTTAGCCCAATTGAGCATGCATTTCACTTGTTGAAGACTAAACTTCAGACAGAAAAGCCCACAAACAAACAGCAACTGAAAGCTGCTGCAGTAAAGGCCTGGCAGAGCATTCAGAAGGAGAAAACCCAGCATCTGGTGATGTCCATGAGTTCAAGACTTCAGGCTGTCATTGCCAACAAAGGGTTTTCAACCAAATATTAGTAATGACCATTTTGTTTTCAGTTATTTCATTTGTCCAATTACTTACGACCCCATGAAATGAAGGGATTGTGTTTAAAAATGCTTTTGTTTTTCACATTTTTATGCAATCTTTTTGTTCAACCCATGGAATAAAAGCTGAAAGTCTGCACTTCAATGGCATCTGAGTTGTTTTATTTAAAAATCACTGTAGTAATGTACAGAAACTAAATTAGGAAAAATGTGTGTCTGTCCAAATATTTATGGTCCTGACTGTAGCACAGAATCACAATAGCTAAAGAAGAAAGAATTTTGGAAGGTGAAACAGCAGCCCGTCTGCTCAGTAAAGGTTCGGGAAGATTACAAAACAACAGCAGTGCCCGTTGTCTACCTCCAGACTAGGTTGTTCTCATACTGAGCCATGTTCATAGACTGGTTAATTGTATAAAGTCCTCAACAGGACAACTCTAAGCTTGCCAACATTCCATCAGTCATCATGATGGATAATTGCAAGTAATTGACAAATAATAGTGCATGGTGAATGAAGTGTGAAAGTGGCTCAACTAGACTTTATGACAGCTTCTCAGCATTAGCCTGCTTGGTTTACTTATTTCTATACTTACTTAAACTTTTGCTGAGGTGACAAACAAAAATATGCTGTGTCGTGTTGATTTTAAAATGCCCTTCTTTTTAGAGTAGGGCCAAGCCCCACCTTCTGTTCCCGAATTTGACACAATCCTACCCCATGTTGCAGTTCCACAAAAGACCACTGGAGGCAGGCCCTAAAGGGAGCAATTCTTTTATCTGACTTCCATGTTAAAAAGTCAGATTTAACACTAAAAAACAGCTCATTTATAGTGTCTTTTATACTTATTGCTTTGTTTTCCATTCATGACAACTGTGGGAGTTGTCACACTCTTTTATACTAGAGCTTTAGCTCAAGTGTTTACATTGTTTTTGACTAACCTTAATCTTCAACTGTTTACGCAATTAACATCAATCTAGCAGATTCTGAAACAAAGAAAAGCAGCCTTGTTCAGATAGTTAACACTTTACATTAGATAAGAGTTGCATAGCTGACCCTTTTCTCTGAGCCATAATCCATTGGAATTACATTGATCGCGTGAACAGTTGAAGAGTTACAGAAACAGAAGTACAAAGAACATGTGTTACTTATGTATTGCCAGTGACATTTAAAATGTTAAAGTGTTAATCCGTGTCAGAGCACAAAACCTTACCCTTTTACACTGGAACTTTTGTTCCAGTGTTGACATTCTTTGGACCACTGTAACTCTTCAACCTTTGACACAATGATCGTAATTCCAATTGATTCTGAGGTTGAGAAAAGCAGCCTTGCGCTGATATGCAACAGTAATGTGAAGTGTTTACGCAATCAACGTAAATCAGCTGATTGTGTCGCGAACAAAAGTGGCTTTGTACAGGTATGCAACACTTTACAAACATAAAGTATGGCATTACGGTACAAAGCCAGTATGAAAAGCCGCTTTCCTCAGTTGATTCACGTTGATCGCGTAAACTGTCAAAGATTTGCGCCACACAGCGTGTTATGTCAATGTTGCCGATGATATCTCAAATTTTAAAGGGTTAAGAAAAGACATTTTTTAAAAAGTTGTCTGAAAAGTTTTTTTTAAAGCTAATATTTATACAACAAAATGTGTGATAGAAGATGTCAGAGAACTCACTAGAGAGGGACCACAGCTAGATAGGACTATGCCCAAATAGAAGTTGTCAGGAATAAAGAAATTATCTCCAATACCCTGGAAACAATTCCTGCAATTCTAGCGTGGAGAGTGTGACCTTTTTTAACTCTTGACCTAAGTTTTGATACCCCAATAAAGGATACACATGAACAATTTCAGACACTACACACACTATTGCACGAGGAAGAGCTTGAAATATGAGCACTTGAAGGAATGCTGCCCTTCTGACTACATATTTTACTACACTGGCACACAAACACATCAATGAGATACTTTCTCTACAAGACTCCAAGCAAAACCATTTATATATATATATATATATATATATTTGTGTGTGTGTGTGTGTGTGTGTGTGTGTGTGTGTGTGTGTGTGTGTGTGTGTGTGTAAACTTCATTTTAGTACCAGAGATTAGGCCCTAATCATAAAAATATTTATTCACCACAAGAGAAGGCTTTGTGTCCATTACATGCAAAGTTTCCTTTAGCACTTCAGCAGTTCTTGGAAACAAGAAATAAATATACTTAACAACCACATATTTTTTAAAGAAGGTGAGTGACTACAACTTATTTATAAGTGATGGCTCCTAGTTTGTGCCACTAAGAGCAGGCAGTTTGTTCTGTGTGTCGAGCCCCCACCTTTCATTCGTAGGCGCCAGTCATTTGGAGACTGTGACAACGTGAGTGCTTCCTCATCACACTAGTAGGGCAAATTATCAGCTGTTCTTCAGATATTAATGAGATATTTTTTGGGACTATAAAATTAAATCACATTTCCAATTCAATCATGAGATGACAAAAACCAAAATTGGGCTTACATTGTAGTACCTGGTTGTAATTTGGGCTTGAATTCTGAATTTCGATCATACAAGATAAGTTTCTCTAAAGCAAAAAACACTTTCTCAGGAGAGAAGCCTTAATCTTTAATGCTTATAGAGCAGAGAGGAAATTGTTACAACTAATTGACACATGCACCGATTTCCAATGTACCGTTGTTTGAAATATTTACAGCTAAAGGAAGAGATTATTTGAGCAATCTAATAATAAATAAGACAAGACCATCAGTGATGTCAATAAATCTGCATGGGCACATAGTTGTCCAGAATCCCAAATATTTAAATGTTGAAACTCAAGCAACACTACTAGAGCAAAAAAGTTAATATTAGCCATGCCACACTTGATGTTGTTTTTGCTGGCTTGTTCCACACCAACTTTTTAACATAACCAATGACAGTAAATCTCTGCTTGCTGATAATAAACACAAAAAAGGGACAAGAACCAGCTGCATTTTTGTTGATGCATTTTGTTTAATTTTTCAGCATTTAAAAAGGTTTCCTGCTGGACCAAACCAGGATGTGCAAAAATTTTTTTAAGTCCAATCATATCATTTAGGTTTTCCTAGATTATGTTGATAAAAGTTAGCGTTCATCCAGGTGGCATCTTGAAGTTGAATCATGGCATCAGGACTTAAAGCGTTCTTTGTTTGAAATATTTCACTGGCAGCAAATCCATGTGAAAGAATATATCCTTGTTTTCATCTGTAGTATTGTTATAATCTGTTTCAATCAATTTATATTTTTCAATGAGGCTGCATAACACAATGTTACACTGCATTAGACACCAGGTCTCCGCTGAAAGGTCTGCTTTTTACGGTGGCCCTGAAGTGCAAAGCATTCAACAAATCACTCGATACAAAAACATTTTTAAGATCACAACAACAATTAAAAAAAAAAAAAAAATTTAAAAAGCAGCATTACATTTTAGAAAACAAAACAAAATTTCAAAAAACCAAAACTCGAAAAACAAAAATGACAAAAAAAAAACATTTCAGAAAACAAAATTAATTTCCAGGAAAAAAAAGAAATATTAAAAAATGAAAACATTTCAGAAAAAAAATAATTTCCAGAAAAAAAATGAATTATTAAAAAATGAAAAACATTTCAGAAAAAAAATGAAATTTTAAAAAATGAAAAACATTTCAGAACACAGAATGAATTTCCAGAAAACAAAACGAAATCTTCAAAAATGAAAAACATTTCCAAACCTGAAGAGGCAGGTTCTATGGGACAACGCTGATTGGATGATGATTTTTGTCAATCATTTGAACTGAAAAGTATTTTAAATGAAGCGATGCCGGATTTTATCGTCCAAACAACAATGTACTATAATAATCCACGTATTTCCCATTTATATATCAAATAAAAAATGCAGCAAACTGTTAATGAACTTTAAAAAAAAAATTTTAACATTTCGCCTGACACACGGTCACCCGGAAGTAATTTGTGAGCACTTTTACTTTGAACGCTGTGCGCTAATGTCTACGGCTGCGAGGTTCACGCTGTCAATCATCTTTAGGTAAGAATCAAGTCTGTGATCTTTTCTTTTGTCAGTCACATGTCTCTAAGGATGTTAATTTTAGGATGTTAAAGTGCTGTTTTGAAAAGATAATTTCCTTTTATCTTGCGCATGCGCAAAAGGAACCCGATGGAGACGAACCGTCTTCACATGATAGCCGTTCCCGTTTTCGGTGACAACATGAGAGAAAAAGCTCCGAGCCAGCCTGATTCTGTGATTTATACAGTAATTACATGGCATCAGTGTTGCTAAAAATCGACTTTAAGACTGAAATCAGTAAACAAGTTCTTATGGGAAATAATATTTAAGTGCATTGTATATTTTTGAACCATGCATATACACATATACTGAAACTTAAAAATGAACTTTAAAAGTTTATAAAATACTTAATTGAATTAACATGTGATATTTCTGCAGGTGAAGTTACTCAAAGCGAAGTTCCAGAAAGGTTTGTGCTGCAGAAGAACAGATGGCAGCTCTACATGGGAATTCAAAAAGACTAAAGTCATTCATATCATTGTGCAGTGTACAGGCAAGTCACCATGATTTATGTGCAATGTAATCAATAAATATTATTTAACCTTAATATCTAATTTTTTTTTTTAAATTGCAGGTCCTTTAAAAAAAAGTCTTTAACCTGCTGCATAAGCCTGATTAGTTGTAAATGATGCAGTGGGGAGTGAAAAACGAAGCACAATTCCTGGCTTTAGCGTCGGGCTGATGATCTGGAAATCACATCTATGAGGAATCGCATCAAACACTTGTACAACTCCAAACAACTTAATGTTCCTTTAAGCAAAACTCCAGTTTAAAATGTTCATATTAGGCTTGCTTCATTTAGGAGTTTTTCCATGTTTACCATTTTAGGTTTTAAAGGTGTATTAACAAAGATGATGTTTGATTTTCAAAGCTGTTGTTTATAAATGTTTCTTTGTCAATGAAAAAACTGAATGCTGACGTGAGGATTGTAATAATGGATATGAAAATAAACAAATTTGTTTCATAGCAATGCAGTATATTTATTGAAAACTTAACATGAATACGTTATTCAGTAAAAGAAACAAAGAAACGGTTGTGGATTTTCCTTTATGGGCTTCTTCATGCAGTCAATCAAATGTTGTGCTTACAATCAGCATTAACTCAGCGTACCTGTCAGTCACATTTATTAGAGGAAAAAATGCATCTGGGAAAGTCTGTTTGTGCTTAACAACTATATCAAAAAGAGTCATGTCAGGGAAGGTTTGTCCAAATTGCTGCTCAGCATCACATCCAGAGGAAGATGCACAGGTAAGGGACCCCAGTTCCTGCTCGTACATGCTTGCAGCTTCCTCTGCACTGGACTCCAGCGCCATTGAAATCCCTGACGGAAATAAATTAATAAATTAAAAATTCCTGACAGAAAAACATCAGCTGCCGTTCATCTTTCATTCAGGAAAAAGTTGAGTTCATCAAAATGAGGAGAAAATGGGTTAAACCAGAAATTCATTAGGGAGGGGTCAAAACACCAAACTCAGAATAAAATACATTATTTCAGTCTTATAAAAATACATTCTAAAACACTTTGGTATTCCTCCTCTGCCTGAAAGACTAAATTTTTTTTATAAGATTTTTTTTAGACTAAAGACTTTGCCACCGTTAGTTACACACCTGGACGTGTCTGATGATGTGCACATCCAGTCATTTACTGTCATGTTTCTGTGCACTGACACACTCTAAAGTCACAGATCTTAATAGTGTGAATAAGAAGCATTCATAAATGTTATTCTGAGACACAAACTGCTGCAGTTTACCTGACAGCTTTGCTGATTTATGCTGCTGGTACACCTGTCTGAGAATCCTGCCCACGTGACCCCCCTCTCCAGCTGATGAGGTAACCTGTCATTAACGTATGACTGAAGGATCTTGGATCTGTCTGTAAACACCCATCTAGAAATCACGTTTAACGCTACATTTATTAGATCAAACAAATGTGCCTCCATACCTTATCTGTGGATGGCGGGACTGCATTTCCTGATGTGCGCCGTCTTTAACACCCGTTTCTTCGCAGCTGCTGCTTTAGACAGAATCCTCTCACGACATTTCGAAACATTTGTAAACCTGGTTGGTGTTGATATTTCTGCGTGCGTTCTGTGATCACATCCGCTAAATATTCAAAGATTAACGTTTATGTTAACGTTTTACCGTCCCTTTCTTTGTTTACCTGCAGAACGGACGTCATCCACACAAACTACTTCCGGGTGACCGCTCTGCTTCAGACGAAATATTAAAAAAATAATTTAAACCTTCATTATCTATTTGCTGCATTTTTGATTTAATATGTAAATGGGAAATACGTGGATTATTATAGTACATTGTTGTTTGGACGATAAAATCCGTCATCGCTTCATTTAAAATACTTTTCAGTTCAAATGATTGACAAAAATCATCATCCAATCAGCGTTGTCCCATAGTACCTGCTTCTTCCGGTTTGGAAATGTTTTTCATTTTTGAAGATTTCGTTTTGTTTTCTGGAAATTCATTCTGTGTTCTGAAATGTTTTTCATTTTTTAAAATTTCATTTTTTTTCTGAAATGTTTTTCATTTTTTTGTATTTCATTTTGTTTTCTGGAAATTATTTTTTTTCCTGAAATGTTTTAATTTTGTAATATTTCTTTTTTTTTTCTGGAAATTAATTTTGTTTTCTGAAATCTTTTTTTCTTTTTTATGTTTTGGTTTCTGAAATTTTGTTTTGTTTTCTAAAATGTAATACTGCTTTTTAAATTGTTGCTGTGATCTTAAAAATGTTTTTGTATCGAGTGATTTGTTTAATGGTTTGCACTTCAGGGCCACCGTAGCTTTTGCTTAAGATGCTTTAAAAGTTGTAAATCACCTGTGTCCTGTAAATCCTGTAAATTAGAAAGTTAGACTACCAGAAAGTGGTTCATGGTTCATGTGGGCATCCTACAAGCACTTGCATATCACTGGCACACCCAGTGTAAGTGGAATTCACACAGGATCAGTGAGGGACCAGTACTTACACCTCATTGACGATTATAGGGAAACTACGAAAGCATCACCCGTATGCCATAAGTGTGTACAACTTACAAATACTTCACGATACACTTACCACACGAACAGCAATTGTACATTCCATTCTCATGACGACCTTTGAGGTGGCCATACGAGCCTCAAGGGAACTGCAAGACACACCCTGGCTCAGCTTAAGATGCAACCACTCCTCTCTATGACCCTCAATTGGCCCGGACAACTCAAAAATCCACAGCATCCATATTGGTCAACCGCTCATATAGGTGCATGTGACTAAGGCTTAACATTGTTTATAAGTTGTCATTTTATCTAAGAAAAAAAGATAATTACATATGTAGTCTTGAAAATAAAAAAAGAAAATGAGATATCTCAAGAAATGGAAGGACCATGACCTTTGGCGTTGAGTAAATTGAGTGACTCAAGACCACAAAGTAAAAAAAACTTTGTAGAACTGTTTTCAATTTCCCCAATAAGGGGGGCTCTGAGCAATGTAAGCATAGGTAATGTCACTTGTTCAATCAATATCTAGTCAGCCTTTAAGCAAAAGCTATACATCTTTTTTAGAGGCCAGAATTCTTATTGTGACAATTAAGATAAGTTTAGGCTATTGGTTTTAGCTTACAAACAAGTTCAATTTTCTATTTCCCTATTAAGTTATTTTTAGATCATTGATCCCTTAGGGCTAAGTAATTACAAGAGAAATGTCTCACTTTCAACTAAAACAAACACTTCTCAGATCTAGAAGTAAACAAGTTGAAGCAAGTTCAATAGATGCAAACGATTTGACCGTTTTATGTGCAATTCGAGGGAAAAGTGTTACGAAAAGGCTTTCCTAAAAGCACTAGTGATAAGAATACAGAGGGGACATGGGGTAAATATTGGGCAATCCAGTTTTCCCAAACACACAACCAACAGTGATGTTGTGCTGGTTAGTGGTCTGAGAGGAGTCATAAAGAAGGAGACTGAACAAAGATTGCTAACAATGTGACTGAACAAAGATATCTGGGTGACCATCTCATTTCAGTTTGACAAAGAGGGTGTTTGACTGTTTACTCTGTACCTCTTCAAAGAATGAATAAGACACTCATTTACTTAAAATATTTAGGTAGATAGATTTGCTTTTATTGTCATTGTCCATTGCACAATGAAATTTACCATCAGGCTCATTGATGTCAAACTTATAATATGTAATTGATCCTTAAAAAGATTAAAACAGTTATAGATACATTTTTAATCCAGCAACAGCAGGGTTCCGTTTTCTGTTGACCTGATTGACGATACAAGGTCAAACATTAAAAGGGTCATATTGTCTTTAAAAACTTCTAAAAGATGGACAACTTTAAGGTAGCATTTCCCAATTTCCTTTTGTTTTTCGGCTCATCTTTTTTAGGTTGTCACATTTTCTATTTGTATACTTGTGAAAGGATCTTAGGCAGGATTTTTACGCTTAAGACAACTTTTCATATCTAGTACTGATTATCTACTAGTATAAAAATTGATCACTAAATTACTTTATTTAAAGGTCTTACAACTTCTCAAATAAAGTTTTCAAAAGGAAAAAGTATACAGCCAAAAAAAACTGGGTATGTGTCTCTACAATCACCACAAACCATATGCTATGGCATTGTTTGCAGTTAAACTGACTGCTTAGTTGTTTAAACAACTTTGGCAAAGTTGCATAATAGTAAATGACGATACAGTTATACTTAAAGATAAAGTTGCCAATTTTGAGAGGAAAGACAATGTTGACATTTTTGGATTTATTATCAATAATAAGCTAATTTACAGGATAGGACATTTACATGTAAACACACTTTTCTCCTTAAGGACAGAATAAGATTATTTTTACAATTCCGAATAAGACATAAAATATTACAATTTAACTTAAAGTAATCTTTTGTGAACACATTATTTGAAGCGACAATGTTTTAAAAACCCAGGTCAACTGGGTTTATAAAAGTGTAATATACCCTCATTATAAACATTTAACTGCAATGTTGTGGGCCTCCAGAATGCTTTTCTTATTTTATTTGTAACATCAAGCCGCTCCTGACAAGTGAGAGTGGTTGCCACAGAAACATGACTCAAACCAACCCAGACCAATCATTGCTTCCTGACAATTTTTGGTTCCAACATGTCGGCGTCTGAACTGTAAAAAAAAATGGCAGCTGATCTAACTTAAGTTTGTTGGAGCTGGAAGTGAAATCATTTTCTATGGTTGACGTCACACTTCTCATATAGAGTCAATGGTTGGATCAATAAGTTCTTCATGCTGGTGGTGACAACACATTCAACTACAGCCTCTTTATCACTGCAATGTTTAGTTTCTGTAACCCTTCATCAATCAGATAAGAAAATACCCAACACTCAGAAACACAAACTGCAATTTAAACCACCCACCATGTTCACACATTCTAATACAACAAAGGCTTATTGTATCCCAATCTCATGAGGTTAGTGTGCTTTACTTTGTTAATTAGCGGGCAAATTCATACACTGAGATATTTGTCTTCACTTTTATCATACAGTTAGAGGTGGAAGACCTTTCATGGCTCAAGGCAACAAAACGTCCTCTCTGACCTGGAATAAACAAAAAATATTTTTATCTGCACACTTATTTTGTTATTTTATGTTATGTTATTTTTATCATAAAAAATGTACTGTTAAGTGAGAACTAATGTCTATATACAACTATATTTCCCAATTGAGCTTTCAAATGGTAGATGAAATCTTGTGCTGAAGATCTGATACATTTTTGAAAGGGTTTACGGAGAGTTTTGACATCCGTTTTTCACCTAAAATGGAATTCTGTTTGAAAATTGTTGAAGCTTTGAAGAAAGTATTGACTAGAAGCGGGAAAAGAGCCTTTGTTTTATGTAAGAAATACACCATTCTAATCCCATTTGTGAGAAAAGAACATGGACAATTTTTTTAGTCACATTCCTCTGTAAAACATCAGTAGGCAAAACTCGAAGTATCCTGGAAGCAAGGAAAAAAAAAGGTCACTGCTAACAAACTTGGACAGAGAACAGATTTTCCAGGCCCCAATTATAGCAGAAAAATCTCCAAGCTTAGTCCAGCAGAAAAATGATGGAGACAGCAGTGCCGTGTAATCACAAAGCAGCAGTGTCATGAGTGTTCAAATGTGAACCAGGCTGATCAAAGTATCAGCAGTAACTGCCTTGCTTTCTTTCCCATACCGAAGAACTTCACACCTCGTCAGTAAGGACCACCGCGTCTGTACACAGACCAAGATGTTCTTAAAAAGAAAGCCCACGTCAAATATAAAGGCCTAAAGCTACGTTCACAATGGGTATGTGGCACATGTTGAAGAATGTGCGTTCAAGAAGGCATGTTCTAGAATCCAAGTTCTTCTACGCGTTTCGCACATAATGTTCCCATTGGACAGCCGCTACCCAATACTAGCACATGTACCTGCAGTTGGTGCAAAATGTTGAAGCGGTCCAAATCTAACAAATCTTACTTTCACAGCTCTATTCTAATACATGAAAGACTTGGTATCATATAACTCCAATAGGGGAAAAAAACAAAATTATACATTTCTTCCTCCATAATCAATTTTCAAACAGTTGGCTCTTCCGTGAATGAAAAGGGACACCGCCCATACGTTACTACCAAATCTGAGTCCCTCATTGGTCAAAATACAACTAGTTTAACTTTCAGCGCGCATTCAATGGAAGTGTGCTTTGTATGTCGAGCCCGAAAACAGTATTTAAAACTTGCATAAAGATGTGTTAATACAAGAGTTTTGAACGAAGAAGCTCGAAACTCACATATAAGCTTTTACATAGACTTTTCATCGAAAGTGGTCGCTTGAACACACGTTGCCAAGGCCAGTGTGAATGTAGCTTTAAAAGGTAAACCCTTATGTTACTGCTACTTCATCTCCCAGAAAAAGTTGCCAGATTATGACAAATTACCTTCCAGATGGTTTACATACCACACAGGTGGGACACACAAACCGTATTTTTTTTTTGCTCCAAAAGCTTTGAGTCATGCTCAGTAGATTTTGACTACTACCACAGCTATTAATTTTCTTCCTTGTGCCTTTCAAATAAACTTCTGTTGATAAAAGTAACAGTATCTAACACAGTAGAACTGTAGGCTGATTAAGAGTACAAAGACAGTACAAAGATGAAATCAATAACTTTTCAACAAGCCCTTGAATGAAAAACAAAGAAATTTCATATGGTAGAGAAAGTTATATTTTTACATGGTTAAAACATGCAAAACCAGTATGACAGCCTAACATAAAAACATGGGGGGAAAGCCATGAGTGGCTTGTTACACCTTGGTGTGTGTGCATGTAAGTATTGTACTGCTGGGAACTACCAGGCCTGTAATTATAGCTTAGTGAGAGTAAAGCTGATAGCCAAAGCCTGACAAGATGAAAATCATTGAGAATAGATGCACAAGAAAAGGAGATGGTATACAGCTAAACCTTTTATCAGACACTGATGTTTTTTCTTATTAAATGTGCTGTTTTCATTTCCTTCTTGATAGATATCTGATGACAAAAAATAAAACACAAAAACCTCATACATACACACATCCAAAGTTGCTAAAAATCCACAGTGGCAGTTACATTTTGTAGATATGACAAATTTTAAGGTTTCCAAGTTTTTTAAAAGTAGCTACCGTATTTTCCGCATTATCAGGCGCACCTATTATAAGGCGCACTGTCAATGAATGCTCTATTTTCAAGCTTATGTCATAGATGAGGTGCACAGAATTATTAGGCGGTGACTTTTTATCAGTCAGTCAGACTTTAATAACTGCGTTCACAGTAACTCTAGAACTTTTTTGTAGTACGTTAGCCACATGAGAAGAGTTAGCCAAGTTACCGTATTCACAATAGCTGTAACTCCCAACCTTTGTGTGCAACACATTAAAAAAATGGTTGATATCGCTAAAACAAATGTTACTGGGACGATGCCAACTCAAAACCTTTTTAGTAACTCGTGGAAAAACATCGCTACACGTTTGCCCATTAGCATATTTACAAAACACCCAACCTTATTTGCAACTCATACAACAAACAGACCGACACTTTGACAGAGTGCTATGTACTGTGTGTATATAAATAAATATAAAGTCCATCTTACATAATGGGGAGATATAACAGGCACTACTAAGAATGGGAGGCACTCAAGTGAAAATGAGACCATCTAAAATTACCATTAGGACATATCTCACAGTAAAAAGAAAGAAAATTAAGAAACATTGTACTTTAGGTGTCTATGTACTTTAGGCCATCTATTTTACAGTAGAGCATGATTCACTGAGTGCCCCAGAAACTCTTCCTTCGATGCTGCATTCTGGGACCCCATTAGGGGTGGCCGTGGGGCAGTGGTAGGGCGGTCAACCCATGATCGCAAGATTGCAGGTTCAATTCCTGCCTTGCACGCCCATGAGTCGATGCGTCCTTGGGCAAGACACTGAACCCCACCTTGCCTTTGGTGGTAGGCGGGCGCCTGTGTTCGGCAGCGGAGCTGCCACCAGTGTGTGTGACTGGGTGAATGGGACTGTGACTATAAAGTGCTTTGGGCCTTGTAGGTAGAAAAGCGCTATATAAGTATACACTATTTACCGTTAGCCTTTTCTGGAGAAATCTGTTCATTTGCAAAACACTTTTAGGATTTTTTAAAATGCATTATTACATTTGACAATTTTCCTTTCATTGAAACGTGAATTCTATCCATCTCCATCTATCCATCTTCCAGGGTCAGGGGGTTGCTGGAGCCAACCAAGCTACTGGTGCGTGAAGGTAGGGTACACCCCGAACAGGTCACCATTATGCTGCAAGGCCACACAATCACACACTTGTTGATCCCCTTTTGGCTTACCCCTTCAGGGACCACTACAGCCAATCAGCTTTCACTGATTTGCACTGGTGGTTTGGCAGAGGTTTTTTTTATGCCGAATGCCCTTCCTGACACAACCTTGTATTTAATCCAGGCTGGGGACCGGCACAGGGAGATCCAAACTTCAGCCTCCTCGTGTATGCTGGACTCCACATACCCCACTCCCGAAAAGAGACGAAAGAAAGGTGAAGGCAAGCAGGTAAAGTCCTCATTATTAGATCCGAAGAGAGTTATAATTAAATGAAGGTTGTTAAGCTCCATGCTACATAGTTAGGCAGTAGCACCTCATTCCCATATGCTAGTCCTGCGCTTGACCAACTAAGACCATCCGGCTGCTCCACACACTCACACAATCACCTAAGGACAATTTTTGAGACAGCACTGAACCTGTGAAGCATGTTTCGGGACTTTTGGAGGAAGCCAGAGAACATGCAAACTCCATATAGGAAGGTCCCAGATTTGAACCAGAGCCTTTTTGTTGTGATCTGAGAACACTAACAACTAGAGAATTAGACACTAATAAAATTGTTTGTATAATCTTGATATAACTTGCTTTAAACTTTTAAGGAGAAAACTCTAGTTGAACAGTTATTTTTTATACAGTTATAACTGACAGAACATCCTGAAAAAAAAGAAATAGGAGAAAAGCTCACATGGAAAGCACGGGCTCGGTGAGATGTACTGTTCTGATAACTAATCCATTCATTCAGTACATGATGACCTTATCTTTCAAATGAGCCAGAGCAGTGAGAGGGAGGAAGCTGGTTGTCAGAGCACACAAGAGGAGCACAGTGTCATGGTCACCGCACATCCCCGAAAGGAACACGGACACATGCTTTACCCCCTTCCTGGCCTGCTAAACTAACAGTGAGGTGCTTTTCTCTGCCCAAATGTGAAAGTCCCTTCACCTTTTCCCTTCCTCTCTGGAAGAGGGCATTAACATCTGCATTGCAGCCGTTCATTTCCCCATTCCTGGAACTCAACAATTACTGTAAACAAAATGGAAGCCAACGGTTTAAAAAAAGTATCTGCTAATGTTGCTAAAATAAAATAAACTTTATTTTAAGTTAAGAATGAATATGTCAGAAAACATCTTAGGAACTCTCTGATGCAATAATTTCACATTATTCACTGACGGACTGACCTAAACTTGATAAAAGCTTAAGTTGGACAAGAGCCACTGAAAGAGTGCAGGGGTCATAATACAGTTTTATTTTGGTGTTATTGTCAAACAAAGCATGTGCCTCATAGTGCCAAATTGGATGAGTAAACATTGACTGTACAAGGTAACTGGACTAAGGGGCCCCTCCCCCTGGCTTCCAAACAGGAAGTACTCATTGGCTTCAAGAACCCAAAATCCAACGGACCTCTATTGAGAAACAAACAGCTATTACTAAGTCATTATATTTGTCAGATTTACCATTCCCAGACAGATCAATCTGGTTGGATAAGTCCAATAATCAATTATTCGATTAATTGTTACACCCCTATTATTCTGACAAATATTACGAGAAAGTAAGAAAGTTTTTTCCCCCAACATAAGTCTATAGTATAAGAAGTCTACAGTAATTTACGATCAGCAGGTACTTCCTGTTTTAAAAGCGCAAGGGGTGGGGGTGTCACTCAGTCCAGTGCTCATATACAGTCAATGGTTCCGATTTTAGGTTCTACCAGATGATTGCTTCCCAAACATGTCTTTGCTCTGCAGGATTTGTGGCCAATTAGTGAATCTGGGAAACGTTTGGGTTCCAGCGCAAACAAGTGATATAATGCAAATCAATTAAGTATTTGTGAACGGCTTCCAATGGTTTTGTTAAGAAGAAAAAATCTGGATGCAAATTAATGGACTAAGCTGAAGTTTAAAAAAAAAAGTTTTCTTTGTTTTTAATTTTGAAGAGAAGATAGAAGACTTTAACAAAGGTCTATCATGAAGTCAATCATCTTAATCTAGTATTCAATTAACTGAACAACTAATTTATGGGAAACAAAGTCCTACACAAGCATCTCATTCATTATCGCTTTAAAGATAGATAATACTAGTTAATTAATACTTGTTTTCACCAATATAACCTAATTTAACATATATTCACTTTTTTGTCGGCTGCAGACTTCAGAACTAACGTTTTTTCATCATGAGTATTCAAACTATCAATGGTCGTAACTGTTCTCTAAATTCCCCACACAACAAGGGGGGCTTTAAACGCAACACGTGAAGAAAACACGCAGCAGTCTTTCACAAACAGGTAAACTCTAAAGTTAGCCTCGCGTGTTTCTAAGCACCATAGAGTTGGGAAGCTGCACACAGTGGAAGTTCCGGTCTAAATGCCGCCGTTTGTGGTCCTCACCTGCGTTACTAACGGGATAAGAGTCTGCTCCACCGAGCGAGTTTTGATTTCCAGGCCGGAATCAAAGTTAGTGTTGCTGCACGGAGATGAAGCCATTCCCGCCGAGTTTGTCCTCTGTGCGATCCAGTCACGATGTGCGGTCCAGCCGAGTTTCCGCGCCGCTTTTTTGGCTTTTGCTGCGTCGCCGCGGCGGTCCTCCGGGTTGTGCGGTCGGCGGTGGAAAGGCTCTCCTCGGCCGCGTTAATCCGCTCCAGCTCGGCGGTCGGCGCCGCTAATGTCCGAACAGTTTACTCCACAGTGGCGGGGAGAGGACTGCAGCACACCACTGTGGGCAACCACACTCACGCTGCGTGGACACACCTTCACTACCCACTGCCCATTCATTTCCTCCCAGGAACATTCATGAATACCCAGATTTTGATTTTCGTCTTCCATCGATATTGTTATAAAATCTTTATTCAAACTGGTTTTCCATGAAAAATTAGTCTTTTCGCCCAAAGTACTTTACAAGACTACAAGTACAACGGTTAATAAAGTAACATTCTTAGTACAATTTGCTTCATGTACTATGATGCACTCCTTTCTTTTTTGTTGTCAATTAGGTCACTAAAATGTCCTTTGTTTACCTCCAGATCCCATTTATTATCACAAGTTTAAAAAAAGAGCATCTAATTTCTTTCTTTTAAAGACCCCAATGCAAATCATGTTTATAATGGAGCATTCACCACATATTAAGAAAATCATGATTAAAACTCAATTTCTACTTTTTTTTCCAATTAAAATCGTTGTCAATCAGGAGCGGACAAAAAGTTGAAAAAAGCCTAGCAGTGACGTAGGTGCTACTACGGTAAGCCAGAAGCTTCCTGCTCTGCTCCATCCTGATGTATCCACTAGTACAGGGTTTCTCAAAGTGCGGCCGGGGGGCCAATGGCCGATTTTTTGTAGCCCTCAATAAATCCTAATTGATGGTTGTTAAAGCCAGCTTTACATTGCTTGGAAAAATATTGTTTCGTGGTTTCTGGCGACATCTGCAGGAAAAAAGATGATTACACTTGGTTATCAACGGTACAGTGTATTAATTTCACCACAAGAGGACAGACAAAATTTTCGATGTCACTGCCTCTGCGAAAGGAGAGAGAGCCAGAGCAGGTTCCTTTGAAGAAAAAACGTGTTGGCAAGGAGAAAAGGCTCTGTCAAGCTAAGTGGACAAATTCTTTGTCCACTAAATGCTTTGTCGCACCTCATGGTTTGGATAAAGTCATGTGCCGGATTTGCAAGCAGGTAAATGCAATGTTCAAAGAATTCAATATAAATCATCACTATGTTACAAATCATAAAACCTATGACCAATGTACCGGCAAGGAGCGCAACAATAAGCTCCGACAATTACAACGAGGCTATGCCGCACAGTAGATAATGTTTACAAAAATGGCTAAGTCCAGTGAAGCTGTGAGAGAAGCTAGCTACGTTGTGGCTTTGGAAATGGCCCGGCGTAGCCCTTAAGTAACGGGGAGTTTGTAAAAACAATGTATACTGAAAGTAGCTGACATTGTTTGTCAAATGATACAATTACTAGACGAGTAGAAGATCTGGGCAGCAACCTCTGACTGCAACTGGGAAAACATCTGGAGGGCCTGGTTAACTGTAAGTGACACTTGGTCATTAAAGTTATTAAAAACACCTTTTTCTGTTTATCCTTTTTTTAATTTTTTTTTTTTACCAAAACTGGCCCCCAGTCTAATGTCGAGTTCCTACAAAAACTTTGAGAACCCCTGAACTAGTAGATAAATAGATCCATGCACGTTTATGGGTGTAATCACACTGGGAAATGACCCAGTGCACTAAACTTGATTTGAGAAACCTAAGCGGCAGAGGGTGAGGGTGAGGGTGAACTGCGTCGCATTTCACGTGGGTATGCTCTCAAGCACAGAAGTTTACATGTACTGTAAATGTATGTATTGACTTTTTGTTTTAGCAAGACTTTTTAAAGTTATGAAACTGATGTTGCTATGCCTTTTTTCGAGCGCTGGCATCTACGCGCTAACGTAGCTCACAGGCAACTATGGATTACATAATTTAGTGGGAGTGACGTCTGGATTAGAAGAAACTATTTTTCTATAAACTGTCCATTAGGAGGGCTAAATGCAGGGGTAGGGAGAAGTCGTAGGATAGGGGAAGAATTCAGATTTGGCCTAAGTCCTAAAAAAACGGTTTTGTTTTATATTTTGCCTAAAACCACTCTAATTATAATTAAAAGACCACTGCGGATGATTTTGTAATAGATCAAAAGATAACTGAAATGGGACTTTAAGTATTCCTTCACTAAAAGATCTATATAACTCAAGAACACTGTTGTGATCAAAACGCTAGCATGAACTAAAAAACATTCCAACTACAGTATTTTTTAGGGTCAGAATCAGGTTGTTTTTTGTGTGCATATTTTGGTTGGGGGTGCGACTTATACTCAGGTGCAACTTATTTAAAAAGAAATAAAATTGCATTGTGCACATTTTTTTTAGACGATTTTTGGAGCCAACTGGTATGCTTATAACATTTGAGTGTGTGTGGACAAGCCCCGCCCCCTCTAGATTTGTATTACATCTAAACCTGACCGTAATGATTATAAACATCCAAACAAACAAAAAACATCCTTCTTTCTTCTTCCCTCCTTTTTATTTCCGTCTGGTCCAACAAAAAACTGTTACAAATAACAACTGTTCTAAATTACAAAATAGGTTAATTCAAATTCACACGTAGTGTGTCAAAAGATTCAAAACCCCTGTTGAAACAGAAAAATATGTCAACACAAGAGGCCTATAGCTCTCATCTGTATGCTCAGCTGTTGGACAGGACAAGTTTAAAAAAAAAACCTAAATAAATCAATTTTAAAAAAGCAACGACCACTAGAGGGCGCTATAGGGTGTGTGTCAGTATTTGCAACTGACAGCAATGCAGAATTGCTAGCCTCAGCAGAATTGTTCCAAAGTGATACTTTGTGAAAGCAGTTTAAAGGCCCGTACACACCGGGACGAATTTCGCGCGCGATATTCGCCGACGTTTAACGCCTCGTGACTAAACAAAGGGCACCAATGTGAGTGTGCACACCGACGCGTAAAACGCCACGCGTAAAAACTTCTGTTTTTTAAAAAACGCCTCGGGTTCGTTTTTTTTGGTTTTCCGCGTCAAAAACTATACGCCCAATGAGAATGGCGCTTTTGCACACGTGTCTGGAGCTTCTGAAGTTACAGTAAAACACAACTTGGGGGCGCTCAAACACAAAACTGCCTTTCTGAGCACACATACCAGCGAAGAAGATAGACGCCAAGTAGCATCTACACTGCCGCAAAGAAATAATGACGGACATTCTAAAATATCCCTGAAAACGCTCATGATCCATTTTCAGCTCTTGTACCAGTCGATAAAACTCCCCATGTTCTTCTCTTCTCGTAACTTTGGGATGTACCCAAAATCGGCGTCTTTTCTGGCGTCTTTCATCATTCAACAGAACAATAATTTCTTCATCGCTGGAACTGGAGCTAGAGCTACTGGTGCTTGAAATATTCATGTTTTCTTTGTTTGATTCTGACAATCGCGTAAATACTTGCTCTCTTCTTCTGAGTGAAAAGCGACTTTAAGAAGCGTGAAGTTGCGCAGCGCCACCTTGTGTAAAGGAGTATTTCTGTTTTACATTAAGCGCCATCTAATGTCAGGGAATGAAATTGCATGTTCGCTCAGCGAAAATCGCTTGTGTGTGAACACAAAAAACGTATTGAAAAACGCTGACGGAAAAAGGCCGTCGAATATTCGTCCCGGTGTGTACGGGCCTTAAGGATAAAAAATATGAATATTTTGTGATATGAAGTGATTCAAAAAGGTTTTGTTAGCGTGTTCTTTATGCTTAGGAAGTCTGAATAATTGTTCATATGCTTCGCTAATATACTACATTCCTCCTATGTTTCATGAAGATAAATAGGTATCAATGTCCATTTTTACTACTGTATTTTAATAGTTTATTTTTTCCAAAAGTGCAACTTATATTTTGAATTATAGTATACATTTGGAGTTATTGTTATGAAAAGTTAGCTAATTGTCATTTTGAGGTAAAATTGAACCCGTTATGCTTATGAGGATCAATTTTAATTTTCAAAAAGCACAAGAAAAGAATAGAACAGAATGAGGTTCTTTTTGTCTTCCATGTGAGTACAAAATGTTTTCTTTATTTTAATAAGATTCATCTAAGAGCAAAGATGTAGTTTACTGTGAGAGTTTTTGTCTTGCATTTTTCCTCTGGAGGAAAAAGGTTTGCTACATCATTATCCTTACTTGTCTGATCAAGTGCAAAACAAAACCACACAAAAAGAAGATTGTTTCGGAAATATGTACATGTAACAGAGTTGCACAGTGGTCAGCACTCTTGGTTTACGCAAGAAAGATTTTGTTTAAATCCCAGTTTGGACCTTTGTGTTTTGAGTTTGCGTGTTCTTCTTCATACATGTGTGAGTTTTCTCTGGGCGCTCCAGCTTCCTCCCACAAACTGAAAACATGCCTAATAGGTTAAGATAATATAAGATAATCCTTTATTCGTCCCGTGCTGGGGACAGTTGCAGCAAAAAAAAAAAAAAAAAAAAAAGAGTAAGAGAAAATAAATTGGTTATAAATTGTTCCTTACGTGTAAATATAAGTATGGAATGGCAAAATGTCCAGAGTGTGTGCATTGACCATATAAGAGAACCAGAGTGAGTGAATGTGTGACATCACCCATAGAAATTGGCTTATTTCTAACTCCAACCAAATAAAGTTCATTCAGTCACCAGTTGGAACCAAATGTTGTCAGTAGGTAGTGATTTGTCAGAAATCTGTCAATCAAACATTTTGAACATTGGACGTGGGGGCCAGCAGGCACCACCTGCCTTTTAATAGGCAGGAGCTCGTTTGATCTCCTGTACCTGACCGTGTACCTCGTCTCTGGCTCGTCTGTGCTCCTGCTACCACACTTGGTTGTGGATCCTGCCTCTGGCTCATTTTGTGCCCCCAGCCGTTCCCCCACCCATCAACTGCTGGACTATTCAAACATGTAGTTGTAGTCTTGGTTAAGCTTATTCTTCTCTAAGAGTTCTGGTAAATCGCCCATCTGTCCTGGGGAGGATCTCTCCTTCATGTGGACATCCCTGAGATTTCTTCTTTTTTTCCCATGGGATCCATTTCTTTTAGGAGTTTTTCCTTACCGAGAACTGTTTAGTCATAGTTTAGCCACTACCTATTGAATTGTATGACTTCATGTTCTTTATGATTTCATGTTTATTATACAATTACCGCTATGACACCCATTATGACGACAATTGTTGTTATATTGGGCTATTTAAATAAAATTGAATTAAATTGAATCTGATTGAAGGCATCTGATTGGTCAGTTTATAACTTAAACAATTTGCAATAAAGAAAGAATACCATTTAAAAATAATTAGGCTTATCAAGAACATGCTAAAGAAGGTAAAAGAACAAGAACAGTTATTCTGATCGATAAAATGAGTAATAGCTGATGTAGCGGCTGCGGGTTTATGAGCCGCTAGAGAGGCTGCGGCAGGTCCTGTTTGCGACGCGCTCCACAAAAAACTATGACCATGAAATCCACTTTTCTTGTGTGTCGTGATTTATTCCACTTCACTATTGCCTCAGATGACACATGTGGTACGATCCATCAGAAAAGTATTGTACATAATCCATAATCAAGTGTAAAAGCGGTCAACAAAAAATACTGGGCCCTGTGCACCCTCTCTGTGTCAAACCAACAAACCAAACTAACACAGGTGACAGGTGCGCCTAAATGACATCTTGACTAATCACGTGACCAAAAATGGAATTATAAACAAACATGATCATGGCGACTACAGCTGATTTAACCCTAACCCTCTATAGAAGACAATGGGATTTTGGCTTCTTGAAACCAGCAGGTACTTCCTATTGGAAATGCAAGGGGGAGGGGTCACTCAGTCCAGTTCTCACATACAGTCAATGTGTGTACCCCGCCTTCATTTCTCAGTAGCTGGGCAAATGGATGGATGAAATAGATTGATGGATCAATGCACAGACATACAGGCAATGAATATTAAAAACATTAACAATAAAACATCAATCTTTAGACATTAATAGGCTACCATTGGCTTCGGAGGACACTGTGTTAACACTCCTTTAACATTAAATTCAAACAGTGTCAGCAGTGCAAAACACAAACGCTTGAACCCCTGTGATGTAAAATTACAACAGAATCCTGAAGGCGTTTGTGTTTCTCATTTAACATCTACAAAAAAAAAACACTTTCAAGTGCTTCATTTATCCCTGTATTGAAAAATTCTCTATTCCCTCATCTTTTCCTTCAAGTCTTTGCAGCCATTTGAAGAAGTTCCTTCACCACTGTATTTAACAACAACCGCATATTACTGTTTAAGTGGCCTTAAATTTAGTGTTTAGTTAATGACTGCAATCTATGGCTTTCCTTAAGTGAAAAAGCAGCTTCCCCAGGTGCCGTAAGGTCTTCATCATTATCTGTTATAGTTTATGAGAGAGATTTATTCCTAAAAACATGTTATGAAATGCCCCATTACTTTGCAGTGTATCTGTTTGAAGTAAGCAGCTGCCTGTATTGTCACTGCCGTTGGATTTTGGACAAGTCTTATAAAAGGTTGCCTCACAAAAAGATTTTTTTAAAAATCCAGTTGTGATTTATCTATGTTTTTGAACATAACCCTGGCACCAAATGTTAAACATTATTTCTGCTTTTGTTTTTGTTTTTAAGCTATAACAATAATCGATTCTATTCAGCTGTGTAAAAGACTTTTGTCTTTTACACAGCTGAATAGAATCGAATGTTATAATGTTAATGTTATGTTATTGTTAACTTTTGTAAGTAATAATCTTCTTTTTAGATGCTTCTTTCGTGCGCTCTTCACATCAACAAAAGTGTCCCAATTCTCATTCAACACTCAAAGTTCTCCTGACCAGAAACAATGTCAGCTCCAAGAGAGAATGCCTCGGAAAATGTGTTTGTTCGGAATTGATCAGTCTTCAAATCCAAAACAAAAACCAACACATTTTTTGTCCAGATATCTGAGTTTGACTGGACCGTTGCCCAAGTTTTGGTTTTCTCTAGTGGTTTCACAGCTATTTCCAACTCTCCAAGCGCTGTCGTTCACTGAGAAGTGGTGAGTAATACTCCATTTCACAAACAGAGCAGATGGCTGGTGGCAGACACGGATTGTGAGAACGCTGTTAGTGGCGACTTTCGCTGCTTGCCTCAACATCAGCTGTGGTGGTTGGCTTGCTCTCTGTGTGAGCAGTGGGCACAATTACTGTGTGCCTCTTTTTTGGGCGTGTTAAAGCTGTCTGCCACTCTCAAGCCCAGCTATTATTTATTTAAAACCCCACAGCTATGCTTGAGTTCAAAACCTCCATGTTTGCCTTGGTTTTGCTCCAGACTCACAAAAGACACCGACAGACAGTCACACACCTACACTGCATCATTACGATGGTATGCAAGCGGTGGCGTTGACGTTGTTGTGTTCTGCTGTAATGAATGCTTCTGCTACCAGTAAGATGATATCTGAATGTTTTCTTGCTGATGCTAATCTACACGTTGGCTCTTTTCCAGATGATTAAAAACCGACTCTGAATGGTCTTTTGAACAAGTTCTTGTGGCATTTTTCTGATAATGGGGGATGTAATTTAAAGAAAACCAAACTCCAAATTGCTTTTCTCGGTATGTTTTTTAGTCAAATCGTTGGGAATCAGGAGCGAACATGAAAAAGCGGTTAAAAAAAAAGAAGCTTATTTGATGTTGCAAAAACGCTGGGTGGGCCACAAGCTCCCTGCTGCAAGCTCTCAGCAATAGGGAGGGGAAAAGGGGGCGGGGTTGCTCTGGGCCAACAGCTTAGAGGCTAAGTACTTATGAACTACTGCTGCTCTGCAGAAACTATGTCTTAGAAAATGATACAGATGTTTTGATTTTGGCCAAGAAGAACATAATTGTAATTAAAAGACCACAGGGAACACTTTGAAAATAGATTTAAAAGTGATCAGAGAAGAACTGTGCACACACCACTCTTGTGTTTTCTCATCCACTCTCTCCAAGTACATTCATTGATTCTTTTGCCGCTGTGTTTGAGACTCTAACATCTGCAACACTGTGCTTGAGAGGCGCTCACTTCTCCATCCACTTCATTCAGTGTGTGTTCTCACAGCTAGTGGCCAAACAGATACAAATATTTGAGTTTGTAAGATTCAGAATTTTATGACATCAGTTGATTGAGAAAGGGAAAAAGAGTAATCCCAATACATTACTGCCTTTGATTGAATTGTGTGATAAGATGCATCCTGGTCATTGTGGGATGTTGTAACATAAAAACATTTGGATAGTATCTATTTTTTTTTTGTATTACATCACAGAGCAGTTGCGTGTAAGACAGCACAGCTTTTTCCTGAAACCTGCTGCTGAACTCAGCCTCTTAGCACAACACAGTGACCAGAAAGAGTTCAAACTGAGGTGAGCTCTTCAGCTAGCTTTATGATGGGCTTTATTTACTGACCCTAAAGAAAAAATCGGGGCTAAAAGTTCCCAAGTTATAATATGCAATGTTTATATAGTGCAGCTTTTGGGTTCTGTTGTCCCTTGCATTTGAGATTTGTTTGCGTATTTAAGATGGTTTGTTTATTTATTTAAAAATAAGGATCAGGTTTTATTTTATAGACTAACGCCTTTTATTTTATATCTTCTTGAATTTCTTTAAGTTTGTGAAATCTGGGTTGATTTTTTTTTTGTACATTGGTGCTTTAAGTTGCTAAGTAGTCTTCAAACTTTTTTCTTGCTGCGTCAGTTAGTTGTTTGCTATCAGTCAATTGATTTTTTTTTTAATCTATTCTTTCATTCTTGAATTACACTGTCAAGAAGATGGCATCATCTTCTGACTTTGTAATTTGTTTTGTGTGTTTTCTAATCAATGTAGGACTTAAAATCCTTAATAGGGTTTGACATATGTGCATTTTCTTATTTTTCGTATTGTAATGCCAACAAATCAAATCAAATTCAATTCAATACAATTCAATTAAAGTGAAATAAAATAAAATAAATTGAATTGAAATCAATGCAATTGAATTAAATCAAAGTTATCTTAACAATGAGTGATTTTATTTTTAGCTTAAATTCCTTAAAACAAGGGGATTATGGGAAATGAACCCTACCTTCAGTGCACATAGCAGACTCAGCAACATTGCAACTAAGACTGAAATCAAACTGCACAAAATGAATTAAATAATAAAGGCAGTATAAATATGGGTAAATAATCTGCCTGTTCTTAACAACTGTCCTCCTGTCATGAAGGCCCCTCCGGGAAGAGACTGATTTAATTACATGTGAAAACAAGAGAACCAGGCAGCATCCAAGTGCCATCTGAACAATCAGCCCAGAAAATAAGGCTTCTCTCCAAGTTTATTTGTGTTGTTACATAATCATCTCACATACACTCATTGTCATTCCGTTTCCATTTTTCCAAAGGGAGCTTCGGTTTGAAACAACAGCAAACACACAGACAGGGAAATGTGGAGATGACAAGCAAAAATGATCATTAATGTGACAACAACTAGACACAAAGAAAAAAAAAAGCCAATTTTCTACTCTCTTTCCTCACCTTCAAGACATATATAAATGACACTGAAAGAAAAAATGCTCTTTCTTGTGTTCATACAAAGAGGTCGTTTTTTTGTATACTCATGGTGCAGGAATAATTTGAATTAAAACTAGTCCCTTTGTCTTAAAAGAAAAAAGACTAGACAACAAATTTTGACATATCGATTCATTTAAAATCACAAAAACATTTTTTTAAGTAAATTAAGGTCAGTAGCTGAGAAATACATTCAGTCACTGAAAAATCCAAGTGATCCTTGAATGACCCCATCATTCCTGGGTGTAAACAGAGAGCTCTCATCCCATTGGTGTAAGGACACGCTCACTGCTAAAGCTGACTCTTTACACCCTTTTGTCCAAAACCCAACTTTTTCTTTCCTACAGCCACAAATGTTTTATCAAAATAGTCCTGCGTTACATAAGCAGCTGCTCAGATTTCACCACAGGCGGATGATGAATGGGTAGTTAAAGCAGAACAGAGATAACGGAGACCCCCTTTCACAGATGCCCCCGTGTGTCTCAGATTCTGCCTTGCTGAACTTTTTGAGATAAGGGGCATAAATCCATGGGTACACTCCACATAGAGCTCGTCTTGCCAAGTTTGGCTAAATCTTGTTTTACTGAGACTGAGGGGAGGGGGACAATGGCAGTGCAAGCATAATCCATTTTTCTACCTCAGAACTGATGACAGGGTATCTGTTTTGTCTTTATAATGCATTGCATTGGATCCACTCACTTGTGCTCTGCCTGTCCTCTACTTCTTCATCTTACTGTCAGCCTTATCCATGCTTTTTTTCCCCTAAGCTGGCAATTATGATAGTCCTCGTAATGATAACGGGTTCTTGGACACGTTGTATTTTAAGCTTCCCTTCATGGATGCCTGAAAAAATTATTCACCTCAGCCTTTGACATTTAAAGACCGAAAGATTCCATCTTCTTTTTTTATCTGTTCTTCATTTTTCTTTCCTCAAACAAACAAGCATTCCTGGCAGGGATCTTCGCTCAGCTGTGACCAGTCAGCCTCAATCAAGACTTGACAGACGACAGTGCGATCTGACATCACAGCTGCAGCTCGGTTATTGATAGAGTCATTTCATGCTAATGTGAAAAGTGTTGTTTGTGTCATTGTTGATCAATTCTGTAACTATTTTTTGCTTCCTTTTTTCCCTGATGGCTGATGCTGCTAATTTTATTGGGACCATGACAAAACCTACTTTCTTTGTTTGTTCCTGTTATTAAATGTCTGCATAAAACTTTCATGATGACTTTTCATGATGACCTATATTATTTCAGAAACATTATTACAAATAAAGCTCTTTATTATTATTAGTACATTTTTTTTAGAAATTTATAGTAACTAATAAATGTTTACCACCACTGAAAACCTTTTTTCCCCATTATGGCTTATTGTACAGATTAAGTGCATATGTATAAGCAAGGTCATGTACCTTAACAATTCCTACAATTCTTTAAATGTAAAAATTAAAGATTAAGGTGCATCTTGTGAATTAAAAAATATTCATTGCTTTAAATTTTCTTGAATGAATGAAAATGAACGATGAATAAATTTTCTGATCATTTCTCGCCATCTAGTGGCCTTTCTGCACAAATGCAGATTTCAACCAAATGTACTGAGCTTTTTTATTTTTATTTATTTATTTATTTATTTATTTATTTATTTTTACAATGATTCTAAAAATAATACAATAAAGTAAAATGTTGTTGATTCAAAAGCCAAATAGAATATTAATGCGCAACCGGAATTTTTCATTTTGTATTAGTGGAACTATTGACATTTGGTGACGGTTTCCCCACGGCCACATTTTCCGGTAACTCCTCAACTTCTGCATGAAAAATGTCGGCGTCCATATGCCAGGCATGCCATGTCGCTTGTTGTGCAAACGGCACTCCAAATGTTGTTTCTTGGGGTCACGGGGGGATCATTGCTTTCGGCACGTGCAGCTCGGTCGCTCTTTACGACCCAAAGGTAGGGAGATTAGAGGGAGGGGGGGGGTAAGGTCTAATTTGAGATCCCTCAGCCAGTTATATTATAATAGAGCAGAGAGTCAGTCAGTGGTGAAAATTGTTTGTTTTTGTAAAGATCCGCTGTGTTTGTTTGCTGTTTTCGCAGGAGAAAAGTGTCGTGTGCATGCTGAATGGACACACAGGCAGAGTGAATGCTCTTCAATGGGTTCACAGCAACAAACAAAGTGGTGAGACACACACACAAACAAACATACAAAAAAGAATTCCGAGTTCCCTACAACAACCATTTTAAAACTAGTCATTTACATTTTTCAGCACAATAAAAAGTAGTGCCATAAAACAAAAGTGTGAGGCCCTCCGGGTGATGCAATTTTACAGTTTTAGTTTGAAAACCTCCTAAATGATAAGTTTTCCTTTGAAAAAAGTAGTTTCTTTTAATTGTGATTACGCAGTTTAAAAACAAAAATTATGTAAAAAAACGTCATTTTTAAATCCTAGTAGTAGGTTTAGGGGCTGTCATCTGGACTTAGTTTTTTTAAATAAGAAGACGTTTCACCTGTTATCCAAGAGGCTTTGTCAATTCTGAGATAGACACGTCATTTTTAAAGACTTTTTCTGCAGAGCAGCAGGAGTTTATCAAATCTCCCCTCTGAGTTGTGATCGGGACTGTTGGCGCTGAAGTAATTACGAAGTCATTACACCAATGATGCCTTTAGCAAAGAATAGTACACTTGAAATTCGAATTATTGAGTATACCTTAGCATAAGTATAGCAAATATACACTAGACTAGGCCTGCATAGTAAATCAAAAATGTATCATTATTTCGATATCAAGCTGTGCAATACGCATATCGCAAATGCTTACCTTAAATGTGCTAAAACCATCTTATGGCAGCTTAAAGTATTAAACAAATCAAATAAATCCTTTTATGCATTTAACCAATCAAATGGGCTTCTTTTATGTTAGATGTTGGCCTCCTATGCAGACTAGGGTTAAGGCTTATTAAATTAATCTGTTACAGTGAAATGGAAATTATGTTTTTGGTTGTTTTGCTATTTGTTCATGTATCGCTATTTATAGTATCATCACAATATTGATCACTAATATCGCATATTGTCAGTTTTCTTACACTGCTCTGCTCTACACTAGACCATGTATGTGTAGGAAGTATACAAACTGAATGCTTCCTCAGCCTAAATTGGAACATTTTAATTTCACAATAAGTGGTTCATAAAAATTAATTTTCAAGTATACTGCTTCACTTTTAGTATAGACTAAGTATACTTGTAATACTTTTAAAAAGATTACTTTTTGTTTAATGGCGTATACTTGTTATAGCGGTTTTCTACCTTCTTCAAAGACCCAAAGCGCTTTACAGTCACACACACATTCGCACACACATTCACACACTGGTGGCGGCTCCGCTGCCGAACACTGGCGCCAACTACCCACCAGTGGCAAAGTGGGGTTCAGTGTCTTGCCCAAGTACACTTCCACATATGGGCAAGGCGGGTATCAAACCCAGAATTTTCCGATCCTAGGTCGACCGCCCTTCCACTGTACCATGGCCGCCCCACTTTTCACTTAGGGTGACCATAAAAATAAAGATCCTGAGCTTCCAACAGAAAACGTTCAGCTTCTACCAAGTTCTGTCACATAATTCCAACAGAAAATGAAGTTTAATATGGTTCAATTTATTACAAAGGATCACTTTAAGTATCACTTAAAAAGAATGCAAGCTTATATATATATATATATATTTATCCTGCCCACAGCTCCGGAGTGTCACCTCGTATCGGGAGGCTCGGATAATCTGCTCATTCTTTGGGAGGCTCGAGATGAAAAGGTAAATGCAGACGTTTCTCATTTTGACGTCTCATGCTTCACGTTTAGTCAACCGAACTGAATAATTGTGAACTGTAGATACATGCTTTATATGGCGTTTCTCATGGCCTGAATAGATTCATGTTTTCTTCTCAGTTTGCCAAGTTGATGGAGCTGAAGGGTCACACGGAGGCCGTGTGTGCGGTGGATGCCGTCTACATGGATTCAGACATCCTCGTTGCCTCCTCTGCATCCGACTCCTCAGTTAAATTGTGGCTCTGCAATGACCGGAAAGAAGGTAAAAGCTTGTGACTTAAATGATTGTTTTCAGAGCAACATCATAAGAATTAAATATATAAAAAAAGATCTAAATAACTTTTATGTTTATTAACATTTCTGGCTTTAGTTTTTGATTAAAAAAGTATAGCTATATTACCCAAAGTCAAAAAGGTCCTAGATGTGAAACCGGTGGGAATCTTTAGGCACCTCGATGATAATTCAAGGGGGCAATGATTCGATTATGAAACAATTATGAATGCATCCTGACTATCTGCTTTAAAAAAAAAAAGTTTTCTCTCCACCTCAAGAGACTAGACTTTCGACCAACTTTGACATATTCCGTCAGGGGGGGAGGGGGGGGGGGGCACAGCGAACCCTCTCAGGGCTCCAGACTGCGAGCAATTGGTCGCATTTTGCGACCAAAATTTGAGAGAGTGCGACTGAATTTTACATCCAGTCGCACATGCGCGACCAGTAAATTTGCCTCCCCCACCCTTCGTATTTTTTATACATTAAACGTGGAAGGGGCACGTCAATGATCAATGAAATAATCAATGAGACGCAAGTCCACACGGACGCAGGCAGACACACACACTCGCGCACATACTCATGAAACGCGAGCACGTACACTCTCGCGTGATACCTGTCTGTGAGGCGGCCACTGCGTGTGAGAAGAATAGGGAAAGCCACTGTGAGTGGCTAAAATGTGTGGAGGGGGAGGGGCCTAGAGATAATCGAGTGCGCGTAAACATCTGCGGGAAGGAAACTGAGACAAGTATCACAACCTGATATGTGCGTCTGAGCTATGAGCAAGTGAACTATTGATTCGTTCTTCTGACCTGCAGCTGGTGTCCCAGTGCCAGAGTGTACAGCAGGGGTCTCAAACTCGCGGCCCGCGGGCTATTTGCGGCCCCCAAGATGATATTTTGCGGTCCCCGCCTTAATATGAAGGTTTAATGTTACTGCAGCCCGCCAGTTTGTATGAATGACACTTTTTCATTGTCGTGCGCTGAGCTGACAAAGCAACCAATCACAGTGGTGTATATGACTCTTGGGGGCGTGGCAATGACCGGGCTTGAAAGCAGGACACCTGACAGCCTCCTCCCCGGACCACATTAAGGAGTTCCTTACTTTCCTTTAGAACGTATTTATTCGCTCGTAATTTTTTTAAATACATGCAGTCCGTGCTGAACTTTTCTCTGGGCCGCACAGACCCGGAGGAAGGTTTAGGTTTTGGTTACGGTTACGGACGGTTACGGCGGCGCATCAAAGGGTTTATGCGCGGCTGTTATTACGGCAGCTCATCGCTCCCGCGGGAGTCGGGTCAGCTGAGGAGAATAAATGTCCCACGCGTACATGCGTGACAGCTAACGGGGCTTGAACTTTAAACACGCTCGAGCAAAAACAACATTAGTTTTAGACACACTGAAAGTACGTGGGGAAAATGCAACGATAGACGTGTTTGAGATGAACCGGCACCTCGCGTGGATCATTGGGGAGACCAGGCGGGGGGGCTGTGAGATGAAAGCGAATCTGCAGCAAGACTGAAAGAGAACAGGAAATTTGAGTTGTCCTTAACATTCAATTTAGTTTTAATATTCTTCTCCCCCTTAGTATGATCTGTGTTATTATATATTTTATGATTATTTTAAGGTTTTGTGATGTATGTAGCCTTTTTTAATAAATTGGTATTTTAAATTATTTTAATTAATCACTCCACTACAAAAACCATCAGGACACGTGTCCCATAATGCATTGTTTTGTAGTCTGTAGGGCAGCTTTCAGTCAGTTCAGTTTCCAGCTGTGTCCGGGTAGGTTTGCCCCTTGCTCCCACCCCTTTCTCGCGATATTTTTGTGATCTCAAACACGCTTATTGTGCATCTTGGCTGCACCTATTTGGTGTCACAAAGATAAATTTCCATCCGTTTTCTTTACTATTTGTACTGTCATGACAGCGATGGTGCTGTCAGTTTACCTTCTTGTTGCATCTTCAAAAGTGCAGAATAAAATGTGACACTGAATTTGAAACAGCACATTGTAATTTCTGCATCTATTATTAAAGTATTTATTAGTAATACAGTGGAAATGATTAGATTTGGTTATAATGTTGATTTACGGTGTGCGCCCCTAAATTTTCTGGTTGTGCCCCTAAAATTTTCAGTTAGGGGCCACTGTGCTCCTAGTGAAAAAAGTTAGTCTGGAGCCCTGCCTCTTTCACTGAGCTGCATGTTTGCTTTGCAGCCCTTCCTCTCGTTTGTGCGTTTAAAAAGTTCCGCTCAATACTTTAACTTTAAATGAATTCATTGTTGTGGTTTTTTTTGATCCTCAAAGATTCACAAAGTCATTTATGGATCATGGATTTTCCCTCCAAACCCCGTTGAAACCAGAATCTATTTGAAAATAATCAAATCGCCGTGACCCTTTATTTACCCACATTCCTACAAAGGTTGCTCACAGAATCTCTTCCCTGCTCCAGTCACTATTTCACAAACTTTTAAAGACCCACACATAAAAAAACAATAGTTCAAAGTCCACTAAAAGGAGTTGGTAAGAAATGGAAATGATTTTTGGAGCTCTAGTATGCCTCCAATGGTTCTGGATTTATAAGTGTAGGATTCCTGTTTCTGAATGAAGGGAGGATGCTGCTGAAGAATTGCTGACGTTTTCCCTGTGCGTTTGTGCTCCTTAGCTAAGTGCCTCCATAGTGTGTCTTTTGGCAGCGGTTTTGTGACGGACGTTTCTTTGGCTGTGTTACCAGCCACTACAGGTAACCCGCTCTCAGTGTAAACACTCACTTATTTCTCTCTAACAACCTCAAAACTCTTGTTTTGAAATACTTTGTTTTGTTGCAGTTTTGCACCATTTTCTTCAGTTTGACACGCTAAATCAAAAAATAAAAACTAATTTCCTCTACTTTTGAATTCGTTTTCTGTAACAAGGCTCTGTGTTTCGTACAGTTCCCATATTGGCTTGTGGAGGCGACGACTCCCAGGTGTATCTGTACCTGCTGCGCGGTGAGCGGGTAAGCTGACATCCACAGCTTCAACTAGTTGTGTCAGAGCACATTTTTAGTAACCTGCTCCGTGAAAACACTCCATAAAGCTCCAGAAGGCCATGACACTGAAAGGACATGAAGACTGGGTTCGGGGAGTAGAGTGGGTGTCAACACGTGAGTTATAACACTTGTGTTATGTTATGTTGCATTTTTTAATCAATAACATTTGCATGCTTACAGATGTTTTAGAAATGTATTACTAAATGATTAAAACAAACTCGTCAATGGAAAAAAACAAAACTTATGTTAAAAGCAAAGTGTTACTGTTAAACATGAGTTATTTTTCTTAAAGCAAAAGAGTAAACATGATGTAATCGCAGACCCTCTATGGGCTTATTCTTGTTCTAAGAACAGATTTCAGTAAACCAGCATACCTATTTGTCAAGTTATAAATCTGCATTATTTACAATCTTAAATGTAATCTATCAAAAAAAGAAAATTAAATGTAATATATGTATGAAAATACCAATCATCATGAATGTTGATCTAATAGAATCAGATGTCATAAATAGATCATGTTAAAAAGTTACATATTTTATATAAACATTTTAGTATAAATACAGTTTTAAAAATTCAATGTATAAATTGTAAAAAGAATTATTAGATCTGTAAGAACAAATTGAAAATCTTTTTTTTTTTGTATATTTGGGGTTTTCTCAAGTAAGACTGAAAAAGAGCACCTTTATTATACAATTTTTATGTATTTCCTGTTATGTCAATCACTTTTACCCTGAGCTTTGCCCCATGGGAAATGGAACTGGGCATTCTAGTTTTAGCAAAAACGCATGCACATCACTTAAAGACCCACTTTAGGTGTTTTTTGTGTGTGTTTTTATCATGTTCTTGTGACTTTTTCTGACGATGAAGGATAAATAGAAAGAAAATTCCAATTCAAATTAATATTTTTGAGAAATTCTCTATTTAAATCGTTGAGAATCAGGAGTAGATGAAAAATTAAGTTTGAAACTCTGAGGCGAATTTCTTATAAACTCCCGTCGCTCTGCAGAAACTATATCCTAGATCAGGGTTTTTCAACAGGTGTGCCAGATATGGTCAGGTGTGCTGTGGGAAATTACCCTCATTAACTGATCTATAAACATTTTCCATTTCCAGGATATCAGCTCTGTGTTCATCCAAACAGGCCCTGATAAACACTGAGTAGTTAGGAATATGTAAGATTGTAAAAAACTTTTTTCTTTGTGTTTATTTGATTCTATTAAAGAGATATTGATAAGAATGACGGTACCGCGAATTAGCCGCAGCTCAGTTTTCGGAAAAGGGGAAAGCCCCTTCAACTGTCTCCACCAATCATTCTTGGAGGCTTAATCACACGTCATCAGTCTGACCAATCAGAAGTGGTTCAAGTCTTCACTTCCTTGTTCTGATTCTGCTGATAAAGTCTCTCAGTTCTAACAAAAATACCAGCTAAAGCTCGTCTTCAGCGGTGTAGCTTTCCACAGAATCCGGTTTCAGACGATGGAACAAGTGAACAAAACAATGAAGCTCAGAGACGCTAGTCTGTCTGTGTTTGGTGGCTGTTTGCACTACATCTCCCATGATGCATTGGGTGAAAGTGCCCTCTGATGAAATCAGAGGTAAACAGTTTAGTTCTCCTTCAAGGTTTGTGTTTATTAACAGCCAAACATCCCAGAGTTTGGTCCAAGTCATTTTTCTAAATGAAATATTTTTTTAATGACGTCTGGATTATTTTATATGATAAATTTAAGACGAAGTAATAACAACATTTCAGAAACAGGGTTAAGGTGAAGTGGCCAACAGACACATTTAAACTGAATTCAAATAATTTAATCATCTAAAAAGAAAAAAAACATTTTTGTTAAAGTTTTCAAAGACTTCACCTTTGATTAAGACAAAAGAAAAACTAATAAAACTTCAACATGTTTATTTTTTGTGTAGCTACAGAAAACATAAATATGTTAGTTTTTTTGTGTAAAACATATCAAACATATTGTGATCATATAATTGTTCAAAATTTACATTTGCCTTTGCATCTGAATTGGAAAAAAAAATAATAAATCACAATTTAGAAAGAATATATTTGTTTTTTTGTGAGGTTACATACATTTGGATGTTAATAAACTGAAGGAAAAAACAACAACCAAGGGAAAATTTCAAATAATAATAATATATATTTAATAATAATTTGCTGAAAACTAACTTAACTTTTATTACGTCTTTTAGAAAAAAACATTGCGGAGGGACTGTACATCAATACAGACTATAGAGTTTCTCCTTTTTTAATTTGTGGATGCTGGTGTGCCGCGGGATTTTTGTCAAGGATAAAGTGTGCCTTGACTCAAAAAAGGTTGAAAAACACTGGTCTAGAAAACGTAACTAGTTTTTGGAATGCAGCTAAAAACTGCACAATCATATTTAAAGGACCACTGGGAATGCTTTAAAAACACAAATGTGTCATTCATACAATTTTATATTTCGCGCGCTGCGGGCGCGATGACTTAAAACTCCCTGTGGAGCGCGGGCGTCGTGACCGGCCGCAGGCGGCGGACAGAGGCGTGGCCGCGCAGGGAAAACCCAGCACTGCTCCGTTTTTTAGGCGCTTGGTTAGCAACCTGGCTAAGTAGCAGCCCACTCGTTTTTAACGGTTCCAGTAGGCCGCCCTCGGAGAACGCGGATAACGGCTGCCCGGTAGGAGGGGCGGCACCCGCCTCCGGGACTGACCCCGCAAGATGGTTGTTCGAGCGCCACTGATGGGGAAACGACGCGGTAAGATGCGTTAGGTGGTCGTTAGCTCACGGCCTGGCGGCCAACAGACACCGCCCCCCTCCCTCTTCTCGTTTCCTTCCCGGCCTCCGTCATCAGCATGGAGCAGACCCTGAACCCTCACCCGCAGCTCCCGGAGAGCTCCTACAAGATGACCGAGGAGGACGTGAAGAGGCTGATCGAGTTCAGGGCGTCCAACGAGACTTTGTTTACAGGAAAGAGGAACTCTGCCAAGATTGCATGGAGCACTATCTTGAAAGGACTGGGACTGGAAGGGAAGCTGACCGCAGAGCAGATCGCCAAGAAATGGGACAACCTGCGGACGAAGTACAAGGACCTGAAGCAGCCTTATCAAGGCCAGGACCCCACCGGGGGTGTCATGGAGTCGTGGCCCTGGTTCCACATCATGGATGAAGCCATGCAGGGTCGCCTCTACAACACCAACCTGGTTCTGAGTCCGGAGAGCGCAGACAACGGCGCACAACACAGCAACGGGCAGCCGAACCAAAACCAGGAGAACACAGACATCCTGGAGTTTCTCATCAAGACGGAGATGGAAGACACAGTGGCAGCTGAATCGGCAGAGAGTGATGTGGTGGTTCATTCCGAGGCCGCGCCCACTGAAGGCGTCCCAATGGGGTGGAGGAGAATGACCGAGTGCTCGTACAAAATGACTGAACCGGAAACGGAGAGGATGATCAAACTTCGAGCAGCAAACGAAGCGCTCTTTACCGGCAGGAAACACTCAGCCAAGCCCGCCTGGAGGGCCATCCTGTTTGAGCTGGGTCTGCAGGGAAAGCTGACCACAGACCAGCTGGCCAAGAAATGGGACAACCTAAAGAGGAGATACAAGGAGCTGAAGTTTCCCTCTCGCGGCGTGGACACCAACCCAAGCTCCTGGCCCTGGTTCTACCGCATGAACGACGCCATGGAGGGACGCTTCTCCTGCGCTGCGCCCATCCTCACTCCCATAGTGGAGGACGAAGACGATGACTGCGAGCCACTCTCCCCGACGCCAAAGAAACGAGCCCGCCGGAGCCGAGGAGGGATGGCGGAGTTCCTGACGGAGTCTGAGATGGATCTGCTGGTCGATAACGAGGACAAGAATGGATCCACAGCTTTAGGAGATTTTCACCGACTCACAGAGTTCTCCTACAAACTAACAGACGAGGACACTCTGCGGCTGATTGAACTCCGAGCCTCAAACGAGTCTCTGTTCACGGGGAGGAGGAACACCGCCAAGCCTGCCTGGAGGGGAATTGTGAAGGAGATGGGTCTGACGGGGAAGATAACACCTGACCAGGTGGCTAAGAAGTGGGACAACCTAAAGACCAAATTCAAGGACTTGAAGTTCCCTCCGCGGGGGATGGAGGGGCAGACCAACCCGGCCTCCTGGCCCTGGTTCCAGCTCATGAGCGACGCACTGGAGGGGCGCCTGGTGGGAAAAGCTCCCAAAGTAACCCCCGTGTGGACCAACGATGAAGACGGCGTGTTTGTCTCATCTCCGCCCGTCGACAGGGATTGCTCTGTGGCAGACAGGAGCAGTGTGTCGGAGCTGGACAGCATGGTGGGCGGAGACAACGGCGAAGCTGACGGGAGCATCACGTACATTGACGCCAGTGGAGAGGAGTGTTCAATGCCGTCAGAGCTTTCGTATAAAATGAGCGACCAGGACACCAGGAGGATGATCAAACTCAGAGCCTCCAACGAGTCGCTGTTCACCGGGAGGAGGAATGCTGCCAAAGCAGCCTGGAAAGCCATACTGAAGGAGCTCGGCCTGCAGGGAAAAGTCTCCACCTACCAGATGGCCAAGAAGTGGGACAACCTGAAGAGAAGATACAAGGACCTTAAATATCCTCCTGTTGGGATGGAGAGTGTGGTGGATGGCGCCTCCTCCTGGCCGTGGTTTCACCTGATGAATGAAGCTATGGAGGGCCGCCTGGCGAACAGCGCCCCCCTCCTCACCCCCGTCACTCAGGACGATGAGCAGGCCCCTGACCCCGTCCCCAGACAGAGGCCCCGCCCCACCCCTCCTCTGCCCCCCTCTTCCTCCTCAGACTTTGAACAGGATGCGTTTGGGGACAACGCGCAGCCAGACCAGCGGAGCGTGGATCCGTGCGACAGGCCGCTGGGGGAGCTGGACCGGGAGTGGGAGATGGTGGAGCGGGAGCGGGCGGCGCTGGAGAGGGAGAGAGAGATGGTGGAGCGAGAGAGAGCCACAGTGGAGAGAGAGAGGGCAGCGGTACAGGCGGAGCGGCTGTGGCTGGATCGGGAGCGGGCGGCGGTGGAGCGCGACCGCGCCATGGTGGAGCAGGAGCGGTTGGCGCTCGGCCGAGAGAGAGACGTCCTGGACCAGAGGGCGCTGATGCTGAACTCGGTGGGACACTCGGGTCACCTCAGCAGCCTCATGTAGAGCTCATGGGGGCGTGTGCTACCCCAATCCGAACGTCCTATAACAGGAAACGGATCCTGCTCCTCTGCAGTACCACCAGCTGGTCATGGTCGAAAGCACGTTTTAGTGAGTGATGCGAACAGGTCCAGGTCACACCTTCACACCCGGGGCAGAAGTTTCTCTTTTGGACCTCTGCCAAAGACTGGATTCAGTTCAGAACCACAGACGCCACATGCCGACCAGTAGGGCAGCGTTTGAGGAGCCTGGGCTTGAACTAGTTTCTGCACTGACTACCAGACCCAATGAGTCGAGCTCAGTGAAGATGGTGCTCTCAGGGAGGAGGTTTGTGAGGAATGATTTCAGAATCAGACTCTGAGGAACCGCTACGATTGGCTCCACCGTGTGAAGACAGGAAGTGGTTTTGCTGCAAGCAAGAAAGAGGCAGAACTGTATTTTATTTACAGACGCACTGTTACTTCAAACCAATAACATTCTTCAGCATTTTCTCTCAGCTCTCCTCTCGTCACTTCATGTTGGATTTTTGACGGCTGACATGTGATGTACAGAAATAATTGGTAATGACATAGTTAATATATAAATAAGGTCATTTTATATAAAAATCTAAAAATGTATAAAAATCTGATCATGATTTCACATTAAATGTGTTTTTTTGAAGATTTTTTTTTTACTTTGAGTCATTTTACTCTGAAGTGTGGCTTCAGTGTAAATGTAAAAATAAATTAAACAAACAAAAAAGAATCACTGACCGCAATAAACTTTTAAATTAGCATTGAAAAAAAAAAAAAAAAAAAAAAAAAAAAAACAAATGATAATCAGATCAAGAGTTTTTTAAGACACTGTGTCAATTGGGTCATTTTGTTAAATACAATAAAATATTGGAAACATATTGAACAATTTGATAAGATGTACAATAGTCATGTCACAGAACAAATACAAAATATTTTACTTTGAAGGAACGGCTTTACGCTCCCATTTCCACAATGTAAAAACCATTAGACTTTTTGTTTTTGAATAGAAATATGTTATTACATAAATAAGGCAAGAATTCAGTCTTCTGGCTCTTAAAACTCCAGCGTCACCATGTTGTTCCAGTGGACACCAAATACATCGATGCCATCTGTGAATTATGTCTGCTCTCCTCTAACTGCTGAAGCGGTTTTTATTAACCGGCATTCATCATCATCATATACAGTCTAATAAATTTCATGCTGAACCAGCTTAAAAACCTATTACGAAGAGAAAAATACCTTATCTTGACATAATTGTTGTGGAATTCCCAAATTAAAATGCAGGAAGTGTAGTACAGAACAGAAAAAATAGTTTATTTAAATTCAGATAGTGTGTGGGGGACGACTCCTGTGTGAAGAGGGGGATCTTTGATGCAGAAACATTAGTCAGTCAGCCGGCATGCCTGCTGTTGGCAGAGCTTCAGACAAGAGCCAAAACAAATCTTTGTTGTCATTGTCATCAGCTGTCTCCTCACCAAGATGGATATAATATTAGACCCCGCTGCCTCGTGCCCCTTCCGAGAGGCAGACGGCTTTCAGTGGTGGCATTTGAAAAGAGTTTATTCTAGCTGTTCGTCTTGGCAGAGAGAAAACTGGACCGGTGGCCGCGGAACTAAAACTGACACACATAATGTGAAAGACGAGGACATGCAGGAATAGCAGCATGTGCTTTGTTTACCACCTGTCTGGGTACATTTGGCCTGGACAATGCCTGTTTTTTTTGGTGGATTTTTGCAGTCAAGAGCCATCCTCTCATGCCTAATTATAATTCTGACAGATTGCTGCTAAATATATATATAGCGGTTATGCTCCTCATAGCTCAGAAATGGAAAAAGAAAAAAATAATAATAAATGTGCTGGAAGGTACCTGAAGGCGCTTAAAGTGACAACCAATTTAAAAAAAAACAACAACTTCCAGATTGAAGAGATTAACAGCAAATAAGAGCCACAGATGAAGTGGTGCTTCTATTTTTTGCCTTTTGTCTGCTATGCAAGGCAGTAGATGGTGGGGTTGCTGGGATACCTTCTCGTTATTCCACGATATTATGTGGGATAGATTTTCCTGAACAACATGGCTCCTGCACCAATTTATGCGTTCTTGCCTCAAGGCCTGGGCATATTCCAAGATGTCAGTGTCAGGACTCGTCAAGCTCAACTTGTCAGTCCAGAATTTCACTCCAGTGAAAATCTATTGAGTGTGCTGGATGAGACTCTCCTATTATCAGCATGAACTTAGTTTGAAAATTGAAGTCCCACTGATGGTCTTTTGATGTACTTTTAAAGTGTCTCCAGTGGTCTTAAAAGACCCACTCTGATAAAAATGCTGTTTTTAGCATGTTCTTGTGGCCTTTTTCTCATAATGGAAACCATATGAAAAAAATCAAGCTTAAGCTTTGAGTATTTTGTTGTGAATCAGGATCAGACGCAAAACAGCCTGATTCACAACAATTTGATTAAAGAAATACTCAGACATGCAATTGCTTATTATTCTTTATACATGTTGAGCAGCAATTTGCCACAAGAACACGTTAGGAACAGCGATTTTCATCGCAGAGGGTCTTTAATGCAGCAGAATGACATTTACTTTTACAGGATCACCCTGAATGCAACGTTTGGAAAGTAACATTTTTGTTTTCCTTTCTTTCTTTCTTTTTTTTTTTGCGTTTCATAAAACGGTTTCAGATTGCCCTGCAAAAACTGCAAACAGAGCACTTTGCTTGAATACATTTTAGGTAAAGCAGCAAATGTCAACAGTTTACCTCAATGTTCTTCGGCTGTTTGAATCCATCCAAATAGTTGAAGAACATAATAGATCAAAGTGGATTAAATAAAAACGATGGAGGAGCTGCAATTTGAGAAAAAAAGACAAAAAAAAGTTTATCCTATTAAGGGAAAAATGAAGAGATGGTTGTGCAGCTCTGCTGCTGACCTGTCTATATTTACATGAAGAAAAAAGTGTTTTTATTTTATTTACTTTAATAAGGCTTATTTTGTTTACTTTAGTAAACAAAATAAGCCTTATTGGCGTTACTTTAAATTTATTTATTATATTTTAAAACATTTTTGCAATGGAAAAAATATTTTACAGGGTTGAATTTATCTTGATCTATCCCAAAACCAGAATCTTTTTTTTAATTATAATGACTCAAATATGTCTACATTAGTCTACTGAGAACATTTAAAACAAACACTTTACAGTTAGAAATCTGTGTTTGAAGCTTTGATATTGTCTGAAAATAAATGTCTGCGTCTAAATATAAATATCTGATATTTTTTCCCCCCTCAAAATAATAATTTAGAACATTTCAATTTCTTTAATATCATTTTATTGCTTTCGTCTCAAATGTTCATCCAGAACTTCTTAAAATGTAGTTTAAATTTTTTTAAATATTTCGAAAGCAATAGAATTGCATTTTTTTAAAAGTTCTTTTTAAAGTTCAAATAAATGTAAAAAAAAATTGTGCTAATAATTAAAAGTGACCTATAATTAATTAGTCTTATTAATCTATTTTAGACTCGATCATTTTTAACCTAATAATTGCCATAAAAAGCCTCTTTTTGAGGCATTTTTATTTAAAGTCATGACATCGTGATGCAGTAAAAGATCTTATTACAACTAAAGAATGGCTTCATAAAGTTTTCGTTGTAAACAGACTTCCAACCTTTACTGTAACACATACATGGGGGATTATTTTTAATTTCGAACAATTAAAAAAAAAAAGAGTGAGAGAGGGACAGAGAAAAAACACACGAGCACAAAACATCAGGTTCAGAGTGGTCTGATTTAACACAAAAAAACTTTAGGAAAACATTTTGAACACAAACTTTTTATTGACGCACATGTGGACATAACTTATTCCACAGTTTACCGCCTGACGCGATCACCCCCTCCCCAGTAATTCATGATAACAATCACCGCGTCGGGCTTGATCCCTCACATCAGGGGTGTCAAACTCCAGGCCTTGAGGGGCCGACCTCCTGCTGCTGGTTTTTCAGAAACCCCGCCTTATTTGTTGCTGTTTACCTGGATCAGGTGTGTTTAGCCAATAAGGAGCTTCAATGGCAGCTGGGTTAGAAAACATGCAGGACACTGGCCCCAGAGGCCTGGAGTTTGTCACCTGTGCCTTACATAATAGAAAATAGCGGTGGCGTTGTCAGCTGAAGTCGCACATTGGCAACGTCCCAGCAGCAACACAACTATAACACACAGCAAGACATGCTGGGAGCAATGGAAGAGGCCAATAAAGTTCCAATAAATCTTTAATGCAAGTAAACAGTTGTACAATATTTATAGATTAAAAAATGAGATTAACGTCCTAAAAAGGAAATAGCGTGGTCATTTGTCTGTAATTAATCACGATAAACGCGACCATTTGACACCCCTAATATATTTATTTCCAAACAAAATGAAATTACTCTGGACTGCATTTTTTTTTCTAACTTTTCATGATAAAATATCACAGTAGTAACTCCATTGTGGCTCCATAGACTAAAATGGTGCAGTTTTAGGCACTTTAAAAGTAGTTGGCGTTAAAGGTCATAAATATCTGTCTTGCCTTATTTATTATACTCCTTCTTTTAGTAAAGAATATAAACAACTTTTCTTTTCTTTCTGTGAGAAGGAAAAAAAAACAGTTTTTGAAATAAAACATTTTCACTGAGCGCAATAGTCAGACATTTTCCTCAAGTTTAAAGGTTACTTAGTCCCTGAAAGTGTCTTTCAGTCGTGAAGGTTTCCATGCTTCGTCTGTCTGGCTCATTCAGGTGGGGAGCTGTTATTGGCCAGCTGTTCACAGGACTCTCTCATCAGAGTGTGGAGGCTGACTGCCAAGTCCAGCACAGACACCCCCACAGAGGACGATCACGCCATCATCAAAATGAAAGAAGACGTTTTTGAAGTCGACGATGAAGGTGAGCCAGACAGCTCAGCTTTCTGCCATATTTAAAAACAGATAGGTTCAGCGTTTGATGGGGTTGGATTATTTATAGATATGGTTTATATAAGAGTTTAAATGAGTATTTTATTTTTGAAATTGTAACTATAGTATGTAAAAAGAAAAAGAAAAAAGTGTCATTTTTGAAGACCCCCTCTGATGAAAATGCCGTTTCTGGTGTTTTCAACATGTTCATGTTACATATTTCTTATTATGAAAATTCTGCTCAAAAGTTGCTTTCTTTATTCTAATAGTTGTGATTCAGGAGCAGACGAAAGGACGCAGTTTAAAGAAGATTGTATTTGTGACGTAGAAATGACGCTGGGCGGCCCCAAAGCTCCACTTTGCTTTGCAGTGGGGGAAGTGGGCGGGGTCGCTTCACGCCAGCAGTCGCGCCCACAACTCGGAGCTGAATTTCCAATGAGCTACAGCCGCTCTGCAGATACTATGTCCTAGAAAAACAACACTTTTTTTTTAGATTTGGGCTGAAAAGAGCATAATTTTAGTTAATAGACCACTGGGAAAGGTTGAAAGTAGACCAAAGCATGACTGGAGTGGGACTTAAAAGAAAACAAAAAGTAGTCCATCTCAGATTTATCCACACCTTTTTGACATATTTTGGATGAAAATAGCTGTTCTTCTTGTCACAGGGACTTCTTCAGTGTTTTCTGTGTCCCTTGAAACCGTCCTGGCAGGACATGAGAACTGGGTGTGTGGAGTCCACTGGCAGCCTCCTGTTTACAAAGGTAGAGTTGCTCTAAAACCAGCGAAACCATACTTCATTATATTCATCCACAATGTTCCTTCATTTACCGGAGGGTTACATTCTATAAATATAAAAAAGTAGGATTGTAGATATTTGAAGACTGTAAACTCCTCGCTCCACACTTTATACACTTTTCTCAGACAGACGTGATCATTTTCACACTTTTGACACTTGACTTAGGTCAAAAAGGTCGATAACCAACAGCCGTGCAGCATGTTTCTGCTCTGCACATGTTTAGCATTTGTTTGTCTCCCCCTGCAGATGACGAGCTGCAACAATCGGCCCGGCTCCTCTCTGCCTCTATGGACAAAACCATGATCATCTGGGCTCCTGAAGATGGATCAGGCGTCTGGGTTGAGCAGGTCAGTTAGACTTGACTGTTCTGTTACATCGACAGACATGTGGACTGCAAAGGCTTTGGCTGGTCAACCACATGCAGTTCCACAGTATTTTGTGCTCCGAGTACACATCCACCCATGCTCTCCTTTCCCTCTGTCAGTCCCTCCTTTCATCAGTTTTCTCTCTTCCCTGACATTGAATTGTCAGGAAGTGAACTAAAGTTAAAGTTAAAGTCCCATTAGCTGTCACACACCTAGGTGTGTGAAATTTGTTCTTCACATTTGACCCACCCCCTGGGGGAGCAGTGAGCTGCAGACACAGCCGCGCTCAGGAACCATTGGCTGGTTTAACCCCCCCAATCCAACCCTTAAATGCTGAGTGTCAAGCAGGGGAGGCATAGAGTCCTATTTTAAGTCTTTGCTATGACTTGGCCTGGATTTGAACACCCGATCTTCCAGTCTCAGGGCGGACACTCTACCACATGGCCACTGAGCTGAAATTGAACTATTGATGAAGAGGTGCTGAATGTGGCTCACAAATGCAAATTTAGGCAATCCCATGTCTTCCTAGCCCATCAGTCACACATTGAAAACTCTCTTCCTGTTCCCTAACATACATGACGGAAGATGGAAAGAAACGGGAGGAAGCCCTACTTTGGCCTCCTCTCCTCCTCCTTTTATCTGTCTCTCCATCTTCCATATCATCTCTGCCCCCCCCCCCCCCCCCCCCCCCCCTCCACCGTGTCTCTCTGAGCTCCCAACAGATGCTGTTGTGCCAGAATGGGGCTAAATTTAACCCAAGAATGGATGAGAAAGAATGAGCATCTGCTCCAGACCTTTTTCCCCCTTTTTTATTGGATACATCTGGCACCTTCTCAGGTGGTTCAAAGCTGAATGGGAACAGTGAGTCTTGTCTAAAATGTTAAAAGTATTAAACTGACGTACACACACACACACACACACAGAGCGCACATGCCTTTGAACAGGGGTGGTTCCCCTCGCCATGACAGAAACTAAGAATATGATTATGCTCGGGGGGCTGATGAGATAGATTCCACGCTTGATCGGTTACATTTCTGCCCCTTTTGATCTCATCATTTGTGTCTACTCAGAAGAATAACACAGCTGAAAGAAAGAAGATACTCTAAGTATTGAAAAAAGGACATTATGATTTAAACTCGAGGCCAAAGTTCTGTATTTTTCAGAGTATAAGTCACTTTTTTTATTTTATTTTTTGCATGGTTTGCAGGGTATTTGACTTACATTCAGGAGCGACTGATGTGATAAAAAAAGTGCTCATATATTTGTTATTTTCCCACAAACAACTGGTTTCTACAGTGGCACAAAAGGGTCACAACACATTAACTTACCTCACAACTGTCGTGTTGTGAGTTATTGTGTTGTGTTGAGTTAATGTGTTGTGACCCTTCTGGGCCACCGTAGGTTTCCCTTAGTAGTTGTTTCCATCTAAGAACCACTAGAGGGCACTGTAGGTGTGTCAGTCTTTGATACTGACAGCAACACAAAAGAAGAAGCGAACAAGGAGCAGAATCTGATTCCTCTCCCCCTGAACTTTATATTTTTTCTGTTTGCATCAAAACCTTATTAGTCTTGTTTTTATTTTGTCCTTCCTCAGACTAATGCGGAACAGCAGGTCATCAGACTGGTTTACAGAGACACGATGGTTCATTCAGACGCAGCTCTTGCAGTAGATGGTGAACCTCACTGAAAAACAAAAACCCCTCTGAATGATGTCATGTCAAGTGTCATGAACCCTATCAATGCTTTTGTAGAGCTCTTTTCAAAAATTGGATCTCCTAATGTCATCTGTGTCTTCTGTGCATTTGTAAATGAGATATACAGACATGTAGCAATGAGGATAAAAACATTTGGCGGTAGCTTCTACCACTTGCATCAAGAACGTCATCTTTATGGGCACATTTTTGTAAAAGCTAGAGCGTCAAAAAAAGCGGCAGTGGCCGCAGTTTTGACCCGTGAATCGCGGAGGGTCTAGATGTAGCATGATGTTGAGGTGAGGGTCACATCTCCTGCAGGAGCTGCATGTCAGTGACAGGACTTTCAGCGGTACTTTGGTCTCTCTGTGACCCGGTTTGATGACCTGCTGTCCCACATAAGTCAGAGGAGGGGGAAAAAAAATTAGACTATCTTTTGATTATTGTGTCAATGCAAAAAAAGAAAAAAATCATAAAGTTCGGGATGAGAACAACCAGTTTTCTCCTTTATGGTAATTGTGGGCCTGATCGCGTTATTGAACACCAAAGCGGAGTCCCTCATTGGTTGACACGTGTCTTCTTCACCAAAGTTCCAATTTTTAAACTCTGAATGTCCACTTTACCCAAACGCACACAAATAGTCCACTTAGTATGAAGAAGCGATTTAAACGGAAAAAAAAAATACAGTACTAAAAATCGATTGAAACTTGATTGATTGATGCTGTGGAGTATGGAAGCGACTCTGTAGCATAAATAAAAAGCAAAGTCAAAACCAGAAATGCTTTTTCATTTTCAAAATGAAGCTGCATTTTTTGACTCCTCAATAATATGAAAAAGCAATACTTCAAAATGCTTTTTCATTTCCTTCCTCAACACTGCTTATTCTGTCACTTAATTAAAATGAAAATGGTATTTGACATTTCATTTTCAAGACGTTCTCTGGTAAATGTGTAGCAAAATTCATTTAGAAATGTCTAATTTGACAATTAAAATGGATTAATAGAAATGCTTTTTCATTTTCAAAATGAAGCTGCATTTTTTTGACTCAAAAATAAAATGAAAAAGCAATACTTCAAAATGCTTTTTCATTTCCTTCCTCAACACAGCTTTTTCTGTCACTTAATTAAAATTAAAATGAAAATGGTATTTGACATTTCATTTTCAAAAAGGTCTCTGGTAAATGTGTAGCAAAATTGATTTAGAAATGTCTAATTTGACAATTAAAATGGATTAACAGAAATGCTTTTTAGTTTTAAAAATAGGGCTGCATCAAATGACTCAAAATTAAAATGAAAAAGCAATATTTCAAAATGATTTTTCATTTTATACTTAAAACCGCTTATTCTGTGTCATAATTAAAACCAAAATGCAAAGAGGGGATTGCATTTACATTTTCACATCCACCCTGCAAAATTTGTAGCAAAATTCTTTCTCAGTGAGCATTAGCAGAGTGGAGGCGGGGCGATGACGTCACTGCTTTCTCCGTGTGTCCGGCCGCTGAAGTTGGCTTGCGATTCACAGCTTCTGATTCGCGAGGGCACTAAAGGAACATTCTGCTGCATTTTTCGCATTAAGATCCTTGAATCCAGGTTTGAGCAGTCCAGCGGTTTGTGAACAGGATCCGGTTTTACGTGATCTTAATGCGAAAAATGCAGCGGAATGTTCCTTTAATCAGAAGCTGTGAATCACAAGCCAACGTCGCCCCGCCTCCCCTCTGCTAATGCTCACTGAGAAAGAATTTTGCTACAAATTTTGCAGGGTGGATGTGAAAATGTAAATGCAATCCCCTCTTTGCATTTTCGTTTTAATTATGACACAGAATAAGCGGTTTTAAGTATAAAATGAAAAATCATTTTGAAATATTGCTTTTTCATTTTAATTTTGAGTCATTTGATGCAGCTTCATTTTGAAAATGAAAAAGCATTTCTAGTTCTCACCCCTTTGGAGCTGATAAAAAGCAATGAGTCTGATCTGATGAACCTCATTGATGACAGAAGTAAACTCCCTGATCATTCAGTGCTCTATTTGCGTCTTAAAACTATTGAAACAAATTTTTCAAATAATATGCAAGCTGGTTTACAAAATAAAAAGGCAATTAGAAAACTGCCTGTTAATTTTATGGAGTCAGAAGTCTGTTGTGAGTCTCTATGTGAAATTGGTCTTCAGCTGAGGGAAGGTAAACAAACACAGGAAAATCTGAACCATTGCTATGGTTGGTTTTGAAATGTTTTATATAAAGAATTGGATAAAAATAGACCAAAACAGAAATATAAAAGCAATAAAGGAATATGTAAAAGAAATCAACCTTACTGGAACAATGAACTGCAGAGTCTATGGGGAAAACTGTGTTTATCAGAGAAAAAGTATTTAAAATGCAAAGAAATGGTTCTGAAAAGAGAGCTTCTTTCTGTGTTTAAAAACTGTCAGTCATTTTGATAAGAAGTTAAAATTATTTAAAAGACATTTCAGGAGGGGTGAAGCTCTTCAACTACAACTGCATTTGCAAAATAATAAATCACAGTTATTTTGGAGGGAAATAAATAAACTTGGACCTAAAAGTAGAAGGCCAATTCCACATGAGATTTTAACAGACTCTGGAGAATCTGTTTTTCTAACAGAGCAAGTGTTAAACAAGTGGGAGTCAGATTATAAGAACTTGTTTACCTGTAATAGTAGTTCCCACTTGTTTGATGACCAGTTTTTTCTGAATATGTGCAAATCCAAAAAACTGCTTCAAGACAATAGTTTTAAAATTTCTCTGAACTACTCTGACAAAATAAATCAAGGTTTACAATTGAGGAAGTTCTAAAAGTCATTGAGAAAACTAAACTTCATAAAGCTGCTGGTGTGGATGAACTATCAAACGAGGTTCTTAAGTGTCCTAAATTGTTAAATACTTTACATTGTCTCTTTAGATTTTGTTTTAAGAGTGGCTTTATACCATCTATTTGGTATAAATCGATCATCAAGCCGATTCCAAAATCCCCTCAAGCAGACCCAAGAGTCCCTCTGAACTATAGAGGCATTAGCCTTCTGAGTACCGTGTATAAAGTGTTTTCTAGTATTTTAAATAATCGGTTATCTGAATACCTAGAAACAAACGAAGTCCTTGTAGAGGAGCAGAATGGATTCAGGAGAAATAGAGCGTGTATTGACAATATTTATGTTCTGTCCTCGGTGGTGAGAGCCAGACTGCAAGAAAGTAAAAGTACCTTTGTTTGTTTTGTGGATTTTAAAAAAGCTTTTGACTCGATAGATAGAGATCTTCTTGAATATAAATTACTTATGTATGGTATTAATGGTCAATTTTATAAAGCAATTAAAGCTCTGTACAAGGCTCAATTTGCCTGTGTGCAGGTGAATGACCTAAAAACAGGATGGTTTTCCACACCATTTGGAGTTAAACAAGGAGATGTTCTTTCACCAACTCTTTTTTTCTATCTATGTCAACGATTTAGCTCAAGAAATTAAGAAAACTAACTTGGGTATTGATATCAATAATTGGAACTTGAGCATATTACTTTATGCTGATGATATTATTTTGATAGCGGATGAGGAATTAAAATTACAATGGAGACTCACTATCAATGGTGATAAAACACAAATCGTTCATTTTAGAAAGCCTTTAGTACCTCAAAGTAATTTTCTGTTTTATTTTGGTAAAACTACTCTCATGTTTACTGATACCTATAAATATCTTGGTTTTGTTTTTCATAAAAATATGATGTTCTCAGAAGGAAAGCAGCTGTTATCAGATTCTACTGGGAGGGCGCTTGGCGCAGTGATAAATAAGATGAAGGTCTGTCCCGAGTTGAGTTTTGACACGTTTAGTAAATTGTACGATGCCATGGTGGGATCTGTGTTATTTTATTCTGCAGGAGTCTGGGGTTATGAAGATGCTCCTGAGTGTGATAAGGTTCAAAACAGGGCAATGAGATATTTTCTGGGTGTACACAGGTTCACCGCTAAAGCCGCCATTGAGGGGGACATGGGGTGGGAACCTTGTGTGATCAAACAAAGAGCAGAAGTTCTCAGATTATGGAACCGGCTGGTGACTTTACCTGCAGAGAGACTTGTACATAAAATATTTGATTGGGATAGAGCTCATATTTATCCCTGGTGTAATGATGTATTCAACATTCTGTCCTCTGTGAACCTACAATCATTATTTTTTAATTGTTTGAAATGTAAGATAGATAATGTTAAGGAAACGAAACTGCTTCAAAAACCAAATTTACGAACTTATTTGCAAATTAAGGACACATTTTCTGCTGAGCCATATGTTATATATAACTTAAAAAGAGGACAAAGATCCTGATGTGCTCAACCGAGAGCAGGAGTGCTCCTCCTACAGGTGGAAGTAGGGCGCTTTAAAGGCATTCCTGAGGAGGAAAGACTCTGTGAGGTCTGTGAGCTGCCAGTGGTGGAGGATGAATTTCATTTTTTGTTTTATTGTCCTTTGTATGAAAAACAGAGACTTTGTATGTATGAGGTAATAGAAAAGAAATGTCCTGATTTGTTTGGTTATCTGAAGACAAAATTTTACGTTGGCTTTTTGAAAATGAAATCTTTTGTTTGGCAAATTTTGTGTCAAAGGCATGGACAATAAGAATGGACACTTTGTATTCTGTTAGACTCTGATTAGGGGGGTTATTGGATTTTTTTTGTGATGGGGATATATCTTTATGTATTGTGTATTTTGTTTTTCAGTGTCATATAAGCCCGTGTGGGCTGGGCACATTAGTGCATGACACTTAAATAAATCAAATCAATCAATCTATTAATCTATTTTAAATGTCAAATTAGACATTTCTAAATGAATTTTGCTACACATTTACCAGAGAACGTCTTGAAAATGAAATTTCAAATACCATTTTCATTTTAATTAAGTGACAGAATAAGCAGTGTTGAGGAAGGAAATGAAAAAGCATTTTGGTGGATTGCTTTTTCAATTTATTTTTGAGTCAAAAAATGCAGCTTCATTTTGAAAATGAAAAAGCATTTCTGGTTTTGACTTTGCTTTTTATTTATGCTACAGAATCGCTTCCATGGTGGAGGACCAAACTAATCCCATTAATACTGGAAAAATAAAATAAAAAGAAACCTAAAATGTATGCATACTTTTATATGCATAAAAGTGTGTGGATTGTGAATCCCCCCCCCCCATGTCTCCATTTGTGTTCTGATCCAAACCCTTTGAACTGACAGAATCCCTGTCTACAAAGGAGGCTTAACCTCTGAAGCTCTGTCACAGACAAACATTCACATACTCTAATAAAACCCCACCAAATCTCATCTATTTGTATTTTGTCAGTACTTTTGCAAATAAAGATGAAAGGTCTCTTGTCTTGTTATTTTAAGTGTTTTCCACTTTTTGAACAGGCTTGGCCAAAGTTCCCCCACACTGACACTGACGGTTTTTTTTGTGGCAAAGCAGATTCCACAGCTCTAAATGACTAGCCATGTGTGTCTTAATTAGCCGATTTCTACAAAGAAGTGCTCCGCGTCTTCATGGTGATTAGAGTAATTGGTGAGATTTAATGGAGAGCAGGGTTAGCAGTGGGGCGGTTGGGGCCCACCGCTGTGGAAAGCACATCTTACTAACGAGACAAACTGGTAATTATTGTCTCTGACTGACCATAGTGGGCTACCGCAGCGCCTTTGGGGATTATTACCTAATGTGTGTGTATTTGAGACAAATCTTTGAGCCTTGGTGGGTGCTCTCTCCTAAACAAAAAGATGTCAAAGTCCAACTTATTTTCAAACAAACTCATACAACAATAAAATAATTTTTTTGCTAAGTACTATAAGAATTTATATTCTTCAACATGGTGAGGTTTTCTTTACATGGTGATTAAACCTTATGCCAGAGCTGTCCAAACCTTTTTACACACAGACAGCCCATAACCTAATTTTGCTAATCACAATCAAGAAATTGTAGTTCTTGGAAAGTGTTGGGGGGTCACATATTACGGATTTCATGTCCGTTGCCTGCTGGCTGCATGTGGCCCACGTGCCTGACTTTGGAAATGCCTGCCTTAGTTGGGTCCTAGTCACAACTGGCCTTTTAAGTTGGACTTTCTGCGGGCAAAAGTTGAGCAATCCTGCACAGTACAGACACAAAGGTGGCCCGCGCAAAATTTCCAGATCGCTCTGAACCCATAGAGAGAAATATAATGCTCATTTTTTTTCAGTGGACATGCTGAGGGCGACATGTTGTAGCAAACATCTATACAACACATAGGGGAAAATGGGTGAGATGCAAATGAAATTTTTATTTGGTCGACCCCCTGTATCCTGCAAAACTGGCACGGAGTGACTATAAAGTGTTGCGTAAGGGCACTATCACTCAAACTTTATAAGTTAATGCAACTTCCTTCATCCTTACTAATACTTGATTTACACTTACCACACACACATTTGTATATTCCATTTCCATGATGTCCCTTGAGGTGGCCACAAGACCATCAAGGGAACTGCGAGACACAGCTGCACTACCCTTAATATGCAGCCGCTCTTCTCTATGACCCTCCACAGGCCTGGACAACCCAAAAATCCTCCGCAGCAATATGGGTCAACTGGCCGTATTATTAAAGCCTTAGTAACCTAAACCCAGGGGTTTTGCTTCCAGGGCGCTAACCACTGTGCAGCATTACATATTTTTGGGATTTTCTCTTGGCCAGCTTACTTTTCTGATAGAGGGGATACATGCCAAATTTGGTGCTGGTATATCAGTTATGTTTATTTATTCATACAGCTACCTTACACTTACCTTCTTTTATATTATTTATCCCTTTATTATTTATCCTTCTACCTTGCTAGTTTGCACGAGAGCACAAGTAACCGAAGTCAAATTCCCTGTACATGCGCTGTACTTGGCAAATAAAGTGATTCTGATTCTGATCACAAAATGCACGATCATTTTATAAACCGGCTTCACTATTGAGATAAGTTGTGCTCTAAAGCTGCTATCAGTCAAGTATGAAACAATCGTGCCCCATTAGTTAAGTCACTAGAAATAGTAAAACATTTAGGTGGATGATACATCTACAGTTGAAATCAGAGGGCTGCAAAGGGAGCAACAGTCCCTTGAACTGGTTGTGCTCTGATCAATAATAGATCTTCACCTTGGGTGTAATTTATGTTACGCCCCCTTCTGTGTCTAGGGGTACCTAGTGGGGCATTATATAAAAGTAAATTGTTTTGGCCACCAAATTTCAATGAACAAAAACACCAAAGAATTGTCTCCATAAAAATATAACAAATGTATTTACAAATGAATGAATAACAAACACCAATAACTAAAAGTGAAGCAAAAAGACTTCAGGGTGAACCAAGGCCAAGATAACAAACAAAACCCCACCTTACTGACATTTTCTGAATTTTCTTACCTGAACCAAAAGAAAAGGGAAAACAAAGACAAACTCTAACCTCCCTGGAGAAAATGAGTACTAAAGAAAATGGCAGTTCAGTCCCAGAGCTTCACTTAAACAAAATTATACCAAACAAAACTACAGAGTGGGCCTTGACACAAAATTACAAAACTACAGCGTGCAACACAAACTAAAACAAGTGGAGAAGAGAAGAGCAGAACAAAATGGAGAACTACAAAACAAGAGGGCCAAGCTGCAGTGGAGACTGGTTGCGGCCAAGCTCCCTTCTCATGGTCTGAGGTCCATGTGGGGCTTTTGAAGGCTGCCTCCATCAGTTTGGGTCCAATGGGAGCCACGCCTTCATGCACCACACCTACAAATAATCAGACATAGACATATACACACAAAGACACACAAAAACACAGAAGTCCCACTCTGATACAAATCAAATACACAAAACACAGAATAAACGGAAAAAACCAAAACCAAATATGGCCACAGCCGTAACGTTTACCTTCAAGACCTCAGGGTCTTATAAAGATTTTAATGATTACTTTTAGTGGTCCTGAGACTCAATGCTTTAACTCATCCTACATTTGTAAAATTCAATAATATTATTTTGATAAGAAGCATTTTTTGTCCCAAATTTTCCACATATTGTAGTAATGGTTTAGTTTTGTTGGCTTCTTTTTGCACACTTTTTCTTCCTCATTAGGATACGTTCCAAATAGATCAGTTGAATGTAACTTTTAATCAGTGATGAGCTATGGATTTTGCATGTCTTCAAAACATAATTTTTCATCTTATGTATATATTTTTGTGCTTCACAATCTCATCAATGTTAAAACATGGCTCAGGAATCCATAAAGTATCCGAGTTGAATAAAGTCAAGCATATCTATCTTTCTGGTGCAGCAGATTCAGCTCACCCTAGTGGCACTGCTGTAGCCAAACCATCTTTATTAAATTCATCCACCTTATGTTCTGAGTAACATGCAAATGGATCTGCTGTACAGGTTATGTGTGTGTTTCCCCTCACGTTAGAGAGTTGCTTTCTATTGACACTGGAGGCTAACACTGTTAGTCAGACTTTAGGTTATTAGGTTATTATTATAATTTTGGTTGTGTTGAACATGAGCATAAGGCGCAGGGATCGTTAGTCCTTCCAGGATCCAGGAGAAATGTTTTGATAATTTTTGTGGCACAAAAAGCCTGACGTTGGGACCCTGTTCTAAAAAGTTACGTTAAAAGTTGCATATCTTTTTAATTATGATATTCAACTAGAGGCAAAAGTTCAAATTAGTTAATTTCACTTTTATGTAGTAGCACAAGAAATGTACTACAATAATGACATTACTTATTACATTCAGTACAGAAGAAAAGTTTGGACACACCTCATTCAAAGAGTTTTCTTTATTTTCATGACTATGAAAATTGTAGATTCACGCTGAAGGCATCAAAACTCTGAATTAACACGTGTGGAATTATATATTTATAACCAAAAAGTGTGTGAAACAACTGAAAATATGTCATATTGTAGGTTCTTCATAGTATCCTCCTTTTGCTTTGATTACTGCTTTGTACACTCTTGGCATTCTCTTTCTAATAAAGCATTTTTTTTTTTCATGTGAGCAAGAGGTGCTCTAAAACGTCATAGATTATATTGTATATAATACACCTGGCTGTGGATCCTGCCTCTGGCTCATCTCTGGCTCGTCTCTGCTCTGTACCTGACCGAGTACCTCGTCTCTGCTCCTGCTCCTACACCTGGCTGTGGTTCCTGTCTCCGGCTCGACTCGCGCCTTTGACTGTCCCGATAACCACGGCTGGATGAAGCTCGTCTGCTGGACTTTTATATATGTAGTTGTAGATTTAGATAAGTTAATTCTTCTCTAAGATTTCTGGTAAATCGCCTGTCCGTCCTGGGGGAGGATCCCTCCTTCATGTGGGCACCCCTGAGGTTTCTTCGTTTTTTCCGGAATCCGGTTTTTTTGGGAGTTTTTCCTTACCGCGAAGGGGGGTCTAAGGGCAGGGATGCCAGTATAGCTTAGTCAGTTTGTTAGTTCATTTTAGTATTTTTCTATTGAACTCTTTGTATTCGTGATCCTTTTGATTTCATGTTTTACTTCGAAGCCCATCGAGACGACTGTTGTTGTGATTTTGGGCTGTACAAATAAAATTGAATTGAATTGAATTGAGCAAGAGGTGCTCTAAAACGTCATAGATTATATTGTATATAATAGCGAAAATGCCTATTAAGCTTAAACAACTGTTTATTTTCATGTTGAAAAGTTCAATTTTACAAGAGAAAAACGTTTGTACTCAAAGGTTTCAATTGTTTTGCTTCTCTTTTAATCAAAAATGTAAATTTAAAAAAAAATTGAATTTATTTTTGAAGGAAAAAAATTACTTTTCATATATTCTGGCTATTATTTATTTAGCCCTAATTCTATGATTTTTTACTTAACCTTAAGAATATGTAGTCTTAGGTTCTGTTTTATCAGCAAAGTAATTAGTTTGAAAATCAATTAAGAATTATTTATTTTATTTATTTAAACATTTAAACCTGAGGATAAGCCCCTTGAGATGCAATATCTTATTTTCAAGAGTAGAGGAGAAACAATTAGAGGGAACTAGAGGGAAAAGACAAAAAACAAAAAACTCAAACTCATTCACATGCACACAAACACACCAGCTTTCCCTGTTCACCAAACCTTTGCAAAACCATACACAAAAGTAATATGATTCAAAGTAAACATATTTTGCTTACAAATTCACTTAGTGTAAATAGAAGAAAAAAAAACATATGGTAATTTGATAGGTTAGATGACCTCAGAAGAAATTTTAAGAGGAAACCATTGATTTCTCCAAAGCTGCTAGTGGCTGCTAATGCATAATAAAGGTTTGTCTGACCTCAATAATGATGTGAATCCACAACAGTCTGCTTACACACAAAATTGAACAAGCAGTGATAATCTTAGCTGAACTGTTTTGAAAGAGTCGTAATGATTAGGCATATGCTTTTTTTTTTTAAACCAATCTTTCCATTTAAAGAAAACATATTTTCTGTGTCTAGATGTTGCACATTGATGCACACTCATGTCAAGACCTACATTTATTTTTCTCTCCAGCACATCAAATTAGTCTGACCCAGAATTCTTTTTTTTTTTTTTTTTTTTACCAAAGAAATGTCATATGTCGTGAATAAAAAGGCAGGCGAGTAGATGGCTTCTATCAGTGATGATTGCCCCCATATTATGTCATTTTTTTTCTTTCTCCAACACCAGGTGCGAGTAGGGGAGGTGGGCGGAAACACTCTGGGCTTCTACGGTTGCCAGATGAGTCCTGATGGATCTATGATTGTGGCTCATGCTTTTCACGGAGCGCTACATCTCTGGTGTAAAGATCCCAACAAAGAGGTAAAAATAGAAGCCTCAGTGACCCCTAAAGTTTTAGTTAAAGAAATACATTTTGTTCTTTTATTTATTTATTTATTCAGTTATGATCATTGATATGACATGTAATTATTTAATTTGCAAAAAAAATATATACAGCATGATTATCTAGAAAATTAGGCAGAAAACTGCAAAGCTCATTCACTACACCCACGAAAACCAATCTCAAGTGACAACTTCCAAAGAAAAGTCTATGTAAACACGCATACATGCGTGTTTCAGCCTTCCGCATTCAAAACATGCTCGTGTTTGCATAGCTACGCAAGTTTCCTCGACTGTTTTCAGGCTCTACGTATAAAACCCGTGACCATTGAACGCACGTTAAAAGTTCAACCAGTTGTACATTAAACCAATCAGGGAATCGGGGTTGGTAGTGACGTGTGGATGGTGTTCCTTTTTTAATTCACAGAATTAAAAAGAATTGGTCATGGAGGGAAAAAAAAATAACTGCAGTTTTTATCCAGTCAGAATTCTATGACACTAGGTCTATTATACATCAGAATAGTGCTGTGAAAGGAAAAGCCTGGTGCAAGATTCGCAAAATTGGCACCACTTCGACTCTTCACACCAAGCCTCTTCCAGCTGTAGGTGGTAGACATGTGCTAGTAAACAATAGAAAAAGAAGAACAAGCCCCTCCCTGCTTGTGCAGTGTGAACACCATGAGCCAAACGTGTGCTCAAGAATGCACGTTCAAGTACATGTCACATGCCCGATGGAAACGTAGCATCAGACTGCTCTCGTTAAAGACACCCATTTTGGAAAAATTCAATTTTGGTTGACTTAGATGAGTAATCAAATCTGAAATAACTTTATTAAGTAAATTTCTTTTTCCACTGCTTGGACTAAAATTACAGTATGAGGTTCACTAATGAGCAGCAGAGGTTACGACTTTTTAAATCGACTGTTACCAGGACTGGAGACCAGGAGTCGTTATATCAGGTCACTTCAAAGCGGTTCAAGACCTGAGCTGGGATCCTGAGGGGGAGTACATCCTGAGTGTGGGATCAGACCAGACAACCAGACTGTTTACTCCCTGGAAGAAGCAAGGCAACAAACAGGTAACAGCAATCTTGGTGTCTAACGACTGAAAAAGAAGATATGGGAAATTTGACGTGTAATAAATTATCATTGGGTAAACAACAGACCAAATAATCTGAAATTAATGCATAGTTTTTACTTTTTCTTTTTTGCTAATGGATTAAATTTGCTCTGATTTTACCCTAAAAATTCAGGGATTAGATTTTCTTATCTAAAAATACATACTTAGCATGGTTTAAAAGCAGTGACGTGCGGTGAGGTTAATAGCTAGTGAGGTACTGACGTCATCAGTCAGATTTACAAACATATGAACCATACTGAGTAACTTATTCACCATTTGATTGACAACAGTTAACGTGTTTTGTTTAAAATATCATTTCAACATGTTTTTTTCATATACAAACTGCAGCATAGAAAAAAGCACAAACCTTATTATCGTCTTACCTTTACTTGTAAATAAAGTCCATACGCCGCTCCTTCTGAAGAAAATGACTTGCCGCTTGCTATCACGTCTTCTATTATTTTTTTAGCGTCATAATCTCAGGGCTCACCGGCGCCTCCTAACATGAGGCACAAGAACTGCTGGCCTCACCCAGCGGCTTTTTTGCCGGCGTTTAGCGCTCAGCACAAGAAACACGTCCCTCACATAGTTATTTATAAAAACAAACACTGTACATCATATACATCTGCTAAATTATGTAAACTCAGCTCATATAGTATAAGTGGTTGAACCGACATACAGAGAGACAGCAGTACCGTCTGACTGCATAGGTATTGCGCAATCCAAGGTGAGGCTCAGCGGGCTGGTGCCTCATCGCACGTCACTTCTTAGGATCTGAACGGCAAATGCAGAAATTCAGCGATTTTGAAAAGAAAAAACACCCAAAAATGGTACATTTAAATGGAAAATGACTGCACAGCACAAATTACTGATTAAATATAATAATTGAATTTATTTTTTCTCTTTTCTTCCCATAATGTCAGGTGAGGCACAGCCTCACCTGCCTCTCCTGACTGCACGTCACTGTTTAAAAGGTCACCGACATTGAAGCATTTTAATTAAATTCAGTCCTAAAAAGTAGTCCATTAAGTTATCTTTTCTAAATCAGATGACTTTTTCTTTTCTGTAGAATGAGTTACAAGATTTGTTTGTTTGTACTGGTTGTTCAATTTAATTCAGTTTATGTTTAAACTCAAGACATAAAAAAAAAAAACCTTTTGATTTCAGATTTTAGATAATTCTGTTAAAGCCAGATTGTCAAAATGGTATAGTATTATTATAAATTAAAAAAGGATACCATAGAGAATGTTTTCGGAGTCATCTCTGTATTGTTCATTGACCCCTCCCACTTGCGTTTCAAACAGGAAGTGTTTCCAACACTTTTACTTTTACTATTACTAGGTTAGGTGAAGGCTAACAGGCGCTAACAACATTTAGCCTGGATGAACATGAATCGATGTGGGAAAAGCTGCAATCTGCATCTTGGCTGCATGTAAATATGTGGGAATAACATCAGCCTTTGTTTTGTCGGGACACGACTGGAAACACAAATCCACGTGATCGTTTGAACGATTTCTAAGGACTGAGCGGAATTTTATTTTGAAAAGCTAACACCGCCCCACGGCCGCCGCTGGAAACATCTTCTCCTGCTGCTCGTTCACATTGAGCTGCGGGACAGATGGCAGTCTGAAGGCTCCCACACGTAACAACGCATCGTCTCTCGCCCCTCATCCACAAAACGTACAGTATTAAGTCCGATGGTCTGCACAGACACGATTCGCTCCGTCCACCAGCAGCCGTGCAGAGACGCGCGTATCGCGCTGAGGCGCATGCTTTTCAGTCGCCGCTGCTTTATTTTACTGGTGTTTTTTTGAACCAGCCCTGTTACTACCATAATGCTGCCGCGACACAAGCGGAAGGAGAGCAGCTCTCCCGTTCGCCCCTCCATCCACTGACAACAGTGTGGCAAGCCGGGGGTTAGCCCCGCCTTAAGCCTCTAAGACTCATGGGAAATGGGTAATCGCGGGTGTAAATTTCCTCATCATAACAGAGGGATGTAACGTTGATTATATGGTTACTGTTTGTAATTTTATGTATGATACCTCAATTGTCAATATGTAAAAAAAACGAAACAAAAAAAACCATAACTGAGGAACTTGTGAACAGAAGTGAGGTCCATGCTGTTTGGCCGATGTGAGTGTATTCAAACACTTGAGTTGACGCTAAGTTGACTCCTCCCACAGTGAAGTTAAAAGCTGCATCCAGTCTGGGAGACAGGAAATGCTTTGTCAGGCTGGGCGCGTTACCTTATGCTTGCGGCTTGTATACAGATGTGGCTTCTGTATGTAAGAAGGCAGCTTAATACATGAAAATGAGTTGTTGCGGCTTGTAACCAGGTGCGCTCTATAACCCGGAATTTACAGTATATTTTTTCAAATCTTGCATTCTCCTGGTAAGAACAACCTTGGACTGCTCAGGGTAGCCACAGAGTTTGGCATAAATTTTACAGTCTTTTACCCAGGTTCCTTGAATTTCCCAGCCTTTTTCAAGTAACATGCTCTTCTGGCGATGTCGGCATTCCTTTTCGTGAGGTTGTCATTCGTGACAACGTTGGTTCCCCTCAGACTTCTTCCTTGCTTCAATATTGCTGCTTTGTGTTTCCGATTGACAAACTTTAAGAGGATTGCTGGTTTCTCGCTGTCTCTTCTCCTGGGAAGCGGTCTGCAGATCTCCACATTGTTTGTGTCCAGAGAAATTCCATTGGACTTTAGGAACTCCTTCACCTGTTTCTCCACAGAGCTTGTCTCCTGCTCGTCGGATTCCTCACTGTTCCCGGCGGTCACTGCACCCGGGGTTTGATTTTCAATCCGGTGATTATCACGTCGTTAGATCTGGAGATCTGCTCTTGGTCATCCATACGTTTTTCAATTATATCCATCCTGTTGAAACACTGCTCCTGCAGAGCCCGGACCTACTTCACCGCTCCGATTGCATCCGGAATTCTTTTGTGTACAATTTTATTAGCTTTGACCTCTTCCAGCACGAAATCAAGCATCTTCCTCAAGTTCTCATATTCCTCATACACTAGGTTTTTTTCGATGGCATGTTTAGGAATTGCTTCTCTCAATATTTACGCTTTTAACTAGAGTTGAGAAGTGCAGCTGCTCTATGCCTACGTGGCGTCTTCTCCGAGATCCGGAAGAATAATTGCATGGCGGCATTCATAGCGTGAAAAACTGGTCTCTGAATTTGACTTTACTAGAAGTAAGCCATTTTCTATGGGTCACACTCATTTTTAATCTTTGTAAAGACCCAAAGTGCGATACATTCACAGTGTCATTCAGCCTGACACTGACCGATGGTGGTAGAGCGTTCTATGCAAGATGCTAATTGGACCATGAGGAGCTACGTTGTGTTTAGTGTTTTGCCCAAGGACACTTTGACACAGGGGAAGGCAGAGTTGAAACCAGACTTGCAACCTCCAATCAGAATTTGACCATTTTCCGTCTGTACCAGCCCAGCCCCAGAAGGAATATCAGATTATATCCTTGTTTTTTTCCTCGCTTAGAGATTTTTATTTGGATTTCTTTTCTTCCCCACAGAAATTCTTGTTATAATATTCTCAATTGGGTTTGGTCACAGGCAAACAGAAGTATATGCAGTCTATGTCTTTGAGTGGATTTTGCTTAATTGTGTTTAGTGAGGATTTACTCAATCATAGAGATTTAATAAAGTAATTCCTAGTTGAAGTGCCTAAATATTTCCATTAGTTTTATCAATGCTGGTTTTTCTAGAATACGAATACACAGAATACACAGCCCCTTATTTTTCCTTGTCAATTTGAAAAGGGGTTTTCTGGGAAGCAAACCATTCTCCTCCGACTGTCCTTTCTACCATATGATCCAAACGTTTCTCTTAAAATGAAAAGGTTTTATTTCGTCTTGTCTCAGTGCTTTGTTTATAGGCCAAAAACCCAGTAGAAATCTCAGACCTCTGGCATCCTGACAGACGGATCAGCAAACTAACTTGTCCATCTTAAATGTCTATCTAAATGTGTTTCGCCGCTACAGGTGACCTGGCACGAAATCTCACGCCCGCAGATCCACGGATATGACATGCAGTGTCTGGCCATGGTGGGACGGTTTCAGTTTGTGTCGGGTGCTGATGAGAAAGTCCTCAGAGTTTTCCAGGCACCTCGTAATTTTGTGGAGAACTTTGCAAATATCACAGGCACTTCCAAAGAGAAGCTGCTGGTCTCCAGTGTGAGTAAAATACAAAATTCATCTCTAGGGGGGAAAAGAATTAATAGTATTATGTCTCTGAAGTTTTCTCTACGACAGAATATAGCGGCAAACTTTAAAAAAAAAAAGAAAAGAGAAACACATAAATGAGAATAGAATCATAAAACAATGAGAAAATATAAACATTTTATAGGAATAAAGTTGTGCAATTATAAAAAACTTAGTACAATTATGAAAAAACTAAAACAATTTCTAAGTAGAAATTTGTACATTTATGCTTAAACATAGTCATAATTTTTTAAGGAAAACTTTTCCTTATAACTTTTTGAAAAGAAATATGTGACAAAATGTTTTAATTTTTTAAGAAAAAAGTGTAAATTTAACTTTTAAAATGTACAATTTAGTATTGTGGCCACCATTAAAAAAATATATGTATATATAACTATGAGAAAAAAGTCAAAATCTTTCCAGTATATACAAATACAAATACAAGAAAAAGGTTTTACAATAGTTAAAATAAATATATATGCTTCCAAAGGTTGTAATTTTACAACTGTAAAACTTTTTGAAGCATATATATTTATTTTAACAAGAGAAATTATACTTTTTTTAATATTAAATTGTTACGTTTAGTTCTTCAAATGTACAACAGAGTATTAGGGTCACCATAAAAAGAAAGAAAAGTTTAAAAATAAATGAAAAAAGTAGTGAAAATATTAAAGAAAAGTCAATATTTTATGAGATTAAATTCCTATAATTATGAGAAGTCATACAACTATGGAAAAAACCCCACAATTTACTGGAAAAAAGCTTAAATGTACAACTTTTTGAAGAATAAATGAATGAGTCATATTCTGAAATGAAAATGTTAGTTGTACCGTAGCTTTTAAAATGTTTCAACAAAGACGATCAAACATGTAAGGGATAATGCATGACGAGGTCTCCATTATAAGAAATGAATGCACGAGGGGGCATAACCCCTCCGACGCAGCACACTGCGGATCAGTTAGGCTGCTTCTTATGAAAAACAATCTAAAAGTAAAAACAATAACATTAAAGTAATATTATTTGATTTAATATTCATTTCTTTTTAAGTGACCATGGGAAGAGCGGGATAATGCCCTTCGAGGTGTCCATTATCAGTAATTAACACACTTTGAGGAAGCAACTGTCCTCTGGTTTAGTCCTCTGCATCATACATTAATTTCTGATACTGGACACTTAATCAGGCATTATCCCTTATTGTATGTTGCAAAAAAAATAGACAGGAACTTCCCTGAACCTGCTTTACTTTTTTGTGTAAATGTACTACTTTATTTTCAGGAAATTACAACAAAGGGAATTAAATTTTCCTTTTAAAATTTTACTCTCAGAAAATTTTGACTTTTTTTTTTTTTCCTTCTCTCTTTGACTTTATATATATATGTATATATAATGTTTATCTTTTATTTATGGTGGCGCTAGTACTGCCTCATAATTAATTAACTGATTTGGAGATATTTGATTGCAATTTAGATGAATCAACATTTTTTTGTGCTGAATTAACAAAATCCTACACAGTTCTTGATCTAAATTTGATTTTTGCAGGACTCTGTAAACCTCCCTGAAGGGGCGAGCACACCTGCTTTAGGCCTGTCCAACAAGGCCGTATTCCAAGGTAACATGTTTGCAGATGCATTCCCTTTAAAAATCTCCAATTTCATTTTACAAAGTAATTTTAGACTGCTGTGCTGTATTCATCTTATATGGTATGTTAAGTTTTTTCATGTTTTTATGTGATATAATTGACAAATCATTTCCATTTGCAGGTGATCGTGTCCCAAAATCCACGGAAGAAAAGCAGTTCAACAGTATATCTGACCAGTATCAGGAGTCCTACTTCCACCCACTCATCCTGACTGGTAGAGTAAAGCTGTTTTAACAAGCACTTCATATTCTTGCCTAAAATCTGGTGAGCTGTGCAAATAAATCATTCTGAAGCCACAGACAGTCCCTGTCTTCCTTTATCCTTATCCGATTCACGTTCCCTCTGCCTCAGCATTTAACACACACTTAAGAGTTTCTGTCTGCCTGTCGCCAGTCATTCTTGTGAAAGAGAAGGAAATGTGGCCAGATGGAAGCCCAGTCATTGCTTTACATCTGGAGTTCAGTGTCTGAGCTCTGCTGGAGGCTAAAATAGTAGGACAGAAGAGATGGCAAGAACCACCAGTGGCTGCTTCACATAAAAGAAAGTGGGGAAAAATCTGCTTTCTGATTGGATAAAAGGTTTTTTCTGGGGAAGAAAAAACAAAAACAAATTGGCACAATAATCAACTAAAAAAGTAGTGGGATGGTATTAAAAAAGATCTTGCTAGAGGGCGTGGAAGGCTGTTTTTAGCATGATTGAAATCACTCTTTAATCTGTAATGCTAATTAGAAAGCGGTCTTATGTGATTACAAAGTCTAAGTATCGCTGCCCCCCCCCCCCCCCCCCCCCCCCCCCCGGCTGTGCAAAAGCAACAATGTGTGAACGTGTTGTTAACAGAGTATTTTCACTTATTTGATTGGTTTCTTTGGGCAAATATTAATTAGGCCACATGCTAACTGGTAACCAAACTGAACCACAAGGATAGTCTCTCTAAGACAGATGGAGTCAGGCCAGACAACCGTGTGGATCAGATGATTGACTGTTGGCTCCGGGCGTGAAGAATTAAAGACGAAGCTCCAGTTGTTTAAAATGACCCTCTTTGGGGGCAAAAGTAGCGAGATGACAAGCTCTCATACAGGATTTCATGCAAGCTAAATACAGAAAAGCTTAAATGAGTATATTGAAGGGAAAGAATTGGACTTCAGGCAATCGTGGTGTTCTTGATAATGCAGGAAGTTCTCTTCTTATGCTACCATATTTCTGCTTTATAAGACCCACTGGATTATAATGAATTATCTATTTTCAAACTTATTTCATATCAATGCCTCACCGAACTATAAGGTGCATTAAGGTCTGTCAGTCAGTCACACTTTAGTGACTGCATTCATAGTAACACTAGAACTTGAAACCCGCTACACATTCAGCGCTCAGGTGGTAGCCTGCTACTTTTTATGCTCAGTAGCCTCCTGCAAGAATAAAAACGTTTGAGGCCCCTGGATTATGTAAATTACTTAAGAACATTTTGTGTTACTGGACTTCAAACTGAAAGAAAGTATTTCAACTCAGAACAGCTCAGGTTTCAGAATCTTGCTACATGCACTTTTGTAGTGTGATCAACCTTTTTATTTTTTTGAATGTGTTCACAGAGCCCCCACCTGAGGATCATCTTCTGCAAAATACTCTTTGGCCTGAGATCCAAAAATTGTAAGTACGGTATTACATTTTTAGCTAACTGGTTTTGTCTTTCTTTGTTTTTTGTTTTTTTGTATTTCTTTTAATGGCTCCCCAATATCTGTATGTACCTAGCACCCGGTGAAAATGAATTTTGGGCATAGAGAGAGCCCCCCTTCTCCCTAATGGGCGAAATGGTGAAAATAAGAATAAGGCCAAAACCTCTTATGTGGCTCAACAAAACCAAAGCACATGTTTCCGGGATATTTAAAGGAAGTGTTAAAGGTTATTATGGGATGGCCATAGCACCAATGGCTTGACAACTGTGTTGAGACAAAGTGGGAAATTTGGCAATTTTCCCATGTTTGCACAATATAGGAAAGAAAAACATTTTTTAAACCCTCGACATCAAATTCTATACACAAGTTGCCAGGTTAGGACTACATTTTTCGTCCTTTTAGTCCTACTTTATGGTTCTAAGTTGTTAGCATGTAATGAAAAAAACGTCACTCTGTAAACATAAGAATAAAACAAACCCTCAGAATGTCTGAGGCCTTTTAATTTATTACAAATTCATTCAAACTTTAATTTTTTCAGTTCAGGGGACAATAATTCCATGTACATAATTTTTAACATGTAAAATACGACTTTGTATGTATTTGCACATCATATAATAAGTAATTGTAGCAAAAAGTAGAAAAAAAAATCTTTTTTTTTGTGCGAAAAATTGATTATATTAAATTATAAATACTAATTACGCAAAGAATTATCCTGTAAGCAACAGTATTAAAAACTTACAACAGCAAATCCCACAAATACATTTAAGCGTATGTTCTAAAAACATTCTGAAAATTATTTCCGTATAAACTGGAACTTTTTTTATGCCTGAAGGGGATAGAAAATAGTTCGTCTCCCCACCTTTTCTCTAGAACGTGTATTTTTTGGTTTTAGTCAGATTGTTGTCACAGTCAACTATTCCATTTGGGATTCCAATGTATTTATTTATTTTTGCCATATGCACCAAAAGATTCAAAAGTTAATTTTTGAAAGTTAATTTTTCTTCAAATTTGAGCTCTTTTATGTTAAAACTTCTAATGTGTTTTATAATCAAACTTCTGCCATTGATATAAAATTGTTTTTGATGGAATTGTTTTTTTTTCTGGTTAAGTCGCCCCTTAAATTGTACCTTCCTCCTTCCTTTTTCCTCATTGAACAATACTTCAATTCCATACAGTTACTTTTTTCTATCAAGATATACATAAGTGCAACCAAATAATAATCCACTAAATCAAAGATTGTCAACACATTAGACTGGATAAAATGTAAAAACCCATCGGCGTAAAGGATTTATAGTAAGAGCCGCTTTTAAAAAAAAAACATTTTCAACAGATGATATGAAATGTTTTCCCAGCTTCTGATTAATAAAACACTCTAAAATTAATAAAACATTAAAATCTCATACCTTTTAATAAATGCCCAGTCACGCTTATGTAGTGCAAAGCCAGAGGTAAGGGCAGCGATTTGTTCATTTTCACAGATTAATAGGACACACTAAATCGTCATGAATAGATGACAAACTTGCTGTTTATCTTTTCAGCTTTACTGCCGTTTATGCTTTTAGCACAAATCCCTGCAGCCTGTATGAAAATGCTGGGTAATTTTCTGTCTGTGTTATGGTTTATCAATAAGGCTCTTAGCTGGTGCTTTCCATCAGCCCTGTGCTGTAGAGCTCCTGGCCATAGCACCCCCAGTATAATGACTTTTTACTGCATCTCAATTGAGTTTACATGGAGTGATCGTGGATGCCAGGCCATCTGATGCAGCATTCTGTCACTCTCTCTGTCTCTGTTAAACTGTCATTAGAGAGACTGGTGACACGTCCTGGGGACCATTAAAAAAAAAAAAAAAAGGAAAATGCTGGTTTCACTTACTGCAAACCAGATGGGATGACGTTCTGCTGCAGCATGCTGTACTTCTGAAAGTCCTCAAGTTTGCCTGTAGTTCTGAAGAAAGCAGTAACGCCTCCCCAAATCTCACAAAGAGTTCTGTCTTTTGGTTTTTGGAAGACACGTTGCCAAGAGGTCAAATGGTAATACTCTGTTTGTTTTAGTTGGAATGAATGACCTTTTCTTTGGGGGACATTGTTTTGTTTTTGTTTTTTATATTGCCGTAATTTCCAGACTATAGAGCGCACCTGATTATAAGCCGCACCCATTACATTTTTAATGGATGTAGGGAGTGAGAGCGCACAGCCGAAGTGTGTTGGGGGTGCGCGGTCATGTTTGATATACAGCGTGAAGGGGAACAGTAATAAAAGAAGTTTTCCCCCAGAAGAACAGTGAATGATTCTTTATTAACCCGCTCTGGAGGCTCTGAGGGTCCCAACGGGGAAGTGAACAACCAAAGGAAGATTCGGTGGAGAGTATTTACAAAGAACGATGGTACACATAGTTTTCAAAGTTCTAATGAAATACCTGAGCTTCTCTTTCCAAACAGTGCCTGTGACACGGCAGTAATGCGGCAGCAATATGGTAGTAAGAGCACTAACAGGGTTGGTAAAAAAAACATACCGGTAAAAGTCACTGAGAGCAGCAGTAACTTCCTCTGCGCAGTCCGCGCCTCCTGTGCACTGAAACCATTGAAGTCTTCGGATTGGAATAGCGTCAGATATTCTTCGCCACGCTCTCTCTCAGTGTCTCCTTCGTTGTCGTTGTCAGTGTCACTCTGAGGCAAATTCACTCCTGAGCTTGCTCTGTCCTCTCCGTCACGCAGCAGACCGGCTTTTCCAAACCCATTGGTGGATTTTTTCACACTGCTTTTAACGATTGCTTTTAACTTGAAAGCTGCGTCATGTGCATTTCTTCTTGCATTTTCCATGATGAGTCTGTTCGTTCTATTCATTCACAAAGCAGGAATTTCCATTAAACTTGCGTTTTCCTCGACACATATACCGTATCCCCCCATGTCTCACTCTTACCCTTTCTGCATGAGCGCCCCTAGCGGCCGTCAGAAAAAATGCATTTAAAAAAAAAAGGGAAAAATGCTTAAATTAGCCGCATCATTGAATAAGCCGCATGGTTGAAAGCGTGTGACAAAAGTAGCAGCTTTCAATCCGGAATTTACGGTACCCCCATATAACCATTTACATCATATTTGATACATGCATTTCTGAGACCCCTACCTCATTAGGGTGATCAAAACATTCCTTAAAAAGCCATTGTAGAAAACTAGAACCATGTTTTCTGCCCTGTAATTCATTGGTCATTTTAAAATGACTGCTTCCATGCTGCTTCACAAAAACCTTTGGGGAGAAACGTTTTGCTGGTTTTCAAAACTTTATTGTGAGATTCATCTGGTATTCATTTTTTATATGACTGACTACCTTTCTCAATATAAGAATTAACATTTTAATAGTTAATTCTTTATAATACAGTTACAGTGGACGAAGAAAATGCTTTTTTTCCGGAGCACTCATGTACATGTGCAGGCCCGTCTAAAGTTTGCTAGATACAGAAGAGTTTTGGGAGAATGTCCGATGGTCAGATGACACCAAAATAGAATTTTTTGGCAGTAGTGGGTCATCAGGGCCATCAAGCTCTTCTCTTAAGGCCTACAAAATGTCTGAATCATGTCTTTATTATATTTTGTCCATGCATACTTATTAAATCATTTCAAATGGTCTGTCCATTCTCTTTTATTGTGTTTCTGGTGGTTATGCTGCTCCCAGACAGATGTATTTTCACCTTGGAGCATTTAACCAATCGCATTTCAGTTGTCCTTTGTTGCCAGGCAGGGTAAGGGTATCCACCATGAGTTGTGAAGGCCTCCTAATGCAAAATCAATGTTGGTCATTCATTTCCTTCAACCAATCAGATTTTGAGTTGGTGTCAGCAGGGCCTTCTAGCAGGCTTAGGGAACATCACAGAATTCAGACCTTCTGATTGGACAGAAGTTTCAGGAAGTCACATGCAGCCTTGTCCAGTTTGACACAGAGCCACTGAGAACTTTTTGATCTGTCTCGGTTAAAAACAGAGCTGACTATAATGTACGCTATGGAGGATTTAGCAGAAATATCTCCACCTGATCTCGACCTCCTTCATGAGTGAGAGATCATGATGCAACCGAACCGATTTGTGTGTTTGGCGCTGACCGTCCCCGTGTCCACTGCGTCTGTTGAGCGGACATTTTCAGCTCTAAAGTGAATTCAAACCTACACAGAAACAAAACTGGACAGACTCGGCTCTCAGCACTGACCTTGGTGGAATAGAAAATAACTTCTTGATGGAACTGAAGCGCAGTAATCTACATGACAGGGTGATGGAACTGTTGAGGAAGAGAGGAGGATCGATTTGGGAACAAATAATCTGATTTTTTGATGAGTGAAATGATAAATATTATAATAAATAATATTCCAAATTTATTTGGTTGTTTACAGTATTTTTTGCTGGCTGTAGTTGCATAAAGAGATTTGTTTACTGTTTAGTTTATTCAGTTTATTTAGAGGCATTTATTGTGGCTACAGGAGCTTTTAATATGTAATGCAAAGCTTGTTTCTGCGTCGTAAAATGGTGCATGAGGGGTTTAGTGATTTAGACCGGTGGTTAGAGACCACTGGGCCGGTCCGCGGGAAATTTTGGCACCGGGACGCACAGAAAGAATTTTTTTTCCGATTTTATTTATTTATTTATTTTTTTTCCGAAAAAAACATTTTATTTTGAAAAGTGACCGGATTCTCTCTGTTACATCCGTCACACTTATCATAGCAACCAGAGTGTGTCGCGGTAGAAACGATGTTGCTCATGTGAAGTTCTGTTGTTGGTGTGACGTTATGAGGACACCGCTAATAAAGTTGCACATGATTACACAGTGGATTTACGTTCATTATTATTATTGTTATTATTATTACTAAAGAGAAATTCGGTAACACTTTATAATAACTATCCGTTATAGCTAGTTAACAAATCATTAATAAAATCTTAACAAATCATTAATAAACTCTTAGTTATTGAGCAATAAATGACTTGCTAAATAACTTAACAGTTAGTTAAGGATTTATAAATGTATCTTATAGATAGACAGCAGATAACTAACAAGCTTTTAGTTAGTGAGCTATAAATGACCTGTTACCCGTATATTCATGAGTTCTAACTGTACCTTATTAATTAGCCAGATGATGAAGAAACTGTTAATAAATTACTTACTAATGACTTATAAAGAATCAGTTAATACTTTAAACATGTTACTAGGACGTTATTATAAAGTTGCAGCTATTCCTCGTTTCTTCACTATTTGTAAATGAGGATCAATTCCAACTTTATAATAACGTCCAAATAACATTTACGTAAGGGTTAATGGCCGACGAAGTGTGCGGTTACTACTTTTTAACGCACGCGGTGGAAGCCTGAACCGTCCGACTGATTGAAAAAATATATTTTTCAATCAGTTTTAGTACTTTATTCTTGTTTTTTTTTTCCGATTTGGATCACTTTTCTCATAAACATAAACGTAACATATAGTCCGCGTCGCGCAGCACCACCGCTGCAGTCAAGATTTGGCGATATATATATGCTGATCGTCCCGATGGGTTGAATAAAGCATCAATTCAGAGGGAAAGTTAATCGCTTACCGCTTGTTTTTGCCCCGATGATGAAGCAAAAGGTTGTTTTACAGAAGCCGGCGCAGTGATACAAATCATTTAAGCTAGCCAACCGGAACTTCTTTTTTCACCGTGCGGTTATCAGGTTTTAACGCATACCCAGCAGCCAATCAGAATCGAGTATTCAACCGGACCATGGTATAAAAGCTAATAACTAATGCTTAACTGGTATATTAACTCACACTTTACAGGTCAGTTGTTAATAGTTTAACCATCTGCTAGTGAAGCTTTGTTGAAAAGCAAATGGGTGGGACAATTTCAAGGTACAAAAATATGTAATATTCAAAATATCAGATGCTTTATCTCATCCTTCTTTCACTAATAGCTTTTTCTGTTTACCGTACTTGACCAAAGAAAGACCACAAGTTAAGTGTTGAACACTGTTTATTCCTTTTCCACACATACTGAGTCGTCACATGGCAGATCAGCAGAATAAAACGGAATTTTAGAACTTTTTGAGCAGAACAGAAAAAAAGAAATGAATCTATAACAAGCCATTGGCACTTTTGCTGTAGAACAATTTGAACTCAATATATTTGGTCAACCGGACCTGAGCAACACTGAACTACTCTGTGACACCATCCCGCAGTGTTTCAATACCTAAGCTTTCCTGGACAGAGGAATCAGTTTTCCCTTCTTCTTTTGATGTTCAACATCCCTCAAAAGGTTTGGATCACTATTTATCACTTCCAGACATTTTTTTGAAAAGTCCTGAAGTCGTTGCTGTGGCGTGTGGGCACCCAGTAACTCCTTATATGTCTTTGGGGCCACCACAGCCAATTCACAGATCGGAGCATTGCTGACAATGGTGTTTCGGTCAACACCGACCTTCTGATATGCCAAACTCAGCTTTCTCCCTTTCTTGTAAGCCTTTAGGACTTTCTTGTATCTCTTGATGACCTCTTGAGGATGACGTGCTGAAACAGATAGAAATTTAAGTACAACAAACATACAATAAGTGAATAAACACAGGGACACAAACACAGATACTATGTGGTTGCAAAAAGGGATGAAGACTACACAAACAAGGCAATTGGAGAGTTCACAATACTATACCCACCAGGAAATACATTTAAGACATTTTTTCACACAAAAACAGAAAGAAAGCTAGACAGACATAGAAAGATAGATACAGACAAACAGAGACACAGAGAGACAGATGTGATGTCTCCATGCTCGACACCCTGACACACATGAGGGGAGTGGCCTTTTTGCTGTCCTGTCTTTACGCTTACCTCTTTGCCTGCTGTGTTCCCTTTGTGTCTTCTTTTTCTTTCTTTTGTCCTTTTTTTTTTGACTCCGGTGGCGGTGCATCTTTTTGTTCTTGCGTTTTTTCTTCAATTTCTGATCTGAAAAAGCAGTTGATGAGGTGCTGGATGAAGAGGAGCTGAATGAACTGAAGGACGAAGAAAAAGAAGATGCACCAGGAGATGTGTTGGCCGAGGAGGATGAGTCAGTTGTCCCACTGTTATCTGTATGAACAACATGATAGAAAACACAATTCAATTGTTAATTTGAAATTATGATAATACAAGTTCACTCGCATACATTCTTTTAACATTTGCATTTCCCAAGACTTACTATTTAATTAATCAGCATCACTGTGGGTCATCAGTTGAACAGATGTGTTTGCTGTTAATCGATGCTACAAATAGGCTATTATCTTTAAGGAACTAACTGTGCAATAACACACTTGTGTTCCAATAGACCTGGCCAATAAATTAATTTGATCAATTAATTCAAATTTGTAGTTCAAGATTTTCCCATTTTTTTGGGAGAATCTGGCCTCTATTTACCCAGCACTCTGCTTTCTTGGAGTAAATCTGTCCTTGTTTTCTCTGCATGTTTTAGTTAGAGTTTCCAGTTGCATGACATTAAAAATGTCTTCATGCCATTTACAAATTACTTTTAGATCATTTCATTTTCTTAAAAAAGTTGTCATTCTCGTCAGCTGGTCCAGACTACAGTTGACCTTGTGGGCGATGCATGGGGGTCTTTTTAAGTGACATGTTTTGCTGCTGTGCTAAAGGAAACAAAGACAACTTATTTGTGATAGGAAATGAAACACATTATTGATGGTGGCTGGTGAGTCAAAAAATAAAATTTGGTCACTGTGGTGGTGACTTTAAACTTGGAGCATCAAATCACACGCAGCAAAATCCGTTTGATGGTCGTTAGCAGAAGAGGGAGTATGAGGACAACCTAGACAAAGTTTTTTTTTTTTTGGCCATAGCGCCGAGCTCCATGTTTTGATGAGGGCCTTCTCACTGTTAAATATTGGCCTTTCTTTCCCTTAATATATATATTTTACAAAGCACCAAAGTATTATTGCCAGGTGTGCAGTCCTGTTTCAAACAACAAACAAAACTGTGGGCCCACTTACTTTGACCAACTTGTTGGCAGAGGGAGTCTCTCTCCTTAGTCAGGTCACTGATTTTTTTGGTGACTGTGTGCTGCTTCTTCTTCTTGGCCTCACATCGTTTAAGCTCTTTCTTCTTAAAATGCAGAAATGCTGTTGGAGCTACAGTTTCCTCAGTATCTGAAATGATACCATAAAGAACAAATTCTAATTAGAAAAGCCAGGTTAGGGTAAATGTATAAAATATGACCTTTAAAAATAATGTTTTGATGTTCTGAAGGGTCAATATTATACAAATATCATACAAGAACGGCAGAAGAGCTTAGATAAAATCCACCAATAAGCGAATTAACAAGAAATGGCTAATGAAGAGCAAACCTTCATTAGCCAAATGTTGCTCTTAATTTTACTCCTCCATCGTCAAATTTGGTCATATTTAGCACCTAGTGAGTTTTTAATTTTGGACCCCGCCTGCATACTTTTATCCTTGGAGTGTTTTTCTTGTTTCTAAACTGGACGCTGATGTTTCTTTAGATCCTTTGTCCATTTTTCACAACCTGGTATAGACTTTTCTGTCTGTCAAACACCCAGAGTCATGATGAGTGAGATGATGGAAACAAATTCACTTTGATGCAGACTCGTTTTTTTCTCTGCTTCCACTTTTCATAAAATCCAGTAAACCCAATAAATTACAATAATTTATGGATAAAAACTATTTTTTTATTTAGAAAGCAGCTGCTGGTTTGTTGCGGGATCTGGAGTCATAAGCGGTGTCTGAGCTCCTCCCCGCCTCTGTACCTGTTCAGATGTTCACGTCCTCTGCAGCCAAGTTGGTTTGCCCCGCGCGTTAACCCCCCCCCCACACACACACACATACGCGCGCGCCGCGCACATGCGTACGGGCTGCTCCAGTGTATTCTTCACAGTGCAAATACTGTAATTACAACAAGTACACACGACAGTAAGGGTGCCCTTGCGCACATTTCATTAACTTGGACGTGGAAATGAGCGGTTTTTGTCTAGAAAAACTGCGCGCGGGGGGGTACATTTTTGGGGTGCTCGTGGCACGAGTCGTGCAGGAAGATTGTGCCCTAGCCAGTGGCTTCACTAATATGGTTGAAGGTTGAATTGTGTAAAACAAATCAATGACTCCGATGTTTGATCAATCTCAATCAAGCTTCTTTTCATTGAAAGAAAATATAACACGTTTGCTTACCGACACCGTCATCGTCCATGTGCACATCCGGCTGGTCCACAGTTGAAGTTTCCCTCTCCTTCGAAATTCCCGCTGTTGACTTTTTCCTCTTTTTTCCGACAGTACCTGGATTTATGCGGTAGTTTGCGCATTCCCGCTGGGGTTGGACATTTTACCGGACCGTGTGTTCATCTCTATGCCTTGAAATCAATTTAAAGAACTTGCTACGTGACTCGTGAGTGAAGGATGGGCGCCTCTGTCTAGGTTGTCGCCGGCTGCAACTAATCAAAATGGGCCTACAACAGTGATTGACAAGTTGATAACCAGCCGATATGATCGGGGAGGCCGCATGGCACCGCCCTCAGCCCATGAATACGAATATGATTGGCTTGGTTTCTCCTCATCACACCGATTTATTATAGTTTGCAATTCAAACGTAATCTGGCGGGAGTTAGTCACTGAAGCTCAAGGAATAGTGTGGTGAGTGCGCGGAAAAACGGAGGATAAGAAAACTAAAATCATGCCTGGTTTAGCCACTGAGCTAAGACAGCTTATCGAAGGAGAAACTAAATCTACAAGGAGACACAAAGTCTTAATCAAATGGCTGCAGAAGAAAATACTTCTAAGAAGACGGATGAGATGCAAAGAATGCAAACACAAGATGAAATTCAGGGAATCAGTCTGTGTGGATAACTATGCATGGTAAGTTTCTTTTTATTGAATAAAATGACAACACACATTGATAATTTGTTAAAGAATTTCTTGTGAAAATTAAATCTATTTATTGTGCTAATAAAAGGGCATCTTAACTCATGTTAAGATTATGGGTAAACGTGCTGACTATTGTCCTTCTTGCCAAATTTTTGAAAATCATAATAAACTTTTTTAACTCCTCAATTTATAACCATCTGCCTTCTGCCCCTGAGGTAGTAAAGTTGAATTTCGGGATTCATCAGCTGAGTCATCAGTTGGGCAGCTACTGTCCCGATGACTCAGAGCGACTTAGACCAATAACAGTTTACTGATTTCAACATGGCGGCGCTTGTCTCAGGAACAGTGGTGCACCTCGTTTCGTCCATTGTTTTTACAGTTTATGAGTTAACGTCAGTGTCAATCACAGATCCAAACCACATCTCCCCAGCTCAGCCTACCTTCACCAGCCCCACTCCTTTTTTTTTTTGTTTTGCATTTTTCAAATCATGGGCTGAGAGTGGAGTCAGCATCCAACTGCCCTGTTGGGTTACCCTTTAATTTCTAGATACACACTACTATAAACTACACAATGTACATGATTACAATACGCTAAAAGGCTGTGCATATCTGCTATAAAAAATAACAACACCATTGAAATATATTAATGTATATGTTATTGGAGGTCCTTGCACTAAATATTTCTAGTTGGGCTTTATGGCCAAATACACATTACTTTGGGGGGTCCTTGACTTGAACACAGATTTAGAATCACTGCTTTGGCCACTACCTTGGCCTATGTCATAAGTATTTTTATTTGTATATTTTCAGGATTTGCAAACACCACAGCCACAAAGGAAGGAAACTGAAGAGGTCTGTTAGACACAAATCTATATTCAGCAAATCAAAGGTCTCCCTCTTCAACTGGATGCGGTTTCTCTACAGGTACACTATTGCATTGGTATATTATTTTAGAATGTCTGTCTTTGACATAAAGTGTTTATTTCTATAGAAATACAATATAACTATGCTGCCATAAACAATACTTGGAGACTGTACTTACTAAAATGTTGCTTTTCATCTTATGTAAGATCTAGTCATGTAGATAAGTGATTGGAGTTATTTCACTTCTGTGATTTATTTTGCTAAAAGTTGTAATTTACACCTTAAATTTTTGGATTTTTTGTGTATCCAACCAAAAAGAAGACAAGAACTGTGGTGTAATAATAATTTGCTCTTTCATTAGATTTGCACAAGGCCTGTGCCTAAGTCAAGTGTATATGATAAGTGACGACATTTCTGGGAGCTCAGCAACACTGTCCAAGATGGCTCGAAAGCTGCGAGATGTTTGCACCACTGCAATGGACAGATATCAACAAGCAAGAGGCCAGTACATCGGGGGGCAGGAGCAGTTTTTCACAGTTGATGAGAGCCACTTTAGACATAAAAGAAAGGCAATCAGCAATCACTATTATGTAATAATGCAAATATACAAATTATTGAATGGCAGATATTTTTTTGGTTTGATGAAGAATAGTTCCTAATATTTCATGTTTTCAACAGTATGGACGGGGACGAATGGCTGGTGGGTGGAAGAGGAAGAAGTGGGTGTTTGGGATGCTAGGTGTTGACCGGAGGGGGAGAAGACATGCTAAACCTATTCTTCGCTTGGTCGAGAGAAAAAGAAGGAGAGATCTGGTGCCGCTTATAGCTCACCATGTTAAAGTAGGCTCTAAAATAATAAGTGACGAATGGGGGGCTTATCACAGTGCTTTACCTGAGCTAGGTTACACTAATTTCACTGTCAATCACAGTGTGTCATATGTCGATGCCCAAACAGGTGCACATACTCAACACATAGAGAGGGCCTGGAGAACAGTTAAGGAAAATGTGTGGAGACTCAGGGGAAATCGTACAGAAGAGTTACTGTTAGACCATCTCAGAGTTATTGAATGGCATGAGTGGCTTGGCCGTCAACATCGCAAAGGGCCGCTAGGACGGGTAATCCATGACATTGCTGTGATGTATGGACATTAAAAGATCTGTTTGACCAGCGTTCTGCTCAAAAAGTTCTAAAATTCCGTTTTATTCTGCTGATCTGCCATGTGACGACTCAGTATGTGTGGAAAAGGAATAAACAGTGTTCAACACTTAACTTGTGGTCTTTCTTTGGTCAAGTACGGTAAACAGAAAAAGCTATTAGTGAAAGAAGGATGAGATAAAGCATCTCATATTTTGAATATTACATATTTTTGTACCTTGAAATTGTCCCACCCATTTGCTTTTCAACAAAGCTTCACTAGCAGATGGTTAAACTATTAACAACTGACCTGTAAAGTGTGAGTTAATATACCAGTTAAGCGTTAGTTATTAGCTTGTAAATGTTATTTGGACGTTATTATAAAGTTGGAATTGATCCTCATTTACAAATAGTGAAGAAACGAGGAATAGCTGCAACTTTATAATAACGTCCTAGTAACATGTTTAAAGTATTAACTGATTCTTTATAAGTCATTAGTAAGTAATTTATTAACAGTTTCTTCATCATCTGGCTAATTAATAAGGTACAGTTAGAACTCATGAATATACGGGTAACAGGTCATTTATAGCTCACTAACTAAAAGCTTGTTAGTTATCTGCTGTCTATCTATAAGATACATTTATAAATCCTTAACTAACTGTTAACAGTTATTTAGCAAGTCATTTATTGCTCAATAACTAAGAGTTTATTAATGATTTGTTAAGATTTTATTAATGATTTGTTAACTAGCTATAACGGATAGTTATTATAAAGTGTTACCAGAAATTCCACCCCCGGTCCGCGGTAAACGTGTCTTGCGTTGGACCGGTCCGCGGTGACAAAAAGGTTGGGGACCACTGACTTAGACGTAGCACAACTGAATGCCATCATCATGATGGAAGAACATCATGATTTGGGGCTTTTTTTAGTAAAGGGACCAGGATGACTGATCAGTCTAAAGGAAAGAATAAATGGGTGAATGTATCGTCAGATTTTGAGTGAAAACCTCCTTCCATCAGCAAGGGTATTGAAGATAAAATGTGGCTGGGTCTTTCAGCGTGATAACCGTCCCAAACACACTGCCTGGGTAATGAAGGAGGGGTCTGTAAGAAGCATTTCAAGGTCCTGGAGTGGCCTAGCCAGTCTCCAGATCTCAATCCCATAGAAATTTGTTGGAGGAAGTTGAAAGTCTGTGTTGCCCAGCAACAGCCCCAAAGTATCACGCCCCTAGAGAAGATCTGCATGGGGGAATGGGCCAAAATACCAGCAACAGTTTGTGAAAACATACAGAAAACGTTTGACTGCTGTCATTGCCAACAAAGGGTATATAACAAAATATTGAGTTAAACTTTTGTTGATGTCCAAATACTTACTTTCTATCATAATTTACAAATACATTTTTAAAAAATCAGACAATGTTATTTTCTGGATTTTATTTTTTCTCATTTTGTCTCTTAGTTGAGGCATACCTATGATGAAAATTACAGGCCTCTCTCATCTTTTTAAGTGGGAGAACTTGCACAGTTGGTGGCTGACTAAATACTCTTTTGCCCCACTGTAATTCTGCTTTCATTTTGTTCTCTATAAGAAGCAAGTGTAGATAATTGATTAATGAATGACATTTGGCTTTACCGCTAAACAATTGGTGCAGAATGCTCTTACCATTGCAGCCAGAAGGCTGCTGTGTTTTAAAGCGTCCTGGTGGTTTGTGGAAAGTAAAAAATCAGGGGTTTTATGTGTCGATGTTTTAAAATGAACTAGCAAAAACTTTCAGAACATAGCAAAACAATGTTTATGCCTGCCAGCAGGAGGAAGACAGCTCGTCCCTTTTAGACAGATTTTATTTTTCACTTGGACCTTTTGCCTTTTTAAATTGATAGTTTTGAGCTCTGAAGTTTCCCTGAATGTATTCTTATTATTATTATTTTTTTTGTGGCTAGGTTTAGAATAAGTTCAAAATGCGTTCAGTGTTCTCTTTGGCGCATTTACACTGCAGGTCTTGATGCCCAAATCCGATTTTCTGACTATATCCGATTTTTTTGATGACCCGCTTACATCATCTTTTAAAAGTGACCCGTATCCGATTTTTGAGTGAAAATATCAATGCTGAAACTATCAAACATAGAGGTTCTGAGGACTACGTAACGTAGCAGCATTTCCGCCTTCCGCGGACCTGAGCACTGACCGCACGGATTTAAAAAATTATGTGCGAGCAGGCCCTTAATAATAATCGTAACAGTAATAAAAGCACATTTAGAAGATGCGTGTTGGTCCAAACGGCAAACGTTTAGCATGGTGAAACCCTCCCCTTTTTGTTGTGTTTCTTTTGTGTGACTGCGGTTGTCATGTAGGCAACGTAGCAACTTAAGGAGGCGTTGCCTTAGGCGCCTCCTGAGGGGATGCGCGGGAGCGGAAAAAAGAGGGCTGCTCGGCCTGTTCCAGAGCAACGGTGTCCCGCTTGATTAGTTACTGTTGCTTTTCGACGGGGACCGGACCGGAAATAGAAGCGGTTCCGACAACGGCCTGAAGCCTGAGGCTGAAAGGTAACAGCTACTGGGGCTCCAGCTGTCCTCGAACAGCAAAATCAGTGCACAAAAGCCCCATGAATAAGTTATGTGATCTCAGTTGGTGGTGTCCTGAGTTGATGTCACTGACGTACGACTCGCATTTACTGGGGAATATCCGATTTGTCTGCTTATATGGCACACGCAAATCCACGTATCCGATTCGTATCCGATTTATTTCCACATATGAATGAGGCCTGTATCTGATCTGAGAAAATCGGAATCCATGCGCTTTTGTCCTGCTTACACGTTCACCGGTCATATCCGATCTGTGCCACATGAGAGGAAAAAATCGGAATCGGGTCACTTGAACCATGCAGTGTAAATGGGAAATTTGTTTTTTCACGTACTACTCGTCTGTCCACCTGAGACATCCTGTTTGTCCCTACATATCCTGCCGGCCTTTTTATGATTAGCTGATCTATGGTTGTCCTTCTCTGTGTCCAGGTACGGCCACGGCTTTGAGATATTCTGCCTGGCATCCGACAGTACCGGGACGCTGGTGGCATCCGCATGCAAGGTCAGAGGATGAGACTCAAGACTGCGAAAATCAAAATGACATGATTCTTCTGCAGGGAGGGCATTTGATCAGAGGAGATGGTTTTAAACACAAATGTGTTCCTTTTTACACTACATCACTACCACACGTCAGTCACACGTTGATTGTATCTTTGTTCTGACCTTGTCTGATAATTTCAACACATAAGGTACCCCAACAGAGCCCAATTTCCCTCTTTCATGTGTCTTTTTCATGCTTGTTTTCCCCATTGTCATTCATATGTTACGACATGCTATGTTTTTGATTACAATATTCAGTGTCATTCCACACAAGAGAAGGTCAGTAACTGATATGTAAAGTGTATTACAATTCCATTTTCAAACAGAAATCTTAAAGTTCTGTGGAGGAAAGAGTAGACGGAAAATGCTTAACAGTTTTTCTGTGTTAAAACCACCAAGAAGAATATCTGTCTGCTTCTTGAACTTGGAAAGTGTAGTTAAATTGGAAAAAAAAACAACAACAACCAAGTAGTAAGAGCCACACTCGGAAACTTTTCCAAATCAGAAGTAATAAGCAAAAAGGGCATCATTATGCCTCATGTTATCCCTACGTTCACACTGGGCATGTGACGCACCTTCAAGAATGTGCTCAGCGCACATTCTTAAACGTTTGTTTTGTCCATGGTGTTCACACTGCACAAGCAGGGTGGGGCTTCTTCTTTATTTTATTTTCTACTGTTTACTACCTACAGTTGGAAGAGGCTTGGTGCAAATCTTACACCAAGCATTTCTTTGACAACTCTATTGCGATATATACAAGATTTGGTAACATAGAATTCTGGCAATTAGACATAAACCTCCATGATCAATTTTCAAAAGGTTGGCAATTCTATGCATTAAAAGGAACGCCATCCAAACGTCACTACCACATCTGAGTCCCTGATTGGTCAAAGTTTGACCTCATTTAACTTTCAACGCGCCTTCAATGGCTTTGGGTTTTGTTTGTAGAGCTGGAAAACGGTTGTAGAAAACTTCCATGGTGATGCATGAAAGTGAGGATGTTTAACGCAGAAGCCCAAAAGGTGATGTTCATTGAGAATTTTCATTGAAATTGGTCACTTGATTGTGCGTTGCCGAGGGCAGTGCAAATGTAGCTTAAGTCCAATGCTATGTTCACACCGGGCTCGGAAACGCGTGTTTGAGCGACTACTTTCACTAGAAAGTCTTTTTAAAGGCCGTAATTCTATGACACTAAGTCTTTCATATATCGAAATAGAGCTGTGAAAGAAAAAGCTTGGAGAAAGATTCACAAAATTTGCTCCGCTTTGACATTTCATATCAGGGCTCCAGACTGCGACCAATTGGTCGCATTTTGCGACCAAAATTTGAGAGTGTGCGACTGAATTTTACATCCAGTCGCACATGTGCTACCAGTAAATGTGCCTCCCCCACCCTACGTATTTTTTTATACATTAAACGTGGAAGGGGCACGTCAATGATCAATGAAATAATCAATGAGACGCGAGCGCACACGCACGCAGGCAGACACACACACTCGCGCACATACTCATGAAACGCGAGCACGTACACCTTTGCGTGATACCTGTCTGTGAGGCGGCCACTGCGTGTGAGAAGAATAGGGAAAGCCACTGTGAGTGGCTAAAATGCGTGTAGGGGGAGGGGCCTAGAGATAATCGAGTGCGCGTAAACATCTGTGGGAAGGAAACTGAGACAGATATCATCACAACCTGATATGTGCATCTGAGCTATGAGTAAGCGAACTATTGATTCGTTCTTCCGACCTGCAGCTGGTGTACCAGTGCCAGAGTGTACAGCAGGGGTCTCAAACTCGCGGCCCGCGGGCTATTTGCGGCCCCCAAGATGATATTTTGCGGTCCCCGCCTTAATATGAAGGTTTAATGTTACTGCAGCCCGCCAGTTTGTATGAATGACACTTTTTCATTGTCGTGCGCGAAGCTGACAAAGCAACCAATCACAGTGGTGTATATGACTCTTGGGGGGCGTGACAATGACAGGGCTTGAAAGCAGGAAACCTGCCCCCTCCCCGGACCACATTAAGGAGTTCCTTACTTTCCTTTAGAACGTATTTATTCGCTCGTAATTTTCTAAATGCATGCAGTCCGTGCTGAACTTTTCTCTGGGCCGCACAGAACCGGAGGAATTGCAACGATAGACGTGTTTGAGATGAACCGGCGGCTGTGAGATGAAAGCGAATCTACAGCAAGACTGAAGGAGTACAGGAAGTTGGAGTTGTCCTTAACATTCAATTTAGTTTTAATATTCTTCTCCCCCTTAGTATGATTTGTGTTATTATATATTTTATGATTATTTTAATGTTTTGAAATGGATGTAGCCTTTCTTAATGAATTGGTATTTTAAATTATTTTAATTAATCACTCCACTACAAAAACCATCAGGACACATGTCCCATAATGCATTGTTTTGTAGTCTGTAGGGCAGCTTTTAGTCAGTTCAGTTTCTAGCTGTGTCCGGGTAGGTTTGCCCCTTGCTCCCACCCCTTTCTCGCGATATTTTTGTGATGATTGACAGTTGATGTTGGAGCAAAAACAAAAATATATGTAACACACCAGGTGATCTGCGCAGCGTTGAGTTCACCTGGGTGATCTCAAACACGCTTGTTGTGCATCTTGGCTGCACCTATTTGGTGTCACAAAGATAAATTTCCATCCGTTTTCTTTACTTATTTGTACTGTCATGACAGCGATGGTGCTGTCAGTTTACCTTCTTGTTGCATCTTCAAAAGTGCAGAATAAAATGTGACACTGAATTTGAAACAGCACATTGTAATTTCTGCATCTATTATTAAAGTATTTATTAGTAATACAGTGGAAATTAGTAGATTTGGTTAGAATGTTGATTTACGGTATGCGCCCCTAAATTTTCTGGTTGTGCCCCTAAAATTTTCAGTTAGGGGCCACTGTGCTCCTAGTGAAAAAAGTTAGTCTGGAGCCCTGCATATGCAGACAGTTGCTGGTGTGGGGTAGCGAAAAAACTCTTTTAAACCCCAGCAGGTTCAAGAACTCACCTTCAGCGCACTCTTCAGCACGCCACACATGCCTGTTGTGTACGTAGCTCAATAGGTTACAACACAGATGCTAAGCTCCGGAGACACATTTGAAAATGTCATTTTAAAATAATGTAGAATAATCTGGGATTTTATTGTGAAAAGATGTGTTCTTAAACTGGCTTTTCAGGCATCTAAAGCTGAGCATGCTGCAGTGATCCTATGGAGTACAAGCACATGGCGTCAACTGCAGATGCTGCCGTATCACACTCTCACAGTTACCCAGATGGCTTTCTCGCCTGACGCTCAGCTCCTGTTGGCAGTTTCCCGAGACCGCACCTGGTCCTTGTGGAGGCGGAGCCAAGAAAGTACAGGTAAGAAAGAAGTTGCATTTTATAAATAAAAAATGATAGGTAGAATCAATGTTTTTATCAAAGTTTCTGTATTAATAGAGGTTAAAACAATGAGCAGGTTACCCATTCAGATTTGTTAAACAGATTTTGTCTTAACCTTTTTCTGAAACGTCAAAGCGAAAGTAAAAAAAAACCCTGACTTGGCGCTAGTCTGTGGACCAAAAAGGATTGGCAGCTGCAGCCATAGAGAATCTGCATGCAAACTGAAACCAGTAACAGAGTCCAAGAGTAGGATGGCGTTTAGAGATCTGCCCCCTAAAATGGGTCATAACTACTCAGTTAAACTTCCACAGTTAAATAATTAAGAATTCTCATCATAATCCAGCTCAGTATGAGACAATAGTTTATCAGGGTGATTTTCTTGCATTCTAGTTTAATCACAAATAAGTTTGTCTGAACGTCAAAACAACAACACAGGAGTCGTTCTGGCAGACATTAGTTGTCCCACTTAAATGAATGAAACAGAAATTTGTTTCAAAATTCCTTCCAAGTTAGCTGTCATTGTTAGATTGTGTTCTCTAATTAATACTAGGAAGAGCCAAATGTGTATTGCTTTGTTGAAGGTACTCCGCGAAATATCTAACAATAGAAAAATCCATTTACGGTTGTGTCTTTTTTTGCGCATGTGGGTCACTTCTGGGTCATTTCACGGTCACACTGGAGATCAAAAAAGTTTGCATTTAATTGGAAATGTGAACGGCCTTGCAAACAAATCAGATTTAAAAAAAATCGGAACTGAGCATTAAGCCCTGCAGTGTGAACGTCGCCTTAGAGTCTACAACCTACAAAATGTTTTGTGTTAGTGATGGGTAAATGAAGCTTAATGATGCATTGAAGCCAATTGGTTGTGCAAAGCTTCTTGAGGCTTCATTTGCTGCAGTAGAACATCTGATGGATGCAAATATATCAAGTGGTAAGAATTCAAAGTGTGTCAGCAAAAACTAAGAAGAACACAAAGTACAATAAATAAATAAAGTTTGGAAAATGTTTTTTCACTGACAGCAATTCTCCATCACACACCCACATTTTGAATGAGGGATTCTTATTGCTTTCAAAACCCATGTAGTACAGTCTGAAGCTTCGGACGTTAAAGCTCCTCCCCTAAATGAAGCAAGCCTTGATCCATTACTTCCTGGACACGCCCCTTCCCTACTCGGCACACGCTTTGAAGCTTTAACGCAGATCCTCACATCACTAGTTTTGATCGCTTTCCAATGCTGGCTTTGCTTTCGCTCTTGTAGACAGAGTCTACAACCCGCAAAGTGGCTTTTTGGCAAAACAAAATGATCACCTCTGCATTGGAAATGGTCTTTGAGTCTTTTTTAGGTTTCAGGGGTAAATAATGAATGTTTCTTTGTTGATGTGTGCTTAAAAAAACACTTGAGTATTCCACATCAGTGCCCACTTGTCAAATAATCTGTTCGTTATAACTCCAGGACTTTGCCCTGTTTTTGCTCAGTTAACAACACGCAACACGACGTCCTGGAACTCTGACAGGTAGAAACTTTAACAAGAACAATAATAAAGTGTGAACGTTGCATCTTAATTGTGCTGACAAATAACCTCCATTTAGGAGCTGCTGATATAACAGGGTGCTCCTATTTATAAGGGACAGTCTCAGCCGGCTGACTTGGCGATGAGCAGAGCAGCACACATAAAAGCCCAGAGGATCCCCCCCTCAGGTGCACCTGGTAATGCATCTCATGTTTCTGCTGGATGCTCTGAATGGTCCTAATGTGCACTGAAGGAGGATAAGCAGACCTGTTCGCCCATGTTTGCCTGTGTGGCGAGCTGCACGGCGACATAATTCCGTGTGCCTGTTTGTTATAATGGGAGGGGGGGGGGGGCGGTCTGGGGTACCCGTCTGCTCCGGTTGGCTGCTGAATCACTCAAGGTGATTGTGAAGAACACACTCGCGCACGCACATTGCGCACACACTATCCCACCAGCTAGGCATGGGAAGGTTAAATGAAGTCCGTGCTGATCAAACAGCGACTCTCGTATCACCACATATCATCGTCTTTCTACCCGCTTTGGCTCAGCATTTCCTCTCCCTGTTTTCCACGTCTAACTTGCTCTCCCTTGCGAATCTTTTTTTCATACTTGCTACCTTTTCTTCTTTTCGTCTGCAATTTTCCATCCGGTCTGCATATTCCTTTGCACACGTTGCTGTGCAGTCTAATCAGCCTCCATTTACGTTCAAGTGTCCTGCTAAAGAATAAAAGTGAGGACCACGTTTTGCTTGAGTCAAATAATTCTGAGTTGTGTGTTGGTGAGACGCAGATGGAAAGCAGTTTCCTCAGTCATTTGTTTTACTGCAGTGTGTGTTCTCCAATGAAGGGCACGGCTGCCGCAGATTCAGAGACCGACAGCTGCCAACAGCATACAAACAAGCTCCCGAGGGGAAACCAATCGAGGCTCTAAAATGACTCTGGTCGGGGAAATGCTCTCCAGCAGGTCATAAACCAAAACTGGTTGAAGGGAAGGGCTGGAAAGATGGTTCTCTCTGTCTGGTTGGGTTGTTTTTTTTTTTTGTCACCTCAGAGAGGCTTTGTGGCCACAGAGCAGTGAAGCACAAATGTCACAGTGCAATAATCATAACAGCTCATCCTCTCCTGGAGAGGACATCAATAAATTGTAGCAAAACATAATATTTTAGTGTTTAAAAAAAAACAATTTTTTTATGTTCCTGCAGAGCCTCCCTTCTCAATGTATGCACACACAGGAAAGGAGACAGCCATGCACACGCGAATCATCTGGTCATGTGACTGGAGCCCAGACAGCAAATACTTTGTGACATCAAGTCGAGACAAGAGGGTAACTTTCCAATGCTGCATTTTTTTCTATGAACATAACCAGCCTGTCTGATTTGGAGCTAATAGAGCAGTGGAGGTGAATGGCTGCACTTTGTTCGATTTTTGTACATCTGCAGGTGATCGTGTGGGGTCCCTGCAGACGGGACGGCTCTGAGGAAATGGCGCCTCCTGCAGACATCAGGCCATGTTCCTCAATCTTGGATGTGGGCAATTCTGCCACTGCAGTAGCTTTCTGCCCTGAACTCTGCTCTGATAACAGGTACACACTCTGAAACACACATTCACATCTTTGTGAATGTCTGTTGTTCTTAGACCACACTTAAAAGATTGAAGATTTACAGTTGATTTAAAGACCCACTCTGATGAGATGATCTTTTTAGCATGTTCGTATGGCAATTTTCTCATGATGGAGGACATATTTATTTAAGTCTGGGGTGGGAGGGGCTGTAAGCTGCTTGTAAACAAATGGTGACGGAAAGTGTGGGCGGGCTTTCTCCACGCCCTCCACTTTTTTTCTCTGCGCCAACAGTCCTGCCCACAACTTAGAGGTGAACTTCTGATGAACTCGTGTCTCTCTGCAGAAACTATGTCCTAGAAAATGACAATTTTTTTTCCGATTTTGCTTCAAAACAGCATAAACATGATTTAAAGACCTCTGGGAATGCTTTTCCAATAGATCAAAAGATGACCAGAGTGGCACTCTCTATCCATCTATTTAGTTCAATATTTTTTTTTTTATGCTGATTGTAACGCAACAATAGGTTGGAAAGGAGAAGGAAGGAGTCAGAAATCAAATGTAATCCATTCATGAAAAAACCTCTTATCTTAGAAAAATTAAAGGTCAGTTTTCAGTTTGTCATGTGATTCATGCTTGTTTGAAGATGTGTACAGCTTAGACGGGAGCACAATAGTGAAGAATAACAGCTAATAGCAAAGCAAATAAAAAGTATTGTTTGCCCCAAAATTATTGAGAACACGTCTGGGATTGTGTTCTCTCCAAACAGGATAACATGAAGTATTTTATTGTCGTGGTGCACTTATTTACAAAAAGCACCGCCTGTTATTTAACCACATTTGCCCTCTGTTGTCATCACTGGTCTAAATATGTTCGGAATTTAGGTTTAGACCTGAAAATATTCATAAAAGAAGAATATCAGCAGATTTTTTTTTTTTTTTAGCAAAATTGTTAATATTTATTGTAAAAGAACATTTTCTTTTTCTGATTTCTATCATAGTCTGTTTATAGACTTCTTAGTTTAGTCAAGATTGGTTGTAAAGGCTTCAGTTCACCTTTCGTTGGGTCAATGTCTGTGTAGTTTAGGGAGGACTGAAGGCTAAGAGCATAGGGACTGCAGGTCCTCTGCAGCTGCTCTGCATGCTTATGAATGAGTGTTCTGGTATGTTCCACAGCTATCTGCTTGCCGTTGGCCTGGATTGTGGACAGATCCTGCTGTACAGGTGGAGCCCTAACCAAAAGGAATCTGGAGGAGACGACTGGATCAGCTGTGGAGGAACAAACGCATCGTATCTTTTTTACAGATGGCCAGATTTGAAAGCCCTCACATGGCTGGGCAGTTTTTATTCTAATGAAAAGCTCTGAGATAGTTAGGAGATGAAGACCGAGTTCCCACCCTAACCCCTACATAGTGTCCTGTATCGTGCGTTCCCCATTTTGTAGTGATGTCCGAATCTACAATTCCAAAATCAAGTGCCCTGGAAATTTTGCAGAAGTGTCTGCGAAAAACCAGTGTGCATCGATGATCACTAGATCGGCGAATATAGACCACAATGCATTGCGCTGGAACAATTTTTGTCAAAAAAATGTATTTACGTTTATTTTTTTAATAAATTATCAACATTTTTATCTTAAGAAGACGGTGGATTCATAAACGATCATAGCAAAATGCTCATATCAATGAGATTTTCAGTTCGTGAAATCGATGAGGTCATGTTCGCAAAAAAAAAAAGTAGCGAGCACTATATAGTTTTTTAGTAGTTAGGGGTTAGAGCGGGAATTCAGTCAGAACCAAACACTTCAACCTTAGTCACATGCACCTGTACGGGTGCTGTGGGTTTTCGGGTTGTCCGGACCTGTAGAGGGTCGGAGGGAAGAGCAGCTACATCTTAAGGGAAGTGCAGGTGGGTCTTGCAATTCATTTGAGGCCACCTTAAGGGACGTCATGAAAATGGAACGAACCATTGTTGTGCGTGTGATAAGTCTATCGTGAAGTACTTGTAAGGATAATCCAAGTTACATTCACTTATGACAAATAGATGATACTGTCATAGGGTAACGTAAGATTACACTACTCATGAGTAAGGTGCGTGTACCGAGCACACGTGAATGCCACATGCACCTCAGTCTACGACTAAAGTTTTTCGCCCGTAGACAGCCCGTATTTACCCAAAAGGGCAGTAACCAACCATTGACTGAACATGAAAAGTGGACTTGGTGACCTTTCCCCACCTCCCATTCCACATCCTGCGTTTTTAAAATATTTTTCCTACTATTCAAGTTATGAAGTGACCGATCAGATGTCTCAATGAAATGATGGGGTCTCGTGTCAAAAGTCGAAAACGTTTGACAGATATTGTGCAACGTGCCTTCATTGGGTGGGGCTATGGCCTTCCAACAATCTCACTCCTGACTGGTGAGAGTGGTTGCCTTAGAAACGTTGACTCAGACTGACTCCGACCAATCACTGCTTACTGACGTCATCTGGCTCCAACACTGCAACATCCAAATAGCGGAAAAGTGGCGACTGAATTGACTTGATTTCATTAGAACCATAAGTAAGTAATTTCCTATGAGCGACGTCACCCTCACTCAGTCCAGTTCTCATCTACAGTCAACGCTTAGGTCCGAAGTTTGACTGTGTCTTCCTCATTTGAGCCTAGAAGCAGGTTGTGCTTAGAGAAATACTCTAGACCAGATTATTTGACACATTTTGCAAATTTTGAAAGGATTTGACTTTATATTTAGCACTTTTACCTTATCAGGCTAAGATTTTTCAATGACCGTCCTCTGCGTTTGGGTTCTATAGGGGTTAAAAAACCTGCAGAAACATTGTAACTGTTCCTGTCGTTTAAGCTTGTTTTCCTTCACCTCACATCCCTTGCAGGCAGAGCCACACGTTGGCGGTCAAACGGCTCCGCTGGAGGCCCAAGGCCGGTCGAGCAGGTACACAGATCAGCGACGAGGATGCAGAGGGTGACAGAGAAAGGGAACTTGAAGAGAGCTCCTGGGTCCAGTTTGCCAGCGCCAGTGACGACCACGCTGTCAAAATCTTCAGCATCAACAAACTGACTCTCTAACACCACGAACACTGACTTCATTATGTCTTTCTCGCGCAGACACTTGAACCCAGGGCCACAGGCCTGCATGCCACACAAAGACCACAGTGGCTTGCAGTGAAGGTATTCAGTCTGTGTGACAGCCAGACGAGGGAGGGGTCAGTTGCAGGACAAATGCACAGCACACAAGCCCTGAGGTCTTTCAGCACAGAGCTGAGCTAATCTGAGGGGTTCAAACCGTAGCCTAAAGGGGGCATTTCACTGGGACATTTCTATGTGGCTTATATTCAGTCTGGAACTGTGGTGCATGTCTGCACTAACTATAGACAAACAAGTATTTGGATGAAGTCTTTAAACCATAAACGATAAAAGTGATCATTGGTCTCTGGTTCAGAATGTCATTTTTATAGTAAATGTATTTTTTATTTCAGCAATTTTTTTTAATTTTTTTTGTTACGTTTTTCTAAGTTTAAGTTAACAATAAAACAAAGACGGCATATAGACTCCACAGTTCTCATGATTCTTTGCAAGCTTTAAAATTTGTGACTTATAACAGCTTTACAAAATTCTTCACAGTACTTGGTCAGTCTTTAAAATAGTATACATTCCTGTTCCCAAAAACGATATGTATATTTTTAAATCCTTTTAATTATATGTCTTTTTTGTTTCTATAGATATTAGTGGCTGGTGTGTTCTTTTTTGTTTAGTTTAACATACGCCGACTTCTTTCTAACCAGCCAATCACACGGCAGCAACTCTAAGCTTATATCCACGTAGATGTGAACAAGACAATCTGCTGCTCAAATGTACATGAGTTCAGTTTACCTGTCTCCAGGTTACTGGAAAACTATACATCAGCACACTCAAAAAAGAAAAATTGTTGGGAAATATGTATTTTAAAGGTTAAAATAAAATAGTTATTTTAAAGACGCTGTTTTTGTTAGGTTAAATGTACAATAAACAAGCTCTTAATGCTGCATCAACACAGGTGTGACTCATAAACCCAGTGCACTTGTGCACACAACAGCGCACCAGACTGCCCTTAAAAATGCTCTGTTGTCCTCTTTGTTTGTCTTACAAAGGCCTGAAATGTCATCATTTCAATGGTGGAAAATGGAGCTCTAACTTCCAGTGATAATCTTTAATTATTCACCTAAGATGCCCAGGGTGCTATACTGACACATAATAAAATGGTTTCTAGAATTCCCTCATTCACTCCTTTTCTAAAGCATTGCTCCTAAGGCCTTAGCCACCTTTGTCAGGGGTTTATCTTCCACGCCACATGAAACCAGTTTAGCCATTAAGCAACAGCACTCAGAGAATTCTAGACTTCTTATCCTTCCCTTTCCCCCCATTATGGCAAAACCACCTCATCGAAGGCACACTGCAAGGAATGGGGAATGCACTTTATGTAATTGGGAGAGGAAAGAACCTGCTACATCTGTATAGACGCATTGATGGAAATACGAGTGGCCTTTAATGCAGATTGAATTTTCCATTAATGTGTACACCTTATGAAAGGAAAAATGTCTATGCCCATTACAGACCATTTTTAGTGCCTAACAAATAGTGCTGTTATTTGGCCTTTTTTTGGGGGAGGGTATTAATCATATATTAAAGGAAGCTTGGATGGATACATCGCAGAAATTTCAATGTGGACTTTACTTGAAAATGTAGCTAATTTCTTGTCTTTGCCAATTTCCAAATTCACCTATAAAGGATTTTCCACATTAAGGGGTGCAGTGACCCGTCAATGAATGGTCTATTTTTGTACGTATGTCATATTTAAGGTGCACTGAACCATAAGGCACATATTAACTCTAGCTCTTGTTTTAAACGCGGGTACAGGATAGCCATGTTAGAAGGGTTAGCCGAGTTAGCGAATTCTACATGTAAGACACATTAGTGTATGAACACCCAACCAAACATTGTAACCACGCCATGTAGCCCTCACAATCGCTTTGACACTAGTAAGCACAACCAGCATTAATGCATATAAGACCAATGGTCACATATATATATATTTTTTTACTTGTCCTGTCCAACAGCTGAGCAAACAGATGAGACCTGAAGGCCTTTTGTGTTGGACATATTTTATTTTAACAACAGGGGTTATGAATCTTCTGACAAACCAGAGGTATGTCTGAATAAACCCCTTTTGTAATTTTAAATAAACTTTATAGTAATAATTTTTGTAAAATGTGTTTTGCTGGACCAAACAGAAAAGAAAAGGAGGAAAGAAGAGAGAGGGATGTTAGAGAGAGAGGGGTGGGGTGAAGAGTGATTTTAGAAGGGGGGTAAAATCGCAAAAAATCATAAAGCTGCTGGATGTTTATAATCATTGCGATCAGGTTCAGATTTAAAACCAATCTAGAAGGGCGGGGCCTGTCCCCACACACAGTCAAATGTTATAAACATACCTGTTGGGTCCAAAAGTGTTAATATACAAACACGTAAACATGGACATAATCCAACTCATGTTCACACATGCATACTTATGCCTTCAGACCAACACGTGAAACATTTCATTCAATCACGCAAACTATTTGTGGAAAGGTGAGCTAACACCTGTACCCGGGTGAGTGTTTATGTTCTTCTAAGGTGGATGATGGAATGTAAAAAGAAGGACGGAGAGTGCCCAGTCAACCCCACACCAACTTGGAGCTCCAGACATATGAGCAGGTAGAGAGGTGGGGGCGGGGCTTAGACTCACCGCTGATGATTCCAGACCCAGCAACAAACTAACAGCTGCTTCCTAATAAAAAATAGTTGTTATCCATAAAATTAATATAATTTATTGGGTTTACTGGATGCATAGAAAAGGAAAAATAGAAAGGAGTCTGCATCAAAGTGAATTTGTTTCATTCATCTTAACTCTGGGTGTTTGACAGATGGAAAAGTCTACTCAAGGTTGTGGGAAATGGACAAAAGATCAAAGGAAACATCACACTCATAAATAAATTAACGTAAATAATTAAATATTCTGACAGCATTGTAAATCAATACAAGTATCACCAAATAAACTATCACGATATATCTAACACCCCCAGTGTAGCGGCTCCCTGTGCTTTCATTTTTGTGGGAAATTGATCCAATTGGCTCTTTGAGTGGTAAAGGTTGCCGATCTCTGGCCGTGGCAAGCCCACAGTTGGAATTTTGGAGAAGGGTGGTGCTCAACGGCTCAGATGTGATGTGATCCCCGTAACTTAGGTTACATATAAGCCGCACTGACTGGACCAAATTTGGGACCAGCTGAAACAGACACTGGATGATGGCACCCCACCCCCAAGTGATCTGGCAGAAATGCTTGTGGAAATTGTGGAAGAGTAGAACTCATTGCCTCAGAAGATCATCATGAGGCTAGTGAGGAGCAGGAGATGACCCTGTCAAGCTGACATTAAACCAAAAGGTGGAAATACCCACTATTGATATGGTCAAGTTTTGTTATTCGGGGGCCTCTACCCCTTGTGCTATCCTAAGCACTTTAACAGTAGGCATTGGGTCATCTAGACCCACTAGACAGTGCTCTGAACCTTTTTTCTTCAATGATTTGTGATCTTCACTGGTGCCCATGGATTACATGAAATCTTTCCACCTTTATCCACCTTTGTCATGGTAGGGAGAACATGACAATGTAAGGGTGGGGTCATCTAAGATAGCACAAGGGTTAAACTAATGAAAATGTTTCTTCTCATTCATTATTAGTCATATCAAAGACAATTTTTACGTACTTCAGTAAAATTCAGACTAAATAGGAAAAGTGCTCATGTAAATACCAATATCCATAACTTAATGAAAGTAGCATATTTCTTAAGTGTCGTTGCTTACATATTCATTCATTCTTCTTCTACTGTTTATTCCCTTTTGGGGTCATGGAGGTGCTGGAGCCTATTCTGGCCACCTGTGGGCGAAGGCAGGATACACCCTGGACAGGTCGGCAGTCTGTCGCAGGGTAGAGTGTCCACAATCCCACACTCACACCTAGGGACAATTTAGGTTGACCAATTAACCTATGAAGCATGTTTTTGGACGGTGGGAGGAAGCTGGAGTCCCCGGAGAGAACCCACACATGCACACATGCATGGAGAGAACATGCAAACAGAAGGGTCCCCCATTGATGTTCTGGTTCAGGTCCCCCAGCTGGGACTTGAACTGGGGGCTTTCTTGCTGTGAAGCAAGAGCGCTAACCACTGTTCCACTGTGCAGCCCATTGCTTACATATTTTCCAAACAATTGTCTATTATTACAATTTTGTTTAGTAGACAAAAGTGAAAATTAATAATAGAAGGTGCACATAAACATGACTTTCAGTCACACTTTATTTAACGATGACTTCAAAGGAAAAGCTGTCCATAACATTCAGACAAAAAGAATAATGCTCTTCAGACCCTCATAAACTAATGGCTCAAAAATGTTCAGATGTCCCAAGTGTTATACTAATTTTATACAACTTTTTCATAGCTATACCTCGTCTGTACATTACATAGTTACAGATACTGTAAATAAATAAATAAACATAAAGATTTTCAACAACCTTTGTGTCATATTTGTGAAATATTTCTCATGTAAAAATTTGAATGTAATATTTATCTATATATAGAAATATAGATATATAGATATCTATATTTCATATAATTATGTATATATTTCTTTGCTATAACAAAAGTTTATTGCCCCTCTTGCTGAAATGTTATTGAATATAGCTTTTATTTACCATTTTTTAGCCTTAACTGAGCCTAATGCCATGTGTTACCACGTATCAAATTGACAAAACAGTATGGATCTGTTTTTTTCTCCACCTAATATATTTGTCATATGGTTCTATTTCAGCACGTCTATGTTTCGTGTTCTCCAGAGACCCTGATAATGACACGTACAAATATCGAATTATCTACGTCACTTTGAGATATGAACTTGTAACATGTGGCAAATACAAACCCTCGACATGACAATGTTAAACACAGGAAATAATGAGCCCTTGACCCACAATAATTGCATTTGAACATTTTGTCATCCATTAAAGAAAATGAAGAACTTAACGATATCATAAATATTAGGGCAAATTAAAGAAAAATATATGGCATTCTAGGTTTTAGAAACATTTTGTAAACGCTTTTATAACAGGAATTGTTTATTGGTTGTTTGCTGCTACCTTCACTTTATTGCCCTCAGTAAACATTGATGGTAACCAGTTAAATGGTAGGTAAAGTTGACTTTGTCCACTGTTAATCTTGGCATTGACAGGTTTGAATGAAATCAATCAAGTGGTCAAAAGAACCAAAATTGATGGTTTGTAGGAAAAAAAAAAAAAAGTGGAAGCAAAACCAACCAAGTGAGAATGTGGGACAAGAGTGGATTTGTCACAACAGTTGCAAAAACAGAGGTAACTCTGTGAATCATACATTTTATTTTCATGCCGTTTTGAGAAAACCAATTACTCCAAACATGAACACCATCATCAGAGTATTGTCAAATTGTACACAATCACATATAATGTAATATATAAAAGCTGTTTCTTCTGGAAGAAGAACCAACCCTCCGACACTGTCTGTTACCCACATGTCCTAAGACAGCGATTCTCTAGGTGGAGAACAAACGGTGACTCCTTGGAAATCTGTGCTCAGAGTGTACAGCAAGAGCTAGAGGGGAATGAGCGCTCTCTGGGATTCACCTTGACATGTCCGGCAGCATGTGGATCTCTGGTTGCTTGTTTCCCTTCTCCGAGCTTTGACTAGTCCGTTGACTTTTTCTGCTAAAGACTGACTGACAGTGTTTACGCTCAGACACTAGCTTCAGGAGCCAACTTCATCCATCTGAGGTGGCGCTTTCACTGTGTATTACCAAAACGGTCCTATTCACGGATTGATGAGATTGAAATTATTCTATGACACGTACAATTTACAGATGTGTGGCCAATGTTGTATGCTGGGTAAAGCGCATTAAGGACCCTACGTATTCAGTTTGGGTCCCGTAGGCTACAACATAGGAAGACAACAGGCACAGCGCTCAACAAACAAAAAACAAAACAAAAAAAGACACCAATGGTGAAACATGCTGAGAACAACCTTTCTCACACTCTAATAAAAAGTATTCATCCCACAGAGTTTTTGCTGCCTCTCTCTAGCAAGAGGACACGTTTTACAAAAATCTATGACAATTTTTATGACTGTTGTGCTCAACGTTGCCTTCTTGGGTCGATCTTTGTGGGCACTATCTTACACTTCTACAGCAACTGAGGTATGTTGACTGTTCTTTTGTGTGATGTGATTTCTCATGACACAGTATTGTCTGTAACAGAAGGCCCTGTGTCTGTGCTCTATCGCTTTGATCAGCGGTGCCATCTTGAATCTGAGGCTACAGTTGGTTTGGATTCATTACACAACACTCCCATTTGTTTAGTGCCCGCACTTCACTTGGAAATTCAGGTCAGCCACTTTGTCCAGTAGACCTACATCCTTTCCATCACCTACTTTCTACCTGGTTTCTTGTTCCTTTTTAGCCATGAACACACCATTTGCCCTTAACTGTGCTGGTTAACTGTGAAGGCGAGAGCCAAAGGGCATTTCAACAGTCCATTAAGATGGAGCTGTGACATAACACACCTGGACTGTCACTCTAAAAACACCTTAATTCGCAAGGTGCTCTCTTGGGATTTAAGCGTCCATCTGTATTTGTGGATGTTTCGATAAATGTAACACACAAAAGACAGCTGTGAAACACTCCTGTGGCATATTTTAGCTGTGTCTCTAACGTATGCAGCCTTGGAGACCTGTTGAAAGGCATCGCATGAATACTCTGTAAAACATGCTCCTGAAGACAAATTAGGTTTTTAAAAATGAAGGCCTGTGTGAAGTCTGACATGAAGTCTCCAACAAAAACTAGTGGTACAAATGTACCAAAGTAAAGAGACAAGGCCATGTGCATCTTATTCCAAGTGAAAGGAGACCCTGAAGCAATGTCTTATTCTGCGAGTCAGACTCTGAAGTATATTTGCTGCCCATAAACTAATATGTCAAGTGTTACATTAACAAATGTTTATATCTTTCCATCTGTCTAATTTGTTTATAAAGTTTTATTTGAAATGATTTACTTGTACCTGCTCCACACTTAGAACCCAATAAATTGTCCATTCACAGCATATACAAAGCATACAGTACATCAGTGTCAGAAATTATGATATTTACATGACTGAACAAAGTTAGGAGGCAAAAGATGATTTCTTTAGCGGGGTACTGCAAGTGCCACAACCCAATATCTATACCCAGTCACTGAAGCAGTGAAATACTTGAATTTGATGACAAGCCCACACATCACAGTGGACACTAACTGTACACAGAACAGTTAGGAAGCAAAACCAGACAACCAGACATGTAGGTAAGGCTACATGTCAGATTAGGGCTGGTCTGCTGCTGCTGTTGGAATGTCACTGTGCTTATGCACATGCCTTTATTTGTGTCTAAATGTGCATTACTGTGCATGTTTGTATATGCCTATTCGGGGGGCTGATGGCCTGGGGGATTTTAGTCACAGACGTTTTTCAGGGTCCTCTAGTGCACACTCTGTCAACGTCCAGCTCTTTCTGATTGACAATATCAGTTCTCAAGAAACTGGGGTGCAGAGGTAAGCAGAGAAAGCAAAACTTTGTCCCCTATGTCCTTCACGATCCAAGACAAAATACCCACATATGCTGAAGACATCAGTCTTTATGTTGTAGAAAAAAGAACATTAAGCGTCTCTTCTGTAAAGAGCCGTGGGGGGAGTTGTTTGAAGCTCACAGACCAGAGACCATTACACGGTAGGAAGGGGGCATGTGTCTGTGTCTTGGGCTGGAACCAGGGCTTCCATTAGGACTGGTGCAGCTGGCGTCAACCCCTCCTATTGAGGGTAAGTAAGCGTGGTGCAGAATGGGTAGCTGCAAAGACAGCCGACGCTGTATGCTGTAGATAGAAAGGAAAAGCAATCATGTCAGAGGAAACACAACACTGATTTTAGGACTGTGTCAAACTTTGCAGTATACATCCAACACTTAACATCTAGTAAATTTACAGAGAAAAGTGAAAGAGTTTTGTCAGAATCAGATTTGTAGGTGATCTGAAACTACACTGTAAAAAAGTCCGTAAAATTTACAGTACAATTTTGTAAAATACCAACATAATTTTACTGTAATTGAGAAAAACAACAAAACAGTGTATTTTTTACATGTATATGTAGCATTTAAAATAACTAAATATCATTGATGTTTTATCAATAAAAACATGTTAAATACATAAATATTTCCTTGTAAAATATATGGCTCACAATAAAATAAACACAGTTGATTTGTCATTTAAAAAACAATATAATCTCATACCATATTTTTATGTCATCGAGTGGGAGTGACGTCCGAATTAGAAGACACTATGGCTATGTCCAAATTCCTTCACTACTAACTATATAGTGCAGATAGTGAACAATTTTTGCGAAGAAAATATATTTAAATTTATTTTTTAAGATAAATATTTTCATCATGAGAACACAATAAATTCATAAATGGTCGTCATAAAACGCTCATGTCAATGACGTTTTCACTTTGTGAAATCGAACCTGTCATTTTCTGCGTTTAAAAAAAAAGGTAGTGGCCATGGTGTCTGAAGGGCTTTTAAAATCCAGGGCACTAGATTGTCCCGCACTATACAGTTTTTTTAGTAGTTAAGAGAGTAACAACTAAAACTACTAGAACTGTAAATGCTTTATTTAACACTGTATTTTTATGATTGAGTGTGAGTGTAAATAAGAGTTGTGTTTTATTGTTGTGCTGCTGTCTCTTGGCCAGGACGCTCTTGCAAAAGAGATTTTTAATCTCAATGAGTTTTTTTATCCCGGTTAAATAAAGGTGAAAGAAAAGAAAAAAGAGTAGAGTGGGAATTTGGACACAGCCTATTTTTCCATAAATCTCTGTTTGGAGGACTAAATGTAGGGTTAAGGAGAAGCTGTAGGGGAAGAATTCAGATTCGGCCAAAGTCCGACTGATGGACATATCTCTGACTCGTTTGTCTCGTTTAGTTTGCCTTATACATGACATAAGTTGGAAAATAGACTATTCATTGACGGTGCGCTGAAATTCAATAATAGACCATGTTCTTTTGCCATCTTTGCTTCTTTAGAACTGTATCAATTGTTTTTATTTTCTTGTATCATCTTCCTTCTCTTAAAGCCACTTGCAATAAAAAATTTTGGCAAAATACTAAAATGCAAGTAATGAAAATTAATTTTGTTCAGTGAGAAACCTAGAACAAGAATAATAATTTGAAATATAAACTGTTTTTGGACCCTCTTCTACAGTAAAGTGAATGACTAACTTTCTTGCTCATGAAAGTTTTTATTTCATTTTTGGGTGTTTCATGTTTGACACAGATGCAGCACACTATATTTACGTGCATTTAGAGGATGATGTTGAAGATACAATGGTAAATACATTTACTGGGCTCCAGTTCCTAGTACTTATAACTCTTTTCTGAGGTCTTTATATTTGTCTCTTGGTCCTTTTTACCTTCTCTCCTGCTACCTCTTCCCTGCATGTGATCAAACATTCATGTGCCATGGGAATAGCTCTGAGTGTTGCTTTACTTCTTTTCTCCTCCCTGTCTATTTTCAGAGCTGCTTCCCAATGCAAGCTGTAAATCACTGGTTACATAAGCCTCTGTGAGGTTCTTCCTCCTCACTTTTTGGTCTAAACAGCTTCTGTCTTATTCCATCTTATTCCAGTATCTTCTTCACTCCAACTACTGCATCTTCTTTGTCAGCTGTCCTTAATTCATTTAGCTTTAAGCTAAAACCAATGCCGACGTCTCAAAAATGAATGACCCCCCCCCCACCACCACCACCACCACCCTTTGATGTTAGATCTTTTTGAATGATGAGTAAAGTGGCATGGACATTGGCTGTTTTAATTGTCCAAGATATCTGTCGTTTGAAGATGGGAAATCAAATCAGCGATGTCTATGTGTTCTTGTGTGTTAGAATAAACTGCATTATTTTAAGAATGTAGCCCACATACATACTATTATGGATATGAGTATGTTGATGGATGTGGGAGAGCGAAGTACAAGTCTTTGTTTCACATGGATCTGTTGCCAGAGCAACCGCCTGAGAGCTGCTCATGGTTGTGCTGCATGTTCTGTGACTTCTGATTAAAAAAAAAAAGCTGGCAGAACAGAAGAATAAAAAAAACAAGATGGGAGGAGTATAGTGCTAAAAAAATGGGAGATCTCACTGTTCGGGCGAGTTGATATCCTCCAGGGGACCTCTGTTGATTCGAGAAGGATCCATGGAGCCCCACTGGGCTTGTGGTTTCTGCTCCAGGTGGTTCTTCAATATCGACTTCTCTCCATCTGCAAGGGAGGATGTTTAATAATGGGTTAATCTGTCAGAAACCCTGTTGTACTTTGTTTCTCTGCTTTTATGGACACCCAAGGAAGGAAGCATGCCTTTTGTTTTAACCCTTGTGCTGTCTTGTGGGGTCCAGATGATCCCACTCCCAACGTTAACGTGCCTTGGAGGCACGGTGGCGTTGGGATTGGCGCTGAACCTTTTTTCTTCAATGATTTGTGATCTTCACTGGTGTCCATGGATTACATGAAATCCTTTTCACCTTTATCCACCTTTGTCATGGTAGGGATAACATGTCAATGTAAGGGTGGGGTCATCTGGACCCCACAAGATAGCACGGGGTTAAAGTCCCACGCTGATCATCCTTTGGAGTATTTTTAAGGTGTTCCCTTTTTAGTGCCACACTTGTCCCAGATTTGTCAAGTCTTGTTGGTCCTATTCTGTGATATCAGTGCTCCTTTCCCCAACTGGACATTTGGTTGAACTATTCCAGTGCTGTTTTTACTCTGAATAATGCATAATCTAGTATAAATTCAAGTTGAGTCAGAAGCATTTTGAAAGTTCTATTTTAATTACTTTTTAAATCACTTATTTTAGCCCTGCAACAGCCCGGTGACCTGTTCAGGGTTTGTAACCTTCGCCCAAAAGGAGCTGTGTTTGCTCCAGCAACTCCAAATGGGATTTAGTTGGTTCTAAATATGGATGGATAATTGATCTTAATTACATTTGAGTAGCAGAATTTAAAACATGTTAAAAAAAAATACCAAGCACAAGTGATCTAGCACACCGGCTGTAGATCTTGACATTGCAAGTTAGCTCAGCTAAATTCAATGAAGTGATAGCATTGTGGATTCTGTGTCAGAATTTACTGACACCGTCCACACTGATTCAAATATCCATCAATCTATCCATTTTCCAAACCCGTTTTTCCCTCTTCCAGGGTATCTAGAGACTATCCCAGCAGGGATCCACCTTGTTTGCCAGTTTATCACGGGGCCACACAGAGACAGACCACCACATTCACTCACACCTAAGTGGCACTTTCAGAATCACAAAATAACCTGTCGAGTATGTTTTTTGGGCTGTGGGAGGAAAACCCCACATGCATGAGGAGAACATGAAAACTCAACACAGAAACTAATTTAATGGTGAGTGGACAAAGGCATTAGGACCTGCTGTCTGAAGGTACTTTATACATGAAAGTTTAGCAAACAGGATTTAATTGTGGAAAAAAAGCTAAAATTGTTCACATTTTGGTTTGGGGGTGTGTTCAAGAATGAACCTACTTGTCTGATCTTGTCTATCATGTTGTGAAACAATTCCACAACCCCAAACCTTTTTCTATTTAGGGTCTTGAAATAAACAGAAATTAAGATTAAATAGACATTAGGTTTTTAGGTTACACCAGGTACGCGCAACAAGTACATGTAACACCACCTGTAAGATGTGTAGTGGTCTATTTAACTAGCATTTTACACTAATGGCCTATACACCACACACACAGCACAATTTGTGTTGTCGATTTGATCCTCAAGCCTTATGCCAGATTCACCCGGGTTCAGAAATGCACATTCAAGCGACCACTTGCAATAAAAAGACTATGTTAGTTTATGTAAGTCTATGTAAATGTGTTTTTGGGGCTTCTGCAAGCTTTTGAAATCATTTTCTGGGCTGTACCTGGCCATTGACTGTGCCCTAAAAGGAAAACCAGTTGAACTTTGACCAATCAGGGACTCCGCTTTATCTGTGACTTATAGGTAGTGTCCTTTTTAACCCTTGTGCTATCTTAGATGACCCCACCCTTACATTGACGTGTTCTCCCTACCATGACAAAGGTGGATAAAGGTGGAAAGATTTCATGTAATCCATGGACACCAGTGAAGATCACAAATCATTGTAGAAAAAAGGTTCAGAGCACTGTCTAGTGGGTCTAGATGACCCAACTCCCAACGTTAAAGTGCCTAGGATAGCACAAGGGTTACAACACAGAAGCACCAACCGACAGAAAATTGATCATGGCAGAGAAATAATAATTGCCGTTTGCGCACGCCTTCCAACTTCCAAGTACATGTACATGTGCCAGTATTTGATAGAGACAGTCCAATGTGTAAACCAAGCGCTAAAACCGTGTTTAAGAATGCCCATTTAGTGTCTTCTTGAGCATGCATCACCTTCCCAGTGCGTAGCTTGAATCACAACTGCCGTTACAGTTGGTAACAACCTGTAGGGGGAACACGCAGGTGGCCTATACTTTGTGTCGAACAGTTTACGCTTCTTCATCGTTCCTCCATTACTTCCTCATTTTGAAAAGGGACACCTTGTCAAGCATTATCCCTGACAAAAACGCCACCAGAGTTAGCTTACAAGAAAATCTGAATACTTGATTTCAAGAGGACCAGAATTGACTCGTTCCAGGCAGTTGCTATATGAGGTGGATTATCAATGTAACCCAACTTTCCAAAATTGCCAAACACAGAGGCACACAGCCGTCAAAAGGTCCAAAAGAGCTTTTTCACCTGTTAAATGAATTAGGTGATCCAAGAAATAAACTATACCCAACAGCCTGGTGTAAAAACATTTTTAGGCTAAAATTCATGCTGATTATCACAATAGGAAAAGGATCAACTGAAGTTTTTATGTAACTCCTGGCACTCTATGACTAAAATGTCATTTTCACCAGGAGAAAATTCCAGCAGTTTCAGCAATTTATGAAAGTCTCTTCACTCTGTCATTCCAATGCTCAGGTCATCATGACCACGTCTGCGTGACGACATGCTTTCAACTGCCACCCTGTGATTGGCTAAGAAGATCATTAACACTGAAAAAGTGTTCCCAGCAAAGTGGTCAGGAAACGTGTCAGCCGAAAAGCCTGCAGCGACTCCCAAGGCTGGCACATTTTCAAAAAGTCATTTAGAAGAAGGGATAAAAGCAAAATGTTGCTTCTCATCTGCTGTGAGTGAGTGTAATCATTGTTGACACTCTTCTCAAGTTACAGTCACCAATTAATTCAGGCGAAGATTACAATGGATTTTTAAGACTGCAGCTAAAAATGCTGTGAGATGAATGACTGTTAATTATGATAGAAAATATCCAGAGAAAATATTTACACGGTGGTCATATTTTAAAGGGGCTGTGATTTTCTTTTTCTTCTTTGCTATGTTGCAGTGTGACTTTGTGTGCTGCCTTGTTTTCTCTGAAGCTTCTTGTTGTTGTTGTTGTTCACCTTTCGGCTCATTTCCCTTAGGGGCCACCCTAAGGAGACCTATGACCTATACTCTTCCTGACACAACCCTGCTTTTTTCTGGACTGGGGACCAGCAGAGGGAGATCCAGACCCGAGCCCCCTAGTGGCTACATGGTTAGGCAGTAGCGCAAAGGGTCTTGCCCCACACTGGATGAAGCTCATCGCAGCCCCTGGGAATCAAACCCTGATTTCCCATGGTCCTACCGGCAGCCACCCAGCCGCTTTCTGAAGCTTCTTGTAGATACATGAAAATCTTTTTTGAGGCAATAAACTATCTATACGCCTTTAAGTTACGTTCACACCAAACGTGACTTGTGGGTCATAATGCATAGCCAAGTTACAGAGGTCAAAAATTCCAACTTTCATCAAGAATTCACGACACATCAAACCAATCAAGAACTCAGCTTTGGCACATTATGTGTTGGTTATGTGATCAGCGGGTGGAGGCCAAAACCAACATGGAGGAGAATCTGATTGTTGCCATTTGTTTCCCTTTGAAACTTTATTTTTTCCTTATTTGTATGGAGACAATGGGAATAAAAATTTCCTTTAATTTTATTTTTTTATTTAAGTCCTCCTCTGACTAAGGCGGAACAGGAAGTCGTCAAACTGGCTCCCAGAGAGACAGAAATATCTAATGTTTCCCACAGTTTTTAAAAAGATCTGTTGTTCTCATTCTGATTTCTACTGTTTATTTCTGCATTGGGCATTGGCGTGTTGGTGCAGTGGTTACTGCTCTTGCCTAACAGCTTTACAGCTTTTTTTTTGGCCCAGCTTGGTCCCTTCTGGGTAGGGTTTGGGCGTTTGGGTTATCTCTGGTCACTGCGGCTTTTTCTTCCCACAGTCCAAAAAACATGCTTCGTAGGTTAAATGGATTTCTCTAAACTGCCCCTGGGTGCGAATGTGAGTGTTTGTGTGGCCCTGCAACAAACTGGTGATCTGTCCAGGGTGTGCCCCGCCTTCACCCAACATTTCAGAAAAACCCAACAGGCTCTGAAAATGGATGGATTGATATTTGCTATCCTAGGCACTTTAACGGTGTCAGTTGGGTCATCTTGACCCACTAGACAGTGCGCTGAACCTTTTTTCTTCAATGATTTGTGATCTTCACTGGTGTCCATGGATTACATGAAATCTTTCCACCTTTATCCACCTTTGTCATGGTAGGGAGAACACGCCAATGTAAGGGTGGGGTCATCTAAGATAGCACAAGGGTTAAATTCAAGATGTGACGAGTCACTCTCAAATGACAATGCAAGAAGGAAAGTCCTCACAAACAATTAAGCTAAAACATGTAGATTCATCTTTTTAAGCCCACATGTCACCTTACTGAGCCGAATCGACAACCAGCTGACGGTAGTTGTATTTCCATCAATTAATGCAATAAAAAATGTAAATATTGTGTTTCGGCTTGACTGTCTGACTTAAATTACATGTGGAATATTTTAGTGCCAATTTAAATTGGCAGCAGAATTTTGATTTGGGCTTTCTTAAGAAATACATATAAAGAGAACACTAACAGTCTGACAGATGGTTGCTTGTGCAGAGTTTTTAACTAAGATAATTATGGCTTCACTTCTCACTCTACTGGTTCTAAACCCAGTTAAGAAGATAAAACTGCAGCATGTCAAGCAGGTTTTAACCAGAAATTTATTTCTGTCTTGGCTCCATCCACACGTAAGGTACTAAACAATTTAAATGAAAGAAATTTTAGGACTGCACAGTACAAAAAGAGAAATAGAGCATACACATTGGACACAAAGTTAACTTAGTTCTGTTAACTCAGGATTTTTCTGAATGGAGAAATTCGCTGCACTAATCTGTAAACTCCCACAGATCTGACAGCTTTTGATAGCCCACCCTTTGCTGCCTCATGCATCATACATGCTGCACTGACGCAGTACATCAGTCTGTTCAAATGCAGAATTATGCTTCTGTGTTGGAACAACTGCTGATGCAAGTAGAAGCAGCAAACTTCACAATGTCCAGGATGAAGCAGGATCAATTCTAGGGCGTTTAGATGCAGCCCTTTTCTACGGCTCAAAAACACAAACATAATTTGTATTTTATTTTTTTCCATGTGCTATTTTCATATTGTGGTGGTTGACCTCATTTGCCCTGCACTCCGTCTTATCGTTTACCATAATATGGAACAAACACCTCCCTGTGAAAGCATAAAACCAGTTATTTACACATTGCAGACCTGACAATTTAAGTGTTAAAGTGTCAGGGGACAAAGCACAATAAACCAGGAACCTGCAGTCAGGTGTGGTACTGACTCACCTGTCAACATGAGATATTTATTTTTATGATAAAAAAATATATATTTGTCCACTAATCTGTATGATTGAAGCAATTTCAGATATTTTTATCATCAAAAAAGCTTTATTATGTGTATTGTCTGTTCAAATGTAGTGTCCTGCAGCGAGATCAGGTTATTATCAGGTTATAATATAATTTATAAGATATTATAATATCAGGTTATTGAGAAGAATAGGCTCCCTGCCGTGGCTAGGGACCCAGCGTTAGGCCCCGCCCCCGGAGAGCACCCCCAGCCCCAGACAAGCAGCCCGCCACCACTCAGGACTGGCGAGCAACCCACTACCCCAACTCAAGGCGCAAGCAAGGGTCCCCCAAAGGAGACCCGCGCCACGCTGCAGGCAGCCACCCAATGGGATGTCCAGAAGAGAGCAAGGCAGGGGCTGCCTGCCCCCTGCCTTGGAGAAGGACACCCAAGAGAAGCGGGGGGCCCACGAAGAGCATTGTAAACATGGCCTGACCAGGCTCATCCACTATTGGAATTTTGAAGAGGCCCAGCGCTCAAGGCCAACGATCAAAGCTGACACCACAGGGACTTGGAGACCATCCAGCTCAGATGTAATATGATCCCCGCTTCATGGTCCCACCAGTTAACCCAGGGATCCTTCTCCCTGCTTGGAGAGAGGTCCACCCGGCCCAGGAAGCCAGCACCCCAGGGACACGGCCCCGGTTTCCCCCACCAGGGTTGGGGGTAGGGGACAGAAGATTAGAGGTCCCACCTTCCTTGTGTTATAATGTGTGTTAGTGTGTGTGTTGGTGTGTGCTGGAGAGTGTAATGTTGTGGGATGAAGGCCGTGTGTTTTAAAGGGTGCAGATAGAATTGGTAGGTAGGCCACAAAGAGGACATCTCCTGATTACTCACAGTGATGTCCTAACACCAGAAGTGGATTTGCAGCAGGAAAGAGAAAAATAAAGTTCTTTCTATTTGTTCAGCTGAATTAATCTTTGTTTTTGGTGTTTTAAATAAAACGTATACAGTTTGTTCTAAGAGGTCACTGAGAGGACATTATTTTTAACGTGGATGTAAACTTGGTGAAAGTCATTTTCGAGCTTCTGCAGCACTTCATGAAAAAGTTACCTCCACTCAAACTTGTCAGACCCAACCAGCTTCTCACCTTTGCCATCTGTGAAGTTGCTTATGCTGAGGATGTTGTTGGCATCTGGGTAATGGTTTTGTTTAATAAAGGGAGTTTTCTCTGGGGTGTCCTGCAGCTGCATCGTCACTTCCTCCAGCTCTTTGTCCAGCTTTTTAAACAAAACAAAAAAGGTTGTACGTTACTGAAATGAGTAAAAGTAAACTAAAATACTTCAACAGCATAGATTTTTGGGTGTATATTGCAAAAAGTCATGGTTTTCAAACTCAAAACATATTATAAAAGATGAAAAATAACAACAACAAGTTTCTTCTCTCCTCTTAGAGGACTTGTATTGAACACAAACATGTCCATGTGCACCAGTTGGGGTTATTGTGTTCCAGTTATGGAATAGAAATTAAAGTGATGGGAAAGCCCAAATGTCAGCCACTGTCACTCTGCAATTTTATAAAATGCAGATACAAGAAAGAACGGCAAATCACAGCAATCTGCAGAGCAGCTTTAAACAATTATTGTAATGAGAGGTAACCAAATGACTGACAATCACTGATGGAAATTTCCATATGAACTGCCTTCAGGAGAGCTATTCTGCTCCTGCGATGATAGATCTTTCTCCCGTCTTTTTCTGAACTGGCGACTGTACCTTTCATTTAATTATCTTTCAAATGTCTTCTTTCTTTTCTTTGCATTAAAAACCTTTCTACCCACTCAATCGTTCTGCTGTCCTGCCCTCTAGAATGATGATTAGAGACAGAATGGAATACAGAAGAGTCACTGTTTGGTTCAGACCTCTGTTATCCTCATGCGAAGCCGGTGGTTGTCAGTTTGAAGCCCGTCTAGTCGAGATGTGTTGGCCTGGTTGACGCTGGTGACTGAGGTAGAGGTCTTTGAATCCTCTTTCTTCTGGTTCTGAGTGAACTTTAACCTCCGATTCTGAGTGGCTGCATCTGGATTTGTTCTCATGGTGATTAACTACAAAAGACGTTAGTGTATCGGTCACAAATACTCTCATGTACGGTGGCCCTGAGGTGCAAATCACTCAACGCAAAAACATATTAAAGATCACAGCGACAATTAAAAAAGCAAAACAAACTACAACAAAAAACAACATTACATTTTAGATATCGAAACCAAAATTCAGAAACCAAAACATAATTAAAAGAAAAATGAAACAGAATAGAAATGAAATTTTTCAAAAGTAATTTAAAGTAATTCAAATAAATAAATAAAACAACAAAATAAGAAACCAGGAAACCGAGGTGCAGAAATGTTTTCAAATGTGCAAAAAAAATCACAAGTATTTATGTCAATGCAAAATCTGTGTCAAAAACAGAGAAAAAACTGACCTTGGGAACAAATACCAGACAGAGGGTGATGGTGCTACAAAAGATGATCACCAGAGCCACAATGCAAAACTGCACATTAGGCTGATCTCTGGTCAGAAAAGACACCGCAGCACCAATAATGCACATGATGCCCACGTTGTAGACGCTCATTCCAATGTATTTGCTGTCATTGAGAGCGGGGATGCTAACGTTCCTGGTCTCCCATGCCAGGAAACAGCCAAACAACTGCAAGGAAGGACAAGCCGAAAGGTTAAGGACAGATGAAAACAGCGGAAGAGAAAACTAAAATAATCTCTTGGCACAAAAATGGGGAAGAAAGAACAGCTTTATTAACATTTAAAAGCAAACTGTTTGGGGAAACAGTTACAGCAGCAGCTGCATAATTCACTATGTAGCAAGCAGAGGGCTTTGCCTTTATAATAAAAGTTTAAAGGCGGGGGGATTGAAGGAGTCATGGAGACACGTGCTCATCAAACATGAGTAGAGGAACATCCTAAATTTACATTTTTTTGTGTATGAAACTTTTGGCTCTACCTCTCTTCTTCATGCGTACACATTTGGGTATCTCCAATCCTTTTTGGGCCCTTTAACAATGATTAAAATAGAATAGGCTTTATTGTTATTGTGACATATCACGTGCAAAACAAAATTTCTGGAAGTGTCCTTACAGTCGCATGTTCAGAAGACATTGTTTTAGTACCATTTAAGGCAAGTTTAAGACACAACACAGAAAAATAAATTAAAAATTAAAAATATATACATATATATGTATATATATATGTATATACATATATATGTATTTTAATAATTAATCAGTTTTCAGCCCAAATGGAAAAACCTGAGTGGTTTTCTTTTTTTTTTGCAGAGCAACAGGAGTTCTTAAGTAATTTACCTCTGAGTAGTGGGTGGGACAGTTGGAATAGAGTGGGCCCTCCCCTATTTCCCATCATCCTTTTGTTTACACTCTCCCACTAGCTTACAGCCCCCTCACAAACCAAACTTAACATTAACGGTGCAAAAAAACGGCGATAAATATTATAGCGATCCAGCACTACAGTTTTTTGCCATGTTCCCCGCTCAGATGAGGAAAACAAAGACGTACATGGATCTAGTCGTCTACAAGTAGAGGCATCAGAATGGAGCAGAGCAGGGATGAAATACTCCTGGGGAGGGGGTGGTGGGTCTCGATATTATTTACATCCAGGGAAATCCCTTCATTCTTGATTAAAGGTTCCACCTGTTTTTCAGCTTAGCTGGTCTCCTCCTCCACTGGTTAGCATTAGCTGCATTAGCATTTGACCGTGGTTTGATCTTTAGTCCAGTGATTACCAGGTTGTAGCTTTTGGTGTGTTGCTCCAAGTCGTCCACTTGTTTCTACAGTATATCTATTTTTTGTTTCGTTGTTTGATAAGGAATAACATCTCCTTACTTCGACCAATAGCTTAAAAGTTGGAAACTGCAGCAGTAGCAGCTGTATTACCTGAATCTGAAGGACTGTCAGGCCCTCAGATGAGACATCAAGTGATTGTTTTTAATGTCTTTGCTTTTATTAGCCACTGGGCTATTCTTCCAGACCATGGTTGGATCGCTCTTCACAAAAAATTTGCAATAATTTGAGTTTTAAGACGGTGCCACCTGCTGAGCGCCACAAGCATGCGACTGTGGCGTTGACCAGGAACCGAAAATAAATAAAAAGAAATTAAGAGACCTTAATTTGGAGAAGCAAACCACTGCACAACACTGTATGAAATCAGAACAGAGTTCAAATGTGTGTTTATGTAGGCGTCAGATTTAGTATTATGGTGTGAAGTTTCGCTTTTTCTTACCATCAGCAGTCCCTTGTAGGCATAGACTATGCCCAGCCAAATGGTCATGTGGGTGTTCTCACAGTGCTCCAGAAAGGGTAGGATTGCAAGGTCACGACCTTGGGGGTCTGCCTGTTGAAAACCAAAGTAAAAGAGAACCACATCAGACACACAAAACAAACCCCCACCACATTTCTTTTGCAGTTGGTTCACATTAAAAAGACAGCAGAGACAGTTCGCTGTTTCTTTAAATGATGGCTTGAAGGGTCTGACCTTCACAAGAGAAAGTATTCCTTCTGTCCCAGTCACATTCCTCTTTTTTCGTTTTAGATTTATTTACTTTTACATATATCTTTTGATCACGGCTCAAAAACACAAGTGACTGAATGGCCAAATTAGAGTCTGTGTCAGATGTCAGTAGACATTCATAAATCCCATCCCTATTCTCCACAATCCTGCTGAGCAAAGCAAAAACTCAAGCTAGGATTCATCTGCAATCCAGAAAATAAACATTGCTGTAAACATGCTGTTTTCAAGTATTTCGGTAGACTTGTCTGCAGTCCAGTATCTTTTTTCAGATGGCTGAGTGTATTTGTGTGCACAGACATCTCCAGTAGTATTACAAGTGAACAGAACAGAAAGCAGGAAGAGAATGCACATTTTGAGAGCATACTTTCACCCTTAAATTTTCAGACACTGCACACTGACTCATCGTCTTTTCTGTTTCTCTTCTAATTGCACATGACTCTCGACAAATTCCCCCTTAAACATTGTTTAAATGTTGCTAATGCGGTTAGTCACATGCATCTGTGCAGGTGCTGCAGGTTTTGGGGTTGTTCGGTCCTGTAGAACAGCAGGAGTGAGCAAACGGGCTGGATCCGGCCCACCTCCATGTTTGGTCCGGCCCACTGAACAATATCAGAGACCCATGTTTTTGTTGTTGTTTTTTTATCTGGCCACATGATCAAGACCCGCATACGTGTCATTTCATTCCCCCCTTCTGCAGTCTGTGCTCCAACCTGAAACCCTCTAAAATCCCTTTCAAATATAGCAGAAGACAGTCTTCCCTTTTCTACGTCGCAGTTCATCTTTTCCGGTTTAGCTCGTTCTTTTAGAGAAATTATGCTGCGTTTTTTAAACTGCGCACCCTGTTCTGTGTCCTGATTGGCTGGAGACCTTGTCAATCAATCTCCTCTGTGCCGTGTCTCCTGTACAGAAACGCGGAGCTGTTTAGATCTACAGAAATCTGTGATCGATCAGATCTTTGTTTTCATTCTAAGATCCTGGACCTAATTTTTATGAAGGTTTGAGAATTAAAACACGAGAAAAGGGTGAAAATGTTCATGTCTGTGTGAGAAAAGTCTATAAAGTGGGCAGTGAGGAGTTTGACTGCCATAAAACGTCTGTTTATATCAGTATATGTTTTTCTGACTTTTTGTCTATGAAATTGGTGCAATTGGCTCTAAAATGAGAACAAAGGTTTTAACCTAAAATCTCTAAAATGCTCTGTTTTAAAATAGAATTTTCAATTCAAATGTTTTCATCCAGATTCCATGTTATTTCTTTCTCACTCCACGCATCTGCTCCTGGTCTGGCCCTTCCATCCAATTTTAGAACCGTATGTGGCCCGTGAGTCAAAATATTTGCCCAACCCTGCTGTAGAGGGGCGCAGACAGGAAGGGCTGCATCTTAAGGAGAGAACAGGTGTGTCTTGCAGTGGCCACTTCAGGGGGACACCATGAAAACGGTACCATTGTTATGTTTGTGGTTAGTGTATCTTGAAGTATTTGAGAGGATAATGTGTGTTACACGCACTCATGACGCATGAATGATGCTAAGACGAGTACTGGTGCCTTACAGACTGTGTGCAAATGCTGCATGCACAGGATGTGTCGTAGGATACCCACACAAACTACACTGATTGTCTAATATCCTCATTTCTAACAGTTGGCCTGGAAGTAGAGGATGCTTGAACTTGACCAGCACTTGAACAGTAGTGCGGGAGGTTCAGAGGGGTTGACAAAATGAAAAATCTTTGCCTGCGTGTCACCTGCGTCTCCCTTACTTACCCTTGCGTGCTAAGTGCTTTCTATGACCTGTTGTCTGTAGAAAAAAAATGGGCAAGAACATTGACGTCATACAGGCACACCAAGCAGTCTACGACTTTGATATTTCACTTGGACAACTTGCGTGCCCTCTACAGATTAGCCCATTTTTTACCTGAAGAAAGCCTGTATCCACCCAAAGGGCAGTTGTAACTAAGTGACTTCTGCTCTTGTCAGTCTGAGCTAAGTATTTTCCAATCAGCTCATTTCATTGGACGTAACAGCAAATCAGAACCTGTGAATGTACCAGAGCTACAGGAGGGCCACTAAGTCAACTGAAAGTTCAAATACTAATCCTTTACCATACAGTGTTCTGTTGGCTTAAGGCCCGTACACACCGGGACGAATATTCGCCAGGCGTTATTCGCCAGCGTTTTTCGCCACGTTTTTTGTGTTCACACCCAGGCGATTTTCGCTGACGATGAGTGGAGTGAACATGCAATTTCATTCCCTGACATTAGATGGCGCTTAATGTAAAACAGAAATACTCCTGTACAGAAGGTGGCGCTGCGCAACTTTACGCTTCTGAAAGTCGCTTTTCACTCAGAAGAAGAGAGCAAGTATTTACATGCTTGTCAGAATCAAACAAAGAAAACATGAATATTTCAAGCACCAGTAGCTCCAACTGGTGCTTGGTTCGGGGATATTTTAGAATGTCCGTCATTATTGCTTCGCGGCTGTGTGTAGACGCTACTTGGCGTCTATCTTCTTCGCTGGTATGTGTGCTCAGCAAGGCAGTTTTGTTTGAGCGCCCCCAAGTTGTGTTTTACTGTAACTTCAGAAGCTCCAGACACGTGAGCAAAAGCGCCGTTCTCATTGGTCGAGGAGATTTCGACGCGACGCGTCGGAAAAAAAAAACGAACCCGAGGCGTTTTTTTTTTTTGACGCTTTAACGCCTGGCGTTTTTTCGCGTCGGTGTGCACACTCTCGTTGGTGCCCTTTGTTTAGTCACGAGGCGTTAAACGTCGGCGAAAATCGCCGGCGAAATTCGTCCCGGTGTGAACAAGCCTTTAGTGGTGTTCTGTCAGTCTTTTTTAGCTTAGGCTCCAATGTTTCCCATAAAAAACGTTTTCAATGTGGATTTTAACACATAGGTCGACTTAATTTACATAGATGGCACTTTAAAAAGACAGGGGTAAGGGTCAAATCAACATTATTAAAAGACAAAGCTCAAGGCTGAGGACAGCATATTGGCACTTGTTTTCCCCCTACAACAGGGGTGTCAGCACCCAGTTCTTGAGGGCCGATAACCAACAACTTTTCTGACCAACCTTGCCATCAAAACACACCTGATCCAGGTAACCACTAGCAAAGGTAGGATTTCTGGAAAACTAGCAGGAGCCCTGCCCTCAAGGCCAAGAGTTTGACACCCCTGTTCTACAACATCATGATATATGACCTTTACATCTTTCAGTAAGCTGTTTGACTCTTGATTTCCTGTCAGTTTTCTGGGCTTCTTCACCACTGCACAAGGAGGAGACAAAATGGCAGGAGTGGGTTAGAGATGATGCACAGACGTGTCATTTTCACCCTTACGAAGGACCAAAATTACTCTGCATATGGAGGAGAAATCTGTGTCTCAGACTGAAGTCTGCGATTTTAATTGTGCAGCTCAATCTTTTACCAGATTGATGTACTTTTGTTATAATGGAACATTCTTTTGTCTGCTCAGTTCAATCAGTTTTTGATTATGCAAAGAGGGTCTTCTAATAAACTGGCAGCAGCATTATTGACCTTATTATAAGAGAGGATTTTACTTGGAGACTGGAAGAGGAGACAGATATGTAGGCCATGTTTACAATTAATATTAGTTTTACGATGTCAAAAAGGCCTATTTTAAAGACCAGGAAAAATTATTGTTTTTGAAATTTCCCTTCTCTATGATATTTAATTTCTTCCTAATGAAAACTTTCACAGGAAATATGTCTCTGACTATTCTTTATGGAACCACTAAAGGAACATAGAAGTAAAAAAAGTGAGAACTGGTTTCTGGTTCACAGGACATACGAGAAACAAACTCAAGCACAGGCCACCAGTTTTTCAAGGTTCGTGTATCCCCTACTCCAACAAAAACCCATGACTTGTCTCCTGTGTGCAACTAACTACTAAGTTTCTCGTGAGCACAGAGCCCCTCAACATGCTTCAAATGAACACTCCCAAATAAACACTTACAAATAAAAACTAAACAAAATTGACAACGATGATATAGGGAGATGGGCTGCAAGACCAATGAAAAGGTTAAAGCAGTGGACCATGAAGATCCAGGAAATATGGCTTTAAAATTAAAATTGATCATCCCTTTGTTTACACAAACTCCCACTAGCTTACAGCTCCTCACAACCCCAACCTAACATTGCAGGTGCAACAAAATGGTGAGCTATAGTGGAGCTATGCAGCTGTACAGTTTTGAGCTCAGACGAGAAAAACAAAGACATACATGGATCTATTTGTCTACCAGCGAATGCATGAGTACAGAGCGGAGCAGGGTATGGAAGTGATTCTGTAGCATAATTAAAAATGAAAGTCAAAACCAGAAATGCTTTTTCATTTTCAAAATGAAGCTGCATTTTTTAACTCAAAATTAAAATGAAAAAACAATCCGCCAAAATGCTTTTTCATATTCTGTCACTTAATTATAATGATAATGAAACGGTATTTGACATTTCATTTTCAAAAAAAATTTTGGTAAATGTGTAGCAAAATTCATTTAAAAATGTCTAATTTGACAATTAAAATGGATTAACAGAAATGCTTTTTAAATTTCAAAATGTAACTGCATCCAAATAAAAAATCAATACTTCAAAATGCTTTTTCATTTTCTACTTAATAACCGCTTATTCTGTGTCATAATTAAAACGAAATTACAAAGAGGGGATTGCCGTTTCATTTTAACATCCACCCTGCGAAAATTGTCGCAATCTTCAATTCGAAAAAGCATTTCCAGCGAGGAGGCGGGGCGATGACATCATTGCTTTTTCCGTGTGTCCGTCTGCTGAGAGACACATGCTAGGAGCAGTGTAGCTTTGTGTTAGCGGCAGAGGAGAGGGCTTTGTGATGGTTGTGAATTTCTGATCATGTACACAGCTTCTCAGGACTACGTAGCACAATTTCCGCCTTCTGCGTCCTCCTTCGGACGCACCGCGGACAAGCTTTTTTTCTTCGGACGAGCAGCTGCCTTCGCATAGTGGAGCGCGAAGCTCCCGATCTCCGAAGGCGGAAGTGCCTCTGCGATCTGAAAAACCATCATATGAATTTGTGTTTCCAGTGGTGTCCCGGACAAAATAAAGGAGGATGTAATTCCCACATATTTACATGCAAGATGCTCATTGCCCGTTCAGAGTTTTAAGTACCTCCATGGCTAATGTTTTAGCACAAATTTGCATAATGATGGTTTCTCTGATCGTAGCAGTATTTCCGCCTTCGGAGATCGGGAGCTTCGCGCTCCGCTATGCGAAGGCAGCTGGCAGTCCGAAGAAAAAAAGCTTGTCCGCGGTGCGTCCGAAGGAGGACCGCATGGACGTCATGATTTTTTATTTTTCATTTTGAGTCATTTGATGCAGCTACATTTTGAAAATGAAAAAGCATTTCTGTTAATCCATTTTAATTGTCAAATTATACATTTCTAAATGAATTTTGCTTCACATTTACCAGAGAACTTTTTGAAAATGAAATGTCAAATACCATTTTCCTTATCATTTTAATTAAGTGACAGAATAAGCGGTGTTGAAGTAGAAAATGAAAAAGTATTTTAGTGGATTGATTTTTTATTTTACTTTGAGTCAAAAAATGCAGCTTCATTTTGAAAATGAAAAAGCATTTCTGGTTTTGACTTTTATTTTTAATTATGCTACAGAATCGGTTCCATAGCAGGGAGCTTGTATGTAACAACCACAAGCTTTTTCCAACTGCAGTTTTTGTTCACAAGGATTTGAATAAAGAAATGCAGTTTTAATCTTAAATTTCTTTATATATGTCCTCCATCATTAAAAAAGAATGGTACAAGAGCGTGTTCAAAAAACAAAACACCATTTTCATTGGAGTGGATCTATAAAAGCAGCTGTGATTGTTACATGTGCATGTTTGTCATTTATACACTCTTCTTTTAAACAATAAATGTCACTAAGCCTCAGTATTACCAAATAGTTTAATTCTTCGGTACGAAAGACATGCATACCTGCAGTTCCAACCAAACTCGTGTCACTAATGTCAATAATAAGACAAAATGAGATCTAATGCTTCACAGGCTTGATTATTTTTTATCGCAGCTCAGCAGAACAAAGCTTTCTTCCTTCTGGAGAAATGCTGTCTAAGAAGTTGCCAGGCAACAGAGCTGTATGTGGCAGGCGGCTCCAGAGTTGGGGGGCTGGTGGGGTGATGGCAGTATGTGAGTGCCAGTTTACTGTCATTTTTCACAGGATTGGCCTTCTAACGGGATCACTCTGGGAGGGCTGCGGCACACAAAGTGCTGGCAGCTTGTCTGTGGAGCGATGGCACCAGATGAATGGAGTGATGGAGAGATGTAGAAAAGAAAGTGATTAGTGAATGGGAGACGGGAAGCAACGTTAAAAAACCTAGAAATATAGGAAGATTTTTTTTTACCCCATTTGCCTAGGGTGGGATAGGGTGAAACCTTGGTGCTGTTGTTGACATAGTTACGTTTTAAAAACTGAAAATTGACAGTTCTGTTTCCAATTGCCGTGCAATATTGATCAAGTCTTTGTGCATGATTGTAAGTACTCTTGAATGTGCTCCTTTTGAGGACTTATCCATTGCAAACGAGTCTTTTGATTTTCAAACTGAACAGAATTAATGAGGAACCACAGGCTCCCTGAAAGAAACAAAACACCTTCAAAAACCTCAAATGTGTAATGTGTATAAGAAGAAAAAGGCAACTTGATTGGTGGTTCACTTGCTAATCCCTCATTAAACGCTGCCATACCCCTTTCAAGTTACGCAAAAGCTTAAAAATTTGCAACTAAAAAGACCACCCACATAGAAAATCCTCTGATTTCCACTGACTATCATTACAGCTGCTGGACTTGTTTGTAGATGTGGATCTTGGTCTGACTGCAATAAAGGCAACAGGCTTTAGAGGAGCAACCATAGGCATGCCACAAACGAAACAGGAAATTCTCTCTTTCTCACTAGCAGCTAACTAACATGCACATGGGTCATTTTGAGTGCCAACAAATTGCCCATTATAGCATGCATTATATTACCTGAGCTCATACCGAACTGCAGTATTTGTAGGATATGTCTTATGATGAAGATTATGTAGTTGCTGTCGATGGAAGCTGTAGGAAGCATTGTTGTTGTTTGTAGAGATTAAAAATTATGTAGCAAGTGTAGTTATTGTGTTTAGTCCAAGGATTAACAGTAGAGCACAAAGAAATACTAACATGCTCTTGCTAATCCTATATTTTTTTCATGATTTTGTTTCTTTATTGCAAGTTATAAATTGAACAATCAGATGCCTCAATAAAAGTATGTGGTCTGGTGTGACAGATTCTCCCAAGCACACTTTTAAGGTCTTCTAACAAGCTTACTCCTGATAGGCAAGTTGGTTGCCATGGAAACATTGACTCAGACCAATCAATGCTTACTGACAATGTCTGGCTCCAACATGGAGGCGTCCTTATTGTAAAAAAGACTTAAATGCTTCTAGAACTTTGAGATGTTGACATTTTTTTCAGGTGCACTGATGTGTTCATTAGTTTATAGTTTTATCATTGGCCGCTCTATTTGCAGAAATAAATTAGCATTTTGTAAACACAAATAAGTAATTAATGGCTACAAAGTCGCATTTTATTAACATGCTGTGCGCATAAATTAGTATTTTGTTGCCACTAATTAGCTTTGTATTTGTATTTTGTGGCCAAAATTAGCATCTTGTGCTTACATATTACCATTTTTTGCACAACAACTTGTATTTCAGTACCATCAGTTCCTACCACTAATTTGTGGCCACAAAATAGTAATGTGCACCTACAAAATGCCCATTTGTGCACAAAATGCTAATAAAAGGCTAATTTGTGCCCACAAAAGCACATTTGCTCACAAAAAAGACTAATTTATGATCACCAAATACTTTTATGCAGCTACAAAATGGCAATTTGTGCATGCAAAATGGCAAATGCTAATAAAATAAAAATGTGTACACACAAAATGTGGCCACAGAATGCTATCAAAATGCAAATTTGTGGACCGAAAATACTCATTTGTGGCCACATATTATGAAATTGTGACTACAAAATCTTACTTTATAGCCACCAAACTGCTAATAAAATATTAGTTTTTGACTACAATCACTAATTTGTGAAACCCAAATAATAATTTGGAGCTACAAAATGTCACTTTTATGCACACAAAATGACAAATGCCAATAAAATGCCAATTTGTGCACACAAAATTAAAAAAAAGCTAATTTGTGCAAAAGAAACACAAATCTTTGGGCAAATTAATATTTTAAGGGAACAATTTGTGTATTTTGTTTCTTTCTTTCTTTCTTTCTTTTTTCAAGTGTCATGTCCAGGGCTCAGAACATTACAAACGTGGTCGGTATAACATTTTTGTGACGTCAAAAATGAATCTTTAATCTGGTTAGGTAAGCTTCTAAAAAATAAGGAGGAACATAAAAGACAAAGTCCTGGAGATGCAGGGAGGTGCAAGAACAGCAATCAAGGGAGGGAGCAGAATAGGGATAAGGGTTAAGGCTGACCTACATGCAAAGGGGCAGCAGTGGCAGAGCAGCAGACGCTGCTGGCGCTCAAAGCAAAGAGAGCTGACTATTTATTACACGGTCGCGCCGCACCACGTAACAAATAGTCCGCGTCGTGCCACACCACCGCTGCATTCAAGACTCGGCGATATAAAGCGATATATATATGCTGATCATTCCGATGGGTTGAATAAAGCATCAGTTCAGAGAGAAAGTTCTCCTCTTACCGCTTATTTTTGTCCAGATGATGAAGCAAAAGGTTGTTTAAAAGAAGCCGGCGCAGTGATACAAAACATTTAAGCTAGGTGACTGGAACTTGCGGTTATCCCGTGGTATATCACTTTTTAATGCACACCCAGCAGCCAATCAGAATCGAGTATTCACCCGGACCATGGTATAATCCCATTTGAGAACTAATCCCTTTGGTAGAATCACGACCCGATGACCTGGTAACCCCCACTGGGGTGTATTGGGAATGGCATAATCAAACTCTGAAAGGATTTTCTTTTCTGTTGTTCCTCTTTTTGTGAAGAAAAGGGCACTGTAACATTTGGCAAAGAATTATTTTCTTTCCCCCAGTGAGCAGCTGACCATCAGATGGCGTGCAAAGTGTTTTCATGATAGAAGGTGTGTCTGAGCAAAAGTCAAATTTATTATCATATAAACCCAACTCTAACTCCTTGTTTATGGATTTAACTGGTAACCAAAATAATTTTACCTCAAAATCACAGATTTTCGTTTAAACGTGCATTCATAAGTATGGGGTTAATAGGCCTTAAAGTATTTTATTATTAACCCTTTAACACCAGTGCTTTAGCTGGAGTGTTGACATTCCTATGACTACCGCAAGTCTTCAACGCAATGTACTTAATTCCAGCAGATTCTGATGTAGAGAAAAACAGCTTTGCACTGATATGCAACACTTTACAGTAGTCCTTCCAAATCCGGTCCCCAGCCCGGATAGAATATAGGGTTGTCTCAGGAAAAGCATCCGGTGTAAAAATCTCTGCCAAACCACCTGTGCAAATCAGTGAAAGCCGATTCACTCTGGCGATCCCTGAGGGGATATGGAGAAAGGTGAACAACAAAACTAATAAGGTGTTAACGCAATCAATCAATGAAATCACAGAGAAAGGGGGTTTTCACCATATCTGTGCAAAATAAAAATAAAAATAAAGTAATAATGGCTCAGTGGCCCCAGAGCAGGCATGTTGGGGATTTGACCTGATCATTTATTCTAAAGATTATTAACAAAATAACCAGGGAACTGTGATACAACATAACCATGTTTTCTGTATAAAAGATTCTCTTAAGGACACCTTATATTCCAGTGCACTTCACGAATGAATTGTGGCTACTAACCCTAACCAGTTTTACACTGTACACAGCGCTCAAGAATCCTTCAAAATGCTTTTGTGCGACTTTAGTAAACCATGAAGCCGCTCCACTTGATGGATTGTGGAGCATACAGCTACAGGAGCTGTGCTTCAATGTAATGAATGTAATTATCTCCACACACATTTGTACTATCTCCATCATCTGACGTGTTGCGAACTCTGGAAAGGGTGATTATAGCAAACCAAAATAACACTGTTTACAGCAAAATCTTCCCATCAACCTCTCTGACCAACCTCGCGCCTCTTGGGCCCTCAAGCATTCGGAGGAGTCATTTCGCGCCATGAGACTGTTTTGTGTCAGATGCATTCAAAGAAAAAAGTTAGATGTCACCACCCAAGCCAACTGAGCCTAACGGCAAAATCAACAGACCCTTCCACTTAGTTCACTTATTTAATCAGAACGGCACATAGCTGTGCCTGTGTTAGATCTGTGCAGCAGAGAAGCACTCACTTCTGCACCACAAGGAAACTTGAGACAGCACTGCTGTGGGATCAAAAAGCAAAAACGTTAAGCAAAAAAAAACATTGGTATACTCGTGTTTGTTTTGACACATGTTTATTCAGTTATTTGTCCCTTTCGGGGTCACGAGGCTGCCAGAGACAAACCCGGCCACTTGTGGGCGACGGCAGGACATATCTTGGACAGGTCGCCAGTCTGTTGCAGGGCCACAAATCACACACCCAAACGCACTCACATTTCAGAATTCAGAGTGACCAATGAAGCATGTTTTTGAACGTTGGGAGGAAACCGGAGTCCCCGGAAAAAACCCAGGCATGCACGGGGAGAACTTGCAAACTCTGTTTTGACATATGTAAAAGGTGATTTGAAGTTTACTTGAGATGTTTAACTTTATCTGATGAATTTTTCATTTTTTTTGGGTTATGGACCTTTGTAACTTCATTCACTGAAATAAAGCAGGGGTGTCAAACTCGATTGCTCAGGGGGCCAAACTCCAAAACACGCTGAAGGCCGCAGACCGAACAGGATAAACTTCAGTTGAACACACTAAAACTACAACTGTCATCCAGTGCGCCTTATGCATAGGCCGTGTCACACAGCCGCTATGTACATTTTGATGATTTTCCACGCATGTAATTTCGGTCTTTCGTGATACATGCGTGATATACGTAATTCAAGTGTTGCTTGCGTTCGGCATTAGTTGATGTGTGCAGATGTTTGTTGAGGGTTTTGGCCGATGGGTCTTTATTTGAATTCAGTTTTTCAAACTTTTGTTCGGTTGACAATTATACTGTTTATGCAGATTTTACGTAGTTTAAATGCAATAATTATGTAAATCTTACTCAATTGTGCGTGATTTTTGCGAGATGCATACGCAAATGTGTGGCTTTCCACGACCCTTCCATTTATGTCTAATAGACTTTTCACACATGAACCAGTGATGTATAACTTTTATATCACATATATCGTGCACAAATCATGTTAAAAATATTCCATAGTTGTAATGTGGCTCTTTTGTGAGAAATCTTTAAAAGATTTCACGTAAAGACCACAACTTTTCTCACTTTTCCCCCAATTTTCCAACCAATTTTAATCTGTGCAATATGAGCAAAATGTACTTCACTTATTTTAGATTCTTGTGAATTTTAATAAATTTCTTGATTAAATTTTCTATAAGACCTTCCATTATACACAAAAGGGAGTGTGGCCTTTTGATTGATAGATGTCTATCAAATATCCTTCTTAGATTGACCTCGCTGGATGTGTTCCAACAACTGGCCTAATTATTTATGTTCAAAAATCTGTCCCAATATAAACTTATTGATAACACGACCACATCCACAAATTATGTGTAAGCATCTATTATACCAGGCATGGTATGTAATAAATGCTATTAGGGCGGCCGTGGTGCAGCGGTAGGGCGGTCGTCCCATGATCGTAAGGTTGCAGGTTCAATTCCCGCCTTGCACGCCCATGAGTCGAAGTGTCCTTGGGCAAGACACTGAACCCCACCTTGCCCCTGGTGGTAGGCGGGCGCCTGTGTTTGGCAGCGGAGCCGCCACCAGTGTGTGAATGTGTGCGTGAATGTGTGTGTGACTGGGTGAATAGGTTTGTGACTGTTAAGCGCTTTGTCCTTGTAGGAAGAAAGGCGCTATATAAGTATAAGCCATTTACCATTAGTAGTATAGTAGGAGCCAAATAGAAACATGGATTTCATAACAGCCTTCTTAACAAACATGCATTGTAATAAAATCATGGCAGGACAGACAAACAGCTTCCTGAGCTTGTGAGGGCGCTGATTTAGGGAGAGCTAAATGCATCATTAGAGTAAGCTGTAAACTGGGAACACTGAACTCATTAGAATATGCAAATGCTGTGGTAATAACTGCTACTTTGCTTAAGTTAAGGCTTCAGAAATCATTGGATCGGACTGCTTTTCTGCCAGCCATTCTTGAAGACAACTTTGTGTTGCAACAGCAGCTTGCATCAAAGCATCCATCTGCACACTGTTCTAGTTGGGGCTGCATGGTGGGTGAAAGTCTAACGGCTTTGTGTCATTGCCGACAGGGTTGTGGAAGACGTGTGGATGAAGTCTGCACATTGTCATTGAATATTGTGCAATTCTTGAGTGATTAAGGAGAAAGGCTTCTTTTCGACTAGAGGCAAGAAAGTATGTTACAGAAAAAAAAATATTTTTCATTGTCAAAACAGTCTCATATTGTGTGAGAATGTGTCAGCGTGTTTGAAAAAATTTAGACACAAGTCAATTAATCTTAAAAGAAATAAACACTTGTCGACGCATTTGTTTAAAGACCCACTTCTGTCATGGTTTCAGTTTGTTGTGTCTTGTTTTTCGTTTTAGTTCTTGTCCTGTCCTGTTTGGTTCTGTTTCCTGTTTTATTTTGAAAGGTTTCCTGTCTTGTCTTGTTTTCTTGAGTTTTACTTCCTTTGGTCCCCATCAGCCCTGATCGTGTCCACCTGTGTCTTGTCTGCCCTGTCTGTATTTAAGTCTTGTCTCTGCCTTCCTCCTGGGTTGGTCCATTATACCTTTTGTCATGGTGTTCATGTCTCCATGTTTTTGCCACGCTCATGTTTCCTTGTTTCATGCCACGCCACGCCAAGTAAGTTTTTGTTTTTGTTTTGTAATCCTGCTCTGCAGCGCTTTTTGTTAGTTAAATAAACCCACTTGCCCTGAACCCGTTTGCCTCCCGTCTCTGCGCCTGGGTCCTACCGGCTCTCGAGCCACCCCTGCACCTTGACAACTTCCATGTGTATCATATTTTTTTGTGTTTCCTACATGTTCTTGTGTCACTTTTCTAACGATGGAAGACATATATGAAGAAAAGTTAATCTTAACATAGCATATTGGAGTAGATCTTTATTCAAATTGCCGTTAATTGGGCGACAAAGGAAAAAATGCAGTCAGAAAAAGAGAGTATTTTGAGGCAAAGAAAACACGATGGCTCCTCTGAGCTCTCAGCAACGGGAGGGGAAAAATGGGCGGGGTTGCTCCACGCCAACAGTCCCACCCACAACTCAGGTGCATTTCTAATGAACTACAGGTCCTCTACAAAATGACCCCAATTTTTTTATTTAGGCTAAAAACGGAATAACTATAGTAAAAAACAACCACAAAAGGCTTTTTTTTTTCACCCTGGAACCCAACAAGACGTTTCTTCAGTGCTCTTAAAGTTATTTAAACAAATTTGGTTTTTGGTTGTTCATTTTGGGAAGAAGCAATTACTGGCAGCCAGAAAATTTTAAAAAAAGGGGAAAAAAGCCAAGGGTTAAATTTGACCCTGTGGGTTCTCCAGGGTAAAAATAGATCAACAGATGATCGGAGTGAGACTAACATTTTTTCAATAACCGCAACTCTTCAACCGTTTATACAATTAACATTATTCCAGTGGATTCTGAAGCCAAAAAAGTGGCTTTGCACCGTTATTCAACACTTTATGTTGATTATGTGTGGCATTTCGGTGCAAAGCCGACATGCAAAGCTGCTTTTCTTTGCATCCGTATCAGCTGATTCACGTTGATCGGTCAACCGTCAAAGAGACACAGTTCCAGGGTTAAACAAATCCTGCAAACTTGGACACATACATGTACACCAACTGCAGAAACATAATAAATCCAACCACCCCATCCTCTATACCAGGGGTGCTCATTACCTCAATTGCGATCTTCAAGGTAGATCGCAGGTCAGTAAAGATAAATAACCAAAAAAAAATGTATTTCTAAAAAATCCACCAGCCATTCAAAGTCCTCACTGAGAAGTACGGGACATGATCGACATGCAGAACGGCCAATCGGACATCTTCTGAAACATACTTCAGTGCACATGTGTGTTTAAATTCACTGAGCGCAAATTCTGTCTGACAGATACGCACACAGGTAAATCTTCAAGACATTGTCGACTCAAAAGTAGCTCACATACCAAAAAAGTGTGAGCACCCCCTGCTCTTTACCATATCCTGGTTTTGGGGCAAGTAGTGAAAAGAACACGGCCAGTGTGCTACGCTGAGGGCATGAAGTGGTGTAATACGATATGAGCATCAATAGCTGCCTGAAGGAACTGGTACAGTGAGTTCATGGCCATTGACTTAAAATGACAGCTCTGTCAGCACCTTACAGCCTCTGAATGAAAGGAAGACACCCCCCAAACACCCACACACACACAAGCTTGGGTGAGTCAGTCACTCCCAGAGGCTTTTTTTTCCCCACCTACAAAGCTTGACTCTAACAAGCACAACACCTTATGCCTGACAATAGCAGCAAAAGCAGTAATGCTAAGTTAGTTTTTCATGTCTGTGATATCCCTCCACACCTGAATATGGTATATACGATAGATTTCAAGCAAACTTGAATTTAGGGCTAAAAATGATTGTCAAAATACAGCCGATGTGTTAAACTCCTGACTGCATGGGCTGCATGGTGTGTCCAGTTCAGCTTGATCATTCCTCTGCTACATCAGCAGCTAGCAGGAAATCCATACAAGTTAAACAATCAATTACTACAGCTGTCACTGGTCTACCACTGTCTCTTCCCCAAGGACACAGCTGCCACTGCCAAGAATCTGGAGGCTGCACGGATTACACCACAGCAGGGTCCCACCTGAGAGATGGAAGTGGGCTTTAATTTCAGAAGACCCACATTCATAATTGCTGCTGAAAGAAGAGGACGTGCAGTTTTGACATTTAAGTAAACACAGAGAAGCAGAAAAAAAAAAAGCCTGAATCCTTGACCTTTCTGTTGAGCAGCTCAAGTAGCGCTGTAATATGCTTGAATAGGTTGGGTCCACTTGTCACCTCAGAGGAAATGTTTTAATAAAACATGCAGACGCTTGCAGAATAAATACCAGGATAATCAGAAAGCTGCAATGGAAAGTCCAGGGTTTTCAGGATCTGACTTTGGGTGTTGGAGTGCATGCACAGAGGAGTTTCTGTTTGTGAATTTGCCCGTGTTGTTGCACTTAACCCTTTTTTTTTCCAGTGTTGGCATTATTTCAACTGCCGTATCTCTTCAACTGCTTACGCAAATCAACTTAAATCTGTTGCCTCTGTCGCAGAGAGAAGCGGCTTTGCACCGTTATGCAGCACATCGTGTTAGCAGTGTGTTACATATCGGTGCAAAGCTGATGTGTGAAGCTGCTGTTCAGGTTGATTAGCCGATCGGGTAAACAAAGAGCTACGGTAGGTCAAAGAGCGTGAGAGCAGTGTGTCTCAACAAAGTGCTGTGGCACACTAGAGACGTGAGAGATGGTCAAGTGTCTTTTCACTAATCTAAAAACATTGCACATCACCCGAATGTCAGCTCCATGTTCATCAAAAAAGGCTCAGGGTTCATGCTGAGTAGTTTGCCGACGCTTTTGTTGTGCTCTTCAATATAAACACAACAGATCTCAATGTCTTCCATAAGGAGGGTGAGATAGTAGCTCCTCCCACATGCGGTGATAGCAATAGGTTTCTAAACATACTTTTTGACAAGCGTCCAGCAGCAACTTTGATGCAGGTTAGAACAAACACGGAGGACGTGACTAATGCGCAAATTGCGTTCGGTGTGAAGACGATTTTAAATTAAGCGCCTGGACCGTGGTTAGTGATCGGTCCGAATCACGGATCATCCATGCGCCCATAGCAGCTTCCCGCGGATCCGGTGTCAGAACATAAAATAATGAAGCCCTGAAAACAGGTTGAATGACAGAATCCAGGGTCTATGAGCGTCTCTGCGTGGTGCGTTCACTGAGCTCTGGACATTCGCGCACCCAGACAGATCAACTCAGTCAGTCTATCATCTTTGTCAATTTGCAGCAAAACAAAGTGGTTGGTCAGACAAAGTGTTGAACACAAATAAATTAATCAAACATAACGTTGATAAGGTCTTCTGCATGGAGTTGGACAGGCAGAGACGCTCGTCGGCTCTGGGTTCTGTCATTCAACCTGTTGTCGGGGGTTTTAGGGAAATAAAGGGAGGGGGGGCTGGTGCATAAGATGGACTTAAGGCGAGGAGCGTAGCCCCACCAATACATTAAAAAAACCTAAAACAAACAACTTTTGGGGAGTGTTTTCTTCTGCTGTCTTTGCTGCTGAACACATAATAAAGAAACCTAAATCATGTAAAGTCTCTGCGTCTCGGTGCGGCGTCACTGAATATTCTTCATTACCTCGTTATTACGCGAAAACAGTCAAAAAGAAAATAAAACTAGGGCAGGTCGTTTTTTGACTTGCCTAGTGTGTCTGTCTGGCATCAGCACCACTGCTTGACTACAACTCCCATGATGCATTGGGTCAATGTGACGGTGTCTCTTACTGCTGATGTTAACTGTCATGAAGCACAACAAAAAAAAGCACAATTAAAGTCAGAGATTCCAGTGTTTGATTCAAGTTATCTGTACAAAAGAAAGAGCTAGTTTCTAATAATGTCTGGATCAAAAAACATATTCAATATTTAGACCTTATTCACTTTTGAAAAACTTGCAGTTAAGTTTAAATATAAGTAATAACAACATAAAAAACATCATTAAGGTGAAGAGGCCAAGACATATTTATCAACGCTGAAACAAAAAACATTTTTGTTGAAGTTACATTTTTGATTCAGACAAAGGAAAAAAAAGGACAAAATTTCAGCGCGTTCATTTTTTATGTAGTTACAATTAAACTTAAAAACCTGAATTTATTTTGGGTCTTTTGTTTGTCTAAAATTGATCAAAAATGCTGTCATTATTTAGAATATTTGTTCAATTATTTAAAAAAGCTAAATTACAATTAAGAGTGAGTGTCTTTTTATTTGTTTTTTGTGAGGTTTACATGAAATTACATTTTAATAAACTACCTGGGCAAATTTTTAACTAATTTAGTTTAAAAATTGTTCTTGAAAACTATCCCAACTTTAAGGAACAACTTTTTTTCTTTGTGCCTCAATTATTACAAAAAATGTACAAAAGATGGTGGAGGGACTGTAGATCAATGCAGACCACAGCTTCTTTTTTTTCAAATTTCTGGTTGCTGGTGTGCCGCAGGATTTTTGTCAGGGAAAAAGTGTACCTTGGCTCAAAAAAGGTTGAACAACACTCTCCTACTTAGAGCATTCCCACTTAGTGGTCTGATTCGGTCCGTTTCACATTGGTCCTTTATTGACATGCAGCCTATTAGCGTGTAAAGTTATCATTTTAGTGGGTTTTTTTATGCTGTCTGCAATCGTGAAATTGTTGTCATACTTTTCTAAGATGACTATCTTGAACACACCAGTTTTAGAGCAAAATCTTTATTTAAATGGCTTCTGCAAACAGTGAACAAGACAAAGTCTGGGCCACATCATGCAGATCTGCCCGTTCGTCTGATTCATGCACCACAAACACAAATGCATTACCCATTTCTAGGGATTTCATCAGCTTTACTTATTTTATCTCACCAAATATTAGACATGAGGCCTTTATTATCCTCCAAAAACATGACACCCCCCCACACACACAAAACAGGAAGGGGCACAGCCTGTCATAAAAGCTTCTTTCTGTAGTCTCCAGCCACATGAGGATGGAGGTAAGACAGAGAGAGGATTTTTCTCATCAGACAGTGCCCATTTTTGGGGCTCAGCTGGCTGAGTTTGTCTGTTGGGATCGTCACCTGGTGCTGTATCATCATCTCATGCGCACGCAAACCCACCATAGGAGGGCACTGCAGGTTTAGCACATTCTAGAGCATGCAGTGAGTGCAACGCTTGTGGATTTGAAACAAGAAAAAGTTCCAGATTTTTTAGATTTAAATGATGATTAATGATAGAAATGATTTTTCCCAATGAAAAATGCAAAGAACATGAAGTATCAAATGAAGTAAAATGATGCACAATAAATCAAAATACAATCTGATAATCTTGGAATTGTATAAACTGGAAAATGAGAACCCTTATGGGACAATGTATGGATATTCAGGACTTTTGAAGTTGTTTTGTACCTTGATGCTTTCTTTTTTCCTTGTTTTTTTTCATGAATTCTTTTATGTTAATGTTAACAATGATCATATATTTAATGGGTAAAATTGTATGCATTCAATATAGTATAACATGGAGGGATTTAATAAGACTTTTCCTCTGCACACTGCTTTTATGAGAATTTTATCACTTTCTGTTTATTGTGCTTCTTTATTATTTTACTTTATGTTTGAAAAAAAGCCATATCAATCAATCAATCAATCAATCAATCAATCAATCAATCAATCAATCAATCAATCAATCAATCAATCAATCAATCAATCAATCAATCAATCAATCAATCAAAGAAGGAAAGTACAAAGAAAATGATCAACAAACAGAACTGTTAGAAAAACAAAGAAAATCTATATAAAATCTATAATAAAGATGAAGAAAAAGACCCAGGATGTAAAAAATTAAGACTGTCCTTGCACTAAATTTGCCCAAAGTGGCAGAACTGGGGTGTTTTTTTTATGTCTGGGGCAAAAAAAAAACTCAAGTGTATCCAGGTTTTTAGACAAGTGAGTTGTCTGATGAAATGCCCTCACAATAAAACCGTCAGTTATTACATTACGTAACTTTTGTTTCTTTAATATGTAGTAGGCTAAAGTATTAAATCAAAGTCTAGGTTTGAATAAATAACGGGCTTGTAATTTTTGTTCTTTTGTTTTGAGTTAATAACGTTTTTTCAGTTATGTTTAGACTTTCATCTAGTCAGAATGATGAAGGCACGGCAAAGGTCAAATAATTCTGCTGCAGCAGGAGGATTTTCTTTGACGCTTAACTTTATTTTTGACAGGAACTTAAAATAACAGAAACAAATATTTATTTTATATTTTAATCATTGTAAAATTTTGAAGCTATGTTAAAATGGTATGGCTTAATGGTCACAAATACAAATGAAATGGGTTTTTCTAAACAGGACAGTGGGACTTTGTGGCTCTCAGTGGGTTTTGCTTCATAAGAAACTAACCCAAATGGCTCTTTTCTAGTTAACTTTGGTGCTATTTTACTTTATATAATATTAGAGATTTAACACATTTTGTTTATTTAAAAATACATTATAAATGTTGAAATGCAAAGTAATTCAGAGCAAAATGCCACTACTCCCCTGTCACCACTTCTCATTTCTTTCCTTTTATAGGTGTAATGAAGAACAGCAAAAACACTTCTGCCTCTGTCTGTCTTTCCTGCTCTCTTCCATCTCTAGTTTCTCCATTTCTCTGCCACCATATTGATCCTTTGATGCAATCATGCTCTTGAGGCTACATGGATCTCTTTCTGAGGACATGGTAGCACGTTTAATCACATTAAATTCAAGTCCCTGCATGTCCTGCAAAGGAGCAGAATTTGTATTTTTTTGAATTCAAATAGGTGGTTGAATTCTGTTTTTTAGTTACAAATTCAGCTTTAGAACAGATGATTGTAGCACTATTGGAAAATAAAGTATTTTTTGGAGTATAAGTTGAGGTGCAACTCAGATGTAAAGAGGCAGCACATTTGGTGTGAATGCAGCATTATGCATTCGGATTTCTTCGGAAGCGTTGCACCCCCCCTTCCCAAGTACGAATTACTCTCCGCAAAATACGGTTAATGTTCCTGTTCTTTCCAATTAAAAAACAGGGAAAAAGGTTCTGTAATTTATAAAAGCAATATGCAAGTCTCATCTGCTTAATTTTAAACTATAAGATGGTTTTACAACAATTAAAAGACAAGACTATAATAATGATGGATTGAATCGTTCTGCGCTTTTTCAGGACTCACAATGTGAAAAAAACAGAACAGCAATGTCAAATACACAAAAAGTCATTCACTAAGGGGTGTAACACAAAAGGATGTGGAAAGGAGGGAAATGCAGCCTTTCCAAGTGCGTTGGTGCAACCTGACACCTCACTGCAGACACACTATGCTGGATGTAAAAAAAACTGCACTGCTGTAAGGAGGAGGCTATTTTCAAACTGCAGGGCACCTCCTGCCCCCTCTCCCTTCCCTCATTCAGAACATTGTTTTCATTCAGAGATTCATGGCGAGGACCTCTCTGGTACTTTTATTTTTGTTATTCAGCAGCAATATTTAGATAACCATTAATCAATTTAGTGTTAGCTGTGTGACTGCTGTCCTCTTGTTTGGCATTAGCCTTACTACTATTGCTTACTCTAAGGGTTATCTGGGTTAATATTCACATCTAGTACCTTTTATTAGCGAATTCACCACTGTTAAACCGCTTGCTGTTCACTTTTCTCATTTTGCTAAATAAACCACTTCTCTTTACTTAAACACCGCTAGCCTTAGCTTAGAACCTAGTATGGCCACCACCACTCCTTCCGCCTCTCCTCCTCTCTCCTGCCCCATGTGCCATATGTTTAGTGATGATCCTGCCTCCTTTAGTGAAGATAGGGGTAGGTGTGTTAAGTGTAGTCTTGTGTTAGACTTGGAGGCCAGGCTGGAGCAGTTAGAAGCGCGGCTCCGCACAGTGGAAGCTAAGCCGGCTAGCCAGGTCGTTACTCGTAGCGCGGGCCGCGCTACCAGGGCTAACTTAGCTAGCACCCCAGCGCCCTCCCAACAGCCGGGAGACAGTCAGGGGTTTGTACCGGTTGGGAGGAAACATAGTGCTAAACGCAAAAACTTAGAGCACCCGAGACTCCACGTTAGTAATAGGTTCTCCCCCCTCAGCGACACACCCGCTGAACACTCAACTCTGGTTATAGGCTCTTCTGAAGTTAGAAACGTGGAGCTCCCAGCGGCTACTGTCAGGTGTTATCCGGGGGGCCAGAGTTGGTGACATCGAGGGGAACCTTAGGATGTTAGCTCAGAGTAAGTCCAGGTTCCGTCGAGTCGTGATTCACGCAGGCGGTAATGATGCCCGACGGAGACAGTCAGAGGTGGTTAAGTTAAACGTAACTTCGGTGTGTAAACTGGCTAAGACGATGTCCGACACTGTAATTTTCTCTGGTCCCCTGCCGAACTTAGTCAATGATGAAATGTACAGCCGCTTTTCATCATTTAACCGCTGGCTTTCTAGATGGTGCCCAGAAAACGGCGTTGGTTTTGTGGATAACTGGAGCGCGTTTTGGGGGAAGCCCGGTCTCATGCGGAGAGACGGCGTCCATCCCACTCGGGACGGTGCCGCTCTTCTTTCTAGAAACATTTCTGCTAGCCTTAGTCTGTTAACCTGACAATCCAGAGACGAGACCCGGGCGCAGAGCAGCAGTGTAAAACGCTCCTCTGAGCCTCCCTTAGGGTTAGTGCCGGTGCAAAACCCATGCAGGGAAAGTCAAGCAGGTCCTAGCTTTAGCTTATGTGCTGAAAGACAAATGAAAGGAGCGCGTCATAGAAACCTTACAGTGACAGACAGCAGTTCTCACAAGCAGAATTATGATGTCATTAAATGCGGTTTATTAAACATTCGATCCATTTCCTCCAAGTCCCTCTTAGTCAACGAGTTAATTACTGATAACAATCTTAGTCTTTTAGCCTTAACAGAAACTTGGCTCCATCAGGATGACTATGTTAGATTGAATGAAGCAACCCCCCCCACTTATGCTAACTATCAGAAATCCAGGATTTCAGGGAAAGGAGGTGGTTTGGCAGTAATATCACAGTCTAGCTTACTTCTCAGCCCTAAAGTTAAAAATGCTTATAATTCATTTGAAAGCATCATATTGTCTTTAAGTCACCCAAACAGGAAAACTCGAAAACCTGTTTTACTCATAATTATTTATCGCCCCCCCGGCCCATATTCAGAATTTTTAACTGAGTTTTCCGACTTCCTATCGACTATTGTCTTAGATTCTGATCAAATTATAATATTAGGGGATTTTAATATTCATGTTGATGACCCCAGTGACTGCCTAGGAAAGGCTTTTGCAGCTTTATTAGATGATGTTGGTTTCACCCAAAGTGTGAATGAACCCACTCACTGTCATAAGCACACCCTGGACCTTGTTCTAACCCATGGGATAGAGATCAGCCAGCTGAGTGTCCTTCCTCTTAACCCCATCATTTCTGATCACTTTCTGATTACCTTCCAGCTTACACTGGAACATCCTTCTGCCCCAGTGAATAAGAAACAGCTTAGAAGAATCTTAACTGACCGTTCTGTGTCTGAGTTTAAACACACAGTTCAGCCAGTACTTAGTGATATTCTGAGAAAATACTCTGAGACCAGCTCCCATAGTATCAGTCCTAGTATAAATGACCACTTTGTTAATGATGCCTTACAAGCCCTCAGGAGTACACTCGATGTTGTTGCCCCCTTGAAACCTAAGTTCGTCAGACAAAACCGAGTAGCACCGTGGTTTAACGCTGAAACTCGTTCTCTTAAACGAGAAACCCGTAAGTTGGAAAGAGAATGGCGCCGCTCCGGTTCAGAGCAGTCTCTGGATATCTGGAAACATAGCCTATTAAATTATAAAAAAGCTCTGCGTAGAGCTAGAAGCCAGTACTATTCAACCTTAATATCAGAGAATGGAAACAATCCAAGATTTCTTTTTAGCACTATAGCTAAATTAACTCGCAGTCAGAGCTCAGTAGAACCACATGTTCCTGTTTCTCTCAGCTCTGATGATTTTCTTACATTTTTCGATAGTAAAATCTCAAATATTAGACATAAGTTAAATCAAGTTATTCCTACTATCAGCCCAGAACAGGCTGAAGCGGTAGAAATGGAGGCATCCATAGAAACCTCTGTAACATTAGACTGCTTCACTGCTGTGGATCAAGCGGAAATAACATCAATTATTACGTCCTCCAAATCCTCAACGTGTCTGTTAGACCCAATTCCCACTAGACTTTTTAAAGAAACTTTTCCCCTAATTAATGATCCCATATTAACAATGATAAATGCCTCTCTGGAAACGGGTTACGTGCCACAGTCTTTTAAATATGCAGTTGTTAAACCTCTTCTGAAAAAGCCAAGTTTGGATCCTAGCATCTTGGCCAACTATAGACCGATATCAAACCTGCCCTTTATTTCTAAAATCCTAGAAAGAGTTGTAGTTAAGCAGCTTTACTGCCACCTACAGGACAACAGCCACTTTGAAGACTTTCAGTCGGGGTTTAGACCTCACCACAGTACGGAAACTGCACTAGTTAGAGTCTCTAATGACTTGTTATTGGCCTCAGAAAAGGGACTACTTTCTATTCTGGTCCTGTTGGACCTCAGTGCTGCCTTTGACACTATCGACCACGGTATTTTACTCCATAGATTAGAGCAGGACATAGGGATCAGAGGATCTGCTCTCCAGTGGTTTAAATCCTATCTGTCTGATAGGTATCAGTTCGTTAATGTAAATGGCCATTCCTCTCAGTGCACTCGAGTCAACTATGGAGTCCCACAGGGCTCAGTCTTGGGACCGATCCTGTTTACGCTTTATATGTTACCCCTAGGAAACATAATCAGGAAACACAGCATTAATTTTCATTGTTATGCCGACGATACGCAGTTGTATTTATCCATGAAGCCTGACCAGAATGACCAGATAGAGAAACTGAACGCCTGCATCAGTGACATCAAGACCTGGATGACAATTAATTACCTCCTCTTGAACCCAGAAAAAACTGAGGTCATTATACTTGGTCCTAAAAACCTCAGAGATGCTCTGTCTGCTCAGATAGTCTCCCTGGATGGTATAAGTATAGCCCCCAATTCCACAGTTAGAAACCTTGGGGTTTTACTTGACCAGGATTTATCATTTAAGGCTCATATATCTCAGGCGTGTAGAACTGCCTTTTTTCACCTGCGGAATATTGCTAAGATCAGAAATATACTTTCTAAGAGTGATGCTGAAAAACTCATCCATGCATTTGTTACGTCGAGGCTGGATTACTGTAACTCCTTGTTAGCAGCGTGTCCTAAGAGTTCCTTAAGAAGTCTCCAGCTTGTTCAGAACGCAGCTGCTAGATTGTTAGCTGGAACCAGCAGAAGAGATCACATCACTCCTGTGTTAGTTTCGCTCCATTGGCTCCCAGTTGATTCTAGAATTAAGTTCAAGATCCTCCTGTTAACCTATAAGGCCTTACATGGAATGGCCCCGTCCTATATTAAGGACCTCATAGTCCCTTACCAACCAATCAGAACACTTCGCTCGCAAAATGCAGGACTGCTTGTGGTTCCTAGAATTGGTAAAAGTACGGTTGGAGGTAGAGCGTTTAGCCACCAAGCCCCTGTCTTATGGAATAAACTCCCAGCTCATATAAGAGAGGCCGACTCAGTTTCTACATTCAAAGCTAGACTGAAAACATTCCTCTTTGGACAGGCTTATTGTCAGACTAGTTAGTATTCAGAGATTATTTAACTTAATGTTAGTTTGTTTAAATTAAACTTAATAATAACTATTTCTTTTAAAAGGCTGCTAGAAGTTGAAGCTGGGGTAACTATGGTACACTGGGGTTCTGTCCTCTTTCCTTTTTTACTTCTACCCTTCCTCTCCTCTATTCTTGATCATAATTTATCATTTAGTTCTCCATGCCTCTGTTTGGTGCAGTGCGATTCATGTATTGTCCCTCTTTTCCTCTCCCCTCCTGGGGAGTGGGAGTGCTTCCAGACTCCAGTTGGCTCATCCGTGCTCCAGTTCCTGACCGTTTACCTCGCCTTTGCTCCTGCTCCTACACCTGGCTGTGGATCCTGCCTCTGGCTCATCTCTGGCTCGTCTCTGCTCTGTACCTGACCGAGTACCTCGTCTCTGCTCCTGCTCCTACACCTGGCTGTGGTTCCTGTCTCCGGCTCGACTCGCGCCTTTGACTGTCCCGATAACCACGGCTGGATGAAGCTCGTCTGCTGGACTTTTATATATGTAGTTGTAGATTTAGATAAGTTAATTCTTCTCTAAGATTTCTGGTAAATCGCCTGTCCGTCCTGGGGGAGGATCCCTCCTTCATGTGGGCACCCCTGAGGTTTCTTCGTTTTTTCCGGAATCCGGTTTTTTTGGGAGTTTTTCCTTACCGCGAAGGGGGGTCTAAGGGCAGGGATGCCAGTATAGCTTAGTCAGTTTGTTAGTTCATTTTAGTATTTTTCTATTGAACTCTTTGTATTCGTGATCCTTTTGATTTCATGTTTTACTTCGAAGCCCATCGAGACGACTGTTGTTGTGATTTTGGGCTATACAAATAAAATTGAATTGAATTGTTATTGATTATTTATCTGCCGTTTTTAATAGAACTATGGTAACAAGGTAGTTTCCCCTCTGTAAGATCAATAAAGTTCTAGTCTATTCTATGTAACCAGATCTCTGCAGACCTATAAGGATCAATAACTAAAAAATATGTTTGTGCACACAAACATAATTCATTTGTTAGGTGTCAAATATGTTTATTAACTGATGAGTCAGGTTCATTGTTCATTTATCTGAAACAAAGGAGTGGCAAATTGATAGAGCCCACTTAAAACACGCAGAGGTAATGCATTTGCAAAGGCAGGAATCATGTATAATGCAACAACGCACAAACATCCAATACACACAAGCTGTTCTGGTTGTAGCATGCAATTTTAATCACTACTATCTCATCCTTTCCTCTTGGCCTTTCTCTCCTCTGTGCTTTTCTAACACCTCTTCTGTGTGGCTGCTCTGTTACTAATCCGCTGTGGCACATCTCACCATTCAGATCTCACGCAGAGAACCGATGCCTAGCGGCAGCTGATAATGTGCAGAGAAGCAATCAGACAATTTAGCACGGAAATAAAACCGGCAGATTACAGATGATGGGACATTCATTATTTATGACTTATTTCCAGTTTTCATCACAATACTGGAACTTTAAAGGCCCGTATACACCGGGACGAATATTCGCCAGGCGTTATTCGCCAGCGTTTTTCGCCACGTTTTTTGTGTTCACACCCAGGCGATTTTCGCTGACGATGAGCCGAGTGGACATGCAATTTCATTCCCTGACATTAGATGGCGCTTAATGTAAAACAGAAATACCCCTCTACACAAGGTGGCGCTGCGCAACTTTACCCTTCTTAAAAGAGGAAGAGAGCAAGTATTTACGCGCTTGTCAGAATCATACAAAGAAAACATGAATATTTCAAGCACCAGTAGCTCTAGCTCCAGTTCCAGCGATGAAGAAATTATTGTTCTGTTGAATGATGAAAGACGCCGGAAGAGACGTCGATTTTGGGTACATCCCATAGTTAAGAGAAGAGAAGAACATGGGGAGTTTTATAGACTGGTACAAGAGCTGAAAATGGATCATGAGCGTTTTCGGGGATATTTTAGAATGTCCGTCATTATTTCTTTGCGGCAGTGTAGATGCTACTTGGCGTCTATCTTCTTCGCTGGTATGTGTGCTCAGAAAGGCAGTTTTGTGTTTGAGCACCCCAAGTTGTGTTTTACTGTAACTTCAGAAGCTCCAGACAAGTGTGCAAAAGCGCCATTCTCATTGGTCGTATAGTTCTAGATGCGGCGCGTCAAACCAAAAAAACGAACCCGAGGCGTTTTTTAAAAAGTGACACTTTGACGCGTGGCGTTTTTTCGCGTCGGTGTGCACACTCACATTGGTGCCCTTTGTTTAGTCACGAGGCGTTAAACGTCGGCGAAAATCGCCGGCGAAATTCGTCCTGGTGTGTACGGGCCTTAACAGCTAGCTTGTGTGATGCTTTACTCTAAACTGGCAGGCAATTGCCTTACAAGCAAAATGAAAATAACAAAAAACATGCAGGATTACATTTTGTAACAATGTAAGATTCCGCTGAATCTTTTTGTGTCTCTGTTGCTTCAGCTTTGTTTGACAAATGCAAAATGATTGAACTTATTCAGCCAAACATACAGAAAACAATAGGGTTTGATCTATCTTCCTATAACTACTTAAGGCTGATTTCCACTGGTCTGTCTGCGGTGCGTCTCTGTAGCAAGGCCACAAAAAACAGAATGTTCGTTAATCAGTCAGAATGTTTGCATCGCCTTAGTCGTGTCTGCGGTCCACGTTTGTCTCTCCGCACAACACCGCAAGCTTTACGCAAAAGTTCGATTTCCAGTCTCTGTTGACACGTCAATTTGGCGCATTCTCTGTCTGTTAAAGCGGCTGGCAAGAGCTAGACAGATCAGCAAAAGATAAAAAAAATAAAAATAAACGAAAGCAAGCAGCTGCTTTAAAACGGAAAGGGAATACCTTTAATACTGCAAGTGTCGCCAAAACTTTACCTTACAAAACACTTGTAATTTTAAATGCAGTAATACAATTTAAAAAAAATGCTTTTGGGCTTTTTATTTAATTCTTAATGTCCAAATGAAAAAACAGTAATTGACAAATTTAAATAATCATACACAATTAGTTTTACATTACATCACTTCTTGGATTTCCATAATCAAATCACTTTGAAGTTAAATAAATTGATGATAAATATAATCGGTCTTGAAAAATAACATTTGGATTAAAACACTATTATTACAGTTCAATGTGTGAAAACTCATTGAGCTGCACGGGTCAAACGGGTCCAACTTCCATAAAAATACACCTACCGGTACTTGACTATGAATGAATTGAATGACCCTGCACAACAAATCACAGGTGTTTGATCTGTATCATGTGAATCCTTTTATAAAAATAAAACGTAAAAAAAAACAGCTACAGAACAATTCAGCTTTTAACTACTGGTACATACAATTTTAGTTTTTTCCATTTAAAAGAAATTTGATCATAAACAAATGTGGCCACATGAGGATGGAGGTAAGACAGAGAGAGGATTTTTCTCATCAGACAGTGCCCATTGTTGGGGCTCAGCTGGCTGAGTTTGTCTGTTGGGATCGTCACCTGGTGCTGTATCATCATCTCATGCGCACGCAAACACACCATAGGAGGGCACTGCAGGTTTAGCACATTCTAGAGAAAATTTGATCAAATTTGATCAAATTTGGTCATAAGATGGCGTGATTCTATGCAGAGTTAACTGGAGCATTTTTTTGTCTTCATAGCGTTCAGCTGTTTGGTCATTCTGTTAAAAAACAAAGCTAAAATCTTACTCAGATGCACAGTAGCATTTGTGATTTGTGCCTGTTACAGGGAGGAGGACCTTTTTGCAAACAAGATGGCGCCCAGACATCATCAGCTGGAAATGGTGACCTATCAACAATCCTTTGACAACTGTAACTTTTCAACCCTTAACGCCAACAACGTTAATCAGTTGTCAGGATCCTGGTCTCCGCCCACTCCTACTGAGGGATGAACATCACACCTGCCATCTATCAGCTCATCCGCCTGGAGCCTTTATTTAGGACTCCTTACCCTTTGGCCGACATCAGTATGTCTGCTGCCTGCGGTAGAGTACTGACTCATGCCAAGCCAAGCGCCAATTACTACCTGCAAGCTTATCCACTCTGTGTTTTGCCCCTCCAGGAATTGCTACCAGCTTCACCTCCACCATTGGCCACCAATTGTCATCCATTGGGACACCAATTAAGGCTCCACTCTTTAATCTTCACAACTTCCGCCACAGCAGCAGCTCATCCATTTCATCATCCATCCAAGCCACGTGTCTTTCAAGCCAGGGCCCTCTACCACCACTGAAACTAAATGAAATACTATTATTTCATCCACCTTCAGTTTCTGTCCTGCTTCAGGGTCCGGCCCCAGTCAACATAACGTCAGCTTATTATGTCATGGAGCCAAGCGGCTTTGCGCCGGTATGAAGTCTCCAGGCCAGAACCAGCAGACTCGGGGACAGTTTTGTCAGACGATAAGGAAACTCCCCGCTACTACAAACTTAAACTGAAAAAAACGTTTCCAACCAGCATCAGAACACCAAAGACTGCCGTCACCCACTCCTTTACTTACTGTTTCTTAGCACTGTTGTCCCTTTAAACCATCTCATTGCCACTTTAGCACTGACCTATTTAGATTGTTGTTGTTATTTCTTTAGGCTGCTTGCACTGTGGGTTGAGAGGAAAGAAATTTCATCTGTGTTGTATATCATGTATATGCAGTAAATTTGACCCAATAAAGCTGACTTGACTTTATATTAGTAATGTGTTGCTACCGGCACAACAGTCACGTGCGGTCAGATGAGGCAAGTGAGGCTCGGCCTCACCTGTCATTGTGATAAAGTAAAAAGTACATTAAGTAAAAACATTGTTGTTACCCCTCAGTTAAAGAAAGAAAGTCCACAATGCTCACTGAAATGACTTGAAACGTTCAAAAGTAACAATGAATTAAAATTTATTGAAAATTAAATAATCAAAATCAGCCATTATTTTGAGTTTTTTAATAAACAGAATTATTTAAAAAAACAAACTAATGAAATAGGGCTGGACAAAAATGATGGTACCTCCATAAAAGACTGAGAACTAATTGCCCAGGGGGTCATGATGGACTCAGGTATGTCCTTTAATTGACATCACAGCTGTTTTCAAACCCATAATCAGTCAGTCTGCCAATTTAAAGGGAGACAAATAGTCACGTTGCTGTTTGGTGAAAAGGTGTGAACCACACTGAACGTGGACAACAGAAAGCCAAGGAGAGAATATAGGACATACGAAACAAAATTATAGACAAACATGGTAAAGGTAAAGGCTATAAAACCATCTCTAAGCAGCTTGAAGTTCCTGTGACGACAGTGGCACATATTATTCATAAGTTTAAGACCCACGGGACAGTAGCCAACATCTCTGGACGCGGCCGGAAGAGGAAAATTGAGGACAAATTGAGGAGTTCGAACTGTATCCAAAGAGTCCAGAACAACCTCCAAAGTTAACTAAGGGGTACCAACAATTTTGTCCACCACTGTGTTATTTTCCACTGATCCGTGTTAAAGATACATTTTGAGTTGACTCGACAGGTTTTCCACAGTTTGTGAGGTTAAAATTGCCGAAATTGAGTGTTGTGCAATCCCCGGGAAACTCTGGGTGAGGCTCCGAAGAGCTTCGCCTCATGTCTGACTGCAGGACTGCAGCTTTAACAGAGACGTGGGGTCACAGGGCTGCTGCCAGCACGCAGATAAGGCTTCAGGTGAGGCGAGCCTCGCCAGCAGGGGCAGACTTTCTAGCTACACTGGTGCAGTAGAAACAGAACAGATGTCTTTCTCCATTGAGAAGGAGAGACTCATTAAACAAAAGGAAAATGAGGAAGACTTTTCCAACAGATCATAGAGCTTTTTGTGGAGAAGGATCAGCGCATGGACTCAAAAAGTAAGGCCAAACATGGTTTTCAATTTTAGTTTTTTTTAAATAACATGGGAGTAAGTGGACAAAAAATTTGAGTATTTAAAAACTAAATTTTAGTTCGAATATAATTATTTTCATGATAATTTTCACAGACACCATTTGATAATATTAAAGCACCAGAATTTGAGTTGGAAAAATAACAGAAATAGTTACTGAGGGCCAAAATTAAATGTGTGCTGAACACATCTGTATACTTCAATTTGTTTACAGTAAGAGTGTTCTATCCATGTCTATAATAAAAAAAATAATTCTCTGTAGGACAAATATCTTATTGTGTGTATCTTATATGCTGTTACCTGCTGTTGGATGAATGCTGAAATAATTAGTTCTTTCATTGTAAATCCGACCGCAAAGGAGTCGGTGCCTCACCAGCCATCAACCTCACCGCATGTCACATAAGGAGTATGTCAAAGAGCATAGTGGGTTTTGATTTGATTTTTGATTTGAATTTTTTTTGATTTGAAATGGTTTATTTCAAGCAATTAATTAGAAATAATATTCAACAGCAATATAATCATCAGTTATACATTCATACAGTAACCAATCAAGCTTAGGATAATTAGACATATTAATAAATATTGCTTGAAAGGGAGTGGAAGAAAGCGAACTTATATAATCCCACCCCGTTATACTATAACCATTTTATTACATGATTTATCACTATCCGGTTCCCGGTTTTTATCAGACAGAATTAAGAATCATAAGATATCGATAAAGCACATGACAAAGATGAATTACTTAAGTATTACGTCAGTAATAACTATTTTAGAAATCAACATGGCAAATGCAGATCAGTCATCTGAAATAAATGCAGATTTTGTTACTTATAAAAGCCATTCATATGAATAAAACATAATACTATATCAGAATAATGTCAAGAGTCTTTTTGAGGTCTTCGTATTCCTGGGGTTTCTTCGGAGGCATGGTCAGCTCTCTTTTTTGGGGAAAATCAACCTTTTAAGTAATTTGAAGATAGTTGTATTCGCAGAGAGGCACGCCACGCGTCCTGCTGTGTAACCCGGAACCGGAAGAATCTGTGAGTAAAGAATTGATAGACTCATCTCCAGTGTTAAAGGTTTAAATCTTAAAACAATAACAAAAGAAAATGTAACTGTTAGTGTTGCAGGTTAAATTGGTCTTTTTCAACCCAAAACAATTTTAAAAATTGAATTTTTTGACTGAAATGGGGAGGGGGAGGGCAGGATGTGAACTACTAGTTTCGATTAATGGTAAATGGCGTATACTTATATGGCATCTTTCTTCCTACAAGGACAAAGCGCTTTACAGTCACGGACCCATTCACCCAGTCACTCACACATTCACTCACAGGTGGCAACTCTGCTGCAAAACACAGGCGCCCGCCAACCACCAGAGGAAAGGTGGGGTTCAGTGTCTTGCCCAAGGACACTTCGACTCATGGGTGTGCAAGGCGGGAATCAAACCTCCAATCTTATGATCATGGGTCGACTGCCCTACCACTGCATCACGGCCGCCCTAATAATGTCTGGGCAACATCTTGTTGCAGCTGCCCCAGGAAAGTGTTGGAATAGTCATCCCTTGCTTTATTGTAGTTCACCTTTTGGTGTTTCATGGATTTTCTCAAGGACAATTTTGCATGCGTTTTTTTTCATTTTTCTTTTTTTTAAACAACACACTGTGTTCTGTGTCCTGATTGGCTGTAGACCTTGTCAGTCTAGCTTCGCTGTACACACAGTATGTCTTTACAAAAATGTATAACTTGTTGGTCATAATTAAACACATTTATGTAATTAACAGATTTTGCAAGTTTAGATGCTAAGTTGCACTGTTGTAATACTGATAAAATGAAAATTTGCTGTACTGAAGCCAACGTTTGAGAATATTCAACTATTATTTATCTTTAAATGGATTTTTTTTAAAGACAATTTCAGTCATGTACAGGCATAAATGTTGACATAAATGATGACTTCAGCTTTCCTGCTAACTCTCTATTGTCTCATTCAGATGTATGTGTTCATTTCATGTAGCTGATTTTACCAGTGTGTGTTCAAGTTTCAGGTTTAGTGTGTGACTGAAGACATAGTTTCAAGACAGCATGCTTTTGTGTTTATTGACAGCTGTTTGTAGTAATGGCCGTTAAAAAATTCTCCAAACTATAACTAGACAAAGAAGAAGAGGGCTCTCTGTTTTTAACTCTGTGTGGTTTAGTTACAAATTAACACTTATGCAGTTGATACTGTGTGAATGAACACAGACTTTCAAGCAGATCAAACAACAGAAGTCAGTTTTTCTATGTGGCTAAATCATAGCAAAGACATAAGGCAATCTCACAAATTTTTCTAAATAAAACAATGCTGTGTGTCTTTTTTTTAATTGAAATACTGACAAATGCTTACCTAAAAGAGTTTTCTCGTCTACTGTATGTCATCTCAAAGTTACAAGAAAGGCAGCTGTTGCATCAAGTTTTTGCTGCAGCCATAGATTTAATTATCTGACCTTCTTGTCTTCTGGCTCTTCTGCTGCATGTCAATGGCAAACACTAATCAGTGTCACCTTCAGCAGTATAATGAGAACCCCTTCAGTGCTTCCTTCTTTCTCCCATCATATCACCTCCATCGCCCCTAACATTACATTATATTACTTCTCCATTAATCTCAGATGCTGATGCACTCTCCTTGGGTCGGCTTTGCGTCTGTGTTTTTTCAACACTTGTGTGTACTTTGCTTCTCTGCCCTTACCTTCTTGCTCTTACTCTTATCTCCTCTTTCATGCCCCTCACTCATGTCTGCTCTTGTTTCCTGTCAATCTTCCAATGTCGTGCTATCTCAGCGCCCTTCAGTTTACTGTAAAACCTTAAGCGTGCGAAAACAGCGAGGTCCTGTATAAAGGAGCTCCATCCGTTCATTTTTCCTAAACTCACCCATTCCTGTTCAGGGTCAAAGGGTGGCTTGAGCCTACCCAGCTACTGCCGTGACCTGTGGAAAGGTGGGGTCTGGAGAGTTTGCAAATCAATCAAAATCCTGAAAAAAAACAAGTGTGTATATATATATATGTATATATATATATATATATATATATATATATATATATATATATATATATATATATATATATATCACTTATGACTCATGCAATCACATCCGCCACCCAGGCCAGGGCCAGCAAAGTCAGAGAGCAGGGAGGTATGGGGGGGCAGAGATTGCAAGCTCCAGCCCAACCAGAGGAGCACCCCACCACCACCCAGGGGTTTTGAGCATCCCTCCACCCTTACCCCAGGCATGGGCCAGGGCCCCCCAAGGGAGTCCTGTGGCGGTTGTTCTCTATCTGCCACTGTGCGGGTGTTGGGGGGTCCTGGCTACCACAGCTGCTGTGGCGGGGGTCTTGGTGTGGGGATGACTGGGCACTCTACCTCTTTCTTTTTACATTCCATCATCCACCTTAGAAGAACATAAACACCACCACTCGAGCACAGGTGTTAGCTCACCTTTGCACAAATAGTTTGCGTGATTGAATGAAACGTTTCACATGTTGGTCTGAAGGCATAAGTATGCGTGTGTGAGTTGGATTATCTCCACGTTTACGTGTTTGTATATGAACATTTTTGGAGCCAACAGGCATGACAGTAATGATTATAAACATCCAGCAACGTTATGATGTTTATGATTTTACCCCCCCCCCCCCATTATAATCTCTCTTCTACCCCCCCCCCCACATCCCTCTCTTTTCTTCCCTCCTTCTCTTCTTTCCGACGGTTCAACAAAAATTTTTATACACATAAGTTAAGATGAATTGAGTTTAGCTTAAATTACAAAAGGGGTTAATTCAAATATACACCTAGTGCAGGGGTCGGCAACCTTTTTTACTCAAAGAGCCATTTGGGACCGCCCCTAATGAAAAAAAAGCACCCGGAGCCACAACCCGGACCCGGAGTGTTTATTGAAGCCGCCCCGCGTGTCTCCTCCTGCTATCAGCTCTGCGGTTCTCGCCCGATAAAAAAGAGCTCATTCATTAAGGAAGCTGTTTTTTACGTCCCACACGCTTCGTACGGAGCCAGCAGCGCTTTTGAAATGCCATGAAAAATGAACAAACTAAAATAAAATTGAATTTTTGTGGCTCCGGAGCCATGGGTTGCCGACCCCTGACCTACTGTGTCAAAAGTTTCATAACCACTATTGTAAAAGTAAAATATGTCCAACACAAGAAGCTTTCAGCTCTCATCTGTTTGCTCAGCTGTTTAAAAAACGGAAATTGCATTTAAAAAAAAAATATTCTCAACAAGTAAATTCTCAAAATGTCCCTCTTTTGCCTTTCCTCTCCTTTTCTGAACTTTGGACAAAAGAATTACAAAAGGGAAAATGCAGATATGGTTGCTAATTTAATATCACCTACAATCTGATCCAGAAAAATAAAAAAAATCAGTTTTGCATAAGGTGCTTTCAAACGTGAGAATTTCTGTCCTACACGGAATATTAATATTAGGAATTCAAAGAGAAACCAATGTCATAAAATATATACGTTTTGTTACCTAACTCTGATATAAGGTTTGTCTCACATAAAAGCAAAGTATCATGAAGGGTTAAATATTGAGCAGTAAATAGCTTTTTATAAACTATGCTGCTTTATTACATGTAATTATTTAAATTAGTGAAATTTAAAACCACTGCATGCTCAGAGAAGCACATTCAACAATCCATCCTTTGGAGGGAAAGGAGGTTGTGAGATGCTCTCACAGTCGTATAAATCACTAAGACTGTGTGAGGTCTGTGTACCCTTCCTTTGTTCTCTCCGTCTTCCCTCCAGAGGTGGTCGATGAGATGAGGCCCGGGTGGGTGGTGGTTATCCCATAATGGCCTAGTTTACTTTGAAAAGACATTGATCTCAGCTCGCGCTGCACATGTGGCTACCAAAAAAGAGCCTCGAAGCTCAGCACTGCTATTACTGTATAGATAGAACTGCAAATTTCATTGTTCTTCATTCTACTAATAAATACTTCATGAGCCTTTCTATTTGTCATAACACATCATTGTTTGCTTCACTGTGAATGTGGTTATTCCTGAATGCATCCTCTACGTTTTGGTACAGAACACAAAAGAGCGTTATATACTCTGGGGCAAAAAGTATTTGGCAGTAACCATTCGGCAAGTTGGTTCACTTGGTACTGGGAATTGGTTCATTTCAACCAATCAAAACAAAAAACAAAAGAAGACAAACAAACATACACTGTATACTCACCGGCCACTTTACTAGTACCAGGTCTGAGGCCCTTTTGCCTTCAGCACTGCCTTAATTCTTGGTGGCATAGATTCAACAAGGTAATGGAAAAATTTCTCAGAGAGTTTGGTCCATATTGACATAATGGTATCACGCAGTTGCTGCAGATTTGTCCCAAAGGTGATCTATTGGGGTGAGATCTAGTGACTGTGGAGGCCATTTGAGTTCAGTGAACTCATTGTCTTGTTGAAGAAACCAGTCCGCGATGATACCAGCTTATTGACGTTAACCTGCTGAAAGTATCCATCAGAAGATGGTACACTGTGGTCATAAAGGGATGGACATGGTCAGCAACAATACTCAAGCAGGCTGTAGCATTGGAACCATGCTCAATTGGGACTTGGCCCAAAGTGTGCCAAGAAAATACCCCCCACACCATGACACCACCACCAGCCTGAACTGCTGGCAGAATGGATCCCTGCTTTCATGTTGTTGATGCCAAATTCTGACCGTACCATCCAAATGTTGCAGCAGTGATAGACTCTTCAGACCACACAACGTTTTTCCAATCTTCTATAGTCCAGTTTTGGTGAATCTGTGTGAATTGTAGCCACAGTTTCCGGTTCTTAGTTGAAAGGAACGGCACCAGGTGTGGTCTTCTGCTATAGTCCTTCTGCCACAAGGTTGGATGTGTTGTGTGTTCAGAGATGCTATTTTCGGTTGATACCAGTGGTTATTTGAGTTACTGTTGCCTTTCTATAAGCTGGAAGAAGAGGAGAATTCCTCTGACATCTGGCATCAACAATCCATTTTTGACCACAGAACTGTTGCTTATTGGATATTTTCTCTTGTTTTGGACCATTCTCTGTAAACCCTGGTGATGGTTGTGGGTGAAAACCCCAGCAGATCGACAGTTTCTGAAATACTCAGACCAGCCTGTCTGGCATCAACGTTTAAAGTCACTTCAGTCACCTTTATACCCCGTTCTGATGCTTGAACTGCAGGAGATCGTCTTGGCCATGTTAACATGCCTAAATATATTGAGTTGCTGACATGTCATTGGCTGATTAGAAATTTGCGTAAACGAGCAGTTGGGCAGGTGTCCCTAATAAAGTGGCCAGTGAGTGTACATATATGCACTATGTACAAGCAGTCCATTTCTGTCTTCTTCATTTCATCAACCACACCAGACAACTGAAGGGTGCAGCTGCAGCTCAGTGGCCTTGTGGTAGAGTGTCCGCCCTGTGACTGGAAGGTCGGGTGTTCAAATCCAGGCCGAGTCATACCAAAGACTCTAAAAATAGGACCCAATGGGTCCCTGCTTGACACTCAGCATTAACCCTTGTGCTATCCTATAACCCCACCCTTACATTGACGTGTTATCCCTACCTTGACAAAGGTGGATAAAGGTGAAGAGGATTTCATGTAATCCATGGACACCAGTAAAGATCACAAATCATTGAAGAAAAAAGGTTCAGAGCACTGTCTAGTTGGTCTAGATGACCCAACTCCCAATGTTAAAGTGTCTAGGATAGCACAGGGTTACGGGATTGGATTGGGGGTGTTAATCCACCAACTGGTTCCCGAGTGTGGCTGTGTCTGCAGCTCACCGTTCCCCCAGGGGATGGGTCAAATGCGGAGAACAAATTTCACACACTTAGGTGTGCGAAAGCTAATGGTACTTTAACTTTACGATGCTGGCAGGGAAAACATACATAGAGCACCACACCCAAGTGGCTGGAATAATATACAGGAACAAGTGTGCAGAACATGAACTGGAGACCCCAAGGCCAAAGTTAAACTTGGTCCAACTCTTCCTACTGTAGGCGGACATGGGTTAGAAAAAAGTAGAGAGTAAAGAAGAAGAATTCCCTCCCTGCTCATCCAGTGAAGACACCAAATGAACACCATAAGCCTGGTGTAATTTTAGGATCTCAGTCCAGAAAAACACAGTTCTAGTAAAAGCAAAGACACTATACAGGACTCTCAAGCTCCCGACCTCTGGTAGAGGACCAGGGCTTGGACGAGAAACCCACAGAGGGTGGGAAGGGAATTTGATCAAACCTACTTACAAAACTGGGCTGGACATCTGGACTGAATGTCTTCTTTCTTTGAAAACTAATGATGTAACAATATTTTTGAATCATACTCCAGCTGACCTAGACTCCCACAGAATCCCTCTGGACTTGAAACACTGAGCACAATATGTTTCTGACTCAAGGGACATGTTTCACTCCTCTTTTTAAACAATGCCATCCCCAACTTTTCTTAACAAACCAAAACCTGGTTAAAACTGGGCCAGATATTTACCACTACCTTTAAGAAAACAACTGATGGATAATGTGTTTAAAAAAAGGTCAAAAATGGAATTCCGACTAAAGTTAGTGTGGAAAAAAGCTTGAAAAAGAAAGATTTAATGCAAGTCTGATTCTTGGCCATTGGCACCTCTATGACAAGTTTGCTTGACTGCTTTATAGGTGCATTCTCAGGGGATGTTATCAGGCTCAAAGAAGGAAAAGGAAAGAAAAATGGAGTAAGACATATTAAATAAATCTCATCCGCAAATAACACTATTCTGCCCTTGAACCATTTCCCTGAAGAAAGAATAACAGCAGTGATCTGAATGGACGGCAAATGTGAGATTTTTTTTAAGTTCAGACACTTAAAAAAAGCAAAGAGAAGTGCAGAGAAAAATGAACTTTAAGTAAAAGAGAAGGAATGTGAGAAAACCGCATACCTTTGGGAGTATAGCAGAGTGCTTCAGCAAGAGCAGATTCAGGTAGAAGTACGGAAAAAAACTGAGAGGTAAAGGCTGGGACAGGAAAAGAAGGACCAGATGGAAACAACTCCTGATACTGTGAACAATCAGCCTCTTTTAATTCAATTTCAATTCAATTGAGTTCAATTTTATTGATATAGTCCAGTATTACAACAATGGTCGTCTCAATGGGCTTCATGCCAGTAATTGTATAAGAACGTGAAATCATAAAGAACATAAAGTCACAAAATTCAATAGGTAATTGCTAAACTAAAGGAAACAGACTACACTAAAATGGGCATACCTGCCCTTAGAACCCTCCCCAAAAAAGAAAAAAACCCTAAACAAAATGGACTAAACTAACACTTGTGGTATCCAAGGCACTTTAACATTGGGAGTGGGGTCATCTTGACCCCATGAGACAGTGTCCTGAACCTTTTTTCTTCAATGATTTGTGAACCTCACTGGTTTCCATGGATTACATGAAATCCTCTTCACCTTTATCCACCTTTGTCATGGTAGGGAGAACACGCCAATGTAAAGGTAGGGTCATCTGGACCCCATAGGATAGCACAAGGGCTAAATTTAATCTACTAATATTTTTTTCAACAACTGAAACCTCTAAAATTGTACATGATGTATAAAATGGGACCAGGTAATTGAAAAAATTAGCAGTAAATAATAAAATGTTACCACAGAACAAGTGGCAAATTGTGGCACTATAGGCACACCATGATATTGTTGATATATTCACATTAAAATTTGAAACCAGGGGGTCACCATGTTCTGTCAGTTGAGCCAGATGAATTTATTGAAGAAAATCATTTATTGTAAAAGTTTTCCTTTTAATTATGATTTTGTCGTTTTTAGCCAAGATTTTCAAAATAAGTGTTGTATTGACAGACAGTTTCTGCTGAACAGCAGCATTTCATTATAAAATCTCCTTTGAGTTGTGACAGAGTAAGCCCACCCCACTTCCCGCCACCCGTCTGTTCACTGTTGAAGGAATGTCTATATAATGTGTACATAATTTTCATCATTCTAACTGCTGATTAAAACTGTGATTGTACGCTGTTTGACCCCCACATTGAGTTTGACTGAATGTGCTTGACTAATGAAGAAGCTCTGCCAAAAACCTTCCACGCGCCATTCTAAGAAGACGAAACATCACCGCCAGAAAAAGAGGAAATGTCTGGAAAGTAGCTGATTATGATTGAAAGCATAACTGCTCTATACAGGAACTTTGCATGACCCTGTTTTGACCCTTTCCCGGACTGCAAACCTTGAACCAACAAGTGTATGATAACTATTGACTATGTGATCCTTAGACTAACTCCTCACAGGTAATTAGAGCACCTCAAAATAAATAAAGAGAGGAGGGCAAGCAGACGATCCTCCGAATACGTAGGGAGATGGAACTGGGTGTTCTTTAGTCTTATGTTCTCCTTGGGAGAAACCGTATTTGGGCTCCTGACTGTTTATTAGTACCGTCTTATTTTTCAAGAAATAACCTTGAGATTTAGGCGTCTTGGTAGCTTGGTTGGTAAGGTAGAAAGCTGCCACGGGTTCGATTCCCGGAGGGGAATAAATAATGGGAATTACTATATCAATGGCGAGCAATTAACATCACCCAGTGAGGGTCCTTGGGCAAGTCTCTTAACGGTGCTGGCTCCCGAGCGCGGTTCAGCTGCAGCTCACCGCTCCCCCAGGGGAGAATAAAAAAAAGTACACTCTCTCGCACTAGCATACAGCCTCTCACACCCCCAAGCTAATATTATAGATGCAACAACAGTGGTGAGGAATATAGGAGCTGTCCAGCTGTTGTGAGCCAGTTCGTCAGCTCAGACGAGGAAAACGATCACGTGCTTCTCAAATAGTAGAGCCGTAGCGGTTTTAGGCACAGGTAATACGGGCAATTGCTCGGGGCGGAAAAGGGGGGCTGCGGTGACAGCAGCTCAGTGCTATGAAAAAAATCTGCGCCACTGTTGGTTCCCTGTTATCTGTTATATGACAGAGTTTGTAACAGCCTGAATCATTATTTATCAGCTGCTCCTGTCTCCTGTCACACGCAGCTCGCGTGTGTGAGAAGGAGAGGGGAGGGGTAGTGAGCTCAGGCTGAGAGGTGGAACAGCGCACGCAGGGCGCTGCCTCTGTTACAACACCAGGATCATGTCGTGCCTGTAGTTGACTCAGCTCATGCTAATAATGTCATTCTTTATGAACTATTGTTGACATTTTGATGACGTATCTTTATTTTCCATAAATGTATTTTTTGTCTGCCTGTGGTTTAGTTGGTGTCAGTTTTTGACAGAAAGACAGCAGGTAATTCAGGAAAACAGCTGCACTTTATGAGATCATAAATAAACAATTCATCATTTAGAAAAAAAAATCAGCACAGTGTTTGCTATCTATTTCTTCAGACTAAAAACGTTAAATTTATGGGTGCTGCTGTGTTAATGTTTCAGATCAATTTACATTTAATATTATTTATTGATTGAATTATTTTTCTCAGCATCAAATGGTTCAGTTGGTGATAATGTTTCTAGTTTAAATGAGGACAGAAAGATTTTTTTATTTCAGGCACTTTAAGCTACTTTTCTGTTTTAGACTATAACACGGTTTCTGTGTGGCAAAATAAAGTTACTATTTCTCCAAAGTGGATTTATATTGCTGTTTTGTTAATGTTAAAAGATACAATTTTAGGTATACTTACACAATTTTTATAGATACTAACAAAATATATTGTCACCGTGGCGAGTGTGTGTGTGTGTGTTTGTGGGGGGGGGGGGGGGGGGGGGGGACATTTTCTTTTTCCTAGGGGGGCCTTGCAAACAATAATTGAACGTAGATGGATCTCTTTGTCTGCATCAGTATAGAGCGGAGCAGGGAGCTTGTGGCAAACTGATTGTAGCCTCTTTGTCACTCCTACAAGCTTTTTCAAACTATGTATTTTTTTGTCTGCTCAGAAATGCATTTTTAGGCTTGATTTGTTTTTTAGACATGACTTCCATCATCAAAAAAATCCCACAAGAACGTGTTAAAAACACCAAAAACACAATTTTAATTTAAGCTAGTGGGATAGAGTGTAAACGGAGGCGCTGTTAAAATCGATCAAAAGATGATCGGCGTGGGACTTTAGGCTCCACTGTCCTTCGCTACTTTTAGGCAAAACATATTGACATGGAATTTTATGAATGTTTGATGTGTTTGAATAAAACAAATGATATAAAAGTACACCCAGAAAGTAGCAATGCTCTCAAAATGAGTCAAAAGGATGTTTTTACAGTAAGTGCATTGTTCTCATGCAATGGCAAAATGTGGTGCAAAATCAAAATCTTATCTGCACATATTCTAAACCCTGAGAAGCATTTCCCCATCTTCACCTTGTTTATATGCATCATTTTAAAACAAAAGAGTGCAATACTTTGTTATTATTAATGTGTGTGTGCATAATTGGTGTGTGCGATTGTGTGAGATTTCTTCTTATATCATCTCAGTAGGAACCACATTAGCATAGTGGGTGTCTGAACCCCGTTATGTTTTTCTCATGAATCAAGAGTGCCGCTCTTTGCATTATAGATGTTGAGAACTGTGGCCGTTGCCATGGTGACGCTACCCTGCAAGATTCTGTTGCAGCTTGCTTGCCTGCCGATGCTTGCAGGAGCTTACAAGCTGGAGAAAGAAAAAAAAGAAAAGACAGAGGTGGGAGGGGAAGAAGACTTGAAGAGACTAGAGTAATGGGGTCTGCGGCAGAATCTAGCTGAATGCTAATCATCTTTTCTTGACACTTTGTCCTTTGGCATGCAGAAGTCAGCATCAGGACCAGAAGATGCAGGGGAAAACACGTAAACAAAGGCAAAAGCATGCTCATTGTCAGCACTGAACACAAGCCAGACGTGTACTTAAAACACCAAAGAGTAAACTAGAATGAAAACAGAATCTCACGTTTGAAGACACGTGTGCACGTTCACATGCACCTGCACTGCCAAGCCTAATCTGGTGGCAGCCAGCAGCCCATTAACAAATGATCAAGTTTTTAAGGAGCCACAAAATGGATCTAATTGCTCACTGCAGCCCATCCTTTTTTTATCAACATTCCCTGGATGTTTCTGGAAGCAGCAGAGTGATTCCTGTTCATAAAGCTCTTTGGGAAAGACAGACAGCGCTGAATTTTACCTAGTGCTGTTATGATTCATTATCGAGTGAGGGCTCCAATTATAATCTTGGCAACTTCCCCAAACGTCTTATTTATCATTTTTCTCTCAATTCAGCCTGTTTGTTTGTTTGTTATTTACACCCAGAAAATTGGGAAAAGGCAGAGCAGGTAGATCTGCTGAAGAAGCCTGGGGTCAAGTCAAGGTCACAAGTCATGTCTGCAGGAAGAGATCATCAGAACTAGAAGTCAAGAAGCATGTTTGAAGTGTGGCTGCAAAAAATAATGCCAGAATGACTAATGTTTAAAAACCATACGATCTCTGTCTTTTTTTAGAAAGATGTATTGTTCATTTTATCAGGAATATCTTTTATAATATATATAATATATAATATATACATTATATTTTATAATCTAATGTAATTTATCTGCTTAACTCAGACTTTATTCCTACCGTAAAAATTCTGGTGGTAATAATCTACAAATATTTCAACACAAAACCAGACACCTTTGCTAGATATAACATCTTACTATCTCTCTGTTCTGTCATCTTTTTCCGACGTGGTTAAAACAACAAATGTGGTTTACCATCCCTCCTCTGTGGTGCTTAAAAGCCGCCGCATTGTCACACAACAAACCCTTGGGTCCAGCAGGTACACAAAGAGTTGTTAACCATTGACAACTTTTTTATTTTCCGTTGTGCAGAAATAGAAGGCGAGGTTTAGTGAGACAAACAAACACAATAAGAAATGAGTGAAACAGACAAAGAAACAATAGGAAAGTCAACAGAGGTCTGTCAGAACAGCTCTTAAAACATCGTTGACCTGTCTGCAGTGATGGGAAAAACTTCCTGTGTGTTTCTCATGGTTAAAAAATCTGGTAATGATATGAAGAGCTGTAACCAGCTTTTTCAACAAGCTTGTTTTTAACAGCTGTTCCTTTGCACGACACAAATGAAGAGTATTTTAGAGATGCGTGCAAGGCTGGACTTTGTCATCGGCCGCACATATTTAAAATGTAGTTAAAGTTAAAGTCCCAAATGTGTTCTGCATTTGTGTCTTCTCTCTGACCGGGTTTGAAGGTTCGCTGTCCCGCATGAACCAGAGGGGGTCAAAATAAAGACAAGAATAAAATCAGGGGACCTTTTTTAATATTGCCTCTTTGAAAATAATAATAATAATAATAATATCATAAAGTCACATTCTTTCTGGTGTTTCATTTTATTTACTGTGCAAGATAATACAAAACTCTGCAGTCTAATTTTAATCATTTTGACATTCCGCACATTCTTTAAAAAGTGTCGATTTGGAACCAAAAATATGTCACTTTTTACCGTTTCTTTATTGCTAAAAAGAAAAGAGATAGTCAGTTGTTATCATTTGTGCCCCCCCCCCCCTGTGTCAAGCCCTACACTCAATCAAGGTCCCGGCTTCTCAGCTCAGCACCAACGGCCACGCCTATCTGGAGGAGATGTTGGAAAGGAATGCCTAAGATAAACATGAAATATGTATTTTAAGGACATTTAGGTTGTGGGATTTTGTTTAAAAATGATAAGAATCACGATTAAAACACAACTGGGAACACAAATCATAAAATCCTTTATATTTAGAAGTATTCTCAGAAGAGTGTCTTATTATTATTATTATTCTGACTCCACACAAGTTTTGTTGCTTTGTGTTTTGGCCCCAAATGGCAGGTTTTAGGCCATGGGGCCATGAAAGGCTCCAGGCCGTTTTCCCCTCCGGCTCAACTGTGAAGGTTTATCGCTGCCGGTGCTGGAAATCTGGCAGGATGGAGCAGACATTTGGAGTCTGTGCCACAACTCCAGCTTGCATATTTACAATCCCAGGAGGTGTGTAGATGCCGACTCTCACAGGTTTATCAGACTCTCCAGGATTTCAAGATGTTGTGATTCCACCAATTCAACATAATTCTGCTAATATTGGGTAAGGAATTTGTCAAAAAGAAACATATTCATAAAGATTAAATATAAATACAACATTTAGTTTTAAATTTAACATGTAACCTGTTTTGAATACAACTCTTGGTTGTCTCGAATATGAAATGTCCCGTTAATACACAGTGAAAAATGCGTCACGGGGTCACAGGCATATACATCAAATGCCAAAACATTGATTGTTCAAATTGCTTACGAGTCTTGAAATGTATTTATCAAGCTAAAACAAAATAGAACATTTTAGAATGTTATTGATCTAATAACAGGGAAATGATCTTGATCGCCATGGTTCTGTTAAAAAGGTACTAAAACATAATAATACAGCGATCTCTGGCTGCATTTTGTCTGCGCCAGGCAACAGCAGCTATAATGCATCAACGGATAGTTTCCGACCCAGAAAACGGTGCATGTCTGTTAAAATTGATTGATCTTAAGAGGATACCAAAACTAAAAAAGCTAAGCTAACTCGGACCTAATGTGGGCCAACTGGCAGCCGACTGTTGCAGCAGTAAAGAAGATCAATAAAAATAAAAAATAACTTCAGTTGGATCAGAAAAATACTCAACTTTCTTTCTTATTTTATCAGGGATGTCTGCTGGTCTTTTTTCCCGCCACTTCCAGATCTGGTGCGTGGTTTTTTTCTATCAGCGTCTGACTAAAGAAAAATGCGTCAGGACATGGCTGTTCTAACCTTTTTTTTAAATTATTATTTAACAGAGCCATTATCAAAATAATTTCCCTTCTAGGAGAACAGTCACATTCTAAAAAGTTTCATTCTATCGTAGTTTAATAAATGAGACTCAAACACCCGCCTGGTCCTCTCAGGGCGGCCGGGCTTATGGATATCCTGTCGGTTGCGGGAATGGTCGGGCATACAGCGCTGGGGGTCGGCCGGCTGGGGGGGGTTACTGCATGGCGGCGGGGGGTGGGGAGGATAACCAGATGATTGTGAGTATGTGTGCGTGAGTGCATGGGTGGGACGGACCTGGGGGCTGGCTCGCTGGGACCCTCTGGGGCCTTCCCTCCCCATCACAGATTGGGGAGGGCACTGAGAGGGTTGGGGAGGGGGGCTCAGATATAATGGCGGAGGGGGGGGGTGTAGTGTGTAGGGTCGTAGGGTTATGAGGGGTGGCTGTGGGTGCGTGGCGATCCCTGGGTTGCTCGGGTCGCGTGCCTGGGCTGGCTTGCGGAGACGGGGCGCCGGTCAGTGGTGGGCGGCTCATGGGTTCTGGGGGCCCTGGCTTCGTCCTTGGCCCTTATCTCGGTGTCCGGCGCCCGGTGGCCCCCATGGCTGCCGCCTGGTACGGCTAAGAGCACCTGTCCTGTGGCCTGGGGGCCGGACACCGGGTTCGCTTATGCCTCTGGGCATTGGGGGGGCCTTCTCTGTGCCTGGCTGGTGGGGTGGGCGATCCCCTCTTCCCCCCCTCCCGGGCTGCCTGCGTCCGGATGCTGGGGGGGCTCCTGGCCTGGGGGGCTTTCCTCCCCTCTCCTGGTCTGGCTGGGTAGGATCTGGTTCCCCTTATGAACACACGGTTCACGTCGGCAGCATGCATGTATCTCCACCCCCACGTGCACGTGCACACTACCACACTGCTCCCTGTCTGCTTCATCCCTCCTCCTTACCTACAGTGTATTGATGGACAGATATTTTTCGCTCATCTTAGTGTCATATTTTCACCTTTGATGTAATATTTGTATTTCCAGCAGATCTGGTATAATTGTTACAGCTTAAAATAATAACTTATTCAAATCAGTGCTTGTATCCCCCACCTTTTCACCTTTCTTCCTTTTACTCTCTTCCTCCCCCCCTTCACATTCTTCCCCTCTCCCTCCCCACACACACTAAATGTAACAATTAAATAAAATAAAAAAATACGACAAAAAGGGGTTTATACAAATCTACACTCTGGTTTCTCGAAGCTATATAACCTCTTTTTGTGATAGTAAAACCTGTCCAACACAAAAAGCCTTCAGCTCGAATCTGTTTGCTCAGCTATTGGACAGAACAAGATGAAAAAATAAAATAAAAAAAAATAAAAAATAAACGAGACTCAAAGTGTATGCTCACTCAGTTGAATCTACGTTTTGTGACTCGACGTATATGCCTGTGACCCCCTGATGTATTTTTGACAGTTTGTTAACAGGGAAAATTTTATACTCAAGACAAGCCAGATTTATATTCAACAGATATGTCAAACGCTAAATGCTGCATTCATACTTTATTTAAAGTTGTGCACAGAGTTTGAATTTTTGCTTAACTTTGTTTTTATGTATATCTTTCTTCTTGACAGTTTTCTTACCCCATACTCTTGCCATTACAACTTTGTCCAATCAGTTTTGTCACTACTTTGGTCAATCACTCTCATTTCCGAAAAGGTCAAACTGTCTCAACTAATCAATTTTAGAGACGTAATCAGAAATGTCATCAATCTAACCGATAAGTTGTGGTCATCGTCCCTACTTCCAACATGGCTGATAACATTTTCTCGCAGTTACAACAAAATTAACAGCTAAAGATTGTGTTCGGCGGCTTTCCGCGGGTTCCTGTGTCAGCCGGTGTAAAAAGTGCATAAAATAATCTCTCGGAGACGTGGGTCTGTTCAGCGTGAGCGCCACAGTTTCATCAGACCTCACTACATTTCCCAAGATTCATTGGGTTATCGTGACAGCATCTCTCACTGCACTGTTGTAACTGTCACAAAATACAGCAAATATCGAACAGTTTGCAAATGTTCATGTAACGTTTGTGTCGGAGAACAAACAAAAGTCGACGATTACCTAAAAATCTTTTCAACGGTGAAAGAAATGGGGAGAATGGCTGTAAGTCTGCAGGCATGTGGGCCGACTGATCGTGTAAGGGTTTAAAAAAAGATTGAGGGTTCAGTTTCTTTTGGTAAAATATGAACTTTATGTTATAATATCCAAAGGACACATTTTTTCTATTAATGCCTCATTGAGTCATTAAGATTTAAAAATGTGTCAATAAAGATATGTCAACAAAAGCATTATTTTACAATTTAAACAATTGTAACACATTGAAATTGTTTATTGACAGGAAGATACTAGTGTTTACTTCAATTGATTTATCAAAATAAAACAGGTATGCTTGTTTTTTCAAATAATTAAATTTCAGACTTAAGTCACTTTTGACAACATATAAATTAATTTCAAATGTAATTATAAACATGATAAAATAAGCAGAATGAGTGCTAAGTGACTAACAAACATAGTTAACACACACACGCACAGTTCAACTTTAGAATTAACCAAATCGGTAAAATATTCTACAAAGTCGGGATGAAACAGAACGTCTCCTTCCTGTTAGATGCTGCACCAAGAAAACCCTAATACCTCAGCCTGCTGGGTCGTGTGACTGCACATGAATACAAAGCATCTGACCCAGGAAGACTGCTCACAGTTTGCCAAGCTAAGGCACCAGGATTATTCAAACACTCTCCAGCTTAGTTGCTGTCAGATTTGTGGAAACTTGCGCTTGTGTGGTCGGGTCTTGAAATTCGCAGAACCATGAATACTTACATTGAAGCTGGTGTTTTTGTGTGTGAATTCTTTTCATTATTTTCAAAGACAATGTTTGAAAACAACATCTCAATTCTCTTTAAAAATGTGTGTCATACAGTGGATCATGTATGAAAGCAGGAGGCATTTTCTTGCAGTTTTGTTCAGAAGTTTCAAAGAGTTGCCAATATTTGAGCAATAACATTGAAATCCATGGCCTACAGCAGGGGTGTCAAACTCATTTTCACCGAGGGCCACATCTGCATAGTGGCTGTCCTCAAAGGGCCAGATATAACTTATACATGTAACCAAATAACGAAAAATAAACGTAACTACTCCTTAATGTTAAATAAGTCATTATTTAGTTATTATGAAGTGACAATTCCAGTTGCAAGGAAAACATATGTTTGCTTGTTACTCTAGCATAAATCCTTTTACATTTGATTCTGTCAGGTTAGGTTACAAGGACAGTGTTTAAGTCCTGATGTATAGTTGCCCAATCCGATATTCCCCCTAGATATGAATAAAAACACACCAATTTTTATTTTTACTTTAAGAGATTAAAAACTTCTAGGTTCTTGCAGGCCACAGAAAATGACATGGAGGGCCACATTTGGCCCCCGGGCCTTGACTTTGACACATGTGGCCTACAGGATATGGTGGATGTGGTGGTTGAACCTCAAACCACCACATAGGTGTTAGTGATTTCTTTCATTTTTCTTTAAAAAAATAAGCATTTAGTTTTACTTTGTAAACTTAAAATAAATTAACAATGGCTGCACACATTTGGGTAATTTGTTTTAGTGAGAAAAATAGTTTATTCACGTTTGTTTGTTTCTATCCCAGGTGAGCCCATCAATAGTACTCAGCAGAGCAGATTGGGAAATTCCACTGGGGGACTGCAGGAAATTATTTAGTCCACCTTTTGTTGAAGACTACTTTTATATTATATAAATTTTGATTGTTTTCTGTTTTCCTGTTGAGTAATCAGAATAATTGGTTGGAATGTTTGATTAGTTTCTTTTCCCCTCCCTTATGTGTCCAGTATGGTTTGTCCCTGTCCATAAAGCTTCCCCAGTGTGACCAGAGTCTGGTCAGGCCTGTTCAGTTTAGTCCCACTTCTTTCTTTCTTTCATTTGGTTACTTTGCAGTTGGGCCCCAATTACTTTAGTTTTGAAACTATTCTGTTTTGTACTTTTTTATCCTCTTCTACAAAAACAAAAAAAAACAAAACAAAAAATATATGGTAAGAAGATACTCGATTCTATGTTTTGTACAACTAGTGAAGGACTGTCGAGACAACTGTGTTGTAATATTGGGCTATAAAAATATAACTGAACTGAACTTAAATACACGGCACCCTTTCAAAATGTCAGTTATGAGTTCCAAAGGTTGGATGTTGTAAATACGCAAACATGGCTAACATGTAGCGGTGTCTGACCTTTTTTTTTTTAACATGTTACCAACAAGGTTAGCGAGACACGGTTGCATCAGTTTGATGCCATGGCATTGGAACCTCAGTCAGTGTGTGAATGTATGCGTTAACATCAGCATTAACCTTATAACACTGGAGATGGCACCAGCGACACAGAAATAACATCCATCGTAAGTCTTTGGACTTAAACACGATTGACGGGGTTCAAACAAACCCTGGTGTACAGAAAAGTCGCATGAAATGTTGCATTTCAGAGCAAGGCTGCTTTTCTCTGCGTCAGTATCAGCTGATTTACGCTGATTGCAAAAGCGTTTCACTACTGTAAAATGTTGCATTTCAGAGCAAGGCTATCAGAATCTGAAACGCAAAAAGTTAATGACCTGAACGGTTGAGTCACATTAGACACAAGAATGTCAACACTGGAGCTGAAGCTACAATGTGAAAGGGTTAACCAAGGTAGAAAAGCACTATATAAGTTTAAGAACACACCATATGTCAATGATATCTAAATCAACAGAACACTCATTGTTGTCCCTTAAAAAAAACAACCAAATGCTTCATTCAGAGAATCACAGTTTTTTCGCTCGTCATTCAGTGAAGCCACACTAATAACTCGGAAATAGCGTTCAGCCAAAATAGCATGACACTGTGGCTCTTCACCAGTGGACCTTGCCAGTGACTTGTATCCAAACTGGCAATGGAACAACAATGGAACAAGCGCAGGAGGCAGCAATGGCTCACATACTGACCTGAAAACAACAAGGACAGCACAGAAGCCTTGGACACAGCTTAAGGCGCAAATGTTGCTTTTCAGCCCCAGAAATTAATGCAAGTTCTCGCAGCACTTTGATTGTCCCCAGTTGAGGCGAGGAATGTCGGCTTGACAAAAACGGCAAAGTGGAATACAAATAATATAGAATTAGGAGCATTTTCAGCGTTCACTGACCTCCAAGCTGTATTCTTCTACAGTCCTCCTGAGCGGATCTACAATCTGCCAGCAGATGAGAATGCATAAGTCTATTAGAAGCATCCCTCCAACAATGATCAGCAGCTTTTGGTCCTTTATGATCTGGAGAGGAAGAAGACATAAAGTGATTACAATGTCCACCACCTTCTAATATTTGTAAAAATCAATTTGTGAATATTTCAAACATGTATTCATTTTTTAATTATAATACAGCTTTTGCTTATCCACTAACTTTTAATATGCATTTTCCTCCATCTGAACAGAAACTTATTAAATATGTATGTACAAAGTGCCAACATTATTAGGTTATTTCATTACAAAATAGGCACATGGCTTTTTTCCTAATGCCAGGACATCAGCACCGCTTTTTACACTTTTTATGTGAGGATCTGAAAAAGATCCATCAAACAGAAGGCAAAGCTGTCAAGCGTTAAAAGCCCCCCTTTTTTATATCTTAAACTCAGAGGGATGAAAGCCATGACCTCTTTGTGATCTTGATTTATTACAGCGTTTGACTGTCTGGAAGCACGGATCAAAGCAAAGGTCAGAGAAAATGGGTCGAGCTCTGAGAGAATGGCAAAGCCCTGATGCAACTCGCACAGGTGTCCATTCCCTCAGTGGAGGACGCACAGGAACGGGAGGTTTGTAGTCCAACGCCGTCTGATATCGCTTACACTGTGCAAAGTAGTTCAAATTACAGAGAGATAAATAAGAAAACAAAACAAACCAAAGTTTAAAGAAATAATAATATAAATAATAGTAATTTCATGAAAAAACAAACAGGGAAAAAAAGTCCATAAAATCAGCTTAAAACAGGAGGAAATGTAAAAAAAGAAAACAAAAACCCTAACAGCTAAGCTAAAATGTTTTAAGTTTTTTCTTAAAAACATTCACACTGGATGAAGCCCTCACATCCTCAAGCAGGATGTTTCACAGATGAGCCCTAAACATTTAATATATAACACGTAATCTACATTGGATTGTTACTTTTTTTAAATAAATAAAAAATATCTAGCATTGCTCTGTGACTTAAAGCGAAATTTCTTTGCAAAAAAACATTTTAAAAAAGTGATCAGCTATTCAGCCAACAACCTCTTTCCAGATGACACACCAAGCACCTTCCTATCAGGGAAACAGGTAGGAAGGTGCTTGGTGTGTCATCTGGAAAGAGGAAAGACGGTAAAGAGACTTGGTGGTGGAATGAGGAAGTACAGGAATGCGTCCAGAGGAAGAGGTTGGCTAAAAAGAAGTGGGATGTAGAAAGGACTGAGGAAGGTAGACAGGAGTACAAGGAAGCGCAGGGTAGAGTGAAGAGAGAGGTGGCAAAGGCCAAACAGAAAGCTTATGATGAGCTATATGACAGGTTAGACACAAAGGAAGGAGAGAAGGACTTGTACAGGCTAGCCAGACAGAGAGACAGAGATGGGAAGGACGTGCAACAGATAAGGGTGATTAAGGACAGAGATGGAAAGGTGCTAACAACCCAGGAGAGTGTACAGAAAAGATGGAAGGAGTATTTTGAGGAGCTGATGAACGTGGAAAATGACAGGGAAAGAAGGGAGGAAGATGTGGTTGTTGTGGAGCAGGAAGTAGCAGAGATTGGAAAGGATGAGGTTAGGAAGGCTCTGAAAAGGATGAAGAGCGGAAAGGCCGTTGGTCCTGATGACCTACCTGTGGAGGTATGGAAGTGCTTAGGAGAGACAGCAGTGGAATTTCTAACGAGGTTGTTCAATAGGATTTTAGAGAGTGAGAAGATGCCTGAGGAATGGAGGAGAAGCGTTCTGGTTCCGATCTTTAAGAACAAGGGTGACATGCAGAACTGCAGCAACTATAGAGGAATAAAGTTGATGAGCCACACAATGAAGCTGTGGGAAAGAGTAGTGGAAGCCAGGCTTAGGAAGAAGGTGGAGATCTGTGAGCAGCAGTATGGTTTCATGCCCCGTAAGAGCACCACTGATGCCATTTTTGCTTTGAGAATGTTGATGGAAAAGTACAGAGAAGGTCAGAAGGAGCTGCATTGTGTGTTCGTAGATTTAGAGAAGGCGTATGACAGGGTGCCGAGGGAGGAGCTGTGGTACTGTATGAGGTCGTCTGGAGTGGCAGAGAAGTATGTCAGAGTAGTTCAGGACATGTATGAGAGAAGTATGACGGTGGTGAGATGTGCTGTAGGTCAGACAGAGGAGTTCAAGGTGGAGGTGGGACTACACCAAGGATCAGCTTTGAGTCCTTTTTTGTTTGCTATGCTGATGGACAGGCTGACAGACGAGGTAAGACAGGAATCTCCCTGGACAATGATGTTTGCAGATGACATTGTAATTTGCAGTGAGAGTAGAGAGCAGGTGGAGGAACAGCTAGAGAGGTGGAGGTTTGCTCTGGAAAGAAGATGCATGAAGGTCAGTCATAGTAAGACAGAATACATGTGTCTGAACGAGAGGGATCAAGGTAGAAGTGTTAGGTTACAGGGGGCTGAGGTGAAGAAGGTGCAGGAGTTTAAGTACTTGGGGTCAACAGTCCAGTGTGATGGGGAGTGTGGAAAAGAGGTGAAGAGGCGAGTGCAGGCAGGTTGGAGCGGTTGGAGGAAAGTGTCAGGAGTGTTGTGTGACAGAAGAGTGCCAGCAAGACTCAAAGGAAAGGTGTACAAGACAGTGGTGAGACTAGCTCTGCTCTATGGGTTAGAGACGGTAGCAGTGAGACAGAGACAAGAGGCTGAGATGGAGGTAGCGGAGATGAAGATGTTGAGGTTCTCCTTAGGAGTGACCAGGTTAGACAGGATAAGGAACGAGTACATCAGAGGGACGGCTCATGTTGCCTGTGTTAGGGACAAAGTCAGAGAAGCCAGACTGAGATGGTTTGGACATGTTCAGAGGAGGGATAGTGGATATATTGGTAGAAGGATGTTGGAGATGGAGCTGCCTGGCAGGAGGGCAAGAGGACGGCCAAAGAGGAGATATATGGATGTCTTAACAGAGGACATGAAGTTGGCTAACGTTAGGGTAGAAGATGCCCATGATAGAGTGAGGTGGAGGACGATGATTCGCTGTGGCGACCCCTGATGGGAAAAGCCGAAAGAGAAAGAAGAAGATCAGCTATTCAGCCAACAGCTTTCTTTTTGAATGACTAAATAATTCCTCTAATTAACAGAGATGCCATGTGTTTTCTTTTCCCAAATAACTCTGGCATACTGTTATTTTCTCTCCTGTAGATTATTTAACTTCGTATTAGAAAATAAGAAACCTAGTAAATGAGTGACAATTGAAGCCCAAAAACTATAGCCCTGTTCAGACCTATCCATGATTTCAAATCTTTGCTCTCCAAGAAGAAGTGAAGAGGGAGAGAAGAAGGATGGACAAGCCTCCCAATTTGAGGCTAACACTTGTGTCTGCCGTTCCCTTGACAGTAGTTGGCAGACATTTCAGGGGAGAAACACCAACTATCAGGCGGCTGATGCCAAAGCACCTGCACTCAATCAGCCTGGATGAAGTCGGCCCAGCACACAAACCCAAGCCGTGAGCCAACGTGACATACATCTTGGAGTTAAAGACCCACTTCCATAAAAATGTTGTTTTTGGTGTTGTTGGCGTGTTCTTCTTGTATTTTTCTAATGACGGAATTATTTTGAAGAAACTACATACTACATACTTCACCAATCTCCTTTCTGAAAGGTAATCCTAAGGTGCTGTCTATCTAACACCATTAGTGACATCGTTTTGCCTCGTACACCTGCCGTTCCCTTCCATTCGAAGGATGACTGTGAAAGGTTTTTCTCCTTTTTTATCAAAAAATTTGGATCAGCTCTCTGTGTCACGCAGCTGTTCTGGTTCTGTTCCTTGTCCTCCTCAGCCTGGGATTTTAGAAAGGTTTTTACCCGCTTCTCTCTTGGAGCTAGTCAAATCAGCTGGCACAGTGAAGACATCCTCTTGCTCTCTCGATGTGTTGCCAACATCTTTGCTCAAAGATGTCTTCCAGTCCATTGGTCCTTGGGTCCTGGCAATAATGAACTCGTCCCTGCTGTCTAGTCAAGTCCCTGAGCACTTTCCTCTCTTTAAGGAAACCTGGGCTTGATCCTTCCCCCTTGAGCAGTTCTATACCTATCTCTAATCTTCCGTTTATTTCTAAAATCTTCTAAAAGTTGTTGCTGAATAACTTACAACTGCTTTTGACAGTCATGGTGTGTTTTTTTAAATCAGTTTCAGTCTAGTTTTTGAGGAGCTCACTCCACTGAAACAGCCCTTCATATAGAGTAACTGAAGACATCCTGATGCAGAGAGATGGCGGACACTGCTCCGTCTTATTGTTATTGCACTTGACCTCAGCCTGTGAACTCAGTGTTTTCCTTTTAAATAGCAGCTAAACAGATTTTTTTAATTTATTTTTCCTTTTTCTGTTTTTACATTCTGTGTTTTACTTTGTGTTGTACTGTAAAGAACTTTGTGATCCGTATCTTGAAAGGTGCTAAATAAATACAGTTTATTATTATTATTATTACAATGATGCTTAAAATTGCATTTGAATCAGGAGCAAACGAAAAAATGTCCTTTAAAATAGATTGTGCTTGTGAGGTAAAAAAACAAACAAACTCCTCCATGCCTAAACTTCCGCCCACAACTGAGAGCTGAATTTCTAATGAACTCTTGCTGCTCTGCAGAAACTATGTCCTTGAAAGCAACATGTTTATTATGACTTTTGTGAAAAAACTGCATTATCAAAACTAAAGGACCACTGGGAACGCTCTGAAAACAGATCAAAAGATGATTGGAGTGGGACTATAAGCACTTAACGATATTGTGGAAGTGAAATTAGGTGGAAAAGAGCAAGAGGAAAACTGGTCTGAAACCATTGACTGCAAATGAGAACTGGACTGAGTGACTCCTCCCCCCTCATGTTCCAAATAGAAGGTAGAGAAATACTGACCACATCTGGTTTCTACGTGGCGGTGTCCATATAAAGAAAACAGGATGACTGAATTGACTTAATTTGGTTCAAGCTGGAAGTAAGCCATTTTCTACGGGTTATGTTACACTCACTCAGTCCAGTCTTCATATGCAGTCAATGGCTGAAACGCAACTACATGATATCAAAATAAAAAAGGCAACCTTGCTGTTTAGTCTACTTTTCTTAACAAAAATGGATGTTAAGAGTAATAGTAGCTCTTGACTTTTTCCCCCACCTTTTTTCTCTCGCTCCAGCTGGCTTTGCCTTTCATTTTCCATCTTTAAACCAACCATTTGGTGACTATTCTTCCCTCTATCTATCTAGCCTTTTTTTTTCATTTCAACAACTGAACAATCCCTCTTTTTTGGCTCTCTTTCTTCTTTCCGGGAGCCCACCTACATGCTCTCCAACATGAAAAGAGGGAATGAAGTAAAAGGTAAGTTAAAGTCTAAAAATACAACCCAGTCACTGCTGTCTATAATAGTGCCAGTGAAACAGATTGTGTCAAATATTTAAAAAGCCATTTGTGTTACTGGATCTGTCTCTTTCTCTCTTAGAGGAGACTTTCAAAGCAGGTACCAAGGCTTCCAGTCTCTCAGACTAATACGAGGCACAAGTCTGAGCACCGTCACCGACACACGTGTGAGGGTTTCACGACACGTGAGCCTCCAGGATAAGACTGAGGAGCAGAGAATGGGTTTTGGTTGCCACAGATTTAATTCTCTTGGTGTCCTTTCTCTTTCTTTCTGTTGTCGTAATTCTTTAAGTTTTTTTTTGTTTGTTTGTGAGGAACAGAAATGATTCTTTGAGTTTTTCTTCTTAAGTTAAAATTTGTTTTTTTTCTTTTAAGTAGAATCCTCAAAAAAAAAAAACAAATCTGAAGAAAACTACCTTGTACTTTGTACTTGAATTCGTTTTTAATTGCCACTAACTTTAACCTTAACAGTTCTTGTACTTTCATACATATTTTGCACACTTTCCTAACTTTTAACACTTTTTTTTTACATATATTGTGACAATATCCTAAAAATACCAGTAAGGAACAATGAGCTAGTGTGAAAAGGAAAGTACTTTTCAAATATTAGTGGCTGTTAAGATCTGCGGCATCACTCTGTGTGAATCGTATCGGCCACATTTCTAGTGGTTCTTAATAACTGATGAAAGCTTTTTTTAAAATACCTTCTTTTTCATCTTGACATTTTTGAAGATAGCATGAACCCTCCACGTCTTGGCAAACATAGCACCAAAAGCGGTCGTGTATCCAACAATAAGGATCCATGTGCGAACCTGTTTAAAAAAAAGAAGAATATTGTGATCAAGATTAGCTCACAGTAAAAACAAAGTTACGAAGTCATTAATACGATTTAGAATTTAGTTTTTCATTTTTATCTTCATTTTCAGAATTACATCTTAAAAAGCTGGTAAATCAAATCAAATCAAACTAATTTTTATTTTCTGTATATAGAGATTAAAGACCTTATCATTTTTCATAAACAATTAACATATAGTGCTGCACACTTTGCGTTAAAAATAATGTAAACCCCCCACCCCACACACAAAGCTTAACTTATGTAGAAAGACATTTTGAAACAGGTTCAGCACAAAATTTTTTCACTTTTATTGTTAAGGGGCTGTTGCAATTTATTACCCAATCACAATTAACCTTTAAGAATAAGTAGAGCCCTGTAACGGGCTGGCGCCCTGTCCAGGGTGTACCGCGCCTCCCCCCAACTGTTGCCTGCTCTGGCAACCCTGTGACCCCGAAGGCATACAGAGGGTACACAATCAGATAGGCGCGCACACACACTCAGAATTGTGAGAATTGTGTTGTGTTTTGATTGCCAACTCCCAACATGAACGTGCCTTGGAGGCACGTTCATGTTGGGAGTGGGGTCATCTAGACCCACTAGACAGTGCGCTGAACCTTTTTTCTTCAATGATTTGTGATCTTCACTGGTGTCCATGGATTACATGAAATCTTTCCACCTTTATCCACCTTTGTCATGGTAGGGAGAACACGTCAATGTAAGGGTGGGGTCATCTGGACCCCACAAAATAACACAAGGGTTAAAAGCATCTAATTCCCACCCAACCTTAAAAAAAGTAAAAGTGAAAAATTTGAACTTAGAGTAACTGAAAATGCCTGTTTAAAGTCGACACTAATGTTCTTTCATCGTAACATCAACAATTTTATACAGCTCAGTGTTCAGTCATTGCAGCACTTTGAGAGCATAAATTCCCAAAATGCACTGCTGTTTTTACATATTTTAAATAGGACATGCTAAATTTCTAATGAGAGGAAGTACCATGTGCTGTGGGCTCCCTTGTTTATTGAGGGAGTTGCGTTCTAAAAATAACCCCCGGCAGAACCCGCAAAGTAGACGCCTTCATTGTTTTTACCACAATTATAGATGATTTGAGGCTGTAAAGATAAGAAAAGATAAAGATACTTTATTGATCCCAGCTTGGGAAATTCGGGTGTTGCAGCGACTGCGTACGGGCTCCTCCCTGCACACTCTTTACACTTTACTGTCTTGTTTAAACTCAAAGTTCAACCTTCATAGACATAGAAGTCCAGTATTATAAAAGGAAAACAAAGATCTGCTTCTGATCAAAGATTTATGGAAATTTGGAGAGCTGAACATGACCTGTAGACGCGGCACAGAGGGGATTGATTGACAGTAGTCAACAGCCAATCAGGACGCAAAGCACAGAGTACAGTCAGAAAAAAGAAAATAGGCATAAAAACTGCACTAAAAGGATAATACAGCAAGAATGAGAAAGGTAATATAGCAGGGGGACCACTGTCTGCCTTCACCAAACTTAGCATTTGAATGTTCTGAAGAGCTCTGAAAAGAAGATTGAAGAAAAAGTAAACTCCCATTTTTAAGGCCCCACCATTATTATCAGGGGTTTAACCTGAATTCCTGTCTTCTGACACAATCTGTTCATCCATGCTATTTAAACTAGGAGCTTGAGGTGTCTGACATCACTTTGCTGTGCTTGTGCCGGTTTCTGCATGTGGTCAAGTTTTATCTCAGGGAAAAGCGGCTTATCACTGTAATCAAAACTCTTTAATTAATCCAGTATCTACACAGTCACAGAGTAAATGCTATACCTAAAGGGTAGGAGAATAAATGTGCTTGGTGCTAGTTAAAGACTTGCAGGAGGATCCTGGTGCCATAGTTTGTGGCACATTGTGCACACGTGTTTAATGTGTAAAAGAAAGCAAAATAAAACATTTGTGTTAAATCTGCCTCATACATACGAAAGAAATAAAAATGAAAAATCCCTTTGATTACCACTAACAGATGTTTTAAGATCAAATCTGGACTTCAATTTATGTTATTTAAAAGTGTCAAGTAACTTACGGTGCAGAGGGTCTCAAACACCCGTTCCGAGACAAATCCGCCGTCTAGCCCAAAGAGGAAGATGGAAGCGTAAGAGAGCATGCCTCCTAAGATGATTAAGTTGTTCATGTACGGGCTGGACATCTTGATGAGTCTGGAAAAAAGCAACATAAATGTAAAAAATGCCTCAACATTTGATTGATACATTTTTGAAAAAAAATTATAATAGTGTGTGAAATCATGAAAAAAAATGTTTTTTTATTTGACATCAAAAGAGTTTTGTGACTTTCCTACATCCAAGTCTGTCTTTCTTAAAGACCCACTTCAATGAAAATGGTGTTTTTGACATATTCATGTGGCATTTTTTTTTTTTTTGGATTGAGGACATTTGTAAAGGAAATTTCGATTAAAACAGCCATTCTGAGTAATGCTTTATTCGAGTCATGGGGAAAATGGAGCAGACAAAAACTGCTGTTTGAAAAAGATCGTATTTGTGAAGTAGAAAATACGCTGGAGGGACTAGAAGCTCCCTGCTCTGCTCCATTCTTAGAAAACCACTTATAGATCACTAGATCTATATATGTCTTTGCTTTCCTCATCCGAGCTCAAGAGAACCTAGCTGCAGACATCAATGTCCAGAACCAAGAGTCCTCAACCGGAACCGGAAGTTCCCCCATCTGACTCCAGACTGTCCGGCTAAATCCATTCAATAATAAGTATAAAAATGCACCTCAGAGTATTTCTTTTTTCAAATCCTTGTACATCCAGAGCAGACGCAACAATGCTGTTTGAAAAAGATTTGTGATTTAGAAAGTATGCCAGGTGTGCCACAAGCTCCCTGCTCCATTCCGTTGTGATGCATCCACTTGTAGAGAAATAGATCCATGCACGTCTTTGTTTTCCTCGTCTGAGCTGGAATCTGGATCTAAACTGTACAGCTGGATAGCTTCCATTTTGCTCAACACTATTGTTCCCTCGTAGTGCTGTGTTGGAGGTGTGAAGTCACAAGCTCCCAGTGAGGGGAAGGGGAAGGGGGGTGGGGCTGCTATGCGCCAACTCAGAGGCAAATTTCTAATCAACTCTTGCCGCTCTACAGAAACTGTGTCCTAGAAAACAACACAGATTTTTAAAATGTTGGCTAAAAACAGCCTGATCATCATAAAAAGACCACTGGGAACGCTTTAAAAACACATCAAAAGACGATGGAAGTGGGACTTTAACAGCTGATGAGTCTCTTCCTCCCTGCACTGTTCATTCGTTAGGTATGTCCTTCTTTGAATGTAACCCCTTTCCTGTGCTAACCTGTGGTTTCGGTTTTTGATGTTGAAGAAGAGAAAGGCTCCAGCCATGAGCATGCCCAGAATGGTGATGGTGGACAGGATGCTGTAGAGTGGCACATTTATGTGCCGCCGTTGTGGACGCACTATGGTGCGATCCTTTGGAGGCTCCACACCTACAAGACAGAGCATTAAAAAAAAAAGAAGGAAGAATCTGTTATAAAAGTTAAAAAAAAAAAAGAATTTCTGTAACTTGCTGCCAAACCAACTACTTGCTGAACATTTGAACTGTATCACTCTATTCCTCTCTGATTATTTTTATTTAGTTTTTCAAAATCAATGTATTGGTCCGGCGTTTCGATAGCGGAATATTTCTGCTGGCAGTGGTTCAGTCATTGGTCAGGGCTTTCTTAAATTGTACTTTTTTCTCACTAATTTCCCAACTAGTGACAATAGTATCGGTTTGTACCGATCCCCACGCTGTCAAGGGACACGGAACTAAGCTTCTTTTTCTTTGAGACTGTTTGTTTAACAGTAATGGTAATAAGAAATACGGGACAGAAACTGAAGTTGAAAAATGGATTGGTGAATAATTCAGCTGAGAAAGTGCAACCCAAAGTTAAGAGTCCTTGTAGTCAGTGTGAATGTGTGTGTTGGAGTTGAAGTACTTTAAATGGAGAAAGTGAATCTGTGAACTTAAAGAAGGTCTACACACATCTAAAAACTCAAAACTTGGAAATTTGTTGGAAGTCATTTGGTATAAAGACTTCTTAAACAAATTGTAGTTTCGCCTCATTTATCACTTATCTCTCTTTTTTCAACTCTCAAAGTGTAAACCTTCATAGAAAAATAATTCCAGTATCATAGAATGAAACAAAAATTTTCAAGGAGATTTACATAGATTTGAAAACTGAACTCATTGATTGATTGACAAGTTCTAATGTAGCTGCAATATAGCAAAGGATCACTAACATGTTTTAGTTACTCATAAACCCAATACTTTGTCAACTGAAAAAAACACCAAAATGCAGAAGACTAAGATTGGAGGCAGAAATGTACAATTATTATACAAGAACTTAAACATGGAAAAACTTTGAAACAAGGAAAAAAACAAAAAGGATGACAAAACAGATGAACTGAAAACCAGATGTGTAAATACTTTAAGACTAATTAATTTAAAATACTTGAACCTAGTGTGATGCAATAGACCTGTAAAACAAAACATTCTTGAAAATAAACTAACAGAAAACAACAACAAATGACAGCACAATCCTCATTGAAATGAATTGAATTGACTGAAGATTTCACTTTGAAAGACTAAACTGACCTGTAAAATAAAGCAAAGTAACTATGTTCATGGCAAAAAATTTTAATGATGGACTTCTGTGTAGACAATGAACTCAAAAGCAGGTTAGAATTACATTATTATTTATTATACCATGGTCTGGGTGAATACTCGATTCTGATTGGCTGGTAGGTGTGGATTAAAAATGGATAATCCCCAGTAATAATGCACACCTAAAAAAGAAAATCTGGTTACGTAGCACAAATGTTCTTTATGACTGCGTTGGCCTAAAAGCTAGCTGGTAACCGTAGCAACTGATGCTTTGTTTAATTTATCGTGTTTAGCAAACCACTTTTCTTCACCATTGCAGTGCGAATTCGGCGTGGGGTCTTACCATGTATCAAATAGCCCGCTTTTTGTGAAAAAGTGACTTAAACCTAATAAAAAATAAAATTAAAGTAGTAAAATTTGATTGAATACTTTTATAAGTGACCATGGTATGTAAGGGATGATGCCCTTTGAGTTGTGTATTATCAGAAATGAAAGGACTTCACGTTCAGGCTTCCACATTGTTTGTTAATTGTTAATTTCTGATAATACACACCTCGTCTGACATGAACAAGCTGGATGTGAATAAGTTTATATAAAACATTGAGCAGACTTTCTTCTAAAGTGCCTTGCAGTTTTCTTACTAGTGGTGGCAACATGAGAATAAAAACATAGGATAGGAACCCTCAACAAATCAACTGGCAAACATCTGTTTAACCTGCTGACGCACAGCCACTGAAAGTATATTTTTTATCAGTCATCTGTTTTGGTTTTATCTGTGCTGCATGAACTACAGTATTGAAAAATAGAGGGGTATAAACCCCCCGTCCCCCCATCATGCCGTCTTGTGAGGTTGTGACTGAAGTGATTCGAGCAGTTTGAGAATGCACAAACTAGAGTTGGAAAGCAGGCTGTTTGTCACAGCAGGACAACTGTCAGTCAACTGATTGTGCGACCGTGATGCAGTGTTTAAGTACACAGCGGTTTACTGCTGCAGCATCCAGCTTTGATCTGATTAAATCACCAAAATGCAACAGCAGCAATCCTGTCTTTTTGTCCTCCTTTCTCTAATAGTGAAAACAATGTATATGACACAAAATAAGCTACAATCTGGTGGTTAGTTTCAATTTTCTTCCATGAAGCTTTTTTTTTTAACTTTAGTGATGATCAAGAAAAACGGAGAAAAAATAACTAAATATTTGCTTTTTTTTATCTTAATGGTGACTGACTGTGATTTTGCAGCTCCAATAAAATGCACAACATCTAAACAAGTGTTGGAACATTTCTACCCCCCCCCCCCCCCTACAACAATTAGAAAATGGATGTAATCAGAGTTTTCTTACCCTGGAACTTGATGGCATTGTTGATGAGGTCCAGCACATCAGCAATTGCATTGTACTCGCCCACCTTCACCTCCCGACCCTCTGTAAAAACAAGAACGTATAAATGTAGACATAAAAGCACTATGACCATAGAGATGAATCCACAGAATGAAATGTAGTCTTTAGCTTTCAAAGTGTGTCCATGGCTGCGCGTTTTTGCCCGAATATGGACTTAATAACTTGTGTAGTGAGTTCCAAACACAGAAGCCCAAAATCTGCACGTATGCGCGTTTACATAGACATTTCTTTGAAAGTGGCCGCTTGAATGCGTGTTGCTGAGGCCCGTGTGAACATACAATAGCTTTACACTCATTCCTTCTTTTACATGGAAAATCTTTTCAATCTTTTTTTTCCCCTTTCTGGGAATTTATCGATGCTTTTGCAAAGTATACATTTATAGAATATTCTTTGATCTGTAAAATGAGAATGGAATCCTCATAGAAACAAGACTGCAGGTTCAGTTTCCCCATGTGCTCAAGTGTTCTTCGGTAGAACACTGCACCCCACATGGCTGGTGCCATTGTTACGCAGCGGAGCGGCCTTCAGTGTGTGAATGTGTGTGTGCATGGGTGAAAGGGACAGTGACTGCACAGCACTTTGGGCCTTCAAGGAGTTAGTTCAGAGAAGGTAGTAAGGTCCTGTATAAGTCTACGCATTACCATTACCAACAACCTCCAGCACTGGAAGTGCTTTGTAAGATTCAAACACAGAAGTATTTATTTTTTTGTGCTTTCCCTATGTTAACCCTTTTAACACCAGAGTTTTAGATATTTAATCGACAGCAAGTAACGTTGTGGCAGTTTCCCCGGACTGAAACTCCACACAGGAACTCAAACATACACACACATACACATCATATGCTCAGGTGGGTGCACACATTCAACCATTGTAACATCTGGGCAAGTTCCCTGATAATGATGACACACACTGACATACACTTTGTTAACTCCTTTATTCTTTTGGGTGGTTTGTTTGGGTGTGTTATGTTTATGTATTTTAGTATGTTTTGCTGACTTGTGTCTTACCTTTTTCAGATTCACTTCCTGGGTCAAAGGACTCAACTTCTGGGTTTGGTAGGCTTTAGTAGGGCCTGACCAAAATTCAACCATTAACCTACCACTCTGAAGTGACTAAAGACTTCAAAGCACACAGACTGCTGCAAACTCCAAGTCAACATCACACTCTATGGAGCTTTGCTTCAAACGCAGCTATTTAAGAATTTTTTTTTTTATTCATTGAGAGACAACAATCTGCCTCTCTGGTGTAAATTTAGGGGTATTGTGACCTTGTCAAACAAAAACCAACATTTGCAGGTAACAATGGCTTGTTTAGAGTTTAGAGAGTTGGATATAAGGGGAAGAGACTTCTGGAATTTTTTTTTAGCATTGGGCACAACCTGATTTGTCTTTTTGTTCTTGGGAGGGTGAGTTGCATGAGCAAATCTCTTCCATTATCACTCCCACAGGACCAGTGGATTCTAGTCTCTGGCAGCCATCACAATGGACATCATCACCATCTGTGATTACATGACAAAGACATTGCAACCTTTCCCTTCTCTCCTTATTTGATCCGAAGATTTCAAACAGCAAAGCTTCAACATGTAACCATTTCAGTGATGTGAAGGAAATGTAGTCAGAATTTGTATCCCTTGACATGATCATTGCCTTATTTTCCATGCTTGTTAAAGTCTACATGTTAAGGGTTTTGTTTAACAAGTTGTCAGAAATTGTAGGCTCATATGTTCACCTCAAGGAACGTCATGAAAATGGTACATACTATTGGCGTGCGTATGATCAATGTAAAGTGAAATATTTGTATGGCAGAAATAGGCTGAACGCACTTATAAAGTCCACGTGATGCTGTCGCACAGTGTCCTTACTTTACATTCACATTGTTATGCCAAGGTGACATATCCCATAATGCCAGTGCTGCGACTCAATTGCAAGTTTTTCAACAAATTTAACAGGTGGCCGCGCAACAGCACTTGTAATCAGAGGCGGCAGTCACACTTTTACACACTGTCCAGTGGCCGGCCGCCGTCTACAATCATGACCACGCCAACGATTTTCCTAAAAAATCAGGCGGCGGCATGAAATCTTGAAGATTTTGCAGGTGGCTCCCCATCATGTGGTGGCAGTTGTATTTGTGGCCGTGGCATTAGTAAGGTGTGCGTACTGGCTCCATACTGACCACACGTGGACGGCACATGCACAGGCTGCGCATGTGATACGTAAGGACGCCCACACAAACTACACTCTGATTGTCTAATGTCCTCATTTCCAGACCAATGAGCTTCCAGGGCACAGAGCGCAGGATTTGGGGGGAGTTGAAAAACGAAAACTCTGTATTACGTGCCTGCGCCCTAAAGGTTCACTGAGCAATGATATTTTTTGCGGTTCACCTGTGTGTCTTGTAGAGGTTTACCCATTTTTCGACTGTAGACAACCCGTATCTGCTCGTCAGGGCAGTCAGGACTAAAGCAGAACTGTTGTTCAGCTTGTTGTAAGCTCTTCTCCTTTTGATCTCTCAAGTAAAATCTCAAATGAATCAGAGTAGCTCAGATTAGAAAATAAGGTCTACAAACATTGTATTTTATTAATATATATATATTTTTTCTCTAACTTGTTCTTTCCAACAACTGAGCAAACAGATGAGAGCTGAAGGCCTTTTTTGTTGGACAGGTTTTACTATTACAAAAAGAGGTTATGAATCTTCGGGTAACTAGGGTGTAAATTTGTATATCCCCCTTTTTAAATGAATAAACATTTTAAATGAATTTACAAACCGTGGAGTGAAAGTGCTCACAAATTACCTTGAAATTGGTTGAATTTTATTGTCCCCATCCTTTCCCCATTACGGAACATGACTTGACCCTGGAAAAAAACAAACACAAGGAAAGACACACAATTATTTTTTTTCATCCTGAAAGTATACATTTACAGATTTATATCTGTAGATCAACATGTCTTATTCAATTCATTTATTGTACACAGGATCAAAGATGATATGCCTCGTGCGCCGTATTTCTCTGACATGAGGGTGCTGACAGGAAAAGGGCAAGTCTCAGTTTCTGCACAGTGTCTTTCATCCGATTAGAACTTTATAAAATTGATCTGTTTATAGAGGTAAACTAGATTACCTTTGAGCCAATTCATTTGCTAATATCCCAGGAACAGCATCGGCCTTGGAAGACTGCCAGGTTCAACTGTGTTTGCACGCTTGCAATTGATCCAAATCAAGACATATTAGCCATTAAAAACAGTTCAGGCAATTTCACTTTTTTCATCAAGAGATGAAGACACAAGTGAGGCTTGAAATTCAAATAGTAACAATCAATGCTTCAAGCGTTAGACACAACGGCCTTAACGGGTGGATATGGGTCATCTGCGGGTGAAAAATGGGCAAATTTGCATGGGGCGTGTAGGTGGTTCCAGGAACGATCAAGATCTTAGACCATCTGGTGAACCCATAGGCCTCGCTACAACCTGTTGCCTGCAGCATGCCCATAGAAAAAGTGTGCATGAGGCTTTTCACTCCACTGGTTCACAAGGTGGCCTATGACCTTGAATTTTAAGCGGGGCATCTCTGTGCACTGTACAGATTTGCCCCTTTTCTGACTGCAGACAACTCATATCCACCCATCAGGGCAGAAACTGCGTAGGACACTGGAGCCTGCATCCATCTCTTCTATAATGCTCATAATCAAAATAGATGAGGAAACATTCGCTGAAAGAATTTGACCATCCCTGTAACCCTTTTTACAGTAAAAGGTGTGTCAAGTGTTCAGATATTTAGGTGACTACTGGACAAGTGGCTGCGTTTTAATTTCACATATATGCAAAACATTGGCGAAATTCTACAAATTAAAAAAAAACACTATTTTGCAATCACACTGTTTCCATTAAATCATAATTATGCCATAAAAATAACCACAAACTCACGCGATAAATCATTCAAAAGCACGGCAATGGATGTGAACAATACTTTGATTACTCATCATCGTCTTTTAAAGGACACACACGCCTTATTTTGAAAGACTACTAGATTCTCCCCACTCATTATAGACGCATGTCAAGTCAATTGGTCACCAGTTGGAAATCCATCCGCTGCTTTCTTAATTTAGTGTTGACCACTCAGTCGAAACCCCCAATCTAGCAAAGTTAACAATAAACAAAAATATTTAGAAAAGTTCTTTTTTACAGAAAACAGTCTGGGGACGGTGCCGGCAGCACATACTCTTCCTGGAAGGGGCTGTTCTTCACTTTTCTACGCCACAATGTGAGAACTGGTGCTCAGAGCGCAGGTTTCAATAGGAATACTCAGAAATGATAGAACAGATCAAAATACCACTTGGGGGTTTCTTTTTGTGAGGAATGAACATTATAATAAACTTAAAAGCTAAAAAAAAAAAGATTGTGCATGGTATAGGCCCTTTAACCCTTGTGCTATCTTAGATGACCCCACCCTTACATTGACGTGTTCTCCCTACCATGACAAAGGTGGATAAAGGTGGAAAGATTTCATGTAATCCATGGACACCAGTGAAGATCACAAATCATTGAAGAAAAAAGGTTCAGAGCACTGTCTAGTGGGTCTAGATGACCCAAGTCCCAATGGTAAAGTGCCTAGGATAGCACAAGGGTTACCCACATATGAACATACATGTTTGTATGTATGTGTTTGTTCAATATAAGGATGTATGATTTTTCCCATTTGAGTTCCACAAAAAATGTCCAAAGGTTTTTATCTTTTTTTTTATCTATTCAACATGGGACAATTATAGAATGTATGTTTGTGCGTGTGTAAAGTGCCTAGGATAGCACGGGAAACTAGAAGTAAAAAAAAGTAAAAATCAGATGACCTTTTCAGCCTGGTACAGGCTGAAGTGGGCACTAGATCAAAATATGCCGCATCGTACGGCCATGGAAATATTGTCTGACATTAAACTGGTTTGTAGCCTGAACGGGGTTGGGAATCACCACAGGACAAGCAACACTTCTATAAAGACAAAGACAATAAAACTATATCTTATTTATTGGAGTAAAATTATCTGGAGGTTTCTGCCAAATATTTATGGAAAAAAAAGGCACCGTTGTGGTGGCGTCAGCTCATATTTGCCATTGCTATTGTATTTACCTTCTTCATTATTCCTGTTCTCATTCTGTAGACTTTTTTTTTCTCTCCACTGTGTCATGTACCAGGAGTTCTCAAATCATTTAGCTTGCCATCTGCTTACAGAGCATCTTAATTATGCATTTAACTAGGTTCACATGTTAGCTGCTGTACAACAAAACAGGGGATAGATAGACACGCAGATGGATACAGATAGATATAGTTTGCACAGACTGATTAAATGATAGCTGAAGGGGAATAGTGGGGGTGCTGGAGAGCCAATTTTTCTTTAAAAAGACGGAACGCTTTGATGTGTCAGAACTGGAACCCACCCATCTGTTTGAATCCCAGTCTTTGTGTGGCATTTTTGATGTTACTGGGTGTGATTGCATGCCGGTCCGTGCTTGTGCTCTTTATATATTCAACATCATCTGTGCTTGGATGTTTAACAGATGGATCCGCTTCTTTCACCAAAAATAAATTTGCTTGTTTTATACATCACTGTTTTTTCTCACCTATGTTAATAAAGAAGATTTAAAATAATTGGCACAATAATTTGGAAATTGTTTTAAAAAAAACATTTTGGATTTGTGTTTAACAAGAGTTTAAACGTCTGAGTTGTTTTTTATTTTTATTTTTAATATCTAATTTGGTTACTGTAACTTTGCAAAAGTCAGTGACAGCCCACAATCAAAATTCATCCACTTTCATCACAGTAATGTATTTGCCGATCAATTGATTGATCGATTGATTGATTCAATCATTCATTCATTTATATCACCCTGGAAGCAGCAAAAATTGGCAAATATTCTGCTGCCACAGTTCATTATGGCTGAACTGATCCTCTTTTCCTCATGTCTCTTTTCACGGAGACAACTGGATCAATACCAAAGGTTACCGTATTCTATCACACATTTTGTACAGTCCTAATAATTTTTGTGTGCTTGCCACTGAATAACTAAATAATGTCTAACTTTCATAGTATATTTGGGGTAACTCATTTGAATACATTGGAACAAGAACAAAAAATAAGTACAAAGTACATCCAGAAACCAAAAAATAATCTAAATAATTACGAGGTTTACAAGGCCAAGTGGACCCCATATGGTTAAAAAGTGGGCAGAAAATGTGGGCCACCGAATGGGTTGGTCTGCAGATTCTGTGGTGACCCCACCTGTATTTGCCCACATTGGCTTAAGCTGGCTCACTGTTGAGGGGGTTAAATAAAGGTTTGGTAAAGGGTTGTACACAAAGAATGGGGGTTTTGCTGTATTAATTAAATTGTATTAAAATGTCTTAATAGAGTCAGCCCTGCAAGCATATAGGGGCTGAGAAAGAGAGTAGAAGTCAGACTGCGGCTACGTGATGCACACACAAATGTTGTTGTTTCCCTTTCGGCTTTTCCCATCAGGGGTCGCCACAGCGAACGAGTCGCACGGTAAACTTGGCAATGTTTTACGCCGGATGGCCTTCCTGACGCAACCCTCTCAAAGCAACCGGGCTTGGGACCGGCACAGAAGTAGAGAAGGGAACAGGGAGCAGCCCGGAGTTGAACCCTGGTTTCACGGACAGAAGGCGCCACAAACCAGCACGAGCTAAACCGGCTCTGATGCACACACAAATATAAAGCGAAAAAGGAAAGATGCCTCAGGCACTCACATTCATGCTTCACGGACACTGATACCAACACAACAAAGCATGACTGTACTTCTACAACAACTACTAAAAATTATTAAACTTCTTTCCATGCAGACGCCAAGAAAACTTCAGCATTTAAAAGGAAAGTCTGGCAGAAATCTACACTCCCCATATCCTGGAAGCATCCCAGATAATGCTTGTCTTTCTTTACTCTTAGGCTCCAACAGCAGCCAGATCGATACTATGGAACCAGAAAAGATTGCTCTTCTGCTTCTACAGCTGCCTCTGACACCAATTCAGCTGCACAACTAAGACCACCACAAATAGGATTCAGTTTATTTTCATGAGACACGAGTATGTACAGCAGACATAAAGAGAGCCATTAAGACAAAGAGCTCAACCCGGGTCAATCCAAAATGATAAAGAACACATACTAAAAAAACAAACAAATAAATACTAATGCCAGAATTTTTTTGCAGACCAATGTCTGCAGATGGATTGATTTTACTCTAAATCCACTGCAGTCAAATATATTCTCTGTAAATTAAATGAATTGTGTAAGTCTGCTTTCAGGGATGGGATTTTAAAATAGCAATAAAGTCCCACTCCAAACATCTTTAGGAACTATTATAAAAATGGTCCTTTAACTATGATTATGCCATTTTTCGCCAAAATCAAAAACCTGTGAGTTTTCTAGGACTTAGTTTCTGCAGAGCAGCAGAAGTTCATTAGAAAATATCCTCTGAGTAGTTGGCAGGACTGCCGGTGTAAATGATAAATGGCATATACAGCACTTTTCTACGTTCCTCAAAGGCCCAAGGTGCTTTGACACTGATGGCAGCTCCCAACACTGGCACCAGCCTTCCACCAGAGGCAAGGTGGGGTTCAGTGTCTTGCCCAAGGACACTTTGACACATGGGCGGGCAAGGTGGGAATCGAACCTGCAATCTTCCAATCAAGGGGTCAACCGCCCTACCACTGCACAACCACCACTTCCTGTCATCCATTGGTTTGCAAGCTCTCCTGCTAGCTCTCCCCTGTCCCCTCACACCTCTAACCTAATACTCAGAAATACTATTTTAGTCTTTAAATCATCACAACCCCACCTCCAGAACATGTTAAAACCACAAAAACATGATTTTCTACACATTGGGTTCGTAATGAAGTACTTGTGTGGTGTTTGTGGCAAGAGACAAACAAGTTCCCCTCAGTATTTGTCAAATGTAGGTGATTTATAAGATCTACGTTCAGATTTTGAACTGACTTCAAGTAAACCTCAAAAGAGCAGTGTTAACAAAGATTGTAAAGTTTCCTATGCAAAGATTTTTGAAATTCCGCTGTTGTACACTGGGTTCTACAAAATAAACATGCTTTTTCATTTCCGTAAAAATATTTGTGAATGAGATTACCTTGTGCAAAAAATAGATTTCTTCATTGTGATAATACATTCTGGTTTGTTTAATTTACTATGAATATGTGCAAGCATAAAAAAAAACACAAGTAAAAAAAGAAAGAGAACCACTGAAATGTTACTACTTTTTCCGTAATCTTTTGAGCAGTTCAAATAAAAGGTGACCTAGAGTGTCTTTATAGGGGAAGTAAAAGTGTGAATCATCCAGAATGACGATTTGGTTTAATTCAAGAGTAGACACACACCTCCTGGGATTTCAGTCACAAAGGGCCTCCGACTCTACAAATGAAGGTCAGTAGTTGTGATGAGGTGGGTTTCATGTGGGTCTGCATTTGATTTCTGTTTTCTCTGACTTCATATGTAGAAACCCCTGAGAGGGCCTGAGAGGTATACTTGTTGAAAAACTGTGCATGAGCATTGTGGCTCTACGGGCCCACAAAAAAACAAGAAAAAAAACAAGGCAGATGCGAGTATTTTGTGCTTGTTTGGGGAAATACTGGCCTGAAACAATGAGCCTGGTGAACTATTTCCATCTGGTTCGGTCAGCTTCCAACAGTGCAATGTGAAAACTCTTAAAAACAATAAAATCCTGCCCAAAACAACATGGATATCAGCTTGGATGATTTGAACACATTTATGAGTGATCAAAAATGTGCAGATTTTTGACTAAAACCCTGGATGCCTAGTGGTGCTAAAAACTGAGAGTTGTTTTCCATTTACAAAGAAAAAGGAGATATTTCTTAAGAACTCAATAGGAAGTTAACACACTAACACAACTGCACACTACACTGACTGTTGCATAAACACATTGGATTGATCTGAAATGCAGTAGAGTGAGTATGAAGCATTAAATGTCTGGAATATGCTTCATTCAGAGCAGAGTAACATCTGCCCACAAGATTCCAGCTTTACAGATTGGTGATTCGTGTCTCTTCATGCCTTTGCAGAATGTGCTCACTTCATCTGTATAGGAAGTGGGGAAAGTCTGCATTCAATCTAACAGTTTTGCTTTGCAGTTGATAGCGTAACTAAACATTTTTATTGCACACCCTTAGCAGCTCAAACATAACCCTGGGTCTCATACTGGTCTGAAATTGTCTTTTTGTCTCTAATCTTTGGGATGTTCTGTGGTAAATTTACATTGAAAAAATATGTCTGGTGGAGGATTTGAAACCTGTTGTTGGTCTGCATCTCAAAAAATAAAGAAAGTTCAGGTATTTTGGTAAAATTTGAATTAGTTTTACTTGAAAAATGCCATCACAAATAATAAACTATGGTAAAGTTTTTTTTTTTGTTAACCAATATAGCAATTCATATCATATTTGATGCAAGCATTTCTGAAACCCCTATCTCATTTGCATGATCAAAACCTTTCTTAAAAGCCCATTGCCTATGGTTGGATTCATGTTTTCTGCCCCGTAGTTCATCATCAATCCACTAGGGGCAGCAGAAGGCCTTTTTCTGCTTATTTCAAAATGGCTGCTTACGTGAAATCTCAAAAACACTGTTGGTGGTGGGAAATGTTTGGCCAATTTTCCAAATTTTATGGTGAGATTAACTCATCTGTTGTTATTTACTTTTTTAAATGACTAGATCAAACTGAAGACTCAAAGGTTGGGTTTTTTCCCTGAACTCGCATGTAAATTTTTGATGGATCTTAAACTAACATTGTTGTGAACAAAAACTTACCAAACCACCATGGTTTCATAATCGATGCGTTGTAAATCTTTCAAGAAAAAAAATGCAAATTTTCTGTGTGGATTTCATCAAAGGGTTTAAAAAACATCCCAATTCCAAACCATTTTAAATTTTCTGTCAATACAGGGTTAAGTCATTTACAGCACTAAAAATAACCCATTTGAAGATTTTTTGGCACACGGAATACCTATCTTTGTTGATGATGTTGGTGATTTCACAAAATTAAAAAACTCAAATGTAATAAAGTGATAACAATGTACAGCTGGAGGTAGTATCGCAATAGGTGGTTTAATTCCTGATCTGAACTACACCCTACATATCAGATTAAACATGTGCTCTGACAGTTGGTCTAATTTAGGGATAACTAACACAAGCCCACCATCTGACCGCAATGCACTTAAAGAACCACATTTGATAAAACACCTCAGAATACTTCAGAACTCACCGTAACACCATAGAAGTTTGTTTCGTTCATGACATCCAAAACCATTTTTCCTACTTCTCGGTCGTCCACTGTGAAGTTGTGGTAGATGTTTTGTCGCTGTTTTATCCGGAGGAGTTCCCTCACTCGAGTCAAAGTTTTAGCTATTACCCAAATCCCATCGTAGGCAAAGCCGTGAAACTTGCTTGACTCCACCCCTTTCTGCTGAAGTTCTCCGCTGTATTCTCTCTCGTATTCTTTAGGAGTCTGAAAGATAAAAAAAAAACAAAAGTACAAAAGATTAAACTTAGAAAATATAAATTGCTTAGACTTTATTTTAATGAACACTTTACTTCTTGTTGTTAACTGTAAGAGGGATTTCTGATTCATTTTTTTTACCCACTAAATTTGACAGATCCTCTTGGAAGAACAACATCCTGACCGTATTTTTGGTGTTTTTAACCTGTTCTTGTAGAATTTTTCTGATAATGTCGGACATGCATAAAGAATATGAAGTGCAAAGTTGAACTTCAGAGGATTTCTTCATTCAAATCCTTGTACATCCCACAATTTGTGATGTAGAAAGTACGCTGGCTGGGCCACAAGCTCCCTGCTCTGCTCCATTCTGATGCATCCACTTGTAGAGAAATAAATCAATCTACGTCTTTGTTTCCTCGTCTGAGCTGGAATTTGGATCAAAACTGTACGACTGCATAGCTACAACGTTGCTCTCCATTTTTGTTGCACCGGTAATGTTAGGTTGGGGGTGTGAGGGGCTGTAAGCTAGCGGGAGAGCCCTTAGCAACAGGGAGGGGAGGGGGTTTGGTGTTGCTAAGAACCGAGTGTCGACAACCTGGAGTTGAATTTCTAATAAAATACTGCTGCTGCCCTGCAGAGCCACTATCCTAGAAAAAAACGCGTGCATTTTTGAGACCAATTTGACATTATATCAAAAGATGATTGGAGTGGGTTTTAAACAACTCAAGCCTTTTGATGGAACCATGATGTATAAAATACCTTTTATGTTTTAATTTTTGATAAAAGCAAGCCCCTTCATTAAAAAAAAGTAGTATACAAGACTTCAAAACTTGATATATTTCTTTAAAAACAGTGCTAATTTTCTTTACTTTGCAACCTACTCACTTATCCTAAGGCGTGATGAGCTAAATATGGGTGTGGCTCCTTAGGCAGGACCCTTTATGCTTCTGCCTATAAGTCAGGGAGGGCATCCTGTGTAACAATCTCTGCCAAACCACCTGTGCAAATCAATGAAAGCTGTGGCGACCTCTAATGGGAGAAGCCAAAATGTTAAAAAAAGACAAAAAAAGACTGGAATATATACATACTATGAAAGTCTAATGCTATAATAGGAGTCACTGGTTAATTTTTTTTTAAAAACTTTTTTAACTGGAATAAAAATTGTGGAGTTTGTGACCAAGATTTTAGTCCAGCTTTTTCTTGATAGTTTCATACCCGTTTCAAAAAATCATTTACAACCTTGCATGCTTTAAAGTAGTCTTTGCGTGATGTGTTTGGAGTCAGACAGGAGTCTTTGGTTTCACAAAGGTTGCATCATATGTATTTGTCATTGTCATAGAAACTTATACAGAACCTCTACATTCCACTCAGGTAACCTGGCTGGAATACGAAAAGGATTTACTGAAATCCTTTTTTACAATTTGCTCTCGCTTCCTGAAGGTTCCATTTCAAATTAATTTCTTTTGGTGTTACTCACCCTGCCAGAGATGCCTTTAATTGGCCGAGAGCTGAGCGGCTCAAAGTCCACACTTATGTATCCCTCCATAGCAGTGAGAAGCTTTTTCGTGGTACAGTTGGTGTTGTTGGCTTGTTCCCACCAGTTGCCCTGATACCACCCCGGAATAATCCACTGGTACTTACTACCAAACATATTCAGATTATATGCCTGCAAAAACAATAGGAAAGGAAAAGGCTTATTATTTGTCAAATAGCGTTTAACCTTAAACGATCATGATTAAAACAAACTGGGAGTGCAAAAACATGAAAGTTGATTAGGAAAGCCGATCGGTTTGTTTAGCCCTTGTGCTATCTTGTGGGGTCAAAATGACCCCACCCTTACATTGACATGTTCTCCCTACCATGATAAAGGTGGATAAAGGTGAAGAGGATTTCATGTAATCCATGGACACCAGTGAGGTTCACAAATCATTGAAGAAAACAGGTTCAGTGCACTGTCTAGTGGGTCTAGATGACCCAACTCCCAATGTTAAAGTGCCTAGGACAGCACAAGGGTTACAAAGGGACTTTCTTGACTTACGCAGCAGAAGACTTTAGAGGCCAGGTTCTCATCGAACTGCCCAATGATAATTCTCACATCGTTGTCCTAAAAAACAAACAAAACATGATTTAATCCATTTTTATAGCACACAACCTGTGTAAATTATACCAGATATAGTATTGTACCTTACATGTATCATATAGAGCTGCATCAATGTAGCACTTAGGATGATATTGCATACAAGTAATGCTCGCAGTAAAAATGAAAAATGAAGTTACTCACTAAAAAAGAAAAAAATAATCCTATTTTCTATGTAAAACTATTCTTATTTGTGTCCTGTAAAGCAAAGTCTGCACTGAGTGGTAAAAACAGTGTTATAGCTTTTGGTCTGAAGTGGGTCACACGGCTTACAGAAAGTGTGGTGCCTCTTTTTAAGGCCAAAATCAGCTTGGCAGACATTTATTTTATTGAAGTCCCACACGTATCCCATATTCTTCCCTTTGGAACTTTATTAGGGCCACTAGAAGAGACCAGAGTTTTAACCTTTGTGCTATCTGGTGGGGTCCAGATGACCCCACCAGATAGCACAAGAGTTAAAACCCTTTTTACATACATGACACATATCCAGGCTTGAACAAGAAACTGTTGATGAGAACCAATCAGAATGCATACACCAGTCAGACGCTTTATTGAATGGACATCTGTGTAAAGCTGGAAGTGACAGAAGCTTTGGCTGAGCTTTGATTTAAATCTGACAGACAAATGTCAGCCAGCTGACTGAGATGGTAAAGAAAATTGAAATAGAATTTTGAACGCCTGTTTTAGTCTTGAGTTCTTTTTACAACATTCATATCTGAATGTTTGCAAATTTGAGTCCAGAAATGTGACATACAAAAAAAACAAACAGAAGATTTAAACTTTTCTAATGGAAATAAAATATATATATATTCAGTTGCATCAATCTTTGCTTATTCAATGATAAAGTCAAGTGCCTTTAAATCAATGTCCTTCATTATTTTTGTAACACAAGACAATTTCATTCAAACATGAGGCCAAAGTTGCATATCTGTATATTTTTTATGGCTTATTCTAATGAGAATTGTGTTTTTGGTGTTTTTAGCGTGTTCTTGTGGCAATTTTCTGATAATGAAGGACATCTGTTAGGTAAAATAGACTTTAATATCATTTTTTTTAAATAATTTCAATTCGTGAATCAGGAGCAGTGGAAAAAAAAACGAGATCGCCTAAATAGAGCTCTTACTAACATGAAGGAGGACTTGTGAATTAAATCAAACCAGTTCAGCACTTTGCCACGGATACCCAGCAATGCTTTCTGAGCTATTTTCAATTATTAAAGAACTAAATATTCAGTGGAAAAACAGTCGTTTTGATAAAAAGAACAACAACAAATGGATGGACTCAAACCAGACGTAATCCCATTGAACCAATTGAATCCTGATGTTTTTCTACATGAGTAAATCACATAAATAGGGTTTATCATAAGCCAATTTGCAGACCACACCTCATGTAATGAATTCTAAGACTGGAGGAGCAACAATTCACACATCTTAATTTTCAAACACTCCTGTTCAGGTCCCTTATCAAAGATATAATGAGCCGTTTTGAAGATTTCTTTGACAGTATCTTCTCTGTTCTACTTCACAATATGCATCTGTATTTACTTGGTTTGATATACACTTACTGCTACAATATGCAATATGTAGCAGTAAGTGTATATCAAACCATACATTTCCTATAGGGTGCATTTTTTTCTTAATTGCGTTTGTATGTGGGAAAGAAAAACACGGCAGCAGCAACTCGATATTACTGCTTTACACTGAAGGAAAAGGCACTTAACCCTAATTACTAACTATGACCACCGGTCATAGTCTCGGTATAAATCCCAGCCGGCCTAGCAACGACTAAAAAACGCTGCATAGTTAAAGGCAAGGGCATGTTGTTTGTGCACTACGAATGGACTGAGGGCACCAAAGGGCCTGGCAATACCCCTATTGCTCAAAGTTTTATGTAACTGCAACAATTACTGTTCTCAAAGGGCAGCTTTGACTGTTTTGTTTATAACAGGGTAAAAGAAAAAAGTAGGGTAATAATTATTTAATAATGGGGATTCATGGAATTGTCAGATGAGTATAGCATTTCACCTCATAATCCCAATTTGCCCTTTTTAAGGCTTATCGAGCACACACTTATAAACTTGAGTTTGTGATTTTAGACCCCATCATATGTTGCTCCCTCCATTCATGTACAACGATTGCTGTACTGACATGAAACGGTTCATTGCTCATTTTTGTGGGACGGAGTCATAAGTGTTGGGTCATAAACTGCTACAGCTAAGAAACCAGTTCTGACCACAGCCTTTGTTGTAAAATGGCAGGACGAATTGATTGGAATCTTTGAAAATTCCAACCTGTCATTTCTGACTCCCTCCCCCACAATCTCCTTACATTCTGGATACAATCAAGCTCCTTCCTCACTTGTCCCCATGCCTTTGCCTTTATATTTAGCTGCTCCTCTGCCTGATTCTGCCAGTAAAGCCTTAGTCACAGCCTTAGTATGGGGGTTGACCCATATGAATATTGTGGGTTTTTGAGCCTCCTGTGGAGGGTCATAGACAGGGGGGTTCAGGTGTGTCTTGAGACTCGTCCGGCCACCTCAAGGTATGTCCTAAAAATAGATCGTACCATTGTCCTTTATGTGATATATTTATGCTGAAGTATTTGTAAGAGTAACGGAAGTTGCATGTACAGGTGATGCTGTTATACGGCGCCCTTACACCAAACTCTAGTCAGTGAAGGGGCCAGTAAAACTGACCATTTGGATTTCATCTCGTGTCAGTGCCAAACTTGTATTTTTGAAACGATTCCAGTGCCTAAATGGTGCTCAAACCAGTGTTTCAAAAGAAGAAGAACTATGATTTTTTTTCCCCAAAAAACCTTTAAGTTTGATGAAGCAGCATCACTGGGTGAAGGAGAGTGCTTGAATGTGCCGAAGATGCTTGTTTCATTACAGGGGCGTACAAGTCCAGGCCTCGAGGGGAGGCCTCCTGCTAGTTTTCCAGAAACCCCGCCTTTTCTGCTGCTGATTACCTGGATCAGGTGTGTTTAGCCAATAAGAAGCTTCAATGGCAGCTTGGTTGGAAAAAATGTTGGACACCGGCCTTCGAGGCCTGGAATTCGACCCTCCTTTAGCATTTATGTGTTAATTTTACATCACTTCTATCCATCCGGTCACTAAGTTCGAATATGGGAAGTACAGCCAAACTTTTGCTCACTTGGCTTTTGACACTTAGAATGAAGCTCCGCCCACCCTCACAGCCTCATCCATTCTTATATGAGCCACAATCGCTGGAAAGGTAAGATGATTGGACATAATATACAGCAAAACTCAAAAGAATAAAAGTGATTGACAAAATGAGGCACTAAAATACAGCACCAAAATCCAATTTTTTTTTACGGTACCAGCAGTACCATATATGTCAGTATCAGTCCCAACTTGGCACTGAGTTTTGGTAGCTGTAAATGCCACACCCATTTATAGTTTATATTTTTTTTCTGGGACAGAAGAAGAGATTAAAACCCTCCATACTTTGCACCAGCGGTTTTATTATTTCATTGTTTTTGTTGCAAAACTCTGTGGCGTTGCGCATTGTATTTTTATGAGAGTTCATCCCGAAGCACATTTTTTATTTATAATCCACCACCATCATACAAAATAAAAAGGATCATGATATTCTTAGGTTTATGTTTGGTGCTACAAACATACACTCTGCATGAGAGAGAACCAAAAAATATTTAAATCAACCCACTGGCTGTGTTTAATATTTGAACTGCAAGAATCCTGACTGCACAGTAAATAAAACAAAGAAAATAGAATAAATAAATATAAATTACCTCCAAAGCATTTTGATCCTAATTTAGTCTTAAGGGCATTTTTTTTTTTTTTTTTTAATGACAACATCTCATCTGTCCTCGGTTACAAAAAAATAAACAAAAACTGAAGAGAAAATCTGTAACTGCATGAAAATTCGACATTGAAAGCGATAGAAAAATACAAAATTTGTCAGTGCTAGACTTAAAAAAAATAAGTATGAGGAAAAAAAAAGATAAAAGTAAAAGCCCAGAAGAAAAAAGAGCTTCGCAAAAATGTCCAGGTGCACTCCTGCCTGACTAGGTTCTGAATATTTCAAATAGACTATCACAGATTTGTGCAAGAGCTCTATTTGTGGATCACAGAGAGACGTTGAGGCCTCTCTGATTCAAATCCAACCCCCCACCAAAAACAAGCGACAGAACACTGACATGGCAAACCAAATATGATCAAAATAAATCAAAACCCTGCATTGGTTTTGGTGCTCCCCTTTGCCTTAATCAAATAGAAAAGCTGTCATAAAAAGCAGCAAACGGTGATAGGTGGGGAACAGTCTTTTTAAGAAAACCCATCCAAACCCAGTTTTTACTGTTACGCTGTGATTTGCATATTTACAGTTGATCCAGGAAGGGGGATGTCGGCTTAGAGCATCAGGCCCTCAACATGCAGAGCACATACGATTAATCTCTTCCGTCTCTTTTCTTCATCCTTTTCATCTTTTTTCTCGCACAGCAACCCAGAATAAAATAATCTCTGTTTTCAACGAGCTTCATTTTGCTTCTTACTTTTTTAAATGATTTATAGTTTTTTGTTTTTGTTTTCCTTAAAGCTAACAAACAATTTGCTTCATGTTACTAGTAAGGATTGCCCAGTTAAATATAGCTTGTATGTTATGGTATTGCTATTTGACAGCTAAGGATTTCAGAAAATATGAAGCAGATTGGGGAAATGTTAAAGTATTCATTTTGACATTAAAAAAATATGTTTGGACAGAACATTTCTGCTGCTTTCAGCTTCAAAAATGAAATTCTACAGAAGTTGTCAAACTATCAGTATCTCTATTATTAAAAAAATACAGTTAACAAATTAACAAAAAACTTTGAGAATAAGAAACAAATAAAAATGTACTGACAATCTATTAATAAATAGGTTAGATATTATTTTTCCACTGATCTCTGGTTACAATAAAAAAAAGGTAATACATAGGCAAAAAAAATAATAATAATGCTAGTGATTTGCTCTCTCTGTGTGTCATTCATTCATCTTCTTCACTGTTTATTCCCTTTCGGGGTCACGGGGTTGCTGGAGCCTATCCCGGCCACTTGGGCGTAGGCAAGGGATACCCTGGACTGGTCGCCAGTCTGTTGCAGGGTGGAATATCCTCAATCACACATCCATTCACACTCACACCTATGGACAATTTAGAGTTGCCAATTAACCTATGTAGCATGTTTTTGGACGGTGGGAGGAAGCCGGAGATCCCGGAGAAAACCCACGCATGCACAGGGAGAACATGCAAACTCCACACAGAAAGGTCCCCTGTTGATTTGTTTTTCATGTCCCCCAGCCGGGACTTGAACCGGGGGCCTTCTTGCTGTGAGGCAAGAGCGCTAACCACTGCCCCACCGTGCAGCCCCTCTCTCTCTCTGTGTGTGTGAGTGTGAAGTCGGGTATTTCCGAACTCCTTCAGTTAAGTTTTTATCATCTGAAGTGTTAAAAAGACATTTTTTCTGGACAGAGTTGCTCCATCATCGCATTATCTTTATCTTAAACACAGGTTAAACAAAGCGAATTACACGCCACTGAACTACGGGCGTTAAATTCCAGTCTCGGATGACGTCACCAGCAGGTGTAGCATTTCCAAGCAATCGGGGCGATTCTGCTCTGATGATACTCAATGTGTTCTTCAGTATTCATAAGAAAAACACCTGAAAGCTCCTGTTATTAGGGTTTATTTATTTTGTTATTAGGGTTTAACACCTACAGTATCTAGTCAGTTTTTCGTTGAGTTGGATCAATGGATCTATTTGACAAACATGCATGAGGACCACTCTTCCATCAACAGCAGTTTTCAAGGATTAAAACAACATGGATTAGTGTGATATCACAACAATTTTTGGTTTCATTTAGATGATAGAAGAATAGAATGGAAAAAGCATTCTTGTACATAAAGAAAGGTCCATAACACATAGTTTGAGTTAGGTGAGAACTTACTAACTTACCTTTAGCTTTTTCACGTTGACACAAGGGTCATTGGAGAAACTTTCTGTGTCGGCGATCTGAATCTCTGCCTTCTCCAACTCATTGGTTAGATCATTCCTGACCTGAAGAAGCGGAAAAGAAAGGAAGGATGTTTAGGAAATCTAAGCACATGAGCTGCTGATTATTTACAACAATCTGTTTACTCATCTTTGAAATGTAGCTACTGTTTTAGCTGGTGGCTAAAGATACAGCATTTATTTTTAAATCTGTGCTGTGACACTGCATGTGTTTTTCCCAGAAAGGACAACAACAAATGTACACGTTTGCATTATCTTAGTTGCTTATCTTGTCCAGTTGATATATCCACATTGGCTGCACGCCTGCCTTGATGTATTGATTCCATGGGATGGTGAGTAATGTGATCAGAGGAGGAGGAGAATGGAGCAGATGCCCCTCTGGGATGCCAAGCCCAAGGTGATTTATCATCTCTCATTCTTTCTAGCCTCTCACAACCACACATACAGCACTATGATGCCTCCTCTGCACACAAAGACTCATTTTGAGGTTTGATAGCAAAAAACGACACGAGTATCCAGGAGTAAAGATGGAATTTGGGCTTCAGGATTCCATTAGAGGAGCTTTCCTTCATGTACACAACTGACTGAAAGTGTATATGAATTGGAATCTGTAAATTTCACCAAATAAAAGCAATGACCTAAAAAGTTTAGGTTGTTTTTGATATTAATGTAGTACTTTTTTTGAACTGTCTAAATTGATTAATAATTATAATTAATTACAGCTGACCGCCTTCCAACGATAATTCAATTTATCCATTTTCTATACCAACTTAGTCTTGATTAGGGTCACAGGGTACCTGTAACCTACTCAGGTACTGACAGGTCAACTTTTCAAATATCAATTTCTCCATTTTCCAAACCCGCTCATCTATCTCCATTATGATCACAGAGTTGCTGGAGCCTATCCCCGCCAGGATTCACCCTGGATAGTATGCCAGTCCATTACAGTGACACATGGGTACAAAAAACAACTCCTTGTCACATTCACACCATGCGTGAAAAGTCGTTAGACATTCGTGGAAAGTTTGTGGAAAGCCACAATATTCCGTATGCGTTACGTACAATACATAAATTGTGTAATTCTCAGCCGACCAAAATTTTTTAACAATTCAAAACCGAATTCACGTAAAGACCCGTCGGCTCAAACCCTCGACGGACATCTGTGCACAACGACGAATGACGAACCTAGGAAACAATTGTAAATTATGAATATCATGCATGTATTACGGAAGACTGAAATTTCATATGTGGAAATGGCGCAAAAAATGATCATAGTTGCTGTGTGACACGGCCTTTTGGGACAATTTAGAATCACCAATTTACAGTCAAGTATGTTTTTGTGCTGGAGAGCAGCTGAGGTACAAGATTACTATTATTATTATTACTTAACTAATAATAATAATACAAATAAATATAAATAGAAAAGGTTAAAACGATAGATGAAAAAGAAAAGATTGAGATCTAGCTGCCATTAGGTGAATGGGAGATAATACTCAGGATCTGATATCAACCCATTCCAGGTACAAAAAAGGCACAAACGACCACAACTTCTTCTCTTGTAGCCAAAAGCTAAAACAAACAAACACAGCGGGGTGGCCGTGGTGCAGCGGCAGGGCGGTCAACCCATGATCGTAAGATTGCAGATTCGATTCCAGCCTTGCACGCCCATGAGTCAAAGTGTCCTTGGGCAAGACACTGAACCCCACCTTGCCTCTGGTGGTAGGCGGGCGCCTGTGTTTGGCAGCGGAGCTGCCACCAGTGTGTGAATGTGTGTGTGAATGTGTGTGTGACTGGGTGAATGGGTCTGTGACTGTAAAGCGCTTTGTCCTTGTAGGAAGAAAGGCGCTAAATAAGTACACGCCATTTACCATTTACCAAACAAACAGGAAAATCTTTAGTTCACCATATGGAATAAGGAAATTCAGGCCTGGTATGGAGTTAAGATCCTCAAATAACCTAATTACTATACTTTATAAATCTGTAAATCTGTAAAATGCCCAAAAGAGTAAAGATGGGTCCAATTAAAAAAACATTTTTGAAGTTTGCTCATTTGTAGCAGAAACCAAACAACAGCAAAACCCTAAACAAATTTATCTCTGAGCCTTTATTCTTATGTCGACCTACATTGAGCACATTTGTAGCTGCTAATTATCCTAAAATACCCCCCAAGCAGTATGTCTGAACTGGTTCTAGCAGCATATTGTGTTGCTAAAGGCTTTCCCAGGTTGTTCTTTTGGAAATAAAATTAAAAGTTGATATAAAAAAAGTCACTCTGATCATCTTTTAATCTGTTTTTAAAGTTTTCCCAATGGTCAATTATGATTATGATGTTTTTTTAGCCAAAATCAAAAATCCTGTGTTGTTTTCAAGGACATAGTTTCTGCAGAGCGAAAGAATTTCATCAGAAATTCACCTTTGAGTTGCAGGCAAGACTGCCTGTACTTAGCAACCCCGCCCCCCTTACCCTCCCCGTTGCTGAGGGTTTGGAGCAGGAAGCTTGAGGCCTGCCCAGCATATTTTTTCTTTGTCATGAATATGATTTTTTTCCAAAGACCTTTTTTCATCTCCTCTTGATTCACAATTTAAATAAAGACTTACTCAGAAAAGCAATTTTAAGCTTAATCTGTGTCATATATACCCCCCATTATCAGAAAAATACCACAACATGTTAAAAACACCAAAAACTTTTTTTTTTCGGTGTGGGTCTTTTTACAGATTGTTGTTTCTATTTATAAATGTACTCTTATCTGTCCACAACAATGTTTTGCTGATATCCTTTGGCCATGTCCCATAGCTAATATCAGTATCACAAACCCCACCCAGGAGCACAGGACTTGGGGCATGCTGAGACATCAGAGAGCGTATGTTCTTACATGTGCATGCCAGGCACAGTTGGCAGAGACGACATAAAGTGGCCAACAGATGAAGGCCCTGTTTGCTTGCCCTATATTTGTCTCCTGATCTTAGCCTACACTTATCCAAATGCATGTTGCTTCAGCTCTGGGCTGGTGCCATTCAAATGAGAAGAACACATCAACATTCATTGTTCATGATCGCTTTGAAAAGAAACATCAGCTTATAGCGGAGACAGTTAGGTCGACACTTCAGACAAATCCTGGGTTACAGTGCGATTCCAATGGTGTAGCTGGTTAATAAAATAATTGTGTATTTTGTGGTACAAGCACCAAATTTGTCATGTAATTACCTCAAGATCCCAACCTTCAGAAAAAGCACGAGAAAAATAAAAAATGGTGACCATTTGTAAAGGGAGGAGCCATACATTCAATTGTTACAAAAAAATTCAATTTTGCTCCATTCTCAAAAATATGGGCTGTTCATGCATAAAATGCAGTATTACTTAGGTGTACAGAATATGTATAATATAAATATTTTCAAATCTTTGATTATCTTGTCGCTTACATGCTTTTCTGAAAGAGGTAAATACTTGGCAAATTTAGTACTTGTACCACAAAATGCCCAATTATTTTATCAACCAGCTCCACTATTGGAATCACAATGCATCCCAGGAATTGACAAACTACGGCTTGTAGGCCGGATTCAACCTGCCTCCACGTTTGCCCCGCCCCCTGAACAAAATCAGAGATGCCTGAATTTGAATTTGGCCACGCGATCAAGACTCACATAGAACATAATATTTTCTTACACCGTTCTGCAGTCTGTGCCCCGATCTGAAACCCTCTAAAATCCCTGTTAAATAGAACAGAAGACAGTGTTTCTTTTCTACATCACAGTTCATCTTTCGCGATTTCGCTCATTCTTTTTTGAGCAATCATGCAGCTTTTTTTTCCAGACAGTGCACTCTGTTCTGTGTCTTGATTGGCTGGAGACCTTGTCAAACGATCTCCTCTGTGCCATGCATGTCTCCTGTAGTGAAACGCACAGCTCAACAGAAATCCTTGATCATGCTTTCATACTAAAGTCCTGGACTATTGTTTTTTTATCACTACATGAAGGAGCGTCTGTGTTTAGAGCAGTGACGTGCGGTGAAGGTTGTGGCTGATGAGACACTGACTCTTTCCGAGTCAGATTTACAAACAAATGAGAGACTTATGCAGGTCATTTTGAAATTATAGAAGATTTTATGTACCATCTATCATATTTTAAATTATTTACAAACAAAATACTCAAACGTATTTTCCGATTAAACTTACATGTCTTAAGGCCACAGTTTGGAAAATAACAAATCAGTTTGGAGTAGCCCCTATAATGCCATTTTTCTCTTGAGCCCTCCTAATTTCCATATTAAATATTAAACAAAAGTTAAAATTAAACTGAAAATTATTTTTTGAATTGTTTTATTAAAAGCCGTAACTGTGGGAACATTTGTTTTAATATACAAACATTTCAAATATTTAAGGAACACGTGTCCCACATCATGAACCTAACCCTGTTACTATAGAAAACCAGAAAAGTAAAAACACACCAAGGTGAATATTATAGTCTATAGCAGACAGTGCCATGGAGGATGCTCTCTCACACACACACACCTACAACACCCCCCACAGTTGCACACACACCCACACACTGGTCAAACCATTATCTGTAAATTATGTCCGTTCATCCCTTCTTCAGGACAAATATCTCTGTGACTTTAATCATCTTTTAGCTATAAAGTGTGTTTGTTCAACATCGGTCATCCATAAATGAATGAATGAATGAATGAATGAATGAATGAATGAATGAATGAATGAATGAATGAATGAATGAATGAATGAATGAAGGGATGGATGGATGGACGGATGAATAGACAGACAGACGGATGGATAAATGAATGGGTGAATGAATGAATGAAACTTTATATCTAAGCATATATATAAAGCACTTTAAAACTCCTTCAGGGTACCAAAGTGCTTCACAATAAAAGAAAGACATAAGGAGTTTAAAATTAGATGCATCAGAGAAGGAAAAGTTTATGTGGCCCTCACAAGAAAAAGTGGAAGATTTGTTGTGTTTCAGACTTCTGATTATTCAAACGCCACATGAACGCAGCATTTTTCTAAGTTTGCATTTTTCACGAGCTAAATCAAGTTACTGGTGCAATTGTCCTGTGGGTCAAAAAGACTGTCGCATCCAGGTCTATAGGCAGTTCTGGTCAAAGACAAAACCACCCTTTTCTTCCTCTTGTTTCCTTTTTTCTAATCATTTAAAAGCTGATCTTATTAATGCATCATTTTAACAGTTTTTGTTTTTTAACTACAGGATACATTAACCCTAACTACTACAAAGTACAAAGACATTGGTGCTTTACGACTTAGGCTCCTGCAAAAATTTGCCAACGTGAATCATTTTTTTGCCTCATGTCTCCAGACATCCGTTATCATAAGTGCTTCCTCCCTGGAGGGAGTTCTAAATCACTCCCAACATCCCTCACTCCTGTACAAACATTTCCTCAAATGTTGTACTGGCTGAGATGAAACGACAGAGAGGCCAGAGTGGATCAATACAACCAACTTTTTGCTCTTGAGGAACACTTGGCTTGGTGATCTAGACAAGGTAAAATGTCGTGTTGTGTTGTTTTGAGTGTTCGTATAATGGGCTGAGTTGCAACAGAGCTAAAACAAAGAGAGACGTGGCAGCTGGCAACCTGAGAGTTTTTATTTTATTTTTATTTTTTTTAGGAGGCCTTGGAAAAGTAAGCTCATAGATGGAATTGAATTTATTGGAAAAAATTTAAGAGAAACCAAAAGTAATTCATCTGTGTTTGTACGCTGACCTGTCGAAAGAGTTTAGATGTGAGGCGATGTGGAGGAGTGAGGTGGTGGGAGGAAGACTGATGGAGGGAAACGTTTGATTGATGGGTGCTAAAGGAGGAAGAAGCTAGCAGCTTTCCTCGAGACTTTGGAATTTCAACGTAGTGTTGGAGGATCTTTGCTGCAGGCATGAGCGCACTATCATGTGAAACCTAAATACTAGCTCTGATCATTTTTTGATCAATTTTAAATCATTTCCTGTGGCATTTTAATCATTTTAAATGATTGTGCTGCTTTCAGACGAAATCCAAAACCCTGTGTGTCTCTCAATTTTCTTAGTTGCGTTTGTGAGTGTGCGGCCCTGAAGTGCATATCACTCAACACAAAAAACATGAAAAAGATCCCAACAACAATTAAAAATGAAAAAATAACATCAAAAGGCATCGTACTTCAGGGCTGTACCGGCAAAAAGACAGCTAAGAAGGTACTGATGAGTGTTTATGACAGATAGATTGTCAGGAAAACAGTGAGAAGTAATGTGTATTACATTAAAAGTATAGACAGTGGAAAGTATAGACAGAAACACCCCAGCCAATGGTGGGGAAAAAACTCGTAAACAGTCCAACTTGGCTAAAAGACATGAAACAAATAAATGTGAAACTTCTGTGCATCTGAGCAAACCAACGTAAAGAAAAGTGCTTCTCCTCCGTGGCACAGCGCGGCACGGAACACCCCTTATGGTGGAGGGCTCGGCAAAATAATAATTTCGGACAACCCTACCCCTCCACATGCCCCTACAATTGGAGGGGTTGGGAGAAGCCGTTGGGGTAGGGGAGGAAGTGGGATTCAGCCTTAGACTCTGTTCTCTGATGGCACGGTTCAGCCCTATTGCCATCACTGTCGTGGCTCTTGGGTTTATTCATCAATGGTCTAAGCTTACCCCACACATGCACAATGTCATCAGCCCAGACGAGAGCCTACTCGTCAAAGATTTATGGACTCATTTGTTTCTGCACATCACTTCTGTATCACAAATAAATCACTACTCATATTCTTAGAATTTCTCCTTATAAAAGTGTAATTAAAGACATGCCTGTGGAGGGATGCGAGCACCGTCCTAATCCTGCTCTCAGCCAGGTCTGTCACCTGACTGACTTATGATTGCTGCTCTGTTCCTGGGTGATCCCTGCTTGTCTGGCAGTTTTAATAATGTTGATTGCTGTGTGTATTTTCGTGCGTTCTGTGAACAGCAATACTCACAAACGTTCCCCCTTTTCTCTAATTTGCCTCTCTCTCTTAAATAAATAGGTTATAAACTGGCTATGTTTGTTTCAGTGGTGGTTTCTAAAGAGAGAACTGACAAGCTGGTTTCAGCAGCTATATTTCCTGGGCAGACCATGCTGTAGGTGTGTGTGATGTGCAAGTCATTATGTAAAACTAGTCTCCCTGCACTACATTGTTCTACCGTAAGATGCTGCAAATTTGGAGCAGATTTAGTTTGCTGTATTTTTCAGACCGAATCTGAATAAAATGGAAATTTCCAAATGGACTCCAAACGGCGTACTTTGATCTTGACACAGAATTGCTTGAATGATGAAGCGAGAAAGTGGTGCTTGCATTTTGTAAATCAGGCACACAGGCCAATCTTGCAGCAAGTTGATTGAATCGGTTCGTCTGTCTTTCCTACCACCCTAAGCCCCTTGGTGCATTTGGGAAGAATGTGATAGCGGGATTTGGTCTCCCTGAGATGAGCGGTGAGACTTTTTATACTCAACTTCCCAAGACACAGCTGCTGAGCAGATCATTGTCAGTCGAGGCTCAAAAACAGTAGCACAAGTGTTTCTCAAGTGTGTGATTTGAATCTCATGAGAACGCTCCTTTATTTTAGCTATTTCATAAAATAGTATTGTTTAACTTTCAGTCACTGCAATTGAAGATGAACAAAATGATGAATTTGTTCACCCTTGACTTTGTTTAAAACATTTTTTAATCCTACTTTATCTTGACTTCTTTTTGGTCAGAATTCTGTAAACAATCACAGTCTGCATTTAGTGATACCACTCTTTTGGTACAATTAACAATAGCTTATACCTAAGTCATGAAAATGACTAATGACATTATGAAAATGGAACGCACCATTGTTGTGCGTGTGGTGAGTGTACCATAAGGTATTTGTAAGGAGAATATGTCACATGCACTTATGAGAATTACTTGACACTTACTTCATTTTAACAGTCAGGATGCAAAGGCGCACTCAATGAGCCCACACTTATAACATGAACACTGACAGGCCCCTTGCAATGTGTTCAGAATTTGGAATGGTTCAAAAAATGTTTCACTTGCCTGCATCTCACCTACTTCATCCTTACTTTACTCTTGCGTATTGTATAAGTGTTCGCTACGACCTTTTGCCTGCAGCACGTAGAAAAAAAATGCCTATGGAGCCTATAAAAGCCTATAAAAGAAATAGTATGATTTTATAAGTATGTCATATTTCTTTTAGTTTAAAATCTTGAAATAATATTAAATATAAACATTAAACATAATTTAAAACATCCAAATCCAAAGCATTTCTGTGTAGGACAGGGCTCCTCCCTTTCAGAAAACAAAAGTAATTTCCAGAATTTTAAATGAAATGTTCGAATGAGGGATTTGTTGATGTGATTTGCCTTTCAGGGCCACCGTACACTGCAGCGTTTTACATGCAGTAGGGTTGTTTCTTTTCACATTCAATGATTGAGATAAAGTCCCATGTATGTTGAGCTGGAAGATGGAGGAAGAGCATGTTTTGGCTGAGGGCCAGCAAAACTTGTATACAAAAAATGTTTCAGGAAAAAAGATGTCAATGAGAATCTTTGTCAAGATATTCCTAAAGGACACTTGTACAGCTGCATTCACACTGCCCTCGGTAAGAGATGTTCAAACGGCCACATCCACATAAAAGTTTATGTTAACGCGTCTAAATATGCATTTCAGGCTTCTGCGATCAAAAATCACATGTAGCTCTGCAAGTGCCTGCGACCATTATCGGGCTCTAGGTAAATGTGTGAACATTGAACGCGCGTTATTAAAATAAACCAGTTGAACTTTTACCAGTCGTGGACTTGGATTTGAAAGTGATGTATGGATTTGTGCCCTGCTGGAATTCCATGACACCAGGTCCTTCATATACAGTATCAGAATAGAGCTGTGAAAGACAAAGCCTGGAGCAAGACTTGCACTGCTTTGACGTTTCACACCTAGCCTCATGTAAAGATTTACACAACGGATGCACCACCTGCTCAGGAGCCCACTAGGCAGGTCTGATGTGTGTGTGTTTGCCCGTACATGGAGGGTTAGTATTGATAGGGATCAAATTTGCTTCCCAGGTTAAGTTGGAGTAAGTCAAGTGTTTTTTCATTACTGTCTTTTATCATCCATGACAAGGAGGTGATCTGAGTTTGCTTCACTCCCGCAAACGTATGAATTCAATATCGTTTCTGTGGTGTGTAATGAAAACAGAACATTTATCACAATATTAATATTTTTTCTGACCTGGAGATTGCACAGGAAAAGTCACTGACCTCTGAGAACCTCTGAACGTCCTGTGTGAGGGTCCCCACACGGGTCCAGTTGTGGTAGTTGAGAAACTTGACCACTGCGGGGTTCACAGCATTGTCCGACGGAACAGTCCGGAAGAAGTTAGGGTACTTTTTCTTGTCTGCCAGAACAGGGGTTGTTGCTGCGAAGGACAACTGAAACAAAAAAGTTGGAGAAATATTGTTCGTATGAAACACTTTCTGCAAAGAAAAATACAATAAACAATAGACACTTTAAATAGTCAGAATGTGCTCTGTTTTTAGTATTTCTAGTAAGAAACGGGTTAGTGAATCGAAATCAATGGATTTACAGGTCTCAAGTGTGCCTTTCCTGTCTGTCAGTTCAGTTTGTAAACCACGCTATTGTGGTCTTAGCAAATAGGCACAGTCATGTAATTTGAATTAGATTAATAGATCAGTGATGCTTTATGATTTAACCCCCCCACTTCTATAATCATCCTCCTACCCCCCCCCCCCCCCCCCCAACATCTCTCTCTCTTCCACCCTCCTTTTCTTTTCTGTCCAGTCCAAGTTGCTTTAAAACTGTTTGTCCTGAGGACCGTATAAAAAAAAAGCCATAATTTGTTTTGAAAAACTTTGCAATTTCTTTCAAAGTGATGCGACATATAGAGGTAGACAGTCCTCTGCCAAAAGTTTTTTTTTGTATGAGTTGCAAACAAGGTTGGATGTTATTGTAAACATGCTAAGGTGAAGTGTGTGTGATTGTGTTTTTTTCCATGTTACTAACAAGGTTGGACTAACAAGTTTCGATGATATATTTAAGTGGCTAACGTGTTGCGGTGTTGACTCTGAATTCCTTCCCTACTCCATACTTAGTGTAGTATTTAGTGCTTTTGCCATTTTGCAGTGCTGTCCGATTCTACAATTCCAAAATTGAGTGCCCCAGAAATGTCCCAGAGGTCTCTATGAAAAACCAGTATGCATTGATGCTCACTAGATTGGTGAATATAGACCACAATGCATTGCATCGGAAATTATTTTGCCAAAAAAAATGTATTTAAATGTATTTTCTTAATAAACCATCAACATTTTTATCTTTAGAAGACAGGGGATTTGTAAATGATCGTCGCAAAATACTCATATCAATGAGATTCGAACTTTGTGAAATCAATGACATCATATCCGTTGTTTGAGTTAAAAGCTTTTCTGCTCTTCAAAAGACAACACTTGGAGAGAAAAAACATTCTGAGATCCACACATATGCACACTTCAAGCATGAAATGTGCTGTACTTTTGAATTTGCTGTTTAATGACATACACAATTGAGTTGCTTTTTGAGCACTAATGAATGAAAAACCACGTTGCAAATCACAACTGAGTGCAAAAATACCTAGAAATATTGGACTGTAAGTTGATGTTTAGTCAAATCAAATCATTTAGGAGCTACTGAACTACTATGGTTGTTGGATCAAATTAAAGCATTTCCACTTTAAAGCTGCCAGTTTAGGTTTCTACGGTGGCCCAGAAGGGTCACAACACAACACATTAACGCTCAACACAATAACTTACCTCACAACACATTAACTCACAACACATTAACTTACCACACAACACATTAACTCACAACACATTAACTCACAACGGAAGTAAAGCTGCAATTGAATATCTAAATTCAAACTATTTCCACACGTTGGACTGGAATGATGGATGGATCCGTTTTTACTGCCATCACATGTGTGTTGTCCACTGTGATGACACTTGGTAGGTATGGTAAAATAAACCTACCGAACCTCAATCTAAATGGTATTTTCCATTGATGTCTTTCATTTGAAACAATTTATTGGTCGATTTGATTCAATTAGCATCTTGCCTAAGACAGATCGATGTGGTCGGATCGTAGGAATATAAATCGATTCGTCGATTAAATATGACACGCCTGGTGGAATATACAGTTGTTTTTTTTTTACAAAACCATTAAAGAACCCCCCCCCCCAAAAAACAAAAAAAACAAAAAACAACAACAATGTTTACATTTTTTGTGCACACAAATAAAAAAAGGTTCATATAGTGAAAATATTTTCTTGCTGGTCAAAGACTATTATCAATGTTGTGATAAAGCTAAGTTCGCAACACAAAAGCAAGAAAATTCAAAAATCAATGTGAATTTCTTGTTACGTTATCTCTTTTATCAAGAACGATTGTTGTTCCTGTGTTTATTTTGTGCTCAGCTCCTGCAGAGAGAGCAGGAAATTACTGCAGAATTTTTATGATACTCTTTGTCTTTTTGCTTGTATTATCTCCGGTTCTACACTGGAGCAGTTTTTAGCTATTATTAGAAAGCTGCTGTCTCTGTAGCTTTTTTTTTTTTTTTTACAGGATAAGCAAGAAAAATAGATGAATAGATCTGCTTTTGCTAAAAAAAACTAAAAACCAACAGCTCTGATTGGTTCTGGTGGGAATTCACTCTAGGCTGGTCTGCTGAACCTAACTGTGATTTGTCTTTGAATAATGAAGTGGCTTCTGTATATCACAAGGAAGCCAGAAAGATTAATCAGAGTCATTATGCCGAGATCTTTACTCGCATTACACCAAAGGCTTTTGTTCCTGATTGCAGCCTTTGTTTTTCTCTGGTCAGTGTTCATGCAACAGATTTTCCTTAGGTTCCAGGTACGTTCCAGTATCTCTGACAATTTTTTAGTACTTCTCTTTATCACTGATCTCTAAACCAATTCTACGTGAATTTTGCAAAAAAGTATAGCTAAAACACATCTAAATAACTGGAAAAAAGTTCAATAGTAAGTGTAGTCAAATCAAACTTTTTGTGTCTCCTTTTTAAAAAAAAAAAATTATCATTTCTTTCAGTTTATTCCCAATCGAATAAAGTAGATTGTCCTCAAGCAAAGCTTTGCCTCCTTACTTGGTCCCCCAATTTTTGAATACAATATAATCATATATAATTCATAATACAATCTTGTTCAAGCACTAGTTATAGTACCTCAACTAAAATAACTGCTGTTTTAATATGGATAACAGTTCCAATAATAAAACTTTTTGAAATAGGCTACATATAAGTGACACAATTAGCTGTCACTTAAATTAAAGGATTTTTGCAGGAATGAAAACAAGTTATAGCTGATGTGACATAATGCCTTCCTGAAGAGAACCAGTCAGACAGTGACACTGGGACCAACCTTAATAAAGGTTTGCCCCTCTTTTTTTCCAAGTGCATTACTTTTGGCTATTGTCCATTTTGTATTTGTGTTCATTTATTTAAGGGACAATAAGTTTTTAGTGCTCTAAAAATGGTGAGACACTGTAAATAGGCAGGATTGTAGCTTAGGCTTACTTCCATCCTTTGTCTATTGCTGACCATGGCCAGCCATCATCTTTGATGCATCTTACACTGGCATTATTGGCAAACAGGCAGACCACTGACTATACATAAGGACTTGACTCAGTAACTCCTCCCTCCTGGCGTTCCAAATAAGAAGTGTCAGCTTGCTGAGAAAAGCCTAAATCCCATAGACTTCTATAGAGAAACAAAAAGCTATTACTCAGTTATTACATTTGTCAGAACAACCATTCCTGCTCTGCTAACTTCTTTTTAACATATAATCCTTTTTTTCATGATATTTTTTATGTAGTTTAAATTATTCAAGTTATAAACTGACCAGAGGCCTCAATAAAAGTATGTGGCCTCAACATTGTACGTTTGAAAACGTTTGATTGACAGATATTGTGTAGCCCGCTTTCAAGCAGTTGGGGTGTGACCTTCCAACAAACTCACTCCTATTTGGTGGGAGTGGTTGCTATAGAAACAAAGAAATCATCAGACCGACTCGTACCAATCACTGCTTACTGACATTATCTGGTTCCAAAATAGCAGTGTCCATAATCGCGAAAAAGTGGCGACTCAAACGTTTTCATTTTTTTTGAGTTGGAAGTTAGTCATTTTCTTGTGAAGTCAGACTCATTTAGTCCAGTTCAAAGATACAATCAATGGTGCAGACATAGGCTGACCAGCTGCCTTGTTTGTTTTTAGGTGGTCTGGTTGCTCACCTTGGTACTCATATCACAGAAATCCTTACAGATCATATGAGTAAAAAATATACCCTACCACCTTCAAGGGGCACAGATAATTTAATATGTTGCAACTGAAGCTCATGACTCAGGCTTATACCACATTCTTTGGTGTGCTTTGCATTCAACTAACATGTGCAAACTCATAGCCCATGCTCAGTTTGAATCTGTTATCACAACCTTAGAACATCAGCTCCCAATTTTAATTATATTGTTTTCACCATTTTGCATTCTTTATTTGGGATTGTGATAAAAAGGGGTCCGGACTTTGATTAGGAGATTATTAGTGGTTAATTCTAACAAATTAGCCATATATATCTATGAATACTGGAATACAGGTATACTGTTCTGTAGGTATTACAGTTAGTACTGTAGGAGGTACCTGTTATGAATCGAATCAAACCATATTGAGCTGAAATATTATCGCAAAATACAGTAATGAGGTATTAATGTCCCTGTTTTCTTTATTTTTCTCCGGCTAAATCACACAGCTTGTTCATTAAGTCAATGCTCCAGGATCCTTTGGAGAAGAAGGTTAACAAAACAGTTTAGTAAAAGTGTTTGCTACTGCACGAAACATGGGGTGATCCTTGGATGTATTTAATATTCGAATGAGGCATTTGGCTCACCATGGGAGCACACAGCTGGGGAGCTAGAACTAGGGGAGAAGCTTTACACCCCACCTAGACTGCAACTACATCTCATTAGTAACTAGAAGATGAAGGAAGACATTTTGGGTAAATTATTTAGGACATAAATGCAATTAAGTGATTCATTATATTAATTAAAACTACGACGTGTTTACAAACATTGTGATGAAAATAGTTTTACAAAACAATATCCCTCTTGATTTCAGTGAGTTTTAGTTATTGTTATAAGATTATTATTACCGTATTTTTTGGAATATAAGTCCTATTTTTATGCATGGTTTTCCTCAGGGTGTGACTTATACTCAGGTGAGACTTATATGTGATTAAAAAGAATTTGGCTCATCTGTTTGTTATTTTTCCCACTAAGAACCTCTAGAGGGCACTGTGGTTGTGTGTTCCAGTATTTGCTACTGACAACAACGGAGAGGAAGAAGATACTCTGGTATTCTGGTGTGACTTAAAAATTATTTTTTATCCTTTATTATGTATTTTTTTGGCGTGGGGAGCCGGTTTAGCTCGTGCTGGTTTGCGGTGCCTTCCGTCCATGAAACCAGGGTTCGACTCCGGGCTGCTCCCTGTTCCCTTCTCTACCTCTGTGCCGGTCCCAAGCCCGGTTTGAGAAGGTTGCGTCAGGAAGGGCATCCGGCGTAAAACATTGCCAAGTTTACCATGCGACTTGTTCGCTGTGGCGACCCCTGATGGGAGAAGCCGAAAGAGGAAGAAGATGTATTTTTTTGGCGTCTGCAACTTATACTTCAAAACAACTTATAGTCCAAAAAAATACTGGACTAGGGAAATCTTGGTGATGAGACAAAATGAAAGGGTAGAAAAAAGAGGTAACATTTTTATCTTACTTCTTCAGTTGCCCCTTTGCTGTATTTTACTTAAAAAAGGGATGTTCTCAAACTAGTTTACTGTGTTAAAAAATGCATAAAAAAGAAAAAACAAGACAAAAAAGAAAAACATGAGTAAACTTAGTTAAATTAACTCAGGAAAAAATGAACGCATGGTGTAAAACTATTCTGATGACTACAAGCTCAAAAACTGAATTTCTTGAAAAAGTTTGATTTTCACTGAAAGTTCAAAAGCACAGATCTCAACTACGCTTCTTCTGGAATTGTTGATGTAACCAACAGCTTATACAGTCCCTGACAAAAGTCTTGTCGCTTATCCATTATGTAGAAACAAAAGCGTATAACCTCACTTTTAATGAATCCATTGGTTTTAGAAATGTCTCATATGAAAGCTAAAACCCTCCTAAATTATGTTCAATGTACTAAAATAAAATTGCGTCACTGAAGAAAGATTGATCATTTAATGAACACAGAAAGGTCACATTTTGGCAAGACAAAAGTTTTGTCGCCTACAGACTAATGAGAAGATTTAACAAATAATTTACTTCAAAAACAAAAATATGTTGCATAACATCAGTGAATTAGGTAGTGCTACTGTGAGATCCATATTTAATATCTTGTATGACTTCCATGAGCTTGAAGGACAGCATCCATGCGGTTTGACAATGACTCATATAATTTATCGATGAAGTCATCAGGAATAGCAAAGAAAGCAGTTTTACATGCCTCCCAGAGTTCATCAAGATTCTTTGATTTCGTCTTCCACGCTTCCTCTTTCATTCTACCCCAGACATGCTCAATGATGTTCATGTCTGGTGACTGGGCTGGCCAAGTCCTGGAGCACCTTGATCTCCTTCGCCTTGAGGAACTTTGATGTAGAGATGGAAGTGTGCGATGGAGCACCATTCTGCTGCAGAATTTGACCCCTTTTATGGTTGGGAATGTAAGAGGTAGCTAATACTTCTTGATATTTTAGGCTATTGATATTGCCTTCCACCCTGCAAATGTTTCGCACACCCCCATACTGGATGTAACCCCAGACCATGATTTTTCCGCCACCAAACTTAACTGTTTTCTGGGTGAATCTTGGGTCCATGTGGGCTCCAGTTGGTCTCCTGCAATATTTGGGACGGCTGTGATGTAATTTAACTGAAGACTCATCTGAAAAATCCACCTTCTGCCACTTTTCCAGCGTCCATCCTTTTAGCATGCTGTGGGCCTTGGCAAATGCCACACGTTTTTTCAATTGCCTTTTGTTTAGTGCTGGTTTCTGGGCACTGATTCGACCATGGAGGCCATTTTGAGACAGAATTCTACAAACTGTTCTGGTTGACACAGGGACTTGAGGTGACCAGGTCTGGTGGAGCTCTGCTGCAGTGGAAAAGAGGCTGGCCTTGGATTTTCGAACCAACAAACGGTCCTCCCGGGCAGTTGTCTTGCGGGGTCTGCCGGACCTGGGCTTGTCAAAAACATCTTCAGTCTCTTCAAATCTTTTTCTTATTCTTTGTACTTGACGCTGAGACATATTGAAGGTGTCAGCCACCTCAGCAGTGGATCTGGTCTTCAGCCTCTTTATAATCAACGGTTTGGTCTCAGGGTGAATCTTAGGCATGTTGTCAGAGGTCAAGTTGCAGTTGATGTAAAGGCCTGGTGTGCTGGGGTTCTTTTTATACACACCCACTAATTGATTGATCAGTAATTGATCACAGGTGAGGCTGTAATCTAGGATTGGGTGCATCATGTGACAAGGCGACAAAACTTGACCAAAATGTGACCTTTCTGTGTTCATTAAATGATCAATATTTCTTCAGTGAAGCAATTTTATTTTAGTATATTAAACATAATTTGGGAGGGTTTTAGCTTTCATATGAGACATTTCTAAAACCAATGGATTCATTAACAGTGAGGTTAAACGCTTTTGTTTCTACAAAATGGATAAGCGACAAGACTTTTGTCAGGGACTGTAGAGTTCGCTATTGTTAAATTAGATTTCAATTATCAGTATGTTGGGTAACGATAAACATTAACGACCCACTATGACCTATTGTAATAGCATTCTCTTTTAATTCTGATTCTAGGCAAAATCAGAATCCTGTATTGTTTTCTAGGACATAGTTTCCGCAGAGCAGCAGTAGTTTATTAGAAAATCCCCTTTTAGTTGTGGGAGGGAATGTAAGCCGTTCCTGATTTCCCATTATCCCTTTGTTTACACTCTCTCCCTATAGCTTACAGCCCCTCACAACCCCAATATCTCAAAAAAAGCAATCTTTAATTATTATCACCTAATTTTGACATTTGCTTTGGAATCTGCCTGCAAGTACTCTTTTCTCTATCATTTTTCTACATTTGTAATGCCTCTAACAGTAAAAAATGATGTTCATATATTGGTTTAATTCCTGTATACCTGCTTAACAATCATCTTTAATATTTCTTTTCCATACTATTGTTCTAAGAAGTGATTAGCTCAGGATTATCTGCTGTAGTGATTTAGTAAATGGTATTGAAGAGGTGTACAGTAGAGGTACGGAGTGGTTATTCTCTCAATAGGCTGTAGCAAAAACTGCGTGACAGAAGAACACCACACAATAGCGCATCCTCTCCTCAATACCCAGCTTTTGTTGGCAGAAGAGTGATGGCCACCTCCGTTTTCAATAACTTGCATTGTAGTGCATCGTCTATTCTTGCATGTCAGTCACAAACACTCACTAACTGTTCTTATCTCCAATGTATATTCTCTACTCAATGTGTCAAAATTGTAATCTGGCATTAAACTTATGCTTTGCAAGCTCTCTGCTATTTGGATTGCCCCAGAAAAAGCATTCAGTCATGCCAGCTCTGGTGCACAGACGTTTTCCCTCAAGCACAAAGGGTTTCCTATTGCAGCCCTTGGCCATTATTCATCCTGTTTGTCTTTTACCAAAACCCCATGTAGGAGACAGTGCATGAGAATTACATGTTCATATAGAAACGGAGCTGGGAACATAGTAAGAGGAAAACAGAAACATTGAAAGGGAGGAAAAACTAAGAACTTTAACAAAAACATTTTCAGTTCAGTTTGAGAGTGAAAAGCTCTGTTCACACCGATTGTGATTCATTTGCCAATTTTAATGTTAAATCGATGTGCAGACACCATTGGCAATCCAAGAAGTCAGGTGCGTAGCGGTGATGCAGTAAAAATTCAGAAACGCAGCAAATACTTTGCCACATTGTTTCCAGAGTTCAAATATATGAACTGTTTAAAAGATTTTGTGTCATGTCTTATCTCCAGTTCAGAGAATCTTTAAGCCTTCAACTTTAAGGCTTAAAGATTCTCTGAACTGGAGATGTAGTAGGAGTGTCACTCTGTCACTCTATGCCTTAGAACCAGGAGCCCGTGTTTCCTCTTTCACCAGTTAAGTATGAAAGCTCCTGCGTCACGATTTAAGTGGCGGGCACGGCGAGTCAGTTCAGCTGCAGCGTGTTTTAAGCGTTATTTCTTCCAGAAAAAAACGGTTTCATTTATCTTCTGTACATCCGGATGATAATTATTGTCCGCGATTATCTTCTTCATCATATCAGGATGTTTCCAGCCACTTCTGAGTCAGCTGATGCCATTTCTCCGTGCAGAGACACAAACTTTGCTTACAGCGATTCAGGAACCGCTGGAACCAGCTGTTGGTAGCCGATGAAGAGCTGGTGTGCTCTTTATTTCCTCCCCCAGAAATTCCTCGAAATTCACGCAGCATCTCAATCAGTTTATGTGAAAACATGAATATTGAAATGCGAACAAGCGGGGGAACACTGTATAATATTGTTATTTTGAAATCTGTATAAATGCAAGTGTGATTTAAAAAGAATAGCAAGACAATAAAAGTAAACTTTAGACGCAGCTCAGTGGTGAGTTGTGCTAATTTTAGAACAGGCCTGCGAGCGACTTATGTGGCCCTTGAGGGCCACTGTACGTTCAGACTGGGATTTTACACTTCAGAGCTAATTTCAATTGAAGTCAATGTAGAGACGCGATCAGAGGTCCTGCAGTGCCTTTTGTGTGACGTCGTAGCCGTAACTTGTTTCAGGTGACGGGACAAAAAACCTGAAACATGATATTTCCACAGTTCAAATATCTGAACTGTGGTGAAGAATTAGGAAGTGTTGATGATGTGATCAGTGGGTGGAGTCTAAAACCAACAGGGAGGAGAATCTGATCGTTCTCGCCCTGAACTTCACGGTATTTTTCTTTTTTGTTTGGAGACAATAATAAAAAGTTTCTCTAATTTTATTCTTGTTTTAGTATTTTCTAATGTGGGACAAAAAGTCATCAGACTGGGTCACAGATAGAAGTATCGCTGCTAGTGGCCGTCAGTCAGACGCAGCTCCTGCAGCAGATGGTAAACATGATGAACCCAAATAAAGCTGATTACTGATGTTTTTGCAGAGTTCTATAAAATAAAAATAAAAACTAGATCTCTCCACATAATCAGTATCTTTTGTGCATTTACTCTATATTACTTATACAGTCATACACTCATGCCACAGTACTTTTGGCAGTAGCTCCTCGCACATGCGACGGGAGCATCAGATTTATGAACACAGTTTTTGGACAAGCGTCCAGCAGCAAATTCGCCGGGAGTTAAAGCAGAGGCGGATGTGAAATTGAATGCAGCGTAAACAGATTTTAAAACAACTAAATAGCTGAGCTTTATCTGTGGCAATAAGCTACTGAAATGCATACATGTCAGATGTAAAAATGAACTGTGTCTCAGTGGCAACTAACTTCCACCTGTTCTGTCCTGTACCACATATCAAATGGATCATAAAGGGTTTTGTTGTAAAATACAGTATGTGTTCGGCATCCTGGACATGGCGGTTTCGTGGGGCGTTGATCAATAGCAGGTGTCACTTGTCACCAGCGGATTTGAGAGATTCAGAGGGAAGAGGGAAATCGGAAATCCACCTGGCATCACCTTCACCATGAGCCGGGTCTCCAGAACTGAGCCATTTTTCATCTGTCAGCAGGCTGACCTTGACTGATAGGACTAAGAAGCAGTGTAACATTGCTATCATTAAACAAGGGGTCACTCTCTCCTATCAATCCAGGTATAAAGGAAGTGGTGCATATTGACTGAGTGCTTGAGAGGCTAGTAAAGAAGCTTGTTTATGTTGACGGATGATGAGCCAGCACTTTGAATTGACATGGGGTCTTCAACCAATCAATGAATCTATTGCTACCTCTCATGAGAAATACGATATTTGTTCCTCGGTTCAGTAGGATTTGGTCCAATCGTATTTTTTCAGATCATTTTAGTGTCTCAGATCACATTTAAGCAGCAGAATCTGTGCAGAGGAGGCGAGTGTTGAGTAATGCTGTTCTGCCACCTAGATCCATAAACTATGCTATTTATAATCTGAGATTTAATGCCACAACCTGAACTCTTGCTGCGTTTCCCGTTGCTGCCACTTGGCTGTCTATGAATGATTAATGAGTTGGTGCTGAACTTTAGACCATTATTGTTCTTTTCTCTACCCCACCACCCCACCTGCTGTATCATCTCTTGAGGAAACACACAAGGTAAAAACTGAAAACCATTGTGTCCTCATAATTGCTATAAACCTGATATGGGGTTCTGACAAGGGCATCATTTCCTCTTCATGAGCAGCTACAGTCAGATTTTAAAAATCTGCATTCATTTAGTCGATTAGCTCTCGAAAAAAAATGTTTTTTTGATTTGAAAATACATTTGTGATCATTTTTTTAATCTGCAAAATAAATGTGTCAAGTTTGATTGTTTAACTGAGCTTTAACGGAAAGATTTATTTAGCCTCAGGGATAAATGTGGGATAAAGCCCATCGAGACGACTGTTGTTGTGAATTTGGGCTATACAATTAAAATTGAATTGAATTGAATTAAAGGACCAACAGAGGCCTTTAGACTGGGGAGATGTGCAAGAGAAACTAAAAAAGAGAAGAGTATGGTTGCCCCGGAAAAGGCTCGCTAATGTTAGCTTGAGACTATCAGCTCGCGAAGAACGCACAAGCAGAGCTTTCTACGACAAGAAGGAGGAGGAAACCGGGTTGTCCCTCCCCCCAAACCAGAATTGTGTTTCCAATGAGCTACTGCCGCTGTGCATAAAATAAGTCTGAAATAACAACAAAGGCTTTTTGATTTTGGCCAAAAACCACATAATTATAATTATTATATTATTTTGATCTAATTCATAATTTCCAGAACATTTTAAAGATAGTCTCCCTGCAGCTTAATGTGAAGTATGGAATAGAATAGAGTAGATAGAATAGATAAACTTTATTTATCCTTCAAAGGAGAAATTTTCTTGTCTTCAATAGCAATGAAAAAAAGAAAACATAAAAAACATACTCAACATTACATGTTTTACCTATTAAACCAAGAATTATAATGTAATTTTGTGGTTATAGAACATGTATATCAATATAAAATCAAGGAAATCTTCAATTATTTATGCTTTCATATATTATGTTGATATTTCTACATATAGGATTGTTTTGTTTAAACCACCTTCTCTGCATCACTATAGTTAATATTTGCTTTATTTTGGTATAATAATTCATCAAGCAAAACATTTTTTTTTTAAGAGTTTCTTATAATGACTGGTAAAATCTGCAATAAAGTCCCTTTTTTTATCCCTGTGATGTTTTTTTGCTTGATAAAAAGTGGTACTGTTCTCCATGTCCACAGATAGTCCTGCTCTACTGCAGCGCTGCATTGTTAGGCATGAAAACCTGCAACAAGCCAAAGAAAAAGGCATCAAAAACCTCCTCCCTGAGGCGGAACATCTCTCTATATTAATCCTCAATGAAGTATTGAATTGTTTGACAAGTCAGCTAGTGTTACTGGCACGGATTTTTTTCCAAGTTTTTGCTGAAATGCTGTTCAATTTTCGAGGATTCGATTAGTTTTGTTTTTAGATGATTATTGTTGTTATACATTGCAAATATTTTTGAACTTCCCTTTTCAAATTTGACATTAAGGAGGTCTTATTTTTTACTACTTCCAGTGTTTTTTTGCCAGCAAATATGAATGAAATATGTGTATAGGATGAGGGCCTCAGTGCTTGTGTGAAAACAATCTTCAGGTTTTTTAGGCAAATGATAATATTGAAAAATCAAGACTACTTATTTCTGAAAAGCAGCCTGAGAGCCCCCTGAATCCCCTTCGGGGTTACGGCAGTTGCTGGAGACTATCACAGCGACTGTTAGGCAAAGGGAGAGTACACTATGGACTGGTCGTCAGTCTGTTCACAGGGACTAAAATACTTCCTCCTAACTTGGTATAAATTAAATTACCAAGATTATTGCACTGGTTTACATTCAGTCAAAAAGAAACCATGAAGCGGTCCTGCATTTTTCTCCACCACTCATCTTCTACTCCCCTCTTCTTTTCATGCCTGACCACCAGACAGCTAATTTTATTTACAGGCTATCCCGTCATATTATAAAGGAAGATAAAGCCTTGGAGTATTTGGTAAATAGTGCATACTTGTATAGCGATACATGTAAGAGTCCCAGTTGTCCAGGCACACACACTGATGGCAGTTCAGCTGCTGAACACTGGCACCAAAACATAACCAGCAGCAGCAATGTGGGGTTCAGTGTCTTGCCCGGGGACACTCAACCCCACTGAACCTGCAATATTCCGATTGGAAGTCAACCTCTGCACCACAACCGCCCATATTTAACAAAAAATAAAAACTGTCCATCTTTTATTCAGCTTCTTTCTTTTAAATGTTTACACAGCTTTCTAGTGTTTGTAATTATTTTACAATTTACTTGACGTCTTTGTTATTGGAAATGTTTGGTCAGGTAAATAATACATCTTGTTTTTTGTTGAGCCGTTTTCCATCATTTTTTAGTCGACTTTAATTCTCGTAAATTACCCACACTTTGTTTCAGTTTATGTTTGTCGCAGCTGCTTCAAAAAATCTGTACATTAGTTTTAGATTAGATTGTTCTTCCCTGCCTTCACACCGAACGCCTGTCAAAGGCTTCAGATGATGCCTGTCCACCAGATCCCTTTGATTATTATTTTATTATAGTTTCTTGACCTAATAGAGTTTCTTTCCTGAATTTTTTTTTCCGACAATGTTTTTTGAAATTCACAATAGCTGCTAAACTTGTGTATTTGGGTTGTTGTTGTTCACCTTTTGGCACATCCCTACAGGGGTCACCGCAGCAAATCAGCTTTCACTGATCCGAACAGGTGGTTTGGCAGAGATTTTAACACTGGATGCCCGTTCTAACAAAACCTTGTATTTCATCCGGTCTATGGACCCCCTTGAGGCTACATAGTAGGTAGTCAGTTGCATGCAAGATCTTGCCCAGCGACTTATCGCACCCCCTGGTATTCAAACCCAGATTTCCTATCAGTGCTGCACTACACCAACTAAGTCATCCAGCCGCCACATTATTGTGCATTAGGGTTCTAATAACAATAGAGTTGAACTTTACCCTCTCTCGAAGTCCAATAATGGATCCCTACGTGTGTTTTTGCTAAAAAAAAAGTCTCTTTTAGCTTTCAGTGAGTGACAGTTGAAAGTCTTTCATCTGCACCCTTGTCTTGTGATTTTGCTTTAGAACTATTTTAATTTTAATCCATAATTGTATTTTTTTGTAATGTTAGTGTTTAAACTGTTTTTCTTTTGTTTGTTTGTTTGTTTGTTTTAAGGTTATTTTGTTGCCTTAACCCTTTGACTTCTGGATGACCAGCAATGCAAATTAGTCCTTTAAAGAGGACTTTTCTTAACCTAAATACATCCCAACATGCTACCGATTGAACTCCTTTCGGTATCTATAGAGAACATGTGTAGCTTTTCAATGATGCCAAACGTGAAGAGGCAGAGCTCTGGGAATTGCCGTTTTTGGTGGATTAAAGAAAGTTTTGACAGGATAATTTTTTTTCACCACTAGTCAGTGGTGCGTGTGATATGAATCTGTCGCACAAACATTTACGATAGTTCCAAACAATCAACACAAACTTGACTGTCATTAAGTTGAATCAACAAAATGACAGCTTCCAGTGAGTTTGATGTATTCTTACAGCAACAACAAAAAAGACCCGATTTCGTTCAAACCCGACAGTAAGACCTGATGTAAAAGTACAACAATTGTAGCTGTATGTTATAGCCAGCAAAAACCTTTTTCCTTGTACTATTGAGTAGTTGTTAAATCTAAGCCTGTCATAGAAACTGGAAAGCACCTTCTCCATTTTTCATCCCTCAGTTTGATTTTTTTTTCCTATGTTTTCCTTCGTATTTGTTTTGGCACATGCCTAGGATAATATTGATGGACACACATGGTGACTCTCAAGTGGTCTTCTCCCTTTTTTTTTTTTCTACTTCACATTGCCAGAAAATATCTTGGGGCAATAGTTAATGAACAGCTCCCAAGAACCGTACAGACTCTGCCGGACTGCAGACGCCTTGGGGCATTGACAGACCGACTGGAACTCACTTTCCAGCATATCTCCAGCCTATAACTGAGCTTGAACAATGAAGTGGCGAGGGGTCTTTTTAAACAGAAGAAAAGCCTCTGTGCCGAGAATAAATGACCACTTCACAATTTGAAAAACATTTTTGGGTTTGGTCCTCCAACGAGTAACAAAACAGCTCTGTACGATACGAGTGTGAATATCTAAAATATCTCAAACTAAACAGAACTAAATGATTGTCAATGTTTTTCAACATTGGGTTTGGTCATCCAACAAGAAATAAAACAGCTCTGAAGATACGAGTGTCAATATCTACCATTATTTTAAATTTTCCCTGGAGGAAAGTATTTGGAAAACTCAACAAAACTAAGTGATTTATTTCAACAAAAAGTTGATCTTCCTTGACATCAACCGATCAGTGCAAGTGATTTCAAAAATAAGGTCATTAAAAGCAAGTAACTTACGCACATTAGTTTACTTTGGTGTAGTGTCAGGTCTTTTCTAACTGTTAATGCCGAGAGAAAGAAATAATGTCTCACTTCTGTCATTTGGTTGTATAACAAATATGAAGAAAATACAAGAGATAATGATACGGAAATATAGCCTTTTCCCCACTATAAGGCGCACGTAAAAGCCTTTATTTAAAAAAAAACCTATAATCTTTAGCACATTAAATATGGATTAATTCTCTTTGTCTTTAATGACATTGAAGATGTAGACGGCGCTCTGTTGAGATGTCAGTTTGTTTTTTGTTGCAAATAAGGTTGGGTGCTGTGTAAAAATGCGAAAGCGGCTAACGTGTAGCTGTCTTTCTACAAGTTACCAACAAGGTTGGGAGTTAGCGTAGTAACAGTAACGTTTTTTTTTTAGCGGTATCAGTCTGTTCTTTTACGTCTTACAAACAAGGTTGAGGATAACTAGTATTGTGGAAACGCTAACGTGGCTAACTCAAGAATGACAATTGCTGTCAACGTAGTCAATAAAGTTTGCCCAACTGATAGACTCATCTAACTTTTTTGTCTCACTTATATGACATAATTTCAATAAATACACACTAAAACATGATATTCTCATCCAAATCTTTTTTTTTTAAAAGAAAAGGGAAATTCAACTGTCAACCACACTCTGGAGCTGAACATAATAGATGAATTTAGACCAGAAATTTGGAAAATTGTTTAATAGAGTTGGCTTAAATGGTTTCTACTGTTTCCTTCTTTTTCCAGTATTTTTTTAAACTTTGCTGAAATTCTCATTCACTAATATTTCACATTGTCAGTGAATTGATGTAGAAGTCCTTCAAATGTGTTTGCTGCCTCTATGCAAGTGGGTGTGAGCCAGGCCTCTATAAAGCGTCCATGTCGATCAATTACAATATTAGCATCAGGAGAAGCAACCCAGTAGAAGGCACCTTGAGCATCTTTAACTCCATCTGGATAACATGGGGATGGACGTAATTAGAATAATTGAAGAATAAGACACCTTGTCTTGTTATTGATGAATACAAGTAAAGAAAAAGAAAAAGTTAGAGTATAAACATTTAAGTGTCCGGCATGACAGGTCTTCAACAGAACTAGAGCCTTACATGGGAATGGTCATCATGTCAGTTTTTTAACAGAACTTTAATCTAAAAAAAACAAAAATGAATGGAAGTATTTAAATAAAAAATAATTCGGTAAAAGTATGTGTGCTAATTTATTGGAAAAGAGATTTAGGTCTAAAAACAAAGTATAAAAAAGAAACCGTCACATCAAGTTAACATCAAGTAACTTGAAGTCACATCAGACTCATTTTAACCCTTGTGCTATCTTAGATGACCCCACCCTTACATTGACGTGTTCTCCCTACCATTACAAAGGTGGATAAAGGTGGAAAGATTTCATGTAATTCATGGACACCAGTGAAGATCACAAATCATTGAAGAAAAAAGGTTCAGTGCACTGTCTAGTGGGTCTATATGACCCAACTCCCAACGATAAAGTGCTTAGGATAGCACAAGGGTTACAAGTGTGCATGAAGTCAAACAATGTCAGAGAATCTGCTGGAGTAAAACACCCCCAGAAGTGTATGTTAAGGGGGCTGTGTCACGCAGCCACTATATACAATTTGCAAATTGTCTACATATGAAATTTAGGTCTTTTGTGATACATGTGTGATATGTATATGTAATTCATGGGGTTCCTTGCAGTGGCAACGTCTATGTAAGTATATGTTTGCATGTGATAAGTGCTATGGGACGTGAATACCAGGCATCCATTGAAGAAAAATGATGACATAAATGCTGGTATAATGCTTAAAATGTATTCCAGCAGAAGAAAAGTAGCACCTTTTTCAGTTTAGAACACCTGCAACTAAAGTAAAAATAATTACAAAGGGACTGAGTCAATCAGCCATGGATTTTCAATTATTTTTCCAGCAGTGTTCATGAAACAGCCTCAGCTGGGAGAGATGCTGTAGAGTAGTTAGAGCAAACATGAAGGAGCCTGATAATTCATTTCAGTGAACTTCCCTCACCACATTTTTTTTCTGGGCTGGAAGAGTCTCTCTCTTCTGAGCATTGAGTGGAGAGAAAAAAAGCGGCAAAGATGTTGCTGGAGGGAGAACACAAAGGTTGTTCAGAAATAAAATAAAAAAAACTCTCCTCCAGTTTCATGCTTTCCCTCTTGCCTGAGCTCCATCTTTACTCTCTGACTTTTCAATTTCCAAAGACCTGGAGCAGCTAGAAGGCTAGCTCAACCAGAGACTGTACATTTTTAAAACTCCATCTACTGAGAAATACGAAAGACACAGCTGAGTTCTGAAGTGGTCTGGAAGTCAAACAACAAGAACATGAAAAACCCTTGAGCATGGATGCGTTACATGTGAGACAGTTAAACTGGTGGACTATAAGTAGGTAAAAACAATCTCCAAAATAAACCTGTTCTGAGATTTACAATTATTCTTAACGCCTGATTTACACTGTCCGTCTGCGGTTTATCTAATGTGCATCTCCATTGCATTGAGTAGGAGTCCATCTCATGACCGTCACTTAGTTTATGCTGTCTCCTCTGCATGTCAGTTCTGTCCCACCTCCCCCTTAGCTTAAGTGGTTTGTCCTGCAACCCCCCTGTCGAGTTCATTCTGTTCTCTTCGCTCATGGCCATGAATGCTTCCAAAATTAAACTTTCATCGTCAATGATGAAAAGGGACGACGGTGTAATCTGCAGTGTAAATGTGAGTTATCTTGTGAGCAACTCACCTTAAATAAAAAATAAAATGTTATAAGTTTTTACATTCATAGTAAAGTGTTTATTTTGAAACCCTGATCTGTTTCCTATTTCAGCGCCTTTTTGCTAGGAAATAGACGCTTAGAGGGCCTGGAAATAGAAATCCTGCATAAAGCAAGGCATTGTGGAGGGTCGCACGTCAGACGCCGGCATGTCTGAGATGACTGTTTCTTTTTTGTGTCAACACGACACAACGGAAATGCACTGCAGACGAAGTCAATCAGGCTTTAGGTAGAGCATTTTAGGCAAGACTCCTTCCAGATTCCCACTCCGATCATTTTGGTGATCTATTGTAAAAGTGTTCCCAGTGGTCTTTTAATTATGATTATGCCATGTCTAGGACATATTTTCTGCAGAGTGGCAGAAGTTCATCGGAAATTTGGCTCTGATTAGCAGACAGGACTATTGGTGAGTTGCAACCTCGCCCTCCTTCCCCTTCCCATTGCAGAAAGCTCTCTGTTTACTCTTTCTTTCGCTAGCTTACAGCCCCTCCCAATCAGATATTGGAGCTATCCAGTCGACCAGTTTTGAGCCAGATTCCAGCTGAGACAAGGAAACAAAGACGTACATGGATCTATTTGTCTGTCTGGATGTAACGGAATGGAGCGGAGCAGGAAGCTTGTGCCCTGCCCCGCATATTTCCTACGTCACAAATATGCTCTTTTTCAAGCTACATTTTTTTTGTCTGTTCCAGGTTCACAGTAATTTTAAAAAAGAAATACTCATAAATCCGATTTTAAGTTCAATTCTTTACATGTGTCCTCCATCATTAGAAAAATGCAATAAAAACATGTTAAAAACACTTAAAAGACTATTTTCGTGGGGTGGGTCTTTTGCCCTCAAACATTTTTTGCTGTTAAGGTTGGTATTTATGCCCCTGACCAACTCAGTGAGCTACAGACACCAAATTGTCTGACCTCGGGATATCTGAAGCATATTACTGATGTCAACTCAACTTTCATAAATGTACTTTTAAACATTTTTCAAAACTATAACATCAGAAACAAAATTCTAAACGTGCAAGTTTCATTTGTGTTGTAATGGTAAACCTTTTTATTAGTGAGTTCTCTCAAGATATACTAGTATTATCGGCATTATCTCAACAACAAGCCAGTGAAGGTAAAGTGTAAATTCACTAATGGCTTGGATGATTTGTTTGGTTTGAATGAGATGTCCTTATACTTTTAAGCATTATCAGGCTTGGCCGGTGTCTGCCAGAACCTTCATGACACCAGAGAAAATGTCAGCATTATTATGGCAGCAGGTGATGTGCGATTGACTTGGGATTTTTCTCGGCATTAATGTCTGTAAGCAAGTGTGGGTGGGGGAGGGACAGAGTGTCAGTGCTTACTCTCAATTATGTCCTTTTTTATATTTAATGGTGTTTATCAGAGTTAAAGGTCAGCAGTTCTGTATTTATGTGCCTTTCCTAATGCTGAGTGGGGACATCTGGAATCTTACTGATCGGTCTGTGGCGTCTCTTTAAAAATGCAAAACGCTTCACCGCAGGGAACAGCGACTCCCGTGGCGCTAACCTATTGAGCAGTAAATATCAGGGAACCTGGCCAAGACATTTTTTTCCCCCTTTTGGAACCTTTTTATACTAATGATAGGAACTAATGTGGAGGAATAAATCGATCTACCAGGCTTAGGAACATGAGACCCAAAAACATCCTGAATGTCATTATACCATTAAAAAAAAAAAAAAAAAAGAGTTAAATTATTACCAAAGCCAGGAGGAAATCTCAAAGCATCCAAAGAGCAGTTATTGTAATTAGGAAAGTTTAAAAAAATAGTGGAAAGACTTGCTATGTAGGTGATGATTGAGTTGTGTTCAGATGCAAGCACAGTGGGAGTGAAAAGTGGATTGGATGAAAGTGTTGGAGCTTGAGGAAAGGGAGTGTGAGTGTGGAAGGTGGGGGAGGGGAGTCAGAAAGTGTTGTTGACAAAAAGTACAAGTTATGCCTGTATTTTTGCATTTTAATGGCCAACAGTAACTGTTGAGTTCTAAATAAATGATTAACACTTTAACACCAGAGATATCACCAGTGATGTTCTCTGGCCTACCTTTGACTGTTAACTTGACCAACGTAAAAATCAGCTGATTCTTTTGCAGAGAAAAGCAGCTTTTCATATCGGCTTTGCACCGATATTATGTTGACTACACTACCCCTGTACAGTACGGCATTGCATATCCATATAAGGCTGCTTTTCTGGGCTTCTGAATCTGCTGGAAATTCCATTAAATGCATTCACAGTTGAAGAGTTACGATAGTTGAAAGAATGTCGACGCCCAGTTTTCATCATGTTACAGAATTCAATTTTGGTGTCAAAAGTCAAACACTGTAGTCGTCAGTTATACCGTGTTCACTGAAACTAATCTTATTTGGCTATACTTGTCAAAAATGCAGGCAAAATGGCTTCACACTGGGACAATACTGGCACTCACTCTAAGATCAAGGAAGTGGTGTTATACCACGATTATGGGGCTATATCTGGACACCCAGAAAATATTGAACATTGGTTTACTTGGATGAACTCATGCTCCATTCTTTCAAAGTAGCATTGACAGTGTTACTGCAAATCCTGTAAATGACAGGTAGAGCAGGATTGGCCTGCTCAACACGGGCCACAAAGGCCTCCAGTACATTCTTTTTCTACAGTTTACTAGCTCACATCTGCCACTCACAGTTGGAAAAGGCTTTTTCAGACTTTTTCTTTCACCATTCTATCCCGATATGTGAAAGACTTGGTGTCGTATAATTCCGTCCGCACACAAACTGCGAATTAATTGATCCTTCATGATCACTTTTCAAACGGTTGGCACTTCCGTGAACTACAAGGGACGCCATCCAAAACCGAGTCTCTGATAGGTCAAAGTTTGACCTAGTTTAACTTTCAACACGCGTTCAGTAGATGCACGTTTTGTGTGTAGAGCCTCAAAACGGTTGTAAAAACGTACGTAGTGAGTATATGTGAGTTTGGAATGCAGACACCCAGAATGCACATCTACGAGCGTTTACATAGACTTCTCATTAGAAGTGGTTGCTTAAACACTAGTTGCCGAGGGCGGTATGAACATAGCTTAAGAGTGTAATTCTTTGAGGCAAGGGACTTAATGAGGAGGAGCCTTCAACATTTGTAATTGTTTAGTCCTTTAAGGATCTTGTGGGCATTTTTTCATGATTTTTGCGGCACAGATAGCCTGACGTTGCAACTGTTTTCTAAAAAGTTGCAATGTAAGTGGCAATATACTTTTCAAAAATAAGTATTTTCAACTGAAAGTACAATTTTAAAAGTGGTTGTTTTTACCCATTTTACTGAAATGCAATTTTTGTGTAACTGTAAGGAACTAGTGGTGTAGGACTCAAACTTGTTGGAGACTGAACTTGGGGAAAGAAGCACATCTATTTTATAAAAAAAAATCATGTACATTTAATAAATAAACGTATTAGTTTAATAAACAAATGTCTGCATTTGACAAAGAAATGTATCCATTTAATAAACAAACATATCCATTTATTAATAAACTTGAGCATAACAGAAACTAAGGCAGCAACAAAATGATGACTGTATAGTTGACCCAACGAAGAAGAACTGAAAACCGGACACCTAAATACACTGACGGGGTTTAACTGAAATGGAGACAGCCGTGGATGATTAAACCTGAACCTGGTGTGACTGATAAAGGCAGATAACTCAAAAAGAACACTACCATAACCAAGAAATGTAACCGACAAGGTGAATTACAATCCTCAAGGTACGCCACAATAAATGCACAGCATTGATGAAATCCCTTATCAAATAGCCTTAAAGTTGAGTCATAGCATTCTGACTTATGGTCTTCTCTTTAAAAAAATCCACAACTCATCCAAGTAACTCTATCAGTCTGATGAAGCTACTCATTAGCCCTTTTCCAAAGACCACTTGGATGAGGAAGTGCTTAGTCAAGCTGTTTTTATAAGCTTGAAACATCAGAACCCTTTTCCATTTGGCCGTCATGCTAAATCCTCAGAAACAAAAGATGTTTCTGTTATACATCAATGAAGCTGTTTGTAGGCTGAGAAAAGTGGATAGCTGAGAACAATTACAATTTGAATAATTAACTATCAAAATGTGATTGCGATGAATTCATGGTTTATCAAACCTTAGGGGTGAGATTATGTAAGTTTGTTTCCTCCCACTCTCTTACAAGCCAATAATCTGTTCAATTTGACAAACTTAATATTTAATGGATTCATTGTGTTGTGAATTGTATGTGCTAGGCAAATATGTCTATTTATGATTAAAAATAATTAAAAAGGCATTATTTACAAATGTATGTGGATGGATATATATGGATATGTATACAAGTACTGAAAAACCCAAGGTAAAAAAACTACCTGTCAGATCACTGGCACTCAGCTGCTAACCAGTGAAGAACATTTTCTGGAAATGCTTTCTAAGTAGATGTACAAACAATGTTAAGAAGGAATTCAATCCAACAATAGATTTTTCCGCCCAGGCCATTTCTGCTAGACAGCACAGCAGCCTCCACTCAAGCACTGTCAAAGCTTTCACAGGAAAACTGTAACCCTGCAAAAACCCTACAAACACTACAAAGTCACTCTGATCAGCGTTTGATCTATTTTTAAATTGTTCCTAGTTGTCTTTTAATTGTGATTAAAAAACCTGTATAGTTTTTTAGGACATAGTTTCTGCAGAGCGGGAGGAGTTCATAAGAAATTCTGAGCTGTGGCCAGGGGCCTCATTTATAAACGTTGCGTACGCACAAAAGAAGGCGTACGCCACTCTCTACGCAATAGTTGAGATTTATAAAAAGCAAACTTGACGGGAAAATGTGCGGTCCTTCACGCAAGCTCTGACCCAGGCGTGCGCACAAAAACGGGTGAAATGAGAAACGGCGACACCGTCGGCAGATGGAAGAAACACGTGAAAGTGAAAATGACAATCCTGCCTCTCAGAAATAACATGAATACTTCACAAAGCAAGTCTTACAATTAACAGCTAAACGAACACCCATTTGATCGATCAGCAGTGAAACAAACAAAACAATCAAACGAAAATTACAACAGAAATTCAAATGAACACTTATTTGGAAAAAGAAAAGTGAAATATGTTCTGCAATATTGGCATGTTGTGCAATTCATCCTCATAAATAATATAGTTAACAGAACGAAATAATGTACAAAACTGATATTCTCGTCAGTGTGTCCGTCTGGCGGAGCAGATATAGGTGTGGGCGTGCGGACGGACGTACTAATTATCCACTGGGGAAAGTTGTTTTCATATTAAAACATTTCTTCATAAGCTATGGAAGTATGGTATTCATGCATATGCCTTTAGTTTGTTTTATTTTTGATAAAACAATGTATGGCGTATGTCTCAACCATTCAGAAAGCAACAAGAAATTACATTTGTGCTGATCAATTTCCCATTTCCACGTGGATTATTACCGACATCTGTAGCTTGTCAGATGCAATTAAATGGATGGAAATAAAATGCCCCATCACAATGCGTAATGACGCACAATGGCTGATCTTACGCTCTTAGAAGATGTGGCAAATGGAAGAATTCGGAGTGAACGCATCTTTAGACAGCAAGAAGACGTGCTGGCAAATGAGGACGAGTGGCTTATGAGCCGGTTCCGACTTCCTCGAGCCGTCCTGTTGGACCTCTGCGGGCTTTTGGGCCCGGCGTTACTGAGGAGCACTCGGAGGAACCACGCGTGTCACCCGGTGCATCTGGCGCTCCGGTCCCCCCGGCGCATGCATCTGGCGCTCCGGTGTCCCCCCCCCCCCGATGGAGCGCTGTAGCCTCACAACCTCGAATGGTTGTGAGGCTACAGCATTTTCGGCGTCTGCCACCGTTTGCCACTCAAGTGCCTTTTTGGCATTAGTAATGCCCACACTGTGCCCTCCAAACAACACTTTTCTCCTTTTTTCCACCTCGCCAACAATAACTTCTACTTCACATTGAGTGAAGTTACGTTTTTTTGATTTCCTCTCTGTGTTTGCCATGGTTCCGCAATCAATGAATATTCATTTGTGGGCGTTTCACGGACTATTTATGGGCAACTATGGGCGTGTCATGAAGCCGCAAAAAGCTGCGCTGCATTTAGAATTGATTGTGATTTATTAAGGGAAAGATGCGTAGGATGTGCGTGCGCACGGTTTAATAAATCCGAATATTTCTTTGCGTACGCACGTCCTATGTTTCATCCGTACGCCATTTCTGACGCAAATCCTACGCAAAGCTTTATAAATGAGGCCCCAGGACTGGTGCGGAGCAAGCCCACCCCCATTTCCTATCATCCATCTGTTTACACATTCTCCGCTAGCTCACAGCTTCTTACAACTCCAACCTAACATTTTTAGTGCAGCAAAAATGATATGCTATATCTGAGCAAACCAGCCGTAATGTTTAGAAAGAGCCAAATTGGACGAAAAAAATAAAGAACAAATATGTTTGGAGCCGCAAAATATTAAAATCCCTATTTAATAATGAATTTATAATGAAGGCAACACATGCAATATGCATCTATATTAGCTATATTAGCCTACTATCAAAATGATTAAGTTGCTACAAATACAAAATGAGCATTAACGATTAAATGTTTATTTGCCCTGCAGTGCATTCTGCAGAGAACGACGCGTCACGTAACTGCTCTGTTGTGCAAGTTTAACTTCATTACAATATCAGTGAATTATGTTTCATTGCTTTGATAAAATTAAAGAAATGTAATCAAAATCCGATTTTTGATGTCATTTTTATTTTGAGGATTTGAACAAAAAACAACAAAATGGAACGTGCGTGATGACGTGCCCCTCTAAACAGTGCAATAAAACGCAGCCTGCGTTTATAAAAAAAAGAAAACAGCAGCCTTTTGAAAAGGTAAAGTATATAAAATCAAATGAATACAGTTAAGTTTGATTTCTGTGCAAATGCCAAGCAAGTCAGTGCAAGGGTAAAACGCAGCAGCATCCTCTTCTCTTCTTCGCTGTACATCTCTGCAAAGACAGTCAGCTTGCACTCGAATGACAGAACAGCTTCAAGCATTTGTGGCGCCTGCAGACTTTCATTCAGCTCGTTTAGGTGGCTTGTCACAGTCATCCACCAAAAAGTGCAGCTTTTCGAGCCACTCAGTATCTTCCAGTTGCGGGAAGTTCAGGTCTTTGCTTTTCAGGAATGTTTTCACATGTTCGAAACAGACGACAAAGCGACGCAAAATGTCCCCCCTGGACAGCCATTGGACTTTGTTGTGTAGCAGGAGATCAGAATATTCGCTTTCAACTTCATCAATCAATGCACGGAACTGACGGTGGATCCTTTACATCTGCCACCTGCCTAGCGATCCGCTGCCCTGCAGGTAGAAACGTGTGTCGCAGGCTATGATGCAAATCTTCGTTCACAGAAATGTTGAAATTTAATATTTATTCTACACATTCTTACAGCATTGGAAAACGTTAAGAATGTTTGGGTCTTGTTTTTCCTCCTACAGAAACCATATTATAACAAAAAATATATTTCTCTCTCCCATCTTTTTACATTTTCAAACATTTTTGAAAATGCTCCAGGGAGCCACTAGGGCAGCGCTAAAGAGCCGCATGAGGCTCCTGAGCCGCGGGTTGCCGACCCCCGGCCTAGGTCTTTAAGGCATGGTCTTAAATAAGTCCAAATGTGTTGTTTTTCTCAGGCTCTATTTACAGTAATATAAATTCTGAAAATGTTTTTTGTCCACATTTTGGGTCTAAGTTAGCTAAGTTTTAAACACATTGTCCAATAAAAATGAGGATTTTAAATAAAATGTGAAAAAAACAGGTTATAGACCTGTATTTAAAGCAGTCTGGCTCAAATGAATCGCATTGCAGAAGCTTAAAAAAAGAAAACAGTTTTAGGAAACTGTTTCGATGCGGCTGGGTATTCCACATCAAACACAAACATGCTTTTAATATGACAGGGGTATTTATAAATTTATAGGATGCTTCTACCTCAACTTTGAGTGTTGTGTGTGTTAGTCTCAAAGAAGATCAGACCTGATGCTCTTTACACACTTAGGAACATTCTGCCCCACTTTCATATGTCCTATTCCACCCTGCAGAGTTCATGGGTCGTCAGATAAATGCATCTCTAATATTGTTTGCATTGTGCACTAATATTGCTGAATTTTTGTATCGTATTTTCTTGCATTTACACAAGAAAATACGAAGGTATGTTGTCAGGGGAAGCAAGATCATCACTTCCCCTGACAACATACCTGCCAAAGCTTTGAGAAAGAGAAAGATTCAAAGACAAATTCCATTCTGAACTAATAAGCTAGCTGGGCTCCTCTGACTTCTTTGTCTCTCTGGTCCTCATTCAAGCTAACCACTAAAAGGTTTGAATTAAAATTTTAAACATAGCTCTGCCATGCAGCCTGCATCTCAAGACATTTTTATATAAACCACTCTTCACATAACCTTAAGCACTGACAGTCACGTAGTTTCAGTATCTCTTAAGATCAAAATCCTATCCCCAAGTCCTTACATCTCTATCAGGCAGCTCAAATGTTTACCAGCATCCCAATACCAGTAAGTTGATCTATTCTGCATTGAGGCTGCTGTAAAGATTCTTTATTGTTGAACTCAGTCCGGCTCATCAGCTTTGATGACACTTAAGGATCACACTTTAAATCCAGAAGTGTCGAGTACCCCCTCAAATTGGAGATGATATAATGTAAGATATGTCGGCAAACGATTGTTCTCGGCGATGGACTTCACAACAAAGATATGGGCTCTGATATAAATAGCTCGCCTGATGGTGCTGTGAAAGAAAACTTGCTGTCAAGGGACGGAACTACAGGGGGGAAAGGGGGGCAGCTGCTCCCTCAGCAAAAATGTTTGCCCACCAATGTTAGAGTTACTAGTAGTATCTTCAATGAAAAAGATTAAGAAACCATCAATAAAAGTTTCTATAAGTGTTGCAAAAATTGCAAAAGCAAAACTTTTCTATGAAATCTTCAGCCCCTCAAATTATTAGCTACACCTCTATATGGTGTATGCCGGCTGATCTGCCCCATCAGCACTCTGGTCTTAGCCAAAATCCTTGTTGTGGCAAGAAGAAATTCTCATTTTTTCTGTCCATAAATCCAAATGTCTAACCAGCCAAGCACATTGCAGCAACTGGCAGCAATTTAGGCATGTAGATATGGTCAAGATGACCTGCTGCAGTTCAAACCAAGCATCAGAATGGAGAAGAAAACGTATTGAAGCGACTTTGACCATGCCATGGTTGTTAGTATCAGATGGACTGGTCTGAGAATTTCACAAAACTGCTGATCTCCTGGGATTTTCACCCACAACCATATCTAGGCTTTACAGAGAATGGTCCAGAAAAAGAGAAAATATCCAATAAACAGCAGTTCTATGGTCAGACATGGCATGTTGATGTCAGATGTCAGAGGAGAATGGCCAGACTGGTTCCAGCTGATAGAAAGACAACAGGAACTCAAAGAGCCACTGGTTCCAACCACAGCAGCAGTAGACCACACTGGGTGCCGTTCCTACCAGCTACAATTCACACAGACTTATCAACTTCTCTGATGATCTCTATTTCTGTTGCGACATTCAGATGGTAGGGTTAGAATTTGGCATCAACAACATGAAAGCATGGATCCATCCTGCCTTGTATCAGTGGTTTAGGTTGGTGGTAGTGGTTTAATGGTGTGGGGGATATTTTCTTAACACTCTTTTGACCCCTTACTAGGCTGTGGTTCCAATGCCACAGCCTACCTGACTATTGTTGCTGACCATGTCCATCCCTTTATGACCATAGTGGACCATCTTCTGATGGCTACTTCCAGCAGGATAAGGCGCCATGTCATAAAGCTGGAATCATCTCAGCCTGGTTCCTTGAACATGACAATGGGTTCACTGGACTTAAATGTCTCCACAGTGATCAGATCTTAACCCAGTAGATCACCTTTGGGATGTGGTGGAACAGGAAATTGGCATCAGGGATGTGCAGCCGACAATTCTGCAGCAACTGCTTGATGCTGTCATGTCAATATGTCAACCAGCTTTTCCCACAATCATTTTTCAAATGTAATATTTTACTTCCAAATAGTTTCACCCTATTGTGGTGAAATAATCTTCTCCTCTTTTCTTGTTCCTTGATCTCTCCCCCGTCTACCTCTAAATGAGAGGCGATGCTTTAGAGTTTAGAGTTAAACTTCCTTTTATCGATCCTCCATGCTTCAGTCTTTCCAAGCAACTGTTGTGGTTTTAATGTCCTGTAATGGAGCCAGGGTCTTTTTGATGTCCCAGTGAGGCTTTGTTTTGATAGTGTTTCCAAAAGATTTTTATTTAAATGCCAATTCACCATTACTGCAAAAATGCCTGGTGGTGGTAAATCGTTCTCTCAAATGTAACAAAAAGGAAATTCATGAAAAACCTAAAGTATCTGAAATTGAGAGCAGCAACATGAAAATGGTTTTTAAAACATTGCTTCATTTGAAAAGAAAAGAGGGCTGTCCCAAGTGATCCACTACGATGGAGTTTTAGAGCCACCAAAAACGAGATTTTAAGTCGTAAATTTATGAGAAAAAAACCTTGTAAATTTACAAGATTAAATTCAAAGTACAGTGAAGCAGCAAGTGAACGCCACGCAGCAGCAAAGCAGACCGACTAAACTTAGTTGAACAGGTGAGCTGAAAGTTTATTAATAACGTTCCAAATGTTTAGAAGCTCATTTGTTTGATTTATTAATGTTTTATTCATTGATTGGTGGTTTGTAGAATCTCTGCAGCCTTTGATGAAGACATCGGTGTCCCTGCAGATGTCCACTTCAATCCTTTCTTCCTCCAAATACCAGATCTCTAAGTCTGCCTCTGTCTGAGGAGGAGCACTTTTGGGTATTTTCAACGTTCTAATGCTAATATAACAAACCCCACTGACAATAATCTGATTTTGAGTCGCCAAGAAGTTCAGAATTTCTTTGTTTTTTAAAGGTATTTGGAAATAAAGCTTCACAAAATGCTCTACATATTTCATCTTCAAGTTGGGCTACGATAAACAGACAACTTTGGTGTATTTTCCTCATTAATTTATGTCTTTTCTCTTAAATTTACTAGATTTTTTTTCTCATCCCAGACATCCCAGAGATGAGAGAAAGGCGGTGCCTCAGAGATGCAGTCGTCTTACTTTCGGGGTTGGAAAATGAGCTGCAAAGATAACTCATATTTCATAACACATTTGTTCCTTAGTATGCCAAAGGTAATATATTATCATATAGATGTTTTTAATTTATTCTGAAAGGCTTAAGAAAAGTATGATCTAGGCCCTTTCAACGTAAAAATGAAATTGCACAAACATGAAACAGGAATTAAAAATAGTTTGATTATGCAAGTGATAAGCCTACATCTCACAGCTCAAAAAAAAGTCCTATCATTAGTTGTTCCCATTTTCAGGAGCTATGAAAGTCCTTCTTTGATATTGAACCATTTTAAGCCTACCCAGTGGTCTTCTAAGTAAGGGTTAATGCCCGACGAAGTATGCATTCTCATTTTTTAACGCACGCCGTGGAAGCCTTTCGCGGAGGAAGGTTCCTTCTGCGGAGTGCGTTAAAAAGGGATAATGCATACTTCGAAGTAGATTAACCCTTGTATATATATATTTATATATATATATATATATATATATATATATATATATATATATATATATATATATTTATATATGCTGATCTTTCCAATGGGTTGAATAAAGCATCAGTTCAGAGAGAAAGTTGACCTCTTACCGCTTGTTTTTATCCAGATAATGGAGCAAAAGGTAGTTTTAAAGAAGCCAGCCCAGTGATACAAAACATTTAAGCTAGGTGACCGGAACTTCTTTTTTTTTACCGTGCGGTCATCCTGTGGTCTTTCACTTTTTAACGCACACCCAGCAGCCAATCAGAATCAAGTATTCACCCGGAGCATGGTATGTTTATGATTTAATTTTTTCCCAGCCATAATCTCTAACCCTGTGCTGTTTTCTAGGACATAGTGTCGGCAGAGTGTCACGAATTAATTCAACATTTTCTCTGAGTTGTGGGCAAGACTGTTGACGCAGTGCAACTCCGCCCCCCACTTTCCGTCCCTATTGCTGAAACCTCTCCCTTAACGTCTCTCACCTGCTAGCTAGCTTACAGCTCCTCACACCTCCAAACTGACATTACCAGTTCAAACAAAATGGCTACCAATATTGAAGCTCTGCAGCTGTACTGTAGCGCCTGAACGCTAAGAAAACAGACAAACCAGAAAAAGGTAGTTTACTACTGAAGATTTATTAATGGATTTGGATGACGGGCTTGGAACTTGTATTTCCCTGAAGGGGGAAGTGGAGGGAGCCATGCAAGTTGAGGAAGCCTCTTCCTGTGTAATGTTGTGCAAATTTTCTGGCTGAATGTTTACAAATGGTTAAAAAAAAAAAAAATTCCCATTCATTTTGGCCTATCGCCACACAACAATTTAAATAATTTATGTATCAATACCGTGTTATGTTTAGCCAAGTTTTTTATACACAAAAACAGATTACAGAAATGTCACCCCAACTTCACCTTCTTTAATAATGATGTCAATTTATTCTTATAATCCATAAGATCAATCAATTCACCTAAAATACAACAGTTTATGGTATTCTGAGTGATTTTCACAGTTTATTCATATGATGTATCCCCCCTGCATTTTGTACCAGTATCCAACTCTGAAATTGTTGTTTTCTTATTTTATCTTTTTCTCTAAGAATACGTGGATGTGCATGATTATGTATGCATAGTATTCTGCTTTTTTTGCAGAAAGAATTCCTTTGCATGTTTATGTATGCATATTGATAAGTATTCTGCTTTTTTTGCTTCCTTTAAAATCGCGGTATTCTTTCTACTTTCATCCGCCATATTTTGTGATTTTTATAAGCGTTCTGATGTTGTTTTGTGTTGTGTTTAATAAAGTTCTTAAAAAAAAGTTCAGGAAGCCTCTAATTCCAGAAGGAAGTTTGCTTAGCTGGGTCAGAAACCTGAAAGAACTTGAAAATCGCTGAGCCGAGTAAACAAACTAATACACAAGGAGAGGAGCATATATGCAGCAGAATACAGATCTGCTCCTGATTCATCAGGATTTGAATAAAGAGATCTTCTATTGCAATTGCAATTGCAATGTTAAGCTTAATTTTCTTTATTTTTGTCCTCCATCATTAGAAAAATGCCACAAGAACACGTTAAAAACACAATTTTTATCGGAGTGGGTCCTTAAGTCCTTGCACTTAGAAAAACGCCATTTTTCAGCTCAGAAACTGCTCACATTAAAACCAGACTACACAATGTGAGCAGATCAGCAAGCAGCTGAGGGAACAGGCCTCCTCCCGGTGCACAAATGTGTTCCTGTGAGAAACAGCCTTCATTCACACAACTCCTCAACAAACTCATCAGAATAAAATGTGATTTTACTCTGCAAGGCAAACAATTTGCTGATGCCTAGGAGCTAATTATTAAGTAAGTTTTATAGTGTAGCTTATTTCATGTCCTGGTTTTATGATTTCAAACCCATTTTTGGATGTTAGTAGTTTCCCTTTCATAATTCTGCAGGGTTTTCGTATTGGATCAGCTAATTCGATATAAAAGGCAATTTTTGGAAATCTACTGGTCTGTTGGTCAACTATTCACCCACTATCACATCCAGATAAACAGCTTTTTAAGATCTCAAAGTTGTACCTACTATGTACGGCAATCACATAACAAAGATTCTTCTCATAAAAAGATGTATGTTGTCTCCCAGAAACCGGATGGTATCAAATGGAGTGTGTCTCTGAGTTCTCACTCCAGTCATATCAGCTTTCAAATCCTCATAGCCCTGAGACAGCAGAGAAGTATTCTAAGCACTATTCCACAGCCTGTGGCATCCGTTTATTTGGTAAAGCGTAAAACACTACTTAACACACATGACTCAGACTCTAAGGAAGTCTTCTGATGAAAGCAGTAAAATAGTTACCTTTTTTTTTACTTCCTGTAAGAAGCATGTATAAGTATAAACCTAAACTGTAGACTTTAAGCTATAGAGCCCCATTAATGTTAAGCGATAACTTTTTTTTCTTTTTTGCCAGCCCTTTTTGGTCTTTGTAACAGATGAAAAAGTTGGTAATAAAAGACTGTGGTCTCATTTTTATTTGTGCAACCAGTTAATTTGTCTGTCTTTACTTAAAAACCTCATCAGATCCCTTTTTTTTTTTTTTTTTTTTTTTTAACTTGTCCTGTCCAACAGCTAGGCAAACAGATGAGAGCTGAGGGCCTCTTGTGTTGGACATATTTTATTTTAACAAGAGGGGTTATTCATCTTCAGACAAACCAAAGGTATGTCTGAATAAACCCCTTTTGTAATTGAGGCCAAAATTTATTAATTTCAATCATGTTTGAAAATCTTTGGTGTTGGACCGGACGGAAAAGGAAAGAGGGGAAGAAGAGAGAGGGACGTTAGAGAGAGGGGGGGGTAGGAGGGTGATAATAGGAGGGGAAGGGGGGTAAGACCATGAAGCAGCATAGAGCAGACAGGTTTACTGGTTGTTTATCGTTACGGTACGGTTCAAATGTAGTACAAAAAGGGCGGGGCCTGTTCACACACACTCAAATATCAACACACCTGCTAGCCGCAAAAATGTCCACATGTCAACATGCACACAAAACAGATAGTGTTCACGAACGCATACCTATGCCTTTAAACCAACTAGTGAGAAATCTTTCATTCATTCAATCATGCAAACTATTAGTGCAAAGGTGAGCTAACACCTGTGCTCAGGTGAGTGTTTATGTTCTTCTAAAATGGATGGTGGAATGTGAAAAGAAGGAGGAGGAGCGCCCAGCCACCCCCACACCCATACCCCCGCCGCAGCAGCAGCGGCAGCCGGAATTCCCCCAACGCCACACGGGAAAAGGCAGGGAACAACCGCCCCCCGGGCGACCAAGACCGCCACCCAGGCCAGGGCCAGCCGGACCGCCGCGAGGCCCCCAGATCCAGAGAGCAGGGAGGCGCAGAGGGAAAGAGAGCGCCGCCCCAGCCCAGCCAGGAAAGCAGCCCCCCGCCGCGCCGGAAGAGCCCAACGCAGGGCCCCACCGGAGAGGGACGCCCACAGCCCCAGACGAGCACCCCACCACCACCCAGGAGTTCCGGGCATCCCCCCGCCCCGACCCCAGGTACGAGCCAGGACCCCCCAAGGGAGACCCGCTCCGCACTCCAGGCAGCCACCCACCCGGCCCACGGTAGGTCCAGGTAGGAGCAAGGCAGGGGCCCGCCGCCCCCGCCCAGGAGGGGGGAACCCCGGGGAAAAAAGGGCGGCCCACAAGGGATGTTATAAATATGGCCCGACCAGGCTCGGCCATGTTGGAAGTTTGGCGGGGCCCAGCGCCCAGGGGCAAGGACCAGGACCCACCCCCCAGGGACACGAACACCCCCGGCTCAGGTGTAATATGAACCCCCCCACCGTGCGGAGAGAGCACCGCCGGGCCCAGGGAGCCGGCACCCAAGGGACACGGCCGCCATCGCCAAGGGGCCCACACCCCCCACCAGGGAAGGGGTAGGGGACAGATGGACCCAGGTCCCACCTTCCTTGTAAAATGTGTGTGCGTGTATGGGTGTTTGAGAGGGTGTTTGTGTGCATGTGTGTGTGTTTATGTTTGAATGTATATATTGAAGGGGGAGGGGTGTGTGTACTAAGGGGGGTGCAGTTAAAATTGGCGAGTAGGGCACTAAGGGGACATCTCCTGATTACTCACAGTGATGTCCCCTCACCCTCCACACCAAGGGGCCCTAAATGTCTAAGGTGCGGTTAAAATTGGCGGGTAGGGTGCCAGGAGGACATCAGCTGCTTGCTTGCAGTGATGTCCAAGCACCCCCCCTACCAAGGACCCTACATGTCTAAGGTGCAAATAAAACCGAAAGAGGGGGGGCCCACTCCATACGGCAACCATAGGAGGGGGGCCACTCCCAAGTAGCCCCCCCCAAGGCGCATCGCAGGCTAGACCCCCCACCCCCTCACCCTAATATGAGGTTATATAAGGAAGGGGGTAAGTTGGGGACAGCTGGTAGACTGTCCCCCGGTGGTCAAACAGCCGTCCCCCAGCCCACCCCCAGCAAAGGGGCCAGGGCCACCCAGCCCAGGGGCCCACCCCCGGAGGCGCCGACACCCCAGGCCCGGCACCACCCACCCCACACAGAGAGAGAGGAGCCAGAAAGCGTCGCCCCCCCCGGAGCAAGCCCAGGCCCCCACCCCCAGACGCCGGCCCTAGAAGAGCTCTGGTCAGGCCTCGACGGGACCGAGGAGGCCAACCGGCCGAGGCAACCACTGATTGCCTCAGCGGAGACCCCGACCCGCTAGCCCCCCCGACCCGTACTAATAATGGGCCCCCCCTCCCCCCCAGAACGCCCCCCCACAGGACAGGGCCGACAAGCCCCCCACCCCACCCCACCCCAGACCCCGCAGCCGAAGCGGGCGACACCCAGAGCGACCGGGGGCCCCGAGAGGGTTGTCCCGTCCCGCCCCAGAGCCAGGGAAGGGCCGATCCCAGCCCCAGGTGCAGATGGGCAGCCCATCCGGCGCCGCTGGGCCCCCCCCACCCGAGCAGGGCCCCCCGCCAACCCCCCCCAGCACAGGCAAAGGGACCACCCCCCCAAGCCAGACCACCACCCCACCCCCCCACCACGCACCCCCACACCCAAGCCCAGAGGACCACGCAGCGCCCCAGCCCGCCCCACCCAGGCACCGGACCCGACCCCCCGACCAACGGAGCCCCCCACCGCCCCCGCCAGGCACCGGAAGCCCCGACCCCCACCCCAAACCACGGCAGAAGGGCAAGGAGCAGCGACGACCAAGCCCCCCACCCCCTAAGTCATGGAGTCAACCACAGGAGACCAGAGAGACTGAATTCTTTCAAAGTTACTTGAGCTTTGGGCTGACATTTTTTCCAAGCTGATATGATCAAACAGCAGATTTCTGTGTTGACTTATGTTTATATTTTTCTTGTTTTTCCAATTTATTAAAATAGTTTTTTTGGCAATACAAAGAGTTATGAAAATGATAGAAGCTAATCCTTCTTCTATATCGATGGCACTCATGTCACCAAGCACACAAAGTGACGGTGAGGCAGTGATTGAAACCTTAAGCCAGACTGATAAATCGGCACATACCTGCTGCCAGAGAGCCTGGACAGGCGTGCAGAACCACAGTGCGTGCATGTAGCTGTCGGGTAGATTATTATCACAGTGCTCGCAAATGTCTGAGTTACTGAGACCCATCTTGAACATCCTCTGTCCAGTGTAGTAAATTCTGTGAAGAGTTTTGAGATGGATTAGCTGCAGATTTGGACTTTTTGTCAGTTTAAAGGTGTTTAGACAAAGTTCTGACCAGAAGCTTTCATCTGTGCTGATGCTCAAATCTGCATCCCATTTTTTTGTTGGAAGGGCAATATTGTTATCTAAATTACATAAAAGTTTGTATATTTTGGAGAGAGTTCTATTCATTGAAAAATTAATCAGAGTGGTAACTACATCTGGTAGCTTTAAATCGTCGTCTTTAATTTTATACTTTTTAGTAATACTTGATTTAAGTTGCTGATATTCCAAGAAGTTATTTATTCCATGTTTGTCTTGAAGTTCCTGGGGGGTTATGAATCTTCTATCAATAATTACGTGCTCTAGTTGTTTTATGCCCCCTGTTTGCCAAGCTGGGAAGTGAATCATTTTTTTGTTAATAAGGATGTCCGGGTTGTTCCAGATGGGTGTCATTTTGCACGGTTGAATTGATGATTTTGATATTTTGAGAAATTCCCACCAGGCTGTTAAGGTGGCATTTATATTAATGCTTTTGAAACAATCCTGTTTTTTAACTGTTTGGCTAATAAATGGTAGCTGTGACAGGTTGATCTTTCCACATAACGCCTGTTCCAAGTCTAACCATGAGTTGGTTTCTGGATTATTTTTTAACCATTTTAAGATGTATTGTAATCTATTTGCAAGAAAGTATTTGTGGAAGTTAGGTAATTCTAATCCTCCACAGTTTTTTGCAGATTTTAAAGTTTTTAGACTAATTCTTGCAGGTTTGTTGTTCCATAGAAAGCTTGATATGGATGAGTCTAATGTTTTGAACCATTTTAATGGCGGTTGTGTGGGAATCATTGAGAAGAGATAATTAACCTTGGGTAAGATTTTCATTTTAACCGTGGCTACCTTGCCCATAAGGGACAAAGGCAGGTTGGTCCAGCGTGTTAGATCGTCCTGTATGCTTTTCAGTAATGGGGTGTGGTTTAGCTGCACCAGTTCTGATAGTTTGGGGGAAAAGTAGATACCCAGATATTTGATATTTCCTGTTTTAACTGGAATTGTGAGTCTTTGTTCCATATTCCTGTTGAGTGGTAATAAAACAGACTTATTCCAATTAATGGAATAGTCTGATATGGAGGAGAATTCATTTATGATCATTGCTGTTTCATTTACAGAATGTAAATTCCTTAAAAACAGTAATATGTCATCCGCATAAAGACTAATTTTATGATGGCTGTGTTTGGTTTTTATTCCTATAATGCTCTCATTCTGTCTTATTGCTGCAGCTAAAGGCTCAATGAATATAGCAAAAAGAGAAGGAGAGAGTGGGCAGCCCTGTCTGGTTCCTCTTCCAAGAAAAAACCTGTTTGAAGTCTGTTTATTAGTTCTAACTGATGCATTGGGGTTGTGATATAATATTTTGATCCAATTGATGAATGCTTCTCCAAAACCAAACTTCTGGAGGGCAGCAATAAGGAACTTCCAATTAACTCTGTCAAAGGCTTTTTCAGCATCCAGCGATAGTACCGTCATTTCCTGGTTTTTAATGGTGGCAAAGTCTATTATATTAACTAGTCTACGGACATTATCATCCGAGTGTCTGCCTTTGATGAATCCAGTCTGGTCGAAGTGAATTATGTGAGGAGTGATTTTTTCTATTCTCTGTGCTAGTGCTTTGCAGATAATTTTTACATCTGCATTGATTAGAGAAATAGGGCGATAGCTTGAAGGACTAGTGGGATCTTTGTCTGGTTTTAGAAGAAGAATTATGTTGGCTGAGTTCATGTTAGGTGGCATTGATTGGCTCTCATTAATAGATGTGACAGTTTTATAAAATGTTGGTGCCAGTTGTTCCCAGAATTCTTTATAAAACTCAGCAGGAAAGCCGTCAGGCCCTGGTGCTTTACCATTGGGCATAAGTAACAGAGCTTCATGAAGTTCAGACGGCGAGAGCGGAGAATCTAAGTTTGTGATTTGATCCTCATTTAGCCTGGGTAGGTTTACATTATTAAGAAATGAGTCAATACTTTGCTCTGACGGATTGATCTGCGGTGTGTACAGGTTTTTATAAAAGTTTTCAAATGCGTTATTAATTTTGACCGGGTCATGGGTGACATTTCCTGTTTGGTCCATAATAGAGGTGATTGATGATTTTTCTCTGTTAATTTTAAGCTGATTAGCCAGAAATTTGCCAGATTTATTAGAGTTTTCAAATCTTTCAAGTCGTAGCCTTTGTATTTGAAATTGTGTTTGTTTATTGATGATGTCATTTAACTGCAGCTTTAAATTTTTCAGATCTCCCAGAATGCGTTCCTGTGCAGAAGATCAGATCCCTTTTTAACCATTTCCAATAAACTCGTTTGGAAGAATTTCAGAATGGAATATTGTTGCTGCCAAGCAACTGATGTCTGGGGGGTATTCCAGAAAGCAGGTTATGCTAGCTCCCACGCTAAGTTTGAGGCTAAGGAAGTTGATAACCTCAGCTTTCGGTTCCGTAAAATGGAGGTATGTTTCAGGGTATGTCAAGTTGCCATGGCAACTCATGCTCTGAACATAACCTGGTCTGGAGCAGGTTTAGTTGAAGGTTAGTTTGTTTTCAGAGAGGTGAAGAAGCATGGCGTGTCCATTTGAAGATGATGTGGTGGATGAAGAAGCTCAGATAATACTTTTTCCACCGTGAGAGGGTGATAAGACCACACATGGATGTTGGAAAAATATTTTTTTTTACTTTGTGTGCTTACTTTCTGTGCTTACGTGTCTGCACCATGAGTGAGAGTGAATGAGAGGATGATGAGTTTATATAGCACCCCTACCACAACTCATTGTAATGACAATGATGGAAAATTCTTTAATGAATTTATGCACTCCGTGCATTTTTTTGTCCATTTTATTGTTATAAAAATGAGCATCCCTTCCAGCTCAAACTCAGACCAATGAGAGTTCAAGAAATATAATTAACTAAGATGGAAAAAATATTAATTGAATTGGAGTAATATGACATTTAGTTAGATAAATACGTAAATTTGAGTTGTATGAACAATCATTGAGTTTTACAGACGTAAGAAATTAGGTTGAAAAAATTTAACTCAATTATTTGTTACCAATAGAAGTAATTCATTTAAGTTGGCAAAATTGGAAAAGAGAGATATAGATATATAGATATATATATTTATATATATATATTCCTGGAATACCCCCTGTTCTGTCACGATGCAGGGTGGCTCGAGAGCCGGTAGGACCCAGATGCAGAGGCGGAGGCACGTGGTTCAAGTGGTTCAAGGGCAAGGGGTTTAATTATAACAAAAAGCGCTGCAGAGCAGGATTACAAAACAAACAAAACTTACGTTGGCGGGGCTTGGAACTTTGAACATGGAACAAGGCATGAAGACAGGATGACAGAAAACACCATGACAAAGCTAATGGACCAGCACAGGAGGAAGGCAGAGACAAGACTTAAATACAGACAGGGCAGACAAGACACAGGTGAAAAGTATCAGGGCAGATGGGGACCAAAGGAAGTAGAACTCAAGAAACAAGACAAGACAGGAAACCTTTCAAAATAAAACAGGAAACAGAACCAAACAAGACAGAACACGAACTAAAACGAAAAACAAGACACAACAAACTCAAACCATGACATGTTCTTTGTCAAAGAAAAATAGACGGGCGGACCAAGCAGAGACAGGCGTTATTCCCTGCATCTGCTGGATGTTGCCCAAAAACTCTCACTTCTAGGGGTGTCGGAAAAAACTGACTGTGCAATATATCGCAATATTTTATTAAGTGATATTTGTATCAATTCAAAATGCTGTCAGGACGATATTTATTTGATTATTTATGAGCGTCCGTCAGCATCTGAATCTTGTTTTCCACTTAAACCCCCGACCTTTAGTTGGCAGCAGAGCACACACACAGCTCTACACGCACATAACAACAGGAAGACCTCAGCGAGAAGCATCTCATTTTGTTGTAATAGGACATCCACTACTTAGGTTTTACTTAGGATAGGTACCAAACCGAAACTCTGTGTCGCGTTGCTGCCAGTATCATATAAAAATACGGATTCCAGTGCTTGTTGCAGCTCAGATAAAAACGAGTGAAGCAGTGAAGGCACAGTGCAGCTGCACAGCGCCTCAAAACCTAATGCCCGCAGCATCCGACAAAATGCAGCTGCAGTGCAGACTGTCGTATAAATAAAGCATCTTAACCAACATTAAAGCGTCTCCTTCATCCTGTCACGCTGTCTCGTCATCACATCATTTAAAATAAACAGCACTTTATTTAATTAATCAAATCTTAAGAACCTTAGTGGTTAAGGTACATTCATTCTATTTATTTTTCTTATACTGAAATATATTTTGTTGTGGAAATCAGACAATGATGACTGTTTTATTTTAGAGTGAATGTACTTTAAGTGACCAAAATAAAAGCACTATGAATTTGCTTGGGTAGAAGCAACTTACAGAATATATGAGATACAGTTGCAGTGCTTAACATTGTTATCATTAAATAAAATAAATGTTAACTTTTATTAAAATGAAAGGCTATTAATAGTCAGGTGACATTTTCTTGTAAGCCATACTCCTAAAAAAAAAAAAAGAAAATAGCGATACGTATCGCATCTTGGGACGTATATCAGGATACGTATTGTATCGCCCTGCTGATAGACACCTCTATTAACTTCTATGTTCAAAGCTTCTTTTTTTTTTTTTTTTTTTTTTAACTTGTCCTGTCCAACAGCTGGGCAGTCAGATGAGAGCTGAGGGCCTCTTGGGTTGGACATATTTTACTTTAACAAGAGGGGTTATTAATCTTCAGACAAACCAAAGGTATGTCTGAATAAACCCCTTTTGTAATTGAGGCCAAACTTTATTAATTTCAAACATGTCTGAAAATCTTTGGTGTTGGACCGGACGGAAAAGGAAAGAGGGGAAGAAGAGAGAGGGACGTTAGAGAGAGGGGGGGTAGGGGGTGATAATAGGAGGGGAAGGGGGATAAGACCATGAAGCAGCATAAAGCAACAAGTTTACTGGTTGTTAATCATTATGGTAAGGTTTAAATGTAAAAAAAAAAAAAAAAAAAAAAAAAAAAAAAAAATAGGGCGGAGCCTGTCCACACACACACTCAAATGTTATAAACACACCTGTTAGTTGCAAAAATGTCCACCTGTCGACATGTACACAAAACAGATAGTGTTCACACGCATACTTATGCCTTAAAACCAACTAGTGTGAAATATTTCAGTCATTCAGTCTGTTGAGCTAACACCTGTGCTCAGGTGAGTGTTTATGTTCTTCTAAAATGGATGGTGGAACGTGAAAAGAAGGAGGGAGAGTGCCCAGCCATCCCCACCACAAGACCCCCACCGCACCAGCAGCGGCAGCCGGAATCCCCCCAACGCCACACGGGAACCGGCAGGGAACAACCGCCGCCCGGGCGACCAAGCCCGCCACCCAGGCCAGGGCCAGCAGGGCCGCCGCAAGGCCCCCAGAGCCAGAGAGCAGGGAGGCACGGAGGGAAAGAGGGCGCCGCCCCAGCCCAACCAGGAGAGCAGCCCCCCCGCCGCACCGGGAGAACCCAACGCAGGGCCCCACCGGAGAAGGACGCCCACAGCCCCAGACGAGCACCCCACCACCACCCAGGAGTTCCGGGCATCCCCCCGCCCAAACCCCAGGTACGAGCCAGGACCCCCCAAGGGAGACCCACTCCGCACTCCAGGCAGCCATCCGCCCGGCCCACGGTTGGTCCAGGGAGGAGCGAGGCAGGGGCCCGCCGCCCCCGCCCAGGAGGGGGGAACCCCGGGGAAAAAAGAGGGCCCACAAGGGGTGTTGTAAATATGGCCCGACCAGGCTCGGCCACAGTTGGAAATTTGGCGGGGCCCAGCACTCAGGAGCAAGGACCAGAACCCACCCCCCAGGGACACGAAAACCCCCGGCTCAGATGTAATGTGAAGCCCCCCACCGCGCGGAGAGAGCACCGCCGGGCCCAGGAAGCCGGCACCCCGGGGACACAGCCGCCGTTGCAAAGGGGCCCGTACCCCCCACCAGGGAAGAGGCAGGGGACAGATGGTCCTAGGTCCCACCTTCCTCGCAAAATGTGTGTGCGTGTATGTGTGTTTGAGAGAGTGTGTGTGTGCATGTGTGTGTGTTTATGTTGGGATGTATATATTGAGGGGGGAGGGGTGTGTGTACTAAGGGGGGTGCGGTTAAAATTGGCGGGTAGGGCACTAAGGGGACATCTCCTGATTACTCACAGTGACGTCCCCTCACCCTCCCCACCAAGGGGCCCTAAATGTCTAAGGTGCGGTTAAAATTGGCGGGTAGGGTGCTAGGAGGACATCCGCTGCTTGCTGGCAGTGATGTCCAAGCACCCCCCCTACCAAGGGCCCTACATGTCTAAGGTGCAAATAAAACCGAAAGAGGGGGGGCCCACTCCATACGGCAACCACAGGAGGGGGGCCACTGCCTAGTAAACCCCCCCCCAAGGCTCATCGCAGGCTAAGCACCCCACCCCCTCACCCTATTATGAGGTTATATGAGGAAGGGGGTAAGTTGGGGACAGATGATAGACTGGCCCCCGGTGGTCAAACAGCCGTCCCCCGCCCCCCCCCCCCCCCCCAGCAAGGGGGCCAGGCCCACCCAGCCCCGGGGCCCCAGCCCCGGGGCCCCACCCCCGGAGGCGCAGACACCCCAGGCCCAGCACCACCACCCCCACACAGAGAGAGGGGAGCCAGAAAGCGCCGCCCCCCCCCCGGAGCAAGCCCAGGCCCCCACCCCCAAACGCCGGCCCTAGAAGAGCTCTGGTCAGGCCTCGACGGGACCGAGGCAGCCAACCGGCCGGGGAAACCGCCGATGGCCTCAGCGGAGACCCCGACCCGTCAACCCCCCCTGCCCCGTACCAATAGTGCCCCCCCCCCTCCCCCAGAATGCCCCCCCTACATGTTCAAAGCTTCTGAGGGTTGTACAGAAGCTTGAAAGATCAGGCCTTTCTACTTCTCTTGTATTTTAGGATCATTCTGTCGCATTTTTCTGTTTTTGAGACACTCACAGAGGCAAGATGATCAGAAATGATGCTCTTAAGCTTTAGTCCCAACTGCCCTTACAGGTGCATACGTACGTTGGCCCTGAAGTGCCAGTAACAACAAATCACAAAAGAAATAAATGAATTAAAAACAATTCAAAACAAAAATTCCAGAAAACAAAACACAATTCCCTAAAAATAAGAAAAAAATATAAATGAAATGTTTCCAAAAACTAAAGTAATTTCCAGATATCAAAATGATACTTTGAAAAACACATTACATAGCACAGTTAGAAACCAGAAAAAGTAAGACAATTTAGTTTGCATCATAAATGTTTGCATGATAATAAAAGATTTTTGATTAGTACGGAGCATTTACAGTATCGCTTCATGCCAAATCACTTTTGGTTGAAATGATGGACAAATGGCATCATCCAATCAGCTATGTCCCATAATACCTACCTTTACCAGTTTCTTATTGTGTTTCCTTTTTAAAGTATTTTATTATTTGTTTTGTTTTTTGTGAACTTTCATAAAAAGGTGAATGATCTTTACCTGGCAGCTCGCTAAAAAATATAAATCAGAGCTTTATGTGGACTGCAGACATTCCGATATGTTGCATTTATCATAATATTCACATGACTTCCAAACTGGCACTGTGATATTTTAGCCAAAACTCTAGAGGCATTAAAATATTGATGAACGTTTTAAGCAAGAGAAGCAGCATACTGCAGTGCTGAGACAACATGTTTTTGAAGCATCCAATGAAGCGCTCAAGCATAGTTAGTAAGAAAACGGTAAAAAAAGAAGAAAAAACTACGGTGGCAGTTGGACGTTAAGTGTTGGACGTTACATTGACGTGTTCTCCCTGCCATGACAAAGGTGGATAAAGTTGAAGAGGATTTCATGTAATTAATGGACACCAGTGAAGATCACAAATCATTGAAGAAAAAAGGTTCAGCGAACTGTCTAGTGGGTCTAGATGACCCAACTCCCAATGTTAATGTGTCTCCAAGGTGGGATATGTGTGCAACAATCTTAAAGTTATGCATTGGTGCTACATGCATGGAAACTCCGTTAGCCATACGTGGAACGGTCATGGAGATTCAAAAATTTGCGTGTGCATCTCGCAAAAATTACGCAATAATAAACGACGTAATTCTAAACCAACCTAAACTTTTGAACAACTCAAAATCGATTTTGTGGAAAGACCTGTCGCCTGAAACCCTCGACGGACATCTGGGGACATCGACAAACGTAAGGAACACAATGAATTACGTAAATTACTCATGTACCATAAAAGACCGGCATTTAATACGTGGGAAAATAAACAAAATGCGCATAGCGGCTGTGTGACACCGCCTTTAAATTTTTGTCCTATCGTTCAAGCACAAACTTTCTTACTTTTTTTTTGTCTGTGCCAGACAACCTGTGCAGAGTGTGCAGAAAAGAAAACCCACTATCTTTAGAGGCATGTTCCTACTCTCATACCAGAATAGAGGTGAAGATATGGTGAGGAACAACTGGAAGGTTCAACAGTTTACTAGATACACCAATTTAGGACATTTAATTTCACAGTATCATGGTGAGGCTGCAACAAATTAAAAAAGCAAAGGTCATTTCAGAAGCATAATAACTGACAGTGAAATATAAATGTAGGTAATTAGCTCAACTGACCTAAGTAGTTAGATCTTTATTAGAATTACAAATTGCCAGACATGCATGTTTTCTTATGAAAAGTTCTTATGTGCTGTTGTGTTCAGACAACAAGGTCACGTTCAAAATGCTTCTTTCAAATGTTTCCTTTCTCTTGAATGGGTCAATTTTAAAAACAGGCTTTTAGCTATTTTACCCGCTTTGGTTGTTAAACTGCAGGACATTTTGCTCAATTAGAAACTCTGCAAGATTAATTAGAGATTAAGGTGTGAGTTGGAATCCTGTTTGAGAATTAAGAGCTGCCAGTTTGTAGCTAAACTAGAAAACACATTTTCTAAGCTTATACCATGGTCAAGTATTCACCCGGACCATGGTATAAAAAGTGATAATGGACAGTGATAATGCACAGCTAAAAAAGAAGTTACAGTGACATATCTTAAATGGTCTACATCACTGCGCTGGTTTCTTTAAAACAATTTTAGCTTCATCATCTGGACAAAACACAGCTGAACTTTCTCTTTAAACTGATGCTTTATTTAACCCATTGTGACGACCAGCATATATGTCGCTTTCCTTTGCCACTGCAATCAAGGCCAGAGCCGGCCAAGTGGCGCGTACTGCACCACGTAACAAAGTCTGCTTTTTGTTAAAAAAACGATCCAAACTAATAATATAACAAGAATAAAGTGTTAAAAATGGATTGAAATTTTCTTTCTTTTGTAAGTGACCATGATATCAGTAGCATAATGGCATTTGAAGGCAAGGCAAGTTTATTTGCATAGCACAATTCGTACACAAAGTAATTCAAGGTGCTTAGTAATTCGAAGTGTGCATCATCGGAAAATACCGCACTTCACGGAAGCAAACATCCGACGCGCGGCCTGGTTATGCGCACATCATGCGTCAGTTTCTGATAATGCACACTTCATCGCCCATTAACGCTTACTTAATGATGGAGCTGATTTGAAAAGAAAACAGAAACAGTTAATTTGACGTGTGATGCAAAGTCCCGTTTGAAGTACAAATGTTTCATGATGGCCTGTAATCCACGAGCAATCTATTTTTGTTGCTTAACACGTGACGTGTAATAATGATTTCTAGAGTGGTGCTATAAGTCAAAGTATTCGGTTTTTGGAAGATGATGTGGACAGTGTTTTATGCACTGTAAGGTGCAGTGAAAGGCCTTGATTACTTTCAAAAAGAGACAAAAAAGTCTGTTATTTTGCAAACAAGGTTGGGAGTTACCTGTATTATGAATACCCTAACCTTAAACAAAAAATATGAATTCAACATTTATTTTTATGTTTAACATAACTATTGTGAATATAATTGGTCTTTGTATTGAAAACGACTCTTGCCTGTCTTGAATATCAAATTTCCTCTGTTAGCTCGCTGTCAAAAATGCGTCACAGGGTCACAGGAATAAACATCGAGTTCTGAAACATAGATTGTACAAAAATTGAGGCATGCAAATTGAAGTTTAGCTAATAAAAAAAAAAGAACTTTTTAGAATGTTAGTGATCCTATGGCAGAGGAATTATCTTGTTACTATGGCTCTGTTGAAAATGGAATAAAACATAACTGATGAGTGGTAGACCGGGTAGAGGTCTAGGGGCTAAAGCGAGTCCACCTGTAAATCTATTGTAGTTTAATAAATGCATGCTGTTTTGTGACATGGTGTGTATGGCTGTGACCCCGTGAGCTATTTTGGACAGTTTGTTAACCAGGGAAATTTTGTGTTCAAGACCACCCTTCTTTTTTTTTCTTTCATATTTTAAGGTGTGCTCAAAGTATTAATTATTGCACAATTTTGTATTTATGCATACATTTCTTATTGACAGTTATCTTATCCCGTACAAGACCAGGAAATATTTGGTAATCTTCTGTAAAAAAAAAAAAAATCCAAACACATCATTTCACTTACCTGGACTAGATTCCAGCCCTCCAAAGACTCTGCGATGATGGATGTCACAGAGGGGCAGACTCCACCGAAGATCATAAGGTGTTTGGGACCGTAGCATATGGCATCAAAGAAGGCTCTGAGCCCTTTGGCGTTGTCACACTGCGGACAGTAAGAAATGGTGGAGTGAGGAAAGATGCTGAGGCCATGCAGCCAGATGCACAGAAGAAACCAGTATGAGTTGGCAATTTGCCTGGATTGACAGTTAACAGCATTTCTATTCAAACTAGTTTGCAACAACACTAGTCAGATTTGAAAGAAAGACATGTATTAAAACAGAGCAAATACGTATTTCACAAACAGAACTGCATTTCAAAGTAAAACTGAAGGCTGTGTGGTAAGCGTATATGTAAGCGGCATCATTATCATGGGCTGCAGAGCTACCTTGTACGTTGGTCCAGAAATACAGAATGAAGCCATTTCACGTCACCATAGCAACGTAACAATGTGAGAAAATTAGAAGAAAGAGTGACGAGGAAAAAAAGTACGTTTTTAATGTCTTGCTGCATGAGCTGGGTAACTGGCTGTGTTGAGACTGTCTGATGTCCACATTTTGTAAAGTTGTATTCCTATTACCATTAGAGTTGCTCTTCTCAGTTCAAAATAACTCGTTTATTTCAGTTTGGGATTCTGTGGTCTGCTTTAACAGTCACTCCGTTCATTGATATGACTTTGGTAGCTGTTACCTCAAAACTGAATAAAAATTTCCACTAAAAATTAGCTCCACTGAATGAGCACAGAATTCAGAGACCCAGTCGGATTGAAAATAGTGTTTTTGACACGTTGTTGTGGCCTCATTATGGCCTCATTATGGAGGATATAAAAAGAAAATCACGATTAAAATTGTATCTCTGAGTATTTCTTTATTCAAAATGTTATGAATCAGGAGCAGACGAAAAAAGGCTACTGGAAAAAGTTTCTAGGTATGATGTAATAGTTACTACGGCAAAGCTCTCTGCTCTGTTCTATTCTAATACATCCACTGGTAGACAAATAGATTTATGTAGTCTTTAGGCTGGATACTGTAGTTCCGGTATTGCTCGTCTTGTTTTTTTTTTACACTGGTAATGGTTGGTTGGGTTTGTGAGGGGCTGTAAGCTACCGGAGAACATGTAGACAGAAGGATGATGGGGAAAGGTGTGGGCTTACTTGGTGTCAACCATCCCCCCCCACACACGAACACAACTCACAGGTTAATTCCTAATGAACTCCTGCTGCTCAGCAGAAACTATGTCCTAGAAAAAAACTCGGCTCTTCTGGATTTTGGCTAAAAACGGCATAATCCAAACGCTTTTACAATAAATCAAAAGATGAGCGGAGAGCGACTTCAAATGAGGAAGCTGAGATTTTAACATTTCAAGAATGATGAGCTGCACATTGCAATGCGAGGAAAGTTGCATTCTTCTGAATATCAATGTGTTCATCCAAGCTATTTTATTAAATGCTTTAGGAGTTTTTCAGAGAAGAACAGTGGTTGTAAAGTAGTGGGTTTATCCTTGGATACCAGTGAAGTGTAATAAGCAGAGCAATGCCACTCAAAAATAGACGCTATTGCAGATTTGCCACAGGTTAAATGAGAGGGATAAGATGGAATTAGACACAGAGGGTATTCCTTATCCTGGTCACACAGTTAAATGAATCAGTGGGCTGTTAAAGAAGATATCCTATTAGGAAACGCTTATTGCTCATATTTCTCATTTTAGCCAGAACAAAGTAGGTTGGAAGTGTGTGATTGTGCTCAACTGGTTACCAAGCGAGAAAACCAGAGCGTGGGTAGCTAAGCTCTTCAGCCTGAATACAACACAATAGGGCTTAGAGACATTGTAGGGTTAAAGTGGAAAAAACAAAAACATGTAGGCCTACTGTACATGGAAAATTCCAATCTTCTTTACTCCTGCTGTGGCCTATCTGTTTATAACATAAGTTGTTGTTCCCTAAGGATCGTTTGCATATCGAAAATATTGTAAAATGTCCACACTTTTTTTAAAATAAAAAGGGAGTTGCACCATTTATTTAAAAGGAGATATGAAAAGACATTTGTGACTCTTTAGTGACATTTTTATGATGATGAAGGACAAATATCAGGAAAATTAAGCTTAAAATTGCATTTCTGACGGTTTCTTTATTCAAATTGTGGTGAATCACATAATTAGAATAGAGAACAGCAATAGTGAACATCTCTCCAACTCCACCTATTGTTTAATTGTAAGAATATTATCGGATGTGCATAAAAACCAGCTTGTGTGGGAGTAAGCTGAAATAAAATGCTGTCCAGTTTTTACCTTTTTGTCAATGAAAAAGAGCAGTGTAGACACAAAAAAGTGTCTCCCTTTTTATCAGTCACCTTAACATTTCTATTTGAATTAAAAGGAGGAAAATGTTAAATTCATGGGGTTTTTGACTATTTCTCTTAAGCGCTGAGTTTGACGGCTCCTTTTTTCATCCCCACATCTTCATTTACCTTCTCCGATTTTTGACTAACACACAACCTCCCAATTTGTTGTGACTGCTCAGAAAGCTTTGGCCGACGTTGTCATGCCAACACTGCGACTACTCACTTTAAGCACCAGATGAGGGAAGATGAAGCAAAAGGGCTGTTGTAGCAATAGCTATATTAAGCTCCTCATTAGGTACCACAACCACTCCAGTATTAATCAATACTTGTTAAGCAACTGAAATGAACTAAAAATTGGGCAGACAAAGTGTGACTCAGGGAAAATGAAAACGAACGTGAGGACAACTGTTATAAACTTGCTTAAAATTCCCAAAGAAGGTAACAAAAAGAAATTTAAAATACAAAGACTGTTTGGCAAGACTTAAAGTATCAAGAATCGGGCATTTCATGACCGCTCTCTGTGGTTTTATTCATATTTTATGGAGGCTTTAAGGCAGCAATAAAAAAAAAAATTATGAAACATCTTATCAGGAGGACAAACTGGTCTTGCTGAAACACTGAGGTAGCCATAGCAGTACTTCGCGGAGGCTGAGAAATACTACAGGCTTTATTTCCCTCTCCTATAGTCTGAAATGCAATTCCTGGCATTTGGAGGCCATTTGGTGTAGATCGATGGGGTTAACGCCCGTAGTACTCCATTTGACTGCTTTGGGAGCTGGCCAGTGAAGGTGTGTGTGTGGTTGTGGAAAGACTGCTGAAGACAGCTGAAGAGCCTAGAAATGGAAAATGAAAAGAAACAGAACAACCTTTTTTTATCCAAAGGAAGAAAATCCAGGAGGTCTCAAACTCCTTTCACACTTTGACTGCTCTTGTTTGCAGGCGTTTCACATTGAGTTTCTCTTTTTATGTGTCATTTTTATGTGTGAGGTATTTCTTAGTACCATATCTTCCTCACTATAAGGTACAGCGAAAAGCCTTTAAAAAAAACAAAATCACTTTATCTGGACCGTGTTACTTATTTCTGGCTGTTCTTACTGATGTCAATGTGATTTTGACAGGAACACACCGCTTTGTCAAAATGTTTGGTTTGGTGTTATTGTGAAAACGCTGTCAGTGATGGACCATGTTTTTTTGTTTTGTTATTGCAAACAATATTGGGAGTTAGCGTAGTCACTGTAATGTACAACGTTGGGAGTTAGCGTAGTCACTGTAATGTACAACGTTGGGAGTTAGTGTAGTCACTGTAATGTACAACGTTGGGAGTTAGCGTAGTCACGGTAACATATACGTGTTCCCTGCAAGACTGGAAGTAAGCATAATCCAGTAATGCCAACGTTTTCCTAACAAGGTTAGAATTTTGTGTAGTCACAGTAACGTTCACGTGTTCCTAAAAAAGATTTAGAAGTTTACATAGTCACAGTAACAAGTTTTTCTAAAAAGGAAGGTTGGGAGTCACAGATATTATGAATACGCTAGTGTGGCTAATTTGTAGCATGTTACAAATTCTAGAGTTTCTGTGATTGCAGTTACTAAAGTCTGACTGACAGGCCCCTTTTCTCACTTAATGAGCCTTATAGTTCGGCGCGCCTTTTATGATTTAAGTTAAAAAAAACATTTATTGATGGTTCACCTTATAATCCGATGTGCCATAGTGCTACAGTCCAGATGAAAGAACTTTAAAGTGTTTTGTTTAAGTTACTTCTAAAGTGGCATATTGAGAACAAATTCTTAACTGTTTATTAAAAAATATCCTTGGACAAGTTAATGTCTAATGATATCTAGTGTCTAGTAAGTTTAGGATTTGACAGAAGGAACCATCAAAGTGGCAACATTGTTTATGTGGATGTGAATCTGTGTATATAGGTATTTAGGGAATTGTGACAAAAACACGAGCTAATCAGAGTACCAGGGTGAAGGTAACAATGATGAAATGCCTTGTTAACGCTGCACATGCAGCTGCACCTGTCCTTCGGCTAATGGCCAATTACTGCCCCCAAATCAGCAACCTCAAGACTGATATTGTGCATACATTTGTGCAAAATACAGGGAGGAACACAGGGGACAACAAACAGGGAGGGAATGACCTTAAATATATATTTTTTTTTTGTGCGGGGTCACATGATCATATTCTAAATTAATTCTTTACCAGGCTGTCAGCAAAATTTGTTACTGTACAGGAAATTCCTAATACTCCTAAACCCAAATAAAATGGAAGGTTAACAATAGCTTTCTAAACTCAGTACAGCTTTTAAAATAAACAGAATGTAACAAAGTGATTTTTATTTTAAATGATAATAGAACAAATACCACAAATACCAATTCTGCTGGGGTTTTTTTTTATATGAAAGGTTGTTGCTGAAAAGTCATTGTCCCCAAATACCGTAATTATTATTATGGAGCTGTAAAATGTGTTAATATTCATTTGGGAAAAATCTTTTCCAAAGCTGCGGTTTTTCTAATGAAAGTAAGAATAATAAAGACTGCTAAACTGAAAAAAATGAATGAAGGTGATCATGCATATAAGTCCTGTGCAAAGAATTAAAAGCAAGGTTTTAAAAGAAAAATTTAAAATTAAAATAAAAACCATTAAAAATAAAAAAGGAGCTGAAACAAAGACATTATGATGACTGACTGCTCTTGACACAGCACAGAAATTGCAGCTTTTGGAAAACTAAAGTGCTGTTTGAGCCAACCGACCTGTGCTTGAAAATCAAAATGACCTGCAAATAGTTGCTTTGCCAGGAAAAGACAATACCAGCAAAAAAAATTATACAACTTTAAACATAAAGTCCCATTAGTTGTGACACGCCTAGTTGTGTGACATTTGTTCTCCCCATTTTGACGCATTCCCTGGAAAAGTGGTCCGCTGCAGACACAGCCGGAACCATTTGGTGGTTTAACCCAATATGAGGTTGGGAGGGAGGCATTGGCTTCAGTTTTTGGAGTCTTTTGCATGACTTAACCATGGATTTGAACCATTGACTGTATAAGACAACTGGACTGAGTAACCCCTCCCCCTTTCCATTCCAAATAGGAAACAGCATTCATCCTCAAACGTTCGAAATGTTCGAAGATTCTCCTGAGCCCACTTTCAAGTCCAGTCCTCGTCTGGCTTTAAATGGCGCCGTCAGAATAGCAGAATATTGGCAACTGAATTGGCTTCATTTTGTTGGAGTCGGTACTGAGCCATTTTTTTTGCATCACACTCGCTTAGTCCACTTCTGTGATACAGTCAATGATTTAAACACACAACCTCGGGTCTCAGGGTGGACACTACCATAAGGCCGCTAATTTGATAACCACCTACTAAAAAGCAATATTGTTCTAAATACCAAGCAATGTTCCTTTAAAAAATAGCTGTTATTGTTAAATTTTTTTTAAAAGCAGGCGTCTGCATGCGTGGAATGCAAAAAGTATGTTGATTCTCAGTTTCTTTAAAAGCCACATAGGTGTTTTCACAGTTACACCTACATTTGTTTGGAACTTGTAAAACAAACAGAGTGATTTTTTGACAAAGCGCCATCTATCTCTCAAAATCACATCATCATCATTCAGCACAACCAAAATAATCCATATGTAAGGTGCTCCCATTTATAAGGCGCCCTGTAGTTTTTTGAAAAAAAAAACAAAAAAAGCTTAAAGTACGCCTTATAGTGTGGGAAATATGGTAATAGTATTTTGTCTATTTTACCTTTGTTCGATTAATTCAATAAATGTGTGCCTTGGCGCCACGTTAACGTTGGGAGTTGGGTCATCTAGACCCACTAGACAGTGCTCTGAACCTTTTTTCTTCAATGATTTTTGATCTTCACTGGTGTCCATGGATTACATGAAATCTTTCCACCTTTATCCACCTTTGTAATCAAATCAAATCAAATCCAACTTTATTTATAAAGCACTTTTCATATAAAAATATAACACAAAGTGCTTTACATTAAAACACAACAAAGTATAAAAACAAGCATTGACGATTTAAAAATAAATAAATAAAAATAAATAAATAGGGCCCACCTCCTCGTACCTAGCCCCCCACTCCTTTCACACCTCCCACCCCTTATGTGATGGCAAGGACAATGAGAAATAGGCTGAGCACAAAAACAGGATGCTGGAAACGCTAATAATTGGAACCTCCCCCTCCGTGAACAGCCGCATAGACAGCCAAATGCAGCATCACAGGCGGGGACCGCTCCACCACAGCGAAGCAGTGATGCAGGTCCCCATCTTGAGCCGCAGTGGCTGAACAGCAGCCGACCCAGAGGGAGAGGTTTCAGCTGAGGAAGCACCGGAAATAAAATTGAATAAAATTGAGAATAAACAAGTAAACATATTGATAAAAACAATAAAACATTAAAATAAGGTTAATTAAAATAATGCGTTAAAAATCAGGTTCAAGTTCATAAAACAAGATAAAATGGATGAATAAATAAATAAACTAAAAATAAAAAGTACATATAAATAAATAACTGAATAAATACATAAAAGCAGTAAAGCATTAGCTAAAAGCCAGGTTAAAAAGATGGGTCTTGAGCCTTTTCTTAAGCATTAAGAAAATGCTTTTAATGGTAGGGAGAACACGTCAATGTCAGGTGGGGTCATCTGGACCCCACAAGATAGCACAAAGGTTATTTCAAACTCATATACACAACATGTTTATGAAATTGTAAAAGACATTCCTGTTAAAATAACATTGTTTTTTAGGAAGTGCATTGCTTGGTTTAACTTTTACCCTATCCAGCCTTGTTGCAGTTCATACCCATAAACTCATGTTGCATATTTAATCTTCAGTCTAGCACCACACTGACTGCCTGATGTACATCGACTCCAAGCCAGAGTGAGAAATGGAGCCAAACTGAGTCCACAACCACTCCAGCATATGCTTGGTTTTTATTAAAGCCCGATAAAGTCTGCAGAGTGCAGTTAACAGGTCAGCTCTAAAGAAGATTATCCATTTGTCTATGTATAAAGCTCGACTAATCCACTGAATTCTGCTGTGGCCGTCAATCACAACTACTGCAGGAAGTACAACCAAAGGCTTGTTGGATCTTTAAATCAGGATAAATCAGTTGATGTATGATCTTTTACTTTGCAAATCTTACAACTGCATCATTTCCTGTTCCCTTATAGTTCCATTTAACTATCATTTAAGGCTCTCCCAACTCCTGAAAGGAACTTATACAAGATTCTCTTCCTTATTGATGGGGCCACTAAGAGCTTCACTGGAGTGTGGCGCATCATCCACTGTGCCTTTCCTTTTATTTTTATTTTTCTAAGCACTCAAAACTCAATAGCTGACAGGTATTAAGCAAAACTGAAGAAAGCAAATTATTAAAAGCATTGCTTTCAATGAGGTCTTGCAAAGTAAAGTGGAAAAAAAACAAAACAAAAAGACGAAGAAGAGAGATTGAGTTGTGCTTGGACCTAGCAATAAGTCTTTCTCTGGTAACATTTAAACAGCAGACCCTGGAGTATCTGAACAGAGTAAACATTGATTTAGTGAGTGTGCATGAAATAAACTGAATCTTGAATGGGGAGTCAGAGTGTTTTTTTTCTTCTTTTTTTTCTAGTTTGATCCATTAAAGCCCCACTCTGATCCTCTTTAGCCAAACAAACAAAAAAAAAAAAATCGGTGTAATTTTCTAGGACATAGTTTCTGCTGAGCACCCCTTTCCCCTTTTCGTACTCAGAGCAGGGAGCTTGTGTCATTTTTTATTTTTTTATTTTCTTGTCATGTCCAATAACTGAGCAAACAGATGAGAGCTGAAGGTCTTTTGTGTTGAATGGGTTTTACTATCACAATAAGGAGTTTTATATCTTTGGATAAACCCCTTTTGTTTTTCTATTGTTTTTTATTTATTTATTAAATTTTATGTGAAGTAATAAATAAGTGTAATACGGAAAGTGTGAAGGGGGGGGGGGGGGGGGGGCGGAAGGAAAAAAAGAGAGAGGGGGAGAAAGTAAGGGGATACAAGTGCTGAGTTGCTAATTTGAGTAGGTTATCAATTTAAGCTTCATAGCATTTATGCTGGATCTGCTGGAAAGACAAATATTACATCCAAGAGTGAAAATCTGACACCCAGTGTATTTTCTACGTCACAAATAGAAATGGCATTATTTCATTGGCTCTTGACTCAACGATTTCAACAAAGAAATACTCAGAAATGCAATTTTGAGCTTATTTTCTTTCATAAAAATGTCCTCCATCCTCAGAAAAATGGCACAAACCATGTTAAAAACACATAAAACACGGTTTTCCTTAGAGGGGATCTTAATGCATTCACAAATAAATACAAATGCTGACAAGTCAACTTTACTGGACAAACTGTGAGACAGAGTGACTCACATCAGAATCCATTCATTTCTTCCTTTCACCGTGCAGCCTGCTTTTCCATTAATGGAATCAATCCTCATTTGATTTAGGAACTCAGATGGCCACGATGGCTGACCACAAACACCTCCTCCAGTGACGGCTCTCTTACCCTCTTCTTCACCATCTGTAACCCCCGCACACGATAGACTGCCTCATTAACACACTGCGCTATGATTAACATATTCAAAAGACACACGGTCATAAAATTCTTGTGCTTACAGTCTAAATGGTAGCTCACCGACAGAAAAGCTTAAATCGATCAGTGGCACAAAAATTCCAGCAAGCATATTGCAGATTTATTAGCAATCTGTGCAGAGGAGAGAGCAGGCACTGCAAAGCCTATTACTGAATGTTGTGCTTCTGACAACAGCTAGGACACATTGTCCCACCCTGTGAGGTGGGGACGGGCAAAAGTCATATCTCTCAATGGAATGACAGTCCCGAGAAGAGGGTAGACAAGATGACAGAAGGAAGTACCAAGGTGATCAAACAAAAAGCCTTTTTCTTATAGTGAGATTTGCAGGAAATGTGATGGTATTGACCTTCACTTCACACGTTTTACTGGTCATAAAAACACCCCAATCTGTACAATTCTAATGTAACAATATTTAAACTAGTCAAGATACAATGTAAATGTAAATCCTTTAGGATATTTTTTCATTTAGCATCACAAATTTCTTTTTACTGATTCATTTTTTCATGTATTTGGAAGGGTGTGTGTTGCCAGCCTCTTGTTCCTGGCTCTAACTGGGTGCAGATCAAGAGAGAATTTTGTGCTGTGCTATGAAGGGCAACTAGACACACAGCAGTGCTGTTTCAGAGAGGATTTATTGGATCCACGCGGACACATTAACAGGAAAACTCAGATCTTGCCATTTGGTCTCTCAGCCACATATTTGTAAGGGTTACAGGAAGACCTGCTAGACCATAATAGACCGGCTATCTTAAAGTCCCACTCCAAAATCCTCTTCTGATTTATCTTCAAAGCATTCCTAGTGGTCTTTTGATTAGGATAAAGCAGTTTTTAGCCAAAATCCCCAAACCAATCCAAAATGTTTATTTATGTTCTCTGTCATCAGAAAAATGGCACAAGAACATGTTAAAAACACCAAAAATGGGTGGAACTATACAGGTTCAAATGTATTTTAATTTAGTAAGTCACATGATAACAGCATGCTTTGAAATGAGTGGCTATACAAAACAAGAAAAGCCACTGTACTTATCAATCAATAGTGTTTATTACAGATCAACTACAGAACAGCTTCAGAAAACTAGAAGGAGCTTCATTTCCAGAAGAAAATGCAGGCTTGAATGCTATATTGCTGAATGAAAATGTAACTTAAAGGGTATTAATTGGCAAAAAAAAACAAATAATGAATAAAGAAATGATCAAAGTTGACCATAAATAAAGTGAAAAGGTTAAGCGGCAAAAAATGGCGGAAGATAGTATGATAAAGAAAATAATAAAGAAATAAAGAGAAACAGGAAAACGATGGGTTGAATGCTTTACAGCATTAAACCAAAAATAAAAAATAACATTTTACCAAAGATTAGATAGAAATCTAAAGTGTTGTTGCCCCTGTAGGGACAAAACAAACATTTTCAAACTACCATCAGTACACACACTTATATTTTTGTTAAAAGATTTAAACAAGCTTTAGACAGAAAAATTAAAAGCAAGTGCATATGAATGTTCAAATTCACCACCGCAAAAAAAAAGAAAAGAAAAAGGTAATAAAAAAGAAAACGGACTAACAAAAAATGTTTCCGAAGCTACGTTCACATTGCTTTTGCATGCATGTTCAATCAATCACTTTCTATGTAAACCCGCCTTTGGGGCTGCCGCTTTTAGACATTCTCACATTCATGCGTCGCAATGCAAATACGATAATATTGTACAAAAACACATGGCCATTGAACACTTGTTCTGTGTGAACATTATGGGCTAAACGCACGTTTTTGAATGTGAATCACATACCGAGTGTTAACGTAACAACATATTACCTTATTTTACTAATGGATGGATGGAGGGAGGGAGGGAGGGAGGGAGGGAGGGATAGACGGACGGACGGACGGATGGATGGGTGAAAGCACACATAAACAGTCACACAATATGCATTTAATATTTATATCTTCAAAAGACACAGAAATTCCATGTTTATTTTTGTTTTGACATTACATAGGACATTTCAATGTCAACCTCACACGCACATTTGATACAAACACACTGTGGAAAATTAAGATTTATCAATAAACCCTTGATTAACCTAACTGTAGAGCAAGTCTAAATAGATTCAAAACAATCATTAATCATGAGCAGCTACAAGTGCGGTAAACATTGACACTATTCAGGGAGGAGGTTGACTCGTGTTTTACAGAAGCTTATTCTCAGCACCAATCCACACTGCAAGGCAAACAATTTGGACAGCTTTTTATTTTTCTAAAAAACTGCTTATTAATTGCGGTCTTGATTGGGTAATGGGAAAGCCACCTTAGCTTGCAACCCCCAGTCCCTTCCCACTTCCTGCAGGACTGATGGTGAAGGAGCAACGGGACAGACTGAACAGTTGGACAATGCCACCTCATTTGAAAAGCTGACATGCAGCACTGCGTTGCCATAGCTACTAAGTAAAAAAGCAAACTGGTAAGGGGGAAAGGAACAGAACGGGGAGTGCAAGAGTGCCAAAGAAAATGTATTTGTGCAGGAGACCATGGTGCACAAAAATTGCGTTTACTTTGTTGTCAACAAGAAAGTGGGGAAGCCCAAGTTTTCACATGGTTATTTGTATTCGAATGTGAAAACAGCCCCCTGTCCCCTGAGTAAAGACTTTTTTTGCAGGATGTAAAAGAGCCAAAGTCCAAAAGGCTGCACACTTACTCGTCCAACGTTAACAGCACTTAAAGCAAGAGAAACCCATTGATTGATTCTCTGCATGTATATGCCACGTTTATGGTGTCAATTTAGCGTCTAAAGAATTGCCCATCAAAACCGTAAAACCGCGCATCAAAACCCCAAATCTGCTAATCAAAATGCATATATTGAGAACCAAAACCTATAATTTGCAACCAAAAGCTATAACCCAAATCACAATCTTATTTCTCAGTTGCCAATTTGTTTTCTCGCCATTCTGAAATCCAGTTTTTGAGTTGCAGTTTTATTTTGAAATCGTCTTTTTGAGTTGTGCTTTTATTTTTTGCGGTTTTGATTCTAAAACCTGTTAACACATAAAAACAGCGACACATTATGGAGTGATATTTCTGCCAAAGCAACTTTTGAGCAAAAAAAAAACTGTTTTGTTTTCAACTAAGAAAGTTTTGTGTGCAACGTGGTGGCAGAAATATCACTCCATAACACATCAGTCAAGGGGAGGGGAGGCGGGACATCCCCGACATTCAGAAGCTCATTGGCTACTGAATAACACTGAGTCTTATGTCAACAGACCAGTTTCAAAGGGTGAGTTTTTAATGTTTTTCAAATATTTTAATGATCAAACGTGTACCGAAGGACGCCAGCACAGTCAGATGAGGAGCTCCACCAGTAGCTGCTAGTGAAAAAAGATGTTAGAAAGTAAGACGTTGCATGAAAAACTATAGCCATTCATTGTAAACAATGTTCTCCTGTGTTAGCCATGCTAGCTAGCTCAATGCTAGCATTGTTTCCAGCTCTTTTCATAACTTTTATGGATTAAACAAAGTCGATTTTTTACGACAATGTCAGGATCGGTCATGTCAAACCTGGGAATAATCGCCCGTGAATTGTCACTAGGATTAACCAATATTTTTTTCAAGTCCATATTAATAATAATAATAATAATACATTTTATTTGTTAGGCGCCTTTCAAGGAACCCAAGGTCGCCGTACATAAAAGTGAAAATAAAAATAAAATAAAAGCAATCGAATGCACAATAAAATATACATATAAATAAAAAATATTAATGTATAACCTATAAATTTTCTCAATATGGATTACAGAGGGGATTGAACAACAAAGCAACATATTGCTGTAAGAAAGTGAAAGCTTAGAAAGTGACACATTTCCTAATTTGTTCTGGTACCTCAAATAAAAAATATGTGTTTCTAAATCATGAATAACTTGATCCCAAACTAGGATCAAACGCAGATTTGGGGTTTTGATGCGCCATTTTACGGTTTTGATGCGCAATTCATTAGGCGCTGAATTGACACCATACACGTTTCTCGACTCAACACCACCAAACCAAAGAAAATAAATGGAACCAACATACTTTGCACTTTTCTCTGACGCACAAGGTGGGTGAAACAGAGGATCTTTCTTTTTTGTACGTGTGTGTGTTATGACGACTTGTCTGAATTCTACAGCTCTCTAAGTAGGTCATGCAGCCTTTTCAGACTTCCACTCCTCCCTGTGCTGCATCAAATATGCATAAATCCCAGCACATTTTCCCTGTTAGCAGCATCCCCTTGCCGGCTAAGGCCCGTATTAGTTATTCTAATCCCATCCCATTCTGCTGGGATGTAAACAAAACTTGAGATAATATATGATCTCTGACAGTTGTATTGATGGTGACGAGTCATTTTGTTGGTGAAGTGACATAGCTCTAGTCACTTAAGTTATTTTGGATTAGCTTTTTTCATGAGGTTGTTATTCACCTTAGGGCATATCCCGTCAGGGGTCGCCACAACAAACCAGCTTTAAAATATGTGTTTTATGAAAAAATGAACTTTACTGACTCATTGCATCTGCATGTGTTTGTACATCCGATTGCATTTAAGATGTGGGTGGAGGTATTTTAATAATTTAAAAGAGACAACGTACCATTAATTTAATTGATTTCTATTTAGGATTTTTTGGTGGATATTGGAAATCATGCTTTCCTAAATACCAGAATTATTCTTAAACCCTGATTTTAAAAGCAAAACATCGAACAAATGCATTTGGGCAATTAAAGATTATCAAAACTTTTTCAAAAATTGCTGTTTTTTTAAAGTTTGAATCAAAAATACCTAGAGAAATACAGGCAAAGTAACTTTATCCTCTTGGGATGAAAAACGGTAAGGATATCAAAATGTAGTACTGATGAAGACAACAAATGCTGCTGATAAGAAGGGTTAACGCAAAGAAATAAACCCAAACGCCAATCATGACGCTATAAATAAAACAGTTTATATGTTGTCTATAGTTTCCAAACTACGAAATTCTGCAAGGCTGTACATGGAAGAGACAAAAATAGGCATTTATCTGTATAAAAACAAAAGCAGGCCAGAGAAATTAATTCATGTTTTCACCCTGACAAACATTCAGCATATATGTGATTCTTCTCACATAGTGAAATTGTAACACAACCTGGATCTATCAGTCTTCTCTGTAATGCCGTACACAAGCAGCAAAAACTACAGACTTGTTCATCATATGCTGCATTAACATCAAATTCACCTGCAAATTAATGCTATGGTCACAAATACAACTGCCAATGGGGAAGCATCGGCAGAATGTTTTTAAGATTAGCTGCCGATTTTTGTTGAAAATCTTTGTGGTGGTCATGAATGCAGACAGTGGCAGTCAGTCAGGCGGGGTTGACTCCTTTACAAAATTGGGGGACAGCTGGGCGGCCACAGGGTGGTGGCAGCCGGGTCACTGGCCGGCAGCAGCTGATGCAGCAGCTCTGACTGGACGATGGGTAAATGTCTCAGGAAGGCTGACGGGCCAGGCCATTCCGCACCACTGGTCATTCGCAGCTCAGATTTTGAGCACACATTATAATCCTGTCAATTAACACATTTACAATGAATATTTAGACAGCATGCCACCCAGTGTTCTGTCTTCTTTGTATTATTCTCAGGATCAACTGCAATTCATCAATATGCAGGTCTCAGGGTCGCTGTAGTGCTATCAACACCATGACGAGTTTCGTACAGCATCAATGCCGTCACCTTATGGGACCCATGGTGGCTGGGATCGTTAGACTGACGTCTGGCCCCCATGCCCAAGTCAACAGCCCTCGTTGAGTGCCTGCGCTGCTACCGTACGATTTCTAACACTCTGACAATGGCAGTGGAAAGGGAGCATGGGCGCAAGGGGATGGCTGGAGGGTGGTAGTGTGAAATTGTCTAATCACCAGACAATTTCGGGGACGTTGGAGACCCTCCTATCTGTCCATCCTTGCTGAAACTAATCTGCTGCTGCACTGTGTCTGTATTACCTCCAAATGCCACTGACCGATGTCAATAAAATCGTCCAGTCGATGTTTAATTTATACTTTTTCTTATAACTTCAGCGGCTGCCGCCTCCTGATTCCACCTGCCGATTTTGCAGAAAAGCTTGCATTTAGGTCGCTGCGTGGTTGCATTTTGGCAAATGTGACCATAGTCTAAACCAGTGTTTTTCAACCTTTTTTGAGCCACGGCACACTTTAACCTTGCCAAAATCCCGCGGCACACCAGCATCCAAAGAAAAAAAAAAAGCAGAAATTCATGGTCTTTGTTGATCGAGCCCCCCGCACCCCCCGCAATCTAACGTGCATTTTTGTGATAGTTGTGGTGGAAAAAGCAGGAAGTTGCGGCAGTTTTTTTCTAAGATGAAATAAAAGTTACGTTAGAAAATTTAGAAACTGTTTGTTGTGGTTTCAAGACGTGCGTTGAGACACTGTCCCTTTAAGCCAGTGCATCATGGGAGATGTAGTGTGAAAACTACCGAAAGAGGGAAGAAAGACTCGCGTCTCTGAGCTTCATTGTTTTGTTCATTTGGCCCACGGTCTGACACCAGACTCTGTGGAAAGCTACACCGCTAAAGACGAGCTTTAGCTGGTATTTTTGTTAGAACTGAGCGACTTTTTGAGCTAATTTGGAACAAGGAAGTGAAGACTTGAACCACTTCTGATTGGTCAGACTGATGACATGTGATTTAGCCTTAAAGAATGATTGGCGGAGACAGTTAAAGGGGCGGGACTTTTCCGCAAACACTTATAGCTGCAGGTAAATCGCGGTAACGTCATTCTTATCAAAATGTATTTAATAGAATTAAATAAACACAAAGAAAATTTAATTGTATGATCTTTTATATTCCTAACTACTCAGTGTTTTATCAGGGCCTGTTTGGATGAACAAAGAGCTGATTTCCTGGAGATGGGAAATGTTTTTAGATCAGTTAATGAGGGCAATTTCCCACGGCACACTTGACCATCTCTCACGGCACACTAGTGTGCCGCGGCACACTGGTTGAAAAACACTGGTCTAAACGTTTCCCAATCAGATCCAGCATTTACAAAATTTGAGGGAAAACAAGACACTAGAAATGCATTAAGTATCAGTGCTTTTTTTTTTTCTTTTTTTGCTGTGCATTGGAGAATTTAAAGAGCAAAGAGATTTTTTTTAACCATTATACACAAAAGTTTGTATTCACATTGTCAATAAAATATCGTATTGTTTGTTCGAACAGACTTTTAGATCTCAGTTGAGAGAAGAGAAGGGAAAAATTGTAATTGGGAATAAAAAGAACTAGATTAGACTGAACCAACTAGTATTTGTCAGATCAATTCAAGAATTTTTAACACAAGATAAATGCGGTACCACAGGGTTGTGTGTTTTGAACAATATTTGTCAAGAAATAAATGATTTTTTTTCAATAATATAACTTAACAGGATGGTATATATGACATTTAGGCACTCGAGCAAAATTGTTAAAGTGTTTTATCATATCACCAGACAAATGTAATATCTAGTGAAGAGTCATTATTGTCAACTTTAAAAAGTAATAACATTTATTTTGTTAAGTTGATTCACTTTATATGTCAACTCAGAATCATAAAATTATAAAGACATTTTCCACTGAAGGACAGACTAGTAGAATAGCTGTTTTTTTTTGTTCTTTATTCCGATCTTTCCTCACAATCCAAACTTCAAAGTGATGCCATCCTGTGTCACAAAAAGTTCCGTGGTTAACATGAGAGATCACCTTTCTTGAACGCTGCCATACACACTACAGGGTAATGAAAAAGTTGCCATATCACAGTTTCACAAGTTTTCATTGTGATACTACGTTTTCGCACTGGGGACAAACCTTGCTACAATTTGCTCTGCAGAGAGACTGGCAGGATATCAAAAGAAATGTGATTCAATTGTGGGGAAAAAGGAGACTTGTATTCTAACAGAAGCTTAGAGACCACACCGAGGTGAGAAATGCAACATGATGCTGATAATTGCAGCAGTCAGCATCATCTGGAAAACAAGTGCTTAATTTGGTCTAGAGATGGAAATGATCTAAGCTACAAAAGTGGATTTATGAGATTTCCGTAGACCTGTGAAGACCTGTTTAGTGCATGTTCCCCACCTGTTTTTGGAAGAGTCTTGGTGCGAAATGTCAAAGCGGTGTAATTCTCGCAAATTTAGCAGGCCTTTTTCTTTCACGGCTTAATGGCGATGTATGAAAGACTTGATGCCATATCAATCCTGCCGGACACAGACAGCAATTATTAATTTGTCCTCCATTATCAGTTTTCAAACAGTTGGTACTTATGTAAATTAAAGGGGACTCCATCGATACGTCGCTACCAAATTTCAGTCCCTGATTTGTCAAAGTTCGACCAGGTTTAACCTGCGTTAAACAAATTCTGTATGTAGAGACCGAAAACGTTCATAAAAACTTGCATAGCTACATATGTGATCGTGAGAGTGGTATCATGAAAATCAACTTTTTGAGCTTTTAGGTGTATTATAATGTTAATTCCTCAAAGAAAACAATCCTAATGTTGTGTTTTGATCTGTTCCCACATTTCTGAGTATTCCTCTATAAACCTGCCCTGTGAGCACCAGCCCCTCCCAATCCACAAGTGGAACACAAGTGGGTTCTCACATTATGATGTCACAAAGTGGGAACCGCCCCTTCCAGGAAGAGTCTGCCCCCAGGCTAAAACACACACTTTCTCCACCGAGTTAGCAGTGACCGGCTAAAAGCTTTTATTTTATATGTACATCCATGCAATTGCCTCAGAGATCGAGTTGTCTTACTTTGGATAAGAAAATGAACTGTGAAAATAACTCGTATTTCATTAGAAAAATGTTATTTAGTGTGCCACAGGTCATATATTGACATATACATGGATACAGTTTACTGTAAAAGGCTTAAGGAAAGCATTTTAATGCATGTTTACATAGACATTTCATCGGAAGTGACCGCTTGCTTTGAATGCGTGTTGCCGTGTGAACGAAGTCTGAGAGCTTGATGAGACAGAGCAAGGGACAAAATGCATGACATTTACTATTAACTAATTTGGCCTTGCTTTTATGAAACAAAATCAAAACAACAAAAAAACTCAAAGCCATCCTTCTATAATTTAGAAACCAATAGCAAAAATGTAGCAGAGACTCTATTATCATCACAAACAATTTTACTTTTGGAGGGAAGAAAACCTTTTTGATTGAATATTATTTTAACGCTTGTGGACAATTCATTGCAACCTATTGCCCCCAAAAAATTTAGTCTTACTTTCTCTGTTTGCAAGAACACCTAATATGAAAGAAAATCAAAACCTATTTACATTCTACAAGGGACCTGAAGAAAAATACATTCACAAAGAAGGTATTCTGGCCTGCAGGGAGGGGTTAGGAGTCCTCTCTAGTTTAAATTCTCTAAACCTAAGCTTTGCTGAGCTTTGGTAAACAGAGGCTACCAGGCATTTACTGGAGCTTTTTCCTTTTCTTCTCCTTTCCCCTCGTTTTTCTAAGCCCAATGGCTTCTTTTCTGTCCCGGTGAACAAACAGTCCCTCACATGCAACATGTCATGTGCAGAAATTCAAATAATGACACCTCCAAGGCTTTAGTATCTTGCTCTGCTGGCTCTTTATGCTTGCTGTGTTTTATCACTCCATGCACTTTATTTGATGCTTTAAAAATGAGGTTCACTCAAGAAAAAGACCAAAAATTTCAAGAAATCATGAACAAATGGATAAATGTTAGCTTTAACTGGACTCCTCCTCTAGTGACGCCCATATTAGTATGACGTTTGGAGTTTATGTGTTTTCTCTAACTATCAATTGGTTAAAAGCCTTAGGTGTCTTTGGCGGCACCTCTGGTGTTAAAAGGTTCAACCAGTCCAAAGTCTGGCCTGTTGGCCAAATGCAAATGTTAACCATCTGCAGGCTCCTTTCTTAAAATCAGCAATATTTTCTAATTTTCTAAAAACTTTGTGTATGATTTCTTGATTGCTGTTGGCTAAATTATTTTTCAAGCTGTTGTAAACTTGTGGCGACACTATCGTATTATGTTACGCTTTCTAACTCATTAGAAAAGTTGCCAGTGTGGGCCACGGCTTCCAGGACAAGTGGAAATTGGCAATTTTTTTTTTAGTAACAAACTATTGAAAGTGACCGTGGCTGTTTTCCAATGAGTTCAATAACAAGAGGCACTAACACAACAAGCCAACCGGAAATGAACGGTGCAAAAACTTGATAAAATGACAGTAATCTTGTTATGGTTGCCCTCTAGTGGTGGTTCTTTTTGTTGCATTTCTGGCAGGTTAGCTGTGGTCCCTCACTAATTGATCACAGCTGCCTGCAATCATGTTGCTTCCTATTTAAGTTCTGTTCTCTCTGTGTTTTGTGTTGGAGCATCTTCTCTGTTTGGGTCTTGTTTGGTCCAAGTAAAAGCTTAAAACTTCATGGATTGGTTTGAGTCTTCCTGCTTCTGGGTTTATCCTCTCTGACCAGCCGTAACAAATCTTGGCTAAAATATAGTTAAATTTACACTATTTAACCAAAAGTATTCACACACCCATCCAAATGATCAGAATCAGGTGTCCTAATACTACCCTCAGGCATGCAGACTGTTTTTACCAACATTCGTGAAAGAATGGGCTGCTCTCAGGAGCTCACTGAATTCCAGCGTGGAACTGTCATAGGACGCTACCTGTGCAACTAATCCAGTTTCAAGTTTCCTCACTCCTAAATACTCCACAGTCAACTCTATCAGAGCAAAATGGAAGAGTTTGAGAACAACAACAACTCAACGACCCCCCCTGTGTTAAACCATACAGAGCTTCTATATTTTTGTCTTTTTGTTACCACTTTTAAATGTACCTATCTACAATGGGGTGAGAAGGTATTTAGTCAGCCATCCATTGTGCAAGTTCTCCCACTTAAAAAGATGGGATTTTCATTTTCATCACCTCAACTATAAGAGACAAAAAAAATACCTCCAGAAAATGACATTGTCTGATTTTTAAAGAATTTATTGTAACACTGCACTGTTTTGCGTTACATTGAGTTCCCCGCAAACACTATTAGTTGTAAATCAACTAACAGCAGAGGCATATTGACTTTGTTCTCTTTAACTCATCACACAGACTTTGGCATGCATCAATAGATCTAAGATGGCGGCAATTCTGCCCACTTCCTTTGTAAATATATCATGTTCCAGCTGGCAGAGGGAATGACTGCACACTGCGAGTCATGGAATATACTGGAATGTTATTGAGCAGAAAATATGGCATTCTAAATTTGGTTTGAGTTTAAATAAAGAAAAGGACTGTTTTTTTGTTGTTTCAACCTTTTTTAATACCTGCAAAACATGGAACTTGTAGTTTTAACATTTCAATGATCTTACTAAAAAATTCAAGACTTGTAAGTTTTTTTTGTAGCTTAATATAATATTTAAATACCTCATTAAAATACCTACAAAATAGGACGGACATGCATTTATTTAAGCAGATTTCTCTCCTCCCAACACAGGAAATAACTCTTTCAGGGGTTGTGATAAATTGAATGGATGAAGCGAAGTGTGACTAGAGGTGCTTCTTTCATGTGTTTGATGTGTATCCAGGAGGATGGCATTACCCCCCCAGGGGAGCAGGCCAGGCCAGAAGGCCTTTGATGAAGCACCTTCACTCACTGAGATCAGATAAAACTACTCCAGACTCATTCAAACCTGTCCATTGAGACAATGCTGTCATTCAGACATGGATCCGATTTGCTGTATGAAACAGAGATTTCTTGATTCAAAAATTAATGCATTTTCCACACTATAAGGTGCATTTAAAGCCTTAATTTAAAAAAAAGACACTACACATTATGTAAGGGTTAATGGCCGACTAAGTGTGCATTATCAGAAATAAGCGCATGCTGTGAAAGATTGCGTCAAATTCTGATAATACAGACTTCGAAGGCCATTGGCCCACTTATACTATGGTCACTTACAAAAGAAAATAAATATTCAACCAGTATTTTGTACTTTATTCTTGTTATTTGTTTGGTTTCAATCGCTTTTTTCACAAAAAACGGTCTATTTGTCACATGGCGGTGCATTTTCACGGTAACATTACGACCTTGATTGCAGCAGCAAAGGAAAGCCAAATATTTATGCCGATCGACACGATGTGTTTAACCCTTGTGCTATCCTAGGCACTTTAACATTGGGAGTTGGGTCATCTAGACCCACTAGACAGTGCTCTGAACCTTTTTTCTTCGATGATTTGTGATCTTCACTGGTGTCCATGGATTACATGAAATCTTTCCACCTTTATCCACCTTTGTCATGGTAGGGAGAACACGTCAAAGTAAGGGTGGGGTCATCTAAGATAGCACAAGGATTAAAAAAGCATCAAATCAGAGAGAAAGTTCACCTCTTAGCGCTTGTTTTTGTCCAGATGATGAAACTAAAGTTTGTTTTACAGAAGTGATATAGAACATTTAAGCTAAGTGAGTGTAACTTATTTTTTAGGTGTGCATTATCACTGTCCATAATCACTTTTTAATCCACACCCAGCAGCCTATCAGGATGGAGTATTCACCCAGACCATGGTATAAATATGGATTAACTCTAGTTGTTCTTACTGATGTTGAAGTGACTTTGAGAGGTACACAAGGCTCTGTCAAATGTCAGTCTGTTTTTTTTACAAACAAGATTGGGAAATATTGTAAATACGCTAACAAAGCTAACATGTGGCTTTGACGGACTGAGTTCTTTTTTTTTGTGTGTTACTAACAAGGTTGGGATTTAGCGCAGTCAGAGTGACGTTTTTTTCATGGTATCGGTCTGCTTAATGCATGTAGCAAACGAGGTTGGGAGTTACAGTTATTATAAATACGCTAACGCGGCCCTTGCTTCCAACATATATGTGGCAGTTTACAAACAAGTTTTGGAGTTTTTGTGAACCCAGTAAAGTCTGACAGACTTATCTGTCACTGTTCTGTCTCGCTCAACGCGCCCTATAGTTTGGAGCCCCTTATCTATGACATAAGTTTGAAAATTTACCATTTATTGACAGTGCACCTTATAATCCAGTGCACCCTATAGTGCCGAAAATGCGGCAAAACCATTTCAATAGTTTTATTCACATGAGAACTGCTATTTTTATTTCAATTGTTATCTTCACATTTTCGGATTCTCCAAAAACATGTTCTTTTTTTTAAAGAGACTTGAAGACTAGGAGTTTGTATGAAGTATTGAAACAGTATAAGAGAAAATAAACAAAAATAGCAGAAAAAAGGAGAATGAGAAAACAAGTGAGGGAGGGGGAAGAAAAGTTCCATCAGTGTTGCGATAATGTGGGTGGAAAGCAGCGCGTGGGCTGATACATGGGAGAGAAGAATGCAGAGGGAACTGGCTCATGATTCTCTTTTTCTTTGAGTCTCCTCGCATCAGCTCATCCACGAAGTTCCAGGACTAGCATGACACTACTCTATTTTCACCCTTTTACATTCCTCCGCATGAGCCACTGGTTAGATAATAATCACAGTAGTCATTAGACAGAATTTTGTCATTGTTTATGGTTTGTGTTCAACAAATTCCCCTCGAAAGATGTCAGTCACCCAATGATTTAAGTAAGGAGTCGCAGAACAGGCTGGCACATCTGCTGATAGACATTTTCTCACACAAACATCCAGAATTTCATTCATTATCTGTGCAGTCAACCACATTTGTGCAAACACAAATCCGTTCGTCGTTCTGCTTGTTTTTCACCGGTAGCCAAAGAGGTGGGTTTTTCACTCGCATACCCATTGGTCAACAGGCAAGACGTTCCCATGGCAACAGAGAACCTGTTGAAGTGCTTAACTGCATCACTGATATTTTGGGAGAGGTTTTCATGTGACGGTATTTGCACATTTGAATTGTATCTCTGACAGAATGTGTATCTTCAGGGCGTCTGTGTCTATTTTTGTGGGACCCAGCATGCCTTGACATGTTTGCTTCTTTTCTGGGTATCGTGGTTTTCTGCGCATCAGATGGAAAAGAGGGGGTTGGGGGGCTGATAGGCAGAAATTTAAAACAGGCAACAATTTAAGTTTAAATAAACCAGCTAACCAATGGCATTATATTTGTTTTTTAAATTGAAGCAACAAGAAAAAGGGAATTACTGAAACATGTGTGATTGTATCAGTAGTTTGTGTTTAATTTAATGCTCTGGGCCAACTATTTTCCTTTTTAATTCCTATTCTCAGAACCATAACCGAAAGCTTGATAGTTTTGATAATTTTTTGGATGTGTCTGTTTGGCCTAAACTAGTTAAGACTAAAGTTGTGAATGATAAAAAATAAATAAATGAACACTTTATATGCACAGAAAATTACAAGCAGCCAGAGATAATAAAAAAAGTAGTACTACATGTAGTGTTTAAAATACAATTGACTGTTTAGTTTAATCATTCAAATTGGAAATAAAATGGTTGCATTTTGGGGGCTTGTCCGGTGTTTGAGACATGTGATTTTGATGAATGTTTTGTTAATACTCTAATGTATAAGTAGTATTATTATTATTTTTTTTTAGAAAAGAAAAACTCCCTGAATGGGACAACCAGAGTAATTTTATCCAAAAGCAGTTGAATTTTTCTTGTACTCTTCAATGTGAAATTATATTTGAAAGTTTTTTTTTAGATTTTGATTTCTCTTAATGCTCTTCCATTTAACAAAGGTTGCTTTCAGTTAGATAAAAGCTGCCTGAGGCTCTTACTGTACAGCAATTCCTCTCCCATCCTAGGAGATGAAGTGGATGAGTACCAATTGTTTTTAAGCTGCAGATCAAGATCAGTGGCACAAATAGTGGATAGGAATGATGACATCAAATTCGCACATTGCCATTTGTAGGTGCTAATTCTTAACCTGATCAGAGATTTCAAATTCGAAATGGTATTAAAATAACGACTACTGTGTTCTGGTCCTTGTTCATGAAAAAAAGGCTAAAAATCTTTTCTCAAGGAAAAGGCAACTGGTCTCACGCACAAAAGCACACAGCAGTACTGAGGAGAATCAATAACAATCTCCTCTTTTACAGATGAACACAAGTACACATGTTGAGTGAGTGTGTCCGTCTAGAAGCACATTTGCCCACGAAAAGACTCTAGTCTTAGACCTTAGACAGGAACTAGAAAAAAAAGCATACAAGACACCCTCTTTTTCTGGTAGTCTTGGTTGTCTGTCATTAAAAGATGCCATCACATTCTAACAAAATTCAGCATTTTACATGTCAACAGCCATGTAAAATGTCTACATATTAATTATATAAATTATAAAACCCAGGTTTTGCAAAGACATGTTTTTTAACAGGTATGACTGCAAATTTAGAATGCAATTGAATAAATAAAGAAGTTTATCTGGAGTGCAAACTATTATGAAGAAACAGGAAAAATACATGATCAGAGGATTTGTTTATTTTTCAAGATTCTTCTAATTATGACAAAATGTACTGTTGTATTTAGAAGAAAAGAAATTGCTGATACTGCTGGTGTTATGGCTGAGACAGCATGAATTTATTTTTGTTTTTTTTGTATTCTGTGTCGTGTGTGTCTTATTTCTAAACCAGTGTGGGACTTCACTGTTTTTTTATAAAGCTTGTGTGTTTCTTTGTTTTTTATTGTTTTCAGATGTGATGCTGAACTGGTCTGAATGTTGATTGGACTAGAGCTGATGGAGGCCCTTCAGTCCTCAAATGTTGTGTTGTGCTGTAACCTGTGTAGCACTGTGTTCAACTTTGTGGCACCTGTAAACAGTCTAGTTGTAGTAGTGCGGCATGTTGTATTGTGTGGTGTTTTGTGTTTGGGTCTACTCAACTTAGTTCTGTTTGGGTTAAAAGTGAAGCTGAAGAGGTGAACTTCCATTTTCTTTACCATTTTGTTCATTCAGAAAGGTTAGTGTTTGTCACTATTTTCCCTTTTTCTTTCATTTTTAAGATTAGGGTATCGTGTGGATTTAGATAGGTGTGTTTTGTCTTTCATTTTGGCCTTAGTTCACCCTGTATCCTTTTTGGATTTACCTCTTGAAGTACTGTATTTTCCAGACTATAAGTTGCTTCTGTACTGAGCCCATGTCCTGACATGGATAAAATAAAATATATATCTCGTTCCCACAAATTTATATCTTGTTCCCACAAAATAATTAAGTTGTGCGAACGAAATAATATCTTGTTCCCACAAAATATATTGCATTACCACGAATTAATTAATTTTTGCGAACGAAATAATTAGTCACGCCATAATTCATTCATAAACACGGATTGCTGCTTTGCCTACTGGACTTAGTTCCTATCTTCATAAACACGGATGTGAACCATAGTTAGATTCAAAGCAGATACTTTCACATTTCTGTCTGTGTGTGTCTCATTACATTGCATTGGAGACACGGATGATGTTTAGAGATCAGAATTATTTATTTTAAAAAGCACAAAAGCATCGGTTATCACGTTTTCATGTGATTCCCTGGAAATAAAAAAAAAGGGTCCAACGGTAAAAAGGTTTTTTCAAGGAAAAAAATGTAACACACCTTGTCTGATTTAAATGTCAGAAAAGTTTTGAGACATCCCTCTGAAAGAAGTGAGGAAAAACAACTGGGAGGGAGGAGGATGTCACTATAGACAATTAGTTTTGCCTTCGTTTTTTAGGTGAGCATAGAGAAAAATCTCTGTCAGTTAGACATTTTGACATCTTGGAAAGCATAACTAGTGTACTTTCCTAGTGCACATTTCATGTGTGCGTGCATGAGTGTCTTTTTTTAGTGCAGTTTGTTCATTTGATAGTGAGGCACAAGGCTCTGGGGGTCCCAGCTGATTTCCCTTTTCCCCTACCAACTCCACTCTGATTTCCTGCTCTTTATCTGTCTTGTAGTGACAGGAAAAACACATTTAACCTGCTAAATTACCATGTCATGAATTAGAACCAATCTGATCCTGTTGCATGTCATGATATACCGTGTGATGCTCATAATTTTTTATGTTCCTGAGTTCATGCAGCTGGAAAACTGTTGAAACTCTGAGCCTTTGATGAAGATCAAGTGAGCTTTTTGCTAAACACTCTGAATGCATTTGATTTTGCTCAAACACCAACAATATACGTCATGCTGTTTTGCATCACTATTTACTCTGAGCCCCCTCTGGAAGCATAATAATGAAACATTTGCTCATCTCTGCCATCATCCTTTCTCAGCACAGCCTCTGTGGTGACCAGCTGACTGCTTCCCTCCAACACCGCTGGCATAGCAGGATGTTTTATCAGCTGGGGCCAGTAGGGACTTGTACTGTCTGCCCTCTGATCTGTGTTCCCTTCAGTTTTGCCAAGCTACCAGACTAATAGGCATCTGGGCAGATATTACAGAGCAGTGCTAAATTAATGAGTGCACAATATTCCTACAATAGATTCAAAAAGAAAAGTAATTAGGACTGTAAAGTGGTAATTAGATTTCTGAGTATTTGTGAAAAGAAGTAAAAACAGTTCGTATGTGACCTTTGGCACAAATTTGACTGCATGCTCTACTTTTGACATTTTATTTTTTATGACTTAATCATAATTACATAAATGTTATTGGACTATGTGTCTTACTCTAAGACGTTTTTCACTTTTTTTTTCCTAAATAGTCTGCTTTGTTAAAAAAAAGTGAAAACTCAACTAACATTTGGCAATTTCCAAACCTTGGTTCATCCTGAATTCAAGTACATTGGTGCAGGTTATTGCCAGTGTGAGTGCACGAAGACAAATAACATCCAAACTTTCACAAAGATGAATGTGCAAATTGTGCATAGAAAATGAAAGTGTTTTGTGTATCAGGCTATCTCCATGGAGAAAGTGTTTTAGCCTGGGGTCAATGCCGGCAGAGCACACTCTTCCTGGAAGGGGCGGTTCTTCACTTTGTGACATCACAATGTGAGACCCACTCGTTTTTTTGGATTGGGAGGGGCTGGGGCTTAGAGGGCAGGATTTTGGAGGAATACTCATAAATGCATGAATGGAGAAAAATACTGCTTTGAGGTTTTTTTTGTGAGGAATTAACATTTTAATACACCTTAAAGCTCAAAAAAGTTGATTTTACACGATAGAGGCCCTTCAAAAGATCAAAAGATGATCGGACTGGAACTTTAAGGCTATAGGAAACCATGAAGTAAAAAGTTTGAGATGGTACTGCTATTTTGTATGGGTTCTGTGGTTTTGTTTGTTTTTTTAACATGTTCTGACTTGAACTCAGTCACATTGGTTCCAGGTTAATCATGATCCACAGCTGTCGTCATTTTAGTCAATCGCCCTCAGCCTATTTAAGTGTCTGGTTTTCAGTTCATCCTTTACAGGTCATCTGCTGTGTTGTGTCACCTCTTTGTTGCTCCATGGGTTTTGTCTTTTTCAGTTTGTTTATTAAATGCTTTATTTTCTGTCACCACTCCTGGTCTCCTCCATCTGGGGTCCTCCACCAGTTCCTGGCACTTTAACATGAAACAATTCTTGGTTTATTTATTAAAATATCAACGTTCGATTGCTTGCCTGCTGAAATGATATGAAATAACTTTTTCTGCAACCACAAACTAATTACAGCATTTTCAGTTGACATCAAAACAACAGAAAGTAGTGTTCCAATAAAAGACTTTTGTGACCATTTTTAACAAATATACATATCCAACATTTCATTTTGTAGACTGTTGCTTTCAGAGCCATTATTCTTGTGTAGTCAACAGTCATGATGACGATCAAAACCACCATTGTTGGCTCCAAAGACACCGTAAATGACTTGCAGAAGGGCTTGAGGACTACAAAAGCAGAACTTGGAAGGGGAAGCAAGATGAGGGGGAGCTGGCTCGGTTTGTTCTTCCTCTTTTCAGCACAAGTGTCAGCTGCACTGCCCATCTTTTTAGCCACTGGTGTGGAACGGGGCCCGGCTTGCTGGGGGTTTGAGCAGAGAGTGCGCTTTTGTGTGCAGAAAGGGATTGGGAGCTTTGCGTGCCTGAGACCAGTCACTCGTGTGCTACAACTGCTGCCCCAGCTGCCAGAAAATATCCCTCTAGCCGGGTTCAGGTGTGTGTTATCTCTTGAACTCACTGTTTTTTTTTACATTTAATTTCCCAGTATGTGAAAGGGCCTTAACAATGTCTGAAATAAGCCTCAAAGCACAATTGTCTTAAAGTGTTTGCTATACTGCATTTCTGCAGTATAATAAAAGATTAATATATACAAAATTATATTTGGTGAAAAGAACAAATAATACAAAAACATTTTTAGTCAGTAAAAGAAAAATATTTTACATTATGTTTTTTAACTAGAGGTGGTTAAGTGTAGTTTTTGTCCAGAGGCATTAATTTCGATATAGTATAAAAGACCAGTAAACTAAATTATACTAATCAGGCAAGTCACAATAAGTTATTTTATTCACTGGGCCGGATAGGTCACACTGCAGCTAAACACACACAAGCAAGGTGCTGATATCTGCAACAATTATCCATGCTGCAGATCTTTCCAAGAAATCTGGATAGGTATGAGGCTAAACCAATTCTTTCATTGGAGTTTTGTATTGTATTTCTCACTGAAAAGTCTTATATTAAAACATATATATATATCTATATATCTATATATATATATATATATATATATACATATATATATATATATATATATATATATATATATATATATATATACATATATATATATATATATATATATATATATATATATATATATATATATATATATATATATATATACATATATATCGATATATATATCTATATATATCGATATATATATACATATATATCTATATATATATCTATATATATCGATATATATATACATATATATCTATATCTATATATAGATATATATCTATATATATAGCAGCCTTGCATGCTACATGTTAGCATGCAAGGCTAACATGTAGCATGTTACAATTAAGTTCTAGAATTATTGTAAAAACAGTTTATACAGTCACAGTCTGACTTACTCTGACTCTTTTGTCCCGTTTAATGCGCCTCGTAGTTTGGTTCGCCTTATAGTGCAAAAGTGTTGAGTGTGCACGTATTGCACAATTGTTTGTGCCACCAACTAATGAGAAATTAAATCTCAAACATTACACCAACTGTGTTTAAAGTTTCTGCCATTGTGCATTAACCAAAGTTAAGTTTGTGCAATTTGTTTTATTGAAGTGTCTTCTCACATTAGTTGAGACAGTTAAGAATTTCAAATATTGATATTTTTAAGTAAAGTTATATTAATACATCAAAATGTCTGGTTTAAAAATGCTTTGTTTATTTAAAATCTTTACCATCTAATGGTACTAGTCAGATGCTTTGAGTCTCTATGTTTGACGCTGCTGCACAATTACCGGTGCGCCAAATTGTAGCAGCTTCTTCAAGTGTGGGTCTTTTGAGGTTCAAAAGAAAAGGCTACAACTAATTAGTAAATATTTTTCATGAAAAAGATTACTTGGTGTAACAGTATGATCTATAAGCAGAGAGAAAAGTAGTGTATTACTTTTTTGGAATAATAAACCCAACACTGCATGCCAACCACCTTTATTTTGAAAATTCACAAAACTCATGCGTCTGCTTGAATTGTTTATCAATTCAACAAAACAGACAAATCCTAACAGAGTTTCGTTCCCCTTTGTTTATTCATACAAACCAAACACAGGTGCAGTCTTGTTAGGTGCTTACAGAAAATGTGATATAGCCTCCCACAAAACACAAAAAAGCCTAGTTCTGCTCATCCTGCCACTTATCAGTGCTTTCACTTCAACTTGATAATCTGCCTTTATTCTCCTAAAAGCCAGGGTGTGTAGAGCTGGAGTCAGAGATTTCTGCAATTTCTGTGTAAAGATTTTTGGATAACATGATTGGTAACCTTTTTAAAAAAAAGGTTTGGAGCAACATCTGCCATGTCGTGAGGATTTGTTCTGTTCTGTTGACAGATTACTTTCAGCAATCAAACCAGGTTTATCCACAGCTAAGCAATTTGTTTATTTGAATTCATTGCTTATTTTTTTCCTTTAGTTTTTTTTAAGGTTATACTCCTGTTAGTGCTTTGGTTTTGTTGTTTATCCATGTTTTTACTAAAGTTCTTGCCATCAATGTGCTGGATTCTCCATATCCATTATCTTTTGGAGCATGAATAGAAACCAGAAACAAAACTTGGTGCTACAACGTACAAACTAAAATCAAATGAAAGTTAAAATAAAATGTTAATATTGAATTTTTTTTATTTTTTATTTCTATTTGTTTGATTTAAAGCTTTTCTTCCACTTGACAAGATTAATATTCTAAACTGGCCTTTAGGCTACATCTTGCTTCAGTTTGCTCCATACTGTGTGGAGCTTAAGCTAAATATAACACAAACCACAGATGTATTTACAGCAGACGTGCAGTAGATGAACTGGTTTGACAAGCAGGTTGTAAGAGCTGATAATTTAGCAACTGTGGGATGACAATAGGGTTTTTGGTGTTTCTAACATTTGCTTGTGAGCATTTTTTGATGATGGAGAACATGTATTAAGAAAATAAGTAAAAAATTGCATTTCTGAGTATTTCTTTTTTCAAAATCACTGGGAACCAGGCACAGACAAAACGGCATAATCATGATTAAATGACCACTGGGGAACACTTTTAAAATAGATCAAAAGATGAACAGAGTGGGACTTTAAAGAACAACTCTCCAACAAATGTATTCAAGACGATTCACACTACTGCCTAACTATGTAGCCACAAGAGGGCCCAAGGCTGGGTCTCCCTGTGCCAGTCCCCAGCCCGGGTAAATACAAAAGTTGTGTCAGGAGGGATATCTAAGGTAAAAATCTCTCTCAAACCACTGTCTCAATTAGTAAAAGCTGATTTTCTGCGGCGCCCCCTGAAGGAATAAGTCAAAAGATGAACAAAAAAAAACAACAACATTTTAAGCTCCAGTCTATTGGCACGATAAGTACAGCAATTTATCTTTTTCACGTTTCTATCCGTTTCCTTTTTTATTCGAGTTTAGCGAACACTGTCTGCATAAAGTGGTCCATTTTTAAATCATTTCAAATATAAACTTAATTTTTGAAAGCACTTTTTATTCAGAGGTAAAACAAAGTCTTCAAAAAAAAAGTACAATACACACAATGCCCATAACTCCTCAGTCATACAATACCATGAAACATAGAATGACGTGTATAAGATGCCAAAAGGAAATCTGGCTTGATACTTAATTGGGGAAACTATGTTTTAGGGACCTGTCTACAACAGCAAACACCCCACTCAGATTCTCAGAGGATGCTACCGCTGGAGCCCCCTGAGGATACTGGAGGTAAAAGAAATGTAGAAAGAGTAAAATACATACAATTTAAAACAGAGATTAATGAGTAAATAGATAAATAAACAATCATGGGCAAGTATCATCACTAAAAGTAATTTAAAAAATAACAATGATGAATAAATCAAAACAAGGAAAAAATAGAACTTTATAAAATACTGTAAATATTAAATAAATATATTCCTAAATTTCAGCTAAAAGCCAGGTTGAAAAGGTAAATCTTGAGCTTTCCTTTAAAAATATGAGCAGTCTCTGTGGTCCTGAGGCACTCTGGGAGGCTGTTCAACAGGTGAGGACCATAAAAACTAAAGCAAGCCTCGCCATAAATTTAGGCTACTAAAGGACCTCAACGTCCACAAGGGCTCACACTGGAAAATCATAGCAAATAGATATCATGGCCCAAGACCAAAAAACATTTATTCAACATAATATTATGAAGTCAAATCTCAAGTATTTTGGTAGGAAGTCCAAAGAAATTCTCTGATCTTAAAGCCACAAAATGCTTATGTTGTCATAAGCACAGGAAATTGAAAAGAGACTTTGGTTAGTTTTGGGGTTTCCTACTGTCTAATAGAACACTACACATGTAGGACAGGCAAACTCAGGTTTCAAATCCTTGAGGTTTGCATGTCCAAATAAAAACAGAATGGTTAAAAAATATCAGCTTTTGAGGTTTAAAATTCTTTTTTAAAGAAAATCTGTTCCGTGTTGTGGTTTTGAATTTCTTTTTTTGCTTTTCTTCCTCATTTTTGATTCCTCCATTATTCTCCAAAAGAGAGTATGCAGGTCACTGTCTACTTTGGAGAAGGCAATAAGTGCTTTGAAGTACTTTAAACACAGCCACCTCAAGGATAAAAAGCAAGAAATGTGATCATCTTTTGGCAAATACTTGTACAAGTATGCCTGAGCATTTGAGTTCATAGACTTAAGTTATCTGTGTCAGTGGGAGTTATGAAGAAAAACCTTCCACATGCTTTTTGGAGTCTCAGCATTGCTGTCTTATCTAAATGCACTCCTGTATCATCTCATCTGTGCAGCTTCGTTTCCTCACAATCTCTTTTTCTCCCTCTCATCTTGAACAGCGACCCTTAAACCTTGTGCTATCTTAGATGACCCCACCCTTACATTGACGTGTTCTCCCTACCATGACAAAGGTGGATAAAGGTGGAAAGATTTCATGTAATCCATGGACACCAGTGAAGATCACAAATAATTGAAGAAAAAAGGTTCAGAGCATTGTCTAGTGGGTCTAGATGACCCAACTCCCAATGTTAAAGTGCCTAGGATAGCACAAGGGTTAATGGTGTCCAGGCCCAAAACAGATGATTAGACATTGACTAGTGACTGTCACTAAAACATTGGCATGCATTTATAAAAGCTCTGTTCAGAGAAAGTCAGAAACAGATTAAGAGCAAGAGATCTCTTTTAGTTTCTCCCCCATCGATATTAGCTCACAAAAGTGGCGTAACCCTGGTGCTCGCATATTTTTATTGGAATTTTGTAACATTTTAATACATAAGTCGGTGGTTCAAGCTCAACTAAATGATGAGACATACGATATGAATACATTAGGAATGTGGGCGTGGTCGACAAAAAACGTCTGTGGCCACGGAATTCTAAAAATCAATCTTTGCCTATGCTTCTAAAAATGAAATGGATCAGTTTGTCACCCACAGGTAACCCCCAAATAAAGTGGTTACTATAGAGATAGAACCAACAAACTAAGCTATTAAAAAAAGGAATCAGTCACATGCAGCGGGGCGGCGGGGCTGGGTAGCTATGCGGGCCGTAAAAAAACGCTCACGGCTTTAACTATAACACAACTTTTTTTCAAAAGCTTTTGGTACTTTTCATTGCTATCTTACTTTATTTATTTATTTATTTATTTATTTATGTATTTTTACTGACTGGTGGGCTAACATTTAACTCCACAAATGTCATTTTCCTATGGGTCTGAGGACTAAAGACAACCATCATGAAAAATATATAATTTTGCAAAGATGAGAACAGATTGTTCCACAGCTGGAGTATATGTAGTTTATTTAAGGACATCCCACCCCCATTCTAGGATAACGGGTTTTTCTTACACAATGATTTTGCAATATGATCATCAATATAGGTGCACCCATATGGTTTATGCTGAGTAGTGTAAAAAAAAAAAAAACGGGAAATGGCGAATGCTTAAATAGTGCTTTACTACCTTCTTAGAAGGCCCAAATCTCGTCACAGTCAGAGTCCCTGCCCTGCCTAACACTGGCTCCAACCTGTAACCACCAGGAGCAATAAGGTTCAGTGTCTTGCACAAGGATACTTCAACAAACCCAAGGCGGAAACCCAGCTTGTCATTTTTCAATGAGAGGTCGACCGCTCCACCTTGATAAAAATGGCCTTTTCCATGATGGCTTGTTGAATGTGAGCGTCTTTTGTGAAACCAGGGGACCTGGCCCTAAACAATGCATCTTTGGGGGCATTGGGATGACGCTTCACTGATTATTTCCTCCAGGTTGCAGCATGTTGCACTTGACAAGTATTTATGCTCAAAGAATAAAGAGAATGGATAATGGGTGGGTGGGTGGGGGGGGGGGGGGGGGGGGGGGGGGGCTTCAGTGCTTACAGGCAGAAAGCCGTGGATTTTGTGGCGGTGTGGTCGTCTTCAGGATAAAACGGCAGGTTTGAGGGGTTTGTGGAATCTTCAAAGAGGTTTGTAATTTTCTATTATTGTTTTTTTACAAGTCTACCTGATTATTTGTAAGGAGAAAAAAAAGCAGGTTTCCATGGAAACCTTTTTCTTCTTAATAGCCCAGGCTGACATGTACTTTACATTCATGAAAGCATAAATACACACAGCCAGGTTTCTTCAGAAGATTAAACAGTTCCTTGTTTTTGCCTTTCTTAATTTTACTGCTAATCTTGCAGCTTCTCTTTGCCACCCTGTCTTGCTCCGTATTCATCAGCCATTTTTAGATGTGTCTTAACTAAAACTGAAACGCAGAAAAAAGGCATTTACATAATGAATACATAGCCCTTTTTTCACTTTGAGCTTAGATGTTCTTTTGATCTTCCTTGAGATGCCTCTTGATCTAAATAAGGCCGGACATTGTTTAAAAAAAAAAAGGCACACGCCTCGACAAACACTGTATTTCAAAGCCACAAACATTTTTCTGCTGTCGCTATATGTTAAAATGGAAAATTCACATAAAATTAAGAAACAAAGATTGGTTTGCAAACAAGTAGGAACATGAAATGAATCCCTGTATCTAGATATTCTGTTCCAGTACACCATGTACCGTATTTTCATGACCATAAGGCGCATTTAAAAGTCTTAAATTTTCTCCAAAATGTAGGGGGCACCCTACGAGGTGGTGCGCCTAATGTGCTCTTGTGGGACATAGAAGAAGATGGCATGAGAACGTAGGATGGTTGTGTCCGATTCCCACCCTATTTAGTGCACTATATTATGCGATGCCATTGTGTAGTGATGTCTGAATACACAATTCCAAAATCAAGTGCCTTAGAAATTTCCCAAGCTCTGCAAATATAGACCACAATGCAATTTTTGCCAAAGAAAAAAGCATTTAAATGTTTTTTTAATAAATCATCAACATTTTTATCTTCAGAAGACAGAAGACTTATAAATAATTGTAGCAAAACGCTCATATTGATTAGATTTTAACTTTGTGAAATCGATGACGATAAATCCGATAAAAAAACGGGGGAAAAAAACATCAATGGTAATGTGCAATACTTCCATCAATTTTTTTGAACCTGTTGAATCCCTTTTGGGGTCACGGGGTTGCTGGAGCCTGTCCCGGCTACTGCTGGATGAAGGTGGGGTACACCCTGGGCAGCTCACCATCATGGATGCATGTTTGCCATGGGCAATATCTGGGTCAAAACTCTGAACAAAGAAGCAAAAATAACCCACTTTTTCACCCACTTATAGTAGTTTTTATGTTGCCCTTTGTAATGTCATTTTCAAGTAAGAAGTGCTTCATTTATGCATTCTATAAAGTACTGGTAATCTTACCCTCTTAAGATTTACGTGGATGTCAGCATAAAATATGTTCTGACTCTTTTGCACCTGGAGGGGTATGATTGGAGGTAATGGTCTATCTGATCTGAACCCAAGTGATATTCTGTTACGAATGTGGGTTGTGGAAGTACCCAGGCGAAGAGAGGAGGAGGAGGAGGAGGTTCCAGGCAACAGGACATTTAATAAAGTAATGAAACTAAAAACAAAAAACCATTGCTTAAGCAGGCTGACCAAAACTCGAAACCTTGAAACACTCAGAACAGGGAAATAACATAATATGGACAAGTACAGGAGGAAGGGAAAGACAGGACTTACATACATACAGGACTGACGAGACACAGGTGAACACAATCAGGACTGATGGGGAAAGGTAAAACTCGAAACAACAACAAAACAGGAAATACTACAAAATAAAACAGGAAGTCACTCAAACCAAGACCAAACCAAACCAAAGAAAAAAGAAACTGAAACAGTGACATATTCTGCTGTTGGACGTCGGTGTACATCACATTTTGTCCACAACAAAAACTCTGTTCCAACGCAAGGGTGTGTGTCAGTGTCTGTCAGAGAACATGGCACCAGGACACTATGGGCACAAGGTTGACAATTGACTTTTAGTCGTTTCAGGCAACCTTCGGCCGTGCGCGTTGGACTCTCAGGTAAGTGGTGAGGCAGAATTATGGGAAAGACTTAGCAAACCCAAACAGAATGTGTGCTGGTAATTTTTGGCTGAGCCCTCCATGAGGGACGGAAGGACGGAAGTTACAGGTACTGTGAATATGCTAATTTGGCTAACACTTCTAAAGTGGCAAAGGTGTAGCTTGTAACAAACAAATTCTAGACCTTCTATGAACGCAGTTAATGAAGTCTGACTGATGGACTTATTTTTAACTCTTGTTTTTAGCCTTATAGTTCATTGAACCTTTTATACTCTCAAAAATAGAGGATTCATTGACGGTGTGTTTTATACTCCCTATAATGTGGAAAATACATGTATTTGGTCTGGATCAGCCATCATCTGCATTAGTGCTGCTGAACCCATATCCTCAAAATCTACCATCCTGCTTGTTTCTCGGCTACACTACTAGCTGATGATTTTTTGTGTGCAGTTTATTAGACCCTAAAATGAACTAATCTAGTTTACCAGTCTAGTGGAAGTCCAGCAGAAACGGCTGGGAAAAAAGCAGGGTGGTAGATGTCAAATAATTATTTCCTTGCAGTACATTTGCTGAAGATTTGTGACTAAATGCACGAATACTGTGCAGAAAGAGGCACATTTGGAGAGCACGTCATTGTTCACTCTTGGGCACATAAACAGGGTTTGCAAGAAGTCTGATTGTTAGTGACAGATCCATCTCTCCACGTTTCTTTTTTTTTTCCTTCTGATAAAGCCTGAGGAAAAGCGCCAGCTCTGCAGCCATTCTGCTCACCCAGCCCTCACGCCCACAGTTCCTGGTAGGTGGTGTTTTCTTTGCCCGCCTGCTGCTCGCCCGCCACTGTGCCAAGCATGACACGTGACGGTAGCAGCACATGGCCTCCCAGCACCCACCTCCCCCAAACCTCCACCCCACTCCTCTGCGGCCCTGTTTCTTCCAACTGTCTGAGAACACCCCTTAACAAGCTTGGCATACATGTCATGTTCTTTCTCGCTCCCCACATAGCAACTCCCAAATGACAACTTCATAGGCATATCCATGCACACTAGCACAGGTTTAGCATACATAGCACAGCATTCCAGTTACTGTAATACAGCCATACATGGATGCTTGAAGAAAATATCCAATAGCCCACAAAACACAGAAAAGTTTCTCTTTTGTTCAACTGCATGCACCTTTTTTTCACATGACAGACAACGAGTTGACACATCACGTTGTGTTCAGACAAGTCACATCCAGTTGTCAGAGCTAAGCCAAAATCCATGTCCTGAATTCTCTCTCTTTCAGGTTCTGCATCTCATCCGCTCTTCTTATTTGTACTATTTTGCTTTTTTTTTTTTTTTTTACATGTTTTCTTACTATATTAAAATCTTTTCTTGCAGTTTTTATCCACCATCAACAAAAAAACCTTCACATTTAATCTAAAGTGATCAAAATCCTGTTGACATTTATGATATTTAGACTCCGTGGCACTTTATATATGGAATAATTCTGGTTGTTGTGAAGACCCTAATGCGACTAACATGTGGTGTGTTACAGACAAGTTCTAGATTTACTGCAGACACAGTTAATAAAATCTGAATGACTGACGGACTTATCTCTGACTCTTTTGTCTTAATGCTTGTCGGATCCAGATGACCCCACCCTTACATTGACGTGTTCTCCCTACCATGACAAAGGTGGATAAAGGTGGAAAGATTTCATGTAATCCACGGACACCAGTGAAGATCACAAATCATTGAAAAAAAAGGTTCAGCGCACTGTCTAGTGGGGTCCAGATGACCCCACTAGACAGCACAAGTGATAGGGTGATTTCCGTGTCATTGTTTCTAAGCACAACACTCACTGTTTTAAGCGCAAAACATTCCTTGAAACAAAAAAATATGTAGAAAACTATTTTAACTCAAAAGAAATTATCTCTCTGTTGCGCTCAAAACAGAGCAGGGCATAGTGAATGTCCGACAAAAGCCAGCCAATCACAGACATCAACCCTGATGTCCATGTCTGTTCTGCTTGTTCATATTTATTAGTTTTAAAGGGTAAATTTGTTTTGTTTGCACTTAGTTTTGAGTTTCAAGTGGTTTTTTTTCTGTTTTAAGTGCAAAATAATGTTTTGAGCACATAAAATGTTTAAAGTTTTACGCTCAAAACAGTGAATGTTGTGCCTGGATTAATATCACACAAATCACTCTATAGGTGCGCTATATATATGACACAAGTTCAAAAAAATACTTTTCATTTACGCTGTGCTTTTCTGTCAGACTGCATGAATCTAGCTCTGCTTTTGTTGAGGTGGGAGGAAGCTGCCTCATGCAAGAAAACTTTTACTAATTGCTACTTTTCTTCTGTCTACAGAACTGTGTCTACAATAATTTAATGAATCAGAATTTTTCCCTTTCTACCCTGTAATTTTTCCAGAAAGAAAAAAAAAAATTTCTATATCTTGAAAAATGTATGACTTTCCTACGAGATACAGAAATTATGCTTATTGAAAGGATTTTTTTGCATAAAAAAATCAGAAGGTAAACAAATGGACTAATGAATAACAATCACATAAAGCTGGTTTTAATAAAATGTTGAGGATAAACATATCGACGTAATTTGAAAGCGTTTTAAAGTCGTACACGATAGATGTACTGATGTTTTGCTTCCAAAAAAACTAAACTAAACAATTAAATTAAAAGCATTTTTGCGCCGTTTTTTTTTTTTTTTTTTTTTTTTTTTTTTCTTCTTCTTTACGTGTGTATTAATATATTTGCACTTTACTTATTTTTTTGTAATGTATATGCTATTTAACCTATACTGTGACAGATTTTATATATTCATGTTTCTGCTTATAACTTGCACCATTTTATTTCCTTATATTTCCATTACTAAAATTGATATTGGTGTATATGACACTGACAGCAGCAGGGGGTGGGGGACTGGGTTTTGAGTTTGTTTGTTCTATGTTTTAAAACTGAAAACTTAATAAATATATAAAACACTAAAAGCATTTTTGCATTTTTTTCTTTTATCCTTGTGGCATCGTGTCTCTTTCCCTCTGCTTTTCCTCCATCCATTAAATTTTGTAATGTTTTCTTTTCTGTCCAAGCTTCATCAGGGTAACAGTAGAGACAAGAAGATTTTTTTTTTTCCAGACGTAGCTGACAATAACGACTAAAACATGGTCGTAACCCCACTACCACCTGTGCTGCTTTTTTCGCGCATTATGCCCAAAGGAAAAAACTGATCTAACACTGGTTCTCACACCAACTGTGACAGCCTGTGTGTGGAGAGAGCACAGAAATATTATAAATTGAGATAAAAAATGTTTCAAGGGATATTTTTATCTTTAATTATTATTCATATTTTTGATGTAGATTTGCTATTTGTAACATCTTTTCCACAGATTTTAATTGATTAAATTATTTGAAATACTATTTTATTCCTTTTCATTGATTTACTAGAAGTTTGACCACAAATTGAGCCGATCTAACGTAGCTGGATTAAATAATTTAAAATAGCTAGAAGATACCCTGACAACATGTGAGTTTTATAACATATTATTTTATGTATCTCTCTTATTGTATGAGAATAGATGCTGCAAAAAGTCCGATTTCAATAAATCTAAACAGTCGGCACAAAAGGCTCTCTTGAAGTCAATAGAGGCTCCCCAGAGTGTGAGAGCAAGACAACAAAATGGAGAGCAGCTCAGAGTCAGAGTCTACAGATTAATATGGATGTAGAGAGGCTGCCAGTATGCTTGCTCATTTCTCAAAGGCTAAGTACACCGGGCTAAGCTCGCAACCTTGAATACATGTTCAGCTCTGGGTGTTTTAAACTGGACAAGCAGGTAGGGGCTTCTTCTTCTACCACATGTACCTAATAGTGGGAAGAGTCTTGGTGCGAAATGTCAAAGTGGTGTAAGCCTGGTGAATGTTGCTCCAAGCTTTTATTTCCAAAGCTCTATTCCGATACATGAAAGACTTGGTGTCATAGAATTCCGTCCGAGCACAAATCGCAACTATTCATTTCTCCTCCATGATCAATTTTCAAACGGTTGGCACTTCCGTGAATTAAAAGGGTCACAGTCCGTACCAAATCTGAGTCCCTGATTGGTCAAAGTTTGACCTGGTTTAACACCTGTTCATTGGCCACACATTTTGTACATAAAGCCCAAAACCTGTCTTAAAAAGGTGCGTAGCTATGAAGGTGACAGTTATGAGTGGGGAAACCTGAAACATGCATTTCCCTATTTTTACACGTCCTTTTCATTAAAAGTGTTCGTCTGGACGCACGTTAGCCGAGTCGCTTTAAAACCAAGAACATCACAGGTATTTGGTCATCCTATGGGGATCAGTCCAGACGAAGGTTGCACTGAAGGTTTTTATTACGCATCAGGATTTATGTTATTTTCTTTGAAATATCAGATCAAGCACAAAAATAAAAGTGATTACAGTGTCATCAGCTGTTTTCTCTTCAATCTACCCAACAACCTCCAAAATGGACATCAAAGTATTCAGTCAGCAGAATAACCATCCTTGTAAATAAACGCACCGTGTGAACCCTTACTGGGATCTTTTTTGGTATGATCTTGTCAGCCAAAATAAAAACCTAAGGAAAAGTTGAAAATGTACGTTAGCCATGTTCCCGTTGGCTCCTTTATTTTTTTCTTGAAAGTAACTGCTTGTGGTCTTTATGGCAATACTAATGTTCCACAAAAATTCTAATAAGGAAAGTGATCAGTAATCTGTAACTCGGAGTGTACAAGAGTCCGTCAGATGAAAAGTGGAGGACCAATAGGATTTCTGTCATCTCTACAGCCACCAAGGAATCCCGCCCGGTCCTGATTGGATTCAGCTGTTTTAATATGGTTGATTATGTTGTAGGTATCTAGGGAGCTGATGTTGAAATGTTCTGCTGGTTTCCTTTGTCATGCTTCAAGTTTGGTGATAAAAGTATTTTGTGGAAATTGCTTTTACTGCATTTGGGTCGTCGGCGTTCACCGTCACAGTTTGAAAGCATCAGGTTTTTCAAACCCGCTGCTCCAGGTCCATTTAAGCCCCTTCACTGTAGGTCCTGAACACTGACTGTATAAAGCCGCAACCGTGTAAAAACACCATAAGCTCTACAACTGGCCATTCCAGCCATAATTTCTGTTCCTATTGACCTACTCTGACATGATTTGCTTGTTGATGTAACAACCAAAGGAAAGCTGTGTAGTTGAAACATGTACAGAAGCTGCGAGCAGCATTTACAGCACAGCCATTTCACTGTGCACTGATCCAAGAGGATGTGCATTTGTGTGTGCTATGGGCTGTGGAATGGGGTTCATTTTTCTAAATAGTCAGAATTGCTTGAAATAGAATGCTCAGATTAAATACAATTCCACCGATACAGTCCAAGACAGAACAATTTAATCTGCTCTGCCTCCCATTTATCCAACCAGCCATCCATTAGGGCCTAAACACACATAGCACTGGTTCACAGTTTGGTGGGACATGATCTCTTATCATCACTGTACAGCATTTTTTTTCTGTACATTGTATGGCCGGGACAGATTTGTACACAATTACTGCTGTACATACAAACCTTAGATGAAGGTGATATTCTTGACTCACAAAAGAGAAAGAAAAAGATACTGATGGATATCAAATTTGCCGGATGGACAAAAGTGAGCAGCAAATCCAATTACTTTTAAAGTATTTCTGCAAGTGAAGGCAGGGGGAAACTGAGTAACAATAAGAACTTCCACACCTCTATCGCTATCACACATTTTCATGGCTACCAGCAAAACACAAAATGAGAATTTATCTAATCACACAGAGGGGAAAACAAATACAGAAGTCTAGTTCCAGCTGGCTTTTCTGCATTTAGCATAGCGCTGGCTTTTTACAAGACAGCGTTTGTGAAGGGATTCAGCAGGTCGTTCTGACGGAACTTACATTAATGGTTCATGATCACTTGGACGACTACTGAGTAAATCAGTGCCCACACTTTTTGGCATGCAAGCTACTTTTGAGACCACAAGCTCCAAAAGATCTATCTATCTATCTGAGAGTAGTTTGTGTGTCCCTTCTAAGTGCACTTACGTATCACGTGCACGCCGTGCTACAGCCTTTGCACGTGGCCAGTAAGAAGGCACTCATTGTACCTTACTAATGACTGCACAACAGTCTCACCCGTACGTCATGACCGCATGCAACTTACATTAGCCTTACAAACACTTCCCAAAACACTCACTACATACACAACAATGGTACTTTTCATTTTCAAGATGTCTCTTGAGGTGACCATGCGGCCCTCAAGGGATCCACATGTGTGTCCCGCAGATCCCTTGGTGCAGCCACTCCTCTCTAAGACCCTCAGACGACCCAACAAACAGCAGGGTCAACCCCCGTCCGCGGGCATGTGACGTTATTTAATGTTTCAGTTTCACATACTGGTCAACAAAGCAAACAGACCCACTGAGATCCACTAATCCCAAGTTTACACACACAAAAAGGAACAGTGTCAAACACATGCAGTGACTGAATGCAATCACCTGCCTAAGGTCACTGTCTTTTTATAAACAGGAACAGGCAAGTGCACACGTGCCAGTCAATGTGCTTTCTTCCAAAGAATCTGGCAATATTTGGCTTCTTTGTTTAGTAGCGAACAATTATATGTGATTTAATGTAATTACAAGAGCAGCAAGGGTACGTTCCCTCTCTGCTTATTGTTCTGTGCTGTGCCCTCCTCCCCCTCACCCGCTCTGCAAGCAGGAGCATGTAGAGAGCGTTTGTCCAATCCCTAATGACAACCGCACACCAATTCCACGATAATCCTTTCATTTCTGTCAACTCACCAGGGAGGGAAGGCAGGCGGAGAGGTAAACGTAGCATGTGTGAACGTGTGGGTGTTTATGTGTTTCTAATATAAGAGAAAGTTGTATCAGACAGTGAAACAAGATATAAAAGGCTTGACAGGGATGATTCGGTCATCGGTGGTTAAAAAAAAACCCAAAACATGTCAGATTCAAGTACGTTAATACAATTTGACTGCATTAAAACAGTTTCAAAGTATTTTGCACGCTTGCCCTTCTGTCTCTTAGGTTTTTTCACTCTTACGCAGCACTTTAGGGATGGAAACTCCTCAGACGTGCCACAGCAGGGCACCTCTCCTGAGGTTTGGTTACCATACGCACAAAATTCTCTGGGTTGCTGAAGAGGGAGTTACACTTAGACAACAACAACAACACAAACATTTACCTGTCTAAGTCTACATTGACCCAAAACAGGTAAATGATTTGCAGTGTTGGCTAATTTGAGACAAAAAGAAACATGCATTTTTTACAGCCACATTAACCCTCTTTGTTAAATACGGTCTATTCTTCATTAGCAGTCACTCACTGCTTTTCATATATCAAACCAAACACACAAAGGTTTGTGTGTTACTGCATCACCATTACTTTTTAAAATATTCTGCAAGAGTCCTGCTTGATTATGACTTTAAATTGAAGTAAGGAGTTACCATCACGGTAATCAGCATGACCACAAAGGGACTATACTGGAATTCATTTGCATATTAAACAGCAGTCCACCAACTGAAACATGAAAACATGTTAACATGCACGCAAATATTCCAATCTCATCAATGGAGTAGGCTAAGATCCTGAATTAAACACCACTATGTAAACAGTCACATTAGCTGCAAGGTTTTTTTTCCCGAATATAATGTGGGTTCTGTAGATTTAATTAGAACAGGCATGTCCAAAGTCCGGCCCGTGCTGTGAATCAGATTCAGACTCCCATTACCTCCCCATCAACCATTTCTTGTCACACGTAAACAATGTTTTCAGTACTTGTTTGTGATACCATATTTTCTTCGGCATTTTTCTTACTGTATTCTGATTGACAGTGACTGGGAAATTACAGTTGTGACGAGGGAAATTCCCACGATTCATTGGTGTTTTTAGTAAAATACGGTAAAGCCTTTGTACAGTATTACTCCTGACCTTGCAGTAAAATACTGCCCAGTTTTCAGAAAGCTGTCACAGTGTACAAGACATAATGAAACTATTAACTATTAACTACTCCTCCCCCATGAGCGCATATATACCAGCTCATAGACCAGCTATTTCAGAATTGACAAAGCCTCTTGGATAAGAGGTGAAACTTTAAAACCAAGTCCAGATGACATCCCCTAAAACTACTACAATGGAACCAACCTGGATGAATGAGAGTCTTCATAGACATATTAACTATTAGGATTTTCAAGAGGAGTTGAATAGATTGCCAGAAAAAGGGAGTGGGATGAAGTGGACTTATATGATCTCAGCTGTGCTTTCTTAATAATGATTGTCTAAATTCTATTGAACGCCATTGTAAACCAGTTGCTGAAACCTTTTGTGTCACTTTGTAGTTTATTTCTCAGACTGTTAATAATTTCTTAAAAAGTAAAGTTGACAGCAGAAGCCACCAGGATAAATGGACATTTGGAACATCTTTGTAGCTAAATACAAAACAATTGTGTCCATGGTTTTTGAATAGAAAATCATTTATTTCCATTTATTTGCCATTTATGAATTCGAAAATGTAAAAATTTACATTGAGCATTTAATAGTGAATAATATGCAGCATTTCATGTGAACCCAGAGTTAAAGTGGATGAAAGTTTTCTTTTCCAGATTTTTTATTATTTTATTTTTGATCCATAAATACAAATTGTACAGTAAGTTAGGAAATAATTGTATTTCATTCTTTCATTCTTTGGGAAAGACAAAATGTTCCAATTGCAATAGAAATTTACATATAATGTCATTATAGGAGTTCAAAGAATGCAGGCATATTGGTTGACCCTCACTTATCTTTATCTGACCACATTTGGCCCTCTTTCCAAAAAGTTTGAACACCCCTGATTTAGAATGTACTTTACCATGCTAAATGTTGTTCACCAAAAACAATGTCATTTGTTCACTAACTTGCTTGGAAACTTGAATTGATTTTTTTTAAATATGTTTCAACCCTTTTAAACACACAATCAAGAATATAATGCAGGATATGTTCTTTGTTTCAAACAGACAATTTTTGTAAGCATAGTTTATGGCTGATTTGACCAAAAGCTTTCGTGTGACTGCCTGATTTTTTTAAATGTCGGTGTGAGATGAATCATTCCGTCTGGAATAACACTCACCAACTACCAAAAAAAGTGCTTCTGCCCACACGTCCACAGGAGACCTTTCCTTTCTTTTTTCTCAAGCAAGACTAATGTACATTTTGACTTTTCAACAAATACACAGGCTTGCTTAATGTGCTTAAAAGTGATTAGCTCTCAAGTTTTCTGTTCTTTTGGCCTCACGGTGTGAATGATTGTGTCATTAGCAGACTGGTGCAGTCATTGAGGTCTGCCTAATGCATGGGAAAGGTCAAAAGAGCAATACGTTTAAAATAATGCATTAGCAACAAAAGTGCCACTTCTGCTAGGTTGGGGTTGTGAGGGGCTGTAAGCAAGCGGGAAAGAGTGTAAACAGATAGATGACAGGAAGTGCGGTTGTCTTACTCCATGCCAACAGTCTACAAGTAAGAGATTAGTTTCTAATGAACTCCTGCCGCTCTACAGAAACTATCTCCAAGAACACAACACTGGCATCACACGACAGCGTCACCTGGGTGTCATATGTGCATATAACTTCTTTTTTCATTCATTCATCTTCTAAGCCGTTTTGTCCCTTTCGGGGTCACGGGGCTGCTGGAGCCTATCCCAGCCACTCGTGGGCAAAGGCGGGGGACATCCTGGACAGGTCGTCAACCGATGGTAGAGCCACAAATCACACACCCATGCACACTCACATTCACACTGGGGACAATTAACCCTTGTGCTATCTTAGATGACCCCACCCTTACATTGACGTGTTCTTCCTACCATGAAAAGGTGGATAAAGGTGGAAAGATTTCATGTAATCCATGGACACCGGTGAAGATCACAAATCATTGAAGAAAAAAGGTTCAGAGCACTGTCTAGTGGGTCTAGATGACCCGACTCCCAATGTTAAAGTGCCTAGGATAGCACAAGGGTTAAGAGTAACCAATGAACCAATGAAGCATGTTTTTTTCTTTTTTTTTGGACGGTGGGAGGAAGCCGGAATCCCCGGAGAAAACCCACACATGCACGGTGAAAACATGCAACCTCCACACAGAAAGGTCCCCCATCGATGTTCTGCTTCAGGTCCCCCAGCCGGTACTTGAACTAGGGGCCTTCTTGCTGTGAGGCAAGAGCGCTAACCACTGCGCCAGCATGCAGTGGTTAGCGGCACGCGATACAGTTCTACGAAGGACAATGGTACGTTCCATTTTCATGACGTCCCTGGCCGTACGAGCCTCAAATAACTGCAAGACGCACCTCCACTCCCCTCCTCCGCTTCGCTCTGGCACCCTCCATGGGCCCACACAACAAAAAACCTGCAGCCCCCATGCAGGTCAATCCCCAAACCGATGTGACTAAGGCTTTAGTCTTTCTCAAACCTTTCAGGCCCCTGGCAGGCCAACTCAAGCAAAGGGCAGCAATTACTGCTTAAATGGAGTATTTATTGAAGTTCGCTCCATGTCACTCAGATTTGGTTTGATGTAGAGTGAGTCAGCACTCTCATAAATCCTAACACTATTTTGAACTTACAAAAGTTTCAGGATCCTTTAATCAGATCTACTGGACATAAATCAATGCATGCAGTAATTGCTTTCTTTTTTCTAACAGCCATTAAATAATTTAGCCTCAGAGAAAAAACAATGCAAATGGCATCGCATTACGAGCTAACAAGAATTAAGAGAGTGGCCATTTCCTCTTCCTGCACAGAAGATGACATAACCCTATTTCGGGATGTTCATCTCATAGCTCCACACAGCACTTTTCGCTCTCGCCTTTCTCCCCCTGATTCCCCCCAGAGACCTGATCGCTCAATAAGAAGGGCTGCTGCTCATTGATCCTCACTCTCTGCAGCGGGTCAGCGGATACAGTCACACTCAGCCCTCTGTGTTCTCCTAGCGTAAAGCCAAACTGTCATATAGTGCTTGTTCCCAGTGGGTCAAGCTGCCCCAACGTAGGGTATTGGAGAAAAAGTATGTGCAACCTAGGACAGCCAACTTTTGTTGATGATTGTTTCTGTGCAACATCATTTATTTATATGATTATAGCAATCATCTTGATGGCCATGTAAAGGCCATGTAACACAGTCACTATTTACATGCATTGGTGAGGGTCACTTAATTAGCTCTGATTTATTTTTAGTTTGTTAGATTTACAACTCTCTGGCTGAAATGCACCACAAATGGTAAAATAAACTGTATGTAATTACTGCTGACATTACACTAGCTACATTTGCTGCATTGAGATGTGGCAGATGGTGTCTTTTATTTTGAAAGAAAGTGCTGCTAATCTATGTCAAAAAGTTATTAACGATTTCATAAAAGGCTTTTTTCTGTTTGTTTTATTTATGCCGCCCAAAAAAACAATAGTTCCTTTACATTTACCATAATAGTAACAATTACTCAAATATAAATTAGGATCTTATTTTTCTTAAGGGTAAAGTAAAACTTCATGGATTGTTGTCTGTAAGAAATCGACCCGATTGGCTCTTTAACAAAAACACAAAATTCTTGGAGGATTACAAAGTTTATGTGTATTTTATGTGGTGTATACATTAATCTTTTGCAGATGTGCGTGATTTTCGCAAGATGCAAATGCAAATGTGTGGCTTTCCACGACCCTACCACGAATGTCCATTGAACTTTTCGACCATGTACCCCCGATGTATTACTTTTATATCGCATATACGGCGCACATACCACGTTCGAATGACACAATTGATGCACCAATTACTAATAAATTGTGTATAAATACTGCAATAATCACACATGGTTCATGTTCTACGTTGTTTTGCGTGTTCTTTGCGTGGTTTATCTGTACTTCTTCCGTGGTTTTAACGTGGTTCATTCGTGATACATCAGTGAAAATTTCACATAAAGAACCAAAACCTTTCCTTTAGAAAGAACATATTTACTGTATGATGAGAGTCTGCGCTACCATGTCAACATTTTTTCAACTATTACAAACTTTCTTGCTCACACGTTTTCATGGCTATCAACAAAACATAAGATGAGAAATTATTTAATCACACCAAGAGGAAACAAATACAGAAGTCTAGTTATTTAGTCTATTTTGCTCTTCACCATCACTCAATAATGATCACTTTTTCCTATGGCTGACTATTAAATCCCCTTAATGCCTTACAAACTTACATTTATCACTGTTTGCATTACTAATTTTTTCTCAATAGATATATAGATATATAGATGGTCATGTGACATTGTTAAAAACATTTTATTTGTTTTTCTTTTTTTAGTATGAACTAAGGTCCTTGCTCCTACACCTGGCTGTGGTTCCTGTCTCCGGCTCGACTCGCGCCCTTGACTGTACCCACAACCACGGCTGGATGAAGCTCGTCTTCTGGACTTTTATATATATATATATATATATATATATATATATATATATATATATATATATATATATATATATATATATATATATATATGTAGTTGTAGATTTAGACAAGTTAATTCTTCTCTAAGAGTTCTGGTAAATTGCCTGTCCGTCCTGGGGGAGGATCCCTCCTTCATGTGGGCACCCCTGAGGTTTCTTCGTTTTTTCCGGAATCCGGTTTTTTTGGGAGTTTTTCCTTACCGCGAAGGGGGGTCTAAGGGCAGGGATGCCAGTATAGCTTAGTCAGTTTGTTAGTTCATTTTAGTATTTTTCTATTGAACTCTTTGTATTCGTGATCCTTTTAAGTTCATGTTTTACTTCGAAGCCCATCGAGACGACTGTTGTTGTGATTTTGGGCTATACAAATAAAACTGAATTGAATTGAATTGAATTAAGGTGAATTCTTCTCTAGGGGAAATATATCTAAAAAGATTTTAATGGATTTCCAAAACATCATTGATTACATTCAATATTTTTAATATTAAACTTTAAACTTAGGCAAAAAATTAAATATTTGAATCTTAAATAAAATCTGAGAGGAAACTTTTTGATGGTGAAAAACATGCGCTTCGGAAACAAACAATCAACATCGAAACGTATTTTACTTTCTTTTCTTTCTCTGACTAATATTTTTCACATTGTCCTTATGTGGATATGAAATTAATCTTTGATTTTCTTGTTATGTAAAGGAATCCCCGTCACTTCCCTGCCTAGGAAGTGACTGCAATCCACTATATCACATTTACTAACACAGGTTCAGATGTCTTTAAATCACCCTGCTCACCGCCACCTCTCTGCCAGAAAGTCATCAACCTCTTGTCAACTCTTTAGCTCAGTTTTGGCCCTGCGTCTGCCCCTGCATCTGCCACTGGATCTGCTCCTGCCCAGTCTCTGCCGTGCTCATGCTCTTCTAGAATCCTAAAATTCCCTCTTTGCTGAACCTCAACACCCTCCGCTGAACCACTCTTTCCCCTTTATAAGGACTTCACTCCTCCCATTTCCAGCTGAAGAGTAGCTGAGCAATAGCTGTTCACTCTGCTCCTGCTAACTCCACTCTCCCTTTCTAGCATCCACTCATCTCCGCCTCTTTGGTGTGGACCTGGTTCTTCCTGCCTGACTTCCTGTTCTATTGCCACTACATCCTGAATAAACTTGTTCTTACATCTTTTTTGTTATTGTTCCGTTACATCAAATCGTGCTATCTTGTGGGGTCCAGATGACCTCACTCTTAAATTGACGTTTTCATGTAATCCATGGACACCAGTGAAGATCACGAATCATTGAAGAAAAAAGGTTCAGCGCACTGTCTTCTGGGGTATAGATGACCCCACTCCCAACGTCAAGATGCCTTGTCCAAAAAGTGCTTCATAGAATTTAAAATTGTCCCTTAGCTGAGACTGTGTGTGGTTTTTGTGTCAAACATAGCATAAATCTCAATTCATAGCAATGAATGTATAAGAGAACTGGACCGAGCGGGTGTGACGTTACCCATGGAAAATGACTTCCTTCCAGCTCAACCAAATGAAGTCCATTCGGTCACTATTTTTTTCCCATATAGTCGCCACCATCTTGGAGGCAGATGACGTCAATAAGCAGTGATTGGTCCGAGTCAGTCTGGCAATCACTCTAATCAATCAGGAGAGAGCTTGTTGAAATGCCACACCTCTACCAGTTGAAAGCAGACCACATGAAATCTTTTCATCAAGCATTTCAAATGTTCAGTGTCAGGCCAACAGGCACCAACTCCTTTAGTTGAGGCATCTGATTGGTCAGTTTATAACTTGAATAACTTCCAATAAAGAAAAACATGTTTAAAAAATCATCAGCGCAAAAATGGTTATTCCCACAAATACAATGACTGTGTAACAAACTGGTTATTTCTCTATAGACGTCTATGGGATTTTTGCTTTTCGGAACTAGCAGGTACTTCCTGTCTGGAACACGAGGGGGGAGGAGTCACTCAATTCAGTTCTTTTATCCAGTCAATGATTTATAGTTTCCCTTTCCAGGAATTTGAATGAAAGCAAACACACAAAACAAGCATTGATCATGTTCTTAAATCGAAAGTTACAGCCAAAAGAAGTTCTTCAGCATCACTGGAGTTGATAAAAAAGCTTCCAGATTTTTATCTTGAACCCCAGATTTTCTAATAGTAAAAAGTTCCAGAAGTTCTCATCATTTTGGCACAGAACTAGTCTGCAACCATCTTCTTGTTCAGACCCTTTGCTGTGGAACCACCCCTTGTCATCCTCTTCATCAGCTCTGACACCCATCCACACCAACAAGGGGGACTGGACTGCCTCTGCTTAGTCTACCAATGGCTCCACTGACAGGGGATAAAGGGATAAAGAGCCTCTGCTCAGGGACTGATTACTTACATCTGCCAGGCTAAATCCCAGGGCTCACACATAAACATACAGGCATGTACAAACCTCACACAGCCTCACACTTTGCCTGCTCCTAGCTGCAACAAACCCATTCATGCATGTTTTGTTTTCTGACATCAGCATGTGGTATGTTGAAAGCTGCGTGCATGAGTGTGTCCTGAGGACTTTTAATCAAGTGTAAGGCAAAGATTCAGGAAAAATAATAATATTTTAAGGTAAGTTATTTCGTTGCTATTTACTTCATATTAGTACATATATGGACATTCTGGTTGTTGCATAACTTTTAGCTATACAACCCTGTTCTAAAGTTCACATTTAAACTCAGATTTATGTCTTTGCGAGTTGCTCTTTAACAGCACTTAAAAAAAAAAAAAAACTCCATAAATGAAAAACTACTATTTTTAACAATCTTAGCAATAGCTCAGGAAGACTCACTGATTGGTTGTATCGAAAATCTGGTACTGCCATCCAAGCTATCCTCGGAAGCGGATGGCGGCTGGCCCACTGACCTCTTACTTCAAGCTCATCTTTCTCCCCCGGGGATAGGAATAGACAAATCATAACTCTCATAACAGCATATTAATCCCATGGTTTCAGAGCACGCCGCCGTGACTGAGGGCTTTCCCCGGTCAGGCCTGGCATGCTCTCTTCCCATAAAAAGCACCTGTACATATTCAAGATACTGAAAAAATTAGTTTTTTGTTCTTTTCTTTTTTTTGATTGTAATTGATTTTTTTCTTGTTTGATTGCTCTAACAAATGTTGTCATTGTGTGGAATTCTAGTAATACTAGTTAAATATTCTGAAGGTACGGTGGCCCTAAAGTGCAAATCAATAAATCACTCAGCCCAAAAGCATATTACAGACTTCCAAGAAAACATTTCAGATTACAACAGTAATTTCCAGAAATCAAAATAAAATATAGAAGCAATTTAACTTAAAAAGAAACTGGTAAACATAAGTACTATGGGACATCATTAGATGATGTTGTTTGTCCATCATTTTAACCAAAAGTTGCTTTATAAAGCGATACTGGATATGCGCACAAAACTGTTATGCTATGTTCACACTTGGCTCGAAAACATGCAATCGAGCAACTACTTACGATGAAAAGCCTGTGTAAACACATGTGTCTAAAAAATCGTACTATCACGAATCGCTAAGCAAGCTTTATGTCACTTTTCGGGCTCTCTGAACAAAACCAATGGCGACTGAACGTGTTGTCATACCAGTTGAACTTTGACCAATCTGGGACTTGGATTTGGAAGCGACGAATGGATAGCGTCCTTTTCAAAAATTGGAACTGCCAACCGTTTGAAAATTCATCATGGAGGAGAGATTAATATTTGAGGTTTATGCCTGGCTGGAATTCTATGACACCAAGTCTTTCATATGATGGAATAGAGCTGTGAAAGAAAAAGCCTGGAACAAGATTCATGAGATTTGCACCGCTTTGACATTTTGCACTAAGCCTCTTCCAACTGTAGGTACATGTGCTAGTATCTGGTAGTGACAGTCCAGTGTCAAAACTATATGTCAAATGTGCATTCAAAAACCCACGTTCAGTGCATTCTTGAACGCACCACACATGCCTGGTGTGTGGTTTACATAGAATTAAAAGCATGCGGACATTGAAGACGCATTCTAAAAACTCAAACGTCACCATCCAATCAGTGATGTCCCATAGTACCTTTTCCTGTTTCTTATTGTGTTTCGTATTTTAATATTTCATTTGGATTTCTGGAAATTACTTCTTTTTTTTTAGAATCTTGTTTTGGTTTCAAAAATGTAATGTTTTTTTTTTTTTTTTTTTTTTTTACTGCTATTTGTTTTGCTTATTGAATTGTTGGGATCTTTTGTGTTGAGTGATTTGTTGGTGTGATAGACACTTCAGGGCCATCATAGGAAGGTGTCTCCAGACCTGAATAAACTTAAACCTCTTTGGTGGAATGCAGTGGGATGAGGCTCGTGGATTTAGGAACTATCCAAGTACCGCCATCTTCAGGCAGGTAAGAAGAAGCCCTTTAATCTTTTGATTGAAGGACTGATTCGTGACTTAAAAAGAACTGGGTTCTAGTGGGTTCAAAGAAAAGATGCACCTATGGAACTATGTTGATTTTTTACTGTGGGGACAGCACAACAGTGCGCCGCGGGTTATGCGGCGCATTACACGTTAAATATATGAATGCGCTTCCAATGGCGTTGCGACAGCAGCATCAGCAGCAGCAGCAGCATCAGGATGAAGAGAAGAGAATAAGCACCAACGTTGTGTTGTCATTTTGGAGCAAAGCCGATCTGATTTGCCGTATTTAGTAGAACGGGGCCACTGAGGATGCGCAGATAACAAACAGGAGCCGATGTTTCCCCTTGGACGGACACAGTGAAGCGCTGCGGGGTGGCGCGCGCGCACAGAGCCTGCACGCGCGCATAAAAAAAAGAGCCTGCCCGCTCACCTACACACAGAATCTGCACGCGCGCTTATAAATAGAGCCTGCACGCGCACGTGAACACAGTGTGCACGCGCGCACCCACACAGATGCAAAAAATAAGAAGTATTATTTACCTCAGTGTCGTAAATTTTTGTGATGAGGGAAAAAGAGTACTTCCTGGACTCCCGTATATGTTGGATGGCGAGCTGAACCGCGGGTTCGATTCCCTGACTGATGCCGCTCATGAGGGCCGACTCGTTCATGGGCATAAGTACCATTATGGGCAAGTTTTCTCCATCTCTGGTGAACCAGCTGTTGTCCTGTCCGTGTTTGGTACGGTCGTTGCACACTTTGGCCAGAGCAGGGTGAAACAGCAGAACAGAGAGGAGCAGGCAGCCCACTGGGAGGTAAATCTCCCAGCCGTTGCAGTCCCTCCGGGATTGAGCCATGCTGCCGTGTGAGGTGACCAAATGAAATCCCACGGTACCCTCAAAGCTCAGACATCGCAAATTCAGACTCGATGCTCAGTTGCCATAAAATCACAATCCAGATTTGAAAAACAGAAGAGGCGTGGGTTCCACAGCATCCCCTGCAGTGGGAAAACCGCTCTTGTGGATTTGGACAGCGGACGCAATTTTTTGTTTGAGGATTTCTTAGAAATATTCCAAGATCTTAGAGAGAAGAGGTGGAGATCTACACCTTGTCTATCCAATCGATCTCCTGTCAAAATGCCAAAAGGAGCCTCTAAATGAACACCTAGTCTGAACCACTCATCCTCTCAATGCCATACTCCAGCAGGTAAGCCAGACCCCCACAGCAGGTGATGATAGCTGACAGGTCCTTGTTTTAATTCCAAGTAAATTCCCAGCCAACTGGATACAGCACTGTCGCGCGCAGCACCAAAACAAACACCAAAAAAAATTTTGAAGAAGAAGAAGGACAAAAAATCAGGATGAGAGGAAAATGCTGCGGAAGACAGACTACAGATGAGTGGAAGTTAAAAGCTTGACCCGCAGAGGTCTGATGCGTTGATGTCGAAAGGTTCTGCCTTGACAGCCTGCGGGACCGGGATGCTCATCTCCGATGGTGCGTCAGAGAGGCGCTGGAGCCGATGCTGGCGCTCACCGTGCGCGCAAAAGGGAGCTCTGACTGTGGAGGAGGAGAGGAAGCGAGCGAGGGAGGAGGATGAGGAGGGAGAGGGGGTAGGGGTGGGGGTGCAAGAGCGTGGTGGAGAGGCTGCATGTGGCTTTATGCAGGGCAAACTGAACCGAGGGTGATTTACAGGGCTTTTATGGAGTTTCAAATAACCGTGAGGCTGGACTGTAAAAAATGTGCAGCTGTTGCTGCAGTGTTGCAGCTTCGACAGGAAACAATGGGGGTAAAAAGAAAAAAGAAAAATCAAGCTGCATTTTTAGACACTCATTAGACATGCTGATCCTTTGGATGAGAATGTCCCCACAGCTGGGATTTGATTCCCACATCTGCACAAGTGCATCTGACCACCACTGCAAAAACAGAGCCGTAGAAATAAGTCAAGAAATCTTACCCCGTTGGCAGATTTTCTTTTAAAACGAAAGGTGAAAAGTCTGCCGATGGAATTCTTATTTTAAGAAAAACAATTCAAGTCATGTTTTCTCAAGCTAAGATTATTTTGCTATTGAAAACTTTCTTTAAAATTTTTCTTGCAAGAGAAAAAAATAGAAGTTTTTCTTGAAACAAGGGTCTTTTAATGTTATTAAGATTCAGTTTTTGCAGTGAAACACTTAAGCCATGTTCATATCGTCCTCTGTTCAAATGGCCACTTTCAATAAAAAGTCAATGTAAACATGGTACGTACACACCAGGCATGTGGGGGCATGTGTCAAGAACGCACTGAACATGGGTTTTTGTACACGCTCTTAACAGATGGTGTTCACACTGGACTGTCGTGACCTGATCCTAGCAAGCATACTCACAGTTGGAAGAAGCACTGTGCTAAATGTCTAAGTGGTGCAAATCTTGTGAATCTCTTCCAAGCTTTTTCTTTCACAGCTCTGTTCCAATATATTAAAAAAAGGGTGTCGTGTAATTCCAGCCAGACATAAACCACCATTATTTATTTCTTCTTCGTGATCCCTTTTGAGATGGTTGGGACTTCCATGTTTTGAAAAGGACACTACACCTAGATCACCAAGTCCCTGATTGGTCAAAGTTCAACTGGTTGAACGTGTGTTCAATGGCTGCACGCTTCCTACGTTGAATCTAGAGTTTAGCTCGAGTTTTTAATGTGGAAGCCCAAGACACGCATTTGAGTGTTTAAATAGATTTTTTATTGAAACTGGTCGCTCGTATGCATGTTTCTGAGCCCGATGTGAAAACATCATAATATTCCATGTTTAACACTAAAACACACAGAAGCTCCTCCAAAACGCCAAGTCAGTTGTGTTAAGAGTTAAACTACACTCACATCAAGTGACCACTTTCAATGAAAAATCTATTTAAATGTGCATAAATGTGCATTTCGGCTTCCGTGTCCAAAACTCTTATGTTCACGTGTCACTGCACAAGCTTCTACGACCGCTTTTGGGCTCTACCTACAGAACTGTTTCTGTAGGGACTCCGATTTGGCAATAAATTATGGACGGCATCCTTTCAATTCAAGGAGATGCCAATCATTAAAAAAAAAAAAATCATAGAGGAGAAATTAATAATTGCAGTTTGAGCCCGGCTAGAATTCTATGACACCAAGTCCGTGTCCGAGTTCCCTCCATACTGCCTAACTACTAAAAAACTGGAGCAAGATTCGTGACGTTGCGTTTCAACATTTCACACCAAGCCTTTACCAACTGTAGGTGACGGAAAAGGTGCCATGAACAGTAGAAAAAGACGAAGAAGAAGAAGCCCCTCCCTGTATGTCTAGTGTGAATTCTAGAACACCCATTTAACCGCACATGAACGTAGCTTTTTTTCTGCAACAAAAAAGATTTTACATTAAAAAAAAACACACGTCCTTACCTTCCTCATGCATAAATAAAAACAGTATGATGTCATAACAAGTCAAAAATCTATTAAGTTAAGTTAAAAATTATCATTACTAATTAAATGTTATCATTTTTATTATGACAACTACAGAATGAGGGTCAGCATATGCCGGCCACAGTGAGAACCTGCCTGTGCTTCTGTCTGCAGTGTAATCCAGCTGAACATGTTTCTCTGCTGGCATGAACACACAGCTTATTGCCTCTCTTTCCTCGGGGCAGGTTATATGCCCGTACAGACGGCATCTAAATTTTAATTCCCCTGCTTCATGTTAGCAGTTATTGCAGAACATTAGAACCTTTTGCTAATAACACTTTGACATGCTGGGAGAAAACGTTTCAGATATTCATCACCATAGACAAAAAGAATCAAAGATGAGGCCAGGCAACCAGAGAAATTCAATTGTGTCCCTATTCATCAGGATCATTGAGGTTTTTAATAACAGCGCAAAGACAAGTAGATGTATTTGCCTGATACAGATTGGAAACAAAGTTTATGTTCAGAGCTGAAGAATGATCCAATAGATAGGCCTTGGCTTATGAAGCTATTCATTTCCGATCATACAAAAAGCACAAATGTTGTTTGTCCTGTGGGTGTCGCTATCTTGAGAACCTGACACGTTAAAGAATCACTCTGATAGAAATTGTGTTTTTTTGTGTTTTTTTAACATGTTCTTGAAGCATTTATCTGATGACGGAAGACATTGATAAAGAAAATTAAGATTAAAATGGCCTTTCTGTCATGGTTTGGGTTTCTTTTGTCATGGTTTTTGATTTATTTCTTGTTCTGTCATGTTTGGTTCTGTTTCCTGTTTTATTTTGAAAGGTGTTCTGTTTGGTCATGTTCCTGAGTTTTACTTCCTGGTCCCAATCTGTCCTGATCTTGTTCACCTGTGTCTTGTCTGCCCTGCCTGTATTTAAGTCTCGTCTCTCCCTTCCTCTTGTGCTGGTCCATTAACGTCTGTAACGTCTTTTAACGTCTTCATGCCTCGTCATCCCTTCGTGCCTTGTTCCATGTTTCATGCCACGCCACAGTGAGTTTTGTTTTGTGATCCTGCTCTGCAGCGCCTTTTGTTACATTAATAAATCCCTTGCCCTGGAACCGTTTGCCTCCTGCCTCTGCGTCTGGGTCCTACCTGCTCTCGAGCCCCCTCACATGACACTTTCTTTGTTACGACTGTTGTAAATCAGGAGCAGATTAAAAATGCTCTTTGAAAAAGAGCTTATTTGAGATGTAGAAAATACACTGGCTATACACAGGCTGGTGCCTCACCTGCCACTCTCTCTTGTTTTCTGACAGAAAATTTGTATATTTGCTACATTTTTACCAAACAAAAGTTGAAAAAAGTAATCATGAAATAGACATGTCTATATAATTTAATGTCTGGTTCATTTTATTCAATGAATGTATTTTTAAAACTATGTTCCTGACTGCACCTCACTGCTGGGCGGGTCACAAGCTTCCTGCTCCATTTTGATGCATTCGCTGGTAGACAACTAGATCCATGTCCATCTTTGTTTTCCTCGTCCTAGGTGGCTCAGAACTGTACGGCTGGATAACTCCTATATTGCTCACCATTTTTTGTTGCATTCAGATGGATGACAGGAAATGTGGTCAGGCTTGCTCCACACCAACTGTTTAACCCACAACTCAGAGGCAAATTTGTAAGCCTTGTGCTATCCTAGGCACTTTAACATTGGGAGTTGGGTCATCTAGACCCACTAGACAGTGAGCTGAACCTTTTTTCTTCATTGATTTATGATCTTCACTGGTGTCCATGGATTACATGAAATCTTTCCACCTTTATCCACCTTTGTCATGGTAGGGAGAACACTCAATGCAAGGGTGGGGTCATAGGATAGCACAAGGGTTAGCACAAGGGTTAAACTCTTGCTTCTCTGAAGAAACTATATCCTAGAAATCGACATGTTTTTTTTTAGTTTGGCTAAAACGGCATGATCATAGTTAAAAGACCACTGGGAATGATTTTCAAATTGATCAGAAGATGATCAAATACAGATGCAATCTGTGATTAGAAGAGTGCGTTGGTCTGAAGGGCAAATGGTTTTCAACTGTTAACATGAAACAAAATGTCCTTGTATGTAATTTGCAGTAATAGAGAGGAACAAAGAACTTTCTGTTGTGAAGAAAACAGTGTATAATCCCTGTAATGCATCCACCCTTCCAGGAAATCAAGCCAACTCCAACAAGTTAGACAGAGGTTCAAACATTGAACTTTGCGACAACACATTCTTAATACTGTACTCCTTAGAAGAAAGTTCCTGTTTTTTTGCTTCCTTTCTCCAAATTATTATTATTTTTATTGTCTTTGCTTGTCTTCAAAAATGATACTTCCTCAAAACTGGTATTTTTGTTAAATTGCAATTTGTCATCCTAGCTGTAACCTCTTTGAAAATAGTTTGAATATTGCACTGCCGTGACTGAACTGACCCTTTTAGATTCTTAACGCACAGGTCATTTATTACAAGGCCACATTCTCCACACACAATAGACACAAAAGAAATAGCTACAGTGCTGGAAGCATTCTGCAATATCTGGGACTCTCCATTTTCCACCGTGACATGGTATACAAAATATCTTTTTAATGTTCAAAATCTACTTACGTCAATTCGAGCATTCTTGGTGTTTTGGATTAGTGACGAATTTTGATCTGGCATTTAAGATTATTATATGCATATTTTAAATGAATATGGAAGAAAGTGTTTTACAGAAACTTGATTATATGTGAACACAGAAACTATTAAGCTAATACTTAAGAACCCACTCCAATCAGCAACCCTACCCCCACTCCCAATCACCCATCCCCATAGTTTACAGCCTCAAACGACCCCACCCGAACATTACTGGTGTAATGTAAAGTGGCAGGAAACATCAGAGCTATTCAGCCGTACAATTTTGATCCAGATTCCAGCTCAGACGAGGAAAACAAAGACGTTCATGGATCTATTTGTCTGCAAGTGGATGACTTAGAACAAAGCTGAGCAGGGAGCTTGGGGCCCGCCCATTGTATTCGTGACATCACAAATATGATCCTTTTTAAATGACAGTTTTTCATCTGCTCCTCATTTACAACATTTTAAATTAAAAAAATACTCAGACCTGCTATTTCAATCCTAATTTTCTTTATATATATGTCCTCCATGTTCAGAAAAACGCCACAAGAAAATGTTTAAAACACCAAAAACAAAATTTTCATTGGAGTAGGTCATTAAAAACCTGCATAGTGTGTAAATGTCAAAAATCACCTTTAATTCATCATGCAACTCTAGATTCCCAAAGCTCTCTGTATTTCTAATTTTCTTCTATGGGAAGAAGAGATGAAGAAGTAGGTCGGGCTGACATCTCATCTGTTTGTTTTGCACAATGCAGCATTTTCAACAGCTGGGGAGAGCTCATTTCCCCACAAAAGTACTATTTTGTTTCAACTTCAAGTCCATTAAGGAAGGTAAAGACATAATAAATAGGTCCAAAAAGTGCTGAAAATATTGCCCTGCAGGGCATTCTATGTTTAAAAGTTAATATCTTTAAAAAAAAAGTCTTTATTCCTAATTAAGATCAATCAGAAGATCAACCCTATTAGTGTTTTTGTGCATAACCCTGGTGAACTCCCCAGGATCAAAATTGGGCCTTTTTTTTATTTTTACATTTTTATTAATTTCAATTAATTGCTCAAATCCAATTTGAACAAAAAATTAAGAAAATGTCCCCAGAAATTGTCAGATTAACTCTTAAAGACCAAAATAAACTCTTCTTGGGTTGTGCAGGGTTAAATGCTCTTTTTTTATTATTGTTTCAAATTCCCAATTAAAATTGCCTGTTCCATTTTTATATTATGAATTAATAATTAAGTTTTCAATCACAGACCTACTATATGTTTGTCTTCACTGTATAAGATGTCAAAATCACTAATTATCTGAAGGAGAACCCAGCAGATGTTGTCGCTAGAACATTCAGGCTGAAATATTTCTGCCCAATTGTCAACAACTTGGTTAAACATAAGCAAAATTAAGTTGTCTGTGTACATTTGTTTGTCCGTGAAACACATTTGGTTTGGAATTAGTGTAGACACAAGAACGAGTTGAGTTGTGTGCTGTTTCTTACAAAAAAGGGAGGAAAAAAAAGCCGTCTCTCTTCTACCACAGTGACTCACAAATGGATTACTGGGAACACACATGCACACCCACACAGACAAACACCCACAGATGGCTGTTTCAATCCCTGCTCAACACAGACCATTGTGAACGCCTGAAGGCATCCCTCTCCAAAACTCTGACAACACGCCACAAAATGCTCGGTTAATTCTAAATGCCAAGTTTTTTTTTTTTGAACAGGATAAGTAAAAAACAATTTTTTTTCCATACTTCATTGCTTGCAGGGTTTAGCCTATCAAAGCTAAATCTATATGCTGTTTTTCGAAATAAGTTAATGCAAAGACATTGATTCTATAATTTCATGTGAGTATTGTGGAAACATATTTAAGAATTTGGGTCAGTTTATCCATTTCTAATAATCGAAAACAGAGAAGCTTCTCCATAACACCAAGTTAGATTGTGTTAAGAGATGAGGTTAGAGGTAGAGTGTATTGTAAACATCATTTCATCTTCTGAGTCATTTATCTAAAAGCTATTTGCTCATTTTACACAGAAGAAAAGTGGTCAAATGTGAATATTTGTGGACAAATTCTGAAAAGTTGTGGTCTTTACAGGTGTATCACATTAAAACCATGGAAGAAGAATAAACAACACAAAGAAAACGTGAATCAATGTAAAAGCCACACGATACGCCAATTGTGCATGAACCGTGTGTGATTGTTGCGATGTTTATATGCAATTCGTTAGTGGTTTGTGTGCCAATGTGTGCGCAATATAAAAGTTATTCATCGGTGGTACATGTGTGAAAAGTCCTTTAGATGTATATGGAACGGTCGTGGAAAGCCACAAATTTGCGTATGCATCTAGTAAAAATCACAGACAGTTCCATAAGATTTATGTAATAATTGCATATTAATCATGTAAAATGTGCGTAATCTGCGTAAATTCTAAACCGAGCAAAAGTTTTGAACACGTAACACCAAATTCACGTAAAGAACGAAATGTCTTACGTGCAAAATGCACAAAATGTACGCAGTGGCTGTTTTTTTTAAAGGAAACATTTTCTAGTCTTTGCTCTTTGCAATGCTGAAGTAGTGCTTAGTCTTTTAAATGTTTTAGAAGTAAACAAATGCTGACTGGTTTGTTAGCACACTTTTTTCAAGATGACCAAAGTTCTTTAAATTCTTTTTAAATATTACGCAAATATGCTTTTAAATATGAACCGATAGTAGTTTGACGTTTCAGTTGGTTGTCAGTAATACTGGCACATCATCTTTCCTGCAAATGTCTCCAGACCAATAAAAAAAGACAGACAAAAATATGTTAGTTCCCACAAATCAATACAGTTCAATTAGGTTATATTTTTTTTAGACAGGGAAACAGCAAACTAGTTGAAATAAAAAAAACAGACTTTTTTAGTGTCAAAATAATAATAATTTTAAAAAAACTACTGTAATAGACATCTTTTTGAGTTGAAAGCTCCCTTCTGCTTTGCACTCAGAAGAGAAAATGTTGAATGCACTTGCTCGGGTCATCACATTCACATTTTATTTTTTAACTCCCAAAATTGATCAAGAGCTCAAAACAAAGAAAAGTGTGAAGTAGTTTAAAAGAACCGTAGCTGTGGTGTGGGAGGATGTTATTTTGATTGCTGCCAAGTCCTGGTAATAGCAAGTGACTTACATAATCATGTTTAGAATAAAAATGCCTCAAACGTCATCTACTGCTTATCTGCCCCCCAGTGAGGCACATCCGTTTAACAGCTATTTCACACGCCTGCAGGTTAAAAGGAATCAAAGTGTTCACGTTAGAAAAGGATTTGTTAAAATTTTAGCTTTACTCATATTATCTTTTGAATAAAATAGAAAAAAAAGCTGGATATGTCAAAAAAATATAGTTTAAGAGACATTTTTATATGCATTCACTTTGTGCATTTGTGCTTCGACAATGGGATAAACGAATCCTCTCTGTTGAGGTGTCTGTAATAAGCAATTAAAAGACCACTAAAACCAATGTTTACCGTTAAGGTTCGAGACATTGTTTCTTCCATGTCTCTGCAAATTCCAAATGTGTGTTTTTATTTGTTCAGCTTGCGGCATATCCCGTCGAATCAGCTTGCACCGATCTACACATTTGATTTCGGCAGAGAGTTCACATCGAATGCCCTTCCTGACACAACCCTGTATTTGATCCGGGCTGGGGACCGGCACAGGGGCACCCAGATTTGGGCCTCCTTGTGACTACATAGTTAAGCAGTACAGTGAAGGGTTTTCCCCGAGGAAGCACACTGAATGAAGCTAACCGCGCCCCCTGGGAACCAAACCCTGGCTTCCTATGCACCAGTCCTGAGTGCAGCCAACTGAGCCAACCAGCTGCAACTGAATGCTTTAATGTTAGTCACATTCGACTAATGTGATATTTTAAACTGTGTGAGGCAAAGAATTATCTCAAGTAGTCTCAGTTCAGCTCCACGCTCTACCTTAAGCCTTGTGCTACCTTGTGGGGTCCAGATGACCCCACCCTTACATTGACGTGTTCTCCCTACCATGACAAAGGTGGAAAGATTTCATGTAATCCATGGACACCAGTGAGGTTCACAAATCATTGAAGAAAAAAGGTTCAGCACAAATGAAGGGACGTTCACGTTAACGTGGGGACATCTGGACCACCTGTCTTTGCCTGTGCCTATGAGCTGCAGAACCACAGAGAAAAGTTTCTGTGTGTCATTAAACTTTGAAACAATCATCTTTTAAATTATTGTACAATCATTGCCATTGGTCTTTTAATTATAATTAATAATTTTAAGCCAAAATCAAAAAACCCTGTGTTATTTTCTAGGACATAGTTTCTGCAGAGCGGCATGAGTTCAATAGAAATTCGCCTCTGGGTTGTGGCTGGCAATCTTGGCGCAAAGTAAGGATAAGGATGTGTGAACTTAGATAACGGTTTATTCATCCCCATCAGAGAAAAAAATCGATAACCTGGACATTGTGGAATAATTCATGTTTTCTGATAACAATCAATGCATGCTGCATTTTTGATGGTCAACGTGTGATGCATAATACTTTTTACTGAAATAAAGTGATTTTCCAAACATAATCAATGAGGTATGGATTTTCAATAATTAATCTGAATGAGTAGCGATGATTGATGAAATAACGTGATTTTGTGTTATGATGATAATCAGTGAGTGTTACATATGTGTGATTTATATTAATGTTTACTGAACTTATGTAATGTCTTCCGAGGATTAAGCACTCTATTTCATTACATGATACTCATTTTCGAGCAACAAATTAAACTCTATTTTACTTCAAGTAATTATATTCGATAACTTAAATTTTTTGTGCGTGTACTGTATGCATTATTGCAAACATTTTGTTTTTTTTTATTTTCTAATCAATGTATTCATTTATACCCAAAATGGGTTTGATATATATGTGTTTTGTCATTTTTTGTCATATCATTCTAACATTTTTATGCTTAAAATAAACTATGAATCAATATGTTTTCCTTTCAGAAGCTTTTTTTCTTATATATATATATATATATATATATATATATATATATATATATATATATATATATATATATATATATATATATATATATATATATATATATATATATTTTATATTTATATATTTATACCTGGAGAAACTGTCTGCCCTACTGAGCTTCACAGGGTCTCCAATCCTGGTCCTTGAGTTCTACCATCCTGCCTAACTCTTCCTCACTTCTTGCTGCAGTTTACCTGGATCAGTTGGGTTCAGTAAATCAGAATTAGGAGACACCGAAGTCAGTGAAGAAAGAACTGGAACACATGCTAGGTGGTAGATCTGGAAGACCAGGATTGGGCAACACTGGCCTGGACTGGACAAGTGAATAATGTGTGGTTTTCCATCAGTTCACTCTCTGAAACTCCCACCTTCCTGTCTATTTTACTACTGTTTTTTGTTTTGAACTTTTCACTTTTATCAAACAGAGTATACTGCTGCACAGACAATAATCCTCACTTGTAGTCAAATCTTTACAATCACTATTGGGCATTTAGGATTTACTTTATAATGCAGGTTGAAGTAGTGACAAAGTCATAGTGTTGGATGTGTTTTAGTGGTTAGATGTCAGATTGTCAGCTTGATAATTAGGGCCTTAGGGGGCAGAAGAGCCAACAAACAAAGCTGGCATCACGGTACTGCATATTCAAACTATTAATAAACTGTGTCACTGTAATTAGTGGGTATGAATTGATAGATTCACAAATAATCCAGGAATACTATAATGACTTGTACAGATACTTTACTGGCATAAACACAGTAAAAGGCTTCTCAGATGTTGCACTTGTGTTTTATGGCTTTTCTGCAACACAAAATATTAATAGAAGCTGTCTCATGTGTTTTCAGGCTGACATTATATAGGAAATCAGTGGAGGGAGCCTTAAAACTCATCTGGGTCAAGTTAATGTCAGACCCTAAGATACAAGATATCAAAGAAAGAAAGAGACACAATTTTTGTGATTTAGATGATCTGAACTCTGTGTGAAAACGGCAGAGGGAGGGAGGGAGGGACGGACGGACAGACAGACAGACAGAACCTTAAAGAACAACGTGTGCAGCTTTATAATAGACTGACTGCTGTTTGAGCACATTATGCACAACAGTAGGGAACATCAAAAAATATTTTTGGAGGCAAATAGCTTAACAAATGATGCCCATGAAAGATAGATGAGAAAGTCAGTGCTTCATTTATATTTGATAGCTGAGCTTAAGATGCATTACCCAACCCAACACAAGCCCCATATTGCCATCCTGGAAATAATGAGCTTGAATGAGCATCAGTGATGGCGAAGATGTGCATCTGTGTGTTGTGTGGGTGCACATTATCTATTTTGTGGGGGGGAAGAAGGATGTCAATTGGGGACTTTTGTTCTTGATATTATTTTTAAAAATTTACAAAATTTCTGATTGAAATATTTTAGCATGAATATTGCATAGTTTCCCCTGCATGCCAAGAAGACAGCAGAATGTGTAAGTAAATAATGCTGGACAGCTCCAAAGCAGCACCGTCTCACGGTGTGACAGGTGGACAGCTGTTGCCTCTTCTGTCTCATTCTTTCTGGTGCTAAAAAGAGAAGGGTCATGGGGAGGTTTAACAGTGGGGACGACTGATTCATACATGAGAAACAGCACCATGCAAATAAAACACTGTCTGCCACAATATATCTAACACAAACAACTTTTTCTTGTTTTTAAGCATTTAAGTGCCACTCTGATCATCTTTTACTCTATCTTAAACACGATTGTACCATTTTTAGCCAAAATTTTAGAAAACCTGGGTTGTTTTCTAGGACATAGTTTGTGCAGAGTGGCAGTCATTCATTAAAAAACTGTGGGCGGAACTGTGGCTCCGCCCACTTGAGCCAGATACCAGCTAAAATGAGGAAAACGAAGACGTACATGAGTCTGTTCGTCTGCAAGTGAATGCGTCAGAATGGAGTGTATTCTAAAATACAAATCCAATCTTTTTCAAATGGCATCTTTTCGTCTGCTCTTGATTCACAAGTTGAATGAAAAAATTCTCAGAAATTGAGTTTGAGATTAATTTTCCTTTGTATGTGAAAAAATAACCCAGTTTTTTACAGCTAAAATACTGTTTCAAACTAACACTTAAGGCTTACTCTAGCTAAGTACAAATGTTTACAAATGCAGCTATGTGTTTATTTTTGTGGATTGGTGTCTCGTGCATTAGCTTTTTCTGTTATGCTTCACTGAAAATGTCTAAATCTCTGGGCTGAAAATTAATATTATTTTTTTTCATTTTTTTTACATTTCCGAGAATTTTTTACCATTAAAATCCTGAAAGTGCTGAGCCCAGGAACTGATATGGGTAAAATAATAAATATTCTGTTCCAACAAAATAATATTCCGTTCCCACGAAATAATTAATTCGTGCAAACGAATGTATGTCTCCTTACATTGCATTGAAGACACGGAGGATGTTTAGAGATCAGATTTATTTATTTTAAAAAGCACAAAAGCATCGGTAATCATGTCTCCATGTCTGTGTTCATTCACATCCCGGTACGGTCTCCGTCCTGCCGCAAAAGCCACTTTCCGCGGCTACTTCCATGTCTCTGTGACCCACATTCGTTCAAGAGGGGAAAGTAAAAACAAGAATGATCGATTTATTATTGTCTCAATGAACATAAGAAAAATACCATAATATTTAGGATGCCCAAGCTGTCCTCTTCCCCATACCACAGCGATTCTCTGGACATAGCCGGTGGACGGCCAGCCAGGTGCAGTATGGGATATTGTAGTTTAGGGTCAAATAGGAATAACAATATGCAGGACTTGTCTTTTATTAACATACTCGTTAGCAGTCAGTTTACATCAGAAGGCTACATGCTACGTATCCCATCATGCATCACACATATCCCACAATGCATCTTGACCAATCAACGTGTCCTTGTAACTGTGATGCGTTCTAAGACAACAGGATAAATGTGTAGCAGAGTATTATTCGGTTCCCACGCATTAATTATTCCGTGGGAACGAAAAATTATTTATGTGGGAACTTTTTATTTATTTATTTTACCCATGTCAGATCCTGGGCTCCGTATGAAAGAGTTGCTTTGTGCTGCAACCAAGAGGCGAGGACCACTGCAGTGTGCATCCGCAGCATCTACAGCTAGAAAAGCTTCTTGTGGCTTTTGTCCCGATAGTTGAAAAGCTGTAACTGTTTGCATTTTCAATGGTGCAGGGGGGTGGTACAAGCCTAGGATTACTATCTGAAAGTTGGTGCAAAGGAACAGCTGGAATATTACGATGAAAGAACCTTTGCTCCTTCGACCTGACATGTTCCTGCCAGATGGAAAAAAGTGTAGCTGTAAAGATTTTTCTAATTAGCCTGAATAATCTAAATATTGTGGCAATGATGAGGAGACACGTCTTGACTTCAGCACGTTAAGCTTTATTCAATCATATGCCAACAACTGAACTAAGGCGGGCAAATCATCTTATATATAAACACAGAATCAGACCACTGCAAAGCCTGTTGGGTGTGAAGCCCAAAGGCGAGGGTAACGCCACAATTTCTTATTTTTGTTGATGGTGTAATGGTATGGAGTTTCTTTCCATTTTCAAAACCATACCAAGATGAGGAGCTCAAACTCTTTAAGTTAATCAGGTACAGTTACAACCAAAGGCTTGGTAAAAAAAAAATAATCCTGCCCAACAGTTGGTAGCGGCTGCAGAGAGAATAAAACACGACCTACATTTTTTTCCATTTTATTGAAAATCTGACTCTAAAGGAAGTTTTATTTTGGAAACTACTGGATTCTCTCTGACTAATTCTTGTGGCATGACAAGTCGCTTGGTCACGTTGAAAAAAATTCTTCCGCTACTTTCTTGAAGCGGCTTCACCGACCGCTAAATTGAAACCCCCAAGGTAACAAATTTAACAATAAATGAATTTGGAATGTTTCTTTTCACAAAAAAAAACTCAGTGAGGAAACAGAAAAAAGACCCTTCGACTTTAAAATCAAAGAAAGCTGCATTTAACAGACAAAATCTAAAAGTAGATTTACTGCCACTCACTACATTAATAAAAAATAATATTCAGTTACCGGCTGTCAAATATTACAAGGATGTTGCTCATGGAGACCGTGTCACACAGGCACCACGTACATTTTGCACATATTACACGGATAATAATTGGACATACATGAATATAGGTGGAAAAAGGGAGAAAAGGTGTGGTCTGTATGTGACATTTTCACAGATGTATCACAAATGAACTACATTAAAAGCACTGAAGAATTACGAAGTAAACACGCAAAAAAAGACATCAATCAATGTAAAAGCCCAAACTGTTGTGTCTATTACATAATTTATAAATGGGTGATGATGATGTTTGAAGTATACACGATATACAAGGCATACATTGGTGGCACATGCACATGTACATTGTGTATAAACTACGTGAAATACGTGTAAACTGCACAATTCTCAACCAGCCAAAAGTTTTGAATTCACGGGAAGACCCGTTGGCTGAAACCCTCGACGGACGACTGCGCACATCGATGGATGACGAACGCAGGAAACATTTATATCATGGACGTATCATGAAAGACCGAAACTGCATACGTGGAAAATGCGTGGACATAGTGGCTGTGTGACACGTCTTTAAGGTCACTCAAATTTTACGATTTATGTTTATGATTATGTTTAGAAAATACCAATTTTAGTGACTGTTTTTCTTTTTTTTTTTTTTTGGTGTTTATCCTTAGGTTTTGCATCCACATTATTAGGGTCAACTTCGACAGTTATGATTTAAGGGAAAATCTATATAACATTTTAATGGTTTCTACACAAAATCTAGTGAACAAATAAAGTATAAACCAGCTGTATATGTATATATATATATAATAGGGCTGCACGATATGAGGAAAACTTGCGATATGCGATATTAGAGATTAATATTGCGATAACGATATAATTTGCGGTATATAAAAAAATAGAAAAATGCCAAAAACATCCTTCCCATTTCATTAGAAACAGTTTAAAATTATACTCCAATGACCCTTATTGACATAGGATACAAACATCTAACATAATAGGCCTCCATCTGATTGGTAAACAATGGGAAGGCGTCCATCTGATTGGTCAAAGCATAAAGGGATTTATTTGATTCGTTAAAAGCGTCAAGCTGCCATAAGATTGTTTTAACAGATTTTGGGTTTACGATTTATTGCGATATTCGCAGTCTTTTGCGATATGCCTATTACAGAGCTGGATATTGCGATAACGATAAATTTGCGGTATATTGTGCAGGCCTAATATACATATATATATATATATATATATACATATATATATTTTATCTCTTCCTTTGGCCATCTTAGGAAGAGATGAAGAGATAACTGAAGTGACCATAACTGAAGTGGCTGATATCAAGAAGTCCTACCAATGGCTAGAAAGGGCTGGCCTACAGGACAGCACTGAAGCGCTCATCCTGGCAGCTCAGGAACAAGCCCTGAGCACCAGAGCCATAGAGGCTCAGATCTACCACACCAGACAAGACCCAAGGTGTAGGCTGTGCAAAGAGGCGCCTGAAACAATCCAGCACATAACTGCAGGATGTAAGATGCTGGCAGGTAAAGCATACATGGAGCGCCACAATCAAGTGGCTGGAATAATATACAGGAACATGTGTGCAGAATATGGACTGGAAACCCCAAGGTCAAAATGGGAAACACCTCCGAAGGTGGAAGAGAATGAGAGGGGCAAAGATCCTGTGGGACTTCTAGATCCAGACTGATAGGATGGTAATGGCGAACCAACCAGACATTGTAGTGGTGGACAAAGAACAGAGGAAAGCCGTTGTGGTGGATGTGGCAGTGCCAAGAGATGGAAACATCAGGAAGAAGGAACATGAGAAACTGGAGAAATACCAGGAACTCAGAGAAGAACTGGAGAAAGCATGGAAAGTGAAGGTGACAGTGGTGCCTGTGGTAATTGGAGCACTCGGGGCAGTAACCCCCAAGCTGGAGGAGTGGCTAAAACAGATACCTGGAAAGACCTCAGACCTCTCAGTCCAGAAAAGCGCAGTGCTAGGAACAGCTAAGATACTGCAGGACCCTCAAGCTGCCAGGCCTCTGGTAGAGGACCCGAGCTTGGAGGAGAAACCACCCGCGGAGGGTGAGAGGGGCGTTTTTACAGAGGATGAAGATGAACTTTACCCTCAAAAGTTAAGCGAAAATTAAAAAAAAAAATCTACTTTAGCCTCATTAGTCTGTGAAAAAATTGTCTGACATTAATCTGGTCTGTGGTCTGAAAAAGGTTGGAGACCACTGATTTATTGAACTCCTTGCTCAACCCACTTCTCTCTCTTCGACTTTGCACACAGCCTATTAGCTGGGGTTTGATGAACCTGGGGCAATAAAAGCAGAGTTAGACTGTGAGAGGGGCTTGCCTTTCTCGCTGCTGCCCCTTCACACGTCTACAGAGTCATTACCAGTAAACAGACTCAATGAGCACAGTCCTACACGAACCATTTTCAGAATGCTCTCTAGGAAGCATTGCTCACCTGGGACTCTGAAGTAGGTGCCTATAGAGGGAGGTGTGAGAGCTGTAGATGAGAATTCAACGGACAAAAGGAGCTGTTGTGCATTTGTCTGTCCCTCTTAATAAATGCCCTTTTTTGTGTGGACACAAACATCAAGTGCTTTAGACAAAAGTTGTCACATTTTCTTTTTGTGTTTTTGACAAAAACACTCCAAAGATAAAAGCACTTGTCATTTTGAGATCTCAAAGACTGTTTGGAGGTGGAGTGAACCCGTCCACTCCACCTGGCCTCTCTATTTTACTGTGCATTACAGCTTCTGCACTACCCTTATGTAGGTACTTGTTTGTTTGTTTGTTTGTACAAACGTTTCATTTACACTTTATTATCTTGAAAGAAATAGACGGGAAACTTCCCCTGCACTGTTCAGAACCAGATATTTATCTCTAAAGATGTCCTGGATGGATTTTAGGTCAGTGAATTGGATTGTTGAAAACAAACCAAAATTTAATTGAATCATTGTTAAAATTAACCCTTTAACCCCTAGCTTATTCATACCACCAATAACTCCCAATCTTGTTTGCAACATGTAAAAAAAAGAAACCGCTAAAACAAACGTTACTGGGACAACGCTAACTCCCAACACCTAAAACCTAAAATACCTTTTGTAATGGCAGACTTGGCTCATCGTCATCGTACCAGACTCATCTGGCAGACTTTAATGGCTCTGTTTCCTTTGTATTACTGCCTGGTGCAATAATCCAGGTCTGTAAAGTCTGTTCCTGATCCCAATTCTTTCTAAGCCTTTCCCCTCTCTGCCTTTCTGTGGCGCTCCTCCGTCTCACTTCCACACCATCCAGGTTTTTTGGGGCTCTCTGCCAAAGCCTCCTTCAGCCATCTGTTAACCGGCTTCACCACTAGTGTCTGTGTGGCAGGATGCCCCCATGTGAGCCTCCACCCTTCCTCTGGCTCATTGCACTGCTGTGATTCTTAATCAGAGGCTTGTGGCTAAATTTAGTTTAACATTGGTTTATTAATAAATGCATTTACAATATTTTAGCCTTTTATGTTATCATTTATTCTACTATTTTGCTCCAATATCCACTTGTGTTTCATTCTTAACCTGCTTAAAATTGTTTGCCTTGATTTGCCATTTGAGTGCTGTGAATCCAAAGAAGCTTTTCTGCAGTGATTTAAAGTAATTGTACTTAAGTCTCTTTATAGAATTTTGAAAAGCTTATAATTAAACCAACTTGATATTTTTAATGTAATTTTAAAAAGTTGTTTGGTATTAATGCGCTAAATAAATATACAACCGTAAAGAGTATTAAAACTGGAGTACCTTGGACTTTGTGTTATACCTTCATAGGAAAAGTGCTGTATAAATAAAGTTTAATTTGATAAATTAGGCCTCTGATTGTTTGTTTATTTATTGACCTTATTTTTTGTTTGTTTGTCAGTTTGTTTTGTTTGTTTATTGTTTAGTTTAATTGATTCATCTCATTTATGTTTTTATTTGTTAAAGTAGTTTATTTATCTTGTTTATTTACCCTTTTGATTTATCTATGTATTTGTTTGTTTCTCACTAATTAATTTTCTTCTATTTTTTTATTGGTGTACTTTATTAATTTTTTATGTTATTTATTCACTTGCCTATTTTATTTATTTGCCTATTTGTTCGTTACTTTTTATTTTATTTTATGTTTATTTATTTTTGCTGCTGTTAAAGGGCTGCTACCAAAACAGCAACAAAACGTCTAATTATTTCTAAAAGCTCAGAGGAAATTTGTAGTCCAGGACTAAAAGTTTTGCTAACGTTGCTAACAGCTGTGGGCTCGCTGGTATCTACTTACATTCAATGGAAAAATAACTAGTTGAAGTGAACTTTATGGATTAAAAATCTATTATTATTACTGTGTTTTTCTGTGTGTAGCTCGTAAGTTTGGTTAATAAATGCTTGATGCACATTGGCTATTTAAGCAGCGTTGTAATTTTTATTTTCAAACACAATAAAAACACTCTTCTAATTTTGAACTTCCATAGTAGTTGCACAAATAATCTACCTATGATCCCCAGCTAGGGTTGTACAAAATATTCAGGGGTAGAGTGGGTGGATCATTGTACGAAAATGCACCCAGCCAGGCTTTCTGAGGTTAGCAACCAGGAGTCATTAGTTTCTAATCTAACAGTGAGACTCATCTGCTTCCTCGTTTTCTGCTGAGAGATTTGGGGAGCCCCGCAGTGCTGAGTCTTATCGATCTGCACAAAGGAAAGGCCAGTTTGTTGGAGCATCTCTGCTATTCGGCAGAGCCTTGAACTTTGCCCTTGGTATGTCTTTTGTACCCTAACAGAGCGCTAACACCCCTAAGATTATTAGATATCATTTTGGCTGCTATGTCTCAGTCACTTGCATTCATACTGGGGTTGACCTGTGTGGACGCCCAAAAGGAGACACTCTAATTGTCTAATTTCTTCATTTCTAACAGGACGCCCTTATCACTTAAACAGCACTAACTAACCGCAAAAAAGAAATTTTACGACAAACCTGCATCTCACTTACTCCACCCTAACTTACCCTATATATGTGTTGTTTAAATGTTCCCTGCGACGTGTTACCTGCAGCATGCCCGTAGAACAAAAATGAATGAGTATTTTCACTCAACGGGTCCACCGAGTGGTCTACCATCAATTCATACTTCATACAGACAGCCGGTATTCACCAACAGTTGTGACCAAACAATTAAGGGAGAAACTTAAAACAAAAAAGATGTCATGGTGCCTCTGTCAGCTCCTCCCCCTCCCCTCTCTGCTTGGCCACTGATTCATCACAGCTGCGTCCACTCTACTCATCACCCAGCCAGACCTTCTTAAGGAGCTCCAGGATCATCACTCATCGTTCGTTAACCCTGATGGTGTTAGTCTGGTCTTACCTCAGTGTGTTCGCCAAGTGTCTTTGCTATTGTCTCACGTGTCCCTATCCTGTGTCCAGGACTCTCATGCCCACGAGTGGACGCGCCGAATCAGCCACTACCGAGCAGAACTTCTCCCGAAGCTACCTACCTCTTCACGGAGCTTCATCCAAACGCCACGCCTCAAGCTCAAGCCACCGCCGAACCTCCAGCTTCGTCAGGAGCCGCAGCCGAACCTCCAGCCACGTCAAGAGCCGCAGCCGAAGCTCCCCTCACGTCACGTGCCACTGCCGGACCGCAAGTCACGCTTAGGAAACCTCGACGGCTCTCCAATCACGCTGCACCCCTGCCACAACAAACTACGTTACCTCTGGAACGAAATAAATCCACTACTTACATTCATCCTCTTCCTGTCCTCCTTCCGGGTTCCAGCATCTGGGTCTGCCTAGTATAGTTTGCCATGACAAAGGAACCGGCAAACTCGTATAACCAAAATTGTTATTTTGGTCATTTATTAAATATTTATAATCTTATACCTTGTTCTTCATTTTATTGAGCTCAATCTTCTCCAGAATAAAAAACAGCAGAAAGTTTTTCTTGCATCCCTCTCCTTTTTGCAGTAAGAGTTTAAGTTTAAATCATTTATTTGTATCTTTTTCCACTATTACAAAATGGTCAAAATAAGTCATTTTTAAACAACAGAACTCATGACTGGGTAGCAGATTCGCTTCCACTAAATTGTATTGATATCCTATGCATGCAAAACATTGCAGACTAAACTATCTTTTCAGTTTAGTGCCATCAATAGTTTTACATGCTAACCGCCACCGATGCTGTTAACCTACAGGGTGTCGGTGGAAATTTGACTACTGTTGGTGGAAGAAAGAGGGGAGGCAGAAGGGTCCGTGGCCAGAGAGAGAAGGGAAAAGGCAGGAACATAGGTTTGAGAATAGGGACTCTTAACGTTGGCACAATGACAGGGAAAGGCAGAGAGCTGGCAGACATGATGGAGAGAAGGAAGGTAGATGTACTGTGTGTGCAGGAGACAAGGTGGAAGGGCAGCAAGGCACGTAGTATTGGAGGAGGATACAAACTGTTCTATCATGGTGTTGATAGGAAGAGAAACGGGGTAGGAGTGATTCTGAAGGGGGAGTTTGTAAACAGTGTTCTAGAGGTGAAAAGAGTCTCAGACAGGATGATGAGCCTAAAGTTAGAAATTGAAGGGGTGATGGTGAATGTAGTCAGTGGGTATGCGCCACAGGTTGGCTGTGAGTTAGAAGTGAAGGAGAGATTCTGGAGTGAGTTGGATGAGGTCATAGAGAGTTTTCCCAGAGGAGAGAGAGTTGTTATTGGAGCAGACTTTAATGGGCATGTTGGTGAGGGCAACAGAGGTGATGAGGAGGTGATGGGCAGGTTTGGTGTGAAGGAAAGGAATCTGGAGGGACAGATGGTGGTGGACTTTGCGAAGAGGATGGAAATGGCTGTAGTCAACACTTACTTCCAGAAGAGAGAGGAACATAGAGTGACATACAGAAGTGGAGGTAGGAGTACTCAGGTGGACTACATCCTATGTAGACGAGGTCATTTGAGAGAGGTTAATGACTGCAAAGTGGTGGTAGGAGAGAGTGTAGCCAGACAGCACCGCATGGTGGTGTGTAAGATGACTCTGGAGGTCAGGAAGAAGAAGAGAGGGAAAACAGAAAAGAAGACCAAGTGGTGGAAGCTACAGAATGAAGAAACTTGTGAGGAATTTAGGCAGAAGTTGAGGCAGGTCCTGGGTGGTCAGGATGAGCTTCCAGATGACTGGGAAACTACAGCAGAGATTATCAGGGAAACAGGTAGGAAGGTGCTAGGTGTGTCATCTGGAAAGAGGAAAGACGGTAAAGAGACTTGGTGGTGGAATGAGGAAGTACAGGAATGCGTCCAGAGGAAGAGGTTGGCTAAAAGGAAGTGGGATGTAGAAAAGACTGAGGAAGGTAGACAGGAGTACAAGGAAGCGCAGCGTAAAGTGAAGAGAGAGGTGGCAAAGGCCAAACAGAAAGCTTACGATGAGCTATATGACAGGTTAGACACAAAGGAAGGAGAGAAGGACTTGTACAGGCTAGCCAGACAGAGAGACAGAGATGGGAAGGACGTGCAACAGATAAGGGTGATTAAGGACAGAGATGGAAAGGTGCTAACAACCCAAGAGAGTGTACAGAAAAGATGGAATGAGTATTTTGAGGAGCTGATGAACGAGGAAAATGACAGGGAAAGAAGGGAGGAAGATGTGGTTGTTGTGGAGCAGGAAGTAGCAGAGATTGGAAAGGATGAGGTTAGGAAGGCTCTGAAAAGGATGAAGAGCGGAAAGGCCGTTGGTCCTGATGACGTACCTGTGGAGGTATGGAAGTGCCTAGGAGAGACAGCAGTGGAATTTCTAACAAGGTTGTTCAATAGGATTTTAGAGAGTGAGAAGATGCCTGAGGAATGGAGGAGAAGCGTTCTGGTCCCAATCTTTAAGAACAAGGGTGACACGCAGAACTGCAGCAACTATAGAGGAATAAAGTTGATGAGCCACACAATGAAGCTGTGGGAAAGAGTAGTGGAAGCCAGGCTTAGGAAGAAGGTGGAGATTTGTGAGCAGCAGTATGGTTTCATGCCCCGTAAGAGCACCACTGATGCCATTTTTGCTTTGAGAATGTTGATGGAAAAGTACAGAGAAGGTCAGAAGGAGCTGCATTGTGTGTTCGTAGATTTAGAGAAGGCGTATGACAGGGTGCCGAGGGAGGAGCTGTGGTACTGTATGAGGTCGTCTGGAGTGGCAGAAAAGTATGTCAGAGTAGTTCAGGACATGTATGAGAGAAGTATGACGGTGGTGAGATGTGCTGTAGGTCAGACAGAGGAGTTCAAGGTGGAGGTGGGACTACACCAAGGATCAGCTTTGAGTCCTTTTTTGTTTGCTATGCTGATGGACAGGCTGACAGACGAGGTAAGACAGGAATCTCCCTGGACAATGATGTTTGCGGATGACATTGTAATTTGCAGTGAGAGTAGAGAGCAGGTGGAGGAACAGCTAGAGAGGTGGAGGTTTGCTCTGGAAAGAAGAGGTATGAAGGTCAGTCGTAGTAAGACAGAATACATGTGTCTGAACGAGAGGGATCAAGGTAGAAGCGTTAGGTTACAGGGGACTGAGGTGAAGAAGGTGCAGGAGTTTAAGTACTTGGGGTCAACAGTTCAGTGTGATGGGGATTGTGGAAAAGAGGTGAAGAGGCGAGTGCAGGCAGGTTGGAGCGGTTGGAGGAAAGTGTCAGGAGTGTTGTGTGACAGAAGAGTGCCAGCAAGACTCAAAGGAAAGGTGTACAAGACAGTGGTGAGACCAGCTCTGCTCTATGGGTTAGAGACGGTAGCAGTGAGACAGAGACAAGAGGCTGAGATGGAGGTAGCGGAGATGAAGATGTTGAGGTTCTCCTTAGGAGTGACCAGGTTAGACAGGATAAGGAACGAGTACATCAGAGGGACGGCTCATGTTGCCTGTGTCAGCGACAAAGTCAGAGAAGCCAGACTGAGATGGTTTGGACATGTTCAGAGGAGGGATAGTGGATATATTGGTAGAAGGATGTTGGAGATGGAGCTGCCTGGCAGGAGGGCAAGAGGACGGCCAAAGAGGAGATACATGGATGTCTTAACAGAGGACATGAAGTTGGCTAATGTTAGGGTAGAAGATGTCCATGATAGAGTGAGGTGGAAAAGGATGATTCGCTGTGGCGACCCCTGATGGGAAAAGCCGAAAGAGAAAGAAGAATAGTTTTACATGCTAAATATGCAGGATTGTAGGAATTATCAAAATACTTTGATGTGTTTTTCATGTTTCATGTCAAAAGAAGAACATTTTAAAAAAAAACACAGAAAATGATGCCAACCCCACACGTGAAAATCCCTTAAGCTGCGTCGACACTGGCCCTTGAAATGTGTGTTCAAACCACCACTTCCAATGAAAAGTATATGCAAACGCACATTTCAGACTTCATTGTTCAAAACTCTCACTACGCAAGTTTCTACGCCTCCGGTTGAAAAACACTGATCCAAAGGGCCATTGAAGAAAGAAAAAAATCAATTGAAGTAAAAAAAAAAAACTGATTTTTTTTTTTCTTCAATGGCCCTTTAGGGGCTCCGTAAAAATAGGAGTCCATTTTTGTTTTGTTTTGTTCTTTATAACACCCTAGATACCTGCATCGAAATCTAGAGAAAAGCCATCCATCATCTATTCTTCAGAAAAACTCTTCATACTGTGTGTCACACTATTCTGCACAACGTTGTGGTCAGGGATTCACTAAATCAGCTGCTTAGTACCCATGCATCTTCCGGAAGATGAAGTTAGTTCAAAACATTCCAATCTTTTTGATTCCACTGTACTAAAGACATTCCTCTTGACAGTATCTGATTAACTTGAATTTTGCCCTCCCGTGAGGGGCTATTTCACTTAGGGGGGTTAGTGATGCGGGTCAAATCAACAGATCCCTTGCTGTCTGGGTGTAGTGATGTGTGAATTAAACGCTTCATCACTTTACAGAAGCTGCGTCAGCTGTGAATGCTAATTGTGACGCTCTATCACATTTAGAATATACACATGGGCTTGCAAAAGTGTTGCGTTTGTGTCCAAATATAAAACAAAGCACTTACTAACTTACCCAGGCCCTTGCATTGTAAAAAAATAAATAAAAAAATAAAAACTGTACTGGGCTAAAGTTCAGCACTTAAGCGGTTAGGTGCAGAGGCAAAGGGAAAAGGCTCCATGATCTTAAATCTGGCTAATGCTCCTTCTATGAAAGAACAAAAGTAACCAGTGTTAACGGTAAGATGATGTGCTTGATCAGAGAGACACTAAGGTACTCTGGCAAAAATAATTGACCTCACATTGGTATTGTGGCCTTTTAGGACTAGTTAAAAAAGACTTGACAAAGATGGGGGTCTGTCTGGGATCTGAACACAGAGGTCTAGAGCAGTGTTTTTCAACCTTTTTTGAGCCATGGCACACTTTAACCTTGACAAAAATCCCGCGGCACACCAGCATCCAAAAAAAAAAAAAAAACAGAAATTCATGGTCTGTATTGATCGACAGACCCCCCCCCCCCCCCCCCCCCCGCCCGCCCGCAATCTCACGTGCATTTTTGTGATAACTGTGGCCGGAAAAGCAGGAAGTTGCGGCTGTTTTTTCTAAGAGATGAAATGAAAGTTAAATTAGAAAATTTAGAAACTGTTTGTTTGTTGTGGTTTCAAGGCGTTTCACAAGGATAACTCATTGTGCACTGGGACACTGGCCCTTTAAGCCAATGCATCATGGGAGATGTAGTGTGAAAAGTGCCGAAAACTTGCAGAAAGACTGGCGTCTCTGAGCTTCATGGTTTTGTTCACTTGTTTCACGGTCAGACACCGGACTCTGTGGAAAGCTACACCGCTAAAGAAGAGCTTTAGCTGGTATTTTTGTTAGAACAGAGACTTTATCAGCAGAATTAAGAACAAGGAAGTGAAGACTTTAACCACTTCTGATTGGTCAGACTGATGACATGTGATTAAGCCTTCAAGAATGATTGGTGGAGACAGTTAAAGGGGCGGGACTTTTCCGCAAACTGTCAGAGCTGCAGGTAAATCGCGTTAACGTAATCCTTATCAAAATGTCTTTAATAGAATTAAATAAACACAAAGAAAAAGTATTTTATGATATTTTATATTCCTAACTACTCAGTGTTTTATCAGGGCCTGTTTGGATGAACAAAGAGCTGATTTCCTGGAGATGGTTAATGTTTTTAGATCAGTTAATGAGGGCAATTTCTCACGGCACACTAGTGTGCCGTGGCACACTGGTTGAAAAACACTGGTCTAGAGGAATGAAGAAAATTTAAAGAATAGAGAAATTTACCGTGATTTCTGGGCAAAACAGCATGGACCTCTTTTCAGCTAACAGCTCCCTCAGTTATGGTGTGGAAATTCACACCCAGATTCCCCACTTCCCATGAGTCTTGGGGGCGCCTCGGCGCAGCGCGTGCGCCAGAAGTTTCCTTCCACAACAGTGAAGGAAACTTCTGGCACGCAGCAGACCGGCTTTTCCAAACCTGTTGGTGATGGTGGATTTTTTCCCACTGCTTTTAACAATTGCTTTTAACTTGAAAGCTGCGTCATATTGCAGTGGCGGTCATGTGCACGTTGGGTCTATTAGCACCAAAGGATTCTGGGATGCGGCTGGGCATGGGCGTTTCTTTTATCGCACCATGACTTAAGTGTCTAACAAATGAAGTCAGGTCCATGCTGTTTGGGTGTTTAAGTGTGTTTCAAAGCAATCACACGTGTTGCTTTACATAGAATTATGCAGGCAGTCTCCCCTCTGAGACTGCTGCCGCTCCTGGTGGCCAATATATAAAAGCATAAATTAGCCGCATCATTGAATAAGCTGTAGGGTCAAAAGTTGGTGACAAAAGTAGTGGCTTATAGTTCGGAAAATACGATAAGCCTGAAATTGCAATTCTGAGCATTCTCTTTTCACATCGTTGTGAATCAGGAACAGACACGAAAAAAAGTCAAATAAAAAAGTTTGTATTTGTGACATGAACAATATGCTGGAGGGGCCACAAGCTCCCTGCTCTCCTGCATTCTGATGAATCCACTTGGCGACAAATAGATCCATGCACATCTTAGTTTTCCTCGTCTGAGCTGGATGGATGGATGATCGGAAGTAGGGGAAGGTTTGCTGAGTTGCGGGCTGGAACACACTCCCGCCCACAACTCCAAAGTGAACTTCTTACGAATTATTGCCGCTCTGCAGAAACTATGTCCTAGAAAATAACAGAGGGTCTTTGATTTAGGCCAAAAATGGCTTCACATGGATTAAAAGACCACTGGGAATGTTTTTACAATACATCAAAGGATGATCGGACAAATGAAGGCAGCTTTTAAGCCGTTTCTTAGATTGAGCTTTATGAAACATCAATCATTGAGCCTTGCAGTGTTTCAACCTGTACTTTCAATACGCTAGACCAAACCAATGTCTCTCTTAACTTTGGAAATTCAGCTTTGTCGCTTCACAGGAAGGATTTCCGGGTTTAAATCCCTACCGTGGACTTGCTGTGAGGAACTCAGCATGAAAGGTTGACTGATGACATTCAGCAATGTCAGTGAGACAGAGCATGCTTCCTGTATCTGTTCTAGCCCATGACTGACATCAGTTATAATGTTGCAGGTATTTAAAAGCCCCACTCCAATCATATTTTTGCTCTAATGTAAAAGCGTTCTCAATAGTCTTTAATTATGATTCTTGTTTTTATTATTATTATTATTTATTTTTACTTTCTTTGCCAAAAATGAAACAAAAAAGAAGTTGTTTTGTATGACATAGTTTCTGCAGAGCAGCTGTGGTTCATTAGTAATACACCTCTGAGAAGGTGCTGAGAGTTCTCTGTTTACACACTATCCTTTTAGCTTACAACCCCTCACACACCTAATCTTACATTAATGGTGCAACAAAAATGGCGAGCTGTATTGGACCGATCCAGCGGTACAGTTTAGATCCAGATTCCAGCTCAGATGAGGGGAAAAAAGACGTGCATGGATGTATTTGTCTGCAGGTGGATGCATCAGAATAGAGCAGAACAGGGAGCTTGTATCCTGACCAGTGTAATTTCTGCATCACACCTACAATCCTTTTCATCTGTTCTTGATTCACAAGGATTTGAATAAAAAAAAAAAACTCAAAAATGCTATTTCAGGCTTAACTGTCTTCATCTCTGTCCTCCATTGTCAGAAAAAGGCTGCAACTACATGTTAAATAATGCTAAAAATCCCATTTTCATCAGAAATGGTCCTTAACTAAATGACATTTGCATTTGTCTGCATTGGAAACTATCTGCACTAGTTTTTGCATTGAGAAATGCTGATTTTACATTTAGCTCAGAACAAACGAATAATAAAACCTTGGAGTCACTTTTAATTGATCATCTCGGGTTTTTCACAAATCTGGATCTTCTGTTTCCTCTTAGCATCCTATACTAATTTTTCTAGCTGAGTGAAAATTACATCTATCTCTGAATGGAGTTGATCATTTTGTTTTTGACAGCAGAACAAAAAAAAAAAAAAAAAAAACCGACTATCATCTCAGAATTTATAACAACATAATTATCAGCAAATTGTTTTCATATATCCCAAAGTTCCTTTATTTCTGCTCTTAAAACTTCTAACCAAAAAAGAAATACAGTCTGTGTGGTGGATCTAAACACAAGAAAGTATGTTTTAAAAAATGTATAACTGATGTCTCGAAACAATAGCATCTGAATCAACCTGAACAACATAGGAAACCAACACGCTTCTAGAAAAAACAACTCCACCTTATCTTATTTTGTCTGCATAGTTTCTGCATTTAGCATTCAATAAACCAGGGCCGGAGCTACAGGGGGACAAGAGGGGACAGCTTCCCCTGGCAAAAGGCTTTACCCCCTTACTTGCCCCCCTATTTTTGAGACATTTGCATATTTTTGAACAAGATGAGGAAAGGATAAAAACAAACTTATTTAGGCAGTAACAAATGCCTAAATAAGCATTAAATACTTGAAACTGAACCACGTCTTTTTGATCCTCTCATTTGTTCTTACAAATCGTCAGCTCTTGTTTGCCTTCTTTTCTAGCTACATCCACAGCAATTTACTATTGTGGAATAAATGAGTTCGGGAAAGGTGGCGTGAAAATAATCTGTGGAGGAATTTTGACTCGTGTGGGAAAACATTTCAGATGTGCTCTGAGGCAGTTTATCATCGTCAGGCAGCTCCAGGCGTGCCAAAAAAATAAATAAATGTTAAAAATAAAATAGAAAAAGAGGAACATTGTAAAGACATCAGTATGTGGTAGATGTATGTTATCTTAATATTTTCCAGTTACTTCATTTAAAAAGTATTGCACCCCTTACATCATCACCTCTGACCTTTCACAGCAGAAACCGTAAAAAAATGAATGGGACAAAAATCTTATGGGGCTCCCAAAAAGATTCTTCGAAATCTACTTATGAAACCAAAACACACCTGTAAGGGATATTCAAAGGAAGTCTTGAAATAATTTTATGGACAAATTTCATCTGTTGTCACAAAATGGCCACAGGACCTACGGCATGGTGGCCATTTTGTGACAGTGAGTGAAATTTGACGGTTTTCCCACAAAATGGGAAAAGAAAACCTTTGTTAGATCTTCACCTGTTACGGATGAGGTAGGAAGTACCCAGGCACAGAGAGGAGAGGAGGCAGAAGGCTCCAGGCAAGCAGGGAATTTGATAAAGTCAACAACTACAAACAAAAACCACTGCTAAGCAGGCTAACCAAAACTCAAACCTTGAAAACTTGGCATACTCGAAACAGGGGAACAGCAAAACTACAAACTATGGACCAGCATAGGAGGAAAGGAATGACAAGACTTAAATACATACAGGACTGACGAGACACAGGTGAACACAATCAGGACAGATGGGGACCGTAGTAAAACTCAAAACCAAAGTACAACACAGGAACCTTTCAAAATAAAACAGGAAGTGAACTGAAAAGCCAGAACAAAAAGAATCAAACCACAATATAACTCATATCCGGTCTTTTGGAACCGACATTCCCCGAGTAAGCAAGTTCAGGCGGATTTCAGCCACAGTTCAGAATTAAAGTCAGGCTAGTTTAAAAATGCTTCCTGGAATACCCCCCTGAACATCCCGCAACTGTAGATACTGAGTGGCTCGAAAAGCTGGACTTTTTGGTGGATATGACTGTGACAAGCCACTTAAACGAGCTGAATGAAAGTCTCCAGGCGCCGCAAATGCTTGAAGCTGTTCTGTCATTCGAGTGCAAGCTGACTGTCATGGGGCACGTCATGCATGTTCCATTTTATTGTTCTGTTTTCGAATCTTCAAAATAAAAATGACATCAAAAATCGGATTTCTTTATTACATTTCTTTAATTTTATCAATGCAATGAAACATAATACATTGATATTATAATGAAGTTAAACTTGCACAACAGAGCAGTCATGTGACGCGTCGTTCTCCGCAGAATGCACTGCAGGGCAAATAAATGTTTAATCGTTAATAATGCTCATTATGTATTTGTAGCAACTTAGTCATTTTGATACTAGGCTAATATAGCTAATATAGATACATATTGCATGTGTTGCCTTCATTAATAGGGCTTTTAATATTTTGCGGCTCCAAACATGTTTGTTTTTTTCGTCCAATCTGGCTCTTTCAACATTTTGGGTTGCCGACCCCTGGTCTAGTGGGTCTAGATGACCCAACTCCAAATGTTAAGGTGCCTTGGATAGCACAAGGGTTAATGGGTTTCAGCTCTGTTGCCAGCTGTATTTGTCATCATTGTGCTAACATGTTCTTCAAGTTTTGCCTGCTCAGAGAAAAGCTGGAAACACAAAAATAAACAGAGTGAATATGAAGTGCTATGTTGCCCAGGGATAATGACTAAACTGAAGAATATTGATTCGATGACTGAGGAAAGGAAGATTGCTCTAAATAATCCAGGCTAATCAGATACGAGATGGAGGCAGGGCATTAGAGCTGTTTTTTTATCTCTGCATCAAGGCCTCACATGTTTGCAGTGCAGACTGGATTTCCCCTCTGAAAGTGAAAGTGTGTCATCTAGAATATGCAGCCAGCAGCCTGAGCAGATCGCGGTGCTGGGGATTACATCAACCAAACTGACATGCAGTGTGGAAATGGCTTCCAATCAGTGTGTGTGTGTGTGTGCTATATTTTCTTCTCCCTGACAACCAACGCCTGGGTCTCTCAAGGCTTGCACCATGGGGAGCCTTGTTTTGCATTACCATTAAAGACACATATGTGATGTGCAATAGTGTAGAGCAGCTTGAGGAGTTTGGTTTCAAACCTACGCCCAAATTGTCTGAAAGCAACAACATGCACTGTTCCTGTGGGGGAATTTTGAAACATTTTGGATGACATGTTTTTCATATTTCTGTAAGGAAGTGTTTGAATAAGGTGGAACAACACAAACAGGTTACAGAATTATGCAGTGCTTTGACTTTTCCTGTAGAAAGCAGAGACTTGAAATTTTTGTTAAAATGGGAAGAATTGTGGGCATCTTTTCTATGTAAACACAGAGCATGCAATGTTGTTTAACCCTTGTGCTATCTTAGATGACCCCACCCTTACTTTGACGTGTTATTCCTACCATGACAAAGGTGGATAAAGGTGGAAAGATTTCATGAAATCCATGGACACCAGTGAAGATCACAAATCATTGAAGAAAAATGGTTCAGAGCACTGTCTAGTGGGTCTAGATGACCCAACTCCCAATGTTAAAATACCTAGGATAGCACAAGGGTTACAGATGCTTTCAGCAGGTGGTGTTCACACTGAACTGTTGCTACCCCAAATTAGAGCAGATGGAAGAGGTTAGGTACAAAATGTCAAAGCTATGCAAATTTTGCTAATCTTGCTCCAGGCTTTTTCTTTCACAGCATCATTCCAGTATATGAACACATGCAAACTGCAACTTTGAGTTTCTTCTTCATGATCAATTTTCAAATGGTTGGAACTTCCGTATATGAAAAGAAAACGCCATCCATACCTCACTACCAAATCCGAGTCCCTGATTAGTCAAAGTTCATCTGGTTCAACTTTCAATCTGCGTTCAATGGTCGTTGGTTTTTGTCCATGGAGCCCAAAAACGTATCTAAAAACGTGTGTAGCAGTGTGCGAACATGAGAGTTTTGAATGCAGAAGCGTGATGCCGAGGTTGGTGTGACATAGCTGAACACACCAACTTGCTGCACAGTGTCAATGGAGAGACACAAAGGCATTGGCTCTTTTTTAAACAGTACAGTTGACTACAAGGACACACTTAACCGTTTCTATAAAGAAAAAAAAACACGTTTTGTATTGTGTACTTTCATTGGAGTAAGTTATTTAAGCAAATGCATTGCCTGCTTTTCCTCCTTTTGCCTCAAAAACAGACCTCCCGTGAAACTGAGCATCAATAGCATTTGAGAGACTGCAGGGCCAACTGTCAGCGCCAGAGGAAAATAGACTTGGCTGTGTCACAATATTTCACAGTTTTTCACAGCAGCTGGAGACCAATCCAATCAGATATGGTTGAAAAAGCCAACCTACCTTCCTTCCCATGTTCCTCCTCCTCTCATTATCTTCTGTGCGTCTTGATTCCCCTTCAGCAGGTAAATGTGGGTGATCGTTTTTTTTTACCATTGTATATGTGCATGAGTCTTTTACTGTGAACAATACATTTGTTTGTTTGTTTTTTTTATTCTTTTTGGGAAGTAGCAATCCCCATGCACACATTTAACCCCATATACCCTATTTGATACATGCATTTCTTAGACCCATATTCCATTTGTACGATCCAAACTTTCCTTATAAACCCATTGTTTATCACTGTATTCATATTTTCTGCCCTGTAGTTCACCATCATAACCACTAGGGGCACTAGAGGAACTTTTTCTACTCATTTCAAAATGGCTGCCTCTGTGAAATCCCAAAAAAACTATTGGCGGGAAAAGTTTTTCAAATTTTGAAAACATCATAGTGAGAATAACTCATCTATTGTTGTTCACTTTTTAAAGAACTACTTGCTGTATTAAAAGCATTCAATATTTAATGATAAATATTTCTTTAGAATAAAGCTCCTCCATGTTAAAAATGTGTTTTAAATTCGAGACGGTGGGTAAATAAGGTGTTTTTTTTCTTGAACTCATGTCAGTATTTTATCCTACCATTGTTGTGAACAAAAACTTATTAGATCACCAAATTGATTATAGTTGTTACTATCTACATCTCACTAATAATATATATAACAATAAATTTTTTCATCAAAGGATTTGAAAAACACCTTACTTCCCCCCAAATTGAACTGTCAAGTCTTTGTCGTGGATTTAAGAATTGCAACATTTCTTCCATCATCTCTTTAATTTTACATTCCCATTTAATTTCAATTGGATGTAACATATAAAAAATATTAATGATACTAATCATAGTTGCAATGGGAAACTGAAAACTTTTTACATGTGAAAATCTTTGATAATATTAAATATATTTATTTTAAATATACATTTTCAAGAAATTAGATGTTCTCATAACATATCCTGAACCATGTGTGTGTATTTTTGACGCAGGATGTATCATAAGGAACTTTGCAGAATTTTAAAAAGGGCAAAAATAAGAAGGAAACAAAAAGATTGTGAAAATTCCATTTTATTATGATAAAAAATGTCTCCATTGATAATTTTGTCAACTCAGCACTGAAATGTTTTTTATGATCCAAACTTACATTTCTGAGTTTATGTCCACGATGACAATCTCATTATATCAACCACTTCCTTTTAGTCATACACACAGATACCCAAAATAAACAGAAATATTGTACATTCTTCATTTTGGCAAATAAATGAATTTAACACAATTCCCATTAAAAGGACGTGCTCATTTATTGGGTTATAGGTATTCAATAAATCAATAGAAACATCAATTTCAGATTGGTCCTCCAAAAACATTCTGTGAACGTTAATGGTAAAGATAAAGTTGCTAACATTTCTCCATATACCCAACCCATTATCATTCTCAGCCGTCAAGTAAATCACGCAGGACATGTGGTCCTAAATCCAAACTAAAACACAAAACACATCCCGATGCACCTCTGATATGGAGAAGAAAATAAGACAAGGGAAAATTGGAACCAAAATTAATCAGGAAGCCATCTGAAATTTCTCAACTCTCAGGAGATGCCAACTACTGCCTTTGCTGACTCCTTCTACATAGCCTGAGGAACAGTCACAAAAGTAACCAAAAGTTCCAGTTCAGATAGATATAGAGCCGTTAGCCAGTTACAGAGGAGAAGTGAAAGTCTATTCGGTACGACCAGCATGATATAAAGCCATAGTCAAAATGACCCTTTACAGGTGGATTAATGATTTCTGCGAAAAATGGGCAAATCTGTACGAGGAACAAAATATCAAGGTCGTAGACGGCTCAGTCAGCCCGTAGAGGAGGTGTTCCCAAATCCAGGCCTCAAGGGCTGGTGTCCTGCAGGTTTTCCAGAAACCCTGCCTTATTTGCTGCTGATTACCTTGATCAGGTGTGTTTAGCCAATAAGGAGCTTCAATAGCAGGTTGGTTGGAAAACATGTAGGACACCGGCCCTCGAGGCCTAATTTTGGAAACCCCTGCCGTACAGCAAAAATGTTCATGCAGTTGTACAGGTCATAGAGAACATCTATACAACACGCAAGAGTAAGAAAAGTAAGTGAGAAGCAGGCGTGTTGTAGGGATTTTTCATTTTTCTAACCACTCTAAATCCTGCAGACTGTTCAAGGGGCCCATTGGTGCTGTTCAAGTGATAAGTGTGTGCGGTAGGACTGTAGTTTATGTGGGCATCCCACAGATATCACCAGTACAGCCCACACATGCAGCATTCACGTGTGGTCAGTAAGGGGGTCAGTCCTCATCCCTTAGTAATCTTATGACTAGAGTGTGACGTAGGGGCAACATACAACAGCGTACGCCGTAAGGGAGCGCAGCTTACATTAGCCTTACAAATACTTCACAATAAACTTACGACTCACATGACAATGGTACGTTCTATGTTCATGACGTCCGTTGAGGTGGCTGTACGTCCCTCAAAGGAACTGCGAGACACACCTGTGCTTCCCTTAGCCCTTGTGCTAGCTTATGGGGTCCAGATGACCCCACCCTTACATTGACGTGTTCTCCCTACCATGACAAAGGATGGATAAAGGTGGAGAGGATATCATGTAATCCATGGTCACCAGTGAGGATCACAAATCATTGAAGGAAAAAGGTTCAGAGCACTGTCTAGTGGGTCTAGATGACCCAACTCCCAATGGTAAAGTGCCTAGGATAGCACAAGGGTTAGGATGTGGCCACTCTTCTCTACAGCCCTTTACAACCCAAAAAGCAGCAGCACCCATGCAAGTCAACCCCCGTACGAGTACACGTGACTAAGGCTTAAAGTAGACACCCTGAAAGAAAAGGCATCAAGGCTGTGCATACACGATACAGTTAATGCATCATCCCCACTAACCACTGCACCTCTCAGACAGTACTCCTTCAATATTTTAGGAAATTATTTTCTTATTTCACACTGTTCCTTTGCTGTATTAGAAAGATTAATGGAAGACGATGCGTGTCCCGACTTAAAACTTCCTCATTCACAATTAAAAACAAACTCATGTAGCTAATCCAAGAAATATGGCCATGAATAAAAGCACAACATATTATGGCAAAATCATTAAATAAATAAAATGGCATTTAATGTTAGATAGGAATTTTCTCACATGCTAAAAATGTTTGAATGACTCTCATCTGTAGTCGGTAGTGATAAAGTTAAAGAGGTATTGTTATATAAGCCAATGACTTCTGAGTATCAAGGTTCCTACTAAAACACCAGATTTGTCCCACTTTTGCAAAACAAGATCACAGGATCTCAAAGGAAGGAGTGCTGGCCCCCTCTACAGGGGGAACATATAAACATCAGACACATCTAAAAACCACAATCATGTCCGCTGTTAGTTGCAATTTAATGGCAGACATGTGAAGTATTTGTTTTGTCTGTGATTGCTGCAAATATTTGGGTGTTTCGCAAAAAAAACCCCACATCTAAACTGTTCTATTTCTAAAAAGAAAAAAAGCAACAAGAGTGGAGGAAATAATAAATAAGGAAAGAAGAAAATAACAATCTCTAAGTATTAATGATCTCCTTAAGTAGAGTAATAAATTCCATGTTTTGCAAACATACAAAAGTGCATAAAAACGTATGACTTGCCTGAAAAATTTCTCCATATGCTAAAAAAAAAAAAAAGTGCCGAGGTTTAAGTTGAATAAGATATAAAGAAAATGTTCTTTAGGGGGAAACAAAAATTTTCAACTCCCTCTCCCCTCTTCAAATCATGTTATATATAGAGCGCTTGACTTTATAAAAAGGCTTTTTTGTAAAAAAAAAAAGCTTCAAGTTTGTCCAGTTACATTCTTTCCTCAAAGAACCACTGTTGATAAACGCTGTCAGAGCATGGCTGCAGGGCGGGGGCTGGGGTCCCGTTGTCTGTCCGGTCCATGGCCTGAACACACTTTTGGCTCAGGGCGTGGTACAAACTGCCATCCTGTGGGAAAAAAAACATAAATGTATAGCCAAAGTCAAATGAGCCTGTCTTGTATTTTGGCTTTCTGGTTTCCCTTTCACTATTGGACATTTCCCCACTGTAGTGTCTATTGTTACTGGTATTTTATTTGGATCTTTTCTGATGGTTTGAAGTCATGTTAGTTCCCAGCACTGTGTACATATTTATGTTTTTAAAATCAAACTTTAAAAATCTACTACTAATAATACTGATACAGTATATCTTTGTTTTTGTCACATACTCCCTTCAATTTTAGACTGCAAAAATCCAACTCCAAAAAAACTGTATTTTTGGGTGTTTTTAACATGTTCTTGTGACATTTTTCTCATAATGGAGCACATATGTAAAGGAAAGTCAACTTAAAATTGCATTTCGGAGTATTCATTTATTCAAATTGTCATGGATCAAGATCAGAAGGAAAAATGCCATCGGAAAAAGTTTGTAGCTGTGACGAAGATTCACTACAGCAAGCTAGAAGCTCCCTGCTCCTTTTCAATCTGATGCATCCCCTTGCAGACAAATAGATCCATGTCTGTCTTTGTTTTCCTCATCTGAGCTGGAATCTGGATCTAAACTGTATGCCTGCATAGCTCCGATGTTGCGTTTTTCTTGCACCAGTAATGTTAGGTTGGGGCTGTTAGTTAGCAGGAGAGAGTGCAAACAGATGGATGACAGTAGAGGTCAATGGTCACCCATAATGAACTACTGCTCCTCTGCCGAAACTAAGTCCTAGAAAACACATGTTTTAAAATACCGCTTTGAAAATACAGTAGACCAACAGTTTAAATTCCCTATTAATGTCTTACTTTTCGGAAAACAAATTTCTGCTCCATGGGTACAGGCTGCCCTCGTTTCTTGCACAGCTGCATAGTCAGGTAGGTGTTGACGCTGTCCCCCACAATGCACCCAGCAGGCTCCCTTGTGTTATAACAGATCTCTCCATCCACAGAGTATTCAAAAAACTGTGGAAAGAAACAACATTTCTGGATCAGCATTTGATTCTTGCACGCACACGCATCTAAAGATTATTTTGAAGTGTACATCATAGTCAACTGTTTGCCTTAACCCTTGTGCTATCTTGTGGGGTCCAGATGACCCCATTCCCAACGTTAACGTTGGGAATGGGCCATATTTCTTGGCCATATTTCTTGGATTAGCTACATGAGTTTGTTTTTAATTGTGAATGAGGAAGTTTTAAGTCGGGACACGCATCGTCTTCCATTAATCTTTCTAATACAGCAAATGAACAGTGTGAAATAAGAAAATAATTTCCTAAAATATTGAAGGAGTACTGTCTGAGAGGTGCAGTGGTTAGTGGGGATGATGCATTAACTGTATCGTGTATGCACAGCCTTGAGGCCTTTTCTTTCAGGGTGTCTACTTTAAGCCTTAGTCACGTGTACTCGTACGGGGGTTGACTTGCATGGGTGCTGCTGCTTTTTGGGTTGTAAAGGGCTGTAGAGAAGAGTGGCCACATCCTAACCCTTGTGCTATTCTAGGCACTTTACCATTGGGAGTTGGGTCATCTAGACCCACTAGACAGTGCGCTGAACCTTTTTCCTTCAATGATTTGTGATCCTCACTGGTGACCATGGATTACATGAAATCCTCTCCACCTTTATCCATCCTTTGTCATGGTAGGGAGAACACGTCAATGGTGGGGTCATCTAGACCTCACAAGACAGTGAGCTGAACCATTTTCTTCAATGATTTGTGATCTTCACTGGTTTCCATGGATTGCATGAAATCCTCTTCACCTTTATCATGGTAGGAATAACACGTCAATGTAAGGGCGGGGTCATCTGAACCCCATAAGATAGCACAAGGGTTAAATAAACAGATACAAGCAGATACGGATGTTGTTTTTTGCATTTATGCGTTAACAGATGTCCAATACAGATATCCAGGTGTACAAACAAATGAATCCTTCTGACTCAGGAAAGGAGAAGCACTGTATGAGTGGGTATGCACGTTTGTGCGTACGGTACATAGACACGAACAGGTCTTTCCAGTTTCTGTATTGAGAATGAATTTGGAATGTGCCTCTCTAGCAGGAAGCAATCCCCATGAGACAGACAGAAAAACCACAGCAGCAAGCCCATTTTTCAAAGTGATGGCATCCAAAGATCCACAAGTACATGTGCTCCGTCGATTACTGCGGGAGTTCGGCTCTATAAATAACCCAAGATAGAGGAAATCAGCAAAGTTATCCACATTATTTCTTACAGTGAATTTTCGGAGACACATTTTCCCACAGTTCAATCTAGTTCAAACTCTCAAGAGTTCCAACCCTTCAAAAAATAGAAGTTATAGAATGAAACTTCAGATCTGCTCGCAATCGAAGATTTTTGTCCATTTGTCGAGCTGAACGCATTCTGTACCGGAGGAAACTTGATTGACAGTGGTCTACAGCCTATCAGGAAGCAGAACACAATACAATGTACACAAAATTCCACAAAAAAACAGCGAAAGATGAGTTGCGACGTAGCAAAGGAAGACTGTATTTTAAGCTCAAAGTGTCCAGTGACAGTTGAGAAAAACTGAAGCACATTTATATACAAATAAATGTGTCAGTCATGGTGCTGCAAATGTATTCAATCTAACCTAAAATTTCTACTCTTAGAGTACAGTTCCATTAGAACCAATGGAAGTCATGTGAAACCCAATTTGGCAGGGTCTTTGGAGATTTAATGAGCCTGTGGGGCGGGGGAGCATTGGTGTGTGTTGAAATAATCAGGTCTGTGTTTCAGAGCAGAAGAACACAGAGCAAACAAACTCCCTGTGCTCCACGCAAACACGGCGATGTTACAAACGAAAGGAACAAACTAGCAAAACAAACCCAACTGACATCCCTGAGAATTTTTCCATGATAATTACTCATTTCACTAAAACATAATAGACCTTAGTAGGAAAGAAAAAAACATGATCCTTAATTAGTCTGATAGGTTTAAACCCTTACCTGGTTCTGACCCATGCCATGACATGGGTACAGGATGACCCTTTGACCCACAATCGTGTTTTCATCTGCAGGGTTGTAATCAAAGCAGTAGTTGACTTTTCCCCGATTCTTTAGCTGACAAAATGTAAACAGAAAAAAGATAATAATGAAAGATACAAGTCCATTCTCCAAAGTAATCCAGTTTACCAAAAAGTAAAAAAATCGAAGCTTTTTGTGACGCTTTAGTCAATTGTACTGCTGGTTGGAGGTGTTCTCACCATTCCAAACATGCCTGGCCGATCATGCGGGACATGGATTTCAGGGTAAACGTTATCCAGGTACCACTGGAAGTTCTTACAGCCCAGCTTTTCCCTCAGCTTCAGTCTTTCTGAGACGTCTCCAAAGGCCTCCTTGGATGAAAGAATCAGAAATTACATTCAGTCATTTAGCAACTAAAGGTGCGGGACAGCCGTCCCTACAACAGCTGCTAATCCATGCCACTCCCGGTTGTTCATAATCTGACTCAGAGCAACTTTAAGGGATGTGATCACAGATCTACAATGCAGGATGTAAACTGAGGACACAGCCAATAGATGTTATGAAATAACACTCATCCAAAAACCTTGTAATTTACATCCATTTTTGTTTTATAGAAATATTGCAGGACCTCCTGCTGGAGGACTAAACAAATTCACGCAAACAAAGACAAATCTTTATGCATGCATATTATGTAGAGAAAAACTAACTGTTCAAAGCTCAGCTGTTTACAGCTAGTGGAAGAGAACCGTTTCCATTTTGCTCGCCAGCAAACATAATTCTCTGCCTGAAGAGGGCTAAAAGGGCCGCCAAAATGTTGTCAAAACACAACTGTTGTTGACCTTTATTGAGCATATTTAGTTATTATTCAACCTCCTATTGGATTTAGTCTTTTATCAATGACTAAAGTCAGTGCTGACGTATAAGAAAGCAATAGCCAATGCGGCCATCTGACCTTCAGCTCAAAGTTAAGGGTCAGTGTAAGTGCCATGACGGAGGAAAGGCTACCATAATTATTATGCCACCCCATATAAGGGCTGCATTGATAGGCAAGTTACTGTCCACCCGTTTGACATCCACGTCATCCATCAATTTTAGATCATGAATACCTCTAAGGTCATTATTCTGCATATACCAAAGTCACTTACAAAAGAATGATTAAATCAGTTATTGGTACTTAATTATGTTTGATTTGTTTTGGGGTTTTTTTTTACAAGGAGGAGACTATTTGTTGCAAAGTGTGACGTGTTTTTCAGCGACCTCGCTTTGCTGCAGCATATAGACTAACCAGTGGAAGAAAGTGGTAAATGTGTTAAATGTCATGTCTTACCGCTTGCTTTTGTCCAGATGATGAAGCAAAAGTCTACAAGTAATGACCAGGATAATTTTTCTTGAAGAAATATCCACCATTCACTCGAATCAATAAATGAGTATCAATGTAATTGGACCTTCGTTCTTAGGTGTCCATTTTCACTTTAATGAACACCCTGCAGCCAATCAGAATCGAGCATTGACCTAGGCCATGGTGTACGGAAAAGTGAAAGAGACTCTAGCAGCTTTGAGGTTTTCCAGATTCCTGAAACTTATTTTATGTGTGGATGGGTGTTACCCCACCATGGGGTAGTTCTATGAACTGTAAACCAAATTAAATAAGACTAAATGGTAAATTATCAACCTGATAACTTTAGTTACCTGTTGCTAAAACAGACTTGCAGTGACCAAAGTGATACAGATATAGATCTAGATGACGAGTGATGTGCCCAATTTTAATCCCTATTTACCAGATAATCTGTTTTAAAAATGACAACAAATAAGTTAAATATAAGAAAAAGAAACTACACGGAATATTGAAAATTTTTAAATAAAAAAAGCACAACTGATAATAACAGTGAAATTGCTCTAAGTCAAATACAATTTAAAACAATAAAAATAAAAAAGTCGAGAGTAAAATTGTAATGAGTGAAAACACCCACAAAAAGTGTAAAACAAACACCTGACACTTCTTAAAAAGAAGTGTTTCTTTCCATCTCAAGTCAAAACCAAAGTGAAAGGGCAGCAGCGCTCATCAGGAACCAGTTGAGTTGCATTTTGGCCCAGCATCCTGTTCTTAAGAAGAGGAATGCCACCTGATCTGTGCCTAGGTAGCTTCTCCTCTTAACTACACCATCACACACTGCCCACCGCATCCACTCCAAAGCACAGCACCCATGGGAGGGAGGGATAGATCATTCTGTCAAGGACAGGTGGGTGACACCTGCTGGCTCAGAGTGACACAGAAGGGTTGTAATCACACACCGGTGGCCTAGCACCTCTGTCACCATGAGTCTCACTTAATCAGGGGAGGCTTTACACAATGGGAGAGCACTGTGCATGCATACGTACCACAACCTAGCTGAAATGTTTGCACATGTGCTGGACTGAGAGTATTTTCAGAGGGGAAACCAAGGAAATCCACATGCTGCCTCCACAAAAAAAAGCTTTTGCTTAAACAAACTATCAGGCTGTGTTTTTATACCATTCAAGTACTCCCACTCCATCTGGGCACACTCACCAGTCGTGCGTGGGGGTTGCGATGATAGTAGATCTCCTTGTAGTCATCCATCCAAACCTCTGCTGCCCTCACGCTGTTTGCCAACGCCTTGCTCCGGGAGTAAGGGGCCTTTTTCGGAAACACATGACCCACGTGGGAGCACGGGTGGATTTCCAGGCTGCCCCCACATTGCCAAATCTAAAATATTTCAATCACATCAGCCGTACAAAAATGAGTCAGTCAGCCAACACAAAGCAGTTTTTTGCGGGAACATGCAAACTAAACAGAGGTTTTGATGCAACAAATCCATGCTCTTAGTTAGTTCTCTTCAAGGAAACAGCTGTAACTTTTCACTGCAATGCTCAAACTCATCATGGTATTGCAAATAACAAGTTGTTTTCACCTCCTGTTAAACACTTAACGCTAGTCGCACATCAAATTCGCGGTTGGACGCATCCCTTTCAACACCAGTCAAATTCACTGCTCTGTTTGTCCAAAAATGTTCATAAGCTTGACGCTCCAGATGCATGTGGGAGCAAAATAAAAAGAAAAACCCATCTGACCCAACTTTGTCTCACCTACTTAACCCTTGTGCTATCCTAGGCACCTATTCAAGATTTTGGGTTGTGGAGGGTCATAGAGAGGAGTGGCTGCATCTTAACCCTTGTGCTATCCTAGCAACCATTGGGAGTTGGGTCATCTAAACCCACTACAGTGCTCTGAACCTTTTTTCTTCAATGATTTGTGATCTTCACTGGTGTCCATGGATTACATGAAATCCTCTTCACTTTTACCCACCTTTGTCATGGTAGGGAGAACACGTCAATGTAAGGGTGGGGTCATCTGGACCCCACAAGGTAGCACAAACTATATTTACTGTGGTGTGGAACCAAGAAACAATCATATCTTGGTTTTTCATAAGTTACATCAGACACACGTCTTATTCTTATATGCCAGTGTTTTTAAACCTTTTTTGAGCCACGGCACACTTTAACCTTGACAAAAATCCCGCGGCACACCAGCATCCAAAAAAATAGATAAATAAAAAAAAAGAAAAAGCTCAGTCTGTATTGATCTACAGCCGCTCTGCAATCTCACATGCGTTTTTGTGATAATTGTTGCAGAAAACGCTGGAAGCTGCAGCTGTTTTTTCTAAAAGATGTATTAAAAATTAAGTCAAAAGATTCAAAAACTGTTTGATGTGTGTTCGTTGTTTTAAGACGTTAAGAGGAGAGACTCATTGTGCGCTAAGACAGTCACTTTACTGCATCATGGGAGATGTAGTGCCCGTAATCCGCCGACCGCAGAAAGACCAGCGTCTTTGAGCTTCATGGTTTTGTTCACTTGTTCCAGTCTGATACCAGATTCTGTGGAAAGCTACACCGCTAAAGACGAGCTTTAGCTGGTATTTTTGTTAGAACAGAGAGACTTTTTTGCGCTAAATCGAAACAAGGAAGTGAATACTTTAACCACTTCTGATTGGTCAGACTGATGACATGTGATTAAGCCTTCAAGAATGATTGGTGGAGACAGTTAAAGGGGCGGGACTTTTTCTTACACAGTTATAGCTGCAGCTAAATCGCGGTATCCCGTTATTCTTATCAAAATGTCTTTAATAGAATCATATAAACACAAAGAAAAAATAATTTTATAATATTTCAGATTCTTAACTTCTCAGTGTTTTATCAGGGCCTGTTTGGATGAACAAAGAGCTGATTTCCTGGAGATGGTAATCGCTTTTAGATCAGTTAATGAGGGCAATTTCTCACGGCACACTTGACCATCTCCCACGGCACACTAGTGTGCCGCGGCACACTGGTTGAAAAACACTGTTATATGCCATGAGTTTTGGCTTTAGACAAAAAGTAGTAGACCTGGTATAGATTTGTAAGCATTACACACAGAGAGAAAACCTCTTACCCTGAAGGAAAATTCAAGGTTTTCTCCTCCCCACACCTCCATTCCTGTGTCATAGGACCCCAGGTAATAGAAGTAGTTTTTGTTCACAGAAAACAGCCCTCCTGCCATGGTAGGAGACCTGAAGAGGGGAAAAAAACAAGTCCAAAACCATCATGTGAGTCTGAGGTTAGTTTTTCCTATGACAGTAGGTAGTTAAGCAAAGTCTTTGCCACTAAATGCTGGTTTATTGTTCTCTGTTACAATCTCTGCAGTCCCACCTGATGACATCAGTAGGTGAGTGACGGCGTTTTTGCTCATTGTCTGGGACAGAGTGCCAGGTGAAAACCAACCGCCAGTCAAACCCCCCAATTTGTGGTTCACCGGGGTTCCCTAAGTACTGGAAGGTGTCCCAGTCTATCACGTCAATGACGGGACACACCACAGCTGTTGGCTCCTCTTTGATCCTTTTGAAGAAAGAGGAGAAAAGGAAACCAAAATCTCATAAAGCAAAGGAAGCTGTTCATCTCGAATTTCTAACTTTATGTGTTGCCCCTGAAAAAGGGCAGTAGTGTTGAGTTGAACTACAGAGACTGTAATCCAGCTGCTGCTGTACAGATTCAGTCCTTCAAACTGCACTTGCAAAAAATAAAAATTAAAAAGTTCAAAAGGAAGAGTCTTTTGATGTTCTCTCACCTGTGCAGGAGGGGCTCCAACCAACCCTCATGGCACTCGCAGTGACAGTCCAGGAAGGTCAGCACGTCACCTGTTGCTATGGAGGCACCAAGCAGCCGGGCCCTCACTAGCCCCTCCCTTTTTGTGGCCCGAATCAGACGCACCTTCCTGAACCCTGACAGATACTTTTCCAATGGCTCCTTCAGATGAGCTTCAGAGGATTAAACAGACATCCAAATAAACCACAATCGTCACAAAACACACAACTGCAAAATGAAATTATGCAATATTTAATTGGTAAGTGATGCTGATATGACACAAGAACATACTTTTATAATAGACTATTGGCCTAGCTTTCAAGATGGTTGTTTAGACACACCCTGAGTCTCATTTTGGATGGTTTTTAAATTAGCATGTTACACAACTTTACCACAATCACTGTAAACACACTGAGAGTAACATTGGTTTTTGGATTTGAGAGTGTGCAATCAGATTTGGCCATGGATCAAGGCAGTAAATAACAGAGGCGCCCTGTCTTATAGTGTCTGAGCTCTGGTGATATTAATGCTGTGAAGTAACATGCATCCGTACAGGCCAACTCCCGTACAAGTGCTGCAGGTTTTTGGGTTGTCTGGTCCCATGGAGGGTCATAGACTGTAGGGGCTGCATCTTAAGGGGAGCACAGGTGTGTCTTGCAATTCCCTGAAGGTGCATACCTCATGAAAATAGAACGTACAATGTCATGCCTGTGGTAAGTGGATCGTGAAGTATTTGGAAGGAAATTGTAAGTTGTATGCACTTATTACACATGGATGATGCTGTTGTACAATTCTCTCTTCACCACACTCTAATCATTAGTACTGACCGTGCACAAATTCTAGGGTGTGCAATTGATACATGTCCATAGGACACCCATAGAATGTCCACACATGCTACGCTATGACGGTCTAAGTTCCTAAATTCTAACAGTCACGCTACAAGGAGTGCGCACGTATCACTTGAACTGCACTAACGGTCTCCTTGCGCAGGATTTTAAAAAATTAAAAGTCTGTACGACTGACGACAATCCAGATGATTCAAAAAATCCTGATGACTAACCGTAATGTGTTAAGTGACTTAAGCTAGTATTCCTGTATTAATTACTGGGAATGTGACAGTTGACAACTGAACCACATTATACACACCACTAAACCGAATCCTGGGAAAGTGAATTGTTGCATCTCTACTGCATACCAGTATGTTTACGCTGAAAGTGTAAAATAATTGTGCTACATTTACAGGGGATTTAGTATTATTTTATTACATCAAACCAGGTTCAGTATGAGCAAAATGAAGGGTTTTTCTTCATTGTTACCTGCTTATTAGTAAATGAAAAAGGTTTTTTTTCTTCAAATTTTTTGTTTTTTGTTGTTGTTTAGCAATACATGAATCCTAAATCAAACCAAGACAAAACCATGACCGTAAAATTGAGGATTGAAGGGAATCATGGGAAAAGTTGCATCCCTATTAATTAAATACCAAATACCCACAACTTTTTGTTAGTCTATAACAACATCCTTTTTTGTGCACACACTATCCATTTGACAAACAACTGTCCTTTATAACCGAAACCCCCACTGCTCTCCTGCTTATCACTGTCTAGCTCCAACATGTAGATTCTCCATCCCGCCTTCACCTCTGTCACTGTAGTCATCCACCAGCACCACCTCTTTGAGGAGGATGTCTGGGGACGTCTCCAGGACACTGTGGACTGTCCGCAGCAGAGTGGACCAGGCCTCGTTGTAGAAAGCAATCACCACAGACGTAGTTGGCAGTGATCTGTAGTCGTACTTCAGCTCTCTGCAACTAAATTTAGAAAAGAGAGTCAATAGCAAACATCTGGGAACACAAAATTAACATCTTGGCAAAGGCAAACGGTCACTAATAGACCTGACCAATATTTGTAAACAAAGTCAATAGTGATGTTTGTCAATTCACAGTAATAATGATTTACTCCACCATGCCAACAACAAATGAAGTTACACCAACTCTACAGGTTAAAGTCCCACTTTGATCGTCTATTTTCAAAAGTGTTCTCAGTGGTCTTTTAACTATATTTATGCCTTTTTTTAGCCCAAATATGAAGACCTGTGTCGCTTTCTAGAATTTAGCATCAAAGCAAAGTTCATCAGAACTTCACCTCTGAGTTTTGGACAGGACTATTGCCCCGTCTCATCATCCATCTACTGTATTTACATACTCTCCTGCTAGCTTACAGCACCTCACAACTGCCGTCTAACGTTAGCATTGGTGCAAAAAAATAATAATACTAATAAAAATGGGGAGCAATATATTGGAGCCATCCAGTTGTACAGTTTTACATCATCAGATGTCAACTCAGACCAGGAAAACAAGGACGAACATAAAGCAGATGCATTAGTGCTGAGCAGGGAGCTTGTGGCTTGCCGTAGTAGCTTCTACGTCACAGCTACAAGCTTTTTACTAAGAAAAATGTGTCTGCTTCTGATTTCAACATTTAAATTAAAAAAAACACTCAAAAATCTAACTTTGAGCGTGTCTCTATATATATGTGCTCTATCATCAGGGCAAAAGGCAACACGAACATGTTAAAAACACAATTTCTATGGGAGTGGGGCTTAAAACGGCAAGAACTCAAATTAAAACGTGGTTTAATGTTTAACTTATGACATGAGTCGAGAGGTGTACTTACAGCGGGTTCCATTTCTCTGGAAGCCTCCGGTGCAGTGACACTTTATCACTGACATATATGTTAATCTGGTGCTTTTTCAGGCTCTCCTCCTCCTTTCTTTTCTCCTCTTCATTCAGATTTAGTTTCACAGCTCTTCCGAGTTCTCCCGGGGCATTTAAATCCAGCGGGGGCTTCTCGTACACGGGTCTCCTAAGTTTTTCATTGTCTACAACTTCCTCTCTGGGGGATTCTCGTCGATTTGTTACTTCTTTTGAGCTGTGCCTGAAAAATATTACATACCCGACAAAAGAGGCGCCAAAGAAAAAAAATAATAACTTGGGTCTATTTCTTCTTCCGCACGCTGCCATTGTGACGTTTTCCTGCCTGCCTGTCTGTCTGTCTGCAAAGTTTGGTCGAAGTTTTATTCTCTGAAGAAGAAGGGGGGTAAAGCGGAACTCTCTACATTTTTGGTTTCACGCGCCTCGCTGGCCGTTTCATCTTGACCTCTGCTACTAAAACTAAATTCATTTAGTAAATCTATCAGCCTTCAAAGTCCCGACATGCTTCGGTGTAGTAACTGTCCTGGTACTATACCGGAACCTCCAAGCTGTCGTTTTGAAGGGCGTAAAAAGACACTCCTCCCTCTCAGACTCTTTCCTTCAGCATGTTTAACAAGTGTGACAGGATTGACTGGCCAATAGAAAATCATTTTTATATATATATATATATATATAGATAGATAGATAGATAGATAGATAGATAGATAGATAGATAGATAGATAGATAGATAGATAGATAGATAGATAGATAGATAGATAGATAGATAGATAGATAGATAGATAGATAGATAGATAGATAGATAGATAGATAGATAGATAGATAGATAGAGAGATAGATAGATAGATAGATAGAGAGATATGGTATATATAAAGCTACCTTTTTCCCCATACAAAGTACAATTTGTCTGTCCAATTAAGCTAACATAATTGACATGAACTTCCTGAGCCTTTCAAATTAAAATTCCGGGGCTTTTTTTTTATGAAAAGCAGTGGCTGCAATTTTAATACCCAGTTTACTCCATTGAAATTTATTTCAATAATTGATTTATATATTTATTTATTTTAAGGATTAACCATAGAAAATAATACCAATATTGTCTATAATTTTATTTCTCTAATGTACCATCCAATTACAATTACTCATTAACTCTATATGTATATTATATTTCCAGTCAATGATTGAACTGGACAAGTGTTTGATTGACACATTCTCCTGAGCTTGTTTTTAAATAGTAGGGGTGTGGACTTCCAACAAGCTCACTCCGGCTTGGTCGGAGTGGTTGCCATAGAAATCTTTCAAGACTCAGAATGATTCGGAACAATCACTGCTTACTGACGCTGTGTGGTTCCAAAAGGGTGGCATCGGTATCGCAAAAAAATGACAACTAAGTCCTTTTGGCAATGGAAACTAAGTATGATGAGTGGAGTCATACACACTTGGTCCAGGTCTATGATACAGTCAATGGTATCAAACATCTGTGAACGGTTTTGAAAATGTCATCATTACCTTCATTATTTTTTTTTTCATTCAAAACATCAACATGGCATGAAGTATGGCAGTATGGAACGCAGGACAATAAACTGTACATCAATTTTTCTAAATAATTGCCCGGTGGGTTATAAAAGTATAACAAAACAAAAGATGAGAAAAGTAATAGGTTTAAGCTTCTTTGTTTGTTTGTTCTTACTGGATGAAATACAGTGTGATTTTACACCAGAGCAATAAATACAATATTGTGTTCATAACATCAGGAGATTTTTCAAACAGAATTGTGACGATGGTTTGTTTTTTTACAAACAGTAACCACATAGAATGTTTTTCCAGGTCAAAAAGAAATTTAAGTATTGTGCTTTAAACTTGAAGGGCATTTTCTTCAGCATCAAGTAAATTATTCTGTTTAATGGATGTTAAATTTTGTGGACTGAATCCTTTTAAAAGAATGAGTCATATTATCAGTTTTCATATCTAGCTTGACATTAAAAAAATAGTTTTTCTTCCTGCTATTGGATAAATCAAAGACATGCAAATGAACTAACTTAATTTTTATCTTGTATTTCTGATTATTATCAAACTGAAAATGTATTACTGTAGATGACTACAAAAGATAAAATGGTGTTTGAGTGTTTATAATTTTAGTACGTTTTTATATTGAAGCATACCTTTTTTCTATAACTAAACTAAATGATACCCATGTTTGAAGCACCTTTAATGACCCTGGGAATATTCAACCACCCTCTTATTAGAAATCATCCACTTGACTGGTTTTGTTTGATAAACGAAGCCATTTGTCACTCACCTGAAACTGACATGAAAACTCTTGACACCAAAGCTGAAATGTGACACAAAATGTCTGTTTAAGCAAATTAAATAATCAATTATTGAGAAGACCATTAAAGGGAAAGAGGTAATTCGACCAGGATGTTCTCTGATCCAACACCCCACAACAAGTCAACAAAGGCAAGAAGTCCGCCGCTGGAGTGTTGTAATAAGTCACACAGGGCTGGTCTTGTCATGTCTGTCTGTGGAACATTATTCATGTGGAAAATTAGGCCGTTGTTATGTAGGACAGGATGACGGAATGCATTTTTGATGAAGTAAATATTTGCTAAACCCTTAGCAAAAAGTACTACACTTGAAGTTTAATTTTTTAAGTACACTTGAGTATTAGTATAGCAAGAATAGACCATGTTTATGTACTAATAGAAGTGTACTACTACATTGTAACATTCTGAGTTTACAATATAGTATATAAGAGGTAAACATCAAGTATACTCCTTGTCTTTAAATATAATTGTAGTACATTTAAACAGACTACTTTTTGCTAAGAGGGGGAAAAGGATTGTGACTTGTCGCCATACTTTGGATAAAGGTTCATGCTTTCTGAATTTGTTTTAGGACTTGTTTTCTCTGTTCTTTAAACAATTCAAAGTGGTATTTTTGTTTTTCCTAATATTATTCTGCAGCAAGTTCATTGATGTCTACACAAATATTCTATTAACTACTCCACTCATTCAGTCATTTTCTAAACCCGCTTTGTCCCTTTCGGGGTCACAGGGCTGCTGGAGCCTATCCCGGTTACTTCTGGGGGAAGGCAGGGGACATCCTGGACAGGTTGCCAGTCTGTCGCAGTCTATTCACTCATTTTTTTTAAATATTCTAGAGTAAATTATGTTGCTAACTTTCTCAAAAACCTTTAAAAACGATGTCCCCCATGCCTCACTGCTCTCTGGCTCTGGGGGCCCCGTGGCGGTCTTGCTGGCCCTAGCCTGGGTGGCGGATGTGATCACCCGGGGGCGATGGTTCTCCATCTGCTACCGTGAGGGTGTTGGGGGGTTCTGGCTGCCACTGCTGCTGTGGCGGGGGTCTTGGTGTGGGGATGTCTGGTCACTCTCCTTCCTTCTTTTCACATTCCACCATCCATTTTAGAAGAACATAAACACTCAATTGAGCACAGGTGTTAGCTCACCTTTGCACGAACAGTTTGCGTGATTGAATGAAATGTTTCACACTAGTTGGTTTGAAGGCATAGGTATGCTTGAGTGAACATTATTTGTATTGTGTACATGTTGACATGTAAACATTTGTGAAGCCAACAGGCATGTTTGGAACATTTGAGTGTGTGTGGACTGGCCCCACCCCTTCTAGATTGGTATTACATCTGAACATCACCATAATGAGTTTAACCATCCAGAAACTTGTTGCTTTATGCTGCTTTATGGTTTTACCCCCCCCCCCCTTCAATAATCACCCTCCTATCCCCCCCCCCCCAACATCCCTCTCTCTTCTTCCTTTCTTTCCTTTTTCCGTCCGGTCCAACACAAACGATTTTCAAATATGATTAAAATAAATAAAGTTTGGCATCGATTACAAAAGAGGTTAATTCAGACATTCCTCTGGTTTGTCTGAAGATTCATAACCCCTGTTGTTAAAATAAAATATTTCCAACACAAGAGGCCTACAGCTCTCATCTGTTTGCCCAGCTGTTGGACAGGACAAGTTAAAAAAAATTTTTTTTTACGTATTTGGAAAAGTAGCTGTATAGTAAAACGTAAGTATATAGCCAAATAAAAATAAAGACAGTCTGTTTCAGAGGTTGTACTAAAACATTCCACAGAAAATCAATTGGAGGACACTAAACACAATCAGAATTAAGGCACAACAAATTAAAGGACGCATTTTTTTTTGGAACAAAAATAAAGGGTTTTAAGTGTGATCTATGGTTTGAAAAATACAATAAGGATAATTTCAGTCGCTCTTATTCAGTTTTGGTTGGTGAGATTTACACATTCCTGGCTGAGATGCACCACAAATGGTAAATTAAACTTTTTATTTAATTCACTGCTGACATTACACTATCTACTTTTACATTTACTACATTGAGATGGTCCTAAATGACAGCACATCTTTTATTTTGAAAGGAAATCATACTGTATGAAGCTTTGTCAAAAGTTATAAACTAGTTTTACTTTTACCAAAAAACAAACAAACAATAATGAATTTATATTTATCACAATAGTAATAATAACATAAATACAAAGTAGTGTTTTATTTTTCTAAAGGGCTTTGCGGCTCCTGTCTGCACTGTAAACCCGAATAAGTTCAGTGAACTCAAAATCTTTGAGGAAACAGACTACATAATAATAATAATAACTTGTTTGTTACTTTTGAGTTCAGTGATTATAAAACTTTTGAGCTCATTGGACTATTCAGGTTTACAGTGTGGTTGTTGTCAGGAAGAAATCGACCTGAATGGTTCCTTGAGTATTGAAGGTTGAAGACCTCTGAAAAACAATTTTTATGTTTGCAACAATGGTAAATTGATCATTCTAAGTGGATGTAAATCCATGAACTACAACAATAGAAGTACTAACAGTAATACTCTTTTTAATATCTTATAGAATGAGGTCAAATCAGCACCATATGGTCTATAAAGTCACTTTAAATGTCCTGCTTCATTCACCAAACCGACATTCCATCTTTGCAGAGTATTGTTTGTGTCAGTAGGTGGCAGTACACAACCATGAATTGCTGCAATGTTGTCAGCAAGATTGTAAATTCTTGTCAATGTTAGAATTTAAAAGGGTCAAAATACATTAATCAAAGACAAGTACTATAGTTTCTGCATCTTAGGAAGCACTTTACTATATGCAAACACATTGAGATAAGGCATTTTGTCTCTATAACCAACAATCTGGTGTGTAAATGTGACAAGAAACAACAAAAAGAATACAAAACTTTGCAAATGTGGTTAGTTTTTTTATTTATTATTTTCCCAATCATACCAGCAGCTTTCAACACTTTATTTTTTTTTTAGAAACATAGAAACAAAGCAGTCCACCATTACAACAAATGATCAATGTTCCCTATTTGCATTTATCAGTAATTTTTAAATATGTTTTTTTTTAACATTATTACAGCCCCTCTTTGGTCCTCCAAACCAAATATTTATAAGAAAGTAGCACAGAATAAGCGTGTTTGTACAAATCCATCAACAAGCATAAACATTTGATTTTCATAAATCCAATTAACAGATATTTACCAGGTATTATGTCTGATTTCCTGGTCCCCCCATAAATAGTGGAATGCATTTAGCAAACAGGGCTGAAAAACAAGGCACACAGATGGTCTCTCTAGAGGCCTTTTGTAGATCTTCTAGTTTTTTCCCACACAGATTTAAATAAAGTGACACATTTTGCTTTTGGCACACATTTGTTTTCGAGTGACCGATGAAGCTACAAGTCCTGCTCAATTTTTACACAACTCTAAATAGGCGATTTACAATATAAATGTAAAGTCATATCAGAACTTTAGGGTAATACCCATTTCTTTTCAAGTCTTGTCCAGGTAGTTTTCCACAATAACACTGGCTTCACAGGTAAAAGACAGAACTAGGAAGCAGTGGAGTGTAATCATAGTGCTGCCTGCCCATATTTTATAGGGGTGTAACGATAAATTGAACTATATTCCCACCATCCAGCCAGATCCATCTGTCTGCTAATCAAATCCACCGATACCATTATAAGATCCTTTCAAAATAAAATCAATTGATTATATCGATATTGGAAAATATCATTTGGATTGAGGTTTATTAGGTTTATTTTAACGTAAAAACAAGCATTACAGCAGATAACACACATGTGATGACAGCAAAAAATCATCAAAAATGTGGGACCAGACAGTGTGCTAGAATGTTCGAACAATGTTCCGTTTGGATTGTTTTAATGCGGAAAAACAACAGTGGGCTGAACTTTAGGAAACTAAAATGTGAATGGATTTACCATTCATTCTTTTTTACTTGTTTGTTTGTACACGTATTTAATTTACACTTAATATCTTGGAAGAAATACTAAGAAGACTTCACCTGCACTGTAGAGTACCCAGGTATTTCTCTCCGAGTCACACTGGTTGAAGTTTTGGCTAACAATCGATTTAAGGTCGGTGAATTGGATAGTTTAAAATAAACCCATATGGACTATGAATCATATCATCAACCACAAATAACGATATGAGTCGTTGGAAGGAATCGTTACACCCCTAATATTTTAGGAACCAAATGAGCAAAATGCAGCTTGCATTTTGCTTCTTGTAGCAGCCAGGATTTGACAATTTATGACAAACAAACAAGATAATTAAAAAATAATAATAATAAAATGAATTGCACATTAAAGCAACATTCTATGGTGCAGCAAGAGTTTTTAAAGAATCGTCTTCATAGGTATTCTCTCTTTTTTTTTGTAGGAGAATTTAAATCGCACTTAAGGTGAGCTGTATTATATTTTACGAGGCACTTGGATGAAAGAAACATCTAAGTTTATAAAGTGGAGCTGATAAGCCCCCTCATCTGGGATGTGCACAGACTTTAAAAGGTATAAAAGCACTCAGTGGGGTCATTTATTGGCCTAAAGTGACTTATTCAAAACCTACTTGGTTTGAGTGCAGTACAGACTGCTTCAGAACAGCACCGTGGTCTCAAACGGTCACTTGAAATGTCCAGCTATAGTTTGACATTCCTCTTTCTACCACTCAAACTTCCACAGTTGCTTCTTCTCGTTCGGGCTGCACCCACTCATCTGGGCGTCTGTGCGACCCTCGGTCGTGCGGAAAGCCGTCACGCACATGTCTGAGTGAGGATGGTAGATGGTCCCATCCTGGAGGGGGTGACAGTCTTAAAATACAATCTGGGTTCTGAGAAAATTGTGCGAGATGCATGGTGAGGTACAGCAATTACCTTTCTGAAGTCCCAGATGATACTAGGAGGTTTTAGCTCCCAGTCACGAGGGCAGTTCCTCATATTTATGCTGGTCTGGCCGTCAAGGACCTCAGCGCACAGCTCTGTCACAGAGTTGAAACGGATCTCCTTCTGAGAGGTGTATTCAAAGTACTGGAACACAGAACAAGTCGCGTTGTTCTATTTTGCTTGTTTAGGTGGAGTTTACAGTTGGACATTTCCTTGACAAGGCAAACAAAACAAGAGGTCACAGACGGAGGGTTGACTCATGTGCGGGCTGTGGGTTTTTGGGTTGTAAAGGGCTAGAGAAAATTGTAGACAGGAGGGGCCACGTCTTAAAGGGAGTGTTGTGACGTATTCATAAATTGCACAAACTTATGACGTACAGAGGATGCTGTTGTAGAGTGCCTTCATTACACTCTATTCATCATCCCTTAGCCCTATTGACCCGTATTGGTGTTAATCCATACAGATGCATTTCTCCAGCCCTGTGGAGGGTCAGCATGCCCGTAGTAAAAAAAAAAATGTCCACGAACATCTTCGTTTGACAGGTTTCGCGGCCCGTACAGGTTTGCCGATTTTTCACCAGCACACAGCCCGTATCCACCCGTAAGGGCAGTTGTGACGACTGTTTTAACTGATCGATATCAAACCGTAAACTATAATGGACTACAGTCCTCACCCCTTCCTCTACAATGTGGTTTACCTCAAGTTTCCATTTTGGGTCCTCTGTTATTTTTATTATATGTCAATGATCTACCCAATGCATCAGTTAAACTTTCTAAAATATTATTTGCAGATGACACCAGTGTATTCTATTCCCATAAGGATTTAGATACTCTTAACAATGTTGTAAATGATGAACTTGACAAGACTTGGTTCAAAGCTAACAAATTGACACTCAATATAAAAAAAAAAAACACTTTTTATTGTTTGGTCTAAAATCAAAAGCCATGGATTTCTCTTTTAAAATACAAATTGATAACATTCCAATCAAAAATGTTAGCTGTGTTCGTTTCCTTGGTGTATTAGTGGATGAATCCTTATCTTGGAAACCTCATGTTAGTTTTATTAGTACAAAAATTGACAAAATGGTGGGTATCCTAGGTAAAACCCATCATTTGATGAATACAAAGGTTGCAACTATGTTGTACTATTCAATGATATATCCATTTATTAGTTACTGTAATATTGCTTGGGCTAGTACACATCAAACTAAACTTGAACTTATTCTGCGTTTACAAAAACGAGCTCTGAGAATAATATTCAATGTAGGAAATCGACATTCATCTCAACCTTTGCTTTTTCAGGCCAGTGTCCTGAGTATCTATCAAGTCAACCAACTTCAAACTGGTCAGTTTGTTTTCAATTCTATTAGAAAACTTCTTCCCCAACATTTCACCAACATGTTCAATTTTAATAATGAATTTCATGAATATCCCACTCGGGGTGTCTGTCTAATCAGAGCACCTTTCTCTCGCATAACTCAGTCACAGTTTAGTGTCTTATACAGAGGATGTAAAATTGTATTTACTGAACAGTATTATTTTTTAGCTTATAGACTCATTATGGTGGTTGCCACATGTTAAGCCCCTTGTGGGTTTTTGGCAACCATCCATCACATCCGCATTGTTGAATATTCTGGTTTTATTTACTTTTTTTGATATGTCACCGGTAGGGTGATCCGCGAAAAAACACATTTATTCACGTGGGTGGGCTCTGACTTAAAGAAGTTTACATTAAAATGTGAGTGCTGCGTTTTTGTTTTTCGTGACATTTTAAAGTCATGTCATGTATTTCTTGAGCACTGGCAGCTACGTGCTCACAGAGATGACCGGCGGCTATTAATGACACCATCAAGCAACACTCACGTCCACATTTGAAGACACTTTTTTTCCTTATTTCCCTCCAGTTGGAGGGCTTTTTTCAATCCCTAAATGCAGGGATCGGGAGAAGCTAGGTGTAGGGAAGCAATTCGGATTCAGTCTAGGTTCACTTCTTCAGCAACCTTTTTACGGCTAAGCCAGTCTTGTATAATGTGTCTATTTGTGTGTCCAGGGAGCTATTCCGTGAAGACAAGGGCTTGGCCGTCTCAATCGTCTGGACATGAACCTAACTCTTCATCTAGAGCAGGGGTCGGGAACCTTTTTGGCCAAGAGAGCCATAAACGCCACATATTTTTAAATGTAATTTCGAAAGAGCCATACAATAATGTAGTGTCCCTTTCCCACACTGAGGCACGGAGACTTAACCTCTCTTAAGGTTCTTTATTCTGTTTACTGTAGACTGCAACAAACGCCGTACAATTAATTCAGCAGCTCCTGAATCTCTCCCGCTGAGACGAGAGAGAGCGCTTCTCCCAACTTTATATTCGCTCCTGCCGCTCCAGCCCTCCCATTTCCCTTATTCGGCCCACAGCTGAACCCCATTGGTCCAAACTACCTAACAACAGGCTGAGCGACAGAACTGAGAGCCAATCAGATCTCTGCTTGATGCGTTCATGAACTCCAGAACTTTTAACGCGGCCCAACAGCCACGTTAAACTCAGTCCGCAACAATATGTTTAAAACTAAATATACAAATGAATGTGTGCATTTGATGTAATTTCAACATTTTTAAAGTACAATAAGTCTGTGGATTATTTTTAATAACATTGTTATGCTGTTGCTAATAAATGATGAGTATTTCTCGTGGTAGTTTTGCTGATTGTCTAGTCCGGTTACGTGGTGAGTTTCTGCTTCATGCAGACGTTGAGACTTTAAACGTGATCGTAGGTCTGAATGTTCTGTAGATGTGAGACAGACTGCTCACATGCAGACGGGGAGCCAAACACACACTCACACGCCGCAGTGAGTGACGGGCAGCGGGTTTTACGTTTTTACAATCCCTGCGCGATTCACCTGCTGCCTGTCCCCACAACACCTCAGAACCACCCTCTGCTTTCTCCCTCACACATCCCGTCCCCGCAACTGCGCGCTCTTTCTCAGAGACGGGAGCGCGCAGTTTTAGGCACGGCAATTCACAGGTTTTCAGCTGGCACAAACTCTGTGAAATAATAGATAATAGTAAACTGATAGCGCTGGCGCAGATTTTGTTCTCCAAGCACCGATACTACTCCGCGCCTCTGGCATCGCATGGCGCCCGAGAAGGACTGGTCTAATGAAAAAAAAAGTATAATTAAAGATTTGTCTGCGAGCCACATGTGACCATCAAAAGAGCCATATATGGCTCGCGAGCCATAGGTTCCCGACCCCTGATCTAGAGTGTCATTTGAAGTGGAAAAAAGATCCAGAAGTGAGCTGCTCATTAAACAGAGGGTAATCAATCGTCAACCAACCTCGTGCTACTCTGCACATCTCATGTGTCTTTCAGACGCATCGAGGCATGTCGTGGTCATTTCTAATAAAGGTTCCACTTATGGCCAGTGTCTCTGACATCAGACTGGGTGACCTTTTCTGCCAGAGAGTCTTCTAAATAGAATGTTGGTTTATTTGAGCCAGATAAAGGAAAGCAAGTTTTGGGAGGACTTTTATCTCAAACATTGATTTAACCCTTTAACATCGGTGATGTCTCGGGCGACAGCTAAATAACAAACCCTTTTGACTTACCGTAACTCTTCGACCATTCTCACAATCAATCTGAATAAGCTGATTCTGACGTGGAAAAAGGTGTCTTTTCATATCTGCTTTCCGCCAATATGATACAGTGCTGCATAACGATGCAAAGCCGCTTTTCTCCATTTCAGAATCCACTGAAGTTACGATAGTTGCATAAACGGTTGAAGATTAACGATAGATTGTCAACATTGTAGCTTGATTTTGGATTTAGGAGTTAGCATGAACTATTGATCATCTGTTTTACAGAATGAGCAGAGTAAAAAGTTTACCGTACCTGGTTTCCACCTTGGCCATGGCAGCCAAACAAAGAAAGATGGGCTCCTGTGGGGTTGTGATCTGGTGCATTGTAATCCAGGCACTCTGACTGTATTCCTGAGCTGCGGATCTGGTAAAAAAAAAATAGGTATTATTAACATAAAGAGGTTGCATTTTTCATTTTTCGTTTTCATTTCAAGGCTTGTAAACAAAATTAGCCACACATTTTCATTCAAACCAATCACCACCCTAACATCAGTGATGGTATGTGGGGTAATACTATTGAAGTGCAACCTCAATTTTCCTAAATGGTGCAACTACTCTATGTGTAGAACCTGGGTCCTGCATTTACCTATACAGTGTTCCCCTGCGTATTTGCTTTTCACTATTCGCTGAACTTTTTTCAGCAATGTCACTCCTTCGGTTCAACTTATTTGCTGAATATTCCTGATCCAGGTAATCAGCAGCAGATAAGGCAGGATTTATAGAAATCCAGAGGAAGGCCAGCCCTCGAGGCCTAGAATTTGACACCCCTGATCCAGGGTGTACACCCCCTTCGCCCTTCAGTAGCTGGGTAGGCTCCAGTATATCTGTCACATCCAACCAGTAGACACTTACCGCACCATGCCACCCTTCCCTGTCTTCAGGAACATGAAGTTCTGGGTATATATTCTTCAGATACCAATCAAAACTGTTGCATTTCAGCCTTTCCCTCAGCTGCAGCCGCTCAGTGATGTCACCATAGTTCTCCTGTAAAGTACAAAAATCTGATACAATTTCAAAACTTCCAACAAATAAAAAATAAATAAATCACAATTTTTTTAAACATGTTATTTTAAAACCAGTTCTTTAGAATGTTCTGGTGAAAAATTGGTTATTCCACATCGTGACAAGCACACAAGTAAGAAAGCTTGGCAAAAGGAACCAAAACTGACTAATCTTGTTTGTGTTCAATAGGAGGTTATGTAGTTTCAGACACACAAGGTGTTTATTTGTATAAATTCCTTTTATATTTGAGGATAACGTTTATTTTTATTTGTATTTGAGTATATTTCTTTTAGGACTGGATGCAAGACAGAGGGAGAGTAGAATTCTAGAGATGGGGGACATGGGTACAAGAAAGAAAAACGGGGTAAAGAAGTTAGAAACACAAAGGTGGGGTAGGATTACAAATGAAATGAAGCAATTTGTTTGAAGTTAATCATCAGACCTTTTACAGGCAAATGTTATGAAAAGGGGTGGGCTCCTTAAAACAGTGTTTTTCAACCTTTTTTGAGCCACGGCACACTTTAACCTTGACAAAAATCCTGCGGCACCCCAGCATCCAAAAAAGCAAAAAAAAAACAAAGGAGAAACTCATAGTCTGTATTGATCTACAGCCCCTCTGCAATCTCACATGCATTGATGTTTTAAAATGTGGCAGAAAAACCTGGAAACTGCCGCTGTTTTTTCTAAAAGATGTCAAAAAAGTTAAGTTAAAATATTTAGAAACTTTTTGATGTGTGTTAGTTTTGATTTCAAGACGTTTAACAAGGACTCATTGTGCGCTGAGACGCTGTCACTTTCATCCAATGCATCATGGGAGATGTAGTGCAAACAGCCGCCGAATGCAGACAGACTATCGTCTCTGAGCTTCATTGTTTTGTTCACTTTTTCCACGGTCTGACACCGGATCCCGCGGAAAGCTACACCGCTAAAGACGAGCTTTAGCTGGTATTTTTGTTGGAACTGAGAGACTTTTTGAGCAGAATCAGAACAAGGAAGTGAAGACTTTAACCACCTCTGATTGGTCAGACTGATGACGTGTGATTAAGCCTCCAAGAATGATTGGTGGAGACAGTTAAAGGGGCGGTTTAGCTGCGGCTAAATCGCGGTACCGTCATTCTCATCAAAATGTCTTTAATAGAATCAAATAAACACAAAGAAAAAAGTATTTTACAATCTTACATATTCCTAACTACTAGGTGTTTTATCAGGGCCTGTTTGGATGAACACAGAGCTGATATCCTGGAGATGGTCTCTGTTGTTAGATCAGTTAATGAGGGCAATTACCCACGGCACACCTGACCACACGGCACTGGTTGAAAAACACTGCCCTAGATCATGGCATAGCCAGAGATCTCAGGGATCACCCTCCCTGCAGGGAGAGTGGATCACCATGCCAGGGAAGCCAATGCCCACGGGACACAACCACCAGAGTACTGTGAGGACACCTTCTGTTTGTTGATGGTGATGTCCAGGCACCCTACTTTTAAATGTCCAATTAAAACCAAGAGAGGAAGGGGTTAAATGCATCAACCAGAGGGTAGGAATCACTGTTAAGTAGGCCAACCCCAAAGGTGGAATCCAAACGAACCCCTCTCTTCTGACATTCTAAAGAATTGTCATGTAGGAAGGAGGGCAGTTTGGGAACAGCTTCCAGACTAACCCCCAATTTTATTTGAAACCCTTGCCCCCAGCCCCCCAAGCATTGACTCCAAGACTCCAAGGCCAAGAATAAGGAAAACACAAGTAAAACTGACACCCTAGGCTCGCTCACTCACACACACAGATCCGCACACACACGCACACACACACCACCATTCATTAGAAAGTTGCTTGAGGAATGTGTCCAAGTATTGAGCTTTGTCAGTGATGCTTAAAATAGGAGCAGTCTGTGCCTCAACAAGTCAAACCGGTCTTGTCGGCACAAGGTGCCACTTTGAGCAATAAGCAAACCATGCAAACATCATTTTTCACTTGCACTGTTAAAATGCAACAAAATCTTAAGAACTACATAATTTTGTCTTACAAATTAAACTATTAATAAAGTATGTGTGTCATGCGAAAGCAAAACATTCATATCATTAAAGCAGACTGGTATTATCTGCAAAACCACCACATCAGCTACAGCCACAACCTAATGAGACCCTGAGGGACTGACTGGTAGACACCAATGTGTGCACATCAGAGAATGCTCATGAGTTTAGTAAAATACTATGAAAACACAATGTAAAATCCCCGAGTCACAAGCTGTTCCAGGAAATAGCCTAACAGGTGTGTTTGAAGTTTCTGAACAAAATAGACTAAAGTGAATTGTAGGCAGCATTAAATTTAAACAACCTATTAAATTCAGTTGCATTTTAATACATTTGGAGTCAGTGATTGTATAGAGTAGTATAGAACTTTTATTGATCCCACAAACTGATTAGCAATGATGTGTTCAATGTGATCTACTGTTTGATCAAAGATCCCTGACATTAATAATGTATTTTTTCAGATAGGTGTAACTGAGATGCATGCATTTTTGATGGTATTGAGCTCCGAGACCTGAGAGGCCCAACACATAAAAACACACAAACACAGACTTGACCTGGTGAGACAGACAGTCTGAGATCATGTGTTGACACCCAGACAGGGGAATTATATCATTACAAGCCTTCTAAATATTGTGCAAGCAGGTGTCTAAATTGCATGAAAATAGTACTGACAGATGGGCTTGATCTTGTTCTACCTGTTCTCATGTTCTACCTTTTTGGCTGGAGGGTTCCTGTTGTAGAAGTGATGTTTATAAGAGTCCATCCAAACCTCTGCAGCTCGCACAGTGTTCTGGAGGAAGTTTGGCCGGGCATAAGGGGCTTTTTTAGGGAACACATGGCCCACATGAGAGCAGGGATGAATCTCCAGACTGCCCCCACACTGCCAAACCTATGGGTGTGAGAGCAAAGCAAAAAAAAATGAATAACTTTAAATAGCCAGCTTCAGTAGGGTTTATGTTTTTATTATATTGGAAGAGGGTGAATCAGCTGTCAGCCACACTGATGTGCTGTATTTCCATCCCTTCGGAGCAGAATAAGGCACACCTTTGAGCAAAGTCGTCAGATTCACCCTTTGTCACATGCACCTATTCAAGATTTTGGGTTCATATAGAGGAGTGGCTGCATCTTAACCCTTGTGCTATCCTAGCAACCATTGGGAGTTGGGTCATCTAGACCCACTAGTCAGTGCTCTGAACCTTTTTTCTTCAATGATTTGTGATCTTCACTGGTGTCCATGGATTACATGAAATCTTTCCACCTTTATCCACCTTTGTCATGGTAGGGAGAACACGTCAATGCAAGGGTGGGGTCATCTAAGATGGCACAAGGGTTACGGGTAGCGCAGGTGTGCGGCCACTTCAAAGAATGTAATAAAAATGGAGCGTACCATTGTTGCACACAAGTAAATGTCTCATGAAGCATCTGCAAGACTAATAGAAGATGCACCCACCTATGACATACAGCTGACGCTGTTGTACAGTCCCCTTGCGCAGCCCTATCGTCATTAGTAAGGTGCGGGTACCCTTACTGACCGTGCTAATGCCACACAAACAGGGTATGCAGGTAATACGTTGGCTGTAGGATGCCCAAACTATGCTCTGATTGGCTAATTTCCTCATCTCCAACAGTCAGGTTGAGCGTAAGGAGTGCGCACTAATCACATGAACAGCACTATTGGGCACATCTACTTCATCCTTACACCTTCCTGTCGTGTAAGTCATCGCTACCACCCGTCGCTCACACCATACCCGTAGAAAAATGAATATCTTTGTTCAAAGGACTCACCGATCGGTCTATGACTTTACTATTACATGAATGGCTCAACTACATGCCTCGTACAGCTTTGCCCGTTTTTTGCCCACAGACAGCCCCCCAGCTGTGAGGGCAGTTTTGACTAAGGCTTAATTTAGGATGTGTTTGTTGTTAACCTGGAAGACTTGCAGCTCCATGTTCCATGGAACGATTTTGTGGAGCTGCATGTAACTTCAGTGTTGACACACAAATAAACTGTTGCATGACTCGAGCAATTTTCCTCAACTGACTACAAAGTAACTTCCTTTAGAGACCACAACTTTAATTCACTACCAACTTAAAAAAATAGTTTTGAAGCAATTCTTACCAAACTAATTCATTTTAATACAATGTAAAAATGAATATGTTTGTTTGTTGTAAAACAACAATATTTCCACTTATAGTAGTTATATATACTAAAAATAATTGAAAATACAGTTATCTGTTTTTGGCAGAGATCCCCTTAAATATTCAATCTCAAAGTAAAAAATCAAACATTGTTTTGTAGGTCACAAATGCACTATTTAAGGACAAAAGGCTGCTAATTGGGTAATGTTTGTATTGCTAAGCTAAATGACTGTATAATAATTAAATTTAGGCTTAAAGCATTACAATAAGTAAAGATCCCTCAAAATGAGACATTTTTTAATTAATTTACCAAAAAAAACAACAACTTTACTCTCTTGAGCCAATCTAAGGAGCCAGATTTAAATAATGCAAAATGAATCACATCACTATAAGATGGAACTAGATGATGTCTGACACCCCAATAAACGACATGTTTCCATTTAGCTTAGCTCGCCAAATCTGGAAATCACCTAGTGAAACCAAATTCATTGAGCAACCTGATTATATTGTAGACATTTATAGGTATTCACTAAACATGAATTGGCAACCAAAACAAGGCAGATTATTTTTTTGTTGAGTGCTTTCAAACACTTTGGTCTCACATTTGGAAGTATAACTGTTAACCTAAGGCTTTATCTTGCATATCTGATGGAAAACTGATCTCACCCTGAAAGAGAGCTCCAGGTTTTCTCCTCCCCACACCTCCATGCCCATGTCATATGTGCCAAGGTACTCGAAATACACTTTGCTCACAGCAAATAATCCCCCTGCCATTGTGGGAGACCTGTGACAACGGAAGAATCATGTTTTTTGGTGTTTTTATTCATTCAAATGATGTGTGGTAATGGTGTCAGAGTGATGCACAAGAAAATTGATGCTAAAGTTCGTATGACCCAACTTTATAAAGCGATTCCTCATGCGAACAGCTCTCTAAAAGGATCATGTCGCTGCTGTACCTGAAGGGGTCAGTGCGGGACTTGCGCCTCTTGCGCTCAGATTCGGGGACAGAGTGCCACTGAAAGGTGAGTCTCCAGTCGAACCCTCCTATCATTGGTTCACCAGTTTGCATGTAAAACTCAAAAGAGTTCCAATCGATGGTATCAATCACAGGGCACACGATGGTACTGGCATTCTCAGCAATTCTAAATGTGCAGTCAGAAACATGCAGAAGGTTAAGTGAAAGTGGGGAAAAAACACAACATGAAAAGCCCTTATCATCTTAGCGTGATTACCTTTCAAGCAGAGGTTCAATCCAACCAGGAACACACTCACAGTGGCAATCAAGAAACGTTAGAACATCACCAGTGGCATAGGTGGCACCAATGAGGCGTGCTCGGACCAGCCCCTCCCTTTTGTTAGTCCGAATGAGCCGCACGCGTTGCAGATTACTGATGTACTCTGCCAGCTGGGACTTTAGGTATCCTAGTTTACAAAACATAAGCATTATATTCCTCCATTATACTCTTTTAGGTATGTATTAAATACATTTCATATTTAACACTTAAAAATGGTATGAAGATCATGAAACATTTGTTATTTAGGTGAAAGAAATTGTGTAGCAACTCAGTGGTCCATGAGGTCATTTTTATGGTGTAAAACCAGACGTCTAAATGCTCCTTAGTCCAAATTCTGTAATGACGTCCATCTCAAACGTCTGAAATCAGCTAATGATGACTATGACCCACAGCTGGCTTTTATTGTGCTGCTACAAAAGACAGATTTGCCTTTATTTGATTATTTAGTGTATTTCTCTTTGTTTTTTTCTTTGTGCTATTTAAAAAATGCTGCAAGTTTCATTTCAATAGTTTCATTATTAAATACAACATAAATGTCCATACTAAAAGTTTTATCGTTTAACACATTAGGCCAGAAATTCTGACCTCAAAGTAACTTGTAATATTTACATTATCAACAGGCCAATTATGTCCCAAAGGCCCATTTGAGGGCAACCCCGAAGAGCTAAAGGAGTTTGACACCTTATTGACCCACTCCGATCGAAAGCGTGTTTTTTAACATGTTCTTGTGGCTTTTTTCTCATTATGGAGGACACATATGAAGAAAATCAAGCTAAAAACGGCTATTCTAAGTATTTCTTTATTTAAATCGTTGTGAATCAGGAGAAGACTAGGCTGAAGCAGAGTCAAGAAAAAGAAAATGTTTTTTCGTTTTTACAAAAAGGCCCGAAGACTGCTTCTGAGAACACAGGTTTCCACATTCAGTCTACCTCATTCCATATCTCACTCTCTGAAAAATGGAAATGTGCTCTGACTTGTTTCAGTAGACATTTTTTCATAGCTTTTAAAATGTATAAAGAAGTACTAACATTCGATATTTGTCCAAATACTTCTTGGTATCTGAATTGGACTCAACAAAACCTTTCAGACTCAAAAAGCAACAATCTGAACAGTTTTTTGGCAGACATGCAAAACAATAGACAGTTTATCAAAGAGAGTCAGACCTCGGTCACTGTAGTCATCAATTAGGATGATCTCTTTCAACAGGATGGCAGGCGTGGTCTCCAGCACGCTGTGAATGGTCCTCAGCAGGGTGGACCAGGCCTCGTTGTAGAAGGCAATGATCACTGAAGTGGTAGGTAAATGTCGGTAGTCAAACTTCTTATTCCGGCATCTGAAGTATGTGCAAGTGTGTTTGTATGGGTAGAGGGAGATAGAGTTGGCATAAGCATTAGCATACACGCTCAGTGCATATCTACAAAGAATAAAAACAGCACTCGGAACCAACTCGTGCAGCACAGAGCTTATTTTTCAGACGGCCAGCCAAGCTGAAGCTTCTAGAGCGACAGGATATGTCTGGACAAAGGTCCAGATGGCAGTTATTAAAACAACAAAAAGCAGCAAAAATATACTTGGGAGAGGGAGGTTATAACACAAATGAGCAACATACCACACAAAAGCTCTCAAAGAAGCCACAGAATAGAAAACAGACATGAAAGGAGAGAACGAGGGGAGAAGGATGAACCTAAAGGAAAGACGTCATTTAAAACTCCAGGTTTTGGAGAGGATCTTGTAAATAGGGTGTACTGTCAGCTAACATAAAAAAAAAAAAAAGCTGGAGAATCGGCTCAAACAGGGCTTAGTCATTGCATGATGTTGATTGGATGAATAAAACCAATAAAAGTGAGTTACTGCCAAATTTATGACCTTTTATCATTAGCTGCGTTTCCATGACACTTATGCGCAAAGGTTCATCCAAATCTTAGAAATGGCGGGGGGAAAAAAACACTTTTGGAATTACACTGTTTCCATCAAATCATTATTATGTGAATAAACACAAACCAACTCACGCGATAAGTCATTCAGAAACATGGGGACGGATGCGAACAAAACTTTGATTTACAGCAGACACATTTAAATTTCTTCCATGGCACTAGCGCTCATTCTCATCTATCAAAAGAGACGTCAGCGTCTTGTTCAGGTCATGGAGCGGCGAGCTCCTTACACGTGGGACCGGCTATCACTGACGGGGAAATCGCTGTTGGTGAACACACCCAGCTTTTGATGAGTGTGTGATGTTTTGGGACGTCTTGTGGCGCCCGCTGTGCAGTGCCCAAGGCAGCCAGTTCCTACCAAGAAGCGCATTGCTTGGTCCGGTTGTTGGTCACGTGACTCATTTAATTCGAAAAAAGTGTTTCCAATGCAGTTTTGCAAAATACGTCAATTTCGATACGCCTAAAAAACCACCTCCTCCGAGAGCAAAAACGTTTATTTGATAAATGAAAGTTTTTTGAATTTGTCGTGTTTCCGTAAAGCAAATTCATCATCGCAAATCCAATTTGCGCAATTTCGCTGTCAATGGTAAATGGTTAATGGCGCTTTTCTACCTTACTCGAAGGGTCGACCGCCCTACCGCTGTACCACGGCCGCCCACAATGGAAACGCAGTTATTTATTCACAGTCAAGAAAACAATCGGTTTTGGTGTAGCTGATGCTACAATCATCGTCGATGTGGTTGCGCCTAAATTACCTTACTACTCACTACTTTAGAGTTCTTTATATGGGCGTTTTCCTTTTTGTCGAGGTGCCTAAATGTCCGAAATACCTCCCTACTACCAAACTACTAAAAAAATACTAGAATTTTATTACAGAATAAAATGCTATCTAGTGCCCTGGATTTTTCAAGCTATATGTACACCATGCTTACAATTTTTTTCTTAAATAGCAGATGTGATGTCAGCGATTTCACAAATTAATGTAATGTATTGGGTCAATATTTGCCAAACTAGTAAGCACCGATGCACACTGGTTTTTCGCAGAGAATTCTAGGGCACTTCATTTTGGGATTGTAGTTCGGTCAGCTCTACAAAATGGCAAACGTACAATAAAGTGCACTATGTAGTGAGTAGGGAAGGAATTCCAACACAACCAACAATTCCAAAATCCAGTGCTCTATAAATGTCCCAGAAATGTCTGCTGGTATCCATTACTACCATTGACTGTAAAAGAGAACTGGAACGAACCCACTGAAAATGGATTACTTCTGGATGAAACAAAATGAACTCAATTCAGTTGTCATTTTTTTGCAATATGAACGTCGCCATGTTGGAGCCAGACAGTGTCAGAAAGCAGGGGCTGGTCAGAATCGGTCTGAGTCATCATCTATGGCAACCACTCTCGCCAATCATGAGTCAGCTTGCTGGAAGTCCACACCCCTTCCTACACGAAATCTATTAATCAAATGTTTTGAACGCTCGACTTGGGGGCTGGCAGGAACCACATAACTTTATTGAGGCATTTGATTGGCCAGTTTATAACTACTGTAAAAATATCGGGGGGGAAAAACAGGATGAGCAAGAACATGTTAAAAAAAAGGTAGCAGAGCAAGAATGGTTATTCTGACAAATAAATGACCTTTATATTTCTCAATAGAACAAATAACAATTTTGAAATTGAAGACTTTCTTGTGATGTCATATGAAACTGCAAAACTTTTAATCTTGCATCTTTTTTTCCTTTGTCTTTCTTTATATGAATTACTTACACCAGAATTTCTCAGTATATGCGAATAGAGTTATGAGTACATGTGGAAAATACACATCGCTAATAACAAAAATAGATAAAAGTAGTTAACCTGGTTGAGGCTAAGGAGCTAACCATACTGGTTTACTCACTTCTCGTACTGGAATGCTGTTGTCTCAAAAGTTTAACTGTTACTAATATCTGGCTTTTCTAGTTGGTGCAGCACACAAGGCGGAACATACTACGTTTTGAAAGCATGTGGGAATAAAACCAACCGGTTTTGAGGTCAAAGTTTGTGAAAAAACTTAAACACTAGAGTTGGTAACGTTTAAATAGTATCAAGGAATTGTTCCAATTTAATGAAACAAAATGTAACAAATCACAGTAAGCATATAAATTAAATAAACTGAACTAAATAAAAAGGACAGACTTGGACAAATGGGGATTTTACTCAAATAATCTTAAGATATATGGCTATAACTTGATTAAATGCTGCTCCAGCTTCATTGACTGAAGCTTCAGTTTCACCTTGTTTTTATTAACATTTACAAATTAAGTTAATCTTCAAAGGTATTTACCTCATAACGTAGTATTGCCACGTCTACATCTAAAAACAAAGCAAAGCCTAACGGCAAAAATTGTGCATGAATGATTTCAAAGAAAGTGGAACCTGTTGATTTACATCCAAGTCTTTGTCATATGAATTCACTTGATTAACAGACAGAGATTTACGCTGCATGATTCCAGTGGTTAAAATATGAATAAAATCACCTAATGTGTAATTTTTAACTCAAGGATCCAAAATACAAAGTATTGTTTTTCAACACAGCACCAGAACCAAAACAACCATCCATGGCTGCAAACCCTTCTACTTTTTTTTGGCTAATTTTAGATTTATCCACAAGTTATGAGACAGATAAGAAACTCTACATTGTGTTTTTAGGGTACAGTATCATGGCCAAAAAGCTTATTTAATTCCATTTCTATTCACAAATTTCTACTGTTATTTACTGTTGATTGAACTTGATTATGCCTTAGACACAAGCATCAGTACGGGGATTCATCTGTAGGGGTGTTTTGGGTTGTCCGGGACGGTGGAGGGTCGTAGACAGAACCATCTGCATCTTAAAGGGAGCGCAGGTGTGTCGTGCAGTTTCCTTAAGGCTCGTAGAACCACCGTAAGGGACGTCATGAAAATGGCCGGACCATTGTCGTACGTGGGTTAAGTGTGTTGTGAAGTATTTGTGAGTAGCACTCATTTACGACGTCCACGGGATGCTGTCGTAAGCTGCCCTTACTACGGGCGGAAGTGGGCAAACGTTAACAAGGCATGCAGGTGGCCCACAATATATTAAGGTTGTAGCTAGACCACTCTGTGAATCTATACACCCTATGATCCCCTTTTAATTTTTTACAAGAATACAGCAAGCGACAGGTCATAGAAAACGCCTAAACAACACGCAAGGCTAAGCAAGGACAAAGTAGGTGAGACGCAAGGGTGTTGTACGAATCTTTGATTTTTTTAACTCCTCTAAATCTGTGGCCCAGTGCAAGGAGCCTGTTCGTGCTGTTCCTGTGATAAGTGCAGGGTCTTTCGGTGTCTCTTACAGACACCTTGTGAGTTCCTTGCGCTCAGTCTGATTGTTGAGACCTAAAATGAATCAGAGCGCAGCTTGTGTAGGAGTCCTACAGGCACCTGAGCACACAGTGCGTGCGCCATTTGCGATTGGTCAGTAGGGGGCTAGTAACTGTACTTAATTAACGACGTGCCCTTATGCCACACATAACGATTGTGGCATAAGGGCACTGTACGACAGCATCACCTGTACGTCCCAAGTGTGTGCAAATTACATTATCCTTACAAATACTTCACGATCCATTTGCATGATGCCCCTTAACCCTTGTGCTATCCTAGGCACTTTAACATTGGGAGTTGGGTCATCTAGACCCACTAGACAGTGCGCTGAACCTTTTTTCTTCAATGATTTGGGATCTTCACTGGTGTCCATGGATTACATGAAATCTTTCCACCTTTATCCACCTTTGTCATGGTAGGGAGAACACGTCAATGTGAGGGTGGGGTCATCTAAGATAGCACAAGGGTTAAAGTGGCCGTACGCACCTCAAGGGAACTGCAAGATACACCTGCACTCCCCTTTAATATCTTGCCACTCCATGACCCTCCACGGGTCTTCACAACCCAAAAACCCACAGTACTCGTATGAGTCATCCATCCATATGGGGAATGTGATCAAGGGAAAAGATGATCTTACTGTCAGTAGCAAACTGATGCCAGTGTAAAATTTACCAGATCATCCAATTGGTGTCCTTGCTTTTGGCACACCATTAATTCCAGCCAACATGCAAGACTGATTTTTTTGCGAGAAAGTCAATATAGAGAAGGCAACAAAGTTTTTTTTTTATCCACTCACTCTTCCATCCTGTTGTCCTGGATGTGCCGATGCAGAGAGATCTTGTCACTGACAAAAATGTTGATAGCGTAGCTCTCCACACTTTCTTCCTCTAATTTCTTCTCTTCCGGGCTGAGGTTGAGGCGAGTGGCTCGCCCCCACTCCCCAGGCGCACTGCTGTCTGGTGGGGGTTTTATATAGAGGGCTCTAGCCAGTGGTCCATCAATCCCACTCTTCTCCTCAGGCAACTGCCTCACAAGAACATTGTGCTTATCATCTTCCTCCCGTGTTGATGAAGAGAACGGGAAGGTGGAACGTGCCAGCACTATATAGCCAAGCCACAGGAGCCACAGAAAGAACCCTGCTTTGGCTAGCACGCCTAGTTTTCTAGAACAGCGCCCCCTCATGGTGAGGAGGTCTGTGACAGAAACGTGACAAGCTGAACCTTAGGGTTGCTCCCAACAGGATACGGGCATCTGGGAACAAAAACAAACAGACAACTTTGTGTTAATCAAAACTTCTTTTAAGGACGTAAATAAAATTTTAAAATATTTGCAATCCTTTTAATGTCTAATAGAAACTGGTTCCAGAAGAAAAAGACTTACATAAAAGATTGCATAAAAAGGTAGTTATAGAGAAAAGCAGATATTAATGTCTGCCAATAAATCTTGCTTATGTAGTTCTATTTTGACCATGATGATCAGAAGTTAGTCGTGTTATCACAACCTGTAAATGTATTTGTCTGTTTGTCCCTTAAAGTTACAAACTCTAAGGTGCAGCCTCTTTTAATCCCTTAACACAGCAGTAAAAGCTTGTTGAGCCAATTCTTTCAGAACAATGCACACATCTACCTGCAAAGATTTCAGCAGGAGTGCACACAACAAATGAACTGAGTTGAAATTCAGTGAACTTTAGACCTTGATCGCATTAAATTAAGTGTATTTGGAACTAAGCTGACATCTTGTTCCACTTTTGTGCTGTTTTGTTAGTAGGTGACGGAGGTTATAGGGATATAATTTCACCTCCAGAGCAGCGTCTGTTGTTGGTACCGCCGGTGTCATCATTTGATGTGGTGAAAAGAAGATCACTTGAAGTTTGGTACATCAGAGGACTGATGACACAAGAGACGTCACCTTAACCTTTGTGACCTGATGTCAATCATGTCCCAGTAGCATTAACTGTATAATACCTGGACTGAGTGACCCCTTTCCTTCTCATGCTCCAAATAGAAAGTACCTGCTGGCTCAGAGAAGCTAAAATCTCATTGACTTCAATAGAGAAATTGTCAAATTGTCAAAATAATCATTCTTGCTCTAATACTTTTTTTAACATGTTCTTATTAATTTTAATTATATATTTTTTCTGTAGTTAAAACTATTTAAGTGATAAAGTGGCTCAGACAATCAGATGCCTCAATAAAACTATGTGGTGTCAACTGTCAAATTCAAAACATTTGACAAATTTTCCCAAGCCCATTTTCAGTGGTAGGAGTATGGACTTCCAACAAGCTCACACCTGACTGGCAAGAGTTGTTGCCATAGAAATGGTGACTCAGACCAATCACTTCCTATTGATCTAACCGGACATCTCAGTCCAGAAAAGCGCAGTGCTAGGAACAGCTAAGCTACTTTGCAGGACTCTCAAGCTCCTGGGCCGCTGGTAGAGGACACGAGATTGTATGAGAAACCACCCGGCTTGGGCCCGGCACAGGAGTAGTGCAAAGGGTCTTGCCCAAGTACCAACACTGGATGAAGCTCAGCGCGCACTACATGTTTTTTGAGATGCTAAACAAAATGTTAGCAATTGAAAAAACTAATTTACAGTTGAGGAAAGACACTTATCATGCCTATTATAGACAACTTATGGCTTTAATTCCATCCTACTTAAAACTAAAAAATTGAACTCAAGCTAAAATATACTGACATTGCATTTCTGTTGAAATGTAACACAAAGACAACGCAACAAAAAAAAAAATTGAGAATACCGTTGTGTGTGAGAAAGACTTCTGCTGAAGATTAAAAAAACACGCTAGACACTATTCCGTTTTTTATTCTCTTCCAATGAACCAAATACAGAGATTACCAGTAATATAGACAAAAATAAATACAAAGATAAATCCCCATTTGCTTATTAAAGTTGGGATTAAAATTGGTTTATAATTGAAATACTCATATCTGAGGAATTTAACATGTCAACACCTAAACAAGGGTTGTGGTAAAAACAGACCTCTAAATGTGACCACTAATCTAGTCGCATAATTGTGTTGCATTCATATTAAACAAGGTCACCTTTTATCTGTCACAGCCTGCAAGGCTAAACTGAAAGAGTGCTGATCACACACTTTAGCAGTGCTTCCCCCTTCCTCGCACTCAAACCCACGGGCAGCTATTTCCTACTTGGGGAAAAAAAAAGGAAAAGGACAGTTTGTCCCTTACAGATCCAACTGTAAATGTAAATGTTTTAAACTCTCCATTTTTCACTGCAAGTTGGTCAAAGCAGCAGTCTTTTTCCCCCTTTCAGCCAAAACTGTGGCCTGCTGCAGACTCTCTGAGGTTTCAAAATGGAGACGCCTACAGACAAAACCCCCTTTTAGAGGCTGTCCATCAATCTGACCCTTTGGTAGTGATACTGTGTCCCCCTGTGAGCGAATGAGGAACAAAGAGGGCTACAATGCAGCTTTAATCCTGAGACACGTTTTAATCATTGCACAAAAGTAAAGGTTGATACATGCTTTTGCTTCCTGAGCTATTAAAAATGGCTTGAAAAACATGCTTTACCAGTCATGATGAGAAACATCCTTTGAAGTGAACTCTGATATATTAAAGTCACTGAAGGAACAGCAAGTGCTTGACTCACATACTGGCCAGTCACATGAGAAACAATGGTGTTAGATCTATTGTGGTAAACAGAATTCTTCCAATGGATTAAGGATTGGGAACACTTAGAGTCATTTTTAAGATACGTTCCCATCAGGCATATGTTGCGAGTTCAGAAATGCGCAATACGCAGTTTCATGAACGCTCTTTTAGCATTCGGTGTTTAAGCTGGACAAGCAGGGAGCAGCAGGGAGAGGCCTCTTCTTCCTCTTTTGTTTTTCTACCGTTTACTAGCACCACGTGCCCCACCTAAAGTTGGGAAAGGCTTGGTGCGAAATGTCGAAGCGGCGTGAATCTTGCCAAACTTGCTCCAGGATTGGAGTCATACGATTCCAGCCGGGCCGGACTGCAATTATTATTTTCGTTTTCATAATTACTTTTCAACCGATTGTCACTTCCGTGTTCTGAGAAGGACGCAGCCAGATCACTCACAAGTCTGACTCCCTGATTGGTTCAAACAGCTGAAGGTTCAACTCAGTTCAATCAATGCCCGGTTTTTATGTAGAGCCCGAGGATGGAATTTAAAAATTGCATAGTTATGAATGGATGGATGGTTTCAAGAGTTTTGAAAGCAAAAGCCCGAATTGAAGTTTGTGTGCGTTTATATCGACTTTCTATTGAAAAAGGTCGCTTGAATGCCAGTTGCCGAGGCTGGTGTGTGCGAAGCTTTAATCGCACCCTCGACTGGTTGCTGACTGACTTCTGTTGAGAGCAAGATGAGGTGAAACTAGGCCGTAAGGTAAAAGCTGTATGATGTCATTCCATTCCAACATGGAGGGTCGGAATTCAAACTTTTTGCCCAGTTACAAATATAAATTGGTTCTATACTAGAGGGGCAGCTGGACGGCTCAGTCAGTGCAGGACTGGCACTCAGGAAATCAGGGTTTGATTCCCAGGGGGCACAAAGAGTTTCTTCCAGTGTGGGCCCTTGAAGACCCTTCAAGACCCTTCACACTACTTCCCAGCAGTCTTTCACCCAAGCATCCTGTTGGGCATAGACCAATCCCCAGCTCGGATTGTTGTGTCAGGAAAGGCTTGTGGCATAAAAATCTCTGCAAAACCACCTGTGCAAATCAGTGAAAGCTAGTTCGCAGTGGCGACTCCTAACCCAATATTTGCTGCACCCAACGGTGAATGACAGGTGAACAGTTCTCCATCTCCGTTGTTTTTTTTTTCTTCATTTATTTTTTTAAATTGGTCTACTGCAGTGTTTTTCAACCTTTTCTGAGCCACGGCACACTTTAACCTTAAAAAAAATCCCGCGGCACACCAGGATCCAAAAATTAAAAAAAAAAAAAAAAAACGGAAAACTCATAGTCTGTATTGATCTACAGCCCCTCCAGAATCTCACATGCATTTTTGAGATAATTGTGGCAGAAAAAGCTTGAAACTGCAGCTGTTTTTTTCTAAAAGATGTAATAAAAGTTAAGTTAGAAGATGTAAAAACAGTTTGATGTGTGTTCGTTGATTTCAAGACGTTTAGCAACAGATCTCCTTGAGCGCTGTCACTCTCACAACCCAATGCATCATGGGAGATGTAGTGCATTAAACGGCCGGCGGAGATCGCGTCTCTGAGCTTCCTTGTTTTGTTCACTTGTTCCACGGTCTGATACCGGATTCTGTGGAAAGCTACACCGATAAAGACGAGATTTAGCTGGTATTTTTGTTAGAACTGAGCGATTTTACGAGCTAAATCGGGACAAGGAAGTAAAGACTTTAACCACTTCTGATTGGTCAGACTGATGACATGTGATTAAGCTCCCCAAGAATGATTGGTGGAGACAGTTAAAAGGACGGGACTTTTCCAAAATACAGCCGGAGTTGCAGCTGAATCGCGGTACGTCATTCTTATCAAAATGTCTTTAATAAAATAAAATAAACGCAAAGAAAAAGTATTTTACGATCTTTTATATTCCTAACTCCTCAGTGTTTTATCAGGGCCTGTTTGGATGAACAGAGAGCTGAAATCTTGGAGATGGGAAATGTTTAATTTTTCAGTTAATGAGGGCAATTTCCCACGGCACACTTGACCATCTCCCACGGCACACTAGTGTGCCGCGGCACACTAGTGTGCCGTGGGAAATATAAATTGGTTACAAATTGGTTACAAATATAAATTGGTTCTATACTAGAGGGGCAGCTGGACGGCTCAGTCAGTGCAGGACTGGCACTCAGGAAATCAGGGTTTGATTCCCAGGGGGCACAAAGAGTTTCTTCCAGTGTGGGCCCTTGAAGACCCTTCAAGACCCTTCACACTACTTCCCAGCAGTCTTTCCGTGCCGAGTCCGTGCCGTGGGTTGGAAAACACTGGTCTACTGGTCCAATAGGAGAGCGATACATTTCCAAGATGGAGAGATTTTGAAGCAATCTCAAGCTCATAATGAATTCTTGAGTCTACCCTGTAGGTTGTACTTCAACAAAGGAGTTGCCAACAAAAAATCATAGACAGCCAAGGTGACCCCAGCTCTTGGCACCAGTATGTTCAGCCCTTATTGGGATTTATACACATTCAGGGGGTGACTCTATAAGTTCCTTTCATGGCAAAGAGGAAAGAAAGACATTCACTGTTGCTTGTGAGAAAGAGGAATCCCTCACTGCATTTGCAAATTTGGGTAGAAGTTTTGAGCTGGATCCATTCACCTTTAAAGGCAAAAGGCATCCAGAAAAGGCAAGTGTTGCAAGATACGAAGCATTCTGCTTGGAATCTCCTGCTCTGTCACAGTTATCCATGCCTCCAACATATGATGCTCTACATCAACACAGCAGAGGGCCAAAATGACCAAGCAGCAATAATGAGAAAGGGTCTGAAAGATATGATGTGTACTCCCTTGCATAGGGTACTGCACATTACATATGGAGAATTAAGTGACCTGGATAAATAAAAGTCAACAAAAACATAAAACAGCACCCTGAATTTACATTTTTCTCTACATTTCGGATTTATAGCTTGAGACAAAAAATGCAGGCTGTATTGCAGCGAGCTCCTAACCCAAAGTGTGTAGTATAAACAAAAATCCATTTAAAATGTATGGAGAAGAGGAAAAGGCGGCTTTGCAGTCTCAGTGACTAGCTGAAAAAGAAATGAGCATTTGGTCATCATAGCCGCTATGTGTGTGCTTGTCATTGTTTATTTAAAAAAAATCATGTTTTGATGTGCCAACTGAATGCGCTTTATGTCTGTTTTATTTTAGGGAAAAAACTGTTTTTTCGTTGTTGTTTCTCAGAAAAGTGTTTGTACTGTTTTTTGGATGCTTTACATTAGAGCATTCCGGATCTAATATTTTGTTTTTTTCTTAATTGTTTGAGATGTAAAACAAAAATCCCCCCCTGCTGGGGTAAAAGTGAAGGTTGGACGTCTGTTATAAAAAAATGGAAACTAACTTCGTAAATCGACTTCTTTAGCTGTACTTTGATATTTTACTGTGCCACAGTGTCATGAAGTTACATAAAAATACCTAAAAATGATGCTTTTTTTACAGCAATTATTAGGTTAGATGACAAATAGATTAATTAATTAATTCCAGATCATAATTGATTAATTGCACAAAACATATAATTTTAGTTTTTTCCTGGTTCTATTTTTCCAGACTGCTACAATGCTAAAGTTCTCCTCTACATGATCAGAGTGAAACCCACCAAAGCACTACTATCTGTCAAAATCTATGTTTAATCGAAATAGAACAAAAATGGGCGCAAAACCACATGTAACACTTGAGGAAAGGAGCAAAAAACACAAAAATAAGTGAAAAGTCTCCCATTTTAATGGCTGGGCCCTTTTTTTCTTTGTTTTTAGGCTATTTGAAGTGAAAAAAATGACGGATTTAACCTGGAAACTGCTTTTCCTACACATGATTTAATACTAGAAGCAAGAAACAGTTCTGGACTGACCTAAACCTAATCTAGAAACTATCCCTCCTATTATAAAAAAGACAATGTATTACAGCACTTAACTTTATAAGAAAGTAAATACACACTAGAATAGAATAGAATAGAATAGAATAGAATAGAATAGAATAGAATAGAATAGAATAGAATAGAACTGAAGGTGGAAATTTCTAAGGGTGTGTATTGGCAAGAGTCTGGCAATACAGTAAGTATCACGATATACATCTCACAATACAGTATGTATCGTGATACATCTTAAGTGTCACTCGTTCTCATCTGGAGCCCACAACAAAACACCACAATCCGTGTTTTATATGTTCCTGGCAGCAACATGGCACAAAGTATTGGTTCAGTACTCATCCCAAGTAAAGACTAAGTAGTACATGTGTCATGACAACCAAAACTGGGAGGCTGAATGAACATTTAGCATTTAACCTAAACAGATTTTGTGAAATTGTGTTGTTTTTTTGGGTGTAGAGCTGCTCAAAGAGGCTCAGTGTTCGCCGTTGCTGCCAACTAGTAGTCTGGGGTAGGGTTGTGCCGATGGACAATATCATCGTCCATCATGATGGGTGACTGACATCCCGATGGAGAGACCATCATCGTGATGCCACTCCCCAGCCACGTTGCGCGTTGACACCATAAGCCGCGGTTACATGTACAAAATATTTTGATGGGATCAATGGTCGGATTAGAATCCAACCGTGTACATGGTCCCAGAAAAATATTTTCAGAATATAAAAACGTTCACTAAGGTCACACTTTCCGTCGGAATAAATCATTCGCACATGCGCAGTAGGGTTTGAAAAACGGAAGGATATAGATTCCGCCGAGCGTCTTTTTTTTTTCAAACTTTATTGAATGTAACAATTCAATACAAAACAATGTTAAACAGCGCCGAGCGGCTATATACATTGACATGTCAGCGCGGTAAAATACGAGACGATCTTCTAAACGTGCTTTTAAAAATGTTACGGTTACTATGAAACACCTGTTCGCTCATCATTTGAATTTTAATCCGTGTGGTCAGTGCTTTTTCTGAACGAAGCCAGGATTAGCAGTATGCTAACACGGGCTAACAACATTAGCTTTGGGTGGTGCTGCTTGCTGGCTGCACGTAAACGTGGGAATAACATCAGCCTTTATTAGTCGGGACATGACTGGAAACACAAATCCGCGTGATTGTTTGAATGTTTTCTAAGGACTGAGCGGCCTTTCTGCTTTGAAGCTCACACCGCTGTGTGTTGACGATCCGAGCTGTGCTCAGACACACACTTTTAGACCCGGTTCTGAGTTCTGTTGCTTGTACCCCTAGAGCTGCGGGACGGATCGCAGTCTTAAATCTCCCACACATAGCGCTCATGTAACAAAGCACCCCCCCCTTTTCCCTCAAACACAAAGCTGTAAGTCCGCGCTCCGCCGGTCCACTTCACTAGTGAAGTGCGGGAGCGGACTACTTCTTTTCTATTTTGTTTGTTACTTTTTTTGTTAAAGTCACTTCCCTCAGTTTATACTGGATCATCGCGGATTAGTCATTAGTTGGAAAATAAAATGAAAAAAAGCAAAAAAACGAATAGCAGTTATATAAGAACGAAAAATGTAAAAATACCCCCCCCCCCCCCCCCCCCCCCCCCCGACGATGTCATCCTCCTTCCCGATGGTTGACAGCAAACATCGTCGACGGCCAATTTAAGGGACATCGCCCAACCCTAGTCTGGGGTATAAGTGGGAAACAAGAGTCAGACGCTGAAGGACATCGGACTCTAAATAAATAAATATCGTCCCGACAGCATTTTAATTCGATACAAGTATTGCCACCTGAAATATCACGATATATCGCTGAATCAATTTTCCCTTACACCCCGGGAAATTTCGTTGTGTCTTTTTCTTGGTCATAGTTTCTGCAGAGCAGCAGAAGTTCAGTAGAAATTCACCTCTGAGTTGGTGCAGAGTAAGCCCGCCCTCATTTCCCATCCTCCCTTTGTTTGCACTCTCTCCCACTAGCTTTCAGCCCATCACACCCTAATATTATATTGGAGCTATCCAGCCCTCCACTTTAGATCCACATTCCAGCTTAGAAGAGGAAAACAAAGACATAAATGGATCAATGAGTCTGCAAGTGGATGCATCAGAATGGAGCGGAGCAGGGAGCTTGTATTTTCTATATCACACAACTCTTCATCTGTTCCTGATTCACACCGATTTGAATAAAGAAAAGAAATCCTCAGGAATCCAATCTTAATCCTAAATTTCTTCATACATGTCCTCCATCATGAGAAAAATGCATGCTAAACACCCTTTTCATTAGTGGGTCTGCAAAGAGGAACGTGCCAAACAGGGAGAAGTCTAGATGGGGCGTGAATCATGCGTGCCTGTCACGCATAAAGCTGCTCTCGCACAGTTCAATTGCAAGGCAAATCTGTCAAATGAACGCACCGCTCGGATTATAATCTGGTTTACAATCAGAGAAGCGAAAGATACTTAAAAAAAGTTTCTTCAGGTGTGCAGAGGCTCAGTAAATCGAAGCGGAAGCAGAACGAAAACTTTCCAAAGTCGACTCGCAGCTTTTCAATCTTTAGCTTGTTGGCATCAAAGAGGATCTTTGTGTAAAACTGGCTCGTTAACTTACTAGTCACAGCAGGAAATAGCAGACAGGGTAATCTAACGATGCATGTTGACAAGAAAATAACGCGTTAACTTTGGCATGTGAAACGACACAGTAGGGTGAGAATTAGTCTTCATTCAGAGGAATTCTGAATTTACCTTTTCGATAAATTGCATGGTATGGTGTGTCTGGAGTTAAAAGTGGATGTTGTCTGTCAACCGGACCCTGCTCGCTGGCTTGGAGTTGTCAGAGTTCCCACATAATCCCCTCCACACGGAGTGCTGGCCTGCGTGAAACAAACGAACCCTCTCACTGCAAAGCTTCCGCCAGAACCTTTCAAAATAAAGGAACGATTATCGTTGTTTACTCAACATTTCTTTTTTTTTTTTTTTTTTTTTTTTTTTTACAAATTTTGTCTGTTTTTTTCTCTCCAAAAAAATAATCTAATTTTTTTAAAATTAGTATAGAGACAATATGATCCTCAAAACAAAAAAAAAAGCTTTGGTTGGTGATTCTAAAATTGTCACTTAGAGGTGAGTGTGATGTTGTCACTTTTTATAGCCATACCTTGTTCAGGATTAACAATGCCATTGTTTTAAGATAGCAGGAAAAGTTACAGTAACTCCAACCAGGAAGCAGATAAAAAATCAATTAAAAAAACATTTTTTTAGTTAAAAAGCTGGGAAACATTTCCACATTAACAAAAAATAAATAAATCACAAACCACAAAAAAAGAAAAAAAAATCGTTTCCAGACATACTTCCGGTTTTGTTTACATCATATCCTCTTAACTTGACAGCTTTCAGTGCTAGCTAGTTATCTCTTTCCAAATCTCTAAATAATTATTATTAAAAGTATATATTCCACCCAAACAGACAATATTTGTGAAATTAAAAAAAAAATTATTCCAAAATAGGTGTACAAGTATTTTGGGAACAGAAACAAAAGGTTTTAATCAAAAATAATATCAATCATTACTGTACTGCAATTTAGTGCTTAAAAGTTCAACGAGTTTTTTTTTTTTAAGGTTTGAAAAATAAACCCAAAGAGCACCAAAAAAAAATTTCAAACTCCTGAAATGAAGCTTGTTAATAATCTGACAGGCGGATAGAGAATGACCTTTGATTTTATACAGTCTTGCCTGTGTTGACAGGTGAATTCTTGAGCAAGTTCAAACTATTCTTCATTTATTTTAAAATGGACGAACAAAAACACAGAGAAAACTGCATGAAACCTAACATTTTTCAATAAAATCATAATGTAATCACGTTTTTTTTCCTTTTCAGATTGTACTAAACACAGATTAAATTAAGGAAGGCTTGTGTTACCTACTGGAGGCCTTCAAAGTCAGATACAAGATTTCTTTTTAAATCTGTACATAAGGTTCTGACTGAGTGAAAAACTTGTACGTGAAAATGTTATATGTCAATGTAATTTTAAATATATTTTTCTTCTCACTGTTTGAAAGTCTTTAACCATCTCATATAGCATTTCCTGATCTTAGACGAGTTCAAACCATTTGAAGTCCTGTGTTAATATTTGCACAAACGCTGGAAGGTTTGGAAATCCACACATACTCTCAAGTGCTAACAGCCATTCCTCTGCAGCATGTTTGCAGAGATAGGGTTGGTTTGTTATTCATGGGATCTAGGTCCTGCTCAGGCCGGACTCTGCTTGCCTGGAGTGTGTAACACACCAGTGTTGTCTGTTGTTTGGCAAACACCTGCTCTGCTTGGTAACTTGCCAATATCTTTTTAATTCTTCCTTCTCATTCCTTTCCTCCTTTTCATCCCATTCCAGTTGAAAGCAGACTTTCTGTTGGAGCGATGTGCCCTCAATCTGGACCTGCAATGACTCCCATTTATGTAGGAGTTTCACTTTTTTTTATATATAAATCTGAGAAAGATTATTTTTTTGAAAGATTTATTAAAACAGTTTGTTTGCTATTCTCTACAAAACACTTTGAAAATCAAACTTAAATGTTGAAATATAGGATTAAAACCTTTAGTTTGGTTTAGTCTATCCAGATGTCATACTTCTGTCAGATCCTCAGTATTCGACCTACCTCTGAAGTGAGAAATCTGATTACTCACTTCAAGTAAACAGTGCCATCTAGAGTTTATAGTGAGTATATCAAATCTTTTCTCGCTTAATTGAAAAAAATAGCCTTCCTGACTAATAATGAGAGGATTGAAGCTTACATGAAGAACTTTAAAGGGAAATGACTTCAAATCTACTAATATATCTGCTTTGTGTGATACCTCATGACATTTTCAAGAGACGACTAAGAAATATGCTTTATATATTATATATTATAAGTACTTGCAAGAAAAATAGACTGGAAAAATATTAAAAAATCAGAATCAGCTTTATTGGCCAAACAGTGCATGGACAATGTATTTGCCTTTGGTGTCTTGTGCTCTCGTGCAAACTAGCAAGGCATAAAAGGTATAAAAGGGTAAGAAAAAATAGAATAAGTAATAAAAAAGAAAGTGACACAGTGTGATTTTGTTCAGTTTTCTTGAGTGGCATGACAATAAAAGCATGGAAAAATAAGCTATAGACAAACTAACGGCCTCCCTTCATATTGATTTAGTCGTTTTTAACGGGAGATGCGGGAAAAGAATATTGATATTTTTAAGTTTGAGGTTGTTTAATGATTAACGTAACACAAATATGTATGCATAGGACTGTGGACATGTACCCCCAGTGGCAAAACTGAAACATTTTGTATGGTCAGGTGGTTAGAGAGGGGGCAAATGAAAAGATGTTATTTTAATTTAATGTAAATTCAGTTTGTTTTAATATTCATTTAATGCTATTTTTTTGTGATTTCTGAAAAGCTCAAAGAAGGTTTTATCAATGATTTCTTAATTTTCATCAATAATGATGCTGATATTGAACCAAAAATTGGGGGGTGGGGTTCCTGCCCCCTTGCCCCACCATAGCTCCGCCCCCACATATACCTAAATATAACAACAAATATATGAGGTAACAAATGAAAGGAAGATGGAAGCTAAATCCTTCTTGTTCTCCTTTTCTTTTTTCTCTGTTTTTCACACCTGTCTTCCATTTTTTTTTGTCTATTGTTAAATATATGTATAAATACGTGCTATGTTTGATTATGGGATGTTTTAGAATCCTCTTGCTTGTTAAGAGGTTTATAGATAAATCTTGGTTTTGTTTGTACCGTTAAATCTAAAATAAAAAGTTTAAAAACTGAAAAAATGGAATCTTAGAGAGCAAATTTTATGAATGAATCAATGCAATGTGTCCCAGTGAGATGAAGTCTCTCTGCAGGATCCGGCTCTTTAAATGAAATGGAGAGGGATTCATGCTCACACGCTCCTTTTACTCATTAGCTTCCTGAAGAGCTGAACACAATAGCTCCCAGTCATAAGGGGGATCCACATAGTGGATCTTCTTCTATGATTGGTCACTTAGTTAGATCTCACTCAATGACTCATGTGTTCCCAAAATTAAAATGCAAAACTGTCCATCAGGTGGGTAGGACTAGCTAAATCTTCACTTTTTGTTTCTCAGACAGCTGAGCAATTGATGCCCAGGGTGGAAGTACAAACCCTTTAGATTGAGGAGGATTCTTTCATGAAAGCATTTTGGGAAAGACTTAATTTAGTCCTCTGATTACTGGCTTTTGGGTGTTATCGAAGATTAATGTGAAGAGATGGGGAATTTTCTCAGTGGCATGGCAAAGTTTGGATTTTCATTCATCTTCTAAACCCTTTTTAACCCTTTCAAGGTCACGGGGCTGCTGGAGCCTATCCCAGCCACTCATGGGCGAAGGCAGGAATACAGGAGACATCCTGGACAGGTCGCCAGTTTGTAGAAGGGCCACAAATCACACACCCATACACACATTTACATTCACACTAGGGACAATTTAGATTAATCGATTAAGCTATGAAGCATGTTTTTGACGGTAGGAGGAAGCCAAGTCCCCAGAGAAAACCCACGTATGTACGGGGAGAACATGCAAACTCCACACAGAAAGGTCCCCCATTGCTGTACTGTTAAAAAATAAAGTGAAGGCTGTGTTGTTGGTCGGTTTTTTAGACATGCCAGTAGAAACATTACTCTAAAAAAATCCAAAAATGTACCTTAAATTGCTTAGGGCTCATTTGTCTGGATTATTTGATTGAAGTGTATCTTCTTTCACCTTCAAATGTTTTTTTTTGGTCCAATCATATGATTAATCATACTAAGTCTGATGTATCAGTGAATACAACTATATTTCCTTTGTTTGTGTTTTTTGTTTTGATTGCTGATCCACAGTCAGAACAAAAACCCTCGGCGAGGCCTCATTTCAGCACTGTGCCTCGCCTGCGGATCAGCCTGCCTGGAGTAGTGATGGCTTCACACTCGGTGGAGGTTTCTGAAAAGAAAAAAACGTAGAGTTCATCTTGCTGGCTTAGCTTTTCAGTAGTTTTACATTTCCTCGTGTTTTTATTGATTTAATGGACTGTTCTTCCCTTCTTTTTGTTGAATTTGCAGAGCTCTGTGTCCAAATTGGACACAGATCATCAATCATGAAAAAAATTAGGATTATCAAGAACATGTTAAAAGGTATCAGATCAACAATGCTTATTTTGACAAAAAGAATGATGGAGTAACAGCTGTTAACTTCTCATTAGAAGTCTATGGGATTTGATTCTGGCTTCTTAGAACCAGCAGGTACTTTCTGTTTGGAACGGGGGGGGGGGGGGACGACGACTCACTCAGTCCGGTTCTCATTTACGCAGTCCATGATTATGATACAAACATGAAGTTGAGTAAGTTCTAGTTTTCTGATTGCTTTTTCTTTTACTAGATTACTTTTTTAGTTGGATGACTGATAGGTTGCAGTGGTGCAGTTGTTCACAAGCGTCTGCTGCTGAAAGAGAGTAAAAGAACTATTGGTTTTGCAGAGGGAGGGATGTGGGGGGGGGGGGGGGGGCAGAGCAGCTGAAAGGGCTCAGGCAGTTCAGCCGTCAGTCACTAGCAGTCCAGACGTCTTACTGTCTGAAAATCACAAACACACGCAGACATACACAATCACCTCCTGACTTTTTTCAATCTCTCAAATGGCACCAGACGTCTCAGGTCCGTGTCCCTTCATCGCCCTGGCAACCCTTCCCATTCAGTCCGGAGGCCATCTCTCCTGCCTCTTTTACAAATCCAAGGGCAAGGAAGAGATGGAAAGAGACCAAGAGGGGAAAAAAGGGAATAGAAAAAATGAAGAGGCACGCAGAACTACATTTAAATACGGACAAAGTTCTTGTTGGCAGAACTCCATCTCTGCCTCTTTTGACTGACCCACAGTTCTCTTTTTAGGGCAGCAAAAACCAAAGCGGGTAGGCTGGAAAATATACTTTTAATTGTGTACTTTTAATTAATCAGCTGAATTTGTTAAAAACTGTGGCATAGTTGTAAATAACAGATTAAATTGTGGGCTGCCTGCGACAGACTGGCGACCTGACCAGGGCGCCCCCTGCCTTTGCCCACCAGTGGCCGGGATAGGCTCCAGCAGCCTCGTGGCCCTGAAAGGGAATAAACCGAAGAAGATGAATGAATGAATGAATTGTGGGCTGCAAGGTGGTGGAGTAGTTAGAGCACTCACCTCACAGTAAGAGGGTGGTGGTTCCAAACCCAGCTGGGACCTCTCAATGTGGAGCTTGCATATTTTCCTCGTACATGTGTGGTTTTTTCTCCACTGACTCCAGTTTCCTCCCACAGTCCAAAAAACATGCTTCATAGGTTGATTGATGTCTCTAAATTGTCCCAAGGGGTGATTGTGTGTGTGGCCCTGCTACAAACTGGCAACCAGTTCAAGGTGTACCCCGCCTTCACCCAACAGTAGCTGGTTAGCTCCAGCAACCCCATGTCCGCAAAGGGATTCAGAGGGATGGACATCAAATAATCCTGATTGGGAGTCGAAACTGAAGGGAAAAATTCAGATCCTTTCCAAAAAAAAGTAGAATATCATGGAAAAGTGGATTCATTTCCATAACTCCATTCAGTAAATCAATCTGTTGTAGACAATGGATTAAGGGCCGGTCGTTTAATTGATTTCAATTATCTTTTTTTGAAATAAATTTGGGCTCCAGCTAAAACCAACTGTAGGTGCCATGAATTAAATGTGGTTCTTATTAGGGTGTCTGAATCACCTGGCGGTAATCACCTGGTGGGTCACATGTTTGTGGGCGGAGACATTAAGTAGTTTTAACTCACCCGTGGTTTGTCCCCGTGTAAGGTGGAAGGGAGGGTGAGCTGGGTTGCCGTCTTTTTTGTTGACCACTTTTTTCTTGATTCTTTACTTTTTTCTCCTTTTTGATCCAGAGGTGGATTTGATTACCTTATTTCACTATTAAAAAGTTCAAAATACGAACTTCGTTGGTGCTTCATGTTTTCTTTGAGCACGTCATTCAATAACCGGACCCAGCATCAGCCTCTTTGTTTTTGGAGTCGCTACACCAGCAAAAATAGGATTTAAAAAAAATGAGAATACAGTAGAAGATTTGCCTAAATTCTGCAGGTCATGAATGATTCAAACAAAGTTTCACCAACTAATCATCTACAAACTGAAAGCACCAGAACAGGTTTCCTGACATGTCATGAAACTGGTTCAGTTGGGGAAGACTTCAGACCTGACAACTAGCCAGAAGACCTTCATGGATCCCCTCCATAGTCTGGGTAAGCCACTAAAGTTCCTAGCTAAGGAGGCTGGCTGTTCAATGAGCGCCATACATATCAGCAGAAAGGCTAATGGAAGGGCAAAATATGGCAGAAGAAGATGTACCAGCAAAAGAGACAACCAGAATCTGCATTCTACGAAAGTTTAATTTGTTAAACAGAATTATGGAATTGGATACACTTTTCTATGCTTTTCTAATATTTTGGAATGGATCTGTATACCCCATGAATGTGGGTAATGTACGGTAATTCATGTTTTTCAAGTTTAAAATAACTAATTCAAATAATTTAGCTTCAAAGTATCCAAGGAATTTTGCCTGCAGGATCGTGTAAACAAATTGACTTTATTAATCCGTGAGGACAAAGTTCCCAATCCACCAAATGTGAGAACACACAGCACAGCAGCATCACACTGGAACATCAGAAAGAACATGATAAATTTGATCCTGACAGTGTTAGAATGTTTATTAGCTGGCAAACAAAAACACTTTTAAAGCGGGATCTCATCACTTTTTTTCTTTTGTTGTGAAACGTATCCATTTGTGCCAACAATTAAAGGGTCTATATCATGCAAAATCAACTTTTGGCGCTTTAAGTGTATTATAATGTTCATTCCTCACAAAAAGAAACCCCAAAGCGGTATATTGATCCATTCAAGCATTTCTGAGTATTCCTGTAAAAACCTGCTCTCTGTGCACAAGCCTCTCCCAATCTAAATAAAACGAGTGGGTCCTCACATTGTGACGTACATAAGTGAAGAACAGCCCCTTCCAAGAAGAGTTGTCCTGGGAGTGAGTCAGTGTAGAACTGCCACTGGGCACCCACAAGAGGTGAAAGCCGCCGCCTCAGAAATCGAAATGTCTCCGGAAAATAACTCGCAAAACTAACTCATTATTCATAAAGATGTGTTCTTTAGTGTGCCAACGGTTATAAAAGGTCTATGAGACGCATGATATAGGCACTTTAAAGTACATTTGGTGAACAAGGAGATGGAAATACCGTATGACTGTTAAAGAAATGCAAACTTCCTTGAATTTGAGGGTAAAGGACTTTCTCTAAACATCAATTGAAAGAAGAACGTTACACAAGATTCTGAACAAAATGAACACGATGGAGTCGTTTCACCCTTTTTTTTTTACTCATTTACAAGGACATCTACAGGAGATTAATTCTACCCAAAAACGTTTATGTTCCCCTTTCAGTGTCAAAAAAAAAAAAGAAAAACCAAATTTGCACGTTTTGTAATTGTTTTCTTGGTAATTAAATAAAATTAAACTTTTTTCTCGTTTTCTTGAGAGCATTTCTGCAGAGCAGAAGTAGTTCATTAACATGGCTCTCTCAAGTGGATGCATCAGAATAGATGTGACCCGCCCATGATATGCTGTATGTTTTTTCTAACAGCATTTTTTTTATGTTCCTGATTCACCAGAATTTGAATAAAGAAAATACTCAGAAATGAAAATCTGAGCTTAATCTTCTTTATTTATGTCCTCCATCATGAGGAAAAATGCCACAAGAACATGTTAAAAACACCAAAAAGACCATTTTCATTGAAGTGGGCCTTTAAAGCAGATTTTTAAACCTTCAAAAAAAAGTATATATATATTTGTGCCAAACTACTTGTTCTTTACTCAAAAACACACCTCATGTTTTCTTTTCTTCTTTCTTTTGGCAAATAAAACCACTGAACTGCAGCGATGGAAAGCCTGTGGGACCTGAAAGAACAGAACACCTGTCACCGTCAGCAGTCTGCAGCACACTGCCACGAGCTGGATGATCACAGAAGGTCTCCTTGTGTCAGTGGGACCTGCGGGGGACATGCAGCTGATAGCTCAGCACATGGGCACTCCACCCCAAATATAGAGAGGTGACAACTTATTATAGCTAGATTCTATCTGCTGTCAACTGGGGGTTCATTTTTTTCTCTTCAGAAGCTGAATCTGCCCTTTTTGTCCTGTCTTCTCTGAACATCTACTTTTATAACTTGTTCTCATCTTTTTTCATATATTGTGATTTTTTTAAAACTTTTTTATATTTTCCGTGTTTAATCTCCAATATTCTTGTCCTCTGTTTCTATACAATACCCTTTCCCATTGGACACAAATACAGTTCTTTTTTTCTTCACAGTACGTCATTTAAAAGGGTCTGATCTGTGCTCCTAACAGTACCAAAAAAAAAAAAAAAAAAAAGTAAAGCACGTACGGTAATTTAGAAAAATGCTTTTAAGATCTCTAAATGCAAAAATTGATAAAACAATTGACAAGCCAAACCCATCTGCAAAGGAAAAATCATCCAAATTAAACAGAATGCTAACACAAATACATATTTGAGGCAAAAAAAAGTTTTCTTCAATAAACTGGATTTTTTAAAATTTGAAGTTCAAATTTAGAAAAAATAAATCACAGCATTGCAAAAAGGTTAGGAAGATCATTAAAAATCTATTTCTTTATTTATTTAGAATATACAAATAAATATGGCATTGCTTAAAAGTCCCTCCAAGCCAGCAAGGCCAAGTGGGACCTATATGGTTTAAAAGTGGGCAGAAAATGTGTTTGTTTCCATGGTGGCCCCACCTGTGTTTGCCCACATTGGCTTTAGAGGACAGCTCAGTTGTCCACCGGGCAGCTGGCTAGCGTAGCGGGAGGAGAAGCGGCCGATGAGGCTGGGGGGACACCACAAACAGGAAAGGTGGCGGCGGTCACTGCAACACCTGCAGCGGACTTTGAACCCTACGCTCCCATCAAGACTGCAGATGGAAACCCCATGTTGTTCAATCCCGCGGGACGTGGATTGTGTTCGGAGGGCAGCGGGTGTCAGGGCCTCTACTCATTGCGTCTCTCAGGAGCCGTCTGCATTCGGCGGGAGATGATCTGCCAGGCAGCCTTCTGTCTTGGTCCAAGAAGCAGCAACAGGGCGAGGATTTTTACCGCTGAGTGGAGAATTAGAAACCAGGACTTTGTCAGATGTTGGAACTGACAGGACATCGAAGCGGTTGGAGAGGATGAGGCCTTCGTGGTCCGAGGCTTTCTTCCTTCATGCCATAGACTCCAGAGAGCTTGGAACCACAGTTCTGGACAGCAGTGGAGGGCGATGGACCCCTTGTGTTTCCACATGATGTTTGTTATGGACAGAAAGAGCACATAAGTCCAACAACAAAACAATGACTGTGTTTCATTTATCCGGACTTGGGACCGGCACAAGAGAACACTGGAAACAAAAAAAGTTTTCAATTCATCCATTTCAATCTGCTAGCAGTTTTAAAGAAATCATGGTGTGACAATCATTGAAGTTCAGACTTCCATTTCAGGAGTGTAATGTTTTTGTGCAGTACATGTGCGTGGTCTCAAACCAATATCCAGAGAGTTGTTTGCTGTGTTTTCCGATATGTATTCTCAAAAACATACTGACTTGTGGCCCCAAAGAATTTCTATTTCCAGCGAAAAGCCTTTTTCTGCTTTAAAAGCCTTTTCCTCTGAAAAGACCTAGAAAACTGTAAAATAAGGCCACTAAACTGCATCTAAAGCAGTGTTTTTCAACCAGTGTGCCGCGGCACACTAGTGTGCCATGGGAGATGGTGAGGTGTGCCGTGGGAAATTGCCCTCATTAAGTGATCTAAAAACATTTTCCATCTCCAGGATATCAGCTCTTTGTTCATCCAAACAGGCCCTGATAAAACACTGAGCAGTTAGGAATATAAAAGATCATAAAATACTTTTTTCTTTGTGTTTATTTGATTCTATTAAGACATTTTGATAAGAATGACGGTACCGCGATTTAGCTGCAACTAAAACTGTTTTCTGAAAAGTCCCTCCCCTTCAACTGTCTCCACCAATCATTCTTGGAGGCTCAATCACACGTCATCAGTCTGACCAATCAGAAGTGGTTAAAGTCTTAACTTCCTTGTTTAGATTCTGCTCATAAAGTCTTTCAGTCCCAACAAAAATACCAGCTAAAGCTCGTCTTTAGTGGTGTAGCTTTCCACAGAGTCCGGTGTCAGACCGTGGAACAAGTGAACAAAACAATGAAGCTCAGAGATGGAGTCTTTCTGCGTTTGGCGGCTGTTTGCACTACATCACTACACTCCTTTTTTTTTTTTTTTTCTGGATGCTGGTGTGCCGCAGGATTTTTGTCATGGTTAAAATGTGCCGTGGCTCAATAAAGGTTGAAAAACACTGATCTAAAGTAACAATGTCCAGCAAAACAAACATCCATCTATCCATCCATTTATCCATTTTGAGACCCTGCTTAATCCCTTTTGGGGTACGGGGTTGCTGGAGCCTATCCCACCTACTGTGGGGCAAAGACGGGGCACACCCTGAACCGGCTGCCAGTCAGGGCCTGCATCAATGCAGTGTGCACAAAACTAAGTTATGGAACCCGACTATAGTATTTAAATCAGCAAATTTTAAACACAGTTAAAAAAAAAAAGAATAATATCACTTGATCAAAGCGCAAACCTTCAGCTGATTGAAATTAAGTAAAAATTAGCATATTATGGCTTCATATAACACAAGTATGATAAATATACTAGCGTAATAATAGATGATTTACTCAATGTTATTGCATTAAAGGTTATTCAGGTAGTTTTCATCCAATACCTTGACATTTTGATGACTTTTGAAAGATATGTTACAGAAAAAAATGTTTGTGGGGGGGGGGGTATTTTTCTCATGATGGACAAAATTGCTGAAAATTGTATTTCTCAGCATTTCTTAATTCAAATCGATGTAAGTTTGGAGCAGACAAAAAAAAAAGCAGTTAGAAAAAGATTGTATTTGTGACGTAGAAAACATCCTGGGTAGACAGGCAACCAGCTCCCTGCAACACGACAGGGAGGGCATGGGGGGGGACGGGTTGTTTCACACCAGCTATCCCGCCCACAACTCAGAGATGAACTTCTAATAATTAAGAAAAAATAAAAACTACTGGTGCTTTGGAGAAACTGTGTCCTAGTAAACAACACAGGATTTTGGATTTTGCCTAAAAAAGGCATAATCGTAACTAAAAGACCACTGGGAACACTGAAAATAATCCGAATCAGAATAGATCAAAAGGCAATCCAGTTCCGGTACAGCAGGATCTGAAGGATTGGATCAATAAAGCTTGAAACCTCCTGCCATGCTTCCTGTTGTTGACAATTTGAAGCATTAAAACAAAATATAACAGGCAAGGTCAATCTAAATAAGAAATAAAATCAAAAACACAATTGAGTTTTGGCACAACATTGACTAAACTAACTGTTCTGAGCAGTTACAATGCTTTTGTCATTATTGGTGTATATAAGAAGTATATTCTCTCTTCTTTCTTTTTGATTTTATCTCTCTGTTATTACTCTCAACTTTTTCTCAGCTCTCTCAGCCCCCTTCAGAGTTCCACCACCGTCATCATCCACCTATTGTGATGATGCTGGTACCTCAAACCTACAAAGAAGCAGTCCAGATACGTTAAACAACCTGGTTTTGCAGAGTCATGGATATGTATGATGCAGTTACCACAGAATACGCTCCCTTCAACACTGGATGTCCTTCAATAGTCTTCTTCACTGTTATATAAATTCTGATAAACTTAACCCTTGTGCTATCTTGTGGGGTCCAGATGACCCCACCCTTACATTGATGTGTTCTCCCTACCATGACAAAGGTGGAGAGGATTTCATGTAATCCATGGACACCAGTGAAGATCAAAAAATCATTGAAGAACAGCGCACTGTCTTGGAGGCACGTTAACGTTGGGAGTGGGGTCATCTGGACCCCACAAGCTGAAAAAGCCGATACCTGTCTTGTGGGTTCCAGATGACCAAGGCACGTTAAAGTTGGGAGTGGGGTCGTCTGGACCCCACAAGATAGCACAAGGATTAAGCTGGGTGGTTAAGATAACTGCAACACGATGAACATTATTTTTGGTGTACTTTATTGTTTTGGAGTGTCTATGGGAACAATAGTTTAGTAGCAAAAGGACACATTTAGTTGAGACTGGCAGCTCCATGGCAGCTTGAATCGCTTCATTCCAGGGTCTCTATACACCATTGATGAGCGGTTGGAGTGGATGACGGATAGGCAGCTCCACTGGCTGCAACACAAGACACGAGCGGGGAGGAGAAGCAGGACCCATGTCCTGTGTTGCAGCCGCTGGCCCAACCAGGAAGTCCCCCTCAGCTCTGGACCATAACAGCTGCTCCAATGTGAAGAGGAAGACCGGGAGACACAGAGAAAAGAAATTTGAGGGGATGGAAGACAAAATTGTTAGAAAGGATTGTGTGTAAGTGGCACATGAGAGTGCTGGGACCAGAGGATGAAATGATGATCTGACAGGAGGAAAAGTGAAAAAAGCAAGTGAAATACTATTGTAAAAATGAGCTAAAAAAACACACCGTGTGCCTCCACAGACACCATTCAACACACAGCAAAAGGAAAACAGCTCTTTCCATCTTTTGAGCGGGCATTCCTAAATATAAGTCATGGTCCCAGCTCTCAACAGTGAGCGAAAAACAGCATCTTGCTTAAAATGGTTGGCAAGAAAGTCATTGACTACTTATGGCAAGAAGATTCAAAGATCTGTCTGCAACGATCATATAGAACACCTGAGGGAACCATCATTGTAAGTTAATGAAATCATTGAAACTGTTGTGTGCTTTTAAAAGAGCATTGACCCTGGGCCCCACCGGAGAAGGACGCCCACAGCCCCAAACGAGCACCCCACCACCACCCAGGAGTTCCGGGCATCCCCCCGCCCCAACCCCAGGTACGAGCCAGGACCCCCCAAGGGAGACCCGCTCCGCACTCCAGGCAGCCACCCGCCCGGCCCACGGTTGGTCCAAGGAGGAGCGAGGCAGGGGCCCGCCGCCCCCGCCCAGGAGGGGGGAACCCCGGGGAAAAAAGAGGGCCCACAAGGGGTGTTGTAAATATGGCCCGACCAGGCTCGGCCACAGTTGGAAATTTGGCGGGGCCCAGCACTCAGGAGCAAGGACCAGAACCCACCCCCCAGGGACCAGACACCCCCGGCTCAGATGTAATGTGAACCCCCCCACCGCGCAAAGGGGCCCGTACCCCCCACCAGGGAAGAGGCAGGGGACAGACGGACCCAGGTCCCACCTTCCTTGCAAAATGTGTGTGCGTGTATGTGTGTTTGAAAGGGTGTGTGTGTGCATGTGTGTGTGTTTATGTTGGGATGTATATATTGAGGGGGGAGGGGTGTGTGTACTAAGGGGGGTGCGGTTAAAATTGGCGGGTAGGGCACTGAGGGGACATCTCCTGATTACTCACAGTGATGTCCCCTCACCCTCCCCACCAAGGGGCCCTAAATGTCTAAGGTGCGGTTAAAATTGGCGGGTAGGGTGCTAGGAGGACATCCGCTGCTTGCTTGCAGTGATGTCCAAGCACCCCCCCTACCAAGGGCCCTACATGTCTAAGGTGCAAATAAAACCGAAAGAGGGGGGGCCCACTCCATACGGCAACCACAGGAGGGGGGCCACTGCCTAGTAAACCCCCCCCAAGGCTCATCGCAGGCTAAGCCCCCCACCCCCTCACCCTATTATGAGGTTATATGAAGAAGGGGATAAGTTGGGGACAGATGATAGACTGTCCCCCGGTGGTCAAACAGCTGTCCCCCGCCCCCCCCCCCCAGCAAGGGGGCCAGGCCCACCCAGCCCCGGGGCCCCACTCCCGGAGGCGCAGACACCCCAGGCCCAGCACCACCACCCCCACACAGAGAGAGAGGAGCCAGAAAGCGCCGCCCCCCCCCGGAGCAAGCCCAGGCCCCCACCCCCAAACGCCGCTCAGGAGTGAGCTTGTTGGAAGTCCACACCCTCACCACTCGAAAGCGTGATACAGGATACCTGTTTCAAACATTGGGGGGGGGGGGGGGGACCACATTCTCTCATCGAAGGATCTGATTTGTCACTTTATAACAAAGAATTTGAAGGAAAATTAGGATTAGCAAGAAAGTGCTAAAACAATGTATCAGAGCAAGAATGGTTATTCTGACAAATAGAATGACTGAGCAATTGCTGTTTATTTTGGCTTCATGGAGCCACTTGGCATTTGGAACTCAAGGTGGGGGCTGGCTCAATGCAACAGTCAATGCCCTTAAGTATGTCATTTGCAATGAGAACTACAGTAGAATGGAATCTAAAAACTGCCAAAGCACCCCCAGAACTGTTATTTTTTTTAACTAATTTTTCTACTCTTTCCTCTTGGTGAGTCTGCAGTGTCAGGTTAGTAAACTTTGTACTACTGTACACCAATCAAAGAGCTGGAATTTCATAGTTTACCTGAAATGTACCCATAACCTGTAAGGGGCAATAATGTCAACATCTAAAACAAAAAACAATCAACCGCCCCCTTTCCTCTGACATTTTGTTCAAACTTGAAATGAAATTCGGCTTTTTCAGGTTTACTCTCTAACTTTTCAGTCTTTCTGAAAGGTGCTTGCATCAGCCTCACTCCCAACCTGGATTTTTGTGAGGCAGTATACGCTAGGGCAGGAAGAAGACTTTTTCCTGTCAAGTTCATTTTATGAAAATGGGTCCAACCTAGATTTGAGACCACAGGGAGCTGAACTCAAAGGATAGATGAAAGGAGTTGAAGGGCGAAGCTTGCATAAAAGAAATTAGCAGAGAGCCAAGGGCAAACCTCAACTCATTTAACCTACACATTCTAGTCAGAAGAAAGTGAGAACACAGTTTTGTAAAAAGCTAAATTTGGATTCTCATTGAAGGTTTGGGGAGGTTTTGAAGGTGGACTTTTATGAAGTTGAAATCTTTTAAAAAGGAGAAGGCAGGATAATGTGCTACAGCAGTGTTCCCCAATCCTGATCCACGGGAAACACTTTCCTGGATGTTTTCCATGTTGCCTGTATGCACACTTGATTTCGCTCATCAACAGGCTCTGCAGAAGCCTGACAATGACAGTCACCAAAGGCAGGTGTATTTGAACTGGGTCAGATTAAAAAATGTAGGACAGTGTTCCCCGAGGGCCAGGGTTGGGAAACACTGGGCTACAGTATAAGCTGCACCGAACTATAAAGAGTCAGAGATAAGTCCATCAGTCAGTCAGACTTTAACTGAGTTCACGATAACTCTAGAAGTGTGACAGACAACACTTTAGCCCAAATAGAAGCGTTGTTTGCATATTAACAATACCTGTAACTCCGTTCACGTAAAAGAACTGAGTGATTCTTCTAAAACAAACATTACTGTAACTATGCTAACTCCCAACCTTGTCGGTGACACATAAAAAAAAAACACAGTCGGATATTAGCTACAATGGTTTATTTACAATAAAACCTAACCTCATTTGCAAATCATAAAAATAACAGACTGATACAGCTAAAACAAGTCATTCTAAATACACTAACTGGCTAGTAACACATTTAAAAAAAAAACATAGTCCAACAACGCTACATGTTAGCCACATTAGGCGCGTTACCGTATTTAGAATAACATCCAACCTTATTTGCAAATCATAAAAATAAATACTGCTAAATACCGCTAAAGCAAATGTAACTCCGACTACGATGACTTCCAACCTTGATTTTTGATTTGATTTTTTTATTTGAAATGGTTTGACAATTGACCTTGACAGTAAAACGTAATAAAACAGACTGATACTGGTCACCAGCGAGATCTGTCTCCAGAGTTCTGAGTGCACTTCATCTCCCAGCAACCCTGGCACACAGTTTCTGGAGGCCACACACCTGACTTTCAAGTGCAATCACTCACAGCATACTTAAACACTACACTGAGCCTTACTCAGTCCAAAGTGTTTTTTGTGCCACTCTGCCTGCATTACCAAACGTTATATCCTGACCTAATCTTATAATTTCCTGACCCTGTTTTGTCTTTGACTCTATTTGCATGCCACCTGCCCCGCCTCTCGTCTGGATCCTGACTTTTCTCGTTGCTTCTCGGATGCTCCCATGTTCGTTATTGACCCCGGCCTGCTTGACCCTGATTTAGCTTTGTGGACTTTTAGCTGGGCTAATAAAACCTGCTGCAAGTGGAACCAGCCGTCTGCCTGTCCTGTGACAGATACAGCCAAAGCAAATGTTGTTGTGACTACGCTAACTCCCGACCTTGTTAGTAACATGTGAAAAAACACAGTCCAACACTGCTACACGTTAGCCACATTAGCATATTTTCAATAACACCCAACCTTGTTTGCAACCCTGAATAAAGCATACTAATACTGCTAAAACAAATGTTATTGTGACTACACTAACTCCCAACCTTGCTAGCAACAAGTAGCACAGTCCGACACCGCTACAAAGTAGGCACTTTATCTTATTTACAATAACACCCAATTCCTGTTTGCAACTCGTAAAAAAAAACAGACTGATATTTTGAATGAGCACCATGTACCTCTCAAAACTGCTTAGACATCAGTAATCCCAGTCAGAGATAATCCATATGTAAGGTACTCCGAATTATAAAATTCACTGTTGTTTTTTTGAGAGAAAAAAAGGATTACAAGTGTGCCATATAGTGTGGAAAATACAGTGAGTGTGGATGGCATAGGTCTTGAAAAAGCTGAAGCCAACTTGGCTACGGAGAGAAACAGTCCACCCACATTCAGCGATTTATCTTTACAAAGATAGCATTTCATTAGTGTGGCAAGAAAGTGCATGTTCCGATTGTTTATTCAGTCAAAAATGTTGCACATAAGCTCTGTGTAGTTAATAGGAACTGTAATTAAACTCTTGATTTTGGAGTACTAAGAGTAGTGTCTTTAAAAAAAAACACCATAAAACTGCAGTAGATTTCTGCTATGTGTCTCTTTATCAAAAATGTGGCCCTATTATAAGACTTCGAAGAAAAATCTTGATTCAATTCAATTCAATTTTATTTGTATAGCCCAAAATCACAACAACAGTCGTCTCGATGGGCTTCGAAGTAAAACATGAACTTAAAAGGATCACGAATACAAAGAGTTCAATAGGAAAATACTAAAATGAACTAACAAACTGACTATGCCATACTGGCATCCCTGCCCTTAGACCCCCCTTCCTTGATAATGGAAAATGTAACATTTGGTCAGGAAGATCCAACCAAACACAATATAATGCCTAACTTTGAAAAGAAATTGCAAGTAAAGCAGCATAGTTAATGCACGTTTAGCACTATCTTTGGTTTATTCATTAATTTTCTACTTAAAGCTAAAGAAGAGGAATTAGATGCCACATGGAAAAGTTGCCTGATTATATATGTAAATTACCTAAGCTTTCTATCACTGGGTGACTAAAAATATTACCTATAATTTAAACCACAAAGCTGCTTTGCATCTTAATCAGTTTCAAGAATTTCAGGAGATTTGGTTGTGTCTGATCAATAAACAAGATATGCCCTGATACCGTCGTCACAACTGCCCTTACGGGGTGGATACGGGCTGTCTGCTGGCAAACAATGGGAAATCCTGTGTGGGGCACACAGGTATATGGGTGAAATGCAGGTATGTCGTACGGATTTTTCCAACCTCCCCGAACAGGGGGCCCATTAGTGTTGTTCGAGGGCGTGCCTGTTATGCACTCCTTGCTGCAGCCTGACAGTTAGAAATTTGGCAAACAGAGCATAGCTAGTGTGGTCATCCTACTGCCACTTACGCATCACCTACACACCCCATGTGTGCAGCATTTGTCGGTACGGGGTCATTGCAACCTACCAATAATAATAATAATAATAATAATAATGGATTGGATTTATCTGTGCTTTTCAAGTCAATCAAAGCGCTTACATTCATTATTCATTCACTCCTCATTTATTCTTGGTGATGGTAAGCTACTGTTGTAGCCACAGCTGCCCTGGGGCAGACTGACAGAGGCGTAGCTGCCAGCTCTGACCATCACCGGGGCATTCATACACATTCACACACCAGTGGAGCCACACTGGAGGCAAGGAGGGTGAAGTGTCTTGCCCAAGGACACAACGACAGTTGGCTGGGGGGAGTGGGGATCGAACCGCCGACCCTTCGATCATTGGACGACCCGCTCAACCGCCTGAGCCACTGCCGCCCACATATCAGCTAATGACTGATATGTGCGTGCACAGCCTCATCACTTGTATGTTGCATGTTACATACATTATCCTTACTTAGTACTACATGATACCACACACACGACAACCGTTTGTTCCGTTTTCATGTTGTTGCTTGAGGTGGCCGTACAAGCCAAGACACACCTGTGCTCCCCTTACATTACAGCCGCTCCTGTCTACCACCCTCCACGTCCCGAACAACCCAAAAACCTGCAGCACCCGTACAAGTCAACCCCCCTGTATGGGTACATGTGACTAAGGCTTGAGCACCACTGAAACTGAAACACAAGCACCGCTGTTGAGAAGTATGGACTCTTGTTATAAGAAAAACAAGACCATTTAGCCTGCTAAACTTTTATTTTTAAATATTAAATATGTCTCCATGAGAAATCTAGCATAAGAGGGAAAAAAACACCCGTCTCCTGGCTTTTAAATACACAGTTAGATGACTCAGCCCTCTTCACAACTAATCTCCACAGAGGGAATAATCACTTCAGATGTTGAAATTATATTTCTCTAAGAGCTTTTAGAGAAAGAAATTGCAAGGCATCAGACTGCTGATTAGAAATGTGGCAGAGCGTGAGCGCACCAGTCCTTGAAATAATGTGTCAGAAATAAAGGCTTGCGTCCAATTTGCATGAAGACACTATTATTTTTTGTCAACTAAAGCTTAAACTTTGTTCTTTTTCTTCTTGCTCTGGACAACTTGTGTTAGCTTTGATAAATACAGCTGAGGCAAAATGCCTTGAAGGGCTGTTTCTGTAAAATGATGCACCGAAATATGTTTTCGCAAGACTCCTAAAAGCATAAGGTAACAATCTGAAAAGAAACAACGTATCCCAAAAACACTGTTAAGCACACTCAATGACCATTGCATGGGCAGAACATTACTGTTACTACGAGCTCTCTGGTCCGCTCGATTCTGATGCACCCACTTGTAGAAAAATAGAGCCATGGACGTCTTTGTTTTCCTCGTCTGAGCTGCAATATGGCTTGAATAGTGTATTTTAGTGTTAAATAAGCTCATTCTTCTATTTTTTTCCCCCTGGAATCTATTTTTATGAGTTTTTTCTTACAGAGAAGGAGGGTCTAAGACAGGGGGGTCAAACTCATTTTCACTGAGGGCCACATCCTCAATGGACCAGATATAACTTATACATGTAACTAAATGTAATGAAAAATAAATGTAACTACTCCTTAATGTTAAATAACTCATTATTTATTTATTATAACTTTTTTAAGTGACAATTACAGATGCATAGAAAACATTTGTTAACTTAATACTCAAGCATAAATCCTTTTACATTTTGTTGGTTATTAAAACCCAGGATCAAACTATCCAAAGAAAAATAACATAAAACTGAGCTAGAAAGAACATGTATTAAGAACATGTGTTAAGGCCCGTACACACCGGGACGAATATTCGCCAGACGTTATTCGCCAGCGTTTTTCGCCACGTTTTTTGTGTTCACACCCAGGCGATTTTCGCTGACGATGAGCCGAGCGAACATGCAATTTCATTCCCTAACATTAGATGGCGCTTAATGTAAAACAGAAATACTCCTGTACACAAGGTGGCGCTGCGCAACTTTACGCTTCTTAAAGTCGCTTTTCACTAAGAAGAAAAGAGCAAGTATTTACGCGCTTGTCAGAATCATACAAAGAAAACATGAATATTTCCAGCACCAGTAGCTCCAACTGGTGCTTGGTTCGGGGATATTTTAGAATGTCCGTCATTATTTCTTCGCGGCTGTGTAGATGCAACTCGGTGTCTATCTTCTTCGCTGGTATATGTGCTCAGCAAGGCAGTTTTGTGTTTGAGCGCCCCCAAGTTGTGTTTAACTGTAACTTCAGAGGCTCCAGACACGTGTGCAAAAGCGCCGTTCTCATTGGTGTAATAGATTTCGACGCGACGCGTCAAAAGAAAAAAAAGAACCCGAGGCGTTTGTTTTTTTTTGACGCGTGGCATTTTTTCGCATCGGTGTGCACACTCTCATTGGTGCCCTTTGTTTAGTCACGAGGCGTTAAACGTCGGCGAAAATCGCGCGCGAAATTCGTCCCGGTGTGTACGGGCCTTTACACGTGGCGGGCCTTTACACGTGTTACATTTTACAAAAAAAAGGCGGCACACAGCCTTGCATCCAACTGATGGGTTGATGACACAATTTGTCTGCATACACACATAAGACTTGCAAACATTGAAGAATTACAACAGCAGCTACACATAAAAAATATGTCATCAACTAAAGAAGAATTTTATTTTAAGAAATTAAAAACGTTTATGCTCTTGCGGCCACATAAAATGACATGGCGGGCCACATGTGGTCTAAGAGAAGGGATGCCCAGTTTATCTTAGTCTGTTTAGTTTAGTTTAGCATTAAGCTAATGTATTTTGTAACTAATTTCATGCATTCTACAATTATCTGTGTGAAGCCCGATGAGACAACTGTGCTGTGATATTGGGTTATATGAATAAAATTGAATTGAAAACTGTACGACTCAGTAGCTCCCAATATTTTTTGCCATCTTGTTGCACCACTAATGTTAGCTTAGGGCTGTAAGCAGGAGAGGGTAAACAAAGGGATGATGGGAATGGAGCACAGGCTTGCTCTCCTCCAACGGTCCCACCCTCAACTAAGAAATTAATTTCTAACGAACTCCTGCCGCTCTGTAGAAACTGTCTTAGGAAACAACGGAAGTTCTTTGATTTTGCCTAAAAATGATATAATCATATCTACAAGACCACTAGGAAGGTTTTCACAATAGACCAAAGATGATCGGAAAGGGACTTTAATGTGCCTCATAGTTTGGTGCACCTCAAATATGACACGTTTGAAAACAGACCATTCACTGACGGTGCGCCCTAAAGTGCGGCAAATACAGGCAATTCTCTAAAGCCAATAGTGTCGACAGTTGAATTCTGCAGAGTCAAGCCGGCAGATGATCAAACATTGGAATCCTGTTTGTATGAAATATCCCTAAAAATTTACCCTCGACTTGTTGTGGTTCCAAAACTGACAGACTGTGAAAAACCATTGAGTATATTCATGTTTATGCATTGAAATGCACTCGCCGGGGAGGGTTGTGCCTTCTCTCTTGAGCTTTCTCAGCACTATTGAAAGCGGTGTAGCATTTCAGAAGGTACAGCTGGCTGCGTGTCTATAGCTTTGATCGTTCTCATCTTGCAGGTGCTGACGGAACACTTTAGGAAGTCTGTTTCTATGATTTTAGGTTGGTGAAAAAAAAAGCACTGTTGGCACTGGATACGAGTTACCGCTGCACAAAGGAGACAGGTGTTGTTCTGGTGTAGTAATAGCAGCAGGACTGCAGATTTCACCCTCTGAGAGAAACCAGGAAACTATGACCAAATGACTTTGAGGGTAATAATGTCATTGTCAAACAATGTGACCAGATGTGGATTGAAAATCCAAAGTAATAGTTTCACCATATCTTTTTAGAATACCAATTAAAGAACACACACAAAAAAACACTGCTTGGAAGCATTTTGTTCTTGGTAGAGGACAGACATGTATTCCTAGAGAATGCCACAATTGTGTTGTTTTTTTGTTTGTTTTTAAAGCAGAACTGAGCCTTCGAATAGCAAAGTTATGAAAATCTGCATGATCAAGCAGTAAAAAGTAAAGCCAAATCCATACCTCTGTGTCCTGGATGCCAGCAGTTTCAGCTTCACCGCAGACCATGTGAGGATCAGGATGCAGGAGCATCACATGAGCATCTCTGTCTGCCGGAGTCAGAATCTGGGATCCGTGCTGCTTGTAGTCCCGCCTGCTGCTGCTCCTGATCAAAGCTCGATGAAGTAAAGCTTTCCGAGAGAAGCGACGCTTTTCACTTCAGCTGATGTCAGCTGGACGTGATCCGGTGATTTGCCCCCCCCCCCCCCCCCCCCCCCCCGTCTTTTACGCACCCAATTCATGGACACGTTGAGTCAACAAAAATGTAACAATATTAATGTTATGGACATGAATATAAGAAGTCAATGTATATTTTGCCTCAGTGTAACAAAGTTTTTAACAGCTTGATTTAAATGTCGGAGTTTTCTTAGTCAGTCATTTTCTTAAAAGTGTTGTAGAAGCCAGATTTGTACTCCAAAATAATAATTTCAAAATAAACGTTAGATTAGACATTTTCGCCATTATGGAATAAATTCACCACTAATGTTTTATGTATAAAAATCTCATTTTTCACGTTTGCATCTAGAACACCCCCACTAAGACGTTTTATTTATTTTTTATTACATAATTTCAACATCATTTTCTCCCTATTAAGCTTATTGCAGCACCTAAATAATTATTCTGGTCTAGGGTACAGCGATGAAAGAATACAAAAAAATGGGCTATACCATTAAACGGTTAAAAAGGGAGTTTGGATGTTTAAAGTCATAAATAATGCCTTTAGATATAACATTTCCTCCAAAAAACAAATATATTAAGACCCAAAAAAACTATGAAAAGCTTTCAAATAACCCAAATTATAATTGTTCCGTTTCCGATGTCCAAAAGTATAGTAACAAGTAACATACGACGATTTTGACTCCAACTCCCATGATGCACCGCAATTTACGCAACAAATATGCGACCACATCTCAATGCGCTGGCGAAAGAAGTATTTCCCTTAGTAACACGATTTATTCCTGATTCATAAGTACAACTTGTGCTCACAGACGAAATTTCTTTGACCGTCTGGACCACCTGAACTATTCCTGCGAACTTTTATATTGAAATTTCACTTCTTCACGTGTAAATCCAGAACTCCGGTTGTTGATGATGAGTATTTCTCAAGAATTGTCCGTGAAGTTTCTAGTTGACGCCTCCTTGCTGTATCGGGAAACGTGTCCGGAGCTGTCCCGGTTTTTAATGTAAGAACCCGTTTTTTCTTTTCATCCAACATTATACGAACATTAAAACGGATGTTGCCACAAGCTGTGTGTAGTTACATAATGTGACCACAGGAGGGCAGAGTTTGATCAAGGTAATTTTTGTCATTAGGGAGTCGTGTTTTGGGTCTATTTTTCATGTTTGTATCACGAGATCCAATAAACTTAATGGATTTAATTTTAGTTTCTTCCCAGCAGTTCTATAATAGAAACAAGCTCAAAGTAAACTCAGCATGGTGCAAAATGTGAACTTCAACAGTTTTTATTTTTTGAGATATTTGCCTAATATTTGTAAATTTAGAGTGATGACAGATAATATTCATGGGCAAAGATATAATTTTATGGACAGTTTTCAGGCTCATTATTCATAAAATTACAAATAAAACTATATTGTAGGTATTTGTTTCACATCAATTGTATCTCAATAATCCTGAAAGGATTTTTCCTGCTTTTGTTTTCAATATTTTGACTGATATTATTTATTTATTTTTGTCTTGATTCTTGGATAATTGAGGTGTTTGTATGTTTTTGGTGAGATTCTGCTGTTATCCAAGTGCTTGTCTAAATTTGTCATTTCTGTTAGTAATAACATTCATAATTAATGGTCTTAAACTGAAAGGAAATGCATTGTAGGTTAAAAATAAAAGCATTTTTTTTTGTTTTGGCTTTATTTGCTCCATCATTCAGAGTTTGACCTCCTTTTGACCTGAATTGTGACAGGCAAAATAATTCAAACCAGTCCTTTCCCAAACTTGGCGCTAAGGCTTTTTTTGAACTTGTGAGTGCATATCTTCTATGTAACTCAACACTATGATCACTTCAGGAGCCCTCTGGCATCATCTCACTTTTTTTCTTTTCATTTAACTTCGTTTTTATGTTGATCTAGTTGGTGAAGAACACAACTTTTAGATGTTTGTTCTTTAATCAGACTTTAGTCCTGAGGGTTCATTTTAAAAGGTTAATACCAATTTTAGCCAAGCATTTTAGCAATGCATTTCTGAATTATTGTGTGAGAAAAATAAATCTGATTTTAATAAATAATTAAATCAGTGAAATTTCACGAGTTAAGAAAATATATATAATACCGGTAAATCAGGGTTTGACTTTTTTTATGACCAAGCAGTCTAACCTAGAAAGTTACAATTGACAGTAATACCTTTTTATTTTTTATTTTCCTCCAATAAAAAATGTAAATTCTTTCATAATATCAACAGACTAGTTATCTGTAGACTTGTTCTTGTTTTGATACCATTTTTATTGGCAGTCGATGCTAAGTGCTCAGAATTTCGTGGCGTCTCAACACCCAAAAGGAGAAATGATGGCACTAATTTAGTATGGCTGTGGTTTAGATTTTAGAAAGGATATTTGACATCGCAGAAGAGAAAAAAGTGTGTTTTGATCATTTTTATTTATTTTTTGGTGTGTGTATAATGTTTTTATTTACTTATGCCATGTTGAGGGAACATGTGACACACAAACAAATGCTTTACTTTAATAAACAACTTAGAACTTTAGAAATTTGCCCCCCTAGAAAGGTTTCTTTAGAAAAAAACCTTTTCTCCTTTTTAAATGTTTTTAAGAACATAAATGTCATTACATTTCTGCTGAGTCATATGTAAAACTCATTGACTGTACATAAGAAGTGAACCTAGTCAGTGTGACGTCACCCTTTAGAAAGTTACCTGATCTGTAATTGTTATCTGTACCCTATCTGCGCAAATCTTACATCATTTCTTTTCGCCAACATTGTGGCAGTTTAGCAGTTTGGATAAGATTAGCTCTTGTAATTAATACATTTTTGTTTCAAGATTGTAAGACTTGTAATTCAAAAATAATAATGATAATTGTCATGGTTTCAGTTTGTTGTGTCTTGTTTTTCGCTTTAGTTCTTGTCCTGTCTTGTTTGGTTCTGTTTCCTGTTTCATTTTGAAAGGTTTCCTGTCTTGTCTTGTTTCTTGAGTTGTACTTCCTTTGGTCCCCATCTGCCCTGATCGTGTTCACCTGTGTCTTGTCTGCCCTGTCTGTATATAAGTCTTGTCTCTGCCTTCCTCCTGGGTTGGTCCATTATTCCTGTCTGGTGTTCATGTCATGCCATGTTCCATGTTCCTCGTCACGCCACGCCACAGTGAGTTTTTGTTTTTGTTCTGACATCCTGCTCTGCAGCGCTTTTTGTTTGTTTTTTTGTGAATTAAACCCACTAGCCCTGATCCTCATGCCTCCGCCTCTGCGTCTGGGTCCAACCGGCTCTCGAGCCTCCCTCCACCATGACAGATAATAATAATAAAAGATTAGCTTCGTTTGTATATTGTTAATGTTGACAACGGGAAAAGAGGAGACATCGTCGGTAGACAGCGATTGGTTGTAGTCAGCCTGAGTCAACGTCTATGGTAAACACTCTAGCCAATCAGGAGTGAGCTGAAGTCCACACCCCTTCCACTTAAAAGCCGGCCACACCAAATCTGTCAAACGTCTCGAACGTTCGATACGAGACCACAGCTTTATTGAGGCATCTGAATGGTCAGTTTATAACAGGAATAACGTGAATCATAGAAATAACAATGAAAAAAAATCCGGAATAGCAAGAACAAGGTAAAGAAAAAAAGAGAGAAAATTTTCTCTATTATATTTTGGCTTCTTGGAGCCAGCAGGTACTTCTTGTTTGGAAAACGAGGGGGGAGGAGTCAGTCACTCAGTCCAGTTCTCATATACAGTCAATGGTATGACTACAACATGGTGCATCCAACCTCATCCAACTGTACACCTAACATCCCGTCATGGTTCAGAATAAACGGAAGGGAGTTCTGCAAGACATTGCTGCCAGCTGCAGCAGCCGTTCATGGGTCTGGACTAGATTAAACTCAACCACATGCTACCATGACGTACCATAAACAGCCAGACATGCTCCCGTCTGTCAGTGCCACACGTGCAGCAGGATATCACACAACCCCCCCTTACTAATTTAAGCCCTCAGCTAATCTTAGTGGGGCTTATTTTAAGCTTAGTTCTGAGGGTTGCGCAAATTTCTTTCACAACAAAAATGGCGAAGAATATCAGAGTAATCCAGCCGACCAGTTTTGATCCAGATTCCAGTTTAGAGGAGGAAAACAAAGACATACATGGATCTATATGTCTACAAGTGGATGCGTCCCAATGGAGCAGAGCAGGGAGTTTGTGGCCCTCCCAGAGTTTTGTTTTTATGACACAAAGTTGATCTTTTACAAACTGCATTTTTTCATCTGCTCCTCATTCACAACAATGTGAATAAAGAAATGCCCAGAAATGCAATTTTGAGTTGATCTTTCTTTCTTTATGTCCTCCATTATCTGGAAAATGCCACAAGAACATGTTAAAAACACCAAAAGCACAACTGGATCAGAGTGGGTCTTTTTCGTCAGGAAGTGGCTTAAGTGGTTGAGCAGGTCAGCCAATGATTGAAAGATTGGCGGTTCGATCCCTGCTCCCCTCCAGTCAACCGCCGCCGTGTCCTTCGGCGAGACACCCCACCCTCCCTGCCCCCAACGTGGCTCCACCGGTGTGTGAATGCGTATGAATGTCCCGGTGATGGTTAGAGGGGCTGTAGTGGCAGCCACGCCTCTGGCATTGTTCCACAGGGCAGCTGTGGCTACATCAGTAGTTACCATCACCAAGTATGAACGAGGAGTGCATGAATAGGACACACTGTAAGAACTTTAAGCGTCTGGAAAAGCACAGATAATTCAATCCATTATTGTTTGGGCCTGACTGTCTGTGTATGTACCTTTTTTAGGATTATTGCTGCTATAGTCAATGTCTTTATGAGAAGAAATTAATTACTCTTATTTCGTTCATTCATTTTCTAATCCGTCTGTTCCCTTTTGGGGTCACGGGGCTGCTGGAGCCTATCCCGGTCACTTATGGGCGAAGGCAGGGGACTTCCTGGACAGGTCGCCAGTCTGTCGCAGGGCCACAATTCACACACTCTCACATTCACACCTAGGGACAATTTAGAGTGACCAATTGACCTATGAAGCATGTTTTTGGACGGTGGGAGGAAGCTGGAGTCCCCGGAGAAAACCCACGCAGACACGGGGGGAACATGCAAACTCCACACAGAAAGGTCCCCCATTGCTGTTTTGGTTCAGGTCCCCCAGCCCCCTTGAACCAGGGGCCTTCCGGCTGTGAGCGCTAACCACTGCGCCACCGTGCAGCCACTCTGATTTCATGATCGAATTTTCCTTTCAAATTGCCTGTGAACTTTTTTTTACATTTTTTTAATTGAATTTCTGACGTCACATTTCTCTTTTTCTAGGCAGCGGCCATCTCAGAACAAAACGTTCTCTTCTTTGCTGCACAGCACCTCTGTGTGTCAGTACTGCTGTCAGTGGCTGAAACCCGATGATGTCAGAGTTCGGCTTCGGCCCAAGAGGCGTCCGTCGCCAGTGGTGCAGAGCATCCTGCTCAGAAAGGCCAGAGGAAAGAAGCTGACCGTCATGCAGAAGAAGCTACTGTTTCGCTTCCAAAAGTCTTCCTCAGTACTGGTGAGGACGCAAAACACAACAAAAACAGTTAAAAAATACAGATGAATAATATTGCAGGTTTTTGTAACTAAGAAAATCAAAACAATGTGTGATTAAACCATTCTAAAACTGATTTAAAATGGCCTTTAGTTTCTAGAAACTGTTGCGTTGGATCTAGTTTTGTTTGCCTTTGTGGCTGGAATTCTTTAGTTCTGCCATTCTTTCTCCTTGCCCTTCTACATTATTTTCCTGCTCTCCATTTCCGTAATAGACCTCACCAAATGAAAAAAAAATCGAAAACATGTTCCACGCTTCCTGACCCACTCTGTACATGAAGCCTTTTAGTTGAGAATCCCATTGATGCAGCGTGCAACCAAAGGGTAACCTTCCCAGGCAACAGGGAGCATTGATTAGAGAGGGACACACAGAGCCTCTTTGGTGTTATGTATTATTGCTGTTAACTGTATATGGGAGCTGGACTGAGTGACCCCTCCCCCCTCCCAAAGTGGGCAAGTGGGTACTTCCTGTTTGACAGAACCCACTGACTCCAAGAAGCTGAAATCCTATAGACTTTTTTTTATGAAATTAAAACGGCTACCACTCAGTCTCTTTATATTTGTCAGAATAACTACCGTAATTTCCGGACTAAAGAGTGCACCTTATTATAAGCCGCACCCATTACATTTTTTAAGGATAAACCATTTTGTACATACATGTCTATAAGCCGCATGTGTCCACATTGAAACATGTGCTGCAGAATGAGGATGTGGATGTGCTGAAACCGCGCACCGCGTGTGTAAGAAAGGGGGGGGGCGCTTGCAACGCAAGAGGGACTGAGAGCACGGAGCAATAGTGTGTTGGGGGTGGGCGTTCATGTTTGAAATACAGAGTGAAGGGGAACAGTAATAAAAGAAGTTTTCCCCCAGAAGAACAGTGAATGATTCTTTATTAACCCGCTCTGGAGGCTCTGAGGGTCCCAACGGGGAAGTGAACAACCAAAGGAAGATCCGCCTTATGCGGATAGGATCTCCCCTGCATTTACTGACCACCGTCAGAAAGAACAAAAAGTAATAGCAGGGAAGGTTCAACACATGATATATTTACAAAGAAAGACGGTACTTTCCTTTAAGTTAGACATAAACTGTCATAAGTAAGACATAAACTGCTTTCAAAATAAATTACCAGGGATAAAATACATTAACTTAAAGTGCATCTAAAAGTAAACATATTTGTGAACAAAACGTTTGGGGAACAGCTGCATGTGATGTATGTTTATATGTTCATGTTTTTCTTTAGAACCTCAGGCTTTTTAGCGTCAAGATGCCACTCTTTCTGTTGTTTCCATCTCAACCATAGCTCTGGTCTGAGCGTACAGTGCAGGGATAATTTTTTTTCAGTATTTCCGAGAGGGAATGTCAAAGCATTGCTCTAATGCATTCAATAAAAACCCTCGTTCTCCACCTCGCTGCAGGGACGGAGCCCCTTGTCCATTTAAACAGCAATCCTGTTTGCTTTTGCCCCAGCTCTCGCAGAAGACGGTGGTAGCTTCGCCTGGAAAAAGGTATCCACGCCGGACTGTGTCGGCTTCAGGCCAGCAACAGCCGCGGCTTTCTCACACAACTCCGGGTGATGCAGCTTAAATGCTGCTGGCGCGTCTTTTAACTTGCTGCTCGCGCCACTCTCCTTGTTTTTCCCCTCCGCCATCTTTGTTTGAATGTGTATTCTTCCTTGTCCGCCCACAACAGCCAATCTCGCAACGAGCGCCCCATATCGACCCTCCGAAGTGTCGTCTTACCAAAGGATGATTAATATAACGTTTTACAGGGTCTTCAAACGTAAATAAAAGGTCGATACTTGATTAAGATGTATCGATAATCAATCACGGGAGTAAATATCGCGATACATCACCATATCGATATTTTGGCACACCCCTAATATGCCGTATTCCCCCGTCTCAGTCTTACCTTTTCTGCTCTAGCGCCCCTAGCAGTCGTTAGAAAAAATCCATAAAATTGCATAAATTAGCCGCATCATTGAATAAGCCACATGGTTGAAAGCTTATGACAAAAGTAGCGGCTAATAATGCGGAAATTACGGTATTCTTGTTTTGCTACTTTTTTTTTATATGTTATTGCTAATATTTTTTTACATACATTTTTTTTCTGTAGTTATAAGCTGACCAATCAGATGTCTTAATAAAAGTACGTGGTCCTTGCTGGCCCCCACGTCCAAATTTCAACACTTTTGACAGGTTTTTTTGTAAATTTGTAGGGGTGTTGACTTACAACAAGCTCACTCCTGATTGGCGAGAGGGGTTGGCCTAAATGGCTTATACTTATATAGCGCTTATCTACCTACAAGGCCCAAAGCGCTTAACAGTCACAGACCCATTCACCCAGTCACACACACATTCACACACTCTTGGCGGCTCCACTGCCGAACACAGGCGCCCGCCTACCACCAGATGCAAGGTGGGGTTCAGTGTGGCAGTCTGAAGCCAATCCACCTATACTGTATATGTGTTGACTTTCAACATTTGAACACAGTTGAAAGATGTAAATAACCCTTGTGCTATCTTAGATGACCCCCCCTTCCATTGATGTGTTCTCCCTACCATGACAAAGGTGGATAAAGGTGGAAAGATTTCATGTAATCCATGGACACCAGTGAAGATCACAAATCATTGAAGAAAAAAGGTTCAGTGCCCTGTCTAGTGGGTCTAGATGACCCAACTCCCAATGTTAAAGTGCCTAGGATAGCACAAGGGCTACAGAATTAAGATCAGGAGAGAAAAGAAAAATTAAAGGTAGAGGAAGAGGAGCAGCTTAAGAAAAAAGATAACAACTGTGATCTGAAAAATTCAAATGATTTGATGAATGTTTGTAATTTGATTTTATGAATCCCTCGTGGTATGCTTATGATTAGATTATTGCTAAATAGAAATTGGCTAACTAACTTAATCAAGTCAAAAAGTTTGAAAATAGAAAAACATTTGCTTGTAACCCAAACACAAAACAGACGAGTAAAAGACTAATTTTTTTACATCAAAAATGCACTAATTATCATCAGTGTGTAAAGCTTTTTAAGATTCCTGGATTCTGTTTTTCTGTCTAACAGCTGAAGTGAACCTCTGATGAACATTAAGGACCTTGCTCTTTTTGTTTAAAGGTGGAGAACTTGCAGAATTGGTGGCTAAGAAATACTTTTTTTCCTTTCCACTTGTAAATGTTTAGATGTTTAATCTAATAAAAATGTTTGGAGCAGTAAACCCTTTTTTCCATTAAACAGTACATGTAGGATGATGAGAGAAATATTCCAGATTCATCAGAATCTACTACACAAAAACAAACTTGTTACGCAGCAAAATTAATAGTTTATCTTATTTATTCCTCTGAGTTTATTTGTCTTCTTTTCTTTGCGGTTTGATACTGGTCAAGCATTGCCTTTCTGTGGTTTATTGACTATTACACTCGTGAGTTGCCCCCTTTGTCTCAGTAGTTATCACAATAGAGAATGCTTCTATTTGAAAATGACATCAAGAAGCCAATCCACCACAAAAATGTCCTCCAAGGTATTCTTCCTCTCTGTTTTCATGGTCAAAGGCCAGTCATGTCTCAGAAGACCACATGGCAACAAGCAAAGCCACAGATAGAAAGCTGGAATTCATCTGAGTTCAAAGAGGCAGCGGGGAAGCAGTAAAAGAAAGAGGGATTAGGAAAGATTGTCTTTCTTTAGCCCACAGGGTCTGACATAGAATAGCAATGCTGACCAGAAGAGAGACACTACATGAGCAGGAAAAATGGGTCTTGTGTGTTCTTAGCGCCTCCTTTGGATGAGTGTAACATAAAGACGTGTTTGTTAAGACTTGTGAGAAATGAAGGCAGTGGGAAACCATTGGAATGACTGCATCCTTTAGTGGTTTTTGTTGTGCTACATCTTCCAAATGCAGTGATTAAAATAACTCATTCATTTAGAGTAAGTCAAGTCAAATAGAACATGACCACATGAGGAACAGGTATTCATTCTTGTAGTTGTAGATCTCCTGTTTTTATGGCGTGTTTAGTTCTCTTTGATGTGCATGAGCAGCTTTTTGAAGGACTGTCTTCGAAGCATTCTAAATCAGATTTTTTTTCAGATTTTCTTGCAGCAGATATAGGATAAAGTTAGGTTGTGGCTCACAGGAGATGAAAATCCCCTAAATGGTGCTAAGAAAGATACTTTGTTGTTCTCCTTTTCTTTCTTCTGTGTCTGCTCCTGATGGAATTCTACTTTCTATCAGATGGTTTGTCAGAGTTAAAGTCATCCCCATAAATACTAATAACATTCCCCATAAATCAGAATCTTTCAGGCATTTTTTGGGATTATTGCAGCCCAAAAAGCCAGTTTTTCCTAAAAATTGCCAATTTTTGCTGCCCGTCTGATTTCAAATTCAGATTATCTAAATAACGTGGTTAACTGGACTCAAAGTAAACCGAGCTTGTTAAAAAGAAAATATGTTCCTGCCAATATTGATATTTCAATTGGTCTCCTGCTTTGACTCTATTTGTATCGATTGACTCCACAGAGACTTTCACACGCTCGGCCATGCACGTATTAATACTCTGTCTCACCGCTGACATTTAGCACTTTTAAACATTCGCACGAACGGTTTTCTGTGCGCGGGCGGGATGTTAATGTGCATCTAATGCTTTCACTCACCCCTTACCCTGCTCGGCTTCATCCTCTTGTGCGGATCATTCTTTTCAGGTCAATCTCTGGCAGCAGAAAGAATGACAGGAAGCATACTATTTATGGAGCGAGTGCTAAAGATAGAACTCCATCTGCAGAAATGATTTATGTGGGGGTTGTTGACATTGTACGCCTCTTTTTTAGGCGCCTATTGGTTAGGGTTAAATATGTCATTTCGACAGTCTGGAATATGGATTTCCATTCTTTTCCATGAAATTATTATGAAATGATGTTACTTTTAAGATATTTTGAAAAGTTTTCTGCTCAGTCAAAGCTAAAAAAAAAAGTTTTTTAAACTAAATTGTGGGTGGGACCATTGGCACAAAGCGATTGCATCTGCTCCTGTTTCACAATGATTTGAATAAAGAAATACTCAGAAATGCAATTTTAATTTAAACTTTCTTTATATATATTCTCCATCAACCGAAAATTGCCACAAAAACATGTTTAAAAAGACCAAAATTACAATTTTTTATTGAAATGGGTCTATAACGGCTTGACACCACTGCACCTCATGGGCTCAACAGATACATTCGTGTGTAATTATGATTAAATGTGTCTGTCAGTAGCTGTGTTTCCATTGACTATGAAATTAGATTTGCGATAATAAATTTGCCCAATGGAAAGAACAATTTCAAAAAACTCGCATTTATCAAAGAACGTCTTTGCGCTTGAAGGAAGCGACTTTAGAGGCGCATCGAAATTGGAACATTTCTCAATAACTGTATTGGAAACAGTTTTTTTGAATTGAATGAGTCAAGTGACACCCAACCGGATGGCAATGCGCTTCTTGGTAGGAACTGGCTGCCTCGGACACTGCACAGTGGGCGCCACAGCATCACACAGCTCATCAATAGTTGAGTGAGTCTTGCAGAATTGTTGGATCCACAGCTCCTCTGTAAAATCACCAACCATGTAAAATCGTCTGTCGCCGCTCCCACGTAGTTTGCCACTCGATGGCCTGAATAAGCCACAGACGTCTCCTTTGATGGAAACGGTGTAATTGCGATATTGTGTTTTTTCTACATTTCTAGAATTTCAATCAAGTTTTGTGTATATGTGTCATGGAAAAGCAGCTGCTGCCATCAGTCAAAACGGGGTTAAACAACAAGAAGCCTGTAGAGCAGAAGGAGCACGTGTCTTTGCCTGTCTGAAGGCTTGATGCTGACCCACTGGCACAATAAACAGGTTAAAGGACAAAATGCTTTTGCTTTGGATTAAAGTCACATGCCTGTCATTCTTTCCCCAACCGTATGTTCAGCCCAGATTTTCTATTTCTAACTAAAAAAAAAAAACCTTGGCCTCAATATACCTCTAGCTGTGTATAGATGGCGGCTTATCCTCTGGTCGCCCTGAACATTTCACTTTTGCCATATGCTTGATTGGTCACAGGTTTACTTGCTGACAGGAAGCCAAGATGAGGAAATCAAATCTCTCCTAGCAGCAGCTCACATGTTCTTCTCTTCAAGTGCATACACATCATGTCAAAGGATTAACATAAATTAAATGGGTACACGTGATGGCTTGGATTGAATCTCAGGTTCTCAGGATTGCTTACCTTTTTCCTCCCCCCTAGCATTAGTGTATATAGATATGTTCTGCCTACCTTACGTTTGCTGCTGTTTGATTAAAACATGTGTTGTTTAACTCATTTGGGATAAATGATTTAGATTCCTTTTTGTTATATCTTTCGTTTTGGCAGTCTTGTGTTGCATGATGTCTTTCTAGCAGTAATCATCAATCTGAGGCCAGCTGTCTTTTTGAATTTCATCCCGTCTAAACCACTTGTCACAACTGCCCTTATGGGTGGATACAGACAGTTTGCTGATGAAAAATGGGCAAACTTGCACAGGGCACATAGGTGGTCCGCAAGAAATATCAAAGTCGTAAACCGCTCGGTAAGCCCATTGAGCAAAAAAGTTTGTGAACAAATTTTTTCTTACCGGCCGGCTGCAGGTGATGGGTGGTACCAAAACCTTGTGGCAACCTACAGCACACAAGGGTAAGTAAGGGTGAAGGGGCAAGTAGATCATCTTATATTCCACCAAGGTCTCCGACAGATCCCCGTCACTGCTTCATACGGTCCCGGAAGTCCCTTCTCCAGTACTCAGACCTTACAAACGACTCCAGTATGGCATTAGGGCTCCGTACAACCGCATCATCCGTACATCCTAAGACGAGCAGCTTACACTAGCCTTACAAATACTTCATGATAGACTTACCACACGCACAACAATGGTACGTTCCATTTTCATGAGGTCCGTTAAGGTGGACGCACAAGCCTTAAGGGACCCGCAAGACACATGTGGTCACCTTAAGATGCAGCCATTACTGTCTAAACTTACCACGCGCCTGGACTACCCAAAAACCTGCAGCACCCTTACAAGTCCACCCTCGGTACTGGTCCACGTGACTAAGGCTTTAGATGGACCAGTCCAACTGTTCACTGTCAACTACCAGAAGTAGTGAAAATCTCTGCTACTTTATCTACTAACATGTATTCATAACTATAATGCTTTCTCTTTTCTTTGCTCTCAACCATGTGATGAAACAGTTGAGAGGTGGAATTAACAGAAGGCTAAGATACTAAATGTAGTTGTTTAAGTCATGTAGTGACTTATTTAAATGTATTATGTTGCTGTCTAAATGTACTATAGTAAAATTTAATAGGCTAGATATGTTAGTACTTTTAACATAAAAATACTCAAAATTTACAACTACAAATTTGAGTAAAAACTTTCCAATATTTAATCAAATTAATTAATATGCACTTCTTCACTAGTCATTTTAAAAATCTATAAGCACTTTAAATGTTGAAGCTGTACTAGTGTATATGTTTATATAGAAAAAAGGTGCTCTTAAAATGCAGAATGTATTAGTTTTTTGCAAATAAACATGTCTAGTTGGCATTATTGTCAGTATTTTGTGAAATGTATGAGTAACTGGAATACAATCATTCAAAAAATTGTCTTTTAGTAGATAAAATGTTTCTTTATTTATTTTTCTTCTTTTAATTGGGTTTTTGCTTATGTAATCCATAAAAAGTGCATTAGCAATAATGTTATTTAGCATTTGTTCCTCAAACGCGTTTATTTGGACTGCCCTTTGCCAAAGCACTGGTCAGTCCTTCAGCCACACCCCCCTGTAAATCCGGCTGGGTCGTGTTCAGGCTCTGGTCAGTATAAAGCGGGGCATGCAGGTCTGTGCTGCAGACTCTTCACACAGTCACGTTGAAAGGATCTCTGTGGGCCGACGTCGCTGACGCTCAACTTTCTGTCGGAACCTTAAAAATGGCTGCATTCATTTCGGTGAGTTCTCCATCTTGGGTTCTAAACAGCTTGAATCAGATATGCTAAAAAAATTTGATTCCATAAAAAAAATTCAATTTAGGTGTTCTAACAACTTCATGGTTGTGGGATTTGGGTTTTATTTCAAGTCTAGAGAAAGACCTTTGTGCAGTCTTTTGCAGTTGCTCTGTAACTACTGATGATTCAATGAGAGTCCAAGCTGAAGAGACTTTTCACAGTATGCAACTGATATCTAGATCACAGGGATTCAATAAATAGATAATTGTACCTTGGAATTGTCCCAAATGTCTAATTTTGCTGCCGTGACCAGAAGAAAATGCTTAAAAAATGGTCACATTGGGTTTTTCACTAGTAGTTGTGACAGATTTAGGACGGAAGTAATGATCACAGATTCTTGTCTTTTTATTAAAAAAAATGCTTAATCAATTATTGAAAATAGTTAAATTGACAGATTTTTAAGGATATTACTTCACTTGCTCAAAAAATTGAAAAATTGACTCATTATTTTTCCTAATGTAACATAATTTTGCACATACTTTAATTTTTGATACTTGATCAAATTTTGCTAAGAAAATTTTTGAAACAGTGTTATGTCTACTTTACTGATATAGTATTATTTTTATTAATCATATACATGACTTTTACAAGTAACATAATTTGCATATATTTTGAATAACTGATCTGCATTTCCCATGTTGATTTCTAAAAGTTATTTTTTCCATAATAACTGAAGTCATTCATCTTTGTCATGTGCTTTAGTGATACTTCAGGATTCTTAATTCTGTCTGATAAAAGTTATGAACCGGATATTGATAAATCATGTAATAAAAAGGTTACAGTAGAACAGAGGTGGGATTATATGAGTTTGCTTCCTTCCACTCCCTTTTAAGCAATATTTAATTTTATGTCCTAAGTTTGATTCGTCATTGTATGAATGTATAACTGATGATGGTATTGTTGTTGTGTCTTATTCTTATTTGATTTGAAATAAACCATTTCAAATCAAAATCAAATTAAAAAAATGTTGACAGAAGTAGCTGTGACAGATCTTTGATGGATGTAATTCTGACAGATTTTATAAGTAGTTTTGACAGATTGTTGACAGAATTAATTTTGACAGATTTTTGGTAAAGGTGATTCCAACAGAGTTTTGACAGAAGTAATTGTGAAAGATTTTTAACGGATGTAATTATGACAGATTTTTGACTGAAGGAGTTGTTCCAAATTTTTGACAAAGGTTCTAATATAATTTATTAAACACATCAACAGTAGAAATTCAGAAAATTCCATTACTAATTTTAAATAACAAAATGTTCTGGCATACATACAAGTACTTGTATATGGACATATTTCATCTAAATGGCATTCGTTCTTGTGTTATCTTCTCCACATGAACATTCAATGATCTTTAAACCATCACAATTTTTTTAAAACACAAATTTGTTTCCTTACAGTGATGAGTACAAGGTTTGGCTTCCATTGGAGTTTGTGAGGAGCATGCATCATACAGCTTCTAATGAAAGTTGGTTGTTTGTAAAAAAAAAAAAAAAGGAATGAACAGAACAAACAAAAGTCATACGCCGCTTGGACATGACCATGTGAGACCTGGAAACTGAAAGTGCAGTTTGACTGAAGATCTTTACTTCCCTCCTGTTGCTTTTTCTCAGATGGCCACCTGCAACGCTTGCAGTCAGACATCCAGACATCAAGGCGCGAATCGGGATTTTTTATCCACGTTATCCAAGAACTACAGCACACCAGGGAGCGCGGGCAAACACAAGACGCCGCAGTCCGGCAGCAGATCCAGCAAGTCAATGTTGAAGACTCCCGGCAAGGACAAGACTCCCGCTCAGACACCACGGTAAAGCGCACAAGTTAACTACATAACTTCATTAACTTCATAACTTCCTCAACTACTATCAACCCCAAATGGGCGTATTTGGCTGCACGTACCCAGAAGAAGGGTTAGGATTAGGTCAATACAGCCAACAACATTTAGCCGTGGATGAATTTAAAAATCTGTGCGGGCAATCCTGCAATGTGCATCTTTGCTGCTCGCAGGTATGTGGTAATAACAAAAGCCTTTATTTTGTCTGGACACGACTGGAAACATGAATTCATGTGATTGTTTACACGGTTTCTCATGACTGTGCGGGACCGGCATTGCCGCATTCACAGCTCACACACCGTCCCAAAGCCGCTCCTCTGCTCCGAGACACTCGGAGACAGCGGTCTGAAGCCTAAAGGCCCGTACACACCGGGACGAATATTCGCCAGGCGTTATTCGCCAGCGTTTTTCGCCACGTTTTTTGTGTTCACACCCAGGCGATTTTCGCTGACGATGAGCCGAGCGAAAATGCAATTTCCTTCCCTGACATTAGATGGCGCTTAATGTAAACAGAAATACTCCTGTACACAAGGTGGCGCTGCGCAACTTTACGCTTCTTAAAGTCGCTTTTCCCTCAGAAGAAGAGAGCAAGTGTTTACGCGCTTGTCAGAATAATACAAAGAAAACATGAATATTTCAAGCACCAGTAGCTCCAACTGGTGCTTGGTTCGGGGATATTTTAGAATGTCCGTCATTATTTCTTCGCGGCAGTGGAGACGCTACTTGGCGTCTATCTTCTTCGCTGGTAAGTGTGCTCAGCAAGGCAGTTTTGTGTTTGAGCGCCCCCAAGTTGTGTTTTACTGTAACTTCAGAAGCTCCAGACACGTGTGCAAAAGCGCCATTCTCATTGGTCGAATAGATTTCGAAAAAAAAAACGAACCCGAGGCGTTTTTTTTTTTTGACGCTTTGACGCGTGGCGTTTTTTCGCGTCGGTGTGCACACTCTCATTGGTGCCCTTTGTTTAGTCACGAGGCGTTAAACGTCGGCGAAAATCGCCGGCGAAATTCGTCCCGGTGTGAACGGGCCTTTACACCGTAACAAAGCCCCCCCCCCCCCCCCCCCCCCCCCTGCCTGTAAACGCAAAGCTAGAAGTCCGACTGCTTTGCTCAGAGACATGGTATTCTTCTCTGGAGCACCACACCGTCTATACATGGCCTAAAACAGAGCAGTAGTGGCCACAATCGGATCAACAATCGGTATAAGCTACCTATCCCGATCGGAAAGAAATTTGGATCTAAATGAGTCTGATCGGGGCGGAGCATTTTGAACGGCGTGTTTTACATTTTTATTCTGATCAGGCGTTTATTCTGATTACTTTTGTCCATGGAACCGCTGCTATTGTATATTTAGGTTTGCCTGGTTTTTATATTAATTTTTACACTGTTTTGACCTTGTTTTTTACTTTGTTTTTGGATTTTGACCATTTTATTTTAACAGTTTGATCTTTTTTTTTGTGATTATTTATTTATTATTTTCACATTTAAATACATGTCAACATTTACTTAATGGAATAAAGTTTTTTTTTTTAGCTGTTTCAGGTTCGTTTTAGAATTCCTGATCAATGTATTGAAACAATCTCTATAAAAAGAAGCTGGGCTTGTACCACAGAGATGAACATCAAACGTTGCCACAAGAAACCTTCAATTCAAAAAAAGAAAAGATTAGAGCAAATTATAAAGAAGTAAAAGCTCCAAAAGACCCGGAGTAGTAAGGGTTAATACTTTCTGAGATGATAAAGTGTCCAAAAAAAGTCCAATTTGAATTTAAAGTCTTTTTATGTACTTTCTGTGAGTTGGATGGCTTCCCATGATTCCGAGCTGCCTTTGACTTTTCTCCTCTGTACCTCCAGATCTTCCATCTCCTCCACCGTTTCGGGGTCCAGCTCCACTTCCTCCAAGTCTTCATCGAAATCCAAAAACTGGGTCTTCCAGCGTCTCAGCAAGATTCTCATGCGAGATGAAAACCAGGACACCAAGAAAGGCGGCTTGAAAGACTTTCTCTCCTCACTCTGAGGATCCCCAACAATGTCTTCATTAGTTAGTTTGAAAAAAAAAAAGAGACTTTGAAGCTTGTTCACAACTCAGGCTGAGAAGAAAGGATTTAGCCTCAGTTTCCAAGTCGGTGTGGAGGAACAAATAATCATGGTAGCCCAACGGGACATCCAAAACCCCTGATATGGATCTAGTTATCTTCTTCTCTGTTAGTCGCTCAGATGATGCGTCTTGAAAGTAATTATGTCCCAAAGCAGTTCTGGACGACCATTTTGTTTTTTCCTGCAACTTTGAGCAAAAAACGTCATAATCATACAGATTTGCTCCCACCTAGAACCTGATAAAAGTCGACTTTTGACATAGTAAGCCAGCAAAAACATTTTTTACCAAAAATTGTTCAAAGGCAATGCATTGTGGTCTATATTCGCCAAAATCTAGTGAGCTTGGATGCACTCTGGTTTTTTGCACAGACTTCTTGGAAATTTTGTAGGCACTGGATTTTAAATTTGTAGATTTTGGACAGCAGTACAAAATGCATTCCAAAATGACACCATATTGTGCACTATGTAGTGAGCAGTGAGGGAATTCAGACACAGCCAAAGTCTAAAATCAACAGAAATTTCTTTGACCTAAGTCGAAGGCCACCATCTTGAATTGAAAAAAAAGATTGGTGTTGTTGCTTGCAGTTTTTACCAAAATATTGTGACAATTTAAAACCCGAATCCCTGGCTTGAGCTGAGTGAAATGATATCACGTAAATTACAACTATATTAGGAATGTGGGTGTGGTTAACAAAAAACCTCCGTTGCCAAGGAAATCCAAAAGTTTACTTTTGCAGATTCTTCCAAAAAGTACAAAAATCTGTTGGATGCCCCCGAGTGACCAAAAAATAGAATGGTTGCTATGGACCCACTTTGAAAAAAAATCCCCCCCATCAATCTGTTATGTCCAGCTCTGACCAGGGAAGAGGGGAGGAAGAAGGAGCCACTCAGCCAGTAAGGCCGGGTCAAAGGTGGCGGCGAGGGCAGTTGGCGCCTGTACGCTATAGAACGCCACTCCCTGTTTTGATTTAAGTGAGGACTATTCCTTCCTCACTTACGATGTCAGTCTTAGCTGTTTGAGGAAGTTTTATCCAGCTGCTAAGAAACAAAATATAAATTTACATTTATTTTTTCAAAATCTGTGATCATTTTCCTTTTTATATAATGTCTCTTACTTTTAAGAGACATTGTCATATTCCTGTTGAAATGGGACAGGCTAATCTTAGATGATTAAAAGATGAATATGCCGGGGTAACAAAGTTGGAGTACTTTTCACATGCTCCGTTTCGTTTGTGTGTTGTAGTATTCGTGAGTGTATTTTACAATGATATTCACTAGAAGCTGTTTACATTGTACAGGCACATCTATCTAATATCTTCACACAGAAAAAAACTTTAAGTTGATGATATGTTTGTGAAAATTCCCTTCTCTCATCAGATTGTTATGGAGTTTAAAATGTACATCTAACACATTTTGTACTTGCGTATGTCATGGAAGGAGCAGCATGTGTTGAAATACCTCACATTGACAATAAACTAACTGTGACTCTAAATTGTAGCCTTTTCTATTTATAATTGTACTGCCCATCCTATTTTATGATGGTGTTTTAATTTGTATAAAAAAAGGAACCACTTAAGCTGCCTTAAAACTTGAATGGCATAAAGTGTACATTTAAATAAACATAAGTCTGTCTGCCTTTAGAAATCATAGGAATGAGGCCTTTTCTACATACCATAATAACACTGAACTAATGTAACAGGAAATTATATTTAAAAAAAAGTTAAAGGTTTGGTAATCACAAACAACCTTCAATGAGAAATAAAAATATGGTAAATAGTTGATGGTATCCAAAATTTTTTTATAAACTTTGTAAATGATTGACCCCATAAATTGTTTTAAAGCTGTTTTTAAAACAAAAATGTAAACATAAAATAATCGAAACGTAATTTAAGAATCTATACCTTATTGTGATTGTGTTAAAAAAAAGTAAAGACAACGTGAAATCATAGCTTTTTGATTTTTCAGCCTGTCAATGGCGCTAGACTTACACAAACTTGGCACAGGAAGTAAATCTTGTGTAAGTTCCACTGTTGGACAGTAGGTGGCGGAAGTGCCTAACCGTTGGATGCCATGACGAAAGAAGAAGAAAAACAGGAAGTAGTGCAAATGCCATGTTTGCTAGGTTAGCTTAATGTTTGCGTGGTTGTAAAAACTTAAAGCAAAAAAATGTTTCACGTTGCATATAAGTAGTTATTTTGTTTTTTTGCAAAGAACAAGAAAAATTTATCTGTCTTTTCTTACAATGTCAGACAGAAAACGAAAGTCCGAAAAAAAAGGGGAAAGACGAGATCATAAGAAACACAAGGACTCTAAACATGATTTGGAAACACTCAAGAAACAAACGAAAAAACTCACCCAGGAGGTCCAAAAATTGAAGCACATCGAGACTTTGTAAGTTTTATTTTAATTCTACAATAAAGGGTGTAATAATCTGAATTAATAAAGTGACAAGAGTTACTTTTTATTTTTCTAAAAAAAAAAAAGAAAGAAAGAAATGATGCTTTTGCTTAACTAAAATCTTTTACAATAAATGACTCCACGGTCTATTCTTTTGTCATGCAGCTATGAAAAGCCCCCTCCAGGATTTATTAAGGTAGTTCAGAGGCGTATGTATACAAATGACAAAAAAAAATGTGCATTGATTGATTGAGTCATTTAATGGTGACAGCAAATATGTTCATGTAGGAACATGAGGAGAAACCAGAGGACTGTATTCCTGCAGAACCAGGAAATGAAGAAGCCAGAAGCTTCCTGGCGCAGGCTCCCACCAGGGGACTGTGGATGCCTCTTGGTAAAGAGGTTAAGGTGATGCAGTGTGAGTATACAATACTTATAAGTTATCCACTTGTAAAATAAATACCCAAAAAGTGCCCAACAATGAAGAATCAATTAATGCTACAGAGAGTAGTTATGGGAGTTTATTTTCTAAGGCACTCATCTATGCGGAAATCAATAGGACTGGATTTTTTTCAAGCTCTATCATTTCTGGTCAACACATTTTTTCTCTTGACCGTAGATAATTGTGGGCTTGTGGTCCCTACCTGAGATAAAAGTTGGTGACCAGAAATGATAGAGCTTCCAATTCAGAACACAGCAATACATAAAATAGTCCAAAAAGCAAGTTATTAATATTTTGTCTCGCCTGTGTTTTGTGGATAGAAAACAATGGAAAAATGTAGTAATTACAGGTAGGTATATCAATCTTTTTTTGGTACATCTTCCCTATCTGTGCTCTAAACACCATCAATTTGTCACAGGACATTATTCAAGTGGTTGAAATGTACAATTCTTAATATTTTTTAGAAGATTGTTCAATTTTTGTTATTACATGCTTTACATCTGCCGAGTGCCGTTTATAATTCTGTATTGGGGCTTGAACCTGTGAGCGCTCATTAACATTGTCCGTCCCGATGTGACGTGTGGGACTCGGGTCTGTAACGACGGACGTCGTGCGTTTCATCAAGTGTCCTCGATGTGTAGGGAGGGGGTGGTTTTGGGGGCCTAATTTTTTCCTGTCCCTTTCACAAAGCAGTAAAATCGATCCAAAGTCATGAAAAAGCTGCCGCTGGCTCATAAATGTCTGCCAAGTCCACTGTACCTTTTTCCAAATGGAAATCAGAGTATAAGCTATCCCAGTAAGCCTCGCTACCCATATTTTAACACTGTACATTTTCCAAAGCGACGCCGAGTTCTTCAATGGTGAAGTGAACATGCGCAAGCGGCATGCACAGTCTAAATATTGATTCTATTTTTACACAAAAGCTCAGGATGTGATTTAAAATATTAGTACGTAACACCATAACACAGAAATTTGTCTCCATGCCTAGAGTCCCACTCTGATCATCTTTTGATATATTTTCCAAATCGTTCCCAGTGGTCTTTTAATTAGGATTATGCCACTTTCAGACAAAATCCAAAGACCCTTGCCTCCAAGTTGTGAGTGGGGCTGTCTATGTCTGTCTACAGGCTTTTCTGCTAGCTTACAGCCCCTCACACTCCAACCTAACATTATTCAACAAAAATGGCGAGCAATATTGGAGCTATCCAGTTAGCTACCCAGGTGGATGCATTGGAATGGAGGAGAGCGGGGAGCTGCTGATCATAGCTTCTGCTTAACCACTACGAGCTTTTTCAAATGGCATTTTTTGTCTGCTTCTAATTAATGACAATTTGAATAAAGAAATACTCAGAAATGCAATTTTAGGCTGAATTTTCCGTAATGTCAACCATCATCAGAAAAATGCCACAAGAACATGGTAAAAACATCTGAAACTCTATTTTCAGTAATGGTGCTGCGTGTGCTCCCCTTAAATACATTTTAAAACAGAAATATTTCTGTTACAGAGCAAAGCAAAGCAAAAAATCGTTCAATTTATTGTTTTTTTTTAACCCAAGTTAAAGATTGTAAAGGGCTTCAGTCTTTAGCATTTATAACGGTTTCTTTTTATAATAGCAAGAAAACTGTAGAATCTTTCTGATGAAAGTGTCTGCGAAATACTTCTAAGTAACAAAAGAAACACACTACACAAACAATAATGTCCATTGTTTTCCTGACAAGTGTGGCACACATTTATACCGGCTTTATAGATTTTATATTCTGTCTTTCTGACATGACAGAGAGCGCCCATTCATTCTTTCCGCCCACACTTTGTCATGCTGCTTGAAGCTTCAGTAGCTTGGTATGATGGAAACACTCAAAGAGGACCTGTTCAGAAATGTGTAGAATCTGAGCGTGACATGTTCAGCCTAATATTGTGACAAACTTCTTTCCTTTTACAGATGAAAGCAACAGCTTTAGCACTTAACGATTCTGTTTAACAGAAGAAATCATTTGTGTTAATAAATGTAGTTTTTGGCAAAAACATTTCGTTTACAAATGTTTTCCAGTTTGGGTGTAAAGTATTAAAAATGTTTGAATGGCTGCTGCTTTGACTACAAGCACATTGTTAGTTTCATTTTTAACAAAAGTTGATACTTTGGATATTTTAATTGCTTTCATTTACAAATTATTATCATTCAATATAAATAGATGCTGAGTGCTGGCCCCCACATTGACCGTTTGACAGATTTCCTGTTTTCATGCTCGCTTTCAAGGGGTGGAGGTGTGGACTTCCAACAAGCTCACTCCTGTTTGGTGAGATTGGTTGCCATAGAAACTTGGACTCAGACCAGCACGGACCAATAACTAGTTACTTGATATTATGCAGTAGGAAAATATAGAGAGGGTAAAGTTGTTGATAATAATTAGGCCTGCACAAAATACCGCAAATTTATCGTTATCGCGATATCAAGCAGTGCAATATGCATATCGCAAAAGACACCGAAAATTGCAATAAATGGTTAACTTAAATGTGCTAAAACAATCTTATGGCAGCTTGAAGCATTTAACGAATCAAATAAATCCATTTATGCATTACACCAATCAGATGGACCCCTTCACCTTGTTGACCAATCAGATGGAGCCCTTTTATGTTAGATGTTTGCCTCCTATGTCATTTAGAGTGTAATTTTGAAACTGTTGCAATGAAAAAGGTGTTTCATTGATATGATGTTTTGGTTGTTTTGCTATTTGTTTATTTACCGCAAATGTTATCGTTATCGCAATATTAATCACTAATATCGCATATCGCCAGTTTTCCTCATATCGTGCAGCCCTAATAATAATTGATAATGGATTGTCCAGAATGACAACCTGACTTTATTACATCAATGTAGGGATAACTTTAGTCATTAAAACCGGGGTAAATTTTAAGTGCTCTTAAGTGCTTGACTGCGACTTAATTTGCAACTAATAAACATTGCATTATTCTGTCATTTGTAAAAATACATCTAAAAAATGTGCAATTAATTAAAAAAGTGCATCATAGGGTCACTAAAAAACAAGAAATTCCAACTAATTTAAAAATACTAAAAAGTTGCATCTATCATTAAAATAAAGATGCTACAAGAGAAGTTTTGTTTTTTCACTGTTGTTTAAGAAAGTTGAAGGAAAACCAGGTTTTAACCTATGAGAGATGACTAAAGACACAGTGGGGTGTCATCGGCGTAGCAGTGGATATAGAATTTTTAGAAGATATAACCCTAAAAACTGTATTTGTGTTGTGTTGACGTATAAAATATCTGGGTTTCCTTCCTCAACCACAACATCCTAGATCTTTTGTTCATGTGGATGTACATACACGTCTTTGGCACGACATTCACATTATATCGTGCCATGCAAATATTTTATCGTTTTAGGTTTCACTTTATCGTTTCACTTTGATCAATGTTTTTTATTTTTTTATACAGTTGGGTATGGTTTACGTTCTACTAGGAATGGCTCCAAAACATGCAACCATGGGTTATAAATGCAAACCTTTCTGTAATGTCTGGACACGTTTTCTTCTGTCGACATAGCTGTGAAGTCAGAGTTTGACATTTTTTAGGTGATTGGTGAAGTAGAGCTATAAAGTAATGGTGCGTAGTAAGAAGTTTTAAATACTAGTAATTTTAGTAAAGTTATACTCTTAAAGCTTTTTTTCTTTTTCATTTTTGCAAATTTATAGCTACTACCTTACATGTTGGGTTTGTTTAACACGCAGGGACTTACTTAATTTTTTTATTCTTTTTTTCTACAGGCTGGAGATGCAAGCGCTATGGTCACCGGACAGGAGATAAAGAATGTCCTTTTTTTATTAAAGGAAACCAGAAGCTGGAGCAGTTTAGAGTGGTACGTTTTTTAACGGGCTGTTGGACTCTAAAGTCATAGGGTCAGATAACCACAGTGAAGTTTAAAACCACAATTTACACAACAAACACAGGCTTCTCAACTATGTTTGTATTGTAGCAACACTTAACAGGAAGGTTCGGTCTCTTATAAATGTAGCGTTCTTTTTTCCCTCGTACTCTTTTAAAGTCGTGACAGTGCTTACTCAGTGCGGTTAGCAAGAAAGTACTGTGACAGTTTTCTGTATATTATATGAATAGTAAGGATGTCCCAATCAGGTTTTTTTTGGCTCTGATCTCATTCAGAGTCCTGTGATTTTAATGTTAAAATTCAATTTCATTTGCTTGCAACACATTCAAATATGAACAGATTTTCTGAACAGAACCAGGTTTTCCTCTATTTTTGTTTTACTTACCTTTTTTTATTTTTTAATGCTTAAACAGAGCAACAATCAAGTAAAAATAGTGTAATTATCAACCAGAAAAAAGTAGTTATCTTTGATTAGATGATAATTAGTCGTGTTTGGAGACTGTAGCTTTAAAGTCTTCAGTGCTATTGAACATTTTTGATCATTAGTGATCTCCATTAAAAATTCTTAATGATGAAAAACAATGACTTTCTTCCAAAGTAGTTGTTGATGAGGATCAGTGTAACTATTTATTAGTTTTAGTTGTTTTTGAGAGATTACTGATGGATTTACTCGTTGGTCACCTTTTCCCAGAGTTTACACTTTGTAGCCGTTTCACTGCCGTCTCTGCTGGGAGCAGGGAGAGAGCAATTCTCATTAAAAGAAACAAAAACCTTTGTTTTTTTTTAAATGCCCTTGTAGGTCATTGTTAGAGTTAAGACAAAACACAAAGGCTTTAAATGTTTACTAAGAGAAAAGGAAAGTCCAAATCTGTTGATGTCCAAACAGTTCTTGGCTGAAATTAGTGCTGTATTCTGCTGTGCTTTAAGGCAATGAATCTGTTCATGATATGCAGACTTCTAGTGGAGTATTTATCTGTAATAATAAGCTAGGAGTATACAACGATCAAAATAATAACAAAATAAATGTCTGATTCTTGATCGGGACACAACATCCGATTTCAATGGTCTGAAACTACATTATCAGGTCCGATTTCTGATGATCGGATCGGACATCCCTAATGAATAGTATAATTTATTATCTTTTTCTTTGTCTCCTACTCGGTACATTTTGGTTTATCTTTTTAGGCACACGAAGACCCCATGTATGACCTGATTCGGGAAAATAAAAGAAACGAAAAAGAAACCAGGTATGTACTCATGTGCACCGCCATGTGCCTTGACTCTTATTTCAGAGCTGCCACAGAAGCTAATGGAAAAACAGAGTAGGGTACATTAGACCAACTTTTACACCTTAGAAATCAGTAATGGTGCGGTTAACTTTTCAACCGTTAATGCCATTAATGTAATGCAAGCGCTTCTGCGGCAGAGAAAAGCAGCAATGCGCTGATATCTAACACTTCACTGTGATGTAGTGCTTAAGCAATCGACGTCAATTGAGGAGAACACAGCTGTGTGAGGATAAGCAACACTCTTAGTTCGTACTGTTATGCATATCAGCGCAAAAGCTGCTTTTCTCCACCTTAGAACCAGCTGATTCACGCTGATTGCATCAACGGCGCCCGTGTTATCTAGGTCAGTCTTTTTCAACCTTTTTTGAGCCACGACACATTTTAACCTTGACAAAAATCCTGCGGCACCCCAGCATCCAAATAAACAAAACAAAGGAGAAACTCATAGTCTGTATTGATCTACAGACCCTCCACAATCTCACATGCATTTTTGTGATAATTGTGGCAGAAAAGCTGGAAGCTGCAGCTGTTTTTTCTAAAAAATGTAATAAAAGTTAAATTAGAAGATTTAAAAACTGTTTGATGTGTGTTCGTTGTTCTTTCAAGACGTTTAACAATGAAGACTCATTGTGCGCTGAGACGCTGTCACTTTCACCCAGTGCATCATGGGAGATGTAGTGCAAACAGCCGCCGAACAGCCTCAGAGACTAGCGTCTCTGAGCTTCATTATTTTGTTCACTTGTTCCACAGTCTGATACCGGATTCTGTGGAAAGCTACACCGCTAAAGACGAGCTTTAGCTGCTTTTTTTGTTGGAACTGAGAGACTTTATGAGTAGAATCAGAACAAGGAAGTGAAGACTTTAACCACCTCTGATTGGTCAGACTGATGACGTGTGATTGAGCCTCCAAGAATGATTGGTGGAGACAGTTAAAGGGGCGGGACTTTTCCCAAAACAGTTATAGTTGCAGCTAAATCGCGGTACCGTCATTCTTATCAAAATTTCTTTAATAGAATCAAATAAACACAAAGAAAAAAGTATTTTACGATATTTCATCATTTTATCAGGGCCTGTTTTGATGAACACAGAGCTGATATCCTGGAGATGGAAAATGTTTTTAGATCAGTGAAGGAGGGGAATTTCCCACGGCACACCTGTTGAAAAACACTGATCTAGGTCACAACGAACATTTCAGCTTTTTGACCAAAATTGTGATTGAAATCTTGAGATGCCCTTCTCAACTATCACCATGAGCAAATATGGGAGTGCATAAAGAAACTCAAGGCAGAGACCCCACAGTCATCTGCTTTAAAGCCCCATATGGGGGCAGCAAACCAGAACTATGAACTATAACCGTTTGTATTAAAGAGTATGAATTTTATGGATAAATGTTGACCAAAATAGTCTCGCTGGATTCATTTTCATCAACCTGAACATCCTTCGGGAAACTGGACTGCTTAGTGTTGGTGCACATCTTCACTGAAACACTTGTTATTGTCAACTTTAGTAGAATTCCAGCCATTTTCACCCAGCTAGCAAATGATAATGTTGTTCACCTTTCGACAAATCCCTTCAGGGTTCGTCACAGCCAATCGGATTTCACTGAACAGGTGGTTTAGCAGAGATTTTCTGTTGGAAGACCTTCCTGACACAGCCCTGTATTTTATCCGGGCTGGGGACCGGCACAGGGAGACCCAGACTCAGGCCCTCTTGTGGCTACATAGTTAATCATTAGCCCAAGTTGTATTTACCTAAAAAGCTCTTCTTACATGACCTCCTTTGACTGTTAACATTTTTGATTATGTTTCTGGGTGATCTACATTAGAGTAAAAAGTAGAAGCATTTCCTGAAAGGATGATTCCCATGACCCCCATCTGCAGTCCGGAAAGGCAGGTGTTGGAACAAACTGAGCATCTGGATCCTCTGTCTGCTGTGTTTAGCTCACTGGACTGGAAGGTAATGCCACCGGCTCTCCTTTCTGCTTCTGTTTATAGGATCCAGCAGCTACAGCAACTGCTTCAAGACACAACTTCCTCCTCTGACTCAGACAGCTCTTCCTCCTCTTCCTCCTCCTCGTCCCACCACCAACGTAGCAAAAAGAGGAAAAAGAAGGACAAGAAGAAGAAGGACAAGAAAAAGAAGAAGACAAAAAGGAAGCACAAGCATTCTAAAACCAGTGACTCATCTGATTCCGACTAAGAATTAAGAATACGTTTGGTTTGTCTGCTCGAACTTTACAGGCTTTAAATGTGAAAAGAGACTCAAGCAAGTAACTTCAACTAGAACTTCAACCTATTTATCCTCTGCTCGTGACTCCTTTGAGCCAAGACGGCAAATTGCATCCATAACCTCTATTAGATCAGTCCGCTCGGTCAGATGGTGAGTTAAAAAAAAGTATTTCCCGCCTGGAAATAGGTCTGTAAAAGCATATATGTGGATGTAAATGGAGTTTGCTAGTAAGAGAGATAATCCGCCATCACAGTTTCTGAGGAGATTGTGTGTCAGCAAACACCGTCTAAAGAGATTTGCTTCCTCTGCATGCTAGGCTTACCTGTATTAAAGTGATTGTAGTGTTTAAAGCACATCAACTGTAGAGAGTTTAAATGAAAGACTAGATTGCAATTTGAATGTTTTCCACATAAATGCTTATTTACTATGGCATGCCACTGAGAAATGAGAATTCATTTTTTGAAATTCTGAGAATAAAAAAATCTTCCTTTCAGTCAATGTTAACCAATGAAAACCCTGTTTTATTTTGGATTAACGTTGAACATTTTCATCTCCTGGTTGTTTTAATATGTACCTTTTGACCTTTTCAGAGCTAATGAACAGTTTCCTTTCATCAAATTCTCCCAGAAACACATAAATATTACTGATTCCGATAGCATGTCTGGGTTTGTAACTCAGACATAAACAGCAAAAGTTCTAAAAATGGCTTTTCATTTGGAAAATCTTTCACTTTTTTTTGTTCATAAGTGAAACATGTCTCTGCTGTGGAAATAAACTGGAAACATTCCTTTTTCCTAATGACCCTAGAAGACAAGCAATTACAGTAGACCGACATTGAGCGGACTAACCAGATTCTTATTTAGATTTGAGTCTGGGGCCTTCTCAGTGCCTCGAATGGGTTTGAAGAGCGTAGAGCGTGCGCTTAAAAAAAGAAATTCATCAAAGGAGGATAGAAAATGACGTTTGAAGAATTAAAGTGGTGGATTCGGAGTTACATGTTCCCATTTCAACCTCCCTCGGTGTGCCCACTTTTGCCGTTGCCTCCTGCCGGTTTCTGCTGCTCTGACTGATGAGTTCCCCTTTCGACGACCACAATGAATCTTTCAAATGAGGTTTAGTCACAGATGCTGTTTGGAGGCAGGCGGCGCCACGTCGACAGAATCCAGTCAGCAAGTTTTTTTATTTGAAGCACTCGGTCAATGCGAATGAGGATGATGGTGTTTAAGCCTTAGTGCCATGAAGGACTGGGAAAAGATTGTGAAGCATCAGTCATTTAGACAATTTAGGCAGTGTCACAAAACATTCCCTCCAAAAACATTTTTCAGAAAACAGAGAAAGTCAAGTGACATAAGAGTGGGAATAATACTTTATGAATAAAGTATAGAAATACAAACACTACAACTTAAAGGGCACGCTGAGATGCCAACTCACATGAACTTTTATCAGCAAATAAAAGATGTAATCATAAGTATATATATAAAATATTTATATATATATATATATATACACACACATTTATGTATGTATATATATATGTACATATATGTATGAGACACAAGAGATCAATTGTTCCAAAGATGGATGGACAGAAAATTCATTTGTGTCTTTTTCTTCCTTTACTTTTAAACATTGTATTCAGAATATTGAAGTTCCACTCTGATTATCTTTTGATCCATTGTCAACGTGTTCCCAGTGGTCTTTAAATTAAGATGATGTCGTTTTTAGGCTAAATCAAAAAACCGGCATCGTTTTTTTTAGGACACAGTTTCTACAGAGCGTCAGGCGTTCATTAGAAAGCCTCTGACTTGTGGGCGGGACTGTTGACAGACTAAACGCTTCCCCACATTTCCCATCATCCCGTTGTTTACACTCTCTCCCGCTGGCTTACAGCCACAGCTTAACATTAGTGTTGCAACCAAAATGGCGAGGAATATTGGAGCTATCCGGCCGTACAGTTTTGATGCAGATTCCAGCTCAGATGAGGAAAACAAAGACGAACATGGATCCATTTGTCTAAAAGTGGATGCATCAGAATGAAGCCGGCTACAAACAAGCTATTTCCAAAAGGATATATTTTTTGGGGGGGTCTGCTCCTGATTCACAATGACTTGAACAAAGTTTCAATTTTCTGATCATGTCCTCTATTGTCAAAAAAATTCTACAAGAACATGTCAAAACTCCTGACATGATGTTTAAAAAATAAGCACAGAGATTCAAGGAAAATGTATAAAATCTTTCCTAATTTATTTTGTTGTTGAAAAAAAATAATTGGGGAACTTTTTTTTAGGTAATTAAGAATATCAATTAAAGAATAACATATTGATCCTTTTTAGTTTTAAGCATTAAATGTATGCACAATGTGGACGTAAATATAAATATATTAATTTAAACAAATTGAAGTGGAGTCATATTTTCTGTGATGTGTGTGAGAAGCGTCTTCATCTTCCTTGGTCATCATCATCATCATCATCACCGCTCCAGCCAGCAGACGGCGGAAGAAAGGAGGAAGTGGAAACATCAGCACTATCTCTAGTTCGACAGACAGAGGAGAGTCAGGGTGGGCGAAAACACTGAGTGACGCACAGCCGCCACACGCGCACCAACTCCGGACATCAGTGGAGGGAGAGTCCTCGCTTCGACAGGTCAGTAAACGCCGCATGAACCTTGTCGGCTGCGGGATTTGGCGGGCTGCTGTGTTTTTGCGGGGATGTTCGTCGCCTCTCACTCTGGCGTCCGTGCGCTGCATTGAATCGTCATTGTTCAGTGTTTCCTGTCGCTACTTTGTGAAGTGGCCTTTATGCACCCGCGCGCCATCCTGCTTTGATTCATAGCCGCCAACTCTGAATAATAAAAAAAATAAGAAGAGAGATTTCAAGTTGTGGGAGAGGATGATTCCACCAACTTACCGCTTCGAGGTTTCCCGCAGAAACGCCGAGAGGAAGCTGGTGTTCGTCAAAGTTCACGCATGATTCAGTGAGGCTGGCAGAGATCAGGCATAGGCTACTCATTCTTCCCCACACCGAATGACAGAGCTGCCGTCTGCGGGCTTCAACTTCAGAGCAGACTGCTGCAAATGAGAGAGAGCATGGGCCATTATGAAGGATCTAAAGCCAGGATTCATGCATCACTGCTCATCTGTGCTGCAACACTGATGTAATAGGTGTGGACTTCAGCATGAAATGCATTGTTGACAAGATGAAGGACATCAAGGATACCCTTCAAAACAACCCTTTTATTTGTTAACATTGGGACTATACAACCTGATATGCAGTTGTTGCTTTAGTCCAGGGGGTGTCAACTCAAATTCACAGTGAGCCAAAATGAAGCAGAGAAGTAAAGTCAGGGGTCTAACTCAATATTAATTGAAAAATGAACTGTAACTGATATGTAATGTTTAACCTTTTCATATTCTTAGGTTATATTTTTTCGTTACAGCCATGTTAGCTCCACACAGGACAAACAGGTCTGTCTTTATATTCGTGAACAGATAATCTGCCTCCCATCTGTCTTCAAAGCTCCTGGTGTCCATCTTTCGTTTGGCCATTTTTGTTGAGGGTGACATTAATTCATCCGATTCGACTGGAGCATGGCTGTCAGTGACTGTCAACAGAAAAAAGGAGCGCTTGCCGTTTTCGACTGGGCGCCAACATACTACCAAAGCATTGTGGGATTTGCAGTATCCGCGGGTCAGCTCTAATGCACATTTGATATGATCTTGTGGGCCAATAATAATTAAACTGCGGGCCAAAATTGGCCTGCAGGCCTGAGTTTGACACGTGTGCTTTAGATGCAGAGAAGTCAGACGTAAACTACTGTAAAACTCTTAAGACCTCAACCTGCACAGCTCTGGTTTTATCGCTTTAATGATAAAATAGTGTTTGTGTTTTGAACTTGTCCTTGTGGGATTTTTCTGATGATGGAGGACATCTATAAAGTATATTAAGCTTAAAATAGCATTTCTAAGTATTTCTTTATTCAACTTGTTACGAATCAGTAGAAAATGATAAAATTCTGTTTGGAAAAGATTGTGTTTGTGATGCAGGAAAAACAAGGGGCGGGCCACAACCACGTGTACATCCATGTCTGGGCATCTGGATCAAAATCGTACAGATAGCTGCGATATTGCCCGCCAATTTTTGTTGCACCAGTAATGTTACGTTGGGGTTGTGAGGGGTTGTAAGCTAGCGGGAGAGCGTGTAAACAGAGAGCTCTGAGGTAGGGGTGATAGGAATGGGGGGTGGCGACAATCCACGTTAATAGTCCCGTCCAAAACTCAGAGATGATTTTTTAATGAACTACTGCTGCTCTGCAGAAACTGTTCTTGAAAACGACAGTTTCTTTTTTTTTTTTATTTGGATCAAAACAGCAATATCATAATTAAAAGACCATTGAAAACGCTTTGACAGTAGATCAAAAGATAAGCAACCCTAATACAAATCAAGTTTTTTTTATTTCAATTTGGTATGAAGACTCATAATTGAATGGTTTCCAGTCATGCTATTGCGTCACAGCCCTTTGAAATTCAGAATAACTTTAGGAAGCTGTACAGCACCTACGTTATTTTGAGTTATATTTTCACGTTTTCACTTGTCACATGAAAATGTTATAGTTATCATTTGTTTGGAGAGAAGTAATAAACCTACAGGATCCTAGTTCTGTGAAATTCAATTCAATTTTATTTATATAGCCCAATATTACAACAACAGTCGTCTCAATGGCCTTCATACCGGTAATTGTATAGTAAGCATAAAATCATAAGGATCATAAAGTTACAGAATTCAATAGGTAATGGCTTAACTAAACTGGGCGGCTGTGGTGCAGCGGTGGGGCGGTCGACGGAAGATTGCAGGTCCGATTCCCGCCTTGCAACCCCATGTATCGAAATGTCCTTGGGCGAGACGCTGTACCCCACTTTACCTCTGGTGGAAGGTTTGCACCAGTGTTCGGCAGCAGAGCCGCCACCATTGTGTGAATGTATGTGTGAATGGGTGAATGGGTTTGTGACTGTAAAGCGCTTTGGGCTTTGAGGAAGGTAGTAAAGTGCTATACTAGTAGACGCCATTTACCATTTAAACAGACTAAGCTAAACTGGGATCCCTGCCCTTAGACCCTCCTTAGAGGAATGCAGGGAAATGCAGTCTGTAGGGTGTTGTCACCCCATCATTTTGGGGTTTGCCAGCTTGGCGATATCGAAACATAAACTGACACTCGTTGACTATTCTAGACCAGCTTTAAAGCAAAATGGTCAAGTTTTGTTGTGCACTTGGCTGTCTATATGTTTTTTTTTTTGGTGTTTCCAAGTGTATATCTCTAACATGGCGACATATCGGGATCCAGACTGGATTTGTAACGTCTATAGTGTTAACTTTGGGAATTCTATGCCAATAAGAAAAGGTTCCAAAGGCAGTACAGGGTCATGTGAAACTCCTTTTGAGGTTAAACTGATATCTCAACCATTAGACGTTAAAAAAATATTCCGGAAAAGTTTATTTGTACACTTCCGAGCACAAAATTATTCCAGGATTTTATCTTGTCTTTTAGCTGCAAGAATGAACATCAAGAAGGAAGGTTTCTCATCTGTTGCAAGGGGGGAAAATGCAAAATGTCACTATGGAAGAAAAAGTGTAAAAACAAAAAAAATACAGGTTGCCTGTCCATGATCGGATGCCTCATTACTCAGATCACCCGGTGTAGCTGAATAGAATAGACCACAACAGTAGCCAGCTGCATTCTTAGATGCTTCCTCCTAACACTGTGTCATGTTTTCTCTGGCCTTTAGCTCCTCGGGGCAACGTCTGATCACATAATAAGCCCTTTTAAATGCTTGGTTAGTCACTAAAGACATCCTAGTTTTGACGGCACCTCGTTCATGGCAACACAATCATGTCAACTCAACAAATAATGTGCGCAAAGATACCTTAGAAATGGTCGGACGCAGAACACTGATATGTTTTTTAACGATTGATTATGAGGCACGGATGAGGTGGACGTTTCATGTCTGACTTTCTGTCAGGAACATAATTCAGCGATTCTTTGGTGGCAGTGGGATTAATTGACTTTCCAGGATGTGAAGCTTGAGGCCATAGTTTTCAATGTCATTAGGGTTGCTCTCTTTACCTTTAGCTAAACAGCCGTTTTTTTCCCCCCACAACAGTATTCCTCTGCTTTGTGAATGTGTCTCCCGTGCAAATCCCATTGATTGTGCCCCAGCAGTTTGGCTGAAAGAGCCCGTTGTTATTGCATCTGTTAAGTTTCCACAGAAACATAGACTGTGCATTCAGCTATTGATGCGGAATGATGAAACCTCATCACTCCATCTTGTTGCATCACAGACCTACAAAAGGTTAAATTTCCAACAGCCATCTTAAGAGTGTAAAAATACTCATTTAAAGCCTTTAGACAAATTTGTGTCATTGACATTTCCTGTTCAAATATTTAAAAAAAAATAGCAGGTCTGAATGGCAAAATAAAAATCTGTTTTAGTTAACAGTTATTAGATCAGTCAAAAAGTTTAGTCATTCCGGTTATATATATATATATATATATATATATATATATATATATATATATATATTAGTGTGTATATATATATATATATATATATATATATATATATATATATATATATATATATATATATATATATATATATATATATATATATATATTAGTGTGTATATATATTAGTGTGTATATGAGTTGTATTTCTCCCCCATTCATTGTGTCTTAGTCATCCTTTTAGGATAGATGAAGATAAAGGCAAAGGGTAAAAACTATTCTTTGAATGATAAAACTAACAGGCTGTGGTCTCTGGTTCTGTCTTCTGTTTGGGTTCAGAAATTACTTTTTGTTTTTTAAACATCTTGGTAGACAGTCATATGAGTCATCTCTTTTCTGTTAACTCTTCCCAAAGGACACATGGTGAGGTTTATTGGTTGCTAAGCTCTGGGCCAAAGGCTGTCCAATTTGAATATGAAAGCATGCCAGTGACGCACCGTTTGCGTTTTACAGCCACCTGAGGGACCCATATCTTTCAACAAGAGTGCAAATATGTGCATAAACAAGTTTGATCAGAGTTTAAATGTACAGGAGGAACTCCAGATCACAACTGCAAAGACGAAACATTCAAATAACAGACAAACCGAAATGAAGTGAAGTGCTTTAACCCTTTAACACCGGAGATGTCACCGGTGACAGCTAAAAAACACATGCTATTTGACATTTGCTGTAACTCTTCGTCCAATCAGTGTCAATCTAATGCGCAAAAAAGCGGCTCCGATGTGAAACACATTACTAATGTAAATTGTTGCATAACGGCTAAAAGCCACATTTCTCCGCTTCAGAATTTGCTGGAATTACTACAATTGTGTTTAACGGTAGAAGAGTTACGGTAGCCGAAAGAGTGTCAACACTGAAGCTAAAGCTCCGGTGTAAAAGGGTTAAACTTAATTTTAATGGGAAGAAGGATTGTTGGCAAAATTGGGTTCCTTTCTTAGCTTAATTAGTGGGAACCCCAGTGTATATGTGTCTGCTCTTTACCTGACTTGCATCACCTCCAAAAATGCCTTCTTGCCAATTTTTTACTCCTCTCTTCTCCCAGCTCACCTCCGAACCTTTGTTGTTAGCCTTCACTCATTAGCTTGGTTTCTGTACCGCATTCATTCTCTGACATTTATGGGATCTGCTCTTCATATGCTCCTTATCAAATACAAACCTTTCTACTCTATCCGATGGTCCTGTGGGGAAATGAAACTCTTACCTCCTCTCCTAGTTGCAGTGTCCTAGATATTCAGCCAATTTCCCCTTTATTTGCACCCAAAACCTTTGGATTGCCACATTCAAATATTAATTAAAACCTACAAAAATGACATCTCTATGAGTTTTTTTTTACAGAATCTATTAAAATGAATGAAAATAATAAAATTATTGTATTCCTGATAACCTTGCTGTCAGTTAATGCTTGTGCTTAAGCCACTCTGCGGCTTGACGGTTTTAATTTGCGAGTTTCAAATGTGATGAATGTTGCTTTGCATATTTGTTGCCTCTTTTATGAAGTCGATTAAAACGGCATGTACGCTACTTAAAGTGGGAAGGGAAGATGCTACACTAACCAACAGACATAGGTGTACATTTAGGTGTGCTAATGTATTTATTTTTTGCCATTGAGTTGAATGCAGATTAACTTGTATTAGAAAACGTTTAGGAGTGATTTTGTTTTTTTGTTTGTTTGTTTATTTGTTTTAACTCCGTGTGGTGAGGAGTGGCCCTGGGTGACCCAGAGAGTGATATTCATCCCTTTGTGTGCTCACTCCTGCTGCATTCCAGCTGTGGTGCAGTTGCAAAGCTCGGTAAACACAGAGCCAGGCATTAGCAGCTCTCTCACAGTGTCCATCTGTGCTTGTGGTATTTGTGATCGCGCCACCAAGAGAGGACCCTTTTCACCTTAGAACTTCATCAGAACCTGCAGAGGCAGAGCAAGAAAAAGTTGGAAACCTTGGAGTCATCCATGTTTCCAATGCGGTGAAATTACTTTAGGAGTTGAACAACATCAAGAAGTGTGTGATTTATGGATTTTGTGCATGGTTATCTGTTGTGTGTTATTGTCTGAAGCATCCCCCTTTTACCAAGCTGTGACCTGTCACTATGACCAAAGTGCTAAACCCATTTTTACTGCCATCACAGCTCAATTATAGCATTTGACGCCTTTGTAAATGTGTGTGTTTATTCAACTGCTCGACAAATGTGTGTTGCTGTGTACTTTAAGTGTTACATGACATCATGTTGTTGCTGTTTACCTATCATGTTCCACTCTGTTTGAATTTGTTTCTTTATTGTGTGTAATCCCAACTGAAAAAAGACCAATCCAGCGCAAACAGTGCAAATATGAGTTGTTTCCAGATTTTCATCAACATTTGCTTTAGAGTACAAGCAGAAAAAAATGAAGAAAAAAGCTTTATGTGGGTTTGTGTGGAGGCTTCAGGGGATCTGATGGACTTACAATAATAAGGGCTTATTTGTTTGAAAGCCTAAAAATACTTTCCAACCTCACATCTGTCTCAGGTTAGTGGCTTAATGCTACATTGAGACATAATCACAAGTGAAGTACCATATTTTTCGCACTATAAGACACATTTATTTTCACATTTATTTATTTATCTATCTATCTATATTTAAAAGTGACAGTTCACCTTATAATTTAGAGTGCCTTATATATAGATTCATTCTGGTTGTGCTTATTGATGTTGAAGCAATTTTTCTAGGTACATGACGCTCTATCAAAATATTGTATGTTTTTTTTAAGAGATGCAAGCAAGGTTGTGTGTTATTGTAAATATGCTAACATAGCAAATGTGTAGCTGTGACAGACTGTCTGGGAGTTAGCGTGGTCACAGTAACATACGATTTAGCAGAATAAGCCTTTTTTTGTGAGTTGCAAACAAGGTTGCGTGTTATTGTTGATATGCTAATGTTGCTTATGTGTAGCTGTATTTTTGATGTGGTACTAACAAGTTTGGGAGTTAGCATAGTCACAGTAACATGTTTTTTAAGCAGCAAATGCAATATTCATATGTGTAGGTGTTACAAACAAACAAGTCTACATGTTTTTGTAAATATGCTAACGTGGCTAATGTGTAGCAGTGTCAAACTGGTTCTTCTTACGTGTTACTAACAAAGTAGAGAGCTAGCATAGTCACAATAACATGTTTTAGCAGAATAAGCCTGTTTATTTTATTTTATTTTTTTTATTACAAGTTTCAAACAAGTGTGTTATTGTAAATGTGCTAATGCAGCTAATGTATAGCTGTGTTTTTGATATAAACAAGGTTGGGAGTTTGCATAGACACAGTAACGTTTGTTTTAGCATTATTGGTCTGGTTTTTATTTATTTATTTTTACAAATTGCAAACAGGTTTGGGAGTTACAGATATTATTAATATACGAAAATAGTATGCTAGCTGTGAATGCAGGAAGTAAAGTCTGATGGACCTATCGCTGACTCTTTTTGTCTTGCTTAATGTGCCCGTAAGTTTGAAAATTGACCGTTCATTGACGGTGCGCCTTATAATCCAGTGTGCCCTATATTTCAAAAAATTCATTCATATTTGCTTATTCTAGTTAAAGTATTTCCTGACATTTTTTCATACTAATTTTCTTTCGGCTGCTTTAAGTTTGATTGTTCAACTAGAGAGCAGAGCTGCTACGAGAGAAGCAATAATTTATAGCTACATACATAAGTTTTTATTTTAAAAGTGTGGGCTGAGATAAAAGATTTGAAGCTATTCTGTCACCAAGTGGGGACTTGTGTCATACACTGCAGTGTTTTCCATTTGATTTGTCAAGGCTACCTCCAGAGAGAAGAGACCAAGGAGGATTGGAACGGTTCTCACAAACACACACTAAGGTCACCGGCTCGTCTGTTTTCTTTTACTGGGGAACTGCAAGCCTTGGACTGATTCTGAAGTAGTTTGAGACACATATATAGAACATCAAAAGCTTTCACTGCTTTATCTGTTAGAGTTTCCAAGATATTTCTTCTTTTATATTATTAAACATTTTCAGAAATTTCAACCGCATTTGATTTTTTATTATTTTTTTTTTTTTTTCATCTTCTTCTATTTATTTTGCCCTTAAGATGCAACCTCCCTAGTTTCTGGTCCTCATATGTTGATTGGTAGTTGGAGCAGCAGGCAGAACGTCGGAGGAATAGCCTTTTTTTGAGGCGGAGTCCTCTCTCTTGCTACCTCAGATGACCTTTTATCACTGGAGATGTTGTCAGCGACACCTATATAACACACAGTCTTTGACGTACCATAACTCTTCAATTGACTACACGTAGAGCTGTGACGATGTGAGATTTTTGATCACCGTGGTGATGAACCAGCAGGGGGCGCGCAGACGCGGTTATCCGCGACCGCGTCGCAAATGAAAACAATTACAACCCAGTATTCTTTATTAACAAATAACAGTAACAACTACCTATCTAACTAATGAACTAACTATATAGGTGTTGTTGAAGTGTGTTGGGGTGCGTGTTGATTCTTCTGCAGCGGACCGCTCTGAGCTTCACGCGAGGCTTCGCCTGTGCTCTCTGGTACAGTCATCTTCTCAGAATATTATTTATTGCCCAGTAATAAACGAAACTGCAGACACTTTGTCACCTTTCCGTTGGCCATGAAGCCTGACACCCATGAAGAACGCGGGGCAGGAGGATCCGCCTTTGTTTATACAGACACGTAACTTTGCGCTGCACAAAATAGTTCCCAAACAAAACATGTAGTAATATTCACTGAAATCTAACAGCGCACGTTCATGTTTGGTGTTACGGAGTGTAGGAGAACAGTAATACCCCCCCCCCCCACACACACACACACACAAACACAAAATCCTTCGGCGGGCGGCCGTGTCACGCACTCAAGAACGCACACAGCGTGTAATGGAAATGAATACATGGAAATGAATACTTAGAACGCAGTAAATTTGTCGCATTTCCTCACGAGACGGAAACTTCCGTTGTAGAATGAGGATGTGTATGTTAGGGGTGTGGGTTGGCAAGAGTCTGGCGATATGATACGTATCCCGATACGCGCCCCGCGATACGATACGTATCCCGATATTTTACCAAAACATATTTTCTTTCTTTTAAAAAAAAAAAAATGACTGTGAAAAAAACTCTACCTGAATTTTAATGTCTTCCACTGTAATGAAATGGTCAAATTCAGTTTATTTAATGATCATAATGTTAAGCACTGCAATTGTATCTCAAATATAAGTTGCGTTTACCAAAGCAAATTCATAGTGCTTTTATTTTAGTAACTAAAAATATAGAAAGGGAACAGTCAACATTGTCTGATTTCCACAACAAAATATTTTTCAGTATAAGAAAAAACAAGAATGAATGTGCCTTAACCAATAAGTTTCTATGAGGGAAATAAAACGCTGTTTATTTTCAACATTGCTTAATGTAGCATCTCCAGTGCTTTTAAACGGTTCAGGAGCCTGAATGGTGCTTCAAAAATAAAGGGTGGGGGGTGGGACACATTAATTCTTTCCAGAAACAATAAAGTGTGATGATGAGGCAGCATGACAGGACGAAGGAAAGTTGTTTTAATGTGACAAAGAAGGTGCTTTGTTTACATATCAGTCTGCTCTGCCTGTGCTGCACCTTTGCAGCCAGGTTTCTCACACACGGACGTAACTGGTAACGTTGATTGCCATGATGTCGACCTATTTTTCAGAGTGTTGTACACATCCATCTGATCCATCAGGTCGCTAAACTAGAATCTGTTGCTGGGAGGTCCTGCAGAACTTTAGCCCGCTTTACCGATAGCATTTTTGCCGTTGCTAAGCGCATTAGCCTATTAGCTGCTGCCGTGCTTCACTCGTTTTTATATGTTACTGGCTAGGCCTGCACAATATACCGCAAATTTATCGTTATCGCGAAATCAAGCTGTGCAATATGCATACCGCAAAAGACGGCAAAAATCGTAATAAATGATTACCTTAAATGTGCTAAAACAAACTCATGGCAGCTTGAAATATTGAACAAATGAAATAAATCCCTTTATGCATTTAACCAATCACAAGGACCCGTTTACGTTTTTGATCAATCATATGAGCCTTTTTATGTTTGGTGTTTGCCTCCTATGTCGACAAGGGTCATTTGGAGTATAATTTTTAAACTGTTGCAGTGAAATGGAAATGATGTTTTTTTTTTTTTGCTATTTGTTTATATACCGCAATTTATATCGTTATCGCAATATTAATTACCAATATCGCATATCGCGAGTTTTCCTCATATCGTGCAGCCCTATTACTGGCAGTAACATGGCTCAGAGTTTCTGTTTGGTATCCATTCCAGGTAAAAACAAAGTAGTTCATGTTTCATAACAACAGAACAAGCTGCCCCCTAGCTGCAGTCTTCCTGTTGTCTTGTGTGGAGTAGAGCTGCTCAGAGAGGCTCCGTGTTCTCTGCTGCCAACTAGCGGTCGGACGGTGAAGTGGACAACAAGAGTCAGACTGAAGGACGCTCAGAAATAATTAAATAAATATCGTCCTGGCAGCATTTTTAATCTATACAAGTATCGCCAAATGAACTATCGCGATATATTGCCGAATCGATTTTTTTCTTACACCCCTAGTGTATGTGCTGCTGAAACTGTGCGCGTGTGTAAGTAGAAGGAACGCATGCAAGCGCAGAGGGAGTGAAGGAGAACAGTAATAAAAGGTTTCCCCCAGAAGCCCGTAAAGTCTGAACACAGGACTAGCAGAAAAAGTAAATTATCAGCAAAGATGAATGTGTTTGATGTGTTTCTTATAGTTCCAATCACGCACCATATGCAGAACTTTCAACAACAAAAAAACTTTCAAAGAAAAAGAAAAAACCCTGCGGTGATGCGGTTATGGTCACACCCTTAATTACACGGTCAACGTGAATCAGCCGACGCCATGACAGAATTATGTTGATTGACGTTGACTGCGTAAGGACTTTACTACTGTTGCACATCAGGGCAACGCTGCTTTCCTCCTCTTCAGAATCCACTTGAATTACATTAATTGCAAAAACAGTTGAAGAGATACAGAAGTCAAAAGAATTGTCAACACTGGAGCTAAAGCTTCGGTGTTAAAGCCAGTAGAAGCAGATTGGATGGACCTAATTAGTCAGTAAAAGGTAGTTCTAATCAGAGGGAAATAGAAATAAAAAACTTGGGCTGTTTTTTTTTTTATGAAAACCAAGTGTGAAATGGTTGAATTTGAAAAGCTTGGGCAATTATTCTTAATTTCAAAGGGATTTTTCTAGCCACCCACTAGTTTCATGAAGCTATGGTATTTTTTTTCTGTTTTCAAGGTTTGTGGACATTAAAAAAACAATAGACTTTTGTCCTAAAGGGCATGTGTAACAGACTGTGTTGCCAGTTTATCCAGCCATTCTGTTGGAATAGATTTCTAGACTAAACATTTTGGATAGTTTCGGATCCCTCAGACTAAGCTTTGTTGGACATTGGGCTGGTCTGTGTTCTTATTGTTGTGAACTGATCTCCCATCTGTCAGCCACCTGGCTAAATTTGTGCAGTTTTCACAAGTCTGTACAGGTTCACATCACAGTTTTGTTTGGCTTATCAAGCCGTTATCTTGTACTGCTATGCTGAATTGTGAAACGAACATCGGGCTGTGCAGCGTTGGTGTGTGTTGGCTGTCCGTTGGCTATCCGTTGAGAAAAGAGTGGTATTACAATGGCAGACAAGCTGGTTTAAATGCTGCCTACAGGGCTTGTTGCTGTGTGTGTTCTTTTGTCTGTGGCAGAGGCTTAACGCTGTGTGTTTGCATCTGTGTGACTTATTTGACTGCATTCTCCAGCACAGATTGCAGCTGAAGAAAGGCACAGGAAATACCAAGATAGGTTTTTACTATAATGGGAGTTCTACTGAATGAAGCACTTTCTCTGAACACAGTTAGTTTGGAACATTTTTGGTGGCTTTCTGTTAAAAATTGTGTTTTTAACATATTTTTGTTTTATTTTTCTAACGATGGAGGATATATATATCTATATTCCACTGACTAATAAAATGCACAAATTAGATTTGCGATTGTAACTTCACCTAATGGAAATAAAAAAAATAAAAAACAAAACTGGAATTTATCAAAAAAAGGTTTTCGCACTTGGAGGAAGTGGTTTTTGAGGTGAATCAAAATTGACATAATTTGCAAAACTGCAACACTTTTTTTTAAAATAAATGAGTCACATGACCAACAACTGGATGGTAATAAGCTTTCTTGGTAGGAACTGGGTGTCTTTTACAGAGCATCACATATGGCGTTTCATGGCTGCCATTGACTGAAGGGACCATGCTGATTGGATAAAGACATTTTTTTGAAAGTTTTATGATTACTACTGAGCATATCCAGTATTTCTTATTGCCAAATAACTTAAAATGATAGACAAACTGCATCATCCAATTGGCGATAGTACCCACCTGTTCCAGTTTCTCTTGTGTTTGATTTTTTTAAAATTTTGTTTTGATTTCTGGAAAGTACTTTTGTTTTCCAAAATATATATATTTTTTTCACAAATAACCAAAAAAGGGTTATGGGATTGGAAGGGGGAAGAGGTGAGGTTGCCAAAGTTCAGGAGGAATTTCATGAATTTCTGAACTCCTGCCGCCCTGCAGAAACTATGTCCTAGAAATGTTGTCTCAAAATGGCTTAATCAAAATGAAAAGGTCACTGGGAACACTTTTACAAAAGATCTAATGCTGATCATAGTGGGACTATAAAGGTGGATTTTAGTTAAACGGTGGGTGGAAGGGGTGCCACTTCCTCCTGATATGTGCATAAAAACAGCTTGTTTCCAGAAAAAAAGTGTGGAGAGGAGTAAAAGGGGTGTAATCTTATGCGTGCAACATGACTTTAGGGGTAAGTGAAACATTTCTTATAACTATTATATTCTTTGGCTAAATTGCATATTGGAAAGTCATCAAAGTCAAAGAAGTGAAAGGCCGGCCTTGGAATGCTCCCCGCTATCTTCCTTGTTCTTCTCTTTGCTATGTGGGTTACATATAATTAACTCATAAAAAGCAGAAAGAGTCCGAAAATAGCCAAACTCCTTTTCATTTACCCAGAGCCCCCACCCATATTTCTACCCACCAACTTTAAAATAATAAGGCAGCCATCAATGAAGCCCATGCGCATGGCTGTAGTTGGGTTTATTCTGGGAATCCAGATGGGATGATGATCTGTAGGATCGGTCAGTCACCACACTGCTGGGTGGAGGGTAGTTGGGGCATTGCTGTCAAGGCAGCGCTGATGCTCATCATCAGTGGGTAAAAACAGAAAGGGGGAGGGCACGGGTGTGAGTTTAAATGGGAGAAAATAGAGGGACTCACGGAAAAAATAGCATAACAGCAGAGTCCGGAGCTGAAGGCAGGGCTGAGGGTTAGAAAATTAAAGGGCCAGCCCAAAAACGGCATCCGTTAGGACGGGGGAGTGCACTGTGGTGAGTAGGCATGTGGGATGTGGAGGTTGCACAAATAAAGCAAGCAGATGAAAGCAAAAAGAATTATAAGAGTGATGTATGAGACAGTTCTTAAAGCAATTATTTAAAAAAAACTATCCACACAGCAGCATTGATTTTGATCACATGTCATGGTAAGGGCCTGTCTGCACTGTGGCTACTGATGATTCTGTTGGTGGGTTCTGAATACCGTAGCACCTCCAGCAGTGCAGTCAGACAGTTATTCAGAGCGGCAAAGAGCAAACAGCAGGGAGGGGAACAGCAGGTTTTGTGCACCTGAATCCACCCAGGGCATATGTGGTGGTGTGAGTGTTTATGTGGACATGCACATAGTTGAGCCTTGCCTTGACATATAGCCTCAGCAGGAGTGAAGTGTGTGTGTGTGTGTGGGGGGGGGGGGGGTTGTGGGAAGGGATGGAGAGACAGCTGGCATGCTAAAGGGTGAGTGTAACGAAGAGTGTGTGTGACGGCCTCAATGACTCCTTTGTTCCCCCTCACTTGTGCCAGTCACAGCAAGTAGATGCTAAGTGACTGAATCCTTTCTTTGCACTTATCAGAGTGGAGAAAACCCTTTTCCTGAGGTACCCTTTTTCATGTTTGAGTGATCCATTCCTGTGTTTATCGAGTAAATAGATATTTTAATGGAAATAATAAAGCTGTGTTCAGACAGAACGCCATTCGTGCATCAGGGGTGGTAAGTCTCAATGTGAGGTCCTGCAACGCGGTTTGATAATTGCAGCATGTGGAGTATGATCGGCAGCATGTTTTGGGTGGCGTTGTAATGCAGCGGAAATTCTGATAGGTGCACTGTTATGTTTCCAGGATTTAAATACAGTATCTGAACTTAGGGGAAGTTGCGTCAACCAAAAAGGAACTCAGCTTTGGCCAATGGTGCGTTGATGACGTGATCAACGGGAGAAGGGGAATCTGATCATTCTCCTCCTGAACATTAGGATGTTTTTCTTATTTGTATCAAGCAGAAAATTCGGCGTGTGTCAAGACAGAGGTGGCAGACGCGAAGATTGAAAGTGCAAATGCAGCATAAGAGGTGAACCACAGACACCTTCATTGATTCCAGAGCTTCTATGGACCGCAGAACCTTGTGATGAAAGTCAAAGACGCCAGTGTAATTGCAGCATTAGTGACATCTTTTCTTTGTTCCGAGAACTGTTCCCTATCTTTGTTGTGTTATAAACGTAGACACTTAAAGACCCACTCAGATGAAAATCATGTATTGGTGAATTGTAGTACCGGGAGAGTGTAAACAGATGGATGATGGGAAATGAGTGCAGGCTAACTCCACACCAACAGTTCTGCCCACAACTCAGGTGAATTTCTAATAAACTACTGCTGCTCTGCAGAAACTGTTCTAGAAAATGACACAGGTTTTTTGATTTAGGCTAACATCAGCATAATCATAATTAAAAGACCACTGAGAACGCTTTTACAACAGATCAAAAGATGATCAGAGTGAGACTTTAACAGAAACATTTCTGTTTGTGTGCAACTCTCACGTGGGGAAACCCCGTCCCTCTGCTAATTGAGTTTATAGAACAAGGAAAGGTTCACTTAAGGCCTTTGATCCAGCTTCCTTTTGATAACCCAGACCTGTTGCAAAGACCTACACCTTTTCATGCACAAAAATCTCTTTGTGATCACCTGTAGCATCATATGATTCTCTCCATAGTCATTCTCTACTCACTGGGTTTGTTTTTCCTATCTGAAAGGTTACTAAAACATCAACCTTCCCACCAATTATTAGCTTTCAAATGATTATAGTCATTTTTGGCTGTTAAGCCTGTTTGGTGGTTGACATTTCTTTCAGCTATTCAGTTCAAGTAGGACATGTAAAAATAGCCTAGAATCAATCTCCGTTGTTCTGGGACTCTTGCACATCTAGGCTAGCACAATCCAACAGGGGATGGAACATCCAAATCAGAGCAAAGCAACACATTCTTAGTAGAGGGTAGGTTCTTCACATTTGGAGCCATCATCAGCAAATCAGATCCCAACACATTTTAAAGGCGCTTTGGAGAAGCTGACATATGATGATGATAATATGACCTTTCGGTTATTACATTCTTCAGCGAAAATCCTCTGTGCTACTGAATTTCATTAAATGAAGACTGTGTTTGCATTCAAAGATGCATTTGACATGGGTAGCTTTGTAGCTAATGAATTGTTTAAAAGTTATTATTAGCACCAAAATGTCAAAGGTGATTAGATGTAATGGGTCAATAGACCTGATGTACTATTTATGTATTTATACCATGGTCTGGGTTAGTGTTGCACGATGACTTTTTACAACCAATACCCGGTATTTTCCTGCCTCTTGTAGTCGATACCAAAACTCTACCAATATGTTTTTACTTCACTTTACTTTAGAAAAATATATTTTTTAACAAAATAACAGCGAATGGCTCTTATGTATCCAACAAATTTGCAGAACTAGTTTTACCTGCAAATGAATTGAACAACAGATTGTTCAAACACTTTATTAGCCTTTTCCGTCTGCCGTACATCTTTGAACAAAGGACAGTGCATTTCAATGGTCAGAACAAATACTAAGACTTGAACTTAAATACCAATGTAACAAATATATTTTTCAATTCAATAATGCCCGATATAATAACGTGCAAGAGAAAGTTTAATCTTGAAGCTTGACCTTTTTTCCCTCCTCGTGACACTCCTGTGGAACAAATTTTGTAAACAGCGAGCAAGTCGCTGGTATCAGACGCGGTAAAATAAGCCCAAACATGTGAGTGCTGCGCCATGTTGCAAACAGAGGTGTCTTGCACAGGCGCAGAGACGTGACCTCACCTACACGTGACAGAAACTTGCAGGATGGGCGGGGTGAGCAGACACCTTGCTGTCACAAGTAAATACAGAAGTGGGGAGTGAGGAAGCGACAGCAGTTTAAGCTTTTAGTTATCGGTCAACACACTCTTAAAATGCATTTTAGACATTGAGTCATGGATGGCAGAGAACTTCCTACAGCTAAACCAGGACAAAACAGAGGTTTTAATGATCGGTTCTGAGGACAAGAGAGAGGTTGTTTTATCTAAACTAAAGAATTACAAAACTTCTCAGTGTGTGAGAAACCTGGGTGTCATTTTTGACTCTGAGATATATTTCATCCCACAAATTAAAAATATCACGAAAACAGGATTTTATCATCTAAGAAATATAGCCAGGGTCCCCCCATTTCTCTCTCTTGCCAGCACAGAGGTGCTAATGCATGCTTCTATTCCAGCAGACTAGATTACTGTAATGCCCTGCTCTCTGGTCTTCCCAGAACAAGGATATCGAACCTTCAACTGCTGCAAAATTCAGCAGCATGCGTATTGACCAGGACCAGGGGGCAGGAACACATTACACCCATTTTAACATCGCTGCATTGGCTCCCTGTGCAATTCAGAATTGATTTTAAAGTTCTTTTATTGGTTTATAGATGTTTTTATGGTCTCGGGCCTTCATATTTATCTGACATGATTTTAAAGTATGAGCCGTCGCAAAGACCCTGAGGTCCTCTGATACCGGCCTTTTGGTTATTCCAGAAGTTAGAACAAAAACATACGGCGAGGCCTCTTTCAGTTTTTTTTTTTTTTTTTTTTTTTTAACTTGTCCTGTCCAACAGCTGGGCAGACAGATGAGAGCTGAGGGCCTCCCGTGTTGGACATATTTTACTTTAACAAGAGGGTTTATTAATCTTCAGACAAACCAAAGGTATGTCTGAATAAACCCCTTTTGTAATTGAGGCCAAACTTTATTAATTTCAATCATGTCTGAAAATCTTTGGTGTTGGACCGGACGGAAAAGGAAAGAAGGGAAGAAGAGAGAGGGACGTTAGAGAGAGGGGGGGTAGGGGGTGATAATAGGAGGGGAAGGGGGATAAGACCATGAAGCAGCATAAAGCAACAAGTTTACTGGTTGTTAATCATTATGGTAAGGTTCAAATGTAGAAAAAAAAAAAAAAAAGGGGCGGAGCCTGTCCACACACACACTCAAATGTTATAAACACACCTGTTAGCTGCAAAAATGTCCACCTGTCGACATGTACACAAAACAGATAGTGTTCACACGCATACTTATGCCTTAAAGCCAACTACTGTGAAATATTTCAGTCATTCAGTCATGCAAACTGTTAGTGCAAAGGTGAGCTAACACCTGTGCTCAGGTGAGTGTTTATGTTCTTCTAAAATGGATGGTGGAACGTGAAAAGAAGGAGGGAGAGTGCCCAGCCATCCCCACCCCAAGACCCCCACCGCAGCAGCAGCGGCAGCCGGAATCCCCCCAACGCCACACGGGAACCGGCAGGGAACAACCGCCGCCCGGGCGACCAAGCCCGCCACCCAGGCCAGGGCCAGCAGGGCCGCCGCAAGGCCCCCAGAGCCAGAGGCCAGGGACGCACGGAGGGAAAGAGAGCGCCGCTCCAGCCCAACCAGGAGAGCAGCCCCCCCGCCGCGCCGGGAGAACCCAACGCAGGGCCCCACCGGAGAAGGACGCCCACAGCCCCAAACGAGCACCCCACCACCACCCAGGAGTTCCGGGCATCCCCCCGCCCCAACCCCAGGTACGAGCCAGGACCCCCCAAGGGAGACCCGCTCCGCACTCCAGGCAGCCACCCGCCCGGCCCACGGTTGGTCCAGGGAGGAGCGAGGCAGGGGCCCGCCGCCCCCGCCCAGGAGGGGGGAACCCCGGGGAAAAAAGAGGGCCCACAAGGGGTGTTGTAAATATGGCCCGACCAGGCTCGGCCACAGTTGGAAATTTGGCGGGGCCCAGCACTCAGGAGCAAGGACCAGAACCCACCCCCCAGGGACCAGACACCCCCGGCTCAGATGTAATGTGAACCCCCCCACCGTGCGGAGAGAGCACCGCCGGGCCCAGGAAGCCGGCACCCCGGGGACACGGCCGCCGCTTCCCCACCAGGGAAGAGGCAGGGGACAGACGGACCCAGGTCCCACCTTCCTTGCAAAATGTGTGTGCGTGTATGTGTGTTTGAAAGGGTGTGTGTGTGCATGTGTGTGTGTTTATGTTGGGATGTATATATTGAGGGGGGAGGGGTGTGTGTACTAAGGGGGGTGCAGTTAAAATTGGCGGGTAGGGCACTAAGGGGACATCTCCTGATTACTCACAGTGACGTCCCCTCACCCTCCCCACCAAGGGGCCCTAAATGTCTAAGGTGCGGTTAAAATTGGCGGGTAGGGTGCTAGGAGGACATCCGCTGCTTGCTGGCAGTGATGTCCAAGCACCCCCCCTACCAAGGGCCCTACATGTCTAAGGTGCAAATAAAACCGAAAGACAACAAAAACAACAAAGCATTGCAAACACCAACTTAGCATTTCTGTCCTCTACATTGTCATTTTTTATGAGATGCTCAAATCAAATACTTTTCATATCGCCTTCATGAAAATTTCCTCTGAAAGTTTGGAACACGATTGTTCTGGTGAGACACTAGGAGCTACATTCATCTTTCCCTATATATATTGGGTCCTGAGTGAAATCCAGTCTGGCTTGGTGTCTCGGTTGGGATTTGTAATGGAAATTCCCTGACCTTGGATAGCCGACATTTCACATCAAATGTAACTCCATATAACAAATGTCACTGTTGCTAGTGCTGTGAGCAACAGGATTTGGGCATGATGTAACAAAGCAGAACCTAGCTGTCTGAACATCAGCTTACCAGTTACCTTTCAGCTAAAACCTAACAAATTTTGTCACAAAATGAGGGTTTTAATCAGCTGTGTATTCCTGTATTTATATTCAACTTTTTTTGTACTTGTCAAAGTAACCAAATGGTGATATCATTTTATAGTGGTGTTGCTGTTACACAGCTAGAAGTGTCTGGTTTAAATCTTGCTGCTGTTAGTGGGGAGGATTGCATGTTCGGGGCTCTGGAGTGCGACTAATTTAGTTGCACATGCGACCTAATTTTTTAGTGGTGTGACCGATTAAAAATCTCAGGTCGCACCAGTGCACCCAGTCGTTCCAAGTCAGAAAAACAACATTTCCTTGACTTCCATTTAAGTCAGTCACAGCAGGTTCCGGAAAGCTCTGCGACTCAAGCAATCCATTGTGGTTTTATTTGTCTGCACGCCGATTATATTAAAATATAAAGCAAAATTGATGGTTATTGCAAGAAGCCAAACACAGGTTAAAGAGTGTTGAACACAGAGCCAACACGGTGCTGTCAGTTGTATTGGCTGGTAAAATGGATTTGGGTTAAGTGTAAAGGTGAAGTGTGAGCTTGATGACAGCTTTGAAGTACTTGTGAAAGAGCGGTGCAAAGCGACTGCTGAAGTGACCAGTCTGAGTCTTTTTGTTTACGGAGCCCGTGTCCTGACATCAGCCGCGGTTACATGGGCAAAATATCTTGATCGGATCAATGGTCGGATGAGAATTTAACCGTGTACATGGGCCCAAAAACACTTTTTGCGATTAGAACAGAAAGTTTACATGGGTCTCACTTTCGGTCGGAATAAATTATTTGAGCATGCGCAGTAGTTTTGAAAATACCGGAATCGGAAACGAGTCCCGATGTAAACAAGCCGACATACATCTATTTAGCATGGTTATTATGAAGCACCTGTTCCCTTATCATTTTATTTCTGTGTGGTCAGTGCTTTTTTGTGGCAGAACGAAGCAAGAAGAAGGGTTAGGTGAAGGCTAACATGCGCTAACAACAATATTTAGCCTGGATGAACATAAAATCGATGCAGGAAATAAGATATGAAGATATCTTGGCTGCACGTAAATATGTGGGAATAACATCAGCCTTTATTTTGTCGGGACACGACTGGAAACACAAATCCACGTATTTGTTTGAACGGTTTCTAAGGACTGAGCGACATTTCTGCTTTGAAAAGCTTTGAAAAGCACCACCAGTGTGTGAATGTGTGAGTGAATGTGTGTGTGACTGGGTGAATGGGTCTGTGACTGTAAAGCGCTTTGTCCTTGTAGGAAGAAAGGCGCTATATAAGTATACGCCATTTACCATTTTTACCAAAAGCTCACACACCGCCCAAAGCCGCTGTGTGAGCTGGAGACATGGTTCTCGTGATTTCAGTTGCTCGTTCACATAGAGCTGCGGGACGGATGGCAGCCCGAAGCCTCCCACACGTAACAAAGCATCCTCCCCTCCCCTAAAACACAAAGCTATAAGTCCGGCTGCTCTGCTCAGAGACACGGGTCGCTCCGTCCACCGGCAGCCGCGTTCGGACAACGCAGGGTCCGGATGTCAGGGGGCACGAAGCGCTCCTCCCTGGCACCCCCCTCACGAGGGGTGTCGGAGAAGATGGGAAGGGAGAGGCAAGGAGCCCACGGGGCGAGGGTGGAATGCAGAGGCGTCCGTAATTCGCACTGGGTGTCCGTGGAGCAGCCGGTCGGTCCTGTTTGAGCTCCAATGCTTTCTCTGGAGCAAAACACCGTCTATGCATGACGTTAAACCAGAGCAGTAATGACACACGATCTGAATGAAGCGTTTACATGCAACACGATCGGATCAACAATCGGCATAACCCACCTATCTCGATCGGAAAGAAATTTCGATCCAAACGAGTCTGATCGGGGCAGAGTATTCAGAACGGCATGTTTACATGACGCATTTGCCTTCCGATCAGGCATTCTCTCCAATTACTTTTGTCCATGTAAACGCAGCTATGGATAAACAAAAAATATCTTGTTCCCACAAATTAATATTCCGTTCCCTCGAAATAATTATGCTATGTATCCCATCATGCATCACACATATCCCATTTTGCATCTCGACCAATCACCTTGGCCCTGTAACTGTGACGCATTTAAGGGGACAGGACAAGTGATAGGCTAGGTAGCATGTAGCCTACTAGCCTTCGAATGTAAAGCAACTGCTAACGAGTATGTTAATAGATGACAAGTCCTGAATATTATTATTCCTATTTGTTCCTAAACTACAATATCCCATACTGCAGCTGGCTGTCTGTCTACCGGCCAGCCAGCTGCCCGAATGCCGGCATGACAACCAAAGAGCTCTGCGGCGGAGCTAGGAGCTATGTCTGGTGAATCGCTGCGGAATGGCGAGGAAAAAAGCTTGGGCATCCAAAATTGTATGATATTTTTCGGATTTTCATCAAGACAATAATAAATTGATCATTCTTGTTTTTATTTTCCCCCTCTTGAACGAATGTGGGTCACAGAGACAGGAAGTAGTGGCAGAAAGCGGCTTTTGCAGCAGGATGAACGGAGAGTGAACCAGGATGGGAATGAACCCAGACATGAAAACGTGATTACCGATGCTTTTGTGCTTTTTAAAATAAATAAATCTGATCTCTAAACATCATCCGTGTCTCCAATGCAATGTAATGAGACACACACACAGAAATGTGAAAGTATCTGCTGTAAATCCAACTATTGCTCACATCCGTGTTTATGAATGTCTAATGACGTGAATAATTGTAACAGCACTATATAAATCATAAGCATATTGAAGAGGGAAATTAGAGATTTTGTTACAGTATCAGAGATTTATTGGTCCAACTGTGGTGTGGAACTAGACTTAGTTTCAATTTCACGACGACCCATCACCCCTAAATCCCCTTAGTTTTTTACTATTCTTTTTATGGTATGAGCTCAATCAAACTTTTTAGCAGACAAAACATAATTTAATTTTGTAAAAATTCAGATATTTTTGTTGTTTTTCACATTTCTGTATGCAGCCGTGGTGCAGAGGTAGAGCGGTTGACCTCTGTTCAGAAGATCACAAGTTCGGTTCCCACCTTCCCACCCGTGTGTTGAAGTGTCCTTAGGCAAAAGACTGAACTACACCTTGCTCCTGGGGGTTAAGGTTGATGCCACTCTTCGGCAGCAGAGCTGCCGTCAGTGTGTGTGTGTGTGTGGGTGAATGGGACCATGACTGTGCAGCGCTTTGGGCCTTAAGGCACGGTAACGCTATATAAGCATTCAGCATTTGTAATAATTTCAAATGCTATTGTAAAAACAAACATTAAATATTTGAATCTGATTTCTTTCACAAGGCCACAATTAGTGGGCTAAAGTACATTATACATACAATGTACTAAAGTACATTTAGAACTTCTTTACATCTGATGAGTCAGATTACTTTTATCAGTTGAATCCACATTTTTATTGTGCTAATGTTTGTTAATACTAAAAGCACTCTGGATTATCCATCCATCCATCTGCCAAACCCGCTTAATCTCGTTTTGGGTCACAAGGTTGCTGGAGCCTATCCCATTTGGGCATTGGTGAAATGTACTCTGGACAGTTTGCCAGTCTGTCACAGGGCCCCACAGATAAACATCACCTCGCTCTCACATTTGCGCCTAAGTCATCAGTCAGTTTAGTCATCGTTTTACCAATGAAGAGTGTTGTTGGCATGTGGGGAGTTAGCCATGCGTGCTGGGTAGAACAGACAAACCCTCACAGAGGTCTCTACTCCACCATGCTGTCCCACACTCTGGATCACTCTTGAGAAAATCCTCTCAGTATCAAACATTTGGTTGAATATTTTTAATAAAAAGTAGCTAGATTCTGTTTCTCTTTAGTTATTTTGTTTTGTTTTGTCTTTTTTTTCGTATTCTTAAGCCAAAATCACTTTTGAGGTAATTAAGGTAAATAACTAATTAACCTCAATTACCTTATGAGATCTTTTCAGTAGGAAACAGTGTTTCATAATTAAAATTCAAATGAATAAAAAAGAAATTCTGCATTCTTATAAACCTTTGAGGTGAATGCTGAAAAACACGGTATTTTAATGCTGGTCTTTTTATTAATGAGTGTAACAGAACCGCTCTGCAGAGAGTGGGTGTTTGATCTGGATGGGCTTCTTCTACCGAACGGCCTGAGAGCAGAAGGTCATGCTGTCAATGACTCATTAGGCCTGTGGGCTCTCCTACTATTTCACACTCCCTCGCTCTTTCCGCATCTGACAGTAAAAATACTTCCAAGGTAAACACCTAATTTTCGATTATAAAGCTTTCACTGCCGACCTTGTTGCTGGTTGATATTGAGTTATGTCACGGCCGAGTATGGTATTATATTTTTAAATCCAAAGTGGAAAAAAAAGGCCACGCTTTGAGCTGAACTCTATTGTTTTTCACTTAAACATGGAAGAGTGAGAGGAAAAAAAAGGATGATATTTCACCTTATGCAACACACTTAAATGCATGCACAAGCAGGAAGTGTAGGGTATCAAAATACACAGGTCGTTTAATGCCTGGGAAAATGTTTCATAAGCACTTAAATATCCTAAAATAACCTGCACAGAGACCGATCAGAGAGCAGTAATGAGCTGTCATGAACAATTTTAGTTTACTCTTGGGATTTTTGGATGATGTTGGGATGTGTTGCCTACAAATAAATTCAGACCAAATTTCCAGATTCTCTAAATTTATGGGCAACAGTCTAACCATTGCAACAGATTTTGCAAGTTAATAGTTGGCTAGGACTGGATTTCAAATCAAACGTGACTAAACTAGTTGTATTTTTTCTTTTTTAAATCATACTGCATGTGTTACTGTTTGTGGTTTGGAATGCGGAAATGCACATTCACGTTGGTTCTCTATGAACCTGTCCCCTATCTGCTATGAAAACGAGTTTAGCTTGTTTGACCATTAACTTATAATAGTACTGTTAGACTAATCTGTAGCACATTAGCCTGTGTGACCATAAACATCATACCATAAATACAAGAGTGCACTGTCTGTGGGCGGTGGTTTCCAAGAAAATCTGTTTGATCACTTTAATGCTGCGAGATACAGAGAATTGTTTAGTCCATTTAAGCTCTGCTATAGCTGGACCGTTGCTCTTTACCACTGGCTTTTCTATTTGTACTGTGGCTGTTGACTCCATATGAAGGTTTGGTAACCCAGTCTTCTTTCATTTGTTAATCTCATGTAGTGATTCCTAGAGTAGAGAAATACAATTATCTATTCATTTATCTCTTCCAGTAAAGTTTTAGATTCCCGGAATGTTGCATTTTTAGAAGTGGATGACTCATTCGGGCAATATTTGGGCTCATGTTTTTGGAGTCCAGATGAGCTTGTTACAAACCCACACGTGGCGTTCTCTTCCTTTGTGTAAAAATATCTACCACAGACCAACAAATGGTTAAAAAAAATCCTGGTTTGATGATTAGGTGTAATCAAGTTGGTAAGAAGTTTCAGGAAGAAGGAACATGAGAAACTGGAGAAATACCAGGGACTCAGAGAAGAACTGGAGAAAGCCTGGAAAGTGAAGGTGACAGTGGTGCCTGTGGTAATTGGAGCACTCGGGGCAGTAACCCCCAAGCTGGAGGAGTGGCTACAACAGATACCTGGAAAGACCTCAGACCTCTCAGTCCAGAAAAGCACAGTGCTAGGAACAGCTAAGATACTGCAGGACCCTCAAGCTCCCAGGCCCCTGGTAGAGGACCCGAGCTTGGAGGAGAAACCACCCGCGGAGGGTGAGAGGGGCTTTTTTTTTTACTAACAACAAAATAATTGACTTAAGCTATTTATGGGCATAAAGTAAGCCCCACCAATTATTGACACAACTTTCCATTTCAAGGGCCCATTATCATTTAGCTGTGATCTGACAGTGGCTTACATTATGACTGCTTGCATGCAACATTAGCAGTTCTGAAATGTGAGCTCACACTCATTCATAGATGCCTTCAGCTGACCCTTTCTGCATTTTGGAATTAAAAACACAACCGCTGGCTTCCAAAATAGCTCGATTCCAACTTTTTGTTGTTAATTGCCCATTTCCCCTTGTTATTTGTAAGGAATATATAATTACTCACACTCTGCTTGTAGTGAAGGTTGTCAGGAAATGAAAAAAGATAACTTTCTCCAAACTTCTTCCCAACTTGATTACACCTAATCATCAAACCAGGATTTTTTTTAACCATTTGTTGGTCTGTGGTAGATATTTTTACATAAAGGAAGAGAACGCCACATGTGGGTTTGTAACAAGCTCATCTTTACTCCAAAAACATGAGCCCGAATATTGCCCGAATGAGTCATCCACTTCTAAAAATGCAACATTCCGGGAATCTAAAACTTTACTATTTTGGATGTTAAAAATACACTGGGCAGGCCCTTTGCTCTGCTCCGTGAACACGGATCCATTTGCAGACAAATGGATCCGTGTTCGTCTTTGTTTTCCTCGTCTGACCTGGACTCTGGCTCAAAACTGTACGGCTGAATAGCTCAGATAGTGCTCCCCATTTTTGTTGCACCAGTAATGTTAGGTTGGGGGTGTAAGCGGCTAGTGGAAGAGCATTTAAAAAAAAGAGCTTTCAGTTATGGATCACAGGGAGTGGGGTGGGCTTACTGCTAGCCAACAGCCCTCCTTAGAACTCAGAGATGGATTTGAGCTACTGCTGTTCTGCAGAAACTATGTCCTAGAACATGACATGAAAACAGCATAACTACAATTAAAAGACCACTGGAAACGCTTTAAAAGAGCTAAAAAGATGAGTGTAGTGGGTCTCCACATGTGACGTGCTTTCGCCCAGAGCTACAGAGGAGAAAGTAGGAGCAAGCGTTGACGGCGTAAGGTTGGCATGAAAATTAGGGCCCTTTACATCCATATTCAGGCATCTGTGTGGCATTATTTCAGTTGATTTGAAAGCAGTGAAGAAGGATAACTTTTTCTCTATCAGTGTTGACGACTATGACAACTTTGTTACTCCAAGTTCAACATTTTTGAGGCAATGCCTCTGAAGGACCATTGAACTTTTGTTCTATCACAAATCACTTGTTTCTGTTTGCTTTAGCTCAGCAGCACAATGCTGCTGAAAAAGCCCCCCCCCCCCCCCCCCCCCCATGAGGAGAGCTATAGTCTAAACCAGCTGATGAGAATAAAATTCTTTTTGTTTCCACCAATGACATTTTTCACAAAAGTAATTCCTAAATGGTATGAAGATACCTTTTAATGTCATCTAACTATAGTCAAATTACAACCTGCTGAGAAAAATGGACAGATTTACTAAAAGGGAGTAGATTAATGCTGACTAAATGGATGGAAGTTCAGGACAAAAATCCTCACGTTGGATTGATTTTTCTGCCTTTTGATCGAGTCACTGAAATCGTCACGTGCCCAAAGCGGAGTTGCTGATTGCTGCGCCCGACACCCAAATGGCTTCGCAGGAACTCAGATCGCGTCTGTACATTGAAGAAACATTGAAACTCGCCTCCAGTGTCAATGTAGCATTCGAAACTCGCGCACTGACACATAAACATGAGGCGGAAGCCCGATTATGCGCATTGACACCCGTTGACATAGACTCATCATTGAAAGTGGTCGCTTGCGTTAATGGCGGTGTAAACATTGCTTCAGTCATGCATTAGAAAGATTAGTCCCGATGCACAAAGGTTTTAACTGCTCCTCTGTCAGTCCCTGTTTTTAGTATATTGTGATAAAAGAGGAAACTTGAGGTACTTGTGAAACTGGGATCATGTGCAGTTTCTATTGAAGAAATCAGCCTTACTTTGTTGTTTGATACACTTTATCTGCATGCACTTGTCTAGTCTTAAAAATCCTGCATTCAGTGGACAAATTAACTTTTACACCATGTTTTAGGGACTCTATATGTACACTTAGGCAACTATGGCTTTGACTTTTATATTTTCAATGCATTCTATCATTCTTTTAGTGTGAACTTCTCAACTTGTCTTTTAGTTTTGGTTTTGAAATATTGCCGCCTTTTTAATCAAGTCGTTTCCTCTTTTGTCGACAAACGCCTACTTCCTCCTCCTGTTGCTCTCTGCACACTCTTTGTCTTTGATGCAGCCCTTCACAAAAGGCTGTGAAGTCCTTTGGCTTACGATGCCAAAAGGTGGGTCTAAGTGACTTGCACGGAGGCAGTTGTTTTTTCTGCTTTTTTTTTCCATTTTGAGATCCAACTTTTGGCCGTATAGAGAAGCTGACAGCTGGTCAAACTGTAGCGGTGAGTCTTCCTTTATTGGATGCTGTTTTTAATTTTCGTGCAACACAACATGCAATAGGCCTCCGGGTGTGGCTCTAGGTGCTGTCCGGCCTCTTTTCTTTGTCGAGGTTTCACTAATAGGCACCGTTTCTGTCGTTAGATGTTTGCAGCATTAACACTTTAGTCTGACTAAAATTGATACTTCCTAATCTAAGCAAATTCAGTCAGTTAGCAACATTTTGGTTGGGTTTAGACTTGAAGCCTTGTGATTTAGTTGATGTCAATGAAGTTGAAGTACATTGTCATTTTGTATTGGCTCAGGAAAGTGCATGCTTATTGGAATGTAATTATGGTTTTGTCTTTCCAGCATGTTTGTCAGTGTTTGTAGAAAATGTAAATAATTGTGTCTGACTCACATGTTTGCAACAGCTTGGTTTGCTGGTGCCATGCTCAGCTTTACAGCGTAAGCTCAATTGTAGCACAGCAGTTGTGCACATGCTAAGTTTGAATGTTGACTTGATGAAATGTCTTTTAACAGTCGTAACTGCTGATCCGAATGGTATTGAGCTGCTAGCACTGACGTTTGACAGGATGTCCTGTCTGGGGTGGGGGGTGGGGGGAGTACAGACCGTTTCCTGGAGCATGGTTCACACTTCCTGTTTTGGTAGGCTCTGAAAGTTGTGTTGTTGTTTTTTTTTTTAAGCTGTTCCCCCTTTTTTTTGTTTGTCTCCTTCCGTTATTTGAAACTGTTTAGTCAGCCGCTTTTGCTGAAAGACGAGAACATTTCCTGTCTGCTGCATGTTTCACGTGAAACAAAGCGGAAGTATTCAGGTGGTTCAACTTGTCTTACTCCATGGATATACCATTTATTCCGCAGCAAGCGAAAAAAGCACAATAAAGAAGAAATAATCGTCTCTCTGAAGTATAAGTCGCACTTTTGGAAGAAATGTATTCAATAAAATACCTGAACGGACATTTCATCCTCAAGGGCAAATCATAATAATGGAATCGATAACAATAAGACTGAATATGTGCACGCTTCACTACCATAACACATTGATGCTTCTTTAGTGTCATGAAACATAGGATGAATCCCTGACCTTGAATAAAGGTCTAGTACAGGGGTGCTCATTACGTCGATCGCGATCGACCGGTCGATCTTCAACATTCAAAAAAAGGAAATTACCAGCCAAATAACTTTAGGAAATGTAACTTGTCATTTCAACCAGAAAATTTTATGTCTGTACCGGTAAATCATACGTGAATGAATCATGTCGATTGTACATACAAATAATCAATTTAACAGTTACTAATTTCAATCATGTTGATCCAACATGATACCATTAAATAGCCTACGTGCACGATAGAACTTCCGGTTAACTTCCGTGTTTCGAGTCTAAGGCCGACGACTTCCTGTTGGTCGTGTTATTGTTGTGGGGAGTTTTGTTGAGTTGCTAGTTTTGAGTAAATAGGAGCGGATTTCGGGTAAAAGACAGGCGTGCGTGCCCACTGACGTCTGTATTCAATTTTCAATTCAATTCAGTTTTATTTGTATAGCCCAAAATCACAACAACAGTCGTCTCGATGGGCTTGGAAGTGAAACATGAACTCAAAAGGATCGTGAATACAAAGAGTTCAATAGTAAAATACTAAAATGAACTAACAAACTGACTAAGCTATACTGGCATCCCTGCCCTTAGACCCCTCTTCGCGGTAAGGAAAAACTCCCCAAAAAAATGGATTGCGGAAAAAACGAAAAAACCTCAGGGGTGCCCACATGAAGGAGGGATCCTCCCCCAGGACGGACCCGGACCCGGACCCTGTACCCGGCATACGAGCTCTGCGTTCGGGCTCCGGTACCAGTGGACCGGTACCGAGTGAACCTCTCTGAGCAGAGCTGCTGGATTTATTAATGTGTTTGAGGGGAGGGTGCTTTGTTACGTGTGCGTTTTGTTGTTTTGTTATGTGTGAGAATTCGGACTGCGAGCACACCCGCCGCTCTGAGTTAGCGGCTGCCGGACTCGCGAGGACAGAGCAGAGCACACAGTGTGTGTGAGCTATTCAGAGCAGAAATGCCGCTCAGTCCTTAGAAACTGTTCAAAAAATCACATGGAATTGTGTTTCTAGTTGTGCCCCGACAAAATAAAGGCTGATGTTGTTCCCAGACATTTACGTGCAGCCAGGATGCAGATTGCAGCATTTCCCACATGGTTTGTCCTGGATTTTGTGTCCATCAAAAGGCTAATGTTGTTAGCCCGTGTTGTTAGCCTATCCTAACACTGGGTTCTTCTTCCAGCTCTGTACTTCTTCCACAAAAAAAGCACTGACCACAAGGATTAAAAATAAAATGATGAGCAAACAGGCGCTTCAAAATATTCATAACATTAATAAAAGCACATTTGGAAGATCGCCTCGTACCGAGCTGCTGCATAAATATATGTGACAGCAAAGGTTTGTTTACAACGGGACACATTTCCCTTCCAGTATTTTCTACACGATATTTTGCCCATGTAACCACGCACTGGTCGACAATCCTGTAGATGTCGTTCACGTCGATTTTCGGGAGACCTTGTAGACAACGGGTGAAATATGCCATCTTTCGCAATCAAAATCTGCCGTGTCACTGCTATAGAAGTCGCAAACCGGAAATGGTCGGCCTCACACTCAAGCCGGCGGAAGTAGAACTCCTTAGTTACGTGCACGGAGCCTATTGGATTACATTAGTAATCGCAAGGAATTGTGGGATACCATTTTCTTTGCCTATCTGGGCAGATTGGGGTTTAAGTGTGAGTTTTTGTCCATGGGTTTTGTTGTCTAGCTGTTTTGCTCTGTTTTAACTAGCAATTTAAACTGTTATGTTTATTTTTTTTCTGCACCATGAGTTAGTTAGTTAGTTGGTAGAGGATGATCACCACCCCCTTGTGCAGTATATTGCTAATGTCTCCAGACTAAAGACAGAGTTTATGGCGCGTGAGCTCCTGCTTTTTTAATGTGAGACATTGCTGGGTAATTCATGTCTTTGATATGGAAATTACAAGGCCCATTGGTTGAACTTTAGAAAAGTGTGTCACTTTTAGTTGTTTAAACAAAATTAAATAAAAAATAACAAAAAAGTTAAGTTAGATCAACATATTATATTGAGTTGGGTAGACATACAAATTTAAGTTGAATAAACTTCATTCAATTACGTGTAACCAACTGAGGGATTCATTTAAATTGGATCAACTTTTTTCTTTTTAAAGTGAGCAACAATATTAAGTTAAAGTTGGGTCCAACTGTAGTATTTAAATGTCAATTATCAACTTCAATTTATTAGGTTGAACCTAAATACATTAAGTTTGCTCAACCTAAATACATTAAGTTGACCCAACCTAGGTGCATTAAGAAGGACCAATATGATTAATTTTTGTTCAAGTAAAGCTATCTAATCAGGTGGAAATCCTTTTCCATCATTTTTTCAATGTGAAAGTTTTTTGAGTGAAGGACACTTGGGTAGATCGCATAAATGGGGACCTCTCCCTCTGGGTCGGCGGCTCTGGATGGGAAACTGCATCACCACTTAGCTGTGGTGGAGCGGTCCCCGCCTGTGATGCTGCATTTAGCTGTCTATGCAGCTGTTCACAGAGAGGGAGGTTCCAATTATCAGCGTTTCCAACATCTTGAGCATCCCTGGTCTGGTATATTAGTGCAACATATGAATCATTGTTCAGATAACCATAGAACATACAAGCACGTCAACTAAACTTTACTTTACACACTAAACCACTTAATCCATTAAATTCTTTATCCTTCTAAAAACTCCACCAAGCCCGGTGTAAAGTTACGCAAGTGTTCAAGACCGTTTTCGGGCTCTACATACAAAACATTCAATGAAATGTGTAGTGAAAGTTCAACTTGGTTGTGGTAGTGACGCATGGATGACGTCTGTCAGATAAATGCATCTAGACATTAAAGAAAAACACAATTATAAACAACAAACCACAACAAGAATCAAGTTTCTCATGCACGAGGGAGAGGAGCAAATGTGTTGGAAAAGGTCCACCACGTTTCTCTTCTCAAAGGTCTGCCTCTCCCTGTGCACCTTTTATTAAGAACACAAGAAGGAGGTAACATTTTCAAGACAAAGAGGAAAAGTTCATTAGGGGGTGTCGTATAATGACCCATTTGGTTGGATTCTAACTTCAAACAGTATCCCTTATCAGCTCAGGACAGTGTGTCGTAAACCCCTCATCCTGGGTGGGAGATGAGAAGCAGATGAACAAACACACAACTGTTTTCAGAAGAGGTAAAAAGGTCAATCTGAGTTAACATTTAAACATACATTTAACCAAATACATTTAAGCAATGATAATAATAAAACAAATTCCTTCACAACGTCTCTTTCAATTCATGGAAGTGCCAACCATTTAAAAAAACGATAATGGAAGAGAGATTAATAATTTTGGTTTGTGCCACAATTACGGTATATAGAATCAAGTCTTTCATATGTCAGAATAGAGCTTTGAAAGAAAAAGCCTGGAGCCAGATTTAGACCACTTCTACATTTTCCTTGCTGTTCCCCCTGTTGTTTAAATTACTCAGTATGGCAATTTTTCATGACTTTTGTCCAATAGGTGGGCTATAGAAGTCAGAGCTGTAAGGATTTCTTTTATGTCTTAGCTACTTAGAAATTATTGTCTAAATGAAATCCTCACAGTCATTTAATAAAAGGCCCCTGTTCTTGTGCATTTTTGTCTTATTGTGGAAAAATTCTAAAAGGTGCACACAGTGAGAATATACATTTAAAGACATTTAAATGTATGTTTTCCAAATTTTTTTTTTAATTCATGTTGATATTTTAAATAGATATACTACATTTTGGAATAATATAATATGCCTCTGCTTGATATAAACCAAAACTCACCACAAAACTTGTTAAAAAAGTGACTTCCAGGTCCCATTTAAATTAACCCCATGACACCATCATGCAAATGTTTATCAACCCACTTCAAGTCCAAAATTAGCTTAATTTAAGACCTGGAAATAAATTCAGCCATCAATCGGTTAAGTATTTTTTATCATTCCTGTTTATTATTTCACATATAGTTACGTTTTTTTTCTTTTAGATGCATTTTGTGATGAGTTACAGTTTAAAACAAATTATACGTAAGACATTCAACTGTAAATTTATTTTTTTTGTCCTTTTTTGCCATTTCACTGCAGTTAAATTGATAATCTATGGAGCTTTTCAGAATAAAACGTTTTATATCCACAGGGTCGACTCGTATTTAACCCTTGTGTTATCCTAGCTACTTCAACATTGGGAGTTGGGTCATCTAGACCCAATAGACAGTGCGCTGAACTTTTTCGTTCAATGATTTGTGATCTTCACTGGTGTCCATGGATTACATGAAATCTTTACACCTTTATCCACCTTTGTCATGGTAGGGAGAACACGTCAATGGTCATCTTGACCCCATAGGATAGCACAAGGGTTAAACTTCATTTAATGTGTAATTTGAATAGGGTTGTAAGAAAAAATCGATTTGGCAATATATCGCAAAAGTTCATTTGGCGATACTTGTATCGATTCAAAATGTTGCCAGGACGATATTTATTTAAATATTCCTGAGTGTCCTTCTGACTCTTGTTGTCCACTTCACCCTCCGACCGCTAGATGGCAGCAGAGAACACGGAGCCTTTTTGAGCAGTTCTACTCCGCACAAAACAACAGGAAGACTGCAGCCAGACGCAGCTTTTTCTGTTGTTATGAGACATGAACTACTTCGTTTTAAGTTGGAATGGATACCAAACAGAAACTCTGAGCCATGTTACTGCCAGTAAGATATAAAAATGTGGATTGCTGTGCTTTTTAGTGGCTCAGGTAAATACGAGTGAAGCACGGCAGCGGCTAACGCGCTTAGCATCTTCTAAAATGTTATCGGCAAAGCGGGCCAAAGTTCTGCTGAACCTCCCAGCAACAGATTCTAGTTTAGCGACCTATTAGATCAAAGGGATGTGTACAATGCTCTGAAAAAAGGCTGACATCGTCAGATCGTGGCGAGGAGCGTTACCAGTCACTTCCACGTGTGAGAAGCGTGGCTGGCTGCAAAGAAGTGCAGCACAGGCAGATATGTAAACGAAGCCCCTTTTTTGTCACATTAAAGCAACTTTCCTTCGTTCTGTCATGCTGCCTCATCATCACACTTTATTGTTTCTGGAAAAAATCAGTGCCCCCCCCCCCCCCCCTCCTTTATTTTTGAAGTACCATTCAGGCTCCTGAACTGTTTAACAGCACTAGAGAAGCTACATTAAGCAATTCAAAAAATAAACAGCATTTTATTTCCCAAAAAGAAACTTATTGGTTAAGGCTCATTCATTATTTGTTTCTTCTTACACTGAAAAATATATATTTTTTGCAAATCAGACAATGTTGACTGTTCCCTTTCTATATTTTTAATTACCAAAATAAAAGCACTATGAATTTGCTTTGGTAAACGCAACTTATATATGAGATACAGTTGCAGTGCTTAACATTATGATCATTAAATAAACTGAATTTGACCATTTTATTACAGTGGAAGACAATAAAGTTTTTTCAAAGTCATATTTAAAAAAAAAAGAAAGAAAGAAAATATGTTTCGGTAAAATATCAGGATACATATCATATCGCCAGACTCTTGCCAATATACAAAAAGCTAAATTTGAAGCCTTTGAGATCTTTTTTTTATTTTTATTTTATTAATTTCTAGTTAATCTCTGTGTCTGCAGAAAGTGCTACTTCACCCCCCCCCCCCCCCTCACATCATTCAGGCTCCTGTAGAAAAGGGGGTGGATGAACTGGCATTTTATCAACAAAAAAAATCATCTCAAGGACATTAACAGTTGGGGCAGTGTGGCTTGGATGATTCTAATAAAATTCCACTGTTCTTAAGTCTCCCTGATGCTCATATGCATGTTTTTTTGCCTTTTTTGTTGTTTTTTTATTCTAATTCATGCGTCTCCCCCTACTTACACCCAGTAAACATTGTGTCAATCTTAAATCTTGTGCCTTTTTCTTTCTTTCTCCTAATGTTTATGACTTCTTTCTCTCCTTGGTGCTTCTCATATTTCTTTAAATTGCTAATTCACCCCCCTCCCCCCCCACACACACATACTTGCCTCTCTTTTTCCTTCCTCTCCTCCTCTGATTACAGATGGTGTGACCCTCACATTACACATCATAAATTATTGAGGTGAAACTGAGCTTTGCCCCACAAATCACAGGCCTGGTCTCAGCTCCATGTCCCCACCTCTTCCCCTTCATCTCAACCTCTGGCAGTGGATACGATTGCTGAAGGCAACATGAGGTTTAGGATCCTCTTCATTAATCTCCAGGAATTGTGGTCATTGTAACTGAGCAGCTCTGGTCTCTGGTTACATTAGCTGGGGCTTGTTTTGGTCAATTCCAGGCTCCACACCTACCCCTGAGCTGCAGACTGGTACTGGCCCGGGGACAGTTGGTACCAGAGAGAAAAAAGAAAAAAACACAATATTCATTATTTTAGTTTTATTCATAATCACTTGTATTTTGTAAAACTAGATTCTTGTTGTTTGTCAAGTTGCTCGGTCACAGGTGAAAAATTCAATCCGCTACATTTTTAAAGTGCCGACTGCTAAATTAAACCCCCCCAAGCTGGCAAAAAACTTGGAAGGTTTTTTTTTTGCAAAAAAGAGCCAGTGAGGAAACGGAAGAGCCTTCAACTTAAAAAAAAAAAAAGAAAGCTGCATTTAATAGACATAAACCAGGAGTCTTTACTCTAAATATGGATTTACCTCAACCCATATTCCACACACCATAATAATAATGCATAATATTCAGCAACTGACTGTCTAATGTTATGAGGATGCTGCTAATAAAGTTGTTCAAACTGTGGATTCACCTTTATCATATTTAAAAAAATACCAGTTTTTGTGACAGTTACTCTTTTTGTATTTATCCGTCGCACCTAAAAAGTTGGACAAGGCTGAAGTTGGCATCCAGTTTTTTAGCTTCCATTTCAACAGTTATGGGTTTGGGGAAAATCTAGATCACATTTGAATGGGTACTACATGGAATCTAGAGTGCAGATAAAGTTTTAAACAGATATTTTTATTTTATTTAATCCTCAAAGTTTAGAGAAACTATTAGGTAAAAAGAAAAATTAAATCGGACGTCCACTTCAGCCTCATACAGGACGGTCCATGAAAATCTTGTCTGACATGAATCCGGTCGTTGCCTGAAAAAGGTTGGGGATCACTGGTGTACGGTACATTATTGTCGCCAAAACATGTGTCTCAAATGGATGGTGAGAGGTCAATAAAAATGTTTGCTAATATTTTAAATTTTCTTTTTCTTTTTGGGTGTAGTATTCACAAACAAAAAAGAAGTCTGGAGAAGCGCAAGACACGAAATGTCCATAAAACGTATTAAAACATCGAGTAAATGTAAAGGAACATTTTCAAAATATATTATATATTAAAGATTCCCTTATAGATATTTCTTTAATGATGACTTTCTGGCAGAGCGAGGTCCATAAGAAGTAACAATGTTGGAGGGACTAAATGGGAAACAAACAGGAACTCAATTTTCTTCCTATACTAAAGAAAATAATTGCTCAAAACACTGTAGAGTAAATTGTAGTTTGAGACTTTTCCCAAGGGCATGTCAGCTCCTGATAAAAATCTGTTAAACTGATGAACGATGGAACATTTTTAGTCTTGCTGTTAGTGTGTCTGACTTGTGTCTCTGCATTCCATCTTATAATGCTTTAAAGAGAGGTTCTCTGGCTATCAGCAACAGCATAGTTGTGTGTGTGTGTGTGTGCATGTGTGTGAGTGTGTATGTGCATTTCAAATCAATAAGCCTCAATGCCCTGCATTTTTAAGTCATCTGGGTACCTAGAAGGGAAGATGTTGGGAATTCACACACACACAAATAAACACACCTGTATGAACCTTACTATATTAATATATTATTATATTATATGAACATTATTCTCCATTTAAGAACAAATACATTGAGTGTATTTAAGTTTTTTATTTTTGGTATACTTAACTATGTTTATAAGGATCACAAATCAGTGACCTCTTACATCACTAATATTAGTACTAGTCTGGTACATGAAGCAAATATCAGAATTATGGAGTCCTTGTTACGGCCCTACCCTGTGGGGACCCTAACCCAATGCATGTTGAACTCTGACAGGGCTGCCCTCTGTCACTGGCTTTGTTAATATTCTTTTTGGACAGAATTCCTAGGCGCAGCCAGGGCCCACAGGATTTTCTCTCTACTTTTTGCAGATGATGTTGTCCTGTTGGCTTCATGGAAGCAAGACCTCCAGTGTGTGTTGGACAGACAAGTGTGAAGTGGCTAGATTGAGGGTCAGGACTGCCAAGTCTAAGACCATGGTTCTTGACTAGACAAAGGTAGTGTGTTGTCTCTCGGTGGACTCCTACGCCAGATGGAGGAGTTTAGGTATCTTGGTCTCTTGCCAACGACTAAGGAAAGAACATAAGATTGAGATGGGGATTGATGCAGTGTTTGTTGTGTCAGATCTGTCGTGGTAAAGAGTCAGAATTTACTGTATTTGGAGCCAGGTTACTCCTCATTCTAATAAATTAAACACGTCTGATCCAGGTGATGACCAGCAAGACGTGCAGGGATCTCGAGGACCAATCTCGAGGACCAGGATTGGACAGCTATGCTATACAGTGTCTATTTTAATGAAGGTTTGATAGTTAAAATTCTGGACAGTAGTTGGTAAAAAATATCAGATCTGCATCAATTTTAACTGAAAAATTAGGGAATGCAAACTTGTAACCATTGATACTGACTCTCAGTCACTGACTCTCAGGAAGCATTTAAGATACATTATGAAACCAGTCTGCTTTTAAATGGGCATACTTATTGGTATCTGTCTGTTGTAGCTCGCAGCAGAAGCGGTAAATTACTAATTTTGCTTGAGTTGACAAATGTGACTGGAGTATGACACTGAGTTGAGAAATAAAATGCATTCACATTGCAAGCCATTGATGCAGGGACTGATGCAGGCACTGCCATAGCAACAGTCCCTTGAAAAAAAGGATTGTTGAAAATTATGGGTGACTCACATATGTCAGGTCAGACTAAGTCTGGGTGCCATCTTCAAAGGAATGCATGATCTATATAAGACTCTAACCTATTAGCTTTGTTTGCACGTGTTTAATGCATGTGCTCATTTAGCATAAAATTTAGTGCAGAGAATGTATATAACCTATTGCTCGCCCAGGAATTAGTCTGAGCCCATTTTTTAATGACAGTAAAATGAAATGTGTACATTGACTGCTTTCTTAAAAGCCAGGAAAAGTAAAATGCTTATGCTCTGCTTTTTGGGCTTTTTATATAGTCTTTGCAGCATTTTCCACTCAATAGCCATATGTATTGGTAGGCTATGCATATGAAAGCATGTTGACGCAGTATTGTTCAGTTTGCCATGCATGACTTTTGAGCAATTGTTATTTATTTTGTACCTCCAGGACTAGCTCTGTATTATCTAATGACAACTGTTTTAAGAAATGTTTTTATGAAGTTCTGTACTTTTTAAATTACACTTTTAACAATTTTGTCCACAGAAGATGATTTACATTAAATAAATATTAATTTTTGAATAACAACTAATTTCAGGATGCACACCATTTTCATATGAGTGAAAAGGTCTGTTAGTGCACTTCATTTGTGCTTCGTCTAATTTGAGATGTAGAATTTGACAGTTTGATCACACTTCCTTTTCTCTGTAGTTGTTTATCAAGTAAATATCAAACAGAGGAACTACCTCACTTTGACATTTTCTATAAAATAATTACAGGGTGGTAGCAAAAAAATTATTAATTGTGGTTTGTCATTAACATTTCTGTTCAATTGTCATATTTTCCCATTGATTTATTCATCTGTTCATTAAACTACTGGAAGTCCAAACTTAACACACTTGAGCTACTTCCATACGTGAAAACTAAATGTAATGTCTTGCTTCCCGTTTTTCAAACCTCAAAATAGATTACTTAGCCAAGCAGAAACCTTAGTTAGAAACTAGCAAAAAACTGAATTGGAATCTAATCTCTAATGAGGCTCAGAATATATTTCAAAATCCATCTACAAAACCAAAGCATTACTGTCTGTAATGTACAAGGGATGCTTTGAATTTATTATGGGATGACCACAGTAAGGCTGGGTATCACCAATAATTTCCAGAATCGATTAAATTTTTTTTCCGATTCTTTCAATCTACTTGATTCAATTGAATTCAATTTGATTCAATTTTGAATATACACACGTTAAACATTTGGACATATTTGTTTCAGTTTCAGTTTCAGGTTAGTTTATTTCAAACACAAATGAAAAATCAACACAACACTGGTTTAAAAAAGACATAAAACAACACAGTGTGCTTTTTTTTTTTCTTTTTTTTTTTTTTAACTTGTCCTGTCCAACAGCTAGGCAGGCAAATGAGAGCTGAGGGCCTCTTGTGTTGGACGTATTTTACTTTAACAAGAGGGGTTATTAATCTTCAGACAAACCAAAGGTATGACTGAATAAACCCCTTTTGTAATTGAGGCCAAACTTTATTAATTTCAACCATGTTTGAAAATCTTTGGTGTTGGACCGGACGGAAAAGGAAAGAACGGAAGAAGAGAGAGGGATGTTAGAGGGGGGGGGGGGGGGGGGGGGGGGGGGTGATAGTGAGATGGGGGGGGGGGGGGGTAAGACCGTGAAGCAAGATAGAGCAGACAGGTTTACTGGTTGTTTATCATTACGGTATGGTTCAAATGTAGTACAAAAAGGGCGGGGCCTGTCCACACACACTCAAATGTTATCAACATACCTGCTAGCTGCAAAAATGTCCACATGTCAACATGTACACAAAACAGATAGTGTTCACCAACGCATACCTATGCCTTTAAACCAACTAGTGTGAAATCTTTCATTCATTCAATCATGAAAACTATTAGTGCAAAGGTGAGCTAACACCTGTGTTCAGGTGAGTGTTTATGTTCTTCTAAAATGGATGGTGGAATGTGAAAAGAAGGAGGAGGAGGAGCGCCCAGCCACCCCCACACCCAGACCCCCGCCGCAGCAGCAGCGGCAGCCGGAATCCCCCCAACGCCACACGGGAACAGGCAGGGAACAACCGCCCCCCGGGCGACCAAGACCGCCATCCAGGCCAGGGCCAGCAGGACCGCCGCGAGGCCCCCAGAGCCAGAGAGCAGGGAGGCGCGGAGGGAAAGAGAGCGCCGCCCCAGCCCAACCAGGAAAGCAGCCCCCCCGCCGCGCCGGGAGAGCCCAACGCAGGGCCCCACCGGAGAAGGACGCCCACAGCCCCAGACGAGCACCCCACCACCACCCAGGAGTTCCGGGCATCCCCCCGCCCCAACCCCAGGTACGAGCCAGGACCCCCCAAGGGAGACCCGCTCCGCACTCCAGGCAGCCACCCACCCGGCCCACGGTTGGTCCAGGGAGGAGCGAGGCGCCCCCGCCCAGGAGGGGGGAACCCCGGGGGAAAAAAGGGGGCCCACAAGGGGTGTTGTAAATATGGCCCGACCAGGCTCGGCCACTGTTGGAAGTTTGGCGGGGCCCAGCGCTCAGGGGCAAGGACCAGGACCCACCCCCCAGGGACACGAACACCCCCGGCTCAGGTGTAATGTGAGCCCCCCCACCGTGCGGAGAGAGCACCGCCGAGCCCAGGAAGCCGGCACCCAGGGGACACGGCCGCCGTCGCCAAGGGGCCCGCACCCCCCACCAGGGAAGGGGTAGGGGACAGATGGACCCAGGTCCCACCTTCCTTGCAAAATGTGTGTGCGTGTATGTGTGTTTAACAGGGTGTGTGTGTGCATGTGTGTGTGTTTATGTTGGAATGTATATATTGAAGGGGGAGGGGTGTGTGTACTAAGGGGGGTGCAGTTAAAATTGGCGAGTAGGGCACTAAGGGGACATCTCCTGATTACTCACAGTGATGTCCCCTCACCCTCCCCACCAAGGGGCCCTAAATGTCAAAGGTGCGGTTAAAATTGGCGGGTAGGGTGCTAGGAGGACATCTGCTGCTTGCTGGCAGTGATGTCCAAGCACCCCCCCTACCAAGGACCCTACATGTCTAAGGTGCAAATAAAACCGAAAGAGGGGGGGCCCACTCCATACGGCAACCATAGGAGGGGGGCCACTGCCAAGTAGCTCCCCCCCTAGGCGCATCGCAGGCTAGACCCCCCACCCCCTCACCCTAATATGAGGTTATATGAGGAAGGGGGTAAGTTGGGGACAGCTGGTAGACTGTCCCCCGGTGGTCAAACAGCTGTCCCCCAGCCCCCCCCCCCCCCAGCAAACGGGCCAGGCCCACCCAGCCCAGGGGCCCCACCCCCGGAGGCGCCGACACCCCAGGCCCGGCACCCCCCACCCCACACAGAGAGAGAGAGGAGCCAGAAAGCGTCGCCCCCCCCCCGGAGCAAGCCCAGGCCCCCACCCCCGAACGCCGGCCCTAGAAGAGCTCTGGTCAGGCCTTGACGGGACCGAGGCAGCCAACCGGCCGAGGCAACCACCGATTGCCTCAGCGGAGACCCCGACCCTTCAGCCCCCCCGCCCCGTACCAATAATGGCCCCCCCTCCCCCCCTGAACGCCCCCCCACAGGACAGGGCCGACAAGCCCCCCACCCACAACACAGTGTGCTTGAAAAGGAGTGGGTTGAAGAGAAATCTTGTCTGCTCCCACCCTTTTTTACAAAACCTGGTGATGTGCGTATTCAATAGTACGAAACATTCACGGTATAATTCTGCATGGCAAGGCAAGGCAAGTTTATTTATATAGCACATTTCCTGTACAGAGACAATTCAACTATGCAATGGCAACTATGCAAAAGTGACATTTTTTGTTTAATTAATCGTTTCTGGCCTTATACAGTACTATTAGTGAAGACATATTTGTATAAAAATACATTAATAATCTAAATATGTTTCATATTTATCTGATACAATTCACATACTGTAAATGTTATTATTGAAATAAAAAACCAATGAGATTGTTAAAACCATACAGTTACATGGTTTCTCAAATGGAGAAGCTCCAACAAAAATGAGCAGATCTTTAACATTGTAAAGGCTCTATAGTGGCTCAAATTGAAAAAAGAAATGTTCTGCCTGTCCTGGAGGGCATTTCAGTTTGGTGACTAGGTGGAGCTCACGGTGTAGCATTACACAAATAAATGTGTTTTAGACCACAAATGGTTACTTATAATTTTTTTTTTTAAAGAGTTTGGAAAATCCATGCCTGTGAGTATACAAAGCTGTTCATTTAGTCATTAATGTACGTTTAGGTTGAACGAGTGTTAGCATTAGCCATCCTATGGGAAACTCCATTATGCATTAGCATCAAGCTAGCAGACTTTGACTTACATGGTGTTATGCGTTAGGTAAATGGCATATACTTTTATAGCACTTTTCTACCTTCTTTTGAAGGCACAAAGCGCTTTACAGTCACAGACCCATTCACCCATTCAAGGTGGGTGGGGTTCAGTGTCTTGCCCAAGGACACTTCGACACATGGGCGGGTAAGGCGGGAATCGAACCTGGAATATTCCGATTGGAAGTCGACCGCCCTCCCACTGCACCACGGTCACCACAAAAGGAAGGGCATAAAAGATCGATCACTACTTTTATAGATCGATTATTAATATTGTAGCGACCTTGGATTTAGCCCCGCCTTCAGCCCGTAAGACCCATGGGAAGTGGGGAAACTTGGTGTGAAAACCATGAGTGGGAGAGCTGGGAACACAAGTGACATCCATGCTGTTTGGCTGTTTGTGGTGTGTTCGAATAAATGGGCGTTGATGCTGAAAAGGAGATCTGCTTCTCTGCCTACTTCTTCCTCTCTGAGCTTGTCCGGGGTTGTGCGGTGAATGGGGCAGGGACAGCTCTCCAATGAAGCCACTTAATTAGCAGTTCGGTTATAGTGACGTACCAGCTGGGACGTTACAGTATATTAGGCTTGGATCAGATCAGATCGCTTAATTGATTTTATCAACCCAGCACTAGGCTTGCACAGTCACCAAACGACTTGTCCGCCATTTTGTGGCAGATTCTATAGGAAACGAAATCTTTTGTTTGAAGAAGCGGCATAAAGTTTCATACAGTCTACAATCCAAAGTTTCATTAACCTTTGACCTTGGCCTTGGCTTTGACCATCTTGGATTTCTTAAAAAAAAAAACTTTTGTTAGTACCTTTTACAAATTTAACGTCTTCCTATGCATTTCGACCTATCCCTTCCTAACTCCTCAAGCATCATAGGGAAGCGATTTGGGAAAAAATGTTGGATTTAGAAGTTGTCAATTTTGAATAATGTTATGGCGAGCTTACAAAAGTGTAGTTACCCTGGTGCTCGCTCATTTTGTTTTTACAGAATATTGTGACAATTGAATTCATGAATAGTTTGATCATGGTGAATGACACGATATGCCATACAATGTAGACTTATTAGAAATGTGGGCAACTGAGAGAAACCTGTCAAGAGGGTTATTAACACAGCCCAGAAAATTGTTGGCTGCTTCTTGCACCCTCCCCTCGAGACCATGTCAATGTCACACTACCAAAGAAATAACCACCAGCAGTCCTCCGCGATCCCACCCACCCCGCCCACCACATGTTTGACCTGCTGCCCTTCAATCAGATCCCACACTACCATTTATTTATTTTCCAAGTTTGGATTTGAGAATTCTTGTCATGTCTTGAAATCAAAGGAATTTGCTCAGAACGGGTCCATTTTCCTTTTTGGTTTTGCAGCTTGACCTCAGAATTGTTAGGAATGATAAAAATTGTGTATGTCAATACACAATTTGGCACAAGTATTTATTTGTATTATAATAAGGGGAGCCACATTCCCTTATACTTCCTGTGAACAAATCCCTGCAGCTTCCCCCTGGCACTGTTGTTTCAGTGTCTCATGTATCCTTCAGCACTGTTCTTGCTTTTCATTCTTTGCAGAGTTTTGAAATTTCCAATACCCACATCCTAAATTACTCACTTGTCCCAGTTTTTGGCCTATGCCTTATTTTTTTTCTTTTTGCCTTTACTTTCTTACTTTCTGCAGGTTTTTATGATCCATCTACAGTAGTACTGACTGAGGAGTGAGGCAAGAAGTTTTACACTAAACCCTCCCGCTGCATCCATGCCGCCACCTGCAGACATCGTCAAGGTGGCCATTGAATGGCCGGGGGCGTTCCCCAAGCTTATGGAGATTGACCAGGTAGGTACTAACACGACCTAAAAAAAATCTATGCATGCCTCATCTTATGTACTTGTACTACATGTACAAATGACAATAAACTCTGAACCTTATATTGTTCCTGATTGTTGAACAGTGTTCTGTTACACTGTAAACAATGCCTCAAAAGGGCAGGGCGGACATGATCAGGGTAAGATGCTGCTCTGGCATTCTTATCATCAATTTGTCCAATTAAACTCAAGGAAGGGCCCTTAATTAAAGATTTGACAACTAAAGCAGCCGCAGCATCCAATTGTTCAACTATGTAAACAAGGGGGCTCAGAGGACGCTCCTAATCCAAATATGCACAAACATGGACAATTATTTATGTATCTATTTGCTTATTTGTTTGTTTTACCTGATATTTGGTGAGCTGTAATTGTACTGTTTTCATTGGGCTGCCATGATTAGTGAATTTTTCCTTGTGAAATAAATAAAGTTCAATTCAATTTAACAAGATTCTCAGACCTAGACCAAAATGATGGCATCCCATCCATCCGTCCGTCTGTCCGTCCTTCCATCCATCCATCCATCCATCCATCCATCCATCCATCCATCCATCCATCCATCCACATGTGCATCCATCCGTAAATCCATCCATCCACATGTCCATCCATCCGTCTGTCTGTCCAACCGTCCGTCTGTCCATTCATCCATCCATCCATTCATGCATCTTCTGAAGCCGCTGAATCTCTTTTGAATTGAAGGCCAGGGGTTGATGGAGCTACTTTTGAGCAAAGGCTGGGTACACCCGAGACAAGTCGGCAGTCTATCGGAGGTCATGGTGGTACCCGTGACTTCATATTTTGCTTCATAACCTTTTGAGGGAATCACTGATAGAAAACTGTCAATGAGACTCCTGCACCTGTCAACTCCTCATGAGCAGACTGCTCCTGTTGGTTTGAAGAGTGCTTTTTCCAGACAGCATGTAACAGTACCTTCTAATGAAGCTCAATAGGATTTAGAAATAGATCAAGGGTCATAGAATGCCACTGTAGATTTTCTTCTCAGCCAGTTTTGGGTGTTTGTAGCGGTGTGCTCTGGGTCATTGTCCTATTGCAAGACCCATGACCTGGAACTGAGACCAAGCTTTCTGACTCAGGCCAACACATTTCTCTCGATAATCCCTTGACAGTCTTGGGATTTCATTTTACTTAGATGCAGCGAAGCAATCCCAAAACGTAACAGAGCTTCCTCCATATTTCACAGGAGGGACCATGTTCTTTTCTTGATATGCTTCATTTTTTGAATCTGTGAACATGGAGCTTATGTACCCTTGCAAGATGTTCCATTTTTTTGTCTCAGATGTCCATAGGGCATTCTCCCAGTAACTAACGGATTATCAACAAGTAGTTTGGCAAATTCCAGTCTGGCTTTCTTACGATTTGTTTTCTGCAATGGTGTCCTCCTGGGTTGTTTCCCCTTGAGTTTAGTTTGGCTCACAGGACTGATGGTGGAATCTGACACTGATGTTCATTGAGCTTGAACTTCACCTTTGAACTCTTTAGAAGTTTTTCTCTCCTCTTTTGTTACCATATGTATTTTCCGTCTCTTTGATTGGTCATCAAATTTCTCTCTGTGGTCACGTCTAGGGAGGTTGCCTACAGTCCCATAAATCTTACATTTCTGAATAATATGTGAAACTGTTGTCACAGGACTATCAAGCTGCTTGAAAGCTCTTATAACCTTAACCTTTTATGTGCTTGACTATAACTTTATCTCTGTCCTCCTTGGACAACTCTTTCCTTCACTTCCTCTCCGTCATGTCACCAAACATCACAGTGACCACATGTAGCTCTATAGGCACACCGACTGATTACAACTTTGTCAACAAATGTGAATTAGCGGACACACCTTGGATTAAGATGTCCCTTTGATCTTTCAATCCAGAATGATAGGTCTTCTTAGCGGATAACCCTGTGAATAAAGCTGAAAGGACCCCTACTCACTTTTGGATTTTAAATAATAAAGATGAGCCGTTTTTGCCTTTTCTTTTCAGAAGGTCTTGATTCATCCTCTTGCCTCTTCCCTTTGCTATCCCACACTCTCTTATCATTCTCTTGTCCCACCTGTTTTCTCCAGCCATTCTTTGTCCCTTATTGCTTTTGCTCTCATTCATTCCCCCACACTCTCCTCCTCCCTTTGTTGTTGTGGTGAAACTCACATTGTGCCTCTTCTTTTCTTGTCTTTCAGCGTCACCTCCCTCCTCTTCCTCCTCTTTCTTTTAACAATAGACAGTGCTGTAGCGTATGGATTCGCGAGTAACGGCTATGGAGAGTTGATGCCTTGAGACCAATAGAAACGGCATTCCTTTCAAAAATACAAACTTGTTTAGCTGTGTTTATTGTTAACACTGGTGCAAACTGTCTTGTGTGATTGTTTTTCTGCGGTTATGTCTGTGTCGCAGCATACCTAGTTGTTGATGCTTCTTTGGGTTTACATGTTGCAAAAGAAAGCAGAAACAAAGGATTATTTCTTGAGTTGTATTGGTGGGATTAGAAAAGGTTGGCAGAGTATTGAAATCTTTCATGTTAATAAAGTAATCTACTCTTTTGTTACTGCTGTATACATTTTTATAAATCACTGTTGGGTCATTTCATACAAGGTCATTTTTAGCTTTCAATTTAGACCATGAATTCAGTTTGGATCCTAATTCAGTGAACAAAGACATCCCAGATGACCTTTTTTAGGTTTTCATTCTTACATATTAATCTCGACGAATCATATGTCTATATAGATGTCTGTCTATATTTTCTTTTTCAAACAGAACTTAGCCCTATACATTAAACATGCTTGTGTATATGCTTTGGGGAAAATTACAAATGACTTTTTAAAGTTCTAAGTGTGATTTTATGTGATGAAAGCTCAAATCCAAATTGCAGCAAATTGGTTAATATTTTTTACTTAGTTGTGTCCTTTCACAGCAAAAAGATTCTATATCTACCGAAATCAAAGAAATAATACATTCAGAAATCTCAGTTTTAAAGATACTTTTGATACTAAATTGGTAAGGGCTGCATGGAAATGTATAAGTGAAACATAATTGTAGTACTGTATTTTATCTGCGCTTTTCCAGACGTTCAAAGTGCTTATATATGTCCATTATTCATTCACCTCATTCATATTTGTAAGACCTCCACAAATGCCAACAAAAGTCTTATGAATGTCTCAAAGGCCTTAGATATGCCTGTAAATGTCTTCATAGCAGTATATTATCACTTATGAGGCACAAGTAGAATATCTAAAATTGCTAATGAAAGTCTAATATTATCCTATAAAGGCCATAAAACAGATTACTAATGCTTGTCAATGTCTTATAACTAGATTATTAAGGAATCTTATGGTAAAACTTTACCAAATATTTAAATCTATATTTTAAAACTTGTCTGTAGGCTTTATTTTTATTCTTGAACTTTTTCAATTGAAAATTTGATTCTTGTTGAAAATTACAGTCAGTGTTGTTCTTTTTTTTATCTGTGTTACATCAGAATTCACATCTGTTACTTTATTTTATTTTAATATTTCAATGTAATTGTAAATGAGACTTGCTTTAATGGAAATCATTTAGGAGTTTTACAGTTTTCAAAATGACAGACATAATTCCCTCTTCTGGTTTACAGAAATGCCTGTACACACAGTCATGATGAATGAAAGGAGCTTAAGACATGATCGGAATTCCCACATTCATACATTCCCGTGGAAAAGCGGTCCTAGAAGGCAACTTCTCATTCTGTCATTCCTGTTTTGGATATCAATTTCAGCCCACTCTCAGCTAAACTCTGAATTCTGAAGTCAAGCCAAGAGGGCAAACTAAATGTAGCTTTGTTTTTTTCAACAGAAAAAGCCTCTCTCAGCCATCATAAAGGAGGTTTGTGATGGGTAAGTCTGCACTGTTGCTTTTAAAAATGCATTTTAAAATAAATAAAATTCCTATGAAAATCCTACAAGATCCATAATGATAATAAATTATGTGGGTTTTTTTCTTCATAATTTGATGCCTCTAGGTGGTCCTTGGGAAGCAATGAAAACTTTGCTTTGCAGATTGCTGATTCAACAAATTTCTACATAACAGAAAAGGTTTTTTATTTTATTTAATATAAGTAAAAATATGCATCATGAGGAAAGCAGAAGGCTGGAAGGATGTGGTTTTAACTTTTTGGATCATGAAAATTCTTCACAGAATCGGAACAACATCAAGAATGGCTCTATTCTCCGCTTAACCACCTCTCCTGTAAGTCTGAGTGTTTTTTATTCACAACCTAATTCCAATTTGTGTTCACATCCTGATCTCTGTTTGTGTTTTTACCGTTCAGTACCAGACCGCACTCCAGCTTCATGAACGAATCCAGTCGTCCAGCATGGATGCAAAGCTTGAGGCGCTGAAAGACTTGGCCAATGCCTCCCGGGATATCACCTTTGCACAGGAGTTCATTAACCTGGACGGCATCTCGCTTCTTACTCAGATGGTGGAGAGTGGGACTGAGTAAGTCAGAGGTCTTTTTGCCCCACTTTTGCAGCTGTTAATGCATTTTTCCTCTCAGGCAAAGGAGATTTCAATTCTTTGTGTCTTTTTGTCTTTGCGTGTGTTTTTTTTGCTTTTGTCTTTAGCCGATAAATGTTGCAAATATTTTTGAACCCTAAATTCTTAATACTCTTAATACTAATTGATTAAAAACTGATTACTTTTATTTGTGAAAATATGCTGTCTGCCAAGTGCAGTTTAGCAAATTGGTACAATTGCAGCCTATATAAAGTCCACACTGATCATCTTTTGATCTATTGGAAAAGTGTTCCCAATGGCCTATTAATTACGATTATGCTGTTTTTTTAGCCAAAAATAAAAACAAAAACCGTGTTTCTGTCTTGGACATAGTCTCTGCAGTGCTGCAATTAAAATTCCCCTCGAAATTGTAAACGGGACTGTTGATGCTGAATTTTCTACGTCACAAATAAGCATTTTTCCATCTGCTCCCCATTCACAACAGTTTGAATAAAGACTTTTTCAACTTAATTTTCTTTATATGAAATGGCCCAAGAACATGACAAAAACACCATTATCATCAGAGTGGGTCTTTACAGTTTCCTCGCGCCTTATCGCTAAAAAAAACAAAAAACAATCTACACAAATCTGCATGTTGGCATAAAAAGGTGATGTTCTGGAGTTGCACTTTTCTGTATCCCTCATGAAAATATTAACTTATGCTACAATTTTTATTTTAAATCTAGTAGTGCAGCTGTTCAGCTCGAAATGCTGTGGAACAGATGTACGGCTTTTTCGGCACTAAGAGGCGAATAAATGGTCTATTTTTGAACTTATTTGATAAAATATAAGGCTCATGAAGTGAGACAAAAGAGTCTGAGATAAGTCCTTGAGTCAGACTTAATTAACTGCATTCACAGAAACTCCAGGACCTTTTCGTAACACGCTACACGTTAGCCGTGTTAGCATGTTCACAATACATGTAACTCCAAGCCTAAAAAAACAGACTGATTCCGCTAAAACATACGTAACTGTACTGTAAAGTGTTGCCAAGTTGCGGTTGCCGAAAGAATGTCAATACTGAAGCTGAAGGATTACATTTGTTGCACAATAACACCTGATTAAAAAAACCTCAAAGCTTCATGTCCACATTTTTTGTGAGCCTCTGCAGAATTATTATTGTAACTATAACCACATCAACCTGATGCAAGGATGTCCAAGAAGGAAGACTTTGGACCAAGTTTGCCGTAGAAAGGTGTCAGACACATTTTCCTCATCAGGGTTTGATGTTTAGATATATTTAGAGAAAAATGTTTATCACTCAAGTGGCATGTCATTTTGAAACTTTAGTGTCTTAAAGGGGGACTGAAGGCTCTGGAGAACCTTTTCTCTCAGGATAAAGTGAGAATCCATTATGCTGAGGTGACATTTTCTCAGCCTCGGTGCCTGGGGAGTGAAAAGTGGGTTCACTTCTTTTTGTGCTTGTGCATCAGAAGCACACCGTGCCTCTTATAGGCAGACAAAGCGAAGATGAGACTGTGCAAATGTAGACGCTTTCACAAGCTGACATGTGGCACAAGCTTGCAGCTGCCAGGCATTCTCAGTGGCTTCTTTTTCTGCTTCCTGCAATTCTCATTATCTAACTTCCCACAACAGAAGAGGAAGAGAGGAAGAGATCATGAAATGATTTATTCAGATTGAATGTTTGTGCACAAATGTTCCAAATTTCATCTTACTAGTCAGACAGTAAGACGAGCATAAAAAGCTGTTATTCTTGCTTGCAATACTATTATAGCAAGACTTCCTTTTTTTAAATTAAAGCCTCATGTTTTATTTTTTAGGAGTATTTTTCAAATATCTTAATTTCTCTAAACAGAATCACTGAAGCAGCACAGACGTTAATGTATTCCACTGCGCTCTTGGCCCTTTGAGAAAATATTACTTTATGTAAATCAGCATTGCTGGGTATTCAGCTATGGAGACACTGAGAATGGCGTGTTTGTGTGGATCTGCTTCACCGTTACGATTCATAGATATGCATAACGATACAAAACACACACGCGCGTCATTGCATCTGCCAGGAAACCTGGTGCAAGATAATTATTTAGGAGCAGCGGGTCTTAAAGTACCCTGTTGGCTGGGCGGCACTGTGATTTAATCAGTTTTGCCAAACACGTGGTGAAGTGTCCACGTGAAAAGCCAGTTTGTGCTGTTGTCCTCTTGAACGTCTCAAGGCATGGACAGATATCACCATCTTCTGGTCAAACAAGGAACAGCAGCATTTCTTCAGTTAAACGTGAGCTTTCTGGCACATGATATTGAGACGGCCTCCATTCTTTCTTCTGAAAATGGGTGTCATTTTCTTATTTTTTGAAAAAAATAGTGTCAGACTGAGGTAAGAGTGTTGTTTTAACCAATAGATGATGTGCAACTTGTTCAAGTTTTCAAAGGAGCAGAAATCATTACTTTCGAGTTGCCACTTTATTCATGTTAAATTAGAAATTGAAAATATTCTCTAAATTTTAGTACCAACCAATATTTGTTTGGTTATGAAAACAGTTTTTAAAACTATCAGAGCTGTGTGACGTCACACATAGAAAACGAAATGAAGTCAGCTTTTTTTGTTATGCGATACAGACACCGCCATGTTGGAACCAAACAGTGATTGGTTAGAGTAGATGTAAGTCATCATTTCGATGGCCACCACTTCGCCAATCAGGAGCCAGCTTGTTGGAAGACCACACCCCCACCATCTAAAAAGCATTCATGGGAGAATCTGTCAATCAAATGCTTTGAACGTTTAAAGGAAAGGATGAAAAAATAAGAATTATCAATAAGATGTTAAAAGATATCAATAAAAGAATAAGAAAAAAGAAGAAGAAAAAAGATATCAGAGCAGGAATGGTTATTCTGATGAATAGAATGGAGCCAGAGGTACTTTCTGTTTGGAACGCAAAGGGGGAGGGGTCACTCAGTCCGGTTCCCATATACCGTACAATCAATGCTTCGATAAATAAATAAACAAACTGAATAGTCCACCCCCACAATAAATGATTTTAAGGAAAAATTAAGCCATGGATTTGATACATTTATAATGCATTTTTAAGTAAAAATTGCTTACAATTATTATTATAAATATATTTTTTTGGTTCCTTTCAGGTGAAGAAGATGCTGAAATTTTTCTAGATTTTTCATATGAACATTCAAAACTTACAGAAATAAAAAAAAATATTTATTTTTATACAAATAACAAGTTCAAATAAAAGTACTGATTAGTTATAATTACCAGGTTAAGACAATTCCATAAATTGTTTTTGGATATATATAAATACCTTTTTTGTGCTTGGAGTTTTCCTTTCTTTCCTCAATATTTCTGCTTCGCATGCTTCCTGTAGCCGAATAGACCAAGTTATCTTTAGCCTATTGAAGTTCTGTTTTGTTTTAACCTGTGATTCATTTTGTTACAAAAACAGTCAGTTTGACTTGATGGAAGACTAGACTCCTTTCTGGTCTCTGCCAGCGGGGTTTTGGACTCATGTGTGTTGTTCCCTGTTCCGTCCTTGTTAAGAATTTAAGTTAATGCTGTTTTCTTACCAAATGTGACACCAAAGTTTTTCAAATGTTTGCAGGCGCTATCAGAAACTACAGAAGATTATGAAGCCCTGGTAAGCCCCTCCCTTTCCCACTCCCCCCGCAATCGTACAATGTCCTTTGCTCTTCCTCACCTGCTGGTTGCGTCTGCATGATTAAGACCGACCGTGGTGCCTTGTGGGAGTTTTTAACCGACTCGTTTAACTAACTGGCTTTCGTTCTTAAATGAGTGTTGCATGTGGTCAAAATAACTCTCAGGTTCTTAAGCACAGACTGAAAGAAGGCCAAGATTTACTTTTTAATTCAACTTCTTAAAAAAGAAAAGAAAAGAAGAAGACCAATTTAAAGCATAATTCTTTTAAAGTTTGTTCAAAGTCACTGCTTACTTCATGTTAAATCTTGGTGATCTTTACAAAATGGTGCTCAGGGCGAGGGGGGCTTTCTCTGCACCTATGACCTTTTTCCTCAGCTTCTTGTTGACTTTATAGTTTTTATCATCACAAAATAATCTTACATATATTTGTTTTTGTTCAAATCTGCCAAACAAAAATCAGTTTTCCTGTTTTATTATTTTGTAGTTCTGACCCCTCCAAGGGCCAGTGGTTAAAAAAAAAAAATCAGATGAACCGTGCGTACAGTTTATCCGATTTTTTGTTCTTTTTAACAACTGGCCCCTAGAGGGCTCCGTATTGTAAGGATCTGCTATCCTAAGTTGTAGTTTGTCCAATACCATCTGCAAAAGTCTTTTAGTCTTATACTTGTGGGTTACTAATAATGAATTTTCAACAATCATCTATGAGGTGTCGTTAATCCATTACTCATCCAAGACCGTTAGATTAAAACCTGTGCTAATGAACAAGCCCTGGACATTACAAAAAAACAAAGACCTAAGTGTTCCCTCAAATTATTATTAGTGAGCACAAATTAGTAGGCTATGTTTTTGGACACAACTTGCCACAAATTAATAGTAGGAGTTGAAAATGACAAAATGCTAGTTAGTGTGGAAAAATATAAATTTGTGTGCACAAATGAGCATATTTTATGTGCACAAATTAGCATTTTTCTGTGCACGAATTAGCATTTTATGGGAACAGATTGTTACACTAAGTAAGAGTGGAATAAAATACTAATTTGTGTACACAAAATGCTAATTTGTGCTAGAAAAATACTAATTTGTGTGCACAAACTGCTAATTTGCACTTTTAAAAATGCAGATAAAATCCCAACTTTTGTGGCCACAAAATGCTAATGTGTGCCTACAAAATAAACATTTTTTCACACAAAATAGTATTACTTGGCCACAAATGATTCATTTGAGAGAACAACTTTTTAATTAATTAATGTAATGCTGAACATCGCAGCTTTTTTTCTTTTAATGTTGGAATTTCCAAAGTTCAGCACTCAAATTTGCCTACAGTTACCTTTTTACAGCTTTGTTTCCGAACAATTCCCTCACAACATGTTTTAAATGTAATTATGAACACATACTGCAAGAGTATGTATTTTTTTATTTTTTTCTATTTAAATTCATGGACATAATTACCTAACAAGTAACTTTACGGAAATGAACGTGCGTGTTTTAAGACTCCTGAAGATTAGGATACTTTTCTACCCACAAATTTTTACAGTTTTTTTGGCAAAGGGAGTAACATTGAACTAATGCCAAATGTGGTTAAGACAGTTAAAAGTTTAATTCAATTTAGTAAGAAAATTCTGCAGAATCGGATTTTAGAGTTATGTAAGAGGTATGGAACGTCAAAAGGCGAGTCAAAGCACAAATGAAATCATGAAACTGCCAAAGTAGCATCAGAACATGCAGTTGTTTATGATGCTGTTTTTTTCTAAGGCCATGTGATTCATGGTACCAGTGGAACTACATGACTTTTCTATATAATGTAGCTTCCTATTCCCAACTAAATGGCGCCCAGCATGTGTTCTTTTGGCTCTTATTGTAGGCCTGTCTCCCACTAACTTTACCTCTGTTTCTTTGACTCTTTGCAGCAGCATTGAACTGTTCTCTCCGCTACGTCTCTGCTTCTGCCAACCCCCCCCCCCCTGTCAGGCCATCTGGGCTTTGGAGTCATCTGATAATAACATGTTTCCTGTGGTCTGTTTGTGCTGTCCTGCAGTTTCGGTGACTTGTTGTCCTTTACTCTAACGGCCTTTGTGGAGCTGATGGATCATGGAATTATCTCGTGGGATACTTTCTCTGTGGCTTTCATCAAGAAGGTCAGCCCCAAAAAGATATGCATAAAAAAACAATCATCATGCCATGTCTGGTCACAGGCTTGTAACACATCTTCAAAACCTCTGCAAACATTATACAAACAAACTGTTAAAACCCAACATTGTTCACCATTATCCAATATTACAAAAACGTGGATTACTGCGTTGGGAAAACGTGGTTGAATTTTCAAATCTTTGTCTCATGTACAAAAAATCATTCATGGCTTATCATCCCCTCCTCTTCACCAGTTCATTACCATCCAGATAGCTGATCACAACAGAACTCGGAGTGCAGTCAAAGGAGACTGTACCGTTCCCTGTAGAAAAAGTATTTTTGGTCAGACTGCTTTTTCTGCTAGAGCTGCTACTGAGTGGACCTTCAACCCAATAACTATTAGAAATCAAAACACATATAATTCATTTAAGACACAGTTAAAGAATTGGTTCACTGCTAATTTTACTGAAAATATGGTTTTATATATGGACGTAATCTTATGTAAATATGTTATTTGATTTGGATCTTTTAGGGTGATTTTAACATCTACCTAGGGACTGCAGATGAAAAATTGCCCTTTGGCTAACTCTGGCATATTTACACAAATGTTTGTTAATATGTGCTGTCCCTGTATCTAATGAATAAATAAATCTTTAAAAATAATAATTTCATCATATTCATGCAGGATGGAAGACTTGTTTGACAGTCATGCTTTAATGTCAGTGTTTTTTTATTGTTGCTTTTTTACCACTGACTGTATGTGATACCTGGACCGAGTGAGTATGACGTCACTCATAAAAAATGTGTGTAACTTCCGGGTCCAACGAAATAAAGTCAATTTAGTAGCCATTTTTTCACAATAAGGACGCCACCATGATGGAACCGGAACTTGTCAGTAAGCAGTGATTGGTTGGCGTCAGTTTGAGTCGTCATTCTATTGCAAGTATGCTCACCAATCAGGAGTGAGCTTGTTGGAAGGCCACACCCTTACCAATTAAAATCGGGCTCATCTGTCAAAAAACTGTTTCTAACGTTGGACAAGAGAACATGTAGACTTTTTTTATTGAGGCATCTGATTAGACAGTCTATAACTTGAACTACAGAAACAATATCAGGATGTGATAGTTATCATTCTGACAAATGGAATAAGTAATTGTTGTATATTTCTCTATAGAATTTTGGCTTCTTATCTGGTATGCAATGGAGGAAGGGTCCTTAAGTCCAATTCTGTTAAACAGCCAATGGTTTTTACCTGTTAAATCATTTAAGTTGACTCACTTATTATTTGTTATGCTAGGTGTTTAACCTTTTTCAGTGATTAATATTATTATCATTTAGGATATATTTCCTGCTTTCTTTTGTGCAGATTGCCAGCTTTGTGAACAAGTCGGCCATGGACACGGCAGTGTTGCAGCGCTCCCTGGCCATCCTAGAGTCCATGGTGCTCAACAGTCAGGATCTTTACCACAAGGTGGCGCAAGAAATCACCATTGGACAGCTCATTCCTCATCTCCAGGGGTAAGTAGATGGAGTAACCATTACTTGTCCTTACTTTAAAAAAATTGTTTTTTTAATGTATTTTATATTTCCTGGTTTTAATAATGTTGCTTTGTCTTCTCTTAACTATTCTGAGCTGTTTTATAAATCTTGTCTTTAATATGTTTCTTTTGGGGGGGTTGGGGTTGTGGATTGCAGGACTGACCAGGACATTCAGACTTATACGGTTGCTGTGATCAATGCACTGTTCCTCAAAGCCCCAGAGGAGAAGAGACAGGTGAGGTTAAAGTGTTCATGTTTAGCATATCTACCCTGTACTATCAGTTCATATGGCAATCAGCGGTGTCCTTCTCTGTTATGTTGAAATTTTATAGATAGATGGATAGATGGATAGATGGATGGATGGATGGATATTTGGTCTGTAAATGACTCAATCTATGCAAGTAATAAGATTTTTGTTTTTATGGGAAAGGTGATAATTGGGATGGTTGCCTGTCATTTACAACAAGCCTGTTGCTGACCACGTTATCGCTTACGTCAGAGCCACAACGCTCAACGATGTACTCATTTGTAACAATTGGTGGTAATAATCATTTTTTGTGCAACTCGACCATTCATAAAGTTAATATTCTGACTACTAAGTACAACAGAGCAAAGAAAGTATTTGGCAGTCCCCAAACTTAAAAGTCATCCTCTTAAAATTAGGTGAGATCTGTAAAGTTGATCATAGATACGTTTTATTTGTGAGAGACGGAATGGATTAAAAAAAGAAACATGGAAATCCCATAAATGATTCTTAATTCATTTATTAGTTCAAGGGTTCAGGAAATAAGTATTTGGTCATTAACAAAAGTATACGGTACTTTAATACTTAATATAAATGGCAATGCCAGACAAGACAACCTTGAAATGTTTTTTTACACTACCACTCTTTTGTTGCCCAGGCAGTGTTTGGGATCATTGTCACGCTGGAAGATCCAACCATGTTTTTTTCCTATGGTTCTCACTGATGGAAAGAGGATTTTGTCCAAAATCTCACCATACATGGCCCCATTCATCTCTTCCATAATCATCCTGTCCCCTTTGCAGAAACATAACCCAATCGCATGATGCTTCCACCCCCATGCTTCAAAGTGGTGTTCTTGGGATCCAACTCAGCATTCTTTCCCTCAAAAAAAAGTAAAAGTCAGATTTTTAACAGAGTTCCATTTTGGATCCTTGATATCCTACCAATTGTCCTAGGAATCATCCTGGTGGTCTCTGGCAAACTTTAAAAAGGCTTGGGAATGTGCTGTTCTCAAACTAGAGGACCTTTGAGCCCTGCAGGACTGTAACCATGACATTGTTGTACATTACTATTAGCAACCTTTTTGTCTGAGGTCAAAGCCCTCTCTAGGCCATTGACCAGTTCCCCCCATGTAGTGCTGGACTGTTTCTTCACATTTCCCAAGATTCCACAAAGTGAGATCTTACATGGAACCCCAAATTGAGGGAAATTGTCACTGAATGATGCTTTTTTTCCATATTCTATTCTCACCAAGCTTCTTGCTCACCTGCTTACTTATTTAAAGTATGATGGTGTCTGCGTTTGGCTTTTTTTACTCTGTTTTTTTTTTCTCTTCTCGTTTTCATCACTTACATCTTTATATCAGTCCCAGGTCAAGCACCTCTGCTGTACAACCATACAATCAAAGAACTTACCGGTAGGTTTGGTACAAAGTGACTATGGAAAATCCTTTGGCACTTGGGAGGACTACAAACAAATTTTCTCCATTACCATTTGTGTTCCTCCTCCTCATCTAAATATAGGTTCTTCGGGCCATCTGGCACTGGTAAATGTAAGAAAAAAATCTCAGAGAAGAGGTATCAAAGTTGGTGTACAAGTGGAAAGCCGTCATGTTCATTATGATGTGGGTCAATTTGGCAACTGCCAAATACTTTTTGCCCCACTGTTTTGCTGAAAATGCCATCCACTCTTTGTCCCAAGCACCAAAACAATCAGATCTTGAATCCGTTTTTTCCTGACATCATTTCAAACTTTTTTTGGACCACTACATTCACTCAACTTACCCTCTTTGTCTCTGACCTTGTCTCTTCACTGCACACGACATGGTAGTATGATGAGCACATTGTGGACATCCTAGACTGTCCTCTGACAGTAAGTGCACCCTTGACTAGCACACTCTGTAGTTTGCATTGTAGAAGTCGAGAGTTTGTTTATTTAATTCCTGTATTTAAATTTTTTTTTTTTAGACGATTTTCTAACATACCATGTTTTTTCGGACCATAATGCGCGTTTAAACTATTTCACACTTCTCAAAAATTGACAGATCGCCATATAATCCCATACATCTAATGTATTAATTTTAGTTTTATCTGATACACGCCACTCAAAAATCCTTCAGGTACGACTGTGGTTGGCTACGATACTGCACGCTTGGATGGAATGGCTAAGTCTTATGGCTACCATAATAAGGGGCCTTGCTTTATCATAATGAACTGAAAACATAAGTATATTGTTTGTATTTTATGTGTTCCAACCAATTAATGTCAAGTTATTGTGAAGTAGTTCAATAAAGTTGAAGTATATGTTGCAAATACCTAGATATTGCAGATAAAACAGGCACAAATGGATGACAACAGTTTCCTAGAATATTGAAGTTATTTACAGACATAGACTCCTCTGACCAATACCCTGCTGCCTTTTGCAGTCCTTAGGAATTCTGGGTAGTGTAGTAAACCACATTATACCACAGTTTTGTTTTACTTTATGTGTGGAAATAGGCCATTGATATTGCACCTTATGGTCCGAAAAGAACGGTCTTTTGTTTTTCTAGCCTTTACATGCACACTTGATAGTGTGCCGCAGGCCTTTTCGTTTGCCTTGCTTGTCTAAAGTTTAGCGTAGAGAATCCCCAAATCTCAATTTTTTACCTCAACATATTTATGATCTTACATCATTGTTTTTCTTGTTACCCCCCACCTTTTATTAAATTTCTTTATTTTTTGTCTCTTTCTTCTTCTTTTTCGTCTCTTTCTACAGGAGATGGCCCACATTCTGGCCCAAAAGCAGCTGCGCTCCATCATTCTTACTGTAAGTTCATTTTTATTAGCCGTTGTTTAAACTCGAAGAACAGCATGTTTTACCTTTAAAATGACACTCTTAAATATTCTTACTTACACACCTGTGTCTACTATTTTGCTTCATTTGCTTCCCTATCTGTATATTCCACAAAAATCCTTGACTTCCCTTTTCTTCTGACCTTTTTTCATGCTTACTAAACTAGTTTACCATTTTGTGCAGAATGTGATCCGTAATCCCACACCCATCAATGATGAGATGGCACACCAGCTATATGTGCTGCAGGTGCTCACTTTCAACTTGCTGGAAGACCGGATGATGACCAAGATGGATCCCCAGGACCAGGTCAGTAAAAACTAGTGCTTTGTTATACAAATAAAACTTGGTAGATGTGTTTTTTTTTTTTATTCTAAATATGCAAATTCCAAAAGCTATGTGAATTTATGGCCAGTATTTTTGATTCTTCTTCTTTCTGATTGTTCTTCAGGCTCAAAGAGACATAATCTTTGAGTTGCGGAGAATTGCCTTCGATGTGGAGTGTGAACCCAATAACAGCGGCAGCATCGAGAAACGCAAGTCCATGTACACCCGTGACTACAAAAAGCTGGGTTTTATTGTAAGTTTAACACTTTTTGTTGGTCTTTAAAAAGAAAGGGTTTTTAGTCGTAAGTCAAATCAGTAACTAAATAAATGGATGAAGTTTCTAGTGACTTGATCTGTATGCTGATTCTTCACTGTGACTGAAAAAAATCAGCTAAATCTTTGGTTTCTTTGGTGTTAGCTTGTTTTTAATCCTTTACCCATCTGCAGTGTCCTCAGTCCAGATTAGAGTAAGAGAACTGTCTGGCTGTAGCCACCAATGAGGCTTTTAGTGAACGGCTCAACCTAACACCTGAGTCTGCTAGTAGACCCCCCCCCCCCCCACCACCACCACCACCACCACCAGCACTCGCCAAACCGTCCCCGTTCAGTTCTGGACCAAGCAAATACACCAGACAACCCCTACTTTCAGGAGGGAAAGACGGAGCCCAAAACAAATGTACGTTCCCTCATGGAAAATGAACAGCATGAATAGTGGTTCTTTGAAAAACCATCAAGCAGAAGATTTGTTTTGAGGATCAATCGGCTACCTTATTGTTCGTTGTGGATGACCATCCTGATCGAGGGCGATTCCCACAAATATGATCCCTCGTTGAAGTGCTTTTGAAGTTGGGGTAAAGGCGAGTGGTGTCTTGTGGTAATTGTAGATGTTGAGTTATTGCATCAAGCAGAAGTATGCTGGCCTATCCTCTTTGAATGACAGACCTGGTGCACTTTAACAGTGGAGTGGCCACTGCAACAGTAGCCTTCAGCTGAGGATATCCCGTGAGAACAGCCAGAACTCGCACTTCTCTGTGTAAATCTTCCATCAATCCGTTTTCTCGACCTATCACTTTCAAACGGAATCACATGAATTAAGTTATGGCCAACAGTGCAGTACAGGACATTTCGTTAATGTACTTAGCTGGGACAGATTTAGCCTAATACAACAGATGAGATTAGCTCTTTCACTGTGCTTTCGAAATGTCTCTTACATGTTTTGCTCCTTCTATGTTTCTGATTCAGCAAATCAGCTCCTCATCAATATTTGCAGAGGTCTGATTAGATAAGAAATGGTTGGACAAACAAAATATGCAAGACAAGAAAAGGGAAATGAACCGATTTCAAGTAACAGTTACTGTCACAGTGTGTCTGACATTTTATCGCCTAAATAAATCAATGTTGGACTTACTTAACCATGGGCGCCTTCTGTGTTCCCTCAGAATCATGTCAATCCAGCTGTGGATTTTACCCAGATTCCTCCTGGGATGCTGGCTCTGGACAACATGCTCTATTTTGCGAGACATCACCAGGATGCCTACATAAGGGTAGGTACACAAAACACTTGGATGCTACATTCGCACCAGGCATGTGACGCGCACATGCACAACGCACATTCTTGAACCTACTTTTAGGATATAGTGTTTGCATTGGACAAGCAGGGAGGGGCTTTTTCTTTTTTTATTGTTTTCTACTGTTTACTAGCGCATGTCCGCCACCTACAGTTGGAAGATACTTGGTGCAACTCTTGCAAATCTTGCTCCAGGCTTTGTATTTTAAAGCTCTATTTCAAGATATGAAAAACTTGGTGTCATAGAATTCCAGCCGGGCACAAACCTCAATGATTCATTTCTTCTTCATGATCAAATTTTAAATAGTTGCCACTTTCAAGAAATGAAAGGGAACGTCATTCATTCCATCCGAGTCCCTGATTAGTCAAAGTTCAACCTGGTTTAACTTGCAATGCGTGTTCATTGGCTTCTATTAGTAACTTGCATAGCCACACCTGAATGAGAGATTTTGAAAGTGGCAGCCCAAAGAGAGGACATACATGTGTTTGCATCAACTCTTCATTGGACGTGGTCACTTTAACAAGCACTTTCAATGAAAGTGTTAGCCCCAGTGTAAATGTAGCATAACATACACACAGTCAACCACAACCAAGTACAGCTGTCCTTCATTATATCGTGGTTCACCTTTCGTCGTCTTGCTGTTTCTACTTTTTTTTTCTCCAGTGCAATTTTGCTTTTCAGGCCACTGTGTTCTCCATCCTGATTAGCTGTTGGCCTTGCCAATCAATCTTCTCCGTGCCGTATCTCCTGTACAGAATGCGTTCGTCTTGACTACATAAATATTCAATTGCGATTGGATCTTTATTTTCATTCTATAATTCTGTTCTTTTTTTCTATGAAGGTTTGAACTTTCAGAGAGAAATGCTTAAAAATGATTGGGTCTGTCTGAGAAAAGTCAAACTATGTAGTGAGGGGCTTTGCTGCCTCAGATCGTTGTTAATCCTACGTCGTGGATTTCACTCATTGAGCGCTATTTATGGACCGTAGCTCCCACGAGAAGCGAGGGACCACTGTAGTCAAAACCTTTTCTGCAACAAAACAATTTATTCCACTGAATATTCAGACCATCTTGGAAATGTAATAAATTTTTGACTGAACTTTTGTTCTCTTTCGGGCATGTTTTTCTAGATTGTTCTGGAGAATAGCAGCAGAGAAGACAAGCACGAATGTCCGTTCGGCCGCAGCAGCATCGAGCTGACCAAGATGCTCTGTGAGATTCTAAAAGTGGGCGAGCTGCGTAAGTCTTAATCAGCAAAAATGCACATCCTCTTACTCTCCCCAACAGTCTTCACCTGCTTTCCCCCTCATTTTCAGACAAAAACATTGAGCTTCTTTACTCTAAAGGATACATTTTACTCCTTGTGCTAGACAGTGCTCTGAACCTTTTTTCTTCAATAATTTGAGAACCTCACTGGTGTCCATGGATTACATGAAATCTTTCCACCTTTATCCACCTTTGTCATGGTAGAGAGAACACGTCAATGTAAGGGTGGGGTCATCTGCACCCCACAATGTAGCACAAGGGATATATTTGAGCAGCTAAATCGACTCCCAAATTCTAACACTTCCTGTCTCTTGTGATAGTTGTGCTGCAGGGAGTTTATTATGTAGGATTGCAGCGCTCCCCTGGTGAGTCCCTCTTAGTCCAACAGAGTGGTAGACCTGCTGTGCAGAGAAGATGCTGTGCCTGTGTCCACTCCAAATTGATATGGCCTTTTCATTTGTCTTTTCTTGTTTGAATGGGCTTGTTTGGACTCTGTTCCGCTTCAGACTGACCCCTGCTGCTCTGTGTGGGGAAGAAAGGGGCATTTTTTAGCTCACTAATAAGCGGATGTGCACTTTTCCTTTGACATGTTGACTTTACTGCATTGCAGAGATTTGTTTTACTTTTGTCTCAATATTTGACCATAAGCTGTTTTGTTTTTAGAAAAATTCTCTCATTTGTGTTATTGAAACATTTCTAATCTGTCCTGACCTCTTGTGGGCTCATAGAAACACTTACTGGGCTTTTTGAGTCCTTATTATCTATTTGTTTGAAAGCCTGTGTTTATGTCAGGGGTTGATTTGGATGCAGCAAGTCCCTCTAGCTGTTATCCAAATGCTTCCCTCAGGATTAAAGCTCTGGCCTCCTTCATATCATAAAGCACATTAACACAAATTCAGAAAACAATTCAAATTTATTTATAGAGCACCTATCTTGACATTATTGTCTTCAAAACCTTTACTAGAACATCTAAAACTGCATGAGTGTTGCATGAAAAGACCTGCACAACTGTCAGTGAAGTTATTCTGCAAGCTATTTTGGGCAGTAAGAGAGTGTACCATAGTTATATTTGGCATTAAGCCTGACCAGCAAATCATCTCTGTCAGCTCTGTCTGAAGTGCTGACATCACATCTGGGTGGGCGATATTTAGAAATCCAGAGATGTTAATGCACATGAGCTGTCACGTTTGTTTCCTTGGTAACCCAGGATCTATTTGTCACCAGTATGAGGGCTGTAAGTGGCGTTTTTACCTTCATACACAGGTGTTGTCGGCTCTCTTGTGGTCAGACTGTGTTGAAACCCCCACAAACTCCTAGTATGAAGCTGACACCTCTCACCAGAATAATATTAGACAGTTGGGGTCCAAAGTATGGCATCAAACATGCTCTCTTGCATCAGGGAACTGATATTTTTACATACAAAAGATTGTTTGCAAAGGCCTGTGGTGTCAAATTCTCAAATCAGATATGTTTAACTATGTGCGAATAGCAATCTGAGGCTGTTTAGATGTGCTTCAGTGTGTTCAGATCTGTAAGTACTAAATATGGACTTTTGTTGAAAATCAGTGAAATCCACTGGAACATAATCATTCAGACTTTTAAGCTTCCTTTACACCCCCCTCGGCAACACATATTTAAGTGACCACTTCCACCGAAATGTAGGTAAACGTGTGTGTTTTGGGCTTCCGTCTTCAAAACTCTTGAGGTTCACGCGTAGCTACGCACATCATTCAGAGCTTTACTTACAAAAGCGTGCTGCCATCTAACGCTCGTTGAAAGTTAAACCAGGTTTAACGTTGACTAATCAGGGACTCTGATTTGGAACGGACATATGAATGACGTCCCTTTTAATTCACGGAGGTGCCGTGAAGAAAAAGCCTGAAGCAAGATTACAGAGATTTGCAACATTTCACACCAAGTTGTGGCAGACATGCGCTAGTGAACAGTAGCAAAAGAACAAGAGGAAGTATGAACCCCATATGATAAACACCAGGCGTGTGACACACGTTCAAGAGCATGCTAACGTGCTCTTGAACTCGCATTACATGCCCAATGTAAATATAGCTTCACACTCACCTGCTTGCAAGACTTGTTTCAATCATTTTATCTGATCATTTCTGTTTCATTTTAAATTCCTTCATTTAGCTCATGCTTATATCAGAAGCTGCGTTTCCATTGACTATGAAATTGCGCAAATTGGATTTGCGATAATAAATTCATCTGATGGTCACACGACAATTACGAAAAAACTCGCATTTTTCAAAAAAAAAGGTTTTTGCGGTTGGAGGAAGAGATTTTTGAGGCATATCAACTTTTTTCAAATTAAATGAATTAGATAGTGAAATTCACAAAGTGATGGCAATGCACTTGTTGGTAGAAACTGATCCAACACTTCATGCAAAATTCATGCAGCTCCTCTGTAAAATCACCAACCATGATTATCCAAAATGGCTTCATCCGTAGCCGCTCCCACGTGTACGGATATTGTCGCTCAATGGCTTAAATAAGACGCCGACGCCTCCTTTGATAGATGATGATGAGCGCTAGTGTCGTGGTAGAAATTAGAATGTGTCTGCTGTAAAGCAAAGTATTGTTCACATCCTTTGCCATGTTTCTGAATGACTTACCGCGTGAGTTGGTTTGTGTTTATTTGCAAAATTATAATTTAATGGAAACAGTGTAATTGTGTTTTTTAGACCCTTCTCAAATTTGGATAAAGGTTTGCGCGTATGTGGAATGGACACGCAGCTACTGCTACATGTAACTTTGTTCTACTTTACCTTTAGGCTGCCCCCTTTAGGGGTCACCTCAGTGAATTTTCAGCTTTTATTTATCCGTCTCCTCTTGATCTAGTTCTCACGCACCAACCACTTTCATGTCCTCCTCGATAATATCCAAGAACCTCCTTTTTGGTCTTCATCAAGACAGTTGTCCTGGTAGCAGCACTGCCGAACTAACAACATCTGCTGACACTCTTTAGTCACTCTTTTGTCACCTGGAACCTTTATCCTTTTGCCCCACACCCACTGTTGCTTATGTCCACTATCTGATCACCCCACATAGGAGTCACAACTTGATCAACAGGAATGTTTTTGGAGCTGCACAAGTTGCTGATGGGTCTACAGTCGCATTGACCCTGGTAACACTGGAGAAAATATTCACATGCTTTTCTTCAGGCATGCTGCAAGCTACAGGTTGTAGCAAATACTTCAATTGTTAGTTTAATGGCAAATTTATTTGCAAATTGGCGAAAACAGTTTTGTTTATAATATTTGCTGATAAATCACATTACCTTTAGCTATATTTTAGTGTGACTGCACCTCTTTGCTCAGGTTTCTTTGCAGTCTTCTAGTTTAAAGTTATCATCTTATCTGATCTGATCTTATGTGGGGACGGCAGTGGTACAGGCGGTAGAGCAGGTGGTCCAACGACCGAGCGATCCTCGCTTCCCGCAGCTGTGTCCTTGGGCGACACCTCACCCTCCCTGCCTCCAGTGCGCCTCCACTGGTGTGTGAATGTGTATGAATGATCCCAGTGATGTTCAAAGGGACTGTAGGCGCAAACTGGCAGCCACGGCTCTGTCTGTCAAGCCCAGAGCAGCAGTAGTTACCATCACCAAGTATGAATGAGGAGGGAATGAAGAATGGACTGAGCACTTTGACCACCAAGAAAAAGCGCAGATAAATCGAATCCATTATTATTATTATTATTATTATTATTATTATCAAAAGAAGGCTGAAAAAGTTGGTTAAAAATGAAAAGAAAGACTGCTGAGGACCAGTAACACCCAAACAGTTGTCTAACCACAGTGGAAAGATTTTCCACTCTGATCGCTCCATCTCCACTTAGGTGGATGATTGAGAGTGCTTTTATGCAGTGGTGAGTGACTCAGCTGTGGCATTTCAGATTGTTGAAACTGAAAGAAAAGAAGAAAATAAAAGCCCCCACCCCAAATCCACCCCCACCCTGTCGCCCTCTAAATAAGATACACATTGTTTTCGTATACCATAAATACTAACATGCAATTAATATCTTAATTTTAAAAAGGTGTCCCAAAATAAACAAGTGATTTTTTTTGCATGTCAAGTCTCTTTTTTCATAGTTAAAATGACCGCTGTGTGATTACTCAAAAGTCACCATAAACATAACAGCCGTTGAGTTAATATGCATTGAAAATTCAATGGTCATTTTTCATCCATTGGAGAAAAACAATATTTGTGTAACAAGTCACCTACTGGTTACATTCAAGGTATTTAAATAAACAAAAAAGGATTATTAAATGTCAACAAATTGTTGCTAAGATGCCTGTTAGGTTCAGATCATTGGCTGTATATGAGACCTGGACTGAGTGAGTGTCAGGTCATCCATAGAAAAGGAATTGCTTCCGGTGGAGTCAGTCATAGAACCCTTTTCTTGTAATTTTTCTCATAATTTTTTTGTAACTTTTTTTCTTCTCTCTGAACTTTAGTCTCAAAATTTAGAAATAAAAAAATAATAATTTTGCGACATTCATTTCGCACATTTTGACTTTTGTTTTATAATTTTACGAATTTAGTTTAGTAAGATTTTTCATAGTTGTATGACTATATTCTTGACCTATTTTCTCATATTACGACTTTATTCTTAAAACGTTTTTTTCTCATAAATTTACAACTGTATTCTTATACAGTTTTGACTTTTTTTCTGTTAATTCTATGAGTTTATTCTCGTAAATGTATTATTTATTTATTTTTACGGTGGTCCTAATACTCAGTCATAATCTTGGTCAAAGGGGTCCTAAAACTATTTTGTATCCACTCTGCGTGTTTGCATCAGTACCGAATCCATTCTTATCATCAGGATAAAGTATCTCATCTGCTTTGGTAAAACTGTTGTTTTTTTTGTTCAGATGGTTTTAGGATTAAAGAAAATTTTGATATTATTTTGAAGAGTGGCACAATTTTTGATGGGCAAATGGCTGAATTTATTATTTTTTTTATTCACTTTGAACATAATCCCTTTGGAGCCTGACAGAAGCACAGCCCCTTTGCTTCTTTTTCTGATTGTTGGGCAACTGTTTGCTGCACTTTCCCTAATCGAAATCAAAAGTCATACATCGGCAACAATTATTGCAAAACATACAAAAAAAAAATGTATGAGCAACAGAGAAAAATAAACTGAATTTACAAAATTACAACAAGCGCAAACAAACAATCTTCTGTCACTCTTAAATTTTACAAAATGAAACTTTTGCTTTCAGAATCTGCAGCTTTCATGCCGGCATTTGGTTAACGGGTTTTGTTGTTTTCATCCACAGCGAGCGAAAACTGCCATGATTTCCATCCCATGTTCTTCACCCATGACCGCTCCTTTGCGGAATTCTTCTGCATTTGCATCCAGCTGCTCAACAAGACCTGGAAAGAGATGAGAGCCACGAATGAAGATTTTAACAAGGTATGCGGCATCACTTTGTCCTGGAGAGTGGAGGTTAAAATGAAATGGTGCCGTTCACTCTTTGCTCAAAGCAAATACAAACTGTGAGCAATAGAACTGAAAGTTGAATTTACACAAACCTGCTTTGGTTTAACCGTATGTTATGTTTAGCTGCATCCGAAAACGGCTGCTTGCAGCAGTAACTCTGTCTCTCTGTCACCCAATTTGATGACTTGCTGTCCCGCATTAATCAGAGGAGGGAAAAAATAAAAATCAGAATAAAATGAAAAGGAACTTTTTATTACCGTCCCCAAGCAAAAAAAAAATATAATAAAGTTCAGGACAAGCATCAGATTCTCCTCTGTTTTGGTTTCAAGTCATCAACCCGTGAAGGGCAAAAGCTGGGTTGACGTGACGCGTCTTCCTGACGTCAATCTAGAATCGGCCTCTGCAGCGTGTCTGGGTTTCACGAAAACAAACAACATCCAAACTTTTTCAAAGATGGATGTGAATATTGTGTTTATAAAATGAAAGAGTTTTTCCCGATCATCGCTAGCTCCGTGGAGAAAGTGTGTGTGTGTGTGTTAGTCTGGTGCTGGAAGTGAAGACTTTTCCTGGAAGGGGCGGTTTTCACTTTGTGACATCACAATGTGAGAACCCACATGTTTTTGTGGGTTGGGGGGGGGCTGGGGCTCAGAGGGCAGGTTTTTACAGGAATAATCAGAAATGCATGAATGGATCAAAATACTACTTTGGGGTTGTTGTTGTTTTTATAAAGAATTAACATTTTAATACACTTAAAATGTCAAAAAAGATGATTTTGCATTATATAGGCCCTTTAAAATTGCAAGTCTGTATTCATATTGTTGTTAATCAGGAGCAAACGGAAAAATGCAGATTGAAATGGTCCCTTCTGAAATTCAGAGGCAAATGTCTAATGAAATCCTGTCGCTCTGCAGAAACTATGTCCTATAAAATGACTCAGGTTTTTTGATTTTGGCTAAAACAGCACAACCGTAATTAAAAGATCACTGGGAACATTTTGAAAATGCATCAAAACATAATTGGAGAGGAGGACATGAATGCATCCAACTGTCAGAGTGCCTCATTTTTTCTCTGTCTGCAATTTGTTGAACTTGAATACATCTTTGATACGTGTTTGTCAGTTATTTGACTTATAAAGAAATGAGACCTCAGTTTCATTTGAATCCGTAGACAGTCCAGCTCCACAGAGATTTAAAACTGGATGCTGCTTATTCAAATTCCATTTTGTTAGTATTTAGAGGGAGTATCCACTTCAGACGAGAAGCATCCTTATGTGGGAGGATAATAGTAGAGATCAGGGACGATTCTGAGAGCATCCCCAGCTTCTGCAGTGTCTATATTTGTGGCTGACAGCATTCATGTGTGGAGCGCAGACACATTTGAGGTCTTATGGGGAATGGGGATATTTCCAACTTGATGACTCTTAGTGTCAAGCTTTGCATGGCTGACACATCGCATGCGCGCTTGAATCCTTGTTCAAAGATTCTGATGTTCAGACAGAGGCAGCTGTCGTGTTGCTTTTGTGAATGTAGCGCTCAATAAAAACGCCAGCAGCGTGTGTGCGTGCCGTGTTTCATGAAGGCGAGTCCGATCCTCCTGAGGCTTAGCTTTGATTGTCATAAGCCAAATTCCCTGTTTCCATAGCAACCCTTGTTTCAATTACATCCCCGGTGCTGCACCACTCTTCCACTGTTTCAATGAGATGAAGCCCCTCTTTCCACATGCTTACATGCGTTGGTGCTCAGAGGCGTCTGCCGGGCTGCCTGACATGCCTAAACCTGTGTCCCCCCCCCCCCCCCCCCACTTTCTGACAGCGAGAGAGGGGGGGGGGGAATCTCTCAGCAGTGTAGCGGCTTGCAGCCACTCACCATCCCCATCTTCCTCTGCCCTTCCTCCTACATCTAAGCCTCTTTTTCTCCCCAACACACACTCACACACATTTATCATGTGATTCAATCGTTGCATCCCTATTGGTGCTTGTGATTGTCGTGTGGGTCCAATCAGTGCCTAAGCCCGGAGATCAACATAAGTGAAGCAGAGCAGCCTGACTGATGCTCTTACAGTCACAGAGGGAGAGAGGAATACGGAGGTAGACAGAAAATTACAGTAGGTTGCAGATGGATCAAGTTTTTTAGAGAAATATTGAAAAGAAAACCAAAAAAAAAATTCCGAGAGGGAAGCAGGAACGCTGCAGGTTTAAAAAAAAATACCCTAAAACAGTGAGACGAAGCAAAAGAAATAGGCGGTTCAAGAGACGATCCGACAGGCGAGCTTTCGTTTATCACAGCTAAAGCTAACCGCCACAGCCAGCTGAACTGATGAGCCGTCTGCTCTCGCCATCCCTGCTCCCCACTAATAGCTAAAAGAGACCGTCCAGGAGGACTGTGGAGAGACGCACTCTGAGCTATGGAGCTGACATGTAAGTACTGAAAACCAGAGGACGGAGACTAGGAGGTGCTAGAAAAGGAAGAACGTCTATTCTTTTTTTTTTTGTCATTGCCTGGTTGCGAAGGAGGATGGGTGGAAGAAAGGGCATGGGGCGAGGGAAAAGATGGGGAAGAGCAGGGAGGAGGGACAGATGGGGCCGTGTTGACTCAGCGAGGCGTAAGCAGGTTAGATTTCCAGCCAGATTAGTCTTCTTTTATCGTCCAAATATCAGGTGCTGGATTATAATTCCACTCCGTCCCCACCATTAACACAACAATATGCTGTCCTGCACCAAGCAATGGATGTACTCCTCTGTATGTGTGATGGGGGGTTGGGTTTTGTTATTGTGAATGAGATTACTCCACACTACCAACACCCATTCTTTATCACCAGAGGAGTTTAATACCACTAATACTACTACTGCTGTTCCTTACACCATCAGATTGGGTTTTAGCCACAGGGTTTCAACAGAATATTTGAGGGCCTAGCTCTAGATTGAACAGCTGGACTAAGAGAAACATGAACATTCCCCGATTTCATGTTTCACTAAACTGTATTCACTTTCTATTCAATTCAATTCAATTTTATTTGTATAGCCCAAAATCACAACAACAGTCATCTCAAAGGGCTTCACACCGGTAATTGTGCAGTAAACATAAAATCATGAGAATCATGAATACATAGAATTCAATAGGAAAATTCTAAACTGAACTGACTAAACAGAGTAAACTAAACTGGGCATCCCTGTCCTTAGACCCTCCTTCACGGTAAGGAAAAACTCCTTAAAAAAAAAAAAAAAAAACGGAATCCGGAGATAAAGAAGAAACCTCAGAGGTGTCCACGTGAAGGAGGGATTCTCCCCCAGGAGGGACAGGCGGTGTACCAGAACTCTTGGAGAAGAATTAGCTTATCTAACTCTACGACTACATATTTAAATAGTCCAGCAGATGAGCTTCATTCAGATGGGTGGGGGTACGACTGGGGGCGCGAGACGAGCCAGAGGCAGGATCCACAGTCAAGTGTAGGAGCAGTGGTAGAGGCAAGCCAGAGACAAGGTACACGGTCAGGTACAGGAGCACAGACGAGCCAACTGGAATCTGAAAGCACTCATCCGGAGGGGAGTGGGAAAGAGGGACAGTACTTTTTAAAAAATAAATAAAATAAAAGCAGCACTTTTATTAAAAAGTCGATGTAAATGCACGTTTTCCGAAACTGTTCGCGGGTAACTCTTTAAGTGTCTAGTTTTTGGGCTCTACGTGCAAAAGGCGTGGTGGCCGTTGAACGCGGCTTGGAAGTTAAACTAGGTCGAACTTTGACCAATCAGAGACTTAAATCTAGTAGCCGCGTATGGATGGCGTCCCTATTTATTCAGAGAAGTGCTCACTGTTTGAAAATTGTTCATAGAGGAGAAATGAATAAATGCGGTTTGTGTCTGGGTGGAATGATAGGACACCAAGTCTTTCTTATATCAGAATAAAAACTGTGAAAGACGAGGTCTGGACCAAGATTCAAGAGATTGGCACCGCTTTACCATTTCTCACCAAGCCTCTTCCAACTGTAGTTGGTCAGCATGTTGTAGTAAAAAGTAGAAAGAGAAGAAGAAGCCCCTACCTGCTTGTACATTGTGAATACCAAAGGCTATACTCGCTTTCAAGAATGTGCTTTTAGTGCGTTCTTCAACGTGTGTCAAATGCCCAATGTGTACGTAGCCTTACGCTTTAAAGTCTTGATTTACATTTCTTTAAACAGTTGGGAAATGTGTGCACAAATGTGACTTGTTATCTAGATCTCAGTTTCAGGCCTTTTTGAGCGATGTCTAAGATCTAATTATATATTATAGAAGATACAGTATAAATAGATCGAACAATACAGGCCATACAGACAAAATAAAATTACCATTACAAGTCTTTGCTGTCATATATCCAGTTTAAGATTTCAGCAATCTAGACAAAATATTTATCAAAAAAACCCAACAATGCCATGTTTATAAGCCTTATAAATACATTTTTGTGATGTGAGATTAAAAAATTGTTTGCTTATAATTGTAGCAAAATCTTAGTTGGACTCTAGTTTATCTAAGTCTGCTTTAGGAAACAATTGTGGACAAATACAGCAAATGAGCTTCAACATCCACAGTTATAAATAACTTATGCGTAAAAAAATTGTTTGAAATTGTTTTATGAATGAAAGTATTCAAACTTAAATTGTACTTTTTCTTGTAGAAAAGAAGTTGAAAAAAAACAATGATTTGGGGCATTTTATAAAATACTGACAGTTTTTAGTTGCCAAGTTGGATTTTGCAAGTTACTTTTTGCAATAGTTTTAATATCCATTATTATTAGTAGGCACTCTATAATACTTAATAAAACAGCCATGAATAGTCGGAACCTTGGTCGGAACTCAGCAGAAATGAGCCATACTCTGATTTATCATCGATGTTTGGGAATTTTTATTAAAGGGATTGTCATAGTCCAAATTCTAGAAGATATGAGATAGTGGTTAAAGCTGCTGAGATGTAGTTTGAGCTACTATTTTTGGGATTGTTAAATAATTACAAATGATTGCTTGTTAAATGCTGTAAATAATTTCTGACTGTTCTCTTCAACACGAAGACTTTATGTCAGCTCTTCTCAAAGGGTTTTGTGCATGCATATTTGATGGTTAAGAGTGCTGCTGGTGGGTTGAGCAGGCACTAATGTGACAACAATAATGCGAGCATGAGCATCAAAGGTTTTGGGCGGCTGCCATGTCTGGATTTGAGAGCATCAGCTGGAAATGTCTAGGGAAATCACTTCCCATGCATCCATATGGTGGCTTGACTGCTGCTGTCCTGTTTTGCATGAAACTAGTTCCGACAGGGACATTGCACATCCCCCATCTGCCTTTCCATCGTGCAACCAAGACTTGCTGTCTTTTGAAGAGGAGAGCTCCTGTCCTGATTTTCATCCTTTCAAAACCTTCCTCCTATGCCTTTTCTTTTTAACCTTTTCCTTACCCTTCATTCAAACCATTCTTGCATTATTAAAACCCACATCATCTTTTGATCTATTTTAAAAGTATTACCAGGGGTCTTTTTAAACCAAAAAACAAAAAGCAAAACCCTTTGTTGTTTTCTTGGACATAGTCTCTGCAGAGCAACAGTAGAAATTCATCTCTGAGTTGTAGGTGACCATTGATGATGAGCAACCCCGTCCCCTTTCCTTTCTCGTTGCTGCGAGCTCCTCTTCACTCTCGTGCTAGCTTACAGCCCCTCAGCTCTAATGAGGAAAACGAAGACGTACATGGATCTAGTCTTCTACGAGTTGGATGCATCAGAATGGAGCGCAGCAGGGAGCTTGTGGCTCGCTCAGCGTATTTTCTACGGAAGTACAATCTATTTCAATCTGTTTTTTATCTGCTCCAGATTGACAGCAATTTGAATAAAGAAATTCTCAGAAATGCAATTATTGGTTTAACTTTTGAAATGCATGTTCTCCACCATTAGAAAAATGCCATATGTTAAAAACACCAAAAACAGCATTTCCATTTGAGTTGATCTCTAACTCCATTGTTGCACTCAGACAGTCTATATATTTCTGTCTAGCTGACTCAGGGCCTATATCAGGCATTTCTTAAGGATTTCAGAGTAAACTATATCTATATCTGATATTGTATTGCCTCGAGCACACTAAAGAACCATTTTTAAAAATAAAAAATATGAATTATTTTCGCAGCTCTTTTTCCAACCCAGAAGTAAGACGCCTTGATCTCTGAGGCTCCGCCTTTCGCTCCATGTGGGTACCGCCCATTTCATGACATCAGCCTAGAGTCTGCCTCGGCAGCGTGTCTTTGTTTCACGAAAACAAGCAACATTTGCAACTTTTACAAAGATGGATTTGCAGATTGTATATATAAAAGTAAAAGCGTCTTTGCTGATCACCGCTAGCGAAAGTGGATTAGCTTGGTGGTGGTTCTGGCACCACAGACTCTTCCTGGAAGGGGCTGTTCCTCACTTTGTGACATCACAATGTGAGGACCCACTTGTTTTCGTGGGTCGTGGGTTGGGAGGTGCTGATGTTCAGAGAACAGGTTTTTACAGGAATAGTCAGAAATGCATGAATAGATAAAAATACCACTTTGGGGTTGTTTTTCGTGATGAATGAACATTGTAGTACACTTTAAAGCTCAAAAAGTTGATTTTGCATGATAGAAGCCCTTTAAAGAGTTTTGAATATTTAGTTTTAAATTATTGCCTGTTCATGTGTTTTTATTCTTCTTGGGCATGACTGCAAAAGTGTTAGACCTGTTTGTAAGCAATTATGTAAAAAATATGATATATAAATGCTCAGCTGGTTTTTATGCCAGACTATAATTTTTTTGGTTCTTTTCTTAGATCTTTAATGCCAAAGTATTTATTTCTTCCAGCCTAAGACAAAGATGTCTGATCTCTATCTTTGCTGGCCACTCAAGTGGAGAACGTCAGTACTAAGCTCACTAATAAGAGTAGAGATATCATGAGTCATTAGTGGCAGACTGACAGAGCAAAGCTGTTTCAGCTATAAGCATATTGTTAAAAAATAGGCATAGGAATTCACAAATAAGCTTCTCCTTTTATTTATTTATCAGAAAGTCCAATCTAACCTTCTAATCTTTAAAAATAGATTTAAGGAATTAAATGTTCTCGGCTGAAGGGTTGTGCACCCAACATTTAGTTATCTCCCTGCTTATTATTTCAGCCTTTATGTGTTTTCATCAGAGGGTAAAATCATTTTGTCGTTCGCTGTAGTCCATAGAACAGCGTGTGCCTCAGTCGGCACATCCAAATAAAGAAGCTGCTTGTGGTCCAGTGGTTCTATGCATATATGCATGTGTGCTTGATAGCTTCCAAAGTCCTCATCATTAATAAGCCATAGTTACCCGGTTTTGTTTTATAATGGCTTGAATCAATTATTTATTTGCTCACATCCTCTGTCTGCATCATGATGCACATTAGGCTAGAGGAAGAAGGTGTCCCATTTTCTTTATAACCGTTTTCATGCTGCAGTCGTATTATTGGAAGGAAGAACTACAAAGTAGAGCCCTGCGCGGGAATGTTTTCTTCATCCCGCGCCCGCCGAATTTCTGACCGTTACCGCCCACTCCCGCAACGTATGTGTTACACTCCCGCCCCGTCCCGCAAAAATCTGAGAATTTATTCCCGCAGAATGATAGAGACGGATTGATTTTGTGTCTTCCCCCGTCCCGCAGGAAAAAAAACCCACGTATTTGTATTGATATTATTAAAGACTGAATGGTGCGTGGGAATCTCCCATTGGGATAAATCCGATTGTAAATCCAGTTCAGTCTCTGTGAAAAACTAGTGTGCATCATCGATGCTCACTAGACTGGCGAATATAAACCACTATGCATTGCATTTGAGCAATTTCTGTGAAGAAAAAAAAGTATTTTCTTTCTTTTTTTTAAATTATAAACCATCAACATTTACATTATCAGATCACAGTAGATTTATAAACAGTCTTTGTAAAATGTTCATATTTATTTAGCCATTTTTCGGTCAGTCAGAGCAAAGCACAAAATGACAGACATCAACTTTAACTTTATTAGCAACCATCAATAACGAACAACCGTGAGCCCTTGTGTGCCCTCTTCAGTGAGGCAGAGCTACTGCCTCAGGGCAGCTTTATGTCAGATCTGAAGACTAAATTAGCTAAATAATCATGATATGCAATAATTTGGTACAGAGATATGCATATTAGTACATTTGTCCACTAATCTGTGCTATAAATGTAATTTAAATGTAGTCAATTCAATCTGCAGCATTTGATGCTCTGCATTTTCATAGTGCCAAAGTGAGTCTGACAGGTAGAGATTTGTTGTGTTTCCTCAGACATGTTGTCACACAGCCTGCAGGGTTCAAGGAGAGCACAAATGGCACAGTTGGCATTGCTGGCAAAGATTAGTGCAACTAACTTTTGTAGAGACCAAAATGATTTTTGTTGACGCACACAATTGATAAATACACACTTTTATCTGATGTTATAAATCCAAAAATTCAAATTAACAGCTGCCAACACTAAAAGCAGCTTTATTTAGGAGTCGTAATTCAGCTAAAATTTAGAATATATCCATTCTAATCTAAATCTGTGCACTTTTTTTTATAATTAAATTCAACTAAATGGTAAATGGCATCTATTTGTATAGCGCTTTCTTCCTTCCTCAAAGGCCCAAAGCGCCTTACAGTCACAAACCCAGTCACCCATTCACACATATTGAATCACTGGTGGCGGCTGCGCTGTGGCGCCAACCTTACACCAGAGGCAAGGTGGGGTTCGGTGTCTTTCCCAAGGAAACTTCAAGACAAGGCGTGGATCGAACCTGCAATCTTCCAATCAAAATTGGTAGTGCAGTGGTGGGGCGGTCGACAATAGGAGATTTCTTTGTGGCAAGCTTGTATAAATTATGATTACCAAATTAACTAGTGCTGGTTCATTGAAGGAGTTTTTGCGATTAATTGTAATTAATTGCACTGTTGACTGCAAAATGTAAGTAATAAATTCAAATTTAATTGATTGCAAAATTGTGTTTAAACATCAATTTGCTCAAAATGTCTCTCAGTAAAAGTAAGTGATTGAGCGTTCGAAACGTTCGATTGACAGATTTCGTTTATAGGGGTGTGGACGTCCAACAAGCTCACCCCTGATTGGCGGGAGTGGTTGCCATAGAAATGATAATTCAGACCAATCACTTTTAATTGTAGAATCAAGGGTTCTATTTTCGTTTACATGTAACTGTAGTCAGTTCATGATGTACTAAATGAAAAATTGAATTATTAAATATGTGTTAGATGTCATCTTTATTGTGTTAGAAATAAAAGTGAAGCATTTTCTACCAGACTGGAATCTACATTTTTCAATTCAATTCAATTCAATTTTATTTGTATAGCCCAAAATCACAACAACAGTCGTCTCGATGGGCTTCGAAGTAAAACATGAAATCAAAAGGATCACGAATACAAAGAGTTCAATAGAAAAATACTAAAATGAACTAACAAACTGACTAAGCTATACTGGCATCCCTGCCCTTAGACCCCCCTTCGCGGTAAGGAAAAACTCCCAAAAAAACCGGATTCCGGAAAAAACGAAGAAGCCTCAGGGGTGCCCACATGAAGGAGGGATCCTCCCCCAGGACGGACAGGCGATTTACCAGAACTCTTAGAGAAGAATTAACTTATCTAAATCTATAACTACATATATAAAAGTCCAGCAGACGAGCTTCATCCAGCCGTGGTTGTGGGGACAGTCAAAGGCGCGAGTCGAGCCGGAGACAGGAAACACAGCCAGGTGTAGGAGCAGGAGCAAAGGCGAGGTAAACGGTCAGGAACTGGAGCACGGATGAGCCAACTCAAGTCAAAGCTAAAGCCATCCTGAGCAACATCAAAAATAAAAGCTCTTTCATTAAAACCATGATTGTTCTTTGGCAAATGCTTCTTTTCCCAGAGTACCCTATTATTAAAACAAACTGCTGTCATGGTTTAATACTTAAAAGTTAAAAAGTCTGATCGCGGATCGATTCAGTTTTCCACAAGTGCAATGCTGGAGCCTAATTGGATTTATGGATTTGTTAAATCAAACTGTCATTATTTCACAAAACTGGTTCTTTAGATTAAAGATGTTGCTTCCTATTTTATAATCACAAGCTTGCGATGGCGCCGACTTTAGATCGCAGTTATTAATGTGCTGCAAGCAGAGAACAATCCTGCTGAACAGTAATGATCTAGAAAGATCCGGTCTGCGCCGGGATGCTCATCACTGCTTCTGAATACTGGAATGGAAAGACCTTGCCATTAAATTTAAAGGTTTAAAACAAAAAATACAAAAAGTGGGTTAAAATGATTATTGACATTAATTTGGTAATGTGTTAAAGCAAACGTAATTTGACCAACTGTAAAGGCCGTGTCACACAGCCACTACGTACATTTTGCGCATTTTCCATATATGAAACTTCGGTCTTTCGTGATTCACGTGTGATTTACGTAATTCAGAAGCGTTTCTTGCGTTCGTCATTTGTTGATGTGCGCAGATGTCTGCTGAGGGTCTCAAAACGTAAAGTCGGTTTTGAACTGTTCAACATTTTTGGTCGCTTGAGAATTACACAGTTCACATGTATTTAGTTTCTATTCACACATTACACAATTGTGGGTGATTTTTACAAGATGCATACGCAAATTTGTGGCTTTCTACGACCGTTCCATGTATGTCTAAGAGACTTTTCACGCATAGACCATAGTTGTATAACTATATGTATTTTATCACGCATACGACGCACATAATACATTAACACATGAATCACTAATGAATTGCATATAAAAAGCGCAATAATCGTTCACGGTTCATGTTCTACGTTGATTTGTGTTCTTTGCATGGTTCAGTTGTACTTCTTCCATGGTTTAATGTGGTTCATTCATAATACGTCTATGAAAATTTCACATAAAGAAACACAACTTTTCTCACTTTATCCATGTGCATTCACTTATGATCAATATTTATCCGTGTAATTTACGCAAAATGTATGTAGTTGCTGTGTGACACGGCCTTAACTGTGGAGGAGCTACAGATATACAAAGCAAACTACCTCACAGAATAGCCTGACTAGAGGCCAAAGGTCTCACTAAAACATGTACACAGTGTATTTTATCTTTAATCATAGGACACACTCCAAGAAATGGTCCGGCTTGGCGGGGTCCGCCCTAAGGCGAGAGCGTCTAGCTGTAATGATTGAAACGCTCAATGGATTCAAGGTTTACTGCAGATGATGTGTTCTTAAAATAGGATTTTAAAACCAATGTAAGTGCAGTCTGAGCCACTATACTTTAGAAACTTGCCATTTTATCCTAACCGTAACCAGGTCAAAGGTAAGATAAAGCCCAATTTTGGGCACCGTTAGGGAATGTAATTTATTTTCAACATTTAACCCAGACCAGAGAGCGTTTGTAACGTCGGGGCTTCTGCAACTCAGAGCCCTCTCTTATTTATAAAGCCAAGTCTAAAATAAATGCATCATGGGTGTGAAATTGGGGGGTGATAATCTGGATAGTGGGCCTATGGATGGCCAATGCATAAGAATTCCATCGCCAATCCCCTAACTTTCCCATAACACTGATACCCTCTAAAAAAAGGATGCTGGAGGTTTTTCTGCACACTCTAACCTTCTTTTTGCCATTTTGGAGGCGGGTGAAATGGCCTTAAAATAAAATCTTTTTCTACCTCCCTTCAATTTCTGAAAAATTACAAATGACAGAATATCATTAACAAAAACTCTTTTATTTTAACATCTCCTTTGGGAGTTGGCCTGAATTCAAAGTACAACTAAATAAAAGTTGTAAAAATTCTTTTCAAACAACGAGGCAGGGGTGTTTTGTGAGCCATCGCTGGCTTGAGCATCTCATAGAAAGCAGCACTTTCTCTATTCGACAGAGTGCATCTGTTTGGTATCCTGAAACCAATTTCTTTTACTTTTGGTACAAACAGCTTTCAAACAGATTTTGCATTATGCGGTGTGTTTCACGATGTCATAAAGTCAAACTAGTTCCATAACTGAAGAAACTGTTCCTTTTTTGCGAACAACTTTCTTTTTGCCAGTTGCTAATTTAACGTCTGACCCTAATCTGAATAACGGAGGCCAATGAGAGCAGGAAGCTGGGGGGAAAAATCGATTTACTGCCCAGCCCACCTGTATGTTTTATGTACTTCAGTAATGATCTCCCTATTCTTACTATGCAAGATGGACTTTTTACTTGGTTTTAGTAATTTTTCTTTAATTACAGCTTGTGATGTGTCTCCTCCAGATAATCTCTATATTTCCCCAAATAAGTCCAAGTTGTGGGTGTGCATTTGATTGACAGCTGCTAAGTGATGTCATTAGCATCCTCATGGAATGTTGACCGGTCAGAAAGAATAGAATCCTAATTTGTTGGATTTACCAAAGATTTATTGTCCATGATGGATTGTGGGGCACTTTTGGTACAAATGGCTCTTTTGCTTGAGAACCAGCTGAAAGGCAGAGGCAGTGATCGGTGAGTCTTGCCTTATCTTATATCTGAACGATGGCTCGTAGGATAATTCAGTTTTGCTGACATTGGGATTTTCCCTCTTATGAAGCAATATTTGTGCCATTAAAACGTCACCTAAAGTCACACTTTTGAAATAAAAGTATCCTAAAATAAAAAACTATTTTAAAAATTATACCTTTAAAGTTGCAAATAAAAATATGAAATGTTTACTGGCAAAATTCCATCTGCGCTTTTTACAATGTGTTGGTGGTAGTAGCAAATATTCATCTGTTTGCATTTGTGATCGTCATAAAACTGGTTAATATTGCGCTTCTTCACATTTTTGTTTTTGGAAACGTTTTCTCAAAGGCAGGTTAATCCCATCCTTTATTTTGCATTTTCCACTTTTAGCTCAGCGTTACAAATGTGCAACAAAACCAACCAATAACAGACATGTATGTTCATCCTAATTGGCCTGGTCTGGTCTTCAGTCTCATTACTTCTGACTTCAGTTGAGCATAATTAAATAGCAAAATGTGTCCTGTCCTGTCATTCTACATATTTCACAGGCCTCCATCTACAGAGCTAACGGGAGATAAAGTTTTCTTTGGAACCTCGAAAAGATGTTCCATCTGATGTTTTCTGCATCCGTTCTGAACTAATCCCGCTGCCTCTTTATTTCAGGTAATGCAGGTGGTGAGGGAGCAAATCATGCGAGCGCTCTCTCTCAAGCCTAATTCTCTGGATCAGTTCAAGAGTCGCCTGCAGAACCTGAGCTACACTGAAATCTTGAAAATACGCCAGTCTGAGAGGATGAATCAGGAAGACTTCCAGTCTCGGCCCATCTTGTGAGTTGAAAAAGCTTCTAAATATGGATAGATGGATTGATTGGTTGATTGATTGATTGATTGATTGATTGATTGATTGATTGATTGATTGATTGATTGATTGATTGATTGATTGATTGATTGATTGATTGATTGATTGATTGATTGATTGATTGATTGATTGGTGATACATCAGACACTTTTATGAAACATAGCAAATGATGTCACCATAACCTCTGTCCCCTGATGTCAATAATACCCAGTAACTGTAAATGTAAAATTAGGCTCAACTCAAATACACAAAAAGTTTGAATTAAAATTGTAAATAAAGGACTAAAAGCAAAGAATGAGAGAACCTAAACTATTGGTTGACCTTGAAAATACAAAACAGCAGCTGTTAAAAATACCGTAATTTCCGGACTATAAGCCGCTACTTTTTTCCTGCGCTTACAGCCGTGCGGCTTATTCAGTGATGCGGCTAATTTATGGATTTAATTGGCGGCCGCCGTCTACGTATTTTCGGACACAGTGAATGGTTTGAATTCTTTAACACCAAACACAAGTCATTTATTTTTCAACACACCTCTAAGCAGCCAAACAGCATGGACTTGTATTCAGGTCTTAGACACTTCAGTCATGGTTCAACAAAACGAAACACGCATGCCCAGCCGCATCCCAGAATCCTTTGGTGCCATTAGACCCAACGTGCACGAGATCGCCGCTACAATATGATGAAGCTTTCAAGTTAAAAGCAATCGTTAAAAGCAGCGTGAAAAAATCCACCATCACCAACGGGTTTGGAAAAACCGGTCAGCTGCGTTACGGAGAGAACAGCGCATGCTCCGGAGTGAATTTACCTCTGAGTCATAGTGACTCGGCTGGCTGCACGTAAATATGTGGGAATAACATCAGCCTTTATTTTGTCGGGACACGACTGGAAACACAAATTGACGTGATCGTTTTAACGGTTTCTAAGGACTGAGCGGAGTTTTGCATTGAAACGCTCACAGCCTCCGTGTGAGCTGGAGACTGCGTGTCGTGTTAGCTGCGGGGCCGATGGCAGTCTGAAGGCTCCCACACGTAACAACGCATCCGCCCCTCATACACAAAACGTACAGTATTAAGTCCGATTGCTCTGCACAGACACGATTTGCTCCGTTCACCGGCGCAATGGGGACGAAGCGCTCCTCCTTGAAGCCGCCCTGGCCAGAGCTGTCGGAGTAGATAGAAGGGGAGACAAGGAGCACGCGGGAGCGCGGAGGCGTCGAGTCATTCTGCAGGCTGCAGCCAGGGCTTACTCGAGGCGTCCGCGGAGCAAGTGTTTGTTGTGGAAGGAAACTTCTGACCCACGCGCCGCGAGGAGGCACGCGTATCGCGCTGAGGCGCGCGCTTTTCAGTCGTCGCTGCTTTATTTTACTAGCGTGTTTTTTAACCAGCCCTGTTACTCCCATAACGCTGCCGCGACACAAGCGGAAGGAGAGCTTTACCCGTTCACCCCTCCATGCACTGCTGATACTTGCTCATTCTTAAACACGTACAACAGAATGGCGAGCCGGGTGTTGGCCCCGCCTTTAGCCCCTAAGACTCATGGGAAATGGGGGATCGCGGATGTAAATTTCCTCATCATAACTGAGGGATGTAATGTTGATTATATGGTTACTGTTTGTAATTTTATGTATGATACCTAGATTGTCAATAAGTAAAAAAAAAAAATAATAATAAAAAAAACCATAACTGAGGAACTTGTGAACAGAATAGAGCTGCATACTGTTTGGCAGATGTAGATATACTCAAATACATGAGCCTGAGAAAAAACTGACTCCACCCACTGTGTGCTAATGAATCACACTTGCTCTGTGAGTCAGGACATGATCTGTCAGGATGACAATGTTGCCTAATACATGCGGCTTGTACTCCGACGCGGCTTGTGTATGTATAAAAGTAGTTAAACACGTGAAAATGGGTGGGTGCGGCTAGTAATCGGGTGCGCTTTGTAGTCTGGAATTTACGGTATGTATTTTTTCATGTAGTAACAATTTGGGGTTTATAGTATTTTTTAATATTATGTTTTTAGTATTTTCGCAAATTGAATTCAATTCAATTCAATTTTATTTCTATAGCCCAAATTCACAACAACAGTCGTCTCGATGGTCTACAAACCGGTAATTGTAAAGTGAACATAAAATCATAAGGATCATGAATACATAGAATTCAATGGGAAAATTCTAAACTGAACTAACTAAACAGACTAAACTAAACTGGCATCTCTGCCATTAGACCCTCCTTCACGGTAAGAAAAAACTCCTAAAAACCAAACAGAATCCGGAAAAAAAGACGAAACCTCAGGGATGTCCACATTAAGGACAGGCGATGTACCAGAACTCTTAGAGAAGAATTGAAATTATAGTTCTTTAAATGTACAATTTTAAAAAATGTGTTGTATTTATTTTAGCTTAACTTTGATTTCAAGTTTTCAAAACTTCAATATTTCTTTCTGCTTTTTTCTAGTCTTATTTACATAGTCCAGGGGTGGCTAACCCTGGTCCTCAAGAGACACAATCCTGCCTGTTTTCCAGCTTTCCCTCACCAACTTGCTGTTGATTAGCTGACTCAAGTGATTTCACATCCTGATAGACTGAACACACCTGATTTAGGTTATCAGCATCAAGCAGTCCAGGGAGAGATGGAAAACTGGCAGGGTTGAGGCTCTTGAGGACCAGGGTTGGCCACCTCTGACATAGTCTATTTCTAAAATTTGTAATCTGATTTTTAATCCACTTTAAGATGATCCTGTTTTATCAGTAGTATAGCGCTGCTCAGGCTGTGGGATGAATAATTAATCCTAACCATAGCCTTATGAATAATATCAGATGTAAAAAGCTGGATAACATTTCTCTGATCAGCCTCCAAGATGATAAATCTCTTATTTCTGAGCAGGAGAATGTTGTGTTTTCTTCTAAAAAGGGGACTACCACGGCTGAGTCACGAAAACCCCTTATTTGGTCTGCATTCTCCTATGACCCTGTGGGGTGCTGGTTCTTGTTTATGATCTATTACTGGAATTGGTTAACAGGAGTTCTGACCTGGTCTATGTGTTTGATTATCTTCAGGGAGCTGAGAGAGAAGATCCAGCCAGAGATCATGGAGCTGATCAAACAGCAGAGACTCAACAGGTTGTGTGATGGAACCTGCTTCAGGAAAATCAGCAGCCGCAGAAGACAAGGTGGAAGAATGTTCACACACTTAGCACTAATAGGCATGGGGCTCTGGCTCTATATTCAAGACATTTCCAGTTCCTCTTATTTCTTTATTCCCTTTTCATTGTTTGCTGTCAAATGGCATTTTTTCATCTGCTCCTAAATCACAAGGATATAAGTAATACACAGAAATGCAAATGTGTGCTTAGTATTCTTTGAATACTATAAAGCATATAAAGCAAAATCCCTATACCTGCTCACTACCCAAAAAACAGCTCTCAGGAGGTTTTAAACTAGCTAATATTACATATTAGTCCAAAATATTTTACAGTGATTCTCAGTTCTGGTTTTAACCAAGATGGAGCAAGTAAACAAACAAACCCTGTCAACGTCCTTGAGATTATTGGCTGTACATTTGTCATCCTCAGCAATGTTAGAAATGAATATATATATATATATATATATATATATATATATATATATATATATATATATATATATATATATATATATATATGTATGCATGCATATATATATATATATGCATGGATACATGCATGCATACATACATACATGCATATATATAGGTAGATCTTTAAGACATCGTCGTCTCAAAAGTAGCTCACATGCCAAAAAAGTGTGGGCACCCCAGATCTAAGCCATGTTCGCTTTTGTGTTTGTTTTAAATTTACTTGGATGATCTCTAACAAAAAGGTTTCAAATGTTGTGCAGCTTCTGATCTAAAAATTAACACTCATAGATGAAATGTGTTAACCATTTGATCGTCATTGGATGTCAGTTTTGATATCAGAACTCAGTTTTTTTTGGCTCTTAGTTGTGACTCCAGACAACACTTTCACTTCCGGCTAAACTCCCTTTCTTGATGATGACTAATTCGAATCTGGGTCCATATGATGCTTTTTGGAAGCTGCTGCTCATGTCACTCTTGTCTTTTTTATTTTTTTATTTTCTTTAGATAAGTTCTGGTACTGTCGTCTGTCCCCGAATCATAAAGTCCTGCACTACGGGGATCTGGAAGAGAGTCCCCAGGGAGAGGTGCCCCACGACTCTTTACAGGACAAATGTGAGTGCCCCACTTGAAATCTTTGCAAAATTATAAGATATTTTAAAATATCATTATTAGAACATTCCAGCACACTGTATGGACACGTCCTTGCAAAATTCAGTGTTTCCACACATTGGACTGTAATGATGGATTGATCAGTTTTTGCTGCTATCACATGTGTGTGTTGTCCACTGTGATGGTACTATGTTGTTTTTGGTGAAATAAAACTACCGTTTCTCAATCCAAATGTTTTGTTTACCAAGATTAATAAAATTAAGTTTATTTCCTTTTGAAATGATTTGATATTATATAGGTTGTATAGGTTGATTTGAGTAACCCTTGTGCTATCCTAGGCACTTTAACATTGGGAGTTGGGTCATCTAGACCCACTAGACAGTGTGCTGAACCTTTTTTCTTCAATGATTTGTGATCTTCACTGGTGTCCATGGATTACATGAAATCTTTCCACCTTTATCCACCTTTGTCATGGTAGGGAAAACACGTCAATGTAAGGGTGGGGCCATCTAAGATTGCACAAGGGTTAAAGTCTTGCCTTCGACAGGTCACTCTAGTTGCATCGTAGGACTTTAAAAATTAAAACAAACATAGATAAAGTCGATTAATGGTTACGCCCCAAATCTTTGGTGAAAAACAGGAGCAAATTAAAAATGCATCAAATCATGAAAAACATCAGCCAGAGGATGAAGAAGAATCGCCTCAAGCTGAGAACCCAGATAGGCAAGTAAAAAGCTCAACTCTGTACCTAAACTAAGATATAAAAGAGATAGACATACTGGCTGGTACACTTAAACCTCCCTTTGTCAGTACAACTATCAGCCAAGCATCACCATACAGTTTCTACAGAACCCACAGTAGTCAACATACCAAAACCCACAACCATATTTTCATCCAATTCAATTGAAACCCATCATTTGTCCTTTTAATCCACCAGCAGCTAATTCTATGCAGTGTCAGTGAGTCCTAAATGTTACAAATTTACATTAAAGTTGAGGGGTTTGTTTGTTCTTTTGCATATTCTTATGTATTGAGAGTTTGTGTAGCTAAGGAAAGTTGAAGTATTGTTTGTAAATGTTGGAACCCAGTTTCATGTGTCACACTCCACTAAATTGGGCACTTTTGTAGTTTATTTCCTTGACTTACAATTTAGTTCATTTTTACTACAGAGTTATTATTCTATGACTCTTATAAAAAAAAATTGAGCAGATGTAGAGACCCCTTAGGCCCAGGTATTAAATCGCCAACAAATGATGCTTGCATGTGTCCCGATTGTTGCTTCACCTAATTTAGCACGTTAGGAAATGACAAAAATGGCTAATGTGGTTACTGTGACTAATATTTTATGAAAGAGTGTTATGAAAAGACTTTGGTGTCATTATGAGCATCTCAAATGGACTTAATATATAGCTCTGGAAAGTCTACAGTGCGCGTATTTGGATTTCTTTCACCTGTGTTGTGTCTTGCAGGCGTGCACCAGGCTTCATTTTCTCCAATTTTACTGATTTATTCTGAGCTTATTAACACTGTATGTGAGAAAAACTGCACTAGTTTAGTAAGAACCATATTAAGGCAATTTATAGTTAATAGTAAAAGTGTAATGTTTTAAATATCTTCTGAAATTTGCACATTCGTTAAGAAGTGAACTTGTTTTTGTTGTAATATATGTGTTTTAAAGTAATTCGATCAGTCTAGAGCTCCAACGTATAAAATAGTGTTTGCTGCTGAAAATATATTAGTTATTTGTAGCACTGATTTAAAAAAAAAAAAAAGATTTTAGAGATGTAAATGTTCTCAACGTGACAGACCAATACTTTTGATGAATGGGCGTTACTAGGCACTCACTGGGCAAAAATGGTCAAGGACACTCATGAAATATTTATTTGTTTGTTTGTTTTTGTCATTTGTTTTGCAATAAATGACAAAAGTGTTATCTGGACTAGAAAAAATAACTTCTGTATCTTGTTTGATCTTTACTTTTGTTTTAGAGTATCAGTTGAATCGGTTAGTTCAAAAGTGGCCCAAGTCCACAATTTTTTGAAATAGAGATATTATATGTGCTTTGGTCTTCAAGGGAAAAGCTATCTGATAATGTGCAAAAAAGTCCCAGGTCCGTTGTTATGTATTGACTATGCTTGACATTTAAAATTCTATACAGTAAACCCTTGTTTTTCGCGGGGGTTACGTTCCAAACAGAACCCATGATAGGCAAAATCCGTGAAGTAGAAACCTTTATTTTTTCTTACAATTATTATACAATTAAATACTCTATTATAGATTGAAAAGAAAGAAAAAACCATTTTACAGGCTCAAGCATTTGTTTCACAAATCAAAGTACTTTAGAAAAGTTTTTTTCAACAAATAACTTCTGTACTGCACTGTCAAATAATCATTTGAATCATCAATGTGAACAGAAGGCTTCAAATTGCTAAGATTAGCACGGCCCACCGCGACCCGAGTAATAGGATTAAACGGGAGAAATTTTAAAATGATTATGAAAAACATACAAAGTACAGTCAGACAAATAGTGACTCAGGTGTATTTCACTGATTTTCAGACTGAGCCGCTGCATCCTGACTCCGCTCTGCAGTGTTTTCTTCTTTTAAAGCCCGCGGTGCAGCTGTGTTTGTTCGGTAGAAGGACATAGTGATAGGCAGTTGTTGTCGCTCTTTTTTCTATGGGGTTTAGAGAAACTCGAAATTGCAAGAGAATTTGCACGTACGTAATGTAAATTTGAAAAGCTGTTTTACGTACATGCTCAGATTAAACTGCAACGTTATTGACGCACAGGTAGAGAAGAAGCGGAGTGACTTTTTAGCCAATCAGAATGCAGAACACAATGCACGATGCAAATCCGTGAAGTAGCGAAACCGTGAAAAGTAAACCGCGTTATAGCGAGGGATCACTGTAATGCAAAATTCCTGGACTTGGGCCTCTCTTGCACGGGTTTAGCTTTATCCCATAGATGGCAGCACTAGTTATCCAATATGGCAGCGACCCTGTTTAATTCAAGAAGGGCCCAAGTCCAGAGACTTTAGTTTGCTAGTCCTCTGAAATGATAAAAGTGAGGTGCTTTATATTATAGCATTTATAAGCTATGAGCTGGTGCTAAATCTGGATAAAGTCTTAATCATTTGATGTAGCCTCCCTTTAACCTATGCAATTAAAATTATGTCCTGGAAAAACAAACCTCTTGTACTTGGGCCCCTTTTGAACTAACCGATTCAATTTTGTTGCTGTGGCAACAGCCTTAAGACCTTATATCCCAAAACAAACTTTGCAAAGATGCATCGAGATGTTAAGACTCACTCTGATCATCTTTTGATCTATTTTAAAAGTGTTCCTAGTGAAATTTTAATTTGGATTATGCTGTTTTTGAGCCAAAATCAAAAATCCTGTATCATTGTCTTGGACATGGTCTCTGCAGAGCGGCAGTAGTTCATTAGAAATTTATCTCCAAGTGATAGGCGCGAGCATTTTCATGGAGCAGCCCCCCCCATTTCGGAGAGCTCTCTGTTTACACCTCACAACCTAACATTACCGGTGCAGCAAAAATGCTGAGTAGTTTTGGAGCCATCCATTTGTCATTTGAAGATGCAGAAAACTTCAGAAATGACAGATCCTGATAAATCTATAAAATCTAAAAAACTCAAACAGACAAGACCTTCTATCTGTGATGACACCGGTTTCATAAAGTTGTTGTTGTTGGGTCTCTCTGCAGTGCCTGTGGCTGACATCAAAGCTGTTATCACCGGCAAAGACTGTCCTCACATGAAGGAAAAGGGAGCCCTGAAGCAAAACAAGGTGTGTGTGTGTGTGTGTGTGTTTATCCAAGTCATTTCAGGCAGAATGGGTTTTTTTGACAAATATAATGCTGTTTATTTCTTAAGAGAAGTCTATGGGATTTTGGCTTCTTGGAGTACTTCCTGTTTGGAACTTGAGGGGGAGGAGTCCCTCACTTCCTTCTGCCCTGTACTGTCAATCCGTCCACTATTTGTTTTTCCCACTCCTTACCCTCTGCCTCTTCTTTCTGCAGGAGGTGCTGGAGCTGGCTTTCTCTGTTCTATATGAGTCAGATGAATACCTGAACTTCATTGCTCCTGACAAGCACGAGGTAAGCCAGGTGGAAATGACTGTTGACACCAGCTCAGAGATCATTCCCACCAAAATGTTTATTGTAAATGTCACAAAAATGTTCTCTCACCCCTGTTAAATTATTAATTGTGAAATAGAAATGTATTCCATTGCACACGACCGATGCAATGTCTCTGCCCTGTTTACCCCTAAGCATAGGAGAATGAAAAAATGCTGGTTAGCTTCATTTAGATTGATGATGTCTAGATTTGGTCTGAGAGAATTCAACAGCTTCCTCTGCACTTTAAAAACAAGCCTCCTAGAAATGAGTCAGAAATTCTCACCCCTTTGGCAGATTTTTTTTCAAATAAGCAAAAGAAAATCTGCCATTAGAGTAAGAAAAGTGGTTTTACCAAGTATTCTTATTTTAAGAAGAAAAATTCTAGTCACTAAGATAGAGAAGCCAAGAGCTACTCTACTGTGCCCCCCCCCCCCTGTTTTGTCATGATAACGACATCTACTATCTCGTTATTACAAGAAAACAAGTTGATTCCATCCTGCCCCTCTCATGCATAATTCTGTGACCGCGTAGAACAGGGGTCTGCAACCTTTAACGTTAAAAGCCATTTAGGTCAGTTTCTTATGGAAGCAAAATCCACGAACTCCACACTATTGTTTAGAAAAATATACTTAACTTGTGTTTTTGTGGCCATTAAGCCGTACATTCTGAAAAGGTAGCTTTGTGATATTTACAATAGTATTTCAATGTTATATTTTTCCTATATATAAATATTTCATTTTACTATAACAGCAGCATATACAAGTTTCTTTTCAAAATAAAATACACCCTGTGTCAAATAAGATCCTCCTGCTGCAGCGGATTTATTTGAACTAAGAATGCAGGAAAGTCAAAGATAGTATTTTCTATCATTATAACTGTGGTACACCATCATCCTTATTCTCCTTTTACTATTAAATATAAGCATGACTACATTAAGTTCAAATTCTACTTTTAGAAACATATCTAAATAAATAAAAATCTTATTCTATACTTCAAGTACTTTCATTGGCTCTGGACAGCAACTATACTGTTGTGCTGCAGAACATACTGTGTGTTTTAAGCACATTCTAATAATGTTCCACCACAAAACCTAGTAAACTTAACAAAAAGAACTAAAACTACAAAAAAATAATGTATTTAACATTTGTCTTTGAATTTAAAGAGCCACAGTGGAGGAATAAAAGAGTCGCATGTGGCTCCGGAGCCTCAGGTTGCAGACCCCTGGCGTTGACGGTCCGATCCCCTCATCTGGTCACTGATGAAATTGACAACAACCGCAGGATCACTGAACTGCAGCCGCCTGCGTAGCTTTTGTTAGTAGCTCTGGCTCTGGGTCATTCAACCTGTTGTTGAGTGTTTGGGCTTATAGGGTCCAGTTGTTGGCTGAAGAAAGGGAGGGAGGGCTGGTGGATTAGATGGAATTAAGGTGTTTGTGTAGCGTAATAAATCAAAAATTGCCTCAAAAGAAACAACTTTTGGGGAGCGTTTCTTCTGCTGTTGTTGAGATGTGTTGGTATAAACTGTACGCCGTTGGTTACGGCCTGGAGTAACCACAAAACAAATAGACTGAAAACAGATTAATGGACAGGGAGAGAGGGACGCTACAGTATATTCTTTATTTCGTTATCACGACCAAACAAACGTTGTTTTTTTGGTGATAACCAGATAGTGGATGTTATCACGAGAAAAAGAGCACACACACAAAAACAGGGTATGTCGTTCTCAGCTTCTGTACATGTTTTCACGTTTTTTTTCTCTATCAAATAACTTTAATAATAAGATTATTTTAATCTTTACTTTCTTATGATTTCATTTGTGTATAGTATACAGTATCTTAATTAATTTAAGCATAAAATGTAGACATAATAAATACAACTAAGTTTTTCTCCTTTTTTTCAGTACTGCGTGTGGACTGATGGTCTAAATGCTCTCCTGGGTAAGGAGATGACCAGCGATTACACCAAATCTGACCTGGACACCCTGCTCTCCATGGAGATGAAGCTCCGGCTCTTGGATCTAGAGAACATCCAGATTCCAGACGCCCCGCCCCCAATTCCCAAAGAACCTAGCAATTATGACTTTGTTTATGACTGTAATTAAATGTTTAAACCCGAACGAACCCGGCACCTTCTGTATTCACTGGACCAATTATTTTCTTAGAAACTGGAGCAAGAATAGAAAAAAGAAAACACAAAATGAAAAAAAAAACTGCAACTGAAAGGATTCACTGAACTGTTCTTACTAAACCTTTCGAAAAGAGAAAGTGGTGCATATCATCAATAATCATTGCACTTGAGAGACCTAAAGGCCAGATCAGACCTCGTGTTGCCATGGAGATAAGAAAGGCAGCATTTGTTTGGGCTGTGGTGAAACCTTGCTTGACTCTTTCTTTGCCCTCTTTGTGTCTCTGATCTTTCCAGGCATCGAGACCCAACCACATCCCGTCAGTTTGCTTCAGAAATGTTGTAGACAAGTGCTTAGAAAAAAATGCTAACATTATCCTGTTTTTTGCTGTTATTTTGTTGGTTTTCCTCTGGGATTTTATTTTTGTGGGGAGAGACGATATGTTTTTTTTTATGTCATTTTTTTCCAATGTTATTTATTTTCTGTCACATTCCAGTGAACTTTGTGGCAGCTAAATGTCTAACATGAAACCTGATTACACTCGATGAACCAATACGTCTTGTGTGAAAACATTTTTTTGTCACATTGATCTCCTACTTTTACTTAAAACTGTTAAAAGAAACAAACGTCCCTGTCCTGAAGTGAAAAATGCTCCTGTTTTTGAAAATCAATGTTCTTGCCACACTGCTGCTTTTTGCTTCTTGTACACTCCTACACATGTGGCTTTGCCGACCATAAAAGCACCACCTTTGTGAAACACACTTGTCTCCCTAATTTGCCTCAGTCATTGTAAACACTGCTGTATCAGAAATATTTGAGCTTTTAACTGGACGTGTGTTAAAAGATTGTCATTTAGTCATTTTTAGTATTGATAGTTGCAAATTTAAGCATTTTTATTTATTTCAATACAGATCGTAGTTGTTTTTTCTATTATGATCTATATTTTCCCTTACCTATAAATGCCTTCTTATATTTTTCTTTGGGATTTTTCCAAGCTCCCTAAACCTGCTGTTTGCATTAAAGATTGGAAAAACTGCTTTTTTTAATGTCATATGAGTAATCGGATTACTTCTGAAGATAACATGACTCAACCTATGTTGCTTCATACACACACACCGGGGGCATTTGATAAGCGTCTTTGCAAAAGGGGTATTCTTGAACGGCCTTTTACCATTTGATGGTGTTCACACTGGGCTGTTGCTACCAGATACCAGCGCATAGACCGTTCAGCTAGAAGAGGCTTGGTATGAAATGTGGAAGCAATGCAAATCTTGTGAATCTTTCTGCAGGCTTTTTGTTTTTTTCCCACAGCTCTATTCAAATATAAGAAAAACTTTGTGTCATAGTTCCGACTAGGCACAAAACACGGTTATTAATTTTCAAATAGTTGGCACTTCTGTGCTTTGAAAAGGACACCACCCATACATCACTGCCAAATCCGAGCCCCGGATTGGTCAAAGTTCAACTGGTTTACCGTTTAACGTCTGTTCAATGGCCGTGCATTGTGTACGTAGAACTCAAAAACGGACTTCTAGTGACGCATGATCACAAGAGTTTTGAACGCAGAAGCCTGGAAATGCTCACGTACGAATGTTTACATAGACTTTTCATTGAAAGTGGTCTCTTGAACGCTTGTTTCCTAGCCCGGTGAGAACATAGCATATGAATGGCAGAGCTTTAAACACACACATTCTGGTCTGCCAGCCAAGCAATCCTCAATCAAGGACCCAAAAGGTTGGTCATGAAAAGGCTGATAGTGTTAAAGGGCTTAGAAAACAACAAAAAACAAAAAAAACTCTTGTGGGTCTTGTAGATTTGTTAGGAAGGCATGCACGCGGTTCAGACGTGACAATGGCATCTTTGACTCGTGGTCGAAGCTGGCAGGCAAGTTGCATGAACTTCAAGATGATGTCTAGTAATAGACCAGTGCTCACGTTTGGGTGGTATTGCCCAACTAAAGCTTTAGTCACATGTACACCCATGTACAGGTGCTGCAGGTTTTTGCAGGTAGTTGCATCTTAACCCTTGTGCTATCTTAGGCACTTTGAAATTGGGAGTGAGGTCATGTAGACCCACCAGACAGTGCGCTGAACTTTTTTCTTCAATGATTTGTGATCTTCACTGGTTTCCATGGATTACATGAAATCCTCTTCACCTTTATCTACCTTTGTCATGGTAGGGAGAACACGTCAATGGTCATCTTGACCCCATAGGATAGCACAAGGGGTTATGGTGAGCGCAGGTGTGTCTTGCATTTCCCTTCAGGCACGTGTGGCTTCTGGAACCCTTGAGCTATCCAAGGTACTTTAACATTGGGAATGGAGTCATCTAGACCCACTAGACCGGGGGTCGGCAACCCGCAATCTCAGGAGCCGCATGCGGCTCTTTAGCGCTGCCCTAGTGGCTCCCTCCAGCATTTTTGAAAATGTTTGAAAATGTAAAAAGATGGGGGAGATAAATATATTTTTGTTTTTAATACAAACATTCTTAACATTTTCCAAAGCTGTAAGAATGTGTGGAATAAATATTGTGACGCCCAGCAGGTACGTCACTTGGAGCGGGATATACGGGAGCCAAGCTGTCAACAAATTGAACTGTCTATTGACTGGCTGTGCTGGAGAACTGTCCCTGTCCCATAAACCACATGCATTCATATAGTCTCAGAGAAAAGGGGGCAGAAGGAGAAGCTGAAAACGCAGTCCCCTTCCTGGCTTTACAATCCAATTACGTTAAACGCACACAACATTGAACATTGCACAGGGCTCATCAACCTCTCCCCCTCCCACACTCATGGTGCAACATAAAGAAACAACATAACAGGAAGAATAAACTAAGGTGGAACAACAAAACTGACATATGACAAGAAACGTGGGCAAACAGAAACGCTCATGCTGAGCCCTAATTAGATCAGGAGACCGCACCCCACAATCCCCTGCTGCTAACAGACCTAAAATGCACATGACCGCCACTACATTATTAAATTTCAACATTTCTGTCAACGGAGATTTGCGTCATAGCCTGCGACACACGTTTCTACCAGCAGGGCTTTTTTAAATTTTTTTTTTAACTTTTAGCGGACCGCTAGGCAGGTGGCTGATGTAAATTGATCCACCGTCAGTTCTGTGCATTGCTTGATGAAGTTGAAAGCGAATATTCTGATCTCCTGCTACACAACAAAGTCCAATGGCTGTCCAGGGGGGACGTTTTGCGTCACTTTGTCGTCTGTTTCGAACACGTGAAAACATTCCTGAAAAGCAAAGACCTGAACTTCCCGCAACTGGCAGATGAGTGGCTCGAAAAGCTGCACTTTTTGGTGGATATGACTGTGACAAGCCACATAAACGAACTGAATGAAAGACTCCAGGTGCCGCAAATGCTTGAAGCTGTTTTGTCATCCGAGCGCAAGCTGACTGTCATAGGGCACGCACGTTCCATTTTATTTTTTTGTGTTCGAATCCTCAAAATAAAAATGACATAAAAAATCGTATTTCTTTATTACATTTCTTTAATTTTATGAAAGCAATGAAACATAATTCATTGATATTGTAATGAATTTAAACTTGCCGATATAACCGTCACGTGACGCGTTGTTCTCCGCAGAACCATTGTTGTGCATGCGGTAAGTGTATCACGAGGTTTTTGTAAGGATGATATAAGTGGCATGCACTTGGGATGTGCAGGTGATGCTGTCACACAGTACCCTAACCCAGTGTTGGTGAACTAACACTGGGTTGTTAGTGGCGGTTTTATGCACAGGTAATACAGGCAATTGTCCGGGGCGCCAATTTAACGGGGGGGGGGGGGGGGACACACCGCCTAGTTGGTTTGAAGGCAAAAGTATGCGTGTGTGAACACTATCTGTTTTGTGTACATGTTGACATGTGGACATTTTTGCAGTTAGCAGGTGTGTTTATAACATTTGAGTGTGTGTGTGGACAGGCCCCGCCCTTTTTGTACTACATTTGAACCTTACCGTAATGATAAACAACCAGTAGCTTGTTGCTTTATGCTACTTCATGGTCTTACCCCCCCCCCTCCTATTATTACCCTCCTATCCCCCCTCTTTAACACCTCTCTCTCTTCTTCCCTTCTTTCCTTTTCCGTCCGGTCCAACACAAAAGATTTTCAAATATGATTAAAATTAATAAAGTTTGGCCTCGATTACAAAAGGGGTTTATTCAGACATACCTCTGGTTTGTCAGAAGATTCATAACCCCTATTGTTAAAGTAAAATATGTCCAACACAAGAGGCCGTCAGCTCTCATGTGTTTGCCCAGCTGTTGGACAGGACAAGTAAAAAATAAAAATAAAAAAAACAACAACTGGCCAGTAGGTGGTGTTTGTTTCAAGGTTAGTAAAATGGAAGAATGAGAATTGAGGTGTGGCAGTAAGGGTAAAAAAGTTTGTTCAAGAGAACGACTTTTATATTTTGCAACAAAATAGCAAAAAAGTGTACTTCCAGCATCAGCTTCAAAACAAACAACATGCATGATCAATTTAATGCATCAAACTGAGCATATGAAGACATCCAGGAATTAATGTTATGTTCAGCATCCACTCACAGCTACACTCATATACAAATACATTTGAGCTTTGAAAGATAAAAGGATGATTAAATGCTTTTCTGATGGATCATATACTCTTAGTTTTTTTCTTAATAACAAAACTAGTATCAGAAACCTACTTGCGGCTTCATAAAGCTTCAAAAATATTACTTTGCATTCTCATATGCTCTGCAGTGAGAGATACATGTGTTCAAACACTAGATGGCACTATTGCCACATCTAATGTAACACGCATAAATAAGCAGATTGGCACACACGACGCTTTCTTTCCATGGATTGCAGAGATGGAGAGGCACTTTCTGTTCCTTCTTCTCTGAACCGGCTGTTCTGTTTTGCCTCTCAAGCTCCTCTCCTTTCTCTGTTCATCCGCTTTGATGCAAGAATTATTACAAAAACAGACACCTCATCACTTTCGGATCAGTGTTGTAGCAGACCGAAAAGGTATGCGGCTGACTGGGACTGGTGAAATGAAGACACAGAGCGGCTCTGACACACCGTTTTCACCGGATTTTCATCCGTTTCAGAGACCCTCTCCTTGTGGTTGTGTCGTGTACAGTGGAACATTTCTTTCTTTTTAGTGAGGTGCTCTGCACTTCAGAGGAGTGGATTACCTCTCTGTCCCTACTCCCACCATTTATTCTCCCCATGGGGATTTTAGGTGTTATCTACCAGGTCACCAAATCACTTCCTTTTTTTTTAAGAACGGTCGATGAAACGGAGGGCTAAATCAGATATGAGCTGTTTGTGTGAATTTGTTATTGCCCTCATGGCACATGGATTGCACTTCAGTCAAGTGTGTCTGTATCTGAGAGGGAGACATAGAAGAAAAGAGCTGGAACTCAGCAAGTAATCGTGTCTGGTACTTGGTTATCCACGTTTGAAATATTAGAATTCCCCGCACAAGGTGAAAGCTCTGGTGTGCAGAAAATCTCAAACGAAAGCAACAGCACTGGATGCTTTTTCACACGTTGCTGTGTTAACCCTTGTGCTATCCTAGGCACTTTACCATTGGGAGTTGGGTCATCTAGACCCACTAGACAGTGCTCTGAACCTTTTTTCTTCAATGATTTGTGATCTTCACTGGTGTCCATGGATTACATGAAATCTTTCCACCTTTATCCACCTTTGTCATGGTAGGGAAAACACGTCAAAGTAAGGGTGGGGTCATCTAAGATAGCACAAGGGCAATCAGTGGTTGCCTCGGCCGGTTGGCCTCCTCGGTCCCGTCAAGGTCTGACCAGAGCTCCTCTAGGGCCGGCGTCTGGGGGTGGGGGCCTGGGCTTGCTCCGGGGGGGGCGACGCTTTCTGGCTCCTCTCTCTCTGTGTGGGGTGGGTGGTGCCGGGCTTGGGGTGTCGGCGCCTCCGGGGGTGGGGCCCCTGGGCTGGGTGGCCCTGGCCCCTTTGCTGGGGGGGGGGGGCTGGGTGACAGCTGTTTGACCACCGGGGCACAGTCGACCAGCTATCCCCAACTTACCCCCTTCCTCATATAACCTCATATTAGGGTGAGGGGGTGGGGGGTCTAGCCTGCGATGCGCCTTGGGGGGGGGGGTTACTTGGCAGTGGCCCCCCTCCTATGGTTGCCGTATGGAGTGGGCCCCCCCTCTTTCGGTTTTATTTGCACCTTAGACATGTAGGGTCCTTGGTAGGGGGGGTGCTTGGACATCACTGCAAGCAAGCAGCAGATGTCTTCCTGGCACCCTACCCGCCAATTTTAACCGCACCTTAGACATTTAGGGCCCCTTGGTGGGGAGGGTGAGGGGACATCACTGTGAGTAATCAGGAGATGTCCCCTTAGTGCCCTACTCGCCAATTTTAACTGCACCCCCCTTAGTACACACACCCCTCCCCCTTCAATATATACATTCCAACATAAACACACACACATGCACACACACACCCTCTCAAACACACACACACGCACACACATTTTGCAAGGAAAGGGGGGACCTGGGTCCATCTGTCCCCTACCCCTTCCCTGGTGGGGGGTGCGGGCCCCTTGGCGATGGCGGCCGTGTCCCTTGGGTGCCGGCTCCCTGGGCCCGGCGGTGCTCTCTCCGCACGGTGGGGGGGTTCATATTACACCTGAGCCGGGGGTGTTCGTGTCCCTGGGGGGTGGGTCCTGGTCCTTGCCCCTGAGCGCTGGGCCCCGCCAAACTTCCAACATGGCCGAGCCTGGTCGGGCCATATTTATAACACCCCTTGTGGGCCACCCTTTTTTCCACGGGGTTCCCCCCTCCTGGGCGGGGGCGGCGGGCCCCTGCCTTGCTCCTCCCTGGACCAACCGTGGGCCGGGTGGGTGGCTGCCTGGAGTGCGGAGCGGGTCTCCCTTGGGGGGTCCTGGCTCGTACCTGGGGTTGGGGCGGGGGGATGCCCGGAACTCCTGGGTGGTGGTGGGGTGCTCGTCTGGGGCTGTGGGCGTCCTTCTCCGGTGGGGCCCTGCGTTGGGCTCTTCCGGCGCGGCGGGGGGGCTGCTTTCCTGGTTGGGCTGGGGCGGCGCTCTCTTTCCCTCCGCGCCTCCCTGCTCTCTGGCTCTGGGGGCCTCGCGGCGGTCCTGCTGGCCCTGGCCTGGGTGGCGGTCTTGGTCGCCCGGGGGGCGGTTGTTCCCTGCCTGTTCCCGTGTGGCGTTGGGGGAATTCCGGCTGCCGCTGCTGCTGCGGCGGGGGTCTGGGTGTGGGGGTGGCTGGGCGCTCCTCCTCCTTCTTTACACATTCCACCATCCATTTTAGAAGAACATAAACACTCACCTGAGCACAGGTGTTAGCTCACCTTTGCACTTATAGTTTGCATGATTGAATGAATGAAAGATTTCACACTAGTTGGTTTAAAGGCATAAGTATGCGTGTGTGAACACTATCTGTTTTGTGTACATGTTGACATGTGAACATTTCTTGCAGCTAGCAGGTGTGTTGATAATATTTGAGTGTGTGTGAACAGGCCCCGCCCTTTTCGTACTACATTTTAACTGTACCGTAACGATAAACAACCAGTAAACCTGTCTGCTCTATGCTGCTTCATGGTCTTACCCCCCCCCCCCCCTCTCACTATCACCCCCCCCCCCCCCCCCCCCTGACATCCCTCTCTCTTCTTCCCTTCTTTCCTTTTCCGTCCGGTCCAACACCAAAGATTTTCAATCATGGTTGAAATTAATAAAGTTTGGCCTCAATTACAAAAGGGGTAAGTTCAGTCACACCTTTGGTTTGTCTGAAGATTAATAACCCCTCTTGTTAAAGTAAAATATGTCCAACACAAGAGGCCCTCAGCTCTCATCTGCCTGCCTAGCTGTTGGACAGGACAAGTTAAAAAAAATAAATAAATAAATAAAAATAAGATAGCACAAGGGTTTAATGATTGTGAAACGGTGTGAAGGAAATTGTTTTATTATTATCATTGTTTAAATGTATTCGTTTAAATGTTTACTCAGATTGACCTCTTTATCTTTTTATAAAACAGTTGTGTGTTTGTTCATCTGCTTCTCATCCCATTCCCAGCAAGGATAAGGGGGTTTTACGACACACTGTCCTGAGTTGATAAGGGATACTGTTTGAAGTTTGAATCCACCAAAAGGGGTCATTATATGACACCCCCTAATGAACTTTTCTCTTTGTTTTGAATTTGTTACCTCCCACTAGAATTCTTAATAAAGGCAGCACAGGGAGCGGCAGACTTTTGAGAAGAGAAGCGTGGTAGACGTTTTCTGTCACACTTGTTTTTCTCCCTTGTCCATGAGAAACTTGGTTGTTGTTGTGGTCTGTTGTTTATAATTGTGTTTTTCTTTAATGTCTAGATGCATTTATCTGACAAACGGGAGCAGACGTAAAAAGCCATTTGAAAAAAAGTGTATTTATGATGTACGCTGGGTGGGTCACAAGCTCCCTGCTCCGCTCCATTCTGATGCATCCACTTGCAGACAAATAGATCCATGCATATCCTTGCTTTCCTCGTCTGAGGAATTTGGCTCAAAACTGTACGATTGGACATCTCCAATATTGATCACCATAGAAGGAGAGAGCACCATGAACGATTTTATAAATACATCAAAAGATGATCAAAATGGGACCTCAATGGAATGATAAATTACTTATTGATGAGAATTTATCAGTTTAAAAATTGATCAAACCCAAAGCTTCAGGCTATAATTGATCTTCTAAGGGACCTAATGACAATGTGACGGGGTTCTTCTCAGCAGCGAAAAAATAAATAACTCGGAAATAAGATGGCCAAGCCAGCAGACTCAAAATTTCAAAAATGGGATTTTATTGATCCCCCCCAAAAAAAAATATCAGACAAAGAATTCAGCTGATTCTGGAAGAGCTTGTTGCCACCACTGCAACCAAGACTGCTCCATCCCAACTGAGAAAAGTTCACCCCTTATAAAGGCTTAGCCCCTCCCACAGGCCAATTATCCAAACAATTCCTTAAAACAAATTACTGGAAGAATCAACACAACTTCAAACTTACAGATATTTAACAGGAAAAAACAATTGAAATACGGAAATAGGTTTGAAACAAAATCAATTAGACAAAAAGGGGAACAAAGAAAAAAAAAATTCTGACATGTGAAGTCACTTCCTGTTTCCTGTGGATATAAATGCTGATGTGTCCATTGCTCTGGTTTGGCTGTTGGTGGAAGAAAACTTTGATGGTGAGGGAGATTCTGTTTAAAACCAAGTGTGCACCCTTAGAATTAAACAAAACATGAAATGTGAATGATTTGTCCCACAAAACTATAAACTGTTACTGGGCTGGGAGAAAACAGAAAAAAACAAACAACTAAGGCTCATGTTCAGGCGCTGTCCTGCAACCTGTGACGCTACTTCGTCACAGACAAATACAGCAGGATAGACAACAGATGCCTTTTTGCTATTTATAACAAGATTAGGACTAAAGTAGCAACAGTGATAAGAAAGTGTGTAAGAGTGTCTGTGTAAAGGGAGGAGCAAAGTAATGACATATAACTAACATATAAATAACACCTTTCGTGTCTGCTTGGTTCCTTCCTGTGAGATAAGAGCGTTAACCACTGTACAGCGTGCAGCCCTGGAAATAATTTTCATTGTGTGAAAGTACATGTGACGTCTTCAGATCAACAAGATTTCCACGCTGTTGCCTTTGATTGAATTATAATTCTGCCGTTCATGGAAGCAAGTGCAACAACTTTACTACCGGCTCCAACAAAACAAAGTCATTTCAATTTTTCATAATACGGACGCCACATTACTGGAGGCAGACAACCTCAGTAAGCAGTGATTGGTCTGAGTCATAGTTTCTGAGGCAACCACTTTCAACAATCAGGAGTGAGCTTACAGGACGTCCATACCCCTACCATAGTTTATTTCTTGGAGCCAGTGGGTACTTCCTGTTTGGAACATGAGGGGGGAGGGGTCACTCAGTCCAGTTCTTATATACAGTCCATGGACTGCATATGAAAACACAAAATGAAACAATGTTTGAACAGAGCTTGGAACAATGTTTCAAAACAAAAGTTCCCAAAAGTTCCCAAGTAGGATCCCAAGATTGTGGATATCAGATTTGTCTGCATGTGTATTATTACCCTGCTCTGTTCTGAGCGTGTATTTAAGCCCTCAGTATTCACTAGGTAAAGGCAGAGTGTGGATCAAGATTCTTTTTCAGAGCGAGTAGCAGCTCCCGCAGTCTTCACGCTAACAGCTGGGAGGTCCTGCAGCAGCTCAGCGTGGGCCTAATGTGACATCACAGATAGCTGCTACCATTCATCTTCTATGAGGACTGTTACATTTGGCTCCTGCCTGTGTCAAAACGTTTAAGATTGACTCTGTTCCTGTTTGGTCTTGACTAGATTCTACTTCTGATGTCCAAGACCTCCATCCCAACATTATCCCAATACTGTGTGTTCCACACTATAAAGTGCACTTAAAGACTAATTTATTTTCATAAAATGTCAGTGCACCTTATATATGGATCCTGTTCTGGCCCACAGTGCTACAGTGACTCTGGTCCTATCACTTTTATTGGATAGAGGCATTTTTAGCAATAAAAAATGATTTATTCAGCTGAGGAAAATCTGATCATTTGCCTCCTCTGAATTTCACAGCAGAGAACTTTACAGTTAATGTAAAACTATAACTAGAGAGCAAAAAACAGAACTTGAAAGCTCAGACTGCAATGTGAAAGTGACTTCATAATTCAGCTGTTTCTGTACTTTATTTTGTCATTGAAACATAAATAGCTATTTATTTTTGAGAACATTTTTGAGAATATTTTTCACTAAGAGGGGAAACTTTTATAAAGTTGTACAGCAGCACATGTTTTTACAATAAATACCAATCTCAAAGTTTACAGCATTGCTATTTTGTGCGGGCCACTTGCGTATCCTTCACAGGTTTCCTAATTTTTTTGCCCTCCGACAGCCCGTGTCCACACGTAAGGCAATAGTGACTGAGGCTTTAACATGGATTAATTATCCAGTTACTTTTGCAGAAGCGCGACATCAAACCATGATGTTTCCATTCTCATGCTTCACAGTGAGTGTGGTGTTCCTGGTATGCCACTCAGCAAAATAGAGTGAAATGTTTGCAAGCCAAACGTATCCTGTACTGCAGTGGTTGCCAACCCCCGGGTTGCAAACCGGTACCGGTCCGTGGGCCACTGGGCAGCTTAAAAGCTCAAAAAAAGAACAGGTTTAAAAAGTTTCTTTGGGGTCCGTGGCCTGAAAAAGGTTGGGGACCACTGCTGTACTGTATGGGAAACATGGCACAGAGGAAATTTGATTGACAGTGGTCTACAGCCAATTAGGACGGGGAACAGGATTTCCTGTTAAAAAAAAAAAAAGAAAACAACGTATAAGTATGCATGGAACAATCTACGAGGCTACGAAAGTGAATCCCATGATAGCGTGGGACCACTGGAATGCGCTTTCTGGCACTAATGGACTATAATTACACCTGTACTCTAACCCACAACTTGCTGATTGTAAACCCACGCCACTGTTCCACAGCCCAGGGAACCAGATTTAATCATCAAAGCAATCAGAATGCAGCATTGTGTGTTTATTAAATAATATGAGTGTGCTTGGGGCAACATAATGGAAAATAGTTGTTTTATTCATCAAATAACCAGATAACAATACTCTTTTTTCACGTTTGTAATGAAAAGTTGTAATGGTTAAATGTTTACTTGTGTCAACTCAAACCAGAGTCAGAGTAAGGGAATGAAATCCGGTTTACATTTTCATTGATAATCTTAAGCCCAAAGATTTGTTGTCTGCTATGATAATTAAAGTGGTGGACTGTGAGAAGCTCATAAGGTGCTTGGATGCACAGAAAATATATTTTCTAATACATGTAAATTTCTTCAGCCGTTTATTTTCTTGTGTTTCCAGTGTGCACAAACTGAGAATGCACACACAGACTGTCAGGGTTCTGACTTTTTCCTTAATAAAGAGAAGAACCACACAGGAGATGAGAACCTTTGCCAGACTTCTGCAGAAGGAGAATCGGTCTGTGACAGCGCGAACTGTCACAGAGGAGTTCTGCCTTCCCCGTGTATTCAGTCTGGTTTTATTGGTGGCCAGGATTGATAACATAAAAGTAGGTCATTCAATCAAGCAGTACAGGAACATCATATTCATGTATAATCAGAACTTTTCAGGTCATTGTTTTCTTACTAAAAGATAAAACTGACACGAACATATCATGGTGATAATAGCGTGTAAGCAAATGTTAATTACATAACCCTAACACAGACCAAATTTGTTTACTTTTCCAATGTGTCAAATACTTTTTACAGTTTAGTACAAATTCTAGAAGACAAATGAACTAAGAGGAAACAAATATATATGTTTTAACTTATTTTTTAACTGTTCATTCATTAAAATTATTTAAAACTCTCATCCATCCATTCTGAACCCCCTAAATGACCCTATCTGGCTGCTAGGACATTTTCCAGCAACTGCTGGACGAGGGCATGGTACACCCATAAAAGACACAACCAACTCTTATTATTTATTTATAATTGAGTTTGTAACTGCAAAAACACAAACAATCTTTATTTTTTTGGAACTGCAGGTCCTTCTTGTAGCCTTTAAATGTCATGAAGTTGTTTCTGAATTCCTCTTCTCAAAGCTTTTCTTCACGTTTTCTTCTCCTGGCAATAGAAAGAGAGGATTACTCGATTTTGGTGTGAGAATGACTCTTAGTCTTGACCTGTGTGAACAAAATATAACCCAAGCTAAAAGGTCACAAAACCAGCTTTCAGAAATTTGTAGGCAACCTCACTTGTGGCCACTGATTAACAAAATAAAATTACACACAATAGTGAAAATTTAATAACTTGCTAATATGTTGTGTATTAATAACAACACAAAACAAACAAACAAAAAGAAAGGTCCAGGGTGTACCCCGCCTTCCTCAACACTAGCTGAGATAGGCTCCAGCAACCCTGTGACCTCAAAGGGGATTTAGCAGGTTCAGAAAATGAATGGATGGGTCTTTTTGGACATAACTTTTTTTGCTCCAGAATCAGTTTTTCCACAGTCACGTACATTAAATAGTAAAAACCCTTACAGCTTTCCTTCACCAGTGACCAGCGCAGCGTGGCTTCAGACTGGTCCTGCATTAACTCCCACAGGCTGCTGACTTTCTCCTTCAACGGTTTTCCGTTTCGTGGATGGGAGGAGTTGGTGATGCAGAAATTCCGTTTTACCTGATCAATGGCAGCTAAAAGGAAGAAGGCTTCTAAATGTCCACCACTTTAAAAAAAAAAAAAAAAAAACAAGAGAAAATCCAGAGCGCTGTTAACCCCTTCATGTCTACTGATGCAAATGTGCATCAAACCTGCTCCAAACTCAACTTAATTTAGCATCTACATGAAAGCAAAAGCATAAGGGATTTGTTTTCATTGCTGGAGATAAATTCAGGCATCAAGGGATAAAAGACATTATTTGTCAGAGCTGCTGTCAATTACCTCAACATAAAAAAATAAGGTTATGAATGTACTTCGACCTGGATCTGGTGTTACAATGAAGAGGGAAAAGTTTGTCCTGTTCTTTGGATGATAGGAAACTGTCTGTAACATTGAATTACGTAAGTGAAAAAGAAATCCCGGAAACCTCCGTTTTGGTAATGACATTATCCACCTCACCCACCTGCCCGTTGGCAGGACTGCCTCCGTGCTCTGGTATTTTGTAGATACAATAATAAACATGAATCAACTGTTTATGCCACTTGATTTTCTGTGTATGTTTTATTCCTCCTATTTTTTTTTTAAATCTTTCCTATACCTCCTATACAGGTTCTCGGCAGCGCTTGGCCGTGGCCCACCTTTTTGTTTAACCAGCAGGTTGATGTTGGTCTGTGAGTGTGTGTATTTTCTCTTCACACTGTCTGAGTGTGTGTTTCTGTAATATGTAGCCTATGTGTCTAGCAGCAGTCTAGACATGGTTTCCTCTCTAGTGTTTGTTTTTCTCCTCAGGCCAACTGATCTGTTCAGCCAGGAATGTTGCTGCTACTGCTCCCATAGTGTTAACACTCGTTCTCTGTTGCTGTGCACCCCCCAAATCTTTCTCACTAGGATTTTTGCTTTCTTTTTCTGTTCTCGCCAACACTCTTTCCGCCTGACTCCCATGCTTTTACTTGCATCACCGCATAAGCATCATATCTTGTCAAAGCAGGCTAAAATGTCCAATTTTGGCCAAACTTTAGTTCTGCTTTGTCTTTCATCTCCTGCCTTCTTGATTTTACTAGTAAACCCTTTAACATCAGAGAAGTCGCAGGTGACAAATGACCTTTGACATATTGTTATTTTTCTGTCAGAATCAGATGATTTACATTGATTTGGAATGATACCAAGTATTTTTTCCACCCAACACCTTCATATTGCTGGCCTGTGGAGGGCAGCACAGTAGCTGCGTTTCCATTGCCTATAAGATTGTGGATTTCTGATACTAAAATTCGTCTACTGGTAAAGAGTTTTTCACAGGTTCCACAGCATCACACAGCTCATCAAAAGTTAAGCGAGTCATGCAGAATTGGATCCACAGCTCCAATGTAAAATCACCAACCACAATTTCCCAAAATCACTTCATCCGTTGTCATTTCCACATGTAAGGAGTTTGCCGCTCCATGGCCTGAATAAGATCATCCTTTGATAGATGATGATGAGCGCTAGTGCTGTGGCAGACATTTGGATGAATCTTCTGTAAATCAAATTATTGTTCACATCTGTTGCCGTGTTTTTAAATGACTTATCGTGTGAGTTGGTTTCTGTTTATTCACATAATTATGATTTAATGAAAACATTGTACGTACTTGAGAAATTGTGGGTATTTTCAGCATTTGTAGAATTTTGATAAAGTTTTTTGTATATATGTGATTGAAATTGAGATCTCAACCTAAGATTTATGTCTTCGTTTGCTGAATGCAGAGAATGGAAAACACTGGATGGAAGACTTGATTATTTTTCCATTGCACAGACATTAACACAGTATTTGAACTTCATACCTTTACTAAGTTCAGAACTCTGCTGAATTCCTTAATTCACAGGTAGAAAATCTAGTTTAAACAGTTAATTTAGCAAAAGTAACAGCATTATAAAGCAAAACAGTAATTAGTTGGAAAAACCCACTACAAAAAACACGACCAAACACCAGGGGTGGAGCTAGAACATTTTATAAAAGGGGGCGGGAGAGGGCAGAAGACTTTGGAAGGAAACACCAGAGTGGAAGGCCATTACAAATGAAAGGATCAAAAATACATCTTACTAACAGTTATTATTATTGTTGTTTTTATTTCATTTAAAAATGTTACTTTTGTTATTTTTTCAATGCTTGTATTGATGATTTCTTAATCTTTATCAAGGATAATACTAATATTGACTCAAAAGTCGGGGGGGCAAAGCTTGTTCCTCTGTAGCTCTGCCCCTGCCTACCACCTTTCATTTAAACAATATTATAAACACTGCTAATCAAGTCTCCAGCTATCGTCCAATGAACAGCTTTTTCAAAATCTTGCGTTCACGCATGGCTAATCGAGTTTCTATGACCGTTTTGGGGCTCTACTAACAAAATACATTAGAAGTTAAACCAGATCCACCTTTGACCAATCATTGGGTCAGATTTGGCAGTGAGGGATGCATGGCGTCCCCTTTGATTCACAGAAGTGTCAACCGTTTGAAAATTGATCTTGGTGGAAAAAATAATAATTGTGGAATTCTAGGACACCAAGTCTTTCATTTATCGTAATGGAGCTGTCAAATTAAAAGCCTGGAGCCAGATTTACAAGATTTTGCACCACTTTTGACATTTCACATCAAGCCTCTTCCAGCTGTAGGTGGCGGCCATGCGCTCGTGAACAGTAGCAAACGAACAACAAGAAGAAGCCCCTCCCTGCTTGGCCAATATGAACACCATCGGCTAAACACGTGTTCAAAAATGGTTTTACATGCCCTAAGTGAACATAGCATTAAACAATACATAGAAAGTTGCTGGACATGATGAAACTTTTTACTAATTTTTCTGAACTGTGACAGCCAAAGGGTTTGATTCCCTCCTTAGTAAAGTTTGGAGTTTGTCACGGTGAGCGTGATCTCTACGGTCTGTCTGTTTGAGTTAGTTTTGTGACCTGTCCAGAGTGCACCTCATCCAATCCCTGCAGGACTTCTCTGCCTCCTTGAATGCATGTTTAGCCATTGAAAGCATGAAGATAAAGAAATGTATTTTTTTGTTTTTATTTTATTTCATTTTACCAGAACACTGTCAGCTTCTCTTGTTTTTTTCTTTCTATTTAGTTGTCTTCAATACATTATTACCCCTTCATCCCTGTCTTTCTACCACCTTCATCTGTTCCCTTAACCTCAGCTGTGTGCTTTTCTTCTCTCTCTGCTTTGAGCCTTCAGGTTGTAAAAATTAATCATCATATAAACAAAAAACAAAGTATCTTCTTTCATGTTCCTTGGTCTTTTTTTCTCTTCCTTTTTACAAAGATACACACATCAGTGCAGATACCCCCCCCCCCCCACATACACACACCCATTTTCATTTTTACATTAAAATGATAAAATTCTCTTCCTACTTAGCCTTGACAAAAACCTGCACTCTCCGGTGCACACAAACGTCCAAACACAGTGCAGCACCGGCGACATGCTTCACATAAATAAGCAATGGGGAAGAGAATTAAATAAAGATGCTTGCTTTTTTTCTTTTCTTACTATCCTCCAGCAGAAAACAATATGACATCCAGTTCTCAGACTCCAAAACATGAAAGCAAACATCGAAATTCAAAATTCCAGGAAAACACCCAAGCATTAACACAAAACCAATGTATAAATTGGATTTATTGGAAATTTAAATAATTTAGATTCACTATGGATTAGAGTGGGACAGCTTTGCATTTCTAGAATATGTTCTATCCCAGCCAGTCCAGCCAGTTCAGCCTCCGTAGGCCTCAGATTTTGTTCCTGCCAATGCCTAAATAAACTCTGGGTGAGGATTTTTGGATGCCTCTCTTCTCGTATGTGTTCTCAAAGTAAAGAGGTTCATTTGAGCATTGTTTTTGGAAATTGTCTGTCCGCAAAGACAAACTATGATTTAACAAACATGGAGCCTCATTGCAGAGATTGACACCATCCAGGATGTGAGCGGCAGTGTTGCTTCTACAATTGGTAAGACTAAAACAGAAAGATAACATTGTAAAACGCTGTTTAACCCCTAGTTAGTTTTGCCTTGCTTTTTCACTTGATGAAATTTGCCATTTTTACTTTCAGACTTTTGTTTTGAAAGGTACGTTTGTGTTTATGACAGGAAGTCTGTGTCAGCCAAATTCAGTCTTGTCATCTGTTGCCATCTTCCTCCTGTTTGTGCCAGAGACCTCACTGTCTGTAAGTTTTGGTTTATCAATACTATTCTGATTATGATCTTATTTGTCTATTTTCTCTTATTTTTATTTGATGAATCAACAGCACCATTGTCATACAGAAACGCACCTTTAACTGAGTTGCTTTGTCTATAATCAGTTTGCACATTTTACTCTATTATTGCAGCTTCACGTGTCTGCAGTTGAACTCTTTGTTTATTGGACATCATAAAATAAAAGTCCCTTACTTGACATCCTTTAACAATAATTTTAACATATAAGGAAAGTAAGAAACAAATAGTTGCTGATTTACTGGACATTAAAATTGTTTATTTTGATATGTTGGACACGTTGAAGGAAGCAGAGCAAACAAACATAGATCGGAAGGATGTGCAAAGGGGTTATGGTGATCAAGGACAGGGATGAAAATCTGTTGACCGGTTTCCATATGCGTGATGGAGAGATGGAAGGGTGTATTTTAAAAGGGTGGATAAATAAGAAAACATACAGCAAGCACAGAATAAATTGGTAGCTTTTGTGGAGCAGGAAATAGCAAATGATATTTGTTTCATCCTTACAGATCTTAAGGATGAAGTGAGGAAGGCACTGAAGAGGATGATGAGTAAATAGGGAGTTGGTCCTGACAAGGTACTAGAGAGGTATGGATGAGCTCAAATGAAGTTCCAGTAGAGTTTCAGACTGGGCTGTTTAACAAAGGATACCTGGAGAATACACACGCCTTCTGGGGACACGCTTGTCTTCTAAAAACAATGAAGACATGCACAGGTGTGAAAACAACAGACGAATAAAGCTGATGAGTCCTCAAATAACTATGGGAAAGAGTAATGGAAGCTTGGCTGATGTCACAGGTGAGCATTCGTGGGTATGGTTTCATGTCAATTAAGAGGACCACAGATACAATATTTACCTTGAGGATTTTTGTGAAGAAGGACACAGAAGTTTAGAAAGAGCTGCAGGGTGTTTTTGTAATTCTGAGATCAGAGCAGTGAATTTGTATGAGGAAAACTGGAAGGGTAGAGAAGGTAATTTTTGTTGCCTAGGACATGCAAGAGGGCTGTAAGACAGTGGTAAGATGTGCTGTAGGTGTGACAGAGGAGTTCAGGGTGGAGGTGGATCAGCTGTGAGCCCTCCCTGACACATGTGGTCAGACAGGAGGAGTCCACATGGACCGTGATGTTTGAACATGGTCTTGTGACCTCTAGAGCAGGGAGCAGGGGAGGAACGTCTAGAGCAGGGGTGTCAGAATCCAAACGTGGAGGGCCAGTAAGGGTCAGCCTAACATGTTTTCCAACCAACCTCCCATTGAAGCTTCTCATTGGCCCAACACATCTGATTCAGGTAATTAGAGGTAGATAAGGCAGGATTTCTGGAAAACCAGCAGCAAACTGGCCTTCGAGGCCTGGAGTTTGATACCCCTGGTCTAGAGAGATGGAGGTTTGCTCTGGAAAGAAGAAGAAATGGAGGACAGCTGCAGCAGGTGTATGGAATGGTGAGTTAACAGTTACCATAGATGGAGAAAGTAAAGGGCTTTAAGAACCCAGAGTCAACAATCTAAAGTAGGGATGAGAAACTCAAGGCCTCGACGGCTGGTGAGTTTTCATGATTTAGAGATATCCAAGTCATACTCGTGACTGATTGTCTGGCTCAAGTGTGTCCAGCCAATTAGAACATACCAGACCAAGATATGTTGCAAAGCATCCAGGAGTAATGCCCTCGAGGCCTGGAGTTGTCCTACAATTATCTGTTTTGGAATTCTGAAGCTTGTAGTAGAGGTTTCTCTTTTGTTTCTTTTCTGGTTTCTTATTGTTTAGTTTTTAATATTTTATTTTGATTTGTGGGAATTACTTTTGTTTTCTGAAATGTTTCATTTTTATTACACTTCATTTTTTTGAAATCAAGTTTTGGTTTTTGGGATTTTGCTTTGATTTTTTGTTTTGATCATGTCGTTTTTTGGTTATTTGTGTGATCTTTAATATGTTTTTGCTCTGAGTGATTTGTTGGTGGGATTTGCACTTCAGGGCCACCATATAAAGAACAGATTACACACTCCTATATGCCAGAAAAGAAACAGAAAAATGGTCGAAGAAAAAAACATTTGTTTTTCCAGCTCTTCTTGTTTCCTTGCTGGTGGAATATGAAGAAATTATAATATGAATATGAAATATGAAGAACTGTCACTCATCATCAGTCACCAGAGACTCTGAACGGCCTGAACATCACAGCAACAGCTGAGCTTTGCACATATGTGCACACGAAAACACAAAAACACACTCTGCTTCTTCCAAAAGTCTCTAACCATCTGGTTAACTCATCAGCCTTCTCTTGTGGTTGCCCTGGTAACCAACAAAAACAGCAACCAGGGGCTGCCACACAGTACAATGCATCCCTTGTCTTTCTCTCCTTTTTTCTTCAGTCTCTTTGCGCTCCCTTAATCCCTCCTTCCCCAGCTCCCACAGCTGTCACTCTTCTGCATCATTTCTTCTTTCACTCCCCCTTTTGCTGCATCCATCAACTCTTTCTGCCGTTCTCTCATTTTTTCCCCTCGATCCCGATTTAAACGAAAATTATTGAAAAATGCTTGTAAATATAGTTTGTTTAAAGAGAATTTGAACCTTTATTTAAAAATCTAATGGAATAGAATAGAGTAAAACTTTATTGAAGCCAAGCAGGGAAAATCAACTGACTACAGAGGCTTTCCACCAGTGTTCTGGCAGAGGTGTGCTAAGAACACTTAATAGGCCGCTATGTGTTAGCTAGCTGGCTTTGTTGCCAAATCTTCTATTTTGTGATTCTTTTTGGCCCCCAAGGACCTGGAGGCCAGCGTTATCGCTGCCTTTTCAAGGCTGCAGTAAAGAGGTGTGTGGATGCTGATTAATACAGTTTTTATAGATGTTGCTGAGGGTCACTAGTAATTTAAATGGAAAAAACACATTAGCGGTAGATACACTTTGGAACAGATCAAGTAATGAGCTCCAACAATGTCCAAATATCCAAATATTCAAGAAAATTTATAAAGAAACTCTGGTTTCGTGATATAAGGAAAAGAGTTAAGAATCAACAAGTGTTTGAATAATTCCAAATACATGAGAGAACTTTATTGTGGTGAAATGATCAAAGATCTTTTAATTACAACCAATGAGTATTGCATAATAATGTGCAATTATGATTACTGAAATGTTTAAATTACAATCAATGAGCTATTGATTTTTTTTTAATTCATCTGCAATGTTTACCAATAATTACTGGTTTAATGTGATAATGTGTTCTAATAGTAATCAATCATTATTACATAACGGTTACCGTTATTGATAATCTTCCTTCATGATAATAATTACTAGGCACTGGATTTTGTGACTTGAAAAGAATCTATTGGATCAGAACCAGATTACAAAAACTATGTAAAACTATAAAATGAATGAACTCAGTAGGGGTGGGATTATATAAGATCGCCTCTTCCCACTCCTTTTCAAGCAATTAATCAAGCTCAGCATGTTTTTCGGTAATGATCACTATATTTAATTGAGCAAATGTGACTTTTTTGGTCTTTTGTTTGTTTTATTTTCTGTTTTTTTCTTTTATACATTTCATCATTTCTGTGATGAGTTTGATAAATCTGGGTACATTCTTTATTGGTTTGACTACAATGCTTGAAATGAATACATCAATCAAATCAAATCAAATCAAATCAAATCACACATAATAAATCTTTTTAACTCTACTTGTACTTTAATAGTATTCGAAAGCTATCACTTACACCTGTATGGGGGATAGACCTGTCATCTGGGCCTGTGGAGGGTCGTATTTAGGAGCGGCCACCTCAAGGGTCGTTATGAAAATGAAACATACCATAGTTGTGCATGTGGTAAGTTCATCATCGTGAGGTATTTGTAAGGACTATGCAAGTTGCATGTGTAAGGGTAAGGGATAAATGTTGCCAAATTTGTAATACACATCCATATTTTTCTGTTTTTTATCTTTTATTTGTAAAATCAGTGATGCTCATGATTATAGAACGGCACTCAACTTAGAGATTTCCTCTATGGAGCAGGACAGAAGAGCAGCGTCTACTGAGCCTGTTTAATGAGACAAGGAGACAGAAGTTGACTGTGTGCTGTATGTGTTCCAGGTAGGCAAAATAACGGTGAAACAGAGACAGGAAATTAACCACCAGATCGAAGACAATACAGGAAGTTGGGCCGTTTATATTGTTCGCAGAATAAATTGATATTGTTTGTGTCGCTAATCGTTCATGATGCTTTGAAACGGAATGACCGAGATTGCTAGCACTTAGCAGCTAAAGCTAACAGGAAAACAGAAACGAGTTGGCATTGGTGGAGTTGAAGCTCTGCAAACGTGGGTAACACCATGATTACACGGGAATGAGATGGGTATTACTGACAAGAATAGAGCAGGCCTGAAGAGCAGCGTCTACTGAGCCTGTTTAATGAGACACCGAGACAGAAGTTGGCTGTGTGCTGTTTGTGTTCCAGCTGCTCACTAAAGGCTAACTTTTGAAAAAAAGCCACATTTGTCCGGGTCACCCTTTCAAGAGTGCAACAAAAACTGGTGTCAGAAGTGGGATCAGCTGGGCTGTTGAAGAGCGGAGATTGGAGGACAACACACAAAGATGGAGTTGGAAGAACTACAGGACCAGCTGAGTGAAGTTCTGCTGCAGCTAAAGCTGGACCAACTGCAAGTGTTGGTTTTCAAGCCGAAATCTCAACTGAGAAAGAAACAAGAAAGCATACGCTGATCTGAGCCATTAGTGAAGCAGTTGATATGACAAAGAATGAAAATGAGGAGGCAGCACATGCATATTTGGACCGCATATGTCATGGCAAGCTAGCCGAGGCAGACCCAGGCGCTGGAACCCGGAAGGAAAACACAGGTAAGAGTATGATGGTAAGTAAGTGTTTTAATATTATTCGGAGTTGCTTGAGATCTTGATGTGGCTGGAGGCTGGAGAGCGACAGATGACTTTGTTGCAGGTAGCTATGGCTCGTGATGTGGCTGGAGGTCAGAGTTGGCTCGTGGCGTGGCTTGAGGGTTCTTGGATTTCCGTGAGGTTCTTCGGGTCAGGCGAACAGGAGACTCAGGTGGCCACTCGTGGCCTGAATGTCCTGAAGGCGAGGCATAAAAACGTTAGGCGAGAACATGAACATATGGACTAGAAATAACATGAGACCAGACTAGGCACCATCTGGGGCAACAAACTGGCAACAAATACTGGTTCGGGATCTCTTTTTGAAGGTCTGGTGGATGATGAGGTGAGTGGACACAGCTGAGACGAATCAGGAACCAAGCAGAGAGGGGAGGGGGAGGAGAGCTGCCAGAGGCACCATGACAGCTTAATTAAACGTGCAAATTAAGTGAAAGAAAGAGACAGCCAAACGAAAGTTAGGGATGATATCAGTCAAGACACAGCTGCCTTAACCAGTCTGAAAGAGCAGTATGCAGCTTTAGAGCTACGTATTGAGGCTGCAAGCAAGAAATTAGAGGAAGAGATGTCAAGGCTGACCAACAAAACGTCCTCCCAAGCACAAAGCCATCATTCAAGTTTTGACTTTACTGGTCCAACAGCAGTGGCGCCACCTGAACTGACGATCCGTCGCGAGTTCAGTATTAATGGCCAAATAGGAGAACGAGGCTAAAAAGACAAACTCTCATGTTCAAACTTGATCCATCATATTGAAAAGGGACTTAAGAGAAGCCACAGTGAGGCAAAAAATTATTTAAGTTGTCGTGAAAGCCATCAGTCCTGGTTTAAACCTCCGTGAAAGGCTAGAATTTAAAACAGACCTCACACTCCCACAGCTACATAAAATCCTGCGAGGGCATTACAAGGAAGATCTGTATCATCGGCTGATAAATATCACCCAAGAAAGCAACGAGTCTCCACAGAACTTCCTTTTCCGTGCAATAGAACTGAAGGAGTGACTTCATGAAAGGAACCAGGCACGGATGAACAGTACAGTGCTGAACTGATACTGAGCTGTTGCTACAGGCTTAATCAGTGACAATGTGAAATATCAGATTAAAAACTATCTAGATGATCCGTCCATCACCAATGATGTCCTAATAACAAAGATAAATGAGGCAGCAAGTTTGGAATGGGAGAGACAACAAAAATTCAAGAGCAGAGAACCAAGAGTGAGAGAAGTAAAAGTTGAGACACCACCGGTCCATCAAACAACAATTGGTGCAGTAGGCAGACACAGACAGCCATCTCCCACACCAGCAAAGAGTAAAGCTGTAAAAACACATTCAACATCAAGCCAAAAAGAAACTGAGCTTCTAGAGATCATCAGCCAGTTAAAGGGGGAAATTGCTGAAATTAAAGGAGCCATCCAGAATTCACACCGACCTTCCAGACCACGCCATGAGGTAAGGAAACGGGGCTGCAGAGACTGTCAGGACAGAAACATGGGGTAAAAATGTAACCATCGTTTTAAATGTGGACAGAGCAGTCACCTGTCTAAAGGATGTAGAATGCAGAGGAGACCTTCAGACAGATCAGAGCAAATTGACATGCTGGCCAGCACAGTGGTAGCATGCCAGCCCACACCTGGTCAACAAAGCAAACTGCAACAATGCACTCACAAGATTCTCACAGACAGTATTAAACACTTGGAGACCAAAGTAACATTTAATGCCCAAGATCAGATACACGAGACAGTCACTGTTAGGAAATTATATGCGTCTTTCCGATGAGGTTCAGGAGCTGAGCCCTGTCTGTTGGATGGCATAGAAACAAAAGCATTGTGGGATACTGGAACACAGGTTTGCCTCATTAACCCTTGTGCTATCATAGGGCACTTTACCATTGGGAGTTGGGTCATCTAGACCCACTAGACAGTGCGCTGAGCCTTTTTTCTTCAATGATTTGTGATCTTCACTGGTGTCCATGGATTACATGAAATCTTTCCACCTTTATCCACCTTTGTCATGGTAGGGAGAACACCTAAATGTAAGGGTGGGGTCATGCAGAAGGACATTGCGCACTATGTAGCTCAGGGATGCAGCTGTCTGAAAAAACAAGCGCCCCAATAAGGCAACCAGAGCACCCCTCGTCAACATTACTACCACCTACCCATTTGAACTGATCTCTGTTGATTTCTTATATTTGGAGAAATGTAAGGGAGAATTTGAATACATCCTGGTTGTGATGGACCACTTTACGCGGTTTGCCCAGGCTTACCCCTGCAGAAACAAGATTTCCAGAACAGCGACAGAAAAAATATTTGGAGATTTTGTCTTGAAATTTGGTTTTCCCACCCACCTTCATCACGACCAGGGCAGCGAGTTTGAAAATAAGCTGTTTGAAAAACTACAACAACACAGTGGAGTCAAAGGGTTGAGGACTACGCCATACCATCCTCAGGGGAGCGGTCAGGTGGAGCGCTTTAATCGAACAATGCTGGCCCTGCTTCGAAACCTTCCCAAAACAGCTAAAGTTGACTGGAAACCATCCATGGCAAAAGCAGTCCACGCTTACAATTGCACACGCAACGAAGTTACCGGATATGCACCTTACTTCTTGTTGTTCGGAAGGAATGCCAGACTTCCAATTGACCTGATTTTTGACCTCACCGTAAAAGACCAAAGCCATTCACACAGAGATTATGCTGAGAAGTGGCGAGCTCGCTTGAGTGATGCTTACAGGCTGGCCTCAGAGACAGTACACAAAGAGGGAAGACGAGGAAAGATATTCTATGACAAGAAGGTTTATGGTGCTGAGCTGGAGCCAGGATGCAGAATGCTGGTCACAAATCTCAATCAAAAGGGAGGACCAGGGATACTGAGATCTTTCTGGGAAGACACTGTTTGTAGTGACACAGAGACAATATCAGGACAGTCCAGTGTATGAGATCAAAGCTGAAAATGGAAGAGGTCGAGTATGTGTGGTCCACAGAAATCTTCTCTTGCCATGCAACTTCTTGCCGGTGGATGAAGAACCCTTATGAGCAGACCAAAACAAAAAGAGACCCAGAAAAAGGACGATCTCTACAAACAGAGCAAGAGGACTGTAGAGGGGATGATGATGACTGGACAGGAATCACAGGATGGCCAACAGATCATCAGGAGCGTCAGTGTGAATTGGAACCTCCAACTGATCAAGGAAACACTGCAGCTAAATATCAAGATGAGAATGAGCCAAAGATGAATGTTCTCAAGGTGCCAGTCTCAGTCAGCCTGAAACAGAAAGCAGTCATCAAGAAGAGGGCCAACTGTCACTTGCTAAGGAAGGAAAGTATCCTTTCAGAGGGAAAAAGCCAAAGTTAAGGTTTACTTCCCATCAGTTAGGACAGCCAGTTGATGCAGCTTCATTTTGAATATTAAAAAGCGTTTCTATTAATCCATTTTAATTGTCAAATTAGACATTTCTAAATGAATTATGCTACACATTTAGCAGAGAAAATTTTGAAAATGAAATTTCAAATACCATTTTCATTATCATTTTAATTAAGTGACAGAATAAGCAGTGTTGAGGAAGGAAATGAAGAAGCAATTTGGTGGATTGCTATTTCATTTAAATTTTGAGTCAAAAATGCAGCTTCATTTTGAAAATGAAAAAGCATTTCTGGTTTTGACTTTTCTTTTTATTTATGCTACACAATCGCTTCCATACGCGCAGCCCCAGCACATAAACATCCCCACTCCACAACAGTGTATACAGACGATCCTTGCTCCAATGCCTTCTCAAAATGAGAAGATTGTAATTGTGCTGACTCCTTTGTGAAAATAAATGTAATAATGCAAAAAGAGCTCCGCTGTTGACAACACTGTTGTTGACATCCATTGTTTTTTTTTTTTTTTTTTTTTAACTTGTCCTGTCCAACAGCTAGGCAGACAGATGAGAGCTGAGGGCCTCTTGTGTTGGACATATTTTACTTTAACAAGAGGGGTTATTAATCTTCAGACAAACCAAAGGTATGTCTGAAGAATGAATAGTGTTCACACGCATACTTATGCCTTAAAACCAACTAGTGTGAAATCTTTCATTCATTCAATCATGCAAACTGTTAGTGCAAAGGTGAGCTAACACCTGTGCTCAGGTGAGTGTTTATATTCTTCTAAAATGGATGGTGGAACGTGACAAGAAAGAGGGAGAGTGCCCAGCCATCCCCACCCCAAGACCCCCACCGCAGCAGCAGCGGCAGCCGAAATCCCCCCAACGCCACACGGGAACCGGCAGGGAACAACCGCCGCCCGGGCGACCAAGCCCGCCACCCAGGCCAGGGCCAGCAGGACCGCCGCAAGGCCCCCAGAGCCAGAGAGCAGGGAGGCACGGAGGGAAAGAGAGCGCCGCCCCAGCCCAACCAGGAGAGCAGCCCCCCCGCCGCGCCGGGAGCGCCCAACGCAGGGCCCCACCGGAGAAGGACGCCCACAGCCCCAGACGAGCACCCCACCACCACCCAGGACTTCCGGGCATCCCCCCGCCCCTACCCCAGGTACGAGCCAGGACCCCCCAAGGGAGACCCGCTCCGCACTCCAGGCAGCCATCCGCCTGGCCCACGGTTGGTCCAGGGAGGAGCAAGGCAGGGGCCCGCCGCCCCCGCCCAGGAGGGGGGAACCCCGGGGAAAAAAGAGCCAGGATTCTTGCTGTGAGACAAGAGCGCTGATCATCACACTTCTGTGCAGACCGATTTTAGGTAATTGCCTCAAAGTTTTTTTTCATACATTTTCTGAGTTTTGATGGAAGGAGGAATAACACGTACCACGTGTCTATGAAACTGGAGGCAAATACAAAAGTATGAATTAAACCCTGAAATAAAACTGTGCTGCTAAAAGACATCACCTTTCGCCGTCCTTTCGCCACAGAATTGTAAATTTTCTCATCATAGGACAAATTTTCTTCATGCTGGCAGGAAGACAACTGAATAATTTTCTAAAATATAGGAGCCCAATTAGGTAGGCTAAGCCCCGAATCTGCTAGATGGGCTAAAGAAAAAATGAGCAGCACAGAAACATTCTTATGAGCATGTCAGCTCCCTAGAGTACATTTTTTGTCAGAAAGTTTGTTTATTTTTAAGAATTTCAAGGAAAAACTAGAGAAATGGAGTGAAGCAGCAGGTCTAAGGAGGCAGAGAACTGTCACTTACCTGATGCTCGATGGAAAAGTGAACAGACAGTGCATGACAATCAGATTGGGCGTGGTGGGAAACATTTAGGACTTCCACAGTGTAATTGTTCCCACCAGCTGTTCCAAATGTTGCTTCTGTTCCACACTCATCGTTACCAGATCAAGGCCAACTCCTGCTTATAGAAAATGGCTATAATTCAATTGTGAAATAGTTTTTATTTATACTGTAATTTAAATACAATCTTCACATTAGGTTTGGGGGGAAAAAAATAGTGGATGCTGTATACAGTGTTTGTTTCACTTTTCCAATTTTAAGGATAGTGAGTCAATGGTATTGGGGAGATATAGACACTTCACTTTGAGTTTTCCACATAATGGAATCACACACTGTGATCAATGTGTAGCCATGCAGAGTTCTGGATTTGGATGTGTGTGGAGACATGACACTCGGGACCCAGTTCAAAAGGGGAGCACAAAGAGTTTATTAAAAATAAATGAGGAATGTTGGCGGAGTCTTTTTGGTTCTGTCCTTTCGTTGGAGCCAGGAGCCTCTCTAAAGAACAGAAAAAAACCCAGAGAGAACTTAAAATAAACTAAAACACCAGGCTTAAAAAAAACAATAAAACCATGCAAGCTAAAACACAAATCTGAATAAAGTCAATAAAACCATGCAAGCTAAATACAAAGCTGAATAAAATCAACAAAACCATGCAATTCGTAAAATAATGAATACTCGCCCATTGTGGCCAATTTGTACATGGAAGAATTCGAGAGAAGAGCCCTGGACTCTTTCCCAGGTACTACTCCAAGCCACTGGTTCAGATATGTGGACGACACTTGGGTCAAGATCAAGATCCAGGAAGTGGAGACTTTCACTGAACATATCAACGCAGTCGACAAGAACATCAAGTTCACCAGGGAAGACACAAAGGACAACACCCTAGCTTTTCTAGACTGTGCAGTGATCATTAGAGATGACAGACAGCTCCAGGTTGAAGTGTACAGGAAGCCTACTCACACAGATCAGTACCTGTTATTTGATTCAAACCACCCTTTACAGCACAAACTAGGCGTTATCAGAACATTACAACACAGAGCCCAGGAGGTGCCCACAAGCTCTGATGGAAAGACAAAAGAAGAGCAACATATCCGTCAAGCCCTCCAAACTTGTAGATATCCCAACTTGGCATTCACCAGATCCCTACATACAGGAAAACAAAACAAGAAGGAACAAGAGCCGAAAGGGAACAGTTTTTCAATTCCCTATATCTCAGGCCTAAAAAACTAAAAAGTATTTTCAGACAACATAACATCCCAGTTCATCTCAAACCAGTTAATACCCTCAGACAAAAACTGGTTCATCCAAAGGACAAAATTCCTAGCTACAAACAGAGTAATGTTGTGTACTCTATCCACTGCAAAGAGAACCGCAATGAACAGTATATAGGAGAAACCAAACAACCTCTACAAAAGCGGCTTTACCAACATTGCAGAGTGGACCTGAGTCTGCAGTGCATCTCCACCTGAAGGCCACAAACCACTCGTTCGAGGACAGTGAAGTCCGAATTCTAGCCAGAGAGAAAGGATGGTTTGAGCGAGGAGTGAAAGAAGCCATCTTTGTCAAGAAGGATAAACCTTCTCTTAATAAGAATGGTGGTCTCAGGTTTATTCTTCCATCCATCTATGGCAGTGTTCTGAAACCCAAACAAGCCGAACCAGATCCACCTGGGTCGTTAACAGCTGAAAGAGATGACCAGCTTGGGGAGGGAGTCACTGGCTCCCCAACCCCCAGCTAAGGACAAAGGACTTTTAACGACCCGAAACCATGCAGGCTAAGTTGACAATATCATCCAGTTTCAGGTCTGACTCCTCCCACATGAGGGCATATATACCAGCTCTACGACCAGCTATTTAGAATTGACTAAGCCTCTTGGATAAGAGGTGAAACGTCTTCTAACCTTAAAACTAAGTCCAGATGACAGCCCCTAAACCTACTACATAATGAATACTAGCAATATTTAAAATACGGCCCTGGCGACTACATTAAAAAATCTCCCTGGGTTATCGAAAAAAAAACAACCCTCTGTTGTAAAAAACAACAGAGGGTTTTACTTAGCTCGAAGAGGGCAGATCATAACCACACCCTTCTCGGTTCCGACGTGGCTTCACCCTCTGACCGCTGTTTGGCTCCTGGCTCCGCTGCTCCTCGGCGCTCGATCGTCCGTCTCACAGGGCGTCTCTCTCTGATCACCACTTCAGAGCTGCTTCACCCAGTGGGCGTTCTTCCAAGGGACTCCTCCACTGTCGGTCCTGCGCCTGCTCCTCCCACAGCAATCCTCCGCTGTCTGTCCTGGCGTTTGCTTGTATGGTGGCTTCTTCCACCGCGCGATCTGGCATGTCGTGGTCAGCCGTCCACACAACGAGTTGTTTGAAGAAGCATCCTGCCGTTTCCTCGCTTCCACGCTGTTCCACGTGTTTCTAAACACACTTTTGGACAAGCGTCCAGCTGCAACTTTGACGCAGGTTAAAACAAAGGCGGAGGACACGACTAATGCTTAAATTGCGTTAGGTGTGAACAGACAATCGATTTAAATTAAGCGCCTGGAGGGTGACAGTCAGCGGAACATGTGCTGAACCATGACTAGTGATACGTATGGATCAAGGATCATCTGTGTTAAAAGTGAATAAAATAATGAAGCTCGGAGACGCGAGTCTGTCCGGCATCATTGCAACCAATTTTCACTACATCTCTGTGAAGAAACTGGATTCTCTAGAAAGGACTGTATTTGTATTAGTTCGTAACCCTGTCAGTTTCTTGCACACAGAAATAATGAATAACGACTCAGAGACAGCTACTTAGCTTTTGTAGATTAACTCCGCACAAAGACCACAGATTTGTACGCAGGGTTACAGACAGATGAACAAAGTGCATTCAAAGTCTGAACAAAGGGGTTCAGCAAAAGGCCTGGCATATATACCTTGCATTTGCATATTCAGGACCTCATTCGATGGATCATGGTGTGAAAAACACACCCACAGACTGTTGCAGGCTAGATGCTCGAAGGTCAGAGCACCTAAAGTGTCAGATCTCTTGCAGACATTTGCCAGAACACACAAAGATGAAAAAGGGAGGATGTTAAAGGAATGTTGCGAGACAATAGTCTTGGTTGTGCTCTGTCTGGAGTGTAATATAATTTTGAGATGATAATACATAGTAAATCGAGGTTAAGCCATTAATGTAATAAAAGGTCAAAGTTAGTTTAATAAAATGCAAAAGGGAGTGTCTAACTATTCTGTTTCTAATCATTCCTAACAATCTCCCATGATGCACTGGGTTAATGCAATGGCGTCTCTTACTGCACTGCTGTTAACTGTCACGAACCACAACAAACGCAAACATCTGTTGTTAGCAATTTTGCAAATTTTAAGGTAAACCTTGAAGGTTTGTGTTGGAGATCAAAGGAATTAAAGTCAGAGATTCCAGTGTTTGGTTCAAGTTATCTGTGTAAAAGAAAGAGCTAGTTTCTAATAATGTCTGGATTAAACGACTTATTCAATATTTAGACCTTATTCACTTTTGAAAAACTTGCAGTTAAGTTTAAATATAAGTAATAACAACATAAAAGAAACAGAATTAAGGTGAAGTGGCCACACAGACATATTCAAACTAAAATTAAACAATTTATTCACCCCAAATAACCAGAATAACCATTCTTGCTCTGCTACCATTTAAAAAAAAAACAGTTCTTACTAATCCCAATTGTTTTTAATGATATTTTTGCTGTAGTTTAGGTTATTCATGTTATAAACTGGCCAATCAGATGCCTCAATTAAAGTTTATGGTGTTACATCGAATGTTCAAAGCATTTGAGTGACACACTCTCCTGACCCCGCTTTCAGTGGTAGGGGTGTGGTCTTCTTACATGCTCACACCTGAATGGTGAAACTGCTGGTTGCCATGGACACGATGACTCAGACTGACTGGGACTAATCACTGTTTACTGACAACGTCTGGTTCAGACTTGGCGACAGCCGTATCGACAATATGGCGACTGAATTTACTTAATTTTGTTGGAACCGGAAGCAAGTCATTTTCCATGGGTGACGTCACAGACACTCAGTCCAGTTCTTTTATACAGTCAATGGTTTAGTGCCACACCAAGCAGAACTGTTTAACCCTTTAACACCAGACCTTTAGCCCCATGTTCTTTGAATTATCAAATCTCTTTAACTGTTTATACAATTAGCGTAATTCTAATGGATTCTGAAGCTCAGGGAAGCGGCTTTACACTGACATGCAAAATTTAACATTAATACAGTTTTTTGGAAATAGCACAAACCAACTGAGGCTAACACAGAGAATAGCAGCTTTACTTGCTTTTCTACTTCAAATGTTGCATATTGGTGAAAAGCTGCATTTCTCGGTTTCAGAATCTGTTAGAATTGTAGTAATTACGTAGACGGTTGAGGAGTTTCGGTAATGCGACAACTCTTGAATTAAAGAGTTCAGAGCTCTTTGTTTTATCTCTCAAAATATCACTATTTGGCACCAGTGTGATAAGTTTTGTACTTCAAAATGAAAGGTTTTCAGCCCTAACTGCTTAGCATAGTGGAATAGTTTAGCTTTCTAGGATGGGGCATGAGATTTGCGCTCCCAATGAAGCGATTTGTCTTCCTATTGGTACCTCCGATGGGTGTTGGAGCATCATTTGATGTCACAAGCTCTGATTGTCCCTTTTTGGGTGTCCCACAATTCACTTTACTAAATCAATGCTTATCATGGTGAACACGTTAGTAAAAATTGTAGAGGTAAAACTTTTACACTAGTAAAATCACTTATCAGTTCTGACTTCTCCATCCGCTGCTCTAAGTTTTTTTTAACCCTTGTCTGAATTCCATAGTCTTTACCTTGAATTTTTCCTTTATTTTCATCCCTACTTGACATCCCTGCTTATCTCCTTCTCAGTTTCCCCTTTTTTTCTCTGCTTCTTTTAGATTTAGAGATCCTGAAGTCATCCCGAGGCATTTTACTGAGTCTGTGTCTCTTGTTCTGCAATAATTAACGTTTGAATTGTTGTATAACAGCTAGCAAAACAAGTTATTTTTGTTTCTGGTGCCTTAGTTTCCATTTTGAATTTATTAAATTTTGTTTGATATAGTTTATCTTTTGGATGTTAAAGGTAAGCTACTCTTACTTTTCCATCATTTAAAGCTTGTCAGGCTGTTCATCAAATGTACTCTGTTTGTTTTGCTGCCTAATAACTTCCCTAGACTATAGCTGGTAAAACAATTTGGCATATTTACTTCTGAAATAGTAACATTTACAGATATTTAGTAAACAGCTCATAAAAAAATGCATTAACACTAAACAAAAATATAAATGCATCACTTGTTTTTGCTCTCATTTGTAATAAGATTAATTCAAAGATCTGACACCTTTTCTACAAACACTAACGAACCATTTCTCCCAAATATTGTTGTCTAATGTGTCTAAATCCGTCATAATGAGCACTTTCCTGAGATAATCATTACATGTGTACCATATCAAGATGCTGATTAGAGAGCAGCATTATTGCATAGGTGTTCCTTACGCTGGCCACAATAAAAGACCACTCTGAAATGTTTTGTTTTATTAGGGGAGGGTCTGGGGACTTAAGAAACCAGTCAGTAACCGGTGTGACCACCATCTGCATTGCAACACATCTCCTTGGCATAGAGTTGATCAGAAGCGGAGAAAGCAATACTTTTGTCCACCCACGGCAATAGCTGCTTCACAAGTCTGAGCTTTTTCAAACATCATCTGCTCCTGGTCCAACGCGATTTAAATGAGTAAATATTCAGAAGTGCAGATTTAATCTTAAATTCTTTTACATGTCCTCCATTATGAAAAAAAATGTGCATGTTAAAAACACCAACAACGTGGTTTTCATTTCAATCTGATTCTTAAAAATGCCTAAACCCTTGTGCTATCCTATGACCCCACCCTTACATTGACGTGTTCTCCCTACCATGACAAAGGTGGATAAAGGTGGAAAGATTTCATGTAATCCATGGACACCAGTGAAGATCAAGAATCATTGAAAAAAAAAGGTTCAGCGCACTGTCTAGTGGGTCTAGATGACCCAACTCCCAATGTCAAAGTGCCTAGGATAGCACAAGGGTTAACTTGTTTAAAAGAATTTTCATTTCCCTCAAACTCAAATATTAATCAAAGTTATCCTTTGGCAAAAAAAGGCCCCTCAATGAATAGAATACATGTCAGAATATAATGTGCTTTTTATAATTTTAATATTATTTTGTAAAAATTACAACAAACCAACCAGCAAGTCTTTTTCCACTAACATTACTGCATTTTATAATAGTTTTACAATAATAACAAATTTAATTTGTTAGGCGCCTTTCAATGAACCGAAGGTCTCTGATATATCGTCGGTATTGTATTTATATTTGATTTAGATCTTATTAACCAAAGATATAAACAAATCATGGGTTCTTTTTCATTTGCTGAACTGATTGCAAAGCTCTTGTTTGATGCCTGCAGGTGTTTATTTCTGGATTTTTGTTTGGTCCTACACTGCAATTGTATACTTATATACTATATATATATATATATATAGGCAGACATCCAAGAAAGAGTCTCAGTCTCAACTGGACAGCACCAGGGCCCTGACATGATACATGCCTGCTGGCTAAAGAAGCTTACCGCACTCCACGAACGCCTGGCAGCACAAAGAAAACAATATATGCTAAGAGCGAGCGTGACATTGACTCCCTGATCCACACCACCAGGATCTACAGTACTGACATTGGGATGTCATTCGGGCTCGAGAAATGTAGCCGGATGGTGACAAAGAGAGGCAAGGCAGTCCACACAGGAGGGGTCTCACTCCCAGAAGGAACATTAGCAGACATCGAGGACAGTTACAAGTACCTAGGAATTCCGCAGGCAAATGGCAACCTGGAGCAGGCAACAAGGAAAGCTGCAACAGCTAAATACCTCCAACAAGTAAGGCAAGTCCTGAGAAGCTAGCTCAATGGCAAAAATAAGACCCAGGCAATAAACAGCTACGCACTGCCAGTTATCAGATACCCTGCAGGAATAATAAGATGGCCAAAGGAAAACATACAGACCACGGATGTTAAAACACGAAAACTCCTCACCATGCTTGGAGGGCTCCATCCCAAATCCAGCACCCTGAGACTGTATGCTAGCCGCAAAGAAGGAGGCCGAGGACTAGTGAGCGTAGAAGCCACTATCCAGGATCAAACATCCAAGATTCATGAGTACATCAAGCTCAAGGCCCCAACTGACAGTGTGCTCAGTGAATGTCTCAGGCAATGGAGAGCAGAGGATACAGTGCTGGAGGAAAGATCCTCATGGGACGACAAACCCCTGCATGGGATGTACCACCGGACCATAACTGAAGTGGCTGATATCAAGAAGTCCTACCAATGGCTAGAAAGGGCTGGCCTACAGGACAGTACTGAAGCGCTCATCCTGGCAGCTCAGGAACAAGCCCTGAGCACCAGAGCCATAGAGGCTCAGATCTACCGCACCAGACAAGACCCAAGGTGTAGGCTGTGCAAAGAGGCGCCTGAAACAATCCAGCACATAACTGCAGGATGTAAGATGCTGGCAAGGAAAGCATACATGGAGTGCCACAATCAAGTGGCTGGAATATTATACAGGAATAATATACAGGAATATACAGGTGCAGAATATGAACTGGAAACCCCAAGGTCAAAATGGGAAACCCCTCCGAAGGTGGTAGAGAATGAGAGGGGCAAAGATCCTGGGACTTCCAGATCCAGACTGATAGGATGGTAATGGCGAACCAACCAGACATTTTAGTGGTGGATAAAGAACAGAGGAAAGCCGTTGTGGTGGATGTGGCAGTGCCAAGCGATGGAAACATCAGGAAGAAGGAACATGAGAAACTGGAGAAATACTGGGGAGTCAGAGAAGAACTGGAGAAAGCATGGAAAGTGAATGTGACAGTGGTGCCTGTGGTAATTGGAGCACTCGGGGCAGTAACCCCCAAGCTGGAGGAGTGGCTACAACAGATACCTGGAAAGACCTCAGACCTCTCAGTCCAGAAAAGCGCAGTGCTAGGAACAGCTAAGATACTGCAGGACCCTCAAGCTCCCAGGCCTCTGGTAGAGGACCCGAGCTTGGAGGAGAAACCACCCGCGGAGGGTGAGAGGGGCGTTTTTTGTTTTTACACATATATATATATATATATATATATATATATATATATATATATATATATATATATATATATATATATATATGCTTAAGGTCAAAAGTATGAATCTAATTAAATCCCTCAAATCTAATCTCAGCCCTAATGAAGGGCGTTCCTGCTGCATATGTTTTACCATGTGTGAGTGCAGGTACGTTCATGTGTGTTCTTGATTACTACGGTTCCAGGACAGACAAATTATTGGCAGCTGTACACGCTGCTCCATTTTTGGAGAAATGTTTAAGTGTGCATCTTTGTTTTATTTAATTTTTTATAAAGCTACAGTCTTTATGTACTGATTTACAGAACAAAATGAATCAATAACTTTCAATGTAAAAGAGTCTAAACTAATAGCACAACACAGAAGCAAAGCAGTCTCATGCACACAAAAACAAGAAACACACAAGCGCTCTTCCCACTGCCCTGTTTGTTACAAAACCATACAAGCCCACAGATCTGACATCTGAGGAAATTTTGACCAATACTTCTTTCCTGTGACTTTGCCAAAGGCAGCAGCAGAAATAAATATACTGTTTATTTTGAAGCCTGTGGTTGTAATATATTTATATTCTGGCAAACGTGTCTTAGTTATACAGAGTAAAAACCGTCCTATTAGAATACGCTCTTGTTCCAGTCAGGCCATTAGGCAAAACAGACAAGGACTTGTACTTGCAAAGCCAAATTAAAAAAGTGAAAATTAGTTTTAAAAAAGCTCCTACAGTATTGTAGATATTAGTTGTGGTGTAATGAAGCCATACTTGCATAAAAGAATATGTTCAAAGCTGCATGAATGCAAAAATCCAGAGTAAAAGTCTCAAAACAAAAAAATCTCAATCTGTATTTATACGAGGAAATTCTTTTACAGAAAAACACTTCATAGCTAACCTGTAACCACAGCATGGCACACAATTTTCTTGCAAATATAAATAGGTTGTTATATGACGAACTTGTAACAAGTTTTTTCTGTTTTTGATCTATGATTTTAATCATTACAGCGCTCTGTTTAAGACCGGTGCAAACAAATATGATGAAGGGCACAGCATGATGCCCTGCGTGTTGGAATCCTGCTGTTACAGTAAAGAAAGAAAACCACATTCACACATGAAGAATACAGTATGGAGACCAATGACTTTGTGGCAACTCCATTTATCTTTAAAGCTAACCAACAACAGAGAAAAACAAGAAGGAAGAAAATCTGATAAGCATATTTGGTGATGTTGATTAGGTATGAAGGAGAGGATCAATAGTTTGGTAAAAGACAAAATAAATGAAGGAAAGAGATCAGAAAAGGACATTTCGAGGCTAATTCTAGAAAAATATTTGGATGGCTGATCCAAACTGATTGAAGATGACAGTATGGATGAAGAGTAATGCTTTGGGTAAATAACATGAGGACTGATGAAGACAGGCAAACTCTAAATTTCCATTTTCCACATGAAAGCAGTCTATTCATTAGAGCATCAACACCACCAGCCAATGGTAGGTATGACCACTTCAGAGTGAATATAAACAGAGAAATACAGACAGGATGTGGGAGCAATAACAAAGATAGCCTCAGTTTCCATTGCCGACGTGAAACATTTGTGGATGCCTGTAGGAACTGCACTATAGCTACGCACTTTTGAAAAGGACAAATTCAGCTTTGAGTAAATTGAAAACATGTTCCCATAAAACAGAGAAATTTGGCAGTCAAGTAGTTATATTTTTTGTCCCTCTAAATTGCGGCTCAGAGGGAAGGTGGTCTGTGGTATAGAATAGAGAGACAGGATGAGAGGATTAATCCTTTTCCATATTTAAAATACAAACATTTCCAATAGCAATACAACAATGATATGACTTCAAATACTCTAAAATCCTATATTTCTCTATGTGAAAATCATCCTTTCTAGCCTTTTTTGCTATATGTTCTCAATGGACACACTTTGTAATACAATCATGTATTTTAACAAGACAAATATTCATGTTTTTTTGTATATTTTTATGATTAAATTGTAAAAAAAAATACATTTTTAACATCAAATAATAATAATAACTATAATAGTAATAGTAATAATTATAATAATATACATGATTTATAGCAAAAAGTCTTTAACATTCTGTGATGTAGCTAATACAATTTCCCAATATCGTTTCTGGTGCCTGTTATTGAACCTCATGAACATTCAGTGACACATTATGTGTTTGTGAATGAAACACGTTTCATAAGTTATTCAACTTAATACATAAAAAAAAGTTCATTGTACCATTTTTTGGGTTTAAACTAGCTTCTAGCACCTTTTATTGCCCATGACTGGACTACTAGCATTAGCTGGTTCGCTTTTAACACAGTTTACTTTTTATACACACTGTAACAGACTAAGATTGGCCGGGTGGGTGTTGGTGTTCTGGACCTGCAGTGTTGTTGGCCCTGGGGCCTGTCCTTCAGCCTGTTGTCGTGGTTCAGACTTATAGGGTTCAGTTATTGGTTGAATGATGAGAATGGTCAGTGTTCAGGGAATTGAGACTTTAGGGAGTGTTCTTTTGTTAAAAGTGTGTTGGTGTAAATTGTACGGTGTTGATCACGACCTTCAGAAACCACGTAATAACGAAACATCACATCTTAGCGCCTCAGTGTGAGAAAACAGTACATTTCCTTGTAACAGATATTTTAACTCTCACTATATTAAATCATGTTGTCTGTGAGATCTTCAGACTCAAAGTTTAGAGATCATTTGACATATAGTCTTTACTAAGCTGTGGTATAGAATAAAGAGACAGCACACATATTGAGCTGCTGGTAGCTTCACAATGAGAGGATTTAATCTTCCTTCATCTTGTCGGTACAGCTCTGCGATGTGTGCCAACTAGTGGGCAGTTATGGAATAGCACTAAACTCAAATTAGTGACAAATAAATGAAGATAAAAGAAAATAAAAAAAATTGTAAGGCTGTCACTTTTTATCCCTTGTGCTATCTTAGATGACCCCACCCTTACATTGACGTGTTCTCCCTACCATGACAAAGGTGGATAAATGTGGAAAGATTTCATGTAATCCATGGACACCAGTGAAGATCACAAATCATTGAAGAAAAAAGGTTCAGAGCACTGTCTTGTGGGTCTAGATGACCCAACTCCCAACGTTAAAGTGCCTAGGATAACACAAGGGTTAACTTAAGACTTTTGTGTACCCTCTTTGTAGTTGTTCACGATATTTGGAACTTTTTCCAAGCCTCTACATGTTTATATTTAAATTGATCTAGATCACAAAAGTAAAAAGGTAACTCGTGCTTGGTTTAAATCTCATTTTTTAGTGTTCACATGAAACTGAATAATTTCTAAATTTAGTTGTCATTCCTCCTCAAACATTTACATTTTAGGCCAATTTGGCCATTTTCCTTTTCATATGTGCCTGTACATATGCTGATATCCTCTGGCAAAAGCTTTTCATCGGTTCTCGAAGAGCGTCTGAGGAGCATTTGGAGTCAGTGCCCTTAAGCTGTGGAAGAAACTGCCGGAGGAAATCAGGTCAACAGACTCTTTGACATCTTGAAAACCTCTCATTTACACCACGTCTCTATTGAAGAAACCTTTTTGCAGTTTTACTTGAGTCATCAAACTCAATGTATCGCTCTTAGGCGTTGCACCTATTAACCGGCAGTTTTTTTATAAACAGCAAATCTGTACTCCTGTAATATTTATAGATAGCAAATGCACCCAAGATAAAGAAACATCAAAGCTTTCTTGATTTTCTGTCAGTTAAATGTATTTAGCTGATTAACGTCTGCCTATTCCTATGCTTACTAGTAAAAGTGATCAAAGAGGCCGTGAAACGTTTTCTAACCTCCCTCTTAAGCAAAAGGCAACCTTCCACACACTTATGCAGGCAAATGTATAAAGCTGGAGAAAACCCCTCAAAATATAAATAAAGAAATCTGCCTAAATCAAACATTGTGTCAGGCTTTGACCACATTTCACTTCAGCAATCAAGTAAAAATCGAAATAATCCAGAAACATCTCTCTGCCCAACATTGCTTCTATTATCGGATTAGTGTTTCAACTCTTTGTTTTGATGAATTTGGACTCCTGATTTTGAAATTGTAAACAGATCACATGAAAGGATACATTGAAGTTTTGTCCCTCCTGCTTTTTATTTCTTTTTTTTACTGCTTTTTTCTCAAGTTTTGTTTGTTAGGACACATGTTTTGAGTTGTTTGGTACTGAAAAGAAATCTGGCCAACAAGCTACTACTGTTTCTGGCCTCCAATGAATTCGTTTTTTCTTTTAGCAATGGATTTTAAAAGAGTATCTATTTCTTTAGTGTCAGTAGTTTAACGTTCAGGATAATTATTTTTAATCATGAAGGGCCAGTTGTTCAAAAAGTTTAATCTGGATCAAAATGATCCGGATTTGGAAATCACATTTTTTCCTATGCAGGATCAAGTCTTACTTTTATGCCGGTTTTTCAAAGCAACATTGGACTGGATCACCGTGATCCAGATACACAGTTTTCAAGATTACCAAATCCAGAATACCTGTGCTCTAAATGGGACAACATATCACAACACGGGCTACCAGCTATGTAAAGAACAGGTAGAAGAGCCAACATGGGGTCACTGTGAGAGTTTGTTATTTTGAGACAAAACACAAAAATAACAAACATCCACTTCCATTCATAATTTCTTTTATGATCCCTCATCTGAGTCACAAAAGATAAAAAAAACAAATATACATTAACAAATACATTGTGGATATTTTGAAAACTTCTTAAACAAAATGGCTAAATTAAGCACTTAAATTGTTTTTTTTTTAATCAGACACTGGGTTTGTTTTGTGTAAAACCTACCGACATGTTTCGGCGGAATGCCTTCCACCTTCGTCAGGGTCGTCATCAGATGGTGGCGTGTGACGTCTTTAAAAACAGCTGATTTTGGCCTTTTCCCAGTCCATGATATGGTTTTCTTGTTTGCAGTGATCCGTTATGGCTGATTTCATGTTTTCTTGAACTGCCTGTTGTCGTCTGGCTCTTGTTAGTATTTTGTTTGTTTCCTTTTCGCATTCTTTTTGATGTTCTGTTTTTCTTGTGATGAAGGAGCGTCCTGTTTCTCCGATGTATGTTTTATTGCAGGTGTGACATGGGATTTCATAAATGACATTGCATTTTTTATTTTGTTCAATCTTATCTTTTGGGTGAACCAGTAGTTGCCTGAGTTTTTTATACGGTTTCACTGGGGTGCTGATGTGATGCTTTTTCATGGCTCTTGGATGCGTTCTGTGATTCCTCTGATGTATGGCAATGTAACCATTCCTTTGTTTTCTGGTTTTTTCCTCAGTTTTTCCTTCTCTACTTCCTTGCATTTCCTCTGCTCCACCTGTGTTTGTCCCTTTTTTATGGCCCATTGAGGATATTGACACCTGGTTAGTGCATTTTTTATGTGTTTCTTCTCCTCCGTTTTGTCCTCCCCGTTCGTTACCAGCTCTGCACGCTCAAACAAGGTTCTTACGACAGATATTTTGTGAGTGGTAGGATGTTCTGAGGTCCATAATAAATATTGGTCTGTGTGAGTTGGTTTCCTGTGTATTTTTATTTTTATGTCTTTGTTTTCCATGTGTCTGATGTTGATGTCCAGGAAGTTGATGGAGTTGTCTTTTTCCTCTTCATGTGTGAATTTGATTTGTCCCGTATCGTCCATCGTGTTCAAATGGTCTGTGATCTCCTGCGTGTGTCCTGCTTTGATCGTTTCCAGAATGTCGTCGACGTAGCGTTTCCACAAGGTTGGACGGCAGTGCTCTGGTGCGGATGTTATTGCTCTCTTTTCCAGGTCCTCCATGAAAAAGCTGCACATTGTGGCTGATAGTGGGTCGCCCATGGGAAAGCCTTCTTTTTGTCTGTAAATTGTGTTGCGGTATTGGAAATACGTGGATGTAGTAATTAACTGGAGGAGTTGTGTAATGTCATTAACTGTAAGGTTTGTGCGTTTCCTTAGTGATTTGTCTGCTGTTAACTGTTCCTGCACTATTTGTAGTGTGGCTTCTACTGGAGTCCTGGTGAATAATGATATTACGTCATGTGAAATGAATATCTCGTTTGCTTCCATCTTTGTGTTTTTGAGTTCTTCTGCCAGCTGTTTTGCATTTTCACAATGGTAATCTGTGTTTCCTAGGAGGGGTTTCAAAATATTTGCGATGAATTTGGATAGGTTGTATGTTACTGATCCCATGCTGTCTATTATGGGCCTTAGTGGTGCTCCAGGTTTGTGTATTTTTGGAGTGCCATAGATCCGGGGGATGATGCTGGCTGTTGGTATGAGATGGTTATAGGTTTGTTTGTCTATTTTCTTTTCCTCCTGTAACTGTTTGAGTACAGTCTTGAGTTTTCTCTTCTTTGCTTCTGTGGGGTCTCTTTTCAGGACCTCATAGGTGTTCCGGTCTTGAAGCATCTCATTCATTTGTTTTTCATATTGTTCTGTGTCCATGATGACTGTGGTTCTGCCTTTGTCTGCTGGTAGTATTGTGATTTCTCTATTGTTTTTCAGATTGTGGATGGCTGCCATTTCTTCTTTGGTTATGTTACTAGGTGGTAGTTTTGCGGTTTTGAGAATGCCTGCTATTTCATTGCGTAGTGCTGCTTTTTCTCCTGGGTCCTGTATTTTTTCACATGCTAATTCGGTGGCTACGATGAACTCCTCATGCGGGATCTGTTTTGGGGTTATGGCGTAGTTTAATCCGTGTGATAATGCACTGCGTTCAGCTTCGGATAGTGTGTGTTTTGATAGGTTGGAAATCCATTTATCATTTATGGTATTTTTTAGTTCTTGCTTTTTTCCTGCTTTGGCTATTAGTTTTTCAAGTTTTTCTATGTGGCGTGTTTTTGTTTTTTCGTACTCACTGCTGTGCACGTTGCGTAGATGTCCTCTCAGGTTTTCCTCTGTTTCTTTGTCAAGCGAGTGTCGCTGTGTGAAGTCCTGCAGTTCCCGCTCCAGCTGTGTTTCCAAAATGTTGATCTTGTTCGTTGTGCACCGGATTCTTTCTTTGACCAAAGCCCTCCGCACTCTTTTGATCATCCGCTCTGCGTTGTCGGTTCTGATCGGGTTCTTTATGTTGAGACTGGCTGGAATAATCCCTTCATCCCGGCAGCGGAGGTTAAACCGCAAATGGTTCCTCTGGCGCGCCCGTTTACGTTCCAGTTTTTCCAGACGCCGGAGTTCTCTCATGCATAATTGTCCGAAACTTTTTCGTAATGATTCAATGAAGTTCATTGTGTCTATAAGTTCTATTAAGCACTTAAATTGTTTTTTTTTATCAGACACTGGGTTTGTTTTGTGTAAAACCTACCGACATGTTTCGGCGGAATGCCTTCCACCTTCGTCAGGGTCGTCATCAGATGGTGGCGTGTGACGTCTTTAAAAACAGCTGATTTGTGACTGTCAAACTTTGACAAGTGACTCCGCCCCTTGATCACATCACATCACATCAGCACCCCAGTGAAACCGTATAAAAAACTCAGGCAACTACTGGTTCACCCAAAAGATAAGATTGAACAAAATAAAAAATGCAATGTCATTTATGAAATCCCATGTCACACCTGCAATAAAACATACATCGGAGAAACAGGACGCTCCTTCATCACAAGAAAAACAGAACATCAAAAAGAATGCGAAAAGGAAACAAACAAAATACTAACAAGAGCCAGACGACAACAGGCAGTTCAAGAAAACATGAAATCAGCCATAACGGATCACTGCAAACAAGAAAACCATATCATGGACTGGGAAAAGGCCAAAGTCCTCCGCACCGAAGACAACAGACACCGCAGATGGATCATGGAGGCGGTGGAGATCAGAAAACGAGCCCACACTTCCATGAACCGGGATGAGGGGGCTTTCCTGCTCTCTCACACCTGGAGCAACATCCTCCAGAGAAAGACGGACATCAAGGGGCGGAGTCACTTGTCAAAGTTTGACAGGTGACTCCGCCTCAGTCACAAATCAGCTGTTTTTAAAGACGTCACACGCCACCATCTGATGACGACCCTGCCGAAGGTGGAAGGCATTCCGCCGAAACATGTCGGTAGGTTTTACACAAAACAAACCCAGTGTCTGATAAAAAAAAAAAAACAATTTAAGTGCTTAATAGAACTTATAGACACAATGAACTTCATTGAATCAAAATGGCTAAATGTCCAATAGTTGACAAAATAAAGAATTTTCAGGGAGTTTTTTTATCTGAGGAGGAGAGACCAGCATTTCCAAGCTCTGCTTTTAGGAGGCGGATCTGCAGTTCTGCTTTGGTTGTTTTTACTTTACTGAATAGCTTAATTGGTAGCCTATGTCTACTGTATCTACTTCATCACTGTTACAACGGTTACACAAGTCAAGTGCAAAATATAAATAAAAGTCTAAACACTAAATGAAACAAATGTATTATTTGACCAATTTTAAAGTTTTTCTACATTTCCCTCCTGGAATCCACCTTTAAATCCTACCCACTGTTGGGATCAGGATAATCCAGTTTTTTTGGATCAAAGTCATCCAAATCCTACTGACAAGTTTTGAACAACACAAACTGAAGGTTTGATCCAGATTAGAACTAGGATTGGATTCTGTGATCTAATCTGATTTCAGATTCCTTCTTTCCCTTTTGAACAACCCATTTTCATGATTTGATCCAATCCCATCACCAAAGTCCGATCAGCTTACCTTTGAACAACTGGCCCAAAGTGACTGCAGCTGTAGTTGTCTCTTTGCCTCTTTCTCCTCCTTGTGGTCCGGTCCGGTGTCTGTATGAGCGGAGTAGGAGCTTGGTTCGCATAGCGGTCAGTAAGTCGGAACTGTTCCCGGTACATGTTGGATTCCGGCAGGCTGCCCTTTAACACCGGTTCTGTTCATTATCTTTATGGAAAGAATTTCAAGGGGGCAGCCAGGGGCTGGAGGTTGTCTAGTTTTGGGGCCACATGATTTCGTCTCTGCTCTTTGTAGATGATGTTGTCCTGTTGGCTTCATCGACCCCTGACCTCCAGCGTGCATTGCAGCGGTTTACAGCTCAGTGTAAAGCAGCTGGGATGAGAGTTCAGCATCACTAAATCTGAGCCCATGGTTCTTAACCAGAGAATGGTAGTTTGCCAGCTCTTGGTGGGTGGAGTGCTCCTGCCTCAGATGAGTAGAATACAATAGAATAGAATAGATTTGTTATAGTCATTGTCACACGCACAATGAAATTTAAAAAATGTTCTCTGACAGTGCCTCATTTGTTCTGTTTCTAAAAACAACAAAAAATCTAAGTTATACCTAAGAGTTTAAGAATAAAGTAAAATAAGTATAAGAATAAAATAAAATATGTCATATATAAGTCATAAAAAAGGTGTAGAAGTTTAAGTATCTAGGGGTCTTGTTCACAAGTTAGGAAAGATCAAAGCGGGAGATTGACAGGCGTATTGGTGAGGCGTCGACAGAGGCTGTCCGCTCCACATCGAGAGGGGTTGAAGTGGCTCAGACATCTGGTACGCATGGCTTCTGGATACCTTCCTGGGGAAGACCCAGGATATGCAGTCTCTGCAGGCAGGATTGCAAAGGTTAGGGCGGCTGGGTCCCCAGGCTTGGTTGGAGGCTTCCTGGAGCTCAGCTTTATTTCTTCAGAGATGCCGTCTTCCTCCCCATCATTGTTGTTCGTTTGCTGTGCTTAGCTGTGAAGTGTTTTTTGTAAAGAGCCTCCCTTTTTTTTAGAATGCATATCAAGGTGTGTGTGTCTCATATAAAAAGATGAGAGAGGCCTGTAATATTCATCAAAGGTACCCAGCTGACCCGGAAGGTCTCTGCCTTGCAGTTAACCAGCAGGGCATCGTGTTGGGACGTCAAACGGACGCTTTGACACAAATGGGGTCCGCCCAACAGGATCTATTCCGTTGCCTAGATGGTATGAAACAAACATTATTAGGATTAACGGGACAATTTTCCGACTCTGCCGTTTCAGCTCCACTTCCACCTTCCTGCAAAATGACTACTTCCGCTTCCGCCACGACCCCGCAAAATTACCGGCACACACACTATAGTTTAGTGTGTCTTATGTATGACAAAAATTGACAATTCATTGATGGCGCGCCTTCCAATCCAGTGCGCCCTATGGAAAATAAATAATAAAATTTAACATGTTCTTGTAGTGTGATTGAGGACACGTATAAAGAAAATTCAACTTAAACTGTGTCACTGAGTATTTCTTTATTCAAATGGTTTTAAATATGGAGCAGATGAAAAATGCTGTTTGAAAAGGCTTGGTGTTGTTATATACAAACTACAATGGGCAGGCCACTTCAATGCATCCACTTGCAGACAAATCGATTCATGTACGTCTTTGTTTTCCTCATCTGAGCTGGAATCTGGCTTGTTGCGCTGCGTGGGGAGTCCGTCTCATGACCGTCAGTTAGTTTACATTGTCTCCTTTGGGTCTCCAGTTGATTCCCCCTCCCCCCTGGCTTCTGGAGGAGCGGTTTGTCCTGCCGCCCGTTTCAAGTAGTTCATCCTGCTCTCTTCACTCAACCAAAACTTAAGGAATCGGGTCCCATCCCCTCTCCCTCCTCACTGAATCCTTGTAAAATCCAGGTTTTGGGTTAAAAATATGTTATGCTTTGTACTTCCAAAATTAAACTTGTCGCATTGATGGTGTTAACGTGCGTTACCGCGTGGGCATGTCACCTTAAATATAAAATACAATTATAGAGTTTTATTTTGAACGTACAACCGAAATTTCTATTTTGCAACCTGAACCTGTTTCTCATTTCTCCAGCTTTCTGCCGCAACATTGAGGCATAAGAGGACTAAAAACAGAACTTCTGTGTGAAGTTTGCGTTGCAGAGAGATAGATGTCAGACGCAGACATTACGGAGGCGATGTAAACGTTCCGATTGATTAATGAACAGTTTATTTTTTGTGTCAACACAAAAGAGATGCACCACAGACAGACTAGTGGAAATCAGCCTTAATAAGATAAGTAAGTTGATATCAGTAAGTTTTTGTGGAAATATTGCTTCACATTAGTTTTCTTAATCTCTGTTCTTCCCAGATTTTAGAAGAAATGTCTGCCTAATATGGTGATGACAGTGAGCCACACTAAAAGGAATACAGTTAATGTTGAACATTTCAAGCTTACCAAATATGTTTTTTATTAGCAGAGTCTGTTAACTAAAGCTCAGAAAGAGCCTGGAGGAACTCGCCCCTACCTTAGTCATGGTGGTTCTCAGGAATACACAGGTTTTGTCTTACACCTTAACAAACACATTTGGTTTATTTAACTCAATACACCAACAACAGGTAAAAAACAGATGTGTATAAGGATTTCTGTTTCCAGTTATCCATCTTATTTACACAACTTCACAACCTGCTTGGATCCGACATGAGTTTCGCCACCATATACAACTAGCAAATGGCCTTTAGCCCTTACCATTCTTATTGACCAACAGGAGTAAATGGAGGACATTCTCACTCATTCTGTCACTCTTTGTTTCTCTACATACACAACACTTGTACACTATCGTGGCATTCAAATATGTCAATAAGAGCACAGTGACAGCATGAGCAACTAGCGATCTGATTGGCCATGGTGTTTCACAGTAGTGTACTGGGACTGCACTTATACTACTACCATGTGACCATGGAGCCTACCCCACCTTGTGGCAAGACTGGTGAACTACACTCTCTATACCAGCTGTTCCCCATAGAGTGGAATTGAATTAAACATGTGTGATTGTCTTTGTTTACCAGTACACCAAATATAAGAATATAATTAATCAAAAAACGGTTTGTTTTATTACTAATCTGGTCTACCCATCACTCCAAAACGAGATTAATTTAATCTCAAATCCTAAACTCTGTTCAACACTCCAGTATTGCTGGTGTTGAAAATGCGCCGAAATTGCCACACACCTAAAAACCCTAAACCAACCCATTTCAACTAAAATGTCACTGCTTCAGAAATAGGTTCCCTATTTTCGTTGATCTTCTTCATTTGGTGACATTTTCTAAGGATTACACCATTTATTTTCCATTTTCCTATTTTACCGACAGTTCTTGCATAGAAATGATGGCATTTCATTCTTATTGCTTTAATATATCCGTGCATGGTCTCCCTGCCTGCAGAGAAGAATATGAATTTGCAATATTTTGAGCTGCTTATTTCTGGAAAAGTATCTATATAACTGCAAAATAGCAACATAAAATGTCACTTGGCAATGATGTAACCCTACAAGCTTTCTAACACAAATGATGTTAACTGATTCTGTGTCAAAGCATAAACAGTGGAAAGGCCAATGTAATTTGGACCACGGAGAATCTGAATTGCTGCTTCGTAAGCTGCTCACCACAAAATCTAACATTTTTAAAAGAAAACGAACATCACAAAATACCAATGTTAAGAGTTGTCTAAAAAACTAAAACATTTAATATTTGGAGTAGCTGTTTTTTTTTCTTGTAAAATGGGTTTTAACATGGCGAAGCAAGTGTGTACCTCTTGATACAGTGTCTTTAACCCTTGTGCTATCTTAGATGGCCCCACCCTTGCATTGACGTGTTCTCCCTACCATGACAAAGGTGGTGGAAAGATTTCATGTAATTCATGGACACCAGTGAAGATCACAAATCATTGAAGAAAAAAGGTTTAGAGCACTGTCTAGTGGGTCTAGATGACCCAGCTCCCAATGTTAAAGTGCCTGATAGCACAAGGGTTACAAGGAAAGATGGATAACGAGTTACAGCTAACATGTTATGATGGCAACCTTACACCTTCGTCTGGGACGTGAAGAGAAAACTATTCTGCAAGCCTATTTTCAAAACCTTTTTTCATATTGTGCATTTTTTATTTCTTCTCTTGCTCTGCGCCAATGCAAAAAATAACTGCCATCAGATTTAAATTCCAGAATCAGAATAAATTGTACCAATTGAATATTCTACATGTTGTATGTATTACCTTGCCACATTGACAAAGATTTTATCTGCATTTGTATTTCAAGTCACATGAGATTATGGATCATCTTCAAAATAATCCTACATTTTCATATTATTTTGAATAACTTGATTTAGTGGCTTGTTGGACTTTTAAGCACCAAAGCATTTAATATATCAGCCCAAGTATGTTGGGCATCAGGCACCCAGCAGGTATGTTCATTGATCAGGATAAGAATGTCAATAATTCTATAAACCTGAATCACAGTTTCCAGTTACCAGAGCTCAGCACAAACACAGCGTCTTTTTGGTTTTTTACCACCGTCTGCCTGTCTATCCATCTCTACATATGTATATTCATGATCAATCATCTCTAAGCTCGTTTAAGCATAGCCTATTAGATTTTGCCCCAACACGTGCAGGATTTGCATATTTTAATTGCTGCCTGAAGAAAAATCTATTCCACATGCATCATCTGTCTTTTACAAAAAACATGCATATACAACTGGGGAAGAGCTCCTCAGTTAAATTCAGATGTCATGAACTTGTTTCTTTCACTCTTCAATCATTTATCCCTTTCAGAATGTCTTTTTCTCCAATTTTCTTTGCTAGTAATATCAGTAATTACCCTGGCCACCCCCCACCCCAACAGTGTGCCTGGAACTGCCTTTTTTCTGTGGGTGTGTGTGCATGTGTGTGCGTTTATTTAGCTGTTTTAAAAGTAGGTGCTTTCTCTCTGAATGAGTCCTCTGTTTTCAAAGTAGCTAACTGCTTTAACCTGCCAACTTGCAATTTTTGCATGCAAGTGTGTGTGTGTGTGTGTGCGTGTGTATGTGTGTGTGTGGGAGTGAATAATAAGGGTTACGTTAGTCATCATGTCTGACAGGCCTTTTCCTGAAAATACACCTAAAAGATCACACGCTGCCAGGTTCTAACAACAAACAGCCCCTGACCAAAAGAGACACACCATTTTTTTTTTAACGGGGGAAATGCATGTGTGCCAGCTAGAAATCATGCTAACTCTGAAACTGCAACACACACACTAAGTGTTGCTGACAGACAAAACCCTAACGTCTCTGGAAAGTCAACATTTCATTTGGCAGCATTTTCAGATTGATGGCCCTTCCTCAGAAACCTGTTTAAAACAGTGCAAGTCCTTCCATTCTGTTCAAAATGATTCCAAGCTAAAATCACATTAGAACCTCAAACTGAGCCAAAAATCCCAGATAATGACATAGACTGTAGGTAGGTTGACAGTTAAGACACAAAGAGTCTAACAGAATCAGCAAAATGGCTCTCAATCAGGGAAGTTTCGTGTGTTGTGTTGATTTTTTTATCTGTGAAAAAGCCTTTTCAGAGTGACAGGTGGAATCAAAATTAGTTTTGATTCCACCTGCCCCGCTATTTGAGAAGCACTGGTTTAAGGGCAGGGATGCCCAGTTTAGTTTAGTTTAGTCTGTTTAGTTAGTTCAGTTTAGAAATTTTTTATTGAATTCTATGTATTCATGATCCTTTTGATTTTATGTTTACTTTACAATTACCGGTACGAAGACCATTGAGACGACTGTTGTTGTGATTTGGGCTACATAAATAAAATTGAATTGAATTGAATTGAACACGTCCAACCTTGAGGCAGATGGACTACAGCAGCAGAAGACAACACAGCGTGCCGTTCATACCAGCTAAGAACAGAAAACTGAGGCTACAGTTCACACAGACTCATCAAAACTGGAATATAGAAGATTGAAAAAACATTCTCTGGTCTGATGAGTTTCTGTCGCGACATTCAGATGGTAGGGTTAGAATTTGGCATCAACAACATGAAAGCATGGATCCATCCTGCCTTGTATCAGCGGTTTAGGTTGGTGGTAGTGGTTTAATGGTGTGGGGGATATTTTCTTAAACTTTTGACCCCTTGCTAGGCTGTGGTTCCAATGCCACAGCCTACCTGACTATTGTTGCTGACCATGTCCATCCCTTTATGACCATAGTCTATCATCTTCTGATGGCTTCATCCAGCAGGATAAGGCGCCATTTCAAAAAGCTGGAATCATCTCAGACTGGTTCCTTGAACATGACAAAAGCCGCAGTTACATGAGCAAAATATCTTGATCAGATCAATGGTCGGGTTAAAATTCAACCGTGCACATGGGCCCAGAAAACCTTTTTCCGATTAGAACAAACATTCCCATGGCTCACACTTTCTGTCGGAATAAATCATTTGGGCATGCGCAGTAGTGTTATAAAATCCCAGAAGAGGAAATAGGTCCCGTTGTAAACAAACAGCTGCCACATTCATTCATGCAGCAGCTCGGTAAGACGAGACGATCTTCCAAACGTGCTTTTTATTAATGTCATTTTATTTAATCCGTATGGTCAGTGCTTTTTTGTGGAAGAACAGAGCTGGAAGAAGGGCTAGGACAGGCTAACACGGGCTAACAACATTAGCCTCGTGGACAAAAAATCCAGGACCATGAAACGCTGTCTGCATCTGGCAATCTGCATCTTGGCTGCATGTGAATGTGTGGGGATAACATCATTCTTTATTTTGTCGGGACACAACTGGAAACACAAATCCATGTGATTGTTTGAACAGTTTCTAAGGACTGAGCGACATTTATTTCTGCTCTGAAAAGTTTACACACCGCCCCAAAGCCGCTTTGTGAGCTGGCGGCCCGAGTTCTGCTCGGACGCGGTTCTCCTGAGTCCTGCAGCCGGTAACCCAGAGCGGCGGGACGGCTCGCAGTCTGAATTCTCCCACACATAACAAAACAACCAAACGCACACGTAACAAAGCATCCTCCCTCCCCTCAAACAGAAAGTTATTAAGCCGGCTGCCCTGCTCACTCGGTCCACTGGCACCCGAGCCCAGAGCTCCCTCATGAGGGGTGTAAGAGAGGCGAAGAGCCAGCGGGGCGAGAGCGGGGCGATAGCGGAGCGGCGCTTTTCACGGGGTGTCCGCAGAGCAGCTGATCGGTCCCGTGTGCACTCCAAAGCTTTCTTTCAGCGAAACACCATCTATGCATGACGTAAACCAAAGCATTAGTGACGCACGATCGGAATGACCATTTACATGCTCCACGATCGGATAAACAATCGGTACAACCCACCTATCTCGATCGGAAAGAAATTTTGATCAGAACGAGTCTGACCGGGGCAGACTATTCCGAACGGCGTGTTTACATGACGCATTTTCCTTCCGAGCAGGCATTCTTTCCGATTACTTTTGCCCATGTAAACGCAGCTAGTGAGTTCACTGGACTCAAATGGCCTCCACAGTCACCAGATCTCAACCCAGTAGATCCTCTTTGGGATGTGATGAAACAGGAGTTTCCAGTACCTTGATGAATCCATGACCATCCATGATGTCCAAGCTTGTACTAGCAAGGTGTACCTAATAAAGTAGCCAGTGAGTGTATATGTCAATAGTAAATCTAAATGGTAGATCTTAATTTAACCTATCACCACAAAACTTCGGATCAAGCCTAAATAAAATATAGCTGTTCTAGAAGGCTTGCCTGACATTTTTGTAGCCCCATCTTTCAGCACAAGCCTTGATCCGCAGAAAAATTCCAAAAATATCAAAGATGTCAGTGAGGTGGAGATTACAAAAGAATTTCCAGGGAAAGAAATATATCGTGGAACACACTAAAAACTGCCATCAATTCAATTCATTTTAATTCAATTTAGTTCAATTCAATTTTATTTATACAGCCCTGTATAACAACACAGTTTTCTCAATGGCCTCCACACCAGTAATAGCACAAAAATGTAGAATCAGCCAAAAATATGAACAATAGCTATTTCCTAGAGAGACCCTGGACATCCCAGCCCTTAGAGCCTCCTTCTCAAGTGAAGAAACTACGACACAACAATGACATTACCAAGATCAAGACGTCCAGCCCAAACTGATGACAAGATGAGAAGAAAACTAGTCAGGGACACTGCTAAGAGGCCTACAATAACACTGAGGGAGCTGCAGGAATTTCCGGCAAGTACTGGCTGTGTAACACATGTGACAACAATCTCTGTCTTCTTCTCATGACAGGAATACAGGGAAGGGTGGCAAGACGGAAACCTTATCTTCAAAAGAAAAACATCCAAGCCTGGCTCAATTTTGCAAAAAGACACCTGAAGTCTCTCAAATGGATGTGGGAAAATGTGTTTTGATCTGATTTGGTATATTTGGCCTATGACGACACTGCACATCATCAAAATAGCACCATACTTACAGTGAAGCATAGCGGTGAAGGCATCAAGCTTTAGGGCTGTTATTCTTTGGCTGGGTGGCAGGAATTGTGAACAGTTTTAAATACCAGTGTTGGCAAAAAACCTTCAGTCTTCTATTAGGAAGCTGAAGAGGAAGAAGAATGTCATCTTTCGGCACAACAACACCTGAAAGCACCATCTGAATAAACAAAAAATGGTTTCACCGGACAAGATTGAGGCTTTGGAATGGCCCAGCCAGAGTGGAGACCTGAATTCCATTGAACATCTATGGGTTGATCTGAATAGGGCTTTGCACAGTAAATGCCCTTGCAACCTGTCAGATTTGGGGCAGTTTACTGAAGACTCTCTCTAAAACACACATACACAATAAGACTAAGTGCTTAAATAAAAGCTAAAATTTATATCAAAACAAGTTTATTTTAAGGTTTTTATTTTATGTTTTCCCCTTTAAAGGTTTTAGTCTTTTTTTATTGCATTGCATATGTTATAGGTGACAGTAAAGGAGGAAAAAGTTGTAAAATTATTCATCTTATTTATATATATCTATATATATATATAGATATATATACATATATATATTCGAGGTTGTTGGGGTCAATTGTTAACATACACTTCAAGAATGCATTCTACTAAAGAAAAATGTAAAATCTTTAAAGCTCCAAAACTCTGTTTCTCTCTTTATCTATATATCTATATCTATATGCCATAAAGTGTGGGCACCCCTGTTTTAGAGTTTTGGAGCTTTTAAAGATTATAGGTTTTTCTCTAGTAAAATGCATGCTTAAGCGTGTTAACAATTTCTTTTTTTTTTTTTAACTTGTCCTGTCCAACAGCTAGGCAGACAGATGGGAGCTGAGGGCCTCTTGTGTTGGACATATTTTACTTTAACAAGAGGGGTTATTAATCTTCAGACAAACCAAAGGTATGTCTGAATAAACCCCTTTTGTAATTGAGGCCAAACTTTATTAATTTCAATCATGTTTGAAAATCTTTGGTGTTGGACCGGACGGAAAAGGAAAGAGGGGAAGAAGAGAGAGGGACGTTAGAGAGAGGGGGGGGTAGGAGGGTGATAATAGGAGGGTAAGGGGGGTAAGACCATGAAGCAGCATAAGGCAACAAGTTTACTGGTTGTTAATCATTATGGTAAGGTTCAAATGTAGTACAAAAAGGGTGGGGCCTATCCACACACACACTCAAATGTTATAAACCCACCTGCTAGCTGCAAAAATGTCCACCTGTCGACATGTACACAAAACAGATAGTGTTCACACGCATACTTATGCCTTAAAAACAACTAGTGTGAAATATTTCAGTCATTCAATCATGCAAACTGTTAGTGCAAAGGTGAGCTAACACCTGTGCTCAGGTGAGTGTTTATGTTCTTCTAAAATGGATGGTGGAACGTGACAAGAAGGAGGGAGAGTGCCCAGCCATCCCCACCCCAAGACCCCCACCGCAGCAGCAGCGGCAGCCGAAATCCCCCCAACGCCACACGGGAACCGGCAGGGAACAACCGCCGCCCGGGCGACCAAGACCGCCACCCAGGCCAGGGCCAGCAGGACCGACGCAAGGCCCCCAGAGCCAGAGAGCAGGGAGGCACGGAGGGAAAGAGAGCGCCGCCCCAGCCCAACCAGGAGAGCAGCCCCCCCGCCGCGCCGGGAGCGCCCAACGCAGGGCCCCACCGGAGAAGGACGCCCACAGCCCCAGACGAGCACCCCACCACCACCCAGGAGTTCCGGGCATCCCCCCGCCCCCACCCCAGGTACGAGCCAGGACCCCCCAAGGGAGACCCACTCCGCACTCCAGGCAGCCACCCGCCCGGCCCACGGTTGGTCCAGGGAGGAGCAAGGCAGGGGCCCGCCGCCCCCGCCCAGGAGGGCGGAACCCCGGGGAAAAAAGAGGGCCCACAAGGGGTGTTATAAATATGGCCCGACCAGACTCGGCCATGTTGGAAGTTTGGCGGGGCCCAGCGCTCAGGGGCAAGGACCAGGACCCATACCCCAGGGACACGAACACCCCCGGCTCAGGTGTAATATGAACCCCCCCACCGTGCGGAGAGAGCACCGCCGGGCCCAGGGAGCCAGCACCCAAGGGACACGGCCGCCATTGCCAAGGGGCCCGCACCCCCCCCCCAGGGAAGGGGTAGGGGACAGATGGACCCAGGTCCCATCTTCCTTGCAAAATGTGTGTGCGTGTATGTGTGTTTGAAAGGGTGTGTGTGTGCATGTGTGTGTGTTTATGTTGGAATGTATATATTGAAGGGGGAGGGGTGTGTGTACTAAGGGGGGTGCAGTTAAAATTGGCGAGTAGGGCACTAAGGGGACATCTCCTGATTACTCACAGTGATGTCCCCTCACCCTCCCCACCAAGGGGCCCTAAATGTCTAAGGTGCGGTTAAAATTGGCGGGTAGGGTGCCAGGAGGACATCTGCTGCTTGCTGGCAGTGATGTCCAAGCACCCCCCCTACCAAGGACCCTACATGCCTAAGGTGCAAATAAAACCGAAAGAGGGGGGGCCCACTCCAAACGGCAACCATAGGAGGGGGGCCACTGCCAAGTAGCCCCCCCCCAAGGCGCATCGCAGGCTAGACCCCCCACCCCCTCACCCTAATATGAGGTTATATGAGGAAGGGGGTAAGTTGGGGACAGCTGGTAGACTGTCCCCCGGTGGTCAAACAGCTGTCCCCCCCCCCCCCCCCCCAGCAAAGGGGCCCCACCCCCGGAGGCGCCGACACCCCAGGCCCAGCACCACCCACCCCACACAGAGAGAGAGGAGCCAGAAAGCGTCGACCCCCCCAAACGCCGGCGGCGTGTTAACAATTGACCCCAACAACCTCGTCCAACTATTGAGTACATGATAGAAGCGTGTCATTTTAAAAATGTTTAAAAAAAATACTACTTCAAAAAGATGATACAAAAAACCCAACATATTTTGTGCTAAAAGATAACAAATAACAAATCGACTGGTAACATGGTAAAAATGTAAAAGAAACAGGAGGTGCAGAGTCTTAAAAATAAAAGCTATGTGCACAGGTTCTCTGTATTCCAACCTGTCTCATTGCAAATTCCTTAACTTTAAAATATGGTCAAATTCATTTCTCGCACTGATGGAAGCAGGCATGGCAGATTTAATAAAAAAAATGTACTATCTAGTTGATGGAGAGAAGAGCAGAGAAATGGGGGAGAAAACAGTAACACAAAGGTGAACCAAATATAATACTTATGTTCCTTTGGAATAATTAGTTTTATCTCCAATGGTAAAGATAGTGTGTGTGTCAGTGTGTGTGCATTTTTGTAGTCCTGATGGGGAAAAAATTTCCACAGACTTCTAATGCTAAAAGTGATTGCAGCAAACAACACAAAAAAGCCACATCCTAATAATAAAAGTTAATAATGAAGTTTGATCCACATAATGTTAATGGCAGGTCTACTTTAACAATTGCCTTCTCCTAATTGACATTGATGTTGATTTAAATTACTTTTCTTCCATCTAAACTTTTTTTATGCCTCACTCTTTTTCCATTTCAACTACTTGAAGAATTTTGATTGAAGGATCACAATTTAAATACAATATACTGGATTTATTATTTTTCTTGACATTTTCTTCCCTCAACATTCTCAGTTAGGACAAATTTAGGACTTTTTTGCTTCAATAACAGTCATGCCTCTGCATAACAAAAGGATTATGGTGCAGTGCGAGTGAAGGATCAGTTTAGATTGCTGTATAACTCATGTTTTCTTTTTATTGCAAAGAACAAATCCTACTCAGAGGTTATACAGTTTATCCTCTAGAAAGGCACAAACAGAAAGTCAGGTGTGTGTGTGTGATGTGTTGAGACAATATTATTCTTGTTTGTATTTTTTCCTTCCTCAGACTAATTTGGGACAGCAAGCCCTCAAACTGGGAGACAGAAGTACCGCTGAACGCGCTGTCCGCAGCTCCTGCAGCAGAGAGTGAACCTCACTATGAAAAGAAACACAGAATGATATCAACAATCCAGATATGGACATGTGCTTACCGGTGCTTTTGTTGAGCTCTACAAAATAAATAAACCTGATCGCTCAACATTTTGTGTCTTCCATGCATTGTAAAAGAGACATACAGTCAATGATTCCATATAGTGATGAAGCTAAAAGCCTTTGTAGAGCGTCAAGCTTATTTTTTTACAAGATTCCTGTTAATTTGATGTGATTCAAGAAAGGCAGGGAACTCAAATGTGATGCGTGAATTGCGTTCAGTGTGAATGCAGCATTATGCCGCTCTTGTTGGTTTTTCCCAAAAGTGCAACTTATCATCCAGAGGAACATGTATTTGATTTTTTCTTCTTTATTACGCTTTTTTTTTATTTTATATTTTTTTGTGCTGCTGTGACTTATACTTCGGGGTGACTTATAGTCCGAAAAATATGTTAATTGTATGTAATTGTATTTCACAAACATGCTAATTCAAAACTCAATGTCAACAACTCTATTAGCTCTATTTATAGGGAAAAGAAGGTAAATAAAACATTTGCAGACAGGAAACTGTAAATTGGTTGTAATATTAATGCTGATGATCTGTTATTTTGTTATATAAGGTCTATTTTTTTTTGTTAACCCCCGCCCCGCCCCCCCAACACACACACATAAACACACATTTACACTGGCAACTAGCTGAGCCTCCTCAGTTATAATGCAGACTGGGCATTAATCTGCACAATGAATTATGGTTCACTGTGGTATCATTGACTCTGCACAAATGTGTGTATGTGTGTGTCTCCAAGTGTTTATGTTCATAAATCTTGAAATATGGCCAATATTTGGTTGAGTGTGTGTTGCTGTTATGTGTGTTTATGAGTGTGTTGATTTGAATTATGGCATTGCGCTAACTCATTGACTTCTACTGAGCCCCATTCATCACAGTTTAACCATGGAAAGAGACTGTTTTAGCAGTGTGTGTGAGCCTGAGGGATGTTTGCAGGATGTTTTGTGTGGGACTATGAGAATATTTATAATGAACATTACAGCTCTGGCATGTGCTAAAGAGGAAAGACATCCATGAGTGTGGTTAATGTGTGTTTGTGAAAGAAAATTGCTAGTTTTCTTACTGTACCTGTATTGAGAAAGGATTTTTCCAAGTAATGAAAACATATCAAACCCAAAATAAAAATCCAAGAGGCTGTCTGCAGTAATCCTAAATTTGCTGATGTTCCTGGCCTGGATTAAATAATTACAAAATCTTTCCCATCCATCCATCCATCCATCCATCCATCCATCCATCCATCCATCCATCCATCCTCCGTTTAACCGGGTCGCGGGGGCAGCAAAATATGCTGTTCAATGAGGCTCCCAAAGTGAACGCTACAGACAGATTAAAACAACAGACAAAGCACCACAGTCCAGCCACTCTTTCTCTTTGTCTTTTAATGCTATGTTGACACTGGGCATGTGACGCACGTTCTGAAATGGGCTGAATGCGCATTCTTGAGTTTGCGTTTAGACCATGGTGTTCACACTGGACAACAGCAACGTGCGCAGAAGTCGGAAAACGGGCAAAGGAAACACTTGGTTTTTGTCTTTTAAATAATACAGCAATTAAGTGAAATTTAAAAATATACTAACAAACAGGCCGTGGTGCAGTCGACCTCTGAACGGAAGCTTGCAGGTTCGATTCCCGCCTTGTCCGCCCAAGTGTCAAAGTGTCCTTGGGCAAGACACTGAACCTCACCTTGCCTCTGGTGAAATGGTTGGTGCCAGTGTTAGACAGCAAAGCTGCCACCAGTGTGTGAATGTGTGTGTGACTCTAAAGCGCTTTGGGCCTGAGAGGAAGGTAGAAAGCGCTATACAAATCACCATTTACCATTCACCATTTAGTAATAAATAACTAGCTCTTGTAGGTGAAAGTGATATATGTATATATACATACTGTATATATATATATATACATAAACATAGGGTATATATGTACATATATATAGGGTATATACATACATAGGGTAAGTCATAGGGTAATTTATAGGAGTATGACTGGCCATAAGCTTTTGTTCACAAAAACACAGATGTTTGAAACTAAACACTGCCACACTGCCCACAACTCCACCACGTGATTAGCAGGTAAACTTGGGTAGTTAATGTGATGATTGTGTACTTGAGTTTGGTGTTTCACTGATGTTTTAATCATCTATTGTTTTGAGTTGTTTTCCCGTCAGTCACACCAGGTTTGTGTTGTTAATCATCCACAGCCATTTTCAGTTGCAGTAATTACCCTCAGTGTATTTAAGTGTCTTGTTTTCCGGTCAGTCTTGCCATGTTATCTGCTTTGTCACCTTTTCTTCTAGTTTTGTAATGTTTAGCTTTGTATTAAAAGTTTAAGTTTCTGCCACCAAGCCTGATCTCCTGCATGTTGGGTCCTATGCCACTGGTTTCTGACAGTCCACATATTGTTTTAGTTTTAATTGACGATACCTTCTACCTTTTTTTTATTTGCAAATAAATGCTGGGAGCATTGCATAAATTCCCCTACTTAACATAAAGAAATACCTCATTTGAGCATATCTAGTGAAAGGATTAGTAGGAAAACCAGCTTTGTTGATGTATGAACCTGTAAAGCTGCTTTTCTGTACAGGAATATTCATATTCAATTGCTAGAGATTTTGGTGGATTCTGGAGGTTTTCTAGAAGGTGTTTTTTTCACTTAAGGATCTAAGTAGGATCTGAAAGCAAAAACTTTTTAAAAATGGTAGGTGACCCGACTTAAGTGAGTTGGATGAAAAAAAAGTCAACAAATCAATCATTTCATTTGAGCATTTAAAGCTAAAACTTAATTTTATTATTCTAATGTATTTTTCTTTCCTATTTAGGCACACGCATATACACTTGATAGTGGTGCATTTATGCCCAAAGTGACTGCTCAGTGACAGCAGTTGTCTTTTATGTATATAGCCGGTGGTGCATTCACAACTGCCTTCTATTTGTGCTACTGACGATGCTTGTGATTGATCATCCTTCATAAAATCATCAGACAAAGCCTTGTGTACTTGCTCCACTTTTTTTTGTCTTATCACTCACACTCCCTCATTTCCTACCTCTTCTGCCCTGTGCCATGTTTGACACACAGGGATTTGAGTTCATCCTGTTAAAGCTTCAATGTCAGTCAATTCCACCTCCCCCCACTCATGTCTTCACAGTCTTTGTCACAGCCGCGCAGTTTTGTTTTCAACCTTTGAGCGTCGACAGGACTGAGACATTTTTACAGGAGTAAATTTAAAGGCTAAAAAAACAGGAACATTTTTTTTTTTGTCATTTTTGTGCTGCTGACCAACGTCCACTTGCATGCTCAATGAACCCGAGTGTAATTTATTGCTTTGATGGTGGTACAGTACCATGATTTATAACAGCCAAGCTAATGGTTTTCATTGATTAAAAGAAAAAAGGTAAAATGGCAGAAGTATAATTGCTCAAAAAATGGTTAACAAAATTGATCATAACATTGCAGTGACATTAACCTTAGTGTTATGGGCGTGTGGCACCTTCAAGTAAGAAAGTAGTAGAGAGATTAAAATATTAAAGTGATAAAATGCAACATTTAAAATGAATGGTTTTTGGACTACAACATTGGTTAATGTGATGATTAGCTCTCACAGCGTGAAGAGCCTGGTTCGAATCCCGGCTGGAACTTTCTCTGTTGTGGTATTTACAGTTCTCAGTGCACATGTGGGTTTTTTCTTGGCACTCCGGCTTCCTCCCACGGTTCAAACGTATGCTTTATAGGTCACTTGGATGTCTCTAAATTGCCATTTTTGCGTAAATGTGAGTCTGTTTGTCTCTGTGGTGGACTGGCCAACCATCCAGGGTTTACCCCAACAATGCCTGGGATAAGATCCAGCATCCTAGTGACCAGGATGAAGTGAGTTTATAAAGTATTTGAATGGCAAAATGTTTCAAGGAAGAGGTTTTGAAGACATGTGAGACCTGGGGATCTCCGGAACCATCAGAGGATGAAGCAGGTCAATGGGTCGAAGACTTTGCTGTGGCAAAATTATGACCAGTAGTTATACTATCCTTAAAACTTTTGACCAAATTAGGCGACAGGAATCTTAGCGTTACACAGGCTAGAGCAGGGGTCTGAAACCTTTACCATTCAAAGAGCCATTTGTATTAGTTTCCCACAGAAATGAAAACACACGGAGTCGCAACACCCTTTGGAAAACCCAGTGTTTCCAGTGAATGGCCTCATTTCATTCATTTTTAAAGCGGTCCTGGCTAGTTTGATGCCCTGGGGGAACCAAAACATGATTTATTTTACTTTAATATAAAACTTAAGTAAAAAATACTGAAATTGTGGATTTTATAATTAAGATATAGTATGTAGTTAGTTCACATTTAACCATCAATTTGTGTTTTCTTTTTGAAAGCTGGCTGGCTTCTGGTAAAAATTGCCACATTTTTCTGTTGTTTTGTTTCTTGAGCTGAATACAATACTTAATACCGGTTATTTTCATTGGCTTCATGAATGAACATCAATGGAAACTAAAGGACAGGTTCTTCTGTTTGTGTGCGTAAGTGTCACATAAGACTGAAAAAAAAAGACAAACGATTGTGTTCATTGAATCTGAAGCATTGATTGTATATGAGAACGGTAGAGAAGCTTAGATGAAATCCACCAATGAGCAAATAAACAAGACTAGTCTAATTAAGTGCAAACCTTCATTAGCCAAATGTTGCTCAAAATATTACCCCTTAAACAGTAACATGAAAAGTATTAATTTTGGACACTGCCTGCATTCATTTATCCTTGGACTGTTTTTCTTCCTCTTCTTTCTAAACTGTAGGCTGATGTTTCGTTTGATCTTTTGTCCATTTTCCACGACCTAGAATAGACTTTTCCATCTGTCAAACACCCAGAGTTAAGATGAGTGAGATGATGGAAACACATTCACTTTGATGCAGACTCCTTTCTATTTTTCTTCGTCTTTTCATAAAATCCAGAGAGTGCAAAATACGGTCATCGTAGCAGCAAGTTAACACGATAGTAGGGACGGCCTAACGCAAATGTAATTAATTTTATATGAATGGGCGGTTTTAGTCTAGGAAAACTGTGGGGAAAAAATAAAAAACTGGCATTTTTTTGGGGGGATGCTCATGTATCCCCTACGAAATCGCCACTGACTGTCTTTTTAGAAGAACCTTTCTATGAAGGTAAACATGCTCCAAAAAGAAGGCACTTGTAGATTTGATCTGAGAACCTTTCGTATAGAATGTGAGAACTTGCACACCAAAAATCTGCATCTGTGTGTGAAAATCTTCTGCTGTGAACCAACAAATTCCCATTTGCATGTGTTCATTTAGAGTTACAACTTCAAATCTGTGATTACAACTGCTCAAATGTGCTTCTGCGTGTGCTCGAATCTGCTGGCGCAAATCACAAGTGCGCTACAACTGCGCCCTGACTACTGTCACATTCCTTGCGAGGAACTTGTGTCAAAACTGATCTGTGTCCAAAAATGGAATTAAGGGGGGAGGGAGGGTTAGAGGAGGCGGAGTCAACCAATCAGAGTGCAGCACTCAGAGGACTTGGTAAAGTTAGAAAGGTTTTCACAGATTCGGACTTCCTGCTCGGTCAGCAGGATCCTCGCCTCTCCTTCCTCCGCGGAGCACGGCGGCTTAGTGGATCTGCCACGTAGACGGCACAGCACGGCGATGCCGTGTCGCCATCTCGCTGCATGTCTGCATTTCGAAGAGATCATTTCTCATCAAAATGCAGGAAGAAAACAGACTTTTTTCTTTAGAAATGCATTTGTGGTTCATTCTCTGTGTTAATACAAAATGATTGAGATACTTGCTGACACATTTGAACGTTTATCAGAAGAGTTATTGAAGCAGGAAGTCCGAATCTGTGAAGACTTTTCTAACTTTACCAAGTCCTCTAAGTGCTGCACTCTGATTGGTTGACTCCGCCTCCTCTTACCCTCCCTCCCCCCGTAGTTCCATTTTTGGACACAGATCTGCATTGTAGCGCCCTTGTGATTTGCACCAGCAGATTCGAGCACACGCAGAAGAACGTTGGAGCAGTTGTAATCACAGATTTGAAGTTGTAACTCTAAATGAACACATGCAAATAGGAATTTGTAAGTTCACAGCAGAAGATTTTTACACACAGATGCAGATTTTTGGTGTGCAAGTTCTCACATTCAATATTACAAGTTCTCAGATCAAATCTACAAGTGCCTTCTTTTTGGAGCATATTTACCTTCATACTTTTCATTCCTTAAAAGACTCCACGATCACAGACGCAGACACGCCGCGCGTTCACGCCCCTCTCTTCTTCCTGCTCTCTTGCTCTTCGGATGGTTTTAAAGGCATCACGACAATCTTAAAACATAATCACAGAGATGGAAGAGTCGCATGCCGCTCTGAAGCTGCAGGTTGCAGACCTCAACTGTTTATTGACAGTGTTTCTTTGTTCTGGGTGGCAATCCAGAGGAGAAGCATGAGAAAAATTCAAGACCTGGGACCTGAAATGGGGACCAAAATAGCATTTCGGAGTTATGACATGGGTTGTGTGGACCTGTTTAACATCTTAAAATGAAAGCACAACTTGTTATGTTTGCCTCTTGATTTTGGTTTCTGCATTCAACATTTGATTTGTTTCTGTGCAAGTTGGTAATGCTTTCTCCTTTATGCCTTGTCCTCTTCCTGGGTTGCTTGGAATTTTCTATCTGTTTCTCCATCTTTTCATACCCAGAATTTTAATTTTTATTTTTTTGGTTATTAAATTAATTAATTATTAAATATTTTAAGATTTTTTACCAATTTTGTATGAGTTCTTCTTGCGACTGGGCTCCCTTCTGCTGGCTAGCTAGTAGGTCTCGGTAAAACTAACTCAGGTTCTTGGTTACAAGGTTCCTTGCATTACTTTGAAACTATATGACGCTGCAATTTCTATTCAAGTGATCAAAATTTTAAAGAAAAAGCAGGAGTCTCCAGGGAAAATTCCCCAATGTGTGCCGGTAACATGCAAACTTCAGAGAAATTCCAGCCACGACTTCTAGATGTGAGGTGACAGTACAATTAACATAAATTTATGGTAAAAATGTCAATGCTGTCCTCTATGAAATCATAGTTTATATATATACTTTATCAGTTTAGCCATAAATGAACAATTTGAGCTATCATAGGCACTTTAACATTGGGAGTGGGGTCATCTAGACCCCACAAGACAGTAGGCTGAACCTTTTTTCTTCAATGATTTGTGATCTTCACTGGTGTCCATGGATTACATGAAATCTTTCCACCTTTATCCACCTTTGTCATGGTAGGGAGAACACGTCAATGTAAGGGTGGGGTCATCTAAGAAAGCACAAGGGCTAAGAAATACTTTGGGAATTTAAAAAAGTTTTTGAAATAAAATGATTAAGTGATCAGATCAAAAATGCTTTGAAAACAGTCAAATATTTGTCTTGCTTAAAGAATACTAAAAATGTCTTATCTTGTCTTCCACAGATAATAGAAATGCATTTTTCTTTCCACATGTTTTATTTGTCAGTTTTCTTTACAAAAAAGCTGGTCATCCACATTTAGGAATGTTTTTCCAATAAAAATACATAGTTCTTAATTTGCTGAGAAATTCTTTTTACCTGCAAAAGAAATTGTCCATCTATATTACACGAGACGTAAAATTACAAAAAAATTATCAATCTATTTTAAACCCTAAAATCAGAAGAATTTGTATTTGTTTTTGTACCTGACGCTGTTTTGTGTGGATGTGTGTGCTTGATGGAGAGCTGAGATAATTGTGTTCGCTTTGTTTAGGTGTCAACAAAACATGGTGAGTGTCTTGTTTGCATATTGTTAATTTCCCTTCTCACAGTGTCTGGCTGGGTGTCCCTGCATGTTCGGATGTTATTTGTGTCGCAGCGTGTGAGTTTGCGTGTCAGGTTGTGTCCTGCCAGACTGAGAGGTCTCTACGCAGTGACTCTGCATTTGACAGGCCGGCTGACACTCTAGCATTTAGCCCTTCAAGTGTGTATGTGTGGGAGAAGGTGGGAGGGGGTTATGCATGCATGCATGTGTGTGTGTGTGTGTGTGTGTTGGTGTGATTGTGTGAGGCATGAGTGACAAGGTGTGACACACTAGCATTTGTCTTCTAAATGCCAGAACAGAGAAGTGACACCAAAGGGCAAAGAGATGGCCAGGGAGAGTGGCATGAGGAGAAAAAAAACACGAAAAGTGGAAGATTTATACAAATTTGTTACCTTTGCATTTTGATATTTCACAACATTTCTTATGTTTCTTCAAATCCAGAGCAGGCCTCTTTCTGTTAATTTATGTTTGATTTGTGATGGCCTAATTTCTGAACAGTCTTGGAGATCATTAAAGCACAAATATACTGTCCTATCTGCTTTAGCAGGGCAGTTCTTCACACCTTTTGAGCTGGACAAGATTTTTCCTCACCAGCAGTGGGAGCTCCTTTCTTTGGTTTTGGGAAGTTCACATCACTGTAACCAGTAGGGTTAGACTCACATGTTCAGCACAGATGCCAGAGTTTGGTTTGTCACAGAATCCTGTTCCATCCTTTGTTGTTGCTTATGAAAATCATAGCTTTTTTTTACTCTTTGTATAAGTGAAAGCACCATACAAACAAAGGGGGACTACAAGCTGATTGCTTGTAAGGAGTCATCTGTTTGCATAGCTGCATCTTGCCTGTCTCTCTGTTAAACTTATGGATAAGACTGTTGCTATTGTCGGATAAATATTGGATTCCTGACTGGATTGAAGGCCTCCTGATTTTGGAGTGACAATGGTCTACAGCCAATCACAACACAATGGGATGTTAAAACAAAAGCACAATTTTGGCAAAAATAATCCATGAACCAGCAAGACTGCAAAAAGTGAACTGCGTTATTGTGAGGGACCGCCGTATTCCAGATTGGTGGTGCAGGTTTGGTTAATCATAGGTGTATTCAGACTGGACATATTTGGTTCGTTCAACATGAACCAGAGTTTGTTTCCGAAGATTATCTGACCCTGGTCCGGGACCCAGATCCACTCAATAAACTATCTTTGGAGGTGGTCTCGGTTTGTTTCCAATTGGACTGAGTTTTTCTCAATCTGAATATGCTCCGAGCTCAGAGCGGAACAACTGGACCAAACGACCACCATAGCCGGACATTTCGGGATGTAGGCAAAGTAGGAAGACAGTATCCATGATGATGAGACATAGCAACTCATTGAAATGTGATTGGATAAATGCAGGGTCACTAAAACAACTTTTAACGTGATAAACATTTGTCACTGTTTACCAGACAATCTATATGATTCCTCAATCGATTCCTCAGTAACTGCCTCACAGCATGCCTCCGCCATATCAGTGTGGCAAGTAAACAGTGTTGTACCTGATCTTGATACAGTTGTTCGTAATTGGTCAGCAAAATCTTCTTTCTCTTTCGGCTTTTCCCATCAGGGGTCGCCACAGCGAATCATCCTTTTCCACCTCACTCTATCATGAACATCTTCTACCCTAACGTTAGCCAACTTCATGTCCTCTGTTAAGACATCCATATATCTCCTCTTTGGCCGTCCTCTTGCCCTCCTGCCAGGCAGCTCCATCTCCAACATCCTTCTACCAATAAATCCACTATCCCTCCTCTGAACATGTCCAAACCATCTCAGTCTGGCTTCTCTGACTTTGTCGCTAACACAGGCAACATGAGCCGTCCCTCTGATGTACTCGTTCCTTATCCTGTCTAACCTGGTCACTCCTAAGGAGAACCTCAACATCTTCATCTCCGCTACCTCCATCTCAGCCTCTTGTCTCTGTCTCACTGCTACCGTCTCTAACCCATAGAGCAGAGCTGGTCTCACCACTGTCTTGTACACCTTTCCTTTGAGTCTTGTTGACACTCTTCTGTCACACAACACTCCTGACACTTTCCTCCAACCGCTCCAACCTGCCTGCACTCGCCTCTTCACCTCTTTTCCACACTCCCCATCACACTGGACTGTTGACCCCAAGTACTTAAACTCCTGCACCTTCTTCACCTCAGCCCCCTGTAACCTAACGCTTCTACCTTGATCCCTCTCGTTCAGACACATGTATTCTGTCTTACTACGACTGACCTTCATGCCTCTTCTTTCCAGAGCAAACCTCCACCTCTCTAGCTGTTCCTCCACCTGCTCTCTACTCTCACTGCAAATTACGATGTCATCCGCAAACATCATTGTCCAGGGAGATTCCTGTCTTACCTCGTCTGTCAGCCTGTCCATCAGCATAGCAAACAAAAAAGGACTCAAAGCTGATCCTTGGTGTAGTCCCACCTCCACCTTGAACTCCTCTGTCTGACCTACAGGACATCTCACCACCGTCATACTACTCTCATACATGTCCTGAACTACTCTGACATACTTCTCTGCCACTCCAGACGACCTCATACAGTACCACAGCTCCTCCCTCGGCACCCTGTCATACGCCTTCTCTAAATCTACGAACACACAATGCAGCTCCTTCTGACCTTCTCTGTACTTTTCCATCAACATTCTCAAAGCAAAAATGGCATCAGTGGTGCTCTTACGGGGCATGAAACCATACTGCTGCTCACAGATCTCCACCTTCTTCCTAAGCCTGGCTTCCACTACTCTTTCCCACAGCTTCATTGTGTGGCTCATCAACTTTATTCCTCTATAGTTGCTGCAGTTCTGCGTGTCACCCTTGTTCTTAAAGATCGGAACCAGAACGCTTCTCCTCCATTCCTCAGGCATCTTCTCACTCTCTAAAATCCTATTGAACAACCTTGTTAGAAATTCCACTGCTGTCTCTCCTAAGCACTTCCATACCTCCACAGGTAGGTCATCAGGACCAACGGCCTTTCCGCTCTTCATCCTTTTCAGAGCCTTCCTAACCTCATCCTTTCCAATCTCTGCTACTTCCTGCTCCACAGCAACCACATCTTCCTCCCTTCTTTCCCTGTCATTTTCCTCGTTCATCAGCTCCTCAAAATACTCCTTCCATCTTTTCTGTACACTCTCTTGGGTTGTTAGCACCTTTCCATCTCTGTCCTTAATCACCCTTATCTGTTGCACGTCCTTCCCATCTCTGTCTCTCTGTCTGGCTAGCCTGTACAAGTCCTTCTCTCCTTCCTTTGTGTCTAACCTGTCATATAGCTCATCGTAAGCTTTCTGTTTGGCCTTTGCCACCTCTCTCTTCACTCTACGCTGCGCTTCCTTGTACTCCTGTCTACCTTCCTCAGTCCTTTCTACATCCCACTTCCTTTTAGCCAACCTCTTCCTCTGGACGCATTCCTGTACTTCCTCATTCCACCACCAAGTCTCTTTACCGTCTTTCCTCTTTCCAGATGACACACCTAGCACCTTCCTACCTGTTTCCCTGATAATCTCTGCTGTAGTTTCCCAGTCATCTGGAAGCTCATCCTGACCACCCAGGACCTGCCTCAACTTCTGCCTAAATTCCTCACAAGTTTCTTCATTCTGTAGCTTCCACCACTTGGTCTTCTTTTCTGTTTTCCCTCTCTTCTTCTTCCTGACCTCCAGAGTCATCTTACACACCACCATGCGGTGCTGTCTGGCTACACTCTCTCCTACCACCACTTTGCAGTCATTAACCTCTCTCAAATGACCTCGTCTACATAGGATGTAGTCCACCTGAGTACTCCTACCTCCACTTCTGTATGTCACTCTATGTTCCTCTCTCTTCTGGAAGTAAGTGTTGACTACAGCCATTTCCATCCTCTTCGCAAAGTCCACCACCATCTGTCCCTCCAGATTCCTTTCCTTCACACCAAACCTGCCCATCACCTCCTCATCACCTCTGTTGCCCTCACCAACATGCCCATTAAAGTCTGCTCCAATAACAACTCTCTCTCCTCTGGGAAAACTCTCTATGACCTCATCCAACTCACTCCAGAATCTCTCCTTCACTTCTAACTCACAGCCAACCTGTGGCGCATACCCACTGACTACATTCACCATCACCCCTTCAATTTCTAACTTTAGGCTCATCATCCTGTCTGAGACTCTTTTCACCTCTAGAACACTGTTTACAAACTCCCCCTTCAGAATCACTCCTACCCCGTTTCTCTTCCTATCAACACCATGATAGAACAGTTTGTATCCTCCTCCAATACTACGTGCCTTGTTGCCCTTCCACCTTGTCTCCTGCACACACAGTACATCTACCTTCCTTCTCTCCATCATGTCTGCCAGCTCTCTGCCTTTCCCTGTCATTGTGCCAACGTTAAGAGTCCCTATTCTCAAACCTATGTTCCTGCCTTTTCCCTTCTCTCTCTGGCCACGGACCCTTCTGCCTCCCCTCTTTCTTCGACCAACAGTAGTCAAATTTCCACCGACACCCTGTAGGTTAACAGCATCGGTGGCGGTCGTTGTTAACCCGGGCCTCGACCGATCCGGTATGTCTAAAGTGTTGTTGATGATTCGCATGGTTATTTTGGCAATTTTTACGCCGGATGCCCTTCCTGACGCAACCCTCTCTATTTATCCGGGCTTGGGACCGGCACAGAAGTAACTGGCTTGCAACCCCTGTGGCTAGATTTGGTCAGCAAAATATAAAGTTTAAATAAGTGAACTATCCCGACAAGTATTGCAAAAGGAATTTCTTTCGTTGCTTTGCCCTGCATTGGCCTATGACTGAAGAGATCTTTAGTTACATGGCTTTGTTTACAAGCTTTGGTTTGAAACAAAATAGTCTGGTCGAAGGCAGTATGAATACAGACCAACCCAAGGTTCAGGACTCGATTTGGACCAAATTAACCGGACTCGGTCCGCACCAACGGACTTTTCCAGTTTGAAATCACTCATGGAGATTGGCTGTGACCATTTCCACTTATTTCTTGCTTGGTGCACTCTTTGAACCCAGTGGTTGAAAAGCTGAGTTGGCGTGTCACCATGAAACCATGTCTCTGTAAGACAGAACACAGAGAAGTCTGGACACACTTTGGAACCGGATTCAGCTCAGTATATCATCTGTTTTGTTTGACAGGGTCTAGATATTAGCCAAGTAACAGGACAGCAGCAGGATCTTAGGCTGTAACTGTTTCTGTACACTGGATTTCAACTACAACCCATTAAAATGTGAAATAGTTTTGCTCAACATTACCCTTAACTATAAAACTGGTCGCAACTCTAGCCTCATCCCTTTTAAGGTGAGACAAATGAGTACAACCAAATGAATATGATACAAACGAGTAATTTTATAGTAATTTTACTAGTTGGAGCTGCCCCTTTAAGGTAAAAAAAGACGGATGCATTGGAATTTTCCAACATAAAAAAATATAAAAAAGCTAATAAATAAAGGATTTTATGTAAGCTGTGTTTTTTCGGTCTGGTACCAAGTGATCCACGGACCAGAACCGATCCGCTGCCGAGGTGTTTGGGACCACAGCTGTAGAGTACACAAAAATAATCAATGGAAAAGAAAATATCAATAGACAATTGGTGATCAATCCTGAAAGTTAAAAAAAAAAAAAAAAATTTTTTAAATGTGCTTGACTCTGAAATGAAAGACATTTCTGTCATAGGTTTAAGCACAACTTCTTTCTGATAATCAAAAGCTCTACACAGGTCACAGAGTGCTTTTGCTGAGCCTCTACATGGCAAAAGTGCTATTATATTTTAATGAGACTGAATCCCAAAGTGAAATGCTGCATCTATTCAGGTCTGCTCCCTACACAACAGGAAATATAATACATTTTAATGAATCCTTATCACCAAAGTGACTGCATACACTCATCTGAGCTCTGTGATCTGAGAGCCTCTTCTTCAAATGACTCCTTATGCTGTGCAGTTGATTTTACGGGTGCTGCAGTCTTAAAGCAGATACAAAAAAGTTCATATAGTTCTTGCTTGTTAACACTTTTGAAAAAAGAAGCAAACATTTGTAGCGCTGTATGTATCGACATTTTCAAAAGTTAAAATAATTTGAAGCATTTGTTGAAGTTTAATATCTCAAGAAAAAAAATGCAAAAACATGTAACATGAAGTTGTATTCAGTTTCAATGACTGTTTTTTGTTGTTGCTTTATCTACATGATATATTTAAACAAAATCTTGTTTTTCGCACTGTTGGAACCGCTGTGGGTTGGACTTTGGCACTGTCCATATGCACAGACCCTGTAGTGGCTACATATTCAAGAAAACGTGATCGATCAATTTGATGGATAGATAGTGTGACAAAGCGGGGTCAAAGTTTGCAGGACAGGGCCTGAATCCCAGCCTTATTTTTATTTTTTTTTAATCTCTCAGTCCATCAGCAATGTCTCTATAGTTTGCACCGGACACACCCACCTTTTTTATGTGTGCACGCTGCACATCCACACACAAATCATTTGTTTTTCACCCAACCATATAGTCAACTTTGTTTGGGTGCACACTTGGTTTTAAATAAAACTGTACCCACCGTCAAGCTCCGCCCAGCACAAACTTTTTAACCGGAGCATGGTACACATCATACTTACCCAGTCATATTCATATACAGTGTCAGGGCACCGCAAGGAACTGTATTGTCTCCTAATCTGTACTATGTCTGACTGCTGCCATAACACCTCAACCTGCCATATGCAGAAGTTTTCAGACGAGACTGCCAGTATGGCCTGCATAAAAGGGGGAGAGGAGGGGAAGTACAGGTGGCTTCTAGAGGACTTTGTGGCCTTGAGCAGGAAGAATCAGCTGCAATTGAATGTCCTGAAGACCAAAGAAATGGTCCTGAACTTCAGAAGAAAGCCTCCAACACCTCAACCCATATACATTGAGGGAGACAGCGTGGAGTTGGTTAAGTCATACAAGTACCTGGGGGTCGTGATGGATAACAAGCTGGACTGGACCACCAAGCGCAGATAAATCCAATCCATTAATATTATTATTATTACCAATACAGACCACCTTTAAAAAAAAAAAAGCCAGTCCAGGCTGTACTTCCTTCGTAAGCTGTGCTCATTTAACATCTGCTCCAAACTGCTGCACGTTTTATCAGTCTGTGGTAGCAAGTGCCCTCCTCTGTGCTGCGGTGTGCTGGTGCAGCACCAGTAAGAAGAACATCTCCCGGCTGAACAAGTTAATCCATACGGCGAACTCCATGGTTGGACTGAAACTGGCCCCAGCAGAGAACGTGGCGGAGCACAGGACTTTGTTTAAGTTCAGGGCCATTGTGACCAATCCTTCATCACTCCCACTGCACCAGGCCTTCACCGGGAGGAGGAGCGTGTTCAGCAGTAAACTACTGTCCCAACGCAGCTCCACAGACAGACTGAGGAAGTACAACTCCCTGACTGAGCATCAAAAGTTGAGAAGGTCGTTGAATATTAAGCTTTAAAATGTTTATGGTTTGACTGTAGTAGATTTTAATTTCTGAATATTTTATGGATTTATTATATATATTAAATAATTTACTATTTTTAAGTAATAGCTTTTAATATAGGTGAGTTTTATAGCTTTATTCTTTATTTTATTGTGTGCGTTGAATGCAAGCAGCTGGCCGCTTTTAATTTTCTCCCGTATTAATAAAGCTTCTGCTTCTTCTATTCATTTATACTCAAAATAGGAAGTGATGCAACAGGTCAAACTTGTTCCTTTTTTTCTTTTGTGCAAATTATTTTGATGTTTACAAATGAAGCTTATTTTTTCATTTCAAAAGCTAAAATCCTGCTTAGAATATTTTTCAAATTTTTTGGTTTATGTTTTAAAGTTTTCTGTTCTATGTTTGCAAGGCAAGAATAAAAATTTAAGTGTCACGGTGCCTGTCAGTTCACCTCCCCCTCTCACCTGCTCTACTGATTGGAACCATCTGACCTTCATCTCCTCATCACCCTGCCGGCCTTCATAAGGGAGCTTCTCACCAGTATCCAGCGCCAGTCTGTTATACTCATGCCGGCGCTTATGCCTGGCCTTTTAGTCTTTGCTCTAGTTACCAAGTTCATGTTACTTACCTCGTCTTGTACTCACCTTCAGGTTTCATCCAATGGTCACGCTGGTTCCTCGTCCACGCTGATTACGCCATGCTCGGTGTCCACTCCTCGCCTCAAGCTGGTCCCGCTGTCCTCAGCGCCCACGCCTCGCTCCCTCTGGTTCCACAGTCCGACGTGTCTCCTCTCTCTGGCTCTGCTGTCCTCAGCGATATCAGCTCTAAGGACTTCTGGATCACTCCACGAAGGAACGGATTATCACATTCAACTACAAACTTTATTTTACTCTGGTAAAATAAACCATTGTCAAGCACTTCCTTGTAGCGAGTTACTTACGGGTTTCAACATCTGGGTCTGCAATGTCTACGACACCATGACATTAAGAAGGAAATGTGTAAATGTTTGTTTAATTAGCTTGTGCGAGGGGATAAACCTTATAGAAGTGGGGCACTTTTTCCTGAGGCACACCGACTTATGCCCGGGGAGTAAGTCAGTGTAAAACCGCCACTGGAGAGGTTGGTTACAGCAGCGGTAACAAGCTCTTCCAGAAACAGTTGATGTCGTCTTTGTTTTATTTGAGAGCAATAAAATCCCATGTTATTTTTGGCTGTTCCATCTTACTTTTGAGTGAATGCTTTACAATGTTGAGGAGAATGGATGAAGATAGATGGATGCCACATGAGCGAACATCAGGAAGGAGGAATAGACTAGAGAAATACCAAGGATTCTTGGAAGAAATGGAGTGTGCTTGAAAGGTGAAGGTGACAGTGGTTCCCATGGTGATTGGAGCAATCTGTGTCATAATGAAGAGTGAGGAAGGGAGAGCAGTTTATTGATCTCTGTAGGAAGGTCATGAAGTCCAGAAACTGGTGTGGCAGGTGCCCAGTACTGTCCAAAAACTGAAGATAGTCCAAGAGGTAGGTCAGGCTAGAAGATGAAGAAAAAAACTGGAACAGTAATATAATTAAGACCAGAGTTAATCTTTATGTGCGTAATACCACAAGACGTTAGCTGATGGACTGGTGTGTGGTATAGGTGCTGGTGAACCAGTCTTCAATACAGTCAGGGTGAGTGTAGATGAGTTGTGTCAGGAGTCCCCACCAGTGAACCAGCACACCCATGGAAACAAAACAGAAACCAGCAGAAAGAAACCAGAGGACAGCAGTTACAAAAATAACCAAACGAGGGAGACAGAGGGACAGGGACCTGCCAAACCATGAAACTACCCTCAACAGGAGAAGTAGCTGCAGCAGATCCTTGGAAAAACCTCAGACATCTCAGTGCAGAAGAACAGCAAAGGTATGGCGTAGGACCCCCACACTCCCAGACTTTTCTGACAACACCTTTTTTTTATTTTTATAAAATACATGTATATTTTTTTAGGGCATATAATATTTTCTGCCTATAAGAAAATGTTATTGCCAGGATTTCGGTAAATACCTGACCAAATGACAAAGTAATTCATGCCACCACATTGTAAAGTGTAAAGTATTGTTATTTTGAGTTAAAATAATCTATGAGTGGGAAAAAGGTAAACAAGATGCAAACATCTTTTAGAAAATCAAACAAAATCATCATAAAAAAAAAAAAACTTTCATGCAAACATAAAGAGGTAAACAAGATTCTGGGAAAGAGGAGATCCGAGCAAAAACTCCTTAATTTAAAGCAGAAATACCATTTATCTGTGATTCTTTTAGCACACATGTGTGTCTGTGTTTGTGTGTGAAAATGCATGATTGGCAATGGATTTCTTGTGGATTCTCATGCATGTGTCTTTTTTTGTGGCTCTGTTGTCTTTTGTGGTTCAATTCATGAGAAAAACAAGCCTTTAAATTTTACAAAGGAAAAACAAACAGATTTATAATAAACTGACTAGAACTTAAATGTATCCAAGTATCTAAGACCAAACTTGTTTTTGGAGTTTTAAACTCAACATGATTTACAAACTCTAAAAGAAGTCAAGAGGGAACGAATGAAAAAAGACATCAAGATGGAAAAAGGGGGGGAAAAAAACTAAGATTTGTGGTTTAAAATTCATCACTGGCGTGTAAGGATGCAGAAGAAGCTCTTAATGACTTTTACTGGCTGAAAAAGTCTGAATGATTTATAAGAACAGCGGGGCAAAAAAGAATTTGGCAGTCGTAGATTCTGCTTGTGTTTTGCTGAAAAAGATACCTATGATCAACTGTGGGAGGGAAAGTTTAAAATTGAATCCAGAAAATTATTTTGTACGATTTATTTTATGCTAGTATTATTTTAAAGAAAATAAGTATTTGGTCAGTAACAAAAGATTATCTCAATACATTATATAAATAAATAAGTACTTAGTAATTAAACTCTAGTTGGTATTGACAGAGGTCAAAGAGGTCATCCTTCCTCCTATGAACAAAAATTGGGGAGAGCATTATCATCGACAACACACGCTGTTTGGGAGCAGAAATGATGTTCCCATAACATCTGTCATCTAATGCAGATAATGTCCAATGGGCTCAAACCCCCACCCCAACGTAAAATTACGGTAATCACCCAAACTGAAAAGTTCAAATTGAAATTATAAATTCAGGACTGAAAATAAAAAAGGAGAAAATGAGAAAGAGAAAAAGGATGGAAAATACAAAAAAGAAGCCGTAAACAAATGAAACAAATTTTGTAACAGTTTCAGGTTCATAGTTTTTTATTTGAGCTTTCACTATTAATTCAAATTTAAGAGATGTAATTTTTCAAAATTACAAAATTTGTTTTTAAAATTTTCCATATTTATTTACAAGTTCAGAATTTGAAAAAATATAATAAAACAAAAATTACAAAGTTATAATCTGGTTTCAGTTTATCCTAATTTGACCCCATAAAACGCAATAAATAAAAATGAGATAAGAATAATTAAAGTTAACAAAGTGTTACAGATACACACTAAAGAGATGAAACCTCCTCTGAGAAACAGAAAAGGAATCTACTGAATATATTTTTTTACTTACAGCAAAGATCACACAAAAACAGTCCTAATTCCACCATTTTCTGCCACAAGAGGCAGCAGCAGTTCCCACAGTCTCTCTTTCATGCACAGAAACACACTCCTGACATGCACACACAAAACCATCCATCAAGTGGGAGAAAGACCCTTAAGGCCTTAACATTACTCTTGTTTAGGTGATAGATTGGTTGACAACTCTGTATCCCTTCCTTTTTTTAGAAAAACTTCTCTATTCTCTTGTTTCTGTCTCCTAATCTCTCCACTTTGGAGACTCGCCCTAAATCTCTGCGGAATCTCTTTTTTTTTTCCCAGTCCACATCACAACTTCTGTCTTTCTCTGTTGCTGCCTTGTCTGTTTTTTAGACTTTTCTGGACTCACAAGTCAACCCTGTGGCTATCAGCCATGGAGGTTATTCTGTGAGGTTTTTTGTTTCAATATATTGCAAGAAACAGTAACTCATGCATATATATATATATAATAAATAACTGTGGTTTTATCTTTTTTTGATTCCACTGTCATGGTCTGGCAAGCAAGAGTGAACCCTGAGTGAAGATGTGAAAACGTTCCTAGAGTTTATTTACAAAACCCATAATTTACAAATACAAAAACTAGCCAAGATACATGCTGAGCCAACACAGAGGACTGAGGGAAAGTTCCCTAACTGCAGTGAGGCTAGTTATCAAAGTACAGGCAGCTGTGACTGTCACAGCCAGCCTGCACAGGAAAAGAAAAAATGAGAACAAAATAAAACAAAAGAAGTGAATTGTGACATACACTGTTTAGGACTTAGGAGGGCTGCTGCTATTTTTTAGTTTTTTGGTTGATTAGGCAGTGCACACGGTTGTAGCAACCTAGTTTTTGTATATGAATGTTGCATGGACCAAAGAGCACTTCTGAAATGACAAATAAAGATCTATGCATCTATCTATCTATTCCCATTGAGTCGCAGTGGTTACATGTGGTTTAATAGATGATTGGCCTGTGGTGCAACACATTTTTAAACTTTTCACATTTATTTTTTTGTTGTTTGGTTCCTTTTAATGAGAACAGACAAACACAGCTATGAAGGATGGATAAGGTCCAAGAAGTACAGAGATTTAGAAATGGACAATTTTGTTGTTGTTATTGGACAGTACTGTAAGATGACAAAATAAAATGTCACCTGAAATCTTGTTCTTGATCAGAATAGTTTTATCAATTCACTGTTGGCTACAGAATCTGACTTAGTAGTTGTCAGTTTTTCAATTGGATAATAATACACAGAATTACAGATGAGTGGTGTTCTGCGCTGGATCGTACGCAGACTAAAAGGAATCACATGTCCAGGGATTAAATAACAGCAATGTGAAAGAGAGCAGACTGGCAAGTCACCTCGCATACTACTTCCCTCTTACTGGAAAATGCATGTAGATGACACATACATCATGAGGTTTCCCTCTCTCTGTCTCCATCGCTCTCTCACACATACACTCATGCACAACCCTTTTATTTTTGTTTCTAAATTGGAAGTAAAAGTTACACAGATTAAACTCAGTCATCCAGAAGAAGAAGAGGAGATGAGAAAAATGATGTAAAACTGAGCCCAAAAAAGCGATTAAAGTGGAGAAAAGGAGAGGAGAGCTAGGTAGACCTAGAAAAAAAGACACATGACAGCAAAGATTTGCAGTCTTACTTCTGGATCCAGGCTCACACTTAATCAGTCTGGAAATGCCCACCCTGAACCTTTTCATCCTCATACATAAATATCATACTCCATTATTTAGTGACAACAAATCACACGTGTATGAAGGATACATTGCCACTGCAAAAAAACAGGTAACCTGAAATAGGAAAATAGCACAAATCCTAAGAAGAAAATCTCTAGAAAGTAGCAAAATGATCTGTTCATGCAGGAAGTCATTATTCAAATCAAGAAATTGTATTAGATATCAAAATCTAGAAACTCAGAGTTCTACATAAGCATTAAAAAAGAGAAAAATAAGATTTAAAAAAAGGCTCACTGAAAACTGAATGCAATATAGCCCAAACCTCAATGGTTTGTATTTTTTAAGTTTTTATGTACTTATTGTAGTTCATATTGATTACAGTGACAAAAACTAGTGTAATAAGTGGAAATAAGTCAGTTTGGACCGATGGGGACAAACTGAGAACACGATCTTCGTACAAGTTGGCCCATCTCAAGAAGTCTTTTTCAAATATAAAAGTAACACTTATTCTTGGAGCGTGGGTCAATTTTTCTGTTTCCAAAATAATGACAAAATCTTTGCAAATAAAATGGTTTGCAGTGTAGTGGGTGTGGTGTGGCTGCATGTGTGAGAGGGGGGGTTTCTGGTGGAGCATGCAAATCATTTTCCCTCCTGCAAACAGAAACACACACTGGCAGAATATGCAATATGCAAACAGCAGAACTGGAATATCATTACGGTAAGAGCTGCAGCTAGTGGGCCCCTGACACAAGTGGCCCTTTGTTCGAGTGCAGACACCCCAACACACACACACACACACACACCACAGAGCCAAACTTCAGTCTGCCAAATCGCCAATATAATTACAGCTATTACATCTGACTCAAATATAACTTTACATCTTGATCACTCTTTTTTGCCGCTCTTTTTTTAACAGTTTTTCACCAAAGTTGAGCCATGTCTAAAAATCTGTGTGCTTGTGTGGGTGTGGGTCGGCACAATGCTACATAAACATTACCTCAACTAACAAGCAGTAACTGGTTTGGCCAAAGTTTTGACTGTGTGTCAATGTGGTCTTATTTAATGACCTGTAAAGTCAGTTTTTTGTTCACAGGACTTTGACTTTGAGAAGGAGAAACATTTCAAGTCCTGTTCTGGTTCCAAGAGTAATGGACATTCAAATGGAATCTTTGTCCCCAAAAAAGCCAAATGTATGCTGGAAACACTGTTTGTTTAAAGTCCCACTCCAATCATTTCTTGATCTATTGTGATCTTTTAATTATTATTGTGCTGTTTTTAGCCAAAATCAAAAAACCTGTCGTTTTCTAGGACATAGTTTCTGCAGGGAGGCAGGGGTTCATTACAAATTTGCTTCGCAGTTGTGGGCAGGTCCGCCCCCACTTTCAGTCACTCCAATCTGTTTGCACTCTCCTCCTATATTACACACCCCAACCTATTATTAGCATTGCAACAAAAATGGCGAGCAATATCTGAGCTATCCAGCTGCAGAGTTATGATACCATCTCAGGCAAGGAAAACAAAGACGTACATGAATCTATTTGTCTACAAGTGGATGCATCAGAATAGAGCAAAGCAGGAAGCTTGTAGCTTACCCATAGCTTTTACATCACTGCCACAAACCTTTTTCAAACAGCATTATTTCATCTGCTTCTGATCACCACAATTTGAATAAAGAAATACTCAGAAAAGCTATTTCAATTTTAATTTTCTTTAGAAGAAACAGAAGAATTTGATAAAAACACCATTTTCATTGGAGTTGGTCTACAAGGGAGTTTTAGGGTCAGTTTATGAAAAGCCTAACTGTTAAATTACAAGACTAAAGTAATATATTTATGACTATGCTAAATTAATGTCATGTTTCTAGTAAATTTAATAAATGTACGAGAAAAAGGACATAAAAATACGACTTTAAATCTCGTAATATTACTTTTTTTCTCTGTCGTTCTAACAGTTACAATAGCAACAGACACTTTCCTTAATAATCTTGGAAAAGCCTGTCTTCCCATTTAGTTTCTTTTAGTCTATATATATTTAAAACATTTTTTTATCTGAACCTGAAAGGATCAGAGCATTTAAGAAAAAACAATATTTACTGACTTTAAACAACAGTCACGACAGTTTTAACTTTAACGCTTTAGCACCGGGATGACGCAGAAACCCCCTAAATAACACACTCTCTTCGAACCTATATGTTAGCAGCAGTGATGTTGCCTGTTCATTCAAGGAATTAAACTTCAATGAAAATTGTGTTTTTGTTGTTTTTAACTTGTTCCTGTGGCAATTTTTATATGATGGCGGACATATAAAAGAACTTAAATTAAAATAAAGAAGTTGCATTTCTTTATTTAAATCTTTAGGAATCAGGAACAGATGAAAAAATGCCATTGAGAAAAGAGCATGATGATGATTAAACAGACCAAAAAAGAAAACTATAGTAACCTACTGGCCTCAACACAAATTAGGAATCTGCCATGGAAAATAACCAAAAACCGATTATGAGTTGTGTATCTTTTTGGTTAACCGTTAGATATAAAGAATCACACCTTTAACCTTTACGTTTGTTTCTTATACTGTGATAAAATCCTTTCCTAACTGGTTTCATGTGATGATTTTCACATGAGGATGCATGCAGCAAAAGAAAAGTGCAGAAGCTGCTGTTATTTGTCCTCTACTCCTCCCTTGTGGTCTAGAAGAAATGCATGTCCTGTCTGCCTCAGTTGTTAATCTTGGATGCACTCAAAAGAAGAATTAAACTACTGTAGTGCAACATGTCTGACAACATAATCATTAAACTACTTCTTCTGAGTACTAAGACGTTTTACTATGTCGCGCCGAATGTTTAAGTTCAGCAAAAAAAAAGTTACTGACAGTTTTTTCAGATTTTCTAATACATGCTGCATTTTTATTAACTTTGTTAAAATTCATTAAAAGAAAATCTCATTCGAAAGCGTGCTGATTAAAATGCTAAATAAAATAACAGGCTTAGACTCAATAAGCTGGTAAACTTCATCCAAAGCTCCTTTGGAACTTTGCATATTGTCCTTGATTGCTTTAAATCATGTTGATTTTCTATCAGTTTGAAATAATAAAACAAAATGTAAATATATAAACAGAAACATAAATCTGCTGGTTTGTTGCTAAGTGCTACACTATTTATTTTCTGTTTCATTCTGTGACACAAGTGTTGGTTTAGGTTCTCATTGGATGGATATGATACCAGCTTTATATTTGTTATGAAAGTCAGGTTTAAGGCAGGAAAATAAACTGGCAAGACTTTGCTGCTTTCCTATTCCTGATTAAAATCATTACAAAAAAAATGTGTATATAAATTATACTAGAAACCACTTGACCCCCCTCCTGTGGTTGCCGTATGGAGTGGGCCCCCCCTCTTTCGGTTTTATTTGCACCTTAGACATGTAGGGCCCTTGGTAGGGGGGGTGCTTGGACATCACTGCCAGCAAGCAGCGGATGTCCTCCTAGCACCCTACCCGCCAATTTTAACCGCACCTTAGACATTTAGGGCCCCTTGGTGGGGAGGGTGAGGGGACGTCACTGTGAGTAATCAGGAGACGTCCCCTTAGTGCCCTACCCGCCAATTTTAACCGCACCCCCCTTAGTACACACACCACTCCCCCCTCAATATATACATCCCAACATAAACACACACACATGCACACACACACTCTCTCAAACACACATACACGCACACACATTTTGCAAGGAAGGTGGGACCTAGGACCATCTGTCCCCTGCCTCTTCCCTGGTGGGGGGTACGGGCCCCTTTGCAACGGCGGCTGTGTCCCCGGGGTGCCGGCTTCCTGGGCCCGGCGGTGCTCTCTCCGCGCGGTGGGGGGGTTCACATTACATCTGAGCCGGGGGTGTTCGTGTCCCTGGGGGGTGGGTTCTGGTCCTTGCTCCTGAGTGCTGGGCCCCGCTAAATTTCCAACTGTGGCCGAGCCTGGTCGGGCCATATTTACAACACCCCTTGTGGGCCCTCTTTTTTCCCCGGGGTTCCCCCCTTCTGGGTGGGGGCGGCGGGCCCCTGCCTCGCTCCTCCCTGGACCAACCGTGGGCCGGGCGGATGGCTGCCTGGAGTGCGGAGTGGGTCTCCCTTGGGGGGTCCTGGCTCGTACCTGGGGTTGGGGCGGGGGGATGCCCGGAACTCCTGGGTGGTGGTGGGGTGCTCGTCTGGGGCTGTGGGCGTCCTTCTCCGGTGGGGCCCTGCGTTGGGTTCTCCCGGCGCGGCGGGGGGGCTGCTCTTCTGGTTGGGCTGGGGCGGCGCCCTCTTTCCCTCCGTGCCTCTGTGCTCTCTGGCTCTGGGGGCCTTGTGGCGGCCCTGCTGGCCCTGGCCTGGGTGGCGGGCTTGGTCGCCCGGGCGGCGGTTGTTCCCTGCCGGTTCCCGTGTGGCGTTGGGGGGATTCCGGCTGCCGCTGCTGGTGCGGTGGGGGTCTTGGGGTGGGGATGGCTGGGCACTCTCCCTCCTTCTTTTCACGTTCCACCATCCATTTTAGAAGAACATAAACACTCACCTGAGCACAGGTGTTAGCTCAACAGACTGAATGACTGAAATATTTCACACTAGTTGGTTTTAAGGCATAAGTATGCGTGTGAACACTATCTGTTTTGTGTACATGTCGACAGGTGGACATTTTTGCAACTAACAGGTGTGTTTATAACATTTGAGTGTGTGTGTGGACAGGCTCCGCCCTTTTTTTTTTTTTTTTTTTTTTACATTTGAACCTTACCATAATGATTAACAACCAGTAAACTTGTTGCTTTATGCTGCTTCATGGTCTTATCCCCCTTCCCCTCCTATTATCACCCCCTACCCCCCCTCTCTCTAACGTCCCTCTCTCTTCTTCCCCTCTTTCCTTTTCCGTCCGGTCCAACACCAAAGATATTCAGACATGTTTGAAATTAATAAAGTTTGGCCTCAATTACAAAAGGGGTTTATTCAGACATACCTTTGGTTTGTCTGAAGATTAATAACCCCTCTTGTTAAAGTAAAATATGTCCAACCCAAGAGGCCCTCAGCTCTCATCTGTCTGCCTAGCTGTTGGACAGGACAAGTTAAAAAAAAAAGAATAAAAAAAAAAAATAAATAAATAAATAAATTATACTAGAAACCATGTATGTATGCTTTTTGTTAATTTACTAGTCAAACTATCTTATTTGTTTTGGTTTTATGCACACGGGCTACATTTTTCTTTCTGTCTTGTAAATGTGACCTTGTTTCCAATAGAGGTTACCCTTTATAAAATAGCTTAATAGCAAAGAACAAAAATTCAGTTTATTTCAGTGGGTGATCTTTAAGACACCACCTCCTTTTACTGTAATAATTTTAAAACTGAAACCAAATTGTGTACTGACCAAATTTCATGTGAGCATCTAAAGTTACAGTATAATTCTTCATAAAAAGAGATGCAGTAAAAACAAAATTTCAAAATGTGTTTAAAGTTGGTGGGATTTAAAGGGGAATTTCATGGTTTTGCCTGAGCAAGAACAATTTAGATATTTTAAAAAAAATGCCTGAATGACTTTCCTCTTGGCCTCTCCTTCTAATTATTTAAATACTCTGCTGCATTCGACCTGCCAAATATTTACTCAAATATTAAATTTGAAATAGATGAAAATACAGAAATTATGGGGGGGGGGGGGGGGGGGGGGGGTTGCCAATCTAGAAAGAAAATGTTAAATGACATATACTTGAAAAAAAAGAGAAGTTTCTGCAATACAAGTCTCAGAAGGCAATTCATTCACTTTATTTAAATGAAAAACATTTATGGACGTTATATGTAAAACGCATTTTAATTTGAAAAATACCACTTGTTCCCGTAACTTGTGCTTGAAAGTATGCATTCACTTTCTATACCTGCCTTTTCCTGGCTTTTTTCTGCTAAAGCTTATCCCAGCTATCTGTGAGTGAAGTCAGGGTACACAACACATATGCCTGAAAAAGTAGGTGTTGTTGTAAATTTCCTTAAATGGAAAATAATAAGCACCAAATTTATCCACCCCTATATGGCCAGAAGCACAACTTAGTCTAAAACTGACACATTCTCAGCAGGAGTGTAACTCATAGTTTCCACATAACATTAAAAAAAATTGAAAACCAGATTTGAGCAGGATTTACTAATTCCAAAATGGCAGTTTAAAATAAAAATAAAAATAAAAAACACAAAACAAAATGTGTCACAGATTTTATTTCCAAGGATATTAGTTACAGTTTACAAAAAGGCCCCCTGAATCAAGGAGGTTGCATGTTCTCCAGGTACTCCAGCTCCCTCCCACAGTCCAAAAACATGCTTCATATATTACTCTAAATTGTTCCTAGGGTTACATGTGGGTGTGTGTCGACTTGCAACAGACTGTAGTTGTAGCCCACCTTCGACAAAGAGCAGTTGGGTTGATTCCAGGAACCCTAAAGGGAATTCAGCGGGTCCTGGAGTTGGAAATACTGGCATTGTATTTGGCTTTTACACACAACTCCGCTCTTGACTGCATGCTAGTGTTCTATTCATGTATACTGATTAACCCTTTGACACTGGAGCTCGACATTATTTGGACTACTGTAACTCTTTAACCGTTTTTGCAATTAACGTCATTCCAAAATAGCTGATGTGAAACAAGTTACAGTATGGAAGTGTTTATGCAATCAATGAAAATCAGCTGATTCTGTTGCAGAGAACAGCGGCTTTGTGCCGTTATGCAACACTTGTACGAACTTAACTATAGTAAAGTGTTGCATTTTAGTGCAACATCTCTCATATCCATGTCAGAATCCGCTGACTCACATTAATCGTGTACACGGTTGAAAAATGACGATTCGTTGAAGGACGCATGTTTTTAAGGTGTCGCCCGCGTCATCCTCGAGTGTTAAAGGGTTAAACCTTTTAATGTATATCCTGACCAACATTACCCTATTGTTTGTGCTTTGATGTTATAACGCAGTTTGTATTTTTACTCATGAGTCCACTCCTATGGCCATCAAATCCTTCAAATGAATCCCTTCAGCTGCCACCAGAATGTTTGCCCAGAGCTTGACACAATTCCACAGGAGGACAATCTATGCAGAGTGGAGCCTGTGCAGGTTGAGATTTCCCTTTGTGTTCCATCCATATAATTTTAATCAAACAGCAGGCGTTTGGCCCTCCAAGTTTGTGGTTAATCTCCTAGCAATAAGGTAACAAAGCACAAGAATCAGGCATCCTGCATTCAGTAAGAACAACCTATTCATAAAAAAGAAATGAGAACAGTCGAATGCATGAAGACAGAGAGAGAAATGTAATCAGTGATAAGTGATTAGGATGTTCCAGTCATTTAGGGGGAACAACAGCATTCTGCAATTAGAGCCTCTGTCTCTGCTCTGCGCCTCGTTCAATACATTCCTCTCTCCAGTTACCGCTGAGTGTGTAGCTGGATTCATGCACACACACAAACACGCACACACAATCATTAGGATTGTGCTCTTTGCTGCACTTAGAGAAACTTCCATTGAGAATCCATTAGTGGTCAAAAACACTCAGACTAATTATGAAAACAGAATCAACAATGTTCTCAGTTACTTTGTTCTGATACATAAAAAGTTGTGTTCCTTAAACACATACAGTAGCTTTATGCCTTGAAGGAGGGAAAAACACATCAAACAGCATCAATGCTGTACTTTTACAGCTGTGTTTTTGTATACCATACAGCATTTTCTTTGTATTCATAAAAATTTCAACTTTCTAGGAAGGAATGTTTTGACGAATGGGGTGAAATGCTTCAGGTTTACACTTGTATAATTTGTCAAAGTGTACGTGGTAAATGTGTGGTGAAAGTTCAATTTCAGTGATAGAATTCGTCTGAAAAGTGCTGTATAACTAAAACTGTTGACTACTTTATGCCTGATCGCAAGCAAAACAGACTGTTTTAAAAGGAGCACAGGCAAAGATGCAAAAAAAGTAGCTTTTTTTCAAGTCTTTGCTAGTCTTCTGTGGTGCCTGAATCAGCTGTCCCCAAACTTTTTAACGCCGCGGACCGGTATGATGTCAGGCAAACATTTCACGGACTTCCCACACTCAAAAAGAATGGCTACCTATTAAATGTTGCTTTCTTTTTTTAGTAATGGAAGGCTCCTCTTCTGTCTCCTAGCTGGCCATTTTCCCCATGGCAAACAAACTTTCTAAAGACGTTTTTATTTTACTAATTTTGTTAGCTCCTGGATTTTATTTTAGCGGTAACCTATGACGTGACCGAGAAGAGCGCCTTGGCCTGCGTCAAGAGTGACATAGATGGATGTAACAGAGAATCGGGCAATTTTTCAAAATAAAACATCTTTCAGATTCCGAAATAAATAAAACGGAAGTAATGTAAGTTCTTTTTTCTTTCTGTGCGGCCCGGTACCAAATGACCCCGGGGGACCACTGGCCTAAATGACATGTTCTTTGACATATTGTTTTCCACTGGTCAGTTTGCAGTACTTCTCTTTGCATTGCAATGCGTTGCGCTGCCACAAAAAAATTGAACAATCGTTAATCAATCAGAATATTTACATCGCATCCGTCATGTTTGCTATCCACGCCCAGGTCTGGGTTTAAAAAAAAAAAAAACTCTTCCATTGTACTTTCAAAAAAAAAAGTTTTTTTATATTTAAGGTGACGTGCCTACGCGATATCACGTTACCTCAGCAGAGAGCACCAGCGTCCATTTTTTTCCATGGATGACGCCAGTTTACTTTTGTAAGTACGAAAAAATAACATGTACTATATAAAACATGTATTTTGCAAGAACTCAGTGATGAAGGAGAGGACCTAGTGCGTGATTGCGACAAACTACTGGACACGGGGGTGGCAGGACAGGCCACTCCTAGTTTGGAGCCAGGGAGGAGGCAGGACAGACGGGAGACAACAACATAATCCATGTAAATTAACTGACGGACATTTAACCAATTGAGATGGACTCCCCATGCAACGCAACGGAGATGCACCGCAGACCGGCCCGTATAAATTCAGGGTAACTCTTTGATCATTTACGCAATCAACGTTTGATTTACAGATTCCCTGAAGCCCACATTCAAGTGTAAGGGGTGTGACCTTCCAGCCAGCTCACTCCTGATTGGTGATAGTGGTTGCCATAGAAATATTGCCTGACTCAGACTAATCGCTGCTTCTTGACATTGTTTACTTCCAAAATAAAATGCGGCGACTAAATTGATTTCATAGTAAGTCCTTTTCTATGGGTAACATCACACTCACTTGATCCAACCCTCATAGGCAGTCAATGGTTGTACTGCTCAATGATTTTGCCTTAGCTGGGGTATTGTCATGAGAATTTGGGAAATACTTACAAAAGATCACTTCCTAACCTCACTATTTATCCATTTTAAATGTTGTTTATTTGTTTTTATAAAGTAGATTACAAAGGAGTTCTTATTGTATGGAAAGAATTGGGTGCCATAAATCGAATTAGCCATAATTTTGGAAGGATGAATGTTAAATATAAAATAACTACAAATGGAAGTTAATTGGAATGCCACAAAGTAGGTTATATTCAGTCTAACAAGAAGTGTTTACTAATCTAAAAAAATACACGAGGGGGTAGGACTACATTAGTGCAACTTTCTTTCTACTCTCTTTAGGCCCCTTAGGAGTTGTAATATTTTTGACATTATTTTATTAATGTCTATAAAATTTGAGCTAAATTTTTTTAGTGAAATGTACTTGTTATTCTTTTAGGTTTTTATCAATGTTTCTCCAAATATACACTTCTCCTATATTTCTGTTCATATATACAAATTCGTTCTCACTTTCTTCTTGTTATTTTAATGTAATTCACAACTTATTACGTGCATTAAAAACAACGTCAAAATGTAAAGGGTTTAAGTTTACTTTAAATAAGAATTATAACTGTCAGGTTTGTCACGCCAACACTGTCCAACTTCACTGCCACCCCCTCACTTTAGAAGGTGTCTCCCTCCACTGCGCTTTTGAAGGCCCAACTCCACAGAAGTTATTCCAAGATATATGTATATCCTGACCGTAATGGTAAAGCGATATTTTATTTAGACATAGAGAATAATTTAGTCTCTAAGCTTTCTGAAACACACAGAAGCAATAATGTGTGCACTAATATGAATGGACTATTCAGAACATTTTATATAGTGTTGCAGAAGGTTTTTTTTTTTAAACTTAAAGGAAATTATTTGATCATTCCTAATGCCCTTCTGCATCACACCGCTACAACTCACATTAAACATCTGATAAACCAATAAGTATTGCTAGAATCAGACCCTGTATTTACAGGAAGGTTATAACACATTGACAACTGATCCCAACAGGGGGAAGTCCCATGGGGTGTAGTTAGCCAAAAAGGAGAAATTTGTATCACTTGTGGCCACTCTGTCTGTTCCTTGAGAGAGAAACATTGGTTTGGACCAGCGCGGTGATGGTAAACGGTTTAACTCTAAGAGTACTGGTACGTTGCCTGTCCTTCATTGGGGGAGGATCCTTCCTTCATGTGGACACCCCTGAGGTTTTCTGCCTTTTTTTCCGAAATCCATTTTTTTTGTGGAGTTTTTTTCTATAGTTCCTTTAGTAGTTTTTCCTTACCATGATGGAGGTCTAAGGGCAGGGATGCCAAGTTTAGTTCAGTCTTTTTAGTTTGTTCAGTTTAGAATTTTCCTATTGAAATCTACGCATTCATGATTCTTATGATTTTATGTTCACTTTACACTTACTGGTATGAAGCCCATTGAGACAACTGTTATTGTAATATTGGGCTATAGAAATAAAATTGAATTCACTGATTCGCACAGGTGGTTTGGCAGAGATTTTTACACCGAATGCTCTTCCTGTCACAACCCTGTATTTAATCCGGACTGGGGAGCAGAACAAGGGAACCCAAACTTGGGCCCCCTTGTTGCTAAACAGTAAGGCACTAGGGTCTTGGCTAAGAACCTACATTGGATGAAGCTCATGGCACCTCCTGGGAAGCAGCCCTGATTTCCTACACGCCAATCCTACACCCAGTCAACTAAGCCTCGTCTGAACTGGTATCTGGTTCAAAACTGACAGCTTCGATAGTGCTCGCCATTTTTGTTGCACCACTAATTCTTGGGAGTGTGAGAGGCCATGAACCTAGAAGGAGAGCATATAAACAGAGAGCTCTCAGTAACAAGGAGGGAAGGGGTGGTTTTGTAAATGGTCCCACCCACAACTCAAAGGCAAACATCCAATGAACTACTGCCGCTTTACAGAAACTATGTCTGAGAAAACTGCAGGTTTTTTTCAATTTCGTCTAAAAACTGCACAATTAAAAGACTTTAAAATATTGTTCTTACAGGAATTTTACTAGAACTTTATATTTAGTCTTGTAAGTGATTCATCTGTTGTACTGTCCCCTCCAGCTGCATTTTTCTCTGATTTTCTTTTAGTCTACTAACACATTCTATGACTTATAAGAAAATATTCCAAAGGGGACACGTTTGAATACTATCTTACATTTTCACCCGTCATCTCTGCTTGTAGTTTTACTCTCAATTTGTTGCCTGAGCCAAAAAGTAACTTGGGATTCCCAAAACGTGCAGACACCACAGAAAATCTGATTACATCCTATCCATCTCATTTCATCCTTTCTTTCACAATCCAAAACAACTTGGGCATCCTGAGACATGCTCACACCTTTGACTGTAGTATCTCTGTCTCTCTTAGTGCTTCCTGTCTTTCATACGCCAACCCCTTTCTGAGTTTTCTTTTTATTTTACCCTTTCTTTCACTAAGTCTTATCACGTTATCACTTAAATGCAATGTCTCCTTTTTTTTTCCCCCATCCTTCTTTCCCTCTGTATTTCATTCCCTTATGCTCAGAAGTAATCTCCACCTTTTCTCTGGAGCTTTATGCATCATCGTCATCAACTTTTTGTTGCACACGCACAGACAAGACTCCTTATTACCATTCTCAAACGCAGTCTGCATGGAAGTGTCACTGTTCTGACCAGTAGAGAGGATGATAGTATTCAGATGAGTTGAGGAAGAGAAAAAGTAAAGAGATGGGGGGTTGAAGGAAGATGGAACCTAGGGTTTTTATATGGAGGTGCAATGAATAATGCCTCTAAATTCAAAGGCTTTGGCAACCCATTTTGACATTTCTGCAACAACAAAAAGCTAAACGTATTAAATAAAAACATAACTTATTCCCTCATGATGTGGACATTCTGTACATTGTAACCTGGAGTAACACCACAGAGCTTAATGGTCTAATGTTCTTTACTGACCTCTGTAGTATACTTGATTATTCAAAGCTCTTAAGATAAAAAAAAATTCTGATACCAGGTCAACACCACGGTAGTGCACTAGTAGCACCCAGCAATTAGCACCATCTTAAAACTGAATTAGCATGATTTATTACAAAAGCGATCCAACCATGGTCCCAAAGAAAAAGCCCAGCAACTAAGGAAATCGAAGACATCAGAAAGTCCCTTAATGTATAATGTATTATGTGTATATATAAGCCTAAATATGATTAAGAGTAATTACATTAGCATTGCAATGCAGTGATACTTCACTTGGTTCTTTTTATTGACTTGGGTTTGAGTCACTCAGAAAAGTGAATCGAAATCTCTGAGTCATTTGAGTCAGTGAGTCAGCTACCCAGAGCGTGAAAACGACATGCTCACACAAGCTTTACTTGTTCTCAAATCCAAATTATTTATGCAACTGAAATAATGATTAACCCTTGTGCTATCCTGGGCACTTTCACATTGGGAGTTGGGTCATCTAGACCCATTAGACAGTGCGCTGAACCTTTTTTCTTCAACGATTTGTGATCCTCACTGGTGTCCATGGATTACATGAAATCTTTCCACCTTTATCCACCTTTGTCATAGGGAGAACACGTCAATGTAAGGGTGGGGTCATCTAACATAGCACAAGGGTTAAAAAAGAAAACCAATCCATTTCACATGGGAGGAAAAAACTAAAAAATCATTACATTTCAAAAGAGAAACATTAATTTTCTTTATAGTTCAGAGCAGGCAGGAAAATTAGGTTATGTTAAAACCAGCTGCTGATTTTCCCCGTGAGCTAAATATTTTTCTACAGAGACAGTTAGTTTGCTAACTTTAACAGGCAGTTACCCCTGCACCGTAGGAAATGTCACTGGCAACACCCTAATAACACACGCTCTTTGACCTTACACAATCAACTTAAATCAGCCAAATCTGACCATTAAAGAATCGGTTTCGTTTCTCAGCTTTGCGCTGACATGCAGCACAAATGCTAAAGTGTTGCATTCTAGTTCAAAACCCCCTTTTCTCTGCAACAGAATCAGCTGGTTTTCGTCGATTGCGTGAACACCTCAATACTGTAAAGTGTTGCATATCTGCACAAGGCTGCTTTTTTTCCGCCTCAGAATCCGCTGGAATTACGCCAACTGCGTAAACAGTTGAATAGTTACGGTTGTCAAAAGAATGTCAATGCTGGAGCTAGAACTCCGGTGTTAAAGGGTTAATGAGTCATGAATCGGGATTTACAAGTCAATAAAGTGACACTCGAGTATTAAACGATTCGTTCAGGACTCCCACATCACATCAATGTTTGCATGTAGCACTGGATTAAATCCATCTTGCACAGAGCCCAGCACACTGTCTCAGTTATGTCATAATGTGAAAAAGATGGAACGCATTATCACTGAAAAATGAAAGAGGACAAGAAGGGGAGTAAAAACAATGAAGGGTTGAACACATGCACCCCTGGGGTGAATAATACATTAACATAATATTTTGTCAAAGACAGTATATTCATGTGACATTAGCTCAGATGATGGATGAGTACAGTTTACAGAAAAGAAAAAAAAAGGTCTATTTGTTTGGATATGTTTGTGTGAAACTGTTAAAAGCTGTAAAACATGTTTCTTGCTTATGAATTTGAAAACATGCTGAAATACTCTTTTAATTCATAGTTTATTTTCATGTTTTTAAGTATGTTACTTGACAGTCTATGCATGATGAAAGAAGGTCCCATGTGGCATTGCATAGCTGGTTTGCTTGAACTTAATGCCAGTGTTTTTAATCAGAATAAAACTCTTCATGCGATTAACTAAAAGTATTATGCATGTTTCCTTGCACCAGAATTAATGATCTTGACTCTGTTCCAATGTGTGTTTTTTATGGGTTATGGTGAAATGTTGCTGCAGCTGGATTAAATAATTAAGCATTTTTAGTCTACTACTCCAGATTAAAAGACCCTCTGGTTATTTCAGCCATTGTTTCTTATCAACCTTCTCCCCCCCTGACAGGTCTGACTGCTGATTCTTTGCAAACCCTGTGATTAATAATAACCAGGAATCTACAAACACTTTGGATGATTTGCAACAGCCCTCATAGTCAAAGTGTGATGCAGTGCTTGTTTTTAAAGCATTGTGTTTGCTGATACTTTATTATTATTCTTAAAAGGATTCTGCAAATTGGTTCTTGCATGGACACACAAAAGAAATAGATTAAATTTGTTTTTGATATATTTACTCATGGAGCACTTCAGAGGGTAATGTTGAAATAATTATTTACAGATAGGTGCAAATCAAAATTAACAGGACAAATAAACAAAGAAAAATCCATAATAGTATAAAAATTATTATTAAATCAGAATTATAAACCATTTATTAGTTATTTTTTGTCCCAACTACATCAACAGCTTGCAAAAGTTATTAAATGAGTATGTTTGGTGCTTCAGACTTAGATGTAAACAAATAAATGCTCATAAACGGAATTTACAAAGTTTGAAATGTGAGATTTTTAAATTATTGAGGAAAATTATTAAAACATTCAGATTGTTTGTTCACACTAAATCTAAACGAAGAAAATTTGACAGCTGCGGTCATTACCTAAAAACCTGTTTATTTAAAGAGGCCAAATCAGGCTGCTTAAAGGACAGTGAATCATTTTTTACATCTTTTACGTCAATATCTGCTTAAGACAAGCAGTTTTAGGTCATGTCCAGTCCCTGTATAATTTGTTCATTTGTTTTTCAAACTAAAATCCATAGTTAAAAAACAAAAACTGCCACTTTAGTCAGGGTGAGAGAAAGGGATCCCGGAATTCACACTGCTCAGAGTTCATAAGAAAAGTTGAAGTACCGGGTAATTCGAGTCTAAAGATATAAGTCCTTAGTCCAGCAGATGGCGTTTGGTACAAAGGAAGTGGAAGACAGGCACATCCGTGAAAAAATTAAGGGGGGGGGGGGGGGTAACGATGATTGGCCTGAGAATGGGATTCGTTGCATATCCTCAGGGAGCGGGATGCATTCTCACCCAAAGGTTAGTCGCAGGTGCAGCAAAGAGGCAGGCAAGCTCCGTGGTCCAAAACAGAGATGTGGTCAAAAACAGGACTTGAGATCATGAAGGTTCTGGAAGAACCTGCTTTACAGTCACTCAGGTAAAGGGAAATAATGCAGATTACCTGCCTGCTCATCACAGGTGGAAACAAGGACCATGACAGCTTTATTTAAGTAAGGGTTAATGGCCGAAGTGTGTGTTGTTACTTTTTAAAGCACGCCGTCGAAGCCTGAACCGCCCGACGCAAAGCGGAGGTTATCAGGTTTTATACCATGGTCCGAGTGAATACTCGATTCTGATTGGCTGCTGGGTATGCATTAAAACCTGATAACCGCACGGTAAAAAAAGAAGTTCTGGTCAGCTAGCTTAAATGTTTTGTATCACTGCGCCGGCTTCTTTAAAACAAACTTTTGCTTCATCATTTGGACAAAAACAAGCGGTAAGAGGAGAACTTTCTCTCTGAACTGATGCTTTATTCAACCCATTGGAATGATCAGCATATACATATCGCCGAATCTTGACTGCAGCGGTGGTGCTGCGCGACGCGGCCTATATGTTACGTAATGCGGCGCATCTGAACCGTCCGACGCGAAGCTCCGGACGGCGAGCGTTAAAAAGTAATACCTGCACACTTCGTCGGCCATTAACCCTTACTTAATGCACACCCAGCAGCCAATCAGAATCGAGTATTCAACCGGACCATGGTATAATGATTAATAAACCACTATAGACGAGTTTAAAATGTATCTTTTTTTTCTTATTTTCCTATTTATGTAATAAATCAAAAATGGAGCAAACAGATAATAAAAGTCCCACTCCGTCTTTTAATCATGATTTTACAGTTTTTAAACAGGATTTTTTTTAGCACATAGCTCACACCGAGTGGCAGTAGTTCATTCGAAATTTGCCTCTGGGTTGTGGGTGGGACTGTTGGCTTGGAGTACGCCTGCCCTACTTCCCATCACAAGGGAAGTGGGGGCACAAAGGGTTGCCTAGAAGCTGTGTAGTGAGTATGTACTAGCTGCAGGTAAAGAATAGAAAATACGGACAGCGCAGTTACTTTATGATGGCACGTAGCTGACAAAAGGTTTTTAGTGAGGTAAATCCCACACAAAATTATTAAAAACCTTACACCAGCTAGGTTTAAAAAAGTATTCAAAAACATGTATGAAGCACCAGCTCAGAGAAATAGGCATATTACAGACGCATAATTGGAAAATGCATATAAGGTATGGATTGACGTCACCGCACGTCACTGAAGGGTTAAGCAGATGTGCAGCACTAAAGACGATTCCTCTGCAGCTGTTTGCAGACAGATCCATTCTATGGTCAAAAGTTAAGGATAGGCTGCCTGTCATCAGTCCTAGCATAATTCTGTTACGATCATGGGAAGGATTCCTCAGTAGAAGTCCCCATCAGGTCAAGGAAATGTGGCCACATTACTGTCATCTGTTAGATAGACAGTTTCCTTTTGCACCTGCTTGAGTTTAAGTTAGCAACTTGAACTCGTCACAGTAGAACTTCAAGTGAATTAATAATGTTGGAAGCATGTGATTGAGATAATGAAAAGATAATGGAAATTGATTCATTCCTGGAAAATGAAGAAAACGTTTTCCTTTGTCATTTTTCAGGCCCCAGAATTATCATTTTGATGCTGCGAATCAATACAGCTTGACTAACAACTAATGGCATGAGCAAAGAGTTCACACAAAATATCTAATTGAACAATTTTTGGGTGACACTTGTGACAGAATAAATGAATTAAAATGTTCATTATGGGCTGCACTGTGGCGCAGTGGTTAACGCTTTTGCCTCACAGTGAGAACGCACTGGTTCAAATCTCATATGGGACCTTTCCGTGTGGAGTTTGTATGTTCTTGCGTGTGTGTGGGTTTCCTCCAGGCACTCCACTATTCCTCACAATCCACAAATATGCTTCATAGATTAATTGATGACTCTAGGTGTGATTTTGTGTGTGCTTGTGTGGTCCTGCAACCGACTGGCCCCCTTTAGGGTGCACCCTGCCTTCACTATACAGTAGCTGGGTTGGCTCCAGCGACCCCGTTAACCCAAGAGCGATTGAGCAGGTTCTGTTGATAAAAGGGGTTCTTCTTAGCTGTGAAAAAAATACAACACTCAAAAATAAGATGACCAAGCCAGCAGACGTTATAGATAAAACAATGGAATTATATTGTTCCCAAAATAAATCTGCAACCAAGACTGCTCTCTTCAAACTGGGAAAAGTTGACCCTTTATAAAGGCTTAGCTCCTCCCACAGACCAATTAACCACACATTTCTTTAAAAGAAATTCTTGCCTTCCAACATGGAGGTTTCTTGAACACAACCCCAAAATCACAGTTATTTAAAAAAAACGATTGTAACAAATGAAATGCAGAAATAATTGAAACAAAATCAATTAGACCGCAATGGAAGCAAAAAACAAACAAACAAACATTCTGACATGTGAAGTCACTTCCTGTTTCCTGTGGATATGTATGCTGATGTGTACAATGCTCTGCTTTGGCTGTTCATGGAGGGAAACTTAGATGGTGAGTAAGATTCTATTTAAAACTAAGTGTACACCCTGAGAGTTAAACAAAATTGGGCTATTAAGCTGTGGTAAAATGTGAATTATTTGTTTGCCTGGGTGTGTCTACATGTCCGGAAAAAAACTATAAATTGCTACTAGACTGGGAGAAAAGAGACAAACAAAACATTGAGGCTTATGTTCAGGCGCTGTCCTGAACACCTGTGACGGTACTTTGTCACATTGATCCAAAATCATTTTTTACTGACTTACTGTTGAGGGCAGATAACATATGAACCCATAAACACAGGCACATAGAGAGAAATTATAATCGCACAAAATGTTGCTGTTAGATGTTTGGCAACATCAGCTTCCTTTAAAAACTTCTCTGTTACTCTTGTTACACATCCATAAAATTACTCATTGGTATCTTTAGTATTTATATAAGTATTACTATGTTTTTTTCAGCAACTTTAAAAACAGTATAAACTTTAGCACCCATGAATATGTCTAAGGAAAAAAATAACACTGTGGTCTTTCACAGCCAAAAACCCATTTTTTCAGTAATCTTTACAAGTTCATAAAGTTTTAAATGACAAAGCGGACATGTTTTCAGATTTTATCAATAGAATTTCAAGCAAACTATGCTGTGTTCTGCACCACTGTTTTAAGCTTTAGTCACAACTTCCCTTATGGGATACAGACTGTCTGTTGGTGAAAAATGGACAAACCTGTACAAGGCACAAAATATCAAGGTCGTAGACCGCTCGGTGAGCCCGTGGAGCACAAATGTTAATGCACATTTTTTCTACAGACATGCTGCAGACAACAGGTATTATACCAAGGTCCGGGTGAATACTCGATTCTGATTGGCTGCTGGGTGTGCGTCAAAAAGTGATATACCACAGGATAACCGCACGGTGAAAAAATAAGTTCCGGTCACCTAGCTTAAATGTTTTGTATCACTGCGCCGGCTTCTTTAAGCCTTGTGCTATCCTAGGCACTTTACCATTGGGAGTTGGGTCATCTAGACCCACAAGACAGTGCTCTGAACCTTTTTTCTTAAATGATTTGTGATCTTCACTGGTGTCCATGGATTACATGAAATCTTTCCACCTTTATCCACCTTTGTCATGGTAGGGAGAACACGTCAATGTAAGGGTGGGGTCATCTAAGATAGCACAAGGGTTATAACAACCTTTTGCTTCATCATTTGGACAAAAACAAGCGGTAAGAGGAGAACTTTCTCTCTTAACTGATACTTTATTGAACCCATCGGAAAGGACTGCATATATATATATATCGCCGAATCTTGACTGCAGCGGTGGTGCGTGGTAACAAATAGTCCGGTTTTTGTGAGAAAAGCGACCCAAATCGATAAAAAACAAGAATTAAGGACTTAAAAACAAGTTAATATTTATTGCTTCTGTAAGTGACCATGATATAAGCCGGAGTCCCTGGAGAGAACCCACGCATGATGGGGAGAACATGCAAACTCCATTTCTGTTCTGTTTCAGGTCCCCCAGCCGGGACTTGAACCGGGGCCTTCTTACTGTGAGGCAAAAATGCTAACTACCATTCCACCGTGCATTACAGATATAGAATAAACTCAATATTTTTACTGAGCAAAAATGCACATCCCACGTAAATGTCTTTAATATTCTTTAATTAATTAATTCTTTAATATTTTACAAAAAGGTGATAACAGTTACCTGGGATGTGCACTTTTGCTGAGTCATAGTCTGAATCAAAGCAAACTAGCCTTTTGACCTTCAGACTATGATTTAGGAGAGAATCTCTTCATGTTAAACATCAAATGAACTAAAGTGGTGTAAGTTGTCATAGTGGCTGTGAGTTGTGTGGGCTCTCTCAAGATGTCATATCTCCAAACTGATTTATCACATAAATCTACAATGTTAGCAACATTTTCAAGAATTAATAGGTGCCTATAAAAATCCCAATATTATGTCTGGAATGCATGGACTTTCTCAAAAACAAAAAACTTTAACTCTACTCTGTGTTTTAAGAAATATAAACGTGCCATTACTTTGGGGGAAAAAACTACAACTTGCTATTTTTCCAAGTACCCCAATGAGGAAAAATTCTTTTTTTTCTCACCCACTATTAGCCATGTCTCAAAAAACAAAAAAAGGTACAAGCTGCCAGAGATAAAGAAGAAAAAGATGTCAGGAGCGTTTTAAGAATTAAGGATTTTAAACAGATACTAGAGCCAGTAAAATGCAAAATTATGATGAACTGACTCATGGATTGGACACGATCCTGCACAAACTGTGCAAAAGTCGACAGTGGTAGCGTGCAAACAATTGGCACCACGAGACAGACAAAGACACAAAGAGCTAGTGACACATTGTGAGAGAGGCATTGTGGGTTTTCTTCTCATGGATTCATAATCAGTTTAAAAGAAACTTTTTTTTCCCTTAGTTTTGCTTTGATTCACAATTAGATTTTGTCCCGGACTGTAATTCTGTTTCTCTCCTCATCTTTCCCTACCCTCTTGCTTTCTCTCTCTGTCTGTCCCTCTAATAGTCTCTCAATGGTCTTTGATGTGGCCATATTCTGGCGTTGTTTTCGCTCTTGTGCCAGTGTGGAAAACAAAGGAGGAGGGACAGAGACACAGATAGATGAAGGGATATTATGGCTGTGTTGATGTGGCATTGAGGTCCCAGTAAAGTGGAAAATCTGGATATAATTGACAGCTACACTGGTAGATCTGGGTTTCCCATCAGAGCATGGTGGAATGTTCTCCAATGCTCCAAAGTGACCTTGAAGAACTCAGTGGAAGAGCCAGGAGGCAAAAGCACTTATGTATCATCATACCATCATTCCAAATGCCAAACTGTACTGTTTTCAATTATTCTGCCTGCCCTGTTTGTCTTGCATTACTTTAGGGTTATCTCTCTAGTATTTGTATGCATGTCTGTATGAGAACAAAATAAATTTATGCCTTTCTATTGAATTTCTGCTCTTTTTGTGAGTCTGTTAGCCAAAATAAGACAGCATTAGAAAAAAAAGTTTTTAAGAAAGATCTTGACTTTTTTTTTTTTAACCCAAATATTACAAGAGAGGCATGTGCTCAAAGTCTAGTTTAATTTTAAAATACAAAACCAAGTGCAACCATAATGTTTCATATTATTCTTTAACAACACTAGATTCCCTATTTATCCATTGTCCAAACATGCTTAATCCTCGAAAGTCCCACTTTATCATCTTTCTCAATGTTTATAGCCCAAATAAAAAAACTGGTAGGGGGACCGTTAGCATGGAGAAACCCCGCTCCCCTTCTCCTCCTTGTTGCAGAATATTTTTATGTCACAACTACAATCTTTTTCAAACATCTGTTCTTGATTCAGAAAAAATTGAAGAAAGAAATATTCAGAAATGCTGTTCGCAGCTTAATTTTCTTTATATACAGTACGTCCTCCATCATCAGAAAAATGCCACCAGAGCACGTTCAAAACATTTCACGTCATCAGAACTGGTCTCTTGCGTCAATCAAAATGGTATTTTCTAATATCCATTTAATCAATTGATTTCATTTTGAAACATTTTTATAATGGTAGAGGTCGACTCGATTGGACAAATCAATCTGGTTGGATCGTAGGAATATAGACTGAATCATCAATTAAATTGATTAATCCCTACAGCCCTAATAATCATATTTTATTAATCTAAGGTGACATGTGGGTCTAATGTATGCATCACTCCAAAAAAAGTTCATGATTATGAGTGACTGTCTAGAACAGGGGTCCTCAAAGTTTCTGTAGTGGAGGGCCAAATTAGGAACTCAACATTAGAGTGGGGGCCAATTTTGGTGAAAAAAAAATTATAAACAGAAAAAGTTGTTTTTAATAACTTTAATGACCAAGTGTCATTTGTGCGGTTAACCAGACCCTCCAGATGTTTTCCCAGTTGCAGTCAGAGGTTGTTTCCCAGATCTTCTACTTGTCTAGTAATTGTATCATTTGACAAACAATGTCAGCTACTTTCAGCATACATTCTTTTACAAACTCCCCGACACTTTAGGGCTACGCCGGGCCATTTCCAAAGCCACAACGTAGCTAGCTTCTCTCACAGCTTCACTGGACTTAGCCATTTTTGTAAACATTATCTACTGTGCGGCATAGCCTTGTTGTAATTGTCGGAGCTTATTGTTGCGCTCCTTGCCGGTACATTGGTCATAGTTTTTATGATTTGTAACATAGTGATGATTTATATTGAATTCTTTGAGCATTGCATTTACCTGCTTGCAAATCCGGCACAACCTTTATCCAAGCTTGAAAGCGCCTTTTCTTCTCGCCAACGCAATGTTTTTCCTCAAAGGAACCTCTCTTTTATTGAGGGCCACAAAAAATCTTCCAGTGGGCCGCCATTGGCCCCCGGGCTGCACTTTCAGAACCCCTGGTCTGGAAGATGGCTTCATTTTCTATAATCTTTGTTAATTTTTCTTTATATTCAAATCAATTTTTTATTTCTGAAATGGGTTTGAAAAATCTGTTTTCTGTACATTTATTTTTGCAGTATTCAAATATTTTTTAATGCTGGAAATCAAATCAAACAATCCTGCCTATTTGTGTTAACTTCACAAAGGGCAGGTGGAGAAAGAGGTGTGTAGAAACGTTGACATTGTTTGCCTTTATAATATTTTGTGAACTGAAATTAGAACTTTTGGTAACACTTTATATTAAGATTCTTTAACAAGCTTTGTTAACACATTAACAAGCATTATAAATTAATTTATAGGGTGTTAGTAAGACATTTATTAGTACAATAAGTCTAATAAGGTTTATTAAATTACTTAGTTAACACATTTACAAGCATTATTATTAGGATTTTTCAAGATGCTAGTGATGCATTTACTGATATTATAGGTGCCTAACAAATGTGTCAGTGTTGATAAGCTTAATAAGATTTATTAACAACCTTTGTTAACAAATTAAGAAGTATTATTATTGTTTAGGGTTCTAGTAAGATATTTATTAGCATTACAGACGCCTGACACAAGCCTAAGTGTTCATAAGCTTAATAAGTTTTATTAACTAACTTAACAAATTATTTGGCTTTATTAATGTGTCAGATGCTAGGAATATATTTATTAGCATTATAGATGTCTAGCAAATACCTGAAAGTGTTAATAAGATTTATTAACATCTACAGTCAGACCATTGTCCTCTAAACCCATATTACTAAACTGCTTATAAGCTTTACAAATGTATTAATTAACTTTGTTAATAGTTTATTAATTGTTTTGCAGCACCCCATCTAAAGTGTGGACGTTTTTTACCACAAACAACCACAAAGCATAAAGATTGTAAAAAGAACTTTATGACATTAAAACAGACTAAACATACACAAATCGTTCTGTAAAAGATATATAAAAATTCAATTCAGACAAATATTTTTTTTTTTTAAAAACATATATACTGTTGTTGGATGACTAGCATCATAGCTAATAAGGATAAACTATTAGCATCTATCCTGAGTGAAACATTCATTGCAAATCCCATCACCAGGACTCAGGAGACAATTCTCTGCATTCAATGCCAACAGCATTCAACCACATTTGCCTTGCTTCAAAGTCCACAAGAAAGTTACACAAGCCAGTCATTTTTGAAGAACGAAGACAATAAACCTACAGGAGCCATGCTAAAGCTAACACGCTAACCTGCCCATCTTTGATTTTGAATCAAAGATGGGCAGGTTAACTAATGTCACCATTGGCTAATGAATCTGTCAATCAAACTCATCAGCAAAACAGGCGTGCTCACTTTCAGCCAATTGAATGGCCTCTTAGACTTTGCTTTCACACAGGTGACGAAAAAAAGCCCCGCCCATCTTTGATTCTGCACCGGTCGGTCGTTAGCGTGTTAGCTTTAGCATGGCTCCTGTAGGTTTATTGTCTTCGTTCTTCAAAAATTACTGGCTTGTGTAACTTTCTTGTGGACTTTGAAGCAAGGCAAATGTGGTTGAATGCTGTTGGCATTGAATGCAGAGAACTGTCTCCTGGTGATGGGATTTGCAATGAATGTTTCACTCAGGATAGAGGCTAATAGTTTATCCTTATTAGCTATGATGCTAGTCATCCAACAACAGTATATATGTTTTAAAAAAAATTTTATTTGTCTGAATTAAATTTTTATATATCTTTTACAGAACAATTTGTGTATGTTTAGTCTGTTTTAATGTCATAAAGTTCTTTTTACAATCTTTATGCTTTGTGTTTTTTTGTGGTAAAAAACATCCACACTTTAGATGGGGTGCTGCAAAACAATTAATAAACTATTAACAAAGTTAATTAATACATTTGTAAAGCTTATAAGCAGTTTAGTAATATGGATTTAGAAGACAATGGTCTGACTTTAGATGTTAATAAATCTTATTAACACTTTCAGGTATTTGCAAGACATCTATAATGCTAATAAATATCTTACTAGCATCTGACACATTAATAAAGCCTATTAATTTGTTACGTTAGTTAATAAAACTTATTAAGCTTATGAACACTTAGGCTTGTGTCAGGCATCTATAATACTAATAAATATCTTACTAGAACCCCAAACAATAATAATACTTCTTAATTTGTTAACAAAGGTTGTTAATAAATCCTATTAAGCTTATTAACACTGACACATTTGTTAGGCACCTATAATATCAGTAAATGCATCACTAGCATTTTGAAAACATCCTAATAATAATGCTTGTAAATGTGTTAACTAAGTAATTTAATAAACCTTATTAGACTTATTGTACTAGTAAATGTCTTACTAACACCCTATAAATTAATTTATAATGCTTGTTAATGTGTTAACAAAGCTTGTTAAGGAATCTTAATATAAAGTGTTACCCAACTTTTGTTAGATACAATTATTAATTATATATATTTTTTCATTTTTGTACTCGTTTCAGAATTTCACACGATGAATTTGTCTTTATTTGTTGATAAAAATTGAAGCACTGCTGTCCAATTTCATGTTTGTGATTTTATTAAATGTAGTTTTACTTCTAGCTTTTTTTTTCCCAGTTAATATTATTTACAATAGTTTTTTTATTTTTTTTAATTTCCATTACCTGCTGTTACCCATTTGTTGAGTCATTTATGTTGTGTGATCTGGGTATAACAGGATAAGGATAACTTATTTCTATGGCGTTATGTATTTTTTTCTGTTGCTAATACAAACCAAACAGGACTATACAGGAAATCTTTACTTAATGTTTCTCATACTAAACAATGTAGTGTAGATACATGGAAATGCACTTATATTTGCCTGGATTCATTTTATTGATCCTTTTTTAAGGTTGTCTCACTTTACTGCAGTCTAGATTTAGAACATGGTCCCAAAATAAAGGTGAAGTCATGCAATTCTAAAGTATAAGTGATCCATTCTGTTTTTACTAACTCTGATTTTAAGTTGGGCTTTTGTGTCTTTATTAAAAATACAAATAATTTGTTTGTTTTTTAGATCTATTTTTATCTCATTCTTAGTGGTTCAGGATAATATTTAAGAAAAAAAGACCAGAGTAAAAGAAGTAAAGCATGAATGATGATGGAGTCTAGAGGCAGGTTTAGTCTTAATGGCGATTTGTGATCACTCGGGACACATTAGTGACAGCCATTGGAAGGGAGTCGCAGCAATCACTCCAAAATGTGAGACAAGCTCATAACATCATCAACGATTGCAATTTTACGTCCATAGGACAATCATGTGCTAATCGCTCCATTTTACCAGAACTTATTTCAATCAATTAGAAGACATGATGGCGGGGTTAGACATGACATCATTCTGACTAGGTTTAAAAAAATAAATAACACAACATATTCAATGCATACTTTATGATGAACCTATAACTTCAGTTATATTCAATAAAGTATGGAGTGGGTGGCAAATCATTTCAAATGTAACTTATTTCTACAATGTAGAAATTCAGTATGTCAAGGCTTTTAAAAAACAAAAAAAGCCAGATGTATCACCTACCTTGTCATAACTGCACCATTAATTAATCATAAACCTATTAGCATAGATATAAGCATCTTCAGACAAACTTTGCATATAAACAAAAAAGCAAGCATTGTATAAAAAAATCTAATTTCAAAATTTATAAAGAAAATGCCAAACCACTGAAACACAAGAGACAATCAGGACATCATGCTTGAAAAGTATAAATGGCACTTAGAAGTTAGTCGCAGTTCTCGTGGACAGTCGCAAGCTGTGTGAGGCAAAGAAAGAAAGAGACCGTAAAGTAGAAGTGGTGAAAAATGATAGATGGTTTAAAAATGACAATATTTTTTTTTCTAATCTGCATTTCTTCACAATCAGAATTACACAATTACATATACTTTGCAATCAACACAGATTCACACACAAGTTCTCGACATTCCTCTCCCACTGTCTGTTAGTGTTCAATCAACACACCGATCAAAAGCTGTCATTGTCAGCATGCTGTGGTAGCATTTTGACAATGCACGCCTATGCACTGTCTATTTAAGTTGAGGATAGGGTTTTCATCTGCCTCAGTGCAGATAGCTTTATCATACAGACAGCTGCGGACTGTGCACATGGACCCAGAAAAACTTTATCCGATTTTAACAAACGTTTACTTACGCCACACTTTTGATCAAAATAACTCTTTTTGACATGCGCAGAACTGTCTAAAATACTGGAAACGGCTGTAGAAGAAAAAATAGCAAGTTCTGTTGCAAACAAACAAAGCTGCGGCATAGAGCAAGATGACCTTCTAAACGTACATTTATTATTGTTTTAATTTTTGCCTGCTTGCTCATAATTTTCTGCCAGTGCTTTATTCTTACCTGCACAGACCCAGAAGAACGGTTAGGATTAGGCTAAGACGTGCCAAAAACATTTAACTTTGGCACTTTGGCCGCAATGTGCATCTTGGCTGCACAAAAATATAAGGGAAGAACATCACCCTTTATTTTGTCTGGACAGGGTTGGTAACACAAATTCATATGATTATTTGCAGTTTCTTAGGACTGGTCGGAGCGGCATTTCTGCGTCCCACTGCTCTGCTCTACGGTCTGAAGCCTTCTCCGGGGTGCACACCGTAACAAAGCACCCTCCCCTGCCTGTAAACACGAAGCTACGAGTCTGGCTGCTTTGCTTAGAGACACGGTATTCTTGATCGGAGCAGCCTGCCGGTCCTGTTTGCGCAGTAGTGACCCACAATTGGAATAAATTGTTAATATGCACCACGATCTGATCAACAATTACCAAAACCCACCTATCTTGATCGGTAGGAAATTTTGATCCGAATGAGTCTGACCGGAGCGGAGTATTCCGAACGGTGTATTTACATGCATTTTTATTCTGATCAGGCATTTATTCTGATTACTTTTATCAATGTAAACACAGCTACCAACACGCTGGCTTACATACTGTAATTGAACTACTCATTCTCTAGTCACAATTACCCCTAAGGGTGGACACAGACTGTCTGTGGGCGAAAAATGGGCAAACCTGGTGGCCCACACAAATTTTTAATATCGAGGACCGCTCAATGAAAATATTCATGGGCATTTTTCTATGGGCATGCTGTGGGAGATAGGTCGTAGTGGACACTTAAACAACATTCAGGAGTAAGTAAGAGTAAAGCAGGTGAGATGCAGGCGAGACATACTGAGTTTTAATTTTCTCAACCACAGAACTCTGCATGCTGCACAACGGGCCGATTAATGCTGCATTAGTACTGTTCAGGTGATAAGTGTGTGCTCTGTGCTTATAGTCCAACTGTTAGAAAAACGGAAATTAGTCACTCATAGCGTAGTTTGAATGGGCGTCCTACGGGCACTTTCGTATTCGTATGCACACCCCGTGCGTGCAGCATCTGCAGGAGGTAAGTACGGAACAAGTACACACACCTCACTGATGGCGGTGTAAGGGCACTGAAAGACAGCATCACCGTACATCATAAGTGCATGCAACATTATCCTTACAAATACACCACGATCCTTAGAACACACGCACCACAATGGTATGTTCCATTTTCATAACATCCCTCGAGGTGGCTCTCCGCACCTCAAGGGAAGTGCAAGACTTTTGCTCCCTTTGAGATAGAGTCGCACCTGTCTGTGACCCTCCACGGGCCCAGACAAGCTAAAAACTTGCAGTACCCGTATGGGTCAACCCCAGGTGCATCCGACTAAGACTTTAGTCTTAGCATCTCAATGAAAACTTCTCATGGAAATCTTTTGGAATGTTTCCACACCTAATAAACTTACTCACTTACGACTTGGTGAGTAACACATGCACTTGCTCAAGAGCACTCAAGCTTCAGTTAAAATAATTAGATAAAAAACGTGTGTACATTTACTTGCTTCCCCTCAATTTGAAGTCTGTTTAAAAAAATCTTATAAACTAAACACATTTTGTTTTAACTGCAAATTGTCTTGTCAAACATGCCTTATTGTTGACAAGTAAGGCATATCGGAAGAGAAGACATCTTTGTTTTTATTTATTTACTTAAATCAGCACAATGCTTATTAATTAGTGTTTCAGCAAAAAAAAATGCTAGAATTAGCACAAAAGCTTAATTACATCTGATTTCCTAAGGCAGGTAAGCTAAAACAAAAATACATACACTGGGCAGCTTATGCAACATGCGAACAACAATAAAGGGAAAGGCATAAGGTTTTTACAAGAAACAAAATCAGAAAGTAGATATGACCACAAAACATCAAAATTTACATTAAAAAACAAACATTCTAAAACAAAAAGTCTAGAAGGAATGCACACAAAGGATCATTTTTAAACATGAACAAAACATGAAAACATAAACATGAAACATGGAGTCTGGTTTGTTTTTAATCAATACATTGAAAATTGATGGACACCACCATTTCACTAAATTTAGTCCTACATCTTTGTATTCCAGTCTCCTCTGGTTAATGATCTGGTGCAAATCAAATTTGTTAAAGGTAGGAAGTAAGCTCATTATTAATTTTATAAATGAAACAGAGATTAAGAAATGATTGATAATTGTAAAACTCAATACAGTGTGAGAGTGAATGGATGTGTGATTGAGGATATTCTACCCTGCGACAGACTGGCGACCAGTCGACTGCCAACCTCATATTAGGGTGAGGGGGTGGGGGGTCTAGCCTGCGATGCGCCTTGGGGGGGGGCTACTTGGCAGTGGCCCCCCTCCTATGGTTGCCATATGGAGTGGGCCCCCCCTCTTTCGGTTTTATTTGCACCTTAGACATGTAGGGTCCTTGGTAGGGGGGTGCTTGGACATCACTGCAAGCAAGCAGCAGATGTCCTCCTGGCACCCTACCCGCCAATTTTAACCGCACCTTAGACATTTAGGGCCCCTTGGTGTGGAGGGTGAGGGGACATCACTGTGAGTAATCAGGAGATGTCCCCTTAGGCTCTGGGGGCCTCGCGGCGGTCCTGCTGGCCCTGGCCTGGATGGCGGTCTTGGTCGCCCGGGGGGCGGTTGTTCCCTGCCTGTTCCCGTATGGCGTTGGGGGAATTCCGGCTGCCGCTGCTGCTGCGGCGGGGGTCTGGGTGTGGGGGTGGCTGGGCGCTCCTCCTCCTTCTTTTCACATTCCACCATCCATTTTAGAAGAACATAAACACTCACCTGAGCACAGGTGTTAGCTCACCTTTGCACTAATAGTTTGCATGATTGAATGAATGAAAGATTTCACACTAGTTGGTTTAAAGGCATAGGTATGCGTTCGTGAACACTATCTGTTTTGTGTGCATGTTGACATGTGGACATTTTTGCAGCTAGCAGGTGTGTTGATAATATTTGAGTGTGTGTGAACAGGCCCCGCCCTTTTTGTACTACATTTGAACCATACCGTAATGATAAACAACCAGTAAACCTGTCTGCTCTATGCTGCTTCATGGTCTTACCCCCCTTCCCCTCCTATTATCACCCTCCTACCCCCCCCTCTCTCTAACGTTCCTCTCTCTTCTTCCCCTCTTTCCTTTTCCGTCCGGTCCAACACCAAAGATTTTCAAACATGATTGAAATTAATAAAGTTTGGCCTCAATTACAAAAGGGGTTTATTCAGACATACCTTTGGTTTGTCTGAAGATTAATAACCCCTCTTGTTAAAATAAAATATGTCCAACACAAGAGGCCCTCAGCTCTCATCTGTTTGCCTAGCTGTTGGACAGGACAAGTTTTAAAAAAAATAAATAAATAAAAAAAACAGACTGGCGACCAGTCCAGGGCATCCCTTGCCTTCGCCCAAGTTGGCCGGGATAGGCTCCGGTAACCCCGTGACCCCGATAGGGAATAAACGGTAAAGAAGATGAATGAATGATGAATGAATACAGTATATTTACTAAGAATGTTAATAGTGATACCGTAAAGGCTTCCAGTCACATATTTTCAATTACTAAAACCATAGATAAGATATTATATTTAGAATATATAGAATTGCTACAGCTTCATTATTCTTTTGCCTTAACATAAAGAACTTTGTCATCTGCATATAACCGTATTTATACATGTGGACATGCATTTATTATATAACTGTAATTGCAATTTATGAAAAGATTTATATTATGTATTGTTAAAAGGTTAGACGTCACAGCACTGACTCTACCTCAAATGCAGTCTGCAAAGTCTTTACAAATGTTAGAATGTGTGAGACGAAGTCCTTGCACGTCCAGACAAGTTTTGTTCAAGACAAGAGAGCGATGCTTCTAATAAGACTTCAATTTTAGACCTTCTCACTGTGTGACATACTTGGGTGTACTTTTGACTCTGAGCTGATTTTTTTTACCCAAATATTAGAAATGCTGTTAAAACAGGATTTTATCATTAGTGCCCAGGTTTCTGCAAAAAAGTCTCTTTCAAACTTACAATTGCTTCATTACACCTGTTTTGCTCCCTGTGAATTTCAGGATTGCCTTTGAGATTATTTCACTGATTTTTAAACATTTTTATGGTTTTGGCCCTTCTTACCTCAGTGATCTTTCTTTAGAGTATGAGACCCTGCAGTCCTCTGTCACTCCACTTTTTACCCTGCAGTCCTCTGTCACTCCACTTTTTGGTTCTTCCTACACTAAGGATCAAAACCTACTTTTCACCACTATTGTCTTTGCTTGTGGAACAGCCTGCTAAAGAGTCTTGTGGCTGCAGGCTGAGGTATTTAAAAAGGGGCTCAATACCCACCTTTTTAAAAATAGCTCTTAGATGATTTTATAAAATTATTTTACTTTAATTACTATAAAGTATTCTGTCAATACTTTTACTATACAATACTTTTTTATTTTTGATTCAAAAAGTTGTATTTACTTAATTATTTATTTGACCTAGAGCTACTTTTTTATAGTTGCATGTTTGTGTTGGAATTTGAGGTATTGAGAGTCGTCTTAGTGAAACTGAGCGGTTGGAGGGATGGATAGGGGGCGGAGAGTCATATTGATATTGAGAGTCATTTGACCCATTGCTGATTTTGTAGGTTTGTCCACTTAAAAAGATATTTACAGTCTGCCCTCTTAGTACATTAATTTGAACAGTGATAGATAGAAAATCAAGAAAGCGACTTTAAAGAATTTATACAAGTTCATTTGGATTTCATTGGGTAAGTATTTGAAGTCTTATAAGCAAGCACAGAGGTCAGATGTTTCTTGTAGCCGATGACCAGATTTAAAAGATGTGGGGAACGAATGCTTCTCTATATACAGTTTTAAAAAATTTAAATTATTTAAACAATACACAAACACACAGAAATCAAGAATAGATAAGTATTGCACCATTTAAAAATAAAATGACATATAAGGCATGAACTAAGGTTTAATTTAAAGAGACTGTCTCGGAAATGTATTGTAATCAATGAAAAAAACTGCTAAATATTACTAATACTTCCCCAGCGTCTTGCACTGTAATATTAATTGATGAAATAAGAAGGAAAAAAAAACATACTGGCGCTATCGTTACGAACACATAAACAAAGCAGACACAGATCGTGTCTATTAGACGAACACATTGTATATGTTAACTTTTGATTGCAAGTCTTCTTATAGTTTTCATGAGCAGATGAGGTTAATGCCCAGCTGTTTGTGGCTCTTAAAAATTAGCATGGAAAAACAATTAAAACGAAAAACACAAACAATTAGGATGAAAAATGACAGTTTTTTTCAGTTTATAATACAACACACTTTTATAGACAGTGGACACATACATTGATCATGCCACTGATCACACAGTTTAAGGAAATGATTCAGTTGCTGAAAAGGAAGAGAAAGTAGTGGTGTTAAATGCTACGTGATCACATTTGCACTCCATTGTTCGTAAATGTAAAATTCCAAACACATCAGTCCTTTAGTGCTGTCATTATTTTTCATTCTGCTTACGCCTTGCTCATGCCTAATGTTCCAGCGCTGTCTCAGGTTAGCTGATGTAAAGATGTTAAATGATGTCACACCATACTAATGGGATTTATGTTGCAAGCATGCCTATGATGGCTGGTTGCTCCTCTGAAAGGAGCAATGCATAAACTGTTGCCAGCTGCTACAAAATAGATCTAATTTATGAGCTGGATACTTGCAAATTCCGATGATCAATGCTAGCAGTTCAGCAACTTGATGTAACAGAAAGGCTTTAAACTTTCTAAAGCATTACATTTGTTTAGTCAGCTTCTATGTCTGATAGTGAAGGTAATGGTAAATGGATGAGTGCACCAAGTTGAAGTGAACGATTTTATACTCAGAGATGAAAAAGGAACCTATTACTAAACCATAATGAATGCTCAGTCTTGCCAAATGCTTGTGAGCATGAAACACATATATTTCTTTATTTTTTTTGGGATTTCATACTTAATTTGGTCCAAACATTTTCATCAGTCAGTCTAGAAATAGATTTGATTATCAAATCTTAAGTTTGATGAACAAACAAGAAGTTTTACGGTTGTATTTCATTTGGAGCTAATGTGTGGAGAAACGTTTGTGTTGTTGATCTCCTGGCAAGTTAACTTTACGCCACATAAGTGAAAGCCTAATTACTGTGTAGACCTCAACAAAACAGACGCTGGGAAGCTGTACTAAGGTGAGAGAACAAAAGGCATCTTGGTTTCACAAACCTGGATATCTTTGTTTTCTTTTTTGGACTTGTCCTGTCCAGCAGCCAAGCAAACGTATACGACTTCTCATGTTGAACAGGTGTAACAATGGAGGGGTTTGTGAAGCTTCGAAGATGTCAGAGGGTAAAAAATGGGCAAACCTGTACGGGGCACGCAGGTTGTTGACCCTTTGGTGAGCCTGTAAAGCAAAAATGTAAGTGTAAAAGTGAATTAACACCGTCGTACCGAACGCTCACACAACACGCAAGGGTAAGTGAGGGGGAAGTTGGTGAGACACAGGTGTGTCTTACTTTTTTCATTTCATTTTTCAACAATAGGACTGTGAGTGCTGTTCACTTAATAAGTATGTGCTGCTTGTGTAGCCGCTTTAAAGACCCACTCAGATGAAAACTGGGTTGTTGGTGTTTCTAAAATGTTCTTGTAGCATTTCTATCATGATAGAGGACGTTTATGAAGCAATATAGATTAACCCTTGTGCTATCCTAGGCACTTTAATGTTGGGAGTTGGGTCATCTAGACCCACTAGACAGTGCTCTGAACCTTTTTTCTTCAATGATTTGTGCTCTTCACTGCATTACATGGATTACATGAAATCTTTCCACTTTTATCCACCTTTGTCATGGTAGGAAGAACACGTCAATGTAAGGGTGGGGTCATCTAAGATAGCACAAGGGTTAAAGCTGTATTTTTCAGTGTTTCTTTATTCAAATCATGATGGATCAGAAGCAGACAAAAATGGGCCGTTTGAAGAAGCTCATATCTGTGACGCAGCAACTGACATGGGCAGGCCAAAGTCTCACTGCACCGCTCCTCCTCACCCCCTTATGTATGTCTTTGTTTTCATCTGAGCTGCCATCTGGTTTAAAACTGTACGGCTGGCTAGCTCCAATATTGGTCGCCATTTTTCTTTTCTTGTTTCACTGCTAAAGTTAGGTTGGGGCTGAAAACTTGCACAGAGCTCTCAGCTATTGAAGGGGGCGGGGTTGCTCTGCGCCAACAGTCCTGCCCACAACTCCGAGGCAAATTTCTAATTTGCTACTGCCGATGGGCAGAAAATATGTCTTAAAAACGACACAGGTTTTTTGATTTTGCCTAAAAACGACATAATCGTAAATAAAAGAACACTTAAAAGAACAAATATATATAAACTTTGGCCAGCAAAGTTTTTGCGTTCATTCTTTAGCATACAAAATCTGTAACAAAAAACTTTCTTACTACACAAACCACAACAAAACAAAACCTGGAGGTGAACAGGTGCACGAGATCAAAATCTCCCTATGGACATTGACATTGCAACAAAATAGGTGACAAGACGTTATGCACCTCATCCACATTTGCCCATTTTTCTCCCACAGACAGCCTGTAAATATCCAAAAGGCAGTTGTAATTATTACTTTAGTAAAAGAGTTATAATAAGGACACCATACGACAGCGTCACCCGTACATTATAAGTGCCTACGGCTTACAGTTGCCTCAAGAATATATTACGATTAACTTACCACACACACAACAATCTTAGATTCAGTTTTCAACATGCCTGGAATGAACTGCAAGATGCACCTGCCAGCCGGTCCTTTCTACAACCCTCCAGAGGCCTGGATTACCCAAAAGCCCACAGCACCTTTACAAGTGCATGTGATTATACCTTAACATATGTTTGATGTCTCAAATCAACTTCTGCAGAGAATAGGACATAAGGGGCTGATTAATGAAATTCATGGTACAAAACCCAGTTTAAACTTCTGGAAATTTTTTACGACGGCAACACAGAGGGAGTAAAATTGAAATAACTGAAAAGAGACTCAGTTTGGTTTAATTTTAAAGGACAGGATGAGCACAAGCAGTTCCTCATAAGCTACTCTTATAGTGCAAGTTTCTGATGCTTCTTCAAAAGCAATGTTAAAATTGATGCATAAAACTCATTAAAAGTTTAAATAATGACAACCATGTAGTTAAGTTTGAAAGCTTCAGGTTTACAATCCTCCAGAGGCTTGAAGTTCATATGTAAACCTTATATTCGGCCACTCCTAAACTAAACAGATAAGCAGAAACAGCATGGGCCCAGGCATACATGAAGACTCATTTTCAAACAGTCTTCTTCACTGATGAGGTCCGTGCAACCCTAGATGATCCTGATGGAGTAGTAGGTGCTTAGTGGATGGCCATCATGTCCCAACAATGTTGTGACCTCAGCAAGGAGGAGTCATGTTTTAGGCCAGAATCATGGGAAGACAGCTGGTCAGCCCCTTTAGGGTCACTAAAGGGGTGAAAATGACCCCTGAAAAGTATGTGGAGTTTCCGTGGTACAAAAAGAAGAGCCGTGCTTTTCTGTGACACAATCATCTTCATGCATGACAGTGCACCATCTCATGCTGCAAGGTATACCTCTCCATCATTGGCTGCTATGGGCACTAAAGGAGATGAACTGATGGTGTGGCCCCCATCCCTCCTCTGACCTCGACCCTATTGAGAACCTTTGGAGCATCCGCAAGCAAAATATCTGAGGGTGGGAGGCAGTTCACATCCAAACAGCAGCTCTGGGAGGCTATTCTGATATCCAGCAAAGAAATTCAAGCAGAAACTCCCTAAAAACTCACAAGTTCATGTATGCAAAAATTGTGAAGCTGCTACACAATAAGGGGTCCGACATCTTGACCTTTTAACATGTTTTGTGAGATTCTGTACTTGGGTTTTTGTGGTGTTTTTGTCATGTCAGTCTGACCAGGTTCAGGTTGATCATCCACAGCTGGCTTCATTTAGTTAATCACACTCATTCTGCTTCAGTTTTTTAGTTTTTTAGTTCTTGTACCAGGTCAACTGTCACCCTTTTTGTTGGTTTTGTCACGTTTGTGTATTAAATGTTTCGTTTCTGTCACCATGCCTGGGGCCTCTTTTATAAAACTTTGCGTAGGATTTGCGTCAGAAATGGCGTACGGATGAAACATAGGACGTGCGTACGCACAGAAATATTCGGATTTATAAAACCGTGCACACGCACATCCTACGGATTTTTCCCTCAATAAATCACAATCAATTCTAAATGCAGCGCAGCTTTTGCGGCTTCATGACACGCCCATAGTTGCCCATAAATGGTCCGTGAAACGCTCACAAGTTAATATTCATTGATTGCGAAATCATGGCAAACACAGAGAGAAAATCAAAAAAACGTAACTTCACTCAATGTGATGTAGAAGTTATTGTTGGCGAGGTGGAAAAGAGGAGAAAAATGTTGTTTGGAGGGCACAGTGTGGGCATTACTAATGCCAAAAAGGCACTTGAGTGGCAAACGGTGGCAGACGCCGTAAATGCTGTAGCCTCACAACCTCGGACCGTGGCCGAAATAAAAAAGGAATGGTCGGACATCAAAGTCGAGGCAAAAAAATGTCCAGCGCTCCATCGGAATCATGGGACGAAGCTATTATGCGTTTTAACACGTCTGGCATTACCCGGCCAAGGGTCGGCTGAGATATTCCTGACCTTTCAGCCAATTCCCTCTGAAAAGTGCCAGTCGCCAGGAATCCTAGTGTTATTAGGACTTGAAGTGGGACTGGCCAGGCCTGGTTCCTCCTAGTGCTCCTCTGTACTGCCGGGCCCACAAGCCCACAGAGGTCCAACAGGACGGCTCGAGGAAGCCGGAACCAGCTCATAAGCCACTCGTCCTCGTTTGCCAGCACGTCTTCTTGCTGTCTAAAGATGCATTCACTCCGAATTCTTCCATTTGCCACATCTTCTAAGAGCGTAAGATCAGCCATTGTGCGTCATTACGCATTGTGATGGGGCATTTTATTTCCATCCATTTAATTACATCTGACAAGCTACAGATGTCGGTAATAATCAACGTGGAAATGGGAAATTGATCAGCGCAAATGTAATTTCTTGTTGCTTTCTGAATGGTTGAGACATACGCCATACATTGTTTTATCAAAAATAAAACAAACTAAAAGGCATATGTATGAATATCATAATTCCATAGCTTATGAAGAAATATTTTACTATGAAAACAACTTTCCCCAGTGGAGAATTAATGCATCTCTCTCTATCTATCCATCTGTCTGTCTAATTGCACCTTTATCTGCTCCGCCAGACGGACACACTGACGAGAATATCAGTTTTGTACATTATTTCGTTCTGTTAACTATATTATTTATGAGGATGAATTGCACAACATGCCAATATTGCAGAACATGTTTCACTTTTCTTTCTGCAAATAAGTGTTCATTTGAATTTCTGTTGTAATTTTCGTTTGATTTTTTTTGTTTGTTTCACTGCTCATCGATCAAACGGGTGTTCGTGTAGGCTGTTAATTGTAAGACTTGCCTTGTGAAGTCTTCATGTTATTTATGAGAGGCAGTATTGTCATTTTCCCTTTCACGTGTTTCTTCCATCTGCCGACGGTGTCGCCGTTTCTCATTTCACCCGTTTTTGTGCGTACGCCTGGGTCAGAGCTTGCGTGAAGGACCGCACATTTTCTCGTCAAGTTTGCTTTTTATAAATATCAATTATTGCGTAGAGAGTGGCGTACGCCTTCTTTTGTGTGTACGCAACGTTTATAAATGGTCCTAATGCAGCAAATTCAGCAAATGACCCTTTCCAGTTTTTTAGAATCTATAAAATGTTGTGGAACTCTGGCGAGCGTAATAATGTGGAACAGTGCATTTTAAGGTTTTTAAGTTTTGAAAAAACTGTGATCTTTAGAAGGTTGGTTCAGTAACATCTTTTATATATTCTAATGGTTGCTGACTTGAAAATTATGCTGACTGTCACTTGTATCAAGTATTTAGAAAAATAGAGAAATATCATTTGCATAATAATTGAGAATGTGCTGTGGAAAGCAATCATTTCTGTAGGCCAACAGAATTTTTAAAGTTTGTTTATGAATGACCTGCCCCTGTTTTTGTATCTAGTTCCTGATAGCATCCTATCCATTCCAAGAGATTTGCCCTGAATGATAATTTCTTACCGACAGATTGGAATAGATGCTTTGAAGTTGTGCTTTATGACTGTTGGGTTAAAAAACAACACCTACCACAGGCAGATGTGCTGGGAACTGAAATCTCTCTGGACTCTGTCTGGCTCCTACATGATGGATGATTCCACTTCTTATCATGTTCAGAAATCGCCACCAGTTCAACACCAGTGCATGATGCATTCTGGACTGTATTATATTAGCTGTGGGGTGTAAATGCAGCACCAAGGAAAACAAACATTTTCAGAAAAATGCTACTTTTTCACTCTACCTGTAAGTTTACAGGCAGAATTCTCAGAAACATATTTTCTAGGGAGTTCGCATACATAAAAACACTTAAAATCTACTGGGAATCAATGCAAATGTAACAATTGTTGTCAGCAAATCTTAAAAAAATTGGTGATTTAATACATTAAATTGCAATTATTTCCTATTTTACTAGGGTTTTAGTAAGACAGCTCTTGTCACTTCTGTCATACATAAATACCAGGCTGTGGCTGTTGTCCATCTCATATTTTTCCCTATTGGCTCTGTCATTTTTCAGTCTTGCATTTTTAATGCAAACTATGGCAGAACTTTAATGTCAAACAATGCTCATTGTTATTACTGCAGCAGTAAAGACAGAAAAACTGGGTGAAGCTCATGTCTTTCACCTAAAGGAGGATTTTAAAAGCACTTCAAGTAGCGAAAACCGAATAGTTGAAACATTTTTATTAGTTCTCCTTCATGTGTCGAAGTGTTCTAGTCGCCACAAAACACTAACACATGGAAAATCTGACTCAGACACAGATGGAGACCAGCATGATGTTGCATTTTTTAACGGACTGGAGAGAATGTCTGGATTCAGGTTTCAATCTGGTTTTCTTTTTTGTGTGTGTGTGTTTCTTTAATTTATGCTTTTTCTGCCTCTTCATCAGTAACTACAGTGTTCTTTACATTTCTTGCCTGTTGGCACCACAGCGTATCTTGTGTTTTTTGTCCTTCAGTTCTGATGATTAAAAAACAAAATCCAATTGGAAAAGGGTGCAATCAAACTGTTGAAACCACACAAACAAATAAATAAAATAAAGCAATCAAAGCCATCAAATAGCAAAACCTAAGTTAAGTTTGTGGGTTTTTTTTAAACCATCCTCTCATACAACCCTGGAGAAACCACAGTGTGCAATGATGGCTTGCCATGGGCTTCAGCTTTCACGTTGGGTAAAATAAAAGGCCTCACCCAGAAGACCAGAGAATTTGCAAGGGATAAAATAAGAGCAAATCTGATAAACGGACCAAAAAGAGAACATTAGGTGTTTAAAAAAGCAATAAAAGAATTTAAAATAAATTCTAGAACTCACAAGCAGCTAATGCAGACACCTCACACATTATTCTGAGTTTAGCTGCCAAAACTAATATTTCTGTACTGGCTGGCGTTTCCCCTATTCTTCTGAAAGATGGTTGAGTAACATCTGCATGAATGAGAAATCTGACAATGTTTCCAAATCACAAAACTGAAAGTCTAGTTTTCAGTATAAAGACATGTTGGGAACCTAATGTTTCCTTTTTTGAAATGTAAGAGTAGTAAACCTCAAAATTAAAAGCAGTACCTAAAAGTGTACTATAAAAAATCTAGGAGAAAAAATCTAAAAACCAGATAGGTCCCTCAAAAAATGGAGTAAAATTACCTTATAGAGCAGGGGACTGCAACCTGAGGCTCCTGAGCCCCTTGCGGCTTTTTCCCCTTCATTGTGGCTCTTTGGCTTCAAGAAAAATTAAGTACCTATTCTAATCTATGCTGGACAAAAGCATCTACTTGTTGTCTTATTCATGGACTGTGCCACGTTTGACTCTTGCTTTTTTAATTTACGCAAATCTGCTGAATCAAAAGAATCTGATTTGACACAGGGTGTACCTTATTCTGAAAGGAACTTGTGCTGCTGTCAAAAGCAAAGAAGTTTAAGTTGTTATTTATGGAAACTATTACACTAATATAATTCAATTATTTTAGACATTTAAACACTATGTTTTATAAATGAATGGTTCAATGGCCACGTATACAAAACAAAGTGTGTTTTTCCATAAAGGTGACTTTGTGGCTCTCGTTGGGTTTTGGTCAGTAAGAAACTGGACCTAATGGCTTTTTTACTGTCAGTTGTTGTAGTAAGCATAATTTCTGCAATGCAATTCCAACACATAAAATAGTATATTTTTCTTTTTTGTCACTTTACATTATTCCAAAATGCTTAAGACAGACAACAGGTGATAACAAAGTCTGTTAGTAGTGAGCTGAGAAAGACAGAGAGTACAGGAAAAAGAAACAGAATTAAGGCAAATGACCTAAGGACACAGAATGGATTGAAAACCTCATCAAAAAAAGCAAAGATATTCAGAGTTCAAAAAATGTTTTGTAAAGACAAGAAACACAAAAGAATGAGACAGGGAAGGACGGAGGAAGGGGTGGAGGCCGGTTTGACAGCCGGACATATAAAACAACACAGAACTTTAAAGAGAAAAATAAGAAAAGTTGACCACAGGGACGTCAACTGGATGTTTAGTCCTTTAACTACAGGTCAAAACAACTACACTCACATAGACAGACATGTCCGTAGTCACATTTTTTGCATGGTTATTTTAGGCAATAATGTCTTTAACAGTACAGAGGCCTCTTTGGGTTTTGGTCCTGTGGCTGAGCAGCTTTAAAAGCCATGGGCTGTGGTGGCAGCCAGTCGGTTCAGAGACATGAGAACAGTCCCAGTCACATACTGCACAAGTGACAATAATGGGCATGACCCCCATTACAGATTAACCTCAGATCCTTTTGGTCGCTCCATATACTGTAACCTCCTGCATACGAGGAGATTTGTCCCCTGGTGACCACAGCTGGAGGGAACAGTTAAACTACATACACACCAGGGCATGCGTGGCACATTCAAGAATGTGCTGATAAGTGTTGTTTTTGTTTTTTTTAACATCCTTTTACCATATCGTGTTCATAAAGGCCTGTCGCTACTCTGTCATAGAATTCCAGCCGGGTACTAACCAGAATTATCTATTTCTCCTTGATGATCAATTTCCAATAACATGTTTTAAAAAAGACGCTACACCATAGGTCACTTCCTTATCCGAGTCCCTTATTGGTTAAATTTCAACTGGATTAATTCTTGCTCGCACCCGCTTTGTACCTGACCTGAAAGCTTGTGTTGCGATTTGTGACTGCAAAACTTTTAAAGTCGGTCCCGAAACACGCACATACATGCGATTACATAGACTATTTATTCAGAGTGGCTGCTTAAATGCGACTTGACACAGTCAGTGTGAACCTATCTTGATGCTACATTCACACGGGGCATGTGTCACGTGTTCAAGCAGGGAGGGACTTCTTCTTCTTCTTCTTCTTCTTCTTTAGTTTTTCTACTGTTTACTAGCGCTTGCCCACTACCTACAGTTGGAAGAGGTGTGTGAAATGTCAAAGTGGTGCAAATCCCACAAACTTTGCTCCTGGCTTTTTCGTTCATGGCTCTATTCCGATAAATGAAAGACTTTGTGTCATAATTCCGGCCGGGCAGAAAAAACACAACTATTAAGTTCTCCTTTGTGATCATGTATACACCGGTTGGCACTACCGTGTTTTTGAAAAGGACGCTACCCACACGTCGCTATCAAATCCAAGTCCCTTATTGTTCAAAATTCAGCGTTTTTGCAATTTAGCAGTCAAAAGTTACAGTAGTTCAACTTTCATCATGCGATCAATGAACGCCTGTTTTGTATGTAGAGCCAGAGACCGGAATTAAAACCTGCGCAGCGATGCATGAGCATGATAGTTCTGAACGTGTAAGCCCGAAACGAGGGTTTACATGTGTTTACATAGACTTATCATTGGAAGTGACAGCCTAAACACAAGTCTGCGTGGCTGTTGTGACTGTACTTTGAAAATGGCATCTCTGAGCCTGGTGTGAACATAGCATTACAGACTGCTGGTTTCTGGAGAAGTATGACATCAAGGGCGCTGAATCTGACTCCAGGGATGAGTCTATCAGCCTTGGATCTGATGAGAAGCAGGAGGACTGCAGACCTTTTTGCCCAACCACCAGCTGAAAAACTTGGTGGGAGTTACAGTCAGGTCCATAAATGATGGGACAGCGACACAATTCCAACATTTTTGGCTCCATACACCACCTAAATAGATTTGAAATGTAACGAACAAGATGCAGACTGTCAGCTTCAGTTTGAGGTTATTTACATTCAGATCAGGTGAGGTGTAGGTGTAGGAATTACAATAGTTTGCGTATGCGCCTCCCACTTATTGAGGAACCAAAATTAATGGGCCAATTGGCTTCTTAGCTGTTCCATGGCTAGGTGTTTGTTATTCCCTCATTATCCCAATCACAATGAGCAGATAAAGGGTCCAGAGTTTTTGAAGTGTACTGTATGCATTTGGAATCTGTTGCTGTCTCAAGCTGAGATCCAAAGAGCTGTCAGTAGTCACACTCAGTGAAGCAAGCCATCATTAGGCTGAAAAAAACAAAAGAAAACCATCAGAGAGATAGCAAAAATTTTAGGCGTGGCCAAAATGACTGTTTGGAACATTCTTAAAAAGAAGGAACGCACTGGAGCTCAGCAACGTAAAAACGACCCGGAAGACCATGAAAAAACAAAAGTAGTGGATGACCAAAGAATTCTGTCCCTGGTGAAGAAAACACCCTTTACAACAGTTGGTCAGATCAAGAACACTCTCCAGGAGGTAGGTGTATGTGTGCCGAAGTCAACAATCAAGAGAAGACTTCACCAGAGTGAATACAGAGGGTCTACCACAAGATGTAAACCATTAGTGAGCCTCAAAAACAGGAAGGGTTTGCCAAAAGACGTCTAAAACAGTCTGGACAGTTCTGGAACAACATCTTATGGACAGATGAGACCAAGATCAACTTTTACCAGAGTGATGGAAAGAGAAGAGTTTGGAGAAGGAAAGGAACTGCTCATGATCCTAAGCATACATCTTCATCAGTGAAGGATGGTGGTGGTAATGTCATGGCGTACCCATGTATGGCTGCTAATGGAACTGGTTCTCTTGTATTTATTGATGATGTGACTGTTGACAAAAGCAGTAGGATGAATTCTGAAGTGTTTCGGACAATTTTATCTGCTCATATTCTGCCAAATGCTTCAGCACTCATCGGACAGCGCTTCACAGAGCAGATGGACAATGACCCAAAGCTTACTGCAACAGCAATCACAGACTTTCTTAAGGGAAAGAAGTGGAATGTCATGCAATGGCAAAGTCAATCGCCTTACCTGAATCCGACTGAGCATGCCTTTGATTATTGCTCTGTCCCATTACTGTTGGTTCCTTAACAAGTGGGAGGCACATATGCAAACTGTAATTATTACACCACTCACCTGATTTGGATGTAAATACCCTCAAATTTAAGCTGACAGTCTGCAGTTAAAGCAAATCTTGTTAGTTTCATTTCAAATTAACTGTGGTGGTGTATAGAGCCAAAAATGTTGGAATTGTGTCGCTGTCCCAATATTTATGGACCTGACTGAAGCTCCACACACAGTGGATCTCCAGACCTGACTGCCATGGGGGTCCTGCATGACGTCTGCTGACGAGCAGCTGAAAGTCTTGGTGTCAGATGGCCTGAAGCCCCACGGAGGAACCAACCCATTCATGGAGCAATACACATTCTGCCAAAAACCCAAATCTTGAGAGTTTGGCCTTCAAAATGCTGTCATGAAGGAGAGCAGTTTTGCCCACGTCTCCAGTGGAGCCTCTGCTAACGTCTCACCTATACCAGATGCAAAAAGCATGACTTCCACATGGCCTCCCTTTTGCCATCAAAATCAGACTCTGCGAAAACGGAATCATAATTAAGTAAAAAAGATCTTTGTTTTGCAACAAAATAATCAAGAAAGCTTTTCCATAGCAAAATATTCTTAGTTTAAGAAAACATGTCTTTGTGACTAGAAGTTATCTTAAAAAACATTATTTTACCCGCTTGGTTTTTAAATTTTAAAGGTTTCTAGGGGGTCTTTTTTTGCAGTTTGGTTTTCCGTTCCAGATGACTAAAAAAAAGCTGCAAGGCTTTAGCCGCAATGTGTTCCCATACTGAGATACTTTACTGATTTTCCAGAGAACCAGGATTAATTCCTTAACATAACGTTTTTTTTTTTTAATCTCATGTGATGGTATAACCATGTGCAAGTAATGTAAAAGATTTAAAAATTTCAGCCTTTCCCCCCTTTTTTTTGTTCTTATGCATCTGCAACTTATAAAGCATTAAAAACACAAAGGATTTGAGGCCTTTATGTGTGAGCAAGTTTTTTTTTTAAAACAAACATTTTGCAGGGAGGCCTTTTCTTCTCTGAGGTTGCCCTTTTTTTTTCATTTTGTCTATCAGTGGATTTGTTTGTCTGTTGTGGTTCGTGCCCATTTTAGCCTGAGGACAGCTCAAGTCTTCCGACACACACATGTATGCTGGCAGGGAGCTCAAAGGAAAACCACAGTGGTCCAGCCCTTGGCAGCAAAGTTAAGATGAACTGACCACTTTGACGTTCAAAAGACAGCGATACAGGAAAGTATTTTTGCTGTTTTATACATGTAAATTGTTTTGAGGTAGTTATTTTTTCCCTTTAAATCAACAAAGTCGGATTTTTGTGAATTTTTTTTATTTATTTTCATATCCTACTCAGTTGTGGCACACTCTATAAGGACAGACAAATGACTTTTTATTGCGCTTCCAAAAAAGATTTAAAACAAAAAAGGTCTGCTTATCTTATTGATGCCTTTACGTCCAAACACCAACACGAAGAATGCATACATTTTAAGAACAAGAAAACTTTCAGGCTACTGACCGGTTTACTGCCTATGGCAATACTTTCCCAGACCGGCCTGTAAGAGACTGAGTGTGCATACGTTTTTTTTTGTTGTTGTTGTTGCTTTTATTGGCTTAAGGTTTATCTTCATCCTCTGTCAAATAAATAGAGCTGGTATGAACTTTATTTGTAAACTAAATTTCGGGCAAGAGCCATGAAATTTGTTATATATGTTTTCCCTTGAAGCTAAAACATTTGATGCGAACTTTAGCCTCGTCCAGAATTTAAAGTGTGACAGATAAATACAAAAAAACAAACATTTTTTTAAACATTATAATAACTGTGAAACTGTCTTAGCAGCATCCTTGTGACATCAGACAGCCGGTTGCTGAATATTATGGACTATTATTATGGTGTGTGGGAACAAATGTCGTAATAAATCCACATATGGAGTAAAGACTCCTTTTATTTTGAATTTGAAGGCGATGGTGGCTCTTGTGTTTCCTCACTGACTCTTTTCTGGTAAAACAAACTTTTCAAATATGTTTGTTTTTCGTTAACTTATGATGTTGTGAGACCCGAAACACTTGATGACCTCAGGATACATCACTGAGGATGCGTCCCAGTGCATCCATGAGATGTTTCATGCACAAGTTTACGTTCTGGCGCAGCCAGTGACTCCTAGGAATAGACTAGTTGACAACCAAGAACAGTTTGGTGGACTACTGGAGAGAGTTGACAGCTCGGAAAGACGGCACCTGGGACAGTATGGGTTAGCACCCCAGCCTGTGTCTTTCGTGAGAGAGAACCCAAACAAGCTACGGAAAGCCCTACAGAGAGATACCCCCAGGAGATCCCGAGAGGGGGGGGGGGGGGGTGAGATCTCCATCCGGACGGACCTAAGGTTAAGAACTCATGCAAACAGACAAATGACAAACGTGATATGTATTTGCGGAAAGCTTTGCAAGAATAATCGTGGCCTAAAAATCCACCAGGCCAGAATGAAATGCTAAGAGCGAGAAAGTGAGGTGTAACGCACAGGTCTTGAAACTGGTGAGACGCAGGAGGAGACCGGCCAGGGGGCAACTCACAGAGCCCAGTCACTCCCCGTACCAAAGCCTCCCAACCCCAGCAGAGTAGTTCCACAGCAGCGGATTAAGTGGCCCCCAGCCAGTAAACGGAGTGAGTGGCGTCAGTTTGATGAGGATGTGTCCAACATCATCCAAGCCGCAGCCAAAGGAGATGCTGAGAGCCGACTTCTAAAGATGACTACCATCATTGTTAGACCAAGCATACCCCCTACACCAGGAACCGCAGGGCTACTAAGATACATCACCTGCGTCAGGAGTTGCGTACCCTCAAGAAACAGCACAAGACAGCTACTGAGGAGGAAAAACAAACATTAGCAGAGCTGAAAAACCTCCTGCGAAAGCAGCTGACGAGCCTACGCAGAGCTGAGTGGCACCGGAGACGGGGTAGAGAGAGAGCCAGGAAGCGTGCGGCCTTCATCGCCAATCCCTTCGGCTTCACAAGGAAACTGCTTGGGGACAAGCGCAGCGGTCAACTTGAGTGCTCAACAGAGGAAGTGAACCAATTCCTCCAGGACACAGTGAGTGATCCCCTGAGAGAGCAAGAACTGGAGCCCAACAAAGCTCTAATCAACCCCGCCCCACCTACAACTGAGTTCAATCTGAGGGAGCCAAGCCTGAAGGAGGTTGAGGAGATCATCAAGGCAGCTCGCTCAGCATTTACCCTAGGCCCCAGTGGTGTACCTTATGTGGTATATAAACGCTGTCCACAACTTCTCAGACACCTGTGGAAAATCTTAAGGGTGATTTGGCGAAGAGGAAGAGTTCCTGACCAGTGGAGGTGGGCTGAAGGAGTGTGGATCCCCAAAGAGGAGAACTCGAAAAACATCAACCAGTTTCGAACCATTTCGTTGCTGAGTGTTGAAGGGAAGGTGTTTTCGGGCATCGTCTCACGAAGACTGACAGAGTTCCTCCTCAAAAATGACTACATCGACCCTTCGGTGCAGAAGGGGGGGATTCCTGGAGCACCCGGCTGCTTGGAGCACACTGGTGTAGTTACACAACTCATCAGAGAGGCACATGAGAACAAAGGTGACCTAGCTGTTTTGTGGTTGGACCTGGCCAACGCCAATGGGTCAATTCCACACAAGCTGGTCGAGCTCCCCTTACACCTCCACCATGTCCCTAGTAAGATCAAGGACCTGATCGTGGATTACTACAATAATTTCAGGATGCGGGTCACTTTTGGAATAGGGACATCAGACTGGCATTGCATTGGGAAAGGAATAATTACAGGCTGTACCATCTCTGTTATCCTTTTCGCCCTTGCCATGAACATGGTGGTTAAGGCAGCTGAGGTGGAATGCAGAGGGCCCCTAACCAAGACAGGTGTACGACAGCCCCCTATAAGAGCCTATATGGAGGACCTTACCATCACAACGTCATCGGTCCCAGGAAGCAGGTGGATCTTACAAGGACTGGAGAGACTCATCACCTGGGCAAGGATGAGATTTATGCCTTCAAAGTCAAGGTCCATGGTGCTGAGGAGGGGGAAAGTGGTTGACAAGTTCCGTTTTTCCATCTCAGGGACGGTCATCCCGACCATCACAGAACAACCGGTTAAGAGTTTGGGGAAGTTTTTCAACTCCAGTCTGAAAGATGCTGCCGCCATCCAGAAGTCCAACAAAGAACTTTGAGTATGGTTCACTAAGGTCGACAAGTCTGGTCTGCCGGGTAGATTTAAAGCTTGGATCTACCAGCATTCCATCCTGCCTAGAGTCTTGTGGCCCTTGCTGGTCTATGCAGTCCCAATGACAACAGTAGAGTCCCTAGAAAGGGAGATCAGTGGCTTTCTTCGGAGGTGGCTGGACCTTCCTCTGTGTCTTACCAGCGCGGGGTTGTATGGGACAAGTAACATCCTGCAATTGCCCTTCAGTGGCCTCACAGAAACATTTATGGTGGTACGCACCAGGGAAGTCGTACGTTATAGGGACTCCAGAGATGGCAAGGTGTCAGCACCTGGCATTGAAGTGAGGACTGGAAGAAAATAGAAGGCTGGAAAAGCAGTGGAGGAGGCAGAGTCACGTCTGAGACAAAAGGCACTGGTGGGCACCGTGGCGACAGGCAGAGCGGGCTTGGGCTACTTCCCAAAGACTGTGCTCAGCCAGGCCCATGGCAAAGAAAGACACCGTTTACTCCAGGCAAAGGTCCGAGCAGGTGTGGAGGAAGAGCGAGCGAGCAGGTTGACGGGATCGGCAGCAGGGAGCATATACTAGGTGGGAGAGTACACTGCAGCGCAGGATTAGCTGGGCAGACATCTTGCAGGCAGATTTCCATCGGGTCTGTTTCCTGGTACAAGCTGTCTATGATGTCCTGCCTGGCCCAGCAAACCTCCATGTCTGGGGAAAGAGTGAAACATCATCCTGCCTTCTTTGCTCTAGGAGTGGCTCTTCTCATCTCCTTAGCAGCTGCCCAAGGGCTCTGGCTGATGGTCGCTACCGATGGCGCCATGACCAGGTGCTTAAAGCTCTTGCTGAGAGTTTAGCCTCAGCCATTAAAACCAGCAAAAACCAGTACGCTCCAAAGAAGGCAGTACCCTTCGTCAAAGCTGGGGAGAAACCTCAGGCGCGGCTACAAGTAACAACAGGCCTCCTCCACAAAGCCTCGGACTGGCAGCTGCAGGTCGACCTGGGAAAACAGCTAAGGTTCCCCTCAGCACATTGTTAGTACAAATCTCCGCCCAGACATGATATTAATCTCTGAGATTTCAAAAAACCTGATCATGCTGGAACTCACGGTGCCCTGGGAAGAGCGTATGGAGGAAGCAAATGAGAGGAAATGTGCTAAGTACCAGGAACTGTTTGAGGGGTGCAGGGAAAGAGGCTGGAAAAAGTTCTATGAGCCTGTAGAAGTTGGCTGTAGAGGCTTTGCGGGACGTTCCCTTCCGATTAGGCATCACAGGACGGCCAAAAAGAGGGCCATTCAATCCGTGAGCGAAGCCGCAGAGAAGGCTACGAGGTGGCTGTGGATGAAGAGGGCTGATCCGTGGACTGCTGCTGGGACGCAAGCCGGGGTCAGATCAACCCCGGCTGGGTCGCCTGGGTGAGGGTGTATGATGTTGTGAGACCCGAAACATCCGATGACCTCAGGATACATCACTGAGGATGCGTCCCAGCGCATCCATGAGATGTTTCATGCATAAGTAAATAAATAAATAAGCTCTATTCGTTATTTCAAGTTAGCGGTCGGCACAGCTGCGACTTGACATGCATCAGGAATACATCAGAGCTGCTGGAGAATCCAGTAGTTTTCCAAAATAGAACTTCCTTTAGAATCAGATCATAAATGAAATGAAAAAAATGTAGGTTGTGTTTTTTTTCTCTGCGTTCTAGGACCAACACTGAGTAAAAGAAGACACCGCTCCTCTGTTCTTACCCTAATGCTGTGAACTCTACCTTTATTATTTATTGTATCTTATACTGTAAAATCATTTTAGATAGAAAAGACCAAAAAAAAACTTAAAATCAATTCTGAATCGCACAGGAGCCACTGCGACTCTTTTAAATGTATTTCCATCCTTCAGTCCTTGTCGCATGTGGCTGAGTTCTCCAGTAGTTGAAGGTTTGATATCCTCTTTCTGGGAAGACCAAATAGCAGGGCATTACAATAATCTAATCTGCTAGAAATAAAAGCATGCATTAGCACTTCCGTGCTGGCAAACAAGCAAAATATGCGGACTGGAATGTTTTTTGAGATGATAAAATCCAGTTTTTGTTATTTTTTGATCTTTTGGAATAATATTCAGCTCAAATAATAATACTCTGGTTTCTCACACACTGAGAAGTTCTCTCGTTTGAACAAAATAATCTCTCCCTTTTGTCCTCAGAGTTGATCACAGAACCGATAACTAGCAGATACTTTCTGGTGTCAACTTTGAAAGAAAATGACCTTAAGGAAGGCCAAAGAAAATAATGTGAAGATGGTATACTTCATTGTGACATGGTGGAAATTATAGTAGTCATCTGCATACATCCTCTGTCCTCAGCACAAGTCTATATCCAGTTCACTGTCACAAAAAACAGAAGCAACACAAGTGGAATCAAATATTTCCTAATTTGAATTTAATAACATATTTAAACAAACATTGTTATGAAGTTGTGATTAACAACAGTTAATCACTATTCTGTTTCATAAGAAACACAATAGTGCTTTGGGTCATTGTCCATCTGCACTGTTCATATTTAAGATTGGGACATGTGCATTTCTTGGTGTGTGTTTGAATGCCACCATCAGGCATTTGGAGAAAACTTGCCCATGTAAAAAATTGGCTTCCCTGGCCGGCTGCACAAGTTCACCCAACCAGCCTTTGTTGGGCCACAGAGAAACTGCCGTTCAAATCACCTTGAATGGTGATCCTGAACTTCTCTCACTTTCCAGTTCCACAGGCTGAGCTCTATTTGAGCAGCCACCCATAAAAGAGTCGGTACGGATGCAAATTGAAGCTTTCCTATTTATAATTTGAATCTGTTCCATCTACACAATTCCAGATTTACTCAGGATAGCATTAGAATGTGTTTAGTTGATTCTGCATTTTTGTATGTGTGTGTTCAAGAAGATTAAGGCATAAAAGTACTAAAGGGTCTGTATTTATCTACACATGTGTAAGAATGAATCATGCCATTGTTCCCCTCATCAACCTTGTTTATAACACACTTGATTTAACCTGATGCTTTTTGCTGAGTTCTGGGACTTCTAGACTGATTAATTCTATTTTACTTCGGTTAACTGAATTCCCAGAATCACATATGGCTCATTCACAAAAAATTAGAAAGCTTTAATTACTCATCCACTGAGTGGACAACACTTTAAAAAAGGAAAAGGACAGAGGGAAAAAAACTTGCTTTTGTCTTGATTTCACCCTGCAATTCCTCATTTTGCTGGGCTTTGGAACAGCTGAGAGACAGTAGAAAAGTACAGGTAAATGTTGTACAAATAATTGTGTGACACGCAGTTTTGGTCTGCAGAAAGTAATTCTGAATTAGCACTGCTTTGTGTTTTTTTTTACTGTAAACTCGATTGTTGTAGTAATGATAAAAGATTTTGGTCAAAAATGAACTTTTAAAGATTTGAAATTGAAAAGAAAAAAAAACAGCTGTTTAAACCATCTGCTGTGCATTTAAGTATTAAAAGTCACACTATCTGTCTAATGAGGGAACCTTACTGCGTTCATTGATGGAAAAGAAATGATCAGGTGGTCTTAATGAGTTATACTTAATTTATTCTGCAGAAGCGGAGGTGATGCATGTGAGGTGGATTTCCGAATAAAAAAAACAACCTTAAATTTCGACTCCTGGTGAAAGTGCACTTTAATTAATCACTGAATAGATTCATTAAATATAATTACTATGATTGATAATTTCATTACAGGAATGGGAAAACACCAGTTTGGACCCACATGCCTTATTTATGTCAACATGAAATATTTCAAAACATGTTATTTTGTAGCTTTTGATTTTACGGCTTTAATCATTTTCTATTCAGATGTGAGTCATATTCAGATATATTTGATTAATGATTGAAAAACTTGAAGTGTGGTCTTCAAATTACACATACTGTATATGTAAGACAGTTTCTTACAATTTTAATGGAATAAGATGACAAAATAGTATAAGTGCAGTTAAAATAAATAAAAACAATAAAACCACAAATGAAAAATTTCTCAGAATAACAAATCCAAACAAACAAAGTACGGCATCAAAAACTAAAACGTGACAAAAATGTTCTAACTGATGGAGTTCTTATCAAACTGGGAAAAAGTGTTGCGTTTGAAACCAATTGTGATTTAAGGCAAAATAAAAAAAAACTCAGGGAGATAATAAGGACATGATGGGAAATGACAAATTCAACTAAAAGATAAAACAGATCAAGATAAAAAAAAAATTACATGTAAAACTGTTGTCACTGCCATCAGCTTTGTTTTTTTACTCATGTTGAAATAAAACTTAATATTTTCTGTGTTGTATTTCCATTTGAGATAAAAAAAAAACATAAATAGGCATTAAGCTGCTTTTGTGCATTTACAGAACAGAGCCTTCCTATAACTATATGTAAATATAATATTTCCCAGCATAGCTTAACTGCCGTTACAAAATTACTCACTAAAAGGAAGAAAAACACAAAAACGGGTAAGCTGGATTTCTATTCAAGGAAGCCTGTAATAAAGTAGAAAATACTTGGTACAGACTGTCTCAAAGGTTGTGTCAAAATCTATCTAGATTGGAGCTGATTTGTGTTGGCAAAGCAGAGATTACTTTAAAAAAAAAGTCTCAAGAAAGAACTAAATTAGCTCTTGGGACTGGTTCCAAAAAATCTGAACAACACTTTAATTCCGTACAAATCTAGAAAATCCATGTTCGAAATGTTGACAACATTTGCACATATTCGATGAGTGGATCTCTCTGTCACTGTTGGATCCCTCTGAAAGTTGGCTGAAAACTTGAAGACCCACTCCGATCATTTTTTGACCTACAAGCATTCCCAGTGGTCTTTTAATTGTGGTTATGCAGTTTTTAGCCAAAATCCACAAACTTGTGTTCTTTCTAGGACATAGTTTGTGCAGAGTGGCATGAGTTCATCAGAAATGTGGCCTATAGTTCAGTGCGCCTTATATATTTACCTCTGTGTTGTGGGCGGGACTGTTGGCACGGACGTGAGCCTCTGCTGATATCTCATCATCCCTTGGTTCTCACTCTCTCCCGCTATCTTACAGCCCCTTACAACCCCGAACTAACATTATCGGTGCAACAAAAATGGGGAGCAATATTGTAGCTTTTCAACTGTACAGTTTTGAGGAAAACAGACATTAATGTATTTATATCTTTTCAAGTGGAGAAGGGAGACTTAAGCATGCTTTTTTTTAAACGCATTTTTTTCGTCTGCTCCTGATTAATCCCGATTTCAATAATGAAATACTCAGAAATAAAGTTTTCAAGGCTAAGTTCATTTTTATATGTCCTTTTACATAGACAAATGCTACAAGAAAATGTTAAAAAACACCAACAATTTTCATTGGAGTGGGTCTTCAATAAAGCCCCCCCCCCCCGACCCCTTCACAATCCCCTACTTCGCAATGCATAACTGCCATCACCCAAACCCCCCCACCCAGCCTCAACATAACAAAGGAGCAGGTGAAAAGAGAGCTTCGGAGGATCAAGACCAGGAAAGCCACAGGTCCAGATGGCATCTGCTCCAGACTGTTCAGGGACTGCGCTGACCAACTCTGCCTGGTTGTAGCATACATGTTCAACCTGAGCCTCGACATGAGGAGGGTCCCTGTGCTGTGGAAAACCTCCTGCGTGGTCCCAGTACCAAAGACTGCACAGGCAAGGGAGCCCAACCATTACAGACCTGTGGCTTTAACGTCTCACCTAATGAAGACCCTAGAGAGACTGATCCTGAATCACCTCCAGCCCCTAGTGAGCCCAGTGCTTGACCCCCTGCAGTTTGCATATCAACCTGGCATCTGAGCGGATGACGCTGTCATCTACTTGATGCACAGAACTCTGCTACAGCTCGAGGAACCTGGAAGTACTTTCAGAATCATGTTCAACTTCTCCAGCGCCTTCAACACAATTCAACCATCAATGCTTTTCTCTTCACCCTCTACACATCTGACTTCCACCATGACTCAAACAGCTGCCACATCCAGAAGTTCTCCGATGATTCAATTCAATTCAATTCAATTCAATTTTATTTGTATAGCCCAAAATCACAACAACAGTCGTCTCGATGGGCTTCGAAGTAAAACATGAAATCAAAAGGATCACGAATACAAAGAGTTCAATAAAAAAATACTAAAATGAACTAACAAACTGACTAAGCTATACTGGCATCCCTGCCCTTAGACCCCCCTTCGCGGTAAGGAAAAACTCCCAAAAAAACCGGATTCCGGAAAAAACGAAGAAACCTCAGGGGTGCCCACATGAAGGAGGGATCCTCCCCCAGGACGGACAGGCGATTTACCAGAAATCTTAGAGAAGAATTAACTTATCTAAATCTACAACTACATATATAAAAGTCCAGCAGACGAGCTTCATCCAGCCGTGGTTATCGGGACAGTCAAAGGCGCGAGTCGAGCCGGAGACAGGAACCACAGCCAGGTGTAGGAGCAGGAGCAGAGACGAGGTACTCGGTCAGGTACAGAGCAGAGACGAGCCAGAGATGAGCCAGAGGCAGGATCCACAGCCAGGTGTAGGAGCAGGAGCAAAGGCGAGGTAAACGGTCAGGAACTGGAGCACGGATGAGCCAACTGGAGTCTGGAAGCACTCCCACTCCCCAGGAGGGGAGAGGAAAAGAGGGACAATACATGAATCGCACTGCACCAAACAGAGGCATGGAGAACTAAATGATAAATTATGATCAAGAATAGAGGAGAGGAAGGGTAGAAGTAAAAAAGGAAAGAGGACAGAACCCCAGTGTACCATAGTTACCCCAGCTTCAACTTCTAGCAGCCTTTTAAAAGAAATAGTTATTATTAAGTTTAATTTAAACAAACTAACATTAAGTTAAATAATCTCTGAATACTAACTAGTCTGACAATAAGCCTGTCCAAAGAGGAATGTTTTCAGTCTAGCTTTGAATGTAGAAACTGAGTCGGCCTCTCTTATATGAGCTGGGAGTTTATTCCATAAGACAGGGGCTTGGTGGCTAAACGCTCTACCTCCAACCGTACTTTTACCAATTCTAGGAACCACAAGCAGTCCTGCATTTTGCGAGCGAAGTGTTCTGATTGGTTGGTAAGGGACTATGAGGTCCTTAATATAGGACGGGGCCATTCCATGTAAGGCCTTATAGGTTAACAGGAGGATCTTGAACTTAATTCTAGAATCAACTGGGAGCCAATGGAGCGAAACTAACACAGGAGTGATGTGATCTCTTCTGCTGGTTCCAGCTAACAATCTAGCAGCTGCGTTCTGAACAAGCTGGAGACTTCTTAAGGAACTCTTAGGACACGCTGCTAACAAGGAGTTACAGTAATCCAGCCTCGACGTAACAAATGCATGGATGAGTTTTTCAGCATCACTCTTAGAAAGTATATTTCTGATCTTAGCAATATTCCGCAGGTGAAAAAAGGCAGTTCTACACGCCTGAGATATATGAGCCTTAAATGATAAATCCTGATCAAGTAAAACCCCAAGGTTTCTAACTGTGGAATTGGGGGCTATACTTATACCATCCAGGGAGACTATCTGAGCAGACAGAGCATCTCTGAGGTTTTTAGGACCAAGTATAATGACCTCAGTTTTTTCTGGGTTCAAGAGGAGGTAATTAATTGTCATCCAGGTCTTGATGTCACTGATGCAGGCGTTCAGTTTCTCTATCTGGTCATTCTGGTCAGGCTTCATGGATAAATACAACTGCGTATCGTCGGCATAACAATGAAAATTAATGCTGTGTTTCCTGATTATGTTTCCTAGGGGTAACATATAAAGCGTAAACAGGATCGGTCCCAAGACTGAGCCCTGTGGGACTCCATAGTTGACTCGAGTGCACTGAGAGGAATGGCCATTTACATTAACGAACTGATACCTATCAGACAGATAGGATTTAAACCACTGGAGAGCAGATCCTCTGATCCCTATGTCCTGCTCTAATCTATGGAGTAAAATACCGTGGTCGATAGTGTCAAAGGCAGCACTGAGGTCCAACAGGACCAGAATAGAAAGTAGTCCCTTTTCTGAGGCCAATAACAAGTCATTAGAGACTCTAACTAGTGCAGTTTCCGTACTGTGGTGAGGTCTAAACCCCGACTGAAAGTCTTCAAAGTGGCTGTTGTCCTGTAGGTGGCAGTAAAGCTGCTTAACTACAACTCTTTCTAGGATTTTAGAAATAAAGGGCAGGTTTGATATTGGTCTATAGTTGGCCAAGATGCTAGGATCCAAACTGGGCTTTTTCAGAAGAGGTTTAACAACTGCATATTTAAAAGACTGTGGCACGTAACCCGTTTCCAGAGAGGCATTTATCATTGTTAATATGGGATCATTAATTAGGGGAAAAGTTTCTTTAAAAAGTCTAGTGGGAATTGGGTCTAACAGACACGTTGAGGATTTGGAGGACGTAATAATTGATGTTATTTCCGCTTGATCCACAGCAGTGAAGCAGTCTAATGTTACAGAGGTTTCTATGGATGCCTCCATTTCTACCGCTTCAGCCTGTTCTGGGCTGATAGTAGGAATAACTTGATTTAACTTATGTCTAATATTTGAGATTTTACTATCGAAAAATGTAAGAAAATCATCAGAGCTGAGAGAAACAGGAACATGTGGTTCTACTGAGCTCTGACTGCGAGTTAATTTAGCTATAGTGCTAAAAAGAAATCTTGGATTGTTTCCATTCTCTGATATTAAGGTTGAATAGTACTGGCTTCTAGCTCTACGCAGAGCTTTTTTATAATTTAATAGGCTATGTTTCCAGATATCCAGAGACTGCTCTGAACCGGAGCGGCGCCATTCGTTGGACGCGTGTCAGAGGGAAACGATCTGGAATACAAGAAGGTGATCAAGGACTTTGTGGACTGGTGTGAACTCAATCACCTTCACATCAATGCCACCAAAACGAAAGAGATGGTGGTCGACTTCCGGAAAAAAAAGGCTTCTCAGCCTCCCCCCGTGGTCATTCAGGGACTGGACATCGAGAGGGTGGATGTGTACAAATATCTGGGTGTTCACATCAACAATAAACTGGACTGGGCAGATAACACAAAGGTCCTGCACAAGAAGGGCCAGAGTCGCCTCCACCTCCTGAGGAGACTGAGGTCCTTTGGTGTGTGCAGGCCACTACTCAAGACCTTCTATGAGACTGTCGTTGCATCAGAAACTTTCTATGCTGTGATCTGCTGGTGTGGAGGTATTAGTGAAAGGGACAAAAAGAAACTGGACAAGCTGGTGAAGAGAGCTAGCTCTGTCCTGGGCTGTCCCCTGGACTCAGTAGACTCTGTATGTGAGAGGAGGATGCTGACCAAGCTGTCCAGCATTCGGAACAACCCCTCTCACCCCCTGTACGCGACGGTGAGGACTATGAGGAGCTCATTCAGCCAGAGACTGCTGCACCCACAGTGCAAAAAAGAGCGTTACCGGAGGTCCTTCATCCCAACAGCAATCAGACTATACAATAACACGGTCTAGGACTGATGAAAACCGCTGCTGCTAATCATTGCCTTATTTAATCCGTTATTTATACTGTACTTTTACTTCCACCTTGTATTATTTTTATTCTTACTCATTGCTACTTTGTTTTTCGTACTTTTCCAACTGCTATTTTTTCTTGTTTTTGGCTGCTGTGACAACCCAATTTCCCCCCGGGGATCAATAAAGTCCTATCTTATCTTATCTTATCTTATCTTATGCCACTGATTATAAAACATGCAATAAAGGTTTCACAATCTATTTGTTATCATTCTGTTAGCAGGGCTGGCCAACCCTGGTCTTTAACATCCACAACTCTGCCTGGTTTCCAGCTCACCCTGGACTGCTTTGTGCCGACTGTCTAAATCAGGTGTGCTCAGCCAATCAGAATGTAGAACCTCTCAAGTCAGTTAATCAGCAGTGAGCTGGGAAGGGAAAACTGAGGCTCTTGAGGACCAGGGTTTGCAAGGCCGGTTCTAATGCATCTGCAATAATTGCTTAATTGAAAGATTACACTTTCTGAAAAATGTTTACTTAGTCTCTTCCAGACAGACACAATTATAGGTTTTGATGACAAAAGGGGTGAAAACACCAGAGAGCTCAGAGACAGAGGGAGAGAAAGAGAAAGACTAGCTTTTGATTTGTGAGCAGAAGTGTCTGTAAGCCCTATAAATGTTGTAATGATGTATGGATGGACCAGGAGCTACGCAGCATGTAAACTGAAACCAGACTATTTTTCACAATCATGTTTTTTTCCATTTAACAGAATCTCATTTGTTTTCCTATCTCCCGTCTCCCTTTAAATGAAAGTGGGCCCTATAAAATGTCAAGGCAACTCCATGACATAAATTCATTTTATAAAATTATCCAAGTGTCAGCTTCAGTGATAGATACAATTACATAACTGTTTATTGTGATGCAGGTAGAAATAGATTCACATATCATGAAGCAGAGGAATGGATATTATTTGATCAGGCTATATATGATGGACTCCTCTGAAACAGAAACCTCTAAAAGCAAAGAACTTTTACAAAGTTTAAATTTGTGCAATATTGCATAGGAACTATACCAAGTTCAAGTTAATTATATCAGTTTGATATATCTTTTCAAGACCAGAGAAGGTGTAGGCTGTGCACAGAGGCGCCTGAAACAATCCAGCACATAACTGCAGGATGTAAGATGCTGGCAGGTAAAGCATACATGGAGCACCACAATCAAGTGGCTGGAATAATATACAGGAACATGTGAGCAGAATATGGACTGGAAACCCCAAGGTCAAAATGGGAAACACCTCCGAAGGAGGTAGAGAATGAGAGGGCAAAGATCCTGTGGGACTTCCAGATCCAGACTGATAGGATGGTAATGGCGAACCAACCAGACATTGTAGTGGTGGACAAAGAACAGAGGAAAGCCATTGTGGTGGATGTGGCAGTGCCAAGCGATGGGAACATCAGGAAGAAGGAACATGAGAAACTGGAGAAATACCAGGGACCTGGAATACCTGGAAAGACCTCAGACCTCTCAGTTCAGAAAAGCAGTTTTTCGGAACAGCTAAGATACTGCAGGACCCTCAAGCTCTCAGGCCTCTGGTAGAGGACACGAGCTTGGAGGAGAAACCACCCGCGGAGGGTGAGAGGGGCGTTTTTTTTAACGTCAGAACAAGGTCACTTTAAATTCAGCTTCAACGTTGACAACTTACACTATTTTTAGAATAAAATGCTATGTTTATGCACTAATCAAAAACTTCACAGTATAAGTACATATATCTTTGAGAGATGACAAGGAAGCACATGTAGAACAATATTAGTCATGGCCTAGAATTATGCACCAAAGTCACTTTACTCAAATTCAAATTCTTTAGTCACAAATACCATGTCACAAATACAGTAAGAGTACACAACTCTTTGTGAGGAGATAGCTATGTCGTGTGTATTATTATTTTTTTTGTAGTAATACATAAATAGAACAGATAAGGCATTTAATTATGAAAACAGAAAGCAGTTGCGATCGTGTTTGATGCTCTGCTGTAAATCGTGCATTGGGCGGGAAGAGCATGACATTTCTAAACTATGGCTGAGCAAACAGCGGCCCCTGGTCCATGGACAGGGCTTGAGAAGGGCGTGCTTGTGGACACTGCTGCCTGAGTGGGCGACGTGGCAGGATAGCTTGGTCAGACGGGGTGTCTCCTTTTCGGTTCCACTCAAGGAGGCACACAGGCCTTAATAAACTTTCTTGTGTTTATTGAGGCCTGTTTCACCTGTAAGGATTTAGCGAGAGCAGCTGAGCCTTTTGAATATTGAAAAGACCGTAAGAAAATCCAGAGCAGCTTTTTCTACATGCCCAGATCTTGACAAATCTGGATAAAGTGGTTCAAGAGTCCAAACACTGCTAAGTTCTTTTATTCCACCATAGCCTAGGCCTCCTCTCTTCTTGACAGATAAGATAATTAAGGTACCGGTAATCTTGGCTCTGTCAATCAGACTTCTCAAGCTCATAGTTTAAACTGAGAATTACACTAAATGGAAAGGCTTCATTATCACCAGAAAAGCAATCTGGATGAGATGGCTTGACAGCTAATTTGGGCATTTGAAGTTGTTGAAGCTTTTGTCAAGTTCCTTAGAGCTTAAAAAAAAAATAGAAATAAAATACTGTATGAATCCATCGACACAAATTTCTAAAAAATAAAGCAGATTTAATGTCTTAAAAAACTTCCTGAGTCTAAAATAAGGGCTTGGTAAAGGTGGCAATCTGACATCTGACTGGAGAGAAAAGGAAAAGAATACATGCTAGCTCTGGTGAGACTTTTGCACAGGTGCAGTGGGTCAGGGTGGGGCACTGATCCCACATGGCAGGAAGACAAAGAAAAAGGAAGAGCAGGGCCTGGAAAAAGAGGTTTTCTAATAAACACAATACAACGAAACATGCAATTCAAAACACATGCACAAAAAGTATCTCAAGGGCGAGAAGCATGACAAAACAAGAGAATAAAAAAAATACCATGTGACTTTACTGATGCAATGTCTTATTGTTGTTCTAAATCTAACTACACCACAGCCTATTTCATATTGCCTTTCAGCAGTTAATTGGACACTGCTCCTCTACTTATCTGATGACTTTATAGTAAAAATACGGAGTCAGATCACCATCATATATTCTTTTCTTTTAAACCTACTTACACTGTTATTTTCGCCTCCATGTGAAATGGTAATGGTATAAAAATTAACAGAAATCTGATAAAAAAAATATGGGCTGCATGGATGGTTGTGTAGCAGTTTGCACTTTTGCCTCATATCCTGGTTGGGACCTTTTTGTCTGGAGTTTGCGTCTTCTACTCCTGCATTAATGGTGTCTCTAGATCGTCCCTTTTTTTGTGCATGCGGGCCTTTGCCCAACAGTAGCTGGGTTGGCTCCAGTTGTCCCATGACCCCAAAAGGGATTCAGCAAGTTCTGAAGATAAATGAATAAATTGATGATTAAATATATACAAAAAAGCATACTACATCTAATATTTGATGCCACTTTTAACATTTCATAAGTTTGACACTGTTTTTTCCTTTAAAAATGTTTTAGTTTTCATTTAAGGATATTTATTCATAGTTGCAATTGAATGGCAAGAGTGAAGTAACAATTAATTTTTTCACCTGTATTAACTTTTTATCCTTTTTTGGGGGAGGGGGGTTTCTTATGGCAAATAAAAAAAAATCAATGAAGAATAAATGTATGACAGTCATGGAAAAAAAACATAAGCCATCAACTCAACTTACCAATGAAAAAAAACAATTACTATTGATAACATTACAATTTATTTACAAGGCACTGCTTTAAACTCACAAGGTTGCTCAAAAGTAAATAGCATACTCAGATCAATGAGAGTAGCAGCTAGCAGTAACTGAGTTTACCCAACCAGAGAAGTGGAAGGAGAAGAAAGACCACAAAACAGAACAGGTACAAATACCGGAGGCAGCCAGACAGTAGGCTATGTCCTAGCTTTCATATTCAATCAGGATTTCACTTTCTGTAGCTTAGGAGTTTTGAACCAAGGCCAGCGTGCTCAAGGCTTGGGGGAGGTCAGATTTGATAATCACACTATGCGCCAGCAAACTTGCTATACAGAAATCCCCCCGTATTCGCGGCGGTTAAGTTCCTCACCCCCCCAAAGAATAACAAAAATCTACGAATAATTGACACTGTTTTAAAACTCCCAGAGCCTTATGTGAGCCTTACTCATTAATACAGTAAGAGTCTTGTAATGTATAGTAATGACAAAGTACATTTTAGTTTTTTACATAGTAATGTTTATTAACAGTAACAAAAAAAAAATTCTGTGAAATATAGTAATATGGAAATTATTACTGTACATGTATTACAGTATTATTAACTGCCGTCTATGGCCATTCCTCCACTCTTCGCACTTCAGGAGTCGGGAGATGGTGTCGTATCTTCTCCGGGCGTGTTGGACGTTTTTTTTATGTTCGTTATGAGCATAGTTATCGGCAGCTGGCTCAGTTGTTCTTTCATACTGGTGAAGAGGATTTTGTATGTTGACATAGCAGAATCAATTGCATTTGAGAACTGTAGCGCACGAACCATGTAAGGGTCCCACGATTTAACGTTCTCCTGCAGTTGTTTTGCTGCTTGCACGAGATCAGCCAACCGTTCAAGAGTTAGACCTTCATCCTCTTCATCCTCTTGTGTTGGGTCTTCCTGGTCCTCTGTTCCGTTTTCACTGGCGGAGTGCGTCAGCTCAGCCAAATCTTGATTAGTCAGAGGCTGCGAGTGGGCATCAACCAGTTAATTGAACTCTTCGTGGGTTCTATCTTTTCATGCAGAGTCAGAACCTTTTCCTGCAATTTGGGTTCATTTCCAGAAGCTGGAGATGATGCAGGGCGTTTGGATGGCATCTTAAACGCTTTAAATTAAATCGTTATTCAAAATTCGCAGAATGAGCGCTGTTCTGCGTCTCACGCTTGTGACGTCACGTCATCTGCGGCCAACCGGGAATGGGTGGGGCGCGAATATTAAACCGCGAATGGGCGGGGGATAACTGTACGTCTGTCTGCTGTGTCTTTGACTGGTCTGACTGACTTTTTGAGATGCTTTTGAACCAAATCTTGGCCAAATTTGATTTGATTTATCCCCCACCAGTTCAAACACCACAAGCACAATGCCCAGATGGACAAGTTGGACATAGAGTTAGATTGAGCTGCGACTGTGTCAGTCTGTGTCTCATAACTGCCCTAGTTTTCCTCCCCACAAAGCTCCAAATATCCACTCCGTCTGATCTCCTCCTTGTTGAAACTTCTACAAGGAGCCCATTTCTATACTAAACTCCACTTGCACAATGATTATAACCAAATCATTATCCGGAAGACGATAAGTGGAAGACGGCTTTTATTACCCACTTTGGACACTTTGAATATTTGGTTATGCCACTTGATCTAACAGCCCAGCTACATTTTAGGCCATGGTGAAAGAAGTTCTTTGTGTTTTCCTGTATTATTTTAATTTTGTCAAACTTGATAACATCTGGACCAGCCTGACTGTGTTCATCCTGTTCATTTGGTTTGCAACGTTTGTTGAAGAATCATGTGTTCGTTAAAGATGGAAAGCGTGTGTTCCTTTGTCACCTTTTTTGGATACATCTTGGGTTTTAAAATGTTACTTCTGGTGGCCTGAGCTGGACCATGATACATACACCTGTGGAGAAGATACATACACCTTTTCCAAACTTTTTTCTGGGTGTGTTGGTGGTAAATCCTATTCTCTGCCTAAATCTGGTATTCTTCATTCTCTCCCCAAGTTTCCTACTGACACTGATTGCCGATCTTCCGAGACAAGTTGTTTTCCGGCTGCATGGCATTCTAGTGGACAAGATCCCTGATAGGGGTCCTTGACTTACATCCCAGGTTTGGATGGCATTCTTTTCCTTACATGGCGCCATCAGTCTTTCATCTGGTGTTTACCCCAGTACAACCGCCAGACAGGGTGCTTAAATCAGGAGCTGGAATTTATGCTAATATGTGTTGCTGTGCAAAGCCCAACTCCCTTGGCCCAAAGTCTTACTTGGACAGAGTATGCACACAAGTCATCTGCCCTTGACCATTTTTCCTTTGAAATGCTTGAACGGCTTCTCCTAAAACGGTGGAATACAACATTATGCACCCATCAAGTCTGTTTGGCTATCAAATAAGAACGTTCCTTTTAGGGTTTTTCAAGAAATTTTCCCCTGTGTTCATGAGTCCATTTCCTGTCCAGCGTCTCTTCAGCCCATAGGCTGCAGAGTTCTCTCTCCCCTCCGTCATTAGGTCCATTCTTTTTTTCAATGTGTGACAGCTTAAACCCATTTCTGTCATATTCCCCCCAGCTTGTTGTTTGTTTTTTTCTGGATCCTACTGGATCCACTGTTATGGATTCCAGTATCTTGTTGACTTGGAGAGTTATAGTCTTGAGGAGAGGTCCTGGGTTTACCGCTCCTGCATCCTTGATCCCACTTTCGGGATTTCCAATGTGATCGGCTAGGTGAATTGCCAAGGGGCACCTGTTGAATTGGGGATAAGGATGAACAAAGTTTTCTTTCTCTCTGCTACCCTCTCCTTTCTGTTCTTTCTCCACTGCTACTGTTTCTCTGCTGATCTTCTTTTCACACAGGTGCTTGGAGTTAGGGTGGGGATCCTGACACACCCACTAGTCATCAACCTACCTAACTTGCCAGTATTTAAGACCTGTCATTCCAGTCACAACCCGGCTCAGTTAGCAGTGTGTGGGACTGGCGCAGGGGAAACCAGGGTTCATTTCACAGGGGGTGCGATGAGCTTCATCCTTGGGAAAGGCCTTTCTTGCTACTGCCTAACTATGTAGAGACTAGAGGACCCATGTCTGGGTCACCCTGTGCCAGTCCCCAGCCTAGATAAAATAGAGGGTTGTGTCAGGACTGCCATCTCGCATAAAGATTTCTGTCAAACCACCTGAGCAAACCGGTTAAAGCTGATCAAGCTGTGGTGAGCCCTGAAGGGGTTTGCAACAACTTACATTAAACCTTTGACTTTGCTCCTCGTTCCCAGGCTGTGTCATCTGGACTCCTCCAGCTCTTCTGTCTAAGTTCTGTCTAAGCCTCAGTCTAGATTCTCAACAGTCACTTTTTTTTATCACCACTCATAAGAAAAAAAAGCTTTTATTTCTGAATATTTTGCCTACAAAGAGATGGACAATTCATTGGGTTTTTTTGTATTAGAAACTTCTCTATCTTGTAAAAGGGCTCTAATTTTTGGTAAGTGCTCAATGATCTGTGAAAATCCTCAGCCATTCAGGTCATTTTACCACATAACTATGTTCTTTAAGACAAGTGGACTTCAAAAGGTTCATCTGCAAGTTTTTTTGACACTCGTCTGACTAGCTTCTCAATCCTCAGAGACTTCAGATTCTGTCTAAATAAGTATTTCTGTGTTTGCATTTATTTGGATTCAATCTGCTACAATCCTCTACAACAGATGATTCGGAACTATATAACAGCAAATGTTAGCACTTTGAACCAGCGGTGCATCATTACAACACAAAAGATTGTGGATTTATCAAGCATGTTTTTCTTCCTGACTGGTTTATGTCAATCCCAACAGGAATGACTAGAACCTCAAAAACAATTTTTTAAAAATGGTCCGTCTTTCTTTGCTGTGGTGATAAGGAACCTTACATAGAAACTGTGACAATGGTTTTTAGCTCATTCTTTCCAATGATCAGAAAAGCTGTGGTCATGATCCTGGCTACAGCCTCCTTGCTGAGCCACCAGGGAGACATCTATTTTTTAGCCACTTTGGGTCCAGCCCAACTTGCAGATAAAGCCCTTGGCAGAGATTGAACACAAAAGTGACTGTTGCTTAGGGAGAAATGGAAGAAGTTGCAGTCAGGTGTTCAGGCTCTTGGCTACAGTCTGCAGTCCTTCTGCTTCTGATTAACCTTTCTAATATGGAGCAACTATCTATGTTTTTTACAGTGAGGTTTAAAGAAACAGAACGTTTAAAATCTGCCCCTTTAATGAACATTCTGTCTGCCATTTTCCCTATTTTATTTTTTAGCTTTCATTTGGCCATTTTTGTGATTTCACAAGATTCTCATAATATTACAATACTTTCAATGAAAATTCAAGGGTCATTTGTATAAAGGCACTTTGACTAGAAAAACAATTTCTTCTGGCAAGCATGCATAGGTTTTAAAACTCACAATACATCAGAAATCAAATATGTACAAAGAATAGGGTGGAACATGTTAGTGACTCAGTATTTTGTGGCTTTGACTTTTGTTTTTTGTTTTTTTAATCAACCTTTCTTCCACTGCGGCTCATCTGTTAAATTTCCAATAGTTCTACTCAGTTTAAAAATTCCAAAAAACAAATTATGAACACGGAAAGAGAAGAAAAAGCTGTTTTCCGAATACTTCAAGAAACCAGTCTATTTGCTGTAGAAGGCGGCAGAGGGAACCTCCTCTTAGAAACAATCGTCTGTCTGCAAGAGAGCTGTGTGCCAGTGAGCCAGACTGACCAAGTGGAAAAAAAAAATCAAAGGGCAGAAACTGAAGTAGACTCAGAGACAGAAGTGGGAGAATTGCTAAATTGACAGGTAGATAAATATACTGTTAAAGTAGAGAAACGAAAAAGCCAAAAAGGAAAATAAATCTAATTTATTATTTTTATTATTTGTTATTTTTCTTTTTCTTTTTAGCTTTTCGTGTGAAACTTAAATGTTTAAAGCAACTCACTGTCCTCCTTGTATTTTGTGATTAAGGACAGCAAAATCAGAAACTTGGCAAGACCGCTGCCTTTATGGCTAAATATGGGCCACCTGCAGACAAAAAATGGGCCAACCTGTATGGGCCACTCACCTAGCCCTAATAGTATATTTCACAACTAGTGTAAATAGACTCACAAGAAACTTAATAACTTTGTCTCTGATTTTTTTTTTTTCACTTATGCGATTGCACATCACTTCCCAAGAATTGAAGAAACAAACTCTGGGAGTTTTGAATAAACAAATACAAAAAAATATATAATTTAAAATATATAATTAAAAATTTTTAAATACTATATAATTACGGTAGCTTAAAGTATACAACAAAGCATGTAAACAAGTGACATTAACTTATAAAACTAAGATATTAAAAAATCAAGAAGGCACAAAAATAGGATTTTTTTCTGAGAGGTTCTTCCAGAAGTTCTTCTTTGAATGATCACTTTAACCCAGACATGGAGATGTGATTACCGATGCTTTTGTAGAACTCTTCATAGTAAATAAGCCTGATATCTCAACATAATCTGTGTCTTCCATGCATTGTAAATGACATAATCACCGACACTGCTCCGTGTAGCGATCAGACTAAAAGCAGCCGCAGCGTCAAGATCAGGAACACATTTTTGGACAGGCGGCCAATGAAAATTTGCCACGCAAATTGCGCTCGGTGTGAACGCAGCTTTAGAAGAGATGGCCAGTGAGCTGGGTCTATTGGAGGAGGAGAAGCACTTGATGCTGCAGCATCGCTTCTGGGTTGCACTGCTGAGGTGGAGATGACTGGAGCGGCTCTTGATGCTGCTCCATTAGTGATTGGTTGGGCTGTTGATGTGTAAGATTTGCAGAGGACAGAAAAACTTCAGCACAGCGTCTGAGGATAGATGAGGAGTATGTGACACCAGTCTAATTAACACTTCAAAAATAGAAATAGTGATAAAATAGAAAAATAAAATAAAAAAACCCTAGAGATATGTGTGCAGTGTAGACTATTCTGTAATGATTTCCAGTGTATTGTACATGATAGTCATTTATGTATAATTTTAATTTTATTGTCATTACAGTGGAATGCAAAGACTCAGTAAAAGACAGCATTTGTTATGCATAATGACTTTAATACTGACGAAAAGATACATGATAAATGCACTGTAGACAATATCAACTGTAACACAACAAACAGCGCTAAGCTTATGACTGTTGAAATAATGAATAGAATTTAAATTGACATTTACGAGCTAGAAAAATGAGAGAAACCCACAATATCGACATCATACCACCTGATCCAATACTTAGACATTTGTCTCTGGATTATAAGGTAGGGGTTGTTACATAATTATTTCCATAACAAAAGGACCTTCCATAACATATTCATTATTGAAGTTATGCTGATGGCTAATGATGCTGACAATCGTTCTGCAACAGCAAAATAATATTATTAACGGATTGAAATCAACCTTGTTTCATGTGCTTCTGTCTTTCTTGTGTTTCTCCTCCTCCTCTTTTCTTTTATTTCCTTCCCTGGGCATCAGAAAGTTTTGGATGTTGTGACATTTTAATTGAGTGAATCTCAACTAGAAGGCAACAAAAACTGAGCAGGCTTTGTATGCGCATAAATTAACATGGGCATAATAATGACTAATTAGTTTTAGGAATAGTTCATTGCTAGAGTCAATGAGTGGGGGTTGCCCCTTTTTCTCTTCCTCCCTTCCTTTCTGGCACCCCCTGGATCAAATACCCATGGCTGCGGTGTGCAGAACCAGGCATAGCTCAACGTGGGCATGGTATGTGATTCTTCTTCATCACTCCAACTGCCTTATTTTTCTTCGCATTTTACAAGTTTCCACGGGCAATACTGCCATCTATCGGATTTGGGAGGGTATCCTGGAATAATTGAATTAAGTCTCGCCATGTATATTTGTTTTAATTCAGGAAACTATTTGTTATTTTGATTTTAGGACACGTACACTCCTGGATAGCCTCGGCTTTTGGTTCCAAAAATGGAGTTATGTTTTAGGGTATGTCAAGTTGCCATAGCAACTCATGCTCTAAACATAACCTGGTCTGGAGCAGGTATAGTTGAAAGTTAGTTTGTTTTCAGAGAGGTGAAGCAGCATGGCGTGTCCATTTGAACATGATCTAGTGGATGAAGAAGCTCAGATAATACTTTTTCCACCGTGAGAGGGTGATAAGTCCACATATGGATGTTCGAAATATAAACTTTTTTACAATATTCTAACTTAATTCTTTCCTTCAGTTAAGATAAATAATTTTTTGAGTTCAGTCAACTTTAAAATAACACGTAGTTATCAGACATTTATTTTACATTCCTTCAAATTAATTCAATTAAGTAGGTGTAACTGTTAGATCGGCAGTGCAAGGAATTGTGGGATACCATTCCCTTTGCCTGTCTGGACGGATTTGGGTACAAGTGTAAATTTGAGTTGTATAAACAACTATTGAGTTGGATAGACGTAAGAAATTAGGTTGAATAAATTTAACTCAGTTACTTGTTACCAATAGAATCAATTCATTTCAATCAATGTAATTGGAAATAAGATAGAAACTCTTGCGTTTACTTTGTCTGTTTTTTTTCTCGAAGCAGAAACTCTTTCTTTTGCTGATACAGCCGTATTACTTTTTTGTTGCACATATAATCTTCATACGCCGTCATTAAAATCTCAGACTCCGTCTCACTAAAGTATAGCGCTCTCTTTTTTCACCACGCGTTTGCATGGTGACTCGGGATATCGGCGATCCATTGAGAATGTCTTTATGTACTTGACGTGCACGTGCATTAACCCAGGGTTACCAAGTCCAGCGTAATTACGCTAACTCATATCCGGTCTTTCGGAACCGACATACCCAGAGTAAGCAAGTTCAGGCGGATTTTACCCAGAGTTCAGAGTTAAAGTCAGGATAGTTAAAAGATGCTTTCTGAAATACCCCCCTTAGTTTTTTATTAGACAAAAACTACTAAAGCTATTGCTACTATAAAGAAAAGGCACTCAAGATCTGGGAGTGAAGTTAATACAGACTACAGGATTCTTCTTATGTTACATTTATTGTGATCTTTGTCAAGGAAAAGGTACTTTGGCTCAAAAAAAAAAAGGTTAACCAGGGAGTAAAATGTTGCACTTTAGAGACTATTGTTGCTTGTGTTGGATTGTTAACGTTTTTAACCTACATTTTCTAAGGATTTCCAGCTCGGAGACTGATGTCAGAAGTGGAATCGGTGGTTTTGTAAATGGATATTCGTGTGCGTGTCACTTTAAGAGTCGGTCTTCGGGTGGCTTCTTGATATTAATAGAGCTGCTGTGTCTTCCTCTTGTGACGTAATGCCCACAGCCTACAGAGACAGGCAAAGAAATCCTGTCACAGTAAAGCGATAACACTGGTCTGAAAAAAGAAAAAAAAAAAAGATAACGCACTGCTGTGTTTTGGTTTCCTGCAAGCTGCAGATCTGGGCGGGTAATTGACAAACTCTAGCATCGGAATATTGTATTGGCTGAGCCAAACTCAGTCATGAATCAGTCTTTTTTTTTAAGTCTAGTTTTATGGACGAAGCCTTAACTATCTCTCCCTCTCAGACCAAAGAAAAAAAAGCCAAGACACAGTCACACCGTCCGACATCATCAACAAACAAAAACACCAGAAAGAGACGAAGCAGCCTGCCAGCCACCATCTTAACAGGGCACTGAGAGACACACAACACACTGAGAAAAGACGCTAATGCTTATTTTGATCAACAGGTAAGCTGCACTGAAGGAAACTCTTGCAACACAAATGCACCCCGGGTGTCCAACCCTACTACATGATACGAGGGAGGGGGGGCTTAAAAAAACAACAATGTGACGGCGATGTGGGTTGTAGACGGCGAAACGCGTAAGAGAAGTGGGGAGACGAAAGGGGCATGATTGGCAGACGAGAAAGAAATGTTGCTGTTAGCCGTTCGTAGTTTTACGACGGACAGCAGTCGGTTTGCGTCTTATGTAACTAACGGCCTGAGCAGTGTCGCTGAGGAACGAGGGATATGCTGAATGAGAGGGAGCAAAAGAGCTGCACCGCTTTCAGTTCACATGGCAATTTCCATTTAGGTTAGGATACACAAACGCTACACAAATACAAATTGAAGGGAGGAGGGGGGGGCTACCGGGAGCTGCTACTGCTGTGACTTAAGTTTGAAGCAGCAACAAAGGGACGCGGAGTGACTTAGTCGCCACAAGTAGGTCTGTGTTTTCTCTAAGTTTTGTTCTTATTTTTGTCTTCACTTTTTAGAATGTATGTGGCATCTTGATTAATTGTGTTCGGCGGGGTTTGTGTGACTACAAAGTAGTTATCGTTTAATTTCAGTCAGGTGCGCTACTTTTTCCTACTCTCTCATTGATAAACTACCCCCCCTCCCCATACAAACTGAAAATTCAAGTTCAGCTTTCTTACTTCTGATAACAAAGTGGAAGAAATAAAATTGTGCTTTTTTAAAAAAACTCTACGGTTAAATTCAATATAGTTTAAACAAATGTAGTTTATGATAAAAAAAAATAGACCCTGTTTTTGGCACTTTCATTGTCGCGAGGAGGAGCGCATGGTGGATGCGAATTGTCGCAAAACCCATTTGTCATTAGCTTTGAAGAAAACTAGTATTTCTCCAACGATTTATTATTATTTTTTTCTATTAATATATATTTTTTAAATTAACGAGTGATGCCGGGAAGCCTGAGTTGCATTTCCACTCAACTTTGAAGAAAGTTTCTTAGCTGCCCCCCCTCCTTTCTCTTCTCTTTCTTGTAAGAAACTGTGATGTTCCTTTGAGATAAGGGAGCTGGGTAGGCATGACAACTCTGTGGGGACAGCAGAGTATGTGAAGCCAGTACAATGAAGCACACATTGCTAGGAAGCTTTTTACTCACTCCTGCACCACAGTTTACAAAATCTGAGCCCCCAAAAAGCCCTTCACCTAATTTATTATTATGCATTTAACTGCATATTTTATTTCTAATAATCCAATTATTTGCATATAGGAAAGTCCCATTTGAACCCATTTTAAATCCATTTCAGGTTCATTTCTTAAAACCAAATTAACATCGACGGCTAAAATAAGTTTTATTCAATCCGAAAAAGTTAGTTAATACTGCTGGAGGATACAGGCAGTGTATTAAAACTGTACAGTTTTTGATTTATCCAAAAAATATATAAATAAATAAAGCCCACTTTTACTCTATTCAAATTTTTTTTTTTAAACTTAGCAAAAATAAATAAATCCAAGCTTTTACTCAAACTCGTGATCATGTTTGTTTTTGTGTTTTATTTTTTTTAAACTGATAGTGTAAATATTAGAGACGCAACGATTCACTTCCCGCAAGAAATGGTTAAAGCCCCAAATTTGGGTCATGGTTTGGTTTCGGTTCGATAGATGACTCGTGTATTACAAAAAAGCAACATCAAAAGAAAAACTCTGGAGAAATCTTTTCCTTTTTTTAGAGCTTTAATAAGCAAATGGATTTGTTTTCTATCATTTCTTGTGATAGGTGAAAGCAGTTCTACACGTTTTGGGGCTATAAAACTCTTCGCTTTATAAACTTTTCTCAGAGAGACATGAACATTTTCACCCTTTTCCGTAAATATTTCAAACTGAACGCATGGAAGAGATTGAGTGACAAAGTTGATAGCCAATCAGGACTCAGAACACAATGCGCTGTAAAAAAATACATTAAAAAAGCAATGCAAATTTGCTCTGAATATATCCGCAAAACAGCTAGAGACCTCGAGAGGTGAACTAACAATAAGTACATTGATGCTTTTACTGTCAACATGCAGCAGAGATGCGACAATTCACTTTTCGAAGGGTCCGGTTCAATGGTGTAACATACGGTTCGGTTTTAAACCAACCATCCCTAGTTAAACTTAGCTCAGCTACTTTGATCATCGTCAAAGCACCTCAAAGCAGTGAGGAAATAATGCTCATGTGCTTCTAATCTATGAGTAGTTCTCATAAAAACTAATGAAGTCAGTAATATTTTCAGGCTTTGTAGGTCTGTCCAGTCTGCGTTTTGGCTTTTGATGTGACCTGCCACTCCTGTGTTACGTGGTCAACTCCCTAAAATAAAATAAATAGATACAAATCCTTTTTATGTATTGGTGTTGTATAGCGACATTTAAATGGGACTGTTTTCTAGTCATTGGATATTATTGTATCTCACTGCCCCGTTTGGAGCTGCTTTAAAACATGTGAAGAGTTGACAACTTCCTAAAGAGAGTTGCTTCCTTGTAAAGCTCATTTTCATGAATGTGTGCGTGTGCGCATGGTCCACATGGACAGACGCAGCTCGATCATATGGCTGCAATATGTGAAGTCTCTGTGGCTGTGGGGAGAAAGTTTAGGGAGAGAAACAGTGGAAACACATGGAGTGAGGAGAGTCAGAAACGTCCTGTTCAACTAGCTGGAATGTATCTCCCGTCTTTTATTGATGGTTTGATATCCTGGAAGACATGAGGAACAACTGTTCTGATTTTTGTGGGCTGCCATGAATTTGTCTCTGGTCATTTTAAAGCAGGAGCTGCATTGTAGAGGCAAAAAAAAAGAAGAAAAAAAGCATGTGGAGTGTTAAAAAGTTCCAGCAACCTCAAGAAAATTGTGTGAATATCTCTGGCAGATTTCTTTGTATTTATCTTTAAGATGCTATAAGGGGAGCTAAATTTAAAAGAAGCATCATAAAGGTGGAATAAAACATAAATTGCATACATAATTAACAACTGAATCAAAGTTAAAGGGAAAAGTTGATAATTCGGTTGCTGCTGAACCACATTAGATTTAAAAAAAAATGTTTTGTTTAAAAGCTTGCTTTGCTACAAAAGCAGCACAGAAATATCCAGAAAGAGATAACTGAAAGAGATAATAATTCCAGAAAGGTAAAATAAACATGAAATTCAAATTTTGATGTACATAACACATTTCCAGATTGTCGAAAGAGCTCTCAGCTGATAATCACTGAACATCTCCATCCACCACTGCTGCCTCCTATGTGAACAAACCCTACATCATGTGCAATTCCAAGAAGAATTATTATGAAAGAGTCAGTGTTTTTGAAACTCACAACTCCTAATCATTTCTAATCTCTAATCCCATTTACTTTTGATTGCGACTGTCCCAACTATCGTTGTTTCCAATAAGCAGCAAAAGATAGCATCTATTAGAGCAATAAGCTGCTATTCATCTCGGCCCTGCCTGCAGTTCAGATAAAGAAAAACACCCATTTGTCATGGATAGTTTATTTAAAGAAAAAAAAACCTTCTTCCAGGCTTCTGGCTTACTTGGCTTTCAATTGTGTTGCTAGCATTTTTTGTTCTTTTTTTTTTAAACCCAGTCTCCTGTTTTGCTCATATTTCAAGGTCACAACTGTTTTTGACTTATTTTACTGTCCGAGCATATTGTTTTGGGCCTTTCATGACTTTTTATTAGCTGCCTGCAGGGATCTGAGTCCATGCTCATGTTACATTTACTGGAACTAGAAATGAGCGTCTGCTAAATGCCCAAAATGTCATCCGCACTATATAGAGTCTTGTTTAGGCTTGAGTGGGTCTCCAACATCTTTGTTCTGTTTTAGATTAGAAGATCTACATTTTTGATGGCCTGCAATAGATAATCAGCACGTGGTCTTGGTTAACGGCAAGAGCCCTTTTTTTGGTCCCCTTTACACAGATATCCTGGATATGAGACAGTTTGTCTTGCTGTAAAAACGGATGGATGGTGTTTTAGTGAACCTTGTTTTTACACCCTCCAAAAACAACAACAACAGGTTTTTGCTTTGTTATTAGAAGTAATAAGAAAATCAATTCCTGCTTTTTCTGTTTTGACTCTTTTGGGCTGCTAGTAAATGAAACCTGCTGGCATGTTGTTGTTGTTGTGTGATGCACTTTGAGTTGTGAGTGCTGACTACTTTGATTCAGCAGTGTGTGAGTCACCACAACACTTCCTGCACACTGGCATGTTCAGTTATCAATCACTAAGTTGAAGATTCTTCAACTTCTGACAAAGATTAAAGGATTTTACTAGACCTTTGTCTAAGTAAAGAAATAAATCAAAGTATATTTTAAAAATTAATTTCCTTTTCTTTTTGTATTGCAGCTTGATGATGTGTTTGCTGTGCATTTAAAGTGGAGTTTTTTTGCATTTATATTTTCCATCTGATAAGGTTCCAAACTTTCTGCTATTTGCAAAATATCTTTTTATTTATTTTATAAATTAAAATGCTTAAGGAAAAAAAACTCCTGCAATGTTGCAGCATGTCAATGAAAGAAAAAGAAGTGTGATAATTCAGGTAATGGTTCAGCTAGTACGAAAATGTTTAATCTAGCCCGGGAAAAATGTGCTCTTAGTGGTTCCACATAAGGTTCATGTCAACAAGATTTGAGGACTTTTCTGATGTAAAGTCTGTTGTACGAATCGGTCAGATGCTCTATGAAAATGACACAAATTCACAGAAACATTCCAGACAAGAGTCACACAACGATCAGAACTTGTGTTTCTGAGTGTGTTTTGAATCCTATGAGGACCGCTCCATCTGTGCTCATGTGCAGGCTTTCACACAACACCCGGCGGGCAGACACTGAAAATGAACTATGGAAAAATGTGGCAGTGGCATAAGTGGCATGAATTTCAATGTGATTTACTTTGTAAGCCTTTTATGTGTTGAGGCTAAAAAGGCTGCATAGCTTGTACAATTTGAGAGCACAATTTCCTCAGGTACGGGCTGCTAAATCCAGCCAAAACGTTACTTTATTTTGAGGTCTTTTTTTTGTAGTATTTTTTGTGGAATCTGCTTGGGTAGTGTTTTTTTCTTGAGCCTACTAATAGATAATTTGGATAAGGTTTCCACTGCAGGTGCTGCTGTGAAACAGCCCATCTGTTAAATTGTCATTTATCTTTTGGTATGTCATACAATCTAACATGGCTCTTTTTAATATTAAAGCAGCAGAGGTGTGTGTCAAGACTTTTAGCTGATCAGTTTTAATGTGGTTGCTGTCTGTTAAAAAAAAAATCTCATATTTTTCATCAAAATCCCATCAGTTTCTGTGTTTCTTGTAGTTTTGCCTAATTGTGTCACACCCAATGTTGAGTTCTGGTTAACATTTCTCTCTCCCAGGTCAGGCCTTGTTGGTAGATGGTGATCTTTTTCTTTCTTTTTCTGACATTTATCTTTTCCCTTCAAGGTCACATCTAAATTTGCTGTTCACCTATGATTGAATTGACTTGCTGATTTGTTTATATCGGTCCAATCACAGCAAATTTGCTTCATGTTGACTGCATCATAGTGTCTCTTTTTTTATGGTTGTACAGGATTTAGAGATTGGTGGTGATGTTTGCTTTTTATTAACCCTTTCTGAAACACCGTAGCTGTCACTATATTTATGTCGACTTCACTACTGTAAAGTGTAGCATATCAGTGCAAGGCTGCTTTTCTCCGCTTCTGAATCCGTTGGAATTATGCTAATTGCGTAAACGGTTGAAGAGTTTTCCTAGTCAACTCTTCAAACCTAACTGTTGTCAGACATTATTGGGGTCAATAATTGATAGTAATAATTAATAAACTTTTTTTTGCATGCATGTGTCTCTTTGGGGAAATTTCTTTCTTTGTTTTAAATGGTCGTTACTGTACCTGCCGAGAGAAAAGACTCATTTTTGCCGCTTTTTTAAGCACCCGCCTGCTCACACATGCACTCACATGAAAACACACTTGCAGCAGCCCATTAGTATTGTAGTCTGGGATCAGGCTAAAACATCTGGTGGCTGGGTAACTTTTGAAAGTGGTCTTTGTCCTCAGTCTGTGCCTGCATGTAATTGTCTGGCCGTGTGTGGTTTTCTCTTTGATTGTGTCATAAGAGACGGACTTTTTATGGTGTCCCGTCAAATTAAAACAATGATTTTTAATTGCTGACATGCTTTTTTCTTTTTTTTTTGAATTAAAGCAAGTAGCCTCTCTAACCTTTTTATGTTTAATGAAGTTTGTTCTCTTTTGTCTTCCTCTGCCTGTAAACAAATACAGTCTAGAAATGGCACCGTCCCTGACAAATAGCTGATCTACTATGTACCAGTAGTTGTTTTGATGTAACTCAAGGTGACTGTTCCAATGGAGAGAAAGAAAAGAGGACGTCACAGAGATACAACATTTCTTCAAGTTTCCTCTGGTGTAGCTTGACGTTTCTATCTGAAAGGAGCAGCTGAGACAGTTTGGCAAACTTTTTACCTGTTCTCTGCAGCTTTGATTTTTTTTTTTTTTTCTCTTCTGTAAAATAATTCTGCAGGAGCCGCTTTGGGCTTCTGAGGCTACAGCTCTGAAGAGAGCTAGCTGATGCCCACAGGGCTTCACTTCAAGCCATACAACTTTGAAAAGCGTTAGACTGACTTTCCCTTACAGGAGGAAAAGAAAGCTTGAGACATTTAGCCACAGTGATTGTAATACCTCAGTGGATCCTTTTATTGTTTTTTTGAAGTTATTAGTCTGGTATTAGTAAAGAAAGAGACATTCATTTTTTTACTGCTGGAACTAGCTTGTATAACATTAAGTCAGCAGGAGCAATTCATTTACCACTTTGTTAAAACCTCATTATTTCATGCTCTAACTTTTTTGATTGAAAATACTTCTTAGTAATTTTTTTAGGGTTTCAGGTTTGGGAAATTGCTAATAGTATATATTTCCAAGCAGTTTTTTTCTAATTACATTTGAAGTTGAAAAGCATGATAGAAAGGGCAAAGAAATTCAACGTTTCGTAGAGGTACAATGCTCCTTTTAAAGTCCTCGTACACCTGGTTAATGAGTAATTTAGTGAATCAGACAACTTAATAGTGGCTGAAAATACTCTAATGCTGCATGTGTGCCACTCATCTGAGTAATACCATAACTTTTCCTGGTAAACACTTGTAGACCTTAGAAAAGATCATATTGTTTGCTCGAGTGTGAACATTATTCCAGTGTTCCCTCATTTATTGTGGGGGAGATAGGTTCTAAAAATAAGTCGCGATAAATGAAATCTGTAAAGTATAATTACAAATGTTTTGAGGCTGTAAAACCTCTCGCTAAAAAACTCGATACACTTTTTTCAGACTGACACCAACATTTTCACACTTTTCTTTCTTGTTTAAACTCTCAAAGCTCAGACCTTCGTAGAAAAAGAAGTCTAGTATTTTAGAATGAAAACAGAGATCTGCTGGTGATCAAAGGTTTACCGTATGTAGATTTGACAAGCTGGTCACATTTTGTCCTGGAGACGTGGCACGAAGGAGATTGATTTACAGCGGTCTACAGCCAATCAGAGCACTAAACCAAAAAAAAAAAAGATGCAAACGACACACTGCAAATAGCAACGGACTACTGAATCCCTTACTTTTTCTTTTACGAACTTGAATATTTTTTTTTTTGTTTAAGGTCTAGAACTGTTCTTAGATTTGAGCAGAAATATTACAACATTGCACATCAGCTTCACTGAAGCGAGTTCAATATTGGCACTACTGTGTTCTGAGCTTAAATACAGGTTTCTTTTCAAACAAATCAGTTGCCATAGTAATACATGGATAACATATAATGGCTACTGTATGATCTTAAATTTCTAAATCTTTCCCTCATTCATTCATTTTGCTGTAAACAACAGTTTTCACAGTGAAGAGTTTAGTACTTTTAACAGCTTAATAAACTCAGGGTTTTTGGTTGAGTTAATATGTCTGTAGATACTTTGCCATCAAAGTTAGGACAAATGTGGAAAATATAGCTTCATTTTTTGATAAGTTGGTGATGTGCCTTTACTAACCCCTTTAAGACCTGAGATGTTGCAGGCGACAGCTAAATGACACACACTCTTTGGTGTATTGTAACTCTTTGACCGTTTACGCCATGAAGGAGAATCAGCTGATTCTGACTCAGAGAAGAGCGGCTTTTCAAATCGGCTATGCAACAGAATGCAATATATTACTAACATAAAGTGTCAGTTGATTTATTTTAATTGTGTAGTGCATATCAGTACAAAGCTGCTTTTCTTTACTTCAAAATCTACTGGAATTACGTAAACTGTAAGTCACAGTAGGCGAAAGTATGTCGTATACTGGTGCTAAATGAACATTTCCAATAGGCCTGCGCAAAGTTATTATTATTGCGGTATCAAATTGTGTAATATGTATATCGCATAAGACGGCGAAAATTGCAATAAATGGCTACCTTAAGGCAGTGTGCTAAAAACAATCTTATGGCAGCTTGAAGTATTTAACGAATTAAATAAATCCCTTTATGCATTTAACCAATCGGATGTTCCCCTTTAATGTTAGATGTTTGCCTCCTATGTCGACGAGGGTTATTTGGAGTATAATTTAAGGTATGTTCACTCTTATTTCAAATTAAACTGTTGCAATGAAATGGAAATTATGTATTTAGTTGTTTTGCCATTTTTTCCTGTATCGCAAGTTATATTGTCATCACAATATTGATCCCTATCGCAAATCACACGTTTTCCTCATATTATGCAGCCCTAATTTCCAACACATTAGATCTGAATTATTAAATGGTCCTTGTGAGATTGTGCATATTCCTCAGATACCATTTTGTTTGTGATCCCAGGTGAGTTAATGAAGTCAAAACTCACGCTAATGTAAGACGTCAGGTTTGAAAAAAGAAAATCAACCTTCCTCATTAAATTCTTCAACTTATCCGTTACAGTAAACTTTTGAAATCACGTTTTTCGACACAATTACAAAGTGGAATGTAAATATGTAACAGTAGTTAATGTATGTCAAGATTTAATCAGCTTAACTGGTGCAAATTTTTGGGTTTAAATCCATGTAGTCATAACAATAATTTGCTTCTGAGCTCATTAAGCGGAAGCAATCCTCAGAGATTTGCCAGATTTATTCCCATCAGCATTATTCTTTTTTGAGTAAAAAAAAACATTTTGGAGTCAGCATGTTTTTTTCTAGTGTCTCAAAAAGAGGAAGTTTTCTCACATCAGCAGTCACAGACAGTCTGCTTCTCTTTCTTCAAGAATCTCATTTATAATACTTGTCATGGCCCAGTGTTTGTGCAGATATTTTTTTTTTTTAGTTTAAAATCTATCTCTTAAAGAAAATAAAAAAACTAAAAAGTCTTCTTAGTGGTGCAGAGTGTTTTTGCAAATCTCTGCAGTTAAAAGTGGACGTGCAGATATGGATGACGGAGGGAGGTGGCTCTTTTTTTTTTTCAAATGGAAATGAAGGGGGCACACATCTGGGGGTCTTTCAGACCTTTGTGCAGGAGCACCAAAAGGGTGGGTGCTAGAAGCCCATGGTCAGAAGTGTGTGTGTTGTTGTGGTAAAAGAGGGGGTGGAGGAAGGAAGGACAGATGGATGGTAAAAGGAAATGTAGTGTTTGGTTTATTAAAAGGTAAGAAAAAGGGGATGAGTAAATCGCCGTATGGAGGTATTTCTAGCTAGCTCAGGACAACAGGGGGACGGAGAGGAAACAAGTATACAAAGTTTAACTAAAAGGTGCTGCTATCAACTCAAAAGATCCCTAAAAAATGACAAAAAACTGAGCGGAAATGGGTAATAGTCGTACAAAGAAGAAAAGATGGACATCAGAAAGACAGACGTGTTTGAATCAAGTAAAGAGGGGGAATGGTGGGGCGAGAAAGGGGGCAAAAGATTGCTCACTGTGGTAGAAAACTTTACGGCTGACAGTTAAATTTTCCTCAGGGTCTATGTGTGAGAGCGCGCGTCCGGGTGTGTGGAATAGCTCGGTGGGGGGCATGGCGTTTGTTCTGCAACATGGCTTTTGGGCTTTTTACTTTTTCACACACAAGTTGTCCCTATTCCTTTATTTCTTCAGGGGGCAATTTCACCCAAGCTGTAGAAGTGGTTGATTCTTTCTCCTTTTCTTGCAAATTCCCTCTTTAAAGTGGTCAGAATGGACTCCTCTGCCGTATGAGAATGTCAGCACTTTTCCTGTTAGGGTGTAGTTTAACAAAACCAGGGCAAAGCTTGCGTGATTAAAGGTGTAATCTTTTTAAATAACCACTCCCTTTACTGTCTTGTATTCTTCCACTCACAGTGACATTCATCATTGTGTATCACAGGTGACGGAACTCACTTTCAGATACTAAACGTACATTCTATTTACCACGAGCAACTAAAAAGCTTGGGGAACTCGCCTTATAGTTATCGGTAATTATTTGAGAAGTTATGCTTTTGTTTTGAAATAAATAAAAGCGATTCAGGATGAGTTTGCCTCTGTTTTACCCTGAGGAGCACTTTGGATTTATCTTTGAAGGTTCGAAGAGCAACTTTTTGTCAAGAAGGGTAAGATCAAACAAAGGCTTTTTTTGGTTTATTTTGCTGACGATATCTCCACTTATGCTTTAGATCATTCCTTCTGATTCTATTTATGAATCTAGATCGAATGGCTAATCGAAGCACGATTCTAAAAATGTCTGAATGGCTGCTATATGTATCGGGTATGTCTTTTTATTGGATGACAGCCTTTTTTATCTTCATACTATTCTTAAATTTAAAATCATCATGTTTATATTCTATTTTTTATTATTAGGGTTTTTTTTTATAACTTTTTCAGTAAACTGAATTTAAGTTTCTTTTTAAAATATATGTAAATGCACAAAAACACTCCATAGCTTTACTTTGAAAATAAGAACCATCATTCACACCTTGCTAGATCGATAAAGATACTGAATAACCGTCGTTGCAAACATTCACACTTGAATTTTTGAAAATACTCCATTCTTCAAAAGCTTGTTATAGCCCCACACTTAAGAGCAGAAAGGTTGAAGTATTAGTAAAGTGTCTCCTGAGTAATGCTCCGTGGGAAGAGGCAGCGTTACATTTCAAATTGAATGTAAAGGCAGAGTTAAGGAAAGAGGAGTGATGGCACAAACTGGGATCAGCAGCTCAAAGAGTGGAACAAAAGTTTGGGGGTTTGTTTAGCTCTGTGCTGTACATTAGCCCTTTAAAACCCATGGAATATGGAGACAAAGCTCTTAAGTTGAGTCAATTTGAGAGTGAGGAAGTTTGGTCACAACAGCTGCAGCTCACACCTCTATTCTCTGCTCACTTGCTTTATGGCTTCACACTTTTGAGGCTGTGAACAACAGTTATCGGGTCCAGACCATAAATGACAGCACGTGCAATTTATGACTTTGATTCAATAAAAAAACAAAAAAAAACAAGTTAAATTAGCAGCTGTTCACAGGCTGTTTAAAGGGAAAAGAAAACTTTTATCTTCTTGAAATCTTTCTCAAATTAAGATTCAAACAGAATTTTAGAAAAGTGCACACACCTTACTAGTGAATTTAAAAAGTTAAAATAAATATTCATACACTAAATCCTTTAGTGAGTCATGGTGGTCCAGGTTAAAGCCCATTTTTTTGTTTTTTGTTTTTTTACACCTCCGTGTCCTGATGCTAGCAAGTGGAGCATCTGAAATCTCAGTGCAGATTTCCAATAGCGCTCAACTGGGACACACTGCTGCCCTCGGACAGCGTACAGATGGAAGGGCTCTGAAAAGAAGTAAAATGTCAACATTGTAAGTTTAAAATGTTCCTTTTGTGTGTGTGTGTGTGTGTGTGTCTGCATGCAACCATCTGAAGCTCTTCCAGACGTTTTTCCCATTGGGCCTGGTGCTTACAGGAAATGTCTGATATTCCAGGAGTGGAAATAGTGTGTGTACGCACATGGGAGAGAGTGGTGTTGAGTGGCAAGTGTGAAGCAAAGAGAATATGGGCCTGTACGCGCGTGTGTGTGTCTGTGTGGGTGTGTGCATGTGTGTGCTTGACTGACGTAATGTTTGAGCTTACCCAGACAGAGACAAACCAAACTGTGACACACACACACACGTACAGGGTGTGTGTATGCGTGGGTTTGAAAATCATCAGATAGGTCTGGCTAACCGCTCAGATGTGTGTGTTTGTGTGCAAGTAGTTTCTTACAAAAGTGCCGTTTGTTTTCCATATTTTGGGGGAAAGGACAGCTAGGCAAGAGTCAACAATCAACTTGTTGATTTATGCAGCTACTGGTTCCTTCCATTACGCCTACAACCACCACTGAAGCAGAGTTTGTTCTCCATTATTTTTGATGTATGAGATTTTTAGTTGCAGAGAACAAGGTCAGAATCAACAGTCCTGTGTTGATTTATGCAGCTCCTGCTTCCTTGGTCATATCGTACATCAGTGCAGGACATTAGCACCGTTCACAAGTAAATGCGGGTCTCCTTAAGCTGTGGTAGGTGAATTTCTCTCCTCTAACAATCACAGCAGCATTGGGAAGCTAGGGATGTAACCGGTTCCTTTGGACAACTTTCTATTTCATTATTCTCAACAACGTTAAATATTTGGTTAAGAAACACGAGTGTAACATGCTTAGAAATTTCATGTACCAGTACTTTAACACGTTAACACCGGAGATGTCACCGGCGACACCTAAATAACAGACGCAACTGTAAGTAACGTAACTCTTTGATCAATGTAAATCACCTGATTCTGATGCAGAGAAAAACAGCTTTTTATATGACCTTACATTACTAATGCATAGTGTTGCCTATTGGGACAAAGCAGCTTTTCTCCACAACAGAATCTGCTTTTTCCCGTTGATCGTGTAAACTGTCAAAGAGTTACAGTATTTTGTTGATTCACCAATGTGAACTGATTCTTTTCTTTACAATTTGCATTCATTCCGTAAGCGGTTGAAGAGTTACGGTAGTCGAAAGAGTGCCAACACTGGTAAAGGGTCAACCTTTGGACAAATGGTAACAATTTCAAAAGCTGCCAAATTTGTTTTAAGAACTTTGTTTGGGTAAAAAAAATAGTATCAAGTCTGACATTAAAGAGCAAACTTTCTCCAAAGAAACAGTGATAAAACGATGAAACTTGTTTTTTTACATGTCTAAAAAGCAACTGTCAGTATCAAGAAATGATCAGCATTACTGCTATGATTCTTCTTTAATGCATGATGAGGCACCAAAAGAAACACACTTTTATTGGAAAGTTGCAGTATTCGTCAGTAACTTCAGGTTTCCCTTTATTAAATCACAACATGAAAGCTCTAGGCGTCACTTCTAAAGTGTTCTAGTTCTAAAAAGACAGGCCACACCCACAGCTGTCGCCTAAGGACCTGAACGGTCTGGTTGTTACAGGTTACTTACACACTAGTGGGTCAAAAGATCCTATAAAAAAAGGTATGTGCAAGTTTTTCTGCCATGTTTCATATTCTAATTTGTTCAGACAGAACAACTTTCCAGAAAACCCTGTTTTACAACATCTTTAGTGAAAAAACTACTTTGATTTAGGTTAATATGTCAGCTTAATTTTCACATCCCCTCCAAATGTTGATTTAAAAAAAAAAAACAAGTTCTTAAAGAATTTAAGCTTCAAAATGTGATTTTAAGAGTCAACATGTTAAATACTCATATCTCCTAAATTTATACATCTAAAAAATAGATACTAATATTATAAACTTGGTAGATTTTAGCTCATCTCTTAAAGAAGACACCTGATTAAAAAAACTGTTTTTGGAGTTTATAACTCCAACATTTTTTTTCTGATAATGGGGGAGATAGATAGAGAAAATTAAGCTCAATAATAGCATTTCTAAATATTTATTTATTAAAATTGTTGTGAATCAGGAGCAATCAAAAAAATCCAGTTAGAAAAAGAGCATATTTGTGACAGCCAAAATATGCAGGACAGGCCATAAGCTCCCTGCTCCGAGCTCTCGGCAAGGTTGCTCTGCTCCAACGGTCCCGGCCACAACTCAAAGGCAAATTTCCAATGAATTACTGCTGCTCTGCAGAAATCATGTCCTATAAAACCACTCAGGTTTTATTTTGGCTAAAAATGCATAATAGTAATCGAGACCACTAGGAATGCTTTAAAATAGATTTCAAAAGATGAGTGGGATTTTACCACTTCATTATTTTTTCTGGAATCAGTCTGCTTGTAGCTAAGAGGCTTTCTGTAAATAGGATGAAATGTTCTGAAAGATTTGGATGACTGATGATTGATTTGGTGCTCCTCCCCCTTTTGGTTTAATCAGTTTGTTGAACATGTTCTCCTGTGAGCCATTAGAATTTCCTAGAAAAAAGGAAATTTGATATGTCATTCTTGTACCATTTTAATTAGGACTTTTGAACTCATTTCCTTTAAAAATAAAAAAAGCAGTGAAGGATAGGGTCAGTTCATCTCATTCAAAATATAGTTTCCTAAAATGCTCTCTAACTTCTGCCCAGTCCGGACAAAATAAATAAAAATAAATAAATAAATACATTTTATATTTGTGATTTAGAGTTACATACTGTTTGACATTTTAAAAATAAGTTTTAGCAAAAGATTATTAAAGTTTTTTAATTGTTCATTATTGATGGAAGTAAAGACTGCTCCTTTCTGCACCGTGCTCACGATGACTCATAAATTCTTTTCAATCACGTGTTCCCTTAAATATGCTGTGATGAGTTTCTTTAGGAATCAAAAAATTGAGTCAAAGAAAATTCTAAATGTTTCCTTCTTTTATTTACTATAGGAGATCTGTAGAACTTCAACTCTCCTTTTTTTTCCTTTTGTTTTTTACAGCATTCCTTTGCTTATTGCAGGGGTAACGTTCTAAAAATAGATGCGCAATAGACTACATTGTGAAGTAGCTATCCTCAGTTTTTCAATATAGTTTTTATGGCTTCAAACCTTCCCTACACACTTTAAACCCTTTTGCAATTTTCTTTCCTCTTTAAGAACTCTTAAATACAAACCTTATAAAATAATGAGTCCAGTATTATAGAATTATGGCAAAATTCTGCTTGCAATGAAGGATTTACGAGAATTTGACAAGCTGAACGCATGCTGTACAGAAGACAGGGCACGGAGATGAATTGATTATGGTCAAAAGCCAATGATGACGTCAAAAACAGAACGTGCAAATTTGCACTAATCTGTGAAACAGCTAGGTGGCAAAAGGTGAACATTTTTTATTAGAAGCTACTTACGTCAGCGTTTTGAAGTTTCTGTTGGGACAAAATATGACAGACACTTAGCTAAACTTAGGTTAGGGCTGGGATTTCTGAGTTCTGTGCAGCTGAAGATATTCAGTGATAGAATCTTATCTTCTTCTTCTTTGTTGATTTGTCATTTTTTGTAGACTTTGTTTCCTTCTTTTGCCACAGCAGGCCTCTCTGTCTTACGTCTTTTGAAAGAGGCTTTGTTTCTTTCTCTTGTACGGCAGTGGGGAAGCTGTGGTGCAGAGGAGAACCTCTCACCGGAAAATGGCAGGTTTGATTCCCACCTTGTGTCCAATTGTCCTTGGGCAAGACACTATGCCCCACATTGCTCCAGGTGGTTATAGGTTGACACCATCAGTGTGTGAATGTGTGTGCTTGGGTGAATGGGACTGTGACTGTAAAGCGGTCTGGGCCTTAAAGCAAAGGGGGTAAAGTGCTGAATAAGTCTACCCCATCTACCTTTTTATCATTTACTTATCTTCTGAAACAGTAAAAGCTACCAAGTGTCTTGTTTCATTTAGAAGTTTTTGAGGAATTATCTTAGAACCGAATCCTTTATTGTGCCTGAATCTGCCTGAATTAAAAAAGATTTTTTTGAGGAAAATCAACTGAATTGAGCTTTAAACAGTTTATGTTTATTTCTTTAAAGGTTTCTGTAGATCCTTGATGAAAATGGGATTGTGGCATGGGAGTGGCAGTCGTTTTTTGGAAATTTCCTAATGAGCTTCTTACCTTTTAACTTTGACCCAAGTTGTGGTTGGGTTGAGTTGACAATAAATCTAATGTAGCTGCTGTTTTCCGATGAGACTAAACTGTTTTAAAAATGGTACTTGCATTCTAAAAAATGTGAAATATCTGTTTTGTTCTTAGACTTATGGCTTAATGTTTACAAAGTTGTTTTGGAAATGTTAACTGAGGGTTACGGTAATGGACCATTGGTTTTACAACTTTCAAAAACAAACTAGCAACACAAAAGAAACTTTTTAAAAATACTGAGAAATACAGTTGAATCAACTAAACTTTCTGATAGAATTGTTGTGTAGAGTGTGAAACAATGTAGTCTTTGTGCTGTAATTGTTGGAACGTGGAGCTTTAGTCTGTCTCCAATACATTAAAAAGGCAGTAAGACACTTCAAAAAAGAACCTTCAAAAACAGTAATTTTCCACAGGAAGAACAAAAATTACCATGGAAAGAAAGAAAAAAAACAAAAACAATTAGTCAGTCCATCATGGCATTTGAAAATCAGAAAAACACAAAAGATGCATCAAATGACCTGCTCTCCGGATGAAACTTTGAAAAATGTAAAGCGGCGTGCGCTCACTTGTGTTTAGAGACGGTCTCTGAGTGTGTGTCTGCCGAACAGCGAGCCAAGAGAAAGAGTAACTGAGTGGGTGCTGTGTGTGTGAGCATGTGCGTCAGGCCGTCATGAATGGTGTGTTTGAGATGGAGCGCAGTGCAGAGTTCCTCAAGCTGGACCAAATTGGAAACAGAAAAACAAACATTCCCTAGGAACCCCCGCTCCCCACCTCCCTCAGTCATCTTCTTCTGCTGGTTAGTGGCGCGGTCCAACCTGTCTGGGACAATGTAACGGTCTATAGTCAGAGCAGACCACACACGCTCAGGGATGGTGTGTGTGTGTGTGTGTGTGTGTGTGGGGGGGGGGGGGGGGGGGGCTGAGGGGAGAGTTTCAGCTACAATGACAGTTAAAAAAGCAAACAGAAGAAGCATTTGAAAATGACAGAACGCTCAGCAATGGATTGATGATGGGGAGGAGGGAAAATCAAGACGGTTCAATGTTGATGGGCTTTAAATGTGAAAACGGGGACTGTATTAAGGAGAAAGTAAAAAATAACTTCATTTTGGATTTTATTACTTAAGGAAATGGAATAAAAACAAGCTGGTAAGGATGGAGATTGAGTAAATAAGTCAATTGGGAAAATGTCATATAGGTACACTAAGACTTTCTAAAACTCTTCTGTCTTTGTTCTTTTTCTGTTTTGTTAATGAGAGAAAAAAATGTTGTTTTCCAGTTTTCCCTCTGCTTTCCATCACGGTTGGAAAAAATAAAAACGTCCTTCAACTTTTAATTGCTAATACCAAGATGTGGCCAGTCCTAAAACAACGGGAAGTGAGTCTGTGTGCTTGCAGGTTAGCTTCACGTCTGGCGGATTTCAGCATGAGGTGCACTTTTTGAGCCGCGTTTTCGCTCCTTACCGGTTGACATTTGCCATTCTCAGAACGAGGGGTTTCAAAATGACTCATCTTCAGTAATGACTCATACTGTCCTAAACATTTCATGCCAGCAAACTTTTGAAAACTGTTTCACTTTCTTCTCTTTTGGTGTGTTCATTTGGTTAGCGTGGAGCTGCGTTTGAACGTCCAGATTACAGGTGAACCACTCATTAGGAATAAGAACGTCTAACTCTGGACTTTTATCGTCGCTTAATACATGTATGTAAACGTCAAACAGTGGTCTATCCTCTGAGAATATTTGATTCACTGACACACACACACACACCTACATGCACACACATTGGTCAGCCTGTGGAAACTGGCTGAAGATAAATACAGACTCAGATTTAGATTTGCGGTAAAAGGCAGAGCGAGGCCGTACAGATGGAAAGAAGAACGATTGGCACAGAGAGAGAGGGTGGTACAGACCCAGAGGGTGGAGTGATATTTGCGGTTGGGGCAACAAAAGGGGGAACTGAGAATTGAAGACCTAATGCTAAAGTTACAAAATAAAGGAAATATTGTTGCCAACGGTCGCTGCTGCTGGAAGCTTGAAATGGAAATGCTTAAATATTACTTACTGATTGCTGCATTGTTGTGATTTGTTGAGCATTCAAACATTTCGGCAGCTAGACTCTCCTGAAGTTGAATAAAGTAGCGTATTTTTATGCTATTTTTCTTCACTGTCAGCGGAAAAATATTAATCTGGACTATACCAACTGTTCCTGGCTCAGTCCCTTGACACAGATGAAGTGAATTATTGGAATTCATCAAACAAGGAATACAGTTTACATTTTTCAACCCTCTTATATTTATTCTTTCTTTTCTGTTCCTTGCTATAGCTTAAGAAAATTCTAGTGTATTGCGTGTTTGTGATTTTCATACTATGCCATTACCTCATTTATCGCAGGGTTACATACTAAAAAACCCCACCATAGGTGAAAGTATGATTACAGACGTTTTAAGGCTGTAAAACCTGTCACTACAGCCATTATACACTTTTCTCAGACAGACATGAACATTTTCCCACTTTTAGTTCTTGTTTGAATTCTCAAAGGTCAAACATACCTTATAGAACGAAACAAAGATCTGATTGCAGATCAAGGATTTGTGTAAATGTGGCAAACTGAACTCATTCTGTACAGCAGACACAACACTGAGGAGATTGACAAAAAAACCAGCAAAATTGCACTGGATAAAATCCACATAGCAGAAAATAGTTCAATAAATTATAGGTAATCTTGGTGCTCAGAGAATGTCTTAAAACTTATGTCTTTGATTTGTTTCAGTTTCTTAAGTCAAATTTAAAAAATGTGGAGTAAATATGATGTATTGAAAAGACTGAGAAGATTGTGCTCTTACTTTTTCCTCTCTTCCTCCTTTTCCAGGTTGTTGACGACTGTAAAGACTGATGTAAACCAGAGTTGGGAGAAAAAGAAGTTAGAGGACAGCACGAGACCCACTTCACTTCAATTTGGATCTACAACACATTTGATCAAATGCAAAGCTGTAATGCTGGTTAGCTGGACAACATGCAACAGTCCCAAAGCAATGCTGCTTGAGGTTTTAAAACTCCAAGGAAAAGGCTGCTGAACATTTTTTTTGGGGGCCTGGTGTTCAGGGACCCATGAGGAGTTGACCTGAGGACGTAAAGGGATAGTAGTTCAGATCTGTCATCTGATTTCTGCTTTCCATTGCATCACTGTGGAGTACAGAGAAACGCTAGCTGACCTGTGCCCCTGGAGCAACTGTTAAGCTACCAGGTTGCCTCGAGCTGCTTTACCAGAGCTGATGCCAAAGCTAGAAGTCTGCCATGGTGTTTTTATAACCTGATGACAAGACAAGGTAGGACAAATATGTTTTTAAATATTTCCCATTTAACCCTTTAAAATGGTGAAAATATGACCATTGCTTGTATTTTAATTACATTTAAAATAAATTAGTTAATATAAAATATATATACGGTAATATACACAAAAGAACAAATAATCAAGATTTCAAAAAAGAGTTTTTTTTTAAATTCATTTTTATTTTTACATTTTAGCAATTGGACAAAAACTGAAAAAGGTTGTCATGTATGCAAGAAGCAGTGAACCATCACCACTGCTTTCACAGTTACTGGGAATTGTCCTCACCTACAAAAAAATATATATATTTTTTTAAAAACACTTTTCTGTAGAACAATTGAAATACAACCAGACAATTCCTGCTCTGGTGCATTCCAGTTCAGCAAAGCTCTTTAGCAGAACTCATTAGTTCCTCACACTCAGGAAAAATTAGAGGTTGCTAGTTGGTCAATTGGTCTGCAATGATTAAACGTTTAACCAACTATGCTAGTAATTGTTACCATAAGTATGATATTAACTAAGCTTTTTTGGAAGATATACTTGCTATACTTTTTCCTAACTACTTTAGATTGTTGAATAATTATGAACTACCAAAGGATTTTATGAGTGTTAATATCGTCAGAACTTAGGTTTGCATCTTAAAAATACCTGAAGTGAGGATTCTGTGATTTCTTTTGCTACAGGTTTATGTACGCAAACATACTATTATGTAGGTGTGAGTGGAAAGTTGCAGGTGGTTTGTGGTGTTGAATGCATTATGACTCTAGTTGTTTTTTTTACTCCTACGTTGCATTTGCTAACCAGAAATATTTGTTTTAATAATTGTTTTCTTTTGTTGAAAACACACAAAAAAATTCCATAATTTGGTGGAATTTTCTGAAATTCTTTCAACATTATTAGACGTTATTAGATCGACTATGATATGAATCTATTGTAAATTATTTATAGATTTGTGCTGCTTTTGTTATGCTAATTAAATTGGACACTAAATAAAAAGCTAAAAAAAATCAGAGACAGCTTACCCTTTTTTTTGTAGTCCTACATATTTTTGCATAAATATTTGACAAAATAACATTTTAACTTTAAAAGCTTTGTTATTTGTTTATGTCCACGTCGTGTGGTATTCTGATGGGTACTTTAATGAAAACCTCTTGATTGAGCTTTATTATTTTTATGATAATGACAATATTTTTATGAATTCATAGATCAAAACATTGTCATTAGAAAAAAAACTGCTGATAAATTTTTTTTTTTTAATTTGAATTTGTGCACGTGTGTGTCACATGCTTATAATGTCATTATTGTTCGTACTTATTTACTTTGTATTATACTGCTACACACAAGCAAAACCAATCCATTATCTATTAGAAGTGCATTGTTGCTTCAGCCCACAAAGAAGTTTTCTTATTTGTGGATTCATTCTGGTTGTGCTCATCGATGTCAAAGCGATTTTTGAGAGGGTGCTCCGTCAAAATGTTTGCGTGGGTGTTATTGTGAATGTGCTTACTATTGTGTGGTCATGTCAGAATTGTTAGGCCAGCACAGTGAATAGCACATTTATTGTAATCGCGATATCAAGTTGTGCAATATGCATTTTGCAAAAGTCGGCAAAAATTGCAATAAATGGTTTTCTTAAATGTGCCAAAGCAATCTTATGGCAGTTTAAAGTATTTAACCAATCATAGAAATCCATTTATGCAATGGAGCATTCAGATGGACGCCTTCACGTTGTTGACCAATCGGATGGAGCGTCTTAATGTTAGATGTTTCCTTCCATGTCGATGAGGGTCATTTGGAGATATCATTTCCGGTATAATGATTTTTATTTAAATTAAACTGTTGCAGTCAAATGGGATTTTTTTTGGGGTTGTTTTGTTATTTGTTCACATACCGCATATCGCATATCGCAACCCACGATAGTTGAAATATGCAATGTAGACGTGTTTAAGAATATTATAGATGTTTTAAGGTCGGAAGACCCCTCACAACACAATTTATATACTTTTTAAAGACAGGCATTAACATTCTCTCATGTTTAATCGCTCTCAAAGTTTAAACCTTTGCAGAAAAATAACTCCATTATTGTCCAGATTTGTCAACTATTGAAAATGTATGTAAATTTGGCAAGCTGAGCGCATTCTGAGGAGTGTTCATCTCCTTCAAAAACCTTGTGTCCTTTCAAAGCCATAAACATCTGCATACTTTCAAATTTCAGCAGGGGTTAAGCTATTTCAGTTAAACCCAGTTTTTTAGAATATCTTGTGGTTTTTATGCAAATACAGTTTAAGTTGAATGAAAATTTCCGATCATTTTTACTGGAAGTCAATTGAGTGGAATATTCGAGAGCTAGAGTGGTGACATAAAAAAAGGTGTTGTTTTTTCAAAACTGCCGTAACTCCAACAGTCACAGAATCATGTTTTTTTCTTCTTCCAGGAAAATGTAGCAATACGCTTCTAGTTTAATCAAATCCCATTCTCAAAGTTGGTGCAAATACTTTCCCCCCCTAGCGCCCCAAATCGGAGACAAACTTTGCTCATCTCACGTATACCTTGGCATTTAAAATCAGTTGCCTTTTTTACATCCCAAGTGTGTTCTTTAACTTGTGATTGTGAGAACATACTTCCATCGAGAGACATGACGCTAGCACAAATTATTGACTAAACAGTTGGGATTATAACATGACTAAATTTGTTTTTAATAGATGTAATAGGAATCAAGATATGAACATTTGTTTGAAAGGATGGAAAACTGCCACTGAGCCATTGGTTTGTTTGGGATTCTGTCTGCAGGTATGCATGTTGCATGTAAGATCTAGTTTGGGATAGGCAGATGTGGGTGTGTTTGCTTTTTTGTTTAATATGCCCCCAAACTTGTGTTGGAGCCAAGTGAACAAGTGTTAACAAGCTCTTTGCAGACTGTATTTATTTAGTCCATATGCTGGTGATCTATTCAGCTGTGTACTGCCTCTGGTCTGTCTGAAAGAAAAATCCCCATGCTGATGCAGCCTTGTGTGAGGTACAGAAACTTCTGCTAAGTCAGCTGCTGGGTCTGCTTATCCAGATGAAATAGTGTGCTGTGGTAGTTTTTTTCTGTATACTTCTAGGGCATATTTCTCTAATATTAAACAACTTTTGCCCAATATTAGTCATTTGACAGATTAAACTCGACATGCACTTTTTACACAGTGAATTATACCCTTTAATCTGCACGTTTTTCAACTGTTGTCTGTATATTTTTCAAGTGTTGTCAGTGGCTTTCATATACTTAAAGAAAAAAAGATGAGTTATAATTTTAAAGCAAAGAAAACAAATGTAAAAATAGACAAAAGCTCAAGCTGCTGCTGTTGGGGCCATCAGGCCAACAGAACCAGAACCGCTATGCAAAACTGGGTTAACACTTTAGAAAGCGATGAGGCCATGTGGCTAATGGAGCACCAAGCAGCCACTACAGGGGTTGACCCGTACGAGTGCAGGGTTTTGGGTGGAGGGTTGTGGACAGGAGTCACAGGATCTTAAGGGGAGCGCAGGTGTGTCTTGCAGTCCTATTGAAGGTTGTACGGCCACCTAAGAGTATGTCATGAAAATGGAACATACCATTGTCATGCGTGTTTTAATTGTATTGTGATGCATTTGTAAGTTGCACCTACTTATGATGTACGGGTGATGCTGTCGTATGGTGCCCTTATTGCACTTTTTAGTCATTAGTAAGGTATGAGTACTGGCTCCTTGCTCACCATGCACAAGATCTGCACGCACTGGGGGTGCAAGTGATACGCAAGCGTCCATAGGATGCCCCGAGAATGCCCACACAAACAACTTTCTAATTTCCTCATTTCTAATGGTTAGACTGCATGTAAAGGGCGTGCAGGGAGTGAGCAGTTATCACTTAAACAGCACTAACAGGCCTCTTGCAATGGATTTGGGGGTGTGTGAAAAAAAGAAAAATCCATGCGACACGCCTGCGTCTCACCTACTTCCACCTGACTTACCCATACGTGTTGTTTAAGTGTTCAATACGACCTGTCGCCGCAGGCTCACAGAGTGAAAAAAGCTCGTAGTTGGATCTCGGGATCGAGCTGGCGGTCCACCGAAAGGCGAGCTACCGCCTGTCCCAGCCCCTGCCTCTCGGCGCCCCCTTGATGCTCTAAGCTGAGTGTCCCGCGGGGTCCGAAGCGTTTACTTTGAAAAAATTAGTGTTCAAAGCAGGCCCGGTCACCTAGTGGGCTGTGACTGAGGGCCATGTACGGGTTTGGCCGTTATTCCCCTGCTGACAGCCCAAAAGGGCAGTTGTAACTAAGGCCTATAGCTTCCAGCTTGCCTGGGAGCAGCAGAAGAACCTATACAGAACAACACAAATGGAGTGACTGGGATGTGGCAAATTATTCCAACTGCCCCCCCCAAATCCAGGTGTCCGACTAATGACAAGTCTGACCAAGTCAATCAACACACAGTATTGCAGTAAGTTTAACGGTAGACTACTATGTTGGTTTAATTGTGTTTCCTATGACTATTTATGGAACAATGATGGCACAAAATATTAACTGGAAAATGAAGTGTTGTAAAAGTGAAAATAACAGTCATTTGCTCAATGCCTCTTGGTATATATGCGTTTATGTAGTTAGCGCACTTTTCATCAAGGCTTTAGTTGTGTTTGTATAGTTTTGTAAAAACACAATTTTACTTCTTAGGGGTGGGAAAATTGTTGCTTTAGAATTAATCTTTGCTTAAGATTTTGACGACACAGGGAATGTTTGGACCATTCTGCGCTTTGTATTTTGGATGTCTATCTTTCTGCAACTTGCAATGTATTTTTCTAATTTTATGCTGAACATGAATGTCCTTAAGTCCTTTTAAATAGTTTTTTCTTGACACAAAGCCAATGGATCTCTAACATCCACAACATGATGCTGTTTTTTCCCAAAGCACAAAAAAGAACCAAGACAGCCGTCTTTTCTAAAGCCATTTTAAAAGCCAGGTAAATTCAAGGTACGGTACTTGAAAAACAGTACGTCCCATGCTGCAAAATGTCATTAATCATCTAACAATTACTGATCCAAAGTGAAGTGGATTGTGAATTTTAGTTAAGTACTTCATGCGAAAGGAGAGCGCCACCGTTTTCATTTTTTATCAGGACATCATCAGGATCTCATATAATTAGGAAGAAAATTTGCCCATTTGTATTTTAGACAGTTATTTTAAAACTGAGACTTAATGTAAGGGTATTAAAGTATGCTGGATCAAAGTTTTAATGTCTCTTTGTTTTCATTCCTATACAACCTTTGCCCTGCTTGACTCCTGAAATCTACTACCATGTTAAATATTTCAACAAGTATCTGCTGTTTTTTATTGCAAAAGCATACTTTTGAAGTGTTTTGGGGACTTTTGTTTTGCTATGTTAAACTGAATGTTATAAAGCTGTTGAAAGGGGGCTAAATTAGTTGTATCATTTAAACTGTTTTGGAACTAAAAAATCAAACTTTTTATTGACTGGCATCAGAAAAATAAACGCACACCAAAAAAACGCACAAATGATTTACTTTTGCAAAAAGTTCCAGAGCCTGAATCTGTCGGCAGCTCAACTCTACCCCAGGGGATAGGTCTAATGTGGAGAAAACTATTTTGCACTCCCAGGTGTGTGACAACTCATAGGATTTTGACTTTCACGTTGACTTGCTATACGTAAAAAAATAAAATGTGGTCTTGCTGTCCTTTTTTTTTGTTAAAGTTTTTGATTCAGATAAGGACTGCAGAGAAGCTGTTCTTCAAATAAATTATGTTTCTTTTTTTGTAGAGGAAGCCTATTTTCCAAACAAACATTCATTGTACAGTTTGCATTTTGTTGTATATTTTCTGGTCCAGATGACTAGAAAATATACAACAAAGTGTAAGGGGGAGTTTTTATGTCTGTGTGATCAGGCAGTATTGTTGCTGTTCTGAAAAATAAAAATAAAATGTGGAGAAACCTTTTCCTTTTTTACCCCTTTATGTGTGTTTGACTGGTTTAATTACACTTCTAAATTTGTCTCCTGTCTCAGATACTTGTGATCAAACACACGTTTCACAAAAGGAATATTGAATAAAATTTAGTCTCTTCAGAAACCAGGATACAAAAAGGAGGTTGGAGAAAAAACTGAAAAAAAAAGCTTCTCTGTGAAAACAATTGGTAAGGAACTAAAGAAAGATGCTTCTTAATGGATAACAAATACTGAAACTGGTTTCAGAAACTGGTAAGAGGCATGGAAATCAAATTCTGAATTTAACTGCAGGGCACATTTAAAGAGAAGTCTGTTTTCTCTTCGCAAATTTACTTTTTCCTCATTTACATTGTGCTTATTTAAGAATTTACCCAGACGTTTACAATTTTGCAGTCATGACCACTTTCACTGAAAAGTCTGTGTAATCTGTAGTATGTGCTAGTTTCAGGCGTCTGCGTTCAAAACTTTTGTGTCCACGCGTTATTATGAATGCTTCTACAACCGTTTTCTGGCTCCATGGTCAAAACGTGAGGCCATTAAACGTGTGTTGAAAGTTAAACCAGGTTGAACTTTGACCAACCAGGAACTCTGATGTGGTAGCGACGTCTCTTTTTATTTACGGAAGTGCCAACCGTTTGACAATTGATTGCGGTGGAGAAATGAATTATTGCAGTTTGTGCCCAGCCAGAATTCTATGCTACCAAGTCTATCCTATGTTGGAATAGAGCTGTGCAAGAAAAAGCCTGGAGCAAGATTTGCGAGATTTGCACCAAGCCTCATTCACTTGAAGATGGCAGACATGCGCAAGTAAACAGTAGCAAACGAAAAAGGAGAATCTCCTCCCTGCTTGTCCAGTGTGAACACAAGATGCTAAATGGGTGTTCTACTGTGATTTAGATGGCTGTAAAACACAAGTCTTGTTGCCATTATAGCTTAAATTTGTATTTTTTTTTAGAATATTTTCCTTTAAATTAATCTGAGCTACAAGCACAGTTAAGTTATGAAACATTTATAAGGGTCCGAAAACCCTCAGAGATGCTCTTTCTGGTTCCGTACAAGAAACTACCAGGGAGGCCAAGGCTCCAAAGTGGCATTCCAACTGACAATTCCACTGGGATCTGATTTTAAGTATGCATTATGAACCCCTGATCCAAAAAGGCCTTCCTGCCATGTTTTTATAGTATATTGAAGTTTGTGGTCCTGCATGTCAAATTCTGTTCCACAGTAGAAAAGGGTTTGGGTTTTCCAAAGTCATCTTTAGGTGGTGCTGTACAGGTTAGATTTGCATTCTACTCTTCTGGAATATTAGGAGGAATTAGACCGAGGAAAATAACTAGCCTTACTAATGGATAAACGCCACAGAATGCTTAATACTAAGCTTCTTTGTGTGTATGAGTGGGTTTGCGTGTGCATGTGGTAATCTCCATAGCAGGTTATTCGCTATTAGTACACTACTGAACAAGGGGGCAATTCATTCGGCAGCTATAACTGTCTGGTGTGTGTGTGTGAGGGTGGGGGTTGTGGGGTGTCAGAGTGAGGGAGGGAGAAATTATGTGGGGAACTGTTTAGCAGCTTTCTGTGTGTAGACTGTGTGTTGTTTTTAGAGAATTGTTTCCGTAAGTCTTTCTGGACCATATGGTTAAATGTGGAAAATGGCCCCTTTAAGGGTCTGTATGTATGGGAACATGTACGTTTCAGAGTGTGTGTGTGTGTGCATGCAGTCTGGACTGTCCAGAGTGAAGCTGTACAAACAGAAACGCTTGCGAACAGAAAAAAACCCCAACATCATAGGGGTCTTGATGTCAGTGATATCTTTCAGCCCGTCTCGTTTGTGCTGACACAAGTATGTGCACTTCTTTGTCATCTTTTTATCGGTTTATTTCATTCTGATCTTTGAAGATTTTTCCTCTTCTCTAGTCAGATTTGTATTGTATCAGTTGTACACAATAAAATAGGATACTTTAACTTTGTTACTTTCATTTTTTCCCCTTTATTTGTCGTAAGTTGCTGTTGAAAATGTTTAATCACGTTATCAATTTGAATGAATCTCCATCAACTGGATTGTGTATTTCATTCATTAATCTGTTATCTTTCACTTATTTTGGCTAACTTGCACTAATCTCTGAATTGTGGAATCATCGTATGAAGTTAAAAAGCTTAGCAACATCCATGCGCAAATACAAAAGTGCAGAGTTGTGTACTGGAGCATTTTTTGTCCAAGCTAGCTTGTTCAGTGTTCCATTGCTATATCACATTGTACCTAGTTGTTTTGTAAATTTTTGCACTGCAATTCTGCATGATTCTTGATCTTGTCAATCAATATCCTCCAATGCTGTTTTTTCTGTACAGAATGCTTTCAGCTTGATAAATCTACATAAATAATTGAACGAGATAACCTACCATATTTTCCGGATTAAAAGCCGCTACTTTTGTCACTCGCTTTCAACCCTGCGGCTTATTCAATGATGCGGCTAATTTATCCATTTTTGTCCTTTTTTTTAAATGCATTTTTTCAAACGGCCGCTAGGGGCGCTCATGCAGAAATGGTAAGAGTGAGACATGGGGGGATATGAGTTGAGGAAGATGCAAGTTTAATGTAAATTCCTGCTTTGTGAATGAATAGCACGAACAGACCCTCATCGTGGAAAATGCAAGAAGAAATGCACATGACGCAGCTTTGAAGTTAAAAGCAATCGTTAAAAGCAGTGTGAAAAAATCCACCATCACCACCGGGTTTGGAAAAGCCGGTCTGCTGCTTGATGGAGAGGACAGAGCAAGCTCAGGAGAGAATTTACCTCAGAGTGACACTGACAACGACAACGAAGGAGAGACTGAGAGAGAGCGTGGCGAAGAATATTTGACCCTATTCCAATCCCACACTGAGGAGGAAGACTTCCATGGTTTCAGTGCACAGGAGGAAGATGAAGAAAGCTCTGTGACTTTTTTCTTTCTCTCTCTGTGACTTTTACTGGTATGTTGTTTAACCAGCCCCGTTAGTGCTCTTACTACCATATTGCTGCTGTGTTGCTGCCACGTCACAGGCACTGTTCGGAATAGAGCTGTGACGGTGTGGGATTTTTGATCACCGTGGGGATGAAGCAGCAGGAGTTGCGGTGTCGTGGTTGAACCCTTCCAACACAAAATGCCCCAGTAGCCGCGTCCCAAATGAATACCGGTAGAAGTAATAATTACAACACAGCATTCTTTATTAACTAACAAATAACAGTAATAAGTAACTACTAACTAAGGAACTAACTATTTAGGTGTTGTAGAATGAGTTTTTGTCTGTGTGTGTCAGCGTGCTGCGTGTCTAGGAAGAAGGAGCGGGGAGCAGCGCAGAGTTAGTGAGAGCGCTCCCTCTTGCGCTGCACGAGCTCTCCCCGTGTCAGCACATACACATCCTCATTCTACAACACGTTTCAATGTGGGCACATGCGGCTTATAGACAGGTGGTAATGGGTGCGGCATATAATCAGGCGCACTCTATAGTCCAGAAATTACGGTATTTGTTTTCATTCCATAATACTGAACTCTTTTTTTTTTTAAACAAAGGTTTGAACTTTGAAAGAAGAGTCTGAAAATGTTCATGTCTGAGAAAAGTGTATGACATGTCTAGTGAGGGGTTTTACAGACATTAAACGTCTGTAATCCCTCATCACAGATTTCACCCAGCGTGGATTATTTTTAGGCTGTAACTACCTCAATAAATGACACTGTATAGTTGTTTTTTAAAAGATCCACACTATACCTGTATAGAATGACACTTATTTACGCTTATTTACAAATAGACATTGTTATAAAAAAGTTGTCACATTATTTGTAAGGTTGTTTTTTATTGTATTTTATCCAAATGCCATCGGTTATAAAAAAGAAACCAAAAAGACCACAATATTAGCCTAACCCTAACCGTAAAAATAAATAGGCCATTGTCATTATCTGAAATGCAGAATTCTAAGGTAGAGGCTGTTCGAACACATTTTATGTATTTTGTATACAACACAAGTTGTTAACATTGTGGAACTATGCTCTGATAAGCAGATTGGATTAAAAAGTTTGATATCTTCTGGCTTTTTAAAGTTGTAAGCAGCAGTTGATGCCCTAATGGATTTTACCTACTGGTAGCCTTTAGTCTAATCATTTCATTTCAGTCATTGAAAACTGATTGTTTGATACAAAAACATGTAGATGAAGGGGTTTACTTTTGCTTTATAAATTTGCAACCTACGTGGCAAAATGCCACAACAATGATATTCTCCATACCTTGAGATAAATGTATACCAATCCCTAGGTCGCTAGGATATGGATTTAATCTTATTTTATTCTTCAGAAACGGATGGAAAATGGTTCTTAGGCAGAGTATTGAGATGCTAAATTCCACCAAGCCTTATTAAAGACCGGAATCTGACTTGTGTCCTGTCTGCAGTCTTCTTGTTCTCCTGGTGTGAACTTGGCTTTAATCACTTCTTTTTTTTCCCTTTCTTGCTCTCTCTCTGGTATCTTGATATGGTCTGTGTTCTGCACTGACTTCTAAACATTTACATTTCTGCTTTCAAGTGCTGTTTATAAATGGTTCTTATCTGTTATCTAACACACACTGACACAGGGACAGACAGTGAATCAAACCTTTAGTTGTCCTGACAGGAACACTGTTACTATGTCCATAATAGGACAGGAGCAGAGAGGAACAAGAAGGCAAAAAGAGAAGAGTGCCACATAGACAGGAGGAGGAAGAGGCAGTTAATTTGCCACCAGATTTTTTTTGTGGTGAAGTGAGGTGTGGAGCTGTGGTTACTTTAGCTCCCAGGCTTTTTCGGTGATCTGCTTTTTCCCTTTCATGGGTTGTCCCTTTGTAGCTCAATGGCTCTCCAAAAGAATGCTTTCTATGCCTTGCTCAAGAGCACTTAAGTAAATCACAGAGGAGAAAACTTGATCTTTGGGTGAAAGGATATTCAAGTTTTGGATCAATCTACTGACCTTCCCTGTTAGCCTCAGCGTGTGCACATGATTGCATCCCCATCTTGATAAACACCTTGTAGATTTCCAGTGTGGAAAACCCCCTTGAGGACCAGGCACTCTGCCCACATCTTAGCTCAGTTGGGTGCAACAGACAAGATTTGGGCTGAACAATATTACTGAAAAATCTGAAATATGCTTGTGGTATTGGTATTTTTTTTTTTTTAATTCTTGATATTGTATCATTGTGAGATGCATTGTTTTTACTACATAATCCAGGAAAACTTTAAACTTTTAGAAACGTAAATCTTTTTGGTTTTTCTGTCTTACTGTTGTTTTTTTAGCGAATATTTACAAATCTTTTCTTTGGTTCCACTCTGCATGTATTACTTAGAAGACATTTGGGGGCAGAGAATGGATGACTAACCAAATAACCTAAATAATGTTGACCTTTTCCAATGCAATTAGCAGGTGATCTCATTTCAGTGATCTTAATTTCTATGAGCTGATAAGTCAATCAGTCGATAGAGAAATTTGGTTTGGCATTCTGCAATGAGATCCACATCATTCTCAAAGCTAGAGGTGTGTTGGCTCTTGTTTAAAACCAACATTAGATGCAACTTTTATCCTAAGTAATAAATTAGCGGTGACACCTCATGTGCTCAGATAGTAGGTCTGTGTATTGGCTACACTTTTGCGATACGAAATGTATCTTGATACACTTAAATATACAATATATCCCACTAACAGAGATAATATTTCAGTGTTTTTAAAAAGATTATGACTTTGTCAAACTTTGTGTGAGTACTAATACACCTTTCACATGAAAAGAAAATTGTATAAAATATACTTCATCAAATTGTCAGTAAGCACTAGAACTCTGTCTCGCATACAAGTTGCTTTTACCCATGCAAAGTTTAAGTGCTTTTGTTTTGATAAATTCTGAACTATTTTTAACACTCAACGTTGTCTGATTATCACAGAAAAACATTTTCTGGGGAATTAAAAAAAAAAGCCTAGATCCAAAGGATTCTTAGAGTATGGTTAAGAAGATAAAGTGTGTTTCCAACATTGCTTTATGTACTTTAGTAGATAGGGCTGGGTTGATGAAATCGATTAATCGATCTAAATCGTACTGAGCTTAATAAATCAATAACTGAATTGAATAGTTTCTGAAAACAATTGATGATATCCAGCCCTATAGACAACATCTACTGGATAAACCCTTTAACAACAGAGCTGTTGCCTACGACACCTAAAACACACAGTCTTTGACATACTTGAACTCTTTACGATCTACATGATTCAGCTGAATTTAGCTTGATGATAAGCGTCTTGCAACACTTCACTTTAGTGTTGCATAATGGCGCAAAGCCTTTTTTCTTATGACAGAAACCGCTGATTTACGTTGATTGTGTAAGCACTTTACTGCCGTAGAATGTAGCATAAGCTCAAGGCTGCTTTTCTCTACTTCTGAATCTGCTAGAATTGAATTAGTTGCGTAAACGGTTAAAAAGTTGAGCGTCTAAAGAATGCCAAGATTGGAGCTAAAACTCTCTGGTGATGTAGAGGTTAGAAAAACATCTAACCCCTCCTCCCATGTAATGCTAGCTCTCCTGCTTGCTTCAAACCACAATACAAGAAGAGTAAGTTACTTGTGTCTTTTTATCCAAAATAAAAACATACTGCTATCCACAATTTGGGTTGGATATATTTCTTAACTCAACAGCTGCTTTAGCTGAATGCATTCACCAGTTTTCTTGGTTTTTGTTCAAGGATCTTCTTTGTCAGTCATGGCATGTTCCCATGATAAAAGCTGTCACGTGTGGATGATATGTGTGATAAACTTAATAACCTGTACCGGTCTTCAACTGACACAAAATCTAAAAGGGCTAAATAAAAAAAAATAAAAAAAGAGAGAACTGGTATAATCTTTGAGGCTCAACGCTAGTTCTTTTATTTATTTTTTTAAACCAGCATGATTCATCAATGTGGAATTTCTTTTTAGGGGCCATCCTAGTAGATGGAGTCTGGCCTAGTTGTAATTGGGATGAGTTGCACCTTGGACAGGTCACTAGTCTCTGTGTTGGCCTTGTAATTGACTGCTGAGCTCCCTAGAGTGTAAATTATCCCAGTGGCAATAAGAATGTAACCATGCAATGCATTTCTTTGGACTATGAGAGGCACAGGAGAAAACATATTCGGAGAAACAAAAACCAAACATCGTACAGATCATCTGCCCATTAAAGCTGGTCCAAACTTTGCAAGATGCAAGACAAAAACTAAAAAGTTTTTCTTGCTGAGACATTTCAACAAGAAACTGTGCGTAATTCAATTCATAATTTAAAAGGGCCGTCCAACTCCAGCACTGCAGGTGCACCATTCATTGCAACAACAGTACAGCAAAAGTCTTGTGACAACTGCAGAGGTTGTTTTTTTTCCAAGTTACATAAAGAAGAATAAGACAAGCTATGTGGTTGACGGATGACAGATGAAGATTTATTTTTACTTCAGTACAACACCTAAAAAAATTATTATATTTTATCTCATTTATCTACTTCTGCCGTTTTATCCCTTTCGGGGTCACGGGCGGCTGGAGCCTATCCTGGCCACTTGTGGGCAAAGGCAAGGGAGACTCTGGGCAGCTCGCCAGTCTGTCGCAGGGTCACAATCACACCCATTCACTTTCACACCTATGGACAATTTAAAGTTGCCAATTAACCTATGAAGCATGTTTTTGGACAGTGGGAGGAAGCCCGGATAGAACCCACGCATGCACGGGGAGAACATGCAAACTCCACACAGAAAGGCCCCCCATTGATCTTCTGTTTCAGGTCCCCTAGCCGGGACTTGAACCGGCGGCCTTCCTGCTGTGAGGCAAGAGCGCTAACCACTGCGCCACTGTGCATCCTGATTGATTGGTTGCTTCGTATTTTTCTTTAAGAAATATTAGCAAAAACACAAAGAAAACCGTGCAGTGCATTTTTCTTTCTTATTTTTTCATTTTTCATCTTGTGATACGTGAAAGTGTTTTTTATTAATTTTTTAAAATCTCGGTGTATTATGCACAGTTGTATGCACACGTATATGTTGTTTACATTAAATCAACTTTTGGTACCTTTGGCAGTGGAGGCAAGTGTCAAGTCTAGCTGGAAAAAAATCTGCTTCACTATACAGCAGAGGGCAGCATAAAATGCTCTAGAATTTCTTGGTAAACGGCTTCAATAAATGACTGTCAACTACAGAAAATGCAGTGGACCAGCCAGCAGAAGACATGGCACTCACAATCACCACTGGCTGGAAAGTTTCGACTGAATGTGGATGTTGATTCTGTGCATTTATTGTGTTGATGTGTTTGCGTGAATGGGACTGTGATGGAGGACATCTATGAAGAAAATTAGGCTTTTAATTCAATTTGAAGTCTTGTGTTGTTTAAATCGTTATGAATCAGGAGCAGATGAAAAACATGCCATTAGAAGAAGCTTGTAGCTGTGATGTAGAACCTACAATATCAAGCAACAAGCTCCCTTCTGCACTCCAATTTAATGCATCCTCTTGTAGACGACTAGATCCATGTATGTTTTCATTTTCCTCGTCTGAGCTGATATCTGGCTCAAAATTATATGGTTGGAAGCTCCGATATTGCTCGTCATTATCTTTTTATCGGTACTGTTAGGTGGGGGGTGTGAGGGGTTGTAAGCTAGCGGGAGACCACGCAAACAGATGGGTGGGTAGGGGTGAGGTTACGTTGCGCTAACAGTCCCCCCCCCCCACAACTCGGAGGTGAATTTCTAATAAACTCCTGCTGCTCTGCAGAAACTATGTCCTAGAAAACAGCACAGGGTTTTGGATTTTGGTTAAATTGGCTTAATTTAATTAAGTCCACTGGGAACGCTTTTAACAATGGATCAAAAGATGATTAGAGTAGGACTTTAAAAAGACATGCGAGACATTGTGTTTGCCTTAGGGCATTAGACAAAAATGCTGCTACAATACAAAACAAAATTGTATTACTTCAGATCAATTTCTTGTTGATGAATGTATAAAAAATGAGATTGTATTATTTGATTTAAACTGAAGTCTTTCAGACATTATCTTGAGTGTAGATGGCATTTTTAGTATTAAGTTGCAGTAGAAGTTGACAAAAAATTCTCCACCTCTCCATTGCTGTACAATTTTTTTTTTAACCATTCATCAACAGCTTAGATCAGAGAGATTAGAGAATGAATACAAAGATTAAAAGAGGGGAAGAATGGCAGGAGGGGCTGGATATAAAATGAGAGATGAAAGGAATTAGGGCAAGGTATCAGCTAGGATGGTTTAAGCTCTTAACTTTGTGTGTGCACCTCTATGCACACATTTGTGTGTGTGTCTGCAGGTTTTTTAAGGGTGTCTGAGCAGTTAGATGGGTGTGAAACATTGCACACCTTTGTTCTTATATCTGATTCATGCCTGGATCTTTTGTAAATCTGTGACCTAGTTAAGGAGGTTCCGATTATAGCTGAAATTGAGTGGCATATATTTTCTGCACGCATGAAATAGACTGATCATTTTTGACAAACTATGTGTCAAAAAATTCCAGATAGACTTTTTTGGTATTATTGGAGATATTTTAAACTATTATTTGTAATAAAGTTTGGTTTATGTTTGCTGTTTGGGCTACAAAGATAATTTTGAGATTGCATTAATACCCGTTTTCAAATTGGCAAATATCCAAGTACAAGTTACTCTAGATCAGGGGTATCAAACTCATTTTCACTGAGGGCCACATCAGCATAGTGGCTGTCCTCAAAGGGCCAGATATAACTAATACATGTAACTAAATACAATGAAAAATAAACGTAACTACTCCTTAATGTTAAATAACTCATTATTTGTTTGTTGTAACTTTTTAAATTGACAATTACAGCTGTATAGAAAAACATATGTTTGCTTGTTACTCTAGCATAAATCCTTTTACATTTGATTCTGTCAGCTTAGGTTATATGGACAGTGTTTAAGTCCTAATGTATAGTTTCCCAATCTGATATTTCAAGTCCAATTCCCCCTAGATATGAATAAATACACACCATTTTTTATTTTAAGAAATAAAAAACTTTTATGCTCTAGCGGACCACATAAAATGACATGGCGGGCCACATTAGGCCCACGGGCCTTGAGTTCGACACGTGCTGTAGATGAAGGTGGAGATTCATGTTTTTGACAATTTAGATGTAATGCATTCGCCCTGAAGCCACAGTATGATAAATAGCTGATTAAAGTTGAAGTCAGTTTCTTTCGCTTTTTACATGGGCCTCTGTTTTTCACAGAATTACCCACTCTCATTTATGTTATTATCCAAAGTGCAGAGCTTGAGGTATGCTGACACGTGGACAACAATATGAGATTAATGGCTGATGCCACTCTGTTGGTAATTCATTTAAAGGCATGTATAAAGACAATCCTCCTTGAATAATCTCCACCTACCTCTAATTTAAGACGCTTCTGTTTTATGCTCCTTTATTGAAATCTCAGCGCTTCTAGGCAGATAGTCACAGTTGATTGATTTCGGTTTAGTACGATGAGAATACGGAATTGGATTACCGGTAAATCAATTACATTACAGTCACTTGCAACAGGTGTGTAAGCTCTGCAGTCTTATGTAAAAGTTGCTTTAACCCACAAACTGGTAACTTTTTTTTATAAGTTTGTTTTGTTATAAGTTTTTTTATTTATGAGTTTTTTTATCCTACTTAAGGAGGTTAAAATGTCTGACTTGGGGACATCAAATAAGGTCTTTGATAAGTTAGGGGTTACATGCAGACCAAAATTTGCCACAGTTTAAAAAAAGCCATATGATTATGAAAATGTTAAATTAAAATTTTTAACCTTAAAAGTCTTCATGAATCAATATTTTGAATCTTTTACCAATACAACCTATTTTGACACTGTACATGTTTTTAAAAGTCTTGTCCCAACTTTAAGACATTTCCTCTAGTACAGTATAAGAACTAGTTATTGGTAGTTTACCACAAATCATTCTTGTTCATTGGGTCGCTTTAGGTGAAAATTGGTAGAACTTTGCCATTCAAGATCAGAAATTGTAATGCCAACTTTTTTCCTCCTTTTCATTAATGTTAAATACCAGCAAGACGGATGAAGTGTTAGGACTCAACTTACAATGTTCATATAGAGTGACTCATCTGATGTTTGAATGTATTCTAACACTAGTAAATAGAGGTGTAACGATTAATGGACTTAATCTATGAATTGATTTTTATTCCTACAATCTTACCAGATCGATCTGAAGCAGGTTATTAATCGAATGAATCCATCTCTACCATTATAAAGTCCTTCTAAAATTAAATCTAGTAGGAAATACAAGGAATCTGGAAAACTTCACCTGCACTGTTCAGTACTCCAGAATGTATCTCTGAGTCACACTGGTTGAATTTTTGGCTAAAGATGTTCTGGATTGATTTTAGATCGGGAAATCGGATCTAATTAGGTCATCCAAAATGAACCAGTATTATCTCCAACCACTTATTATGATATGAATCAAATCTTTGTTAAAATGAATTGATATACTATTGCACTGTTACTGTACCTTAAAGCTTAAAATAAAGGAAAACTTAAATGCATTCACCTGAAACTTTAACAAGTTTTGTCTTTGTGTTTACGTGCATTTGCGTCACAGTAATCTGAAAGTTCTCCCAGCACAATTGTGTATTCGTGCTTGTTCTTTGAACTGCAAGTGACAATATATTCAAGAATGTAGAATCACTAAATTAGTCTGGATTTTATGTTTGGGTTGGGCAACAAGTTTGGGTTGGGCCGGCACACCAATGCGTTTGGTAAAATTAGAAAAAGGCATGCTCTCAGTAGTGAATAAATGTTAAAGCAAACGCACATTGAAAGGAATCATTAAAACTGGATAAAAAGAAATCTTTCTGGTTTAAAACTGGGACTTTATACCCTAAAATTTATTGAGAAATTGCTGCCTTCTGAAACCACCTTGTCAGTCATCTTTGGAGAAAACTGCAACATTTGGTGCTTCCTACTTTAAGTTTCATTTTGGAATGGAGGATGGGGCCTAGCTATGACTGCAGAGGTTACGTCCAAATCCAAGCCTTGGATCTTTGTAGAACAGAGCTCAGCCCAACAATAAATTTCTTTTTGGACAATCATTTTTGTTCGGAAATATTTTCTCTCCTCCTTCGACAGTTCTATTTCTGGTAGAAAATGGTTCAGTTGTTATTGTGGATCAGAGCTTAATCCCAGTTTACTGATAAAAATATTTCTAATTTATTCATTCATAGAGCTGGATAGCTCAGTTAGTGAGGCGCAAGATTGTCACCTGGGAAACCAGGGTTTGATTCCGAGAGGATGCCATGAGCTCATCCAGAGTAGGTCCTGGAGCAAGACCCTTCGCGCTACTGCGTATGAGGGACTATGTAGAGGGGGCCTTTGTGGCCAAGCCCCCCTGTATTTAATCTGGTTCCTAGCCCGGATAAAATACAGAGTTCTGTTAGGAATGGTTTCCAACGAAACGGACTTGTAGCTTCGTCTTTGCTGGCAGGGGAGGGTGCTTTGTTACGGTGTGCACTCCGGAGGAGGCTACAGACCGCAGTCCGTCCGGCTGCTCTGCGTGAGCGAGCTGCTGGACTGGGGAGGACCGTGTCTCCCGGTAGAACCGTGTCTCGGAGCAGAGGAGCGGCTTTGGGACGGTGTGTGAGCTGGTGTGAGACGGTGTGCGGAAATGCCGGTCCCGCACAGTCCCGTAAACAATCACATGAAATCATGTTTCCAGTCGTGTCCAGACAAAATAAAGGCTTTTGTTATTACCACATACTTGCGAGCAGCAAAGATGCACATTGCGGGATTGCCCGAACAGATTTTTTAAGTTCATCCACGGCTAAATGTTGTTGGCCGTATTAGCCTAATCCTAACCCTTCTTCTGGGTATGTGCAGCCAAATATAAAGCATTGGCTGCACATATTTAGAAAATTATGAGCGAACAGGCTCCTAATAATAATCATAACAATAATAAAAGCACGTTAAGAAAATCCCCTTGCTCTCTGCCACAGCATTTTTTTTTTACCCTATTTCTTCTTCTACAGCCGTTTCCAGTATTTTAGATATATTTCTGATAGTTCTGTTATAATCGGATGAAGTTTTTCTGAGACCATGTACACCATTCAATCCTAATCCGATCTTTGATCCGATCAAAGATTAGCTGACATTTTATACTGGCCAACAGTTATTTTGAAAAAAGTTATTAAAAGTTTTGAAAAAGTTATCTTAATATGTGTTTGATTTATTCAGCTGGACTTTAACAGAAATAATACAATTTTTAAACAGGTTTACAAATACTTTTTCAATAGAACAAATGAAAAGAGATGAGTGATTTTCTGAATTCTGAGAACTCTTGCTGTTTGCAGCTACTGTACATCGAGGCATGAGAAGAATCTGCACTGTGTGCAAGTATCTTTGAGATGTGTTGCAGGGTAGCGGAAATGAAAGCTCAGACTTATCCCCAAGCCTTTCAAAACTGGCAGAGGTTTCCTCACATTTGTGTGTGAGTGTGTGTTTGTCTGCTCTCATTAATATGTCAGACAATACAAAGCCTTACTCACAACTAGATACGGGCTGTCTGCGGGTGAAGAATGGGCAAGCCTGTATGGGGCATACAGGTGAGTCGCCCAAAATAACAAGTCCGTAGATCATTCAGTTAGCCTGTAGAGTCGAAATGTTCATGCATGTTTTTACTGGGATGCTGTGGGCGACAGGTTGTAGCGAACACTTATACAAAGGGGAAATTGGCTCAGGTAAGTGAGACGCAGGTGTGTCGTACGGCTTTTTCATTGTAAGCCCCCCCCCCCAAAAAAAAAAAAAAAAAAACTAAAATAAATAAATAAATAAAAATGTGCTGTAAGGTGATAATGCAATTACCAGCTCCTTGAGGTGCAACCTGACTGTTGTAAATGAGGAAATTAGACAACCAGAGCATGGTTTGTGTTGGCATCCTACAGGCGCTTACGTATCACATGCCCACTCCATACTTAATGATACACTTACCTCACACACGATAATCATATGTTCCATTTTAATCATGTCCAGCTTCAATTTTGTGCCTGCTCCGGTTTACCACGATTTTCATAAAGAAATACTCAAAGGCAGTTTCACTTTCTTTGTATATGTCCTCCATCATGAAAAAATGCTACAAGAACCTGTTAAAAACACCTAAAACACATTTTTCCCTGGATTGGGTCTTAAAGAAATGCAAAGTCAAAGTAGCAATAGCTAAAAAAAAATACATTTAGGCTCAAATGTACAGTTGTAAGTCATCTTTTAGATACGGTACTCAAGGTTTTTAACATGCCATAACATCATTTTTAGAATTGTATTTTTATTGCTATGTTTTACAGTGTTTTCAAGAAAGCACAATGATGCAAGTTATTGTGCTCTCTGCTTATTTCAAAAAATTGGAACTGTGTTTATTTTAAGTATTGCCTTCCTGTGTTTTGATCCAATCAGTTTTTGCAATTTCCCTATTGTCTCCCGCAAGTCCTGAGTTCTAATCACAGGAAGTTGGCAAGAAGTTATCAGGTCTCTGTTACACACTTGCACTCACCCGTACCTCCACCCAAGCTTTCATACTTGTGCATGAAATGCCAGTGAGGTCCAGATAACAGAGTGTAAGACAAGAAATGCTGCTTAGTTGTTAATTTTTTTTAAATTCATTTCATACACTTTTCTTTCTTTTCTATGAGTTTGAGAAAACTTGTTTCTGCACCACCTTGTTTTATACTTTCATCTTTTTCTTTTGGCACTGTTCTTCTGTTTGAAGCATCTGCCACTCTGGCAAGCTAAAAGAGAGTAGATTTCATTCGTTGTCTGCTCCCTGACAGCCTGCTATTTTAAAGGCCTTGTTGAAGGAGACTTGTGAAAGAGTGTAAAGACAAAAAAAATCCTTCTTGGCAAAGCTGGATATAAGAGCTCAGATTGCTAAAAAAAATAAAATAAAGATGGCTTGTTAGCAAAAAAATAAGGAAAAAATTCATAAAAAAAACAAAAACTTTTAATACAATCTTAACCTAAAATGATATTTTTAACAGTAATAATTGATACTTTATTTATCCCACAATGGGGTGAATTCTTCTCTACATTTAGGCCCATCCCCTGGGGGGAGTGGTGAGCTGCAGGCTGGTCGTGCTGGGGGGCAACAGCTGGCTGGGATGGAGCTGGGATCGATCCGCCAACCCTTCAGTTGTTGGACGACCTGCTCTGCCACCTGAGCTAAACTGCCGCCCATGTTATGTCGCAACCATGGAAGAATCTCCCTCATGTTTGAACTACAGCAATCAGAAAATGATTTGACTTAACTTTCCATATTACTTTTCATTACTACATTGCTTCAGCACAGGTTAAGCTCAGTAGCATTGGAAGCTGAATCTTGGGCATAATGAATTTAAAAAAAAATGTTATTAAGGGAAATAGGGTTGTCCAAACTTTAAGCAAGTTTTGCATGTTTGGAATAACATTTTTAACCCCTACTAAATGTCTAATGTCTTCTGCCTCCCAGCATTTTCCCCAAACTTGACTCAAACCAGAAGTACCAAACTTGTCTATTCTGGTTTTTAAATAGCTATTGATTTTTATTTTTTAAATTGTTAATCACACCACTGAGGGATGTACTTTTTTTAAACATATTTTTATTTTATTTTATTAGCGCACAGACTTTCCATTTTTAGTGGCAATGCACCTTCCCCTTTTTTGGATTTATTTTCCACCGGATGATTTCAAGGATTATCTGTCCAATGTATTATAGGTAGATGGTTGGAACACCACTCTTTGACTTCATTGAAATGTTGGTGTGTTTGATAGCTAAAAAAAAATCCGATTTGCTAATAAATATATCACGGTTGTCAAGGATATTTCAAACATATCTCAAAATGTGCTTGAATACATTTTTAAAACTCATCTGAAAGAAAATCAACTATATGTTGTATACCAGGATTTTTACTTTTGTACCTTTAACAGTAATAATGTGTTATGATTTGATCAAATATAGTTGACAGTATATTTGTCACTATCTGTGTTAAATGACTCTTTGTAGAAAGCTGCTGACCACACTAAAACCAATCTGAAAGATGCTTGAGGTTACATCATTGTCAATGAGAGAGAGACACTTTCTTAGCTTTCCAAGACGTGACCACACACACATGGTATGCTTCTCACACACAGAATGTAACTGCACTAAGGATCCTAGCAGGGACCAATTTATGTGCGCGTGTGTGTGTGTGTGTGTGTGCGTGCATGAAGCTAAAATCCAGACAGGAATTCCAGAGGCCAGACTATTGCATTTTATAAACTCTCAAGTCAACGATTATTGAAATAGCAGAAAAGATATAGACTCATCAAGTGTGTCTGTGTGTGTGTGGGTGTGTGTGTGTGTGTGTGTGTATTTTGTTTCATTATTTTATTCAAGGGCCAGATTTTACTCAGACAACCCAGTAATCCAAAAACATCTGAAAGCATACTTTTTTTAAGTTAAAGTGTTTTAAACTTTGATTCAGTGAAATCATCTACAAACCTGATTTGTTTATTTTAACAGTTTGATAAATTTTTTGGGTACTCTTAAGTAGTTATACCTGCAGATGAACTGAGTTTTATAGGTGCAATATCTTACATATATAGTTTGATAAACCATGTGTTTTTATTTAGGGCTTTTATATCTTCATAACAGGTAAACATATAGATAAACCTCAGTCACATGGACCCATATGAGTGCTGTGGGATTTTAGGTTATCTGGGCCTGGGAGGGTTGTAGACAGGAGAGCCAAATCCTACGGGAAGCACTGGTGTAACTTGCTGTACCCTTAACCTCTTAAGACCCGAGGTAATATTTGAGCTAACCCTCTACACACATATTTACAGTGCCCAAGTTAAGCAGAATTCACTACTGTGGGAATATAAGCCCAATTGTGATGTCCATGCACTTGGACACCAGGTGTCAAGAGGTTAAGGCTCGTTCAGCCACCTTAAGGGATGTCATGAAAATGGAGCGTATGATTGTAGCACGTGTGGTAAGTGTATCACAAAGTATTTGTAAGTTAAATGTAAAATGCGCACACAACCCAATATGACAGTTTTTTTGTTTTGTTTTTTTTAGATATATTTGTCATGTCTTTTAAGCTCCAAGAAAAAATGTCTGAAACACACAAAGGTCAGGATAGGTCAAAAAAAGGCATTGAACCACTTCAAAGATTCATTGAGAGACTCTCAAATGAAAGTGAGAAGAGAGGTGTGTTCACAGCAATGATGAGTGTGTGCGAGGGCCTGTGACATATCAAACCCGTAAACCAAGGAGGAGGGAGCCTCGTTATTAGAGAAAGGGATTGAAATATAAATATTGGATACATTCTGACATATTTTGCATGCTGTTACCCAATTACAAAGGAGTCCTACACTGCTGGAGTGTGGGTCTGCATGTGAGTCAGTGTATGCTAGTGTGTGAGCTGCTTAATAGTCTTTTGAAAGAGGTAGACATAGCAGATGCTGTGTGTGGTATGTTTGTATATGTAAGCAGAAATTCTGACATTGATTATGGACCTACCAGTCAGTTGAACGCTTCTTAACCTAAAAACCTGCAGGTGCAGTGTTTCCTCTCTAACTCAAATTAGACTTTCTTCTGTGGGAAATAAATTCCAAGATTTAACAGAATTATCCTCTTGTCAACGTACCCTCTGGAAAATGCAAATGTGGGGTTTTCTAGTATTACTCTGCAACTTTACAAGGGCTTCATTTCACGGGCTGGTTTGTTAAACTGCTGCATGTCCCACACACTTTTTAGTTTCAGTGCTACTTTTCTTTTGAGTGTTTTTATTCACTCACCTAAATCTAAAGCTACAGGACCTTTAAGCAAGACTGCACTCTTGTGCATCAGTGACCCTTCTCACTTGACAAAATCATTGACATTTTTATATAAAGGCATTACTTCTTTTTTTTGCTGCGTTCTGTTGGATTTTCATTGTAAATGCCTCCATTGGGGGAGGGGGGGGGTGAATGGAACACTTTCATTTGCCCTTTTTTTTTGAAAAACAGAAAATGAGTAAAGAGCAAGTAGGAAAATAAACCCCATTAGTTTGAGATGTTCTCTTTAAAGTTGCTTTGGATCATGGTATTGATTTTGATATCTAGTGGGGAAGAAGAGTTTGAAAAGGCCAAAAAATTGTATTTGTTCTCCCACTTAAGATTAGAGGCTTGTAATTTTTATCATCCAGAAAATCACTGTCTGATTTCTAAAGAATTTATTCGCAAATTATGGTGGAAAATTAGATTTTGGTCAAATGCACAAGTTCATCTCAGTACTAAAGTAATAAACTCTTTTGTTGGCAGTGACAGAGTTGACATATTTCCTGTAAGTCTTCACAATGTTTTTACACACTGTTGTTGGTATGTTGGTCCAATCCTCCATGTAAATCTCCTGTAGAGCATGGATGTCTGGTTCCTCTTTAAACATGACAAATGGAGTTTATACCAAAAAACATATGACATTCTCCCAATCTTCTTCTGGATCACCCAAATTTTACCTGGCAATCTTCAGATCTGGACATGTACTGGTGTAAGCATGAGGACAAGTCTAGCACTTCAGGATTTAAGTCCTTGATGCTGTAGTGTGGTATTGATGGTACGCTTTACTTTGGTCCCAGCGATCTGCAGGTTATATATTAGCTTCCCCCGTGTGCTTCTGTGATTTTTAATTACCATTCTTGGGATCATTTTGACCCCCCACGGTGAGATCTGGCTGAGAGCGCCAGGTCAAGGGACATTAACTGCGTTCACATGGACAAAAGTAATTGGAAAGAAGGCCTGATCGGAAGAAAAATGCGTCATTTAAACACGCCGTTCGGAATACTCTGCCCCGATCAGACTCCTTCGGATCGAAATTTCTTTCCGATCGAAAAGGTTTTTCTGGGCCCATGTACAGGGTTTAATTCTAATCCGACCATTGATCCGATCAAGATATTTTGCACATGTAACCGCGACTATTAGTGGTCTTATATATTTTCCTTTCTTTTTTTTTTTTAAATAATTGCTGCCACAGTTGAAGTCTGCAATTTGGTTTCTAGTTTCCTTTGACAGATCTTTGGTCTTGGCCATATTGAAGTGTAGAAATTTTCTTTGCGCTGGGTATAAGAACGAGTTAGGAGGTGGAAAGAGGGCCTAAAACTTAACCAGGAATGCTGCATTTAGCTAACAATCCCACTAGTTTTACTTGAACCATAGATTTGTTGTGACAGGTTGTTCCCACGCACCATATCCTCTGTGCCTAATTTACAGCAACCAACTCTAATGTTGTGAGAACTCCCCCTATTAAGTTTCACAAACAGTGGATTCATGTTTGTTATCCTTTTTAAAAAAACAAAAACAAACAACAACAACTGTTTCTATGATGGTAGTATCACTTTTTTTTGTTATATTTTTTGCAACACCTTAAATGCTGGTTTGTGATAACATTAGCTGCGTTTACATGGGCAAAAGTCATCGGAAAGAATGCCTGATCGGAAATAAAAAGCGTCATGTCAACACGCCGTTCGGAATAGTCTAGTAGTTACGGCATAGTTACGGTCTGGTTCTGGAAGTCCCAGGATCTTTGCTCTTTCATTCTCTACCACCTTGGGAGGTGTATCCCATTTTGACCCTGTGGTTTCAGTCCATATTCTGCACACATGTTCCTGTATTACAAAGGATGTACTATTATTCCAGCCACTTGATTGTGGCGCTCCATGTATGCTTTACCTGCCAGCATCTTACACCCTGCAGTTATGTGCTGGATTGTTTCAGGCGCCTCCTTGCACAGCCTACACCTTGGGTCTTGTCTGGTGTGGTAGATCTGAGCCTCTATGGCTCTGGTGCTCAGGGCTTGTTCCTGAGCTGCCAGGATGAGCGCTTCAGTGCTGTCCTGTAGGCCAGCCCTTTGTAGCCATTGGTAGGACTTCTTGATATCAGCCACTTCAGTTATGGTCCGGTGGTACATCCCATGCAGGGGTTTGTCCTCCCTTGTGGATCTGTCCTCCAGCACTGTATCCTCTGCTCTCCATTGCCTGAGACATTCACTGAGCACACTGTCATTTGGGGCCTTGAGCTTGATGTATTCATGCATCTTGGATGTTTCATCCAGCATAGTGGCTTCTACGCTCACTAGTCCTCGACCTCCTTCATTGCGGCTAACACACAGTCTGAGGATACTGGATTCGGGATGGAACCCTCCATGCATGGGGAGGAACTTCGTGTCTTAACATCTGTGGTCTGTATCTCTTCCTTTGGCCATTTTATTATTCCTGCAGGGTATCTGTCTTGGTATTGCCATTGGGCTGGCTTCTCAGGACTTGCCTTACTTCTTGGAGGTATTTGGCTGTTGCAGCTTTCCTTGTTGCCTGCTCCAGGTTGCCATTTGCCTGCGAAATTCCAAGGTACTTGTAACTGTCCTCGATGTCTGCTATTGTTCTTTCTGGGAGTGAGACTCCTCCTGTGTTGACTACCTTGCCTCTCTTATCCATCCGGCTACATTTCTCGAGCCCGAATGACATCCGAATGTCAGTACTGTAGATCCTGGTGGCATGGATCAGGGAGTCAATGTCACGCTAACGCTTAGCATATAGCTTGATGTCATCCATGTAGAGGTGACTGATGTTGGCCCCATTTCTGAGTCGGTATCCATAGCCAGTCTTGTTGATTATTTGGCTGAAGGGGTACAGACCTATGCAGAACAGCAGTGTAGTATATAAAATGAGTAGACATTTTTCTTGGAAATTAATCATTAAAATCTATCAAGTAGACCAAAGAATCAAAGAAAATTCAAGGGAGTGTGGTCACACATTTTTCATTGGAAAAACAGCACCCAACAGTACAAATTAAAAAATGTGCAAATAATTTGTTTTGTCATTTAATGTGTTATAAAGAGATGAGGGCATTTATCAAAATGTGATTTGTAATAAGTATCTATTCAGTTTACTTTTTTGTGATTTTTTTTTTTTTTTTTTATCTTTATTTAGCTGCTTTTATAGGTGCATCAGTCTACCTTTGTCTCTGAGTCATTGTTATAAGTGTCCTGCGTGAAGCAAACCAAAATTAAAGAAGTTGTGGAATTTTTTGAGATTCCCTGGCCAACTAAATTCAGTTTAGTGGTTTCTCCCAATAAATGCTACCTTTGTTTTTTCTAATTAATAGGACTTTATTTTATTTTAATGTCTAGTCCCATTTGTACTCAAACTCACTGTTGTGCTATTTTCTGAAAAATCCTGCTGGGAGGTTGTGTAAAAACATGATAGCAGAAATGCTTTACTATTAATAATAATTTTTAATATTTCTTATCTCAATAAATGTAACCTTGGCTTTTATGGTTTTCTCTTGAGCAGTTTTAATCTACTAATTGCTCTTAAAAATATGCAAATAAAGTGTAGGAGAAAATAAAATTTGCCAAAAATGAAACACAAATGTTCAAATATGGGTAAAAGCAGAAATTATAAAATAACCAGAAAAAATATGCATATTGATAACTGCAAATAAAAGCTTGAACACTTTGCTTTAGAAGACATTGGTATAAGGATCATTTTTGTGTGGTTCACGTTAATCCTTTGTGTACAAAATGCACAATTGTCAAGCACAACTGTCCTAGGGGAAAGGGGAGAGCAGCAATATGTTGAAGCTGCCAAAGTTCTGTTCAGCCAGTATCAAACACATCCATTACAGTGACTCAATAATATGCATTTAAAGAATTAGCTTGGAGTCACTGGGTGAAGTGCTGGAGATGTACGGATAATCCGTTTTACTCCATTAGTGTCATTTAACACTTTAAGGGAAAAAAGAGGATTTCTTTTGTGTTTGCTTTACTTTGTAACACTGCACACATTTCATTTTGTTTTAGCTGCATTTTTACAACACCCGCAGACAATACATTTTCAATCGTAGAGGAGAAGTTGAGAGATTTTGATGATGTTTTGGTAAACTTAGCGCAAACTTCAAGGTTTTTGTTTATATTGCATCAGTTAGGAGAAAAATGTAAGGATATTTTCTGTATGTGGAATTAGTCTCAACATTTTCCTTTGAACTGAAGAAGACTACAGCAACAAAAACACAAAATCCGAAGCGTACATGCTTAGGGCATAGGCTGCCTAAAAAATGGTCAGAAAAAGCTCAAAATCACCTTAAATAAAAGATGCAGACATTGAACTTATGCAAAGCAGTGCTGATGATTATGTTTGAATCTAAATCAATTTAGCTTCATCCAAAATGATCCCTTTAAAGGAAAGATTTTGTGACCCACTTGTTTGTATCGAGTTCATTTAAAGCAGGGTTCTAAGTATTGGCTGCTTATGGAAACTTGACTAAGTGACCCCTTCCCCTCTCAGTTTTCAAACAGGAAGTACCCGCTGGTTCCTAGAAGCCTAAATCCCATAGACTTCTATTGAGGAATAAACAGCCATTACTCAGTCCTTATATTTGTCAGAATAACCATTCTTGCTCTACTGCTTTTTATGTATTTATTTTTTAAAATATGTTCTTGTTAATCCTAATTTTTTTCATATTTTTTCTGTTGTACAAGTTATTCAAGTAATAAACTTGACAATCATATACTTCAATAAAAATATGTGGTCTCCTGTCAAATGTTGGAAACGTTTGAAAGATTCTCCTGAGCCCTCATTCAGTGGTGTGGGGGGGTGTGACCTTCCAACAAGCTCACCCCTGATTGGCAAGAGCAATGATGAGAATGCTAACTCAGTATACGGTCAGTGGTGCTAAGCATTTTGAGTGGAATAGATGTTGTCCAAGCTAAAAATAGTTGTCTGATAGTTGTTGTAGCATAACCATTAAGGGCTGACACATGACTGGGATCTGTCAATCAAAAGGCCCTGCCACCATTTTATCGGTGGTTCAGAAAAATTTGTGAACAAATTTGATAGAAACTTTGGTGAATCCAATATAGCAGAATATTCTATTTGACTCTTATTTGGTCCAAATGAGAAATGTGAGGCAACCATAACTGGTTCTTAAACTCTATTTGGGATCTATTGCAAAGTTCAACTTCAAAAATGATAACAAATAACCAAGTTTACTCTCAGAAATTGCAAAAAACTTTTTTAAAGAGCTGGCCAGTGACTGAGTTGCAAAAAGACGGTGACATTTTGTTTGAAACATTAACGTATCGAGTTCACACTTCTAATGCTGATGGATCCTTTTCAGTTGTCCCAAGATGATATTGATATTGGCAACTTCAGATGAAAGCTTTCTCTGCTTTGGAGCTAATTATTGTTGATGAAAATGACTAACTGTCACATTTGTCTTCTCTGTGGTATTGAGGCCATTGTGGTGTATTGGGTCTAATTGTAGCTAGTAGCAGAAGTTGTTATGTGGCATGTTGTAGCGGGTTGGAGCTAATTTTAGTTGATAGTAATGGTTCCAGTCTGTGTACACAGCCTGAAGCACATCAAGGCTGTGCTGTCACAGAGTACAACACACATACAGATCTGGTCTGTATGACGGTCCAATCTTTCAAGCCCTTTTCTTTTTCCGTCTTGCTCTTCAGGTAAGGGAAGACGCAATGTCATTATATGTTATTAATAATAAAAATTAAACGTATTTTTGTTCTATTGACAGAAAGTCCTCTTAGATTTGAAAGTTGCCATCATCACTGCATTAATGAACTTCAAACGTCACAGAGGAACAGCACAGATGGAACAAAGTTAGGTCAGTTGGTGCTTCTTTGGCTGTGATTTCAGCTTCACTGCTTTACCACAGCGATCTGTAGTTTTCCACTGTGAGTGTGTGTGTGTGTGTGTGTGTGCAAGCAAATGATGAATTCTGACTGGGTGTGGTGAACATCAGATGAGATTTTCCTCTGGTCCCTGCTCCTTCTCTCTCTCTCTCTCACACACACACACACACACACATATATGTGCAGACGCATATAAAGCGAGTGCCAGGGCTGGTTTAGGCGTGGGCCCTTGTAGACATAAATTGCTTTATTTTAATAGTCGTTCAGTGGAGAAAAAGAGAATACAAGAGAACAGTAAATGCCATGAAGGCCAGAGAGAGAAAATAAAATGCAAATTTCTGCCTCTCGAACTTCAGAGTTGTAAAGAAAATGAGTCCCTTTGCAATGTGTTTATGTAAATGTGCATGTGTTTGTTTATGCTCATCTGATTACTTGCTTTTAACTACATTCCCTGACATTACATCAACACACACATGCTATAATCCTCTTTCAAACTAATCATCAGATTATTCCGACATACTCACCTCAATCTGCTCACAGTCCATTGATCCAACAGCCATCAGCTCTGGGTTTGATGAGTCTGATTACTTTGTTTACAACCTAACACACACACACTTGCAAACACAGGCAGGGCACAGGTCAATGAGTTGACTGTGTTTACAACTGAATTTGAACCAAACGACCGCAGATAAACACGCTCTCACACAGATTTTTCGAAAATAACGCACTATCTGCCTGTCACGCCTGTTGCGCTCATCGCGACCGCAGTTGTTCTCTTTTAAAACAAAAGAAAAGATCATAGCTTAACATGAAACACATGGGTTAGTCTTTGCAGAGGTTATGAGGCAAGAAAAAGGAAAAAACAGGAACAAAGAAAACAAAAACAGATGAGAATTTTTCTGTCACTGTAATATACAAATGTTATTGGATGTTAGTTTTGGGGAAGGTAATTGAATATTTAACAGAAACGATGAGCATTAAAGAAGGGTTAAATGGAGAAAAAATGGGCCATGAAGCAAAACATTAGGAAAAATAAGAGAATGAAGTATATTGGATGAAAAAAAAAGAAGTAATTTGGAAACTGGAGGGAATGATTTCCTGTCTGCAGCTTCCCTTATCCATCTCTGTGATATGGGATGTTTGGTTTGATGTGGTTGCGTGTTGGCCATTCTCCCCAATGCATTCTATGTCTGCAAACAAGCCCCGCTCTCGCTGTCTCTGTCTCTCTGATATGGTTTCTGTTTTGATGTGGTCATGTGCTGAAGATTCTCACAAATGGTTTCCATAACAAGCAAAAAAAGATTTGCTCTCCAGTTTGAGAGTGGGAAAAAAACAAAAAACAAAAAGACAGATGGGGTTGTGTTGCAAGGATCCGTCCAAACCACCCAGAAAAAAAATTCTCACGTCTAAGATGTTCAGTGATGAAAGTCTTCCGGGAATTCCCGGAAATCCGGGTTTTTGAGCAAACCGAACGTACTTTCCGGGAAATAAAGACCTGATCTCTACGGACAAATCGCTTTCCGGATTAAAAAATGGTCTGAAATCAGCTAATTTTAGCTTTATTTTCTATATTTCTCCGCAGATCGCTTCCTCTATGGTCGTGGGCATCTCTCGTCTTCCCGGCCTAATTGACCAATGACGGGACGTTTTAGTTGCTTTCGGATGCGTCGACGGGTCTGATTGGCTCTGTCTGCACCACGTGGTCAGCGTGACTCGCTTCCCTAGAGACCAAAACTGGCGGACCCCCGCTAAACTTTCACAAACACATCTGAAGAGTTTACGATCAAATTTGTGTTAAAATAATGGCAGGCATCGTCATTATTGAGCGTGGTCACGACCTCAGTTGTGAGAAGACGATAAAAAACAAATTGAAGTGGTCTTGGCTGGAAAAAAAAGATTTTTAAGGTAGTGTAGGTCAAATACTTTTTTGTGTAAAATAATCTCAAAACCACATTTTGAAATAATTTCAATTTTAGTTTTGAGTTTCAGTTTTTATTTTGAATACATTTCTTTATCTAATTTATTTGTATTTCCTAATTACCATGATTTAGTTCAGTATAGTTGACATTAATTACAAGTATTTGATGGTTTGGACCCGCACTCCCTTAAAAAATAATGTTTACAATGTTTAGCTTAGTTTGTATGTTTGTTTTGATATTTCCCAGATTACTTAGTATTGGTGTTAAAGAATTGATGTATTATGTTATAGAATTATAGTTTAAAGCAGATCCCATATTTTGATGTAATTATAGTTTGAGAAAACAGTGCAAGTGGATGTTGTACATCAGTCATTTCTAAAGCAGAAATAATGTATAAATAACTGAGGTATTTTCATAGAATATCATAGTTACTGGTGTTCTTTTTGCCATTTGGGGCTTTGATGTTACTATATTTTAGCAATTGTATGTTTTGCAGCTTTAAGGAAAAGCGTAGATTGTAGGATTGTGTTACTTTGAGCAATTTTCCAAATTCTTTTTTGGGACCAGCAAGTCCTTAATGGAGAGTCAAACTAGGGGTTTGAATGACAAATCATGATGCTCCAATTAGTCTTAGTTTCTTGATAAAGAAGTGAATAACTAGCTGCCAGAATGCACCAGAATGCATCTAAGACCATGTATTTTTCCAAAATTTCGCTCTGTGCCCGCCATATCGCTCAAAGAAAAGTTCAGGGATTTTTTCCTTACCTGACTTTCATCACTGGATGTTTCTGGTTTGTTGTGTCTGATGTCTTTGATGGGGCTTGCAGTTGAGGATTGTCACATGTGCCATCTTTGTAAGATGTTTGTAAAAGAAATGAAAGCTTCACCTTATGTACAGGGTAGGTTATTTTTTTCCAGAAAATGTATTTGTGCTTGTTCTGCATTACCTTGTTTCTTGTGGTTGTGCTGGAAGTAGGAATGTACCGATTCATTTTTACTACGGTTCCATCACAATTTGTGGTTGCTGATACAATTCATCGTCGATTTTGGATCATTTGAACGGTCCAGGACATCAATAGTGAAAAAAATTCAACCAGTGTGACTCAGAGATAAATACCTGGTACTGAACAGTGCTGTTAAAGTTTTCTTTGTATTTCTCGCAAGATAATCAAGTGTTAATTAAATATTTGTACAAACAAACAATTAAACGAGAATTACTGGCAAACCCAATCATATTTTAGTTTCCTAAAGTTTGGCCCAATGGAGGGAACGTTATTGGAACATTCTACCTTCTGTTCTGTCATTTTTATACAAAGAAAATGTAAAGACATTAAAGGAAATGTTTTGCTTGTTGTTGCTTTCCAGAGATGGTGAGGAAGAAGAATCCCCCTATCCGGAGTGTAGGAGGTAAGGAGGAAGAGGAAGAAGAGGGGGCGAGGCAAGCAGGAGAAGAAGAGGAGGAAGGAGAGGAGGACAGAGTGGGAGGGGAGGCCAAACGAACAAACCTATCTTCTGAGCCTGATGCCTCCGAGCGCATTCGAGGGGATGAGGAGCAGGAGGAGGAAGAGGGAGAGAGCGAGTGCGTCTCCTCATCTGTTTCACCCTCATCTGTTGGTGATCGCAACTGCAACGATGAGCGAGGGGGGAGAAGAGCTGTAGGGGGGAGGGCTAAGCAAGGCGAGGCAACTGTGGCGGAGAGACCGGAGGGCCTGTCGGAGTCTGAGGACGGGGAGAGGGGCGCCGAGGAGAGAGAAAGGGGTCCCAAACACAGAACCAAAGCAGATCATCTCTTTGCCCCCCTCCTGCTGTCCAGACAGGAAGGAGGGGAGGAGTCCACAACTGACACTCTCCGACTCGCCTCCAGCCCCTCTCCCAAACTTCAGGACTTTAAATGCAACGTGTGCGGATATGGTTACTACGGCAACGACCCCGCTGACCTGGTGAAGCACTTTAGGAAGTATCACCTTGGTCTGCACAACCGCACACGACAGGATGCTGCCCTCGACACACACATCCTGGCCCTACACAACATGGCACCAAGTTTAGGTAACTTCTGTTCTTCATTTTCAGTCATCAGGTTTTTCTTACTTGTTTTGGTGCTCAATAAACTGAACAGTATAAAATAACAGTAAATGTAATAGGTGTCTATGAAGCCAAATTGAATGAAAATACCACCTAAAATCCCATTTATGTACAGGTTCAAAACCTTCTGGCTACCAGGTGACAATGTTCAGATCCTGATTTATAAAGAATTACAGATAAAGCTTCAGTTATATTCTCTGAAATAAACAGAGTAGGGAATTTAAAATAATTTCCCAGTTGCAACCAAAGATTATAGATAGTTGGTTGTTTTTCATAAAGTATTCTTCTTGAGAGCATTAGCAGCTTCTTTCTGTCTCCTAATCTTGTTCTGTTGAACTCTTTTTGGTGTTTCTGATTTCAGATATGCAGGTCGGACAAGGACAGAGAAGCCAAACCAAAGAGCCGGGAAAGATGAGAAAAGATTCTCAGAATCCACAGCACAGGACAGTTGTGATGAACGGCACGTACGACGTACAGGTAAGCACCGTCAAGACACGGTGAAGACAGGATTTAAAAGGGCTAAACTTGGTTTGCCTTGTACAAAAAAACTGTCCATCACAGAAAAAATAAGCCAAAAACATAACCATGTGTTTTAAACTCCCACCCTGATCAGCTTTTGATCTACTGTATGTATTCATCTTAATCCATTTTAATGACAACTGCTGTTCCACTGGAAATGCTAAAGCTGCTGTTCTTCTGTGTCAAGTCTGTTTATTTAATCAGATGATGAACAAATCAGAGGACGATGACAGTGATTACAGCTCTGATGTTAGAGACTTTAGCACTTCTTAGTCTTGAACAAAATATTGGAAAAAAACCACTAATGGTTTCTGGGATTGCCTTTGTGTGCATCTGGATTATTTTTGACAAACCCTAGGTTACTGATGAGCATTTCTTTTCTGTTATAAAAAAAAAAAGAGCTTTAAATGAGTTGTTTTCATGTGTGCAGAGAATAGGCAAAGAGTTTAATTTCATTCACAGGAACATTCTGTAATAGGTCTAACTTGCATAATGGACTCAAGTCAAGTAAGAAATAGAAAATCCACCAGGCTTAAATCATCGTTTTTAAGAAAAAAGAAGTAAAAGTAGAGAAAAAGAAGAAGTTGAATGAAAAGGCTCTTTATTCTCTCATTCCCTCACTCAATTTCTCTCTGTCCTGCCCACATTTGGAAAATTCCATGCTGTCATTTGCTAAGACAGAAACCCCTGTCAACCAATAATATGTTCAAAAAAGCTCAGAGCAAAGAGGTTGGGGGAAAAAGGAGGGATAACCTGGAGAAAGAGATGATGGAAGAAAGGGGAGAAGGTACTGCAAGAGGCAGACAGGAGCAGGGGCTAGAATCTGCTGTTTGGGAGTGTAATGAAACAGCTGTCAGGCATATTTAACTTTCTTTTCCTCTCTATGTTCTCCATTTGTCTCTTCTGTTATACATATTGGTCGTCTTTACTTTTTCCGCTGCTCTGCCTCCTGTCCTGAATCACTCTGATTCAATTGAAATTATTTTTCTTGTTTGTTTGTTTCTCTTTCATGTTCTGCTGTTTTATCTTTCTGTCATTTCTCCTCACTGAATCCCTTTACGACAGGCCTGCCAGCTTTCGCCGCACTGCTTTCTGCTTGTTAGTTGAGTCAGATGTCTTCTAAATGACCCAACACCCCTAAGCCTCAGTCACAACTGCCGTCATGGACGGATAGGGGCTTTCTTTCAAATCTGTACATGACAAGCAGGAGACTTGCACAAAATAGCAAGATCATAGACTGTGAGCCTGTAGAGCGAAAAGGTTCATGCACATTTTTTTCTACGAGCCTTCAGCAGGCAACAGGTCGAAACCAACACTTAATACATTAAACTAGGGCAAATAAGCAGAAGTAGGTCAGACATTTTACCTTTTTCCAACCTCCCCAAATCCTTTGCAAAGAGCCTGTTAGGATAAGTGTGCTCTCCTTGTGGGCTTCATATGTATAAGTCTGACTGTTGGAAATGAGGAAATTAGACAATAGTTTGTGTGGGCATCACCTGCACACATTGTGCGTGTGACATTCTTGTGCAGTCTGTCAGGAGCCAGTACGCACACCTCACTAACGGCTACAGTGTGTGTCGCACATCGTACAACAGAATCACCAGTGCATGCAGCTTACATTTGTTGTACAAATACTTCACCATACACTTACCCCTCGCACAACAGTTGTGTTCCATTTTCATGATGTCCCTTGAGGTGACCGCACCAGCCTCAAGGGAACTGCAAGACACACCAGTGCTCCCCTTAACATACATCCACAGGTCCTGACTGCCCAGATACCCATAGCAACCACACAAATCAAACTGGGGCTTAGTCCAGGAAATCAGCAGAGCGACGTGTAGGGATAGCTGGCAAACAGGCAGGGTAATAGATCTTGACAACCAGGGTTGGGAAGCCCTACTTTACAACGGGGCCAGTTCAGTTTCCTCTATTTGTATGGAAATAAAACCAAAGATATGATTCCATCTCTTTCTCATTTCATAGTAGCAAACATGGTTTTACCTCTGGCCTTTTACGACAGTCCGATTTTAATCTTTTGGAAGTTGTAAACAATAACCACTAATGCACCGTTTAAAAGAAACCACAAACTGTTTTTTAGGGTATTTATTGACCTAGTTTGAAAAACATGCAAACTTAATTTTGACATTCATTTTTTCTTTTCTGTTTGGTTTTAGGTGACGCTTGGTGGAATGTTGATTGGTATCGGACGCAAGACCTCTGACTGCCAGGGAAACACTAAGTATTTCCGCTGCAAATACTGCAACTTCACATACATGGGCAGTAGTTCGTCTGAGCTTGAGCAGCACTTTCTGTCCTCGCATCCCAACAAAGTCAAAACCCCTCCAACCACACCTATGACTGCGGCCAACAACCTGGTAACTCACGACAACCAGCTGAAAGGTAGGATCCAGAACAGCGAGAGCGTTGAGCGAGTGGCGGTACGAGCCGATGATGATGCCCTGGCTGGATACTGCATCCCAGGTGGGGCGTGCTCAGACTCCCTAGCCTGGACTGGGGAAGATGGTCGAGGAGCTACGCAGGCGTATTACTTGTGCAAATCTTGCAGCTGGAGTTGTGAGTGGTCAGGAGGTTCAGCAAAGCTTTTGGAGCACTATGAACAAAGACATCGAGGGAGTCCAGGAGGAGCTGTGAGCCCCAACAACACTATTTCTGCTGGGACAGAAAGAGGAGGAAGAAGAGATGGGGTAGAGAAAGACTATGTGGTGTTCAAAAGTTGCAAAGATCAGTTACCTAACCCATCCAGCACCAGCAAAGGTTTACTTACCTCCCTTTTCTCCTATGATGCTCCTATGATACCACACTGATCTGCCTGCCAAAAGCATCAAGAATATTTTGCTTTCAACTTGGTTTTGTTTTCTTCTACCAGGGGACCCAAACTGCAGTGATTCAGACCCAGTGGTGACCAGTTACAACTGTCAGCTTTGCGATTTCCGTTACTCCATGGCCCACAATGCTGACGTGATAGTGGTTGCTCCCTTGCTGCTGCACTACCAACACAACCACTCCATTCATCGTTGCTGCATTCAGCATTGCGTGTATTGTCCTCAAGGCCACTGTCAGCCACATAAGCACCTCGGGGAGGTGAGATATACCAAATATAACATGTGTTGGGTTTCTTTGCAAGTATATGTAAAACAATTACCATATTTTTCGGACTATAAGTCACTCCAGAGTATAAGTCGCATCAGCCAAAAAAATTCATAAAAAGATTGTTTAAGATGCTCAGGAGTACAAGTCCCATTTTTGGGAGAAATCTTTTTAACAAAATACAGGAAGAACAGATGTTCCTCTTGAAAGAGAAATTCATAATGACAGAAAAGATAATAAAATAGTAGATTGACTGTTCACTAAATCCTTTGAATTCTTCCCCCTCTGTCTCACTTCTGAACAACTCTGCCAAGCTTGGCGCAAAGCTACGTTCACGTCGGGCTCGGAATTGCGCTTTCAGGGGACTGATTCCAATAAAAAATGTCTATGTGAACATTCATAAATGCCCATTTCAGGTTCTGCGTTTTAAACCTTTACATGTTGCTATACAGGTTTTCAGGCTCTACGTACGAGCAGCCATTCAACGTACAATAAAAGCTAAACCATTGATTAAATCATTGATTATGAAGGAGAAATTCATAATTGCAGTTTATGCCTGACCATACTTTTACCACACCAAGTCTTTCACATATTGGAATAGAGCTGTGAAAGAAAAAGCCGAAAGACACCTTTTTCAGCTTTGCACCACTTCAAAATTTCGCACCAAGCCTTTTCCAACTGTCAGTACATGCGCTAACAGTCCAGTGTGAACACTGTAAAGTATTTAAAGTAAGTGCGTTCAAAAATGCCTGTTTAGCGCGTTCTTGAACAGGCATGTCGGTGTGTTTGTAGCATTTGACTGAGTAGCGCATCTTGTTCTGCAAATACTGAGGTCCCCCTAAAGTGCCCTCTAGCAGTTTTAACTTTTATTTATTTTAAATCACATGAAAGTCGCCCCAGAGTATTTTGCACCCCAGCCAAGCTATGCAAAAAGAACAAGAATTATACTCAGAAAAATACTTTAAATACACAAGCACGTGTAACGTAATTAGTTCTAATTAGTTCTTACTTGAATTTCCCTCACTTATTCTAATCTACCCACACAGAATCCCTGCTCTATTATGTGCCAGCTGTTAAACAGTGCAGATGCAGCAAAAAAAGAAAAAGATTTATGCAAAAAAAATGGTTAACTTGGTTTCTATTATTGATGCTACATGCCAAAATATCAGCAGCAGGCAGGCTTTCAAACTGGTGTTTGCTGCTTATTCATCTCCTTAGGTATCCCATCCCTTTGCCTGTCGGAAGTCCACCTGTCCTAAATGCTGTTCCAAGTTCCCTCAGCTCACCAAACAGCAAGATGCCATCACTTCAAATCCCACAACCAGCACCTCGCCCTGTGTGACCCCTCCTAACCAGAGAGGCGACCCTAGTGTAATTTCTGGTCCGACCTTTCGGCTCTCTGACCCTGCACATCCTGTTGTCACCCAAGGTATGGGTAATTGGAATTGCATGACTACATGCTGTTGTGATTTGCCCCGTTACTCATTTTTAAAGCTCTTTATTTCCTTTAATTGTGGGTTTCTGACTTTTCACACTTTTTCTAGGCGTCACCCACTTGTGTGATCAGTGTGCGTTTGCCACAACGGATATTGATGTATTGCTGCAACACTATGAAAGTTGCCACACTCTGATCAACCTGAAGGGGGTCGCTCCACGAGTCAAAGCTGAGGAGAAGGCTGAGGGAGACAAGGAGGAAGGAAAAAGAAGAGGACGAGAAAGGCAATACTCGTGTGCAAAATGCCACTTCATCACAGAAGTAGAAGAAGAGATTTTTAGACACTATAGGTGAGCCAAAAATTCAAAAAGTGGGTTTTAGAATTGCTCTGCTAGATTCTTTTTTTTCCTTGCTAAGATTAAAATATTAAAGCCTATTAAATAAATCTTATCCTGTACCTTCATGCAGTTTCATGAAATGTCTGAGGCTGGGTGTTAAAAGAGGCAATATTCCAGTTGGTCTTTGATTAATTATCCACAAATAAAAGGTAGCTGCCTTAAAAGTTTCCATTTGCATGTCAGGAAGATGATTAAGAATCAACTGCTTTGGTGCAGCTGTAGTTCTCTCTTTTTTATGTGCTACATCATCCAAGAAATGGTAACTGAGTACAGTCATTTGTAGCAGTAGCCTCTTTTTTTTTCTTCTTCTAAAAATTAAAGATGCTTTCAGATCTGATTTAGACATTCTGATGGGAAATCCTCTTTTACTTAATCACATACTTCACAAATTCAAAGACAAACATCACAGATTGGTAGCAAGGCTTTCTTTTAAAGAATAGCTACACTTGCAATGTAATTTTTGGAGCACACGCTGAACCACTTTCATTTCACTCCATATAATTGGTCTTTTGGAGAAATTGGAGGACTGTAATCATTAGATGTTGGTCTCACTGCATCTAGGAATCTTAACTTTAAGTGCGACTCAATTCCTACGTTTAGTCCAGATGCAAATTAGTTTAGTTTCCATTATGGGGTTTTCAGTCTTTACAGCTCATTTCAAGCAGATCAGTCAATTATTTCTGTCACCATCCTGTGTCAAAGTAAACATAGACGGTGCTAAAAGTAGCCAAGAAAAATCATGTTGGAATCTAAAAATCTCGAAGGATCAATTTGCTATTATCATTTAGCTCCATGTGGGATCCAAATTCTTTCTTCGTATTTAAATATTATGTTACACTTATCCAGTGTCCACATTCAGATATCCAGTTTTTCAAACCATCACAGCTCAGCTAACTCTTGGAACTTTCCTTTTGCTTTAAGTGTAGTCTGTACCATCGCTGTTTAGTTAAGAGCTATGGACCAGCTGTTAAGCCATTTTAACCACATAAAAAAAAGAGAAAATGGAGGAGATAATATAGATCTGCACCATCACGCTTTTTTGTTAAGCAAAAAAAAATTCAGATCTGATGCTTGTGTCGCTCCAGGCGTGCAAGATCAATAAGTTACTGCTAAATGGCACATAATCAATGCAGATGCCTAACCTATTTCACAATTCTACCATATTTGATTTGATTTAAAATGGTTTATTTCAAATCAAATAAGAATAAGACACAACAACAATACGATCATCAGTTATACATTCATACAATGACGAATCAAACTTAGGATATTTAGACATAAAATTAAATATTGCTTAAAAGGGAGTGGAAGGAAGCGAACTCATATAATCCCACCCCTGTTCTACTGTAACCTTTTTATTACATTATTCATCATTATCCGGTTCATAACTTTTATCAGACAGAATTAAGAATCCTGAAGTATCACTAAAGCACATGACAAAGATGAATGACTTAAATTATTATGGAAAAGAATAACTTTTAGAAATCAACATGGCAAATGAAGATCAGTTATTCAAAATACTGTATATGCATATTATGTTACTTATAAAAGTCATGTATATGATTAATAAAAATAATACTATATCGGTAAAATAAACATAACACTGTTTCAAAAAATTTCTTAGCAAAGTTTGATCAAGTATCAAAAGTTAAAATATGTGCAAAATTATGTTACATTAGGAAAAATAATGAGTCAATTTTTGGAGCAAGTGAAGTAATATCATTAGAAATCAATCAGTTTCACTATTTTCCATAATTAATTAATCATTTATTTCATTTTTATTATTTGATTATTGTTTTTATTTATTTTTTTATAATAAGGTAATGCTGTGAAATAGAATAAAAAAGGGTCCATATTCTGTCGAATGACCAAGGTTGGTATTCCTTCTTCTGATTAACAGCTGTTCTTCTGGGTTTGATTTGATTTGATTTTGATTTGAAATGGTTTATTTCAAGCAATCAAATAGGAATAATACACAAAAACAATACAATCATCAGTTATACATTCATACAATAACTAATCAAACTTGGAATAATTAGACATAAAATTTAAATATTGCTTGAAAGGGAGTGGAAGGAAGCGAACTTATACAGTCCCACCCCTGTTCTACTGGGTTTAAATAAAGTTTATATAGTTCTGTTCGCTGTTATGTCTGCAGACATTAGATATAGGTCCATATCCTCCTTCAGCTGATATCTATTTTCTTTATGAAATAACACGATCGAGCCTTTACCTATCCCTCAACTGTTCCAATGTATTTATCTCAATGGGGTTGCAGAGCATCTGTATGTGTTTCACACCAGATGGAGCATTAAAGCTGTCTTGAATTTATCCCAGTACAAGCAATAAAAAGTAGTTTTAGAGATGATTTTTTTTTTTGTCAAAACTAAAATGTAAGATAAAATGTTAGAGGGGGATCAAAATTAGAAAACAACCCCTAAAACAACAGATAAACACAAAAAAGGGAAGAAGTGAGTGGTAGAAGGCAGGCCAACAAGGACACAACTGACCCTTCAGGCACTTAGCAAACTTTTTCTTGGAGCTTAAATTAAAGAAAATGTAAAGGAAGCCAACATTTTCCACAAGTTAGAATAACAAAGCTGTAAATGTTTATATAAGGTTTTTAATACAGAACAGAGCAACTTAGTGGCAAATGCAGTTAACAGAATAAACAAGTACACTTTGATGACTTATGATAGACAATACAACCCTGTAAGGAGTATTTATTTATTTATTTAATTTAATGTTTGGTTTGATTAAGCTTCTCAAAAAAATAGTTTCTAAAGTTTTGGAACCTGCCAAACAATAGCCACCTGTTTGTTTGATGAAATGTAAATGATAGGACATCACCAGAGATGAACAGACCAACAAAAATAGATAATAATGCTATTTCCCCTCTGTCGAAATAAACAAATTAGCTTATCAGCTTATTTCATCGCTTACTGTAATTTGAGGATGTGAAAATAAAATAAAAATTCCACAAATACTTAACTTAACCTCTTTGAAATGTATGACATGGACTCTTAAATGCTAAAATAGAACTATTATAAATTCTAATCTGAGTTAAATTGAGGCTTGGTGCGTCTATGACTCTCTATAGACTTGCCTTAAGTGTTTAAACTACTTTTGTTGCCTTTGGACCAGATAATTAACAAAAGATAAGACGTTGACAGAAAAACATACAGGGTTTTTAAAGTAAACGTGAAGCTGTAGAGGTCAGAAATACTATTTAGAATGTAATAAAAAAAATACCGTGCTTCTCTCTTTGTGCGTTATTTGATTTGGTTATTAATATTCTTTTGAAGTTCTCATGGATTTCAATCCTCCCAGTGTGGATTCATTTAGCCTAATGGAAAAGAAAAAGCTCACTGACTGACATCAGAAACAGCCTTTTTTTGAAGAGTAGCACAGAGAGCTTAGCATTCAATCTGCTTTGAAGTGTTGCTTTTTTAATACTTTTATACTTTAAATGTTAATGCAAATATCCCTTTTGATGCTGGTGATAAGAAATATGTGTGTTAATTGCTAAAGTTGTGTTATAATATAACAATTTGATTAAAAAGTGCAAGAATAGGTGATGTAGTTGGAATTTCCACCAACTTATTAACATGTTTTTCAATTAATAAAATGCAAAAATAAATGATTCCATTTATATTTAGGTTTTTTTTTATTTAAGCACATAATCTCATTTTTTGTGTATGGTGCCCATCTATGTGAGCTTTATTTTAGGTATTATTCGTGAATATTATTTTGAAATTTTACGCTGCAGTGAGTGTTTCTCTAACTGCTGCCTGTCTTGGTCAGTAATTTTAAATGTCAAGAGTTTTATTTTCCTAGTTAAGTAAATGTCAGATTCTTATAATTTAATATTCTTTTTTTTTTTCTTTGCTACATAGAGATTTGTTTAAAGGGATTTTCCCCCCTGCTCTTTATAGTGTCCTACATTTGAACATATTTTTTTTTTAAATCTTGGGTGCTCTGAAAAATGTATGTTGCAAATCAATAACACGCCATCATTGGAAATAAGTCAAAGGAATAATATAGTAGTTTTTTGAGCAAATTATGTCACTTTACCAACTTATTATCCTATTTTAGCATGGTTGGTTTCATACTACCACAAAAAAACCCTAATTAAATGGAGTTTTAGAGTGTGTTTTGTCTGTTTTGTTGGTGTTACTGTGTTTGACAGCACCCTCTTAACATTTCTTATACTATTTCAGTGTACATTTTTTTGCCTGCACTTACCCAATCAATCTCAGCCATAAACAGCAGTTCAAGATTGCAATATAAATAGTTTATTGATTTCACTTGTTGGCCCACACAAGAGGCACCGCTGCTGGCATCTGTGCCAGGAAAAACCCCAATGTGGTGTCTGAGATGTAGAGGTGATTATTCAGGGCTTTGCCAACAGGAAATGAAGGTGGTTTCTTGATGGGTTATTCAGTGCTTGTCATTCAGATCCATTTATATTTCTCACTATTCATAGGTCATTTATTGTAATTCAGCTGGATGGTGAGTCACTTGTTGGCTCCAAACTCTATGAAATGTTGCCCTTGTGGTTGAAAAAACCAAGTGCTTTTTTTCATTGACTTGTTTTTTTTGGGTGACGTTGCTTTAGATTGTGAGCAGTTTTACTCGCTACCTATAGAACTGAAAGATAGTTGATAAAGACAGATACTTTCCAGTGAGTTAAGATTGATTTCAAAATCTGTTTACCTAGCTTCAATTATAGTATTTGATCAAGTCCACACCGATCATCTTTTGATCTATTTTAAGTGATCCGATTGGTCTTTTCATTATGATAATGCCGTTTTTAGGCAATTTGAAAAAAAGAAAATACCCAGATTAATTTTCTTTATATATGTCTTCCATCATCAGATTAATACCACGAGAACATGCTAATAACACTAAAAAGATAGTTTTCATCGTAGTGGGCCTTTACGTGTTTGTCCTTAGGTAAGTGAGACTTTAATGCTGTGTTCTTCTTGCAGGCGTGTCCATGCGTGTTGTCGTTGTCGACACTGTGACTTCACGGCTCCCGATTCATCTGCACTTCTTGACCATTTCAACTCTTCCCATTGTCACGACTCGACTCCCGCGTCGGGATCGTTGCCCACCACGCTGACTCCATCGCTGACGCTCTCGACCAATGGCTGCTCAGCTCCTTCTACCTTAGCCATTAAAGAAGAAAGCAAGGGGGACCTGCGCCTCCTCTACTCTCTCGCACCACCTGAGGGAGGATTGGCAGAAGGAGGCAGAGAGGAGGCATGCAGGGCAGTAAAAAGCGAAAGGGGGGACGACAAAGAAAGAGAGCGAGAAAAGGGCTGGGTTCTTGGGGAGGCTAGAGGACTGGGAGAGAGGGGGGGCGAGCAGGCCCACGGACTACTCTGGGTTCCAAAAGAACAAATGGGGCCTGAAAAAGGAGTGGACAGAGGAGCGGAAAGTCGTACCCCGTCCCTTTTCCACTCCTCCCTCTCATTATCGTTTGTTTCGCCCAATCACGATGCCTCACAGAAGAAAAGGGGCGTGGCTTTACCTGGGATGATTTACCTGGGAGACACCAAGTCATTTTTGGGAGATACTAAGTCGTATTTGGGGGAGTCCCAGCTCTCCCAAATAGGAGGAAGATCGGGAGGAAATGCTCCAAGTGGAGGTGGAGCAGAGAAGCAGAGCCAAATTGCACCCCAACAGTACACAGGTGGTGGAGGAGGAAGTGAGAGTGGTGGTGGAGGAGGACCACAGGAGGGAAAAGGAGGGCCGACAAAGGAGGAGTCCCAATCCCTGTTGCGGGTGAGTAGAACATGTGCATGCACCCCTGTTTCACCTGTCAGTGGTTTGTCTTTTACCTGCTCTCATTTACCCGCACACTTAAGTGTTTCACTGTAGCTCTGAAGAAAAGCCTTTAAGGCTTTATTTTTGCTTTTTCCCTTTCTGAGTCTGTTAGTTGTCAGGCTGCCTCTGCTAATTCGTCTTTAAGTCATCTCTTCTTTGAATCAGTTTGTTTTCCTCTTTTATCATATTTAGAAAACTTACGCAACTTTGCTCCTGCCAGTAAAATGTTAAAGGGCGTGCCCAATACATTCATGCATTCATCAGTTTTGGGATCATTTCATGACTATTTTATGTCCCCCATGAGCTGCTTTCACTTCTCGTTTTTGTTCATCGGGAAAAACTGTGACTGAGAAAGTTGCATGTTGGTATGGCAACATGGAAGGAAAGTGGCAGTTCCCATGAGTATTACCTGTCATTCAGTTCCCTCACCCTATTTTATGGACTGCAGTGCTTTTCATTCCTTGGTGATGTCACAGACTGGCAGGAATAGTTTGTGGCTGGCCAGCGCCACAGGGCTCATTTCCTTTGATCCCATTAGATCAGAAAAAACTCAAAAGCATGAGTGGGACAGCTCGGTGACATGGACACGTGTGAATGGTAGTGTTGTGGAAGAATGCTGGCGTACATAGGCGTAGAAATGCACATGTTGAGTCTAAGGCTTCTTTGTTCAGACCGGGGTGTGGCTTGTTGGATATTATACGTATATTTTTGTGTCTGTGTGAGGCAAAGGCAGCGATCCGACAGGCTGGGCGGGGTGGGAATGCAAGAGGTTTACTCATTACTGTAGGTGGGGCTCCGTGTCAGACTGAGAGACTGATGCTGATCAAAACAGCCTCAGATGAAGATGTGGAAGCAGACAGAATTTCAGCAATGTTCAGTGCCAGAGCGCCTATCAGTTTTAAAGTTTTACGCACTAAATCCCTTTAAAATCCTTGTGCTATCTTATGGGGTCCAGATGACCCCACCCTTACATTGATGTGTTCTCCCTACCATGACAAAGGTGGATAAAGGTGGAAAGATTTCATGTAATCCATGGACACCAGTGAAGATCACTAATCGTTAAAGAAAAAAGGTTCAGCGCACTGTCTAGTGCAGGGGTCGGGAACCTATGGCTCGCGAGCCATATATGGCTCTTTTGATGGTCACATGTGGCTCGCAGACAAATCTTTAATTATAGTTTTTTTTTTTCATTAGACCAGTCCTTCTCGGGCGCGATGCGATGCCAGAGGCGCGCAGTAGTAGCGGTGCTTGGAGAAAAAACTATCAGTTTACTATTATCTATTATTTCACAGAGTTTGTACCAGCCTGAAACCTGTGAATTGCCGTGCCTATAACTACGCGCTCCCGTCTCTGAGAAAGAGCGCGCAGATGCGGGGATGGGATGTGTGAGGGAGAAAGCAGAGGGTGGGGCTGAGGTGTTGTGGGGACAGGCAGCAGGTGAATCGCGCAGGGATTGTAAAAACGTAAACCCGCTGCCCGTCACTCACTGCGGCGTGTGAGTGTGTGTTTGGCTCCACGTCTGCATGTGAGCCGTCTTTGTCACATCTACAGAACATTCAGACCTACGATCACGTTTAAAGTCTCAACGCCTGAACGAAGCAGAAACTCACCACGTATCAACCAGACTAGACCATCAGCAAAACTACCACGAGAAATACTCATCATTTATTAGCAACAGAATAACAATGTTATTAAAAAGAATCCACAGACTTATTGTACTTTAAAAATGTTGAAATTAAATCAAATGCACACATTCACTTGTATATTTAGTTTTAAACAAATTGTCGCGGACTGAGTTGGATGGCTGTTGGGCCGCGTTAAAAGTTCTGGAGTTCATTGAACGCGTCAAGCAGAGCTCTGATTGGCCCTCAGTTCTGTCGCTCAGCCTGTTGTTAGGTAGTTTGGACCAATGGGGTTCAGCTATGGGCCGAATAAGGGAAATGGGAGGGCTGCAGCGGGAGCAGGGGAATATAAAGTTGGGAGAAGCGCTTTCGTGTCGGCGGGAGAGATTCAGGAGTTGCTGAATTAATTGAACGGCGTTTGTTGCGGTCTGCAGTAATCGGAATAAAGAACTTTAAAAGAGGTTAAGTCTCCGTGCCTCAGTGTGGGGAAGGGACACTACATTATTGTATGGCTCTTTCGAAATTACATTTCAAAATATGTGGCATTTATGGCTCTCTTGGCCAAAAAGGTTCCCGACCCCTGGTCTAGTGGGTCTAGATGACCCAACTCCTAATTGGTAAAGTGCCTAGGATAGCACAAGGGTTAAAGACTCACTCCCATTTTGGTGTTTTTAACATGTTCTTGAAGCATTTATCTCATAATAAAGGACATGTAGAAAACAATTCAAGATTAAAACTGCGTTTCTGAGTATTTATTCAAATCACGTCGATCAGGAGCAGATGAAAACCGGATATTTAAAAAAACTCAGCCTTATGACGCAGCTACTGCTGTGGGCGGGCCAAAATCGAGTTTTTTCCGCTCCAGTTCTAAATCCTCCACTTGCAGACAAACATCCATGTACGTTTTCATCTCCTTCATCTGACCTGCCATCTGGCTCTAAACTGCTCTGCTATGCCCGCTGTTTTTTTTTCTTTTTTGCTACACTAATGTTAGCTTAGGCTTGTGAGGGGCTTAAAACAGCAAAATATTAATTAATTAATTAAAATTCAAAAAGAGGAAGATATTGTTATCATTCCAGTTTTCAAATACCTTGAAATGACAGGTTGGCTGACAGGTTGGAAGGCATTGATTTTTGAGCTGGTCATGGTTTTATCTTGATGTGTAAACCACAAATTAGGCTCCTAAAAACTCCTTGTTGTCTTTTTCTGGCAAGTTAATGAGGCATGAAAACAATCCCTGCTCTCTTGCTTTCTCCATAATAAAAATCAAGAGTTCTAGAATTTGTTATTGTTTTAGGAGGTAGAGCATCCGAAATAAATGTGATGGCTTACAAAGAAAACAGCTGCGTTGACTGCATAAAACAATCAAGCAGAGATTGAAATAATTACTTACTGCTTATACATATTTAGTGTTTTCTAAAAATAAATAAATAAATAATCAATTCAACAGGGAGCTCATTTTGGTTTGGCTGTTTGTACAGTAAAACCTAAAACACTCTCATAACTCATTATTATTTTCCCATAGAATTTGTCATTCCTGTGTTTACCACTGAGCCTCAGAACAATGTGAACACTGAAAAAAAATATTTGAGTTTATTACTTTTTTTCTATTACAGACTTCATGGATGTGGGAATTACTTCGCTCAACTAAAGCCGTAGTCACTTAAACATGTACGGGCGGTTGAACGGTACAGGTGCTGTGAGTTTTTGAGGTTTTCTGGGCTTTTGGAGAGTCGTTCACAGGAACGTCTGGATCTTAAGGGGAGGGCAGCTGACTCGTGCAGTTTTCTTGAGGCTTGTATGGCATGAAAATGGTATGTATAATTGTTTTGTAGGTGTGTTATGGGTCTCAGGAACTACTTTTAAGGCTAATGTATGCACTTATGACATAAGAGTGAAGCCGCTGTACACAACACTCTAGTCATTAGTGAGGGGTGCGTACTGGCTCCTTACTGGCTGCATGCGCGGGGTGTGCAGCTGATAAGTAAGTGTTTGTAGGATGCCCACACAAACTACACGCTGTCTAATTTCTAAGGAGCGAGCAAAGGTATGCACTTCAACAGCACCAACGGGCCCCTTTTGTACAGGATTGGGGGGAAGGGGGTCAAAGTGAAAAATATTCATACGACGTGCCTGCATCTCACCTACCCTTACTTACCAGGCCTAGGTTAATAAAATGGATTATTCGATCTAAATCGATCCAAGCTATCAATCATTGATCCATAAAGGTAGAGATTGATCTTTATGTCTTTCTTTTACGGTCCCCTAATGCTACTCTCATGAGATTTTTGAGAGATCAAACTTTGATCGGAAGGTTCATGCAGCATTACTAATATACTTTAATAAATCTAAAGTGCTATTTTAACAACAGCAGTAAATCCAAAGTCTGCTAGCTTGATGCTAATGTATAATGGAATTTCCCATAGGTCAGCTAATACTAAAGCTCGGGCGACCTAAACGTACATTAATGACTCAATGAACAGCCTTATATTCTCACAGGCCTGAATTTTGCAAACTCTTTTAAGGAACCATTTTTCTAAAATAGGTTTTTGTGGTCTAAAGAGCAGTTTTAGCTCAAATATTCTGGAATAACTTGTAATGCTATAGCGTGAGCTCCACCTAGTCACCAAACTGAAATGCCCTCCAGGACAGGCAGAACATTTCTTTTTTTCAATTTGAGCCACTATAGAGCCTTTACAATGTTAAAGATCTGCTCATTTTTGTTGGAGCTTCTCCATTTGAGAAACAAAGTAACACTGTATGGTGTTAACAATCTCACTGGTTTATTATTTCAATAATAACATTTACAGTATGTGAACTGTTTAGTATTAATACAAATACCTTTAAAAACATATTTAGATTATTAATACCTTTCTAGTAAGTAAGTACGTTTTCTTTATATAGCGCCTTTCCCAGAGAAAATCACAAAGCGCTGAACAATGAAACACAATACCATACAGTACAATAAAAACACAGAAACAACAAATTAAATATGATGTAGAACAAAACTAAATAGAAGAAAATAAACATAGAATAGAAATAAAAATAAAACCAGTCAGCTAAAAGCATTTTTGAATAAATGCGTTTCTATGCAAATTTGGCTAAATGTGTAAACCGTGTAATTCAAAGTAAATTAAATCGAAAGAACAGAAAAATCAGTGAATTCTGGAGATTATTGGTGATACCCAGCCCTATTACGTATCCTTTTAGTTTTTCACTACAACCTGATGCCCACAGCATGCCTGTTAAAAAAAAAGCTTGAAGGTTTTGACTCGTCAGGCTGACCGAGCGGTCTAAGAAGTGCCCCATACAGGTTTGCCCGTTTTCCGCTGCACACCCACCTGTAAAAGCAGTTGTGACTACGGCCCAAGACTTTGCCCCCTGTAACAAGAAAAAACACTTGGTGCTGGGAAAAAAAAAAAAAAATCAAAATACTGAAACAATACATTCATGGGGAATTTCAATGCCTTGTCAGACTTAGGGTCATGTTTTGATGTGTTATACCAGAAAACCGTAAAAGAGAGAATCAAATCAATTGAAAGCATTGTAAATATACAAAGACACCCTAAAACACCTTTTTATGTAATGCTTTGCATTATTATAAAGATGCACTCCATATGGGAAAATCTTGTATTGTATGGTTTTTCTTCAGAATTTCATGAGCCTTACTTACACCACCTCTCTTTGTTGCATGTATCCTTTTTTATATGCTTAAAGAGTCAATGTATTCAGCAAGAGATCAACAGGAAAAAAAGACTGTGTAGGTGAAGGAAAGAGCAGAACAGATATGAATTTTAATAGAGAGGAAGTTGAACATTGCCTATTACTTAAATAGCTTCATAAGATTTGGCCTCTGCTGCTATCTTTCACCTTCCTCTCACAGCACAGTAATATTTTAGGTTTCTGTGGTTTACACTATCACACGCAAACAGCAATGTATCACATGCATAGAAATGCAGCAGTATGGCCATCATTGGGCGGGGTGAGGGAGAGGCACTAAGCCAGAGGATTGCCTCAAATAATAAATATGGGCACGACATGGCAAACACATAAAGATCCAATTTAAATGAGACCTTTGAGGGCAGAGAGTGATGCTGTGAAAGTGAATCTCGCCAAAATACACATTTACTCTCTAATTGACGTGGGATGGGAGGATGCTGTCAGCAGGTTAACAGAGAAGAGGAAAGATTAAAAGGAGAGAAAAGCAGCAACAACTGCATGTGATATTTAATCTTCACCTGGGTTTGTGTGTACTCATTTAGAGCCGAACTGCACAATCCTGCACTGGTGTTTGTTTCCTTGCTTGCTGTTTCTATTCTGCGCTGCATCGATCTGTCTCTCTGCTTCTCATTTCATTTTTTTTTCTTTCATTTCCCTTCTTTTTGTCAAAGGACAACTCAGCTGATACACAGCAATCGATGCACGCCTCATACACATGAAGGCGCACACACTCCGAAGCAGAGGTTAAAGTAATTTTCTTCTTGCACAATAAATCAATCATTTTCATTTTTAGCTTTACAAATATGGGAAAATAATTCACTCACTTGATCTATAATTGTTGCACTTTGCTGCTGTGTTGAGACATTTGTCCATCTATTGTTTTTTTTTATCAAAATTTGTTACCATGAAGATACTTTCTTTTCCTAAAATGTATTTGGCTGTTTAAATGTGGTGAGAATTTGAGATGAAATAAATGTGAGCAAAATCTCGAGTGATAGACTCTCAATATGGTGTTTCTGCAGTTGATGAAAGGTCGTCTCATTCACGCATATAAATGCCCTAAATATGAGAAATAATGGATAATAATGTCAGAGGTAATGTAAAGTTTCAGGAATTCAGGCTTGATGAATAAATAAAAGCAGAAACTAAAAGAAATAGTAAAATTTATCAGACAAAGATGCTAAAAGGGCATTTATCTCATCTATTACTTGTTCACTTTCATTCTGTGTGATTTTGTTGGAATCATATAACTTTGTAAAAATCTTAAAATTCTGCAGTTAACAACCATGCAAAGTATCATTTTCTCCATGATGCCTGACAATAGCAAGACAGCGGTTTAATGTAAGGCCATAATTTATTGGTAGTAGTGCACACTGTTACAGTAACAGTAACAATGCTCTACCAGTCGGTGCTTCATTTGTTCATAAATGTTTTGTTTTGTCACATGCACCTTTATGTGTTGTGAATACCATTTTCATCTGGAGCGAGCTTGTAAGAATTGGAACTTGCTCCAAATGCAGCGTTAAGGCCCAGTTTATCTGATCCCATAATATCCCGGTGATCTTAGCAGGAACGTGAAGTGGGGTGGCAGATCCGGCAGGCTGGCTAGTCTAAGAATGCAGTTGTTAAATCCACAATTTTTCCGTTTATTTTTCTCGAACTCAAGATCTCTCGGACATTCTCAAAGCTACAGTTTACTACCAACAAAGTGTTGAGAAACAATTGCGTTCTTTTAATCACAAAGGACTCTAGGCCTCGAGTGCTGAAATCCTGCTGGGTTTTTTCAAATTCTGCCTTATCTGAGTCAGGTGTGTTTAGCCAAAAAGGACTTTCACTTCAGTTACTTGGAAAAAATGTAGGACACTGGGCCTGGAATTTGACACTTCTGCTATACAGCGTCAGAACAGGACTGCAGATTCCAGTAAGAACAATCAGGCGCTGTCCTGTCCCACTGTGTCTGAAATCCTCCATTATAGTCCATTACCAAAGAAATCTCACATCTCCACCCTAAGTGACTACTGGCTGGCTGCACGAATACCAGTGGTTATGAACGGGTTCTGAGCCACATTACATCATTCACTAGCCCCAAGCTTTGACATGCACCTGTTTACCTACTGGGGAAACGGATCCACAGAGGACACTGTAGTCAGGTCCCTCTATGCTGCTCCTTCCCCAATGGAGAAGCAGCGGAGCTATTTCAGGATGTTCTTTGTGGATTATAGCTCAAGGTTTAATTCCCCCCACTCCCTGCCATTCTGATGGACAAGCTCAACAACTTGAGGCTTCCATACTCTACCTGCATATGCTTCCTGTCTGATTCCACTTTGTAAATCAGAGTGGGCCAGCACACCTCTGCGGCCCTCAGCCTCAGCTCTGGCTTCCCACAGGGCTGTGTTCTGAGCCCCCTGCACTACATTCTTTACGACACCATTGGAAGGTTTGCAGATGAAAATACGGTGAAGGAGCTGATATCAAGACGGAATGACTCAATTTACAGGGACGACGAAAAGCGTGTGGTGTAAGGAGAATAACCCACTCCTTTACACCATCAAAACCAAGAAGTTAAACCTTCTTTAGACTACCCGAATGCTTGAACTGTTTACACAACTAACGTAATTCCAGCAGATTCTAGAGCGGAGAAAAGCAGCTTTGCGCTGATATGCAAAACTCTACACTGGAAAAGTCGGTGCAAAACCAATTTACAATGCTGTTATCTCAGCATCAGAATCAGCCGATTCATGTTGATTGCGTAAACAGTGGAAACATTACTGTAGGTAATATCTCTGGTGTTTAAGGGCTCATGTTGAACTAAATTTATTTCTTTTGCTATCGGTGGGAACTATGTACAGGGTAAACTAGTTTTGGTTTCTGGTAACCCAGATACAGGTGGACCTGACTGCACAAACATCCTTGAGCTGCAGAAAAAGATCCGGTAGAGACTCAACTTCTTTAGGGGGCTGAGGAAGAATATTTTCATTCAGAGACCACTTTTGTCCTTCTACAAAAGCATCTTAACCTACTTCATTGGTGTTTGTTTCACCAGCTGCACAGTAGCTTGGAGGAAAGCCCTGTCCCATCAACTGCGACACCGCAACTCCTGCTGCTTCATCACTGCGGTGATCAAAAATCCCACACCGTCACAGCTCTACTCCAAACAGTGCCTGTGACGCGGCAGCAATATGGTAGTAACAGCACCAACAGGGCTGGTAAAAAAGCATGAACGTAAAGGTCACTGAGAGAGAGAGAAAAAAAGTCACAGAGCTTTCTTCATCTTCCTCCTGTCCTGTGCACTGAAACCATGGAAGTCTTCCTCCTCAGTGTGGGATTGGAATAGGGTCAAATATTCTTCGCCACGCTCTCTCTCAGTCTCTCCTTCGTTGTCGTTGTCAGTGTCACTCTGAGGTAAATTCTCTCCTGAGCTTGCTCTGTCCTCTCCATCACGCAGCAGACCGGCTTTTCCAAACCCGGTGGTGACGGTGGATTTTTTCACACTGCTTTTTATGATTGCTTTTAACTTGAAAGCTGCGTCATGTGCATTTCTTATTGCATTTTCCATGATGAGGGTCTGTTCGTGCTATTCATACACAAAGCAGGAATTTCCATTAAACTTGCATCTTCCTCGACACATATACCGTATCCCCCCATGTCTCACTCTTACCATTTCTGCATGAGCGCCCCTAGCGGCCGTTAGAAAAAATGCATTAAAAAAAAAAAGGACAAAAATGCATAAATTAGCCCCATCATTGAATAAGCTGCAGGGTTGAAAGCCTGTGACAAAAGTAGCAGCTTTTAACTCAGAAATTACGGTAATTATTTATGGGTGTCCTTCAGCGTCTGACTCTTGTTTTCCACTTAAACTCCGACCGCTAGTTAGCAGCACTTCCCACTGAGCCTCTTTGAACAGCTCTTAACCATACAAAAGAACTCGGCAAGAAGCAGCTTGTTTTGTTGTTATGAGACATGCACTACTTAGTTTTTACCTAGGAAGGGTACTGACCCGAAACCCTGTGCCACGTTGCTGCCAGGAACATATAAACCCCATAGATTGTGGTTCTGAACGAGTGAAGCACTGCAGCTGCACAACAGCTAATGCACGCAGCTCAGCTAAAATGCGGTCGTCAAAGCGGGCCAAAGTTCTGCAGAACCTCACAGCAATAGATTCTAATTCAGCGATTCGATGGATCAGAGGGATGTGTACAACGTTCTGAAAAAAGGCCAACGTCGTGGCGATGAGCGTCACTAGTTTACTTCCGCGTGTAAGAAAGCTGAGCTGCAGTGGTGCAGTGCAGACTGTCACGTAAACAAAGCATCTGGGCCACATTAAAGCGTCTCCTTCATCCTGTCATGCCGCCTCATCATCACGCTTTATTGTTTCTGGAAAGAATTGTTTTTTTCCCCTCCTTTATTTTGTAAGCACCATTCAGGCAACTGGACCATTTAAAACTACTGGAGAAGCTACATTAGGCACTATTGAAAATAAACAACACTTTATTTACTTTATCATACTTTTAGAACCTTATTGGTTAAGGCACAATCATTCTATTTTTTTTCTTATACTGAAATATATTTTGTTGTGGAAATCAGACAATGTTAACTGTTCACTTTCTATATTTTAGGTTACCAACATAAAAGCACTGTGAATTTGCTTTGGTAAAAGCAACTTAAATATAAGATACAGTTGCAGTGCTTAACATTGTGATCATTAAATAAGCAGAATTTTACAATTTTATTACTATGAAAGACTTATTGAAATTCAGGTAGAGCTTTTTCTAAGTCATACTTAAAAAACATTATTAATTATTAATTATGTTACGCCCCCTTTGTGTCTAGGGGCACCGAGGCGGCATAACATAAAAAAAGTAAAGTTTTGGCTAATAATTTAACTGTAACAAAAAACACCAAACGAATGTCTCCATAAAAATATGACAAATTTATTTACAAATAAACAACCAACAAGAACTAAAAGTTAAGCTAAAAGGCTTCAGGGTGAACCCAGGCCAAAATAACAAACAAAACCCCAACTAACTGAAACATGTAATCTTACCTGTACAAAGGAAAAGGAAAATAAAGACAAAAACTAACCTCCTTAACCTAACAAAAACAGGAGAAAACATGTAGTTCACCCCTACAGCTTCACTTAACAAATAACTATGTGTATTATTTCTACTTAATTGCTTGAAATAAACCATTTCAAATCAAAAAATCAAAATCAGAAAAGAAGAAAAAAAAGAAAGGAAATGTGTTTCGGTACAGTATCGAGATTCGTATCGTATCGCCAGACTTTAGCCAAAACGCACCCCAATTGAGCACCACCAAAATTCATACTTTATTTTTATTTTTTCATAAAGATGTCTTCACTAAGTACACCTTAGTGCGGAAAATATATAGTGTAACAGTGTAGGTTCATTTGTTTTTGCTCACCGGGAAATCTACAGAATCAAAAGGAAAATTTTTGTAGAGTTCTAATTAGGGATGCAACAAATAATTAATGAATCAAACTATATTCCTACGATCTAACTAGATCAAATCAACCTTTTATTATAACGTAAAACCAACCAAGTGCATCACAGTGGAAAACACACAGATGTGATGTCAGCAAAAAAAGATCAGTCCATCATTCCAGTCCACATAATGGACTGGAATGATACATACAGTTTGCTAAAATGTTCTAGTAATATTCCCTTTTGATGATTTCCATGTGGAAAAACAACAGTGGGCTGAACTTTATTAAACTAAAATGTGAATGGATTTGAAATTTGAAGATCTTGGAAGAAATACAAGAAAACTTTACAACTAAAACTTTACCTGCACCCAGGTATTTCTCTCTAAGTCACACTGCTTGAATTTTTGGCTATAGCCAGAAAATCAGTGTGAAATGATTTTAGGTCTGTGAATCAAATCGGATCGTTTAAAATGAACCAATATCAAAAAGGAATCGGATCGGCAGCCACAAATTATGAAATGAATCGAATCACTGTTAAATCGAATCATTACTTCCCTAGTTCAAATTCTTTGATTATGAAGAATCTATTCTCATTTGGGAACATTTGGGAATGGTAAACAAGTACAGCACAAGTGGTGCTGCTAAAACTTGGCAACCTAACCTTGATTTAATTTATATTATTTAATTATCAGGTAATAAGTCTTTAGGATTAAAGAATTTTAAGAATTGGCCTTTTTAGTTTTCACTATCCTTTTATCCCTAAAAATAGCATACAGGGCCTTTCCTATAACTGACATCAAATAACTTTTGGAACAAAAATAGACCACCATTTCAGAACCGGCTAAGTGAATACTACTCCAGCATTACCTACAGTACTGGGATTATTGACTGGCCCTACAGCCATTGACATCATTAGGGCAGTACAGGCGGGATCAGTCAGAGCTCAAAAGAACATTTCCTCCAGACTTTTTTTCAAATTCAGCTCACATAAAAAGTTTCTCAGCTATCCTTTCAGCATACTGACTACTGTCGCTAATGGAGTGAGTGAAAAAATTAAAATAAAATAAAAAAACAATCTACTGAATCTAGATGGGCTAGATGAGTTTATATGTGTAAGATTTCATCCAGTGTCTGTCTTGAACGTAAGCATTAACACAGCCACTAACGCAGTTGTGTGTTCTTGGCTGTTTCGTTTGTTTGTGTAGTAGTCACATTTCCCACATGACACGGGCTCAAATAAACATAGCCTTGATGGACACATAAAAAAGTGAAAGTGTATTTTTGTGTTTACTGAATAAAATCTTGTCTGTGTTTAATGTAACAGCAATGCAATTGGGCTGTATGTTTGTTTTAAGTTTGACCCATGTCCTTTTGTATGTCCATTTGAAGAGATACTGGTAGAAAAGTGTGTGTTTGGTTCATGGGAGAATGTGTTACATTTCAGAATCTCCACAGCTATTTGATTGTCTTCTAGGAACATTGGATTTGGTCCTGCAAAACAAACTAAACTGTTTTAACCATATTAACCATGTTTGGGCCGAGGAATTGCACGCATGCCATTTTCAAACACAACACGCGTGTAAAAAAGTTGTCAGCCAAGCATTACTTGCTCACAGATCAACTTAAATATAATTTATTTCTGTTAACTTCTGTAGGCAATCTCATTTAGGCAATCTCAAACTTTAAACAATAAATAAATTAAGAAAAAGAAAAAAAAAGACATTCTTAAAATATTGGATTTTTGCAAAAAATGTCTTGAATTAAAATTTCAGATTATGTGAAAAGTTGCTGTGAACATGCATCACATTAATCCTTTAACACCAGAGTTTTAGCTCCAGTCTTGACAATCATAACTCTTCAATCATTCACGCAAATAACGTAATGCCAGTGGATCCTGAAGTGGAGAAAAGCAGCTTTTGTGATATGTAACACTTTACTGGAGGGAAGCTCTTATGTAATTAGCGTAAAACGGTTGATTCTGACGGTGGGAAAAAGAGCTTTGTGCTGATATGCAACACTTGGATTGACTTTCAATGAGTTGTGGTTGTGTGTTATTTATTTATTTGTCTATTTTTTGGTATTGTGTCATCAGTGACATCTCCCCTCTTCAAATTTTATACAAAAAAACAAATTTCAGTCCGCTGTAACATGGGTATCTAATGCACTTTATTTTGTTAGCCCAATTGCTTAATTGCTAAAGCCATCTATGGATGATGATAAATGGATGTCTGCATATGACTTTCCTAACGTGTATTTCAAAACCCTTCACCCTAAAAGGAAATGTTGCTTACCATGTTTTTGGGACACTTTTATCTGGGGTGAACACCATTAGTGGCACTGCTAGCCTATATGTTACAAGTGTAAAAGATTTTTTTATTTCTATAGAACACTACGATGCACCACCAAAGAAGATGTAAAGAAAACTGCAAGACTTCAGTCTACTAAATCATTTAGTGACCAGATTCAGGCAATGCAACCTTTTAAGGGTGCAACTGAAACTTGGACACGAATTGGATTCCCAAGTAGAATTTGTCTGCACGTGTGTCAAACTACCTAACATTACCCCTGGTGGTCTGGCTAGCACCCTGCATGGCAGCTCTAGAATACTACATATCAAAATGTACTATTGCACTAACAAATGTTGATTAAAAAAACATTTAAAACCTGCAGCAAAAGTACAACTGCTGACAAAAGGGGTCTTCAAACTATTTTTAAAAACGAGGAAGAAACTGTTGTACCCACACACTTTTGAAAACTGTGAAATACTTTCCAAATATAACCAAATAAATTAGGAAATATTAAAGCTTAAATGGCAAAAAATTTTGTTCAAGATCATTTAAAAAAACAAAAACCTTTTGCTATAACATTTTATTCTAAAATAAAACTTTAAATAACTGTTGCAGTCATAAAACATTTTTGTGATTAACCAAGGCAGAAATGACTTGAAGCAGAAAAAGAATCCAACACTTTTTTTAAATTCTGAAATGAAGAAGTCAGTTATATTTAATATTAGTATGTAATGTGATATAATGAATTAGTCTAATATGCTGTCTGCTGAGATGTGCTTTTAGTACAGTGGTTATATTTAAACAAGCTTAAGCAATTCAGCTGAGCCCCCATGACACATATGTTCCACCCTCCCTACCAGAGAAACAACCAGGTGTTTTTCATCACGTTGACATGGCAACAGTAAAACACAGTGATTATTTTAGCTTCTAGCTGTAATTTAGACGTTTACATCAATTACTGTTACAATCAGCCTGGGCGCACACACTAACAGAGGTGTATGTACTGTGTGCTCTTTTAAGACTTCTTTGTTCTTCTGTCATGTCTTGCACTTGTAGAGCTCATTCCTTGTATGTTTCTCTTTGTCAACTCTCCTTCTCTTTGAGGAGTCTGTGTGCTTGTGACGCTCACATATTCATGCATGCAGACTTAAGAGTGTGCATTCACACATGGAAGCCATATTAAGGCCAGATGTTAGTTTTGCTACAACAAGACTTCTACACGCAACACTCCCCAGGTCCACACACACTAGGATTACACCAACCTGGCAGCGCTTGGATAATTAGGGAGCTGATTGGTCAGATTAAATGTCCATCTGACCCCTAACCAATAGTTAATTGAAAACCCATGCCTTCGTTATACTGTTATTTACTCAACATCTCACTTTGGTCAGTTTTTCTGCCCGGATTGTTACTTTTAATCGAATGTGTTTTTTTTTTCTTTAAAGTTGATTTTTAAAGTTTTTAAAGTTAAAAATGATGGTACAAAACAAATACCTACTTTAAATGTTTCTGGTAAAACATTTCTTCCTGCTAACAGAATTGCAAACAACCTTTTCTCTGTCATCAGCAATCAATGTTCAAGTCTTTAGTAAGTCTCACTTTGAGCAAATAACTTTAAACATTTTATTAGAAGAGTCCTTTTTTCTTTAAGATCAAACAAAAATGCCACATGAGACTTCCACAGACTTTAATAAATGTTTCTTAACTTGGGCAGCTGTATTCCAAATGTTAAAATTGTTAAAAAAATAGGAATGTAAATACAAAGGTTGAACTGATAAAGAAACGTTACGACCCATAAAGAGCCTACTGTTGGTAAGAGAAATTTTGAGGTATTTTAAAAATGAAATATATAGTCAACAAACCCTGAAGAGTACTTATCATTCTGCCCAATATTTCACCCATTTATTCTGCTTTTACAACTAAATGTGCTGCGGATAATAATACTTTTGTAAATCAAATTAGGAATTTTTCTCCCCGTGCTTTCTTTAAATACACAATAAACACATATTAATACACCAATATTTGCATCAGAGCTTAAATTACAGACTATATCATTGAAATCTACTAAGGGGCAAGTAAACAGAATGAATAAGAAGCAGAGGAAAAAATAAGATGGGTGGAAAAAGCATACAACAATCTGTTTTCTAACATTTCAGATGAACAAGATGCCTTTTACTGGTATCAGTAATTTTGTTCGTTATTAGAAAAAGAAAATTGGTGAAACTTAAGGTAGAGTTATTTCCTTTCTGGAATTGTCATTTCTGATATTTGTAAATTTCAGTCTTCTGAAGACAAATAGACATTTCCAATTGATGCATGTTGGGCCTTTCCATGTAGCCTTACCTGCTGCCATAAAAAGTCATTGATGAAGTATTTTCAATCCAATGCTACGTTCATTCATCCATTTTCTATTCCTTTTTTTCCCTTTCGGGGTCACAGGGCTGCCGGAGCCTATCCCGGCCACTTGTGGGCAAAGGCAGGGGACACCCTGGACAGTTCGCCAGTCTGTCGCAGGGTAGAATGTCCACAAACACACAGCCATTCACTCTCACACTCACACCTAGGGACAATTTAGATTAGCCAATTAATCCATGAAGCATGTTTTTGGATGGTGGGAGGAAACTGGAGACCCCGGAGAGAACCCACGCATGCACGAGGAGAACATGCAAACTCCACACAGAAAGGTCCCCCATTGATGTTCTGGTTCAGTTCCCCCAGCCGGGACTTGAACCGGGGGCCTTCTTGCTGTGAGGTAAGAGCGCTAACCACTGCGCCACAGTGCAGCCTGTTGGTGTTACGTCTGCAGTGTATTTTTAAATGCAGTAAAGTTGATGTTTTACAAATTTCTAAAGCTGGAAAAAAAAACTGCTTAAGAAAGCTGAAAAGTAAACACAGACTCCTAGATTGAAATTGCCCCTTTGATGCCTGAGGTTCTAAGAGCCTTAAAACAGATGGACTACAGTTGCAAAGAAAGAGACCTCACTCTACTACTCTACTATTGACTCATGACAGGAAGTCAGGGCTACAGTTCACGTGACTCCTCCAAGTACACTGTTTCGTTAAAAATGTCCACAATTGGTCAATATCAGTAATATTTATGTTTTTTTATTTATAAACATATATGTATATACAGTGATGAAAGTCTTCCGGGAATTCCCGGAAATCCGGGTTTTTGAGCAAACCGAACGTACTTTCCGGGAAATAAAGACCTGATCTCTACGGACAAATCGCTTTCCGGATTAAAAAATGGTCTGAAATCAGCTAATTTTAGCTTTATTTTCTATATTTCTCCGCAGATCGCTTCCTCTATGGTCGTGGCCATCTCTCGTCTTCCCGGCCTAATTGACCAATGACGGGACGTTTTAGTTGCTTTCGGATGCGTCGACGGGTCTGATTGGCTCTGTCTGCAAACACGTGGTCAGGGTGACTCGCTTCCCTAGAGACCAAAACTGGCGGACCCACGCTAAACTTTCACAAACACATCTGAAGAGTTTGCGATCAAATTTGTGTTAAAATAATGGCAGGCATCGTCATTATTGAGCGTGGTCACGACCTCAGTTGTGAGAAGACGATAAAAAACAAATTGAAGTGGTCTTGGCTGGAAAAAAAAGATTTTTAAGGTAGTGTAGGTCAAATACTTTTTTGTGTAAAATAATCTCAAAACCACATTTTGAAATAATTTCAATTTTAGTTTTGAGTTTCAGTTTTTATTTTGAATACATTTCTCTATCTAATTTATTTGTATTTCCTAATTACCATGATTTAGTTCAGTATAGTTGACATTAATTATAAGTATTTGATGGTTTGGACCCGCACTCCCTTAAAAAATAATGTTTACAATGTTTAATTTAGTTTGTATGTTTGTTTTGATATTTCCCAGATTACTTAGTATTGGTGTTAAAGAATTGATGTATTATGTTATAGAATTATAGTTTAAAGCAGATCCCATATTTTGATGTAATTATAGTTTGAGAAAACAGTGCAAGTGGATGTTGTACATCAGTCATTTCTAAAGCAGAAATAATGTATAAATAACTGAGGTATTTTCATAGAATATCATAGTTACTGGTGTTCTTTTTGCCATTTGGGGCTTTGATGTTACTATATTTTAGCAATTGTATGTTTTGCAGCTTTAAGGAAAAGCGTAGATTGTGGGATTGTGTTACTTTGAGCAATTTTCCAAATTCTTTTTTAGGACCAGCAAGTCCTTAATGGAGAGTCAAACTAGGGGTTTGAATGACAAATCATGATGCTCCAATTAGTCTTAGTTTCTTGATAAAGAAGTGAATAACTAGTTGCCAGAATGCACCAGAATGCATCTAAGACCACGTATTTTTCCAAAATTTCGCTCTGTGCCCGCCATATCGCTCAAAGAAAAGTTCAGGGATTTTTTCCTTGCCTGACTTTCATCACTGATATAGTATATATGCAAATGTGGGCTTGTGAATGTGTGCCATATTTGTCAACTTTGTTTTTTACTACGTGGTTTGTATCCTTGGTTTCTTGGATGGGTTTTTCAGATCTCAAGAGTCAAGTTTGATCAAAAACAAAATTAAAGAAGAGAACAATTTTTCCTCAGTGATGTACTTGTGTGGTTAAAAAAAAAAGTTTTCTTGGCATAGTTTGAAGAGCCACATCTTTAAACACATTGTGTACTTTTGTTGAACATTTCCAGAGCTTTATAAACACTCAGACTCCATCATCATATGACAATCTTCTCCAGGACAAAGCAGAAATCATCTCAAACTGAACTGAATACTAGAATGCTAACCTTCTAGTATTCAAATGGCCTCCGCAGTCATTAAGTCTCAGATCACATATTAGTTTAACTGCAATTGGAGATTCTAGAATAGACACATTTACCAAAAAAGAGACTCATGAAATCAGAAATGTCTTGTCTTAATGAATTTATATTTGTAGAGGGTCACCAAGTACAGTATACTATCAATCAATCAATCACTTTATTTATATAGGACTTTTCATCAACACATGGTGAACACAAGCTGCTGAACAAAGAAGACATATTTAAACATTAGCTAAAAAGATTAAAAAGTCATGAGACACATCAGATAAAAGCAACAACAGTAAATCTGATATAAAAATAGAAAATTAAGGAGATGCTAGAAATTTTCCTACCAGAATTTAATGTTCCAAAATCAAGAGCAATTTTAGCAACCTAATAAACTGTACAATGAGTCTTTATTTTAGGTTCAATTACATAAAATGAAGGATGGATGGGGAGATAGATGGACACAGGGATAAGAAGATGGATTAAAACCACTTGGATTCGCACACACATAAAAAATATGCAATATATGCACGCACACACACAGGATCTACCAGTCATCTTGACACTTTAATCCACTTCGCTTAAGGACATTCAGTCGCACCCTGTTTTAGTAAGAGAGGTGGAGAGAGAGAGGCTGAGGGTAAGGAAATGAATAGGTGTGTGTGTGTGTGTATTTGTGAAAGAGGTAATGCCATAGCAACCTTGGCGGCCAAAGGGCTTTTTGGCAAGTTGGCAACACTGCCCCAGGCTTTAGCATGTGCAGTAAAATCATGGCTGTGTGTGTTTGTAATGCAAGCATAGTGATGGAATGTAGATTTGAGATTTTCGGTCTTAACTCCTTTCAGTAGAAACATACATTCAACCTCAAACTTGGAGCAGACATGGCACATCTCTGTGCCATGCATAGTTGATAAGGGGGGGATAATCTTAAGAAGGATCCTTCTCACTCTTGCTTATCCTTTTTTTTCTCTTCCTGTCCCCGGTGGGGTTTTCACTTATTACATATTCTCCATTTGTGTGTTCTTGTGTGCACTTCTTTGTGTAAGTGTTTTTTTTTTTTTTTATGAATTCTGCTGCACTGGCATGATACATCTTGTACACTTGATTTCCCTTAAGACTATTTCTCTGTTGTTCTCTTTCTGTGTATGCGGCTATGCAACAGAACAGGACCTGACACAACTCTGCCAAGCTTAAACTTTTCAAGAGTTTTTTTTGAGTGGAGTGTATTGACTTTTGTTGTTTAACCCTCTAACAGCAGAGTTTAGGTTCTGGTGTTGATCTTTGGACTACCGTACCTCTTGAACCGTTTACTGAATTAACGTATATCCAACAGATTTGGAAGCTTAGAAAACCAGCCATGCGCTGATATGCAACACTTTACAGCAGTGAAGTGCTTGTGCAATCAACATAAATTGGCTGGCTCTGTTGAGTGAAAAGTGGCTTTGCGCCGTTATGCAACAGTTTATGTTAGTAACATGTAATGTGTTGCATATTGGTGGAAAAGCCACTTTTTTCCACATCAAAATCTGAGGTTTCACGTTGCACGCGTGAACTTGTAAAGAGTTACGGTACGTCAAAGAGCATGTGTTATTTAGGCTTCACCGGCGACATCTCTGGTGTTAAAGGGTTAACTGTGCTGTCATTCAGTAAATTGAGGCAAAGTTTCATTTAATGTAAAGTGTTTGTTTGTGTTGAGTTTAATTTCTTAGAGCTATAAAACTTGTTGAAGATACAGTTAGAGCTTGATGTGTCATCTCGCATAATCCTGCAAACAATTTTTCTCTTCATAAGTGCTGATAAAAAGATTCCGTTTTAAAGTGTTTACTAACTACATCTGTGAAATGGAATAAAACATTTGAATTGAACATTTTTTTAATTGAACTGTTGCTGTTTTTGTTTTGTTTTTTTTGACTAAAGATGTGTCTCACACATTTATCCTATGTCTCAACAGTGGGTAAGTTATAGTCAGATTTAAACAGGGAAAAACTGATTGCAAAGCTCAGCCATTGATTTATAAGCGGGAAGGAAAGAACAGGCACAACAGAATGAGACACTACCTGATAAAAGAACCATTAGTATCTGGTGATCCAGAGCATGAATTGTATGATCTGTGACTCAAAGATGCGTTGTTATGCAGATGTTAGGCTTGGTGAACATATTCACATACTCAAATATACGCACACAATAAACACACATGCAGCCCCCTCAGTCCCATATGTCCTTTTCTTTAGCACACCAGGTGCAAACAAACAATAGATATGCACATGTGTGACCTTGTTTTTGAGTGTCTGTGTATTTCCGTCAATTACAGATGTACAAGCATTTCCTTTACTGCAGTTTCTAAAATGGCTATTGTGATTCTTTTTCATTTAGATCCAACAAAGTACCCACTTTTACTTGCACTGCATCTGACTGTTCTCTGTGCTTACATTACCCATTAGCAAAAAGCTTAGAAATTGGTCTCATGCGTCTGGTCCAAACAATAATGTCTGTGTTATCTCCTCTTCTTCCAGGAATGTTTGAACAATAATCCATTGCTTTCATTCAAATAGATTTTTTTTCAGTTCTTTTGCCAGTAATTTTGCATTTTCTGTTTTAAGTAGTGAGATGATCAAAATTGTTTCGAAGCAAAGTTCTTCTCGTAACGTTGAGTCATGTTTTTCCTTTCGTCTACCACAGTTTAGTGATTAAAGGCAACTATTAGTAAAGTAAATCACATTAGCTCCCAGAGTCTCGAAAGCTAAAGATTGTTAATAAGGACTGTTGTGGAGGAGGTTTTCTCTTTGTGTGGTATTTGAAGCCCTAGTCCCATGCACCAGTACTGGGGTATTGACCCATACAGTTGCTGCAGGTTTTTGGATCATCTCGGCCCAAGGAGGGTCGTAGAGAGGAGTAGCTGCATTTTAATGGGAGTGCAGGTGTGTCTTTCAGTTCACCTGATGCTGCTGTGGCCACCTAAAGGGACATGAAGAAAATGGAACGTACCATTATTGTATGTGTAGTATGTTAGTCTTGTTGTATTTATGGGTATAATATAATGTAAGACGCTAACACTTCTGAGGTAAGAATGATTGCCCTTTTTGCCACACTTTAGTTGTTGGTAACGTATGAGTACTGGCTCCTTATTGACCACGCGCAAATGCTGCACGTGACTGGTAGGGTGTGCACGTGATGCGTAACTGCCCATAGGATGCCCACACAAACTACACTTGGATTGTCCAAATTTCCGAATTTTAACAGGCTGCGGGCAAGAAGTGCGCACCAATAGCTTGGACAGTCCTAATGGGTTTCTTGAGCACTGTGGAGGGTTTGGAGAGGTTGAAATAATAAAAAATATCTAAGTCACGTCTGCTTCCCACTTACTTTACCTTTACTTGCTATTTAAGTGTTAACTACAACCTGTCGCTCACAGCACCCGTAAAGGAAAAAATGTGCATGAACATTTTTGCTGCACGGGCTCACTGAGGAGACTCAGACCTTGTTATTTGATGCAGGCCATGAAATATCCTGTACAGGTTTTCCCCTTTTTTACTCGTAGACGACCCTCATAAGGGCAATTATGACTAAGCCTTTAGACTATTTAGGCTGTATACCCATCTGCAAGTTATGTATATTACTGTAATGTATTATTGCAAATTGGACAGCAGCAACATTGCAGAGCAGAAACATGACTGTTAATTGTTTTGAGAGCTTACAGTTTGGAATGAATTGATGTCTTTCTGCAACACAGACTTCTGTAGGAACCCAAACAGCCAAAGTAAAAATTGTTAACTCCCACTTTATTCAAACGATAAGGGTAAAGACACATATTGACACCCTCCCATCGCTTCCCACTTACACACACACACACACATGCAGACGATATTTTAAAGTAGTCGACTTCTGCTTGCTCGCTTCTTCTATGCCTGAAGGAAAAGAAAAAGCAATGGAGCTTACGAAACAAAATGAATAATGGGAGGATCGAAGGACTGGGATCAAGGAAATTTGCCCACCCCCTCACATGCGCTATCTCTGTGCGTGGTTATCACTCCTCACTGAGTGTTTTCTCTCTCTATCTTCTTCTCTTTGCTGAATGGAGATTAAAAGCTGATAGGAGATATTAAAGACATGTTGCATCTCTGTTCCAGTGCTTGCATGCGCACACAAGCACAGGCAGTAACATTAGCTCTTGTATAGCTGGGAGCTCCTGATGTAAAACACATGTTCCTGCTTCATCTGTGTGTCTCTCCGGCTGTTTAAACCAACTTTATCACTCCATCAGTTCAGAAACAAGGAACGATTCATTCAGAGTTGGAAGCAAGAATAGGGGTTGGACTTTCTGCAATCTTTCCTTCAAATTTTGCATTTGTTTTAAACAGTAAATGACTCATTATTGAACATTTTCTGAAGAGTAATGAGCGAGGAAAAAAAGAAAAGATTAAAAAGGTTTTGTGATAAAGTGTCAGCTGGAAAAATAAAGTTCAATCTTTCCATTTTCTTTACAGAACTATGATGTTTTTATAACAGAAGACATAAACAAATAAATCAAATGTATTAGACAATTACAGTTGTGAATGTTCCATGGGGGCGGCTGTGGTGCAGAGGTAGAGCAGTCGACCTCTAATCAAGTTCACAGGCTTTGGTTCCCGCCTTTCCCGCCCATGTGTCAAAGTCTCCTTGGGCAAGACACTGAACCCCACATTGCTCCTGGTGGTTATAGGTTGGCGCCAGTGTTAGACAGCGAGGCCGCCACCAGTGTGTGAATGTGTGTGTGTTCATGGGTGAATAGGACTGCAACTGAGCCTTTGAGGGCGGTAGTAAAGCACTATACATGTCTGTCATTTACCATATCTAATTAGGTACTTTTTTAACTTATATTGTCATAAGGTACTGATATTTGTTTTGATCACTACAAAAACATGTTTTCCTGCAAAAGGAACATGGGCATTAAAACTGGTTAAGTGAAAAATCTATGTTTTATAATGCAACCGTCCTAATATTGATTTTAAAAAGTTAATTTAGACAATAATTTGACTGAAGTCTTATTTAAGTCAATTTATCTTCATGGACATGAAAAACCAAGCTGCCAAACAAACAATATCAAACTTTGGAGTCAAATGTTCGTGGTTTGCGAAAATTATCTTTATACATTTCTTTTTCTGCACACAAAAATAAATGCTGAAAACAGAAGGTTGAGTTGTCGCTTTTCTGGATCGGAAAATGTCCAAACAGTCTTTTCTCTCATTTTTAATCCAGTCACATTTATTTCACTCAGACATATTTGGCAGAAGCACATGTGGGTCTGCAGGACTTTTAGTTTTGCATTCAGCACGGCAAAAAAGTGCAATACGTCTAATCTAAATTATGACTCTGGGACAGATCTGAAACAGGGCAGCAGCCCACAGACAATGTCTGCTTTTAGTTAACCATTACTGGGAGTTTAGTCTACCAGAGAAGTGAAATTACAGGTGACTCCAGCACACACACGTTTAACGCTCCCAGCTCTGTGTTGTATCAGACTTCAAATATTCTCCTTCTGGTCCTAACAGTATTATAACAGTAATATTGAAAACCAAAATATGTCTGTAGGTTTTAAATTGTAATGCAACAGAGAAATCTCATTTCTGCCTTGGGTTTGTGTGGTGCCCCTGGTTTTTGTCTGCAGTGGAGAAACGGGACTCTAGTCGCATTTGAACGCAACCTTACAGTGCTGTGAAATGAAAGTGGAGAAACGCATGTCAATATCGTTTTGTTAACTAGATAGATGGAATGCTTGAAGTGGATTGAAACTACAGAAACCAAATGCATTTTGCTTTATAAAGGTTTCTTGTTGCCGCCAGTCCTTCTAGCGGACTGGACTTATATACATTTAGATTCGGTGGCCAGTGTGTGTGGTCATCCATGCCTTTCATTTAGTATAAGCCAGTGTGTGTGTGAGACAGCTTTATTGACCAGTGGATGAGTGCTTTATGAGTGATGAGAAACAGGGGACCAGATGGACTTAAGGGAAATACAAACTTTTTATTTATTTATACAGCATGATTAAATGGCATTTGTTTCTGTCTCTCCGTGTGTGTGTGTGTGAGTGTGTATCTGAGTTTATTTGTGTGCACGGCTTGTATTTAATGACAAAGAGAATGAAGGGATCAGAGCAATCAGCTTTGAATAATTACTATGGGAACTAGGGAAAGCCCCTGATGGAGAAAAGAGAAAAGTCATAATACAGAATCAACTACTTTGTACACAAGCAAAATGCTAAGTCTTATTAGTCTCTTACCTGTCAGTGAATTATTAAAGCATATATATTTATGCTTCTCTCTCTTCAGTTATGTGCTGCTTTATTTCCATTTTTTCCTGCAATACATTTGTTTGTATAGAATCCGATCATTATTACTGCTGTTGTTTTAAAAGACTTTTGTTTTTCAGCTTAGTTGGCACATTTTAATAATATTTTCTCTTTATTATGTATGCTATCTCTATATGTAACCCTTGTGCTATCCTAGGCACTTTAACGTTGGGAGTTGGGTCATCTAGACCCACTAGACAGTGCTCTAAACCTTTTTTCTTCAATGATTTGTGATCTTCAATGGTGTCCATGGATTCCATGAAATCTTTCCACCTTTATCCACCTTTGTCATGGTAGGGAGAACACGTCAATGTAAGGGTGGGGTCATCTAAGATAGCACAAGGGATACTGACTCGTTTTTAACATAAGGGTTTTTATATCTTATGTTACCAAAACCAAAGACAAATTAATACCCCCATAACTTATTTGCCTGTTATTAAGAACATTTGCTTTTGGAATACTTGAATGCAAAGCTCCTGCAAACCATTATAGAGCTTAACTGTTTCTTTTTTTAAATAGGAAAATGTAAACTTTTGTCATTACAGATAAAATAATTATAGAACATCACAACTCTTGATACAAACCGCTGCCACAGACAAACAGCATGTGCAGCAGCTCGGTAATACGAGACGATATTCCAAACATGCTTTTATTAATGTTATGAATATTGTGAAGCGCCTGTTTGCTCATCATTATATTTAATCCGTGTGTTCAGTGCTTTTTTGTGGAAGAATTAAGCTGGAAGAAGGGTTAGGGCAGGCTAACATCATTAGCCTTGATGGACACAAAATCCAGGACCGTGCGAGAAACTCAGCAATCTGCATCTTGGCTGCACGTAAATGTGTGGGAATAACAACAGCCTTTATTTTGTCGGGACACAACTGGAAACACAAATCCACCTGATTGTTTGAACAGTTTTTAAGGACTGGGCGACATTTATTTCTGCTCTGAAAAGTTCACAAAGACCACCCCAAAGCCACTCTGTGAGCTAGCGGCCCGAGCTGTTCGAACACGGTTCTTGCTGAGTCCTGCAGCCGCTAACCCAGAGCGGCGGGACGGCTCGCAGTCTGAATTATCCCACACATAACAAAACAACAAAACGCACACATAAAAAAGCATCCTCCCCCCCTCAGACAAAAAATTATTAATCCGGCTGCTCTGCTCACTCGGGTGCCAGTGGACCGAGTGAGCGTCGGGGGGCACGAAGCGCTCCTTCCCCGCATCTCCCTCGTGAGGGGTGAAAGAGAGGGGAGAGCCAGCGGGGCGAGAGCGGAGCGGTACTTTTCACGGGGTCTCCGCAGAGCAGCTGGTCGGTCCCGTATGCATTTCAAAGCTTTCTTTCAGCGAAACACCATCTATGCGTGACGAAAACCAGAGCAGTAGTGACACACGATCGGAATGACCGTTTACATGCTCCACGATGGGATAAACGATCGGTATAACCCACCTATCTCGATCGCAAATTCTGATCCGAACGAGTCTGATCGGGGCAGAGTATTCCGAACGGCGCGTTTACATGATGCATTTTCTTTCCGATCAGGCGTTCATTCCGATTACTTTTGCCCATGTAAACGCGGCTAATGACAACCATTTGCAACATTACAAAGTATTGAGGTGAACCTTTGATTGGTTAATCTCATCTCAGTCAGGTCGCCAGTCTGTCACAGGGCCACAATCACACACACATGGACACATTCACACCTATCGACAATTTAGAGAGACCAGTTGACCCATGAAGCAGGTATTTGACGGTGGGAGGGAGCCAGAGTCCACACATGCACGGGGAGAACATGCAGACTCCACACAGAAAGGTCCCCCATTGTTGTTCTGGTTCAGGTCCCCCATCCGGGACTTGAACCAGGGGCCTTCTTGCTGTGAGGCAAGAGCGCTAACCACTGTGCCACTATGCATCCTGATTGATTGGTTGCTTCGTATTTTTCTTTAAGAAATATTTGCAAAAACACAAAGAAAAAAGAAGATAAACAGACATGGATATATCAAATAGATTTCAAAAAATTGAATGAAATAATGATGAGACAAAAAGAAAAAGTAAATGGTATTTATTATATGTTTTTCATTACAATCGCTCCTCATCATCAATAGACATAATTTGCACTTATACACACGGCAAATTCAAATAATTGTAAATACAATCATTGTTAAATAGAGTTTGATTATTTAGATTAAAGGGAGTGGGAACAAGTTAAATTACGTAATTCTATCCCTTTTGTTATTTGTTACTGATTTATTTTGTACCGTTACACACAATCTTTATACAATAGGATTTTTGGATTTTTTTAATCTATTTATTCTCTTTCTCACAGTTGACATTTAAGTTGCAAAATTGTTGACCGCCAAATAGATTTTTTTCTTCAGTGTATGGAATTAATACTTTTTACAAGCTTACCTTGAATCTAACAGCAACACATGTTGCGTCAACATAGTTGGAGACCACTTGCTGCTGCTGAAACAGTCAGGGTCCTTTGACAGTCACTGAACGCTTTGACAACAAGTTGGCCTAGATACTCGCGGAATTGGTTACATAAGAACTTTGCGAGAGATACTAGAGGCCTTTTTTTTTAATAAGAAAATAATTATTATTCTTCTGCTTGTCTCTTTATTTTAACATTTCAAAAATTTCTTTTTTTTCTTTTCTTTACATTTCCCAGCCTTTCTCAGTATTTTTCTTACACCTGTCAAGCACACGTCTGCATCAGCAGTTAAAAGTTGAGATGTTGTAAAATCCTGAATACTTTTATTAATTGTGCCTTTTTATTTATATGAAAAATTAAGTTCTGTCTGGTGGTTATTTCTGTAAAAACAACAAGGTATATTCACATCACCCTCTTCAATGGACGTTCAAACCTCACGTGTCACTAAGCAAGTTTCTACATCTGTTTGACAGTGTACAAAACGCACGGCCATTGAAGGCACTTTGATTGTTAAGCCAGATTAAACTTTAACCAAACTCAGATTTGTTAGTCACGTTTGGATGGCATCCCTTCAATTCACAGTAGTGCTAAACTTTTGAAAATTGTTTGAGAAGAAAATTAACGTCAGTGGTTTGTGCCTGGCCAGAATTATATGGCACCAAGTCAAGTCAGTCATGTATTAGAATTAAAACTGCGAAACATTTGCAAAATTTGCACCACTTTGACATTTCACAACAAGTCTCTGTAGGTGGGGAACATGCGCTAATATCAGTAGCCACAGGTACAGTCTTGAACATGCATCACATGTGCAGTGTTAACGTAGCATAAAAGCATCTTCATCTGATGACCCGCCTCTGTTAAACCTGGTCCTCTACATTCTCCTCTCTCACACAAACGACCCTTGTGTCTTCCTTCACAACATTTATGAACTTCTTCTTTGATCTTCTCCTAAGCCTCCTTTTTGGTAGCTTCCACCTCAGAATCATGTTACCAACAAAGTCACTGTTCCTCATCTAAACGTTTCCTAGCCATCTCAATCTGGCGTACCTGCTTTTATCTCGGAAACATCTAACACAAGCCGTACCTCTGACGTATTAACTCCTGATTTTGTCTATTGTTGTCTCTCCAAAAGGAACTTCAACATTGTCAGCTCTGCTACTTCTAGTTTTGCCTTTGCTGGTCTCACTATTGTCTTTCACACCTTTTCCTTTTGTTTTTACGGACATTCTTTTGCTACACATCACACCTGACACTTTTCTCCACACATTCCAACATGCTTGAACACACCTCTTCACCTTTATCCCCACGCTCTCGGCTGCTCTGGACAGTTGACCCAAAGTACTTGAAGTCCTCCACCTTCTTCATCTCTTCTCTCAGTAACATCATCATTCCACTTGAGTACCTCTCATTTGCACACAGATACTCTGTCTTGCTGCAGCTGACGTTCATTCCCCTCTTTTCCAGAATAATCCTTCACCTGCTCCCTGCTCTCACTGTTAGGGACAACATTATGTACTCATAATTTTCAGCAATATTTTTGAAATATTGGCAGCTTTTTGAATATTCATAGCTTTTTTTTTTAAGTGGTCCTTTTACCATCTTTTTGTCCAATGATAATTTCTGAAGTAATCTGAAAATATGTGGGTCTGTTTTTTCTTTTTTCAAAATGTGTATGTAAAATGAACCAGTATGTGCATATAAAACTTAAAAACATTTTAACTTGCAGTAAATATGCATGGGATCAAACAATATAACATCTTTTTATGGTACCACAAGGGTCAAATTTGCAACAGCAGTATCAAGTTCATTGTAAATATCTATATTAAATCTAAAAGAGAGAAAAATGAGGAAATAAATATGTTTTACACGCGCACATTTACAGCCAACTCATCAAATACAGTTAGAGAGATTAGGATACACCTTTTATTAAACTACAAATCATATCATGTTGAGCCTAACTGCTTCAAAACATTGTAAAAACCACATTTATAAAATATATAAAGCAGGCTAATTGTAATTATGTTAGAATAGAATTTGCACCGTCAGTCCGTCACAGGGCCACACAACCACACAAAAACACATACACACACTCACATGCAGGCCTATGGACAATTTGGAATCATCAATGAACCTATGAAGCTTGTTTTTGGACTGCGGGAAGAAGATGTAGTGCCGTGTGAGACGAGCCATCTGAAATCACACAGAAAGGTCCCAGCTCGGATTTGGACCAGGGCCTTCTCATTCTAAGGCAGGAGCAATAACCAATTGATAGAATCTATTACTGTTATTATATTCTGTAACATTTTATACATGCATAAACAATGCCTACATTTTTTTGAACAATAAATTGTGAAATATAGCTTTAATTTTACATGTAGCAGGTAATGATTTTTGTACACATAGAGTCAACATAATGGATACATCTTAATGTTTGTGTTTTTCTGAATGCACTGTAAGGAAATGACCCATTTTCGGCCGCACAATGTGCATTTGTGCGGTGTTCACCATCACCCTGTGATCTGTCCAACACTCAATTTGGCTAAAGCACAGGATCAGTGTGTGTGTGTGTGTGTGTGTGTGTGTGTGTGTGTGTGTGTGTGTGTGTGTGTGTGTGTGTGTGTGTGTGTGTGTGTGTGTGTGTGTGTGTGTGTGTGTGTGTGTGTGTGTGTGTGTGTGTGTGGGTGTGGGTGTGGGTGTGGGTGTGGGTGTGGGTGTGGGTGTGGGTGTGGGTGGGTGTGTGTGTGTGTGTGTGTGTGTGTGTGTGTGTGTGTGTGTGTGTGTGTGTGTGTGTGTGTGTGTGTGTGTGTGTGTGTGTGTGTGTGTGTGTTAATGTGGACAAGTGTTAGAAAGAGTGAAGGAAAGACAAGAAGTGTCTATATATGTTCCAGCATGGATTCCAGCCTCATAAATCACTTCAGCAAGTGTTCAACAGTCAATCTTTTTCTCTCTCCCCCCCTTCATCTCACTTGAAACTTGCTGTGCTTCCTCTGCCAACGGGGAGATTTGTGTCTCTGTCGTATCGGATTAGAGAAGAGACATGGAAGACGGGAGGAAGGAAAGAGGGGCAGAATAAAGGGGAGGAAGAGGGAAAGAATAATATACAATTTATTTAGCCATTTTTTTGGCAGCATGTGTATAGTTCACTTTTTTGGATAAGTCTTTTCTTCACTGTCGTCCTGCTTGCCCTGACGCTGTGTCCATGTGTCTCTCTGTAACTCTGCTTACATGTGCTGATGTTATCCAGATGTGGTGCTACAGTGGGCTGTAAAACACAGTTATTGTCATAACATTGCTGCTCACCTTGTTCGCCCGTGCTGTTAAGTGTGTGTGTGTGTGTCTGTGGAGCTGCATGTGTCTTTACTTCCTGCCGTTGTCTTAACACTTTATTTTCAAGTTTCTGGAAAGGCAACAAACATTCTCTCACACTCAACACGTGCATCTGCAGTGTAATTGGCTCCATTACATATTTACAAGCTCTGTTCTCCATCTGCGTTGGGAGGATCCAGCTCCTGGCGCCTGTGCACGTAGATTGCTGTATTTTTAGGTGGGGATTTTGGTAGTGAGTGTACCCCAGTCATTTTTCTGATTTGTTGTTACCCATGTCAATGGGGGCTTTGTTAAAAGAGCAGTGCCAGTCTGTTCGTTTTATGATACAAAAATTAGCCCTTAGTTCTATCTCATTGCAGATCATAAAAAAAACACACACAAAAAAACGTACTGTTTTTCTCAAAACCCTTCACTTCAAACTTGCAGGTACCACAGGCACACCTTTAGTTGCAATTTCTTCAAAGCATATTTGAGGATTAGCACTAACTAAGCCTAACACAATTTGGACACCACTTTGGCATAGGGCTGGACGATTAATCGAGTCCATTGATTAATTTAAATGTGTTGATTTTGATGATTTATATTGGGGAAAATCGAGATTTTATTTTCTCAGCTCTCTGTTGTCTTGTGCTTCTGTTGTTTGGAGTTAAATAGCCCTCTCAAAAAGTAAGTAGCTCTCTAAAAAAGCGCAAGTGTGAAAACAGCAACAAGCAAAAATGAGCTACTTCCGCGAGGCTGAGAAAGAAAAATGCTAGCGCCCGCTAAGCGCCCGCGCCGCTTGAAGCGCCCGCGCCGCTTGAAGCGCCCGCGCCGCTTGAAGCGCCCGCGCCGCTTGAAGCGCCCGCGCCGCTTGAAGCGCCCGCGCCGCTTGAAGCGCCCGCGCCGCTTGAAGCGCCCGCGCCGCTTGAAGCGCCCGCGCCGCTTGAAGCGCCCGCGCTTCCGCGTAAAGCCCTAAGTTAAAAATGTGACGATTTTGAACATGATCCAGAAAGAACTGCAGGATGAACCTGTTGGAACGACAGCAGCAGCTGAAAGTTTATTAAAAAGTGTTGATTTGGAGACAGTGGTGTCGTAATGCACTGATGCTAGAATGCTAAATTCTCTGATGCTATGCTAACGAGCTGTTCCGTGTGCCACCTACATGTGATCACAGACTGGTTTAAAGTCTGACCCTATTCTCAGAGCGGACTTTAAGACTTTTTGAAAAATAAAACAAAATTGATTCATAGAACATTTATAAAAACTATTTTATAGATATAAGAAGAGCCACTTTGTGTGAAGCTTTATTAAAAATCAGTTTGTAACATTACAGAGCCGGTGATAAGCTGAAAGAAGCCCCCCTCTCATGAGAGTAGTGCATCTCTACGGTCGATGACAAGAATCCAAAACATTTTCATATTTTTAGGCTGTTGTCATGTTTTCATGTAAAAATGAATCAACAGGAGCAGAATTAGGAAAAAGGTGCATTTTCTGTCAATGTGCTTCCCTTTAGTGGATCTGTCCTAGTTTTCTCAGCAGGTTTGACTTTGACTTTACAGTTGGTTCAGACTACAGGTGACTGACTGAAACCCCTCATGCCATGGGGGCATTTTTCAGCAAGAACACAGAAACAACTTTTACCTGATGTGTTCAATATACTGTGACTTCCTCTATGTTTGCATTTAACAGAATATCATTTTCAAAAATAAAAGTTTTTCTTTGTAAAATAATGGAATAATTTGGTTGGTCGATATTTTTTTTAATTTAACAGTCAGTTTGCCTGGTGAGTCAGAAATGAGATTTTGGTCACTAGGGTTGTGACTCAGACTTGGAGCATCAAACCAAATGCAGCAAAATCCGTTTCAAGGCTGTTGCTACCAAAAATGCTCTGCCGAGTGCGTTCTAGTATTTCTGTTTCTGAGAGGCTGAAGCTAGCGGCAGCTCCCAAAACATCTGCTCCAGTGTTCTACAAACATTTTTACAGCTTGTATTGATCTAGTTGAACTTTCTGTTGGGGCCGATTTCCAAAGGAGATGTTCAAATAAAATAGATTTTGTTAAATATATTCCATCATTTGTAAATTTTGTGGAAGAAGGTAAAAGCAGGGAGAAAAAAATCAATTAAAGAAATCTGATTTGTAATGAAAACATCGAAGATTTTATTTTTCAACCAGCTCTTCTTTGGTGGTGTTTACAGCTGTCATGAAGTTAAAAAAAAAAAGTTGTATTTTCATTTTTAGATTTGGTTTATATACTCTTTGTGGGATTTGCATTTCTAGTATTTTTTGCTCTTCTAAAAGGTTTTTCTAACATTTCTGCTTCGGAAAACGGAACTGAAGAGTTAGATAAAAGGCATTTGCTTCTGCCTAGGTTACTAAAGCTTTACAGAGGTGTTCATACATCAATTTTACTATCTGTTTAATGCAGGTTTGTTAGTTCACCCTGTAACCAATAGGTTGCTACAGAAATCAGTGCTTTTGTTAACCCTTTAACACCAGAGATGTCACCAACGACATAAATAGCACAGGTTCTTTGACCTTCAGTAACTCTTCGACACTATCAGATGATTCTGACCCGGAGAAAAGCGGTCTTTTTCAGCGGTTTTGCAAATGAGCACAAGACGTCTTTCTCTGCTTCAGAATCCACTACAATTACGTTAATGGCATAAATGTTTGAAGAGTTATGGTAGGCAAAAGAATGTCAATATTAGGGCTAAAACTTTTTTGTTAAAGGGTTCAACAAAAACAAAAAAAGCATGATAAAACATTTAGTCGCCCAAAAGTATATTTTTTCACAGTTTTTGACAGTCTTGCTATAACTTTTAATTACCGGTATGCAACAATTTTCTTTTCAGTTCAAAACCTGCCAGTGTACCAACAACTTACACTTCCAGAGCTTCAAAGTCTAACGTTAAAAGGGAAACTTTTGTACTTTTAAGTACCAGATAACAACTAATTAAATGTTGCTTCAAGTCGTAGTGTGACTGTCTTCAGTTTCAGTTTCTTTTTTTTCTTCTTCGATTAGTCAGCTTACTGTTTGTCACCTGAGGCAGCCTCCGTTTTCCAGGAAATGCTCACTTGAAGATGCCTTGCTTGCTGTTTCAGAGCACCTCCTTTGTGACTTTGTTCCCAACATCTTCAAATGGATGTCAAACGTATTTAAATAAAAAAAAAAGTGAAAAAGGCAGCTGTTTATCTGTAACAACACTGCTAAATTACATCTTCATCTAGGAACACTATGTAAAGCGGCTTTTTGCACATACTTGCTAAAAATATTACCCAGTGTTGATGCATTATAAAGAGATATAAGGATGAGATGTTTAAATAATGCAGGATGTAAGTATCAGCCTGTTCTTCTTTTATTGTGTGCACAAGAAGAGCTTATTTTTCTTCTGCTCAGTTGTCTAGTTGCAGTTTACTTAGTTTGAGCTAGATTTCCTTTTCAAAGCTACTGCTGGTAACTCTCTTCCACTTTTCTCTGTTTACTCCTCCCCAAAACTGAAGTTTCTTTGTTGGTTTTGTTGATTTTTCTTTTTTTTTTCTTTTCCTGCTGTGATGAGATGTGCAAATGAATTCGACTGAGATCAAATGGAATGATAAAAGGAAGAAAAAAAAGAAAATCTGTGCCATGAATCTTATTGCGTCAGTCTCGGTTTTCATTCCCCCACACTCGTTTTTGTCTCTCCCCTCCCTCTTCTATCTCGTTCTTGGTAATGACTACATGCTAACTATTACTTTGAAGGTCTTGCTGTTTGTCAGCGGTAGGTGTCTAGCGAGCCTACATGCTTGTGTGTCTCATTATAAGATTGCGTGTAACAGTGTGCGGAAAGAAAAAAAGTCAGCCCTCAGGCTGCATTAGGCTGAATGCTTGGACATGTGTGTATGTGAGCACATGTCTATTTGTGTCTAGTGGATCAAGCTGTTAGTACAAAGTCGTGTTCACCAGCAGTCATTTGCTCGCTGCTTTTTTTGTGTTTCTCCCCCTACTTCCTATTTTTCCTTCCACTTTCTGTGTCCGTGTCTTTCTCAAACAGATTACTTTCTGTAGAGGTGGCACTCAAGTGTAGAGCGAGAAAAAAGTTGACATTTCTTGTTCTTGACTCACCCAGTTGGATGTTGCACTGAAATATAATGTAAAAAAACACTTTTAGTTGTCTTAAGCTCCTGCTTTTATATGTTTTTTCTTTTCTTTAGCCATCTTACAGTACATCTTACTATTAAAAACAAAGCAATTAGCAGTGTAACTTTTTATAAGGGGAAGTGGGATTTTTGTTGGAAGATTGTTGTTACATCAAATGAAAAAGTAAATTTCCATCAAGACGACAAAAAACATTTTCTGTATAAGAGAACTGGACTGAGCAAGTATGACGTCACCCACAGAAAATGACTTACTTCCTGTTCCAACAAAATGAAGTCAATTCAGTCGCCATTTTTTTGCAATACGGGCGAACCAGACAAGGTCAGTGAGGAGTGATAGGCCTGAGTCAGTCTGTATCAATATTTCTATAGCTGCCATCTGGAGAAGTCTTGCTGGAAGGCCACACCCCTACCAGTTGAAAGAGGGGGCGGGAGAATCTGTCTATTGACGTTTCCAACGTTTGACCTGACCTCGGCATCTGATTTGCCAAACTAAAACTTATAACTTGCACTACAAAAAAATATATAATGGAAAAAAAATGTGTTCAAAAACAGGCGGCAGAGCAAGAATGGTTATTCTGACAAACATAATGACTGAGTAATCTCTTTTTATTTCTCAAGAGAAGACTTTTGGCTTTTCAGAGCCAGTGGGTACTTCCTATTTGGAATGTGGGGGATTGTGGGGGGGTAGGGAGGTGGTCACTCAGTTTAGTTCTCATATACAGTTAATGATGAAAACCCATGCAGGTGAGGGTTTGAAGAATACACTTGATGCTTACATCAGTTTTTATCTGTATTGCCAGAGAGTTTCAGCATTTCGTTTTCACTGTTTGTTTTTTCTTTTAGTAGATTTTTAGTTTTGTTTCCACAGCAGAAGAAAATTAATGAGTATAATAAATTAATTGAAACATTATTTATGTATTTGAATTGATGAAATAATTCAAAATAGACTTGAGCTGTTGGCAAAAGCGGTTTAGGGATAGTTTAGTTTGTTGTGGTTTGGACTACATTTAGCTGCTAATCTGGCTTGATTTAGCTTTTGCTGGTTGCCTGCATAGGTGTGGGAGCTGAGCTTGATTAAAAGCCAGGTTTGCCACTGGTTGACGGATCTGATTGTTTGGCAGGTGTGAGAAATTCATCTCAGTCCAATTAGGCCACATCAAGTGACGGCTAATATTTGCTGCCAGATAGGTTATGAGTATTCTTGGATGCTTGTCTCTCAGCATCCAAGCATCCACATACATGGAGGGTAGTGTGAATCACACTATGAAAATGCCTCTACAAATGCAATGTCAGGTGATATTCCCTAAGCAACCATTTCTCTCTCTGTCTTTCTGATAGCATGAGGGTTATCATATGTGCTGCTGTCTGGAGCAAATGGAACAAAGATGAGACATCGATTACACACACCCCCACACAATGCTTGGAGCATAGCTGATCTGTTCCGTTCCTCTTGACAGCTAGAGCATGGCAATCACCCTTCTTGAGTGTGTGTGCGCCTATCAGCTTGTCTTTTATTTTGTTAAAGTGTTTGTGTGTGGCCTCAGAGAGGCTGAAGGACTTTAAACCCAGAGAGGGTTGGGGAGAATTAGGGCTTGAGAAAGGGTTACAGTAATTCAGATGTTGTTTTAGTCTCTAACTCCACTCTGAAGGCCTGTCGAGTTTGAAAATGGTAAATGGGCGCCTGGCTAGTTGAACCATTTAGGATCTCTGGAGTGGAATAACAACGAAAACACATACAAAGCTGTATTGAACCACACGCTGTATTGTACATTAAAATGCGTAGATGTCCAATGAAGAATAAAGTTTGTAAAATGTGTTTAGAATAATTTATCAGAAGACATATGTCCCAGATATTTTTAATGTTAACACTTGAACTTTTGAAGTATGTAAAGCTAGCTTTAATTTTTAAGTGAACGCCTAAAATCCTGGCATAAATCAAAAGGCCACCATTAAAGTATCATAAAAGATTTTACAAAATGTAAAAAAATGTTATTGTGTCCCCCTACAATACATGTTTATCCCAGTTAAGAGATGAAGTGTGTGTGCCAGTCTTCTGACTTTTTCCTTTTAGAGCTTCCTTTTTTTTCTGTAGTATTAAGCACACTCTTCTGTTTGTTCACAAAAACTCTAATGTTGTCTCTCCTGTGATATTGATGCTTAAAGGTCACTGTATTTCAATAAGTTCTAGTACCCTTTGTCACCAACAGTAGTGCTCTCAACATGAATTGCTTCTAAACCTGTAAATATGGAGGAAAGGCTGAGTGACTAAATTGAGAAGGAGCTACAGGAGAAGGAGAGGACTAAAACACAGATATGGAGATGGTGACGTCTGAAAAGACAGATGAAATGGAGGATAAAAATGTATTTTATCCTTAATCTACCTCATATGGTTCTTAACCCTTGTGCTATCCTGTGGGGTCAAGATAACCATTGACGTGTTCTCCCTACCATGACAAAGGTGGATAAAGGTGGAAAGATTTCATGTAATCCATGGACACCAGTGAAGATCACAAATCATTGAAGAAAAAAGGTTCAGAGCACTGTCTAGTGGGTCTAGATGACCCAACTCCCAATGGTAAAGTGCCTAGAATAGCACAAGGGTTAATATATATCTAAGTATTACTACAGGTTACTACAAGTACATTTTGGTAATTAAAAAAAAAAACTCAGCTTATTTGATTTCTCACTCCGTTGAACCAACAGTGTATGCCTTCTGTAAGAATTTTGGTTGTGTTTACTGACCTCAAACAGATTTTATGTAGTACACAGTACTCAAAAGGCTGTCAAAATGTATGAGCATGACTATGGTAAACAACAAAGCTGGACCGCATGATGGATTTTTGGAGCAGTACGGCTACTTTAGTCGGGCGCCTTGCAGAGTAAAACAAAGTGTTTCAACATAATGAACTGAAAAAGTGTTGTTACGTTTTGCATTTTGTGTTGAAACTGAACAATGTTCAGTTATTTTTAATGCGTTGCATAAAGTTTGACTTTCCTTATGTGTTGCGCCCCCACGCAAAGACTAATTATTGCAGATAGAAGCACACATGAACACCACAGGGCGCTTGAAAAACCTCCAATCAGTCCCTCTGACCAATCACCTGCCTTTTGGCCACTCTAGGCATCCTTGGTAGTGCAGTCACCACAAATGACTGTTTTGTTTTGCTTACCCCTTTCAACACCAGAGATGTTGCCACTGGCTCCCAAGTAATCCACCTTCTTTGACATACCATAACTCTAACCATTTACACGATCAACATGAATCTGTTGATTCTGACACAGAGAAAAGCAGTTTTACATATTGGCAAAAAGCCACTTTTCTCAGTGTCAAGCTACATACACACCACCCTCAGAAATGAGGATTTAAGCAGCCATTTCCAATACAAAGTAAACATGCATAAACATGCATTTTGGGCTTCCAAATTTAACACTCTCTACAAATATTTATGACAGTTTTTAGGCTCTACCTACAAAACGTGTGGCCGCTGAACCTGTTACCAGTTTGAACTTTGATTTGGTAGGGACTCTGAGTGTAGCTGGTGCACCCAGACACGGCGATGAGCCTGGCGACGCATGCATTTCTTTTTATAAAAGGATAACCAAGACCACTCTCCTGACATAATGGTAATCCATATCCACCATTGCAAGGACACTAGCAATGAACTGAACAGTTTCTGTTTCGTGCCCAAATCACGAGATTTGGACATTTATAAGAAAAAGACCTTTCATTCTGTGTTTATTAAGTTTGATTACATGGGTCAACATCTTCAAAAATGTGTGTGGTAAATGCTTTACAGCTTTTTTCTTAATGCTTTCAGTTTTTGGGGGGGCGCTAATACAATTTATTTGAAGAACAACAATGGGCTCTTTAAAACAGCTTTGCTGCTGCATCATTTCAACAACCTAGAGCCGTTTTGTAATATCTGTTGCTGAATTCAGGACCTGAGCTGCCCAGTTTTAAATGAATCTCGCTCTGAGTGCTTGAGTGTTGTGGCCTTATGTTTTTACTGCTGACCAAACCAAATTCAGTGTTTACCTTGAATCCTGTGCCAATTTAATTGCTCATTTCCCACCAACATGGCCTTTGACACTGACGTTCATGCACTCACGTACAGCCGAAGAACAACATGCAATTAACCACTTGGACTGAGGCTCGTTCATTTTTACACAAACAGATACACAGCTAAAGGGGCAGAATGAGCATATTCTTTGTAGTGAGCAAATAAAAGAATAATGAATATTGAAAGTGGCATTAATGTGAACCTAGTCTGCTCCATCTTGACTCGGTCCTCTTTTAATTGATTAGTTAATAAAATAAAGCCATTTATTAAAATGTACGTGGGTTCAGCTTTGTCTGCAGGTGAAGTTTATATAAAGGCATAAAATTACTCTTTTTATGTTTGTTTGTTATAAAATCTCCTCAACTCTTTTGTTCTTATTTCTTCTCATAATATCCTTTATCTTTTTCTCACTCCGTTGGTGTAGTGCTACATTCCCTTTACTTACTCTCCTAAAATACATAATTTTTTATTTCTTCAGTCTGTTAATGGTCATGAGACCTCTGTCACTGAGTGTGTATGTTTATGTATGCCAATTAACAGTGCTGACAGCATCAGCTTCATTTATTAGTTAAAGAGAGAGTGCTCCACTTTTTCACTATTGACTGTATATGAGAACTGGACTGAGTGACCCCTCCCCTCCACCTTCCAAACAGGAAGTACCCGCTGGCTCCAAGAAGCTAAAATCCTGTAGACTTTTATAGATAAATAAGCAGCTAGTACTCAGTCATTTTATTTGTCAGTCAAACCGTTCCTACTCTGCTACCTTGTTTTAACGTGTTTTTGCTAATTCTTTTTTTTTTCTGATATTTTTTTCTGTTTTGCAAGTTAGTCATGTTATAAACTAATCATTCAGATGCATCAATAATGTTCAAAACGTTTGATAGATTTTCCTGAGCCCGCTTTCAAGTGGAAGGGGTGTGGACTTCCAACAAGCTCACTCCTGATTGGCAAGACTGGTTGCCATTCAAACATTGACTCTGACCAACTTGGACCAATCAATGCTTACTGGTGACGTCTGACTCCAACATGCCGGCGTTCCTTTCGCACACAAATGCAAGTGGTGAATGAATTCACTTAACTTTGTAGGAGCTGGAAGTGAGCCATTTTCTATGGTTGATGTCACACTCCCTAAGCCCAGTTCTTATATAAAGTCAACGGTTAAGACTAGTTGTTTTAAGTTGACGCTCATTTTAGTTGGGTATGGTGTTTTTGGTTACACAGTCACACTCCTGATGTGTAAATTTGTTAATGTGTTCATCCATTTTTAGCTGTTTTACCCAAGATCTATTGGTTTGACAGATGGATTTATAACCCACTTAACACTATGGCTGCAAAGCTAATTATTATTGATTTGTGCCACGGTTATAAAAAGATGGAAACTGTTCATACCTTAGACATTGGAACCTTCCAAGCAAAAGCTTGCTCTTCTGGCTACCTGCCTAAGTATAAATGAGCAAGACGAGAGATTTTTTTAAACATTAATTATGAGTTATAAGTTAAGTGTAATGAGAACTGTGTATGATTTCCTATTCAACTATTAATGTCCAAAAATCCAAAGGCATGGTAAAATAGTTTGTAATCCCACAATGCAAACTGAAGTTTGAAAGAGGAATTGCATTTTTTACTTTATTAACTGATTAATAAATATTTTGATTTGAAAATGTCCTGGGGAACAAAGCATGACTCACTTATACCCCAAAAAAGAACAATACAAACTACTTGAGCACCCTGGAAATTACAGGAAGTTATAGTGTTTTTACTTTTTTTTTTTTAGATACAACAACCAACTTAATTTGTTGTTCATGACAGGAAAAATATCTATCTAGGTAAAAAATAAATGAAACAACAAAAAACTCTTAGATGATCTCTGGTGTCTTATACCTCATGTGTCTAAAGTTTTTGCAGAAGACATTTTAATTCTGTCCTAAACAAGTTAAGTAACAAGCTTCAAATTTCTCTTAAAGGTTCATTTTACAAAAAAAACAAAAAACAACAGTAGCTGCCTCTAGAGTCCTTCAAACATGTTTGTTTCTGGTTATACATTTCTTTGATATTAAGACACATATTTGTATTAGTATTAAAATTCTCGTTTTTCTTCTTACAAGATCAATTAAAAATACCTGAGTGAGGCATGTGTGCCTTTGTTTTGTGGGAATCAGTCCACTGACCCATTCTCATAAAAGTAATAAACTATAGTCTGAGACATTTAATACAAGACTTAATACCACTGGATAAACTGCAGGTATTGCAGCTGTGCATTATTATAACTTCTACTCTTTTTTTTTTTCTTTCTTTCTTACCTTTTTTTTTTCCTAAAAGGTTAGCTAAGGTCTGGCCGTCCTCGTTTCCACAGCAGATTATGTTTGAGCGTGTGAGTCTGTAGCAGAATGTGTTAGTTTTTTGCCTGCTGTGGCTTCCCACAACAGCACTCACACTTCTGGCCTTCCTTCATAGCACTCACACACACACTTTCACAGTCCTTTATTTACCGGCTGTAGACCGAAGTAGGTCATTGAACTACAGACTTAAATTGGTAAGAAATGTACTTTTAGACACAAAAAATAAGTCACGTACATGTTGGTGTGATTTGGAAAATCTACATACCCTGTAGCGTTGGAAAACAAAAATAGTTTTTCATCACAGGTTGTGATCTTTGTTTTATCTAAATAACCCTTTTTTGAGGTTTTGTCAATGCATGTTTTTCTTTCTTCTATTGCTTTTAGAATAGCACATATTGAATGTTATTTTTTCCCACTGCAATCACACCTGAATGAATATCAGCAGATCACACACAAATGTTCTTGTGTATCTGATCTGCTTGTGTATTAGCAAATCAGATACACAAGAACATTCGTTCTGACTTGTAATCTATGAGCATTGATGATGTTTGTCAAGATTAATGAGTAGTTTTTTTTCTTATTGCTCTTGTTTCACCTGCACTTTTCAGCTCTATTCTCATTGTTCACTAGCTATCCTACCACAAAAACGTGTAGCGTTGGAATTAGGGCTGTAACCCGTCTCTGAATATTCAGAAATTCATGATTTTTGTTCCAAAAAAAAACCAAGTACAAATAGTGGTGATGTCTGAGAATACTGATTTGGTTATTTATAGATATAGTAGAGTGTAGTAAATTACATTTTAAGCAATGTAATTATTGTTTTTAAATTGGAAAATAATGTTGAATTTTAGGTATATTAACGTAGATTAAGCATGTCACTGTCACTCAAACTAAAAAAAACTCTTCAAAGTAAAGTAACGATGAAGGTTTTCATTTTTATAGTAACGAAGAAAATATGAAAAAAAATGAGACTGAAACTGATTTTGTTTAAAGTAGTTAATAATTTGAATAGAAAAAATACAATAACATTTAATTATTAAGAACATTATGTAAATCATGTGATCAATTATGTGACATCATATAATTGTCTGCAAGTATGTTGGAGAAGCACCAGAACACGTCTGTGAAATATTCATCTAAAAGTTGTTTTGGTATTTCCACTAAACAACAAAAAAGTCCATTTGTAAAGCCATGTCTGTTGGAAACACTGTTGTCAGTTTAGATAGTTGTAATTTTTGTTTGCTTTATCCTTATATACTATCTTCTTGTTCTAGATCTACTGTAACTATAGTCAGAAAAACTGAGGATTTAAAAACTGTGGAGAACATCTTCAGAATCTGTTGTTACATGATCCCCGTTGATTCTGGTTTGCACAACAGGCAGTGATTTGAAACGAGCTAAAATGTTTAAGCCACCACAAGATATTACTGTCATCATTCTTTATTTCCAAGGCTAAACAACATTGAGCTCTCATCATTTCCTTTCTGATTAGTCCACTGTTTGGAGGCCTGTAGAGATGAAGTCTGGTGTCCTCTTAGCAGAGGTGAAGGCTACTCTTGTTTTGCTGAGTTTACACCATGTGGTAATGGATTTGGCCTTTTGGAACAAACCTGTGACACTGCGATGGAGCTACAAGTGTTGAGAGAACATTCTCTACAAATTAGTTTTAAAGTAAGCGGTGCCGTTGTTTATGTTGCAAATACTCAATACACAAATATTTCACGTTCATTGTCCTTAGCTAGCATTCACTCTGTGCAGCTAATGTTTTGGAATGATTTTATTACAGCTTTTGTATCGCTCTTAACAAAAAAGCTGGATTTAAAATGAGCTGAATATGTTTTAATTGTTTTACCATTTTAATTAGTGGTAGGAGCAACAGTTTCTGAGGCAAAGTGTTTTTGCACGTACAGATAAAAGATCTCTGTAAAAAATTTTGTTTTCATGCATCAGTTTCATGAATGTCAAAATACTTTACTTTAGAAGACTTTGACATTACTAAAATGTTCTGGGAAAGCCATGGTTTATTTGGAAGCAAATAAATACATGTGTCAAAATGACCAGGGTTCATCTGTTTGGTTCCCACAAGACTTCAGGTGAGTTTTCATTTTTGTCAAACAAAGTGGACTATCTAACTCAATGAATTATGGTCTGGATCAAACTGCCAAATGTAGACGCGTTTTAAAGCTGTGTTATTAATCAGTGACTGGATAACCTTGGAAAGGTATAAACGGCAGCACATTTTTAAATGATGCTACTGTGTAGAGAAAAACAGTGTAGAATTTTGTAAAAACATAACAATAGTCTTTGGCACATCTTATTTTCCTAAATTATTCTTCCCAAAGGTCTTGATCCAAATGGTCCATGGCAAGTTTTTAAAAGTAGCCTGATAATCATGCTTAGGCAACTATTTAAAGTTAACTATTTACAAAGAAGTTACTATTCAATTTTTTTTTAATGTTTGGCAACTCTGAGACTAGCAATTAATAAAAATTTAAAAGTGTCATGACTTTAGCTACTTTAGCTAAAGGAGTATAGTAGTTTGTGAGAATGAATACAGTATTTAATGCAGAGATTTGAAGTCCCACTCCGATCATCTTTTGCGATACTTTAATAGCATTCCAGGTGGTATTTTGATCATGATTAAAATAACTTTTTTTTTCATTTTAAAAATAATTATTAATTTCTTTCTTTAATTTTTTTTTTCATTTTTAGCATTGATTATTTCTTGTTTAGTCAATTGGTGAATTTATGGCTAAGGATTTCCTGAAACCGTAAAATAAACTGTAAAGTTTATCTGCTGACATCATGCTAAATCAACAGGCCTGTGTGTTTTCTGGGAATCCTCCAGAGATAAATATTGAAAAATTGAAATAAGGTAAAACGTTTGATTTTTTTTTTTTAAGCACTTATGTTATGCAGCACAACAGTGTTTTGGAATATATTTCCAGCATTAATAAGTAAAAGAATGATGGCTCCCCAAGGTAGACCTAATGTATTTGGCAGAAAAAAATGCATTTTTATTTTTTAATAAGAATTTTGACATGGTGTCCTATTTTTAAGAATTCATGTGTGTTTTTGTCTGGGAGCCAGTTCAGCTCGTGCTGGTTTGCGGTGCCTTCTGTCCGTGAAACCAGGGTTCGAATCCGGGCTGCTCCCTATTCCCTTCTCAGCTTCTGTGCCGGTCCCAAGCCCGGATAAACTGAGAGGGTTGCGTCAGGGAAGGGCATCGTAGAAACATTGCCGAGTTAACCATGCGACTCATCCTCGACAGAGAGGTTGTTTCGCTGTGGCGACCCCTGATGGGAAAAGCCGAAAGAGAAAGAAGATGTGTGTTTTTGTCCAAAGTAAAAAACAAAATTATTCATGAAAAAAGTGCAAATTTCTTTCTATATTTCAACATTTTATTCATGAAAAATACTAGTATAAACACACGTCTTAATCACAATATAACGTCCATCTGGACAGAGTCAGAGCTGAGAGCGTTCTTTTCTGCTGCGTGCATTTTAAACACGCTGGGCGCCACACTAACATTAATAAATACAGAATCCGGTTGATTCTGGCTTTGCCGCTCCTTCTGCGTTTTACTCAGAGAAGCAGGCCAGAATGGTTGAAGACTGCAAAATCCCAGTCGAACAGAACAATTCAAAAAAAGCCTAAAGTCCATGTCTAATTCCACGCGAGACTGGCACTTGATTGGTTAGAATCTAAACCAACCAGCAGGCTGTTCGATGGCAGATATGTCCTGCTAAACTGAAACATATTCACACAAAATCAAAGATGGGGGAAAAATCGAGATAAGACACAACGCAAACGCAAAATATTATTTAGAAGCAAAATAAAATAAACATTTTTGAAAGTAAAAAATAAAGTTATTATACATTAGCTACTAGCAATATGGTGGCATAAATATTACTTCATTGGCGGGACTGCTGGCGCTGAGCAACCCCTCTCCTCCTTCCTGTCACCCATAACTGACAGCTTTCTGTTTGTAGTCTCTCCTGCTACCTTACAGCTTCTCACACCCCCAACCTAACATTACCTGTGCAACAATCAAAGCGATCAATATTGGGGAAATCCATGCCAGCTCAGACGAAGAAAACAAAGACGTGCATAGATGCATCAGAATGGAGCGGAGCGGGAAGCTTTTTCCCGGCCTGCGTATTTTCTATGTAACTTTTTCAAACTGCGTACATTATTTTTGGCTTACAGTAATTTACTTGATACATATCCTCCATCATCAGAGAAATACCACAAGAACACTATAAAAATCCTAAAAAGACAGTTTTCATGGGAGTGGGTCTTTAAGCATCTTTATTTTCTGTTTGCTCAGCTTGACTTTTTTCAACCTAAACCGATTTTCTTTGAAAGAGAACCCGCTCTAAATGTTCCCCCGTAAGCGGAGAAAAGAAACTATTTTGAGCCCCTGCAGTTATAAGACGCAAAGATGCTAACTCATACACACTGTAAACACACAAGTGTGGATTTGACAGCCTTTGCAGGGGCTCCTTGTTATGAAGACAGACAAAAGCACAATGTATTTGGTGTAACTTCATGTGAAATAATGCATGGATCCTCTAACACGGGTCCCTTTTTCATTTGTGGGTGTGCCTGATCCATTGTACGGGATATCAGTCTTGGCAGAATGAAATTCAGTTTATTCCTCTAGCTAGTCTTCTAGCATGATTAAATAATCGCTGATTTAATGCAAGTCAGCATGTGTGCCAGTGTGTGCGCTTGCATTACAGGCTGTGTGTGAGTGTGCCATCTGTATGTTTAAAGACTCCTTGCTTAAGTGAATTAAACCTAATTTCATTTTGTAAGACATTGTTGAGAAAGCTCTCTTTCTTAAATTTATTTTAGACAGCAGGGGCTTTCAATCTTTTTATTCTTGTCCTCACCGCTGGTTTCTAAACGTCCATTTGCCTCTGCAGCGCACAGACTGCAAATTGAACAGATTTTCTCTAAAGTTTATTTTTAGATTCATGTGAAGTCTTCTTAGAAGCCAAACTGTAATACACTATTTTGCCTTAACCAGATAATTTTCAAGTGAGGCTTCACTGCCAGAGCTGAAAGATGGCACCACACACCGCTTGCAGATGCTAAAACACATTTTGAGAGCTCAATATTTGCTGTTTGAGTTAAACCTTTGGATGCTTACATATTTTAGCTTTTTCTATGAAGATCCTAGAGCTCTGCAGATTGAACAGCTGGAGTAGCATCTGTACAGGTACAGCTTTAGGAGAATTTCAAGGTAACTGAAAGCCACAGATTAAATGTTTGGCCCTTCTGCTGGTAAAAAATATTTTTGGTGTTCAGAATTTAAATTTGGAATTAAAATGTTGATGTAATTGGAAAGTTAAGACGCCTCTGAAATCAGCTTAGAAATTTCCAGAGTAACTGTTGCTTTGTCCATTTTAATGAAGCACGGGAAAAAGCCACGTTGGTTTAAAACTTCAATTTAAATCGGTGTGAAAACACATGCCTGGAAAAAAATCACACTGTTCTAAAAGCTGCTTATTTGTTTGTCAGTATTAAGTAGAAAAACAAGCAAGCTAGACTAATGCAGGTAAAAATAGAAGAGGTGTAGAATAAAACCAAAGTGCCCTGCTGGCCTTCTGACCATCACATGTTCTCAAGAACCTGCATCTCTTCCCTTCATTAATGCAGTGGGCTGTTTTTTTGTATGCTCATACTACACCTGCACCATTTTAGCCATTGCCCTTAGGTCTGCTTCTATTTGTGGTCCATAGAAAGCCTACTGGCATTCATACAGAAGTGATTTATGCTGAAGTTTCTTTGCAAGACTTGAACTCTTAAGTCTTTCATGCCTGAACTCAGATCTAATCATATTTTAAAAATATATTCTTTATTGTTTTTTAAACTCTAAGTGATAATAAGTTAACCCTTTAACACCTGAGCTTGACAGAGGTGTCATTGTTCCGACTACCGTGACTCTTCAGCCATTTACGCAACTGACGTAATTCCAGCGGATTTGTAAGTAGATAAAAGCAGCCTTGCGCTGATATGCAGTACTAACACAATAATAAACATAAATACAGCAAACATTAATTTGCTGATTCTGTCGCAGAAGAAAGTAGCTTTGCGCATAACACAGCATATGAAAAGCCGCTTTTCCCCCATGTCAGATTCAGCTAATTTATGTTGATAGCATAAATGGTCGAAGGGTTACTGTAAGTCAAAGGGCAAATGCAATTATGTGTTTGCGGCGACATCTCCTGTGTTAAAGGGATAAGTAATAATAATAGTAGTAAGCTAGCAGGAGAGAGTACAAACAGTAATAATAATAATATATTTATCTCTGCTTTTCCAGACGCTCAAAGCGTCCAATGTGTCCGTTATTCCTTCACTCCTCGTGTATACTTGGTGATGGTAGAGACGTGGCTGCCAGTTCGGCCCCTCACCGTTACATTCATACACATTCACACACCAGTGGAGCCACACTAGAGGCAGGGAGGGGGAAGTGTCTTGCCCAAGGACACAATGACAGTTGACTGGGAATCGAACCGCAGACCCTTCAATCATTGGACGACCTGCTCATAAACATCAACATAAACTGTGTTCAACCTCCTGAGCCACTGCCGCCCAGTCCAGTGGAGTCCAGGATTAAGTGGTACGTTGCAAATTGCGACATACCGCCTAAAGGGGTTAAGTAGAGTGAAGGTTTGGGAAGTTTGGCGCTTTCACACTTGCCAATTGAAGCCAACTAAACCAGGAATCGAAGATATAAAATGTACAAGTATAAATTTGAGATTTCCTGTACAAGTTCCAAGAAATCCCAATATGGCTAATGTGGTATAATGACATCCAGACTCTAGAACCAATGACCTTTAAATGACCAAAGATTTTTGTTTGCATTTTTCTAACCTTCCACAGCTATGGAAAGAAGCAGGCCTAAGTTAAAAAAACCTACAAAATTGTATTCAGGATGAACTGATGGTTTTGCTTTTGTGTAAAAATGTGCAGTGGTTTATAAAGACTTGAGCTTCTTGAGTGTTTGAGCCACCTTTGTGTGTAAATATGCATGTGTGTCAGAGGGCGTTGTTGGTGGTGCCAACTGAACGATTATGGCCCACAGATAAATAGATGTCATTAGGAGTTTGTGCTCTAATTACCTGCAGCCCCTTTTCTGCAGGCTGTGAGTGGTAGAGGCCAGGTATCAGTAATAAATCAGCAAAACATACACTGCTCCACACACAAAGTCTGCTTGTGGGCTTGTCGCACACCCAAAATCCAGAGATTTTACCTCAGACTCTTAATTAGTCTTTTTCCCAATTCACACTGATTTGGAAAAAGAAATACTCGGGCCATTTTAAGCTTAACTTTCTTTACAAATGTCCTCCAGCATGAGAAAAATACCACAAGAACATGTTAAAAACTCCAAAAATGGCATTTTCATCTGGGAAAATAATTTTACGTTTACTAACTATTGAGATTATGAGTCTCATATTCTGTGTGCAATCTAGGTTGCTTTAGGGATTATCTCAGTGATTTCATAAACCTAATGACTGAACGTTCCCACAAACACACTTTTCTTTAATTGTGGCCTCTCATCCAACTCTAGCTTGCTTTCATTAGCCAGAGGAAGCAAATATTTTCAGGTGTGTGAATGTGTTGGGGGCAGCTGGGAGGCCATATGTGAGTGATTTGGGCACTCGGAGGGAAACTGAATTCTGATGACAGACACGCTGTTTGCCCTGCAACAGTAGACACACACGTGCTCAGGAAGTGTGCATCAATCAATCACCTGGCTCTGTGTCTCTACATGTGGTGACCGTATGGCGTGTGTGCCATGCTCACACAGACCCACAGCAGCTCTGGCTCAGTGCGCCACTGAGGATTTGCTCATGTAAGGGTTCCTCTGTCTGATTTCTGACGCCTGCAAACACATGTTCTGTGGAAACGAGGGGTAGATTAACACAGGTGTTTGTTGTACGCAGCATTATAGGAAGCAGGATGTTTTATTATAAACATATTAAGACAGAAACAAAGAAAAATACATATGCTGGATAAATGCAAAACAGTGCTCCGGGTTCAATTATTTCTGGTATTGTCTTTAGAAAGAAAGATGTTGTTGCAGATTATTAATAATAATAATAATTTACTACATAAACTGTGTTTTATACAAATGTATTAATAATCCTCAAGGCTGCTACTTATGTTTATCAGTTTTGGATCTACCTGGAGTAGTCACTGGTTATTCATAGAGTTATACACTTATTTTATTTTTTTAGTAAACCATCCAAACAGATTCTTCACCTATCATGGTACATATCATGGTACATTTGAACTCGGCATGTGTTGCCCATTAAAGAACACACTGATTGCAGGTTCTTAAACCTGCTTTAGGCACATGGTATTTGTTCCCACTGGACTGTCGCTACCCGATACTAGCGCATGTCCTCCGCCTACAGTTGGCAGAGCCTATTTGTGAAATGTCAATACAAGTCTCGCAAATTTAGCTCCAGGCTTTTTCTTTCACAGCTCTATTCTGATATATAAAACACTTGATATCATATAAGTATAGCAGGCAAAAACCGGAATTATTAGTTTCTCCTAATTGGTCAACTGGTTTAACTCTGGCCACGCAATTTATACGAAGAGTCAAAAAATGGTCTTATAGGGCCTATATCCATATATATGATATTATATACCTCTGGCACACTAAAGAACACATTTTTATGAAATATACATTATTTTCAACGTTCTTTTTTTTAACCAGAGGTAAGACGACTCGATATCTGAGGCTCCGCCTTTTGTTCCTTGTCCGAATGATCATGACGTCAATCAGCGCAGTGTCTCCATTTCACCCATGAAAACAAACATCCAAACAAAGATGGATGTGCATATCGCCGATATAATACCAAAGTGTTTTTGGCATTTACCACTAGCTCCGTAGAGAAAGTGTGTGTGTTTGCCTGGGGGCGGTGCTGGGAACGCACACTCTTCCTGGAAGGGGCCGTCCATCACTTTTTGTCACAAAGTGAGATCCCGCTGGTTTTGGTAGGTTGGGAGGGGTTGGTGCTCAGAGCGCAGGATTTTGGAGGAATGCTCAGATATGAACTGATCTAAATAATGCTTTAGGGTTGTTTTTGGTAAAGGAATGAACTTAATAATACACTTATAAGAACAAAAAAAAGGGCCTATAGCATTTTTATAGGCCCTTTAGAAACTTGTGTAACGACGCGTGAGAGTTTTGAACAAGGAAGCCTAAAAACACACATTTATGCTCGTTTACTCAGAGTTTTTATGGGAAGTGGTGGCTTGAATGCATGTTTCCATGGCTGGTGTGAAAGTAGCATTTATAAGTAGATTTAGATTTATCCAGTTTTTTTATTTCATTTTTTACATCTGTTTTTGGCCTGGATTGCCGAAGCATTCATGTGGGTCTTTCTATAAGAAACATGAGTAATTGTGATGTTTTCTTTGCAGTGCATTAGATGTCAAAAAATAAGTTAATAGCAGTGCTTCGACTGGGTTCTGGTGCTTTTTGCTGCCAGCATAGAACAGATGCTCAGTGAAAGTGCAAGTAGTGGCTCCATCTGTGGCTCTGAGACTACAGAAAACCTGACTGACGTGACTAGCTTATCTGTGCTTTTGCTTTCAAAAGTGGGGATATCGCAATATTGAAAAACACCATGCATAGATATCAGTGGTGTTATAAACATCACATAACACGATAGCAGCCCTGAAAAGAAGAGGTTCTTTATGGTAAAAATGCCATGATAGAGGCCAGAGGAAAGAAAATTGAGATAGGAGAAAGACAGAAGATAAGCCCAATAGGTGGATATTACATCAAAGTCAAACTTTACAAAAGCAATTCTAATTTAGGTTTTTAAGGGATCCAACACATCATCTTCAGTAGCCAACATTGTTTTTCAGTTATATAGCAGTTTTTCTTTCTCAAATAGCCTTTCGCTATTGTAGATGGCAGACGAGCACTAATAAACAGCAAATACACAAAAGAAGAAATATCTCCCTCCTGTTGCTACCTGCATGTCTGGCGCTGGTCCGCGGTGTCCAACATAACCGGCTCGATGTGGGTTCATGAAACCGCGTAGAGCGTGTTCTTGAACGCACCACACGCAGCTGGTGTGAATGCAGCATTAAACATAGGTTTGTCTCTGTCTTATTTTTCTATGGTTAAAAATGGGCTATATTGTTTTAGAATGAAAAAGGAATGTTGTCAATTGCTCTCCAGTCTAGAACAGCTTGATCCAGGTAGAATATTAGGCCATCTACTGGTATATTACTTCTAAAATAAATCTGTTTGTTACACTACAGTCTTGGGTGAGTTTTTAACCATTTCTAAATGTTTAGTGGGGTCCTGCCCTTCTTCACAAAATGAGAAGGACTTTGCTCTGGACATTGCTTATTGTTAGACTTTTTACAACTTTTTACAACAAAAATAAAATAAAATAAAAATAAAAAAATGATATTTTGTGTGGGCTACCTATATGCCCCGTACAGGTTTGCCCATATTTTACAGCAGACAACACGTATGCACCCATAAGGGCAGTTGTGACTAAGGATGTAGTTGCAGTGAGTCCCAAAATAAGCGGGACCTGTGCAAAATTTGCATGGCTTTGTACTTGTTTGGGAAAGAAAAACCTTTTCTAGCCAATGTTTGCTGGAAAGTGCTCATGACACATTTGCAATAAATTTGTGAGATGTTCAATTGTAAGTTGTATATTTTTAACAGTTTCGTGTCTGCAACTTTTTTTTAGTCCTCTTAGATTTCAAAGGAGAAAAGACAAAACAAGACAGAAAAGAAAAAAATGTTCAGTTTGAAAAAAGGAGAAACAGTTGGCCAGACAGTCAGATGGAGAGATACAGTCATGGAGGAGAAAGATGAGGTGCACTGTCCTCTCAGGGTCACCAAAGGTGGTGAGTGGGGGCCAGAGGCTTAATGGGATGGAGAAACGTTGTGATTGGCTCATTACTGTGATGGAGCACATTGCCACAACAATTGGCCTTTTCTCCCCCTCCACCCACCAACACCACCCACCCACAGTCCCTCTTTGCACACACCGCATTTCTGTGGACCACTGTACTGTGAACTGCAGAGGTGTGTACAAGTCGGTGCGTATGCAAATAAAATCAAACTCTGGCCAAAAGAGTTTCTGCTGCAGTTTAGAGCAATACTGGAGACTAACATATATTTATACCATTTTCTTCAACAACAGCAGAAAAAATCAATGTTCTATTTTGAAATGTAAACAAAATTGCAGAAATGAAAAAAATATATTTGGGACTAAAGTTTGTATAGTGACCTTTGAGCTACGTTCACACCGGCCTCAGCAATGTCGTTAAAGTCTATGTCAACACAATTTTTGGGGTCGGTGTTCAAAACTCACTCGTTCACGTGTCGCTACGCAATTTTTAAAGACCATTTTTGGACTCTACGAACAAACTGGGTTTGACGTTAAACTAAACGCGCATTGAAAGTTAGATCAGTTGAACATTGACCAGGCAGGGTTTGGGATTTGGAAGTAACAGAAGTGCCAACCGTTGAAAAATTGATCATGGAGGAGAATTTTTTTCTTTTCTTTTTTTTTTTTTTTTACAATTTATTTATTTATTTATTTATTCATATATTTTAAAAAAAACAAATGCCATACAGATATATTAATAATTTGGTAAAAAAAAAAAAAGTCCATAATGTAAGGATTACGGTTTGTATGTGTATTACAGGTTTGCTAGTGTTTACTTCAAGTCTTTGGTAAAATACTTTTATATCTTGAAATGTTTGTTGCTTGTTACTCACAAAGTTCTACAGCAATAATAGAGCTGTTTACTGTATGATAGTTTTTTCTTTTTAGTATACTTAAAGGACCTATATCTTGCTATTCCCACAAAAGAACCACTTTTCTTTTCCTTTTTTTCATGGAGGAGAAATTAATTAATAATTGTGATTTGTTCCCAGCTGGAATTTGACACCAAAGTTTTCTATATATCGAAATAGAGCTTTGAAAGGAAACATCTGGAGCAAGATTTGCAAGATTTGTATCACTTTGACATTTCACACCAAGTGTAGGTACATTTGCTAGTATCGGGTAACAAATATCCAGTGTGAACACAATATGCTACACGTGCGTTCAAGAATGTGTATTCATGAACGCGTGTCACATACCCGGCGTGAAAGTAGCACTATAGATTTATCTGATCCCATTAGTTCCATAAAGCAACCTTTTTCTTTAAACAATAAGCATTATTTTATTTTTTATTCTTCTTTATAATCATACTGTAATCCAAAATGTGCATATTTTGATGTAGTTCACACACAGACGGTAATACGATTTCTTTTGTTCTCTTCTTATAGCGCCGCAGAGGCAGTGGGGTTTTTTGTGCCAACTGTCTGACCACCAAGACATCGCTCTGGAGGAAAAACGCCAATGGCGGCTACGTCTGCAACGCATGTGGTTTATACCAAAAACTCCACTCAGTAAGTCCTCAGCATGTAAACAGATGCCACATCCATCCCAGCTGTGACTCATTCTCTGCAGGCCGCCTTAGTCATACTAATATGCAACATTTGGGCATCATCATGCATTGCACACGCTGTACTTGCAGGTAAACAATCCAGACGTGGAGATGATTTTTGGATTTACTGATCAATACATTTTGTGTTTTACTTTTCACCAGCTGAAGATATTCTGTCCAGAACACTTAGATTTATCTTTTTCCCCAAATAAAAGTTTACATCAACTAGAGTAGATTAAACTTAGGTTATATGTTTTACTTTTTCTTTTTTGTTTAACCAAAGCCATTTTGAAACACACCACCTAATCAGTGTTACAGCCAAAATGCTGATTTATTCCATTTGTTTTCAAACAATTGGATATTATTTATTTGTCATACTTTCCTTTTAACAATCGAGGGTCCTCGGTACTGAAATTTTCTTTTTCTTTACAAAACTAGTGATTTAAATCAGGGCTGCAAGATTTAAGAAAAACTTGCAATGTGCGATATTTGTGATCAATAATACGATGACAGTATTATTTCTGATACTTGAACGAAAAGCAAAGCAAAAATAACCCCTACATCATCTTATTTAATTACAACAGTTTTATTTAAATATTCCAAATACTCAAAAATGATAGTCCAAATGACCCTCCTCTACATAGGAGGCAGACATCTAACAGAAGGGGTCCATTCCATTGGTCCATTGGTCAAATGCATAAAGGGCTTGATTTGATTCATTAATTACTTTAAGCTACCATTAGATTTTTTTTTATCATGTTAACATCTAAGGTAACCATTTATTGCAGTTGATGCAATAGACGCATATCACACAGGCTGATATCGCGATTACAATAACTTTCTGATTTGTTGTGCAGACCTAGTTTAAAAGAAATAAATGTAAAAAATTCAATATTTAAATTGTTGTTATTTTTTTTTATTCTGTTTTTTTTGGCCTTAAAACTGCAAGAAATACAGTCCTCATACCTGGATACCCATGCAATATGGAAATCATTTTCAAAAGCAATAAAAACCAGCTGTAAACATCACAATGAAAGTAATTGTTGGACCAGGAACATTAAACATTTTATTTGAAAAGAATATAGTTCCTACACTGGAGACTTGATGTTTAAAGGTGCTTATGGTATCATTATATATATTAAAATGATCTGTTCCACAGGTAAACTCCTGCAATTATTGCTCTGAATCCCTCTCTGAAAATCTAATATTGGGTTAAAAGCAGATTTAAGGTGTTGAGAAATGCAGACATTTCAATAGCCATAATTAACCAGCTCCATGGAGGGAAAAACATGATGGAATAAATCAGGTTTACAATTGCAGCCAGGGGAGAGTCAAAAGAAAACTCACATTTAATTAGACTGCATAAAGTGCAGCAGAGATAAAGGGCCATAAAAATTGGTGTTGACTTCAGAACATTAGGCTTTAGACATTTTTCCAAGGTGCTTTACCTAAAAGGGCATTTTTCTGTCATCAGCATCAGAAACAACAGTTTTATTTTCACTGACTTTTCAAATCAGCTTGTAAAATTTCAATTCAATAATTTGCAGTTTGTAGAAAGACATGTCTTTTGACCATATTTTGGCTATAAGTATTATAATATACAGCACAAATGGAATAGAGAGAATGACAGACGTTTATTCCTTTCTGTCCCTGTATATGTCCTTGGTTCAACCCGTTCATCTCATCTGTTGCTCCAATCACGTCCCAGCTTTGTCTACTCTTGGCAGTCTTCATGACAACCATATTTTATACCCCATAATAAAAGTTTTATACGCTCTACACACATTATTAGAGAGGATAGCAGCTAGTAAAACACTTAAGAGTCCGAGAGGGGAAGGGAGAGTTATGAATAACGAGACAGGAAAAGGTAGACAAGAAGGGGGAGGGAGGGAAAAGAGTAGGGGTAAAGAGAAGGGAGAATGCCAAGGAGGGAAAAAATTGAGCATAATGAAGTGGGCAGTGGGAGGTTTTTTTTTAAAGACATGGAGGGAGGTGGAGAGATTAAAACCTGGTGAAGGTAACAATTGAAAAGGAAAACTGATAGAAATTCGGATAAGTAAAACAAGAGCTGTTTGTGTGAGCAGTAACTGGGCTTAGTTATCATACCAAAGCAACACTGTAGCCATAAAGGTGCACTACATAAAACGGTCTTGTTTGCTTTGAGTCTAGCCTCATGCATGATTATTGAATAAACAGAAAGCCAAGAAAGTGGCTCTCCTTTATTTTCTGATAAGACATGTCGATAACAAGACCTCAATTAAAGAAGAGCACCAAACTCCTCCATTAAAATGGTAGATGTTTGCGTAAGGACATTTTTGCATTGAAACACCACTGATGCTGTGACAAACATTTGTTTATGATCTAAAGGGGACAGTTTCCCCTCTTGAGCTGTAATTTGGAACAATGAGAGGCTGAGCTTAGACTATAGGGAGCTTTGGGTTTCATTCCTGCTTTGACTTATTGCAAACTAGTACAAAAAGTGTCTGTTGTGACACTTGTACTTGTGTTTGCTGGCATTTTTACTCCACCTATTTTATTTGTACATAACTTACAATACTAAAACAGATTTTAAAATGTTCTCTGTCTGCATCTCTTTTGAGCTCCTCTCTTATTTATGCAAATATCCGTTTTCCACAGGATCTTCTATGATTTGCAGTTTTTTTATTTTGCCACTTTTTGCCCCAAAATTAAAAAAAAAGTTGAGCAGAAAACCAAAAATACTTAATAAATTTGCAGTTGGAATATTGGTTGTGGTTTTGGCATAAAACTGGACCAAAGTTTTGACCAACCAAATGTTAGAGACTTGTTGCTGTAAAACAAGGGCAAATTGCCTTTGCCCCAGATCTACTGTAAGTGCATCCTCTTGTGGTGAGGGAGAAAACTACATCCACAAGATTTGCAAATGTTTTATATTTTTCAGTTTGTTTTTTTGGTAATGCTATACATTTATCATGCTGCGCTTCACGGTTATGTTTTTAGGCATTACAAAAAAACATCTTTTACGTCTGTACAAATTAGAAAATAACCTTGTAATAACTGGTCAGTCACTTTTTGGTTTTTCATTTTTCTTAATCAATTTTAACATTTTGGCTCCCCCCTATAGGTTTTGTTTTACATAAAAGAAAGGGAGAAAAAAAAACATTTGCCCATAGATTATAAATTCCAATGTACTATTGACACTTTTAAAAATGACTTTTAATAGGCCCAGGGATGTGTTCAGAACATGCGGTGGGATACCCAAAGTTGGCTGTATGGGGATATTAGAGGGGCTATAGATCAGCAAAACTTATCAAATGAAATATGTTCGTGTGCAATGTAGATTCTCAAGTTTCTGCACAGTTGAACCAGAATATTTTAAAAATATATTCTATTTTATGATACAGATTTGAAGAAAAAATAAGTTTAAAAGTCTTTGTCAAAACAAAGATAGAAAATTCCCTTGTGCTCTATGTTGTACCCTTTCACAGTCTTACTGTTTGGCCGAATTTTTTATTTGGCATGCTTTTGCTTTATTATTTTGCCTGTGTTCTGCAATCTATGGAGCCCGTGTCCTGACATGGAAAAAATGTTTTTATTTCATTCCCACAAATTCATATTTTGTTCCCACAGCTTAATATTCTGCTCCCACGAAATAATATACCGTTCCACGAAATACTATTTCGTTCCCTCGAAATAATTAAGTTGTGAGAATGAAATGGTATCTTGTTCCCACAAAATAATATTCCGTTCCCACGCATTAATTGATTTGTGCAAATTAGGTAATTATTTATGTCATAAGTCATTCATAAACATGGATTGCTGCTTCGCCTACCGGACATAGCTCCTAGCTCCTACCTTTATATACACGGATGTGAGCAATTTGCTACGTGTCCCATCACGCATACCCCATAATGCATCTCGACCAGCCAATCATTTGTCTTGTTGTTAGACTACAGTTAAAGGGACACGGTGATTGGTCGAGATGCATTATAGGGTATGGGTGATGCAAGAAGGGACACGTGGCATGTAGCCTACTAGCCTCCAGATGTAAAGTGACTGCTAACGAGCATGATGCTTTTGTAGAGCTTTTTAAAATAAATAAATCTGATCTCTAAACATCCTCCGTGTCTTCAATGCAATGTAATGAGACACACACGGACAGAAATGTGAAAGTATCTGCTGTAAATCTAAATATTGCTCACATCCGTGTTTATGAAGCTAGGAGCTGTGTCCGGTAGGTGAACCAGCCAGCTTGGGTATCCTAAATCTTATGATATTTTTCTGATTTTCATCGAGACAATAATAAATCGATCATTCTTGTTTTTATTTTCCCCCTCTTGAACGAATGTGGGTCACAGAGACGGGAAGTAGTGGCAGAAAGCGGCTTTTGCAGCAGGATGAACGGAGAGTGAACCAGGATGTGAATGAACCCAGACATGAAAACGTGATTACCGATGCTTTTGTGCTTTTTAAAATAAATAAATCTGCTCTTTAAACATCATCCGTGTCTCCAATGCAATGTAATGAGACACACAGACAGAAATATGAAAGTATCTGCTTTGAATCCTAATATTGCTCACATCCATGTTTATGAATGCCTTATGACGTGAATAACAGGTCAATGACGGGCTAGGTAGCATGTACCCTACTAGCCTTCAGATGTAATGTGACTGCTAACGAGTATGTTAATAAAAGACAAGTCCTGAATATTATTATTCCAATTCGACCCTAAACTACAATATCCCATACCGCACCGAATGCCGGCATGACAAGCTAAAGAGCTTTGCGGTGGAGCTAGGAGCTCTGTCCGGAGAATCGCTGCCATGTGGCGAAGCAGCAAGCTTGGGTATCCTAAATCTTATGATATTTTTCTTATGTTCATTGAGATGATAATAAATTGATCATTCATGTATCTATTTTCCCATTTTTAAACGAATGTGAAAAAATGAAAAGCCAGCTCAACGGCAGAAACAAGAGCCGGGCAAAAAACAGTTATGCGCACTGCCAGTTATCAGATACCATGCAGGTATAATAAGATGGCCAAAGGAAGAGCATGAATGTTACAGACCATGGATGTTAAGACACGAAAGCTACTCACCATACAGGGAGGGTTCCATCACAAATCCAGCGCCCTGAGACTGTATATTAGCCTCAGGGAAGGAGATCCCTGAAAAGACCTCAGACATCTCAGAACAGCTAAGTTACAGGGCAGGACCCTCAAGCTCCCTGGCCTTTAGTAGAGGACCAGAACTTGGGTGAGAAACCATCCATGGAGGGTGAGAGGGGCGTTGTTTTTATATATGTGTGTGTTTGTAAAAGTGTTTCCTGGATTATGGTAGGGGGTTGCATTCCTTAAATACCGCGTGATAAGTCAAATCAGTGAAGTAAGATTGCAGATTGTTTAATTTTCCTGACGGACGTTAACATTTTTACACTTCCATCCACTCTTGTTTAAACTCTCAAAATTCAAACTTTTCATAGAAAAATAAGTCCAGTATTATGGAATGAAAACAAAAATGTGATCTCGATCAAAGATTTATATCACTCTAGAAAGATGAACACTGGACCGCAGTCAGGACTTTCCAGCCCAAACGTAATCTAACAACCATCAGATCTTCAAAAAAAACACCCAAAAAGTTCATTTCACTAAGAACCGCGAAACTATGTACATCCACACAAAGCAATTTTTCCCAGCAAATTCATAATCAAAACCACCCAATTTAGGTGGGAAACCTTCCAATCTGGCAACACTGCAGCAGCCATGGCAAAGAGGATATTGATTGATTATGTCAACAGCCAATCAGGGCAAAGAACACAGTGCTCTGTAGAAAGAGAGAGGAAAAAGGGCATGCAAAACCGCAATGAAAAAATCTGCAACGAGACTGTGAAAAGTGAACTGCAATATAGCAAAGTATGACTAAATATAATTTCCACTTTTTATGCATATAAAAAAGTTTCTTAACATTGTCAGGATTTAATTTAAGAACAGTTCATTTAACCTAACCTCAATTTAAGAAAAGCTCAACTTTCCCACATAGAAACTTTTTAAAGTAGTCCAAGCAGATTTTCTTTTACCCAGTGTAGCATGACTACAATACCAGTAAAGCACACTGTTCCAGTATCTGTGTCCAACATTTGTCCCTGTGTGGTGGAAGGAGTTCATGGACTCCACTGAATGCAAATTAAAGCAGGGTTTTCAAATGATAGTGGTGGCATCATATGTAGACATGCCCTTGGGCTCAGCTTTATTCAGGATGACAAGGAATTAAAATCTCATAACTGTCTCATCACTCCCTTCCTCTTTCCTGTGCTTTATTTTTTATAGACACCCAGACCTCTAAACATCATCAAGCAGAACAACGGGGAACAAATCATTCGCCGGCGAACCCGAAAACGGCTCAACGCTGACTCGCTCTCCTCTGAAACCCCCCCCTCAAAGCAACAGCGAATCAGTAGTGAGGAGCGATTGAATGGAGAGGAGTCAGAACGAAGCTGCGCACCACTGAAAGGCCAGCAGCCTTCGCCTCGCTCGCGCTCACCCCGCTCCACTCAAGCTTTCTTAGCCAGTCAGACATTGGAGATCCATAGGAGAATGCCTCCTCTCCTCCTCCCCTCTCATACCCCGTCGGCTATGGCAGCAGAGGGAAATGGGGGCATCACAGAAGGAGGAATACCATCAAAAATGGATGGAGGAAAAGGAGGAGGGGGATCAGAAAGAGGGAGTCCGATAGAAAAGTACATGCGTCCATCCAAACCGTCTAGTTATTCACCTCCAGGTTCTCCAATTGAGAAATATCAATATCCTCTTTTCTCGTTGCCTCTTCCTTTAGCCATTTCACCTGATTTGACTCCTGAATCTGATTGGCTCAGGTTCTGGACTAAGTATAAAATGGCAGCGACAGCTTCTGGGATCCCAGGGAACATCAGTAACTTGAGCAGCCCCAGTAGCCTCGGAAACAACCCCAACTATCTCGGTACGATGGGGACTTCGGTACAGCATCATCAGCAAAGCTACACTGTGCCTTACTGCCCCTCTCCTTACTCTCCTCTTCCTCCTCCTCCACCCCCCCCTCACTATACTTCTCCAAATAACACCCAGACATCTTCCTCAACATTGCTAGAAAACGAGGGTCCTTTAGATCTTGCAATAAAGCAAAGAGATGCAAGCGGGGCGAACACGAATGTGTCAACAAACGGCCAAGAAAGGAGACTACGAGACTCTCCTCTCTCTGAAAAGGAAACGGGGAACTGGAAAAAAGAGAAGGAAGAGGACAAGACAGATGAAGGAGAAGATCCAAGTGTGGAAACAGAGAGGGAAGTGAATGACAATTTGACAAGAATTCAATCATCAGTATGTATAGCAGTAGACGTGGCCACGCAGGATGACCTAACCAGCCGCTGCATCCACTGTGGGATCTGCTTCCTAGACGAAGTCATGTATGCTCTGCACATGAGTTGCCATGGCGACAAGGGACCATACCAATGCAGTTTTTGCCAACACATGTGTGTAGACCGTTACGACTTCACCACACACATACAGAGGGGGTTACACAGGTACACAGACAAAATGTCACAACAGAGGGGGCACACACAAGAAGGCCACATTCAGAATGCCACGGTGATGTCAGAGCCTGAGTGTCGAGACGAAGCGGCAGAGCAAAAAGATGCAGAAATCACAAGTAAAAGTGAGGCCGTCGTGGTAGCATGTCAAGACAACTCAGTAAAGGATCCGGGTAGTGATGACAATGCAACGGGGCCGGAAAAGGTGATAATAGGGGAAGAAAATGCCATAACCAACAAAGAAAGTGACAGCGTGGTGTCAGACATCAGCAATAGTCAAAAACTCAAGGAAGATTTGACTGCCATGGATTCTACGATGGTAGATGGGATTAATGAAGAAAATTAGCAGATTTACACAAACCTCCAAGACCAGACTGTTGCATTACAAAACGTTTGTCTTTGTTCCTGCAGGCTAAGTTTTAATGGGTTCATGCTGAGTCATTTATTAAACCTTTTTTGCTGGAAGGACTTTGACATTACATGGTCCAAAAAACACGGCAGTACCCATCTTGACTACAACGGTCTCCATCTTCTGCAGCTAGAGATCGACTGGAAGTCGATATGCAGCTGAAATCACTTGTCAAAAGTAACCCCTTCTGTTTAAGGTGATTCAGAAGCTGGATTTGGTCTTAGGAAAAATTCTGAAGAGTTCTGCACTTGAATAGCTTCTAACAAACTACAAGGAGAACACGAAAACTTTGTTTCAGTTGATATCTTCTGCACTGTGCTCACAGGCAGGTCCAAGCTAGTCTGATACATCTGTCAGACAGTTTGCTCTAGGCACAGTTGGATCTAATCCATTTAAGACTCCTGTGTTCCTGCCCAGTGTGTTCTTGACACTTTTATTTTTTTTTTTTCAGAAAAGGAATCAAAACCAAAAAAAAAAAAAAAACTATTTTGCCTGGTTCAAACTGGTTAAGGTAAAACCAGCTAGCGGGGGTTGCCAATCACGTGGTACATAGTAATAAGGTGGTCTCACGTGAACCATGTTCTTGAACTGATCAAACTCTTGGATCAATGCAAAATCCTATTCACCTTGTGCTGGCTTAGGATTGGTGGGACACGATTTTATCCTGACTTTTTCAAACTGCTTGACACCAGTTCAAACTGGTGAAACCTCTTTCACTCCAGAATGAAGTGTTCTCTTTGTCGTCCACTTGGAGAAAAACAAGGGGACTATATTTTTTACTTTCCTCTGTGCCATGATACTAGTTATGTGCCTGGCTGCCTGCCTAATCGAACAACCATCTATTAACCTGCTTAACATTTATTATAATAATGAAAAGAATTGTAATAATAGTAATAATACAAACAATAATTGTGTTACCATACAAAGATGCAATTTGCTACATATGTTATTTTAAAGGCAAAGAATGCTTTTTTTGCAGGAAACTGTTCTATAAAACTGTCTATTTGAGTTTTTTCTATTGTTTTGAAGTTCTCAGCTATGTTTTAATAAAATGTTTAAAGGCCATCTAACAGAAATGGTACGCCAGAGGGGAGTATGTGCATGTGTGCAATTGTGTAATTGCATCAACTGTCTCCAAATGATGACGTAAACATAATGAAGGCTTACACGGAGTTTCTCAGTCCTCAGGGGTCCCACGTGTTGCACACCAGCCCACCTGCTTCACAGCGATGTGACACATCAGTGTTGCATGTTATGCTTGTATGACATGTCTCTTAATGTTCCCTCTCATACATGTTCCCAATTGTGTTTGTTTAGAAGTAATTGTGGATTTTGTATGTAATTCTTTTTTCATGTCTATATACTTAGGTTACAAAATTTTATAAAGAAATTTAGGAACTTAGGGTGTAAGACCCTAAATTTTACGAATGGATCAACCATTTGAGGAACTTTCTGTGTACAGAGCTGACAGAGATTCCTGAATACAGTGGTTTTTTCTCTTAGGTCAGTCACATAGGTTAGTTCTACGTAGCATTTTAGCATTCTTTAAACTGCATAGCACATTTAAGTTGATTATTTGACTTGTGACACGTCTAATAACATGTGAAACTGTAGGAAGATGTTATATAATACATTATGATTTCAATTTGATTAAAGGGATAACTGATCACATCTCCAGCCAAATCATACATGTTCCCTGGTGGAATTGTTTTATTTTTTGGTAAAACTTTGGGCGGAAATGCCCTGTCCAACTCCTTCAGCCTCCCTGCCTTAAAAACAGAAAACCCAACAATAAAAAAGGAGGCATTCTAAGTATGCCATAAAATGTCAGATAACTAAAGAACTAAAGAAGAGGAAAAATAGTCTTAAGCAACCAATGTACACACACGCACACACACACAAATCAGCTTAGTGCCTGCTCACTTATTTTTGTTTTCTTTTCCCATATTTTATCTTTTTAGTCAAAATGTGTATTTTCTTGGGAGAATATGAGCCAAAGTCCAAAGATTCCTTGGCTTGATCATTGAGTTAAATACTTCATTTTCTAACTGATCATTTCTGGTCTCTAGAGACAGATCTTTAGCTGCCTTTGGTCACTGTGATAACTATTAAGGACAAACTATTTTGAAGTTGTTACATGTACGTACACTACCTTGTCAAATTGTTGAGCCATGTGCCTCATTTACACCAGTGGGTGGATTTAGACAGAAGACAATGCCTTATCATTGAAACTCTAGTATGAAAGTGGAATTAATCCCTTCCAACTTGCCAGTTATTTGCAGATACTTCCGCTCAAACAGCCGAATCACTACCAGTATTGGTATAATCGTGAAAAAAATTCAGCTACTTAAATGATTATTGTTTCTGTTACTGCTGAAAGTTATGAGTACATGTTGAGGAAAACTGTGTGGTTGTGATGACAAAAAAAATAAATACATTTCTTGATGCAGAAATAAATTTGCTTTAATGAAAGCAAAAAAAAATGTAACCAGCTAACACCAGAGCTTTAGCTCCAGGGTTGATATTCTTTCAAATACCGTAACTCTTCAATACAATTAATGTAATCCCATCAGATTATGAAGCATAGAAAAGTAGCTTTGCGCTGATATGCAACACTTGACAATGGTAAGGTGCTTACGCTATCAACCTAAGCAGAGAAATGCAGCTGTGCGCCATTATGCAACACTTTATGTTAATCAGTGCATATGATATTCAAAGCCGCTTTTCTCTGAGTCAGAACCAGCTGATTGGGGTTGATGACGTAAACGTTCAAAGAGTTACGCTGTATGGCAAAGAGCGTGTGTTATTTTAGTGTCGCCAGCGACATCTCCAGTGTTAAAGGGTCATCTAAGAGTTTAAACATTTTTGTTTGGCAAATTCTGGTTAGTACTGGAAGACATTTTATTCTATAAGGACATGACTACAACTGAAGGAACTGCCAACTAAGCGAATGCTGTTCACAGACTTGTTCAGTGCTTTCCTAAGAGACATGACGATGATCTGGACAGTTAAGTAGTGCCTCAACAGCAGAGGGGAGATGATGTCTTCATTCTCTCAATTTGTCTCCATTTTTCTCTTTTCTTCCTGTCAACATTACTTTAAATTGAATTCTCATGAGGATGTTTTTTTTTTAAACCACTGCAGTCTCTTTGTAGTATTTCAGTTCCAGCGGTCTTCTATCTCTTACTACTCTGTATTAAATTTGGCAAGGGTGGAGATAGTCCAGGTCTTTCTATCAGCTCTAGTTAACTTAACAAATGGATTTTTATTTAAGCATGTCTTTGGTTTTTTAACCCTTTAACACCGGAGCTTAGGCTTCTGTGTTGATATTTTTAGACTACCATAACTGTTCAACCGCTAACGCAATGAACGTACATCCAGTGGATTTCGACACAGAGAAAAGCAGTGTTGTGCACTGTACAGCTGCGACGTTCTTACACAATTAACATAAATCTGCTCATTCAGTCGCTGAAAAAAATGAGTTATGCAACACAATACTAACGTAAAGTGTTGCATGACGGCGCAAAGCCGATATACAAAGCTGCTTTCCTCTGCATGAAGTTACAATTACACCACCCTCAGCAAAGTGCATACAAGCAACACTTCCAATTAAAAGTCTATGTAAACGTATGTTAATAGGGGTTTAAGGGTTCTATATTAAAAACTCATTCACGTATCGCTATGCAAGCTCCTACTTCCGTTTTCGGGCTCTACATACAAAAATGCGCATCCTTTGAACTTGCGTTGGAAGTTAAACCATTTGAGCTTTGACCAATCAGGGATTCTGATTTGGTTCTGACTTATGGCTATAAAAGAAAAGGCCTGGACTAGCGAGATTTGCACCACTTCGACATTTAGCACTATGCCTCTTCCAACAGTAGGTTGGAAGACACCATCAGCTAAACGCCTATTCAAGAAAATCAACTAATTTACGTTGATCACATCAAGAAGTTATGGTACGCAAAGTAGTGTGTTATTTAAAACTGAAGACATATTTGCTTTTAAAAGGTTGTTCTATTATCTCTATTGCTTTGTCACATTGTCATAGTCATAGTGGTTTTTTGGGGGGTTTTTTCCAATGGGATTGACTTTTAAACAGAGGAAATTGGCTTTTTTTCTTTTGCAAAAAAAAGGACTTTGGGAAAAAAAAAATGTTCTTTTTCCTTAGAGTTCCTTAAAAACAAGTGTACGGGGATTGTGGGGGGAAGAAAAGGATTACCCAGTTTTGCTTTACTTTTAGTGAAATCTGGATTAACTTGATGAACTACAAAGATTTCTCTGTTGACTGGAATGAAATAAAAGTTTTCAAGCCCGAATGTTTTAGAGGGACTTACCTTAGCTTTGAAGAAAATTCCTTTTGGCGGTGACCGAGCTGGAGCAAAAAACAGCTTTGACAATGAAAATTTGTGCAAACTTAGTGCGCACTGTATCATGTAAATGCCCTGCAGGATCTCCTTGGGATCTGTCCTTTTGTTTGTTTTTTGTACGATTTAAGCAAAAAAAAAGTCATTTTGACTTTCAGATTATGGTAATGGTTATGCAAATGTGTCAAGAACCCAGGTTTTACAGAACATCAGTAATAATTTTCTGGCATTTCAAAGCATTCACAGCGTTTACATTGGGAGGCCTTAATAAGTGGTTTACTTTTCCTTTGTGTCCGAATGTGTTATAAAAAGTGTTGCTGTTGCTTGCACTCCGTTTATTATGTTCTTGTTGCCAAGGAAGGGAAAACACGCGTGTGCAGTGGTACGAAGTAAATGTGCATTTCAAAGTGTACAGTGTTAACCAAGGCCAGTTTGATTTTGGCTGAACACACACACTCATGCACACACTGAGCAAGTATGTACATTTATTCATTATGTTTAGTAGTTGTTCTGTTGAATGGTTCCATTAGAAAAAAAAATGGATCGTTTTCTCCTTTTTTAGGTTCTCTGTCATGTTGTATTTTATCCTGCTACCTTTTCTTTATGTTACTGTTTAGATTTTTATTTCATGCAAGTATGTCAACATATTTTGACAGCCAAGAAACATTTTGTTACACAGCTAAACTTGAAAAAGAATAATGATAATAAATAAATACAAGTAATAACAAACCTTTTCAAAAAGTGTAATGTGTTTTTATTTTATTGTGAAAGAGTTTTGCCTTTGCACAGCCTGTTGTATTTTAATACCCACTTTGATCATCTTTTTTGAGATATTGTAAAAAAGTTCATAGTGGTATTTTAATTATTGTTATGCAGTTTTTTTGCAAAAATAAAAGTCTGGTTTTCTGGGACATAGTTTTTCCATAGCACCAAGAGAAACTCTTTAGAAATTCGTTAGAAATTTGCCTCTGAATTGTGGGCAGAACTGTTGGTTTGAAGCAAGCCCACCCCCCTTCCCATCACCTAAAATTGAGAGCCCTCTGTTTACACTCACTAATGTTAGCTTGCAGCCGCTCACACTTCCAACCTTACATTAGCGGTTGAACAAAAATTGCGATCAATATTGAAGCTATCCAGCTGTACAGTTCTGAGCCGGATGCCAGCTCAGACGAGGAAGATGAAGATTTTCTTCGTCACAAATACAATCCTTTTCCAACAGCATTTTTTTCATCTGCTCCTGATTCCAAACGATTTGAATGGAGAAATACTCAAGACTGTTTTCTTTATTAATGTCCTCCTTCATCAGAAAAATGGCACTAGAACATGTTAAAATGACCAAAAACATGATTCCAGAGTGGGTCTGTAATGAGTGAGTGCGGGTTGGCGTGCAGAGACCACAGATTAAGGAAATTCATAGAACAGTTATTGTTTCTAAATGGTATATATTCATGTCTGCATCCTGCTGTGTCTGTGAGCTCCTGCTACTCATCTGCTTTGACACCATCTGCCTGATTTTCTGGTTTTACTAAAAGCAAAATCACACTTTTGATATAAAAAGTTCAACCACCCACAAACTTTCAATTGGACACATTTGTCTGATCATTTCATGTCACACAGGTTGCTATTAAGCAGCTTTTTTCCTTTAGCTTAGTACCATCTGTGACACAACCTGCTTTGAATACACACATGCTTCTAAAAGAACAATCCAATGTTTTCTGACAGACACCTGTCTCTGATAGACACCTGTCTCTAATTGGCACCTGTCAATAACAGACACCTGTCTCTAATAGGCACCTGCCTCTAATAGATTCCTATCTCTGATAGACACCTGCCTCTGATAGACACCTGCCTCTGATAGACACCTGTCTCTAATTGGCACCTGTCTATAACAGACACCTGTTTCTAATAGACACCTGCCTCTGACAGACACCTGTCTCTGATAGACACCTGTCTCTAATTGGCACCTGTCTATAACAGACACCTGTCTCTAATAGGCACCTGCCTCTAATAGATTCCTATCTCTGATAGACACCTGCCTCTGATAGACACCTGCCTCTAATAGACACCTGTCTCTAATAGGCACCTGCCTCTAATAGATTCCTATCTCTGATAGACACCTGCCTCTGATAGACACCTGCCTCTAATAGACACCTGTCTCTAATAGGCACCTGTCTATAATAGACACCTGTCTCTGATAGACAATGGGCTGGCTGCCAAATTTTTGAAATCAATGCCAGGACTACTTTTGGAAGACATACAGTTGCATCTCTTTATTTCCATTCTCATTAGGGCCAAAAGTCCTTTCCAAATTACAATCCTGTAAATGTATGTACATTCATACATTGATATCTACCTTGTAACATTCGCAGCTTGCTTGAAAGCTCCAGTTCCTTATTTATCTTTAGTACCAAATAGGCACTGCTACCCAGCCAAATGCTTTAACATTTTCCACATCAAGTCTAAAAGTGGAACAAATGGAAACTAATAAATGGAATAAATTGTCCCATAATAATCATAAGGGGTCAATTCTGGATAAGCTTAAATTGACACCATTTCCGCTCTGTCTGTTGCTGGCACCACCTGTGTCGTTCCTCCTCTGATGTGATGTAGTGAAAATGAGAATTGTCACCTGATGTTAATCATCTCGCCAATCGACTCCATCCCACACGTAAAAGTAGTGTCAACACTGAAAACGAAATTTAATTATTAGAAACTGTAAATTGAAAAATGATCGAGAAGAGAGAGTAAGGTAAAACTACTAAACAGCGGGTTTTGTAAAAATATTTTTTCACCTAGTAACAATTTTAGGTTCATATTTTTTTAATTCCAGTTTACAGTAATTCTTTTTATCCCAATATTTCTACACAGTAAAACTTCTTTCAAATTTTCCTTTTTTTCTTATTTCATGCTTAAAATCTAGCTTTTAATTCGCTTTATTCTGATCCTGATTTGACCCCATATTTAAGGGCGATTTTTTGATGAGCTCCTTTTCTTTGTGAAGTGACTCCACTGTTAGTAAATGTCACTTTCTTTATTTCTTGATTTGGGGTTTTATGTTCCTCAAACTATTACATTTAAAGTCAAAGCATTAACTTAGAAAAAAATTTTTTTTTAAATTATAAATAGTGAATAGCCTTGATTGTGTTTTTCATGTCCTTTTATGGTTAAATAAATACCCAAATTTGTTTTGGTAAATGATTTTACATTTTTATATTATTTTCTTCTTTAAATTGTTGTCATTCACAGATTCCAGGAGCAGTACAGTACAACAACATGAGTTATCATCAAATGATGGTCAGACCCAGAATAAGAAGGAGGAACAATCCTAATAACATTATACAGTGTAGAATTGAGAGCTCCAGTAAAATCAGATGAGCACAGCACCGACTAACGGGAATGTTGGAATGCAAGTAAAAAAAAAAGATGAAAAGGAAATAGGCCGAACAGATACGTGATACTCACATAAGTGCTGAAAAAGAATAAAAGAGAACTGGAAAAAGAAACAATCCAAGATGGAACTGGCATAAACACAAATGAAACACTGACAGATGTACAGACAACTCTCCTCTGGCTTAAAAAACCGGGGAGGAAAATCCATCACCTGTTCTTTCTAAGTTTGCTTCTGTGATGCGAACTAAGAGTTGGTCTGTGGGCCTCAAAGGACACAAGAGGGAGGTCGTCAGTCCATTTATTGATTTAAAATAGAACACTACAATCCTTTCTAAAATGCGCATAAAGCCTCAGAAACACACACATGTACTACATACACATCTCGCATCCTTTTTATCACGGCAGTAGTTCACAATCACCTAATTTCCAGAAGTCTCTAAGCTAATACTGCCGTAAAACTTGAAAAGGCTTTTTTTTTTTCTTTTAAGTTGTCATGACAGCAATAACTGTCTCACTCGTGTATTTAGCTCTCAAAGGCTGGTCCTCGCACCTCTAGAAAATGCTTGTGTAAACATAAACCTATACATACACAACTCTCCTTGACAAATTTGAGGCCAGCAGTCAATTAAACCCTTAGTCACAACTGCCCTAACAGGTAGATACAGACTGTCTGCAAGCAAAAAATGGGCAAACCTGTATGGGGCACACAGATGGTCCACACAAAATGTTTAGATTGTAGACCGCTCAATAAACCCATATAGCCAGAATGTTCATGCACAGTTTTCACACGGGTATGCTGCAGGCGACAGGTTGTAGCAAGTTTACACAAGGGTTGGTAATTAGTGGAGACCCAGGCGTGTTGTGTGGATATTTCATGTTTTCAGTCCCCTAGATTGTGTTTGGTTAGACTGTTCGTGGTCCCCTGAAACTTTTGAAAAACACATTTCTGTCTAATTCTTGTGACAGTAAAGAAATGGGTTGAACTATGTCAGTTCTTTCAGGAAAAGTTGCACCGAGCCGAGCTTGCAACAATTAGTCTGTGTCACAGAAAAAATGGAAAAGTTCATTTTACCAGAATTCGGTGGGATATGTTATTTGCTTTTACCTGTGGACTGTGCAAGGGCCCCATTAGCCCTTCTGCTATCTTGTGCTATCCTGTGACCCCACCCTTACATTGATGTGTTCTCCCTACCATTACAAAGGTGGATAAAGGTGAAAGGATTTCATGTAATCCACAGACTCCAGTGAAGATCACAAATCCTTGAAGAAAAAACGTTCAGAGCACTGTCTTGTGGGGTCCAGATGACCCCACCCCCAACGTGCTTTGGAGGCACGTTAACGTTGGGAGTGGGGTCATCTGCACCTCACAGGACAGAAATCGGCTTTTTCAGCACATAAGGGTTAGTGCTGTTTAAAGTCATAAGTGCGTTCTCCTTGCGTGCAGCCTAACTGTTAAAAAAGAGGAAAATCGACATTCAGAGCTGGTTTGTGTCAGTGCAACAGGCAACTTATGGACACTTAAGTGTCATTTGCACACCCTGTGTGTGCAGCATTTGCACGCAGTCACTAAGGACCCAGTATGCACACCTCACTGATGACTAGAGTGCAGCGTGAAGCTGTGTTCACACCAAATGGAATTCACACGTCAGTGGCGCGTCCAGTTTTAATGTTAGGTCAATGTGCAGATGGGATCAGAGGTCTTGCAGCGCATATTGAGCATTAGTGCCGGCGTTCTGGCAACAGCACGTTTCAGGCTCTTTGGCGCAACTAAACATCAAATATCTGAATTTTATCAAAGAAGACTTTGGGCCACAGAGTGGCAGAAGCACCACTGAAAGCGGCCGTTATTCAGATGCAGCTCCTGCAGGAGACACTAAGGCACACGGTAGTAGGAGGTCTCTGAGTGATCTCATGAATCCAGACATAGAGATGTGATTACCAATGCATTTGTAGATCTCTTTAAATACATAAACCCGATCTTTCAACATCATCAGTGTCTTTCAAGCATTGTAAATGACATACAATATAGAGTCGTCCTGTTACATCGCCTGTTCGTTCTGGGAGAGGATCCCTCCTTCGTGTGGACAACCCTGAGGTTTCTTTACTTTTTAGCAATCAGCTTTTATATTTTAGAACCGATTTTATGTTTTACTATTATCGGTTGCAAAGGTAAAATTGAATGCTTCTATGTAGGGATGAGGCTCAGAAGTTTTGGCGGTAGCTCCTCCCAGAGTGTCACGTTCATAAACATATGTTTGGACTAGTGTCGAGCAGTGAATTTGACATCCAATGCTCGAATCGCGTTCAGTGTGAACGCAGCGTAAGAGCACTGTCCGACAACATGACAAAAGTTTGTGGAACTTACACTAATGCAGTGGTGGACCGTGCATTACACACCTGGGCCTTCAGTAGTGCTACGTCTAAATCACTAAACCCCTCATTAACCATTTTACGATGCAGAAACAAGCTTTGGTTTACATATTGAAAACTCCTGTAGCCACAATAAATGCCTCTAAATAAACTGAATAAACAAAACAGTAAACAAATCTCTTTATGCAACTACAGCCAGCAAAGAATACTGAAAACAAACAAATAAATTTGGAATATTATTTATTATAATATTTATAATTTCACTCATCAAAAAATCAGATTATTTGTTCCCAAATCGATCCTCCTCTCTTCCCTCAACAGTTCCATCACCCTGTCATGTAGATTACTGCGCTTCAGTTCCATCAAGAAGTTCTTTTCTATTCCATCAAGGTCAGTGCTGAGAGCAGAGTCTGTCCAGTTTTGTTTCTGTGTAGGTTTGAATTCACTTTAGAGCTGAAAATTTCCACTCAACAGACGCAGTGGACACGGGGACGGTCAGCGGCAAACACACAAATCGGTTCGGTTGCATCATGATCTCTCACTCATGAAGGAAGTCGAGGAGATCAGTGGGAGATATTTCTGCTAAATCCTCCATAGCGTACATTATAGTCAGCTCTGTTTTTAACCGAGACAGATCAAAAAGTTCTCAGTGGCTCTGTGTCAAACTGGACAAGGCTGCATGTGACTTCCTGAAACTTCTGTCCAATCAGAAGGTCTGAATTCTGTGATGTTCCCTAAGCCTGCTAGAAGGCCCTGCTGACACCAACTCAAAATCTGATTGGTTGAAGGAAATGAATGACCAACATTGATTTTGCATTAGGAGGCCTTCACAACTCATGGTGGATACCCTTACCCTGCCTGGCAACAAAGGACAACTGAAATTTGATTGGTTAAATGCTCCAATGTGAAAATACGTCTGTCTGGGAGCAGCATAACCACCAGAAACACAATAAAAAAGAATGGACAGACCATTTGGAATGATTTAATCAGTATACATGGACAAGATATAATAAAGACATAAATCTACACATGGTTCACATGCTGTCAATTTCCACTGTGAGGAATATAATGAGAAAACGGAAGACCACAGGCACAGTTCAAGCAAAGGCCCGGAGTGGCCGGCCCAGAAAAAACAAGTCAACCCACAGACCAGCTCCAAAGACCTACAACGTGATCTGGCAGCAGATGGTGTCACTGTGCATCGTTCAACCATTCGGCGCACTTTGCACAAGGAGATGCTGTATGGAAGAGTAATGCGGGAGAAGCCTTTTCTGCGCACATGCCACAAACAGTCGCTTGAGGTATGCTGAAGCACATTTGGATAAGCCAGCTTCCTTTTGGAATAAGGTGCTGTGGACTGATGAAACTAAAGTGGAGTTATTTGGACATAACAAGGGATGGTATGCTTGGAGAACAAAGAACACAGCTTTCCAAGAGAAACACTTACTACCCACAGTCAAATTTGGTGGCGGTTCCATCATTTGGTGGCAGTTCCATCATGCTTTGGCGCTGTGTGGCCAGTGTAGATACTGGAAATCTTGTCAAAGTTGAAGGTCGCATGGATTGCAGTCAGTATCAGCAGATTCTTACAAAAAATGTTCAAGAATCAGTGACAAAGTTGAAGTTGCGCTGGGGATGGATACTTCAACAAGACAGTGACCCTAAACACTGCTCTAATTTTACAAAGGCATTCATGCAGAGGAACAAATCAGACTCATTCCCCAGACCTGAATATTATTGAAAATCTGTGGTGTGATTTAAAGCAGGCTGTCCATGCTTGGAAGCCATCAAATCTGACTGAACTGGAGATGTTTTGCAAAGAGGAATGGTCCAAAATACCTTCAACCAGAATCCAGGCCCTTATTGGAAGCTATAGAAGCGATTGGAGGCTGTCATTTCTGCAATAGGAGGATCTACTAAATATTGATGGCGTGTTTCTGTTGGGGTGCCCAAATGTACGCACCTGCCTATTTTTGTTAAAGTAAGTATTGCACAGTTTCCAATAAACTTCACTTCACTTCTCAAATATCACTGTGATCATCTGCTACATGATATCTTTAACTGAAATTGATGATCCAAACAACCAATGATTTATGAAGAAAAGTATCAGGGGTGCCCAAACTTTCTCATACCACTGTATATTGATGTGTACCATGACAAAGGTGGATAAAGGTGGCGAGGATTTCATGTAATCCATGGACACCAGTGAAGATCACAAATCATTGAAGAAAAAAGGTTCAGAGCACTGTCTAGTGGGTCTAGATGACCCAACTCCCAACGTTAAAGTGGATAGGATAGCACGTGGTGGTCATACACGCCTCAAGGAAACTGCAGGACACACCTGTTCTCCCCTTAAAATGGCCCTATGACCCTCCATGGGCCAGGACAACCCAAAAACCTACAGCACCTGTACAGGTCATTTGACTATGAAATTAGGTAACGTCTTAGTCTAAAATTTCTTTGAACTTGTTTTGAACATTGAATTTACTTTGAAATTATTACTGCTGTATTGATATTTCTAGAATATTCCGGAGGTCTGGCTGCAACCTTTAATCAAATGGCAATATGTTAAAGTTTATTATCTTTTCTAACATGATAATGCTTGTGGCATCTCAATTTGCTAAACAAGCTTCCACTGATTTCTGCAGATCTGGATTAGCAGCATTACCCAAATCTCTTCTGTGTCCAACACAGCCTACGAAAATAATTAGAGAAGCCGTTCAATCTTTCTGCGACCCTCCTTTGGGTCAGGAACTCTGACAAACGTAATCAGCGTTGCGGTGCTATTTGTTTAGAGATAAATGCCTGTAATCTCCGGTCTGTATTATGTTTTGCTTTATCAGTTTATATTTGTGCTTATAAAATGAACATTGATCAGAGTTGATTAACTTTGCCTTTGAACTCGCAGGAAAATTATGTAGCAGCAGGACGCCATTTATGGGGGGCGGGGGGGTTGTGTGCACGCGCATCAGCGTGTTTGTGTGTTGAGAGCGTACAAATGTGAGGTGATTAGCCACCGAAACTCAGACCGGAATGCTAAACACCCCAGTGTCTGCTGGAGAGGTCAGCAGCACACAGACACATGCTGCAGCACATAATTATAAATCTACTCAAGGTAAAGGAGGTCCAATAGGTGGCTAGATTCAGAAATGAAAGCTTGTTTACCTTGTAGTGATGCTGTGCATGAGATTACAGATGCTGAACAATGCACTAGTGTTTCTTAGTGTCATGCTTTCATATCTTCTCTGTATGCAAGGTTTGCTCCATGCTGGTGCAACTGTCAGCCTACTTTACTGCCAGTTTAAACAGCATCTCACAAACAGGATTCCTGTTTATTGGGATTCATCTTTATGGATGAGTAAGTTACACTTACTTGTCTGTATGGGATGCTTCAGACATTTCATAAATTATCTAAGAAGTATCAGAAGGCTCCAGCGACAGTGTTGCAAAAAGTTTACAATAGCTTATGATAGAATTTAGTCAATCCCAATCAAGAAATTGGTCAAAAAGTTTTAGAAAGTGCAGGGGTCTTATGTGATTGACGGGAACTGTGGGCTGGTGGAAATTTGAATGCTGGCCGGACTTTGGACATGTCTGGCATATGGTGTTCTCAGCTGGATGATCAAACTGCCATCTGGCTCCAAACTTACGACTGGATAGCTCTGTTTTTGCTTACTGTTTTGCTACACTTATGTTAGCTTGGCCTTGTGAGGTGCTATAAGCTAATGGGAGACAGTTTAAACAAAGGGCTGATGGAAAATTAGCCAGTGGCTAACATGAACACGCATTCCAGAGGCTGATGTGACAAATCGGGATGTGGGAGCCTTGCTGCTCTTGATATGATATTCTAAAGGCTTGATTGAGCTGTTACCTGACAATTTCATACTGTTTGGATTCCATAAGTTGGCTTATAAAAAGGGTCACTGACTAATGACTGGATGAGAATACTGTATCCTTTGCAAAGAGGGGTCTCAAATAATAAATACTTGCCTCACTGTATGCTCTGGCGTTTGCTCCTTCCATATTCATGTACAGTGTGACAGACAGACAGATAAAATGAGCTAATGTTACAAGAACAAAGTCTGTGTCTAAGCCTCTAACCTCCATCCACGATGAAAGTGTAATTAGAACTCTGAATCCGCTCAGTGTGTCAGTTGTATATCATCAGCTTCCTGATCCTAAATTGGCGGATTTACTTGATAATCTTCAATCCCACCATTTCCTCTCCACCACAATAATTGCTGCAGTATCTGCACACACACACTCTTCTCATCCCTCAAAGACTTAAAATGCACAACGAATGTTTGGGAAAAGATTTTGTTTAACAAATGTAGCTCAGGATGTTACTTTTTTTTTTTTTAATGCTCCACATCTCATTTCCATGTTTTTCCTATCTGCAAAAACCCTACACATGTTAATCCTCTTCAAAACTTATTGCTTTGTCACAGTAAACAAATGTGCCAGATGTTAAATATAAGTATAGCACAGATATCACTCGTACATCAACTCAGAATGACTTTGGCTCTAATGTTATCATGAAACCGTTAGACTTCAGTTTAGGCCAGTACCCATGTGCTATGTCATGGCTGAATGGGTGTTTTTAAGCACCAGAAAGCTTGAGAAACTGTGTATAAAAACAGCAATTGTGTTTGAGCACATTATTGTTTAGAAACAAACCCCCACATTCAGCGAACCAATTCCTATTGACTCCCTGATTAACCCTTTAACCACTGTTTACATTCTTCCAACTACCGCAACTCTTCAACCGTTTGCACAATTATTGTAAATCCAGCTGATTCTGGCGCAGAAAAAAGCCTCCTTGACATACAGCACTTAACCATTTTTGTTTATCCGTGCCAAGCCGATGTAAAAGCCGTGTCACATGGCCACAACCTCACTTTGCGCATTTTCCACACATGAAATTTTGGTCTTTCATGATACATGCGTGATATACGTAATTCATAAATGTTTCTTGCGTTCCTCATTCGTCGATGTGCGCAGATGTATGTCGAGGGTTTTGGCCGAAGGGTCTTTATGTGAATTCGGATGTTGTAAGTTTTTGATCAATGAAGAATTATGCAGTTTATTTGTATTTAACGTTGATTATTTGCAACTATTTTCTAAATCATACACAAGTATGATTTTTCCACCATTCTATCTATGTCTAATGAACTTTTCACGCATGTTCCACTGATGTAAAATTTTTATGGTGTTTATATCACATTCAAATTACGTAATTGACGCAAAAATCACTAATCAACTGCGCAATAAAAACTCACAGTTCATATTCTACCTTGATTTGTGTTCTTTGCATGGTTTATTCTTTTTACTTCTTCCGTGGTTTTAATGCGGTTCATTCGTGATACATCTGGGAAAATTTCACGTAAAAACTGCAACTTTTCTCACGTGTTTTCACGTACGACCAATTTTCATCTGTTTATCATGCGCAAAATCTACGTAGTGGCTATGTGACACGGCCTTGAAAAGCTGCTTTTTCTCCATGTCAATCAGCTGATCCGCGTTGATTGCGAAAACAGTCAAAGATTTACAGTATGTCAAAGAGCATGTGCTATTTAAATGTCACCTGCGACATGTCTGGTGTTGACGGGTTAAGAAGTTTGACTTCACACCAAAGCACAACTTGCTGTCAACATTTTTCAGGACATTTACTGCTTTAATCTTTAGGAGGAGTTACTTTTTCAAAACAGCTGTTGTGCTTTCACTAGAGCTGAAATTGCGTAAAATTAGGGACATGTTTTTTTCATTGCAAGGTGGGTAGACCCAACTAAACTATCATTTTACTTTATCCATCCATCCATCCACCCACCCATCCATCCATCCATCCATCCATCCATCCATCCATCCATCCATCCATCCATCCATCCATCCATCCATCCATCCATCCATCCATCCATCCATCCATCCATCCATCCATCCATCCATCCCAAACAAGTTGCCAGTCTATCACAGTTCCACATAATCACTCACATTCACTCCTAAGGCAATTTAGAGACATCATTTAACCTATAAAGCACGTTTTGGGACTGTGGGAGAAAGCCAGAATGCATGGGGAAAACCCAAGCAGGCGTGACAAGAACATGAAAACCTCCCTCAGAAAAGTCCAAGCCTGTATTTGAATCATGGCCTTCCCGCTGTGTTGTGAGCTTCTCAACCACTACACCACCACGCACCCCCTTCTCATTCCATTGCTCAATTTTACAACATCGTTGAGTTTGCTGAAGTACCGTCTAATCAATTTGGCTGCAGCATTATAGGCTCAGTTTTAGTCCAAAGTAATCATGTGGATGTTGTCAGAGATTGGTGGTCTAGCGGGTCATTGAGTCATAAGTTATGAAAAAGGATCACATCAAAAGCACTGCTAGATCAGCAACCAAGCAACTTTGGTGTTTTCAGTTTCAAACCTCTATTTTTGGGTCACAGATTTGTCTTGGTTCATGAAATGATTTGTGTATTACAAAACAAAAACAACTAAGAATTCAGAAAAATCCTTACATTGTTTGCTAATTTGCTGGTAACAATAAAGAAAAACTTTTCCGTTGGCTTATTTTAAACCCGGCGTGATGTAATAAAACAATAAAAAATAAATCCTAAAGCCGCTTTTTTCTCCATGTTAGAAAAGGCTAATTCACCTGGAGTTACAGTAGATCAAACGCATGTGTCATCAGCATAGAAGTACACATTTTTGTTTGGGGCTCTACAAACCAGCATATAAGCTGAAAGTTCAAAAAACACCCCATAGAAAGTTTTAACTTCATTACTAAATACACATATGTCTAACAATGAATAGGGTACGTTTTCGTATAGCTTAAAGTGTGTCTAGGGTTAGTGCTGGCAGCAGATATCCTCTTTGGTCTGAGCTTGTTGAATGTAAACAGGAAATGGTTTTGTTCTGGTGTTGTGTTATCGTGCAATGATATGAAGAGATTGGAGGGCAGAAAATGTTTTTTTTCACTTTTCCTTTCAGAAGATTAAATGTCATGGCTGAGCAACAAGCATTATGCAAATAAATAATGTTCAGCTGCAAGAAGCCTTGTGGGGGGAATCTACAGACTCATGCTTATGTATCAAATGTTTATGCTTTCAAATACACACATTCAGCCCCACGTTCTGCACAAGAAAAGGAAAAACCATTATACAGCCAAACCATCAAGTTTAATGGCAATTGAGTTAGTATGTTTTTCTTATAATTCTCTTAACACCAGCTTTTTGTTTTTTTGTTTTTATTTTGGGCTTCACTGCAGTATAGTGGTCAGCACTCTCGCCTTACAGCAAGAAAGTTTGACGGTTTAAATTTCTGCTGGGACCTTCTGTGTAAAGTTTGCATGTTCCTCTCATGCATATGTGGGTTTTCTCCAAGCTCTCTGGTTTCCTTCCTCAGTCCTAAAACATGGTTTATAAGTTAATTGTTTGTTCTAAATTGTTCCTGGGTGTAAATGTGTGCATGTGTTGTTGTGCAACCCTGAAAAAGACTTGCAACCTACCCAGGGTGTAAGTCAATCCTGTTAGTTTCTTCACTATCTCCTAACATGAGCCCGTAAGGTGATAGCTTTGTCTGCATTAAGGTTAGGTCTTAACTGTGTGAGGGTAAGGCCACAAAAGGCTGGTGATGCATGGAAATTTTTAATACACAGAAACAAATAAGGTTGTGAGTTCTGATCCTCTGTCATGACAAAGACAGTGGTTTTGGGTGATTGGAAATCCTTTGTTGTTAGCTAAGCTTGTAAACTCCCTTTTTGTGGCGATGGACTGATCCAGGGCGGAACTCCCATTTGTCCAAGCAGTGGTTGGGTCAGCTCCAGCAACGTCATAACCCCTGAGTGGACCGAGCGGGTTTGGTAAATGAAAAAATGAAATCAACCTTAGTATTTGAGATTCTACACAGACACCTGTGATTGCCCTTGTATTGAATTGTATTTTCAAACAGTTGGATTTTATTTCGAGCTCATAATACATCATGCAATTCAATTGGAATTGTTAAAAGCGAGATATTTTCTTCATAAATCCGAGTACTTTTCTTTATTGATTTCTGGAATATGCTTTGCATTCCCCCTTATTATGTTCTGCTGTTTCACATGGCGAAGCTCTAGTTTGGGAAACTGCTGTGTATACAACTTCAGTGGGGTTCTTGACTTGTATGGTAGGGTTTATCTGTTTTGTGTGTCTGTTGTTGCTTTTTGTATCGAATCCTGACTGTTCACTGTTCATAGGCAGTTTAAAAAATTAATAACATTTCTAGTTTTTGGTATCGAAAGAGACAGACTTTACTTGCAGGGAGACTCACAGCTAATCTAATCAAAACATGCCCAAATCCGTGATGTGTGCAGCGCCCCCGAACAATTATTATTATTATGGTTGGTTTGTTATGTTTATATGCACTTTTGAGCTTTGAGGTTTCTTTTCTCCCCAAAATCTTTTTTCCTGCCTATTTTAATATTATCCTTCATGCTCAGTGCACACAAGACCCTGACGTACACTCACATAGTGTTAATGGGTATTCCTTTATTTCTTATGGTCCCTGCAGTGTCTTCCCCAGCAGTCCCCAGTCTGTACCCCACACAACTCCACTGATCTGGTGCATTCCGTCCCCCGTAACCCTTGTGCTATTCTATGCACTTTACCATTGGGAGTGGGGTCATCTAGACCCACTAGACAGTGCTCTGAACCTTTTTTCTTTAATGATTTGTGATCTTCACTGGTGTCCATGGATTACAGTAAATCTTTCCACCTTTATCCACCTTTGTCATGGTAGGGAGAACACGTCAATGTAAGGGTGGGGTCATCTAAGATAGCACAGGGGTTAAAAATGAAACCAGGATGTAAAACCTTTCTTTCCGCACAGGTCAAAGGGCAGTGCCACACAGCTGATTTTATGGTCGTAAGGGACATTTCCATCCATTTTCAGAACCCGCTGAATCCTTTTTGTGGTCAAGGGGTTATGGAGCCCATCCCAGCTAGTGTTGGGGAAAGGGAGGGTACGCCCTGAACAGGTCATCAGTCTGTTGCAGAGCCACACACGGTCCAATCTAAAGACAATTTAGTGTACAGCAATCTGTACAGAGGCTCGAGTTCCAGGAGAAAACCCACCAAAACACAACATACAAAATCTACACAGAAAAGTCCCACCTGGGATTTGAACCCGGCCTTTCTCGCTGTGAGATGAGATTGGTAACCACCGGATTAATAGCACACCGACAAGGAATGGTCTATTTTTTTTTCCCTATGTCACATATAAGGCGCACTGAACTATAAGGCACACTAAGCGACACAAAAGAGTCCATTATTACTTTATTAAAACCTGAGTTCAATGCAACTCTAGAACCTATTTGTAACACACTACACATTATGTTAGTGTATCAAAAATACCTTTAACTCCCAACGTTAACTTCAAACAGGTAAAAAACAGACTGATGCAGCTAAGAATGTTAAGGTAAAAAGAATACAGTCAGACACAGCTACAGACCAGCAGCAGTTTTCACAACAACGCCCAACTAAATATTTTGACAGAGCGCCGTAAATTCTCAAAATAGCTTCAACATCAATAAGCACTACCAGACGTAATCCATAAAGAAAGCGCACAGTTGTTTTTTTTAAATAAAGTGTAGGCTTATAGTGCAGAAAATACCGTGAATATATTAGAAAAGTTTTACAATATATACATTTTTTTACTATTAATTTTCCACACAATTTTTGTATTTTTTTAATCCAATATTGCCAGATTAAAAGAATAAAAAAGAAATAATTCCTTCTCAGTTTACCAGTGAAAAGATTTTCTCTCTAGTTTAAGAGCTCTGAGAACAGTGAAGATGGACTCACCGGGTTGCTGAGTCTTGGACCTCTTGACATTTTTTAAACTCTAATTACAATGATCATCTTTTCTTTGAAAATTAAAGCCAAACAACAATTTACATTTAACTGATGACCTTTATATCCTGTATACATTACAACATAGCTTTAGGCCCGTGACATTTAACATAAACAAGCACTAATGCTGCTCTTTCATTGATTTAAAACAATATGAAATATGGAAAACTACTTGGATCCATTTATCTCGAGATTCATTTTCATTAATTTATTCCCTCCAAGGGAATAAATTAATGAAAATGTATTTCATTAATAAAATAAAGTTTTCTTACAGCCTGAGAAAACTTTAAGAGCTTATGAATAAATATGTAAAGGGGTCAGTAGGCTGCAGGTCATGCTATATCCCTGTATGCCACAAATACCCTGATGAAAATGAGCTTTTCAGAGAAGATAATCAAAGTCAAAGATTTCTGAGTCATGCATCATCACACCTCAATGCCAGTTGTATTAACTCTCAAAAGCAGTAAATCTGACAACTAAAGCTAAGCAAAAAAATGATGTAAAACGCATGAATAAAATCTAATCATCGTCCTATAGCTTCATATATTTTTGTGGGTCACTTTCATATAATAAAACTACAAAAAAAAACAAAAAACTTTTCAACTGAAAAAGTAATGTAACTATTTTCTTAATTGATGATAATCAATTACCATTCCATTTTTGTCGCATGAAGTGATTCGCAATAATGTTTTATCCAACAGTGAAATCACATCATCTGATGATAATTATAAACACTTAAAATGAAAAAGTCACTAACTTTAGGTAGATTTAAGAATATATATCAATTTAACAATTAACATCTTAAATATATTCAATATGTTTGTGTTGTTTTAATCCTATTTCCTTTGTTATTTGTTTTAATCAATCAAAATAGTTTGAAGTCGGTCGGTGGGTGGGTGGGTCCGTCCGTCCGTCCGTATTCAGAAAACAGCAAAAATGTTTGATATCATTGAAAAAAATTAGGTCTGTGGCTAAAGTTTTTAAAATATTTTATCAACACTTGCATAAGCCATAGCTCATATTTAGCATTTCTTTGTGTCCTTGCTACACCAGTGGTTTTGAACAATAAAAAATTAGAATTGATCATTAACCAAACTGCTGATTGATTTGACAAGAACACATGTATCCTTCACAGTGACATTCTTTCCTAAGTAGTCTATGCTTTTTTCAGAAAGAAAGAAAAACATTATGGTTTTGTCACACAGTACCTGACTGCACAAGAGGAGGGAGTTTAAGACAAAGTTGAATGTTTTCACAAACTTTTGCTGTTTTCCAGATTGTCAAGTGATTATATTTTTCCCCTTGATTAGCGTTCGATGTTCCCTTAATCCCATAAAAAGCAAAATGGTATTTTTTTTAAACACTGACTGCTTCTGTATGTGTTTGATTTCCAATTACCTGCTGCTTTTTTGTGAGTTTGGCTACTTTGGCTTTAAAACTAGTTGTTTCCAGCTTGTAATCTCAGTAGTTATGTTAGATGTTATGTCTGTGTCGCATTTACTGTTTTTGCTTGTTAATTTTTTTGTTTTTATTGGAAAACATGTCATCATCTATTATTAATATTGGTAAATTAAAGCCCCCAAAATGGTGCTTTTTAGTCTATTTAACATTTTCTTGTAACATTTGTCTGATGATGGAGGACATAGATAAAAAGAAATTTAGCTCAAATGTGCATTTCTGAGTATTTGTTAAGTCAAATCGTTGTAAATCAGGAGGAGACGAAAAAATGCTGTTTGAACGTTCCCACTCACAACTCAGAGTAGATTTTGTGATGAACTGCCACCCTGCAGAAACTATGTCCTAAGAACCAACACAGGTGTTTTGAAAGAGAGAGCATCAGGAACACTTTAAAATAGATCAAAAGATGATGGGAGTGGGACTTAAAGCTAGCTTGGTCTCTGTGTTTATAAGAAAGATTTTAATCATCTGAGAAGGTCAAAGAAGTAAGTAAATGAAAAAGAAAACATCTGTGAAGTGATGGAGAATGCCAGCCTTCCTTTCTTTTTCCACTTTACCCCTTATGCATTCATTATTCAGCATACCTTCAGGTCAAACTCTCAGCGTCTTCTTGACATCTCTCCTGCCCCCTCGATGCTGTATCGCCTGGTCCAGCTCTCCTCTCTGTGTTGTTCTTTTCTCCATCTTACTGCCTGTCAGACTCTCACATTCCCCAGATGTCACCTGAGGGATGAGAGATGTTTCTGTGAAGGATCAAAATTTCATAGACTTCTTTTTTTTCCCTCAGGTTTTTAATTAAAGGCATATTTCATCTTTAAACACGTTTTCCTTTTCTTATATTTGTAACTCGTGTCTGTAAAGATTTCCCTAAGCCTTTATTTGTGCAATTTAATGTACCCGTACAATAAACTGCTCAGTTTACACCTCCATTACAGTCCTCCAACCACAGCTAAGCTTTAGGGCAACGTTTTTCGTGCTTTGTTTCTTGCATTACTGCATTTATTTACACTAATGTGATCAGCCAGTTCACTCAAAACTTGCCAAAACCTCTAATAATTATATGAAGTGCTTTAATTTTGGTGCACTTAGTGAATATATTGATCAACACCCCTCTGTTGTAGCCTACTCCTGTTTAAAGGGATAGTATAATGGTGTTTACTTATCTGGACCGCTATACTTCTTTAACCCAGCCTACTTGGTTAACTGGGGGGCCAGTTGCTTGGGGGGACCCCTCTTCCACCCCGGTTGTCCCCATCCCCCCTGGCCGGCCTGGGTTGTAGGGATCCTGTTGGCTGGGGCAGTGGCCGGCAGTGCGGTGCTGTGGGGTCAGTCGGCCAGCTGGGGTTACTGTGTTGTGACGGGGGCAACCAGAAGAATGTGTGTGAGTGTGAGAGTGCATGGGTGGGGACAGGCCTGGGGGTTACCTCACGGGGGCCCACTGGGGCTGACCCTTCCCAGTGCAGGGTGGCGAGGGCATCAGGGGCGGATACGGGAGGAGGGATTGAGGAAGGTGTCAGGTAAGAGGGTTGTAGAGGATAGTGTAGTGTGTGTGGGGGTAGGGGAGGAGCTGCGGTTGCGGCGTGATCTTTGGGCCATCTGGGTCAGGCGCCTGGGCCTGCTCTTGCCTGTGGTGACGAAGCTCCAGCAGGGTGGTGGTGGCTTGGGGACCAGACCCCTGGGTCACCCATGTTCCATGGTGCCGGAGGCTCCTCTGCACCTGGCTGGGTGGGTGGGCGGTCCCCCTCACTTGGGCTGCATTCGCCGGGGGTGCTTTGGGTCCGGGGGTATCCTGCCCGCTCTCTCCTGATCTAGCTGGTCAGGCTGGGGAGTATCTGGTTCCCCTTACGATCACATGGTACACTATGTCAACCCGCACGTGCACAGTGTCACACTGCTCTGTCTGCTTTATCCCTCCCCCTTACCCACAGTGTATTGATGGACAGATATCTTCCGCTTATCTTAGTGGCAGAATTTCACTCTTGGATGTAATATTTGTCTTTCCAGCAGCTCTAGCATAAATGTTATGAAGCTTAAAATCATAACGTATTAAAATTAGCAACTCACTTGGCACTTGTATCCCCTCATTTTCTCCCCCTCACTCTTTTTTTCTTCTATCCCCACTTCTTTTTTTCTTCTTCACACTTTTCACCTCTCTTTCCTCTGTAAAAACAAAAAGAAAATATACATTTAAAGCATAAAATGTAATGAATAAATAATAAAATAACAAAAACAACACAGGTTGTTTACACCCTGGCCACCCGAAGATACATAACCTCTTTTTGTAATACTAAAACCTGTCCAACACAAAAGACCCTCAGCTCTAATCTGTTTGCTCAGTTGTTGGACAAGCTAAGACCCGCCTTCCACGCCTCTGGACACCGCCCTGCGAGAGACCTACGCATGAACTGCAACCAACCAAATATTTTGAACAGCTCAAAAGCTCAAGTGTGAGAGAAGAGTGTGTTAAAAGCGAGGCTTTTAACAGGAACCCGTAAACGGACACACATCACTCCTCTGTTGTCTGCTTTACATTGGTTACCTGTCAAATTTCAAATTGATTTTAAAATTCTACTTTTAGTTTTTAGAGCCTTGCACGGTCAAGCTCCAACGTACTTATCTGACCTTTTAACCCCATACTCTTCAGGCCGATCATTGAGGTCTTCCAACCAGAATCTTTTAAGCACTCCAAAAACCCGCTTTAAGACCAGAGGAGATCTGTCATTTCAAGCTGTTGCTCCTCGTCTTTGGAACTCCCTCCCATTGTCGTTACGTCAGATTGACTCCGTTGAGTGTTTTAAATCTCAGGTCAAGACATTTTTGTTTAGGAGAGCTTTTAGTTGATTTAGTCCTAGTTTTACCATGTTTTACTGTGTTTTGTTTTAATATTATTATTATTGTATTTTATTACTTTTTGGTCTTCTGATATGATTTTATGCTCTTTGTAAAGCACTTTGTGACTTGCTCTGGGAAAAGTGCTATAGAAATAAAGATATTCTATTTTATTCTATTCTATTCTATTCTATAACACATTGCTGCATTCCCAGCACGTATTTTAAGTGCGTCCCAAGACTGGATTTTGTTGTCAGCCGCACATATTTAAAATTCAACTTAAAGTCAAAGTCCCAAATTTGTTCTCCGCATTTGTGTTCTCTCTCTGATCGAGTTTGAAGACTTGCTGTCCCGCATGAACCACAGAGGGTAAAATATAAAAACAAGAATAAAATCAGGGGACATTCTTATTGTTCCCTCAATGAAAATAACAAATATAGCAGAAAGTTCAGAAACCCTGAGCAGGCTGGCTCCTCTTCCTGCAGTGGTTCTCTCTTGGAAGCCGGCATTGGGATCGCTCCAGCTCTATCTGTCCTGTGACAAACTGTCCGGGGTGTATCTGCCTTCGCTCTAGACGGGTACCAAATCGTGCTGCTGGACCATAGATCGTACCATTGACTTAACATTGAAACTGGACGCCTCTACTGCGTAAATTGCGTTCGGTGAGAATGCAGCTTAACCCTAACCCATGATCTTGAAATTAACCCGTCCTCAGGATCGGTGCATTGAAGAAAAAAGTTCAGCACTGGCTGCATATTTGGAAACTGACGTGTGAATATTCACTTTCTTTCTGGCATTTCGTTTTATTTACTGTGCAATTAAATTCAACAATCTGCATGTGCTAGCATTAAATCAGTTCTGAGCCACAGCCAGTGCTGCTGTAGCCTAAATTATAATGTAATTCAGTTTTCATGGGCTTATCAAAGTTCTTTTTCATGTGTAATTTTATTTAACACCAGGGTCTGGACATTCATTTTGGCATTTTACACATTCTTTAAAAAGTGTCGATTTGGATTTGGAACCAAAATGTCACTATTTTTTCTTTAAAAAGTGTCGATTTGGAATCAAAATGTCACTTCTTGCAGAAGGTAGGGTCAAGGGTGGAGCTACTTAGCTCTGCACCAATGGCCACACCTATCTAGAGGAGATTTTGGCAACAGAGGCCTGAGATAAAGATGACATATGTTTTTTTTAAGACATTTAGGTTGTGGGATTTTAGTTAAAAAGTTCACAATCATAATTAAAACACCACTGGGAGTGTTCTTATATAAAACAAATGTCAAAGGGGGACTTTAAAGACCTATTCTGATAAAAAAAAGTGTTTGTTTTGGTGTTTTCTACATATCTTTGTACCGGTTTTCTCAGAATGGAGGACACACATTAAGGAGAGTAAGCCCCCAATTGCAATTTGGAGAATTTCTTTATTCAAATCGTGAATCAGGAGCGGAAGAAAAAAAAATAGTGTTCATGGTCCCACCCACAACTTGGTGGTGAATTTCTAACAAGGTACAGCCACTCTGCAGGGACGATGTCCTAGAAAACAACATGTTTTTTTTATTTTAGCCGAAATGGCATAATCATGATTAAAAGACCAATAGGACCGCTTTTACAATAGTTCAAAATATGATTAGTGAGGCTTTAAATACTGAATAAATGACGCACAAAGAGAAAAGGATAACGAGGTGTAAAAGGGGCCGATATCACGTAACAAGATAGAGACAGTGTGTGACGGATGAGGTTAGCGTTGAAAAAAAAAAAGAAATAAATGCAGGGAAGTAAATTGCAGAGACAAGATGACAACTGAGATAGAAAGGTGTGACTGTGTTCCTCTAACTGGTTATCTTGTGTCTTTTTTAATACTTCATCACTCACTGTCTGCTGTTTAGGGACCTCCATGTTTCTACCCTAACGCTTGCTGTTTTATTGTTCATTTTTCATTCTTTCTAATGTTTTCTGTCAGATATTTTCATTTTCTGATAATGTCGTCAGTTATGCAGAATTTCACTAAAACATGTTTCTACTTGAATAAATTAAAAATGTATCCAATGAGAAAAAGATAAGGCAGTGATGGCCAAAATCCATAGGACTTTCTGACTATTGTGTTACAGTTCAAGACCAATAATTTTTCTTTAACTTCCAGACTCTAAATAAGTAATAATTTCCAATAGTTTTCTTCTTTTCAACTTTTTCGGAATCAGCTTCCTCCTCATAGGTTGGATTCACATATGACAAAGATTTTATTTTCTACCCTCTTTTGAAGGCCCAAAGAGCTTTACAGTCACAGTCCCATTCACCCATATTCACCAAACACGGGCGCCAAACACTGGCACCAACCTTCCACCAGAGGCAAGGTAGGGTTCAGGGTCTTGCCCAAGGACACCTCGACACATGGGCATGCAAGGCGGGAATCGATCCTGTAATCTTATGATCATGGGTCAACTGCCCTACCGCTGCCCTTCCCAACACAACACTCTGTATTTTTCAAGGCTCTAGACCAGGACAATGAGACCCCGGCTTGTGTCCCCTCATGGCTACATTAAAGGGCCTATATCATGCTTTTCTTAAGCCATTCAGAGAAAACTATATCCATAAATACGACAATATATTACTTTTGGTACACTAAAGAACAATGTTTTTCATTGCCTAGAGTCGCCCTCGGCAGCACGTCTGTGTTTCACCCACGAAAACAAACAATGTTCAAACCTTTGCGATGATGGATGTCCATTCTGTGCATTTAAAATGAAGGCCTTTTAGCCAAACACCGCTAGCTCCACAGAGAAAGTGGGTGTGTGTTTTAGCCTGGGGGGCGGTGCTGCCAGCACAGACTTTTCCTGGAAGGGGCTGTTCCTCACTTTCATACATAACAATGTGATGACCCATCATCTTTCGTGGAATGGGAGGGGCTGGTCCTGAGGGAGCAGATTTTTAGAGGAACGCTGCAGGAATGGATCAAAATACTGCTTTGGGATTGTGTTTTGTGAGGAAATAACATTAATAACCCTTGTGCTATCCTAGGCACTTTAACATTGGGAGTTGGGTCATCTAGACCCACTAGACAGTGCTCTGAACCTTTTTTCTTCAATGATTTGTGATTTTCACTGGTGTCCATGGATTACATGAAATCTTTCCACCTTTATCCACCTTTGTCATGTAGGGAGAACACGTCAATGTAAGGGTGGGGTCATCTAAGATAGCACAAGGGTTAAACAGTTACAAGCACAAAAAGTTGATCTTTGAGTTTTGACGTAGTGCACTATTTGCACTATTGCATTTTTTAAAATTAATTTCATAATTTAATTTGGCTTTTTGTGTGAGGATTGTAGTCCTGGAATTGATTTTGTCAGCTATGTGTCTTGTTTTTTATAATGTTCCGTTTTGACTTCTCCCACTGCCAGTAACACCAGGTTAAAGTTGATGATGGTCCACAGCTGTTTTGATTCCTGTGAATTGCCCTCAGTGTATTTAAGTGTCTGGTTTTCAGTTCTTCAGGGTCAGGTCATCTGTTTTGTCCCCAGTTTTGTTGCTCTCTTGTGTTGTCATGTTGAAGTCCATTTCTAAATGATGTTTTTGCCACCAAGCCTGGTCTCCTGCATTTTGGGTCCTTCCCCAACAGTCCTGACATATTGTGTCAAAATGACTGTTCTTTGTTTACAGTTTGAAGAAGTTGTTACTGTGTGAAAAGGATTGAAAAATGAAAGCTCTATGCTTCCCCCTGTCATCCATGCAGTTCTCTCCTGCGTCTATCATCTCATCAGTACCCACTGCCGATGCTCTAAAGTGAGGTGTCAGAGGTTTTTACTCACAGCGGAGGCAAAATCAAAGAGGGAGATAATTGTTTTGTTACCCTCCCCCCCAGTCAAGAAGACTCCCTTTCTCCTGATACCTTTGGACAAATGGATTGTCCTTTCACACTAGTCAAACCATGTCTATCCTGTGTCATTACCAAACTCAGAACGGTGTTAGGGCCTTTAATGATCTCATAACCTAAATCATCCTTGTTTTAATATGCCTGCCTTCATAAAAGCCATTACTGAAATAATGCTTTTAGGATTATATATATCAGGGTGTCTGATCTAGTTAGAAAATCTTATTTTTCTTGGATTTTTTTGGGAGGACGAATTCTCTTTTAAAGCAGACTTTTAGTGCTCACCTCAAACTTTGTTGGAGCCTGACAGGAAAAAGAACATTACAGTTAAATGAAAAAAACGGTTTCAAGTAATGAATGAATAAATGATTCTTCTCACTCTCTGTGGTTTTTAACTATTACTGCCAACAACCATTTATTTAATTATTCTGTGTCCCGATTGGCGATCTTTAATTCTGTAATAGTGACTGTTAGATGATACACTTTGTACTGTTCTGGAGTTCATGTTTATGTACAGATTTTCATGAGCTTATGTATCTCCGGTTTTTATGTTGAAATGAAAAAAGGAGAACAGATACCAAGGAGAAAAAAAAACAGGATTTCTGAAGACTTGAAGCCTAAAGAAGAGGAAAGGGGGTAAAAAAGAACCAGGGATAAAGAAGAAAAGACACTGATGAACAAGGAAAGTGCATCCCTGCTGGGACAATTAGTCCCACCTGCAGCTAACTTAAATTGTGAACCCCCCTATGCAAGCGTTGTTTGTTTTTGAGTTTGGGAGTTAGTAGTGAAGCGATGTGTCTTTTACTTTTTATGCCTGTATGCTGGAGGCAGTGGTGCATTGTGTGGACGGTCCGTGATGGTGTGCACTTAGAGCCGGGGAACGCAACAGCATTTTAAATAGTGTGTCTCAGTATGGATTTGAACAAACAAATGACCTCAGAGGTCATTTTTGGGTTTTCTGAGATTTTCTTTGTCTGTTTTACTCATTGAGTGAGTATTTTTATTCAGTTTCTTTGATTTTGTGTTGGGTTTCTCTTTATCCTTAAAGGATCTGTAATTTTTTACACTCATTTGTTTCAGTTTTACATGTTTAGTGTCTTTATATCCACTTGTTCACTTGTCAGATTCTTTCTTTCGTCCTCTTTTTGTTCTTGTTTGAGTTTAGATATGACTCAGGGTTGTCATGCAAGAACTGTAAAAATTTGGTACACATCAAAGTCCCACTTTGATCATTTTTTGGATCTATTTTCAAAGCGTTCCCAGTGGTCTTTTATTTCTGCCGTTAATTGTGCCGTTTTTAGCAAGAATCGAAAATCATGTGTCGTTTTCTTGAAAACTCGCTTCTGAGATGTGGGCGGAATTAATGGTGAGGAGCAACCCCACCCCCCAAAAAAAAAAAAAAAAACTTGAAAACTTTCCCACTAGCTTACAGGTCCTCACAATCCCAACCTAACATTACCGGTGCAACAAAAATTTTGAGGAATATTGGAGCTATGCAGCTGTAGGGTTTTTAAGCCAGATACCAGCTAAGACGAGGAACACAGACGTTGATGGATCTTGTGTGTAAACGTGGATGCATCAGGATGGAGCAAAGCAGGGAGTTTGAGACCCACTTATTCTATTTTCGATGTGACAAATACAATTTTTTACAAACAGCTTTTTTTTTCTGCTTCTGAAAATGCAACTATAAGCTGAATTTTCTTTACATATGTCATCCATCATCAAAAAATGCAAGAATATTCATTGGGGTGGGTCCTATATTTAGGTAATTTTAACCACATTTTGTGACAACTATTTAAGGGAATTGCTCATGCCTTTAATCATGGACTTGATGATGATGATGTTAGGAAGAAATAAAAAAAAAAAGTAAAATGCTTTAAGAAAAAACAAAACAGTGATTGTCTATAGCTTGGGTCCCTACAGTTTTTTGGCATGTGAGCTACTTGCCCACCCGCCAAATGCAGATAAAACTTCAAAATGGCGGATAGAAAAATATTCATTCATCTTCTTCCATTTGCCCCTTTCAGGGTCACGGGGCTGCCGGAGCCAATACCGGCCACTTATGGGCGAAGGCAGGGGACACCCTGGATAGGTCGCCAGTCTGTTGCAGAGTCACACATATCACACACACATGCATACTCACATTCACATCTATGGACAATTTTGAGTAACCAATTAACCTATAAAGCATGTTTTTGGACAGTGGGAGGAAAACCCAGGCATGCACAGGGAGAACATGCAAACTCCACACAGAAAGGCCCCCCATTGATGTTCTGGTTCAAGTCCCCACAGCCGGGACTTGAATAAGGGACCTTCTTGCTGTGAGGCAAGAGTGATAAACACTGCGCCACCATGCAGCCACATAGAAAAACAGTTTCACGATATAATATTAAATATTAAAAACAATAATTTGAAATTGTGAATTTAAGTACATCAATATGACAGACTTATTATAAAAAGCTGTTTTTAACAAGAATTAGACAATTATTTTGACTGAAACAGAAAAAAATGTAGATGAATATGTGAGACTGCAACATGATGCGAGGTTCCTGTCAAAATTATTTTTGAGTGGTTGACCTCAAGCCAGTCAAGAAAGAACAAGACACACAGGCAGCTACATCCACAGTTAGGAGCCTGATGCTGATGGCTCAGAACTTTCTGAAGGTTAGGAGGAAGACAGACTCCATATCTGCTAGTGGAGAACAGTGCTTTGTTTGGTGAAAACAAGTGTGCAGAGACTTATCTTAGGATGATCTATTGGCCAATCTACCTGTCAATCACAGTGAGGGTGATAGTTGGCTGATGGTGATTTTTACAAATATCAATTTATATACATATATCTCAAGTTATTTCTTTTTGATTATCCATGACCTACCAATACTTCTTCCAACTGGTCGATCTTGATCAACGTATGGGGCACCTCTGGTCAATAAAATTGCAACCAAAAATTGTAGGGAAAAATTGTCCGACAGATAAGCAGTAGTGTGGGAATATTTTAGCTTTTTAAGGAAGAATTGATGAAAAACTAAATAAGTTGTTTTTATGAGTAGTAAAAGAGGTTTTAGCAAAATTTGCTTCACTCCTGTCATGGTGTTTTTCTTCCTCGTATTGATAAGAAATAGTTAGTGACTAATCAGCCATAGAAATACCATGCCATAAGGGGCCAGACGGCTAGAGACCAAATTGTGATGATGCTTTGCTGATATCTAGATGTTTTAGTCAGAAACTTTATTGCCTCCTTATCTGCAAATTTTCTCATACTAGCTGAAAGTGCCTGATTTTTTTACAAAAAGTTAATGATCCAAAGGAACTTTTGCAGCTTGGTGATGCTCTGGACTTCAGCTTTTAAGATGAAATGCTGTCCTGATTGGCTTTTATTAGCTTTTTCCCGATTTCTACTCTTTCCAAGCATCTTTCTATAAAAAAGGAAGGGAGGTCTCACTAACATCTGAGCTCTTCTGCTGCCTGTAATATCCATAAAAAGCGCAAGTGGGTGAGTGTCTGTGAAAGTGCGAATCTTGAGTCTGCGCTGTGGATTCTGGATGCCACTTTGCACGTTTATGAAATCTATTTAAACCATGCTAAATTGATCATTACAATGAGGGACAGTGAAGGGTTTTGGCCAAAGGCATTTTAACACGTAGCAGGCTTTGGAAAAATCCATCTGGACTCAGGCTATTAAAAGGAAACACTCTACCAACTGACCAAATAATGCTTTTTTCAAAATGATGACAACTGGCAAAACTAATAATTGTTAATTCCAATGTGACATTCTCTGTGACTGGTGGGTAGTTATTCGCTGTGAGTGTGGATAAAGGAGAGAGTTGATATGTCTCCGTGATGCACCTGTGATCCCTGTGACACACAGGCATACAAACAAACGATGACTTTTACTCAGGGAGTGGTACCTACACACAACTGACTGGCTGAGGAGTACACAGTCGCCATAAAATTGCAGATAATATGTACTTTTTGGAAATGTGTTGATTAATAGTTTGACCATATAACAAATAATTAATGACAATGTTTTATGAAGTTTTGGGGCGTTTCTTTTGCAGAGATACAGATTTTTTCTCTCTCCGTAATGTCCAAATTGCATCTGTCTCACAAAAAACATCTGTAACACTGCTTTGCCACCTTGAAAATTGTATAACAGATTCCAGATAAAAACCCAAAAATGTCATGTAAACCTTTGTAGGAAAGTTTGCACAGAATGATAATTAACGCAACAATAAAACCTGGTAAGATAATTAACGCAACAATAAAACCTGGTAAATGTTCGTGCATAAAAGCAAATTTCAAAAAATCAGAATTTTGTGTATTTCGTAGGGAAGTACAACTTTTTTCTCAGGTCTAAAGCGAGATAATGAACTTTTAGATATTCTCTAGCTTCTGTTTAGGTTTTTTCTCTTTTAACTTGCGTCACTTTTGCATCTGCTGTTCGCCCAACTGTATTGTGCTTGAATATGATCAAAAAAAGCATTAAAAAAACATTTGTAGGAAAGGAAAAACTGCTTCCTGTTTTTTTTTATAGTATTTTTTTACACAATAACAAATACATGTATAACCATCTGTTGTGTGAACATCTATGCAAAGGCCAGTTTTTGTACATAAAAGTTTGCTAGAAAACTTCCCATCATCTCCTCCAACCAATCACATGCCTCTTGGCCCCCTTTAGGCATTCTGGGTAGTGTAGTTATAAGACAAATCTGTCTGTTTTGTTTGCCTAATTTGCCCTATTATCTTACGATCGGAAAAATACACTTTTAAAAGAGCTCTCAAAATGATAAATACAAACGTTTACTTTAGTGCAGTTACCCTAAATATATTATATTAAATCTAGCAGCATGGGTGAAAATGGTTTAATAATTCAGACTGTAGTAAATTTCTGTCCATGTTCCAAAGTTAGACCATTTTACTGTGAAGATTTATGCTGCCTTGAGGTAATTTGAGGTGATCTGACCTTGCTCCAGTCACTTTTATTATTTAACAGATCTCTGTCTTAAAGTCCAGTTGTAGCTCTTTTGCTCTTTCCTTGTTTTCAAAAGACTGATTGGTGACAATATATCCAGCAAATGTGATCAAACCAACAGAATTTAAAAACCTGGTTTGAGCCAGATCTCTGGCTAACATGACCACACCTGTTTTCCATCAATTTTACAGCCAGTGGCATGTTCACATACTCACAAGGACACACATCCTGCCTTTCCTGTGATCAATATCAAACCTTGAGTGTACATACAATTACTCACTGGTCCAACCTGTACATCCAATAAATCTTCAAAATAAGGCTCAGCTTTTAATGTAGTATACAATGCTCACATAGGGTAACTTACTTCAGTTACCTTTCAAAATAAACACCCCCTTGTTTTATATTTGTGGGATTAATGAGTTTATTGAGGTTTTGCGTGGTTCATCTTGTGGATTATGGCCTAACATATTGATCTTCCAATTTGTGTGCAGCGTTTTGCATTTGTTTGCATCCCGTGCGTCTGTTTTGCTTCTCCGATTGACTCATCATGTGAGACAGGATACAAATTTTAGAGCGTGCCAGCAACTTTGGAGTTGTGAAAGTGTGTGTTTAAAGCCTGCAGGACTTTCATTGTTTCTGGAATCCACGAGGGAATAAGCATTTCAACCTAGGTCTGCCCAAACGTCACATGACATGTTTGACATTTTGGTCATGCAGTTTGAACAGCAGAAATATTTGGATATCAAACCAAAAAAAAAAAAAAAAATCCTGATAGTTTTTCTTGTTTAAACTTGAATAAATAGACTTGTTTCGTCCAAAGTAACAATCTCATTTAAGTGTAATTTAATGTAGATATAGTAGAGTTGTTGAATTTTTTCAATTTAAAGGTCACGTTGGGGAAACAATTTAAGAAAAACAGATGAAAGGACGTATACCAGAGTTTGTCATGCTTGATTACTAGCCTCCTTTGAGTTGACAATCTTTTATGATTTAATTGTCAGAATAAAGACAGTGCTGCTTTTCAGTCTTCCTAACCCTTCCTTTTTAAGTCTTCTTATCAACGGCGCCTTTGAGTTTTAAATGGGATTAACTTTCCAGTATAATTGCCAGTGCTTTTGTGGCGTTTATTTTTTTAGATGTGGTCATGTAAGGACATTTTTGTTATTTTGTTCTTTTCTGTTTCACACAGAAATTATGCTAGCGGGAGAATAAAGGATATTAGATTAATAAAACATGCTACAGAATGGTGTTTGGCAGAAGCGCAGCTTGGAATCACTCGGCTAGTGAAATGCTCCCTGAGGTTGCTCTGCAGATGGAGGAAAATCTTGTTGCAGAAATTCTGTTATGGTGGTTGCGCCAGCTGGGCTACAAGGACTGGATTCAGTCCTCGTTGACTTGCAAGTGGCGTGTAATACCCAAATATATCTGTGAGTGGCAGCTAGACCATCGGCAACTAAACAACTTTTCTTTCAGCTGTCTAGCTTTGCTCACACTCTCATGTGAAAATTGAAAACAGCATTTTTTCAAGGATTGTAATCTGTAAAAATTGATGTTTTTTTTCCCCAACAATTTTTGCCCATAATCTCTTAAAACTTGTTTAAATGAGGCTTATGTTGATGTTCGGAAGATGTAATCTTTACTGCTTGTTCATTCAAAAACATAATGCCATTGCTGGGTGGAGAGAATCTTTTAGACTTTGTGTCATATCACCAATTTTTAATTATTTTTAAATCATATTGCTAATGTACTTTAAGACCAGAAATTACACAAAACTTGGAATATGGTCGAAAAAATAATTAACCAGTTTTTAGTCCTTAATTATTATTAATATTTTTTCCGAATTTGGATCACTTTTTTCACAAAATGCGGACTACTTGTTACGAGGTGCAGCGCCATGTCATGTCATGTCATGGTCACAAAGCGCCGCACCACCGCTGCAGTCAAGATTCGGCTGTATATATATGCTGATCTTTCCGATGGGTTGAATAAAGCAACAGTTCAGAGAGAAAGTTCACCTCTTACCGCTTGTTTTTGTCCAGATGATGAGGCAAAAGTTTGTTTTAAGGAAGCCAGCGCAGTGATACAAAAGATTTAAGATATGTGACCGGAACTTCTTTTTGGGGCGTGCAGTTATCACTGTGCGTAATCACTTTTTAACGCACACCCAGCAGCCAATCAGATTCGAGAATTCCCCCGGACTTTGGCATAAAAAGTGATAATGCAAGCCTAAAAAGAAGTTCCGGTCACATAGCTTAAATCTTTTGTAACCATGGTATAAGCAGGTAAATGGCATTCGAATCCTGCAGTATCATAATTGATGCACTCCGCTTCGCGTAGGATGGTTCAGGATTCCACGGCGTTCGATAATTTCTGATAATGCACACTTTGTCTGCCATTAACCCTTACACAATACATCATTTCTGTCAGACAACTCTTGCAGTAAAGATAATTTATTCCATATTTCTTTTAGCTTGGCATAAGGCTCCGTTCAGATACATAAAACAAAGATCTCCATAGAAAACTTTGGGTAATAAACTACCCCCAACACCAAATCATCAAGGTTGAAGAGAATGTGAATGTAAAATCAGTTTGTAAAGTCAGATGAAGTGTGTTTCGGAGGCATTCAATATTCAGACTAACAAGTATGACTGGTATGTGTGACCCGGCACCTTTGACCGTAGGGCCGCTCCTGTTCGAGTACAGCGCCATGAAGGTAACATACTATCTAGATAGAAGAGAAAGAGAGCCAGGAAAATTGAACGAGGAGCCAATATCCGCAAAGACGCTGTTGGGGACTATAAATTGAAACCGCCATTAACCAACCTGTAAGACGACACGAAGCTTAACATCCAAATCCAATGCTTTCACTGGCATACCATGATACGAGCTTAAGTAACATCCCAATTTCGAGGCTTCCGCCTGGCAAAATATAGTATTCAAACAACCATAATCCAAGAATTATTTTCCTTTCAGCTGCTAACATATTGGTTGATTTAAGTCTGAAGTCTCTTTGGAATGCGGAGGAGGTCTACCGCCCCATCACTTTCAGTGCAGAAATAGGTACGTGGAGAGCAGTTGTAGTTGCGGCACAAATTCAAGTAGTGCACCAAGTGGAACTTGGAAGCCAGCCAACTTTGTCGAGGGTTTTACATCATCCGCCAGAAAACGGAAGTGCTGACCGGGGAGTAGGGGTCACAGGCTTAGGAAGCGATGCATAGATAAAGACAAAGCAGTATTAGTCTTGGCAATGTATATATAAATAACTTAGAACTGATCAGTTTAGAATGCTTGAGTCCTTTTTGTGTATTCATCGCACCATAGAAAGCCATCAGAAGAACAGATTCCAACAGAGAATCGACAGTGAGATATGTAACCTGCACGTAATCTTAACACCAAAAACAAAAAATTTATATGCACCAATGGTAAGAGAGAAGTAACCTTTTCGTCACCTTCAGAAGGCCATCGAGGAGCAGGCGAAAAGAAAGGTAACCAAGGACCAAGGAGATTACGTAGATGAAGAAGGTTAACATCTCACCTAGCAATGGACTGCAGCTCGGCTGGATTTGATGCTTTGTACTTGATATCAGTGGTTCTCAAATAGATGAACAAGAGCACAGATAACTTAAATATTAATGGGCAAAGGGGTGTCTGGATACTGCAAATGAAGAATGATTGAGATCGATGAGGGATCGTAGGTTTTGATAGTATTTAAACTGGCTGAACCTCATGCATTTAGAGGCGGATGACGACAAGTCTCTAAATGGTGATGCTCTTAGTCGAGTGTCATCTGCTTGAAAGCAGGGCTGACTGAGGATTGGGTTTGCGATACAAATTTTTCACTCTTGGAACTGAAGCTAGAGAGCGTCAGTGATATATTTTCTACAGCCAGGAAACAGTCATTGACATAACTAAACCAATCCAAGCATCGAGAATGAGAGACCAGAAACGCAAGACAGAAACGCCCAGAACAACAGGAACACGGAGGTCCACGAGAACTAGCTAGAACAAGAAAACAAGATGACGGATGACCGTGGGGAATAATGCGCATAGCAAAAAGGTGGCCCAGTAGCGACAAAACCTTATTTATCCGTTGTGCTATCCTAGGCACTTTAACAAAAAAGTCATCTAGACCCACTAGACAGTGTAAGGGTGGGGTCATCTAAGATAGCACAAGGGTTAAACAACCAAAGATTGAATAAACGATGTCCTGCACAAATGCGAGGGATGACATAGTGGCAGAGAGGCATGCATCAATAAACCAGATCCACGGCAGAAAAGAAATCCAGAAGGGCGGAGGACCATACGTGTATACTTAAATAAAGCGGAAACCTAGATTTGAAAACGAGTCGCGACGACAGAGATGCAAAAGACCAGGGATAAAGGAGGAAAATAGACCACTGAGAAAATATCAAGAAGATGCAAAACGAAGGGGAGCCCATAGGATTACACCAAGTCCTAAAGGTAAACTGATACATCACACTACCTAACGCCTGAAGACGCCACTGGAAGGGATGGTGAGGCAGAACAGTAAGAACATCAGCAATATCAGCCTCCCCCAGCCATGCACTGACGAGGAATTAATCATGGAGACGGCAAGGTCAGCCAAAGTGCAAAACAAAACCGGAAGGATCACGAGGAATTGGGCTGCTGATGTCCAGAATGGATGAACCGCGAGGCGCCGACAGTTCTAACATAAGTCGCATCAAATCTGAAAACTTCAGAGTGGCCACCTTAGGGGCTGACTCAAAATCGGGAAAAAATGAGGCCCTGTAAAGAGCCCATCATAAAGCCCCCACAAACCAGCCATGAACCCCTAAACCAACCAGAGAGAGAAAACAACAAAATATTTGTTTAGTTGAGAGGACAGAGCCACGTAAAAAACCGAAACATTCATAATGGGGCTGATGTAAGTTCCCTGAAGGCTAGTGCTGGACTCTCTGGGGAACATAGAGCGGGGTGGCTGTCCACAAACCAGCCAGCTCCAAGGGAGAAACGGTGGAGCAGAACCAGACATCTGAGCATGTGGTCGTGACGACACGAGGATCGCCGTTTCCGGACCACGCGAATTAAAATGAGAAAAGGCCACAAATGCTAAAGAAAGAGACCAATCACAAGTAAAATGTCCACAGATGAGACAGGTCCATAGACGGACCAATCCAAAATGCAGGCTAAACTATCGAATGTACACAGCTTTAACAGAAAAGAAACAAGACAACACCACAACAAAGCCAGCACTGAATGATGGCAAAAATTCACATCCGGCCTCTAAATAACACAGCAACAGAGAATACGCCAAAAGCCACAACAAAGTCAGCCAGCATGAGAAACCCATCCAGACGAGGACCGCCAGCCTTCATAACCACGGAAAAGACCCCACAATTCCGAAACGACACCAGGACGACGCAGAAACAGACAGCAGAATCCGAGCCAGGAGCACACCATCACTCTTTAAAAAAAAAAAAAGGAACTGCAAATCCCAGGGTCCTTAGGGGCGTGACGTCACCGGCGACCTGGTAAAACACAGAACCAGGAAGATGCGGGAGCGAGAAAAAAGCCAAAACACAAAAAACGCAGAGGAAAAAAGACAGCATGCACGCTCACCATACCGGTGATCACAGCGTCCAGGGGGCCCTGACATCTCCCCAACGAGCGCCACCGACAACCCGCACACCGCAGGACGCATACGCTGCTGCGCCAAATGACGGAGGAGCCGCAACGCCTCTGAAATCGCCGAAGAGAGGGGGAGACGGACGCCCTCACATCTGAATAAGGGGAACAATCAAATCCGAAGAAGACCTGGACTTAAGTAGGACAGATGAACAGGTGAGTTGGTTAGACTGAACCGCCCGCAGCGAAGAGTAACCAGGTAAACGCACTGCTCGAGTTGCCTGCCAGAAATACTCCCAAGGTCGTTCACTTCCAATTCTTACTGTATGGCTGTCAAAACACCCCTTACGTTTGTGCTATGCTGTCAAAGAGCCATTTAAGTAAAAATTTATTTATTTATTCATTACCTTACAATTAGTTCTACTTATAACAAATTTAAAGTTGAGATAGAAACACCAGACTAACAAGAAATTGTCAAAAGTGTTTTTTAGATTTATGTTGTTGGTCTGTGTTCCCTCGCTATACGGCGGTTCACCTTTTTTCACACAGAACTAAGAACCTTTTTTTTTTTTTACTCCATGACTCCTGTTATTCTTTGGTTTCCTTAGTTTTGCAGACATTCTCTGCATCTTGACAGGGTCTCTGGCAGGGTTTTATCAGGGAGTTCTTATCATTTACCAAACTGTTTGCAGGCTGCAGTTCACCCTCCAGTCCAATGCTCCCTCTCTTACCTCATCAGGAGTTGGTGGCCTGAACTTCTCATCAAACAGGTTTTGTGCGGCAGTGCCATTGGGTCTGTAGACAGTTTCAAGCCCTGATGATTCACAACCAGGAGATGCTTTCGCTAGTCGCTAATTGTTGTCAGACCTCTGTCCCATGTGTGAAAAGGTTTGGTTGTCCTCTGGTGACCTTCCCCTTTAAGGGTGTTGCCAGGAAATTGCAACCTCACTTTCTGGGGCCCTTTGTCGTCTCTGGAATCATCATATCAGTTGCTGTTCGTTTGGATCTTTCCCCCTATATCAGTAATATGTAAGCAGTCTGAGTAAGTTCTCTTCAGGATCCCTCCAGAGGTCCACCTTCTCCTCATCTGTGGAGGGTCCGTCATGTTCTGGCTTATCATAGCGAATACCGGGGGCTTCAGTACCTGATGGACTGGAGGGGTTTGGTCCTGCAGACCGCCAGGAGGTACCAGCTCGTCACCTTCTGGACAGGTCAGCAATCTTCCTATTCCATAAAGATATATCAGACCAGCATTCTCACCTGGCAAGGAGCATACCTAGAAAGAGGTGGGGGGTGTAATTTGTATTGCATTTAGATAGCCCTCACTGTCAGTTTTCTGTCATGATGCAAGCCTTTATTAAAGCCCTTCGTGGATAATGACCTTCCTGCATTTGGGTCTGTGTTCTCCAACACATCTGTCTTACATAACATTTGTAAGAAAAGCAAAAACAAAAAAACAAGTTCCTCTTTGGCTTTCGTTTTATAAACACAACTGGTGATTAAAGGACTTTGAAAAATCCCAAATGCACAAAAACACAAGAAATACTAAGTTAATTAAAAAAATACTTTCCATCTCTGCAGTGATTTATCTAAACTTAATTTGTGTTTAAGCCTTTGACAATTATTTACTGTATTTGATCTCAAATTCTTTCATTTTCTCAAAAAACCAACAATGCACCTTACAGTCCAGTGCGGCTTATGTATGAAATGCAAAGGCTGCAGATAAAAGTGATAACAGATAAAGGAATAAAAACCCAATTTGCCAACAAAAACTAACCATCAACTCCTCTGACCAACCAAATGCCTCTAGGCATTCTGGGTAGTGTAGTCAAAGCACACTATTTGACTTTTTTATTTAGGATATTGCATCCTGTTATCAGGTGCGCCATATAGTCCGAAAAATAAATTAACAAAAGACCTCAAAATGATGAACACAAACGTTTAACATTTCTTTAAAAATGTTTCTTAAGACATGTAATCCTAAATAGGTTTTTGTATTTTTGTTTTAGAGTTTTCAGTTTTAATTGCTAATTTAAGTTCTGCAACGATGGAGTTAGTGGTGTCTATTCACAATGTTGACCAAAATCTTGGCTAACATCTTTATATTGATACCTTTTTGATTTTGTAACCCATGTGCTATCCTGGGCACTTTACCATTGGGAGTTGGGTCATCTAGACCCACTAGACAGTGCTCTGAACCTTTTTTCTTCAATGATTTGTGATCCTCACTGGTGTCCAAGGATTACATAAAATATTTCCACCTTTATCCCCCTTTGTCATGATAGGGAGAACACATCGATATAAGGGTGGGGTAATCTAAGATAGCACAAGGGTTTTTAAAGACATTGAGGCTAAATCCCTTTCGAAGAAAATATACCTTTTACCATTTAAGATGTTACTCATGTTACATCCCTTCCAGAACAAACCAGTTTGTCTTTGTGCCAAAATCTATGACTCTTTTCATACCTTAACCTTCACAATCAAAAGCATTTAAAACAAACACGCAGTGAAACAAAGAAAGAGAAAAAAAATCTTCTGCACCAAAAATGGTGCAATTATTTTGGCAACGTCCTGATAGTTTTTCTTTTTTTTAAAGAAATTTGTTGTTAAAGATGGTATGTCCAAAATAAAACCTTTTTTTTTTTCCCCCAAGAGGACAAATAAACCACATTTCATTGCTGTCAAAAGCTGCACCCACATGACACTTTTCTTAATAGATTTTTAATTGTGCACTACCGAGTTTCAGAAAAGGAAACCCCTGGACTGAACACTCACATTTTCACCAACCAATTTATGTTTGTGATGCATGAGGGCATTTTGAAGAAGTGCAGTCCTCATGTTGAGTAAAATTGTATCATATTCCACACTTCTTAAACTAGCAATTTCAACCATCATCACAAATGGACCACAAAATAGCAGGCTGTCATACCATAGTTCTGACTATCTTTACAAGCTAACAGCAGACTAAACCATTTTACTCAGTTACTTAAAACAATCAAAGAAAAAAACAATACAATTTACAATATTATGGCACTCTTTAATGTGAAGCAGCTTAATTACTTCAATTGTCACGTGTTTTAATGAGTCTCTCAGTACATTAAACTTAAACTTTGGACAAACCAGTATTAGAGCCAAACATATTGATATTAGGACAAAAGATGAAGAAATAAATATTTTAAGCTATTTATCATGCTCTTATTATGTTATATTATGAATTTCTATCTATACTCTGCTGTTATTGGCTTTGATGGTGCTTGATGTTTACCTATGAAGCAATTTCCAATCATTGAGTACATTTTGAAGGGATGGCTTGCTTTTCTATTGTGGCTCGTACAGCTACCTCAAAGCATGTAATGAAAATGGAACGTACCATTGTGCCACATGTGGTAAGTGTACAATGAAGTATTCGTCAAATTGATTTTATGATCCAAGCAGATCGATCTATCTTAGGCAGGTTGTTATGAATCAAATCGACCTGTACAAATTGTAAAAGTTTCAAAATGAAATAAATTAATTATATCAATATTGTAAAATACCATTTAGATTGAGGCATGGTAGTTTTATTTTACTGTAACGTACAAACAACCAAGTACCATCACAGTGAACAACACACATGTAATGTCAGCAAAAATGATCCGTCCATCATTCCAGTCCAATGTTTGGAAACCCTTTGAATTTAGCAAAGTCATGTGACCATACAGTGTGCTAAAATGTTCTAATAATCTTCCCTTTGGATTATTTTAATATGGAAAAACAACAGTGGGCTGAACTTTAGCCAAATAAAATGTGAATAGATTTGCCATTAATTCTTGTTTACTTGTTTGTTTGTACACATTTCATTTACACTTGATTATCTTGAAAGAATTAGAAGGAATATGAAAAACTTCAGCTGTACTGTTCAGCACTTGGGTATTTCTCTCTGAGTCACACTGGTTGAAGTTTTGGCTAAAGATCTTCTGGATGGGTTCGAATCGGATCGTTGACAAAATGAACCAATGTCGACTACCTATCCAGTCGTTGTTAAAATAAATGTTTAGGCCCCTAGAGGTAATACACAAATGCTTATAAAGGGGTGAAAAAAAGGAATCGGAAGTCTGTGGGGAAAAAGATTTTCTTCTCTCATTCGTGCATTTTATAACTGATGTCTTGTAGATCAGTAATCCGCAATCTGCTGCAGTAACTTGTATTTCTGTTTTGTTTATACTTAAGAGAGTTTTATTTTGGAAAACTACTGGATTCTGTTCTCCACATCCGTCTGTCTTGACACGTCATGTGACTTTAAGCATATTGCTAAGTTAAAAGCTAATAAAAAACAAACAAAAAAACATATTTGAAAAGTTTCTTTGGGGAGAAAAGAGGCAGTCAGAAAAACCGAATGAGGGTCTTTGACTTAAAAAACAAACAAACTGCTATTTACAGAAAAAAAACAATACATATCAAATCCATTCTTTGACAAATGGATTTATTGACACAGTTTTCACTACCAGGAACCACTCTGCCTGATACGTGGCGACTGATTCTTGAATGTTTCACACAGGCAGAGAATAAAGATGCAGATATGGTGGATTCACGTTTATTATAATATCTAAAATATCTCATTTTATTTTGCTTTATTTATCTATCCCACCTTAAAAGTCTGTCGCAGCTAAAGTTAGTATCTGGTGGGTAGCATCCACTTTGACGTCTTTGTCTTCATCATAAAATCTACGTTTAAACCAGACGCAAACATTTTACAGAGAATGAGGATTCAATCATGAGGATGTGGAGTTCCGGTTCCGCGTTACAGCACGGATGCGTGTTGCTCACGGCCGCTATACAACAACTTCAAGCGACTTAAAGGTTGATTTTCTCAAAAAAAAAAAAAAGACAGCTGACCATGGCCACAAAAAAAACAAGAAAATGTACTGTTTATTTATTAATTAATATCTATTAATTTAAAATTGCTTCACTTGCTCCAAAAATTGATTCATGATTTTTCCTAATGTAACATAATTTGCACATAATTTTAACTTTTGATACTTGATCAATTTTTGCTATAAAGATTTTTACAGTATTATGTCTATTTTACTGATATAGTATTATTTTTTAATCTTATGCATGATTTTTATAAGTAACATAATCTGCATATATTTTAAATAAATGATCTGCATTTGACATGTTGATTTCCAACAAATCATGTAATAAAGTGGTTACAGTAGAACAGGGGTGGGGTGGTTTTATGTCTACGGTAGTTATCCAAAGTTTGATATGTCATTGTATGAATGTATAACTGATGATTCTAATGTTTTCGTGTATTATTCTTATTTGATTGCTTGAAATAAACCATTTCAAATCAAATCAAAAATTAAAAAAAACCTAATAAAGTTGCTGCTTTGTGGAAACTTGTTAAAAGGGAGAAGTGAGAAATTTTAGCACAGAAAATGTTCCTGTGTTAAAAATACAGTAAATACACAATGAATCAGGATTTATGCAAAAAGAAAATAGCTCTGGAAGATGATCTGAGACTCAGTTGAGTTCTCAATGTTATAATGGCATTCTATAGCAAAAAAAAAAACCCTGTAATGTCGTTTTTATTGAATGCTTACAAATCATAAAATAATTGTACAAATCAACAATTTTCCTTCACCGCATCCTCGTCATCTGCAATAAAGATTTTCTGTTTTCATTTTTTTTTCTTTAAACAAAATTTCTTGTCGCATTTCAATTAGAAAAATGGTATTTTCAGAAAGTTCAGCCCTTTTCAGACCGGTCTGTGTAGATATTGTCTGACAGTAAACTGGTCCACAGCCTAAAAAGGTTGGAGACCACTGTTGTAGAATACTATCTAGCCTTGACTTGCTGGGACTCTTTAATACAAGCAGTAGAGCATCCAAGAGTATACAGCTCTGGTTTGTTTTTAAAAAAGCTTCAGTTTTGAGGCACAAGGGTTTGTGGCTGATTTAAATAGTGGATTACAGTGTAGCACATTCACCTATCCATCATAAATTTCACTGTTCAGTACATTCGTTTTGTATTATTTCTTTTATGCTTCAATATTTTTCTACCTAAACTGAAGAATGGGACCTGTATGCACTTACCTAAAATACTTTTGCTGCAGCTTTTTGTTTGGTGTGGTTCATTAATTGGAAGCTCCTCATCTTCTCGTGGGTGTCGGTTTCTATGAGGGCAAGAATCTGTGTGGGCTGAGTGCGTTTCTGATTTAGTTGATTTATTCTCCCCTTATTTGGACCTTGTGTGGTTTCCCTTGAGTTTATTTCTGCTACTGGAAGCTCCAGATTATTCTTATTTTATTTAATAGGTGAAAAAGTTTAACTAATCTCTGTTCATTTTTGTGACATGAAAACTGGTGCAGTATAGGAGGTAAACAAGTGTTCTCTTGAGACAGATTTTGTTTCAACATACAATACATTCCACTACAACACCTCTAATTTAATATGTGTAAAGTCACTCAGACTATTGATGATCCTGAAGGTGGTGTCACACAGCCACTACGTACACTTTGTGCATTTTCCACGTATGAAATTTCAGTCTATCGTGATACATGTGTGATATACATAATTCATAGGTGTCTATTGCATTTGTCGATGTGCGCAGATGTCCGTCGAGGGGTTCGGCTGATGGGTATTTGTGTGAATTCAGTTTTGAGATGATCAAAAAGTTTGGTCGATTGAGAATTACGCATATTTTACATAGCTTCACAATTGTGCATGATTTTTGTGAAATGCATCAGCAAATCTGTGGCTTTCCATGACCGTTCCTCGTACAGCGGGGCAAAAAAGTATTTAGACAGCCATCAATTATCCAAGTTCTTCTACTTAAAAAGATGAGGCCTTTAGTTTCCATCATTGGTATACCTCAATTTTTACCTCAAAATAATTCGATTTTTAAAGAATTAATTTGCAAATTATGGTGGAAAATTAGTATTTGGTCAACTACAAACAAGCAAGATTCTGGCTCTCACAGACCTGTAACTTCTTCTGTGAGAGGATCCGGTGTCCTTCACTCGTTACCTCTATTACTGGAACCTGTTTGAACTGGTTATCTATATAAAAGACACCTGTCCAAGACCTCAAACAGTCACACTCCAAACTCCACTATGGACACTTTGTTATTAAAAAAAATACTTGTTTTTCATCATAATTTACAAATAAGTTCTTTAAAAATGAGACAATGGGATTTTCTGGATTTTTTTCCTCATAGTTAAGGTAAACCTAGTAGTTGAGGTTTACGTATGATGAAAATTACAGGCCTCTCTCATCTTTTTAAGTAGGAGAACTTGCACATTAAGTGGCTGACTACATTTTTTTTGTTCAGTTTTCATGTTCAAATTAGGTAATTGATGCACGGATCACGAACAAATTGCATATATGTAAACACAGTTCATGTACTCCATTGAGTCACCTGTACTTTGTGTGGTTTATTCGTACTTATACCATGGTTTTAACGTGGTTCTTTTGCGATCCATCTATGAAAATCTGCCTGAACAAAGAGCCTGTCAACTAATAATTATAGCCGACTGACTATCTGAATGGAAATTTCTTTCTCTGTTGCATGGAGATACTTTAATGTGCAATTCTATGATCTGTTAGAGCGAAGTTCAGCAAACACAACATGTTTCCCAATACTAACTACAGTTTTGACATTCACTGAGAGTCTTAAGTGTGTGCTGGAGGAGACTTAATGCAGCCGTTCAGCCCTCCCACAATCAGTGCAAAAATCATGGCAGAAAATTAAGTCAACTCTGGAGGGAAATATTTGTTATGACATTGCATGAGCATGTTTGATGAAAACAAAATACCAGAATCCACGCATGTGATTTATGTTCATTTTTTAAAGCAGTCATGACAGTATCATGTGAAGAGCATGTTGCTCTCATAAACCCTGGCAGCATAAAAAGAAAACATGAACATGCTATGGAGGGGGTATTTGCAACATGCAGTAGATTACTTGTGTTTTCTCTTTTCACTTCTTCCATCCATCCATCCATCCATCCATCCATCCATCCATCCATCCATCCATCCATCCATCCATCAACATTCTTCAGAGGCAAAAAGACCTTTAGGGTTTTTTCTCTCCAGATATTAGTGCTGTTTTTATGTGGTTCCTTTTTATTTGCATGGATTTTAGAAAAAACAACACTGTTATGCACCCTATGTCTAGGGCTGTGGGGCATAACATAAAGAAGAATAAAATAAGAAAATGACCCAAAATGCAAAAAGTAAGCCCTCAAAAACCACCAAATTTAATAAAGCTGCCCAAACCAATTTCTGTACAAATAAGGGTTTATTGTCCCAAATGTAAAGGTGACAAACAGGAAAGAAAAAGGAACATCTAACTTCAGGGTGAATCCAGGCCAAAATTATAAACAAAACAGAACTAACTCAAATGTCAAATGCTCTACCTGACCTTCCAGAAACCAAAGTAAAAATAAATGACAGAGTCTGGCCCGTTTCCCTGAACCTCAACCAAAACAGGAGAAAACAGTCAAACAAAATGGCAGTTCACCCCTACTGCTCTACAAACATAAAACCAGCCTGAGACTTCTTCCCCCATGAGACAGTGGAAATACCAGGTTTTAAAGTCCCATCCTCCAATCACGTGCAGCCATCAATCTTCCTCCCTCCAATCCTAAGCACCAGATGGATGAGCACTCATCCTCCAATCCTGGGCAGCCTCAAGGCCTTAGTGGAGCAATCCAGTTCACCTGGAGAAAAAAAAAAACAGAACGTACACACATACAAAAGCACAAAACATCAAATACAAATAAAAAAAACATACACAAATACGACAAGGGTCGTGACAACACAAACTTGCCTTCATAGTTAAACTTCAAAACAACTTAAAAGGAGGAGATATATGTAGTTAATTAAAAAAAAGATGAATTTTAACATAACAAAAAGAACTGCAACCCTTAAGTGAATTAATAGGTGAAAACATGTTCCTAACCCTAGAGGTGTCTGTATCTGCATTCAGTCAGGTGGTGGAAGAGTCTGGTTATATTTCACTGGTACCATTCAATTATAACAGTAAAACTAATTAATAACCTTTGCATTAAAGCTTTTAAACCTTAAAGAACATTTGACATATTCCCTCTGCCACGCTTGCTCTTTGCAATTCTGGTTTCCATGCAGCCTTTCTGAAGGTTTGTCCTTTGCCACGTAGGCTCTAAATCGATCCTCCGATATGCATTGCATGTTGCTTCCTTTAACCCTTAGGAATTCAGAGCCTGGATGCCAGTTTATCATCTGCTTTGACATTTTTCATTCATTTGCAGACTTGAACCACTAAAGCTCACAGTTCAGAACCTTTCGAAACCAATGTTGTAACAATGATGTGTAAGTGGATCTGGGTCAGAACTGAAATGTCTCCTTCACCATAATAACTCATTAATGTGTTAGATAGCCTTAGGTTTTCTCCCTTTCACACAGTGCCATATTATCTCCCCTCCTAATTGACCTGTGCTTGTTATCTCCTCCATATGTATGGATGTTGAAACCAGTGCTTAACGAGGAGCATAAAGAAGAACAGAGGAAACTGATATGACCTGTGACCCTGAAGCACATCTGTGGCTTTACAAGTGAAAATACCTTGCACTCTTGCACATGCATATGCAAAATGAGTGTAAAAAAAACAAAGAACAAAATGGATGTTCATGGCTTCTTCTATCTGCAGGTACCCAAATATATTCATTGCATATAAAGATGAACATCTCTGCATTACAAAGCATTTGCATTGAAAAAGAAATGGTTGAAATAGAAAGGTATAAAAGGGAAAAACTGTGGCATAGGTTATGGTGAGTGACATGCATTTGCTAGTCTGACTTATTTAATCATAAAACACAGCAGAATTATGGTAAAAATAACCTTATGATAGATTACTGAATTATGCGAAAAACCTCAGGTTAAATACTGAGTAAAGTAGAACACATTCTGTCAAAGAACTCAAAGTTTTTTTTTTTGTTGCAAGCAGGAATATAAATCAGAAAAGTGCTTAGCCTACATTTTTTCATTATTAATGAGATTCAGTCAGTTAACGTGAATGTGCAGTTTAGCAAATGTGATGCTGCTGATTGACTACAATCTTATTTTTCCCTCTGATGCAACGTTGCTTTGGATTTCTTTGTAACAAATAAAAAGGGCAAAAACAGAAAACGTACAAATCAAAATTACTTCTGAAGACTCTAACCTTGAATAGAAATCTAACATATTTATAATAAACGAACAGTCTGTGTGTGTGATTGTGATAAGTAGTGTTTGATTGTTCATTCTCCTGTACTGCTTTACAAGGTCCTCTCGCAACTCACTTAGCATTTGATTGTTGTGCTGCACACACAAAATGCATTGCATGTTGCACAAAGTTATACACAAGCTGATTTACTACCTGGTTCTAAGTCAAAATGAGTTAGGGACATGCATTTTGTTTTACTACATATAAAAGAATTACCATCCAAAAATGAAAAAGTTGGCCAAAGTACACATTTTATGTTATATGATTGTTAAGAGTATGTGATGTTGCTTTTATTTTTTGCACAGTTGTGTCAGGGATGCCACTTATACTCAGGTGCGACTTATATGTGATTTAAAAAAAATATATAAATATTGGCTCATAAATTCGTTATTTTCCCACTAACAACAGGTTGCCCTTCAGTTGTTGTTTTCACGCCAACAACCTCTAGAGGGCACTGTGGGTGTGTATCAGCATTTGCTACTGACAGCAACACAGAAGAAGCGCTGTCCAAAATAAACAGAAGGGAATCTGATCATTTTCTTTATGATATTTTTCTTGTTGGTATTGTTGTCCTTGTTTTTGTATTTTCCCTCCTTGGACTAATGTGGGATGGCAAGTCACCAAACTGGTTTATAGAGACATGGAGGTGAAGTTGAAAGCACCGCCAATCAGACGCAGCTCCTGCAGTAAAAGGTAAAGATCGTCATAAAGAAAAAGATGTCATGAACACAGTCACGGGGACATGCTTACCGATACTTTTGTAGGGCTCTTCAAAATAAAACCACCAGATCTCTCAAAATCCTCTGTAAATGAGATAAACAATCAATCCTTCCATACAGCAATGAGATGGCGTATACTTGTATAGCGCTTTTCTACCTACAAGGACAAAGCGCTTTTACAGTCACCGACCCATTCACACACACATTTACACACACATTGACACACTGGTGGCCGCTCCGCTGCCAAACACAGGCGCCTGCCAACCACCAGAGGCAAGGTGGGGTTCAGTGAGACTCAAAACATCACAGTAGCTTCTTCCACATGCGACAGGAGCATCTAGAGACATGAACACATTTTTGGACAAGCATTCAGCTTTGTTCAAATTTCTTAGTTCAGTGTTTGAATTTTACATTTGATAAGTTTTTCCTGTTTGATATTCAAGTTTCACCTTAACCTGAACTTTCCAGATATTTTATTGTTTTAAAGCAGGGGTGTCAAACTCATTTTAACTGAGGGCCACATCAGCATAGTGGCTGTCCTCAAAGGGCCAGATATAACTTATAAATGTAACTAAATGTATTGAAAAATAAATGCAACTACTCCTTACTGTTAAATAACTCATTTATTCATTGATTTATTATAACTTTTTGAAGTGACAATTACAGTTGCATAGAAACATATGTTTGCTTGTTACTTTAACATAAATCCTTTCCATTTGATTCTGTCAGGTTAGATTATATACAGTGTATAGTATATACAGTGTTTAAGTCCTAATGTTTAGTTGCCAAGTCCGATATTTCAATTTCAATTTCCCCTAGATATGAATAAATACACACCAATTTTTACTTTAAAAATTTAAAAACTTTTATGCTCTCGAGACATCTTCTCAGAATATTATATATTGCCCGATAATAAACGAGACTGCAGACACTTTGTCACCTTTCTGGTAGCCATGCAGCCTGACACCCATGAAGAACGCGGGGCAGGAGGCTCCGCCTCTGTTTATACAGACACATAACGTTGCGCTGCACAAAATAGTTCCCAAACAAAACATGTAGTGATATTCACTGAAATCTAACATCGCACGTTCATGTTTGGTGTTACAGAGTGACAGAACGGTAACCCCCCCCCCCCCCCCACACACACACACACACAAAATCCTCCGGCGGGCGGCCGTGTTGCGCACTCAAGAACGCACACAGCGTGTAATGGAAATGAACACAATGGAAATTAATCTTTAGAACGCATTTCATTTGTCGTATTTCCTCGCTAGACGGAAACTTCTGTTGTAGAATGAGGATGTGTGCTTCTGAAAGCGCGTGCCTGCTGATGGTAAGTATTTGCACCCTTTTTTAAAATAAAGTTTTTCATATTTGTTTTCTTTTCTTTTTATACTTTAATAACAAAGAGTTTAATTTTTTTAAAATTCTTTTAACAGTTTTTTCTTTGGTTAGAAAACATACTTTTCCCTGCAAACATTTGGACCTGAGGCCGAAATTAAGCTAAGCACAGTTTTCTGACATAAAGTTCCCTTCAAAGCAGCAGCTCTCACGTAAATAATAAAGTCCCAACATTGTTTAACATAGCCTGCACTCTTGACCTCATGTGACCTTAACACGCCTTTGTTCTTCTTTCCTCTCCCCTACTTCATCTTTGGGTTCAGCATTGTCAGCGAGACCCAGATGTTTCCAGCACAGTCTGAGTAAAAATGAAGCTGGCAGGAGGGAAGCACACAACTCTGTCATTTCCACATTTTTCACTAATGACCGTTTTTGAAATCCACCACAGACTTTTCTTCTGTAGTAGGACAGTGTGAAGTGAAACAGTAATATGCAGCTCCGTTCTTTGGTTGGACAAATGTTTTTTCATCTAATTTGGTCCATCAGCAGATTTCCTGAAGGGATGAACTAGACACTTGGGAAGTTTTCCCTCCTGGTCAGCTCCTCTTCATGTTTCTGAAGGTAAACCATCATGTCCTAACTCTGAGTTTCTCTCATCTTCTGGAACTATGAGCACTTTGGAGACCAAATCAGAATTGTGACTGAGCATAAGCAGCCTCAGTCTGACTGTCACGATTTTCACTTGAAGTTCTGATGTCAGTTACTTGAAGACCAAAATCATTTCCACAGGAGAGAGCCACAGGAGAGAGTGACAGAGCAGTTAGGGAGCGTGGAGCTGAGGAAGGGTCCAGACGGTCTGCAGGACGGAGCTCAGGAAGTGGAATGGAGATGTTAAACATGGACTGATGAGACTAAACCTTTAGAAAAGTTCACTGGAAACCTCCACACCAAGAAAAGAAGGACTTTTTTGTTTCATTTCTCCATTTTCACGGTTTATGGCTGCAGAACACCAACTTCCACGTTGGAGCAGACGAGCTCAGCTTCATCTCCATCTCCAGCCTTCCACACTGTGTGCACAGAGAAGCAGCTGTCTCCAACATGAGGAAAAGAAAGATTTGTCCACTTTTACAAGTACAAGTCAACGTTTTTATGGAGACTTTTGTTTTTGGAGAAAACTGATAGACGTGACAATTGTGTTATTGTAGTGGGTTTGCAGGAGCCAAGAGGCCGGCTGACCCTCCATTCCTCACCATCAGAAGAACATCATGAGCTTTATGAGCTGCCTGGGGTCAGATGAGGACGTGACCTTCACAGAGAAGCAGAACTCTGGACATCCTGTTGAAGGCCACAGCTCTGCCTCTGACTTTATTGAGTCAATGTCTGCTCCTGAAGTCGTTGATTGGGAGGACGTGCTGGCAGCAGGGACCATGAAAGTCAAAGTGTAGTGTAATGGAAGAGATTTCTGCAGGAATAAAATCATGTCAGCCTCAAATGTGCTTCAGCTGCTCTTTGAAGAAGCTGCTAAATGAGGAGCCATGCAAGAATAGGTCCACTGTAAAGCCTTGAAGAATCACAGAAAACTTGATTCTAGACACTTTCCTTTAGAACAGAGGTCTGAGCCATTCATGTTGACTTCTCACTGACCAAAACCCAGCAGGAGCCACAGAGTCCTCCTATTGAACTATTGTTTTCTGGAATAACTAAAACATAAGCAAAAAGGGAAAATATCTCTTTTTTCTTTCTTAAAAAGAAATAGTTTATAACTTTTGTCAGAGGTTTACATGACGTCCCATCAAAATAAAGCACTGTCACATTGGATCATCTCATTGCAGCAAATGTAGCAATTGATGGTGTAACGCCAGCAGTGATTTAAAAAAAAAAACTATTATTTTACTATTTGCTTTGAATCTAAGACAGAAATATGTAAGTCTTACTAAGCAAGAATAAATCAGAGCTACTGAAGTGACCCTTACTGTATATTTTGAACCATATGGTCCACTTGCTTGAATTTGTTCAAAAATAGGTAACCCGCTTTCTAATCTGGTACCTCTTAAGTATGCATTGTGGTTGGACATACTGACCTCCAACTGATTTTCTGTAGTAAACAGCACAAAAAAATCTCTCAATGTTCGACTTTGTTAAACTACGAAGCCATTATGGGTATTGTGTCACGACGGGGGGTTAGGGAAGTACCCAGGCGCTGAGAGGAGGCAGGGTTCAGGGTTTAACAGGATCTTTAATTCAAAACTAAAAGCCAAAAACCACTGCTATGCAGGCAAACCAAACTCGAAACTCGTAACACTCAAAAGGGGAAATATCAACACTATGGACCAGCGCAGGAGGAAGGGAAAGACGGGACTTAAACAGACACAGAACAGACGAGACACAGGTGAACACAATCAGGACAGAAGGGGACCAAAAGTAAAACTCGAGATCATGTTACAATACAGGAAACTTTTCAAAATAAAACAGGACACAGAACTAAAGTAGAACCAAAAAGCAAAAGCAAAGAACTCAAACCGTAACATTGTTGTCAGAAGCCAGTGATACGTACTGTCCTTCATCTGCTATAGAATGGCTTAAAATAAAGTTTTTAAACTTTTTAAAAGTAAAAACATGTAATTGTTTGTAACCAGGTAGCCACAATGGAGGAGTAAAAGAGCCACATGTGGCTCTGAAAACGAGTAGGAAAAGCACAGTGGAGCAAAAGTAAATAAATAAATACAATTGCACCAATGGGTTGATGTCCCTGAGGGAAAACTTTGAGAAATGCTGCGTTCAAGTGGCGTTTGGATGATAGGGAAAAATGAATGTCTTCACTTTAAAATGATTGTTCAATCTTAAAAATTGTCTAAGCAGTTGTCCTCTTATTTAAATGTTAATTCTTTGAATGTTGGTACAAAAACTGAAATATACAGCAGTCAACAATGCAGACAACTTTCTCAAAAGCTTTCTTCAGTTTTCATAAAATATATATTTTTTTCATTCATTCATTCAATGAATGAATAAATTTCTTTTTCAAAAATTTGTATTGTTGTTGATGTCTGCTGGAGCTGCTCTGCTCAACTATGCTTTGAAGTCCCCCCAGCTACTGTTGGAAACACGTCAAAGTCACGTGACCACTGAAACAAGGCCTCGTAACATCAGGTGTACATTTCAAACAGCTCACTGGAATTGTGAAAAAAGTGTGTTAAAGTTTAAAATTCACTGCAATCCTACAGCAGTTGAACTTAAAATTTTGACTGCAAACGAGATGTTAAGAGGGGAACATTCACATCATAGCAACAACCACAATCTTAAAAAATCTATTCAAAACAATCGCATTTGGACACCCCACCAATGCGTGAGACGCCATTGCCGGGGTCGCAGTGTTATTTTGTTGAGCATTCGCTCTCTAGAGCAGATGATTCCTAATATGGTATCTGCATATGAAGCCATATCAGTCCAATGTGACCTTTTCCAAAGTTAAAGAGGTAGCAGACTAAAGCCCACAATTCTAGAAAGTATTTTTTAAAAAACAATTCTTTGAATCAACTAACAAACCTACTAACTAACCTACTAACCTTGTTTCACGCTTCATAGGCCCTCGTTTTTACCATCCTAATCGTTGTTTCATCATGTCATACACCTTAGTTTGGTGAAACAATGGTGTATGGCTCAAAGTCCAGGAGTCCCGGCTCAGCAGCAAAATACATTTCAACAAATAAATGTCAGCGTAAATAAGCTGAAGCTCGAATGGATCAAAGAAAAAAGGGAATTAATACAAAAAAGAAAAAACAAAAGACATGCCAAGACGGAATTGAAAACCAGACACTGGAACACACTAAAGCTGATTGATTTAATTGGAGGCATCTGTGGTTAATTATTGAATGAAACCAGGTGAGTTAGTAAAAGCACAAAGCCTGAAAACAGAACACAACAGAGGTCAAACAACAAGGTATCCTATTCACACCAACTTTGAGTCTACTTTTGTCCCATTTTGCTCACATGAGTTTTAGCAAATGTACGTTCTGAGTGACAATTATGACATAATTATTGCAGTATAAAAATAAAATTTATTTAAAAATGTACTGTAAATTGTGATAAAACAGTTAGTATAAATCTAGAGTTGCTGCCAAAATCTAAATAAAAATGTGTTTAATATGAGTAAAAAAATATAGGAAATACTTCCTCATTGGATGAAACATATTGACTCAAAAATTGGGGAGGCCAAGTTTTTTGCTGGGGGGTCAGCAGCAACCCCCCCCCCCCCCAGCGAAATGGTGAATCTTAATGTTATGTTAGTTTAAAAGGTAGGTTTCTATTTCTTTCCTATTTATAAAGGTGCAGATTAAAAAAAAAAGTATTTTACCTGTTTATGTGAATTTAGAGCATGTGCACAAACTCCGCCACTAAAAGGAGAAAGAACCTTTTCTAGGCCGTTTTGATGATGCTGTAGAAGCTGCAGTTGATAAACAGGTAGTGAATAAAACACTGCTGCCTACAGTTCAATCCAGCTGTGACTGTGTTTGATTGCAGCTGTTATTTGCCAATTATGGTGCAATTGCTATGTTGCCTCTTCAAATGTTCTCCTTCACCAATAGATTCTGTCGCTCCTTTGTCTCTGTCATTGTGCCTCTGGCAGCTCTCCTCCCCCTCCCCTCTTTGCTTGGTTCCTGATTCAACTTAGCTGGGTCCACTCAACTCATCAAGCCTCCAGCCCTTCTTAAGGAGATCCAGAACCAGTATTCATCGCCAGTTCGTTGCCGCTGATGGTGCATTGCCTGGTCTCTAAGTTTACTTAGCCCGTGTAAATCGGTTCTCGTTTAACTCCGTTGTATGGCTCGTTCTCAGGACATCATTACCACGAGTGATCACCTGAGTCTCCTGCCTTCCTGAATAGCAGTTCCTCACAGATCCATCCAGTCACGCCACGAGCCACTGCTAAAACCTACAGTCTCACTACGAGCCATTATCCAGCCTCCCGCTTCGCCACAACTCCAAGACTCACCGGATAAAAATAAACTTTAATACTTACCTCATAACCCACCTGTGTTTTCCTTCCAGGTTCCAGCGTCTGGGTCTCTCTCACCTAGTTTGCCATGACAGTCTCCTTTCAATTTTGCCTTGTGCTATCTTAGATGACCCCACCCTTACTTTGATGTGTTATTCCTACCATGACAAAGGTGGATAAAGGTGGAAAGATTCCATATAATCCATGGACACCAGTGAAGATCACAAATCATTGAAGAAAAAGGTTCAGCGCACTGTCTAGTGGGTCTAGATGACCCAAATCCCAATGCTGAAGTGCCTAGGATAGCACAAGGGTTAAAAGATAAATTTTTACTTTTTATGTGGATCGCTAGCAATTTTTAAAGTCTTTCTTTGCAGCTTTCTGTCTTTTATTGTTTTTTTTTTTTTTTTTTTTTTTTTTTTTTTTTTTATTGTTTTTTTTAATATACATATAATTTATTGAATAACTGGATCCTAAAATCATTATAGAGAGGAATAGACCCTTTTTCGTCTGTCATTTGGTGAACCACTTTCACAATCTCTTTGCTAGCTCAATCTTATAATCACCTTCTCTTCTCCATTTTTTTGTGCCTCAATTTCCCTCTTCAGCTGTGCTTTTTCTGCATTGCTCGCCAAATGATTTCCACTACCTCTTCGTCTGCTATTTGTTGGTTAATAATGTGTCAAGGATCTGCATGTATGTCCATTGGCAATTTTCTGTTGTGATGATGTGGAAATCTATCACACTCAGTTTGTGTGAATGTGTGTGTCAGAGACAGAGAAACCTGGAATATGTCTATCTTTGAATTAAACGCAGAAATTACCAAAAAGTAAGAATGATTGTTTTTATGACAGTTAACGTTTTCCAGGTCAAACCTGGAAGATAAAATATGCTTCATGTTTCTTTTTCAGTTAATTAAAAAAATAGAGGAGGCGATGAACTGTATGTGGTTTTGTATTTTTTTTTCTTTTTCCATTAGGTTGAACATCCATGTACATCCATAGGACCTGTCTCCATCAGCATACCCGTATTAAAAAATGTGCATGAACATTTATGGCCTACGAGCCCACAAGAGCTGTCTGCGACCTTGTTATTTTGTTTTGGTCACCTGCGTGCTCCATACAGATTTGCCAATTTTTTGCCCACAGTCTGCCTGTATGCACCTATAATGGCAGTTATGACTAAAGGCTGTTTTCCACTGGTCCGTCTGCGCTGCGTCTCCGATGCGTTGACCCAAAAAAAATAAATAAAAAAGAACGGTCATAAGTCATAGAATGCATCCAAGCTTTACGCAGAAATTTTATTTCTTTCTGTTGATGCGTCAACGTTGCAGTGAATGATGTCGCCTTGAATATCGGAGAAGACTTTTGAGATAATTGAATCATTGATCAGCGACGAGGGGCCTGGGTCCGTGGTAACTTGAAAGAGTGTCGCCGACTGAACCACCAGCGAAACGCGGCTGAGGACGGAGAGAAATTCTGGCAAGCAGAACCTTAACAGTTCGATTCTAAAAACTCTTTTTCTGAAATCTAAAAACAATTACATAAGCAGCGTTGTCAATCTGCTGCATCAAACCGGCAGTGGCCCACGTGTGAAGACAGCCCAGGTGAAAGATGACAATGGCAACCTTATCACAAATGAAGAAAAATGCCTTAAGATGGCAAGAGGTTTGGGGCTGACACGTCCAGGCGCTTAAAATAATTACATTTATATTTTATCTTTTTTTATGCCTGTTTATGTATAGGTTTCCACTATGTTTTCCATTTACCATATATATTTTAAACGTATTTTTATACTTCTGAGTTTATCTGTTAAAATTGTTTATTTGATCAGAGATGGGGACTTGGACGTGAGTTGAACTGTGGATGAGTGTCACATACAGTGACTTGACTCAAGGGTTTCATTTGTTGACTGATTATTTTGCTACAAAAGTGCTTTTAAATCTATGAAAGAAAGCTCCCTTTAGTATGTCTTTACATCAAGAATGTAGTTGGCACTTAATTGCCAATTGGTCAAATAGGTATAAAACTGTATACCTTTACATTTTATGCCAATAAAATATTTACTTTTATTATAGCTCTTAGGACTTGAAAGTTGACTTGAATTCACATGCAAAAACTTTAGACTTAATTTGAAGTTGCAAAAAGAGACTTGTGAGCATCTCTGCATTTATCTACTGAAATATATGGCTTTATGCAGAATATGTAAAAAAACAAAAAAATAAAAAAGACAGTTATTTTAAAGGCATTTTTAAAGTAATAGAGGGGAAAAATTAAATTATCCAATCAAGGGGAAAAAGAAATAATGGAGTTGTAAGCTACAAAAATTTTAATTAGTACTTTGCTGCACCCAATTTATCTTTTCTGACATGTTTTAACCACAATGTTCATCTATAAATTTTTTGCAAAGTCATTTCTATATCAAGTTTTTAGATAAGGAATACACATGCTTTTTTTAAACACTTAAGATTGTTAACCATGACTGACAGTTTTAAAACTTCATTGGGCCTTGATCAAGAACCATCACCGTGTGATCCATTTACTTAACTATCTTAGATGACCCCACCCTTACATTGACGTGTCTTCCCTACCATGACAAAGGTGGATAAAGGTGGAAAGATTTCATGTAATCCATGGACACCAGTGAAGATCACAAATCATTGAAGAAAAAAGGTTCAGCGCACTGTCTAGTGGGTCTAGATGACCCAACTCCCAACGTTAAAGTGCCTAAGATAGCACAAGGGTTATTAAGGGAATTAAAAATACTAAATTTTAAAATTCAGTTATATAACTATGGAAATTTTTATGTTGACCAAAAAAAACTGCTCTTTACGGGAGCCTCAGGTGCATGTGGGTGCATGGAAGTTAAAAACACATGTGACCTGCTAAATGTCTGGATTCAAAGTGTTACGGGGGGAATAGGAGGAAGTACCCAGGCGCAGAGAAGGAGAGGAGGCAGGAGGTTGCAGGGGAACGGGGCCTTTAATAAACAAAACTAAAGACACAAAACCAAAACCACTGCAGACGGCAGGCTAGAAACTCGAAACACTAAACACTCGAAACGGGGAGAGCAGACTACATACTATGGACCAGCAGGAAGGAAATGACAAGACTTAAATACATACAGACAAACGAGACACAGGTGAACACAACCAGGAAGGATGGGGAACCAAAGTAAAACTCACTACAAAAAACGAAACAGGAAACCCTACAAAATAAAACAGGAAGTTATACTCAAAACATGCCAGAACAAAAAGGAAACAAACCACAAGGGCAAAGAAACAGAAACCGTAACACATAGTGTGTCTGCATTTATCCTACTTGTCCCTCAGCAAGATGCCTGTGCGCTTTTTGTTAAACCTTTATATTCCAACTCTTCTGACATCTCTTGCACAGTCCAACTTTTAAAATACTTTTTTTTTCAAGTTCTCCAAGCCAGTAAATAATTGGGAAGAAAGTGTATGAGTGTGCATGTCACTGTGTGTAAACAATAAAAAGGTAATATTTAGATGTACCATTTCTGATTTAATTTTTTCCCACTGGTGGTTTTTTAGCCAACAGGTGGGTGGATGAGCCAAATCTAGATTTGACAGTAATAATGATAAAACTCCAACTTGTTGCCTCTTGTTGTAACTCCACCCCTTCCTGTTTTTTAATCCTTATTTTTCATCCTCCGACTCTCTTGTTTGTACTCTTACCTCCCATCTGTAATGTCCCACCTTCTCTGTCTTCTCTTTTAGTCCAATAACAAATTTATGCAAATATAATTAATTTAAATAAAGTTTAGCTGTAAATACAAAAAAGGTTTATGCAAATATGCACCTCATGTGTCAGAGGATTCCTTTCCACCTATTGTAAGAGTAAAATATGTCTAACACAAGATGCCTTCAGCTATTATCCATATGCTAAGCAGATGGACAGGACAAGTTAAAAAAATAAATCAAAGATTTTGTTAAAGTATATATGAACAAAAATGATCACATTAAAATTCATAAAGTAGTAGTACATTCAGGGGACCAGCAAGCAGCAGTACATCAGAAAAATTACTAAAAACAATAAAAACAAAACAAAAAAACACCCAGGCCACATACGAGAGCTTCAAAGGAAAAAAGTTAGATAATGTCTCTTTTTGTAAATGTGACCTTAAAGATGACAGTTCTTCTGACACAAAGAATTAACAAGATTGATCAGTTGTTGTTTTTTTTATAAAGCTATTTGTTCTTCTCAGTCTGAACTTTTCTCAGACAGAAATTAGTATTTTTGAGTCTTTTCTGTCTAGTTTGAACTCTCAAATTTCAGACCTTTATAGAAAAATAAGCCCAGAATTACAAAATCAAACCAAAGATTTATGGTAATGTGGCAAACTGAAGACATTCTGTACAAGAGATATGGCACAAAGGAAAATAATTGACAAGGTCAACAACCAACCAGGAGATAGAACAGTGTGGATTTTCTTATAAAAAGCATGCAAAACTGCATTAAAAAAAAGTCTGCAAAAGGTGAACCGTGATATGGTGAGGGACCACTGTACAGGATTTATGTCCTCCGTGAAAAAGACATTGAAAGATTTTGACCTGCAATTTATAAAATGAGCCTCAAGCTGTATACACACCACCCTCAACAATGCACGTTCAAGCAACCACTGTCAATGTAAAGTCTATTTAATTGCACGTAAATGAGCAGTTTGGGCTTCTGCATTCAAAACTCCAGCTTTGCAAGTTTCTATGACCGTTTTTGGGCACTACGTACAAAACGCGCGACCATTGAACGCACGTTGAAAGTTAAACCAGCTTGAACTTTGACCAGTCAGGGACTTGGATTTGGTAGTGTTATATGGATGTTGTCCCTTTTAATTGGCGGAAGTGCCAACTGTTTGAAAATTGGTCATAAAGGAGAAATTAAAGATTAAACGACACCAAGTTTTTTATATATCAGAATAGAGCTGTGAAAGAAAAAGCCTAGAGCAAAATCCACCAGATTTGCACCGCTTTGACATTTCACACAAAGACTCTTCCAACTGTAGGTAACTGTGCCAGTATCAAGTACCGACAGTCCAGTGTGAACATCATATGCTAAAAGCACATTCAAGAACCCATGTTCAGCACGTTCTTCATCGTGCGTCACATGCCCGGTGTGAATGTAGCTTCAGAGTTGCAGAGTGTCTCCAAATGACTTTGGTCTTTTCATGGGCTGTATTTTTGTCATTCTCTTGCAAAAAGTTCAGAGTGATGGTTTACCCAGAGGTCAATCAACCAATCAGCTTGTAAAACTGTCAGGAGAAAGCAGGATGATTATCTTTCTCCCAGATGTCTTTCTACCTGATTGAATCATTCACTCACACTCCCTCCCTGATTATTTTTTGTCTCTTCCTCACTCCCTTCATTATTATACTCCTGTCTTCATTTTTTTCTTCTTCTTTCCTTTTGTAGATGCTTTTTTTTAAATTTTACCATTATTCTGAATCTCTGGTTCTCCAGCTTTCATTAATCACCGTGTCACTCTCTCAGAGAAAATGCAGTTAACACACAGATAACTACAATCAGAATCAGTTCACCCTTAGGCAATCCATCAAAAATGGATTCGTGTGTAGATGAGTGCTGCATGCACATATATTCTAGATTGACTGCATGTTAATGGAAGATTCTGCTACTGCGTTGTAAAGCTGTGAATATCAGAGGAGTCAAAAGTGATTCATCAGCAGATTATCTACATATCGCATCAATATTGATGGTACTGCAAATACTCTTGTGTACCCCCCCCCCCGCCTTTGTGTTTAAAGGTTATTCTTAAAAATGCGATCAATAACTTCATATTTTGGTCATTTTCTCTCCTTTAACCTGTAATCAACCTTTATCTCCATCTCTGTGTTGCAGTGCTGTCACTGTGGATGAGAAAATGAGTCACATCAGCCTGAATCTCTCCTTAGGCTGCTGTGTTTGCCTGTCTGGGCTGGTTATGGACCAGTGTTAGCTGAATGTTTGGTGACACATTAGATTTTTTTTTTACTTTTTTAAGAGGGTTGGACAATTTAACAAGGCTATCAGATCCCTGCAAGTACACATGCGACACCACAAAGTGGGGGACAGGATGTGAATGTGTTAGAGCCAATGTCTGCCACCCTCTAATACAATCCAGGCAAGTATGTCCAATAAAATGCCTGTTGAGCAACATTTTGCAGCTTTACTATAATCACACCTCTTGTCATTGGACATTGAAACATCACCACATTCTGTTTTCTGTTGCTGAAAGTGTGAAACAAACACGTGTGCAGACAATGTTCGAGGTACTTTTTAATACTTATGTGAAAAACAAACCTTACAATGATTCAGTTCATAAGACGTTTAAGTGCAAAGAGAAACAATATTGAAAAGCTGAGCTCCAGCCAGATTTCCTTTAAGATTATTCACTAAATATTGACTATTTTTGCTTAATACTTGAAAATATGTTTGAAAAGTGACAGATAACAATTAAAGAGCCATTCTGATCATCTTTTGATCTATTTTAAAAGCGGTTTCAGTTGTCTTTTAATTATGATTGGGCTGTTTTTAGCCAAAATCTTAAAACCTGTGTGGTTCTCTAGGACAGTTTCTGACGAGCAGCAGGAGTTCATTAGAAATTCGCCTCTGAGTTGTGGGCGGGACTGTTAGTGAAGAGTAAGCCCCTCCCCATTTCCCATGATCCCTTTGTTTACTGCCTCTCCTTTTAGCTTATGGCCCCTCACAACCACAGTTGACATTCGTGGTGCAACAAAAGTGGCGAGCAATATTGGAGCTATTAGCTGTAGTGGTTTGAACCAGATTCCAGCTCAGATGAGGAAAACTGAGATGTACATGGATCTATTTGTCTGCAAGTGGTGATAGTAAGGCATTGGGCCTAAATCAGGGTAGAAAAGCGCTGTATAATTATATGCCATTTGCCATTTTACCAGCAACTGTCGGGCTAATGGCGGAGTACATGCTAGACAGAACGCCAGTCTATTCTATGGCCACACCAGGACAAAAAAAACCCATTCCCATTTAAGGAAGACTTTAGAGTCCCTTATTAACCTACGAGGCATGTTTTTGGACTGTGGCACGAAGCAGAGAAAACTCCTGCATGCACTGAAAGAACACGCAAACTTCACACATAAAGGGCCAGGTCAAGATTCAAACCAGGACCTTCTCGGTGTGAGGCGAAAACACTATGCAGCCTCTGGCTTGAGATATATTTGTCTTTGGATTTTTTTAATGATGCCAAAAAAATATTGACTGACTCCAACATTGTTCAGAAGTAAAAACTGTGTTGTAAATATCAGAAATAACATCAAACCAAGGCAAAATTTTAAATTCATATAATGATCTTCTTTGCACTCGGTCCTATCAGTCTTAAAGCTCTATTTTTAACAACTTGATGTGAAATAAACCTTAAACGCATTAATACTTTTAAGTTCATGCAGAAAAAGCTTTGGAAAAAGCATGAAAAGAAAATAAAGAGGTCACCTAGATTTTAACTGGTGAATCATAGCAACCATCTGAATCTTATTTACTCAGTGAGGTTGAAATGTTCCCAGTCTTGTTATTTTTGACATAGTGATGCTCCATGACAGCAACTTGAGTGTGCAGCCATGAAGCACTCTAATTGGACATTTCATTGGTATGTGGCCTGTTGATCACATGCTGCCCTACCTAAAGTACAGCATCTCCTCTCCATCGGTGGTCCGGAACAGTCTGACTTGAATATGAATAGCAGAGCAGACAATAAATTGATGCAAAAATCCCCCAAAGAAAGCGATGCCAGTGACATGAATCAGCAATTCTTAAGTTTCTCTTGGTTAAGAAGATAAAATGAGCAGCATAATGATTCATGTGGCTGGATCCAGGCTGGGGAAAAGAAGAGATAGAATTTTTTTACCTTGTGAAGAAACAATATATCTAATGTTTTCCATCTATCGGGTACAATTTGTTTTGATGGGTAAAGCAAAGCAAAAAAAAAAACTACAAAGAAAAAACAAAAAGTCCACATGTAATCAAAAATTAAACCAGCAAAGGGGATGGGTTGATTGCTGATTAGGAGTAAGGAAGTTTCAAATAAAGATCAGGGATAATAAAGGGATAATGCCCAACGAGGCGTGCATCATCAGAAATTGATGGATACCTCGTTGGGCATTATCCTGCTTATCCCATGGTCACAAATAAATAATATATCAAATATTAATACTTTAACCTTGTTATTTTTTATGTTTGTTACGGCCCCAGGCCTTTTGGTGTGGATATGTGTGTGTGTCCTTTGCAGAAGCCTCTACCACACCAGTTGACTTCACCTCCTGCAGGAGATGATTAATGGCCTCCTTCCCTCCTCCAATCACCAGGCTGGGCGGGAAGCATAAAAGCCTCAGCTGGCTCCCGTTGTCGGACTTGGCATTAGAGCCTGTGGAAACGGCCTGGTTTTCCCTCTTGCGCGTGTTCTTTGTCTTGGTGATGTCCATCTAGTTTAAGTTCCACGTTGGTTTTGTTATTTATTGCATTAGTGCCTGAGCATTTAAGTTTGTTACCTTCTTTTACTTTTTCAGCTGTCATTTAAATAAACGGCTGCAGTGACAGCCTTTAACCCTTACCGGCTTAATATTATTTCTTTATGTTACCTATTTTCTCCCTCCCTTGCGGTGGGATGTAACAATATTTAAACAATTTTTGCAAGAAGTAGGCTGTCTGATGAGCTAGTGACCTTGCTCTGCTGCACCGGAGGAAAGTTGCACATAAGCTAAATGGAATGTTTAGTGATACAATGCATTATTTCAGAGGGAAAGTTTGGGTAACAGTGGCTCAGGTGGTGGAGCAGGTTGGCCAATGATCGAAGGATCGATTCCCGCTGGCCCCTGTTAGCTGTCGTAGTGGATCATAGACACTTCACCCTCCCTGCCTCCAATGAATGTCCCGGTGATGGTCAGAGGGGTGGTAGGCAGCCACGCCTCTGTCAGTCTACCCCAGGGCAGCTGTGGCTACATCGGTAGCTTACCATCACCAAGTATTATTAAGGAGTTAATGAAAAATGAAAACACATTGTAAGAACTTTGAGCGTCTGGAAAAGTCCAGATAAATCCAATCCATTAGAGTTCCCTTCTCACTGTTTTCTTTTGTCCGGAAAGATGAAGCAAAAGTTTGTCTCAAATAAACAAAGTCCACAAAAAGATTCCGATTGCTTTTTTTTGCGAGAATTATCCATATTTAACTTTGACTTTTAAATGTGATTCAACAAATTAACAATATTTTTTAATGAATTAATGATAAAAAATGTATAAACCTGTATTCACTCTGTATCAAGCAACAAAGTAAGCAAGATAGAAAAACAGGAAACGAACTATTTAAATTTAAAGGCAACATACAATTATTATTATAAAGAAAAAACATGGTCGTACCTTGTTCCACATATCAAAACAGTGCGACAGTAGAAATGATGTGTAATTTTATATTTGACTGGAATGCAGAAAAAGAGAGAGAGAAAAGGATCTAAGAAAGAGCAAATAACAAGACTTTAAACCTTGTTTCTTTGAATCAACCTTTTGCTCCATTATCTGGACAAAAACAAGCGGTAAGAGATGAACTTTCTCTCTAAACAAAACCATGAATTGATGCTTTTTATTAATCTATCATGACAATCAGCTTTTCACTCTCCTTTGCTGCTGCAGTCGAGGCCGTTTCCATGACAATGCGTAACACCAGGTATCAGATGAATTGCTTTTTGTGAAAAAAGCTATTTAAGCCTAAAACTAACAAAAAGTGAAGTACTAAAAATTGATTGAAGACACATTTTTTTGTAAGTGGGATTGTGGCCTTCGATGTGTCCATTATCAGGAAGGGACCATGACAACGCATCACAGTGGTTCAAATAGTGTCTTCTTCTTCCACTTTCGGCTTCTCCCATCAGGGGTCGCCACAGCGAACGAGTCGCATGGTAAATTTGGCAATGTTTTACGCCGGATGCCCTTCCTGACGCAACCTTCTCAAACCGGGCTTGGAACCGGCAGAGGTAGAGAAGGGAACAGGGAGCAGCCCGGAGTCGAACCCGGGTTTCACGGACGGAAGGCGCCGCAAACCAGCACGAGCTAAAGTGGTTCAAATAGTGTACTTCTTGCAATTGGACACCTTGTTGGGCATTTACCCTTACTACCTATCATCCAAGTTTCTGTTGTTCCAATTACAAACTGGCATTTATCCCAGCGCAATAATATAAAACATTCGAACTATTTGATCAGAACTTCTTTTATTAGTATTCATTATTACTTTTTAAAGGACACCCTGCAACCAATCAGAATCCAGTATTTACCCAGAAAAAAACCCATAAGATAGCACATAAAACTGTAAGTAAAATTACAAAGTTTTTTGAATGTCAATTAAAAGAAAGACGTCCGCTGGAGGTATTTACAGAATACACTACATTGGAAAATGAGTATGGAAATTACGAGGACACCATTCAGCACAGATGATGAAGTAGGGTTGTGGTATAGGCATGCTGCACAGCTTTATTACTCCATTAAAAACATTGACAACACTCCAACTTATATGTAACAGGGTACCCTGTAAATGTTTTTAATATAAGGAAGATGTGTTGACTCTAGAAAGGGTACATTTTATAAAATAAAAAAGGAGCAAAAAAAAAAGTTGTTCTCCGCATTTGACCCATCCCCTGGGGGAGCGGTGAGCTGCAGACACAGCCGTGCTAGGGAACCATTTGGTGGATTAACCCGCGCCAATCCAACCCCTTAATGCTGAGTGTCAAGCAGGGGAGGAACTGGGTCCCATTTTTAGAGTCTGTGGTATGACTCGGCCTAGATTTTATCACCCGACCTTCCAGTCACAGGGCGGACACTCTACCACAAGGCCCTGAGTTGATAGAGAACAGGATGGTATAAAACTAATGAAGAAAACTGGAAAAACATGAAAAAATATGACAGATGGAAGATGTAGCTTAAGAAGAAGAGAAAAGATAAGATAGGAAAAGGGACCAACAAGACAGAGTGTCACAAGATGTGAATTGTATTTGGGATTCACATTGTATGTCAGACTTTCACCCATCACAGATGTTCTTGTAGGGGACATTTGAAAATGTCTTGTCAAATGGATTCTTGATCCCTGATTAATCAATATCGTTTTCCTTAATTGCAAATAGCTTTGAATATTATACTTTATTAATAAATGACTGGCAGAAATATGAAGTTGAAGGTGATTGATCTAACAGGAATGTGGCACAGCTATAGAAACCTGGAGGGTCTATTGGTAGCAGAATTAGATTTCCAACTGATAATTGTTAAACACAAATTTCTATCAGCACTGACACATGCTTGACGATTCCAGGAAAAAACAACTTGGGTCCAGCAAACCATTTATAAAGAAAGAATATATATAAAAAAAAGCTCTTTAAAGTAACATTACAATGTAGGCAACATGTGTAAAAATATAAAAGAAAAATAAAATACAGGAGACAGAATAACCCAAAAAATTCAGTTGTTTTTGAAGTAAACTTATCAGAACAGAGAGAATGTGTGCTATGATGCATTTAAATGTATGATCAAACTACTTTACAAGCCAAAAAAATTCTCCTTTCTAAAAAAAAGAAAGGGCAGCACTATCCATGAACTCTATCACATAAAAGTAGTCATGCAGGACGGTCAATCAAACATCCTCTGAAACATTCGTCACTGTGTTTAACTATACTGACTGCACTTCCTTTTTCCTTTCTTGGTGCGCGCTGGGTCTCCAGCGGAGGACCACTACGGCCCGCAGGAGTGTTTATTGAGGTACCAAAAGCAAAACTTAGAGGGGGCCATGCTTTTGCTGCAGCAGCTCCAAAACACTGAAACAATCTTCCAATTCATGTTAGAGACGCTACATCACTGCCTGTTTTTAAGTCCTCTAAAACTCAATTTTTCAATTTGGCTTGTAATACACAATGAACAGGTTCCCTCTCTTTCTTTTATCCCACCACATTTCAATCTATTCTCTTTTATGCAATCTTTGTCATATGTTTAGTTTTTAATCTTGTGGAGTTTGTCAAACTGCAAGTAGCTCGTACGCCAAAAAAGTGTGGGCACCCAAGTGGGCGGCAGCTTGTAGCAAACATTTAAAGGACACGTAGGGGTAAGTAAAAGTGAAGTAGTCAAAGCACAGTAAGAATTTTCCATCTTCTTAACCCCTCCCAGATGCTATGTTCTGTGCAAGGAGCCTAGTGCTGTGCATGTGATAAGTGTGAGCTCCTTGTTTCCAGCCCGACTGTTAGAAATGAGAAAGTTGGATAATCAGAGCGTAGTTTGTGTTGGCATCCTACCACTTGCGGATTACCCACACACCCCATGCGTTCACTATTTGTCCAATCAGCAAGGAGCCAGTACTAACAACTATATCAAAAGGGCACTCTACATAGTCACAAGTGAGTACAACTCTTACAAATACTTCTCAGTACACTTACCACATGCACAACAATGGTTCGTTCCACTTCCATGATGTCCCTTTAGGCGGCCGCAAGAGCCTGAAGGGAACTGTGAAACACAGCTGTGCTCACCACAGGCCCAGACAACCCAAAAACCTGCAGCACCAGTATGGGTGAAACCCCGTACAGGTGCATAAGACTGAGGCTTAAGTCTCTCAAAACCCCTGAGAACGCTCTATCCAATCAGTCACATAGGGGCCACTTTACAAAAGTAAGCAATTATATTTATTAGTTTATCCTTAATTTTTGAGAATTACAAAATCTACACTTATTGCAAAAATGTGCACATCTGTCTGCATTGCAAATGTCACTGTATTCCATTTCTATTTAAAATAATTGTTTTTTGCTATTTCAGTTTCTTGCTGCATTTGGGTGTCACACCATTCATGATTATATATTTAGAGAATAATATTAAACTAAAAACTCACTTTGTGACAAAAAAATACATATATTTATTTACAAAATGTATTACCTAACTTCTTTATTTACTTTAATATAGTCCACTCAGCTTCTAATGCCATTTCTTCAGCTGAGCAAGTACATCGCTATAGTCCTTCAGCAAAGGTTTGTCCATTAATCTAAGTTAAATATTTCTTACTTACGTCTTCATCTGTTCAATTCATTTTTCCACCCTGAGAAATTACCATGTGTCTGCTGACACTGATATTCTCATGATTACCTGTGACATCATAACCTTCACGCTCATTGAAACAAGGTAGTGCCACTCTCAGCACATTAATTTTCTCCTCTCCCTTTAATACTTTCTTCATAGTTGATGCATGCCTATTGTATGTCAAGACAATAACATTCATTCATCCACTTTACTCATTAAATGCTCTTTAAAGAGAATATAGATACCGAAACCACAAAAAGGCCCAGACAAAGAACGTTCAATTTTAGTGTTTACGTTTAGTTGCAGTTGAGTGTGCTATTCAGCTTGGGATGACAGAGAAAAATTCAAATAGTCTTTTAAAACCCAATCCAATAGAAATTGGGTTTTTGGTGTTGTGAACGTGTTTATGTGCCCTTTTTCTGAAAATGGAGGACATGAATAAAGAAAATGAAGCTCAGAGTGTTTCTTTATTCAAATCGTTGTGATCCAGTAGCAGACAAAAGAAATGCCATTGGAAAAAGCTTGTTGTTGGGACATAGAAGCTACAATGGGTAGGCCACAAGCTCCCTGCTCCGCTCCATTCGGATTCATTCACTTGTAGAGAACTAGATCCATGTATGTCTTGATTTTCTTCGCCTGAGTTGGCATCTGGCTCAAAGCTGTACAGTCGGATAGCTCTGATATTGCTCGCCATTTTTATTGCACCACTAATGTTAGTTTGTGGATGTGAGGGGCTGTAAGCTAGCAAAAAAGGTAGTACACAAAGGGATGATGGGAAATGGGGTGAGGCTTACTCCCCAACAATGGTCCCACCCAAAACTCCGAGGTAAATTTCTAATAAACTACTGCAAAAACTATCTCATAGACACAGGTTTTTGGCTTAAAACAGCATGATCATAAATGAAAGACCTCAGCGAAGGCTTTCAAGAGATAATTTGGGTGAGTCTTTAATTGTTCATCCGTCACTTTTTAAACATTTTCATTTATTAAGCAAAATAAGTCTTTATTTAGTGAATAATCTTAAATTAAATCTACCTCTAGCTCAGCTTTTCTATGTTCTAAAGTGGCATATTGGTCCAAAGGCGATATGCACAGCCATTTTTTCCGCATCAGAATCAGCTGATTTATGTTGACTTCGTAGCACATGAAATGCATCACTGTAAAGTTTTGCATATCAATGCAAAGCTGCTTTTCTCCGCTTCAGAATCTGTGTACATGGTGTTAATTGCATAAATGATTGAAGAGTTACGGTAGACGAAAGAATGCCAAAGCTAGAGCTAAAGCTCCGGTGTTCAAGGGTAAATGCTAAAAACATGACATTGTGTTAATTAGTTTTACCTCTGATTATATAATTGGTTGAATGCTGTATAGCATTCAACCCTTTGTTTTCCTCTTACGCTATCTTCCGCTGTTTTTCGGCACTTAACTCCTTCTACAATTTTCAACCTATTTTAACCATTCAACTATTAAACTGTTCAGCTCTTTCAGCTTATTACTGCTATGACTTTTGGTTTTTCAAATCCTTGAACTTTTTAAGATATTCCAGGATTTTCCATGATTTTTTCTCCATTGAAATACATGGAGAATTTTTCGTGCAGAAGTTCACAGTTAAACTTCTTCTACAATTTTTCACCTATTTTAACCATTCAACTATTAAAATGTTCAGCTCTTTCATCTTATTCCAGCTATGACATTTTGTCCTTCAAATCTTTGAACTTTTCCAGATAGTCCCGGTTATTCCCGCATTTTCCAATATTTTTGCTCCATTGGCCACACCTTTGCTTCTTTAAACAATTGTAACTTTAACATTCTTTTGGCTAGAGACACCGTTCAAACATTGAAATGTTCACAAGGTTTTGGACTTCAATATAAGGCTCAAAATTATTATGGGATGGCAACACCACCTACAGTTTGGCGGCCATTTTTTGCCAAAATGTGAGGCAATTTTAAACTTCTTCAAACTTTCACCTATTTCAATCATTCTACTATTTCAATGTTCAACTCCTTCAGCTTATTCCTTTCAGCTATGACTTTTGGTCCTTCAAATCTTTGAACTTTTCAAGATATTCCAAGATTTTCCAGGATTTTCCAAGATTTTCGCTCCATTTAAATACATTGAGAATCCTTGAAAACCTTTGGTTCTTTCAACCATTGTAACTTCAACATGCCTTTAGCTAGAGATACCGTTCGAACGTTAAATTGATCACAAGGCTTTGGACTATAAAATAGGTTTAGAAATCATTATGGGATGTCGACACAACCTACTGTTTGGTGGCCATTTTTTGACCAAATCTGAAGCAAATATTGCATTTAACTTCATCCATGGCTGGAACTGAACATATTGAAATTCACTGGATCTGGACATATAAGGAATGTGGGCGTGGTTAGCAAACAAACTTCGTTGCTATGGACGTCCAAAGGTTTACTTTTTCTGATTTGTCTGAAACTGACGTCGATTGGTTCGTCATCCCCAGGCGACCCAAACATAAAATGGTTGCTATGGAGATAGAATTAATAGAAAAGCCGCCATTTTGAAAAAAGTGGATTTTCTATCAACTTAGACATGTAGCTTTTACCAATATGATACTCTCAAGCAATGTGTTTTTTTGAGTCGGTTGATGATGCTGATTCCAATGCTAGCACTTTTAGCCATTTTAGCAACATCTTCAAATTTTCAACAGTTCAGCCATTTTTTCAACAATTTCAGCTTTAATGCTTAACTCCTTCTACAAATTTTGACCTATTTTAGACATTCTACTATTACAATGTTCACCTTTTTCAGCTTATTCCTACTAGGACTTTTGATCATTTAACTTTTCAAGGTTTTTCCAGTACAGTTCAGACATTTCTTCAGCAAATTTAGCTTTCATTCAGCAGTACAGCATTCAACCCTGCATTTTCTTCTGGAAATGCAGCTCCTTCTAGTTTTAGTTGATGTGTAAACTCAAAACAATTTTTTTTTAAATCCCAGAGATATAAGATCAGGTTTTGTCAGAATTACTAAATTGAAAATACAAGTACCAAGTTACATTTCATAGTTGACAAGCTAATATGCATATGGAGTCACAAAAAAAAAAGAAAAAAAACCCACTTCTGCAAGAAATTAAGAGCAAAGAAACACAATGTAGCCGTTTCAACCCTTTTTCTAAGATATTTTCCTACCTGCAGCACTTCTTTCTATCTTTGAATGATTAGAAGTTGTAAAAAGTCATTGATACCTAGTTTGACCATTTAAAACAGAAATTGGCGAGCTTGTAAGTCAGCTGCAGAGACAGGTGTACTGAACACATAGGTGGCTCTAGATAGGAGCACCTGCTGTTTGCATTTAAGGAACACATAAAATATCAGGTAGTGCAGCAGTTAAATGAACCAGACCCCCACCCAGTTTTCTTTCCACAATGTGATCAGTCTCAGATTGCTATCTTTTTTCAAAATCCTGTATATAGTTGGGTAGTTTTTTACTTTATCAACCTGAGGCTCCGGAGCTACGTGCAGCTTTTTTGTTCCTCTAGTGTGGCTCTATGGCTTTTTTTCTGAACTGTGAAGTTGGACTTTTAGCGTTAAAGTTTGCTGAACCCTTGTCTTAAATGGAGAAGAATAACTAGGAAAAGCTGGAAAAGGGAAAACAAAAAAAAAGAATTGTAAAAATAAGAAAATGACTGCCATTTTTAAAAAAAAAAAGATTTCACAGAGCATAACCACTCTGAGTGTACTGTGTGACAATGTGCAAACATTTCTACTCTAGGCTTCTTTATTCCATCTTCAAACCTAAGCTGATTAAAAAAGCTTGGACATTTTCTCTATTAAAACTCTTAGTAAGCACTTGAAAAATATAAATTTTCCTCCTGGCTTTGTAACTTTTGGTCAAAGGATGTTGACCGGGAACAAGGAAAAGAGAGAAAAGGATTCCTAGTAACTGGTTTAGTTCATCTTTAAATATCATTTGTTTTGCTTAATATCTTTTTTTCTTTTTGTTTATGCTGGCTGTAGCTCCTCACAGAGATTTCACCACCTCAATGATCCTCTATGGAGCAGTGCACAGCTGCCTGCACTTAGCTAATTGTGTTGTATTTAAGGAGCCCCTTACTTGGCTTCTCTGTTGGTATGTTCTGGATTCTATCTATATTGTGTTGTCCTGGTCTTTAAAAAAAATACAAACAAACAAAAAAAAGGATTGCCACAACAAACTCCAGGAATTCATCATCAAATGACTGGTAAATATAATCTCCTACTTTAGCTTCTGCAACAACAATGCCAGTTATAATTGGATAAATCACATCTTAGTTCTTTAATGCAAAATAAACCAGGAAATATGGATTTACTTAAAAGATCATTGAAGGCAGGAACCAGAAATGTGCAATTTATCATTGACTCCCATTTTAATAGGCTCAATTTAATGCGCTTCAGGATTGGGGTTTGCTTTATTTCCTTTTTCCATGACATTTTGGGGAATTTCATTTTTTTCTAAAGCAGCTGTTTTAGTTTGATTTGAGGTTATCAAAAATGTTACATCCACTATTTATTTGTGTTTTTTTGCACATGCAAACTTTTAGTGAATGGGGCCAAAGAACTAGTCAACTATCCCCATTGAGTTTACTTGTCCTTTTAAAGTTGTTAGAATGCCAGAAATGCTTTCACTTAGATCATCTTAAAACAATCTCTCCCAGTTCCAACGGGATCCTAAAAAGTCTGAAAAGCATTGAATTAATTCAATTGGAAACAATACCTTAAAGTATTGAATTTTAATATCTGAGCTTTAAAATTTGTATTGCTTAAAACTTTTCGGTTTAACTATCCTTGTCATATTTATAGTTTCAACCACAATTATTTGAACATCAACCAATCATTATGCACCGATACGCTGATCGCCCACCACCGGTTAGAACATAGAAAAACAAGATAGAAGCTACAGTTTTGATCAAAATGGGAAGTAACAAATAAAATGGGAAATAGACTGAGAAATTATTCTTGATTCTTTTACATGCATGGCCTTAGAAAAGGTCTTAAATTTAACTTGAAGAAACTTGTATACGAACCCTGTCTCTGTTCTAAGTGCATATCCTGTTAGTATCTGTTTTGTGAGTATGTTTCCTGTGGCAGTGGATGCCGGGAATCGCCATGGTAAATTGTCCCTGTGGATGTATATGTCTGCTACACAAGTGCTTATGTGGGTGTCTCCCTGGGGCATCATGACACTTCATCATTTGGTAATTAGGCTGTTTAATCAGCTAATTACATGCCAGTCTTATACTTTCATATCAAACTTGCATGTTGTAGTTGCCACCTTGTCATTAAAGGAAAACAGTTGCTTGTGTTAAACTTTGTGGAGGAAAACTGATGCAGACGGATGAAGCCACTTGGATGAGTGGTAAATCGTTTCAAGAAAGATTTTAAGTTAACTTCAAGATACCACCTGGCTAAAGAAGACTGACATTTTTTTGGGTTGTTTACTGTGTTTTCCGCACTATAAAGTACAATTAAAAAAACAACCGTGAGCTTTATGATCCAGAGTGCCTTCTTTATAAATTAATTCTGGTTGTGTTTGCTGATGTCGAATCGATTTTAAGAGGTAAACTGGGCCCTGTCAAAATGTTTGGTTGGGTGTTTATTGTGTTAAAATGAAGCTCAATTATGTAACATCTAGCAATCAAAGTAAAGCTGGTAACTCGTACAAGCAATAAATTAGGACCAGAACTTTTAAAAGTACTTTGACACCCATTTTATGACATAAAAATGTTCTTCTAGTATTTTATTCATTGCCTGGGGCTGCCATGGAAACCACAGAAGTCAAAGATGTGAAGCCTCAAAGGCTCCCCTCGTCCCTGAGGACAGTTCATAAGATAAAACGCAACACTATTGCGTGCATGCACATCAGTTGTTGAGCCTCATAATATAAGCTAAGACTATGACAAAGGCAATGAAAAACACAAATCCACTCGCATATATGATATAATTTATCAGCTCTTGAATAAGTCCATATTTACAAGAATATAGATGTATCTAAAGGTCAACAAAGTCTACTTTTGTTCTTTGTGAAGGACATGTATTGCTAGTTATGTCTGCCTGTGTGTGTGTTCTTTCTTTTCCTCCTCCAAATGGACTGACCTTTTTCTAAAGGTTAGGCTGTGACACCACTCACATGCACAATACTAGCCTGAACAGTCACCGACAGAGTCACAGGCAGAGTCAAATTTTGGCACATGTGCAGTGCGTGTATCCTGGTTGCCCAGAAAAAGCAGTCAAGTGCTTTTTGGGGTTTTTTGGCCACAAACTAAAAAAAAAAAAAAAACTCCTCTTAAAATTTAGGCTTGACTAAACCAGCATGTTAAAAGGAAGTCATATAATTGCCCTTTTTTGTAAACATGGGAAGAGTCCATTAGGAAAATTACAAATGTCTGTAGCTTGGAGCAGTGATTGCATTGCTAAAATAGATTTTTTTTTTTTTTTAATAAAGTTAAATAAATGGTAACACAATTTGAGATGGACAAAAAGGTGTATCGCATCTTGTGTGGACACTGTAATCTGAAAAAATCTGTAACAGGAAAGTTGTGGTTAAGTAGAGTGTAACCCCTCTCACCACTCATTGTAGCCAGTGGTGTTGTGTAAAATGATTCTGGCGGTGAAGTAGATAAAGAGCAACAGTGCAGGGCGAAGTGGTGGATTTTGAGAACGGTAGAGCATTGTATGGCTTGTAGGGAGGATTTGAAACAGGCTTTAGGTTTAGTAGGTTCTGCCAGATGACTAGACAGTTACAGCTAAACTTATCAGGGAGACTTGGAGGAAGGCCTTTGGTGGGTCATCAGGAAAGACAAAAGCAGATAAGAAGACTTGGTGGTGGAACATAGTTCAGCAGTATGTTAAAAAAAAAAAAAAAAGTAAAGGTTAGCTAAAAAAACATGAGATGCTGAGAGGACAGAAGACAACAGACAAGCACAAGGTGGGGATGGATGGTGCATGGAGGCTAGCTTCATTCAGGGGAAAGCTGAAAATGAAGCTTCACTGCCCAGGCCGTGCCACAGGACTTATGCAATGTGAATCCCTCAGACACCATTCAAAATGTGGGTTTTTGATGGAGAGTTGTGATCAGTGACTTTGGAGACAGTTTGGGATAGAGATGGAGATATTTTGGAGATTTTCTCTTTTTACAAATAAAAAACAATTATTTGTTCTATAAACAACAATCACTGGCTACATCCTAATGTTAGAAAATCATGATAATCCAGTAGATGTCATACTAGAGTGTTACACCCCTGTCTAGGAGTTTGTAAACGGGAGTAACATAGCTAAAAAGAAAAACTAATTCACCAATGACTCGAAAAACACTCACCAGACCCAGACTGAAATTAAGCTGGGAATTTATTTACAATGACAACTCAAAATCATACAAAAATAACTAACCCAAATTACCAGGACCAAAAAGCTCTAACGATGTTTGATCTAAAGGCCCGTACACACCGGGACGAATATTCGCCAGGCGTTATTCGCCAGCGTTTTTCGCCACGTTTTTTGTGTTCACACCCAGGCGATTTTCGTTGACGATGAGCCGAGCGAACATGCAATTTCCTTCCCTGACATTAGATGGCGCTTAATGTAAACAGAAATACTCCTGTACACAAGGTGGCGCTGCGCAACTTTACGCTTCTTAAAGTCGCTTTTTACTCAGAAGAAGAGAGCAAGTATTTAGGCATTGAAAAAGAAAAAGTGTGGAAAGGCAGGTGGTTCTGAGAAAATACCAGTGGAAGAATGAAAGTGTTTATGAGAGGAGGTGCTAAAGTTTCTGACTAGGGTGTTTATCAACATATTGGAGAGTTTAAGGATGCCGGAAGAAGGGAAAAGTGTACTGGTTCCCATTTTTGAGAACAAGAGGGACACATGTAGAGTTGTTGAAACCACAGACGAATAAACCTGACAATTCACAGAATTATCTTCTTGACTACCACAAAATAAAATTTATCCAGTCAATTTTTTTTTAACCAAAAAAATACAATTCCTAGAGCCCCACCCCTTCCCAATTGGTACCATTGAAATAACCCAAGTGGTCTTTGTAGATACCAAAAGGAGTTATTTTAGTAGTATGTAGTGGTTGGGAGATATTCAGGTATAGAAATGTCCTCTGAGGAGGATACATTTTCATTGCTAGTAGTCAAGAGGAAAGAGTTGCAGAAACTAGGCTCAGGTCAGAAGTGATGATTTGTGATCAACAATATGACTACACGTCAAGAAAGAATATTTGCTTTGGGGATGCTTTTGGACAAGTACAGTGAACGTTAGGAGCTGTGTCTTTGTTGATCTTTAGTATCCTGTGATTATGGACTGAGAGACAAGCTGTGGTTTTGTACAAGGAATCTGGAGTGGCAGAAAAGTAGGTTTGAGTTGTGCAGGATATGTGTGAGAGCTAGAAGAGGACATTGTGGCAGAGGACTTCAGTGCAGAGGTGGGATTGCACCGAAGATCAAAGAATGAAAAAATGAAAATCAAAGACAATTGATTTGCAGGAAAATATAGTAATTATCGGAATAAAAAAAACTGTTATACCCTTTAATTAATTTTTCACTTTAATCTTTGTGCCACAATACTCATTAAGTCGAAAATTGGTGAATAAAACTTTTTTTGCAAAGTCAATTGGCTAAGATTTAAGCAAGTGTAATAGGCCAATTAAACTGATTGCTCAGTCAACATTTCTTAGTTGTTACCAAAATATCCCTTAAACAACTGTTAGAACCCTTTTCTTTCAAGTCCCATACTGTTTGCCATGCAATTTGAAGGACAGATTATTAGAATATATTTTGCCCATTCATTTAAAAGTCACATTTCTACATACTGGTTGTAAACGTTTTCTGTGGAAGGAGAGCAGGTCATACAGTGCTAAAATGTTATTTATTTATTTATTTTTAACTGCCATGAGCTCTTTTTATTGCAGGCTGAGAAAGAAGGTGGTCTGTAAAACAGCTTCTAAACCAGGTTTTTTTTCTGACTTTAGAGTGCCTTCTGTCCTTTTATCAAACCTTCAAGAAGGGCAGCTGCCAGCCAATCAGCCACCCAGCAGGATAAACAAGTTGGCTCTTGTCCCTGAAACTGGAATAATTGGAGGGGAGGAAAACTGCAGTTGGGTGCAAGGATCCATTTAAGGGTTTTGTTAACTGCTGATGCCATCTGTTACTGCTCTTAATCAAGCAAAAATATTCACTTTTTAATTGTTGTTTATTGGGTTGAAGAAGTTGGTAAAACGTGGATGATTTCACAGTGAGTAGATTTCACAGCAGATTCAGTCAAGAGTTTGCTAAAGTCTGTCTCTTTGCCTTGAAAGTAGAGTGGAAGTTCACCAATTTACCTTCAAAAAATCCTTATTTTCAACCCCCACCCCCCCCACCCCCACCCAAATAAAAATAAGAATTCAGTAATAAAACTTATTAACCTTTTAACACCGGAGCTTTAGCCTTTCAACAACCATAACTCTTCCATTGTGCTCTGAAGAAGAGCTGCCTTGCACCGATATTCAACACTTTGCAGTAGTGTGGAGCTTTTTTTCCTCAGAAAAGCGGCTTTGAGCTGTTATGATACACTCGTTATGCATTGCATATCGGTCCAAAGTCGATTGCAAAGCTTCTTTTCTCCACATCAGAATACACTAAGTGGATGATTGCGTAAACAGTGTAAGATTTACGGCACTTAAGAGAGTATGTAATGTAGGTGTCTCTGGTGACATCATCTGTGTCAAACTGGGTACACACTGGGCATTTATCATTAATAGCCCATGCTTTTCACAATGGAAAAGCAGAGAGGGGCTTCTTCTTTTGCTTTTCCTACTGTTTACTAGCACATGTCCACCTATAGTTGGAAGAGGTTTGGTTCGGAATGTGGAACCGGTTTAAACCTTGCATTTCTTGCTCCAAGCTTTTTCTTTCACAGCTCAATTACAATATAGGAAAGACTTGGTGTCATATCATTCCGGCTGGGCACAAACTGCAATTATTTTCTCCTCCATTATCAATATTTAAACGGTTGGCAATCCCATGAATTAAAAGAGACACCATACGTCACTATTTGGCCTGCACAATGAATCACAAATGTATCGTTATCTCAATATAAAGCCGTGCAACATGCATATGGCAATAAACGGCGGAAATTGCAATAAATGTTTACCTTAAATGTGCTAAAACAATCTTATAGCTGCTTGAAGTATTTAATGAATCAAATAAATCCACTTATGCATTTGACCAATCAGATGGACGCCTTCACGTTTTTGACCAATAGGATGGAGCCATTTTATGTTAAATGTTCACCTCCTATAGACGAAGGTCATTCGGAGTATAAATTTTAGACAGTTGCAGTGAAATAGAAATAATATTTTTGGTTGTTTTTCTATTTGTTCATGTATCGCAAGTTATATCGTCATTGCAATATTGATCACTAATATCGCATATCGCCAGTTTTCCTCATTGTGCAGCCCTATTCCCAATCAAATCTAAGTTATGAATTGGTTAAAGTTGTTGATCCTTATCTTTGTAAAGTCATCTGGGTTTCTATTGATTAGTTTTGCCTTTTTACCAAGTGGTAAAGAACATTTTATGGGATTTAGACAAATTAGCAAATTCCTTGTATCTGTACTTGGACTCAAAATGTCATTGAACTGAACTTCTCATCCATTTCACAATAAGAACTGAAACCTTAAATGCTGTTTAAAGACTGGATGTTGAGCATGTCTTACACTCCAACTACATTCTCGTGTGTATCAGCTGTCCACACATGCAAACACATTGTTTTGCTTTAACAGTCAAGTGTGAAGGAGAGAGTGGCTGTGCTTTGAGATAGTCATACATGTTGCACAGGGCTACACACAATACAAAACAAGATCACAGAGGCAAGAAAACTCTTTAAATTTCCTAAAGTCACCAAAGAATTAAAAAATTTATCAAATATATAAAGCTGCAGACAATGTATTGACCAGATTAAAAAGATCTAGATTTTGATAGGTAAAGACTCAAAAACACAAAGCCAAAAATTTAAGAATAACTTATTTAAAAAATTAAGGTGCCATAGATTGAAACTTAAAAAAAGGAAATTTAAAAGTAGAGTTACGTAAGGTAGAAGTTCAAAATGTCAACAGCAAACACTGGTTTTTATATAGCGTATGTATAAGTTTTAAGAAAATGCTTATTTGCAGTGGTCCTTCATTCATTGCAGGGGTTAAAAGATAAACCACAATTGGTGAAAAGTATTGGCTTTATAAGGCTGTACAACTCCTCACTACACACTTTATACATGTTTCTTAAACACACAGTTGTAAACTTTTCGTTCTTGTTCAAACCCCTCAAACTTCAAATCTTCAGAGAAAAACAAGTCCAGTATTATAAAATGAAAATGAGGATCTGCTTGCCATTAAAAAAATGTAGGTAGTGAAGAGGAAAGAAAAATTCAAAAAAGCATGCAGTGCGTTCGACTAGGTGGAGTGGGAGTATCTATTCAATGTTCTGGACAGATTTGGTTTGGGTTTTGAATTTGGTAGGTGGGTGAAATTACTATACAGGGCACCAGCTGCAAGGATACTGGTGAACAGTTCGGTGTCTGAAATGTTTTTCCTGGGCAGGGGAACATGTCAGGGCTGTCCACTCTCCCTTTTATTGTTTGTGCTTGAATTGGAGCCATTAGCAGGCCATAAGAGCCAATCCTAAGATTTCCGGGGTCAAATTAGGAGTTTCAGAGTCCAAAACCTCACTATATGCCAATGACGTGCTATTATTTACTAACCCAGAGGCATCTATTCCAGTGTTAACCTCAATTATTGGCGAATTAGGTCAGTTCTTCAGGTATAAAATTAATTTTGATAAATGTGAAGCATTGCCCTTGGGGGATCGAAAACAGTGGGTTCCTCCTGTGGAATTTCCATTTAGGTGATCACGCTTTACCTATTTGGGTATCAGAGTTACTGCAAATACTGCTGAGTTGAACAAGTTAAATTTTGGTCCAGTCCTGGCTTCAGTGAAAAGGGACCTTAATAGGTGGTTTGACCTCTCATTGTCATGGCTAGGTAGAATAAGTTTAATAAAAAGGAATATCCTTTCTAAGGTACTGTATCCTATGCAGATGTTACCTCTCAAAATTAAGAGGAAAACATTATCAGAACTTGAGAAGTGTTTGTCTAAGTTTATCTGGCATGGGAAGAAATCTGGATTGAAAATTAGGACGCTGCAACTGCCATATGACAGGGGGGGGGTCAGGCTCTCCCTCATTTTTTATTTTATTACTGGGCTTGTCATGCACAAATAGTGTCGGGGTGGCTGCACTCTTTTTTTTTTTTACATCAGGGTGAGTTACATGTGGACAGTTGGTGTTGTGACCCGTTGTCACCGCTCAGTCTCTTATTCACAGATGTAGTTGGACTCCCAGTTGAGGTTAAATACAATAATGTTATACTCACTACAATTGAGATTTGGCATTGTGACATTTTGTGGGCTTAGAAGGTTTTTAGTACAGTGTTTTTCAATCTTTTTTGAGCCATGGCACACTTTAACCTTGATAAAATTCCCGTGGCACACCAGCATCCAAAATTTTTTTAAAAAGGAGGAGCTCATAGTCTGTATTGATCTACAGTCCCTCTGCAATCTCATATGCATTTTTTTGATAAATGTGGCAGAAAAACCTGGAAGTTGCAGCTGTTTTTTCTAAAAGATGTACTAAAAGTTAAGTTAGAAGATTTAAAAACTGTTTGTGTGTTCGTTGTGATTTCAAGACATCAAAGGAAGACTCATTGTGCGCTGAGACGCTGTCACTTTAACCCAAGGCCTCATGGGAGATGTAGTGCAAACAGCCGCCGAACCCCAGACAGACTCGCGTCTCTGAGCTTCATTGTTTTGTTCACTTTTTCCACGGTCTGATACCGGATCCCGCGGAAAGTTACACTGCTAAATATGAGTTTTAGCTGGTCTTCTTGCTGGAACTAAGTAACTTTATGAGCAGAATCGAAACAAGGAAGTGAAGACTTTAACCACTTCTGATTGCTCAGACTGATGACGTGTGATTACGCCTCCAAGAATGATTGGAGACAGTTAAAGGAGCGGGACTTTTCCTAATACAGCTGTAGCTACGGCTAAATCGCGGTACCATCATTCTTATCAAAATGTCTTTAATAGAATCAAACACAAAGAAAAAAGTATTTTACGATCTTTCATATTCCTTACTACTCTGTGTTTTATCAGGGCCTGTTTGGATGAACACAGAGCTGATATCCTAGAGATGGAAAATGTTTTAGATCAGTTAATGAGGGCAATTTCCCACGGCACACCTGACCATCTCCCTCGGCACACTGGTTGAAAAACACTGTGCTAGTGCAATGCAACCTCTAATTAAAAATATAGCTTTCCCACCAGGTATAGGCTTTAGTATATATGACCAATGTTACACTAATGGCTTAAGATTTGTAAGTAACTCTTTTGAAAAAGGTGATTTTATTTATTTTAAACAAATTCAAAGTAAATGTAATATCCCACAGAAACACTTTTTTGGTTATCTCCAAGTGAGACACTTGGTAAAATCATCTCTCACCTTTGCAGCTGATCAACCTACATTGAATTCCCTTGAAAACGTCCTTCTTAAATTTAATGACGATGCCACTACCAAAATAACATTTATTTAACTCTTTTACTGACAACTAATGCTGATAAACCCCCTTTCAGCTGGAGGGACCAGGATCTTGTGGAGCCGGGATTTGGGAATGGAGCTCAGTAGTAAAACATGGCGTAAAGCTATTGTATCCGCCAAGACAGGGTTCATCTGCAACAGACTCAGAGAAAATCAATATAGAATTCTGCACAGATTTCAATACACTCCACAGCTTCTGCATAGACTTGATTCTCAATGTTCCCCTCTTTGTAAAAAAATCTGGTTCCTGGAACCTACTATCACTGTATCTGGCAATGTCCTTTGATCACTAGATTCTGGAAAAATATTGTAACAGAACTCAGCTGTATTTTTCACCAAACAATCCCTCTGAGCCCAGCGTTGTTTCTTCTTGGCGTGTCTGTCGAGAGACCGCCTCTATCTGGTCAGTAGATGGTTTTTTTTTTATGTAAGTTTTACACCTGGCAAGACGATGTATACTGCTGCAGTGGATTCAGGGACAACCACCTTCTGTCCCAGTGGTACAGAGAGGCATTCAAAGTTCTTCCTATGGAGCGCCTCAGTGCCCTCTTAAAGGGCAAATCTGATGCTTTTTATAAGCTATGGAAGTCTCTGCTTGATCACCTTCCTTGCGATCTTGTCAACATTCTTTAAAAAAGCGGTCCAAATGTTGTCCTCTGATTAAAATAATGTTAATCTGGTTCCCCATGACATAATCTATGTAATGTACTGGATGTATGTACTAGCTGATGTGTTTGCTTCCGTGCTGTGAATTTGTTGTGCTGAAAATTTTGTTTTTTCTTCTGTTAATTTTGGTTTTTCTCAACAACAATAAAAAATGTTAAGACAAAAAAAAGCATTCACTAAAGAAATATCTGCGAAACAGCGACACCGCGAAAGGCAAACAGCGACATAGCAAGAGAACACTTTACTTTGCAAAAGGTCAAAAACTATTCTCCATTTCCTATATTCTGTAAAAACAGTGTATAGAAAAAAAATACAGAGTCTAACTGTTGGGTAAATGTAAATCTAGTGTGGGTTTGATGCCTTTTTTTCTTTAATTATGTTTAGTTCTTTAATTGTTTTAATTTCGGACCATTTGGTTCAGCTTCTGTAGATGGTTATAATCCAGAGGGTTCAAGTCAATCCACACTTCGGGTACTACGTGTATTCCATCCATCTATGTTTTTTTTGTTTAGTTTTTTACTTGTCCTGTCCAACAGCTGAGCAGACGGATAGGAGCTGAAGGCCTCTTGTGTTAGACGTGTTTAACTCTTAAAATACGGGGTTGTAGATCTTCTGACACACAAGGTGTGGATTTGTACAACCCCCTTTTGCAATTTAGGCTAAACTTTATTTATATTGATTAAATTTGAATCTTTTTTTTTGTTGTTGGACCTATTGGAAAAGAAGAAGAGGAAAGAATGGAGGGAAAGTGCAGGGTTTAGTGCAGCTCCCTGTTATTTTACATGTTTGCAACCTGCCTACAAGAAAAGAGTTGTTAGAAAGCATGGTTTATTGCATTGTTTGGCTGGGGGTGCAATTTGTGTGTGATTTTTAAAAATTAAATTGTTTAGCGCTCTTGCCTTACAGCAAGAAGGCCCCCGGTTCAAGTCCCAGCTGGGGGACCTAGAACAGGACACCAATGGGGGACCTTTGTCATGGGTGGGTTTTCTCCGGGGACTCCGGCGTCCCCCCACCGTCCAAAATACTTCATAGGTAAATTGGTTAATGAAAGTCTAAATATGTAGGTGTAAATGTGAGAGTGTGTGGGTGTGTGATTGTGGACACTCCACCCTGCGACAGTCTGGCGACCTGTAGGCCTTCACCCACAATTTGCCGGGAGAGGCTCCGGCAGCCCCGTGACCCCAAAAGGGAAAAAAACGGAAGAAGATTAATGAATTAATCAATTGAAGCAACCACTAGAGAGCACTGTAGGTGTGTGAATCAGTATTTTGAACTTACAGCGGCAAAGACAAAGAAGTATTGTGCCGGGTTTGGCGAAATTGTTCTGAAGCCCCCCACAGAGAATGAAGATTTTAACTGATAAACTGATTTAAAGTGATCTAAAGAGTTTGGTTTGCTTGTAAGCATGTTATCCATATGTTGTGCTAATACACTAGATGACTCAAGTTTCATGAAACTAAATTAGCGTCAATGTGTTACGACAGTGCAGACATTCAGTCTATTATGATCTGTTCTGATTTTATGATTTGCTTTTGAAGAAAAAACGTCCATTCTTGGTCCTGTATTATGTTAAGTAAACTTCACCCAAAAGCGGGCCTTATACGATACGATTTTTTACTTCCTTATACAGCTATTTTTTCTTTTTGCTGCTGCGGCGACTTATACTCAAGCAACTTGATGTCTGAAAATTACGCTAGTTGCGGGACCTTTTCCTGGACTCCATGGTAGAAAATTTTCCAACAACTTTTGCTCTGTGTGTACAGGTACATGTACATGTAACCCTCAGCATCAGCAAGTCTGCTTCTGACTCCTCGACGTCATCCCTCTGCATTGTGTTTTGGTGTTGTTGTATGGTGGTGGAGTGACGTAAAGACAACCACAGAACACTGGATGCCAGATTCAGGATTGTGACTAGACCAGAAACTCCTTCTTTTTAATTATAAATCGACATCCGCTCTACAGTCAGGCAGCTTCAGCACATGGAAAGGCAAACTGTAGACAAAATGTCGCTTACCCAGCAAAACCCCCACTGAACTACGATGTCCCGTCTGGCCCACTCATATGAGCACAATGATTAATACACTAGATGACTATTTTCCGGTACACATAGTCACTATAACCACATTTCTCAGTCAAGATGAAGAGTAAAAACACTAGGTCTACTGGAAGCCTGGGGTGTCTCCCAAACATCACAAAGTAAGGTGTATAGCCTGTGGAATCATGCCATTTGCAGTTATAAGCATGTGTCATGGCATCTAAATGTTCATGCCAGTGGGGTTTCAGGTGCGGCTCAAGTGTTTCAAGCATATTCAGCAGAGTTCTGTTGAACCTCTTGGTCACTCCATTTCCCTGGGGATGGTAAGGCGTGGTGTGTGTTTTGGTGATGCCGACACATTTGCACAGCTCTCTCACAATAACACTCTCAAAATTGCGACCTTGGTCTGCAATTTTTGCTCCATGGGTGTGCTACTGTGGATACTGAACAGAGGAGCTCTGAGACCTGCGGTTGGCTTTTTCCTGAGGCAGCATCTTTTGCATTGCTCACACCATGTTTTTACATCCTGGAACATTCTCGGCCAGTAAAACTAATCTCTGATCATCTGTAAGATTCTCTCAAATCCCAGATGCCCCGAGTCATGAAGAGCAGTTTTGACTGAATTTCGAAGTTGCTCAGGCAAAACAAGCTGGTGGACTGCACCTCTCTGAGTGTCTTCTATTTTCCGGTACAGAATTCCATTTTTTATTACCAACCTCCTCCACTCCTTTAAGAGGAGTCACCCTTGCGTGTCACCACTGAGTCTCACCCTGCGACAGGGTTTTTGGCTCCGGCTCTTAAAGTGAAGGACTGGGCCAATAACAGGGTCCCCCCTCTGAGCTGCCCGCATCTCTTGTGTTGCGGTACTGGATGTTGAAATTAAATGTAGACAGCCGAGACACCCACTGCTGACCTGTTGCATCCAGTTTTGCAGTAGTCATCACATACTTGAGGGGGTTGTTATCAGTCTGGACAGAAAATTATCGCCCGTAAATGTGGTCATAGAATTTGTCTGTGTCCATTTCAGTGCCAGAAACTCAAGTTTATGTGCTGGGTATCTTGACTCTGCGGGGCTCAACCCCCGGCTTGTATAGGCAATGACCCTCTCTGCTCAATCCTGCACCTGCGCCAGCACTGCACCGAGCCCTTCTCCCGATGCATCAGTCTGGAGAATGAAAGGCCTGTTGCAGTCTGGGTAACCAAGCACAGGTGCAGTGACCAGTTTTTCCTTCAAGGAGTCAAATGCCTCCGCACATTCGCTCGTCCACACGAATGGTTGGCCAAAGTTTGCGCACTGCATCTTCCCTCTTTTCTTCTACCTGGGATCGCCCTAGGTGAGGCGATACAAAGGAGCTGCCAGTGTGGAGTAGTTCTGCACATACCGCCTGTAATATCCTGCAAACCCCAAAAACTGCAGGACTTCTTTTATAGTGGTTGGCCGAGGCCAGTTCTTTATCTTACTGATCTTTTCTAGATCTGTCCTGATTCCTTCAGCAGACACCGAATGACCAAGATATTGCACCCCTTTCCGCACCAGAAGCCACTTGGAGGACTTTAGCTTCAGCCCATGCTCTCGGAGTCTGTCAAACACCAGCTGCAGCCTTTCTAGATGTTCCTCGAATGATTTTGAAAAAATTATGAGGTCATCCAGATATTCAGAAAATTTGTGAAATTAATGTCCCCAAAGCCGCAAGTCATGAGCCTCTGAAAAGTGGATGGTGCATTCTGTAGCCCAAAAGGCATCCTGTTGGCTTTAAACAGTCCCAAAGGAGTGCTGAATGTTGTTTTGTGCCTATCATGCTCTGCCACCTCCACCTGCCAGTAACTCAATATCAGATCAAGTGTGGAAAAATACTTTGCCTGGCCCAGTGACTCCAGCGCCTACTCAATCATTGGCAAAGGAAATGCGTCTCTTGTACTGCAGGAGTTAAGCCGTCTGTAATCTTTGCAGAGTCGCAATGACCCATCCTTCTTAGTAACAATCACCCCTGGTGAAGCATACAGACTCTTGCTTGGCCGGATGACTCCTGCAGTCTCAATTTCACCTAGCAGGCGCCTGACATCCTGCCACTGGGAGGGGGGAATCTTACGGTATGGGAGCCGAAAGGTATTAGAATCAACAAGGGGAATTTCATGATGCACTCTTTTTGTGTAACCAAAATCTGTTGGGTGCTGCGAAAACACATCAGCATTCTTCTCCACAAGCTCCAGCAGAAGGGACCGCTGTTGTTCATTCTCCACAGCTGCTTCAGTCATATTGACACCAGAACCAGTCATATTCATCACCTGACCAATACTCAGAAATGCACCATCTTCCTGTTGTCCTTCACCCTCCTCCTGCTTGCCACCTGCAAATTCCACCACACTGCGGACCAGGAATACATAGGCCAGTTTTGTGTGAGGCATGATAGTCACAGTTTGCTCAGAAATGACTGAAATGAAAACCTTCTTGCCTGTGTACACAGCAGGGCCCACCAGACCACCCATGTTACCCTGGATGGCATCCCCAAGTTGCAACAGGGCTGTATACCACTCAGGATTGTGTTCTTTGATTTGATGGAGGAAATGCTGCCCATTAGTGACTTGCAGATTATGTTTAGAAGCCCACAGCACATTTGTGCCTATCAGCAGGGGGACCGTTGAACGGTACACAGAACAGACAAGAAACGCAAGCACCATCTTGTAGTCTGGGCCCAACGGTTTCAAGTTTATCTGCACCATGCCATAGTAAGGTACAGTCTGGCCTCCAGCACCTTCAATTGGTATCTTAGAGGCTTGCAGCTGTTGGTCTTTGAGGGTGGGATGGCTACACCAGAATGTATGTGTGATACTAGTGGCTTGTGAGCCAGAGTCAATGAGCGCTTTACACTTCATACGACTGACTTCCACTTCTCCCTCATTCTGTAAGCCAACCAGAGATGGTCCCTCTCCTCCATTATAAGCTTCTCCCTCCTGCTTTGGGGAACCTTGCTGCTCGCCCATGGTGACCCCCATTCCCACAGGCTCTAAGAGTTTAAAGCCTGGGGTGGTGGCATTGCAGCCTCTTCAGCAAGGGTTGATGGCTGCGGCTGCTGAGCCCAGATAGGATTAGGGCAAAAGTGCTGACTCTGCAAAAAATAAAATAAAAAAAATTCGGATTTTTCTTTTAATAATCGGCTAACGAAATCCAGATAACTTTGTCGGGTATATCCAAAGAAAGTTTTGAAATCATTACGTGATGGCGACACGACCTACGGTTTGGCGGCCATTTTGTACCAAAATCTGCCATTTTGAGATTTTCGCGATTTTACACAATATAGAAAAATGAACTTTTTTTCGAGCGATTTTGACGAAATTTGACTCGCATGTCCCCAGCGTAAGTCTACAATAACCTCTGGAGTTTCGTCGACCTTTGACCTCGGGAAAAGGCGGCCATCTTGAATTTTCTATTAAAAACACCTTTACCACCGGATTCAAACGTAAACTTGTCGTTGGAATTTTCATCGATCGTCTCGAAACTTTTTGGGCATCAATGGCAAGTTACTGGGGAAAAAATGTTGGAATTAGAAGTTGTAGATTTTGAACGGCGTACGCGTAGCAAGCTAGCAAAGTGGCGCACTGTGATAACTCCCATGCATTTCAATACAATACAGTGAAAATTGAATGCATGCATTCATGCCTGAAACTGAACACATTGAAAAAGACTGGAAATGGACATATAAGGAATGTGGGCGTGGTTAGCATTAAACCACTGTTGCTAAGGACTACAAAAAGTTTACTTTTTCCGATTCATCTGAAACTGACATCGATCTGTTTGTCATCAAAAGGCGACCAAAACACAAAATGGTTGCTATGGAGATAAAATCAACAGAAAAGCCGCCATTTTGAAAAAAGTGGATTTTTTTTTTACTAACTTATGACATATAGCTCTCACCAATGGAGCAATATGTTTTTCTGAGTCAGTTGATGATGTCCCTGCTTCCCACATCGATAACATACGACACTTGGATTTTATTCAGTGTTGTCGGGGTGGGGTGGAGTTAGGAGGGGCGGGTGGGTGGGTGAGGTCTTGGCGAAGGAACAAGGGGAGACTGGGGTCATGATGGGAGGCTCAAAGGAGGACCAGCAATCGTGCCTCAAGTCTTTATAATTTGGCCATATGTTCCTCTTGATTAATGGCTAACTTTTGAACCAGTTCTGTCAGTGCTTATGGTTCAGAGGATGGCTTAGCCCTTTCAGCTTTGACATTTGTGCTATATTCCGCTGTAAAGTGAACCTGTGCACCTGGTTTCTTTGACTTAGGCTGGGAGTGGAACTTTTTGGATTCTCTTGCAAGATCTTGCAGCCCAATTTGCAGCTTTCTGAAGCTAAAGAGCCTAGGCTTCATGGGGGCGATTCTAGCAAACACTTCTTCATCAAAGAGTCCCCTTAGAAATTGTCGGGCGAGGTTGCTGTCTGGGAATCTGGGAAGGGCCTGCTCCTTCTTTGACTTTCTTCCACCGAGCACAGGGTGGATTCAAGGGCAATTGCATATGAGCAGGCAGATTCCCCAGGCCTTTGGGTGCGCTCATAGAAGTCAGCTAATGGATCCAAGGAGCCCTGGGGATCACCATATTCCGCCCGCAGTTCCTCAAAGGCTTTTTCTGGTGTCTGTTCAGAAGGGGGCAGGCTGGTAATTAAATTGCATCAAGAAGGTACTGCATATCCCATATCCAATCATCAACCAGCATTTTGCTATCTGTATGGCCCGTAAAAACGTGGACATTTCTCACTTGGTGTGTCTGCATAAATCCACCACATGTCATCTGGTCAATGCTTGGGTTTGGGGTAGTCCCGGAGTTCCTTAATGGGGGATGGGGTGCATATGAGGCCAATAATGGGTTGGTGGAATGAGATGGGGGAGCCACCTGTGGTGAGAGTTTGGATGGCATGGTGTGTTGGGGATGGATTGCGGTAGCAGTGTGGTCATGGGATGTGGTCTTCAGGTTCAGGGGTGGAAATGGTCAGGCTGAATTCCAATGCCCCTGTTGTTGGAGGTAAGGCAGCAGTTGAAGGGCCTTGGGAATAAAAATACGTGATGACAGTGTAGGCATCCGGGAGACGCATCCTCTAGGTTGTGTGGCATTTGTGGTGACTTCAGCTTGTGGGTGATGGTGGTTCAGTGCAGGAGCATAGGGCGAGGTGCAGGATTGGGAGTATCCCATGTACCTCTGTCTTGGATTGGGCGGATGGCTAAGATAGGAGACAGCTTGGGGATTTATGGGGAGCTCTGGCATAGTTGGCGCTTGTTTTGGTATGGGGTGCTGAACGTCTTGAGGCAGGGTCATTGGCTGAGGTCCAGGGTTGAAAGGGGGCCTACTTGGGTAGGAGGGGCTGATGTAGTGTAATATGATGAGAACACAGGGGGCTGCAAGCTGAGCCATGACTCTGGGTCTTGCTCCAGAGGGTGTCTATGGGGCTGGGAATCAAAACCCAAGAGCTGTGGGTGAGGGCTGGCATAACTGGTGGTATAGAGTTGCTTTGGTCTCACTACTGACTGTTGGCTTGCTGTGCCGTGTTCTGCCATTCTCCCATCACTGTTGAAGTTGTAACCCTCAGCATCAGCAAATCTGCTTCCGACTCCTCGACGTCATCCCTCTGCATTTTGTTTTGGTGATGTTGTATGGTGGTGGAGTGACGTAATGAGAACACCAGGACACTGGATTCAGGACTGTGACTATACCACAAACTCCTTCTTTTTAATTATAAATCAACATCCGCTCTGCAGTCAGGCAGCTTCAGCACGTGGAAAGGGAAACTGAAGGCAAAATGGCGCTTACCCAGCAAAACCCCCACCAAACTACGGTGTCCCGTCTGGCCCACTCATATGAGCACAATGATTAATCTTGACAGTGCTGCCACCCTGTGGCCGCAGGAGTCACTTGTCCTACATAGAAAATAATGTTTAATATTCAACAGCCAAAGATGTTTGGTGTTTTCTGTTTTAAGGCTAAAATCCTTTAAATCCATGACTGAAGTCTCAATACAGAAACACCGGATGAGACATAATCATTGTAAAAAAGTTGTTGTGGTTAGTCTCTGCAGCAGTTTTGAGGTTCTCGAGTGTAAAATGGATGAGGCCCTGCAAAACAATTGATACACTGTTAACAAAGTCAATTAATACCGTAATTGCCGTGTTATAGAGCGCACCTGAATACAAGCTGCACCCTCCCAATTTAATGAGGATTAACCACATTTTACATACACAAGCCACACTCGTATACAAGCTGCATGTTGTAGAAGTCCAAGTAACACGCCACTGAGACCGCAGTAGTCTTAGAGAGGGAGGGGTAACCCGTAGTGTAGCCTATTTATTTGAAGACACCCACATCCGCCAAATAGCATGGACCTCACTTCAGCAACCAGCTCCCTAACTTATGGTGTGGAAATTCACACTCAGATTCCCCACTTCCCCTGAGTCTTAGGGCTTTAAGGCGGGGTAAATTGAGGATGTATATGTGCTGAAACCGCGTGCGTGTTTAAAAAGGAGCATGGAGCTGCAGCGGAACGCGAGAGCAGCTCTCCCCTCCTTCTGGCAGTAACACGGCAGCAATGTGGAAATAACAGGGCTGGATACCAGTAAAAGAGAGCACGGTGACTTATAAGCACGTGCGGCACGCGGCTCTGTGTGCGCTGCCGCCACGGCTCTGTGCCCACTACCGCCGCGCCTCGGCGCAGCGCGTGCCCCAGAAGTTTCCTTCCACAAGAGTAAAGGAAACTTCTGGCACGCAGCAGATCAGGTGTTCCAAACCTGTTGATGATGGTGGATTTTTTCACACTGCTTTTAACGATTGCTTTTAACTTGAAAGCTGCGTCATATTGTAGTGGCTGTCATATGCACGTTTTGTCTAAAGGCACCAAAGCATTGTGGGATGCGGATGGGCATGGGTGTTTCTTTTATTGCACCATGACTTAAGTGTCTAACAACTGAAGTGAGGTCCATGCTGTTTGGCTGCTTGGGTGTATGTCACAGCAATCACTCTTACCGCTGGACAATTATACAGGCAGTCTCCACTCTGAGACTGCCATAGCACTCCTGGTGGCCGACAAACAAAAGCATAAATTAGCTGCATCGTTAAATAAGCCGCAGGGTCAAATGTTGGTGACAAAAGTAGTGGCTTATAGTCTGGAAAATACAGTACATTTGTTAAGCTTATAAGCGGTGTAGTAATATGGATTTAGAAGACAATGGTCTGACTTTAGATGTTAATGAATATTATTAACACTTTCAGGTATTTGCAAGACATCTATGACATTAATGAAGCCTATTAATTGGTTAGGTTAGTTAATAAAACTTATTACGCTTATGAACACTTAGGCTTGTGTGAGACATCTATAATGCTAATAAATGTCTTACTAGAACCCCAAACAATAATAATACTTCTTAATTTGTTAACAATGTTGTTAATAAATCTTTTTAAGCTTATTAACACTGAAAAATTTCTTAGGCATCTATAATGCCAATAAATGTATCATTAGCATCTTAAAAACATCCTAATAATAATGCTTGTAAATGTGTTGAGTAATTTAATAAACCTTATTAGACTTATTGTACTAATAAATGACTTACTACACACTAAAAATTCGATCATAATGCTTCTTAATGTGTTAACAAAGCTTGTTAAGGAATCTTAGTATAAAGTGTTACCAAATAAATTGTAGTCACTAAGAAACATTTTCTCAAATGAACATTCTTTTGCTATTGAAAAACTTGCTTGACATTATTTTTCTTGAAAGGCAGAAAATTAGAAAACTTTTTTTATGCCAAGTTTTCTTTTTCACTTTCTCAATATTCAGTTTTTGCAGTGTTAATACTCCTTTGACATAAAGAAAGTTCTGAATTGTGTCCTTTAACTAGATATCGTGTATTTGTCCAACAGAAGGTGTTGTTTCCAAAGACTCAGAGATTTGCAGCACACTAAGCAATGATGGGGCTTTCATTTGATTTAAGAACAAATACACTTCCTCCTACTTACATTTAAGAAGAATTTCTAACACCTTTTAAGCTCTTATGAGAAGTTTGTCATAGTACAACCTATATAGAATTTAGTGCTTTACTTGGAGGTTAAGATGGCCCATTTAAGTCCATTGTGGACCTTTTTTTTTTTTTTTTCTCTGGATCATGGATGGCCTTCGTTTTTTGGTTTGGTTCCATTTCTATTCTCATTGCACTTTTTAAAAGTGGACTCATATTTGTAATCAAAAACATGTGTGTGGTTATCGCTGTGTCCATTTGGGAGAAATGAGACAAAACTGTCAGAAACTGGTCATGAAGGACCCAAAATGCAAGAGATTGGGCTTAATGACACAAAAAAACATGATAAATAGATTGCAACATGACAAAATCCTGGGAGCAACAAAGGAGTAACAAAACAGAGAATATGACCTGACACTGAGAAACTGAAAATCCGACACTTGTATACACTGAGGCTAATTAACTAAATGAAGTCCAAATGGGGGTGAACAATCTGAATCTGGTGTGACAGACAGGGCAACACAGAAAATAACCAAAACAGCATTAAAACCAAACTTGGCAACATAACCCCGGCAGTACCACGCCCCAAAAGGTCCAGAAAATAGTTCCTGCAGCCAGAGTGATGGGAGGTGCATCAGTTCCCCTCCCCAAGAGCAGCCATGAAGAGGAGCAGTTCCGGGGACTCTCCCCAGGCACAGGAAACATGAAGGGGAGCAGCCCCGTTGACCCTCTTTTCAGAACAGGAAATGGGGGATGCGGGGCAACCATCCTCAGGGACAGGGAACATGAAGAGGAGCGGCCCCGGTGGCCCTTCACAGGTTCAGGAAGCTTGAACGGATTGGATGGACATGGCATGACTTGTATATGTCTGCAGGAAAGCCCATCTGACATGCTGTGGGATGGTGTGGAAACAGAAGCAGACACTGAAACAAAATTTCTCCTGCTGGGTCCAAAGTGGTCAGGTCATCTTATCAGGAATAGGTGGTGGACCCAAAAATGCAGGAGACCAGGCATAGAGACAGAAAAATAAAACATTTACTAAACAGACTGAAACATGACAAAAAATGGGACCAACAAAAAGGTGGCAAAACAGAAAAGAACAGATGAGCTGACAAAGCGAAAACTAGGCACTTAAATAAACTGAGGGCAGTTACTAAAATGAAGACAGGTGTGGATCATGATTAACTTGAAACTGGTGTGACTGACTAAGAACATGAAAAAACATAACCAAACTAAACCACAATACCCTTAGAAAAACAACTTTAGGAAAATCAGGGAGGTTTTGCATGCTGTATTTGTCGTTGTAATTATTCAATCGTTACAGTGATGCTCTTGCATCACTTATTGCCTCAAGCATCTTTAGGTAATCAACCTCACGCACGCAACAGATTTTACCCAAACGGGTTTGTGTGATCATCTTTGAAGCTATTTTGAAAGCGTTCGCAGTGGTCTTTTAATGATGATTACCGGTATGTTGTTTTTTGTCCTAAAAAACCCCAGTTGTTTTCCAGGACATAGTTTTTGCAGAGCTTATACACATTTCTTACATAAATCTTATGTAGTTGTGCGTGATTTTTGTGAGATGCATGCACAAATTTCTTGAGTTTGTTGATGTCATTATCACATAAGGTTCAAACTAACCTTCCACAGCTTTTTTCATTTATATTATTCACCCTCAGCTTATGTAAGTGTCTGGTTTTTGATTCTACCTTGTCAGGTCTTCTATGTCCCCCTTTGCTTCAAATGGGTTTGCCATGCTAATATTAATTATTAAACCTTTGACTTTCTGCCAGAAGCCAGGTCTCCTGCATGTTTGGTCGTACACAACCACTTCCTGACACCAGTAGTTTTGAGCTAAGTTTGTTTCCTGAGCAGTGTGTAACTGCTGTGAATCCACTCCTATTGAACACACTGCTTTTACAAATGCTGCCGTCAAAATGTGAAAATAATTTCGAGTTTAATGAGCAGTAGTTTCAAAACATATTGCCAGTTATTTTGCAACCTAACAATGATAAAACCACATATGAAGGGCTTTTGATTTCTACAATGACCATGGGACAAACAGACACCCTTGTTCTGAGTGCCATATTTTTTAGAGTTTTGAGTAGCACTTTTTTATCATCATTTAGCCAGGGGTGCGACTTATACTCTAGAAAATATGGTAATCAAATTGTCTAATCGTGGACAATTTTCTTTTTCTTTATCAGAATTCATTACTGTTGAATGTATCCTATAAATTTACGTTTGTTTGAAGGGTTTATTCCCAAATCCCAACCTTATTTTAGCAGGGAAAAAAACAGATTGATACCACGAAAATAAACCTTACTTTGACTATACTCCCAACCTTGTTAGTAACGCAAGTATTTCAACAGCTCAACAAATTAACCATGTTGGTGTATTTACCAAACACCTAACCTTGTTTGCAACTTGGAATAAAAGAAAAAACAGAGTGGCATTTTGGCATGGGGCAGTGTTCATCTCAAAATCTCTGTGACATTAGTAAATACAACCAGAATGAATCTATATTAATTATAAACGGTGCTCCAGAATATAAGGTGAACTGTCTTCAACTGCGCCTTATATTCGTCAAAACAAAACAGTACTTTACCTCAGTACTGCTCGGAAGTTCAAAATCATTTTTATCTTTTTGATTGACGTGGGAGATACCACAACAGTTTTTAAAATGTGTTTTATCTTGCTACTGTCATATGTGTGTTGCTGTACAACCATTAAGAAAGCCCCGATGTTTTTGTTGCTCTAGGTGTGTCTCCAACTCTTGGCCTTTGGCATGACCTCCACAACTGTTTATTCCCTTAAACCTTGGCTCCGGTGGGTTATTAACTTCAAAAAGGTTGTGGTTTGAAGTTGGACAGGATCGGGACCAGTTCATATTTGCACTGTAAGTGAATCAAAGCCAACTGTAGTTTGTGAGGAAGCAGGCAGAGTCTACCTGTTTAGATAGATCTTAGTCTGGTCCGGGGTGTCAGAATCTATGCCTTGAGATCCGGTGTCCAACATGTTGTCTAACCAACCTTCCATCAAAGCTCCATATTGGCTAAACACACCTGATCCAGGTAACTAGCAAGAGACAGGGCAGGATTTCTGGTAAGCCAGCAGGAGGCTGGCCTTTGAGACCTAGAGTTTGAAACCCCTGAGAGGCTCTTCACACCAGCACAATCATATGTCTTTTACTCTACTGTAAAAAAAAAAAAAAAGTATGATACATTTTAAATGAACTAAACACAAAACTGATGTGATTTGAGAAAAAAAAAATACATGAAAATAGCTGAATAAAGCATGTTGCCTTTTGGGTTAAAAAAAAACAACTTAAAAGACAGGGGGTGTGCATTTCCTTAATTTTTCTCATTTATTAACCTTTTTAACACTAGAGCTTGACAGTCTTTTGATACCATACCTCCACTTGTGTAATTAACGTAATTCTAAGATACAGAGGCGGAGAAAAGCAGCATTACATTGATATGAAACACTTTATAGTAGTATTTACGGAATCAACGTAAATCGGGTGATTCTGTTATGGAGAGAAGCAGGGATGTGCAAAGCTGCTTTTCTCTGCATCGCAACTAGCTGATTATTGCTGATTGTGTTAATGGTTAATGAGCTCGTTAATGAGTTAAAATAGGTCAAAGAGCATGTGTTATACAGTTGTCTCAGCAATATCTCCAATGTTAGCAAAGCAATGGTTTGTGAAAAACACTGACTTGATAAACTGTCAAAATACTGGCTTTCAAACCTGCTTCTTGGGTTTCATCATTTATCCATCTGGCATATTTTGTAGCTTGATGCTCTGCATTACGATTCCTGTTAATTCCACTTGGAATCAGCAGTTGATCAAGTCAACTAAAGTTTTCCTAAAAGTGTTACTATAGAAACTCCAAGATGAGTTTGAAGTTAATGAAGCCAGATATAAACACCCAAGTTGCGGGATCATAATTAGAGCTGCCCCCTCAGGAAAATGGAGGTGGCAGTTTTACACTGCTGATTTAATGTAATATGCAGAGGTTCTAGGCATAGCAATGTAATAAAGCCAGGCTTCAGGCTGATAATAAAGGAGTGCGGATTCTCCTGAAATCAAATACACTTAGGCATTTTAATGTTTGGCTCTGTGCACTCCGTTTTTTAAAGCATTAGGCAGCATTTGGGATTCATTTGTTTTGTTCTATCCTAAATAATTACTTTCTATTTCATTTTTTATTTTATTTTACAAAGACGAGGCATTGTGCTATCATTTTGATAAATGTCAAATATTCAACAATTATGGCAAAAGCCTCTTCTTCCATCTCTGTGGCTCTCCTCACTCCTTTCATCCATTTTTCTTCTCATTAGCAGTCTCCTCCCTCCTCCATCATCACTCCATCCCTTCTCATTTCTTAGTCAGATGGGCTTTCCAAGGCAGAAGGTCACAGAAATGTCTCTTTTGCACCCCCCCCCCCTGGCTTGCACACCCACATTCTTTTTGCGCTTCACATAAAAATGAATATATTACTTTTTTTCTTCCCCCAGTAGTCTCTTTCTTTGACTACAGTACATACATTATTCTTTTTGGTCAAACTCCTTGCACTGGCGTGACATAAGAAGTGATAGATTTTGGGTTGTGACCCAAAACTCTGAACCGAGTTCAAAGAGAAAATGTATAGACTTGATCATAAAGGTGCCTTTGAGCAAGTTACCTCACAAAGCTAACAAATGATCTGTGAAATGGTTTCATCTACATCCAGTCAGTTTGTAAAAATGTCCTTATTAAACCTTATCAATTTCATTAAAATCTTTATGAAACTACTATTTAAAATGTACTCAGATGAAAATCATGTTTTAACATGTTTTTGTGGAATTTTTGTGATGATGGAGGACATAAATGAGGAAAAAGAAGCTTGAAATTGCATGTCTGAGTATTTCTCTATTGAAGTCGTTGTGAATCAGGAGCAGAAAAAAATGCAGTTTGTAAAAGAGCTTTTTTGTAACAGAAAACATTTTGGTTTGGCTACAAGCTCTATTATGATGCATCCACTTGGAGAAAAATGGATCCATGTAAGTCTTTCTCATCTCATCAAAACTGTGCAGGTGGATGACAACAATATTGTTCGCAAGTTTTATTGCATGGGTAATGTTAGGTTCGTGGTTTGAGGATGTGAGCTGGAAAGTGCGTAAAGAGATGGGTGACATTAAGTGGGGGTGGGTTTACTCTGGGCCAACAGCCACAACTTAGATTTGAATTTTTAATGAGTTCCTGCTGCTCTGCAGAAACTGTGTCCTGGAAAATTAAAGGATGTCCGGTTTTGGCCAAAAACGGCATAATCATAACTAAAAGACCAGTAGGAATGCTTTCAAAAATAAATCAAAAGAAGGTCGGAGTAGAACTTCAACAGAAAGCTCATCTGACTTCTAGTATTCTGTGTCCTATGTGTTTAGTTCCCATTAGGGACTTCACAGTTGCCACAGAAACCTTTCTCACCCTTAAATTATTGTACTGATTTTCATTACCTGTTCTTCATGCTGGAACTATTTAAGCTACTTGGATATAACTTTGTTTTTTTTCAGTCATAAAAACAATTCTGATGTCATCATCGGGAAAAATAAATTGAAGTCACATAATGTGATTGTTAGAACAGGAAGAGGAAAAATAACGTGTGGCAGCAGCTCCTTTAATGCTCTCTTTTTTCAATTTGCACTGTAATTCGTCTGCCTCGTAATTGTCGGGAGACTTCTATAATGTGCTGCCATCAAGCTACAGTAGCTGGTGCATAATTACAGTTTTCTAGTCTGTTGTTTATGGATTCTTCAAGCTGTGATGTTCAGTACGCTAAATGAGATTTCCAAATTTCAATTCTATTTTAATTCTCTCGTCCTTGACAGTGTTGTTTATTTGAAGTGTGCTGTAACACGTGGAATATAATTTATCTAATTGGCAGGATGACAGTTAAGTGTGCTGCATAGAAAAACGTTTAGAATAATGGGCCCAGACGACGAAGAGAAATGCATTGGCATAAAGAGAAAAAACAGCTCACAAAAGACAACAAAACAGAAAAAGCAATAGAATGTCTTTGTTGTTATTCCTGAACATTAACAGAAGTCTTGTAGACTTGCTATAACATATACTGTAGAATAGCTGTCAAACTCTTGTCATCTCCTTTGTACAAAGAAAACCATCTTCAAACACATCCAAGAATGCATAAAATTTCAATTTTGGGGAATTATATGCTTTTTACATTTTTTGATGAAATTCACATAACAATTTGCAGTATTTTTTAATACACTGTAGGTAGCATCAATTATGTTGATATGTTGGGTGATTTGTTTAATTTTTGCTTTTAACAAAGAATGTTTAAAGGTGTGTTCAGATTGGACACATTTTGTTCATTTGAAGTGAACCTGAGTTCCTTACCCCAGATAATCAAGAACAAATTTTCAGTCTGAATACAGCACAGTCGAGATCTTTGGAGGTAGTCTCGGTTTGTTTCAGAATGAGCTTCGGTTCACTCCAAGCCTCCTCAGTCTATAGTTTCCATGCTCGGAGCGGAACAACTGGTCCAAAACGGCCACCGTAGCCGACACAAACAGAGTAGGAATGAAGGAACAGATGAGCCATCGACAAATGTAATTTAAGATTGCCATGTTTTCAAACAGAAAAAAAAAAAGAGTCCAACTGCTTATTTGTTTGAATGTTTATTTTTAACACTGCTGAAGATGCTTCTTACATTTTCTCTGTCTCGCAACATGGCATGTGCCGGGAGCTGCCGTGACTTGATCCTGAAAAGCCACCTTGTAGTTTCCTAGAATTCTCTCAAAACATTGCCATATCACCACAATGATGAGACACAGAAACTCACCGAAATGTGGACAGAAGAATGCAGGCTCATTGAAACAATTTTTGACATCATACACATTACTTCTCACTGTTTTCCTGACAATCTATCTGTCATAAACACTCATCAGTACCTTCTTAGCTGTTTTCTTGTCAGTAACCGCCCTGAAGCACGATGCCTCCACCGGACCAAAACAGCAGAAAAATGTTGAGCCTGGAGTGTATACAGGTGTTAAAAATTGGTCAGCGAAAAACAATATTTAAATAAGTGAACCATCCCGACAAGGATTGCACAGAACTTCTGCCTCTAGTTGCTTTGCCCTCGTAATTCCTGGCCAATGAATAAAGAGATCTTTAGCCACATCTTTCATTTTGTCTTTTAACAAGCTTTTGGTTCAAAACAGTTTGATGGCAGTCTGAAAACAAACCAAATGCAAGTGTCAGGACTTGAAGCGGACTTTGTACCAAATTGTTTTTCCATTCTAAGATGCAAAAATATTGATATGCATGTCACTGTATTATAAAGAATTACAAGATCGTCAGCCACCTGATATTTGCTCACACAAAGTTCAGGCTGACAGACGGGTTTAGTCTGTGCTCCTGATCGATCCTGCTTCAGTTAGTTTATAATCCATCCATTTTGCATTCTTTGAATACAGCAAGTAGTGATTACAATAAATGAGTAACAAAAAGTTTTAAAAACAGCTAAACTTTTCCCGCCAAAAGTCTTTTTGAGGGTTTATGTGAGCAGCCATTTTCAAATGAGTCGGGAAAGCCTTTTTGCTGCCTCTAGTGTTAATGATAATCCACTACAGGGCAGATAAAACATGGTCTGGGATGTGTACCATGGGTTTTTAAGGGAAGTTTTATTCATCCTGAGATAGAGGTCTCAGATCAAACATTATATGAATGGTAATAGGGTTAAATTAACTGCACCATCTAAGCAGTTTCATACATCTGTGGTGTTAATTCCAAAATGCCTAAATATGCAGCAACATTTAAAAGAAAACTAGTAAAGTTGGAGTGTTGGATATCCTGTAACGCCATCTTATGCTGGGAAACAAGGAATCTTGTCATTCAAAATGATGCAACCAAGGATCTCTAACCTGCTCCAGAGCCACATGTGGCTCTTTTATTGCTCCAATGTGGCTGTTTGGCTTTCAAGAAAAATGCTAACTGTTTGAATAAACAATGGTTCTGTAGTTTTAGTTAATTATAGTTTATCAAGTATTGTCCTTTATATTCAGATTTCAAACATGGCAGATTACAGATTATGAAGAAAAACTTTAATCAACTGTCAAAGCACATTCTTATCTTCTGATGCACAGCAGTCTCTATTCGCCAATACATAACATAGATTTAAATGGATTGATTTGAGAACGATGAGATTAAATTGTGTTTATATTTATAGTATAGTAGCTCTACAGTAGTAAAAGGAGAAAAAGGATGATGGTGCGCCAAGATCATGTTGATAAAAAAAACGCCTTGTGTGACTTGACGTATATTTGCATTTTTCATTCAATTAAATCAGCTGCAGTGGGAGGATCTTGTTTTTAAAGGAACCTATATGTGCTGCTAATAATTAATTATAGTAAATATTTAAAGCTACATCATTTTAAAAATAATGGATTCTTCTTTCACTTTCGGCTTCTCCCATCAGGGTTTGCCACAGCGAAACAACCTTACCTCGAGGATGAGTCGCATGGTTAACTTGGCAACATTTTTACGCCAGATGCCCTTCCTGACGCAACTCTCTCAATCCAACCGGGCTTGGGACCGGCACAGCAGCAGAGAAGGGAATAGTGAGCAGCCCGGATTCAAACCCTGGTTTCACGGACAGAAGGCACCGCAAACCAGCACGAGCTAAACCGGCCCCCACTTTAAAATTAATGGATTAATGGCCACAAAATGTTGATAAAATGTATTTTTCTAAATGAACAATACTGTTTTGTGGCTATCTTTGGGATTTGGTCAGTCAGAAAGCAGACCTTTGGAATGGGAGATACCCAAAAAATGTATCACAAGATCTATTAGTCGTAACTGGGTTGATTAAAAAACAAACAAAACAGTTTTTTTTTTCAGTTATCTAGACCTGAAATAACAACACTGAATTATATCTTCAAAATGAGCAAGAAGGCAAAAACAATCACTCTTGTAAGACAAATGGATTCAAATGCAAAATAGAACACAATCATGAAAAAAAGCACAATTTATTTATGTAATAATAGACAGGGGACTAAATGAACTTCTCTTTTTCTATTTGTACAAATGTGACTAATGTGCTGCTGCTTGGCAGACATTGTTGATGCTCGTATAACTATAATCAGTCATTCATCTGTTGGACTGATTTTAAACTTTCACTGTCTTCTTAAGTCTCAGCTTTATGTATGCAAGCAGACAGAGTCAGATGTCAGAGTAGATTAATCGGTTCCTCGTGAGTTGGCTCTCTTTATGCATCTTGGTTATTTGAATTAATTGGAATATGACCTTCATAAACAACCGCACTGATGTCTGATTAATCCTAACAGCAAGCAGTCAGGTTTTCCACTGCATGCAAATGAATTATCAATGATTTCCTTTCTATAACATGGATTTGAGACTCGGCAGATTTGCAATCTGTAGCTAAAAAGTGTTAGTTAACATGCAGAGGCATGTACAGGGGAGCAATAAGCAATACCATCCAGATGATATGCAGTTCAGAGGAACCTTGAGCATAGTATGGTGACAAGACTGTATAGCGGGTTTATTTTTCAAGCACTGAAAACATTTGCTGCTTTATGAATCGAATCCGACTACAAAGGAGGTTTCAAACTATTGAGCAGCTGAAATCCCTTTTTAGGCAAGAATAGGAGAACATTTCACTGTTACAGCAACTGGGGTGTTCAGATTTGAAAGACCTGGAGTGCTGTCAGAAGTGATGCAATCCGGTGATAAACAAGGCGCTGTCCTGCTTTTTTCAAAGGCGCTGTAAGGTAAGTTCAAGTGTGTTTGAGAAAATTAAGAAACATTGTTTTCAATTATTTTTTGGCATAACCAATCTAATGTATGATTCTAAAAGAAAAATGTTAAATATTCAGTTTAGTATTGAATTAAATTCAGTGTTTTATCTTTTTGATTCTATACATATTTTTTCTTTTGTATATCTGAAAATATGACAAAGGTATACAGAAGTGTGACGTGTAGTAAAAAAATAAGTCAAACCTTTCTTGCTGTGAGTCATGATGTAACATCAAGACATATTTCTTGTTACTGTCCTCAAATGCTTTCAATAGTGAAGTCTTAATGCTGCTTGTTACAAGAATTTCATGTTCACGCATCAATTATGGACACTTTTTTAATCTTCTGTCTGTTATTGTTTACTTTAACTTTTGTTGATCATTTGTTAATGCTTCATAGAATAAAAAATAAGTAAAGCCACATGCCCCCTGCCCTCGCCGCCCTTTTTGACCTGCCCTCACTGGCTCCTACATGCACCTCACTCTCCCCCTCAGCTTCTGCTACTTTTTTCAAAATGGTGGCTCAATAGCAACCCTTTTTTTTTGGTCCCCAGGGATTGACGAACAGATCTATGTAATTTTTTAGAAGAACAGGAAAAAGTAAACTTCTGGATTGCCTTAGCAACAGAGGTCTTCTGTTAACCATGCCTACATTCCTAATATAGTCATATTTTATGTTATACTGTTTTGTTCAGCTTAAGCCAAGGATTCAAGTGATACTTTTTGACAATTTTCATATTAAAGTGGCCTATTTCATGCTGTATTACATTTTGTTTTACCTTTTAAGGGTATTATAATGTTATTTCCTCACTGTAAAAAACAAGTATTAAGTATTCCTTTAAAAACCTGTTTTCTGAGCACCAGCCCCTCCCAACCCACGTAAACAAGCGGGCTCTCGCATTGTGATGTAGACGAGTGAAAACGGCTCCTTCCAGGAAGAGTCTGTGCTGCCAGCACCGCCCCCAGACTAACACACACACACACATTTTCTCAGTGGGGCTAGCGGTGTTTGGCTAAACTGCTTTCCTTTTTATATGCACAATATGCACATCCATCTTCGCAAAACTTCCCATGTTAGTTTTCGTGCGCAAGACACAGACACGCTGCCGATGCCGGCTCTAGCTTGATATCATGAAACGGGCGGCACCCACAAGAAGAGAAAGGCGGAGCCTCAAAGATCGGGTTGTCTTACTTTATTGCTGGAAAACAACTCATATTTATTTAAAAAAAAATCTTGTGTGTGCCATAGGTAATATATTATCATATACATGGAAAATGTTTAATATAAAAGGCTTAAGAATAGCATGGTTAGGCCTTTTAAAATGTGCTAGCAACAGGGGAATGCCACTTTTGTGAGCTTGCCATGCAAACTTTCAAAAACTTTTAATTCAAACATTTTTTTCCCATGTAGATTATCAATGATGCTCAAGGAGTAATGAGATGATACATGGAAATCCATAGGAGGACTTTAAATTTGTAGAGGGTACTAAATGTGCTTTTGTTTGAAAATACAAGATGGTGGCCTCTTCCCGAAGTCAACCAAACTTCAGTTGTGGTTGAAGACTTAACCTGGTGGCATGTGTGGGAAATTTCGTGAAGACTGCTTGAATAAAAGTTTTTTTTTCCCATATTGTTAAAAAATGAACAACCTTGGGAGTATTTCAGGCAGGCAACTCGAGCAGTGCGTTTACCTGGTTACTCCTCACTGAGGGCTGTTCAGTCTAATCAACTCACCTGTTCGGCGTCCTCCTTAAGTTCCAGGTGTGCTGTCCAATCCCTCTTCATCCTTTTCCGCGAGCTCTGCCTTCGTCACCCCACCCTCCTCCCCGGCTTCCACCTGTGAGCTCCGTTAGGGGTGGTTTAATACCGAAAGTTTTCTATGGAGATCTTTGTTTTATGTATCTGAATGGAGCCTTATGCCAAACTAAAAGAAATATGGAAATTAATCTTCTATACTGCATGAGTTGTCTGACTGAAATGTGAAAATCGTCAAATTTCACATTTTGCCACAAAATGGCCGGCAAGCCGTAGAAACTGTGGCAATCCCATAATAATTTCAAACATTCTTTTGGAAAGTCCAGACAATTGTGTTTGGGTTGTGTCAGTGCATTTTGACTTTTTTTTCTAACCACTGTAATTTTTTGGACGACTTCTCCTGCTGTGATGTCATCATGCAAAATTTGGTTTTGAGTATGTGGTGGGGGCAACAATTTGGCTCAAAGGCGCAGTCGGAAAGAAGTATGAGGAAAAAAAACAAGCTCCTTGCAGTCCAGCACTGCTGCAGGACACTTAATTGCATATTACTACCTGCGTTTTAGATTTGTCACGCACACATTCTATTTTATGCCACTGATTTTTCCGAGCATGCATAAAGTGAGAACATGTTCCAGTATGGCACCTCACAAGTGACTGTAACCTAGCAACAGATTGCTCTGTCGTTTACGTGACATCCTAACAGATTTTAAAGCCTTAAAAGTCTCCTCACCTTTTTAAACTGCACTCTAATAAAGAACATCTTGGCTCCAAGAGAGCATTTATATCTGTGTGTGTGTGTGTGTGAGTGCGGTTGCACAAAACACATTCATGTGTGAGTTTTCGCTTGCAGAGTGGTGAACTTAATTGGCTTCAGCTGGGAGCAGAGGCACAACAATGGCATTAAAAAAACACACACACAAACACCTGCAGTCACTATCAGAAAACTCCCATTGCAACATAAACAAGGCACTCATGGCTTGGCTGAATCCAAACACTGAGGCGTATTGTGGTGCCTTATTTAGAATCCTGACTTATTGTATTGGACACAGCAGCACCTGATAGGAATGTGTGTTCATGATGGTTCCTGAGTGTATACATACAGAACCGTTTAGGCTACTGGTTTGGACTTTTTTTCTCAAACTGACTTTTATGGTTAATTAGCCAATGTTGCATGCTGGGAGAAATTTTCTTTTCTGTACCAGTTTTGTTTCCTCTTTTTTTTTTTTCAAAGAAAAGTGTAGTTTCTTAGATATTTATTTTGAATACAGTAAACCCTTGTTTTTCGCGGGGGTTACGTTCCAAAAAGAACCCATGATAGACAAAATCTGTGAAGTAGAAACCTTTAGTTTTTTTTTACAATTATTATACAATTAAATACTCTATTATACATTGAAAAGAAAGAACAAACCATTTTACAGGCTCAAGCATTCGTTTCATGAATAAAAGTACTTTAGAAAAGTTTTTTTCAACGGATAACTTCTGTACTGCACTGTCAAATAATCATTTTAATCATCAAAGTGAACAGAAGGCTTTAAATTGCAGAGGTTAGCCCCGCCCACCGTGACCCGAGTAATAGGATTAAACGGGAGAAAATGTAAAATGATTATGAAAAAAATCTGAGAAAATAGTGACTCAGGTGTATTTCACTGCTCTTCAGGCTGAGCCGCTGCATCCTAACTCCGCTCTGCAGTGTTTTCTTCTTTTGAAGCCCGCGGTGCAGGTGTGTTTGTTCGGGAGAAGGGCATAGGGATAGGCAGTTTTTGTCGCTCTTTTTTTATATGGGTTTTGGAGAAACTCAAAATTGCAAGAGAATTTGCACGTACGAAATGTAAATTAGGCAAGCTGTTTTACGTACGTGTACATATTAAACTGCAACGTTATTGACGCACAGGTAGAGAAGAAGCGGTATGACTTTTTAGCCAATCAGAATGCAGAACACAATGCACGATTCAAATCTGTGAAGTAGCGAAACCGTGAAAAGTAAACCACGTTGCAGCAAGGGATCACTGTATTTTAAAAAGCTAATTTGTTCATGCAAAAAATGAACAGATTTTATCACTATCAAATTACTGTATGGTACCTTGGACTTCTTCCATCTTTTTCGATGTGATGTGTATCCCGATGCGTGTTCGATATGATACGATGCATATCAAAACTATCAATAAAAAATTCTTTGTATTCCACATCAGGTGGCCAAATGTACGGTGGCCCAGAAGGGTCACAACACATTAATTTACCACAAAACACATTAACTCACAACACAACACATTAACTCACAACACAACACATTAACTCACAACACAACAACTCGCAACACAACACATTAACTCACAACGGAAGTAAAGCTGCAATGGAAGTGCTTTTATTCTGAAATTTCAACTGGGCTAAGCGGCTAACTACCTAACAGAAAGTAACGTCACAGTGAGCTGTGGAGGGAGCATGTTATTGCTACAAGAGAAGCTAGCAGCAGTGTTGCCAGATTGGGCGGTTTTGGTTCCAAATTTGCGGGTAGAAATGGCTTTGGGCAGGTGTGCATAATTTGGGCGGTTTTAGGGTCGGTTCGGCGGTTTTTTTTCCCCTCGTGAATATATAATCGCGGACTACGTTAGGCCGTGTGGCTGTTGGAGTTCTATGTACTGAAGCTCAGTAAACGTACCAGGCAGAGACGCTTAATGGACCGGGCTCTGTAATCTAACCTGTTGATGGGGGTGTGCAACGCCCCGCCCTGCCTCTTAGAAATTATGTTATTTAAAGCGTGACACTTCCACACACGCTGTGGAAGCCTGAACCGTTTGTTCAGGCTGCAGCGGTTGCTTCCGCGATGTGCGTTAAAAAGTAATAATGCACACTTCGAAGGCCATTAACCTGTGTATACCATGATCACTTACAAAAGCAATACATATTAACCAGTTGTTAGTCCTTAATTCTTGTTTTTTTCCGATTTGGATCGCTTTTCTCATGTGCCACCCCACGTAACAAATAGTCCACGTCGTGCCGCTCCACTGCTGCAGTCAAGATTCGGCGATATATACTGTATTATGCTGACCTTTCCGATAGGTTGAATAAAGCATCAGTTCAGAGAGAAAGTTCTCCTCTTACCTCTTGTTTTTGTCCAAATGATGAAGCAAAAGGTTGTTTTAAAGAAGCCGTCACAGTGATACGAAACATTTAAGCTAGGTGACCAGAACTTTTTTTTTCACAGTGCGGTTATCACTGTGATTTATCACTTTTTAATGCACACCCAGGAGCCAATCAGAATCTAGTATTCACCTGTGCTATGGTATAAGCTAAAGTTATGGTCTGATCGCTACATGGAGCTTGTTTGTGTTTATCAATGCATGGTAGACACGGAGAATGTGGAGAGATCGGGTTTATTATTTTGAAGAGTTTTGCATGGTAATCATGTTTCCATGTTTGAGTTCATGAGATCATCCCAGAGAGAGTCTCTGCTTTAACTCCCGTAGTGAAAGCTGCGTCTAAATCTGACGCCCGTGTTTCCACCTCTCTGACAGAGTTTGAAGCCAAAGCCCCTCCCCCGCCTCTCTTCCTGCTCATCCTCTCTACCTGTTCACCTGTTCATATCCTCTGCAGCTGAGAGTTGTTTCTCCTGATTTAATAGGAGCAGTACAGTATTGAATATTTCTTCAGCTGACTGGCCTTCTTCCATTCATTTTCTTAACCCACTCTATCCCCGCTATAACCTGCGTGCAGCTCTGTTATCCTGTTATCCCCCGCGAATAATGAAAATCCGCGAATAATTGACGCTGTTTTAAAACTCCCAGAGCCTCTGCAGAGTCAGAACCTTTTACTGCCGTTTGGGTTCATTTCCAGAAGCTGGAGATGATGCAGGGTGTTTGGATGGCATCTTAAACGCGTAAACAATACTTTACAGTAAAGTACAGAGTAAATTGTTTTTCAAAATTCGCGGAATGAGCGCTGTTCTTCGCTTCACGCTTGTGACGTCTCGTTTTCTGCAGCCACCCGCGAATGGGCTGGGCACGAATATTAAACCGGGAATGGGCGGGGGATTACTGTATACAATTTAATTACAATTTAAACTTCAGCTCAAATGAGCATTTCAAAACATTTTTACATGCAGGAACAAACCTTCACATATATCAATGTCTTGGAGACCTTGGAGTGTTGTGTCTCTATGAGGATAGTCAAAACAAATAGTCAAAAATGTTTTCTGTTGCTTGAGAAAGGTAGCAAAAGTAAAAGATATTTTATCTGAACCTGACTTGGAGATTATGATTCACACTTTTATTTCCTCTCGTTTAGATTTGCTTTTTACTTGTCTTTAAAATGGCTTTTTAAAACATCAGCAATTTTTCCAAAACTTTGCACCAAGGCTTTTCCCATTGGCCCAGACTCAAATGTAGAGTTGATTTAAAAATTTTACTGCTAGTTTTTAGAATCTTGCATGAAAAAGCCTGCACACATTGCTGACCTTTTAACCCCCTATTCTTCGTCTTGTCCTTTGAGAACCACAGACCAAAAATTCTGGCTATTCCAAAAATTTGCAATAAACCAGAGGAGATTGTGCCATCTAAGCAGTTGCCCCTTGTCTTTGGAACACCCTCCCTTTGTTATTACAACAAATCAACTCTGAGTTTTTAAAATACATGTCAAGATATTTTCATTCAGAAGAGCTTTTTGTTAACTTTAAACTGCATTTTACTTTAAGTTTTGTTTGAGCATTTCCTATGAATGGAATGATTGTACCGATTTCCTGTTTCTACATTCTGTTTGATTTAGTGCTCCCTTTCACTATTGCCAAGCTTTTTACCATATTTTCCACACTATAAGTCGTTCCAAACTATAAGCATTATAAAGAAGAAAAAAAATCATATATAAGTCACATTTTTGGGAGAAATTTATTCAAGAAAATCCGGGACCAAGAACAGATACTTCATCAAAATCAAATCAAAATACCAGAATAAATAACAATAATAGACTGAATATATGCAGGCTTCAATGCTGTGACACATTGATGCTTATTTAGCTTCATGAAAAAAATAAAAGAATGTTTAGCATATAAGTGCAATGTATGAACAATTATTCTCATAACCATTACATAAAGAACATGCTAACACGTCAACTGAACTCGTTATGTCACTTCAAATCACTAAATCTGTTGAATTCTTCATTCTGTGTGTTGCTTGGGAACAATTGTCAAGCCTGGTGTAAGACTGAACAGCACTTCTTTTACGTTGCTTTCATCAGCAAATACTGATACACACAAATACAGCACCCGCTAGTGGTTATTGATTTAAAAAAATATGTATATATTTCTCACTGCGCTCTGCTATGCATGTTCAAGTGACCACTGCAATGAAATGTCTACGTAAACACCCGTAAATGCGTGTCCCTAGCTTCCACAGTTAAAATATTTGCATTTACGCTTTGCAATGTATATATTGACAACCGTATTTGGGCTTAAGGTACAAAACGCACATCCATTTGAAAGTTAAACCAAGTTGAACTTTTAACAATCAGGACTCAACTTTGGTAGTTAAATATGGATGGCGTTCTGTTAAGTTCACGAAAGTGCCTACTGTTTGAAAATTGATCATGGAGGAGAAATTAATTGCAAATTGTGCCTGGCTTGAATTATGACACTAAGTTTTTCAAACATTGGAATAGAGCTGTGAAAGAAAAAGTCTGGAGCAAGATTCATGAGATTTGCAATGCTTTAATTCAATTAAATTCAATTTTATTTGTATAGCCCAAAATCACAGCAACAGTCGTCTCGATTGGCTTTTGTGCAGATAAATGTAGGGTAAAACATAAAATTAAATGGATCATGAACACACACAATTCAATAGACAAATTCTAAACTGAACTAACTAAACGAAGCTGGGCATCCCTGCCCTTTGACCCTCCTACGTGGTAAGGAAAAACTCCTAAAAAAAAAAAAAACAGATTCCAGAAAAAAATGAAGAAACCGCAGGGGTGCCCACATAAAGGAGGGGTCCTCCCCCAGGACGGACAGGCAATGCCAGAACTCATAGAGAAGAATTAACATATCTAACTCTACAACTACATATTTAAAGTCCAGCAGACGAGCTTCATCCAGATGGAGTCTCAGGGGACGGCTGGGGGCGCGGGACGAGCCAGACGCAGAATCCACAGCCAAGTATAGGAGCAGCACAATCAACATTTTACACGGCAAGCCTCTTCCAACTGTAGGTGGCAGACATGCACCGATATCGAGTAGCAACAGTCAGTGTGAACACCATGGGTTAAACATGCATTCAAGAATTCACAACGCGCATCACATGCCCGTTGTGAATGAAGCATAAGTTGCACCTCAATATAAGTAGCAACTCCGCCAAACTGTGCAAAAAGCTTTTAATTATACTCCGAAAAATGCAGTACTTACTTGCTGCTATTTTATTGTTGCTGAAGAAAAAATTGCACATTTGTGTTTCCTTGTCTGCTTTTCCTCCCCGTATCTTTGCTTGCATGAAATTGGCTATTTGTTTGTTTATTTTTTTTTAAACCAGGTTAAGGAATCTGGTATTCTTTCTCAAATGTACAATGGGTGCTTTTCTCTTTTTTTTTTGGTGTTTTCATTGCCATGTTAGTAAAATCATGGTGGAAAGATTGTCATAACCTGGAAACATCCAGGCATCTGCTTTCATTTGTTGCAAAAAATGTGAAATAGAATTGAATACAACCTGCCAGACACACACAATAACACACACATGGATGTTGGTCGAAATTCCCCATAACAGTCCCTAAGGAAACTTTGTTGATATAACAGGAAAAGAAATATGATATAAGACCAAGACTAAATAAGAAATTTGAAGTTGAAGTGTTGTCTGTAGGTTTTCCACTTCACTACGCAAAGCACACCAGAAAGAAGCAAGACATTTGTTTTCAGATGCTTGCAGGGCTGCAAGAACAAAAACCGAGGTCTTTCTGGTCAGGAAATGTTCTACTTCATAACAAAACTCAAGTGTACAACACCGGGGAAATCCTCATAAGGTCCTCCTGTTGCAGTACAAGCATCTGAAGTGTTGTAGGAATGGACAATAAAACTTAGGAATATAGCAACATCATAGTACTGATGGCAAAAATGGCTATTTTTTAAGAAAAAGAAGCAAAGGGGAAGGGGTTTAGTGGCATTTGTCTTAAGAAAACCAAATAAAACGCTGAACATACAGTAGATGTTAAATGCGTTCATGAGTCTCATAATATTCTTCCTGAAGTACATACACAGCAACTGCTATTTTCTCCTAATGCTGATATCCAACCAGGTCAAATCTTCGGTAGAATGGAATATCATTTTTTTACCCAGTTTTCATGAAAAAAACCAAAATAAAAACAGCTAATGTGTTGTGATGGTCTGTTGCAAAGAGTACATATGCAAAGATAATTACCCTTGTGTTCTGCCTCGTCAAACTTCATTTTTGTTTGCTTCTGATTCACAGCAATTTGAATAAAGAAAAATACTCATTGCTAATTTTCTTTATTTATTTCCTCCATCATGAGAAAAATGCCACAAAAATATGATTTTCATTGAAACGGATCTTTAAAGGGCCTATATCATGCTTTTCTTAAGCCTTTTATAGTAAACAATATGCATATATGTGATAATATATTACCTTTGGCACACTAAACAATGATTTTTAAAATTAAATATTAGGTATTTTCGCTGCTCATTTTCCCACGGAAGTAAGATGACTCATTCTATGAGGCACACCCCTTCGCTCCTTGTGGGTACTGCCCATTTCATGACATCATCCTAGAGTTGGCCTCGAAAACAAAACATGAACATGAAACATGAAACATCTGAATTTTTGTAAATATGGATATGCATGTTGTGCATATAAGGAAAGTGTTTTAGCCACACACCGCTAGCTCCGCAGAGAAAGTGGGCATGTGTGTTGGTCTGGAGGCGGTGCTGACGGTGCAGATTCTTCCTGAAAGGGGCTTTTCTCACTGGTCTACATTACAATGTGAGAACCCGCTTGTTTTCAGGGGTTGGGAGGGGCTGGTGATCAGAGAGTTTTTAAAGGAATACTTAGAGATGCATGAATGGATCAAAATACATTGGGGTTATTTTTTGTGAGAAATTAACCTTATAGTACACTTAAAAGCTCAAAAAGTTTATTTTGCATGATATAGGCTTTTTAAGTAACAAAAAAGAACTGTAAACAAGATCATTTGATAAAAAGCAAACGTCTTAAGGGCCCTCTAACAAGAATTCTAAGGTAAATGGAGCGAAAATGATTTTTTTTTTAACATTAAAGCAGTGTTGCAGTTAATATATCTATAATAATGTGAACATGAAATTCAACTCATGTGCTCATTTAATGATAATTTAAATTAACTAAAATTGTACAAGTGCACATTAACAAAAAGACAAAAGCAGTTATGAACTATGTATTTCAGGTCACAACCAGACAAACCATGCCTTTGAATTTATTAACATAATTAGTCAGCTATTAATTGAGGTATTGGTAAAATAGTCTAATTTCTTATCATTTTTCTCAGTTTCTCATGCATTCTATTATTTTTGTCAGGTTTCTTAAATGGGCTTTGTCTACAATTTCTTGTAGTTTTTATTTCCCAAAAAACATTTCAATTTTATATATATATATATATATATATATATATATATATATATATATATATATATATATATATATATATATATATATATATATATATATATATATATAAGGAACTGAAAATTTAACCTACAGTTTAGATTGTATCCATTACAAGTGCAAATATTCACTTTTGAACAAAAGAGAAGAATTAAAGACGATTAATATACTGTGGCTTTAAACATAGTCTTTTTGAATCAATAATTCATGACGACTGAGATGTATTTTTACTTGCCAATTCACTCTAACAACTATGTATGTAGATTTAACGAACCAAACACAATTAATGTGAATATATGCTACAAAAAAATAAATAAATCAGGTTTTAGAAACATGGATGTTCAGTACTAATCCCTATATGCGTGTTAGTTTGGCTTCATTTGAATCTTTACATAACAAATTATATATTTTTTAGCAGGTTTCACAGAATGAATGTGCATGCAAAAGCTGAAAGACATGCCTCAAAAGTAGGGCCAAACTTGTTTAGGTAGATTGTTTCCTGTGTCTGGCATATATGAGGTATTACTTCAGACATGCTTGGGAGGTTTTCATCTGCTGCAGTTCGCCCCTTAAATCCTGCAGAGAGAGGGGATGGAACAGGAGGAAACAAGAGGGCACAGCAAAAGAGCTTGACAATAGAGAAAGTGAAGAGGAGTGGTGGTGAAATGCTGTTTTTAGTGGAATTAGATTGTTCCTAACTATAAAGCTCTGTACTCAGGTCTAATGGTGATGGATGGTCCACCACTTTGAAACAATAGAGCCTCCATAGTTAGGCAAACACACATAAACCCTTAAAAGTGGCACTTTTAAAGCTTCAGAAGTATACTTATTCTGCTTGATGGGAGGTTTTTGGATTGGTTCATTGAAATCAAAACAATTGAAAATTACAATTTGCAGAGCTAGATAGAGACACTCAGGTTAACTTAGCCACACAAAAAATAAATGTACTGTGGACGACACAGTGTAGTCCTTAGGTCCACGACATTAAACACTAGAGCCATTTGGGTTGATTTATCAAGGAGCACAACCCAATAGAAACAAAGTCTTACTTCACCTTCACTCTAATGCATTTTGTTAAACCAGAAGTTTACTTACATTTTTCATAGAAGTAATAGTACAATACATATAATTAAACTTGTCTGTTTTTTGCACGAATAAGACAGAGACACGCGCTCATGTGAGTCATTTTTCAAAATAAAAGACAGCTTGTATGACAGGATCATGTCAAGAAAATGTGGTAGTAGGTAGTGTGATGTCTGGAGGGATGTAAGTGTAAATGTAAGAATATTTCAAATATTGTGAAAATATCACCAAGATCCATCTTCAAATATCCATAATTTTGACCTTAAATGTTTAAACTTTAAAAACACGGATATAGCCATAAAGTTAAAAATAACTATTGGTAATACTGTGCAAAAGAAGAAAGAGATTGAATCTCTTATGTGGTAACTTTAGCAAAAAATGTCTTCACACAGACAGAGGGTTCTCTCAGAACAAGTGGGAATTACAGCAGCAGTAATATGATTTATGTATGCTGCAATTGCCTGGAAGAGCCACATTTGGAACTACAGGGAAACAGCTGGCTGATGGCTGGAACTCAGGCTCTTGTTTTAGCATTATTTACACCATGTTTTTCAGCACAGATTTTTTGAAATGCAGTGGATAAGGACAGGTTTAAGACTTTTTCTTTCACAGCTCTGTTGTGATGATTGCTCTGCATTCTCCAACCGTTGTCATGCTTGCTGTACCTCAACAGTAAAAATATTAATACATTTTGTTTTACACGAATACTACATATATTTTATGTGTGTTTATATACGATGAATAAACTGAATCTACTGTGGTAAAACCTACTTAAAGTTCCACTCTGATCATCTTTTGATTTTTTTTGTTTTGTTCTTCTAATTATGATTATGCTTAAAATCTGTGTACTTTTCTAGGACATTGTTTCTACAGAGCAGCAGAAGTTCATTAATCGTAGGTTGGACGGTTGGCCCGGAGCAACACCTTCCCCCCCTTTCCGTCCCCCATAACTGAGCTATCTGTTTACACTTCCTCCTACTAGCTTATAGCACCTCACAACCCCAACCTAACATTACTGATGTAACAACAATAGTGAGCAATCGTGGAGCTATCCAGATGTACAGTTATGAGCCAGAGCCCAGTTCAGTCAAAGAAAACCATGATGTACATGAATCTATTTCTATGCAAGGTGATTCCACAGAATGGAGCGTAACAGGGAGCTTGTATTTGTCCACATTACAAATACAATCTTTTCCAAACTGCATTTTTTCGTCTGTTCCTGATTAAATAAATTAATACAATTAACACTAATGCAATTATAAGCTTAAATTTCTTTATATATGTCCTCCATCATCAGAAAAAACACCAGAAGAACATATTAAAAACACCCAAAACAGAGTGGGGCTGTAAACGAGCCTTAATCCTGAAACATCTATAAAATAGACATTATAAATTAGAGATTTCTAAAAGTATCATTTCTGGTCTAGAACTAAATGTAAACCAGATTTCAGTATCCCTTTAACACAGAGTGTTCCACTTTAAATGGAGTATTTAGAGATTTATGCATGTTGACCCCAAACACAGCATCCAAGACTTGGTGCATCCGACATAAATCTGTTATTGTACGGATGTGACGGTGTCTAAATTAAGGCACAGTGTTACTGTGCCTTCCAACTAATTACTGTCTCTTAAGGGGTTGTCATGTTCAGTGAACGCTGATAACTAATTTGGTCTCTTTCTTGTCCTGACATGTCTGTGTTTTAACTCCTGGCTGCTTTGTGATGTTTATTTATTTAACCTGACTTCAGGCTCTCCTAAGTCAATGCTCACACTTTCTGTCACAGATTGCCACATGTGACGCATAGCTGCTGCACACACATGTAAAAATGCTAACTTTCATGAATACAATTTCAAAAAGCCCCCCCCACCCAAAGAAAAACTTAAACACATTCCATCCACAATGGACCATTTATGAGACATTTTATCATAGGCTATGGAATGTCTCACCTGTTTGTGTTCGTATTGCATGTGATTATATCTACCATCGTGGTAGTTTTGATTCATTCCTGTTCTTGCATTCCCTATGCTATTCATCCAATTCCTTAACCCCCCATGCACCTTTCTCTTTTACAGTTGTACTTTTTTTTCCCCTCTTTTGCTCTTGTCAGCACCTGCAATCCTCTTTGACATTTCTCCCATAATCTTACAGCACCTGGACGTTGAGCCCTGCAGGGATGACACTGACATTTTGGAAATGCACTCTGAGCAGGATAGTCTAAATGAGGACCTTTACATTGAGATGCACAACCATCCTCCACACTAGATCACCATTTTAGACCCAGGTTTAGTTTTTGACTTCTGCACTGAAATGTCATCCATCCATCCATCCATTCGTCAATCCATCCTCCATACAGTACCTATTCCTGTTCAGCAGCATGGGGATGCTGGAGCCTATCCCAGACTCTGGAGTTTGCTGTTTTTGGACTTTGAGAGGAAGCCAGAGTGCCAGAGGAAAACTAAGCTATATTTTCTCATTTACTTAAAAAGAAATCTATACCCAACTGACAGGTTTTTGTTGAAGGTTTCATTTTTTATGTCTTATTTTTTTATTGCCAAGAGTTAAAGTCCTACTCCAACCATTTTTGTTCTTTTGCAAAATTTTTCCCTGTCTGTGCAGTTTTTTGCCAAAACCAAAAAGACAATATATATTTCAAAAATTGGTTAGTGCAATCTGTCAAACTTGTATGATTTATATTTTATTATAACTCACCTGATACTACAGTGATTTAAAAGGCTTAATTTTTTTTCAAAAAACGACAATGTGTCTGTTTGGAAAGTACTTTTTATTTTACATCATTTTTTTTACTTCAGCTTTACTTTCATTTGAGCTGAAAACTAGTAAAAATCTCTGGAATTCAGCAATATTGTTTTGTGGTTGTGATAATCGAATGATTGTTATATATCCTGTCAAAGTTCATTAATGCAGAAACAAATGTGCATCCAGAATTTGTCGCACCAGAGAAGCATGTTTTATTAAACATCCAGCCAGACATCAATGATTAAAACAACCACCAAGAACGTAAGAAGTGTCATCACCATAAAATATTTAACAGATCTCTCTGTTCTGAATTGCTGAGGGCATGTGTGATTTGGATGATTGACACATTTCAGATTGGCTCAAATGAACCATGAGTAACAAACATGGCCTTTTCAAACTAAACAGTATTGATGAGAAAACACACAACCAACACATGGCTCTGTAGTTTTTAACCCAACGCTTCTTAATTGTTCACCTTTCACTTCTATGATAATGGCTATCACTAGCTGACAATACAGCAAAGCACCAATGAGATTCAATATAGCTTTGAGTTGCAGTAGAAGCTGTGTCTCGACCGAAGGTTTGTGAAACTGCTAAACCAGGTGGGTGCTGGCAGTAAGTCTGCCCCCTCAGCAAAAAGCTTTGCCACCCAAGTTTTGAGTCAGTATGAGTATCATTATTGACAAAAATTAGAAAATCATCAATAGAAGCTTCTTTGAGTATTAATTATAGCACCTCAGCTACTGCTGTTTTAATATTAACAACAACAACAACCCTAAAACTGATTAAAATATGTATTTTTGATCATTTCACACACTCACACACACACACCTCATGTAAAATATTCAAGCTTTGCCACTCTCTACTATACTAAAGTAGATTCCCTCATGGTTTGCAGTGCCTGTGGTCTCAATAGAGGTAGACTTATCACCAAAAATTGCAAAACTTGGCCTTCCTGCTTTCATTGCAAACTCTGCTGTCCACAGAAGATACTCTGTTTGGAAGGTAGGCACCAATTTTGCCTTTAGGGCTAGATTTCAAACTTTCCTGGTTGATGCTGAGTCATGTCTTTATCAATGTTGCTGGATGTCTGATTCTGCTGTCTTTGTCATCAGAGGTTACCCTTCTCCTCTGTCACCCAGTATATGTTCAGCAGTCTACAGGGGTGACATTTCAAACCGTTAGATTCACATTAACCCTTGTGCTATCTTAGATGACCCCACCCTTACATTGACGTGTTCTCCCTACCATGACAAAGGTGGATAAAGGTGGAAAGATTTCATGTAATCCATGGACACCAGTGAAGATCACAAATCATTGAAGAAAAAAGGTTCAGCGCACTGTCTTGTGGGGTCTAGATGACCCAACTCCCAATGTTAAAGTGCATTGGATAGTACAAGGGTTATTAATGTTGCCAAACTGGACTATAAAGAACGCTATTGTCAATTAGCTAAATTGATTGTTATTTCCCCTCAACCAATCACAATTATAGCTTTGCCTTTAACTTTAACACTGGAGCTTTAGTTGACATTCTGTGGACGCCCTTTCCTCTTCAACCATTTATCCAATTATTGTGATTCCAGTCCAGCCTTGCACTAATGTACAACACTTTACAGTAGTGAGGGGTTTGCACAATAAAAGTAAATAAGATGATAAAAGTGGCTTTTTCGCCATTATGTAACAGTTTAATAACTTTACCGCCTAGGTATCGGCTTCTGCATTGGTTGCGTAAACAGTCAAAGAGTTACAGTAGTTCATAGAGTTTGTGTTATCTAGGTGCCACCGGTGAAAAACATTAAATTTGTGAATGGTTTTCTCTCTAAACCATTCCCTGCCTTCCTACACACCTCTATCGGGAACGCTGCTTTGACATTGGTTACATTGGTTTTGACTACCATAACTCTTAAATGGTTTGTTGGTCGGTGCAGAGCTGATATAAAAAGTCACTTATTGCATCAAAACCAGCTGATTCTTGTTGATCGCATAAATAGTTACAGTAGGTCAAAGAGCGAGTGTTATTTAGGTGTCGCTGGCGACATCTTTGGTATTAAAGGGTTAATTAGGTGATCTGAGATTTATTCACCTATGGTCCCAAAGAAGCAAGACACAACTGACCCAGAGATTATAGACTTATTCCATGCACATCTGCCTGTATCACAAATACTTCTTTACTCGCATTTCAAAGATTTCTCCTCGTTGAAATACATTGTTCTTTACAGAATGACACAAGGTTTCCCTCGCTATGTCGTGGTTCACCTTTCGTTTTGCAGTTTCACCATTTTGTGGATTTTTTTCAATGCAATTTTGCATCCTTTTTCGTCTTTAACGGCACATCTTGTTCTGTTTGCTGATTGGCTGTTAACTATTGTAAATCTTGCTATGTCTCCTGTACAGAATGCCTTCAGCTTATTACCAAATTTACATAAATATTGCTGGCACATCTTTGCTTCATTCTATAATTCTGGACCCATTTTAAAAGTTGGAGATTTTAAAATTTTTTTTTAAAACTGTTTGTATCTGTATAATTAAATGTATAAAGTGTGAAGTGAGGGGTTTTACAGCATTAAAACGTTTGTAATTCTACTTGGTGGCTTTCACCCATTGCAGTTTATTCTTAGAAAGTAACCCCTGAGATAAACGAGTGACAACTTTAATGGGATTGTTTGCTTTTGTTTCTACTTTTGGCTTCTTACTTCTCCAAAGTGACCTAAATTAATGTTGACTGCACACTTCTGCATTGTAGTCAATTAAAAAATTTACAACGTTCTGTGGCGAGAAAGCTTTTGCGTCCCTGAAATATGGACTCACCATGTCATCAACATTTTTTTAGATTTATTATTCCTTTCTGCCTGACACAAATCCTATTTTGAAGCTAAAACAGTCCTTGGGAGACATGGCGCTAAATTAAGCTTGGACATAGGTTATTTCATATGACCCTATATTTACTGGCATTTCCTTTCCAGAGCTTCTGATTGATTTAACCCTTGAGCTATCTTAGATGACCCTACACTTACATTGACGTGTTATCCCTACCATGACAAAGGTGGATAAAGGTGGAAAGATTTCATGTAATCCATGGACACCAGTAAAGATCACAAATCGTTGAGGAATAAAGGTTCAGAGCACTGTCTAGTGGGTCTAGATGACCCAAGTCCCAATGATAAAGTGCCTAGGATAGCACAAGGGTTACTGGCTTCTGCCAAGTGATTTACAAAATTCTGCACCCCAAGTTATCCTGATGACTTCCACATTTTACACATCACATAAAAAAGTCTTCAATTTTGCACCTTAAATGGCTGCAAGTTTCTGCAAAGACTGCGCACACTACTAAACATGTTACTGGTGAAACTGTTCCAGGTGTTCAGCATTGTTCTGTGCTCTCCAGTCTTTAGCACATTTAAATTCACTAATCACCTTTCAAGAGTGAAATCTAATGGCACACAGAGTAAATGTATTCATATGTATATTGAAGTGGAGCCAATAAACATTCAAGCTGGTATCTGTGTTCATGTCTAGTTTAGTAAATAGGTTCCTGTGATGCAAAGGGCAGAACAGGAAAAAAACGTTCTTTGGAATAAAATTTGCTTCTATCTTGTAAATTACACCTCGGTCCCACAAAGATTGTTAATTTTTCCCCCCTCAGTCCTCTCAATCAATCAGTCCATCCCTTCAAAATCCCCTCAGATTTTTTAGTTTCACGCTTAAAGCCTGAGTAGAGCTCTTTCTGTGAGTGTACACTTTCATGTGTCTGTCTTTCCTGCACTCCATCCTGTCACCTCCCTGCTCTCATCCCCCACTATCTCCACTCTCTACACCCTCAATAACAGCCTGTGGTCATGAAATCTTTTACAGATGTGAGCTGGCAGACCTTGTGCGTTTTGGGCTTGTGGGTGTGTGCGTGAGGAAGGTGTGTGTACCGGCGGACCTTGAGACCTGTCAGTGTCTCACTGTGTCAAACAAAGGTGCTGGCATCGTGCCATTCTCTCATCTCATATCTCACCCCCACCATCACCCACTCATCTCTGGGAGTGAGTGGGTAATCTCACTGCCGTTTTATTCCTTTCGGGGTTACCGGGCTGCCGGAGCCTATCCACCCCCACTTCCCATCATTCGTCAAAAACCCTAATTTAACACTGGACGTGACTATGGCGTTGACTTTACTTTTATTGAAAATTTTGATCTGCAACATTGAAATTTCCTTATTGAGGGACAAATAAAGCCATGTCTTAACTTTCTCTAGAATGGTTATTACTGTTACTCCACAAAAACATGAAAATTAACCTGTTGGTTGATTTCAAACTCTAAAAAAAAGGGTCAGAAGCAGTCTCTGTGAATTTGTGTATTGGTGACAAAAGCACAGTGTAAAGGTTTTTAGAGCTTCACTGCCAAAATATTAATTAAATTGAGTAGAGTCTGGAGTTCACTAGCCTACTGTATATAGACCCATTTAACCCTTTAACACTAGAGCATTAGCTCCAGTGTTGATGTTCTTTTGACTACCATAACTCTTTAACTGCTTACATAAATAATGTAATTCTAGTGGATTCTAAAGCGGAGAAAAGCCGCCTTCAAAGTAGTGAAGTCACACAATCATTGAAAGCAGCTGATCCTGTCGCGGAGAAAAGCAACTTTGCGCCATTATCATCAGAATAGGCTGATTCACATTGATCCCATGAATGCTGGAAGATTCACGGTAGGTCAATGAATGTGTGTTTTTGAAGTGTCACTGATGACATCTCCCGTGTTAAAGTGTTAAATAAGCTAAATCTTTTTTTTGTGATGGACTTTAAAGATGCAGAATTTGGATGAAAACAATGAAAGAAACAAGAAATATTGTTCACCCTTTGGTATATTCTTACACAGATCGCCACAATGAATCGGCTTCCTGATTCGCCTGTTACCCTTCCTGACCCAACCCTGTATTTCATCCGGGCTAGGGACCGGCACAGGGAGACCCAGATTTAGGTCCCCTCATTAGATATAGTTTTCAGAAATAACTACTAACAAAGTGGAGCTGAGAAAACCAGGAATACTGCTCGAACTTCCTGCAATACTAAGAAAAAAATTAAATTTTGTAATGGTTCTGCTTCCTACAGATCTTTCTTAGTGATTTAATAGGGCTGTGTGCAATTTATGATGAAGTTATTAACCTGAGGTTGTATTTTCATATCTGAGACCATCCAAACTGCAAAATAAATATCTTGTTTTTGTGACTTTCATGTAAAACTCTTAAAATGAATTTAGTTTGTCCTCAGCAGCATGTTTTTCAATCTTTTTGTTATTTGTGGTTTTTTTTGGATTGGTTTCGGGTGCATTTTTCTTATTTTTACTCATATTTTTCTGTAAGTAAAAAGGCACCAGTGAAGTTTCTTGTGCACAAAAACTCTCTTAAAAGATAGTTTACAGTATGTAAGTTGGTTGCCGTATACCGTCCATATTGTTTGGTAAATACTTAAGTCTCTCCAGCCATCATATTTACAATAATGAGATTTTCTTTTTTTTAATCAGAGGATTGAATAAAGAGTTTCCTTTAACCCTTGTGCTATCTTAGATGACCCCACCCTTACATTGACGTGTTCTCCCTACCATGACAAAGGTGGATAAAGGTGGAAAGATTTCATGTAATCCATGGACAGCAGTGAAGATCACAAATCATTGAAGAAAAAAGGTTCAGCGCACTGTCTAGTGGGTCTAGATGACCCAACTCCCAATGGTAAATTCAATTCAATTTTATTTGTATAGCCCAAATTCACAACAACAGTCGTCTCATTGCGCTTTCGTATAGGTAATGTAAAAAGTTAAACATAAAATCAAAAGAATCATGAATACATAGAATTCAATAGGAAAATACTAATTGAACTAACAAACTGACTAAGCCAAACTGGACATCCCTGCCCTTAGACCCCCCTTCGCAGTAAGTGCCAATAGCACAAGGGTTAGGAATATGCCTTAAGGTAGGATTTTACACACTTTCAGGTAAATATCAGCAAGTGTTTAGATCATTTTGTATTCATGCTGAAATGAAGCGACACAGCACAAACACTTTGCTGACGCTCGATAATAAAAGGTGTGATTTTCTAGCATTACAGAGGCAGCAACTCCTTTTCTTTGGGAACGCTCAAAAATAATGAGGACTGAAGTCAGCCTTCTTACCTCAGTGCAACATAAAAATAGCAAAACATCAGTGACTACATTGTACTAAATATTTTTATGATACAGATTTTTGAAAAATCACAACCAAACTTATATTCTAGGAGAATGGATTTATTTTGATAAATAAATGAGTTCTTTATGTTTTAGTTATTATGCCTATATCCAGTTGGCATCCATAAAGGGGAAAAGTCTAGGAATTACAAACAGCACACCTTATATCCCCATTGTTGGCATGTAAGTGTATTTAGTCATGACTCAGAGATGAAACCTCAGGGTTATGAATAAGTCATGAAAGTTGTGGAGTCGTGTTATGTATTAGCAACAGTGAGACACATTTTTCTGCAGCTCAGGGGTTGGTGGGAGATGGATGCAATTTATTTTCTGCTTTATGCAGTTTCGAGTCTATGAAATAAATGTAATAAAACTAAATACTTTGCAAGAATAGAGTGCAAGTGTAATATTTTCACATGCCACAGTCAGATGAAATTTTTTAAACTGCTTCAAATGAATGCAGGAGTGTTTTTTAATATATTTTATTTTTTTTACTGCAGAGTAAAAAGAAATGTATACTTTTATTAGACATGATTACAAAAATGACGCTTAAAACTATACTCATTGTAATTGTTACTTGAAGATAATTCAAAACATTTTCTATAAAATAGTAGTAAACAGAAAGTAGGAAATATTTTTTAAGTCTTAGTTTGACTTAATTTAATCATGTTTCCTTTGTATGTTAAATTTTTGTGCACAGTTTCTTTTCTATTGTCTCACTGTCTACTTTAGCCTGTGTTGTGCCACCTTAAAGTTTTGGACTTCTATTGTAGTATCCTGTGCTTACAGCATGCTAATCATGTGAATGATTTTATTTATTGATATAACTTTAGAATATTCAACTTTGTGTTTAATACAGTTTAAAAACACACTTTACAATTGACAATTCAGTATGCAGGTCAGACTTGAAACCTGAAAATGCATTTTGGAGTTTAGAATTTAATATCAAGAAATTCCAATCCATCTTCTTTTGCTGATCCGAGACCGGGGCATGAGGGCAGCAGTCTAGGCAAAGGTGTCCAGATTTCCCTCCCCCCGGCCACTTCCTCAAGCTCCTTCCTCAAAGGGGGCAGTTCCAATCTCACTTTTGTTTCAAATAAAAAATTGAAATATTTTCGGAATAGTGGCTCCCTTCCTGCAGCGTCAGATCTGCAGACTCAGGTTTTTAGCTGCTTTTTAAAAGAAAACACTATCTTTTTAAAAAATGTTGTTATATTCCATGTTTTATCATGTCTTACTGTGAAGCACTTTGTGACTTTTATTTGGAAAGGTGCTATACAGATAAAGTTTATAATTATTATTATATTACAGAAAAACATTTTATGGTGAATCACAGTTTATTTTTGACCCTTTTGCTGTAATCTGCACAAAGTAGACTGACCTTCAAGTGTAGTAAGCTACTTTATATCTCTAGAAATGCTACCAAATCTACATTAATAAGGAAATGTAATGTTTTCAAAATACATGACCAAAAGTTTAACATCTTCATTAGAAGTGTTTGTAGCTGGGGTGAAGAATAGTTCTTCCACCCACTCACTGCATTAAGGTTTGCACTGTCAACAGTATCTCTAAAAATGCAGGAGGCGGAACTCAGTCCTTTCTTCTGTCCTAACCGGAGACTGGGGTGTTCCTCTTCAGTTTAAATTTTGGGGAACACTATTTTTGCCAAATACAATTAAAAAAAAAAAAAAAAAAGTAAGTTTGAATTGCGATTTTTCTAAATATTGAAATCTGAATTTTAAAAGGAATTTTTAATCTACGTGGTCAAAGTGATTGTGGCCACATATAGTTCAAACCCAGGTAATGAAAATCTGAATTGTCTCTATATTGTAAATTTTTAGTGTAAAAAAAAATCTATTGTAAATAACATTATTTCCTTCCATATTTATCATCTGCATTAAACAATTTAGCAGAGACAAATAAGAAAAAGCCACAAAAATGTGAAATATTTTCATTAATGAACATTGTGACTGCAACACTGCTATAATAGGGGTTCTCCTTTAAAGTTCTGCTTTAAAATGTGTTTTTTTTTTTTAGCTAAATCATTTTATAACCATCAAATGTCAGGGTTTACTCTGCCTCAGAGCCTCTGTGTAGCTTCAAGTTGAACTGTACTATTTTCTTGATTATAGTACTAATTACTTTCTAGTTACATAAAGATCAGGGCAATCTAAAAAAATTTAAATTTTAGTCACATACTTACGGTCTGTGTTTATTGATGATGGACAATTTGTTTGACTTTAAAAATAGTGTTGTCTCAAAGGAATGAGAAATATGCTTTGTTGCTAGATGAGTCCTCTAGGTTTTTCTCGATTTTTACATACATTTGTTATTCAAGGAGATTGCATTAAAAAAAAGTGTGGATGCAAAATAATAGTTTGACAAATCCATTTGATGCTTTCTGAAGTTGTCCAAAATAAAAGTGGAACCGTTTTCTAATGAAACACACTGTTACTAGAAGTAAATGCTTAACCTTTTTTCAGCAGACTACTGGCTAATAAAGCACTCAGACTGTTTGTCTGTTACAACAACAGGATAAAAAAGTGAATAAACCAAAGAGAGAGATGAAAGCAGCAAACAAGCTTTTTTTCTGATAAGGAACCTCCCTTCGAAATACAAAAAGAACCTGTTGTGTGTTTTTTTTTTCTTTACCATTGAAGTTTGGATATTTGCCATAAGGCCAAAAACACTGATTCATGCACAAATGAAGTCAGAATGAAATGAAGTGCAGCCATGATATTACACACAGCCTGTACTCCACTCAGAATGGCAGTGGATAAAATGTTAGCAAAACTTTGTGTTTTACTGGATAATGACCTTTTGCTATTTCCATGACAGACTGTCACTTCTCTGGAGGACTTTCAGTCATGACTCATCTCACTGAGCTTTGCCAAAGAGCCCATCAGGCCCAGCATCCAGCTAACCTTCCACAGCCTCCTCCCACAGCTGCCAACTCAGAGGCTGTTCAACCCTATTTTTATGTCTAATGTAAATCTGGTTACAGCGAACCATTCCCTTTTTTAGTTTTGTTTAATTGTGTTTCTCTTTTTACAGTCATATCAATGATGTTGGTAGTAAAAGCTTTCATGAATGTTGTTTTTTCTTCCTACAACATTTGGTACAGAAAGGTTAAATTAATGTTACTTCAGGAATACATTTATTTTAAATTGTCATGGCACAACAAAAAGAGACTAAATGCATTCCACATCTGGAACTTTGATAGCATTTACTGGTACATTGGTATTGGGAAGAGTTGCCTTAAAAACAAAAATGTGACTTGAAATGATAACATATTTGTGTATTACGCCATAAAGTTATCGCCAAACCTTTCTATAATTATAATCTTTTTTACATCTGACAGATCTTGTGGACATAGGCCTATGTCTGTTACTTGCTTTTCCACTATGTAAGACCAGATCTTGACTTTGAAATATTCAACGGATGTCTTTACATTATAATGGTTTACAAATTTGCATAAACTTTTGTTGTGATGTAGTCTAGTTATATTTAAACGGTTAGTGCGTCCCACTGCAATGGAACCCCTTAACATCACACTTCTGCCTCAGAATTTAAAAACTAAACAAGTTTCCTTCAGTTGTAAGACGAAAAAAACATTTTCATAAAAAAATAAATAAAACAATATTCAACATCTTTCCTGCTGTTTGTGTGGTATAAAACAGAAAATAGGAGGTGTCCTAGTGGTTAAACTGCACACTGCGGCATAGATTTTAAGCCAAATGTTGGAAAGGCGCCACCATTAAACCTCCTTGCTCAAGGATGCCAGAGCACCTATTACAGCAAAAGTGATGTGACCTCTCTGGTTGGAGATAAGCAGCATCGTCGGCAAAATAACAGAAAGTTTAGTCTTGATCTCCTCAGGCCACAGCTCACAAAGTGAATGTAGATAGTAAAAATAGCTGGGTCTCCAGCTTAGGTCAGAAGGAGTAACTTTTTATTCATTTATGTTATTTTTTACTTTACATTTTTTTGTGACAATGCCAGTAAATAATATTTATGTAAAAAAACGTTTAATTGTGCAAAGGACTGTTTTTTTTTATCTGCAGTGGGTCTTCAATAGAAATAATCAGCAATAAGCAAAATCCACACAATTACTATAGATCTTTCCAGGCTGTAAAACCCCTCACTACTCATTTTATTCACTTTTCTTAGACAGACGTGAACATTTTGACACATTTTCTCTTGTTAAAATTCTCAAATTTCAAACCTTTGCAAAAAAAAAAAAAGCTTGTAAAATGAAGTAAAATGTTTGCTAGCAATCAGAAATTTGCATAACTTTGGCAACATTAACACATTCTGTACTGCGCAGGAGACACGGCACAGAGGAGTTTGATTGACAGTGGCCTACATGATTAATTTCTCAATTTTCAAACTGTTGGTTTTTCCGTACTCTGAAAAGAATGCTACCCATTTGTCACTACTAAATCTGAGACCCTGACTGCTCAAAGTTCAACTGGTTTCACTTTTAGTGCGCTTTCAGTTGCCACGCATTTTGTATGTAGAGCCCCCTATCGGTCTTTTAAAACGTGCGTATTCATTGTGTGAATACAAGAGTTTTGAACGCATGCGAGCGTTTACAGGGACTTTCATTGATAGCAGGCGCTTCACCCCACGTTGCCAAGCCTGGTGTGAACACAGCATCATGTGAGAATGATGACCACTAAACCACCGCACAGCACAAGTTAAAAATTATTACCGATAAATATGGTGAATTATGTCGCACCTTTTCGGAAATTCAACTGCAAATTCAAGGCCTTTTGTTCCACAACAATCATAATAAATGCCAGTAATGTCCTTGAGGGTACGGAACCTGGCTCAGAGGTGTCTTTTTTGATTGATAAAGAAATGGACCTGAGTTTGAACTTAAATGAGCTCTCTTTATTCTGTCTTTCTGTAAACTAAAATCTACTCAAAAAAAACAAAAAACATCCAGAGTCTTTCCGCATCAAGATGGGGGAAATATATAAGGGTTAATGACCGACGAAGTGTGCATTGTCAGAAATTAACGCACGACGTGGAAGCCTGAACCATCCAACGCGAAGCGGAGGTGCGTTAATTTCTGATAATGCATACTTGGTCATTTAGAAAATAAAATAAATATTCAACCAGTTTTTAGTCTTTAATTATTGTTTTTTATTGTTTGGATCGCTTTTTCACAAAAAGCGAAATATTTGGTAAATGGCGTATACTTACATAGCGCTTTCTACCTTCTTACGAAGGCCCAAAGCGCTTTACAGTCACAGTCCCATTCACCCATGCACACACACATTCACACACTGATGGTGGCTCCGCTGCCAAACACCGGCGCCAACCTCCCACCGGAGGCAAGGTGGGGTTCAGTGTCTTGCACAAGGACACTTTGACACATGGGTGTGCAAGGCGGGAATCGAACCTGCAATCTTACGATCATGAGTCGGCCGCCCTACTTCTGCACCATGGCCGCCCCGTGGTGTAGCGTGGCGTGTTACGTGGTGTGGCGCTTTGTCACGTTACCGTACCACCGCTGCCGTCAAGATTCGATGATATAAAGCGATACCTACGCTGATCGTCCCGATGGGTTGAATAAAGCATCAGTTTAGAGAGATAGTTCTCCTCTTACCGCTTGTTTTTGTCCAGATGATGAAGCTAAAGTTTTTTTTAAAGAAGGCGGTGCAGTGATACAGAGCATTTAAACTATGTGACCAGAACTACTTTTTTAGTCGTGCATTATCACTGTGGATGATCACTTTTTAATCAACACCCAGCGGCCAATCAGAAGCGAGTTTTCACCTGGACCATGGTATAAGTTACATCAAACACTTTGCTGAAGAGGCGAGGAGGATGAACAATGTATGTAAACATTCTACACTGATTGAAACATTCTTGCTTTTGTTAATAAAAAAAACATAAAAAACATCATAATTGCCTTTTTATTGTATTTATTGTAGTTTTACACCATATAGCCTTTTTAATTAATAAAGATGGCTTTGAAGTTATACTTAGATTTGAATAAAAAGATTGCAAAAGGTAACATTAATGCTCTTGCAAACTGAAAAGAATTCTATCAACAATGAGAAAAGAGTGTGAATCCACTTTGTTTTTAAAGACATTTCATTACATTTTTCTTGAACATTCTTTTATGAGTTTTCCTTAAATAAGAGGACTTTATTCTCCAATTGAAATTGTACAGATTTCAATGTAATGGGGAGGGCAAACATGCTCAGAGTTGTGTGCTATGAATATTGGCAAAGGAAGGTAGCTTTAAGGTTCAACTGTGGTTTCTGAGTGTCACAAAACAGGTTCACTTTATAATGAGGCAAATCACCATGGCAACTTCTGCTTAGGGAACAGGTCTGCATAAAATCTCTAAACTGAAATTATATTTATCTAGTTGACACCGGGTGAGTAAAATATTTATACAGTTATAAGACTAGAACTCGTTGACGTAATAATGATGCATTATGACATTTTTGGACAATATCTAACATGCTAATTGTTTGAGTTAAAAGGCACAATGTTTCTTGTTGTGTTTGTCTAAAGGTCCTCAAATTTGAGATGAAACCATATGTCACACTAAAGAAGGATATTTTTAATGAAACGTGTTATTTTTGCAGCTCATTTTCCTTTTCGGTAGTAAGACGGCTTGATCTCTGAGGCTCCGCCTTTCACTTTGTGTGGGTGCCGCCCATTTCATGACGTCAACCTAGAACTGGCCCTGGCAGCGTGTCTATTTTTCGCACATGAAAAAATCTGAACTTTTTCAAAGATGGATTTGCATTTCGTGTATATAAAATGATCCCTATCAGGCTAGCTAGTGGGCTGTTCCCCACTTTTATATGTATGAATCCGTTGGATCAGTGAGGAATCAATATTATAACACACCTAAATGCTCAAAACAGTTAATTTTGCACAATTAAAGCCCTTTAAAAGTAAAGACTTGGAAAATGTGTTTAACTTCTTTCTTCTTTTTAAGCTTTCATGAAATAATTGTTTCAACATTCTAAACAATATTATTTCAAATCAATTTAAAATATGTTTTAGTAACTGCCTAAAAATAAAGCTATGTCATTGTCATTATGAGCCTGAACCAAGCTGTGTTTTAGGAATTTTTATAAATCCTATTTATTATACATTTATACAAAAACATGTTAAAAACACAATTTTCATCTAAGTGGGTGTTTAAATCTTCTGTAAGAAATAATTTCTTGTATTTAATTTACAAAACTGAAATTAATAAGAAACATGTTTGATTGCTTTATATTAAATAAATAAATTATTATAAAAGCAAAAAGTTTATAGAAAAATGAAGAGAAAATCATGCTCTGCTGCGCAATAACTAAGGCATGTACAGTAGGAGATGGTAGTGTTATGAGTCAAGTGCTTGACTTTCCGTGTTGAAGCTTAGCTTTGACTGCTGTGTAGTCACCCCACGGCTGTGATTACACTCTTATCCTGTGACATGCAAGCGTGAGCAGTAGACCTAAAAAAATGGTAGGTGACCTATTGTGAGATCGCTTCAGGCTCAACAAAAGCTGCCGCTGCAGGAACTTCCAAAAGGAGTGGTAAGTCAATTGTGTGGAATTATTTGGATTCAGAAAAGAAGATACCGTACTTCAAAGTGACAGAGAACTGTGGTAAAACCTGTTTTAGTATTTTGCCCGTCACATTATTAACGTGTGTAACCTTCAAAAACATGCTCCATTTATTTGTATGACGAGAATATCACTTGTATCCTACATAAATCAAAAATAGTGAAATAATGTTTGTTGGACTTTTATTATTATATTGAATTAAAATCAAATGAATGCAAATGCAAAGAAACAGTTTGCCTGCATGTTAGAGCGGCACAACCCCCTTCAGGTCCTCTGGTGTACTATTTTTATAAAAACTCCATACTTAAAGTTGCTGTTATGTAACTGCTTTCAAGGATATCCCACAGCTGAAAACATTGCAGACAGCTCAGGAGAGGTAGATGCCAGAGGCAGGCATTGTATGGTGATTGCATCAAACCTTTAATGAAGGGCCTATGCCTTTCCTCTTTCACCATTTAATAGTTGGTGTGTGTGCGTGTGTGTGTGTGTGTGTGCATGCATTGGAAAGTGTACTTAAGAGTAGAATTCAGACAGGGAATTAGAACTCTGGTTTTGGGCGATACTAACTCAGGTGGTTGAGCTGGTCACCCAATGATCGATCCCACTCTGTCCTTGGACAAGGCACTTCACCCTTCTTACCTCCAGTGCGGCTCCACTGGTGTGTGATTGTGTATGAATGTCTCAGTGATGGTCAGAGGGGCCATAGCCGCAAACTGGCAGCCACGGCTCTGTAGCTACACCGGTAGCTTTCCATCGCCAAGTATGAATTAGGAGAGAATGAATGATGGATTCACATTGTGAGCACTTGTCTGGAAAAGCGCAGAAAAAAACAATCCATTATTATTATTAATAAATTTAGTTTGGCTAACATAAGGTCATGAGCTGTTTTGTGTTTATTGAATATTGTTTATTGAATATTTTGGTATGAAAAGACCTTATTTGGAATTACTAGATCAGTAGTTTTGAGTGCTAATCATATTTTTAAATTGTAAGATTGTATTACTTTTTCCCGGACATTTTGAACCCTGTTAAGCCCTGTTAAACCTCGTTCACACCACCCCCTCAAGCAGACATTTTTGATAAAAAGTCTTGTATATCCTTGTTTCGGGCTTCCCCCATTTTCGGACCATTGAAAGCAGGTTGAAAGTTTAACCAGGTTGAATTTTGACCAATCTCCCAATCAGGGACTCAGATTTGGTTGTGAGAATTGGAAGCCGTTCTTTTTAATTGACAAATTGTAAAAATTGATCATGGAGGAGAAATTAAATATATATAGTACAGACCAAAAGTTTGGACACACCTTCTCATTCAAAGAGTTTTCTTTGTTTTCATGACAATTTTCATAGTCATGAAAATAAAGAAAATGAACGAGAAAAACAGTGTGTTTTAAGATTTGGTGGATCAGTGTTCTTTTTGACAGCAACATTTAGTTTAAGTTGTAATAGCTTGACCAATATATAGTTTAGTTTTAGTTACACTTTAAGCAGGTTAGCTATTAAGCTACGTTCACACAAGTTCTGCAGCATGGGCAATCATTTTCAAAGCTGACTCAATGTTTAGATATGATCAGAGGTTCTGCAGAACCTTTTGAGGGTCAAGTGTGCAGCAGTTTAGCAGCTGTTTTGGGCATTGAGATGTATCCAGAGTTCAAATATCTGAGGTGTGGCAAAGAATTTGTGTTGCGTCAACCAATCAGAACTCAGCTTTGGCCCATGGTGTGTTGATGGTGTGATCAGCGGTTCAAAAAGTTCAAAACCAACATGGAGATGAAACTGATTGTTTTCCTGAACTTCATGATACGAAATTCAAATTTCTTTCCTCCTTGAACTACTGCTGGACGGCAATTTATCAAACTGGGTCACAGAGAGACGGCAGTACCCCTGAAAGTGGCCGTCATTCAGATGCAGCTCTTGCAGTAGATCGTAAACCTCACCGTAGTGGGAGAGTCTGAAGGATTTCATGAATTCAGAAATGGAGAGGTGATTACCGATACTTTATAGAACGCTTTAAAATAAATAAACCTGATCTTTTAACAGCATTTGTATTCTCCATGTATTGACTGTATGTGGCACATACAGATATAAAGTCAAAGCTCCCATGTACCGATGAAGATAAAAAACTTTAGTCAGTCAGTCAAAGTTTACAACACATCTTTTGGACAAGTATCCAGCAGCAAATTTAACATGCGTCAAAAGAGATGCAGTGGACGTGAATTTGACACGTGAATCGTTTTCGGTGTGAAGAGTTTTTTTTTTTCACTTGTCCTGTCCAACATTTGAGCAAACAGATGAGAGCTGAAGGCCTCTTGTGTTGGACATATTTTACTTTTACAACAGGGGGTTATGAATCTTCTGACATACCAGAGGTATGTCTGACTAAACCCCTTTTGTAATCTGGGCCAAACCTTATTCATCTTAATCATATTTCTAACAATTTTGTGTTGGACCGGACGGAAAAGAAAAGGAGGGAGGAAGAGAGAGGGATGTTAGAGACGGGGGGGTGGTAGGCGGATGTTTATAGAAGGAGGGGGTAAAACCAGGAAGCAGGATAAAGCAAGAAGTTGATGGATGGTTATAATCATTACGGTTAGGTTCAGATGTAATACAAATCTAATAATGTAATACAAATCAAGTCGGAGCATGTGTTTTAGTCAAGTTTTGGTTGTCTAATTACCACATTGTTATAGTTGACTAAAACTCATGCTCCAACTTGATTTGAAAAACAGTAGTTACCATCAAGAAAAATATCCTGTCACAGATTACGTTAAGGATCTTTTATTAAGTTTTAACAAAGCTTATGAAGTTATTACCAGTATTATAATTTTTTTTATCTGATGGATCTTCTTGATGTGGAGGAGCAGTGGCGCTACTCAAAAAGACCAAGCTCCTCATCCTATCTCTAAAGACAGGAAAGCTTAGTTTCCGGTTCGGTTAAGAATAGTCCAGGCAATTCAGGTGAGTTTTTCCATTTAAAGTTGGACCATTACTGTGAAGCTTTAAACAACAACAGTGGAAGTCATCCATCAGTTCTTTTTTTCCACTTAGTTTCTGGTACTTCGTATATACAAAGCATTTTGATGTTGTTTGAGAGAAGATTGTGGGCGGTGAAAAGTAATACAGCCGCTTTCTTGGAGCTTTCTTTTGTCGTAGTCACCTTCAGCCAATCAACAGGTTTCAACAGTAGCTCTGCCCTAACTGGTCCGTTCCATTTTTCTATGAACCTATAACTAACGTGAACCCAAAAATAGTATGATTCCATCTGGCTTCATGGGTCCATTTTATATTAGAAATGAAAAGAAAGAAAGAAATACCTGACTGGTCTGGACCATACCGTACCGCTCAGTGGAAACGATGCATAAGGGACCCTGCGGACAAAAACTCTGCAAAGGAAAAAAAAAAAGTGGATTTCAGGATGCCTTGATTCCTCCACACATCTTGTTGTGTTTTAGTGGTAGTGGTCTTCCGCGTGGTTCACACAAAATCATTTATTGATGCAATCACTGCCATTCTTTGATAAAGTCAAAGTCCAACAAAAAAGGATGTACCTTTCGCTACATTTTTTGTATGTTTTTTTGAGCATCTTTCACAATCTATTTATAGAAATATTTTGCACAGACGGGTGGACAACTCACAACCTTCAGGGTATATTTAAATAATTAAATGGGGGACAGATGACAGTCACCCAGAAAAAGGAAAGAGACTATTTTCCAAAGCTCAGTTGAAAACAATGTAATATTCTAATAGCATTATCTTGTTTGTGCAGCCAGCACAAATTTGTTTGTAATCAACCTTTCTTCAAACTTTATTTTCATTTTACTAGCTGAGACCATTTTCAAAGTCATATCTGGCACAAAACAGAAACAGGTATAAACATATTTTTGATTGTAAGCTCTAAGATGTATGAAAAATAGCTACATTATACACCTTGATTGTTAAAAATGTATTTTATAAATTAATATATTATTTAACATTATGACTCTGCTGTCATAACTAAGATCTAATTACTTTGTAATAAGTTGTTTTATTTGGCAAAATGATTGGATATAATAGAGCACATGCCATCCATCCCTGTGACTCTCTTCTGGGCTGCTGAAGCCAACCCTACTGTTAGGCACCCTGAACAGGTCGCCATTTCGGTTGCAGGACCACACAAGCACACACATCTAGGGGCAATTTAGAGACTCTCTTTAACCTATGGAAAATGTTTTTGGACTCTGGGAACAAACTGGAGCGCCTGGAGAAAACTCATGAATCCACACTCCACAGAGAAAGGTTGAAGTCCGTACTAAAAATAGGTTCTTCTCACTGTGAGGCAAGAGCACTAACCCCTGTGCAATGGTGTAGCCCTCGGGAGACATAATGCGATGGTCCAAATTTTTTATACTCTATTTTTGTGTAATCTTTGAAAACCAACTTTTGGCCTTGCTCCACATTATAATTTTTTTTCCCCACTGTGGGGAGCACCATTACATGAATGGTCCATTTTCAAACTTTTAGCATATAAAAGGTGGACTGAACTGAGGATCAAGCAAAACAAAAGAGTCAGAGATAAGCACGTCAGGCAGTCACAATTTATTATCTGTGTTCACAATAGAACTTGTATGTAACGCACTGCATGTTAGCTGCGTTGGCATATTTACAATGCCTGTAAAAAACAGACTAATAACAGTAAAACATATGTTGCTGTTACCATGCTAACTTCCAATCTTGTTAGGAACACGTAAAAAAACACAGTCCAACACAGCTAACCATCAGCCACATTAGCATATTCACAATAAAACCCAATCTTGCTGGGAACACTAAAAAAACAGACTGACATTTTGACAGGGCACTGTCTACTTCTCAAAAATCGCTTCGACATCGATAAACACAACCAGAATTAATCCATACATTAGGCGCTCCAGATTATAAAGTCATTCAAAAAAAATAAGACTTAGTGTGCATTACAGTGTGGAATCTATAGTAATTTTTGCAATGTGTTATCTGTGTAATCTAAACACCCTGTTTGTATTTGAGAAGTTTGAAATTAGCAAAAGATAAATGGTTGAACCATATTGTCAGAAGTCAGAGCTCTGTCTCCCCCTCTGGTCACCAGCAGGAACCATCTCCAGAGTTCTAACCACACTACAACTCCCAGCAATCCCAGCGCACACTTCCTGGATGTCGCACACCTGACTCTCATTCACCCAATCAATCCCAGCAGACTTAAACTCTGCACTGAGCCTCTCTTAGGCTGCATTTACACTGCAGGTCTTGATACCCAATTCCGATTTTCTGACTATATCCGATTTTTTTGAAGACCCGCTTAAATCTTCTTTTAAAAGTGACCCCTATCCGATTTTTGCATTTACACTGTACAATGCTGAAACTATCAAACATAGACGTTCTGAGGACTACGTAGCAGCATTTCCGTCTTCCGTGGACCTCCTTCGGACTTTTGTCTGACTGCGGTTGTCATGGAGGTAACGCAGCGACCGAAGGAGGCGTTGCCGTGGGCGCTCCAGGATGAGGCAGCCGCACGTGAGGGGATGCGCGGGAGAGGAAAAAAGAGGGCTGCTTGGCCGGTTTATGTGCTCTCGCAGAGTTTTGAACGAGGAAGTGTTTGCAGACGTTGTGCTGTACTAACAGTTTGATCAAAGCCAAGAAATAAATGGTTCTAGCCTGTTCCAGAGCAACGGTGTCCCACTTGATTAGTTACCGTTTGCGTCCCGACCGGGACCGGACCGGAAATAGAAGCGGTTTCTGACTACGGCCTGTAGCCTAAGGCTAAAAGGTAACGGCTACTGGGGCTCCAGCTGTCCTCGAACAGCAAAATCAGTGCACAAAGGCACCTTAATAAGTCATGTGATCTCAGTTGGTGGTGTCCTGAGTTGATGTCACTGACGTACGACTCGCATTTACTGGGGAATATCCGATTTGTCTGCTTACATGGCACACGCAAATGCATGTATCCGATTCATATCCGATTTCTTTCCACATATGAATGAGGCCTGTATCCGATCTGAGAAAATCGGAATCCATGCGCTTTTGTCCTGCTTACACGTTCACCCGTCATATCCGATCTGTGCCACATGAGAGGAAAAAATCGGAATTGGGTCACTTGAACCATGCAGTGTAAAGGGGGCCTTAGTGTGAAGTATTGTTTGTGCCAGCCTGCCTTCGTTACCGAGCATTATATCTGGATATGACCTTCTGTTTCCTGACTCTGTTTCTGACTCCATTTGCCTGCCGCCTGCCCCAACTCTCGCCTGGATCCTGATTACTCTACTTGTTTCTCTGATGTTCTCATGCTTGTTATCGACCCCTGCCTGCCCGACCCTGATGAAGCTTTGTGGACTTTTAGCTGAACTAATAAACCTGCTGTAATTGGAACCAGCTGTTTGCCTGTCCTCGTGACAGATATGTTAAATAAAATGATGGTACATGTTTATTTGCATACCATTGACTGCCCTGCATTTTGTCCTTCTCAAAAGCTTTAGCTTATGCACCATTAGTATCGCATTTGTGAACTTTTTTACAATATAAAACAGTCTTTGAGAAGTTTGTCTTTATCCTGACCTTTAGAAATATTCATAACGAGTCCAGTGGCAGACGTTAATACACAAATCCCTTTGAGTGGGAAGCTAATGCCACATGCATCAAATACACAAATGCAAACTGTACCTGTGTTTTAAGACATTTTGAAGCATCATAAGTGAAAATTAATGGAGACAAAAATAAAGCAAAAGCTTAACTAATAATAAAGTATGCAACTCTGACAAAAACAGTGGTATTGAATTGACAATAGACCTCAAGTTACATCTTTCAAATTTCAAATAGTACATGAACAGTTGGACAGCTGAAACATCCTGCTTTCTCTAATTCTTTTCTTTCAGTTTGCCGTGTTGAACAAAGCATGCAGTAGCAATCCAGGAGGTGGACAATGGATTGGCAGCAGAACTTGATCGTTGAAGAAAAAAAAAAATCATCCCTCTGACTTTTTCTATATTCGGAATGAATTTATGTATGGATGACTCCAAAAGAAACCTTTGATCACTATTGCCTTGGCGCCAACCTAAAGGATGAAAGGAATTTAATACTGACTTTCACTGAGCAGCAAAGCAGCTCTTTGTCAGAAAGACTTTCTCTCAGCAAGCAAAAGAGAAAAGGAACACAAACTCATGCAACCTACTTTTGAAACCTTTCTGCAACTCTTCTTGAAAAGTCACGTCAAGACCCAAAAGAGCTAATTTTGTCTGTTATGCATGACTATATTTTCCCCTCGAATTGCTGCATCTTTCAGAACAACAGTTCACAGTCTCTGCTAAATTTGTAAACAGTTGTGGAACTTAACATCTGGCAGTAACATAAAAATACCTCAAAATCAACTTTGGGAACTGCAAGTAGAAAGGCCATCTACATTTTGACAATAGGTAAAATATATGCTGGAATTCTGCCGAATCTAAATCTTGGATCTAAACCTTGGATTTTGAAGCTTAAACTACAGTATCTGTTGTTTAACATAAAAAAGCCTGCAACCATCTTTTTTTTGAAATATCAGGATTTCTTCATATATAAATAATTTCAATAAACCTCAGCAATAATGCATAACGCTTTTTATTATTTTCTCCTACTCTTTCATTAGTGCTGAGTATTGATAATAGATCCAAAAACATTAGATTTTATCTCAATCTTAAATGGAAATAGCCCATTTTGATTCTGTCATGATTAATATTTAAAGGGTATTTCTAGATACAGAAAAATTTGATTGTCTTTTTTTTGCATGTATAAAATTTATTTCCAAACCATTTTTAAAAATTCAATCAAAATACTTATCGGTAAATACATAATACCGGTGGTGGTACTTTAATTATATAAATATTAATCTTTTTAACAAAAATGGATTGGAAATTAATTTTATGCATGCAAAAAAAAGACAATCAAATTTTTCTGTATCTAGAAATACCCTTTAGATTCAATTCATTTGCTATTTTCTTAAAAAAAGAGAATAATTTGATTATGTATTACTGTATTTTTAGCATTATAGGGCACACCACATCTATTTCATATATAAGGTGCATTAAGCGAGACAAAAACATCAGAGATAAATCAGTCAGACGCTACACGTTAGCTAAGTTAGCATATTTACAACACCTGTAACTCCCAACCTTGTTTGCAACAGACTCATATTACCCCCCATGCACACCTGTAAATGAGGACAAGATGCCAGAAGTCCATCAAACTCCCCCTTGGAGCCAGCGGCTGCCCCCTCCGAGCTGTGGCTCAACAACTCGGTGGGCATTAGTTTTCCGATGGTGATGGGGTGTTATTATTTCTCTGGCGGGACCTTTGGGTAGGCGAGACTGGGCGGGCCGAAGGAGCCACCCGAACGCCATCACAATCCTGGGCAAAATGCCCAGGCTGCTGACACCTTCTGCAAATAATGGGACCACGACGAGGGGGACGACTGGCCTGGCTAGGATTCTGCAGGCGTAGCAGGTCCTGAGACATCTGGAGGATCTGCTCTTGTTGGAGCCTTAACATCTCCTTTATCTCCGATAGTTCGGACACCGGAGGGACTGATTGGGAACTACCCCCAACGCCACACTGGAACCCAGGGACAGAGGGGACGGAGTAACTACGACTCCGTACGCCTCCAGGGAGACCCTCCCGCTCCCACTGCATTGCCTCACCCCTAACCTCCAGCAACGTAGCGGTGGGCTGTCGGCGCACAAACTGTTTTAATTCACGGCGTAGGGCACAGTCAAAAACTTGTTCCACAAATTGATCCCGCAATAAAATCTCTGCATTTGGAACACCACTAGGTGCAGCTCCCTTAACGGAGGCCATTAGGCTCATTAAAGCCAGGGAGTATTCATGCAGTGTCTCACCTTCCTGCTGCCGACGAGAAAAAAATGCCTCCTGCAAGGCAACATAAGAGTCAGTGCATCCGTATAATTCCTGCAGCACTGCAATGACCCTAGCCGGGTCCTCCCTGTCGGAACCAGGGCGATATTTAATTTCGTCGCGGGCCTCTCCCTCCAGGTGATCGAACAAAAAGAACGCCTGATCGGCTACACTTAAATGGCGGGTCCTCATGCAAGCCTGCACCTCCTCAAGCCACTCCGTAAGCCCAATACCAGTCCGTCCCCTAAACATGGGACATTTTCTGTCTCTAGGGACATACAACAGTCTCTCAACCACGGGAGGATTGGTCGAAGGCCCAGCCAAAGTGGCAGGTGCTGCACCAGGGCCAGAAGCTGCTGCTTGTTGCTGCCGCAGCCTCTCATTTTCAGCTTGCAGCCGTGAAACCAGGTCTGTCAAATCCTGGACCTGTCCTTCCATTACTTAAACCTAGAGGTCCCAACAAAACAAAGTCCACTTTCCAAGGTTATTAGGATGCCAAGTTACCTTGCACAAATCACCTTCCTCACTTCCAAGCGGAACCAGCTGCTGCTTCTTTAAAATTAAAAAAATAAATAATTAAAAACAGAACAAAAAAAACAGTCTGCGTGTGACCAAACACAACCACAGAATAATGTAAAAACCACACGTCTCTGCCAAGTGTGCGATCCTGCCGACAACGCCAATTGTGGTCCCGAGGGAGTTTATTTTTCTATTGGCAGATGCACACAAAAGAAGGCAGGAGACGGAGGTACAAAAATTAAAATGATTTTATTACAAAACATTAAAACCAATTAAAAATGGACCCGTTAAAAGACATACACAACAAATTCAGTATGCTGAGGACCAGCAGACTTAAGGGAGGTGGAGGCTCCCAGAGAACAAAGATAAAATTTCACCCCACTCACGTGATGCAGACCACACACACACTGTGAAACCTTCACCCAAGGACACGTCACTCCAAACTGGGGGGATAGCCTCCACCTAGAATTCTGGGCTGGCACCTGAGTCCTCAGCACTGAGGGAGGGGGGAAACAAAGGTGGATCACACAATAAAATCCAGTTAAAACACAGGTCTAAAAGAATTGTGTAAAAATGCTAAAAGCAAAATAAAAGAAACTCTCGTGAGAGTAAGTCCGCCCGTAGGGTGCTGCTCAATGAACGGAGCGCGGCCGAGCTTTTATTCTCGTTGGTGGAGGATTCAGGCGTGACGCCCCGTTAGTCCTCCGTTGCTCAGGCTCAAAGGCAGCTGAGGAGCACCCGGGCCCGGCAGAACCCTGGTCAGGAGTCTACAGGGATTCTGATCACGAGCGGTGACAGTTCCTTAAAATAATTCTAAAATTCAATATATAAAAAGCAGCAGCTGTTCAGCAGGTGGGAGCGTCAGAAAGTCCCCGGCGCTGCAAGAACAACAAACATTACCAAAATAAAACAAAAAAAGAACAGCTTAAAGGCAAGCGCAGGACTTGACCCTCGCCGGCTTACCAGACAGACTGTTCGTCACCTGGGAGGCGCGCTCGATGGCAGAGGCTGTATTTTGCTCAATCTGTGCCTGCAGGTCTCATCCGGAGCTGAAAGAGTGTGTTAATATGAGGCAGCGAACAAACTCTTGTCCTTAGCCTACCACCGCTACTTTACCTGTGAGGCTAGCCGGAGGTGTGAAAACAGGAAGTGGGCGGTTCCAATGGCCAAATGCTGCCCCTGGCCGAGTGAAGGCTTCTTTGCCCTTTATAGCGCCCCATGAGGCCACTGCTAGTAATCCTCTGCCCTACAGCACCTGAGCCAATTAATCCTGCCACATTAGCATATTTACTATACCTTTAACTTCCAACGTTGTTTGCAGCCTATTGTTACATCTAAAATTAAACGTTTCTGTGACTACGCTAATTCCAGCCTTGTTAAAAACATGACAGAGAAAGTAAAAGAAACAGATCTGGCTACACGTTAGCTACGTTAGCGTATGTAGAATAATGTCCAGCAAGTTTGCAAGATGTAAAAAGCAGACTGTTAGAGATGAAACAAACGTTGCTGAGACTACGCAAATTCACCACCTTGGTAATAATACAAAGTAAACACGGTCACACACCGCCACATGTTAGCCGTGTTAACTTATGTACACCCAATCTTGTTTGACTGTCTGCCTCTCAAAATCTATTCATTATCAGTAGGAACAACCAGGATTAATCCATATCTGATGACCTCCAGAATATATGGTACACTGTTGTTTTTTGAAAAAAGTTAAGGCATTTAGGTCTGTCTTATTATGTGAAAAATACTGTAGGTGTTTTTTTTTTTTTTTTTAACCTTGAAATTTAGAAGGTTAGAAACGAATGCTGTAAAAAATGAAACTTTACATACTACTATAATACTGTAATGTAAGGAAGGGTTATTTTAGATATAGGTGTTTAAAACACATTAAGTCTTGTGTGCATTTATATTTGACTGAAAAAAGAAAATAAAACATGTACATGGTCATGTTGTTACTTTCCACACTGATACGCTCTGAATTTGGTTTTGGAGGCACACGTGCCAAACCGGTAGTGCTTGGACACACACAGAGGTCTCTTGGCTTTATATAATGGCTGATATGCTTGGTCACGTTCAGAAGACACCATGGTTATGTTTGTATGTGTGTCTGTATGTGAGAACAAATAGAGGACATGCAGCCTGAAGCAATGAATTCCAATGGATTGGCACTCCAAGGATGCATGCACCTCCTAAAACCACACATACAGATTATGCCAACCATCACACTAACCTGGAGCTTGTATGAGCTTCAGTAATGTTTTATTCAGAACAATACAAGAGCCAAAAGAAAATGCTAATAAAGAAGTTTTGGATTTCTTACATCGTTCAGAGATGACATGGATTGATTTTTTTTCTTTTGTAAAATTGTTTTCTCTTTTGTCCCCCAGTCTCTTCCTTTTTTATTGACAGGTATAAACTGCATTATTCAAAACTGCAATTCAAACACATAAATACTCAGAGGGGGCTTCAGAGCAAATATGAATCCAAGGAACTGCTGTGGCATTGAACGCTTTGTTGCATTTGTCAGGGTCAGGTGCGTCAGAAAAGTATAGCTAGATGTTTGAGAAACTGGCTTATTGGCTCTGTCAGATGAAGAGAGAAAAACTCCATTCAAGCTGCTATTAGCCCTCATAAATGTGGTATCAGCTCACTGGTAATTAAAAGGCCGTATTTGAGAATGCAGGCAGAAAAAAATACAGTGCAAAAGCTGGAAAACAAAGCAAAGGCAGAGGAGAAAAGCTTTGGCTGTCAAACACCAACACATTAAGTAATGATGTCATTATTTATTTGCCTGTTCTGTTTTCAGTCCAATATTTCTTATATTTCATTTTTGGAATACTTTCTTCACAGCCCAGTTGGTTTCAAAACTAAAGTGAAAATGTGAAAGGTTATGTGGTTTACAGTGTTCCCTCATTTCCCTCAGAAGATACATTCGAAAAAGAAATAAAAAAAAAAAAAAACAGAAATAGGTGAAGTAGAATTACAAATGTTTTAAGGTTCATACTTTATTCACTTTTCTTAGACAGACATGAATGTTTTTACACTTTTCTCTCTTGCTTAAATTCTTAAAGTTCAAACCGTCAAAGAAAAAGAAGTAATTAGCAATCGTAGCTTTATGTAAATATATATGGCCTGCTGAACGCTTTCTGAACAAGAGACACGGCATTGAGGAGATTGATTGACATGACTGTAAATCACAGCCAATCAGGACGCAATATCATGACTTTTTTTGTCTAGCTAAAGGTTAAACACTACATGCATGAACCTTAACTATTATTCTAAGCAAAATTGACCTGTTTTTTTATCATCAGATTTTTAACTTTATCTTTTTAACTTTTTATTTGCCTGTAGCAGTGCCTGCAGCCGTCCACCTTTGATTTCAACAAATCATACAAATAATTACAGAGTTCCATTCCTGGCTATGTGCACTCTTTTTGTTTATGCAAAAAGTGAGGTTTAATTGTGGGCACATCCAATATTTAGCACAGTAAATACACAAAGAAAATGGTGAGGTATTCAAAAAAGTATTAAAAAAAATACAAAACAAATTATTTAAATTAATTTGTTAGTAATTAACATTTTTTTGACATTAGGTAATTCGTACCTGTAAAAAAAAATGTGTCCAACTGAAACAACAACAACACTGAACTTTGGCTTAAATGCATTTCTCCTATCTAAAAGTAACTCAACCTTTATGATTGGAAAAAGGTCCGGCAGGTCAGGTTGTGCATCACAGACAGACAATCCTTCATCTTGTTTATGAATAGTCTGTGATTGTACTTTTTACTTAAACTATATATTTAATTTTTGCATCATATTTCAACAGACATTTTTTATGCAAAGACAATAATTTTATAAAATAAAAAGTTTGAGGATCGTGCCCTTGTGTATTTTGACAACTGCTTTGTCAGTTTTATTTCCTTGTTTTTTCATGCTCTGTTTTCAAGTTTCTCCTTTTCATTCACATCAGATTCGTGTTCAGACTCATCACAGCTGTCTTTGTTTGAATAAATTACCCTCTAAGTGTTTGAAGTAAGTGTGTGCTTTAAAGTTCTTCCTTATCGGGTCATGTGCTTCGTCAATCTCAAGTTGCTCCTTCAGTTTATGGATTTTGGTTGTGTCTACGTTTATTTCCTAAACCTTCACGTTTCTACCGAAAGCCTGATACTGTTATTGTCATTTTCCTGCCTTAAAAACACTGATGGACTCATTAGCTAATAGAACTCTGGTTAACAGATACCCCTGAGGAAAAAATTCATTTTAATTAAAAAGAAAAAAAAAAGATTTAAACGCAAATTATTACCATTCATATTTTGTAATCATTTAGTGTATAATCCCATTGTGCTTTTTTTAACTGATTTCAAAGGCGTAAATGTGTATATGTCTATATGTATATATATATATATATATATGAAGAAGAAAAAAAACGCCCCTCTCACCCTCCGCGGGTGGTTTCTCCTCCAAGCTCGGGTCCTCTACCAGATGTCTGGGAGCTTGAGGGTCCTACAGAGTATCTTAGCTGTTCCTAGCACTGTGCTCTTCTGGACTGAGAGGTCTGACGCTTTCCAGGTATCTGTTGTAGCCACTCCTACAGCTTGGGGGTTACTGCCCCAAGTGCTCCAATTACCACAGGCACCACTGTCACCTTCACTTTCCATGCTTTCTCCAGTTCTTCTCTGAGTCCCTGGTATTTCTCCAGTTTCTCATGTTCCTTCTTCCTGATGTTCCCATCGCTTGGCACTGCCACATCCACCACAACGGCTTTCCTCTGTTCTTTATCCACCACTACAATGTCTGGTTGGTTCGCCATTACCATCCTATCAGTCTGGATCTGGAAGTCCCACAGGATCTTTGCCCTCTCATTCTCTTCCACCTTCGGAGGTGTTTCCCATTTTGACCTTGGGGTTTCCAGTTCATATTCTGCACACGTTCCTGTATATTATTCCAGCCACTTGATTGTGGCGCTCCATGTATGCTTTACCTGCCAGCATCTTACATCCTGCAGTTATGTGCTGGATTGTTTCAGGCGCCTCTTTGCACAGCCTACACCTTGGGTCTTGTCTGGTGTGGTAGATCTGAGCCTCTATCGCTCTGGTGCTCAGGGCTTGTTCCTGAGATGCCAGGATGAGTGCTTCAGTGCTGTCCTGTAGGCCAGCCCTTTTAGCCATTGGTAGGACTTCTTGATATCAGCCACTTCAGTTATGGTCCGGTGGTATATCCCATGCAGGGGTTTGTCCTTCCATGAGGATCTGTCCTCCAGCACTGTATCCTCTGCTCTCCATTGCCTGAGACATTCACTGAGCACAGTTGGGGCCTTGAGCTTGATGTAGTCATGCATCTTGGATGTTTCATCCTGGATAGTGGCTTTTACGCTCACTAGTCCTCGGCCTCCTTCCTTGCGGCTAGCATACAGTCTCAGGGTGCTGGATTTGGGATGGAAGCCTCCATGCATGGTGAGAATCTTTCGTGTTTTAACGTCCGTGGTCTGTATCTCTTCCTTTGGCAATCTTTTATTCCTGCAGGGTATGTGATAACTGGCAGTGCATAGCTGTTTATTGCCCGGGTCTTATTTTTGCCATTGAGCTGGCTTCTCAGGACTTGCCTTATTCGTTGGAGGTATTTAGCTGTTACAGCTTTCCTTGTTGCCTGCTCCAGGTTGCCATTTGCCTGCGGAATTCCAGGGTACTTGTAACTGTCCTCGATGTCTGCTATTGTTCCTTCTGAGAGTGAGACTACCTTGCCTCTCTTTGTCACCATCCGGCTGCATTTCTCGAGCCCGAATGACATCCCAATGTCAGTACTGTAGATCCTGGTGGTGTGGATCAGGGAGTCAATGTCACGCTCGCTCTTAGCATATAGCTTGATGTCATCCATGTAGAGGAGGTGACTGATGTTGGCCCCATTTCTGAGTCGGTATCCATAGCCAGTCTTGTTGATTATTTGGCTGAGGGGGTTCAGACCTATGCAGAACAGCAGTGGGGACAGAGCATCACCTTGGTATATCCAACATTTGATGGACACTTGTGCAAGTGGCTTCCCATTGGCTTCAAGGGTGGTTTTCCACAGCTTCATTGAGTTTCCTATGAAGGCTCTTAGAGTCCTGTTGATGTTGTACAGCTCCAAGCATTCAGTGATCCATGTGTGTGGCATTGAGTCATAGGCCTTCTTGTAATCAATCCAGGCTGTGCACAGGTTGGTGTGTCGTGACTTGCAGTCTTGAGCGACTGTTCTGACGACCAGGAGTTGGTGTTTGGCTCCTCTGGAGTCTCTGCCAATGCCCTTCTGTGTGTTACTCATGAATTGATCCATGTGCCTGTTTATCTTGGTTGCAATGATGCCTGACATGAGCTTCCATGTAGTGGAGAGACAGTTTATTGCCCGGTAGTTGGATGGGACTGCACCCTTTGAGGGATCCTTCTGGATTAGGATCGTTCGCCCTTCCGTTAGCCATTCGGGGTGAGTCCCTTCTCTTAGCAGCTGGTTCATTTGTGCTGCCAGGCGCTCGTGGAGTGCGGTGAGCTTCTTTAGCCAGTAGGCATGTATTATGTCAGGGCCCGGTGCTGTCCAGTTCTTCATACCTGAGACTCTTTCTTGGATGTCTGCCACTGTGATGGTTACTGGATTCGGTTGCTATGTTCTTTCCTCAGAAAGACCAGCCACTGGGCATTGCTGTTATGTGCTGTCTGTTTCTCCCATATACTTTTCCAGTACTGTTCAGTTTCTAGCCTTGTTAGGTCTGCTCGGCTGTTTTGACCCTGCCACTGAGTGTACACTTTTTCAGGTTGAGTTGCAAAGAGCCTGTTTATTCGTCTGGCTTCGTTGTCTCTTGTGTACCTCTTTCGGCGGCTGCTCAAGGCTAGGAGCCTTTGTTTGGCAGTTTCCAGTGCTTCAGGTATGGGCATCTGGCTGTATCTCTTAGGTACTTGCTTTCTCATTGTTCCTCTTTGAGCCTCTGTCAGCTTACTCACATCCTTCCGAGTTGCCTATATTTTGGCCTCTAACCGTTGCTTCCATGGTGGGTACTGTTTTCTTCCGTGGTTGCTCTTATAGCCAAGCATCTCAAGGATCACTGTTGCTGAAGTGTAAACCAGTTCATTGGTTTCTGTGATGGTTGTGGTAGTAATTGCCCTCAATGCTTCATTCACAGTTTCCAGTAGACGTTCAGGCGGTACATCACTTAACCGTTGTAGCTGGTGTCGGGGTTGCCTAGTGTTCATTGTAGATATGATCTTGTCTTTCAGGTCAGTTGCTGCCTCGCTCAGCGTGATTGGGGCTTGTGTACCCAATCTCACGGTAGGAGTGTGGTATAACCTCCTCTCTGACCTGTTGTTCTGGCTCTCCCGTGGCATTGTATTGTATCGCTTCAATCTCAAGTTGTGATAGGAGTTGCCGTTTGTGGATGTTAGAGCACTGGGCTACCAGTTGTTTGGCAGTTAGCCCTGATTGTGGGTTTCGAAGCATCCATTCATTCCACATTCTCTGCATGTAACCCCTCTGCATGCAACCTCATTTGTCTGTTTGTCTGTCTGTTTTTCCTATCCTACAATTTTTTATGTATTTATCTTAAATGTTTTTTTTATGTCTTTATGTTTACTCATGTTTTACTCTGTTAATTTCTTATTGATGTTTTATTCTGTTTTTCTTATTTTAACCTTGTACAGCGACCTTGGGTGACTTGAAAGGCGCTTGAAATAAAATTTATTATTATTATTATTAGAATAATATGAAGCATAAAACTATTTACATTAGTTTTTGTTTATATTGCTGTTGTGTATTATTTCTACTTAATTGCTTGAAATAAACCATTTCAAATCAAAATCAAATCAAATTTAAAAATATGATGCAAAGGGGAAATCTGAAAACCTTCATTTGAAAAAAAAAATAAAAAGGAATAAGCCACCATTATATCTGACATTTTCAACTGTCATATTGGCAAGGCAGTACATCTGTTTTTAAAAGAAGACTGAAGTCAATAATATGATACATTGTAAAAATGCATAAATGGGACATTTGTTGTTTCTCCATGAGGTTAGGATCTTCTGAAAAACTGAAAACATTAACCACTAAATAAACTCATTTTTTCAGCTTAATCATGACTCCATGTTGTTTCATTTATGTGAGATCCTGAAACTAAAAGGTCCCAATAGATTGAGCACCAATCTGCAGCTTTGACAGCAGAAAAATAAGAAGGGAAGGAGAGACAGGCCATATTTGGCTTAAGAGTCTGTTGGGACTAATTGATTTCATCTCGCACAGATGTGGCCTCCCTTTAAGACAAGTGGTTTTACTGAATGATAACCGATAAAAACCTGCTACCTGTCATCTGCTTTCTGTACCATTCAGTCAGATAAAATTGTAGGAAGGCTTGACCTTTTGACTGCACATTTAACTAGATTCCTTTTTTGTTCAAATCTCCTCTCTTTAGCTCTTTCCTGTCCAGCTTTTTTTAAATAGCTTTTTTTTGGTAAGTTTGTTAACCTGTTGCCAAGCAGCAGGGATTTCTTTTCAGCTGCACGTTAAATTAAATGCATCTTTGTACTTTAATCTGCCTATCTTCTAATTGTTGTCAATTATTTGTATTGAAATTGAACAAACAAATGATAACTTTGAAGCTGCATGCTCAGCTGCCATGACATAGAGATAATGTAGTCTATTCCTGACCACCTTGAACTGACAGCTAGAAAAGGAGCTCCTGTCAATACAAACAGTTCTGCTGAGTACCTTTATAATTGTGTATGTTTTCTGTTTTTAGCAGGTGCTGGAGTTCTGTGGGAACCTTTAATCAGACCATTTTTAAAAAGAATGGTTGATTAAAAATAAAAGTACACAGAAATAATGTAGGAAATATTTTAACCTCTGCCTGCACTGTGGTGTAGTGGTTTGCACTCTTGCCCGCTCTTATTCTAGTTCAAATTCCTGGGACCTTTCTGTGTGGGGTTTGCATGTTTCCCCCTGTGAATGGGTGGGTTTTCTCCTGGCATTTAGGTGTCCTCCCAAAATCCAAACATATGCTTCATTTAATTAATTGGTGTCTCCAGGTGTACATGTGTGTGTTTATGAGGGTGTTGCCTGTGTAGCCGGGCGCACTCTTGCTGCTCGGCTAGTGCAGCATCAGCTAAAATTTTCTGCGTTGGGTCTTCAATGAATAAAGAGTCTCACACAGGGATTGCCATCCATTTAAGGGCATTTACTGTGTGAAAACAAAAATACAGCACATAAACGTCGCGTCGGGTCTCACTCTTCCACACACACCTCCTCTCGGCAGTCCTCCCAGAGACTCCACATATTACAAAAGTACATATATAGCACACTTCCGCTCATTGAATGGCATTTTTGTATCATTTCAAATTACAAAACATCAATACAAATAACACTGTGTTAAAATATACCCCAAACAAATATAAATCAATTAATAAAAGCAAAAGGTAATGAAATATATCTGATGAAAATAAATGCTCACATACCTGTGTGAAAACAAAAATACAGCACATAAACGTCGCGTCGGGTCTCACTCTTCCACACACACCTGAGGAAGGGGGAGAAAACCCCCAGAGTCACATGTGAGACCATACATGCTAGCTCAAGTCCCGTCAAGGCTAGCATACCTCCGAGTGCTGCATTTGCCCATAACAATATATTTCACACGATAAACAAAAATAGAAATGATGTGAGGAAAGTTTTATCTTGTTAACAACATTTTTTATTTTTATTTTTAACTTTAACTAAACTCCACTTTTACCCAAACTGGTTAGAGCAAAATCTGCTGCTTACCTCCTCTCGGCAGTCCTCACAGAGACTGAGGGGGATGCCGCGAAAAGACAGGAAGTAGCAGCGAACCACCAAAATAAAAGTCTCCGCTTAAAACATTCCCATAAAAACAACAAAATAAAGACAACAAAAGCGATTTTGGTGAAATTAACACAAAACATATTACATGGGCTACATCCTCCCCTCCTAGATTTCGCCAAAATGTATCTAATAGAAAACGAAACCTCATCACTTAGCAAGGGCTCCAAGAAAGCTCTAAGCTTCACAGTCAATTAGATAATTACCTGTCATACAGGTTCAGAGTAGCCATAAGGTTGATCAGACCTTAATGTCTCCTAGATTAATATGATGCCGTTTACACCATACCAGTACCTTGCCACAAGCACACAGATTCTGAGGGATACTTGAATACCATGTATCACAAAAAAAACACGCGATCCCCTGAACTTTCAGAATAACGTCAACAATGACTGAGACTTCCTCCTAAGAGCAAATTCTTTCAAACCCAAAGGCCTCTGAACCATAGTTTCAATAAGTCGGTTGACCTTTTTGCTAACTCTCCCTACTCGAGTTGTGACTACACATTCCTCATTTTTCACCGGATGTGCCTGAGTCAGCACTTCAGAAGTGTCCTTACCAGGGTCTGGGTGAACTAGGTGCAAGTCTGCCAGTGTGTCAGCTTCAGGCTCCAATGAAGATAACTGAGCAAGGGGTGAATTGGAAACATTTTCAACAACCAGACTATCCAAATCATCACCTCCATCCCTCTGAGGGCTCCATTCACTTGGGTATTGAGATGGAATTACATCACACAGAGACTCTCTTTCGCTGTATGGCTCTGGAGAATCTTGACTTGTCTGGTCCAAATGAGATGTTCTATCACCCTGGTCCATCTGACTGCATGAAAACTCAGAGCAACTCATTATCCACGAGCTAGTCCGCACCATGCTGTTTTCCACATCCAACGAGTCAGGTGTGCACAACTCCTCCTCATCAGCATCACAAGCCTTCACAACTGGCAGGAAGCTCACATCCAATAGTAGGTTCCTGTGCACAACCTTTGTTACTCCGTTGAAGTCTTCTACTTTGTAGGTATGGTTCTGTGCGTTCCTGTCCTTGATTGTGTACACTGTGGGGCTCCACTTGTCAGCTAACTTTTTCTTGCCTCGTTCACCATTGTTTGCAATGAGGACTCTATCTCCGATGTTCAAATGAGTGCCTTTGATCTTACGATTGTAGCCCTCAGCTTGTTTGTCTTGTTCTTTAGTGCTGTGTTTTTGAGCAATCCTAGCTGCTTCATGAAGATGTGACATGAGCGTTTTAACATAGTTTTTGTAATCCACCACCACAGGATCGCTCAACACTTGTTTAAACATAACATCAACAGGCAGTCTTGGAATCCTTTCGAACATCAACTGAAAAGGAGCATATCCAGTAGTTTCATGCACTGTTGAATTATATGCAAATGTCAAGGTCTGTATCTGCTGAGGCCACTTTTCCTTTTGTCTCAGGGGGAGAGACCGAAGCATGTTTCCAAGCGTTCGGTTAAATCTCTCTGTCCCACCATTCCCCATGGGGTGATAAGCTTTTGTGCGGGATTTTGACACTCCTGACAACTTGAGCAGCTCAGCAAGGAGTTCACTTTCAAAATTTGTGCCCTGATCAGAGTGAATGCGCTCGGGAAAACCGTACACGCAAAACACATGATCCCACAGTTTTTTTGCCACCTGCTTAGCTGTTTGATTTGGGCAGGGGAATGCGTGGGCCAGCTTTGTAAAATGATCTGTTATGACGAGTACATCTACTGACCGCTGCTTCGTATCCTCAGCACTCCAGAAATCCAAGCACACTAAATCCATAGGAGCAGAAGTTCGAATACTCTCCAAAGGAGCACGAGCAGACGGGTCTGGAGTCTTCGCCAGGATGCACCTTTGACAACACTTCACATAGTCTTTTATGTCAAGCTCCATTTTCGGCCAAAAAAATCTCTGCCTTGCGAGATGCATTGTTCTGGCCTGTCCCTGGTGTCCTGCAAAGTCATGAATAGCACACAAAGCTTTCTCTTTGAGACTTTCTGGAAGAACAAACTGATGCCTCTTCTGTTTACTAATGGGATCTTTGGTGACTCTGTAAAGAACCCCATTTTGAAATTTAAGTCTCTCAAATTGCTTTAGCAAAACCATAGTTCTTGAATCAAATTTTGCTCTTTCACGTCTAGATGGGCGTTTCTTACAACTGACAAATGGCATGAGAGCCGAAATGGCAACATCATTTTCCTGACTCTGCTGCAGTTCCGCCAGTGTGAACATTGGAAGCGAGTCCTGTCCTGGAGGCAACAAATCCTGCACTGCTTGAATAAATTGCACAGCTCTTGTCTCAGCAGCAGCTTCCCATTGATTATGAACATTCAGCAGAGCACTCACATCTTCATCACAGCAACTTAGGGCCGGGTTAGACTGAAGAGTTGTGTCTCTCTGCTTTGATCTGTTAACTCTCTGACATTGGACTTTTAATCTGAAGGTGTCTTGAATACTGTCCGGGGTGGTGTTCTCAGCCTCAGCAAGTAGTTGTTCATACTGTTCAGTTATGAGTCTTTCACCAACTGTTTTAGTGAAGGGGTCTCTGCTGAGGGTATCCGCTACAACATTCTTTGTCCCTGGGATGTGTTTCAAATCAAATGTGTAAGGAGCTAGCTTAGACACCCAGCGTTGCTCACAGGCATCTAATTTAGGCTTAGTCATTATATAGGTAAGAGGATTGTTGTCAGTCCATACTGTAAATGAATGGCCTCTTAACCAATGACTGAATTTCTCGCACACACTCCATTTCAGGGCTAGGAATTCGAGCCGATGGGCTGGATATTTCTTTTGAGAGGTGCTCAAAGGCTTGCTTGCAAAAGCAATGGGCCGGGCCTTTGTTTCGCCAGCGTGAACCTGTGATAACATAGCACCAAGCCCATCTAACGAAGCATCAATGGACAAAATCAGAGGCTGAGTGAAATCTGGATGCGAAAGAACAACACAGTTTAAAAGACTGTCTTTGAGTTTAGAAAGCGACACTTCACACTCATCTGTCCAATCGGAGGGCTTGAGTTTTCTGTATGAGCCTTGGTTGCTGTTTAACTTGACTTTACCTCGCCTCTTTTGGCCAGACGTAAGAGAAAACAGTGGCTTAGCTAGGCTGGAACAGTTTGGGATGAAATGCTGATAATACAACACCATGCCCAGAAAGGACTTAATTCGCTTTGCAGATGGAGTGCAACCATCATCTTCCATCAGATCTGTCTTTGTCATTTTTGTTATCGCATCCACTTTTGTTGGGTCTACAGCAACTCCGTTCTTATCAATTATGTGGCCCAGGAATTTAACCGATGACCTCATTAAGTGACACTTTTTGGGACTTAATTTCAGCTTATGGAGCCTAAGCCGTTGAAAAACCACCTCAAGCCTCATCAAAGCCTCTTGTTCTGTTGCTGCAAACACTAACAAATCATCAAGGTAACAAAGAAGGCTGCTGAAGTTTAGATCTCCAAAAATACTGAGCATCATTCGCATGAAGGAGGCCGGACTGTTGCATAATCCTTGTGGCATTCGATTATATTCGTAAAGTCCCATGGGAGTTGTGAATGCGGTGTACTTTTTGTCACTCTCTGCCATTGGGATATTATAAAATCCAGAGGTCAAGTCCATTGTGCTTAAATAGGCATTTCCGCCTAGAGCAGCTAAGCAGTCTGACTGATGCGGGAGTGGGTGTGCATCTTTGAAAGTCTTGGCATTCAGCCACCTGAAATCAGTGCAGAGTCTAAGACTACCATCCTTTTTCCACACTAGGACAAGCGGGGAAGCATATTCACTCACCGATTTCCTTATGATGTCTTGCTCCTCCATTTCAGACAACATTTGTCGTAATTTCTGGTAGTGGGCAGGTGGTACTCGCCGGTAGGGCATTCGGACCGGTCTTTCGTCTGTAAGCCTGATACGATGCACAAAACCTTTTGCCTCACCGCAATCTAGTGGATGTTTAGAAAAAATGTCATTGTACTGTTCCAGTAGAGCAACTAGCTTTCCCTTACCACTGGGACTTGCCTGGCACTGGTCTAAGTCAATGTCAGCAAGACCCACCTGTTTCAGTTTCTGTTTTACATCTAGGGGGTAGCTGTCCGACTTCTCCTGTTTCTCAAAATTTTCAAGCTGGCACAACCCTTGTGAAAGCAAAAACTCCTCTACTGCAACACATGTAGAAACATCTGCCAGCTTAGCATTCCTCTTTAATGTGACAGGTTTATCAGACAGATTAGTGACCTTCATAGCAACCCACCTGTCACCCCACAATGGCGTGACTACACGGCCAACCATGATGTTACGTGGCATGGACTTGGATGTTGTGGGTTCAACAACTGTGCTACCAAGCGAAATGACAGCATTTTTCGGGAGCTTACCCCAAACCAAGTGTTCTTGCCTGGCTAGCAAAGTCACTGAGTGCTGCAGCTTAACTGTCCCGATCTTATCTGGGAGCTCATCATATTGCCATTGGGAAGAGTTAACCATGAGATTAAGAAACTGCTCACACTCTGGAGAAAGACTGCCACTGGAAGCTAAGTGCAGACAATCATTGGTCCCCCTGAACTGACTCATCAAAAATCTGATTACATTAGTTCCTATAATCAAATCATCACGCTGTCCAGACACCACAAGAACGGGTACAATGCAGTCCTGTCCATAAAGCTTCATTTCCACTTCATACATGCACTTAGGTTTACTCAATGCTCCCCCACAACCCACAAGTACAACCTCTTGAGTTAAGGGAATAGGACCTGAGAGCACCATTTTGTTCAACATCTCCAACTCTGCTTTTTCGCTGAGAGTGCATGCCATGGATCCTGAATCTAACATTCCCTGTACTTCAAATGTGTTGTTCAACTTGACAGTTGTGTAAAACAGTTCATCATAAGAACCCAATCGCTGCGTGTTCTGCACAATAAACTTAGCACCAGCTGGTGCTACACTGCAAGCTTTAACGTAGTGTTCTTGCATATCACCACTTTCGAGGGTATTATTACGAATGCCCACACATTCCCTCACCCAATGCGGGCCAGCTAGTTTAAAGGCGGGGTGTTCTGCTGGGTGGATGTGCCTGATTTTTGGGTGGCTTTATCGTTAGGGCAGTTCCTCTTTATGTGGTTTGGTTCAAAGCATGCTAAACACAAGCGCTTTTGTCTGCAATGAGCAAGAGTGGAGTGCTCTTGGGACTGGCAAACTCTGCATGAGCGTCGCTGAAAATGATCAGGTTTGATAGAATCAGAAACTGCATGGTTATTCTGTGATAGTGCACGATCAAAAATAGTCATTAATGTCTTTAGACAGTCGTCGTTACATGAGGGATTAAGGTTATCCTTCTGTTTGACTGGCTCTGCTGGAGGAGTTGCACTTTCTGACGGGCTGGGTTCAGGCATTTGGACATGAACTGTAACAGGACGAGTGTGTTTATGCCTAGAGAGGGCCTGCTCTTTTCTTTCAACCTGGAAACGATCAATGTGCTCTTGGACTTCACTAGCAGTCCATTTGTCTGGGGCTTTGAATCTGAAAATGGATTGAAGTGTGGGATCCGGGCAGTGTTTAACAAACATCATGGTTGCCTCCTGACAAGGGTCTTCCATGTGCTTCCCTAGCCGCTTTATCCCCTCCTCAGCAGCATCTACAGCTTTATTCAGTCGAAACCAGTACTCAACTGGGGCCTCTCCTGGCACCGGGACTGTGCTATAAAAATCGGCCATTGGCATACATGAGTACGTCACATCACTGAAGTGCTGTCTGAGAATGTCATAGATGAGTTTGGGATTTTCCTGAGGCTTCATGGATGGACTGCTGTGCAGAGTTATCCTTACCACATCTTTAGCTTTGCCTGTTAGCTTAGACATTATTTCAGAATGCTGTTCACCAAGAGGTATGGTTCTTTTTCTGAAATAAGTTTCCATTAACTCTTGCCACTCGCACACTGTGTTCTTGTCCGCACCATCTCCCCTGAAGACTGGAGGCTCTTTCGCATCTGGTTGGAGAACAAATTTTGCACCGGACAAATTCAGGTGACTGGGATCACTAAACGGCTGACTCACACAACTCTGGGCAGGTGTCTCATTCAATCCTTGTCCCATCTCACTTTTTAACTGATCCTTTATAGTCTGCCCTACCTGCTGAGCAATATGCGTTATCAACGAGTCTAAACTTGAGTCAGTAACAACAGGAAAACTTGAAACAGTTTCATTTTGGTTAGGGCCAGTAGGTACACTCCCCAAGATGCGGGTGGAACAAAAGGCTGGTGACGTAGTATCTGCATCTCTGACCGGAGTTTGGAGTAACTCACTCATACGTCTCCCTCTACCCACACCGAAAGAATATGTCTGAGTAGGAACTTTTGGTTTTCCTCCCTCATCATCAAAAAATGCCATTTTGAAATGTAGTAATCAAATTACCTGAAGTTAAACAAAATACTGTACAAACTCTTAAACCCAAAAAGAAAAGTGTCTGGTAAATAATTCTTTGCTTAAGTAGAAAATAACCCCTTTTGGGGCGCTCTGCAGCAACCTCTGGTGACCAAGCTGGCGTTGATCCACAGCTCCAGGAACGATGTAGAACCACTCTGAGCGGTGTGGATCCGGGTCACGGCACCAATGTAGCCGGGCGCACTCTTGTTGCTCGGCGAGTGCAGCATCAGCTAAAATTTTCTGCGTTGTGTCTTCAATGAATAAAGAGTCTCACACAGGGATTGCCATCCATTTAAGGGGATTTACTGTGTGAAAACAAAAATACAGCACATAAACGTCGCGTCGGGTCTCACTCTTCCACACACACCTCCTCTCGGCAGTCCTCCCAGAGACTCCACATATTACAAAAGTACATATATAGCACACTTCTGCTCATTGAATGGCATTTTTGTATCATTTCAAATTACAAAACATCAATACAAATAACACTGTGTTAAAATATACCCCAAACAAATATAAATCAATTAATAAAAAGCAAAAGGTAATGAAATATATCTGATGAAAATAAATGCTCACATACCTGTGTGAAAACAAAAATACAGCACATAAACGTCGCGTCGGGTCTCACTCTTCCACACACACCTGAGGAAGGGGGAGAAAACCCCCAGAGTCACATGTGAGACCATACATGCTAGCTCAAGTCCCGTCAAGGCTAGCATACCTCCGAGTGCTGCATTTGCCCATAACAATATATTTCACACGATAAACAAAAATAGAAATGATGTGAGGAAAGTTTTATCTTGTTAACAACATTTTTTATTTTTATTTTTAACTTTAACTAAACTCCACTTTTACCCAAACTGGTTAGAGCAAAATCTGCTGCTTACCTCCTCTCGGCAGTCCTCACAGAGACTGAGGGGGATGCCGCGAAAAGACAGGAAGTAGCAGCGAACCACCAAAATAAAAGTCTCCGCTTAAAACATTCCCATAAAAACAACAAAATAAAGACAACAAAAGCGATTTTGGTGAAATTAACACAAAACATATTACATGGGCTACACCTGCATCAGTCTGGCAGCCTGTTCACGGTGAGTCCCACATTTGTCCAACAGTTGCTGGGCTAGCTCCATCAGCCTGTGATCCTGAAAGGGATTAAACAGGTTTTGAATATGGATGGATGGATTGTCAACCTTACATTAAAAATCAGCAGGAAACAAGTTCAGATCTTTTGGATTTTAGTAAACATTTCTACTCTTTTTTTTCCAAGAGTCGTAAAATTTTGTGCCCACAGAACTGTTTAGGGTAGGGTAGCTTATGTCAGGATTTGTTGTCTGTGTTTGAATGAGTACTTAAGTGCATATTTGATTTATAATTCCCATTGATGTACAGTATCTGGAATCCGATTGACACTGAAAGGCTTCCTACTAACAGATCAATGATAAAGTGGATGTTAGCTAATTGGATGACCATATTTAACATCTTGTTGTGGCATTTTTCCGTTGATGGAGTAAACATGAATAAAATTAAGCCCCATAAATTGCAATTTTTTGAGTTTTTATCAAGACGTGAGTTAAGAGTAGACAAAAAATGCTGTTGAAAAAGCTTGTAGCTTGGGCGTAGAAGCCACAAGCTCCCTGCGTCGCTCTATTCTGATGCATGCACTTGTAGACGACTGATGTAGATCCATGTAAGTCTTTGTTTTCCTCGTCTGGGCTGGCATCTGGCTCAAAACAGTAAAGCTGGATAGCTCCTATTGCTCACCATTTTTGTCCACTGGTAATGTTAGGTTGGGGTTGTGAGGGGCTGTAAGGTAGCAGGAGAGTGCATAAATAGATGGGCGACGGGAAGTAGGGGAGGGCCTGCTCTGCACAAACAGTCCTGCCCACAACTCAGAGAAATTTCTAATGAGTTACTGCCGCTCTGCAGAAACTGTGTCCTAGGAAATGACATACGTTTTTTTGATTTGGCTAAAAACGGCATAATCGCAATTTAAAGACCACTGAGAATGCTAAGAAGATAGATCAAAAGATGATTGCAGTGGCACTTTAAGTAGTTGACTTCACCACACTTTTTATTAATAAGACAGGTTTACAAGCTTGCTATGTCACCTTGAAAATCTGTACTTTTTAGCAGAGACCTTTTTAAAATGATATAAGCAAATTAACATTTTTTTTTTATTATTCTCACATAAAACCAAATGAACTTGCTTACTTTGTGAGTTGAATAACACAAATGACTTTAGAATGACAGAATAATAAAAATCTCAGACTGGTTTCATTGGAAAAACCGATTTGATACTTGTCTTTAATATGGACACAATATTGGAACTTCTTGGTTAAAAAAGGTCTGAATCAACCCACAACTACAGATGTGATCAGAAATCACAGCTGTGATCAAAGGTCACATGCAGCTAAACTCACAAGAAGATCTATCTCAACAATCTGATTGTCAGATGAGATTGCGGCTGCTTCTTTATGTGAAGACACCAGTTGTGTGCAGGAGTCTCGGTTAAAGAAGTCTCCTTGTTTTCTGCAGGTGGTCTGATCTGGATGATTCAAACTCCTAGAATATTATGCAGTGCCTCTGCAGCAGAGGGATGCTCAACAGCGGTGGATGTCCAGGAGGCAGCATGTAATCTGACAGACAACTTTGGTGGTGGTACATATGATTCTCCTCAATGCTGCTAGACAAGCGGTCCTCAGAACTTAAACTAGGACATGTTTTTCTCAGGGTTTTGAAAATCTTTTGTTTTTTTATTTTATGATCAACTAATACGAGGACATAATGTACCCTTTCATTTAAGAAGCCTCTTCCAGTTACTGTCAGTTGTAGTGAGTGAATGGAGATCTACCTCTATGTTTCTGTTTCTTAACAAAGTAAAAATTCTACACAGTTTCATCCACTTCTTTAGACAGGGTTCCTTTTGACCAGATAAATCCAAGCATTGTATCAGAAATATTAAAGCAAGAAAAAAGTAATGGTAGACAAAGGTGCACCATGCAACAGGAAAACCATGTTCTTGTTCCATTTATCTGATGATGGAGGACATACATTAAGCTTAAAAGCATTTCTAGTACCGGTATTTCATTTTCCAATTGTTGCAGGAGCAGAAGAAAAAGATGCAGTTTGACAAAGAGCTTATTTGTGACGTAGAGAGCTCTAGAAACGGGGGAAGGGAGGCGGAGTTTCTCTGCACGCAAATAATCCACATTGTTTGAAGTCCAGTGTAAAATGTCCTTGGTCAGTAATGGTTCGAGATGCAAAGTTATCTGCTGGTGTTGGTCCATCGTTTTTTTCTTAAGTCTAATGTCTGTGCAACCTTCTGCCAGGAAATTCTTGGCACAAACTGCTGCCTTCCGCTGTGAAGCTGCAAGGAGATTCTTATTTTAATTTCCACCAGAAATGGACAACTGTCTAAACTGCAAAAGTAACCAGCAGCTGGTTCAATGACCATTAGTTTTACTGAGCTCTTTTTGCCAAAAAAAATTATGAACCCAATAAAGCAGAATTCATGGTGTGTTGAGAAGAGGAAGATGACAGAGACTAGAGCAGACAGCGTAGATGACCTGAAGGCAGCTATCAAAGCAATTTGAGTTTCCATTACATCCATGCAGTGCCAAAGGTGGATCACCCGCATCCCACTGCTTTTGGTGCCATTGAAGACCTTTTCTAACATTTGGGTTGCGTGGTGATTCTATATAAGATACAACTCTCACTTTTTTGAATTAAAGGAAAAAACGTTTTTTTAAAATTTTTTAAGATACATTCTAAAATAAATAGGTTAAAAACTATAATTGATTCCAACATGTAGGCTGTTCATCAAAACTAATAGAAGCATCCATCAGGAAGAGATATTACACCCTTCTGATACACACCTCCTTGAAGCACAATCAGAAAAGCCTGGAGATAAAAGGGATGTCAGTCCTTACAGACAGCAATTTAGTTCAATTGCCACCCCCAAAGTAGTGGCCAGCAGGAGAACTTTTTTGTCCGCTACCAGATGCTCTTTGAAATCCAGGACATTCCAAAAACAGAATGTGTACTGATGTTGCTTCCACAGAAAAAAGATATTGATTTCATGTAGCTGTCACAGCTTCACACATCTCTTTAGTTTGTGATAGGTTCAAGTAAATTGGAGCCTGGTTTCCTTCAAATGTAAGTTTGGTGCAACAGCTGAAAAAATGATTAAAGCAGTGATTGGTTGACCCTCGCCGCCCCCTTTTGACCCGCCCTCAATGGCTGAGCATCCCCTTCTACCCTTCTGCCACTGCCGTCCTGGTCAAAGCAGCATGTGAAAAGTTTGCATGCTGTTGGGTTTATCTCCATGGCAACCATTTTATTTTTGGTCACCTGGGGGTGACGAACAGGTCTATATAGTTTTTTTAGAATAATAGGCAAAAGTGAACTTGGTTTTCCTTGGCAACTGAAGTTTTTGTTAGCCACACCCACATTGCTAATATGTTGCTATCATATTGTTTCATTCATAAATTTGTATCTGGTTTGTTTGTTTTTGTTTTTTCCAAGACGGCAGCCTTGGAAAAATGGGATCATTTTATAATGGAAATGCTCAAAATACCAGACAGGTCTAGAATGTAGCGTACAGCTCAGTGGAAACGAGGCATTAAAGTACTACCTGTAAAAATGTTTAGAAAAACTAGGAGTCATTCTTGTTAAGTCTACTTTTTAGGTTATAGTAACACAGCAAGATGTATCCTACCAATCTTTTAAAGCACAATCGTTGAGCTCTTAATCAATGTCACGTACAGTAGGCCTATGCTTATTTTTCTTTTTAAACAGTGCATTTTCTTCCTAGTTTAAGAGACTAGGTTAGCATAGAGTGTTAAAACTCAAAAAAATATTTTCACTAATCCTTTGTCTTTTCATTATCAGCTCCAAAAATAAGTTAATCATTGTGGTGAGTCTTCAGTGATTTGCAGCAACTGCATTTTTTCATATTGTTGAGCGAGCCTGAGCATCTGTGTGCACTGGCTTTAGCCACACAAACAGAGAACAAAGTGAAGACAGTAGACAGACACTGGATTGCTTGGTACAATTGATGATCTTCATTTTTGCATGCATTAATTTTTTGATGGCATAGGCAGAAAATTCAATCTAAACGATACCTAAGTACATTACTAAATACAGCACAAAACATACCATTACACCCTTTCAGAGTCTGGGGGAGTTATGATCTCCAAGCTTAGTTTATATCACATGCTTGTTTATTTCTTCTATACAAAAAATAAGCCAAGTAATTGATTATAAATTCTGGCACTCACCGTTTAGTGATTGGTTCTTTTTTTTTTGCCACTTGCACTCACTGTGTGAGACCATACAGCTTGTGTTGCCTCTAGGATGGAAATTATCTAAAGGCTGTGTCACACAGCCACTTCGTATATTTTGCGCTATTTCCACATATGAAGTTTTGGTCTTTCATGATACAACCGTGATATACGTAATTCAAGGGGTTTCTTGCGTTTTTCATTGGTTGATGTGTGCAGATGTCGGTCGAGGCTTTCAGCCGACAGGTCTTTAAGTGAATTTTTAGCTGTTTATGTGTATGCTACGTAGTTTATGAATAATTATTACATAAATCTTGCGCAGTTGTGTCATTTTTGCAAGATGCATACACAAATTTCTGGATTTTCATGACCGCTCCACGTATGTCTAACAGACCTTTCACGTGTCTACCACCGATGTATAACTTTTATATTGCATATACAGTACACATATCTTGTTACAATGACGTAATTGACGCACAGTTCATGTTTTACATTGATGTACGTGTTGTTTGCGTGGCTTATTTGTACTTCTGTGATTATAACAAGGATCATTTGTGATACATGTGTTAAATGTTCAGTAAAGACCAAGTGTCCTCACTTTTTCCACGTATTTTCACATATGACCAATTTTCCTCTGTGCAATATACACAAAATGTGCGTAGTTGCTGTGTGACACACATCTACTTATGAACTCCTGATGATTTAAACTACATTTACACATCAACTTGGAAAATTGGCATTAAAGGTTTTGAATTTTAATTTAAAAGTAATGATTACTCCTATGCAAATAATTACGATGCTAAAATTAACAGTAATATTTCTTCTACTGTGCCAGATTTGACTTGTTTTTAGCATTGACAATCATAACCGACATTGTGTAATTTGTTATAGAGTTTACTGCTTGACAAATGTCTTTTTTACTCAGGCTGTAAAATGGTCTGTAAATTAGCATATCATTACTCAGCACTGAAACAGCATATTACTATTTATTGAAGCATTCTTTCCAATTATCTTGGGATCATAAGAAATTCTCTTCCATGTCACACGGCTGAGACCAGTGAGTCCACAGCTTGTGTTCTATTCATCACTCCACGGCCTCCCCCTTTTGAATTTCAGGAGCGTTCTCCTATTTCACCGTCACTGCAAATGGTGTTTTTGTTACTTACTGATCTTTAAATTGCAAAGGGAACAGGCAGGAAAACATGACAATTTTGATTCAGCCTGCTGTTCACTCCTACATAAGAGTGTCAGGTCCAGTACCATAGTTCAGGTTGTGGACCAGGACACTAATAAGTGAGGCTTTCAGATTATGCTCTCTGGAGAATGAGATATGGGAGCGATAAATCAATATGAACAGTATTTCATAATGAAATTCATGTCTTTATATCTAAAGTTCCTTTATTGATCCACGTCATTTGTCAGGTTTGAAAGTTTAAAGTGGGACAAGGCAAAGTGAGCATTTCCTAAGGTTTAACAAATACAAATTTGTATTTGCTTGCCAGTAAAGCAAAATAAAAAACATACACATATTCTAGATACTGGCCTGTATTGATATGGTCTGCCAATGCTTTGATGGGTTTCCTGGCTTACTTCCAGAGTCGAACAACATGCATGTAAAGTTGATTTGTGGTTCTAAAGTGCACATGGTTCTTTGTCGTATTTGTCTTTGTATAGCCTTGCAATGTCCCACTTCTCTCCAAATGACAGATAGGACAGGTTAAATGGACTAGGTTCATGTTTGACAAAATTCTCTCAATGACAACAGCCAGTCTTAGGTTTTCTGTAGCTGCTTTGTGACAGCTAATGTATGGTACTGGCCTTGTTTGTGGATAAAGCATGAACATTCTGAAGGTTTTTCTGTCAAAAGTTACCATGCAATGCCTCTAAATGTAAAGGATTATAGCAAAGATTTTGATTGTAACAACCATATTGTATGTGCAATTATTTCAAGTGGGTTAAAAAAAAAGGAAAAAAATCCGTATGTCACACATTAGCATCTAACCTACTTACTTACCTTTGGGTGTTGTTTGAATGTACCACCTTTTCGCCTAAATACCATGCCCATTGAAAAAATGTGCAAACATTTTTGCTCTACAGGGTAACCCAGCACACTTCAACCTTGATATTTCATGTGCCCACCTGCGTACCCCGTAAAGGTTTGCCTATCTGCAGACTGGCAGTCAGAGGTGAACAATAGGCTGGCATCGGCTGGACGTCCATCTGAAGAATATATGGAGTGGCTGATGAGGAGCATATGAGGAGCAGGTGTGCTCAGGCATTTGAGGAAAAAATGCCCACAGGATCACAACAGCATGTTAAAAAGATGTTCTAAAAATACAGTTAATAGCCTTAACAACTGACAGACTTTTCTCTGACTCTTCTGTCTCGTTTGATGTGCATTATAGTTCAGTAAAAATAGACCCTTGTATGACCATTTGTTAATCTATTACGCCATATAATACAAAAAAATACAGAAAGTTTATTTGTTAAACATTTAAGTTTCTGCCACAAGTCTCCTGCATTTTGGGTTCTATGCCACTAATAAGATCCACAATTTATCTGCGAAACTATAAAGAGTTATTTAGACATTTCAAAAACTGTTTAAATGAAAATTTCACACAGCCATTGGCCATGTCCCATCTAGGAGGACATGAAAGAGACAAACGCTATGTTCATACCGGTCTCTGCAACACACATTCAAGCAACTACTTTAAATGAAAAGTCAATATAAATGTGTGTTTCGGGCTTCCGCTTTCAAAACTCTGACATTCATACGTCCCTACAAAAGTTGTTAAATTCATTTTTGGGATTTATGTACAAAAAGCTTGGCCAAGTCCCTGAAATTCCCCTGAATGCGAGTTGAAAGTTAAAACTGTTGAACTTTGACCAATCAGGGACTCGGATTTGGTTGTAACGTCCTTTTTATTTCGCAGAAGCGCCAACCATTTGAAAACTGATAACAGAGGAGAAATGAGTAATTGCAGTTTGTGCCCGGATGGAATTCAATGACACCCAGTCTTTGATATTTTTTGGGAACTGAGCTGTGGAAGAAAAAGCCTAGGGCCAGATTCACGAAATTTACACCGCTTCCACATTTTACACCAAGCCTCTCCCAACTGTAAGTATATGCACTAGTATCGGGTAGCAACAGTCCAGTGTGAACTCTGTGAATGAGAGAACAAGGCACAGTGTGAATTGCACGTTCTTGAACAGTCATCACTCCCGTTGTGTATGAAGGGTAACACAACATTATTGGAACATTACTTATAAGAAAAAAAAAAGGCAGATTGCTGACTGTAGCGTTAAGAGAACAAGAAGCAGTTAGACGGATGAAAAATCAGTGGAAGGAAAGAGAATTTTTCAATGATAAAATCATCAAAACATGCAGGTATGTACTATGCAAGCAGATGAGAGTAGAATTTCTTGAGATTGTTTTGGTGGAATGGACCTGCAAAATCTCTGTCTGTCACTGTAGGGCAAACAGGGTCCAGGGTTGATGTCAGTTTAGCAAGGACCTTTATGTCTTCCACATCCTTGACTACTTCCAGGGCGCAGCCTGGAACATACCTGGACTTCTTTAAGACTTTGTCGTGCTTCTTCCTTTCCCTCTATGTGATACTGCTGCTCCAGCCTTATTGGTCAGCCAGTTCCTGACATTCTTCATATCTCAAAACAAACTATAAGAAACTAAAATAAAAGTAAACAGGGTTCAGTAACAAAACATATATTTTTAGGAGGGACTTTACTGTATATCCAAAGATGAACGCAAACTGTAAGTCTGCAGTGGTACAGTTTATTGACTTTGCATAGGACCTGGACTGAGTGGGTCCTCCCAATCGCATTCCAAACAGGAAGTACCCATTAGCCAAAATCCCATAGACTTCTATTGAGAAACAGTTGTCACTCAACCGTTATATTTGTCAGAACAACCATTCTTTCTCTGATACATTTATTTATAACATCCTAATCCTATTTTCAATGACAATTCTTTCTGGAGTGCAAGTTATTCAAGTTATAAACTGACCAATCAGATGCATCAATAAAAGTATGGTCTCACCGTGAACATTCGAAGTGTTTGAATGATTGATTCTGCTGAGCCCACTCAAACCAGTTACTACTTATTGACAATTTCCAACATGGCGACCTCCGTATTAGGAGAAAATGGCAACTGAATTGACGTGAAGCTTTAAGTAAGCCATTTTCTATGGGGGAAATGACACTGACTCAGTCCAGTCCTCATATATAGTTAATGGGACAGCCATTCTGACTGGACTTTACTCTGTCAGCTCAATGACATGCTGAAAATTTGGCAGGACAAATAAACACACCCCTAATAATGCTGATGTTTTTTTAGACTGTATACATGTCTATTATGGGTGTAAAATTGTATCTTTTTGCATTAGAGCAAATGTGAAATGACTAATTTCTGCAACCAGCTTCCAGTGGTTAACTACAGATCTACTTTTTTTAACTGATGGATCAAAAAGTAAACTTTGAAAGCTGTTTAAAGAAAAAGTGTTTGAAACTGAGAAATGTGAACGTACAATCAGCTCTTGGTGGATATTGTTTATTTAATCGCGACTGTGGTGCAGAGGTAGAGCGGTCGACCACTAACCGAAAGATCGCAGTTTCGGTTTCTGCCTTGACAGTGCATGTGTTGAAGGGTTCGTGGACAAGACACCGAACCTCCAATTGCTTCAAGGGGTTATCGGTAGGCGTGACCCCCAGTGTTTGGCAGCAGAAATTGAATGGCCTTTAACAAAGTAGCAAAGCGCCATATAAGTAGGTGTAGGCCATTCATTCATTCATTCATTCATTCATTCATTCATTCATTCATTCATTCATTCATTCATTCATTCATTCATTCATTCATTCATTCATTCATTTCTCCATTTATTTCTTTATTTATATTAAGCAAACAGGACAATTAAAAGAAACATAGGGAAGGTCTTTTGCAGCAGCAATAAAATTGTGTGTTCTGATTCAGTATGTTATTGCACAGGGGGAAAATAGTCAATAAAAAAAAAATCTGTAAAATATATTTAGCATAATCTGGCTTGATCCGCTAAAGAGAACAAAAGTCAGACCATCAAATGGAAAGTGCCTTGTTCTCTCATTTTTACTATGAACAACCCCTCCAAATTGAATTAAATGTTACCTCTCCCTGATGATTTTCTTCATGTGGCTTTAATGTTCTCTTCAATAGATTGAAAGCTACAAATTTGTTTCCCTTTCATCACCAGCAGAGAAAAATAACATGGTTTACATTCCCAAACTCTCAAACATACCAAATTCTCCTTATTTATTTGATGTGGCTGGTGACAGCCTTTCAGTTGGTCTTGGATTTACAGCCCTAAATGCCCAGTCAATATGTACCAGTGTGTGTAGGCTATTGGAGCTGTCAGAAATGTCCAGAGAGGGAAAAAAAAAAACATGAAACTAGAATGAGATGCAGATAAGTGATGCAATTTCCCCTGCAATCAGTGTCTTTGGACACATAACAGGGTGGAGCAAAGAAGTTACCACAGAATCATAGAGTATTATTGCAAACAATACTGAATAAAGATTCAATTCATCCCAAAATGACTACACACAAGTAGTCTACGACAACATTACTGCAAATTAGATACTTATACCCTCACACATACAGCACAACACAGGAGATCGCATTCAAACCATTTGAAAGTAATTGAAAGTGGAGGGTTGGGGGCTGCATGTTCTAAAAATCAAACATTGCATTATTGCATTACTCTCAACTTTTTAAAAAAAAATTAAAAGAAGTTATTTGGAGTACTCAATATTTTTTCTTTTAATTGAGTCAAAATCTTATTTAAAAAATAAGTTAAATAAGTATTTATCCTTACCTTAACCTTGGCTTTCACCTTAAAAATAATTAACAATCAATTGCTCATTAGGTTAAAATTAAAGACTTTGAAGGCTGAAGGATAATTTAAATTCTTGTCCTTTTGCTTGGTTGTCTTGAGAAAAGTGCAGTTTATTGATTAATGACAATTTCAATAAAGCTAATTTACCTCACTCATGCTATGTTCACACCGGGCATAGGATGCGCGCTCATGAACACGCTGAACATGTCTTCTAGAGTGTGATTTTAGTATACGGTGTTCACACCAGATTGCCGCTACCCAATGCTAGTGAATGTACCTTCAGTCGGAAGAGGCTTGGTGTGAAATGTCAAAGTGGTGCAAATCTTGCTCTAGATTTTCTTTTAACAGCTCTATTCCTATTTACGAAAGACTTGGTGTCACATTATCACCTGCATTATCAATTTTCAAATGGTTGGCACTTCTGTGTATTGAAAAGGACGCTACCCAGACTTCATTACCAAATCCGAGTCCCTGATTGGTCAAAGTTCAATCAGTTTAACTTTTGCATTTTGTACGTAGAGCCCCAAAATAGACTTAAAAACTACTGTAGTATAGTGTGAATGCAAACGTTTTGAATGGGTAAGCATGAAATGAGCATTTATGCTAGTTTACATAGACTTTTATTGGAAGGGGTTGATTGAACACAAGTTGCCAAAGCAAGTGTGAACATACCATTACCAGTACAATAGGTTGTCACAATACACACCATTACCGTATACCCCCTTACCTTGAACCAAAAGCAAAATAGCCTGCCATTCTTCTCAGCCAATCACAATCATATTTACGCCTTTAAATTCATAAATGGTCGTCTCTTCCTGCATTGTTCATTCTCCATCCTGTTCCTGGAGCCAGCATCTAGGCAAGGCTGAAGAAAGATGTATAGAGAAAATTCAAAGTGATTTACAGAAAACATTAAAAGACACGTTCAACAAAAATACTAAAGGAGGGATCATTAAAATATAAATTAAAAAAAATAGAAAATGAAATTAATTTAAAGTAAGCAAAAAGTGGCAGTACATATTTAAACTTTTTAAATCAAATGCAGTTAAGAATAGATGAGTCTTTTACCTGGATTTAAATTGTTTCAGCCGATCTAAGGCTTTCTGGAAGTCCGTTCCAGATCTGTAGAACTAAGATGCTGAATACAGCTCCTCCGTGTTTGATTTTAACTCTGGGATCTGACAAAAGACACGTCCTGACGGCCTGAGAGGTCTGGTTGGTACATTCATGGTCAGGAGGTCAGTTATGTATTTTGGTCCTAAACCATTTAAAGCTTTTAAAACCAGCTACAGAACCTCGATTCTACTATCAGCATCTAAGCCAGGGGTAGTTTGTCTACCCCTATAGGCGGGCCAGATCCAGCCTGCTGAAAAATATCAGACACATGATTTTTTTTTTTTCTTATTTAATCTGGCAACACGAGACTCACATAGAACATTTAATTCCACCCTTCTAAAATGCCTGTCCAATAGACAAGAAGACTGTGTTCCCTTTCTGTGTCACAGCTCATCTTTCGCAGTTTCGCTCATTCTTTTAGTGCAACTATGCTGCTTTTTTTCCAGACATCACACTCTGTTCTGTGTCCTGATTGGCTGGAAACCTTGTCAAACTATCTCCTCCATACCGTGTCTCCTGTACAGAAACGCGCGGCTCTTTAGATCAACAGAAATTTGTGATCAGATTTTTGTTTTCATTCTAAAATCCTGGACTTATTTTCCTATGACGGTGTGAACTCTGAGAGTTTAAACAAGAGAGAAAGGCATCTCAAAAATTTTCATATCTGTCTGAGAAAGTGTGTAGTGAGGGGTTTTACTGCCACAAAACATCCATAATCCTACTTCACAGATTTCATAGATCTCCGGTCATTTTTTGAACGCAACTCCCGCAATAAATGCGAGAACTCTGTACGGGTGAAAAGTTGATGCAGGTGTATGAATGTGTGAGACCCTGCAGCCTTCCAAAGTCTCAAATAGACTTTGACAGACAGACTGTTTATTGGTTTTATATATTTTTGTGCATCAGTATTATTTTTTCTGACTTTTTTCTATGAAAATCACTCAATGAATCAATCAATGAAAAGGTTATGTGTCCCTCACAAGAAAAAGTTTGGGGTATCTGCTTCTAGTCTGGCCCTTCTATCAAAATTTAGAACCCTTTGATGTATGGTAAATGGTTTATACTTATGTATAGCGCTTTTCTACCTTCTTCGAAGGCCAGAGGCGCTTTACAGTCACAAACCCATTCACCCATTAAAACACACATTCACACGCTGGTGGCGGTTCCACTGCCGAACACTGGGGCAATCCTTCCACCGGAGGCAAGGTAGGGTTTGGTGTCTTGCCCAAGGACACTTTGACACATGGGCGGGCAAGGCGGGAATCAAACCCGCAATATTTCGATTGGAGGTCGACCGCCCTACCACTACACCACGGCCCATGGGTCAAAAAGTTTGCCCAGCCCTGATTTAGGCTCTGGGGTTTATTCATCCGTGACGTCATCGGACAAGAGCCTAAGCCCCTAAGATAATAGACTTATTTCATGCACATTTTTCTGTAACACAAATACTGCAGATCAGGGGGGCTCTTTACGTTGATCGCAATCGACCGGTTGATCCTCAAAGAGGAGGGGGAGATCGCAGATCAGCAAAGATAAACAACCAAAAAATATATGTATATATACTGTATATATCTAAAAAATCTGTCAGCGAATCAAAATCCTCACAGAGAAGTACGGGACTTGATTGACATGCAGAACGGCCAATCGAACATCCTCTGATACAAACGTCACTGCACATGCTTTTTAAAAAAGAAAATAATAATAATACAAATGATTAATCAATTATTGAAAATGGTTAAATTGATTGACTTTTAAGGATATTACCTCACTTGCTCCAAAAAAATTGATAAGTTGATTCATGATTTTTCCTAATGTAACATAATTTTGCACATATTTTTAACTTTTGATGTCTGTTTTACTGATATAGTATTAGTTTTTATTCATATCAATGACTTTTATAACCGGAGATGACCGGAGAAAGGTAGCTTGCCATCTCTCGGTGGGTGGATGTCCTTGCCCCAGGTGGAGGAGTTTAAATACCTTGGGGTCTTGTTTACGAGTGAGGGCAGATCGGAGCATGAGATTGACAGGCGGATCGGAGCGGCGTCCGTAGTTATGCGATCGCTCTATCGGTCCGTCGTGGTGAAGAGAGAGCTGAGCCGAAAAGCAAAGCTCTCAATTTACCGGTCGATCTACGTTCCAGTACTCACCTATGGTCATGAGCTATGGGTCATGACCGAAAGAACGAGGTCCCGAATACAAGCGGCTGACATGAGCTTCCTCCGTAGGGTGGCGGGGCGCTCCCTTAGAGATGGGGTGAGAAGCTCGGTCACCCGCGGGGAGCTCGGAGTAGAACCGCTTCTCCTCCACATCGAAAGGAGCCAGCTGAGGTGGCTCGGGCATCTAGTCCGGATGCCCCTTGGACGCCTCCCTGGAGAGGTGTTCCGGGCATGTCCCACTGGGCGGAGGCCCCGGGGAAGACCCAGGACACGCTTGAGAGACTACGTCTCTCGGCTGGCCTGGGAACGCCTCGGGGTCCCCCCAGAGGAGCTGGAGGAAGTGGCTGGGGTGAGGGAAGTCTGGACATCTCTGCTCAGTCTGCTGCCCCCGCGACCCGGTCCCGGATAAACGGAGGAAGATAGATGGATGGATGGACTTTTATAAGTAACATAATTTGCATATATTTTGGATAACTGATCTTCATTTCCCATGTTGATTTCTAAAAGTTATTTTTTACAAAATAATTTAAGCAATTCATCTTTGTCATGTGCTTTATTGATACCTAAGGATTCTTAATTCTGTCTGATAAAGGTTTGGAACCAGATAATGATAAATCATGTAATAAAATGGTTACGGTAGAACAGGGGTGGGATTTTACATGTTTGCTTCCTTCCACTCCCTTACAAGCAATATTTATTAAAATGTATAATTATCCTAAGTTTGATTAGTTCTTGTATGAATGTATAACTGATGATTGTATTGTTTTGACTATTATTCCTATTTCATTGCTTGAAATAAACCATTTCAAATCAAATCAAAAAATCAAAAATACACTGAGCTCAAATTCTGTCTCACATCAGAAAGTCGCTACCTGCCCCACGGCATTTCAAACACCCGGCAAAATACCACTCCAGCACACTGGAGGGCCGGATCCCCCCGCAAGCCTTCGCAGTTCCCGCCCGATGGATCCAACCCCACCAAGGCAGCAGTCTTTTCCTGTAGTACGCCCTTCTGGAATGCCGCTCATGGAGCCAGCAGTGCCTTAGAAAAAAAAAAGCCTCATCTGTTAATACAAAAGTATCTTCTCACAAATATTTGTGTACTCTTACTGTGTAGTTTTTGAATTGTCAGTACATAAACAATGTTATGTAATAATAATTCATAAGACTATGTAGATAGATAGATAGATAGATAGATAGATAGATAGATAGATAGATAGATAGATAGATAGATAGATAGATAGATAGATAGATAGATAGATAGATAGATAGATAGATAGATAGATTGACTACCATTTTTCAATAAAAGACTCCTCAGTCAAACTATGCTGCATGGTCCAAGCTGCGTATGATGGAATGATGCTGAACCAATGCTTACCTAACCTCTCCAGCCCACCAGCTCCTAATGCCTGACCCCTGCCTTCTCTGTTCATCATACAGCTTCTCCTCCAGGGGGAAAAAATGGACAGCAAACATTGTCTGACCTTAGAAAGAACATTTGCCATCCTTGTCAGGAACAGAATGGAAGAAGAAAAAAACAAAAAAAAAACGTATATGCCACAAGCTAAACCTTTCAGGGAAATACAGGAAAATCAGAATGCCCTGATCACACTCTTTGGCCAACTGACCTTTTTCTTCTGATGAGCTGGCAGCCAAATGAATAATTTTACTGCCCAAGAAGGGAGTGGTGTTCTCTCAGAACTCCTCTCTGGATGCTCAGTCCCAATTGCATTTACAGCATGTAGGAAAAAATGTTTCAATGTTTCTTTGCCAGCTAACCAGTGCAAATTGATGAATTACTGTGACTACTTCTACATACTTATTGCTACATTTGCAAAAAGATACCCTTCCAGGTCTTTTTTTATTTTGGCAGTGCGCATTTTACTCTTCTTTTAATGTCTTCCACTTTGCAATCATCCAAACCAAGATACACTTGCAATTGCTGTGATATTCCTGAAGGCAGCTTCAGGCTGATTGAGATTGAGCCCAGAGCACAAAAGGCTTTTCAATTTGTCGTTTTACTAAAAATGTGTTATTGTGTTTTTAGCCAGAAAAAGGTATGTCAGGCAAACATCAAACATTCGGCAGCCTAAATTTATTTTGTGAATTAAAAACGAAGTATGACAGTTTCAAAATTCTGATCTGATGTGGATGACAAGAAAACAATTGGGGCGGCCATTGGGCAGAGGTAGAGCGGCCAACCTCTGATCGTAACACTGCAGGTTTGGTTCCAGCCTTGCCCACTTATGTGTCAAAGTGTCCTTGGGCAATACACAAAACCCCACATTGTTGTCGGATATAGGCTGTCACCAGAGTTCGGATGCAGAGGTACCATCAGTGTGTGAATGTGTGGGTCTGTGACTGTAAAGCACCCTGAGCCTTCCAAGAAGGTCACAAAGCACTATATAAGTACACGCCAATTATCAATTGTGTGCATTGACACAAATAAAATAAAAAAAGCATTGACAGAAAATAAAAGGGGATACAAATAGCCAACTCCAGATCATTGTCCAGGGCCTCTTTCGAAGGGCTTTGTTGAGAATGATGCTTGATTAAGTTCTTCATTCGTTTGAGGTTGGGTAGCTCACCGTCATGAAATGTCATCGATTTTAAAAAGAAATCAAGAGGGTGAAAAAAACCTGACCTAAAAATGATCACAAAGAGACAAATCAAAACCTTTTCCAGCTGGTTAGTTGTTAAATACATCTCCATAGTTGTGTTTTATGCAATGGAAGACAAATCAAAACACTTTCATAGACCTTTTTAATTTAAACCGTTTCAAGTGGAGTCTTTACAAAAGTGAACTTTCTTATTTATCCATTTATTTATGATTCAATAGCAAACAAACACGTTCAGTAACTCCAATATCCAAACGTACATCATTCAAAGTGTTGTCTCAGCTAAAAATTTCAATTGTTGCACAACAAACAAATTCTCAAAATGAGTGTCAATAAGAGGAATGCAAGTCAAAAGGCCTCTGGCCGTTTTGGCGTCCTCCAACAATACTAACCAAACGGTCCACAATGGACAACAGTATAAACAAAAATGTTCAACGAAAAACACTTGGCTTATGGTCATCCAGAAAATTGATCAAAATGAACAAAACTTAAATGAATAAAGCTCTTGATAGTTTTCATACTAGTTTAGTGTTGGCTTCAATGATCTGTCAATTCTAACATATCCATAGTCCTTAAAACAGCGATTGTAAAATTTACCAAAGAGCAGGCTGATCAATGTTTAGTCAAAGTTAAAACGCAGTATGGTTTCCTTTTGGTGCACTGTGGCTGTCTGCTGAAAAAAACTGTTACAAGTGCAGCCACAACAGAGCAACAACAGCTGGGAAAGTAGCAGGGAGCCGGATGTGATATTACTGACATGTATCTTTTCTGTCAGTTGGCCCGCCACATTAAGGACGCGGGGCTGGAACTGACAATTAGTTACATTGTTGTGAGACTTTGAAGCATCAGCCAGTCTCCCTCCAAACAAATTTTATTTTTTAATTTTTTAATTTGTGAAAACAGACAACTTGTTTGAATTTAAGAACTTTCATGATTTCAAATGCATCCACATTTTACTCATTTGATGATATGAACTATCATGCGCAGCAGAAAAAATGTGCATGAACGTTTTTGCTCTACAGCAGGGCTGGCCATCCCTGGTCCTCAAGAGCCATGACCTGGCTTGTTTTCCAGCTCTACCTGCACCGCTTGATGCTGACGACCTAAATCAGGTGTGTTCAATGATTTGGGATGTGGAATCACTTGAGTCAGCCCTGCTCTATGGGATGACCAACCAGTCAATGACTTTGGTATTTGACACATTTTCTCGTGCAGACAGCCAGTCTCCACCCGTCAGGGCACTGGTGACTTGGGCTCAACACTAGATATTTTCTTCCCTTTTGTGGGACCAATGAGAGTCGTAACCAGGTGTGCATTTGAGTTTACTTTGTTTGCAAATGCTTCTGTTTTACTTTTAGCCAGATGTAAAGTCCATACTCCTCTAGATTGTTGCACATTAACCTATTTTCCTATGAACAGTCTGACAGACACTCTTCTTTCTTTTCACACAGTCTATCCTTCTCCATCAGCGCCCCACAAACAACAGTGCTAATACACAGACAGGTGGTGATGAGCAAATAAAGTATGTTGAGTGTGTGGGCACAAATGTTTGTGGGTCCATGTGGATAGGGTTTGCAAAAATAGGAATGACTTAATGTGATGGAAGCACCTTTCCTACCCTCTAACATTGAGGATTATTACTGCTACTTTGATCTTCCACTGATGAGAGTAGAAAATAATGGAAAAAAGGGAGGATAAACTAAGATTATTTTTTTCCCTTTGTGTAACAAGTACTTCCATTTTTTTTTCCATCATGAATGCTTACCGCCTTGTTGTGAGGATAATGCTTTCCTGCAGTTTCTCAAGAGAAGCTGTTTTCCTTGAGGGTACCCCCATTTTCAAACATGCATGGATCAAACCTTTCACAGCGGACAGTCATTGCCACATCCTGTGGCAAATGTTATTTATATGACACAACCAACTGCATAACTCTTTTTTTTAATCTGGTTTTTGCAACATTAGACACCAAGTATAGAGAAATATTTAGAGAATATTGGACAAAAACACATGAAACAATGTGGCGTGGCAAGAATTTGTTTAAAAAAAGCGAACGCGTATGCTAATGACAAATTAGGTGGTTAAGATCTCAAAACTAGCATTGATTTAAACTAACATAAAATTATAGAAAGTATTTTTAAATATTTAATCTGATATTTTTTATGTGTATTACACTAACATAGAATAATGTTAATTCTGAATGAATCTCTCAGATAATGGTTAACTTGGTTCAACTGAGTAAAATTGGTCCAATCTAAGGCTGATTCTAAATGGGTTCCCTGTTGCTCCAATTATAGGGACATTTGAAGCTGTAGTTGTGTCCAAAAGTGTTTTTTAAGGAGGAACCATAGTGACTTAGGGCTGGTTATCCCTCTGCCAGTATTGGGTGCATGATGCAGATCTTCACATGGGTGTGGTCTGAAGCACAGAAATTTACATTTAAATGTAACTGTTTGGTTTTTTGCATGACTTTTTAAAGATTTAAAATCAGTGTTGTGTATTTTGCAAGCGCTGGCAGCAATGTACTAACTTAGATGACAGGCGACTATAGTTTAAAGACTATAGTTTATTCCAAATTTCTCCCATTGGAGGGGTATAGGGAGAAGCTTTAGGGATAGGGAAGCAATTTGGATGTAAGATAGTTGATTAGTTTAAGTTGACAAAAGTCCCTTTTGCACAAAACTTTACCCCTTTGTCCCATAGTCACTGGTAAAGTGAAGGAGTTTCAACCTTAACAATGAGAGATTATAAGCTCCATCCACTGTTGGGCCATAACCAAAAGTCTAAATATAGAATCCAATACCTTCTTGAGCATCAAGAAAACGACTGTGGGGGAGGAACCAAAAGGTTCTCGCACACAGCTAAGAAAGCACCTAATGCAAGGAACACATATCCACAACTACACTATTTAAAATTCCAAAAGCTTTAATAGATTGTTACATTTGGTCTTGCTCTCATGTATTTGTAATTTTTTTTTATCTTAAACATTAACAACAATTCAGTTTCTTACTGTTTACAAAAACATTCAAACCTTAATCTGCAATGTTTTGCTTGAATAAGATAAAGTTTCATGGATTGAAATTCTGTATTGTTTGATATAGGGGAAAAAAAACTGCTTTGAATTAGTGCTTTGTCAATTTCAAAAGTGATGACTGCACAGTTTACCCATCACAGTTCTTATCCCTTAAGCATGGTGCGAAAAGGCACCAGGAGAGTGATTCGTCTCATGGTAGGAAACAAAAACAAGTTTCTGAAGGTGAAGAAACTGTAGGGTTTGATTTTAACATTTGAATCTGGTTAAATGAGGAGCTGCAGGAGAGCAGCTAAAGGTTTCATTAGAATGCAACAGCATTGGGAACTACAAAGCCAGAACTTACACAGAACTAGCTACAATGAAAAAACAAAAATAAAAACAGCAGCGACGAAGAGTGCAGTCCACTTGATTGCAAAAGTAACATGTGAGAATGAACCTCAGGTTTTGCAAGTTTAAACAATGCCATAAAACCACAAATACAAGACACCAACTCATTGAAATGTGGTTGGATGAATGCAGACAAAACATCATTTGACTTTATGCACATTGCTTCTTACTGTTTTCCCGACAATCTCTATGTCATAAACACTTAGCATCATACCTTCATATTTGACGTCTCCTAATCCTGCTATCCGGCCGTACAGCTTTGAGCCAAACTCCAGCCCAGACGAGGAAAATGAAGACATACAGTACATGGATCTATTTGTCTGCCAGTGGATGCACCAGAGCCCATCATCCATCAATGATTTGAATAAAGAAATACTAAGACAATTACGCTTAAATATTTCAGTCTAATATTTGTCCTCCATCATTAAAAAAATCCCTAAAGAACATGTTAAAAACACCAAAAACCTAATTTTTTTTTTATTGGAGTGGGTCCTTCAAATGTGTTTATGTTATTAGTGGCTTTATTGTAAGCTTAGATTCAAAATGGCTGAATTTAACTATAATTCCTCCTTTGTGCCAGATGCTGCTGCAGAAATCTACCTTAAGTTGGGTCATTAAACTATGAAAAATGCCGTGCTCCCTCAGGATAATTAAGTCATGATAAACACAATACAGATCATAATATCTGCACTAGCGCTGCTAAAGGATTTGACATGTTCCTATTATAACATCCAATATTACCACAACAAGGATCGCAAACGGAGATGAAAAGGCAGATTGATTTAAGCTGTTCTGAGCTTTTCTGCTTCCAATACAACTGGGTATATCTTTTCTAATCATCACCAAAAATAAACCGATTGCTGTGTTCACAACAACTGCAAGGTAATGGGTCCAAATAAATAGGTTCCTGTTGCAATCATTGAAAACCGTTCTATACAAGGCATTCCTGGATGGATAAATCAGGGAGAATTGACAGGTGTGTCTCTGTCACTGACTGAGACATTGATGCCTCTGCTTGCTGGAGATATAAACGCTTCTGGAGAAAAACTTAACATTCAGCTGCATGAGCAGAGACTGTTATGTGAATTTTAGGTTCCTGGGTTTCTGGGACAAGCTGCAATATATTACATCTGCCAATAGACTATGTTCACTTTTTTTGGGCCAGCTGCTAAGAATTTGAAAAAGTGGGAAAAGACATTTTCTCTTCCTTTTTATCTGCTCTAATGCTTTTTACACCCATATTTATAATTTTTCTTTTGGAGCCACAAACACGTCTCCCACCTTCTCCTTTGCTTTCACTCTCCATCAGTAATTCTCTAACATGAATGCACCTTATACCTCCCACTCCTTCCTCACACACCCTCTAGTCTCACTCTGTGTTTCCTTTAATCTTTTTCACGTTTCTTTTCATCTTTTTTTTTTACCTTACACCTCTCCACTTTTCCTCCCTCTTTTCCTTGTTTATAGCTCGTTCCTCTTTGGCTTTACAGCATTGTTTTGCCTCTTTGAGTCCCCGTCTTTCCTTCTGAATCAATATCCTTTTTTCTCTGGGTTTCCAATGTGTGTTTCCGCAACCAGTCCTTTTTTTTTTTTTTTTTTTTTATTATTTTCGGCTCCTTCTGTTCCTGCAACTCCCTCCTCTTGTTTCACGTCCCCTCCATCTCCATCTGGATATTAACCTCCTTAACAGCTAAATGAGTTTTAAAAGAAGCCTGCTTAGTACAACCTCTTGAAAAAAGAGTTTTATGACAAATGTGAGGGGAACATGAAGGCATAAAGACATCAATATGAAAGCTCCCAGCCAGAGTCAGAGGCAGTGCAGTGCATATTTGGTTGATGCCAAAGTGATTAGCAACAGGGACAGTGATGGAGGGAAACCAAAAGATGAGAGTGTGTGCCTGTAGATGGCAGAAGAGTGCCAATCTACAGGCAGGAGGGGACTGGCTTCACAACCAACGCACAAGCTAAGCATAAGCAGTCACACACTCTTGGTAAAAACAAACCTATTTATGAAGTTAGATTGAGCTTGACCAGAAATGTCTAAAAATGTCAGAATAATAATAATAAAAAAATCCTCTCTGTTAAAATGATAAGGAAAATCAGAAGCGCCTTCGTTTTCACATTTAGGATTACTATTGAAGTGAGAGAAATATGACAAATCCATGAATGCTCACAAAATGAAATTTGCATATTTCCTTTGGAGCTGATGTGAAATGAGACCCGTTCATAAACCTCCTGACATTTTAGACTTGCTTTCAATAAAATATGTAGATTTCTGTGCTTAGCTAAATTGTTTTTTTTGTGTGTGTGTGTGTTTTGTTATGACAGTAAAGTTAATAATTCGATTTTTTATTTTCATAATAAACATTACATTTATAATTGCGCACATTTGATCCGATTTTAGCTGATAAATCAGATTAGGACAAAGAAAAGAGTGAAATCCTGGAAAAAAAAGTGATCAGAAAGTGGACACTTTATACAGTTTATTGCAAAAAAAAAAAAATAAACAAACACGATAAGCCTTTGATTTTTATAGAATAGAATATAGAATAAAATAGAATAAAACTTTATTGATCCCACAGAAATTACCTTGTTTTTGAACTAAGGGGATTTCTGGCTGTCTAGCAGATCAGCAGGGATTCATTACGCAGTCACTTAATCACCAGTGAAATGAACATTTATGCTGTTTATATTCCTCAGAAAGAACAACTCATTATAGCAGCTCCCTGTGTTCAAAACAGCCTCAAAATCAAGGACTATTAAAAAAAAAAGAATTTACTGTCCATATATAACCTTGGAGGGAATGAAGCTCATTGACACGACTATTGCTGTAATATTGGGCTAAATAATAAACTTGAATTGAATTGACTCCCTTCAGCAAAGAACAGACTCTCAGAGATGATCTCTGTTGAGGCGAAAGCTTTAGATATGTGACAAAGCTACATGTTTAAGTAAAAGCACCATACACAAAAGAAAACACATTCAGACTGACCCAACAGACATTTGATCACTTATTCTTAAATACACAGTTACTTAGTTATTTCTTTACATTGTCAGACAGTTGTTCACTGAATTCAACAAACAATAGATTTTAAATAGTTACTTATTTGTTGTCTATTGAACTTTGATGCAATTAAAGCCTAAAGACTTTTTTAACCCTTGTGCTATATTAGATGACCCCACCCTTACATTGACGTGTTCTCCCTACCATGACAAAGATGGATAAAGGTGGAAAGATTTCATGTAATCCATGGACACCAGTGAAGATCACAAATCATGGAAGAAAAAAGGTTCAGAGCACTGTCTAGTGGGTCTATATGACCCAACTCCCAATGCTAAAGTGCCTAGGATAGCACAAGGGTTAGAGATATTTGTAAAACGTACTTTTTTTGAGCAGAATTTTAAGTTGATTTTGGAAATTGGCCATTATTAACTTGATTCAAAGTCATGTAATCACATAAAAAAGTATATAATTTTTCCACCTAATTATTCTGTTGTAACGATAAACAAAGAAAATCCAATATTTTACGCCATAGTTTTCTGTATAAAAGGGGTTACCTGTTAAATTAACAAATCATTGTTTTTCTTTCAGCATTTTCTATTCATGAATACTATAGCCATTTTCCAAAACACATTTGTTGTCATGACATTTTTTTAGAATACACTACTGGCATTGTAAAAAGTTACAACCAAATGCAACTAATATTTATTTACACATTTGTTGGAGATTCCAAAAATAACTGCAGTGAACACTTGTTTTTTTTATCTGGCAATTATTTTATTAAATATATATTTTGTCCAATTAAATTTTTTGGGAAAAGGTGACAATCTGATTAAAGATAACAGTGCCTTGATCAGATGCTCCTCCCTCTTTTTTTATTATAAAGCAGAAGTGTTCCGATCTGGACATATGGTTGCCCTGACATGCTTCTTAAAAGCTGCTTGCATTCATAAAGGGGCTCAGACATAATTCCACACGCCTGCTAAACAAATCTTATATGATCTGTGATGCTTCCTGTGAGGTTGTACCCACGCTGCAGATGCACAGTCATGGAACGGTGCACTGACTGTGCATCTGCACAATTGCCAATCAATTCTACTGGTTTGGTCAGTTATTTAGATACATGATAATAATTATTTCTCTTTGTTGATCTGCTCTGAGGATTGTTTATGAAGTGAAAAAATGTGCTTATTTTTGGATAAAGACTTTTTTATTCTTGTATGGTTGTTGCTGCAAATCAGGGGAAGCAAAACAGAACTTCTAAAATAAGGAATAGCCGCTGCATTCACCGGTGCGTTTGCCAATCACTTCGCCTGTTTAGAACCACAAAGGAATGAACCGTTTTCATTTGAAATTTGATGAATAGGTTTCAAAACATTTTTAGCTTTCAATTTTTTTGGTTTAAAGCAAACAAAACAAAAGTAATGAGATATAAATGCGATGCTTGGAATGAATTCTTCTTTATAGTTTACTGGTGCTTTCCTTGTTTTTTTTTTATAGACATTTTTCAACTTTTTAAAAATATACATACATATTTTTTATTGTTATTTTGTCTTTTAACTTATGGTATTTAACATTAAAAACAGTTTAATATAAACTTTTCTGTATTTTCCTTCCAAGTTAGACTAAACTTACCACTAGAAAATGCGTTTTTTAGACCGTTTTAGGTTCATTGTGTAAATATTGTGCAATATTATACAAATACCTTTAAAAAAAGAAGCTTGGACTGCACTAAAAAGATGGATATCAAGCATTGCCACAAAAGCACCTGTTTAACAAATTCATTATTAGAGCAAATAATAAATCAGTATAAAAGCTTCAAAAGACATTAGGCTACTAGGGGTTAAAATATGTGCCTAACTCTGTGTTAAATGTGTATTCCTGTTAAAATAAACAAGTTTTGAGTATGAAGGGATTCCTCTTATCCAATTTGACTTCAGAATACTTCAGAACTTGTTTTTAAATCTCAGCACAGTCTTATGTTACAGTTCACTAATGATGCCATAATTCTGATCTGAAACCCCCATTGAACCAAATCGAATAGAAACTGAATTGTTGGATTCCTGCTGTAAACCAGGATACCTACATTAAAAGTGTCAACCCTGTGTTGTGCTAATTTTTTAAAGAATTTATTATTTATTGTTTTATTACATCAAACCACAGACTAGAAACTCCAAAGATAAAAATAACCCAAGTTTGGTTGTTTTTAAGCAAACTAAGAGGGACACATTTATTTCTGAGATGATTCAACTGTGAGAAAAAAAAAAAAAACTCAAGACAAAACAAAAATCGGGTTTAAAGAAAACCACTATTGCTCAAAATATTAGTAATGCTCCGAAAAGTACGGTGGCCCTGAAGTGCAAATCCCATCCAGTCAACGCAAAAAAAGATAATAAAGATCTCAACGACAATTTAAAAGTCAAAACAAATGATAATAAGAACAATACATTTCAAAATAGAAAATAATTATTTAGCAACCAAAACAGACTTCCAGTAAAATTAAATACAATTCTAAAAAAAACAAAGGCAATTTCCAAAAATCAAAATTCATTGTCAATCAATCAATTCTAATTAGGACAGAACACATCCAGTATCACTCTGCTAAATAACTTTTGGTTAAAAAGATGGACAGAGGTCATCATCCAATCAGTGATATCCAATGGAACCTCTCTTTTCTGGTTTCTTTTCGTTTCTTTTTTTTAATAACACTTTATTTTTTAGTATAACATTTTTAATTTTTGTAAAGTACTTTTGTTTTCTGAAATGTTTCTTTTTTGCTGGTTTTGTTCACATTTTTTGGAATTTTGTTTTTATTTCTAAAACAGATTGTTGGTTTTCTTTATTATTTGTGTTGCTTTTTCAATTGTTGTTGTGATCTTTAATGTGTTTTTGCATTAAGAGATTTGAGTTGTGATTCGGACTAAAAACGTAACCCAAAAACTCCTGACATCATTGGTTTAAAGAGATAACTCAAGTGTTTTAAGCTTAGTATGAGCCTACTTAAAAGGTTTTCTACTTTGTTATTTGCTTATTATTTTTTTAAAGGCCTTTTTGTGAACTTTTAGTTTTTTTTGAGGAGAACTAGAACATTTTATAAGTTGGAACAAGAGAGGGGCAAAAGACTCTGGAAGGGCGACAAATGAGCAGAAGGGAAGGTCATTACAAATGAGAGGATCCAAAATACATATTTCAAACAGTTTTATTATTTTCGTAATATTTAAATTGCAGTTCGTTTAGCTGTTTTAATGCCTTTAGTCGTTGCTAATGCTCACAGAAGCTCGTATTTGATGATTTCTTGATTTTGGCCGACAATAATTAAATTGACTCAACAATTGAAAGACACGTGGAAGGGCAGAAGCTTTTCGTTGGAGGGGCAGCTGCCCCCCTGCAGCTGCGTCCCTGTGTAATAAACCAATCATATTTGGATTCCTTACCACAGCATGACCCACAAATTGAAAAGTGTATCTTTGCCTCCCTGCAGGTCATCAGTAGTCTGTCATTAATCCCAATGGAATTCTATCGGATTCATGTTTGAAGTAAGTCATCCGGGCTCTACAAAGGCGCGTTTTATTCCATTCCTTTCGTCAATGACCACGTGAATAGCAGCTGGGACTCAGCGTACCAGGATCTCTTGAAGGTAGCATCCCTGTACCGGAGGCAGAGGGAAGAGACGCACCGTGGAGAGCGCACCGCGCACGGGGGGGAAAGCTGCGCATCTCCTCCGCTTCCTGACTACAAAAGGGATCTTTGTGCTGACTATTTTTGAAATTCATTTCTCAAACTCTTTGGACCTTTAGAGTGAACTAAGCGATTGTTTCAAACCTAATGATGCATCTCTGGTTGGGCTCCAGAACACGGGGAAGGAATGACAAGTGATGCTCACTGGAAAGACGAATCAGAGAGTGAATAAAGTAATGAATCTCTCCTCTTTCAGGCGGTAAAAATGCTCAGTTCCCGCAGTTTGTGAGAGGGTGGAAGGAAGAAGAGGAAGATTTCACAGATGCAAGAGGACGATTATTCTAAAAAAAATCCAGAACCGTTTTTGAGACGCTGGTGCGGGGGAAAAAACGCAATGAAGGAAGAAGACAAGTGCGGTTTTTATACATTTCTTCATTGAATTGTAGTCGTTGAGGACGGGAGGAGCACATACAGGCTGCAACACGACACAGACTGGGGAATACATAAAGAAGAAGAAAAAAAGGCTGAATTCTTCAGAATGAAGGGGCATGGAAGTGTGGGTTTGAAGATTCCCTTCCCTCTGCATCACTTTTTTGGGATGGAGCAGGAGGGAACAGAGACATAAGCCACTGACTGACGACAATCATCGCTGGCGGAAAGACAACCTGTGCGCCAGCCCCCGCTGCCCCCTCTGCGTCTGTCTGTGGGCTGAATTCATCTTTACGGATCTGAAGGATTTATCCAGTCTATGTTTGAAGGGGGGGAGGCAAAGAAAACGCACGCGGGTGTCCCCCCTCCCCTCTTTCTCTCTCTCTCTCACTATCTTTCCCCCTTTTTTTTCTGGATGTGAGGCAGCATGCGGCCCGGTGAGAGCTTAGAGGGCTCGCGCTCGGCTCACGGAGGATGCATGGGTGTTAGTAACCTGACTCATAGCGGCGCGGACCGCTGTCTCGCGCACCTCTCGAGGAGGACGCAGAGGGTGACGGCGAAGACAGGAGCGCGAGGAACGAAAGGGAGAATGACGGCGATGCGCTGTTTTCTGTGGAGTCTCGTTATGAGCTCGTTGTCTTTGCGAGCGGAAGGTAAGAAGATGCGACAGCCCCCTTTTTATTTGATTTAAAAAAAAATTTTTTTTTACTTCAGTCCACAGACAAATTTTTTTCCTGATTGACTGACAAAAAAAAAACTCTTTTAATGTCTTCATATGCGTGCGCGTGCGTGGATAGCTAGAAATGTGGATGCGCGATGTTGCGGAGCTTGACGGAAGAGACTGAGAGGGTGGTGGTGAGGCGCGCGCGGGCGCGCGTGAAAGGAGGGGAGGGGGGGGTAGCCTCTTACCCTCTTTTTCCTGGTTTTCCCCCCTCTTCAGCCCCCCTCCCATCTTTCCCTTCAATACAGCCATTGAGCTGGTAGCCAATAAATATTCTTGCGGTAGCTCTTGGGCTGTGGCAGCGAACGTGAGTTGCTTATGCCAAAGTGAGTGTGTGTCTGAGTGTGTGTATATGTGAGGGGTGGCAACGTGAGTTGTTTATAGTGATGAGGCCCAAGCCTTACGCAGCACTCTGTCCCTAAATCTCCACCAGCATTCCCATTTATTCTCTTTTATTGTGTGTCAGTCAAAAGATGTTATATAATGGTAGTATCTCCCCATTTCTCTATAGAACACACTCAGTGTTTTGTCCTTGTGCTCCTTCTTTCCCCTCCCCTCACTTTCTTCTTTTGATTGAAATAAATTGGCTGTATCTATAACCCAGCTCAGTATATTTTTATTTATTTTTTTATTTGTGTGTGCGACTCAATCTTTTTTTTTTTTTTAAATCCCCTTTCCTGTTTCTGAACTTACCATATTCTTGCTCCCAACTCCCAACATTTTCCGTCATCAGCCCTTGGACTTACATCAAAGCACCCCTGGTCTGATGGAGCTGACAACTCCTTAACATCATTTTGCATAAATTTTCGGTTCACAGCCTATTGTGATTTATATCAGCTCTTCTACAGACTGTGCCTTTAAATCAGAGGTACACCATGTTTGGAGGTTAGGGTTGATATCTGACACAAATATTCAATTTAATGAGATTTCATAAAGACCCACTCCAATGAAAAACATCTTTTTGGTGTTTTTTTTCACATGTTCTTGTAACATTTTTCTCATGATGGAGCACATGTATAAAGAAAATTATGATCAAAGTATTTATTCAAATCGTTTTGAATCAGGAGCAGATAAAAAAAGAAAAACGGCAAGCCACAAGCTCCCTGCTCCAGTCCATTCCTATGCATCCACTAGTAGACGATTAGATCCACGTACAGTACAGACCAAAAGTTTGGACACACCTTCCCATTCATTTGAATGAGTAGGTGTGTCCAGACTTTTGGTTTGTACTGTACGTCTTCGTTTTCTTCATCCGAGCTGGTATCTGGCTCAGGATTGTACAGCTGCATAGCTCCAGTATTGCTCTGTATTTTTGTTGCACCGGTGATTTTAGGTTGGGGGTATGAGGGGCTGTAAACTAAGGGGAGAGTGTGTAAACATAGGGATGATGGGGAATTAAGTAGGGCTCACTTTGGGAAGTCAACAGTACTACAACTCTGAGGCAAATTTCGGATGAATTCCTACCTCTCTGCATAAACCTATAATACGACACAGGGTTTTTCATTTAGCCTTAAAATGGAATAATTGTAATTAAAAGACCACAACACTTAAAATATATCAAAAGATTATTGGAGTGTGACTTTAAACAACTTAAATAGGTTCATAAAAGACACAGCTGTGTAGCTGCTTAATTTGAAGGGTCATCCTCAATCTCATGTGTATTGTCACGATGCCGTCCCACATGAGTGACATCACTTTTACATCTTTCATACATACAGTATTTTGTCCATAGCAGTCAAAAGAAAACATTCTACCTGTTTATTTTAGGATTATTTAGTGGCTCTGACCTAATTAACATACGTATCATAGAAAAATGGGCTGTGGATTTGAGTCAGCACACCTACACACTAGAATGACAGAGTCTTGGAACAAAAACTATGCAATCACCAGTGCTTGTAGAGATGCAAATAAAGGAAAATGATAAAAGAGATAAAAAGAGACAAGTAAAAATCTGAATGTACTTGTGAATCTGAAGCATTGAATTTAATTTGTGGTAAGTGATGTCTTCTTAGATGTTAGGCACAAATTTAAAGGGCTTTTGAACTCTCACATATCAATTATAAAAGTGCAAGAAAGTGTTTCAAATTCAGGAAAAAAAACATTTTCTGTAATTAACATGAAATCGCTAAGGGGCCACTGAAAATATTGCATTTCGAAAACATTCAGTCTTTAACATCAAGGTAACAGTTCAAACAAAAAAAACACATATTTCTTAAGCTAGACAAGGTCAAATTGTTGTTAATGTTACAGATATAGAGCACATCTATTAAATCTGTAAAAAAAGAATAACGTTTATTAGTACAGTCGGCTCTGCCAGAAAGTGGAGGGTAGAGCCATAGTCACATGAACCTGTCTTGTGTAGTTTTTGGGTTGTCCAAGCCCATGAATGGTCTAGAGATGTGCAGATGCATTTTAAGGGAAATGCATGTGTGTCTTACAGTTCCCTTAAGGCTCATGTGACCACCTCAAGGGACAATGTTGAAAATAAAATGCATTATTGTTGGGCGTGTAGGAAGTGTATTGTAAAGTATTCATAAGGATAGTGTAAGTTGCACACCCTTATGATGAAAGGGTGTTGCTGTTGTACAATGCCCTAAACTCAGTACTCTAGTCGTTAGTAAGGTGGAGTACTGGCTCCGTACTGACCGTGAGCAAATGCTGCACGCACGGGGTGTGTGTATGGAATAAGTAATTGCCCATAGTATGGCCACACAAGTTATGTTCTAATTCTCTAATCTCCAGGTGTGTACACACATTGCACAGTGTTTGCGAAGGGTTGAAAATATGAAAAATCCATACAAAACACCTGCTTCTCACTTACTTACCCTTACTTTCTTTACCCTTCCGTGTTGTCTAAGTGTCCACTACGATCTGTCATCTGCAGCATACCTGTACAAAAACATGTGCATGAACATTTTTGCTGTAGAATGGTCTATGACCCTGATATTTTGTACGGGCCAGCGGACTGCCCTGTACAGGTTTATCCATTTTCCACCTGCAGACAGCCTTTATCAACAATGAAGACAATTGGAACTAACCATGAACCAATTATTGTCTTGACATGGAACCCTGATCTTCCAGTGGTCTTGTTGGTAAAGTAAGAAAAGTTATCTTATTTTGATTAATACCTTTGACATAAAGACACAAAAGTTGGGTCTTTTTTAGAATACAAGGTCTTAGATAAGTTGTTAGTGTTCCTTTAGACTTTGTCTTAAAACTTATGAGAGCAGTCCTTTTAAAAGAAAATAGCATAAAAAACGTAAGCAAATATGCATAATGTAAAGCCCACCCATAAAGAAATAGTTGAATAATGATCACCTGTTTGCCTCAATGATCTATGTTTTTCATCTCAAATCTCCATTTTAACCCTTTTATCTTTTCCACTCCAAGCTTAACTCCACTTCTCTTCTTCTACCCCCTAATGTTCTTGCTCCTGTATTTTTCCTTTTCTCTCCAATTTTTTTTCCCTCTGCTGTCATGCCTTCCTACCTCATTTCATCTGTCAGCTCGGTCCTGTGGCTCCCAAGGCTTAATTTACCCAGCAAACATGCAGGTGGAGCCATCCCACACACATACTTACACCTTTTTGCCATCTCTCAGAACTAAATGTATTCCACTTAGTGTGTCAGAATGAGAGGCAGGACTGCGCTCAACCTGTAAACCTGCACATTTGCATCAAATTCTTTTCTCAAGCTCTTTCTCAGCCCCGTGTCTGTACTATAATCTCAAAACAGAGTTTTACTGCCAGCATATGGCTCTTTGGCAGTACAGAATCAAAGGTCCAACAAAAAAATCAAAAAAAAAATCAAAGAGGACTTCTTATTAGTCCGACAGCCAGGTAATCTAGCCCTGGTCGTCAATAAAGAGAAGGATTGCCACTGACTTGAGGCTAGTCTTCAGCATGTGGCCGTGCAATTAACCTAGAAGGATAAAAATACTTAATTTAATTTATATTGATGAACCATGGAAATGCAGTTCTTTGTTCTTGCAACATGGGCTAAATTGAAATTTAATCATAATCCCCTGGTAGCGTCAAGTAATTTAATGCTAGTCATCAGTGTTAAATTGCACAAGCAGCCAGCCACCGCAACACACTTCTTTAACCGGTGTTTTACCCCGCCACTGAATACCAGAGATGGATTGGGGCAGTTGGCAACCCTGATGCTGATCATTGGTAACTGATTGATGCTTTCCATTAACATGGCACAGATAATCATTTGTCTAGGCTAGTTACTGGTTGAGCACTTTGGTCATCACTCTCCCGACTGTCAGTTGTCCATTGATATTCTGTGTACAACTGATACAGTTTGTGGCTGGCAAGCGTTTTGTCTTTCTCACACACATGCATTTGGACAATTAGCACACTGTGTGCACTCTGCAGCCCAGCGAGTAATCTCACACTAAGCATTAGCACAGCACAGGCTCTCTAACGCACATTTAATCCTGTGGCTTATGGCGGGGTTCTTGGGGAGAAAGACGTGTCTGTGGCAGAGTCAGCTCTTGATCACATAAATACTTTGACTCAGAGGGAGTCAGAAAAAAGGGGGGAAAAGAAGGGCAGCCGAGACTTAGGAAGTCATGCAGGGATGTTAAAGGGGTGCTGAAACAGCCCCCAACTTTGATATTGATTACTCCTAATCTGTGTCTTCCAAAAATTAGATACACTTCTGTCTTTGTTTTACACATTTTATCAGTTTGGCATTGTTACTCCATCCTGTCCACATTTAACCCACCTTTAATTTTAGTTCCCTTTACACCTACCTCTGCATTAACCATCATTTACTGCAACACCATCTACTTTTATTTATTGGAATTTTTATTACTTGAACGTGATTTGTTATTGGGTTTTAATTTTAAAAACATGTTGATAAATTGTTACCTTAACACCCGATGCTCTCCTGAAGAAAGCAAAGTCACGGGACAGTTTTGTCAGGACTTTCCCACTCTCTACGTCCTCTTTTATGCACAAACTATAGAAGCTGTGCTTAATAGCTTCTTGCTGTCCACGGTCGTAGACAGTGAGGAATACCCCCAGGGATGGAGGAAACTTCACCAAATGACATTCCCACATATTAGCAAGCTTGCAAGGAACCATCTCTGAAAACATGGCAGTAGTTCACCTTCAGAGAGACTTTTCAGTACAACAGAAGACATAGGAACACGTCAGCCCGCATGTTTAAAACCTTGCAAAGAAAACATGTTGGTTTTCCTTATCAAGAACTTGCCATAGTGTGATGCCTTGACAGAGAAACCATAATGTTTTCCAAAATGCCTAAGTGCACACTACCTACATTGCTCTTAACCCTGGTGCTATCTTAGATGACCCCACCCTTACATTGACGTCTTCTCCCTACCATGACAAAGGTGGAAAGATTTCATGTAATCCATGGACACCATTGAAGATCACAAATCATTGAAGAAAAAAGGTTCAGAGCACTGTTTAGTGGGTCTAGATGACCCAACTCCCAATGTTAAAGTGCCTTGGATAGCAAAAGGGTTAATTGTTGTCCATATTAGTTTTGGCCAGTACTTCCGGAAAGGTTAGATCATTTTTCTTTGGTTCGTGGTGCAGAGGTAAGGTGGTCGACCTCTGATTGGAGGGTTGCAGGTTTGATTTCACCCTGCCTGCCCATGTGTCATAGTGGGTAAGCCATTGAACCCCACATTGTTCCTGGTGGTTATAGGTTGGTGCCAGTGTTCATCAGTGTGTGTGTGTGTGTGTGAGTGAATTGGACTGTGAATGTGAAGTGCCTTGGGCCTTCTAAAAAGGTAGTTAAGTGCTTTATAAGTATACACCATTTAAGTCATATTGACTATCCTCAAAATAAAACTGTTGCTGTGATATGGGAATTATGTAATGGTTGTTTTTTGTTTTGCTACTTGTTCACGTATCATGTCGAATTCATCACTAATATCGCACATCGCAATTTTTCCTCATATTGTGCAGCCCTAATCAGATATGTTAATCAAATAAAAAGATGCAGCTTATATCTTGAAAATATCAACTTAATTTCTTCGGTGATTGTGTTGAAGGATATAGACAAAGAAAACACAAATTCAGCTCTTTGAGAGACAAAGCATTTTGTCTCTCAACATAGCAACATAGTTACACACATGACTGTTATTTTTCCTGATTGGGCGCAAGTCCTTTCCAGTTCTCTCCAAGAACATCATCAGCTGCTGTTTTTCTCCCTGGAGTCATTTAGGCAGGGCTTTTCTCCAGCCAACTTCAGATGCTGCGTATTTGGGGGATTTTCTTGGTGCAGTTTTGAATTCAGTGTATGAAAAACCTGCTTAATTGGCTTCAGATCATTTGACCTGGTGTTCTTTCCCATAATGTGCTCCAAGGATTTGTTTTTGCAATTTCTTGTTAGAGCTTGCCCAAAGGTTTTTACAGTTATCACTAAAGATCCTCTGGTTAAATTTTATAAGTCATAAATGCTTTAATATTTAAACATGTGACAAACTTGTGTTATAACTGTAGAGATCATAGAATCTTTCTGTTTCTTTTAATGCTGTCATTACTTAGAAATCTTTTTTTTTTCCCGGCACACTGAGGGCTGTTACAAAGACAACCATATTTACTCTTATTTTTTTTGTTCTTTCATATAAAAAATACCAACAAAGCTGTACATACTGACGGTCTGCTAAATTAACACTTTTCAAGCTCTTTGAAGAAATCTTATTCATGGTTTTATTTTACATTTTAAGACTTCAGAGAATGTAATCATTCTAACCCTCAACAACATCAGGGACAGCACTCTTTGTTACCAGTTTCCAATTTAGTGATTCCAATGTATGGACGCCTTTATCAGCCCTGAGTTTTTGAATTGATCAATTTAATAACGAATGCCTTTCTTGTATTTTAATTCTTCTATATGTATTGTGATTTTCTATGGTGTTTCCTTGAGTCTGTCATACTACATTTCTGTTTTATTCTGTTCTATTGTAAATTACAAATCAGTTAGTCAACCGGTAAAAAAACAGTTCAAGAGATGGCTGTACATCTTGTGCAAAATAAAAAAAAGAAGCCATGTCCCTAACCCTTGCGCTATCCTAGGCACTTTAACGTTGGGAGTTGGGTCATCTAGACCCACTAGACAGTGCTCTGAACCTTTTTTCTTCAATGATTTGTGATCTTCCCTGGTGTCCATGGATTACATGAAATCTTTCCACCTTTATCTACCTTTGTCATGGTAGGGAGAACACGTCAATGTAAGGGTGGGGTCATCTAAAATAGCACAAGGGTTACAGATGATCTAACAACATTTTTTTGCTCGTGAATCGCTTTTTACTAATTGAGTGTATATTGCTCCCTTGTTTATGGCAGGAGTTATGTTCTAAAAATAACTTATGATTTACAAAATCTACAAAGTGGGTTTTATTTTAAAATTATTATACCGGTAGTTGTTTTAATCCCTTATTGCACACTTTACAGACATGAATATTCTCACAATGTTCTCTCTTGTTTAAGCTCTGAAAGTTCAAACTTTTGCAGAAAAATAAGTTCAGTAGTATAGAATGAAATTAAACATCTGATCGCAATCAAAGATTTATGTAGATTCGGAAGGTTAAATGCATTCTCTAGAGGAGACACGACATGGGGGAGATTGAGTGATGAGGCTCTACAGCCAATCAGAAGAACCCAGTGTGCCGTTAAAAAAAGATGCAAAATTGCACTAAAACCACTCTGCCAGACCCCGAAAGGTGAACCACAAAATATCAAGGGAACACTATACATAAATGCACCAAGTATCGGCTTAATTGCAGCTTTTTAGATATTTCTTAATGGCAAAAAGATGTGTTTTTAAACAAATATTTGCTTAAGAAAGCTAAGTAACCACTTAGCAATAAATGTGACATAAACCAGTGTTAACGCATTCATTTCCGTGAGCTCCCCAACTTGAACTATTCACTTCCCTGTCACCATGTCTTAGGGGTTCATCTGAAAGGCGCTAATCGTTCATGTAAGACTTACCTGTGCTTGTGGTCTGACTGTAGCAATGAGGGTAAGCATGCATGAGTGTGTGGTTCGTTTTTTCTCTGTGACAAACGGGCAAGCTGTCCAGGGTGTACTCTGCCTCTCACCTAATAACAGCTGGGCTGGATGCCAGCACCCCAATTACACTGGACAGGAAAAAGCAGGTATAGAAACTAGTGTTTGCACTTGTACCTGCAGTATATATGTTAGGAAGTAGTCTATCAAGCACAGGCGTAAGCGTTTTTTGGCATGTTAGATGTTTTGCTATGCTTTTCGCTCAGGCATTTGTCATTCCACATTCCCCCTACTTCTTTTCTAATACCCTTTTCTTATTCCCTTCCTCCATCCTCTCCTGACCTCCACCTATAATGAATTTGCAATTGCCAACTCTTTTTCACTCCACATTTGCCATCTCTCTTCTTTCCTCCTTCATCTTTTTTTTTCTCTCCTTCCCTCCATCCACTCCCAGCCTCCATTTTTACTGTATTTGTTATAAGTGTCAAATGCAAAAAGATGCTTGCATGCAGGGTGCAGCTCAGTCAATCTGTACTGAGAGCTTTTTGCTCATAGCAGGGAACACATTTAATTCCTGCACACAGATTGCCACATAAATAGGGCATTTTTAAATTGCGGCAGAGCCAAATCTACTCATGTGCTTCAGAGTTTTATTTGCCGGCTATGATATTTAGAAAGTTTAGCTTGCACACACTGAGCTCTTTCTGCTATCAACAGGCTTGTTAAATTGAAAGAAGAGTTAATTTTGCCAAGCAAATTGGAATGGAGACTGCGCTCCAGATAGCAGTTCCAGCTGTTCGAGGGCCCCATGGATCCATAAAGGATTTTTATACACAATTGCTCTTTCCTCCAAGGTCTTTTGGTTTAATGTAAGCAACTGAATGGTGTCAGGAGTGGGATGAATTTAGTCATAATTCATTAAACTGAATAGAAAGTTCTGTGTGGCGGTTTTTCTATGTAATCCAACTGGGAGAGGAATTAATGAAAATACATTTTAGAAGTTTAATTATATCATTTAAAAAAAAGTAATATAAACAATAAAAAAAATTAACCGCATAATGAGGAGGTGACATTCAGTACACGGGGGGATTCTGCAGAAATCTATACCTGTCACATGAAAACACACATGGGACTGAAACACTCAGACTAAATCCATCTTCCGTAGCCTCTTTATTATTTCTAAGATAATTAGAAGCAGACATGACATGAGCATGTTGATTAGGTGTGACGGTGCAGGCTCACACACAAACTTCAAAATGCACAAAAATATGCTGGGCACACTGAGATAGCATGTGTTACCCTGAGGGTGTGACAACAAATATGTGCTAACGCTTGACAGCCACGAGGGCGGGAAACAAACCCATCGACTGATGAGAAATGAACTAAGACAGTTTCTAAGCGGCTTCTCCCTTTTGACCGATGAACACATTTTAAGAGAAAAAATAATATAAAAAACATGCATGACTGCTGGCACAAGAACGTGAGAGGAGAATAGTGGTGGACTCAGAAACACCTAAGATGGTCATGGGTCAAGTAAGCCTTCCTTGGCTGTCCTTGAGAAAGGATACACTTGGGGCTTTAATGACTTTTTGCAACTCTGTGTGCTAAACTGATAGTTGATTTGAACTACTAGACCAGCACAAAACAGCACAGGCCTGGGAAGACACCCGTAATGAGGTTGTTCGTTATTTTTACAAGAGCAGGCTGTTAATCACAAAAGCTCTGCAGATTAGATCATGGCAAGGTTGTGTCAGCCAAATGAATTATTTGATTTTCAGTTGTACTTTTAACCAAAGTAGACTTCTTTTGCTTCTTCCTCACTCACACTAACTACCCTCATGTCCTTTTTGACAAGATCCACAAGTCTTCTGTTTGGTATTCCTCTAGACCTTTTTCGAGGCAGCTTTAACCTCAGCCTTCTTTACCAACATAGTCATTGACTCTCCTCTCCATCTGTCCAAACCATTTCAATCTGGTTTCTCTGCATTTATCACAGAAATGTGTTCCTTCCTCCTATCCATCAATACTCCCAAAGATAACCTCAACACCTCCAAATCTGCCTCTTACCTTTTTGAGAGCCAATGACTAAACCAGCAATATCACCACAACCTTTTACATCTCTTCTTTTATTCTTGCAGACACTGTTTTGTCAAACATCACACATTTTCCCGAACTAATTGCCTTTTCATTTCTTCATCCTCTTTGATGCCTTACTCCCTTTATCCTTACAGATTTTTGCATCTTCCTGCTCAATAGAAGCCCCATATTCCACTGTTTGTTCTCTAGGATATTATTCAGTCATCATCCCTTCAAAGTACTCCTTCCATCTTTCCGTTTTACTTGTCAACACAACCCTCCCATCTCACTTTCTCTGCCTCACCAACCTGTGCAGATCCACCTTGTCATAAAGGTCCTCATTCACCCTTTGGTGTTCACCTTCACCTAATGCTTCATCTTCCTTTACCTCTGGGTGCTGTTCTCCATTTTCTCAGTGTTCCACTTATTCTTTGTAAACCTTTTCCTCTTAGCAAACTCCCAGACTTCTACATTCCAACACCAAGTCTTCTTCTTATCTGCTTTCCTCATTCCAGACGACAAGTACCTTCCTCCCAATTACTTTACTCCAGCTGTCCAGTTATCTGGAGGACCCTCTTGGTCTTTGAGGAGATCTTCCAGTCCCCCCCCCCGCAAAAAAAAAATAAAAATAAATAAACTTCCAGAAGTTGAAAAAAAAACTGCTTTATAGTTTATTTAAACTATAATGTTATCTACAGCTTCATACTATATATTTCACACAGAATCAAATGAAACTGAACCGTGGATTAGAGGCATGGAGATCGAGGCGATTTAAGATTTTAGCATTTTCCAAGGTTTCAGGAAACACAGCTGTTCAGCAGTTTATTTAGACAAATTTTAGAAAACACAACTGCACAGCAGACTGATTAACTATCTATGAAGCCGAGTATATTCACCCCTGACAGATGGCTGCTTCTCCTCTCCTAAACTCTCTGATGTGTATTAGCATAACTTATAAATGGAAGTTCATGTATTTTTGAACTATAAGAAGTGCCTGAATTGGTTTGGTTAATCTTTTAAGAGGCATTGTGTAAAACAACACATGATCTTTTTTTCCTCTTTATAAAAAATTCACAGCGGTACTCAAGTGGGAGATGGAAGGCAGACGGATGAGGTGTTTTTTTTTTTTTTTTTTCAGGTTTGTTGTTCAAACCATGTGTGAGAAAACACTTTTGTCCATGTTCCCAGGCAGATGTCACAAACACCAAACAAAACCACTGACGGCATATGAGAACCGAGTGACCCCTTTTCCATTGCGTTCTAAAAAGGCTCCAAGAAGCTAAAATACTTAACACTTCTATTGAGAAATAAACCGCTATTACTCAGTCAATATATTTGTCAAAATAACCGTTATTGATCTGCTACCTTTTTCTAACATGTTCTTGCTAATCACATCCCGATATTTGTTCATGATATTTATTCTGCTTTATCTTTTTCAGTCCACATTGACCATTTACTCTCTCACTTACTCCGCCAGAAAAACATGGGTCCAAATGACCATCCGCCCCTTGATTGATTATGGCAATGTCATTTACAGATACACCAATAAGCATTTGCTGAAAAAACTACCATTCTGCCATTCGATTAATAACAAATGCTCCCTTCAAAACCCACCACTGTACCCTCGACTTTTCACTAAATTGGACTTCCTTATTCACTTGACGTAAAAGCCATTGGTTGCTGTAGATTTTAAAACTGTCCTTGGCCTTTCTCCTCCTTATTTGAGCCAGTTTTTGCACACTTTATCCCTCATGTACAACATGTGCTCTGCAAAACTGATTTAATTAACAGTCCTTAGATCAAACTCTATATTGGGTTCTTTATCCTTTTAGTCAGTGGAATAGAAGAGAAGAGACAGGAATGATTCTTAAAACCCTAAGAATGGACATTTTTATTTCAAAGACAGGAATCTTAGTGATCATTTTAAAGAAAAATGTTGTTGTAACTTGTTTTTTAAAGTTTTATGACTCTGATGAGTTTAATAATTTCATTATTTTCATGATTTTCTGTGTTACTGCTGTTTTATCCATTTTGTTTCCTCATAAGGTTATGCCTTTTGTCAGGCCAAAGTTGAAAATAAGTCGTAGGTAAGTGTGTGGACTTCCAACAAGCTCTCTCCCGATTGGCTGACTGGGACCAATCACAGATCCAACTTGGGCCTGTCCATTTTGCAAAAATAACAAAAGAACAAAAATTATGGTGACTGAATAGACTTCATTTTGTTGGAGCTGGAAATCATTTGCTATGGGTGACATCACTCTCACTCGGTCCAGTTCTCATATACAGCCACTGATCCAAACAAATACCTCTCCATTGCATTCTGCTATGCTTATATTTTTGACTACTTTATATTTCCCTCACCTGTTCCCAACTACTGCTATGAAAAGATTGCAAAAAAGTTGTCATAATCAAGGCTTTGGAAAATTATATTAGTTGTAATCGTCCACACTTTCTCCTGTTGTTTTATGGATGCTTCGCAGCTCTGCAGGTGATCAGGTTCTCCTTGAGTAATGATATATTTCTTACCTGATTCCTGCACCTTAGGAGTCTTTTTGTACTCTTGTTCAGTCTGCCGATGTATGTGTTTGTCTTTTTTGTGCACAAGATGCCCCTCAATGCATGTGTGTGCTTGTCAGATTTATTCCCAGAGAAGACTTATTTCCCCAGCAGGCCCTGTCAGGCTGTTTCTGGGCGCACTCAGTTCACAGCTGGAGGCAACTACTGTCACCTGCTTACCTAACATCTGAGCTCACTTCTTTTCTCTTCTCCTCTCTCCCCACCCCAATTTTTTCATTGCTCACCCTCATGCCTGTCATAATATAAATGATCTTCTTTCCCCAACACAACAATGGCATTCTTTTTGGGCTACTTCGTCTACAAAACAAGTAAACTGAAAAGAGAATTGGTCCTTTATGGTTGGCAGTAAAATTACTCCAAAGACACTGCAAAGCCAAATGACTGTTCTGGGAATATACAAGTGCCTTTTTTGCAGTGGCATTTCAGGAAAAGTCATCTCTAAGACTGCCCTTTTTGAGTAAAAAGCTGACAAGCCTGAGATGTCTTTAGCTTAAAAAATAAAATAAAAAAGAAGCAGTAAATAGGCCAAAGAAATGTGGTAGCTATTTTTCATACTTTCATTTTTAGGTAGCCATATAAAAAACTGAGATTTTGGCTTCGACTCAAGACTCAGACCTAGATCATACTTAAGTCTCAGAGCATGGAAACGGACTCAAGACTCAACCTCTGCCTGAGACTTGTGTTGAGATTGAACAATGTTCAGTCTTTTTTCATTAAGTCTTTGTCACATGCAGCCGTATGAAGGGTTGACCCCATACGGAAGCTGCTGGTTTTTGGGTTGTAGACAAGGGTGGCTGCATCCTAAGGGGAGAGTAGGTCTGTCTTGCTGTTTTCTTGAGGCTCATGCGGCCACCTCAAAGGACAATGAAAATGGAGCATATGACTATGGTACGTCTGCACGCACTGGGTGTGGAGGTGAAACATAAGGATACCCTTAAGATGCCCACACAAAAAAAACAACGCTCTGATTGACTAATTTTCTTAATAATAACAGTAAGGCTATATGTAAGGAATGCGCAAGGAGCACACCATTATTACTTGAACAGTACTAACAGGCTCTACATACTGTGCGCAGGTTTAGAAACAAAACTAAACTAAACAACAAACTAAGATAATACACATTTTAGTTTAGTGACAATTGCAAAAACCCAAACATCTAAGTTTCCATCTAGGAGTTTTTATTTCCAATGGCTGAATCCTGGCTCTATCCTCAGTATGGTGCTGCAGTGGACAGCATTAAACATTTTGGTCTTTGACCCCGGCCGTCTGTTTCTCTTGCACCCTGACCATGCCCCCTTTCTGCCTCTCTTCTTACTTCTCCCATCCAGGGTTACGGGGTTAGAAAGGACCAGATGCTAAGCCACATGACTGCTGTCACATACATACAGTATCTTCCCATTTTGTATGACCTCTCAGCCCCGCTAGTCATTTCTCAGCTTTTTCATTTAGTGTTGGAACAGTGGGGATTTCAAAACCATGGTAATGCTATGCAACTCATGATATACAGTAGTAATATTGAAGAAAATGGTCAACATACACAATTAAAAAGAATCTTTTACTAAGTAATGTTTTACAAAAAAGTCTCATAAGATGCTTCGCCGTCCTTTTAAACAGATTAAACTTTCCATCCATCCATCCATCTACTCCGCTTATCCGGGTCGCGGTGGCAGCAGTCTAAGAAGAGATATCCAGACTTCCCTCGCCCCAGCCACTTCCTCCAGCTCCTCTGGGGGGACCCAGAGGCGTTCCCAGACTAGCCGACAGACATAGTCTCTCCAACGTGTCCTGGGTCTCCCCTGGGGTCTCCGCCCAGTGGGACATGCCCGGAACACCTCTCCAGGGAGGCGTCCAGGAGGCATCCGGACTAGATGCCCGAGCCACCTCAACTGGCTCCTTTCGATGTGGAGGAGAAGCGGGTGTACTCCGAGCTCTCCAAGCTTGACCAAGCTTCTCACCCTATCTTTAAGGGAGCACCCAGCCACCCTACGGAGAAAGCTCATTTCAGCCGCTTGTATTCGGGACCTCGTTCTTTCGGTCATGACCAATAGCTCATGACCATAGGTGAGTATTGGAACGAAGATCGACCGGTAAATTGAGAGCTTTGCTTTTTGGCTCAGCTCTCTCTTCACCACAACGGACCGATACAGCGACTGCATAACTACGGACGCCGCTCCGATCCGCCTGTCAATCTCACGCTCCGGTCTTCCCTCACTCGTGAACAAGACCCCCAGATATTTAAAGTCCTCCACCTGTGGCAGGAACGCTCCATCTACAGAGAGGTGTCAAACTACCTTTCTCCGTTCAAGAACCATGGCCGCAGATTTTGCGGTGCTGACCCTCATCCCAGCCAGGTTGAGTGCCTTCTCCAAATCCAGAAAACACATATCAACTGGATGAGCGAACTCCCACAATCCCTGCAGCCCCCTAAAGAGGGTGTAGAGCTGGTCCACTGTTCCACGCCTAGGACGTAAACGGCACTATTGTTCCTGAATCTCCTCTCCAGTACCCTGGCATAGAATTTCCCAGGGAGGCTGAGGAGTGTAATTCCCCTGTAGTTGGAACACACCCTCCGGTCCCCCTTCTTACAGAGGGGAACCACCACCCCTGTCTGCCAGTCCAGTGGTACCGTACCCGACTACCACGGGATGCTGCAGAGATGTGTCAGCCAAGACCCTCCCACAGCATCCAGGGACTTGAGTTACTCAGGGCGGACTATATCCACTCCCGGCGCCTTGCCACTGAGGAGCTCTTTGACTATCTCAGTGACTTCAGCTTGGGTAATAGACAGCCTTACCCCAAAGTCCTCATTCTCTGCTTCCTCAAAAGAAGGGGTGTCAGTGGGATTGAGGAGATCCTTGAAGTATTCCTTCCACCCCCATAAACACGCTTTGCTATTTAAATGCTTACTTTTGTTGTGAACATGTGTTTTACTACTTGAATATAAAAGGTTTTACTGTCAGGGTTTGGGTGTTTTGCCTTGGTTTTTGCTTCTTTTTTTGTTGTGTCATGTTTTGAGTTCTGTTTCTTGTTTTATTTTGAAGGTTTCCTGTATGTGTTAGTTTTGAGTTTTACTTCCCTGGTCCCGATCTCTCCTGATCGTTTTCACCTGTGTCTTGTCAGTTCTGTTTGTATTTAAGTCTTGTCTTTGCCTTCCTCTTGTGCTGGTCCACACTGTCATTTCCCTGACTGTCTGATTCCCTGTCTTCCTGTTACCCTGACAGTTTGTTATGCTTGGTTCCCCTGCTCAGCAGCGCTTTTAGTTTTATGAGTATTAAACCCTTTGAACTTCGAACCACCTGCCTCCTCGTCTCTGCATTTTGGGTCCTTCGTCAACCTCCCTACCTGACATTTAAACTGGTACTTGTGTGTTTAATTCATTTCAATTAACTTGTGAAAAATGGTCAGATTTTTAACTTATAGTAAAACAAAATTTACTTTAATGCTTAATACGATGTTCATTGATAATCAAGACATTGAAAAGTATTAATCATGTGTTCATAAGCTTCTATTGTAGATATTTTACCAGTTTCTTTTAAGTTTTAATGATTTGTAGATGCCTTACAAATGTCATACAGGTGCTAGTTAATAAGATGCTAATAAATGCTCATGAATCTTAAATATGTCTTATAAAGACTTATAAACACACGAATACATATTAATGTCTTAAAACTAGATTTTTAAGGACTCTTCTGTTTCTGTTACGGTACTTTTCCTGGTAACTGTTTACATTTTACTAAAAAGTAATTCAGTTACTAAGTAACATTCCCAACACTGTGTTTTGTCTTGGTGTTTAACAGTGACTCTATTCCGTGCTGTCTGCAGTCAGAATCTTTTCATCTGTGAAACATATAGAATCCCATGGAAGGTGTGCTGGCACACTGCAGCCTAGACACATAGATACATGGGATGCTGACACTCTGAGGAGTGCCAAAACCACAATTTGACATGTTTCACATAAAAAAAATTCAGTTTAAGAGTGAGAGATGCAGACTTGTGACACAGTGGAATTGTGAAGTATGCAGTTGAACACATTCAAAAACCCTTAAACCTGTAGAAAACAGCAGAAATTGAGAAAAAGAGAAATATCTTTATAAATGTGCCAGACAGAGGATTTTTCTGACTTTAGCCTAAAAGTAGGTAAAGGATGCATGCAAAATAAATGCAAAGACCAATAAGATACTTGGTTAAAAAAAGTAGGGAGGGGGAAAAAAGACAGATTAGCATCACTGTGCATTAAAATTTTTGATGTGCTTGAACGGCATCAAAAATTCACGCACACATTTATAGATTGGAAGCAATCTGCTTCTTAAACACTTCCAGTGGGACCAAATTACAGAACTGCCAGACCGTTGTGTGATCGAATCCATCGGGAATAAAGGGTTATCCCTAATGGCCACCTCTGCAAATTTAGCCTCTCCCAGCCAATTCATAAAATACGTACAAGTGAGGCGAGGATTTAAAAATTTGGTTTTAACAGTTATCAGTTTAACACAGAAATTGAACTTTTCTATTTGTTTAACTAGATAGTTCTTCAATTATTTTCAACATTATATTGTTCTCTTCTGCATGCTTTGCACTACTTACTTTCTGTGGCGGGTCCCGCCGAGAAAGGATGCAGAGGAGCCAAGGTGAGGAGGATCTGTTTTTATTAAAGACCCGGTGAGCACCACGCAGGGCCATGCAGCATGCAGCACTCTGTCACTCCTCTCTTTTCGCCACCTGCAGTGCTCACCTTTAAGTGGGATGCCACGCCCACGGGGCGTTGCTCTCAATCCCAGCCAGGCGGCACCACAGGTGGTAATCATAACATACAAAATACAAACAATAAAACCCGGTGTGGCCCCCCCTCGGCATCTGACGGTGCCACACCGTCACACCATCCCCCTCCTCTGAGGGATTAACGATGTGCGGCAATCCACTCAGCAGTCCGCCGCCGCACATTCCCCACGCCGAACCGCCAGACACATCCCCGTGTCGCGTCGGATGGATGCACGGGCTGCTGCTGCTCCACGACGGCGACCCCTCAGATCCGCTCCTCGGTGCCCGCTCCGGTCGTTCCCAGCCCCGGCAAAGGCCCTTCCATTGGCCACACGCCCCCGCTGGTCTCCTCCCGGATGGCACCTTAGCTGATCGGAGCCGCCGACAGCAAGTTCCTGGCGAGATGTTGCGCCTCTCCCGGAGCACTCCGCTGAGGGCCCGGCAGACGTCGGTCCGCCCCCTGTCCATCTCCGCGCAGGCCTCCAATGCCTCCATCGGCGGCAGTGGAACCGGGCGGTGCGCCCGTCCCGCCTCCGGCCGCCTCCGTGCTCCGGCGGTCCGCCCTTGCTGCCCGCGAGATCCGCCGCTCGTCATGGGCGCCGAGTTGGACGCCGTAGTTCTTTCCGGGCCCCTGGCCAGGCCTGAAGCACCGCCAAGGCCACCCGGATCCACCCCCACTTCCTTAGAGGATGGACTGCTCGGAGGAGGCGCTGAGCTGCCGGGAATCGTTGTCCCCACCACGCCGCTGCGTCCTCACCTTTTTGTGGCCCCTCTGCGATCCCACTTCTGACACCATATGTGGCGGGGTCCCGCCGAGAAAGGATGCAGAGGAGCCAAGGTGAGGAGGATCTGTCTTTATTTGTCGACACAGTTGCTGCACGCAGGGCCATGCAGCACACAGCACACTCTGTCATTCTCCTCATCCACTTCCTGTGACACTTCCTTATGAACCTTAAGCCCCTCCCACGGGCGGTGTTCTCCATTAGGCCACAGGAAGGTCACAGGAAACATGTTAAAACATTAAATAAATACAAATACACAAACAAACAATAAAACACAGTGTGGTCCCCCTCGTCATCTGACGGTGCCACACCGTCACACTTTCCTTTTTACAAGTGTTTGCTAAGCTGGAAAAATGTTCATAAAAAAGCAATTACTCAACTCTTTGCAAATGTCAGGTGGTGTTGTAACCATGGTAATTCTCTGTGATTTTGAATTCTCTGCAATAACTGACAATTGAAAGTTCTTAAAAATCCCTTAGAACTAGACTTGAACATTCCAAGAATGCTTTCAACTCTTAAGCTTTATTCACATCACCAGCAGCAACGCACTTTCAAGCTTACACCTCCGATGGAAAGTATGTAAACGTGGGCAGATGCGCCTTTTGAACTTAACTGTCATGTTCATGCATCGCTACGCAAGTTTCTCTGATCATTTTTGTGGGCTCGACGAAGAAAACGCGCGTTCAACCACTTGTAACATTTTGCATCAAACCTCTTCCAACTGTATGTGGTGAACATGCATTGGGTATGTATTGGGTCCAAAGTGAAAACCATATGTTAAATGCGCGTTCAAGAATGCGTGTTTAGCACGTTATGTGTGAACGTAGTATCAATTTGAAACAAACCAGATGGATCTTTTTATTTTTATGTTTGCATTGGCCTAATGTCTTTTCAAAAAGCATGCAACTCTCTGGATACATATTTATTCCCTCCAGTAGTGACTAAAATATTATTTAACTTCTGCAAAGTCTGCATAAGCTTTAAACAATGCACATTTATTCATACTTAACTTAATGTTCTTTCTAATGTTCTTCTTAATGTAAGTAAAATGCATACTGTCTCATGGATGTGAAGCCTGAAGGTGTGTTTGTGTTTTTGAGACTCTCTTGTCTTGTGTGCACACACATCTTCCCAGCGGGAGTTCAAAATCTGGGGCTTCGGTCCTTCACCTATAATAAAATGAATGTTTTTCAGGCAAAAACGTCCTCCTACTCTTACATTCTACTTTGTAAAAACATAGATTCATGTGAATACCACCATGACAGTGTTACTCATAAATATTAATAAAGCTATGGATATCTTCGTCGCTTGGAAAGCTTCCAGTGATACACTTTGTTACTGTTAAATTTGGTGCTCCTTTAGATGTTCAGATATACTAAATATAAGGCAGCTGTTAAGTGCTTCTTTGGCATGAAAATGATGCCTTTTCAGTTTTTCTTAAAAATCTCGTTGTCTCTTTTTGTTTGCAACAAAGAAACACATTCCAACGGAGCTAGTCTCAAAACGTGTGTTTGGAAAAAAGGATGCATCATTTGGGAGAATGCGTCATAAAAAATGCAGTGTATAAAGAGTGAATTTTCATTTACACTCATGAAATTTTCTCATAAATATTTTAGTTGTGGGGGAGGAAACTCAATAATTATAATGATGGTTCTCCGAATTCAAGGGCATAGAAACAACAAGGGTAAGAAAATGACTTAATTTATGTCTATTTATATACATATAACCTAAAAAATATTTTTTCATCATTGGCATAATACATTTTTTTGATACTAAAAGGAAAAAAAAACTTTTGGATTGATTCAAGTGCTCTTAGTGCAACTGCACCAAGACGCTTCACCTTTTGGTTGTAGCTTGTTGGGGGTAAATCAGAGTATAACTTCCAACAAACAACAGAAGCAAAAAGCTATTCTGAGGTCTACTCTGTGCCAAAATGCCCGGTAGAGGATGAGCCGAAATGAGTTTCTGAGATCAAAAGAAACAGAACGATAAAAGGATAAAAGGGATTGAAAGATAAAAGGGATCGAGTCATTGGATCCGACTTGTGCCTTTAGAGCAGAAATCAACAGAAATAAAATCTATCCAACCACAAGGAACGTCGGACTCCACATACGTCATGAAGGTCACTGTTCAAAAGATGGTTGTTTTTGACTTCACACAACGGATCAGTCTCAGCCTCGACAAAATAAAAAAAAATTCTGGCAGTTCACAGCAGTCATCAAAGCCAGAGTACACAAAGGATTCTTCTAGCTTTACTGTCTGAGGTTAAAGGAATATATAAATATGTATATCTGCTGTATTTTTGACTTTATTTTAATGACATGTCAAGAAAAAAAATAAAGAAAAGCTAACAAAAGAAAATATAAATCCTTGTCGCTCAGTAGGTAAATATGTGATTTTAATGAAAAAATATATGTTGCAAATTATTAAATTTGGGATGAAGATATGAAAAACTTTTTACATTTTATGATCCTGACACATCTCAAAAATACTTGCCTTTCAGGTATAAACACAAATTAGCTCAAATTACTTAAATGTTTCTCCCTAATGCTGTTTATTCTCTTTCGTTTGGATGCTAATTTTCGTTATTGTTTGCAAGCTTCAAACCGAGATCTGCTATTATTTTTAGTCACAGCAAACTGCAGATCAGTTATAACATAATGATGCTAAAGAGGATTCGTTTTGGATTATTTGGATCACATGCCTTCATTTCTCCAGCTGTCCTCCAAATGAAAGGAATCGCAAATTGTTGTCTGATCAAGTCTCCAAAAAAAAGCTGCATTACACACTTCGATAGAAAATACTCCGACAAAGGGATGGCACGTACAATGTACCACTTTCGAATTCTGTTACTTTCCTAGAAAATACGTATATTTAGGTCTTATTCTGACAATCAGTCTGTGTTTTAGCAAAAGGGCTTTTCTTAGGTAGCTTAAAAAAACAAGTGTTCTCAGGAATAAATGTGAAACTATCTAATAGATGTGTCTTGTTATGTTCTTTTTAGGAGATGTTAATTTTTGATTGGTTGGCACAGTGCTACCACGCAGTAGAAATGACAGGTTGCGCTTAGTCCCATCAGAACTCTACAGAAAACATTGATCTACACAAATTTGGCATTTGTCCTCAAAAGCAGCAACACGGCATTATCTTGTTTTTTGTATCTTCAATTCAAACCCTAGGACTTTACAGACACAATAGAGTTGTGCTTGCTCTTTGGTGTGCATTATGCTGTGTTCACATCAAATCAAGGATTGGGCGTTGCAGCCCATCCAATGTTCAAATATCTGGACTTTTTCAAACAAGACATGTTGCATCAACAGATTAGAGACTCAGTTTTGGCCTGGTTTATGACGCGATCAGTGGATGGAGTCCAAAAGCAACACGGAGGAAAATCTGATGAATCTCCTTCTGATCTGATCTGATATTGTTCTTATTTGTGTTGAGACAATATTAGAAGGATCCTCTCATTTTATTCTTAATTTAATTTTTTCCATACTTGGACTAATGTTTTTTGATTTGATTTGAAATTGTTTATTTGAAGCAATCAAAGCCAGAAAAATGCACAAAACAATACAGTCAGCAGTTTTACATTCATACAAAGACGTATCATCTTAGGATAATTAGACATTAAATCAAAGATTGCTTGAAAGGGAGTGGAAGGAAGCAAATTTATATAATCCCACCCCTGTTCTACCGTAACCATTTTCATTGCATGATTTATCATTATCTGGTTCATTGTTTTTTACCAGATATCTATGCCTCACCAACACATTTTCAGGTCATTAGAAATCCTTAAGTACCAATAAATCAATAAAGTTTTTTCTCCAGAATTTCAACCGGGTTTACCTCGTTGCTCGTTTCGAGCTTTGAGTCTTTGGAACTCTTCTACTAGCTCCATTAGATGTTGTCCACTCTCTCCATGAAAGGATACAGCTTAGCTTAGATGTCATCAAGGATTTGTTAAACGTCATCGTCGTCGGTTTTTGTTTGGGTATTGTTCAGGGCCATGGTCAGCTCTCTTTTGGAGATAATCAACTTTTGAGTCGCTTGACGATCGTTGTGAGAGTTACCGACTGGCGACATGCGTCCGCTCATTAATCCGGAACCGGAAGCCATGAGACAGTAAATCGTCTAATTGGGCGACAGACGTGCTTACCGCGTCTTCCATTCATTGTAAATGAGATATACAGATAGTTCTTCTATGTAGCAATGAGGCTAAAACTTTTAGACAATAGCTCCTCCTGCATTCAATTCCTTTAAATTTCTTTATTTTAAACACAGATGAAAATAAACACAACAGTTCAAAATAGACGAAACAAGGCAGTGTGCTTGAAAAGGAGAACGTTGAAGAGAAATCTTGTATGATCCCACCCCTTTTTCACAACACCTGATGATCTGCATATTTATATTCACTGTTTTGATCAAAACTTTTACATTACATTATGTCTAACACCTATGCAGAAGTGACATTTTTGTTTTTATTGATCATTTCTTGCCTTGTATAGTTCCATTAGTGACATCTTGTAGGAGTGTCAAGTTTATGAACACATTTTTAGACGAGAGTCAAGCAGTGAATTTCATGTGTGTCAAAAGAGAGGCGTCCAATGCAAATTTGACGTGCCAACCGCGTTCTGTGTGAACGCAGCATTACACTGCAATCATCCATTCATGGAGTCGATGACTCTGGCTGATGACTTCAAACCTGGTCCATTCTAGTCTCTTGCTTGAGTTCTGTTGGCACATCTGCAGAAAGAAAGCATGCTTCTGACTGACTCTTAATGCTTATCCTTTTAATACAGACTGTGCTGCAAACACAAACTTGACAGAAGGTGGCTTGGGAACGTGGTAGGAGAGAATTTGTATGCGTAAGAAACAAACAATGTGAGAGCGGAAGACTCATCACACAAAAGCAACTTGTGTGTTCACAGGGAGTGTTTCCTAAGCTATTTAAAAAAAGAGTAAAAGGTTTTAGTCCCTAGTTTCTGTTTACAAAAAAAGAAATCTCAGTTCCCATGCAACTGAGTTGCAGCCTTGTAAAAGCAACTGGTTCAGTACAATTGTGATCAAATGTCAATTTTATTTGAACACATTCTATCCAACTAAAACCCATGCTTTTATTATATTTTATTTCATTTTATTTATTTTTTATAACTTGTCCTGTCCAACAGCTGGGCAGACAGATGAGAGTTGAAGGCCTCTCAACTAAAACCCAAGTTGATCTATACATCTAGTCTCCTATTAGCATAAATACAGTGACTGGTGACATTCTATTAATAGTCTTTTTTTTTATCCTTGGAAGAACCTCCAGTAGAACCTGGATTAGGAAGAGCAGACATTGACTGTGGTGAAAGAACAAAACAGGAGAGGCCTACTCCAGTGTCAAGACAATGACTCCTAGCCCAGTGCAGTAGGTGCCTAGGATCAATAGCCATATTAGAGTGTCTAAGCCCCTAACTCAAGCTGAAAGCTGCATCAATAAGAAGAACATAAAAAGAACATTCTCATTTTTTTTATAATTTTTAAAAGGGGTACAAGGTTGACCAGAGTCTAAAAGTGAGGTGTTCTATTTGTTTGAGATAAAGTCTTATATTTTTTAGTCTTTTGGCTTCTCCCTGTAGGGTTTGCCACAGAGAATCATTCAAATCATTCCCAGTCCCATTCACATATGCACACACACATTTACACCACATTGCTCCTGGTGGTTAAAGGTTGGTACCCATCCACATCGAAAGGAACTCCAAGTAATATTTCCCAAGATGACATGGGGATAAGTGTTTTGTCCGTAGAGACATTGCAGTTTAGACAACCAAGGCTTGAAAATTAAACCTTCGTCTTTCTGATTAGTGGATAACTTCTGCTCAAAAATATGGCTATGCAATTTAGAGGATTGCAATCTTGCTTGAAGGACTGGTTTTATCTCAATTTCTGTTTAAGCTGAACAGAATGGGTAGAGATCTTAAATGGAGCTGCTACTCTTTATGAGCCATGGGCATCGTGCAGCACTGGTACGGGTCAACCCCGGTACAGGTGCATGTGACCAAGGCTTAAGCAGAGGAGTGATGTACAGTTACTGTAGCTGCCAGATGCCATCTCTGTTGTGGACTGTTGTACCTGTTAGGGATTGCTTCCCTTTTTCTAACTTATTTATAATGTGTATAACTCTAAAAATTTACCCATCAGAAACTTTGTGCATCCAAAAAACTACATTCTGACAAAAGCATAGCCATCTGCAAGCACTATGGCTATGGCATATATATATAATATATATATATATATATATATATATATATATATATATATATATATATATAATATGGCATGCTACATTTGTATGCTTTTTTAATTTTTTACAAGTATTGTTTAACACGTGCCGTTTCATCTCTACCACAACAGCCCCATGGACTTACACTACCCAGAGATAGTTTGGTTTGTAGTTTTATTCCAATTTTTTGCAATTTCCAGAACGGATTGTCTGAAAGCTTATGCTGTTGAGCCAGTGTTGCACAATTTAAGCAACTTTCAGGAGGAGAAAAGAATAGGCAAGGAAGGCTTTTGTTAGAAAATGTTATTTTAACCTATCAAAAAATGTCAGAAAGTCAGAATTTTCAAATAAAAACAAAAAACAATGAATCTGGTCTAGTTTTAAAAGCGATGGTATGATTTTTGCATTAAAGCCAAAGTTTAGAAACCCTAGTTTAAAATTAGAATAGTTTAGGATAAATACAATTCAAAATAGCAAAAAGGCAGTTTTTGAGCTTTCTCATGGACTGGCACACTAAACTGTAACTTGACCTTTGAAATTGCTGTTTGTGGCTATGGTGGAAAAGTTTATGAATAGATGCAGTGGGGGGAAATTGGTGCTGTAGGTTGTGAGTACCTGATGTAGCTACATCAGTAATGGTGGGGTCTAGGAATCATAATTACACCTGTTCCTGCATCTTAGTGGGGTTCCTAGAACATGCCCGGTTCACATTTAACACACACAGGCAGAGATGGTCAAACACATGTACACCTATCTTCCACAAAATGGGCATCCTGGAACTTTTCCACACACTCACTCACCTTTTACAGAGATAACAGCTTGCTGGATGCTGGAGATCTAGCCCTAGTATTTGTTTAGTAGATGTATTTAATGTTTCCAGAGGGATTTTCAAAACATTTGGTTGTTTCACCAGTTCAGACATGATTATTTCCATTAGTTCCAAAATACTTTTCTTTCAAAAGAGATGTCTGTAGTGTGCTTAACTCATGTTACAGCCTAATATGAAAGTGGATCTTATAATCAATACCACACTTTTTTAACTGACTGCTGATACCTGTACTATGCTTTTCATCCAGAGACATGGAAAAGCCTTCCTGTGTTAGTGAAAAAAATCGAAAATTCTAAAGAAGTGCCAAGAAGAGGATCCTACAACACAAATTTAGTTTGACCTCAAATCACTTTATCCTATTTGAAACTAAATGTTTTTTGTTTTTGTTTTTTTTCTTATAAAAATATAAGGTAACAACAAATATAAGCAAATATCTTAGTGATCCTTTATTTTCTTAATCACTACTTCCAAAATCTTTTGGCAATTTTGATTATTGTTTCAATACAAAAAGCTTAAAGTTGTGATTGTTTTTTCGAAAAAGCTGCAATATTTTTTGATAATTTTCAACTAAATACTGTAGAAGAATATACAAATTTTAAAAGAGGATGTTTTTATTTCCTGGCTTATTAAATGGTCGGCACTGCTTAAATTCTTTAGCCCCTTGACGCCTATTGATGCGAGTATTTAACAAACCACTTTGGCATCAAAATGAGCTTAATTTAGCAAAGACTGCAGCAAAAACAAGTGAATTTCTTTCTTGGAGAAAACTTCAGGCATCAAGGAGAAAAAACTGTTTTTTTTAATAACAAAGCCAATTTTCTTTTGCAGGAGCAACTGTAACACTTGAGCAGTTATCTTATAAAAGCATTCTTTAAAAAGTGTTACACAAAAATAACTTGGAAAAAAGTTGACACTTGAAAAAAGTTTAAATTTAACTTGGATAAAAAACAGATGACACTCTGTTTCCTGTCTAAAAACTGTAAACTCAAGATTGAGTTGACTCAAAGATACTTTATGTGTTTGGGATTTTTTTAAATTTCAGTTTAGCTTAGTTTAGTTTTTAGTACAATGTAGCTATTAGTTATGTTTTCTTTTTCTGTCATGTTTTTGAATTAAGATTTAGTCATCCATGTTTTTCTCTACAAAACTAAGAGTCTGAAATTGAATTTTTCATCCAATACAGACATTATTTAAAATAGCTGTTTTAATTGGGAAGAACACAAGGACATGGACTACATGCCTGTAATAGAATAACTTAATACAAGTTGTTAATTGCATAAATTATATGTCTAGCGCAATTGTTTAGATACATATAATTAGATCTGCCTTCAAATTGGCTCAGTGTTGTATAAAGTAGAGAGCAACATGGCTGACCTTGTTCAAAACAAGAACTTTTGACCAAAGTTGCAGCAAAGTTGTTGTGATTGGACGATTGGTGCAATCACAAAATCCTGGCAAGACTGCTTAATAGCTTTGGCAGTTTGAACAAAGTACAATAAAAGGCTTTAACCACGGTCGACTCAAATATCATATTGCTTGTGGGTAACGTTATCCTATATTCAATGGGTTGCACTCTGAAAACAAGAATTCATATCGACTTTCTGTAAAAGTTGAGTGTGGCCAATGGTGGATGCGACTGGGCTGCACTGTGAGTGTTAATGTGTTTGTGCGTCGGTCAGGTGCTTAATCTTGGCTTTGAGAGTGAAGCAGCAAATCTCCCTGTAATTACAATTTGAACAGCCTTGACATTTCACAGAGACTCGTCTTGGTACGTGCATGAGAACGTGTCTATGTCTGTGTGTGCTTGGGTGTTTGAGAGCTTGCTGAAGGCCTTTTGTCTTCTGGGGCTGAAACAGCTGGGTGCTCCTCGCTAATTAACGAGAACCTCGTAATTACTGTTAACTGGCCCACTATAGCTGTCACAGAGAAAGGCATGAGATGGATAGAGACGCGGCCTGGGTAAATTCTTCAATATCTTCTTACCTAAACCATTGTCATCATTTGGTGTGCCCATCACAGAGAAGTTTAGGCGAAAGAGAAAAACTACTTACAAAGGGGGATCAAAAAGCAATAAATAAGTGTATAAATATAAGGGAAGATTGTGTTCTTCTTCCTCTGCAAGTATTAAAATTCTTTAGCTTTTTAGTTTTGTGGATAAACTTTTGCGCTCAAAGTAACTGTTGTGTGGAAAAGCAATATCAATCTTACAGAAACATGTAAAAGTATTATAACCATGACAATCATAATACAAGCAAGGATGTAACTCACAAGAATGTACACTTTTGAAACCATTTTAAACATTTTCACTTTGATGAAAGTGAAAATTCGTATACAGGGGGTCCCTATATAGGAAATAGTATTGGGAGGTACTGATGACTTACAAAACTGACTGATTGGAGACACAACAAGAAACTGGCATTTTGGGAGCATGAACTAGTCATGAACCGTCACCACTTTAGACTAATCTCATAAACAGCTTTCACATTTGGTTGCAGTCACAACCCTGTCATGTAAAGTTGAAGGGTCACCCAACAATGGGACAAGATTGTGCCTGTATGGAGACAATTAATAAAGAATAGTGTTTTGTAAATATGTTTATATAGTTAGTTATAATTTTGTGAAGTTTAGTTAGATACTGTACAGGCACAAATGATATGCTCTTCTGGAATGTTACTCATTGGTCTGGGGATTTTATTTACTTCAAGAACAACAACAACAAAAAAAAAGACTTTGTCTTGTGTTTTTTGTAAGCTACGTTCACATCATACCACATTCAAGCTGCTACTTCCAATGAAAAGTCTATGTAAACTCACATTTCGGGTTTCTGTGTCAAAACTCGCATTCATGTGTAGCTATGCAGGTTTTTAGGACGACTTTTGTGCTCTGCGTAGAAAACGCGCGGCCATTGAACATGTAACTTGATAATCAAGAAATTGTATTTTGTGACAAATGGAAGATGCCTCCTTTGATTCATGAAAGTGCCAACCGTTTAAACAGAATATGGAGGAGAAATTAACAATTGTGGTTTGTGCCCGGCCTGAATTATATGGCACAAAGTGTTTTATTTATCAGAATAGAGCTGTGAAAGAAAAAGCATGGAGCGAGATTTAACAGATTTCTACCGCTTAGACATTTTGTACCAAGCCTAACACTTGTCCAGTGTGAATACTATGGGCTAAATGCACATTCTAGCACATTCAGAACCATTGGGCTTTTCCAATTTCATTTACATGTATGAATATATTTTTCTTCCCTTTGTCATCAAATTCTGATACATGTGTAATGATTACCACAAGTAATAGGGACAGATTAGACTTAAAGGGTTGAAAACATGTTTTTTTTTAAAAAATACCCCCAAAGGAAAAACTCAAAAGGGTGATAGAAATATTTTACCTAAAAAAAGCTACATCAAAAACCTTAACAGACCAGTATGAATACCAACACAAGTGTTTTTCTCTTGGCTAAATGTCATTGCTGCCATAGTATTTTCATCACTTAGAACTGTAATAGCTACTTTCAGTGGGTGTGAAAAGTGTGTGCTTAAACGCAGGATCGTGAAGAGCTTGTAATGCCAAATTTGTTTGTCTTGCTGGTTCTTCCTTGTTGCCTCCAGTAAAAATCCAAACACTACCAAAAAGGTCAAGTAGATCAGTTAAAATACCCAGACAGGCACACACAGAGGTTAACATGAAAAGAAACGCCCGCTCACTTCTTTTTGTGACATTTCCATAACATAACCACTTAAGTATGATGATGCTGTGAGATTTAACAGGATTTTCTTCCTAAATGAAAGTAAATTCAAGGTTTCTTTTGTGGGGGGTAAAAGACTAAAATGACTAAAATGATCCCAATTTACCAATTTACAGGTCATTCAAAGGGCAAAAGATAAACTGAAAGGAGGTTTAAAATAACGCAAAATTAGTTTAGAAGAAGTCAATACTTGTAGAATACAGGGGCTCTCAACACATGATTCTTTAAGACTAGCAGCATTTGTTGGATACTCTACAGTAGAGGTGTGACGATAACCTCATCACCGCATCACCGCACGTTTTTTTTTTTTTTAAAGTTCTGCATATGGTGTGTGTTTGGAACTATAGTAAACACATTAAACACATTCATCTTTGCTGATTAATGACTTTTTCTTCTAGTCCTACCACTAATGCACTGGCCCCATACTGACATACTGCGGCATGTACGGTGTGTTCACATGTAAGGACAGTTGTGACTAAGGCATTAGATACATCTATAAGAAACGGTGGTGCTGCTGCATTCCTTTCCCCCATATATACATATATATATATATATATAAATAGATAGATAGATAGATAGATAGATAGATAGATAGATAGATAGATAGATAGATAGATAGATAGATAGATAGATAGATAGATAGATAGATAGATAGATAGATAGATAGATAGATAGATAGATAGATAGATAGATAGATAGATAGATAGATAGATAGATAGATAGATAGATACAAAGAATTCTGGATTTTAAAACTATTGATCTGTATGTACGTAGATGTGCGTGTTTCGGAATATATTGGTTTAGGTTCATGTTAGACCACTATGTTCTCACCGCACTCCATTTCTCCCTTTCATTGTGGCCTGACACCATGCTTTAGAACCTCTCTGTCTGTTTCACGCCTGTGATTTCTCTCTCTAAATACTTGTTTTTTTCCTCCCAAGCTAATAGCTGTTTAATTCTTCCTTAACACAAACACATAATTTCTGTCCTTGCAGTAAAAAGGTGAAGAATCTACAACTACAAAGACCAAAAGTTCTTTACACCAGCATCCCTGAATGATTTAAAGACATAAATGAGGAGCTGCTTTTTTTAACAAAAGGAACAAAGGTGCTGTACTATAATTAATCACATTATAGAAAGCACACACAAGTGTTATTTAACAATAATTAAGACAACATGTACAGTTTTTGTAGTCTATAAAAACAGAGACAATTTTAAATACAGTGGTCCCTAGTTTATCACGGGAGTTACGTTCTAAAAATAACTTGCAATAGGTAAAATCCGGATAGAAGGACTATTCATATTTTAAGGACACTAAAATAGCGAGGAACCACTGTAACACACTCTGTTAGGAAACATCTTTTGGTACATTGTCCCACTAACAGCCCACGCTGGAAAAAAGTCTGTTTTGGTGCCAGAATCTCTTTTAATAGATCATATAAGTGCCAACAACTTTTTTTATTTTTGGCAATAAATAACCAGGATTTTTTTTCTCTAACCTTAAGCTAAGCGCTGCTGTTGTTGGCATCTACACAACAGCCCAGATGTGGACCAGTCTGCTCAGTGCTCTTTTTCTGGTTGACAAACTTCAAGCTCCACTGGATAGTGGGGAACAAAAACTGAAACAAGTCAAGCGTAAGCACAAAATGACTGTGCGAATGAACACAGGCAGCAAGTTTAGTCTCTCGTCTCGCTCTCTTGTCTTTGTTTATACTGATGCAGTTGTTGGATGCAGTTTGTTGTCTCAAGGTGGGTTAAATGTCTGATAACATTACAAGAACACACAACCAAGTTTGCTAATTGACATTAGGAATTAGCTGAGATGGTAAACTCATTCAAGAAGTTACTGTTACTGTGGCATATAGCTCCCTCACTCTTGAGCCTTGGGAAATGGATGCTGTCGCCCTTTGTTCACTTTATGGAGCAGCTCCAGGGTTCGTCTCGGTATGACATCGCCACCCCCCCCATCTGTCTTTGTACGTCTAGAGCCTTTCAGGAATCCTTTTCTGTTAGAATAATGAAACCTACTTTCATGATGGACTCTCTTTGACTTAACCAACCTCTTATACTTCAACTTTACTTAATGGTTATACAGAATATGTTTCAGTGAAGTGCAGGCAGCAGGTACAAGCTTATCACAGTTAAAAAAGACATATACATGACACAAAGTACGAATTACACAGCTTCTTTTCAAATGGTATACAGTTTGGTTGTGAACTTTTTTTTTTTTAATGGGCACAACTCAGAGAAAAGTGTATAAGGAATGTTTTGATCAGAACATTTTGGCCCCCATCCAATTCAGAGTCATTTCATTTGAAGTGTCTGCCGATACAGAGTCCCGATCTGATACTTTTGGAACACATTTAATTTTAATTGTTTTATTGACTGAAGTATTTATTGTGCTAGTTTTTATTCTATTCTATTTGGTTCTGTCCGCATGTGAATCTGAAAAAGAAAAGCTGCACTGCTCTTTAATCAATAATGCTGGAGTTTAATCTTTACAGAAACATTTTTGAAGACGATTTTTTTCTTTCACTTGTATAAATTGATTCTGAGTCCCTGTAGTGGATGCGGTCCAAGAAGGCAGACCTTCTTCAGCATCTGTGGATCAGCTCCAGGGTTGGTCTCAGCATGACATCACCATGTCCTTGTCTCTTTTTTTCATATATTCAGAGCCTTTTAGGAATTACTTTGTGATAAAGCATGAGCATCTGATTAACTGTGGAACTGTTCTTGCTTACTGGCCACAACATACAGGAATAAATGCTACTCAGTCATTGCAAACATTTTACCACTTAATTTGAGTAGTACAACAGAAGAAAGCAGATTTATATTTGTGAAAAAAATAAAGAATTGTATGTTTTTGACACAGTGTTTGGTATTGTACAAGCAGTATTTACTGTATCCTTGCCAATTATGGTGTCAATCCAGAGAAATGGGGGAAAAAAAATGATGATCCCTCATGAAACTGCTGAAGATTTTTTTTAAAGTACTTTCACTCAAATAGTCTACAATGTAAAATAATCAAAAACTACAGTGATTAAAGTATATGTGAATTATTTAGTGGGAAAAAAACAACATTTTTTTTGTTTTTATTTGTGTATTTGTTATCCTAAAAACTGTAATTTCATTTATATTCTTGAAGTAATGGTTCATAATTCATACAACACGTCAACCAAAATCAAATACAGCATTAACAAATGTAGGTATTTTTTATCTGTCAATCAAAAATACACCAACAGATACAGGAGCGAGAAATAAGGATATTGATATTGAAAAGTATTTCAGATATTGATATTAATTAATCCACAATTCTGCTAATTGCCTTTTAAACTATCTTATTATAAAAATATATTTGTGATTAGCAGCAGCAGTTTGCATCAAGTTGCAATTAAACTGTTTTTTTTTTCACAAAATGTGTATTATTATCTTTGCTCCCTGGTTTTCCAGTGATCCCAAGGACCTGACTTTGTATCTACACACACTCACTAGACACACACACACACCAACACACACACACAGAAGCACTTGCTATTATGAAGTGTTCCCTCGACTAAGCCCCTTATCACAGCAATTAGCTGGGTGTCTTTTAATGGCTAGAGAAGAATACAGTTTTCAGGGTCCAGCGCAGGTGTAAAGGAGCAGCAGAAATATACAACGGATTTGCAGAATCATTTCCGGACTGAGTGACACACTAACTGACTTATTAAATAGATCTTGCTTTCAGAAATAAAAATAAACAGCTAGTTTTTTACATGGATTTCTTTTCCACGTAATGTTAGGAACTGTGTTCACTTTTATTGTATAGAGTATTTTCTGTTCTCTTCCTATCCAAGGCACTTTAACAGTGGGAGTTGGGTCATCTAGACCCACTAAACAGTGTTCTGAACCTTTTTTCTTCAATGATTTGTGATCTTCACTGGTGTCCATGGATTACATGAAATTTTTCCACCTTATACATCTTTGTCATGGTAGGGAGATCATGTCAATGGAAGGGTGGGGTCATAGGATAGCACAAGGGTTAAATGCAGTATATAGAATATTTTTCTAGTCAAAGGTATACAATTGAAACATATCAGCACACTGCATCTGAATCAACAGAAAGTAAAATAACTTTGGCTTTAAGAAATTTTGTCTCATTTTTTTTCTTGCAAAAAAAAAAATAGTCTTATCAAGAATGTTTTTCAATTGCAAAAAAATGTACTTTAAAAAAACATGTCTTACTGACTAGAGTTTTTACTTAAAATAACAATTGATTTTTACCCCATTGCCAATTTTTTAAAAACCATTTAAAGATATTTTCTTCATATATTAAGAATTTTTTACTTATTTCCAGCGCAAATGTACATCTTAGTAGTTCATCTTTTGAGCAATTTTAAATACAGCTTTTAACCCAAATTAAAAAACATGTTTTTTTTCAAGCACATAGTTTCTGAAGAACGGCAATAATTGATTAGAAGTTTTCCTGAGTTATAGGTGGGACTATTGACAAGGAGTAAGCCCGCCCCTTCTTCCCAACATCTTTCTATACAGGCTCTCCCACTAGCAAACAGCCTTCACACCCCCAACCGAACATTACTTGTGCAACAAAAATGGCGAGCAATGTCAGAACTATCCAGTTGTACTCTAAAGGATCTAGATGTCTACAAGTGGATGCATCAGAATGGATCAGAACAGGGAGACTTTGACATGCCCAGCGAAAAGTTTGAAAAAGCTACAAAAACTGTAGTTTTTCCTCAGCTCCCGATTCACTGTTTGCATGAAATTGCAGTAATGCAATTTCAAAATGAATCTTCTTTATATGTGTCCTCCATCATGAGAAAAATGCCACAAAAACATGTCAAAAAACACCAAAAACACAACTTTCATTGAAGTGGGTCTTTAACCAGAAGCTGGACAAGATAAAAATTGTGGCAGTTTTTGTTTTTTACAAAAACTGCAACAAATGCAATGGAGGGCAATTATTTTGGCAGCATTTTGAAATGATTTTGTACACAATATGTTTATAATCAGTAAAGACTGAAGCTCACAGAAACCAGTTCATACTGTAGTCTGCAGTTCAGAGATGCTCATTTGCAGTAACATTTCAAGCTCCCACCATATGCTGTCAAGCAGCAGCCCAGTCCCTTTTCCATTATTAATCAAACTTTTCCTGATTTCCAGCACATTTTAAAACATATATATTCAAGTCTGTAAATCAAAATGCATTTCTGCAAATTCTTCACAAAGAATTTGACATTGCCAGTACATCCCTCTTGCTGTCACGCAGAGCTCATCTCACAATCAACCTTGCTTTTCCACACTCCCCACTTCAATCAAGAAAAAAACAACAACAATAGTTTATATCTTCTCAACCTTACTCTCTTTTTATTCATCCTGTGTCCCAATTTCGGTTCCTATGTACAGTACATGGGTTTTTATTCCAGGCATTACTTTTTTATGGGAAAGCTGAATCAGCCGCATTCACATGTACATAACCTCCCTGTTGGCATCATGGCAGATGTAAAAGAAAAAAAAATGCTAGAAAATGTCAGGAAAAGTAACACTGTAGTCAATTCAGCAGTGAAAATGTTTAGTTTTGTAGTTTATATGGAAACAAGCTAATAAGAATATTTCCAGATAAAGGAAAGGAAATGTTCAGTATGACTAGAGCTGCTGCCCCAGGCAGCCGCTACAGTTCAGCTTAATGGTGGGTGCTTTTATGAACACTGTCATTTGGCATACCAAAGAGCTGCGCTTCGCTAAGAGACAACGTTTTTCTAAATGTGCGTGTCTAAGCAGGAAGCTGCATGGCCGAGTTTGTGTGTGTCTACATGCTCCGTGTGTGTCGAAGGATTTGAGATGATGGTTGTTTTTTGTTGTTTTTTTCACTTCATTACTAAAAAGTTGATATTGACATGCAAAGATGGGCACAAAGGCTTGACAAACAGACTGTAAATTGCTCCTGAGGTAATGATGCAGATGAGAAGATTGTAACTGAGCCTTGTGACGAGGAAAAAATATGTTTCCTACAAAAAGACTGTTTTTGTATAGTTCAGCACTTTAAAGATGTCTTTGTCTGTATCCACCTGTAGGGGCAGTTGTGACTGTCTGCGATCAAAAACAGTCAAATCTGTATGGCAGGTAGAAATGATCAAATTAGTAGATTGTACGGTGAGCTCGTAGGATGATGTTATTTTTGTCTACCGGCAAGCTAAAGGTTATAGATCGTAATGAACAATTAAACAAAACAAAAGGGTAAGTAAAGGTGACACAGGTAAGGAGGCAATCATATCATAGGGACATTTTTCATTTTTTAACCTCCATGAACTCTTCACACTGTACAAGGGGCCCCTTAGGGCTGTTAAAGTGAAAGGCCTACACCCCATATGTACTGTTGGACATGAGACAATCAGAGCGTAATGTGTGTGACTGTCCTACAGGCACTTACGCATCACCTACACACCCTGTGCGTGCAGCATTAGTGTGCAGTCAGTAAGGAGCCAGTGCACGCACCTTACTAACGACTGGAGTGCTGATTAAAGGGTGCCATATAATAGCATCCCTCGTCCCCCACATTGACAATAGTACATCCCGTTTTGATGACGTCCATTAAGGTGGATGCACAAACCTCAAGATCCTGCCGCTCCTGTTCACGACCCTCTACGAGCCCGAACAATCAAAAAGCCTGCAACCCCCTTCGTCTGCATGTGACTAAGGCATTATCTCACATTCATTCTTAGGTGTCTTGACTGAAATTTTGTTTGTTATTCCACCAGAAATGAGAGTGTTTCTGATTGGAAGATCGCAGGTTCGGTTCCTGCTCTGCGCATCCATGTGCTGAACTGTCCTTTAGAACCCTGCATAGTTCCTGGTGGTTATAGGTTGGAGCTAGTGTTTGGAGGCGGGTCTGCTGTTAGTGTGTGGATGTGTGTGTGTGGGTGGGTGGATGAATGGGACCGTGACTTTATAGTGTTTTGGGCCATCTAAAAAGGTAGTAAAGCGCTTTATAAGTCTACACCATTTTACCATTCTTGTTCACCAGTATACACAGAGCACCAAGCAACATTGACATGAACAGTTAACAAGCATCTCTAGTCTTAAGTGGCAATATAAGGGTCATAACTTGGGATATTAGGGTAATCAAATCATACCACACCAACAGTCAGTTTTTCTTTGCCACGCTTTGATTGCCCACTTTTTTACACAGTAACACAGACATTTTCCCTCTGTCTGGTCAATGTAATTATAAATATTTTGGCTACAGCATGTGTATACTAAGCTGCCTTAATAATAATTCATGCACACTTTCAACCGACTCATTCAAGTAACTCTTCCTGTCGAGCACATTCCCAACTACACGAGAGCTTATTTTTAAACCTGTCAACACATGGAGGCAATTCACGGTGCAAAATCCATTAGATCATTATTCAAACTTCAAAAGGGAAAATGATTTAAGTGCAAATTTCAAAAAAATGAGTCATGTTGCATTAGCATGCTGTTTTCTTAGCTGCTGCAAGTAAAATTAGAATAGAGGGTAATTGCCAGTCTCAATAAAGATCAAAAAGAAATACAGTTTGCAGCTAGCTCCTGCATTAGCAAGAAAAGTTCAACAAATTAAATCAACAATTATCTCAAAATCAAACAATAGGAAGCTTAAACAGAACAATCAAATTGGATGTAAATGGTCTGTATCTGTATACCACTTTTTCTACCCATGAGTATTCAGAGATCTTTAACAGTTAAATCTACCCAGCTGCTCACTATATTGCACACATTTACGCACACTCGCAAGTATACATCAGTTACCACTACCATTTACTGCTAGGGCAGCTGTTATGCCACTTAATCAAACTCACTAAGGATTTAGCTTTTATCCAAGAACACATGACTAAAGTGGCTGGGAATCTAACCTCCAACCATACAGTTTGGAGATGACTGAACTACTTCCGAGCCTCAGCCAATTGCTGGTGCAAAACTGGTCAATTAATGGCATAATATCAAAGGTTAACGCGCCAGACTTGTGCTTTTTGAATATTGTAACCAGACCTCCTCTTTCACACCCCCAACAACTTGAGGAAAAGCAGGTTAGTAGCATTTTGTAATACCCCAGTGGACCACCGTAGATAGGTTGCTAAGGTGAGGGGTCGTAATTTGACTCCCAAGTTTTGAAAAAGAAATTGAGTTTGACATCATAAATAAATTTATATGTACATTGCATTATTTTGTAGACATGACAACAATGTATGAGTGTGTGTGGGAGAGTTCATTTGTGCTTTATTGTGTTTGTATGATAAGCAGGTGTGCAGACCCAACAGAGCTTCAAACTTTATTTAATTCATCTAAGTTGCTATTATTGAAACATTATTAAGGGGTTCTCTTTCTTTGCTTGTGTTTAGGAAGATTGCTTCTTCTTTTCAGTTTTTACAAGGAAAAAAAATACATGTGGCACAGACGTAAAGCAGTTGACCTCTAATTGGAAAGTCCTAAGTTGGGTTTCCACTCTTCATGATTATGTGATCAAGTATTCTTGGGAAAGATACTGAAGTGGACATTGGTCCTGGTGGTCTTGATAGCTGCCTTGCATGGCAGTGCTGCCACCATCAGGGTGTGAATGTGTGTTTGTAAGGGTAAAATAGGACTTCTGTGAAGGACTTTGGGCCTTAACCTTTTAACACCAGAGCTTTAGCTCCAGTGTTTATGTTCTTTGAATAACCGAAACCCTTCAACTGTTTATGGAGATAACATATATCCAATGCATTCGGAATTCAAATAAAACAACTGATTTGCAAATCTGGATATGTATGAACTCCTTCACAGAGTATTAAAAATCTATATAGTGTGGGATTATCTATCTAGTGCTCTGGATTTTAAAAGCAATTCGGACACCCTGCTCACTACTTTTTTTAAACGACAAATCCCCGATTTTAAAAAGTGAAAGTCTAACCAATAGAGGGATCCTATACCAGGACGGACAGGGGATGTACCAGAACTCTTAGAGGGGAATTAGCTTATTTCACCCTACAACTACATGTTTAAATAATGCAGCAGATGGGCTTCATCCAATTCGCCAATCTAGTAAACATCGATTCAAACTGGTTTTTCGCAGAGACTTCTTAGAAATTTTTAGGCACCCGATTTTGGAATTGTTGATTCGGACAGCTCTACAAACTGGCAAACGCACTATATCAGGGGTGCCCATATCCAAGGGCCAGCCTCCTGTTAGTTTTCAAGAAATTTTGCCTTATATGCTGCTGATTATCTGGTTCATGCGTGTTTAGCCAATAAGAAGCTTCAATGGCAGGTTGGTTGGAAAACATGTAGGACACCGGCCCTCGAGGCCTGCATTTGGGCACCCCTGTACCATATAGTGGTGCACTATGTAGTGAAGAAATTCGGACATAGCCAATGTTTATACAACTAACTTAAACCAATAGATTCTGACATGGAGGAAAGTGGCTTTGCCTCAAGTGTTGTGAAACGGCACAAAGCCACTTTTCTCCATATCACAATAAAAAAAATGTAAATAGTCGAAGAAGTTTGGTAGTTAAAAAAAGCGTGTGTTTTTTTTCTTAGAACTAGCGACAGCTATGAAATTAATAGAGTTAATGAAAGTTGGAACTAATGAATTAGTTGGCACTAATTAACCAAATGGAAAGTTTTCACTTTATTTAATCGCAGATGTATATGAAATGTTTGATTTTGAACTTTGATTTCTGGTAAAAACTTTTATTACAGTCTAATCTCTCATTAAAGAGATTCATAAATTAAACCTCATTTTTCTATTTTTTCTTTCCATCCATCTGTCCACTGGACTTTCAGTTTCAAAGTTGACCAAAGTCATTTCAATAACTTCCTCACACAAACATGTGTAGAGACAAACATACACAAACTCCCTAGTTAGATCTTTTGCCTCCTGCAACACGCTGATAAGCCTCTCCATGTCTCTCCCTTCATGTCTCTTGCACATTCTTTGTCTCTCTTGCTTTTCTCTCTGTCACTTTTTCATTTTGCTCAGTTTTGTTCTATCTAGGTCTCTGGTTCTTGGCTGTCCTTAAGGCATTCATCTCTCCCTCTGTTGACATCCTTCTTTCTGTCCATTGTTTCACCCCCCAAAAAACCCCTTTTACCTCCCTGGTCAGTCTCTTCTTTCTCAAATCATGATCTGCAATTCCTAGTTCAATATTCCAATCATTCTCTGAAATTTTTGTCACAACTTTGAGTTATTTAGGCAAAACAATCAGATTTTTTTAAATTTTTGTCTTTTGGTGATATCTAATAGTTTTAATTACTGTTTATCTCAATTTAATGTTTGTTTATCAAACCAATATTAAATTTTGTTGTTGGGGTTTATTTATAACAAATTCCTGTGTCCTTTTTCTGATAATGGAGAACATTTATGAGGAAAATGATGCTCAAAACTGCATTTTTGACAACCATTTCTCTCAGTTTGTTGTAAATCAATAGCAGACAAAAGATTTGGGTGCAAAAAGCTATTAGGTGGGACGGCAAACCACAAGCTTCCTGCTCCGCTCCATTCTTATGCATGCAGACGACTAGATCCACGTTTGTCTTCGTTGAACTTGTTTGAGCTGACATCTGGATCAAACCTGTACAGCTGGATAGCTCCAATATTGCTCCCTATTTTAGGGAGCCTTTGTTTATAGGGTTGTGAGGGGCTGTAAGCTAGCGTGTAAACATATATGCCAACAGTCCTGCCCACAACACAAAGTTTTTTTAATTTTGAATAAAAATGATATAATCATAGTTAAAAGACCAATGGGAATAATTTTAAAATAGATCAAAAGATGACTAGAGTGGGATGTAAGTGTTTAACTTTTTATCAGATTGTCTCACCAGAGTTGAGTGCTGAGTGTCACAGCTGAATCTTGTCTGCAATCACTACCTTTCACTATGTTTTCTGTTCTTATTTGCTTGATTCTTGCTGTTGGTTCCACTTTCTCAGATTTTGTCTGGGTTTGATTTCATGCTTGGCGATGCTGTAAATTCAGTTTAATAATTGTTTATCAAATTTTTTCCTTTTGCATTTGAGTTCTCCACCTAAACTCAAATACATTACAGAAATTCAGCTGTTCCCCTGAGCCTGCTGAGCCATACAGATTTGTTACATTAAAGGACGTACGTTCTTTATAGGTTTTCTTTTTTTCACCTTAAAGAAAGCATCAACTCCGGTATTTATCCTGTTTGTGCTTCAGATGGTAAATGGCATTTTATACCAAAGGCAGAATTCTCAGAATGCATTTCTGTATGACCTAATATTTGCTCTTTGACTGTGTCAGGGCTGTAGAATTTATCTGTATACTCTGTAGCTGCAGTTTTGTAGAAACCAGATTTTTTTTAACTCAAAATATGGGCATGAAATAAACACAGCAACCCTTTTTTTACTAGAGTAGTAGAGTAGCACTAGACTAGTTCAAGCAGTAAAATAATGTTCTTTATATTAGAAACATATTTATTGTTGTTGGTTCCACCCAATTTGCTGGCCAGCCTGGTGTAGATGTGCAGATAGTTCTGCTTGGTAAAAGCTAGTAGAAAGTGCCTGGCATAAAAAAAATGTTGGTTTGCTAGTGTGAAAATGAAAATTTTAGGAAGTTTTAAATTGCTTCCATGCTGAGGGCCATTGACCAATGGCATGATCTGAAGAGCCATGACCTTGCTCTGTCCATCCTTTCCTATTAGTTGTCAGGAAATACTGCAGTGCATCTCCTTTGGTTCTTCATATCTGTTTATTTGGAGATGACTAAAAATAAAATAAATAGAAAATCTTCAAACTGCAAGTCAGATCACTTAACCTAGAAGGGATATGTCATTAAAGTTTTAAAATTGTCATTTAGAGAACTAGCACCCAAGACTTTGTTCTTTGAAGATTTTGTTGCAGATTTCCCTTGATTTTTAGCATTAACATATGCATATGTATATATTAGAGGGTTTTCCCCCCTTTTTTTTCTAAAAACAGTTTGCTGCAATAGTTAGTGGTAGGAAAAAAGAAAATATCCTTATTCTATTATATATTGTCTAAGCATGAAATACTATTGTGTGTATAATTTTCTCTGGCCTCAAAAGATGTCCTCCTGTCATATTTACTCATAAGATTGAATAAGTGGGAAGCACATGAACACCCGTACTTAAAATCTGGTAGCTACGGGTACAGGTGTGTGTAGAGAATAGGGCTCGGAATGTTGTCTTGCTTTGCTGAGATTGCAGGCTGCAAATGTGTGTTCTGACCGTCTGGCTGCTGTCTGAAAGAAAGCATGGAAAAAGAGAATGGTGACCTCAAGTTCCTACGTTTTTTCGCTAGTTTGAAAGGGTGGTCTTACAATCTGAGGTACAATCCATGAAGGGCATGTGGACGTAGCAGCATTGGAGTCAGGTGGGGCATGGTAGGGGAGTGTCCTCTTGATTTTCTCTTGAAACTTGGGGGCAGAAAAGGTGTGATGTGGATCCAAACTATTTTTTAAAACATTACAAAAGTACTGATGTAAATGCAACTGACTGGAAGACAAGTTGGAGATGTGGGATTTATTAGGTTGGCTATAGTGAAGAACTTCAGACCAGTGGATAGAGCCAGAACAGTTTACAATTTCTGTAAAGATTCCTGCTATCTGATCTGCAGGGTCTTTCTGTACTTGTTCAGGAACACATTCCAGCCCAAAAGCCTTGCTAACGTTGATGGATCTGCCTGGCCTGGGTCTTCAAAATAAAGAGGGCTGAAATTCTGTGGCATGGCTGTCTACTGGCTTCAACTCAAAGCAAACAAGGAAGTTCGGCTCCTCTGCTATCCTTGCTTCACAATCTGTAGCTCGCTGAAAGTTGCTGGGTTCCTGAAAGCGCCGCCACATCTGTCTGTTGTTGTTGCTGTCTAGGTTGCCTTTAAGCCTCCTATTGTAGTTTATCTTGGCCTCACTGATGCCTTTCCTTAGACTAGCTCAGGCTACGCTGTGAAGAATCAGATCTTCTGACCTCAATGAAGGTTGGACTTTCCAGGTCACCCAAGGCTTCTAGTTAGTATAAACAAGGATGGATGTGGGTGCAAGTCACTGTTGGTCACTTAAATTATTAAATTAATTTGTAAAATTTGACATGCTTCACAAATATCCGTTCAAGTGTGGGCTCCTTTCTACATGTAAAAATAAAACAAAATGAAAAAATTGAAGTGGTGTAATAGGCTGGCAAAAATATCTATTTTCAAAGTATTTCTTCGCGATGGGCCTACCTAATACTTGTTGAGTGGGCTTTCCCCTCACCTGTTCGTGCTCTAGTAAACAAGACGCTTATTTTGCTGCCTCATCTCATCACCTGCTTCCACTCATCCAAATGGGTTTCCAAGCTCAAGGTTATGATGTAACAGCAGCTGTTTCCTGAAAATATTAAATAAATTCGGTGGACGAGGTGACTCAGCAAACATTGCTTAACACACATTCACACACAACTGAGGGCTTGCTACACACTGCAAAATAAATACAAGGATGGGACAGAAATTAAAAGAACTTGACATTTTTAAGGGTCGTAGAACCTTTTTGTCTTCTGTCTGTCAATAGAAACACATGCACCTCACATTTCTCATTACAAGCAGTGATTGCCACATAGGGCTTAACTCCAGCTTTGGAATGCGTGTGGTTGTGTATGAGCGTATTTGATGTCAGCAGGGTGGAATCACACTCACTTACACCCCCCGACAACAGAAATCTTACCACCCGCCTCTTGATGAGCTCACTTCACACACACACATACACAGGCACGCACACACTCAATGCTAATTAGGAGTCTTCATTATAGCTGGATTATGCTGTTCAGCGGCGGCGCTACATGCTTTTCTTCATGGGTGCAAGGGAGCTAAAGGCTCTTCAGTACATTTAGCCAACTGCTGGGCTAACTTAAATAATGGACCAACAAATGCAGTACATTGTTTATCTTTTTACGTTAAAAAAAAAAGGTAAGGAAGAAAAAAACGTGTCTTAGATCAAATTTAGGGAAAATAGTAAGATAAGAAAACAACAATTTTCAACACTTTTGGTTAAAAATGTACAATTCACATGCAGTATAGAAGATATGCATCAAATATGCTGTTTGGACCAGGGGGACATAAATCTGGAAATCCTGGGATGGATCCAGACTGCTTTATTAACTTCTCTCTGAAATATATTATTTCCTTCCACAGATTACTATCCAGGAGTGACATGAGACCCTGAAACAAGATGATTCTCTATATGCTGGTTTATCTGCCTCTATTTCAAAGCTTTGAAGGTATAAGCGTACTCATAACCAGATAGCTGATTTAAGATAGCTGGTATTTAAACTAAATTTAAATCCTTAAAGCCATTTCTACATTGTCTACATTTTCTTTTTTTTATCTCATGACATACAGTCTTTGAACCACAAAGTGGCGTTATCTAGTGTTTGTCTTGGTTCCAGTTCTGTATATTTGATGACGAGTGCCAGGAAAGACATCAGAAGTAAAACCTAAGCTACATAAATCATGTGAATCATGAACAGAACTTTTAGGGACTTTGACAAGAAGCACTTAAATGTTGGCCAATGTGATGTCAAGAGGAAAGGTGGATATTTTGTGCATTCACGAGACAAGCTTTCAAAGGAAACAAGGCTTATAGATTGAAAGGAGGGTTCAAACTGCTTTCTTATGGTGTGCATGGAAATATGAATGGAGGAGTGAACCTGAAGGAGTGTCAGATAGGGTGATGAGTCTGAAGCTGAAAGTTAAAGGTGTGATTTTTTGACTGTTGTCAGTGGTAATGTCTTCAGGGTCAGATTTGAGCTTGAGGACAATGAAGTGTGATGGTGCCAATTTTAAAGAACAAAGGAGACACACTGAGTTGTGAAAACTACAAAGGAATAAAGTTAATAAGTCACTCAATTCTGTTATGGGAAAGAGTAGTGAAGGCCAGGCTGAGGTCAGAAAAGAGCATTTGTGAGTGGCGCTATGGTTTCAAGCCAAGGAAGAGTATCACAGAGGCACTATTTGCCTTTAGGATGCTTCTGGAAAACTACAGAAAAGGACAGAGTTGTTTTGTGTATTTTTAGTTCAAGAAAAGACCTATGATAGGTTACTGAGCAAGTCAGGAGTTGCATAGAAATACGTTTGACTTGTGATGGACATGTATGACAGCCTTTAACCAGAGAAAGAAGAGATGGGCTGTGATGAAACAAAGGAATTCAAGGTGGAAGTGGGACTGCTCTGAGGATCAGCTTGAGCCTCTTCTTGTCGGCTGTAGGGATTGATAGACTGACAGAGGATGTTAGACAGGAATCCCAGTGGATCATATTGTTTGCAGATGACATTGTGATCTGTAATCAAATTGGGGAGCAAATGGGGGGATATTCAGAGAGGTTAAGATTCGATCTAGAAAGTACAGGAATGAAAGATACCCACATCAAAGCAGAGAAATCTGTGGACATGAAAGGGGCTGGTGGAATGGTGAGATTACAGGGAGCAGAGAAGAAGAAGACGGACTATCGGTACCTATAGTTGAAAGTTCAGAGGCAGTTTTTGAAGAGGTGTATGAAAGCAGAATGGAAGTGGTGGAGGAAATTGTACAAGACTGGGCATCTTGTAGGGTTTTAAGACTGTGGTCTTCAAAAAAGTCAAGCACGGAGTTAGCTGGAGTTACATTAAAGGATGTACGTCCTTGGAGTTAGCATAGCTGAAACATTTTTTGGTTCCTTTGGGAGTGACGAGTATGGAGAGGACTGTGAGAATATTTTAGAAATTCTATGTTTGATTTTGGGTAAAATTATGCTGTAAGATCAGAGTGGAGGTTCTTAGATTTATACATGATGGACATATGAGTGGTTGGTATGAGTGAGAAGGTGACTGACAGGCTAACATGGAGGCAGATAATTATCTGGGTTCAAAAGATAAGGGACACACGGGTTCTGTCAGAATACCTTCACTACTCACTACTTACTGCACTATATAGTGCTACAAATCCAAAATCCAATGCCCTGGAAATTTCCCAGAGGTTTCTGCAAAACCTTGCTCACTAGATTGGTGATGTAGGCCACGATGCATTCCGTTTTAACAACTGGAGATTTGAAAGAATTCTATGTACATTTATTTGTATAAATCATGCAAGTTTTCATCATCAGAACACAGTGGATTCATTAAAAGTCCATAAAATGTTTATTAAATGGATGAAAAAAAACTAGTTGAGCATATTGTCCGGATTACATTAAAATCCAGGGCACTAGATAGTCCCGCGCTTTATCGTCTTTTAGATGTTAGGGATTAGTGAGGGAACTCGGACATGGCCACTATCTTTAACCATGATGAAATAATATCAGGTGTATTTTTTTTAACCGTAACAACAAAGTTGGTCAGTTTATTAATAGCATGCATGCACCCTGGGAATAGGGTATGGCCCCTGTAATTTTGCTGCTACGGTGTGTAATGAAGATTATTTTGTGTGTATTTTTTGTATGCATATTTTATTCGTAGTCACAACTCTCCTCTCTGCAGGCTTATTGCCACCACCTTGCATCATCATTCAGACATCCTTACAGCGTCTTTTATTCACAATCTGCATCTTGTGGCCTTGTAGAGGTGCTGGCAAATGAATTGGAAGATAGAAAGAAGCCTAAAGAAAAATAAAGGTTCATTAACAGTTGCCAAGAATGCTATACTAGAGATCCACATGGGAAATAAAGGTGGGATTGTACTTTCAAAATTTGAATTACTCTTTTTGTTTAGTGAAATAAATTGAAGCCACTGCATATGTTACTTCTAATCATAAAGGAAATTTGGTGCACAGAAATAACTTTCAGCTACTGTGGCAGTCAGTCAGACAAATAAAGCAACCCTGGATCTGTAAGTGTACAGTAGATCCTCAGGTGTCTCTTAACCAGGTTTAGGTTCTGGTATGAATACACTCATTGAAATAGCATCATCCCTGAGGGAGAAAGTTGTGTTGACCACATGAGTTGTTTTCCATTCATTTAATGACTAAGCAAGGCTGAGTTGAAAACTCATTTGAGCAATGTCACAATTATTATAATTTGTATTACTTCTACTCCATGAGCATGTTCTGTTTTTAAATTCATGGGTCTGATAAATCTTGAAAGCATTAGGGAAGCGCACACAGATTAGAAAATAAAGGAGAATGACGGGCTGCTCTAAAAATAAACAAGTGTAAAATTTAAGAACCTTTCTCAAAATTGTATACATCCCATCTGGGTTACAAACACACACACACAAGCAAAAACACACAATTAGGATCAAAAGAAGGAAAGAAAACAAAGAAATAATATGCAATAACTACAAATACCATATTTTACGCACTATAGACGCATCAATGAATGCTCTATTTTTGAACTTATATGATATATAAGGTCCACTGAACCATAAAGCCTATCAAGTGAAACAAAAGAGTCAAAGATAAGTTGTTTTTTGAAAATCTTTGGTGTGGTCATGAGTGTAGACGGCGGCAGTCAGCCATCAGTAAATAAGGCAGGGTGGGTGCCCTTACGAAATCGGGTGACAGCTGGGTGGCAACAGGGCGGTGGCAGCCGAATCGGCAGCAGCTCTAATTGGGCGATCTGTAAATGTCTCCGGACCGCAGCCGTCCATATTAAGTGACACCCCTCGTTAAGTGAAACACTGCTACTTACGAATTCTAAAAAAAGTTGTCTGATAGCCGTTTTATTTGAACTTTTTCTGACAACCTCCTTGCCCGCTGCGCTGTGTGTAAAAATGCAACTGCCTTCCCCCAATTACAAATGCCGCCGCACAGCCACCTGCTGGTTTTACTGAAAAACTTGCATTTAGGTCGCCGTGCAGTTACCTTTTGGTATATACGACCACACTAACATTTTGACAGAGCTCCATGTACGTCCTGAAATCGCTTCAACATCAGTAAGCACAACCAGAAATAATCCACATATGAGCTACTCTGGATTATAAGGAACATTGTTGTTTTTTATGAGAACAATTCAGGCGTTTAAGTGCATCTTGCAGTGCGGAAAGTACGGTACACCCAAATTTTGGCAATATCAGCAATAAAAAATGCTTTTCAGTGTAACCTTTTTAAAGGGTGTTACCTACTTTGTGTGTTAAAGTGTATCGGAAAAGGACAAAATGTTGAATCAAAGAGAGACATCTATTCAAGTGACCCTATCAGCCTTTTGTCTTCGTGGTGTGTTTTTGAGTATGCATACGTGTCTGTGTTGGTGCATGCAGGTGTTACAAGAAATGAAGAGATGGAAGGATAGTTAAAGTTTTCTTCTTAATCTTGCTGACCCCTCCAGGGATGTGAGGTGTCACACTGATTGGATAGTTGCGTGCAATGCCAGGGACACGTTCCTGCCTTAATGAGGAGATTAAGAACAGCCCTTTTGCGGCCTGAGCCTTTTTCCACATGGCCAAAATATCAAATGAACTTGGATATCTCTAAATGCCACTCGCACTAATATGTTTTAATGAGAAGCCGTGCATTTTATGTTGTGGTGTTAGAGTGGGTTTTTATTGGCATCTCTTTTGGTCCAATTAAATCATGTCGTTCTTTAAAATATTTCCTCAAGAAACACTGATGTTGCATTTTTTTAAATGTAGTTTTCTTTTGACAAATTGTGCAAGGAGCTTGCAACTGTGCCAATTGTAGCACCTACATCACAGCTACAAGCTTTTTCAAACTGCATTGTTGTATGCCTCTGATTTGCAACAATTAGAATTAAGAAATAATCAGAAATGACATTTTAATCTTAATTTACTTAAAATATGTCCTCCATCATCAAAAAAAATGCCACAAAAACATGTTAAACCCACAATATTTATTGGAGTGGGTCTTTAACAACTCTTGTTTACTCTGCTTTGTTTAACCACCAACCTTCAGTGGTCTTTGCCGTTTTCCACATGCTGAAAGGGGTTGTCTCCCCTCCAGTTCACACCATCAGTTCCTTCTTAACTCGTTCTACCCCCTATTGTCATTACCTGTGTCTCTCACTACATGACCTCAATTCACAGGCAAGCTCCCATCTATTGCCTCTCTGCGTCTCTTTGTGTCTTTTGCCAGGTGTAGCTGTGCTGAGCTTCAGGCCAATGTGTGTGAGCAGCAGATGAAGCGTGTATGTGTGTGTGTGACTTTATGAAGCATGTTTTCACTGTGTTTGTTTACGAGACCTTCTGTGTCGCTTCTCTGTCCTCAATTTTGAGGGAACAAACACCCCTTAGTTTCCCCCTTCTCCTCTTTTTGATATTTTTTTTTGCTTTTGCCTTTTGTCTGCCAAATGTTTGTGACTTGCTCACCAGGTGTATTCGGTTCTGAGCTCGAGGCTAATGTATATGTGCAAGACTTATAGGCTGGAGAATTGGTGGAGAAGAGTGAAAGATGCCCTAGTTTTTGGAATAGAGGAAGATTAGAGCCAGCTGCAATCAAAAAGACAGTAGAACAAGTTTGTAGAAAAAATATAGAAAAAAGTCAGTGTGTGATAATCTCTGGAAAGCATGTTGACAGAGAAAGGCATGCACACCCATGCTTCCCAGTTGCTCTTGTTTCTCCACTTGAATCACTCACTGGAAACCAGCACAGCTGTGGTGCAGAGAAAAAAGAAAAACCTTTTTTTTGGAAAACTCTGATTGCATTCATGAAACGATCTGCATCCTGGCTTTATTTGGGCCATGCTGCTTCCTTCGGTATCTCTAGAAATCCCCTCCAGCAGACACATCAAACAGCGCAAAGACTTGTGGGAAGGGAATGTCATGGAATCTGTCAATGGAGAAGAAAATGAGGTTCAAAGCCTCAGCTCTCATTGAAGCTTGTGGAATTCTGCATGGATGGTTGAAATCTTCATTTATTTATTCGCGGGGATATAAATATACAGGAGATTCCTCATTTGATTATGAAAACAGCATATCGAAGAATTGTTATTAATTAATTGGCCTATTAAATGAACAAACACAGTTTATTGAATCCACAAACATGCATTATAAGTTAAACTAAACTGACTCTTAGGTGTAAATGGTGGCTGTCTTTTTGTGCCCTGGCAATGAACTGACCTACTGTCCAGGGTGTACCCTGCCTTTAGCCAAAAAAAACTGTTGAGGGCTCCAGGAATCCTGAGGCCCTGAATTGGAATGAGCAGGTTTAAAAGATAGATAGATGGGGCACCTGCACGGGGGGCTGACCCGTGCAGGTGCTCCCAAAAATGTCCAGGTGCTGCCATTTTTGGGTTGACCGGGCCTGTGGAGGGTCGTAGAGGAGTGGCTGCATCTTAAGAGGAGCACAGGTACTTGCAGTACCGTATTTTCATGACCATAGGGCGCACCAGATGGTAGTGCGCGGTCTCAGTCACGGGGGATTTTTCCGTCTTTGACATATACAAAAGACGCACCGGGTGTTAAGGAGCGGCCACGTTAACACCCCGTTCAAGGTTAACAAGGTTAACTATCCTATGTAAAATCTGTTTGTACAATCATAATAAAGAGTGCATTTGTTTTTATTATCTACTTTAGATTTCCAAAAGCAGAAAAAAAAAGAAAAACTTGTTTTTTAAGTAGTCAAACTATATTTTTTCCTATTAAAAGATTGAACTGCTTTAGTCACTGTAGCATTTGACAAATTTCTCATAAAGTTTTTATAGTGTGTCAGAAACTAGGGGATGCAACCCAAAATTGCAGGAGACCTAGCTTGATGGGAGGGGCTTTGATTTTTATTTTGTAAAAAACAAAAAAACCCTAAACATGAACAATGTGTGAAACAAGGGCATAATCAAAAGGTGTGACAGAGCAAATGACTTGACAAGGATGACATGAAACCACAAAATTATGTACACTGAGGATGATTACATAAATTAAGACAGCAGAGGGTACCGTAATTAGCAAATGAAACCAGGTGAGACAGTGACAACGGGAAAATCAAGTCTAAGAACAGAACAAACAACTATAAATCAAACCAAAAAACAAAGGCCACACTCCTTAAATAAAGCCTTCTTTGTATCAAGTTTTTATTTGTGTTAATTTCTTTCAGTTTTTAAGCAAAGCTTTATGGAAATTTGTTGGTTTACCTAAAGTGAAATGTGTGTTTTCTGCACTGAGCAGACGGGAGGACCTTGCGAATGATGTAACCCAGAGAAATTGCAGCAATCTGGGAAGGCAGATGCCTCTTCTTTCCTACGTTCAGAATTTTCTGTTTTTCGAGTGTGTTTCTTCCCCTCTGTGCCTCTCAACACTCAGTCCTTATTCTCACCTCCCATCCTTTCCCTCTTCTACTCCACATCACATCTGTTTCTATTTAAAATCTTCCTCTTCTTCCTTTTTGTTAAATCTATTTTGGCCCGTCTTTTGTCCCCCGTTCATTTTTTTGTAATCTTATAAAAGTGGAGCATCTCTTATTTTAATTTTTCATATGTCCAGCCACTAAAAATTGGATGGAGACAAGGTTGAGAATTGAATGAAAATTATAACACAAAGGATTTAAGAAGAAGACAGATAACACTTCCTGGGTTAAATAGAGAATTAACAGGAAATTAAAACAAATAATGTTAAATAAAGACATAAAAAGAGCCAGAAATGAAATACAAGCAAGAAAAAGTCAATCATGAATAAAAAGAGCTCAGTTTTGACGAGACTTTATAAAAATATAATCCCATTCCAGACAAAATGATCTTTTATACATTTTGCTATGTTAGATGTCGAACTTTCTGTGGGGTAGTTTCACGGATCAGTGATTTTTATATTAAAATAAGCAGCTTATAAAAGGGAAATTAAAATGTAAGTCACTGCAACCTCCCCCATCTGCATCATATCCGTCCCCAAATGGAAAAAGAAAATGCTGCCAATGCAAGTTATAAAATTACCTCAATCAGCCACTGCATTCTATGAAAGGCATGTCAATTGCAGTGGCCACATTGAGTAGCAAGTCAGCATAAGTCAAAGGAACTGATGAAACACTATTAAAAAAAAGATATAAAGATTAGAAATTGTTTTTCAGCATGATCTTTGTCGACAGCTCTCTCTTTTAGTTATATCCTTGGCATTCAAGAGAAGCAGAATATATAGATGTCACAGCGCCTGCGTGAATTCCCTCTCTGCCTTTTTGGGAGTCAAATATCGCTGCTGCTGATTTTTGCCTTGTCAATCTTTTGCTATCTCCACCTGACTTTCTGCCTTTGATTAGTTCCCCCTGTAGTAGTGTCGACAAGACATACTAAGGGACTGCGAGGTCTTCCACAGATCACAACCGACATCTAGTGTTTCTACTAATGGAAGACTGGTTTATGTATTATTAAGATGTCACCTTTCGGCATATCCCGTCAGGAGTCACCACAGTGAATCAGCTTTCACTGATTTGCACAGGGGTTTGGCAGAGATTTTTGCGGTAGATGCCCTTCCTGGCACAACCCAGTGTTATATCTAGACTGGGCACTGGCACAGGGGAGACGGTGATGGTGGCCCGTTGTGGCTACGTAGTTGGGCAGTAGCGTGAAGCGTCTTGCCTAAGGACCTGCACTGGATTAAGGTCAACGTTCCCCCTGGAAAATAAACCACAGTTTCCCAGCCGTCATGCTGACACACAGCCAATTAAGCCATCCAGCCGCTTCATAAAACAGGATGTGTTCTTATATATTGACAAAATACAAGACGCATTCATGTTTCAACAAAGCAATGATCATGAAATGCATCATTATTGCAATATTAATTTATCATCCACATGGTACAATTGAGGATAACAGAGAAACAAATAGAAAAAGGAAATTCATTGTCTGCATGTTTTTTGGGAAAAGTTCACGTTTTCTATTATTCGACTACCAGTAAAAAATTCCAGTACCGTCAACATAACAGCAATCTTTCAAAAATTGCGGATTAGCAGTCACTTATTAAACAAAAACAGTACCCATCCCTAAATATGTATCACTTTTAAGACAAAGAAAATGTATAACCATGGACCTAGCTGACACAAAATGTTCACTACAGTCTGTAGGCTGCCACCCTTTCTGTTTAACTGCAGTGATCCATCGTTTTTCTTGTCTTTATTCCATGGCAATCGGTAAAAAAGAGATATTCAAGTTTTGAGTTTTTCTGTTTTGACAACAGCAATGCATATGCGTACCATGATGAGATTTGGTGGCTATTTCTCTACACCAAGGTCACCAGTTTTACTCATTGGATGGATCAAAACAGTGTATGGCCATTCATCTTCCAAACCCGTTTTTGTCCCTTTATGGGTCACGGGGTTTGAGGAGCCTATCCCAGCAGGGTACACACTGGACAGATCGCCAGTCTGTCGCAGGACGACAATCACGCAGCCATACACTCTTGCATTCACACCAAGGGCCAATTTAGAGTAACCAATTAACCATGTTTTTGGACGGTGCAAGGAAGATGTCCCAAGAGAAAAGCCACGCGTGCACGAAGAGAACATGCAAACTTCACACATAAAGATCCTCCATTGGTGTGTCTGTTTCAGCCGGGACTTGAACCGTGGACTTCTTGCTGTGAGGAGCGCTAACCACTGTGCCACCTGTAACTCAACAGTGTATGCTTTACTCCCAAAAGGCTGACAATGGCGCATGCCTGACATCACTGCAAGGGGGCCAATACTTGATATTTCCCAGAAGGGACTTTTTGGTTAAAACTTTTTTATGCCAACTTGTCTTTAATATTTCTCTATTTTGTTGGCAATTTTCTGTCATTTTTTGATACATTTTGCCCTTTCTTGTTTTGAAAAGTAATGGTCATTCAAAAACCACTTAAGACCTTGAATAGTATAAGCTGTCCTTGTGTGAAAGCACACAAAAACATCTGTCTGTGTGTGGATGTCAGCCAATTGAATGTACCAGAATGTGTCTGTGTGTGCATAACCTTTAGGTATATCTCTGTGGGATCAGCAAAAAGCTGAGCTCTAAGCTTTTAAATAACCGCTATAAAGCTACAGGGGCCCACACTCCTCTTGTGTAATCCACATTTTTTTCTTTTTAAGCTTCAAATGCAACAAAAAACTGTAAAGAACACAAAAACTAGAATTTATTGACCGATTGATCATAAAGAAACTAAAGAAAAGTTTAAGCAGGGACACGTTGCAGGAAAAAATGGACCATGGAAGATATCATTTGTAAATTGGCCTAACTAAGAATAAGCATAAGGTTGTTTATAAATGCTATCTGTTGTAAGATATTAAATAAGCAGACAAAATGTCACAAGTTCTCCAGAGATTGTCCACATGCAGAACAAAGATGGTCTGAAGCCTAAAATCCAACGAACAGACCAGATTGGAAAATGTCAGTTTGTCCAATGGGATAATTAACTGATGAGCCCAACTGATTGATAAGTGAATCGAATAGGAACCATACACACCACGGATATGCCCGAATATCAGTGGAAGACATGTTTTGCTCTGGATTCATCTCTGGAAGCAAATTTCCATCCTGTGTGTTGTCCAAAGTGATTGGCACTTCGTCTTAAAAAAAAACAAAAAAAACCTACCGTGCCTCTATCCAAATATAAATTTATACAGAAATTCCTTTTGTAAAAAATGAATTGCAAATTTATTTAATTTATTTACATTTAATGTTGTCTTTATTATTTTTATTTTTTATAAGAGAACACAGCAATCAATTGCTAACAATGTAGATATCTGTGTCCTTTTAAGAGATGACTCTTTGCTTCTAAGCCAAAATTTAACAATCGTTGCTTCTTTTGAGTTCCATTTTATGTTCCATTTTTTACTCCGGCTTTTTTGTTTCTTTTGTCAATTATTACCTGTTGGATAATAACCATGTCTCTCTCTCTCTCTCTCTCTTCCTCCCTCTCTCTCTCCCTCCCTCTCTCTCTCTCTCTATATATATATATAAATGATTGTAAGAGTTGGAAATGCCATTTTATTATCTATCTTAAAAACAAACATTTACATAATTAATGTAACACAATCCAAACACATACAATAAAATACTGCATGCCACCTTAATGGAATGATTAATTCTTAAAACCAAACAGCTCAGGATAAATCCCGAAACTTTACTGTTTAGTCACCACTTTGTCTACAGTCTTGGAGGAGACAGAGAGTTTACTTAATGTTCTGTTGTTTATATTTCTCCTGTCTCCTGGTCTATATAGATTTGAGTTACAATGACTATATTCATAGCAGTATGATTATAGTAATTGTAAAGATGTGTTCAATATTATAATAAATGGTTTTGTCAAGAAATGTCTTAACCTTTTTACTCTGTATATTTAGCTCCCCTGTTTACATTCTAACCTTTAGAAAATGGAAACTTTTTAGAGTATGTACTGTATTATTTCTAAAGCAGAAATATTTCAATTATAATTAAAATGTTCAGCTAAAACAAACACTAAAGCTTTGATGTGCCCATTATTACAACTGTTTTTGTAATTTAGCCAATCTTTTCCTAGAACAGGAAGCTTTTCTTTATTAGAATCCATAAAGATTCATTAGAACCCATGAAGATTCATCCATCCATTTCCCTTTTTTAATGAAGTATGGTTTTGTTGGGATTAATTAATGTTTTTGTTTTGTCTCTTCTTTTTCACAACCATCTTCACCCTTTTCATTTGAATTAATATCCTCCCAATTTATGTATTTGCTTTCCTTTCATTGTTGCAACATCCTGCGTGATTGAATGAAGATGCTATTTTGTTCTCCGGGTGATAATAATCTTTGGATTGTGTTTTGGATATATTTGTTTTACTATTAAAGGGAAATTATGTTTTATTACTCAGCTTAATAAATATTAAGATTCTTTTTAGAGAATCTGACTTATTAGTTAGTATTAAATTTGAAATGTTGAGCCAGTTAATGCTGTCAACAAAACACCCCCCAAAAAACACAATAACTCAAAATTATACCATACATATTAGATTTTTGAGTGACAAACTTTAGAAGTTTTCAGAGCCTGAACTAGCCTCCATCTTGCAAACCCTAAAGCTTTTTTAGATTAAAAGAGAAGGATAGTATAAAATCTTATTAAGACAGTCTTTCTTTTGTAAAGATAATGATCTAAAAGCGTCATCACACAAAAAACGCCTAGCTGAGACAGCAGGAACTTTTCATCTCATCAAATTATTCTTTTTGTACAGCAATTTTGTTTATGACTTATGCAACGACTGGTATTTTCCTTCTGTCCTTTGACTAAGGTTTCTGAAGTCTATGAATACCTAAAACATTTCGTAAACAATAATTGTAAGAGGCAAGTAAATTCAGAGGTAAGATATATTATTTCTGTATGGTTTTGGAACATGGTTCTCACCAGTTGGGCCAACACTGTCAGCAGAAAATGATCTTTCTTCCCCTACCGCAATACAGCACAAACGTCTATGTTGGACAGCTGGAAAAAAGAAAAGGATGGAAAAAAAGTCTTGCTAAGATTGGACAGAAAATAATGTGGCCTGTGAAAAAACAATGGCAAGAATGCCCCCCCCCCCACCCAACCAAACCAAACAGGAAAAAAAATTCCTATATGAAATATGTGTTACAAAATGTAACTTGATTGCTCAGGAACTAAATAACCAAATAAACAATGTGGATACGTTTGATATTTAGAATTTTCTCGCATTCCAGTGCAAGTATTTGAACGAAGGAAGAAGGAATTAAGGATTTTTTATGCCAAGTGTTTCTTGCCTGTGCTTGTGTGTGTGAACCCATGTAAATGACCTTTTTCTGCCTAATTCCTTTAGCGTGATATCTTAAAATTGTTTCCTGAATAATGTTCTGCAAAAATGTCAAAATAAGACATAATGAACATTTCTGGGCTTCAGAAAATTCTAAACATTTAATTTAAGTGAAAATACATGTTATTTTTTTTTAAAACTAATCACAGAATTATGTTAGAATCAGTCACGGTGCAGTTCCATATTCATGTGCATTCCTGACTAGTTTGAACAATAAAAGTATAAATATACTTCAGAGCTTTATTTAGGAAGGGAAAGCTTTAATCCCAGAAATATGACAGCAATTTACCATTTAACGTTAATGTCTTTAGCTTCTGCTTTCCTCTCATGCAATTTTTTTTTATTTCCTTGCTTTTATGAGACATTGTAAAGTCTGTCTTTGAAACTTTAGATATTTCTGTTTACAAATTTGCCCAGCAGTGCTAACTGACCCACCAGCTGGTGCTCAAAAAGCAATTTGCAAAAGCAAAAGGCTTTTGGAGGAACAGTCCAGCTGGTTCTGACTCTGCACTACACAAAATAGGCATTCTGTTCTGTTCATTATATATATATCATATCATGATATATCATGATATGATATATATATATCATTCATGATATATATATTTATATATAATATATATATAATTTTTTTTTTAAATATAATGAAAAAGGCAGCTTCAATAAAAGAACATGGATTTCCATTTATTTTCCTTATTTTGTGGGAAACACTCATTTTGACAAGTGGTACATTGAAAGGAAAAAGAATTATTGCAATTAAATGTCTTTTTCAGTTTGTATGTTATGCTACTTAAATTTTATGTTACAGAAATTTAAAACTAAGCTAATTTCAAGCATTTTTTTGGGAGGAGGGGGGGGGGGTAATCTTCCACTCCATGAGGCACACTTAAAAGCCTTAATTTTTTTCAAAATTTGACAATATGCTTTATAATCTGGACCTTATTACATATGAATGATTCTGGTTGTGTTTAATGATGGCAAAGTTATTTTGGGAGGTACATGACGCTGTGTCAAAATGTTTGGGTGGGTGTTTTTGTGAAAGCGCCTAACATGTAGCGGAGTCAATCATTGTTTTTTTTTTTTCATATGTTACTAACCAGGTGGGGGTTAGAGTAGTCACAAAAATGTTTTTTCTTTAACGTTAATGGTCTGTTTTTCGGTGTGTTGCAAAGAAGGTTCAGAGTTACAGGCTAACATGGCTAACGCTTCTAATGTGACTAAAATGTAGCGTGTGACAAACAAGTTCTACAGTTGGCTCCAGTGTATTTTATCTATCTATCCATCCATCCATCCATCCATCCATCCATCCATCCATCCATCCATCCATCCATCTATCCATCCATCCCTCCATCCTATATTAGTATCATTCCTGAACAAAGTAAACATGTAAATGAGGAATGATTCTTGAAAAATGAAAAAAGTAGCATTGTACTTTTTAGGCTTCTTTTATAAGTACGCTTTTTATCAGCAAATAAAAAAATAAACAACTGACTTTATTGTATTGCTTTACACAAAACTGAATTGTTTAATGGTCAACCAAATAAACATGTTTTGATTTTTCTACAAGAAGCACACAAAGTAAGTCTTTTTTTTATGGAGAGGAGAAATAACAAAATACAGTTTTCATGCAAAGTTCTAAATTTACACTGGCCTTCTATCAATAGTCTTTCTGTGGTGTGATCTAGAATCTGTGAAATCATTCCTGAAAAGTGCTGTAAGCTTTTGGCAACTCTAAAGACATTGACTTTACACTAACCCCTGACATTTATGTGTAAGAGTGACTCACAACAACACTCGAACAGTCCTCGTACACACTTGAAGAAAAGCACACAGACTCTTGGTCCTTTAAAGGCCTTGTGGTCTAATGTGAGCTGTCAGCTCTGCCACATTGTTTTGACTTGTTAGGGATGGAGCTGGAGGAAGAAGTCATGATGTGCATGTGTGTTCTCCTTCATGCGAAAAAGATTTCTGTCTCTGTACTCATAAAACCTCAAGAAGACATATGCATGACAGAAACAAGCGAGAAATGTGTGTGTGTGTGTGTTATTTGAGTAGTTTGGAATATGTTCAGATGCTTACGCAGTGTGCAAAGGTACATATTCATATTCTAATCAGTTTTTCCCTTTTGGGGTCATGGGGCTGCCGGACGCTATCCCAGCCACAAGGTACATAATCATGACAAAAATACAAACATTCCATGTACTGTACTTTTCGCACTATAAGGCACACAGTCAATAATTGGTCTATTTTAAAATGTATGTCATATATGAGGCGCACTGAACTACAGGAGGCAATAAGAGAGACACAAGAGTCAGAGATAAGTCTGTATGTCAGTGAGTCACAGTAACCCTAGAACATGTTTGTAACACGCTACATGTTAACCCAGTTAGAAGCGTTAGCATTTAATAATAATAACAATGCATTTTATTTAAAAGTGCCTTTCAGAACACTCAAGGACACTGTACATATTCAAAACGCAATAAAATCACTAAAATGTATAAACACAACAAATAAGTTGAAATCATAAATAAAATCAGATGACAAAAGATGAAAAATTGTGATCTGGAAAAGCAAAATTAAACAGATAGGTTTAGAGTCTGGATTTAAAAATTGAGAAGGAGTCAATGTTACGGAGGTCTAGGGGGAAAGAGTTCCAGAATTGGGGAGCCGAGCGGCTGAAGGCACGGCTCCCCATGGTGACCATACAGGCCGGAGGGACGGAAAGCTGAAGGGAAGAAGAAAACCGGAGAGAGCGAGAGGGAGTGTTAATATGGAGGAGATTAAAAAGATAAGAGGGAGCCAGGTTATGGAGGGCTTTGAACGTGTAGAGAAGAAGTTTGAATTTAATCCTGAAAGCTACTGGAAGCCAGTGCAGCTGAGAACGGGAGTGATGTGATGGAAGGACTGAGTTCTGGTGATGAAGCGAGCAGCTGAATTCTGGACCAATTGAAGTTTATTCAGAATTTTATTGGGAAGACCAGAGAGAAGTACATTACAGTAGTCAAGGCGAGAAGTGACCAGACTATGAACAAAAATGGAAGTGGACGGTGAAGGAGGGGTGGAGACGATTAATATTGCGTAAATGAAAGTAGGCAGATGGAATAGCGCTCCTATTTCCACAATAGCTGTAACTTCCAGCCATGTTTGCAACCCGTAAAAAAACAGACGGATACTGCTAAAACCAGCGTTACTGTGACTACGCTAACTTCTGACCTCGTTACACATTAGCCCTGTTAGCATTTTTTCAGTAACCATCACCCAAGCGTTTTGACAGAGCGCTGTTTACCTTGCAATATAACTTCAACATCAGAAACACAACAATAATTAATCCATAGATAAGGAGCTCCAAATTATGAAGGACTGTCTTTTGTTAAAGAAAAAGTATGTACTTACTTATACATACTTTTGAGTGTGCATCACAGTATTGGTAATACAGTGCCTGTATATACATATATTTATTTTTTTCCTAATAAAGTAAAAAAGAAAACGAAAAAAAATAATAAGCAAGTCAGCGCAGAAATGCTTGGAGGTATTTTTGAGGATTTCGAAAAAAATCTTATGGATGTGACCCGCTCCCTTGGCTAGGCAGAGCGTTTCCACTGAAAGCAGAAAGCTTAACAAAACGATCAGATGAAGTCTGCAAGATACATCAGTTTCAAAGGTAAAAAAGCTGTGGTTGTACTGGGTTGCCTGCAGGTCTGAATATATTTGGCCGTTTTTAGATGATGCAAGCGTTGCTGTGGAAGGACTCGCAGGCAGGGCAAAACTCCTGCGAAGATAAGTAACGTTCTGGAATTTGATAAGACTTTGAGGTCAAAGGAAGAAAAAAACAAGTACTGTCTACTGTGAGACAAATAAAAAAAAAGGTTTAATCTATTTCTGTCACAGTTTTAGACAAGCTCTCGTTCTGTCGTTGGTACTTTGTGACAGCAGCACCACCCTTTGCTATCTCTGTAGCCATCCGAGATAGGCACAATGTTCAAAGTGATGGTCGTGTCTCAGTGCTAAGTGTTTCTTGCCTGTGCGTGTGTGTGCCAACCCATGTAAAATGTCTTTTTCTCCCTCATTCCTCTAGTGTGGTATCTTCCCTCCAGTCAGTTGAGGCTGTTTTCGTGTCTAGCACCCTGCACTGCTGCAGTCAGAAGCGTGTATTTATTTGTGGTTATGTTCACATATGTTTGAATGAGTGGGCTTCATTTTAGCCATGGCCCTATGATGCCTCCTGAGTTTAACTCTTTAAAGCCCACTACATCAAAGAATTGAAAGAAAATGCAAATGTTATTGAATTCATGTTTCTTTTTAAACCCTTTGATTAAATCCACATAAAAATAAAATCCAAATATCGTTTTTTTCATGAGATTTAAATAGTATCAATTATGATCAGTTGGGTGACTTGTTATGTTTTTGCTCAAAACAATGTAAGTTTAAGATGCAGCATTATTTACAAAAGTGTTCAGGAAAAAAGCCCCTTATTTGCCCACCGTCTCAAATGTAGTACACACATTTTAAAATTGTTGAACTGTATTAAAAATACTGCATTAACAACTAAATGTAAATTATTTCAATACAACAAGTAGTAATTTAGCCCTTGTGCTATCTTGGATGACCCCACCCTTACATTGACGTGTTCTCCCTACCATGACAAAGGTGGATAAAGGTGGAAAGATTTCATGTAATCATGGACACCAGTGAAGATCACAAATCATTGAAGAAAAAAGGTTCAGTGCACTGTCTAGTGGGTCTAGATGACCCAACTCCCAATGTTAAAGTACTTATGATAGGGTTACAGAAATGCATAACAATAGATTAATTATTGTAACCATATCGTTTTGGAAAATTTGCAAAAACTTTTCCCACTAAGTGTTTTTTTTAATTTTCATGGAGACAGCCATTTTGAAATGAGCACATTTCCAGTGATCCTAGATGGATTGATAATTCACCACAGGAGAAAACATTGACGTGGACCAAGTCAAAAACAAGCAGTCTATAAGGAAAGTTTGGATCATGCTAAAGAGATAAGTGTCTCAGAAACGTATCAACTTTAATACAAATGGTTATTTAGGGTTAAAAATGAGTAATGGATATTTTCAGTTTAAAATTGTGGAGCTTGCCCCCTAAGTCTATAACATTGTCATTTGGCTGTGGAATTATGAAAAAAAAAAAAAAAAAAAACATTAGGGAATCCTTTCTTGGGTAAGTGCCTGAACTTTGACTTGCTTCTCCCCTCTCCAATACACATTAGCACCTCTTTACTCATTTGTATCACTTCACCACCTTCTATTAATCCATCCAACCAAGAAACGTAGTTCCTCTCGCAAACTAAATCCTATCCTACATCAGCAAAAAAGAACATTAAGTCTGATGAAACCTTAAAATTTAACTTCTTTTGTAAACATACACAATATTTTTGCAAACAAAGGTAAATTGTCATGTCTAGCATTACTCAGCATAACTTAACATAACCCAAATGATAAAACTAGAGTTAATCATTGCTTTTATTTGTCTGGTGTCTTCTGCTTGTTATGTTTTATATTGTACCTACCCAAGCTTAATTTTACAATCAGTTTAAAAAAAGACCACAACCTTTAATTATATCATTCTTTTCAGCATAATTATCTCTGATGATACTTAATCCAAACATGCAAACGTGTCAAGCTTCTGATGTCACAACAAACATTTACTGACATTGAAAATGTTTGACAGTTTTTTCTTAGAAATTTTAGAATCACCAAAATCAACTAAGACTTCTCTAGTGATCAGTCTAAAACGACCAGTTTTGGACCTTTTCTCTTTAAGAATCTGTTAGCCTAACAGAATTATTTACCAAAAGAGAAAGAAAGAAAATTAATTAGTTTTTTAAAATGAAAGATAACAGAAGATGTTTCAGAATTTGAGAAGGCTACAAGGATGGCAAAGAAGCCACCTCCATGACAGCAAAAACCTTGACTTGGGGCTACGGCCTCTAAATACCCTTGACTACTGCCAACATTTGACCCCTTGAATGAGTGTTAATTTTATTCTTGCTTACTGAAGAAGGTAAGAAGAAGACAGAAGGTTGTTGGTGTTAACATTTGTTCTCTCTCCGCAATAGTGTGGATTGCCCATCACTGTTTGTGTCTGCACGGAATTCTTTTTAGCAAACATAATGAATTAACTGTTTTCACTACCTGCAGTGAAGAATCGGGGCGCTAAACGACCGAATAATCCACTCAAAATAAAGGCTGCTGTGGCTGAATGAGAATGCCAAACAACTGTTTACTAATACAATAACCAAGCAGCAGCTGCAAGTAGACATAAGCAAAATGTACAACTGCATGCTTAGTTCATAACTCTTTGTCCAAAGAGATGTGAGGCTTTTCTTGCTTTACTGCACTGGAACTGACCTGGACAAACATAGGGAGTGTTTCTAGTGGTATCACAGTTTCATTTCTCTTGTATCAATATTTGTTACTGACAGCAACACAGAGGAAGAAGAGGCGGCCAGTCTTACACTGGGCGTGACGGAATTGTTCTAAAGCAACACAAATAATGAGAAATTCAAGAGATTTAGTGTTTTAAAGTGATATAAAGAGTTTAGTGGATTTGTTAGCATGTCCTCTATGATACAGTTATCTGAATAATTGTCTATGTGTTGTGTTGTGCTAAGATAAGCTACTTGACACTTATATAAGTCTTTCTGTGTTTCAGGTAGCTAGATTAGCATCAATGTGTAGTGGTAAAATGTCCATATATTCAGTCTATTTTATTTTTTGTTTGTGATACAGTTCATTCATGTCAAAAAAAGCTAGGTAGCACTCTTTTGTGTTGTTTTTAAAAAGATTGCTGTTGTCCATGTCGTTATTTTTCTTTAGACTGAAGTCACAAAAAGGATATCTTTTTTATTGACTTAGCAGAGTCAATGTGAATAATTACATCGCGCGCCACAGGGGTATTGATGTCTAAAATGCCTCCTCAGCTACTTTTCTTCAGCTATTAGCATATGAGCCTGAATGCTGCATGCAGGTGTTCCTAAACAGGTGTCATCTGTGACTTAATTAAGTTGATTGTTCTAAGTGGTTAATTAATAATAAATAAATAAGCCAATCATTTTCTTCTGTATACTGTTACTGTCATCAAACCTCTGTCTAAATCTTCATATGGCTTCCAACAATTTTAATGACTCCATCATTGTCAAATATGTTTGTTTTTTTCCATCGACTGAACAGAAATTTTAGACAACATAAGGCAGTAATGAAAGAAAGAGAGCACTAATCCAGCATTAACTGGGTTGCGAAAGACACAAATAGGTTATCTTTTACTACCATCTCTATATTTTGATGTCAAAAATCACGTTAAATCTGATTTAACCCTTTAACACCGGAGCGTTAGATCCTGTGTTGACAATCTTTTGACTACTGTCATTCTAAAACCATTTACGCAATCAGTGTACCTTGAACAGATTGTGAAGCAGAGAAAAGCAGCCTTGCACTGAAATGCAACATTGTAAATTAGTGTAAAAAAGCCGCTTTGCGCAGTTAGGCAACTCTAGGCTAGTAACACCTTGGATATCGGTTCAAAGCTGATAGTAACCCTTGTGCTATCCTAGGCACTTTAACATTGGGAGTTGGGTCATCTAAACCCACTAGACAGTGCGCTGAACATTTTTTCTTCAATGATTTGTGAATCTCACTGGTGTCCATGGATTACATGAAATCTTTCCACCTTTGTCATGGTAGGGAGAACACGTCAAAGTAAGGGTGGGGTCATCTAAGATAGCACAAGGGTTAAAAGCTGATTTTCTCCCCATCAGAATCAGCTGATTTACATTCATAGTGTAAGTGGTTGAAGAGTTTTGGTATTGTTAAGAGCGTATGTTATCTAGGTTTTGCCATTTACTTCCCTGAAGTTAAAGGGGTTAACTAAATGCATACATTTAGAATTTTTGGTTTAATTGTGTATCTAAAACAAAGGAATATACAAATGGTATTTCATGGATTGTTCTTGCTTTGTGGTTAATAATGTTTGTGGTTGCTCGTTGTAAGATGTAACCTAATGTCCCTTTATAGAACAGTGACAAAGTCAGGTTATTTGATTTTGATTTAAAATGGTTTATTTCAAGCAATCAAATAAGAATAATACACAAAAACAATACAATCATTAATTATACATTCATACAATGATGAATCAAACTTAGAATAATTAATAATTATAATAATAATAATAATTGATACTTTATTTATCCCACAATGGGAAATTCTTCTTCGCATTTGACCCATCCCCTGGGGGAGTGGTGAGCTGCAGCTGAACCGGGAAGCAGCAGCGTTAAGGGTCTTGCCCAAGGGCCCCCACTGGGTGATGTTAATTGCTCACCATTGATATGGTAATTGCCCCCAGTCGAACCCTGTATTCCTGCGTGGCAGCCCTTTACCTTACCAACTGCGCTACCCATATTTTAACTATTGCTTGAAAGGGAATGGAAGGAAACAAACTTATATAATCCCACCCCTGTTCTACTGTAACCATTTTATTACATGATTTGTCATTATCCGGTTCCTAGCTATTATCAGACAGAATTAAAAATCATAAAGTGTCAACAAAGCACATGTCAAAAATAAATGACTTAAATTATTATGTAAAAGAATAACTTTTAGAAATCAACATGGGAAATCCAGATCATTTATCCAAAATATATGAATCTTTTTAATATATGAATCTTCGTAGTCCTGGTTTTTCTTAGGGGCCATGGTCAGCTCTCTTTTTTTGGAGAAAGTCAACTTTTAAGTCACTTGAAGATAGTTGTTTAGCCGCCGTGAGCCACACGCGCCCGTGCTGTAACCCGACTGAGTATGATGGCACTCATGGAAAATAACGTACTTCCGGCTCCAACAAAATGAAGTCAATTCAGTTGCCATTTTTTCATCATATGGTTGCTGCCAGGTTGGAGCCAGTAGGCATGACGGATCCAAATAGATCTTAGTCATCAGACCAACCACTCTCGCCAATCAGGAGTGACCTTTTTGGAAGTTCACACCCCTACCATTCGAAAGTGGAATCTGTCAATCAAACGTTTCAAACATTCGACATGCCTGCCAGCGGGTACTAAATACTTTTAAAAACATCAGCATTAACAAGAACACATAAGAAAGGTAACAGAGTAAGAATGGTTAAACTGACAAATATTATGGCAGAGCAGTTAATTTTCTTTTCTTTTCTTTTTTTTTATTGAGGGGGTCACTCAATCCAATTCTGGTATACAATTAATGGTCTTGACATGGCAAGAACAGTAGTGGTTGTTGGTTTATTCACCACAGGCTTTTATTTACCGGGGATGAATACATTTAAGTTGATTTACTAATTACCTAACTAATTTTGATCTTCCAAATGGGTTTAGGACTGGAATGGAACTGATCAAGCAGACATTAGGTTTTTCCATTTCTTCACTACTGAATTTTTATTTTGACCGTCATGCATCCTGGAGGTATTGAGTGTCATCACCGCCTTCATCAAAGCTTTACTGGCCATGATCAACCCTGATCCAGAATAATAATTTGCCAAGTGTGTACTACAATGGCCCAAATATCCTCCCAAATATACAGATTTATATGGTGACACCATAACAACAAGCACCCATGCGTAATTTTAGACTGTCTTAGGGGGCTTTGTTCCAGTAGTGTGAATAACGCTAACACACAAATAATGCTAAACCTCACTCACTTTTAATGTTCTGCTCACTTTTCCCACATATTTTACATCCACAACAATCTGCTTACATATGCACCCATAAACCCTTCAGAGTCAAAGTGTCAGTCACTTTGGTTGATTGTTCATTTGAAAAAAAGCTGTTCCGCCGTATTTTAGTGCTCGATAAGTAGCAACACCACTCCATCTGCGCAAAATGTAGACTTGTCCTTCACATATACTGTATGTTATTTTTCAAGTCATCCTTTTGAAAAATAGCTTTTCCTTTGAGGATACCAATCATGTGTTTGTGTTTCTTCTCTGTCAGACTCACTCACTATCTTTCTTTTATTTCACTCTAACTTACTCTAATACTGTTATTGGAAACATCAGCCAAAGTGGTGGCACTTACTGGCCTTGATGTGCCCATGCATGCACACAGACACATGGACACAAATGCACAAACACACACTTTAAGGCAGGCTGCTATCCGGGCAGACTGCCCACCGCATGCTAAGCTAATGAGACTGGCATCATGCCATAATACCAATATCGGCAGCAACCTCCTTTCGATTCTTCTTCGAATTCAAAAGCCCGGATGATCACACAAGACGAGAAACTTAACTAGGTGCATGAAAGTTATGTTTTTCAAAGATATTTCGGCAAAATATAATTCAGAGATGAGAATTAGCTGGCAGCACTTTAAAGTGGAGGAGTGGAATTGGGTGTTGAAGGGTTTTAGTGTCTTTTGTCTCAGTAACTGATTTAATTAAGCTTTTCTTTCCAGTGCAAGAATATTCCAGTAGTACGTGGAAATACGGAATTATGGTGACTTTTCGCTAATGAAGAGAATAATTAGTTGACGAATCTGTTTTGTATAAATCTATTTCTTTACGTTTTTTGTTTTGTATGGGTCTACTACTACATTTCCCATAGCTTTTGAAAGAAAATTTCAAAATGGTGGATACTTGTAAAGCACTTTTCTACCATCCTCGAAGGCCCAAAGCGCTTTACAGTCACCGTCCCATTCACGAATTCACCCACTGATGACGGCTGCACTGCCAAACTCCGGCGCCAACCTTCCACCAGAGGCAAGGTAGTGTTTAGTGTCTTGCTCAAGGTTACTTTGACAAATGGGCGGGCAAGTCAGGAATCAAACTCGGATCCTCCAATCAGGGATAGACCGCTTTACCGCTGCACCATCGCCACCCCCAAGATGAAGAAATTCTCAATTTAAATCTGACTTTTTTTTTTAAATACATTTTTTAGGCTAATATGAAGCTTAGCTCATATTTTAAAAGTATGCTTTTTCCAGTTTCTTTGGCTAATATAACATTTAGCTAATATTTTTAGCAAACTGTCAGCTTTAGTGTTTTCAGCTATCAGTTTGAGCAATTTCAGCTATTCTCACTAGCATCTTCAGTGGAAAATTCAGCTTAAAGAATTCACACTAGCATTATCGCAGGTAACGCCACATATCTAGTTTCATATATTTTTCTCTTTATTTTAATTCACTTTTTTGATTTAGACCAAAAAATTTAAAACAAACAAATTATAGACATCTTAGTATGTCTTTTTTTCTCTATTTAAAATTTTACTTTTAACAACATTGTGATGTTCATTTTTGTACATTTTTCTAAAAAAGCTGGGATTATCTAATCGTTTTAGTGTACAGTAGGTTTTATGCAGACATAAAAAAGTGTTTTTTCTCTTAAAACAGCGGCATAAAGTATACAAATAGTTAAATAATAATTGTGTATAATTTCAAACCTTTCCATCAAAGCCAATGTGTGTGTGAACAATAGTGATGTACAATACTTAAAATTCCAGTGAGGCCTAGTTTGGGTGTTATTAGTTTTAAGTGACTAGCTTTTTTCCTTAGAACAGAAAACACAGAGACTGTGTTAACAAACACTTTAAATTTGCCTTTTTCTCCCTGAAAGCACTAATATTAAATTTTTATCATGTGGTGCTCCACTAACTATGTAACATCAATTTTACATGATGCACTTTTCATGGATACAAAGTGAATTCTGACCAACAACATGGAATCCAACAATATTTAGAGAATATCAAATGTGTTTGTGTTAAAGTTTTTTTTTATTTGCATAGGGATCTTTTTCTAAGGAATGACTTAGAAAGAACACAAGGTTTAAAAAAGAAGAGTTTATAAGAATAAACAAATGTTACCACTGTTTAAAAAAATAGGAAATAAAAAAGGACATAGGTTTATATAACCTAACCTACGACCTTAACCTTCATAGGTTAATTGGTTATTCTAAATTGTCCTTAGGTGTGAATGTGAGAGTGCGTGGGTGTGTGATTGTAGACACTCTACCCTGCGACAGACTGGCAACCTGTTCAGGGTGTCCCCTGCCTTCGCCCACAAGTGGCCGGGACAGGCTCTGGCAGCCCCGTGACCCCGAAAGGGAATAAACGGAAGAAGATGAATGAATGAATAAAAAAAAAATTATACACGATAATCACAGTTAAAAGATTGGGAAGTTTTTAACCCAAGTGAGCTTTTTGTTTTGACATTTGTTACTTTTTGGCCTACAATAAACTGCTTTACGTAGTTTAATGAATGAGTTTCTTTGCGCTAAAGTAGAAAAAGATAGAGCAGTCAACCTTTGATTGGAAGGTTGTAGGTCTGACTCCTGCCTTGCCGGCCTAAGTAAAGGTAGGCCACACACTGAACTCTACATTTCTCCAGGTGGCCTGGTTAGTAGCTTGGATAATGGCAGCTTTGCCACCAAAAAGCTTTATACAGTATAAGTATACGCCATGTACATTAACTGTTTAATATGTTTTCAATTTTCTTTAGTGCATGTTATTATAAATTTACAAACTGAACAATCAGATGCCTTAATAAAAGAGGGTAGTGCCTGCTGGCCGACATGTTAAACATTCAAAACGTTTGACAGATTTTGTGTAGCCTGCTTCAAGTTGTAGGGGTGCAGACGTCCAACTAGTTAACTACTGAATGGTGAGAGTGGTTGCCATGGAAAAGTTGAGGCAGATCGACTCGTACCAATCACTGACAATTTCTGCTTCCAACTTGTTGACGTCTGTATCGTGACAAAATGGCAACTAAATTGGCTTCATTTTGTTGGGGCAGCAAGAAAGCGATTTTTGTATTACCATTTACACAGTGGTCAGTTCCTTGATCAGTAACATTAAGCAGGAACATTCTGACTTTTAACATCCATTGGTTCACTTAAACACTTTTCTTGCCTTCCAAAGTATAGTATAGGAGGCTGTTCAAACTTCTGTGCAAATGATGCGTGTTTGTGTGGGTTATTTTTACATTTTAGTTTCAGTTGGTTTTGAGAGATACTAGAAATCAGGCTGGTGTTTTTATTTACACTATATTATGGCTAGAATTTGTAAGTAAAATCTGGTATTATGGTGTGCAATTATATTGTAAAGACAACTTCAAGCACTTCAAACACTTGATAGTGTCTACAAAAATACTCAGTGTTATAAACTCTAATGTTTTATTTTAATTATTTAAAATGAAAGACAACTTTGAAAAGTTTTTCCTAAAACCCATCTCCCCCAAAAAAGAAGGAAAATTAGGTAAAAATAGCATTCATAAAATGTTCTCACAAAGCAAAGTGTTGCTTTACTGTATACTGGTTTGGTTAATAGAACTGAAGCTCCTGTAAATGTGAGTCTTTGCAGGTTATGTTGTCTCCTTTGACCAAATATACTATGCTTTCAGCATTGCTCTCTTGAGACAACAGTGTTCTTCTTTCTCTTTCGGCTTTACCCATCAGGGGTTGCCACAGCGAACAAGTCGCATGGTAAACTTGGCAATGTTTACGCCGGATGCCCTTCCTGATGCAACCTTCTCAAAGCAACCGGGCTTGGGACTGGCACAGAGGTAGAGAAGGGAACAGGGAGCAGCCCGGATTTGAACCCTGGTTTCACGGACGGAAGGTGCTGCAAACCAGCACGAGCTAAACCGGCTCCCCTTGAGACAACAGTGTTATTGAAGAGAAATGACACAGAAGAGAAAAAACACTACCAATGGAAAAAAAAAAAACATATACTAAAACTCATTGGATCAAATATTTGCCATTGTTTATGTCCCAAATAAAGCAAAACATAAAATAATATTTCAGATTTGACAGTTAACGACAATTATGTTTTTATGACTTTATTATCTACCTTATCTCTTTAACATGTTCTTCACCATTGAACTGTTGAACCACCGATACTACGATCTACACGCTTTTAACACAGTTGAACATCTGAATTCAAGGCAGTCACTGCCTTAAAAGTCTATCAAAACGTTCAAAAGATCAAACTGACTACTGACTGACTCTTACATGAAATACCTGACCTGTCATAAATTATGAATCCCTCACCTGTGGTACTCTCTATCATCCTAACATTAATATTGCATATTTCCCAGCAGAATGCAATACATTAGTTGCACTGCATATATTAATGACTACTTGAAATTATCAATCAGTATTACGTCTCTTTGCTCTACCTTCTAATCACACTTAATTAACAAGTAATGCAGCCTCTGACTGTTTGTTGGACCTGTTGAATGTAGTATTGCGTCAATTTTCATCATGCTCCTGTATTTTTTTCTTTTTACCAAGTCACAAGAACCTAGATGCAGTCAGTCAGGGCGTCATCAACTTCTCCATTTTTTGAAGAAAAAATAAAGTTGAAGTGCTGCTGTGTTCCCGTGTACAGCTGGAGCCCAGGTGGTACACATCTATAAACTTATAACATTACTCTTTCACATCCCCTGATGATCTGTTCTTCTTTCACTTTCTAAAATTAAACAACCTTTTCTTTTGTTGCTACCTTGTCTTTTTCCTTGATGTTCACCCTCTGTCTTCTCCGCATCACTCTTACAAACGTTTTCCTTTTTTTTTTCATTTTGTGATCTATCTGATATGCTCAGTAGCAGACTTCTCTTTTCTTTATGTGCTCTCTTTATTAATTGTCCCAATTCTAATCTTTCCCAATCTTGCCTAGTATTCAGTTTGTCAATCTTTACATCCTTTCTCCTTATTCTCCTTCTTTTGACAGGCAAATCTTGCTCATATATCTAGGGTTACGAGGCAGAAAAGAAATTGAGTGTAAAATGAGCAAAGAAAGTCACAAGGAGATGAAGAGAAAAGCTTCATAATTGATGTAAGCATTGTGGGATATGTGATGTTGAATTAAATATTTTTATTTTCATTTAACATTTAATATACTTTTTAAAATGGTTGATAAACTTTCATTTAAATAAAGGAAAAAGTATGGTTCTTTTCTTTTGCCACTAAGAAACCCTAATGTAAACCAGGTTTAAAAGGGTAAACACAATTTTCTCACCAAAACTTCATAATATAATATAAAAATGATGAGAATTATGTTAGTCATGGACACTTGAGATGGACTAAACTTGATCTGTTGTCCAAAACTCCCAGATTGAACACATCAATGTGAAACAAGCATTTAATACATAATGGGGCGGCAGTGGCTCAGCGGTTGAGCAGGTGGTCCAATGATCAAAGGGTCGGCGGCTCGATCCCCGCTCCCCCCAGCCAACTGTCATTGTGTCCTTGGGCAAGACACTTCACCCTCCTTACCTCCAGTGCGGCTTCGCTGGTGTGTAATTGCATATGAATGATCCCGATGATGGTCAAAGGGGCCGTAGGCGGGAACTGGCAGCCACGCCTCTATCAGCTGTGGCTACATCAGTAGCTACCATCACCAAGTATGAATGAGGAGTGAATGAATAATGGACACACTGGAAGCACTTATAATGTCTGGAAAAGTGCAGATAAATCCAATCCATTATTATTATTATTATTATTAATAAATGACTTGAATTATTTGACAGCCAAATTGAAAATTTCTATTTTATTTCTTAATTAGTGCGGAGGGAATCAATCCACAAAAATTTGGGTGGATTTCTAAAGAAAAAGAAAAAGTTGCTAAAATGTTATGGGTTTAGGCATACAACTCCTTTGTAGTCTAAATGTTTAACATGAACACACAAAACAAATAAATGTAAAGGTCTGCATGACAACAATACCAGTAATGATAGTAGTAGGTTTAGGGGCTGCACGCGGAGCAAACAACGTACAGGTAGAAAAGACCCACCGCTTATGTTCCAGCCCCGCAACAAACTAACGGCTGCTTCCTAAAACTTAATAATAATTAATAGCTAATGATATTCATCATATATAAAGTTGATATAATTTATTGGGTTTACTGGATTTAAAGAAAAATAAATAAATAAAAACTAATCTGCATCAAAGTGAATTTGTTTCCATCATCTCACTGAACTTAACTCTGGTGTTTGACAGACAGAAAAGTCTGTTCAAGGTTGTGGAAAATGGACAAAAGATTAAAGGAAATATCACGCCTATAAAGAAAAAAAATAATGAAATTAAATAATTAAATAAATATCCTGTCTGGAACATTCTCATGTATAAATTAAAATGTTTTGTTAAAAAAACAATGTTGCAAAATGAGGAAATAAAACACTGTATGTTCTCAATTTGTTATTTATTTTTCGTCCTTAAAAAGTATCGATAAGAGTACCGTTAAAATACCGGATCGATAAGCAGTATTGATAAGAGTAGTAGTACCGTTAAAACCTTAACGGCACCCATCCCTACCAGTCTGTGGAGGGTTGTAGAGAGGAGTGGCTACACCTTAGGGGGAGCCTAAGTATGTCTTGCAGTAGGGTGCTCTTATGCCACACTCTAGTCATTAGTAAGGTGCTAGTAGTGGCCCTCGTACTGACTGCATGTGAACGTGGCAATCACAGGGTGTTCACGTGATTTGTAAGTGCCCTGCCCACACAAACTACGCTCTGATTGTCTAATTTCCTTATTGCTAACAGTCAAGCTGCAGGCAAGGAGCATGCCAGGAGTGTGCTCTCATCACGTGAACAGCAGTGATACGACCATGGCACATTGCGCAGGATTTGGGAAGAAAACAACACACCTGCGTCTCACCTCCTTCACCCACACGATTACATGATGTATAAGTGGTCACTACAGCCTGCCGCTCACAGCATGCCTGTTGAACAATCTGTGCACGAATATTTGGGCACTAATGCTCACCAAACAGTGCGGCCCACATGTATGCCTCCTACAGGTTTGCCCATTACCTGCAGATAACCTGTACCCATCTGTAAGGGGAGTTGTGACTTACAGAAACATACCAAAGATCAGTTTGGTATGCAGTGCATACTTCTCTGGTGGAGACTTGGTCTGCCCTGCACTGACTACTCTTATGTGCAATTATCTGCACTCTGCTCTTGCAGCCATCTGTGTTCTGCTTATCTGGTTTTAAGACAGTCTATGCAGGGTGTATGCAAGACTTCCTAGGAAGAAGGATCTTAACAGTAGTTAAACTCTTTTTGCACAAATTAAACCAACGAGAAGTTAAATTTTGGTTATTTGGATAGAATTTCACAGAACAGGTAAATTGTTATAAAATGTATAATTTGCAGCAATTAAGGTTAAGTGGAGTCAGGCAGTTAAGTGTGATGACCGCTGAAGGGGACTGCCAAATTAAAAAAGGAAAGAAAAGGGAAAAAAACTATTTTCTTCACTACTTTTCTCTTGATCTATAATTTAATTTCCCCAAATAAATTGAAGCATGTTTCTCTGTAAATGCCTCTGTGTCACGGTTTAATGTTTTCATCGAACCTGTGATCAAACTAAACCAAATTTTCAAGGTTTTCTGACCTCAAATTAGGCACAGTGGACTTTTACAAGCCTCATTTAAACTACACAGAAGTAGAAGATAAATCCATTAAGAGTCAAGAACAACTTTGTTCAAAATATCTCTGTGATATAGAGAACCTTTTTTTTAAAATCCACAAGTGTCAATCCCGATAATGACAAATAATTCATATCTTGTCTGCAGGTGGTTTACTTTGGTTTTGGCATCTGTATTCATGCCTCAGGGTTTTGAGTTTAACATTATTTCCTCTCATAGATCAATATAGCCCCACAGTTTTCAGAGTTTTTAATGAGCCTTCCAGCTCAGAGGATCCTGAGGTAACTAAATTTGATCGAGGCCAGCAAATAGATCATGTTTTGTCATCACATTCCCCTCATTAAGCATATCGCTTTCATAATTCAGACCTTGCTGTCAAATAGGTTCATTTGTCAGAAATTAATCATTGCCTGGAAAGAATCAATCCCGGTCTAGACAGCTTGTGATCAATCGAAGTTGCAGTGAGATATACTGCTCATGTATGAACACAGTTGGCAAATCACTAAGAAGACAATCTTAAATAAGATTTCATTTGCGAACTTGATCAAATCAAAAATGGACATGTGGCGGATATTATTTTGAATTCCACTATGGGAGACTGCATCATTTCTCTGTGGATGGGTGGATTTTCTCTTGGCACCTTCTTAGACTTTCTCTGACTGTTCAAAATTATGTGTCTTAAGTTGATTGGTAAGTAAGTAAGTAAGTGGGAGTTTTGTTTATCTCCAAGTGGCCTTACAATTGCCTGTTGATGTACTTTGACTTCACCCTTGGGTCACTGGATTGTGTTCCATGAAGCCCCATGACCCTGGACAGTACATAGTTGGAATTGGCGATGAATGTGGCTTACACATGCTCACAATCACTGATTTTCAACAACCTAATAAATACAAGCCAAAAAGGCTCTACTTTGTCCTTGGCCTTACCTAAGCTTGAAATACCTTTTCATTTTTCTGACTTACTTTATCAGTCGTACTAATTTTTCTGCAAAAAACCATGCTTCATCATGTCTTATATGACCTCAGTTGTTAGGATAGTGTCTGAAGGGCTGCACACCATATTTTAATGGTTATGTTACTGCTCAGGTAGATTGTAGCTGAGGTGCAATCTTTGATCACAGCTAATTGATGTGCCTAGTTGATAAGGTGGATGGTGTGATGATGTCTTAATCACATGCGTAGGGATTTTTAAGCCTGTATACTTATGTGAGAAGGGTTTTCAAATGGTTAATTTAGTTTTTTTGGGTTTGTTCCCACTGATAGAAAAAAATGCCATAAACAAATTTTTGAAGAAACAAAAACAAACGTAGATGTATTATTATTTTGTACGAGAAGGACATTAAAATTGACTAAATCAAACTTTTTCTGCAAAACATGTAAGACTTTAACTGTTGTTTAATTGTTGACTTAGCAACCATTCCTAAAATTATTCTGAATGCAATAAATAGTTAATTTTCATACAAATATGACAGTTTTGATTATAATGGTATATGGAAAGAAGTCAAAGTCTAAACCTCTATATGTAAGAATTGTACAGCCTGTACAGTTGGTCTCAAAAGAAAGCATCTTGATGTCCCAACAGATGTGTTAGGTGAGATTGTGTGAAGCCCTGTAGGTTTAATGGAATGTGTTGCTGTAAAAAGTATGTGTGCTCAGCAAATAGTGAATGAAGGAACAGTCCTGTGGGTCTTGTGCTGGGATTTTTCTAAGTGCTGCTTTTCTATATTTGCCTCTGAAATACTTACTTTTCTACTCCCTCTAATGCATTAATCATTAGATTTTTTAGTTTCCAGCTGTTTCATCTCACACATAACACATGACAATTCAAAGGATTAACATTGTTTTTCATAGCAAACGTTGAATTCCAATTAACATTGAAATTCAAACTAAGGATGGATCTGAAAAAGGCAGCAAAAGGACACTTCAAGCTTCTTCTCAAACTTTGTAGAGGAGCAAAATGTTTCTTGTGTCATCTTTTCATGTTGAGCTAAAAGGTTTTAGAGTAGTTACAGTGATTCTGTGTCTTGCCAGAGCAGAATTACTCTTTAATGTTTTTACTCAATGTTCATGAGATGGCAAAAAGTGGCAATGGGAGAACAAATGCTACTTGAGACCGTCACATACACTCCAGAAGGTAGCATCCTTGTTAAGGTAAAAATATAAAGGATGAAAACTTGACAAGAGAAGAAATCATGTTAACCAGGTAAGTGCCAAAAAGAGCAACTTAGCATCAAAAAGTTTCATCTTCTTCTTCTTCATTTTTTCCCCGTTACTTTTTAGTAACATGACTGCCATTTTCAGTTTGGTGCAAAATGTGGTTTCAAAAACTGTGACTCTTGTTCCAGGCTTTTTCTTTCTATTCATATGAAAGACTTGGTAGTATAGAATTATGGGAGGGCGTAAACCACAATTATTAATTTCTCCTCTATGATTAATTTACAAACAGTTGGCACTTCTGTGAATTCAAAGGGACGCCATCCATACGTCACAACCAAATCTCAGTCTCTGTCTAGTTCGACCTGGTTTAATTTTCAACGTGTGTTCAATGGCTGCATGTTTTTTACATGAAGTCCGAAAACGGTCGTAGAAACTTGTGTAGCAGCCAGTGAACCCGAGAGTTTGGAACACAGAAACACAAAACGCACATATCCACGCATTTGCACAGACTTTTCATTGAAAGTGGTCACTTGAAAGCACGTTGTTTTGGGGAGTGTGAATATCCTAATCTACCCAACACCCTGCATCATTATATTACCTGCCCAATCTTGTTTTCTACCGTTTACCTACAAATATGTTCCTATTCCACATAAGGGCCCTTTTATTTACACTGCATTTGAGAAAAAAAAAAAAAATCATATTTTATAAGACTCATAGATTCTGTAATTTCTGAGGCCATTGGCAGAGAGAATGCATTCTAATTGACCTAGTTATTCTTAGAAAATAAGATGTGTCAGTGAGTTTGCAAATAACTTTTCAAAGGTGGCTACAGTCTGGCATATAGTTGACAGGAATTTCTGGGTTAGGAAGGTCTGAATATCAGATCAAAGAAATGAGAAATGGATGGTCTGTTCTCTTGGATACTATAGACTGCTCCTGGCAGTAAGAGAGATGCATAAAACGCACAAAAAGTAGGGCGAGCATTCCAACGTTTGCAGCTGCCTCATCATTAATCACTGTGTACACAGACACCATAAGTATGGCTTCTGGGTTTTTTTTTCTTCTTTTAAATGTGCTCACATTTGCCCTTTATGTCACTTATCATCAGACAGAAAAATTAAAAATAAAGCTAATACATGCAGAACATAATTATTCTAATTAGATTCCAGTTTTTCCAACGCTAATTACAATAATTTGATTGCTTTGTTTATCAAAATCTTTTTTGTCATTATTGCCAAGTTTGGTACTTAAGTGTTTTATTGATTGGGTAAGGCAGAAAGAGGAGCTGCATTGTTGCTAAGCTGGAAACCGTAGAAATGCCAGCTGATGGGGTGTGTGTTTGTGTGTAAGTCTGTGCAGGTCGAACTGAATGAATTCTGCATGGTCAGCCAAGCAGAGCTTTGGATAGAGGGGGGATCAGGGCATCAAACCTCTACTGCCCAAATACTAAAAAAACTGAACAAAATAAAACTATTTAACTACCGTAGATTTCTTTTTGCCTGAATATCATTTTTTATTCGTACATAAAGTAGTCAAGGAGGTTACTTTTCATTTGCAACGAAAAAAAGGACATTTTTTATTTATTACAATTCATACGGGAAAAAAAGTGACGTTTAAAAATATTGTTGTTTTGTACAGTGTTCCCTGGCTTAGTCGTGTTTCACTATTTGCAGATTAGAACAGTTTATTCCACCGGTTCCTGAATCACTATAACCAAAGTTTGTGCCCCTGTACGGAGAAATGGCATTAGCTGACTCAGAAGCGGCTGGAAAATATCCTAAAATGCTGCAGAAGATAATCACGGAGATTTATTATCATTTAGATGAATGAGTGGTGGATGAAACCAGCCTCTTTTGAAAGAAGCGAAGCTCAAATTGTGCTGCAGGACCTTTCACACCTAACTGATGAAGGAGGAAGCACAGGCTCCTGGTTTTAAGCTGTGACTGTCCTGATGTGCGTTATAAAGTATGCTACAGTACAGTCTATTGCCTTGAATAAAAAAAAAAAATGTTCATTTGTCACTTTATTATTGACTGTGACCAACAGTTTTACCATAGAAATGTGGCTTGTATTTCTATACAAGCGCGGCTAATAAATAATGCCGTGCTAGCTAATTTTTTTAACTACTTAACAGATGGTGTGGATGGTATATAAATATAGAATTGGTCTTACACTTCCTAGTTAATTTAAGACTGGTGTTAAAATTCAGTAACATGTTTTTCTACACAGAAAACAATTTTACCAAACGTTACTGGGAACAGTTGAAGAGCTGAATTGTTGCTAACAGCGCTTCTGTACTGCGGAGCAGCGCTCTCATGTTCCTCCATCCTTTCAGATCGGCCATGGCAGGGCCAGCCTTCTGAACACAACTCATTTCCTATCAGACGAATGTTTTATGGTCTCTTTCTGAAATCAAAGGCCGTCAGCTTGATAGGAACTGTTATCTTGTTAAGCATGTAGAGGGGGTTCTGCAGTTTTTCTTGATGCACTGTTACTTTGAAGAATTTTGAAGTTAAATTTACATGGTCATGGATAACATTATACCTCTGTTTCCAGAGCAGAAAACTCCTCCTTTTTCAGTTACCATGTCTTTTAAAATCTTTTTGCCAGCATTATGAAATATCAACTCTTTAAAATTGTGTCATTTTAAATAGAATTGTAAAAAAGGGTAAACACCCACTGCAGTAGTGTATTCTGTGAGCTTGGGGGGGGGGGGGGGGGGGTCAGTGGTGTGGACAGGTCCCTAAAATATTCTTTCCCAACTTTAGTACAAGGCCAGATTTCTACTTTTTATCATTGTATAGAATCATTCCATGCATTACTATAGTGTGCGTATGTAAGCGGGGGTGGGGGTGGTGGGGGGAATCTACACTGCTAAGACACCTTAATTCCCTCTCATGCACCAGCCCCCTCCCTTTATTTCCCTGCCTGTCCAACACCAGTGATTGATTTAATTGTGTTCAACATTTTCTGCAGATAGTAAAAAAATGACAAAAGTTGGGCTGTTTTGGTCCGCTAATGTCCAGAGGTCAGTGAACGCATCACGCGGAGACACTCGTCCGCCCTGGGTTCTGTCATTCAACCTGTTGTCGTAGGTTTTAGGGTTGGTGCATGAGACAGCATGGGTAGATCCACTAATAAATTAAAAAATAGAATAAAAAAGCAACTTTTGGGGGAGTGTTTTCATCTGCTGACTTTTTTGTGTAACACAAATAAAGAAACTTATAACAGGTTAAGTCTTGGTGTCTCAGACGCTACAGTATAATCTTTATTATCTCATTATTATTACAAGAAAAGAAATATTCTCGTGATAATGAAAAACACGAGAAAACGTAAAAAAAAAGGGCAGGCCGTTTTTGCCTTCCATACATTACAGAAATACTCATATAAAAAAGTTTAATGTACACCATTTGAGAAGTTCGAGATTTCATTTAAAAATTTGTTTTAGTTATTTTTGCAACACTCAAAGATGCTTGTATTGATGGTTTCTTTATCTTTGTCAACAATGATGCTAATGCTGACAAAAAAATTGTAAACATTTATTTAAAAGGCAAAACTTTAAATAGATTAATAAATGTATTCTTATAAAGACTTTTAAACAGTTTTTTAGAAATGTAAAAACTGTTTTAATGATATAACTTCTACCGCTTTTTGTTTAAAAACCTTCAAAAAAGTAAAAAAAAAAGAAAGAAACGAAAGAAACAAAAATGCAATTCACATTATAAGTTGAAAAGCTTTGCAACCTATGCAGACATTTTTTAGTAGAATTTAAGTAAATAACAATATTTTCCCGACTGCTTTTTTGTTATTTAGGAGGATATAGACCCTTCGTTTTGAGTTACGTACTTTAAGCACAAGTGATTTTGGTTAAGTGTCTAAAAATATAATGGAAAGACTAATCAAATGTGTGATGGAGAAATGTCAGATCATATTTTTGACAATATTGCATCCATGAACCTTGGATTTTTCTTACAGTCAGCTTACCCAGCAATAACCATGAGGTACGTAAAAAAAGAAACCTGGAAAATAACGCAAAAATGCAAAGAAATTATCAAACCTGTTTTTGTCCAAATTGTTATGTTACAAATTATTTGCAATTTATGTGAGGCCAGAACAAAGGGATCTCACTAAACGGAAAGCAAAACTAAATTGAGGAGAGGGAACCTCCTCTTCATTGCCTTTTAGCAGTTTCAAAAATAAGAGAGAAGTTTAACCCTTGTTTAGATGACCCCACCCTTAAATTGACGTGTTCTCCCTACCATGACAGAGGTGGATAAAGTTGGAAAGATTTCATGTAATCCATGGACACCAGTGAAGATCAGAAATCATTGAAGGAAAAAGGTTCAAAGCACTGTCTAGTGGGTCTAGATGACCGAACTCCCAATGTTAAAGTGCCTAGGATAGCACAAGGGTTAAGGGGCGAGGCAACATAATTAAACAAGATAAAATTCACCTTGAGAGAAATAGGGACAAATTATAAAAAATGTTATTTTTTAATATGACAAATATATATTCACAGCTACAAATGAACGTACATGTATTTATTATTTGTTCGATTTCAGACACACACGTGTAAATTAACACCTTTCCTGACATGACTAAGTGAGACGGTGCTTCACAGACTGTATTTTCCCAACTCATTTGTCCTCAGGTATTGTAGAGGATAAAAAAAAGGGCTGGACATTATGAGGAGAGAAAAAATGCATACATTCCACCTCACATTCCTTTTTACATGAAAACTAATTTTTTGCTTTTTGAGTGCTGCATATCTCCAGAACACTCAAACAAGATAGTGTGAAGTAAAAAAAACAGTCCCTGCTAAGCATCATTTGGCTGCTGCCAGTGACCCACTTTCTTAGAAAGCAAAAGTAAAAGTGAGCCCTTGTCAATTTTTTAATGAATTTTGTGTCCTAATGTCTCCCTTATACACTTCTACCACATGTGTTCCACATGTGTGGTCTTTGAAGCAGGAGGAATCTTATAGTCATAGGAATTATGACTGTAGAGTACTACAAATTCATCAACCGGTCACAATTTAAAAACAGATGCAACTTTTGCACTTACAATTTCACTAAATAGGACAGAGTAGAATATTTAAGGCAGAGCTTTTAGTGGGAACTAGTAGTAGAACTGTCACCTCAAGAAGACAGTGTAGTCTTCTTGACAGTGATGAGGCCTGGAGACCCAGACTTTAGTTGCATTGAAGTCTCCCTTTCAGTATTTGAGACTTGATTTAAGACGCGACCTTAAGGACTTGAGACCTGGGACTTGGGAACAATGTCTATGTAGCTCATTTGCTCTGTTGTTGCATTGGGAATGCTTGAACATTCCCTGCCTATTACTGTGTCCTCAAAAATTATTTTGAATGAAATTTTGTGGCATTCATATATCAATGCTGTGTTCACACCAATTTGCGCATCAAATTTGCGTCTTCTTTCACGGCCAGCATAATGACTGTTCCACACGTGTCGAAAATAGTGTTCAAAAACCTGACGCTCTCGCTGCAAGTAGTAGGAGCTACTGTCAAAAGTTTTAGTATCAACGCTACATGGAAGCATTCAATGTGTGTCTGTAGATCCCATAAATAGTCAATGTTCTACAAAGGCTCAGTAATCATGCCTTCATGTCTAGGTTCATGAGATCATTCAGACTCTCCCAGTACGGTGAGGTTCACCATCTACTGTAGGAACTGCGACTGAAAGACGGACACTTTCAGCAGTACTTCCGCCTCTTTGTGACCCAGTTTGACAAATTGCTGTCCCGCATTACTCCGAGGATAGAAAAATAGAAATAAGAATAAAATAATAAAATTCATGGACCGTTTTATTGTCGTCTTAATGCAAAAATGAAAGATATCACCAACTTCAGGAGGAGAACAACCAGATTCCCCTTACATACTGGTTTTGAACTCCAACTGTAGATCACATCTTTAACACATCATGGGCCAACGATGAATTTCTGATTGTTTGATACATATTACCGGTATTTAACAAAGTTCAGATATTTGAACTCTGGAAACATTGCACCGTTGTACATGACACAGGATACTGCCTAACTGATGTGCTGCGCCCAACTCTCAAAACACGCCACAGTACCTCTGATTGTGTCTGTACGTTGATTTAACATTAAAACTTGTAAGTATCTCTGGATCTACATGACCTAAATGTGATGTGTCATCACCAAATACCAAATTGTGATTTTTCTTCTTTTTCTAAGGTTTCTTCTTGAATTTTTATTGTTCAACATAATTCTGAGAGCAATTTTTGTTTGAATGTAAATCTCTTATTTGTCTTTTACTTGTTTTGTTCATATCTAAATTTGTGTGGAAGTGCGGTACATTCTTAAAGACAAGAGGGTGGATTTTGTGTGAGAAATGCAAGATCACAGATGGAAGTTCTCTGCAGTGACACCTTTAAAAAAAGTTTTTTGCTAGGAGAACATAATGCAAAAAGAACTCTACGAAATTTCAAATGATTGGCTTACTGCATGTGTGTTATGTGCATGAGCTCCCCCACATATCTACAACCCTGACCATTTTCGTGTTCATATCAGAGCTTCATGCATTCGGCCTTTTCTGCAATATCAATTTCACACAAGGAGACAGAAAAACATATGTGGCTGCAGTAGATACCAGTGATGTGTGAACCCAGGAGGTAATTCTCTGTAGAATGGCCTCCTGTGTTCACACTTGGGCTGAACATCAGACAAAAAAAACTTTATAACTAAAGTCAACACCAACTCCATATCTGGGGCCTTATAATGAGATCTAAAAGTGAGGAAAACGACTACATCCGAATTGCCCTAACTACTAAAACACTATATAGTGCGGGACTATATATAGTGCCCTGGATTTTGAAAGAAATTCGGACACCACGCTCACTACTTTTTTTTTTTTAAAGGGCGAATATGATGTCATCGATTCCACGAAGTTAAAATCTAGTTAAAATGAGCACTTTTCATTTATGAATACACTGTCTTCTGAAGATAAAAACATTTATATTTCATTTGAAAAAATACATTTAAATACATTTTTTGGCAAACATTATTCAGACGCAATGCATTGTGGTCTGTATTCGTCAATCTAGTGAGCATCAATGCACACTGGTTTTCGCAGAGACCTCTGGGAAATTTCTAGGGCACTTGATTTTGGATTTGTAGATTCGGACAGCACTAGAAAATGGCAAACGCACTATACAGTGCACTATGTAGTCAGTAGGGAAGGAATTCGGACACAGCCCCCCCCCCCCGTGGTTTGTTGCTACCCGGTCTGTAACTGCTACCCTACCGATCGGGTAGCGACGCGGCTACATGGTTAAGCAGTAGCAGAAATAGTGCCCAAGCATCCACACTGGATGAAATGTACAAAATAAAATGCTAGCTCTTTTAAAACATTTCTTCTGTTTCAATGTATGCCACAGAAATGTTCATACCTGCATTGGTAGTTAGACCAATTCTGCAGCTCACGCTTTACTATAAGTCCCTTAGTGGCACTATAAAAATAATAATTGTATTTAATTTTTAAAAGAAAATGTTTGCCTTTTTCCACAACTTGCATACAATTTGTTTCTTTGTTTTCTTCATTTTTATCTGAGGTCAAAGAGTTCTTTCTGCTCTGTTTTTCTACAGTAGGTCTCTATTGTGTACTGTTTTCTAGATTTCTTTCTTTTTTTTTTAATTCTAGATCATCTGACTCTTTGTTCTCATGCTCAGACTGCTTATCTCCATTTCATCATCCCTTTCTGCCTCTGACTGACAGTGTTAAAAATTGATTTTCAGCCCGGTGTGTTTCCTCCGGCTCTCTAGGCATTTCCCTTATTTAGCCTCAACCACTCCAGGGTATAGTCTAGACCACAGGCCGACTGTCAGTCATTGGCAGCATGGAGCGGTCTAATTCTTGGCTGACAAGTGCTCCTGACAGCAAGAAGCAATGGGATGTTTCAAACGTACTTGCTCCCTCTTGCTGTCTGTCTCTATTGTATTTTTGTCTAAACTATCTCTTTCTTTTCTTTTATTCTCTCCATGTCTCCAGCTGCCATTCCATCCTACATACATCCATCCACCCTTTCATGCATCCGGGCTTAATGCATCCCCTGGTGTTCCTCTGATCCCTGGCTGACCTGCATTTTGCCTGGCATTCCTTAACGTTTACACTTGCATGTTGTGCATTTGAGTGTGAATACTGTTGTGGTCCAAATGCTAAGCTGATGGGGTTTTCAGTCTGCAGTGTTTTGATAGGTCAGAAAACTCCACTGGGACTGGCATTGTTTAATCATAAATGAGAGTCAGCCATAGATGAAATGCCTCTTTAAGCGAATCTGGTATTTATGTGAGGCTCTAAAAGACATGGGGAGAGGAGGAGAGAGGAGGATAAAGATGAAAGAAAGGCAAACAAAGAGCAGCAGAAGACACATACAGCGGAAGAAGGATGGAAAAGAATTTAAAGCAGATTTTTTTCCCCTCATCAGTGAAGGACTTGTATAATGCCGTTGTTCGGTTGAGGATAAAAGCATTATTTTATTATATTACTGAATATGTGCACACCTACGCATGTATGTCTCTCAAGGAGACATTATCGGTCCTTCCAAGTAGGAAATGTGGATGCCCAACAACCTTGAGGGTACAGCAGGTCCCATTTCAATGACAAATGGAGCAATTTAGCATTTTCTTCATCTAGTTGTCAGCATCATGTGAAAATGGCTGAATTCATCACTTCTTTTCTAGAAAAGAACAGTTCAGAAAGTTTGATTTTGCCCTCGCATAAAAAAAAAACCTATTTAATGACTTCATGAATATCAGCGACTGAATGAGAGCTGTATTTTTGTGGCTCGTTTATCGATGAAGCAGCTGAATAATTTATCATATGCAAAGGCTCTGTATGGAAGCATAAAGCATTTGTCAACAAGTTTAGCTATTCTGTTTGAGTAAACATGCATTTTTTTTACCTTAGTGTTCAAATAGAATGCATTACTTCTTTTTAGCTTCTTAATAGTAGGTTTTGGACTTTGTGCTCAATAAAATAAAATGAAAAATAAAGAATATCTTGTTCCTAGAATCACTCTTTGTCTTATGGATTTCCTCCTTTTTTGGATTTATTGCAAAGTAAAATCACTGATGAAATATGTTCTGCAATACATGTTTTGTTAAGAGAAGAAAGCTAATAAACCACAGAAAATGATTCAGGGTGATCAAATGCATTTTAATAGTATCTCATGCTGCATTGATTTTTATTTCGCTCTCTACAACTCTTGCAAGCGTGCAACACTTGCACCATATTACTGAAAAAATGGTGTCTTCCAAAAGCCCACTCTGTTTTGGGGGCAGCTCATCACTGGACTTGTCTATCACGTCAAAGCGGCAAAGCACAATCCTCTCCCTGACAAAGTTCTACTCACTTTTATAAGGTGCAGCAGAACAGAACATAAGGCGCAATTAATTGAATATGAATGAACAGGCATGCATTAAGCTCACCAGATACAGTAAGTGAAGTCAATTGATAGGTTTAGATAACGTTGACCAGAATATCTAGGGGGGCAATAGTCAGGTCACCTTTCAGGTCAGAGGGGTTGAGGGGTAGTTTTTTTTTTTTTTTGTGCCTCGTTTATCTGCAAAACCCGAACTTTGCAGAGATTCCTACATATCATGTAGGTCATACCTTATTTAACGTATTCACAATGACTCCCAGTGTTGGTCATTTGTAATACAAAACAATGCAGTGGTCCCTTGCTATTTTGCAGTTCACCTTTCATGGGTCTCGCTGTTTTGTTGATTTTTTGTCAATCAATCTCCTACGTGAAGGGTCTCCTGTACAGGATGTGTTTAGCTTTCCAATTTGACAAATCTTTGATCGTAAGTAGATCTTTGTTTTCATTTCATAAAACTAGACTTGTTTTTCTATGAAGGTTTACATTTTGAGAGTTTAAGCAAGAGAGAAAAGTGTGAACTTAATCACGTCTGGTAGAAAAGTAGGATTATAATCCTACTTTGTGGATTTCACCCAACACAGGTTATTTTTAGAGCGTAGCGCCCGTGATAAACGACGGAACAGTGTACACTCAGTTTTTCAGTTCATTTTGTTGAAGCACGGAATATATAACTCTGCGAGGCTTCTGACCACTATATCCGTTTTGTAAGACGATCACTAAAGTGGTTTGGGCTCCTAGTGTATCGATGTCGTACTAAAACTTTTTTGGCAGATCTTTGTGCTTCATGTATCACAGAAAATTGGTTCAAAGTCTGAAGCACATCAAGAATTCCTACATAAAGAGCACTGGATTATAAAGGCATGCTGTCAATTTTTGAGAACATTTAATGTTTTTAAGTGCAGCTTATGATCCGAAATATATCCTCTACTCTTGAATTCATGGTTTTGGCTTTTCAACAGTATCCTTTTCCAACTCCTGACTTTGAGGCACACAACCTTAGTTTTCTTATACGCCTAAACAGGTCAGTATCATGCAAGAGATGTGTGCCAACCTTTTCTAACTGTAAAACCTTTTATTTATTTTTTAGAAGTGACAAGACAGGACTTTAATCAAGTTCCATATCATGTGCTGTATTTTGTGCACTACTGGGCACACCGGACTACAAGTTGCACTGTCAATGACTGGTCTAATTTTAAATTTTGTCACACATGAGGTGCACTGAACTAGAAGGTGCATTAGGTGAGAAAAAAGATTAATATAAGTTCATCAGTCAGTCAGACTTTCTTAACTGCATTCCTAGTAACTCTAGAACTTGTTAGTAACATCCTTCATGTTAGCCGGGCTAGCGCATTCACAATACAGGTAACTTCTAATCTTGTTTGTAACACGAAAAAAAGCCCCGGATGATTCAGCTGAAACAAACGTCCCTGTCACTATGCTAACTCTCAAGCTTGTTGGTAACACATAAAAAAAAAAACAGTCTGTGACCGCCACATGTTAGCGTCTTCTCAATAACACCCAACCAAACATTTTGACCTCTCAAAATTGCTTCAACATCAGTAAGCACGACCAGAATTAATCCATATATAATCCGCTCTGGATTATAAAACGCACTTTTGCTTTACTAACAAAATTTAAAGCATTTAAGTTCACCTTATAGTGCGGAAAAAACAGTAATATAATTTATGTAATGTTCAACTTAACAATGCAATTCATAAAATGTGTGACAAGCGCAAAAGCACAGTCCTTTTTTTTTCTGTGTTGCATTTCATGGGGTGAGATATTGCGTTGAGAAAAGAGATTAACACTATACATTGCAGACTAAAGTTAATTAAATCCACTCGATTCACAAAGCGCATTTGCTTCTTTGTCTTTAAGCTTTTTGCATCGAGGGAGGGTTTTGCTGAGCACGCATGCTGTTTTCCAGCTAAACCCTGTTCCTCATTACTGCATATGTTCACACTTGGGGACTAGACCCAGTCTAAGCGCACATTTCCTACCATCGGCCAATTAACACCTCTCTTTAGATGTTTAAGAGGAAACGCTTTATCTTAAACACACTCCCACCCATGTTATTTTTTCATTCCAAAATAAATGCCTCATCTTTTGACATGAAATATTTTTCTTATTAGAAAGAAGTAGCACTGCTCAAGAAGTTTTATTGTTAATCAATTTTTGTTTACAGTGTGCTGCTAAATTTTTTCCGTCTCCTCCTCAATCTTACTTTATTAGATCTCTTTTTCTTACAGTGATAGTAAACTGGCATGATTGTGTTCAAAAGTGTGGCAAAATTATCTCTTTGAATCAGTGTGAGATAAAGTGACTTTTCTTTTTTTGACCAGTGTTAAAGCAGCAAAGCTCTTCAGTCCTAAAAAATGAAAAGTCATTTTCTTTCCAGACATAATCAACAGAACTACAGCGGAACATAATATTGCCTGGGTTTGGAACTGCCTGAGAAAACTATCCGTGGATAGAAAAGTCAAAATACATTTTTTCACTTGAATCCAAAGCAATGCATTATGTATTTTACGCTTCATTAACAGCCTCCGATGCTGCTACTGTTTACAGCCTCTGTGAGTTAAAATGCCAGAAGGTCTTCGGAGACAACAAACAGCCAAAGCAGTCATTTGGTTCCTGGAGATGTGGTTTGTAGTGTCATTGTCAGTGGGCTTGAGGATCTTCTTTTTAGAAAACAAAGCAGCACTAAGTTCTTCGTGTCAAAAACCTGAAGTCCTGAGATGTTTCTGTTACACTGACCATGAGCAAACCCAAATGTCAACAAAAACTCCAATTATATGTGCATTGCTAACTTACAACTGTAAGGAGATGACAGGCTCTGCATCTGCATTTTTCTCACACGCTGTAATACTTAATACTGGTTAATACTGATTCTGCTAACTTTTTGTTTTAGCATTGTAGTTGGCAGTTGATTGGATTATTTGTTTTACTTCTAATTTCAGAAAGTTGATATTGGTTTTTAAAAAGGCTCTTTAAGTCCAAATCCCATCATCTTTTGATCTTTTTTAGAAGTGTTCCCAGTGGGTTTTTTTTTTTTACCATGATTATGGCGTCTTTAGCCAGAATAAAAAATAAAAAAATGTGTCATTTTCTGGGACATAGTTTTTGCAGAACGGCAGCAGTTCATTAGAAAAATCGGTACCGCTTTCTTTTACAGTACAGTACTTACAATGTGCTTACTTAGCACTTATTGTGTAACTACTGGGTACTTACATGGTACTTTTTATGGACATATACATACATATACTTACACATACATACATATAGAACATATTAAAAACACAAAAAAAACACATTTTTATCAGAGTGGGTCTTTAAAGAAAAGTGAGGGCATCGTGACATTTGTTTAATCTTGACACTATTACTAGTTCAGGGCTGAAAAGTTCTGTTTTTTTCCCCACGTTTTTTTATCCTTATTTTACCTAAAGGTTTTTAATACTTTTTTTTTTTTATTACTCATAGTTGTAAAGCTTGGCTTATTTTAAAGTACAGAAAGTCTCTCAGCAGATAGGATTCTTCTTTGTTTTAATGATGATGCTGACTTAAAAAAAATGGTACATGGATTTGCAAAAGTACTATTTGCACCAAATATGTGACTGACCAGGATTATTTTAAAGTTTTCTATTAGCCACTGTAGTGTCTTCCCCGCAAATATTTGTTTTTTTTATTTGGTATATATAATGGACTGTTGTGGGGTAGCAAATGTGTGTTTCTGACCCTGTGCCTGTGTCTGTTCGTTTCGGTCTGGCAGTCAGCGTGATTAGAAGTCTTTCTTTTCCTTCTCACTTTTTCTTTTTGCTCGTCTCATTTTTTTTCTTCTCCTATCCCTTCCTCCCGTCTGTCCCTTAGAGTGATGTGTTTGAAATCATCCTTTCATCCATGCACAATGATGAATAAGTGGGTAATCTGTCCCATTCTCCCTGTTTATTCCACTTTCCCTCTGCTCTGTTCTTTAAGTCTTTCTTTTTAATTCATACTAGCATGTAAGTATTAAAAAGAAAGACTTAAAAGACATACTCACATGCAAGGGCTACACTGTGGCACAGTGGTTGGCGTTCACAGAAAGAAGGCCCTGGTTCAAGTCCTGGCTAGGGGACCCTCTGATACTGGAGTTTGCATGTTCTCATTGTGCATGCATGGGTTTTCTCCATGTACTCCGGCTTCCTCCCACCGTCCAAAAACATGCTTCTCTAAATTGTACCTAGATGTGATTTTGGTCCTCCGACAGACTGGCAACCTGTCCGGGGGTAAATTTTTCCACGTGGTTAGGCTCCAGCAGCCCTACCTAACATATACAGTATACTAAGCTTTTTATTTGATTGAATTAGGTAATTTCACTTCAGCCTTTTTTCGAATAAAACATAAGTTTTTTATTTTAGTTATTTGTTTATTTCAAGGCGCACTTAAAAGCCTTTAAAAAAAAAAAAACAGTGAGAGTTATAATCCAGGGCGCCTTAAATGTGGATTCATTCTGGTTGTGCTTACTTACCAGTTTCGATTTTGAAAGATTTGTCAATTTGTCTGCGGGTTACAAAGTTGACCCGCCTTATATATGACATAAATTTGAGAGTAGACGGTGTTCCTTATATTTATTGTGTATCTGGCATTAAAAAAAAAGAATAAAAAAAAAAAGAATTATAAAAGAGATCAGTCACTTGACAGAATTTCTTTAGATTAAGATAGAAAATTGAAAACAACGAAAGTAAAAAAGTTGTATTTACCAATTATAAGTCCTTTTTTAAGCTTTCTTTTTCTTTGCTTGAACTAAAACACCTCCAAAGGTTTTACCGAGTAGGCTGACACATCTGTGCTACCCTCTGACCCAGCTCTGTTTGCCCATCGTGTTCTCTCAACAAGCCCTCTCTTATTAGCTGTTAAGGGAATTGAGATAACCGTCTTAATTGAAGACCAGCCTGCCATTGGTCATTATATATGTCATAGTGATGGTCACAGAATTGTCCTGGCTAATTCAATTCAATTCAATTCAATTTTATTTGTATAGCCCAAAATCACAACAACAGTCGTCTCGATGGGCTTCGAAGTAAAACATGAAATCAAAAGGATCACGAATACAAAGAGTTCAATAGAAAAATACTAAAATGAACTAACAAACTGACTAAGCTATACTGGCATCCCTGCCCTTAGACCCCCCTTCGCGGTAAGGAAAAACTCCCAAAAAAACCGGATTCCGGAAAAAACGAAGAAACCTCAGGGGTGCCCACATGAAGGAGGGATCCTCCCCCAGGACGGACAGGCGATTTACCAGAACTCTTAGAGAAGAATTAACTTATCTAAATCTACAACTACATATATAAAAGTCCAGCAGACGAGCTTCATCCAGCCGTGGTTGTGGGGACAGTCAAAGGCGCGAGTCGAGCCGGAGACAGGAACCACAGCCAGGTGTAGGAGCAGGAGCAGAGACGAGGGACTCGGTCAGGTACAGGGCAGAGACGAGCCAGAGATGAGCCAGAGGCAGGATCCACAGCCAGGTGTAGGAGCAGGAGCAAAGGCGAGGTAAACGGTCAGGAACAGGAGCACGGATGAGCCAACTGGAGTCTGGAAGCACTCCCACTCCCCAGGAGGGGAGAGGAAAAGAGGGACAATACATGAATCGCACTGCACCAAACAGAGGCATGGAGAACTAAATGATAAATTATGATCAAGAATAGAGGAGAGGAAGGGTAGAAGTAAAAAAGGAAAGAGGACAGAACCCCAGTGCACCATAGTAACCCCAGCTTCAACTTCTAGCAGCCTTTTAAAAGAAATAGTTATTATTAAGTTTAATTTAAACAAACTAACATTAAGTTAAATAATCTCTGAATACTAACTAGTCTGACAATAAGCCTGTCCAAAGAGGAATGTTTTCAGTCTAGCTTTGAATGTAGAAACTGAGTCGGCCTCTCTTACATGAGCTGGGAGTTTATTCCATAAGGCAGGGGCTTGGTGGCTAAACGCTCTACCTCCAACCGTACTTTTACTAATTCTAGGAACCACAAGCAGTCCTGCATTTTGCGAGCGAAGTGTTCTGATTGGTTGGTAAGGGACTATGAGGTCCTTAATATAGGACGGGGCCATTCCATGTAAGGCCTTATAGGTTAACAGGAGGATCTTGAACTTAATTCTAGAATCAACTGGGAGCCAATGGAGTGAAACTAACACAGGAGTGATGTGATCTCTTCTGCTAGTTCCAGCTAACAATCTAGCTGCTGCGTTCTGAACAAGCTGGAGACTTCTTAAGGAACTCTTAGGACACGCTGCTAACAAGGAGTTACAGTAATCCAGCCTCGACGTAACAAATGCATGGATGAGTTTTTCAGCATCACTCTTAGAAAGTATATTTCTGATCTTAGCAATATTCCGCAGGTGAAAAAAGGCAGTTCTACACGCCTGAGATATGTGAGCCTTAAATGATAAATCCTGGTCAAGTAAAACCCCAAGGTTTCTAACTGTGGAATTGGGGGCTATACTTATACCATCCAGGGAGACTATCTGAGCAGACAGAGCATCTCTGAGGTTTTTAGGACCAAGTATAATGACCTCAGTTTTTTCTGGGTTCAAGAGGAGGTAATTAATTGTCATCCAGGTCTTGATGTCACTGATGCAGGCGTTCAGTTTCTCTATCTGGTCATTCTGGTCAGGCTTCATGGATAAATACAACTGCGTATCGTCGGCATAACAATGAAAATTAATGCTGTGTTTCCTGATTATGTTTCCTAGGGGTAACATATAAAGCGTAAACAGGATCGGTCCCAAGACTGAGCCCTGTGGGACTCCATAGTTGACTCGAGTGCACTGAGAGGAATGGCCATTTACATTAACGAACTGATATCTATCGGACAGATAGGATTTAAACCACTGGAGAGCAGATCCTCTGATCCCTATGTCCTGCTCTAATCTATGGAGTAAAATACCGTGGTCGATAGTGTCAAAGGCAGCACTGAGGTCCAACAGGACCAGAATAGAAAGTAGTCCCTTTTCTGAGGCCAATAACAAGTCATTAGAGACTTTAACTAGTGCAGTTTCCGTACTGTGGTGAGGTCTAAACCCCGACTGAAAGTCTTCAAAGTGGCTGTTGTCCTGTAGGTGGCAGTAAAGCTGCTTAACTACAACTCTTTCTAGGATTTTAGAAATAAAGGGCAGGTTTGATATCGGTCTATAGTTGGCCAAGATGCTAGGATCCAAACTGGGCTTTTTCAGAAGAGGTTTAACAACTGCATATTTAAAAGACTGTGGCACGTAACCCGTTTCCAGAGAGGCATTTATCATTGTTAATATGGGATCATTAATTAGGGGAAAAGTTTCTTTAAAAAGTCTAGTGGGAATTGGGTCTAACAGACACGTTGAGGATTTGGAGGACGTAATAATTGATGTTATTTCCGCTTGATCCACAGCAGTGAAGCAGTCTAATGTTACAGAGGTTTCTATGGATGCCTCCATTTCTACCGCTTCAGCCTGTTCTGGGCTGATAGTAGGAATAACTTGATTTAACTTATGTCTAATATTTGAGATTTTACTATCGAAAAATGTAAGAAAATCATCAGAGCTGAGAGAAACAGGAACATGTGGTTCTACTGAGCTCTGACTGCGAGTTAATTTAGCTATAGTGCTAAAAAGAAATCTTGGATTGTTTCCATTCTCTGATATTAAGGTTGAATAGTACTGGCTTCTAGCTCTACGCAGAGCTTTTTTATAATTTAATAGGCTATGTTTCCAGATATCCAGAGACTGCTCTGAACCGGAGCGGCGCCATTCTCTTTCCAACTTACGGGTTTCTCGTTTAAGAGAACGAGTTTCAGCGTTAAACCACGGTGCTACTCGTATTTGTCTGACGAACTTAGGTTTCAAGGGGGCAACAACATGGAGTGTACTCCTGAGGGCTTGTAAGGCATCATTAACAAAGTGGTCATTTATACTAGGACTGATACTATGGGAGCTGGTCTCAGAGTATTTTCTCAGAATATCACTAAGTACTGGCTGAACTGTGTGTTTAAACTCAGACACAGAACGGTCAGTTAAGGTTCTTCTAAGTTGTTTCTTATTCACTGGGGCAGAAGGATGTTCCAGTGTAAACTGGAAGGTAATCAGAAAGTGATCAGAAATGATGGGGTTAAGAGGAAGGACACTCAGCTGGCTGATCTCTATACCATGGGTTAGAACAAGATCCAGGGTGTGCTTATGACAGTGAGTGGGTTCATTCACACTTTGGGTGAAACCAACATCATCTAATAAAGCTGCAAAAGCCTTTCCTAGGCAGTCACTGGGGTCATCAACATGAATATTAAAATCCCCTAATATTATAGTTTGATCAGAATCTAAGACAATAGTCGATAGGAAGTCGGAAAACTCAGTTAAAAATTCTGAATATGGGCCGGGGGGGCGATAAATAATTATGAGTAAAACAGGTTTTCGAGTTTTCCTGTTTGGGTGACTTAAAGACAATATGATGCTTTCAAATGAATTATAAGCATTTTTAACTTTAGGGCTGAGAAGTAAGCTAGACTGTGATATTACTGCCAAACCACCTCCTTTCCCTGAAATCCTGGATTTCTGATAGTTAGCATAAGTGGGGGGGGTTGCTTCATTCAATCTAACATAGTCATCCTGATGGAGCCAAGTTTCTGTTAAGGCTAAAAGACTAAGATTGTTATCAATGATTAACTCATTGACTAAGAGGGACTTGGAGGAAATGGATCGAATGTTTAATAAACCGCATTTAATTACATCATAATTCTGCTTGTGAGTACTGCTGTCTGTCACTTTAAGGTTTCTAAGACGCGCTCCTTTCATTTGTCTTTCAGCACATAAGCTAAAGCTAGGACCTGCTTGACTTTCCCTGCATGGGTTTTGCACCAGCACTAACCCTAAGGGAGGTTCAGAGGAGCGTTTTACACTGCTGCTCTGCGCCCGGGTCTCGTCTCTGGATTGTCAGGTTAACAGACTAAGGCTAGCAGAAATGTTTCTAGAAAGAAGAGCGGCACCGTCCCGGGTGGGATGGACGCCGTCTCTCCGCATGAGACCGGGCTTCCCCCAAAACGCGCTCCAGTTATCCACAAAACCAACGCCGTTTTCTGGGCACCATCTAGAAAGCCAGCGGTTAAATGATGAAAAGCGGCTGTACATTTCATCATTGACTAAGTTCGGCAGGGGACCAGAGAAAATTACAGTGTCGGACATCGTCTTAGCCAGTTTACACACCGAAGTTACGTTTAACTTAACCACCTCTGACTGTCTCCGTCGGGCATCATTACCGCCTGCGTGAATCACGACTCGACGGAACCTGGACTTACTCTGAGCTAACATCCTAAGGTTCCCCTCGATGTCACCAACTCTGGCCCCCGGATAACACCTGACAGTAGCCACTGGGAGCTCCACGTTTCTAACTTCAGAAGAGCCTATAACCAGAGTTGAGGGTTCAGCGGGTGTGTCGCTGAGGGGGGAGAACCTATTACTAACGTGGAGTCTCGGGTGCTCTAAGTTTTTGCGTTTAGCACTATGTTTCCTCCCAACCGGTACAAACCCCTGACTGTCTCCCAGCTGTTGGGAGGGCGCTGGGGTGCTAGCTAAGTTAGCCCTGGTAGCGCGGCCCGCGCTACGAGTAACGACCTGGCTAGCCGGCTTAGCTTCCACTGTGCGGAGCCGCGCTTCTAACTGCTCCAGCCTGGCCTCCAAGTCTAACACAAGACTACACTTAACACAACTACCGCTATCTTCACTAAAGGAGGCAGGATCATCACTAAACATATGGCACATGGGGCAGGAGAGAGGAGGAGAGGCGGAAGGAGTGGTGGCCATGCCAGGTTTTAAGCTAAGGCTAGCGGTGTTTAAGTAAAGAGAAGTGGTTTATTTAGCAAAATGAGAAAAGTGAACAGCAAGTGGTTTAAGAGTGGTGAATTCGCTAATAAAAGGTACTAGATGTGAATATTAACCCAGATAACCCTTAGAGTAAGCAATAGTAGTAAGGCTAATGCCAAACAAGAGGACAGCAGTCACACAACTAGCACTGGGAATAGCTCACCCGGAAATGACGTCACAGGAAATCCCATATATATATATGTAATGAGGTTTGAACACACAGAGACACCTCCACACACGCATACTGTAGGGATACACACAGGGTTTTTTTGGGGTTTTTTTTGTTTGTGTTTCTGTCTTGGATAATTGATTTGAAAAGCATCCAGCAGGATCTTCCTGTTGTCCCTGTGGCCCAAGGTACCACAGTAAATAATGAGGCTCATAAACATGAAAGGCAGGGGGATGATCCTCCTGATTTGAGCTCTACACTGAGAAGAGATCATTAAGGCTTTGAGATTCAAGGACTTAAAACATACACTAAAAGCAATTAGAAGTTAAGGACTCCAATTACAAATCCTAATAGCAAACAGGGAGCTGCAGAGTCAGCTTGTTGTGATGCTTTTATTTGTTTCCATCTGTTTCATTTTCCTGTTTCTAACTTATTTTTATGACCTTCTGAAATGATAATAATAATCAAGTGAGACAGATTTGTGTAGCCTTCTGTGGACTTTGTTTGTTCTGAACTCTCCCTAATATTCTGCTGTTTGATCCAGTGTACTCCCCATTTTAAAGCTATCAAACTGTGAGGATGGTGACTTTGTTTCTGTTATTTTTAGGCTGTAAATGTTCTCTGGTGTAACAAATTGGATTGAAAATTGGTTTCTGTGTTTTGTTATGTGTTACTTTTTTTTGTGGAGTCTGGTGACTTTCATGTAAAATGAATTATTTGTTTAACTAAGTCTTGCTTTGTGTTTGTTTGTGCTGTTTGCCACTACGTACATCTTGTGCATTTTTCTACGTACAAAGTTTTGGTCTTTGGTGATACATGCGTGTTAGGAAATGGTTGGGTTTGGAAGACTCCAAGCGCAGACACGAAAATTAAAGGGGCAATCTGGTTTATTATCACAAGGCAGAGGGGATGAATGGAGGAGAGGAGAGCAGGCCAGCAGACAGACAGACAGACAGGCAGGAGGGCAAACAGGCAGGCTGGCAGAGTTTTACAAGGCACAAGAGTGGAGACCAGACTGGCAGCTGAAGTGACTGGCAGAGTTTGCGGACAGGCAGGAAGGCAAGTTAGTGGGCTGGCAAAATTTCATAGGGCACAACATTCTGGCATTGGCTGAAGGTTCCATCCCAGAATAAATAGTCTTGCTGATGAGCTGCAGGTGAGGTGATGATGAGGAGCAGGTGTTGAGTAGTCTCTGAGGAAGTACGCCCACAGAACCACAGCACATGCGTGATATACATGCGTTTGGCAAGTGTTTCTTGTGTTTGCTTGACACCGCCAAACAATTTCAGCCGACAGGTCTTTACATGAATTCGATTTTGAGCTGTTCAAAATTTCTGGTCGGTTGAGAATTAGGTATTTAACGTAGTCTATACGCAATTATTACGTAAATCTCACACAACTGTGCATGTTTTTTGCAAGATGCATATGCAAATTTGTGGCTTTCCATGACCGTTCCATGTATGTCTAAAGACTTTTCACGTATGTACCACCGATATATAACTTTTATATTGCGTATGATATTTGAACATATCATGTTCAAATACATATCATGAACATATCATGTTCAAATTACGTCATTGACGCACAAATCCCTAATGAATTGCATATAAACAACTCAATAATTACAGTTCATGTTCTACATTGATTTACGTGTTCCTACTTTTCCGTGGTTTTAACGTGGTTCATTCGGGATACATTTATGACAATTTCACATGAAGACCACAACCTTTCTTACTTTTTCCACAAATTTATGTATGACCAATTTTCATTGCTGCAAAATGTACATAGTGGCTGTCTGACACGGCCTTCACATTGCCTCACGTTTTTTAGTTAATTTTTTGTCTTTGAATAAATGAAACTACAGTCACTTCATAAACATGGTTTCATTCACCTGGACAATGTTCTGTCCATACAGCCATCTTTCATGAAAGCCACAATCTAAATCTTCAGGTTTTTTTTAATCACTTCTATTTCGGTGACACTTTACAATTACATACCTTAATAATCTAGTTATAACAAATAACAAGCATAAGTAATGTGTTTTTAACCTTTAATAGGACATATAGAGGACAATTACTGGCATTTTTGCCTTAGTCTGTTACTGTTTACAGCACTATATTATGAAACAATAAAACATTACAAAAGCAGTTATTATATGAGTTAATCACTTATAATCAATTTATTAACAATATTAAGCCATGTGCTAATCTGTAAGGACCTGCAAGAGAGTTGTAAATTACCTAACTCTGCTAATAAATGTCTTTTAATATTTTTAACACCTTTAGGACATTTGTAAGACATCTATAGTGTCTTATAAATGTCTTATTAAGGCTTAACAAATGGATATTAAATGCCTTTATAAGCGGCATAGGACGACTTATAAGGCATTAGTAAGACATCTACAAATGCTAATGAATGTCTTCTAAATGTCATAGAGGCTCATAAATACATTACTAATGTTTGTTAGTGTCTTGTATCTAGATTATTCAGAAAGCGTCATCACAAAACATTACTGGGATATACAGGTATTTTCTGTACCATTTTCTATTTGGTAGCTAGCAAGTAAAAGTTATTGCGTGGAGTTTTTTTTCTCTGAGGTGGTGTCCTTAACAAAAACGACTAAAATACCCAATCTATTATGAATGTTTCTCTTTTATAAGCTTAATTGCCACTGTGGCTCCTTGTGTAATGAAAGAGGTAAGAAGTTCCTTTGTTGGGGATCGATAAAATACTCTCTGCATCCTCACGCTTTTCTAAAGCAATGGATTTGAATTTTATCTGGTCCTTCATGTTAGACATGCTAGACATAAAGGATTTGAACTGTGTTTCCAAAAATAAAAAGACATCAAAAGAAACATAACTTATCCTGATTCAAACTGGAACAACAAAAAGATCAATTACATGAACTTTACAGCATAGACATTTTGTAGACACTATAATGTGAGGGCTTACAATGAGTAAAACTGTGAAAGGAGCCTCACTTATAAATTGGCAAAAGCAACCAAAAAGGGAGAAAAAAAGAATTCTGCAGGGAGAAAGTAAATATGTAGATCAAATATCTCAATAATGAAGCCATAGTTAACAAAAAAATCACAGGGATATCCAGCCTGTAATTTTGTGAAGGAAAAAAAAAAGAGTGAGCTAAGGTGAATGCTCAGAAAGTGATTGATTTTTTTTTTCCCTTTTCTTTCCGGTTAGTTGGTCCAACTCACTGGCAAGGGGACCTGGATTCAGACTTCCCCTCCCAAACCAAAGGGCCAAGTCCCACCAGAGCTGCTCTGAAACAGTCCCTGTCCCTTGCCCTTTCTCTGAGGGCGTGCAGTAGGAAGATTATGTTGTGATTGCAGCCAGAAAGCTGCAGATTTGTAAAACTGCTTTGTAGGAAATTTAGATGAAACCTTGTCTGACCATTTTTGTCTGGGGCAGACTTTAAGACAGAGGTTATATCCATGGTCAGCCTAAAAAAAAGTGGTCCAACTAAACAATATACATATTTTTTAAATATGTTCTGCATTTTGGTTTTGATACAACTAGTTTCAGCTAAAACTATTGTTCCGTTAACAACAAATGAAATGGGGTGGAGCTAGTCTCAATGTTCGGTCAATTTAAAGACTTTGTGCACCGCAAAAATTTGAAAGCACATATTTTCAATATAGTTCAAGTATGTGGAATTAAGTTAATACGTGTCAAACATCAGGAACTTTGCTTTGGTAGTGACCATTGACTGAATAAGTGAACTGAACGAAAACCGTAAATTGTACACTAGCAATTTACCATCAACTCAAGCAATCTGTGCAGGTATTCATTAAAAAAGTTGTGATAAGTAAAATTGTTTTTTTATTTTTTTTTATTCACAGGGTTCATCTACACTTGTGGGGGAACACTGAAAGGACGAAATGGCAGTATAGAATCGCCCGGCTTTCCCTATGGGTACCCCAATGGAGCGAATTGTACCTGGGTCATTGTTGGAGAGGAAGGGAGTAGGATCCAACTCATCTTCTTGTCATTTGCAATAGAAGAAGAATATGACTTCCTCTCCTTGTACGATGGTCACCCACATCCTGCCAACTTCAGAACCAGGTAAGGGACAGTAATTTACTGTATTTTTATTTAAACCCTATGTCCAAGTTTAAATTGTTTTTAGACCAATTTACAGACCTCAGTGAATTAGTCAAAAAACATTCTCTGATCCTTTACAATTAGGTGGATTTTATTTTTTGAAGGAGTTTTTGTGCATCCAAATTAACAAAAAGAAACACTGAATATCAATTAAGGTATTAAAGTAAATGACAAATTTGCAGTATTGTTTGAAAACAACCTCGTAATATTCAGTGTGCTGCCAGATTAGGTGCCAGGAAACGTGATTAGTTGCCCTCTAAGTGGCAAAGTCATTATTGGGCTGTCATATTAAATTGGAAATAATCAGAGAACATTTAAATGTGTCAGAAATGTTTTTATTGAGTCTTTTGAGCCACTTGCCCCTTTTCTTACAAGTGTCATAAAAATAAAAACTGAAATAGACTCTTGGTGATATTAGATAAATTACATGAAAATAAAAATCAATAAATCTTGTTTTTACAATTGGCTCTTTTCCAGCTAACTAACTTTTTAGTTTCATGTTATCTATATTTTTTCAAACAATATTCAAAGTTAAAACTAGTTTTAACATCCCTTCATTTTCTTTCTTCATTTTGTATTAAAAAAAATTGCAACTGGTCCTACCACACAGTGAGGTAGAATGTTCTAATAATGTTCCCTTTGGATTATTTTGATGAGGAAAAACAACAGTGGGAGGAACTTTATGAAACTAAAATGTGAATGCATTTGACTTAATTATTGTTACATGTTTGTTTGTACACGTATTTAATTTACACTTAATTCACTTGAAAGGCTAAGAAGGAATTTGGAAAACTTCACCTTCACTGTTCAGTACCCAGATTTTTATCTCAGAGTCACACTGGTTGAATCTTTGAATAAAACAGGATTTTAGGTCAGTGAATCAGATCGTTCTAACTGAACCAAAATGGACTATGAATTGTATCAGAAACCACAAATTATTATATGAATCGAATCATTGTTAAAATGAATCATTACACCCCTAATGGAAACAGTAATTAGTGCCCACCATAGTGGAGGATGGTCATGTTTCCTGTTTCTAGTTCCATATGAATCAGGAGAAAGACCAGTTCTAAAATGGAGCTGGTTAAGGCCAGCATTTTTTCTTTAGCAGTTTTCACGTCACTATACCCTTTCTCATAGGCAAGCATGATTGTGAGCAGTGAGCAATGTTGTTAGTCCAAACAAAAGCCATATTTTCTGTCTCAAAAACAGGGGTGCATAACCAAAAGCCCTTTCTGACACTGGATGTCAGCAGATACATCTACATAGGCATTTTTAAGTAACAGGTGTTTGCCAAAGGCATTTATTAGGGACAAAAACAGGGACTGTGGACAATAGTAAAACTTAAACACACAGCAAGTTTAAATAAAAAAAACACAAGAAGAGCCTCAGCAGACCAGAGGGGGGCTAGAACGAGAATGAATTGAATTCATGTCTGAATGTTTGCTCTGGGTCTGTGGGCAGGAGAAACTTGGCAACATATGTGGACAGTGAAAATTAACTTTCAAATCAAAAAGTCATGTAAGTGTAAAGATTTAGTAGAAGCAGCTGGGAGAAACTTGTTCTCCAAACTCTGACTCTCTAGTTTGTTCCAGAGTTTTTACCTTTTTTATAAAGAAATCTTGAAATCAAAATATGATATTCAAAAATGACCAATACCCCTTGTGCTATCTTAGATGACCTCACCCTTACATTGACATGTTCTCCCTACCATGACAAAAGTGGATTAAGGTGGAAAGATTTCATGTAATCCATGAAGATCACAAATCATTGAAGAAAAAAGGTTCAGCGCACTGTCCAGTGGGTCTAGATGACCCAACTCCCAATGTTAAAGTGCCTAGGATAGCAGAAGGGATAGTTAAAAAGTCCTGTTCAGATATGTACAACCTTAAAAAACCTTTTACATGATGTTGACACATTTACAATTACTTCTGTCAATTACTTTACGCTCATCTAGGAGTATAAATATTCCTACAAAAACCTGACCTTAAAAGAAGTAAATAAGGTCTTCGGAGGTTTTTCAACCAAGCATTTGTGGTGGAGATGTGCTGCATGGTAAAAAGAGATGTTCTGGTTCTGTGGTAGGTTAATAATTTAGCCTCTGCAGTACACTGTGCACACAGAGTTTAGATGATCTCAACAGTTTTGATGGAAATATTTTGACTATTAGGATTTGTCCATGAAACAGATGTTTCTTTTTATAAAAGAAGCAAGGAATAAAAATAGGAAGATGGATGCTGTTTATAGATCAATTTACTGGTTTAATGTTATTCGGTGTGCTTTAAATAATTTAATTTGCAACACTAAGGGAGTTTTTTTTTTAAACATTGTCTTAAGTTCCTTTTACAACAGTTACTGACTTTGCTAACTCATGTCTACAGATTCAATATTAATACATTTGATGCAAAAGTGGTTTATCTAGAATTCAGGCTTTGTGGCATTTTATTCCATGGTAGACAGCTATCAGCTTCGGGCCAGACAGCACAGAGCAAGCACAACAACAGGGACCAGAGAGTTATAATTACCAGTAATTATTGTCCGACTCATTCTCCAGGATGCTGTGTAATGGCATCCCTTTATGATATTATGGCTTAAAGCTCTCCCCTATCGGGATGCAGGCCTCAGCCCTCAAGCACCGACCGTAACATCATGTTTGAAACATTAGGGTGTGTGTGTGGACAAACCCAGCCCCTTTTAGATTAACATTTACACCTGGCTGACAGCAACAATGATAAAACGTCCGGCAACTTGTTGTTGTATGATTCTATCCCTCCCTCTTTTTCCCCACAATCATCCTTCTATTTCATTTTTTCCCTTTTGTTTCCCCTTTCTTTTGTTATATATATATATATATATATATATATATATATATATATATATATATATATATATATATATATATATATATATATATATATATATATATATAAATAAAGTTTAGCCTGAATCACAAAAGGGTTTTTTACAAATATACCCCTTCTGTGTCAGAAGATGTATAACCCCCTATTGTAACGGTGCAATCTGTCCAACACCATAGGCCTTCAGCTCTCATCTGCTGCTCAGCATGTTGACAGGACAAGTACAAAAAAAAAGATTTAAATTAGTTATTTTGATTATATTATAACTTACATTTGCGGATGGCTATAAGCCGTTGCTTTAATTGGCAGTTACCTGTTGGCTGATGGTAAGAGGAACCTTTTTAGTGTCAAATAATAGAATTGCATATTGTGCTAGCACTTGTTAACATGTACAAAGCTAAAAAAGCTCAACTTGATGGTATGCAGAGGTGGATGGCATAGTTTTGTAAGACTGGGTGGACTTATGGGTTAACATAAAACACATGTAGTTAGTCTTCATTTTTTGTATCAAGTGTATGTAAATACTGCTAATGCTGGTCTAGAAGGCAAAATTTGCTGTTGTTTATTAATGTATCGCTGGATAAACAGGAGGTCTGTGTTACAGAAAGATGAGAAACATTATCTTGATACTTAGTGGAGTGAAGAAAAGCAATTCTTGCATTATGGGGAACGTACCATGGTGTATCGGTTTAACTTGCGCATTTTCATATCAGTCAGCTACACTAATTTACCTTTTCAAACAATCTGGCGGTTTTTAGCGCTTAAATAGCCGTACAGACTTAATTACAGGGGGGAGTAGTGGAGCTGAATAGACTAAAACAGACTGGCCATGAGATTTCAGCACTTGTCTTGCAATTATTGTTTCTTCTGGCGAAGTGGAAGTGGAGTTTGGACAGACAGATGCGGAAAGAAAATGCAAATGTATTTCAAGTTAATTAGGGAAATTGGGATTTTTTGGTTTAAAAAATGAAAGACTATATTCACATGCACTCACAAGATTGGGTTTTATGAATGTGTGCATGTTGGTGAAGAAGATTCATGGTCTGCAATCACCCCACTAGTTAAACTGAATTACCTCTTCTGTCTCATTTTCTCACTTTCTTTGTCTCAGCTTTTTACATTCAGTCTTTCTCTTTGCTCCCTCACACACACACACACACACACACACACACATGGAAAAACATATGAGCACGTCAATACAACAGTAACTAGGCAAAATGATGATTAAAAGGTCAGACCCATTAACAAGAAAATGATAATTATGGATACCATGATTAAAATGGGCCGTGCATTCACACAGAATCGTTCATGCCCACACAATCACACAAGCCAGTTTCTTCATTTCTCTGGTCTGATCACTGCTGGTTAGAGGCCTGTGTTTTGTTGAGATTGTATTGTTCACAGTAACTTGAATAAACTCTGAAAGTATTTTCTTTTTTAAAGATGTGCATGAGGTTTGTCTCTAGACTTGATGAATATGAAAGCTTTATCTTACCTGGATGAATATTTAAACATATTTTTGTTCCAGACATAGACTTTGTAAAGTTGTATGAGTGAACCTCCCTCGATTTCATCATATTCTAGAGTCACAGTTTATTTCCAAAATAGCAGTTATCCACTTGTTAATAATTTACTGACTTTGCATTGTGCTTGTAGTAACTACTAAGTATTTTTTATTAGGTTTTTGTCTCATAATTTTAACACTAGATATGTAACTAGCGACACCTAAATAACATACACTCTTTGATCTTTATCTGTTCATGGGATCAACATGAATCAGCTGATTCTGACACGGAGAAAACAACACTTTGTTATATTCCAGATATGCAACATTTTGCTAACTTAAAGTACTGCACAACAGTACAAAGCCACATTTCTCCATGACAAAATCAGCAGATTTACATCAACTGCATGAGCACTTCACTGCTGTAAAATGTTGCAAGTCAGTTCAAAGCAGCTTTTCTCCGCTTCAGAATCTGCTTTGAACTGTTAATTGTCTGAACGGTTAAAGAGTTATGCCACTTGAAATAAGGTAAAACACTGGAGCTAAAGCTCCGGTTCTAAGGGGTTAAAAAAAAGTCCTTCCTTCTTATAAATTTTAGATTGCCTAATTTAATCGTTTTCACTATCTGGATGTGAAACATTACCTAGAATCCCAATAATGCATGCTGCTTGGGAATGGTAAAAAGAATTCAATGCTAACTATCTCTAGATAAATAAAATTGCATAAGGCAATTTTTTCAGCGTTCTTTCGATCCGTGGCTATTACAGAAAGTATCTAGTAGTTCCTGTAATATCTAATAGAGAAGATGTTCACCCAAGAATCTTCAGACGGTTGAAAGTCAGATAAAAGAACAGAAACTTTAAGTTTAAGGAGGAAATGACCCATTGTCCAGGACAAAAACTCTGTTCCGACTCCAAACTGATACATGAACAATTCTCAACTCCAGAAGGCCAAAAGATCCAATAAAGGTACAAACAAGGAGGAGGCACAAATTCATGGTCGAAAGCCAGGAAGCGTAGAATCCAGAATGTGGCAAGAGCATGAATGAAGGCCAGTGCATGAGAGAGAGAATCAGATGGCTAAAAGTTGTGGGTGACAAGCAGCAACACATGTAGATCGTATGATGGTGATTACGTGAAAGGGTGCTGCAGGCAGTGAGAGAGGTGGGTATTTGCTTACACAATCGTCATGTTTGAAGTTATAGACAACATACCAGCTAGCACACCATTTGTTAAGACCTTCAAAATTCATAAATACATTTCTCTGCTAACGTATTACATTAGATTCTGTATGTGTATGAGATTGTTTTTCATTACATATAACTTTTACTTACATTCACTGAGAGGGGTATGTGTGGAGAACTTACTCTTAATCACCTGAAAACAGGTTCCTCACACAAGAAAAACTCCCAGAGTTACCTTAGTTTACTTTAGATCCTCCCACACAGCCTTGCTAATGTCACCTCCTTTCCCAATTCTTTGGGCAGACTGGAATCATTTCTCTCCATCAGGTAAAATTAATAGAAGTACCCAACCTACTTGGTTCAACAGCATTACTGACCCTTGTTTTAAGTCTTTTCAAAGTCTTTCTACCGTTACAAATTAAATCCCTTAAACACCACCATTATTGCCAGTAACCTGCCCTCACTAGAACACAAGAGACTTTTTTTGTTTTGCAGAAAGTAAGACAAGCCTTCCATAACGGCATCAAGACGACATTAACTAAGACACACTGTAAAACTGCAGTTAAAAAATGAAATGTTATTTTACAGTCACTGGCCACTTTATTAAATACACATCTTCACACTTCTCGCTAATTTAAATTTCTAATCAGCCAATCACATGGCAGCAACTCAACTCATTAAGGAATGTAGACATGGTCAAGATGCTCTGCTGCTGTTCAAACTTGGCATCTGAATGAAGAAGAAACATGATTTTGTGACTTTGCATGTGGCATGCTTGTTGGTGCCAGATGGAATGGTCTAAATCTTTCAGAAACTGCATATCTATTGGGATTTTCACCCACAACCATCTCTAGGGTTTACAGAGAATGGTCTGACAAAGAGAAAGTATTCAGTAAGCTGAATTTCTGTGGACAGAAATGCCTTGTTGATGCTACAGGTCAGAGGAGAATGGATAGACTGGTTCCAGCTGATAGAAAAGCAATAGTGACTCAAAGAACCACTGGTTACAACTGATAAGAGCATCTCTGAACACACGGCACGTCCACCCTTGATGCAGATGGGCTACAGTAGCAGAAAACCACATTGGGTGCTGTTCCTGTCAGCTAAGAACAGGGAAACTGAGGCAACAATTCACACAGGGTCATCAAAGTACCAATTGAGCATGGTTCTCACAGCCTACCTGAGTCTTGTTGGTGGCCATGTCCATCCCTTTCTGACCACAGTGTACCATCTTCTGATGGCTACTTCCAGCAGAATAAGGTGCCATGTTGTGAAGTTGGAATCATCTCAGACTGGTTTCTGGAACATGACAACAAGTTCACTGGACTCAAATGGCCTCCACAGTCACCAGATCTCAACCCAGTAGATCACTTTTGGGATGTGATGAAACAGGAGATTGTCATCATGGATGTGCAGCCGACAAATCTGCAGCAAATGTGTGATGCTGTCATGTCAATGAACCAAACTCTGTGAGGAATCTTTCCAGTACCTTGACGAATCCATGACACCAAGGATTAAGGCAGTTCTGAATGCAAAAGGGGGTCCAACCCGGTACTAGCAAGGTCTAGCTAATTAAGTGGTCAGTGATTGTATATTAATAAACATTAAAGAAATTTAAATATACCCTAGTAAATAACACTGTTGTTATCATTACATTAAAAATAGCAGTTCTGAGTTCTTGGATTACTCAGTGTGTGTTCACAGTCTTAAACATTTTTGCCAATTTGGGAATAGAAAAATTAGGTTCTGATGACTAATAAAAAGAAGCTATTTTCTGTTCTGTTTCAGGATTAAGATAATGACCAAACCAAATAGAGTTCATAATGGTAAAAGCTGGCTCCACACAATCAAAGGTTATAGAAATGGAAAACATCAAATTTCTGATCATGTAGTTATCTGAAGAGACTGCAAAAACCTTTTAAAAAAATAACATGAATCTGAAAAAAAGTTAAAATAAGGGTCTTTTTTTGTTTAAAATGCAATAAAAAAAACAACAGAGTACGAAATTTGTGCCAATCTGTTTACCATCCCCAATATCCAGTATTCAAAACTTGTTATGATTAAAAAAAAAAAAGGCAAATACAAAAACTTGCTTGCCAAAAGATGTGCAGCAATACACATTTATTACAAAGAGTGAAACATTCATTAATACAATAATTAACAGTTAAAGTGTTATGAAACTGAGATCTCATATTTAGCAGAGTATATTTCACACATACTAGACGCAGAACAGCTTGATGTATGTGTGAGTTATTAAATTGAGAGTCATGAGCTCTGGGCTTGTCATTAAAGTAATGGCTGAGCCATTGTGTTGTTACTCAACTGTGACGCAAATTGATCCCTAGTTACCAGTACGTTACTATGGAGACATGCATACTCTAAATAAGTTAAGCTGTTCTTTCAACATTTTGTTTATAAGACTGAAAAAGAAAATAACAACTTCTAATCTTAAAAGTCATTTTTTTTGTGTATTGTTAATTTATTTTTGCTAAAATTTTGTATGTTTGATCTGGATGTACATTTAGCATCTTGACAGATTTATACCTACAGGACTTAGATCAATTAAAACCAGCTCAATGTTGATATCGGGCTGCATTGTTCATGGACAGTCCGTATTTGCTATTTTGATAGAAAAGTTTCAAATCAAAAACCTTTGAAGTCCAGCTAACCACAACAGCAAAAATGGTGTGAAGTCATGATATGAATATTTGATTACACCAATCTGTCAGTCTGTCTGTTCAGTCCTCTAGTTATCTGTATTCGCTAAAGTACAAGTATGGTACAAAGGAGTAAACTATGACTGTATTTCTTGGAAAAGAAATTTTAAGACACTAAGACTTAGTTGCATACAACCTTCTTTATTTTATTTTGTTTGTCAGTTGATATTGTCATCTTTATGTCATGGTAATCCCTGAGGTGGAAATGTGAGGATATACAGTATGTTTATGTGCAGCTTTAAAATATGTTTCCTTGTAAAATATAACTTTGTAAAACATGTGTTATGACAGCTTTTCAGAAGGGACACTTCTTTTTTTGACCCATTGTCATATTTGGGTAAATGTTTACAGTCATATGCATCCATTTTTCTATTAAGTTATACAACAGCTTCAAACTTAAAAATTAAAGGTAGTTTTTACCACTCCAGCTCTTGTTAAAAATATCAATCTCCATACAAGGGGAAGCAGTCAGTTTTTCCATTATATATGCTTTTTAAAAAATCTATTTTTCCAATTTTTTAAAAGAATAGAAGTTACACTCCTTACCAACACAGATGTGCTCCACTTTTAATGTTCTTATATAAACTTAACCTATTTTGTTTTCAAAAACACCTAACTCACTACATATCTAATGCCTCTGAACGATGTATGATATATTGCAATGTTTGTGCTTTAACCATGTAATGGTTAAAGTTTTTTGCTTCAGTGTTTACATTTTTCCGACTACCGTAACTTTTTAACTATTTACGCAATTGATGTAATTCCAGCAGATTCTGAAGCAGGAAAAACGCAGTTTTGTGCTGACTTGCAACACTTAACAGCAGTCAAGGCATCCAGTGATGGTATTTGGAAATTTTTTTAATTACTTTATTCCATCTACTCATGAAAATTCATAAAACATTCCCAATATGATTGGTGTCAGTTTAAAAAAATCATTATTAGTTAAATGCTTGATAAACTTTGCAACCTAAAACCTGAGGCACTTTAGCAATGTTCGTATCTATGCACATTACAGGATAATCAGATGTGATGTAAATCAAACCAGCAGGCAGCTACATCCAGAATAATAGTGGCATCTGAGTGTGCAGGACAAGCACCAATATGTCAGAATGTCACTATATCTGATTATCTTTTTATTTTTTAATTCTTCTGGGTTTTATTGTCCTGACTAGTTGTTTTTTTTTTTTCTTGGTTCTGCCCTGACCCAGTTTGTAAAAGTAATCTTTCACAGTACCAGTTTTGCACCCGGGTAAGTCACACCCAAACTTCACACAGAAGAGACACGCACTCCCCACCAAGAATTTCACTGACACGAGCAACTGATATACACAGAGGCCCACAGAACGACATGAACCCTTTGCACAAGAACACAAAGGAGCACATGTGGAAAGGCCATGGGAGAACAGCACTGTGTGACTGGAGTGAAAATAAACAAATATGTTGTTTGATGTTGGAAAGATATTAGTCTGCAGTGGAGAACGCAGAGTGGGAAAGAAAGCAGGACGAGATACAGATTTGTGTGTCTTTCCCTGAGTGTTTGAGGTTTGTGAGCGTGAACTGAGGTGTGTTTATCCCTGAGGTAATGGTACTTTATCTCCTCCCACATCAGTTTGCCCTACAGGGGGTAGGAGGTGTGTGCATGATTGTTTGTGTGTGAATGTGTAAAAAGCCCTAAAAAGCTTTGCTCAAGTTAAAAAGAAAAATACGACTTTTTTTTCCCCCTATGAATGGCTTTTTTAAGGAATTCATATGCACGTGGCTGACAACAGTGGTTTGTATCTTGAAAAATATACCGTATTGTACTTTTTTTGGTGTTTAATTTTAATCAAAGTTGTTTACAAGGAAATAATTGGAACTCAAAATTTACTACAATAGATTTATATAGAAAGAAAGAATCAGATAAGCTAGATTGGCGTTACTGGAAAGAGACACAATAAATATCCCAACCCGAGTTTGACTGAGAAATATAAAGATCAAGCCATAAACAAGTTTGCTCTAACAGTAATCAGATACCCCACTGAAACGATAACCTGGTCACATGAGGAGATTAAAATCTCTATTCCAAAGTTAGTTTTAATGTACTTCAGGTTTCACCTCATGCCTGGCACACTGAGGCGGTTTCGAGTGAGCCCTCTGGACTAGCAAGCTTTAAAGCTTGTATCCAGGATCAAACAATCAAGATCCTGGACTGCATCAGGAAGTTGCCCCCCAGCAAAGGACTGTGAATGCCTCAGGCAGCATAGGGCCAAGAAAATAGTGGAGAAACTATGCGGGAAGAGTAAGCCTTCAAACTACATGTACTGTTTATGGCTTAGGGGAGTGACCAACATCATGAGATGCAACAAACCCAATGACATGATGGTATATTCCTTTTTTTTTAACAGTTGTTTATAGACACTTTGTCTTATTACATGTTTGTTGTTAAATTCCTAAAACTGAACTTGATACGCATTATCATTTCTCTTTTTTCCAGAACTGTCTCTCCATTAAGTCTGCCGACTCTCCAAATGACTGTAATTCATTCTTTCATTTTTGTGTTCCTTAATGTCTTTCTTCATTCATTTTCTGTGTCTGTTTCACAATATTAATCCAAGCCCACACTCCCATCCCATCTGTTTCTTTCTGAGTTTCACTCTATAAAAGTCATTAATCCTGCACTGATAACCGGCTCAGTTCTTTCATTTCAGTGTGGCAAGGATTATAATTACAATCATTGCTGTAATGTTAACAGTGCAATAATAATGTTCAAGTTTCCAGGTGATCTGCCAGCGTTTTTTCTTTGTGTACAATGGACCGTACTTTGTGACTGTAAGATGGACAATTGTTTTTTTTTACACACTCCAAAGCGCTAAATGTATGACAAAAATTGTGGACGCTTAACTAGGCTCTTGCAATAGGGTGAAACTGTTCTCGTTCCCAAGAAAGCCAGCTGCTCTGTGCGCAGAACAGCACACTGTAGCGTGAAAGCAGAATCCTACATCTCTCTGGTCTGGTCTATTTTTTTTTTTTTTTTTGCAAGAGCAGTTTTTAGTGAGAGTTTTGACAGTAAGGAGGTGGACAGTCAAAACTCTCTCTGATTGGCTGACAGCTTTATTGCTTTCTCATTCTCTTGTGATTGGTCAAGTTTATCAGCCAATCAGAAAGGCGTTGCTAGGTCAAATTTGATACTGTTATCAACAGTCAGATGAGCGCCAGTAAAATGGCAGTAAATGGACACCTTTCATTTGCAAAATTCTATGGTAAAGTAATTGATAGTTCTACTTACTTTAGTACTTAGTAGACATTCCCCTCTCAGCTTTTAATTCAGAAACGTTTTTGGGGCATTGAACTGATGAGCTTTGTGAGCAACCTTCAACTGGGGTTTGTTTTCAACAATTCTTCTCAAACTGCAAAGCCTCCTTTCCGAAGGCTCAGGTCTGCTAGAATGAGAAGCTGTTGATTCCATTCCTTGGTTTCTGTATAGTAGTATAATTTTATTAACAATAGGGAGAGGAATTTAAGAATTTTTGCAATTTTATTCTGTACAAATGTTGTTTTAGAGTTTAGAGTTTGCTACGGCCTGTCACCCAAAAAATGCAGTAGAAAATATACCTAAAGATTTTCACTCTACAGGCTCATCAAGTGGTCTAAAACCTTCATATTTTGAGTGGGCCACCTGCATGCCCTGTACAGATTTGCCTATTTTGCACCAGCAGACAGTCCATTTCCATCTCTAAGGGTGACTGTGACTAAGGCAGCACACATGGACTCATGCACGCACATACACAGCACTTTGAGGACAATCATTAATGAATCAGAGAAACTTTTTTTAAAGGAATGATAACTACTGCTACTACACAGCTCCATACTGACCTTAGATAAAGAAAAAAAAGCCTCTGGTAATACACACACACACACACACAAAAGGGAAGGAACTCCTACAGCCATTAAATAAATATTACAATATTCGATAAGGTAGATATCAGTAAGAAAATTTAAGGAGATAAAAATATTTTAAAAAAAGAATACTTCAAACCAGAAGATACGTGGTCTGATAAACATCTTGTAGTCTTTTAAACTAATAAAAAGGAATGAAAAAAGAAATAATGATAATATTATGATTAATACTTCAGCATTTTCTTTGGCATTAAAATGTTTTATTTTAGAGAGTATTTTGTTAGCGGTTTGGACAAGACTACATGTCCCTACTAATTTATTTTTTTCTGTTTCTGTTTTTCTTGTTTCTGATTCCTGAAAATACGTCAGCTGATTAAATTTAGTTTCTACAAACTGCTAAAATGGCTTATTCACAAATGGACTTGTATAATAATAAAAATAAAAAATATATTAAGGCGAACTGCAAACTCTCTGCAGATGTAAGGTCATTCCTCTACAAGCTAAGCAAATAATAAAATCTTTTATTTGTTTAAACTCAGAACTCTTCACATATGAAAATGAGTGAATGAAGGCTCCCCTTGATTACTAGAAGGTTCAGTGGCCTTCAGCTCCATTGGTTCTTCCTACCTTTTGTAGCGACTTTAAAGATTCTTAAAAGTGGGACATGCAGAATTTTCCAAGAAAAGGAAAACCTCACTGCGTTCGTAGTATTTTTTGTTAGAAATTCTAGTGCAGATTTACTTAGAAAAATTCACATAGTACAACAGCCATTCCATTTTTAATAAATCAAATTTTCTCTAGTTTCTAGCATTAAGTCTATTAATTCAACATTGGTTAAATGTAACATTTTATATTATGGTGTAATGCTATAATAACCAGTTTTTACAACTGAAGATGTCCCTCCCGACAGACCTTAACTGGAAAGAATTTATACTGTTAGGGATTTAAACAAAGACCGAAGTGCCTTACAGTAAACAGCAAAATGTTTTATCTAGGAAAAGTTGATGGAATTTGGAATGAGGTGAACATGGAAGTTCACATTGAATGGAGAAGGCAGCCAAATGGAAAATCAACTGTTTCATTGGCAAAAGAGTAACACATGTATACCACTGTAAAGGAAAGAAAACCAATTAAATTACCAACTAAAACAAGTAAAAAGCACAGAAAGAAGCAAAATTTATCAAGAGAACAAATTCAAAAACATGGAAAGTGAAAATCCCAATGAAACTAGAATCTCAAGTAAAAGTCTGAGACTGAACCTCAGTATGAGGAAAAAGATGAAGGTAAATTCACAGAATAGCTAAAACAAACTTTTAAGATAAAAGAAATAATTCTAGAAAAAAACAAATGTGAACTTTCCATTTAGAGTTCAAATGTGAACTCTAAATGGAATGATAAAAATGAATCCAAGTCCATTTTAATTTTTTATTAATTTTATACCATAACTAAAACAAACAGAAATGTACAGAGAGGCAAAAATGGAAGAGGATAAAAGTAATAATTTAGGACAAATATGGAACATACATCTTGCACAAAATTCCTAGAGGTTGATTTTTTATGTTGGTAATAGAGTATAAAAGTATTTTCCTTTCTGTGTGTTCTTTTTCTTTTTCCTGGTTCTTTCCAATTCCTTCCACTGCCTGACAATGTACATCAGGGCTTGATTGGTAACTAAATTTCCCTCAGGAGAGTGTGTGAGCGCTTGTTGTCATGTCTCTATTATTCTGTGAGAGACTGGCGACATCAGCACTGATTGAAATCACATTCAATGATCATCTATGTAAATTCAATTTTGTACAAGTATGATTGCTTGAACAATTGCAGTCTCTCTTTCCAGCAAATAAAACAAATATTCTAAAAATTGAAATAAAAAAGCTATTTCAAATTTTAATTAGATTTTGGTAAATTTCATTTTTTATTTTGCTTTTTAAAAATGTCTCTGTGGTTTTGACTTAAATGTTTGCGATCCTGGATTTATCTCAGAAACATATATCAACCAATTTCCAATGGAAAGATATGGCTTCTTTGGACTGAGTTTCTAGATACAGCCATTATATTATACTGCATTACAACGGTCTAAGGGCAGGGATGCCAGTATAGCTTAGTCAGTTTGTTAGTTCAATTTAGTATTTTCCAATTGAACTCTATGTATTCATGATCCTTTTGAGTTCATGTTTCACTTTTTCAATTACCGATACAAAGCCCGTTGAGACGATTGTTGTTGTGAATTTGGGCTATACAAATTGAATTGAATTGAATTGAATTACAAACAAGTCAGAATAGGATGTTATGTTATGCCGATGACATTACTTTCTTAGACAATTCCGGCTGACATGAAAGGTTTTAGTCTCGAGCACCTTTCTAGTCAGTCTCGTTTAAAGCCTTAGTCTCATGCACCCATACAGGGGGTTGACCTGTACAGATGCTGTGGGTTTTTGGGTTGTCCGATTGGCCACATCTTAAGGGACATCATAAAAGTGGGATGATCGTGCGTGTGGTTAGTGTATCGTGAAATATTCTTGTAAGTCGCATTCACTCATGACATGCAGATGATGCTGTTGTATGGAGTCCTTATGGCACATTCTAGCAGTTAGTAAGGTGCATGTACCGTCTCCTTACTGACCCCTCGCAAATACCGCACGCACAGGGTGTGTAGGTATACATAAGAGCCCATAGTACGTAGGACTGTACGATGCCCCCACAAACTCCACTCTGATTGTCTAAAATCCTGGATTTTGATAGGCTGAGCGCAAGAAGCACACAATTATTACTTGAGCACTAATTAGCTTCTTGTGCAGTGCATTGGATTTGGAGAGGTTTAAAAAATTAAAAATCCGTATGACACGCCTGCGTCTCTACTTCACCTTTACTTACTCTTATGTGTTACATAAATATTCGCTACAACCTGTCGCTTGCAGCATACCTATGGAAAAAAATGTGCACAGCCATTTTTGCTTTACAAGGTCACCGAGTTGTCTATGACCTTGATATTTCCTACGGGCCACCTGCATGCCCCGTACAAGTTTGCATTTTCTTTTACCAGCTTGCAGCTCGTATTTACCCTAAAGGGCAGATGTGACTGAGGTATAAACAGATTACATAACCTCTTACATGCAAGTTTTGATCAAGACTTGAGTTTTAAAAAACAGTGATAGATTTGACTCCTGCTGTGAATTTATATCTAAAGCCTAAACCAGAAGTTAAAGTATTAGTTTGATTTAAAACCAGTCTCCCAGAGTAGATATTTTGTGCGTCATCTCAGGTTTCCAAGTTGATCACTTGTCTCTCCATTCTAACATTAGTAAAAAAGGAAAACAAACACAGTAAAATTGTTGCTAAAGAGTAAACCCTGGGACCAATTACCAAATCATGAAAAAAATGTCCCAGTGAATGACATCCCAGCATGTGAGGTTGTTTAACTACACTCCTTGAGTCAGGTACTTAGTTTATTTAAACAGTTTACTGCCCTTTAAAGTGACATTTGTTTTAATTGCTCATGTTTGTTTACCAGCAAACACGTTTTAGCATTGCTTTAAACTGAGTAGCACTTTCAACCTCTTCCACAGAAAGGAACAAAGAACCGACTTGTGATTGAGAGATTTAAAGAGACATAAATGCTCAGACACAGTGCAAGAGAGAACAATGCTTTTCTTTCTGCTCTGATGGTGTTGGAGACAGAATACAAGAATTCAATTAAAAGACCATGTAGTGACCTTAACACAAGCACATGCACAGACTGCCACAGTGTTGACATATCAATTAATCACTGTCTGTCATTTGACCATTACAGGCTGTGTATCCTCACTGGGCCATAAGAATTACTCCATCATGCACATGTTTTCTTTTTTTCTTTTTTAGAATCCCATTATGAGTGTAACCATATTCAATTCTTGGATTATACCACTAAAAGAGTCCTTCATTTTTTTACATTTCTTAGATTTTTTGTGCTTCCATCTACCGTATATTCAAGTTCATAGTAAGTTTAAGTGGTTCTCACTTTCCTATACTAAATATTAAAATATAGTCATAGCACATAGCCTGAGACTAGTGGCAACCACTTGCATTTTTAGATAACAGAAATCTGCATCTGCATTGACAGCACTGAGGCGTTGCAGTAGAGTCTACTTTATGTATGGTTAGAAGTGAACCATTTAACCCTTGTTTATGCAACTATCATAATTTTAGCGGAGTTTGAAGCAGAGAGAAGCAAGTGAAGTGCTTACAATCAACATAAATTAGATGATTTTGTCACAATGACTGCGTGAATAGTTGGAAAGTTACAGTATGTCGTAAGGGTGTATGTATTTTATTCATATCATTATTTGTGGTTGCTGACACGATTCAGGATTGATATTGGTTCATTTGGAAGGTTGCGATTCACTGCCCTAAAATCGATTCCAGGACATCTCTAACCAAAACCAGTGTGATTCAGGGAGAAATACCTGGTACTGAACAGAGCAGGTGAAAATGTCCAGATTCCTTGTATTTCTAGCAAGATAGTCAAGTGTAAATAAAATATGTGTACAAACAAAGAAGTACATAAGAATGAGTGTCAAATCCATTCACATTTTAGTTTCCTAAAGTTCAGCCCACTGTTGTTTTAGAAACATTCTAGCACACTGTATGGTCACATGTTTTTGCTAAATCCTGTTTCCACACATTGGACTAGAATGATGGACTGATAATTTTTTTGCTGCCATCACATGTGTGTTCTTCACTGTGATGGCATTTGATTGTTTTTACATTATAGAAAAATAAACCTACTGTACCTCAATCCAAATGGTATTTTCTAATATTACTCATAATAAATTTATTTCATTTTGAAACAATTTTTTGATGATATCGATCAGTTCTATTTAAAACTTGCTCCATACAGATCGATCTGGTCGGACCATAGAAATATGAATCGATTAATCTATTAATTAAATTAATTGTTACACTCCTACCTTTTCAAAGCGCATTGGTTATGTTGGTGTTGCCGGTTACATCTCCAGAGTTAAAGGGTTAAAATCCCTGTCACTGGTTGTGAAGCCTGTTGAAACATCTGTGTTGTAAGATTGGGCTATGTAACCCTTGTGCTATCTCAGGCACTTTAACATTGGGAGTTGGGTCATCTAGACCCACTAAACAGTGCTCTGAACCTTTTTTCTTCAATGATTTGTGATCTTCACTGGTGTCCATGGATTACATGAAATCTTTCCACCTTTATCCACCACCATTCAAACAATCACGCGGATTTGTGTTTCCAGTCGTGTCCCGCCACCCAAAGCTACGTCAATGTAAGGGTGGGGTCATCTAAGATAGCACGAGGGTTTAAATAAAGCTGAACTTAATTGAAACTGATTCATACAGAAGAACATGTTTTATTTTTACATACTTGCAGATTTTATCTTTTTAAATATTCACAGGTGAATGTAAAACACCAAGATAGTTTAGACAATGTCAAATTGAATTAAAAAAGAGTAAAACTTAATGAAGAATCAAATTATTTCATGGAGAAAAGGAATTTCAATATACAAATTCAAACCTTGTACCGAAGCAACTGTAACCATCATGGACTTTTTGTACTTTTGAATGAAAGTACAAAAACAACCTCCGTTTCACTCCCCTTCAACTTTCATTCTCATCATATGTTAACGTTTGTTTGCTTCAAGTCTGATCACTTTGCTCCCACCATAGTGAGCCCATTGACATACACACACAAATAATAGATAGCTGGAAGTAATCAGATATTTACAAATTGATTTTGGAAGTAAGATGATAAGAAAATGAAAGTCCACATAGTCCATTATCTAAATTTTTGTTAGAAAACATTTACATATATCAATGTAACTTTTAGACTTCCGGTTTCTTTTAAATTACCGTTGGGTATGTTCTTGGGAGCACTTACGGTTACAACATTTTTCTTGCTAATATGAGAGCTAATATTTTTGCAAAAAAGACAACACCCTACTGCTGCACTCCACTCGTCTCTATAAATAGGACACAACAGTTTTCTTGGAGAAAACTATCATGGATGTCGCATCATATGACATTCACCCAAGTCAGCAATGTGAATAAAAACTGGTTTGCATTAATTTTCTTCCTAAAGTCCATCTCCGTTCGACTTTTGATTTACTCTAAATCACTGTTCTACGATATAGTTTCGGCAGGGCGGTAAGCTTCCTTTATTTCCCATCATCCCTTTGTCAGCACTCTCTCCTACAAGCTTACATCCCCTCACATCCCCAACCTAACTTTTGTGGTGCAACAAAAATGGTGAGTAACATTGGAGCTATCCAGCCGTACAGTTTGGGGCAAGATAAAAGCTCAGATGCAGAAAACAAAGACGTAGATGGATGTAGTCATCTTCGAGTGGATGCACCGGAACTTGTGGCCTCCCGATTATAGTTTGTTGGTAACGACTACAAGCTTTTTAAACTGCATTTTTGTCTGCTCCTTGTTTACAATGATTTGAATAAAGAAATACACATGAATGCAATTATACGCAAAAAAATTTTAATATAAAACTGTATGATCAGCCACAAGAATGTGTTAAAAACACTAAAAACATGATTTTCATTGGATTGGGTCTTCAAATAAAGGTAAGAAGATACAATTTTGATTGTGTAGCTTTTTTTCTTGCATTTCACATCTACATAAGTAGAACGAAAAAAAAACACCAAAGCAGAAAATAAGATAGTCAAGGATATATGGTGGGAAATGTCAGCCTTTTCCGGGAGAAATCGATATGGTAATCTGATTTCTTGTTATCAGATCACCGTCAATATTGGGGAATAACATCAGATTATCCTATTTATGTGGTCACTTTGAAAACCTGATACAACATCACATACTGATTGGATATTAGATGAGCATGAAATTGGAGTCATTAGAACTTAACCATGACAAAGTTGTCCAAAAAAATGAGTCCCTTTGTCAATCTAACTCCAATAAAGTGATCCATAATGAGTATGCATAATTTGTCAACAACTGTAAAATCAGTAATACAACACCTTGTTTTCAATGACAAATAAATATGAAAAACTCATGCAGTAGTTGAGTATATAAAAGCAATAATATAGCTAAGTTTGTTTATCTCCAAGGGCAAATTTAGTATGCAGTGATGGGCTACATCTAAAAAAGAAAAAAATAGACAATTGTGCTGTGGCTCAGAAGGTCAAAATAGTTGGTTACTTGACTCTATCTGTATAATGTTAAACCTCCTCAGGCCAGAGACTTGATTTTGAATGCATAGCAGCTCATCTACTGCCTCAGTGTGCTTGGGCTCATGAGGGCAAACAGAAATATGCAAAGCCGTGTAAACGACTTTAATTACCATTAAGTTAAAAATACCAAGTGGGAGCCATTCACCAAACCCTCTGTTCATGAACAGTTTCGGTAGTCAGTCAATTCAACAGATTTTTCAGGCAAAGGTAAAGCGGCCCCCTCTGTCTACTACATAGACCAGAACCTCAGATTAAATCAGTTAACTGCAAACTGCTGCTGTCAACAGAATTTAAAAGCCTCGAGGCGATAGGGATTGGAGTTCCCACAGCTGTTAGCTTTGCTAATGGGAGTAACTTAGCACCACCCAGAGGGCATTATTAAAAACACGGACTTAGTGTTGGGATTAGAGCTCTTTTTTATTCCCTCTCAGGCTTTTTGTTGCACCTGTCTGCTCTGGAGAGTCAGGGATCTGCACACAGGCTTCAACTGTATTGTTTGAACTTTTTGTTTCTTTTTCAAAAAATCACACAGAATCAACACAGAAAGCAAAACATTCAATGACAATGCATAAAAATATACGCATCAACTTTCTTCTTTTGTCTAAAGTTTTTTGAACCTTAGAATCTGTCGAGGAAGAGTTTGCTTTTTGATAATTACTCTTAAAAATCAAAAATAATTTGGGTTCATTACCAAATTCATTCATTTATTCAATCTTCTAAACCTGTTTTGTCCCTTTCGAGGTCACTGGGCTGCTGGAGCCTATCCCGGCCACTCGTGGGTGAAGGCAGGAGACATCCTGGACAGGTCGCTAGTCTGTCGCAGGGCCACAAACACACAGCCGTGCACACTCACATTCACACCTACCAAACACCTCTCAGCATCTGGATAGCTCAGTTGGTAATGATTGCCACGCAGGAGGATCGATTCTCGGTGGGATTGAGCAAGCAATGGTAATGGGGCAATTACCATATGAGCACTTAACACTTAACCCAGTGAGGGCCCTTGGGCAAGTTCCTCAACACTACTGCTTACCTGTGAATGTGTCTGAATGATCCTGGTGCTGGTCAGAGGGGCCGTAGGCGTGAACTGGCAGCCACGCCTTTGTCAGTCTGTTGTGGCTACAATGAGGAGTGAATAAATATTGCACACACTGTAGGCGCTTTGAGCGTCTGGAAAAGCCCAGATAAATCCAGTGCATTTTCATTATTAAAAACAACTCGTAACAACCACAATAAGAAATGGCACCAATGACGCAAGGTCCAAATGGTTTCAATAAACTGATTCATTTGTCCTAATTTGCTATTCTACACATAAAATCAAGGCTTGTTAATTTTTATCACATGAGCTGATAGTTTAGCTGAAGTAGGTTGTGTTCACCCTGGCTTTTTATTCTTCAGAAATATTGAAACTCTGCTCAAACGCCTTGCACTTGAAAACAGCATTGCTGCCACGAGGTGAAAGGTGATAGCATGGGAGGACAGACATTGTTTTACACCCACTTTGTTCAATTCACAGGAGGGTAGGTGCCTAACTCAGCCATCACCATGAAAGAAGCAGGTACATGCCCGCGCAGTTCACTAGTCTGTCACGGACTAACACAAAGATAAATGAGGCAAACAACCATACTCCTACAGTCTGAAAACACAAGCAATAAAATATGAGGGTTGTTGCTCTGTGGGAGGAGGCTGGAACTATTGCAAAAATGGTGGGAACACAAAATGGTGATAAAGCAAAGACTAAATTAAAAATTAAGATTTGTCTATCTCTAGTTCTAATGGTGGAATTTTAATTGTTTCTAAAAATATGGTGCTTTCAATAATTCATATTAATATTTTAATATATTATCAAATATGTTATGTTTTCTCCACACTATAGTACATAAGGTAGTAAAATGATTCAATAAAATGATGAAAAGTAGAAATCTGGCTTTGTACTGAATTGGGGAAACAATATTTTGTGGATGATTCAATAAAGTTCATTGTGTCTCTAAATTAGTACTTAAATTATTAAAGTTTGACAGGTGACTCCGTCTCAGTCACAATCATCTGTTTTTAAAGACGTCACACACTACCACCTGATGACGACCCTGACGAAGGCGGAAGGTATTCCACTAAAACATGTCGGTACGTTTAACAAAAACAAACCAGCGTCTGATAGAAAAATAATTTAAGTACTCAATATTTTGTGAACCTGTTGTGCACCAGTGACCCAATAACTGAGACCAATATGTCATAATGTCAAACTAGTTTGATGAAATGGAGCAAAGATATTACAATAAATGAAGCTAAGGCAAAGAAAGGTTGTGGAAAAATACTGTTGTGTCGTCCGAGTGTGCACAATTCACTTTTGTATTTGTTTCTCTCCTATGCTCCTCCGTACTCAGCGTCCTATCTCATGTCTTCCTCCAACCATACGTCTCACTAACGACTCTCTTTTTAAAGAGCTGTCAGGCCTGACACCCTACTTTTAAATGCCACAGGACACATCCAATCTATCTCTACCTATCTACAAAACACAGGTGTGCGCCCTTCCACCCACACATACTATTTGCGTATTCCTTTATTAATGTGTGGCCCCTCCGCTGGTTTTCCCGATCCCATGAGTCAAGTCAAATGATGAGTGATGTCCTCTGCAGCAGCCTAGACAAACTTTGGCTCAGGGGGGCATTGCTCACTATCCAGCTAGCCAAATCAATTGTCACCTGTTAAGCGAAACGCATGCCCTTATTTAAGCTTAATCCTATCTGAGAAAAATCTTGACATTCCTATATATTTTCACAGGATATATTTGTTTTTTTCATATGCCTTTGTGGTTCCTTTATGGGAAACTATAGAATTAATTTATTATTTATACTTGAATATATATTGCATCTCCCTAATTGGTTTTTATTTTTAATAGTAGGATTCTTCAAGGGCTGCTAAGATTTTCTGAAGGAAATTGGATTTTACATGTTACCTTGAGATTTTACAAGGTCTTAAAATATTTTAAAATGCAAATAAAGTTTGGGGAGGAATTGACATGATACCTTAGCAATGTAATATTTATTATGCAGCAAAGAAGATCGCAATCTTTGAACACTGTACACAGAGCAAGACAGGTTTGGAAATTGACTGTAAATATTAAAATTCAGAGCTCAGAATAATAACAAAGGAACAACAGTGGAGTTGTTCATTTGCATTTGTTGTTCAAAAGCATTTTTTTCAATATTTTCTTTTATTATTTTTTAAATCAGTGCATTTTATAATCCGATAATCCAAACCTTATATTTGGATTAATTCTGATGGCGAAGTGATTTTGAGAGCTACACAGCGCTCTGTCAAAATGTTTGGTTAAGTGTTATTGTGAAGATGCTAACAAAAATAAGGTGTAGCAGTGTTGCATGAAAGCAACTGCGTTTTTTTATGTGTTACATAAAGGTTTGGAGTTAGCGTAGTCACCGTAACATTTATTTTAGAGGTCTTATCAGTCTGTTTTCCTACATGTTGCAAATAAGGTTGTGACTTTTAGTTATTGGGAATTCACTAATGTGGATAACGTGTCAGTCTAATGGACTGACAAACATATCTGACTCTTGTCTCACCCTATGCAACTAATACCAGTGTGCCTTATAGTATAATGACATAATTAAAAAAAATAGACCATTCATTGACTGTGTGCTCTATAATCCCATATGCTTTTCTGTGTGTAGAATGATATGGGATCATTCTGTACAAACATAGTTCTACAGCTATGTGCCTATTTCATCTGAGGCATGACACCTGCCCTTAGTTTCATAACAACAGTGGCGTCTTTCTTGATGCTGCACCAGAAAAGAATATGCCGTCCCTCCATGTCACAGCTAGGCTGAAAGGGATTTAGAAGCATAACCATTTCCACTGCTGCAAGCCAAGGTTGAAAAAGAATGTTCATACAAATGTACGTGGGCAGTCACAAACAAGCAAGTCGACGCACTGCAGTGTAAACTCTGCAAACAGGAAAAAAGGATTACACAGTTCAACATAAACTGAAACTGTATGTATTTTTGAATTTTGTTACCCTCACAGTGGTGCAAAGAATCCATTGTTCTTGTTTATGTTTGTGTCATTAGGGGCTTTTTCTGCTTTGCTTTTGTGTTCTAGTTTGTTCTTGCCTTTTTTTTATTCCCAGGTTCTATGTGTCATATTTGGTTTTTGTAATGGTTGCTTTTCGTTGTATTTTGCTAAGTGTAGCTGTGTGAACACCTGCATTGTGTTGTCGTCACGTCTCTTACCAACCAAGTTGCTTTTGTTTCCTGACAGTTTGTCATTGTTTTTAGTTCTCTGTGCTTTCCCAAGACCTGCTTTCTGTCACTCACACGTCCTGGCTCCTGGATTTTTGGACAACTTGCAAAAGTAGCTCTGTAATTTAAATAGTCTTGAGGAAAAATGAAAAAGTGTTTTTTTCTGTCACATCATCGCAGACACACTCTGTCTGTGTGTCTGCATCTACAGTGGTGGACAAAATTGTTGGTACCCCTCAGTAAAAGAAAGAAATAAAGTCCACAATGCTCACTGAAATGACTTGAAACGTTCAAAAGTAACAATAAATTAAAATTTATAGAAAATTAAATCATCAAAATCAGCCATTACTTTTCAGTTATTGATTAACAGAATCATTTAAAAAAACAAACTACTGAAATAGGGCTGGACAAAAATGATGGTACCTCCATCAAAGACTGAGAACAAATTGCCCAGGGGGTCATGATGGACTCAGGTATGTCCTTTAATTGACATCACAGCTGTTTTCAAACCCATTATCGGTCAGTCTGCCTATTTAAAGGGAGACAAATAGTCACGTTGCTGTTTGGTGAAAAGGTGTGAACCACACTGAACATGGACAACAGAAAGCGAAGGAGAGAATTGTCCCAGGACATTAGAAACAAAATTATAGACAAACATTGTAAAGGTGTTTGTAGGGTAAAGGCTATAAAACCAGCTCCAAGCAGCTTGAAGTTCCTGTGACGACAGTGGCACATATTAAGTTTAAGACCCACGGGACAGTAGCCAACCTCCCTGGACGTGGCCGTAAGAGGAAAATTGATGACAAATTGAGGAGACGGATAGTTGGAACTGTATCCAAAGAGGCCAGAACAACCTCCAAAGACATTAAAGGTGAACTCCTAGATCAAGGTACATCAGTGTCAGATCGCACCATTCGTCGTTGTTTGAGCCAGAGTGGACTTCATGGGAGACAACCAAGGAGGACACCACTGTTGAAAGGAAATCATAAAAAAGCCAGACTGGAATTTGCAAAAATGCATGTTGACAAGCCACAAAGCTTCTGGGAAAATGTCCTTTGGACAGATGAGACAAAACTGGAGCTTTTTGGTAAGGCACATCAGATCTATGTTGGTAGACTCAAAAATGAAGCAACAACCAAAAGAACACTGTCCTTACTGTGAAACATGGAGGAGGCTCAGTGCTGTTTTGGGGCTGCTTTGCTGCATCTGGCACAGGGTGTCTTGAAGTTGTGCAAGGTCAAATGAAATCTTCAGATTATCAAGGCGTTCTGTATAGAAATGTGCTGCCTAGTGTCAGAAAGCTTGGTCTCAGTTGCAGGTCATGGGTCTTCCAACAGGACAACGATCCAAAACACACAGCCAAAAAACCCCAAGAATGGCTAAGAGAAAAGTGTTGGACTATTCTGAAGTGGCCTTCTATGAGCCCAGATCTGAATCCCATTGAACATCTGTGGAAGGAGCTGAAACATGCCATTTGGAGAAGACACCCGTCAAACCTGAGACAACTGGAGCAGTTTGCTCATGAGGAGTGGGCCAAAATACCTGTGGACGGGTGCAGAAGACTTATTGACAAATACAGAAACAGTTTAATTGCAGTGATTGCCTCAAAGGGTTGTGCAACAAAATATTAAGTTATGGGTCCCATCATTTTTGTCCAGAACTATTTCATTAGTTAGTTTTTTAAATACTTCTGTTAATCAACAACTCAAAAGTAATGACTGATTTTTATTATTTAATTTTCAATAAATGTTGATTCATTGTTACTTTTGAACGTTTCAAGTCATTTCAGTGAGCATTGTGGACTTTCTTCCTTCAACTGAGGGGTACCAACTATTTTGTCCACCACTGTATCTGTTCTCATCTTTGCTATTCATTAAACATTGTATGAAACAAATTAACTTTCAGACACTGTGCTTTGGATGGGTCATGTTTGGCTTTTTATTCAGCTTTTATACACTATGACACTTAGTGGGGCTAAAATGTCTTTTATTTTTTCCTATTTAATCCAACTTTGATAAATAGTGCCTGTTAAAGGAATAAGTCAAACTGTCACCAAGGTTTGCAGCTTTGGTGCTTTTATCTGTTTGTTGTTGCCTCTGCTGTAAAATTGATGTGTCTGACTAATATAATGAATAGCATGACATTCTGGTCAAGGACCCCCTCTCAGTTATACAAATACTCAGGTGTAATGAAATGCATACAGAGTTCAGGATAGGTAGTAAACATGTGATTAACAAGACAGCAGGGACTGCTGACCACAAGTAATGCAACCTGATATAGGACTGTATGCCAGTGTGCATGTGCATTTTTGTATGTGTGCAACTCTGACCAATGTGCTCAATCAATCATACACTGAAGACGCTGAACTTTGAAAACAAATGAAAAAAATATCTACAGTACATGAAGAAGATGGGGGGGAGACAAATGAAGAAACAAAAAAAATAAATTTTTAACTTAAGCAGATAAATGCTCGTGTCTAGATAAGCTATGTCAAAAAATAATGTTTTATATCTATGTGCAAATCTATTTCACACCTCCAATTATTAATAATTAAATGTTGTTGGAGGACAGCTAGTAAACTTTACTGCATGAGTTTACACTTTTCCTCAAATTTAATTTGTAAGTATTTTTTCTTGTTTCCATGGAATGTACTAAACATAAACAAGAAAGCCATCAGTTATACAACTTCACCTACTGCAGCCTTGAAATAAATGACTTATTTTAGAGCATTGTACCATCTTTGTTGTACATGGGTTTGAGGAATGTGACAGTTTGATTATTTCATGATGGTGTAGTTAAGCATATGCATGTTACAAAGTTGTTAAAGAAATCAAAGTTCACAGGAAAGTAAATTTTGATAAGAATACATGTTTTTTTTAAAGAAAAGAAGTATCATCATCTGCAATAAATCTTTAGTTATAATGTTTGTTCTGCAAAATTAAGAAGTACTAATATCACAAAGTATGGTCAGAGCTTTTGGACTCTGCCTTCTATCCTGTAGGCTTATAATGAATACAAAGTATGGATAAAAACTACTTTGCCTTTGCACCCTTTATTATTAAATTTTGTATACTGTGTTTTGTAACTGCTCTTGGTGAAATCATGAACTGTAACTGAGCAATCATATTCGCTAAGGCCTAAATCACAAAAGCCCTAATGGCTATATACTGGCTGTCTGCAGGTGAAAAATAGGCCGATCTGGTGACCTGAATGACATGGCAAGATCATAGACCGCTTGGTGAGCCTGTAGAGGGAAAATGTATATGTACATCTTTTCCATCCACATACTGCAAGCGACACATCGTAGCAAACACTCATACAACATGCAGAGTAAAGTAAGGGTAAGGTAGGTGAGATGCAGGGATGTCATGTGGAATTTTTTGCTTTTTTTGACCCTCATGGGTGTCCTAAAGCACTTGCGTATCACTTGTACACCCCATGCATTTGGAATTTGTGCAGGGTCAGTAAGGGGCTGGTACTTGCACCTTATTACTAACTAGAGCAGGGGTCTCCAAACTTTTTCCAGCAAGGGCCACATGACGTTTCCATTCTCTGATTGGGGGCCAGGGTCAGTTTAAAACAGAAAAAGTGTGACGATCTCAGGGTTGCCTAAATGTAAACATTTATTGTATCCCAGAAAGCCACACATAACCATATATTAATAACCCAATCTGATATCAAAGAATCCTCTCTGGGTTCTTCACCAAAAAAATAAAAATAAATAATCAGCAAATATATAATAACACTCTTTATGAAACCAGTAAAAAACATATAACCCTCTTTGGGTTCTTTACATAACTTAAGTTGTAAGAGCAGAATCTCTTAAATGAGTCATGAGCAGCATGTTAAGGTATTTGTGTTCTTTTCTTAACATCCAGTTTTGGAGGTTTTCAGGAGGCTAGCCTAGTAGACACCACTGTTTGCTCTCACTGATAAACTTCCCAGGTTTCCCTTACATAACCTTTTTGTCAATTTTCCGTTCTGATGGGGGGGCTGGGTCACGCTCAAGTTCTATGACTGAGGCAAAGTGAGGTTGCAGTAACAACATTTTTAGATTGGCTCACATTTAAATGAAAATAAGCTTTGTTTATGAAGACTCTCATTCATCCAGGTTGATTCCATCATAGCAGTAGGTTTAAAAGTTGTCATCAGGACTTGGTTCTGAAAATTTAAGATGTTTCACCTCTTATCCAAAAGGTTTTTGATAATTCTGAAATAGCTGGTAAAAGAGCTGGTTTATATGTGCTCATAGGTAGAGGTCAGACCTGAAACTTCATCTACAGCAGTGTTCTGACACCCAAACAAACCAAACCAGTTTCACCTAGGTCATTAACAGCTAAAAGAGATGATCAGGTTGGGGAGGGGAGCCAATGTCTCCCCAACTCAAACTGAGAACAACTCCTAATGACCCGAAACCAATGTAGTCTACGGAAAACAATACTATGCAGTTTCATGTCTGACTCCCCCCCCCCCCCCATGAGCACATATAAACCAGCTCTTTTACCAGCTATTTCAGAATTGACAAAGCCTTTTGGATGAGAGGTGCAACAACTTCAACTTTAAAAAACCAAATCCAGATGACAACCTTTAAACCTACTACTATGATCAAATAAGCTTTATTGACATGAGGACAGACTGGCGACCTGTCCAGGGCATCCCCTGCCTTCGCCCACAAGTGGCCGGGATAGGCTCCGGCAGCCCCGTGACCCCGAAAGGAAAAAACAGAATAGAAAATGAATGAATGACATGAGGAAACACTACCAGGGATTCCGTTTTCCATGCTTCCATGAGTCTTGATCACGTGGCCAGCCTAAAAAAATAATGATGCAAAAAAATAAAAAGGGTCCCTCTAAAAAGGGTGGGCAGGCTGGGTCTGGCCCGCGGGCCATAGTTTGGGGACACCTGAACTAGAGTGTGGCATAAGGGCACCATACAACAACATCACCCAAACGTCCGACGTGCGTGTAAGATACGAATATCTACAGATAAATTTACTGCACGTACAACAGTTGTACATTCCATTTTCAACAATGTCAAAAAGGTATTTGCACCAGCCTTGGAGAAACTGCAAGACACACCTGCACTCCCCTCTCTTCAATACTCCACATAACCAGACAACCCATTCACTAACTCAATGGCTAACACCATAGTGAATAATTTTTATTAGGTGAACATTTTTTTTATTTTTTGCTTTCAAAGAAGCATACTACGTCTGGTTACATGCTTTCAATATTCTGGTAACTGGGTGAAAATGTGCGAGGATGTGTGTCTACAAAATAAACAAAAAATGTTGGTGTTCTGTTTATTGTAGTGTGTTTGTACTTTTGTCTACGGCATTTTGCACTGGTGTGCAAAGATGTAAAACTACAAGCAGATCAAATAAAGGTGGACACATGCCAGGTGATATCAGAGCGCCTCCCGCCTATCTGGGAGAAATCTACACGTGTTAATCTGTTATCTTACTGAATAACTGCTATAGGCTCCGTGCACGAAAGTAAGGAGTTCTACTTCCGCCGCCTTGAGTGTGAGGCCGACCATTTCCGGTTTGCGACTTCTATAGCAGCGACACGGCAGATTTTGATTGCGAAAGATGGTATATTTCACCCGTTTTCTACAAGGTCTCCCGAAAATCGACGTGAACGACATCTACAGGATTGTCGACCAGTGCGTGGTTACATGGGCAAAATATCGTGTCTAAAATATATAGTGTCGAGAATACCGAAACAAAATGTGTCCCGTTGTAAACAAACCTGTGCTGTCACATATTTATGCAACAGCTCGTAATATACGAAGCGATCTTCCAAACGTGCTTTTATTAATTTTATGAATATTATGAAGTGCCTGTTTGCTCATCATTTTATATTTAATCCGTGTGGTCAGTGCTTTTTTTGTGGAAGAAGAACAGAAGTGAAGAACAACCCAGTGTTAGGATAGGCTAACAACACGGGCTAACAACATTAGCCTTTTGATGGAGACAAAATCCAGGACAAACCATGCGGGAAACGCTGCAATCTGCATCCTGGCTGCACGTAAATGATCAGCCTTTATTTGTCGGGGCACAATTAGAAACATAATTCCATGTGTCGTGATTTTTTTTGAACAGTTTCTAAGGACTGAGCGGCATTTCTGCTCTAAGCTCACACACACTGTGTGCTCTGCTCTGTCCTCGTGAGTCCGGCAGCCGCTAACCCAGAGCGGCGGTTCGGCTCGCAGTCCGAATTCTCACACATAACAAAACGCACACGTAACAAAGCACCCTCCCCTCAAACACATCAATAAATCCGGCTGCTCTGCTCAGAGAGGTTCACTCGGTCCACTGGTACCGGAGCCCGAACGCAGAGCTCGGATGGCGGGTCCAGACCTCAGTCAGTGGACACGCATCCCCCCCGCATCTCCCTCGTGAGGGGTGAAAGAGAGGGGAGACCCAGCGGAGCGGGGCTTTACGCGGGGCGTCCGCAGAGCCGCTGGTCGGTCCCATATGCGCTCCAAAGCTTTCTCTCAGCGAAACACCGTCTATGCATGACGTAACCCAGAGCAGCAGTGACACACGATCGGAATGACCGTTTACATGAACAACGATCGGTATACCCAGCTATCTCGATCGGAAAGAAATTTTGATCCGAACGAATCTGACCGGGGCAAAGTATTACGAACGGCGTGTTTACATGACGCATTTTCTTTCCGATTGCTGCAAATACGAAACACGACTCGTCTTGCTTGGGGTAAAGTCCTCCCGTCGTGCTCACCATCCATTCAGCTCTCACCGACACATATACTGGAAAGCTATGAAAGCTTATATTAGTACTGTTGTACTTTGACAAATTCGCACACGGGTACAAAACAATGTTGTGATGTCTTTGTCACGCGTTGAAACACCAAACGCCTTTCTTTTACCCGAAATCCGCTCCTATTTACTCAAAACTAGCAACTCAACAAAACTCCCCACAACAATAACACGACCAACAGGAAGTTGTCGGCCTTACACTCGAAACACGGAAGTTAACCGGAAGTTCTATCGTGCACGTAGGCTATTATCAGATAAAGGACATTGGATTATTCAGTCAACACTGCAAATTGAAAAATCTGATAACCCAAGAAATCAGATCATGATTAGATATTAGATGTACCTGTAAATGAGTTTTGCAGAAACCGTTCGATGCAATCTGTTGGTCTTTCATGTTGGCTGTTGGACAATTTGGTTTCATTGGAATGAGAAGTAAATTGTATAGTAGTAATCTTGATTTGTTTTTAATTATATTGATTACAATAATACTCATTCTTTCTGTTTGGTTTAATGGTTGTTGCTGTTTGTATGAACCCTCAAGACAATCTAAGCTTTAAATTTATGGAAACTGCATTTAACTGAGTTTTCTAAAATCTAGGAATCTTCCAAAAACATGTTAAGAGATCACAATTTGCATTAAACAGATGTTTTGACAGAATAAATTCCTATAGCTACTGCGTATTTGATGTGAAACAGTTAGTTGGAGAAGTAGCACCACCATACACATTTCTTTCCTCAAGGAAAGAATGTATTTCCAATTGAATGTTTCTGTCCCTTGTTGTACTTTTGATTCAAGTTTTTTCCTTCCTCTCATGTCTCCCACAGCGATATTTTTGACCTGTTTTTGACATATAGCTAAAGGCCTGATTTGTCAGGATGTGATCTGGGAATTGAGATCAAGGAAGAATATTATTGATTTAGCAATGTTCATGTATGTTTGGGCTTAAGTGTAGAGGTGTTCTGGGGACGATTATTTGAACTAATATTGATGTAACAGTGGTGTAGGAAAGGGCACACAGAATGTCAAAGCAGTATCAAACATTACAAGATGATGTTTTTCTGTGCTGTAGCAAGAAAGGACTGATGGCGTGAAAAGAAAAGTATTTTCCGTGTATGATAATGATTATATCCATCATTCAAAGTTGATCAATTTGATTCATTCATATTCCTTTATCAAATAATTAGCATATCTCAAACAAAAAGGGAGACCTTTTTGTTCAACATGTAAATAGATATGCACTTTGCACCTTGTCAGTAGCTGTATTTCTATTGACTATGAAATTGCACTAATAGGATTTGTGATAAAACAGTAAATTTTTCTAATGGAAACACGAAAAATTTCGAAACAACTTGCTTTTTTTGGGGAAAAAAAAAGGTGTATCAAAATTGACATATTTCGCAAAAATGCAATGGAATCACTTTTTTTTAATCAGATGAGTCATGTGACCAACAATCTTGGGCACTGCACAGTGGGCGCCACGAGAGGTCCCACAACATTTCACAGCTCGTCAAAAGTTGAGTGTGTCATGCAGAATTGTTGGATCAACAGCTCCTCTGTAAAATCACCAACCAGTGGCAACGAAGGCAAAATCATTGTCTTCATAGCCCCTCCCACATGTAAGGAGCTTGCCACTCCTTGGCCTGAATAAAATGCCGGCATCTCCTTAAAAAGATGGTGATGAGCGCTAGTGTTGTGGCAGGACTTTGAATGTATCTGCTATAAAGAATTGATCACATCCGTTTTTGAATGTTTTTGAATTATTTATCGTGTAAGTTTGTATGTGTTCATTCTCATATTTATGATTGAATGGAAACAGTGTGATTGGGAAATTGTTTTTTTTCAACATTTCTATAATTCTCATAAAGTTTTGCGCAAATGTGTAATGGAAATGCTAGTGTGATCACACTTGATTTCATCTACATCTACAAAATACATTGAATAGAATCATCTGGACGTGCACCATTGAGATGATAAAATGCAATCCAGAAACACTAAATGACAGTAGCTCAGCTGTTTGTTTGTTTTAAAAAAAAAAAAAAAAATCTGTATAATATTATTTTTTAGTGTCAACCCCCCTTTTTAATTTTGGATTTTCCAACTCCTGCTGGCTGTTTTGATAATAATAATAATAATAATAATAGGCAAATTTTCACTCAAACTAATATGACTGCTCTGAGATCTGTACAAAATATACTCACATGTGCATGTGCAAGCATGTATACCCATCTTCCAGAATATCTGAAGAAAAACACATCCTTAGCCTTGAAAGTACATTGAGAGATAAAAGAAAATAAACTGTGCTAATGTGCTGACGGTTAACTTCTCCCCAAGTGAGACATGGACAAATTAAATATTGAATTGGGTTAGAGGAGTGGTCCCCAACCTTTTCCAGGCTCTGGATTGGTTTAATGTCAGACAATATTTTCACAGATCGGTCCGAACGGTTTAATGTTGGTGTTTTAATATATTTTAGCTTACAGTGTCAAAAAATATATATATTTTTCACGTTACAAGAAATTGTTTTCTCTGAAAAAAATCTAAAAACATTAGTAGATTTTTTTGTTTTGTTTTTTTAGATGACGTAGATTCAGTCAAGGATTTTTTTAAATTATTTGTACAAGTTGTTTCTTTTTGTAAAAATTCAATAAAAGCAACCTTTCATTTTTTTTTACATGCACGGTTTGTCTGAAAAATCAACCCAACCAGCTCCAGTAAACATCAGTCCCTTGACCCAAGCATCATGTGCCTGTTATTACAATAGACATATTTATTGAATAGTGTAAAGATATTCAATTTCACATGTGGCCAAAAAATGTTCCAGGGTTTAAAAAAAATCCAGAAGAATATAAATAAAAATTGGAAATAACAAAAAGAACATTTTACAAAAAATTGAAAGAGCAATTCTTTACAATCAATAAATAACAAATACGCCAAATGCATCTCAGTTGCAGCTTGACTTCTATTTCTTTTTTTTTCCCTCCTCTTGAGTGTTTGATTACTGAAATTCATTGCTAAAGATTTATTTTGGCAGCCAAGTAAAAGCAAATTTTGTGATGACAAGCTGAGATGTACTGAGGGCAGATAAAAGACAGACATCCCTTCCCCTATGACTTCTGTTTGATTGTTTTTACTCTAATCAATCCATAGTTTTGCTTTGGTTATTTTCTTACCCATTAATTTTGAAACCGCACTTAAGCAAAGCTTTCATGTCTAATATGTGCAAAAATGTTTTGTTTTAGCCATTTATATTGAAAAATGTTTTTTAAATTAGTACACAATGAATAAAGTTGATTGAAAAGAAATGTGGTAATATACTGTAAATATCCTTCTAGGGATCTTATTGAGTGCTTTTCTTTTTATCAAAATGGATGGGCTACTGTTTGAGTTAGTGCTTATTTGAGCTGTTTCCTGATGGTACTCTAATGGTTTGTGTTTACAATAATGTTATGCGTGTGCTTCCCCCGCAGGTTAACAGGTTTCCAGATACCTCCTCCGGTTACCAGCACAGGAAACATCTTCTCTTTGAGACTTACAAGCGACTTCGCTGTATCTGCCCATGGCTTCAAACTTAACTATGAAGGTCAGAATTTGTCTTTGTTTAACTTATTAATACAAGTGTGACTGGATTGAACTATTGACTGAATGGTTTGTCAACGCTAAAAGCAGAAAAAAATGTTTGAATGGGGAGGTTCAATGTCTAGCAAAAAAAAATTAACATATTTGACTTCAGATGAGCTTTTAATTTTCACTGCAACTATGTCTCTAGTGATACTTTGTGTTGTGGCCTTGGCTTTCTATATAAAAAGCCCCTCTGATCCTCCGCGGGTGGTTTCTCCTCCAGGCTCGGGTCCTCTACCAGAGGCCTGGGAGCTTGAGGGTCCTGCAGTATCTTAGCTGTTCCTAGCATTGCACTATTCTGGACTGAGAGGTCTGAGGTCTTTCCAGGTATCTGTTGTAGCCACTCCTCCAGCTTGGGGGTTACTGCCCCGAGTGCTCCAATTACCACAGGCACCACTGTCACCTTCACTTTCCATGCTTTCTCCAGTTCTTCTCCGAGTCCCTGGTATTTGTCCAGTTTCTCATGTTCCTTCTTCCTGATGTTCCCATCGCTTGGCACTGCCACAACGGCTTTCCTCTGCTCTTTATCCACCACTACAATGTCTGGTTGGTTCGCCATTACCATCCTATCAGTCTGGATCTAGAAGTCCCACAGGATCTTTGCCCTCTCATTCTCTACCACCTTCGGAGGTGTTTCCCATTTTGACCTTGGGGTTTCCAGTCCATATTCTGCACACATGTTCCTGTAAATTATTCCAGCCACTTGATTGTGGCGCTCCATGTATGCTTTCCCTGCCAGCATCTTACATCCTGCAGTTATGTGCTGGATTGTTTCAGGTGCCTCTTTGCACAGCCTAAACCTTGGGTCTTGTCTGGTGTGATAGATTGTGTGTGTGTATATATATATGTATATATATATATATATATATATATATATATATATATATATATATATATATATATATATATATATATATATATATATATATATATATATATATATATATATATATATATATATATATATATATATATATATATATATATATATATATGTACATATATATATATATGGAAAGAAAAATGTGTTATAGAAATGTGGAGAAAAAGACCATTCAGACTGATAGTTATACTAAAGAAATGTCAGGTCTTGAACTCAATTCAGTCCCTTTCAATTTCAATTTATGCTAAATGAGAATTTACGTATCAGAAAGTATAGACATGTATCAACAAGTAAAGCACAACAGTTTAGCAGACACTTGTTTTTTTTCTAATTTGTTTAAATTGATCTTATTTATCAGTGCCAACTATCTAAAAATATCTTGATGCCATGGAAAGAGGAGAATTACAAAGAAAGAAAGAAAAGACTTTCAGGGTGACATGCACATGACACTGGGAAAATGGAAGCTTCTCTCTGCTCACTGAGCAGATTGTTGGCATGTCAACTGCTAACAAGATGACTAAACCGTGTCACTCAAATGACTCATTTCCATATGTGACACTATGGCACACTCATGTCAAAATTTTAAGAAGATATGCATAATGCATAATTTTAATAACGGTTTGTTTTATTTGTTTATTTTTTAAAGTTAAAAAATGTGACATTACTAATACATTACCAGTTACGTTTTGGAACAACATATAGACCCAGTCCCATCATCTTTTGATCTATTTTCAAACTGTTCCCAGTGGTCTTTTATTTAAGATTATTCGCTTTTTTACTCAAATCTAGAAAGCTGTGTTGTTTTCTAGGACATAGTTTCTGCAGAGCGGTAAAGTTCATAAGAAATTCACTTCTGAGTTGTGGGACTGTTGGCATGGAGTAAGCCCACCCCCACTTCCCATCACAGATTTATTTACATGCTACCCCGCTAGCTTACAGCCCCTCACACCCCTAACCTAATGTTGAAGGTGCAACGACAATGGCTAGCAATACTGGAGCTATCCAGCCGTCCACAAAGAAAACAAAGATGTACGTGAATGTATTTGTCTACACATGGATGAATCAGAATGAAGACAAGCAGAGAGCTTGTGGCCTGTCAACTGTAGTTTCTACGTCCTAATTACAAGCTTTTGCTCTGCTCCAGATTCAAACATTTATTGGAGTGGAACTTTAATGCTTCCCTTTTTTAACTTGTCCTGTCCAACAGCTAGGCAGACAGATGAGAGCTGAAGGCCTCTTGTGTTGGACATATTTTACTTTAACAAGAGGGGTTATTAATCTTCAGACAAACCAAAGGTATGTCTGAATAAACCCCTTTTGTAATTGAGGCCAAACTTTATTAATTTCAATCATGTTTGAAAATCTTTGGTGTTGGACCGGACGGAAAAGGAAAGAAGGGCAGAAGAGAGAAGGACGTTAGAGAGAGGGGGGGGTAGGAGGGTGATAATAGGAGGGGAAGGGGGATAAGACCATGAAGCAGCATAAAGCAACAAGTTTACTGGTTGTTTATCATTATGGTAAGGTTCAAATGTAGTACAAAAAGGGCGGGGCCTATCCACACACACACTCAAATGTTATAAACACACCTGCTAGCTGCAAAAATGTCCAATGCTTCTCTTTTTTTTAATAAAAAGTATTAAGTGTAATGTCTTGTATTACTCTAAAAATGAGAAAATACCCCAATTAAGCAAGTTAAGGTCCAAATACATTTCTTTAAATCTTTCAATAGACCAGATTGCATTTTAATCTTCAATTAATCAAATTAGCCTTTTTTTTTCCAACTGAGCACCTTTTGATATGAAACTCTGCTCTCACTTTTTTTTTTTTTTTTTTTTTTTTTTTTTTTTTAACTTGTCCTGTCCAACAGCTCTGCTCTCACTTTACACGTTGGCTTCCTCTGTAAGTGAACATTGTTAGTTGCCTTTTTGTCCTTCCTTATGGCTGCAGAGTTCCTTCATTTTCATAAGAACCCAGACCCAGTTTTTTTTCCTAAAAATAAAATTATGTGTATTTTACCACAAACCAAGTGGATCACAGAATCCATGTCTGACATTTTTCTGTTACACTGATGTCACCATAGGATCCTATTGGTTAAACTAAGGGTATAGCACTACAATGATGATTTGTAGATGGAGGACGTTGTAGATAATACAGAAGAAGGAAATAACTGTAGGAATTACTTCAGCCTTCATCAACCTCCATAGCACATAATCAGCCTTAAATTGATAAAGCTGGTAAATTGGCTCTTTTCTGTTCTCTACTTAGGGCCACTTTTGTGCATTCATGTAAACTATTGTTTGGTTTTAGGCAACCATACCTCTTTTTAGCCTCTGGTAGTTACTATTTATTACCATTTCTAGCTATTAAGTGGACTGTACTACCTTCAACTATGAGGTTCTAACACTTGACTGGTGGTGCACATACATATTTTTAGAAAATGTTTTTTTTTTTTTTTTTACAACTAAACGTACATCGATGCTTGATTCCTTAAGAAACTTTTTGCAGCTGCATTATCAACATAAGATGAAAATGGTTGCTGACATGATCAAAAATGTATCTTCTGAATTTTTTTTATTTTTATTCACAATATATAGGACAGTTTTTCCTAAACAGTTACAGCATTTTAACTTGCCTTGAGTCAACAAATCATATATCACCAGTACTGGTGTTTTAGTTGCATGTTGTTTGATTTCAATATATGACCTTTACACCATCATATGCAGCATCTCTTATGAGCTTCACCACCCTAGTGTGAAAATCTTCGTCATAAATTGGCCTGATATCTGCACCCCTAGAAAAAGCAATAGAAAAAAGAGGGTGTGGAGTAAATTTATCACAAGCCTCCTACAATCGTCTGTTTAGTTTGAAAAAGGAAGTTGTGCTTTATAACAGGACATAATTATTTAATGGCTGTGATTATTCTAATGTTAGCATGTTATTTGATCTTTTTTGAAAAAACCTTCGGGAAATAAATAAAGCAAAGATGCAGTGTTGAGCGAAAAAGCTGGAGGCTGAATAAAGTGGTAGTAGAACATGCTGAAACTAAGCACTTCATGTATTTTTCTGGTTCAATAATCATTATTAAAAGATAATATTATTGACTACCATTTTAGAATCGGAGACAGTTTTTGAAATGTGAGTAAAATCACCAAAATGAGGATGCCTGGCCATAAACACGTCAAAATATAGACTAAAACAGACCCTGCTGTGACTATACTAACTCTCCATCTTGTTAATGACACATTACAAAACGCAGTCCCACACCGCTTCACGCTAGCCACGTTAGCATAATGACGATAACACCCAAACTTGTTTGGAACAGAAAAACATTTGGACAGAGAGCCATGCGTACCTCTCAAAATAGCTTCAACATCAGTAAGTACAACCAGAATGAATCCATATGAAAGGCAATCCGGATAGTTAGGCGTACTGTCATTTGTGGGGGGAAAAAATAAGGCTTTTAAATGTACCTTAAAGTGTGGAAAATATAGTCAAACTAAATAATTAATTGATTACAATTGAATATAATTAAAATAAATTTAAAAAGAGTGTTATTACTGTCAAGCAGCTCAGTTGGCTGTGTGTAGGACAGGCGTGCAGGAAACCAGGGTTCCCTTTCCAGGGGGAGCAATGAGCTTAATCCAATGTCGGTTCTTGGACAAGACTCTTCATGCTGTTGCCTAAACTATGTAGCCATACAGGGTCCTAAGTCTGGGTATCCCTGTGCCGGTCCCCAGCACGGATAAAGTAAAGGATTGTGTCAGGAAGGCCAGATCCCAACAACATTACTTTCAAACAACTGTTAAAGTACCTAAATATTATATTTGAAACTCATGATTTTGATTTATTTTTGACCGTCAACATCTCTGAAATATTCAGCTTGTTCTGATGTATCTATTGTGCTGCCCTGTGTGAAATATTGTATATTTATGTGTATTTTTACATCTGAACAAATGCTGTGTCTTAGCTTAAATCTGGTTGTACGCCTGTCTGTTAGTGCCACTTGTGTTTTTTTTTGCAGATGTCTGATTTATTCACTGGCACAGATTCGACTTGCCGCTTGGCTCACGTTCACTGTGTGTTATTTTTTCCTCTCCGTGTCTGCGTGTGTGGATGTGATGTGGAAGAAATCCGCTCTCAGCACGGCATCCAGGGGACTTATCAGAGGAACCCCTGCTGTTGATACACGCAGCTGTTTGACTTACACTGTGTGAGTTTTGCAGAGGGGGAAGACAGTGAGGCGCAGAAGCAAAGTACAACAGGCATTTCCATGAATGCAACAATATGCTTATAGTTTGTCGGTGTTCTGCCCAAAATCATCCTTTTTCACAGTCTACAATGCTCAGCTAAGGTGTAAATCTATGCTAGAGAATTATCCACTTGTAATTATGCCATTTTTGGCATGCTATCCATACTTAGTGTAATCCCTCCGTCTAATCTGGGACTGGAGGCATTACAGACCTTACATTTTTGCAAGGAATGCATTTGAGGAATCATGTGTTTTTAAAAAATATTCATAAAAACAATTTTATGTCGATTTATTTTTACTTACTTTTGTTTTATGGAAGCATATGGCATTCAATTAAAAAATAGGGTATTTTTTGTCATGATTTGAGTTTGTTGTCTTGTTTTTCGTCCTTGTTCTGTCTGGTTTGTTTCTGTTTCCTGTTTTATTTTGAAAGTTCTCCTGTCTTGTCTGTTTTCTTGAGTTTTACTTCCTTTGGTCCCCATCTGCCCTGATTGTGTTCACCTGTGTCTTGTCTGCCCTGTCTGTATTTAAGTCATGTCTTTGCCTTCCTCCTGTGCTGGTTCATTAGTCTTGTCATGGTGTTTCATGTCATGCTGTCTCTTGCCACGTTCCATGTTTCATGTTCCTCGCCACGTCAAGTAAGTAAGTTTTGTTTGTTCAGAAATCCTGCTCTGCAGCGCTTTGTGTTTGGCTTTTGTTTATTAAAACCCCTAGTCCCTGATCCTCGTGCCTCCGCCTCTGCTACTGGGTCCAACCGGCTCTCAAGCCACCCCTCAACCGTGACATTTTTCATTCCAATGTTTTCTTTTTTTTGTTTTTAGGAACTACAAAACTAAAGAACTACAAGCGTTCTGGGCACTAACCTTGTCTGCTCGTAAAACTATAAGACCTGCAATTAAAAGCAGAAAAGCCACAATGTGTTTGTGTCATAGATATGATCCACGTCTGTTCAGTTTTCCGTGTTACCAGTCTGTACTTACTTTATCCACAAACATGACAGAGACAAACATTGGGGAAGTATTAGTTGCCATTTCCTAGGATGAACTCTAGAATGTCGTATTTTATAAGTCACGTAGGAAAAGCAGACTGGTGATATCATGACAAGCAAATGAACAAAATGGACACGGCTCATATCTATGACATGGACACAATGCAGCTTTTCAGCTTTCTATTGCAGGTCATGTAGTTTTCCTCAACATATACGTTTAGTGACCATTTTGTTTGTAGTTGTTAAAAAATGTTTCACGAAAAAATTGCAACAAAAAACATCCTTTTTTAAAATAAAAGAAATCTGCTTTTAAAGTGTATAGCTTCATATTGGAAATTTATTCTACATTAAACTTTTTTAGTATTTTTCCTTTTGACCGAGTGTTTTTTTTCTTTTTTTTGCAGTTTTGATTAGAATAAATAAATATACATCTTTGTGTAACAACATTGTCCAATTTTTGTTTTAGTCTGAATTAACTTGATCTGGATTAAAATAAATTTTGATTAAAATAAAATTAACAAAGTCATTTTTAGAGTGGATGGTTCTACCATGTGCTGCTAAGAGTGGACCCTGAGTTTGACCCACAAGATTTCCGAAGCTTGTTTGATCACGTTTGGTCAAGAAATGTCTTGGGACATTCAAGCTGGAACAGCTGTAAGAAAAAAACAAAAACTTTATCCATATCATAAAGAAGAGAAAGAAAATCCCAAAGTATACTGGTGTTTTTTATTCAATTTGTTTATTTTATTTTATCTTTGTTTAAACACATTTTTGTGTGACTGTAGGACTCCCATAATATATCTTCCTCTTCCTCTGAAGAGTGTGCACTCATAAGTAATTCATTCACCAGCATACGCCAAGCAGTGTGCATGTGTGCACGTGCACGTGAACTGAAGACAGAAATACAGTGATGTATAATTTAAAATTATGTCTGAGGCAGTTTGATATTGTGCTGATGAGATGGAATCGCAGATTGTCACAATGCTTAGACACACCGACGTGCACACTGTCGCACATATGGGGTGTTCATGCTTTTCTGCATGATCGGTCCAAAAAAAATGATTCTGTTTCCAATTTTTTTTTACATCTTTACCTTTTCTTTTTCATCTTCAGGAATTTTTAGGATCACTCTGCAGTTATCTAATATTTTTTTTTCTAAAAAGACTAGGAGGGAAACAAGATTAATTTAGATTTAAAGAAAAAAAACAGTTTAAAATTAAAACGTTTCATATAAGTTCTTACTCTTATGTCCTTTTATCATGTCCTCATCGAGACATTTAAGGATTTGAAAGGAAACATGCTGCATTTATGGTTTTGATTTATGTCAAAAGCTCAGCTCAGCCCAGCCCAAAGATGCTTTGACTTCCAAATGTTGTCATTTTGCTAAAAAGGCTTTTTGATGGTGTAGTGGTTATCACTTTTGGAAGTTCCTGGTGCAAATCCAGGAGATTCCATGGTCATGCATGTGCTGGTTTTGTCCATGCACTCTGGTTTCCTCCCACAGTCCAAAAACATACTTCATAGATTGATTGGTAAATTGTCCCTAGGTGTGAATTTAGGTGTGTGTGATTGTTTGGCCATGCAACAGACTAGCAACCAGTCCAGAGTGTACCCCACCTTTGCCCAAATGTAGATAGGATAGGCTCCAGCAGCATAGCAACTACAAAAACAGGACTGACACAACAAAAAATATAAATTGATATATTTGTATAAGGGCTGTTTTTTCAAAACTGTGTTCTACCTTCGAAGCATTTTCCTTCCACGTCTGCAATCTGTGGCATGTAAACCCTTGGTTTACAAGAAGGGTGACATGTATTCATTTTGACCCTAAGTGTAGAATACCCACATTTATACATTATGCATTTAGACATATTCATGTATCCTGAGATCCAGGCATATGGGAAATAAAGCCACATACAGGGCAGAAGGAGATTTACAAGTCCCCAATGTAATCATTTGCATCAGTGCACGGCTTGCATACCACGTTTCCAGTTCTAAGGCATGTTGCCATGTGACATATCACCTTGTTCCGCTGGTACTTTACATCACCTCACTGCTGCCACCTTGTATTTCCTTCTTTACCAGTATACAATCTTTGCTTAATTTATTTTATCTTGCACGAAGGTGAAATGAGCATCTGATAAGGCCCTAATAGAAAATAAAATCAAAAACTGATAAAATGCAATAAAAGGCATTAAGTACAAGATTTTTGTTGTGGATAAAACGGGGCAAAAATCAATAACTGTATGAAAAAACAAAACCTAACTCATTTTTTCTGAAAATTAAACCCTGGCATTTGCTATTCCCTTATTGTACTTGTATTTAAAATCATAAAATCTTGGCAAAGGTGCAAATTTCCATTGGAATAGAGAGGGAATGTCTTTCTTGTGTTAGTAGCTTCAAGCATTTACTTACTTACTTTACTCACTTGAATGTGTTTCATTCCGGGTGTCATTTGGTTGCTTCTTTGGCATAATCAACAGCCAACAAATTGATACTTTATTTTTTAAGTTTTTATTTATTTATTTATTTATTGTTTAATTTGTCCTGTCCAACAACTGGGCAAACAGATGAGAGCTGAAGGCCTCTTGTGTTGGACATATTTTACTTTAACAACAGGACAGGGGTTATGAATCTTCAGACACACCAGAGGTACGTCTGAATAAACCCCTTTTGTAATCGAGGCCAAACTTTATTTATTTTAATCATATTTGAAAATCTTTTGTGTTGGACCGGATGGAAAAGGAAAGGAGGGAAGAAGAGAGAGAGAGAGATGTTAAAGGGGGGGGATAGGAGGATGATAATAGAAGGGGGGGGGGGGGGGGTGTAAACCCATGAAGCAGCATAAAGCAACAAGTTTCTGGATGGTTATATTCATTACAGTGAGGTTCAGATGTAATACAAGTCCATAAGGGTGGGGCCTGTCCACACACACAATCAAATGTTATAAACATACCTGTTGCCTACAAAAAATGTTCACATGTCAACATGTACACAATACAAATAATGTTCACACACGCATAAATAATGAAATATTTCATTCAATCACGCAAACTATTCGTGCAAAGGTGAGCTAACACCTGTGCTCGAGTGAGTGTTTATGTTCTTCTAAAATGGAGGAGAGAAGGTAAAAAGAAGGAGGGAGAGTGCCCAGCCATCTCCACACCAAGACCCCCACCACACCAGCAGCGGCAGCCAGAACCCCCCCAACGCCCGCAGGGTAGCAGATAGAAAACAACCGCCCCCCAGGTGATCACATCCGCCACCCAGGCCAGGGCCAGCAGGACCGCCACGGGGCCCCCAAAGCCAGAGACTTCACTTTTATTTTACTTGATTTTTTTTTTTTAAACGTACAAAAATTAATTCTGTCATAAGACTTTCTGGCATAAGAAATGTCTTCTTCTATAAAGCAAAAGAAATGAATAAAGTAGAAAAATCATTATCACCTGTAGACCAAGCCCTTGTTTCAAGAGAAAATATTTTTTTAATTTTCTGTATTGCTAGAAAAATAATCTTTTCATGAACGTTTTTCAAAAGCACTAAAACCTTAGTTTAAGTAAAATATGTCTTAGTGACTAGATTTGAAAAAAGAATTATGGCAAAAACATTTCTTCAAATTCTGTTGTCAGATATTTTTTCCTTTTTTAAAGATTTTTTTTCAAGTTTTAAACTTTTTTGACCTATTTCAAGAGGGTCTGTTTTTTGCAGTTGAATTAGGATGTAGTCTCAAAGAGAAATGGGGTAGGAAGACATGTTTTACATATTCTTTTAATCATTGCTAAAAAAAATAATTGCATTAAACTGGAAAAAATAATAAACCGCAAACAATAAATGAATGGAAAAGTAAACCCTAACAAGTTTATGTGATGGAAAAAAAATTACTGCTTCTCTTTATATGCAAATGGCATGAACATTTAAATTGAAGGTTGATCGGTTGGTGTTTATGGAAGTGATTCCGTAGCATATTTAAAAATAAAAGTCAAAACCAAAAATGGATTTTCCTTTTCGAAATGAACCTCCATTTGTTGACTCAAAATTAAAATTTTGCATTTTAATCCGCCAAAATGCTTTTTTCATTTTCTTTTTCAACATTGATTATTCTGTCACTTAATTAAAATGAAAATGAAACTGGTATTTGACATTTCATTTTCAAAAAGTTCTCTGGTAAATGTGTAGCATAATTCATTTAGAAATGTCTAATTTGAAAAGTAAACTTGTGAATGTACTGATTCTGACACGAAGAAAGAAAAGCGGGTTTGCATAACGGCCGATATGCAACACTTAACATCAGAAAAGTGCTGCATATCGGTGAAAAGCTATATTTCTCCACAACAGAATGATCTGGTTTACGTTGATTATGCAAACACTTCACTACTGTAAAGTGTTGTATATCATCTCATGGCTGCTTTTCTCCACTTCGGAATCTGCTGGAGTTTTGGACAATTGTGTGAATGCGGCTGGGTAGCTCGGTTGGTAAGGTGAGAGACTACCAGGGTTCGATTCCCAGAGGGGAATGAACAATGGTACTGGGGCAATTACCATAGCAATGGTGAGCAATTAACATCACCCAGTGAGGGCCTTTGGGCAAGACCCTTAACGCTACTGCCTACCAGCATGAATAATCCTGGTGATGGTCAGAGGGACCGTAGGTGCGAAGAGTGAATGAATAATGGACACATTGTAAGTGTTTTGAGCGTCTGGAAAAGCGCAGATAAATCCAATCCATTGTTATTACTGGTTGAAGTGTTACACCAGTAAAAAGAATGTCAACACTGGAGGCAAACCTCCAGTGTTAAAAGGTTAAACAATGTACAAAGAAAAACGTACTCCACCCCTTTGGTTTGGTCCCTGACAAGTATATGTGGTCAAACTACTGAAAAGAAACAGACCGTTATTGACCTATTTGTTGTACAGTGCAACTCATCCAATCCAAGGCACTTTACCGTTGGGAGTTGGGTCATCTAGACCCACTAGACATTGCGCTGAACCTTTTTTCTTCAATGATTTGTGATCTTCACTGGTGTTCATGGATTACATGAAATCCTCTTCACCTTTATCCACCTTTGTCATGGTAGGAAGAACACGTCATGTAAGGGTGGGGGTCATCTAAGATAGCAGAAGGGTTAACTAATTTGGTTGTCATTTCATTTATTTTTTTTGTTTTGTACATTAGAAATCCTTAAACGTAAGGGACCTATGCATTTCAGAGAAGGTCAGACCCTTCTCTCAATTATGATTCACCATACATATGTGTCACTTGAACAAGGTAATGGCATTCAAATTTCCCTTTGACGATTTGGACCTGACAGCACCATGCTCTGCATCTGGAACAAGGTACTCAGAGGAAACAGTAAATCTCTGTTAGCATCCATATTTAAAAGCACTGAATGAACACTCCTCCATTTGTTTCTCCGACTCTTTGATGGCGTATTAGCCTTGACTGATTGATTCTGACCTTACTCTCTTTAACTTAAGCATGATCTGAGTGTTAACGTTAAGACTACATGCCTGTTTGCGGGCATCCATCAGCATTGGAGTGAAAAAAGAAAAAAGAGTTTTTAGCTGTGTTTGTGGAGTGTTTCTGTGTCTGCATGTGCATTAGGATGTGATTGAAGGCCTGGATTTGGGTGCTCTGATCTTTGTCAGAGAGACCTGAGGGGAATGACGATGTCCACCACTCCATCTGTCATCCCTCCATCTTGCTGTCGCTGTTCGCTCTCCTCATTCGGTCATTTATTTCCCCCCTCTTCTTAATTTCTATTCAGTTCAATCTAACAGACCTGGGACATTTTGTTTGAATTTTAATATTTTTCATGGCACCTTTAAAAAATGATGATACTAGGGGTGTAAAGATTTCTTTTTAATGATTCAATTCATATCCCAGTTTGTGGTCGACGATACAATTCATAGTGGATATTGGTTCATTTTGAACGATCCGATTCACTAACCTAGAATCAATCCAGGACATACTTAGCTAAATATTCAACTAGTGTGACTCAGAGATAAGTACCTGGGTACTGAACAGTGCAGATGCAATCGAGTGCAAATGAAATATGTGTCCAGAGTAAAACAAGTAAACAAAAATTAAAGTCAAATCCATTCACATTTCAGTTTAATAAAGTTGAGCCCAATGTTGTTTTTTAGAACATTCTACCACACCGTTTGGTCACATGTCTTTGCTAAATTGAAAGGGTTTCCACACATTGGACTGGAATAATGGACTGGTCATTTTGGCTGACATCACATGTGTGTTGTCCGCTTTGATGAGACTTGGTAGTTTTTACGTTACAGTAAAATAAAACCCAATCTAAATGGTATTTTCCAATATTGATATGAATGATTTATTTCATTTGAAACACTGTTGTAATGACATACGTCGATTTGATTAACAGCTTGGCAGATTGATCTGATTAGATTGTAGGAATATTAATCGATTTGATTAATCATAGCACCCCTATATAAGATATTTATGGAAAATGTATTAAAGCAATATAAAAGCATGTTTTAATAAATACTGAAAAGGTAACTGTTGTTATTGAAACTTGATATAACTGGCAAAAAACTAAATTTGATTCAACTTTAATACACAAGTCAACAATTTGATTTGGTTAAAAATTAACCCTAATTTTTACTATTTCAAATCCCTCTTTTATTTTGAAAAAATGTTACATAACTAGGGATTTAAACTGACTAAAGCTGACCTATTTATTTATAAAAGGAATAATTATTGCTGTAAAATATAAAAAAAATGTGTGAAGAAATTTACATTTTAGTAAAAATGCTTGAAGGTTTGTTAAAAATGACGGGCAATAATTACATTTTTTTGACACAGACCACTGCCATTCTGAAAGGCACTGCACCACAAATCCTGTAAATACATCTGTAACACAATTCTGCAGGTTTTTGAGTTTGGTTGTTGGTTTAAAATATGGGGGATTATGTCAGGGCTGTCCCAGGAGAAGCATGGCTTCACAATGCTGCACTGAGTTGTATCTGTGTGCATATGTGTGTGTGCATGCCTGCCTGGTTAAAATGCATGCACATTTGTCCAGTGCATTCCCACAGGAATGCGGCAAACAGGTGTGAAGCATCTGCGGTTTGAGAGGGGGGGGAATGAGGAAAAGAAGCATAGGAAAGGCACAAACGTAAGAGGGGATGAAAAAAGAAACCTAAATTTGTGCCAAGCAGAGGAAAGGAAAGGGTGGGAGAGGGTTCCACCTAAGAAGAGGAGCTCCTTGTGACAATAAATTGCAGTGTGTGTTTTCTGGTGTGACAAGAGAAATCAATGCTATTTTAAAACGGTGTGTTTCCTTGTGTGTGTTCATTATGTGCAATGTGAATACAGCGTTCTTAAAGCTGCAAGGTCAGCTTTAACATAGAAACATCAATCAAATCATTACACACAGACACACACACATACACACACATAAACAAACAGCAGGTGCAGACTATAGGGGAAGGAAGTGTGCGTATGAATCTTTGTTGCTTCTTACCTTTACATTTTCCATGTTTTTGTTTTCACACCAGGGACTGCATCTTGAAGGAATTGAACTTTGATGATGTAGAAATAAATCGCGCTAGTTTCAATTTTAACATTTTGGAATCAAAGAAGTGTAATAACATATACTATTTATTTATTATATGTGCACTACTCAGAAAAAACAATAAAAGGGAACACTTTGAAAACACATCCTATACCTGAACAAATGAAATATTATTTTTAAATGCTTTATTCTTTATGTAGTTGCATGTCCTGACAACACAACCACTCAAAAACTATTGATGGGAATTAAATAGATCAGCCTATGGTGGTCAATGTGGAATCATACTCAAATTCGAAGTGGAAAAGCACACAACAAGCTGATCCAACTTGGATGTAACGTCTTTGAAACAAGTCAAAATGAGGCTCAGTGGATGTGGCCTCCACACGTTAAAATGTCATCCCTGGGTATGCTTCTGATGAGGAGGCAGATGGTCTCCATGGGGAATCTCCTCCCAGTCCTGCACCAAAGCATCCGCATAACTCTTGGACAGTCTGTGGTGCAACCTGATGTTGGTGGATGGCCCAAGACATGATGTCCCACATGTGTTCAATTGGATTCAGGTCTGGGGAACGAGCAGGTGTTTAGCAGGAACGACTTATACACTCCAGCCACATGAGCATTGTCTTGTATTAAGAGGAACCCAGGACCAATTGCACCAGCTTACAGTGTCACAAGGGGTCTGATAATCTCATCTCGGTACCTAAAGGCACTCAGGCTACCTCTGGTGAGCACACGGAGAGCTGTGCGGCCCTCCAAAGAAATTAATTTCATTCATTAATCTTCTAAACCCGTTTGGTCCCTTCTGCGGTCACAGGCTGCCGGAGCCTATCCCAGCCACTTGTGGGCGAAGGCAGGGGACATCCTGGAAAGGTCGCCATCTGTCGCAGTGCCCTCCAAAGAAATGGCACCCCGTGTTGCAGGCAGCAGAACGTTCTCCACGGCGTCCCCAAACTTTGTCTCGTCTGTCACTTGTGCTTAGTGAGAACCCTTCTTTCATCTTTGAAGAGCCCTGTCGTGAATTTGCCAGTCTTGGTGTTCTTTAACAAACGCCAAATGTCTTGCATGATGTTGGGCTGAATGCACAACTCCGACCTGTGGATGTTGGGCCTTCATACCTCCCTCATGGAGTCTGTTTCTAACAGTTTGAGCAGATTGTTGCACATTTGTGGCCTGCTGGAGGTCATTATTTCAGGACTCTGGCAGTGCTCCTCCTATTTCTCCTTGAATAAAGGAGGAGGAAGCGGTCATGATGCAATGTTGTCGCCCTCCTCCACATCTCCTGATGTACTGGTCTGTCTCCTGGTAGAACCTCCACCCTCTGGCTACCACACTAACAGGAACCGCAAACCTTCTTGCCACAGCTCGCATTGATGTGCCGTCCTGGATGAGTTGCACTACCTGGGCCACTTGTGTGGATTGTAGACGCCGTTACATGAAACCGCTGGAGTGACAACACTGTTGGTGTTCAAAAGTCACTAAAACATCAGGCAGAAAACATAAAAACGAACAAGTTATCTGTGGTCAGAGCCACTCCTTTATTGGAGGCTTGCTGATTCCATATTATTTCCACCTGTTGTCTCTTGAACTTGCAAAAAAAGGTGAAATTGATTATCAGTCACTGTTGCTTCCTAATTGGACAGGTTGATTACACAGAAGTGTGATTGACTTGGAGGAACATAAAGTTGTATCGGTGTTTCCTTTATTTTTGAGCAGTGTATTTCTTTCAACCAAAATATCTAGATAAAAATGTTTTGTTTCTCATTCTGGTATTGATGGCTAACATCTATCCATTTTTGCACTGTTATTATGGTTTAAGTGAAGCCTCTTGGAGCTACTGAAGCTACTGCACCTTGCTTAAAAAAAACATTATGCAAACATTGCGCACCCATGACTGTCTTACTTTCAATATTTATTAAAAAAAAGTTGGGTCTTTAAATGAGTTTCAACCTTTGACATCTTAATCCAGTCCATAATCAAGCAAGCAATCAGGCTACTATTTTTATTTTTAATTCCCATAAATTCCTTATGTCACATAGGTGTGGTCAAAAAAAGACCAAACAAATGAGTAAATATTTATATTCTTTCTGCCAGGGACTCAATTTTTTTTTTGTCGGAGAATCACCCTTGAATACATTTTGATTAGTCTAAGCTCCACCATAATGTTGCAAAAAAACAATTCAGGCATCCCGGAAGTGTGGTGATCATCAAAGAGATTTATTTAACCTCACAGAAGCTTCAATCATCTTATCAACTTGCCATATCCACTGTAAAGATGATTCAGCTGTTTTGAATTTTATTGAGGATCTCTCTTCAAGGTTGTCCTCGCTTGTCAAAACCAAGTTATATAAGCTAATTATCTGGATCATTGTGTATAATTAATTACATGGTGGAAAATAATTGCCAAATTTCTCTGTGTTAAGCTTTCAATGTCTGTCCACACAATGTATCAATTTGATGTTGGGATAATGTAATTACAGTAAAGGACTGCCAAATATAATTCTATCCAGATAGACAGTATATTGTAGTCCACCTGCGTTAAAATTGATTGCAAATTCTAAATTATAAACTAGCAAAATAATAAACGTCCATAGTGCATTTTTATTATGATATCAAACATGTTACAGCCGACACTGGACACCAGTCAAAAGGTTGTCCAAAACTTTATTGTTCTGAATAGTTAACAGAGGATCAGATCGGTTCAAGAAGTTCAATAAAGTAAATATATTTTACTTATGTCTGAATTTTATTAAGTGTCCTAGTAATGAAATCATCTGGAAAAGCTGCCAAACCATCCGGTGCTCTGGCATTATAGAAATTACTTCATGAAGTATTGATATTAGATTGACGTCGGGCCAGGTGACTAAAATATTGACTGCCCTGGCAAACTTTTGAAAGCATTCATAAAAATGTGTTGTGATGTGTTTGTTTATACCATTTGTGATTGTGAATTAATCTGGATAATCTACCCAATACATTCAAATTTTCATTTTATATGAAGAGGAACAGTTTTACTTAGGAGTGTTTGTCTTGACGTACTAAAATGACTTTCTTGACAAGCAGGAAGGAACATCATCTGATTAGCCAAACCATTAAATAAATTAGTTAATAATGACATATGTGCTGATTCTCAAAGATAAACACTTCTCTGAGGCAACATTTATGCACAAAACATTTAAGGCATTTCTTCTACCCAATATACATATTTAAAAGTATATTTTAGCAAAAACAAAAAAATATATATAATATAACGGTAACCTAACCTAATGGATAAGTTCTTGAATCAATGATTTTTAAATTTGCTAATTATTGATGATGTACTGGTCTCATTAATCTTTTAACACCAGAGATTTAGCTTCAGTGTTGACATTCTTTTGACTACTGTAACTATTCAACTATTTATGCAATTAACGGTATTCCAGCGGATTCTGAAGTAAAGAAAAGCGGCTTTGCACCATTGCAACATTTTATGTTGGTGATTTATAGCATATTGGTGCAAACCCGATAAAACAAGCCATTCTTTTCTGCATCAGAATCAGCTAAACGGTCGAGTAGTTACGTAAGGGTTAATGGCCTTCGAAGCATGCATTATCACTTTTTAACGCACGCCGTGGAAGCCTGAACGGTCCGACGCGAAGCACGTTAAAGAGTGATAATGCATACTTCGAAGGCCATTAACCCGCTTATACCATGGTCACTTACAAAAGAAAGAAATAGTAACCCGTTTTTAGTCCTTAATTCTTGTTTTTTTCGAATTTGGATCACTTTTCACAAAAAGCAAACTATTTGTTGCGTCGCGCTGCACCACCGGTGCAGTCAAGATTCGGCGATATATATATATATGCTGATCTTTCCGATGGGTTGAATAAAGCATCAGTTCAGAGAGAAAGTTCAACTCTTACCGCTTGTTTTTGTCCAGATGATGGAGCAAAAGGTTGTTTTAAAGAAGCCGGCGCATTGATACAAAACATTTAAGCTAGCTGATCGAAACTTCTTTTTGCACCGTGCGGTTATCCTGTGGTATATCACTTTTTAATGCACACCCAGCAACCAATCGGAATCGAGTATTCCCCCGGACCATGGTATAATGTATTTTAAAGAGTGTGTTACAACCTTGTGTTATTAAGAAAGTACAAAGCATTCTCAAGAATCAGACACTCACAGAAAACATGTTTACAATGTAGATTAGGAGATTATCCACCAAGAAAAGACGTTACAGGACATAGCTAACGTTACATTATAAAAAGAAAACAAATCAAATATATAATATACGTAAACAGCGGTAGTAGAGCCAAATGATGATTCAGTTTACTGTTTATAATAATTTATTACATGTATAAAATCTTATAAAATCACCAGACAAACTATTTTTAAAAAAACTACATATATTGCTTTCCTTTGGGAAATTCTCCTTTTTTTTCCTTACCCACAACAGTTCAAATACTGTGACCTGTTAAGATATGTTGCTCCACAGTCAGTATTTTTTTTTTTTCAGTACAGAGTTAAAGTTAGCCTAATTGCTTTAAAATGCATGTGTTCAAAAACTGTCAGGACGTTTTTTAAGGGTCTCTCTGATGTTAAATTTAATAAGGCACGCTACAGTAACCACAGCTATTAGATATCACACACATGATGGCACACACCTGTATACAACTATGCTAGCTGAACCAGAAATTAGGGAAGCTTGGTCACTTTAGATTTTTAAATGAAAACACATACGTGGCTTCTGTCATTCTAAAGTTCGCTTTGCGAGTCATCATGTGCACACTATGCACAAGAGTAGCTGAGTTTGCCATTCACAAGAGGCTGACACTGACAATGACTGTCTCCAGAGCAAATAATCTGTACATGGGTTAGCAGTTAAAATTTCATAGACCACTTAACATCATTGACCTTACATAGCCCCTTTTGGTGCGTGTTCAGTTGGTGTAAGTTTGTCTGAGGACATGCAGAAGGTCTGTCTGAATGGATTAAACACAACAGCTTGAGCAAGCCCCATTTAGGAGCAAAAGTCTTTACTCCACCTTAACATGTATTAGCATGGTCTAATAAATATTTTCTGCTGTTTTAGTCTTATAAAAATGTCACTTGGCAGGGGTCCAGAGTGGTCGACTTCTGATCAGAAAATCCCAGATCCGGTTCCCGCCTTGCCGACCCATGGGTCATAGTGTCCTTGGGCAAAGCACTGAACCCATATAGCTCTTTGGGGTTGTAGGTTGGCACCAGTGTTTGACAGCATAGCCACCATCAGACTACACTTTTCCACAATGTAGTTCTTTGTTTTTGTTATCTAAGGTTAAGCATTTAGAAGGTACTAGACAAAATTTGATATATTTTATGCTGTACTGTAAAAGTCTTCACCCCGTCATGCCTGAATTTATTTCCAGATATACAACACAATATTCTTCAGTGTTTCTTTTTTTCATTCAAGGGGATGCTATATTATATGTAGTTATGGATAATAGTGATTGTTGCGAACCACATATGGTGGTTTGCAAGAAGAACCACCTGCTACTAAAGCTACTACTTTTTAATATTTTTGACTTTGCATTAAAAGATAAGTTGAGTGTCAATGGGGAAATGACATCAATAAAGAACTAGAACAACAAAATTCAAGCATTAATAAGCAAAAAGAAAACAAATTATTTAAAGGATACATGCTTAAATACTTCAGTTTTAGTTCCAACTGGCCTTACAGGTAGTCTGTGGGCGATCAGGTTGTATGCTGAAAATGTTAAGATTGTAGACAAATTGGTGAGCATGTGGAGTAAAAATGTTTATTCCAATGTTTTTCTACGGGCATGCTGCGGGCAACAGGTCGTAGCAAACACTAATACAATATGTAAGCTAAGAGGCAGGCATTTTGTATTGATCTTTTACTTGTTTAACCCCCAAAGACCTGTGTAATAAGTGTAATGCTACGTTCACACCGGTTTCTGAAACAAGCATTGCAGCGGCCATCTCCAATGAAAAGTCAAAGTAAACGCATGTATTTGTGCATTCAGGGCTTTCGTGTTTGAAACTCTTACATTCTTACACAAGTTTTTAAGTCAATTTTTGGGCTCTACATACATACAAGTGTTGCTATGTAATGCCTGTTGAAAGATGAACCACTCGAACTCTGACCAATCAGGGACTTTGATTTTTTTTTTTCAAAACATGAATACCAACCGTTGGAAAATTGATCATGAAGGAGGAATTAAAACTTATCGGTTTGTGTTTTGTTGGAATTATATAACACCAACAGGGCACCTCCAGGGCAGACCTGCGTTCCCCTGAAATCCAGCCGTTCCTCTCAATGACCCTCCACAGGATCGGACAATCCAAAACCTGCTACACCCATACAGGTCAACCCACCATACGGGTGCCTGAGACTAAGCATTTCCATTTTTAATGCCTCTTGGTCTCCTGGGAAAGTCTTTTTTCTTTTTTCTTTTTAATGCGAGATTCAGTACTAGTTTTCCATTATCTAACCTTTCCTGTCTCTTTCTCACTTTTTGGAAATAACCCGTCATTCCATATGACAGTGGAAGGATCTTCGAAGTTCAAATCTGTTTGTAGGCACAGATGTGCATGTCTGTGTATGCATGCGTCACTGTGCCATGCTGCTTTAACAGAGTGACAGTGATGTCAGACACATAATGATTTCCTATTGGCTGTCAGCCCTGAGGCATAACGACCTGCTATTGATCCGAGCAATTAGCATTCACACCTTTAATTAATACTGAAGCCTAAAGCTTGCACAAAATTGCACACAAGCACTTGGAATTTTGATTGATAGTAGGAAGAGAGGTGTTGGACAAGACAGCAGGAGAAAGAAATGTATAGATGTTGCTTTGACGAAGAACCAATGACTAAAACAGTCAAGAGCCAAACAGGAAAAGAACAGAAATGATAAAATCAAGTTAATCTAGTTTTTGTCATTTGTACACTAGAACAATAATGGAAAAATGCTGCTACAGAACAAAGGTCAAATCAAATATTAATAAATGCTATCTTAATCCATTTGTTGAATTTGTAATATTTTACCACAGAAATGCCTCTGGGGTAATTCCTTTATCTTTAAAAATATTGATTGATCAAGTCTAATGGTGCTTAGTTGTTCTAGTCATCCAAAGACACTGTCAGCTCTTTTATATCCTTGAAAACAATGGCACCCTATAGCAACCAAGCCATGATTTTATTCAGTCCAGATGGCCACATCCTGCAAGCCAAAGACAATTAGTAAGAAAAAAGGGTTGTGTGTGATGTTTTTGTTTTTCTTTGTACGTATGGGTCTAATGAAGTTCTGTTGGCAGGATGTCTTCAGGTGGAAATATAATGGTTTATTGAACCAAGCTTTAGAGAGACATTGATCACCTCATCAAGAAGCAGCACCCAAACAGACATGATCACACACACACAAAGCACACACACTCTAATCCTTCATGTGCATGAGGTGCACACACTGGCTGAGGAGTGTGTTCAAACACAAACTAGGGAAGTGGAAGTAAGGAGTTTATAATTGACATCCTCATGTTTCTTTGTGAGAGGTCAGACTGCCGTCATTATCTGCTCATTCAATTACAGACAGGAAAATTGCAAAGCTGGAAAAAGTAACTTGCATTCAAAGAAAGAAATTTCAGCCTCTAATACGAAATGGGAGAGTGGGTTAAAGTCTTTTTCTAAATTGATTAACTGGTTTCACATAGCCGTATTACAATGCATTTTCACTGAGCTTGGGTTGAAAGACTTTTCAGGTAAAAAAGTCTAACATAAATTACTTCACCAACCTTCTAAAAAAGATGATATTCAGTCAGTCGAAGATCTGTCAGGGTTTCGGGGTTGTGCCGCTCCGCTGTGGTGGGAAAGCAAAGCCCCTAATGTACCAGTCAAAGTTCCATACCAGTCACTCTAAGTTCCAGTTCTCACCTATGTTCATAAGCTTCTGTGACCGAAAGAAGCAGGTTGCGAATACCAACAGTGGATATGAGCTTCCTCTGTTGGAGGGTTGGGTGCCTCTTTAGAGAGAGTGAAAGCTCTGTCACCCAGATAGAGCTCGGAGTAGAGTCGCTGCTCCTCCACATAGAAAGCAGCCAGTTGAGCTGGCTTAGGGATCTGGTCCAGATTCCTTCTAGACGGCTCTTTGGAGAGGTGTTCTGGGTATGTTCCGGTGGAAGGACTGGGGAAGACCCAGGACATGCTGGAGGAGCAGGAGCTGGAGGAAATATCTGGGGAGAGAATGTAACAGCTTCTTCAAACTTAATGTTGAGGAAGAGTACAACAAGGCAATTAAAAAATATTAACTGCTTATACGAAGAAAAACAGGTGTGTGCAACATAAACATTAAACAATGACAACTCAGAAGTCCCACTTTAAGTTTGTTTCAAGTGTATTAATATTCTTAAGGCCTCAAACCATTCATCCAACAAAAACGTACAACCACCACCGTATTTATACATATATATACATATATATACAAAAGTCTCTGGTCATAAACTAGAGTCCGACTAATGGAGTTCGTAAACTCAGCTCGGCTTTCTCCAGCTCTATGACGTGTAGATCGCATGGAATGAAAGTGAATATCCCATGTTATAATCCGTCTACCAGTAAAGGGAAAAAAGTAATCCAGTGTGTGGAGCTTGAAAACGGCCGACTCCGGAACATGCAACGTTGTGTTGCTGCGCGCACCTGGTTTTTTTCTTTTTTTAAAACAGCCGGTGTTTTCTCTCGCTACCCTGGCGTCATTAGCAGCCTCCCCTCTCGTAGACCACGCCTGCTTCTCAATGGCGCATGCTGCTATCGAGTGTTAACAAAAACAGTCCCAATACATAAAGTCCCAATAAAGCTCTGGCCATGTCATTTATATTAGCACACAAAGCAGGTATTTTGCCCCTGCAGGGATTCATAGCAAAATACTTAAAAGGAGCTCAGCATGCTTTTTTTTATGGAAGCGATTGTGTAGCATAATTAAAAATAAAAGTCAAAACCAGAAATGCTTTTTCATTTTCAAAATGTAACTGCATTTTATGGCTCAAAATTAAAATGAAAAAGCAATCCACCAAAATGTTTTTTTTATTTTTTTCTTCAACGCTGCTTATTCTGTCACTTAATTAAAATGATAATGAAAATGGTATATGACATTTCATTTTCAAAAATTTCTCTGGTAAATGTGTAGCAAAATCCATTTAAAAATGTCTAATTTGACAATTGTAATGGATTAACAGACGTACTTTTTCATTTTCAAAACGTAACTGCGTCAAATGACTCAATTTTATTATTATTATTTTTTTCATTTTATACTTAAACCGCCTATTCTGTGTCATAATTAAACCGAAAATGCAAAGAAAGGATTGCATTTTCATTTTAACATCCACCCTGTGAATAGTGTCTCATAATTCAACTCCACTTAGCATTTCCAGAGGGGAGGCGGGGCGTTGACGTTAGTGCTATCTCCGTGTGTCTGGCTGCTAAGAGGCACAGACATGCCAGGAGCATCTTTGTGTTAGTGGTAGGGGAGATGGCTTTGTGAAGTTTGTGCTCCCCTGATGATTGTTCACAGCTTCGTAGGACTACGTTGCAGCATTTCCGCTTTATGCGGTGACAAAATAAGCCGTGTCGACGAAGAAAAATGAAAAAGCATTTTGGTGGATTGGTTTTTCATTTAAATTTTGAGTCAAAAAATGCAGCTTCATTTTGAAAATGAAAAAGCATTTCTGGTTTTGACTTTTATTTTAAATTATGCTGCACAATCACTTCCATATTTTTTTGGCAACTTCACAAGAAGGTTGGGTATCTTTGAAGAAAATAGATGGATGGATGGACATTTATGGAAAGGCATTTCTAAGGAAAGATTTTTTGGGGGAAAAACAAAATCAGTGGAACAATTAAAGCATACTTGTCCACCAAAACTCACAATTAGGATCCTGGTTTTTCAACAACAGAATAACGATCTTTACCTCAAACAACTTGTTTGAGTAAGTGATAACTGCTGAAAGCAGATGTAGGTAATGCTGCTTATGTTTTAGCTCACTGAGCTAGGAATGTGGTTGAGACAGTTTAATTTCCACTCATATATGTACTGTAAATCAGCTTATATTTCACTTCACTGGTACAGTGCCTCGCCACATATATCTCTGCTCGTTTGAACAAAAGATGTAAAACAAGACGTTTGTCATAAAAACAACATTCATAAATTTCTGCCTGATATCCATTACTGGGTCAGATAACATTCTAAGAAACCCAACAAACAGAGGTGATCCCAACTGAGTCACAAGGTCTAATCTCATCTGTTCATTTTCCCAAATGACTCCTCCTTTGGGGTGCATCCTCCTAAATTTGATCAAATAAATTAGGAAGGGGAGTAAGGACTTAGAGTGGGTGGTAGTGTTACACAACATTGCATTATATTAAGAGGTGGTTCTACACTTTCAGCATCTGCTCTCTCTAATTAGCTGCAAATAAAGTGGCCAAAACATTTTAGCCTTAATAAAATGCACTTTAATGCTCCTCCACCCACCACAATCTTGATAATAAAATAAGTACCGGTACAACTTTTCTGCACTTTTGGCTTAAAAGTTCAGAAGCTATTACATTGTTAATGGATGTTTTTTATAGTTGTTAAAGAAGAAAATAAAGGTCAATGTATGACAGTTGCTGGTGAAAGTTGATATTAAATACTGCCCTAAGTTAATGGGTTTGGGTACAGGTGATGGTGTGAGAAATGTTTAAAAGGAGCAGACAATTATGACAATTGTATTCTTCAATTCTGCTTCTTTCCAGTCGTGAAAATGTTCAATAATGTACAACAAACATGTTAACATATTTGACAATCAACGATTTTCATGAAAGGAACGAATAAATAAATGAAAAAAAAAAAAAATGAAATGGGTTTAGGTAATTATTCAATATTTGTGATTAATGCAATTAATTTGAAAGAGACAGATACTAAATGGATTGCCATCAGTGCATCAAATATGTGGCTCAATGCCAGTGCAAAAATGTGTTTATAAACTTGATGCTCTGACATGTGTGGGAGGAGCTGCTGTCGAAAGTTTTTAGCCTCATCGCTGAATTGAAGCATTGACTGAACAGTAGGGACCAAAAGTTTGGACATCTTCTCATTCAAATGAAATCACGTCTACATGTCTGGGTTCTTGAGATAATTCAGAAATTCCCCTAGTACAGGGAGGTTTACCATCTACTGCAGGAACTGCGTCTGAATGACGGCCACTTTCAGCTGTACTTTTACATTCCTGTGACCCAGTTTGATAATTTGCTGACGGGCAGTAGGGAAAAACAAAATAATCGTGCAATTACAGAACCGTTTTTTATCATTGTCGCAATACCAAACACAAAATCCCAAACACAAAATAATACAATTACAATTACAGTATTCTTTATTAACAAATAACAGTAACAACTAACTACTACCTATCTAACTAAAGAACTGACTATATAGGTGTTGTAGTGTCACTTTTTGTACGTGTGTCAGCGCACTGCATGTGTAAGAGGAAGGAGTGCGCACAAGTGTGTTGGGGTGCGTGTTGATTCTTCTGCAGCGGACCTGTGCTCTCTGGTACAGACATCTTCTCAGAATATTATATATTGCCCAATAATAAACAAGACTGCAGACACTTTGTCACCTTTCCGGTAGCCATGAAGCCTGACACCCATGAAGAACGTGGGGCAGGAGGCTCCGTCTTTATTTATCTGTATATATTGTCATGGTTTGAGTTTTTGTCTTGGTTTTTGTTTTAGTTCTTGCTCTGTCTTGTTTGGTTCTGTTTCCTGTTTTATTTTGAAAGGGTTCCTGTCTTGTCATGTCTTGAGTTGTACTTCCTTTGGTCCCCATCTGCCCTGATCGTGTTCACCTGCGTCTTGTCTGCCCTGTCTGTATATAAGTCTTGTCTCTGCCTTCCTCTTGTGCTGGTCCATTAGCTTTTGTCATGGTGTTTACGTCATCCTGTCTTAGCGTCCTCGTTCCATGTCCCTCGCCACGCCACAGTGAGTTTTTGTTTTGTTTTTGTTATCCTGCTCTGCAGTGCCTTTTGTTTTGTTAATAAACCCACTAGTCTTGAACCCTTTTGGCCTCCCGTCTCTGCGTCTGGGTCCTACCGGCTCTCGAGCCCCCCTCACCCTGACATATATATCTATATACCCGGGCTGTGGCCCACCAAAGTGGGGTAGCCTAGACAGGGCACGCATTCTTACCGCCCTCCTTCTCTTCCCCAAACCCTCCTCCTTCAGTGTGTGCGTGTGTGCACGCGCATGTATGTGTGTATGTGACTGGTCTAAGGCCTGGTCTAAGCCACACCACACTGCACACTGTCTTTATTTATACAGACACGTAACTTTGCGCTGCACAAAATAGTTCCCGAACAAAACATGTAGCGATATTGATTGAAATCTAACAATGCGCATTCGTGTTGGGTGTTACGGAGTGAATGAGAACAGTAATAAACCCCCCCCCAACACAAAATCCTCATGCGGGCGGCCGTGTCACGCACTCAAGAACGCACGCAGCTTGTAATGGAAATTAATACAATGGAAATGGATAATAAGAACACAGTAAATTTGTCGTATTTCCTCACGAGACGGAAACTTGTAGAATGAGGATGTGTGTGGGTTTCTGAAACCGCGCGCGTGTGTGTGTAAGAAGAGGGAGCGCGTGCAGTGCAGAGGGAGTGAAGGAGAACTGTAATAAAAGGTTTCCGCCGGAAGCCCTTGAAGTCTGAACACAGGACTAGCAGAAAAAGTAAATTATCAGCAAAGATGAATGTGTTTAATGTGTTTCTTATACTTCCAATCACGCAGCATATGCAGAACTTAAATTAAAAAAAAAACGTGCAGTGATGCGTTGATGAGGTGATGCGGTGAAGCGATGATGCGGTTATCGTCACACCCCTACGTGACGCAAATTCTATGCCATAGTTCAGATATTTGAACTCTGGAAACAACGCCTAAAAAGCACTGTTACTAGACCGCCGCGCTCCTGGACTTCTCAACGCATGTGCACATTGACTTAATAATAAAACTGGATGCCCCTACTGTTTGTATCATTATTATTTTTTTTGGTATGAACATAACTTTACACTGACCATGCAGTATGTCATAGAAAAGCCTATCAAATGTCACCAATAAAAATATTACAGTTGATTTTTAATTTTTGTTTTTAGAAGCTCCTAATTTGTTGTGTACTTTAAATCTGCACACTTCCACTACACACTGCACTGTTCCATACGATGAACTCTTGAAGTCCAAACTCCTTCCACTGGAAGCGGGAGAATCTGTGAAAATGCATGAGGCAGGGGCCAGCGGACACCATATGCTTTTGTTGAGGCATCTGATTGGTCCGTTTATAACTTGAATAACTTGCAAAAAAGAAAAAAGAATCATTAAAAAAATAGGATTAGCAAGAAGATATTAAGAAAAACGTATCAGAGCAAAATAGGTTATTCTGAAAAATAGAATGACAGAGCAATATTTGTTTATTTCTCCATAGACATCCATGGGATTTTGGCTTCTTGGAGCCAGCAGGTACTTCACATTTAGGACGCGAGCGGGGATGGGGTCTCTCAGTTCAGTTCTCTGAACAGTCATTGGTGTCACAATTTTTGGAGTATTTTCTGAAAAGACCTTGCCTGAGGTGAAGGCAGAAACCATAACCGGCTTTAAAGGCAGCAAAATGGGTGATCAAACACTTCTGTGACCCTAAAGCACCCTGCTGTATAATTACAGAGAGATGAGTGAGGAAAATTTGCTGCCATATATTACTCGTAGCCCCCTCCCAAAACGTGTAATTGCTGGGTAATTATGAAAGAACACGTATGTGTGACTGTGTACCCAGTAAATTACAGTTTACTTGTTTGACACTGTTTATTTGGAAGCTTATGAAAAGGGCAAGGGCAGGGAATGACATTACTTATCTGATTCCCATCTCAGGTACCCTGGGCTTGACTTTTCAACACTTTCAATTTGGAGTAAATAGCATTATAAGTGATTTTACCTATTAATTTGAGAGAATTAACATATTTCAACATAACACATCTCAAAAGCGATTACATAGATTGCCATATAACTCAGTTTTAGGTCATAATTACAATGGTTGGGAGTTATCAGCTGCGTACAAAGACAGCTTCCCTTGAGTTCAAAGGTTTTACATGATAGTTGGACCAAGTTAAGTATATTGTGGTTTAACCCCTTGAGCTGTAAGGAGAATATAAATTAGAGTTTGGAAAAGCAAATTTAAAACACATAGTTTATACCATTTATTCTATGTATCTGTGTCTGTCAAACATGACAACAAAAAAACCATTAAAAAATCGAATCTATTTTTAATTCTTGATGTTATCTTAACTCTTCATTACTGAAATCAAAAACTGTGGAAAAAAATTATCCTCTGATCTTCTTTTGTGTAGTGTCTTAAAAAACAACATTTATTTAATGTTCATCTTAAGCCACAGTTTTATCTGAACGACAGAGCACCTCATATTGTCTATTCAGATAAATAAAGCTCTTCTAAAAAACAAACATTTTTTCTTGAAATTGCTGCACGGTGACCCAGTGGTTAGCGCTCTTGCCTCACAGCAAGAAGGCCCCGGTTCAATTCCTGGCTGGAAGACCTGAAACAGAACACCAATGGGGGACCTTTCTGTGTGGAGTTTGCATGTTCTCCCCGTGCATGTGAGGGTTTTCTCCGGGGACTCCGGCTTCCTCCCACCGTCCAAAAAAACAAAATGATTCATAGGTTAATCGGTTAATCTAAATTGTCCCAAGGTGTGAATGTGAGAGTGCGTGGGTGTGGGATTGTGGACAGTCTATCTTGCGACAGAATGGCGGCCTGTCCAGGGTGCCCCCTGCCTTTGCCCACAAGTGGCCAGGATTGGCTCCGGCAGCCCCGTGAAGGGAAAGGGAAGAATGAATATTTTTTTGGAGTTAAAAAAAACAAAAAAATTGTGATGAACCCATGGTTTACCCCAGCAAGTCATCTGGACACCAGACCTTCTTTACCTTTTTACTTGGGTGCATATCTGCAACGATCTTAAAGCAACTGTTTTTTCCTCACTATGAGGCGACATAGGCTACGTTCACACCGCAGGCTGAAACGACCCAATTCTAATTTTTTTGCCCCTATGCGACCTGCATCTGATCTTTTCATGACAGTCTGAACGACACAGATCCGATCTTTTCAAATGCGACCCAGGCCACTTGGGTATGTGGTCCTGAATCCGATACGTATCCGATCTTTTCAGATGCGACTGCCGTCTGACCGGCCAGGCCACATGAATCCGACCCGTACGTCATTGATACGCTACAAACTTCATAATTCTGCGTTGAAGTAGGCGGGATCGAAAACATAAACATCTACCATGGCGGACGATGCTGCTGAGACCAGTCAGTGGAAGGGAAGTGAGGTCACCGATTGGATTTATATTTGGGGTGACAGCTGACCAAACTCCAGGGCTCTCATCGCAACCGGGTGGTTTTTGAAAAAATTAACAGCGAAATGGTTGAGTGTGGTGTTGAACCTTTCCCGCAATGACTTTTTTTTTTCTCCCTTTCCAACCGTGGTCAGAAGCGCGGGGGACCCAAGGCGGATCCTCCTTCGGGCTTCACTTCCCCGTTCGGACCCTTAGATTCTCCAGAACGGGTTAATAAAAAGTCAATAGCATTTATTCTGGGGGAAGCCTTCTTTTATTACCGTTCTCCTTCCTCCCTAACACAAAACATGAATACGCACCCACACAGCCCCCCTCATTCTCTACCTCGCTGCACGCGCTCTCTCCTGTCTCTTACACACACACACACCCAAACGCAGGCGCGGCCCCAACACATACACATCCCCATTCCACAACAGTGGGTACAGACGATCCTGGCTCCAATGCCTTCTTAAAATGAGAAGATTGTAATTGTGCTGAAAATAAATGTTATAATGCAAAAAGAGCTACGCTGTTGACAAGACTGTTGTTGACATCCATTGTTAACGATAGCTACTTCCGCAAACAACGAGTGACGTAGTTCACCTTTGAGTACTCTTCTGTGGATGCGGGTCACTTCTGAGTCATTTCACGGTCAAACAGGTGATCACAAAATTCGCATTTAATTGGAAATGTGAACGGCCTTGCAAAAAGATCGGATTTTTCAAAAAATCGGAATTGAGCATTAAGCCCTGAAGTGTGAACGTAGCCTTAAAAATCTTAATTTTCTTCAAAATAAAAACAACAGTGCACCTTATAACCCAGAGCCACTACATACGGATTCATTCTGGTTGTGCTTACTGATGTTGACGCAATTTTGAGAGGAACATGACGTTTGTCAAAATATCAGTCTGTTTTTTTACAAGTTACAAAGTTTGGTTGTTATTGTAAATACGTTTAAGTGGCTAACATGTAACGGTGTCAAACTGTGCTAATTAAAGTGTGACTAACATGGTTGAGAGCTAGCATAGCCACAGGAACGTTTGTTTGAGCAGCATCAGTCTGTTTTTTTGTTTTTTTTACATGTTGCAAACAAGTTTGAGAATTACAGGTATTGTTAATACGCTAACGCAGCTAAAATGTAGCAATGTTAAATATATATTTTTAACATGTTATTAATGTGGTTTTGGAGTTACAGGTATTGTAAATATGCTATGACAGGTAAACACATCTAAAGTGGCTAACGTGTAGCGTTTCGGAAACAAACTTGAATTTCCGTGAACGCAGTTACTGAAGTCTGGCTGACTGACAGACTTATCTCTCACTCTTTTGTGTCATTAAATGCCCTTTATAGTTTGGTCCGCATTAGATATGACATATAAGTTTGAAAATATACCATTCATTCACAGTGCGCCCTGCAGTTTGGAAACTTGGGAGTAAGAATTTCATTGTGCAGTGAAACCCATTTCTTACTGCATATGACAATAAACCCTTTAAATCCTGAATCTTGAATCTGGAAAAATAGGTAATAGCAGTTGTTTTAATGGTTAGATATACCCATACGTTTAGTTCTAAATCTATTATATACATTTATGTGCCTTCCCCAAAATCACTTGTCATTCTCGGTTTCTGAACCTTCATAAGCTTTTCATTTTACTGTTGATGCCTTTTTACAGACTTATTTACTGTTTTTTCTCTTCTTTTCATATTAAAAAGCACACATCCATGTAGAAACGCTCCATATTATTCTCCTGTATCTGTAATTTTTCAGCTGACAGATTTAGAAGAAATGGCTTAAATTCCAGTAATATGACAGCAGCTTGACAGCTCTGCTGTAACTTCTCCAGAAATCATGGGAAGAAGTAACTATGGCAAGACTGCTGATAAAGTCGTATCTTATAGCTTATGAAATTACCCAAAACATTTAACTTTAATTAAAGAAAAATAAAAACACTAAAGATTTGAACAATTACATTTGTTCAGAATGAGCTTCCTTAATTACACATTTAATGCATCTTGGTGCACAGTAAATTACCTTTTTGGTACTTCTTTTGGACAGACGGTGACACCATGGATAGCACACAAGACAACCTAAATAAGGGTTTAAATTCGTTTATTTTTGTCCAAATTTGTCCAGGAAATGGTTTATTACTCGCCAGAATAATTTGTCTGGTTTGGTTTTTTCAAAACAAAACTGATCGGAAGAGTTAAAAGGGGGCAAATATGTTAGTTAATGTAGACCTTCAGACTGAAAATACCCTTACTTAAAATTCACTGACATACTAGGTAATGTAAAGACAGCATATAAAGGTTTGCTTCAAGTGTAGGATAAATTAAATTAATAGGCAGGGAGATAAGCATTGACTTTGTATAAGTCTGAGTGTCCGTGGGCAGATATGTTTGTTAGACCACTTTTGAACACTCTTTATAAACTTTTCATTTATATAAAAATCTACTCTTTTCAATTTTTAGTCATGGTAATTTCAAATTTATGAGTATTTGAAGCATATACTCTTCCATGCATAAAACTGTTCATCTTGAATAAAAGTTACTGCTGACTTAGGAGTCCTGACTCCTGTGCCTTCTCTCCTCTTTTCTCTCCTCCTTTCTGTGCCTTTACTGTCCTTCAATCCCCCTCACCATACCTCCAGACTGCCACCTCATCTGTCTCACTAAAAACTCTGAAAGCAAAGCAGCCTTCTTTCTTTTTGTGTGATGCTTTGCTCTCACCTCTTACTCATTGCTCATTTCCCTCCCCTTTTCACTTCTTGCTTGCTCTCCTTCATGCTTCTTGTACTTGGACAAAGCTTTAATTGCTTATCTAGGGAGAAATAAAAAGCCAGGTGAATGGTAATGTGTGTATGTGATATAGAGTTGCAGTGGCGTCTCTTCTATAGTTTAGTGTGGTCCCAACGTTTTGGTTTGTGTGTGAGTGACAAATGCAGATCGTTCTGCAGATGACCCATAAATACAGCAGCTTCTAATGAAGCAACTCAGTGAAATTATGGTTATGGTGGAATATAGGGAGCAAGAGAGGGAGAGGGGGTGGGAAAGAAATGTGCAGACAAATAGGTTGTGGACGATAAATTAGTTGAGAGGAGAGGCTGGACAAGAGCCAACCATAGAAAGGAGAGTTATAAAGTTCCTGGATTCATAAATATACTGAAAGAAAACTGAGATATTTCCAATGACCTAAGAGCTGTACGGGGGGGTTGACCCATACAGGTTTTTGAGTTATCTGAGCCCGTGGAGGGTCTTAGAGACGAGCAAGCACATATTAAAGGAAGTGCAGGTGTGTCATGAAGTCTCCTTGAGGCTTGTGTGCCCTGTGCCATACTCAAGGGAAATCATGAAAATCGAGCATACATTTCCAAGCATGTATGAAGTGTATCGTGAAGTATTTGTAAGGATAATGTAAACTGCATGTCCTTATGACATTTGGGTGATGCTGTCATACTGTGTCCATCCACTGCACTCTAGTTGTTTCAATAAGGAGACATCTGGAAAGTTGGATTGAAAGATTTAATTTACAGGATTTAATTGTGTAGCATAAGCAGTCAGAGGTCATTAGTGGTTGGGCTATGGGCCGGAGACATTTTGAATGCTAGTGATGACCTTGGACCAAGTGAAGAGACCCCAGTGCTCAGACACTAATGGTGGTTAAGACGGATCATGCCAAACTGAAGGCTTGGAAAACATGACAGAGCCGGGCCATTGCAATCTCATGCCAAATCAAAGACATTGGAGGAGAACAGGAAAGAGGTGGGCTGGCACAACATCTGGAATGTGGATAAAAAAACTTTATTCAATTTAAAGTCTCTGAATTTGCGTAAGGTACAGGTTTGCTAAGTTTTTACTCGGCAACTGTCATTAAATTTTAAGTTGAAAGAAAAGTAGAGAATCAATGAAAAAAATTAGTGCATAATAGCCACACTAAAACACAGGATTCTATATAGTAGCAGTTCTAATGATCAATAAACATGACTTTTAGGCTAATGTTGTGTTATGGTTTTGCATAAAAGGACAGTTTGACACAAAAATGATGTAGTGCTGTTTTCCATTATATGAGTCTCCAAAAGTTCTTGCATATTTCAGGTCTGAGTTGTTTTAGAAAGCAAATGTTTGGTCTACTGCTGACCCCATTCTGACTAGATGTTAGCCTGGGTCTCCCAGGAGAATTCCTCCCTGATTCCCTGAACTGTCTGTTGCAGGTGAAACACTAACCACTTATAAGCATTTCACACAGTTCCACTTCAAAGAAACCTGAAGTATAGGTTTAAAGCCAAGGGGGAAAAAGTGCAATAAATATATATCAGGTCTGTATGAAGAAGATAGACCAGCAGTGTTGGCTAAAACAGATTAGCTACAAGAAAAAAGAGCTTCAAGTAAAGTGTGTGTGGCTAACCACATGCGTGGGTAAGTCAGAAGAGTAAATGTGAACCTGATCAGACACTAAACAAAAAAGATCCTGACACTAAGTAGGGCCATGCTGACTTGCTAAATCGATAGGCCATAGGTCGTTGCACTAGGCCAACCTGACACTCAATTGCATTGCAGCAATGGGGGTCGCCAGGGTGATGGATGGTCCTAGTTTGTTTGTCTGGATCCACACATGTGCTTCCATCCAAGTGTGTCTTGTCAGGGTGTTATCTGAAAGTCTTAGGCAGAATGGCTGCTTACAATGGGTTTTCCTTTGCTTTCTAACCACCTAGAGCACTATCGCCTAATTGCGCATTCCTTGCTCACAGGCCTTGTGATAGACTGTCTGCTCTGTGACTGGGAGGTCGTGAGTGTAAATCTAGGCAGAGTCATACCAAAGATTCTAAAAAATGGGTCGTGGACACAGAGCGTGGCTGTGTCTACAGATCACCGCTCCCCCAAGGGAATGGGTCAAATGCGGAGAACAAATTTCACACACCTACAGTAGGTGCTTGACGGCTAATGGGACCTTAACTTTTTCATGGAGTCCGACTGCTGGAAATTAGAAATTTGAAAATCAGCTGTTTGTTTAGCTGTCCTACCCGCACACCGTTTGTGAAAAGCATTTGTGCGCGATCAGTAAGTAGCCAGTACAAGCCCCAATGACAAAAGGGCACTGTACGCCAGCATCACCTGTAAATCATAAATACATGCATTTTACGTTTGCCTTACAAATACTTCACGATACACTTACCATGCGCAGGACAATACATTCCATTTTCAGGATGTTTCTTGAGGTGGTTGTATGAGCCTCAAAGGAACTGGAAGACACTCCTGCACCAGTCAAGAGGTGAACGTTCTTGACTCTGTCAAACTCGAGGCCCGCGTGCCAAATGTGGCCCGCCATGTCATTTTATGTGGCTCGCAAGAGCATAAAAGTTTTTAATTTCCTAAAACAAAAATTGGTGTGTATTCATTTATATCTAGGGAGAATTGGACTTGAAATATCGAATTGAGCAACTATACATCAGGACTTAAACACTGTCCATATAACCTAACCTGACAGAATCAAATTTAAAAGGATTTATGCTGGAGTAACAAGCAAACATATGTTTACTATGCAACTGTAATTGTCACTTTAAAAAGTTATCTAAAAATAATTAAATTAGTTATTTAACATTAAGGAGTAGTTATGTTTATTTTTCATTACATTTAGTTACATGTATAAGTTAAATCCGGCCCTTTGAGGACAGCCACTATGCTGATGTGGCCCTCCGTGAAAATGTGTTTGACACCCCTCCTCTAGGTCATTCAATTCAATTTTTTTTCTATAGCCCAATATTACAACAATAGTCAACTCAATGGACTTCAAACCAGTAGCGTTGTAATAAAGTTGAATCATGAAAACATAAAGTCATATAATTCAATAGGTGGTGGCTAAACTACACTAAACAGACTCAACTAAACTGGGCATCCCTGCCCTTAGACCCTTCTTTGTGGTAAGGAAAAACGCTTAAAAAAATGGATTCCGGAAAAAAAAAGGAAACATGCCCACATGAAGGAGGGATCCTCACAAGGACAGATAGACGATGTACCGCCTCATAGTTTGGCCTGGAGAACTCAAAAACCTGAAGCACCAGTACGGGCCAATCCCCTGTGCGGGTGTATGTGGCTAAAACTTTAGCTTGTGCTTTTTCACTCATCAATTTGCTAATAATACACTAACAAGTACAACTCAAAGACCTACACGGATCTATTTGTCTGCATCAGAATGGAGCGCAGCAGGAAGCTTGTGGCCCACTAATTGTAGTTTGTAACAAATACAATAATTTTCAAACTGCTTTTTTTTGTCTGATCCTGATTCACAGCGATTTTCATTCTGAAATACTCAGAAATGCTATTTTAATCTCCATTTCCTTTACATATGTCCTCCATAATCAGAAACATACCAGAAGATCATGTTTCTGATTCATCAGAATGGGTCTTTAAAGACCCACTAATGGGAGAGTGTGTAAATAGATGGATGGTGGGAAGAGGAAGCAGACTGATTTGGAGTAAAAACTGCATATTAATTAAAGGACTACTAGGAATCTTTCTAAAATAGTTTAAAGGATGATCAGGGTGGGACTTTCAGTAGTTAATCAAAGTTTTTGAAAAAGCAATGAAAACTATTTGAACAACTTGTAACTATATTCCAACGTTTTTAGTTGTGCCTACTTCAGGCTTTTGAAAGTTTCTGGTGACATCTTGAGAGTTGCACATCTGCCTCCACCTTTCATTTAGGAACAATGAACGTAATGCAGGGCTGCTGATTTAGGCTGTCTGCCATGCACTTTCTCCTTTTTTTTACTTTTCTCCTTCTGTCCTACTACTTTCTTCCCCCTATCTATCATGTTAGGCACCCTCTGCCTTTTTCTGCCCTTCCACCCATCTCCAACCTTTGTGTTGATCTGCGAGCTGGCCTCTCCCATGGCCCATCTTTCTAGTTTTCTGCACACACCCCCACTCACACCCCGTGTCTGTCTGAACAGTTTCATTGTTGTATCAATCAAATTCAAAGTAAAAGATTGCAGTTGGTCCCTGTCCTCTCATCTACTTCCTAGTTTATGGCTTGTAATACCTCTCCTCTTTCCTGCTTTGTCTCTCACCCTCTTTTCTCCTGTTTTTCTGTCTGCGGATGTTTATATGGGTGCAATTATGCACGTGTCTTTGGCACAAAACTGTAATTGCAGAGGAAAGAATGGAAATGAACACTTTGCCGCCCCTTCTTTAAGGCTGTTCACAGCCTGTTTTGCATTGCAGTCCAATGTGTACTTAAAGGCAATATGCTTGGCAGTGTGCACTCTAAATAGCTGTAAGCTTTAGCTAAATCTGTACTCAGGGCATGATGTCAGAACAGGCTGTAATGATGTGTGGGCAGACCTATGCCAGCACATTAGTAAATGCATGTAAACCAACAAAAAGTGGTAAAATGTTGTGGAAAAAAAAATTGCACTTCCTTAATTTAGGAAGAAAAAGTTGTGCGTTTTAATTTGTTTATCTCTGTCTTTGTGTCATTTGCTTGTTTGTTAGCAACTCCCAGAGCTGCTGGGCTCTTTGATTCATTTTAGTTGTTTTTTTCACTAACAGAGGGAAACACAAGCTTTTTTTGTAATGATTCAATGGGAAATTATTTACAAAAAAAAATAAAGGATTTGCTCTTACACAGATGCTGAATTAGGTTCATTTGAATAAAGCTACTATGTGCAATCGGATTGGTAATAATTAAAGAGGTTTCAGTTTAAGGAATGTGGATCAGCTCCTGTTAGGAAAAAAAGATATAACAACCTTTCTAATCATCACTTAGAAAATACCTTGACATCAAAGTCTCACTCTGTTCATCTCTGATTTCTAAAGCGTTCCAAGTTATCTTGTAATAATGATCATGCCATTTTTAACCAAAATTAAAAAATCTGTGTCATTTTCTAGGACATAGTTTCTCCTGAGCACCAGTAGTTCATCAGAGTTTCCTCTGAGTTATGGGCAGGGCTGCTGTGGCGGAGTAAACCTGCACTGTAAACCTGATTTCCCATCATCCCTATAGTTACACTCTCTCCTGTTAGCTTACAGGACAAACAAAAATGGCGAGCAATACTGGAGCTATCCAGCCGTACAGTTTTGAGCCAAAGGCCAGCTCAGACGAGGAAAACGAAGACGTACATGGATCTAGTCTTCTGCAAGTGGATGCATCAGAATGAAACAGGGCAGGGAGCTGGTGACCTGCGTGATATAATCTGTACATAACAACTACAATATTTTGTTTGTCTGCTCCTGATTCACAACGATTTCAACAAAGAAGAACTCAGAGACGCAAACCTTATTCTAAATTTTCTTTATATATGTCCACCATGAGAAAAATGCAACAAGAATTTATTAAAAACACAAAAAACACAATTTTCATTGTAGCAGGTCTTTAAATAACACATAGTTTCTGTTTTACCAATGTAACACAAAGTTGAAAAGTGTGCACTTTATGGTATCCATTGTGGACTGCAGCTGCAAACTGAGTCAAAGTAGTGTTTGGTGAAAGAATTTCATAAGATTTACAAACCTGCAGCATTTGTATCCATATTAATATGCACTTATATGTCTTGTTTCTGTTGAAGATATTTTACATGAAATATATAAAATGCATTAAATGAATTTGGAAAGAAGATTCCTTCTTGGAGCTTTCCAGGTCCCAGAACACACTCTGTATATTCGCATTTACTGTTTTCTTGATCATGTGAAAAACTATCTGTGATGCAGCGGGAGCCATGGACTGGGGCTGAACACAGAAAATGAAGAATTTTCCACATACACAGATCAGAAGCAGCTGCTGCTCTAAACTTCCATCTGTGTATACAACAGATGCTTTAGGCTCAGTACACCTCTTTAGCTCACCTGCATTTTGGACGCTCAATTCAAATGTGCCAAAATGAAAGGCAATCAGACCGTAAAGTGCACAAACACCATGTTTCTCTAAAAAGGTTTTCCAGATTTCTGTCACCTTAAAATGGTGAAAAACATAGTCTAAGCAAGGATCTATTGTGACTTTTCTAACACCAAATCTGTTTGTCTTATATTCCATTGCAGAGCTCCACAGTACATCATGTGGGAATCCTGGTGTCCCACCTAAAGCATTACTAAGCGGCAGCGGTCGTTTTGCAGTAGGAGACCGCGTGCAGTACAGCTGCGTCCCTGGTTACGTCTTGGATGGCCACGCCACGCTCACCTGCATCACCAATGCAGGAAACATTGCCGTTTGGGACTTTCCTGCCCCTATCTGTCGAGGTACAAACCTATAAAATATGTGGTGTTTGCATGAATTTAGATGAAGAGTTTTAGTCATAAATTTAAAAAGAAATTAATTTTGTCACTTTTAATGCAGAATATATAAGTAAAATACCTGCAGTTAATCTTTTTTTTCCACTTTACATTAAACCTGTTTTAAATAATTTTTTGATAAGGCAATATTTGGAATTTCAGACTAAAACTCTTCATTTATTTCGTATATTAATGCGAGGAAGACAGACAGACAGACAGACTGACTGTGTGTTTGTATTTACGTCTGTGGTGTTTCACTACCCCGATCAAAAGTGTGTGTCAAACAGCCAGATGTGAGCCATCCCTCCAGAACTTTCTTAAGATTTTGCTGGATTATATGCCTAAAATGTTTCAGTAAAACCTAGGAGATGTCTTAAAGACCCACTTTGATGGAATTTGTTTTTTAACATGCTCTTGTCGAATTTGTCTGATGATGGAGGACATATATTAAGAAAATTAAGCTTAAACTAACATTTTTACATCTTTTTTTTTAAGTTGTGTAGAATCTGGAGCAGACCCAGAAAACGCAGTTTAAAAAAGAAAAAGGTTTTTGTTACGTAGAAAATGCCCTCGCCAGGCCATTCTGATGAATCCACTTGTAGACGACTAGATCCATTTACGTCTTTGTACATGCATAAACTATGTCCTGGAAAACTGGAGATTTTTTTTTTGGCTTGTTTAAAAACTCGATCAAAAGAGGATCGAAGTGGGACTTTAAGGCTGTAACTGTTTTTTTCTAGGTAATTTTATCCTTTTGGTTACAGCTTCAGTAGCAAGTACTGACCATTGGGTGCACTGGATTATAGGGCACAGTTTCAGTTAGTGCCTTTTTAACACATACAAAATGCCCACCGGGTTTTAAGGCGCGGGCACGTTAAAACAAACCGGTAATACATGCATGCTAGTGTGTATTTAAAAAATTTGTCGTTTATCAATTTTTTTAAGTCACCATCAGCATCCAAAATCCATCAAAATCCTCATCTTCTGTATCTGAAATGAACAGCCGGCCTAAATTTCTATCAAACACGCCAGCTTCCCTTTCGTCATGATCAGAGTGCGTCTTGTTGCCGTGCAGTTCCTCATGAATGATGCTGGATTTTGCAAAAGCTCAAAGAACAGTGGAAGCAGACATGTTAGCCCAAGCATCTACAATCCATTCACAAACTGGGGCGTAACTCGCCCAGTGCTGCCTCCCAGTCTTAGTGAAAGTGTCCACCATTCGACAGTGTGACTGTGTGTATATCAAAAGCGAGCGGCACCTCGTCCATGTTGATTATGTGTCTGGGCTGGATCTGTTTGTCGGAAATCTTTTCACTGCAGTAGGAGCAGAAGATGGACAGCTTTTCGTTGTAATCTGCTGGAAGTTGCTGCGCGACAGTAGTCCTTGCCCGGATGGAAAGATGGCACTGTTTCATACAACGAAACAAGACGGACCTCCTTAAAATGTTACATTGTCATTTTCTCTGCTAGCGTTACTGCCTTCAGTCGAACGTTGACTGTAAAGACGCTTCCTGCGAACCATGGATACATAAATCAGGAACTTGCAGCTTCTCGATTCCCATGTTCCTCTGCGTAGCTGATAGCTTGCAGTTTAAACTGTGCTTCAGAAGTCTCTTTTCAGGTTGCATATTCAGTGTTACCAAAACGATGTTGCTCTGCATAATGCCCATACCTGCACATTGTACTATTCAGGGGTGTGTCTTATTTCACGTCTTCACTTCCTTCCTTACCGTTCTAATTCTGTCTTCTGCTACGTCCTCTTTACAGAAGTCCCACAACAACACATTATGGGCATCGCACATCACATACACCATGTGTATGTATGGAGAAAATGTACAACTTTTAAGTGCGCCTTAAGGTTGTGAAAACAAATACTTTTTTGTCTAATTTTGTCCATTATTTTTTAAAGTGAATACCTTCATTTTATTTTACAAAATCAAATGAAATTACTATAAAATACATACAGTTTTCTGTATGAAACATAAAATGAGACAGGTTTTCACTTCTGCCCATGTTCAATAGCATTAGGCTAGAAACATCCCTAAAAATGAGTTTTCATCAGTTCTCAAAATCTGTCTTTATGGGATGGACATCTCTTCCTTTGGTCTGTCACCTAAATCCGGCATGTACACCTGCTAAGTGACCTGAATTGCCATTTGCAGAGACCATGACTCCATTAAGGAATATTGAATTTATCTGTTACCCCCTAAATGTATCCTGCTTGTAGATCTAACAATGAACTTGGAGTCAGTCAACCTGAAGAGAAATCTTCAAACACACAAGAAAAGCCACTCTAAACACTACTCTGCTATGAGAGAGTGGGTGGAACCAGAACATTGGACCAGGACAGTCTTAGGGACAATTACTTCATGGTGTGTGAGCTTCTAAGGGGCCCAACTGCATTAAAACGGCTCAGATGAAAAGAAAAGAAGCAAGTCATATCTTGGAACCACTGAAAGCTCAGAGGATACAGATTGGCACAGCACAGAACCTCTAAAAGATTTCTGTCGCATCTGCTCCCTGAGTCAAAGTCAGAGAAGTCAGCATCAAATATTTGGAGGACTCTGTCAACAAGGTTAAAGGATCCAGACTGGAATCACTTCCGCCACAGGGGATAGATGTATAACCTCAACAGCAGGACCAACCAGATAAAGCTACCAAAATGCAATTCAGGCCTGGAACGGCCAATTTGATTTCAGGTTGAAACGTACTTTGTAAAAAATGGATGTTTGCTGCATTCAAAGAAAAGCTGGCTGCAGGCATGAAGTTAGTGATGGGGAAGACATCAGAATCTGACTGGTGGTCTGACATCCAGTAGTGATGGTCGATACCCTATGTAAGATCTGATACGATATCGATTACTTCATGAATACATTATTCACCACCAATTAGCAATACTAATTACTTTTTCTCAAGCATATTATTTGTTATCCTGAAAACAAATACCATCAAAAGCAGTTCAGGTAGCATTCTTAATAAGCAAAATGCAAAACTGTTCTTTCTAAAACCACCTACCCATGCTGTGCTTTGTTGTTGCTTATGGTATTATTTTCCGTGTAGCAGTCTTTCCAGGGTTCAGTGTCAGTAAAGCGGAGTTTAATATGTAAAATAAGGAGCTCAGAGACACGTTTGGGTGTAGACAATCGCTGCAGCCTTTATTCTCCTTTTCATTCACTTTTTCTGAAGTTCATTTGTCTCATTACGTCATGAACCTGTCATCCCAACACCAATGCGGAAGTAAACAGTGTTACAAACGCCCCCTCCTGCAGATGAAATGTCCCGTTTCAGCATAAAACAATAAAGAGGAATGAAAATAGTGTTTTATATTAGCTTTGGAACGTTGAAAATGCCAAAAAAAAGTGCTCCTCCTTTTGTGTGACGGAAGCGTCACACAGACGTAGAGTCTGGTCTTTGGTGGAGAAAGGATTCAAGCGAACAGCTGCAGGGACACCGACGACGGCTTCATCAGGCTGCAGAGATCCTGCAAACCAACCATCAATAAATAAAACTTTAATGAATCGTAAATCAAACAAATGACCTTCCAGACATTTGGAATGTTATCAATAAACATTCAGCTCACCTGTTCAACAAGGTTTAGTCGGTCTGCTCTGCTGCTGCACGGCGTTCACCTGCTGCTCTGCATGCTAACTTCCACTGTAATCTCCTAAAATTACGACTTTTTTTCTCCTAAATTTACGAGTTTTTATCTCCTAAATTTACGAGTTTTTATCTCCTAAACTTACGAGATAAAATCTCGTAATTTTACTTTTTTTTTTTTTGGTGGCTCTAATTTTTTTTTTTTGGTGGCCCTAATACTCCGTCGTAATTTAGCAGAAAAAATGAACATTTAACTTTTAATATTAATCTTTTCTTTGAGTAAATTTGCTTCAGCAGATTATCGTGTTGCAAAGAGTTTCTTATTTTTAAGAAGTCATGTGTGCTTTTGTCTAAACTAAAAATGTATTATGAAAGCAAAGAAAAGAGATTTCGAAAGTAAACATTTAATATTTTTATCTACAACTTTAAAAGTTCTGTTTTTAAAACTGAACATTTTGTTTGCAATTAAAGACATTTTGATTTTAAAACTGTGACTTTTGTGGTGGCAGAAATATCATTTCGTCCAGATATGAGGTCAAATAGTCTAACTCCAAAGTTGCAAAAACTTCCTGAGTTAGGTCAAATCATTACATCTCAATGCTGAGAGGAATATTGTAGAACTCTTTAATACTTTAAAACCACAGAGTCAATTGTTACTTTTAACAACTGAAAATGAACCCATGATAATGTTGTAATATTTCAACTTCTGTTATCTGACATTACTTGAATTACTTGTTGGCTTTTGTTTACCCATAATCCAATTTGGGTCAGACATTTGATGAATAAAGGGACATGTTAGTTAAAAAAAATAACTTCAAAGAACAGAAATGTGATGAAATAATCTAATATACAGAGCACATCTAAAACTAATATGAAGTTATTATTAAAATTTGGATTTACCTTACAGCATTCAGCTGCTCAATAATATGGAATTTGTCACACATTAAGGGAAAAGAAATCACTATGGGACTGAATTTAGAAAGAAAGAAGCATGTTGAACCTATAAGACTGACAAATATGGATAAAAACATTGGATTGATTGTGTTCAGTAAAGTTTATGTTTGGGTTTCTACACATTTCCAAAAATAGCTTTTCAACCACTAACTTGTACAGGGCACGGACGTGGCGTGCACAACATTTGACGATTGTAGACCTCTCAGCGAGCCCGTAGGGTGAAAGTGTTAACGCAAATGTTTTTCTGCATTCTGCAATAAAAGGTTAAACTGCCTGTCAGGGTAAGTAAGGGTGAAGTAGGTGAGACTTAGGTGTGTCGTACGGATTTTTCAGTTTTTGTGTGGACATCCTACAGGCACTTGTGTATGACATGTACACCCCATTCCTTCGGCATTTGTGCGGACAGTAAGGAGCTAGTACACGCACCACAGTGATGACAACAGTGGGCGCCATAAAACATCATCACCCATACGTCGTAACCCTTGTGTTATCCTAGGCACTTTACCATTGGGAGTTGGGTCATCTAGACCCACTAGACAGTGCACTGAACCTTTTTTCTTTAATGATTTGTGATCCTTACTGGTGTCCATGGATTACATGAAATCTTTCCACCTTTATCCACCTTTGTCATGGTAGGGAGAACACGTCAATGTAAGGGCGGGGTCATCCAAGATAGCTCAAGTGTTAAGTGTGTGTTACGTACATTATCCTTACAAATACTTCTCGATACACTTACCACACGTACGACAATTGTACAATGCCGTTCTTATGGCATCCCTTAAGGTAGCCACACAAACCTGAAGGGAACTCAAGACACACATGCACTCACCGTAACAGATGCAGCCATACCTGTCTACGACCCTCCATGGACCCAGACAACCTAAAAACCTGCAGCACCCTTTAAGGTCAGCTCCCAAATAGGTGTATGTGACTAAGTCAAAAGGCAAGGGATAACGAATAACTAATCACTTAACTTCGTTTTTAAAGGTTTTTCTTTCTAAAGAGACTTTTCAAAGTGCAGTTTTCACAATAATGCTTCACCTTTTGTTTAAAACAAAAGCTAAGTCAAATGCAAACAGCAGTGTGTTAAACCAAGTCTCATTATAGCTTACTGTGCAGCATTGGTGCCTTGGCGAGAAAGAAAAGGTAAGCAAAGGAAAGTGAGCCAGGCTGTCAGCAGAAGATTAGCCAGGTCTCTGTCACATCGTCAGGAAGGCTAAGAGGAGCTAAGCTACTAATATGTTCCCACTAACTGCAAGCAGACATACACAACTATTCACACCTACTCTTTCCTGCTATCATAAGCACACACATGGATAAAATTAAACACCCACTCAAAGGAAATGAATAAAAAAATCATGCAGAGTTGTAGAGACTGCTGTTTCAGCTTGTGTGTACGCCTGGTGACACCTGGGGGTATTCATTCCCCATGTAATAGCTTTCTATCAATTATTTAGTCATGCAATCAAATGACTAGAGATGCATTGCTTTTAGCAATGGCTATGGAAATGTTCTTTTTTTCTGTCTTTTTTCGTGTGTGAATTTATGTGTCATTAATCTTGTCGCTTTATATTATACGCTTATAAGCACTTTAAGCGTATAATATAAAGCAAATATAAAGAAAAATTATAAACAGTGTTTGAAATAAGAATGTACATTCTACTCCAATTTTTCTTACATCTTTATAATTAAAAGTTCCCAGAGATTAGCTATATGTTAATCCAATGCTGCCACACACTCTGTGGAATAGTGTCCCATTCTCTATTTGTTGCACAGAAACAAAGTTGGTTGTGTTGGTCACCCAACGAACAAGACACCCAAGCTGATTCAACAAGTGGCAATTGGATTTGTCTAGGTTGTAGTATTGCCATTGGGGTGTCAGTAACCCTTGCAGCTTGTCTCTGACACCCCACGTTTTCTACAATTGGCCTTCAGTTAGGAGAGGGTTCTAGGGTTCACTCCAAACAATGCTATAATTTGGTAGAGCACCAGCTTGAAATTTCTTTTACTCTTTGATCAGTCAAATGTATCAGGACATTTCTAGCAGCAGAAACCTATTGACCGCTGAAACAGGGCCCATGCTCACAGATCCTGTTAGACGGGTTCCAGTTAGGCATCCGATTGGTAAAAGATTTATATATTTTTTTGTAAAGAAAACTCATTTATTGAGACTTCCTGATCGTCTTTTAAATGCCTGTCTCTCACAAATGTGGTATATTTTTTAGGAAAATAAACAAGGTTTTACTCTGTAAGAAAGAAAGAAAATCTACCAAAGATATACAGTGTATTTTGTGTACTTTTTTTTTTTTGCAATGCTCGTCTTTATGTTTTTATTTACTTTGATTCAGCGTTTCTTAAAAATAATTATATGGAGAAGGACATTGCCTACTTGGACTGGGTAGTCCAACTAAAAAAAACAGAACTATGAAAAAAAGCACATTTTTGTCAGATATAATGGAGCTTTGGTTATTAAAAAGTTATACTTATAAGTGATATAAGTATTTAAAAAAAAGCTTTGGATCTTCTTGATTCCATTACAGTTGTGTTCCTGTCATGACAGGAAGGTTTGAAAGGGAAAGTCATCATTTCCCAGGTTTTTGTGGACACATTTGTGGGGTTGGTCTTTGTTGGGATTCTGCTGTTTTGGTTCAGAATAAAAAGTTAACAAAAACAACATGTCAGTTCTAATAAAATGTCACCATGATTTTACAAATGAGGTGCATTCTTATGAATACTCAATGCTGTTTTTTATTGTTGTTGATGTATGTATAGGAGACTGGCAGTGTTGTAAAATAAAAGGAAAATGTATTTTTCTGTTGAATAGGTGATCTGCTGTGAAGGATTGGGGATTTCAGGTGGCGCTGTTGATTGACAGCGAGCATGTATTGCATGAATTGCTTGGAATGAGTGCAAGTTTGCAATAAACACTAGAGCATTAGACTGAAAGGGAGAAAGAGTGCAGTTTAAGAGATGGACAAACGAGAAGGAGAGGAAGTAGTGGCTTATTGTTGGAAAAAAGCAATAACGTGTGCTGACGAAATCTGAAATTAGACTAGCTCTGAAAAGGAAATGAAATAAGTGTGTGTGTGGTTGTTTGTGTGTAGTCAGCATAACAAGATGGAGGTTTTTGTTGCTTGGGTGAATGTTTGCGATTGTGTGTTCACAGGGTGAATAAATCAGTGCTTCACCTGATTGGACTAATAGTGCTGCCACGAGATTTTGTCATAAATAAAACACTAAACATGTTAACAAAAGCACAAAAATGTAATTCCATTGAGTTGTGTTTTCTAAATAGTACCAACTAAATTTTAGTTAAAGAAAAAAATTACAGGGATGCAGAATATTTTATAGCACTTTTAGAAATAAAATAATAACTTGTATAAAGCTTTGTATTTTGACTGTTGAAATTGACTGTTTAACCCTTGTGCTATCTTAGATGACCCGACCCCTTACATTGACGTGTTCTCCCTACCATGACAAAGGTGGATAAAGGTGGAAAGATTTCATGTAATCCATGGACACCAGTGAAGATCACAAATCATTGAAGAAAAAATGTTCAGCGCACTGTTTAGTGGGTCTAGATAACCCAACTCCCAACGTTAAAGTGCCTAGGATAGCACAAGGGTTACGAAAACTGGACCAGGTTAGTGTTGTCACCCATAGAAAAGGGCTTACTTCGCCGCCATGTTGAAGCCAGATGACATCAGTAAGCAATGATTGGTTCGATTTGATATGAGTCATTATTTCTATGGCATCCACATTTGGCAGTCAGAAGGGAACTTGTCGGAAGTCCACACTCCTACCACTTGAAAGCAAGCTCGGGGGAATCTGTCAATCAAAGGTTCTGAACATTAGACACAAGATCACATACTTTCATTGAGGCATCCAATTGGCCAGTTTATAATTTGATTAACTTGCACTACAGAAACAACATAAACAATAGGATTGACAAGAACATTATCTTTATAAAAAGGATGCTTATTCTGACAAATAGAATGACTTTTAATTTCTCAAAAAAAATCTAAGGGATTTTGGCTTCTTGGAACAAGCGGGTACTTCTTATTTGGAACATGAGGGGGGAGGAGTCACTTAGTCCAGTTCTCATGTATAGACAAGGATTCATATAGAAGGGGTAATTAGATTTGATAATGTTTGAACAATTGTTTTATATCACTGGCTATCCATGGCTAAAAAACAACAACACTGTGATGTATTGAAACATCTTCTGTTTGCAGGTTGCTGAAAAAAATGTGATTGGTCTTTTAGTAAAACTCTGGCTAACCAACAAATTACTCAAATGCTTTAATGTCTTTAACACAAATGCAAAACCAACTGAAAGCGCATTTTTGTAAGTCAATAACCTAATGAATACATTTAGCTGCAATTGGCTTTTTGTTTAATTCAACACATGTATAATATTACTTCATATTAAGACCAAAGTCACTGTATAATACAGCTTCTAAAGAAATGAGACTCCTTTGCTGGAGTATTTAGAAAACAAGAATCCTTGCTTCTGTTTGTCTAAGCAGCCCTGCTTTATATTTTTGGTCCAAGACTTGTATCATGTAAGCTTAAACTTCCGTTAACCATTGTCAACATTCAGGGATGCATTTGAAGTACATTGTCGTGATGATTTAACTCGTGAAATCCAAAAGGAAACGGGCTCAAATGTCTGAACAATGTGTCGATTGTCAGTTGTCGATTTAACAATAAATATCTATCACTCAGCCTTTAATTATAAAGTTAAAGTCCCATTAGCTGTCACACACCTTGGTGTGTGAAATTTGTTCTCCACATTTGACCCACCCCCTAGGGGAGCGGTGATCTGCAGACACAGCTGCGCTGGGGACCCATTTAACCCCCCCAAACCAACCCCTTAATGCTGAGTGTCAAGCAGGGAGGCATTGGGTCCCATCTTTAGAGTCTTTGTTATGACTCGGCCTGGATTTGAACTCACAACCTTCCAGGTGAACACTCTTCCACTAGGCCACCATGGAATTGACACGAAACACAAGTTTGTTCAAAACTTTAAAACCCCCATTACTGCTGCGGGTTATTTCACTTCTGAAGACTTTGTTGTTTTAAATGATTGGCTTTCTTTGTGCTTAACTCCAGAATTAATATTTCATGAGGCTGAAGTCAGTTGAATGTGTAGAGATAATAAGCTTTTCTTAGCTTTCATTGACCCTGAGGTTTTATTATCTCGGGATTTCAGCTATGTTTATGAATCACTCTTTATTGATTTATTTTTTTACTTTCCCACTCATACCGTTTGACAGTTATTAGTTATTGTTCACATTGATGAATTAGTCAATCTTTTTTAAACAGGTGAATTGTTTTTTTCAGAGATCAGTAAAGTCAAATTTGTCCTGTAGACCAAAGCCTGTATAATAATTGTTTGCTCGTACCATCTTGGTCGTTGGGCTTTGTTGACCCAATCAAAGTTGTTCGCTGTACGTATCGCACATGTGAAGCTGTTATACGATTGCTATAAAGCTACTAAAAAAAACTCAGCCCAAGACCTACTCATTGCAGCTCTTCCTGGATAAAAAGCTGTTATATGGGAACCCTTTACATGTATTAGGGGGAGGGGAAAACATCGCAATATTTCTGGTGATACTTGTATCGATTTAAAATGCCATCAAGGCTGTACTTAATTAATTATTTGAGTCTTGTTTTCAACTTAAACTCCCAAACCCAGCTCTACACCACACAAAACAACTTCAAGACCTCAGTGAGAAGCAGCTCGTGTTAAAAAATGCAGTCATCCTTTCGGTTTTTGTTGTTATGAGACATGCACTACCTATTATATTATTATATACTGGAACATACATTGTTGTGCAAATCGGACTATGTTGACTGTTCCCTGCAAAAACAAATATATCTTAATTTACCCAAAAAAAGCACTATGAATTTGCTTGAGTAAAAGTAACTTGCATATAAGATACAGTTGCAGTGCTTAATGATGTAGTCATTAAATAAAATTAATTTTACAATGTATTGCCATGAAATTCGTATTAATAGTAGATTAATAATAGATTTTTTCTAAGTTGAAATCTTTATAAGAAATATTGAAAAAATATTTCAGGTATGTATCATATCGTACATGTGTCACATCGCTCGACTCTTGTTGATACATACCCCTAATATTTATCATTCACAGAAACTGTCAACCATTAAAATAAGAATATCTTATTTCCACCTTTAGATTGTTAAACAGAAGGCCGTGTGCTGGCTGGATAATTATTAGGACTTCTATGTCCTCTGAACTTGCTAAAACACTGGAACAACTTCTACCTCTAACGTCAGAAATAAATTACAATTGTATCTTTTTTAGGTAACGCTTCCTTTTACAGTACAGTACTTACAGTGTACTTAAGTGGTATTTACATGGTACTTATAGTGTAACTACTGGGTACTTTCAGGGTACTTACATGGTACTTTTTATGGAATTTACTGGGTACTTACAGTGTGTTTACATGGTACTTTCTATGGGACTTTACTGGGTACTTACATGGTACTTTTTGTGTCTACTCTGTACTTACATGGTACTTACTGTGTATTTATATGGTACAATTTGGTTCATACCTATGTGGTACATACTGGGTATTTATAATATTCTTACTGGGTATTTACATGTTGTGCAAAGGTGTCTTTTATGGTACTTACCACATGTAAGAAGAAGGTAAGTACAAATAAAGTACTTTGACCTTTAGGTCTGCACTCGCTGCATGTTTCATGGTATTTACCATGAATTTACCACAGAAACTACCCCTTAAGTACACTGAAACTGTAACTGTAAAAGAAAGTCAGCCCTATTTCCACTCAACTACATGGTACTTTCATTCCTAAATACTGGGTATGTTCACTTGAATATTACTTGGTACTTACCCCTTAAGTACAATGAAACTGTAACTGTAAAAGAAAGTCAGCCCTATTTCCACTCTATTACATGGTACTTTCAGTAGTAAATGCTGGGTATGTTCACTTGAATATTACTTGGCACATACCCCTTAAGTACAATGAAACTGTAACTGTAAAAGAAAGTCAGCCCTATTTCCACTCTATTACATGGTACTTTCAGTAGTAAATGCTGGGTATGTACACGTATTACCATCCCGTACAGTGTACATACACACTTGGTCTTCTGACCTCACCACATGAGACAATGCTAACCTGTTGGTAAGGGTAAAGTAACTACATTGTAAAAACATATTCTGGCCTGATTACTTCTTGTTACATGAGGCAAGTTTAAAGAGAAACAAGACAGCAGTGAAAACAACAATCTTTAATATGATACATGTCTGCAGCATACAAAGTGTCATCACAATAAAATAGGTTTTAAGTACAAAACAGTGCAAAGGAGAATTCTAAAAAACACATTATTGGCCTGAGGGTCGTGCTTTTTGTCCATCAAAATTCTTTCAGCAGAGTTTGGTAACGGTGCAGGACTTCTTCAGGGTTTGTAACTGCAAGAAAATTCACAATATGAGCTGAAGTGAACATAAAAAGCAGAACGACTTTGATGAAGTACAAAATATATTTTACTTATTTAATCATTTCTGTAATGAGTTTGATAAATTTCTGTGAATTATTTTTCGCTTTGACTGTAATGCTTGAAATTAATCAATTATCCTCATTTATGAACATGACAATAAATTATTCACAACTTTATATTTTAGTTACATAAACAAGAACAACAAATAAGAAATCAAAGAAAAAAAATCAAAATTGCCATAAAAAAATCTAATTTGTTTAGACAAAGAATGACAAAAGCAATGTTTTAATTGCCAATTGCTGTGTGTATTTCTTCTTTATAAATATTATTCGCACCTACAATTTGCATTAGCATGAAAAACATTGCAGTGTAAAAGAAAAGGAAAAAAGAAATAAATAGGCAATTTCAAATTCAACACAGTTATTCACAAAAATATGTTTTAATTTTCAAACAGTTACATTCACTGTGTTGGGTGGTATTGTTGTCTCTATCATATTTGAAAATAAATAAATAAAAATAAAATAAAAACGGCGAAAGAAAAGAAAATGGGGAAAATGCAGTTAAACTCTTCATTAATGTAAATAATATGTCCACTTGGTGGATTTAACTTACTTTAGCTTACTCTCCTGTGGATTCGTCTGGAATGTCTTCTTCACCACAGCTGATCTAAAGCGGTAAAAAGACGGAAGTACGTCATCATTATTTTAAATAAACGCCTTTCTTTGATTTTCCCAGAAAGACGTGCGCTCAGTCAACGAGCACAGAACAACAGACTTTATCATTTAGGCTACGTGCTTGTTTTACAGGTGCCTCTCTCCTGGTAAGTAACAACAATGTTTGTAGATTTTCATTACAAACTTTGAAAATGTATACATGAAATAACTGAAATTATTGGAGTAAGGTAGACATGCTCTTACGTCACGTTTCAAACACAGAGATAGTGGCTTGAAATCACGAGGTTAGCTTCTTTATAAAGTTTGATCAGTTTAAATATTTACATGTAATTTATCCAATATTTTAAAAAAACAAAAACACTGGTTTACCTGCCAGATGAAGAGAAATTCAAACTGTTGCGCGCGCCTCGAGGCTCTCCGGATTAATCTGCACGTTCACTTTGGGGGTAGTTGTGCTGCATTCAAGTGCGCTGGGAATTTGCAACGTTACTTGCCCCGACCTAGTTAACAAAAACACACACTCGGGGTGTTTTTAGTATTAAAAGTAAATATTTAGCCTTGTTGTTTTACATATTTTCCTGACATTATATAATATATATTAAAACAAGTTCATTTTTAGAACAATATTTAAAAAAAAGTTAAGTTTTGAATAATTTATTATCATGTTTTTAAATGAGGATAATTGATTAATTTCAAGCATTACAGTCAAAGCGATAAAAAAATCATAGAGATTTATCAAACTCATTACAGAAATGATTAAATAAGTAAAATATATTTTGTACTTCATCAAAGTCGTTCTGCTTTTTATGTTCACTTGAGCTCATATTGTGAATTTTCTTGCAGTTACAAACCCTGAAGAAGTCCTGCACCGTTACCAAACTCTGCTGAAAGAATTTTGATGGACAAAAAGCACGACCCTCAGGCCAATAGTGTGTTTTTTAGAATTCTCCTTTGCACTGTTTTGTACTTAAAACCTATTTCATTGTGATGACACTTTGTATGCTGCAGACATGTATCATATTAAAGATTGTTGTTTTCACTGCTGTCTTGTTTCTCTTTAAACTTGCCTCATGTTACAAGAAGTAATCAGGCCAGAATATGTTTTTACAATGTAGTTACTTTACCCTTACCAACAGGTTAGCATTGTCTCATGTGGTGAGGTCAGAAGACCAAGTGTGTATGTACACTGTACGGGAAGGTAATACGTGTACATACCCAGCATTTACTACTGAAAGTACCATGTAATAGAGTGGAAATAGGGCTGACTTTCTTTTACAGTTACAGTTTCATTGTACTTAAGGGGTAAGTACCAAGTAATATTCAAGTGAACATACCCAGCATTTACTACTGAAAGTACCATGTAATAGAGTGGAAATAGGGCTGACTTTCTTTTACAGTTACAGTTTCATTGTACTTAAGGGGTAAGTACCAAGTAATATTCAAGTGAACATACCCAGCATTTACTACTGAAAGTACCATGTAATAGAGTGGAAATAGGGCTGACTTTCTTTTACAGTTACAGTTTCATTGTACTTAAGGGGTAAGTACCAAGTAATATTCAAGTGAACATACCCAGCACTTACTACTGAAAGTACCATGTAGTTGAGTGGAAATAGGGCTGACTTTCTTTTACAGTTACAGTTTCAGTGTACTTAAGGGGTAAGTACCAAGTAATATTCAAGTGAACATACCCGGTATTTAGTAATGAAAGTACCATGTAGCTGAGTGGAAATAGGGCTGACTTTCTTTTACAGTTACAGTTTCAGTGTACTTAAGGGGTAGTTTCTGTGGTAAATTCATGGTAAATACCATGAAACATGCAGCGAGTGCAGACCTAAAGGTCAAAGTACTTTATTTGTACTTACCTTGTTCTTACATGTGGTAAGTACCATAAAAGACACCTTTGCACAACATGTAAATACCCAGTAAGAATATTATAAATACCCAGTATGTACCACATAGGTATGAACCAAATAGTACCATATAAATACACAGTATGTACCATGTAAGTACAGAGTAGACACAAAAAGTACCATGTAAGTACCTAGTAAAGTCCCATAGAAAGTACCATGTAAACACACTGTAAGTACCCAGTAAATTCCATAAAAAGGTACCATGTAAGTACCCTGAAAGTACCCAGTAGTTACACTATAAGTACCATGTAAATACCACTTAAGTACACTGTAAGTACTGTACTGTAAAAGGAAGCGTTACCCTTTTTTATATACTTTTACATAAAGCACATGCACGAACACAAATGATGAAGTTATTTAAGGGTTCAGTTCTTTCTTTTTGTGAAATAAGGTACAAAATGTTTAGTCTGCTCTTTGAGAGGAAGATTTGTTTGGAAGTTGTGCAGCTGAATTCCCAGTTATTTAAAATTTGGTTTATCAGTAAAAATAAAAGAAAAAAGACAATATGTCACAGAATACAGAAATATGCTTTTTGACCTTTCTATGCTGTTTTTTTTTAAATGTTTCCTTGCTTTAAGGACGCAAACTAAGATAAAAGCGCCCAGAAAAAAAAGGAGTTCTTAAGATGTTGATTTCAAAGACTAGGGTTTGTTTGTTTGACTACCTTCCTCTTCTTCTGTCTTTTTACACACAACCACACACACACACACACACACTCAAATTTTTTCCAGCTTCTCCGTGGTCTCATTATGATCTTGCTAATAGTTCCCTGTGGATGTAAAGCGCTGCTGATCCTGACAGCTAAAGACACACATATGCACACACACACACACACACACACACACACACACACACACACACACACACACACACACACACACACACACCCACACACACACACACACACACCCACCCACGCACAAATTTAGTTTAACACACATATCCAGGTAGAAAGTCAAGTAGATCAGGACCATATGTACCTACTGGTGCAATAAGATTTACATATTTAACTGCCTCTGCATCTACTACTCAAATACATGCTGACCAATGAGTACTTCTGGGTCTTTGTCGAGTTTCAAATTGTTTTTTCAGCATAAGCTATTTTACATTTAGTCACCATTGCTTCAACATCAGTAAACAAAACCAGAATTAATCTATGTATATAAGGCAGTCCGGATCATAAGACGCAGTCTCGTTTTTTAAAAATTAATTAAGGCTTTTAAGTGTGCATCTGTGCGGAAAATACAACACCTGCAATTCTAAGAATAAGTGCTTTTAACACACTCATTTGTACATTTTTAGAAATCCTGACTCTTTCCAGTTGCTTTATGATCCATGGTCCGACTGGAAGCAAGACCCAGAAGCAGAATTCAGTGGAACTTAGTCCACTAAGCTTGACCGACTCAGCTGAAAGCTCGGCTGAGGTGTGGTGAGGCAGAGTTTCAAGACAGACAGAGATAAAACGCTGGAGAAACACAATGGCAGCTTAAACAATCTGCGAAAGACAGGAATGATATACTGCAGAATACCAACTGGATCAGTGGGAGGAGCAGCTCAGCCAGAAAAAAAAATAAAAATACAGTGCACCCCTTTTCCAATCACAGTCATGTAAGCCGCCTAGAAATGGTGATGGCCATCAGGGGAGGATTTTATCTTAGAAATAGAGTGGGAAGCCAGCCAGAGAAAAAACATCTCCTCAGAGTAACTAGTGTCTTCTGCAGAGGATGTTTCTTTAACCGAAAAAAGGTAAATGCAACAGAGATGTTTACTATACATGTGTGATGGTCATGCTGGCTAAATGTGAATTTGTTAGTGGAAAATCTGGTTAGTAAAATTATGGTGGAACATCTAAATTGTGTGAAGATTTTGCCTCTTTGGTGCACACATGTTATTCTTCAGGCCATGATGTCAGACAGACCGGCCTGTACGAGGCTAAAGCGGTAGTCTTCATTTTCTTTTCTTTTTTTAACCTCGAGTTTCCCTTAACATTTGAGGATAAAGTTTATCTCCATCATCTGTAAAATATCTGCCACTGGTTTAAACTTTATTTATGAACTAGATGTCATGTAGGAAGCATTACTATTTGATTTGTTTATTTCAAGCAATAATTGTTACAATGTAATATACATTTTTCATAAACCCATAGCTGTCAAACTGGAAGCTGAAAAAAAAAAAAAAACAACTTCAACATCGTCTGACTTTTAGGGTGTAATGGATAAAAAAAAGACATTATTATTGGGAGGGGTAGGGTTGTCCGAAATAGTTTTTTCGTAACCCTTGTGTTATCCTAGGCACTTTAACATTGGGAGTTGGGTCATTTAGACCCACTAGACAGTGCGCTGAACCTTTTTTCTTCAATGATTTGTGATCTTCACTGGTGTCCATGGATTACATGAAATCTTTCCACCTTTATCCACCTTTGTCACAGTAGGGAGAACACGTCAATGCAAGGGTGGGGTCATCTAAGATAGCACAAGGGTTTTAAAGAGATAACCCTCTTCAAGTGGGTGTGCTCTGATGCACAGAAATTTACATTTAAATGTAACTAATGCCTTTTTGTCTTAGCATGACTTATATAAAGTTACAAAACTGATGTTCTAATGTATTTTTTGAGCGCTAATAGCTACGTGCTAATGTTGCTGACCAGCCACTATTGATGACGTGATCAAGTGGGAATATCGTCCGAATAAGAAGACACACATTTTTCATAACCTTCCGCTTGGAGGGCTAATGTAGGGGTAGGGAGAAGCCGTAGGGGTAGGGAAATAATTTGGATTGGGTCTTAGGGTGTGTGGGAACAACCGTCACATTAAATTAATATTTCAAGTAAAGACTCCTGGGTTTTGTCTGTTAAAATTTATTTTATTTTGAAGTCAGTTTCCTCGCTGGCTCTTTCCAAAGATGTTTTTTTTTTTTGTTTGTTTTTTACAGTAATGGCTTGGGGGTTTTGATTTAGCTGTCAACACAGTCGCTTGAAGAAAGTTGTGGATGTATTCCTAACACAGGAACGAGCTACTTCATTGCATCAAGAGTGTGTCGGATGTGGTGGAGAATCAAGTCGTTTTCCAAAATAAAACTTCATTTAAAAATAGGATTATAAATGAAAGGGAAAACAAACATAGATTGTGTTATGTATCTAGTAACAGCTGATTACGGGAACGCTCATTAAGCTAAGAAGCAATGTTATACAGTGATTTTTGCTTTCTGATATGTCAATTTTTGTTTCCTTTTCAAAACATGAAAAAATGGAAACAAAGAGGTTGTTTTTGTTTGTTTTTCATGCCTTCTTTATGCCAGTTTTGCCATTAAATTGTATTAAAACAAATCCTACCTCACAGTAATTCTCTCTGCCTCTGCAGATCTTTGCTCTTCTCTCTCTTGCTCTCAGATCAATGTACTGGTCTTGTAGTGACACTTGAAGTATTCTTATCTCTGTTCAGCAGACCTACTCCAATCTGTCTCCTCCTCCACCCCCCTACCCTTTCTCTGTTTTTTCCTTTTACCTTCCTGTCATTTCCTTCATTTTTAGCACAAACTGCATACTTTCTTTTCATTCTTGATGGTGGGATTCCGCCAAAACTTTCATACATGGTTGCTCTTTTATCTAAATCACCAAAATAAAGAATAGCTTTTTTAATTGTAGGATGGTTTCCTTTCTGCACTCTTTTAGCTAAATTTCTATACACATTAGTGTTACTTGTTAGGTCAAGATAACCTTTACTACATGTTTGTAATTGTACTATTAGCAAGAAGCGTAATGAGTGACCACAGGTTTCTATTAGTGGATTGCATTTTTAAAGTGTTACATTTTTAAACGACAACTGAAAAGTTAATTCATAGTTTCAAAAAACTGCTTTCAGTTTTTTACAGGAAAGTTTCTAGAACAAAAATTCTTAAAGTCCCACTCCGGTCATCTTTTGATCTATTTTCAAAACGTTCCTGGTGGTGTTTTAGTTATGATTATGCTGTATTTTCTTTTTTTTGTTGAAGTTTCTTCTTCTTTTTTTTCAAAGCAAACCTCCACCTCTCTCTCGCCACCACCTGGTTTTCATTATAGGTGTCCATGTCATCTGCAAACATCATGGTCCACAAAAGACTCATGTCTAACCCCCTCTTTTCCTTTTTGAGGAACTTCCAACTCCAAACTTTCCTTCACCTGCTGCCTACTCTCACTACAGATGAGAATGTCATCTCCAAACATCATAGACCACAAATGTCCCTGTCTTAACTTATCCGTCAGTCTGTCCATCCCCACAGCAAATAAGGGACTTAAAGCTTTTCCTCTACCTTGAACTGTCTGTCAAACCTGCAGCCTTTCTCACCAATGTCGTAGATGCGTTCTTCATGACTCAAACATACTTCTCTGCCACTCCTGAGGTCCTCAAACTTAACCACGGTTTCTCTCTGTACCTTGTCAGAGGCTTTCTCTAGATCCAAAAAAAACACAGAGCAGCTCCTTCTGGCCCTCTCTGTACTTTTCCAGAAGCACCTCAAAACAAATGATACTATCGTGATAGTCATTTTTGGGTGGAAACCTTATTGTTGCTCAATTCTGACCTCTGCCTGGCTTCTGCTGATCTGTCCAATAACTTTTATGTGTGACTCATCAGCTTTATTCTTGGAGTTTCTACAACTATGCACACCTCTCTTATTTTCAGAAAGAGGGAACAATACACGTCTGCTCCATTCTATCGTCATCCTTTCACTCTCCAAAATCTTAATAAACAGCCCAGTAAGAAATTCTACTGCCACCTTTTTACATCTACAGTTATGTTGATAGGACCAACTATATATTTCCACTCCTCATCCTCTTGAATGCCTTCATCACATTATCCTCACTGTTCTGTGCCACTTCTTGCTCGATAGCAGCCAACCCTTCTACCCTTTACATTTTCCTCATTCATCATCTCTTCAAAGTACTCCTTTCATATTTTATCAGACTTGTCAACACATTTCCCTCCTTGTCCTTGATCACCCTCACCTGCAGTGCATCCTTACCATCTCTGCCTCTCTGCCTTGCTAATCTGTTTAGATATACATCTCCTTTTTTATGTCCGACCTGTCATACAAGTCCTCATACAGTGCTTGTTTGGCCTTTACCACCCCCATCTTTTGCAGCATCTCCCTGCATACCTTTCTGCTCTGAGAAACAGAAAATTGTAAGCACATGAAAATGGAGTTGAAAAAAAGAAAAGAATTTATTGTTTCAAAACACCTCTTCTTTACGTATTCACTGATCCACCTTAATCTAATCCTATCTACAGTATCATCCTCACTAATACCATACTCTTTAATGTTCTTCCTTACTACCTCGATTCACCTCCTTACTGGTTCATCACTAGGCATCATTCCTGGAATCTCTTAACTCAGCATCCTAATACCAAAAAATTCACTTAATGTCTTCTGAACTTGTCCAAACCATCTTAAACCACCTTAGTCTGGCTTCTATGACCTTAACCTGTTTCTATCAACACCCTAATGAAGTTTTTTTCTTTATACCACCAAGTCTTCCTATCTGTTTTCTTTTTTCCAGATGGCACACAAAGTACCTTCCCCTCTGTCTTGATGACGTAGCTCTCGACCTATCTGGGAGAAACTTCTGATCTTCTAAAGCCCTATCAACCCCACCCTAAATGCAAAACATTTAGCAACTTTCATCACTTGGTCCTCTGATCTGTCCTGTCCTCTTCACCTTCTTTACCACCAGAGTCATCCCGCACATGCTGTGTCTTTCAGACTACAATGCCTGCACAAGAGACTATCAACTTGTGTTCGCCTACCTCCACTCTTATGTTACCTCTTGTTCCTCTTTTTATCCGGAAAGAAGTTTATACACTGACATTTCGACAATTGTTGTAAAGTCCAACAACCTTTGTCCTTCTGCATTCCTGTCCTTAACTCCATCACTTCTTCATGACTTCTGTTTCCATCATCCACATCTCCTTTGAAGTCTGTCTTTGTAGCTACTTTTTCCTTGAGGGAAACCATGAATCACATCGTCCAGACTTCCTTCTTCTCTTCTAGCTCACATCCTACCTGGGGGGCATAACCGCTGACAGCATTCACCATCACACCTTCAATTTCAAGCTTCAGACTCATCATCCTAGTTGACACTCTCCACCTCCAGAACATTCTTAGCAAAATCCTCCATCAAGATCTCCCATACTCCATTCCTCCTACCATCCACACCATGCCATGAGCCATGCTCCCAATGAATAAGCCTTGCTCCCTTTTTATCTGGTCTCTTGAACACAGGATATCTATTTTCTTTCTTTCCATTGTGTTGGCCAAATCTCTAGTTTTCCTTGTCAAAAACCCTACATTCAATGTTCTCACTCTGTCTTACACTCCAGCCTTTACTTTTCTCTCTTTGCCTTTCTCTTCTCCTTCTCCAACCAACAGTAGTCCAATTTCCGGTGGTGCCTTGTAGGTCAACAGCTGTGGTGGTGGTCATTGTTAACCCAGCCCCGCATCTATCTGGATTTTTAATTTGGATTTGGGGTGCCTCGGAAATTAGTTTAGTGTGTATTAATATTTTAAACAAGGGATACCACAACAGATAATTCCCTTTACTCGTTATATTTTTGATTTATTCTACTAAAACACCAAAATAAAATCAAGTTTGTCATAACAAATGTATTACTAATAAACCCAGAGATTAGATCTCGGTGTCCAACAAGATTCCACCATGAAACGATTTATTCATTAATACATATGTGTACTAGTTTATTTGTAATGATGCAAACTGTGTCTCACATGCTCATCAGTTTTGGGCGCAGTCAATGTGTAGTTATTTGAGCTCTAGGTTTACAGTAACTGAGCTTACTGTGGCAGATGTGAGGATTTTGAGTAAGTTCTGTGGCTTTCCAAATTTCCTTTGGCTTCTCAATTCTTTTTTTTTCTGCAACAGTGATGGTCTGTTACCATTTAAATAGTTTAGAGAAACAAACTATTCGATCTTTCTTGGTATTTTAGTATAATGTATCATTTTGTAGACAAATGCTTTTCCTAAAAAAGAAAAAGAGAAAAAAATATACATTTTTTCAACAACAATTTTTTCAAAATTTAGCTTAAAAAAATATGTTTTTTATGACAAAATCCTATTAGCAATATTGGTCTACATTAAAAGTGAGCATCTGCCCATCATAAAAAAAATCTAATCTCAGTTGCATGCAAATAAAAATGACTATAAAAAGTTCCACAGCTCTCCTGAGTTTCAGAAACTGCCCACTTTAGAATTATATTACTGCTTCAATGCAAAGCTCAGCACAAGCTAAAGCCTAGCCATGCCCACTGCAATGACCGGGAAGTTGGTTATTTGATGCAAAACCTTTTTATTGTTTTACCGATCTGACGGAGCAGCTCAAAGTCGAAGTGCTTGTTGTTCCCGGCTGTCATCTCCATAAGATAGCGATCCATTTGAAACAACCCTTTCATGGTGCATTGGATGCAAGAATCAGTTACATAATAATTTTCTTTGCTGCAGCAGCTGCACAGCTGATTATCATTGTATAACATACTGTTATTATTTGGATTTGACTTCACAATCCGTGCCTGGTGGCTTCCCTGCTGTTACATAAGAGTCTGCAGTATAAATTTGAATTTCTTTCCAGCCTTTTCAGAGAGACATTTGTTTCCAAAAAAGATTTTTCTCCAAGCAGCAATTTGCTATTTTTTTATGTGCATTTAGAGCCTCTTTAGGTGCAACACGTGGACTCCACTTTTGGTTGAAGGCAGTTACATTAAAATTAGTCATGGCTTCTTAGTCACATCCCTAAAATGCAAGTGGCTATAGTGACAAGCGAAAACACTCTTTAGATAGACAATGGCAAATAATTATGGCTGCCACAAGGACACAATGAAGCTGCTGTTTATGCCAACAAATTCGTTAATTACATTGTCACAGAGGGACAGATTTGCTGAAGCCTTTCAGTTGTTTGAAGATTTAAAGATTAGTTAGTTTAATGGATAATGACATGTTTTGCAAATGCAACAAACAACAGTAAACTTGCATAAAGCTTTCATCAAACAACTTTTTCTCCAAAACTAGCATTACTCAAAGTCAGTTTGTCATTTAAACAAATAAAAATGTCACGCAGCAGAAAACTGTGAAAATGTTTATTGCATGCTAGTCCTGGTGCCTCACATTGCATTAGTGACACTCATTTAACATTTTGTTTCTGTCTTGAATGTTTTGCATTTTTTCCCCTTTGTTTGAATTTGAAAATACCAAAAATAGACCATATTTTACTTTACCAAGTTCTTTTTATTTTTTTTTATCACCAGTGCATCCATTTCTCGGTCTCTATCTTTGTTTGCCCTTAATTTCAATTCCCCTTCTGTCTCACATTATATAACTATAACTTATAGTTTCTATAACTACTGTATTTTTCAGTCTTTAAGTCACCTCAGAGTGTAAGTCGCATTTTTTTCACAAAAGTGTGATACCTATGAACAATTTGCCAAGCCCACCATTATGCTACATTCACACCAAACACAAGTGGTGCACCAAATTCTCATCTGTTGCCTCTCTTTCGGTGCACGTCCAGATACTGAGTCGTGTGGGAGGAGCCACTGTCAAAAGTTTTTAGCCTTATCGCTACATGGAAGTATTCCATCCCTCTTTGACCCAGTTTGACAACTTGCTGCCCCACATTAGTCAGAGGAAGGAAAAAATGAAAATGGGAATAACACTATCTCAATAGAAATAAGGAAAATATCATAAAGTCAGGAAGAGGATGGTCACATTCTTCTCCATGTTTTCTATGGACGGCGCTACTTCTTCTGCGATGCTCTCAGTAGAAAATTCAGCTACACACACAAATAGTGTCCTCTAGTGATTGGTAATCATTCATTCATTCATTTTCTTAACCGTTTATTCCCTTTCGGGGTCACGGGGTTGCCGGAGCCTATCCCGGCCACTTGGGCGTAGGCAAGGGATAACCTGGACTGGTCGCCAGTCTGTCGCAGGGTGGAATATCCTCAATCACACATCCATTCACTCTCACACTCACACCTATGGACAATTTAGAGTTGCCAATCAACCTATGAAGCATGTTTTTGGACGGTGGGAGGAAGCCGGAGATCCCGGAGAAAACCCACGCATGCACGGGGAGACATGCAAACTCCACACAGAAAGGTCCCCCATTGATGTTGTGTTTTTCATGTCCCCCAACCGGGACTTGAACCGGGGGCCTTCTTGCTGTGAGGCAAGAGCGCTAACCACTGCGCCACCGTGCAGCCCACTGATTGGTAATCAGAAAATAACAAATATATGGGGCTTTTTTTTATCACATATACGTTATACTCCTGGTCAGACAGTGCAAAATTGCAACTTATACTATGTAACTATGGTATATTTATATCCATTTGCGTATCTATTTTTATGCATTTACCTCTTAGATTCCAATTAAACCCAGAACAAAATTGAATATAAATCAATATTTCCATATTAGACTAAATTAGGAAAGCATGCTGTCCAAATAAAAACAACAGTTGCATGTGTGCTAGAATGGTTGTAAAAAGAACTGTGGAAAAATGTATCCATCACTTTACCCAGAGTTATAGATCTACTCACCTGACCCCTTGTTCTGTTCTTTCCTTTTCTCTCCTACTACTCCGTTATAGCTTGTTTCCCTCACAATTTCCTTTCTCTTTTTCTAATTTTGAATTTTATTCTGTCTCTCGATCTTTTGACAGTTTAATGCTTTGCTAGCATGTCTGGGTTGCACACACACACACAGCAACTCACTGCCTAAGGTTATGTGTAACAAGGGATTTCAAAGGGGGACAGCAGTGCAGACAGTTTAATCTAGAAAAGAAGAAGAAATGGTGAGAGAGCCAGGTGAGAGGGAGATATAGAGATAAAGTTAGTTGAGTAGAGGCAGGAAGGTGAAAGGTTATGACCAGGAGGTATGTGAGAGACACCAAAGGGAAGCAGAGAAAGAGGAAAGCTTTGTTACCACTTCTCTCCAGAGTGAAAAAAGCATTACTAGTAGCCACATGCACTGAACAATTTCAACCATTTGGGACATTTGTAGGATATTACCACAAATCAATTAGTGTAGTTGGGCTGAGACCACCAAAACACATTAGCTTTAACAGCAATTTTTAAAGTCCTTATTTCTTTCACATGAAACACTGAAATACATTTCTGTGTGTTTTTCTGAGCCCGTAGTCCTGCCATCACTTAATTATGTTCCCATTTTTATGACAACAATAAAGTCACTTACATTGATGTATGGTGTGCTCTGCGGGGGTGAAAGGCCTTTTTTTGCAATCAGATTAGGTCATGTCAAGCTTTAATGTATATGTGTTGTGGGTGCATGTGTGCGCTTGTAAGTGACGTGAAAGAAGCTGTGCAAAAGTGTAACAGCTGAACAAGTGTGATGGTGAATGCTCCAGACAACATCATTTCTGAGTGTTTCTATACCCTGTCAGAATGACTGTTCCTGTGAAGCTATGTGTGTGTGTGTGTGTGTGTGTGTGTGTGTAGGTGTGTATGTGTGTGTCGATGAATGGATGTGTGTTGTGTGCGCAGGTGTACAGATGTTTGGGCTTTTGCAAACGCGGGTACACAGGTTCGCGGCAAGTTCCTTTGGGACACTGCTGATTGACAGTTCCATCCCTGGTTGGTTGTCATAGTGATTATGATGGATGTGTTTTGGGTTACCACAGTGATTCTATCTGAATATATAATATACTTTTTGCATAAAGAGATTGTATAACTGACAAAAAAAGATAAAGAAAAGGAAATGTGGAAGGTACCGGACAATAACCTAAAACTCAGAATGAGTTACATATATCTGATTATAGTGGTCTACTTCAAAGCTATGCTTACATACAAGCCAGCAGTAAGTGGACTGGAAAATGTCAACATGTTTTGAAATTTGCGTATCTTAAAATATCTATGATGCTTTGATAATTTTTTTCTCTTCTAAATTTAAATGATACTGGTTCATCCTGATTTGAATTTAGTCAAGTGAATTTATTTCGATTGACAAAATGTCATAACCAATATTATAACCAACCATGCACCCATATGAGGGTTGACTCGTATGGTTGCTGAGAGTTTTGGGGTTGTTTCAGGCCTGGAGGTCTGTAGACAGAGGCGTCCTAAAGGTGTTGCAGGTTTATCTTGCAGTTCCCTTGTGGTTTGTGCGGCCACATATAGGGATGTTAGGAAAAAGGAACGTACAATTGTCGTAGTAAATGCTGCAGGTAAACGGCAAATGCCGTATACTTGTGTATTGCTTGTCTACCTCCCATGAAGACCCAAAGCACTTTACAGTCACAGTCCCATTCACCCATTCACACACACATTCACACACTAATGGCTGCTCCGCTGCTGAACACTGGCGCCAACCTTCCACCAGAGGCAAAGCGGGGTACAGTGTGTTGCCAAGGATACTTCGACGTATCCTGGGTGCAAGGCTGGAATTGAGCAGGCAATCTTAGGTTGACCACCTACTAGGGTTGGGCGATGTCCCCTAATTTGGCCGTTGACGATGTTTGCTGTCAACCATCGGGATGGACGATGACATCGTCGGGGGGGGGGGGGGGGGGGGGGTTTACATTTTTCGTTCTTATATAACTGCTATTCGTTATTTTGCTTTTTTCATTTTATTTCCCAACTAATGACTAATCCGCGATGATCCAGTATAAACTGAGGGAAGTGACTTTAACAGAAAAAGTAACAAACAAAATAGAAAAGAAGTAGTCCACTCCCGCACTTAGCGGAGTGGACCGGCGGAGTGCAGATTTACAGCTTTGTGTTTGATGGGAAGGGGCGGGGGGGGGGTACATGAGCGGTATGTGTGGCAGATTTAAGACTGCGATCCGTCCCGCAGCTCTAGGGGAACTAGCTACCGAACTCAGAACCGGGTCTAAAAGTGTGTGTCTGAGCACAGCTCGGATCGTCAGCAGACACACAGCGGTTTGAGCTTCAAAGCAGAAATGTTGCTCAGTCCTTAGAAAACATTCAAACAATCACGCGGATTTGTGTTTCCAGTCGTGTCCCGACTAAATAAAGGCTGATGTTATTCACAGCGTGCAGCGCCACCCAAAGCTAATGTTGTTAGCCCGTGTTAGCATACTGCTAATCCTGGCTACGTTCAGAAAAAGCACTGACCACACGGATTAAAATTCAAATGATGAGCGAACAGGTGTTTCATAATAACCGTAACATTATTAAAAGCACGTTTAGAAGATCATCTCGTGTTTTACCGAGCTGACATGTCAATATATATAGCCGCTCGGCGCTGTTGTCGTTTTGTATTGAATTGTTACAGTCAATAAAGTTTGGAAAAAAAGCCGCTCGGCGGAAGTTGTATCCCCTTCCGGTTTTCAAACCCAACTGCGCATGTGCGAATGATTTATTCCGACCGAAATTGTGACCTTAGTAAACGTTTTTATATTCTGAAAACATTTTTCTGGGCCCATCTACACGGTTGGATTCTAATCCGACCATTGATCCCATCAGGATATTTTGTACATGTAACCGCGGCTTATGGTGTCGACGCACAACGTGGCGGGGGCGTGGCATCACGATGGTGGTCTCTCCATCGGGATGTCAGTCACCCATCACGATGGACGATGATATCGTCCATCGGCACAACCCTACCACCTACCGCGGCACCATTGCCGCCGGGGGGCAACTGTGGCTGACTGCTAAGTGTAAAATGAAGTATTTGTTACGACAATGTGATGTCCTAACAAATGATCTATGTGATGTGTGATGTATGTGTGATGCTATCATACAGTGCCTCTACGCCGCACTCTAGGCAAGGCAAGGCAAGGCAAGTTTATTTGTATAGCACAATTCGTACACAAAGTAATTCAAGGTGCTTCACAAAACAGAAAAATGCATTAAAATCACAATACATCATTGAAATCAACGTAAAATTTACTTTAAAAGAAAAGAAAAAATTTGAAAAATGATTTAAAAATAAAGGAAGGAAAGGAAAGAAAAGTGCAGATAGGACCTTTCAGTCATATACACGGCTGAACAGAAATGTTTTAAGTCTAGATTTGAACATGAACACAGAAGAGGCCTGTCTTACGCCTTCAGGGAGGCTGTTCCAGATTTTAGCTGCAGAATATTGAAACGCTGATTCCCCTTGTTTAGTTCTGACTCTGGGAATCAACAGGAGGCCGGCCCCTGAGGTCCTCAGAGTACGAGATGGTTCATATGGCACTAACATGTCAGAGATGTACTTTGGTGCTCGGCCATGGAGAGACTTGTACACAAGCAGAGCTGCTTTGAAGTCTATTCTTTGAGGTACAGGGAGCCAGTGCAAAGACCTGAGCACAGGACTAATGTGATCATACTTCCTGGTTCTGGTCAGGACTCGAGCAGCAGCATTCTGGATGTACTGAAGCTGTTTTACAGCTCGTTTGGAGAGGCCGGTGAGCAGGCCGTTACAGTAGTCTAACCTGCTGGAGACAAATGCATGAATAAGTATCTCCAGGTCTGGTTTTGACACTATGTTTTTGATTTTGACAATGTTTTTCAGATGGTAAAATGCCGCTGATGTTACTCTAGCCACTAGTGAGGTAAGAGTACTTGCCCTTTACTGACTGCACACAAATACTGCAGCACAGGGGGTACAGGATGGCCATAGGATGTCTGTAGGATGACCACACAAGCTACTCTCCATCTAATTTCTAAGAGTGTAGGGAAAAATCGATATTTCACTTGGGAATACTTGTATCGATTTAAAATTCTGTCAAGACAATATTTTTCAAGTTATTTATGAGGATCTTTTAGCATCTGACTCTTGTTTTTCACTTAAACTCCCGACCGCTAGTTGGCAGCACAGCACACAAAGCCTCCCTGAGCAGCTCTGTTCTGCTCAAAACGACTACAAGATCTCAACGACAATCAACTTGTGTTAAATGCTAAATGTTCAGTCAGCCTCACAATTCTATTTGTTATGAGACATACTAATTAGTTTTGGTTGGGATGGAGACCGAACCCAAACTCTGTACCACGTTGCTGCCAGTACCATGTAAAAACATGGATTGTGGTGCTTTGAGTGGGCATCAGATGAGAAAAAGTGAAGCAGGGCAGCTTCACTGGGCTTCATTTTGGCATAAACATGTAAGTTATACCCTCTAATAAGTTAGAACTGGGTTGGTTTGTTTTGTTGTCTTACACCAGACCATTGGGATATTGTAAACCACATTTAGTTGGGCCCTTTATGATAAAAGAAACCTAAGCAGACAAGGATATGCAAAGAACATTAGGAAGTGTTATAAAATCTGTAGTTCTAGGTCTTATGCGTTTTAGTCTGGGTAAAACATACACGAATGCCATATTGCAGGATGTGACTGCAAAAGCCAGTTTTCTAACAAAACAGGATAAGTAAATAACGTTATTTTGGTTAATTGAAGAAGTTTATTAAATCCTTTATTTGTGCACATTTATTTGGATTAATGCATAGCAGCGATAAACACACAAAGAGCTTCTTTAGCCACATTTGGCATATCAGAAATCAACATGCATTGCTGGACTGTTCTCAGTCTGGCAGGCAATCAGGTTGCTTACTGAAGCATGCCAGACTGAGATATGCATCCTTTATTACATACGCATTAACTTACAAATAAAACTGTGTGTTTATAAGACAAAGTGAAATATGTGCTTATGCTCAAAGAAACATGGTGTTCAGTGCACACATGTTTGCACAGATCGCCATGATTGTATGTATTATTAAAATCACATTTGCGGGTAGGGGATAATGTTAAGTGTTCGGAAGGGAACATTAAGCAGTTGGAAAAGCAAAGTGCAAAGTGCCAGATGAAGACTATCGAGGAGCCTGAATGAAAATGAGCACCCTCCTGTTTTAGAGACATTTTTTATTCTGATTGTAAATTACTTCCTGTGCCTGATGGAGAAGTTTTTGCATATGTTGATGCGAATTGGGGTACCCTGGTCCCTCATTTCTTATGGAGGATATGTTCCATAAATAATAATAATAATAATAAGTGAAATCTGCAATATGGGAATTAGATATTTTAAGGCTGTAAAGTTCCCCTGATTACATTCTCAATGCACTTTTCTCAGACAGACATGAACATTTTCACAATTTTGTATCTTTTTCTAAATGACCAAAATTCAAATCTTTGTAAAAAAAATAAACACAATTACAGAATTAAACCAAAGATCTGCTACTGATTAAAGATTTATGTAAAACAGAAAACTGAACACCATCTGCACAGGAGAGAGAGTGCAGAGAGATTGATAGACAAGGTCAACACCCAATCAGTACCCAGAACACACATACACACACACACACACCCACACACGCAAAAGTGGACAAGTTGCTCTGAAAAAATTCTGTAAAACAGCAAGACCACAAAAGAAGAACTGAAGAACCACTGTATATCTAAATAATCTGATTGAAAAGGCAACCTCTCTGGCTATTTCATCGTCTCTTCAACCGTTAGCTCTGGTCAATGAACTTCCTATTGCTCTTGGTGGTTTAGCACCTTGCATGCCAGCTTTATACCACCATCAATGTGTGAATGTGTTTTTTATGAGTAAACAGAACTTTGACTGATGTGTTTTGGGTCTTACAGGGCTTATATCATGCAAAATCAGCTTTTTTGAGCTCTTAAGTGTAGCATGATGGTCATTCCTCACAAAAAAAACAAAACCAAAGCAATATTTTGATCCATTCGCGCATTTTTGAGAATTCCTTTAACCCTTGTGCTATCCTAGGCACTTTAGCATTGGGAGTTGGGTCGTCTAGACCCACTAGACAGTGCTCTGAACCTTTTTTCTTCAATGATTTGTGACTTTCACTGGTGTCCATGGATTACATGAAATCTTTCCACCTTTATCATGGTAGGGAGAACACGTCAATGTAAGGGTGGGGTCATGTAAGATAGCACAAGGGTTAAAAACCTGCACTATAAGCACCAGCCCTTCCCCATCCACGTATACTCACATTGTGATGTCACAAATTGGGATATAGTCCCTTCCAGGCAGAGTCTGTGCTGCCAGCACCGCCGCCAGGCTAACACACACACACACTTTCTCCACACAGATAGCTGTGATCAGTAAAACTCTTTCCTTTTATATGCACAATATGTACATCCATCTTTGCAAAAGTTCAGATGTTGTTTGCTTTGGTGGGGAAACACAGACACACTGCAGAGGCCGATTCTAGGTTGACGTCAAAGCCGGTACCTCAGAGATCGAAATGTCTTACTTACGGGTAAGAAAGTAAACAGTGAAAATAACTAATATTTCATTGAAAAATGGTTCTTTAGTGTGCCAAAGGTAATATATTTTATAATCTTAAACTTTTCAGTTTACTCTGAAAGGCTTTAAAAAAGCATGACATAGGCCCTTTGATGAAGATAGAAAAGTCCTATTCAAGTATTTGCTCTTCATCATTGACGTATGGGATTGAGGCAGAGCTGTTTCCTGAAGGATCCCAGAGTGGGGTTGTAACCAGTTTCTATGGTCTGAGCCTGTCCTCTAAAAATCTTACAGCTGAAGTGTTCAGGACATGTCTCACAAAGACATGACTTAAGGGCAGATCCAGGAAACAACCCAGGGTATTACCTTGGATAAACTGTTGGGAGTGGTAGGAAAGAGATGATCTTGTAGCTAAGCTTTCTGGACTTTCTTCACTATTACTAGCAATCTAAGGATTGTCATGCTTGCTATCTTTTTTCAGTTTTCTCTCAAACTGCTTGTCTTGTGAAACTATTCTCATGGTTTTTTTTAAAGCCCAGCTGTTTAAGGATTTTATTCGTTCGGCCTTGTACTGATCACACCAAAAGTCTTCCTTTTGACAATATTTCCATGTTTTGTTTTGTTTTTTACCAAAAACATCTTCAAGTACATAATTTTTTTCCCATCACACTGCTTGACTATGTGTGAGAGAATAAGAAAACAGACGAGGAAAAACAAAGGGGAACTAACATTTTGGCCTAAATAAACAAAACACTGCATTAACAGACCCATCTTCAGGACTGTTGAAGCCAGCCACCCCCTGATGCTGACTGCCTTACGGGGAACCGCCTAATCAGAAAAATATTAGAAATCCCACAAACTAGACTACCCAAGCCCATTCTCAAATTAAAACGAAAATCTGCCAATTACTATGGACTGAGTGGGAAGTGAAAAGGTGCAAGAACAGCAGAGTGATCAACAATAACAAGTCTCATGCTTTCCAGGCTGGTAAACAATGAAAGTCATCACAAACACCAAGAGAGAAAACCACTTCCAAACTTGCAAACAACTAATCAACACTTGATACACACAACTCCTCACAATAAATCTCGCATCAACCCATCGTTATTAACAAGCTACAAGTTGCATCTCAACGATCAACCCTCACCTGTGCACTTAATTCTAGCTTTACTCCCCTCTTCAGACCTGTATGCACACTCGCTTATGAGCTGCACCTTTGCCTGCACAGTTGACTCTGAGGAAAGAGAGCGGAGTTCAATAGGCTAAACTTTCTTCAAATTTAACTGAGGTTGTGTCCGAATTCCTTCCCTTCTCACGACATTGGGCACTATATAGTGGGTTTGCCATCTTGTAGTGCTGTCCAAATCTACAATTCCAAAATTGAGTGCCCTAGAAATTTCCCAGAACTCTCTGCGAAAAACCAGTTTGCATCGATGCTCACTAGATCAGCGAATATAGACCACAATGCATTGCGTCAGAATAGTTTTTGGGAAAAAAAAGTATTTTGATGTTTTTTTTTTAATATACCATCGACATTTTTATCTTCAGAAGACAGTGGACTATAAATCGTTGCAAACGCTCATATCATTTAGATTATTTTATTTTATTTTTTTAACTTGTCCTGTCCAACAGCTGGGCAAACAGATGAGAGCGGAAGGCCTCTTGTGTTGGACATCATTTAGATTTTAACTACTTGAAATTGATGACGACATATTCGCTGTTTAAAAAAAATAAAATAAAAATAGTGAGCATGGTGTCCGAATTGCTTTTAAAATTCAGGGAAACTACATAGTGCTGCACTATCTAGTTTTTTAATAGTTAAGTCGTAGGGTGGGAATTTGGACATAACCAGAGACAACAGACACTGCAGCCAGGGGCTTCTACACTTTCAAGTGGTAGGGGTGTGGACTTCCAACAAGCTCACTCACTAATGATTGGTCAAAGTGTTTTCAGACCTACTTACTACTACTTACTTACTGACATCGTCTGGCTCCAACATGGACAGTAATGGCAATTTGATTTAGATTTACTCCCGTAGTTTGTCATTTTTGTGTTTGAAGATTGTAAAACTTCATTGTAATTTATGAATGAATTCTTAGAATAAAGAAGAGAATAAAGAATAAGAGAATCTCTTAAGAATATTAACTTGTTCTGTCCAACAACTGAGCAAACTGATTAGAGCTGAAGGCCTTTTGTGTTGGACAGGTTTTACTATCACAAAAAGAGGTTATATATCTTCGAAAAACCAGAGTGTAAATTTGTATTAACCCCTTTTTGTTTTTTTTATTATTTTTTATTTATTTGTTACATTTAGTGTGTGTGGGGAGGGAGAGGGGAAGAATGTGAGGGGGGGTGGGAGTGGAAGAGAATAAAAGAAAGAGAGGTGGAGAATGTGGGGGATACAAGCACTGATTTGAACAAGTTATTATTTTAAGATGTGTAACAATTATACCAGATCTGCTGGAAAGACAAATATTACATCAAAGGTGAAATTCTGAAGGTCTCTGTCAATCAATACACTTTGGGTTAGGAGGAGGGATAAACCAAACAGGGAGTAGTGTGCACGTACACATGGGGGTGGAGATACATGCACGCTTCCAAAGTGAACCATGTGTTCATAAGGGGAACCAGATCCTTCCCAGCCCGACCAGCCAGACCAGGAGAGGGGGGGATAGAACCCCAGGCCAGGAGCGCCCCAGGCGACGGGACCCAAGCAGCCCGGGAGGGGGGGAGGAGGGGACTGCCCACCCACCTAGCCAGGCGCAGAGGGGGCCCCCCTACAGGGGCCCCCCTGGCGCCGAGAGGCATAGGCGAACCCGGCGTTTGGGCCCCCTGGCCACAGGACAGGCGCTTAGCCGTACCAGGCGCCGGACACCGAGACCCGGGCCAAGGACAAAGCCAGGGCCCCGAGAACCCATGAGCCACCCACCACCCAGCCGGAGCCCGTCTCAGCAAGCCAGCCCCGGCACCCGACCCAAGCAACCCAGAGATCATCGGGCAACCACAGCTCCCCCCCCCCCCCCCCCCTCCCACTACTCTACCCTCTACAACCCTCCTCACCCGCCATCCTTTACTCTTTAGCGAAAGTAGACCCAGTTTTGCGCATGTGTGGACCGATTAGGTAGCTGTTACAGATTGGGCAGCGACAGTGGCCACTGAACTGACTTCATTTGGGTGGAGCCGGAAGTAAACCATTTTTTATGGGTGACGTCACACTCACTCAGTTTAGTTCTTATATCCAGTCAATGGTTTGAATATCCACCCCCAGACAGAGATTCCATCTAACCATTAATATCTTTAAAATTTGTGCATATACTGTTTTGGATTTAAAATGGTTTTCAAAGGATTTAGTCTATTTGGTTACACCAGTTGCTACAAACTAAATGGTACAGATGTACATATTTTACCCAAAACAAGTGGCAGACAAGTCATAAATGCTCCAGGAAATACTGACAACTTTAAAAAAGGGTTTTGTTTTTACGTGAGATGCCCCACTTCCCATATGTTCTTCCTTGTTTTTAATGTGATAACAGTGGGATATTCGCAAAAGCCAGATTTAGTTTTTGAAGCTTAAACTTTGTGAGGCAATGATTGTTGTAAACATGTCTCTGTTGTGAATAAGATGCACTATGTTTTTCCCAGCGGAGCACTTTAGCTTCATAAATAATTCAAACCCACACTCCCATGCAGGCACTCACAAATGCACACCACCCACTTACAGCCATGTGTGTGTAGGGGACATACAAACGCACACATAAAGCACAACCTGCATTGATTTTGGAGCATTTAAAACTCCTTGAAGTAGCTCTTTCCTGGAAGACAGCAAGTTCATGTTAGATGGATTAGGAAAAGGGCAAGATAGCGAACTTCAAAGTTGATGTGTGTTGTGTCATCTTTTTTTTTTTTTGCATTTTAAGTTGCAGAACTTGATGCATTTCTGTTCATTATAAATGTTCACCTACGCCAAACAGATTAACAGGAAAAGTCTCTTTTATTATTTTTCTGTAGACCTTTCTGACCTCTCGTATTCTCCTTCACTCCCAGAGATATACCTTTAAATCAAGGTGATCCTAACATAGTTTAACTGTTTTTCCTAAGAGTTAAAACTTGCCATAAAGTTTTAGACATAGAAGCAATGTTGCTTTTTTTATACTTTTTTTTCCCCCCTTTAGCACATTATGCTTAAAATAAGACATTTTATTCCCCATCTGCTTTTTGCTGAACATTTGTTGCAGTGAAGAAGTAAATTCCCATAAACCTTTTGCAGTTTGCTCATGAGTTTCATTACAACCAAAACACATCAGGATTACATCTCCACCGCCACTTTCATATCGCCCTTGGCAACGCATGTTCAAGCGGCCACTTTCAGTACAAAGCCCATGTAAACACACGGAAATGTGCTTTTTGGGCTAACACGTTCAAAACTTTAGCGTTCATGCGTAGCTATGCAAGCTTGAACAACTCTTTCCGGTTGAACTTTGACCAGTCGGGGACTTTGCTTAGTCCCCCTTTAATTGCGCAAAGTACCACATTAACACCTATTGAATCACTTTTATGTAATTTTATGTATTATTATTTTTTTTAGTAGTAGGTTTTTTTGTTTTTTTAGGTATGAATGTTGCACTGAACAGAAGGCACTCTAATATCAATGTATGTGTGACAGTGACAAATAAAGACCTATATATCTACCAACTTTATGAAAATTGATCATGGAGGACACCAAATCTTTCACATTTCAGAAAAAAACATACTATCATATCTAAAATCTACATGTGAGTTATTTTTTTTACCTAGAGGAATAATCCTGGGAAAAAAATATTTAATCTGTAGAAAACTTTCCCTGTATCTTTGCACTTCTTTAGTTTTTGGTGTTGCTTTTTTTCTGTGTCAATGTTTGCTTTGGTTACTGATGTACATAATCCTAATTTATCTTAAATTTCTATTCAAAATTCCTTTATCCTTTTTTCTTCTTTTAATTAGTTCTTCCTGTTCTTCATGGTTTTTCTTTTCTAGGTTCTAGTTAGTCCGTTTTTCCTCTCCCATCCTTTGGTTTACATCCAATTTGTCTTCTTCTTAGACATTCCTCACTAACTTTCTGCCTTTCAAGCCTTATCAGAAGTATTCACAGCTTTATGGCAGCTGCATAACAGATATGCCGTCACATTTATCTTACGGAATGTTTTCTATAGATGAGCTTGCTCAGAAAAGTCTTTAAAGTTGCTGCTGAATGATGAGAATGTACTAGAGCTATCTAACTTAATCTATATTGCATTTTACAAAGAAATTCTCCAATGTTTTTTAGCAACCATCTGTCTTGCAGGGTATTTATCATTTCTGAAATGACTTAGCTGATATCACTGGGCTGAAAACATAAAACAATGGATAGAACAATAGAAACATAGATAATTATTTGTTATTTTTGGTTTGATGTGGCCAAAAAAATTAAATAAAATATTTTAAAAGGAAGCAGAACATTTTACTCTTTAGGTTATAAAACATAAATCTAATCAATTTTTTATTTATATTTTACTTTTCATACCTAGTAACACAAACTGAATAAATCATGTAGAACAAGTTCAATAATTTAACAACCCCCACCTCCTCACTACTCCCACCCCTTATACTGATTGAGATAAACATCGGGCATCAGGTTGAGCACGCAAAAAGAATTACGGAAAGAGGTGACAGAAATGTCAGACAAGTCGGCAACTCTTTTTTTTCTCTGGGAATAAAGTACAACACCCCTCCTCCCTCCACTGAGAGCCCCTAGTTTCCTTATTTTAATATATTATGGAGGGACACTCAGATTCGATTCAGATTTACTTTGTTGTCCCTCGCACATGAACAAAATCATACAAACTAGTGATTTTAAGTCATTTTTAAACTAACTGATCCTGAAGTTTAAATAGTCTATATACACATTTACATACATAAATGCACAAAGAAAACTTAAAAAAAAATGTTTTCATTGTTAGGCCAAGCATTCATCATCCTTCTCCTTGCCCTATGAAGTTTTAAGCTCCACCCAAGTTTAACACACTGCTTTAGAAATCCTTTATTAACAGTAGGATTTGCAAACATAAAATAAATAAATAAACTTTTGACAATTTTTTTGTTCTGTGCATTTAGAACCATGAAAACCTGCACTAGTTGTGCTACAGATACAATAAAAGGCATTAGAATCAGTTGCCGTTGACTCTCGCTCTCAAAAAAACGTAAATATCACCTCAGTATTGCATGATTGCATTTGTGAACAACTGGCGCTACAGCCAAATACAGGGCAAACACAAAGTGACTTTTTTTTCAAAGTAAAAGCATCCCGCAAACTTTAGAGCAGGGGTGTCAAACATACAGCCCATGGGCCGTATCCGGTCCGCCGGATGGTTTAATCCAGCCCACTTTTGAAGAGTAAAAATTTCAAGTGGGGAGTTATTCTTTTTTTAAGAAATAACCGAAATGCGCAATTCCGCCACTAGGGGGAGCAAAGAAAAAGCAAAACAGGTGATACAGCATATCTCTGCACGTGCCAAAAGTGAAACCTAACAGCTCTGCGTCTGGGTAAGATGCAGTTTGGTTCTCTGCGCTGTTATGTTGATAAAAGAATGATTAGTAGTGACACCCTAATGACCAAAATTTTGTCAAAAAGAAAAAAAGGTTGAAGTGGAGTGCCGAGCTTTCCAGGAAAAATGGAAAGAGTTTTATTTATTCACGGGTCTGAAAACAAATGCATGCTTGGTATGTCATCAACATGTTGCAGTGCTCAAAGAATATAACATTCAGCACCACTATGAGACTCACCATAAAGAAAAGTTTCAACATTTGCAGCGTCAGTTAAGAAAAATGTACCAACTATTATCTGGACTGAAAAACAACCGTCTGCATTAACTGCAGCCGTGACGTCTGTAATGTAGCAGTGACAGCTGCCTTATTTACTGCAAAAAAGTTGGTGCAAACATCCAAACCCTTTTCAGATGTTGAAGTTATGGACCAATGCTGCAGAAGTCTTTTGCCCCACAAAGCTAGCGACCCTTGCCAACATAAGTCTGTCAAAATCTGTCAAATCATGCAAGTTTAACTTAGTTTAATTTTTCATTGAGTTGCACATTTACATTTTAGGCAGGGTGTTCCATTTTTTCCCCCCATAGCCCATCTTGAGTTCAATATCAGGATTGCTTCGGTGTCAGATGTAGAATATTCAGTCTGTATAACATTGACTACAGACCAAAACCAATTTTTTTCTTAAAACAATTTTATTTTATGAAATGCAGTTTATTTGAGATCCATTGGCCACTGTAAATGAATGTGAAATAATAAGTGATTAGGCTAATATGTCGGTTGAGGTATTTTTTTCAACTGAGAAAAAAACAATACAAAAACAAAGCTGTTATTTTGCTTTGTTACTGGTCCGGCCCACTTGAGATCGGATGGGTTGAATGTGGCCCCCGAACCAAAATGAGTTTGACACCCCTTGTTTAGAACAATGAGGATGAAGAAAACATGTCATGGCCAAAGCCATCAGATTCCATTAAAACATTTTTTTTTTAGAGTTGTGTTGGACTTAACTTGGACTTAAATGCAAGTGGCAGAATAGTAGGATTTTTTACATGTTTTCACCAACACCCAAAGTGCCAGTGATGAATTGTAGAGTATTTTAGAAGAGTTTTTTTTTTTATGTTTGGCCACTTTTGCTTTGCTATTTTATTGGAAAAAATGTTGTTACTTTTACTCCTAATAAAATTTCTATTCAGCCTTTTCATCACTGTTTTGCAGTTTCATTTATGTTCCTTTGTGCAAATCACAACATGTCAAATTAAAAGATGTGTCTTCGCTGTAAAACACACCAGAGCAATGAGTTACATAGCTAACAACAAACACGCCTCAGAGGGGAACGAAATGTTGAAAAGCGCCGGTAAGCACATCCATTTCTGTTGTATGTTCTATTGAAGTATGTTTTCAAACATGCTTAATTCTGGAAGTTTAAGGCTTGGCCCATAGACACTAAGCCTTTTAAATTTTAAACAACTATATGATAATCCTTAGTGAGTTGTGAGTGGGCTCTTTGGCGGTCTCAGTTCCATTGGCTGTATAACAGAACTGGATAGAGTGAGTGTGACATCACTCATAGGAAATGACTTACTTCAGGCTCTAAACAAATGAAGTCGGCATTTTTTTGGTTTATGGATGGCACCATGTTAGAGCCAGGCGGCATTAGTAAGCAGGGATTGGTGGAAGTTGTTCGGGAGTCATCGTTTCTATGGCAATTACTCTTGCCAATCAGTAGTGATCGCGAGAATCTGTCAAATGTTTCAAACGTTCGATGCGGGGACCAGCAGGCACCACCTACTTTTTTTTAGGCATCTGATTGACCACTTCCTAACTTGAATAACTAGAGCAAAAATATAAAAAAATAAAATTAAAAATGTAATTGGAAAGTACAGGTTAATGCATACATAGGGGCTTTATTTGGGGGTTGATGTTGACTGTACATTAGTATGAGTGAGTGTGACGTACCCACAGCAAAGGACTTACTTCAGTCCCCAACCAATGGAATACAATTGAGTTGCCATGTTTGAGCCAGATAACATCAGAAAGTAGTGATGTAGTGAGTTCAGTCTGTCTGAATTGTTATTTCTATGGCAACCACTCTCACCAACCAGGAGTGAGCTTGTTGGAAGTCCACACTCCTACCACTTGAAAGCAAGCTACAAACAATCTCTCTGTAATTTTAATGTCTGACGTATGAACATATTATTTTATTGATTGGCCAGTTTATAACTTTCAATACAGAAAACACATGAAAAAAAATAGGATTAACAAGATAATGTTAAAAAAGGTAGCAGAATAAGAATGGTTATTATGACAAAGAGAATGAGTGAGTAAGAGCTTTTTCTTTTTAGATGGAAGTCTGTTGGAATTGGCTTCTTGGAGCCAACAGGTACTTCCTGTTTGGAGCGGATGGGGTCACTGAGTCCAGCTTTCATAGACAGTCAACGGTCAGCTACAGGAAGATAGACCTAAGTAAATAAAAGCAGTTGGAAACTATAATACATTTTTTAGGAGACATAATTCAACCGTATTTCTTTATTAAAAGTTTGTGCCTGCAAGTTGTACATTTGTAAGCTGATCAGAGCGTTGAGTGTGGTTGATTTGTTTTTGCATATATTGCAGAACATATTTTAACCTGAATATACTACAGAGGATTTTTTAAAACCCTTTCAGAATGCAGATGACCTGTCAAGCATTTGAAAAATACTTTTTGAAGTTCCGCTTTATAAGGATATTAGATAGAAACTATCAACACAGTAAACACACAGCATATGAAGTTGTGACAGTACATAATTAATGCTAACTATACTTGTTGACAGTTATAATTCTTCGCAGAAAGACAGAGGCATTATTATGAGTTTACTTTTCTTTAATCTATTACTATCCATTTGTTTTTGCTCACGTCCTTTCTAACAAAGCAGTTGTGATCAGTACTATAGTAGAATATTTAGTGTGGTCTTTATTTGTAATGATAATAGCTCAGTTATTGCAGATGTAGAACGGTCAACCTCTGATTGCACAGGTTTGGGTCCTGCCCAACCTGCCCATGTGTCAAAGTGTCTTTGGGCAAGACACTGAACCCTCACATTACTCTTGGTGGTTAGAGGTTGGCGCCAGCGGAGCCTCCATCAGTGTGTGAATGTGTGTGTGTGCGTGGGCAAATGGGACTGTCACTGTAAAGCGCTTTGGGCCTTTTAGGAAGATAGTTAGGCGCTATACTCCATAAGTACACACCGCTAGAAAACGCTGGTTAGTGCAGAAAAAAAAAGGGTTTGATAAAAATGATTACAGAATGAATCTCCATTATAAGAAAATATCAAGTGTTAATCAATCAAGTCTAGTTGCAATGCTTTTATATATACATTTTGGGATTTTTAAGTGGGAATTAATAGGCTAAATGCAAATTGGATATTACCTAACCATTTAGCCCTAAGAAAAGTAAACTATTTCAGTGGAGAGGACAGAGCAGGAGAACAGGGGGCTTTAAAAATGAGATACAAGTGTGCACTGTATTTCGTCAGCGCCATCATGCGTTAAACAGTCCATGTGAAGCTTTTTTGTTGAGTAGTCAGAGGTGACATTTAACACTCAGTGACACCGAGCATCTCTTTCCTTTCTTTTCGGTCTCTCTACACACGGATGAGAGCGCATTCATGAAAGAGGGTGCAGACGCACACAAATAAAAAATAAAACATAGAAGCTGTCGCAGGTGAGCACATGCTCAGTGAAACATGGTGGACAAAAAACACAGAAAAAAAACAAAGAAATCCAGGACACTAACTCTCCAGGTGAGGACCTGAAAGCCTGAAATGTATGACCTTTAAAACCCTTTTTTGGGTGGTTAGATAAGAAATCTGATGTAGCAAAACCAAGAAAAAATGTTTTTTTTTTCCATTTATAAATCTTCTTTTTCAAATGTGTGTCTGATGTGTTTGCCCCCCCCCCCCCCCCCCCCCAAGGTGCTAAAAACATGATACTTGTGATTTCTGCCTGCATAATTTTGTCACATATTTTATGACATGATCACCAGCTGAAGTCACAGCATGGTCACAAAGTCATGCAGTCATCATGGAAGGAACACAAATATCAGCAACACGTAAGGAAACAGTTGTTCATAATCTAGGTTTTAGACTGCTGTAAGTGTGTAACAATTCTAGTAATGTTTTTATGATACAAAAAATATATATTTGTATCCAATGAAGTTCAGGGTAAAATGGAGGCATGGATCATCCTCATCTAACAAGTTTTTTGAAAGCTAAAGTTTACATTTAAAACACTTTTTTGATTTCCAACCAAAAATATAAATAGGATTCATATAGCCAAAGTCATGAAAAACAACAGTTGGCAATCTATTCATCAATCATTTCTCCATTTAGAGACGCCGTCTGTTGATCTAACATTATTTTTGCTCTTCTGCCCAAATTGACCCTAATATCAGCTTTTAGTCAACTGGCAGACAGCATCTGTTCTTTGATTTGTAGACAGATGGTAGGGGGAGCTCAAAGTCATCATGGTCAGTAGTTGTGTGTCTCTGTGGACAAGCGCACATTTTTGTTGCTTTATAAAGACCTTTTTCAGGTCTTCTCACCAACCTCTTTGGGACAATGAGTTTATTTTTGCCTTATCTGTGTTTCAACTTAAGTCGCTTCAGATTCTAACTGAAAACTGTTCTACCTTTTTTTTATGTTGGAGATCAAGCTTTATTTGATTTTTGTTTAACCCTTGTGCTATCTTAGATGACCCCACCCTTACATTGACGTGTTCTCCCTAGCATGACAAAGGTGGATAAAGGTGGAAAGATTTCATGTAATCCATGGACACCAGTGAAGATCACAAATCATTGAAGAAAAAAGGTTCAGAGCACTGTCTAGTGGGTCTAGATGACCCCACTCCCAATGTTAAAGTGCCTAGGATGGCACAAGGGTTAATGCAGTCTGTTGCATTACCAATTCAACATATAGATAACCCCTGAAGAAGACCAGGATTACAAGAAACATTTTGCATTAATTATTTTTCAGATGCTGAAAACTGTAAAAATATACTATATACTCTCTGAAAAAAAGAGCACGGAATAAACAAGTATAAAACCTTCATCTACAATTTAAAGTAGGCATACTATCTAAGCAAAACAAAAAAAACAAGTTTCTTTAAATGTACACAGACACACAAACAAACACATAATTTCCCTTGACAGTACTTTAGTGTTAAAAGGTGATGAATAGCTAAGACCTAGGGGTATAACTATTCATGGACTTAAAAATCATTTAATCAATTTATATTCCTACAATCTAACCAGGTCAATCTGTCCGAGGCAAGTTGTTAATTGAATTGAATCAACCTATACCGTTATAAACGTTTTTTAAAATTGATTATATCGAAATTGGAAAATATTTGTATTGAGATATTGTAGGTTTATTTTACTATAACGTAAAAATGACCAAGTACCATCACAGCAGACAACACACATGTGATGACAGCAAAAACTGATCAGTGCATCATTCCAGTCCAATATTTGTAAACCCTTTGAATTTAGCAAAGACATGTGACCATACAGTGTGCTAGAATGTTCTATCAATGTTCCCTTTGGATTATTTTAATATGGAAAAACAACAGTGGGCTGAACTTTAGGAAACTAAAATGTGAATGGATTTGACATTCATTCTTGTTTACTTGTTTGTACACATATTTCATTTACGCTTGATTATCTTGAAAGAATTAGGCGGAATCTGGAAAAGTTCATCTGCACTGTTCAGCACTCAGGTATTTCTCTCTGAGTCACACTGGTTGAAGTTTTGGCTAGAGATGTCCTGGATGCATTTTAGGTCAGTGAATTGGATCAAATCAAAGTGTTCAAAATGAACAAATATCGACAATGAACTGTCAACCACAAATTCTGATATGAATTAACTAAGACCCCATGCTGGATTTCGCCTGCTCTGTTTACCAGGAAGACAGAAAACCAGAAATTTATAATTTTTGGTACTTTTTGTCCTTAATGAGGACCAAAGAGCTGTTATAACATAGCAGTAGACTGCAGTGAAGGTGACCGTCCCACTCCTGGCTTTACTCTGTGGTTAACGTCAGACATTATCCTTCCTGTGTTTGTATCTCTAAGAGGCTCCATTAAAAAAAACAAAAATAATGCTACTCTGAAGAAGTCATCGCATTGTTTCTAGTAAATCTAAAGGTGACACAGAAATGCAGTGGCCAAATACAGAATGTGGGAGGTAAAAGGAAAGAATGATAAAAGTTGCAGATGACTACACAGATGAGTCATGCAAAGCTGAATCCCACATTTCCCTACATTCAATGTGGTCTGACAGTCCAATCAAGATCAGTTTGTGAAGGTAAAGATGAAGCAGCTCTCTTTGTAGCCTCAAAACTATTTTTATGTGCTTGCATACACAAAATACTCGTGAAAAGATTATCCTTGCCATCCAACAATTTTTAATTCCTAATCTGACAGATTTAATCATGGCAAAATAACACCTCTTTTGTTCCCAAGAGCAACAATGAAGTCTTTAATCCAATGATCATTTAAAAAAACAACAACTTCCTGATCCTCTGTGGTTTTTTTGAAGAACACTGCAGTGCTACATAACCTTTACGTAAATGCAAAACAAAATGTCATCTATCGTAATTTATTTTGCATCCAGATGGCTTTACATTTGGCAAATCAAGGGTGCCTTTAGCCCATATGTTCTCTGTACAGTCAAATAGCAGCCAAGAAACATGAGGCCAGATGGTACAATGCTGTTCTATTGATGCATCACTTTCTATATCATTTACACACAAACTCATATTAATTCAGAGAGAAACTAGATTAGTTTAAACAATGTCGCTGAAAGACATACCAGTGAGTGATCTTAAGGATTCCAAAATGGAACAATCCAATGTCTACACTACAGCAAGGGTGAAGCCTCTTCAAAAGGAATAGAGTAAATAAATAAAATACAACCCATAATTTTACATTGGAATCTTTCATCAATACATGAAAATGGTGAGATTTCATTACATAAGGCTATGGTTCATGTCCATGTTAAAGTTAGCAATAAAAGTAGCATTGACCACATTATCTTCTCTTTGCAAAAGGTCATGTTTTGTTGAGTGGCATCACCTCCACTCAGATTTGATTATCCCAGCAGCTGCTTTCAGCAGATCCTCCATCAAGTTAATCAACATGCACCCTGTGCTCATCTGCTATTAATATAGCGGTGCCTGAAGTTTCCAGCAGGATGCGCCTTACTAAGAAGCATTGTGATGGTGAGAAACATGGCATCAGAACTAAGTGAAAGCGTCAGTAGTCAAATTGTTATTCAGAGCCAAGATGGGCTTTCTCTGTGTGAAATCAGAGCTAGATGGAAGGTTTCTCAAGGGGCAGTCCATGGCACTCTAAAACACTTTGATTAAACTGGATCTCTTTTATCCAAAGCACGATCAATCAGACCAAAAATTACCACACCATCAAAAGATCATTACATCAAGCTCTGTTCACCATGAGGGAGAAAAACAACTCCATCACAGAAGGAGAATTTGCTCAATAGAGAATGCAAGACTCAGATAAGCCATACTGTCAAACCGAGGCTGTGTGGTGGTAGTCTCAAAAGCTGATTAGTGGTCCCTAAACCACCTTCCAACAGGGAAAATAAGTCCAATCACAGGGCCAAATGTTTCACCTTGATGAAAAGAGACCTTTAAAGGTCTGCTGTTTTGTTTTTTAAGTGTGAATGAATAATGGTTTCTTAACTGTCGCTTAGCTTTTCTCCACTTTTAGATTGAAATTGTGACTTTCCTTTTGGCTACTTTTGTCCCCACATTTTTAAAAATGCAACACTTTCCAAAAACAAGTTATAATGTTGCGTTTTTGCATCATCTATTTGAAAAACAATGTTCCCGTCTCGTGTTTTGAAGATGGAGGATGACTTCCACTCACAACTGTATACTGCCGCAATTTTCTTCCAGTGTTGATGAATGATTGCAGAGTGGTTTCTCTAGATTTTAGGGAAAACTTCTGCTGCATGTAACTTCTTAAAATAAGCAATTCCCTTTTTCTTTTTGAGCTTTATTATAAATTTGGTGGATTCCTTCAAATAATGTCCATTAGTCCCTACTGTCTCATATTGTACCATTTTGGAGGATTTGGTGGTTTTAAAAGTGAAATCTCAGTATTGCCAATTCTGGCTTGGCTGCGCGGTGGCAGAGTGCTTTTACCCTGGTTCAAATCCCAGCTGAGCTTTTCCATACTCTCCGCGTACATGTGGGGGTTTTCTCCAGACACTCCGGCTTCTTCCCACAGTCCAAAAACATGCTTCATAGGTTGATCGGTGACTCTTAAGTAGCCCATTGGTGTTTATGTGTGATTATTTGGCCCTGCGACAGGCTGGCAATCTGTATTAACCCTTGTGCTATCCTATGCACTTTACCATTGGGAGTTGGGTCATCCAGACCCACTAGACAGTGCGCTGAACCTTTTTTCTTCAATGATTTGTGATCTTCACTGGTGTCTATGGATTACATGAAATCTTTCCACCTTTATCCACCTTTGCCATGGTAGGGAGAACACTTCAATGTAAGGGCTATCTAAGATGGCACAAGGGTTACGCGTACCCTGCCTTCGCCCGAAAGTAGCCGGGACAGGCTCCAGCACCTCCTTGACCCCAAAAGGGAAACAGCAAGTTAAGAAATGGATTAATGGGCTTGACTGGATGCTGAAAGTGACACTAAGACCACTAGTGGAATCCAATCTGCCGCATAGCAGAAAGGCTTTTAGAAAAAGGCTGTACCTTAAATCATTTTAATGTCGTCAAATATCCAAAAGGGTGCATGTGTTAGTTTGGTAAACACTTTCATTAATGTTTGTCCGGTCTGTTCTGGCAGGTAAAAATGAGACATAAAATGTCGCTGCAAAAAGAGTGTTAGCAAATTATATTGTGGTACAGTATATGTGCGGGAGGTTGATGGATGGATCGGTGAGGGTAGATAAGAGATCCAGAGGGATAGACGAATACAGGCTGAAGACAGAGGACAGGAGGGGTTGATGTAGATGGTCCATAATACTTAAAGACTGACAGCACAAGCGGTTTTCTGTGATTGAAATCTATGTGTGTGTGTGTGAGAAAGAGATAGTGATCAGCCTATCAAAAGGATGCAGACAGAAGGAATAAAGTTATGGGGACATGAAGAAGAAAGCGTGTGTATGTGTGTGGGAGGGGGTAAGGCCAGAAAAAACGATTAAGAACAAAAATCAATCAGCAGAAAGAGATGGCGTGAGCGCGAAATCTAGAGTAAAAGGCAGAAAGGAAGATCTTCCAGAAAGCCACAGCGAGCCAGGAAGGATAGAGACAAAATCCTCAGATGACTACGATATTGATGACGGCATGGTGGGGAAGAAGGCATGAATGGATGGGTGAAAGAGAGGCGAGATAAGGAGGCTAAGAACAAGTGATCAAAGCACCCCAGGCCATGAGGGGAAGACGGAGCTTGAGAGAGGAAGATGGGGGAGATTCTGGAGGAGGGGAGGGTGAAAAAGTAAACTGAGAGGGTGTGATGACTGAGAAGTAGACAGGTTGGCAAAGAGAAAAGACAGAAAATAATCATTATTGAGGGGTGGGTAAAAGAAAAAATGGCTGTTAAAAAGTAAAAAAAAAATCATTTTGGATGCAACAATTCCAGGAAGTGAAGAGGGTGTAGAGATGTGAGGAAAGGTGAGGTGGCATTCCAACAACAGCCAGAAAAAAAGCAAAGGACACAAAGGCAGAGAAAAGGCCAGCACCAATTCACTGATGTAATAAAAAATGAAGACAGCATGCCAACTCTACTTTTCTCCTACTCTGTCTTCTTCGGATGCTCAGGCGAGAACAAACAACGCCCTGGAAACGTGCTTTCCCTCCTTGTGTAGGCCGGTGCGTCACAGCACGATTTTAGCCTACTCGAGTTGCCCTTTTGAAAACAAAGACAAGACAGTATAAAACTCACACAACTGACACATTTGTATTTTATTTTCTTAATGTATATTTTAAATTTGGAACATGATGCACAGACAAATGTTTTTGAAGAAAAAATAGAAAACTTCAGGCAAGAATAGCAAAAACTAGTTTATTATTGCAATACAATTTGGCAATGAGCTTTCAAACATGTATTGAACAGCATACGGTGGTTGCACTGGAATTTTGCTACCCAATACTAGGGCTTGGCATACTAGGGTTTGGTGTGAAATGTTGGAGTCCCCGGAGAAAACACACGCATGCACGGGGAGAACATGCAAACTCCACCAAAGGTCATCCATTGATGTTCTGCTTCAGGTCCCCCAGCCGGGACTTGAATCGGGGCCTTCTTGCTGCAAGAGCGCTAACCACTCCGCCACCGTGCAGCCCTCCATTATCAATTTTTAAACGGTTGGCACTTCTGTGAATTAAAATCCATAAATCACTACCAAATCTGAGTTCTTGATTTTTCAAAGTTCAACTTGGTTTAACTTGTAACGTGTGTTCAATAGATGCGCGTTTTGTACGTCCCGAGCCTGAAAACGATCATAAAAATGTGCGAGCTACACTTTAATGGGAGAACCTACATAAACGCGGATTTACTGTAAATGCCGGATTAGCCTTTTAACACTGGAGCGTAGAGTTGACAATCTAGCAGATCCAACCGTTTATGCAATTAATGTAATTTCAATAGATTCTGAAATCGTTCAACACTTTACAGTAGTTACGTTTTTAAGCAATCCATGTAAGTCAGCTGCTTCTGTCATGGAGAAAAGCGGCTTTGCACTGTTACGCAACAGTTGATGTTACTGTTGCATATCTGCCAGTTTGAAAAGTCACTTTTATCCGCATCAGAATCATCTGATTCACGTTGATCCCACAAAAGTTCAAAGAGTTCTAGTGCGTCAAAGAGCATGTTTTATATATGTGTCTCTGGCGACATCTCTGGTGGTAAAGGACATAGACAAGACCTAAATGACACTTGCACTGTATTTTCCGGTGTACCTTGTACAGATTGTAGAATAGGTGAATGATAACGTAAAAGCAATGTACAAAAAAAAAATATGCATAAAAGCTTTGCTAAATGTGTAGCAAGGTTTTTCTTTTTTATTTCAGCTTTGTAACATGCATTTCACCTAGATCTAGACATCAGTGAACCCAAGGGAATTTTACTCGCCTGTCAACTGACAGTGGCACATGAAAAGCCTGGAGGGTTGGTAGAGGTGTGTTTGTGGGCATGCATGCGTACATTTCTCTGTATATGTGTTTGGAGGTGCAGGTCTGCATCCACTGGGCCTCACAGATGTCCTGCTGTTGTCATGATAAACCAGTGGCAGCTGCCACCCTGCAAGCAGCACTTCCTCCCACTGACACAAGCAGATTAATGCTTCATTGCACCTGCAAATTTGATGGGGTCTCAACAGGTCTTGGCTTGGGGTGTTGGGTCATTTACACCAACCTCCTTGACTGTCTAGCAGTGGAAAGACATGTGTGTCTGAGAAACTGAAAGGTCTGTCTGTCTCCCTGCCTGCCTTCCTTAGTAAAAAACTTCTGTACTTGTCAGTCATCTGCTGCAGTTTGGGACAATACATAAACATTTTACCTCTGCACGCTACGTTTTTGTTAGGAGAAAAACAACCAAAAATGTGGACTGTCCTTAACTTCACTTACTAGTTTATTAATATTTCATTGTTTCCCATTGTTGTTGTTTTTTTTAATCCACTTTCTTTTTCTTGTTGCTCCATATTCAAATTGTAAAAACCCAATCCAGGTTCTTGTGTTTGCTCAGATTAATGTGTGTTTGATATCATGTGGACGAGTCTGCCATTAGTACATGCACCCCTTTTTTTTTACATTTTGCTTGATGGACCTCGAATGAGCATGTGCATGTACACCTGACAGTGCTCGTTTTTACATTCCTAAAGGATGTCTTTTCCATCACATCAGTTAGTGCAGCCTGAGGATGACAAACACCTGCTGCACCTAAGCCTTTTTTTTTTCAAATCTTGATGATAATGATATGTGATGGGTTGTAGAGTTCCAGAAATCGTGTGCCGTCCTTTACTGCACTTACTGTTGAGTAGGAAAATAACTGCTTGCTGTGAGAACGTGCAAAATTTCTTCTGTTATCTATCACTATAAACCATGCAGGTATAAAAATTATACCATGTTTACAGTTGGACTCAATAAAAAAAAGATTCAACATTGTGTTTTTAATCACTGGGATACTGGCCGAAAAAGGGTTTTTTTCAATTATGGAAAAAACAACAACTGACAAATGAAATAAAATATTCATTTTTTGTAAAAGATTAATTCACAAAAGAAATATTATGACAAGTATTTAGCCCAGAACTACTTTTCACACAGCCATTGTCCCAGTGACACAAGATCCAATGTTGGATGTTTTTTTTTCTTCAGTGAGTGAATCCGTATAAATTATATGTGTATAATTTATGCCATGTACGCAGCGCAATCCATGTGTCTTTATCTGTTATACAGTGCGATCAATTACATGATGGTATCAATCAGATGTGATAAACAACTGAAGAAAAATAGCCAAAATCCATCATCACATCTGTTAAATTTGTTCTGAAACAACTGGAAATTTAAACGACAGACTGACATTGAATCATCAAATTGGAAACCAATTAAATCCAGAGTTCCTAGGTGGTGATTGGAGGAGACGAGAGCGGATCACTGGGACAGAGGACAGCAGAGTGTGATGGGGAACTGCAGCCTATTTTCCAAACTCTACCCAAATTCTACGTGGCTCAAAGAAAATAGTAATTCTGTAAACTGCACTGGCTAAGGGTGCAGAACTGACAGTCCATTACTGTGGAGACTGCTCAGATGTATCCCATGTTTAAAGTGTGGTGTGAGAGCTCCATACTTTCCCAATATGGTTTGCTTATAGTTTGCGGAAAGTCATCCATTTCTAACAATCAAGCCACAAAATAACACTCAGAATCTGGAGAAGAGCATTGTACTAAATTATTGTAACTTAAACAAGTATATATATAAAAATATATCCTATAGGGGGAGAGTTGGGGAATCGGGCTGGCTGACTTCTCATTTTAACTATTCCAGGTATAGTGTGATTAAGGCTAACATGCTTTAATCCACTAAAACTAATTTCACAATTGACTCAACCTGAATGATAAAATGAGACAAATTTTCCCCAAATCTTATTTTTTTTAAAAGTCCGCCCCCTCAGTCCCTCCTCCTCTCCCTAACCCAGGTTTTCTATTTGTCACTCTGATTTGATTGACAGCTGAGGACACATGTGGGGGCACTGTGAGGGGCGGCACTGGGGTGGTGACCAGTCCAGGTTACCCCGGCAACTATGGTAACCAAGCCGACTGTACTTGGATCCTATTGGCCGAACCTGGAGACACCATCTCTGTCATCTTTACAGACTTCCAGACTGAGGAAAAGTATGACTACCTTGAAGTAGAGGGATCTGAACCACCAACAATCATGTGAGTCACATTACTGCATGTATTTTATTTTTTTTAATTCAGGGTTGGAATTTTTCCTTATTTATTCAGTAAAAACCTATTGTTCTATGTCTCAGAAGAAGGGGAATTAAAGCTGATGTACACCATTAAATGCTGGGCAGCTGGCCACTTTCTGCTGCAGTAATCAAAGTGTTGGGAGTGTAACCAAGGTTTATTAATAATTTATTCAACTAAGTATGTTTTTTTTTTTTACATGCTGACTGTTTCCAACATTTTTATTTATAAAAAAAATGTTTACTTTATATGGAAAAACAGTAGAAGATGGAGGTGTTACTGTTGTTTTGACACTCAACATAAATAAGTACTATCCCTAGTTTTGGTTTTGTTTGGGTGCCACAAGCGTATCGTCTTAAGCAAATGTCCTGTATAACAGCAGAGTTAACTCATTACCTTTTGTTGGGCTCTTTGTAACTCTCCCACATGCTTATAGATGGTTGAATCATAACAGCGTTTTATTGCTCTGGCTGCTTATCGATTGGGAGGAAATTAGGGTATTGATCAACCATTGCTGTCGCCAATTGAATGTAATCATGGTTAGGGAGATGTGTGCGTGCAAAACAATTGATCTATTGATAACTGCTTTCAGGCACATGTGCCTGTACAGGTGCAGACCATCATGTTCCTGAGTGATTACCTCTGCCAGTGTGTGTTTACATCTGTTTACCTGCAGACAAAAAAAAGTGACTTTGTGGTTTTTAGCAAACAGCTGTACTGTAGCTAAACTAAGAAGCAGCTTTTAGCTCTAAAACTTTGAACTGATTGTGCTCAGTTAATTGCATTTAACGGCAATCACAAACACTAAACTTTGCAAATGGGATATAAGATTAGAAACAAGTTTAATGAATACAAATTCTAGAAAGACCTTTTTTATTTATGTAGAATTTTGATCAAAAGAATTTGTTACCTCATACATAACTAATAAACAGTATAACTGAGGAAATCTATAAAAGTCAACAATAAAAAAAAGTAACATAAGGATAGTTTTGTGCATGTTTTTTATTTATAATGTCAATAATTTGGCATAACTTTTGTGAATGATTACTTGGGAGTTGATCGATTTAAGATAAAATAATTTACCACAATTCTTACTTTTTAATCTAAATATGTCTGAAATGATATTCATCACTTTAAACAAAATTTCAACTTCAGCTGTAAACAAAACTTTAGATCATTTAGCAACAAATCTGGAAACTGATCTGCACAGTTTTCTTTTCCTCAAAGTTTCACTGATTACAGTTCCAGTAGATGGATGACTAGAAGATATTAAATAAAGACACAGCTTAAATAAAAATGCTTCTGGAACCACTAGAAAGAAAACACTCACAGTCCTTTAAACTAAACTGACAACAGTGTTTTCAACAGACATTTTTTACAAACAGATTTTGTTTCAAGAAATTGATCTCAAGACTTGTAATATTCTTGAATTCATAATTATCATATTTTATCGATTCCTTTTTTAATTTTGTTATTCTAGTTTTTGAGCCTATTATTTTTTACGTTTTTAAAACTAATTAGGATTTTTTAAACTTATTCAATAAACTGAAATTCATTGTATTTTTTTTTTTTTAAAACACTTGATAACTTTAGTTTTTAAAATGAGAAGCATCACCAACACTTTGTTTTATTTACTACAGGTGAGAATCCACCTAATTAGTTTATGTACCTAAAATCCAACATTGTTCTGCATTTTACAGAAATAATTGCATTGTCTGAAGTACTCTGTTAGATTTACAAAGATCGCCAATTGGCAATCCCGGGTGTAGAAAATGTACTCAGATCGCAAATATCTGAGTATTTGAATACTCGTTACAGGCCTCTGCCATCTTCTTTTTCACCTTTTAAATCTCCCTATTATCTTGTCTGTTGTCTTAAGTCGTCTGGGTATCTCAGTTTTTCTTGGTCAATGTTTTAGTCCACCACCTCGTTGATGATGGCACCAAGTTCCTTTCTTCCAATCTGCTTGGTCACTCCAGCTGTAGCTGCCTAGTCCCTTAGGAGAACCTCCTGATCATTAATCAAAACTGATTTGAACTACTCCCTTAAAGCAACATAGCATTCTTATTGTTTTATGTCCCTCACTTAACCATCCTATGTAATTTTCTTAAGTCTACTGTATCCTCTTTCTTCTGTAAAGATGTGCTCACTGCCATTTCTATTATTTAAGTGACATCCTTCAAACTTCAAACTTTATTGATTTGTATAGCGCCTTTCATTTTAGTTCAAAACACAGCGCATAACATAAAAGCAGATGAAATAGTCATAAAATATGAAAATTATTTAAAACAGAAAACACAGGACAATCACACACATATGGGACCCCTCCCTCACCAGATTCCTAGCTCCACCCACCCAGTTCCCCCAGTAGAACCCTGAACAAAAACGAAGAACTGCAGCCTAAAGAAAAGTCTGACTTGGTACTGCTGAGAGGAAACGACATCAAGGGGATCCATTTATTCCAAGGCCCAGCCCGACCGTGGGGGTCATTACCACAGCGCCCGGCCAACACAGAGCAGCCTAGGGCCCATTCTACAGCCATTAGACCACAGAGCGGGACCCCAGCCTGCCCAATGAGAATGAGACCACAGCAACAGCAGCCCCTACAGGCGGAGCCGGTAGTGCCCCAGAACAGTGGATTCCAAGAGGAAACACTGGATGATGAAACATCAAAATAAAAATCATAATAAAAAAATATTTAAAAAAAATTAAGATAACTTAATATTTGTAATTAAAAAAAATTGAGAAAATAACGGTAAATAAATTAAATACGTAAAATTATTAAAATGTAACCTTAAAAATCATAAATATAATAACAATAAAAAGGGTTGTATATGAAAAACATAAAAATCATAGTCTTTATACAATTTAAAAAAAAAGTATTAAGTAGAGAAAATAGATCCTTCACCACCTTTACTTCAGCATTCCTTTCCTAAATGTACCCATTACATCTTCATCACCTTAATTTACCTCACCATCATCAGTTAAAGTACTTGTCATCACTCTTTCCCCTTTGGGATACTGCAGATCACTTGATAAAACTCCCTCCAACATTTCTTGCCTTCTTATTTTATTCACATCCTGTCTGGGCAGCATTGCCATTGACGACATTGAACATCACATGTTCAACTTCCAGATGCAGACTCATGACCCCGTTTCATCTCCCTATCTGACATTCTTCACCTCCAAAATATTTTGCAGTCTCCAACTTTAGAATCACTCCTACTCTATTCGTCTGAAACCTGCTCCCAATCTTTAAACACTGCTCCTGCTCCATCTGGTCACTTAAACACACTGGATATCCATCTTTCTTATTTTCAGCACATCAACCAATTCATCTTCTCCATCTTTGACCAACAGTTGTCCAATTTCCTTTAGCACTCTTTAGGTCAACACCGCGGATGGTGGTCTTTGTTAAGCAGGTCCAACGCAAAACACGTACAAAAGTTCTGCTCTTGATTTTTGCAATTGCAATTTTCTTTCAATTCAACAGTCATTCAGACATTCTACAGTCCCCTCAGATAAGTAAGAGTTAATGGCCGAGGAAATGTGCAACAAATAACAAGAATAAAGTACTAAAAACTGATTGAATATGTATATATGGACCATGGTGTGAATGAGATAATGGCATTTGAAGTGTGCCTTATCAGAAATTAACGCATGTCGTGGAAGCCTGAACTGTCTGACGTCAATCAATCAATTCCGCACTTCGCGGAATACCACGGTCTACCTCACCTTCATCACCAGCAGTTGTACAATTTCCTTGAGCACTCTTTACACACAGGAACACGGAATACTAAACCTAAAAAGAGCTCCATTGACAATCAGCCCGCTCAATGCTACAAAATGAAAAACAAATGTCTGTCATCAACTAGGATTCTACAGGTTTTCAACTGTGCATCAAAGACAGTTCTTGAAAAAACAGCAATCTATTAGACAATGTGAGCTAAAAAAAACAAGCGAAAAGGGTCAGGTTCAAATCCCATCTGGGACTTTTCTGTGTGGAGTTTGCATGTTCTCCCCGGGCATGCGTGGGTTTTCTCCGAGCGTTCCGGCTTCCTCCCACAGACATCCTTCATAGTTTAATTGGTGCCTCTAACGTGTCCCTGGATGTGCATGGGTGTGTGTTTGGGGGAGGTTGTGGGCCCTGTGACTGGCGACTTTTGTGCCCCACTTTCGCCCAAAAGTAGGAGCAACAAGCGCCAGCAACCCCGTGACCCTGAAAGGGATATAGTAGGTTAAGAAAATTAATGGATGAACACTTGAAGTGTACATATCAATGTTAAGTGCATTAAGAATGTTACTAAAATACATATTGTCCTATCTAATCTATGTTATACACTTCAACATATGTTATCAACCTTCTAATGCAGTTTTTTCTTTTTTTAAGAAGAAACAGCCAATCAGTGTTTGGAGTGAGTCCAGGTTTTCAGCAATAAATCCCAACTCCTGCAGAATCATAAATCAAAACTTACTCATTCCGTGTTGTGCCAAAACTGGAAATTTTCTCTTACTTGGCTCACCTCATGTTCTTTCATTTCTAATTCTAGATTCAAATATCAAAAAAGCATGAGTGTGTGGAAATTTGAATGAGGAGTCTTCCCTGTTCCATCATTGGCATTTGTTTAAGAGATAGCATAAGAGAAAAAGAGTGACCAAGACAAAGGAAGTGTGTGAATGTTTATGTGTGTGTGAGTGATGTTATGCTTGCTGAGTGCTAATCAATGCTTCTGGCAGAGGGGATGCTGGGATACTGGCACCATCCCGCATCAGAAATGGAGTGGTGACCTTGAACAAAAGTGTACAACTTTTCTGATTCTTTCACTTGGAGGAGAAACAGGCATACTTGTTCAAACAGACCTCAAATATCTGATTTAAAAACCTGCTTTAAAGAATTAGGCTTGAGATATATTTGTGGATATGATGACATGAAACCCTTTTCAAAACTTGCAAAATGAGGGGAACAAACACGTGTGACAGCTTTTGGAATAAATTCAGTAAAGCCCTGAAGATGCAAAAGACACTGGTGTAATGTTGCATTAGCATAAGCAGCAGTAGATCAGACTTATTCATTGAGTGGATTTTCACTATACGTTGTTGTTTTGCACTGCAGACGTGCTAAAAAATTATGTTAAGTCATATTTGCTCAGATGTCTAAAAATCCAAAGATACTACAAATAAAATCGAGGCAGAAGAAAAGTTTCACCAAAAAGCAATCTAATTCATTTGTTTTTAAAAGTAATACACCGTGCAAAAACGCTGCATTTTACTCGCAGAGAAATTCTTGATTTTCGAGGCCATTGAAAAGAACAGCCATCACATGTTGTCATGTGAGGGTGGCTCGAGAGCCGGTAGGACCCAAACGCAGAGACGGGAGGCCAACGGGTTCAGAACTAGAGGGTTTATTAAATGAACAAAAAGCAGTACAGAGCAGGATGACCAAACAAAAACGAAAACGTACTGTGACGTGACGAGAAACATGGAACAAGGACGCTAAGACCAGGGGGGTATTCCAGGAAGCAGGTTATGCTAGCTCCGACGGTAAGTTTGAGGCTAAGGAAGTTGATAACCTCAGTTTTCGGTTCCAGAAATTGAGGTATGTTTCAGGGTAGGTCAAGTTGCCATAGCAACTCATGCTCTGAACATAACCTGGTTGGGAGCAGGTTTAGTTGAAGGTTAGTTTGTTTACAGAGAGTTGAAGCAGCATGGCGTGTCCATTTGAAGATGATTTAGTGGATGAAGAAGCTCAGATAATACTTCTTCCACCATGAGAGGGTGAGAAGACCACATATGGATGTTGGAAAATTCTACTTTTTCACTTTGATCTAACTTAGTTATTTGCTTCAGTTAAGATAAATTATTTGTTTGTTAAGTCAGTTTAAAAATAACACGTATTTATCAGACAGTTATTTTACTTTCATTTGAATTAATTCAATTAAGTAGGTGTAACTTTGGTGCTGCTGTTAGATCGGCACCGCAAGGGATTGTGGGATACCATTTCCTTTGCCTGTCTGGACGGATTTTGGTTTAAGTGTGGCTTTTTGACCAAATTGTTTTAGTTGTTTAGCTGTTTTACTGTGTTTTGCCATGTTTTGCTGAGTTATCTTGTTCTACTGTGCTTATGTCTCTGCACCATGAGTAAGAGTGAAGGAGAGGATGATGAGTTTATATAGCACCCCTAACAATCATAAGGATGATGACAAAGACAGACAATTCTTTAATGAATTTGAGCGCAACGTGCATTTTTTCCCCCGTCCTTTTTATTGTTATAAAAATGAGTATATCTGACGGCTCATACTTAGACATATGAGAGATCAAGAAATATAATTAATTAAGATGGAAAAAATATTAATTGAATTGGAGTAATATGACATTTAGTTGGATAAATACATAAATTTGAGTTGTAGAAACAATTATTGAGTTTTATAGACGTAAGAAATTAGGTTGAAGCCAGGAAAGCAGTGTTACTTTTTTGATGGACGTATAATCTTCATACGCCGTCATTAAAATCTCAGACTCCGTCTCACTAAAGTATTGCGCTCTCTTTGGTTCTCAAGGCAAGGCAAGGCAATTTTATTTGTATAGCACAATTCGTACACAAAGTAATTCAAGGTGCTTCACAAAACAGAAAAATGCATTAAAATCACAATACATCATAGAAATAATCAACGTAAAATTTACTTTAAAAGAAACCTTTCAGTCATATACACGGCTAAACAGAAATGTTTTAAGTCTAGATTTGAACATGAACACAGAAGAGGCCTGTCTTACGACTTCAGGGAGGCTGATTCAATGAAGTTCATTGTGTCTATAAGTTCTATTAAGCACTTAAATTGTTTTTTTTTATCAGACACTGGGTTTGTTTTGTGTAAAACCTACCGACATGTTTCGGCGGAATGCCTTCCACCTTCGTCAGGGTCGTCATCAGATGGTGGCGTGTGACGTCTTTAAAAACAGCTGATTTGTGACTGAGGCGGAGTCACCTGTCAAACTTTGACAAGTGACTCCGCCCCTTGATGTCCGTCTTTCTCTGGAGGATGTTGCTCCAGGTGTGAGAGAGCAGGAAAGCCCCCTCATCCCGGTTCATGGAAGTGTGGGCTCGTTTTCTGATCTCCACCGCCTCCATGATCCATCTGCGGTGTCTGTTGTCTTCGGTGCGGAGGACTTTGGCCTTTTCCCAGTCCATGATATGGTTTTCTTGTTTGCAGTGATCCGTTATGGCTGATTTCATGTTTTCTTGAACTGCCTGTTGTCGTCTGGCTCTTGTTAGTATTTTGTTTGTTTCCTTTTCGCATTCTTTTTGATGTTCTGTTTTTCTTGTGATGAAGGAGCGTCCTGTTTCTCCGATGTATGTTTTATTGCAGGTGTGACATGGGATTTCATAAATGACATTGCATTTTTTATTTTGTTCAATCTTATCTTTTGGGTGAACCAGTAGTTGCCTCAGTTTTTTATACGGTTTCACTGGGGTGCTGATGTGATGCTTTTTCATGGCTCTTTGGATGCGTTCTGTGATTCCTCTGATGTATGGCAATGTAACCATTCCTTTGTTTTCTGGTTTTTTCCTCAGTTTTTCCTTCTCTACTTCCTTGCATTTCCTCTGCTCCACCTGTGTTTGTCCCTTTTTTATGGCCCATTGAGGATATTGACACCTGGTTAGTGCATTTTTTATGTGTTTCTTCTCCTCCGTTTTGTCCTCCCCGTCCGTTACCAGCTCTGCACGCTCAAACAAGGTTCTTACGACAGATATTTTGTGAGTGGTAGGATGTTCTGAGGTCCATAATAAATATTGGTCTGTGTGAGTTGGTTTCCTGTGTATTTTTATTTTTATGTCTTTGTTTTCCATGTGTCTGATGTTGATGTCCAGGAAGTTGATGGAGTTGTCTTTTTCCTCTTCATGTGTGAATTTGATTTGTCCCGTATCGTCCATCGTGTTCAAATGGTCTGTGATCTCCTGCGTGTGTCCTGCTTTGATCGTTTCCAGAATGTCGTCAACGTAGCGTTTCCACAAGGTTGGACGGCAGTGCTCTGGTGCGGATGTTATTGCTCTCTTTTCCAGGTCCTCCATGAAAAAGCTGCACATTGTGGCTGATAGTGGGTCGCCCATGGGAAAGCCTTCTTTTTGTCTGTAAATTGTGTTGCGGTATTGGAAATACGTGGATGTAGTAATTAACTGGAGGAGTTGTGTAATGTCATTAACTGTAAGGTTTGTGCGTTTCCTTAGTGATTTGTCTGCTGTTAACTGTTCCTGCACTATTTGTAGTGTGGCTTCTACTGGAGTCCTGGTGAATAATGATATTACGTCATGTGAAATGAATATCTCGTTTGCTTCCATCTTTGTGTTTTTGAGTTCTTCTGCCAGCTGTTTTGCATTTTCACAATGGTAATCTGTGTTTCCTAGGAGGGGTTTCAAAATATCTGCGATGAATTTGGATAGGTTGTATGTTACTGATCCCATGCTGTCTATTATGGGCCTTAGTGGTGCTCCAGGTTTGTGTATTTTTGGAGTGCCATAGATCCGGGGGATGATGCTGGCTGTTGGTATGAGATGGTTATAGGTTTGTTTGTCTATTTTCTTTTCCTCCTGTAACTGTTTGAGTACAGTCTTGAGTTTTCTCTTCTTTGCTTCTGTGGGGTCTCTTTTCAGGACCTCATAGGTGTTCCGGTCTTGAAGCATCTCATTCATTTGTTTTTCATATTGTTCTGTGTCCATGATGACTGTGGTTCTGCCTTTGTCTGCTGGTAGTATTGTGATTTCTCTATTGTTTTTCAGATTGTGGATGGCTGCCATTTCTTCTTTGGTTATGTTACTAGGTGGTAGTTTTGCGGTTTTGAGAATACCTGCTATTTCATTGCGTAGTGCTGCTTTTTCTCCTGGGTCCTGTATTTTTTCACATGCTAATTCGGTGGCTACGATGAACTCCTCATGCGGGATCTGTTTTGGGGTTATGGCGTAGTTTAATCCGTGTGATAATACACTGCGTTCAGCTTCGGATAGTGTGTGTTTTGATAGGTTGGAAATCCATTTATCATTTATGGTATTTTTTAGTTCTTGCTTTTTTCCTGCTTTGGCTATTAGTTTTTCAAGTTTTTCTATGTGGCGTGTTTTTGTTTTTTCGTACTCACTGCTGTGCACGTTGCGTAGATGTCCTCTCAGGTTTTCCTCTGTTTCTTTGTCAAGCGAGTGTCGCTGTGTGAAGTCCTGCAGTTCCCGCTCCAGCTGTGTTTCCAAAATGTTGATCTTGTTCGTTGTGCACCGGATTCTTTCTTTGACCAAAGCCCTCCGCACTCTTTTGATCATCCGCTCTGCGTTGTCGGTTCTGATCGGGTTCTTTATGTTGAGACTGGCTGGAATAATCCCTTCATCCCGGCAGCGGAGGTTAAACCGCAAATGGTTCCTCTGGCGCGCCCGTTTACGTTCCAGTTTTTCCAGACGCCGGAGTTCTCTCATGCATAATTGTCCGAAACTTTTTCGTAATGATTCAATGAAGTTCATTGTGTCTATAAGTTCTATTAAGCACTTAAATTGTTTTTTTTTATCAGACACTGGGTTTGTTTTGTGTAAAACCTACCGACATGTTTCGGCGGAATGCCTTCCACCTTCGTCAGGGTCGTCATCAGATGGTGGCGTGTGACGTCTTTAAAAACAGCTGATTTGTGACTGAGGCGGAGTCACCTGTCAAACTTTGACAAGTGACTCCGCCCCTTGATCACATCACATCACATCAGCACCCCAGTGAAACCGTATAAAAAACTGAGGCAACTACTGGTTCACCCAAAAGATAAGATTGAACAAAATAAAAAATGCAATGTCATTTATGAAATCCCATGTCACACCTGCAATAAAACATACATCGGAGAAACAGGACGCTCCTTCATCACAAGAAAAACAGAACATCAAAAAGAATGCGAAAAGGAAACAAACAAAATACTAACAAGAGCCAGACGACAACAGGCAGTTCAAGAAAACATGAAATCAGCCATAACGGATCACTGCAAACAAGAAAACCATATCATGGACTGGGAAAAGGCCAAAGTCCTCCGCACCGAAGACAACAGACACCGCAGATGGATCATGGAGGCGGTGGAGATCAGAAAACGAGCCCACACTTCCATGAACCGGGATGAGGGGGCTTTCCTGCTCTCTCACACCTGGAGCAACATCCTCCAGAGAAAGACGGACATCAAGGGGCGGAGTCACTTGTCAAAGTTTGACAGGTGACTCCGCCTCAGTCACAAATCAGCTGTTTTTAAAGACGTCACACGCCACCATCTGATGACGACCCTGACGAAGGTGGAAGGCATTCCGCCGAAACATGTCGGTAGGTTTTACACAAAACAAACCCAGTGTCTGATAAAAAAAACAATTTAAGTGTTCAGGGAGGCTGTTCCAGATTTTAGCTGCAGAATATTGAAACGCTGATTCCCCTTGTTTAGTTCTGACTCTGGGAATCAACAGGAGGCCGGCCCCTGAGGTCCTCAGAGTACGAGATGGTTCATATGGCACTAACATGTCAGAGATGTACTTTGGTGCTCGGCCATGGAGAGACTTGTACACAAGCAGAGCTGCTTTGAAGTCTATTCTTTGAGGTACAGGGAGCCAGTGCAGAGACCTGAGCACAGGACTAATGTGATCATACTTCCTGGTTCTGGTCAGGACTCGAGCAGCAGCATTCTGGATGTACTGAAGCTGTTTTACAGCTCGTTTGGAGAGGCCGGTGAGCAGGCCGTGACAGTAGTCTAACCTACTGGAGACAAATGCATGAATAAGTATCTCCAGGTCTGGCTTTGACACTATGTTTTTGATTTTGGCAATGTTTTTCAGATGATAAAATGCCGCTGATGTTACTGACTTGATATGGCTGTTAAAGTTCAGGTCAGAGTCCATGATTACCCCTAGATTTCTGACTTGATTTGAGGGTTTAAGAGACAGAGAATGAAGGTAGCTGCTGACACTTTTTCTTTGTTTCTGTGGGCCAAAAATAATAACTTTGGTCTTGTTTGAGTTTAGCTGGAGAAAGTTGTCCTGCATCCACGCACTGATCTGTTGGAGGCAGTGGCTGAGTGAATCGACCGGCCCATATTCACCTGTTGTCAGTGACACATAGATCTGAGTATCATCTGCATAGTTGTGATAAGATATGTTATTACTGCGTATTAGCTGCCCTAGTGGCAGCATGTAGAGGTTGAACAGAAGGGGTCCCAGGATCGATCCCTGGGGCACACCACAAGTCAAGGCCATGTAGTCTGAGACACAACTCCCAATTTCAACAAAGTATTTCCTGTCTTCCAGATAAGACTTGAGCCAACTTAGGGCAGATCCAGAGATGCCAACCCAGTCTTGGAGTCTGTGCAAAAGGATCCCATGATCAACAGTATCAAAGGCAGCACTCAGGTCTAGCAGGATTAAGACAGTGACTTTGCCATCATCAGTGTTCAGGCGGATGTCGTTGGTTACCTTGATAAGAGCAGTTTCTGTGCTATGATGGGGTCTAAAACCTGACTGTAGACAGACTGTTGTTTGTAGACAACTTTTTCAAGGACTTTTCCTAAAAATGGCAGATTAGAGATAGGTATGTAATTATTCAGTACAGTGGGATCAAGACCGCTTTTCTTCAGGAGAGGTTTAATGACTGCAGTTTTTAAGGCCTCTGGAAATATTCCAGATTGAAGAGACATGTTAACTATTTGAGTAATTGATGGCAACACACTGTTCAAGACAGACTTTAGAAATCTAGTGGGTAACACATCAAGGCAGCATGTAGACGAGCTCAGACGGGTGATGGTCTCTTAGACAGTTTGGTCAGTGACAGGTACAAAGTGAGTCAGCTTAGAGTGAGTAGGTGGCCGTTGGATAGATATATGTGTTGTGGAGTTGATGGCTTTTTTAATGCCCTGAACCTTGTCATTAAAAAATACAGCAAACTCATTACATTTGGGTGTGCAAATCAGTTCTATTGGTAGCTGGGTTGGAGGGTTAATTAATCTGTTTACTGTTGTGAACAGGACACGAGAGTTGCTGCTGCAACTTCCAATGATTTCAGAGAAGTACCTTTCCCTTGTTCTGCATAAGATCTGGTTGTAAGCGTACAACTCCCCCTTATACATTTCATAATGAACCTGGAGTTTTGACTTGCGCCACTTTCGTTCAGCTCTGCGGCACTGTTGTTTCTGTGCCCTGACTAGATCATCGTTCCTCCAGGGAGCATTCTGTCTATGTTTTCTCAATTTAACCTTCATAGTGGCAATGGCATCCAGAACATTCAAGATGCTAGAAGTAACAGAATTCAGCATTTCATCAACATTGGCACCAGAGGCGTTTTCAGGGTTTATCATTTCTACAAACTGTGCCCTAGTGCTCTCATTTATTTGTCTCCTTTGGACAACTGCAGGGCCAGGCGGTGGTTTGGGAGCAACAGACAGGTCAAAGAATACACAGAAATGATCAGAGAGGGCGACATCGACCACACTGACATTGTAAATATTAACCCCCTTTGTGATAAGCAGGTCCAGAGTGTGCCCTCTGCTGTGGGTGGGGCAACTTACATGCTGAATTAGATCAAAGGTCCACGCGTTTCCATGGTGACTCCGGAAATTGGCGATCTATTGAGAATGTCTTTATGTACCTTCCGTGCACATGCATTAACCCAGGGTTACCAAGTCGAGCGCAATTACGCCAACTCATACCCGGTCTTTTGGAACCGACATACCCAGAGTAAGCAAGTTCAGGCGGATTTCAGCCAGAGTTCAGGCTTAAAGTCAGGCTAGTTTAAACATGCTTCCTGGAATACCCCCCAGAGGACGTGAAACACATGACCAGAAGTTAATGGACCAGCACAAGAGGAAGGCAGAGACAAGACTTATATACAGACAGGGCAGACAAGACACAGGTGAACACGATCAGGGCAGATGGGGACCAAAGGAAGTACAACTCAAGACATGACAAGACAGGAACCCTTTCAAAATAAAACAGGAAACAGAACCAAACAAGACAGAACAAGAACTAAAACAAAAACCAAGACGAAACAAACTCAAACCATGACACATGTCTTAATTCAAATGATTTTGAAGTTGTACAATTAAGAGTGCACTACTTTTTATCACCCTAGAGGGAGTTTGGAACAGAGGATTATGCTTCATTAAAAAAATTGTAAAATGTAAAATGATACACTAAAGTACATTTAAACTGTTCCTAACTAATCCTATTTTTAATACCCACCTGAAACTATGGAAAATTTTACCTTTTCGATTTTTCCCCCGATCAGTCAATCAAATACCATATTTTCAGGACTATGGATTTATATGACGTACCGTCAATGAATGGTCTATTTTTACATTTTTGTTATATATATAAGGCGCAATAAGGGACAAGAGTCGGAAATAAGTCCATCAGTCAATCTGACTTTACTAACTGTGCTCACAGTAACTCTAGAATCTGTTTATAACACGCTACAGGTTAGCCACGTTAATAGCATTTATAGTGTTTGTTTGCATATTCACTGTCATGAGAACAAACAGACGGCTGGATCCAAATTCAGAAGGTTTATTAGCTTAGTTAAAAGTTCAAAAAGCTAAATCAGGTAGGGCAGGGGTCAATCACAAGCACGAGAGCATAAGAGAAGTAACAGGGGTAATTAGGATCCAGGCGAGAGTCATGGCAGGCAGCAGGCGAACAGAGTCAGAAACAAAACAGGGTTAAAAGGCAGAATATCAGATCCAACTATATACTCAATAAGGAAGGCAGAGGAAGGCACAAATAATACTTTGTGCCGAGCTTAACTCATTGCAGTGCTTAAGTATGCTGCGGTTAATGAATGAATGAGAGTCAGGTGTGCACTGGGGTTGCTGGGAACTGTAGTGTGGTAGGAACTTTAAGGAAGGCTCCCGCCAGTGACCAGAGGGGTAGACAGAGTTCCTACTTCTGACATTAACAATACCTTGTAACTCCCAACCTTTATTGCAACACGTTAAAAAAACGAAGGATACTGCTTAAACAAACATTATTGTGATTATGCTAACTGCCAACCTTGTCCGCAACACGTAAAAAGACACCAGTTTGTTTCACCCGATAATCCACAACAAACATTAAGTCTGAATACACCCAGACTTAATAGCGGACCCATCTTTCAAGGCGGTCTTAGTTTGTTTCTAATCCGACGGAGCTTCAGTTTGCTCTTAGCTTCCTTAGTTTGAATAGGCTCTGTATTTTGAGTGAAAAAACTAAACCAAAGTGGCGACCGTCGCCGAGTGTTTACGGGGTGTAAACAAAGAGCCACGGACAAATGAGGAAACAGCAACTCATTTGAATGTGGTCGGATAAATGCAGGCTCATTAAAACAATTTTTTATCGTAATACACATTGCTTGTCACAGTTTATTTATCAGCGTACCTTCCTAGCTATCACATCCTCAGTAACTGCCTTGAAGCATGACTCCCTTGTTCAAAAAAAAAAAAGTAAGCACTGTACCTGACGTTGGTAGATGTTTGAACTTGGTCAACAAAAAATAAAGTTGGAATAATCAACTATCCAGACAAGGTTTACAAGGACTTCCAGAATTATTCCAAATTTCAGTTGCTTTAAATGCTCTGGATTTTAAGATGTGTTGTAAGTTTTAAAACAAAATTAAGGCTTTTAAGTGCACCTTATAGTGCACAAAATACAGTAAATGGATAGTGACTTGCCTTTGCACTTCCTATTGTCAAGTTCTGAATGAACTGTACTTGGATCCAGTTAATTCAGTTTTTAAGAAAAGCACTTCAAACCTAAAGCCAGAGGGTTTCTGCTTCGGGCAAAGAGCTAATTATAGCTACACGGCAGCATCCAGAATAACCTGCAGAAGCACCAGATGCACACAGTTTTGCACACGTAGTTCACAGCGCTTACTCATCTGGCATTAAAAAAAGCACAAGACGTGAACTTCTTAATCAAAAGAGTCATTGAAAGGAAAAGGGAACAGAAATCTCCACATTTCAGGAAATAATTTTATAAATAAGCAATAAAGAATTTTAATTTAAAATCATTTACATTACATTGCCATTTACATTAAATAGCACAATTCAAACAAGAGAAAAAAAGATTTGATTTAAAAAAAACAAGGATAATTCATGAAGCCAACGATGGAACATAAAGCCACAAACCGATAGCATTTCAATGGCACTATGCTGCTTTTGCTCCATTCAGGTGCTCTTCATTTCATGTGTGTACCTGTAGTACAAAGTGGAAAAAAAGGGTTTGTGCTATGTTTTTCTCTTCCCCCCCATGAACTACAGCAAATCACATTAACCACTTATTTTAGACTCGGGAATACTCCAGAGAATCCATTACCAGCAACATGAGCGGACCAAATGACTCTCATAGAGCGCTTGTAAACAAGTTCATGATGCAGACTTTTTTTTTCCAAATCTAGTTGCAGCTTGCAGCGTAAAGGTTACAGAGTCGACCTTCACATTTTAAATCCAATTTCAGTCGCCTAAAGCATCATTTCAGGTCTTACCTATGTAAAATCAGCTTATTGTAACTCACGCATTTGATGGATTTTAAAACAAACCTCAAAGGATTGGGTTTTTTTTTCATTTACTTTTGCAGATTTGGCCTACTTTTCATACCATCAGACACACAGAACATACAGTCCAAGAGATTTCAGAAAGATGGGTCATCCTATCGGGGAGAGGTCTGGTCCGACGGAGAATAAAACAAAGGCTAACACAAATGGGAGGAAAGAAAAGTTGAACTGTGGTAACAAGCCAAGCCAAGATAAAAATAAAAAAAAGTGGGGGGCGATGAAAGGTAAAAAGGTGAAGGTAAGGCGGCAACGAAACTAGAGGTGCAGAATCAGCAACAAGAGGTTGGAGAGATGAGAGCTGACAGAAGAAGAGAAGTGGAAAGAAGAATAAGAGCAACACAGGGGAGAAACAGGAAGGGAAAACCATCAGGGAGGCTCTAGGGGGAGAAAAGAGGTTGTAGACCGAGAGAGACAGAGACACGGGAGGAGTTTACGTAGGCAGCAGGGGACAGAAAAGAGGCGTGCACAAAGAAAGTGACAGCTGCCATCTGTGCATGAAGGCAAATATAAATATAGGAGAAAAACTTTTCATTCAAAACTTACTTTTGATTCTCTCTTTGAAAAGTTTGTAATGATCAAAGTAGAAAAACATCTTTAGAGAAAAGTCAAATTACTTTCATGTATTCAGAGACATAAAAATCTAAGTTAACTCACCTATTTGTCTGACTTTTGTATCTCCATAGTGTACTAGATGGTGGTGTTGAATTTAGGGATTATTATCCGGCATCCGGGTCTCACATCTGGACAAACTTTAAGTTTCTTTGAGAGCTGCTAAGATAGACAAAAATGTATTTCATAAATCATTTTCTGAATTCCTTTTTCAATTAGAAGAAATACACAAGATAAATCATCTCACCCACACAACTGCTTAAAGACGGGTATATCAAGATAAATCTTCCCTTATCCAAGGAAGCAGCTTAATCAAATTACTCCTGCAATCAAAGTAAAGTCTGATGAGATTAGTTTGTGATAATTAGATTAGTGTTTACTTAAACAATGGAGGCTTATACTCAGAAAATTCAACACAGGCTTTTTAAAGACTCACTCCCATGAAAGTGGTGTTTTTGGGTGGTTTAAACATGTTCTTGTGCTATTTTTCTATTAATAGAGAACACATATCAAAAAAAAATTATAACATTGCATTTCTATTGCGACGGACTGGCGGCCTGTCCAGGGTGTCCCCAGCCTTCGCCTGCAAGTGGCCGAGATAGGCTCTGTCAGCCCCGTGACCCCGAAAGGGAATAGACAGATTAGAAGAGGAATAAAAAAGATTGCATTTCTGAGTATTTATTTTAACAGAAAGCTCCAAGCAACGGCGAGGGGAAAGGCGGTGGGGTTGCCCCGTGCCAAAAGTCTCGCTGCAACTCAGAGGCAAATTTCTTATGAACTCCTGCCGCTCGCCTTTTTCTGAGTATTGGAAAAAGTTATTTTTTTCATTCTTCTCGCAAACACCCTTTTCAGGTTTTTGTTGAGCCAAAATCTGTGGACGCAAGCCAGAGGTGGAAAACATCAGCAGCATAAAAAGTAGCTGGTTCTGTTATGGTTACGCAATGCTGAGGAGTAGCTGCACTGCAGCTTCAAAGCAAGGTTATTGATTCAACTTTCTACTTGATTTATTTAAATGCTCTTTTCTTTACTATCTTCATGTTTACTTTTATAGACTGATGGTGTGGAAGGAGCAACATTCAACACCAGCTGAGCATTTTCCTTTCAAAGTTGATTTTAAATATTACTACAAGCAACAATATACTGTTTCTTGAATTTAAAATTGTTCAAGCGTCAACAATATGACAGTGTGAATTATCGCTAATTAGATTCAATATAAAAGAACTCAGTTTGGCTATAAAGCAAATAAAATAGCCATAAGATATAAAAATAATCAAAGCAGAAAACACAGGATAATCACACAAAGTTGGCACCCCTCCCTCACTAGATTCCTCCCTCCACCCACCCAGTTCCCCCAATATAACCCCTGAACCAAAAGGAAGAACTGCAGCTTAAAGACAAAGTCTGGCTTGTTAGTGCTGTGAGGAAATGGTATGATGGGGATCCATTTATTCCAAGGCCCAGTCACAGTGCCCGCCCCACACGGCAGCTCAGGGCCCCTCTACAGCTTTTAGACCACAGAACGGGACCACAGCCAGCCCCCCCACCCCCACCTCACAGGCGGTGCCGGTAGTGCCCCCAGAACAATGGATCCCCAAGAAGAAACAGTGGAATAAGAAACGCCATCAGAATATAAATAATAATACAAAAAAAGATACCATAAAATAAAAATAAGATACAACAGTAATAGTAATTACAAAGGTAAAATAAATACATACAGCTTTAAAAAGACATGAAACCAGTCGTTACTTTAAGAAAATGAGTGATACTTTTATTTTGTTATCTTAAGAAAACTGTTATTTCATGATAAAGCATAAATAATTAGTCGTACAGAGATAATAAACAATTATTTTATTCTGTAATCTTGATAAGGGTGTGTTTCTTGAGATTACAGTTTATTAAATCAGTATCACAACATAACGAGTTCATGAAAAATATTAGCAGACAGCTCGTCTTTTGTAGGTCTATGCCAACGAATCTCTTTCACTATAATATTGGTTCAGAAAACACGTAACTGGCAAAACTTTGGATACAATAGCAGTTAATAATGAAAAAAAACAAGTAATCAAGAAGACAACAAGAACAAGAAGGCAAGTCTGTGTAAATCAATTTTCCACTCACGTTTCTCCACTCATTCTTGTGCATGCTTTATCTTTAGCTTTATTTTTTGTTTGTTTTTTTGATGCTACAGCTTCCTCCCGCTATCTAAAACTTTAATTTATAATGTATAAATGTATATGCTGGTCTATCTGATGATTGTAATCTGTGTTTGGGAACAAAAGTTAGACTGTTTTTCCTGTCTCTGCGTCGATCTGTCGTTAACCGGTCACCTGTCCTGGGAGTACCATGCCTCTTGATGGATCAAAACCAGGATGGGCTCCAGCCAAACTCCTATGACCCTAAACAGGAAGAAGTTGATATAGAGAATGAGTGAATGAATAAGATTTCCAGCAGCAATGTTACCTCTGGTGCCATAATTATTGGATAAGGTAATTTAATAATAATGACACCAGCCCCTTCTCTAAGTCTGTCTAATTTATCTCCTCATTTCTGTGATTAGGTGGTCCTGCAGGCTATACACACACACATATACACAGGCATAGGTTCTTTACTAATTGCAATTTTTTCGAGATAAAATAAAGCAGTTCAAATCAGCCAAAGTTAAAAAGTGCACTACAGTAGATATCTAAAACCCAAACCTAATTAAAAGCTGCAACTAATGTGAAACAATTTTTTTAGACTGTCGAGGTCGAAATAAATGTCTATATTTTTGAACTTCAGCAGATGAGCTTTTATCATGACAAGATATTTAAAAGTGTTGCGCCATTCCCATATGACAGTTAAAAAGAAAAGGGTTCTGAGCTCAAACAATGGTTTTAGCTTTACAGGCTAAAATAAAACAAAATAAAATGAAAAAGGTCAAACATTTCCTTAAAGCTGTGGTCCTCAACCCCCGGGCCGTGGACTGGTAGTGGTCCCTGGGACAGTTAGTGTCTAATTCCAAAGGAAGTTTTATTTTGGAAAATACTGGATTCTCCCCAACACATCTGACTCTGCTGCTCAGTCACGTGTCAAAAATCCATCATTTACTTTCTTAATTTAGTGCTAACTGCTTAATTTAAACCCCCAAAGCTAGTAAATATAACGAAAAAACAAACGTATTTGGAAGGTTTCTTTAATTTAGCTAAGAAAAGCCAGTGAGAAAACAAAAGGTGAGCCTACACCTGCAAAATAAAAGAGGGCTTCATTCCTCAGACAAAAACTAGGAGTCTTTACTCAAAATATGGATTTGCTGTCACAGTTGTTCCTACACACCATTATAACAATGCATAATATTCAGCAAACAGCAATCCAATAATACGAGGATGCTGCTCATAAAGTTGTTCAAATGGTGGATTCACTTGACTATATTTAGAAAATTCCAGTTTTAGTGACTGTTTAGTTAATTTATCAGAGGACGCTGAAGGCTTCTATATCACATTTAATGGTCCCTACACTAAATCTAGTGTGCAAATAAAGTTTAAAGCAGATGCAGATATTTTACAGAGGATCAAGATAAACTTTACCCTCAAAAATGATATTGAACTGGTTTGTGGTCTAAGAAAGATTGGGAACAATGCTATGTTTCTATTTTTAGAGCGTTTTGTTGTTTTTAGTGTGTGTTGCAATACCATTTACTGATGCTTTGATACACATGGTTTGTACTTGGTTGAAAGTAAGTGATCCTGAGCCCCATTTCTCCAAACCCTCTCAACAACTTGGAAAGATTTACTATCTTGTGATTGTAATCCAGCAAAACTTGCAAGAATCCAGCTGTCCTGCTGGGTTAATGCTCCTCTAGGAATACCATTAAAAGAAAATTAGTTTTTTTGTGGAGGTTAAGGTCAAAGGCCTTCTTGTTTTAGATTTCTCTATGAAACATAACAGAACAAATCCACAAAAAACCTTTTTTTTTAAATTAAGATGATGATGATGTGTTTGAGTCTGAAAAATGTCTGTTTAACCCAAAAATCCATCCATGCATTTTCTTCCACTTATCCAGTAGTAGTTTGTTGTTTTGCTGCCTAAGAAAGACCTGCATCTTCCTCTCTGGCTCATCCATCCTGACACCAATTTGAATACATTATGAACTTAATTTAATTCACTTTCAAAGCCATGATGGCCATGCCGACAAGCCCCGCTAAAAACACCTGATTCATTTCCACAGACAAGCCTAAAGAGAGGAGGAGGAGGAGAGACATGTAGATGAAGGACAGGGATGGGAGAGACAGTTTTGGGTCCTGTTGTGAACACTGATTACTATTTGCCCACTTGAGTTTGATAGAGAGTGACACAGCAGGCATGCTCAAGCCAGCTCAAACGCATACACAATGTACACAACAAAAGTTACCAATAAAGTTCACAAAGACACAAGACTTTTCTGGCTGTTATTACTTATTGACCATGACTGTATTGATGCTTCATGCAGCCCAGCATCCCTTCAACATGTGTTCATTTGAGCATGCTGAAGGGAATTTTGCAACCTGTATCTGGAGGTTTGTGTGTGTGTGTGTGGGTGTGTGTGTGTATGGCAGTTCCCACCTGTCTTAATTAGAGGGGGCTATTAAGACAGATTGCCTGATTAAGTGCCATTCCCCTGCTATCTCACAAGCAGCAACAAACCAGCAAATACACGCATACTGTGTTCAAACACACAAAAGTTCACCGCTTGTGTAAGATTGTTGGCCTGCGACATCCGTGCCATCTAATATACAGCTTCATGTATAACATGAAGGGGGCATTTCAAGGGATTTTTCTCCTTTATTTTTATGAGAAAAGCTAAAACTCAAAGAACATCAACACAAAGCAATCCAGAGATGACCCCCCTATAAAAGATAATGATATAGGTCATTTGTGTAAAGCCTTTTAATGACCTGTAGTTCATTTGAAAATTTAATGAGGCCCCACGCCATGTTGAAAGACCATGAAAAATCTCCAGGGACTCATAATCCATGCAAAAGAGGAGCATGTATTTTTATGAGGTTGGGTAAGTTATGTCCTAACCATATGCTGCGTTTTTATGTGAAACTTAATACTGCAGATACATAACATATACTCATATTTAAAAAAGCGTCTGATGTTGTTGTGGTACATTTAAAGCTCTAACATGAAGTGACGGGCATAAAAAGTATCTGGAAGACTTCTCCCAGAAACTTATCTTTAAATAAATCAAAATAAATTTAATGCGTGGCCTTTCGCTACTTCTTTTTCCCAACTGTAATACATTTGCAAATAATAGAAATAAAAAAAGGTAATGTGGCAAATCTCTTAGCTGCAGTTTGGCCTTGAGCTGTTCCCGGTAAGGCCTCTTTTGAGGTACATCTCATTCATTTGGTCTCAGAGGAGAATCTTCAGACTAACAAGACTAAATCTCATCGTATTTCCTGTGATGAGACATATTTCTGAGTAAGCAAAACAAAACCGAGACATTTTCATTGAAAGCAAGAAAAGAAAAATGAAGAACCTTCCTTTTTTGTCTTTTTATTTGTAAAAAAAATTGAAGATACAGGCTTCAGACCTAAAAACTGAGTTTGTTTACTTGTAATGCAACTTTATAGTTTTCAGCTAATTTAAAGGGATCGGTTTTATATGTTTGAAGATTTCAATGGGGGTCAAATCAGGTGCCTAGAGGTATCTAGATTTCTTTGAGGGTGGGGTGCTGGTTGATGGTGTAAAGGAGCTGATAGTATTTTTTGATTTGATTTGATTTTGATTTGAAATGGTTTATTTCAAGCAATTAAGTAGAAATAATACACAAAAGCAATATAATCATCAGTTATACATTCATACACTAACTAATCAAACTTAGGATAATTAGACATATTAATAAATATTGCTTGAAAGGGAGTGGAAGGAAGCAAACTTATATAATCCCACCCCGTTATACTATAACCATTTTATTACATGATTTATCAATATCCGGTTCCCAGTTTTTATCAGACAGAATTAAAAATCATAAGATATCGATAAAGCACATGCCAAAGATGAATTACTTAAGTATGACGCCAAAAATAACTATTTTAGAAATCAACATGGCAAATGCAGATATATATGCAGATTATGTTACTTATAAAAGTCATTCATATGAATAAAACATAATACTATCAGTAAAGTAGACACAACACTGTTTCAGGAATTTTCATAGCAAAATTTCATCAAGTATCAAAAGTTAAAAACATGTGCAAAATTATGCTACATTAGGAAAGATTTTCAAATCAATTTATCAATTTTTGGAGCAAGTGAAGTAATATCATTAAAAGTCAATCAATTTAACAATTTTCAATAAGTGATTTATCATTTGTTTTACTTTTTTTTATATTTTATAGTAGTATTTACCAACAAGGTAAAGTGCGATTAAAAATAAAGCAAATAAGTAAAAGACTAACCCTAGATAACCATTCGTATCATATTTCATATCTGCATTTCTGAGCTTCCTATCTCACTTGCACGATCAAGAAAAAAAGAAAGACATTGGATCGATCTTTTATTTTTTCTAACCTGTAGTTCATCATCATTCCACTAGGGGCAGTAGAAGGGCTTTTCTTGCTCATTTCAAAATTGATGCCTTCATGAAAACTCAAAAACACGTAATTGGAACATTTTTGTCTTTTACAACAATATGATAAGAATTACTCATCTATTCGTATTCATTTCTTTAAATAACTGCTTACTGTATTTATAATTATTATTTGTTTTAATAATACAGTTACACAATTTTAATATGTGTGGATCGAATTGGAGACAGTAAATAAGGTGTTTTTTCCTAAACACGATTTTCAATATTTTACATCTTTAATTATTGTTGTAAGCAAAAACATACTAAATCACCCAGCTTACTATAATGAATATTATCGATATCTCCCCAAAAAAATTATATTGCAATTTTTTGTGATTTCATCATAGGGTTTAATAAATACTTTTAATCAAAACAATTTTGAATTTTCTATCAATTTTTTGATGTTGTGGACTTTGCAGGGTCAAAGCGTCTGTTTGATTTTAAATCTAATATTAAAAAATTAAAACTGACCAACTGTTTTGAATAAAGCACCAACTCATTTTTTCTCAGTTCTAGGAGACAATAATACCCATTATTCCAAGGCAAACTTTTTGAATATTTTTAGTAACTGTAAATTAGCCATCATCAATTCTGAAAATGATATCCAGTTGATAGTCTTTTGCATAATTGCAGTGTATTGTTTATTGTCGTGTGTTCAGCTTGGCAGATAATGACTTCCTTTCAGTTAAAATGTTTCTGTGTTTGTCCCTAAATTAACCTCACTTAGATCGCTTCCTTGTGAATGACTTTTGGTGTTTGATTACAATCTTCTTAAAAACTTGGATGAATAATTACACAGACGACATAGTGACATGCGTGACATGCGTGCCAGCCTCTGATACTCCTCTCCTGTTCAGCGAACAGCTTTCTACCTCTTTGCCTCAGCTCGTTCTATGGACTTCATTGATCTCTGGCTGCTTCCACCTTCTTTCCAACGCATGTTTCTTTATTTCCTCTCTTCTCATCTCCTTCATGCCCCCTGCTACTGGTGGAAAAACTGGTTTGTATTTTTGCTGAAGGAGAAAGAGCAGCATAGAGGTTGAATGAGAGGTCTGTAGACAGAGTGATAAAGAGAGGTGGAGATGCTCTTTTGGTCTAGTGTATTTAATCAATTCTGCTCTCATGCTCCCTTTGGAAACTCTCCACATGATATCCTCTTGCATGCACAGACAATACACACAGACACAAGCCCACATAACATTTCTGTCACAGTATGCATTGAAAAGTTTCATCTATAATAGTTGTTATCCAGCAAATGTGAAGCTTTATGTTTTGTTTAGTTTTTGTATTTTTCTGTCTCCAAAAAAATTGCATTATACAGGTTATACAAATGAAAACAACTTATTTGGTTTATTTGTTGTTGTGAAGGTCAAAGCAACAATAATTTACTTCCTTTTTTTGAAAAGTCTTTTGTAGTGGGAATTAAATTTTTAGGCCAGTACCAGTGGTCCCCCGGGCTTTTTTTAAATTTCGTTTTCTTCATAGTCTGATCCTGAAGGGACTTTTATTTGAGAAAACTACTGGATTCTCCACCACATGCACCTCATTCTTGACTTATGTCAAGTCACATGGTCACGTGTCAAAAATACATTTAGCGCAGACTGCTTGACAAAAATAAACATCTCTAGTAGAAAAGAGCCAGTGAGGAAACAGAAGAAGGGGTTTCAACTTCAAAATAAAAGAAAGCTAGATTTCAAAGACAAAAACCAGGAGTCTTTACTCCAAATATGGATTTACTGCAACAGTTGTGTACAAACCATAATAATAATGCATAATATTCAGCAACTGACTTTCTAATGTTACATGGATGCTGTTAATAAAGTTACTCAAATGGTGGATTCAAGTTTATGAATATATTTATAAAATACAAGTTTAATTAGTAATATATATAATCCATATATATATATATATATATATATATATATATATATATATATATATATATATATATATATATATATATATATATTTATCTGTCTCACCTTAAAAATTGGACAAGCTCGAAGTTGGCATCTGATTTTTTTAGTTTCCACTTTGAAAGTTTTAGTTTAAGGGGGAATCTATGTCACATTTTCATGGTTTCTACACAAAATCTAGAGTACAGAGCTGTGGATATTTTACAGAGGTTGAAGACTCTGAATTTCACCGTCAAAAATCCGACACCCACTTGAGTGTCATTCCGGCCGGTCCATGAAAATATTGTCTGACATTAAACCGGTCTATAGCCTGAAAAAGGTTAGAGACCCCTGCTTTTAACATGTAATATGTTATAATAATTATCAAACGCTTGTATTTTACATTAAAGTTACAATTTTGTGAACAAACATAAACAAAGGAAGCACTGTAAAACACAATTCATTGAAAGCATTTACAAAAATATAAGACAATATAAGAGTTCATTTTTATATTTGTTGATTAGTCTATACATATGTACAGACTATTCTTAGGTAGTCCACTTCTAAAAATAAATACATAATGTCTATTCAATAGTAAACAAAAACAATGAAAAGTTTGTAAACTTGTGTGAACTTTCATAAAGTTGGGTACCTTGAAGCCTATTTTCTTTCTATCAGTATGCAGATTATCAGCTAAAAGCAGCTTCATGCTGGCTCTGACTGAAGGTTGAACCAAATCAGGGCTTCCTGCTGATCCCAGAATCTTGCTGGGTTTGTGTACCACAACAAGATTGCTTTGCATTTGGCTCTTTAGCGTGGAGTGATTTATAACTAGTGTTAGCACTTTAAGATCGATTTTATCAGTAACTTTTAACAGGTGTAAAAGATTTAAATGATAGGATCCAAAGCATGGACAGTGGTGGAGTGGGACGGCAAAAAACCAAGCTGGTTTCTTTCTGTGTGGAGTTTGAATGTTTTTCCTGTGCATGGGTGCATTTTCACCGGACACTCTGGCCTGTCAGCTTTGTTTGCGGTTGTTGCCGTGGTTTTCGCCCATCTGGGGCAGCTGGGGTCCAATATTGCAGCCTCGCAGTTGTGGAATGGACCCCGTTGATGTCTCAGTCTGGGTTGGCACTGTGGCAAAGTTTCTGTTGCTGAGCTGGCTCTTGGTATGAATACATTCCCAGATACGGTTTCCTCACAGCTGAGCCAAACCTTAAGTTTCTTTTAGAAATTAAGCCTACCTGACATGTTTCGATGGAAGACGTCCGTCGAAAAGTGTCAGCAATGTGAAAAAACACAACCATGTCTGATAACAGAAGAACCTAAGAAGTCAGTTAATAATACAGACACTATGAACGTTATTGAACTAATAGAAATTAAGCTTTCTTTTTAGTATTCATCGTGTGTGAGGTCATGGGATTTATGTGTTGATCCAGGGAAGGAAGGAGGGTTAAAGGTGTGTTTTTGTTTTTAATTATAAAGCGCTTCGAGTTACACAAGTATGAAAAACACTTTTTATGATGGATGGATGGATGGATGGATGGATGGATGGATGGATGGATACATAGCTGCATGCAATCCATCCATCCATTGCATCCAATCTTTATGCAGATGACAGAGTATTTTATCATTTGATTATCCAGGTAAAAAAAAAGTGCAAATTATTTTTCTTAAATCTTAACTCCATATAAAAATCTTAGTTTATTTTCAATATCTTAGGCTAAATTATCTATAATTCTTTGATTTTGTCAAGAAAAACCAAACTTCCCAATGAAATTTCTACTCATCAGTTTCTTCCACGTCTTCCTTTTTGATTCTGAGAACATTAACTTCCATCTTGTCATTGTTTGTCTGAGCCAAATTGGATGTTATCCAGTGACTGAGTTGCTCAGAGCAGTTGCAGACTGAACCTAATGGACCATGGTCACTTGGTAACAGAGCTAAGTAGATCATACACATTTAATTACACAGCAAATCCCATGTGATTCATTGAACATTTTCACTTTAAGTTGTTTTAAAAAATGTTTTTTTTTAGAACTTTGTTTGCCACACTGTATTTTACAGGACACCCTGTCAGACCACTTCATTACAGAAAATCATTGAAGCCCCTATGCAGATGATTTATTGTTCCTGAGGGCTGCGCTGAAGTGCTTTTATTGCAGATATCCGGAGAGAAGGCTTAACAGACACAGACAGAAGCCATCAGCATAGATGAATGGTTTAATAATGTATTAAAAATCGTCCACACGGGGTGGATCAGGTAGCGTCTTTGCTGATAACTGGTGTAGATACTTTCTGCCTCGAGCTTCATTCTAGGCTTTAATTATCAATGTAAGTAGTCATTGAGCTGACATGCTCTTTTTTCCATTTGTGGTGTACATTTATTCCCAAAATTTGTGCTGGAGTAGTAATACACCCGGAAAGAACTTGTTGCAGCAAAGACTATTTGAAGATGCTGTGGAGAAGCAGACTGCTGACCTTTTCAGTTGCAAGCTTTTTTCCTTTAACTTTCCATCTACAGCTGCTAGTAGAGGTTTTTCTAATTATTCCTTTAGCTTACAGCGGAGAATTTAACTGCTTACTGAGCATGGAGTTAAATATTTAAGTGTCACATTTATGAGCTCTCTGTATAGATTTGTGATTTTATCGCTGTTTTAATATTGGAACAGTTTGAATATGCACAATGTGTAATTTTAGTATAAATGTACTTCAGACAAAATGAGTAAAAAGCTATAAGCATGCATGATACAGTGTAAGAGAAGAGACAGAGTGTGTTAGGACCCATCAGAGATCTGAGAAAATGTTAGGAAAGAAAGAAACTTGACAAATTTGTAGAAACAGCAAATTATATAAAACTCAATTTAGAAGAAAAGCCAACTACCAAAGATTTATTTTCCCTCGTTTGGTGTATATATATATATATATTAAAAAAAAAACGACCCTCTCACCCTTCCTCGGGTGGTTACTCACACTAGCTCGGGTCCTCTACCAGAGGCCTGGGAGCTTGAGGGTCCTGCGCAGTATCTTAGCTGTTCCTAGCACTGCGCTTTTCTGGACTGAGAGGTCTGAGGTCTTTCCAGGTATCTGTTGTAGCCACTCCTCTAGATTGGGGGTTACTGCCCCGAGTGCTCCAATTGCCATAGGCATCACTGTCACATTCACTTGTCCCCAGTATTTCTCCAGTTTCTCATGTTCCTACTTCCTGATGTTCCCATCGCTTGGCACTGTCACATCAACCACAACGGCTTTCCTCTCATCTATATCCACCGCTACAATGTCTGGTTGGTTCGCCATTACCATTCTATCGGTCCTGATCTGGATGTCCCACAGGATCTTTGCCCCTCTCATTCTCTTCCACCTTCGGAGGTGTTTCCCATTTTGACCTTGGGGTTTCCAGTCCATATTCTGCACACATGTTCCTGTATATTATTCCAGCCACCTGATTGTGGCGCTCCATGTATGCTTTACCTGCCAGCATCTTACATCCTGCAGTTATGTGCTGGATTGTTTCAGGCGCCTCTTTGCACAGCCTACACCTTGGGTCTTGTCTGGTGTGGTAGATCTGAGCCTCTATCGCTCTGGTGCTCAGGGCTTGTTCCTGAGCTGCCAGGATGAGCGCTTCAGTGCTGTCCTGTAGGCCAGCCCTTTCTAGCCATTGGTAGGACTTCTTGATATCAGCCACTTCAGTTATGGTCCGGTGGTACATCCCATCCAAGGGTTTGTCCTCCCATGAGGATCTGTCCTCCAGCACTGTATCCTCTGCTCTCCATTGCCTGAGACATTCACTGAGCACACTGTCAGTTGGGGCCTTGAGCTTGATGGTAAATGGTAAACGGCGTATACTTATATAGCGCTTTCTACCTTCTTACGAAGGCCCAAAGCGCTTTACAGTCACAGTCCCATTCACCCAGGCACACACACATCCACACACCGGATATATATATATATATATATATATATATATATATATATATATATATATATATATATATATATATATATATATATATATATATATATATATATATATATGCAAACATCAATTTTCTTTGTGAATTTTGCAGGGTTTACTGGTTTTGATTTTCCTTTATTTTTGTTTTCTTTCAATAAGAAGTAAAATAAAATGTTTTCAAACCAAACTAGCTTTTTCCTCTTAAGCTGTTTAATGGCCTTTTTTAGCCCCTCTTCTATTATCCTCGTGTGAGTTATCTATTCACTGTTATGCAGATGACTGTCTGCTGCATGTCTTTGAAAAAGAAACGTCTCTCTACTGAAATATATATATAAATGTCTTTTAAACTTAAAGTTATGCATGAACTTACATTTTTAGTCCTAAATTTAAATTGATAGATTTTTGGAAAAGTTTTGCATTCCTCACTGCTAACCTTGACTCTTCAAACAAATAGTTTATATAATATATTATATTATAATATAACTCCTGTAACTAATTAGATTTTATTTATTTTTTGTCGAGATATCCAAATATAAAATAGTAGATTTGAACCAGAATTACTGTGAGTTTCCTATTTGAATACCAAAAATAAAATAGTGAAAAAGTCTGGGAAAAAAAAAAAACATTCCATATGAAATATTACATATTATTCACTTTCAAACATTGAGTGTAAACTTCTACATTTAAATCATGTTAAAAGGAAAACATCACAAATAGTTCTCTAATTCAGAACTACAAACCACTGTTGTTATGATCTCAGAAACAAATAAATCTGTTCTTCTCATTTAGCCCTAAAGGCTCTAAAAGTCTAGTAGCCAAAGGTTGTTGCCACAGGTTAACAATGACCTATAAAATCATTTAGTCACTCACATTTAAGAAATTGTAGTTCTTAATAAGAGCCGAGCCCACATATTTTTGTTTTTTGTTGTTTTTCTTTTATAGGAGCCTGTGTGCTGAAATTTGAAGCCGGACTTTGAACATGCTTCATTTAAGGCATGTCTATAGATAAAGATTGTATATTATGTGAGGGGTTTTAATGCAGTCCATTGTGGTGCTGAAAGTGCCAAACAAGAGTAGACATAAAAACTTGTGAAAGTGAAACAAAAAACATGTGCAATAAATGCAAGCGATTGCAGAATTGGTGCAATTTGTTTTTCCTTTATATAAGGCATCAGCTACACACATATCATCTCATATGTTCTAAACACAAGACTGAGCTAGAGAAGGTAGGGATTGTGAAGAAACACTAAATAAAACCAGTTTTTGTTGTTCCAGTGACAGTTAACTGCAGTTATTGTGGCTATTTTTTCCCCGGGGGATTTCATTTTGTTTCTCTAGAGGATGATTACATGGTTTCGTGTTTTTCCTCAATTTGTTTCTCGCTTCTTCTAAAAAAATTGTTTATTTGTACCATTTTCTAACAGACAGTTTATTCAAATGAGGAATTGTCATAGGTGTTTTTAAAATTAAAATCAAGAACAAAATCTAAGAGCTTTTACTTTCATCGGGTTATGCTTGTTATCAAACACTTTCTTCTGTTTTTATCCTAGGTTGTCGGGCACCAATGTCCCATCACCAATCGTTAGTAATAAGAACTGGCTCCGACTTCACTTTGTGACAGATGGCAACCACCGTTATAGAGGTTTCAGCGCTCATTATCAAGGTAAGATTTGAAAAATACCTCTGCAAACAGAAAAATAAACAGAATAATAAACAGAAAAATATATTGTATTATTATCTGTGTTATTTCAGTCTTTTTTTGGCCTTTGCTTTCTTGTCATTTTAAATTTTAGCACTTGTGCACCTTCCCAGTTGCTTTCTGGCTTACATCCCTGTCTTTTGATGTCCCTAATCATGCTTTACAACCCCAGTTGTCCTGTTTCACTTGTTTTCTCTCATCGTCTTTAACTTTTTACATCCCTCTTTCTTTCTTTTCCTTCTTTTACTCATAACTCCATATGAACAAACAGTTATCTCACTTTGATACAAGTTGTTACTGATAGGAGACAGTTGGACATTTACTTGGCAGCATCTGTGTCTTCCATCAGTGATAATGAGAGCAAAATTTGCACTCCAAAGGAGACTGGAGCAAATTAATTCTATTTATCTCTTTTTGTTATTATTTTTATTTCATTTTTTCATAAGTCCCTCTTAAGCCCCCCATTGGTTTTTGGCTATTTTGATGTTTAGCCATGTGTAAACACACACATACACACACACAGATTTTTGTTTTGCCTTTTTGTATTTTGGTAGTGACTTTCTACATTTCCTGGCCCTTAACTAACTACAAATCTTGACATTAAACTATGTTCTTAGTCTAAAATCTGACATTAAAAGCTACAATTAAACAGCTAAAAATACGATTTGAGGAAAACTTGCGATTTGCGATATTAGTGATCAATATTGCGATGACGATATAACGATGACGTCGTTCACCGTTGAGTACTCTTCTGCGCATGCGGGTCACCTCTGGGTCATTTCACGGTCACACAGGAGATCACAAACGTTCAGATTTAATTGGAAATGTGAACGGCCTTGCAAAAATATCAGATTTTTTCCAAAAATCGGAATTGAGCATTAAGCCCTGCAGTTGAACGTAGTCTAAAATGCAAAGATCTATCGTATTTCAAACACTATTAAGCGTTATCTGGAACGTTTTTTATCTGGATTAATTCAAGGTGTCCTTATTGATGTCAAGGCGATTTTGAGAAGTACACAGCGCTCTTTCAAAATGTCAGTCTGTTGATTTACGTGTTGTAAAGAAGTTTGGGTGGTAGTGTGACTACTCTAACCTGGATAGCGTGTAGCGGTGCTGGACTGTGTGTTTTTCTTTTTGTTTAATGTTACAAATTTTTGAGTTAGCGTAGTCACAGTAATGTTTGCTTTAGAGGTAAGACTTTGTTTTTTACGTGTTGCAAACAAAATTGAATACGCTGACCTGGCTAATGTTTACTTATGTATCACCAACAAATGAGTTAGCCTCAGTAACATTTGTTTAAGCTTTATCAGTCTGTGTTTTAGATGTTTCAAAGAACATTGAGTGTTAATGTGAATACTTTAATCCAGAAAACGCGTAGGAGTGTTGGACTGTGTTTTTTACGTGTCACTAACAAGGTTGGGAGTTAGCATAGTCACAGTAACTTTTTTTTTGGCAGTGTCACTCTGTTTTTTACGTGTTGCAAACAAGTTTGGATTTTATTGTGGATACAGTAACCCAATATGTAGTCGGTTATTCGAGTGCTGCAAATGCAAACAAGGTTGGGAGTTACAGGTATAGGCTAACCCTTCCAACGTGGCTAACATTAAACGTATCACAAACAAGTTCTAGAGTTATGGTAAATACAGTTAATAAAGTAACCTATAACGTCACTTAACCCGATGCACTCATCTCTGACTCCTTGTTTTGCCTAATGCTTCTTATAGTTCAGTGCGCCTTAAACATTACATAAGTTTAAATATAGACCATATATTGAAAGTTAGCCTTATAATCTAGTGCGTCCTATAGTGCGGAAAATACGTTAATTTTACCACAACTACATGTTCAGATATTGCTGGTCAATCATCAGTGGTTTCTCCTCTCATGTAAATTCAAATATGAAGACACAACCATATTTTCCTCTTCCTGTGTTTGTGCTGTAGTTTTCCCCCTCACAGTATTGTGTTTTTTGAGACACTGATAAACGGAAACACTGTGCTTTCTCTCAAATAGTAATTATAGTAATTTGATCAATTTTGTAGGCCGTTGCCAGCCTTCAATTGGCTCTCCGCTCATTATGGTTGGCTCACTTAGACAAGTCATGTTCTCTCAGAATAATGTTCTCTGACATTAAAATTCTGGAGCTGAAAAACTGACTTAGGAAATAAAAATGAGTGTACTAACATGAGGCTGTGAGAGTGGAAATCATACAAAGAGGCTTGAAAAAAGAAACTGTCATAACCTAGAATTTATTTAATGAGTTGGGGGGTCAATGTGGATCCTCATTTTAAAAATAAATGTTATTTTTAGTTGTTACTTCAAATATGGAAATATTTCTGACATAGGAAGATTTTTTTCAATTTAATCAATCAATCAATCAATTTATTACATGTATAGCATGTATAGGCAACCAAAGTGCTTACTTAGCATAAAATCAAATAAATCAGAAACAATATGATACAATAAAGAAACAATAAAAGCTATAAAACAATAAAAGAATAAAATTAACAAGCTGACCCACTAATCTGCTAACTGGAGTTAAAAGCCTGACGAAAAAGAGGAGTTTTTAAAATTGTCTTGCGGTTCGGGGAGGAGTTTGGGAGCTGAAGCCGAAACGGCTCTGTCTCCCCGAGTCACAAGCCATGTCCTGGGAACCATTAAAAGCATTTGATCTTCAGATCTTAGGACTCAACATGGACGATACACATGTAACAGCTCAGAGAGATACAGAGGTGCCAGACCATTCAAATGTTTAAAAACCAAAAGTAAAATCTTAAAACTTATCCTGAAAGACACAGGCAGCCAGTGAAGAGAGCGTAAAAGCGGAATGATATGCTCACACCGTCTGGTCAACGTTAATAGAATTCTGAACCAGCTGGATATGGCGGAGCTGTGGCTGGTCAATGCCACTGTACAGAGAGTTACAGTAGTCCAGTCTGGAGAATATCAAAGCATGGATTACTTGTTCCAGAGCATGAGGAGGAAGATATGGCTTAACTTTGCTGTTTAGCCTTAAGTGATAAAAACTAGACTGAACTACTGCACTGACCTGCCTGTCAAATTTAAAATACCTGTCAAGGCTTACCCCAGGATTCCTAAGGAAAGGAGCATCTGATGGGTCCAGGGGGCAACAGCACTACAGCAGCCTGTAGCCTTTTTAAAATCGCTGTGTTTTTTGTTCTGGTTGTTTCTTTTATTTATCTACTTTTGCATAACTGTATTCACCTTATCCAGACTCTCCTTCAGACCTGCTGCTGGACTGACAGATTGACAACCTGACCTCTTCACTTGTGATTTGTAGGCTAATTGGTTTTAATTAACTTAAAAGGTTAATCAACATCTTTAATGAGGGGCTTTAGTGCAATGAGATGATTCATCAATTAGAGCCATTTTTTAAAAGACTTATGACATATGAGCAACTATTGTCAGCTGTCAGTCAAATCCATTAATTTGTTGGTTATCTAACCATGGCAAAGATGGTTTCTATTGGAACCTGCAAAATAGTCAAAAAGGGTACATAAAAATACTATAATATAAATTATATTTAGCATCTATGGATGCATATATGCACAAAACTTTATCAATCAAAATACTAGAAATGTAAAAAAAAACACAATTTCGCAATTATACTGTTTTCATTAAATTGTAATGATGTGAATAAACAGAAACCAGCTCGCGCTATTAGGCATTGAAAAACATGGATGTGAACAATACTGTGTAATATTTATATTAAAAAGCTCTACAAAAGCATTGGTAATCAGGTCTCCATGTCTGGTGATGTGAGCTTCACCCCCACTAAAAAAGCAGCTCTCCGCTGCTACTTTTGTGTCTCTGTGACACGTGTATCTCGGCGATCGTGTCAGCTATGCCATTGGGTGGAAAGGCAAAAGGGAAGAAAGCTCTGTCTTAGTTACTAGCACCCCCATAAGTGTGCGTGTGAATCCGAATTCTTCCCCTACTCCTACAGCGTCTCCTTACCCCTACATTTATCCCTCAAAAATAGTGTCCTCTAATTCGGACGTCACTTTCACTTGATGACTTTATCTATAGTTGACGTTATCCACGTTTGCGAGTAGCTGTCAGCACTCAGAAAATGCATAACAACATCAGTTTTATAACTGAACTACAGTTATGATAAAACAAAAAGTCATTACATTCATTTACACGTAAACCTATGTGCTAAAGAGCACACTCACATGAAGAAATGTGGCACAGTGTGACGCGGATTAGCCGGTTTAGAATTTAAAAAGCTATTTCAGACACCCCTATGTCTTAAAATGCCCCTACAACTAGAGGGATAGGGAGAAGCCGGAAGGGTAGGAGAAGAATTCGGATTCGGCTTAAGACATAAAGTACTTTCATGTGTTTAGTTTTCTGCTGCGTCAGTGAAAAGTAGTAGGTATTTTTAAACCCAGTGTGGACAGTTACTCAACTTCTATGCTGAACATTAAGTAAAGTCTCTGAATGAGCAAAAAGTGTTTTGGCTTCAAAAGATGAGTTCATGACACAGCAATAAAACCGCAGAGATGACATTTGGCTGTATGTACTACCAGACTCTTCCTTCTGCATGAATGTGTGTTTTTCTTGTGCAAAGCCTGTATTTAAGGTCATAGAAACACTCTCTTCTCTGCTGGTGCTCAAATTATAAAGTTTTTAAATATTAATAGTCTCACTCACTATGATTTATATTCAAGTTTGGAGAAAGAGGGGTAGTTGGGTTACCCAGCTTGCAAAGAAACAAAGCACATTACAAGGGAACATTAAAGAAAGGAAAGGAATGGAGATGAAGCTGGTAAAATCCAGAGAAATGTTAATAGAATAAACACAAAAAGACAATAAATTTTGGGAAATTATTTAACTAAAGACTTAAAACAAATTCTTAATACCTGTTAGTGTTAAAGAACCGCTAATAACAATAACAGAAGTAAAAATAAAAAAGCAAAAGTATATGCCTCTGTGTGTGGAGGTTATGTTCAGAGTACTTGGACTCAGGACAGCAAGCATTTTATAAAGAAAAGCCTGGAGCTGCAGTGCACAGCTAAACCAGATCAACCGAATTATATTTCCATTGAAATGCTTAATTAATGCTTCAAAATAATTCATGGTGGCAGGGTTTTAAAACATGCCACAGGATTTATGTTGACTGACTTCAATGGAAGGAATTAATGTTTCAAGGAATTGAATATTTACATGGATGATAAAATGTTTGTTAGGGTTTAAATCATTTCCGTAGGTGATAAATCTCAGAAAAGCAAGGTCATTTATCCTTATGGTAATTTTTATATTTTTTTGTCAACAGAGGGATTAGTGAAAATAAATGAATAAATAAATGTATCCCCTTGCTGTCTCTCTTACAGCTAACTACAAGTTGACTGCTCAACCAATAAGCGCCTAATGCCATCTTTAATTAGCTTAATATTTATTCAGCTGTTTGTGCGAAGTAATAATTGATGCTTTTTCACCTCAAGACCTAATAGGCTTTTGTATTTTCTGCGTTTGTCTGTTACACAACACAGGTTCTTACTGTAAATCTTAAACATGCCCCGATACAATCAGAGCTGATGCAGTTTCCCACTGTGATAACTGCAGTGAAAAGTGGGCAAACCTTTACACAGGTGGCCTGCACAAAACATCAATATCGTAAACCACTGTTTTTCAACCAGTGTGCCGCGTAACACTGGTGTGCCGTGAGATGGTCACCAGAATATCAGCTTTATCAAAAAAGGCTCAGGTTTCATACTGAGTAGTTTGCCTACAGCTATGTGGCGCTCCTCAAAATAAACGCACCAGATCTTTCAGCATCTTCTGTATCTTTCATAAGGAGGGCGAGAAAAACCTGTGATGGTAGCTCCTCCCACGCGTGGCGTGAGTGTCAGGTTTCTAACCACACTTTTAGACAAACATCCAGCAGCAGCTTTGATGCAGGTTAAAACAAAAGCGGAGGACGCAAATTTGAAGGAACAAATCATGTTAGATGTAAACTGACAATTGATTTAAATGAAGTGCGTGTAGGGAGGAGAGGAGGGTAACCCGCGGCACACGTCAGTGCAGAACCGGGACTAGTGATCTGTACGGATCCGTAATAATCCGTGCACTCCTAGTACCTTCTCGTGGAATCCGGTGACAGACCGTGTAAAGAGTGAATGAAATAATAAAGCTCAGAGACGTGACTCTGTCTGGCATCAGCACCACTGCATTTCACTAAATATCCCGTGATGCATTGGGTTAATGTGATGGCGTCTCTTACTCCTCTGCTGTTAACTGTCATTAAGCACAACAAATTTCACATTTTTGTACTTCAATTATTCAATTATTACAAAAAAATACCTGCAAGACCGTGGAGAGACTGTACATCAATACAGAATATAGAGTCTCTCTCTTTTCTTTTTGTTGCTGGTGTGTTGCAGGATTATTGTCAAGGAAAAAGTTTACCTTGGCTCACCCTGGGAGCCCATCAAGCCAAAACATTGATTCATATTATTTTCTACTGGCATGCTGCAGAGTAACAGGTTGCAGTGAACAACTGTACAACACTCAAGGGTGAAGTAAGGGTTAAGTAGTTGAGACGCAGACGTGTCATCCGAATTCTTTCTTTTTTTTAACCTTCCAAACCTGGCACACTGCTAGTGCTGATCAGGTGATAATTACGAGCTCCTGGCACAGCCCTTGTGTACAACATGGCTGTTAGAAATTAAACAATAAATCAGAGCGTAGTTTGTGTGGACAACCTATGAGCATCCTCCGGGGACTTACAGCATTTGCCCGCCGCAGTCAGTAAGTAGCCAGCGCTTGCACCTTGCTAACGACTAGAGTTACGGCAGCATTATGTCATAAGTTTTGTCATGCAACTTGCCTAACAAATGCCTCGTCTTACAGTTACCACACGCACAACAATGGTACAATCCATTTTCATGAAGTGTCTTGAAGTGGCCTTACAAGCCTAAATGGAACAGCAAGACACTCCTGCACTCCACTTAGGACGCAGCCGCTTTTGTCTACGACCCTGGACTTTGGGCCAGAAGGTCCATAATGGTCAATCCCCCCCCGTATGAGTGCATGTGACCACTGGACATCAACAAGGTTAGGAAACCAGCTATTTAGTCTACTCTTTTTTTATATATACAGTTTTGAAATTATTTAAGAGTTTTTTCTATTTTGGAATATAAACTAGTTTATAATAAGAGTTTACAAAGCATACAACCCAAAAGTGGGATTCATCAAGTAGACTTGAATTAGACAAATCGCTGTTAAGTGCCCATTTCTTTAACAACACAAAATCAATAGATTGTGCTTGCATTCAAATTTAAAGCCTTTTTTTTGGGCTTCCATTTCAGAGTATCTCAATCCAATATTGGTCGCCATTTTTGTTGCACCAGTAATGTTAGGTTGGGGGTGTGAGGGGCTGTAAGCTAGCGGGAGAGGGTGAAAACAGAGAGCTCTTTTTAACAGGTAGGTGAAGGGGGTGGGGTTGCTACACCCAAAGGGTCCCATCCACAACTCAGAGGTGAATTTTAAACGAACAACTCGGGCTCTGCAGGAACTTTGTCTTAGAAAATGATAAAAACTTTTTTTTTTTACCATTTTGGCTAAAAATTGCATAATTACAATAAAAAGACCACTGGAAATGCTTTGAAAATGAATCAAAAGATGATCAGAGTGGAACTTTAAGTGGTTTTTAACTTGGCATCATCAATGTCTGCAAGAATCAATCTAATATTTACAAGAATTTAGCTGGATAGGAAAACCCCTTTTTTTGTCTAATGACAGTAAATAGATTCCAATGATTGTTTAGCTTAACTATTGAACCCACATGCCTCTCCTGTTAAAAATTCCTATTCAAAATCCATGTTTTTTTTTTCTTTCTTCTTTAGACAGATGCTTATATACTGCAAGCAGAGGTGGAGCAGTCATCATATTTGGCCAGTCGTTTGATCCTTGGCCTTATGTCTATAGATGAAAGGCCGTAGCTTGTACTTCATGCATTAGCATAAGCGTGAAACCACACTTCGAATGAAAATGCTGTGGTGTCTGAGCTGTAAATTAGTTTACCTTCTTCCCTTGTGGCGCAGTCCACCAATCACATCACTCTATCGTTTTTCTTCATTACATATTCATGATTTTCTGTGTTTCTCGGGGGCTGTGATTGGAGATGAATAACCGACTGATCAATATTATCAGCATTGTTAACAAATAAGTCAGTCAGCACAAGAGCAACACCGCTCTGGAAACATTATTTAACTGGAGCATTAAAACCACAAAACCCTAGGGGAGATTGACATTTTAAAATCTCAGGACTGAATGGTACCATTATTGTGACTTTGGTAATGCCTCTAATCCACTCATAATCTAGTGCACACGTATACAAATGTTAAGGGTTGCAGATAATGACAAAGAAAGGCTTTCATTGGCATTTAGCGTTTTACTGAATAAATACCCCCTTGCCATGGAAATCTAGCCAATTATTAAAAATGCGTAAAGCTACATCGACTGCTTCAGAGGTGATTTGTGTCCATAAATAAATCAGACGCTTCTTTTTTATATATTTAACAGGAAAACTGGTTTTTGCATTGTGCCTATTTTCTTCATAGAAACAACTTTTAATAGAAAATAGAGTAGCAAGAATTGGCCAAATCTGAATGAATGTCAGTTGCTTGCATATTAATGATTTGACTGCATTGATGTAACTTCAGACAGCCTAGCTTATACAATTGATGCTTTCAGTGTATTATGGAGTGTATTACTATGAACACATATATATCACATGTAACTTCCAGGTCCTCTTTTTAAGACTGTTTGCACTGCAAGCCAATTTTATTGCTTGTATTTGATCCTTTTGGAACACACAAAGTGTGGAAAAGGAGTTTTAAGAAATCATAAATGTGGTCCTAGTTTGGATTCTTATCTGATCTTTTTTAATGCGACCTCAGTCTGTGCATTCCATCTGTATTTGCTAACACGATGTTTCTACATTTTTGTCAGCTATTTTAGTTTTTACAACCCAACACATTTCCACACACTTTTCATTTGTGGTTGTATTTTTCTTAAGAAAACTATGAGAGAAGAGAGGAATTGTCCAATTGGCACATTCATAATCTGGTTTCAGCATTAATATTGTTTAATAAATGTTAAATTGCATTTGATTTTTACAAGGAAAAAACATGCTGTACATGCTACATGTATAGATTTTGTTTTGACTCAACTTAACCCAAGTATTTTCACTCAGAAATATATTTGAACTTTTCTGGAATCTGGGCTTTTTATTTTTAAGCAGAAATTATACCAAAATATCCCAAAGCCATCTTTATTCCCTTTTCTTTGTATCACACTGTAGGTAGGATGCTCTATAACCAGTCATATAGAAAAAAACTCCAGATAGAATTTTCTTTTATAAAGCAGTTGGAATCAAATCCTGTTTGTGGCTCAGTGGGCTGCAGTCCTGCCTTAGGTCCAGGTTAGCTACAACCTTTGATGTTGAATTCCATCATGGACTAGCGAGAAGAGAACAACATAATGGGTCTGGTTTGAGGCCTTTAGAGCACACAGTCAAATGTGTACTTTTACTGTATATTTCACTTCCTGATTTTGTCATTGCTGAATTTGACATTACTTATTGTTTTTCCTGTTTCCAAATATAGCTTTGTTAAATAAATAATATTTGAATAAATGTGTCTTCCTTAAATGCATCTGCTCTTCCATCTGCTGCTTGCTGCAGAGCTCCTACATGTTGGCTGAAAAATTAAGCAGAGCATATTTAACTTTGATGGATATTCACATATTTTATGCCTTGTTATTTCCATAACAATGGTACATGACAGTGTATATATAAGTCCTCAAAAGAAATGGGGGTGGGGGTTATGGTTTTGGCAAGCAGTTTCATATTTCACTGCCTAATGGGGGAGGAAAAAATCTACCTGGTTATAAGAATTGAAGTGTCTGTCAGTAGAAACATTTGAACAACAATCTATAGGGAACATAGTTTGTTGTTGCTGTTTCTAAGTGGCAGGAATGCTGCTATAAGCTCACAGTGTTGCATGAATCTCTTTTATAGAATGTTATAAATGCAATCCATCTAAGAGATAGCCGTCTCCTCATGATTTAGCAAGCACTTTCCTCTTTGATTAGCCAGGACTCCAGTGTCAGGAGAGATAAACTCCATTCTTTATGTAGGTGTTTCACTGTGAACTTTATGTCTTTGCATCATTTTCTTTGTGTTCTGAGGTTGCCTTAAGAAGAAGGGTCTATGGGAAACTGGGCCATACTGAGAGCATTCTTTTAATCACAACCCTCTTTAGCAATATGAGAAAAATTGAAATACTTTATAGTTAGGTGTAATTATTTTTCATAAATGCTTCCCATTATCTTTCTAAGAAAAACAATAGCAAAGATCCGTGCAAAGATTCAATGAAAAACTCGTGTTAAGAGCTAGTTTCAACAGCTGTTGACTTTCAACCATTGTTTTTAAAGACCCACTCTGATTAAAATGTTTTTGATGTTTTTAACATGTTAACATACATTTTCTTTTGATGATGGAGGAAATGTATCTAGAAAATTAGCTTAAAATAGCATTTTTGAGTATTTCTTTATTTAACTTGGGAATCAGGAGTAGCTGGAATAATCCACATTGACAAATATTGTATATGACGTAGAAAATACGCTGCTGGATGGGCCACAACCTTCCTGCTTCGCTCCATTCTGATGCATCCACTAGCACAGTGTTTTTCAACCAGTGTGCCGCGGCACACTAGTGTGCCGTGAGAGATGGTCAAGTGTGCCGTGGGAAATTGCCCTCATTAACTGATCTAAAAACATTTTCCATCTCCATGATTTCAGCTCTCTGTTCATCCAAACAGGCCCTGATAAAACACTGAGGAGTTAGGAATATAAAAGATCATAAAATACTTTTTCTTTGCGTTTATTTTATTTTATTACAGACATTTTGATAAGGTACCGCGATTCAGCTGCACCTTCGGCTGTATTTTGGAAACGTCCCGTCCCTTTATCTCTCTCCACCAATCATTCTTGAAGGCTTAATCACATGTCATCAGTCTGACCAATCAGAAGTGGTTAAAGTCTTCACTTCCTTGTCCCGATTTAGCTCGTAAAGTCGCTCAGTTCTAAAAAAAATAGCAGCTAAAGCTCGTCTTTAGCGGTGTAGCTTCCCACAGAATCCGGTATCAGACCGTGGAACAAGTGAACAAAACAATGAAGCTCCGAAAACCGATCTCCGGCCGTTTTATGCACTACATCTCCCATGATGCATTGGGTTGTGAGAGTGACAGCGCATACAGAGATCTGTAGTTAAACGTCTTGAAACCAACGAACACACATCAAACTGTTTTTAAATCTTCTAACTTATCTTTTATTGCATCTTTTAGAAAAAAAACAGCTGCAGTTTCCAGCTTTTCTGCAACAATTATCTCAAAAATGCATGTGAGATTGCGGAGGGGCTGTAGATCAATACAGACTATGAGTTTCTCCTTTTTTTATTTTTTGGATGCTGGTGTGCCGCGGGATTTTTTTAAGGTTAAAGTGTGCCGTGGCTCAGAAAAGGTTGAAAAACACTGCACTAGCAGACGACTAGATCCAACATTAATTTTTGTTTTCCTTGTCTGAGCTGGTATCTGGATATCGACCGGATAGCTCCAATATTGCTTGCCATTTTTGTTTCACCTGTAATGTTAAATTGGGAGTGTGAGGGGCTGTAAGATAGCAGGGAAGCATGTTAACAGACGGGTGAAGGGAAGAGGAGGTAGTAGGGTTGGGCGATGTCCCCTAATTTGGCCGTTGACGATGTTTGCTGTCAACCATCGGGATGGACGATGACATCGTCGGGGGGGGGGGGTATTTTTACATTTTTCGTTCTTATATAACTGCTATTCGTTATTTTGCTTTTTTCATTTTATTTCCCAACTAATGGTTAATCCGCGATGATCCAGTATAAACTGAGGGAAGTGACTTTAACAGAAAAAGTAACAAGCAAAATAGAAAAGAAGTGGTCCGCTCCCGCACTTAACTAGCGAAGTGGACCGGCGGAGGGCGGATTTACAGCTTTATGTTTGATGGGAAGGGGGGGGGGGTACATGAGCGGTATGTGTGGGAGATTTAAGACTGCGATCCGTCCCGCAGCTCTAGGGGTACGAGCTATCAAACTCAGAACCGGGTCTAAACGTGTGTCTGAGCACAGTTCGGATCGTCAGCAGATACACAGCGGTTTGAGCTTCAAAGCAGAAATGTCGCTCAGTCCTTAGAAAACATTCAATCAATCACGTGGATTTGTGTTTCCAGTCGTGTCCCGACTAAATAAAGGCTGATGTTATTCACAGGATGCAGCGCCACCCAAAGCTAATGTTGTTAGCCCGTGTTAGCATACTGCTAATCCTGGCTACGTTCAGAAAAAGCACTGACCACACGGATTAAAATTCAAATGATGAGCGAACAGGTGTTTCATAATAACCGTAACATTATTAAAAGCACGTTTAGAAGATCGTCTCGTATTTTACCGAGCTGACATGTCAATGTATATAGCTGCTCGCCGCTGTTATCGTTTTGTATTGAATTGTTACCTTCAATAAAGTTTGGAAAAAAAGCCGCTCGGCGGAAGTTGTATCCTCTTCCGGTTTTCAAACTGCGCATGTGCGAATACTGCGCGTGTGCGAATGATTTATTCCGACCGAAATTGTGACCTTAGTGAACGTTTTTATATTCTGAAAACATTTTTCTGGGCCCATCTACACGGTTGGATACTAATCCGATCATTGATCCCATCAAGATATTTTGTACATGTAACCGCGGCTTATGATGTCGACGCGCAACGTGGCGGGGGCGTGGCATCACGATGGTGGTCTCTCCATCGGGATGTCAGTCACCCATCACGATGGACGATGATATCGTCCATCGGCACAACCCTAGGAGGTAGGCTTACTCTACGCCACACGTGTCAAACTCAAGGCCCGCGGGCCAAATGTGGCCCGCCATGTCATTTTATGTGGCCCCCGAGAGCATAACAGTTTTACATTTCTTTTAAATAAAAAATAAAAATTGTGGTGTATTTATTCATATTGGACTTGAAATATCAGATTGGGCAACTATACATTAGGACTTAAACACTGTCCATATAACCTAACCTGACAAAATCAAATTTAAAAGGATTTATGCTAGAATAACAAGTAAACATGTTTTCTATGTAACTGTAATTGTCACTTTAAAAAGTTATAATAAATAAACGAGTACTTTAATATTAAGGAGTAGTTAGGTTTTATTTTTCATTACATTTAGTTACATGTATAAGTTATATCTGGCCCTTTGAGGACAGCCACTATGCTGATGTGGCCCTCGGTTAAAATGAGTTTGATACCCCTGCTCTACGCCAACAGTCCAGCCCACAACAAAGATGTGATTTTCTAATGAACTCCTGTCTCTGCAGAAACTCTGTCCTAGAAGACGACAGTTTTTTTTAAATTGTCTTTTGGCTAAAATCGACATAATCAGAATTAAAAGACCTCCAGGAACGTTTTTTCAACAGATCAAAAGAGGATCAGAGAAAGACTTTAACTACCTAATCTTTTTTGTTAAATAAAGGACATGTCACACAGTCACTTCATACATTTTGTTCATTTTTCTTTTATTATATTTCAGTGCGTGATATACGTAATCCATAATTGTTTTTTTCGTTTGTCCTTAGTAGATATACGCAGATGTCGATCGGGGGTTTAACTTTTATATTGCGTACACGGCGCACATATCACATTAAAATTACCTAATCACAAATTACCTGATCTATTTGTACTTTTTCTGTTAATTTAACGTACAATACGCACAAAATGTACAAATTTGCTTTGTGACACGGCCTGAACTTTCGTAATATCTTTCAGGTCAAAGTCTGGAGCATTTGCAGCACATATCTATGAATTTGAGTATAACTTAAATTCTGCCACTTATGTCACATCAACAAACTGAAGAAATAATAAAATCCTAGCTGCAATGACTTAGTATGTTTCTTTCAAATTTTGTCACAGTTACAACTTAATGTATTTTAATAAAATTAATATTGCTATCACAACAAAAAACTACCAATTGCTCAGGGAGACCCTTGAAAATTTATTTTTTTGTTTTTGAAACCCATATAAAAAAAGTAAAAACAATAGTGTATCATGTAAGGGCTCTTGGGCAAGACCCTGAACGCTACTGCCTCCCGAGCAGGGTTCGGCTGCAGCTCCCCCAGGAATTGGGTCAAATGTGGAAAACAAATTTCCCATCGTGGGATAAAAACAGGATAATAGCATAAAAAAAATTAAAATTGTTCTTACCATTTCTCATTGTATTCCTTGTGTTCCACCAAACTACACTACAGCAGTAGAACTACAACAACTGCTACAGTTTTCATTTGTTTAATTTTAATTAATCACATATTAACATTGAATTTTCCTACTGAAAACAATTTGTATAGAGCTGGAATGAAGTGAGATATTGAAAGTTTGCATGCATTTGTCAACATGTTAAGTAGTCAGGGGGTTCTTTTGGAGGCACTGTAACATTGTCATAATTGTTACATAGAACGCATGTACAGTTTGTCAAATACTGTGTCTGTGCAGAAACTGTGAAACATCAGGATAATTAAAGAACATTAGCATTACTGTAATTTGTCAACATTTAGTGTTACAATCATAAAAGGGATCTGACAGCCGTTCTGTCAGACATTCATTAGAATGATAATGTCACTGTCTCATTAATAATGATGCACTTATGCTGTCATTGTTTATGTTGGTAGGGCATGAAGAGTTTTGACAGTTGGGCATAAAAAATAAAAACCTTTAGAGCAGTCATATTAAGTAGTTAGTTTCCACTTGCATATTCTTTTTACTATTTACTGTCAGCTTTTTTGAAGATTCATTCAGTTAACATCTAGGTTTAGAATTTCAAGTTACCGTATAATGCGCACTAATAGCTCGCTTAAACATCTTCATTTTTTTCTCAAAAGAAACATCATCGGAGCGCCTTGTATGTGGAATCATTTTGGTTGTGTTTACTGATGTCAAAGCAATTTTGAGAGTATTCTGTCAAAATGTTTGGTTGGGTGTTATTGTAAATGTGCTAATGTAGCCAACGTTTAGCAGTGTCAGACTGTGGTTGCGTCTGCACTGTAATGCATTTGCCATCTTGTAGAGCTGTCCTTTTCTTAATATTCC